>NC_064244.1:19607063-24407063 GCF_003254725.2 Canis lupus dingo
CTCCAACATGAGGAGTCCAGCGTGTGAGTGCCATGCACCTCCCATCCTCTCCTTGCCCATCGCTACTGTTTCTGTTCTAACTGGATACGTTCAGACTCACCCCTGGACTCTCCTTTGCTCTCATTCTGCCAAGGATCTTCTGACCTTTTTTGGGGACATTGACCTGGTGGCTTTCCCTTCCTACTTCCTGTTAATCAGGTCAACGGCCTCATCACCCAATGCATCTGGTTTTCCTTTCCTTCTAACAACTGCTCCCCGCACCCCCCCCCCACCCCCACCTCCTTGCCAGTAAATGTTTTGACTCCCTGTGGGCCTGTCAGGCCTCTGCTCTAGAACTGGCTCTCCAAGCCTCAATAAATATTCTTGTTACTAAGATCCTCTATCTGGGGAGATCCATCCCTATTTCCTGCCACTCCCTAACCCACTCTTTTATTCCATCCTTTTTTTTTTTTTTTAGTTATATCCTTTATACAGCTCTTTCCTCCCAGCCTGGTGTCACTGATACTTCCCCTCAACGTTTCCACTCGCAGTGCCTCATTCCAAGCCTCCTATTCCAATGCCAGCCCAAGGCTGCATCTGCCACCAACCCGCCTTAAAAAACTTTGGAAACTGCTTACCTTTCCTGTCTCTACACTCCCTTGCTGCTTTAGCTCCAGCCCACCGCCACCCACGCCCAGGTTGACACTTCATGCAAACCGCTGTTCTGTGTGGGGGGCTCCGCACCATTCTTCTCCATCCTACTCATTCCTCATTCCTTCTTCACCTACTCATTCTTCAGTCCCTGCCCCAGCGGAGGACAACAGAAGATCAGCAATACCCCTGAGGCGGAGCTGAGCGCGGGACTCCCGTGGATTCCCGCCTACTCCTTGCATCCCCGCGGCGGGGGGGTCATTGCGTCGAACCTTTCTAACTCTGCTGCCCTTCATCACAGGGAACACAGGGAGGGCCACGGAAGATTGAGTACCAAGGCGTTCACATGCCCCGCGACCCCAGTACACAAAACCAGTGACCCCCGCAGGGCGATCAGGGGTGGCTGGGAGATGGTCTTGGGGGTGTAAGCTCTCCGCCGAGGGACTCGCGCGTGGGCCCCGAGGGTCATCGGGCTGCAGAGGTGACGATGCAAGGGGCGCGCCTTTACCCCACCCCGGGGCGCGTGCGCTTTCCCATTCTTCCATTTTGGGGAGACTGGAGCATCCTCTCCTCCCGCGCGCGGGGGGGCGCGGACAGCTCCCCAACGCAGTGGCCCGGTTGGCTCGAGCGACCCTCGGGGCGTCGGAGAGACGCGACAGCAGCGGCGCGGCAGGCGGGGGCGGCGGGGCGGCGGGGGCGAGGGGGGCGAGGGGGGCGAGGGGGGCGAGGGGGGCGAGGGGGGCGGGGGCCGCGGCGCGGGGCGGGGGCGGGGGCGGGGGCGGGGGCGCGGGGGCGGGGCCCGCCGCTAGGGGGCGCCGGAGCGCGCCGGGCCGGTCCCGCGGCCGGGGAGGGCTGGCACCGCGGCGGCCGGCCCCCGAGCGCGCGGGGGGCGGGGGGCGGGCGGCGGAACGCGGGGCTGTCAGCGCGGCCGCGCCGGCCCGGCGTCTCGGGCTCCCGCTGCCTCCGCGCACCCGCAGGCGCGCAGGGCCATGGCTGCCGGGCGCCGCCGCCGTCCCCGGGGCTGCCGGGCGCCGCGGCTCGCGCCCCTCTGGTGCTTGGCGGCGGCGCTGGGCGCGCTGCGGGCGCCGGGCTCGCGGGCGTTCAACCTGGACGCGGACACGCTCACGGTGTACAGCGGCCCCGAGGGCAGCTACTTCGGCTACGCCGTGGACTTCCACGTACCTGCCGCTCGCACGTAAGTGGCCCGGCGCGGGGGGTGCGGCCGCAGGTGGGGTCCCCGCGCGCCTGCCCGGGGTGGGGTGGGGGTGGGGGTGGGGGGCACCCGCGCCTGTCCCCGCGCCTGTCCCCGCGCCTGTCCCCGCGCCTGTCCCGCAGCCCGAGCGGAGGACGTCCCTGAGCTTCCATCCCGCGGCGCTCTTGGGGGCCCCCTTCCAGGCTACATGTGCCTTGTGCACCTAGAGCCGGAGACGTGCCGCTTGCACAGGCAACGCCAGTCCTGGGGAGCCCCCGGGACTCGAGCATCCTGCGAAGGGGCGGCTGGAGCCGGTTACAGCGACGCCGCAGCACGGCTGTTCGCGCACAGCCTGCGGTAACCGAGCGTCGGGGCGCGGGCGCCGTGGGCCCCGGGCAGCCGGCTCTGTCCTTCGCTTCCCCGCCAAGCCCCTTCTGGCCTCCCGCTGTATGCAGAGCTCCACCTAGAGAAGAACCAGGACTAGTTGCACCCCCTCTGCAAAACCATTTTTTCAGACGCCCGGTAGGTTTCCAATAGGAAATCAGGTTTGACAGTCGCTCTCCACCCCGAGTCCGTCTCTGCGCCCCGACCCCCACCCCGGGCCCCCACCCTGGTCTCGGGGAGACGGCGTCGCGCGCGCACGCCTGTGCGGTGCCCAAGGAGTGACTTTTCTCCACGCCCTTCGCAGGGCCAGCGTGTTGGTGGGGGCGCCCAAAGCCAACACCAGCCAGCCCGACATCGTGGAAGGGGGAGCCGTCTACTACTGTCCCTGGCCCGCCCAGGGGTCTGCGCGGTGCAAGCAGATACCGTTTGACAACACCAGTAAGTGACTTTTGTCATTCTCGACGGTGGCTCCCGGTTTCAAAGAAGCAGAGCCAGGCGTGCAGTTACCTCCCCACCTTGCGATGGAGGAGTCTGTGTTGTGGGCCGTCCGGGTCCCTAGAGAAATCGGCTTAAGACTGAGTGAAAGGGGAGGGAGGTGGTGGAATGTAGGGTGAACCCCAGAGAGGGAACCCGGGATGCGTCCTGGTAACTTCTGTTTCCTTGCTGTCCCAAGATGAGCAGTTTCGGGGTGAGGGGATGCTTTGAAGAAATACAGATGTTCCACCCTAACCTTGATGGTGGAGAGAGTTTGGTTGCTCCCCAAGGACAGACCTGGGAAAAGACAGATCCTTAACATGTCCTGTGCCCAAACTCCGGAGGCAAGACTCAGCTGCTATGGACTCAGACATCGCTCCATGTTGCTGTTTAATTCTTTACAGAAAGAAAGAATTTTCTTTCAAAATATTGGACATTGGATGCAAACTAGTCCAGGCAGAGTGTAGATGGATTACATTCATTTCCAAAATCCCTAGACAGATGTTTCTTATTTAATTAAAGGGAAAATACATTTTAACCAATTCAGGCTGGTTAGGTTTCCTCTGGTGTTTTCTCTTTGGGTCCTGAGAAAATAATTTTGAACGTAATGCTTTCAAAAACATTAACGCTGAATGTTTTAATTTGTACCTCTAAAACTTTATGCATTCAAAAGGTAGACATTATCAGAAACCAAATATCTCTTTTCAGAAAAATGCGGACTCAAATAATCTTCTTTGATGATCATTTAAAATTCCTTTTGCGCCACACAACTGTTTTTATGACATCATTCTTCATCATTGTTACATTAGTGTGCATTCAGAATGTATGTAGAAAATCCATTTTCACAGCGTTTTGATGGAGTCGGATGGATGGTATTACCTGCTACTATAACCGATTTGCAATTTTCTGTTTTAAAAGAGAAAATAATTTTGATTCTATCTATATGGAAACTATTTCAAAGAAAAAAAAATCCTTTGCAAGGCTTACCTTGAATTATGACCAAATTAGGAAAATGCTTCATAAAAGCATTTTCAAAATTATGTTTTTCATATGTATCTATAAATAGTCATAGTAGCTCATTTACCATTTTATTAAGTAACTCAGTCTGTACCAGTTTTTGTAAGCTTTTACTTTAAAATATGTTAGAAATTAGAAAAATTAAGCCATCTGATGTTATTTTGCAAAAGAAATCTTTTAACTGGTTGTTCAATTGGTCTTCTAAATGCTTCTGATTACAGACCTATCTCCAGTTTGAGAATAGATTTTATATAATCCTGATTTATAAAATTAGTGGCATTTTTAATAATCCATATCAAAACCATTTGTGTTTTTAAAAGTCTTTAAACTTAAGCCTTGGTAAATAAAGACATAAATCAATAGTACTATTTGAGTTTAAGTTAAGGGAAATAAGTATTTACACTTTAAAATATGTTCATGTATTTTTACCAAGAAGCAATCTATAGTCATGGACATGAATTTTATAACCTGCTAGAACATTCCCATAACATACCAAATCAGGATCTGGTTAGTATATTTTTCCTTTGATAAAAGAAGAACCGATGTCTGCCCAGATAAGTCACATCTGAATACCTTTCTAAAAACTAATCCCAGTAGATGTCATGGTTTAACAGATGAAAACCAGAGAATGCAGACCTCAATATGAATTTTTAAAAACTGAACACTCGCAACCAAAAATTATAATAGGTAAATTTTCCAAAAGTTCCTCCTAGAGCAACTGCTTGCAGATTTGAATTCACTTTCCCATGGAGAACTAATGCTGAAAGATTGTGCGTTGGTTTCCAGAAGAGCCCACAAGAATGCACTTAACCCTTATTGTAGCTGAATTATAGTTGTAGTGAAACCTTAGGGGACAAACTAGCACAGTTTTAGCAATTAAATAGATAGGAAAATAATAAAGATGTCAAAAAAGATCAGTGTTACTTGGAGAAAGAGTCAGGGGTGAATGGCATCTTCTGTACAAGTTCAGAGGAATGCATCTGGATGTCTCAAAGAGCTCTAGAGATTAATGCTGCTGGCTCTACACTATATCTTATTTTACTTCTAAGTGAATGGAGGTTTTTTGGATTTTTTTTTGATAGATAGATGCCCTCATCTTATTACTATACTTAGCAACTGTTAACAGTAGGGATTTGAGGATTCAGAAATGGAACAAAATAAGGAGAAGAAACAGGGAGGGAGGTAGATGTTTCTGAAACAATTGAGCAAAAAACAAAAAAAATGAGGGTAACAAAAGAAGCAAAGCAGAGGAAGCCACACGTTGGTGAGAAATGAATGGTCCTTGATGGAAGGAGCAAAGCAGTGAGCTGTGAAAGCTTGGAGGAGTCCTACTGAGAAGGATCTTTGAGAAAAGAAAGTTCCCCGTGTTAGCCATCAGGGGGTACTGTGGGCCCAGGAACCTTGGCTGCTGTTGGGAACGTCCTGGGAACCATGGGGCAAAAGGAACCCGAGGACCCCAGGTCCATGCTGGCTACTGAGTGGGTGCTAGCGCACAACACACATCATTTCCACCAATGTCTTTATCCAGGCGGGCGCCCCAGACAGTGGCTACCATTTGCTGCGAAGCTGGGAGGGAGAGGGGGGCAGCGAGGGGCAGTGCAACTATTTGCAGTGCCAAGTCCCCGTTCTTTGGGCACCGTGTGACCTTGGAACCAAAGATGAAAGGCAGACACGCAGGTGTTGCTGACTCGGGTCCGGTCAGTGTTAACCACCTGCTTGACACTCACGGATCACCTACTACGTACCAGTCACTTATGCACCTTACTGATAATCCATAAACCGCATTTTATGAATAAGGAAACTGATCTCAAAGGTGCTGGAAAAAAAGTTACGTGCAAGACCACACGGGGGTCAGCAGGAGATGTGGGGTGGGAGAAAAGGCCAGCCTGCCACACCCGGAGCCCGCCTGCCTCTTCACCCTGCCTTCCTTCCAGCGTGGGAGACGATGGGTCCCACTAGCGCACAAATTCAGGAGCGGATCCTGTGAAGCTGAGCTGCTGCTGGCCCTGCCTTCCCCACCTCCATCCCCTCAGCCCCCAGTTACCTTGGCAAATCCAGTGTCATTGATCTTCCAGAGAAGATCTAGAAGAGAAAAGCAGTTCAGGTGGAAGGTTGTAGAAAGCAGAGGTTATAGAAGGAGACTTTGTCTTGATGGGAATGATGGGTTGGGCCTGCCCCTGGTTTGCCCCAGCCCCTCACAGCACGCCGGGTCCCCTCAGTGTCCCCAGTCAGCTGCCTCCTGTCTTAATCTCTGCCTGCAGGCAGCAATGGACAGTTGTCCCAAAGAGGAGGAAAATTTCCCTGCTTGACAAAGTAGTGGCTCTGAGTGCTGAACAGCCACGAGCTGATGCTCCCGTAATAGAGCGGGATGTCTTGGCTACGCGTAAGTAAGTATTAGATTGAGAAGAGAGTAATGACTTCTTTCTCTGTCTTTTCTCCGTGTGGCTTTACTATTACATCTGAATTCGGGGCCTTATATGTAAATCGGACCTTTTTGTTTTTTTAAAGATTGTATTTATTTATTCATGAGAGACAGAGGCAGAGGGAGAAGGAGAAGCAGGCTCCATGCAGGGAGCCCGACATGAGACTCGATCCCAGGTCTCTGGGATCATGTGCTAGGCCGAAGGCAGCGCTAAACCGCTGAGCCACCGGGGCTGCCCTAAATCGGACCTTTTAATGACATTGTTTCAACTTGCTCAGGCCCCTGGGGTGTCTACAACTTAGTGTTCATGGGGGTGACCTAAAAAAACTCTCACCTAGGCACTGAGGGAGGCTGGCCTATAATTTAGTCTCTGAATCTGGTTGTGATCTTGAACTTCAGTTTATGTAAGGTCACCTGCCTTTTTTCTTTCTTAAACTTCCATTTAGTTAGGTTTTCTTTTCACTAAATAATCCTCTGTTTTATTTTTACCTTCTCATATAACTTGGATTTTAAAAATTACTTCTCATCGTAAATGCTAAACCAGGAAGCCAGGGGTAGCCTAGCACTTCAAATGCATGAATACTATTAAAATCTGTGGTCCTTTCAAGTACGGAGGAAGGAAACCTTAGGGAAGCATATGGCAGTGGGGGAGGTGCAAAGTGCAAAGAGTAGATAATTTTCCTGCTCTGTACAAAATCAAGTGGTTGCAAAAAAGCACTTCTCTCATCTCCCTTCTGTCTTTCCCTCTTACTTCACTAGAATAAAATTCCCCCCCTTCACCAAATTGATTTCTTTCACTTTTGCCTCAAGAACCGTCCAAACTGTGCCCCGTGTCTCCAACAATTTAAAACATCACATCTGCCAAATTCATGCCTCTCCTTTCTAAATCTACTCCAAGGTTCATTTCATCTTTTTTTTTTTCCCCCTACATTTTCCAAACCCATGTGTGGGGTGAATAAAACTGCTAGATTACAGCGCTTCTGCTAAAAGGGGGAGAGATGAAACAGAATGAATAGAGCCTCCTCTTTGGACTGATGAAAGGCAAATTGCAACAATAGTGGCAAAGGCATAGTGTGCAAATATCTGATTATTTTAAATATGCAAATGAAACATTTTGAGGAGAAAGATAATGGCATGTGCTCAATTAAGAATGAAAATCGTCATAACCCTAAAAGTAATGGTGAGGCAAGACAGCTGGGAACCACTGGCAATTAGGGACCCACATAAAGAATGAACAGGAAGAGGTGGGCGGTGCCATTGAGATTTGGAAGTCATCTGAGAAAAAGTCCTAGAATTGGCCTGGCCTTCATTTAATATCTTTGTGCTTAAAACAACAACAACAACAACACGGAACCTTAAAATGGAAGACAGTTTGCTTTAGGATATTTCAAAGCTCTGAAATGGTAAGATTTTGCTTAGAATCGTGTTTTAGCTTGGGGACCGGAAGCCTTTGTGTTGGGGGTCTGTTTTATTTTGTGTTAAGTGAGCCCACAATAAGAAGCAGCTTAAAGCATCTGGCGCTGTGACTGGTACAAGGGTTGCTTTTTTGATAATATTGGGTGTGCCCCTTTTCTCATGTGAGGGTTGGGAAACATATTGGTCACATAAGTCTTGCTTTTTCCAACTTCCTCAGAAAGAAATCAGGTTTTGTTCAGGAACAAAGAGAAGAAAAATGTAGGTCAGAGCTATCAAATAAATGACAGAGGAAATAACACAAATGTGACAAAACTCATGGACAGCAGAAATCTGGGCTTTGGGGGGTTGAGCTGGAAGTGGAAAAGGTGGGGAGGCAGCCCAAATATTAAGAATTAATATTTAGAATTGCTCTATTAAGAATTAATAATGCAATAATTAGTACAAGTGCTGCTAATCAGAATGTGTGTGTGTGTGCACATACATATATGTTCATTGCTGATCTCACGGAATCCACGGAGGGTGGTTTTGCTGGATGGTTCACGTTTCTGGGAGCAACTCATGGTGGCAACCACACCTGACACGCCACCCAGCCAGATGCATCCAGCATCCCTAAGCTTCTCCCAAATGGCTCAGCCTTCCATGAGACAAAATGCAACCGAGGTCTGATATGAGAAGGGAGGAGGCAGTGGTCCCTACAGCACATAGCAACCGAGGAAGCAATTAGAAAAAGGAAGTCCTTGAAACTCTAACTAGAAATGGGAAACAGATCTGCTCTACGGCTAGTTGAGCAGTATGAGCATTAGGCGCCTGTTGCCTAATCTGCAAAATTCTTTCAAGAAACTAGAAGTCTGTGCCATGGAACTGGCTTCCAGGCTCTTGGCGGGAATAGCCCGTAGCAGTAGCTGCTGCAGTATTCTGGGAGAAATGTAGGAAATTATCTTAAAAGTATCCTGAAAGCAGAAAAAAGCACTAGGACCTATAATGTGACCAGTTGAGATGTGTGCATTCAAACTTTACCTGTTGTGTATAAAGAGCCCTGTATCTGTGCACACTGTGTTGAGGAAGAGTGTTGCCAATATTATCCAAAAAAAGCTCAAATCACATGTGCTCTGACTGACACTATCCAGACCCACAAACACAGATTTTTTGAGGAAGACAGATAGACTAATTATTGATCCTATTAAAAACACCTAGAAAAAAAAGTAATTTTCAAAATTCACTTTCAGTATATCCTTACAAACATATTTAATGCATCAAGCAGGGTGCACCTATGTAATGAAACCCTAAAATAGATTTAGAATAATTTTAATTCTATTATGGTTATTTAAGGTATATAAGCAAATCACGATTCACCAGGAGGTGATTTATACTTAAAATAATCTACCTAATACATAATGCTTTAATACGGTGTTATTCCATTGGACTTTAGCCAGGTAGCTCCCACACCAGTTTGAAAGAAATGGAACTAAAACTCAGTCCTACAGAAAGATCAGTTGCTGGAGCTCTGATATTTTGTATATGGCCTCAAAGGTGTGCCAAATTTCCTAGATCCATAAACATTGGTTAAAATGACCATTTACCCTTTTAATTGTTTTTAGTAGAAACAAGGCATAGGTTCCAAATAAATCTTTGTAAAAATGCCAGGCAATGGAGGGGGGAAGTAGGTGTGGAGCCAAAGAGGCAGAACAAGGGAGTTTGAGAAGTAGGGGGTGGGCACACAAAGGAACTTTCTACATGTTGATGTTGGTGGTGGATACATGGCTGTGTGTATCTGTTAAAACTCATAGAACTCTGTATCACCAAGAGTGAATCTTAATGATTGTAAATGAAAGAGAAAATGAGAGAGAAAATCTTTATGAAGAATGCTAGAGAGTTATATATTCGGTGTGGGGATTCAATTTGGTTTTGTGGCCATTGCTATGAGCATGTGGTCTTTAAGCTTCCGGACTATGGGAAGGTCTGATGTAATAATAACTGGCAGCATAAGGAGACACATCTTACCCTTGAAGAGCTTAGGCTACTGCCTCTAAGTAAGAGGGAGCAATTGGTCAGATCATCATGTAGGACCTTCTTTATCATTCTTTAAAGGATTATATGTTCAGAGAATGTTGGTAAGAGAACTGTGAATGAAAACATGTTGAGTAAGAGTAAATCTTGGCAATGAAGCATCATCCTTGTGTAATATTATCCCTACAGGAAATCCAGGCATGGGACCCCTCATTGGTAGTCATTACACTAAGGAGACCTTGCTTCAAATGCTTACCGTAGTTATCTCAATCAGCGCAACCACCCTCAGGGCATGCATACCTTAACATTAGTTCAATTCTTTTCTTTACCTCTGCTATCTGAGTACAGACACAGATTATAGGATATTGCAAAAGCCTCTGCATGCATCTGCCTTAGTTTCCAGGTGTAGGGGGTGAAGCCAACTCCCCCAGTCAGGTTATGGCTCCATCTCACATGTGTCTTGGTTGTTAATCCCTATGATTTGTTCAGATGTCTCCATCTTGCCACACCGCCTACACAACTTATGTCTTTTTTTTTTTTTTAAGGTTTTATTTATTTATTCATGAGAAACAGAGAGAGAGAGAGAGAGAGAGAGAGAGAGGCAGAGACACAGAAAGAGGGAGAAGCAGGCTCCATGCACGGAGCCCGACGTGGGACTCGATCCCGGGTCTCCAGGGTCAGGCCCTGGGCTGATGGCAGCGCTAAACTGCTGAGCCACCCAGGCTGCCTAACTTATGTCTTTAGCACAATATGTTAGAGCACTGGGTATCTCTCAAGTATGTATTACCTACACACACACACACACACACACACACACACACATACACATATCCCTGGTCTCCCTGGGCCCATGTCCTGGTGACTCTTCCTTAACCATCCGGAGCATCTTCTCTCCCAGTAATGATTTTCTGGTACTTCTGGCTTCTTTCTTCCTGCCATTCCCAATGGGAAAAATGTTTTAGACGTTAATTCTGAAGTTGCTGCCAATCCTTTTTTTAGAAGAAAGGAGGCATAAACACTGAAGAGTAATGTTTTCAAATATCCTAAATATGAATAGTCAAGTAAATTATGGCCTAATCACTATGGGAAATGGTTTTATTTTAATGTTAAGTGAAAAACATAAAATTCAAAATTGTATCTAGACCTGTCGAAGAATGCAAGAAGGGATAGGTGATGAGAAGCTATCTTTGCGAAATATAATTAAAATTGGGTTTTTCTTCTTTTCCTAAATATATACATATATATTTTAAAGATTTTATTTATTTATTAATGAGAGACACACACAGAGAGGCAGAGACATAGGCAGAGGGAGAGAAGCAGGCTCCATGCAGGGAGCCCGATGCAGGACTCAATCCTGGGACTCCAGGATCACGCCCTGGACCGAAAGTAGGCGCTAAACTGCTGAGCCACCCAGGCATCCCCTAAATATATTTTTTAACCTCATTTTCAAAACCATGGACAGGTATTTATTTATGATCAGGGAAAATAGTGGTAAAAATAAACATGCAAAAACTTCTAAATGAAGTTACCGAGTTCACTGAAGTGTTGTGAAGATTGAGTAGAGTTTTAAAATGCACTATTTTTGTATGGGTACTTTTGTTTCCAAATATTGAAGAGCAAGGATGTTTTCAGTAACAGTTATATATGTAAAAATAAGAAGATGCAGAAGTATTGCCTGTTTTCATTTTCGATTGTCCCTGAATCAATCCTCATAGACTTGATGGTCTGATATGACAGTTTCTAGAGTGTTTCACAATAAGGGGCTGCTCATGGGGCAAACCACTGTGCAGATCCTACCAATTCAAATGCTAGTTTCATCTGGAAACACCCTCACACAGACATACCCGGAAATAATGTTTAGTCAAATATTTTGAGCCATTCAAGTTGACACATAAAGTTAACCATCTTATAAACCTTGCTTACAGAGCAAAGAGCAAGCCTCTATAAGACTTATGACGTAAGTACTCCTAGGAATGGCACTGAGAATTCATGAACTAAGGAAACCCACAGGATTCACAGGATAGAGCACTTATTGGCTGTCACTATTTATCTTCACATTTCTTAGGCCAAAACATACTCAGGTATTACTGTAGTAACAAATGAGTTCAGATCTCTTGTTTCAAACAACCCAGGTATATCGCTTGCTCACGTTGTGTGTTTAATATGAGTTGGTAAGGAGGCTGGCTCTGTTTATTCAAGCCACTGAAGGATCCAGGCTAATGGAGGTTCCTTATTGACATGTGCTTTCAAGATCACCCCAACTGTAAGGGCAGGTGGAAAATTACACATTGTCTGTTAAAGCTTCTGCCTAGAATTGACATTTACGGCTTCTCCTCACATTTGGTAGGTGAAAGCAGGCCATGCCAACTTATTTCACACTTTTTTAAATCCACACCTAACAAAACTGTATCTACAACCTTTAAAAGAATACCAGATAGGAAATGCAATAGAGGCTGCTGTCTTTGAAAAATGTGATTAAAACTGGTGTTTCTTCTATCCCTAATGGATGTCTCTTGTAGGACATATTTTGTGGGGACACTGAAATGGCATGGTTCTTTGGGACTACAATCCCAACCCTCACACTTATGGTAGAGAGTGGACACATGGCAAGGAAATGCAGGTGTTTCTGTCAGCAGATACAAAGATATGAGTAAAACTTTGTACCAGAAAATCAGTCCTTAACCTGATCCATCTGGACTCCATTCTCTACCACAAGTATTGTCTGAGAAGATTGAATGCCCTTCATCCTTTCAATCAGGCTCCTTGGTGGACATGCTATTAAATCATAATGTCTTTTCCCACTCAAAGCACCTTTCAGTAAATTTTAACTTACCTTAGTTATGAAAATATTATCTTAAGACAACAATGGAGTTGAAAGTAAAGCTTCATGTTAGCAAACAATAAAATCAAATTTCAGTGACAAGAGGAGTTTTCGCAACTTTCTACAAGAAGATATTATTCTGAACAATAGAAGTGTGGCCATGAATGGAGCCCAACTCCCCTTGGGGCATTTACAGAGCATAGCCAATGACAAACTGGGGGAAAAGGAAGGTAAGACCAAAGGGACAATGAGTGGTGTCTGTGTGTACCCATTTTTTTATTTTATATTGGGTGGGTATTATTTTTCTGGAGCTGCTGTAACAAATTACCACACATTTACTGACTTTAAACAACACAAACTGATTAACTTACGGTTCTGGAGGCCAATGTAGAAAATAGGTGTTGGCAGAGTTGTTTCCTTGATTTTTCCACTTTCCAGAGATTTGCTCACATTTCTTGGTTCATGGCCCTCTTCCATTTTCAAAACCAGCAATGTCAGGCGTCATCCTCCCACTGCCATGTCTCTGGCCCTCCTTTCCTGCCTCCATCTTCCACTCTGAAGTATCTTTGTTATGACTGTGGTCCCACTTGAATAATCCAGGATAATCTCTTTGTCAACTGCTTAACAACCCTCATTCCCCTTTGCCATGCAACCTAAAATACTCACAGGTTTGGGGGTGGTGAAGATGTAAACACTCTGGGGGGCTCTTATTTTGCTTACTCTAGGTGATTTGAGTTTTACTGAGGAGGGAGTATATCTGAGCAAGAATCTAAATTACGTGAAGGAGGGAATGAAACAGTATTGAGGATTGGGTAGTGTTCCAGGCTTGCAGCGAAGTCATTGTTAAAATCTGGAGATGAGGGCGTCCTTGGGAGATGGAAGCCACTGGGCTGGATTGAAATAAGTCAGGGAAAGAGTTACAGAAAATGAGACCAGAGAACCAAGTATATTGGCAAGTACCTTAGAGGCCAGGGGCAGGGTTTTGGATTTTATTCAAGGAGTGATGGGCAGCCACTGGTGGTTTTGAGTAGACAGGTAAGATAATTTGAGTTACGTTTTTCCAGGGATCAGTTTAGCAGACTGTAGGCAAGGAAGGAGACCAGATGGAAGATTCTCCCGCCTCGTCCACTAACAGAGACGTATGGTTTGGGTTGGGTGATAGCAGTTAGGGTTGAAAAATGATTGGATCTGGGGTTCAACTGGAGTTGAATCCAAATGGGTGAAATTTGAGCTGCTTATTCGACATCTAGGTGAGGTCACATGGGAAGGTGGATCAGTAAAGTTGGAGCTCAAGCAGGAGGCTTGGAGACTGAGGTTTAGAAGTTGTGAGTATTTGGGTGATATTTAGGATCACACCTGGGAGAGTGAATATGGAGGGGGGCGGGTAGCAAAGCACAGCCAAGAGAAGAGGGAAGGGAGTAAGAAGGGGGAGATCAAGGTTGAGATTAAGTCCTGGGGCACCCTGGCAGTTGGAGAAATATTGGAGAATTGAGGAAGATGAGAAGGAGGACCATTGAGTTAGAAGAAGTTATGAAGCCAGTGAGGCAAGCCTTGTGAGGTGGAGTGAAGTGAGGACAGAAATGGAGAACATTTGCTTTGGCAACGGGAAGTTATTGTTGATAAAAATAAAAGTGGTTGTGGTGGAGTTGTCAAGAGAGAATAGGAGAGGACCAATGGGGACCACAAGGACCGAGGACTTTTACTGTATATGGGATGAGAGAAATGTAGTCATGGAGAAGATACTACAGCATGTTTACAGTCTATTGGGAGTCATCCCGCTAAAAGGGAAGCAACAGTGACCAAAAGAGAAGGGAACCTGCTGAAACAAAGTCCCAAGAAGCTGGAAAAGGGGGTGTGGGACACAGATGGAGGGACACAAGGGCAGCTCTTCCTCAGTGACAGGACACGGCACAGTGAGGGCACCACTGAGACAGGTTGGCAGGTCTGGAGACAGGAGGAAGAAAATGACCTTGCTCATGTCTTGCATTTTCTCCTTGAAATAAGAAGCAAGGTTATCAGCTGAGCATGAGAAGGTTAGGAGATTGAAGAAGTGTGAAGAGTAGTCCCCAAGGTGGAATGAAATGAGTAGGGATGCCACGGGATTGATCAGCAGACAGTGTGCAGGGACCGTGCAAATGTTTAATTCTGAATTTTTTTGTGGAAGGAATAAACTTTTGCCTTTGCCCACCTTACGGTGTGGTGCTACTCATTTGGAATAGGATTTGAGATTTCCCAGAGAGCAATTCCATCCGGAGTATTAATCTTCTGTGAGGATACGCTGCAGATACAGAAAGTTTGCATTCTGAGATGCCTATTTTATGTGACATTGGGAATGGTGATTCCTTCATTTTAACCACAAAATGAACCATTTTGTTAAACGAATGGTTGGGATCCTTTTTACTACATCTTCTGGCAACAGAGATGAGATCCCAAGGAAATGCAAGCATATGACAGGAGTTAGTGTAAATACATTTTCAAGCGCTATTGGGAGGCAAGTTTATACAGCCTTCATCCTGAAACCCAATCATATCCTGTATTTAAAAGCATTGCTTTGAGGTCATATTGAAGAGATTTATGTCATTTAATCTGCTTCCTGAGATTCCCATGCTGAGAGGTTTTCATTACTTCTTGAAGCAAATAAATTGTTGGGCACTAAACAGAAGCATGCTGTGCTCCTGCCAATCTGAAGGTGACATAGAAGCCGTAGGGAGACTTGTCGGTTCCCCAGCTGTGTCTCTGGCCCAGACTTTGGAGACCAGGTAATTATTTCAGGTGTGAGAATATCTAGGGCTGAGAGAAAGCCTGAGGAATGCAAGGAGCTTGAAGGAAATCACTGTTTGGGAATGAAGAGATGGTGCTGGCAAGAGAATTCTGCTTTAGGACAGAGAATGAATTTGTAAGTGGCAAACCTGCAGGAAGGGAAACCAGTCAGGAGGCTGTTGCAGAAACTGAGGCTAAAGAAATGGTGGTCACAGCTACGGAAGTGGCAACAGGTATGGAAAGAAACAGATGCACTTGAGAGGCCTTTGGAAGGATCAGGAACTGCCTAGGGAATGGAGTTTGGGAGTGCAGCATTGCTGATTGCCTAGGATGCAGGCCAAGCACCTGGCTTGGTTCGCGGGGCTACTGTTTTACTAGGTATATATAGCAAACAAAACAGACGTGCTCTCTAACCTTGTGACGTTCAAGCC
The DNA here is from genome assembly GCF_003254725.2 of Canis lupus dingo. Taxonomy (NCBI): domain Eukaryota; kingdom Metazoa; phylum Chordata; class Mammalia; order Carnivora; family Canidae; genus Canis; species Canis lupus. Next base: position 19,622,618 of record NC_064244.1, read on the forward strand.
CAAGGGATGAGAGCATCAGGGTCTGGCAGCGGGAGTCTGTAATAGCAGAGCGTGAAGGTTTTAGGTGTGCTGAAGAAAGCTCCTATCCCTGCCTGGAGGGGGACTTGTGTGTATCAGGGACAGCTGTTCAGAGAAGGCATCACTAAAGGTCAGAGCTGAAGAGTGATGTGTGTGCATGTGGATGTGCCTGTGTGGGCTGTGTGTCTGTCCCAGGCACGGGTGAGATGAAAGAGAAAACTGTTCTAGCCAGTGCAGATGAGTGGAGCGTGTTGGAGCAGATGAGGTCAAAGGTGATGTCTCCATACAGTTCAACTATACCCAGCTCTGCCTTTCAGACTTTCACATAGTACTAGGGGAGTTTTGTTTTTGTTTTATTTTGTTTTTAATCTGATCTGCCAGAGATGGCTTACCATTTCCCTTCAGAGAGATGAATCTTTCACTTATTTAACATTTGCTCCCCCAGCTCCATCATACAAACTAGCAGAATATCCACCCATAAAATCACTTGCATCGAACCAACAAAAGTCCATATGTATTTCTAGAATGAACCTTACATATGACCTGAGTTAACTGGTATGTGACAAACATTTCAAATAATATCCGATGATGTAGAAAACCCATTTGTATTATTGCTGAACAAATGTCTGAAGAACACTGGCTAGGCACTATTGATTGTTAAACATCAAGTTGGGAATATGATCTTTATTCTTCGCAAGACACTACAGACGTGGAAATAATTATAGCAGAAAATTTATAGTCTCGTCTAGGTCGGGAAAACTATATAGTATTATGTATGGGAACAAACATTTAAATAGTGGTATGAAAATAATAATTTAAAATAGAACTTTCATGATTTCCAGAAAAGAAAAGAAATATCTTAAACAAGAGGAATGAGCTAGAATCCTCTTACACTCTGAATGCTTGGATGGGCTTACCAAATTTAACCACTACTATGTCCAGAGATTAGGATTCAGTGATCTTCCACTTTGTGCCTTATATAATTTATAGAAGTTTCTTTATATTGTTTGAATTATTAAAAGCAAAAATCTGAAAGAATTTCAATTTGAAGAATTTTTGGCTGTACATTTTAAAACAGGTTTTTTTTGATGACAGATATATTTTATTAAATAGTTTGGTTATGTCATTTCACTATTTAGATATAATATGTAGCATCCATTTGTATTCATTCAGTTAGTTCATTTGTGTGCTTAATTATTTATATTTGATCAATTTAACATGTTAATATTTATCAACTTAAAGCATGTTACTTTTCAATCGGAGAAGGACAATCATTTGGTTTCACTCATATGGGGAATATAAGAAATAGTGAAAGGGATTACAGGGGAAAGGAGGGAAAATGAGTGGGAAAAATTAGAGTGGGTGACAAAACATGAGAGACTCTTAACTCTGGAAAACAAACACGGGGTAGTAGGAGAGGTGGGCAGGGGGGATGGGGTGACTGGGTGACAGGCACTGAGGGGCGCACTTGACGGGATGGGCACTGGATGTTATACTATATGTTGGCAAATCGAACTTCAATTAAACAAAAGCATGTTACTTTTATACGTTTATATATTGTAATATGATTGCCACTGAAGCAATATTTATCATATTACATCGTTAAAATACAGTAGTATTAACTAGATTCATTACACTGTGCCTTAGATCTCTATGGCTTATTTACTACTCGTTACATGTCTGTACTGTTAAACACCTTCATCTTTTCCTCCCTCCCCCCAACCCTCTAGTAACCACCATTCTACTCTGCAAGGCAGGGTTTTAAGGAAGCGATTTGGAGTAGTTGGCAAACAAGGAAGAATGGAATTTTGCAAAAGAAACATCATGTAGGGGATCCCTGGGTGGCTCAGTGGTTTAGCGCCTGCCTTTGGCCCAGGGCGTGATCCTGGAGTCCCGGGATCAAGTCCCACGTCGGGCTTCCGGCGTGGAGCCTACTTCTCCCTCCTCCTGTGTCTCTGCCTCTCTCTCTCTCTATGTCTATCATAAATCAATCAATCAATCAATCAATCTCTAAAAATTTTTTTAAAAAATAAAAAAATAAAAAAATAAACATCATGTATAAAGTCTAGGAATAAGACTAAATAGGGAACAGAGAGGGAGTTGCCTGAATGGAAGGAAGGTCAAGTGTGGAGTTCCAGACCTATGTTCTGGGGGGCAGGGCATTTAGATTTGATCTACTAAATAAAGGCAGGGATACTATTTTTTATGTGTCTGTGTGGGTGTGAATGCATTCTACATACATAGTTGCACAATGTATACATATATGATGTATACAAATAAATATATAAATAAATATATAGAATATTCATTTAATCAGAATAATACATTTCTGTCCATCAACAGATGAATGGATACAGATGTGGTATATAAAAGAAGGGGAACTGAGTGGGAAAAATTAGAGAGGGAGACAAACCATGAGAGACTCCTAACTCTGGGAAACAAAGGGTTGCAGAAAGGGAGGTAGGTGGGGGGCTGGGGTGACTGGGTGACAGGGACTGAGGAGGGCACTTGATAGGATGAGCACTGGGTATTATACTATATGTTGGCAAATTGAATTTAAATTAAAAAATGTAAAAACAGTTAACAACAACAACAAAGAAAGATGTGGTATATAGATACATCAAAATATTATTCAACCATTAAAAAGGAGAAAGCCCTGCCACCTGTGACAACATGGACAAAACATGAGGGCATTATGCTAAGTGAAATAAGACAGAAAGAAATGCTGTAAAATCTCACTTATATGTGAAAAGAGAAAACAATAGCAACAACAGGAATAAAAACTCAGAAAAAGAGATCAGATCTGTGGTTACCAGAGGTGAGGGGAATTAGAGGAAGGTGATCAAAAGGGACAAACTTCCAGTTATAGGATAAACAAGTCCTGCAGATGGAATGTATAGCAGGAGGACTATGGCTAACACTGCTGTGTGTTATATATAAAAGGTGTTAAGAGAGTAGATCCTAAGATTTCTCACCATCAGGGAAAAAAAAATTCTTTTTTTTTATCTATATGTGAGAATAATGGGTGTTTACTAAAGTTACTATTGTAATCATTTCATGATATATATAAGTCAAACCATGATGCTGTACACCTTAAACCTATACAGAGCTGCTTGGCAATTATATCTCAATAAAACTGCAAGGGGGGAAGTATAACATTATAATTTATGATTACAATTCCATTTTTTGAACATTGCATGCAAAAATGAATTTGTGATACTTCCTCAAATACTTGAAAGTTCACAATAAGATGCTCAAGAGTACAAAGGCTACAGAGCCCTTCTTTAATAGCGGTTTTTAGGGTGTTGGGAGTCACACATTTGGAAGTTTAATTTTCCTGGGCCTAAAAACCAACCCAGATTCTTTTCTTGGATGTGTTTCTTTTCGGCAAGGAGTTCTCCTGCCCCAGCTGTATTATTTTGAATTTTACAAAGGAGTAATCCCTGTTCTCAGATATGTAGTTTCAATTTAAATGAAACTTTTACAGCATACACTTGATTATGGGAAAGATTACAAACAAACGTTTAAAGATTTCTTTTTACCCTTTTCCTGATTAAAAATGTCTGGACAGCTCCTGCAACAACTTTAAGAAAATCCCTAAGGCTGTGCACTTAAAGTGATGACTGAAGGTATAAGGAAGCTTACTGTGTTCCAGCAGGAGGTCAAGGACTCATCTATAAATAGTTTTCAGAAATCCGCCCCCCATCTACCAGAATGTTCTGCTGCACCTGTGTCAGTTTCAGCTCTTCCCTTCTCTCCCCCATGGTGATCCATCTTCACTTCTTGTAATTCCTCCCATTTTACTAAGCTAAACGATTAGAAAAATCTGCTAGAAGCCCATATGTGCACCATATTCTATGCTCCCTCACTCCTACTCTGAAATGAATATTCCCGTGAAAAGGGAACCAAACATTAGTAGGATTGCCAGCCACTGGGATTTGTACCCAGATTTCCCAGAGACTGAAGCTTCCGATTTAAGAGAGGTAGCTTCAAAGCCCAGAAATGTAGGGCAAGCCAAACCAATTCAATTGTTGCCACCTATCAAAAATTTCCAGTGTGGCCTACAAATCTTTAGATTTTTATCTTTAGGGTTTTTTTTCCCTCCAGATCATATTTTATTAATTTTAAAGGTTTTATTAAGTAATCTTTACACCCAATATGGGGCTCGAACTCACAACCCTGAGATCAAGAGTTGCACGTTCTACCCGCTGAGCCAACCAGGTGGCCCCCAGATCTTATTTTAAACGAAAGTGAGATCCTATTAACCAATATCCTAGGCAAATTTCTGAATAAATAGATAGGGACTTGGATATTCATTCAACAAACACTTATGGAGGGCGTACCCCATGCTAGGCACCATCCTAAAAGTGGGAAATACAGAGGTGAAACAGAATTAACGTCTCTGCTCATGGGATTCACATATATTCTGAAGGAGACAGACAGGAAGCGTGCAGACCAACAAATAAGATCATCTCAGGTAGTGCTCAGCTGTGTGGAAAACCATGGCAGCGGGAACAGTAAATGCAATGAGAAGACAGCAAAAGCTGAGACTATTCAAGGGACAGGAAAAAAAAAAATTTTAAGGGACAGAAAAATGGATGGGTCTGCACCTCCTGAGCCTAGGCAGTTGGAGGAGTCGATGCTGGAAGCAGGCAGGGGCCTTAATTGTGTCAGGACTTAATCACTGCAGAGGTGGGATTACAACCGCCCAAGAAAAAAGATAGTATACTAGGTATATTTGTAACATATATGTGGGGAAAACAATCAATACCCAGAATATATGTTGAATTCTTAACAAATCAATAAAATCAAATCTTCAAGAGAGAGAATGAACAAGGGTTGTGAACTGGAAATTCGCAGCAGAAAAGGCTGTGTGGCAATAGAAAAACACGGTCACTGTGCCGCCAATCAGGGAAATGCCAGTGAGGACAGAACAAAGGAGGTACCAGTTCACGGTCACCTTGATCGGCAAAAACGTACAAATACCTGATGGTGGATAACTCTGGAGAAGAAAAGGGGGGGATGGAGCCGGGGATAGTTGCCAAAGGATACTGTCGTATTTGTAAATGTGAGGAAGCTTAGTGGTCAACTCCGCCTACAAGGGTGTGTTATATTAAGCCCTTGGACCTTTCTCTACTTTCTTAAAGCCTTGAAAGAGCTAAGAAAGAAAAATACATTTTGTAGATATTGTTCTGTATCAGTGCACACGAGTCTGTCATGCATATATTAACAGTTGGATAGTGGTCTACCTTACAGATAACAGAAATTTCTGTTTGAATCCCTTCTGCATAAATATTTAAATTCCAATTTTGCTATCACAACCAGGATGGCAGATATGTTCATATGGCATCTTTCAGCTTTTGTGTAATTATTTCCATTGAACAAAATCCTGAATGTTGAATTATTCACCACCACCCCCAAAAAAGGTACATTTAGGGTCACCTGGGTGGCTCAGTCAGTTAAGCATTTGATGCTTGACTTTGGCTCAGGTCCTGATCTCAGGGTCCTGAGATTAAGCCACGTGTGGGGCTCTGCACTTCGCATAGAATCTGCTTGGGATTCTCTCTCCCTCTCCCTCTGCCCCTCCCACTCATGCTCTCTCTTACTCTCTAAAAGAAATAAATATTTTTTAAAAATGTACATTTAAAACTTTGATATAAAAAAAAAACTTTGATATATATATTGCCAAGTGGCCCTTCCAAAATCCTATGTTGATTTATTGTCTTGCAGAATGACCATTAATATTTTTTTGTCAAATTGGTAGGTGACAAAAGTGTTAAGCCATTATTATTTTAATTTGAGGCTCGGGACCTCTCCATGAATTTACAGGCTTTTTAATTTCTTCTTCACTCTGCTATGCCAAGTCCTTAGAGCTTTCTCCTGTACAATGCTAGTCTTTTATTGATATGGGAGCTTTTTTACATATACATTATATTGATCCTTCCCTTGACAAAAGTTTCAGCTGGATTTTCCTTTCTTTACTAATTTTGTTAGTAGTCTTTTGCTGCTTAGAGAGATTTAAATCACATGCCGTCACTATAAAACTTTAACCTAGCCTGTGGCTTTGTTTTCTCCATAGTTGGTGATGTGCCAAGGAGAGAATTGTTTAGGTGACTTTTGGTCTCCACTATCTCCCAGAACCACTGGCCCTTCCAAGAGTTTTCTGGGCTTGACAATGCACTTAGGGTAACCAGTGCCTTCCTTCTGCTATAGATACCCATGTGTCTATCCTAATTGTTTTGCCCCATGTCATCAGTGGGAGTTTGGTCAGGAGAACAGAGACCACTCCGAGTATTACAACTAGAAAATAATAGCATACAGAGACTGAGAGGCTGACCTTGAAAAGCCTGGGGGTATGAAGGTTGGGAAGGTCACTGCCTGCCAGTGAAGAAATATAGAAGTTCAGGAGTCGATCTCTGCTGTCTGATGCACCCTAAAGGGATGATTATCAAGGGATACTTGAGAGCTGCACAAAGAACATCACATCTGTCACTACTGCCGCCCATATGTGTGCCCGCAGATGCCACCAGAGCATAATAGCTTCTCCGTCTTCTCTTTCCAGACAGCTCATGAGCCTCTCATTCAACCAGAGTCTTACTCGTAAGGGGTGTCTAGGAAATGTACGTTCCAGGCTTTCAGCCCTCTGCCACACAGAGGAGGGCTCAGGAGGGCAGAAGCCTTGCTGAGTAATCCCCAGGGGTTATTTTCAGTAAAGAACAGATCAAATCAAATCAAGACATTGTCCATGCATGGGTTTCTTGAGCACTGGTGTGCAACAGACAGAACGGAGCCTTGTGTTGAGGTATTTGGCGTGAAAAAATCTTGTACAGAAAAGGAAGGTGGGACACTGGAAAGTTCACTTCCATAGTCAACCCCAAGTATATTTCACTCATTTGAAATTTTACAGAATTATGATATTAGATTTCAAGTCACAGGACATATCAAAATAATAAAGCAGAATTTTGAGAAGGTGGCTGGTCTACCTCAATGATCAAGGAATGGATGACCCATCTAGATTGAAGCTCATCTCAGTAAATGAAGATCAAGGACAGTGGAATCCTCTCCTGCAATCCTTGGATTGCCTGTGGAATTTGTGTAATAATGAAGCCCATTCATTTGTATTCTTGGTGCAGAAGAAATTTGTTGCTGGAAAATAACCCACAGTTGATGCTTTTAATCCAGTTACACAGTTCAGCCTCAGAACACCAGAGAAGGTGCCTCAGGAGTCCCAAAGGCAAAGTCACATCGTTTTTTCTAGCAAAACCAAGTCAATTTGAAACTGGCGTCTGATTTTTCCCAGAATCCATTTCCTTCCTCCCAGCAACCTGCTTTGAAGTCCTTTTAGGATCTCCTTTAAGGATGTTTGAAATTTTGGAGGTGCTGGTCTTTTCATGGCTTTTTAGCAGATTGGAGATTTAAAGCCACTGTGCTGTATTTTCTCTCTGTAATTAATCAACACCACATAGACAATCTTGAGAGGTGTTACTAATTTCACTGCTGAGTACCAAAAATCACTAATAATAACATATTCTATGCATGTGTGTGAGGTCCTTTCCAAGTCTTGGACTTAGGTTGAGTTTCCAGGTTTCTAAGTAAGGTATTTGTAAAGGGTTTGGACTTCAAGTTGTATGGCTACAGGATTTCTGTAGTATACAGCTTCTCAGCTTATAAAAAAAAAAGCATTTTCAATTTCATTTATCTCATGTGATCATTATGACTTTGATCACCGGTGAGAGAGGAAAGGGGGAAGGTATTCTCAGCCTCATTTTGCAGAAGAAATAAAAACTCTAAGGATTAAAAGAATTGTCCCTAATCACCCTATAAATAGTGACAAGATTCTTTGTGTCTGAGTTCTACAATCTTCCAAAGTGCCTACATATAAATAGGAATGTTTATATTTTCAAGTTTATGCTGTAATCTGTAAGATGCTCTAGTTCTCTGCTAGTTGTGTGCATTTCGAGTAAGGATTTACAGAACTTTTTTTTTTTTTTTAAAGCTCAGAAACAACAAAAGCATAAGGTTTTTAAGAAGGAAATTCATGATTTTCTACTAACATGTAAAATGTAAATTTCAGATTAAGATTAAGTATACATAATTTTTGAAAGTCTGTAATCATGTAAACTCAATTTAATGTTAATTATGTGTATATTTTGGCCTCACTTAATAGGAGTTAAAAGTTCATTTTGTAATGCATTTATTACAGAGTCAAGGAAGAAAAATGAAATGCATACCAAAGGAAACACATACAAATAAAATGTAAATAAAATGCCTCAGTACAAATGTCTTTTGAAATTCATTAACTAATACTGACGAAGCTCCAGTTAGAACCATGTGGTTAGAACCACGTGGGAAATACATTGACTGGAAATCAAGAGTGAAAGAAAAGATATCTGCTTTTTATTAAGACCTGAAGTGTGCTATAATTGGGTTGAGTTTCTACCCAAATGGCCCCCCTCATTCTGACATCTGCAAAGTCTATATAAAACTGCGTTGAGGTGTTATTTTCTGTGGCTGCATGGACACATGTTAAAAACCAAGACCTTGGGAGTCCTTCACAATCATTCCTAACTCAGCCAAGAAACTTGTGTTTCTCTGATTGGTGAGATTCCTATGTGCTTCCCATTGGGGAAGATTTGGGGGCACCTGAGTGGCTCAGTCGGTTAAGCATCTGCCTTCACTTCAGATCATGGTTCCAGGGTCCTGGAATCAAGCCCCCTGCCTCCCCTTTCCCTATCAGGCTCCCAGGTCAGCAGGGGGTCTGCTTCTCCCTCTACCTTTCCCCCTGCTCATGCTCAACTCTCTCTTCTCTTGAAATAAATAAATAAAATCTTTAAAAAAAGAAAACAAAATATTGGAATTCCTTAGGGCAGTTATAAATATTTGGTCTTCGATCTTTTATAAATCAATGACAAATGACAAACATGTAGATTCAAGACTAGCAGAGTCCACATCAAGTTTACAATACAATTATCTCTGAAAACATAAGTTGTAAAAAAAAAAATGCTTCTTGCAAGGTAAGTTGTGAAATATTATGTTCAAATACACAATTTCATTTGGTATTTTTCTAAATGAAAAGACTTGGCTGGAACCTCCCCCTCCATGTATGAAAATTGTTTTCCAAGTATTTTTAATGGACATGTTCATTTTTACATATTGTATCAGGCTGCCACATTTTACAAATTATTAACAATTCCATGTCCTTTTTCTCAGACAACAGAAAAATCAGAGTTAATGGAACCAAGGAACCTATAGAATTTAAATCAAATCAGTGGTTTGGAGCAACAGTGAAAGCTCACAAAGGAGAAGTTGTGGTAAGTATGAATCATGGGGATGCTTTGGAATAATCTGTACTCTGAAATGTTTTAAAGCTCATATTTATAAAAATACTTTCATGTAAGGACATGCCAGATTTTTAATGATAAATTTATCAGTGTTCTAAAAACAAACTTAGTGTTTCAAATTAAGGAATCTCTTCTAGTGTTTAAAGTTACAGGAGATAAACCTTGTTTTCCAGATCAGTTAGATATTTTTGAATATTTCAAAAACAACTAAGGAAGATAGAAAAATAAAAGCTAAATTTTGAGGAGGTAAATATTTTATTGCTTAAAATTGATTTAAAGGGTTGATTAAAAATTGATGAGAGAAATAGGACTGCAATTAGGATTCTTTAAAAGTGTATCTATTATGGCATCACTGATCATTTTTAAAACTAAAGGAAAATTTTCTTTAAAAATATAACTACTAACTACATGATTCTCTGAGTACATTAATACTTTTTCAAGTAAAAAAACTCACTCCCAGGTAGCTATCATTGAGCTTTAAAATTCCATGACTTTATAATTTTATTCTCTTATTATTTCAAGTAATGATACATGTCTAAGTTATTGAGAAATAAATGCCTGTATTAGGCTGACCTGGAAATTTTTTGTTGGGAGAATTTTTTAAGGCATTGGCTTTAATTTCCTTACAATCTTGGAGTAATGACTTTGCTTTTAGGATTTGTTTAACGATGCTTGAATTATGATTTAATAAGTATCTAAAGGAAATGCCTTGCTTTATTTGGTCTGTGGTTAACTCCCCAAAGAGATTTTGACATAAACAGGTGATATATAGAATACAGATAGCCCTCTTTGGTTACAAGTCCAGAATTTATAGTATGGTCTCTATAGGATTGTGCTTGCATTAATATGGTTTTCACATTCCAGAATTGGTATTAAAACAAAACAAAACAAAACTTCTTCATCCTTTAGTGGTGTATGACAGGTGAATGCTTCAGAAAGCTAATTCCATCTAATAACTATTTGGGGTTAAAAAATCTTTGGGGCACTGTATTCATATTTTTAAGTCTTGAAAATTTATCTGTCAACATGTGCATTTATTCAGTGCTGGTAGAAACCTTGAGCATCACTGAAAACAAAATCATATGTCATGTTCATAATCAAAACGGTTAATTTGGGGACATGCTGGCATTTCCAAAATTTTGTGAAAAGGAATAAGATAATATTAAGCATATTTCAAGTTAATGTTTTTCCTTTGAGCACTAAAACAGCAGGGTAAAGAAGTAAATGCTACCCTATGAGACAATTATTAGAACTTGAAAATGCTGAAGTATCCTTTTGAATATCCTGGTGTCATGTGTGTATGTTTTAAGTTTGGGTCATAATCCAAATTCATCTCATCAGTGAGTTTCACATCAGTGTGAAACTGAGCAGATATAAAAAGGAAAACTTTCTAGAGCTGACACCAGGCAAGTACTGGGAAGAATTTTCCTGATGTTTAGGTGTGCCTGAGGATCCTGCAGGTGAGGCCATTTGGCGGGATACGGGGCTGCGCTGGTGAATGCCTCTGCCCACACTCCTGCTTTTCCCCTTGGGATCTATATGGTAAACATATTCATCATATAATTTGTCAGTTTACCAAGAGGGCCCTAAGATAAGGGAACATGATGAGATTCACATTTTTTACGTATCTGCCAAGACCTCACAATACCAAAAAAACTCAGGAGTGGAAATATTCTTCTTACTTGATGCCATAAGTTATTTTTACTAAAAGTAGTTACGCATTGGACTGATTATCGAGGACACATTTGGAATCATGAAAGGACTTTAAAATCAGTGTCTGCCTTCATTTTTCTGACAGCGTTTCAAGAGTGGTACCATCAAATTAGGAGGTAGGCTAGTGGTTCCATATTCTTGGAATCTGCAATTCTGTGTCCTCAGAGATGAGAGCTTGAAGAATCAGGTAAAACACATTTATGGAGAATTCAAGCTAGCAAAACAAGAAAAAGATGCCTACGTTTTCTACATATTTATTTTCTTGCCTCTCTCCTTAGTAATGAAATTAATATTGTTTAATTTACTTAAATAGGCTTTCGTAAATTTTCTTTCATATTTGATATCTTTGCAAATATCATGCTTTTGTTAGAATCCAAGCTTCTGGAGAAGTGACCAGAATATTTCATGCAAGAATCATGTGTCCTTACTGTTGTTTAAATTAATTTTTGTTTTGTCATGAATAAAAACTAGTGAAAAAAAAGTGAAAAATAAAGTCAAGAACATTGTGGTAAGGGTGTCCGAATGAAAGTCATTGTTTAAGAAGTCATGAGATACGCTGTTAGTGATATACCAGGGAAATCTGCAAAACAGAGGTTTACAAATTTGTCTGCATCCTTTGATTTGAAAATAATTTCTTGAAGCAACAATTAGACAAAGAAAGTAACAGTTCTCATCACACTGCTTAAGTGATCATTTGATTGTAGATAGGTCCAATATTTTTTAAAAAAGAAAAGAAAACATGGGTTCTTTTGCTATTAGGAAATAATTATTTTTGCCAGGTGACACTTGTTTCACTTAAAATCTGGCAGGCAGGGGAGGAGGGATTGGGGAGACTCATTCCTTTCTATATGTTTAATTGGTTCTGATTCTATGGTGCATTAAATAATTGGCTTTGGAAGTTTCATGAACTCTGATGGCTGAGGTACTTACCATCATGCTGGCAGCCAGTTAATTCACCCCCTAATTTAACATAGTTTGTCACGAATCTAGGTACCTTAGTCAACAAGCTAAATCCTTTCATAGTATGAACTATATCAAGGAAATATTGCTTGTCTTTGATGTGTCACAGGCCTGTGCTCCTTTATATCACTGGAGGACTCTTAAACCAACACCAGAAAAGGACCCAGTTGGCACCTGCTATGTAGCGATCCAGAACTTCAGTGCATATGCAGAATATTCTCCTTGTCGGAACAGTAAGTGATTTTATTCCTTGAAACTGTAATTTAGCTCATGAGCCTTTCCATGGTAGACAGTACCCGTAATGTCAGAGGACCAATAATAAGGACAAAGAGATGGGGGTGAAGGTGATGGACAGCCTTTCAGGATGCCTGGCTGTGACACGGGAGCCAAGGCACAGAATTCTGATGATCCTCCTTCATGTTCTAGAACATTTCTTTTACATATTTTATAGTAGAATTGACCTATTCCCTATTTTTAGCCTTAAATTCTCAGTTGCTACTCAAAACTCACACTAGATCTAAAGAAGGTGCACCCCCTGCTTCACTTGTTAATGGCAGGATCCGTCTTAGCTAGCTAGTGTGCTTGGAACTAGGGACATTCTGACATCAGCTTTCTGTACACCCTGTTTTTTTTTTTTTTTTTTTTTTTAAGAGAGAAAGAGCATGAGTGGGAGGGAAGGACATAGTGAGAGGGAGAGAGAGAATCTTAAGCAGTCTCCATATCCAGCACAAGAGCCCGAAAGGGGGCTCGATCACACAACCCTGACATCATGAACTGCTCACAAATCAAGAGTCCGATGCTTCACCAACTGAGCTACCTAGATGCTGCACAGCCTGTGCTCTTGACAGCTGTTGCTTTCTTTGGCAGCTGTGTGCTCCAGTTATCTGCATGGTACACTTCCCTCCTTAAGGTGTGTTATCCCCATTTTAAAAAATGACTCTGTACACTTAGAACATAAGACTCATCTGGCCATCCTAGGGGCCTTCCAGCAAGGTATCCCCAAAGGCAAGCCTGTGAGTGCCATCTTTGGGGCACTCCTGTTTAATCACTTCTTGGTGGAACACCCACAGACTTGGGACAGTATTTCCAACTGATTGATCAACTCAGTCCTTTTGTGAACTCTTCCAGCTTGCTATGTATCATGTTGGTCCCCCGGGATTTGTCAGAAAGCAACCAATGGATTTTCATTCATATTCTTGATAGTTTGCAAAACATTGAGGAAAGAAATGTCATTAGAAAGAATATTCTGGTAACTGATTTCAGGAAATTGATTTTTTAAAAACACAATCTCAGATTAGATTTCCAAAACTGTAAGTAAAATTTCATCATTTTGTGTGAATTTTTTTAAATTCAAGATTAATTTTGGCAAGGTAATAAAAAATATCAGAAATAAAGCAATGAAGATAAAGAATGGATCACTGCTATCAGAGGGTTAATAAGGAAGCCATGGAGATTGTATCCAAAGATCAAAGTGGAATAGCTAACTCAGATGGTTTTGGGGGAGGATTTTGGCAAACAGATTTTGACTTTTGTTTAAAATATTGAAATAAATTAGCCACTTCCTCACATCATGACAAATGTCAGCTGAATGAATAATCTGTTAAATTAAGACTTCATTTTAGATGGCTTTAAAACAGAGGCTTCTTGTTGATAATGAGACTCAATTATGTATCTGTTCAACACATTGAACACTAATTCTATGTTTAGAGAATAAACCATAGAACAAGAGAAAATAAAACTCAGTCTTTAATAAATTTACATTCTAGTGGGGGAGACAGACAACAAACATGTAAGTGTTCAGATCCAGCAATTCTACATGTGGGTATAGATCCAAAGGAAATGAAATCAGGATTTCAAAAAGATATCTGCACCCCCATCTGCATAGCAGCGTTACACACACTAGACAAGACCTGAAAACAGTCTAACTGTCCATTGAAGGATGAATGGATAATGAAGATGTTGTATGGATGTATAATGGAAGGTTATTTAACCATAAAAAGAAGGAAATCCTGACATTTGTGACAACATGGATAGACCCTGAAGACATTAAGCTAAGTGAAATGAGTCAGACAGAGAAAAACAAATACCAAACAAAAAGACCACTTATATGCAGAACCCAAGAAAATCAAAACCAAAAACCAAAAACCAAAAAACAAAAAATCCAAACTCATAGATACAGAGGTGGGAGGTGGGGAGATGGTGAAATTGGTGAAGGTGGTCAAAGGGTACAAACGTCCAGTTATAAGATAAATAAGTACAGGGGATGTAGCATCCAGCAGGGTGACTATAGTTAGGAATACTGTATTGTATATTTGAAAAGTGCTAAGAGAGTAGATCTTAAAAGTTCTCATCATAAGGAAAAAAACTGTAATTATATGTAGTGATAGGTGTTAACTGGACTTGCTGTAGTAATCATCTTGCAGTCAGTAACATAGAGCAAATTATGATGTTATATACCTTGGACTAATAATATGTTTGTCCCCTGTCAATTATGTATCAATGAAAAGAATTTTTTAAAAGAATAATTTCAAAATATAAAGTCAGAGAGCAAAAAGTGCTACGATGAAGAAATATAACAAGGCAAGTGAGTAGAGAGTGACATGCCTGCCTGGGTGGGGAGAGGAGCTTTGAGACAGGACCATGGGAAGGGCTCTTAGCAGATGGCTGTTAGAGGGCAGGGAGAGCTTCCCAGGCACAGGCAACAATCAACAGAGGCATATTTTGAGTCCTGTTCCACTCAGAGTGTTGTGTTCCATGATTCAGTGAGAGGCCGTTACTATTATGCTAAAGATAAAAGGCAGATAGAGAAATAAAATCCTGAATGTACTCAGAAAACTAATGATAGAGCTGACATTTAACACTGAACGTATTTCATCAATCCTGTTCGTATCATATTGCTCATGATTTGCTAAAGAGGCTTCTCCATCACAGTAAACTATTATAGCTGAACCGATGGGCCCATCCTTCACATTCTTGCCTTGGTCATTCATCATACTCTTCTAACTAACATGGAGGGTGTTCATTTATAAAACTTGTCACTGCCTCTGGTTCTGCCTTTTTGACTGAGTGCCTCTGTGATGAGAGAATTCAAGTTAAAATATAGCACATGGCACTTACATAGGAGTCTGAGCTTTTATTCTCCGATTGACTTACTTCACTCAGCATCATACCCTCCAGTTCCATCCACGTTGAAGCAAATGGTGGGTATTTGTCATTTCTAATGGCTGAGGAATATTCCATTGTATACATAAACCACATCCTCTTTATCCACTCATCTTTCGATGGACATCGAGGCTCCTTCCACAGTTTGGCTATTGTGGCCATTGCTGCTATAAACATCGGGGTGCAGGTGTCCCTGCGTTTCATTGCATCTGTATCTTTGGGGTAAGTCCCCAACAGTGCAATTGCTGGGTCGTAGGGCAGGTCTATTTTTAACTGTTTGAGGAACCTCCACACAGTTTTCCAGAGTGGCTGCACCAGTTCACATTCCCACCAACAGTGTAAGAGGGTTCCCTTTTCTCCGCATCCTCTCCAACATTTGTGGTTTCCTGCCTTGTCAATTTTCCCCATTCTCACTGGTGTGAGGTGGTATCTCATTGTGGTTTTGATTTGTATTTCCCTGTTGGCAAGTGATGCAGAGCATTTTCTCATGTGCATGTCTTGAGTGACACAAGCACATCACGGTGCCAATTTACTTACTTTTTTTTTTTTCCTAAATCAAAGAATAGCTTGACAAAGGTAAAAATGGAGCTTACATCGAATTGCAGAATAGCTAAATAAATTGCCAAGGATTCTTTCAACTTTAGTGGACATCTACAGTTTTTGTATTTCTCGTGGTCAACCTCTTACTACAAATACTTCTTCCTCCTTAAATTCACCCAAGGAGCAGACTTCCTGTCCTTCCCTCAGGAATTTACAGTCCATTACCACAAAGCCACCTTGTTCAGGAGCATATGGTCAATATCACAGGAGGAAATTCAGCAATATTACTTTCAAAAGAGATTTTAAAGAACTCTCTCATGCTCATTCCATACCACAAACATATCCCACTGATACATTAAGCAATGTGTGAACTAATCTACTCATTCATATTCATGACATGCCTACAGCTCTTATGATCATTCATAATTCAGGTGAGGATTATTTACATACATCCTTCCATTCTACTTTGAAAGCCAACAAACAGTAGTGAGTGAGCAGCATGATTCTCTGGATTCCTGAGTTCATTATGGGACATAATTGTAAAGTTTACAGATGCTCTGAAGTTCCAGGAAGATAGATTCTTTTAGCTCTCATAAACTATAAATCAAGACAAAAAATTACCTCACATTCCCCTATAATCACTGCTTCGAATAAACATTCAAAATTGGGTTTTTTCTCAATGAGGTTTGTAAAAAATTAGTAATTTCTCTTAATTTTTTCAGTTTCTTGTTTTGAAACAAAATAATTTCAAAGAGTGGTCATATTTCTTTCTTTTTGAATAATTTACAATATTAAAAATGAAAGAAAGTTGATTTTAAAAAGGATTTCTAAAAAAAAGGATTTCTGAAGAGATTGTACATTAGGAAAATACATTTCTGGATATATACAACATTACACATGTATGTTTACATAATCACACATCAGGTATTCATATATATTTCTGGATGCATATTTCTATTTCTATTTACATGTGAACTTCCAGAAGACTTGTACCCAGACATTTGAGGTTATACAGATGAACCTTTAGGGAACTTTATAGCTTTTGGAACTACAAACCACAAAATATAGTTTCAAATAAGGAAGAAATTTCATAAAAATACAGTGTAAGATGTGCAGTTAAAAATTGTAGAGGGTAAATCTCATGTTAGATATTTTCACCACAAAAAACGAACAAACAAGGGGACACAAGAATTTTTTTGTAGGTGATAGAAATCCTTATTACTTTGTTTTTTGTGATGGTTTCATGAGTGTATGCATGTGTCCAAACTCATCAAAATGCATATATTAAAATATACAATTTTTTTGTATATTAAGTATACCTGATTAAAGCTGAAAAAACCCCCTCGGCTTTAAAAATAACTCACTAGGCATCAATGGACATTTGAATTAAAAACAGGTATTATCATAAAGAAAAAACAGTGTATGTGATAAAACACGGTATTAAAATATACAGGGAGCATCTGGAGAAGAACGGATGGTAACAATGCTAAAATTAGTTATGTACTCACCAAAGGGAAGAAAAAACAGAAGACACTATAGAAAAAGCTAGAAGGGCTGGATCTATCAAAAAGCTTCTGGAACAGGCCCACCTAGTCTACAAATTTTTCCTATGATGATGTGCATTTCCTTTCTTGCTCTCTTATTTTAGTCTCCATTCAGGAATATCCTTGATAAAAAAGCAGTAATTATTTGCATGTTCATATCAAACTACATAATGATTGGGATTCCCCCTCCACTAAAGTACATTTTGATTTTGTATCAAGCGCTTTAGAAGCTGTAGACATACAAGTGGCAAGTATTAAATTCCTGATCCTAACGTCCTTATAACAATGCCCGGGGATCCACATGTTGACCTTCCCATAATTTTTTAAATGGTATGATAAGAACCTATTGGACATTCAGTTGGTGAATTACACTGGATAAAATACAAGATAAGCCATTACTGGAGGGCTTTCTCTTTTGCAAACACTGATATTCCAATGTGCCCACGTGGTCCGTTGTGACCAGAAATGCAATTTCCAAACGTACCGAACTAATGATACTAGGATAATTTTAAATTAATTTCCTGTTGGAGACCATTAAAATCAGAATCTTTGCTGGTGCCCTCAGAAGAAAGCATCTACCCAGGTGACCATGTTTGCCTCTCTCTTTCTCAAGGGATTTCCTTAGGAATGACACGAATGGCTTTGCACAGAGCATGTGGGCCACTCAGAAACACATTAGCACCCCTTGGAGAATGCAGAACATAGCTGAGAGAAGGAGAGTTTATGTCTTCAAACAAACATGAGTTGTAAAACCCAATTTAATAGCTCCAAGGAACATTATTCCTGATGACCTGACTACAGAATCACAATGATATTTAGGATGAGAAAATAAATTGAAATATATCTCATAGGTTACTTGGAATGAATTTCTAAAAATATAAAACAGATTGATCATTTTAAATTTAGAAGTCTACAGAGAAAAAAACAACAGAATATCCTGAATTGGTTATTAAAATATATCTTGGGAATGATGATGTAATAACACTTCTATATTTTGGTCATTCTAGGTAATGCTGATCCAGAAGGCCAGGGTTACTGCCAAGCGGGATTTAGTCTGGATTTTTATAAGGTTAATTCCTTTGGTCTTATAGCTTCTAATATTTGTATTATCTGTTTGATTTTTTTTTCACCCTCACTCTCTCACTCCCATCCCTATGCCCCTGTCCCCAACCCCCCCCCCCCAATATCCACTACCACCAAAAGAACTTTTAGGTGTGTATCTAGCCTGTTTTGGCAACTTCTTCAAATGTTTTTGTTTGCTCTTTATTTTTATTAATCTATTAAAATAGCACAGAAATACATAGGATAAAAAGCAACAGTCTTCTTCCCATCTCTTGTGATAGTCATTTTAGATGAAAAATCTCAAAAACTCAGTGAGAGAAATGTGCCTCAAAAAAAAAACAAATCACAAGAATCTGTAAATTGCTTTATCTCTGTAATTCACTGATGACGTTTAACATTAGTGTTTAAATTCACACATCCTTTCACAAAATTAAAAGCAGAGATGCCTAGTAAGCTAAGAGGGGACAAAGGTTTCATGGTTTTGAAAATAGTATAGAAAAAATTTTCAGCATACAAAATTCATTGCTTTTTTTATCATTTACCTTTTTTTTCCCATTGAAAGTTAAGGATGCAGAGGTTGGAAGGTGGGGTTTTAAGGAGAAGGAGAATTTTATATTTCCTAGTCTAGAGTTTTTGCTTTCTCTCCTGAGAAGGAGAAAGGGGGGTGGTTGCAGATGTATGGAAAAAATAGGCATTACTGTGGCCTTGAGATAAATAGAAACCGAATTTTCTTTTTGTTGCCAAGGCTCAAAAGACCATGTCTGCTAAATAACACAGCATTAAACTTGTACATATTTTGCTTACCTGAGACAGTGCCAAAAAACTGAATTTATATATCCTCAAGGGAGAGAATTCAACTTAGCTAATTGAGTCAAATGAAAATTATTTAATATGCTAACACACCAAATAGTAGAAAGCAAGAAAAGGAAATAAAATAAGCTGCATGACTCCAATAGAAAGGCCTCATTTAAAAATTGCTTTTTATTGTATAACAAATTGTTAGAGCAGTGCCCATTAACATTGATTTATATCACCTTTAAAAAAAATCTGTTTTTTTTTTTTTTTTTTTCTAATTGTTGCTGTTTCTGTTTTGTAGAATGGAGACCTCATAGTAGGAGGACCGGGAAGTTTCTATTGGCAAGGTATGTTCCATCAGCAGAAAAGAAATGCCCCTTTGTTGTTACTAACAAGGAGATGAAGCACAAGTAACAATCAAATGTTGACCTTTTACTAATTTTATATCCAGATTCATAGTTTCTCAAATGAGGTATCATTTCCCATTGTACTTTGTTATATAAATGATATTTTAAAACACTGTTGCAACTTAATTCATTTATTCACCAAATATTTATTGAGGCTATGCCAGGCTTTATGTCAGATGCTGGGGATACAGTGATGAGTCTTAAGAGTACAGGAGGCTTCTCCAGGGTGGCTGCTTGCAGATACTTCATCCTCTGAACACTGGTGGACAGGGGACTGAAATACAACCTGTGCTCTGCTTAAGGAGTCAGGTACAGGACAGCATCTGCCCAGATGGGATGATTCCTTCTAATTCTTATAAAGGTGTTACATAGGCCAGCAGCTGCCCTAAGGTCAACTAACTTGAAAATGAGCAACCCTGACCTGAGATCTGAACTTTGCTAGGAGGTAACTAGCAAAGAGAGAAGGGACCATATGGAAAGGTGCTATGACCCAAAGTTGAGCAGTCAGGTGAGAAGGAGGGAAGCCAGGGTGACCAGAGACAGAAGATCATGGAGGTATCGAGCAGCCCCCCAGTCATGAAGGGCTTGTAGGCCAACAAAGGCAGCTGTGTCTTTATTCTAAAAACAATAAGAAATTCCTGGTGGATTGCAAGAGTTTAAAATAGATGGCCTCAGCTACAGTATTTGTTGCTTGTCTTGAGAATAATGGGAAACCACTGGAGGGTGTTAATCATGGAATGCTATGATCAGATCTGTGTTTTGAAAAGATCACTCTGGCTGCTATATGGAAAATGGATTGGAGGTTGGCCAAAGTGAGCTTATCAGCAAACCAGTTATAAAGTGATAAGTTAGTTACAAGTTTATAAGGTAAACTAGTAATAAAGATCAGATGAAGATGCTTGCTTCTTCATCCTCCTATACTCTCAAGAGTGGTAATGGTACAGATTGAAGGCAGCCCAGCTGGCTCAGCAGTTTAGCGCTGCCTTCAGCCCAGGGCGTGATCCTGGAGACCTGGGATCAAGTCCCACGTCAGGCTCCCTGCACAGAGCCTGCTTCTCCCTCTGCCTGTGTCTCTGCCTCTCTGTGTGTGTGTGTCTCATGAATAAATAAATAAAATCTTCTAAAAAAAAATAAAATAAATGGCATGTCCTTTAAAAAAAAAAGTACAGATTGAAAAGGAAGAGGAATTTGAGAGATGCTTTGGAAGGAAAATAAACAGCTTAGCTAATGGGTTGGATTGGATACGTGTGGGTAAGGGAAAGGAGGATGCCCAGCATATGTTTCTGACTTTTGCAACTGCATAATTGTAAGTGGGTCCCACTCACTGAGATGGGGAACCCTGGAAGAGAACACGTTTGGAGTCAGTTGGAAAGGGAAGATTATGAGTTTGCTTTTGGTTATGTTGAATAAGAAAATGTTTGAGATGCCAAGGTTTTACTTAAGTGTTCAGATGTATGAGCTTTAGCTCAGAGAAGATATCTAGGCTAAAATACAAACTTCCATCACTCGCATATTGGTGACCATTATGCGATGGATGTGGATGGGATGCTTACATAGAGATGACAAAGAATATTCACTGAATTTTGGCTGTAAAGTTTAGGATATAGATAGAGTAGACTATGAGAGAAATGAATAGTTGAGTGAAGTTTTTCTTTTAAAATGGAAGACACTTGGTCATATTTAAAGGCCAGTGGAAGTGTACAGATACTGGGAGTCTGCAAGAGATGGTGGAATAGGATGACCCTAAGGTCACCTTATCCCACAGATAAGTTATCTAGTTGTCTAGATAACACTCAGATCAGTGTAAATAGCCCCGGAAACAACCCCAAGACTGGTAGAAAAAAATCCATAACTAAATGTAGATAAGAGGCCATACTGAAGAGGGTAGCAAGGGTGAAGATGTGGTAGGGAGCTAACCAGACCCACGGGGCTGTCCTTGGGAGGAGGGATGCTGTACACATGGAGCAGGGAGAGAAACAGACTATCATGTCAGGGATCTGTCTGGGGCATGATAAATCCCTGTTACATTGGCTTTGAAAATCAGAGGGGCTGACTTCCATGAGTTCTTATAACTAGTGGGACTTAAGACCTGGAACTTTAAAAATCAGTGAGCTCAGCTCTGAGAAAGCCAAAAAGACAAGAGGAAACTGAGAGACAGCACAATAAACAGCCCTGTGGAGATAACAGCATAGAAGCAGCAGCTTATAAAGGCTTGAGTTGAGTCAGACCAGCCATTTGTCAGAGGTGCAATAGCCCTGAACTGAAGGGTATTTTCCCCATGTCGTTCCCTGAGAAACTTCCATTGGTGGGCAGATCCTGCAGTCAGACCAGCTGTCTGGCCCCCGCCCAGTGCTGCGGCCACAGTCTGACTGGTGTGTGTAGTTATCTTTCCCTCTCCCCAGACCAGGAGCCACTGTGGGTGGATGGATCTAGAGGATATATTACTAGTGAAATAAGTCAGTCAGAGAAAAATAAATGCTGTATGATTTCACTCAGATCTGGAATTTAAGAAACCAAACAAATGAACAAATTCTAAAAAGATACAAACCCAAACACAGACTCTTAAGTATAAAGAATAAACTAATGGTTACCAGAGGGAAGATGTGTGTGTCGGTGGGGGGGGGGGGGGAGAGTTAGTGAAACATGTGAAGGGGACTAAGAGTACACTTATTTTGACAAGCACTGAGTAATGTATAGAATTGTTGAATCCCTATATGGTACACCTGAAACTAATAGAACACTGTATGTCCACTATACTGGAAATAAAATAATACAAAACTACAAATATTTTTTAAAAGCCAATGGAAGAGACCCCAGAGATGAGTTTATGATAAAATTGTATGTGAAATTACTGTTAAGCTTAATTCATACATGTACACCTATGAACATCAAATAATTAACATTTTTAAATTATTTTGCAAATTGAAAAACTATATTTTATGCCACAGATAGTTATAAAAATCCTATGTGTTTAAAATTTTTTTCTTCTAATACACTTGATTACATAGTGTTTTCCTTTCCTTAACTTAAAAAAAAATGTCTGATACTGATGATTTGCTTAAAAGTAGCCATACCAAAAAAAAAAAAAAAAAAAAGTAGCCATACCAAGGAGATTTAGAAGCATTGTCTGTGATAGGTAATGTAGTTTTATTGAGGCTTAAGATTATAATGTTTATAGAAGCAGCTAAAGGAAACAAACAAAGGCAGTGTGTATGTAGGAGATGGGAAAGGGGTATTTAGCTTTAAACCAGAGAAAATTGGCAAATTCTGTAGACATTGTTCAGAAATTCATGTGTAAATATCATTGTCTTAATATTAGAACAATCATTTCAGACATAGTCATTGGGAACTATTTATGGCTGAATCTGATCGTTTTATTCCATTTGGACTTCAAACAGGCTGAATTATCAGTAAATCCCCAAAGAATAATTTGGCTTTAAAATTAATATTATTAAATGTTAGTTTCTTGAAATCCTTTCTCCAGTTTTCTCCCAAAAACCATGAGATCACACTTGTCCCATCATAAATATGGGAATGCATGGAAATCGTCGTGGGAAATTACTGGCCATCTTTTGGATGTTTGACCCCTGCCTCCAGTGTGATCATGTTTCAAGACTTTTAATAATTACTTGTTTTGAGAGATATTAGTCAAATTTCTTACCATATCGTTGTTGGCAGCCATGGATTCCTTTTTCTTGCTCAAATTGTGGATCTCACTGGACCTCACTGCCTCCCATTGTCATAATTTTGTGCTCTGTGCATATATTTTACCATAAAAAATAGAGGCCTCATAGGTTATGTAATCCCTTCTTTTAACATAACTGATGGATTTCACAATCTATTAATTAAGTGATTTAGATTTAATCTGTATTTTGTGAGAACACAAATAGCCTTACTAGAATGCCAAAGGAGACCTTGGTTGTAATGCCAAATATCCTAATAGCAAAACTACATGACCTGAGAGAAAGCACTCATGCTCTCTGGGCTTCAGTTTCCTTACATATAAGAAGTTATATTTTGGCTAGATGATCTCAAAGTTAGATGATGTTTCTTCTAGCCATGATGGTCCAGTTTAAAAATTTAATCCATAAATTGTGACAACAGGTGTCTTTACTCAGATATTTTTCTCGCTTGGAGGTAGAGGGAGTATGTATTGTGAAGGCATCGAGAAGACAGATAAAATTATGTAGTTCATCTTTGGTTCTTCTGTCAGAATGGAAAGCTCTCCCCAGCTGTAACCAGCCTCACCTTGCAGTTTGGCAGCTGGGAAAATTCATCATCAAAAATTCAAGCAATTCCATGATTATTTTCAAGGAAGTATATGTCATTCAGATGTTCTGTGTCTGCCCAGGGAGGGCCTGCCTCTTGCATTTATTCCACTAATGTATTAATTTGTTTGAACACAGGTCAGGTGATCACTGCCAGTATTGCCGATATCATTGCAAATTACTCATTCAAGGATATTCTAAGGAAATTGGCTCGAGAAAAGCAGACAGACGTGGCTCCAGCTTCCTATGATGACAGTTACCTTGGTGAGAATTGTTGCTCAACACATATGTGTTCCTCCAAAGGCAAACATTAAATGTAGATGCAAATTGTACTCCTCACTTATCTGATATTATACTGCAATTTATGCAAAATTGCTTTCCTTACTAGCTTAGAATGGACTTTCTGTTTGTTGAGCCATATTATAAGTCTTTTCTTTAGGTTCAGTCTATTTTATAGGCTTCCTAATAGAATCTTTCTTCAAACCCAACAACCATTTTTTTATTTTAAAAATTTCAATAAATTAGATGGATACTTTTTGCATAGAATAAAACATTGGCCTCAGTCCCAAAGTCAATAGCTTATTTATTGGAGGATTTTGATGGTTAATTTTATGTTTCAGTTTAGACTATAGTATGCAGTATGCAAACACTAACCATCACAGTGTCTTGCACATAAAATATTTTGCCAAGTGTAGATAGTATGAATTAGTAGGGCTGCCCAATGCTATAGGAGCAACATGCTGGCAGCTCTTTCCAGTTTTTAGAGCAATGGTAAAAGACCTTCCAGTTCCTAGAATGTTGTCAAAATGCAACTTATACCAACCATACATACAATGTTGCTGCACCACTGTTGTTTCCCGCTTTTGGAATAATATTGGCATTTTGATTGCTTGGTTAAATTAAGCAAACTGTGGGGCGCCTGGGTGGCTCAGTCGGTTAAGCATCTGACTCTTGATCCCGGCTCAGGTCATAATCTCAGAGTCTGGAGATGGAGTCCTGTGTCAGGCTCAGTATCAGTATGCTGAGAGTGGAATTTGCTTAAGATTCTCTCTCTCCTTCTTTCTCTCCCCCTCTCCACCCTTCCCCTCCCCCTGCTCTCTCTGTCTCTCTCTAAAAAAGAAAAAATTAAGCAAACTGTGGTTATGTTTTCACCTTACCTCACTTTAGAGCTAAGTGAAATTTGTGGGAAACCATCCTTAAAGAAATTAGGAATTAGACCTTCTTGATGATCAGAAATAGCAAAAGCTGAGCACAAAATATACCTTTCAGAGTATCATGTCTGATCCTGATGAATCAGTGACCTTAAAATGCAGTGGCCACCATTTACACTTGAAGGTGGATTATGAAGCATCCGTCAGAATCTGATTGTGTTGCCATGCCCAGAAGCAGGAGATCTATTATGCTTCCAGGATTTAGTACAGAACTGTTCATATTGGCCCCACTAATTTTTTCCCTTTGCAGAGTCCTCAAATTTTATGTTACAGTATTTGTTGATATTTCTGAGCAAAGTGGTAGTATGGTAATTCTTTCATGTTTCTAGACTTAGCTCATTTGTAAAGCCTTCAAACACGTGATTGGTTTTTCTTTTTTTTAACACAGGATATTCAGTTGCTGCTGGGGAATTTACTGGAGACTCTGAGCAAGGTGAGAGACATTATTGATTGTAAGTCATTTATAAAGTATGGGGAAAGGTAAGGTGACCTAAAAAGCCCTTTCATAAATGTAATTTTCTTCACTACACAAAATGTACAAATATGGGACCCCAGAATGTATATGATAATACATTATAGAAAAAACAACAAAATACACTTCAGCCCAGCTTTTTAAGTCTCAAAAATTCCGTTAAGACTGAATATCACTCTTTATTAAATCTAGTTAAGCAATAAAAACAATTCCAGTAATCCCATGTTATGCTATGCATGAAAAAAAATTCAGGTGATTAAATGGCCTACACAAAAGACATGCTGTTAGTGATAGCTCAAATTTGAAAAATCAACATCTTCCGTCTTTATTTTAATATCTGGGATCTTATATTGGATATATCCATACCAAACTCCCCGCCAGACTCCAACCCAACATCTCCACATTATTTCCTTTTCCCCTTTGGACATGCTCAAGTCCAAAATATTGGAATGAATTAACCTACAAAGCAGAAATTCACAGAGAATAAATATTCTTTATGCTGTGAGGTAGAGTTTGAAAGCAAGGGGTTTTTTTTTTCTTTAAAAGAACAGTTTTATTTAAAATATAACCTAATTCTTAAAGGCCCTATCTTTCCATTTTTATTTTTTTCATCACGATAACAAAAGACCATCTATCGTGGTAGTTAAAAGCATGGACTTTGTAGTTACACCACTTGAGTTTCAACCCTGAATTTGCCACTTGCCAGCTCTGTGACCTAGTTACGTGACATCTCAGCATCTCCTTTTCTTAATTTCTAAAAGAGGGATGGTGTGATGATGGTGGTGGTGATGACGATGATGGTGATGGTGGTGGTAATGATGATGATGATGATGATAACGATGATGATGAGGAGGAGGATAGTAATGTGACGATAAGGATGGTAATGGTGATGATGATGATGGTGCTGCTGCTGACGATAATGATGATAATTATAATAATGATGATGACAACAATGAAAACAATACGGTACCTAGATCACAAGATTCTTATGAGGATCAAATGAGCTAATCCTGTATGTTCATGAAACAGTAGAATTAGCTATAATAATAAATAACCCTTGGGTTAGTAACCATCAGAGACAAAATTGAAAAGTAATATCTTATAATCACTCAGTGATTTAGCAAAGACCACTATAAAATATGCCAAATTATTTTAAACATGGCATTAAACTCTTAGAAAGTTCCTTAGTAGAGCCTTTAGTCTTGACTCATGGAAATTAACAGGGATACATGACAGCACATTACAGGGAAAAATGGTAGGAGATCATAGTGATTTTCCATCAGATCACAGAAATATCTAGATGGATCCAAGTTTTATTTTTTTATTTTTTATTTTTTAGGTTTTATTTTTTTAATTTTTTATAATAAATTTATTTTTTATTGGTGTTCAATTTACCAACATACAGAATAACACCCAGTGCTCATCCCTTGACAAGTGCCCCCCTCAGTGCCCGTCACCCATTCACCCCCCACCCCCGCCCTCCTCCCCTTCAACCACCCCTAGTTCGTTTCCCAGAGTTAGGAGTCTTTATGTTCTGTCTCCCTTTCTGATATTTCCCACACATTTCTTCTCCATTCCCTTATATTCCCTTTCACTATTATTTATATTCCCCCAAATGAATGAGAACATATAATGTTTGTCCTTCTCCGATTGACTTATTAGATGGATCCAAGTTTTAAATGATTTGTGAATATGTAAAGGCATTATCAGAGATTATGATCCATTTATCAGACCACACTGAGTCTCAAACTAACCGTGTTCACTACTTACTTAAGTGGACTGGAAGGAGTTGGAATTCTACGTAAAACAGCAAGTGACTTGATGTTCTCTAGGTGAGAGACCCTTAATATGGGATCCTTGGACTCTGGGTGATACATGGATGGACTTCATGGGATTTGAACTCCTAGAAATTATATGCAAGGTTTTGCTGTATGTGAACTTTTCCAGTGAGAGGATCCATAACTTCCATCTACTTCCCAAGTGTGTTTATGACTCAAAAAGGTTGAGATCTTTTGTTCTTGTTTTAGAGCCTGATGTAGCGAGCTAAAACCAAGAAAGTGATCTGGCCAATCCTAGGAGATATGAATGCTTACTTTTTAGAGGTTAAACAGTATAATATTATAGAGCATGTGGCTCCCTGTCTAGTGGGTAGAAGACATTTGATAGACACTGGCTTCCCTTCTGCTTCTTGATGAGGTTGACGCCCGGGTCATGTATTTCGAGGCCAGGTATCTAACTTTTACCTCCATGTGTTATTGATATTAAGAGAAAGTTTACCATGAGTTAGTGGAATGGATCTAAGAAAAGTCACTTATTTTCCTTCCTAATTGAATACTTTTGTAGTTGAGTGATAGTTCTAATTTGCCTTACACTCTAAACAATTTCATTATCTTGATGATTTTTAAATAATTGTGAACATTCTTAATCAATATTTACTTGTAATAACTCCTAGCATTGTGGCCATGTGAAGTTGCAGACTCCAGTGTTACTGAGTGTAATAGTTGTTTTCTTTTAAACGAAATTCTGTGTTTGTAGGATGCTTAGTAGTGGCTGTCATCTATCTCAAATGGGAGAGGCAGTCTTTTCTGGTTGATAGGTGTGATCCTGGAATCAGTCAACTTCATTATATCTGATGGCGATTTGCTGCTAGATGCCAATTTAATTCATACCAAATAAACATTATTGAAAATCGAGGAATCTGCTTCCAGTTCTGACACCTTTCCTGGGAACCTGTCCAAATAGCTTAGTTCTTCTGAGCCTAATTGTATTCTTCAAGGACATGTTTCACCCTCCCTCCTGTTGCTATACTTGAGCAGTCCATGCTCCTGTATGAAGTCAACCTCTCCACTTTGCACTAGGCTTCATTCCCTCTCAAAGAAGGAACTCCAGCCATTCCTTATTCTTTATCTGCATCATCAATTTTTGGGGAAAAATTTACAGACAAGCACACTGTTATTTCCCATATGTTGAAGAGAAAATTTCTTATTCCACTTCCCCCTCCAGCAAGCATCTGTCTTCTCTGCTTCAAAAGAGCTGTCACTCTTCTCTGCCTGCATCTCTGCCAGTTCCACTGTACCCCTCCTCTTAAACTCACTGCTCAGCTGAAACAGCTTTTGTCAAGCAAACCAGAGGCTTCATGAAGCTCATCTTCCTTGACTATCAGGAGCATTTGACAGAGTTCATCATTCCCTCCTCATTTCTTCACTCAATTACCCAGACACTGGAAGCTCCTTCTCCACCTCTTTTAATGTTTCCCCTTTAATTTCTCACATCTTGTAGAAGCATCCCAGGATTAAATATTTGGACTGTTTCCTTTCTCTTTGAGTTTTGGTAATTTCAACCAGTCTCCCGTATTTTCCCAGCTTCTACTGAATTCAGGTTCATGGTACTTCTCCAGATTACACTGAATTCTAGGTTCAGGGATACATGTTCTAAGATCTAGCACCTCAAGCTCCATACTCAGCATCTCTATTTGAATGGCTCTCTGAAACGTAATGTGCTTGTGAGCAAATTCATGACCTTCCCCCTGAAACATGGTCTACCCTCCAACAGCTTCATCCCAGTAAGTGACAATGCCATCCTCCCAGTTGCTCAAGCCAAATTTGTTGGAAGTCAGCCTTGGATTGTGCTCTTTATCTCACATCCCATCTATATCCAATTCATGAGTAAATCCTATTAACCAAACTCTCAAATATGACCAGAATCTGA
This sequence comes from Canis lupus dingo, assembly GCF_003254725.2. Lineage (NCBI taxonomy): Eukaryota > Metazoa > Chordata > Mammalia > Carnivora > Canidae > Canis > Canis lupus. The sequence continues at coordinate 19,651,819 of NC_064244.1, forward strand.
CCACTTCTCACCTCCTGCACAGCTTCTACTCTGATCCAAGTTCCCCAACTTTATTGCAGTAGCCTTCTACCCGGTCTCTCTGCTTTTTCCCTTGGCCTTCTGTAGTCTGCTCTAAATCCAGTAGCCAAAATGGTCTCTTAGAAACAAAAGTCAGATTGCGTAACTTTTTTGATCCTGTGATTTTTCAATTTATTCAGCATGAAATCCAAGTCTTGACAATGACCTGAGAGACTCCATTCATGAGGCTGTTAGTTACTTTGATCTCATCCTCTACCCTTTTACTTCTCACTCCCTCTCCCCCAGCCTCTGTGATCTCTTTACTAGTCTTTGAATGCTCCAGAAACACTTCTACCTCAGGACCTTTGAACTTGCCATTCTTTCTGACTAGAACATACTTTTCCCACTTCTCCATAATATTTACAGCCTCACTTTCTTCAGTCTTTGCTCCAGTGTCACTTTCTTGCCACATCCTTTCCTGATAATTGTGCCCTAATAAGCCATAAATCCTTCTCCATCCTGCCTCTAGCACTCCCTGTACCATTTTGCTACTTGTTTTTTCTTACTATATTTTCCCTTTAGATACACTATTTCATTGACTCTGCTTTTTAAATTGACTGTTTCTTCCAACCAGAGTATAAGCTCTGTGAAAGTAGGGAATTTTGTCCATCTTGCTCACTACTGTATACTCCATTTACCTATAAATATTTGTTAATTGAATGAATGGATTTACTACTGAAAAGTCCAACATCTAACCCCAAATGAATCTTCACTGATTATTAAAGCTAGTAGCATGAGCACCTAACTCTGCTAGGACACCGCACACCAGATATAATTGATGCTAGAACTTGTGCTGTACCTTTCAGGGCAGGATGAGGAAATTTAAATGGAAGGGATTCTCTTCTAGGCCCTTCCTGTTTAAATTAAACTAGATTTTTAACCTCAGTGAATCAAAGGATAGTTTAGAATTATAAAAACAAGAGCTGAAAGATCTTTGATAATTAGTGATTCCAATATCCCAGGTATACAGCAGGCCCAAGAAAAAAATCAGTAGCTTCTGAATCTAGAGCCAGATCATAGTGCAATGAGTTATACGGACCTTTTCCCTCAGGTGTGCCTCTTCTGTTTCTATTAGTGAAGCTCTCTTTCTGGGGGACCCTTAGCTGCCAGGTCACCTGCTAATTCTGCTACCAGCAAACAGTTCCAAGGGGCCCAGACTCATGTCATTTCTGATGGATTTTCTTTAGGTAACATGAATTGTTTTAACATGTTTAACATGACAGAAGCTGTACTTTTTACCCTAATACAAAAGATGTCACCACAGTGAAAGCTGGTAAAAGCAGAATAAGAGGTTTAACTTACAAGTCACACGCAGAGCTGAGAGGCCAGGCTTATGCTATGCAGGCAAAAACACGTGGAGGCTGGTGATGAAGACGGGTAAATCTCACAGTATGACTTTTGTTCTGTTTTCCATGGTCTGTAACAGAAGCAAAAGCAAACGCAAAACCATGACTTCACACTTCCAGCTCCCCACATGACAGTTACTCACCTAAAAAGCACTATTTTTAACTGATTTGTTGGATAGCTTTAAAATATATGTAATCCCCCTTCTACATGACTATATTTATCCCCAGAACTGGTTGCTGGCGTTCCAAGAGGAGCACAGAATTTTGGATATGTGAGTACAAAGGATGCATTGTTGGAATATTTTCTTAAATATGTAAAGAAATGTTTCATTTCATTCAACTTTTATATGATTTAAAATGCCTTTTAATAGTGAGCCCCTACAGATCTGTGCATGTTTGCTTACTAAAAAGGAAGGAGAACAAGTGAAGCTAGATTTTTTTTCTCATCTTTGTACAGGATCAGCTACAGAGTTTGTGGGACCCAGTGCAAAATGAAGATAAAGGGCTTTTTGTTCAAAATTATTAAGAATTTCAGGATAGCAGCAGCTGGACATTAAACCAAGGGTGGGGCCCAGTTGAACATAGGGACCTGTGTGGCTCTGCAGGTCACACCCATGAAGCCAGCATGACCCTTATGCATAATCTAGGAATAATTGTAGAGGATACTGTTGCCGATGCACTCAGCATTTTAATATGCCTCATATGGTAGAAATGAGAAAATCAATTGTTATTGCACTAGTGTATCAATTTCCTGAGACTGCCACAACAAACTACTACAAAGTGGGTGGCTTAAAACAATATAAAATTATTTTCTCACAGTTCAAGAGACCAGAGTCTGAAATCCAAGTGTCAGGCAGGTCACACCTCCTGCAGTGCATCTAGCAGGGGATCCTTCTTATCTATTCTGGCTTCAGGTGACCACGGCCTTTTTTTGGTGTGTGTCAGCATGACTCCACTCTCTGCCTCTGTCCTCAGATGGCCTTCACCCATCTGCGTCTGTGTGTGTCCTCTCCTTTCTTATGAGGACATCAGTCATTGAATATAAGGTGCACCCTAAATCCAGGATGATTTCATTTCAAGTTCCTTAATGTATTTCATCTACAGAGACCCTATTTCCAAATAAGGTCACCTTCTGACATTCTGGGTGACATGAATTTTGGAGGGAAACTATTCAGACCCATTATAGCTAGTTAACATAAAATTAGGAGAAGAAAATCAAGAGATGTTCTGAAAAGAAAAAGTTGTATTTTAAATAATGTTTATTCTTTAAAAAGTCTAGTGAATGTAATATCTGCAGATTTTAGGTTGACCGAATAGAATTAAAAGTAATATTTTTGCTATATGGATAACATTTTAAATTTCCAATTTTTTTTTTTTTTGCAAAGAGCCATCATCAGTTTCTCATAATAACAAACACAGAACCAAATTTAGACAAAATTAGATTAGATCAATTAGGTGGCCATCAGGTTAATTGCTCTCAGTGTTCAATTGAATTCAATTTCTATTTTCCCTTTCCAGATTCGTAAGCATGTATTTTAATTTGATAGTATTACAGGCTTACCAAGAGATAAAAGTTCAATTGGATTTTTTTAAGATCATTCTTATGGGATCACATTTTTGTTTTACATATAGTTAACTATTAACTATTCTCTCCCAAAATTTAAAAATGATTTCAGTTGTAACTTAAAATAGTTTTTTTTTTCTCCAATTCTGTCAAATGATGTAACCTATCTACTTTCTGTGATTTCAGGTTTCAATCATTAACTCTACAGATATGACTTTCATTCAGAATTTCACTGGCGAACAGGTAAAGACCTTTGAATATCAAACAATGTCACTCAGTACTATTAGTGAATTGCAATATTCATATAATTTATTCATTTATAAAATAGGTGTTCACTGAGCACCTACTCTGTACTGGGCACTGGTCTAGGCACTGGGAATATAAACATAAATCAGATAGACAAGACTCCAGCTCTCATGCAGCAGTGTCACTAACTCCTAGGATCTGAGAACAATCCCGTTCTGCTATAGGCCTGTATGTAGTGTGCCTGGTGATGAGTTCTGGGGACCTGCCTTCCCTCTGAGAAGAAGCAGGCTTCTCAGAGGCCCCACTGTATTGGTCAAAGTCAACAGGCTTATCCACTCCCCAACATTATGTGGAGGTTGACAAGTTATCTGGTTCTGGTACTTTCCTCCCAGGGACTAGATGTTCTTCTTCACCCACTGTCACTGGCAGAGATCTTATTATGTTTTGTTTTTTTTTTTTTTTTTTTTTTTAGAGAGATCTTATTATGAATGAGGGAAGTGCCTGTCATTCTCCTAACCGAATATGGCCTAAGGTCATACTTTACCCACCACCTTGAGTTTTCCAGGGTACTGTAACCTGTTGAGATTTGCCACATTTCTTTAAACAATGAATGTGGTGTGGCCATCTAAGGAAGCCAGTCATCAACTGAATCAGTTTCTCTAGGCAACCCATATTCTCTTTTACCCAGAAACCCACACTGCTGAACTTCTAAGAAGCCTCACATGTGAATCTGGCCAAGTTACATCATGGCCTTCTGGATGGTGGTTTCAGATCCTTAGATGCTCCCCTCATCACTAGAGACATAGATTTGGAATAATGTATTTTTCAAGCAATTTTGATTAATAGTTTCCTAATGAACACAGAACATGTTTGACATCATAACCCCCTTGCCCCCCACCAAATCGGGGCTTTAGTCTATCCGTTACTCTGCAATTTTCAACAAAGCACTTAACAAGCCTTCATGATACTCTTGTGGTTAATATGGAGAAGTAAGGCTGGGACAATAGTGAAATTGGATGAACTTACAAAATTTGAACTATTCTCAAGTGATGGTAATTAATGGTTTATTGAAAATCTGGCAAGACATTTCTTTTGCTCAAATCTGTTTCACATTTTTATCATTAGAAGCTCTTTAAACATTATTAGATTTGGCCTTTCTTTAACTTCTCGTCCTCCATGCCTCCTACTTCTTCAGTCTTGAATCTCAGCATTTAATACATAAATGATGAAATTCCTCTGAGTGAAGGCCACACAATGTCACACCAGAAGTAAGAATTTCACTGTATATGTTTGGAATAGAGAAGAGAGGTGGGAGAACTGAATTATTATTGCACCATTAACTTGTGTATTCATTCCCTCTGCAAAGATCATTTGGCACCCAGTAACTATATCTTAGTCTTCAGAATAATAAAATGCCATAGATTGGGTGGCTAAAAAACCCAAATGTTTATTTCTCACAGTTCTGGAAAACTGGGAAGCCCAGAATCAAGAGGTAGTCAGATTCAGTATCTGCTGAGAGCTGGCTTCCTGATTCATAAAGATGGCCATATTCTTGGGTCCTCACATGGTGAAAGGAGGGCTAGAGAGCTTTCTGGGGTCTCTTTTATAAGAGCACTAACCCCATTCATGAAGACTCCATCCTCAGGACCTAATCACTTCTCAAAGGCCCCACCTCCTAATACCATCATATTGGAGTTAGGATCAATCTTTGAATTTGGGGAAGGGAGGGACACTAACATTCAGTCTAAAGCAATTCTCTATGTTTGGAATAGAGAAAGGAGGTAGGAGAATTTAATTATTGCATGACACTTGTTAACTCAAGTATTAATTCTCTCTGCAAAGAGTATCTGGCACCTGGCACCCACTCTGAGCTGGACCCGGGTCAGGCAGTGGAGACACAAAAGTGAACAACACAGACTAGTGCCTTCTGTAAAGGACACCTTCTAGTGGATTGTAGACTGATTACATTAGAATATGATAGGAGGCTAAGTCCTTGAATGCTAAAATATGGAACCAAAACATCTCGATAAGTTCAAACTATGGGCTGAATCTGAAAAGATGATAAATGTTGGAAACATAGCTTGAAAAAACAAAAAATTTAAGAGCTAGAATGTGGCTTCCTAGCTATACTAAAAAAAAAGACTTAGAAACCTTATTTGACAATGAACTCAATATGAATTGATACTGAGACATAGTTTCCCTTGAAATTAACACCCTTTTTGGGCAGCCCAGGTGGCTCAGTGGTTTAGCACCGCCTTCAGCCCAGGGCCTGATCCTGGAGACCCAGGATCGAGTCCCACATCGGGCTCCCTGCATGGAGCCAGCTTCTCCCTCTGCCTATGTCTCTGCCTCTCTCTCTCTCTCTGTGTCTCTCATGAATAAATAAAAAATATATATATTCAGAAAAAATAAAACCCTTTTTATGCTTCCATAATATAAAAAGCCCAAACCAAATAATGTAATCCTACTTAATTCTTCTCCGGGCAATGTGTTATGGGGTGTCATCTTTTCTTTGGTATGACTTGTGGTATCTCTAAGAAAGAGAGGCCATGATGGTGAGCCAGATACAAATATGAAATTTCATATGAAAGTGGAATTAGATTTATTCTGTGAGGTTCAAGATTCTAAAACTAAGGCGGATTAAGGACCAGAAGTTACAGAAGGGCCAATTTTAGCAAAGAAAATTCTAATTGTGTCCACAAATTGAATGGGCCGATTGTTGAACATACGCAGAGGATGGCCAAGTAGATTTCAGGGGTGCTGAGGGGAATTTATGCATGGGCCAGACTGAATGACTTAAGATTCTGTCCATGTCCAGGAATCAATGAATGTAATGCAAAAATCTGCTACAATGAGATTCATCCTTCAGGAAAAATTGAGGGAGGATTATAGAAATTATTTTTGAACATAAACTATGTCATCTTATGGTTTTCCTTTGCAGATGGCATCTTATTTTGGATATACGGTCACAGTGTCAGATGTTAACAATGATGGGTAAGTTTATAAGAACTTCCTCACCATATGTTATATTCATCCACAAAGATGTATTTTTTTTTCTTCATGAAATAGATCCTTCCATACTTCCTCAACAAGATAGAGGCTCTCTTGTTTTCACTGTTTTTTTGGTTCAGGGCAAGAGGATACATCTACTAAAGAATTCTATCATCCTATTTTATGTCTTTATGGAGATTTTCCACATCTGCCACTTCCAGAAAAAGACTATTTTACTTAGTTTTATCTTTAATTTAATGAACTGAATAGTCTTTGGCTATTTGAGATCCAAAAACATTAAAACATTTGCTCATCTGTCTCCCTTTAATCCTTAGTGATACATTCATAAAACATGCACACATAAATAAACATTTTTTTCTCCTGACATTGCTTTAGCCAACATACTAGTAATGCCCATGCAGAAGATGAAATAACATGAGATTTTCAGAGTATGGCAGTAAATTACAATTGAGCTTGGACCAAATACCATGATAAATTATGGTTATGGTTAAGTCATTACTTAAAAACAAATTACTATTAAACAACTCTTTGGTTCACTAAAACTACCTAACTGATAAATAAAACAAATGAATAAATACAAAATCCAATACATGGAGATAAACTGAAACTGATTAGCCATCCAATAAATATCATTGGAGCACCTATTATGTGCCAGCCATTGTTTTCAGTGCCCAGAATATAGTGGCAAATAAGACAAAGTGAGCTCTCAGGGAGCTCACATTTTATCAAAATTAAATACCTGCTGAATCCTGACTATGTTCCAGGATCTGGACTAAGCAAGCACTTTAGATACATCATTGATAGACATTAGCTATGATCTTCATATAGACAGAAATGTACTTTAATATTATGGTGGTATATGACTGGAGACAAATTTAGTCACCTTTTGGAAAATATCTTTTTCTTTAAGATTTTATTTATTTATTTGAGAGAGCGCAGGAGGAGGGGAGGAGCAGAGGGAAAGGAACAAACAGACTCTGTGCTGAGCATGGAGTCAAGATCAAGTCAGACACTTAACCAACTGAACCACCCAGGGGCCCTGGAGAATATATTTTTTATTACTCTTCCATTTGACATATATTTCTTGAATATCTACTATACTTGAGCACTGTTCTAGGTGCTGGGATACAGCAGAGAAGAAAATAGAAACCTTCGCCCTCATCAAGACTCTACTAGAGATGGGGGGTTGGGGACTACAGACAGATAGTGAGTAAGTCAAGTAAAGCATATTTAGATGGTGATAAGGATTAGATAGGAATTAAAAAAATAGAAGAACCAAAATCAAGATGTCCTTTGGTAGGTAAATGTATAAGTAGACTGTTACATCTGGGCAACAGAATATTGTTCAGTGCTAAAAAGAAATGAGCTGTGAAGCATGAAAAGACATGGAGGAAGCTTAATTGCATATTATGAAGTGAAAGAAGCCAGTCTCAGAAGGTTACATACAGTATGATTCCAACTATATGACATCTGGGGAAAGATTTGTGAGCCACTGCCATGTATAAACAGTCTTACCCAGTGCCACATAGGCTCTGCTATGGATAGAATGAGTCTGTTTCCAAGAAGGACACATCTCATGAGCTCCTGGAAGATTCTAAGCAAGGGAATGACCTATGCCAACTTTGTTTTTGGCAGACATGCTGGTCTGTTGGGTCTTTACTGCTGTAAGGCCCTCTGGAAACCCCCTGCCATAAGCCAGGTGACGCAGGACAGCACCTAGGGCCAGAGCAACAGCAGTGGCAGGAAGCCATAGTGGTTGCATTCTGGATATATTCTGAAAGTATATTTGAATGCCAATTTTAACCTGGAAGCAAGTAATTTCAAAATAAATTGCCTTAACTTCCAACTGAGCTGTGAAAACAAAGTAACAGGATCACCATTCACAATTTCCAGCCTAGATGGACTGAATTTGTTATCAGCATCTTTTAGTAGTCTAGAAAAAAATGGCAGGGGAGGAGGAGGGCGGGGTTGGCTGAAAAAGAGCTTGGGTCCAAAACAGGGCATGTTGTCCCAATTGAGAAAGCCCACTCTTTAGTAAAAACAAAACAAAACAAATCCCCTGATGGCCTTTGGGATGTGCACAGACACATTTCTTTCAACAGATGGTGACACGTAAACACAAAACTTCCCCACCCCCACCCCTACCCCTGAGCGCCCACTGTGCTTTCTAGGGCCCATATGAACTCAGCGTGTGCCCTTCCTTTGCTGCACTGTGTCATGGATCCTTCCAGCTCTCCCTCAGTCCAACACTATGCCCTGCAGGGCACTGCCTCCTTCCTAGAATCGCATTTATTACAGTCCAGAGCAAAGTGCTGTGACAACATTTATAATACTTTTTTTCCTTTTTTTTTTTTTAAGCCATGTTAAAGAAAGAACAAGAACACTTGTGAGGAAAGGATCCCTTTGGTCTCCTGCTGATCAAAACAACATGGTAGTAACAAACACAAGAATTTTCCAGGGATAATTTATTCTTTTTTGACATTCTTAAAAATTGCTCTGCCCATTATTTCTTTTTTTTTTTTTTTATTAAGCAGTATATTCTTAAATCTTTAGACTGGATCAAAACATAAATACATCCGTTATCTTAATATTGTCATTCTTTTTTTTTAAAGATTATTTATCATTTATTCATGATAGAGAGAGAGAGGCAGAGACACAGGCAGAGGGAGAAGCAGGCTCCATGCAGGGAGCCCAACGTGTGACTCGATCCCAGGTCTCCAGGATTATGCCCTGGACTAAAGGAGGCACCAAACCACTGAGCCACCCAGGCTGCCCTAATATTACCATTCTTAAAGTACCCATAGATTCTCAATCAGTATGTAATTTTCTGTTCTTAGATACTGTAACACTATGTAAATTCAGGGCCCTATTATAAATGAGTAAGCTCTAGAGGTCATCAAGAGCCTTTCATTCCAAATACAGATGAAGTCTGAGATTGCCGTAATGAAAATATAATTTGCCATCATCTTTGCAGCACCTGTCTTTCTAGAAAAATTGCTTGATATTGTTGGCATTCGACTAGACATCTGTGTGTCTAGGTTTACACTTGATCCCGATGGGGGCCTGAAAACCACTAATAGTGCCAGCAGCATCCTCACCTCCCTGGGTGGGTATTCATCCCCAGGGAAGGTGTGAAACAACCCATGAGGGCAGAGATGTAGACTTGCAATCCCTCAGAAATCTTAGCAGAATCTGAAAAGAAAGGCAACAAATCAAAAGCCAGTGACTTTTCTTAAGCTCCTATAATAGCTCATGTCAGAACACAGGTGGCCTCTCTTTGGGAAAGAGGGCTTTTGCCATTCTAATTTCTGACAAGATTTCTAGCAGAGATCTGAAGCTTGCGTGGGATTTACAGGAAACATGAATCCCTGTCTCAGATAAAGTCTTCCTGGTTAGTATGTATTTGGTCTCCCCAAATTCTAAGTCATTTCAAATGCAAAAATCTCTCTTCTCCACTGACACTACTGAAAAACCTAATACTGCTTTAAACAACAAAATTTTATCATGCATGATTAGCAGAAAATGTTTTTTTCCCCCTCTCAAAGTGCCTTCATGTGTAATATATGTCTAATGACAGGACGATCCAAACTACAATCCAGTGAAGCTATCGAAAATTTACTGGTGGAGAAAGACACAAAAGCTCAGCGACTTGCCCAAGATTGTACACTAATTAGGCAAAGGTCTTGATTAGATCCCAGACCTTCTGCAGAGTAACCCAACAGTATTTTTCTCACTAACTACAGAGAACTCTATACAAAATTCTATGAAATAGCCAGTAGGAAAAATATATGTAATTTCAGTGTTCAAGGACTTCTAATCTATAAGAATCAGGAACTAAGTGAATAAAATGACTGGCATGACTCTCACTCTTAAGAAGTTGGGGAATTAGTATATTTGTCACTAAAATAATTCATGACCTTTTTTATTTTTTAAAATGAAAATCATATGTTTAAGGTGTACAGCATGATGTTTTGATATGCATAGTGAAATGATCGCTGTCTTCAAGCTAATTAACATATCCATCTCTAGAATCCATCTCTATTTATCCAGCTGGACAACCCACCATTACATAGTTACCCTGTGTGTGTCCACTGTGTGTGGGGTATGTGTGTGTGTGTGTGTGGTGGTAGCACCAGAGATCTACTCTCTTAGCAAATTTCCAGTATACAATGCAGTGTTATTAACTGTAGTCACCATACTGTACACTAGATTTCTAGAACTTAGACCTCCTTCATTACTGCAACTTTGTACTCTTTGATCAGCATCTCTCCTTGCCCCACCGCCCCACCTCTGGTAACCACTGCTCTATTCTTTGCTTCTATGATTTTGATTGTTTATGTGTGTGTGTGTGTGTTAAAGTGTTTTACTCTATTTTTTTGGTAAGTCTACACTCCTATTTATTAAATGTGCATTTTACTAATTTCCATTATTTTTATAAGCAAGGTCATACTTCCAGTTTATAAAAATATAAAATCATAATTTCAAAGTTATTTTCACCCAAATAACTTTAAGATTGCCTTTAGTTATGCTAAAAACAACTGATTCATGAGACAAAATTCAGTTATAGTTTTTAGTGTCATGGATATAAAAAAAATCAGTCTGTGTGATTATATTAAAAATAGCCATACTAGTCTGCTGCATTTTACTGAGTCAGTAGTAATGACTTATAATTTTAGAGTCTATAATTCCTATATATTTTTTTAATTCACAAAATGCTTTCTAGCTTTCCCAGCATTTACCAGTGATCAAGCAATCATCAGTGAGCGTTAATTACCGATAGAGTTCAGTATTAAAACTGAGATTTAATTCCCATTTTTTAACCCAAATTTCTAAGTTTTCAATTGCTTTTTTTTTTTTTAAGACCTGTATCTTCTAAACCTTGGATCTGAGTAGATGCTATGCAGTGACTCAGAATAGGATTAATAATATCACTTGGCTAGTTGATTGGTCATGGTTCAGAAGTTAGGATTCTGCATATTCTGTGGGATTAAACCAGACTTTTCCTTTTCTGGCCAACAGATAATTAAGTACTTTTGTGCATGAGGCTACCTAATGAACATTCTTAGACAGCATATGACATCTTCTCCACCCACTAGGCAACAAAAGCAAGGTCCCTGCAAATGCTCCAAAATCTTGACATCAGAGAGAGAAAAGACAATGTTATGAAGTAATGTGGCCAAATTAGTAAATTACTGGACATTTTTCCCAATATTTTTTTTATTTAAAAAAATCTCTAGGTATTGTAAGTGACTCCAAAAGTTTAGACCAAACGATGGTGTGCATGCTGGTTGGTAGTTGATATTGTCAAGCTTGTGACTGCTTTGAAAATATAAACAAGCTGGTGAAATTAACTTTAGTTTTGTTATCTTAAGATAGCCAGGGCTATAAACTCTGCCAATGTAAACTGTTAGGAATTTCTGGACAAACTTAACAAAGGGAAATGGAATTTTTCATCTTCAGCCTAAGCAAGCAAATTAGGGTTTTTTTTCTTATGGCTTTTGAAACTTACAGTATTTATACTATTTCAGAAACTCATAGAATCATATTTTAATTGACTGGATTATTATTATTATTATTATTTTGCCTCTGGGGGGCCCAAAGGAGTTAAATTTAAAGAGATTTTTTAGCAGTTTGTTAACTTGAGAACATTTTCGAGAAAATTTATTTGAAAGGAATCAGCTTTAGGTAATTATGTTTTTGCCCTAGATTTAGCCTAAATATGTGTTCTCTCTTACAGGTTTTATCATTATAATTGAAATACATAGAAAATCCAGAAAACTAAAATAGAAAGAAGTTGTAAATTGAAATTGATTCCTGTAATGTAAATGAACTATGTTAGTTCTTGCTACCGTAAAACAATTCAGCTGATAAGATATAAACTTTAGTGTAAAATCTACTAATCTGCATTCTATTAATGGGTAACCACATTCCAAAAATTAATTATGGACATTAACATGAACATCTTACTACCGGGAAAAAAGAAGCATAGAAAAGTTTATATGTTAAACCAACACATTAACACCATTTGATTCAGAAAACTGGAATCTAAATTCTTCATATTGAATATTCTCATTGGTTAGTCCTCTCCTCTCTTGCTGTCTCATTCTTTATCACTATTTATGCCTTGCTTTTCAGGAAAATATTCATAATGTTCCTGTCTCAAAAAACATGTGAAGGATGAGAAATTGAGTCTTGCATTGTATTATATTATCAGAGCAGATTTAAACTTAGAGACACAAAAACCATGTGTCTGCTATCCAAAGATTTTAAAGAAAATTGTGCTTAAACATTGGACATTTTGGATAAAACGAAATTTAGTGTATGTATCCTTTTATGAAGTGCCTTTACATAAAAACTTAGATCTCATCCAAACCACCAACATGACCCAAACAGTAAGGATGGATTTTACTGGAAATCTCATTGTTAAAAAACCATACAGGCTGGGTGATGGATATATATCGGTATATAAATATATATATATATATAGGATATATATCGGTATATAGTATTTTCTTTGAATGGTACTCAACCTATTACACAACTACATATCAGAAAGTCAATGAAAAATATCTTTACTAATAAATATTGTAGAACTTTAAACTTTGGTTGGGCATATTCAAAACCAGGACTTGACAAACTAAATTTGAAACAGTATGCTAGCACACATTGCCAGCCTACTGCAATAGTTTTTCAGGGATTTTTTTGCCTTGTGGTCCATAATAAGAAATAATTTGACATTGCACCCAGCACACACACATAGAACTGAAACAAAAGTTTCATGGAACCATATTTACCCTTGTGTAATGTATTCATTCTATTTTCTGTTCCTTTTTATTTTGTTTTTTAAGCATTGGTTGTCAAGACCCATTGAATTGATTTTGCAATACACTAATGTGTTGCAAACCAAGATTTAAAAACACCAGCCTAAACAATAATATATATTGTGGCTCATAAGTAGTATTGCTGTAATAAAATAATATTGACACTAAGTGCAAAGTATTCTATAAGGCACATTGTACCAATTAAATCCAAGACAGTTATTGTCTTTCAACCTTATGGGAAACACAATTATAAATGAAAAACAAATGTCTTTCCCTGTTTTTATGGCATTTAGAACATTTTAGAAGACTTACACTTAAATATCCAGGGAAATATATTTCTAACAAAATAAATCCATGCTGTCACAATACTCCAAGAATCCAAAGGTTCCATGGATGTGCAAGCCCTCACAATGTGAGTCAAGTAATTTCCCATTTGTAGAATTCAGCGTTGGCAGTGAGAAATGTAGAGAGCCAACTGTGTCAATCCTGCATCGTGTTTGCACTCTCGGGGACCAATTATATGGCTCGTTGCTTCTTTGCAGAAGGAGAAAATGGCCCCGCTCCATCTCTACAGTAGAGACTAGCAATTTCAGACATCTTCAAAGTACAAGGAAGTAAAACACACAATTAGGTGTTTAACAAATGCCTCCTTATACTTGCAATAATTCTAACAGAAAGAGAAGCAACCAGTGCCTTTGAGGGAAGACCAGGGGCTAATAAAACTCCAGTCCCTCTTCTCTTCTGGTTCTGGAACACAGCAGGATGGCAAGCAATGTGCAATTTTTTTTTAATCAACATATTTGTAACATTTTTAAGAAAATGTTTTACCTAAATATAGCAATCCAACTTAGGTTCTGGAATGTGAGATCAAAATAATAGCCATTCCTATTTACCCATTCCCCCTCCCCACCTCCTGGAATGCACTTGTCATGATGAACACTGGGTGATGGGTGAGAGTATTGATTCACTATATTGTGCACCTGAGACTAATATAGCTCTGTATGTCACCAATAGTGGAATTAAAATACAATTAAAAAAAAAGAGAAAAAAATAGCCATTCCTTGAGTCTATCTATAACCACCCTTCACTTCCTTTGTATAAGTTGGCCAAATAACACTCAATAGTTTCTAGCTAGAAACCATGTGTTGGGTCTTCTGCTGTGGGAGACAAGTAAGAGGCTATTCTAGAAGTAGCTGGCAGCCCCAGACTATCTCAAAGTCACACTTCACCATGTTTATGGCTCTTACAAGGTAGGAAAGGGAGAAGGGGGATGCATTTTACTCTTTTAACAAGAATTCTTTCTTTTTACATTGCCATAATGTAGAAATATTGAGTAGTCTCTTCAACACCTAAGCCAGTGCCCTCATAATACTTATCATATATTAAATACTATAGTATGACCTGTGTGTGTGTGTTTGTGTGTGTGTACATATTCAGAAAGAAAGACACACAAAAAGAGCCAGAGCCAGAGACTGAGGGACATCTTCAGTTATGTATCCAATGAAGTAGCCTATTTCTACATTAGTATTTTTACGGTAATATCACTTGTTCAATATGGCACAGCTACTTACCAAAAGAGCCAGGTTTTAAAACCAGATGAGTATAACATCACAACTCGTCTTTGCCCATATCATCTGGACTCAACTTGCTTTTCCAATAATCTTTATTTTTTTTTTGTAGGTTGTATTTTTTTTAGAGTGGTTGAGTTTATGGAAAACTTGAACAGGAATTACAGAGAGTTCATAAATTTTCCCTCTCCCCTGCACTCTCAGTCTCTACTGTTAGTACCGTCTTGCCTCGGTGTGGTGCGTTTGTTACAATTGATCAACCCATATTGATACGTTGTTAACTGAAGTGCACGGCTTACATTAGGGTTCACTCTGTGTTATACACTCTGTGGGTTTTTCCAAATACATAATGTCAGGTATCTACCTACCATATCATGCAGAATATTTCCAGTCTTACAACATTCTATCACATTTTTGTGACATAGTGAAGCAATGAAAGAAGTACGATGATTGTAAAATGTGCCCTGAGAAAGGAAAAAATTACCACTGGAAATACACTAATCCAATTAATTAAAAGTGTACCCCAAAAGAATCGCATGTCTCTCAGAGCTCTGACCTCCCTCTTTGTTCCCTACAGAATGGATGACGTATTGATTGGGGCACCTCTCTTTATGGAACGTGAATTTGAGAGCAGCCCTAGGGAAGTAGGGCAAGTTTACCTGTATTTGCAAGAGAACGCACTTGTCTTCAGGGACCCACAAATCCTGGCCGGCACTGAGGTCTTCGGGAGATTCGGTAGTGCCGTGGCTCACTTAGGAGACCTGAACCAAGATGGATACAATGGTAATTGATACCAATACATGGAAATAGTTTATTTGTCATAATTCATGTTTTGCTCTATAGAAAGAAAAATGACATCTTTTTTTTAAAGACCCTATTTATCTATTCATGAGAGAGACAGAGAAAGGGGGGGTGCAGAGACACAGGCAGAGGGAGAAGCAGAGGAAGAAGCAGGCTCCACACAGGGAGCCCGATGTGGGACTCAATCCTGGGACTCCAGAACCATGCCCTGGGCAGTGCTAAACTGCTGAGCCACCCAGGGATTCCCAAAACAATGACATCTTAAAGTATTTGCAGTGGTGTGTGTGGTATAGCTACCATTACTGGCTTTTAATAAATTAGCAAAAACCTCAAGGCAGTTTAAAGTTTACATATGATGTCATATAACAGCTCTAAATAAAGGCAGCAATTTGTTTTTATTTTTATTCTTTATTTTTTTTAAGATTTTATTTATTTATTCATGAAAGACACTGGGAGAGAGAGAGAGGCAGAGACACAAGCAGAGGGAGAAGTAGGCTCCATGCAGGAAGCCCGACATGGGACTCGATCCCGGGGCTCCAGGATCACGCCCCGGGCTGAAGGTGGCACTAAACCGCTGAGCCACTGGGGCTGCCCAGCAATTTGTTTTTATTTTATTTTTTTTTAATTTTTTTTTTTATTTATTTATGATAGTCACAGAGAGAGAGAGAGAGAGAGAGGCAGAGACATAGGCAGAGGGAGAAGCAGGCTCCATGCACCGGGAGCCCGATGTGGGATTCGATCCCGGGTCTCCAGGATCGCGCCCTGGGCCAAAGGCAGGCGCCAAACCGCTGCGCCACCCAAGGATCCCGCAATTTGTTTTTAAATTGATATTTTGATTTAGTGGCTCAAAGAAAACAAGAGAGCCTTCTGTGTGTACAGAGTCAAGACAAATAAATACATGTTAACATATGGACAAGTATAGTGCCTTATGATTAACCCACATGGACTATGTATAGGTTATGCTGAATTTTTAAAAAAAAATTATTTAAATTCAATTTGCTAACATATAGTAAAACACCCAGTGCTTATTTCATCACATGCCGTCCTTAGTGCCCTTCACCCAGTTACCCCATCCCCACACCCACCTCCTTGTTTGTTTCCCAGGGTTAGGAGTCTCTCATGGTTTGTCTTCATCTCTAATTTTTCCCCACTCGGTTCCCCTCCTTTCCCTTATGGTCCCTTTCACTATTGCTTATACTCCACATATGAGTGAAACCACATGATGATTGTTCTTCTCCAGCTGACTTATTTCACTCAGCATCATCCCCTCCAGTTCCATCCACATCAAAGCGAGTTGTAGGTATTCAGCCTTTCTGATGGCTAGTAATATTCCGATATATACCACCTCTTCTTTATCCATTCATCTGTCGAAGGACATCATGACTCCTTCCACAGTTTGGCTATTGTGGACATTGCTGCTGTGAACATTGGGGTGCAGGGGTCCCATAGTTTCACTACATCTGTATCTTTAGGGTAAACACCCAGTAGTGCAATGCTGGGTCATAGGGTAGCTCTATTTTTAACTTTTTGAAGAAACTCCACACTTTTCCAGAGTCACTGCACCAGCTTGTGTTCCCACCAATAGAGGAAAGGAGGAACCCTTTCTCCAGATCATCTCCAACATCTGTTGTTTCCTGTCTTGTTAATTTTAGCCATTTGTCACCGATGTAAAGTGGTATCTCATTGTGGTTTTGATTTGTATTTCCCTGATGGCAAGTGATGTGGAGCATTTATTTGTGTGCTTATTCACCATGTATAGGTCTTCTTTGGAGAAATGTCAGCTCATGTCTTCTGTCCATTTCATGACCGGATTGTTTGTTTCTTGGGTGTTGAGTTTGATAAGTTCTTTATAGATCTTGGATACTAGCCCTTTATCCAGTATGTCATTTGCAAATATCTTCTCCCGTTTTATAGGTTGTCTTTTAGTTTTGTTGATTGTTCCCTTCGCTATGCAGAAGCTTTTCATATTGATGAAGTCCCAGTAGCTTATTTTTGCTTTTGTTTCCTTTGCCTTCATAGATATGTCTTGCAAGAAATTGGTTATGCTGAATTTTAATTGGTCTATAAAACTTGAGCTTAAAGGCAACTTCACTGTTTGCAGTAAAGTAGCATTAAATTCTTAGTTTAGGATTATGATTCTTTAAGCGAGGAATTTATGAATGTCTTGCAGGTATGCTCTCCTCAGAAAAACATACATGCAAGCTCACATCAAGTTTTGCATACATTTTTAGGTCCTTTATATATATATATATATATAGATAGATTGTATTTATTTATTTATTTATTTATTTATTTATTTATTTATTTATTTATTTATTTGAGAGAGAGAGAGAGACAGGCAAAGAGAGAGAGAGCATGACAGGCAGAGGAAGAACCAGACTCCCTGCGGGGAAGCCCAATGTGGGACTCAATCTCAGGACCCTGGAATCACATTCTGAGTCAAAGACAGATGCTCAACCACTGAGCCACCCAAGCATCCCTTTCAGGACCTTTAAGTTAAGAAGCAAGGCAAGTGAGTTTCTTAAAGTTCAAGGGAGTAAAAGGAATTTGCTTCAACAAAATAGCCTAGGGAGTATTTGCATCGGATCAGTATTCATTAGTACCTTTGGCAAGGGGTATTGTACTTTTATGTTTTCTTTGAAAAAAAGACATCTCAGAAATGTATGGTTAGTAATTTTTAAAGTGCCGTAAAACATAAATGTATATTAAAAACTCATGGTTCCAGGAAAAGAATAAAAAAAAGAGACAAGTTCATCTTTCACTGATAATGCTGCTTTCAAAAACTGCCCTGTGAGCATCAAGTGAAATAATGCTAAATTATCTAGCAAGTCATCTTTTCCACCATATTTTCCTCTATTTGTCTTTTTTTTCTCAAACCCTTCATGATATTTTTGGAAGCTAAGAGAGAACATTTTTAATTCTTTTTTTATTTTTTTAAATTTATTTATGCTAGTCACACACACAGAGAGAGAGACAGGCAGAGACATAGGCAGAGGAAGAAGCAGGCTCCATGTACCGGGAGCCCGATGTGGGATTCGATCCCGGGTCTCCAGGATCGCGCCCTGGGCCAAAGGCAGGTGCTAAACCGCTGCGCCACCCAGGGATCCCAAGATAACATTTTTAATGACATAAAGAGGTTCTGCCTTTCTGAGCATTGGTGTCCTTGAGTATAAAATGGGCAAAATAATGCCAAGCTGGGATGAAGCTCAGGACAGATGTGGGCTGACAGAGAAGGTGGAGGAGGGGCCCCCTTTGTCACTTGATACTATCTTTAATTTCCACAATGATCTGAGATTTGAGATGATTTATTTTTATCTGTCAAATGAAATGAATATGATCCTCATTATGTAGTCAAAATCAATTCATGATTGGGGCGCCTGTGTGGCTCAGTCAGTTAAGCATCTGCCTTCTGCTCAGGTCATGATCCCAGGGTCCTGGGATTGAGTCCTACATCGGTGCCCTGCTCAGTGGGGAGTCTGCTTCTCCCTCTCCCTCTGCCCCTCCCCCTGCTTGTGCTCTCTCACTCTCTCTGTCAAATAAATAAATAAAATCTTTTAAAAAAAAATCCAATCATGAAATGGGCAAAAGACATGAACAGACATTTCACAGAGGAAGACATACACATGGCCAATAAGCACATGAGAAAATGCTCCACATCACTTGCCATCAGGGAAATACAAATCAAAACCACAATGAGATACCACCTCACCCCAGTGAGAATGGTGAAAATTAACAAGACAGGAAACAACAAATGTTGGAGAGGATGTGGAGAAAGGGGAACCCTCTTGCACTGTTGGTGGGAATGTGAACTGGTACAGCCACTCTGGAAAACTGTGTGGAGGTTCCTTAAAGAGTTAAAAAGAGAACTACCCTATGACCCAGCAATTGCACTGCTGGGGATTTACCCCAAAGATACAGATGCAGTGAAAAACTGAGACACCTGCATGCCAATGTTTATAGCAGCAATGTCCACAATAGCCAAACTGTGGAAGGAGCCTCGGTGTCCATCGAAAGATGAATGGATAAAGAAGATGTGGTCTATGTATACAATGGAATATTACTCAGCCATTAGAAACGACAAATACCCACCATTTGCTTCAATGTGGATGGAACTGGAGTGTATGATGCTGAGTGAAGTAAGTCAATCAGAGAAGGACAAACATTATATGGTCTCCTTCATTCGGGGAATATAAAAAATAGTGAAAAGGATTATAGGGGAAAGGAGAGAAAATGAGTGGTAAATATCAGTGAGGGAGACAGAACATGAGACACTCCTAACTCTGGGAAATGAACAAGGGATAGTGGAAAGGGAGGTGGGCAGGGGATGGGGTGACTGGGTGTTAGACACTGAGGGGGGCACTTGACAGGATGAGCACAGGGTGTTATACTATATGTTGGCAAATCAAACTCCAATAAAAAATCATACAAAAAATTTCAATTCATGATTTATTTAGTCTTAGCAGACTTACTTAGGAGCAAAGAGAAATAAATGACAAAATGAGGACACATAACTATCAACCACTGGGGTGAGCAGTTATGTTACTGTGTCATTGGTGCTCTTTTTTATGTAGAACCAAGTCTTTGTGTCTGTTGTTTAGAACAATCCTGATGAACACAAGGTGTGAAAGCTCATTTTCCTTGAGTGCTATATTTAAGTGAGGGTCATGTGACAGGGTTCTTTCTAGGTTCCCCAATGTCCTCCACTGTACAGTGTGTCCTGCCTACCTCATGGGACAGGTCACCATGACATCGTATAATCTTTGTTCAAGAGATGATTTCTTTGAATAAGAAACTTGTAAGTACTTTGCAGAGATGCCTCCCCTGTTCTACCCAGTCTGGTGGTGTGAGCTGGCTCTCTGTGTTGCTGAGTTCCCGGTGTAGACCACCCTTTGCCTGCTCCTCCAATGGACCAAGCTCTTTCCACCTTTGGACCATGGCACACCAGTTCCTCCAGCCTGGAGTGCTCTTCCCTCTGATTTCACACAGTTGGTTTCATCTCGTCCCCAGATTTCAATGTCAACATGAGCCTTAGCAACACCGAATCTAGAAATAACAACCATTCTCCACTATGTTAATATTTTTTATTCTTCTACATAGAATGTGTAGCTCTCCATCTTTTCTTGATTTGTTTCTTTATTCAAATTGTGGACTACCTGTACTGGAATATAAACTTTCTAAAAACAGCAGTCCCTCAGTAAATATTTGCTGGATGGATCAAAGACAACCAATAATTTATTGTTGCTGCAGTATTATGAAATTTTCACAGAAAACTTAATGCGCCCTTTGGATTCTAGGACACTGCTCTTTGTTTGCACTTATTTCTATCTCTGAAACCTTCTTCTTTACTTAAAAAATATGTTCACATGTCCCTGTTTGCAGACATTGCCATCGGTGCACCCTTCGCAGGCAAGGATCAAAGAGGCCAAGTACTCATTTACAATGGGAACAAAGATGGCTTAAACAGGAAGCCTTCCCAAATTCTACAGGGAATGTGGGCCTCTCAGACCATTCCTTCGGGCTTCGGTTTTACCCTAAGAGGAGACTCAGACATAGACAGGAATGATTACCCAGGTAAGAGTTTCTTTCCTTTCTTGCAAGGGAGCCCACTTTCTAGATAGAAGCCCATTCTCAGGACAGCGCCTGTGTATACGCAGTTCTTTTTTTAACCATGAAGGCCAAGTGGATGGCACAGGGCTTTTATGTATGGCTCCTGAGTGATTTTCACGAGAATATGAAGGAAGACAAAATAAACACGGCTTTTCCCACCAAGAGAGGGTATTAGAAAGACAAGATGGCTTTTGAAAAACCACACTGGGCCTACAACTTGTCAACTTTGCAACCAAAGTTGTTATTCAAAACCCCTCAGTGGGCTGTTCTCCATTGATAAAGACAGCTTGCCTCAGAGCCAGCTTGAGCAATTTATTTTAACCCTGTAGTTCTCTCTCCATCTCTTAGTTCCAAGTAATTAACTCATGAACTTCAAATTTTCTGTCATAGAGCTCTTATGTTTTTGGAGCATAAGTATTTCACCATACTTTGGGGTTTTTTCAAAATAGATCGAATATTTTAAGTGAAGCCAAAGGAACTGGTTTATAATAAAGGTTGTAAACTCTTCTTGATTACTTACTTCATGTTGAGGTCTCATGGAAATTATACAGCACAGCGGGATAATTCATGTTCTTTGTTTGACATCGGAAAACACAATTTGTCTTCAAGGATTGTTTCAGTAATCCCAGGATTTTTAGCAGAAGACATTGGACTTCTTGATCCTATGGTTCAATCATCACTTTTATGTTAGTTATTTTAAGATGGTTTCAATAAATACTTAGAAATCACTAATAGTTAACTGACAGCTTTAACTACTTATTAAAACCTTGTCTCTTGTCTTAATTGGGTATTTTCCATATGTAGAATTTTTTCTGGTTTAGGGGCAACATTCCAATAAACTGCCAAAATACACATCACTAATTTCATCCTTCCACTTCTCTTCCCCTCTGGGATTAAGCAAAAAGGATACAGCAATTTATTCTGATAAATTTGCCAGAAATCTCTCATGACACTAATATAGATACTGTAGTGTGCTCAAAGCAGATATAGTATTATATTATATACAAATACATCCTGTCTTCCACATTTTTAAAAACATCTAGTTAAATTTATTTTCTTAGGTTAATTATACTAATCCAATCAATGAGGTTAGTGGGGATTATTTTACTGGGGGGAGGGGGTGTCATTCATAATATACTCTATTTTAAATAATCCTCCCTGTGATTTCTTCCTAAAATACGTCAGGATGATTCATGAAATTTAACTCATGGGTTGCAACTTTAGAGAAATAGTTATTTTGGAAAGTTATTGCCATTCATTATGCCTATCATAGTCTCACCTTTGTACCAGGGAACTTGATAGACAGAATGGCTGGACCTTCCACAAGGTAAAGGAAATAAGGGATGTATCAATCACATAGGCAGTTCATCAACTTCTTTTGAAGTCTCTGAAACAAAATCCAAGAAGGAGAGAAACATGAAACAACTTTTCTCTCAAGGAATATTCCTTCCTGGGGGTGGGCAGAGGGTTGTGGTGGTGGGGGAGCAGGAGTAGGACAGGGAAGAAAGAAGTTAAAATAGGTAAATGGTAATTAGTTGCCTCTTAATGATGTCTTCTTTTTTTAAGATCTATTTATTTATTCAGGAGAGACATAAAGTGGCAGAGACATAGGCAGAGGGTGAAGCAGGCTCCCGGTGTGGAGCCTGATGTAGGACTCAATCCCAGGAACCTGGGATCACAGACTGAGCCAAAGGCAGACACTCGACCACTGAGCCACCCAGGTGCCCTTATTTTAAAAGATGTCTTCTTTTATCCCTTCTTAAAAAAGTCATTTGAGGCCATTTGTTAACTTTATCTACTGAGGCTGATTCAATTTATACTAACTAATGAAGTTAATGCAGTCTATCCATCTGTCTGTAAAGTAAATGTTCTTTACTAAGGCAAAACCATTAATGCCACTAGTTGAATTCTTATCCCTCAAGATGGTCTATTAATGCCACTAGTTGAATTCTTATCCCTCAAGATGGTCTTGAGGCACTCAGAGTTCGCCTGTACATCTTAGAAGACTTGGGTTCTGGTTCCAGTTCTGCCTGTCGAGTGAAAATATAGATGTCTGCTGATTCATGATCCTGTAACATCTTCCTTGATCCTCATCTTTTTGCAAAAGAATGCCACTCCTCTAAGGAAAGGACTTGATGGGATGAGCACTGGGTGTTTTACTATATGTTGGCGAATTGAATTCAAATAAAAAAAATTTTTTAAATGCCACTCAAAGAAACCTCTTTATGAGTATTGACACCAAGTCCCCAAGGATCTACGCAGAGGAAAACCACCTATCAGACAGGTAACTACATTCTTTTCACTAGTAGAGTGGATTTGAAATTCACAGGCAAAATTCAGGAATGGGACCTGTAACTTTCCTCATTATTCTATTAAGAAGTTCCATGTGGCTTGTCTGAAGCCTCTATTTCTATTAAGGGGAAAAACAATCTCACAGTTGCTTCCAGATCCAGACTTCATCTCAGTTGTGTAAACATTCATTTCAATTCAGGACTTTCTCCTTCCTCCCTCTGTGGCCACTCTTTCAAGGAACAGAGTAGCAAAGGACATGCCTGTTGTCCAGGGATTGAGAAAGGGGCATCCACCTCCAAGGCATCACCCGTTTTTACTAGCTCCTGTCTGAAGGGTAACTCAGCCTCTCCTGGTCTTTGATGTGTCACCCGAGCTTCCATGGTTAATCCTGTGGCCTGTAGTCACCACTGCTCAAAAGTTCCATGTGTCCTGGCCTCATCCTATTTTGATATCTTCTGGTCGACTCTCAGCATGGGCTTCTATGCCACAGTTGGGACTCAGATACTTTCGGGTTGGGTTTTCAGGTTTCTGAAATTGTTTATCCCCCTAGATTATTCCTTTAGCTATCGCTAATTTTGTACCAAGAAATCTTATTGCTTTAGCCTAATAGTATTGCAGTTTTCTAATGTTTTGCCTGGGAAATAGCAATCTTCTCCCCGCCTACAATCCCCCTGCAAAGTTTACTGGGTGGAATGCTTTCCAAACTCTACAGTTCATTTTTAAAAACTCTATGTCCAAGGCTCCCATGGTCTGTCTTGTGATTTGCCCAAACCAGACCTTTTTGAAACTTAAAAAGAATCACAGTTTGCTTTCTCTCTGGGGTCCTGCTCTTCCAAAGCAAAGTTACTCTGCTTTTAGATTATTGTGCCTTCTATGAGTTTCAAAATCTATTTCACAGGTTAACTTTCTTCTAGTGTGTATCTAGTCATCCCCGTAAGCAGAGTTCACAAAGTTGGCTGCACATTGAGATCATCAGTGGACTTTTAATCCATCTGCTCAGGTCATACTCTAAACTCAGAATCAGACTCTCCAAAGTCAGAATCTCTGGGTGGGGGGGAG
The DNA here is from genome assembly GCF_003254725.2 of Canis lupus dingo. Classification (NCBI taxonomy): domain Eukaryota; kingdom Metazoa; phylum Chordata; class Mammalia; order Carnivora; family Canidae; genus Canis; species Canis lupus. Next base: position 19,676,192 of record NC_064244.1, read on the forward strand.
GGGTAGAGCTCAAACCAGAGTAACATAGTTAAATAACCTGGATCATTCCAGTATACAAGCCAGCTGGGAGCTAATGATCTAGAACTAGGTTCCCCCTTAATGAACATCAAATCAACTGGGCATCTTGTTAGAGCCCAGATCCTGACTCAATAGGTCAAGGGAGTGGGAAGATTCCTTCTTTCCAGCGAGTTCCCAAGTTTTTTCCCTGCTGCTGGGCTCCACATCAGACCCTGAGTGGCAAATTCTGAAGCACTGTGCATGCTGGTCACCCATTGAGTCTCTTAATACAGGTTGAATGCATGGCACCCCTTCAGATAATTTGGCTTATGGAGTCTGAGATGGAGTTCTGGGATTTATGCTCCTACCCAGGACCCTACTTTGAGAAACACAGCTCTAGAGTCTTTGTGCTTGCTTTCCATGCCTACACTAGTCAGATGTACAGGGTTCTCTTTTGGCAGACACCTGTTAGCTAGGCTCTGGCATTCCATTTATTCTCTACAAGTTTGTCCAACCAGCCCAAGGGGCTCTTCTCCAGGTTTCCTCTATGTGGTTACTGCCATGGGGATGTTTGGCCCATGCTCTGGCCTCATCTGGAGAAATTAAGGAATGCTCATTGAAAATATTTAATTTTTCATGCACTGCTCTACATTTCCTGGAAGTTATCTGTGTATTGAAAATGATGCCTCGCTGACTTGCATTTAAAATATATTATCGCATTTGTTAGGAATTAACCCACCTTAACCTGACTTAAGCCATAAAGGGAGAGATTTATATTAAAGGTATAGGGAATAAAATAAATAAATAAATAAATAAATAAATAAATAAATAAATAAAGGTATAGGAATATCTCAAGGAAACCTAATGACAGGAATCTGTCAGGCCTCTGGAAAGGACTAGCTGGTCAGGTTAGGACTTCCTCTCTCTTACTCTCATCTCTGCTTTTCTTTCCATGCCTGCTCCCCCCCCCCCCACACCATTTCTCTCAGTGGTGTCTCAGCTCCAGAGTTCACATATTACAGTTTTCCTCAAAGAGCCTGTCTACAATTTATCTCAGTCCCAAATCCTAGGGAAAGGAATCTTATAGGCTCTGAGGCAAAGGGTGACATTTTCCAAGGTAGGAGGTGACTTGTGAATTATGCAGGTATCCCAGTAAATATCCACTATAATGCTCCTGCAAAACAAAATAAAACAAAATGGTCCTAGGAAAGAATTGTAGCAAGAAGTGAAGAAAAATAATTGAAAAGAAAAATATTTTGTCCTAAAAATTAAAATAACAACAATAATTAAATTGTTCATTGATATTTTTATGCTTGTTCCTTTCACTTCAAGGTCCAAAAGAAAAAGAAATAAGACATTCCTTGATTCAGTCAAAAAATACATATTAGAATTTACTCTGTATTAGAAATTGTGCTGGAGGAATGGTGGCAAGGCATACACAGTCACCACCTTCCCAGAGTTGACATTCCAGGTGAGAAAGACAGCTAAATAATTACAACAAAGTCTGAGCACTGTAATACTGAAGTCTTTAAATGCAAAACTTTTTTTGGAGTATGATAAAATCTGAAAAAATTCAAGCATTGTTGCTGAACATTATGCTTATGAATTTTAAAAGCATATCGTGAGAAAAATACTGTTGGCCTTTGGGAATTTTGTAAGTATTTGGTCTTAATTAAATGAATCAGCTGAGGAAAATAGATAAGCTCTGGAGCTTCTTCTATAAGCACCTCCATTTCTCCTGACAAATTTCCCCAAGGCAAGCTAATATTCTGATCAGGGCTACAAGTTATGTACCGGTTGTGCCCAGCCAAAGGGCAAGTGACGGCAGATTCATACACCAAGAGGTTTCCTCCACACAGGATGGGGCAAGGCCACCTTTTAAAATTCATACACAGGCATCTAGCCCTGTTCCAGGTCCTCCATTTGAAATAGAAACAAAATCCCCCAAGTCTCCACTTTAACTACTTGGTCACCTGCAGAATTTATATAAAGACAAATGTACAAGTGAACAGGAGTCTGGAATTCTGCACTGAATTCAGTCAAACCCCTTGGAGTTGCTACTGAATGGAAAACACTTGAAAAACTGTGCTTACCCAAAGAGATGGGGTTACTTTTCCCATTCCTGAAGTGTACACTTTTACCTCATTTTAGGCACCAGCTATATCTGCAAGCAGAGCTGGGCTGGCTTCCCCTGGTCTTCACTGCCTGCCATCTATCCTCTCCTGGGCACACTGCTATGAAACCTACCTATGTTAATGGCGGGGTGCACATGTTGCCCCATTGGTCAGATAGCAGCAAGTATTCTTAACATGTTTTTGAAACAAGCCAGCTGCCTTTTGCAGGAAGAAAGAATAAGGTTGATTGTGATGTTTGATGTATATTTATTGTGAATTACAGCTGTTTCATCTCCCAGACTGACTAGAAATCAGGTCACCTAGTACCTGAAATAATCAAAAGCACAGACATGTAAAAGGTGGTTTGATTTACATTTACTTTTTGTCACACGACCTCTTCTGCAAGTTACAGATGTTCTGTATTTGAGCAGGACCAGACACTTAGTTTCCTTGTCTTAGGGGGAAAAAAATGCCACCAAAAAGCAGGCATGGGACCAATTATATTGCTAACATTATTGCAATTAGAGCAATTATTACTACTATGCCATCTACTGCATAGAAGAGAAATACAGTTCATATCCACTAGAATATTATTGTTTAATATTTCTCATGCACACATACATATACTCACATTTATATGAGTATTTGTGTGTATGTGTATTTTTTTGTGTAGGTATGTGTACTCCAAGACGGTTTACAGAGTAAGGTAGATGACACTCTACTTCTTTCTTTTTGGGAAACATCAAACCAGTGTTAAGAATAACCTATTAAAGTTAGCAGTGTGCTAACAAGGGAAGGGAAATCAGACCACCCAGGTTAGGATCCTCATCCATCACTGATGGGCTGTGTGGCAATGGACAAATTACTCAATTTCTCTGAGCTTCCATTTCCTTATCTGATATTATGGGGCTAACAATATTTCCTTCACTGGGTTGTATGTGTTTGTACTTTCTAAGATGGGAAAAGATTTTTGCAAAATGTTGTAAAATGGCTTAGAAAAAAAAGGAAATCCACTTGATTGACATAAACAGAATCGAAGCTACTTTACTTCACAGACATATTTGGGCCACATAAAATGTTAAAAAGGTGCATTCTTGGATTCTGGAGATGGACAAAATGAGTTTCAAACTGGACTCCACTGTTTCCTAGCTGTATAAGCATAAGATAATTTCCTAATCTCTCTGAACTTCAATTTCCTTATCTGTAAAATTAGAGTATGTTGGTAAAAGAGACAAAATGGCATTTTTTATGTAATATGAAATGAGATGATGGGTTTACATTAAAATGGAATTACATAGAATATAGTTTAATAAATGGCAGCTTTCCAATCAAGTCTTAAAACAAGACTAAAGTTTGGAGGTATTCTTTTCTTATGCACACTAGTTGACATTATTTTCTTTTGCTTATTTAATTTCTATGGCCCCCAATCTTAATTTACAATACCATATTTGCTTCCCTCGCCCTAGATGAGCACTGAAACTGAGACGGTTAGTTTGAGAAGCACTTGTAAAATTCCCATTGCTGGACCCTCACTAGAAGCTTCCAGTATCAGGAGGTTACTGCCCTGCTATGGTGCAGTTCCACTACTCACTCCATCTGACCTCCCACCCCTAAGTGGGAGACGAGGCATAAGGGACTTCTATTACTCACTACTGTGATTTACTAGGTGCCAAGAATGGAAAATGCTCTTCCTTCTTAAGCTCTAAGGCACTTGAGGGCATTTATTTTCATACAAATTGGACCTGAACTAGGTGATAACGATGGCAACTGAAAGGAAGGAAATAATGTAAATGAACAATTGTCAAGACTTAGTAATGGCTGGCCATGATGGAAAGTAAAGGAGTAAAGTTAAGAGTAAGGAATAAGGAAGAGATGTTAAGGATGACTCTAGAATTTTGATCCAATGTACCCAAGAAAAGTATGGCAAAATGGACAGACATAAGGAGATTTAGTTATAGAAATATAAAGATTCTACTATAGAAATAATATTTAGAATAATTTTCTTAATATCTACTTTCTCCACTCAGTGTTTAGATTTCTTACAGTTCATATTCTCATCGGTACATATACATAAATAGGAGTCGTTAGTATATTCATTTCTGGCACCAAAATCCTTTTTCCTATTTAAAATATGGATGTATTCAGGTTTCTGTGTTGGTGCTGATTGGAAAATGAGGGTTGGCCAGAGGAGTATCTTGTATACATTAATTGAGTGAAAGCATTTCAGAGAAGAAACAGCTGTGATGGTCAGAAATCCCTAAAAATTCAATGATCTAGCCTAATCCTGTTAAACATGATTGTATAACAAGACCATCTGCTAAATGCATAGCCCAGACACTGGAGGGTGGAGGAAGGGAAGTGCAGGTTTTGTTTCACAGAAATCTTGCAGGCAATAAAAACTGGGGGAAGACATGGGCTGAATGCCAAGACGATCATTGTCTTGTTCAGGCCCGTAATGTCTGATGATTATACCATGAAGCCATCTCAGACAATTATACCAAATGGAAAAAAAAATGACCCATTATCTGTTTTAAGGAGTGCTCTGTGTGTGTGTGTGTGTGTGTGTGTGTGTGTGTAAGCAAACACCCAAGCAAGAAAGAACCTACACATAAGAAGAAATAAAAGGATGGCTTTAGCCAAGGGAATAATGCATAATCAAACCTTGAGCTCCTTGAAATTGATTTGAACTAAATTTAGTTGAACTAAATTCAAATCTTATAGTCAAAGTTTATTTCTACTTCTCAAACTGCTACTCAAGTTATCCTGTAAAGTAAATTATATTCCTTATTGAGCAAGATTTTCATAATTTCATTATAAACACATTAGAAATTTTAGTATACAATCTAACTTGTAAAAATATTTTATGAATTAGTTTAAATGGAATTAATTAAGTCAACTGACAGAGTTCCTGGACTTGAATCTAACAGTGTCATAAAGTGGAAGTAAAAGTGAATGGAGAGATAAAACCCGTGAATTCTAGAACCAGCTCTCCCATGACAATGTTACTTTAGTAACTTAGCTTCTCTGGGCCTGACTTTACTCTCCTGAATGTGATGTGGATGCATGGAAGGCTTCTCCAAGGGTCTTTTTGAACTCCACACTCCTCTGATCCTATAATCCAAGATCTAGACTTACGGCCTTCCAGATAAAGACACTACCAAAAAAAGAGAACTGTAGGCCAATATCTCTGATGAATGTAGATGCAAAAATTCCCAACAAAATATTAACAAGCTGAATCCAACAATACATTTTAAAAAATCATACACATGAAGTGGAATTGATTTATGCAAGGTGGTTCAATATTCCCAAATCAATCAAAATGATATATCACATCAATAAGAATAAAAAACCATGTGATCATTCCAATAAATGCAGAAAAACCATGTGACAAAGTAGAACCTATATTCATGATGAAAACCCTAAACCAAGTAGTTTTAGAGAGAATACACCTCAACATAATAAAGGCCATACATGAGAAATCCACAGCTAATGTCATACACAATGGTGAAAGAGATTTTCCCCTAAGCTCAGGAATAAGAAAAGAATGTCCACTTTCACAGCTTTTATTCAACATAGGACTGGAAGCTCTAACCACAGCAATCAGACAACAAAAAGAAAAAGGTAACCCAACTGGTAAGAAACAAGTAACACTGTCACTATTTGCAGATGACATGATACTATACATAGAAAACCCTGAAGACCCCACCAAAAAACTACTAGAACTACTAAATGAATTCAGTAAGATCTCGGGATATAAAATCAATGTGCAGAAATCTGTTGCATTTCTATACACAAATAATGAAGCAGCAGAAAGAGAAATTAAGAAAACAACCCTTTTTACAATTGCACCAAAAAATAATAAAATACCAAGAAGGTGAAAAGCCTGTACTCTGAAAACTATAAAACACTGATGAAAGAAATTGAAGATGACACAAAGAAATGGGAAGACATCCCATGCTCATAGTTTGGAAGAACAAATATCGTTAAAATGTCCATACTACCCAAAGCAATCTACAGATTTAATGCAATCCTTATCAGGGCACCTGGGTGGCTCAGTCTGTTAATGCAATCTGTCAAAATACCAACAGCATTTTTCACAGAACTAGAACAAATAATCTTAAAATTTTGTGATTCCATAGAAATAATCTTAAAGTTTGTATAGAGCCACAAAAGACCCCAAATAGCCAAAGCAATCTTCGAAAAGAAGAATAAGACTGGAAATATCACAATCCCAGGTATCAAGTTATCCTACCAAGCTGTAGAAATCTAAACAGTATGGTACTGGAAAAATAGACACTTAGATCAGTGGAACAGAATAGAGATCCCAAAAATAAACCCATGATTATATAGTCAATCTTCAATAAAGCAGGCAAGAATATCCACTGGGAAAAAGTCTTTTCAACAATGGTGTTGAGAAAACTTAACAGTTACATGCAAAAGAATGAAACTGGACCACTTTCTTACACCATGCACAAAAATAAAGTCAAAATGGGTCAAAAAAAATCAAAATGGGTCAAAAACCTAAAAGACCTGAAGCCATAAAAATCCTAGAAGAGAGCACAGGCAGTCACTTCTCTGACATTGGCCATAGCAATGTTTTTTCTAGATATGCCTCCTGAGGCAGGAAAAACAAATGTAAAAATATATTATTGGGACTACATCAAAATGAAAGGCTTCTGCATAGCAAAGGAAACAATCAACAGAACTAAAAGACAAAATACTGAATGGAAGAAGATAGTTGCAAATTATGTATCTGATAAAGGGTTAATGTCCAAAATATATAAAGAACTTCTACAACTCAGCACCAGAAACCAAATAATCTGGTTAAAAATGGTCAGAAGACATGAACAGAAATTTCTCCAAAGAGGACATACATATGGCCAACTGACACATGAAAAGATATTTGACATCACTCATCATCAGGGAAATGCAAATCAAAATTACAAGGAGATATCGCCTCACACCTCATACCTATCAGAATGTCTAAAATCAAAACACAAGAAACAACAAGTGTTGGTGAGGATGTGGAGAAAGAGGAACCCTCATGCACTGTTAGTGGAAATGTAAACTGGTATAGCCACTGTGGAAGCTTCCTCTAAACATTAAAATTAGAATTACCGTATGATCCCATAATGTCACTACTGGATATTTACCCAAAGAATGTAAAAACACTAATTCAAAGAGATATACGTACCCTTCTGTTTACTGCAGCATTAGTTACAATAGCCACATTATAGAAGCAGCCCAGTGTCCATCAAAAGATGGATGGATTAAAAAAAAACTGGTATGTATATACAATAGATTATTACTCAGCCATAAAAAAGAATGAAATCTTGTCATTTGCAACTACACTAATGGATCTACAGAGCACAATGCTAGTGAAATTACGTCGGTCGGAGAAAGACAAATACCATATGATTTCACCCACATGTGGAATTTAAGAAACAAAACAAATGAGCAATGAGAAACGGAAACAAACCAAACAGATTTTTAACTATGAAGAACAAACAGATGGTTACCAGAGGGGAGGTGCATGGGGGGATGGGTGAAATAGGTGAAGGAGATTAAGAGTACTCTTATCATGATGAGCACTGAGTAATGACTAGAATTGTTGAATCACCATATTGTACACCTGAAACTAATCTAACACTGTATATTAAATATACTGGGCTTAAAATAAGAAAAAATTTTAGGAAAAAGGGTGTTTCTTCTCATTCATTTATTCAATTTCTTGTATCTGTATGAACTCATGGATATTTTATCTGTATGAACTCATGGCTATTTATTTTATCTTTAGGGCTATAATCCATTGCTATATTTGTTTATATTTGTTGCCCAATGTGTTCTATATTTAGCTGTTGGGGACTCTTTCCAGTTCATTCCTGTGTTCTTTTAATATTTCCCATCCTTTTATGAGCATTTCCTTACTTTATAACATCATATGCTCCAAAATTATCCTGAATTTACCCTGCTACAGCCCTGGAATCAATCATGCTTCAAAGACATATAGTTTCTTTATTGAAGAACAATATTTAGAAATTGCTATCTAGACAATAGGTGTTATCATGGCAGCTAGGGTATTAAGACTTGTAATGCACTTCTGTGGATTGACATATTGCCATATATTATAGCTACATTGCAAACCATCAATATTCCTTGAAATCAACAAATTATATTTTCATTATTCGGCTTATATCTTGTAAGTCAACATTTTTCATTTTAGTTGTCAACAACAGGTATTTGGGCAATGTTAATATTATTTATTCAGCCAATGTTTAGAACAGCCACCATTTTTCTTCACTTTTAAGGATGACAATATTAGAATATTTACTAGTTATGACACTCAAGAGATTGTATTTTAGAAATACAATTTATTAGTTTATTCAACAAATACTTATTAAGTGTCTTTCACGTGCTTGGTACTGTTCTAGGTTTTGGGGATATAGCACTGAATTAAATAATGACCCTGCCTTCATGGACCAGAGTTCAAATTCTAGCTGTAACACTGGCTTACTGTGTAAGCTTGACAAGTTTACGTAACCACACAAGCCTCAGTCCTCATTGGTAAAATGGTTATACAATGCCTAATAGTTTCTCCTTTAAATGGGGGTTGTGGGTGTTAAATTGGATAACATGTATAAAGCAGTTAGCACTGTGAACACCTAGTAGCAATTATTAAATATTAGTTATAAATGATACACTGATACTATTTTGACATAATCCATGCCTTTAAGAAACAATGCAATCAAGGAGATAAAAGCATTCAACAATTAACTGTAGTATATGACAGCATATGAGAAGAGTTTTAAGAGGTAAAATAGTAATAATAATAATGAATGAGTTAAATAGAGAAGTTTCTTCTAGCTAAGGTGTTAAAGAAAGCTTCATGGGGGGAGTTATGGTTAAGAAAGGTCTTAATACAGGTATAATTTTAAGTGGTTATAAGGAGGCAGCATTGCAGCAGAGGAATACAGCATGAGAAAGACTCAATTTTGGAAGTGACTTGGCTCAAATTGATACCAAGTATCAGTTTACTCCAATTGGAGCATAAATGTTTGTGTTTTGTTTTGATTTTGTATATTTTTTATTGGAGTTTGATTTGCCAACATATAGTATAACACCCAGTGCTCATTCTATCAAGTGCCCCCCTCAGTGCCCATAAGTCAATCGGAGAAGGACAATCATTATATGGTTTCACTCATATGGGAAATATAAAAAATAGTGAAAGGGATTATAGGGGAAGGGAAAGAAAATGAGTGGGAAAAATAAGAGAGGGTGACAAAGCACGAGATGGGAGCATAAATGGAGAGATTCAATGATGAGTAAATTTGGGGCAGATAATGAAGAGGCTTAAATAGCATATCAAATTATTGGTATTTTATTAGGAAAATAATGGAAGAAGAGATTCTGTTTTATATTTCAATATGACACTTTTACTTCAGTCTTTAGCAATGAGCAGAATGATCTGTAATGAAAAAGAAACTTGAGGGCAAAAGCCATTAAAGTATCCCGGGTGAAAGCAGTACACCGACCCAGGTGAGTACGGCATAATGCCAGTGCAGCCTGGATGTGAGTGGGAATAAGACGACTCAGCCACCTTCAACTTTTTTTTTTGCATTCCCACAAGCAATGAATGAAAGCTCCTACAGTTTCACAATCTCACCACCATTTGATACTATCAGTGACCTGAATTTGGGCCTTCCTAACAGGTGCATATCATTACATAGGCTCATTTGCCATCTGTATATCTTCTTTGGTGAGGTGTCTATTAAGGTCTTTGACTCATTTTTTAATGGAGCTGTTTTCTTATTATTAAGTTTGAAGAGTTTTTTGTCTTTTTCAGATAACATCCTTTATCAGACGTATCTTTTGCAAATATTTTTTCCAGTTTGTGGCTTATCTTCTCATTCTCTGGACATTGTTTTTCATGGAGCAGAAATTTTTAATTTTTAATTTTTAATTTTCAATTCTTCCTTTCATGGATCGTGCCTTTCATGTTGTATCTAAAAAGTCATCACCATACCCCAGGTCATCTATGGGCTTTCTTCTATGTTACCTAGAAGTTTTGTAGTTTGTGTTATACATGTAAATTTCTGATCTGTTTTGACTTAATTTTTGTGAAAAGTGTAAATAGATTATTACTGTTGAAGAGATTATCTTTTCTCCATTGTATTACCTTTGCACCTATGTCAAAGATCAGTTGACCATATTCATATGCGTGTATTTCTGGGTTCTCAATTCTTCTCCATTATTTGTTTATTCTTTCACCAACACCATACCATCTTGATTACAGATTTATAGTAAGTCTTCAAGTAGAGCAGTGTCAGTTCTCCAACTTTGTTCTCCTTCAATATTGTATTGGCTATTTTGCATCTTTTGCTCATCAAAATGCATTTTAGATTCTGTTTGTTGATAGCCACAAAATGACTTGCTGAGAACTGTACTGGGATTGCACTGAATCTATAGAGCAATGACATCTTAACAGTATTGAGTTTTCCTACCCATGAACATGGGATATGGCTCCATTTATTTAGTTCTTTGATATCTTTCATCAGAGGTTTGTTTTTTAGCTTTCCTCAAATAGAGTTGTACATATTTTGTTAGATTTATTTGTAAATATTTCATTTTGGGAAGGAGGATGGTAATGTAAATGGTATTTGTGCTTTTAATGTCAAATTCTACTTATTCGTTGCTGGTGTATGAGACAATGACTCTTGTATATTCTCTTTGTATCCTGCAACCTTGCTATATCTAGTCTCAGGAGTTCATTTGCTTATTCTTTTGGATTTTATACTTAGATGATCATATCATCTGTGAACAAGATAGTTTTATTCTTCTATTCCCAATCCATATACCTTTAATTTCCTTGTCTAATTCCATTAGCTAGGACTTACTATTTTTTTAAGATTTTATTTCTTTGAGATAGAGAGCTAGTGAGATAGAGAGAGAGAGAGAGAGAGAGAGAGAGCATGAACAGGGGGAGGAGAGAAGGAGAGGGAGAAGCAGGCTCTCCACTAAACAGAGAGCCTGACATGGGGCTCGATCCCAGGACCCTGGGATCATGACCTGAGCTGAAGTCAGATGCTTAACCCACTGAGCCACCCAGGCATCCCTAGCTAGGACTTCTGTTATGATCCTAGAAAGCAGTGGTGAGAGGGGACATCATTGTCTTATTCCTAATCTTAATGAAAAAGCTTCAAAGTTTTTAGCATTAAGTATAATATTAGCTGTAGGGTTTTTGTAGATATTATTTATAAAGTTGAGGAAGTTCTCTATTCCTAGTTTACTAAGAGTTTCCATCAAGAATAAGTGTAGGATATTGTTGAATTCTTTTTCTGCATCTATTGATATGATCATGATTTTTTTTCTTCTGTAGCTTTTAGATGTAATGGATTACATTAATTGATTTTCAGATGTTGAACTAGACTTGCATACCTAAATCACACTTGATTGTGGTGTATAATTCTTTTTATATATTGTTGGATTCAATACACAAATATTTTGAAGATTTCTGCATGAGAGGTATTGACCTATAGTGTTTTGTTTTTTTTTAAATTTGTATTGTCTTTGTCTCATTTTGATAATAGGATAATGCTGGTATCATAGGATGAGTTAAGGCTTATTCCCTCTATTATATCTTCTGGAAGAGAACGTAGATAATTTGTATAATTTCTTTCTTAAATCTTTGATAGAATTCACAAGTGAACTCATCTGGACTTTGTGCTTACTGTTTTGGAAGGTTATTAATTGTCAATTTAATTTATTTAGTAGATACGGGCCTACTCCAATTACCTCTTTCTTCTTGAGTTAGTTTTGGCAGATTGTGTCTTTCAAGAAATTGGTCCATTTCACTTACATTATCAAATTTATGGGCTTAGAGTTATATTCCTTTATTATTCCTTTAATGTCTATATAACATCCCTTCTTTCATTTATCTTATTAGTAATGTGTGTTCTCTCTACTTTTGTCTTATTTAGCCTGGCTAGAGGGTTATTGGTTATATTGATCTTTTCAAAGACCTAGCTTATAACTTTGTTGATTTTCCTTTGATTTTATATTTTAAATTACATTGATTTCTGATCTAATTATTATTTCTTTTCTTCTGCTTACTTTGGATTTAATTTGCTCCGCTTTTTCTATTTTCCTAAGGGAGAAGCTTAGTTTACTTATATCTTTCTTCTTTTCTAATTTATGTATTTGATGGTATAAATTACCCTCTAGGCACTGTTTTCACTACATCCCACAAATTTTGGTAAGTTGCATTTTAATTTTCATTTAATTTAAAATATTAATTTGTCTCGGGTTTTCTGCTTTGAGCCATGTGTTGTTTAGAAGTATGTCATTTAATCTCCTAATACTTTGGGATTTTCCAGATATCTGTTATTGATTTCTAGTTTAATTCCATTGTGGTCTGAGACCAAACATTGTATGATTTCTAGTCTTTCAAATTTGTTAGAGTGTGTTTCATGCCCAGACTATGGTCTATCTTGGTGAACATTCCATATGAGCTTGAGAAGAATGTGCTTTCCATTGTTCTTAGATGAAGCAGTCTATGGATATCAATTATACCCAGTTGATTGGTGATGTTGAGTTCAATTATGTCCCCATTGATTTTTGCCTGCTGGGTCTGTTCATTTCTGATAGAGAGGTGTTGAAGTCTCCAACCATAATAGGGGATTAATCTATTACTCCTTGCATTTTTGTTAGCTTTTGCCTAGCACTCTGCTGTTAGGCACAGACACGTTAAGGATCATCATGTCTTATTGGAGAATTGGCTCCCTTAACATTATGTAATGCCCCTCTTTATTTCCGATAACTTGCCTTAGTCTGAAGTCTGCTATGTCTGAAACTAATATGGCTACTCCTGTTGTCTTTTGATCACTGTTACCATGGTATCATTCTCCATCCACTTACTTGTATTCTATATGTGTCTTTATATTTAAAGTGTGTGCCTTACAAACAACATATAGTTGGGTCTTGATTTTTTTGTCCATTCTGACAATATCTATAATTTAATTGGTGTATTTAGACCACTGAAGTTCCAAGTGATTGTTGATATAATTAGATTCAGTTCTATTATATTCGTTAGTACTTTCCATTGTTGCCTTTGTTCTTTATTCTTATTTTTGTCTTTCACTCTTTTTTCTGCCTGGTATTGACTATTTTATGTGATTCTATATTTTTCTCCATACTTAGGATATACTTCTTTTTAACTTTTATTAAGCAGTTGGCCCAGGGTTTGCAGTATATTTTTACAAGGAATCGAATCCCACTTTCAAATAACACTGTAGCACTTCACATGTAATGTAGCACCTTAGAAACAAAAGAACCCTAATTCTTCCTTTCCATTCTTTGTATTAATGTTGCCATATAGTTATTTGATACACACACACAGACACACACAGAATGTGTAAATAAAATGTACATACATAATAAGGTAAGTTATATATATATACATAGTCAAATACAGTGTTGCTATTGTCATTTTGCTGTTACATGTTAGATCAACTTAGGATAAGAGAAGTAAGATTTTTTTATTTTACTTTCACTTACTCCTTCTCTTGCTCTTCATTTCTTGTTTTTTAAAGTTAAAATATTTTTCCAGTTTTATTGAAATATAATTTGCATATATTACTATGTAAGTTTAAGGGGTCTAGCATATGGATTGATATACATATCATATATATTGTACATATGTTGTTGCTCTTCATTTCATTATATGGATCCAAGTTTCTGATTTACATCATTTCCTTCTTTAGAAGAACTTCTTTTTAACATATTTTGAAAGCAGAACTATTGTCAATAAATTCCCTCAGTTTTTGTTTGCCTGAGAAGGCTGTTTTCCTTCACTTTTGAAGGGCAATTTTTCAGGGTAAAAAAAATCCAGGGTTTTTATCTCTTAACATTTCAAATATTTTACTTCATTTTCTTCTTGTTTGCATGGTTTCTGGAGAAAAGTTGGATATAATGCTATCTTTTCTCCTCTATAAATAAGATATTTTTCCCCTCTGGCGTCTTTCAGAATTATTTTATTTTTCTTTCTTTTTCTTTCTGTAGCTTGAAAATGATATGCATAGGTGTAGTTATTTTGCCATTTATCTGTTTTAGTGTTCTCTGAGCCTCCTGCATCTTTGGTTTGGTATCTGACATTAATTTTAAGAAAATATTCATCATTATTATTTTAACATTTCTTCTGTTTCTTTTTTTTTTTTTCTCTCTCTCTTTCTGTATTCCCATTATGCATATGTTACGTCTTTTGTAGTCCCACAGCCTTTGGATATTCTGTTCTGTTTTTTTCCAATCTACTTTCTCTTTGCCTTTCAGTTTGGAAGGTTCCTATTGATATACCCTCTAGCTTAGATATCTTTCCTCTACTGTGTACAAGTTACTAATAAGTCCATCAGAGACATTCTTCATTTCTGTTACAGAGTTTCTGATCTCTATAATTTATTTTTGGTTCTTAGAATTTCCATCTTTCTGCTTACCTTGAGCATCTGTTCTTATAGGCTGTATTTTATCCTTTAGAGCCCTTAGCATATTAATCATAATTGTTTTAAATTCCAAGTCTTATAATTCCAACATCCCTGCCATGTAGGAGTCTGGTTTTAAGGTTTGCTCTCTCTTTCTCTTCCTACTATATTTTTTTGCCTTTTAGTCATGTCTTGTAATATTCTTATAATTAGGCATGATATACTGAATAAAAGGAACTGCCATAAATAGGCCTTGGGAATAGAGTGGTAGGCATTGGGGGAGGGGAAGTGTTTTATAATCCTATGAGTAGGTCTGTCTTTTAGTGAGCCTGTGCCTCTGGACTGTAAACTTACACATGCTTCTTAGTCTTCTTCTTTATGGTAGGCAGGATGTCAAAAGTGGGCTAGAGTCAGTATTTCCCTTCCCCTGGGTCAGTTAGAACCTGGCAGAGATCCACAAGGTAAAACTCACAAATGCATACCTTCCATGACCAGATCCTATGGAGTTGTTAATCCCCAGAGTCATCCACACTGAGCCTCCAGCAGTTCAACTGCTGCTCAGGTTTCGGCATCCAGCACTGGATCCCTTGGAGATTGCCACTCCAACAAGTGGTCCACTGTATTTGCCTGTCAGTTGCTCCAGTCTGGGGGCAGCAGTTTGCCCTGTTACCTAACTCCTCTTATGGATCTAGGAAGAGCTGTTGGTTTTTTCAGTTTACTCAGCTTTTTACTTGTTGTGAAGATGGAGTGGTGACTTCCAAGCTTTCCGTGTGCTGGACCAGAAACGCACGTCTGTCAGTTTAAGTTTGAACTAATCCCCTTCTAAATACTCAATCATAGAAGCTGGCTTCTCTACGAAACCCAAGGCAACAGTAAATATGACAGGATATCGTTTACACTTGATCTTACTTGTAAAGATGTACTTAATAAAAACACAATGCCTTGCCACGGTTCCTTTAATGGGTGAGGGGCAGGATGTGGAGGAGTGAGAGGAAGTTCTCCTGGACTTAGAACCTCTGCATTATTTCTGACCTCCCACTGCATATGCTTGCTAAAAGTCATTTTTAATTTATTAATATGTAATTTAAAAGCCATATTTTAGAGCAATTCACTTGAGGCATCCCTTCTGCCGTTGTACACCCTGGACATTTTCCCAGGAGTTCACTTCCCACTTTTGAACTCAGTTCAAATGTCACTTCCTTAGGAAGTCTTCCCTGACTCTTGTCCTTTCTCTAACAACACTTACCTCAGATTGAAATTACACATTTGTGTGATTATTTAATAAATATCTATTTCACCCCACTAGACTGGGACACTGTATTAGGTGAGGGCAAGTGCTGGATTTGGTTTTGCTCACTATGGAATCGCTTGTGCCCAAAGTAATAGCTGGCACTAAAGACACCTAGTAAATATGTGTAGAATGTGAACGTAAATGAATGATTGAATGAATGAATGAAAGAATGAATGAATGAATTTCCTCACAGCCACATACCTAGGCAGATAAACTGTTGTTGCTCTCCTCTTTTTACCTGGTCACTATCTTCCAGCTCTACTTAAATCCAGTAAGCTATTTTATTCCTGTGCAGAATGAGAATGGAAATGTAAGCAGAGGTGATGATGCCCTTTAAAATAAACTTTGACATCGTCTCCTGGGATCATAAGAAGCTCTATTCAAGTGATGCAAGCAGAGCCCTTAACCCTAGTAGAACACTTGACCCTAGCTCTGTATTCACTGGACATTTAAATGTCAATTGCTGTTCAAACTGCTAAGCCAGGAGGCCCAACAGCCAGTGTGATAGAAACATCACCAAACTAGAGCCAGGAGACCCATATTCTCACTTCTTCAGGCATCATTATCATCTCTATAGCCTCAGATGTACCACTTACATCTCCTGACCTCAGCTTCTTCACCCCTCAAGACTGTTGTAAAGGCAGTTTGCAAACTATAAAGAACTCTACATAGTCAATTGTTGTAATTTCTTAACACCACACATCAAATGGAGGTGGGAGGGTTCAGAATCTAGCTCTAAGGCAGAGGTCCAAGCTCTTTGAACCAGATCTGTGCCTTAACATGATGACTCGGGTAATTCTTGCCACAAACTTCCTACAAGAGAAGGGATGAGACATTTTCAAAATAACTAACATAACCAAAATCCTTCTCAGTACTTCATCTTGCAAACATTGTTCATGTAATGCTCTTCTTTCTATATGGCCATGATTTTTATTTTCTTACTGATGTTATTAATAGCTGGTTTCCAAAAAACTACCAACCCAAACAGAAATTTATGAGAGCACAAGCATACAAGAGAAAGCTCGGGGTCGGGGCACCTGGGTGGCTCAGTCAGTTAAGTGTCTGCCTTCAGCTAGGCTCAGGTCATGATCCCAGGGTCCTGGATCCAGCCTATCATGTTCCCTGCTCAGCAGGGAGTCTGCTTCTCCCTCTGCACTGCCCCCCATGCTTATGCGTGCTCTCTTTCTCTCTCAAATAAATAAAATTTTAAAAAAGAAAAAGAAAAGAAAAGGAATGAAAGCAAGCAAGCAACCAAGCAAGCTAGCTAGCTCAGGGTCTGGCCAGCCCTCAGGCTAAATTTTGAGGTAGGTGAAGCTCACTGGGGCAATACTCAGCCCCTCTGATCCCCAGCTTCCTTTTCTTTCTGTCCCGGATGACTCCTCTATGCCAGCTGCAGAAAGACACTCCTTTTCTCAGATGTGTGGTGAGGAAAGACCTAAGATACTTATTCTTATCTGGACATTAGTGACTTGGGGAAGTAGGTCACACCTAGGAGCTCTGATCTGGGGTAGGGGTGGGGACATAATGGCCGAGTTTTTTACAAGCCCCCTCGGAGAGATGGCTGATAGACTCAAGTGCCTCAAGGAAAGGGAGTGTATCTACTCACCCTCTGCTGAACCTTTGGTGGCTAGGGCAGAACTCGGCTCATGGTGGGTGTTCAATAAGGAGCCTGAATGTGGGAACCACTGCATAAATGTTCTTCTCTTCCTCTCCTGCTTCCCTTGCAACTCTATCAGTGTGTATCTTCGTGTATCAGTCTGCCATGGCTGCCATTACAAAGTACCACATGCTGGGTGGTTCAAACAGTAGCAATTATCTCCTCAGGGTTCTGGAGGCTACAAGTCCAAGATCAAGATATGGGTAGGGCTCATTTCTTCTGAGGCCTCTCTCCTTGGCTTTTAGAAGGCCAGTTTCTCCTTGTGTCCTCACATGGTCTTCCCTTTCAGAGTGTCTCTGCCGGTCCTACTAGATTAGGGCCCACCCTCATGACCTCATGTCAACTTAATTACTTCCTTAAAGGCCCTTTAAAGTCACATTCTGAATTACTGGAGGTTAGGGCTTCAACATATAAACTCTGGGGGAGGGGACACAATTCAGTCCCTGACACTTTAGCAAACTCATAAAGTCCCACAAGGTTTTAATCCTAGTCTTTTATCTGTTAGGCTGGATGTGGGGCAAATGTCTTTGAGATACCAAGCTCCTCTAGAAGACTGTGAAATCATTCCCAGTAGGCAGCCACTTATAAATGGGACCATTCCTAAAGAAACAGAGTTTTCTCCAAGACTTTTAGCAACTGACTGAACAGCACACATGTTGGAAGTGTGGCCACACCATGGATAAAGTGAAATGCCTTTGATATGGTGACAACAAATGCAACAAGTAAAGCATTAAGCAAACAGCAGAGGGAAAGAGGCAATTCTTGCAGCTGCGGGATGCCAATAACATTTGG
The DNA here is from genome assembly GCF_003254725.2 of Canis lupus dingo. Lineage (NCBI taxonomy): Eukaryota > Metazoa > Chordata > Mammalia > Carnivora > Canidae > Canis > Canis lupus. Next base: position 19,694,513 of record NC_064244.1, read on the forward strand.
AAAACTGTTTTCCTAAGGCGGACTCATCATTTGATATTTCACCCTTATTTTGTGTGGGATTTTTTAAAAAGGAAAATAAACTCTCAGTAAATTAGAATGTTGCAACCTAATACTGCATTCCAACTCATAAATGTTTTTCTTCAGAGTTCATTTGGAAGCATTTCAGACAGATTGTTAGGATTATTACTTTCTGGGATAAAACCATGCATTTTTTTTTCAAGCATTTCTTCCTCAACTCATAACCTTCCTCTCAGTAATATTTTGCATGTTGCAATAAAAAAGCAAGGAAGAAAGGCGGCCTCTATTTTTAGATTAATGCATTTGCCAAACTCAAGTAGACTTATCTAAATGCCTGCTTCCCACAGACACGAGCTGTTTCTCTGGTGCCGAACATTTAAGCCAATTTCATAACCTACTTACAAGTCAACATTGCCATATTTACTCACCATCTTTAACCCCATTGTCTTATACATCACCTTCAATCCCACCGCTTCTCTGAAGAGCATCCCCATAGGAAAATAAGCAGAGCCCAGGTGGGGTCCAGGTGAACCATCCTGCTGGTTGGGCATCATTCATCTTGAAAACACTGATATGTGCTGCCTGGACAGTGAGAAGGGCCTGGTGGGGAGGGGAGATACTGTGAACTGTGAGCATCAGTAACATTAAGATGGGAGCCAGGAGTCTTTGGACGATCTGTTCAGGCAGCTGAGTCATGGAGGTAAGCAGGTCTAATGCCTGAGTCTGGGTAAGCCAGGGAGAAAGCCAGAAACTGGCCATCCTATCATGGAGGCAAGAGAAGAAGCCAACTCTGCAGGAGCAAAGCTGACCGACAGTCACAGAGGCATCCTGGACTGCACCAGGGCAGAGAAGGCACAGTCATGCAGCTCCCACCAATTCTGCAGAACTTATGGCTTTCTGGAACCACACAGGAACCTTGGAGATCTCACCAGACATTTGGCAGAGGAGAGTGACTTGTCCAGAGTCATCAGGAAATGAGTGGCGAAGTGAACTGGAATTTAGAATTCCTGATTTTTACACTCCATTCAGTAATTTTCCAGTTGAAACAAAGCACTGCTTTCAAAGAGGACTTCAAGGATGTTGGAGAGATCCAACAAGTGAATTTACCAATCATGAGTGGCCTGCGAACACATAAAACCATATACATGTGTTTATAGTGACTTTCCCAAAACTGGAAGCAACACAAGTGTCCACTAGCCAGGGATGGACACTCTGTGAGCCATTCACAAAGTGGAGCAGCTGAGTAAGAAAGAAGAATGAGCTCAAGACACACACAACATGGCAGACAACTCCCTGATGAGAGGGGAAGAAGCCAGACCCAAAAAGCGACATGCTCTATGCTTCCCTCTCTCTGACGTTCTGGAAAACAGATTAGGGGCCTCCAGGGCAAGGGGCGGGGAGGGTTTGGTGACAGGCAGCAGAGATGACATTTTAGGATGATGGAGCTGTTCTGTATCTTGAGCATGGTGGCAGTCATATGAGTGGATGCATTGAACCAAAATCTTGGAACAGGATACTAAAAGGGATGCAATTTACTGTGTGCAAAATATACCTTAATTTTAAAAATTTTATTTAAAAAAAAAAGATTTTATTGATTTATTCATAATAGACACAGAGAGAGGGAAAGAGAGGCAGAGACACAGGCAGAGGGAGAAGTAGGCTCCCTGCAGGGAGCCTGATGGGGGACTTGATCCCAGGACCCCAGGATCAATCACTGAGCCACTCAGGTGCCCTTATTTTAAAATTTTTTAAGGAGAGAAACAATGGCCCATAGACGTGCTTCTGGGAAGCAGCCTGGTAAAATAGGAAAACATGTCAGCCCTGTAGCCAGACTGCCTGGGTTTAAACTTGGCCTTGTTTCCTACTGTTTAGCTTCTCTGATCCTCCTTTACCTCATTTTAAAATGGGAATAATTAGAGTATGCACCTCGTGGGATTATTGCAACAAAGGAATTTGTATATTCAGAGTGTTTAGAAAGTTAGCTTTTGCCTGACACATCTCTGCAGGATTGTCCCATATGGCCTCAGGACAGATTCCTAGAAGTGCAAATCACAGGTCAAAGGTTTGCATTGTCAGACTCACTGGCAAACTACCTTTCAAGAAAATCGTGCCCATTTACCCTCAACGCACACAGACAGCATGAGTGCCCAGTCCTTGGCTCTCCACCCAACACTGCCTGCCAAGATTCTTTCATCTCTTCCAGTCAAGAGGTCAAAAATGATAACTCATTGTTCCTCTCATTTGGATCCTTTAACTGACTAATGAGGCTGAACATCTCTCTACATATCTATTGGTCTTAACTATTTATTTTGATGTGCATTTCCTCTTTACAACCTTTATATTAGAATGTTTATAGTTTTATTATTAATTTATATGTGTTTAGTATGAACTAGAGTTAATAATAATTATTTTTTACTACGTTGCAGACATTCTTGTAAGCATTGAAAAATACATTTGGTCAGGCATATAGATTATAAATGTCTTCCTCTGTTTCTTTCATTTCTCCTTGGACCCTGCTTTGATATTTTGCAGAAGAATTTAACTGTAAAATTCCTTTGTGATTTGTTTTGGTCACATTTGAGGTGGCCTTCTGTCTTGAGTAATCGTAATCTTTTTATACAACTATTAGCTGTATGTTCCCGTATTTCTCAAGTTCCTTACAGCAATTCTCATTGGCTAGGATTATTCTAAATTAGTAAATGAGTCTTAATTTCAAAATAGAAAAGGAATGTTCTGATGGCATTTTTGGCTACAGACATAAGCATTAGTACATTTCTCAACAAAACGGGATAGTAGCAAGGAAAAGTAAGAGGGTGGCAGGTAAGAAGACTTACATCTTGTGAAACGTAGGCTCTCGGCTGGCCAAAGGGACTTCCACTAAAGGACTCTAGGTGATCTTTTAACGCATTTGTGTCACCCCTCTTCCTTCTGCCTCCCCTCCCATCGGCCCCCCTCTCTCTCCTCCAACCACTCCCTCCTGCCCACGTACGCCCATACTCAAACAAAGTTGATGTTTTCACATAGAATTTCTTCCAATTCTAAAATTTCCTTCCTAGGTTAATAAAAATCAGGCTCTGTAGTCTAAGCACCACTTGAAAAGTTTGGCTCTTTTCTTCTTCCTCATTTAGTAATAATAATTTTGGAGAAATAAAATACAGAACGGAGGTGTAATACATCTCCTATGACCTCACATTTTTAGGGTTATTTTTTCTTGCCAACTGATCCTGCGTTCATGCTAATGTTCCCCTTTTTGAATCCTTTAAAGTAGGCAGTTGTTTCATCAAAAGCCGAAAAGAAAATAAACTGTGTCTCGGGCAATGTGAGGTGATAACAAAGAGCTCCAGCATTTGGGGACCAGTTTTAGACTAAGGAGAAAGAACCAATTTTAGTCACCACTTATTTCTTCAAGAAAAAAAGATAGCTGTGTCTTGTATAAAGAAAGGCAATTTTTTTTGTTTTCAGAATCTGCCTTTAAGAAGTTTCTAGAAAAAAGGAAAATAAATATTATATAATGGCATAGGACCTGTTATCTCAGAGCAAGAAATAAAGTTTGCAGAGTTATGAATCCAAGTATCAGTACCAAATTACTTTCTCTTCAGATTATCTTTTAAATTCCTAAGCATGATGGAATTATGCAAATCTTAAAAAGTAGTGTGTGCATGCATATATATACATGCACACACGTGTACATTTAGGTATACATATATGTATATATGCATGTACATACATGTATAGATGGGTATTTGTGTGTATACATACATGTGTGTATACATATATACACAAACATCAGTCTGTGTATGGATAAAGATCATATAACTATATAGGTATGTATATGTATATGTATATGTATATGTATATGTATATGTATATGTATATGTATATGGAAACCACATAGTACTTTTTAAAACAAATCACATATTTTGAAAGGGCAAATTGGTTAGGAATATAAATTGGCAGATCAAGTCTCCCCTCTAGAGAGATCTCAGAATTTTAAGCTTCTGAGCATAAATGTTTCTGGCCTTTCCAGCAGGCACACTACCAAGGTGGTGTCTCCAAAGGCAAACATACTTTCCTGGTAGATAACTGTTTTCTTGGCCTCGGAATAACTGTAGCCACATTCTCATGAAGAAAATTGTGGCCTTTTTTGCCAGTTACTTTATGTTCCCAGAGTAGTAAACTTCCCACCCTCAGGCACAGAAACCAAATTTCCTAAAGAAAAAGGCCTCTTGCTCATTATTGTTAGGGGATGTCTCTCAGCTTCTTGTCTACAATGATCTAGTTATGATGCAGCTTCTATACTGCTTTCTGGAGTGTTCTAGAATCTGGAGCTTCTATGTGTGTGTGTGTGTGTGTGTGTGCATGCACACTCACATATGGAAAAATCCAGCAGAATTTAACTATGGTTTCCATTAACCTGTGTTAACAATTGGCCCATTTTCTTCCTCTCTTATCTTTAGTACATTGTCTTGTTATTACTTATTCTCCAATTATAAAGCCTCTGTTCCAAATCTGGCCCAGTGCTTGGTACTGTGGATGCAGATTCTTTCTTTCTTCATTTATTTCCATGAAGTATCTGTGATATGCAAGCTTGAAGAAAGATCCCTGCCCTGGAAAAGTTTACAGTCTTTTTTCTTTGCCATTTCCAGAGAAGTCCATTCTTAAAACTCCTCTTTTATAAAAGATCTAATCTTGGTATATTCCTATTTCATCATATTTGGAGCCAAAAACAAAGCACATACATAATTCCTCTCGAATCAGTTTTTGTAATAGAATTCTCTTGTCTGATGTCTCATCAATAGCAGGGATCCATCTGGGGGCCACCAGTCTTGTGTAACTACTGGAGTCCACGGCACACACGGAGAATAGAGTTCACATTTCTTCAAATCAGTAGCTCTTCTTCCTCTGACAGAGCAAAAAATGCACTGATATGCTGGAAGAGATGAATGTAACAGGAAAAAATAAAAGTGAAAATACTTGAAAAAGCTGAAACTGATGTAATTTTAAAAATTGGTAGACTCAGAAACTTTGGCTTCTGGCTTCAAAGACTTGAACTTTGGAAAAGACTCTTATTCCAAAGCCATAATTATTCAAATTGTCGATTTTTTTAATGCATCTTTTAATCTCACCCCTAAAGAGATGATCTCTTGATCATCTCTTGAAGATGACCTTCATTTGACTTTTTCAAACATTCACATATACACTTTTTTAGACATGGAGCTTTGGAGTCCAGTCTCAAACCTATCATCTGAATCTGATTCTATGTCTATTAAAACACGAGACATCTCAACTGTGGTTTTAACCTTGAAGATATTTGAGTCCATTTTTTTTTTTGAAGGTCTTATGTTGGGTTCTTCCAGCACAGACATTAAGACAAGGATTAGAAAGCAAGCAGGTCATGTGAGAAATGGTCCAAAGAAACATTGCCAAGGGAGGAGGGTAGAGGGTAGAGGAAGGAAGATGGTTATGAAGCACATTGACACAGTGGGCAGAGGGAGCTGGGGACATGTGAGACATGGGGAAGAACGCATGCCTCAGGGCTATCCCCTTGGAGGGGTAAGGAAGCGGTCATCCCTGGTTATGGCCTGCTTCCATCCATCATTAGCTGAGGGCTCAGGCCAGGGGCACTTCCGGCCCTCCAAGGGGAATCATGCTTGCAGTCCGATGCTGCTCCTACATCCAGGAAAGGTGGCTGCTGAGGGAATGTGGCTACAAATCATCATCTTGTGCAAACTCCACTAGACCAATTTCTTGATCGGTTTTCCATATGGACAGGCCAGATAAGTTCCTCTCTCTCTCTCTCTTTTTTTTTTTTTTTTTCATTTTCATTTCTGCTCTGCTAGGATTAACCACTTATGGTCTCAAATGTTGTAAGTCTTCTTCTGTGGCTGTTATTTCTACCAGGTCCAGTTTTCTCACATCTACATCTAAATTTTACTCTGGAGATTCAGCCATTGTCATTTGTATGTTTGTTTGGTGGCATTTAACAAGAGTAACCATTATAGATTAGATATACAGAAACAGACCGCTTTACCCATGTATTAGCCAAGTGCTGTGATCAGTGTGAGCGTTACCCCTCAGACAGCCTAAGATTGTTCTAGTGCCTGGCACTGCTGTAGACCAGCCCCACCTCTCACCTAGTGTGGACTCCAGTGAATTTATAGGTTTGCCCTCTTAAGCCTCAATTTACCTACCTGCAAAATTGTGCAAATAGTAGAGACTTCCTAGCTTCTTGTAAGGAATAATCAAGGTCAACTCTTCAAAAGAATTCCCAGATCAGAGTAAGTATTCAACATGTATTATTATTATTATCGCTGTTGTTGTTATTTAAGATCATTATAATGACACCAATTATTTCATAAACTACAATCACTTTGACAAGAGGATACTCACCATCCACACTATTCATAAAGAGCAAATGGTCATGTCAAAAAGGCAGTCAAAATGTCCCACTTCACGGGTAATGACATCTGCCTCACAGGGTCGTTGGTGAAAGGAATGGGAAAACAAGGTGTGTAACATGCCCGGTACATACAAGCACTGAGCATATGGTTTTTTTTCCCTTTCCTTTTCCTTAATGTGCAGGCCTCCAGTGTGGAGGATAAGAGGAATGGTGTTATAATGTATTTTTAAAACATTTCTAGAAAGCTGACATTCCCGAGTCTAGAAGAGACTGAGATCTACTGGTTTGTGTGTCCCACAGAGTTACAGCGCAGTTCCAACATCCTTTCCTGAATGTCTTCAGGAAGGTGCAATTTGCTGCTCCCGCTGGATGTGCCTCACTCTACAATCAGCATCTCAGGATGCTCTATATGCTATTTATGATGAGCTTAGATTGTTTCTGTAAAATATGTACATGTGTTCTGAGTTCTTGTCTTTTTTAGATTTAATCGTAGGTGCATTCGGGACAGGAAAAGTAGCTGTTTACAGGTACGTGGCTTGTGGTATGCAAAGGTCCTTCTAACTGTTTCAAGTGCATTTCCTTTCTGCCACTAGTTTTACCTTCAAGAGTCTATGCCACCTCTTTATTTTGGAAAACAATTAGATACTTTTTTTTAAGTCTGGAGGAATCTTTGCTCTCCACTCTTTTCCTTTCTTTCATCTCTCTGCCTTTTTATTCTCATCCTCATGACCAAACTTCTAGTCCCTACTAACATAATGTGAAATTAAGATATGAATCTCAGCAGAACTTAAAACAGGATGCATTCCTTAGATGTTACTAGGTCTGAATTCTTCTCTTTGGTTTGGAAATGCATTGAAATGTGCTTATAGAGAAAGGGTACCAGTGGGAAGAGGTTACTATTTACCCTGGTTCCTATAAATCAGGTGTAGAGACTAAGGGAATGGAATGTGCCAGGAATTGATATTCCAAAAGCAAGCATGAATAACAGTTCATACCTGACAGATCTGGATTCAAAGCCCTAGCCGTTCCACACACTCACTCATGTGTCATCTTGGGCAAGTTCCTACAATTTTGTAAGCCTCTGATTTTTCATTTGTTAAATGGGGACAACAGTACTTGCTTTAGGAGTTTATTTTTGTGAAGAGGATTAAGTGAGAATCTGCAGGTAAAGTACACAGAATTGTATGTTATAGTAGACAGCTGGTGCTCCAAAAATGTTAGATTCTTTTTTCTTCTGAAAAAAAAATTTTTTCTAGGAATTCAGGACACTAGATCGGGATGTCAAAACAAAAGGCAGAGAGCAGTCCTGGGTGTTCTGGGCACTGCTAACCTAGCCCCACCCCCAGAGCAATTCTAAAGTTAGGTTTACCCAAGTAAGTGAGATTTTCACCTTCAACCATCCCAAGGCATACATACACATAGGCTGGTGTAGACCGGCCCCTCACTGCTTCGGGTTATAGAGGATCAGATGAATGAAAAGCTCAAGTATCTAAGGATGAGGCTATGTGTGCAGTGGCCAGAACGATGCTCCACTCAGGGCTGATGAACTCATATTCCAGCTGCTAGGGTCTAACTCCACCACACAGTCCTCTTTCCTTCCCTCACTCCTTCACAGGGGTCAGACCTACATCACGGTCAGATGCTGGCTGCCAGCCTCCTCCCTCCTAGTTGGGGCCCATGTGGTAATCATGAAACTGTTTCACACACTGGCCCGAAGCACTGCCTCCCCTCCCATCAGAGGAAAAGTTACCCATCTTTTCATGTTGTCATCTGGAGTCCTGGCTCTGAACTCTCCTATCTTGGAACAGAGCTTTAAAAATTGCCCCATCCCCTTCCCCAGTGAGTTACTCACTTGTCTCGTTATCCTCACCTGGGGGGTTAAAATGGAGTTTGCTGCGCATTAGAACCACCTGGAGGGCTTGGTTAACCTTCTGATGCCTGCCTGGCCCCGACCCCCTGCGGTTTTGATGCACTTCGTCTGTAGTGGGGCCGGGGCATATCACCTGTCTGAAAACTCCACAGGTGCATACATCGTGCAGTCAGGATTGAGAACCTCGGCTCTGTGTGAAGTACACAGTGATCTTGCCAACCCACCATGATGTGTTTAGCTAAACCTACAAAGCTTGGATAGGAAATTATCAATCAAAATAAAAAACCATCAACCCAGCAGGAAAGAAAATTTGCAAACCTAGAGTACTTACAGGCAGGAGCAAATAGAGGATGATGCATTTCCTCAGACCCGAATGTAGCAGATCCCAGCACAGCACTTCGCAGCAATATCCCCAAAATACCTGGAGTCCACTCCATAAACAAAGCAGGTCTGTGAATGCCGTTTTGCTTGACAGACCCACAGCATCCTTGATTTGTAGCCATAAGCCATAAGCCCACACGTGTTTGAAGGTAATTAAGTCTGGAGCCCACCTGTTCACCCAGGAAGGCAAAATCTTGGTACAAAGGCTGGGAATGTTGGCAGAGGCCTCTAGAAGTGGGGTGTCTCTCCTGTGGCTCATTGTAACCCTGTGTCTTCTCCCCGCAGGGCAAGGCCAGTTGTCACTGTAGACGCCCAGCTTTTGCTGCACCCAATGATTATCAATCTGGAAAATAAAACATGCCAGATTCCAGAGTCTTTGTCATCTGTGGCCTGGTGAGTTAGTCTGGTGTTTCTCAAACTCTGATGTGGATTCAAATCACCTGGGCTTCTCGTGGTAATCCAGCTTCTGGGGTGGGGCCTGGGACTTTGTAGTTCTGAGAAACTCCAATCAAGTGTGCATCCAATTTAAGTAACAAAGAGTTAGTCTTTCTGAATGGAGAAGGAAAATGTGAGATCTATATATATATACATAGACCTCACACACACACGCACACACACATATAGCGAGAGAGAGATAAAATATTACTATATATATTACTATACAATATTACAACATATACAATATATTGCTCTGTCCTACATACACACACACACTAGAATATTACATAACCCCCCAAAAAGATGAGATCTTGCCATTTGAGGCAACATGAATGGACCTGGAGGGTATCATGCTAAGTTATAAGTCAGACTAGGAAAGACAAATACCATATGATTCTACTCATAAATGGAATCTAAAAAAAAATTGAATAAACAAAAAGAATCTACATACAGAGAACAAACTAGTGGTTGCCAGAGGGGATGGGGATGGGGGTTGGACAAAATGGGTGAAGGCGAGAGAGAGACACAGTCTCCCAATTATGAAATGAGTAAGTACCAGGAATAAAAGCAGAACATGAGGAACGCAGTCAGTGACATTATAGTAACAATGTAATGGGACAGATGGTAGCTATACTTTGTGGTGACCATAGCATGATGTGTATACTCGTCAAAGCACTAAGTTGTACACCTGAAGCTAATGTAATGTGTCAACTACACTCCGAAATTTTTTTTAAGATAACAATATTCAGAGAGATGGAAGATGTAAGCAGGTATGATGGCTATAATGGCAGCAATATTTCTCAATGTCATAGAAGAAAAGCACAAATACAGAAAGGAAGAAAACTAGAGTATTTCTTGTGGTTCTAATCTGGAGTGGGAGGCATGAATGCACACATGGTTTTCAATATATAGAGACAGAAAGAAATATAGATATAGACAAAAAACAGTCTTTCAAAAAAAAAGAGAAGGATCTTTTTACATGATGCTGATCTTTTGTTGTTAACTAATCACTTGAGGCTACTTCTCCAATCTATAGGCTCCAGGTAAGAGAAGAAGCATAAAAACATTTGGGGCAATTTCCAATAAAACAAATCTGGGAGATCTCTTTTCGATTCTTGGCATGCTAAAATAAATATTAACCAAAATGAAAATATATGGATACCCCCTCTCAGACATTTTTTTTAATAGTCAGACTTCAGTTAAGTCACTTGGTTTCCTGCACTGTGAAAACATATGTCAGTTTTACAATTTAGAGTACATAATCAGACAAAAAGTACACATTATTAAAATAGGAATTTTAGGGGCACTTGGATGGCTCAGTCTGTTAAGCGTCTACCTTCTGCTCAGGTCATGATCCCAGGATCCTGAGATCAAGTCTCACATCAGGCTCCCTGCTCATGAGAAGCCTGCTTCTCCCTCTCTCTGCCACTCCCCCTGCTTGTGCTCTCTCTTGCTCTCTCACTCTCTCTGACAAATAAATAAATAAAATCTTTTTTAAAAATAGCAATTTTGTGCTCACAACTCTATTGTTGTGGCCCTGATCTCATTATCAGGAATATTAGTAGAATTACAGTTCCTTTGGTGGACAGTAGGAGGAAACCATCTATATCTATATCACTTCTCAAAGTGTTGCCTCTCAATCTTGCTAGTCATCTAAAGGAACTACAAATGGAACTCGATTGTAACACAGCTTGAGAATATGCGACTTTGTTTCTCAATATGGAGGTCCTCAAGAGTCAGAAGTCAGTGGTATTGGGTAATGCCAACAGGGTATATCCTCTAGAAAATCAACAAATCCTCGGAGTGTTTGAGATTTGCCCTCATTTTCCATAAGGTGTGGTCTAACTCAGACAGTATGTTCAGTTCCAAAGAATGTCAGAATGCAGAACCAACCAGTCTTGACCTAGAGAGCTTAGTTCCAACCAAGCTCAATGTGTTGTTGATGGTCTTTTGACAAGAGTCAAAAGCTTCAAATGCTGGAGTCAAAGCCTTCATGGGTGGAGGTCGAGCGGGCGGGGAGGGGGGGGTGAGGAGGACCCTGAAGAAATGTAGAAAAAAACGTCCTTAGCTGGGTGCTCCCTGATTCATTCTGGGAGGCGTGCCCTCTTCTTTACCGGTTTTTGAAAGTAGCTGGGAAAAGTGCCCTGAGCACATTTTTAAATGGTTTAAAACCATAAAGTATTATAATGAAAACCTGATCTGAGAAAATATGTGAAAGAGCCAGCATCTGTCCTTACCCTGGCGTGATTCACTCATTGAAATGAACTGTGGGAGCTACTTGGGCAAGAGTGCTAAGACTTCAGTATTTCCCCAAAGAGTCTAGTGTTCCATGTTCACAATTGAATGGACCCCAGGCTGGAGTTTTTTGAGCATCTGGGTGTGGCAGGCTCTGACATCAAGTGCTATTTTGAACTAGATCATTATTTCGAAGGATTTGTAGGGTTATTTTTTTAAAATAAAATATAAGTATTTTTAATTGACATGGGTCTGTTTGTTTTTATAGGAAGAGTATTACTTTGTTACAAAAAAAAAAGTGTTTTCCCTTATTGCATTAAATCATATTATTACAGTAAGATGGAATTTGTTATGTGGGCAAATGAATAAATATATGTCTTTATGATTATTTATTCCACTCTATTGCATGCATTCTCTGAGAAACATTTCATTTCCACGCGCAAAAATTTGGAATTAATAGAGGCTCCGGGTACTTGAAGATGAAAGTTAAGAGCCGGCTCAGTCTAGAATGTGTTTCTCTGATAGTTTTTATTTTAGGAATTTAGGTCAGTGTTTCCAAAATGATTGATGGGCAGTTGTCGGTTTGCTTTCTTAGAGTTTTTGTCTGTATTTGATATAACCTTATATTCTACATCTGAAAACTATTTAAGTGAACCCTAACTGGAAAATAGTTCTTCACGTTTATCAGTGTGAATTTCTGTGACTTTCAAAGAGCTGTGTAGTTTTATAAAGTATCTGCTACTGGTATTTCCAAATTAGAAAAAATAAAAAATAAAACCGGCACAGTAATATTAACATTGTTATTAATCAATTAGAAAAATAAAAAGTATTTAGTAAGATATTTCATTTGATAAATATGAAAGACCTTCATTATCCATTTTCAAATTTAAGAAAACCTTTTTGCATAAAGTAGTATGCCTAACTCTATGCAAAATATTTGCTGTCACTGAAATTGAATTAAATTGGTTAGATTGAGAAATGAGAGGTGCCTGGCTGGCTCAGAGAAGCATGCAACTCCTGATCTCGAGATCGTGAGTTCAAGCCCCACGTTGGATATGGAGATTATTACTTAAAATAAATAAGTAAACTTTTAAAAAAATTAATTGCCTTGTAGTTTTAAATCTTGTTTCACATCTACCTCACTCTCCTGCATGGCTATGCACACTGCTATATCACAGTATCATTATCCCAACTGCGCATTGAGTCAGGGCTGGTGTTGGAGGATTTGTCATGTACTGTCCTGCCTTCTGATGTATTAGAAACACTATAGACAAACATTCTATAACCTCCTTTACTGTTTATGTGATGAGGGCTCTGGGTTGATTTAATGTTTTTGTTCCAATCAGACCTATTCAGACTAATGTACCATATTGAATATGATCATAAATTCAAGTTTGCAATTTTAACTCTACTTGGAGATTACAGCTCTCCCTGACAACTCAAGTGTACTTCATAATTAAATATATACCTGAGTGGACCTAATTCTCTGATATACAAAACACATAATGAATATATGTCTGTGTTTATGTAAAATATATGTTTTGCTACATTCAGAGTGAATATTTCAACAAAAATACTAATTCAAAAAGACATAGGCACCCCTATGTTTACTGCAACATTATTGACAATAGCCAAGATATGGAAGTAACCCAAGTGTCCATCAATAGATGAATGGGTAAGAAAGATATGATATATATATTTACAGTGGACTATCACCCAGCCATAAAGAAGAATGAGATTTTTGCAACAGTATGGATGGGCCTAGAGGGTATTATGCTAAGTTATTATAAATCAGACAGAGAAAGAAAAATATTATGATCTTACTTATATGTGGAATCTAAAAAACAAAACAAACGAGTAAACAAAAAACCAGAAACGGACTCATACAGATAACAAACAGGTGGTTGGCAGAGAGAAGAGGGGTAGAGAGGTGAAAGAGACGAAGGGGATTAAGAGGTATACAGACTTCCATTTATAAAATAAATAAGTCACAGTGATGAAAAGGACATCATAGGGAATAGAGCCAATAATTTTGTTATAACTTTGTATGGTGACAGATGGTAACTACACTTATCATGGTGGGCATCGAGTAATGTATAGAGTTGTCAAATCATTGTGTTGTTCACCTGAAACAAATATAACATTATACATCAAATATACTTCAATAATTAAAATTTTCTTAATAATGTTTTATTTATCATAACTTGATAACATTTTTTGATATCTGATAGGACTATGTCTTTTTTTTTTTTAAGTAGGCTCCCCACCCAATGTGGAGCTTGAACTCAGGACCCCAAGATCAAGAGTTGTGTGCTCTACAGACTGAACTAGCCAGGCACCCCAATAATAACAATTTTCTTTAAAAGAGTTAATATTTTGGCCCACTACTATAAAATGTTGAGGTTTTCCTTTTAGATCAGAGCCTTCTACATGGCAACTCTTTTCTGTGAAAGGACACCTATAAACTGGCAGGTTGAGGTACTGTTATCAATAATTCAGTAAATTGTAGCAGTTATTTTAAACTTGTATGAAAAAAGTTAGTCATCCCAGTTAATGACATGGAGGTAACAGAGAGGGAGAACTAAGAAAGGAATATAGAACGACACTGACATGTGATTAATATAATTCGCAAGTCTGCTGACATCATTTGTTGATCAAATACCTTCTCACAGGGGATCCTTGGGTGGCTCAGCGGTTTGGCGCCTGCCTTTTGCTCAGGGCGCGATCCTGGGGTCCCGGGATTGAGTCCCATGTCGGGCTCCCTGCATGGGTCCTGCTTCTCCCTCTGCCTGTATCTCTGCCTCTCTCTCTCTCTCTCTGTCTATCATGAATAAATAAAATTTTTAAAAAATACCTTCTCACAAAGAAAAAATAATATTCATATTCAGAGCTTTATTTCTTTTTCAAAAACTTCATTGCTTTTGAGTTATTCATGTTAAGCACAATACTGTATATAAAGTTATTTTGATTTACATAAGTTGATAATTTCATCACAAATAGGAATCTATCTTGGAAAAGTTAATGAACTTTGTCTATGATTTTAACACATAACCAAATACTTGCAAAAAAAAAGTTGGGCACAGAAAAAATTTCAATTTTGAAGCCTGACACGCTGCAGAATTTTAAGACAGGGTTAACTATTCATCTTCCTTAAATAATTCTAACTGAAGTAGAATTGAGCTGGTACTTGTGATTTCTCTGGGAAAGTGGTACAAACACTTGTAATAGCAGAGACATCTCAGGAAACTATTGGCTTAATGGCATTTGGCAAATTATTTACCCTAAAGGGAGACATTTACTGAGGTCACGGTAGACAGATGAGTCCCAGATGTGACACAGTTTCATTATATTTCACACAGGAAGCTGACACATAATTAACGTATGATTAGGGATTACTTACAGCTTTTGGATGCAATAGAAATATTAAAATCATACTATAGTATTTTATCAGTAAAATCATTAAGACTGTCATTAAATCATAGTTAAGTATTTTCTAAAATTTTAATTTCCTAGAAATGTGAAAAAGCCCCATCTTGAATGCTGGCTGTTAGGGCTTGACATTTTTCAGGAGGGATGTGAGCACATTCTGCAAAGCCAGGCAGAGACAAGTGACCCATTCTCATTTCCTCTTTGGCCACAGAACAGGTCCAAGCACAGGTCATCCTACCAGCTGCAGCAGACACCTCTCTGGATTGAGTTTAGGTCATGTTCTAGGCAAAACTATAAAATGTTTCTTGTGCATGTCCACCATCTTTTAATTGTGTCTACGCACCATATCACGGTGCCCACCCAGCTTGAGACAGCCACGCTAAGCTTCTTCTGTTCTTTCTACCACCCTGCCCTCATGAAGTGTCTACGCCTCTAATTGTACCCACACCAGCAAGTTACCATCAGGTTCCCTTCTCTTCCTAAGCCAAGTAGGGATGTGCTTTAATCATCCCATGGTGCTCCATGCCTCTTAGGATGAAATCCAAACTCTTTAATGTAGCTTTCAAAGCCTCATTCCCACAGATCAACCCAACCAGCCTTGCCTCCTTGCACTTCCCCACCTTGCTCTCACCCCCCAACCATACTGAATTTCTGTGGGTTCCTCAAATGGAGTCATGTTCTTGATCATCTCCAGGCTCTACCGCTAGCTGTTTCCCTGCTGTACTGCCTACTTCTTCCCTAACACAAGGCCAATATTCATATGTATTTATGGAATAAAAGCAATGAGTAATCAATTAATTAAGTCTTAACCCATTGGTTAATTCAGTTAACTTGTGGTTAACTTCCTCTGTATTAATATTACCTGTCTTAATTGTATAGTGTTGTGGTCAACTGGTGAGATAGATAAATATTATAAATATATGTATATTTAGTTGTGTGTGTGGATAATGAGAAGTACAGAGGAAAAATGATGTATTCAATTTATTTTGGGTGAGATAAAGATTGCTACTTCAGATACAAAACTTTACTAACCAATATATTATTGACTGTTATTTTCCATAGCTTCTCTTTAAGCGTATGTGCATCTGTAACAGGCCAGAGCATTTCAAATACAATAGGTGAGCACATTTTCATTTTTATGCTCCTATAATATACCAAGAAAAGTTAGCAGTAAGCGTTTCTCGGCACAGACCACATAAAACTTTGAAAGAGCCCCCCTTTTTTTAATATTAAGATTTCTATGGTATATAATGGAAACTTCTACATAACTATTACTTGAATGGTTGGCATTAAGATTGTCTGCAAAAACAAATATAATAGTTGGGTAGGGGGTGGAAATGACTTTGTCAAACCTTTACAAAACAAGTTTCTCGGCTTGGAGAGTATTTCATAAAACTTCCTTTCAGCTCGTCTATTGTTTTTGATCCCAGCTATGAAAACAATGTTTTCTGAGTAAGCAAGTTGAACTAGAAATTCATTCTAGCACTGCATTCACTGAATACTTTGCCTTTCCTGATGATATTTGCTCTATTTCTGTCCCTAGGCCTGACTGCCGAGGTGCACTTGGACTCCCTGAAACAAAAAGGAGCCGTGAAACGCACGCTCTTCCTTGACAACCATGAGTCACATCTCATTTTCCCCCTCACCATAAAGCGGCAGAGATCCCTCCAATGCCAGGATTTTGTCGTTTACCTTAGAGTAAGCGTTCCAGAATCGCCTTTCTGGCTTCTACCACTCAGATTCAAATTCCAACCATTTTTCCCTGTTGAACCACAAAGACCCACATCAATTTTCCCTTCATAGGCGGAAACTTTACCATAAGGCCACACGCTCCATTCTTGAGCTCCGAGGCAGCTGACCTGATGGAGCGTGGCTGTTCATCCCCAAGGCTCCTTTCTGTTTTGCACACTATCCTGATAATAGTCCTCACTCAGGTGGTTTTCATTTCTCACTGCCTCCCTCCCCAGAAAAACCATAAACGTTAAACGCAAGTTATTTGAATTTTTCTCCTACGTGAGTATGTTCGGCCAGATGTTATCAATGTGCGTTTCAGAGCCAACTCAGGAAAACGTTTAGGCATCCAATACTTTTATTGAAAGCAATTTATGATTATATTCTTTTAAAGAAGTGTATATTTACAGTAACTCCGAAGGCTACCATGAAATAAAAGAGCCAAAGTATTTTTAACACTATTACTCCAGCTTCTTAGCAGTTGTGGGGTTATCTCTCGCTCGCTCGCTTTGTCTCCTCCCTTAATGGGCTTAGTGAGGGAGTGAGAGAACCCACTGAGGGCAGAGTTCAGAGACACATTCTAGAATGAAAAGCTGGGCACATACCCCTTGAGTCTCATTATGCCTGTGACTGGCACACATCTGAAGGTGGCACTCTTGCTGCATGGCCTAAGGTATAACTGTGTGCTCCAGGGCCTTTGTTTATGCCACCCGCTCAACTCTGAAGGGGTTCTCTTTTATTTTCTGAGGAAACTTCAAGTGTGCTAAAGATGTCCTGAAGTTCATGCAAGCTTAAAGAGATGACAAGAGGAGGAGAACCAAGATGTGTCCTCCCCACCCGCCTGGAGCCCAAGAGCACTCATAAACACTGCTGACCTCACAAAAACAAAAGTCCCAATTCACAAAACTCTCCATGCCATTTGTTATATATATATATATTTTTTTTCATTGCAATTTGACCAATCTGTGTGAGAACCTGAAGATTGCCTCCAGAAGCATTTATTTCGATGAAACCCCAGCTATAAACAAGATCATCCCCGAACATGTGCTAATTAAGCTGGCTACCATCTCCCCCACGAATCAGCATGTACCTGGGCCCGCTGCCATGATAGTCCCTGATCAGTTCCACTGGCTAAAGTCAAATGTCGCCTGCCTTTCACAGACTAACATCTTGTAGCTATTTCCCAGAGCCTTCCTTGAGTGTGTGATTATTTTCCCTAGGATGAAACTGAATTCCGAGATAAATTATCTCCAATCAACATTAGTTTGAATTACAGTTTGGACGAATCCACCTTTAAAGAAGGCCTGGAAGTGAAACCAATATTGAATTACTACAGGGAAAACACTGTTACCCAACAGGTAGGTCGCTGGCAGTCTTTGATGGTTGATTCTCAGGCCTCGAGCATCACTCCTGTGACCTTCAGACCAAATCTAGCCTCTTTTGTTTTCATTCCTGCACATAAACTCATGACACTGGGGAGACTTTCCCAACGTGTTTCCTGAAACACTGCATTATTGTGTTTTCAGAAGCCCTTCTCCTTGTGCAATGAGATTTAGTTTGTTCAAAATGTGGCTGTGATGGAAGCAAGATAGCCCATGATCCTCAAAACGCTGCCAGAGTGTTTATAGACATTTCAGGATGAATTGGAATCGGGCTGTTATGTCAATGAGGTTGTATTGGGAGATCACTGCCTCACATAGGGTTTCTAGCTGGGCACAATCACACTGAGTGAAATGAAAAGCTTTGGTTTAATTTGTGGAATCGTTCATACATTTCAAGAAAGAGGATATGATTCAGGTTTACCCAGATTATTCCTGATGCCTGTTTGCACAACACAGGCTCACATCCTGGTGGACTGTGGAGAAGACAACATGTGCATTCCTGACTTGAAGCTCTCAGCTAGACCGTAAGTTTAAATAAATAAACTTCAACGCTTTATCTAATGGAATACAGGTGTTTATTTAAAGCTTCTCTGGAGAAAGTATACACTTTCAACTACTACAAAAAAAAAAAAAAAAAAAACACTCTGCATGAAATTCTTGAGTTTGGCTATGCTTTGGGTTAGCCTGGGTCTTGGGTCAGTTCTTTGTCGCCGGTGTCAAGTGACACACCCTAAGATTTTGCCTGGGCTGTTTCATCTTTCAGCACAAGTGGGGAAAAACATTTTTTTGTTCAAAATGAACCCATCTGGAGGGTGACTCAGGTCGTGTGTACTTGCGTCAGTCCTATGAACAGCGGACTCAGGCTGGTTCTATCTATGCCTTACCCAAATTACGACTCAAAAGCATCCTTAAAATTGTCAAAATGAAATCAATTTTAACTTGCTAAAAAAAAAAAATTAGTGGCACTCTGTGGAGTAAAGCAGAAGTGTCCCAAAATCACATTAAGAATCAAAGTGCAGGATCCCTGGGTGGCTCAGTGGTTTAGCGCCTGCCTTCAGCCCAGGGCATAATCCTGGAGACCCCAGATCGAGTCTCACATCGGGCTCCCTGTGTGGGGCCTGCTTCTCCCTCTGCCTGTGTCTCTGCCTCTGTGTGTGTGTGTGTGTCTGTCTCATGGATAAATAAATAAAAATTTTTTAAAAATTCAAAGTGCTTCAGGGCACCTGGGTGGCTCAGTTGGGGAAGCATCTGCCTTCAGCTCAGGTCATGATCTCAGGGTCCTGGGATCAAGCCCCGTTTGGCCCCTGGTCCGTGAGGAGTCTCCTTATTTCTCTTCCTCTGCCCCTCCCCCTGCTCATGCTTTCTCTCTCTCTTTCTCTGTCTCTGAATAAATAAAAAGTCTTCAAAAAAAAAAAAAAAAGAATCAAAGTGCTTCCCAGTTGCCTCTAATGGAGAATCACCAGTCCAGCACTGGTAAGTGCACTGCATTTTATTATGGAAAGAAATGAGACCATGATGTAAAACATCCTCTGTGGGGGAAAAGGAGATTCATGCTCCTCACCCCCCAGCACACACCCCCAAGGCCTATCCCCCCATCAGTGCTTGGAATTGCTTGGCAATGTTGCAGGGGATTTTTTTCCCCCAAACTTCACAATTTAGCCAGTGTCCTAAGCAATAAGCTTTGACTAAGAGTCAAAGTGGCAAAAGTCATTTGCAAATGTTGGTTCAGTTTGAGGTTTGGAGAGAATTAAATTTCCTCAAAATCCTCAGTCAGCTATTTGAGATCTTATTTTATTTTGCCTCTTTCTTCCCTCTTACCGTTCACTTGCCACGTGTGCACACATGCACGCACACACACACACACCATTCATTTCTAAACCATCTCCCTTCTCTCCCACCACTCCTCTTCTTCCTGCGGGGTGTGTGCAGTGATGTGGGGAGCTGCCTCCTTCTGGCTTGTGAGACAACTGTCAAATTTCCTGGAATTTTTGGTGGCAGATGGTTAAGTATGTCAGTAGCCTCCACAGTGGGAGGATTTACACCACTGGAATCAGCAAGTGCTACAAACTGGTACTCCCTTTTTTTTTTTTTTTTTTTTTTGAGAATACATTGTCAAATATTACCAGCACATCACTGGATGTTGTCCTGCCCTGCCCACACTGATGTGGTTCTCTGGGCTCTTCTCACCACCCTCTCATGGCAAACCATCTTCTTGTCCAAGCCTTATATTCCCACATCTTCCTTCTTTCCTCCCAAGTCTTTAAATAAAGTATCAGTGAATCCAGAGAAGTATGGCACCTAACACTCCTTTTAAACTGCATTTTTAGAGATAAGCATCAGGTCATCATTGGAGATGAAAACCATCTTACGCTCATAATCAATGCAAGAAATGAAGGAGAAGGTGCCTACGAAGCTGAACTCTTTGTGATGATACCAGAAGAGGCAGATTATGTTGGGATTGAACGCAGCAACAAGGTAATACCTTGCAAATTATTCAAAGTAGGAAAAGAGCTAGTTGTATATTTGAAGTTAAATTGATGTTAAGTAGAGCCATCTTAGCTGAGACTTTCTTCCCAAATAAAGGAGGACATAAAGGCACCTTTGGTAATCATAATAGCAATGAGCCAGGAAGGAGGAGGGGGGGTTGTCTTAAGCAGTGTTCATGTCTTTCTTGGCCATAGAGCAGATAAATTGGCCAAAGATTGAGAGCTGAAGCAAGGAAGAGAATACAGCTGGCTCAGAGGAGAAACTCACTAATGCCATCTATCAGCTTGATTCCCCTGCTAACTCCCACCCTCACAGGCCCTTTTCAAGCCTTTGTTTTTAGTTCCTTTAGGTCCCGGAAGGTCTGGTTTTCATTATTGCTTACGGAGGAAGCTTATGGACTCTGACCAGTCCCAGCTGAGCGCTGATAACAGCCTAGACAGGCACTGGAAAGGAAACACGTTCATTTTGCTTCCTTCGTGGTCCACCGTTTTGGGACCAGGACCAAGAAAAGCCAGGTCCTCGTCATTTGTCGGTTGGGCAGTGCCACCATTTATTAAACTGACACTGATGTTTTGTTTGTTTGTTTTTAATAATCTTTCCTTTCCTTATCAGACCATGAATCTTCCCACTCAGGGTATCCTTAGGTTCTGCTGTGTTTTTAATCACTTGGTCCAAAAAGCCATTATAAGTATATGGCAGGATAACGGAGAGAATCCCTTGTCTTCAGAAATGTACAGTCAAGGGTGGAGACCTAGCCTACCACTCTTTCCTGGCCATCACTGCACCTCACACAGAACCAGGCATAATGTTCTTTGAATGACTCAATACTCCAGTGAAAAATATTTCCTCTACAGAAATGTTAGCAAATTGTTGTGATGTTGTTATGTTATAGGCATTGAAAAACATAAGGAATATAAAATTCTCTACTCAAACCTCTAGTCTTGTGGTTTATGTTCTGGCTAAATTATCTTCTTAGTAAAAAAATAAATTCAGGTGAGTAATAATCGTGTATCTTTGACAGTCATAAAATCATGATTTCCTGTTGCAGAAATTTATAGAAAAGTATCACTATACACGCTCACATGCAAATACAATATAAACAAACAAAAAAAGTTCAAGTGTGTTATTTTAGAAAAAATTCCAAGGCTCCACTCACATTTTCACTTGATTCTTTCACGTCAGTCCACCCCTGACTTTGTTAAACAAAGCATCTATTCTAAAGTGTTCTTGTAGCAAAACATCCAGTGTACTGTTCGCTTTGTTGCATGGAAAATATGGGAGAACCTTTATCACTTCTATCTTTGGCTTTAAACCTCACAACAGACATTATCCATAATCTCAAAGAAGTCCTTAACTAATTTTCTTCCATCAGTTTTTCTTGGGCAGAGATGTAGCTCGGTCTTTGAATTTCACATGACGAAAGCCACGTTCTAATTTATTCTTTGTTTTGAAGCATTTTGAGGTTTGTGTACCTTTTTATTTAAACTCCGTTCAAGGTTTTTTTTTTTTTTAGACAATTCTCTCCGGGGGAAACATATTAGGATTATCTGATTGTAAATTTTGTTATTCTTTTGTTGAAAACATTCATCTTTTCGAAAATGTAGACGCTGACCTTCTCTTTCTCTGGAAACCTTCACTGAGCCAGACTTCATATTTCCCTTTGGTGGCTTTTTCTAAATTCTTCTAGGAATAAGGGCCAATGTGCTTTATATTATGATTATTATTGATATTATTACTGGTGTAAACAATTTATAATACAAAATTTACCATATTAGCCACTTTTTAAATGTGCAGTTCAGTGGCCCTAGGTACATTTGCACTGTTGTACAATATCCATCAATTGAAATGTGCTGGGTACTGCTCTGAGATCTTATGTGGATTCAATTTACTAATCCTCATAGCAGCCTTATAGAAAAACAGCAAGTCTATCAGTATCCCCACTCTATAGATACGGAGAAATTGAGTAACAGGCCCAAAGGTACACAACTATTATGTAGCAGAACCAAGACTCACACCTCCACTATTAGGTCTAATCCCATGCTCTTAACCACTGATCTACACTGCCTCCCAGAAGCTTTGACCTCACTTCCTTCAGGATGGCGTTTCTGGTGCTGAAATCTAGGTGCATGACCCCCTCTATCACTAAGACTCTCTCCTATCATAAAACTCAAACTGCACTGGTTATGTTTCCATTGCTTGTCACAATTGCTTGTGATGACTTTTTACAGTTGTTATGATCATCGGAAATTCGGTAAGGACAAGGAGTCTTTTTTATCAATGCCTGGTAAACAGCAGGTCCACAGTAAATATTTTTAGTGAATGAATAATATTTTAAGAGCTATAAATGGATTAGAGCAACAGTGTCCCTGGAGCAGCTAAGGAAAATAATCTAGAAATATCTAGAAAAACAATCATTGTTTCTCTCACTCACAGAAAGGAAATAAAGGTTAAAAAAAGAAAAAGGGTGGAGGAGGGAACTGGGGGAAAGAAAAGATCTTTGATTGATGTGAAAAAAGCTATTTCTAGAAAGCTGGAAAAAATGTACATATAACTTTTAACCTTTAGATAAGATAAAAATATTTACTATAGAAACTAAGTCCTTGAGTTATATTCAAAGGACTCATGGACATTTTTAAGAGCTTTTGCTGGTTCTTTTTTGCTGTTTTGAGGACTGAGTTAATAATTTGAACACAAAAGTTCTTTGTACGATTAGGGTTAGTAATAGATCCTTAAGATTTTAAATACATGCTAATTCTACCTTTCAGAAGAAAGAATGTTAACAGCTATTTGAAACTATGTTTCTTAGCTGCTTAGAATACTAACAGGTCACTGGGGTTATTTGGGGAGAGCATTATTAAATTGCCTCCAGATACCAGTCACTCACTCCTTTCTTATGAGTCTAAACAGACTTTTCAGTGGGGGTTGATTACAGGAGGGAGGATTTTATAGTTACTTGGGTTTCTATTTCATTTCAGACTCTTAGAAAGTAGGATGGGCTACTTCTTTTTATCTTCCATTTACTACTTTTTGCCCCACACTACTCCAGGCACTAAGAATAGAACAGACACACACACACAAAAAAAAACCCTGTTCCTCTGAAGTTAATTTCCTCAAAGCATATGATTTACTTACAAAATTCTTCACCTGGATGTATTTGTCGTTTTCTTATTGGATCTTATTTTTTCTCAATGAAGTAGGAGGAATGGAATGGAGACTGGTTTCTGAAACTTTTACATGAAAAGTCACATTACTTCCTTTGAAATTTCAGTAGAGCCGACAGATGGACAAATGTTCCTCGTGTTCAGAGAACCCTCTTCCTCGGACCTCTCCTTGGGCAGAAATCCCCAAAAGGTTGCTCCTTTGTGAAAGTCTTCATGTTGCAAGCTTATCTCTGGGAATGAGAGTGACAGGTGGCACTTAGTGGCACTTAGTAAGTTAGAGGGAAATAATGGGTAACATTTGTAGCTATCACCAAAGGTGAAGCAGGGCCATACGGACATTATGTTTTGAAAAATGGAAAGGGGCTCAGGATGGAGAGCAAGGTGTGGATTTTAAAGCAGCTGGGAGTAGTGTGAAAACAAGAGATAGAGCTGGAACAGAGGGAAGGAGTTCAAAGATAAAGCTCCTTTACTTCTCATCTGGTGTAACCTTGAGAACTTGTCCAGGGCATAGTTCTAAGCACCTCTTCAAACTTGAGTTTGATACTTTCTAATGAGAATAAGATATAGGTAGAAGAAGGGAGACATGAAGCACGAGGTAAACATAAAAGTGTTCTCTTCCCATCTTAAGTGTTTAGAGGGTTGAACTAAGATTGGTCGTGTAATCTCAAAATGGGGCCATGGTGTGTAAAAATTTGTGTTCAGAGCAATTCTCTTGCAAAATACTCATTAAGTCGTATGATAGCTTCCACTAATACCTGTCATTTCAGTTTTTGCAAGAATAAATTTGTTCAGTGATATTTACTTATCTGTGATCTTCATGGCCCAAATTTAACAGTAGCAATAATAAAAATAATTCCTAAAATGTTCATTATTTCATGTATTAAGCATTTTCTTCCTCAGTGAAATGTACTAAGTATGTTGACTAAGCCAATTTCTTCCTATAATTAAACTTTGATTTTTTTTTTTCTATCAAGTTTCTCTTCTGACTTAACGGTTACACATGAACTCTTGGGCACAGTTGCCCACACAGGTGTTTGAAATCAAGAGAAGCTTCCCGGCCCACACATCGCTTTTGGGACAGGATGTAACTTATTTGCCTACTGAGCTCCATGCTGGTGTTCTTTCCCATTGCAGGGGTTGCGACCACTGAGTTGTGAGTACGAGATGGAAAATATAACCAGGATGGTGGTGTGTGACCTTGGGAACCCTATGGTGGCTGGAACAAATGTAAGAGAAAACCAGAAGACCTTACTAAGTTCTAATTGAATTTTTAAGAGAGCTAATACAAAGCTCCCCAATTAGCACTCAACAATTTAGCACCTGGCAAGTGAAACAAATTAGGCAGGAAATTACCACAGTGGTGGATTTAGCATTATAGCATATCGAGAGTGAGGAATCTGAGGTTAAGAACACAAAAACACGAATACTTTCATATGCTTTTTTCTTTGACTTTACTCTTACATGTCTTTTAGGTGCTACAAATTTGTGAATTTCTTTTTGGTACAGGTTTTTTTCTTGGGATATTTTTTCTTTGAATTTCACTGCAATTTTTTTTGTAATCAGTAAATGACTTAAGAAATGACATCATTAAAGATTTTAGCAAAGGTGATTAAGCTTTTATTTTTGACATATTTCCCGTATGAATATCATTCACAGCATTTCATATTAAAATGTTACCATAATCCAGCTTTTGAGTCAGCTTTACCAGGTCTGTATTTTTCCATGCATTTTAATTGAAGAATAATAAAATTGTAGCAAGAAAAAGAAAGAGTTAATAATGATTTATAATGTGCTTCTGAGAGAATAAGGACATGTTCTTCCTCTCTTTTTCTTTGTTTCCAGATTTAGGAACTTTTCATTCAAGATTACTTGTGGACAATAAGTTTATTTTATTCAATAGCCATTTAAATACATATAGTAACTTCTTATAATAAATACCTCAATAAATATCTCCATAAATAAATATCTCAATAAATAGGTGACCAGGCACTCATTCCTTTTTCAGGTATTGAAAGTGTTAAATCTAAACCAGAGATCATCTAAGATCATTAATAACCAACAGTAATCTTGGAACAAAAATTGGCCACCAGTGATTCTCAAAGTGGAGGGTAAAAATGGCTATGTGGTCTTAACCACAAATGTGTTTATGTGACTGGATGTCAATCCACTTAACCAACAAATAATTTTTGGAAGTCAAGGAAGTAAATTGTTTGTATTCATTTATCTGTGAGGTCTATAGTGGAAGAAACCTAATAGCTTTCTTATCTCACCCCTTAATGCCCTTAAATACATCAAATTTTATTGCATTCTGTTTTGTTATAAAACATTTTGATTTATTTACTTCTTCATTTCGTACTTAAAAAAGTAATCCTCAGATTGTAGTAAAATTCCAAATGTAAGAGCAGTCCTAAATATTAAAAAACATCATAAATCACCAACACCATTTATTTCAGTCCCAACATTTTAAAAAATAGTTGTCAAGTGACTTTTTATTTTAATTTAACAAAACATTCAAGGTAATATTTAGATGTATTTCTTCTGATTTGTGAGGAGTTATGTCACTTTCATATACTATGTGCCAGTAGGATTCATAAAAATGTGTACAATCTCTCAATCAGGAAAACAAAAAAAGTAGTGGTTCCACAGAGGTTCTTTAGAATCAGTGCCCAGAGATCTGGTGTTTGATTCTAGTTGAAAACATATGGGTCTTTTATCAATATGAAATTGTCATATCTTTGTTGTGTCTTTGTCCCAAGCTAAATTGTTCTACAATGAAGACCAACATTAGCCAGGCTTCATCATAATATGGCAAGATCCCCATTACTAGAACTATGCAAATAACAGCACACTCTTTCACATTCTTTCAACCATTTGTATTGTGCCCCTTCTATATGCCTCATCCTAAGCTAGAGTCTCACAACCTCAAGATGAAAATATACAATCCCCATTCAATAAGAAACTTGAAATTAGCAACCTTAGAGGTTGAGTGATGGGAAGAGTAGCGAAGGAGAGACAGGGAAAGAGAAAATTTCTGCCTGACCTGGCCTGTGGGACCAGACAGTATGTTGCAGGAGGATCTCTTGTCCTGAGCTTTGAAGAATGAGTAGAACCTCTTCAAGTAGAAAAAGCAGGAAATGTTTAAACAGGTTTCCATAGAAGAGAGAAGTTTATGTGCAAAGTCCTGGAGGTCTGACCAAAAATCGTACATTGTTATTATTAAGGAATTCATTGTGGCTGCGGCATAAGGATGCATAGGTTTAATAATTAGACACTCCTGGGTTTAAATCCCAGCTTTGCCATTTTCAGTGTGATACTTTGGACAAGTCACATTGAAATGGGAGAATTTCTGTGTTTAGAAATGTTTGGAGCAGTGCAACGATATGATGTAAATAAAGCCACTAGGGCAGTACCTGGTGTGCAGCATAATCAGTAAGGGCTAGTAAAATGATGATGAGGGTTTACAATAAAAACAATGATTTATTATTGTTCGTGTTAACATGAGTTTTGAATCACTCATGATTTGATTTGATTCTCATAATATAGTGGTCAAGAAAACAGGTTCTGGAGTCAATTTGCAGGAATTTCCACTCCAACTCTACAATTCATTTGCTGTGCTCCTGGAGGAAGGCACTTGATCTCCCTAATCCTCAGATTACTCCTCAATTGTAAAATGTCAGCAATCATAATACCTACCTGTGGGGTGGTTGTCATGATTATGTGAGGCAAGACACATAAGACTTAGCACAGTACATGGGAGAGTAAGTCATATAATTACTTAGCTCTTGTTTTTACTTTCTTATTTATAGTATCATTGCATTTACTTTTCCCAAAGTTTTAAAAATCTGTACTCAAAAAAATAAGCTCAAGTATAAAACTTTGAAAAATAAAGAAAAGTGGAAAAAACAATCCCTACACTCATACCTTAACATAACCATAGGATGTTATTCTGATATATTTTCTTACAATATACCCTCACTCCTGTAATTTTTCCATCGATAAACTTTTAAAACAATAGGTGAAACACATTGTACATACAACTATGTAATCTGTTTCTTTATGGATCATCATTACAATGAAGCATTTTCCACATTTTGCATAGAATTCACAACCATGATTTCAATGGCTACCTAAATGTGCATCAAACACAAGCATTACAGTTTTCCAAATCAATCATCTCTCGTATATTTAGGTTGTTTTTAATTTAGTACATAGGAAGGTGGCCAGAGAAGAGTTCATACAGGGCTAAATGAAGGGAAGAAACCACAATGTAGAGGGACTTGAACTGTCTGGGCCCTGCAATCTTAGTTGCATGATTTCCTCCCAGCAACCCAGGGTGGAATCCGAGAAAAAGACAGCAAGCTAGGGTGGGGATTTGCAAGGATGACTTAAAGAGATTTTTATGCTGCGTATAAAGTCCCTCCCTGTAATAAACTTAGTGTCTTGTGATTTTTTTTCTTCTAGTATTCTCTGGGCCTCCGATTTGCAGTTCCACGTCTTGAGAAAACAAACATGAGCATTAACTTCGATCTCCAAATCAGAAGGTCAGATCTTTGAGTGCCTAAAATTATGGTCAGCTTTCAATATTAGAGAAATCCATAGTGAAACGAATGGCCACTCTCCAAGCTCCTTAACCTTTAAAGGTCTCCTGAAATTAGAACTCAGACTTTCACAGATCATTTTTCCTTTGTTCTCGTTATTTCAGTTTTGTTTTGTTTTGTTTTGTTTTAGAAAAGAGACCCATTATATGAGCCAAGTTATTTTAGTGAAATTTTGTTCTGGGTACCCTCCCACCCCCATTTACCTCCATTTGTCCTCATTCTGATTCACTTCCCTTCTCCCACTCTCACCAACACCTATACTACATTCCCACCTTGCTCTCAGCTGGTGGTCAGCTAATCCCTGAGGATAAAAATTTTTGCAAAAAACAAAATGGATTATGCATTCGCAATCTTGAAATCCAACTATTCAAGAAATAATGAGTCTCTGACAATTTCACTGTGAGCACTATGGCAGGAAGCTGGTGTGATCATATATTGGTTCAGAGCCTTCATTCAGGGCCTTTTCTGGTAACTACAAGCCAAAGCATGTAAGTAGCTGCCACTTTTTTCTAAGACCCTTTTCAGATAAAAGTGTAATTACTACTTCCCTGTCTATTCTGTTTAATACTCCATGGCTGAAAATAATACTTAGTGAGTGGGAAGACTTGTGGGGAACAGTGTACATGAAAGCCCAACTGTGGACTTCAGGCCATTAGCCAGTAATGGGATCAATTTAATGACTGCAGGCCAGTATTAAAAGAAAAAGGAGATTGAATAGAATGGAATGTATCAGAGTCCTTCCTGTTCGTGAAACAATTCAATTAGATAAATATAAATGTGTATAGTAAGACACCCTGTGAAATGTATATATATTTTTTTTATAGTCTGCAATTTTAAAAGTTTGAACAACATTGGTATAAATAGCATATGCTCAGTGTGATGAACCCTTATTCTAACTATAACACAACTCTGAAGTCAGTCTCTACAATTTGGTTCTCAAATCCTAGTGTGCAGTGTGGCTTAATCTCTAAACTTACCTTCTGTCCTATAAGAAGTGATTGGAGAGTGCTGACTTTGTGCAATGGATTACTTCTTAACAGCTACTTTGACTCAACGTTTAGGGTTTTTAAAAAATATATAAACTCTATAAGAATATAGCAGATTTTTTAAATGTACAACCTAGAAGTGCCTGGATGGCATAGTCAGTTAGGCAACTATCTTCGTTTTGGCTCAGGTCCTGATCTCAGGGTCATGAGATCAAGCCCTGAGTTGGGCTCCACACTCAGCATGGAGTCTGCTTGGGATTATCTCTCCCTCTCCCTCTGCCTCTCCCACTCATGCATTCTCTAAAATAAATAAATCGTTAAAAATTAAAAAAAAAATTTAATCTACAACCCATATCACAAGCCACACCCCCTAAATTTTATGATAGATTTCTAATAAGGAAGATTTTCTAACTTACCTTAGGTCTTATTCTGATCGTAATTAGGTCTTTTTTAAAAGTTTAACTTAATATTTTCTGCTAGAGATTTAAAAAATGTTTACCCTATTAGGGGTAAGATGCAGACAGAATGAATTCTATAATATCATTTTACCAAAAGCTTATTAAATCACTTCTTTGTATCTCTATAAATGTGTATTTTCCAGAAGTTTCAGGTAGTCCTAAATATTTTCATTTGAGAAATATTTGTAAGTTTTCAAAAAAAAAAAAAAAGAAAAGAAAAGAAAAGAAAAGAAAAGAAAAGAAAGTAAAGCACTCCAGTGAGGACCACCATCACTTCAGACAGTGGCCTAAAGTTTCCTTTTTCTCACCATCACTGTCTGTGACATTGGTCCTGCAATGGCATGAAGATATATTTGTCATGAAATTTAAAGCCTTTATTTAGAAAGAAAATCTGGTGCAAAGATGCAAAGCAAATTCCTTGACACATCCTTCTTACTTTTGATTGCAGTTACAGGTAATAGAATGAGTGTAACTAGTAGTTCATTCCAAGGAGCAAAGGATAACAAATGATGTCCTAAATGCCTTCTCCAAATCCATCCTGGAGATCATCATTCAAATAGTGAACTCAGCAATGAAGTATTAAATTTGATGGAAAATGGAAATGGTCACAATTCAACATCCCCCTTCATCTAAAAGAATGGACCATGATTATATTCCATCCTTACATGCTATAGCAACTCATGACTGTTTTAACATTAACCTGAAAAAAATATAAAAAGGCAGAAATGTAGAACTAGAGAGCATCCAGGAACATACATAAAGCATCAAATTCCAAAACCAGACATTTCAGAGATAAAGAGAATACTTTATCTTTCTATCTGTTTGAGAATACTTAACACTGAGGTAAGCATTAATCTACATGCTTTGCCTGGCCAACTCCAAAGACATAAATAAGTATTTAGTGGCTAGTTTGCATTCAATTTAAATGTGTTAAAACAAAGATAAATTAAACCAAGTGCTCTGAAGTCTAAATTCTTAAGCTTTTGACCACATTGACCTCTGTTATCCACATTTAATGCCCCTTTCCACAAACAGAACCCAACAGAGAAATGAGACCTTATATATTAATAAATTTAAAATATTTCATGTTACCAAATGTTTGCATTAAATGGTCTCTTCATGCCGTGGCTTTGTGTGACATGTAAACATTCTCTTCCCTGTGTGAAGTGGTTCTCAGATAGCAATTCCCACATACAAATAGGTCCTCATGATGTCACTGAAATTGCTTCCTTGGCAATGGTGAGATGAACACTGTATTTGCTGATGTGCCAAAGACCACAGAAGGCGCAGAGGGAATGTTAGAAAACTCAAACTGGGAAACAGTAAGGAAAAAGAAAAAAGCATTGAAGTGATAAGTAAAAAACATGTTTATCCTTGTGCATGACATAGGGTGTAGTCGTGGAGAGGAAATCCTTCATTCCTGCGTAGAACTAGCACCAATGATATAAATAGCTCAGTGTCCAAGCCAGTGATGGATGACTTGTTTGAACATAGCAGTGGTATTAGCAAGGGAGGTTTCCTTCCAGGAAAGAGGTCAAGGAAGCATCTAAGTTGTATATCAAGCCTGGTGCCTTTCTTACCAGGAGATGTTGTTGATACCAGTGGTTGATTGCAGTACCAAGTGTCATGGCAAGGCTGTGTGACAGAGGACGATTTTGTTTGTGAACCCGATCTAGTCTCCACGTCTGCCATTGCTCTCACTGTCAAATAGCCTCTGCAAGCTTCTGATGAGACTTCTGTCCAAAGACGATTTCAGTGCCTAACATCTATATACATTTTCAGGGTGTTGTGAGTAAAGTCAATTGTGTCATTTTAACCACATGGAAACAAAATGCAATGAAATTGTGGGACAGCTAAACTGAAACTTGTTTTTGTTTGTAATTTTTATATCTACTGCTGCAGAGCAGTGAGAACTAGAAAATTGAACCAAGTCTGGGTAAGGTGTGAAACAATGAGATTTCAATTTCTAAACTACAGAGTTTCCCATAATGCATTTGGAACTACACAGTATGCAACAAGTAGAATTACTTAATGACTCTTGCTGGTTAGTAATTCAGTAATTTAAAAAAAAACACACAACAAAAACCTTTTAGTTATATTCCCCAAATGAATGAGAACATACAATGTTTGTCCTTCTCCAATTGACTTACTTCACTCAGCATAATACCCTCCAGTTCCATCCACGTTGAAGCAAATGGTGGGTATTAAATAATAGTGAAAGGGAATATAAGGGAAGGGAGAAGAAATGTGTGGGAAATATCAGAAAGGGAGACAGAACATAAAGACTCCTAACTCTGGGAAACGAACTAGGGGTAGTGGAAGGGGAGGAGGGCAGGGGATGGGGGTGAATGGGTGACGGACACCGAGGGGGGCACCTGACGGGATGAGCACTGGGTGTTATTCTGTATGTTGGTAAATTGAACACCAATAAAA
Source organism: Canis lupus dingo (assembly GCF_003254725.2). Classification (NCBI taxonomy): domain Eukaryota; kingdom Metazoa; phylum Chordata; class Mammalia; order Carnivora; family Canidae; genus Canis; species Canis lupus. The sequence continues at coordinate 19,726,520 of NC_064244.1, forward strand.
AATAAATTTATTATTTAAAAAAAAAAAAAAAAACCTTTTCGTTGTCTGATTTTCCCCAGATGTGATGATAATAAAGCGGCCTGGAAACTGGGGTTTCCAGGGATGAACAAGTCCCCCTAGGCTCATCACAAGGCTAGCAGTGATGCCCCATTACAGGAAATGAGCCTGACATTGGCCTGTTTATATCTTTTATGTGTGTTTGCAGTTTAAGTGGCCTTATCAGTATATACAATCAGCCGAGACTTTTCAAAAGCATTGTGGGAACATTTCTGTCTCCTGCTTTGAAAGCAGACTCTTATCATCTCCTCTCTAGCCCCCACATTTGGAAAGCTTCAAAAGCTAGTCAGAACACATACCATTACCACCAGTGCAGTGTGAAAGCTTATCCATTGAATCTGCGTGAAAGACGATGATGAAAAGAGGAGGCTTTCTCTTCTAAATGAGACCTGGATATAAACATGACCCATCAGGGGTGGTGTGGCCACATCTGCTTGCTGAAAGCTGCATAATCTTTGGAATATGACGGTGACTCCAGTGAAATCACAAAAGGGTTATAAAGGCAACTGGCATTTGCATTCAAAGCTCAGCTACTGGCTGAACGTCTTGTGAGACCATGTTTCATTTTCCTTTACAGGATTGGGTGCTTCGCAGGTGCATTTTTTTTAAATTAAATTTCATATGTAGGTGCACCTGAGTGGTGGAGTCTCTTAAGCACCCAACTCTTGGTCATGATCACAGGGTTGTGAGATAGAGTCCCACCTCTGGCTCGGAGTTCAGCAGAGTCTGCTTGAGTTTCTCTTTCCCTCTCCCTCTGCCCTGCTGCATGCTCTCTCTCTCTCTCAAATAAATAAATCTCTTTTTAAAAATATTAAATTTCATATGTAATTACATTTGCTTGAGATAAAAGAACCAGCAGATTTAAAAATAATTTTGCCACTGTTCAAAGAAACATTATTAAACATGCACTTTCTATCTTGAGAATCTTTTTTAAAATTTAAATTCAATTAATTAACATACAATGTATTATTGATTTCAGAGGTAGAGGTCAGTGATTCACCATTCTTATGTAATATAATACCCAGTGTTCATTACATCACATGACCTCCTTAATATTTATCAGTTACCTCATTTCCTCCTATCTTTCTTTTTTTTTAAAGAGCTTATTTATTTACTCATGGAGATGCAGAGAGAGGCAGAGACATAGGCAGAGGGAGAAGCAGGCTCCCTGCAGGGATCCCGATGCAGGACTCGATCCCGGGACTCCAGGATCATGACCAGTGCCAAAGGCAGACGCTCAACCACTGAGCCAACCCAGGTGTCCCTTCCTATCTTGAGATCTTGATGCACTTGATAACGTCTGTGTCATGTCCTAACTGCCTTGATGTGAGCTGCCCAAATTCCTGGGGTCTTGCTTCTTCCCACCATTGGCAATGCTTCTAATTCACTCCCAGCACCCCCCACCCTCATCAGCCAGTGAACATGCAATAAATGTACACTTATTTTAATACTACTTCAGGAATAAACCACAAGGAGGGTAAATTTGCTGCCAAAACAATGTATGGTATAATGAATTCCAGAGCCAAATGCAAAAGCTTTTTCCATTATGTGCTGCTCTTGGATTATTTATCCAAGTTCTCTTCTTTATGAGCATGGAGAATCAGGAAGGAGTGACTTCCTTTCCCATTTAATGGACAATGAACATGATGCATAGAGAAGTTCAGAAACGTGTCCAAGGAAGAGGTTGGCAAATGAACTCGGCTCACTGCCTTCTTGGTTGAGCCATTGAAACAAAGAAGTGTTTAAGCTTTTCTAGTCTGCTGTGTTTTCAAAATAAGATATCTTCTTAGGGAAAGTCATTACATTACTTTCACTCATAGAGAATCTTAGCATTTCCATTTTCAAATGGTTACAGTTTTGTAGAATGGATATGCCATTGTTTTCTGAATGATTGTATTGGTAGCGTTTGTTGTTCAATATATAGAATGTTATGATTGTATATTGTATCATGTCTGAAAAATACATGCAAATCATATTGTCACTGTGTTGTAGTTCCAACAAGGACAACCCAGACAGCAATTTTGTGAGCCTGCAAATCAACATCACTGCTGTAGCTCAAGTAGAAATAAGAGGGTAAGTAATAATCAAGACATTGTAGTTGTTATACTATAATACCATACTAATACTATAATAGCTTTAGTTCTGGAAAAAAAAAACTAGTAAAAACTATATGAAATTTTCCTAACACATTAGCGATCACAATTCACTTTAGTTCTAAATTTCCATTATTTTCTATCCACCATTAGACTTCCATTGAAAACTAGAGCAAACTACATTTGGTATCAACTTAAAGGATATCAAAATGAGATATCCCTTTATTCCCCACACTGACAGGTAATCAGACTATAGAAACTTGTGATAAGAAGCCAGATAAAACAGACAAACCTATGATTGCCGAAAGTCTCACTTCTCCAGTAATTATTTTGGCATAATGAAAAGTTAAACAAATGGCTAACTCTTAGATATGAAAAATCTACATTTTTCCTTGTGTCCTGTTCTTTGAAGAAAGTACCAATACACAATCAGTTGAGAGGCAGGAGGAGAGTGGTCAAAGGAAAGGCTTAGAATGACCACCATCTTGGGAAATGTACTGTACATAGTTTTTATGCAAGTGAGGACTTTGTTGATTTTATCATAATTCTATTTCTTCAGGGCAATTAAGGACTTAGCTAAAAATGTCAGCTGGTATTCTAGACTGAGTGGTCATTTGGGCTCCAGCAATCCCAGATCCCTTTCCTTTTCCATAGTCCTGAGTGTTTCCCACTCTTCCATGATGGTCACTCGAGACAACTGCACTCTGAGCCTTGGTCTCCATGCATTTTCATACTTCTGCTCCCTGCTGTTCTCAATGAGGGGAGCCCTGCCTGCCCTCTTGGGACCAGTGAGGCTCCACCTAATGGATTAGAGAAGAATAATAATTCCTAGCATGTATTGATCCTTCCATGTGCTACCCCAACCCATTAGCACATCTTAATAAATACCAGCATCCTTGCTGCACAAGTGAGGAAATTTTGGCAAAAGGGGCTGAAGAAAAAAGGAGGGGGCTGAAGACTACCAAGCTAGAAGCTAGGAAGTGGGGGCCTAGAATGGAAGTCCAAGCAGCCTGTCTTCAGGTGCACCTTTATAAATAATCATGCCATGTAGCCTATGAGAGAGTTCTTTGAACCTTATCTACACAAAATCTTTTGTTTATGCTTCTGTGATTTTTTTTTCATTCAAATGAATGTTTTTGACATTCACCCACTTTAGGACGTGTGCTTATAGTTCATTCTTTTAATTGCAGAAGAGTTTAATATTGTATAGATACACCATACTTACTCATCCATTCTACTCTTGATGAGCATTTGAGGGTTTTCTTTTTCCTTTTTTACAAACTTCCTTGTACATATCTCCTGGGACACGTGTGGAAGAATGTCAGAAGTGTACCTGCTTAGAGGCAGAATTTGAGGATCAGACATTGTACACTATTTGACTTTGCTAACTAGTACCAAACCGGTTTTTTTTTTCCAAAATAATTATACCAAACTTCTGTTCCAGAAGACATGGAGGTAAGTTTTCACTCTTACATGTTATTAACTTACAAAATGGTCGAGTTTTTCAATCTGAGTCAATCTAATGGATGAGAAATACTGTCTAACTCAACGTTCAATTTGACATCCCCTCTTTCCTAAATGACACTGAGTAGCTTTGTGTGTGTGTATGTTGACTCCATTCTTCCCAAATTGAATAATTTCTGCTCATTTTTAGGCCATATTTCTACTAAAGGACAATTTTTTTCATACTAATCCATAGGAAGCAACTCTTTCCTATTCTAGAATTTGAGACACTAATCCTTTATCAGCTACACACATTGCAAGTACCTTTTCATAGTCTATGGGGTTTGGTGTGTGTTTTTTTAAGTCAGGCTTTTTGAGGTATAAATTATATAAAGTAAAACTCACCCTGTCTTTAGATGTTCAGTTTGAAGCATTAGGACACCACAAGGACGTTCAATATAAAACAGTTCCATCACCCCACATAGCTTCTCGTGCACCTTTATGGTTAACCCAGCCCCCACTCCCAGGCTCTGTCAACCTTGATCTATCTTCCATCACTACATTTCCAGAAAAGTCATATAAATATACTCATACAGAATGTAGCCTTTTGAGTCTGGCTTCTCTCACTTAGCATAATGCATGTGAAAAAAACACCCATGTTCTTACATGTATCAGTGGTCTGTTTCTTTTTATTGCTGTACGGAAGTCCCACAAATTGCTGCTCCATTCACAAGTTGGTGAACACTTGGGTTGTTTCCAGTTTAGAGCTATTAATAATAAGCCTGCTATAGGCATTTGTGGGGATTTTTTTTTTATTCACAAATGGAGTTGAGCTGTAATGGCAAGGGTATGTTTGACTTTAAAAGAAATTGCTGAGCTGTGTTTCAAAGTGGCTGTACCATTTCCATTTCACATTCCCACCAGCATAGTGAGTTGTAGTTGTGTCACGCACTTGCACGCATGGGCTTGAGGTTTGTTTTTGTTCATTTTTAGCCATTGTGGTGTGTGAGAATATCTCATTGAGTTTTAGTTATAATTTTCTTTTTTTTAAGATTTGTTTATTTGAGAGAGAGAGCGAGCACACAGAGGGAGAGGGAGAAGCAGACTCCCCGCTGAGCAGGGAGCCCAATGTGGGTCTCCATCCTAAGACCTGAGCCAAAGACAAAATGCTTAACTGACTGAGCCACCCAGGGACCCTAATCAGCATTTTCTAATGACTAGTGATACTGAGTATCTTTTCACTACTTATTTGCCCGTAGTGGGTTTTTTTGATGTGTCTTTTAAAATTTTGCCCATTTATTATTGAGTTATCTATCTTATTATCAAGTTTAAAAGTTCCTTATATACTCCAGATACAAAATCATTTATCAGATATATGTGTCCTGCAAACATTTTCTCTCCGTTTATAGTTTGGCTTATTATTTTCTTAACACTGATGTTCAAAAAGCAAAATTTTTTAGTTTGTATGAAATCCAAATTTTAAATATTTTATAGACTGCTCTCTCAATCTCCCTAAAATAAATAAATAAGCTTTTAAAAATAAACAAATATTTTATAGTTTGTACTGTTTTTGTCCTTTATTAAAAAAAATAAAAAGTCTTCACTTTTCTCAGAGTCACAAGACCTTCTCCTACATTCTCTCCTACAAGTTTTGCAATTTTACATTTTGGTCTGTGATTAAGTTAATATTTGTGTCTGGGGTGAGGTAAGGTCCACAGTTCACTGCTGCATAAGAATATCTAGTTGTTGCTCTGCTATTGGCTGAAAGACCATCCTTTCCCCATTGAATTACTTGACACCTCTATTCATCTGTGACACTCTGGACCTTCCATTCTGTTTCATTGATCCACATGTTTAAGTCCTGAAATGCAAGCAGTGTACCCTGAGATCTTAGTAAACTTGCTTACAAATTCTAGTAACTTTTTGGTTGTTGATTTCCTAGAATTTTCTATAGCATTATCATGCCACTTGTGAGTAAAAAGTTTGATTTTTTTCCTAATTTAATCTGCATATGCAAGAGTTTAGCTAACTACAGAGTTAGAAGGAATAGTACCCAGAAGAGATTATCCTTACTTCTGATACCAATTGTAGATTTGAGTGCTTCCCAAAATCACCCTCAGTTTGATAATTCATTTGATAATTCATTCAAAGACTCATAGAACTCCCTGAAAGCTATTATACTCGTCACTATGTTCATTACAGGAAAAGGATAAATACTAAAAATAGCCAAGAGAAGAAGAGCATAAGTTGGAGCCTGGGGCAGTACCAAACACACAGCCTCTGTTGTCATCCTCCATGAAGCCAGGACATGTTACTTTCCTCATATGGATACATAACAGTATGCATGGAGTATCCCCAACTGAGGAAATTGCCAAAGGCTCAGTGTTCACAGTTGTTATTGGGGATCCACTACAACGGCATTTAATTGATTGACCACTGATTTGATCTCAGTCAATCTCCAGGTTGTCCAATATGATGTAATCAAGCTCCCACCCTGACTCACACTGTTAATCTTTTTGATGTGGGCAACCCTCCCCAAATCATATTGATAGAATATCCAGTATGACCCATGACCCTTAGAAAAAACAAAGATATTTCTTTCAGGCATAAAATTTCTAGAGCTTAGGCTTTACCTCCCAGAAGCTAAGGGCTTCTGGGGAAATGTTAAATTGTTTACTACTTAGTCATACCTTTTATTTCTTCTATTTCTTTTTTTCTTTATTTCTTTTTCTTCTCTTATTGCATAGACAAGGAGTGTCAGGGCAAGATTGAGTAGACTTGGTGCAAAAAAGACATCTTTGTCTTGTTTTTAGATCCTACCTTGATCTTAAGGGAGGAGCATTCAGTTTGTCTTTCAAGAACTTTGTCTGTTTCATCCAAGTTTTTACATGTATGGCATAAATTTGTTCATGATATTCTCTCATTTTCCTTTTAATGTACGTAGGGCCTCACCATTCCCTGTATTGATTTGTATCTTCTACTGCCCTCCTTTCTTTGCTTGATCACTCTACCTAGGGTCTAGTGAACTTTTCAAAGAACCAGTTTTTTTATTTCATTGACTTTTCTTTTTTCTCCTTCTCTCTCTCTCTCTCTCAAGACTAATTATTTAGAAGGACAGAGAGAGAAAGAGAGCACAGAGTGGGGGAAGGGGCAGAGGGAGAAACAATCTCCAGCAGAGTCTGCACTGAGCATGGAGCCCATCTTGGGGCTTGATCTCAGGACTCTGAGATCTCAGAAGCTCAAATGACTGAGCCACCCAGGTGCCCCTTTTTCTCTTTTATTTGTTGCTTTGTTTTCTATTCCATTGGCTCCTGCTTTTGTTATTACTATTTCCTTTCTTCTGTTCACTTTAGGTTAGATTTTCCCTTTTTCTAATTCCTCTATGTAGAAATTAGATCATTGACTGGCGACTCTTTTCTTACATAAGCATTTAGTGCTATAAATTTCCCTCTAATTGCTTGAACATCTACCAAAATATTGATATGTTGGGTTTCAGTCACAATGTTTTCTAATTTCCTTTGTGATTTCTTCTTTAACTCATGAGCTGAATCATGAGAAGTGAGCTGTTTGATTTATAGAAATTTGGAGCTAATCCAGATGTTTCATTTTTGTGCATTTCTCAATTCCCCCATTGTTCTCATTGAGAAAAACACTAAAGAAAATCAGAGAAGAAATAAGAATTTTTTTACACTTATTTTTATATCTTTTAACATTTACAACTAGTGTATATGAAGTTTTGTCTCCTTCGTTAAGCTTAGTTTATCTTTGTTTTGCTGACCAAAAATAAATTGAAACTTTTTTTTAATGCCAAAGCAAATTTTAAATTGGGTACTGTTTTTATTCCATAAGACATAACTCAATCCAATGCCGCAAGGTGTAATATATTTATTTCTTATATATCCATTTTATAAGATAAATATTTATAAATAAATTTCTGCCATCATTTATCATACCAATATTTCTAACTTAAAAAGGAAGGAAATTTCCTATTCATTTTAGCAATAATTAAATCAGGTAATTAAAATTGGGTTTCTCATATGAATGCAGTTTTTTTAATCACTAGATTAATGTTCAACAACTGACCACAGTTTATTCTTAACACAGTGTTAGAGTTCTTTTTAGCCATTTTGCAAAGTAAAGCTCTTTATTCCAAATACTTAGCAAAAATATTAGTTTTAATGTTTAATTCTTCAGGGAACAAACAGCTACTGTGTTGAAAATCTTCCATGCTCAGTTTTCAGAAATCTCTTTTTTTTTCCCCAGTTGTGTTTATTCCAATGTATTTTATCACACACTGTCTCTAGCAGTTCTTTTTTAGTTTAGCGTTGTTTTGTAATTTTAAAAATAAACTCAAATGGATTTATTTCTTTAATGGGAAAAAAATACTGAGAATTATTCTGCTATTTCAAAGCCAGATAGTGTCAACACTGTCTTTCAGCAGATTTACATGTCATTTGTTGGCTCAAAGGATTAATTTAGCATTAAGTCGGTAAGAAGTAAATTTAGCCACAAGAGGTAGCACCACATGTACTTAGCTCACAAAGAGTAATAAATTTGTGTCCTCTGTAATATAATCAGGATTGAGTGAGTTTGATTAAGAAACAGTCGGGATGCCTGGATGGCTCAGCGATTGAGCGTCTGCCTGGGCTCAGGGTGTGATCCTGGGATCCTGGATCAAGTCCCCCATTGGGCTCCCTGTGGGGAGCCTACTTCTCCCTTTGCCTGTCTCTCTGCCTCTCTCTCTCTCTCATAAATAAATAAATCTTAAAAAAAAAAAAAAGACTACCATCATCAACAACCATGGTCTGTATAAACACTGGTAATAGCAGGTGGAGCCAACATTGTTCCATACATTAAATAGAAGTCTATTTGAGGCTAATAGTGTTTGAAAACAGGATTATGAGAATAGGGTTCATATCATACTAGCACAGCATCAGACTTGAACTTCCAATTGCATACACTTTAACTTACCAGAAACCTAATTCCTTTCTTCCCTAATCCTTTCCTAACATCTAGCATTACCATTGATACCTCAATCTTCTTATCACTGGGGTGGGGGGCTCCATGGAATAATGTTTTATCCTCCACCCTAGAATGTGAATGCTATTCAGTTAGGGTTCTTTATCTCAGCTAAAAGTTGATTATATTCTTCCTTCCTTCTAAACAAAAATGAAAATTTTGAAAACTGTGAACAATGTTTCACTTATTTATGTGGAATCTCCATGGAGCCATTTTTTGTCATGGTTTCCCCAGATTTGAAAAAGTCTTAGTAGATAACTGAATTTTGTGGCCCATACCTTTTGAATGATTTTGCCATGACCGATAATAGATTGTTTCTTACAGGTTTCTATTTGATTTTGTTTACAGAAATGGGGCAGAATGTTTCTTTAAGTTGTCTTTACTAAAATCGCTGCTACTTGGTGGCTCCTGTGGTACATTATACAGTTGAGTTCTGAACAAGGCAGAGTTAGGGGCACCAACCCCCTGTGCATACAACTTTTGACTCCCCCAGGACTATTAACAGTAAGCCTTCCTGATAGCAGAAACAGTTGATTAATAGATATTTTATATATGTATTATATGCTGTATTCTTACAATAAAGTAAACTAGAGAAAATAAAATGCTAATAAGAAGATCATAAGGAAGAGAAAAAATAATGACAGTGCTGTATCTTATATATGGGGAAAATATTGGACCGTGCAGTCTAAATCCATGTTTTTCAAGAGTCAACTGTATATTGGAAATAGAATAGTACTGAATTAACCTGAGCTGAAGTCTTCACCTGCAATTAACTCCTACTTTTCTGAACATCAATTTTCCCTTCATGGATAAAATGAGAAGTATTGAATACACTGTCTCCATAGTACCTGTCAAGGTCGAAATATTTATGATTCTGTGGCATGGGAGCATTTATGACCAGTCAATCCTACAGGATTGATGGCCATAAGAACAAATTTTTCAGAGAAAATGTGCTCAGCTTCTGTTCTGTATTTATTCTCTATCAAAAAAAAAAAGTTTTCCTTAGAGCCTCACATTGGCTGTGGAGCATGATGAAGTCAACTCTCATTGCCAAGCTAGGAGCAAAGTAAAGCTTTGGGTGACTAGATCATGAAGACCCCCAGAAGCCCAAACTTCCTGGGCCTCATTTGAATGAAAAGAACCTTCCATGTTCTGTACTCTTCTTCTTACCAGGTCCCTGATGTTTGATCTGAACATGATTTAATCAAATCAAGTCAGAAAGGGGAGCATGACATAACAACAAACCAATATAAGCATAGGGAATGTTGAGGTATCAGCCCAGCAAGCCTGTGCCCTGCACTTATAATTTAATAGTTGCCCATTAAGGATGAAAGCAAAGGTTTTTGTAATTTAGTAGCATTTCTGTGGGTTGTCAATTTAAAAAATATACTTCTTCCACACACCCCCAGAAGACAATGCAGCCAAATTAACTTTGATCAAGATCATTTGAGATGTTTTCCAATAATTTGTGGTATACAATCCAAAGAGTTTATCATAATTTTCCAGATGAGAAAATAGGGACACATAGAAATTAAATTACTTGCCCTTGGGTCAGTATTTAGTCCAATAAATTTTGCTTCGTCCTTGAGAAAGAGATTACTCAAAGGCGAAAATAAAGATAGTATTTGACATTGCTAGAGGCTGCATTAATTACTGATGCCCTTAAAGGGGCATTTGAGACATCTGATTGCCGAGAGAGATTCTCTGTTGAAGTTACTTTTAGCTAAGGTCTAGGAATTCTTTTAAAGATACTTTCACCTAAAAATTGCTAGAAAAAAAAAAAAGCATTGTTCTTTTGAGAAGTATCCTTTTGAAGATTATACAAAAATAACAATTTGGTTTGGAACCAGCTTTTAATGTAGAATAATGCCATGCAGTGCCTTGCATTCAGCCAGTGCTCACTAGGTGTAAATTACAGGCAAAAAATATCTATGTGTTAATATCCTACTTACATGATTACATCATTTAAGTGTCTCTCAGCCTTGAGTTATCTAGAAGACAACTCTAGAACTCAATCAGGCTTTATTTTGGCTCTTGGCCTGGCCTTGGGGGAGGTATGGCTGCATTAAGGGAAAACCAAAGAAATCTAAGTAGGAATATAAAGTGACCACTTTTCTGCTCTGAAGTATTTAATACAAAACTACATTTCTTCACAACCCAATGTTTAACACAACACAAAATTCTAGACTTTTATCCACAAAAAGTCCCATTTCTTGACATGCTTAAGGTAGGGAATGTAAGTCCTATACACACACACAGTCTTACACTTACACAGGACCTATAGATAGATGTGTACATTTATATGTATATATGTTAAATTATTCATCTCAAATCAGAAAGACTCTCTGCTCTCCCTCCTAGTGCTCAAGAGGTGAAATGCTATAAAATAGTCCACCTCTGAGCTAGAGGCCAGGTATTAAAAGCCTCCAGTGGATGTTTCAGATCCTTTGCTATTCCTTTAGTTATTTTACTGATCATCAGCTTTAATACCTTTTTCCATATAGGCAATATCTGTTCAAGTAAATTGCAGGCCACTTTTTCTCATTGCTGTTAGCATCCTGTACACTAGTGAACCATTCCTTACTGTGTCATCATCAGCAATTAACAAAACATTCCATGTTTCAGAGTATCCCACCCTCCGCAGATTGTTTTGCCCATTCATAACTGGGAGCCAGAAGAGGAGCCCCGCAAAGAGGAAGGAATTGGTCCACTGGTGGAACATATTTATGAGGTAGCTTTTATCTATCTTAAAGTTGTGTTAGGACTTTATTCTTATGCTCTTTACCAATAAACTCTTCATAGTATTTTAAAAGACACCAATCTAAGATCTAAGCTGTATATACTGCTTGGATTTGTGCTGTTATGCTATCATATTGCAGTGGGGAGGGGGGGGAGTACAGTATGAGTCACTTGCTTTCTAGTGATGAGAGTCATTATGTAGTGAGAATATTTTATCTTGTTACTATTCCCTTTTAAATGTTCCTTATTTCCTCTTTTTTAATCTTTAATGTACAGCTTAAGCATAAAAATGACTAGCTCCCTAGACTTTATTTTGCTTCTGCTTCTTCCTACATTTTCAAATATCCTTAAAACCTACACATCTCTTAAAATAAAGGTCACCAACCAGAAGGTACCAGACAGAGAAAAATTTATGGAGTATTCACTATTGTACAAAAAACCCACACACATATAACACAAACACACACACACACACACACACACACACAGAGGAATTAACTTATTCTGAGATTTGAAATAGTCTGTTGATTAGTAAAATATTTCCCAGAAGCAAACCAGCAGCTCATGAAAAGCCATCTTCTGTTTGAGGCCCGTTCTTCTGTACTGCTGTCTGTCCTTCTCCTATGTAACACACTCCACTGACCTAATAATTCTGACTGTGACTTTCATCTGAAGCTACAAGGGACATGACTAACATACTCGAAGGTTAACAATGAAGTCATTTCAAAACTGATGAGCTGTTTACATATGGGGAAAGAAGTGTCAACTCCTGCACAGCATCAACATGAAAACCTCTGTCATCTGCCCAACCTGTGGTTCAGAATCAGAAGCCCCATCCAAAGCTGGATCAAAGCTTTGCCCTAAGCTCTCTTGATAGCAAAAGGATAACAGAGTCCCCAAGGCCACTCAGATTAAGAACCTTGCTAGAAAAAAAATGCTGTTGAATAATTTATTAAACCTTGTGTGCACCACTCTGCTTAAGAGTGGTGAAACTTCAAAGTTTCAAACATATTCAAACTCAATCATTCTCAGGGCAGCCCTGCTTCTAATCTTAGCATAAACGGATCATAAAATTTTAGGGTAATAATCAGTGGTGACAAAGCAATCATCACATGTTTCCTATGTGCTATCCTCATGTCTCAAAATATACTGTTACCAGTGGATGCCATGTTGCTTTGATAATTTGAATTAAATGAGCCACCTAATAAGCAAAACCAAATTATAAATTGTTTTATTGATCATTATAATTATCAGAACTGTGGAGGAAAAAAAGACAAAAGTATCCTGCCAGCTTTGAAGTGAATTTTCAAAACCACAATAAATTTAAATACATTTGGTGATTTTTCCCAAGCTGTTTTGGTGTCCTGTGAGTACAAGATTCATGTGTTTAAAATGCTCATCTCTTTATGAGATTTGGCCTCTCTTTCTTGGAGATCCACTGATTAAAACAGAAGGAGCTCAGCTTTGAAATGTGTACTTGAAGTGAACTGTGCTGAGCCTGGGCCATCTTTGGCATTTGATGGATAACTATTTTTCCAGGGGGTGAAAGAAAGTGCATCCCATATGGTTGCAATTGGCAAGTCAGTAGTCAGGAAGAAGGCAGATTTCAATGTAAAGAACGAATAACTAGTTTTGAAAGCATATAATTAAAATTGCATTTCTAGCACTGCGATGAAATTAATATATATTTAAGGTAAACATCACAATTACCAGACATGGTTAATGTGGTCTTTGCTAAGGAAGTCTGCCCTTAGAGGTTCCCAGAATGAAGAGTCTTCTCTGGGCATCAGCACTTATTGCTTTTGGAGCTCCTCTTGCTTACATGGATTCTATTTTCCAATGCCACCATCACAGCCCAGATGCATTAAAACCAAACATACCTGTCTTTTAGAATGGGTACGAAGTACATGGAGTTTGATTTCATCTTCCTGTTTTGTGTTGTGCCATTACTTGACATGTTCCTTGTTTATAGCTGCACAATATTGGACCAAGTACCATCAGCGACACCCTTCTGGAAGTGGGCTGGCCATTCTCTGCCCGGGACGAATTTCTCCTCTACATTTTTCATGTCCAAACTCTGGGACCTCTACGGTGTCAAACAAATCCTGATATTAACCCACAGGATATAAAGGTAGGAGCCTGGTCTAACTGGTTGTTTTGCTTATTTTTTATGGTAAGGAAAAAAATTAAAACTGTGGCTTGTATTTTTTTAAGGCAAAGTAATTATAAGAATAAGTTATTTTGGAGATAATCTATCAGGCTTTTTCTTTTAATTTTATGGTTAAAATGCCAGACCTAGGGGCGCCTGGGTGGCTCAATTGGTTAAGTATCTGCCTTTGGCTCTGGTCCCAGGGTACTGGGATTGAGCCCCCGCATTGGTCCCCCTGCACAGGGGGGAGTCTGCTTCTCTGTCTCCCTCTGCCCCTCCCCCACCTCTCTCTCTCTCTCTCTCTCTCTCTCTCTCTCAAATAAATAAAATATTTTTGAAAATGCCAGACCTAACTTAAAATGTCACTCCTAGAAAACTTAAATTTCTCCTGGTTTCATTGTTCATGGTAACCTGTCACTTATTTAGCCTACTTTAATAGGTATCTTTTGCATATGGTTTGACTAGCAGCACAAATCAAACCAAAATCATAAATAGACACGTCATGTTTTGGAGAATTCGTACAAAATGCTATTTTTAGAGTCCTTTTGGTACATTGCCAAAAGATAGAAGGATCTTTGCCAAGTGGGCTTTTCCAGATGTTGCCAATACTAAGTGGAGAAATGCGATAATTTGCCAAAGGCCATCTCAGTGCCCCCGAGAACCCCTAGACTGGAAATTTCTGGATCACATTCTTTAGTGCAGCTTATAGAGAAGTGCTTCTCAGATTCTTAAGCTTATCCAGTCACCTGGGGTCTGTTAAGAGGCAGGGTCTGGGGGACCTAAAACTCAGCCTCTCTACAATCCCCACCTGCCATCCACGCTGCTTTTCTGGTCACAGACTCGCCAGGAGCTCAAGTGTCCAAGGAGCTGATGATCCCCTTCAGATTAAGATCCAAATCTGGCTTTAAGTTTCTTCTGGGAAGAAAAGAACATAATTAGCATAAACCCTTGAAAATGTCACATTTGAATGGGGAGAGAAAAAAAAAAACCTTTTAACCAGATGTTATCCTCAAAAGAGAACTTTATTTAAGAATCGACATTGTCTAGTAGCTCAGGGAGACAGTGTCTCTATTGGAAATGGAGCAAAGGGCAGGCTTCATGAAATACTAACTCAACCATTTGGAACACGGGTCTGCCTCTACTCTAACTGCAGGCACTGGGACATTGCCAGTTATGAAACGCTTTCTTCTTCAACCCAACATGCCTTTTATTCCAAGAGAGGAAGACTAAAAGGGATTCGGTATTAAAGGATTTATAGGACAAGTCTCTTTCTTTATGAGGAAATAATAAATAAAGTCACTTGTATTCCACAAAATTATTTCAAATACTTCCTCCCTGGAAAATTTTTTGTCCATTTCCTCTCTCCTTTGGTTCTTCATTGAGATGATTTTAATATCCTCAAGGATTATAAAATAACATCTTCTGGGGCCCCTGGGTGACTCAATCAGTTAAGTGTCTGACTTTGTGATCTCAGGGTCCTGAGATCGAGCCCCACATTGGGCTCCACCCTCAGCAGGGAGTCTGCTTTTCCCTCTCCTTCTGCCCCTCCCCTTGCTGGTGCTCCCTCTGTCTCTCTTTCAAATAAATAAAATCTTTTTTAAAAATTTAAAAAGCAAAAATAGCATCTTCAAAGGGAATGTATAACATTGAAGCAATTAAAGCTTTCACATGTCCTATGGTTAAAGGTTTCTCTTTAACCTTGGAGCACAGACACCTAGGGAAGTTCTAAACTCTGGAGTTGAATGTTTGCTTTATATCCAACACTATGTATGTTCATAGATACTATGTAACTTGTGTGATATGCATCATGTTGGTTGTGAATTCTTTTTTCTTTGCTGCAGTTTAATAGTCATTTACAGGAAGGATACCAAGAGATCACTTGCCTTAAACATTGACAGATTCATGCAAACTGGGTGTTGGTAGCCACTAGGCACCTGCAGTCCCTACCACCCGGGTATTCTTTGAAGTATAGACTTCAATAAAAAATATAAGGCTAGTAATCTTTAAAATGCGACCTAAACTCTCAATTTATAAATTTGTAAAACTCTCAATTTGTGGAAATTGAATATAAGATTTGATTACAATGTGAAGGAATAGCTCCCCAAAATGACAAATGATAACAATTCATGAACTCTTGAAATTCAGAATAATGAAAAACTTGAAATGTTTTTACTTTCAGGTCCTCTAAGCACTTCTACTTACATTTAGTGTGTATAACCCAGAGAGTCAAAAAGAGATTTTTATCAATAAATAAGTTTTTAAAATTAATTATCAGTATGTTTTATATAAGTAGGTACCAACAAATTGAGAGTACTTGAAAATTATTTTCTTCTTAGGACATTAATTTATTGGTGAAGTTCCTATAAACATACTTGGAAATTTATTTCTTCCTAGATAATACAAAGCTAAACAGTCTATTCTCTGTCTTAAATATGAATTGGAAATTAGTAAAGAACAAATTATTTACTCTATTTGGTTATCTATCTTCTAGAATAGATCTGAGAAATTTTTTTAACTTAGGTATCAATTTCAGATTCTTACATCAAAGCTGATTGCTGGGATTTTTTAACCCATTTCACCCATTTTTAACCCATATTTAACCCAAATATTTTATATATTTAAAAATTAATATACTTTTAAAAAATATAGATACCTAAACATCTAGCTTTTAAAAAAAAACTTAATTCTTTAAGAAGCAGAGAAAGGGTAGGTTTAATAAAAGGAAAAAGGAGGCAAAATACATTCCTATAGGCAAAAAGTAAATCCTACTATTCAATCTTATTATCCACTAAGATCAAATTCCTTATGATTTGATTCTACAACTTCTTTACAAACAGAATGCCTCTTGAAACATCTACATCTATGAGCAGGTCTACAAGTCCTTTCTGAGGATGCTCTAGTGACCACTGGACAAACCACCAAAATATCCCAGGCCAGCTGTGGGACTCTGAGAGGGTAGACTGCCACCTCAGCTCTCCCAAGTATCCTCTGGAGGATTTTCAAGTTCCCCACATTTGCTTCTATAGCCAATCAACTGATTTCCGCACAGCAAAATTCTTTCTTTTTGGGTCACATAAATCTTTTTTGTCATTTCCCCATATATATCCTCATTTTTTTTCTCAACCAATGGAAGGAGCTCTCTACTTCACTGCTCCTTTGCAGCTCCTACCAATGTCTAAGGGAATGTGCTGATGAAAAAGCAACTGTCCAAATTTCCTTAGAGGCATTTTCTCAGCCATCTGCTCTAAGGAAAGAATGCCACCAACTCTAAAACCTTTGAAATTTCCTGAATATTCCCTGCAAAATCCCACATCTCAAAATAATTTCTCATATCCACCTAATTAAACCTGCTAGCATTTAATAGAACTAATGTATTTAACACAATGTGGTGTTTTTTTTTAATTACTCAGCAACCTTTTGGCTTTACTTTTTATTATGAATGCATAGTTTTACTCATCAAAGCCATATTGTCGATAAAGTAGGGTTTTTTGTGGGCTGGCCTGAAAACTGAGCCACAATTTAAAAGATTGCCTCTAAAGACAGATGTATCCTGAGTGCCAAACATCTAGCCTAAAATCCTCCGAAATACAACCCAGCTATAAATTCAACAGGCATTCCAAATGCGACTCTCCTCACATAGGCCTTCAACTTCTGAACGGGACTCACTTTTCACAGTGGTGACTGGTACAGCTGAGTTATCCCTCCAAGGTATGAAGAGCAGATTGCCTTGGACAGCCACCACCGTGATCAGAGGAAATAGTGGGCAAAAGTTCTCACCCACACCCACCTCACTCACTGCCTAAATACAGAGCATCAGTGACTAAATTGGAGACATAACTTGGATGCCACTAGAAGTTTATGAGTTTTTTTAATAGTTGCCTCCTATCAGGCTTCATGGGGATTCACTTAGCCTGCTTTATTGACACTGTTCCAATTCCCCAGTGTGAACAGAAATAGGAGCATGCACAGGTGATGGGGTTCAAGAAAAGGGAGTGAGCCACACAGCCTCTTGTAGTACCCAGTGCAGGCAAGCCGGAGAGCGGGACAGGGCCTTGGGTACATTTGCTTCTGCTTTCATTTCACCTCCCAGTGAAATGATTGCTGTGCTTGGTTTTCTGTTCCTCCTATGATGGTTTCACTTCACCAGGTTCATTTCTCTGCCTTCTATGAACGAAGGGGCAGAAGCAGATGGCCATGAAGGTTCTGGCTCCAGGCTTCAGAGATAGAGGATTTTAATGTGGCGATTCCTGCATATTCTACCATCGAAAACTGTGAAACATTCAACTGTCTGCAGCATTCTGACCAATCCATTAAATCTAATTCATTCCAGATCCTCCTTGGAATAAAATTTTAGAGTTGGATAAAGTATTTCTCAACCATTCTAAAGGCAGTAAAATAATGATTTCAAACTATCCATTATCCTATTTGGGTAGACTTTATCCTGGGGGTTGGAGAGTCCTCCAGACAGGCGATGATCCCTAGATAAGATGTAGTTGAAAAAGCCAACACTAGTTAGAAACCAAAGCTGCATAAAGAGTGAAGGATTTTTTTTTTTTTTAAGTTGGCAAGATTTCATCATGGACAGCCAAGTGTAAGAAGCGGGAGAGAGGGCTGTGGAATGTCAGGCTGTACCCAGGATGGGAGGACCAGCGAGGTGCTGGCCTCAACACACACAAGGATCCCAGTACCACATTCTGGGCGCCCACTCAAGAAAGGAGCCGGGGTACAAATGATCTGATAGGGGCTAGATTAGGGTGGTAGACAAGAGAGAAGCCAATGTTGTGTGAAGAATGGGCTTTGGAGCCATGGAAAGCAGGAGGTTACAACTGTCTCAAACAAGAGCATTCTCACAGGAAGCCCAAATTGCAACCAGATAGTACAAACATGGAAGCAGAAACACAGGGACCATCCATCAAGGATTATAGCCCTGCAACTAGTTTTGGGGGGGTGGGGGTTTGTGTTTGTTTTTTTCAAAATTGGTGAACACAGACTGTGGCTTGGCTTGCCTTGGCTTGCCTTGGCTTGACTTAGCAAATTTGCATAGTTTTGTCTTACCCTTGAGAGAATTCTTTTCCTTCAAAATGGCCTCCATTTAATTACTGTTTTTCTTAATTCAGAATGCAGGGACACTTGTTATAGCTCCCGACCCACTTGCATTCTCTGTCTCTTTCTCCATTTCTCTCTCTCTCTCTTACATGCACCCCCTGATAAAGGACTTTCATTCACTTTTTATTTTTAACAGTGCGTATTGGTCCAATTTTCAGCCACCAAAGGGCTTACACTCTCCAGGGTCAATTTCTCTTTGCCTTATCTTCTCTTTAAGATGGTCTTCAGGTTCTCATGGAAATTTTAAAATGTAAGAACACATCTCCAACAACTAACAGAAGCTTCAAAATCACCAACAGAGAGAATCTATTATTTTTTCAGGATGTTAAAAAAAAGTGTGTGTGTGTTTTCCTCTCCTGATAAATCCTTCACATTTATGTCTTGAAGAAAATGACATGGTAGCCCAACCTCCTGTGATTGTCTCTACTCCCATTTAATTATAGACAAAGAATTACCTGAGGAAAAGTCTGCCATCTTTTGTGTATTAGGAATACCTAAAATCCAAAGACAAATCACAAACAAGATGAGGATAGTATGTGTTGTGTTTGTTCAGGTTCAAAGAACCTTTAATCTCATTGCACCCAACTATTTTCTTCAAAAGTTGCATTTTCACCAGTATTGCACATTCCAGCTATGCAGTATCTCTTTAACTCATAAATTTAAACCTACCCAGAGTGAAGAGTTTGGTCAAGAGTCATGCAAATAGGAAACTCCTGTTGGAGTCAAAATCTGAGTAACAGCTGGGGAAAAACCATATTTACTAACAATTATTTCCTTAATGCAGAAAGGAGCAGTTTTCCAGTTGTTCTGAGGAAGATACTTGAGTGTTTATCACCAGCTTCTCAGAGCACTTAGCAAATTGTTTTCTGAACTGAATGCCTGCCTAAGACGGGTGCTAAGAGGCCCTCACCTCTCAGGGTTTCAGATTAAGGAAAAACATGACCCGTGGGTTCATGATCAGTTGTGAAAGAAGCTCCAAGAGTTCATCTAGAAAACAGGCTGTAAGTGTTGTTTACATTTCTTGGATAAGTTCATCCTTGTTTTTTAGTTTTTGTTCATTTTGCTTTTTGGTTTTTTTGTTTTGTTTTAGATTCTGAAATAATTTCTGGAATGCCACTTTAGAAAACTGGTTTGTAAGCCATTCGAAGACTTTCTCAGTGTGGTGGTTGGGAGGGACATTCTTCTATCTGTAAAATAATATTACGAAAAGAAAGAAGCATGTTTTATCAACCCCTGCTGTGTAATACGTTCATTCTCTGGCTCAGAGTAAGCCCTCTGAGACTGCTCATAATATTTGTAAATGATGATGGACCAGCGGCCACCACAAATGTGTTCTTTATCTGTACACAAGCTGCATCTGATGCCATCACACAGGAAGCTGAAGAGTTGTCTTCTCTTTGGGCTATTATTTTCCTACTACTGCTACTACTACAGGAATAAAGGAACATTCCATAGGTCCTTCCAGTATCTGTTCCCCTGTAGTTTGGTTAGATAGAGTTAACTCTGTAACATATCTCCCAAGGACCCATATAAAAAAAGAAATTACACATGAAAATATCAAAGCAAAAACTATACATACACACACATAAAATATATAAAGGAATCTTAGAGATCTTCACAATTTTCTATCTCAATTCAAATTTTAATCTTATAAGAGCTTTTCTCTCAGATTGTCCACCATTGTGTATGCTTGAGCATCTCTTTGGCTGGCACTCCTTCCCTACCACTCCTTCCTACTGTTCAAGCATCCGTGGGGCTGGTCTGCACCTCACAATCTATGTAGTTCAACAGCCCAGTGCTGTGAACATCACTTCTGGTCACCCTGTCCCTAAAGTGTTTAAGTCAACATCCAAGCCTCCAATGCAATCTCCTATTTTTATAACTTTCTCACTTCCTCTGTCCACAAGACCTTCTCTTCTTTGATGTGAAAACTTTCTATTAGTTAGCTCACCCACCTGACTCTCAAGACTGCCTTTGGCCAGACTTTCTTTCCTGACAAGTCTGGATTCCATGATGAGTCGGTTGAAACGCTCTTTTACAGTTTCTCTTACTTAACCTCCCTTCCCTTCTATCCTTTCAAGTCCCTGTTCCATAAATCTCGATCAGGTACAGTCCCATAATTTGGCTTCTCTGCCCCTTCACCTGAAGTACCAGGACACATCGATGGTGGGAAGTGCTCACTGGACATCCAGCGTCTGGAGGAGCCCCTCTACCATCCTGATGACCCCCCTAGCAGTTTCTTCATTGGCTTCTCCAAACCTTCACTACTGTTCTCAGACTTCCTATCCAGCCTCTCTGGCATCACTGTTAGCAGATGACCTTACAGCAAGAGAATCTTCAAAGGATCCTTTTCGCCATCCCAAATCCCAACCCCCACCACACACACACACACACACACACACACACACACACACTTCTAATTGTCTCTTTCTCATCCTCAAATCCTACCCAATACTTTGAGAGGAAGGAAAGGTCTTCTTCGGATTCCAAATTTAACTTTGCTACATCAAGTATCCCGTTTCCTATATTTTCAAGCTCTTCCTCTCTGCTGGTTCCCTCCTTGGACCCCAGAAACTTAGTTAAATTTCCTGCTTCTTCAAAACAATAAGCAAATGACTTGGATCCGAATCTCCTTCCAAGAATGAGCCCCTATTCCCTTTCATGTTTAGCCATACTCTACTTGTTATCCCTGCTTTCTTATTTCTCTTTTACTCTTATTACAATTGAGTTTTTTTTAATTTTCATATTAAAGAGTACTAAATGTCTGTCAAAAGAATATATCAGGCAATGTATAAAACATAAAGAAAATTTTTAATTTCTAATTATGTCACCACCCATTTACTGTTAATTTCCCATTTATGTGTGCATTGGTTTACTTTTCCAATTGATTGTATATTGCCAGTAATTAAGTATTCTCTTTAAAAATCTATAATACCAGGCAACCCCAGGTGGCTTAGCGGTTTAGCACTGCCTTCAGTTCAGGAGACCCTGGATCCTGGAGACCTGGGATCAAGTCCCACGTCGGGCTCCCTGCATGGACCTGCTTCTCCCTCTGCCTGCGTCTCTGCCTCTCTGTGTGTGTGTGTCTGTCATGAATAAATAAATAAAAACTTTTTAAAAAATCTATAATACCCATTATCATACCTGAAAAGTAGTTAGTGAAACTTCTTAATATCATCAAATCTCTAGCACTGGCAATATTTACATGATTATTCTTCCAGATTATTTCTAGATATACAAGTTAAATATACATCCATTTTTTAATTTAAAAATACAATCTTATTATATATGCTATTTTATAACCTGCCTATTCCCTTTACTAAGATCTTGTATTTTTTAGAATTCTATGTAGCTCTACATCAAAAAACTGTTCAGTAGTCTTATGCATAAATGTCATTTAACAAGTAATCTATGTATGCCCACAAAGTTTTATATTACTATTCTGTTTCCATTATAAATAGCAACTAAGAGCATCTATGTTTTATTTTGTTTTCTTTTGGTGCTTTCTTATTTGGAAGACGTGGCTGCATCTCATCTCTGAGCCATGGAAAATTGCCTTAATATAAGAATAAGATAAAGATTTAATTTTATTTTTTCAAATATTCATTTGTTTGAATGCATTCACCCTTTGGCTTCTGCAGATCATTTTCCACACATACCAATCCTCTGCTCGGTAAAGGGCATCTACAAATTCTTTTTTTCTCGTTTTACATTGAGATATAATTGACATGTAGCATATTAGTTTCAGGTGTACAACATGATTGGGTATTTATATACATTGTGAAATTATCACCATGGTAAGTAAGCCTAGTTCACATCCATCACCACAAAGAGTTACAAATGCTTTTCCTTGTGTTGAAAACTTAAGATCTACTCTCTTAGCAACTTTCAAATATACAACACAGTATTATTAATTATAGTCACTGTGCTGTACAGTATATCCTTAAGACATTTATTTTATAACTGGAAGTTTATACTTTGTGACCACTTTCACCCATTTTGCCCCCTCCCCAGCCCCCCTAAACTGTGACAATCACCAATCTAGTCTCTGTATCTACGAGTTTAGGGGTTTGTTTTGGTTTGGAGTGGTCTTTTTTTGTTTCTTTAGATTCCACATGTATTTGTCTTTCTCTGTCTTGGTTCACTTAATGCCCACAAGGTCATCCATGTTTCATAAATGGCAGGATTTTCTTCTTTTTTTATGCTTGAATAATATTGGTGTGCATATATGCGTGCATGGACACCACATCTATTCATCCATCTATGGACACTTAGGCTGCTTCCATATCTTGGCTACTATAAATAATGCTCCAGTGAACATGGAGGCGATCTCACTTCCATCTGGGGAGATCACTTCTGCTGAAAATCTCTCCAAGCTAGTGTTTTATTTTCTTCCGATGAATACCCCGAATGGAATTGCTGGATCATCTGTCCATAATTTCTTTTGTGACAAATACAATGACTACTTTTAGTCCTCATTCTTTATTCCTCTGCAGAATTTGACATTCTTAGTCACTCCTTTATTTTTGTAACTTTCTTTTCCTTAGACTTCCCTAGGTTCACACTTTCCCACTTTCCTGGATTGTCTGTTACATCTGATTTCTCCCATTTTACTTTTCCTCACTGGATCTTCTTTCTCTCCCTGTTTCCTGATACTTCCTTGGATGTTATATGAGACACAATGCTTATCATTTTACATTTCCTTGCTGGGCAACTCAGGCTGGTCAGCAGGCAGTTACTGCACAGCTTGATGGGTGCATAAGGGGGAATGGAGCTACCATGTGGAATGCCAAACAGGGGCCCAGGAATCATCCTGGTGCATGTCAGGAGTGGACAGTGGTTCTATACATTGCAGGGCAGGATGGAGAGGGCTCTTGGTAAGAAACAAGGCTGGAGAGGTAGGCTGAGGCCAGTATATAGAGGGCTGTTCGTGGCATACTACAGAATCTGGACTCTTACCTTTCTGTTTATCCCGTAGATTTTCCTAGGGTCTTAGAACAGGCTGAGCATGATCATTTCATCTTTTGTGGTACTTCTTACATCTACAATATAGGAATATCTTTGTTCATCCCATAGAAATGAACATACTACTATTGCTCCTGTGACTACAAAGAGAAACTATGTAAAAGAACGTGCGTTTGGAGGGACTTGGGGCAGGAGCAGAAAATTAAGTTTCTATATTCAGGCAGTCTAAAATGAAGACTTTTAATGGGATATTATGTGTGACTTACAGGCACTTTCAAAATATTTATTCAGCTATCAGAGGTACCCAGCATGGAGCCTGAGATAAAATCATAAGTTCTAGAACACTCACAAAACAACCCCCCTTACAGCACAGTGTTCATGTGGCATGCTTTGCAAAAGTCATTTTTATTAGAACATGATTCACTCCTGAAGGAGCATTTCTTCCAACTCCAGGAGCATGGGGCTTAGACGTGCTGATGTTTGGTCCTTGACTACGTCAGGCTGTTTCCCCACAGCCACCGCCTCACTTTCCTGCCACCTCAGGATCCGTCTCACCACACAGAAGGTTCCTGAGCTTCCCCAGCACGAATAAATGATAAAAGGAAAGTAACAGGAAAATAATGACTCATGCTTGAAAAGTCACTTCCATCTGGGGAGATCACTTCTACTGAAAATCTGATCCTTACCAGATAAACTTTCCCAAGATGCATTCCCCATCCTTCAGGAGCTCCTATGGTTGGAGAATGGGAAGGCTGGTTCCTTGTCCATGCATTTCACTTTGGGGTTGAACACACTGCTGGTAAATCAGGACAGGTCTGGCTTCTCTTGTGACTCCTTATCCACGAAATGCCTGGAGTTCAAGGCTAATGAAGAGGTGATGAGCATTTATGAGACTGATGTGCTGTCTCTTGCTTTCTCTTGGCAGCCCGCCACCCCCCCAGAGGACACCCCCGAGCTGAGCGCCTTTTTGCGAAACTCGACCATCCCTCATCTTGTCCGGAGGAGAGATGTGGGGGTGCTGGAGCCCCACAGACAGAGCCCCGCAAAAATCCTGGTGAGTTGGTTATCTCAGCGTGCGCAGATCAGAGAGGAAAGGCTGGATTGGCCAGAACTCCCAAACACAGATGGTTTGAACTTGACTATTGTTTCAATGCTCAGATATGCCTGCCGTGTTTTGGCAGTACATGTTATGAGCCGTGAAAGCAACTCTTCCATGCAGACAAAGGAGTATTTGCATTATAGTGTTTTCACTCTTCTAAACCTGCCATGCAGGCCACGTTAGAAAAATAATGATAAAAATCTAAAACATGGCATGTAGTGCTTTGGAGAACACAAAGCTCCCATGTGAGCATGTCCCCAGACCTTGAGAGTGAGAGTGTGGAAAGGCCTGGAGCAGCAGGTCCTGGGGGTGGAGGGAGGTTGTTGACACATGTCCCTGCATCTCAGACTCCTCTGCTGGTCCAGAAGAGATGAGAATGGGGCCTTCTGATTTCCTGGGTCAAAATCCTGCAGAGTCTTAGCGTTGGCGGCTATGGTAGATTGATTTTGAGCTTATTAGTAAACCCTTTGCAGAACCGTGGAGAGCACTCAAGAGTCAGTATTTTCTGTTCAATTCTCACACTCGTCCCAAGGTGAATGTTAATACCACCAAACACTACACTTAAAAGAGGCTAAAATGATTTGTTTTCATGTCTTGAGCATGTTGTAACATTCATAAAAAGTTTCAAACACAGAAATGGACAGAAAAGTATATCAAGCAAGTCTAACTTATTTAGTTAAACTTAAATCAAGAGAGGAATGTTTATTATAATAGAAGTACCTAAAGTTACCTGGCAAAAAGCTATGGCAGGTGGCAGATTTTGATTCAAATCCCTGCAACTTTTTATGGTATGGTAATGTTTTTTAAAACCTAAGAGTCAGAAAGTGATATGCTATTCAGCTTAGGATAAATTAATAAAATGCCACATATTATTGTTTAAAGAAAGCTTCCAGGAGAAATAATAGAATAGAAAACAATAGCTGTGCATGTGGCATACAGAATGGTACTACACTTAATAATAATATATTGCATATTTGATAGGTGTTAAGAGAGGAGATCTTAAAAGCTCTTAAAGATCATAAAAATTATAACTGTGATGATGAATAATAACTGGATTGTGGAGATCATTTCACAATATATACAAATATTGAAACAATATAATGTGTGTCAATTTACCTCAATAAAATTTAATAAATTTTGTAAAAAGAAAGCAATGATTGGCATCTATAGAATTCTAAAACGCAGTACCAATATAAAAGCCCTCTGGAGAACCAGTGTCCACACCTATGGGAATCAACAATTTAGAAAATCAAGATTCACTTATGTTTTTCAATTTATGCTTTAGTGTATTTCTCATAAACACCCTGAGGCTGTAGAGATTAATAACTAAAATTCATTTGAAAAGTATATGCACTTCTGTTGTAGGGTCAGATTTTTTTTTCCCTCCTGTTTTCTCATTAAAGATTTTTTTAGGGACACCTGGGTGGCTCAGTGGTTGAGTGTCTGCCTTTGACTCGGGGTGTGATCCTGGAGTTGCAGGATCGAGTCCCACATTGGGCTCCCTGTGTGGAGCCTGCTTCTCCCTCTGCCTGTGTCTCTGCCTCTCTGCCTCTCTGTCTATATATATATATATATATATATATATATATATATATATATATATATATATCTCACGAATAAATAAATGAAATCTTTTTAAAAAAGATTTTTTAAATGCACAATGATTTTTAACTCCTGAATATCATAGAAACTTGTTACTAGCAGATGAGAGCAAGGCAATTCTTGATTTCCATATCTGACTTTGTTAACTCATGCTTTATTCTCTTATTGGTTTGAAAATTGCAAACCGTACGCCTCCCCATGTCCTCAAGTCAAAACAGTTCTGGATAGAAAGTGATTATACGAAGTTTATTCTAAAATCAAAAGTTAAATAAGACCGCCTACGGTTTTTGTTTAGTTAAAAACAACTTACTGAATCCCGTTTCTGATTAGGAATTTGAAAGTGCAAAATGCCAACATCTTGTGTTGGATTGTAATTTCCACATTTGCATAGGAAAAATTTGTATCCATAGCATGGAAATACAATTTTTCCTCCGCCAAGAATGTCCTTGCCTTTCTCATCTAGGGCCCCTGCTGCTCTCGTACTGACCACCTCATCTCCTCCTCCCCAGGCTTTCTTCTTGTCCTTTTTCCTACTCCGCTTACAGAAACCTTATCTTTCAAACCCTCTTCAGCATATGATGCTATGAACTGCTTCCTAAAACCATCCCATCCCTTGGCCTCCCCAAAACACATTCTCTCCAGGCTCTCTTCCAGTCTGTTGGCCTGTGCCTTCTTACAGTTGTCCCTGGCCTGCTTCTCTGCCCATTCGCAGACATCCCTGTACCTCAAGATTCCATCTTCGGGCCCCTCCCCTCTCCTATTGACTTCGCTCCTTCAGGAAGAGGTTCTGCAAGATCATTAACTCCAGCCATGCCTATGTGCCTCCTGCCATCTTAGCCATCTCTACTGAGCTCTAGACTCAAGCGGCTCAGCGTATACATTCACCTGGATGTCTGATAGCCACCCCAGTCCCAACATGTCCAGGACTCCATCTTCATGACCCTCAGAAAGTGCTTCTCCTCTGGGATTCCCAATCTCAGTAGTATCAGGACCCACCCACTCAGTTCCCCAAGCCAGAAGGGCTCCTTCCAATCCTCTCTCCCTTCATCCCAACTTCCAGCTTGTCACCAACTGTCCCATTCTACTTCCTGAACTTTCCTATACTTCGTCTTCTCGCTCCCTCCCATGCCCCAGGTAAGGACCTCCTCCTTCTCACTTGGACTCTTGCAACAAGCTCTTGTCACCCTCATGGCTTCTCGCTCTCCTCCCCACCATTCTTGACTCACATACCACCTGCCCCTAAAACCCAAACCTGTTCGTAGCCCTTGCATAAACAGAACCTTCTGAATAGAATCTAAAGTCCTTGGCCCAAATGGGAAAATTCTTTATCACTTAGACTTTCCTCTCTCATTTCCATCTGTCCACCCTGACTCCAAATACCCTTCTCTCCTTTCTTCTGAACACACGCTGGGCTTGTCCCTGTCCACCTAGGTCACTCTTTCTCACCCTTCATGATTCATTCTGAGCACCATCTTCTCCAGAATCCTCCAGCAGAGCTAGCTCACCAGGACCAACAGCTCCAGGGAGTTTACAAGAATAACCTCCTTCTCACTCCCCTCCTTGGCCTCCACAGGGTAGGATTGGGGATACATAGCATGTCAGTAATGAAGTATAGATAAACACAAAGGTCCTCACAGGGGACCTGAGTGCAGTGCTTCCAGAATTCCTACTCCTGCTGGAGGCACAAAACCCCAGACACCTCAGCGCCCAACCCTAGTAGAATAGGAACAGCCCAGCCACCTGAATTTGGAAACAGCATGTAGAAATCTGACCTCCCTGGAATTTATCAGATATGTATCCCTGATTGCTTTGCTCTTAGAGAATTCTGAGGTTCTCAAAAAAAGTTCTCATGGCAGTATGTCCCTCAGGTTACTCTGTGGCTTAGCAATTTCATTAAAGTGAACTGCCTCAGGATGCTTGGGGGCTCAGCAGTTGAATATCTGCCTTTGGCTCAGGGCATAATCCTGGGGTCCTGAGATTGAGTCCTGCATCAGGTTCCCCACAGGGAGCCAGCTTCTCCCTCTGCCTGTGTCTCTGCCTCTCTCTGTGTGTCTCTCATGAAAAATTAAATAAAATCTTAAAAAAATAAAGTAAAATGCTTCCATTAAATCCTGTGCGTAATATTCAATAAACTAATGTATACTGAGCATCAACAGGCCAGAGCCCAGTGCTTGAAACATGAGAAATAAATAAAGCATAGCCCACTGAATCAAATTCAAATCAGTGAGGGAGAACAATCCAAGAAGTAACACCCTGTACATAGGTACACAGATAGTGGAGGTGAGGTGTCCATTTATTTCCATACTGGATCCAATCAGAAGATAGGATTTGGCAGACAGAATGTCATCATAATGAATATTTCCCTGGAACGTGCATTCCATTTGGTAAGAGTTACCCATTATAAGTTGGCAAGACTAGAAACTAGTTTAAAAATAGCATGGAACTCAAAGAAGATTCTGCTTTATAACCAAGAAGTAATTTAGAGAGAAGAATGTTTTGGAGCAAATGTTTGTCAATGGGTTGTTAACACTGGGTCTTTGAGATAATATAGACACAAGGAGCTTCCTCTGAAGCCTTTTCAGGGCTTGCTTAGCCCAGGGTCAGGTGTTGTAAATGTCTACCAGGAATATCTTTACATGTTCTGAGAAATGAAATTAAAACAGAACAATCCAGGGTACTTGCATGGCTCAGTGATTGAACATCTGCCTTTGACTCAGGTCGTGATCCCTTGGGTCCTGGGACCCTGGGAATCTGGGATCCTGGGATCCTGGGATTGAGTCCCGCATCAGGCTCCCTACAGGGAG
Source organism: Canis lupus dingo (assembly GCF_003254725.2). Taxonomy (NCBI): domain Eukaryota; kingdom Metazoa; phylum Chordata; class Mammalia; order Carnivora; family Canidae; genus Canis; species Canis lupus. The sequence continues at coordinate 19,755,596 of NC_064244.1, forward strand.
CCTGCTTCTCTCTCTGCCTATGTCTCTGCCTCTCTCTGTATGTCTCTCATGAATAAATAAATAAAATCTTCAAAAAATAAAATAAAAAGAAGAGGAAACAGAACAACCCAATCACTGCTGCAGGAATATTGCTTTAAGTCCTTAGGAAAAAAAGAAGCCTAAAATTTTTGTTGTATTTTATGCTCCATTTTATCTCTACACTACTACTAAAACTGACATATCATTACTACAAAGCTGTGTTTTCTCTTGATTGTCAAGGTAAATGTGTTATTTAAATGACTAATTTATGAATTAGATGGTGACTTCTGAGAAAATACAATGCAGATAAACTGACTTCAATGTTGACAATTTAAAGACACTGATGGGCCACCACTGCTATTGGTTTTTTGCAGAATTGTACAAATATCGAGTGCTTACAGATCTCCTGTGCAGTGGGGCAGCTAGAAGGAGGAGAAAGCGCTGTCCTAAAAGTCAGATCACGGTTATGGGCCAGGACCTTTCTCCAGGTAACAACATTGCACAGGCTTGCAGGGAATCTCTCCTCAAAATCTCAGTTGGAAGTTTGTCTCAAAAGGACTTTTGAATGTCTTAATCTTTAAATTTAAAAAGCTTTGAATTTTTTCACTTAAAAAATTTAGATTTAATTTTATTTCATTTTCAACTTAAAATTTTTATTAATTTTTTAAAATATTTTAAATTTTTAAAAATCTTTTAAAAGAAGTGTCTATGGAGCCATTGAGCCAAGATCAGCTGGTCATCTTTCCCATCAGGTGAAGACATTTTTTTTCCAGGTTTATTGTGGACATGTAACATATGTAAGTTTAAGGTGTACAACCTGATGATTTGATCCATGTATATGTTTTGGAATGGTTACTGCACTGAAGTCACTTCATACCTCCATTTCCTCATGTAATTACGTGTGTGTGTGTGTGTGTGTGGACGGTAGGTGATAACTTTTAAGGTCTACTCTCTCAACAGCTCTCAAGAATACAATACAGTATTGTTAATTATACATTAGATACCCAGAACCTATTCATCTTGTAGCTGGAAGTTTGTATCCTTTGCCAACATCTCCCCACGTCCCCCACCATTGGCAACCACCAACCTGATCTACTCTATTTCTGAGTTCTTCTTCTTTAGATTCCACATGTAAGTGATATCATACAGTATTTGTCTTTCTCTGACTTATTTCACGTAACATAATGCCCTCCCAGTCCATCTGTGTTGTCACAAAAGGCAGGATTTCTTTCTTTTTTGTGGCTGGGTAATACTCTTTCATTTTTTAGGTGAAGCCAATTTAAATATCTTGAGTCCCTAAGACGTTTAGACAGTAACTTCGATTCAAATAAATCTATTTAGCTCACTACATCATACCCAGTGCCCAGCATGTAGTAGTTTTTCAGTAAATATTAGTTAGTGGAATGATAGTGAGTACAAGAGCACAGTACGAGCCATATGCCCAAAACGATCAAAATAGAAATCAATTAGGAGGGGAAAAGGGAGATGGCCCTAAAAAGTTTTGCTTGTTTGGTGTTCCCATGGACTGGCTCCAGCCTGGATGCATCTCAGTGACGTTACACATATGTGTGATTAGTAGATTCTTTGCTGCTTTGGCTTATCTATATGTGGTGGCATCCCACACTGCCACAGATAATTCCATTGATTGTGTGCATTTTAAAGTTTTAAAATCTCTTTTATACTAAGGAAATTAATTTTTCCATTTGGAAACAGTGATTTATTTAAATACTATGTTGTGACCTTGTTTAGAAAGGATTTAGAGAGGAGAAAAATAAGCTAAATTAAAACCCCTACCAAATCTATGCAATCTTGCTCATATTTTAACTATTAAAAAATTCAAGGGCGGGGGGTGGGAGTGAATGGGTGACGGGCACTGGGTGTTATTCTGTATGTTAGTAAATTGAACACCAATAAAAAAAAAAAAAAAAAAAAAAATTCATTTGGCTCATTGTGCCATAGAAAATCAAATGGTAACATCCTTTGGACTCTAACTAATAAATACAGAATTTCATAGTTCCTTTCATGTTTTCTGGAATACAAAATGCTTCTTTAATCTTTAATTTTGTTTCTAAAATAAATAGAAGGAAAGTTAAAGGTATTTTTGAAATGGTTGTTGTGAAGTTTTTCTTTTAACATGAGGCAGGGTTTCTTAATCTCAGTATATTTCAGATCAGATAATTCTTTATTGTGGGAGGTCTATCATTGTAGGATTATAGAATGCTTTATAGGAAGTACATTATAGGATGCCTAGCAGCATCCCTGGCTTCCACCCACTCGATGCCAGTAGCAACCCACACCCCAGTTGTGGCCACAAAACTCTCCAGACATTGCCAATGTCCCCTAGGGGCAAAATCACCCCCAGCTTTTTTTTTTTTTTAGATTTTATTTATTTATTTATTTATTTATTTATTTATTTATTTATTTATTTATTTATGAGAGACAGAGAGAGGCAGAAACATAGGCAGAGGGAGAAGCAGGCTCCCTACAGGGAGCCTGACACAGGACTCCATCCTAAGACCCTGGGATCATGACCTGAGTCAAAGGCAGATGCTCAACCACTAAGCCAGGAAGTTTTGAATGCCTGAACCAGGGAGAAATGCAGTACACAATTTATTTTTTTTTTTTTTAGTTAAACCATTATTTATTCATTCACTAAACAAATACCCATGGAGTGCCAACCATGCACCAGATGCTGCTTCAGGTACTACTTACTTTCCACCAATTTGCTCATGGTCACTCTGATTTTGAGTCATTACTTCTTATCTCAGAGTTGAGTTAAGGAGAGGAGTCTTACTGAATTCCCAAGTCCATACAGTCTTCAATGATAACCATACATTCCTTCGATTACTTTGGGCATCATGTCCTGCTGAAATAAAGGAAAATAACTTTTTTATGAAGCAGGACTAAAATCATTAGGACAAAACAGTCAAGGGAAACATGATTTTTTTTTAAGATTATTGACTTATTTGAGAGAAAGAGAGAGAGAGAGCAGGGGGAGGGGCAGAGGAAGAGAGAGAATCTCAAGCAGACTCCTTGCTGAGCGCAGAATCCAACGAGGGGCTCCGTGATCCCAAGACTCTGAGATCATGACCAAAACCAAAACCAAAGAGAGTGGCCCAAATCACCAGCATTTACCAACAGCCGTAGCCCAAATTTCTGGACACCCAGTTTCTGCTTATTCCTAGCTTGGAATCTGAGTGCCAGAAAGGAGTGCCTTATTGCAGTCTCTCTCTCTCTCTCTCTCTCTCTCTCTCTCTCTCTCACTCTCTCCCTGCCTCTCCTGCTCACTCTCTCCCTCTCTCAAGAATATATTATATACTGGAGGTCTTTAACGGTTTTGTCATGAAATCCTAAAGGACGGAAACATGTTCTTTCTTCCTAATCCAAACTAGAAAGTTTACAATTCTTCCTAATCCAAACTAGAAAGTTTACAATTCCTGCATGACATGATTTGCTGCATTATGTTTGTTCCTGTCCACTTGGTGAACAGGCAAATGGCTCAGAAAAAGATTTTATTTAGATTAGCCCTAAATGATACCCTGTCCTGTTGATTGCTGTTTGAAACAATCCTTCACAGTTTCTGGTAAGATTTTACCAGTAATTGCTTCAGTTTTGTCAATTCACCAGGCTTTCTTTCTGGCAAATGTTGAGTACTTCAACATGGGCTATGTGGTCAAAAAGAATTCTTGAGAAGTTATTAGGCAATGGGAAGGTAGGAGTAGAAGGGCTTGTGACCTTACCAGCCGCACTATGTATGCATTTAACCAATTCGAAAGCCTCACTCTCCATTTGTTACCAACTAGAGGACTTTTATTCATACCAAAACCATAAGCAAATCATTGTGCAAAAGTGCATAACAGAGGCAGCTAGTGAGCTGCAAACCGCAGTTGAAATGACACAGCAATGACAGGAGAACAGAGCATTTTCTGAGGATTAATAGCTAGCTGGTCAGGTTGAAGTTCTAAGATATTGTCAATAGATATTAACTCCAGCTGTTTTTTCAATCTTAAATTGCCTACAATATGGCAATGATTGCTATTACATGAGTAGATTGCTATATGGAAGAGGAAATTTCTTTTAAACATAAGAATAATGTAATTGTTATCTGAAGACCACGGCTGAAAGCATTCAACTTTGAACGTGGAATCAATAATATGACTCTGCTCATAATTGTTCATGAATTACTTACCTGTGCCATGCCATTGACCTGCAGTCATAAGACTAGCATATCTTTGGTGCTGCCCCAGGTGATCACAGCCGAATTGCTTACATTCTCTGTTCCCTGGAGCTCCAGAGCATCTTAGAAAAATGAAAAAAAAAAAAAAAAGCATTTTCCTACTGAATGGGATGGAAGAAACCTTGGTTTTGAAGAATAATTTAAAATAAGATGTAGGGGGGCACCTGTGTGGTTCAATCGGTTACACATCTGCCTTCAGCTCAGGTCATGATCTCAGGGTCCCTGCTTCTCCCTTTCCCTCTGCTTCCTCTTGCCTGCTCATGCTCTGTCTCTCTCTCTCTCAAATAAATAAATTCTTTAAAAATAATAATAATCAATAAATTAAATTAAATTAAATAAGGAGTAGATCTATGAGTTGTATTTTTACAGGCTATTTGCCTACCATCTTAATTTGATCAGGACCCAGACTGTGTCAGTTTGCAATACAGAATCAAATAGTGGAGGAGCAGGTCAACAGCCCATTTTCATGAACCACAGCCCTCATTCTATGTCCGTATCTCTCTTACAACTTCTTGAACTTTCTAATCTAGTTGATAACAGAGAGGGTCCAATTCAACCATTGAAAGAACCAAACCTTTTGCAAGGTGTTATCATATTGGTATTACATGAGGTGAGAAAGTTCATTCACTGTCCATTTACATGCTCAGTCAGCCATGGTGATGGTGTTCAAGTGCTGTGTAAGATATAAACATTACATCCCGTGGTTTATACCCTCCATTCTTTTTACACCCTCCATTTTTATATAATCTTGGTGAGACAAGTAATAGAGACAAAGAAAGAGTTAAACAATGTCAAAATTGCAAAAAATGTAGGACAAATATAGTTTCATACTGGTCTTTCTGAATCAGAATCCCGGGACCTGACCCCAATTGTTTCTGAAACTCAGCAAAGTCCAGGGGTTTGTGAACCACTGGAAAAGGATACTAAGGATTGGTGACGAAGTAGAACACGAGAAAATATCAAACTGTGGCCCAGAGCAGGGGTAAAGGACAGAGGTGAATGGAAATCCCCCCAGAGAAACATGTTTCTCCAGGTTCTACATTCTAGAGTTCAAATCCCACCTTCTATTCATTAAGAAACTTCCATATTCATAAATGCAGAATCAAGAAACCCAAAACTTCCCATCAAGAGTTGAAACAGAGATGGAGGTCTCTGTTGATTTGTTCCTCAAAGATACGACTTCAGGGGGAAAAGAATTATTTTCTATCAATTCTTTTTTATTGAACTTGGAGACTAAAGAAAATTTGTTCACTGATGTTTGGGAAGCACGGGCATATGAGTATATAATTGTGATTCTTATGTGCAGAATCTCATGACCAGAATTTGGTCATGTTCCTTCTGTGTCTACCAGCCAGGGTGGTAAAGAGAGTAGATTTAAATCACCAAGTACCTGCAAGATTTTATGAGCAAAGTTTTCCACGTTTAAAAAACACTTCTCAAATAAACACATAAAAATCCAGCTTTCAGTTAAAATGAAAAGCCAGAAGATAAGAAAACATCAGAAGAATAACAAGCAAAAAATAATTTTTCCAAATGAATAAAGTTACTTATCCTGGAATGTTGGGGTAGAAAGAAAGAAAAAATCAGTGTCCTTAAGTATTTAAAAGTTTTGCATAGTCTGGCCTGTCCTTCTCATCTAGAGGAGATGAGATTTATTGAGGGGAGAAAAAAATTCAGTCACAGGAGGGGAAAAAAAGAACTTTTTAAAAAAATAGAAACAAAATTTTCATAATCCAACCTGATGATGGGACGCCTGAGTGGCTCAGCGGTTGAGCATCTGCCTTTGGCTCAGGGCATGATCCTGGAGTCCCAGGATCGAGTCCCACATCAGGCTCCCCACAGGGAGCCTGCTTCTCCCTCTGCCTCTGTCTCTGCCTGTCTCTCTGTGTCTTTCATGAATAAATTAATTAAATCTTAAAAAAAAAATCCAACCTGATGGATTGGCCTCAAGAAACCCAACATTGGATTATAAATAGTGAAGTTCTGGTGAATGTTTAATAAACTGCTTATGTGTGTGTGTGTGTTGAGGGTGGGGGAAGCACCATTGCAGCATTTGCTGATTCCCATGGTGTAAATATTCCTACTATGGCTGATTTCAAGCTGCCAACACAATATCACCAAATCTGGAGTTGGGAAGAGGGGCATTAGCACACCATCATATAGTATTTCCCCTTCCAGATACAATACACTTAAATAATATCAAGAGCACAGCTACAGTTACTGGGGCACCTGGCGGCTCAGTGGTTGAGCATCTGCCTTCAGTTCAGGTCATGATTCCGGGGTCCTGGGATCAAGTCCTGCATTGAGCTTCCCACAGGGAGCCTGCTTCTCCCTCTGCCTATGTCTCTGCCTCCCTCTCTGTGTCTCTCATGAATAAATAAAATCTTAATTTTTTTAAAAAAGAGCATAGATACTAGTGAAACACAATAAAATAGTTAATAAATGCTGAGTTTTTGTGTATTATCTTTTTAAAAATATTTTTTTCTGAAATTTACATATATATGTTTTAGTAATGGCTTTAACAACTGATACTCAAAATTCCTGAAATTCTCACAGTCTGTCTCCTCTCAAGAGCCATTATGAACCAGCTCCAGCCCAAGACTGGATAGCTCTAATCATTGTCTCAAGTTAAATGGTGGGGAACCACAGAAATTTACTTTCTCAAAACGGCCTTCCTTGACTTAGTCTTAAATATTTTCCTTTGGCTTTAATCAACAGTTAATATGAGAACCAATTAAACAAAAAAAAAAAATATTTGCTGAAAAGTTCTATCAAAAACTCTATGGCTCTAAGTCTGTGGTTCTTAACCAAGAGGATTTTGCCTCCTGGGGGACAGACAATAATTAGAGATATTTTTGGTTGTCACAACTATGGTAGAAGTGCTACTGGCATCTAGTGGGTAGAGGCTGGAGATACTACTACATATCCTACAATGTTCAGGACAGTTCCCCATCCAACCCCAAAATCCTAACAGTGCTGAGATTAAGAAAGTCTTCTCTGGGTCTTCTGTATAAGATGAAATGTGATAAATTTCTTTAGAATTTAGTATCTAGGACATGTGGGTGGCTCAGTGGCTGAGTGTCTGCCTTTGGCTCAGGGCGTGATCCCTGGGATCAAGGCCTGCACCAGGCTCCCAGCAGGGAGCTTGCTTCTCCTTCTGCCTATGTTTCTGCCTCTCTCTGTGTCTCTCATGAATAAATAAAATATTTATTAAAAAATAACTTGTATCAGTCTCTCTCTTAAAATACTTCCCTCTATCAGATAATAAGAATTGTATAAAAAAAAAAGAATTGTATAACCTACAATATCTCCCCTTTGTTCTTTACTAGCAGCACCTACGCTAATCCTTGTGCTTGCTCCCATTTAGGACTCTGATTTTCTGTTTTTATTCTAACCTCATTGTACAAAGTCTTTTGTTAATAAGAGAAATTCTTTTTAGAAATAAGAAGAGGATGAATGAGTGGGTGGTCAGTTGGATGGACACTGGGATGGCTATCTAAAAGGATGTCTGGATGTATAATGGATGGATGTATGATGGATGGATAGATGGATGGATGGGGGAAAATTTTTAAAGAGAAAAAGAAGACAGAAGGAGAAATGAAATTTTCCTTTGGAAATGTGAAATACTGAAAACAGTTGGATGGCTGCCTGGATGGCTTTTAAGGGTTTACACAGAATATATTTAAATAAATATTTTTCATTTCAGAGAAAAAATGATCCCTATACTCTTGCATCCCTGGTGTCCTTCAAAGTTAAGAAGATGCCTTATAAAGATCAGCCAGCAAAACTCCCAGAGGGAAGCATAGCAGTGAGTATCTGAAAAATATAGCAGCATAACAATTTCATTGAAATAATAATTTTTTTAAACCACTGTTCAGCTGATGCTACATTTAAGCGCTTATTCCAGTGACCTGAGGAAAGTTTCCTTCTCTGGATCACTATTTTCTTGTCTCCCTCCAGAAATTTCTCAGTGTTCTTTGATCAAATTTTTAAACTTTCAATGTAAATTTCTACTAAAAAAAAAAAGACCCAAAATTTACGGTGTAGGACTAATACCACTTTTTAACCAAGCCATTTTGTTTGAAAGAAGTCCAGATAGCAATGATCATTATAATGAAATCGTCCTGATTGTTTAATTCTAAGGACAGCATAGTGAGTGAGGTGGGGGCCGAAGTTGGGGGGAAGGACTCTCTTCATTAGGGACAGCTGGATGACCTTTGACATCTTTCCTTTCTATGCAAAGAACGATCATTTTCACCCAGAAAAAAAAGTACAGCATGAGCTTCAGTTGAATAAAACATTATTTTTAAACTGAGGCTATTAAGCATTACTGGCAGGAGTTTATCTTTCACAGCACAACTGCCAGCATCCTCAGCAGCTTGGCGAGACCATGGAGAGCAGACAGGAACAGGGGGACAGAGGACAGCAGGCATGGTCACCAAAACCCTCCCTTTACAGTGAAAGTGATCACAGCCAGATCTGAGGAAAAGATGTTTAGATTTAAATCTTTGTTTCTGGGTCATTCTATAGATACACCCCCCCTTAAACCCTGGTCCCCAGGTCTTGTTATTCATAGTCCAGTTTGCAGACATCAGCATCTGCATCACCTAGGAAATCGTCAAAAATTCACAAATAAACCTCACTCCAGACCTGCTGAGTCTGAATCTGCATTTTATCCCAGGGCATCGTGGACACAGTACAGTTTAAGAAGCACTGCTTTGGGAGGGTATATAAGTAGATATGATCATAATGTCTTATTGGCCTTACATCTTAAAATGTAATCACAGGGCAGCCCGGGTGGCTCAGGGGTTTAGCACCGCCTTCAGCCCAGGGCACAATCCTGGAGACCTGGGATCGAGTCCCACATTGGGCTCCCTGCATGGAGCCTGCTTCTCCCTCTGCCTGTGTCTCTGCCCCTCTCTCTCTCTCTCTCTCTCTCTCTCTATGTCTCTCATGAATAAATAAAATCTTTTAAAAAATATAATCACAAAATTTTTTTTTGTAATCACAAAATTTAATCTTGCTAGCCTAGTCTACTTTTAGTAATTTAAATTAGGAAAATGCGTGGATCAGTGACCTTCAGCTAAGTATGTGAAGCATCATCACTCATGAAACTTTAAAATAAATACATGCTAAGACCTCACCCCTGATATCAGGACTGAGTAGCTCTGGGGTGGGGCCCTGGGACTCTGCTTTAAAATCACGGAGAGGGGCACCACCCATTGGTTAAGCCTCAGACCCTTGATCTCAGCTCAGATCTTGATCTTAAGGTCATGAGTTCAAGCCCCACATTGGGCTCCACGCTGGGTATGCAGCTTACTAAAATAAATAAATAAAATATAAATAAAATAAAATAGTAAAATAACTGAGAATCTCTAGCATGGGATCAGGCCCACATTTCAAATGTATTTCAAAACACATTCTCCTCGGCTTCATCCTGGCTCCGCGCCCCCTAATTAGGAAACCTTCAGGAAATCACTGTACCTCCCTGAGGCTGTTAACTATATTCACCTGAACACATTGTTGAGGTTAATAAAGTGATGTCTATGAAGCCCTAGCATTGTACTTGGAACAAGGTATGCCTCAAGGCTCAGTAATAGTAACCCTCCCCCCAAAATGTCTTCTCCCTGGCTGAATCAAGGAAGCCCAAATGGAAATGTCAAAATATTTTAGTAAACTTTGGTGGCATTTTAAAGTAAGCGCGGCCACATCTTTCTTCATTTAGCTCGCCTTTCTTTCCCTCACAGGATGTCTACTGTAGTTTGGATTTATGTTCAACCTAGAAGACAGAGGCTTTGGGATTTTAATATAGAATGTTCATCCAAGGAGGTTCAAAGGCTTGTCTCTCTAAGGGAGATAAATCTGGGTCCCTTTGTTTTCTCCAAGCATGTGTTCCATAGCAGAAACATATGTTACAGTCAATGCCGTCAACAGCATTACGTCTTTCTGTACTGGCCACAGGTGACAGCCTGCTGTTCTCAACTCATCTCAAAAGATCCACAGAATCATCTGATACATGTGCTTCCCCCAGCCCCACCATCCTTGTCATTGCATTTTTTAAAAGCCTTATTATCTGACGTGGATGATTTACCACATCAGTTATGTAAAGGTTATTGGAAAAAATATTCAGGAATGAAGGTACTTTGGGGTCTCCCAACACCCGGCCAAGGGGAGATCTGGCCCATGAGAAGTTTGCTCTCCCCTCCAGGGAAATGACTTTTCTGTGGCTTGGTTTGAGAGGACTGTGCTGTGAGCTAGCTGATGCCTTTTCTAGCGAGTTCTTCTCAAAGGTCATTCCAAAGGTCATTCTGGAAAAGAATGCAGTAGAAGGGAATTGCTTTAAGATGCTAAATCAGTTAGGATAGGTTGTTGAGGGATCCCTGGGTGGCGCAGCGGTTTGGCGCCTGCCTTTGGCCCAGGGCGCGATCCTGGAGACCCGGGATCGAATCCCACATCAGGCTCCCGGTGCATGGGGCCTGCTTCTCCCTCTGCCTGTGTCTCTGCCTCTCTCTCTCTCTCTCTCTCTGTGACTATCATAAATAAAAATAGAAAAAAAAAATTTTAAAGGATAGGTTGTTGAGAGTCCTAAGAGCTCCACTGCATACCCTGTCAATGGGGAAACCCTCTTAGATACTTCTTTTGTAATGAAACTTGTTTTCTTAGGCCCTTGTGTGGATGATTAGTTAGTTTGTATTCCCTTGTCAACATGGTCATGATTCAACCATTTCTTGAGCTCCACGTCAGCCTCACACATGGAAGAAAAGAGCTCTCCCCATCTGCTACCTGCAGCCTGTCTGAGTTTGTAACAAATGAACTCACGAAGCTCGTGACACTTGCCATGTTCAGAGGTGAGGGAAAGGTTGCATGGTGCAAAGGGATATGATTGAGTGCTCAATTATCACAGCGCGGCAGAAAAAAGCAAGATTCAGTTACTTGAACACTTTCTTTGCTTAACGGCAGAAAAAAGCAAGATTCAGTTACTTGAACACTTTCTTTGCTTAACAGGGAACGTTGGCATTTGTGTGTCATGCTACTAAAGCTGAATTCCATACCTGATATCTGGGAGGGAATATGATTGTCTAGTATAATTCCCACAGTGGTTTCTATAAAATAGTTCATAAAAATCCTTCTTAGAAACCTCATACAAAAACTGCGAATCCATTTCATTTGTTAGCACAACTTAGGAACCTTAAAATGGAATTATTATATGAATCAATTGTTTGGAGTTCAAACTGCTGATCTCTCATAGGTTATTTAAATGTTAAAATGTGTGTCCAGCTGGTCCACTTTATGATATTATTTTGTTCTAAATGGCACTGTAGGTAGAGTATTTTGGTACATTTATTTAAAACATTCTTGTGACCCCTATGAAGTAAGTTTACACAAGATTTTGTGATACATAAATACAGATGTCAACGTTAATTACAGTTGCAAATATAAGGGAGCCTTTTCCTTCTACCTTGGTATTTTGTAAAAATATACAACAACATATCATAAATGTCCATAATAAAGTGTAGGCATATTAAAAATTTATTTATGGTCTTTCAACCATAATAAAGGACAAGATTTATGATGTGATGAAGGTAAGATTAAACGTTCCCTACTTAGTATCACTTTCGAAGGTCTAAACCACTTATAATTTATGGATCTCACTTCCTAAAATTGCAGATAATTAAAATAAGTGAATTGTTAACATTGTATGCCATTTCTTTAAATAGCTATAGGTCCTCAATACATGAAGATAAAGTGATACAATTTGTTCATGAGTTGGCACACACTTGAGATTTTCTCCTTAAATTTTAAGTATTTTAGTTAGTCGACATGACCTTTCTTTCTTAAAGCAGTTAAATATGTAATTTCTTGCCCATAATCTTAAAGGGAACCTTCTGCCTTGGGACCACCTTCTTGATGAATCAATCTTGTAAGGGAAGACTTAGGTAAATGGGCAAACCACACCATTGTGTGAGATTTTACAAAATGTTCTAGAGCTATACAGTCCAATACAGTGGCCATCAGCCACATGTGGAAAGTGAGTACCTGAGAGGTGGCCAGTGTGAGACTGAACTAGTAGTTTTGCTTTATTTTAACTAATTTAGATGAAAACCTGAAAACTGTTGCAGTATAAGATGTTTTTCCATTAATGCAGCTGTGTTTTTTTCTGTGAGACTACGTTTCACTTTAACCACTGAAAATCTAGTTTTGTCATGTGCTACAAATATGAAATACACACTGGATTTTGGACACTTCATTAAAAAGAAAAGCAGAGTTTAAGATGTCTGATGGATATTTTGGTATCAACTGCATGTTGAAATGATAATAGTTCTGATATTTATGGTTAAATAATTAAAATTAATGTCTCATCTTTTTCCTCTTTTTTAATGTGGCTGCTGAAAATTCTTAAATTACACATGTGGCTTATTTTATAATAAGAAATAGAAATTTCTAGACAGAAATAAACCTGATCTAGAGCAGGGTTACAGAAGGTTCTAGCTTGAAACATGGGATATTTCATAAATCTTATTTGAAATGAGTGAAAAATTATTACAATAAATCAGTGTTTAGTCATGAGAAACTGAGAATTAAGACCTTTTTTTCTTACTAGTAGTTATCTGATGGATAATGAAGTTTCCTGAGGGCTTATCAAAATGAGCTGCAAGACAAACATAAACACTAACAAAGTTTTAGTATTTTCCAACGCTTTATTTCTTGGCAAGATTTCCTCAAACCATTCTGTAATTTCCACAGCACTAATACAAATTTAAATAAGCTTTGGTCCTATAAAAGTAATCAATTAAGTCTTTCCCCAGTCAGGTGGCCTGTGCAGCTCAAGTTTCTAATTTATACAAAGCACTGACTTTCAGGAAAAGCCAGGCTTTTACCTGTTTCCACTCATGAATGAAATGCCCCATTGCCATGTATACACATGAATATGTCACATGCCCCCCTAATCAATGTGTCCTCAGAAGGACCTCCCTTTCCAAGACATATAGGACTCTTCCAATGATGTGTTGCACTTGACTCTTCATCTGCCTCTTTCCAGCAACAACCAATCAGCTCCCCTGCATTGGAAATCTGGAGAGATACTCTGGGGCACTGTTCTTGATTTTCTGTTATTTCTACTGGCCTTGGTGTAGTGACTTCTTGACTAAGTGGTGAAAAGCCTAGAGGTGCCTGGGTGACTCAGTCGGTGAAGCATCTGCCTTCAGCTCAGGTCATGATCCCAGGATCCTGGGATCGAGCCCCACATCAGGCTCCCTGCTCAGCGGGGAGGCTGCTTCTCCCTCTCTCTCTGCTGCTCCCTCTGCTTGTGCTCTCTCTATATATAATAAGTAAATAAAGGGATGCCTGGGTGTCTCAGTGGTTTAGCACCTACCTTCGACCCAGGGTGTGATCCTAGAGACCCGGGATCGAGTCCCACATTGGGCTCCCAGCAAGGAGTCTGCTTCTTCTTCTTTGTCTCTGCCTCTCTCTCTCTCTGTCTGTCTCTCATGAATGAATGAATGAATGAATGAATGAATGAATCTTTTTTTAAAAAAGTAAATAAAATCTTTGAAAAAAAGAAAAAGAAAGAAATGCCTAGATAAGTTTAGGAAAACACCAGAGGCCAAGGAAGGTCTTTGCAGCTCTTGCATTTTAGATTGAGATGATTGGGCACCCTCAGTGCCACATGGATGTCCTAAAGGATGTCTTTTCAGCAGGCAAGAAAAGCAGAATGCAGGCGCAGGAGGATTCCTGAGTTTTCTTGCTTTTAAAACTCTTTGTCCTTTCCTCCTGGTTAATTACATATGATGATTTACAGGAAATGTACATGACATGTGTAATCTGAACTTTTAAAATTCTCAGAGAAAGGAACAGCATGGTATTTTTTAAGTGAGCATAATGTTACTGGGAGCAGACCGATGACAGTTCTGGTGATGAGAATTTCAGAATTTTGGAACTGAAAAGGACAGTCGGGATCACCTACTCTCAAATGATTTTAAGACACTGCTGTTAGAATCTTTGGAAGTGAATGCAAACAAAAAGCCAATAGATTTTTGTAATTATACCTATAAAGCTGGTTTTTGCTTCAGAAGACCCTAATAAGCATATCCTGTTCAATTTAATATTTTATTCATATTTTTCCATCATTGCTGCAAAAAAACAAAAGCCTTCACATAACTTCCCCTACCTGTTTCTACAGGATGACCATGTTTTTTAGATAATAACATCAAAACCTACAGTAGCCTAGTAGCAAAAGAATCCAGGAAAGTCACTGTAGCTGTTTTCCCATCCCATTGCTTTTTATTAAACTAACAATTTGAACAGAACGGTCTGTGACCCTCTGGCCCTTCTTTCAATTCCTTTAGCGCGCGCTCTCTCTCTCTCTCTCTCTCTCTCTATATATATATATATATATACACACACACACACATATATATATATATATATATATATATATATATATGAACACTCACAAATTCAACTATTTGCTATGTTTAACATGAAACCATGGGAGGCAATTTAAGATATTAATTAGGTAAATCAGGACAGGGAAGATGGAGAAGCATGGTTCCTTGTGTTACTGTAAATTACCTATTAGTAAATTTTGGTGATTTCTAACACATGCACCAAATATAGCCTGAAACTATGTTTAGGGGGAAGAAACCTTTATAAGAAACCTCAGAATTGTCCATGGCTCCAGATTTTCTCTCTGCTGGGTCACTGTAACTGGCTGGTGAGTACATGTTTGCTCCTCTCCCTTGTGGTTCCAAAATTCTGAAATTCTCATTATCGAAACTGTATGAGTCTGCTTCCAGTAATACTAGTATTGTTTTGAAAGACCACTTCATGTCCTTTCTCTGAGTACCTTAAGATGCGGATTGAGTGCTGATTTCATAGGTGCTATTAGATGTAATTCACTAAAGGAAGGAGTATAAAGAGAGGGGATTCAGAAGTCATTAATCCCGTTCTTGCTCATGCAGCCATATACATGCAAAGGATCGTTTTAGAGTAAGTTATACAGCCTGCAGAATCCAGGTGGCATCGTGGCTACTTTGAGTCCCTGCAGTGCGTTTCCTCGTGTGCCGTGTGTCCTGTCCCTAGACTGTAGCAAGCAGCGTGAGGTTGATGCCATCTTGGTCGTGGAATGTTGCACCTCCTGCTGATGTGATGGATGAAATAGAGACTGCTTGGTAACGGGAGTTAGCAGGCGAAGGAGGAAGGTATAATGGTGAGTAGGTCATGGCCAGCCTTTTTCTCACTGAGAGCAGAGAATCAAGTTCCTGGCACTGTTGTGCATGTGGAATGACTAGCAGTCTCACTACTGTTGGTGCCTTCATTTAGTCTGGATGTAAATGATACTTGGGGCTGGAGAATGAGTGAATTACCTTATCAGTATGTCCACTGCGCAGAGGAAATGGACACAAGATGAAGGAGCAATGAATAGCTACACAAGCTGACAAGCGCAGAGGCAGGATGCTGCAATGTAATTAAGAAAGCAGAAGAAAGAGATGTGCACCGTCACAGGCCCCTACTTGGGTGGAAATTATGAGAACACCCATATGTTTCCAGCCAGGACATATTCCAGAGCCACTAACCTTTGCCATGCATCTATTATTATCTCCTGATTGGTGGGTTAGAGAATTGTGGCCTAGAGGTTCTAAGCATATATCAGGACTGGACCCATGATCCTTCCAGCCAGGACAGCTAAAACCAGGAGCACTCTGACTGCTTTAACTGGGGCAGTGCTTACTTCTCTCTAAAACCAGATAGCCTTGCCTTCATGAACAGCATTTTAGATCCAATAATATTTTTATTTGTCTTCTCCTTGGCAGAAGGTGTTAGCAGAATGGCTGGGCCTCCTCTTGGTTTTGTCTGAGGCTCTGCAGCTTCTCTGCTGTCTGGGTCTCCAGGGGCACATGGGCAACAGGAGAGCTGCTCTACCCATGTGGGGAGGCAGGGATGGTTCACAGGCACTGAGCGTGCAGTTCTGCTGGGAGGATCTTCTTTTCCTCCAAATTCTCTTGCAACAGTGAGGAATGAAATGACCTCTCATGGCAACTGAAAACTGGATTTAGGATTAAAGCAGCTCCAATGCCTCTGGACAATTAGTGCTCACTTCGCTCCCTGCAATTAATTCCATGAAATCCAAGATGGCTAGTCAGGCTCTGGGCTATCGTTCATTGATAAAACACAGAACCTAGAGTTAAAGAGGTGGTGACATTAGTTGTATGAATCACTTAGTCCCCCTGGTACTCAATTTTCTCATCTGTAAAATGGGGAGTTAGATTAGGTGATCTCTAACCTTTTGCACATTCAACAGTCCAATGGGTCCAATTCAACTCACTTCTCAATGAGGTTAGCTGAGCTCCATGAAGAAATGTGTGTGGACAGATTTGACCTTTCGGAGGGTCTATTTTTAATCATTACTGCCATAAAAGGTCCAGCCTGATTTAAGCTCATTCCTTTCCACTCTGTTGGTTCTCAGTCCAGCTTCGATTCCATGCCAGGGTTTCTGGACTGTTCTGAACCAAACACACACCAAGTGTCTGTAATTAGACCTTTCATCCCACCTGGAGGACCTGAGAATGTGCTGGCTTTTAAGATTCTATGTCTGAGTGTTGTAGACCTTCCAGTCTCCCCCAGGATGATTTCAACTACTATACGGATCTTTTTAGAACTACTCCCATCTCCATATTGTACTGGTAACTGCTGCTTTATTTCATCCAATAGTTTTCAAATTTAAGCTCATTTGCTTTATTTTCCATTTCAGATTAAGACATCAGTTATTTGGGCAACCCCAAATGTTTCCTTTTCAATCCCATTATGGGTAATAATACTAGCAATACTTCTTGGATTATTGGTTCTGGCCATCTTAACCTTAGCTTTATGGAAGGTAAGTTTATTTCTTTTATTTTTCTTTTTGAGTACAGAGGCCACTGAGGGGATTTACAAAGATACACCTAGAGATTTAAAAAGACAAAGACAGAGGCATGATTTGGGGATTTTTAACAGTTGAAAAGGCATAAAGGGAAAATTGTGTCTTGTTTGTTTTGGCAAACTTACTATGCCTGTATAGCTGATATTTAAGAAGACCAAGAGTGTTTAATGTTGCTTTTATCTTGAGATTTCTTGTAAATAAATACAGAGAGTGTTAGACATTTTTAGCTGAGACGTGTGATCTTCTTTCCAATATGCTTGGAGTGAAAATCTTTTTATGAAGCCTTCTTGTGTAATTAATCAAGATCTCAAGCTTGTTAGTGATGTGGTCCTATCAGCAATACTTGAGATGTTTCTTTATAAGCACTACCCAGATGCAATTAATATAGTAATTAATGGATACTTGGACTATCATGCCAAATAGATGCTGCATGTTATAATATTCTTGAACTTGTTTGTTTTTTTTTTTTTTATCTTGCCCATTAGTCCATCTCCATTAGGAAGATTGAATGTACTCTTTCATGTGTTTTACTGACATTTATTGTAAAAACCTACAATAGGAATTAATTTCTGGCCCCAAAACCAATAGGACTGCCAAGTTTCATAGAGATTTCCATTCCAAAATACAAACAGTGTCACAATTACATGACTAGAAGAGTAATTAATCCAGTCACATCTTCGTTAACCACCATTGTTGTGATTCCCCAAAATCATAGTGTATTTTTGTTTTAAAACAATATGTGACTTGCCTAATAAACTGAGAAAACCTTGCCATGCGAGTTAAATAATGGCTTTCCTGATCATTATCGTAAGCTGTTTTCTGCCATCCTGAGCCTACAGAGTCTGCTGCATAGTTTACCTTTAGAAATAGACCCTTATGTCATTCTGTTATTTATAGTATCTTTGTTTCCATAAATGATACAATGATATGGGGCAGTTGACAGAATATGGTATTGGTCCTGAAAAAAAAAAAAAAGACAACTCAGTAGTTATCAATAAAACCCAGTGAATTTGGCTTCCAGGGTAAGAAATAATATATAAGAATTGAGGTTCCAGGAGCAGCCCGGGTGGCTCAGCGGTTTAGCGCCACCTTCAGCCCAGGGCCTGATCCTGGAGTCCAGGATCGAGTCTCATGTCGGGCTCCCTGCATGGAGCCTGCTTCTCCCTCTGCCTGTGTCTCTGCCTCTCTCTCTGTGTGTGTTTCTCATGAATAAATAAATAAAATCTTTAAAAAAAAAAAAAGAATTGAGGTTCCAGGTTTCTAGACCAAATACTAATTGAAATTCAAGAGGATGAAGATTCTAAGATAGCTTCTTCCTCAAGTCGCTGGGTGATCTTTGGGAAGTCACTAAGATGTTCTGGGAGTGAAAGAAATGACCAATCTACTTTTCCTCTATATGCTATGTGTTCCACAAGTACAGAGTGATATGCAAGCATCTCCTCTCTTCTTCTTAAATTCCATCCCAAGGTAACTATGGTATACTTCAGGAGAGATTCTCCCTTCCCTGGCCAGTAGTTAGTGCTCCTGCTGTCTCCAGAAAGCATGCAGAAAAGCAGAGAGGAAATCTTTGGGCCTTGTTGCTATAATCTCAGGAAAAATATGTCAGGTCCATAAGTGGATTATACAAAACAGGGACATTCGCCCACATGGGAGGAGGAAGGACCTGGCAGGAGGAAGGACCCAAACACTCTGCCTGATGCAACAAACTCTCTCTGCAGGTAAAGACTACTCTGCTTCCCCCTTCTAATTTGGAGAATCAGACAGGGAATATCCACAGAGCACTGATTTCCTTAGAAAACACAGAAAGTGAAAATTCTTAGAATGAGGAGTTTCACCCAATTCCCAGACCTGATTTAATAACCCTCTTTTCTCTTGTTCATAGTGTGGATTCTTTGACAGAGCAAGACCCCCCCAAGATGATATGAATGACAGGGAGCAACTGACAGATGACAAAGCCGCTGAGGCATGAATTTGGAGCAAAACCCAAGCTCCAAATATTCGAACATTGGTCCTGTTC
Source organism: Canis lupus dingo (assembly GCF_003254725.2). NCBI lineage: Eukaryota > Metazoa > Chordata > Mammalia > Carnivora > Canidae > Canis > Canis lupus. The sequence goes on from NC_064244.1 coordinate 19,774,787, forward strand.
AAAGAAAAGGAACACAAAGGTTAAACAAAGATTTCCCTGTACATGCCAGTGACCCTGAAGTGGAAGGGCCCCAGAAATATCACCTCATGTATGCTGCACTTTGGAGAAGCTGCCGCAGAGCCCAGAGACCCTTCTGGGTGAGATAATGTCCATCCTCAACACTGTGGAAACCGTTAGCAATGGTGGAAGATGTCTTTTGCTTTAGTTGTTCTCTTTTTGGCAGACGCTCTGAAATGGGCATGGGAACTCAGTTGCTTTCCAGGTAAATCCAACTCAAGCCACGGAGATTAATTATTTGAATTACAATCGACTTCTGACAGTGAACTAGGACCAAACCTTCCAACACTACTGCATCTGATGGAATATTTGACACCTCCCTATGGAAAAGACACATTTCTAATGAAGTTATGGCTCAGGGAGACAAGCATATGTTGTTGGTACTGTGAAAGTACTTTTGAAATGACCAAGATAATCTTGTAACTGAGGAGAACAGTTTATTTATTTATTTTCCATGTCTCTAGGCAGATATTCTGGTCATCTAGAAGATTTGAACATTACAATTTGGTTAGCTGCTTTTCAAAATCACTAAATTTCCTTCTAAGATTACCATCTTGTGCAGATAAATTAACAGAGCTTCTTCAGGATTTAGACAGTGCTAAGGAAATCAGACAGCTTCACTTAATACCATGCCACCCGCTACCTGAAATCACTTTTGTTCACACCTTCCAGGGACTCACATCTGCTTAATTCAGCTTTGCAAAAAGTTGTATTTTATAGCTCCTTACATGGAAATAAAAATCTTCCCACTGACTTAATTAGCAATACACAAATCTCAAGGTACTCTTGAACCTCTCCGGTTAAAAAATAATGGTAAAATTTCTACAGTCCATTAATAAAAAAGCAATTTTACAATATGGGTAAATGTTACTTTTAATATCTATAAGAAGCAACGCCAGTATTTACCTTGGGATTAAATACCTATTTACTATACCTCAAATTTATATACACAGGGAAGATGTGTTATGCATACATGGGAAAGAAATATAAAGTTATGCAGATACAAGATGAACCCAGAAAAGGGATTCCTAAGACTTTTATTTACAATTGCCTATTCTAACTTTACTACTCATCTTTACTGCTAATCTTTATAGTACATACCTTTGGAAAATAATATTTATCTTAGCTATTCTTCCATCATCTAAAGTCTAACCATCACAAAACGTTGATGTTTAAAACTCTTGTAAATAATCCATAACCGTGTGTAACGTCATCATGTTTGAAGTCAAGTTGACCAGCCAAATTCATATAATCTGCACAATTTTATATACTTTTTATGATAATGAAAACTTACTATGAAGAAATGCTGAACAAATTTTATATTTATGTGCAATATTTTATAGACCTATGTATCTAAAGCATGTTTACACTGGCATTAGTTATTTTTTTAATTAATATCCTAGGTATTACAGATAATAGAACTAGTGGACCAAAATCCTGAAGTTTACAAAGCAGTTGGAAAATTTGTGTTCCCAATGTCAACAATCACACTTTATCTGAAAGAGGAGCCAGACTCACAGACACTAAATTTTCCATGGTGCCTTAACCTGGAGCTAAGCCATTTGGCTACAGCTGCAGAGCTTCATCGGAAACCAAATGCAAGTCACATGGAAAAATATTCTGATGAAGTTCATATTTTTCCCACTTACAAATTCAGTCCTGTCATGGCAGCAGTTTCAAGTCTATAAGGACTGAAGTCTGGCTCCTAATGTGTATGGCTGACTGTGGGTGAGAACTGCAGGTGCCTCAGAGAGGTTAGGTCCCACACCACCTCTGGGGGTCTTCCATGTTCGCTGTCTCAGTAGAAATGGTTTTGTGGGGAGGTGGCTGTCTGTATATGATTGGAGGAGTGCCAACAGATTTCTCTGCCCCCATATAATGCCCTAACTCTTGTCATCAGGCCTGACTTTGGGTCAATAGGAATTAGCTCCTCAGAATTTGGGGTCATAAGAAGTCCCTGAGAACACATACCCATTGCCTTTTCAGCTAACATTTGCAAAGGAACTCAGAACTCCTGGAGCTACTTAAGTTAGGACCCCGTGAGCTGGGTCACACAGACACCTGGAGGAAAGTAGAGATGCCATGAACAAGAGTAGGACCAAGAAGGAGCAAGATCTAGGGGCTTCCTCACAATCTCAACCAAGAGTGGTCCTCTCTAGCGGGATGGGCACTGCTACCTACAGACACTTGGGCACACAGTGGCCCCCTCTGCTACTTCAGATGTGGAAGCAAATGGAGGAAGGGGGACACCTGAGGTCAGGTGGACCCACCAATCATCAATTCCTGAGCATTGTTTCTGCTTGAGGAATGCTCTATCAATGCACTGAAAGTAACTGCTTCCCACATAGCATCATCACCAATCGCTTTCATAATTCACATTGTACCAGGCTTCTGTTAGAGTCTATGTATATTTTAGACATCCCCATTGCAATTCTTGCAGCTGGTTTTGAGGATGTGGAAAATGGGCAAATCAAGTTTCATACACTTGGAGATTTTTATACAGTAAATAAGCAATATAGTTGCCCCTGACACCCCACTGTTTCAACTCAACTCCTTTCTTTTTCTTCTTTTATTTAAATACGTGTGTAGATATCTGTGAAGATTTTCACATACCTATTTACCTTGTCACTAATAAAATGAAAAATTAAAGACATGATGATGTACTTGTGGTTTCTTTTGCATGCAATGTAAAGCTTTACCACAATAGCAGAGATCAAAAGTTTCTGTCTCTATGCTTTGATTTTCTATTATTATAAAAACATTTAACGTTGGAAGAAATTTGAGAGTGAGAATACAACATTTCTTTGGGATGATGAGAATGTTCTAAACTTAGATTGTGGTGATGTTTGCATAACTCGATCAACATACCAAAAATATTGAATTTTACACATCAAATGGGTGAGTTTTACAGTACATGGATTAAATTTCAATAAAAATATTTTTTAAGAATTTTAATTACTTCTAATACCTCCACCCTTATACAACTATTTTTCTCTACATTGCCTTTCAAATTTTATCCATATAAAAATCTTAGCTCCCTTATGAAGCTTTCCCCTCTGTCTTCAGCCAACTTGAAGGCTCCTCTTGCCCTCCAATGGCATTTTGTGAATAACTACACTCTTGCATTTGTTTGCATGACTATCTTTCAGCTGGACAGACCCTTAATGAGAACAGGAAACATCTTTTTTTTAAAGATTTTATTTATTTGAGAGAGAGAATGCAAAGAGGGAAAGGAGAAAGCACAGAGGGAGAGGGAGAAGCAGAGTCCCCGCTGAGCAAAAAGCCAGACATGGGGTTTGGGACTTGATTCCAGAAACCCAGGATCACAAACTGAGCCAAAAGTAGACACTTAACTGACTCAGCCATCTAGGCACCCCAGGAAAAATATATTTTCACTTTATGTTGCCAGCACCTAGCAGCAGTATCTGCTGTATAGTCAGTGCTCAAAAACCTTTCTAGAATAAATGAATAATTATACCTATGTGCATAATAATAATCATGGGGAACATGTACTTTTGTAATCTGCTTCCATTACAAAGCCCCAGAATGCACACATTTGTACATCCTCCCACTGAAAGCGTCCATACAATGTGATTATAATAGTTACTCAAAGTTCTATTCAATAAAGTGGACCATCTTTTGTTTAGCCATCCCCACCCCCCTCCCATCAGGAATAGTTGTTCACAGATTCCTATATTAAGAATAGCATTAAATTAAATAGTTTCATACAGGAGGCTTCTTTTGGTTACTTTAATTAATAAACTTTACATGTCTTTGGGCAAAGTATATGAAAATTTTTGTGGTTCTTGAAAACATATTGCCTCTTAAGAGCACTAGATCAATTTGCATTAACCTAAATATACCATTTCTTTTGTAATTCTGTCAGTATTTTTAAACATTTTGGTAATTGTTTCCAAGCAATATTTTAATTCATATTTCACTAGAACTTAATTATTTGATGTACACATTTAATTCTGAGTTCTAATATTTATCAACCATTCAATAGACCAATTTATTGGTCATACCCTATAAGGTATTTAAAGACCTGCCACTTCTGGGACGCCGGGGTGGCCTTGTCGGTAAAACATCTGATTTCAGCTCAGGTCATAATCATGGGGTCCTGGGATGGAGCTCTGCACTGGGCTCCATGCTCAGCAGGGAGCCTGCTTCTCCTTCTCCCTCTGCCTCTTCCCCCTCACTTGTGCTCTCTCTCTCAAATAAGTAAATAAAATCTTTTAAATACCTATCTACCTACCTACCTACCTACCTACCTACATACATACATACATATATACCTTCCACTTCCCTGGCCAGTATTCATGAATCCCAATGAGAAGAACCCCATATTTCCATGCTCTCTTTATAGCCTAAAGCAAGTAGTGGGATGAATCCTTCACTTCCTGTTGTATGTCACTCTGTACATTTCAAAGCCCAGATATATCTAAAGGCTTATGATGGTGATTCAAGGTTGCCTGTGTATCGCTGATGAAAAGATGCAAAACCAAATCTGAGATCTGGTAATATCGGAGCTGACCATCAAAGCAGGTGAACTCAACTAAGTAGGGCAAGACCACCAAAGAACACACATAAGGATCTCTCTCTCTCTTTTTTTTTTTAATTTATTTATTCATGAGAGACACAGAGAGAGAGAGGCAAAGACACAGGCAGAGGGAGAAGCAGGCTCCCTGCAGGGAGCCTGATGTAGGACTCAATCCCAGGACTCTAGGATCACACCCTGGGCCAAAGGGAGGTGCTCAACTGCTAAGCCACCCAGGGATCCCCATAAGATCTCTTGTAGGCCAGCCCCACTGGTTAAAGCCTGCACATGTTCACAGTGAGGGGAAAAGAAAACATCTTACTGTGCCTTTTATATTAGTAAAAGGCTTTGTAGTTGTGTGTAGGTGTGCACAGGGAAATCTCAATCTTCTCAACAAATTCTGTTGCTATCTTTGTCACGTCCAGCCATTTTATATGTAGACACTTGACTCCATCAATACTTTCTAAACTCAGTGCGGAATCTTGTGACAAGGTGGGATTCCCTTAGAGGTGCAAATCTCTTCCCTGAAGTACTCCCAGGTGACCCCTATACGACACAGCACCCTGGCACTCTCGGGGAGATCTAAAACAAGAACACTTTTGCCTGATACCCATGAGGTAGTGATGCTACATCCCTAATGTCTGATGTTCTTCTCAAAGACGGCAGATTTTCTCCTTCAAAACTCCCATGACATTAAAAGGTTGATTTCTTTAGCTTGAGAAATTTAAAGCATTGAAACTGTAGACTCAGTTGGAAGCTGAGTAAAACCATAACCCCCCAGTGGTGCTGAAGTCAATGGCAGGTTCAGAATGGCCAGTGTGAGTAAAGCACAACTCTGCTTGCCATGTTAAACTCTCCCCGACCCCACCCCCAAAATACCATCTGCCTGACACACTGCCTTTTGGAATTGTTTATGAACAAGTTCCCTGTTATTTATGATTGTTGGCCAAAATCCACATGGAAATGTAGCTTGATACTAGTGCCTCTTGACAATATAAAGTCTTGAATTTAACTTCTATCGGCACCATGATATGACACAGTATGAATGTTCTTAATATCTCTGTGCTGTTGCTTATTTTGATTATGTACTACATTGTAGAAACAACCAAGTTATCAGCAAAGTGCCATGCTATCCAACCTGTAGATGGGATTATTTTTAAGGCAGTAACAGTGGACTTCCCTGGTTTTAAAATTTTAGCTTTAACTTTCATTCACTTAATTGACGGTAGGGTTGGAGCATAGTTTATTTCTATAGGAATCCCCAATTTTAAAAAACTCCATATTTCTCTTCTCTATTAGCTTCCTAGGGTTGTCATAACAAAGTACCACAAATTGGGTGGCTTCAAACAGCAGAAATTTACTGCCACATGTTTCTTTAGGCCAGAAGTTTTTAGGGTCCATCTCAATGACCTCATTTTATTTTTTTTTTAAGATTTTATTTATTTATTCATGAGAGACACAGAGAGAGGCAGAGACATAGGCAAAAGGAAAAGCAGGCTCCCTGCAGGATCCCAGAACTCCGGGATCATGTCCTGAGCCGAAGACAGGCACTCAACTGCTGAGCCACCCAGGTGTCCCAATGACCTCATTTTAAAGACCCTATCTCCAAATCCAGGCACATCTCAGATAAAGGGAGATTAGGACTGACACAGCTTTTTGGGAGGACACAATCCAAATCACAATGTCCTCTTTCAAAAATATCTATCTTGTAGGACAGTTTGACAAAATGATAAAGCACACATGAATTAAAGATAGGCTGAAGAGGTTTTTTTTAAGATTTTATTTATTTATTCATGGGAGACAGAGAGAGAGAGAGAGAGAGAGAGAGGCAGAGACACAGGCAGAGGGAGAAGCAGGCTCCATGCAGGAAGCCCAACGTGAGACTCAATCCTGAACTCCAGGATCACACCCTGGGCCAAAGGGAGGCACTAAACCGCTGAGCCACTCAGGGATCCCCAGGCTGAAGAGTTTAAAGAGGGTGTCTTTGTATCAGTCTTTTGATTTCTACCCACACAGGTAATACACTAGTGTGGCCAAGTATCTAACAAGATGCGTAAATATCTATGTTTCCCCACACTGACTGCCTTCATGAACTATTAGAAGTTTAAAACAGTTGCGCTTGTCATATAGGTTACTTGCCTGCTCCACTTTGCAATTTTCTACCACCATCACCACACACACATTCTCATCCCCCCACTTTCCTTCTCTCTCGAAATCATCATCTTATTCTCAGGACTAAGTGGATAGATGTGAGCTTTGCAATATGAGAGAATAGAGTCCCTTCTGATTAGAAACAAAAGGTGCTGGTATTGAGTTAGGGAAGCTCAAGGGAAGTCTCTATTTGGGGAGGTGGGGCTTGATCCCTAGCCATACTGGTCAACACAGTTCTTCAATCTCCAATGACCCAGAGCTGAGAAAAATAGCTACCATCATGGACAACAGAACAGAGAAAATAGAGCAATGATAGCCAGCATTCACTGGGCTTGTGTTGTGTGGGACACTGAGTCACCTGCTTGGTGGCAGGAGGGAGTTTACCCAAACAAAAGAGAAAAAAGAAACAAAGGTGAGTCCCTTAGTGCCTGACAATGGACATAAGTCTGGTCTCACAGTTTGGCCAACTGACTCAGTCTCCTGAGCGGACCAAGTCTCTTGCTTCTGCTGCACCTGTCTGCTCTTCCCACCATCTTCCTTCCCGGGCCTTATCAGGGAATCTTCATCAGCGTACACGTAGGCTGGCTCCTGCTCCAGGTGGAGAGCCCTGGATATTTTCCTTTGGCCACTGGCCTCTTGCCCCACACTCAGCTTCAGGAGTCTGTCCAAGCTGCGAGGTCCAGGCAACAGCTGCCCTGGTGGGATTTCATCACTGAGAAAAGCTGCAAGGGGAGTACAAGCCTCAAGCATGCAACATGAAGAGGATGGCTAATCCAGAGAAAAGAACATCTGGGGGATATTATCTGACTGGAAGTCCCTGAAGGACTATTATGAAGGGGAGGAAGTATAAGTAGGAAGGAATTGGGATGGAATAGTAAAAGGGCACCTGGGTGGCTCAGTCTGTTAAGCGTCTGCCTTTGGCTCAGATCATGATCTCAGGGTTCTGGGATCAAGCCCCAGGGTGGCCTCCTTGCTCTGTGGGGAGTCTGCTTCTCCCTCTTCCTCCCCTTCTGTCTCTCCCCCTGCTTGGGTTCTCTTTGCCTATCTTTCAAATAATTTTTTTTTTTAAAAAGGTAATAACAACGGAAATACATTAGGCTTGCACTCTGTGTCAAGCCCTCTGCTAAGTGCCTTCTGTGCATTTTTCATTCAATTCTCACAACCACCATATGAGGTAGATACTAGAATTATCCCTGTTTTCTGGATGAATTGAGGTCTAGAGAATGTAAGTAGCTTGATGGTCTACACCATAGCTGGTGGCAGAATGGAGATTCAAACCCGGGTCTGCCTAACTCCAGAAGCCAGGACCAAATTAAGAGTACCTACTATATATTCCATGCAGAAAGTAAAGAAGAAAATATTTAAGTAACAGAGTTAAATGGTTTTTCATGACCTCGATGATCCCTTTTAAATTCTCCCAGAACAGGGGACCTGCATGGCTCAGTTAAGTGTCTGCCTTTGGCTCAGGTCATGATCTCAGGGTCCTGGGACTGAGCCCCACAATGGGTTCCCCGCTCAGTGGGGAGTCTGCTTTTCCCTCTCTCTCCTGCTTCTCCCCCCTCACTTGTGCTCTCTCTCTCTCTCAAATAAATAAATACTCTTTAAAATAAAATAAATTCAGAATTTACTCTAAGTTCCACATTTTATTTTAATTTTAAATTCTCCCAGAATTTATTACTATTAAAAATAATAAGGACTCCTGTGTACAAAAGCGCAGAGCTGAGTCCTCCATCTAGTTACAGAGTCCAGATGAGAACTACAGAACTCCTGTCCTCCTCTACCTTCCAAACTCTCTTTAGATTCATGCACATGATGAGACATTCTCAACACCCTTCAACACCTAAAAAGTTAGATAGAAGTTATTTTAGTTGCAGAATATACGGAGAGAGAAACTCATTCTTTAGGGCATTTGCAAAGATTGAAGCCAACCCCCCAAGCCACAGGGATTACAGAGTTTGAGAGCGGTGTGCTTTAAATAGTTTTCCTCGCACTAAAAAGTGACTGGTTAGAAGCCTACAGGGCAGAATAAACTTAGTTTGTCAAATCAAAATATCTAGACTTTTCCAGCTTCATTTTAGAAAACTGCAATCTCATATAATGTCCTGCCAAGGCCACAAACAATTGCTGGCTAGTGATCTCATTGCTTAGAAGACTAATCTGATGTTTTGTTTCCATCTTTTGGAAACCAAAGGTAATGAAGGATTAACCCCTAGCAAATAGAACTCCAGTTTAATCCTCAACCTTGGAGGTCTACTAACTGCATCAGCGTCAACGTCTGTTCATATGTAATTCAGGTTCTGTGATGTTGAAATGTTATACTTTATTTTTAAATCAAGATGCTATGTGTACACTTAGAAGAACGAATCTGTCCTAACTCACTCCACCGTTGGACAGACGGCAAGGAAGACCATGGTCCTTTTGATTTGAACCATGGGTCAAGGAAAGGTAATGATGTGGTTTTGCCTGATACTGTGATGGCCATCACACGGCCAGCGGACAGCATTTCATTTGGTCTGGGTAGGAAGACAGGGGAATACAGAAGATACTGTATGTTCTCCTTAAGTGTTTGGATCACACTATGTTCAAGAATTAGTTTTTTTCCATAGGTGTGGGAAGGGATATATATGAGGCATGAGTGTGTGTGTGTGTGTGTGTATGAGAGAGAAAGAGAATATGTACATGTAAAGAGGAGAATCTGCAATGCATGCCAGTAGGAAATCCTTGAAGGGAGCTATACTGGAAGAGCAGAACGTACTGTAAGGCCTCCTAAGGAACATTATGCTAGCCTGGATGATCAGACATGCAGACACACCATGCTGTAGACAAGGATGGACACTGTGCAGAGCTCTGATGAGTGACAAACAGTGTTTCCTGCAAGACAGAACTGAGATCCGCATTGTGATGGATTACAACAGGGAAGCTTTGTAGAGTGACCAAACTGAGGACAGGAGGCAAGAAAGGAAACAGCAATTCTCTATAAGGAACATCATTTCCTGGGTGTTCTGCCCAAGGACAATGGGAAAGTAAAGGTTAGAATGACGTTTATAATTTCTTTCCCTCCTATGCTGTAGTGCCTTTCAGGGATCCCATTCCAGTGGAATCGGATCCACCCTCGTATAGCAGACTGCATGAATGGCCTCAATTCTTCACTCTTCTCCCTATCGATGTCCTTTGCCATGTTGGTTTTGCTGTCCCTCCCATCCAAAGGCCCCCTATCCTTCTCTACCATGATTCGGAGTTCAGCCACATGACATGCTTTGGCCAGTAGGACATTAGCAGGTGGGAAGCTTGCAGAGGCGTGAAAGGATGCATGCATAATAAAGCTTGCTGTCCATTAGACACCCGGAACAGAACCACCCACACCCAAGTCTAGTGTAGATTACCTGACCCCTGCCAACCTATAGACTCAAGAGAGATATTACATATATGATCATATAAATAGCTTGTCTGAGAGAAAGATAAGCTTGCAGGGAGCCGAATACAGAGCCCACTCATAACCACTTTGCTATGCAGCTCCCATGGAGGATAAAGGTGTAAGGCAAATAAAAGGAAGTGTGATATGCCCTGAAATCTTACTTACAATATAGCTTATATGCAGGGAGTAGCATCCCAGGGGCCAAGTCCAGGAGTTCCCAGTAGTAGGCAGTACCCATGGTGGCCCGGGAGCAGGAAAGATCTTCCTCCTTAACCCTCTGCTCCACCACCCTATCCCCTGGCCAGTCATATGCCAGGTCTTGAGATAACCATAGGATAATTCTCCCTAACAATACCAGAGGAGGGTTCCCATACAGAAAAGGGAAAAATACCTCTTGAGCTGTATGTCATGATTTAAGTATAACAAAGTATTAAATATGTGATAATATATACATATTATATGTACACTGAGCATTTTAAAAATGTGTATAAGCAAAGGTTATAGGTGTAGATAGATGGGCGATAATAAAGTAACTAGTATGTTAGTAACCCTGCAATTCTAGGAAGTGTTGTCATCTCCAGACTTCATTATAGTCTGCTTTTATAATGACAGTATTACTATAAAGCTGAAATTCCTCATGAATTGTTAAAAACTCCCGCTTTGAACTTCAGACCCTCTTCCAGTCAAGTAAACATTTATCTTATAAATACCACAAACAGACACATGACATTTTGCATTTTGTTTTCACTTCTACAAGCTATCAGCATGTCAATTAATAAAAATAGTATTCTCTCGATCACGCACAGATATGCTGTTGGACTCCTCATGGTAGACTTAGAATATGGGCATCCAGTTTTTTGTATTATGCCCACAAATAGTTTTCTATATAAAATTCAGGTCCATTTTGCACTTGAAAATTTGTACGTCCTAAGTTTTGGGGGGGTTTTCCAAAGATTTTATTTATTTGTGAGAGAGAAGTGGGGGAGGGGAAAAGAAACTGAAGCAAACTTTGTGCTAGGTGCAGAGCCCAACACAGGGATCAATCCCACGACCTGGAGATCGTGACCTGAACCAAAACCAAGAGTTGGATGCTTAACCAACTGAGCGACGCAGGTGCTCGTGTAAGTCTTAAGTTTCAAGAAGTAAAATCTAATTCAACATTCTCATCAGTGGTGGCCACACACTCTCTGGAGTCATGCCCTGGACATCTTGTCTCCTTACCACATTCCCAACCCTTCTGTTTAGCAAGGCACTGAATACCAAGACCTCATTGTGGTCTCCCTTATTCTGTATTTAACCAGGGCCTGAGTCTTTTTTGTGCCACTGTGACGCCTCTCCTTCCTTATATCCAGTCAATTATGTCCCACCAAGGCTTCTGTTTCTGGAGGTCATCCTGTTATCACCACCTGCAGAATCAGGGAAGATGGATACACAAAGGGAAGATGGAGGGGTAGAAGGATCCTGAGCTCACCCTGTCCCAGAGATACACCAAGATAACAGCTGTATTCGTACAACTAACTCTGAAAACAACCTGAAGACTAATAGCACCATTGGAATGAGCCGTTACATAGAGTATTGCCTTAACTGGTTAACCAGGTGTGTGTGTGACACACACACCTCTCTTCATGCTTAATACTATTTTCTGTGAAAGAGTCATTACTGACAAATTCTCCTTTTTAGTTTAGAACCAAGATTTTGATACACATTACTATATATATATATATATATATATATATATATATATATATATATATTTCCTAGTCCTTTGATCCCAGTCTAAGTATGCTTTTGAACTCCTAATACCATCACCCTTATATGTATATCCAAGGGGCAGGAGAAAAACCACACTCTACCAAGTATTTATCAATGAAGTTGCAATTTCGCGTCTCCTGCTTTTGAGTTCACATAAGAAGAAAAAAATCTCAGTTGTGTTTTACTCAAGACAAAAATTATGAGGAGGGAGAAGGAGTGAAGGGTTACATCTGGAGAGAGTTAAGTTCTGTGGCTGGAGCAGCAGCTGGGACGATGTAATGCGGCAGCCTCCCTCCCGCAGCCATTATGCTTTAGCTTGAAAATGCGTGGGTTTTTTGAATGGTGTGGGTTTTATTTGGATAGAAGGAATACAGTGTTTTTCAGAGAGGAAATTTAACAGTTTATTCATGTTCTTAAACCACTTTTTGCCCTAAATTTATTGACTAGGATGATGCTATTAACTAAAATTGGGAGGTCTTGGGGAAACTCTAAATCTTGTACAACCGTTAATTCTTGGGCACTATGAGAGCTCTTGACAAAATGTTGTGGAGTGCCTTTTTTAAATGGCTCTAAAAGGTAAGGTCTTTTGTTGTTGTTGTTGTTTTTAATTTGTTCCTCTCTGATGCCTACACCGCTCTTGCTTTACTTACATCAGGACTAAGCAGCCTAATAATCCAAGCTGGTCACCAAGGGATGGTGACTGATGGCCTTGAATATTGTCAGCAGTGGTGTTCCTCTAAATGTCTGTGCTTTTTTATTATTATTATTTTTGTATTTACTTGAGAGAGAGAGAGAGAGAGCACAAGCAGGGGTTGGGGCGGCAGGGGCAGAGGGAGAAGGAGAAGCAGACTTCCCACTGAGTAGGGCGCCTGACGCAATCATGACCTGAGCTGAAGGCAGACGCTTAACCGACTGGGCCACCCGGTCACCGCTCAAATACCAGTGCCTTTGTTGGAATCACCTAAGAAGCTATTATCCCTTCTCTTCCTTTCTTGTCTGATTAATGATAAAGGATAATTCGCCACACAAAATCATTTTGAAATGGAGAGCCTGAAACAGTGTTTTATCTACACTACAGCATGACCTACTATACAAACTGCTGCCACAAGTTGCTCAGAGGAAAAATTTTGCCAAACTGTTTTAAATTTCTTCAGGTTTAATAAGAGAGAAGTGCTTAGCCATGCTTCTTTATGTACAAATATGGTAGGTTTCCAGAGGTGGTTTGCAAGTGGATTCCTTAACAAGTTCGAAGGTGGGAATTCCTGAGGCGTCGCCTCCAAGGCAAAGAGTGAATAGGCTCCAGCAGTTTTGAAAGTGGGGCATGAACTTACTGAGAAATTCTTTTTCAGGAAGCATCTCTCATTCTGTGACTTGCCTTCATGGCATGACCTCTCGCAGGAGTTGTGCAGGGCTGACACCTCCACTTCCCTCACACTCCTGGGCTCACCTGGTTCCTGGTGTTCTCCATGAGGCCAAATCCAGTGGTCACCTCCTGCTCATCTGCAGTTCTCACCTGTATGTGCTCAGGAGACCACTCCACCTTTTTGGAAATAGTGTCTTTTCCTGGCTTTAGAATCACTACATCCACCTCCCCTCCTTCCCGCTGACCACTCCTCCTTTGTCTTTTTTGAGCTCTTCTTCTCTCTTCATTGCTCAACTTCTAAGTCTTGGAGTTTTCTAGCATGCTAGGCTCTCCGAGTTGATAGACTGATACTCTCTCTAGAGAACCTCTGCCAGTCCATGGATTTAGATGCCAGCTGTACCTATGACAATGACTCGATTCTTTACCTTCAGTTATGCCATGCAGGCTCACCCACCATCCAACAGTGTCACCGCTTTTGCATTTATTGGCCGTGTCAAGGTTAATAATGTCCCAAAACACATGGAAATGACGCCCCAGCACAGTGAACACAGCTCGACTAATGATCAAAGTGAGGCCCATGCCATCTGTTGGCACAGGGGACGAACCAGCATATTCTAGAAGGACAAACATAATGCAGCCTGCAGACATGACTTTTATTGTTTGTTTGGATTTATTTGGCCCGTAAAGTACTTTTTGAAAAAAAAAATGTTTCTTATATGTAAAACTTTGGAGCTACACATAAACATCCAGATTTATGGCCATGTTTGAAAAACTAGATCAGCAACTGGGTCTCCATTCTGCAGCAGGAAGCAGCTGGCTCCGAGTAGCAGGGCTCCTTCCAACCAATGTGGGCTCTCTAGTTAACCACGGTCCCCACCCAGCCCACTGCATCCATAACCCACCTGGCCCCGACAAGCACTTGAGTTGGCGTGTCCCCCCCATGTGAACGGAAGGCAGGCTTGCATCCAAGATGAAGCCTCCTAAGAGAGGCATCCACACAGAGAAAATTTTGTTCTTTGATGTGGAATAACCCAGTGACAAATATGCTTCAACTAATAAAACCGCCAATGTGTATAAAATCAAGTTGGTGAGTTTTTAAAGAAATAGATTAATTAAATATGGATAAACCACAAGAAAACCATTTTTTTAAGTGAAGACAAATCATTAAAAAAAATTTACTGTGCTTTATAAATGACCTCCTGGTAATATTTAGAACTCTTCATAGCTCATGTTTTCAAGTGATGAAGAGAAGAATTTCATTATCCTAAGCAATATTATAATGCAGAGCACACAAAGACAGAAGTGAGACTTGCCCCAGCAAAATTCCATCATAGGGTACTGTCTTCCTGATATAATCTTGACACTAACAGTCAAAGCCATTCAAACTGACAACATGTCTATACAGAGCTACAACCAATGGTGTTGAGAATCTGCTTTAACACAGATCTTTTTCAAGATGAAAAAGTATTAGGCAAGCTGAACACACATGAAAACCTATGAAAGGAGTGGACTGGCTCATGTAACAGAAATTCAAAAGTAGCCTGATCCCAGGATCCAATCTGTCTCCCTCTCTTGGCTCTGAGCTTCTCACATTGCCTTCAGTTTTTGGCTCTCCATGGTGGTAAGATGGCTCCCCACATCTCCAGCATTCAAGCCCATAAGCCTGTCTTCCAAAGGTCCCAGAAAAAGTCTTTTGCTCTTAACTGACTCAGCTATGCCCACCTCTTAAGTAATAAATATGACCAGGCAAATGCAATGTTCCAGTTGGCCAGGTCTGAAATCACACTCATCTGGGATATGAAGGAGGAAAACTTCCAGTTCTACAGGTTAGAAGTCTGAAATGCATTCTGCTGGGATAAAATCAGTGTTAGGAGAAGGATGCTGTAGCTGGAAGCTCTCTAGGAAAATGTTACCTTGCCCATTCCAGCTTCCAGGGGCTGCCTGTCTTCCTTGGTTTGTGGCCTCTTCCTTCATCTTCAAAGCCCGCAGCCCAGCACCTGTCAACCTCTCTCTGATTACTTCCTCTTCCACCTCTTGTCACTTTAAATTAAGGACTCTTGTGACTACACTGCGCCCATTAGGATAATCCAGAATAATCTCAATTTAAGATCACCTGATTAGCATCCTTGGTTCTATCTGCATTCTTAATATCCCTTCAACATGGAACAGAGCATATTCACAGATTCCATGGATTTAAATATGGACGTGATCAGGGTAGTGTGGGGGCTATTACTTATCTACCACAAAGTCCAAACTGAATTATCTTTTGTAACCTCAAGGTGATCAAACTCTACACTGTCCGCTCAGGATTTCTTTATTCTTCAAGGCCCCTTCTGCTAAGTCCTTGCTTGTGAATTCATTCGCTTACGCATTTAATAGATAAGCATTAGTAGCTACTGTTAAGTTAATTCAACAGTGAGGCCAGTACAATAAGGTGGCCCTGATGCTGTGGTGACCTATGTAAGCAGACCACAATGTAAGCATGTAAATGTTTCAAGGTCACAAAACTCAAATCTGAGGGATGTCTGGGTGGCTTAATTGACTGCACATCCAACTCTTGGTTTCAGCTCAGGTCATGATCTCAGAGTCACGAGATCAAGCCCTACATCTATCTCCATTCTCAGCAGGGAGTCTGCTCAAGATTCTCTTTCTCTCTCTCTCAAAATAAATAATTCTTTTTTTTTAAAAAACCCTCAAATCTGAGAATAACAAATCTCAAATAGTCAACTAATAATTAAGCAATAGGGGTGCCTAAGTGGCTTACTTGGTTAAGTGCCTGTCTTGTCCAGGGATCAAGCCCTGCATTGGGCTCCCTGCTCAGGGGGGGAGTCTGTTTCTCCCTCTGCCCCTCACCCCTTGCTTTCTCTCTTCTTCACTCTCTCTCACTCCTGAACAAATAAAATCTAAAAAGAAATAAAAAGAAGCTATAGCCAATCAGGTAACTTATTTTCTTTGTATAGAAGTCTTTTTCCTAGCTCCTGTCAGCTCAGTACTCCTAAACACTTTTGGTTTATCACTACCCAATTAGAATCAATTTTTGTTCAAATAAACTCATAATTTTTAATACACCTTGACCAGTTTATCTTTTTGCCTACCATAGGCAAAGCACTGTGCAGGCACGGAATATACAATGGTATACAAAATATTTCTTTTCCTCTTGGCATTTACAGTTTCATGGATGAACAGACCGCAAATAACCTGATCGACAAACAATATTTAAATACCTATTTATGGGCCAGGTGGATGGCTCAGTGATTGAGTGTCTGCCTTTGGCTCAGGGCGTGATTCCAGGGTGTTGGGATCAAGTCCTGCATTGGGCTCCCCACAGGGAGCCTGCTTCTCCGTCTGCCCGTGTCTCCACCTCTCTCTGTGTGTCTCTCATAAATAAATAAATAAAATCTTTTTTAAAAATGTCTATTTATTATCAATCTGCTTCTATGGAAGCTTTATTTTTTTCCAAATTGGTTTGAAAATAATGGCTGCCTTGGAGATCTTCCCACTCTTGTTTTTCTAACTGGACTCTGTGTCTACATTCCCTCTAGGTGGTCTTCAGGACACTGAAAAGAGGATACAGCCTGTTTTAAATACGGTGGACAGGAAGTGGCACTTCCTGCCAAGAGTCTCAGTTGAAACAGATGCCCACAGTGCAGAAACAGGGTGGCCATGATTCTCTGTATAAGATCTTTCAATGACACCATCTCCCCAACCTATGCACCTCGTACCTGTCAGAGCAAAGGTTCAGGGTATTTACATTTTAATCACCTCACCTCACATCTGACATCATGTTTGTTATATTAAGCAGAAATGTAAAAAGGAGAAAGTACCAGTTAAGTAGGACGGCTTCCAACTCTTTAAATATTATCTGCCTATAATTATTATTCCATCATGTAGGAGCACTAAATTTTTTTTTTTGAGCACTAAATTTTTAATTCAATCTTTCTATTGTATCATCCTGACCAACTCTATGCCAGAGTGTTCTTATTTATAGGAAGTGGGTAAAATGTGGCAATCCTTCACACAGCTATAATGAGGTTATTTTTAAAAGAGTTTTAAGGCCTAGGGCAAGTCTTAGTACACAGGTCAAAGGGTTTTGTATACAATCACTAAAAATTCTTTCAATGCTTCTGTAGCTCAAGCCACATTTTATCCTTGTTATCTCCCCAGAATCATAGGTCCCTTAAAAACATGACCTTGAAAAAATCCTTTTAATTATGTGTTGACAGCAGCCCTGCCTACACCCTCCTCTTCCAGTCACTTTCCTCCCCCAACAGAAATAACACAAATACTCACCCTGGAAGATAGTTTTGTGCTACAGCACATGACCACAAACTTTAAATCTCAACTGAGCCCCTCATATTGCGGAAACAATTAGTTAGCTGGTTCTCAAAATGAGCAACGTAGTATGAATGGTCATCAACTAGAGACTTTGTTCACTGTATTTCCTTAAAATCTGCAGATTTGGGACCAGATCACTATATATACCTCAGCCTTGGCTGCCTCCTTGTTATCTATCACTTTGTCTTACAGTTTCATATTTGCATTCATTTCCTTTCCATTGCTACATAATCAACATCCGAGCAGGACACTTAACTGAACAAAGGATTAAACCGAAGAGCATAAAAAGAATTATTTACAGAGGGTGACTCTATGGCCAGACAGAGAAAGAGTAAGAGGGATACATTCTCTGACCTCTCCTTCATCCCTGTCCCATCTCCTACCAATAAGGCCAGCCCCAGACAGACGCCAGAGGGCAGGCGGCCCTGAGCAATGCAGGTGCTGGCAGTCAGCCTCCTGGG
This sequence comes from Canis lupus dingo, assembly GCF_003254725.2. Classification (NCBI taxonomy): domain Eukaryota; kingdom Metazoa; phylum Chordata; class Mammalia; order Carnivora; family Canidae; genus Canis; species Canis lupus. The sequence continues at coordinate 19,792,858 of NC_064244.1, forward strand.
GCACAGAGTACGTGTGACAGGCTGGGGGCTGCGGTGTGGAGAACATGCACAGACTCGACAACACTGACTTTTGTTCCCCCCAACCACTGCAGGGTGCCTACCTCCCCAGCCAACAGCAGAGACCAGGCTGATCCCCTGAGATGGTGACATTCCCAAGAAGGATCAGCAAGCCTGGTGATGGATCACTTACACCAGCACCCCCTTTCATGGAGTGGGAAGACATCTATCCCCTACTACACAGAAAATTCCAAATAGATTAAAGAGAAAATAAATGCTATCTCAGCATTAAAATTAACAGAATTTTATTAATAACTTCAGGACAGAGAAGGCCTCCTTCAAAAAAAGACATGAAATGCAGCAGCTCTGAAGAGATGGATGAGTTTCAGTCAAAAATGTTAAAAAGTGCTTATTATAAAAGACACAAAGCTGACCACAAGACAAGCAGCAGACAGGAAAATATCCAAAACAATCCTAACAATTGCTTCATATGACGCTTATTATTACCCACCAGATACTGATACTCTATTGTGCCCTGATTCATTGAATCTTATCACAGTGTGAGGGAGGTACTATTATTATTCTTCCCACTTCCCAAAGGAACTGAGATGCAGAGAGGTTGAGTCACTTGGTCAAGGTCACACAGCTAGTAGGTGGCAGACCAAAGATTTGAATGCAGGCAGCCAGGCTTCAAGGTCTGTGCTCTTAACCCATACCCTAAGGCCCTCTCTCATTCTTTTTAATGCTACCTGAATTAGACACTGAATTTATAGCCAGAATATAGGAAGGAATCCCAAAACCAATGAGAAAAAATAAAGAACCCAATAGAAAAATGGGCCAATGCTCTTAACAGGCAATTCACAGAAGAGAACACTAAAATGACCAACAAACATACAAAACGTCACTGGCAATAAAGGAAATGAAATTTTAACAAAATGAGACATGATCTTTCTTCACGCATTACATTCACAAAGATGAAGAGATCATTGCCATATATTCGCAAGGAAAGTTATTCTCATGAGCATGGTTGAAGACAAATTTGTAGAGCTTTTGTGGCAGTATGTAATAAAACGTTAAATACCCATTAATGAGGACTTAGCCATGTTTAATGCTTAGCATCTGTTGTAGAAAAATATGTGTACCATGATATCACTGTCATATTTCCAATAGTAAAATTTTAGAACGTAATTAACCGTCCCAAAATTCACATTGATAGTTTTAAAAACCAGTGGCAGTGTCTATGAATCACTACCCAATAGTTCAGAAGCAGGAGAGGCAGTTACAGTGTGGTGGGGAAGCTTCCGGACTCCCAGGTAGCCCCATCCAGTTCTACCACTTATTCACTGGGTGAACAACAAGCCCTCATCCTCTCTGTGCCCCAAGGGCTTCATCCGAAAGTGAGACTTAAAACAGCACCTGCTTTGTCGTGAGAATTCAGTCAGGCAGTACCTGTAAAGATCTCAGAATGGCATCTGACACATGCCAAGTGCTCCATAACTCTTAGTGGTTGTTATAGGTCCCATGGAGGGGCACCTGGGTGGCTCACTGGTTGAGCATCTGCCTTTGGCTCAGGGCGTGGTCCCGGAGTCCCAGGATCGAGTCCCACATTGGGCTCCCTGCGAGGAGCCTGCTTCTCCCTCTGCCTACAACTCTGCCTCTGTGTCTCTCATGAATAAATAAATAAAATCTTTTAAAAAATGCAGACACATGCACTCATGTACCACACAAGATGACTGCAATTATATATATATATATATACACATATATGCACAAATAATATATGCATATATAGAAGAACTAAGCAATCACTTACAAGTGATTTGTATAATTGTCTTTCATCCTTTTTAGAAGGATAAATGTTATATCCTTTTAAGGAGACATTTTTTTAAAATTGGGGGGGGGGCACCTCAGTGGCTCAGTAGGTTGAGTGTCCAACTCTTGATTTTGGCTCAGTTCATGGTCTCAGGGTCATGAGATTGAGCCCCTATGCTGGGTGTTGCAGAGGCTGTTTAGAATTCTCTCTCTTTATTTATCCTTCTGCCCCTCCCTGCCCCTCACAAGCACATGTGCACATGCACTCTCTCTCTCTTAAAAAAAAAAAAAAAAGTATTTCTTAAATTTCACATAGAAAAAAGACTAGAAGAAAATAAATCTAAATATTCATGATGATTGCTTTTGGATGAAAAAACAATGAATTCATTTTGTTTACTTCTTCTCTTCCAATCGTGCCTTCAGGCTTACATATTACCTTAATTCCAATATTTTTTTAAGATTTTATTTATTTATTCATGAAAGACACAGAGAGGCAGAGACACAGGCAGAGGGAGAAGCAGGCTCCCTAAGGGGAGCCTGATGTAGGACTTGATCCCAGAATCCTGCGATCACGACCTGAGCCAAAGGCAGACACTCAACCACTGAGCCACCCAGGTACCCCTAATTTCAACAGTTAAACCACTATGGTTTTCGGGAAACACATTGCTAACACATATAAATAGAAACGATGATGCTTGAGACACAGTCCTGATGATTTTCATGAAGTCAGTTGAACTTTTTTTTTCTATTTGTTTTCCCCTACTTTTTTTTTTTTTTTCCAAAAGACAGGAGGGTCTGATAACGATTAGCAGAAAAGCTTCCCAGCAAAGAGGTCATGTGAAGGATTTAGAAATGGTTTGAGTTGGAAGGAAGAAGGTCCCAAACTCACAGCCTCTCTTGTCCAGGGCAGCCTCCAGAGGTGGTTTCCAATTGACTAGGGTGGCTCACGTGGTTGTGACCTTGGGAGTCTTGACATGACACACATGCTCCATTTTCTTCAGGATCCCATCATTTCTAAAGGCCTTAAACCCTTGTGCAGCTTTTATTTATGACATTTGCCTGGTCGCTAAAAGCATGGGAGCATGCACTGCCCAAGGAAGCCCTCAGTTCATCAATGAGAGGGAAGTGGGAACATATCAAGAGATTGTGATGAAACATGAAGAAACAGGCTTCAGTTTTAAATCAATGAGAGCTTTTGCAGACCCATTCCTAGAGAACTTTGATGGTAGGATCTTTAACTATGTGTCTCAGATAATTTTGTATAAACTTTCGTTGAGATCAGGCATTAAAATACCACTGAGAGTCCGGTAGTAGAGCAGCCCTCTGACCGGTATGTGCATCATCTGGAATGCTTGCCCAAAACAGGGGTTTCCAGAGCCATCCCGCCCTACTCCACCACTGGCTCAGGTGATTTAGTATCACCCTGATGATACTAAATCAGGGAAGCTTTGACCTCATTTCAAGAAACCACACTGTGACAGACACCTATAGAGATGCTCATGAAGCTTATAATCCCCTTGGTCACAAATGGGCCGATGCAGCTCACAGCTGGTGTTTAGAGGCAGCAGATGGCACAGGGGAGGCCATCTGCCCCAAGTTGGGCCTGTTGGATTCTCTCTCCTGACCACTCAAACTTGGAATTCAGTGAGCCTAATGATCTCCACTCATTATCCAACTGGAAGAAGGCAGAGACATGCAAAGTTAAGGATGGCCATCTTCTGCCTCATGTATTCAGAAGCAAAGAAAGCTAATCCTTTTTTTTTTTTTAGATTTTATTTTTTTATTTGACAGAGAATGAGCGAGAACGTGAGCATAAGCAGGGGGAGCGGGAGAGGGAGAAGCAGGTTTCTCACCAAGCAGGGAGCAGGATGTGGGACTCAATCCTAAGACCCTGAGATCATGACCTGAGCCAAAGGCAGATGCTTAACCCACTGAGTCACCCAGGCACCCTGAAAGCTAATCTTCCAAAGAAATGAAGCAGTAGTGCTGAGAAAAACAAAATAATGTAGCCCTATTCTAAGGTACAGTAATATTGCTATGACAAACATACCCAAATTTCAGTGACTTAATGCAATAACATTTTATTTCTTGCTCGTGTAACAGTCTACTATGGTATCTTTTGATCAGTACCACTATTTCCATCCTGTGGTTCTGCATATAGGAAGTTTTTATGGGCCAGGCCTGGGAGCAGCACATACACTCAAATGGCCAGAAGTCAGCCACATGGCCCTGCTTAAAGACAAGGCATGCCTAGAAATGTGGTTTAGCCATGTGCCCCAAGGTAAAAGGGAAATGGAGTTTGGTGAACACATAGCAGTCCCTACCACCAGCTCCCAAGAGAGAAAAGTTAAAAGAACACTTGCCAAACTATTATCAAGAAACAAAGGAACAGGGGCCCCTGGTGGCTCAGTTGGTTAGGCATTCAAATCTTGATTTCAGCTCAGGTCATGATCTCAGGGTCATGAGATCAAACCCCACATCAGGCTCTGCACTGAGTGTGAAGTCTGCTGGAGATTCTCTGCCTCTGTCCCTCCTGCTCATTTTCTCTCTCTAGGTAAATATAAAAATCTTTTTTAAAAAATGAACAAATAATAAAACAGAAAATAAGAATGGTGAGGATGTGGAGAAATTGGAACCCTCATGCATTGTTGGTGGGAATGTAAAATGATGTGACCACTGTGGAAAACAGCATGGAGGTTCTTCAAAAAATTAAACATGGGACTCCCTAGGATCCAGAATTCCACATACCCAGAGAAATTGAAAAAGGGAATTGAATAGGTACTTGCACACTCCTGTTCACAGCAGATGACAGAAGATGGAAACAATCTGATCTGTTAACCTCATTAACAGATGAATGGATATACAAAATGTGGTTTATCCATCCATACTATGGAATACTATTCAGCCTCAAAAAGGAAGTAAATTCTGACATAATAATGTCCCAAAAGTACAAATATTATGATTCCACTAATACAAGATTTCTAGAGCAGTGATATTCATAGAGGTAGATAGTGGAATAGTGGTCACCAGGGACTGGAGGGGGAGGGGTGGGATGTCTCTAGGCCGAGTTTATTCCTGAGCTACAGACATTAATGCAAATAAAAAACAAACAAAAAACATTTACACTCAGGTTCCACACATCCTGTCTGAATACCACCCTCTGCTCTCTGGAATCCCCTCCCCTGCTCCTCCTTCTCCATTCTCTATCTCAGCCAATAGTTCTGTTTTCAGTTGCCCAAACATCCAAGGAATTATTCTAAATATTCTCTCTCCACCCCCACCATCAAAACCATCTGTTCAGCCAGAAGCAATGTACCCATCTTTTGTGTCACTGCTCTAGCCCAGGCCTGCTTCATTCACCACATTCATTGCTAACAACTTGCTGATTGCTTTCAATACCTTCAACCTCTTTCCATCCTTTGCCCACCCTTTCCCCAGAGAGGTCATTCCAAAGTATTGGTCTGATTGCGTGCTGCCTGACTGCCACCCTGACTCATTTGTCCACCTCTCACCCTCCAGAAAATGGACATGAGACTCTTCACAGTACCAGTGTTGCCCGTTTCCTCCCACACACACCCTCTCCCACAGCGCCCAGCTCACTCCTCACCCTGGGCTACTTCCCAGGCTTCCATGACTTTGCAACGCTATTCCCCCTGCCTGGAGTACCTTTCTCATCGCCTCCTTCACTTGGTCTCTTCCACTTCTCTATCAAGAGTCAGGTCAGACATCACCAATTCCTGAAAGCCTTTTGTGACTCCCCATCCCCATCCCTCATCTAGGTTAGTTGTGAGTTTGTTTCCTCTCAACTTTGCAGATGGTCCTTGTGTGTTCATTTCTCCAACCACTCAGCCGCCAACTCTTAGGTCAGGGACTCGGCCTTTGCCTCCGGGCCACCAAAGCCCATCTCTGTGTCTGGCATGGGATGACACTCAGCAAATGTCTGTGGTCACCATTAAAGGGTACTCATTATTTCCTGGGAAATGCTATAAAGACAAGGTGCCAGTGGAAAACAAAACAAAAAACACCAGACGTACATTGACACGCTCATTGCACATTCAGTCAAATCTGGATTTGGGAAGATTTGTTTTTTGGACCACTGACCATCATGCAAGCTCCCCTATGCTAGGGGAGCGGAGCTGAAAGCAGCACTTTTCCCATCCCTGACTCCATCCCTCAACTGACTGTATTCAGGAAAGCAGACACTGAAAATAATATAACACAATTGGAAGCTAATGAAATACTCATTTGTACGAATCCTGGCAATGCTTCTACACGGGAGTAGTTCCGTTTACATCTCTAGAAAGAAAGTCTGGGTTTCATTTTGTAAACTCAGAGCAGAAATAAGGTGCCTAAAGACATCTTGACACTCCAGCAGTGTTTTAGAGAATTCTACATATTGCACATTGGCTGATGACACCACCACTCAGAAATGTGACATTTTCTTACAAAGGAGAAACTATCCCTTATCCATAATCTGACAAGTCACTTCCGAAAGCTGAGTTAGGGCTGGTTTGCTCCAAATTCCCAGAAGAACAGATGCATGCAATTTCTATTTATAGGTTAAATCTAGTCACTACAAAAATGCACAATAACAAAAGGTCATTACACCCTTAGGGGATAACCTACTTAAAAGGAAAGCCACTGGTCTCTAAGAAAGCACAGACCACAGAAGGCTTAACCCCAGCCTTGCTTCAGTGGAATTTGACCTGTGTAACTACGTCCCCACCTCATATAACGGTTCTCTAGCAGCACTTCTCCACAGGCTTAATACAAACCTTGCTTGCTGCCTATCCTGATCTGTTTCTGGCACTTGGTATTTTGTGGGACTGGATTGAGTTAAGAGAGCTAGACAGTTTCTGTTGCTAGGAGCATGAATATATGAATGAAGGCATGGCAAATCCAAGTGCTCTAACTTCAAGAGAGGACAGGCATGGGGTGCCTGTCAGGATCAAAGGTAAAATCTCTCTCCTCTTGGCCCTAAAAATATTGAAAAGTATTTCATGGTATGAATAAACCACATCTCATTCCTTCTGTGGATGAACATTTCACACAGTGTTCTAGCCCCCAATATTCATGCTTGCAATCCTTCATTTCTCACATTCTTCTTTTAAGAGTAATAGATCAGCTTCATTATCCCAATTTTAGGAATGTGGAAACCTTCCTCTTACAGAGATCACATGGGTACTGAGCATGAATGAGTATGACAACAGAGTTCAAAATCGTGTCACTTTTTTTTAAGATTTTATTTATTTACTCATGAGAATAAGTACTCATGAGAGAGCAACAGAGACACAGGCAGAGGGAGATGCAAGACCAGATCCCAGGACCCTGACCCAAAGGCTCAAATTGCTCAACCACTGAGCCACCCAGGTGCCCAAAATTGTGTGTCATTTTTTTCCTGGCCTTGCCCTCCACGATCATCAGTGTCCAGAAGATACATACCTGATTTCTAGAACCCACTCCCCACTGTTATAGTCCACAGTGCACAGGTGCTGCTAGAGGTCTGAGCCAGCATGGAAACCCAGAGGCTCTGCAGGCACCCTCAAATCTGAGACCATTCCCCCAACCTGGAGGGTTTCTAAAAGAACCCACCTCTCCAGGGCACTCAGATCTGCTTGGGTCACCAGCATCCCAGGCACCTCCTAGGACTGCAGGTGGTTATGATCCTTTTCCTCCTTCCAGGGTCACAAGGTCAGGGCCACAGGAAAATTACTGAAAACAAGATTGTTGAGGGTTGATTTGCCAATATCAAAACATGCTATCATGCCACATTAATTAAAAATATCACAGAGCTCACACAGGAAAGGCAAATCAATGGAAAAGAATGAAGAGTCCAGGGATCCCTGGGTGGCGCAGCGGTTTGGCGCCTGCCTTTGGCCCAGGGCGTGATCCTGGAGACCCGGGATCGAATCCCACGTCGGGCAACCAGTGCATGGAGCCTGCTTCTCCCTCTGCCTATGTCTCTGCCTCTCTCTCTCTCTCTCTCTCTCTCTCTCTCTCTGTGTGTGTGTGTGACTATCATAAATAAATAAAAATTTAAAAAAAAAAAAAAGAATGAAGAGTCTGGAGACTAGATGTAAACACACACACTCACATATGTATTACATGGTACAAATATTTCAAATTGGTGATTCACAGAGAAAAGACTATTACCAAATACCGTTGAAATAATGGACTACTGGGACACCTAGGGGGCTCAGTGGTTGAGCGTCTACCTTTAGCTCAGGTCATGATTCCAGGATCCCGGGATCAAGTCCCACATAAGGTTCCCCACAGGGAGCCTGCTTCTCCCTCTGCCTATGTCTTTGCCTCTCACTCTGTGTTTCTCATGAATAAATAAATAAAATATTTTAAAAAAATAATGGACTACCAGTTGGGAGGGAAAATGAAGATTGATCCTTATCTTCCATTCCATATCCAAATAAGTTCCGAATAGGTTAAGGTTCAAATTTTTTTTAAAAAGAGAAAGATCTCATAAACTATCCAGGGAAAAGATTGATAGGTTTAAACTTTTCTATGGTTAAAAAAAAACAGACATATGGCATACGTTTATAGGTAAATAAATGCATCTTTACAATGCAACATTTTAAAGGTGAATATACAAAGGCATCTTACAAATCAATAAGGGAAAGAGGGATTATCCACAAAAAGGAGGGGGGGGCAAAAAACAAAGAGGTCATTTGCAAAAGTTAGAAAGAGATACCACAAAATGCTGGTAGAGATCAAAGAAAGTCGCATTAAACAACAATGATATATCCAATTTCACCTATCAGATTGGCAAACACTGAAAAGAGTGATCCTACCCAGGGTTGGCTAGGCAGTAGCCAAGGGAAATAAGGCCCTTTTATCCACTGCTTGTGGGAGTGGAAACTGATACCCTTTCAAGAACACAGTCTGGCCCTAGGTACCCAACTTCAAAATACGTGTATCATTTGACTGGCAACTCCACTTCTGGGAATCTATCCTGGAAAAACAGTCCCTCAGGTATGGGAAGTGGAGGCACACACACTGTGTGGTCAGTCCTGTGGGGATGGGAATGCGGCCAAGGGACCTATGGCAGGTCCCAGGGGCTAGAGAGCAGAGGGGAGAGGAGCAGATTTCCTAGAGGAGGGGTTGCTGGAGATGAGTTTCGGAAGACAGGTGGAAGGAAGAATAAAGGGGATGGGAGGATAGAGGTAAGACAGAGAGAGAAACCACGCACCCGGGGACATAAGCAGGGCCCCGGGGCTGGGGGCAAGGAAAGCGGAGGAGGGGAGTCAGTAACAAAAATGCCAATGAAGGCCACTCGTGATCCCCACTTCATGGATGACACAACTGAGGTTTGGTTACACAGCTCAGGTGGACAGAGCTGCTCACATAACTTGGAAAGATAGAGTGGGCATTTGAGCCAAGGTTCCTCTGACTGTGGAACCCAGGCCAGGGTGGGGGATATGGGCTCTCTCCTGATGGCCACCGTGGAAGGTGTGTAGAAGGCACGTGGAAGGGGTACATTCGCCTTCCCCAGGTTTGCTCTGGTGGCAGTGTGGAGAGTGGATCAGAGGCCTCCTAGGAAGAAAGAAGACAAGCAGGTAGACATCTGTTGCAAGACGATGGATGAGGAAAAGTGAAGCAGGCATGGAGCAGTGGGGGATTTGAGAGAGAAAAGCCACAAGACTTGGGGACTTGTTGAGTGAAAGGAGTGGGAGGCACAGTCTGCAGTGACTCCTGCTGTCACCTTGACACTCCAGGATGAGCAAGTGTTAATATACAAACAATTTCTCTTGCTTCTTGGACACACCTCTGTTCACATATTTGCTCTCAGCCTCCCCTCCCATGAAATATCATCCCCAGTTGCCTCCAAATTGAAATCCCATAGTTCAAAACCTGTCTCCAATGCTACCTCTTGTCTCATGAAGTCACAGAATACTCTTCCTCCACCCCACTTAGAGTGTCAACATTTTGTGTTGGCCTCTATCTGCCTGATAGTTCTTCAGTCAGGCAGATACCCTGTCTTAGTTGCTTGTTGGTCTCCTGAAGGCAAGGACCACATGGCCACATCATACCCTTTTCCATGTGTTTTGCAGTACAAAGCAGAGGCTCTTGTACATGATAGACATTTAAATAGTTGAAATAAAGAAAACAAATAGCTCTCCCCTCTTTCCTCTCTTAGATTTTGCCTCCTCAGCTTTTAGGAAAGAAATCGCTTAAATGTTTCTTGCTCCAGAAACCAAAAGAGTTGGAAGTTTTGGAATGCCTGCGGGAGATTTTCTTAATCCTTAACTGGCTGATAACACTGCAGGAAACTAGCTTAAGGAAAACAGTGATGAAACTGTAAGGTCCTATTACCACTTCCCTGCTCTACTGAACAGGACATTTTGAGAGTAATTTCCAGTGGAATGTCTTCCAAATGTATATAAATAGTCACGGTCAGCCTGGTGAAAGTGTGTGTTTCCAAGATGAACTGATAAACTAAGCAAGATAAAAGAGGTCAAGTGGACAAGATGGATTGCGTAGGACATTTATAGACAAAGTTTGCACATTTTGCTGGAAAGCAAGTGCATAAGAGCTCAGGTCTGCCTCATTTTATTTTTTTTATTTTTTTTTTTTTTTAGGTCTGCCTCATTTTAGAGAGCACAGTACAAAACTTTAATCTCAAAAACAAAGATAAATAAACAAATAAGGGGAAACTGTTTACAGAACCAAAATTTTCCAAACTCTCTAGTAAGTCAGGCACAAACAAGATATTCATGCAAGAAATTGGGCTGATCCTTGGTAAAAACAAGGCAACTCAAAACCACTCACCATGTAATACTTTGGTCATTATAGTGACACAATGAGGCCCCTCCTAGAATTGTCTTTCCTTTCAACCAATCCATATGCCAAACCAGAATTTTCCAAAGTGTGCTGCCTAGAACATTAACCCCCCAAAATTTCTCATCAAGGGGGTTCCATGGTCAAAGACATTTAGGAAATGTTTAAGGCTCTCCATGTGTCTTGGCATCATGGAGGCTCTGAAAAGTCTTTTATAAACTTTCACTCTTCTAAGCATGTGTTTTCCAAGTTATTTGGTCATGCAGCCTTCTAAAAGTAAAACCATAGTGAGGTTGAAACATTATTCCCCAAAACCCAGTTGGGGAACCTCAAGATATTACCATCTCTGGTTTCCCTTCCTTCTTCTGAACCTCACCTCTTCCCTTCAAAAGTCAATAGTCACATTGCTCATTCCCTCAGAGCCCAGAGAGAGCACTAGAAAACATGAAGAGATCATTTAATTCATTTATGGATAATGACTTTTTTATTACCTCTCCCTGGAAGCAACTGCATTTTTACTGAGGGCCTCTGAAATACAATGGCTAAATTTAAAAGAACACTGCAAATGCCAAGACTTTCGTGCCTCTGTATCACATCAGGAAGTCACCTCTTCTTTTCATGTGTAGGTTCCCCACCAGGAAGGCATAGGGAAGTTACTCTCCCTCTCCCTGCCATCAAAGCAACCACAGCAACAACAAAATATCATGTGGGCTACCATTCACCCTCACCTTTACCTCGTCATGCTTTAGGGATCAAAATAAGTATTGTTTCCTCCTCCCTGACTCCTGGACTAGAATAACAAATGGGGTGATCCACGTTCATAACACCCAGGACATCCCTCTGCCCTGTCTCCATAGCATTTATCACTCTATATGCCATAATAGTTCACTTCTCTGTCTCAACCATCATCTCTCTCTGTCTCATCCTCTTCTGTATGCCCAAAGCCTGGTCCAGGACAGAGTATATCACAGGAAATCAACAATCTAATAAATGGAGAAATGTGTTGGTTGGTTAATTGGTTGGTTAACTTCTAATCCTATGGGACTAACAATCCCATTTCCAAGAAGAAATTCAAAAGAAGATGAATGTATGAAACAGACTACACCAGTGAGAGTCTAATGATCCCATTCAGCCATACATTCTATTTGAGCATTGCCATATAAGGCATTACAGAAGAAACTACAGGAAAATAAAAGATTTGTAAGATCGGATTCCTGCCTTCAAGGAATTTAAAATAAAGAAGGAACAATCATAATCTTTCTACTAGCCTGCAACATGGCTGATGCAGGAGAGCATTTCTGAGAACCTGAACATCCTCTCCATCTGCTATTAAGAACACAAACATTTATTAGATTGAAAGTTTCACCCTGGCCCCCAGTGCCAACAGCTTAAAATAGGGTAGCTTCCCGTGCAAGCAGGGCTGCCTACAGGATACCAAACAGACTTGTGTGTTTCTGTTACTCAATACTGTGTAGGCACTAACACAGCAAGCATAAAATGCAAGGGACCAGGCTTACAGGGGCTGAGGAAGTCGGGGTGGAGCTATGCGGCTTTGCTGGTGTGTGTGATAGCAGCCGAATGGGGAACATCTGTGTCCTGTCAGAGTTTCCTAGAGGTCTTCTCTAACTGCAGTGTGAGCAAATTAAGATTGATAAATTGTAGGGCTCTTTCTGGCTTTAAAGATCCCAGATGCTCTGCTAAATTAATGGATGCTCTATCTCCACTCAATCTGACACCAAAACAGAACTTTGAAAACATACCAGACCTCCACTCCCCCAACCCACTGAGCACACCCAGGACAGTGCGCCTTCTTTCAGCTCAGATTCCAAGCAGCACATCCATATATCTAGTTGGCGACTGTGTGCATGCGTGTGTGTGTGTGTGTGTATACATACATACGCGCACATGTACATTTTCAGAACTTATCTTCACTATAGGGCATGTGTACACAATCTTGACCAACAAATGTACATCTGTTGACACAAATTGCCCAATGAAGTTCCTTGAACACCAAACTGTCCATTACAGAATAATTCCAAGAAAGATGAGATCATTTGTGTCATTTGGAAACCACTGTTTTACTCAGACATAACACACTGCTAATAATAATACCTAAGACTGTTCTTTTCTTATTCTCCAGCACTGAGTTCACTAACCTAGTTTTCTACATGGCCAACAGGATGTTTTATTTATATCAGTAGAAAATAATCACATGTAGCTTGAGGAAAAGTATTCGAGGCGCTTAACCAAAGCTATTCTGCTTCTGTGAGATTCTGAAGATCAGATACAACTGGAGAACAGCGTCTTGGTGGTCACCCAAGTAAGCATGCAACTCCAAATGAAGCATCTCTAATAACGGTAGTTCCCTTTGAAAGAAACTGACTAGAAGGAAATATCCCTAGCAAAGGAAAAGCATCCTAGGAAAATAAGCCAAAAAAAGAAGAAATGCCCTACAAATTCAGACCACTGGATCGTCTACTTCCATATTCTCTTTCCAATTAGGGCATTAGAGGAAATTAAATAGAGTTCATCCTCCAAGACATCATCTTCAGAAGTTTTTTGTTTTGTTTTTTTTTAATTTTTAATTATTTATTTATGATAGTCACAGAGAGAGAGAGGCAGAGACACAGGCAGAGGGAGAAGCAGGCTCCATGCACTGGGAGCCCGATGTGGGATTCGATCCTGGGTCTCCAGGATCGCGCCCTGGGCCAAAGGCAGGCGCTAAACCGCTGCGCCACCCAGGGATCCCCATCTTCAGAAGTTTAAAATGTTCCTAAACATCCCTAAATTCTCCATCAAGGCTTGGTAACAATGATTTAAAACAATAATTTGTGGTGTTCAAACTCTTTCAAGCAAAGCATGCCTGGGTACGGGCCCCAAGTCAGTGGCCTCCAGCATGGGGACCACACTGGCTTCCTCAGCTGCTTGCTATCTGGTTTTCAAAGTTCTCCCATTTCCAGAGTCCAGTGATCATATCAGCAAGTCAGCTTCATTCATTCTCTCATTCATCCATTCAGCAAGTATTTATGGAGCATTTACTATACTACAACCTGGGATACATTGGTGAATAATAAAACTGTGGTCCTCAAAATCTGGTGCTGGGACCAGGAGCACCAGCATCAGCTGGGAAATTCTTAAAAATACAAATTCCTAAGGGCACCTGGGTGGCTCAGTAGGTTAAGCAGCTGCCTTAGGCTCAGGTATGATCTCAGGATCCTGGGATCAAGCTCCACATTGGGCTCCTCACTCAGTGGGGAGTCTGCTTTTCCCTCTGCTCCTTCTCCCTATACTCTCTCTCAAATAAATAAATAAAATCTTAAAAAAAAAAAAAAGAAGAAATACAAAAATTTAGGTTCCACCTCAGACCTATCACAAACTCAAGGGGGGTGGCTAAGAATCTGGTTTTTTAGCAAGCCCCCCAGGAGATTGGGAGGCACATTTAAGTTGGGGAATCCAGCACAGACTAAGGCCCGGCCCTCACAGAGTGCACCTTCTCGTGGACAAGATAGGCAAGAGTTAATAAATAACAAATGTGTAATATAACATGAGGCAACAATTTTTAGTTGTGTTTTTTTTTTTTAAGTAAATCAGGAAACAGAGAGAAGAGTAATGGGGTGCTATGTCAGATAGGAGGGTCAGGGAAGGAAAACCTCCCTTTCAAGCAGAGCATGAAGCCAGAGCACAGGACACATGCACAGGCAGCCCAGCATCATAGCGGCATTCTGTCTCCTCTTGGACCTTCCAATAAACCAGACCACACTGGATAGAGGCTTGTCTTACCAGCCATTCCATGATGCCTATGGGAATTTGAATCTTGAGGAAAAGTAAAACAATTTAGTACCTGCTCCAAACTTCCAACTAAGTTTTGAAATCAGAAGATACCAAAATAGCCCGAAGCCTCAATGATTTCACTTACCATTTGGAATAGACATAAGAGAGACCTTTTTGACAGTGAAGATTATGAAAATATAGAATAGGCTGCCAAAGAAGACACAGGAATGAATGCTCTCCTGAAGGAGAGATTATTCCTCAACACTTATGGTTCATGTGCAATTCTGGTGGGATGCAAGCCTGAAACAGGTGATCCTTTGGGGTCACATTGATGCCTGAGATCACAAACATCTGCTATACTGTTTTTCCAATGCTTTTAATAAAAATCCTCAAACATATGGAAGAACAGAGTGATGATCACACATAGATGTGCCATAAAGAATCCAAAATGATAACTTTTTGCCATATTTGGGTTTTTTTAAGATTTTATTTATTTGACAGAGAGAGAGCATGAGTGGGGGGAGCAGCAAGCAAGAGAGGGAGAAGTAGGCTCTCCGCTCGGCAGGGAGCCAATGTGGGGCTCGATCCCAGGACCCTAGGACATGACCTGAGCCAAAGGCAGATGCTTCACTGATGGAGCCATCTAGACACCCCTGTCATATTTGTTTTAGATAGATGATAGATAGATAGATAGATAGATAGATAGATAGATAGATAGATAGATAGATAGATAGATAGATGATAGATAGATAGATGATAGATAATAAATAGATACTGCAAGCCATTGGAAAATAAATATTGTATCCTTTACCCTTAAATAACAATCATGTATCTCCTAAAAATCTGTTTCTTCCTACAGAATCATAGTGTTATTACCACTCTTAAAATTATTAATAATTTTCTGATCTCTAATAATTTCTCATCCATACTCAAGCTTCAAAGGTTTCCTTTAATTACTTATTTAGGTAATAACTGCAATATGCTCATATTAGTTGGACAGAGTTGAACCAGAGTTTCATCTGGTTCTAAATACAGACATAGATGTAGACATTGAAATTATACCAAAATTTGAGATGATGATGATCACAAACCCAGAGGTTATAATAAACAATTTGTGGGAAAATGTTAGAAAAGGAAGCAGGGATCCCAGAAAAAGAGACTGAGCCTGCTATTGACTAAATGTTTGTGTCTCCTCAAAATTCATATGTTGAAATGCTCACACTCACACACACACACCCCCCACTGTGTGATAGCATTAGGGAGTAAAGCCTTTGAGAGAGAACTAGATCATAAAGGTGGAGCCCTCATAAAATGATTAATACCTTTAAAAAAATAATAATGAGAGAGTTTGCTTCCTCTTTCTTTCTTTCCATTAAGTGAGGATAGAGCAAGAAATCAGCAGACTCTAAATCAGGAAGTGAGCCCTCCACCAGACACCAGATCTGCTAGCACCTACATCTTGGACCTCCAGCCTCCGGAACCGTGAGAAATAAAAGTCTGCTATTTAAACCACCCCGTCTGTGATAATTTGTTATAGCAGCCTGAACTGACAAAGACAGAGTCTGAATATATGCATTCATTTATTCAGCAAATAGGCAGAGATGTACAAGACAGACACTCTCCCTGTATTCTGGGGGTCAGTTCAGCCAGCAGAGAAGTCAGAAGCAATGGGAATGCAATGGGAATCCCTTTGTTGGCTCAGGACCTACCTATCCCCTATATCTTTCATCTTGCTGCCAGTTAGATGGATCCTCCCATGGTTTAGAGGGCCCTGTGTCTCAGGGAGGTAACCTGCACTTCTGGGATCAGAGTGCCAAGCAGACGGACACTGGATGACCAGTCAAGGTCATCTTGGATGGAGACACAAATACAAGAGCCAGGGGAATACCAGGTCAAGGAGTGTCCAGGCCAGGCTGAATGAATCATTTGCTTCTTTAGCATTTGAACAGAGGCGGAGGGGAAGGAGGGATGTCTCTCCTGCATTCCTTTTTTACAAGGTTTGTCTAAAAACTGGCAAATGCAAGACACAAAGCTTGACTCTTGGTGACAAAAGTAATCTGTAATACCATAATCATTAAACAGAATGGTAGAAATTCAAGAGAATATGGGGTCTATTCACTCAAAAAGCATTTATGGAACATCTATTGGACAGAAGAATCAATTTCAGAGCCTCAGACCATCAGATGCTTAGTGCTGCCCTACACAAGGTTATAGATCTTTAGGAAGGAAAGTACCAGTGACTTTCAGAGGATACATAGCTATTGTGGTGGCACAGTCAGGCTTAAAGCATAGTTTTCTTTCTTTACCACCCAGGGCTGTCTCCACCATCCCATTATGGCCATGACGAGATTTAATATTACATGAGCCCTTTGTTCTCATATTATTACATGTAAGTTTCAGGAGAGCAGATACTTCCATTTGTTCCCTGATGGCATTCCTCCCCTACCAACAGTGCTGAACACGTGCTATGTCTGGCACATAATAGATGCACAATAGAATTTTTAACTAAATGAACATGCATACCTGAGGTCATGCAATATATTGCAACACCGCCACCCATTTTGTACTAAACACTTTCAATTTGTATATAACTTGCTTGACATCCTACACTTCACAAGGCCAAAGAGGTAACCAGGGCAATGATGACGATTTAAATGGGTCAGGATATTTTGTTTTCCACAGATCTGATCTTAACTTTTCAGAAGCGCTTTATTCTAATTTTAGTCTTAAGTCATGAAAACCAGGCCAGCAGAAGCTATTTCATCTTACTCTTTGGGGGAAAGAAAATCAACACTGTTGCAACACTAATGCAAGTTATC
Source organism: Canis lupus dingo (assembly GCF_003254725.2). Lineage (NCBI taxonomy): Eukaryota > Metazoa > Chordata > Mammalia > Carnivora > Canidae > Canis > Canis lupus. Next base: position 19,810,047 of record NC_064244.1, read on the forward strand.
AGTGTAACTTTGACACTAATCCATTGATCCTCTTCCCATTTTATGAAAGCAAGAAAAGCTACATCATAGATTTTTCTGACTTAACAAGAAACCGAAGCTCTGTCTAGTGAATTTAAGTCATTCATGTATCACTTGGACGGGTACCCTAATTGGCATTGAACCCAAAGCAGTGTTCTCCATAGCAGATACATTTTAGAGACAATTTCCAAGGTTGCTGAGACCCTTGGGCAACTTCTCTAACTGTTCCTCAATAGAAAGTAGGCTTAATCTTTAACTCTGATTCAATTTCCTGATGCTGAATGGCTTCTCAGTCTTCTCTCAGAATTTTGCCAACCATTTGGGATAGATAGTTAATAATTATCAAGACCTTGGAATTTCCACAGTCTGTGAGGTAATTTCTAGAAGTTTAATAACCATGCAGACAGCTCCCATTAACATTCCCAGTGCTTCACAGGAATTGGAGGCATCCTCCAAATCTCACCATTTGCTTTCTTATGCAGTTATTCTAGTTGCAATCATTGGACACTCTATGAAGAGGTGATGGTATCTCTCTGTGGAGGTGGCATATCTACCAACAATGGCCAAAATCTTGCACCTGGTGTTTCTCAGGCTCAGTTAGGAACTCCAGCTGAGCTTCTGCTCCTGCCTAGGAAGCAAAAAAAGTTGCCTCCCGTCATGCCATTTTATTAACTCACTCCAGGAAAAAATGCAGTGACAAGTAGACATTGTTCTTTGGTTGTCTGCTGATCAGCCTTGGTGTGAAGGGAATGGTCCCTTGGACAGACCAGAGAGAGTACAAAGAAGGTCCTGCACGCATGATCCTCTCCGATTTAGGTTTTCAGAGAACTAGGCAGTGGATAGAGTATCACTTCACCTAAGCTCATCGAAGTCACACTACGTATGTGCCATTCTCACTTCAAAAAACAATACAGAGAAGATTAATATCACCCTGCACAAAGATGACATGCAAATTCCTGAAGCATACTTTTAAATGTGAGGCTATGTGAATTGTACTCCAACAAACAAACAGATAGATAAACAAGTAAGTGCATTCTGGACACTGGAAAATCAGCTAGGACATATTAAGTGGCCCTTCAGCTATATATCTTAGGAAACACTACCTGTCAAGTGGACAGTAAATATAGCCAAGGGCACTCTTCACTCTAGATAGCTACTGTTCTAGAATAAAAAACAAGGGAAAGAACCACACCACCCCCAAGTCAGCAGGACAGGAGAAAGAGAATTTTTTTTAGAAAGGAAACCTCTCAGAAAATAATTTAAAATGGTAAGCAGAAGAAAATTCAAATAATCTCCCAGAATGCAGAGAAAAGTTAAAAAGGAGAGAGATATATGATAAATAAGACAGTGTCTTAACCTAAAAATTGCAGTGGTTTCTGAGAAAGAAACCAGAATATTTGAGATAGAAGTAATAACTTAAACAGCTTTCCCAAGTGTGTAGATCAAAAGAAACCTCCAAACAAAATCAGTTAATATAAATCCATTATTAGATATCCTCTTGAGGTATCCCTGGGTGGCGCAGCGGTTTGGCGCCTGCCTTTGGCCCAGGGCACGATCCTGGAGACCCGGGATCGAATCCCACATCGGGCTCCCGGTGCATGGAGCCTGCTTCTCCCTCTGCCTGTGTCTCTGCCTCTCTCTCTCTCTCTGTGACTATCATAAGTAAATAAATAAAAATTAAAAAAAAAAAAGATATCCTCTTGAAAAAAAAGGGGGGGGATTATAATAATGCCTCAGTCAATGTGTTGACAGGAACTAGACCTTCTGCAGGCAGGTTAACTGTGCATCTATGGGGAGGGTATAGAAGGATCTCACAGAGGTCAGTGGATGGCAGTATTGCTGGGCTTCCTGGAAAAAATAACCATTGTGCTGAGTTTTTCTCCCTACCCCCAACCCCACAATTCAACTTCACTCCATGACTGCTTCATCCACATATCTCAAAGAACTGACTTCCCTGTTTGCTTATAAATCACTCAAAATGACTTTCTAAATGAAATATCAGCATTTGAGTCTGCATACCTTTGAGCTTAAATTCCTACAGCTAAAAAAAAACTCAGTCTCTGCTCCCCATTTACAAGTTTCTGAAAAAAATTACTGATGGTCCAGCTTTGGATAGTTGTCCCTCCACAGCTCAATTAGCTATAGCCAAAAAGGCAGGGCCATAACTGTGATTAGAGCTGTTCCATCAATAGCAAGTTCTCTAGGAAGGGGTTATGGAATTGGAGGGAATTATTGAAACCTCCAGCTCAGTAGATTAAGAAAAAAATCCTAGGGGCACCTGGGTGGCTCAGTGGTTGAGCATCTGCCTCGGCTCAGGTTGTGATCCCAGGATCCTGGGATTGAGTCCTGCATTAGGTTCCCCATAGGGAGCCTCCTTTCCCTCTGCCTATGTCTCTGCCTCTCTGTGTCTCTCATGAATTAAAAAAAAAAAAAAAAGAGAGAGAGAGAGAGAGAGAAAGAAAAAGAAAAAAAGATAAAAACCCTGCAAGCATCCAAGCAGGAAAAATATTTACCAACTACGGAATAAAAACTAGTGTGGTCTTCAATGGCTCTGCAACATTAACCACCAGATGACAAAGAAGCCCAGTCCATCTGGGGAAAGGTCATGACCCAAGAATTTTGTATTCAACCAACATAAACATATTCTTTGCAACTGGAAAGAGTTCTCAAACCCACATGAGGGGCTTTTTAAAAATACCTTCCACAAGACACAGTGCAGCTAACCAAATGGAGAGGCAGGCACTAACCAACCTTATGCCACATGGAAATCTTGAATGAAGTGACAAAAGAGCATAGACATGAAGCTCCACCCAGTTTGAATCAAAGTGTTTTCTGGTAGATAATCAGTGAGAACAGACACCCACCTTACCACAGCCTCACTTGTAGCTACTTTGCTTTGTTTGGCAGCACAGGCAAGAGCATCAGCTACCTGGCAGCCAAGCTCTCTTAACACCAACATGGGAGTAGATGGGGCAGGACTATTCGATCTATCACCAGAATCCACCGAACACATCAGATTCCTACACACTTGAAAAGAAGTGAATTAGGGTCCGAGATGGGTTAAAATGAACTTTCTATTATCTGTACTGGGAGTTTGGAATCCAACTCTAAGATTGAAACATATTATTTTATACACAAAGTTATAAACAAGCGCTCCCTGGTTACAGAGGAGATTAATCACAATTAATAACTATTGATATACAGTGAATACTCAGTCTCTAAGATTTCTGTGTATTTATAGTAATAACCCAAATCTGGCTGATGGATAATGAGCACATCAAGTGGAGGTATGTGCTGGCAAAGCTACTTTGTCACTGTCATTGACAGGGAAAGGAAATGTCTGGGTTTGTTCCACAAGATATATCATTCCGGTTAAATCATTAACAGATTAATAAATTAGTAATAAACAAAACATCAACAAATTAAAGCCTGAAGCAATAATAATGGTGATTTTACTTAGCATTCAACTGTATACAAGATGAGTGTGAAGTATTTTCCTTGTGTTACATCCTTGTGATCTTTACATAAGTCAACTAAGATATACGTCATTATTCCCATTTCATAGATCTTTAAATTGCAGCTCACAGAGATCAAAGAACTTCTCCACAGTTGTATGACCAGGACAAAGCTGAGAGGCATGCTCAAATCTGCCTGATTCCAAAGCTTGTGCTTTTAATCACTTCTTGCTTATCCTCCCCTGAAAGTCAATTACTAGGAAGAGCTGGCTAAGAAGGAACCTCTTGTATCAGGTCAGTTAGTCGGAAAACTACAAGCCAATTTCCTACCTCCAAAAAGCTAAACAAAAAAAAAAAAAAAAAAAAACAAAAGCTCAAAAACACAGATAGGTAGATACACAAAGTAGATACTCTGAAACAGTAGAGAACAGATAAATGTCTTTCTTGTCAAATAGTAGTATTCTGAAGTTTAAAAACTCAGTCTGAATTTTTTTAAACATCAGAAAAAGGATATTCCTAAGGATGAACTAGAGGATTGCTGCAAATTTTGCCGTCTGATAAATATCCCATATTGAAACAATAAGTTTCAGAAATTTTCTTTTAAAGACTATGCTTAACATAAATGTTTTGAAATTTTCATCTTCTCATATAGTGAATTCTCACTGATAAGTGAATCAGAGATGAATGAGTTATATAGTCACTTAAATTAAGTTTATGAAATATTTATACCAGAGAAATGCCTATAATATGATGCCAGGTGGAAAAAAAACAGGATAAAAATTTTATACAGTATAAACTTCAGTATATTAAAAAATGCATAGAAAATAAATGTTAAAGATTATACACCAAAAAAAAAAAGATTATACACCAAAAGGCTAAGAATTTGGGGGTTTGGTTGGACAAGTTATGAGTAATATTATTCCTTCTTGTTACTTCTTTTTTCCAAAATTTTTAGAACATGTACAATTTTATCAACAAAAATACAAATTGTATTTTTTAAGAATTGTGACCTAGCCTACAACTTTGTTAGTTGTAGTGGAAAGAGCACGAGATTCAGGAGACCTGAATGTTCTAAGGGGAAAATCAGCTCCATCAACCATCCATGGTTGTCTAATAATGAAGTCACCAGCCCCACATGCCCAAGTCTCTTCATGTGCAAAATGAAAGGATTGGATCAATGATCTCCAGCATCCCTTCCAATTCCATGGAAGATCGTACTGCCATTATGCACGCTCCATTGGATAACTGGTGGCCATGAGCATTTGTCATTCAGCTTCCCACTAGAGGAAGTGTAATTGACCGAGAAGTCCAGCTGCATGTTCTGAAATCCATCATCACCCCTGCATCAGGGTCACGTTTCCCACAGGCTGCTCCCAGCCCATGGCTGAACACAGTAGGGCACACCCGGGAGACAGTAGAACCCCTCTCAGACACAGATCCCAGCTTTGACTCAAGGACTCTCCAGCAGCCTTGCTGAACCTTCCCGGAACCTCACAGCAGTCTTGGATGTTTTCACCCAACACTCTTCCCTCTCTCCTTTGCTAGGGTCAGACTTGTGTTGTGGTCTGATGCCCCTCCTTCCCTTTCTGGCTCACCCTGCTTTTTTTTTTTTTTCTTACACAGGTGTTTCCCCTGTAGAAACCTTTGTGCATTAATCTCATCTTGGCATCTACTTCTCAGAAGACCCAGACTGACCCAGCATATTGCAAGATCCACAAGCTATACCTGTATTATGGTCCAAAAGAGTCATATTCTATTGCTTGTGGACAAAAAAAAAAAAAAAAAAAAAAACTTTTTTTCACTAAGTCTTTCCTGGGTTTATTTTAAATTTGCTCTTGTTTCTTCCTCCCTATCAGCCATATGTATCTCTTCAGCAACTTTGACTCCCTACTTCAGATGAGATAATAAAGTTCATTCTTCATTTCTGTCATCTACAACATTAAAGGAATCTTCCTCTGAGATTTAAAGTATAATCATTTTCATCCCAAGTGTAACCCCCTTGGGATGACTAAGGGACCCCTTCTTCCTAAAGCCCTCTATTTCTAATAGAGTAGCTTCCCCTTTTCATGGTTAGTTGTCTGTCTTTGTCCGGATAGCACAAGAGTTATCCTTTGAAAACGTCAGCAATTGAGCATTGCCTGACTCTTCTGCCCACTTCTTCCAGGTTGGGGATTTTGAAATCCCAAGGTCTGCCTGCTATGCTATTTAGAATTTTGTTTGCAAGCTAAATGAGGCAGTCTCCCAGATTTAAATTCAGAATTCTACATCAACATTTCAGAAAAGACACCCCTATGCTTTGCTTTGGTAATTAGGAGGAAAAAACAAGCAACTCTCCAGGGAGGCAGAGTCGTTTCTTTGATGAGCTCTGAGTAATCTAGGGACTCCATGGGAGACATCTCTTCCTCTGGGTGAGGGGCAGCAGGTCCTGGGGAGGGTCACCACCTAGGATGCAGCCAGTACCCCCTTCAGTGCCCCAGCAACGAGATCTGTGTCTGTGAGCCTTGCGCAGGGAGCGTTTCATCTTCTTGGTGATGTAAGATTTGGCTCGGATTCATGGATTCTTGTGGCAGCTGTTATGCCTGTGCCAAAACCCTTACAGAGTGATGCTCAAAGAGATTAGGGAGGAGAGAGCCCCTGCCTGTGCACAGACCAGATTCTGTGTTATGACGAAAGGTGCTTTGATTTTCACCCTTTCTCTCCCTCAGCTAAGACTCCAGAGCTGTCTCCAAACTCACTTTACACCAGACATCCTCAGGTTGCAGCAGGTAAGATGAACTGGAGACCTTGCTGAAGCAAGATGGCACTGCCAATTTCCCCAGAGAGAGATCTAGTCCAGCCTCGGAGGCGTGGGATGGGTCTCACCCTACCAGATAGAACCAACTGACTCCTGGGTCCCAGGGCACTGAATTAGCACCCCTACTCGCTTGTTTGACCAAAATGACTAAATAGAAGGTTTTACTCAGCAAACAAATAAAAGATTTTTTTTTCTACCTTTTGCTCTTGTTTCTATTTTATTGTCCTCAGGGAATGTAGAAAAAGCAAACATTATCTACAGTGATTTCCTCTTCTCAGAGACCACATGTATGAGGCTTTATGTCCCCAAAGAATTTGTAACCTTTCTCTAATATCCTCTCTTAGGTTATTTATTGTGACATTTCCAAAACAAACAATGAGACAACTGAAACAGGGTCTTGGACAAAGAGGTTTAGGGACATGTTATTGGTTTAGGGCAGCAGGAAGGATGCCTGCCTAAGGAACAAAGGAGCCCATCCCTTCAGCCTATTAAATTCTGTTGGGTTTCTCCAATCACCCGTGAGTGCCTCAACAATACATGCTATTGCCCCTCTTTTCTTTGCTAAGGGAAGGGCACTTTACAACAGAGAAACTCCAATTTCTGAATATAAATCTCTTGCTAATACCCACATTCCTCACACACCGCCTAGACAAGATTTGGGATTTTCTTAGTGTACTTAGACTGAAACTTCAAGACTTGTTGTTAATCAAGTCTAATCCCAGGTTACAAATAGCCTCACTAAGAAATAAAGAATTCTATCCTCATCAGTATGGATGCAATTCCCCTCCTTCCAAAAGTATTCCTTCTAAATCTAAATGCTATTGCACATCTCCTAAAATGGAAGAAATGAACTAGTGAGTGTCAGTGGGAGGGGACATCCTAGAGTCAATAGCTAACTGCATAATAAAAGAGACCAAGGCTTTTGGGACAATGAAAATGGCATGAATTTAGCAAAAGAATGAGAAAGAAGATACTCACAACCACATTTGGGGATTTGAGATACATTCAATATTATGGATGGTCTGTCCAAAATAATTATCTTTAAATACCTTTACCTGGGGGCACCTGAGTAGCTCGTCGGGTAAGCATTAGCCTTGGCTCAGATCATGATCCCCAAGTCCTAAGATTGAAGCCTGTGTCTGGCTCCCTGCTCAGTGGGGAGTCTGCTTCTCCCTCTGCTGCCCCCATGCTCTCTCTCTCTCTCAAATAAATAAAATCTTTTTTTTAATTTTTTAAAATTTGTATTTATTTATTCATAGAGACAGAGAGAGAGAGAGAGAGGCAGAGACACAGGCAGAGGGAGAAGTAGGCTCCATGCAGGGAACCCGACATGGGACTCGATCCCAGGTCTCCAGGATCACACCTCGGGCTGCAGGCAGCACTAAACCACTGCGCCACCGGGGCTGCCCTCAAATAAATAAAATCTTTAAAATAAATAAATAAATACATTTACCTCACTCATGTACAACTCCATAGAACATTTTAGAAGGATTTGATGCTGTACATGTGAACTAAAAGCCATACCTATCCCTGAGAAGCTAGATCCTTTAACCAGGACAATATAGTGAAACTGGATGGTACAGTGAAATAAGTTCCTATGAAGCTATTGTGTCAATAGCTCAATCTTAACTGAAGGTAATTGTAAAGTGAGTAAGTAAATACATCATGTGAATTTCTTAAGAAATTGGGTTGGTGATACATGAACAGTGAACTCATTTAAGGACAGTGTTACAGTTGAGCAAGGGCATCTTTGTTAATGACCTGGAAGTTGACCAGTGGCTGTCTCAGTCGATTAAGCATGTGACTCTGGATCTTCAGGTTGTGAGTTTGAGCCCCATGGTAGGCATAGAAATTACTTTAAAAAAAAAAAAAAAAGAGTGGAAAAAGTAAACAGAATTTGAAGGAAACCCAGAGATAAGTAAAATGGAATTAAGATTTGTGAAGTCTTAACCCAGGAAAAATTCTACTTTCAGTAGAAAATGACTCATAATGCAGACTTCTAAAGGTATGGGTGAGACTGGAACAGAGGAAAGAAACGGAGGAGGGTGAAGGAACACGTGCCTGAATTCATGCTGGGTGATAGAGAAATCAAAGGCCAGCATTCTGTGGGGATTAAGGATGCTACTTTTCCTAAGCAAAGATGATTTTCCACTTCCTACAAATTGGTTAATTTTCATCTCCAATTCTATAAAAAAAGAATGACTAAATTCCAATGACCTAAGGGAAACAGAAGTTTGGGTTGTAACTAGTAAGATGGGAATTGAGACCAAAGTTCTCACTTGCCTTTGGGACAGTAACCTCTATAGTACCAGAATACTGTAGTTATGTTTTTTAGTTCATGAGGTTAGTACATCTACATGGTTACTTGAATCTGTGCATAACGACCAGGACCTAAGGAAAATACTTAAAAACTCCGTACATAGGTTTTGCCTGAAATGGAAGTGGGGAAAAATGGAGGTGGGGCAACACCATAACTCAGGTAGAAATGCTCATATAGGAGAGAAGCAGGAGTCAAGGTGAGGGGGACATTTCAGTGACACCTAGGGGAAACCAAAGAACCCTGATCCCAAGGGTGACTGTATTAGGAGAAAAGATTCCCAGATGAATACCTTAAGCTACTTTATCCCGCCCCTTCCATGCCAAGACAGATAGCCCTTTAAAGTTGTTAGGAATATCCTAGAGCAACTGTGGAGAGGGGAACCAGAGCTACATTCATAGCCTTCTTCAGTGCTGGAAATGCAGAATTAGGCAAGCTAAAAGTGTTTATTGAGAATTGTTATGGACTCAGGACTGTTGGGGATACACGGAAGAAGTAAGTAATAAAATTATATTTTTTCCCCTAATTTGGAATGCTATGACTTGAAAACAATTAGTGATTAATAGAAGTCAATGCGAAATTATGCTGAGTTATTGGGTTAGTCATGAAGCCCAAGAGAATTTCATAGAAGAGTGTGAGCAGAAGCATCCATGGAGGCTTCCCAGAAAATGTGGTTTTCTGGGTGAATAGGCAGCAAGGAAGGAAAAGGGCATTCTATAAAACAAATGAAATGAAACAAGACAGCAAACAGGGTTTGAGGGGACAGAAGACAGCCCCGTCTGTGTGGAGCGGTTGTGATGAGGAGCTCTGCATGACGCCTTCTCAGTGGGCGAGTGCGGGGTCAGATGAGGAAGCACATCAGAGAGAGGCAGGGATATGTGTCTCCCTAACAAGAAAATAAGAAGCCACTTAGTTTCTGAGCAGGGAGTCAGGCTGACTAGCTAATAAGACTCGTGCCAAAATCCAAGCACTGGTAATGAGTCTAGAGTAAAAAGTGGTGGTTATAGCAACGTAAACAGGGGAAGAGAAGAGAAACATTCCAAACAAAAGATGAAACATTTCAAAGGCACAGTCCTGAGGACTTGGTGGCTAACCTTCTGACCTGGATCTCCAGGTGGCAGTCCCCGTCTGCCTGCTACCAGGAGTCAGCTGCCACCATCTGAGCAAGACATCGTGTGTAACTCATTGCCCCCCAAATACTCTTTGCTGGGAGTAGATGTAGAGAAGAATCCATACTCTGTCGACTGAAAGGCAATGTCTGAATATTGGAAAGGAAGACCAAGGCATGTGTTGTAAAGAAGAAAACACACATTAAGAAGATGGAATGTGGACCAATGTAACTGTTATAAGAGCCACAAGCCCCCAGATGTCCACACTGAGGTCCCCTTGTCGCAAAGTGAAATGTCAAAAATACAAATACACTAATTCAAAGGGATACATGCACCCCTATATTTAGAGCAGCATTATTTACAGTAGCCAAACTATGGAAACAGCCCAAGCATCCAAGGGAAGATGAATGGATATATAATATATCTTCTGTGGAATATTACTCCTCCATAAAATAGAATGAAATCTTGCCTTTTGCAACAATGTGGGTAGAGAGTATAACCTGAAGCGAAATAAGTCAGTCAGAGAAAGACAAATAAATACCTTAAGATCTCACTCATATGTGGAATTTAAAAAAAAATAAGCAAAGGAAAAAAGAGAGAGAAATAAACCAAAAAACAGACACTTAACTATAGAGAATGGATGGTCACCAGAGGGGAGGTGGGAGGGCATGAGTGAAACAGGCGATGGGGATTAAGGAATGCGCTTGTTGTGATGAGCACCAAGTGTATGGAAGCGTTGAATCACTATATTGTGCACATGAAACTAATATAACACTGTATGTTAACTACATTGGAATTAAAATTAAAACTTGGCTTAGGGGTGCCTGAGTGGCTTAATTGATTAAGCAGCTGCCTTCAGCTCAGGTCACAACCTCACAGATTTGGGATGGAGCCTGCATTGGGTGCCCTGAGCAGCAGGGAATCTGCTTCTCCCTTTCTCTCCCTCTTCCTCTGCCTCCCCTCCCCCCCGCTCATGCATTCATGGACAATGTCTCTCTCTCTCTAAAATAAATAAATAAAAGCTTCTAACAAAAAACTTAGCTTAGGGGCACCTGGGTGGCTCAGTTGGGTAAGCGTCTGCCTTTGGCTCAGGTCATGATCCCCGGGTCCAGGGATTGAGCCCTGCATCAGGCTCCCACCTCAGCAGGGAGTCTGCTTCTCTCTCTCTTTCTCCCTCTGTGTGTACTCTCTCTCTCTCTAGCTATCTATCTCAAATAAATAAGTCTTTTTTAAAAAGTTCTAAGTGAAAATAGGAAAAAATAAAAGATGCATGTTAAAAAAACTTAGTTTAAAAAAACTATTTGCCAAATACCATGGACTTTCTTCAGAGAGTTAGAACAAATTATTTTAAGATTTGTGTGGAATCAGAAAAGACCCCGAATAGCCAGGGGAATTTTAAAAAAGAAAACCATATCTGGGGGCATCACCATGCCAGATTTCAGGTTGTACTACAAAGCTGTGGTCATCAAGACAGTGTGGTACTGGCACAAAAACAGACACATAGATCAGTGGAACAGAATAGAGAACCCAGAAGTGGACCCTGAACTTTATGGGCAACTAATATTCGATAAAGGAGGAAAGACTATCCATTGGAAGAAAGACAGTCTCTTCAATAAATGGTGCTGGGAAAATTGGACATCCACATGCAGAAGAATGAAACTAGACCACTCTCTTTCACCATACACAAAGATAAACTCAAAATGGATGAAAGATCTAAATGTGAGACAAGATTCCATCAAAATCCTAGAGAAGAACACAGGCAACACCCTTTTTGAACTTGGCCATAGTAACTTCTTGCAAGATACATCCACGAAGGCAAAAGAAACAAAAGCAAAAATGAACTATTGGGACTTCATCAAGATAAGAAGCTTTTGCACAGCAAAGGATACAGTCAACAAAACTCAAAGACAACCTACAGAATGGGAGAAGATATTTGCAAATGACATATCAGATAAAGGGCTAGTTTCCAAGATCTATAAAGAACTTATCAAACTCAACACCAAAGAAACAAACAATCCAATCTTGAAATGGGCAAAAGACATGAACAGAAATCTCACAGAGGAAGACATAGACATGGCCAACATGCACATGAGAAAATGCTCTGCATCACTTGCCATCAGGGAAATACAAATCAAAACCACAATGAGATACCACCTCACACCAGTGAGAATGGGGAAAATTAACAAGGCAGGAAACAACAAATGTTGGAGAGGATGCGGAGAAAAGGGAACCCTCATACACTGTTGGTGGGAATGTGAACTAGTGCAGCCACTCTGGAAAACTGTGTGGAGGTTCCTCAAAGAGTTCAAAATAGACCTGCCCTACGACCCAGCAATTGCACTGTTGGGGATTTACCCCAAAGATACAAATGCAATGAAACGCCGGGACACCTGCACCCCGATGTTTATAGCAGCAATGGCCACGATAGCCAAACTGTGGAAGGAGCCTCGGTGTCCAACGAAAGATGAGTGGATAAAGAAGATGTGGTTTATGTATACAATGGAATATTACTCAGCTATTAGAAATGACAAATACCCACCATTTGCTTCAACGTGGATGGAACTGGAGGGTATTATGCTGAGTGAAGTAAGTCAGTCGGAGAAGGACAAACATTATATGTTCTCATTCATTTGGGGAATATAAATAATAGTGAAAGGGAATATAAGGGAAGGGGGAAGAAAAGTGTGGGAAATATCAGAAAGGGAGACAGAACGTAAAGACTGCTAACTCTGGGAAACGAACTAGGGGTGGTAGAAGGGGAGGAGGGCGGGGGGTGGGAGTTAATGGGTGACGGGCACTGGGGGTTATTCTGTATGTTAGTAAATTGAACACCAATAAAAAATAAATTAAAAACAAAAAAAAACAAAAAAACTATTTGCCTTTACACTAAAAACAAAACAAAAATGGGCATGGGGTTCCTTCCTTAAGGAAAGGGAAGAAGGGTGGCTCATACCATGCTATTCCTACCCTTCCCCATTTCAGTTCCAACACCCAAATTCATTGGCATCTCAGGGATTTTCAGTGGCAGCCCCCACAGCAGTCTGATCCTTTCTACACAGGAGCTCCTTCAAGAGTTCTAATTTTTTTTCTCACACTTCAGCCCCACTCACATGTTCAGGGCATGGATAGAGCAGTTCAACACCATATCTCCTCGGCCTGTAACCAATTACTGCAAGTGGAGAGGGAAGGCTGGTTAGGACACCTCACTGATTTTAAGATTACCCATTGTCTCTGCTTCATGGCTTCCTGATCATCTGTTCTAGAACATTAAGCAGAAAGTCATAAATGTTATTTTAACTGCAGTCAGATGACTAATAGAGACAGAAGAGAAGCAATTACTGAAAGGCAAAGGCAGTGCTGATTCCCCCCCGCCCCCAGCCCCCGGTCCCTGCTCGAGGCCAGGCCGGTTTGGCAATGACTCTGAGGTCTCTGAGTATAATTCTTCCTTGAATCAGCATTCATCAGACTGCTCTGAACATACTTCCCTACACTCATTTTTATTACTTATTTTAATAGTCAACTGTGTCAGTAAAATCTCATCTAAAAGGAATAGACTAAACATACAATTTGTTAGGGCAACCAAATGAAACAAAAACAATATAAATGACATTCATGTAAGAAATGATAGAGAAAACATCTCTGCAAATGTGTGCTTAATAGAGGTTTTGTAGTAAATAGTCAATGCAAGCATCATTCAACTGTCCCTGTGACAATTGCTGTTTCCAGGTAATATCCATGGACATTTTAACCCTCTGCTGGCTCACCTCACCATGTAGTCTGTCTGGGGGCCTCTTTCCCTCATGCTCAGAAGCGATGTGCTCAAAGCTAACACATTTATTAGATTGAACTAAACAAATGATAAATGTGAAAACCAATATTGAAAGGAAATTATATAGTGGATCGTTTGTTCCTTGCTACTTCTCTGCTCCCTCTGCCTGGAGCGTCCTTCCCTTGCTCTCCACCAACTGCAGCAAACCCCTGCTTGTCTCCCAGAATTCACATCAGGCTTGGCTTCCTTGGAAATACTGTTCTTGCTGCTAGCCCACTCCCCTTCTACCAAGAATACATCAAGCCTCTTGTTATCCATCAGAACTTTCTGTTCACTCACATGACAGCATTTTCCTGGGTCTCCCCTCTTCTGCTCTTGTCTCCTTTGTACAGAAGTAGATAAAGTCCTAACTTTTGCAAGGAATATTGTATCTAGGGGCACCTGGGTGGCTCAGTGGTTGAGTGTCTGCCTTTGGCTCAGGTTGTGATCCCAGAGTTCCGGGACTGATTCTCACATTAGGCTCTCCATGGGGAGCCTGCCTCTGCCTATGTCTCTGCCTTTCTCTGTGTCTCTCATAAATAAATATTTTTTTTAAAAAAAAGGAATATTGTATCTAAATTCTCTACCTCTCCATTATCCATTTTAACTTCTCTTTTGTGTCCCTGATTGTTCTAGTAATCATTCTATTAGCATCTTACATCATGTTATTGGCCTTTACAGCAATCTCCACTACAATCTAGATTGGTGAGATGTTGGATTTGCTTATATGTCAGAGGTCAAGAGTGAAGAAGGACAAGATGAAGTAGAAGAAATAGCTCAGAGGAAGGGAGTTTCCCTACCATTTCAGCAACAGATATTACACCTAAAAATGCTCAAGCGGATTAGTGATCTCCTACAGCATCTTATCATCGATCGTTAATGTAGGGTGAGTTCTCTGTCCCCTGGTGCAGCTACCATTGCCTCATGCTGGAGAAAAAGTCTCCCATGATTTGTTAAGACATTAGTGATCCACCTGAAAGAGATTTCATCTTAAGACCAGGAACTTGAAGGAAACATTTTAGAGCCAGAAAAAGAAAAATGAGTTTCAGGCATGCAGAGAAAAGAACATGAGTAGAAAACAAAGTCAAACTTCCTTGTCAACTCATTCACTCAACAAATGCCTGTTGAGGTGACTCTATGCTGATTTTTGAGTCTTCTTTTTTTCTTAGCTAATGTAATTAAAAGCACTGCTAATTTTGTTTGTTTTTTGGAAAGACTAGTCATTACTTTCAATGTTATGGTTTATTCTGGTCTCTATTTTATTTATTTCTGCTTTTTCTTTGTTATTCCCTTCCTCTATTGAATTTCAGCTTTCTTCTTTTTCTAGTTCCTTGTGGCATAATGTTGTTTAAATTTTTTTTCTTAATACAAGAGTTTATAGCATACATTTCATTCCAACATCTGCTTTTGCTGCATCCTGTAGCTTTTGAATATTGTGTTTTCCTTTTCTTTTGTTCTGAGACATATTTTGATTTGCCATTTGATTTCTTAATTGGCCGATTGTGCAGTAGAGTGTGTTGTTTAATATTCGCATATTAAATATTTAATATTTACATGGTAGATTGTGCAGCTTTGTTTTATTGTTGATCTTTATTTTGTATCATTGTGGTTGGAAAATGTACTTGGTATGATTTCAGTCTTCTTAAGCTTGTAACATTTGTTATGTCTCTTTTTATGTGATTTAACCAGGGGATTCTTCTGTGTGTACTTGAAGAAAGCATGTATTCTATTTTTCTTAGATGGAATATGATATATATATATATAAATATATATATCTTTTAGAATCATGTATTCTTTTTTTTTTTTTTTTTTTTGAGAGAGAGAGAGAGAGAGTAAACATGCGAGCAGAGGGAGAGGGAGAAAGGGAAAGAATCTCCAGAAAATTCCTCACTGAGCAGAGTCTGACACAGGGCTGGATCCCATGACCCTGAGATCATGACCTGAGCCAAAACCAAGAGTCAGTGGCTGAACTAAATGAGCCATACAGGCTCCCCTAGAACCATGCATTCCAAAGTATGCTTCAGGTAAAAAAATGTACCTGTTGAAAAAAAAACACCAAACTTTAACTGAGCATACTCAGTTAAAAATAAAGTGTATCAGTGGGGATGTGGGTGGGAGGATGGGTAATAGGTGAAGCGAATTGAGTATACTGATCATGATGGACACTGAGTAATGATGTATAGAATTGTTGAATCACTATATTGTACACCTGAAACTAATATAATACTGTATGTTAACTATACTGAAATTAAAATAATTTTTCTAAAAGACCGTAAATATACTGTTCTTCATTACATCTCTTTACTTCTCTAAAAGGCATAAGATTGTATAAAGCAATAATTACAACATTTTATTACGCTTATGACAAATATAAATGTATATACATGATCACAGTGGCACAAAAGAGGAAGGAATGAAGTTATAATGAAACAATGTTTCTAAATTTTACTGAAATTGAGTAAATGTTATTCTGAAATAAACTGTGATACTTTTTTAATATTTTATTTATTTATTTATTTATGATAGTCAGAGAGAGAGGCAGAGACATAGGCAGAGGGAGAAGCAGGCTCCATGCACCGGGAGCCCGACGTGGGATTTGATCCCGGGTCTCCAGGATCATGCCCTGGGCCAAAGGCAGGCGCCAAACCGCTGCGCCACCCAGGGATCCCTAATCCGTGGGGTAACCACTAAGAAAATAACTAAAAATTATGTTTAAAAAATCAACAAATGATTTGAAATAGTAGGCTAAAGATACTTACATTAAAAAGACAATAAATGCAAAAGTGGAACAAAAAGATATGAAACACAGAGAGAGAAAAAAACACCAAAGCAGTGCTCAGAAATCCACCCATATCAATAATTTATATTAAATGTAAAGGACAAGATGCTCCATTCAAAAAATAGAGACTAACAAATTGGGTAAAAGAGCAGGACTGAACTATGTGTTGTCTGCAGGAGACACATTTATGTTCATTCACAAAAAGACATTCAAAATAAAAGGATAGGGTGGAAAAAGACATACCAATTGGATGACTATATTAATAACAGACAAAATATTAATAGACAAAGAAGGAGTTTCATGGTGATAAAAACGTCAATTCATCAGGAAGATATAATAATTATTGATGTATATGCACCTAACAATAGTGTACTAGTTTTCATTTAGTTCACATAAATGAACAAAAGAAAAAATACCCAGTTTTCCCATATCTGGACACATGTATATAGGAAAAAATTTAAAATCACATAAATGACTCCCAAAGAGAAGGCTTTAAGAATAGATGACTTATTCTGAATTTGCAGGTTCAGTGGTTTCTAAGTAATGAACTTAGAGTAAACAAGAAAACAATGATTTCTATCATGTGGCAGCCAGAGTGGTATTCAGAATTTAATTTATGTTTCAAGAGAATTTTTTTCCTCCAAGCATCTCATGTTTGTTTGTCCTAAAGAAATCATCATCATCAAAAATCTAGGGGTCTGTCTGTAGTTAGCAGTTGCATGTTTGAGTAATACATGCATGCCTGTTGGTTGTGTGGATGTATGTAACCATTGATGGAGTCCATAAAGCTGGGGAAACAGAACAGTGGTGGCTAATGACAAATGCCAACTTTATATTCCTGTGCCGACATTTGGGAAGTCTTGATATTTCTATGTGTATTTGAGTCTCCTGCTTGTTTTAATTACGTTCATCTAATTCTAAGTGATGCATGATATCAAGCATGACCAGGAATGGAAATATTTCTTTGTGGAATTTTTAAAATCTTGATTGCTGCAAGGAAAAGTCCTTTAAGAAAACACAGAATCTTTCCAAACATAGAAGAGATTCCTGTAACTAAGACCATTCTCAAAATGAAATAGTATTACTGTTGGCCTATTTTCCCCACTCCTATTAGTCATGATGATCCACCCCGAAAAGGACAGAAATCAGAGAGAATGCAAGAAAAGAGTGCAGAAAACAACGGGTGGGACCACAGAAGTATTTTTCATGTCTTGGTTTGTGAGAGGAAAGAGCTGTTTATTCAAAATGCTGCTTCAGGGGACAGGAAAACAGAGAGGAGAACACCGACCTAGTGACCTCCACGAATTACTGGCGGTAGCTCGGCCTCCCAGCCTGGTCTGCAGGAAGCCAGTCATCCAGACTCCACACTTCCAGTCCTAATCAGAAGAGGTGATGGGGCAGGCCTCGAGTGAGAAAGGCATGAGAATACTATTAGCCACATTCAAAGTTCAGGGCAACTGTTTCCTCCTAGAGCATTCTGAGAGCAGCAGGCAGAAGCTCGGAGGCCAAGGGGCCAGGGCTGCTGCCTCAAGGATTGTGAAGCAGAGAATGTTGCTCTTCTCCCCAGGGAGATGGATGACAGTGGGTGGTCAGCTTTGGCTCCAAGCACTGGATTAACAGGAAATCCTTTTTTCTGGGTCACTGAGTCACTGTGTCTTGGAATCACTAGCCAGACAGGAATCTTATAGTCTCTTCAGCCCTCAGGTAAGACCACCTTGCTCAGTCTAGGACGTTAGCAGGACATGATAGCCACCAAGAACTGTGCTATATCGCCCCCTGCTGACCAGCCCCATGACACACCTGGGAAAATGACTGTGACACAGCGAAGCTATCCCTATGAGAGATGTCATGTCACTATCAGTAGGACATGTTTCATTAGACTTACCCCACGGTTGAGACTATTTTGCCCTTATCCACTGATACTCTCTTTTTTTTATGATAGTCACAGAGAGAGAGAGAGAGGCAGAGACATAGGCAGAGGGAGAAGCAGGCTCCATGCACCGGGAGCCTGATGTGGGATTCGATCCCGGGTCTCCAGGATCGCGCCCTGGGCCAAAGGCAGGCGCCAAACCGCTGCACCACCCAGGGATCCCTGATACTCTCTCTTAATATCCATAGTGACCTGCCCATGAGAACCAATTGCATAGCACAAGCTATTTTGGGGAACTAAGGGTATATCCTATCCAACCTTGCCTTTAGCTATTGCAACAATCACAAACAAAAGATTAACAAAATCTTACAGGACTTTGAATTCCAATGTGTATCCAGTACTCAAGTCCCCTCTACACAGTCCCTAGCAAGAGTCCATTTTAACTTGTATCCAAATACCTCCAAAGTTACAGTCTTCCTTTTGAGTCTGTTACTTCTGCTTGAAAAGTCTTAATGTTAAGCTGAAATCGATTTCCCTAAGACTTCCACTGGACATTAAGTTCTTCAGTGAAGAAACCATTTCTGTCTTATAAGGGTTGTATTTCACCACATTCCTCCATTTGTCCATGGGAATAGCATGAACAATCTAATCAAATGTTTTATTAAAATCTAAAACTCTGTATCATTCCCTGAGCTAGAAGCCCACAAACCCTGCCACTGAACAAAGTGAATTTGATGTATTTTTTGGATTTTGTAATATATGAGTAACTTGTTCTTATGGAACAGCAGTGAGCACCACTTCCTTCTTTGAGAACTCACAAGTCATTTTTTAAAAATCCACTCTAAAATCTTACCCAGAGATGACATAAAGCTCACTGGCTATAGTCTCAGGATTTCTGAGACTCACAAATCATTCCTAACACATACTTCAACATCATCATTCTACTGAGGAGCCAAACATTTCCACCATCAGAGTCATTTCTTTGGCATAATATGGTGTAAATTATCTGGGAAGCAATCTAGAAATACACAGACAAAGTCTATTGCATACTATCCTTGTTTTCTGGCCAGGACACAAAGCCATTCACTTGAGTCTACCTTTTCAGGGCCCCAAATTGTCCCAAGGGAGGCTGACCTCTGAATAAAGGCTTACAGTTATTTAAGTGACGTTTATGACTTCATTCTTCATGAGAGGCAAAATTGGAAACAACCTAAATGCTTCATATTGAGTGTATGATTAAACAAGGAAAAACTATCAATCACTAAAAACATGATTTTGAAAATAATTTTTGACAGTATGATCCAAATTGTATATGATCACAATTTGTTTAAAAGGAAAAAATGGGGTGCCTGGGTGGTTCAGTTGGTTGAGAGTCCAACTCTTAGATTTTGGCTCAGGTCACGATCTTGGGGTTATGAAATCAAGCCCCAAGTGGGGCTCTGGACTCAGCCCCCTCCCTCCCTCTCTGTTCATGCCTCCCCCACCCCTGCCACTTGCTCAATCGAGTGCTCTCTCACTCTCCCTCTCTCTCTCTCAAATAAATAAAATCTTAAAAAAAAAACAATTATATGCAAAAATTATGTTGCTGGTTAATAGAATAACTGTTCCTACTTTTATTTTTTTCAATTTTTCAGACTTTTAAAATATTTTTAATATCAGACTTTTTATCTTCTTATTTCTGAAGGGTGCAGTATTTTAGGATTGTACACATATGGCTGTATCAAAGGGGACTGGAAAAAAAAAAAACAAAGGGGACTGGAGTCCAATAGTATCTCTTGTTAAAACTTGTGTGAAATTTGAAAGTATTTGCTTCTGTGAAGTAGTTTGGAGAGGAATAAAAACAGAGACCTAGGTTTTGTTATAACCTTTTTTAACACTATTCTAGCTTTCAAACTGTGCATATGCCACATTTATTAACAATAAACTAAATGTTAGGTTAAAATTATTTTTAAAAATAAAACAACATGCTTTGTGGGAAATCATTTTTAAAAGTCATGAAAGAAAGGAAGGAAGCTCTCCAAGGCTATTGGCACTCTCATAAAGCGTCAAAAGAGAAAGGTAGAATTACATTTAAAGAATAGTTTGTTAGGCATTCTAGCAGAATCTTCCTAGCATGGAAATAGAAGGCCCTGTTCATACCCTCAAAGACTTTACATGTAGGTCCCCTCAGAGGAAGGTGAAAATAAGTACATAAAATAAAGTGTAAGTTTTAACATATGATAGTATGTTAATGATGACAATCATTAACATGATGACATTTTTAAATGTCTTTTTTACTTAAATTCAATTATTATATAAATTATTATTATAAAAATGATGACATTTTTAAATGTCTTTTTTACTTAAATTCAATTATTTAACATATAATGTTATTAGTTTGAGGTAGAGTTCAGTGATTCATCAGTCTTATACAACACCCAGTGCTCATTACATCACATGCCCTCCTTAATGTCCATCACCCAGTTACCCCATCTCCTTCCCCTCTCCCCTCCAGCAACCCTGTTTGTTTCTTATGATTAAGAATCTCTTATGTTTGTCTCCCCCTCTGATTTTATCTTGTTTTATTTTTCCCTCTTTTCCCCTATGATCCTCTGTCTTGTTTCTTAAATTTCACAGATGAGTGGGATCATATGATAAATGTCTTTCCGATTGACTTATTTCGCTTAGCATAATACCCTCTAGTTCCATCCACATTGTTGCAAGTGGCAAGATTTCATTTTTTATGGCTGAGTAATATTCCATTGTGTATATATCACATCTTTATCCATTCATCTGTCACTGGACATCTGTGCTTTTTCCATAGTTTGGCTATTGTGGACATTGCTACTATAAGCACTGGGGTGCAGGTGCCCCTTCAGATCACTACGTTTGTATCCTTTGGATAAATACCCAGTAACACAAGTGCTGGGTCATAGCGTACCTCTATTTTCAACTTTTTGAGGAACCTCCATACGGTTTTCCAAAGTGGCTGC
Source organism: Canis lupus dingo (assembly GCF_003254725.2). Taxonomy (NCBI): domain Eukaryota; kingdom Metazoa; phylum Chordata; class Mammalia; order Carnivora; family Canidae; genus Canis; species Canis lupus. The sequence continues at coordinate 19,831,169 of NC_064244.1, forward strand.
AGCAGCTTGCATTCCCAAGAGTGCACCAAGAGTGTTAAGAAGGTTCCCCTTTCATAAAATCTTTTTTTTTAAGATTTTATTTTATTTATTTATTCATGAGAGACAGAGAGAGAGAGAGAGAGGTAGAGACACAGGCTGAAGGAGAAGCAGGCTCCATGCAGGGAGCCTGATGTGGGACTCGATCCCAGGTCTCCAGGATCAGGCCCTGGGCCGAAGGCAGTATTAACCGCTGAGCCACCTGGGCATTTAACAATGTTTTAGGGTTGAAAATAAAAGGAAAGAGTATATTGGAATGAGTCAGAAACTGTTTTGGGGGAATCGTGTTGGAAGTTGAAAGATACCTATGACTTTGGCAGGAAGAGAAGTGGCACAGAGGACCCCCAGTCTGAAGGCAGAACATGAGCAGAGGCTGGAGACAAGAATGGACAGAGGCTACATGGAATGACCTTGGCTGTTGGGGTGGGAGGGCTAGGATCCCAAAGAGTCACACTGACAAGGCACCACCCATGCTGGGTCCATAAGCCTGGGGGACAGTAAATGTTTCTGAGCCAGAAAGTAATAATAATCACAGTTGTGCTTCAGAAAGATTAGTCTGGCAAATTCTACAGGGAAAATAAAGAGCAGACATCAGAGACGAAGCAAAAAAGATAGACCAAGACATAGAAAAAGCCTGAACAGCAGAGAGGCAGTGTCTTGGCTCCTCACTGGTAGGAGCATTACAACATGCAAATATGTTTCAAAATCACCCCAATTTCTTTCTGTCTAGTTTCTCCTTCTACATCGTCTTCCTCTCTGATCTCGGCTCATTTCCTCATCTCTTCCCCTCCTGCAGAGCCAAGGATATCCCTAACTTTCCTAAGGAAAAGGAGCCATTCCGTCATTCTGTGCACATTTCATTTGCTCCTATTTGGAGCCCAATCTGAGACATAAGCCACCCTCAGAGAGCATAAATGAGTTCCTGGGATCTTTGCAGAGGTGTTCCCTCAACCAGGAGGCAGTTGGGATGGCAGCATTTTGACCAGGCCATTGTGTGCAACCTGCAGATGTCAGTTCATTATTTCCTATAGACCTTCTTTTCCTCTTTTATTTTTATGTTTTTTGAGAGAGAGGGAGCCCACGCACACAGGAGTACATGCAAGCTGACCAGTGAGGGGGTGGAGGGGGCAGGTGGAGGAAGAGAGAGATGGGAAGCAGACTTTCTACTGAGAATGGAGCCCTATGTGCTGGGGGTGCAACCTCATGACCCTGAGATCATGACCTGCACAGAAACCAAGAATTGGATGCTCAACTGACTAAGCTACCCAGGTGCCTCTTATTTTGAATAATACATTTTTCAGAATTGAAACAATGGGTTCATATAACTTCAGTGAGCGTCTCTTAAGAACTTTGAGTTTAAAGGTTACGTTAAGTGGCTCTTAGGGAAAAATAATAATAAAATCACAGGAAAGGCACTGGATCTCCATACAACTATTGTTTGATTAAGGAAATTACAATTAGGGAGGCTTCCTTCATAAAACATAGAATTATGAAAACTTCCTTAACTTTAACAAATATAAACTGAGTGGCCTCATAGACTCCAGACATAATCTATCATCTGATCTCCCACGACTCAGTTGATGTTAGGATCCCTCACAAAATGAAGGAACATTAAATACTAACATAGAAAGTGACATAAAAAGATGCGTGCTAAGAAATGATAAAGCAAATTCTTCTTAGCTAAATAAATACAGGGAAATGTTTTCCCTCAGGTCAGTCACAAATTTTACAGTGCAATTTAGCAGAAGTGAAAAGTAGCTCAGGAAAGATTCACATTTAATCTCTAAATGTCCTTCTAGCCCTAACAGTAACTGGCTTTCCAGTAACTCAATGCTGAGCCTGGGACTATAACCCCCCAAATTCCTTCAGTACGAAGTGCCAACTGAATCCCTGTTAAATGGAACTCTTTCCACTCTGTATGCTTCCATGTGGAAGGACCTCCATCAGAGGAACACTACTGGTCTCTGGCCTCATCCATTTACAGTCTCCTTTGCAGTAAAAGGGCGTATATTTACATGCGACAGACATCAGTCCACATTTCCCAAATAAGGAGAGTTCATCTATTATAAGATTATAACCACAGAGGAATCCATCTCTTTCTTTTTCCTCACTCACTTCTTCCCTGATTAAAGTACCTGACCAGTGAATTTGGAAGAAGGAACAAAGCATCCCACCCCATAACTTTCATTTCCTGTCTAGAGACTTGTGTTCTATTCTACTTTCTGGTAATGGAAAATAACTTACCCTGTGTGAGAGCTCTCATTGTGGAGCTGTGCCAGTGCTCTACAAAAAAGAGCTAATTCCAGGTGAAAGTTTAGCAATCCCATTTGACTAGAGACCCAAGCCACCTTCTCCCAACAACTTCCCTCAACAACGAAGGGGGTGTTATTTTATTTTATATGTACCCACCTGACTACTGAGTCTATCTACCAATCAGAGCAGAAGGAAGTACTAATTAGGGACTCCCTAAAATCTCAACGCACAGATAGTAGAAACATTTTTATTATACCAACATTAATTGAGAGGTGTTGAGAAGGAAAGCAGCTCTTACAAAGATATGGTCCTAAAGGTTTTCATAGTAAAAGCTCACCAAGTATATCTTTGTTTATAATGTCAATTTAGATCAACAACTCACTGACTATTTATTGTATGCAGCATCTGCAGTGCAAATAGAAACTGTGTATGGTGAAGAAGAGAAAGTTATACAGAGATAAGCAAGACGTCCATAATCTACTGAGAGCACAGAGACACACAAATAACCTGGATACAAAACAAACCATGATAAGTGATATAATAGATGTAATAACATTATAGACAAAAAGCTGTGACATTTTTAACAAATAGTGCTGAGACAGTTGAATATCCACATGCAAAAGAATGAAGTTGGACTCCTATGTCACACCATACACAAAAATTGACTCAAAATGAATCAAACAACTAAAACTCTTCGAAGACAATGTAGATGGTAATCTTTTTCATCTTGGATAAGGCAATGACTTCCTTCTGCTTACTGTGGTAAAATAGACACAACATAAGATTTATCACTTCAGCTATTCTAAGGAAGGGGTGCAATTCAGTGGCATTTAGTACATTTATAATGTTACGCAACCATCACCACTATCTAGTTCTGGAACATTTTCATCAGGCAATGGCTTTTTAAATATAACACCAAACAGGGGATCCCTGGGTGGCGCAGCAGTTTGGCGCCTGCCTTTGGCCCAGGGCACAATCCTGGAGACCCGGGATCGAATCCCACGTCGGGCTCCCGGTGCGTGGAGCCTGCTTCTCCCTCTGCCTGTGTCTCTGCCTCTCTCTCTCTCTGTGTGTGTGACTATCATGAATAAATTAAAAAAAATTTTTTTTAATAAAAAAATATAAATAAATAAATAAATAAAACACCAAACATACAAGCGACCAAAGGAAAAAATAGATAAATTGGACTTCATCCAAATTTAAATTTTTTTGTGCATCAAAGGACACTATCAAGAGAATGGAAAGACAGCCAGCCCACAGAATGTAATAAAATATTTGCAAATCATGTGTCTGATAAGGGTCTAGTATTCACAACATGTAAAGAACAATTAAAACTCAACAGTAAAATAATAACACAAATTTTTCAATGAGCAAAGGGCTTAAATAGACATTCTTCCAAAGAATATATACAAATAGCCAAGAAGCACATGTAAACATACTTAACATCATCAAAGAAATGCAAATCAAAATCACAATGTAATGTGATGTAATCACCACGTTACATCTACTAGGATAGCTATACACAAAAAAGAGACAATAACAAGTGTTGACAAGCATGTGGAGATACTGGAACCTTCCTACATTGCTGGTGGGGGTGTAAAATGGTGCAGCCATAATGGAAACAGTTGGACAGTTCTTCCAACAGTTAACACAGAGTTACCATATGACCCAATAATTCTACTCCTAAATATATACGAAGATAATTGGAAACATATGTCTACAAAAAAATTTATACATGAATGTTTACCCCAGCATTATTTATAATAGCCAAAAAGTGGAAACAATCCAAATATCCATCAACCAATGAATGGATACATAAAACATAATATATCCATATAATGGAATATTATTCAGCCATAAGAGAAATGAAGCCCTGATTTAGGCTACAGTATGGATTAATCTTAAAAACATTATACTAAATGAAATATGCCAGACACAGAACACCTTATTTTTTTTATTTCATTCATATGAAGTATCTAGAATAGACAAATAATAGAGACAGAAAGTTGTGGTTGCAAGAGAATAGAGGAGGGTCGGATGGAGAGTGACCACTAATGATAACAGGATTTCTTTTGGGGGATGGTGAGAACATTTTAAAGACAAATAGTGATGATGATTGCACAATTTGACTATACTAAAAATTGCTGAATTGTGCGCTTTTAATTATTTTTTTTCTTAATGCCATGAGGGAACAAAAGAAAAGAGAAACACAGTGGAGCAAAACACAAACAATTCCCAATGGCCCTACAGGCCAGAAGCAAAAAAAAAGTATAAATTAAAACCAAACACATTACAGTGATTATACTGATATTCATCACTAATAAACTCTCCATGTTTGGAATTTTATTCTAATACAAACTGTTTTTCTTCTCAAAAGATCTTTTGCAAATGAGTGACTCTTTCTAGGCCCATATATCAGTATACCTCAGTCTATCATATGACCAACTACCATTTAGGTAATTTAAAAAATATACTCTCATAAATATAATTAACCAGGCACCCCCGGTGGCGCAGCGGTTTAGCGCCGCCTGCAGCCTGGGGTCTGATCCTGGAGATCCAGGATCGAGTCCCGCATCAGGCTCCCTGCATGGAGCCCGCTTCTCCCTCTGCCTGTGTCTCTGCCTCTCAGTCTCTCTCTCTCTCTCTGAATAAATAAATTTAAAAAAAAATACTTATTAAGGGATCCCTGGGTGGCGCAGCGGTTTGGCGCCTGCCTTCGGCCCAGGGCGCGATCCTGGAGACCCGGGATCGAATCCCACGTCAGGCTCCCGGTGCATGGAGCCTGCTTCTCCCTCTGCCTGTGTCTCTGCCTCTCTCTCTCTCTCTCTGTGTGACTATCATAAATAAATAAATAAATAAATAAATAAATAAATAAATAAATACTTATTAAAAATAAATAAATAAATATAATTAACAGAATATAAGTTGTAAACTATACAGTATCAGTCTAATTTGTTCATACATAGTATGTATGTTGTCATGGTGACTTCAAACCTATCACACTTTAGATAATAATTTATAACCCAGAATCATATAGCTTTATGCTTTATAATGTGCCTTTATACACATCTTCTCATTAAGTTCTCACCATAATTCTGTGAGGTAGGCAAGACTGGAATCAATATTCCCATTTGACAGATTAGAAAATTCAATCTCAGGAGAATTAAAGTGTTTTGTCAAATGTCACATGGCTAAATGGCAGAGCCATGACTACAAATCAAGTCTTCTAACTCCTAGGCTGGTGCTTCTGGCAAGGCTCCCACCTCCAACTAGACTCACACAGCATAGCTGACCACACGACAGATGACAGGACTACTCCTTCAGTCTGTCTGAGATCAAATTTCCTTACAACATCCCATACACAATCCAACCTGGAGTCAAAAGGCCTTAGCGTGGTCTAAGCCAGAGGAAGAGAACTCAGAAATTAGTGGAGAGTAGGAGCTGCTTTTGATACTGGGAAATTGGGAAATGACACTCTGGGCATCCCTGTCTCGTAACCACAAATGCCATGACAATAAAATATCTTCCAAAAAAGAGGCAAAAAAACAGAAAGAAAAGAAAGAAAATTCTATTAGCACAGTGACAATGCATCAGGAGGAAGAGTGAAAAATTCAACCAGTTTATCTAATTAAATTATTCAGATGAATTCCACAAATATCTTGAAATTTCTGGAAACCTTTTTAAATTTCCAAATCTGTATAGTAGAGTGAATTTTGTTTTCCCTTTGGATATTTTAACTTCATGTAAAATAAGTCAATACAAAAAGGCAATTTTTTCAAATGAATTTTATGAGATGTGTATATAATTAAAAATGTTTACTGCATAGAACAGATTGGTCAAATGCTTCATTTTCTGCTGTTCTTTTAGAGGAAAACAGACAAAGATGATTTTTGCTGGCTTGGGGACACTAGAGCTCTGGTCACAGATACAGCTACAAAATTTTCCACTGCACTTAAACAGACTGAGCCCAGAAGCTAGGTAGCATGTTATCCATAAGAGTGGAAGAAAGAAAGTAACGGATGAACTTTTGAAATACTTACTAGGTTTATTAGAGATTATCAAGGATTAGACCACAGTTTATACAAGCCCGCTGATTCTCAAAGGGTCAAGAAACAGGAAACCAAAAATTAGTAAAAAAAAAAAAAAAAAAAAAAAAAAAAAAGAGGCAGTGTAAGAAACCTTAACACAGATGTATGAATAGTTGATGAGAAAGCAGTTTAACCTTAAACAATGTGGAATAAAGTGGGGGAAATAAATATTGACTACTCAAATATTACACATGTTCTACCGCATGACTTCATACAACAGATAATTCCCAAAAGGTTTTTTGAAAATTAAATAAAAATTTAAAAGTACTACAAAGTTATGAAAACAATGACACAAAATTATATATAAGGCCTGGCCTAAATTTTTAAATTATATATGTATACTTAAAAAAGGTTAATGGGAGCATACCCAAAACTGGGTAGTGCTTATTTCTGGAAATTGGGATTGGTGGTGGTATTTATTCTTTTCTTGTTATTTTCAGAATTTTTATATGTCTTACATAGATACATGCTATTATAATACATATGTGCAATCAATACTGTAGAAAGAAAAAAAATACTGTAGAAAGAAAATAGCATTGTGGTTCTTCCTACTTCATTGAACCCCACAATCAACACATTTATAAAGATAACAATCTTTTGTGTATGACATAACAAACTTTCTAGTGCTTATGGGTAGTAAGTTTAGACTTTGGGGATCCCTGGGTGGCGCAGCGGTTTGGCGCCTGCCTTTGGCCCAGGGCACGATCCTGGAGACCCGGGATCGAATCCCATGTCAGGCTCCCGGTGCATGGAGCCTGCTTCCCCCTCTGCCTGTGTCTTTGCCTCTCTCTCTCTCTCTCTGTGTGTGTGACTATCATAAATAAATAAAAATTTATTTTAAAAAAAGTTTAGATGTTGACTTCATATCCAGATACTTTTACTTAAAGCAGATAAATGGTCTACAATGGAGATGCAATGAGTGCTAGGTTTGTAATACTTTTTTTTATAGTTACCAAGGATTAAGGAAGAGGGTCACCTAAATGTCTCACCTAAATGTTACACATTTTATCAAGTAAATATTAGATGTAAGATGCACTTATAGAGTACATATATTCATATGTATATTCCATATATTACTCAAATAAAAATGCAACGTTAGGAAGATTTAAATAATAATCATTATTTAAAACTAACAAAATGACCAAAATTTCATCAATAATCCTCCTAAACTCCTGAAATAATTTTACTTACAGGAATCATTCCCTTTACAATTGAAGGATCCCTTCAATTCCAACTGAGGTCAGCTTACTATGTGTTCAGTGATATGCATCTTCTTTGTTCAAGATAGAGAACCACGGGGGACAAATTCATTTAGCTGTATTTGCAGTGTCCACCTGTCAAGACACAGCAAAAGATCACCCAACCAAATTAGATCAGGAAGGGAGCAGCATAGACTTTCAAAGGTGTTTGAAAGGTCTCTAAATTTTATTTTTTTTTAAAGATTTTATTTATTCATGATAGACATAGAGAGGGGCAGAGACACAGGCAGAGGGAGAAGCAGGCTCCATACCAGGAGCCCGACACGGGACTCGATCTGGGACTAGATCCGGGACTAGATCCGGGACTAGATCCCGGGACTCCAGGATCGCGCCCCCGGTGGAAGGCAGGCACTAAACCGCTGAGCCACCCAGGGATCCCCAAGGTCTCTAAATTTTAAATCAGAGGTGAGGGGCAGCCCGGGTGGCTCAGTGGTTTGGCACCTGCCTTTGGCCCAAGGCCTGATCCTGGACCCAGGATCGAGTCCCACATCAGGCTCCCCGCATGGAGCCTGCTTCTCCCTCTGCCTGTGTCTCTGCCTCTCTCTCTCTCTGTCTCTATGAATAAATAAATAAAATCTTTAAATTTAGAAAAATAAATAAATAAATCAGACGTGAATGATGGGATGCAAAAGGCCTGTCCTAACACTATCCTGTGATAGCACGAATTTTCCAAACAAAGACATCATGAACTAGAATTAGGTATTTTGATTAGAATACCTAATCAAGTAGGTATTTGATCTAGAACTACCTAGAATTAGGTAGTTTGATTTCTGTCACAGAGAATGAACGAACAGACCTGGTCTAAAAGCAATGTGTCTGCTGCTCTGTATCCCCCCAAAGAGAAGGCAGTCCCATTCACTAATGAACAGTTGGCTCACTGAAGGCCAGGAGTTGGATTCCTTGATGCACCTGTAGGTGACTTCAGACCTACCCATGAGCAGCAGGTTACAGGGCTACCCTTTGCTCTGGGAGAAAGGCACAGAGGTTTTTCTGCTGATTTATATTAGGTTATGCTCTCAAAACAAGACAGAAGGCAGCTGCTTGGGAGAAAGCCCTATCCGAAGAGCATCCCTGATGCACAGTGTTGGTGTTGGCACTGCAAGGAATAAAACATGAATCCAGCGCAGTTATCATAACAAGCAGAGAATCAGGGACTGGAAACCACGCCAAGAGAAAGGCAAATCCTTTGATATCTGTCCACCCTTCCCCTAGCTGTCGCAAAATCTCATAAAAGTAATTCATCTTGGGTCGTGCAGCCTTCTTGAGAGTGTTTCTGGTCCCTATGAAAGATGACACTTGGGGATTCTGAAGCCTTTCAGAAGTGACTTCTTTTCTCACATGTTTAGATTTCTGCTCTCCTCAGCTCCATGGCATTACCTGCCCGGGTCTCAATGCTCGCCCTACTCCTTTGGGTTCCTCTAAAATAAATATGACTTGTCCTCATTCTGTCCTTCTCCTTCCTCCTGGGATATGGCTGGCTGCCATAAAGTCAAGGGTTGAGATCAAAGGGAGGCTGCTCCTACGCAAGAGAAAACATAGATTGTCAGCTGTACTCTCTCCTGATTTACCAGACCATGTGATTCAGAAGAAGGGGGCAGCGAGGATTTAGGGATATTTCCCACCTCTTAATGGTCTGAGTAAATGAAGCTGGCTGCCAACAGAGGGAAGGAAACTATTTTCTATTGAGATTTATGACCTGAGTCTAGCACAGCTTTCTGGAAAATTACTAAAACACTGGGTGTGAATCTCCCCCTCAGAGATTTCTGTATTTCCTTTTAGATAAGTTTTAAAAAAAATTAGAAATGCAAGCCTATAAAATACCCCTCATTACACCTTTGTAGCAAAACAAGAAGCAATAGAGTCACTCCAAAATAGTCTTTCCCAAAGCCACTGAGATTCCCAAACTTGTGTTTAACTACTAGAAAAAGTTTCCTTGTTTGTAGAAGTCACTTTCTGTAAAAGGACCTCACCCAGAGATCTCTTCTAAATCACATGTGCCTTAATTTGAGGAGCTGGGGAGACCATGCCCATTTTACCGAAAGAATAGTGTCCCCTGTCCTACGTCTAAGGCAAAGCATTTATTTCCCTCCTGCCCTCTTCGTTTCAAGAATCTTGAAGGAGGGAGAGAGAAAATCAGGGACAAAGGGAAGAAGGGAGAGAGATAGATTGTAGACAAATCAATATACAAAAAAAAAAAAAAAGAACAAAGATGATCCATGTCTACTCAAAATTGATCCAAATTTAAGAAGCCATACATGCCCACTGCAGAGAGACCCTGTTAAAACAAAGTACACATTTGAAGGCATGAAACAAAACCAACTCAGCTTCCAGTTCAATCTCTATAAACTACCTTCCTGTCTCTTACTGACTGACTTTATAGTCAATTGCCAAGTGTTTTTTTAAAGAAAAGCTGTGGGGAATCTTCATTGAAAAATAAGGAAGAAATAAGGAAAATAAGGAAGTACTGCTTCAAATAGGTCACTTGTCTCAGCTAAATAACGTAAGGATATCTGAGTATTTTCAATTGTTTAGCAGACAGCTGCCATACTCAGCATATCAGGGATATTGGTAATGCTGCTGTTGCTCTGACACATATGTGAAAGGACAGCTTATTCTCAGCTAAGTATCTCAAGCTATTCCTATCTTGAATAAACATATACAATTGGAATTGAAAATTGAAAATACAGCTTTATGCTAACAGACCAAACAACTATTGGCAACATTGATCCCTATATTCTTTAAAGCTTGAGTATATCAGTCAAAATTTTATATTCACTTCCAATTACGCATAAATATGTTGCTCTGTTCTATGCTCTGGTAACCATTCCTTTTTACATAGGAATGGCTTTTGTCCAGGGGTGCCTGAGTGGCTCAGTCAGTTAAACATCTGCCTTCAGCTCAGGTTGTGATTCCAGAGTCTTGGGATCAAGCCCCATGCCGGGCTCCTTGCTCAGTGGGGAATCTGCTTCTCTCTCTCCCTCTCCCCTGGCTTGTGTTCTCTCTCTCTCTCCCTCTCTAAAATAAATAAATAAAATCTTAAAAAAAAAAAGGAATGGCTTTTGTCTAGAAAACAGGCTTATTCCACAGAACCAAATTTCTTATTTTCAGGCAAGGTTCTTCTTAAGCCACTCACGGGCTTTGTTTTTTAAGATGTGATTTATTGAGAGAGAGAGAGAGAGAATGCACACGAGCAGAGGGGAGGGGAGAATCTTAAGCAGACTCCATGCTGAGCACAGAGCCTGATGCAGGGCTTGATCCCACAACCCGGGGATCTTGACCTGAGCTGAACTCAAGAGTCAGATGTTTAACTAACTGATTGAGCCACCTAGATGCCCCTATTCATGGACTTCTTATTCTTAGGGCCTACCTTAGTCTTGGTGTATACAGGAAACTAATTTCATAATGACTGGTAGCCCTTGGGGCATAATACTTAAAGAATTGTCCAAAACAAATGGTATATTTGGTTTTTTTTTTATTTTCAGTAAAAAAATATTTTAAGTAAAAATGATCTGGGGGCAACTGAGTGGCTTAGTTGGTTAAGCATCTGCCTTCAGCTCAGGCCATGGTCCTGAGTACCTGGGATTGAGCCCTTATATCCTGCTTAGTGAGGAGTCCACTTCTTCTCCCTCTGCCCTTCCCCCCGCTCATGCTCTCTTTTACTCTCTCTCAAATAAATAAAATCTTTTAAAAAATGATCTGTTAACTGAAAATGTATTTTGTAAATAGCTACCCTTTAACTCATCTTAAAATGTGGAGAAAAACAATATTGAAGTTAAAGAAATTTTCAAATGTAACGAATTTATCTCATGAATAGGAATGCTTCTCTTTATTGCATCACTGCCACAAAATGCTCACTTCAGGTTTCTTTAAAATTTTATTTTGTTGTGATAAAACACATAAAATTTGCCATTTATTCATTATTTTAAGTGTACAATTCAGTGACATTTGGTACATTCACAATGTTGGACGACTATCACCACTATATAGTTCCAGAATATTCTCATCACCTCAAAAGGAAAGCCCATTCTCATTAAACAGTCACTCACCATCTCCTCCCACCCCTCAGGCCCTGGCAAACACTAATATGCTTTCTGTCTCTGTGTACTTGCTTATTCTGGACATTTCATCTAAATTTCATTCATTTTTATGCCTTCTGTGTCTGGCAGAAAAGCAAAATGTGCATATTTCAATCTTGACAGTGAGCATCAATATCATTTGTGCCTTCACATTGAAATTCTAGATTTGACTTCCTCTATGAATTAGTCTTTCCCTGATTCCTGATATTTAATCCAGAACCTAAAATTTTTGAAAAGTTTCCAATTCATACCAGAGCCAAGAACAATCTTGCTCAAGGTTTCAGAGCACCAGTAATATTACACTTAGACCTCGGCTTATATCTATTAGAATGTTTTTCAGTTGAAAGTTACAGAAAACCCAACTATTAGTACATTCAATAATAAGGGGCTTATTATCCTATATAACAAAAAAACTAAAGGGAAGGTAGTTTCAGGACTGTTCAGCACCTCAGTGAATGAGTTTCTTCTAACTTCCTGCTCTGTCCTCCTCAGCTTGTTGGGATGTCCCACCCAACCTTCTTCTCCCACCAATAGTGACCAGATGGCCACAGCAGCTGCCAAGGTCTCCTCTTCACAGAGCTTGTCCAGAAGCAGAAAAGGACAGTGATTCCTCTAGTCTCAATTTCTATTAGGGTGGAAGAACTTCCTCAAAATCTTCCCAGCAGATTCCCTCTCATGTCCCATTGACCAGTTATGTCACAAGACCATATTTATACCTGTGGTGGGCAAGAGCAGTGGACTCGCCATGTCAACACTCACTCCTGGGACAAGAGAGGACCCATGAAGCAAATGGCCACCAAAAACCTCAATATAATGGGGTTCAGTTAGTGAGGAAGGCTAGGGAAATAATAAACCGACAGGCTACCTACATTGTCTGCTTTGGCATTTGTGTTGGTTTTAAAAATTACTAATCTAATTCTAATCTCATAATCTGAATGGTTCCCTGAGGTTATATCATCTATGACATCAGATCTGAGCAACCCCATTAAAAAGGGTTGTTAAGAATGAACTCTTAAAACTCACATTTTACTTAGCCTGGTAGCTGGTTAACAGAAAATAATAGACATTTTGCTATATTGACTTGGCAGAAACAATACTAGAGTTGCTATGTGATAGCACTATATGGTGAAAAGGCAGTATTTTGAAAAGTCTCCTTTCCATGGAACATGTTCCCTGGATTATTTACTCACCATTCAGAGGTTACTCTGACAGGTTGTATTCAACTGATCAACAAATGAATCAATACTTCTCACTGCTCAGTTCACTACTTTTGTCAGGAACTAGAGCAAACCCGCCAGTTAGTGTCATGTACATAGAGTCCTAATTGAACCAATAAATCTAGAGACCCATCAGCTACAGTGATAGCTACGAGGGAGAAGAGCATAGATCACTCAAAACTCAAAGGAAAAAACAAAGCACGACGCAGAATGGGAGTTGTCCTTTTCCTCCTCATCCTGTGGGGAGAGGAAAGCCTTAGGAAATTTGAGGAACTCTTCACTCAGAGAATAATGAGGCATAAATCCTGCCAATAGATAGTGAGAAGCCTGGCTCAGGAAATAATGCCATTAACCAAGGGACCCTCCAGGGATGGGGACAGTGATTAATGGGCTAAACTTGACACCGTGACTTGGAAAGGGTTTGCACCGTTGGTTTCCACTCTTAGGGAGAATGATTTACAGGAATTGGAAACAATTTTGGTGGTCATTGTCACCATCTTGCCAGTTTTCTTTGCACAGCGGCTAGCTCAGGGAGAAAGAATAGAGTTGTTTATAACCTCTTCTCTCCAGGCTTGAGAACCTGAGACTGTTAATCTGTGTAGGTGGTGTGTATGCTGGCTTCTCTCTAAAACTGGAGGCTGGGTTCGTAATGTTACAATTTATGGAGTGCTTATCAACATACTTCAGCCAGCTTGCAGATGGCTCCAGGCAAAGAACTTCACTCTTATCGGAGACAATACTCTTCGGCTGTCCTGTGTTAGTCTTGAATATTAACATGGGCAGAGCACTGTTGTCACACACTTGCACTGAGAACAGCAAAAAATCTTGCTGCCTGCCTTGTGGACGCTGAGCTTCCATCACCTCTTTAGAAGTCTGTCATGTCTCTTTATCACTAAGCTTTACATCTCACATATTTCCCAGAACACAGGAGAATTAAACAGGAAGACCAGTAACTCTTCAAGACTCCCAGAGCCTTCAGTAAGGAATGTGGGAGTTTTTTCCCTCAGTCTAAAATAGAGAAGCACAAAAAGGGCAGGAATCCACTGGTTATTCAGTAACTGATTAGAGTACAGATAGGTAAGTCATTCAGCTGCGAGAAGAAGAAGCAAGAGGGAAAGCTGTCAACTGCTCCAGTGACACTGTCAATGGACACATTTTCTGCATTTTTGTGACTTTTTAAAAATAATCATCACAGACGTCCACTGTGTCCCAATGATTTCTTTAAATAGCTATCAAGGGGCACCTGGGTGACTCAGTAGTTGAGCATCTGCCTTCGGCTCAGGTCATGATCCCAGGGTCCTGGGATTGAGTCCTACATCAGGCTCCCCTCGAGGAGTCTGTTTCTCCCTCTGCCTATGTCTCTGCCTCTCTCTCTGTGTCTCTTACGGATGGATGGATGGATAGATAGATAGATAGATAGATAGATACAAACAAACAAACAAACAAACAAACAACAGGCCCAAAATGCAGTTTCTTGTGCTAAGCCCCATGTCAGCAAACCAAGACTTAAGACTTAACCTCACTGCCCTTTCAGCTTCTCCCAGAGGTGGGACTTTAAACCAGTCTGGAATTTTCTGATCAACACAATAGTGAGATAGTCTACATGATAGACCTCAGCCCTCTCCCCAAAGGAAGGTGACACTGCCTAAAAAAATCCTTTCTTTTGTTTATGACTTCCTTGTCCCTGTCCCCTTCTGCCTATAAAAGCCTTCTATTTTGTACAACTTCTGATAGCTCCTTTCTACTTGCTAAATGAAAAGCCGTCCTGTTCATAAATCTTTGAATAAAGCCAATTAGATCTTCAAATTTACTCAGCTGAATTTTTTAGCAGATTAAAGACAAAGTGTTCATTTTTACATGTATTTTCTTAAAAATATTAATTCATTGCTATATTATGACATGATTAATATACTAATTGCTATTAAAATCACTACATCATACCTTTGAGACTACTATAACACTGTATGTTAACTAGAATTAAAATAAAAACTTTTTAAAAATATTTCTTTCTCACTGCTACCCATCACCAACCCCCCCATCAGAAACAAACCAAAGTCAAATATTTCTACATGTTGATGATACTGATGAAATCATTCTACTATTAGAATTATTCCCAGCTTCCTGCTTGTAGACGTCTTTACATTACTGAGAAACTTGTAAGTGCTAGGTGAAAACAGCATAACAAAGTTGAACCAGAGAAAGAAGTTATTAGGAAAACCACAAAAAGTCCATTGGTTTTAAGCATTTGTGTAAATATGCAGTATAGGCGGGTTGAGCCTTAGGAATCTACAAGTCAGACATTCAGTCCTAACTCTGTCACCTCTAGATGTGTAAACTGTGCCAAGTCACTAAGCCTCTCTAAGTGTTAATTTCCTCACCTACAAAATGGAAATAAAAAGCAAATAGTTCTCCCTATGTCATACTGGGAAGATTATGTGCAATAATGCACGTAGAGCCCCTAATCATCTGAGCACATGAATCCTCAAGAAATCTTAGTCATTATTCTATTGGTCCACAAAAAGCTAAGATTCTGAATGGAATATCCTTCTGATAAGATGACTTTTCCTTACTAACCTTATACTATGGTAAACTGAGTTATAAAATCAAAATTTAAGAAGTCTGGAAAGAGATTTTTGAATCTTGCTTAAGACCCAGTCTATGTTTTCCTCCTAGAAGTTCCCTTTCAACCAACTAAAGTAGTTGCCAGCACAAAACAGTACTTTCCTTGTATGCAATGCACCATTTGTCGTATCCATTTAATCTAAGAATCAGTCTAATTTATAACATGGATGGGTCAAATATCTGAAGATGAATCCATAGATGCATCTAATTTATAATAAAGAAATAGAGACATCACTTACTATGATGAATGGCTGCATAGATGCTACAGAAATCAAATAACACTGAAATAATATGACATTAAAATCTATTTGTGTTGAAATCACCATAGGAATATACATGGAATATGTGTTGCAAAAGAAAAGTGAGAGAGGATATTGTACTCACCAGCCAAAAGAATAACCACAGTATGCATCCATTCTACACCTAAAGTGTGGATATTTGGGTTAGGACATAGCTTTGGCAACAGTAATAAAGAGGTCCAAAACGACTGTGGCTTTAAAAAGCTAGCTTTTTAAAGGACTTTTTAGCTTTTTAAAGCTTTTTAGGACTGCCTGGGTGGCTCAGTAAGCTAAGCGTCCGACTCTTATTTTGGCTCAGGTCATGATCTCAAGGTCTTGAGATCAAACCCTGAGTCAAGATCTGCACTCAGCACTGGAATCAGCTTGGGATTCTTTCCCTTTCCCTGTACCCCTTCCTTGCCCACCTCCACCTCCACTCATGCATGCATTCTCCTCAAAATAATAATAATAATAACAATAATAAAAAGCTAGTAGGTTATTTCTCTCACACAGTGAGAGAAGGTCATCCAGGGCCAGAATCATCAAGGGTCCAACTTATTTCTTGTGCTCTGAGTCCTCAAAATGGTTTCCATCTCATGGTTCAAGTTGGTTGCTCTATCATGTCTACATTTTAGCTTACAGAAAAGAGGGCAAGAAAAGTCCATGCCCTTCCCTTTAAGGGAAAACCCAAGAGGTACAAAGGGGGATGTTGCACACCTGACTTCTATTTGTAAACCACCAGCCTGTACTGGTCACATGGCCACACTAGCTACAAGGTTTTGAGCTCAGCTAATAATTCATCAGCACAAAAGATGAGAAAAATCGGTGTTGGGAGATAACTAGCAGTCCCTGACACACTGGGGTGCACTTACTTAGTTGAGATGGGTTGGAAATTAACCATTCTTTAATGATATCATGAGTCACTGATTAATATGCTACTCTATGTGAAGTCCTATATAGGAAAGTCCCAGGCTTCATCATTTCTGTGCATTCTATAGTTTACCAAGCAGACACTAAACCAGAAATCATCTCTTATTTTAGGATAGTCTGGTTGCTGTGCATCTAGGTTGCATCCACACTTTCAATGCTCCCTCTGCAAATACTTTAACTGGAGCTTAATTTCCTCTGTCTTTTAAGTCAGGAGCCTCCAGGGGCTATTACAGGAAAGTCAACTTTGGCTAGGACAGCCCTCTGGGGTCCATCTGCATTTTTTTCATAGCAATCACTGGATCTTCAATAAAGATATTCATCATTGAATCATCCAAATGTACAAACCGTTCAGCCTTTAAAATCAATATTGAAAATTAAATCAATTTGAGTAATAGGAAGAGAATGCTATACCAAACTCACATGGAAGTTAGCACTTATTCTAGATATACATATACATGTATTCTTATTTTGATTCTTTTTTTGTTTAAACCCTGTTATTGGGATGTCTGAGTGGCAGCGACTGAGCATCAGCCTTCAGCTCAGGGCGTGATCCTGGAGTACTGGGATCAAGTCCTGCATGGGGCTCCCCACAGGGAGCCGGCTTCTCCCTCTGCCTGGGTCTCTGCTTTTCTCTCTGTGTTTCTCATGAATAAATAAATACAATCTTAAAAAAAATAAACTAATAAACCCTGTTATTTCTTTTTAAAACATTGACACCAGGACCCCCAAATACTGGTGAAGCCACAGTCTCACTTGTGAAGCCTCATGTGAGGCTTGCTCTCCTTTTTACCCACCTCAGTGTACCAGCTTATGCCCTGCCCTGGTTTCCATTTAATTTACTGCCCCTTGGGGTACCTGAGTAGCTCAGTGGGTTAAGTGTCCAACTCTTGATTTTGGCTCAGGTCATGATCTCAGGGTCGTGAGTTCAAGCCCCATATCAGGCTCCATGCTGAGTGTGGAGCCTGCTTGAGAATCCCCCCACCTCCTGCAACTCCCACTCACACTTGCTCGTGCATGCTCTCTCTCTCTCTCTCTCTAAAAATGAATTAACTCATTTTTAAAAAAGGATTCAAATCCAAATAACAGAGGCAAGAGATTCAAGGCATTGGAGGGATGTATAGGGATGGTGTGGGGGGGGGTAGATTTGACAGAAGGTAAAGCCTTTGGTAGGGGAGTGTGACCTAATATCCAAGAACAATTGCCTTTTCTAACTGTTATTTGGATAAGGTTGATTTCAAATACAGAAACATGATTCCAGGGAGGACTGACCCTAAGGTGACCTCCTTTTTCCACCCCTTGCCTGGACACTTTGGTCACCTGGGGAAACCCAGATGTCCTACAGACTTTGATGGAGAGAGCTCCTTGCATTCACATCGAAAAAATTACAGCAGTGGAACTAATAACACACCTTAGTACTACTCCAGCCCCGTAGTGCTGGAAAGAAAGGGTGAAGGGTGGCACTAGCCCAGATGCTCACCCTCAAGGGGGGTACAGGAAATCACATGAAATAATCTTTTAAATCCAACTTAAAATTCATGTCATCCTATTCCATAGTCCACAAGGGGAGGAGGGTGATCAGAGGACACCTTTTGTGCCCCCTTTCTCACAAGCTTCCCCTTCCCCCACCTCTTCAGCTGGAGTGCACAGTAAGAGGACTTGTCCCAACTCCCGGGGTACTGGTTCCCTGGGCAGCTCCTCTACCCTAGTAAGAGTATCTGTACCACTGCTATTGTTACTGCCACTGCTACTTCTACTATAAAGACTACTGTCTTCATAATTTACTCATATTCTGGTCCAGTCATGGTGCTAAGCACAGCCCTTACATTACCTCCTTTAATCTCACAAATCTCTGTGAGTTCTGTTAGTACCCCTATTTTTCACTTGAGGATATTGGTGCCAGAGGACCGAATGCACCTGCACCAGGTCATGCAGCTGGTAAGGGGCAGAGCTGGGCTATGGCAAATAGGAAGGGCTCCGGAAGCAGCCTGTAGGAGAGAAGCTGGGCTCACACTTGGCACATCAGATGTGCATTCATGGTTCTGCCATGGAAAACTGGCAGGATCGCCTGTCCCTGGTTTAAAACTCCTCCTTGTCACCAAGGCCTACATGACTGGACCGCTGCGGCTCCCAAACACTCCCTGCCTTGTCCTTGTGCTCTAGCTACGTTTGGGCAAATCTGCCAGAAATCCATTTGCCAGAGGCGCTGGCTGAACAGTTGGCTTTGCACTTTTTTTTTTTTTTTTTTAAGTAGGCTCCATGCCCAGTGAGGAGCTCAACATGGGGCTTGAACTCACAACCCAGAGATCAAGACCTGGGCTAAGATCAAGAGTCAGATGCTGAACATGGAATGGATTGAGCCACCCAGGTGCCCCAGCTTTGCACTTTTTTTTTAAGATTTCATTATTTCTTTATTCATGAGACACACAGAAAGAGAGGCAGAGACACAGGCAGAGGGATGAGGGACTCGATCCCAAGACCCTGGGGATCACGACCTAAACCGAAGGCTGACACTCACCATAAAAGGAAATTTCATGCACTGTTCTAAAGTAAGGGAGGTATCCTTTTCAAATTGTCATTGTTTTTCTCATTCTGGACTCTCCTACGACAAATTCTTCTCCCTTAAAATGAAAGAACAGCAAGGTGTTATGTTCCTGTAAATGTCGGAACAAAAGAACTGCTCCCAAGAAAACAGAATCCCAATGGAAGAATTGAACCTGAAGTTATTTCTTTTTTTTTTTTTCTGAAGTTATTTCTTCAAGAATGTTCAACATGTGAGCATTCAGAACTCATAGTAAATGGTCAGTACCAAGTCTGAATAATTATCCACAACACGTGCTTTTACCAGGTGCATGTGAATCATGGAACATTTTACGTAACTACAATGTTAATTAAGATAAATTTTTATTTCTGTCGCAAATGTTTTAGGCCAGAATTAAGATAAAATTTTATTTCTATCACAAATATTTTAGGCTAGAATGAACCAAATTATTTGCTCTGATCATCACTTCAGATTCTTATTGTATACTTGAGGAAAGTATTTTAATTCTATTGTTGATATATCAAAAAAAATGCTCAAAAGTCATTTAAGACATTTGAGCATGTTGCCTTGCAATCGTTCTTCTTCCACAAAACTCTTTTTTCTGCATAATAAGCTTTTTGTCAGCAACAGTATCTACTGAGTACCTCTCTATACAGAGCCCCTTACTAAATACTTTCATCCCAGGTAACAATTATTCAGGTCAGGAGCCATGGAAGCCTCAACTTGCCATAAAAACCCCTTATGCATTGGGTTCTCTTGGTTTGTGTCTCAAAATATCTTATTTTGATTTATTTATATTGCACACGTTTGAAACACTAGATTTTCCCCAAAGCTTTAGCATGTCTCCAGTCTGGAATCCTTTCTCTATTTCCAAAGTGTTTTTAAATAACACAATAGAGACCACATTAAGAAATGCTAAAATTGTCAACATCCTTTCAAAATGGAGTAAATATTAAGCAATCATCCTCACCCCGATTCACAATATATAAATATAAAATATGAAAGTAAAAAAAAAAATAAATAAAATATGAAAGTTCCCTCACACTACATTTTTGAAATATCAGCATTTCATGAAAATATGTGTGTCTGGAGATCTTATACAACTGGGGCTTATTTAGATATCGCAATAACTTCACCTTTTCTTCTAAACTCATAGCAGCCTCAGCAAAGCTGCCATGTCAACACACAAGAGAATCATCATTTTGTTCAATCTTAGATTCTTTTCCTACTGAAATCATTTGCCAGCAAGAGATGAAAAGGAGTTGGCTCAGACAAACCATCCTGAAGGTTTCCATTTATCTTCACTTTGCAACCACGTGGCATGAATATTGGACATCTGATTCACCTACCACACTAATTTCTGGCACACATCCTGCACCAGCTGCTCACTGCTGCTTTTGGCGAGTGTACTGATGAGCTCTGTATACCCAGGGTTAAGACAGATACACAGACATATGAACAAATGCTTAACCATGCTTTAGATATGACCTCTTTAAACTCTGATCAGCAGAGTGTTCAAAACTATGATGATCGTAGACCAATTATTTGGAAAATAAAATAATTTTGAACTTTGGGATGAAAGAGGTATTTTAAGTGAGGAAAAAGAAAAACTAAGGAAGTGGAAATAGACACAATAAAATGAGAGATTTTTGCTTGCCATACATAAAATAAGTTTTCTTAGTTCTTTTGTACTATTTGAATTTCTTTGTATCACATGCATGTGTTCTCAGTGAAAAAGAACTAGAACTTTTAAGTCAACAATTTATCAATTTGAATTGTTTTGTTCAAGGTAAGCAAAACAGAGCACGTGTGTCTAAATGGGCCATGAGAAGATGCTGTTGGTGCAACCAAAGACCAGCACTGCCTTGGTTGTGAGGTCTAATTGTGTCACTGGAACCTTCCTAGTGACACTTTGTCCATACACTCCTGTCCTCTCAGGCACCACACCCCCTCACACTCCTCCATCTCTAGCCCAGATCTCCTTCTTGCTCCCAGCTGTCGACCAATCCCCGTAGAGGTGTTCAATGTTTCAAATATGTAAATATACCTTAAAAGCAATAGTTAATTCCAACAGCAAGTCAGGCCACTCCTCAGCCTCATGATCAGAGGCAGGGCAAGGAGAGCCAGGGGCCACACATGCGTGTATCAAAACAGAATAAGGATGACAAATAGAGTTCCTTACTATGATTTTGTTATTCATTTAATCAGCCAACAACATGCTCTGTGTCAGGCTAGCTAGTCAAGGGAAGAAGAAGAAAGAAGAAAGAAGAAGAAAGAAGGAAGAAGGAAGACGGAAGAAGGAAGAAAAGAAATTTTTTTTGAGGCAAGATGCCATCCTAGTGAAGTTCATATGCTTGTGTGAAAGGTAGGCTTATC
Organism: Canis lupus dingo; assembly: GCF_003254725.2. Taxonomy (NCBI): domain Eukaryota; kingdom Metazoa; phylum Chordata; class Mammalia; order Carnivora; family Canidae; genus Canis; species Canis lupus. Next base: position 19,852,843 of record NC_064244.1, read on the forward strand.
AATGAATCACTGCTGTCCTGTGTGATAAATTGCTAAAATAGAGGCATGTACAAAATGCCACCAAATCCCTGAAGAGACTATGTCCTTGAAGGATTTTAAACAGGAAAGCTATGTAGTCATAAATACCTGCCTGGCAGCACTGTGGAAGACCAGAAACCAGGAGATCAGAGGGGATGCTGTGACACAGGCCATACCACAGCTGATGAGCACAGTGGGAACCGGCAGAAAAAGGCCAATCCTGCAACAGAGTAAATTATCTCAGGCATATCAAATAATGTCCATCCTGTATCAAGAAAAAGAGAGTGCATGTCACCCTCTGGTGGCTAACCCCCATAATGAAAGAATTCACATGATAAAGTATGTGTGTATTGGTATATCACTAACCACTATTCTAAAAGATGATTCTACTGAAAGTGCTATTAATCTTCCAGCATGCAACTGAAAAAGCAAGAAAACATTATCTTAATGCAAACTTTCATCTGGAATCTGTGTTCTGAGGCCATAAACACACTATCGTATTCATTTACAACCACCATTGTCTGGCTGTGACAAGTGGTTTTACTTGCTGTCCTTAATACTTAGTAAGTCACCAGAATGTATTGAAAAGGGTCTCAGAAGCAAGACTCCTTGGTTCTACTTCCAGCTCTGCCTCTACCGAGGTACCAGATATTAAACTGATCAGTTATCCCCTTACACCCTGGTTTTCCCAATGATAAATGATTCTAGGGTCCCTCTGAGTTCTAACTAGTTATATGTCAGCTGGAACATCCACCTGGTCTTCCTTTTCCTTCACCTAATGGAAATGGCCCACTCAGTAATTGTACCCTGTGTCTTTTTGTTTCTCCACATCTATCAATTGTGTGGAATATGGATTGCTTACAGGCTAGTGAGCCCGTTGTGTTCAAGGATGGTTCACAGCTACTATCTGTGAAGCTCTTCAACAATTTAGCAATTACAGCTTTAGAAAGCCCAACATCTAATTATAAAAAAAAAAAACTAATAATATTTGCTTTGTGTGTCCCCACATACTCTTTTATCAGTCTCAAAGTAAAAGACAGTGTATTTTAATCAATCAACTATCTATTTACTGATCAAAATTTAAATTTTCTGAGTTTTTTTAAGATTTTATTTATTTATTTATTTATTTATTTATTTTTTATTTATTTGAGAGAGAAAGTGTGTGTGTGTGAGCAAGCGAGAAAGAACACAAGCAGGGTGAGGGAAGGAGCAGAGTGAGAAGCAGACTCCTTGCTGAGCAGGAAGCCCCACATGGGGCTTGATCCCAGGACTCCAGGATCATCACCTGAGCTGAAGGCAGACGCCCAATAGATTAAGCCACCCAGATGCCCCTTAAATTTTGTTTTTAATTTTTTAAACTTTTTTTTTTAAGATTTTATTTATTTATTCATGAGAGACACACAGAGAGAGAGGCAGAGACACAGGCAGAGGGAAGCAGGCTCCATGCAGAGAGCCCAATGCGGGACTCCATCCCAGAGTCCCAAATTTTGTTTTTAAAGGATATTTCCATCAACCAAATTTAAACAAGAATAATAAAGACAATCAAAATGATTATTTTTTTAAAGACTATGGCAAACAATGACTCAAATAACACTTGCCAGACCTCCAAAATGTATTTATATATAGGAAAACCTGCCATTATGGGGGCAAAAAACAAGAACTTTGCTGAGATTAACACATACCTCCCCTGATCAACCACACCTGGCTTTATGAAAGCAATTTGTGCTACACTGCGTGTTACTGCCCAAACACCAACCCAATATACATAATAGAAAGTTTTTCAGGACACCTGGGTGGCTCAGTGGTTGAGCGTCTGCCTTTGGCTCAGGGCATGATCCCGGTACCCTGGGATCGAGTCCCATATCAGGCTTCCCATAGGGACCCTGCTTCTCCCTCTGTTCATGTCTCTGTGTCTCTCATGAATAAATAAATAAAATCTAAAAAAAAAAAAAAACAGCTTTTCCCCTTCTCTGTTTCTGTTTGCAATGATCACTTGAAATCCCTTAGACACTTCGACTAAGCATGAAAAATGCCAAATTTCCCTTGAGGTGTATGACTCTGTATCAAATTAAGCCAGAAGCCCTTTCTTTTCTCTTTTTTGTTTTATTCAGTTTCTCAAATTCAGTTCCTCCATCCAGATTTTTTTTTATTTTCATTTTTTTAAGTAAGCTAGTAAGCTCCATGCCCAGCCTGGAGCCCAACCTGGGGCTTGAACTCACCACATGAGATGGAGATTTGAGCTGAGACCAAGAGGCCTGCGCTTAAACCACTGAGTCCCCAGGTGCCACATCTCCTTTCCAGAATTTTTTTTAAGGATTTTATTTATTTATTCATGAAAGACACAGAAAGAAGCAGAGACATAGGCAGAGGGAGAAGCAGGCTCCATGCAGGAAGCCTGATGTAGGACTCGATCCTGGATGCCAGGATCATACCCTGAGCCAAAGGTAGATGCTCAACCCCTGAGCCACCCAGGTGTCCCTCCCATCCAGAATTTAAAGAGAAAGGAGAATAAACAAGAAATTAAATTTCATCAAAATTATAAATCTCTTTTTCTCCCCATAACATAGTTCACCAAGACTGAACTTTAGAGACTAAGAATGCTCTACTCATTTGCTCTACTCATTTACTTTCACTCTACTTGTTTTGCCTTCTACTAACCCAGCCAAATAGCCTAAAAACATGGAAAGATATCTAGTTTACTTTTTAGTAATTAAATAGAACAAGAAAAGAGAATTTTTAAGTTTTTTGAACTCTAACTGAAAATACTGGATGGATGAAAAATAAAATTAGATTACCAATTGGAGGAGCAGGGATATGTAGGATCTGAAGTAAACGGGAAGTTGTTTGGGGTTAGAAGTTATATTTTTTTAAGATTTTATTTATTTATTTGAGAAAGAGAGAGAGGGTGAGCAAACAAGAGAGCAGGAGCAATGACGGGGGCAGGCAGAAAGAGGGAGAGAAGTAGACTCCCCACTGAACAGGGAGCCTAGCATGAGCTCAATCCTGGGACTCCAGGCACATGACCTGACTGAAGGCAGACACTTAACTGACTGAACCACCCAGGTACCCCAGAAATTATTATTTTGATGCAGTGTATGTTTCAATTGAATGACTCCCATCCAAGATTGTCATCAAATTTAGCTAAAGGGAAAAGAGAAAAATCATGTAGACTATGCCCCAGGAATGCTGCTTCTCATTTTGTGAGCTGTGACCTTAGCCTGTGCAAAGAAGCCCAATTCCTTGACTAGAAAGAGATCCTGAAAGGATGTACAGGGGTACTTTGCAAACTATGGGGCCAAAACACTTGAACATAAACCTGATCATGATGTGACATCAGTTTTCAGAAAATATGGAGACAAAGGAGCAAGTGACACAATCAGCAAAATCCAGACTGTGGGAAACTCTCTAAGAAACCCAATCCAATTGGGTGATAAAGACATGAGAAGGAATCCATAGATTAAAAGATATTTAAAAGACACACCAACAATCGAAGCTTATGCCTCTTACTTGGGATGGCAAGTCAAACAAAACATAAAGTAATGAGACAATTGTGAAAATTTGAATCCTGACTGGTTATTGATGTGCTTAAGGAATGGCTATTAATTTTTTTAAGCATAATCATGGTATCAAGATTATGGTCAAAAGAAAGAATCCTTACCTTTCAGAGTAATATTCTGGAATGATAAGATTTGCTTCAAATAATCAGGGAGGAGTGTGTGGGTGGATGAGGGTACAGGATCCAAGATAAACTATGAATTAGTAATTGTTGAAATTGAATGACAGGAACGTAAAAGTTCACTATTCTATTTTTGCAGATTTTTGAAATTTTTGATAAGAAAGTTTTTAAAAATCAACAGCAATGAGATTGATGGTGTTGGAGAGGATGACAAGCAGTTGGCGTTCCTGAACACAGTAGGAGTAGGAATGGTTGCTATGACTTTGAAGAGCTATTTGGCATTCTGAAGTAAAATGCAATGTGTAGCATTTCACACCTAGGTAGTTAGAAAACAAATTCAGAGAAGCTGAGTTACCCTCTAAACGGCTTTCTGATCCCTCATCCATTGCTTTCTAATATTTTTAAATCATTGACTCCTTTAAGAAATCACACAAACTACACTGAATGAGGGAACGTGAAGATCGGTGGGCTGCAATGACTGTAGGTATTCTTTATGTTTCGTTGTTGTTAAGGTGCATAAGACATATAGGTCTATTTTTTTAAGATTTTATTTATTTATTTATTTGAGAGAGAAAGAGAGAGGCAGAGACACAGGCAGAGGGAGACGCAGGCTCCCTGCAGGAATTCTGATGCGGTACTCGATCCCGGGACCGCAGCATCACACCCTGGGTCGAAGGCAGGCACTAAACTGCTGAGCCACCCAGGGATCCCAAACATAAAGGTTTAAAGGAATATCTCACACCTAAACAAGAATGTGTGTTGTCTGTAATAGTGGAAAACTGGCAGTGATATAAATATCATTAGATATTTAAAGCATCTTAAAGCATCGATGGATGGTTCAAACAAAGTGTGGAGAATTCACCCAACGTGTAAATGTAAAAACAAACTAGACATAAGCTTGGATAGTTTTCTAAAATACGGTGTCGAATGGAAAAAAAAGCAAGCTGCAAACAGACAAAGTCAGGATGATAGATGACAAAGACACGAATGGAAAAACAACTGAAGACCAAATACTAGGGAGGAGGGCAGTAAATGCAATTGGGAATAATACATAGAGGGTTCAAGTATGTGTTTGTTGATGATGTGTTGTGTTTGTTCTAAAGCTGATGTGTTTGTTCTAAAGCTGAGTGTAGGTAAATGTATGTTTGTTCTAAAGCTGAGTGTAGGTAAATGTATGTTTGTTACATTATTACATATCCTATTTTGTATCCCTGAAATATTTCCAAGAAGAATAAATTGAACAATTGATGCCTATCAGCCAGCTCCAATGATGGGCATAGGGGTGGCAGGAAAGATACTGTAGCCAGTCAGCTTGTCACACATTCATTCATTATAGAGAGTTCATCTTACTTCTTATGGTGTTGGTGATTTTTTTAAAAAATTGAAAAGCAGTTTTCTGGGAGTGAAAGTCTAATTTTCAGGGTAATGTGACTTCTTTTACATATGAAAAGAACAGTAAAAGATTTGCCCTTTAGTGCATCCACACATCTGAATTTTAAGACCTGGAGAGAAGATCCTAGCAGGATATCTTTAGATTCTCAGATGAGTATTAAAGATAAATGCCCAATGAATGGATCTTTTCACAATATCCCTATTTATTCAAAGCACAGAATTTTAAAGGGTTTGAAAAAAATGACACTCAGAATCTTAGTTGGTACCTACCTAGGACTAGCTTAAGAGATCTGGGTTTCCCTCCCAACCTCTTCCATGCACATCACAAGTTTCTGATTAGTGTCCCAGAAATCAACAAGTCTGAAATCTGACTGAAAAGACAGTGTAGCAGCGCCATCTACTGAACCCTAGATCCTCTCACACAGCAACTTGGGAAATGTTCTAAGTGTAGCAAAAGTGGGCTTTAAATCAAACAGGACAACATTATATGGTCTCATTCCTTTGGGAAATATAAAAATTAGTGAAAGGGAAAAAAGGGAAAGGAGAGAAAATGAGTGAAAATATCAGTGAGGGTGACAAAACATGAGAGACACCTAACTCTGGGAAACGAACAAGGGGTAGTGGAAAGGGAGGAGGGCAGGGGGGTTGGGGTGACTGGGTGATGGGCACTGAGGGGGGCATTTGGTGGGATGAGCACTGGGTGTTATGCTATATGTTGGCAAAATGAACTCCAATAAAAAAAATTTTAAGATAAAAGAATGGAGTACCACAAAAGAAAAAAAAAATAGCAAACATGAGGGGCAGCCCAGGTGGCTCAGGGGTTTAGCACCGCCTTCAGCCCAGGGTGTGATCGTGGAGATCGAGTCCCATGTCGGGCTCCCTGCATGGAGTCTGCTTCTCCCTCTGCCTGTCTCTCTTCCCCTCTCTCTCTCTCTCTCTCTGTCTCTGTCTCTCATGAATAAATAAATAAAATCTTTAAAAATAAATAAATAAATAAAACATGAGGTGTAGGGCACTGAGGGGGGCACCTGACCGGATGAGCACTGGGTGTTATGCTATATGTTGGCAAATCGAACTCCAATAAAACATATACAAAAAAATAATAATTAATAAAACATGAAATATATGTGTAATGCCTCAGAAGAACTTTTAAAATTAATGTATTTATTTTATTGTTTAACGCCAGTTGAAGTATTAAAGTGGAGCCTCGGTGTCCATCGAAAGATGAATGGATAAAGAAGATGTGGTCTATGTATACAATGGAATATTCCTCAGCCATCAGAAAGGACAAATACCCACCATTTGCTTCAACGTGGATGGAACTGGATGGACTTTTTTTTTTCTTTTTCTTTTTTTTTCCTAATTTTGAGAAAACCCAGAGGCAGCTAGCTGTCTCAGTTGCTACTTAAAGCTCAAGTGTTCAAAAATCACGTGTAGACACAAGGCTCACTTCATGTCAGGCACAAGACACAGCCAAAGCTGTTTTTTGTCAGGTGGGCTATGACAGGTTGGCTTATCCCTTAGGTAAGGGCACTTTGATCCATCTTTTTTTTTTTTTTCCTAGCAAGCAGTTTAAGAAAAATGGACTGGCCAACAGAATCTTGATGGCCCACGGTACATCTTAACAGACTTATTTTTGTTTTTCTTAATGGCTGCTTTAATCTTTTATGTTAACGCAACTAACATTTTTGACTCCTGCCCCAAACATTCCCTCAAACTCATTGTGTTCCCAGAAACTTGTCCATTTGACCAGTCACATGATTTGTTGGCTTGCAAAGGAAGTGAAATGCTGAGTGAAATGAGTCAATCGGAGAAGGACAAACATTGTATGTTCTCATTCATTTGAGGAATATAAATAATAGTGAAAGGGAATAGAAGGGAAGGGAGAAGAAATGGGTAAGAAATATCAGAAAGGGAGACAGAACATGAAGACTCCTAACTCTGGGAAATGAACTAGGGGTGGTGGAAGGGGAGGAGGGCGGGGGGTGGGGGTGACTGGGTGGGGGGCACTTGACGGGATGAAGCACTGGGTGTTATTCTGTATGTTGGCATATTGAACACCAATAAAAAATAAATTTATTATTTAAAAAAATAAAAATAAAAATAAAAAATAAAGTGGAACATATAACACAGCAAAGCTGTGCAAGTTTGCATTTCAAACGATGAGGGTTGGTCTTGTTTTTACCGACCACTGCTCTACTATTACCCACCAAAGGACGGTCTTAAAATACCTTTCACTGCACAACTGTGCAGCATAAAGTGGGATGTGGGGTGTCAGGTGGGGAGGTTCTGGAAAAGGCTCAACAACCCACCTTGCTGGGAGGAAAGGAGCCCTTGGAGGGTTGGCCCATCCCAGTAGCTCAGCTCTCCACCACAGCCCACGTCAACAGGGCACCGCCGGATGCATCGCAGGTCGGTTCTGGAAGCTGCTGCGGAAGCTCGGGCACCAGCACACCACTTGGTCCTGAAAGAGAAGGCGATGCTGAGGTGCCTCCTGGAAACGCATACCTCGGGATAAAGTTGCCCCAGGCCCTAACCTCTTTATACCTTCAGCCTGTTTCAAAAGGAAAGCTCTCCAAGTATCTACTCGTTTGCAGTGCCCTTTCCCGAGGCTCTGCAGCCGCCTCGGGCCCTCGTGGCGCCGCCGCAAGGCCGCATCTCTCCAGAACCAGCTCGCAGGTGCAGGGGCACCCCAGGGCCTGGGGCCACAGGGCCCACCCCAGCTCCAGGACGCACCTCACCAGCGGTCTGCGCCTGCAAAATCCAGCCTAGACCAGTCGGAGCCACCACGGACCCCACCCCTCATCTTCCAGGGACTCTCCCCTTCAGGGCAACGCCCCGACTCACGCCCAGGGGTGGACGGTTCCCGCGCAAGCAAGCTGCAGCCTGGAGGAAGCAGCCTGTGCCGCCCACTGCGCCTGCGCACCTGCCTGTGCTCCCGCCCCCCTCCGCGTGCTTTGACGTCACCGCGCTCCCGCCCCGCCCCTTCCAACACTTTCCCGCGCTCTGCTGGGGAGCCCCCTGCCACGTCGCTCCCTAGGGCTGTCTCCCTCCGGCCCGGACCCGAGCTGGCAAGAAACGCCGGCCGCACCGCCCTGGGCCTCGCGTCGGTTTCCGCCCAGGGAGCCAAAGGACCCCCGGGTCGGTAACAGTCGTCAATGTGCCCGAGTGGGTCCCCGAACGGCAAGTCGCGTCACCTGTCCAATCAGCAAATCCTCCATCTCTGCGAAGGATGGTGAGGCCTCACGAAGACGTTTTCCGGCTTGCACGCGAGAATTGTAAGAAGGAAAACTCGGGCTCGGAATGTGAAGGCTGGGGGAGCAGCAGCAGCACGTGGTCCTGCACCCCCTTCCTGTCTCTGCCCAGGCCAGGAACAGAGGCTGCTGCTGCCGCTGCTGCGCTGGTGGTGGTGGTGGTGGTGGTGCCACCGCTGCTGTGCTGGTGCTGGTGCTGGTGGCGGTGGTGCTGCTGCTGCCGCTGCTGTGCTGGTGCTGGTGGTGGTGGCGTTGGTGGTGGTGGTGCTGCTGCCGCTGCTGTGCTGGTGCTGCTGCTGCTGCTGCGGTGGTGGTGCTGGTGGTGGTGGTGGTGGTGCTGCTGCTGCTGCTGCTGCTGTTGCTGCTGCCACTGCTGTGCTGGTGGCGGTGGTCGTGGTGGTGGTGCTGCTGCTGCTGCTCCTGCTGCTCCTGTTGCTGCTGCTCCTGCTGCTGTTACTGCTGCTGCTGCTGTTGCTTCTGCAGCTGCCGTTGCTGCTGTTGCTGCTGCTGCTGCTGTTGCTGCTGTTGCTGCTGTTGCTGCTGCTGCTGCTCCTACTGCTGCTGTTGCTGCTGCTACTGTTATTCCTGCTGCTGTTGCTGCTGCTGCTGCTGCTGCCGTTACTGCTGCTGCTGCTGCTGTTGCTGCTTACTGCTGTTGTTACTCCTGCTGCTGCTGATGATTTTGTTCCTAGCAAGTATTAGGGAAGGAGTCCTGGCCACAGTTGGGAAAGAGAATAGGAGTCATTTGGTGAGGAACATTTAAGTTGTCCCTTACAAGACTGTCCTGAGCCTTTTATTTACTAAGCTAATCAGTGGGGATACCAAAATGCTAAAAGCACAGCCCCAGCCCTCAGAGGACTGAAGCAGACGGTGACCTGGCCTGAGTCTCTCCAACAGCAGAATCAGAAGACCTGCATGGAGAAGGGAAACCACACCAGTCATTACTCTGAGAATTGTGTTCACCCTCAGCCTCGTGGCTACTGCTGCGTAGCCAGTCTTCAGCAGGAAGAAGAGTCTAGAAGAAGGCCTGGACCTCAGGGTTCTCAAACTGCCCAATAGCAGGTGTCAGCAGTGGGTCTTAGAGACTGAGGGAAGATTCCTTGGAAACGTGGTGATCCTAATATGCAGCCATCAGTAAAACCGTAATCTACTTATCCATTAAGTTTGACTGTTTGGCTGTTCCTAGTTCAGGGTCTTATAAACCATCTCCTATGAACATCTTTGCACATGTCTTATGTTGCTTATATGAACACATTTTGCAAAAAAAAAAAAGAACACATTTTGCATGGAACTATGCCTAGGAGTAGAATCCTGAGTCACAGATAGAGTGACCGTATATTGTGATCATCCAAACTGGGATACATTTGAAAGAAAAGATGATATTTAAAATATTAAAATGTATTTCCTGACCAACAAACTGGTTTAATAAATTGGTAAACCTATAAAAATTTTGATTCAAGGGAGATCCCTGGGTGGCTCAGCAGTTTAGCTCCTGCCTTTGGCCCAGGGTGTGATCCTGGAGTCTCAGGATCGAGTCCCAAGTCGGGCTCCCTGCATGGAGCCTGCTTCTCCCTCTGCCTCTCTCTGTCTCTCATGAATAAATAAAATCTTTTAAAAAAATTTTTTTATTCAAAACTGATTTTCAAAAATAAAGTCCCTTCTAAAATATTAAAATAACTCTAACTATATACATGAAAGTAGAGAATAACTATGCTTGGTAGATATGCACAGATAGAAATTAGCTTTAGCCACATTTAGTATTTTATGTACCAATATTTTTTTTAATTTAATATTTCATTTTTAAGTAATCTTTCCACCCCAGGTGGGGCTCGAATTTATAACCCCAAGATTAAGAGTCACAAACTCTTCCAACTGAACCAGCCAAGCACCACAGAACATTTTATTCTAATGTGGTCTTATTAATACACTTTGTAAAACTGCCTACCAAATTTTAATTGAAGTTGCGTTTAATGCTAAAATAACTGTGATGGTTGATACCTTCAACAGACTCTTCTCCATGGAATGTATCTGTAATGCAAATGATCTCTCTGCACCTTCTGAAGTAACTTGTAAGGTCAGAGCACAGTCTGCTAAATGAAGGATAATCTCAATTCTTGTTCTTGTCGTATTGAGCTGTGTAAATATTTATGCCCAGTATTTCCCACAGATGCTGCCTTTTTGTCTCTATTCAGAATAATTTTCTTCAAATATTTTTACAAGCAAAACTTATAAAGTAAGTTGTCTATTTAAACAATTTTCAGACATTTTGCCACATTTATTTGTTGGAAAATTAGAGGCCTTCTTAATGCCGTTCATTTCCAGTTAGAATGTAAATATATCTACTTAAGAATAAGAACTCTACCAAACATATCAACATGATTCAAAGTATAATTTTATTCTTTTAAAGATTTTATTTACTTATTTGAGAGAGAGAAAGGAAGAGCACAGAGGGAGAGTGAGAAGGAGAAGCAGACTCTCCCGCTGAGCAGGGAGCCCAAAGTGGGTCTTAATCCGAGAACCCTGAGATCATGACCTGAGCCCCAAGTTGGAGAGCTGGATCCTAGGACTCTAAGATCATGACCTGAGCAGAAATGAAGAGCCTGCGATCTAGCCGACTGAACCAGCCAGGTGCCCCTAATTTTTGAACATTATGATTAAGATTTTCAATAGGTTCTGGAAAAATTCAACCAAAATATAGAGGATCATTTTTCAATATCATGGAGGGGCATTGGGCCTATTAATGAAGTAACATTCAAATACTTAAATACTTATAAAACCTGACTAATAGTGGATAACAAATAAAAACAATATATATACACATGCATACAAAATTTAGATAAGCATGGCTTCTATTTAGGTTTGTAGAATAACACCTTTTTTATTGTGGTAAAATACACATAAAATAAAATTTACCATTTTAACTAAACAACTCAGTGGCAGGACACCTGAGTGGCTCAGTCCATTAAGCATCTGACTCTTGATTTCAGATCAGGCCAGGATCTCAGATCTCAAGGTCCTGAGAATGAGCCCTGTGGGGGGCTCCACACTGTGCCAGGAGCCTGCTTAACATTCTCTCTCCTTTTCCCTCTGCCTCTCCCCCCACTTGTCCACTTGTGCCTCCTTTCTCTGTCTCTCTCTCTCTCTCTCTCTGTCTCTCTCTCTCTCCCTCCCTCTCTCTCTCAAAAAAAAAAAAAAAAAAAAAAAAACAGTGGCATTAAGTACTTCCATAATGTGCAATCCTCAGGACTGGTCTCAAAACTTTTTCATTAAAAAAAAAAAAAAAAAAGAAAAAAGAAAAAAAAAAAAAACCTTTTTCATCATCTCAAATAGAAATTCTGTACCAAAAAAAAAAAAAAAAGAAAGAAATTCTGTACCCATTAAATGATAACTCGCTAATTCTTCTCCCTCTTATACTTGGTAATTACCATTCTACTTTCTATCTATATGACTTTGCCTACTTTAGGTACCTCATATAAGTGGAATCATGCAAGATTTGTCCTTTTGTGTTTGGTTTATCTATGAATTTAATGCTAAGCTAATGTTTTCAAAGTTCATCCATGTTGTAGCATGTATCAAAATGTCATTCCTTTTTAAAGTGGAATAACACTCCATTGGGTATATAGATTAATCTATCTAGAGAGAGATATAGCTATAGATAAATAGATATCACACTTTATTCATCCATCCATCCATCCACTGATGAACATTTGGGTTGTTTCCACCTTTGACTATTATGAGTAATGCTGCTGAGTCCTTGCTTTCAGTTCTTTGGAGTACATACCTAGGAGGAGAATTGTTGGATCAGATGTTAATTGTGTACTTAATTTTTTGAGGAACTGCCATACTGTTTTCCATAGCAGCTGCACCATTTTTCAGGATTCCAATTTCTTCACGTCAACACTTGTTATTTTCTTCTTCTTTTTTCATAATAGCCATTCTAATGGGTGTGAAGTAGATCTCATTGTGGTTTTGATTTCCTTTTTTTAATGACCAGTGGTGTTGAGTATCTTTACATTTGCTTATTTGCCATTTATATACTTTCTTTGGAGAAATGTCAATATAAATCCCATTCTGCCCACTTTTGAATTGGGTTGTTTGTTGTTAAATTGTAAGAATTCTTCACATATTCTGGATATTAATCTTTCATCAGGTATATGATTTGCTCTGTGGGATGTCTTTTCACTCTTCTGATAGTGTCCTCTGATGTGCAAAAGAATAGCACATAAAAAAAAAAGAATAGCACATTTTTTGATATACTAACAAAATGTGTGTGCATCACCACCAATTCCAATTACATTTCTCCTCTTCAGGCTTCTTATTTTAAAAAGAATATTGTTTTAACCTCAACATAATACTCTACCAAAATTCATGTTTCTATCATCACTATAAAAATATTATCTTTGGGGATCCCTGGGTGGTGCAGCGGTTTGGCGCCTGCCTTTGGCCCAGGGCGCGATCCTGGAGACCTGGGATCAAATCCTATATCGGGCTCCCGGTGCATGGAGCCTGCTTCTCCCTCTGCCTATGTCTCTGCCTCTCTCTCTCTCTCTCTCTCTCTGACTATCATAAATAAGTTTTAAAAAATATTATCTTTGTTGAATGTTTTAAGTGAATCATAGTAGCATATACCATCATGTCACACATTTTCCATTTGAAGGAATCACTTTTAAAAGGTTAACTTTCACTCTAAGAATTATGGGTAAAAATTCAGCCATTATTAAAGTGATTTTCTATTTGAGGCATCAATGACACTGCTATAAAACCATAATTTAGCTGTTTGAAAGTTCTTGTTCTGCTAATGGAGTGAACACATTGACAGCTATCACTTCACCTTTTGTGTTTGTAAAAAAAATTTGAAATTTAAAAATGAGCAAAATTAATTTGCAATGGTCACTTGAACTTAATAAAAAGGTGTGCTTCATGGAGTAATATGTAAGCCCACCTTTTATGGCTGCTTACAGCCTTCCTAAAGTTGCTATACCTTATTGCTTTGTGGACATTTCTTCAGTTCACTTGTGTCTTCTGCTTTTCAGGCACTTAGTGGTAACACTTTCCCCCGTGATGAATAATAGTTCATGCCAAGAAATATTTTGTAAAAATAACACATTTATCATCACCTTCCTTAAGAAAATTAAACAGTAATTTTTCTATATATGAACCTCCAATAATTTCAGCTCATTGCTACTAAGAGAATTTATTGTGAAAAAGAAAAGCATTGCCAAATAATGACATAAATAATAAACAATTGTAGATTTACACCATGTAATACATAACAAAACTACTAAATTAGGAGCATTTAGACTAATCTTAATTCAATCTTTAACAGGACAACCCACCCTTATTTTCTGCACATATTTCAAATACATCTAACCTATAGTTCCTCAGCTTTCTCATTAACCATATCAGCTGGCAGCTTACTGGCTTCTTGCTTCTTGGAGGCCAATGCATAGTGGCCAAGCCACAATCGGCTGGTATTATACCAAATGGCCAGTAGGGGCAGCAGTGTCAAAAATTTCTTTTCAACACCTTTCCAAAACTAGAAAAAACTATCCTTATACTTTTTGTTCCAGAATATTTATTTTTAAATCAGTAAACACTCTGTATGCTCTCTATCAAAAGGAAATTTTAGTTAGGTGGCATCAGGAGATCATTGGGGAAAATGGAGTGTGTAATCTCTGGTTGCCTTTTAAGATTTAACAACTATGTTATGTTATGAGCTCATTCTATTTACTGCATATATGTCCCACATTACTTGACATGATCTTGGCAAACGCTGGAAGAATAAAGAAGTCCACCAAAACTTTCCTGCCTTATTTTTTTTTAAGATTCTATTAATTTATTTGAGAGAGCACACAAGCGAGAGAACACAGCGGGGGGAGCAGCAGAGGGAGAGGGAGAAGCAGATGCCCCACAGATCAGGGAGCAGGAAATGGGGCCCCACCTCAAGACCCTGGGATTGGGATCCCTGGGTGGCACAGCGGTTTGGCGCCTGCCTTTGGCCCAGGGCACGATCCTGGAGATCTGAAATCGAATCCCACATTGGGCTCCCGGTGCATGGAGCCTGCTTCTCCCTCTGCCTGTGTCTCTGCCTCTCTCTCTCTCTCTCTCTCTCTCTCTCTCTATCATAAATAAATTTAAAAAATTAAAAAAAAATAAAAAAAAAAAGACCCTGGGATCATGACCTGAGCCAGAAGCAGCTGCTTAACAGAATGAGCCACCCAGGTGCCCCTTTTCTGCCTTATTTTAGTGCAACTGTTATGGCAAATTTTTGTTTAAAAGTGGAAAAGTTTAGGACAAGTGCATTTTTAATTAAATTTAAGACTAAAAGCATTTTGAGAAAATATGCATAAGTCAAAACTGTTCAGAGAAAAACAGGACATGGTCGCCTACTCGTAGAGAATGACCATGTTCTACTTTATTATTTTTTTAAAGATTGATTGATTGGTTGATTGATTGATTAGAGAGAGAGAGAGAGAGAAGCAGACTCCCCACTGAGCAGGGAGCCTGATGCGGGGCTCAATCCCAGGACCCTGAGATCATGACTGAGCTGAAGGCAGATGTTTAACAGACATCTCATTTTTTTTTTTTTGAGGTGCCTGCTTAAGCCCATTTGTCTTTTGGCTTCTGTGTATATGTGTGGGGTTTTTTTCTCATTGATTTGTAGTAGTTCTTAATATATTTGATATCAAATAAATCACTCATTAGTTACATGTGTTGTAAATACTTGTGCTGCTCTCAGGTGGCCTTTTTGGCCTCCAAATGGTTTCTTCTTCTGTCGAATAGATGTTCTTAATTTAAATGTAGGCCAGGGATCCCTGGGTGGCGCAGCGGCTTGGCGCCTGCCTTTGGCCCAGGGCGTGATCCTGGAGACCTGGGATCGAATCCCACATCAGGCTCCCGGTGCATGGAGCCTGCTTCTCCCTCTGCCTGTGTCTCTGCCTCTCTCTCTCTCTCTGTGACTATCATAAAAATAAATAAATAAATAAATGTAGGCCAATTTCCTACGTAGTCTTTCTTTATTCAGAGATCATGAATATATTACCTTATGTTATTGTCCTAAAGCTTTTTTGTTTTTTAACCTGTCATACTGAGGTCTACAATCCTTCTAGAATTGATTTTGGGTTATAGTAAGAAATAGGGGTAATACCTTCTTATTTCCCATACTCATATCTACTTGATTATCATTTTTACAAAAGAGTTTCCTTTTCCTACTAAGTTTCAGTGAAGGTTCTGTCACAAATCAGAGGACTCTATGTTTAGATCTGTTTCTGGACTCTATTATGCACTCACCTGCTTGACTCTGCCTATGCCAAACGGCTTTCTGTCTCAGTACTATAACCTGGTAATAGTTTAGTTTTTGGTGGTATGAGTATTCATAAATGTATTTCTGTCTCAGTACTATATAACCTGGTGATAGTTTAGTTTTTGGTGGTATGAGTGTTCATAAATGTATTTCTTTTTAAAGACTGGCTTGGTGAGTCTGAGTCTAGGTTCTTTGCATTTCCATATATATGTTAGAATTAGCTTCTTAATTTTATCCAAAACCAAAAAAACTCTGCTCGGATTTTGATTGGGTTGCAGTACAGCTAAGGATTAAGTTGGGATGAATTGACAATAATATTGACTGTTCAAACCAGAACATGGCATATTCCTCTATTATTAAGGTCCTCTTTAATTTCTCTCAGCAATACTTTGTAGTTTTCAGTGCAGACATCTTGCACATCTTTTAGAGTTATTCCTATATATTTTACATTCTTTGTGTTATTATCAATTCTATTTTTAAATTTCATCTTCTAATTGTTCACTGCTAGCATATAGAAATGCAATTGATAGTTATATTCTGAATTTGTATACAGCAACCTTGTTAAAGTCACATAAGACCAATGTTTTGCTTATAGACTTTTAGATGTTTTATACCTGCTATCACATAATATGTGAATAATGGCAGTTTACTTCTTCCTTTATAATCTTTGTACCTGTATTTCTTCTTTATACTTTATATAAAGTATTTTGTTATATTGACCACGACCTCTATAGTACAATGCCAATAGAAATGGTATTAGCAGAAAGGTCACTACAGGGGGAAGACATTCACTATTTCACTGTTAAGTACAATGTTAGCTGTAAGGTTTTGTAGGTACCCTTTACCAAATTAAGGAAGTCTCCTTTTACTCTCGTTTTACTGAGAATTTTTAAATCATAAATGTTATCAAATGTTTTTTCTGCACATATTCAGATAATGATGTAGTTTTTCTATTTAATTCTGTAATGTTAGTGAATTACATAGTTGGATTTTTTTTTAGTCTTATGCTAATTTTGCATCCAAGAATAAATCTCACTTGGTCAGGACTTATTCTTCTTCTTTCTATAATTGGTTTCAATTTGGATTTTTTCCGTCTATATTCATGAAAAGGGTTAGTCTATAATTGTCTTTTCTTCTAATATCCTTGTCATATTTTGTATCAAAGTTATACTAGCCTCATAAAAAAGGCAAAACTCATTCCCTCTTTTTTCTGTTCTCTAATAGAGTTTGTATAACATTAGTATTATCTCTTCCTTAAATGTTTAGAATAAACCACCAGAAAAAAATATATGGCTTAGATTTTTCTTTGTTGGGAGATATTTTTTCAAGATTTTATTTATCTATTTATTTGAGAGAGAAAGAGAGAGCTGAGAGCATGAGCAAGAGGGAGGGCCAAAGAAAGAGAAAGAAGCAGATGCCCCGCTGATTGGGGAGCATGATGCAGGACTCAATCCCCGGTCCCCAGGATCATGACCTGAGCCAAAGGCAGACGCCCAACTGACTGAGCCACCCAGATGCCCCTGTTGGGAGATTTTAAATGTTTTGTTCCAATCATTTAACATATATAATACTATTTAGTTTTTCTGTTGTTTCTCTGTCAGTTGGAATAAGCAATGTTTATCAAGGTATTTTATTTTATTTGTTGAAGTTTATCAGTAGAAAGTTGTTCATAATGTTCTCTTAGCATCTTTTTATTATTTATAAGACCTAGAGTGATGTTCTCTTTTTATTTCTGATATTGATTGTGCCTTCTCCTTCTCTCTGTCTCTCCCATTTTTACTTTTCTTGATCCATCTTGCCAAGGAGGAATACATTTTATTAGTCTTTTTATTTTAGTGAAGTTTTGCTGGTAATTTTCTATGAAAGTGTCTTTTTTCCTAATATTTGAGAAGGATATTTTTACTGAATATAGTGTTCTAGGTTTTCAGTTCTTTTCTTTCATCACAAAGATGTCATTCCATTGAATTATGGCTTCATTGTTTCTGCTTTGAGGTCAGCTGTCAGTCTTGTTGCTTCTTTGAGGGTATTATGTTTTATCATCCCCCAGCTGTTTTTTGGAATTTCCCTTTGGCTTTGTTTTTTCGGCAGTTTTACTATGTTATGCCTACATGTGGTTTCCTTTATATTTACCCTGATTGGGGATTATAATGCCTCTTGAGTCTTTTTTCAATAGGAACATAGAAATTTGTTTTGTTTTCTTTTAAATTATTGTGGCTTTAAGGGTGATAATTAATTTTTTTTCCATCTGTGAGTTTATAGAAAAATCCTGACTGTATACAGTAATTAGAGACATAGAGATTAAATATTAACTTTATTCCTAGTAATTCTGCAATTGAAAAAAAAAACTAATATCAGATTACAAGCAGATTTCTAATATTCCACCTGAAGTCTAAACCTCAAGGCAACTTTCCCAAGGGAAACTTTTCATTTGGAGACAAGGCAACCTGTGAATTGCTGCCTACCACTTTTTGTAACATAATAGTAAGGAAAGAGGGAAATGATCCTATAATCTGGAAGACAGATCATGTGTGCTTACCTCATAGCAAACTGAACCAGAAACCAATAAACTTACTTTGTAAAAAAAAAAAAAAAAAAAAATACTTTGTGGGCAAATAAGCCAGAGAAAAAGAAGGAACTAAATTCCTACTTCCAGTGTCATCGATTAGATAAGTCACTCCCTCAGGTGAAGGGAGAGGTTCCTCCCATATTTTTTCTCCTAAGGGAGCAAGTTAAAATTCTCCCCACTCTATGGGAACAAACTGCCTGAGATCAACATTTTCCTTAAAGATAGGGAGACTAACGTTTTTTTGTTTTGGGGGGGTTGTTAGTTTTTTGTTTTTTGTTTTTTGTTTTTTAGTCTGGTTCCCAATCTAAAAATTTAGTGAATTTTTTAGGGTATGCCTTAGATTGTGCAGAAATTCCTAAAGAGGTAAGTACACATACTTCTAAGTTTGTTTGTTTTTTTTATAGTTTATTTATTTAAGCAATTTCTACTAGACACAACGTGGGGCTCAAACTCATGACCCCAAGATTGAGAGCCACATACTCCACTGACTGAGCCAGCCAGGTGCCCCTTCTTCTAATATATTTTATCTTCACTAAATCTCTATATATTTTCTTATGTATCTAAATTTAAACTTCTATAGACTTCTTCCACTCCTCTACACCTCTCTTTCCATGAGCATAACAAAAAACCATTAGTGAATGCAAGAATCCTTAAATCTTTTCTCCTTAAAAGCCAAGAAAGGATGGAGAATTTCTAACAGGTATAAATTAATATCTTCAATGTTTCTTTTGTTACAAATAAATAAATGTTATATCTTTTATAACAAGCCCATTTCAAACACACTGGAGTTTATGTTAATGTAATGATTTGCTGGTTGCCAGAAAAACCAACCATGAATAGAGGCTTGAAATTTTTCTATCCCATCTTCTGACTTCCAGGAGGGGAAAGGGGCTGAAGGTTGAATCAATCACCAATGGCCAATGATTGAATCAGTCTTGCCTATGTAATTAAGCCTCCATAAAAACCCCAAAGGAGTATGTCTAGAGAGCCTCCAGATTGATGGAGATTCCAGCATAGTGGCGCCCCTGGAGAGGGCATGGAAGCTCCGCACCCCTTCCTACATTCCTCACTCCATGCATCTCTTCTATTTGACTGTTCCTGAGTCCTTATCAGTGATCTAGTAAGTAAAATGTTTCTCTGACTTCTGTGAGCCACTCTATCAAATTAATCAAACCCAAGGAAGAGGCCATTGGAATTTCCGGTTTATAGCCAATAGTCAATAACACAGGTGACAACCTAGACTTGTGACAGGCATCAAAAGGGGGTGGGGAGCAGTCTTAGAGGACCAAGCCCTTAACCTGTGAGGTCTGATGCTATCTCTAGGTGGGCATCTTCTTAATGCAGTTAAATTGCAGGACATCCAGTTGGTGTCTGAGAATTGTTTGAGAAGGGGACCCCTACATCAGAATTGGGTACAGAAACTTCTTCATGTACCATTTAGGAAAATTCAACATTGTTTGGAAAATTCAATATTGTTTAGAAAGTGAAAATTTCAAGAAACAAGGTTTGAGGGATAGCAGCATAAACTACAAAAAAAAAAAAAAAAAAAAAAAAAAAAACCTACCAAAACAACCATCTTGTGTTTTTTTGTTTTGTGTTTTCTAATTTGCTTTCTTTTATTCACAAACTACCAGTTGTGTGAGTAACTCAAAATAGGTTATTTTGATTTCATATACAAAGAACTCAATGTAAATATTGAATCATCCAACAACAAAACAGTCAATGCTACATTTTATAGTTAAATTATTCCATGAAAAAACTTGAGTAGGTTATTGTTTTAAGAGAAACACCCATGCTTTAATGTAGGAAATAACAGGAAATTCCCTGAAATAAAAACAGTGTTTTGAGGAGCATACTGAATTCCCATGAGTCAATGGAAACATTTAATGTTTTACAGTTTTCCAAAGATGAATTCTGTGGCAGACCCTGTTCTCTTTCTTAATACGTTGATGCCAAGAAGGAAGAGAATCAGCAATTCCCTTCCAACTGGAATAAAAAATTATTCTAATATTAACAAGTAATTTTGCTTATAGTAGACTCTCCAAAGGAAATAAAGATGGTTTACATAAGGAGAGCCATCAAAACAAAAGCATCCATTCAAGAGGAATCAGCAAGAATTTGAGCAGCTACTGAAAGTATCAGCCAATTCTAGCGGAAAGTGTAAACAGTATTTTCCACTTCAGAAAAATACATCTTATCTCAGTGATTATTCATCAAGACATGAAGCCAGCAACTGTTCAATATTCTGTTTTAGGATAGCACAAGGGAAGTTCCACTTACAAACCTGGACAAGAGACCAGTAATCACTGTCCCTGGCAGTTCAATTAAATGTTTAAACCATCACAGGAGCAATTTTCAGATAATAGAGGAAGTTTATGCACCTGGAAAATATAATATAAAACCTGGAGAGTTGAATGATCCTGTGTATGCCATCCTTAATTCGTTAAATTCCATTTGCATAAGAACCCTGTCAATTAACAATGGGGCAATTGTCTGAATGATTATATAGGGAAATCTAAATCCACATTGCCACCCTGCCAGACTCCTTGAGGACCAGGACCTTGTCTTATTCATCCCCAAGGACTCACACTACTAGGCCTTTCAATGTATTTCAATTAAAGTGCATTAAACCAAAATGGTGTTTATAAGCTAAGTTATGATTTAGAAAAGGACAAATTAATAATGATAATTTTCCAGTACTTTTTATTTGATCAAATTGAGAAACTTTTTTTGCATATTATTCCTTTATTCCTTTATTTACTTATTCCTTGTCTCTGCTTGATGCCAAGCATCTTGAGGAAAAGGAAGCTGTCTTATTTGTCTTCATACTATCAGCCTAGCATAGGAAGAGTTCAATAATTATTTTTTAAATGAATGAATGAGTGAATGAATGATTCTTTAAATTCTCTCATATTAGAAATTACAAATCTATACTCATGCAGAAAATCTGGGTAAAGATATTGTGATAGAGGAACACTGAAAAATACAACCCAAAATAGGATGTGATAACAACAAATAAAATTACTAAGCATGAACAACTTGTATCCATCCAATATAAAGTTAAAATCTAAAACATAATCAACAAAGTTGCAAAGGACCTACCAATATAATAGTATCATTAGTCAACAACTGTTGCATTGATGCAACAGTATTTGCATCAATATAGGATCCAAACTCCATTAGTTCAAGTGTTAGGGGAAAGCATAAACCAGCTCAGAAAAAGCAGTCTAGATTCTCAGTGCAAAGCAAATGGCAAAGATAAGCAATAATAAAAAGGGACTTAAAATCAAAGTCATGATAATCTTACTATAGCTGCCATGCTACCCTCAATACCTCTCATTTTCATCATTGACTCTTGAATGTCCATCAACTTGGGAAAGATAATAACAAATCTTTTTATTTTCTTTTAAGATTTTATTCCTTTATTTGAAAGAGAGAGAGAAGGGAGGGGGCAGAGGGAGAGTGAGAAGCAGACTCTCCACTGAGCAGGGAGCCAAATGTGGGGCTCTATCCCAGGACCCCAGGATTGTAACCTGAACAGAAGGCAGATGCTTTACCAACTGAGCCACCCAAGTGCCCCCAACAAATCCTTCTTAAAAGTTATTAGCAATTTGGGATTGGATGTGAATCTTCCCAGTACCCTAAAAAAGGATGGTATCATTCAGTTTTACAGAGGAGCAAGTTGATGTTCAGGAATTAAATAACTTGAACCCAGGTCTGTCTGACTCCACAGCCCATGCTCCTTTTTTTTTTTTAATGGAGATATAATTACAGATAACATTGTATGAGTTTAAGGTGTACAACATGTTGAATTTATACATTTATATATTGCAATATGATTACCATTGTATTGTTTGCTAACCCCTCTATCACCTCACATAATTATAATTTCTTTTCTGGAGTGGGAACAATTAAGATCTAGTCTCCTAGCAACTTTGAAATTTATGATACAGTATTATTGACTATAATCACTATGCTATGCATTAGCTCTCCAGGAGTACTAGTTGCAAGTAAGTACCCTTAAACAACATCTCCCTGATTCCTCCACCCCAAAACCCCTGGTTACCACCATTATACTCTGTTTTTGAGTTCAGCTTTTTAAATGTTCTTCATGTAAGTGATATCATACACTATTTGTCTTCTTCTGACTTATTTCATTTACTATAATGAAGTTCCATCCATGTTATTGAAAATGGCAGGGTTTCCTTTTTTCACATGGCTGAGCAATAGGCCATTATGTGTATATGTGAATATATATATAACATACATAATATACTAATATAATATATAATATATGTAGTAATATATATAGTAATATGCATTACATATATGTATATACACCAGATATTTTTATCCATCATCTCTTGGCAGATATGTAGGTTGTTTGTATATCTTGGCTATTGTGAAAAATACTACAATGAACATAGGAGTGTAGATATCTCTTTAATATTCTGTTTTCCTTTGGATACATACCCAGAAATGGCATTGCTGGATCATATTAAAAATTATATTTTTAATTTTTTGAAGAACCCCCATACTGTGTTCTATAGTTAAAGCCCATGTTCTTGATCACCATCCTAAAGTGCCCTATAGCCTAGGTTGCTTGTTGATATCTCAAGCTCAGTGTGCTTAATCCTATAAAAAATACTAATACCCTAAGAGTCAAAAGATTGGCCTATCTTCTGATACTGATGGCTTGCTTATCTTTGTCTCATTACTAAATCTAAAGAAAGAGAATACTGACAATCACCCTTCATCAAAATGTTGTGAGAGGGATCCCTGGGTGGCGCAGCGGTTTAGTGCCTGCCTTTGGCCCAGGGCACGATCCTGGAGACCTGGGATTGAATCCCACATCGGGCTACTGGTGCATGGATCCTGCTTCTCCCTCTGCCTATGTCTCTGCCTCTCTCTCTCTGTGACTATCATAAATAAATAAAAATTTTTAAAAATGCCCTAAAAAAATGTTGTGAGAGAAAAATGAAATAATATATGAAATTCCATCAGCCTAATTTTTTGTAGGATTTATTTATTTTACAGAGAGCATGCACTCACACACACACACACACACACACACGTGGATAGGGGGAGAGGGAGAGGGAGAGAGCATCTCAAGCAGACTCCCCACTGAGCACAGAGCACAAAGTGGCACTCAATCTCAGGACCCTGAGATCATGACCCAAGCCACTGTCAGTAGTCAGATGCCCCCACATCACCCTGATTTTTATGGATACTGACTTAACACCATGGTGCAGGCAACTTGGGCATTACGAGTATGACCCATGACCCCAAATCTTAAAAATCTTTCATTCTAGCTAAGGAGGCCAGAAATCATTTAATAATTGCTAAGCAATTCAGTACAGCCCACAAATACTGTGTTCTTTCACCAGAAAGCCAGATCCATGAAAGCATGTTCACTGTGTATCCCCAACATCTAGAATGGAGCAAGGCATGTAATTAAGTCTCCATAAATATTTGTTAAATGAATAATAGTGAAGTAGCCTATTCATACTTGAGTTAATGCACTTTGGGGACAAAATGCTATTAACATTTATTTTTAGAATCTTAAAAAAAAGACATTCCCCTGTGCTTGACCCTTTCTGACCCAAGTACCCTCCTTGTATATATATATATCCTCAATCTCTAGGTCAGCATGTTAGGAAGTCCATGGTGTCTATAATCATGCAACCCTCAGAATTTTATTTTTTTAAGATTTTATTTATTTATTCACGAGAGACACACAGAGAGGCAGAGACATAGGCAGAGGGAAAAGCAGGCTCCCTGCAGGGAGCCCGATGTGGGACTTGATCCTGGGACTCCAGGATCATGCCTTGAGCCTAAGGCAGACGCTCAACCACTGAACCACCCAGCCATCCCAACCCTCAGAATTTTAAAAAGAATATATCTACGGAATAGAATTTCAGCTTCTGGAAATATGATGTGGACAGGATGGCCTGAAACCTTCACACTAAAAATGCTAAGTCAGGAATTTTAAAATCACTCTTTTACGTGTATAAATGAACTTAAAAGATAGTGAAGTAAATTCTAAGACCAAGAACAAAGCAGGGACATAGGCCTATTTAGGGGAGGTGGACGCTGAGCCACCTGTTACCTTAAGGCACCAACTGATAACAGGTAACTCAGAGCATAGCAGATGAGTATCAAAGTCAGGAGCTCATGTAAGTCAGGAAATCAGATCACAACCTCCCCCTGTCCCTGCTCAAAGATTATGCAGTGCTGTAGCCTCAAAGAAAGCATCAGTGAGAAAAGGCATTGTGTTGGCGGGGCAATAGAGAGGAAACGTGACTGGTTGTAAGAAGGGAGATGACCCCCCCCCAACCCCCCAGTCTGCCCCGATCATTGTGTCCACAGGAAGCCCTGCACAAAGGTCTGGGACATAAAATCACTCTATTTGCAGTCTGGGAAACCACATGCCAGGAATTTCCTTCTAAAAAGGCACCAGCAGAAGCAAGTGTAATTCCACTTGCTGGAGGGTTGGACCTTCAACCCATTTTGACACCCAAGAGATCACAATCTGAGATTCTATTTTACAAGCAGTTTAACTCATTTGAATGGATTAGGTCTTCCAATATGGCCTGAACCATAGCTGACCTCATTTGCCACGGCTGAGCACTCTAGATATCCTGGAAAAACGTAGAGGCAGTTGTATTCCATGCTGGAATGGATTTTCTTAATTCTTCAATTTCTAGAAGACTTGCTAGTAGCAACTGTTATTTTGGAGGCAAGTTGCTATCTCCTGAGGGATCCATAATTCTCTTCCATCCACAGGCAGATCCATTTACAATGAATGTTTTAAAAATCAAGTTATATCATTAATATGTCTTTTGTTTTAAATGTGTACCCCTCTCAGAGAGAGATTGATAAACCTCTGCTAAAGAGAAACGAGCCAAGGAAAACGCATGCCTTCTTCCTATGTCCTTTATCTTTTTCCTGGAAATCTGGATTGGGAAAGAAATTGTAGTTTTCGCTACATGATTATGATTTGTTATCTTATGCTAGTGAGGTTTTTTTTTTTTTTTTACTTTTCCCCTTCATTTATAAGAGTAGATGTATCCTCTGTACAGTATTATAAGCAGGTTGAGCATTGTGATTTGGGATTCAGTAGCATCTGTTCCTCCAAAGGCTCTGACATGACCTTTCAGGTCGCACATGGGTCAGTGACAATGATAAGCTTGGATACACCCTTGCGGATGGGGGTGGGGGGTGGGGCATGGCTTTAGTGCAGTCAAGTGGAATGAAAGAGCAAGAAGGACCTGGGCTAGTGGCCTGTTACATAACCACATTACAGGTGGGGGCCCAAGGCTTCAGGGTTTGACAAAATTTCTATGAACTGTGAAACAAAAGGCACAATTTCAAACACCAAATTTTAGATATTAGCTAATAAACATTCCTATATATTATAGGGTTTTTTTTTTTTTTAAGTAGACACCACATCCAGCATGGACCCCAATGCAGTGCTCAAACTCATAACTCTGAGATCAAGACCTGAGCTGAGATCAAGAGTTGGATACTGAGCCACCCAGGATCCCCCACAGGATACTTTTTTTAAGATTTTATTTATTTATTCATGAGAGACACAGAGAGAGAGGCAGAGACACAGGCAGAGGGAAAAGCAGGCTTCTAGCAGAGAGTCTGATGTGGGACTCGATCCTAGGACCCCAGAATCACACCTTGAGCTGAAGGCAGATGCTCAACCACTGAATCACCCAGGTGTCCCCCCACAGAATATTTTTTAAAGAAACATCTTAGCGTTTTGTCTGGCTACAAAAGAGATTGGTGCTTACTGTAGAAAATTTAGAAAATTCAGAGAAAATACAAACGAAAATAATTGTGACCTAAGATGTACAGAATGGGATTGATTAATCCTTGGTTCCTGATATAGATACTCATCATTGGTCTAACACAGCCTGCTTATATTTATTATTTTTAATATTTTGTAATAATGTGATAACATGTTATGTGTATTATACATATATGTATATGTAAACATATACATACACACACACATTGTGATGGTTAATTTTATGTGTCAATTTGGCTGGACCACAGAGTGCCCAGATATTTAGTCAAACATTATTCTGGGGTGCTTCTATGAAAGTGTTTTTGGGTGAAATTAACATTTATAGTGGCAGATTTTGAGTAAAGCAGAATGCAATCCCTAATGTGGATGGCCCACATGTAATCAGTTGAGGGCCTGAATAGAACAAAAGCCTCACCCTCCCTCCAGGAAGAGGGAATTCTCCAGCAGACTGTCTTTAGCCTTGAACTTGAATCTTGGCTCTCCTGGGTCTCCAACCTGTGGTCCACCCTCCAGATTTTGAGCTTACTAGCCTTCATGATTACATGAACCAATTTCTTATAAATAAATCTTTTTCTATATATATAGATCTCTTGGTCCTGTAGAACCCTGAATAGATAAAATTATATACCACAGGAAGAATCATTTCCTTCCTTTTCTAAGATTCCTGCTTGTCCATAAAATAGGCAATTATTCCAAGACCCCCCCATCCTCACCAAGCCTCAACTTCCCAGGGAAATGGGGAGAAAGTTCCTGCCTGCTATTCACTTCTCATTGGCGCTTTACTCCGGCTAGTGAGGCAGGAGGAGACTAAGGTATTGCTTCACATTTGTTTCCTGAGGATGGACTCTACGAGTGTAGACCCTCAGAAAAGGCATGTCTCTTTGCCTTTTTCTTGAGCAGCTCTCCTCTGCAAGCTGTACTTAGACACCTATTAGTCCTGACTTTTCCTGATGCAATGCATCTTTGAGTACACCCACCCCTGTGGGCAGCTGCATGTCCCACCCTCTGCCCAGAATCCCATGAGTTTGTTCCACTTAGGGAAGTAACAGCAAGAAGCCCACAAGGCCAAAGGTTCAAGCACAGTGATAAAGCTCATGTACTGAGCCCTGCCCTTCTCATGTATATATTTTTAATTTCAGAACCCAGAGCAGAAACTGACATCATGAATTGGGTTCATCAACCCTATCCAGAGAAATAGCTAGCAACTGTAAATGGCAGAAAACATATGAACAGAATGTTTGTACTATGAGTGGAGGAAGAGGCAAAGCATGAGGGAGAGGAGAACAGTGAGTCCCTCAGGAAGACTGTCTTCTGGTGAATTCTTGTGGCTTTCCCAGGCTGGGCCAGAAGAAACTGCTTTGTGATAATTCGGTTCCTTCCCCCATCTTCCCTGCTTTTTCCCTCCTCCCCCAGATGCACAGAGAATTTCTCGAAGCTCTGGTTGTGATCATTTCTCCCTGGGAGATGCGGAAAGAGAACAAACATCCGTTTTTAAAATGTGTTTATATATTATGAGTCAAAAAGATGAAATTCAACCCAACTTTTCTGGTCATTGCTGACATGTTATATGTGTTAGTTCTCCGAATTATTACAGTCTATCTCTTAGTCAAGGTGAAGCAGGTGTTAAGTTTACTGCTATCAGTATTATTATTAAAGGAAGAGGATGAAGAAGAAGGTAAAAATTAAGTATGCCTTTGTTTTTAATATCGGAGACAAACCAAACTGGTAGCAAGCAGGCCCCAAATTCTGATATCATGGGTGAAATACTCAGAGCTTGAAACTGGTCACAGGCTAAGACTACAGTGGAAGACACACACCAGACTCTGGCTCTTGGTTTTCCCCTATATAACAAGCATGGAGCAGGGCCATCCTGGATACTACTCTGATCTAAACTGCTCATTGAGATCACCATGCTTACGTGGCTCCTGATGGCTACATGCATCCACTTGGCCTCTCTGATGTTTGCATCCCATCATCCCCATCATGTCAGAGAGCCCAGTTATTTTAAACCATCTTCTCCATTTGGCCTACATGTGCCTAAAGAGGACTACCAATCACAGACCTTTACAGTGATGCTGGGGCCACTCTGGGTAGTCAATTTCTTTCCACTTTGTTGAATGGACTGTCCCTCAGAATCTCCTATACAACTGGTTTGTCTGGTAGAGTTTCCATGGAGAAACACCAGAATAGACAGGAGTGGTTCACTTCAAACTCAGAGTGTCCAGAGAAAGATGAGGATTCAAGATTTGCAGGAGCATCAACACAGATGTTCCCATCCTATATGTCAGAGTCCCATTCCTCCACCAGGTAAGATGGTAATGATTCCACCAAAGTTGAGACTGCCACCAGGTGACTGGATTCCTTATGCCTCTGAATCAACAATGATGAAGTGGGTTATTGTTTGTCTGGGGTCATTGATCCTGATTACCAAGGAGAATTGACTTAACACTATGCAATGCAGGTAAAGAAGAGTATATCTAGGAAGAAGAGGTCCCTTAGGGTGTCTCTTAGTATCACCATATTAAGTGACAAAATTCAATTGAAAATTATAACAGTGTTTGTCCTTCTATGATTTTTTTGTTAAAAAAAAAAGGTTAAAAAGTGTGTTAGCTAATGCTAAGGTGGTAATCATATTGCAGTATATGAGTGTAACAAGTCAACATGTAGTGGACCTTAAAACTTATACAATGTTATGTCAAAATATATGTCAATTATAACTCAATAAACCTCAGAAGGGAAAGTGTAATGAGAACCAAAAAAGAAAAAAAAAAGAAAATTACAAAAGGAGGGAAAAGATGGAGGAGTAGAAGGACCCTAAGCTTGCCTCCCCACTTCCCCAGATACAACTGGATGACACTTGTATCGGTGTAAATAACCCAGAAAATGACCCAGTTCTGGTAGAATGAACTCCAGAACCAAAGGTAGAGAAAAGGCCACACTGAGGAAGATAGGAAAAACAGAGACACGGTCTGAGACCTAAATGGACTGTGGTGGTCTGTGGAGAGCAGGGATCCAGGAGTGCAATGAAGGGCAAGAGACAGATGATTGCACTGGGGACCCTACATGGGGAAGACAAACCCCCATAATATTTGAAAGTAAGAAGGGCTGAATTTCACGAAGTCTTACAACCAGCAGGATGTAGGGCCCGGAATTCTAGAGACCAGCAGGCCCTGCTCCAGGAAAGTCCCAAGGGCATTAGGAAGCTGAGTCTCCATCCTTCAAGAGGCAGTATGCCTAACAGCTTGAGCAGATACAGCACAGAAGCAGCAGTTTGGAGGATGCCTGGGGCACACAGAAAGGAGGGTGATTTGCTCATCACAGAGCATGCCCCAGAGAGATAGGGATCTCAGAGACACCTCTCCAGAAATAAAGGAGCTTGCCAGTGCCATTTTCTTCCTCCTAGCAGGAACGCACAACCAAGTATGGGAATCAGCACTGCCTAACTTGCTTACACCAAGCCCCACCCTCCCAGCACTTCAGGGGATCTGCCCTCCCCTGTCCTACTTGCCTTAGTCTCAGCACTATGGGGCCACTCCATGAAGATCAGCACAAATCTTGCCAGCACTGCATTTCCCAACCTGTACCTTTTGCAGGGTCTCCATCCTGGTGGCCAGAGCAGCAGACATTGCAGAAGTCTGAGGTGCATCTTTTAAAAGTACACACCCTGCTGCCACACACACATTGAAGATATACTTAGGCTGGCCCAATCCCGGCAGCAGTGGCTCCAGGTCTCATTTAGTAAGCAGACCAGCATGTATCCTGTTAAAAGGCACCCCACCCCCGCCAGACATCAAACATTGCCCACAACAGGCAGAGACCCACTGCAAAAAAATGGACTGGGTAAAGCAGCAAGACAACAACAGGGCACACACAACACACACAGGAGTCACTCCCTGAAACACCAGATGCTGGGGAACAAGGGACACTGCCCTGCAAGGCATTTCAAAACCTTTTCATAAGACCATTGCCTCCAAGAGCAGGAGATGTAGCTGATTTCCTAACACAGAGAAACAGACACAGAGATTTAGACCAAAGGAGGAGGCAGAGAAACACATCCCAAATGAAAGAACAGGACTAAACCACAGCAAGAGACCTAAGCAAAACAGATATGCCTGATAGAGAATTTAATGATCATAAATAATACTCACTGGACTTGAGAAGAGTGGAGGACATCAGTGAGACCCATAACAAAGAGATTTTTTTTTAAAAAGGAAACAAACAGAAATGAAGAACGCAATAAAGCAAATTAAAAATGCACTTCATGGAATAAATAGCAGGCTAGATGAAGCAGAGAAACAAATTAATGACCTGTAAGACAGAGTAATGGAAAGTAACCAAACTAAGCAAATGAGAGGGAAAAATTATGTAAATTGCGAATAGTCTTAGGGAACTCAGTGACTCCATCAAGCAAAATAACATTTGCATTATAGGAATCCCAGATGAAGGAGAGAGAGAAAAGGGAACAGAAAATTAATTTGAAGAAATAATAACTGAAAACTTACATAATCTGCAGAAGGAAATATATCCAGAACTAGGAGGCACAGAGATCCCCTGAAAAAACAACCAAAGGATTCCACACCAAGACATATAGTAATTAAAGTGGAAAAAAAAATTGGTTAAGAAAAACTTTAAAAGCACCAAAAGAAAACAGTTATATAGAAGGGAAAACCCCATAAAGCTATCAGTGGATTTTTCAGCAGAAACTTTGCAGGCTAGAAGAGACTGACATGATATATTCAAAGTGCTGAGAGGGAAAAATCTGCAGCCACAAATACTCTATCCAGCAAGGGTACCATTCACAATTGAAGGAGAGACAAATAGTTTCTTAGACAAAAAAAAAAAAAAAAAAAAAAAACTAAAGGAATTAATGACCACTAAACCAGCCCTACAAGAAATATTAAAGGGGACTCTGAGTGGAAGAGAAAGACCATAAATGAGAATATGAAAAATAAGCATACCTGTAAAAATCAGCCAAGAGATTCATAAAATAAAAGGATGTAAAATATGACACCATATACCTAAAACATAGCAGCAAGAAGAGCAAAGAATCAGTTTAAACTTAAGTGACCATCAAATTAATATAGATGGTTGTATGCAGATGTTATATACAAACCTAATGGCAACCAAAAATTAAAAGTCAGTAATAGGTAGGCAAAGAATAAAGAGAAAGGAATCCAAGTATGTCACTAAAGAAAACCAGTAAGCCATAAAAGAAAGCAAGAGAAGAAAGAATCAGAGAGAAAACTATAGAAACAACCACAAAACAAGTAATAAAATGGCCATAAATACATATCCATCAATAATTACTTTGAATGTAAATGGATTAACACTCCAATCAAAGCACATAGGATTACAGAGTAGATAAAAAACAAGTTCCATCTATATGCTGCCTACAAGAGACTCATGTTAGACCTAAAGATACTTGCAGATTGAAAGTAAGGGGATAGAGAAATATTTATCTTGCAAATGGATGTCAAAAGAGAGCCAGGGTAGCAATATTTATGTTAGACAAAAGAGACTTTAAAACAAAGACTGTAACAAGAGACAAAGAAAGACATTACATAATAACAAAGTGGACAATCTAACAATAAGGTAATAATAATTGTAAATATTTGTGCATTCAACATGGGAGCACCCAAATTTATAAAGCAGTTAATAAGAAACATAAAGAAAATAATTGATAATAATACATTAATAGTAGAGAACTTTAATACCCCACTTACATCAATGGACAGGTTATCCAAACAGAAAGTCAACAAGGAAACAGTGACTTTGAATGATGCACTACACCAGACAGATTCAATGGTATTGAGAATATGCCATCCTAAAACAACAGAATAAATGTTCTTTTCAAGTACACATGGGAACATTCTCTAGACTAGATCACATACTGGCCACAAATCAGGTCTTAGAAACTTCAAAAAGATCAAAGTCATACCATGAATCTTTTCTGACCACAATGCTATAAAACTAGAAAAAGACCACAAGAAAAATCTGGAGAGATCACAGATACATGGAGGTTAAATAACGTACTACTAAACAATGAGTGGGTCAACAAAGAAATCAAAGAAGAAATAAAAAATTACATGGAAATAAGTGAAAATGAAAACACAGTGGTCCAAAAGCTTTGGGATGCAGCAAAAGCATTCTAATAGGGACGTTTGTAGCAATAGAGAACTGTCTCAAGAAGCAAGAAAAACTCCAATAAACAACCTAAACTTACAACTAAAGGGGCTAGAAAGAAACAACAAACAAAACCCAGCAGAAGAAAGGAAATAATAAAGAACAGAGGAGAAATAAATCATATAAAAATGAAAAACAAACAAAATAAAACAAAAACAATAGAAGAGATCAATGAAACCAGGAGCCTGTTATTTTTAAAAACCAACAAAATTGATAATCCTCCAGCCATATTCATGAAGAAAGATAAAGATCTCAAATAAACAAAAATCACAAATGAGAGAGGAAAATAACAACCAATACAATACCACAGAAATACAAATAATTGTAAGAGAATATTATGAAAACTTGAATGTCAACAAGTTAAACAACCTAGAGGAAATGGATAAATTCCTAGAAACATATAAATAATCAAAACTGAAGCAAGAACGAATAGAAAATTTGGACAGACAGATAACCAAAATGAAATTTAATTATTAATCAAAAAACTCCCAACAAACAAAAGTTCACAACCAGATGGCTTCACAGGCAAAGTCTGCCAAACATTTAAAGAAGAGTTAATACCTGTTCTTCTCAAACCATCGCAAAAAATAGAAGAGGGAAGAAACCTTCCAAATTCATTCTATGAAGCCAGCATTATCCTGATGCCAACACCAGATAAAAACACTCCACAGAAAGAGAACAAACCAATACCTCTGATGAACATAGATGCCAAAATCCTCAACAAAATACTAGCAAACCAAATCCAACAATACATTAAAAAAAAAATCATTCACCACAGAGCACCAGGTGGCTCAGTTGGTTACACATCCAACTCTTGATCTCAGCTCAGGTCTTGATCTCAGGGCCGTGAGTTCAAGACCTGTGTTGGGCTCTGAGCCTACTTGAAAAAAATGATCATGGTGATCATTCACCACAATCAAGTGGGATTTATTCCCAGGATTGAAGGGTAGTTCAGAATTCACAAGTCAGTCAACATGATACATCACAAAAATAAGGGGATAAAAACCATAAGATTTCAATAGATGCCGAAAAAGCATATGACAAATACATCAACCATTTGTGATAAAAACCTCATCAAAATAGGTTTACACCAAAAAAAAAAAAAATAGGTTTACAGGGAACATACCTCAATGTAATAAAGGCCAAATATGAAAAAAAGCTAACATCATCCTCAGTGGGAAAAACTGAGAGTTTTCCCCAGGTTGGGAACAAGACAAGGATATCTACTCTTATGACTTTTATTCAACATAGCACTGGCCACAGCAGTCAGACAACAAAAAGAAATAAAAGGCATCCAAACTAGTAAGGAAGAAGTAAAACTTTCACTATTTGCACAGGACATGATACTATATATAGAAAACCCTAAAGACCTCACGGAAAAACTACTAGAATTGGTAACAAATTCAGTAAGGTTGTAAGATACAAAATCAATATAGAGAAATCCATTGCATTTCTATACACTAATAATGAAGCAGCAGAAAGAGAAATTAAGATAACAATCCCATTTACAATTGCACCAAAAATAATAAAATACCTAGGAATAAATTTAATTAAGGAGGTGAAAGACCTGTACTCTGAAAACTATAAAACATTGATGAAAGAAATTGAAGATGACACAAAGAAATGAGAAAACATTCCATGCTCATGGATTGGAAGAGCAAATGTTAAAATGTCTATACTACCCAAAGCAATCTACATATTTAGTGCAATCCCTATCAAAATACCAACAGCATTTTTCACAGAGTTGGAACAAGCAATCCTAAAAATTGCGTGGAGCCACGAAAGACCCCAAGTAGCCAAAGAAATCTGGAAAAAGAAAAAAACTGGAGGTATAACAATTCCAAACTTTAAGTTATACCACAAGGTGTTGTAATCAAAACAGTATGATACTGGCACAAAAACAGACATGTAGATCAATGGAACAAAATAGGGAGCCTGGAAATAAACATGATTATATGGTCAATTAATCTTCAACAAAGGGGGCAAGAATATACAATCTGAAAAAAACAGTCTTTTCAACAAATGGTGCTGGGAAAACTGGACAGCTACATGCAAAAGAATGAAACTAGACCCCTTTCGTATACAATACACAAAAATAAATTCTAAATGGATTAAAGAGTTAAATGTGAGACCTGAAACCATAAAAATTATAGAAGAGAGCACAGGTAGTAATTTCTCTGACATGGGTCTTAGCAACATTTTTATAAATATATCTCCCAAGGCAAGGGAAATAAAAATAAATTATTGGGACTACATCAAAAGAAAACCTTTTGCACAGTGAAGGAAATAATCAACAAAACTAAAAGGCAACCTATTGAATGGGAGAAGATATTTGCGAATGATATATCTGATCAAGGGTTAGTACCCAAAATATATAAAGAACTGATAAAACAACACCCAAACAATAAATAATCCAATTAAAAACTGGCAAAAGACAAGAACAGATATTTCTCCAAAGAAGACATCCAGTGGCCACAGACACAAGAAGAGATGCTCAACACTACTCATCATCAGGGAAATGTAAAACCACAACAAGGTATCACCTCACATCTGTAAGAATGGGTAAAATTAAAACACACACACACACACAAGAAACAATAAGTATTGGCAAGGATGTGGATAAAAAGGAACTCTTGTACACTTTTGCAAATCAGTACAACCTCTGTTGAAAACAGTATGGAAGGTCCTCAAACAGTTAAAAATAAAACTACCTTATAATCCAGTAATTGCCTTACTAGATATTTACCCCCCAAATATAAAAACATTAATTAGGGGATCCCTGGGTGGCGCAGCGGTTTGGCGCCTGCCTTTGGCCCAGGGTGCGATCCTAGAGACCCGGGATCGAATCCCATGTCAGGCTCCCGGTGCATGGAGCCTGCTTCTCCCTCTGCCTATGTCTCTGCTCCGCCCCCCTCTCTGTGACTATCATAAATAAAAAAATAAATAAATAAATAATGAAAAAAAACATTAATTAAAAGGGATACATGCACCCCTATGTTTATAGCGGCATTATTTACAATAGCCAAATTATGGAAGCAATCCAAGTGTCCATGGATAGGTGAATGGATAAAGATGATGTGCTATATATATATATATATATTCAATGAAATATTATTCAGCCATAAAAAGAATGAAATCTTGCTGTTCACAACATGGGTGGAGCTAGAGAGTATAACCTGAAGCGAAATAAGTCAGTCAGAGAAAGATAAATACCATACGATTTAACTCATATGTGGGATTTAAGAAACAACAAATAAGCAAAGGAAAAAAAAAAGAGAAAGACAAACCAATAAACAGACTCTTAACTATAGAGAACAAACTGATGGTTACCAGAGGGGAGGTGAGTGGGGGGATGGGTAAAATAGATGATGAGGATGAAGGAGTGCAATTGTCATGAGCCCTGGCTGATGTATGGAAGTGTTGAATCCCTATATTGCACACCTGAAACTAATATAACACTATGTCAACTATACTGGAATTAAAAATAAAAAAATTTTTAAAAGATAAATTAAAAAAAATACAATTAAATTTTTTAAAATTAGAAATAGACATATTATACAATCCAGTAATTCCACTTCTGGATACTTACGCAAAAACAAAAATGCTAATTCAGAAAGATATGCATCCCTATGTTTATTGCAGCATTATTTACAATAGCCAAGATATGGAAGCAACCTATTGCTAGATGAATTAATAAAGAAGATGTGGTTTGTGTGCATATGTGTGTGTGTGATATATATATATATATATATATATATATCACACTGGAATATTTTTCAGCCATAAAAAAGAATGTTGCCATTTGCAACAACAGGGATGGACCTAGTGGGTATTATGCTAAGGGAAATAAGCCAGGCAGAGAAAGGCCAATACCATATGGTTCCACTTACATGTGAAATCTAAAAAACATAACAGATGAACAAACAAGAAGAAAGAAACATTCATAAATATAAGGAACAAACTGGAGTTTGCCTAAGGGGAAGGGAGCAGAGGGATGGGCAAAATGGGTGAAGAGGACTAAGAGGTACAAATTTACAGTTACGAAGTTAGTCATGGGAATGACAAGTACAGCATAGGCAATATAGTCAATATTATGATACGCTTACTGTGGTGAGCATTTAATAATATGTATAATTGTTGAACCACTCTGTTACATGCCTGAAAGTAATTTATTCTTTTTAAACACTTCATTTATTTGAAAGAGAGAGAGAGCCCATGCGCACACATGAGTGGCAGGGAGGGGCAGAAGGAGAGGGAGCATCAGACTCCCTGTTGAGCAGGGAGCCTGATGCGGGGGTTCCATCCCAGGACCCCAAGATCAAGACCTGAACCAAAAGCAGATGCTTAACCAACTGAGCCACCCAGGCATCCTGGGAGAAATTTAATATTATATATCAACTACACTTCGATTAACCATTTAAGAGTTGCTTTTAAATGCGAAAAAAGAAAGAAAATTACAACAACCACCCAATTTAGGGAGTATTGCTAATGGTCCAGAGATTTTAGGAATGAACAATTCAGTCACTCCACCAGACCGTGACCCACTCAAGTGCTTGCTGTGACCACATGACCAGTCACAGAAACAGTGACAGTGATTATTGCATTTCTTCCTTATTTTGATATGGATGTGTTTGCATATATATTACCAAATACTCTTTTTCTTTTCTTTCCTTTCCCCTTTTCCCTTTATCATCTCACATGAGATGTATCAATAGCAGTTAACTTTATAAATCACAGTATTTAAGTTAGAGGGCATCAAAGCAGAGGAGTGAACACGTGTGACCCTGTCATCATCTTTATTTGGCGATTAAGTATGGCTTAAGGAGACGTGCGTGGGTGCCAGGTTGACAAAGGATAGACTGTAATGGGCAGTCTTCGGGTGTCAGCTTGGCTGTGCTACCATCCCAGTTACCCAAACACTAATCCAGATGTTGCTGTGAAGGTATTTTGTGGATATAATTCAAGTCCATAATCAGTTGACTCTAAGTAAGGAAGAGTATGTTTGATAGGTGTGTGTGACATGCTCAGCCAAAAGGCCCTCAGATCAGAGCTAAAGCTTTTCTGAGGAAGAAGAAAGTCTGCCTGTGGACAGAGCTTCAGCTGTCGCCCAAGATTTCAGTGGGCTTCTGACAGCCTGCCCTGTGGATTTCAGATCTCCCTGGAAGGCAGAGTCCCATGGAGTAGAGGATGAGACATTGGGGGTGCTCCTGGGTACCACACCTGCTAGGCAGGACAGGGAGCAACAATAAGTGGAATGGATGGGCCCACCAGCCTATGTCCTACCCCCCCACCTCTCAGAAAAGTCGGCCAGTGAAGCGAATTTGGACAGTAGAATACTTTGAGCTGCCGGCTGCTGAGTTTATGCAAAAGATTAAAATAAACCATGCAAAAGAAGACGTAAAGTAGAAAAGTTAGTTTAGGATAATTAAGCGAGTTACTGCACACTAGCTCCTATTCTCCTTTAGAACATAATTTTCGGGTCATCTGGGTGGCACAGTTGGCTAAGCGTCTGACTCTTGGTCTTAGCTCAGGTCACGATCTCGGGGTGGTGAGATAGAGCCCCACCTCGGGCTCTGTGCTCAGCAGGCAGCATGCTTCCCCTCTCCTTCTCCCTCTGCCCCTCCCCCTGCCCACTTGGTCTCTCTCTCTCTCTCAAATTAATCTTTAAAAAAAAGAAAAGAACATAATTTTCAATGGGGGGAGTGGGATTGGTTCTTGAGGATCAAAAAAATCACATACTTTTTATATATAAAGTGGATGTATGTAAAGTACATAAACATATACAATATAGTGTGGTATTAAAATTTCATGGCAGGGGTGCTTAGGGGAAAAAATGTCTGAAAAGGCTCTTCAGGGGGTGGTAATGAAAACAAGGTTGAGAAACACTGCCTTAGAAGGACTTCTTAAATAACACCATTGTGTGCTTTTTAAAAAAATCATGGAAATAGCATTGTTGCATTTTCATTCTACAGAAAAAATACATTCCCATTATAAAAATAAACATAAAAAAGATAAAAGCTTGTTAAACATCCCACCCGGAAATAACTACCGTTGCACATTTAGGGTTGCCTGTGGGTGGGTGTGTGCAGGCACACACGCTTTTTTTTTCTATAGTTATTTTTACTTCTACTAAGATGAAATTACACAATAACTACTATTTTGTAAAATTTTTTCTGCTTAATATTCCGCTTAATAATTAGCTCCCTATGCGGCAAAGATCAACGGAGAGCGTCGTTGTAATACCTGCATGGTATGCCGCTTTATAATGTATTTATCCAATCTCAATTAATAGAGCTTCGCATTACAGCGGTGTGTGTAACGCTTGACACTGGACAGTAAACATTACTGTGCTGAACATCCTGGAGTAGTTTTATTATCTTTTGAAGATAATATTCCTGAGAGAGGAAGAGGTAAAATCTCTGTACTTTCTTTGAAGCAATGAGACATGTTGCCAAGCTATCTGTTCAATAAATAGATTTCCACCATCATATTAATGCCTTCATAGTATTCCATCGTAGAGGATATCATAATTTTTTAAATCAATACAATATTTAAGGGATGAGCAATCCTTTGCCATTATAAGCAATGCTGCAAAAACATCCTGGGCTTGACTGATTATTTTTGCAAGCAAAACTCCTGGGTAGAATTACTGGACCAAGAGTAAACAATTTAAAAACACACAGGCACAACTTTTTAATGCCTTTGAAATGCTGTTCCAATTTACCCTCCCTTTGAAGGCAATGAACCGTTTGCGAATCACAGCATTTCTGGCCTCATGGCTTGTGACCCTACATCTCCTGGGATCAGCCTCTGGATGTATCCGAAGGACCCCAAAGCCTTCATGTTCTGTTTTCTTGTAGATCATACAGGAAGGCAAAGGTGTCTCCCCCTGCCCGTGCCAGAGGTCCCTGCAACAGGTATCACAGTGGAAGCCTGTATGTAGTTCAGCTCTAAAAAGTTACTTTCAAAAGAAGTATAGGGAAGTTTTCATACTGGCTTCCTGGTCTGCTGTTACCTTTGGTTTATTTTGTTTTCATTTTTTAGCTTTCGACCTGCCAGGATGACAATCTCGTGTTATACATTGCCTATTGACACAGGATTTGGGAAATTATTTCTGGCCAGGGTCCTTAATCCTGCTCCCAGAGTACTCACTTGCTTATTTTTGTTGCTTTTTAACAGTGAAACCATCAGTGGCAAGATATCCAACAAATGAGCCCCCGGAGTCTTTGTAAAATCATAATAAGTCTTCCTGTTAACCCAGAGATGTGTGGAAACCACTGCAAGTCACATCATTCTGCTGTGGGAACTAATGCTAGGTTATCTTTTATCTAGATTTCTTTTTTTAGATTTCTAAATGCCTTTTCTTTCTATTTCCCACCTTCACACAGAGCTAACCTGAGGCTACTAGCCCTGGACCAGAGATCTGAGTGGATGGCCTTGCTACAGAGGATCTGGTCACAGAAGCTGTGTTGGAGAGATCAATTGGGGGTGGGTGGGGGGAGAAAAACCCAGAAACATGTCTGCGTCCCGGTCACTGGCAGATCATTTGATTTCAGGACCTCGTCTCCCATCTTCTCAAACTCTTTCTTTGTGTTATCCCATCTTATTAATAAATGAATGTAGGAATCCAAGGTGATCCCAGGGGAGAGGGTGGGATTCATACTTTTAAAATTGTGGCATGGGATCCCTGGGTGGCGCAGCGGTTTGGCGCCTGCCTTTGGCCCAGGGCGTGATCCTGGGGACCCGGGATCGAATCCCACGTCGGGCTCCCTGCATGGAGCCTGCTTCTCCCTCTGCCTGTGTCTCTGCCTCTCTCTCTCTCTCTGTGACTATCATAAATAAATAAATAATTAAAAAAATATAAAATTGTGGCAAAGTTTACCATCACATAAAATTTACCATCTTAAATATTTTTAAGTATACAGGTCACTGTCATGAAGTACAGGCACATTGTTGCCCTACTGCTGCCACCACTCATCCACAGAATTTCCTTCCTCTTGCATAACTGAAACTCTATATCCCTGAAACAAAAAACTCCCATCGCTCTCCCTGTGGCTCATGGGTGTTTGGCGTGAGCAGCTAGGGGGATGATGGTGCCCACCACTGCCACTCATCTATGGATGACGTCCCCTTTGGCTTGCCCACATTGACCTTCAGTGCCTACTTTGACCTCATAGAGAGGTCTTCCAGTGCTGACCACCTAAAGACAGCCCATGGTGATTTACTTAGTTCCAGGGTTTTCTCCATGTCTAACTTTGGGGTGCCAGGGTTTCTAATCCCTCAGTGGCCAGTGTTTAGGGTCATCTAAGTGAGCACCCGAATTCACTGGAAACATCACAACCCAATGGAAGAACAAGGAAATTCAAAACATTAAGGCGTTTACCATCAATAACTGCATTTGTTGAGAGCTTTCAGGTAGAAAAGTTTTTTGTTTTCTTTTTTTAATATTTTATTTATTCATTCATGAGAGACACAGAAAGAGAGGCAGGACCCCTGGGATCACGACCTGAGCCAAAGGTAGATAATCACTGAGCCACCCAGATGCCCTGCTTTGTTTTCATACATGGTCACATTTCAGCATTTTGACCATCCCGTAAAGTAGCTGGAGTTACCATCCCATTTTTTCAGAGATGAGAAAGTTGAGTCTGAAGGAGAAAGCAACTTGGCAAAAGTCATGCCTCTGTCAGGGTCTCTGTCTCCAGCTCTCCTAGAAAAGAGAAATTCTTGAAGTTGTAGAAAATCCTAACTGTTGTAATTGCTTCCTTGGGGAAAAAAAAATCCCGTTGTACTAATTAGTTGAGCTTTGGCTACTCTTTTGATTTGGTTATGGGAGATTTAAACCTACACTTCCTGTGTTCGTTTTATTACCTTGGTTATTTGAATTCCTGCAATCTTGAAAACTTGCTTAAACATTCTCCTACGTTGTTTTCATTATGCTAACATAACTCAATATGTATCTTCGTCTTTATTCCTGTGCCTAAATTCAGCTGCTTGTGGCCCAGCCTTAGAAAACTGGATATTATTTTTCCTCTTAAATGGCCCTGGTTCCTTTAGGTCCTCTCCAGCCAACCTGCATCTTTCTACATTTCTGGCACAGCAATAAATAAATGTATCGCATGGTAGAGTGTATTGAAGTACCATCATCAAAGATTGAATTAAAATCTCATTCTGAACTTTTTTCTCTGCAGATTTTCCTTCAGCCCCTTTCTTTTCTCTTTATAACTGGTCTGCTTTCAGCTCTCAGGACCTCAGCACAAATCATTACCTTAGGGACAAGTCAAAATCATAGGAAAAATTTGTTTTTTTCCGCTCCTCCTGACTTATCCCTACTTTTGACATTGACCGACAGGGCGTGGGGAGGTTTTGCAGGGTTGGCTCAGCCTAAGCCGGGGCCTTGAGCGTGTTGTGGGGCTCCGTCTGCCGCAGTTCCTCAGCCACGAGGCCTCCCTTGTCTTTCCCAGGGACAGATGGTATGCTCGGTGGGGGAGGAACCGAGCAGATGTGAGCAGCTATCTTCAGGTTGTGGGGGAGAGGCACAAGGCCTGCGCTTCAGGAAAGCAGAAAACCATCCATTTGCAAATCGCAGCCTCTGTGCATGGAACCAGGGGCCACATTTCAAACGTCCTGGGATGCGTGGAATCCTAGAGAGCCATGGAGAGGGTGGTTCCCTTCTGGTTTCACGCTTGTCTCATCCATCAGTAACTTTGTGAGTCTGTATCAGAGAGAATGGCCTTGGGTCTTTGTAAAATCACACGGAAATCTTCTTCCACTTTATACTAAGTCTTCTTAAGTTACTACATCTCCGTACTGTTGAAGTCTTTGGACTGGCATCCAATTGCTTTTGGTTTCTTGATGAGTTGTCTTCAACCCTAATTCCAGAGGAAGAAGGCTTCTCTTCCTCAGTCTCCCCCTCCACCTTCTCCTCTTTGTCTACTCATCCCGCGCTCCCTCCGCATGACCTTCTTCTTCACTTCTTTGTAGTCCTCGAAGCTCTCTGGTGTGTGTTATCTTGTCACCAAAAAGTATTTTGGCACACCCACCTGCAAATCCCAGGTAACCATAAACTTCACCATTTTGTGTGATAAACTGTGCATAACTGATCTGCACAGTTAAAAATCCCCTGCCCCTTTCTGCATGCATGAACTAAAACTCCATGTTTGTGATTACATTTGTGACTTTGCTTTTCTCTGATGCCAAACACTCAGTCGCTGGTATGAACTCCCTATTCTTCTCGTATTCCTCATTAGCTCTTCCTTCTCCTATAATAGAAGCTTTGGAGACAGGAAAAATAGCTGTTTCCTGTTCCGCCTGAACTGTTTATTATGTTTAATTAGCTCCTCCATGGTGATTTCTATTTTTATTGGCCAGGATAACATTCATATTTGAAAACTTAAGTTTTCAGCAGCGGCTGACCTCTATTTACCAAGTTTACCAAGTCTGGCTTTCGTGACTTACCCACAAAAAAGACTGCTACTACCTTTGGGTTACTCAGAAGGCACTCACGGGTGGTGGTGGATCGTGAATACTTGGGCATAAAAGACATTTCAGCTCCCACCATGGAAGTGAAAAGGCAGATCTGTCACTGGTTACAGCTGTGATGCATATGCAGGTATGACAAACAAAAAGAGAAAAAGAGAGCAAGCAGGTAAAGTTTCAAAATGACAAGAATGTGGGATCCAGTAATACACAAAGAATTGTCATGCTTTTCGGGACTTTCTTCACGTGGCATGAAGTAAGATTTAAGGAAGTGGTTGGCCAGCACGTCCAGAGTTTCTAGTTTCACTGCTTTATGTCATATGCTCATCTATGTAGGAAATGCCCTCAAAGTACCTTCCCGAAAGAGTCTAGTCTTTCAGGAAGTTTTTCTTCACTGTGATAACAACCACAGTTGGTGGGCGTTGGGAGGTTAGGTAAATGCCACTTCATCTTGCAGGTGGCATTTGGAACCAGCAAACCATGGGCACCCACCATCTCTGATCTTCATCTACAGCGGCCAGATTCTTTTGGTTGTAGGTACAGAAAGTCCAATTCAAGATGGCTAAAGGATAAAGAAAAGTTTATTTGCTTGAAAAAGGAAAGTCGCGGGGAGGCTAGCTTCAGATACTGGCTGGATTCAGGAGCTCATCTCACTCTCTCCATCTCAGTTCTGCTTTGCTCCTTTGACGCCGTTCTTAGGTTCTTCCTCATGGTGGCAAGATGGCTGGCAAAGGTTGCTGGCTTTTATCCTTTCCTCTTATTAATTACAGTTGGAAAAGCCTGCCTACCTCTCTCTCTCTCTCTCTCGAGTTTCAAATATGCATAAGTTCTGGAATGGGGTCTGATTTAGACTCTGACAAGACCATGCTCGCACCTCAGAACTGTGGCTAGCCAGGGGGGCTTCTATGCTCACTGACTAGGCCTGGATCATGTGCCTACCCATGAAGCAGGCCCTGAACCACCTGGACTGAACAGAGAGGAAGAGTAGATCCTGTAGGAAAGTATTGGTTCCATTACCATTTGGTAATTGGTTCCAATACCAAATAAAGGGAGCTGGGGGCTCCGCACAGTCAAAACAATGAATGTTCACTATTCCCAAATCACATCCTCGGCTGCCTCAGTGGAGCAGGATGTCCAATAGTTTGCTCTAACACAGCTTTATTCTTGAACTTCGGAGACAGATTTGAAACTCCCCCAGGTGAGATGTCTCCCACTCACTCTCCTGGGTGGGAACACCTACTTTTGCTTCTTTGTAACTTGTGTGCAACTTCTCACCTGCAAGTGTTATTTCTGGTACTTGTGTACCAAATCACATGTGCACGGATCTCTGGCTTTCTCCTGACAACTTACATCTCCTCCAAATTGTTTCCGTCAAATGTATCTAACGCTGAGTGGGAAGTGGATCACCACCTCTCCCAGGCTTTAAAGGCTTTTTATACGTATGCAAGCTTTTTAAAAAGCTGGACCATAATTTTATTTGGTGTGCGCATGTGA
Organism: Canis lupus dingo; assembly: GCF_003254725.2. Classification (NCBI taxonomy): domain Eukaryota; kingdom Metazoa; phylum Chordata; class Mammalia; order Carnivora; family Canidae; genus Canis; species Canis lupus. The sequence continues at coordinate 19,897,024 of NC_064244.1, forward strand.
GTGTTTGGGGACAAAGATCGATAGAAATGACTTTGAGGTTCCTGATTAGATACACGGTAGGAGTCACATTCAAGATTCTGTCCGCCGCAAGTACCTGCTTGGACTTCATACGGTTTCAAGGACACCGAGAAAATAGAACGCTTTATTCTCTCCCTTGTATTCCCGTGTTAAGTGGCAAAACACATTGTGTAATGATATTTATGAAAGAACCAATTCCAGATTATGTTTCACTCTTTGTGGCCTTGTTAGGAGGGAAATAATCCTCATGTTTTGACAACTCAGTTATTTTTAAAACTGTGAACTGGTAAGTAAATTAACATTAAAGACTCCAGATTGGGGGGCAAAAGTCCTCCCCACCTTATGACTTTCTTGGCTGGTGCTCAGGCCCCTTGCTACTGTCCTAAGCTCCTTGTCCTCACCTGGGGCTCTCCTAACCACATGACAGGCCCAGGGATTTCCAATTGCTGCCTTCCTCAAGGAGGCAACGGTCTTGGTTGGGGAAGCATCAGCTTCCTTCATTCCTGGCATCCAAGAGTCTTGCAGAGGCCACAGTCCAGCAGAAGGGATTGTGACCAAGATGTTGAGGCCCATGAGTGCTTGTTAGAGAAGGAACAGCTGTTAGAGCTGTCTCCACTTCATCTGAAGACTTGAAGCCCGTAGCACCCGAGGGAGACCCCAACAGCACCTTCCAGGGTGGATGTGAGGTGAAGTCAGCCACCCACCTCTGGCCAAGAACCTTGTGATCTTCAGACTAAGCCTACTTCTGCGGTGGAGTAAAGGCCATACAAAGTCAGCTGCTAATGCAAGCCAGGCCCTGTCCTTTCTCTCATTGGATCCACACCCTAAGAGAAGTGCTCTTTTCAACCCCATTTTACAAAGGAACAAACCAAGGCAAGGCATGATGAGCTAACTCACCACAGGCCACACAGCTGGGGTCCAAACCCAGTCAGCCTGGAGTCAGTGCCCGGGCATTTAACCACTTCCTGAACGTATAGAACGGATAGAAGGTTTGTTACTATAGGAGGATATGGAAGTGCTTCTGAGTAAGGCTCACAGCTGATGAATCATATTTTTAGTGAAACGTTGATTTCAGAGCAATTGAAGGAAAAGTCTCTGGGTTGTGGGATTTTTTTACTGTTTGTTTGATGCTTTTGTATGCTTAGGAATCTTACCTTTTATGCCACTACTATTGGATGATTTCCCTCAGGGACTCCTGAGAGTCAAATGTCTCTGGGCTCTTCTATGTGGCTTGTTCTCCATTCCTTTCCACTTTCAAGGACTGCTGTCTTCTGATTAAATTTCTCTAGGTTCCTGTTTTCCATCATCCCTTGCCACAACATACCATCCTTCTCAGGAATATACCCGGGATCACTATCCACTAACACCTTCATCCAAAGTAAGGGTGGATTCTTGGGAGGAGGACGAAGCCTAAATCTCATGAAATAGTGCTTCAAAAAATACATATTTGAAAAGAAAATATTTTTATTTAGACAAAAATGTGATGTCACTGTTATGCTATTTCTATTCTTTAGAAATAGGTGAAAGAATAATTTTTGAATCATATGTGCACCAAAATCTAGTATTCCTTGTAACAGCTTACATTCTTCTTTTTTTTTTTTTTTAAACCAGAAGAGACTCTTTTAGAGACTCTTTTTTTTTTTTAATTTTTATTTATTTATGATAGTCACACACAGAGAGAGAGAGAGGCAGAGACATAGGCAGAGGGAGAAGCAGGCTCCATGCACCGGGAGCCCGACGTGGGATTCGATCCCGGGTCCCCAGGATCGCGCCCTGGGCCAAAGGCAGGCACTGAACCGCTGCACCACCCAGGGATCCCCAGCTTACATTCTTCTGAATTATTTCCCATCAATCAAATCTATATATACACCTGCCAGTAGGTAAGTCGATGACATTGTTGAAAGTGAACTCTGAGCAAGGCATCGGTATCTTGAGGAACCATTAATATGTAGACAAGGAGGTTTCTTCAAAGAACTTGTACATGGGGAAGAAAAGGTATTGCTGTGGAAAAGATATCACAGATCTTGAGGTGTACTATTCTGAGTTTATTTTAAGTGATTGAGGATGCTCTCTTTTTTGAGGAGAAAATTCTGGAGTTTATTGCATACATACACCTTTACCCTAAATGCTGATGTCACAACTCACCACTTGTGTACTTTCAGAGGTCAAAAGTTTACACAAACATTCCCAGATAGCCATGCCAGATGTTACAGTTTTGACTGTTGCAGACACACTGGGCAATGCAGACCCAACTCACTTTAGAATCTGGCCATACATCTTTTTTATCCATGTTCTAACTTATATGTATAAAGCAGTTGTTTCCAGCACATGGTAACATGTAATTATAATGACTCCACAAAGTAGCTATTGAATGGAGTGAACCTGACCTGCCAGAGAGCTCTGAGGGCTGTGGAGGGATCACAGAGAAAATGTGAACTTGATGGGCAAATGTCCATCAAGGCTCAGGTTCAGCTCAGGGTCTGGGATCTGAAGTGGGATCTCTAAAGAGTAGTCAGAAAGAGAAGTTCAGAAAAGTGGGAAAGGGGAAGACAAGAGAGGGGTTTGAGTTACCTTCTTAAACTTTGGGCTCATGGAAAGGATTCAATAAATCCTTGCTAATTCATTAAGCAATCTGATGTAGCAGAGACTTATTTAGACTAATCGGAAGAAATCATTTCTTCAAGGTAAGACATGATTTTTCACTTTGGCCAATAATGAAGGAGCACCTACTCTGTGCCAAACATATTTTCCAGATGCCAGGAATATGGCAGCAAGCTGGACAAAAGCCCTGTTCTAATGGAGCTTATATGTTAGCGAGAGGAGGGTAACAGCCGGTAAGCTGAGTAACTACATTAATATAAAAATCATGTTAGAAAGTGATAGGTGTTGGAAAGACAATAAAATGATGGTCAATAACTTGAGGGAACAAGGATACTTTGGATAATGTGGTTAGATGATCTTTGAGGAGATAATATGACCAAGCTGGTGCTTTGAAGGAACATTAAACACAGAATTGTTTCTACACATAAGAGTCCACAGGGACTCTTTTTATTCCTTTCCTCCTCTTTGAGGATCTTTTCAACCAAACTTTCAATGCTAGGCCTAGAGGTAACTCTTCCCTTGGACCTTCCTCACCTCTGCGAAGGTAGCCTGCCTTGCCCAGCCTAGTTTGGTGACCTCAGGTTGGCCCTGCATCCTGCTATAAATTTCCCCTTTCTTATCTGTGAAACAGATTTCTCTTCTTATCAATCGAGCCCTTATTTATGAAGCCTGTAACCTTTGTTCAGAAAAAGGAAAAGCTCTGGATTTCAGACCACAGTTATCAAAGTTTTAAATTTATTACCTCTTTATTTCCCAATCAGTAGGAGACCCATCGTTCCCAAATGCATGAGTCAAGGTTCTCCAAGAAATAGAAGCAGCTAGAGATGGTAGAAATAGAGACATTTATCGTGAGGGACTGGCTCACACAATTATGAAGGCTGAGAAGTCACGCAATCTGCCGGCTACAAGCTGGTTATCCAAGAAAGCTGGATGTAGGGTTCCAGTCCAAACCAAAGGCCCAAGAATCAGGAGTGCCAATGTCTGAGGACAGGAGAAGATGGACATCCCAGCTCAGAGAGAGCATAGTCAGCCTTCCTCTACGTTTTTGCTCTCCTCCAGCCCTCAAAGGATTCGTGATGTCTGCCCACACTGGAGAAGGCCATCATCTGCTTTAGTCAGTTCACCAGCTCAGTGGAGCTAATCTCTTAGGAGACACCTTCACAGACACACCCAGAAATAATGTTTATCAGTGTTCCCTGAACAGGAACGCAAGGGCAAAGGGCCTCCTGCCAAAGAAACCACCCTAAACTAAAGAAAAAAAAGACCAACATGTCCAGCTTGACAAGAAATGACTTAATTAAGGGGACTTACAGACTTATAGCCTGTCTTGGGCAGCCACAAGATGAGATCTCAGCAACCTCACCTCTCCCATCCCCTTTTTTAAAAAAGATTTTAGTTATTTATTTGAGAAAGAGAGCACAAGTGTGAGGAGTGGCAGAGGGAAAGAGAGAAGCAGACTCCCCGCTGAACAGGGAGCCCAGACACATAGCTCAATCCAGGACCTGGGAATCATAACCTGAGCCTAAGGCAGACGCTTAACCTGAGCCACCCAGGTGCCCCAATCTCACATCCCTTTTAGACCTGCTTTCATAGCCCTAGGGAATACCTACTGGGAGCCCACCTAAGAGGAGAATGTGTAGTAGGTGTGTGTCATTGTCATATCTTCTGGTCAGTTCAAGAACATTGTGCCCAGAGGATGTGCTTAATCAAATGAAAGAATTAAGAATGGTGGGCAGGGGGGGTGGTTGCTGCAATGCTTGCTCAAGAAGGTTTCAGGGCACAGGGCTGTCCTCCTGGCAGATTTGTTCAAGATAGAATCAGTGTAGGTCACACTTTCTGGGCACCCCTTAGTCCCACCAGGTTGACATGTAAAAGTAAACCATTGCACTGAGAACTACAGCCCCCCACATAGAAAACCTCTCTCTGTCTACTCCTTTCTCTCAGGAATAAATACTCCTTTAGCAAAAATATAAATAGGGTTCAAGCATATTTAGAATGAACTATTTGCCCTGTGTTCATACACATTACTGGGCAGAGGGCTTAACAACTGGAATTTTTAACACCGAGTGAGAAATGCCACTGACTTACAAATAGCCACTCGAGACACAATATCCATTTTTGAAACCAAGGACTCATATTTGGACATAAAACCAGACCTTTCAGGAACTATGAAAGAATAATTTTTTCCTTCCTCTTCCTTTTTTAAAAAAAGTATTTTATTTATTTATTCACGAGAGACACAGAGAGAGGCAGAGACACAGGCAGAGGGAGAAGCAGGATCCATTCAGGGAGCCCAATGTGGGACTCGACCCCAGGACCCCAGGATCACACCCTGGGCTGAACAAAGGCAGGCGCTAAACTGCTGAGCCACTCAGGGATTCCCCCGCCTCTTCTTTTTTTTTAAAGAAAACCATTGGTTTTCACCCAGTGCTTCCCAAATAGAAAAGTTAGGAGGTTAAGCTGATTATTTGTTCTTATTGTTTGTTTGTTTGTTTGTTTGTTTGTTTACTTTCTTAAAATGATTTCAGAAGAATATAACTAAACTGCAGTCAACACCAGGAAGACATTAGCTCCAAGAGTATCTCCAGGGGCACCTGGATGGCTCAGTGGTTGAGCATCTGCCTTTGGCTCAGGTCGTGATCCCAGAGTCCCGAGATTGAATCCCACTTCAGGCTCCCTGTGAGGAGCCTGCTTCTCCCTCTGCCTGTGTCTCTGCCTCTCTCTGTGTGTCTCTCATGGATAAATAAATAAAATCTTTTAAAAAGGGGGGGGGGCAGCCCCTGTGGCGCAGTGGTTTAGTGCCGCCTGCAGCCTGGGGTGTGATCCTGGAGACCCCGGATCGAGTCCCACGTCGGGCTCCCTGCATGGAGCCTGCTTCTCCCTCTGCCTGTGTCTCTGCCTCTCTCTCTCTCTCTGTGTGTGTGTGTGTGTGTGTCTCTATGAATAAATAAATAAAAATCTTTAAAAAAAAATGGGGGGGGGCTGTCTCCAAAGTGCCGAGAATACCTCTAGGTCCATATAAGGAAAATGTGGGGCAGAGGTGGGTGGGTGCCTGCAGGTGGGCGGTAAAGGTCACTGCCTGAGAGTCATCTCACACAGGGTGTTGCTTGAGGGGGTAGTTTCAGTTCCTATAGGGATGCTTTGCTTTCAGGGTCTCCCCGCTGAGCCAAAAGACAAGCTGGAAAGAAGAACCCAACTAGAAAGTTTGAGGTCAAAATGGAGGCAGACAAAGTCCTCTTTCAAGAGGTGTTACAGGCCATTACAACCGTCCAAATCCTTTTGTTTTGTACAGAGAATGATCTCCTAAGGCCATATGCTTTCAAAGTTAACACATCTCAGCCTGTTGTATTATTTGCCCAGACAAATCCCATCCTCACCCCCATATCCACAACCATGGGACCTGTAAGAAAGGGAACTGCTGGAGGGAGAAACCCTTTGCTTAATAATTGGCCAGGATTAGGGCATTGTGAGAAATGTCCCCCGAAGGTAGCTTTGGATCAAAAGCTTCAAAATTAAACCGAGGGAAGTGAAGAGGATGGGGAAGGACAGGAAACGTGCCCCCCACAGCGTTGGCCTGAACACTGACCCACAGGAGGGGAATTTAGGTCCTTAAGCCCAGTGATGCCTTCCTCCCTGTTTTAGGCACAGAATGAGCCACAAAACAAGAATCAATTAGTGCTAATTATCTTCTCCATTTCCTCCATTATCTTCCCATCTTTTCCCAAACTCTTTATCTTTGAAAAAAAAAATTTTTTTTTAAAGATTTTATTTATTTATTCATGAGAGACACACAGGGAGAGGCAGAGACACAGGCAGAGGGAGAAGCAGGTTCCCTGTGGGGAGCCAGATGCAGGACTTGATCCAGGACCCTGGGATCACAACCTGAGCCAAAGGCACATGCTCAACCACTGAGCCACCCAGGTGCCCCTCTCTGAAAAAATTTTTGTTAAATTTTCTTCCTTCCTTCATGTCCCTTCTAAGTCTGTGAGGGCAGATCCAATAGTCACAGTTATGTGTCTTCCAGTGAGAACGTGGAAGCTCGCTTTCCTAGTCACCTTGAGCTCTCCTTGTCTCTGACAGTATTTCAGGGAGCCAGCAAAGACTTGAACTAGAAACTTCCCCTTCCCCTTGATGGAGCAGGCTCATCAAAACAGAGCATTCACCTCAAATGTATTGCTGAGCAACTGAATTCTCAGCCTCTAGCCTCCAAATATTCTTTCCAACAGTCAAGACCTATTGCTGCGTCCTGGACTCCTTTGGTCACCACTGGGGCATGCCAAGTGGAATAGGGGATCTGCAAGTCTCTCTTGTAGGCTAAGGCACATTTGCAACTTCTCATAGGAAGCTGACATCAGATATGTATCCACTGAATTAGTTCTTTAATGAGATACCTCTCCTGGCTGAGAACCTGCATGGAGAGAACAGAGGCTGTAGGAGAGAAAACATGTCGGAAAGAAAGCTCTTGTTGGAAAGTCTCATGGATTTGATACACGGGTGCTAAGCCACAAAAAGAGGGTAAAGGGGGAGTGCTGGGGTTAAGTCAGTAATTTTTACACCTTTTTCATATGGATGGCAAATGTGCCCTGAAAAAAAAATGCTGAGCCCTTGCAATTTCCACCCATGGCTACATTTTATCTAACTTTAATAAAAGCATCACCAAACAGAAGTCAGAATGTCCATGACACACTTCCTGATCTGTACAAACCTCATAATCAGTGTTTGTTCACAGGCAGTTTCTTACTCGGGGCAATGTGGGGCAGGGGGTGGCACGGGAGGAGAAAGGAGAGAAGGTAGGACAATGCCTCTTGAAGCAAACTCAGACAATTAAAATTCCACCGCGTGGGCACCAACATCAGGAAAGATTTCAATAGAATAAATAATCTGGGGCTAAGAAACCTTGACACAGAGCCTCTGAAATCAAGGTCTCTGGAAAATTCAGACAGGAAAAGTTCTGCATATAGCATCACTGCTTTTGGCAGAGGACTGGAAAATTGGAATCAAATGCTGCAGTCAGGCAACTTCTGAGCAATTTCAAATAAGTACAGTCATAATTCATCTCTAGTCAAACAATGTGAGATTTTAATAAGAGCAACAGGAAAAGTTCTAGAAGGAAAGAACACTCCTAATTTCCATTGTTCTGCAAACACTCCCTCTCAAGCAGTGATTTTCTTCCCCATGGTTACTAAGTGGGAATCTGATCATTAGAAAACGAGGCAAGGTAAACCATATTCTTTTATTCCAGTAGAGGAAAAAGTGTGATTATTTAACTCTTACATAATTCCGGGCAGTTGATATGTGAATGTGATTATTTATGTGATTTAGCAGAATCTGTGCTCCTTAGCCTCCCACCCAAGTAACTGAAAACATCCAAGTAATAGGGGAATGCTCTTGGGGGTCCCAGTTCTCTTCTTAGGTTTGAGACGGGCTTGCAGGGTACACTGTGCAAAACATCTTCTTCGTGCTTCACAAAATCGAGGGTGGTATTTCTGAAACTGTTTATTCAAGCCTCAGTGTTCCTGTAAAGGTGCATAAACTTCTAAAGTGCTATGTCATCCACAGAAATTTTCTTGCACAATAACACCAACCATTATACCCGAGCATCCACACTCATGAATGTGACTCAAACATGACTTGACAAACCACTTAGTGTTTACTAAAACTTCTCCCACTCTTTTTTTTTATTTTTTAAAGATTTTTTACTTATTCATTTGAGAGAGAGAGACCGAGACAGAGAGAGCACGAGCAAGGGGAGAGGCAGAGGAAGAGGGAGAAGCAGACTTCCCCTTGAACTGGGGGCCAGACATGGGACTTGATCCCAGGATCTGGAGATCATGACCTGAGCACAAGGCACACGCTTAACCATCGAGCCACCCAGGTGCCCCAAGACTTGTCCCACTCTTCAAAGATCTAGTCTATACTAGGGTCAGAAACACCAATGTTTTAAGGGAATAATAAAGCTCAGGAAAAGATGGCATAGTACAGATTTTTTTTTAACTTTTAATTTTTGGATAATTATAACTCACAAGAAAATATAAAAATACTACAGACAGGTCTAGTTGCAGCCTGCACCCAACGTCCCCCAGCAATCTGAATGTAACATCTTATATAACTATAGTACATTATCAAACCAGGAGATTGACACTGGCACCGTATTATTCCCTGGATACCATTAACTAGATTCAGACATTACTGGGATTACAGCAGGTTTTAAAACCATTTGGGGGTCGCCTGGGTGGCTCAATCCGTTAAGCATCTGCCTTCAGCTCAGGTCAAGATCCTGGAGTCCTAGGATCCAGCCCCACATGGGGCACCCTGCTCAGCAGAGTCAGCTTCTCCTTTTTCCTCTGCCCTTCACCCTGCCCATGCTCATGCTCTCTTTCTCTCTCAAATAAATAAAAAATCTTAAAAAAAAAAAAAAACCATTTGGACACAGCAGGAGGTAATTTGAATCATTTGCATGAAACTCATTCTTGGAGGTAACATTCCTATAGGGAATTTGAGTTTGCTATCATCAGAGCTGGATACTTTGAGCAAATTATTTGTCACTGAGCTTCAGTTTGTTCATCTATAACCTGGGAATCCTAATACTACCCAAGTAAGTTGTTATAAGTGAGAGCGGCATATATGAGGAAACCTCCCCCCCCCCCCCCCATAATACTTTCCTTCATTCCCTCATCAGACTTCAGCTCCTGTGATTTTTTTTTAGAAGTCCCAGGTGATCTAATAGCCTGGGTAATGTGCCTCGTTTGTTTAGTTTTGGTTCAGGCTGGTCAAGGAATATCCTCAAGATACTTGAAGTGGGAAGTTTCAACCAGGATGGGGCTTGGTGCTACATCTCTTAGAAGCATCCCCCTACCCAAGACAGTGACCTGAAAGCTTCAGAACTGCCCTGCTGCATGAAGCCATGCTCTACCCAGCAATCTAAGGGGCTTGGGCTCTGGGCTCCCGCAGGCTGGTGACTAAGCTGCAGTTGAAGGCTCAGCTGAACTGTCATTCCAGTCGCTTCCCTGCTCCGGCTCTGAGGTGGACCCTGGAACAACCCTAAGGCTTTGACTCTGGGAGTCAGAAGGAGGAGGGATCAGGCCATCCTTAATTGCAGGTTTTCTTTCTGCCTTCCTGACTACCTGCCACCCTGTGCAGGTGTGCAATTTGCACTAATTGTAGCATTGGTCCTAAGGGTGACAATAAAACCCATGTGGGCTTCTCCACCTCCTCGTTTTCATTGTGTCTCACAATGATTTGTCTGTCACAAGCCAACTGGGCAAGTGCCATCCTTCATTCTCTTTTTGGTACACTGCCTGCCATGCCTTAATGCCCAATTAATAAAATTACAGAAATAACCCTCCTCTGGCCTGGTGTTCTGGAGGCAGCACTGGGCAGACAGTGAGACTCGTGTGGATCTCCTTAGAGCCTGGTGCCCCACAGGGGTCTGAAGGTCACTGCGGTGCTGGTTGGGAGATGGGGGGTGGACAGTCAGGAGAACAGGAAGGCTGCAAGGAGGAAGGCATATAGATAGGCGCCACCTGAAACAGGGAAATTGGGGTGGGGATGGGGTGGGTGTACCCAGGATCTTGCAAGGAGCTTTTTAAAGAAAAAAAAATTTTTTTTTAAATTTATTCATGAGAGACACGGGTGGGGAAGAGGCAGAGGGAGAAGCAGGCTCCATGCAGGGAGCCTGATGCAGGACTCGATACTGGGTCCCCAGGACCACATCCTGGGCGGAAGCAGGCCCTGAACAGCTGAGCCACCCAGGGATCCCCTTGCGAGGAGCTTTAACCTGAGGGCCAGACTGATGATTTTATTTCAGCCTTGGCTCTGCCACTGACCAGTATGGGCTTTGGACAGATTCTTACCCCTCCTTAGCCTCTATTTTCTAATCTGTAAATGGGGATAACACCGCAGATCTCTTAGATCATATATTGCGACGACAAAAGGTGGGGGGGGGGGAGCATCTAGGCCCCGGACACATACATTTCTTCCCCACCCTGACCTTCTAGAAATAGCCTAGCACAAGGCCCGTGGAGCCGTCCGTCTGTGCACACTGAGGCACAGAGGGCCTCCCACAGTTTATGGGGGCGAGAGACGGATTCCGCTGACCCTCAATACTGGGTGTCTGTCAATCTTGGGGAGCTGAGTCGCCGCAGGTGACGTTATGCCGAGGAAACTGAGGCAGGCCACGCCCCGAGACACAAATGCGTCCTGGGGCCGCTCTGTTAACAGGTGCGAGGGCCTCAGCCCCGAAATGCAGGTGTTTTTTTTTTTTTTCGTCCAAAGCTTCGGGGCGCGGGGTGGGGGGCGCGCGGGCGAGCGGAGGGGCGTCGCCGCGGGGGGCTCGTGGGCGCGGGGCTCGTGGGCGCGGGGTGGGGGCGGGGGCGGGGCGGGGCGGGGCGCGGGCGGCCCCGGGGCCACGGCGCGGGGCGGAGCGGAGGGGCTCGTGGGCGCGCCGCCCCCTCCCCGCGCGGCCCGGCGGCCGCCAGGGGGCACCACGGCGGGGCCCGGGCGCGGCCCGCGGGCGGGGCGGGAGGCACGAAGGGGTTAAGGCGCCGGCGGAGCGGCGGCCGCGGCTCTCCGGGGAAGCCGGCCGGGGCGCGCGGAGGCGGGAGCGGCGGCGGCGGCGGGGCCGGGCCAATCGGGCGGCGGCCGGCGCGCGCGGAGCCAGCGCCATGGAGGGAGGCGCGGCGCCCGGCCGCCCCTGACGCGCCGCTCCGTGCCGGTGGTCGGCGAGCCGAGCCGAGCCGAGCCGAGCCGAGCCGAGCCGCCCGGGGCCCCGCGGCGCGGAGATGAGCAGGTCGGCGGCGCTGCTGCTCTGCCTGCTGGGCTGCAACGTCTGGACGGCGGGGACCAAGGCGCCGCGGGAGCCCGGCGCCGGAGCCCAAGGTGGGTGCGCGGCGGCGGCGGCGGCCGCGGGGCTTTGTGTCGGCCGCGGGCCTCGGCGGCGGCGGCGGGCCTCCCGGGCCGCATTGTGTCGCGGCCGCCCGGCCCCAGCCCGGCCCCAGCCCGGCCCCAGCCCGAGCCGCAGCGGGGCCGCCGGCCTGCAGCCCCCGCGCCGCGCTCCGAGGGGGCGGCACCGCCGGGGGGCGCGGGGCGCGGGGGGCTCCGGCGGGGGCGGCGGCCGAGGGGAGCGCGCGGCCCCGCCTGCAGCCGCCCGGGGGGGCCTTGCCCTTCGGCCGCGACCCGGGCGCGAGGCTCCGTCCTCGCCCTCGCCCTCGCCCTCGCCCTCGCCCTCGCCCTCGCCCTCGCCCTGGGGCGACCGGGGGCTGCCCCGGGGTCGCCGCCGCCGCCGCCCGCTGCGCCCTCGGGGCCGCGGTCCTGGAGACCCGGGGCAGGGCGGGGGCCGAATTCGGCCCTTTGGCGGCGGCGCTGGAGGGAGGGGTGGCCGCCGCCTCCGGGGTGCCCCCCGGAGCCCGCAGCCCGCAGCCCGGAGCCCGAGGTCCGCGGCCGCTGCCCGCCGCCAGCCTGCCGCAGTTTGGGAAAGTTTCGGGGTCTCCTGTCCCTCCCTGTCCGACGTCCTCTCCAGGCCTCCAGGGATTTGCTCGGCGCCCCCAGGAATCGTCCCCGAGAAGGGGGAGATGGAATTAGAACTGGGAGGCCTTGAGCACTTTAAAAAAAAAAAAAAAAAATCATCGCTGGGTCTGTCTGTCGCCAGCTCATGCCTTTTGTCTAATCTTTGGCCTCTGCAAATCTGCTTTCCAGACCTGGGTGTCAAGGGGCCGCCTCTGAGAATGGCCACAAGCCTGTCTTTTGTTTTTAAAATAAGGATTTCTTGAGGGGGGCACCCAGGAGCTGCCTTTGCACGCGTGTGTGGGGACAGAATGGAGTGCTTCTCCGTTGCCTGCCTTTTCAAAAGGGTGAATGAGGCCGCGGCAGCTGAGCATCCGCATCCACCCTGGACATCGCAGTCGGGCCTCCCTCGGGCCGCCCGGGGCTCCCCAGAGACTGTTCCCCTGCAGCACTGTAGACCTCCACCCCCCTCCTGTTCCCCCCCCCGCCCCACCGGCTCCTGGCCGGTGCCTATTCCCGGGCCGAAGGATGCATGCATGCCCTGTAGGGTCGGCGTGTGGATGGTAGGAAGGAGGAGCACACAGGCCTTGCACAGACCCTGACTTCCCCCCTTTTCTTCATGCTAACGTCCTCCCCCTGTGTTAGAAACATCCAGAGCCTAGATTGCCTGGGAGCAGAGAACCATGGGTGGACTTCCACCCGTGATGTTGTGACAGGCAAGGAGGCTTCTACCCATAGACGGCTGGGTTTAGCTTGTTACCTACATGTTGAATTAAAGGTTTTCCTCGTCGTCACTTGCTGTTATCATTTGCTGGCATCTCCTTCATGCGTTGCTTTTTCTATAGCTGTGAGAGAGAAGGGCTGTTAGGAACTGTGTATAAATTTAGTAATGTATATTGTGGAAAAGGGGGCATGGACAAGGTACAAAAAAGACCCATATGTCTCTTCGGTAGGAAATGAATGTTTAGAAGATTAGATCATCGGTGTAGAATTGTAGCCTCTTTCATTAATACCCCACTGCTCTTTGAATCAGCTATTTTAATGAATATGATATTTGTGTTTCAACGAGGCCATTAATTCCAAAGAACAGATTGAGTGTTTTGCACTTGAAATATGAATATATAGAAACATTAAGTTCATGCCTTTATAGAATAGAGGAAGGCATGGCCTCCATTGGGAAAAAAAAAAAAAAAGTCATGAACAAAACCTGCTAGGTTTAGGTTGAAGACCACACTTTACAGAAATCTTACTGCTAAAAATCAGATTGGGTAACTAAACTCTCAGAAATGGAATTTTCTATGAGGTGCGTGAGAAATAGCCAACTAGTGGGGATATTTATACCATGTTTTGGAGGGTCTTAGTACATGGTTTGGCTTGAGTGGAAGACCAAGTGTCTTGGAATGTTTTTCCCCCAGGATTACTGCCTTGATTGAGTAGGATGGCTTATTAAAGTGTTGAGCCCAGGAGCTCCACCAGAAGTCATGGTCTCACTATCTGTCATCTAGGTTTTGCACTAGGACCTTTTTTTTTTTTTCTTAAAAAAGATTTATTTATTTTAGAGAGAGAGGATGCGCAGGGCTAGGGGGAAGGGCAGACTATACACTGAGCACAGTGGCCCAAGCCAGGTGTCACAGAGCCCAAGGAGGGGCTCAATCCCATGACTCTGATCAGGACCTGAGCTGAAACCAAGAGTCAGTCACTTAACTGACTGTGCCACCCAAGTGCCCTTCAGTGAGGGCCATTTTTAAGAAAACGGACAGTTGCTCCTTTGACATTGGCAGGTCTCCTTCCCCCCACTGATTTCTTCGAACCATCTTGACACCCAACTTGTAATGTAGTTTTTAAATTCACCTCTTCTCTTCTAGATCACATACACAAGGAAGGAAAATGTTACATCTGATTTCACTCTGCGATTCCACAGCAGGTTGTAGATTGTTTTGTGCATAGTTGGTATTTAGGTAGGGTTGATGGAGTGAAGGATTGAAGACCGCTAATACATAAATTATAGTGCAACGTGATGCATTTTTTTAGAGGAAAACTTAACTGTTTACCTTCTCTAAAACCTAACTTATAAGAGTTTTGCATTTATTGTAGAAATGGTTACTTGAATCATACTTTGAACATGTATTGTACACATACCTCATATACCAACAGAGTTTAGAAATGGCTTAGGCAAAACTATCTTAAAAACCTGGAACACACAGATACATACTGTATACTGTTGCAGTAACATCCGTGGGAATAAATGACACCTTCTTTATTAAATGAGTCTTTATTATTACTTCATCTAAGGAAATGAACATCTGCAAAATTTCTTGGCATTGCTTTGTTCTCCATATATTCAAGATAGAATTTAAAGTTTGGCTTCAGATTCTTCTCACCGTAGCTGCTTTGACCCAGCAAAGGGATTTCATTGGCAACAGTTGTCAAAGTGAAGTTTTGCTTTGCTAATCATGAATTTGAACCAGCTCTAGAATATGATTGCATGCTTTTATTGTTTTCATCTAAGTTTCTCCATAGTGTTTATGGCATCTACTTTTTTTCTGAGGAAAAAAAGAGGCTTATTCAGAAGTACTGGCTATTGTTTATTTTTTTCACCTCTTGGACAACTGTGCATTGCGGCTGGCTTACTAGGGGGAGCACGCCTTGAAGCGCAGTAAGCTGTGCAGATGCACTCCATAGAGACGTAGTTTTGAAGCCCAGCACTGTTTTTGCTTGCCAAAAGAAAGGTCAGAGCTAGGTTAAGGACTTCATGCTCAGACTTAAATTGTATGATCTTTAGTTTGCTGCTCAGTATCTAATAGTAAGGTATTTTGCAATGATGTGCTAACTTTATGTTCATCTCAGAAAAGCTACAATCTGTCATAACATTTGAGGTGAATGGTTGGCTGTCTTTCTTCTCTCTGAGAGGTCTATTCTTTGCCAAATTCAAATTTCAGTTATTAGAACACCAAGAAAGACCACGAAGCAATGTAAGACATCAGGAGGATCATCCGGCAAACATGACTTATGCTGCTATTATGTTAAGAACATAACATCTAAATAAAATTCATGGGCTCGCATCCTGGGAAACTATAGTATAGTACTTGGACTTGCAGAGGCCACTGGGCTTTATTGCACACCAGGTGTGGGAACTTTGCAAAAGCAACAGAAAAATCTAGGTGATTTCTGGCAAAGGCGTGGAAATGACTTTATGAGTTATTTTTGTATCCTGTTTGTACTTTTCCTATAACATTTTGTAACTTACAGCTTATTTGCTTAACACTCTAACCAAAAAGGGAAAATACTGTATAGATTTCTAAACTGAGCTTGCAAGTGAAAGTACCTGTTAAGTTTTAGTTAACTCGGGATCCCTGGGTGGCGCAGCGGTTTGGCGCCTGCCTTTGGCCCAGGGCGCGATCCTGGAGACCCAGGATCGAATCCCACGTCGGGCTCCTGGTGCGTGGAGCCTGCTTCTCCCTCTGCCTGTGTCTCTGCCTCTCTCTCTCTCTCTGTGACTATCATAAAAAAAAAAAAAAAAAAAAAAGTTTTAGTTAACTCTTCATTGTAAAAAAAATTACTGATACCTCTGCAAATCTAACTGCACATTTTTATTGTAGTTGGGAAATATGCATTTAATAATTTAATGAATACTACACACTAAGAAGTCACATGGAAATAAATTAGATGAAACATAGGCATGTATAATACTATTGAAAGAAAAACTGTATAAAAATTTATCAGGAATCTAAATGGAAGAATACCTCTTGTACTTTTTTGTGCAACCTGTCTAATGGAAGTTATCAGGTACCCGAATAATGCTATTACAGTTTGATAAAGTTACAAAGAAATAATTGTGAACAAGTCATTTTCATTTGATTTCACTGAATTTAATTTAAGGACTTTTTAAAGACCTCAGCCCTGGCTAAATCATTCATTTCCACCGAACATGGAACTTAGTGTATTTTAAATGTTTTTTTTTTTTTTTTTTAAGTTTCTTTATTTTTCTTAATTTCTACACCCAGTGTGGAGCTTGAACCCACAACCCTGAGCTCAGGAGTTGTTCACTCCTCCAAGTAGGCACCCAGAAATGGATTTTTAAAATTAAGCGTTAGCCCTGTAAGTAGACCAGTTAATTGTATGAAATAATTGTTTTTAAAGAAATTCTACAGTGTGACCCAATACTATGCCCTACATTAAAAAAGCTATTGTTTTCGTAAAGTCAAACTTGCAAATAGGCAAAATTTGAGGCAATTCACAACTTTAGAAAGACTTCATAATAAGTTCCCTAAAAGCAGTTATGTCAGCATGTTTCGGGTGATTCTCTCTTCCTCTGGTCAAGCCTCCATTTGAAATGATTTCTTCGCCAGCTCCTCTTCCTCCTGGATTCAAGTCAGGCTGCAAACTTTTGCTCTTTTTTTTTTTTTCTTTCTTTCAGTTACTCTTTACAGAATTTATTAATCCACACAGATTCCACTAATGAAGTCCTTTTATGTGGATGATTCCATTTTTTCTCTTTCTTGCCTTGACATGATGTCTTAGCTCTATTTCTTTTTTTCCAACATGCTACTAAACCTCTCCCTTGCAGTGCACCGAGTCTGCCCCCAACTCCTCATCTTTCAACATGCAACCTAGCATACCCAAAGTTGTCTATTAACCAGACTCAAAATCTGGGTATCTCCTAAGATCACTTATCCACCTTGTAGTCCACACAGTCAGTAGCATTACAGGCGTATTTATATGGCACATTGATGTAGATATCTTTATTTTTTATTTATTTATTTTTATGTATGTAGATATCTTTAGATCAAGATAGATGAATTTATGAAGTACAGAAGGAACCTTGAGGTCAAACTCAGGCCAAGAGAATTAAGGTGACCTGAGCTCATGGCACTTTCTCATCACATGGACCCTTTGGAAGGCAGAAGAATGATCCCTAGAGATGTCCACGTCCTAAACCCTGGAACCTGTGGATATATTAGTTACATGGCAAGAGACACTTTGTAGAGCTCGTTAAGGATCTTCTGATGGGAAGATTATCCTGGATTTTCCAGGTAGGCCCAATATAATCACAAGGATTCTAACAAGAGCAAGGTGGGGAGATCATAGAGATGGAGATGTGACCATAGAAGCAGAGTGTCCGTGTCAGAGAGACAAGATATTTTTACTGCTGGCTGTGAGGATGGATGAAGCACCATGTGCCGTGGAATACAGGCAGCCTCTGGAAGCTGGAAAAGACAAGGAAATGGATTCTCCCCCACAATGGCCAGAAGAAATGCTTGCTTGCTGGCAATCTTCATTGTAGCCCAGCCGATACTGTTTGGGCTTCCAACCTATAGAACTGTAAGACAGTAAAATTATGTTGTTTTAAGCCACTGAATTGTGGTAATTTGTTATGGTAGCAATAGGAAACTGATACAGATACTGACCCCCAAGAACTACGAAAAGAAATGGGCACCCAGATAGGGTAATGGTACAGTGGCAATGGACCATTCTGGGGCACCAGAACTGCTGAAGATAACATTTGGAGAAGTGCATGGAATTTTTGCATTTTTTAACAAAATCCTGCCAAATGGGAGCCATGTTGAGAGAATCCTTGGGGAGTGCATTAAGGACCTCCCCCATCACTATTACCAAACGACTTTTTTTTCCAGATGAACTCAGGAGGCTGTGATTTGTTTATAAACAGAGTGCATCCAACCTTCTAGAGTTGGGATTAGCCATACCTACAGGGAGAATATGGAAACCCCCCAACCCCTGCCTGTTTGTTTATTTATTTATTTAGAGAGCACTCGTACACATGAGTGAGCAGGGGATGGGCAGAGGGTGAGGGAGAGAGAATCTCAAGCAGGCTCCACACTTAGTGCCGAGCCTAACTCGGGGCTTGATCTCAGGGTTGTGAGATCCAAGCCAGGGAATCTGCTTTCAATTCTTTCCCTCTTCCTTTCCCTCCCTGTCTGGCCCTCTCTCCACTTGCACATGCACGAGCGCACGCTCTCTCTCTCCTTCTCTCTCAAATAAATCTTTAAAAAGGAAGATAGAGTCAGACTCTTAACCACCTGAGCCATCCAGGTACCCCAGAAATGTTGGTTGCTTTTAAATTTTGGCCTAATTTTTATTAAAACATATCTCTTGGTAACTAAATGAGGTAAAAGAACCTTGTGATCAAATGTCACTGTAGGCCTCCCAATGCCTTTATATGATGAAAAGAAGAATCTTTCCCCCCCAAATTGGACTGGCCTCCCAGGCGCTTCTCAGGGGCTCAGCAGACGCTGTCTCGGGCTCAGCATACCACCTATAATATCTGTGCCTGTCTTAGGCAGATGACCCCACCCGCTCTCGGCCCTGGGCCCTGGTGCAGAGGGAGAGTGGAGTGAAACACCTGGACCGTGCACCTGTGGGGCAACACAGCAAGAGCAAAAACCGCTTGACCTCCTGCAGTTTCGATCTCACTGGGAACAAAGAGGTTCAGTGTAGCTGAGACAGGGAAGTTCCATGACATTTGGACAGGTCCCAGAAAAGCAGCTGATGGGTTCTCTGGACATTGACCCCAAGCAAGGGTATAGGATTCAGACCTCAGGGGCTGGGAGAAAAGAGAAGGGAAATGAAGTGCCCCAACTTGGGGCTTCTCCCAAGGAGGTGACCTTGAGAATGGAGAGAATCTTGATCTTGAGTTCAGGGCTTTGGTCAAAAAGTAAGTATAGAATGGAGGAAATGAGAGAATCACTCGGTTATTTTAAGGTTGAAGAAGACCTTGCTTCACATTAAAGTATCATACTTGCCTTCCCATTAGATCTCATAAACATTCATTCACTCATTTTCTCCTCATTTTCACAACCGCACATACCTCCCCTCATATGGTGCTTGCTGAAAGCATCCTGTCTTCCTCTCCCTGTTTTAATCTCTTCAGCCCAGGCTCTGTCCATGGGTCCCTCTTCAAATACCCCATTATTCACCTTTCTCTCCTGCAGAAAAACATTTAATACTTTCCTGTTGACTAACGTACAAAGTCTAAATTATTGAGTCTGGTCTTGACAACTTTCCCACCTTTCTTCATGTACTGATCCAACCTTTGCATCCATGTGTCATCAGTTTAAGTCATCTTCCCTAGCTAGAACGTTCCACTCATCACCCCTGGATGACCATCATTCCTCCTCACCCTCACTTCCCTTCACCTCCAGCTGGGCTCTTGTTGGTGCCCTTATAACCCCAAATACCGACTATATGCTGTATGAAGACACAGAAGTATGTGAAATATATACTAGACAAAAGACGGTGTTGTGGAAGGGAACACCTTATTTTGGGGTAAGCTTGATTATTTAGAAGTCCTTGCCTTCTAATATTTTATGATCCAACTGGAAGAGACCTGGAAAAATAAATTAGGGAAGATATCACTAAGGGACCTTTTTATAACTGGGCAAGAGTCTCTTAAATTAAGACGAAACCTAGTAACACTTGTCTGACTGAAACTCCACCTGTAAGTTGTGATATGTATTTCTGGGTATTTCAAGGATTTATTCACAGTGGGACCCAGGAAGTAAAATTTTAGAGAGCATAAGCATGCGGGTATCACTCAGAGTGCCTAATGGTTATAAGTTTGGTTAAGAGATGTCCTTTAGGGGGCATCTGGGGGGCTCAGTGATTGGGCATCTGCCGTTGGCTCAGGTCATGATCCTGGGGTCCTGGGATCAAGTCCTGCATCGGGCTCCCCGCAGGGAGCCTGCTTCTCCCTCTGCCTATGTCTCTGCCTCTCTCTGTGTATCTCTTATGAATAAATAAATAAAATCTTAAAATTAAAAAGAGGTGTTCTGTTGGTAATTAGATATTTAAACAGTGACAGCATTGATTGGAAATGTAGGTACTATGGTGATTTCCAACGTCCAAATAATAATTCCAGAACAATTAGGTAAAACTTATATTACTTAAGTTGAATTGGGAGATAAGATGATTAAATATAGATCTAATATGTTCAACTATTTTGAACCCTTCATTTTATGTAAAACACATAAACACATACTCAAATGTGAACACTGGCAAGGTCTTTTGGATTTGTGGGAAGGAGCAAGTGGTACAGGGAAAACTGCCATAGCGAAAGATACCTTTGAAGTGAGTGTTGAGTTTATAAAAGATGATTTTATCATTTTATTTGTTTTGCTTTAACTGCACCTCATAGGGACAAGGAAATGTGAGTTTAATGAGAAAAGTTAATTATTTCCAAGTCAGATGAGTATTTCCTTTGCTTCACTGTACTTTTTTTGAGCTCAGAATTTGAATGGAAGAATTACTGAATTTGTATTGAGGGAAAGCTTTCTAATGTAAAATTTTTGTGAAGATTTTTGTTTTACTTTATTTTTAAAGAGATAAAGTGTACACACTTCCTCTCTTTAAAAATAAAGGGAGGGGCAGAGGAAGAGAGAAAATCCCAAGTAGGCTTCACATTCAGCACAGAGCCAGATGCAGGGCTCAAACTCATGACCCCAAGATCATGACCTGATCTGAAATCAAGAGTTGGACACTCAATTGACTGAGCTATCCAGGGACCCCTCTGATATAACTTTTAAAAAGATTTCATTTATCTATTTGACAGGGAAAAAAGAGCATAAGCAGGGAGAGCAGCAGATAGAGGGAGAGGGAAAAGCCGACTCCCTGCTGAACAGGGAGCCTCTTGCTGGGCTCAATCCCAGAACCCCAGGATCATGACCTGAGCTGAAGGCAGACACTTCACTGATTAAGCCATCCAGGCACCCCAAGATTCTGATTTTAAAACAATAATCGGTAGCATAGCCTTAGTGGATGAGGTGCTCGCTCCTCCTTTTTACCCTGGTAGTTCCTGGGTGTAGTGGTGGTGTGTGTCCTTTGCACCCCAGTCCATTTTGGAAGCTCTGGGGAATAATTTGCCTCCAAACTGATTCAAATTCTAGTCCAAATTCAGTCCCTTGCAGATAGATATCAGGGCAGGGTTCCTCTTTCTTTGCCAGCTGTCAGGCTGGAGCCTTTCTTTGCTCCTTAAGTCCACCTGCAGTCTGTCACCTGCCGCTTCCATGGCTAAGCCAGCAGTAGCACCCAGAGACCTTTTCATACCTCACCTCTCTCAGGCTTCTCCTGCTGCATCTTTCCAACCACAGCCAGAGACTTCTCTGCTTTTAAAAGGGGCTCATATAAAAAAAAAAAATAATAAAAAATAAATAAATAAATAAATAAATAAATAAATAAATAAATGGGGCTCATGTGATTAGATTGAGCCCTCCAGATAATCCAGGAAAATTTCTCTATCATAAAGTCTGTAACCTTGATCACCTCTGCAGTCCTTTTGCCATTTAACATAACATATTCACATGTTCCAGGGGTACGGGTATAGACTTCCTCTGGGGCCTCCTTCTGCCTGCCACAGCTGTAATGTAGATGATGGGACAATGGCCACAGAGGATAGGAAGGCAGGTTTCCCTGCCAGAGAGGTCAATGAAAATGGGAAGGTGGATAGCAGAACATCTTCTCTTGGCAAGTTCCAGAAAGGGCTCTGGACAAGTAACTTCTCCATCCTTTGCTGCCCTGAGACCTTCTTTTTTTTTTTTAATTTTATTTTTTTTAATTTTTATTTATTTATGATAGTCACAGAGAGAGAGAGGCAGAGACACAGGCAGAGGAAGAAGCAGGCTCCATGCACCGGGAGCCCGACGTGGGATTCGATCCCGGGTCTCCAGGATCGCGCCCTGGGCCAAAGGCAGGCGCCAAACCGCTGCGCCACCCAGGGATCCCCTGCCCTGAGACCTTCTAAGTCAGACAGACTTGTGTACAAGGAGATCCTAGGACAGCTTATGGGATACCAACCATGATGCTTAATGTAGTCCCTAGTTTTTGCATTTTGATGCTGAGAACCTGAAAATGAAATGTATTTCTGTAACTGTGATTTACTGAATTCAGCAAATGGTATATATTTATGATACCTGTATTATATTAAATGTTAAATCAGTGTGATCGTGGCAGGCACGCTCTGCTTCATTCACAGAGACGTGAAAAATACTAATAATGAATAGCTAACATGCACTGGGTGCTTATTACCTGCCAGACGTGAGGCTACATCCTCGGTGGATTATCTTCTTTAATCTTCACGTTACTCCCGTGAAGTGTAAATATCAACCTCATTTTATAGAAAAGTAAAATAGTAAGATGCAAAAAGTTAAACCGTTGGCGCAAAGTCCCACAGTAAGTGGCAGAGTCCACTCTGTGACACTCAGCCGACTGTCTGTATCCTCAGATTGTGCTGCCATCATAAGATTTGGAGGATTAGATCATAATTTCACACAATTCTGATCCTATTGCATTTTTCCAATACAAATAAAGGGTTCTTCATGGGCCTGGTCGGTTTTACAAAGAAAGACGAATCTACTCCCTTGTGTGGTCCCTCTTTGCCTTTGAACCATGGAAACCAACCTTGAGCAGTTATTTACTGAGCAGCTCCTAAGAGCCAAGCTCTGTGCTTCATGTTGTGTGGGGTCCAGATGTGTAGAAGTGATAAGGATCTCATACAAGTAACTCCTGAGTTTTTGAGGGAGGTCCTGTCGAGCAGGGTGGGATTTGGTGTTACACCCAGCTGAGCTTGGGGGAATCTTCTGGCTTGTGTTCAGAGCCCATTAGTATTTGGCAGACAGTTTATATAACAAGAGAAACTTGTTAGGGCCCAACAACTGGAGAGATGGAGGTGGAAGGATGTGGTTATTTGTAAAACAGTTGTTCAGGTATATTTGGATCCATAGAGCATAATGAGAGGCCCTTGTTCTTATGGCATCAAGTGAGGGCTTTATTCATTCACTCTGAAGTAAGTGTGAAATACCAGTATTTATTTGGCATTTGAATTTACTTGCACAAGTTTAATCTTTTTCACTCTTTGAAAAAAAACTTTCTTCGTTCCTTTTTGCTTACACAATGATCCTGAAAATACATTTTTAAATGATGCTATTATGGAAGTATAACAGATTTTTTCTAGTTTATTTCATGAAAATGTTTAGCCATACAAAAAAAATGGAAAGAATTTTAATTTTACTCATACTCACCACTTAGATTCTACAATTACCATTTTACTGTATTTGTTTTATTACCTATCAGTCCGTCGATTAATCCATCTTATTTTTTGATGCATTTTAAAGTACGTTTCAAATATCAGTGCCCTTTCCTCCAAATACAGCAGCATTCATGTCATTAATTAGTATTCAACATTAGATTTTTCTCCCAAAGGAAAATTTACATAGAAGGAAATATACCGATCTTGTGTTGACATATGCTTATACCTGTGCAAATCCCATCATGATACAGAATATTACCATCATTTCAGAGAGTTCCTTCATGCCGCCTCCAATAAATCTCTGCCTCTATGCCTTAGGGGCAACCACTGTTCAGATTTTTTCCACTATGGATACTTTCTTGCCTATCATAGAACTAAGTGGAATCATACCGTATGTACACTGGCTTCTTTGTTTGCCGTAACTATTTTTTTTTTTTTTTTGGGGGGGGATACATCCATCTGTTGCTTGTATCAATACATTGCTGAATAGTATTCCACTGGGTGAATATCCTACAGTATATCCATTCTCCTATTAATAGATATACAAGTTATTTCCGGTTTTGGGGCATTGTAAATATAGTTTCTATGAACATTTTTATGCAGTTGTTCTTTGGACATGTTTTTGTTGCTCTTGCAAAAAAAAAAAAAGAATTGCTGGGTTATAGAGTAGGCGAATGTTTAGTTTCAAAACTAAAACATAACAACTTTACAAGACACTGCCACACCTTTTTCCAAATTGGTTGTATCTTTCTATACTCCCACCAAAAACCTGTGAGAATTTCTGTTGCTCCCCTTGCACACCATCATTTGGTGGTGTTAGTTTAATTTTAACCATTTTTGTGGGCAGGTTTACAATCCATTGTATACATTTCATTTTCCGGCTATAATTGGCTTTAGTTTTTGAAGAATGTTAGAGTACTTTTAGAAATCAAAGTTGAGGTTTCACCATTATGTTTATTTTTAACCATGTTTCTATGCAGATTTTTTTGATAATTTATTAAAATTTATCACATAACCAAATTATCTCCTTACTGAATATCCCATCTGATCATGTAGAACTACTTTATCATGGGACGCCTGGGTGGCTTCAGTGGTTGAGCGTCTGCCTTTGGCCCAGGGCGTTATCCTGGAGTCCCGGGATCGAGTCCCGCATCGGGCTCCCTGCATGGAGTCTACTTCTCCCTCTGCCTGTGTCTCTGCCTCTCTTTCTCTCTCTCTGTGTCTCATGAATAAATAAATAAAATCTTAAAAAAAAAGAACTACTTTATCACATACCTGCCAGATAAGCCATGGTACATGCATGTGCATCCGTGTGCATGAGTATGTGTGTGTGTCAGGGTAGAGAGGGAATAAGAAAAAATAAATATAACCCATCCAGAATGTAACATTTGCATACTGTGAGGTTATGTAGGTTATATATGACTTGAGATTAGATAGGACTGTTTCAATGCTTGTTCTCTTTTTTTGGAAGATTTTATTCATTCATTCATTCATTCATTTATGGAGGAGAGAATCCACACGTACAGGGAGAGGGGCAGAGGGAGCAGGAGAAGCAGACTCAAGACTCAGAACAAGTGCAGAGATGACCTGAGGCAAAATCAAGAGTCAGATGCTTAACCAACTGAGCCAGGTGTCACTGTTGGTGATGTTTGTTCTCTTTAAGGGAGACCTCCAGGTGTATGCCAGTTGCACAATGTAAGAATCAATACACTCAAACAAGTGCCAGGATCTCTTAATAACCAGGCAGCTTCTAGAAATTACTCAGGACCCTTCATTAACCCTTTTGAGTCAAGAGTGTATATTGAGTCAATTCCTCAAAGTATTCTAATAGCCTCTTTTAAAAAGTTAAAATAATAAAGCTCTAACATCGATTCACAGAAGTCAGAAACTTTGAATCCGAGTTGGGCATACCAAGAGATCTACTGGAAAAAAATGAAATTCCTTGCGATTAAAAAAACCCTCCCTTAACAATTGGGTATATCCGTTAGAAATCTAGACGAGATATGGTTGTTTCCTTATTTCCTTTGCTTGTGCCATTAACCTATACACAGATATACATTTGACATTCCAAATGCTCTTGCCATGTCCACGTGCAGATTCTGTGGGACTGGGCTGTTCCAGAGATCCGTGTCTGGGATTAGGGAAGAAGTGGTATTTAAATCAGGTCCTCTATTTTTCAGTTCTATTTCCTCCTCCCGTGTGGCCTCTCCTAACTTTTATTCTATTTCAGAACTGCCTTTTAGAAACTGTATCCATGCCAAGAACAGTGACACCTGCAGCAGTGTCCCTGCTGTTGCCCTGTTAGTGGGGGTACTTTCCCCAAGCCCTTTGTCTGGTTTCTTTGGATTTCTACCCAGATAGAATTAGTGGCATAAATCACCCTTCTGTTGTTTAAATTAAAATAAAGATTTCATAAGAGGAGAAATTTTGTTTGCCGAACTTAGAATATTTTCTTGCTTCTGTGCTCATGAGATTCATTTGTTCCATCTGATTCCTGAATGTGGAACCTCAGAGCCCTATGATTATTCGGTGTTTAACGTGATAGAAAATCATTCTCTGGAAACTGCTAGCCCTTCTATTATTGTGTCTGTTTTTTTGATATTAAGGAAATCTGTGGTTATTCCAAGTTAGGAAAACAGATAGCATTAGATAAATGCAAGGCTATTATGGCAAATATCCCAATACAGAAGAGCAGTAGCTGTTTCCTAAGGATGGCACAGAAGAAGTTGCTTGTGTTTAATGTCATTTGATTATTAAAATATCCCCCTTTAATGGGAGGTTGGAGGTAAGTGGCTTTTAGAGGTCTCCTTTAGAACAAGATTTTTCCATTCTTGCTCGGCTGGTTGATCTCTTCCTTTGTTACCTATCATCTGCTGTGCATGTTTTTGAATGTGTGATAAAGCATATGGGAAAGGAATAGAAAAGTTAATGCATTCAACTGGTGAGGGTGGAGGACACAGTGTCTGCAGTCTGGTCAAGTTTACAGCCCATCTGCTGGAGCACAGGGAGCCCTTTTAAAATGCAGCTTTGCTCTCTAGGCTCTATGTGTGGAGCCCCCTCAGTCCACAGTTTGTCCAAATGTTACCAGTTTGGCTGCCGAAAAATTAAGTCTCTCCTTCCTAAACTATTTCACTTGGTGCATAGGGCATATACTCAGTGCACAGTTTTATGGGTACATTTTTTCCCTTTACCATAAACTTAGAGACTGTCTAGTGAAACTGAACTTAGAAAATGATCCTTTTATTTATTTAGCTCACTCACCTCTTGGCAGCACAAACTGTTAAAATGGTTTTTAATGCACACCTGGTGTTTTGATTCTTATGCTGTAACTTATGTTTTTAGTTAAAGATAAAAATGATAAAAGGTTCCTGTTGTGCACTTTCCCCACTACTGTTTGAAATAGTTTTGTCTTGTTTTGTTTTACCATCTTGAACCTCATCTGCCTTTTCAAATGTAAAAATAAAATCTTGGCTTATAATGATGTTTCTTTTAGTGGCTTGATGGAAATCTATTAGATGTTGCATTAAATATTAAACATAGGCCTTCTAAATCAATACATGTTAAAATACTACATAAATGCTAAGTAAACAAGAGAAGAGTTACTAGCTTTCGGACCGGGGATATATTTTATGCGCACTAATTAGATAACATTTTGCTAATTAGGTGGGACTATTCCCTACTCATATCTTTCCATTTCTAAATTCAGAATCCTTAAGGAGACATTTACATGAGACAATGGCCTGGCAAGATTTGAAATTGGGTACTTCTTTTCCTTTTAGCTCTTTTCATGACTAATGACCTACTATTCATCCATCCATCCATCTACTCATCTACTCATCCTCCCTCCAGCAACCCATCCATCCATCCATCTACCCATCCACCCTCCAGCCACTCATCCATCCATCTACCTATCCACGCATCCATGCACACAATAAAGTCTCAGCTTTCCTTACCTTTCACCACTGAAATTTTGATATTAATTTCTCAAATGATAGATTTTCAAGTGCTTTCAAGTCTATCATTGTTTTATTCCTCATAATCCTGAGAGGTATTTAGGAAAGAGATTATTCCTTTTTCTACGTGGTGGGGATGTGTGGCTTGTGGTACAGCATGGAGATGGTAGTCCTACATACATGCTCCTCCCCTCTCAGAGGGGAGCCCCTCACCCTCACTGTTTCAGTCATGATCTCTGGACAGTTTGAGCCACCCACTTCCTGGGCAGCAGTCATGCTACCCACCAAGCATAGCTCACATGTTTCTATTCAAAGTAGGCATTATAAGTCACTTCTTCTGGCTCCAAGCTCTGGGGATCCAGAAGTAATTAAGACCCAACCCCTGCTTTTCAGGAACTCAAGCTCCTATGGGAGAAGCACAGATAAACAAAAGCACTATAGGTAAAAGCAAAGCACATAGAAGTTCAGAGGAGGGTTTAACTACCTGGGTAGACAGGGAGGTGGCTTGGGAGCTAGGGCTTGAAGGCTAAGAATCATGTGGAGAAGGGGAGGAATGCAGTCCCAGGGCCATACCACCATTCATGTGAATTGTAGCTTTTTTTGTAGGTTATAAATCATTTGAAAAAGAGTCCATGTCCTCCCCCCTCCCTGCCAAATAATCAGTGGAGTGGCTGAGCTTGCTAATAAGCTCACATCTCATACTTACTGCAGGGACAATAATGAGTAGTGGGTTATTATTCTAAGGCTGTGAACCAGTTGCTATGTCTCATCTATCTTCCTCGCCCAAATTATCACACATCCCCTTTTCCCATTGATCCTGGTAGATTGGTTAATCTTTAACCAGATATTCCAGCATCAAAGGGTCTGGTTTTCCCAGCATCGCTACCCTCTGCTCCTGCCTCTGCTAATCTCATGGAATTTATTGAGGACTTAGTTAGTTGTCTTTGTTACTGAATTCCTTCACTTTCTTCAGTCTGGTCCTTCTCTTTTGGTAGAGTTAATAAAAAGTATCCACACTACAGCAGCCAGAAGGGTATGGAAAGCTTAGCCTCTTTAAAGTCAACTTCAGCAGCAGAAGAGACGGGAAAGTATTGAAAATCACTTTTTACACTCAGACTTTCCTTAGTATATCTGGGGTTATTGACTGTGCCCTGTTTATCTTTCCAGGTAGTAAAAATGTGCAAGATAAGAAAGCTGATGATAATTATTGTAGTGATGAGGTGGGAGTGATCTAGTGACCAGAGATGACCCCTCGTGGCCCTCATGGAAGCCCTGGTAAAGGCATCTCAGTGTGGGGAGAGGTTTCTTGGCAATCAGGAACCATTGGGAGATTCATTGAATTCTCTTGCTTTTGCAGGAATTGAAATGGAAGGGTCAGAGTGTGATAGGGAGAACCGATGGTTTAAGTGCTATTCATTTATTCACTCTCTCATTCATGGATATTTATTAAATCTGTCCTGTTATTTGTCAGGCAATATAAAATAGACTCATGATCCCCCCTTCCAGTTTGCAACCTAGTGGATACAGTGAACTCTTCAGTTAGTTAGTGGGACTGCCATTTGTGCTTAGGCCTGTTGCAAAACCCCCTTTGGCGTGGACTGTGTGCATGTGGTCTTGTTCTATGCTCTATACTGCAGCAGCCCTGGCTCCTTCTCTGTGGTTCTAATTAGGTATCATTATTCTAGGTAATGCTCTGAGTGACTCCTTAGCTGACTGTGAAACACTGGTCTGCTAAGCCAGTTGCAGTTGTCACCAAAAAGAAGAGAAAAGAAAAAATTTATATAATCATACCTAAATTTGAACTTGAGAAATATTTTCCTTTTCCTTCTAACCTATTACTGTACATAATTTCAAGTTAACATTACTTTAGATCGTATCATGAAGCCAAACTGCTTTGAAAAATGAAGGGTCTGGGACGCCCGGGTGGCTCAGTGGTTGAGTGTCTGCCTTCCAGTTCAGGGCATGATCCTGGAGTCCCGGGATCAAGTTCCACATTGGGCTCCCGGCATGAAGCCTGCTTCTCTCTCTGCCTCTCTCTCTCTCTGTCTCTAATGAATAAATAAATAAAATCTTTAAAAAAAAAAAAAAAAAAAAAAAGAAAAGAAGGATAATGGACAAAGAAAAGGAAAACAACTCTGTTGCTTAAAGCAAAGTTTAAATAAAACTGGAAAACATTATAAAGTGAAATATATTAATGAAAGTTGTACTTGATAACTTTCTGAGCTACTTGCTTGGTCACCATGTCCCCTTTGGGTATGGGGTGACAATACAGAGTGCCAGATGATCTTGCTCTTCTAACCACTGCTTCCCAAACTTCAAAGCAGATATGAATCACTCACTGGTCTTGTTAAATGCAGATTCTGGGTCAGTGGGTCTGGTATGGCCACCAAGATGCTGGAACTCTTACCATGTTCCTGGTCACTGGACCACACGAGCTAGTGAGGCTGTTCACTGCATATCCTGTCCTAATGTTTAGACACAGACAGAGGCAGACCCATTGAATCTGGCTACTTTTTCCTTAGATTTTTAACTTTGCAGTTTCATAAAGCCACCTAGAAGATTTATTCTCACCTTATCTAAAGCCTAGCTTCAAGAGAGGAAACTAATTTAGTATATTCAACTGTTGGGGTGGAACCCAAATGACTTGGGAGGGATTGCACGTCTTTTTCGAGTTAAGAATTCCCATTTGGGTACTTAATTCATATAATTAAAATATTCATTTATTATGTACTTCCTAGGTACATGATAAAAACCCTGCATAGCTCTTAGTGACTTTCGGTTTGGGTTTCTACGATCTGCCTGTAGCCCACCTCTAGTCATGCTACATGTATTTTTGGCCCAATAGAAAACTATTTCAGGGAGCAACAGAAATATAGTGTCTTGATAGTGTCTTGGTTCTAGGTTGTACTCGATATTGAGCTACCTTTTTAGACTTTCTTTTTAAATGGAGCACGGCTATTATAAACTGTAAAGCTTACACGCTTTTATCGTTTTATGTTCATATCATCTTTAGTTTTGCGCAGATGGCATCTTGAATAAGTCATTTTTTGCCTGCTGTTTGGGCTTGTTTAACTAAATAAGAGTTGACTATCATTACTCAGATATTGAGTCCCTGATTTTCTTCCCCATGATTTTTTTTTTTTTTTAAGGACTAATAAATGACTAGACCTATGAGTCACTCTATTCAAGATATGGCTTTTGCCCGACACTCAGATACCAGCAGCAGGCTGTGCCAGCCACCCTGGCCACACCAGCTCCCTCGTCCCTGTGTGGAAGGCCTGCAGAGTCCCAGAAGACCTTAGAGGAGGCCGGCAAAATGATGATCTATGTGAGCGCTTGTCTTTCCAGATCACGGGGTTTTTACTTCTGTCTTGTGTTTTGAAATGACTGAGGTAGACTGGAGTGCCCGAGCGCATTTCGTCTTGAAATGTTCACTTCCTCACCTCCAGAAGAAGGATTACTTGGCAGATTAGAGCCAGGGGCTCAGGAGTGAGCCTGACACCCAGCTGGGCCCAGCTTGCTTATACCACAGGGAATCAGATGCATGGAGGGAGGTCGAAAGGGGGGGGGGGTTAAAGGCACCCCTAGCCCTGGCCCATCACAGTCTGGAGTGCTGTAGTCAGCATGCCCCAGCCTGTGGCTCCCTCTCTGTCTCTTCTGCAGATCTCGAGGCTTCTCCTCAAGACATACCTGTGATAGCAGCCCCCCACTCTGGGCTCCAGAGCTCCCTCAAGCTATTCATTTCTTCCATCCCACTGCCAGAAAAGCTGCTGTCTACACTCAGTCTCTCCACTTGCTCTCCTCCAAACTCACCCCGCAACCCTCTGCTGTCCGTCCCATCTCCACTGCTCAACAGTAACCTCTTTTGCCAAAGGCAGTGCTCATTTCCCAGTCCGCTCTCCTTTGACAGCAGCACGTCCATCTCCGTGACATGCTGTCCCAGCTCCCATGCCAGTAGTGTCTCCTGGCTTGTCTCCTGCTAGAGCGACTCTTTCTCCACCCCATTTGGGTCCCTCCTTTCATCTACCTCCTTTAAGAAAAAGCTGTGACCTAGGATTCCATCCCTGAACCCCTCCAAGCAACAGCTCTGCACTGGGGCCTCAATGTCCAGCTGTCATCTGATGCACCCCCAGATCTACTCTGGGAGAGGTCGCCCAGCCCCAGAGCAGTCCTCTCCCCTGATCACCACGTGGGTTTTAGGGTTTTAGTCTTGGGATGTCTTCATTCGTGGGAGTCCAGCATGCTCGCTTTGCTGAGCCTTCGTATGAGCCACTCTTGCCTGAGTGCTTTGGCCTGACTCATCTTCATGCCTCCTAGAGCATCAGCGTCATCCCCTTCAGGAGCCATCTCTGGTTCCCCCTGTCCCTCCCTAGGTCTGTGTGCCTACCTTTGCTGTGTATTCAACAAATATTTACTGAAAGCTTCAGTATTCGGGGCACTGTTCTAGGTGCTGAGGGCACAGCAGCAAACTCTTCCCGCCCCGCAGGGAGCAGTTGTGTGTACACCTCAGTCATCCGTCTGCCTCTTCCCGGAGGCCAGAACTGCCTCACCTCATCTGGTCCTCAGTCTGGGTTTGCTGAAAGAGCAAATCCGGTTACACCGATTTTCTTCTCTCCTCTTTCTACTGTGTCTTTCCTCCATCTCTCTCAGGAGCAAAAACAGGAAATAGAACTTCATAATTACAAGATTAGCCAGATAAAATTTCATCACTGTTTCTGGTTTCTATATACAGTTTGTTGAACTTTCGTGTGTGAGTGTGGTACAGAGTGTGAGTTGAATACTTCCTTTGTTTGATAAATTTGCTCAGCTGCAGCCAACAACAAAAGTTTCTCTTCTGCTGTGTCCTTTGTTCAGAGCTGAAGAACTCCATTCTTTGGAAAGCCACTGCGAGAGAGGCATATTCTGCTTATATCTTATTCTAGATAGCCCCTATGCCTACAACTACCCAAGCATTTGGCTGGGGGAAGAAACACAGGGTTTTCAAATATTTTTTTACCGTGTAGTAACCATCATCCCTTTTTTCCCAAAACAAAGTAACACAAAGTGAAAAAGCCAGACAATTTATTTGGGGGCCATTACCAGTGGAGTTGCCAGATAAAATACAGGACACTTGTTAAGTGGCATGTTAGACAAAAAATAAATTTTTAGCATCGGTACACCCAAATATTGCACAGGACATAATTACACTAGAAATTATTTGTTGCTCATCTGAAATTCAAGCGTAACTGGACATCTTGCATTTTTATTCACTAAATCTGGAAACCCTTATTGCTGGCAGAAGGCAGTTGTTAGGATTAACCATTTTGAGCTCTCATGGCGATTTTCAGGGGACTGTCTCAGTATTTGGTGAAGACTGCAGCCTTTGCCAATTTATTCTCAGCCCCACTTCTGGAACACTTCTCAACCCTAATTAAGCTGGAGAACAGTGAGAAGAAGCCTTACTCCTTCATCACGCCTCCTTCAGCCCAGAGGTAGGACACCAGGCGTTAAAATGTTTGGTTGGAAAGGTGAGATCACCAATGTCAACCCAGCTTTCCATCCTTGAGGCTGCTTCCCTGTTGCAAAAGTAGAAATTGTCTGATATGTCAATATATTCAGTTTAGTTCAGCAGTAACTTATTAAGTATTCATTTGAAAGGCAGAGTTGGAGAACCCGTGTCTACCTTCAAGATGCTCACAGTCTTGAAAGGCACAAAAGCACTCCCAGTGGGGATCAACCCAGGGTGGACATTATAATTACCTAGGAGCACTACCAGGACTCATGGGAGAGATTCTAAGTCTGAGGTCTAGTGGGGCCTGAATATGAGTAGTTTTCCAAAAGCCCTCTCTCTGATTCTAGTATCAGCCAGAGTTGAGACATGCTGAGTTTTCCACATTGTGTGTTGGCTTGGAATATTCTCTGAGGGCCAGTGTGGAGATAAGCCACAGAACCTCTTTGCTTATGGAATCAACACAGGGGAGGTTTAATTCTGGGCCATGACTCTAGGGCGAGGCTTTCAAGTGGCCCAAATGATAAGAAACCCATGCGCGTATCAACTACGTTTTAAAGATCGTGTATAAATGGGTCTGGAGAGGGTCAGACTTGGCATACTGGCGTGTCTCAAATTGGAGTTAAAAATTTTTTTGAAGATTTATTTGAGAGAAAGAGTGAGACAACTGGTGTGTGAGTGGTGGGGAGGGGCAGGGGAAGAGAATCTCCAGTAGACTCCCGGCTGAGCACAGAGTCCAACTCCGGGTTCCATGCCAAGGCCCTGAGATCACAACCTGAGCTGAAACCCAGAGTCAGATGCTTCACCGACTGAGCCACCCAGGTGCCCCGGAGTTAAAATTTTATGGGAGCCATATTCATGCTTATTTTCCATTCATTGTTCGCCCTTCATTCTGTGCAGTTTGCTGCTGTGTTTGGAGGGTTTGCTGCTGGGATGGGTAAGGTGCTGAGTGTGAAGCCGAATGTAATCGATGCCAACACTGACAGAGACCAGCTTGTCACAGGGACCTTTGCTAAAGGTGCACAACGAATGGCAGAGTCAGGCTGCCGATCAGTCCTTTTTCCTATCAGGGTGCCTCGTATTCAGGTTAACAAACTTATCCTGTTGCTATAAAAGTCTTGAGGGGCAGCTCCCAGGAAGAAGTGGGCTGGTTTGGTCAGCAGATCGCCTGCGGCTTGCACGCCTGGTCAGTGTGCCTCTGAGCCTCCTTGAGGACCTCCTGCATCTGAATCCTGGGATGCTCATTAAATATGCAGAGCCTGGGCCTCACAGCTGGGGAAGCAGGAGCTCCAGGAGTGGGTCTGCAGATCCAGAAAACAGGCCCTGTGGTTCTGATGCTGATGTCATGGGGTTAGCCCCAGCAGCATTTTGCCCATGGCAGACTCTGCAGTCAGACGGACAGAGAAGCTGGACGTTATTTTTTAATTTATTGTTATTATTACTATTAGTGATGTGCACCTCTGTTTGGAGCAGTCGTGTCTGACTCTCTCTTTGCCTTTGCAGAAGGGTCCCTTCGCCGCTGTGCTGTGCCTGAGGATCTCACGGGCGTCCTCAGGAGTACAGGTGTATCGGGGGCCGTCCCCAGCTCTATGGAGTAGCTGACAACAGCTTGTCTTTGTCTTTCTGCCATGTGGCCATGGTAGTATCACTTGTTCCCCTTTGATTCTTTCTTCCTGTTACTTTGAAGGCAGATTGATTTTTTTTTTTTTTTTTACTATGAGCAGAGTCTTCCACATTTAATTTTTTTTTTATTTTTTTATTTTATTTACTTATGATAGTCACAGAGAGAGAGAGAGAGGCAGAGACACAGGCAGAGGGAGAAGCAGGCTCCATGCACCGGGAGCCTGACGTGGGATTCTATCCCGGGTCTCCAGGATCACGCCCTGGGCCAAAGGCAGGCGCCAAACCTCTGTACCACCCAGGGATCCCCCACATTTAGCTCACAAGTAATTCCATGTATCTTACCATAGATCTTCATTAATGCATGGTAGAGCTAAAAATAGGTTAGTGGCTCTTACCAGCAATCAAAAAAAATAAGGAAACTATTAAACTATTAAATAAAAATTTTTATTTTAATTTTTTTTTTAATTTTTATTTATTTATGATAGTCACAGAGAGAGAAAGAGAGGCAGAGACACAGGCAGAGAGAAGCAGGCTCCATGCACCGGGAGCCCAACGTGGGAATCGATCCTGGGTCTCCAGGATCACGCCCTAGGCCAAAGGCAGGCGCCAAACCGCTGTGCCACCCAGGGATCCCAAATAAAAATTTTTAAATGTATCTTGGGAAGCCTCTTTTTTTTTTTTAAGATTTTATTTATTTATTCATTAGAGACAGAGAGAGAGAGAAGCAGGGACACAGGGTGAGGGAGAAGCAGGCTTCCTGCCAGGAGCCCGATGTGGGACTTGATCCTGGGACTCCAGGATCCCACCCTAAGCCAAAGGCACACACTTAACCCCTGAGCGAACCAGGTGTCCCAAGATTTCTTTTTTTTTTCTTTTTTTTTTTTTTTAAGTTCATGAGACACACAGAGAGGCAGAGACACAGGCAACGGGAGAAGCAGGCTCCCTGCAGGGAGACTGATGTGGGACTCGATCCTGGGTCTCCAGGATCACACCCTGAGCTGAAGGCACACACTTAACCACTGAGCCACTGAGCTGTCCCATGAGCCTCCCAGGCATCCCGGGAAGCCTCTTTCTGCTGATTCAGATTTTGTAGTGACTTGGAGAATGGCTTCAAAGTATGCCCTTCAGTGAGCCAAAGACAAAGCGTTACACGAATTAGTTGCATAAACCAGCAGTTCTCAAATAGGACTTTTTGTGAGCTAAGCAGAGGTGTTTTGATACCGAAAATGGAATATTTGGGACTTTTTTCCAGGTTGTACTAGGAAATATCACAGTTTACTTTTTTTTTTTTTTTTGAATTTTAAAATGCCGCTTACATCAATTAGAACCTTTTATAAGACGAATTCTCTCTTACCCTAAATTGTAAACTTACTTCAGGTGTGATGCACCTGGAAACCTGTGCAGATTCTGCTAGCACATCCAGGCGTTCTGCTGCCTGCAGAGTTTGTCATCCACTGGCGCAAGCAAGATGGCAAGTGTAAAAGCATGAGACTCTATCTTAGAGTGACTTCACTTATATTGAAAATGCTGATAAATGGTTGTAAAGTAGATCCACCCCTGTCCCTTCCCCATCTCACCCTCTTGCTTGTTCTGGCCCCATTATCCGCTGTCATCTCCTCGAATGACTTTACTGTAGGGTCACTAAGCACCTTGTACAGCCTCTATCGCATCACCTGCCGTGTTTCCTATGTAGGTGCCCCTCACTGCTCCGTTCCCACTCCCCGGATACACCCACTCTCAGGGCTGTGGAAATATTTGTGAATTCACTGTCCTGTTTACTGCATGCACTACCATGTATGCAAGTCTGTGCAAGAGGCTGTCATATGAGCAGTAGGTCGTAGCCATTCTCCGGATGGTATTCTGACTTGGGGTGTTTGCAAGCATCACGTGTGGGATTTGCTGTTGCCTGAATGTGTGGGGCGAGGATGAAGGCAAGGCTGGGTGCCGACATGGGCAGGGAGGTATTCAGCACGGTGGGTTGGGCATTTGCAGTTGGGTTACTCAGACTGAGCCCAAAGTTCTGCAACACATGGGATGTTGTGATATTCTTGAGGCAGGAAGCTCACTCCTTTCGGCCCTGAGACCGGTGTGTGTGTGGGGGGGGTCCTGGAGCAGCTCACCTGTGTGCATCCACGATCTTTCCCCTTCCTGGCCTTTGCGTATGCACAAATAACAAGATCCCTTCCTGCTCTGCCTAAAAATTACCTCTGAGTAGCCGAGAGTCCATACTAAAATAAACAAATGAAAGAATGATTGAATGAGTGAGTGAGTGGATAAAAGACAAATCCCCTCTATAGAAGAATCGCAGATTACTGATGTCAATGCTCTGCCATCGAGGAAGGGTAATAAAACCTCCAGCCCCTCAGTGTGGGCCCCTCAGTGTGGATCGTGCATAGTGAACTTCCTTTCAAAGAAGGTAGTGTGAGAAAGGAGAACATAACTGTACACTGGAGAAACTTGAAAAACAGGCAGCAATGAAGGCTAACATCAGGGGCTCCTCAGTGGTTGAGCATCTGCCTTTGGCTTAGGTTGTGATCCCGGGGTTCTGGGATCGAGTCCCACATCGGACTCCCTGCAGGGAGCCTGCTTCTCCCCATGCCTCTCTCTCTGTGTCTCTCATGAATAAATAAATAAAATCTTTAAAAAAATAAATAAAGGTCAACATCAGTAGTAATAAGTTGATGATAAGTACCCTTGCCCTGATGTGACAAGAATGACACTTCACTTCTGGG
Source organism: Canis lupus dingo (assembly GCF_003254725.2). Classification (NCBI taxonomy): domain Eukaryota; kingdom Metazoa; phylum Chordata; class Mammalia; order Carnivora; family Canidae; genus Canis; species Canis lupus. The sequence continues at coordinate 19,933,978 of NC_064244.1, forward strand.
GTCTTCCTCCCCAGACTCTTAGCCCCCATCAAACCGTGAGAAAAACATCTGGCAAACCCAAATGGAGAGAGATTTTACAAAATACCTACCAGTAGTCCTCAAAACTGTCCAGGTCATCAAGAACTAGGAAAGTCACAGCCAAGAGGAGCTGAAGGAGATTTGACAACCAAATGTCATGTGGTACCCTGGATACAAGCCTGGATCAGGAAATGGACGTTAGGGAGGAACTTAGGAATCTGAATGCAGTATGGGCTTTGGTTTATGAATTGTAACAAGTATATCATGCTAATACAAGATGTTAATAATCAGGGAAACTGGATAAGAGGTATATAGGAACTGTACTATCTTTACAGATTTTTCTGTAAACCTAAAACTGTTCTAAAATCAAAAGTGTCTTGGGACACCTGGATGGCTCTGTGGTTGAGTGTCTGCCTTCAGGTCAGGTCAGGTCATGATCCTGGGTCTAGGGATCGAGTCCTGCATCAGGCTCCCCGCAGGGAGCCTACTTCTTCCTCTGTGTCTGCCTCTTTCTCTCTGTGTCTCTCATAAGTAAATAAAGAAAATCTTTATGAATAAATAAAATCAAAAGTGTCTTAAAAAAATAATCCCCAAGGAAGAAGGTAACTGTTGGTGCTAAAGATGAAAGTGAAGCAGTTTTAGCAGGTGATGCTTATTAGCTAAAAATACTCATTTTATGGGAGAAAATATATACCATAATTGAATTTAGGGACTCAATGTTAGCAGAATATATTCCTCACAGATGTCATCAGCCTTGTTGGCTTTGATTTCAGGTAAAATGTATATAAAATATGAAGTCTCTGTTGTGAATTTATTTACTTATGGGCATTAACAAGTATAATAAAGGCTGAAAATGTCAACTCAGATCATGTGCAATGACAACAGAAGCGGAACCATAATTAATGACTTTGCTAATTACTCTTTCCTTTATTAGCTGACATTCGTTTTGTAGTCTGACATTACATCACAAGTATTATTTATTTTTATACCTCTTGGGAAGGAGCATGCAAAATAGTGACTTTTCTCCTCAGCTGTTCCAGGCCTGAATCGGAACAAGCTGAAATTGGCTAGTGTTGGGAGAGGGATGAGCTTTAGGACTGCAGAGCTGTTAGCATTTCCCCTGCACAAAATCTCTTGTTTGTATATGAGATATCCAGGCAAACGCTTAGTTTCCGCAGCTCTGAAGCTTTCATGATCAGGTCACACTGATCAGACCTCAGAGTAAATTCCAAAACGAGTGTTCCAGTGAAGATGTTTAATTGGCCTCTTCCTATAGTACACTGGCTAAAAAGGGCATGTTGTCTTTTAAGTAGAAGTTTATTGAAAACCATGATAAGTGAGCCATAACAATCTTGAAAGAGGGTTTTCCTCTGCCTTTCCCAAAGGCCTTCTATGCATTTACACTAAAGGCACTTCATGGATCCTCTGTTCAATTGAAGTTGCCAAAAGGATCCAGCGATATGAACTGTAGTTCACACCAGAAAAGTTTCAGGTTCTGGTCTGAAGCTACAGGTAACATCTCATTTGCTTACATCTCTTCCTTTAAGAATACATCCTCCACTCATTTCTGCTGTGACTTTTTGACTTGAATTTTTTTGGTAAAGAGACTTCATCACATAATCTCACTGAGGGAAATACAGTGTATCAGGTAACTTTGGGTCTGGTAAAAGCTGAAAATGTACTAGTTTATGAATAAATTGATGTTTATTGGTAATTTATTAATAGCCAACATATATTGCGCTAAACATGTTGCACATAACCTTTCTCTTTAAATACAAATAAAAGTCTGTGCTGCCCCTCTTTTTGCTAACAGAACCCCAGTTTGTTCAGGTGTCAGAGTAGGTGGGCTCATCCTCAGGGCTGCACCCTGGCACAGGACCCAGTTCTGGGGTGTGACAGCGTGTCCCAGTCCACTTTTGCTTACTGACAAGTGGCAGGTGTGTGGGGGCAGGGAGCACCCTTTCCCTTCCTTTCTGCTGGACGCTGTTGTGATGACTCATGCTCCAGTGATGACGCTTTTGACTAAGAAGTGACAAAACGCCAATCTGCTGAGGGTGGTTCACTGGACCCCTGGAAAGAACCTATGTTTTTGGCAACACCACCGAGTGGCCAAGCTGGACCCACAACTACTGCCTCCAGACTTCTCTGTTCTTTGAGGAATGTAAACCCCTATTCATTTAAGCACCTGCTAGCGGGGTTTTCTACTGCTTGCAGCCAAAAGCATCCTTAACCAAAGCTGCCATCTTATCCCAGGTCTACATGTGAGAAAAGGAAGACTTATCCAGGTGAACCCCTTTCCTGGGATCACGTGACTCCCAAGTGGCAGAGCTGGGACTCGAACACAGACGCAGTCCCCAAGCCCTCATACTTTTACTCATTTATTAGCATGAGTGGGGAGAGGGGCAGAGAGAAGCAGACTCCCCAAGGAGCAGGGAGCCTGATGTGGGACTCGATCCCAGGACCCTGAGATCATGACCTGAGCCAAAGGCAGACGCTTATCCGACTAAGCCACCCAGCCACACCAATGAAGCTGTTTCTGAAGTGTTTGTGGTAGCTGTCTGCCACCAATCCTATTGGACTAGGACCCCACCCTGAAGACTTCAGTTAAATTTCATCACCTTTTAAAATCCTCATCTCAAAATACAGTCACGTTGGGAGTTGGGGCTTCAACATAAGAATTTGAGGGCAACGCAGATCAGTCCGTAGAACACACCCATATGGTGACGCTGGAGAAACAAGCTGCACGGAGTCTCGCCAAGCCCTGTGCTGGCAGGTTGTCTCTGAACTTAACACTTCGAAACCCAGCTGTGGTCCTGGCACCCAGACTCAGACCTGTACTAAGCAACCTGGCCACCCCTCTGGATCACCACTCCTCTGATTGCTCAGTGCCAAATTGAGAACCCCAGGATTTCAGGATTTCAGCTCTCAGGGTAGCTGGATATGAGGGGTTTTAAAAATGTTATCTTAATGGGGTGCTTGGGTGGCTCAGTCAGTTAAATGTTTGCTTTTTACTCAGATCATGATCCTGGGGTCCCGGGATCAAGCCCCCTGTCAGGCTCCCTACTCAGCATGGAGCCTGCTTTTCCCCCTCCTCCTGGCTCGTGCTCTCTCTCGCTGTCTCTCATAAATAAATAAATAAATAAATAAATAAATAAATAAATAAATAAATAAATAAATAAAACATTTTAAAAAATGTTATCTTCTTATAGAAAAGTCAAGGGGAGGTTTTATTTCCAGCACTGATTTCCTTCCTTGCCTGTGGGTGTTGAGCATAGACCTTTAGAGCAGTTTGAGCTTGTCCCTGGGAAAGACGGCATGTTCGCTTCAGACAGAACCACGACCCGAGCTCTCGTGTGTTGTAATAGTGGGAAAGTAGATGTGGTTCAGTCAATCTCCACAGTGTTTAGAAAATTGAGTGCCAGACAGTGATCCCTAAATCCTTGAATTTGAGAGCCTATTACCTATCAAAACACTTTGTAGTTCCCCCTCCATAACCGTTGCATACACAGTATCATTGGGCAGGGAGGCTATGTTGGTCATTTGAGTGTTCTCATCATTTGCATTCAATTTCATTTCAGTACCTGAAACCCTTGTACAGAGCTGAAAATAACGGCAGGCAATGTGCAGGATTTCCCTCATTCTGCCTAGATAGCACCACATCATAGGCCCACATTGATTATAAAACACATCCCCATTTCAGAAATATTAGGATGGAATAGTAAAGTGACATCTTAACATCAAAGAATACAGATGGTGCAAGTTTTTTCAGTCCACAGAAAATGTTTCTACAGGTGGCTTTGAACTCCTGCAAACTCCGCAGCCCCCCCAGTGCTGGTGACTGCTGGGCTTCAAGTGTTGGATCAGAAGCTTTGCCCCCAGGGCACCTGAGTGACTCCATTGGTTGAGTGTCCGACTCTTGATTTCAGCTCAGGTCGTGGTCTGGGTTGTGAGATCGAGCCCTGCATCTGGCTCTGTGGTCAGTGGGGAGTCTGCTTGAGACTCTCTCTCTCTCTCTCTCTCTGTCCCTGTGCCCCTCCCCCTGCTTGAGCGTGCACATTCTCTCCCTCAAATAAATAAACAAACAAACAAACAAACAGGCTTTGCCCTCTTGCATGTGGAAGGCAAATTTACTGATTAAACTGCCCTATGTGGTCCTCCTTTTCCTTTAATTTCATGTGTACCTGTATGTGTCTTGTCTGTCTGTGTCTGGGTGTTCCTCAGCACATCCTTGCCTCAGGAGAGACACAGAGAAAACACCACAGTGACCCCAGTCAACCCGGGGTTACAGATGCCCCCAGATGGTGGCCTTGAGTCCTGGTTTATGTCTGTAGGCTTCCGTCTCTCCCACCTCTGTTTTTGAGGGTACTGTGGCTCTGAATAACATCTTTTCATTACTGTTCCCTCCTCTCTCAAAATACTGCATTGTTGACTCAGGTATAAATTAAGGATTTCACAGTGGTCACTCAGAAGGAACCTCTGACACCAGATGCTGTATTAAGTTCCCAATTCTTGAGTAAGAATCTGAGGGCAATTGCAAAGATCAAAAGATTTCTCTGTATTATGAGTCAAGGTAAATAACGAAAGCTTAAATGAGTCAGAAACTTGACTCTAGTAGAAGATCAAATGTAGTAGAAGATAAAAATGAACCTAACTTGTATTATCAAGCTTCAGAATTTATTCCTACTTTGCCTTCACTTTTTAATCTATATTAGAGGAAAAAAGCAATATATCTCTATATACATACTTTTATTCCACTCTGATGGAAACAAAGATATAGTTGTACACTTTCAGGCTATGTCTCATGTTTAGCTTTTTTTTTTTTTTTTAAGATTTTACTTATTTATTCATGAGAGACACAGAGAGAGAGGCAGAGACACAGGCAGAGGGAGAAGCAGGCTCCATGCAGGGAGCCCGATGTGGGACTCAATCTCAGGACCCCGGGATCACAACTTGAGCTGAAAGCAGATGCTCAACCACAGAGCCACCCAGGTGCCCCAGCATTTTATTTTTTAAATCTCAACGTCACTGCTATATGGAAGTACATATCTTGTAAATGTGTAATTGCTTTTAAAATGTAATAATCTCATTTGGCCTGTGTTTTGTTTTCCTTCTGTTTGAAAATCCTGATGAGGTACTTTAGGATGATTTTTTATTTGTGTTTTAGAAAAAACAACAACAACAAAAAACCTCTCCATAAAGAAAATAGGTTTTTTATAGCAGTATTTTTTTCATGTAAGTTTTTTCTTTAAAATTTTTTTTCTTTTACCTTTTGACCCCCTTCACTCATTTCTCTACCCCACCCCTGCTGCCTCTGTCAACTACCAATCTTCTCTCAGTATGTATGAGCTTGTTTTTGTTTGGAGGTGTTTTTGGTTATTTAGATTATATGGTATTTGTCATTCTCTGTCTGACTTACTTCATTTGGCACAATACCCTCGAGGTCCATCCATGTTGCAAATAGCAAGATTCCATTCTTTTTCCTGGCTGAATAATATTTTTCAGTGTGTGTGTGTGTGTGTGTGTGTGTGTGTGTGTGTGTTGAACATCCTATAAATGCATTGTTATATTTTGTTACTTTTAGTGAACCATTCCAACAGATTATAGACAAAAGTTAGGTTAGTAGCTGTAGTAGTTAACCAGCAAATGTTTCATTCATTGAGGTTTTTGTAAATTAGTTACTTAAAGTTTAAGAGAAGCCATCCTCATCTCCTGATTCCTAGAACAGCGTTGATGCTGGGAGTATTTACCAGCCAGTAAGTGGCATGCAAGGGGATGATCCTGTCTCCTCTTTGATCGCAGAGCCACATTCTAAAATCCAAGGTCAGAGGATATATTCCATTTTTCCAGAGCTCTGTTTCTCATTAAAAAGGGGTGGACTGTAGAAAAACCTTACTGCCATTAAACCACTCCTCAAAAGGGTCTGTAAAGAGAAACCTTAGTCTTATTGAAATCAGAATAACAGAGCTGTAACATCTGGGTGAGTTCATTTGTATTGCTGCATTTAGGATTGGGAACACACAGGAAGATCAGGAGCTGTAGATCTGGGAGGAGGAATTTCCTGGGAGAAGAGGCTTTGGAATTTCAGGAGGCAGATTTGAAAACTGGGCTAGGGATCCCTGGGTGGCGCAGCAGTTTAGTGCCTGCCTTTGGCCCAGGGCGCGATCCTGGAGACCCGGGATCGAATCCCACGTCGGGCTCCCGGTGCATGGAGCCTGCTTCTCCCTCTGCCTATGTCTCTGCCTCTCTCTCTCTCTCTCTCTCTCTCTCTCTCTCTCTCTCTGTGTGTGACTATCATAAATAAATTTTTAAAAAAATTAAAAAAAAAAAAACTGGGCTAGTGATTCTGGTAGGAAGGCTGCTGATGAGATCCTGAGCTTTGAAATAGATCCCCAGAGAGCAGGAAGACAGTGACCAGGAGGCTGAGAAGCTATATGGGGAGCGGGGAAGAGGGTAAGGGAATTTTAAGGCCATGAGTGGCCCCCAATCCCAGCCCCCAGGAGGGCCGAACCCCAAAAGGAATGTGATGCAAAGAATGGACAGACTTTCCCCAGGACCAGGTTTAGGGGCTGTAAGAAAGTAGCTGGGGCTGCCCGGAGCAGCGTTAGATGGTGACGTGCAGTTCATCTCATGGTGTGGTTGATGATAAAGTGAAAGTTGTTGTATGTGCTCCAGCTCCGTGCTCAGCTCTGCATTGGGGATGTTGAGTAGGGGTGGGGTGTGGGGGGCATTGATCATCTTGCTTGGAACATCCCTTAATAGATTCTGGTCACTTTTTCTTACCATCAATACCATAAGATTGCACAGTGATTCCAAACTGTTCCTTCCTACCTGGACCCAGACCCAGACCCAGACCCAGAGAAATTAGCTGAAATTCATTGCTCCCAGCCGGCCTGTTCCTCAGATGAACTTTGAAAGCAAGTGATCAGAAGTAGGGAACAGACAAGTCAAATCACAGAGGGTAAGGGAACAAAGGAGCAGCTGGGATGCTCAGGACCCACTGCAAGCCTGGGCTGTGAATCTCTGGGACTCGATTTGTGTTAGAAAGGCTACATTGATGAGTTGGTAGGTTCTGTCTTGCATATGAAGACTTTATATTTGAATCCTCACTTCCACAGGATAAGATTAGAAAAGCATTAATGTCTTTATCATACAAAAGTTTTGCGCAAGCAGCCCCCATATCAGAATCTGGCCTGTAGAAGAATGTAGCCCTATCTCTACTGGAATCCAGCCAGCACTGAGAAGTAGAAAAGCTTTATGGCTTAAAAAGAATAAAAGGGAGTCATGGGGCATCACTGAAACTGAGGAAATTCCAAGTAAACTAAATTTTGTTTCTTATGTCCTAGAAAGGAAAACATCAGATCGATGCTTGGTTGTATCTCTAAAAGGTTGAGCTTAAAATACAAATGCCTCCAAATGCTAGTACAAGTTCTAGATAATTATCCTTGAGTTCTTAAATCTGATTTTTGTTTTTTTGAATATAAAATAAGTGCTGCTATCACCATATAGGAACATGTATTTGATTTTTGAGTGTGGGGTATTCAAGTAATTTCAACCAAAGCCTTGTGCCCAGTGGGGCTAAGACATGGCTGATGGAGCTGGGAGCATGATGAAGTGTGTTTTTCTTTTTAAGATTTTATTTATTTATTTGACAGAGGGCAGAAGCAGGGGGAGCAGCAGGCAGAGGCAGAGGGAGAGGGAGAAGCAGGCTCCCTGCCGAGCAAGGAGCCCGATGCTGGGTTCCACCCCAAGACCCTGAGCTCATGGCTTGAGCTGAAGGCAGACACAACCAACTGAGCCACCCAGGCGCCCAAGGAGTGTGTTTCTCGTGCTAATTTTAAATATGTAGTTGTTGACCATTCCATTTTTAGATTGTTTCTTAATCTTTTTCTCTTACATGATGCAAGAAGGAGATTTCTTTGGTGTCTGCCCACTCTGATAGGCAGAGGATACTTCCTAAACTGGGTGGGGGGACAGGGCAACAGATCCAGTAGAAGGGTCCTTTGGATTTGAAGTAGTTGCATCTCCTGGCTCCTTCAGCTCTTTTATTCCAATGAACTTAAGGGAAGTGCTCAACTTCTAGAGACCTCAGTTCCTTCGTTTGCAGTACAGAACTGATAACGCCTCCCAGGGCCCCAAGGAATGTCGTTAAGTTCCAGTGAGATCACGCATGTGGAAGCATGCTGCAGAGGCTCTGCGTGTCAGCACGGGTCTTCTTAATGAGCACTTCATAATGGGCAACGGGGAAGAAGGTTAATAAAAGACTGCCTGTGGGTGGCATTACATCTATGCCAGAAGGAATTAACTGAGAAGCTTTGATTGGTCTACTGCCTTTGTTTTATTAGGGCGATCTTATTAATAATGACTGGAAGAAGTTTTTGTGCTAATCGGTGGAATCTGAGTATGTGTCAGTGCTCTCCCCTGTACTATCACATAGAAGCTCTTCTGCTCTCTCATTTGTTTGCCCATTCCCTGGCTCCCAAAGAAATGGTTTTGTGTCACTGTAAAAATATCAGAGAATCTAGAGGAAAGTGATTTTCCAGAACAGGCTGAGGCTTATTGTTTTATACTGACCATCTTTGAGGAGGAAAATATTTACCAAGCAAATTAAACCTCTAGACAATGTTCTGTCATTTGCAGTGCGATTCTATGCAATAAAGAAAATGCTTTTCTTGGGGATCCCTGGGTGGCGCAGCAGTTTGGCGCCTGCCTTTGGCCCAGGGCGCGATCCTGGAGACCCGGGATCGAATCCCACGTCGGGCTCCCGGTGCATGGAGCCTGCTTCTCCCTCTGCCTGTGTCTCTGCCTCTCTCTCTCTGTGTGACTATCATAAATAAATAAAAATTAAAAAAAAAAAAAAAAAAAAAAAGAAAATGCTTTTCTTAAATGCCTCCTGCAACCAGGACTCTTTAGGTTGCAAGTAGAAAGAAATGCAACTCAAGGCAGGGAGTTTAATAGAGTTTGGTTTATGAGACTAAAAAGCCAAAAGGCACGGTGCTGGGGCAGGCAAATATTGACCTGCCACTAAATGTCCTCATTTCTTTTCTCCATCGGCTTTGCTTTCCATGGTGTCAACCTTATTCTAAGGGTCTCCCCTTGTGATTCTAGAAGTGGCTTCTGGTGGGTTGTGTAGTACCATTATGTACCACTGTTCCCAGCATCTGCAGAAGAAGCCCTGCCGTGCATTCTTACTGGATCTGCTCAGGTCTGTGCCCAGGACAGAGATCATGGGGATACAGGGGAATGCGCTGTGCCTGTTGCCAACATCCCGATCATGGCTATCACCCCTGGGGCCATACAGAGTCTCCACAGGATACTGGGGACTCCCAGTCAAGACAGGTCTCCCCGCAGTCCTTACCCGTTCATTCATTATGGATGGTTGGTCAGGATTCCCATTGATGAATTTGTAGTTACTAGATGGAGTTAGTATACATATTTTAAACTCAGAAATAAATATCTGTTAAAAAAAAAAAAAAAAAAGCATGTGGCACTTGGTTTTTCACATCCCTCTGTACTGTTGATTCTCAGCCCTTCTTCCCTTATCACCGTGCTCGGGGGCTTCCTTTCTCCCGAAACCACATCAGAATCTCTTGGTCGCAGTGACTCACGGCTGCAGTGGGGTCTTGCCAGTGCTCCCTGTTTATTGTATGACCAAGAGCGAATTACTTAACTGCTGAGCCACAGGTTCTTTATGAAATTTGCCCACTTTACGGGGTTGTTTTGAGTATTTTCTGAGATGATGTATCTGTCACAGGAGCAGCTCGGTGATGGACTTGTGGTTTCTGATCTCCACGCCGATAGTCAGAAGCCAAGTCTGCGGGTGCCCTGGGGAGCCCTGCTTTGCTAGATGCTAGAACCTGGGGTGGAGATGCTTGCCAGGGCCTGAGCTGTTTGAACACCAGTTTGCCAAATCCCTGGGGCTAGGTAGAGATTGGAGCAAAAATCAGTGAGGAAATCAAGGAAGCCGGTGAAGGACGAATATGACCTCAGCCAACCAGAAGCAGCCAGACTCCTATCCTGTTGCAGCACTAGAAGCCCCAAAGTTAGGCTAAGCCTGTTCCAGGAGAGGGGTGGGACACAAAAAGAGCAAGTAGCTCCAGTGGGTACCAGTGTTCCTTTATGTAATGGTTAAACTTCAGGGTACCTGCCTATTCCTGTTCAGAATAGCCCAGTTTCTGATGAAAACCAGTAATTTAACATTTATCTTTTAAAAAGATTTTTTCCTTAAAGGATACAAAAGTACTGGTAGATTTAAGCATTGGATGCATGGTTATATCCCTGTCAAGGCTATTGTGAGGCACAGTTTCCTTCCCTAGAAAGAGAGAATGGCCAGTTTGGTAATCTTGTTATCCTCATCGAAATAATAATAGTGGCTAAGAGCTGGTGAGCACTTAGCACCTAGCAGGCCCTGTTCTAAGCATTGCCTGTGTACTGACCTGCTCTTCCCCTAACACCCTGTGGTCTGCTGAGAAGTGGTCTGAGAAGGACAGGTAGCTTGCTCCAGGTTACTCAGCTGGCGAGGGGTAGAGCTGGGATTTCCAGAGATTTTTGACCACCACACTATACCACTTCCTAGTGATTTGATCTCAGTCAATTTATTTTGAGGGAACTCTTCATCTGAAATTTAGAGTTTATATTGATTTTTGATTAGTACTTGATGGTTAATCATTTCAGATACATTGTTGCCACATTTTAGTGGTGAAAAACCACCACATGTGGCTGTGTCCTCCTGACCAAAAAACCAAGAATAGTAGGAAGCTGTCACTCCCACCAGAGGCAGCCATTTGAGACTTATTTTTAATTACTCACTGAGCCTACTTCACAAACCAACTGTGCATGAAATTAGTGGGTTACATGAGAGGCAGGGAGAAGATATGTTGAGTCCAGTTGACTTGTACAAGTTATTAATAGACCATAAGATAGAAGAATCCAAACTTTCCCAACAGATAAAGTAGAGTATAATTAGCTAGAGTGGAAAATGATTCTTTTACTGGACAGTTCATCATACATTTCCTAATCCTGGGCGTCCTCAGACTATTTACAAGAGGGATTTGATGTAGATACGCTTCATCTGGATGACGTTGAAGACAGAAATGTAGCTAACAAGCAGGAGTCTGCAGTAATAACGGTTTAAAACGGAGTAGGAGAAGCTGGAGTGATGGAGTTGTCAGAGCAATTTCTCTGCACGGTTTATGACTCCTCTTCACCTGGTCGGAGTAAAACAGCTGTGACCTACAGCATTCACACTCTGCCTCTGCTTCTGTCATTCCACTGGAGGTGGGAGCCCAGCCCTGCCAGGAGGAAGACGAGCGTGTAGAAATGGGCTGCGTGTTCTGAGGTTCAGCCAGACTTAAAGCTTGATCCCGATGCCACAGAGCACAGCGAGCTTTTGGAAACCCTGAGTTCCAGCAGAACGTAAGCAGACTGGAGGGAAGTTAGAGGCACAGCACGTAACACATCTGTCTAATGGTCCATAACTAATAGGAGTAAACTGGGTGGAACCCTGATGTGGATCGGAGTGTCTGAGGTACGCAGTGGTTTGATTTTGGTGATTTCCCGCACCCATGACCCCGCCTCGGCTGGGCCCCCGCGGCTGCACCTGCACCGCTGCCAGGCGGGCTTATCATGTGCTAGGCTCAATATCATGTCATTTGTTCTACCTTATTTCCTGCCTGAGAATGTATTCACGTGGAAATCCACTGGACCGAGTTCTGCAGAGGCCCTGCCGATGGCTCTGTAACTCTAGAGCGAATGCTGTTCGTCACAGGAACTAGTAGTTCAGTCCAAGTAACCACCGATGACTTTTCAAACCCAATGAACCATTGCAGTTTACACAAAACCATACCACAGAGTTTTGTATTTAGCACTAATTTTTGCATGTTGATGTTGATTAGCTAATAAAATGTAAATGTAAAACCTGTTTAAAGAAAGGGGGGCAGAAGGGTCTGGAAAGGGGGCAGAGAAGATGGAACTGGGCCAGGCGTGGACAGGTGGTGGGGTTTGGGTGGACAGAGCTGAGAAGAAAGGCCAGGAGGTAAGTCTGGAGCAAAGGTGCAGCCATACCAGGGACAGTTGAAGGATCCGACCTGGAGGTGGAGGGACGGGGTACCCAAGAGAATTTGAGCCTAGCTGGGTCTGTGAGGCAAAGGAGGCAGTTTAGGTGCACAAGACCATCTGCTGCCCCTGCAGAAAAGTCTGGAGCAGAACTGGCAAGATCTCTTAAGAATGAGGCCTTTTACCTTACAAAGCAGGCAGTCAGGGACGCCTGGCTCTGCAGTTGAGTGTCTGCCTTCGGCTCAGGGCGTGATCCTGGAGTCCTGGGATCGAGTCCCACATTGGGCTCCGGAGGGGAGCCTGCTTCTCCTTCTGCCTCTGTCTCTGCCTCTTTCTCTCTGTCTCTCATGAATAAATAAATAAAATCTTAAAAAAAAAAAAAAAAAACCCACAAAAGCAGGCAGTGATCCTTCGCTTACCTGGTGGCAGAGCCGGGTGTCACGAGCACCCCAAGCTTGCTGGTTCACCAGAGCCCACATACAGAACGTGGGCTTGGTGCCCATGGCGAGCTGATGCTTGGCCAGCTGACCCCCGAGTCTGGGGCCCTGCGCTGCCTTGGATGCCGAGGGTGGGTTTGGAGTCTTAGTTCACATGCTGGCATCACCAGGTCTTGTCTGTCATTAGCTGGCTTGAATTAAATATTCCATAAACCACGTCAGTGCAGGAGGAAAGTCATCTTTTCGTGAGATAAATTAAAGCTTTTGGAAAGATGTGGTTAAGGCCAGCCACTGAAGAAAGGTCTGGATGTAATAGCAACCCTAAGATTGGAGAGGGCGGTCCTTGAAAGCTGGAAGGATTCTGTGTGGGATTGCTTTTCAAGTGTCTACTTGGAAAGTGCTCTCTCCAAGACGAATCTGGAAGTGGCAGACGGTGTATAGATTTGTCAGGGAAGGAGGAGAGGAGGTCCGTGTTGCTCAGCTCCACCCGGCTCACTCCTCTCGGTTGTTGGTCACCAGACAGATGTGTGTGCTGTGCTGCTAACGTTTCTCCAGTCTCAGCCCTTTCCTTGCCTTTCCACTTTCTTCTGAGTCCTTGGATGCGCGGAACAAGTGCTGGAGGGAAGGCGTCGGTCCAGATGTTTTTACTCAGAGAGTGATTACAAGTGTAAAGGCCTTTCTTTAGTCCAGGTTGCTCTGCCTGCGATTTGTTATTAAATCTGTGACTGAGTTGGGCTTCCCATCATGACAGCAAGGATACTGACGGGCCGCTTGGGTGTTTAGTTCTTATTTATGGGCTCTTTCCCCTCCGCCTTGCATCTGAGGCTTGAATAGTCAGACAGACATGGGTGGTTGAATAGGTGGTAAGACTGTCATTAGGGGACCCCTTCACCATCCCTGGGGCAGATGGGTGCAATGCTGGTGCAGCCACCCCTGAAGACACACGGTGAATCCCAACGGAGTGTGCATGATGGACGGAGAGTGCATGAGGCCACAGGGTGTCTGGGGTTCCCGCCGCCAGAAGTGCTTTAGTGCCATCAGAGCGGTGACTGCCAGGAGGTAGGATTAAAATGTGGAATATTAGCAATCTATTACGTTCTGGGAATAAAAGAGATTACACTGTATAGGGAATGTTTCCCCCAAGGAGGGAAGAGGATGGAACTCTTGGAGAATGCATCCTTGGAAGACTGGGGGAGGATCTGGGCTGTACTGGCATGGCCTGCCATGTCTGCTTGCGTGGACTGCTTCTCTACGTAAATAACTTCATCTTCTCTGAGGAAAAGATGGAGAAGAGTAGGAAGTGTGGTCTCAGTTGGGCCTGTGACAAGTAGATGCCTAGGTGTTAGATTCCCTGTTCGTCGAATCAGACTGGTATGATGCATACCAGTTTCCAGCTCAAATCTTGCGCACTTGGGGTGGTGATTGGGACTCAGATTTGTCTTGCAGTCATTCGTTTCACCTGCCACCTAGCAAAGAGTTTCGAGAATTCTAACTAAAAGTTACATCATAGCACTCTTGGAAAATTGATTAACCACCAGCCTTCCCATTTTCAAAGCCCCACTTCGAAATGGTTTATGCTCTGTGTGGATTTTCTCACCACGATATATTCTTAGTAGTACTGAGAGTAGAAGCTTTTCCTGACAAGTAGAGGGCTATTGGTTTTAAAGTATCTGCAGTGTGTTTAAGGAATTTTTTTTTAGTTTTTTTTACTTGTTGGAACTAGACAAGGTGCCATATCACACTGGAATCCTAATACCATGTTCTTTTCTACCATCTATATTATTCCCCACTTAACTTTAAGTAAAATCACAACACATAGGGTGGAAAATACTGTGGTCCCTTTCACAAGACCCTCTTGGTTGTGGAGTTGTGTGCATTGGGTTATTTTGGCTCGATGTTATACATTTGAACTGTTATACATTTGAACAATATGGTTCGCTCTCATTTTTCTAATTCGCTGTGGCCAAATAACGTTATGATTGTAAGTTGGCTTCTTTGATTGGCCTAGCTTTCAGGGGAGAGAAGGTACCAGTTACCCAGAGAGTATTGCCATCTTATAGAGAGGTGTGTTTTTCATTGCAAATTAAGACCTTGGGGTTTTGTTTTCATATATCAGTCTCTGTTAACCTGGTAAAGGTGAGTCCATCTGGGGGTTGCAAGGTCTCCACCAGGGTTGAAGACCAGACCTGGACACGGAGATGAATTTTCCAGAACAGCCCCACTCCATGAGTCCACTTGGTGGACAACTTACTTGCTACTCCTGGAAGAGCTCTGCCATCCTCATGCTTTTCTTTGAAACATTAATAGTTACTATTAAACAGTTTTGGTAATAGTGGCGAATACTGTCAAGTAAGGATCAGTGCATTTGAATGAGTGCTGTATCCTGTTGGAGATAACTTAATCAGCCATATCTCCACCTGTGTCCAGTGAGAGTTCAGATGCGTGGTGTATAGCCTTAACCTTAAGGCCATCTCCTTTAAATCCAGTTTTATCTAACATGGGTGGAATGTGATGGAAGAAATTAAAATAAGAATCATCTTTTTTAAATGGACTTAAGATAAATAAGACTAGTTTGAGTGTTGGAAAGCATTCTGGAAAAGAAAACCTGGTAGCGAACCAAATAGAAATCTCTTGGCAGCTGACTCTCTCTCCAGATGTATTCAGTTATTGAACAGCTGTCAAAGAAAGCAAAGCATTATTTGTCCATTTAGAACAATTTCAGAAAGCTCTTTTTAACCCCCAGTGGTATTTTTCTGCAGCCTTCTAATCTCTGCAAAGGTTTTAAAAGATCTAACAACCCATGCTTGTATCAGGCCTGAGGTTACCACTGGAGCATAAAGAGAAACAGCTAGTGTTCGTGTGAAAGGAATTATAACCACTAGAGTTTTATTTCCTGCAAAATGTTGTGCCATGGCCCATAATCGTAGATAGCTGTCTTGGCTCATGGTCAACAACAATATCTACTGTTTGTTTCTCAACTATATGATGAATAATGTAAGATTAAAAATTAGGGCTGTATATATTCTTTTCATAGCTATGGATCTGGAAACAACTACCGAGTCAATTTCTTTACAGACATTTTAGCTTATAATGGGGCTGTGTCTAAGTAGTTTTATGAGCTCACAGTGACACAATATACAGTCAACATGGTCTGTCTTTTTGACTTGAGGCACAAACAGTTCCGATTTTGAAGCATCAATTGTTTCCACTTAGTTTTCATTATAAGGGTTTAGGTTTCTAACTGGGAATGCTAGTATTTGAGTATGTTGAAATTTTCAACTGAGAAAAATGCAAAATGTTTGTGTTTGGGTTTTCCTTTGTGGTTTACTGTTTGCCCCCCTCCCCCCCGAAACATCTTTACTTTAAGTAAAAGTTGTACAGAATTATACAACTATTTGTGCAAATGAGTTATAGTTTTAGTGGGAAAAAAAAGTAAAACAAACCTAGTAGGCAGCTTTTAAAGACTCAAAGCTGAAACTGTGGCTTTCTCAGCATTGGCAAGAGGTGACTCTGAGTGTCCTTTTAGAAATGTGAGTGAGAAGACAGACAGCCTACCTGAAAAGAAAAGCTGGTCTCTTGAGATGCCTGGAGACAGGTCTGTGTTTATTTTCATTAAAGCAGAGCTGGGGTTCTGCTGGAGCTCCGGATCACCCTCATTTTTCTAAGCAGAATCTCAGGAAAATCATATGAGCTACCTTCTCACTTCTTAAAAGCATCTAGTATTGTATTTTGAATATTTGAAAGAGTATGTATGCATTATCTGGATTACCTTTCCTAGGAAGCAAACAAGCAAGGAAATTCTTTTGTATGGTGGCCACAAAATGCTTAAATATAAAATAAATCAATGTGATTCTGACAGTGATGTGACTTTGAATGCCAAGATCAACACAAAAATCTGATCACCTGCTGTTTTCATTTCTTTCATGAAAAGGCTACAGATGGTGAAGAACGTTATTAAAATTTGTTGTCCTGTGCCTTCCTTGAGTTCTTGGATTAAGGGATTGTTTTTGCTTTTGTTGGTTTCCCCACTCCCACTCTACTTTTTAAGAAAGAGTTATTCCTATGAGTCCAATATCCCTGGCCATGTCTTAGTTGTTAATGGTGGTGGTGGTGGGGAGCTGTGTGTTTTTCTTTTAGGTGAACATTCTGGAGCTCAGTTCCTCATAACTGCTATCCACAGGCTTGAATATAGAAATGGGCACATGTGCTGTGCTTCCAGAAGTCTCTTCTGGGTCTTCTATCCTCCTGAGTCTAGCTATATCCCTCCCGACATATTACTACACATCAACCTCCCTGGTTGTTCCCTGAACACCGTGATGGTCTCCTTGACACCGAAGTGGGGGTAGGAGTGGATGTCCCACTAATGACTTTGTGTTTCTTTTTGTTCTTCTTTTCCTTTAGTCTCCTCTGAAGACTTTTACCCCCCCCCCCCCCCGCCTGAACCACTGAGAGGCTTCTAGAAAGTCTTAAAGGGATGGGAAGAAGATTAAAATATTAAGCACCCTTAAAGGACCTGAAGGAAATAAAATTAAGCATACTCTTTCACAGGAAAAATAAGATTATGTATGCCTCAAAACTCATAAACATAACTGACCAAGTTGATAATCTGAAACCTCTGAGAGGAATCGATTTTAGCACCTATTAGGGGATTTGGCCAGAGATTCCCACCTCTTACGGTCTAAAGGGGGGAGCATGTTGGGTGACACGGACTACATGGAAGCAGGTGAATGGATTTCTCTGCAAGAGGCTGTAGTTAACTGCCTTATTTCTGCTTCATCCTGCTACCCATGTAGATAGGCACCCAGTTTCTGGGTGGCAGTGGGATTTGGTCACTGATCTTAGAATAGCTGCTCTCATCCCAGAAGGGCTGAGCTGGACCTCAGCTTCTTCAGATCCCTTTCCTCTTCCAGATTCATTAGCTCCAGGCAGTAAGGAGTCAGAATCCTGAGCTCCGACCATCCTGCCTACCAACCAACCAGTGTAATCATGTCACTTCCCGCTAAGAAAGTTCCAGCGTCCCGTCACTGACATCATCTGTCTCTGCACTTCTTTGATTGTATACCTCTAGCCATAAAATGAAGCGTGTGCCTCTAATATGTGTAATATTCATTTATAACATGTCACATGTATCTGTATAAACTGTCAATGCCACCAAGTTTCTTTTTTAGACTGAAATGTATATACATGGTTTTCATGTTTCCATTTAGTTTTCATGTTTCCTTATCAAAGGCATGGGGATCCCCTACTGCTGACTGCTGCCTCCACCCCTCTGACCATATGGTTTTGCTTTGTTCTCTGTCTCCAGATAGTCCCTGCAGCCTCTGCTCAGGCTTTCCTGGCACTGTCAGACATCCTGCTTCACGCATGCTTCTCTCTCTTGTCTGGCAGCATTTTCCTCTTTTCCTGCTTCCTTGAACCTTAAAGATCTGTTTTTCTCCCTTATCCAGCTATTGACACCTTTTGATTCTTCTGTCAGCTTCTCCAGAAGATAGCTGTTTAGACAATGTTCCTCCTAGACCCCTAGGATTTTCAAATGTTGGTTGGACATGCCCTCCCTGTGTCACCCAAACCTGCTGCAGGACCCAGATGGACAGAGCATCTCTTCTTTTACATCGTGTCAGAGAATGCATGAGTCTGTGTATGGAATAAATCCCTTGAAAGTAGAATCAGGGGATCCCTGGGTGGCTCAGCGGTTTAGCGCCTGCCTTTGGCCCAGGGTGCGATCCTGGAGTCCCGGGATGGAGTCCCACGTCGGGCTCCCGGCATGGAGCCTGCTTCTCCCTCCTCCTGTGTCTCTGCCTCTCTCTCTCTCTATCATAAATAAATAAATAAATCTTAAAAAAAAAAAAAAAAAGAAAGTAGAATCACTTGCCAAAACGTATATGCCCTTGTGACTTTGATGGGTATTGCCAAATTGCCCTCGGAGGGGTTATGCTAATTCATGTGTCCACCAGGAATGAACATTGAGTCCCCATTTTGATGCAGTTATGCCAACACAGTGTATCATCAAACTCTGCCATTTTTGCCAGTCAGTTAGGTAAAAAGTGGTGTCAGACAGATGTAGCTCTTTCTGTGATTCTGCTTAAACCTCTGCCCTTGTTGAAGATTGGAAAAGAGAGTTACTGTGTCTTTAGAGGTAAAAAGGCCCCCTTTGGGTGGAGTTGTCCCTGCTGCCTCAATCACTAAGTCAGCATCTAAAAGGCTGATCCCAAAAGCTGGGATACCTTCTTAGAATTAAAGGAGCCAAATGCAGGGATCACTGAGAAAGATGCTCTCATTGTAAGAACAGGGCCACAGGAAGCCTTTTGCTTAGCACAAAGTAACTTTGCACCCAAGCGTGTCCTTCCAGCACATGGACAGTGAGGAAGGAAGATGAGATGATGCACGTGTTTGAGACGCAGCCCAGATGGTCTAAACAGAAAACATAGCTTCTCAATAAACCATGAAATGCTATTATTCAAAACAAGTAGATAATGCACAAGAGTTCTCAGAGCATTATTTATGGTAATGAAAAACTGGAGGCAACCTACAACTCCAAAATAGGGAATAATTGTACGGCATACCCATATAATGGAACGATCTGTAATCTTTAACATAAGTTTTTGGTGACAAGGGAAAATATTTATATGCTAAATTTAAGTCAAAAATGTAAAAAATGTTCATGTAATATAACCTTCCTGCTATGTAAAGAAAAATGGCAAAAAATCCAAACCAAAATAAAAACCTGAGAGGAAGTATGCCAAAGTGTCAGATTGAGTTGCCTCTGGGAGATGGAGTTGTATGTGTGCATTTCTTTCCCCTTTGTGCGTCTTTATATTTTTTCTATAATAATTTCCTACCTAACACTAAGCCACAGTCCCCTCCAGCCCCTACTCTTCCCCAATGAAAAGGACGTCAGACCTCCTTGAGGCCTGAGCTTGAGACGGAGGAGGGCACCAGGTCAGTTTCAGGGAAGTAGGAATGGTTAACCAGTGTGATCAAGGTCTCAGTAAACCTGATTCATTAGAATGTAAGTAAACCCTTTTAGTTGAAAAGAGTGTTTCCTGAGACCCTTGTGAATAAATCCATATTTACTGATGTACTTAGTCTATTAGAATAATGGGATAATGTGCTATCAAAAGGTGATTTCCCCCAGGCTCTGTCCAGAATTTATCTGTGGCAGGTAAGTTCAGTCACGGAGAAGGAAGCTCAGCTATTTTTTACAACGATGATGATTGCAGAATACCAGCCAACACGTGTGGAAGACTAGCCACACCATGGAATTCACACACAGAGGACACTGAAAAACTACTACTGTCCCCACTTTGCAGATGGATAAAGTGAGAGAAAGAACGATGAGATGACTTGCCCAGGC
Organism: Canis lupus dingo; assembly: GCF_003254725.2. NCBI lineage: Eukaryota > Metazoa > Chordata > Mammalia > Carnivora > Canidae > Canis > Canis lupus. The sequence continues at coordinate 19,953,838 of NC_064244.1, forward strand.
ACACAGCTAATAGCTACAGAGCAGAAGCCATTCTGCCTTTCTCTCTTTTTCAAAGATTTTATTTATTTATTGGAGAGAGAGAGAGTATGTGCGCACCCCCAGGGGGTGAGAAAGGGAGCGGGGGAGAAGGACAAGCAGATTCTGTGCCGAGAACCACGCCTGACACAGGGCTCTATCCCAGGGCCCTGAGAGCATGACCTGAGTGGAAACCAAGAGTTGGTTGTTCAACAAGCAAGCCACCCAGGCATCCCCTGCCTTCCTTTATTAGATGGATCCAATGATCAGAACAGGCCGGAGGACAAGGGTGCTTTGACAGCAAATAGAAATGTTCCAGATCTATATGGTGGTGGTGGTTGTGGTGATTACACATGGGTATACACATTTGTCAAAACTCATCCAGCTGCACACTGAAGATGGGTGGACTTTTTATATCTAAATTACACCTCAATAAAGTTGATTTTTAGAAGAGAAAGGCCTGAGGGTTAGCTCTTTCTCTCATGCCAAACTAGAGTCTGAGAATTTACCACTGGGATATGAGGAAAAGCAAGGCCAATCCAAACTCCAGAAGAAGAGAAGACCAAACGACATGGGCCCAGATGGAGCTGGTTCGGCCTCTTTCCCACTGCTGCAGCCATGCAGGCTTGGGCAGTGAGGCAGCCTTGGCAGGTTGCTTCTGTCCAGTCTTAACCTGGGATCCTTAGGGAGGAGAGAGAATCACTGTACCAGGTGCTCTCCAGGCACATGGGAAGGCAGGCCATTAGGGGCCATGCTTCCTCTCTGTAGAGTTGGGCTGAAATGCCTTGATCTGCCTCAAGGATGTGGAGGAGTATCAGGGTTCCTTGAACTCCTTTCCCAGAAATCACTTGATAATCACAGAGAATCCCCTGCCACGTTTAGCCTGTGGTGTTGGGTAGTTGGCCAGACGGACCCAATAACCGTCTTCCTTATACAGTGAGTACTGTTCACACCCCAGATGAATTATGGTTTCCCCCCACATTGCCAGCCTTATAAAAAGACTTCCAGATAGGCAAAACTAGAAAAGTTAAAATCTTCAAATGCCCAGGTCTGCTGTGTTTTTAAAACTGAATATTTGGGGAATCAGCTAAATTAAAGAATTCTAAAACGTGCCCAGTGGATTTCTCTTCCCTTCTCTTCCCTTCTCTTCCCTTCTCTCCTCTTCTCTTCTCTTCTCTTCTCTTCTCTTCTCTTCTCTTCTCTTCTCTTCTCTTCTCTTCCTCTTTTTCTGTCTATCTCTCTCTGTCTTTGCTGATAATGTCAAGATCTGAGTGAAGATGATGGCAGGCATTTGGGCCTATGTTTTTATACCATTGTATGTGGCCTCCTGTTTTGAAATCCTTTCCAAAAAAGGGTGGCGGTTTGCCCTACCATATACTGTATGATCAGATTCTTGGCATACCACCCCTCCACATCATCGGCTTTGGCACTACAAGTTGGCTTCTCTGGGTCTGATCAGGGAAGCACATTGTCAACAGGAAATATCTGTCAGCAAGACAGAAGACTTCAGGAAAGATAATGAGAAGAGGAGCCAGATCCCTGTGTGTTGGTTGCATTCAGCTCTGGGGACCAAGGATATGGGACAGGAGTAGTTCCTACTCGTTCAGAGCGTGGACTCAATGAAGTTCTGATCTGTTCTAGCAGGAAATGAATCGCCTTTTTGAAGAAAGTGGAGGGTTGCTTTTTTCAGATTGCACGCTCCAGCAAATCCTCAGGTGGCTTCCATAATAAGTAATGATTTTATTTTATTTTTTCCAAACAAAGGATGGACAGTGTCAATAGTATATGGAGTCCTCCACCGAGGAGGGCTATATTTTTCTTTACTCTTGGAATGTTTATCTAGGCACCTTAATTTTTCTTTTGGGTTGGATGTGGTTTACTTTAACAGACTTGGAAAAATGAAGAAACACAAAAGCTGTATCTGCAAGTGTCCAGGTCCTGTGCTTTAAAAATGGTCAATTCCTTTATTATAATAAAAGTTTGTGGAAGTCTATCTAAATGATTTGGGGGCAGTCTATGGTTTGGATGTCGTCATCTCTAAATTCTTGCAAGGCGGGTCTTCAGGAGGGAGGCTAAATAATCATTTTTGACTCCCTGAGGCTCCTATTTGGGATAGTGAAGAGCAAGAAGTTACAGAAAGGAAAAAGTTAGGTCAAGACAAGGAAGAATTTTCTCATATTAAGGGCTGTGCAGTCACGGGATGGGCTGCTGCCCAGGGCAGGGAATCTCTAGGGGCATTTCAGCCACAGATGCTGGAGTTCTCCCTCCTGACACTACTGGGATCTCCCGATGGCCTTTCTCTAGCTGTTGAGATCTGGGACAGAGAGAAGGTTCTGCTGCACAGCAGCAGGCCAGGAGATCCTCCCACTGTTCACGGTAGGACGAACACCAAACGCGTGTTCACAGAGGAAGAACCACATTCTAATCAAGTCCGGGACTCTCTGGGGCCAGTTGCCTAGAGCCGCACTCGGTTACTGGCATGCAGGCACCTGCATAGCCCACGCCAGAATGAACTCCGTGCTCTGCTGCTTCATCGACAGCCTCTCCCTCGAAAATAAAAAAGTGCTAAACTCAGAACCATAGTTGAGTTACAATCGTCTGATGCCAGGTTTTTTTTTGTTTTGTTTTGTTTTGTTTTTAAGTAACTTTCCAGTTTGCAGAGGGCCGTTCTGTGGACCTCTGCCCAAGTGGCACAGCATCCAGGTGTGGAGGGCCGGGTGGCACCTCGGGGAACGTGGAGCTCCAGGCCAGTGGCCCTCCCAGCCTCCCCGTGCTGGCTCCAACCACAGTGGACTCCAGGTGTACCTCACTTCAGCAGAGCATTTTGAGGAATGGGCTCTAAGGACCAAAATCATTGAAAAAAAAAAAACCTCCACCACCTCCTCCTCCTCCTAAGACTAAGACTAAGACTAAGAAGTCTGTAACTTCTTGCTCTTCACTATCCCAAATGGGAGCCTTGGGGAGTCAAAGATGATTATTTAGCCTTCCTCCTGAATACCCCGCCTAGCAAGAATTTAAGAGATGATGACATCCAAACCATCCTTCTCCTCCTCCCCCTCCTCCTCCCCCTCCTCCTCCCCCCTCTCCCCCCCTCCTCCTCCCCCTCCTCCTCTTCCTCCTCCTCAGATCTGAAAAGCAGTGTGTCTAGAGCTTAGATCGCCAGCAACTTTGGTATAACAGAAAATGCACCAGGCTTAGCAGATGCAAGCCTAGATTTCAGTCTGCACACCACACACCCCGCACTGCTGCCGCCACAAAAGTGTTTTCGAATTTATTTAAGGGGAGTCCCAGGATGAATGGAAATTAAGCCATATTTACTACTCATTTTCAATGGCAGGAAGGAGATCACATCTGTGTAAAGGAGGAAACAAACGCATTTGCACATCGAAGGCAAAGGTTGCTTCAAGTAGCCTGGAGCCTTTGCCCCGTCACCTGCTTGTACGGCACCAGAGTAAAAAATTATTAGGAGAGAATATGGCTTAATAGTTTTCTCTTTACCTTCTCCCTCCATTCTAGTTTACCCAAATGTTAAATGCAAATGGAAAATTTTGAAATGATACATTGAGGTTATACCCGTGTTGGAGAAAGCTTGCTCATTGTCCCATAACGTGCTTATGAAAATGCAAAAACCTGCTTATTAGACTTTTGCAACAGAAATACTTAGACACAGTAACCCATTTTTGGAAAGGAAGGCAATCGTCGTAAACCTGTATTGTTGGGGGGAATAGGAAAGAACCAAGTGGGCTATAACTGCGTGAGAAGCAGAACAAGGCTTCCAACAGAAGTATGTCAGGGCAGCCCTCCCACCGGTGCTTCCTTCCTGCATCCCTCAGGTCCCCAGGCCCAGTGCAACCAGTCTCTGCTCTTCCTTTGGGACCCGTCCCCCCACCCTTGTCCCAGTGGTAAAGGTGCATCCTGCTTTCCAGGCACAGGGAGGTGGAGAGGGAGGGGGTATATCTCTGGAGGACTAATGTGGTGCTTAAACCCTACAGATCTTATACAAGAAGAAAGTTTTGTTTTAGAGACAGGCCAGTTGGGGAGAGTTTTTAGCCTAGGCTGCTTCTCTGCAGAGCAAGCCAGAGCTGGTTACAGTGCTCTGCCCTGCTGCACAAAGACCAGACCCATTTGCCTCTTGACTGCCATTTTTAGGGTATTTTTGAACATTTTAGGTTGTACTTCCCTTTACTATAAAAGGTGGACATTACCTGTTCTATATGATGGGATTACTTCTAAGATCAAGTAATAGGACCTATATGGTAGTTGTTTGGAAACTTATATCCTTTTTTTTTTTTTTTTTTTTTTTTTTGAAACTTATATCCTATACATATACAAGGTTTTGGGTTTTTTAAAAGATCTTATTTGTTTGAGAGAGAAAGAGAGAGCAGGAGGAGAAGGAGAGAGAGAATCTCAAGCAGACTCCCTGCTGAGCATGGGCCCCTTTTTCCCTGAGCCAAAACTAAGGGTCGGGCGTTATATCATCTGAGCCACCCAGGCCCCCCTACAAGTTGGTTTTTTTTTTATTAATGAATTTTGTATTACACTTTCCCATCAAATTCCCCCCTCACCAAACTCTCTCTATCCAGCCACACCTGCCCCCATGCAGGCATGGCGACAGAAATTGGAAACTGATCATTCTCTTACATATATTTCATGGTTCCCGATCAGAAAAAAAAAATTTAACATCAAATACAATTGGCTAGTGAAGCTCATCCATCCTTTATTGCTGGAGGGTCCTAGACCCAGAAGACAACTTTTGTGTGTTGCTTAAGGACAAATCACAGACACCTGCCAAAGTTAGAGATCAGGGCTTAGAAATTAAACATACCTTTAACATTCTTTCCTCGTAAATGAAGATTTACTGTGTCATTAAGCAAATATAACTTACTGTTCATTGAACATTTTTTTACATTAAAACATTAGCAGCATTTTCCTGTGTTTTTAATTAATAAAGGCATAGAAAATGCAGATTTTCTTCAAGTCCTACAGTAAGTCTTTAGAAGCTAGATTCTTCACCTCCAAATATTTTGTTTACTTTGTGGATTTAAATTACATGCTCTTGAATATCTCATTTTAAACTTCGGCAGTTGGCAGACAAGACTATGAATATGGTGGTTTGCTTCGGGAGCTTTTAAATCGTGAGTTGTAAGCACATGTTCAGCTTACTTAAATATCAGTTATTTTGGTCAATATGTGCATTAGAAAAAGATAAACTTGGTTTCTGCTTGCTCTTAGCTTGTATTACATTCATGTTTAAGTTATCTGCATTCATTAATTTATTACTTACAAATTACATCATAATAAGAGATGGGCAAGAAGATGACAAAGTAAGCAGGACTTGGTTTGGGATAAGGAATAGTTGTTCATGTTAAGATTACTTTGTTTTTTTTTTTTTTTAAGTTGAAAAACTGGAGGGGGCACCTGGGTGGCTCAGTGGTTGAGTGTCTGCCTTTGGCTCAGGTCATGATCCCAGGGTCCTGGGATCAAGTCCTGCATCGGGCTCCCCACAGGGAGCCTGCTTCTCCCTCTGCCTACGTCTCTGCCTCTCTCTGTGTCTCTCATAAATAAATAAATAAATAAATAAATAAATAAATAAATAAATAAATAAATAAATAAATAAATAAAATCTTAAAAAAAAAAAAAAACCCACAAACAACTGGAGGAGTTCTTTATGGAAATAATGATCAACATAGACCGTGTCAAGATAACATGTCTAAGCTATTCCGTATCTTTAACAGCTAACTTTGTCACAAACTTTTAAAAACTAAATATTAGCAGATGTTTGTCTATTTACCAGACTGTCTCTTTAGGACCTTGGCCCCAGCATTTATGAACTTTCACAATGAGGTAACAGTTTTCCCTTCTGTCTAATTACAGTACACGCCCTTCCCGAGTAAATCCTGTGTACTCTGATTGTATATTTGGACATGGAGGACAATGCTTGGCATTTGAGTTGTCTGCCTAACAACCAGTGATTTTGAAAGATTAATGCCATAATATGGACAGCATGAGAAAGACACAAGCGTTTAATCCTTTCTAATCATTAAAAGTTTTCCTTTCCTCCTGTTGCCTCCATGCTCCTAAATAAACTCTAGGGGCACCTCGGTGGCTCAGTCGGTGAAGCATCCAACTCTTGACTTCAGCTCAGGTCATGATCTCAGGGTCATGAGATCAAGCCCCACCTCAGTCTGTGTGCTGAGCATTGAGTCCGCTTGGGATTCTCTCTTTCTCTCTCCCTCTGCCTCTCCCTCTATTGCTCACATTCTCTCTCTCTCTCTCTCTCTCTCTCTCTCTCAAATAAATAAAGAAACTCTAAATACTGGTTGGTTTTGGAAAGGAGACATCAGTTGTGGAAGATATATTCATGTCTTTGTGGTGGCGAATGTTCATGTTTGGAGTTCTTCCTCAGTCATGTCTGCTTTAAGATGAAATCCTAACTCTGTAAACCTCTGTATGGCCTCTTGGCTCAGGCTTTTTAGAATCTGGTCTGTGCTCTGCCAAGGCGTGGTGGGTTCAGCCCTCGTGGCCCAAGGATATGGCATCCAACTGCAGCAGACAACTGAGTGGGATGTTGTTGGATTTGTGTTGATTCACAACTTCCTGAGAAACAAGTTAGGGTATTTGCCCTGTTGCGGATGTGGGGGTGGTGTCCTCCTTACGCTGCCAGGTCAGCACGTGGAAACAGGAAATAAGGCCACTCAACAGAGACCATCTCCACAGTGCCCTGGATCCAAGGACAAATCTGTACCCAGAAAATGTCACAACCCAAAGCCCCAGAAGGATCCCGAAGTTCACACCAGGGCTACTGTGGCGTGATGAAAAGCTTTGTTCTGGGAAGCTTGGCTTGGCAGAAGTGTTGGCCATGATGGATGTTTGCTGAATTCAGATGGGATGAGAAAGTGGCTCTGACCTAATTGAGCAGAAGAATGGGATCCAGAAGTAATTGCCGGTTCCGTGTGTGCAGACTGTCGTGTTTAGGATGCGGTTTCTGCCACTGCCCTCCTTTCCATTTGGGGGGTCACCCTTGAGAGTCTGCACCCTAAATTGGATGGTCTTGACAGTCAACTTCCAAAGAACATCTCGTTCTAAAAAAGCTAAATGAATTACTCTGAATTTACTGATCTTGATGACAGGATGATTTAAACATTTTTTTTTTCCTCTGCGTGCTTGCAGTACCTTAGTATGACTTTTGCGAAGGAGAGCCAGAAACGTTTTACGTGTCGTAGCCTCTGTGAAACACCTAAATTGAAATCCATAACTTAAAATCTTTTTGAGTCAAATGACTTGCATCAGTGTGTGTTGGTAGATGGCCAGCCCCGGCAAGAAATGTGCGGTCATAGTGCATATTAATGTGACACCCGTGATGCGTCTGTCTCTTTGCCACAGGACTGTGCTCTGTCCCTACAAGTTCCTTTGCAGGCTCATGTCCTCGCTGTCAGACTCTTCCTTCCTGATATTTTGGTACATTTTCCACTGAGAACCGCTGCCCAGGCCTCTCCTCTCCTGTCTGACGGGGTTGGTTCACATTCAAGTTCACTCTTCTTTCTGTTTCTGTTCCGCACCGTCCTGCACACACACAGGTGCACCAGCAAGCCTCTCTCTGTGATCTTGGGGACCCGCCTTCCACTGGAGGCTCCTCATTGTCCCTTCCACCTCTGGCCCCCCTTTCGTGGCAGTCCCTTTGCATGTTGTGTTAAGAGCCACCCTTCTACTGAAGTCTTCAGTGAATCTCTGCTGTTGAAAGTCTGTAATTTCTCACTCACCGCCCTGGTTCAGCTGACAGCTGTCAGGGTGTGGAAGGTAACCTAGAGCTTCATCTGGGGCCAGTACGGAGTCCTCTCTCACACCTCCCTGACGAGTCAGCAGCTCCTCTCGCTGCTTCAGTAAGCACTGTGATTGGGAATGCACTGTTTATTCATGCAGCTGAGACTTTCACAAAGTTCTTCCTCATGGCAAGTGCTAACTGTAACTAGTTCTGTACCCTCTGCTCTGGCTTAGCTTCAGCCAGAACAATCTTGAGTCATCTCCTGTTTTAAAACATAGACAGTAGGTAGGGATGCCAAGGTGGCTCAGCTGGTTATGCATCTGACTCTTGGTTTCAGCTCGGGTCATGATCTTGTGTGTCTGCTTGAAGATTTCTCCCTCTCCCTCTGCCCCTCCTCCCACTTGCATGCACACATTCATTCTCTCTCTCTCTCTCTCTCTCTCTCTCTCTCTCTCTCAAATAAATAAATTTTAAGACCCATAGATTGTATTATTCTTCAGGTATTATGCGGTCAGGAGATGATTGCCAAAGAGGAAGGGGCGTGGCATGACATTGTTGGAGTTCACATGGGGAAACAGCAGGTTGGTCAGGAGTCAAAGAGAGTGAGGGGAAATGTGGGCAAGAGCCTTCTTGTGGTTCTCTTGGGAAGGAATGAGTGGAGCAGAGTAAGCAGAAAAGGCAGGGCCAGGGGCACCTGGGTGGCTCAGTCAGTTAAGTATCTGCCTTTGGCTCAGGTCATGATCCTGGAGTCCTGGGATCAAGTCCCACATCCAACTCCCTGCTCATCCGGAAGTCTGCTTCTCCCTCTGATCTTCCCCCCTGCTCATGAGCTCTTTCTCACTCTCTATCTCTCTCAAATAAATAAAATCTTTTGAAAGAAAGAAAGAAAAGGCAGGGCCAGGATAGGCTAGTTTGAATAATTTCAGCAGACTCTGGTACAGGGGCTGTCCCTCATTGCCTGATATCTGGCCCTGGGGGCAGTAGGGGTGGGGATAGTGGCCTGAAATGTGAGAGGCCCATAAAGGAGGTGGCTGAGGTAGTGGATTCTAGATGGGTTTGTTTGCATATGCAGGCATGCTCACAAATGTAGTTTGCTCTCTCTATAGGAATTAGCCAGCCCTGGGACAGGTAGGTAGTCCCCACAGGAGGACAGCAAAACCTCATTTAAGATGTCAGAGTTCAAGGCACCTCCTCACCTTTACAGCCCCATCTCAGTTACAGGATAGCCTTGTAACCTGGACTGAGAAGCTCAATCTTCATCCGTAAAGTGAAGGGTTAAAAGTTCTAACAGAGCCAAGAGCCCTCTGTTTCTTCTTTGTGGGGATGAAGCCTCTGACACTCCCCACCACTTCTCCCCCATTCCAGGTGGTTTGCTTCAGATTCCCAGTGGGAGGGTGCACCAACTAGCACTCTCTCCCTGGCTAGTGGGCAGGAAAGGCCAGTTAGCAGCTGGCCACCTTGAAACTTCATTCTAACCTCTTTCGTAGGTGGACTTTCCTGCCTACAATTGTGTTCCTAACTCCTTTGGCCAAACAGGCGCTCTTGGGGGATGTGATCATTGGCCCTGCCTCTCCAATAACTTTTGAATTCTACATCTGAGCCAAGTGTTTTTTCAGTGAATATACACGTGTGACCCATTTGACAGGTGACATTTAATATTGCCTTTGTGAAGAAGAGCTAATAATAGCATCAACTTCCAAGTGTAAGACAAAATATGGCAGACCTTCTGTACTGAAGCTTGGAAAAATAAATCTCCCATTTTATGTTGCAGAATTATTAATCGAGTTGGCAGTGAAGAGGAGTGTGGAACTCTTATTTTTCAAGGCAAGAGCGGAAAATAAAATCCCTTTATTGACACTGATGCCAGTATATGAGCTATAAAGGCTAGAAAGTGAGATGTTAATCCATTTGGCACAAAGTAAGAACCATTCTATAAACCTTAAACCGTGTGGAAAATATTGTATATTGGTGCTGCTCACCACGGAAAAAAGATCACAAAGACCAGTACTTTGTTGTTCAGAATAGGCACGTTTTTTCCCCTCAGATGGAGCAGGAAATTTAAGTTGGTTGTGAAACGTTTTAAATTTCTCATATGACCCCAATAAATTGAATTTCATAAATATTGGTGTTAACCAGAACATTAATACGGTTCTAAAACATGTAGAAGTGAACACAGTTTACAGTGCTGTCTCATTAATACAGGATTTATTCAGACGTGTGAAAAGCGGAGATGGTATTTCACTAAGCAAATGTACATTTTCAAATGTTAAATGCATAGCAACTAATGAGCATAGGTTTTTAATCCCATTTATCATTATTGCTTGTGATGACCTAACTGGGGCTTTTCAACTCTTAAAGTTGAAAAGGGAACTAAAATGCTCAATACTTTATTTTTATTTTTTTCAATATTTTATTTATTTATTCATGAGAGACACAGAAAGAGAGGCAGAGACACAGGCAGAGGGAGAAGCAGGCTCCACACAGGGAGCCTGATGTGGGACTAGATCCCAGGACTCCAGGATCACGCCCTGGGCCAAAGGCGGCGCTAAACCACTGAGCCACCCAGGGATCCCCATGATCGGTGCTTTAAAAACAAACAGAACACACACTAATGCTTGGAGTGGAAAACCCATGGATTCTGCTGCTTCTCCCTGTGTTCCTGTGGGGGAGGCGGGGCCCATGTGGAACATCCTGGAGTTGAAGGGCCACATTAAACCAGTGGAGCAGGGTGACTAGCAGGGGGCTAGGTGTGATAGGAGGAGTGGGAGAGGTTAGAATTTGCCAAGAGAACAGGGTAAGCTGCGTCATCCCTGATAGAGAATTATTTAAGAATTTGAAGGTCGCCTGGGTGGCTGAGTCAGTTAGGTGTCCCACTCTTGGTTTCAGCTCAGGTCATGATCTTAGGGTCATGGGATGGGGTCCTGAGTCAGACTCCTTGCTCAGTGGAAAGCTGGCTTGAAACTCTTTCTCTCCTACTCCCTCTGCCCCTCCCTCTGCTCACATGCATGTGCTCTCTTTCTCTCTCTCTCTCTCTTTAAAAATAAATGAATAAATCTTAAAAAAAAAAAAAAAAAAAAGAGGGATCCCTGGGTGGCGCAGTGGTTTAGCGCCTGCCTTTGGCCCAGGGCGCGATCCTGGTGACCTGGGATCGAATCCCACGTTGGGCTCCCAGTGCATGGAGCCTGCTTCTCCCTCTGCCTGTGTCTCTGCCTCTCTCTCTCTCTCTGTATGACTATCATAAATAAATAAAAATTAAAAAAAAGAAAAAAAAAGAAAAAAAAGAATGTGAAACTTCACTGGTGAAAAAGAACCTTCATAAGCCAAAAGGTGTTCATTCCCCCAAACTTGGGACTGTCTTATCTCTTGTTTTTTCCTGAGTCTCCCAGGACTCTCACCCACTCCTTTCCTGCCTCAGTGCCTTCATAAATCCAGGACTCCCCTGGGTTCCTAACAGGCTGTCCAGAACCATGAAGGGTCTGTATTTCACCCTACCTGTTGTAAGAAGAGCCACCCATGGCCTGATAGACTCAGGCATAAGACACAACACTTGTGGGTCAGAGATGAAGGACTAGTTATCCCTCACAGCAGTAGCAACAGCTAGAATATTGATGTTCTTGCCCCGATTTCCTGAACCCCCTTTCCCAAAGAGCTGGAAGATACCTGCACACTCAGTGGGTTGCATTACAGAAGCTAAGGGAACTGCAAAGGCCATGCCTGTCCTTCGTGGACAGGGAGACACATCTATCTTGCATGGCTGTTCTCTAAACATCCTTGAAGACATAGTCTAGGACGAAGAGTAATCTGTGCCTTACAACATGTTCAGAAATATGAGAGACCCAGGTGGAGCTCTCTCCTAGCAGAGGCAGCTCCTTGTGTCCTTGGGACTTGTCGGGGTGAGTGTGAAATGAAGGAAGAATCTTCCATGAACCTTTTCAGGAAGTATTTCATAAACTTTCTAAAGGTCCTTGGTGATCCTCATGTAAGAATCAGATGTTGGAAAACAATTATAGAAATGGCTAGGCTGGGTGGCTCAGTGGTTGAGCATCTGCCTTTAAAAAAAAAAAAAAGATTTTATTTATTTATTCATGAGAGACACAGAGAGAGAGGCAGAGACACAGGCAGAGGGAGAAGCAGGCTCCACACAGGGAGCCGGACGTGGGACTCGATCCCGGGTCTCCAGGTTCACACCTGGGCTGAAGGCAGGCGCTAAACCACTGAGCCACCCGGGCTGCCCAAGCGTCTGCCTTTGGCTCAAGTTGTGATCCTGGGATCGAGTCCCACATCAGGCTCCCCATAGGGAGCCTGCTTCACTCTCTGCCTGTGTCTCGGCCTCTCTTTCTGCGTCTCTCATGAATAAATAAAATTTTAAAAAATATTTTAAAAAGAGAAATGGCTAACAGTTATTAAACCCTCATCAGGTGCTGCTATATTATATATACTAAGCACTTTTACTACATCGCTGTAGCTCTATGAGATGATCATGGGGTGCAATGTTACCTCCTTTTTTACAGAGTAGAAAACTAATTAAGAGCATTAAGGAATCAGTGGGGAGATGAGACTCAAATACAGGTTGTCAGAGTCCTCCAGCCCCATGCTCAGAAAAGCACACTATCTTCCTTTTCTGATTACTCTTTCATTGAGAAGCTTTTGGAGGTGGAGGGAGAGGAAGCCCTGAGGTCTTGTTTCACGGGGGAAGTTAGAGGAATGCAGGTGAGGAGGTGAGGAATTAGCTCGCGCTGGCAGACACTTCCAGAACATCATTGCTGGTCCTTCAGCAAATCCTAGGAGGTCTTCAAGGCAGTCGGTATCCATGTTTTGTGGATGAAGACATGGAAGCTCAAGGAGGCTGTGAGCTTGACCGGGACTACATAGCTCCTGAGTGAGGAGGAGCCGGAAGCCAACTGTGCACGCTGTGGCCATGAAACACGCCTTCTGTATACACTTGGCAGTATTCGTGGACGTTCACATCAAGGACCTCAAAGTGCCCTAAGATAGCTAAGCTTCTTTCTGAAACAGAAAGGAACATTTTAATAATACGTTCACTGTAGCTTTTCACTATCTCCATTCCCTTGGAAAGATAAGCACATATGGGTGATTTAATCACTGCATTGACTAAACCAGCTGCTCCTAGGACCTTTATCTTTCTTTCATAGAAGTCCAAGTGCCAGAGAGCCTTGCACACTTGGGTTATTCACAGCCTTCCAGCAGGCCACTTCAGCTCGTGTTTTTGCCCCTTCTGTCAATTCTAAAAGTAATTAATGAATCCGCTTCTTCACTACTAGCTCCCACTTAGCACTTTCTGTTTTCTTCCTAGAGAGAGAAACGACTTGCTAAAAAAACGAAAAGAAAAGAAAAAACGAAAAATAAAACCTACACTTCTTAATAATAAACATCTGTAGGCTTCTTTATTCAAAATAGTCATGTCATGTTGCTCTTGACCTAGACAAAAACTATGAAAAGTGTGTATCCATAGATATAAGGAGATCTGGAAACACACGTGCATGCCCCCCCCCCCTCCACACACACACAGTTTTTCCTCCACCAAGTTCCCTTGGCAACCATCCACTAGCATCTTCCAGCAGATCTTTAAAGCTTGGCGAAGGTGTGTGTGTTAATTTTATTGACATGCTTAATATTGCTCATTACCTTCACAGTTCCCAGATTCTTCCAAACTCTCCTGAGGGAACCTTGTGCCTTGGTGAAAATTTTAAAACACCAACAGAACAGAAGCCTTTTAAAGTGGTTCCTTCCAGTGATTTCCTTAAAAACACTGGATTCTCTGGCCACTGTAGTGTTACATTGTCATAATTCTCTCTTTCAGTGTGGAAGGATGCTCTGTGAGCTCATACATGTATTTACCATATTGACATTGCCATGTTAGAGTCATCATGTACTTTGCCATATCTGACTAAAATGAGTATGTTGTTGGGTTTTTATATACACATTGATTTCTATGGAAAAGGTCTCTAGAGTTGGAGACACGGCTTTTTAAAAAGCTGTATTTAGCACCAGCTTGATGTCCAGTAACTATTTCAGTTCTTCTGTCTTCTGAACAGCTGGAGCATCTTTCACTTTAAACTGGTTTGAACTTTTTGGAGAAGTTTTCCCCAAGGTAACTAATCGTACCTTCACATAGTACTTTAAAGCTCCATCTGAGTGATTCCTGTTACCATGTAAAAGGATTGGGATTATGTCAATTCAGTTTATTGTCAGATCACTTTTATGGTGGGATCGATCATAGGAACATTCTGAAATCATTTTGCTTGAGAATACTTGGTTATTCCTGTAAGTTGTTGAGTTGAATCAGATCAATCCAGTAACAGTTTCAAGATTACCCTGAGATATTTACCGAAATAACCCCTTGATCAGTCTCAAGAATGTAGTCACTTTATAGTTGCTTTTATAGCATAAAACCCATATGGGACCAGCCCCAGAAAGCTTCATTTTGTACCAGGTGCAGCAACAGAGAATGACTTCTGCCGTTTAACTTATTTGTAAATGGCAAGACTTAACAGGATCCTTATCCAGTACGCTTCAGTAGATGGTTGGTATTCGAGTATTATATTTTTCTATTTCCATTATAGAGTGTTTCGGGTAGGAGGGAAAAAGCCATCCTGTTGCTGTAAAAAATAGAAAGTCAGTATCATACATGTTATACATGTATAGCTCATGTATTCTCTCTATCGGCTTTTTTAATAGCTGTGTTTTTGTGAATGTTTATTGTGTATTTCAACATTCTTGGCAACTTGGTGATGATGGGTAGAAAGTTGTTAATGGGATAATCATTGGTTTGACTCTCATGCGTATTTCTTATGGGAGGGGGGGGATCCCACTGATTTATGGCCCAGAGATACCCTGGCAGCCTTGCCAAGATGGAAGTAATATAGAGAGAGGGACAGTTAGATGGGGCATGGGAATGGAGGTGGGTGGGTGAGAGAATGTGTTGTATGTAGACAGAGTCTGTTGAGTCTGTGATGAGAAATAAGCTCAAAACACATGCCGTGCAGAGGTGAGTAGCCAGCAGAAGCCACTCGTGTAAACAGCACTCAGTGGATGCCTGCACAGATCTCTCATAATCCCAACAGAAGCTGTAACTGTGAGTCTACCGTGGAGCAGCCTTTTCATGAAGTTCCGAGCACGAGTTACTTGCCAGAGATTGTAAAACACAAAAAGGCACAAAATGGGATTCTAACTTCCCAAGGGGGGGCTGCAGCAGCAAATTTATCTCTTACATACTTTTTCAAGTAAATAGAAATTCAAACGGAAATACACAAATCATATTCCTCTGCTGATAATTTGCAGGGATTTTCCTCCCAAAATGAGGGAGGAATTCTGCAGCAGATATTGTGAGCACAGTGTCAGGGCAGCTCCTGATTCAATCGAGAGTAAAAGGTGTCTTAAGTACAGAATGACACTGCCAAGACCAAGAGGGAGGGAGGGACCAGGAGGGACCAGCAGATTTGTCCCTCTGAAGCATGCCTGCATTGTCCTTCTCTTCTGAGGACAGATTGGAAGTGTTGGCCTTTGCAGAAGAATGACATACTGAATATTACTTTAAAAAAAAAGATTTTATTTATTTATTCATGATAGAGAGAGGGAGAGAGAGAGAGAGGTAGAGACACAGGCAGAGGGAGAAGCAGGCTCCATGCCGGGAGCCCGATGCGGGACTCGATCCCAGGACTCCAGGATCGCACCCTGGGCTGAAGGCAGGCTCTAAACCACTGAGCCATCCAGGGATCCCCTGAATATTACTTTTATAATCAAACACTCACAAGGTTTGCCAAATGCTTTAAGTGCAGCTAAAATTGGAATAAGGGAATCCTAGGATATACAATTACAGCAGATTTTTATTGACTTGTATATTATATGTACTGTATATATGTATTATATGCTATATATTATGTAACATACATCTTAATATATAGCATGTTATTTATCTGTAATGTATATTTTAACAATTATATATCACTAATATAGTATATGTTAATAGATCATGCAAGATATTTTATACAATATATATTATATATAGGTCTCAAAAGATACATGTATAGATAATTTGCTTGAAAGACATGATTCATTAAATTTTGAGAGCAAATAAAATTGAATGATCAGGTGCATATGTGCTATGCAAAACTGGAGAAAATACAAGAAAACTCTAGTACAAAGTGCATTCTAATTTTGCCAGATTGCAAAGTAAAATAAACCTTTCCTATTTATAAAAGAAATAAAGTAGATGGAAAGTTTCCTCTTCGCATATCGGGCATCCTAGGATGTGCCTATAATTGCTGCATAATTGCTCACAGGGAAGTCCTGTGAGTCTCCTGACACTGTAAAAACGCCAGCACCAAGTCACACGGGGCAAAGTCTCTTAGAGCAAAGGTCTGGTAACGTTTTAAAGATAAGTTCCCATTTGGAAAATGTTTTTTTAAATGATTGCGTAATTTTTTATTGTTTTAGGTAAGACATGAAAAGCCGGCACAACTGCCCTGAATTTGGGTTAAATCTAACTAATCATAGTGCTGGCGGCTAAAGACAGAGGTCCTTTTCCACCAGTTGGCCTGGGGTGAGGCAACCACAAGGGTTCCAGGCAACTTGGGACAGAAGCCTTTGCTGAGTCTGCTGGTGGAAAAGGACCTCCTCTCTGCGAGGCCACTGTGGCCAACCTGGCAAGTGCGGCATTCCCACTCCGGTGGGTTGCTGTGGAGACCAACCCAGCCCTAAAAAGCAAAAGGAAAGAAAAAATGAAAA
Source organism: Canis lupus dingo (assembly GCF_003254725.2). Lineage (NCBI taxonomy): Eukaryota > Metazoa > Chordata > Mammalia > Carnivora > Canidae > Canis > Canis lupus. Next base: position 19,970,363 of record NC_064244.1, read on the forward strand.
TCCCAAAATAAAGGCTAATTTCAGAGGATATAAAAGGGCAATGAAAAACAGCCAGAGGGAGCCAGAAACTTCACAGAAACAAAAACAAAACCAAACAAAAAAAAGATGGGAGTGCACAAACTTCATTTTCCCTTCCAGATGAATCTGGAGTTTGTGAGGCTACGTTGATCTGAAAGGCGAGAAGCTTCGGCTGTTCAAGAGCAGGTGAAAGTTGTCGCCTAGCTCCGTCCCCAGCAAAAACAGCAAAGAACTTCACCATCCGATCTGGAGTCTGGAGTCTTGCGTGTTAGCAGGTCAACGGAACAGAGAGCTTGAGGTGTTGGTCTTGGAGTTCGGATGAGAGATTATAAAATGATGCATCCCATCACTTGTTGGAAAATAATAGGGTATGAAGTGTTTGAAGAAGAAGGGGGAGAAGGAAAAACAAGACCCCTCAGTGTTTGCGGGCAGTGTGTTAAAATTGCGCTGAGGGCGCCTGGGTGGCTCAGTGGGTTGGGTGTCTGCCTTCAGCTCAGGTCATGACCCCGGGGTCCTGGGATTGAGCCCCCTGCCAGGCTCCCTGCTCAGTAAGGAGCCTGCCTATACCACTGCCGTGCACACACACCCCTAGCTCTCTCTCACTCACTTTCTCTATCTCAGATAAATAAATAAAATCTTTGGGAAGAAAAAAACTGATTGGATTCCCTTCCGTGTATCTGAAAAGTGTGTACCATCTTCCCTGCCTCTTGCCCCTACCATTATCTTTGCTCAACTTGCTGCTTAACTGGTAGCTTCTCGAAGCCAACAATTTGAAACAGCCTGGTTGCATTGAGTTCTAAATCTGTGGCAGAAGAAAGGAAATGACTAAAAGATAATGTTTCATTTTCTACCCACAAAGCAGATGTTCTTTGTACTACTTCAAATGGACTCACTGGTGCCCACAGAGCCAAACTCTGTGTTTGCCAAGAGCAAAAGAACCCTGAATCATGGTGGAAGGATTCCTGAGTAGTTGTTGCTTCCTTCTTGATTCTCTCACTGGCTGATGAAACTTTGAGAAGAATGCTCCAGAGGCAGTGGCTAAATTCCTGATCCTGAATAATTCTCTGAGTAAGAGTGTGTAGCAAGAAGAGACCTAAGCACACATTCCAGGGGTCCACCCACCTGAGCAGACAGGATTGGAACTCAGGATGGATATTATGTTAGTCAGGGTTCTCCAGGGAGACAGAAGCAATAGGATGTATGTTTGTGTAGAACGAGATTTATCATACAGAATTGACTCATGTGATTATGGAGGCCGACAGGTCCCAAGATCTGCAGCATGATTCATCAAGCTGGAGACCCAGAAGACCCGATGGTGTGGTTTCCATGCAAAGTCTGGCAGACCTGAGACCGCGACAGAGCCCGTATTTCAGCTCAAGTCAGAAAGCAGGAAAAGCCAATGTGCCAGTTCAAAGGCTGACAGGCAGGAGGAATTTCAGGGAGGGTCAGCCTTTTTGTTCTATCCAGGCCTTCAACTGATTGGGTGAGGCCCACTCACATTAAGGAAAACAATCTGTTTTACTCAGTCTCATTTATTTTTTTTAAAGATTTTATTTATTTATTCATGAGAGACAGAGAGAGTGAGAGAGGCAGAGACACAGGCAGAGGGAGAAGCAGGCTCCATGCAGAGAGCCTGATGTGGGACTCGATCTCCGGGATCACACCCTGGGCTGCAGGTGGAGCTAAACCACTGCGCCACCGGGGCTGCCCTATTCAGTCTCATTTAAATGTTAATCTCATCCAGAAGCACCCCAGAATAACAATGACCACATATCAGGGCACCCTGTGGCCCAGTGATGTAGACACATAAAATTAACTATCATGCATACTGAGAAGTTAGGCCAGAGCTTGGGAGGAGACCCTGGTGGGTGCAGCTTCAAGGAGATGGTCCTCAGCCATATGGTGTCCTGCTAGGATAGTACAGAAGCTGAGGTGTGCAGACACCACTACCCGCTCTGGCTAGTTTAACTAGATATATATCATTAAAGCTTTTAGTTAGGCTACCTGGGTGGCTCAGTCAGTTAAGCGTCTGCCTTCAGCTCAGGTCATGATCCCAGGGTCCTGGGATTGAGTTTCACATTGGGCTCCCCACTCCGTGGGTAGTCTGCTTCTCCCTCTGCCTGCCACTCCCCCTGCTTGTGCTTTCTCTCTCTCTCTCTCCCTGTCAAATAAATAAAAATAAAATAAAATAAATAAAATAAAGCTTTTAGGTAGCTCACAGAAGTTCGGGGAGGATGAGGCTCACAGCCAGAACCATGCCCAGAACTTGCCCATATGGCAAGACTGAGCCAGGGCCACCTCGTCTCCCTCCTGCACTGAGGCAGGGCGGCGGCTTGCGCTGCTGGCCCCAAACCAGGTGCATCCTGCTTTGGTCAGAAAAAGCACCTGCTTTTTTATGTTGCTGCTTTCTAAATCAAAACCCAGCATGAGGACTTCAGATTAGCGGAGTCCAAGTCCATCCTCCATCCCTCCTCCTTAGCTACCTAGGAGGCTGGCAAACGGATGTTTCTGGCATCTGCCTGAGGCCGAATGCATGATGTGGGAACAGAGTCAAGAAGGGAAGGCTGTTCAGGAGATGCGGGTCACCTTCCCACACTTATCCTTCCTTCCAGCCTCCCTTCAACTCTTAGCTCTTCCAGAAGCATCCCACACTGAACTCCATAAACCATAATCATTGGGCCAGTATTCATGCAGGATTTGCCTGTAAAACCAATGCCTGGTCCAGGTCACAGTATGCTCAAGGGCACCCCATTTGTTTTAGTTTATTTATTTGTTTTAGTTAGTTAGTTTGTTTGTTTATTTATTTATTTATTTATTTATTTATTTATTTATTTATTTGATAGAGCACACAAGCAAGGGGAGTGGCAGGCAGGGAGAGAGGGAGAAGCAGGCTCTCTGCTGAGCAGGGCTCCATCCCAGGACCCTGGGATCATGACCTTAGCCAAAGGCAGGTGCTTAATCCACTGAGCCACTCAGGCACCCTGGCCACCCCCTTTGTAAGTCTTCTCCTGTCACCCCTACATCACCTCTACATCTACAGAGCTTTGAGGTCTTTTTCCTTGGTTTTTGTTTGTAACCTCCAGACCTCATTAGTCTCATCTTTGCCATATTTTTGCTCTGTCTTACCCGGTTTCATCCTTTTTGTTCTCTGTAGCGAAAACCCCTAAACTTCTCAAAAACAGGGGCTGTATCCTTTTTCTTCTTTTTTATCTCCCACAGAACCTAATGTCATGCTAAGCATACAGTAAATATTTTCTGATTATTACAGTTCATTAGCTATCTGAATCAGTGCTTTTCAAATGAATTTCAGTAGTGTCTATTGAAAATCATAATGAATAGGAAATTAATGGAACAACAACAACAACAACAAAATCACACGAAGGATATTTAGGCTATGCACCAGATGATATCTAGAAATGCCTGTTAGTTTTAGTGACTCATTCAGCATACATATTGAGTGCCTACTATGTGCCAGACGTTATTCTGTGAGCTTAGAATATATGAATGAAAAAGAAAAAAAAAGAAACACATAATAGCTCTCTCGAAGCTTACATTCTGGAAGAACCAGACAGTTAATAAACATGTAAGTTATAAACACGTTAGGATTGATAAGTGGAGACACTCAGGTGGTTCGGTCAGTTAAACACCTGCCTTTGGTTCGGGTCATGACTTCAGGGTCCTGGGATGGAGCCCTGCTCAGCGGGGAGCTTCTCCCTCTCTGTCTGCCCCTCCCCTTGCTTGTGCACTCGCATGCGTTTGCACTCTCTCTCTGTGTCAAATAAATAAACCCTTTAAAAAAAAGAGAGAATTGACAAGTGTTATGCATAAAAGAAGAAGCAGAGCAGAATAGTATCAGATGCACAGGGTGGAGTTGGGATTGGCATTTTAGATAGGACAGTCAAAATTGTGAAAAAAAATTTGGTTTTAGATAAGCAGAGAAAACTGAATTTTTGCTGGATATGAGATAATACAAAGAGGTTTCCATGAATTGGGTATGATAATGGCATTTTGATTATTTTATTTTTAAAGATTTTATTTATTCATTCACGAGAGACACACACACACAGAGAGGCAGACACACAGGGAGAGAGAGGCAGGCTTCATGCAGGCAGCCTGATGTGGGACTCGATCCTGGGACTCCAGGATAACGCCCTGGGCTGAAAGCAGACGCTAATCACTGAGCCACCCAGGTGTCCCATTTTGGTTATTTTTAGTTTTAATCTTTTGTTTTGGGGGTTTTCTTAGAGAGGGAACAGGGAAGGGGAAGAGGGGGAAAGAGAATCTTAAGGAGGCTCCATGCTTATCCCCCAACTTGGGGCTCGATCCCACCACCCTGAGATCGTGACCTCAGCCAAAATCAAGAGCCAGATACTTAACCGACTAAGCCACCCAGGAGCCCCAAGTCTTTATCTGTTGTAAACGGAAATATTAATGGGGAAGTAATGTGACCTAATATCATTGTCTGGGATTTGCCTCAGAATGTTCCAGCAAAAAAGTGAAAAGGAAGGAAAAGTTGAATCGGGAGAATAGATGAAAGAAGAATGGTAGAAAGTTGGTATTTGAAACTTGAGTAGTACAGAGGGTTTCCTCATACTATTCTTCCTATTTGTATAGACGTTTTAAAATTTCCAAGATAAAAGCTATATAAGACTGATAAATCATTGAACTCTACCTCTGAAACTAATAGTTGATGTTAATTGAATTTAAATTTTAAAAATAAAATTTAAAAAATTTTAGGGCAGCCCAGGTGGCTCAGCGGTTTAGCACCGCCTTCATCCCAGGGCATGATCCTGGAGACCAGGTATCAAGTCCTGTGTCGGGCTCCCTGCTTGGAGATTGCTTCTCCCTCTGCCTGTGTCTCTGTGCCTGCCTCTGTGTGTGTGTGTGTGTGTGTGTGTGTGTATGTGTCTCATGAATAAGTACATAAGATCTTAAAAAAAAAAGTTAAAAAAAAATTTTAAACAGAAAAAAGAACTGGTGGGCATTCAGGAGGTGACCTTTTTATTTAGAAAAAGAGTGAGGGAGTAGAGGGAGGGGCGGGGGGGGGGGGAGAGAGAAAGAGAGAATCTCTGCTGAGCACAGAGGGCTGAGCTGAGCACTCAGGGCTCAATCCCATGACCTTGAGATCATGACCTGAGCCCAAACCAAGAATCAGATGCTTCACCAACTCAGCCACCCAGGTGCCCCAGGAGGTGACATTTAAGCAGATGAGGAGGAGAAAGATGCATGGAAGAATGTTAGGGAAAAGCGTGCCATGCAAAGAAAGTTCGGCACAAAGCATGTTCCCAGAACCCTGGCCTCCTTCTTACTCCTCGATTGGGGGATGGTGTGGGGGACGAGGGCTGGCAGATACTTGGGGGGTGGAATAGAGAACACAGAGCCTTGTAAGTCACTGTCAGGATTTCAAGTGCAGGTCAAACCCATGAGGGCTGCTAAGGAGCTGCTTCAGAGTCGTGCTCAGATGTATTTTCTTCATCGAACAATTTGGGCACCTGCGTTTCTTTGCTCAGATCCTGAGATGGAGTTTGTAGTTAGTGATCAGTGCTATCCAATAGAATTTTCTGCAATGCTGGTGTCCAATGTGGGAACTACACCCCTAGCCACAGATGCTCGTGGAGTACTTGAAATGTGCCTAGCGAGATCCAGGAGCTCAATTTCTGATTTAATTTTATTTTGATTAATTTAAACTTAAATTTCAATGCCCACATATGGCTGGTAGACCCTGAATCGGAAAGTGCAGTATTAGGATGGTTGGTTGCACTCGTGCATTTCTCTCCACGCTGACTTTTATTCATTTCCAGCATCCCAGTGATTCTCACCTCAGGACATTTGCACCTCTGCCTGGTTGGTTCCTGGGTGTCCTTCAGGCCTGAGCTTACACAACACCTGCCTTCCCTGACTGCCCTGTTGGGGGTAGGCTCCCCCTCATCATGGTATCCTGTGGTTCCCAGTTCATAATTACACTTGGTATTTATTTAATGTCTAAAGCCAAAAGTTCCTCAAGGTCAGGGGTTTGATCGTCTTGTCTACCCGCGTCGTGGGCCTGCTGTAAACACTGAAGTGAAAACAGAAGCAGTTTCAGTGTTGTGTACAGCTTTGGGGATGGACATAAGGGGCCTTTAACCCAGTTTGGGGAGGGGTTGGTGAGTCAGGAGCAGCTTCTCAAACCTTAGGTAGAACTTTTAAAGAATGAGTAGGAATGAGGAACATGAAAGTAACATTGTAGAAAGGCCTTTCCTACAAAGATGAGAAGCAGCAGGAAGGAGAGCACAGGGGATGGCATCTGCGGGCCTGTGGACAATATGTGGGAATCAGGGGTCCTGACCGTGGAGGCCCTCAGGTGCCTTGAAATGTATCCTGTAGGTCGGGGGCTGGCAGATTCATTTTAAGAACCAGAAGTAAATAATAGCTCAGGCTTTGCAAACCATGAGGTCAAAACTTCTGAGCTCTGCCACTGAAACGCAAGAACAGCCTTAGACAATATGCAAATGGCCGTGGCTGTGTTCCAATAAAACTTTATTTATGGACACAGATTCACATTCTAGATAATCTTGGTATGACATGAACTATCCTTTTGATTTTTTTTTCCCCCAACCATTTGAAAGGGTAGAAACCATTCTTAGCTCATGGACCATTCAAAAACAAGCCGCTGGCCCCATTTGTCACCTGGCCATGTTTAGGGGAGGTCAGCTAGCTCCCTCTGGCTTCAGTGTGATCTCAGAGGCAGGTGTGAAGGCAGTGGTGGTTTCTGTGAAGAGGCCAGGCAGCAGGCTGGGCGAGTGATGGCAAGGTCTGAAACAGGACGGCGTTAACAAGGATGGGAAAGAAGGACCTGCCTTGTGACATATATCCTGCAGTCAAAATCAGTAGGACTCAGTGATGGGTGTGCAGGGTAAGGAGTCCAGAACGGTGCCCCAGCTGAGCAGGACCCACCAGCTCTCACTGACCAACGGCAATACGGAGTGCATCTTAATGTGTGTTTAGGTTTGGACCATTTATAGGGTCTTCCTTTATTTTTTAAAGATTTTATTTATTTATGAGAGAGAGAGAGAGAAGCAGAAACATGGGTAGAGGGAGAATCAAGCTCCAGCAGGTAGCCTGATGTGGGACTCGATCCCGGATCCCCAGGATCACTCCCTGGGCTGAAGGCAGCGCTAAACCGCTGAGCTACCCGGGCTGCCCTATAGGGTCTTCCTTTAAACTGCAAAATTCAGAGTAGTTTCAGTAAATAGAGCCTAACCTAGTCCTAGGATTACTCTCCTGGGGAGACCAATTTTGTTTGCTGTTGAATGGATAACCTAGTTCTAGATGTTACTCTAGGAAAATGATATCCCAGCAGGCTGTGATAATCACCTAACCGTGCTGACATTTCCCCCCATCCTATCATACCGAAAGAAGTAGCTAAACGATCTCTTTCAAAGTATGTAATTGCAGAACGTCAAGTCGGTTTCTGGTGTTAGAAGAAATCCCAATAGTAGAATCTAGGACGTTGATTTTTAGTAAAAACTCCTTTCGCTGTTGGTTCAGGAAAGCTTTAGCTTTTTCGAAATCTTAGCTGCTCTTGCGAAGCAGCAAACAAGAGAGAGCAGGAACCTCGTAATCCCAATTATTAATAAATGTTTCATCATCATAAAATTACATAAATTATCACTGCAGCCCTACAAAGCTACCTTCCCACTTGCCCTGTTCTGGGGGATTTCTGCTGTGTGAGTATTAATGAAAGCAGAGTTAATTTACGTTATAATTTCACCTGCCACCTGGGAGCACAAAGACACAAAGTTAAATAAGAAAACTCGTGTGTGGCGTACATCCTGCGAATCTGCGTCAAGGTAACTGATGAGATTCGAGATTAACTCAGTGTGTTTTGTAACGTCATATCCTTGCTTTTCATGATGCTGGTTTTATCTCTCTCTGGACATTAGTTTTCTCTCTGAATCAAGTAGCCATGTTCAGCTTCTCTAGCATGTGTTTCTCTAGGAGGTTTGGAGAGATTTGTTTGGTGCACATCTTTAACACCTAGGTCTAGGATTCTTCAGCTGCTCTTTATGGTTTTCTAGTCAAGAACTAAATTAAGCCACTCAGTGAAAAAAAAAAAGGGTGATTGACTAAGTGAAATTTGCAATATTTAGAAGGTTTAGTATCATAAGGTCAGTGACCAAGGCAGCGGTCCTTGAACCAAAAGACAATCTTCTCACTGTGATTGCAAAGGGCCTGGGGTATAAAGTCATTACTTACTTCAGTTATTACTGAAGAAGGATGCCTCCATCCCTGCACTTTGCTTTATCCCTCTCTCCCCTCTGGCACCCTTCTCTGCACCCCATCCAGGCCCCCCCACCCCGGATGCTATGCTGAGTGCTTTCAAGCACAGTGATTGGACTAACGTAATGGTAACCGCTGTGTTTATGCTCACCTGTGAGGCATGACGCTGAATGTTTCCATCCTCTGCTGAGCTAGGTGGTGGTGTCCCCTCCACTTTATAGAGGAGGAAACAGCCCAGGTGAGGGTAAGTGCCTTGCCCCAAGCTCCATGGCTAGAACTGGGTGGAGCTCAGATTCAAACCCAGTGGGAGCTTCCACAGAGCTCTGGAGCTTGTGCCCCAGGCCAGTTCCCAGGGGACCAGCTCTGCCGAGCCTCCCTCCCCCTCCGTGTCCGGCACTCCGCTGGGCCAGACTGCAGTGGTTCTGCAAACATGAGCCTCCCTCCCTGGTCACCTGGAGAGTCTTTGCTTGTCCTCACCCCCTCATCTTTATCCAAAGGCATCAATAGGGCTTTCAGATCTGACACAGCTCAGGATGTATGGCAAGGAATGCCTTAGGAGTGGACCAGTGGACCTATGACACCTGAACAAAAACGGGTTTATCGGAGCAGGGAACACTTCTGATTGTTCTGGAGTGCCATGCTGGCATCTTGTAATCGACATCCACCATGGTGCTAGAGTCTGGTCCCCCTCATCTCTTCCTGGGTGATTACCGAAGCCTCTTAACTGGATGCTCAAGTCTCCTGTCTTGCCTCTTCCCCACAGCCAGGTGTTTCTATAACACGTTTGACTGCCATTCCCTTGTTTAAAATCTTTGTGCCTCTCCATTGCTCTTGGGATCAAGAATGATCCTTTTAGGTCCCTTCTAAAGCCCTGAGTGGTCTGGCCCCTACTCACCTCTGCAGACTCGTCTCGCACTGGACCTCATGCCCCTCACACTGTCTGTTCTCCTTCAGAATCTGTTTGTTTTTCTCTAAGAAGCATGTTTTTTCCTTGCCTCTGAGCCTTTGCATATGCTGTTCCATCAGTGCCCGCTTCGTGCCTGCACCGCACATCCCCCAGCAGATTTCCTTCACTGCTGTGGTTCACACAACTACAGTCCCAGCCACAGAGTAGCAGCTCAGTAAAACATCTCCAGCATGAATAGATGAAAACTATCCATTGCATCTTAGGTTTTTAACGTGACTTTTGATCTGTATGTCTCCTCGATTCGTAATCTGGGTTTGCCAATATTACTCTACTTCATCTCTCTTTTCAAATGTTTACTTTTTATTTTTTTCCTTCTTGTAAGCTTCTCTCTTCCCACTCTTCAGGTCCTCCTTTTTAAAGACATTTTGGACTGCTTTTTGGGCTGGTCTTCGTGATAACCAGCACGGATATCCTAGGTAGCTCTCGTCCACACTCAGCAGGTCTTCGGAGACTCTGGATGCACTTCTTTGAGCCTGCTCCTTCTGTAGTATCGCAGGCCCTGGTTGGGCCCCAACTGCCAGCTACCCTGGGAAGGATAAAACAGTATTGTGTTTGTCACACAATGTCTTAAAGGGATAGAATTCTTCCCTTACTTACCTGTTGGGGTGAGCAGCCAGGAGCAAAGAGGAAGGCAGTTTATGATGGGCAGTGGTTTGGGGGAGGGGGAGAAAAAAAGGAAATCGTGTAAAGTCAAAAAGGAATCTCTCTAACAAGAAAATGTTTCCTGGTTGCAACAATTAATATTTTGGATGTAGATCTAGATTTGCTTCGTGCAGCCCACTCTCCACTCCTATTAGCTACAGCAGAATTGTTGTTGAGGTGGGCCAGGTACTAGCAGTTGTTCTTTGTTGCTTTGTCTTCGCTCCAGAGGTGACCCTGAAGGTCCACATCAGCGACGCCAGCACCCACCAGCCCGTCCCAGATGCGCTTATCGAGATTTTCACCAACCAGGTGTCTGTTGCTTCTGGTACCTCGGGGACAGATGGCGTCGCCTTCATCAAGTTCCAGTATAAGCTGGGCAGTCAGCTGATCGTCACCGCCACGAAGCACGCCTACGTGCCAAACTCTGCCCCCTGGAAGCCAATCCGATTACCTGGTAAGGCCATCCTAACCCTTCCCTAAAGCAGAGCACATGGGACAGAAGCGATTTTGAGAGTGGAAGGCAGATGATCAGAAAAATAAGGGTTTCATCTCTGCTTTACTTTTGGGGGCTTCTGATGGGAAGGAAAGGTGGGGTCCTGTATGAAGCAGGTGGGGGCTCTCCCTCAGTTGACATACATGAGGGAATTGAAAAGCCTTAGAGTCTCTGCCCATTTCCCCAGCGTCCTCTTTTGTACCTTGTTGGTTATGGCTGGCAGGATGGCACTGGGGCAGTGCTCTGGGACGGAGCTTCTTCGTTCTGCCTCACGGGGCCAGAGAGAAGAGCGCTGGCCAGAGAGGCAGGGGGTGATGGGACATGGTCTTTCTCTTTCCCCCCTTCTCACCTGCTACGGGAAAACCCACTCCTCTGTGTTTTCTCGGGACTCTTCTCAGTCCCTACGCTTCTGATCACCAAATGTGTGGAGCTTTTTTCCATACATCACGCAGTTCTCAGATTCTCAGACACCAGCTGGGTGTCCTGCAGTTTAACTCACTTCTGACACTCTCCACCTGGAGGCAGCACCCAATCCCACAGGTGAAGTGCCCAGTCCCACATGCCTGGCCTCTCCCCCAGCCTCAGACACAAGTCACAAGTCCAGGCTGTCCCCTGGGGCTGTTGACCCACTGGCTATAATAAATCAGATGTTCCCAGCCCCCTCCTGGGGTTCAACTCATTAGCCACAGTGGCTCACGGAACTCAGGGAAATGGTTGTTAAAGAACAAAAGTCATTCAATTAAATTTGAAGGTCTGTTTGGCTTTATTAAAAGTGATCCATGAATTGGGCAGCATCCATCTCACAAGTAGAGGTGAGCTTCAAGGAGTTGCACAAAAGGGAAGGTTTTTTTTTTTTTTAAGATTGATTGATTGATTGATTGATTTATGATAGACACAGAGAGAGAGAGAGAGAGAGAGAGAGAGAGAGGGAGGCAGAGACACAGGAGGAGGGAGAAGCAGGCTCCATGCAGGGAGCCCGACACAGGACTCGATCCCGGGACTCCAGGATCGCGCCCTGGGCCGAAGGCAGGCGCCAAACCACTGAGCCATCCAGGGATCCCCAAAAGGGAAGGTTTTTACAGAAAGGAGAGTGGGGTGATGAGTTACTAGCAAAAGGACTATTTCCAGCAAAGTTACTATTCCTTAGAGGAGCAGGCAGGGGATCTTAGGTGGATCACCTCATCTTCTCTTGAGGGGGAATGGAGAGGGCCCGTGTGTCGGATTACCTCACTGATGCTGATCCAAAAATTCTTGACTGACCCAATTAAAACTGTATTTCTGGGGAAGGTTGAAACTGCATTTAGGTTAGATGAGGTTAGCGTATGAAGTTCCAGTCTGGTGACTTGGCCTAAGTGACACCAGTTGGGGCCCTGGGGTTTTTTTGTTTTTTATTTTGAACACAGTTTACTTACTAGATCACTGGCTTCTTATGAAGGCTAATAAAGGGACATCCAGGTGGAGGAGATCATATGGGCAAGGTATGGAGGACGGTGTGCAGAGCTTCCATGCCTCCTCTGGGCATACCACCCTCCTGGCACCTCCCTGTGTACACCTGTACACCTGCCCAGAGGCCCTCTAACCTCCATCCTGTTGGGTTTGTATAGAGGGGTCATTACATCATTAGGACTGATGAATTCATTGGCCATTGGTGATCGACTACACCTCCAGCCCCTCTTCCCTCCCATGGTCAAGGGGCTGGGGCTGAAAGTTCCAACTTGGTTGGTTCTTCTGACAACCAGCCCCCATCCTTAGGTTCTAGAGGCTTTCTAAAAGTCACCTCATTAGCTAACCCTGCACTGGAAGAGACATGTTACGAATAACACATCACCTTTATGGCTCTTACCACTTAGGAAATTCCATGGGTTTAGGAACTCTGGTCCAGAAACCAGACCAAGACTGGATACATATTTCTTCTTATAAATCACAGTATTATGTCACCATTCACCACTTGGTAACGGTGGTCTCCCACAGGGGTCAGGATGGTGCCTGACACAGATTCAGCTTGGGATGGGGTAGGTGGGGAGTTGGACATGACCTGCCTTCTGTTCCCTCACCTCAGGCTCCCGTTAGCACCTGGACCACATTATCTGTTGGCATCAAGATGAGATGAAGGATGAGGATGGACTGAGGGCTGCAGGGAGATGTTGCCAGGGTAGCGTTTGAAACTGGCTGACCTGATTCTGGTGCTCAATCTGAGCTTGAGCCCCACTAGCTTCCTTGCCAATCTCTGCAAAGTGGACCTAATACCACCTGGTAGGGTTGTTCTGATTAAAAAGCAGTTAACATTCATAAACACCCTTACAGTGCCTAAAACACAGTAGGGGCTCAGTAGCTGGCAAAATACCAATGTCACTGTTCATCTCTGTGCCACTGCACCACTGGACACACTCCACCAGGGTCCTCGTTGCCTCTGGGGAACGTGGGAGCCAAATGTGGATATATCTGCCTCCTAAAGCCCTGGCATCTACCCTCATGCACAAAATTCTCTTTATATTTATTAAGTACCTACTATGTGCCAGGCACTGCCCTGGCCACTGGGAAGACATATCTAGAGACACAGAACTTGCTCCTCGGGAGTTTGATACTTAGTTTGGGAGTTACATAGTCAGCCACCACCAAAGCCACTTCCATCTAATGGGTATGTTCATGCCTATATATGCGTAGGGGATGCTGGAGGAGGAAAGTTCAGCCTAGGTGAGGGAATAAATGCTTCCTGGAGGCGGTAGGAGGGGAGCTAAGCCTGGAGGATGAATAGATATTAGCATTAGAAGGTGCTTGTTGGAGGCACCTGGGTGGCACAGTTGGTTAAGCATCCAAATCTTGATTTCAGCCCAGGTCATGATCTCAGGGTCATGGGATAGAGCCCTGCATTAGGCCCCATGCTGACTGTGGAGTCTGCTGAAGTTTCTCTCTCTGTCCCTACTCTCTGCTCCTCCCACCCCTTTGTATATGCATGTTCTTTCTCTCTCAAATAAATACATAAATCTTAAAAAAAAAAAAAAAGAAGGTGCTTATAAAAAACACAGATTCCAGGGCTCATCCATTCAGTCTGGAGACACTGAACCAGAAGTCTGCGATTGAATAAGTAACTCCCCACCCCCCAACTCCACTTCTGGATAAAAGCACTCACTGAAGTTGGAGACCACTGCTTTGTGAGCCTTGGAAAGTGGATTTGATATAGGGGATAACCTGAGAAATATTTGTTAAAAAGGATAAACCTGAGAAATATTTAGCAGACAAATGCAGAATATCTCTGGGAACAGGGGAGACTTACGGGAAAGGATAAAACAGAAGATATGTAAATTGAATCTTGGATTTCTAGCTGATGATAAAGTGGATAGAACAGGTGGACAATGGGGTTGGGAGACCCACCACTCCATGGTTCCCTAAAGTTGACTGAGTTGATACAGTGGGTTAAAAGAAGCCTCCTTCTTCCCCATTGCCCTATGCATCCTCTCCCCAGGCTGGGCTCAGGCAGAGATGCATACAGGTGCTAGTGGAGATGGGAGGGCAGGAATGAGTGTTGGGAGTCAGAGCTGATGATAAGTTTAGTGGAGGGAATATTGCTTTTGAACTGCCTCTCGGACACAAGTGTGTTCAGCCTGTAGTTTGAAATGATTTGAGGGCTCAAGGGGTTTGGAGATAGTGTAATTTGGGCGTCATTAGCATTGTTGAGATAAAGAGTCAAAACCATGAACTCACCACAGTGTCGGGGGAAGACCAGGGACAGAACCCTGAGAGGTCCCACAAAATAGGGAGGTGATCTTCATTAGCTTATATATGAAGAAAATTGTCTGATTGTCTCCATTTTTCACATGAAAAAAATTACTGGAAACAACCCAGGGAAGTTTTTTTTTTTTTTTCAAGATTTTATTTATTTATTCATGAGAGACACACATACACACACACACACACAGAGTCAGAGACACAGGCAGAGGGAGAAGCAGGCTCCATGCAGGGACTCGATCCCAGGACTCCAGGATCACGCCCTGGACCAAAGGCAGGTGCTAAACTGCTGAGCCACCCAGGGATCCCCCAACCCAGCGAAGTTTAAATGTTATCCAGACACCACAACTCCACCTTTGCTTGGAGAACACCTGCACCAAGAAACAGTAGTATATTCTATAAAGTCACCTTGGATCCTGGGGTAGTCAATACTGAGCCATGGCTTATAGGGAAATTCAGGATTAGGATCCTACGATCCTCCTCTCATAACATTTTCATCAGCCAAGCAGTACATCACCTTGGATTATGTATGTTTAGGTATGTTTTGAATTATATTTTAGGGTGTTTAAAGACATACGACTTAGGAGCACCTGGGTGGCTCAGTTGGTGAAGTATCTGCCTTTGGCTCAGGTCATGATCTCGGGGTCCTGGGATCCAGCCCTGGGTCAGGCTCCCTGCCGACAGAGGAGTCTGCTTTTCCTTCTCCCTCTGCCCCTCACCCCCTGCTTATGCACCCTCTCTCAAATAAATTAATAAACTTAAAAAAAAAAGACACATGATTTAATCTATAATGTTGCTTCATAAACATGGAACTCACAGCCAACAGCTCCATAACTCATGCTTCAACAAAGCTTATCTAATATGTGTCTTTCCCAGAAGCACCTCCCCGCCTTCCTGCAGTTAGGAACAGGAAGCACTGTGCCTCGGAGTCATTTTAAACAGTGAAATCACCAAAGGAAGCACAAGAATGTGAAAAACTTGGCACTAAATAGATTGCCAGAGGACACTTTGAGTTTGCAAGCTGAAAGGAGAAGGCTGAGCGTCCCCTTGGTTGACCTCAGCTGGGAACGTTTGTGTCCAAGACTTAGAGTCTTGACCACTCAGTACTTGACACATAAAGCATCATGAGGATTGACTGTGGTGTCAGAAATGAATTTTAGCGAGCAGGCACATTTGCGAACCCTGAATCCACGAATCATGAGGATTCAGTGTACTGTAATTACACTTGTTTTGACTTTGACATGATCATTTGAGAAAAAGCAACCATTTCCATAACATCCATTTTCTTAAATGAGTCAGAAAATGGGAAGGATGTGGTTTAATTGGAAGGGTCTGGGATGAGGCATGAAGACACCTGGGTTCTCACCCCACCGGCCCCTGGCTACTCTTCACACATGGGGGCCCACACGGCTTTCAGAACCAACGTTTCTCATTTCTAAAACTAAATCAATTAGACTGAATAATTTTCAAGGATCCACCTGTGTCTTTGATTATTTTTCTTTGCTTGCCTTGTTAGCATAATATACTCTTTTTTTTTTTTTTAAGATTTCATTTATCTATTTGATGGAGAGAGAGAGCACAAGCAGGGGGAGCAGCAGAGGGAGAGGGGGAAGCCGACTGCCCACTGAGCAGGGAGCCCAATGTGGGGCTCAATCCGAGAACCCCGGGATCATGACCTGAGCTGAAGGCAGACACTTAGCCGACTAAGCCACCCAGGTGCCCCCATCATAAAGATACTCTTAACTAGAATCTGACAGAACAGGTTGACCAAACCTTGGTCTTGTCTATTGCAAAAGGCAGAGTAAACGCTTATTTCCATGCATGCCTTTGGAAGTCAGGATAATACTGTTGGTACTGCTGACAAGTGGGCAAGGAGTAGAGAAAAGTTGGGAGGCTCTCCTAAAACGTGGCAAAAATTCAAAACTAGAAAATGCTTTCTTCACTACGCGTGCACACATGGTTTCATTTGCATGTGCATTCTTCAGAGACTTTGGAATGGATTTCAAATCCTTGACAGTCATTCCTGGAGAGTGTGTTGGTTTTACCCTTTCAAGGAAGGAGATGTAGATTGGAGAGGGGGAATTCTAGCACCCTTAGGGAAAGTACCCCTTACACTTGGCGAACAGGTAAAACAAACTCAGTTATACAAAATGCCATCCATCCACAAAAGACTGTAAGTCAACATCTTCATTATCCCCATCTCTATAGTTGTCTCTCTACCAGGCCTGTTGCAGGAGCTTCAGACCTGATCCATCTGCCCCTTCAACCACCTATATCAAGTCAGCAATCCTGTCTTAAAATACATATATAACATATATATATATATGTATATATAGGCAGACACACAACATGTATTATATATGGCTCAGTCGGTTAAGCATCTGCCTTCAGCTCAGGTCATGATCTCAGGGGCGTGGGATCAAGCCCCACATTGGGGGTTGGGGGCTCTCCCTCTGCTTTTGTTCTACTCTCTCTTCCTCAAATAAATAATCTTAAAAAAATATATATTATATATAAAATATATAAGTACATTGTATATTATATATTAAAAATATAAGTTTATTATATATTTTATATGTATATAAAATATATAAGTATTATATATATTTTATAAACACACACACACACACTACATGTCTGCCTAAAGGGCTTCAGTGTCCTGAGGATGAACTAGACACTTATCCCCTAGCCACTTCTCCCTTACATATCTTACGGTCTAGACGCCTGGACAATTTCTTATTCTCTTTATGTATCTGACATTTTGTCCGCACTGTTATTCCTTTACCCATGCTCTCGAGCTCGTCTTACGTCTTCAGCCTGTTTTCTGCTTCCTGACTCTCCCAGGTAGAGTTAGACATTCCTTTCTCTCTGCTTACCAAAACACAAACATCTGCCTATCTGCGTGGTATGACAGGAACCTCCAGACATCAGTCAGCATCAGCTCTATGATCAGCATCTGATCTTGAGGCATCCTGTCCCATTTGAGGTGGGCAGTCCCTTCCCTCCTGCTCCAGGAAGAGCCAGGGCTGCCTCTGCTGCCACACAACTCAATCATTAAAAGAAGTCACTCTTCTCTCCTGGAAATAAGGTTTGAGACAGTTTCCTAGAGCAGACACCTTATTTATAGAAGTACCAAATGTTTTAGGTTAGAAATGCTTACAGAACACCCTGTGATGGTCACACACATCTCGAGAGACTGATCACAGGTGGCTTCAGAGCTCAGAGTCCCCACGCCAGTCAGCACAGGGCTTCTCAAGGCCCCGGAAGTGCCACTCAGGATGTGTGTGAGCTCTCTGATGGGGCAGGGTGTCCAGACAGGCAGCATCACTACAATGACCCTTTCTTCTGGGCCATTAGGTACCCAGTACCATTGGGTGAAGGGGTCATTGCTAAGGAAGGCTAAATGTACCTTTAAAGTGGTTATGAAGGATTTTTCCAAGTTAGGGCTCCTGGTTCACACGCATTCCCCAATCCTCCCTCCCCCAACCTGATATGGGCTTTTCTCCCAACTTTCAACCGTCAAGATGAATTCTTTTTTTTCTGATTTCTTCTTTTGTTTTGTTTTTGTATTTTAGATGATAATTCATGTACCATCAAATTCACCATTTTAAAGTGTGCATTTCACAAGATTATACAACCATCACCACTGACTAATCTCAGAGTATTTTCTGTACCCCCCCCAAAAAAAAACCCATACCCATTAGCAATGACCCACTGTTGCCCACTGCCCCCAGGCCCTGGCAACCACTGATCTCCTTTCTGTCTCTGTGGTTGGCCCATTCTGAACATTGCAGATAAATGGAATTCTATAATATGTAACCTTTTGTGTCTGGCATTGTTCGCCTCGAATAGCATTTTCACGGTCCAACCATGTTATAGCTTAAATCAGTATGTTTTTCCTTTTTATGGATGAATGATGTTCATTTTATCGATGGACCCCATTTTGTTTATCTGCTCATTGGTTGGTAGATATTGGGTTGTTTACACTTTTTGGCTAATATGATTCATGCTGCCATGGATATTGACATGTAAGTTATTGTGTGAACTTACATTCTCACTTCTCTTGGGTCTATCCCTAGAAGTGGAATTGCTGGACCATATGGTAACTCTGTGTGTGATATTTTGAGGAACCACCAGATTATTTCTGTAGCACCAAGGTACATTCTTGGGTTCCTCATGGCAATGACCACCTTTCACTTATTGTGTGCCCTAGACCCCTTCAAATGGAGAACCTCGCAGTCACAGATTGCGTCTAGCATTAATCTGTCCCATGCATCAAGCACTGGGCCTTGTATAATGGCAGCTCAATAATTTGACTGTGGAGGGGATATGAAAAGAGAGGTCATGTCCAAGGCCAACTCACTGGTCCCCTCCTGGCACTATTAAGAGCCAGTAGTGCTAAGTAATGGATATTCTTAGTGGTTGATATTTCTGGTCCCTGATATTTTCCCAGAAAGTCACTTTATACTTCTCTAGACCTTGCTTTCCTCATCTTTAAACTTGAACTGGATAAAGTGCAGGGCATCTCTGAACTTGAATCTGGGCAGCATAGCAGTTGAAGACAGACTCCAGAGCTAAGTCCGGACTCCAGTATTTACCAGCTGTGGCATCTTAGAAAAGTTAATTCCTTATCTATAAGCCTGTTTCCTCACCTGTCAAATAGACAAGTTAATAATATCGATTTCATAGAGCTGGGTTGTTTTTTTTTTTTTTTAAGATTCACTTATTTGAGAGAGACAGACAGTGTGTGTGTGTAGGCACATGCGCAAGCCAGGGGAGGGACGGAGAGGGAGAGGGAGAGAGACTCTCAAGCAGACTCCATGCTGAGCATGGAGCCCAAGTGGGGGCTCAATTGCATGACCCTGAAATCATGACCTGATCCAAAACCAGGAGTTGGAGACTTAACCAACTGCACTACCCAGGCACCCCATAGAGTTGTGAGCTTTAAATAAATTACCAAAATTTATTTATGTATTACTTAGAATAATGTCTGACATGTTACTAAGGGTTCAGTGACCTTAGTGAGTATTATTTTTCCATTTGTTTTCTCTTAGATTCATATTCCATCCAGAAACATGTAGGCTTTTTGAATTTTTTAGTTGGAAGTCTAGATACTTAAGAAGAATTTTAAAAATAGCACGAGTGCTGTTATCATATAAGTTTCCAGAATACGGGGGCATGTTCTTCTATCAGGTGGCATATGTTAACCTAAGCACATATTTTTAAAGTCTTTTTTTAATGTTAACATCTAACTTTATATATTTTACATTCGTATAATGTGTAGTGTAATAGATTCCTAATGTGAAGAGACTCGCATACTTTACTAAGAAGTTCTAGAAAATAAAAACTCATTGACTATTGTAGCGGAAGCAGTTGTTATATGAGAGATTGCAGTACTCTTGTGGCATTTTGAAAGTCTTGCTATTCAGACTTAAATGAAAAAATATGTTAACTTTCTCTCCACTCACAACACTTCTGACACCAAATGAATGGAGTTCTTTCTCAAACCGACCAATTCTCCAACTCTCTGGATACCACCTGGGTGTCCTACAGTTCAGTTCAAGTCTAACATTACCCAGAGTTAGTGCAAATGCCACAGGCTAAGGGCTCAGTCCCACAAGACCGACCCCCTACTTCACACACATCTTCCAGCATGTCCCCTGGGCTTCTGGCAACTGGCTATAAGTCAGGAGTGCTCGTAATTCCTTCTCACGTTCGATATTTGCTATCATGGCTCACAGAACTCAGGGAAACATTCATTTACATTTGCCAACTTATTATAAGGGATATGGTAAAGGATACAGATGAACAGCCAGATAAAGAGGTACACAGATGAGTCTGGAAGAGTCCTGAATGTGGCAGCTTCTGTCTCTATGGAGTTGAGGTTATGCCACCCTCCTGGCACATAGATGCACTCACCAATCTGGAAGACTCCGCAAACCCTATACTTTTGGAATTTTCATGCAGGTTTCATCATGTAGGCATAATAGATTATGAGTTTAATCTCAAACCCTCTCTTGCCTCCCTGGAGGTGGAAGGGTGAGGCTGAAAGTTCCAAGCTTCTAGTTACAGCTTTCTGGTGACGAGCCCCCCACCCCCATCCAGGAGCCCACCCAGCATCACCTCATTAGAGCAAAAGATCCTCCTACCACCCAGGAAATAATAAGGGATTTAGGAGCTCTGTGTCAGGAACCAGGGCCGGACACCAGATAATATATATCTCATCATATCACAGTACTAAAAATCAATATTGTGGATTGACTTGAAATCAGACAATACAAAGAAGTCAGAGTACCCCCAAAATTAGAGTGGATGTCTTGATTTAAATGTCAGAATTCCCTTATGTCTGTTTTTGTTTTTGCAGTATTTTCTTCACTGAGCCTGGGCCTGCTTCCAGAACGATCTGCTACTCTAATGGTTTATGAAGATGTTGTCCAAATAGTCTCAGGATTCCAAGGTATGTTGCATATTGAAAAAGAGAAGTGACAATAACTTTTGGGCCAACTACTAAGATCTCATGAGAGACAGCTTCTTGTCAGATGGTGATGGCAATGAATTTATCCAGAGCTGGACACAGTATGTGCCATCCATGTGAGTGCACAAACGCACCTGATTTTTTATTAAATTATCTGCTGGCTGCGATCTTGTTTGTTTAGGGCCAGCCTTTAACTGTGTGAGAGAATAGAAGGGACCCCGCCACTCTGTCCATAATGCATCTCTCTCTTCTCCAGAGTTGAGAATATTCACCTTGTAGGTTCCAAGCCCAGGACCCGACCGGAGCCTTGTGAGCAAAGGCTCATAAGTATTCAAGGGGGTAGAGTGCCGGTTTTTTGCACAACAAACAGGCTCTAGAGATTTGTTGCACAATATAATGTATGTAATACGACTGTACTGTACATTTAAAAATGATTAAGGTGATAAATTTAATGGTTTATGTTTTTTAACACAATAAAACAAAATCCCCCCTTAAAAAAAAAAAAAAAGAAAGTTCACAAGCTTTCAAGTGTGGTCTTTTTCTCTCTCTTTTCCCTCATTTTCTTAACCCATCTGACATGCAGTGAGGTGTGTAAATGTGACCTCGCACCTTCTAGCTTCTCTTGCAGAGACACTAGTACAGAAAGCTTCGGGATTTCCCTGAGGTAGTAGTGGGGTTAAATTGAGAATAACACTTATGTCAAATGTATTTGTGCCGAGATGAGTTTCTTTCATCTAAATCATGGGCCAGAGAGTGATGTTTCCTGCCTTTAAATGTTCCTTCAGATTAATTTTTTATTTACTTCATTTTAATACCATTTGATACAAATCATTCTCTACCTAACCACATTCACACGCCATTTGCAAATGCGGTGAACTCATTCATTCCTTTTTTATTGAGCGGCCATGGGGAACACGCAGAGGTGAACGTACACTCACTCTAATTAAAACATAAAACATGATATTCCTTTGAGGCATGCAACATATGATTTGATATGTGTATATTGCAAAATGATCACCACAGTAAGGCTTGTTAACATCCATCACTCCACGTAGCTACAAATTTTTCTTCTTGTGATGAGAACTTTTAAGACCTACTCTCCTAGCAGCTTTCAAAGATTTTATTTATTTATTTATTTATTTATTTATTTATGTTATTTATTCACAAGAGACAGAGAGAGAGAGAGGCAGAGACACAGGCAGAGAGAGAAGCAGATTCCAAGCAGGAAGCCCGACATGGGACTTGATCCCTGGTCTCCAGGATCAGGCCCTAGACTGAAGGCGGCGCTAAACCGCTGGACCACCAGGGCTGCCCACCTAGCAACTTTCAAATATACGATATAGTATTAACTGTAGTCACCAGGTTGTACATTCCATCCCCAGGACTTAGTAACTGGAATTTTGTGCCTTTTGAGGCCATTCACCCATGTCCTCCACCCCCCACCTCTGGCAACCAACCACCAGTGGGTTCTCTTACTGTGAATTCATTTTGTTTTGTTTTGCTTTAGATTCCACGTATAAGTGAGATCATGCAGTATTTGTCTTTGTCTGGCTTATTTCACTTAGCGTAATATCCTCCAGGTTCAGCCAAGTTGTCACAAATGGGAGCATCCTTAGCACCTTGCTCTCATTTCGACTGGACTAAATCCTGATGAAGACCAAAATGATTGTTATAGGAATGTGGGTCTATATCAGAATTTAGCCCAGTGGAAAATGATAGCAAGAGTCGAATGGTTGTAATGAACAAGGCTGTGCTCACCCGTTACATCATGGCACAGGTTAGGATCGTCAGAGTATAATTTAGAGCTGAGTGCGGCTCTTCAAATACCAAATGGAAACTAGGAATCCCCTGGACCAGACTCCTTGAGCTTTGGAGTTTGACACCTACTTTGCATTTCCTGAGAATAGGAGCACATGCAGCCTTCCAGCTACTGAGACCCAGCCTGGTTGGGACTCTGCTGATTCTGATCCGGGCTGTCGTTGCTGTGCCGTGTGCCCACGTGGCAGGAGCCTGGCACAAAGCAGTTGAACAGGGAGTGCGACCAACACGTCACAGAAGCTGTGGATTTTCTTTGTAGATAGGCCTTTAGACCCATTGTGTTCTTTTGTAGCCTTGAATGCTTTGATTTTTTAATTTAAAAAACTGACCATGGGGCGCCTGGGTGGCTCAGTCGGTTAGACATCTGCCTTCGGCTCAGGTCATGATCTCGGGGTCCTGGGATCCAGTCTCTCATTGGGCTCCCTGCTCAGTAGGGAGCTTGCTTCTCCCTCTCCCTCGGCCTCTCCCCCTGCTCATGCTCCTGCACACTCTCTCTCTCTCTCTCTCTCAAATAAATAAATAAAATTAACCCTAAAAAAATAAATAAAAATTAAAACCTGACCACCTACCATATGTTACACAGTGTTCTTAGGGCACCAGGCACCATAATTTTCATCACCTGCACTTCCTCTTAAGTGGCCCATCCCCCACCCTTTTCCCAGAGTAGGTCTTCATCTCCTCTCTTACCAGCTGTTCTCATTCTTTGTTCTAGTTTTCTTATGCTTTCTCTGAACTGCCCATTCTTTCCCTGAGATGTTGGTCCACTGGCATACCGTCTGGTAGAAAGTTCTCAAGTAGCCAGGCAGCTGGGCTTCTGGCAGTGTGGACCGGCCAGTGGGCCTTTATAAATGGAGAGGAGCCAGGCTGGAGGATACAGACCAGAAAAGGACATTGGCTCATAGAGCCCACCCCACCCCACCTTCCCCAGCCCTCACCCTGTGTCCTCGGCACAAATATGGCTGCAGCATATTTGCAGCCCTTCTTGGAGTACCACTCCCCTTCCTGGTCTGAAATGTCCCTGAGTTCACAGCCTTCCCTGCAGCCTTCTCAGGTGGGTGCTGAGCTTACATTACTTACCTCTTTCCTCCTTCCATCACCGCAGCTCCTTGGAGGCTGGCTAGACCCCTCGCCACCAGTGTCTTGGTCAACTTTCCTCCTGGACGGTGACATTAGCTCCTAGTTCTCAGGTTCATGATGCTCTTATAATTGTTTCCTGGGAACGTTAGCATACATATGGATGATGCCCACCTGGTATCCGAGCTGCTATTCCACCCAGGGTGCTTCCCCTCCACCCCACCTCAATCACCCATGTCCGTGTGGGTGATGCCCACCTGCTACGCCAGGTCCTGTTCCATTCCTGGGTGCTTCCCATCCTCCCAACCTTGGTCATCCACATCCATATAGATGACATGCACATGGTACCCCAGCTGCTGTTTCATTCCCGGGGTGTTTCCCTCTACCCCAGCTTGGTCACCACATCCATGTGGATGATGGATGATGCCCACCCGATACCCTAGCTGCTGTTCCACTCCTGGGGTGCTTCTCCACCCCACCTCAGTCACACACATCTACAGTCATGCCTTAGGCCTCATTATTCCAGCACATGCCCCACCTCTGAGCTCAGCCACCACATTCCCCCTCTACCCTGCAGCAGCAGCTCACACACCACTGAGGGCTCCAGTGCCTTAACGCACTGTGTCCTCACCCACAGGATTGCCTCCCTCCCCAGTCTACATGCCAGCAGTGTTGCTCCCCTCTCCCTCTGCCATCTTGGCCTGACTATATAACTTCCGACCCTTGTTGACCTGGGCCGCTTATGGCCACCCCAGCACAGCCACACATGACTGGACAGAACCTCATAGTTGCCCTCATAGTTGCCCCCACTGGTTGCACATCTGGTTCATCTGGTTGCACACTGGTTGCCCCCACTGGTTGCACACTGATGCCCACAGGCCTCAAATGGGCATCAGTCCTGCAAGACAGGGGCCACTCACTTCCCAGTCATTTGTTTCCTGAATCTCCGTGATGACTGTCACACCCTCTTCTCTGTCTCCTGGCTTCCTCTGTGCACACTCACATTCACATCTGCACTCTCAGCTCATGACTTCACCGAGAAACTGAAATCACTTGCCTGCCCACCAGCAAACCCACAGAGCTGCCCACTGCTCCCTCCTGCGCTGGAAGGAGTGTCCTTGTTCAAGTTCATATCGGTCCTTCTGTTTGGGCTCTGCATCCTGTCTCGTCTCTTCTGCAGGGATTCCATAAGTGTTCCTTCTCGCTCCCGCCCCACCATTTTCTCCCACTCTGTAGTGGACAAATATTAAAGTTGTGCGCCTCTGTACAATGCTCCCACAACCATGCCTGGCATTAGCCACTGCCCTGTGTCTTGGCATATCCATCTTTCCCTGTTCACCACACTGCTAACCACTGCCCTGCCTCATCACTTCATACCAATTGCTTTGTCAGAGTCTCTTACAAGCCCTGTGTGGCCAAACCCAAGGACATTTCTCTCTGCATCTCCCTGGATGTCCCCACAGCATCCCACAGAGATGACTGGTCACTCTTTCTTGAGACTTTTCTCTCTTCGCTTCCATAACATCATGCCTTGATTTTCTTTCTCCTCTTAGTCACTTCTGTGGATGCTCCAGTGACCATCCTGGGCCTACATTCTCCTTTCCAGTACTCTCCCTGGAAGATCTCATGCGCCCATACTTTAATGGTCCCTAGACATAACAAACTCTCAGTGTCTCACCTCCAGCCCAGACTCCCTGTAATGGAGGCCCAGAGCTGGCTGCTTATTTGACACCTCCACCTGGCTGTCCACTAGGCATCTCAGACTTGACGTGTGCACCCGGAACTCTGGCTGTTTTACTTTCCATCTCAGTAGATGGTTCGAACATACCTAAGTGGTCAGGCCAAACCCTCGGAATATCCCTGACTCATCTGTCCTCACAGCTAGCTGGTTTCCTGGCTGAGCTGCTTCTGCCCATCTGTGTTACCGCCATATGAATCCAAGGCACCATTTTCCCCCTGGAGAGCTACAGTAGGTTTTTAATTGGCCATCTCATTCCTACCCTCACCAACCCATAATCTAGTCTTCACACAGTTAAAGCGATCAAGACCCCTTGCTTCCACTCTTCAGTGGTTTTCCTGTTGTACTTGGAATAAAACCCCAAATGCTGAGGGGCTTCTCAAAAGATCTCCAATTCCTGTCATATGCCTTTTGTATGCAGTCACCTTCTTCCCATGTACCAGCTGTGTGTGACCTCCATCTTACCTTCTTAGACCCCATAAGGCAAATACTATTACAGTGGGCCTTATACCCTGAATGATTTCACGTGATGCTCCTGTGCTTGCACACACCTGCATTGTTTCTGCTGCTCATGTATCAGCCACTTGCCTTGCCACAGCCTGCGCCCTGATCTAGGCCCTGGTCAATCTCTACTTGGACCATGCACTAGCCACCCAACTGGTGTACTTCTATCTAGCCTTTGACTTAGGATTGGGGCTGGGCCTAAGATTAACCAGACTTCCCACCTCGTGTGTCTCCTTTCCAGTACACCTTACACTAAACTGCCAGAGGCATCTCCTGGGAGGAGAGCTCCAGTTCTTTCACTCCTCCAGTGCCTCCCACCCTACCTTGCCCTAGAATAAAATCTGGTCTCCTTGCAGAGCACATACCAGCCTTGTGGTCTAGCCTTAGCCTCCCTTCTATGGATTCTTCTCTTCCAGGTATTGTGTTCTAGCCTAATTGAATTTCCTTTTCTGTTTTCCATCTGGGGTGTCCCTTCCAATCTGTCTTCACACCCTCCTTGGACTTCAAGGCCAGCTGAGGCCACATCCTCCAAGAGGTCTTTTCTACATCTTCCCTAGAGGTACGATTCGTGCGAGTACCTTGCCCTCCAAGCTCAGCTGCCCCCAATCATGTAACCCCCAATGCAGGGGTAACCAGTTCACAGTGTGGCCAGGGGCTGGGACCCAGCTGGAAGGGAAAGTCTGAAGCCATCAGTTATCTCCTTTTACTGGGATTGAGCTAAGAACGCAGAAGTAAGAATCTCAGCTGAGTGCTTATGAGGTGCAGAGGGTCTGTGATCATGCCAGGAACCCTGCGAGCCCAGGTTAGAAGAGAAGAGAAAGTGTGACCAGTTGGTAGCAGGTCAGACAGAAGCAGATCGGGGATTAGTGGAGTCATGTTGATGACAGTGCATTTGAGTGAAATCTACAGACCCCTGCCATGTTGCCCAGAGCTGTCCTGAGCCCAGAACCAGGCACTCCTGCAGCCTCCATGCCCTCTGGCTCCCATCCTTGCATTCTGATACATCCCTATCTCCCACATTGCCCTTCATGACCTTATCAGTAACCACAAGAGTGGATTAAAACAACCCTCCAGCTGGGGGTTGTGTATCTTTTTATGATAACGCCCTTTCCCATATTTGGTAGTATACCTTATTTCCCCAACTAAAATTTTAAAATCTGAAAGTAAGAAGCATGTCCTCTTCATCTTAAAACCTTCCACAGCCTGGCCCTACGCCTCCCTTATGATAGGTTCAATGAGCAATTCATTGAATGATTGAATACATAAAAAATTTTAAAGTGTAAATAACAAGTGCACTTTGCAACTTTCTATATAGATTGCCCACACCCTGATCAATTATTTCCTTTGTTGTGGCTTTAAGAAAAATGTAGTTCAAACACACACACACACACGTGCCATAAGAGTACTTGAAGAGCTCTTTCTAAGGGGCAAGAGGCATGGTCCTATTATAGGGGTATAAATCATTCAGGTTTTTTTTTTTAAAGATTTTATTTATTTATTCATGAGAAACACAGAAGCAGAGACACAGGCAGAGGGAAAGAAGCAGACTCCCTATGGGGAACCCGATGTGGGACTCGATCCCAGGATCCCGGGATCACGACCTGAGCCAAAGGCATATGTTCAGTCACTGAGCCACACAGGCACCCCATTCAGTCAGTTTTTGTTATAGTTAATCTATTCAGTCTCACTCCCTCCTGTATGTATATAACCAAAAACTGAAAACCATTGCTCCTTTCCTAAAATCTCATTTGCATTCCAGCTTTTTAAAATTACAAAATTTTGCTCATTTTTTTTAAGTAGGCTTCACATCCAACATGGAGCTCAATGCCAGGCTTAAACTCACTCACAAACCTGAGATCAAGACCTGGGCTGAGATGAAGAGTCTGATGCTTAACCAACTGAGCGTTTCCTCATTCATGAGTGTAATAATCGCTACTCGTGCTTTTCCTTGTAGACACGACAGTAATAACACTGCATGATGTTTCATGTTTTCTTACCTGTGGAAGGAAAGCCATATGTAGATAATTTTTGGTCTTTGCAGTTCTGTTCTATAAAATTAATATAAAACTGAGTTTATAAAGACTATATTAAATTTTTGTTCTCAGATTGGTCAAGTGTAGGTGAATTTATAATTTTTTTAGTGGATTTAGAGGAGAAAAATCAATTCTTACTTGATCAGAAATGTAAGTACTATAAGTCTTTGAATTTTAGCTGTTGCTCAGATGTTATAATGTGTCAAACGCTCCTGAGGAAAGGTAGGTAGTATGATGACAGTTCAGTGATGAAGCTTCACACTTTACATGCATAGTCTTAGGTGATAACGCCCCATTGTTCGGTTTTATGTGACATTCAAGTAAAAGCTTTCAAAGACTGAAGGCCACTGCATGAAGAGGGGAAGGAGCCCATTGTTCTCATTAGTTAGATGCTTCATGCTTCAGGGGTCATTTTTCTTTTGAAATATTTTCAACCAAGTAAAATAGAATAAACTCATGGAAAATGAGAGTTTTCCTAGGAAAATCAAAAGATTGCCCACTTGTTTTCTTCTCTGTAGATATGGTATTTAAATTTTGATTATACACACCCAAAACCCATTCTCTCATCTAAGTGGAATAATGTAGAATCCTTTCAGACACAGCAGGTGCATGATACACACATTTTTCCAATGGAACTGGCCTTCATGGTCAACTTAAGTCTCAAGATTATTAATTATAAGGTATAGGTGGTGATGCTGGGGTTGTTGGAATTTAGGGACGAGACTGGCAGTTGGCCTGCAGCTCTAGCTCCCAGAGAGTCCAACAAACCTTCATGGGTCTCAGAAGTGGTGCATCTTGTTGACTCCGGAAGTGAGGACATAAATAAGAAGGTACCATGTGATACACACACACACACACACACACACACACACAGACATACACACACACTGGAATATTACTTAGCCATTGAAAAGAATGAAATCTTGCCATTTGCAATGATGTGGATAGAACTAGAGGGTATTATGCTAAGTAAAATAAGTCCATAAGAGGAAAACAAATACCATATGATTTCACTCATATGTGCAATTTAAGAAACAAAACAGATGAACATAGGGGAAGGGAAGAAAAAATAAAATAAGATAAAAACAAAGAGGGAGGCAAACCATAAGAGACTCTTAACTCTAGGAAACAAACTGAGGGTCGCTGCAGGGGAGGGGGTTGGAGGAATGGGGTAACTGGGGGATGGGCATGAAGGAGGGCACTTGAGGTAAGGACCACTGGGTGTTGTACGGCGACTGATGAATCACTGAATTCTACCCCTGAAACTAATAATACATTATATGTTAACTAAATTGAAGTTAAATTTTAAAAAATTAAGAAAGAAGAAAGTACCATGAAGATGCCCCACTGTCAGCGCCCACTCCCTTCTGGTCCCCAGGGCGCCGCTGTAAGCCCGCCCATCTTGCCCCGTGCCACGCCCACCACGCCCGAAGCCACGCCCCGCCCGAAGCCCCGCCCACCTCCCGTGTCCCTCTTAGCAAAGACCTCGCGGCCTTTCACCGAGCAGAGAGGATGGCTTGGCGGCTTCTTCCTGGCCTTGCGAGGGCCCTGCCGGGGTCCCTCCTCCACCTTGCGCCCCTCTTCTCACCCCGTATCGCCTCCGCACGCCTCCCTCAGCTCCCTCAGCTCGCCAAAGGGCAGCCTGCCGTTCCAGAAGCCCTTCGGAGCCCTCCTTCCTCCCAAAGATTCCACGCAATTCCACACGCATTTCCATCCTCTCCCAAACCGCAGGCGTCCGCCCTCGCCGCTAGCACGCCCCGGTTTTCCTTTGACTCACGCCGTTCTGGAAATTTCCCCCACGGAGCACTTGTGGCCGCGAGGGGCCGCTGCAGGGCCCTCCCGGGGCCTGGGGCCTGGTCGTCGGGGGTGGGGATGGAGGGCCCCGCGCTGCGCAGACCCAGGCGTCCTGGCTCATCAGCTCCCTGCCCCGCAGGCCTCTTCCCGCCCTTGCTGCCCGCCACCTCCGGGCTCCATCCCGAGGCCGCTGTCCCCTCGTTTCCCATGACAGCCTCCCGGCACACCTCTCACCCCTTCAACCCCCCCCTTCACCCCCACCCCTGCACCCACCGTGAGAGCTGGGTGACAGCCAAAGCCACCCTTTCGGGCCCATCCCTGCAGCGCCTGGCTCTGGGCCCTCCCGGCTCGCTGACCCCTGCCCTGCCTCCAGCGGGGGTCGCGGATGCCACCCACCGGGCTCTCTCCTGAAGCTCCCTCTGGGCTTTTCCGCATAGATCTGCGGTTTTGGCCCTCCAAGCACTGTGGTAACTAAGCCATTCCCATGATGCCTTCCCTAACCCCTGTGCCCCCGGGTTTGTGGAGCCTTGGTCCCTGTATTCTTCACATGCCCAGTGCCCCTTGCGGAGGAGACTCTGTAGGTGTCTGGATCATGGTGAGGATGCTCAGTGTGTCTTGTGCAGTGGTTCCCAGTCTGGGGCAACTTTTGTTCCCCAGGGATATTGGGCAATGTCTGGTGACTACTCTGGCGGCCACAACTTGGGAGCTGCTACTGGCATCTGGCCGATGGAAGCCAAGGATGTTGCCAGACATGCCGCGGTACACAGACAGCTCCCCTCCCCCAACAAAGAATTACCTGGCCTGAGATGTTCAATAGCGCCAAGATTGAGGAATCCTGACCCAGTCAGAATTAAGACAGATCACTCTTTGGACCTAGTGAGCTGCCCAGTACAGCTCATTTTTACATGTAGTTCTGTAAATATTGTGGAGCACCAGACGTGTATAGGACACGGTACGATGTGTTCTACAGAACACCTGCTTCCATCTAAAAGGGGAGAGGAGATGGGAAATTAATGTTTACCCTGCACCTATGATGTCCCGGGAGGCACTGCTAGGCATCAGACATGTGTGCTCTGAGCTAGTATCACAGCAACCACATTATGAGACAGGTGTGATTCCTACCTGTTTTAAAGATCTGAAGCCAAAGTCACTCAAAAAGAAGATTGTAAAAAAAAAAGATTTAAATGTAGAACTAAGTGATTCCCCTGCTCCGTGTTCTCTTCCCATAGTGCCTCAGATTAGGGAGATGCACATTTCCAAATAACATAAAACAAGGCACAGTAAAATCCCTGCTGGAGGGACGTCTGGGTGGCTCAGTCGGTTAAGAGGCTCAGGTCATGATCCCAGGGTACTAAGATCAAGCCCTGTGTCTGCTTCTCCTGCTCCCTCTGCTCCTCCCCACTGCTCATGCTTTCTCTTGCTCAAATAAATAAATAGAATACTTTTTTTAAAAAAGTCAGTGTGGGAGAAAGATACAAATAGCATTTAGAGGTTGGGGTGGGATCAAGGACATCTCCGTAGAGGAAGTAACACTTAAGGCACATCTGGGATTATGTGTAGGTTGTGCAGATAGAGCCTGGGGGAAAGGCATGAAAATATGTGTGGAGGTACAGAGCTGTGCAGTCCTGCTTGGCCAGAGGGTGAGAGCCAATTGGCAGTGAGCAGAGCATGTCTTCTGAGGTAGGTATGATGTACTAGGAGAGGAAACAAGTTAGGAGTGAAAGAACTCCTTTCTGCCTCAGTAACAGAATGACTATAGACAGGTCCCTTAACCTCTCTGGGCTTCCACTTCCTCACTTGTAAAGAGGAGAGTTGTTTCTTCACAAGATTGTTGTGAATATTAAGTGAAATGACATGTATATAAGAATGTTGTAGGGGCACCTGTGTGACTCAGTTGGCTAAGCACCTGATTCTTGGTTTCAGCTCAGGTTGTGATCTCAGGGTTATGGGATCGAGCCCCACATTGGGCTCGGTGCTCAGTGCAGTCTGCTTGTCCCTCCCCGTCCTCTCCTCCTGCCACTCACACTCTCTCTCAAATAAATAAATAATATCCTAAAAAGAACTGTAAATTCTAAAGCACTGAACTGCACCTCTCACAGGATGGGGATTGTAGTAGTTGGGGTTTGTACTGGTCTGTAATTGTCACTGCCATTATTAATTTGCTAAGTGGTAGCGATCCATTGAAGTTCTCTGAGCAAAGAAGGGATGTGACCAGAATGACTTTGGAAAAGTCAGTGTGTCAGCAGGTGAAGTGGCAAAGGGGGAAAGGCTGGGGACACAGTTAAGGGAAGGGGTAATACAGGGTAACGTAGGGTGGAGGCAGAAAAGAAGAAGATGATTCCAGAAAAGGAAACGTTGATGAGAGGAGATTGGCAGTCCTGGCAGTGAGTGGATGCTCAGAATAATAGAAAGGGAAAATGATGGTGGCTTGGAACCAAAGCCGAGTGGGCGTTGGGCAGAATGGGGGTGTGGTTAAGTGGGGAGAAAGTAGAGGATGGTGTTGGAGTACCTGTGAGGCATCCAGGTGGTGATGTCTGGAAGGCAGAGGAAATGCAGGCATGAGGCTCTGAAGAGCACTGGGGTGAACAGGAAGGCCACCATGGTGGGGGGTCAGTAAGGTAAGAGCCAGAAACCGTGGAGGCAGCTCAAGGCAGCCCCTTAGGAACTGTTTCATCCGGAGGTGGGAGGAGAAAAAACATACTTGCAGAGGAAAAAGCCGGCCAACTCGAGAGACCAGAGCGCAGGACTGTGAATGCCAAGCAGGAGGGGTTCCTGGGCGGGGGCGGTGAACAGTGTTGACCATTGTGAAGAGGTCAGTGAGGAGGAAGGTCAAGAAATAGTCACGGGTTTGCAGATTATACAGTCATCCATTGACATTTCCGAGGGTGGTGTGTGTTGTGGGTAAAAGCCAGATCGCTGGGGCTTGGGGGAAAGGAGAGGAGGCATTCACTTATGGGGATAACAGCATGAAAGTCATGTTTTTCTAGATGAGGAAGAAATGGTATATTTGTTGGTTGTGTAGGAAAAGCCTTGTAGAGAAAGATGATTGACAAAGGCAAGAATAGTTGGTGGGGCCGAGTCTTGCAGTATGACTAGCAGAAGTTTAGGATAGAGGTTTGGGTTGACCCTGGATGACAGCAGGGACAGAAGGGACAAGAGAAGAGGGAAGACAGAGATTTTGAAGTACGGAGGCAGGAGGTGGTAAACCGATGGTTTCAGGAACGGAGAACCTGAACATCTAGGCACGGAGATGGAGCCGAGTGTGAGAAGAACAGAGAAAGTTTGAAAACCCACTGTGATGGGGAATGTGGGACAGGCATCCAGAGAGGATCTAGCTAGGCCTGTCCTCTCGGTCCCCCCATCCCCAGGGGCCAATCACACCCCGTCCCGGAATTGAGGAAATCCAGCAAGCAGCACTGATCTAGGAAGCTAGGCCTGAGGACATAACCGGTCCCCAGCCCCACTCGGGCACTTTGGATTTCATTCACACCGAGGCTTGGCATAGCTTCGACCCTTACATAACTCCTCAGAGATTTCTTTGGTCATTTCAGCAGGCAGAGAGGCCTTGCCTTTGTTCTGTGTCTGGGAGTGTGTTTGGCCCCATACCAGACAGGGATCCATGTGCTGCTGGTCCCAGCATGTGTCCAATGGGCTGGACAGGCCACATCCCCTGCTAGCGAACCTGCCCCGGGCATCGCCCCTCTGTGCCCCCCGCCCACCAGCCACAGCAGATAGACCCCAGATGTCTGGCTCGTGACCAAGTTCTCCATAAAAAATGGAAGGAGAGGCAGCAGAGGGAGGGTGGGGAGCAGGGGTGGGGAGTTGGGGTGGGGAGAGGAGAGAGATGCATCTCTCACTGCAATGCATGATATGCTGGAGAATAAGAGAAGGCTGCATGCCTCTTAGAGAGAGGGGTGAGGGAGAGGGGAAGGAGGGATACCCAGTGGCCCCTGAGAGCTGGGGAGCAGCTGGGTCTGGGGTCTCCACGTTCCAGGCCAAACTTGGTGAGGGGGTCAATGTGATTCCCCCTTCACCTGTCAGCCCTCTGGTCTGTTCCTTCCAGCCACAGGAGCCTTGGCAAAGATCTCAGACTTCCCATCTCACAGGGGTGGAAAAGAAAAGGTTGGCTTTGACTCTCCATCTCCGAGCACAGTAGGGAGGAGACTGCTCCTCGCATGGGGCGCTCCTGGGGGGCGGGGCACGAGGTGTCCAGATTCTGTGCAGACCAAGGAGGTGACAGGAGGAAGACATCAGTCTTCTGTGAAATCAAAGGAAAAGACCAGACTGAGCAGAGCTGGGAGTGAACCGAGATGGATCCTTGGATGCTAGTGCACCCAAGGTGTTGTTTTTGGGGTACAGATTAGCACTGGTTTAAGACAGTACCACGTGTTCCTCCAGTTAATCTCCATGGAGGCAACAGAAGACATGACTTTGGGCATCTGGCTCCCCGGGGCCCGAAAGTGGAGCCTGTGTCATCTGGGAACTCTAACCAGGAGATTTTCAGGTGTAGGGGGAGCGTCTGACTCTCTGCCACCTCAATTGTACACAGTCCAGCCAGCCTCCCCCAAACTTCACGTCTGTTGGGTGTCTGTGGCCTCACTTGTAGGAAGAGAAATCGTATGAGCCCTTAAACTCCCTTATGCTTATGGATGAGCTTATTCCCCTCTAAAAAGTTTCTGATCCCGGGTTAAAAGGAACCCCAGGGCAGGCATAAAGACCGGCAGCTCGGGGCTGCCCGTTGCGCCCAGACAGCCACAGCCTGGGGGCAGGGAGCCTGGGCTGCCCGTTGCGCCCAGACAGCCACAGCCTGGGGGCAGGGAGCCTCCAGCTGACCACGAGGGAAACCACAACCCCTCGGGGCAGGATATGCAGTGACCAGAGCACCAGGGCGGATCCTTGCTTTTCAGGAACCACAGTTTTCATTCACAGAAGTGTGTGAGTGCTACGACTTCTACTTCTACTAATTTTTGTCCAAAGGATGTTTTTGCTGGGTTTGTGCAAAGTGACTTAGCACCGTTACGCCTTGCGACTGTCGCCATAGCATTCGGTACAAACAGGTCCGGGTTTTGCAGTCCAAACAACAATGTAGAGCACAAACTCAAACTGCAGGCACGGGATGACTGCCTGAACGGGCCCAGCCTGTCCTTCTGCATGCAGCGTGCGGTGAAGGGAACATTTCTGCGTCATTTCAGGAGTCTCATCTTAAAATGCGCAACATAATCTGGGACGAATAGCGTGCACCCCACCAGAGAGCCTGGATGCCACGTGGCAGGTTCTTCCGAGGGAAGAGTGTTCGTTACTGTCGGGCACTTGCTTACAATTCTTGTCCAGGCCGCACATTTATTTCCCATGCTTGGCTTCACTTTTGGTCTGTGGAGTTAAACCAGATTTTGCCAGAAGATGAAAGAGGTGTTTGTAACAGTCTCAAAGGGTATCTCTTGCTTTGTTTTTGTAAAGAGATGAATTGTCATCGGCTCCGTTTGCTTATGCGGACGCCCTTTCCTAAAATGGTACCCCCCCCCCCCCACCATGGGCGAATGCTGGGCAGTGAAAAGCTTGCTCACAAATAGGACTCGGAAAGCTTTTTGTTAAAAACCTAAATAACATTCTGTGTCAAAACAAATGTGACAATGGGCTATTATTTCTATCCCCATAATAGCATGTTGTCACATCTTTGTGCCCTGCGTGACTGGGGGCCGGGCAGAGATGGGGGGGCCACGGGGAGGGGGTGGGGAGGCATGCTGAACCAGGGAGACTCGCTTCCTGGTTGCCTTAGATTTACTGCTCCTTCAGGAGGTAACTCAGAAGTTAATCTCTGCAGGTGCCCGGCCACAGCCTCGGGTCCACTTCCAGAGACGAGCTCTGCGGCTGCCTGAGAACACCAGCTACAGTGACCTGACGGCTTTCCTCACCGCCGCCAGCTCCCCGTCCGAGGTGGACAGTTTTCCTTATTTGCGAGGATTGGATGGAAATGGAACAGGTAATTGGAGTGTGTTTTCTTCTCAGTTGGGGCTTCGGTGTGTGGATCTTTGTTCGTGGCTGGAAGTGTGAGTCCTCCTTGGAAGAACCGGAGTTGTGAAGTGCAAGTGCGTTGGAACTGTGTTCACGAAGGATTCCGGTCTACACCACCACGGAGGGGCATCTGAGTGCATTCGTCTCCTTCAGCCCTTCTGCCTTATGTACCATCTGAGATCCCCTTTGGTAGACTAAATATGTTTAATTCAGAGAAATGCTTCTAATTGAAGTTGGGATGGATTTTTTCCCCCAAGCATAAGGCTCTCTGCCCTTCGCCCCACTTGGCCCTGAAGTGGGTTTGATGGAGCTGCTGTGTGGCTGCCCTCACAGCCTGCACAGCCCCACCCAAGTGTCAACAGCTGGGTGGGGACGTCGGGGATGTCATTTCTAGGAATCAGAGCAATTAGGAGTGGGAGGCTCTGCTCTCGATCATCTGTGCCCATCCAGCGTGTTCCCACATCTTCCCATTCTCTGTGCTGTTCTCTCTGCCTCGACTTGGCAAACAGTGGTCAGGCTTCGATGTTGATTTGAATCCTCTCCTGATGGACCTCTATTCAGCTCAGTCGGTGTCACCCTATCCTGGCATGACACATAGAGCTTAAAAATCAGAGAAACTAAAAGCCAGCAGCCAGAAAATACATACAATCCCTTATCAGTAAAAACTGGTTTGCAGCCAACAGTGCACTTGGCACTACCGGTGGTCCCTGGTCTTAGGGACTGGAAAGTGGCAGATGCTGAAGCCCTGAGTCATTTCTTGTCTCCCCTCTTCTTTTTCCAACACTTCTGACTAGTCACAACATAAGCTGGAAAACCAGAAGCTGTTCTGGGCTAAATCCTGCTGGATGAGGAGGTGACTGCATCTCCCCAGAAACGCTTTTATTGCATTTCCCTGACTTGTCCGGAGCTTTGCATAAACGGACCTTGGATCCTTCTGGAAAAACTTTTACACCTGCAGCACCTGATCCATTTTGTAGAATGCTGATGAATTTCTGGTGACCAATCAAGGTGATCTGGTGATTTAAAGTTACTCACTTTTCATCCATCTGTAGCACCTGCTTTCAGAAATGTTTCTTCTTACTTCAGTTTTTGCGTGATGAAGATGCAATTAATAAATCGGTAATGGGCCGTCAGAGAAAAAAAATGCTTGGTAGTCACTTTAAGTAAACATGATTGGGGGAAAATATTGACTTTTACTTTAAAAGTACAGGCCTAGGAGAAAAGTTCTATTTCAGGGAATAGGAAAAAGTACATTTTGAGACCATCATGCAACTAACTGCTACCCAGTCTCCCCAGCAAATGGTACACAACCCTAAAACCCTAACTAGGAGGGACAATCTTATTCCTCAGGGCTCATTAATTTTTGTGTGCCCCACTTCCAAGAGCTCTTGAATAAATTATGACATCCGAGATGATGGAGAAGAGAGAACCAAAGACCTAGAACTATTGATTTTAGAGGAGTTTGTTTTATTTTAAAATCACTCTGTTATTTCAGAGGGAAGAAGGAAGGTCTTTAGAAGGTTATGTGCAGCTTCTTGCCTGCTGAAATAACTGACAGCTGATGTGGGAAGAAGACTCAGACCTCCCTTGAGTGCTGCCAGGAGAGGTGGCCACCCTGCGGCGTGTTGGCTCACACCCATGAGGGCTCTGGGACCATGGGCTCCACTTACACCCCGACATCTCATCCAGTTTCACATGGTGCACACCCTCCGTCCTGCCCCACACCCGCTTGCTTGCCTCTCGTTTTATAAAATGCATCTAAGAGATTTCAGTTTTGCATGATGGCCTGGCCCGCACATACCAGTGTGAGATGGCAGGCCATAACTAGAGCCCAACAAAAATGAATGGAGACCACAGATGGAATTGGAAAGGGCTGTGAAGGCCGGTTTCCTTGGAGTATTCTTGGTTATGTCCAGTTCAGAGGAGTTTCCAGAGTTGTAAATAGAGCAATTCAGCCAGCTGGAGATTTGGGCCACTTTCTCATTTGTTCACCTGCGTCCAACCTGCTCCATAGTTTCCTGGTGTCACACGGGTCCACCTCCTCATACACACACAGGCATCACAGCATCACACTCCCCACTCTAGTTGCTCAGAAAGCATACAACCGTCCTCTGGCATTCCCAAGGGGTTTACAAGAAAGGACTTCTGCTGGTAACTCCAGGAAGACAGAGATGAGTCTGCAAAATGAGTAACATCCAGCGAAGTCGGTAACAGAATGCAAAGCCAAGTGGAAGCCTAGATGCTACGTGAGCAAAACCCCTCATGTTACAAGGGCAGTCAGAGGCCTCCTAAGCTTGGTCCAGGGGCGCTCCCCCCTCACCCAGCTACCTTTGCCTTGACACCTGTCTTCATCTGAACATGACAGGAGCCTGGTAACATCGAGAGGGAACAAGAGGAAAAGACCTCATTATATACAGAACTCAGTGCTTTGTGTAGAGTTGCAGTCTTCTAACCAGGGCTGGAGGGGAAACAATTGAGCCCTTCAAAGTATGACTCGTTGCAGAATAATGAAAGTGGGAGGGTAGAGCGAAAGTGTTTTGGAAGGCATAGAGTAGGAGTGGGCCCTGCGAAAGAGAAAAGAAGCCTCAAGAAAGGAGGTATCACTGCCTGCTGTGTCTTCCAACGGAGAGCTTTTCAAAGAACATTAAACCAGGTGAACCTAATGTATATTGTGTTAAATTAATAAGTCCTTTTCTGCAAGGCTGTGACTTACTTCTGAATGTTTATAGCTGAGTCTGTTTCTTTCCATAGGCTCATAGGAAAGCATCTAGTCCAGATAATGCAGATAAGAAAAACAAATCCCAGAGGGGCAAAGTAACTTGCCTGAGGCCATGTATGCAGCTAGCGGTGCATCTGGCTGGTACTGGAACCCGGGCTGCCCGGGCCAGGAATGTGCAAGAAAAAAGAAAAAAACAAATAGCAAGGGACAATTGATGAGTGGAAATCTGGAGACAGAGCTAAGTGGGAGGCAAGGATGGATGATGAGTCTGGAATGCTTTCCTAGTCTACCTGCTGCTTCCCTCTGCGGACATCCTGTCCTGGGTTTGCTGAAATCTGCAGCACCCTCCGCGGCTGAGAACGTTATCTCTGAGTTCTTTATACAAAGTCTAGTGAGTTGCTTAATTTCTCTTGGTTTTCAGTTCTGTCTCATCCAGAGAGTCTGACAGAAGAACCTAGAGAGGTAGATGATAGACCTGGCTTTACTTCTGTGTGCCCTTTGGATAGTTGGCAGGTTCAGCTCTCAATCCAGAAGATGGTTTGGCCAGAAATATGGTAAATACTGGGTTTGGGTTTTCTTTGTCCTAAAGTGAAATGACCAGACTAAAAGATTTCAGAACTTGAGCCTGTGATTCCAACGTGGACCTTTTGATGGAATTCCCATTACCATGTGTTTTCCTGCAATGACAGATGATGAGTATTCAAAGATGAGTATGAATTGTAAAAGGTAGTGCTGTCATGACGTATGTGTAAATTGCTCTGTGAAGCAAATTGCTCTGTGAAATAACTCGTGTTGAAACTCTAAAAGTCGCTAGATTTTCTTTAAATGTTTACATCTAGCCCTAAGTGGAGGTTCACTGTTAGCTCAGGTAGTTGATGGGTAGGTAAGTATATAAGTAGCTTAATAAGAAATCCTATAGATTATGTTCTAATGGAGCTTAAATTTTTTTTATCACTGTGCTTTTGTCATTGTGCTCAAGTTTTAAAATTATAACAGATGACATTTTGTGTGATATTATATTTCACTGGAGAAAAATTGTTCTAAAATGGATTACTTAAGTATATAAATATAATATCGCTGTCATAAGCATTCCCTCATCTATCTATAAAGTAGGCAGTCATTAAAGCATCAACTTGGATAAAAGGCCTCTAATGTAGAATAATTGATGTATTAAATTCCTTTTAAACA
The DNA here is from genome assembly GCF_003254725.2 of Canis lupus dingo. Lineage (NCBI taxonomy): Eukaryota > Metazoa > Chordata > Mammalia > Carnivora > Canidae > Canis > Canis lupus. The sequence goes on from NC_064244.1 coordinate 20,009,823, forward strand.
GATCAAAATAACAATGGCAACTAAAATAACTCATAAATATTTCAAGTCCAAGTTTTCAGTAGTGTACTTTTAGTAGAAGTAAGCTAGGATTGTGAAGTACTCCTTGAAAAAAATTCTCTTTTTCTTTTAAAGCAGCCTCTAATATAAAACATTTGGTTTCATGATGGGGATCTACCAAGTTATTAATATGTGCATGGGGTTCACTGTGTCTCAGAGTTGATTGCAGAGATTTCTACACATACCCTCCTCTCACATTATAGATGAGTCTTTTCCTTTTGAGCCCCTTTATGAAAGCAAAGCACCATCGTGTAGCTGGAGTTGGCAAACCTGAGCTTGGATCCCAGACAGACCACCATGCCCTTGGGGCCAGCTCCCATTACCACCCTTTTTGAGCCTTTTTCTTTTACGTGTAAGATGTGGATTTTACCTACCTTACAAAGGGCGTGGTGAGGATTTTATATATGTAAAGTGCTGACTACAGTGCCCGGCATGGAGGTACCGTACTCAGTGGATGGTAGCTGCAGACGGTGGCAGGAGCCCCACGCGGGTCCCTTTTGCGCGTGTGATGGAGAATCCCTCTTGCTTCCAGGAAACGGCACCAGGTATGACCTGACCCCAGTCACAGCTGTCAGCGTCCACTTGCTCAGCAGCGATGGAACGCCAGTGCTGGTGGATGGTCCCATTTATGTCACCGTGCCCCTGGCCACACAGAGCAGTCTGAGGCACAATGCCTATGTCGCGGCGTGGCGGTTTGACCAGAAGCTGGGTAAGCAAGACTCCTGTGATTGGCTAGCAGAAGACTTCATTACTGTTTGATTTTCCTTTGAAGAAGTCCATGCAAGTCTCCCTTCCTGGAAAGATCCTGAATGCTGCTGCACACAGCGCATTGCATGGTTTCTGGCAGGTGAAGCTCAGGCCACTGCCAAGCAGGCAGGCTCTCTGGAGGGTTGTTTTTTTTTTTTTTTTTTTTTTTTTCGTTTTTGGTTTTGTTGTTACCTTTAAACTCATTTACTTGAATCTTTAAAGGTTATGAGAGCTACAGTCGGCTCCCCTAATCTTTATCCTTTTATTCTTTAGGTCTATGATCTCTCTTGGTCATGTGGTTTTTAAGTTTAATGAAAAAAAAAAAAAAACGTGGCCAACAAGGTACCAAAAGAGAAACAAAAATTACCCATAATCCCCCCCGACTAGAGGAAACCATTTATAGTATTTTGTACTATATCCTTCCAGTCATTTCGCTATGCACATATGCATTAGTTATCTATTTCTGCGTAACAAATTTCCCCGAAACTCAGCAGCTTTAAACAACAGTGAGCATCTCTTATCTAATATTTTCTGGAAGGTCAGGACACCACCTACCTGGGTGATTTCTGGGTCAGGTCCTCCAGCAAGGTTGCAGTTGGGCTGCCAGCCAGGGCTGTGTTCATCTTAAAATCCACTGGGGGTTGGTGACCACACTTCCAATCCTACAAAGCTATTGCAGGCCTCAGTTCCTTACTAGCTATTGGTGGGAGGCTTCCCTTCCTTGCCATTAGGGGTCTCTCCATGGGGCTGCTCACATCATGGCAGCTTTCACCAAAGCAAATGACCCAAGAGAAAAATAATAAAATAAAATAAAATACAGAAGCACAAGTGAGCAAAATGGAAGTCACAGTCCTTTATAATCTAATGTCAGAGTGACAGACCATCGCTTCTTTCCATATGCTCTTGGTCACAGGGCCCAACACAGGTACAGGGCGGGGTGGACTGCACACAAGTGTGAACACCAGTGCATGGGAATCCCTGGGGCCCTCTTATAAAGGCTGCCTTCCAAAAAATATATTTTTAACAGGAATGGGATTATATGCCATGTGCTGTTCTAACTTTGTTTTAAAAATCACTTGCATATCATAAACGTCCTTACATAGCATCAACTGTGAGTCTGCAATGTCAAAATTAATGATTGCATAGTATTTAATTATGTGGAAGTGTCATAATTTGGTTGCTCTGTTCCCTATAATTAGAGCAAAACATTACTATTCTTACCAGTGCTGTGATAAATATCTTTGCAGCTAAATCTTTAGGTGCAGCCATACTTACTTACTTAGAATAAAATTTTATATGAAGTGGACCTGCTGGATTAAAAAATATGAAATTCTGAAGCTTTTAATACGTCTTTCTAAATTATTCTCTAGGAAGTTTTATTGTTGATGTTCATCACAACAATATGGGCGCATATGCTTGTGTGCTTAGATTTTCATACCACCTTCATTCCCTCTTCCGTACTCCATAACCTTGAAAGTCAAGCTTAAAAATTCTGTTTTCAAGGGTTCCAGGGTGGCCCAATTGGTTAAGCATCTGCCTTCAGCTCAGGTCATGATCTTAGGGTCCTGGGATCGAGCCCCACGTCGATCCCACGCTGGGCTCCTGGCGCAGTGAAAAGCTTGCTTCTTCCTCTCTGCCCTGCTCGTGCTCTCTCTATATATATCTTTCTCTCTCACTAAATAAATAAAAACTTAAAAGAGAAAAAAAAAGAATATACTGGCTTTCAGATCCCCTAGCCCAGAATTTTAGAGTATTAGACTGTGCATAAAGATTATTGGGAGATGTGTAGTGTCAAATGTATTTTCAAAGATACCTATATTCCTTGAGTAGTCAAATCATAGTTCTGGAAATTTATATTTGAAAATAAATGACTGTTGTTGGGTGTCTGGGGTTTGGTGGGGTTTTGTTTTGTTTTGCTTTGGTTCATTTTGCTTTTCAAATAATTACTAGTAGAAGCCATAATTCTTTGTGTGGAATTCACTGATTTTACTAGACGTACTAAACTTGATATTGATGGATGGACAGTGTCACTGTATTAACATATCCCACACTAAGATAGACAGGCTATCACTGACGTGTGCCCTCTACAACCTAGTCAGGACATGAGGAGCCCTACACTTCCCAGGAGAAGATAGATTGAGAGGGGCGTGACTGGTAGAATCGCAGAAGAACACGGGAAAAAGTAGGAAGAAGGGAGATAGCTTGCATTCTGTATCTTGAAAACCTGGGTCTGCTCCTTGTAAAGCTGTAAGTCCCACCTTGGGCCAATCACCGTGCCTGTTTTCTCATTCATATAAGTCGTGCATTTGTTGAGGCTCTTATTCCTTTTATATTCTGCTTCTCTCCCTTCAGCCTCCCAGTTGGCCCCAAATGTGCCCAGGTCCGTGCTCTTGAGCAGCAGCATGGCATGTGGTTAAGAGCAAGGGGTCTGGGGGCACACTGGATTGGAATTCCAGCTCTGCTACGCACTGGCTATGTGGCCCTGGGCAAATTTGTGCCAGTTTTCTCAACTATGAAATGGGGGTGATAATAATAATAATAATATGTAATATTGTTACAAAGAAGATACTAGACGAAGTTCTCCAGAGAAACAGAACCACAGAACCAATAGGGTGTGTGTGTTGGGGGAGGCGGGGGTGTGTTTTATTTTAAGGAATTGGCTTATACATGTGTGGAAGCTGGCAAATACAAAATCTGCAGGGTCAGCCAGCAGCCTGGAGACCCAGAGAGGAGTTGATGTTTCAGCTTGGGCTCAAAGGTAGGCTGTTGGCAGAATTTTCTCTTCCTTGGGGGCAGTCTTTTTCTTGGTGCCTTCAACTGACTAGATGAGGCCCACCCAGATTATGAAGAGAAATCTATTTTACTCAGCCTACTGATTTATATGTTAATCTCATTTTAAAAATACCTTCACAGCAACATCTGTACATGTTTGACCAAATATCTGGGAACCATGACCTAGCTCAATTGAGACAAAAAATGAACCATGCCAAGGAAAAATGAATTAATGCTTATAAGAGGCTAAGTGTAGCACCTAGCACAGAGCAAGTACACCCTAAGAGTATATAAACAGAGAAAAGAGAAAAAAAAAAGTAAACAGAAGTCTCCCCGTCCTGTAGAAGGCTTTCACAGACCGTGCCCTCGAAACCACTTCCCAGATTCCCCTCAGCCAGATCTCTTGAAAGATTGTTCTCCATGTGCTGCTTCCATTTCTTAGCCCGCTACGATCTTGCTTCCTGCCACCCACTCTTCAGAAGAGTTAAGGGGTGTCCCCTATTAGACCATCCAAGTAGAAACCTCAGAGTTCTCCCCACTTTATTCTTTTGCTTCACCTTCCTGCCTGCAGCCACATCTGGTTCCCTGCAAAGACATGTTGCTGTCAGAGCAGGATTTCTCAGGTGTCCCCTCTCCCCTCCTTCTCTATGTTACCTCTTGCCTTGGTTCAGACGCTTCCCTCTTTTCTGGCCAGTTCCAGCAGTCCACACTCCTCAGGCACACAGATGTCTTCAGAGCCAGCCACTGCCTGTCACTCTGCCTCATATCCAGCCACTTGTCTTCTGCGCCACCACCATTGCTCCCACACCAAACTGCCTACCCATCCCTTTCCCCATCTATGCTAAGGTGTCCCCGAAGCTTGTCCCATTATGTGAGCGGGATCTCTCTTTTCAAATCCCTTTCTCCATCCCCAAAACCATAATGTAACCCCTCTCACTTACATTGTACATATTGCAGTGATACCAGAAATATAAACGGACCTTGCAGTTTCTTAGTTACCTGGACAGTTTATTGTGAAGTAACATTTGTACTTAAAAATGATTATATACGCAGAAGACAATCGTATACATACGTACAGAGAGAGAGGCACAAACTGTGATCACGAGGGCCCTTGTGAAGGAGACGGGAGGAATCAGAACCAGAGGAGATGCAACAGGGAGGTGGAGGCAGAGACTAGAGCCGTGTACTTTGAATATATGGAGGAAGGAGCCACAACCAAGGAACAGAGGCAGCCACGAGAAGCTGAAAAAGGCAAAGCAACAGAGGCTCCCCGGAGCCTCCAGAAGGAACCAATCCTGCTGACACCTTGACTTCAGCTCGGCGGAACTGACTTCAGAACTCTGACTTCCAGAACTATAAGAGAATACAGGTGGATTGATTTAAGCCTTCTAAGTCCATGGTCATTTATGACAGAAGCAACGAGAAATTAAAATGATACAGAAGTCCGTGAAAACAAAGAAATGTGCATTGCGATGAAGCCTCTGAAATGTAAGTTATCCGATTCTCCATCTCTTCCCTGGAAATAATCCCCACGACATCGAGCCTTTTGTCATCAGGAACCTTGTCCACAATCTATTTTCACTTAAATGGTCTCTTTAATCTAGCATCAACTGTGAGAAATGTAGCTGCCAAACTCCTGGCTATAACAACTTGTATGTGAACACAGAAAAGCCAACATTTGGATAGTCATTCAAAAATAATCAAATGACTTAAAGTATGTTTTGTGAGAACTTTAAGATTGATGGATATGTCAAAGAAACCGTATGTTCTTGAACTTCCTAAACTCAATAGAAGCCTACATATTTCATAAGGGTTTTTTTTTTACTATTTTTTTTATTACTAAGGTTCTTATTTTGTTATAGTTAATCAATATAATACCATTATTTCAGTAGAAACTAAGTTATCTTGTTTAAATAAAAAGTTCCAAGGCAGTATTATCAGATCAGGAGAAGAGTAGGAACACATCTTAAGCTTAAAACACTGCTTACTAATTAGCAGCTCTTTATGATTAACTCAAACACAATAATCACTTCAAACCATTTTAACACTTTAAATTATCTGCTTTTGAGGCAAATCAAAGTAATGGTAGTTCCAAACTGTTTAACAGCCAGATACAGCAATCTGTGAATCCATTAAGAATTGTTCACCTAAATCGGGATTGGCAAACTACAGCAAAGCTAAGAATGGTGTTTACATTTTTAAATGATTGAAGAAAGAATCAAAAGAAGAATATCTCATGGGAAATGAAAATTAAATGAAATTCAAATGTAAACACCCCCAAATAAAATTGTATTGAATGCTATGGACTGAATGTTTGCATCCCCCCCCCTTCAAAATTCATATGTTTGAAATCCTAACCCCATTGTGTTTGGAGGTAGGGCCTTTGGGGGATGTTTAGGTGATGAAGGTGGAGCCCTTATGAATGGGATTAGCACCCATGTAAAAGAGACCCCAGAGAGCTCCCACCCATGTGAGGACAGAGAGAAGATGCCATCTGAGAACCAAGAAGTGGGATTTCATGAGACATTGATTCTGATGGCACTTCCAGCCTCCGGAGCTATGAGCAATGAATATCTGTAATTCATAAACCACCTAGTACGTTATTATTTTTATAGCAACCCAAAGAGACTAAGACACGAACACAACCATACCCATTTGTGTATGGTCTCCATGAGTGCTGTCTCATTACATCGGTGAGGTTGAGTGGCTGAAACAGAGACCGGGTGTCCCCACAAACTGAAAATACTTGCTGTCTCACCTCATACAGAAGAATTCTGTGATCCTTGATCTAGAAGACATTCAACAGGGAAGCTCTTGCCACTCTAGTACTAGAACGTAGATTCTGCGCTCATGCTCTGCAAGGCTGAAGCGGGGGTGCCTGGCACAGCCACAGTGTGCTACTTCCTGCCACCTGGGTAGCCCTCAGCATTTTGCTAGGAGTGAGTATTGATGCTCAGACGGGTAACGCCTTTGTTATAGGGCAAGACTTCAAACTCTGTAAAGAAAGATGAAATTGCTTTTAGTTCCATGGGACTTTTATTTGAAAAATAAATCCACATTTTAACACTACCTCAAATACTTCAATCCATGACTGCCAGATGACTGAAAGTTTATTCTGATGAGAGGGACCTAGAGATGCTCCCTTTTAAACACCATCAGAATGGAATCAGTATTTGATGCTGCCATTTATCACCATTGTCTTCTTTTCCTTTTTCTTATTCTTTTTTTAATGGCTACAGTTGTCTTTTTTTTTCTTTCCTTTTTGAACAAGCCAAAAATTTTCCATTATGAAAATTAGCATCTCTATACTTCAACCCACATGTTCATCAGAGGATGACCTAATAGATTAGCACTCCCTTAGAACATAAGTAAAGAAAGTTGGATTTCGTTTAGTGTGTTACAGCAATTTGAACTGACTCATTGTTATGTGCACTCTCCATAAAAAGAATTTTTTTTTAAGAAGTGCAGCTTGCATATCCTAGAATTCAAACCTCTGCTGCATGTCAGTACCGTGTTAAAGTGCCACTTGATTTGTGCCCTTGATTTGCACGGGAGGACTCTGTTTAGTGAGCACAAGTCTTTACTTTTGAGGAATGAGCAGATTTCTTGAACTTGCAGTCTTCTAACTGTGCTCTTTTGGAAAGTAGAAGCATGCCAGTGCCTGGATCATGGGTGGAGGCCGGGGGCAGGGGATGGGCTAATGTGGACAGACACACGTTCTCATCACTCATGTGCAGGGGTGCAGTTTGAAGGAAGCAGTTTTCCTTCCCCCGTCTGGCACACGAAATTTCACTGGTCATGGTGAATGCATCTTAGCTGAGGCTTTCTGGGCAGTAGGAGATGATTAGGTCAGCTTGCTTTTACAGGCATTTGCCCTCTCGCCTAGAACTGGGGCAGCAGATGGTTGTCCAATGTTTCGGGTTGTCAGACTGTGATCTGACTCGTTGCCCTGGGGAATGGTCACTTCTGAGCATGCAAACCAGGTCAGTGGTTTGGATTTAAAGTGACCAACTAACTGGCAAATCAGCATTTCGGTTCCTGGACGTGATAAGTTTCTGCTGTTTGAAGAGGACTTGGGTTATTACTGGATTTGAATACTCTCATCCTAACGAGATGACAGAAATAAAAGCATCTTCTAAGTGAAGCTACATTGTAGAATCCAGTTTTAACTGCCTTCCCAAAACACAGCCTGTGGAGTGTGTGTGGGTTGCTATAGAAATGGCAGTTACTAAACCACCTCTTGTCATGCACGTATGGTGCATATGTACCAGGCACTCGGGATCCCCACTCTCAACTGGCCTGGAGTGGATTGGTCTCCGCTTCAGATGGTGAACAGTACTGCTCAGGCCGTGCTCTTTGAACTAGTGCATTTAGGTAAGTCTCGGCCAGCCTGCCCATGAAGGTGGGGCCTGATTCAAATTATAGATCTGGATGTTTTTTCCATTTCATTGTTTTCTGGAGGGGAGGAAGGGATGGGAGTTCTTAAAGCACTAAATTATGCTTGGAACTTTCCAGAAATGAACATAATATCACTGCCTTATCGTTTTTCTCTCTATGCCCTGAGCACACGTCAGAAGGGAAGGTGACAGATGGAATACTGAGATGCAGAGATGGAATTAAGGATGGGGGGGGGGCAAAAAGTTAGAACAAAAGAAGGAAGTTCAGGTTTCTAGCAAGTAAGTGTGTACTTACATGTGTGATGTTAATTTTAGAACCATACATGCCGTCGTTTATTTTTTTCAAAAAGAACAGACTCCATAGTTAAGAGTATTGCGAAGAAAGCTTACTATCTTAAGTGTGATGCCACTTTGTCCTTAAGAAAGGTGACATGAAGTAGGCCTTCTCCCAGTGCAGGCTGTTTCTCAGAAACAAAGAAATAACTCTCAGGAAAGGAGTCTCCACTTTCCCAGATTTTAAAATTGCCCATAAAAGTGAATTCAGGCTTCTGCTAGGTACGTAGGAGAAGCCAAGGTAAAGGAAGTCGATTGAAATGATGTATTAAAGGACAGAAAGGAACACTTGGAGGGAGATACAGGACTTCATTTAGGTAAAATGGTGGCAATCCCGTAGAACTTTAGTTGACCAGAAATCTTGGCTGCCACATGGCCAACAAACTGGTGTGGTTTTGAGACACAGATTGCCATCTTTTGGCCACTACCCACCATGAGCATCACAGCTGCGTGGTCCGAGGGGAGTGTGCTCAGGCTGCCCACGGGGAGAACGGAAGCACAGTGATCTCAGAACATGGACATTTGTTTTTCAGTTGTTGCCTAGCAACTCAAAAAAAAAAAAAAACATTCTTGTGCTATCAGCCCATTCCTAGGAGTCATTAAGCCGTTTGTGTTTGTAGCCACCCCCTAACCCCAAAATGAGAATTTTCAGAGAATAATGAATGCCATCACATTAGCCACATTGTAGTTGTGATTCAAGGCCAGTTTTGTTTTGAGACCTTATTGTTACAGACTTAATCTTTCCTAAAGTGTCATTTTATACAGAACTAGAACTCCCCATGCTTGAGTATGACCTAAACAGTTTTTGGCAAGCTTTGCAAATGACTGTTGCCCACTTTGTGGTCTTAGAGTGTATAGAGATCAGTATGATTCTCCTGAAAGGAAATGTATTTTACTGACAACTCTTAATTCCCACTGACGGAATATTCACATTGTGAACTTTCCATGGCAAATATGTATCCCCCAGCCGGCCTCCCCATCACCTGGACGCCTCCAAGCCCCTTGCTTTGCTGCTGCCCCTTGGCCTGCATTTTAAGCAATGTGTCTGACATTGCTCGTTCTACTAGCAGCCTGGGTGATAAATAAGAAGGTTGAAGCTGCCATAATTTTCTTTAAAACCAAATAATCTTAAAATGTCTTCTGTTTTCAGTTCTCTCCACTGAAATGGATAATTAAAGGGAAAGGTATTTTTGATAGAATATTGTCCTGGTAGTACCATTATAGCAGGAGTCCATAGAATATAGGCAGCATGAAGCCCAGAAATTGAGACAGCTTAGACTTGGATACTGGCTCATCCTAGTAACCAACTAGGCTACCTAGTTTTGTATGTTGAACAAATCCCTTAACCTCCCTGGGCCATAAAATGGGAACAGCACCTGGCACTCGGTAGAGAGCTCTGTGCATGTTAGCTATCATTATTATAATCATCACTGCTAGGATGCAGCCCATATTTAGTTTGTGAATTTTTGGTGAAGCATGATGTAAAAAAGGACAGGTATGGTGAAGTCCTGGCATCTTTAAATTTAATATCCATTCTCAGCCAAGGCTGCCGAGTGGCTCTTAGGCAGGTATCCGGTTTGATTGGTTGGTTCCCTTGTTCCATATTTATACCGGTTGCTCCATGTTTTGACTGTCATTGCTGTTTCCCTTTTCAAATAGCTGTTAAAGTTCAAAGTAGGTTTTAATCTGAGCAAAGCAGGCACATAAGTCCCCTGGTGGGCTGAGCAAGTGTTTGCCCGGTGTCTGAACTCCAGACCAGCCCTGCTCTGCCTTCCCACAACTCCACACCCTTGGTCTTTACAGCATCCCATGTTGTCCTCACAATGCTGAGGAGGAGGACTTGGGGTGGATGAAGATCCCAATGTCCAGGCTTTCCAGAGTCAGACTGCAAGTTTTTCAAACTGGAACCTGTTGACCCAAAGAGCTTCTTTGGTGTATGGGAATTATCCAGAAGGATTTTAAAATCTGAGGTTTGGGGTTTGATAATAATCTTGTAAAACTTGGGATGCCTGAGTGGCTCAGTCAGTTAAGCATCTGCCTTCGGCTCAGGTCATGATCTCGGGGTCCTGGGATCAAGCCCCGCATCGGGCTCCCTGCTTAGTCGGGGGGAGTCTGCTTCTCCCTCTGCCTTGTGCACCTCCCCCCACTTGTGCTCGCTCTCTCTCTCTCTTTCCCTTTCTCAAATAAATAAATAAAATCTTTTTGAAAAATCTTAGAAAACTTAACATGAAAATATTCAGCAGCATCAAGATTTGATACAGAATTTAAAGTCACCAGATACTCTCATTGCCTGAATATACACTTAGGAATAGACTATTATTGGATAGAATAGAATCTCAGAGAGAGAACTGAACTGGGGTGGGTTGCTGTCGTTTGTCAAGGATCCCCACTGTGTTAAGCAAAAGTATGATCAAAGTATGTTTAAAGAGGAAAATTTCTTGGCAAGTTCAGCCAGAAAGAAGGTAACAAGAGAACGAAATCTTAGGCACACCAGGCTCAAAAGAAGCCTCACCCTACGTCTCTATCATGTTTATGTTGCAAGTGATGAGTGCCCTAGAGTCATCAGATACTACATTATGTTGCTGGGTTTTATTTTAATTTTATTTTGAAATTGGATAGTCTTTTCTCTGTTTCTTCTTTAAACTTGTTTTGGTTTCAAACTTTTGTACGAGCTACACTCTTTTATATTAAGATATTTTTAACACATAATGACTTTTTAAATAAGTTGAACACATTGCACAAGGATTTTGTTTCCATTCTAAATTAATTTTGTGCATTAATCAGGTCTGGAAATCATCAGAAGGAAAGATAGTCCTGGCCTGGTGTCTATTTTAGGCAAAGCTTCATCAACACTCCAGATTTAATCTTGGAAATATGTGCATTACTGAGAAAACCTTTTAAATAGGTCATTTTATCTCTTGACATTTTTTTTAAGATTTACTTATTTGAGAGAGAGAGAGAGAGAGAGCACGAGCAGGAGGGGCAGAGAGAGAGAGAGGCAGAGAGAATCCCAAACAGACACCGAGCTGAGTGCAGAGCCCAACTCAGGGCTCGATCCCGTGGTCCTGAGCTGAAACTGAGAGTCAGACACTTCACCTACTGTGCCACTCAGGCGCCCCCATTTTATGTTTTGGAATAAAATCCTACCTCTTAGTCACTCTGCCCTTCAAGCAGTACCAACCTTAGACTGAGCAAGAATGACGGCTGCTCTGACCCCCCCACCCCACTTTAGAGGACCTCACTCTGATCCTCATCCAGCTGTGCCCTCTCCTCATGGGATAAGCATCCACTGACCCAAAGGGATGTGGTCAACTAGAATCTGAGACTCCTTTCTAGAACACCCTCCTGATACTCTAGACTCCAGGGTCCCCTGCCCACACAGGCCTAAAGTGGTTTCCAGGTGCTCTACCCCCAAGGCCTTCTCCCAAGGGCAGACCTCTCCACCCATATACATGGGCCATGTGCATACCCTTAGGCCAAAAGGGTGGCCAAGGAGTGACTGCTGTTTGGGTCATGAACTTGGACATGGAGTAGGGATCCACATCCATGTGCACGAGGGTTGGGGAGTGAGTTGAGAAGGGATATGGGTCTCAGACCAACTCTCCTCCTGCCATTTGTCCCGGCATGTACTCTGAAGCATGTAAGAATTCCACGTTGAATCCTAGACTTTAAGTTCTATAAAATGATGGCTGAGAGGGTAGGACATCTTCCTATGTTGATTCTTTTTGGCCCTTGTCTGGAGTCACTCCATTCAAATTCTTTGTGTTTACACACGTACACATGCCTATATGGAACACACACACACAGCAAACCCAGCCTACGCAGAATGCACTCCATTCAAGGTATCCACAGAAGCACCCTTGCTTGTTCTGCAGCATGACAAGTGGACGCAGTTGTACCTGGCAGCCCAGGCATCTCCAATGTGCAATTCGAAGTTGTGCCTAAATTGTAGGGAAAGAAAAAATAGGATCATGTGGGGAACACTCTCTTCCCCCTACTCATTCTCAGCTGAGCTTATCCATTCGCAAAGCAGGCATTGCTATAAACCAACATTTTTCATCACTGTTCTCAGAGCAGCCGTGGAGGTTGAGAGCTACCATCTTTCTTAGAAAGACGCCAAAACTTGGTACATGCACAGCATCCCAGGGAACACAGGAGACACACAAAAACATGCTTTCCCTCAGACTTCAGGTCCCTTCCTTTTTTAGTGCATCAGATTTTTGTGCATTCCTGCCCCTATGCCAAGACTTGATGTGGCTTAATAGTATAATGGGCTAAATCTGGGAATGCAAAACAGCCCAATCCCAGGTGTGTTTGATTTGGCCCATACAGTTGGTTTGGGGGCAGTTGTTTGTTTACTGTGTTTTAATTTACTGCCAACATTTAAAAATGAAAGATTGTCATTGGAGTTCTTTTCTTGGCTTCTCTTTTCTTAGAATTAAACAGTTCATTCATTCCAGCATATATTTATCGAACAGCTTCTTTGCGCCATACTTCTTACTCCACTGTTGGCTCTTGGGATAAAGCAATGACAAAACAAGTCCAGGAAGGACCCTATGGTTATGAAGCTTTTGTTCTAAATGAAGGAGACAGAAAGTGAGCCAGTTTGCTTCATAAGGCCTAAGTACCGTAAGACTGTTGGGTAGAGTGATGTCAGAGAGAATGATTGGCTGACCAGAGCCTTTGGAGAAGTGACATTAGAGCTGAGATCCTCTAGACCCCTAAGAGACTCATGGGAATATCTTGGGGGCCGAACATTCCAGACAGAAAACACTCAATAGTCAATGCAGAGGTCTTAAGGTTGGGATCGATTTGGCCACATTTGCAGTAGCCAGTTGCATGAGCAGCACTGCCCCTTCAAGCAAGGGCACGACAGCATCTGTAGGCATTTGAGTTTGCCAGCTCCTGCCTGGTAGTCTGACAAGTGACTGGGTTATTTTTTAAGTATTAGTTGAAATATTTCTGAAGTTGTTTCAAGCACTGGCTTCCCAGGTGATGCGCCCTGGCAACATGTTAGGAAATGGCATCAGGATTTTGTGAAAGAATCGCTATCCCCACAAAGGTGCCAGTAAGTTAGAGCTTTGCTACTCAAAATGTGGTCCAGAGATGGGGAGCTTGTTGGAACCTCAGACCCACTAAATCAGAATCTGCATTTTGACAAGATCTCCATTGTAATAGGCTCTTCAGCAAGCACTGGTTTGGAACATCTTTCCGTATTCCATACAGATGTTGTCAACTCTGTTGTGCTCCCCTCATTGTGCAGAAGTTTTCTAATGCTGAGAATTAGTGGCTGTGCCTCCCACAGTCCTGGTCAGCTCCCTCCACCCAGTCCCTTCGGACTTATAATTGCAAGAGGGATATTGGACTTCGTGTGTAATGAACAAAATTCCTCTCCATATGGGCCTAATTAGCCTGTACTCTATTGACATACAGTATCAGAATAGAAATAGCGACTTTCTAGAAATTTATATATACCTATTATAAATCCAAAATTTTCTCATTAAATTTTATTAATTCTATGATGTATCCTAATACTTCTGACTACCTATTTAAGTCCTATGCTTTCTCTAACTTTGCCAGAATCTTTATGGTTTCCCATTACTCTTTCTAAACCTTGGTACAATAAGGTTTCTGATGGCTCATCTACAGCTTAAAGGAAAAAAAAAAAAAAAAAGAAGAGTCACTTACTTGGATTAAAGTTATTTTTAAGAACCTACTTCTCAAAAATTTGCCTAAAAATACCCAGGGAACATGTTGTAGCTGAATACAGATTCATTTCTTGTTTCAATTTCTAATAATTCAGCATATCTCTGATTTTATGCTTCAAACAAAAGGTCATTGGTTGTAATGAGTTGCCCTTAATTTTATTATTTAAATCAGCCCTGAATTGTACTTGCCCGAAGCCATAAGAATCCAACCATCTATACTAAACTTTTGCTCTTCCATTCAATTGCTTTCAACAAGAATGGTTGAATAATTGACACCAGGTAAATACTTTGCTATGTAATTAACAAGAAATGTTTCCCCCTCACAGATTTCATGGAAAAATAATTCCAAAGAAGGAAGCGTAGCTACTCAAAGGCATGGACTTGAATTTGGGGGAAAACACGAAGGCTACCCCACAATGGCATCAAAGTAGAAATTGTCGCTGTTTCTGCTAGGGCTTAGGGTGATAAATGTGACTTAGGGCTGATGGAGTCCTATGTTCTGATTTTAGTGAGGGGTCCTGGCACAGATTTGTTAGAGCACGCAGAAAAATAGACTTTGGCCTTGATACTTGTGTATGCACAGCTGACAGAAAAGTATAGAAGAAGTTATACCCTTTGATAATGCAAATGAAAGCCCTGAAAAGTAAGTCATCTAGATTCTAGAGAAATCCAGCATATTCAGGAAGTAAGAGAGACTCTGTGATTAAAACTAGCGATGAGAGGGGCGCCTGGGTGCCTCAGTAGGTTAAGCATCTGCATGACTTGGGTCGTTATCTTATGGTCCTGGGATGGAGCCCCACATTGTGCATCACTTCAAGCTCTGTGTTCAGCGGGGAATCTGCTTCTTCCTCTCCCTCTACTCGTGCATGGACTCTCTCTTTCTCTCTCTAAAATAAATAAATACAATCTAAAAAAAAAATAGTGATAAGCAGTAGCAGCACTTGTCTACTTCTTAAGAAATTGGTTCTCAAGAAAAAAAAAAAAAAAGAAAGATTGTTCTCAGAAGAGCCAGTGCCCACACTGTGCTAATTACTGAGCAAGAGTCGCTAGAGCTAGAGTGAGGAGATGGTTACTGGCTGTGGCCAGAGCTGAGAGGCAAGCCAGCCAGTGTGTTCCTACCAGCAAGTTCATGTCTAGATCACACATGTGTGTGTCCCACCTCTCACCATCCATGTTCCCAAGTATCTCGCAGTAAAAATGTAGGTGTAGGAGTAGAAATAGCTATATTTCACAGTGTGGCTCTTCAATACTCACCCTTTGACTGATGGAACTTCTTGGAGATGGGTTTTCTGAGTGGCTGTGGAATTTCTTCATGAGTCCCAGCGTCTAGACCTAGTAGAATTCACTCCAGTTCTCTCACAAGAGAAATGCATCAATTCGAATATGTTAGCTGCACGAAGTAGGACACCCAACTGCAAGTACCTAACTGCTGAGGTATTTATTGGTTACATGACAAAAGCCACATGAACCAGCTCCAAGATTGCTCCCAGGGGTCCGGGACATCGGCCCAGAGGTCCTCTCCTGTGCCATCCTCAGCGTCCCCAGCGTTCACACAGCTAGAAAGTGACAGAGCTGGAATTCACATTCAGGCTTATCTTATGCTGGGGAAGCCGTCCATGCAGTCAGTTGGCCCTTTATAATGCTGGGCTTTTATCTGGCCCGAGTTGCGACGCCTGATGTGGTGACATCTCTCACTGCAGTACAGTGGCTTGTGCCTCTGTGCATTGCCTAAGACCCAAGGTGTCAGCTTCAGCTTGTAATTAAAGTGTGGGTTGTCACTTACAGTTTCCTTTTCAAAATCAGTAGTGCTCCTGATACCGGGGTTTTCTGCTTGTTATCAAATGCTGAGATGAGTTAGCAGGGCCGCTAGAATAGGGACTTAACCGGCAGAATAAATGTGGCAGCCAAGAACAGCAAGGTGCCCTACAGGGCGTATTCAAGTTAGACTTGTGTTATGAGAATTTTTCGTATTTGAGAGTTTTGATAGCCATTTGTTAGGTTTTTATTTAATGCACTTTTCTTTATATTTTGCAAATAAAGGCTGGTTTCATTACTGCTTGGTGACACAGCAAGAAGGTGGCACTCTTGGAGATTGCTAGGAGAGTCCATCAGATCTTACAGACCAGCAGAAGGCATGTCTTTTTCTGCCTGTCAATTACTGTGTGTAATAATCTTTGTGGTTAAGCGTAGCTTCCAAATTGAGAACTCCTGGTGCTTTATGCACCACGAACCTTGCCAGCTGAATACAGAACTGATTCATTTTCCAAAGATTAGGACGACTTCTCAACAAAGTATGTATTCTTGAAAAAAAAAAAAAAAAAAAGCCCTAAATCTTTCTGTTGGATAAGGTTTAACTCCAGAAAATTATAATCCAGACAAAAACTGATGTGAGGGAGGATGTGTGGAAGGAAAGAAACACTGAGCTTGGATTCAGAACATCACGGTTAGATAACTGGTTTTGTTCCTCATTCCCTCACACTGCCTGAGGACACGACACTGACACGGTTTTAAGAAGGTGGGTCATCTAGTTGCCGGTGGCAGGCTGCCCTGGGCATGAGAGTAGGGGGTGTTGGTAGCGAGGGAGCAGGGTTGATAACAGCAACATTGATAACAGCATATAGGAAAGGAAGGAGGGAGGAAGGAAGGGAAGGAGGAAGCAGGGGAGAGAGGGAGGGAGGGGGAGGGAGGGAGGGGGAACAAGCATGGTGTGGGAAGCAGTGTCTAATGTAGGAGGAAACAACTACTTTCCTCAGTAGGGACCTGAGGGCATCTATATTTTCGAAGCCAGCATTGTAGTGGATCATGATCATAGCCCCGAGTTATCCTGAAAAATCAAAATTATATTCAATTTCATAAGGCAGGAGTAAATGATACTTTTTAGAGTATTTGTTAAATCTTCCATTTTGAGTTTTGGTGAAGAAAACCCGAGCTGTATAGAAGAAGAGCTTCCAAATCATGTTCCGGAGATGTCCTTGGGGTCGCTGTGGCGGCCAGGTTTGGGGGTGGGGAGGTATTCTCTTCAACTTCATGCAGAGAAGCTGATCTTTAATCTTTTTTATATATTAATTTCTGCTTAAGATTTCATTAAAGGGAGAGCGTTCAAATGCTTTAGGAAAGGATTTGAGGGGCCCCTGGGGGGCTCAGTGGTTGAGCATCTGCCTTTGGCTCAGGTCGTGAACCTGGGGTCCTGGAATCGAGTCCCACATCAGGCTCCCTGCAGGGAGCCTGCTTCTCCTGCCTTATGTCTCTGCCTCTCTCTCTGTGTCTCTCATGGATAAATTTAAAAAAGAAGAAAAACACACATATGCAGCTGACAAAGTTTACATTACCACCCTGTCCCAATAGGACAGTTACTTTTTTCTGTTTCATATTAAGGTTTTCCTTAAATGTCTGGCAGTCTTGGCTGTTTGATCAGGTTTAGCAGGATTACAGGGTGTTAGAAGCTGAGCACATCTAAGGAGATCTGGCTGGGAGGTTTCCTTGGGGAAGCCCCACATCAGAAACTTTAAATCTTGGGGCATTTGGGGGGCATTAGTTGAGCATCTGCCTTTGGCTCAGGGCATGATCCCGGAGTCCCGGGATCAAGTCCTGCATCGGGCTCCTTGCAGGGAGCCTACTTCTCCCTCTGCCTCTCTCTCTGTGTGTCTCTCATGAATAAATAAATAAAATATTTTAAAAAGGAAAAAAGAAATAAAAAAGAAAATGATTTGAAAAGTCCTGATCTAGAAATTTCAGTAATGCAGAATTTCTTTCCTTGGTGATGCCAGAGGGGTCCTGTATGACCTTCATGCACACACAGTGCCAGGTAACAGGCGTGCCACAGACCTTGGTCAGAGCACAGGAGCCACCGGCCTGCCCCCTGCAGACCCCTCAGCAGCTGGCCAGCTGCTGGGCACAGTAGCCGCTGGGCCGGAAGGACGTGGGGCCTGCCTGCACCCCTCCGCTAGGTGACACTCCGTGCATCCCAGCAGCTGCCTCAACCACCCACCGGTGAGGAGGACCCCGAGAGAGTCTGGCAAGGCCTCCACGGGAAGGGATGGGAGGAGGATAGAAGGAGTCGGCTGGGCCAAGGAGAAGCTGAATCGCAGGCCTGCAGCGGGCCTAAGGATGTAGCCGCGCCGGGCTGCCTGGAGGACGCTGGGGCCTTCTCCACGGCTGGGCCACAGAGGAGACCAGCCTACCCGGGCAGCAGCGGAGGTAACGGGCCGGAGCTTGCATCTGTCCACGGGCAGGTGCGAGCCCGGCCTGGAGGAGAGGGACCCCCAGCCCTGGCCCCCTGGCCGCGTGCTGTGCCCAGCGAGCCTTACCCAGCAGAAGAGACTTCACAGAGGTGTGTTTGTCCTGCGGGCCGGCCCCCCCAGTGACGCCCCCTGGCTCCAGCTCCCTAATGGGGAGCACAGGATCAATTCTCTTGGTGTGCGCTGGCTCCTCAGGTGGGGAAGTCGCCCTCATCCCGCCGCACCAGGCTCTCCCTAATGAGAAGCATATGTCCTTGCACACAATTCATTAATTCTCCTATTCCCCGTAGCCTCTTTCCTCCCACAGAACGCGGAAAGCTTGGAAATGGCTTTTGCCAATAACAGCATGACTGTTTGAATCCTGAGATAGTGTCACCCTTGATTCACTGAAGATGTGTGCATTTTGCAGAAAACTTAGGCCAAAATAAATGCCTCTTTCCCGGCTGGCTTTGTTCCCTTCAGTCTGAATTTTACCCACACTTCTGTAAGGAGCTCTTTCCTGACAACCACACCCAGCTTTTCACAGAAGGTCATCTGCTAGTTTTGGGGTTGCATGTCGAACCTGCAGTCATTCTCAAATACTATTGAGCTCCTATGCCAAGGATATTTCTTGGTGCTGGGAAGAAGATGAAAGGAAGATAGGACCCGGGCCCCAACTCCTGGAGCCTACAGGCAGAGAGAGGAGGCAAGAGGTCTGCCAACACGTTAGCCACTGACGTAACGTCTTTTCTGGAAAAGTAACACAGTGACATGCCCTAGGAGTGCCGAGGCATGGGGAGATCCTGGAGTTCTGGAGACACTCAAGATGAGCACATGACGGGACTTGAATCTTGAAAGATTCTTGAAAGAAGTAGGTTTTTGGAAGAGAGAAGCAGCGTGGGAGAGGAGAGCACCAGTGGCCCTGCAAAGCCACAGACTTAGGTCAAATGTACACTGTGTGAGCGGATGTTCGAGAAGCTGAGGGTCTGAGGGAGGTGCTAGAGGGCACAGGTGGGGACAGGAGCTCTGAGAGCACCGTGCCTCCACTTCCAGGGCCCATTTTTTTCTTTTTTTAAATTAAGCTTATTATTTTAATTCCAGCTGGTTAACATCCAGTGTTATCTTAGTTTCAAGTATGCAACGTAGTGACTCAACAATTCTCTATGTTACCCAGTGGTCATCCTGATAAGTGTACTTTTAATCCCCTTTATCTGTTTTACCCATCGCCCCCACCCACCGCCCCTCTGGTGACCAGCAGTTTGTTCACTATAATTAAGAGTCTGTTTCTTGATTTGTGTCTCTCTTTCTTCTTTTTTTCCTTTGCTCATTTGTTTGGTTTCTTAAATTCCACGTATGAGTGAAATCATATGGTATTTGTCTTTCTCTGGTTTATTTCACTTCCCATTATACGCTCTAGCTCCATCCGTGTCAGTGCAAATGACAAGGTTTCATTCTTTTTGTGACTAATATTCCATTGTAGATAGATTTACACCATCTGCTTTATCCACTCATCTATCAATAAACACTTGGGCTGTTTGCCATGATTTGGCCACTGTAAATAATGCTGCAATAAACATGGGGGTGAATGTATCCCTTTGAATTAGTGTTTTTTAGGGGGTAAATACCCAGTAGTGCAATTACTGGATCACAGAGTAGTTCTATTTTTGACTTTTTAAGGAACCTTCATACCATTTGTAATGGCATCCAAAGCCCTTCCCAGCCCTTCCCAGGCAGACAGTAGACTCCTTTCCAGCCTGTCCCTCCCTGCCTCCATCGCATCCCCAGGCATCTTCCAAGCTGCGCTTCCCTTGCCTTCCTGCACACCTCTTCCTCCTCCTCTTCCTCCTGGTGTCCTCTCCTCCCCCAGCCCCAGCTGCTGGTTCTTCAAAACCTGACTCATCCAGAAGCCTCCTCCGCCCTCCCTGTCCTCCCAAAGCAGGCGTGCAAAGCAGCGGCCCATTCGCCAGTCACTGGCCTTTCTGGCTCCTGCTGGCACCACCGCCACCGCTGCCGAGCTGGGACCCTCCAGGCTGGCCGGGGAGGACGTATTAGCTGGGGAGTGAGAGTGGGGGGCTCCATTCACCAGGCCGCCACTGTTTGGCTGGGAGATATTTTAGAAGTGTTTTTCTAGGGACACCTGGGTGGCTCAGCAGTTGAGCATCTGCCTTTGGCTCAGGGCATGATCCTGGAGTCCCAGGATCGAGTCCCCCATCGGGCTCCCTGCATGGAGCCTGCTTCTCCCTCTGCCTGTCTCTGCATCTCTCTGTGTGTCTCTTGTGAATAAATAAATAAAATCTTAAAAAACAAAACAAAACAAAAAAGTAAGTGTTTTTCCAGTCGATGTGCTTGTGTTGTAGAAGGCGGAGGCAACTTAGCAAGTTAGGTTTGAATGAACAGCAATTAGGACCCATGAGCTCCAGGTCTTTCTGTCTGGGTCCCTTCAGCCTTAACCTGGTATCCACTGAGTTTGCAGAGCGTTGACTCAAGAATCCACCCTGGGAAAAACTGCAAACCAAAGAGTGCATGCCACCCTCCTAGCCGAGGTGGAGACCCTGGCAGGGCTGCGTTGGGGGAGAGCGCCAGGGGGCACGGGGTGGGGTGTGGAAGTCGGGGACCTCCGGCATGGGATCCCCAAGCAGAAAACCAGAAACGGCCGCCAACACTCAGCCCTCTACCTTTAGGGAAGCTTTCTTCCTAAACCTGGAAAGCCTTAGCCAGCGCCAAAGTTCCCGTGTTTCCATTTCCTCGGGGAGCTCTCGTTAAAAAACAAAATTCAGTGGCGCAAACTTGAAGATCTAATTGGCTTTATTAAATGATTCATGAATTGGGCAGCATCCCATCTAGCAAGGAGACGGGAGGAGCCCTGCTGAGCTGAACAGGAGAAAGGCTTTTAAAGACCGAGAGGGCATCAATCAAAGAAGGAAGGACTTTAAAAAAGAAGAAGGACTTTATTAGCAAGAAATGCACTGAGGCAAGGTTGCCCCCCTAAGGGGAGCAGCAGGGGTCTATCAGGAGCTTCCCTGGTATTGACCAGGAAATTCTGGGTTGACTGGTTCAAGGTTACATACCTGCAGAGTTGCAAGTACAGTTAGGTTAGGTATGAAGCCTTGGTTTACGGGCTTGGGGCCCTATCTTAAGTGAAGCCATTGTCGGCCTGCCTTGTGTTTCTAACGCTCCACAGGACTGAGTGATGCTCCGAGTAGCTCAATCATCTCCGGGTTGGTGTTTTTCAGCAAATTAATCTGAATCAGGCCTCCTTGTTCTCATACTCATTTGAGAGACTTCCTAGTTTGTGTTCTCGCCTAATGTGAATGGCAATCCTCTCCAGCCACGATTCAGCCTGTTGCACGGGAAAGTCTGACCCTGCCAGGTGCCGGCTGACACCTAGCCTCTCCTGCAGTCCTCCTTTGTTTGCCTTCTGAACTGAGGAGGAGGTGAGCGAGATTGGAGGCTTTGCCACAGGCACCTTTCCACCCACCCACCGCATTTGAATGTTGCTATGGCAACTGATAGGCCCTAGCCACAGCACCAAGTACTGTCTCTTGGGTGGGGAGAAGTGTCCAGTGTTGCCATCTCCTAGGAAAGGCAAGGATCTGGAGACCAGAGGGGAGAAGTGGTTGGGGCAGGTTTGGTGCATTTAGGCCTGCAAGGGACACGGTTGCACCTGTGGCCATTTCAGGTAGTGGGAGATTATCGGAGCAGGCTGCCTGGGCATTGAGGTGGGAACCTGGTGGGCTGGGGTGGGGGGCCCTGCTGCAGGGCTCCACCAGCCCTCTCCCTTGCCTGATGCCGCTAGCCACCATCACGGGCTTCCAAGCAACATTCTCTGCCGGTGAGACAGGTATCAGCCAAACGACCTTGGACATCGGGTCTGTATCTAGAAAACTTAAGAAGGGAGAAAGTCATCAAACGTTGGGAAGGTTTATAGGAGATTCAGCAGGGTAGATCAGAAGAAATAGCACTGGCCCTGAGGATGGACAGACAGACAGTCTGTTCTGTACCCCGAGGGACCTTAGAAGAGTTCCATACCACCCCAGTCTCCAGTGTCCTCATCCGAAAGGAGAAAATAAGTCCTATTCTGTATAGAGTTGCTGTGGGGTTATAGACAATGCATATAAAACATATCTGTTATGATCGGCCTGTATGTAGTAGGTGCACATTAATGTTAAATACTTATTAATAATTGAAAGCAGCACAGCGTTACAGCACAGCACAGGACATACCGGTGTTTCCCAGCACTGGAATCAACTGGAAGCTTTTTAAAATGCTCATCTAAGAGGGAACACCTGGGTGGCTCAGCGGTTGAGCGTCTGCCTTTAGCTCAGGGCATGATCCTGGGGTCCAGGATCAAGTCCCACATCGGGCTCCCTGCATGGAGCCTGCTTCTCCCTCTGCCTGTGTCTCTGTCTCTCTTTCTCTCTCTCTCATGAATAAATAAATAAAATATTAAAAAAAAAAAAAAAAAAACCTAAGGGGCGCCAGGGTGGCTCGGTCAGTTGAGTGTCCAACTCTTCATTTTGGCTCAGGTCATGATCTCAGGGTGGTGAGATCAAGCCCCAGGTCAGGCTCTGCACTCAGCAGGAAGTCTGCTGGGATTCTGACCTGCTCCCCCCCTCCCACCACACATGCTCGCTCTGTCTCTCTCAAAATAAATAAGATCTTTAAAAAAATAAAATACTCACCTAAACCAGGTTTACTGGGTTAGAATTTGCAAAAATGAGACCAAGAAATCTATATGTATTTTTTTAAACTTCCCTAAGTAATTCTGATGTAACCAGTGTGTAATTTTGGATAGGAAATTTGCTTATTTTCTTGAGATTGAAGAATATAAACAGTGCTAGATTCCCCCCTCCTCCTTTTTTCTACTCCCACCAGCCCTTGTCTTGCCACCTTCATTCTACTTCTAAACTCCAAAGCTTTCTGTTAGAATTATCTGTGTTTGGAAGCAGGGATGTCTGAGAAAGTGGTTGAAAGTAATTTAATCAGAATGGTGAAGGAAAAACCAAAGTTTCCGTCTTCCCTGAAAATAGTTGAAAAGAGGGGCACCTGGATGGCTCAGTCTGTTAGGCATCTGCCTTCAGCTCAGGTCATGATCCCAGGGTTCTGGGATCGAGTCCCGCATGGGCTCCCAGCTCAGCAAGGAATCTGCCTCTCCCTCTGTCCCTCCCCCCACTTGTGCTCTCCCCGTCTGTCTCAAGTAAATAAATAAAATCTTGAAAAAAAAATTGAAAAGAATCTACAGAAAGCTTATGCCATCCCTTGATGACATTTGGACTGTCTTGGCTACCTGATGGGTTACAAACGTGACGTTTAAGGTTATTGGTACAATATGTGTAAGCCTAAAATAGGAGTTTAGTGTGTGTACAGCTGAAGTTTTCTCTGCATCCCACAGGAACGTGGCTGAAGAGCGGTCTAGGCCTTGTGCACCAGGAAGGTAGTCAGCGGACGTGGACATACATTGCCCCCCAGTTGGGGTACTGGGTGGCAGCCATGTCTCCTCCCAACCCAGGTAACATGAAGCCAATACCCGTGGTGGTGGGCATTGGGTTTTTTTTTTGGTTTTTTTTTTGAGGGTTCCAGCTAAGTATGCTTTTGAAAATTACATCAGGAGGGAGATCACATCTTACTCAGAAATGGTTGAAAAAGGCACTTGGCTGGCCCAGTTGGCGGAGCATGTGACCCTTGATCTCCGGATCATGAATTCAAGCCCCACACATTGGGCAGAGCGATTACTTTTTAAAAAGTTGAAAGTCTGAAAATCAAATGAGAACTAAGGTATTTTGTGGGGGTGGGGGAGTTCTGGTTGCAACTCTCCCATCTAGAATAAGCATAATGCACAGAACATACTCCTGTCTAGTCTCTGTTTTGCTCAGACAGCTGCCATAGGGAATTCCTCATCTGAAGCCCACAGAGGCGGTTTAGACCTCCTCCCTAATTCCAGAAACAGCTGTGGCCTGTTGTAAGAACATGTGGGGAAGGGCACTCCTCAGAATGGCCAGCAGACAGTCACCGTTGGAGCCTTCTTGGGGCAAAAAGCTTGATTTGGCATTTCCTAAAGGCCTAAAAACAATCCAGTTGAAAACAATCCAGTTGCTTTGTGTCCTAGAGTAGTATTCATTTCCATTTAGGGTATGTGCATTAACTCATATTTTTTAAAGTGTGACTAAAAAAAACAATTTTTTGACCTATATGCCCACAGTTATCCCAATGAATATTCTAGAATTGTTTCTTAAAATAGTCATCTTTGGAGAATTCTTTCCAGTGATGGCTTCTGTTGCTCAGAATGACTTTAGAGTCTGTATCACTTGGACTGCCTTCCCTAGTGAAACATTTCATTGGTGGCAAATCTTTATGCTCAGAGGGTCCCTTTGATTTTTCTTTAGACATATCTAAAAGTCATGCACAGCCAAGACTGGTGAATAAAGTAGGTATTCGGGCTAGGTCAAAATGTGCAATGATGAAGTGTCTCCCATGATGAAGGAGTCCAAAATATCTTAGCAGTGGAATTATTGCTGGAATAAACACTCAGACTCCCAAAGTAACTGATTTGTTGGAGGTGTTGAAAAATCTGTCCCATTTACTTTATGTTCCTGTACTGAGAAAATGTCCATTTCATTTCTGTGTTTTAAGCATCTGCATTTCCCTTTGTGATAGTATTCTTGTAGCAGGAGAGGTGTGAACCAGGCACAGAAATGCTTCAGTCTCCAAATCTGAAATATCTAGGATATGACTAAGAGGAAGGAAGGAAAGAAAATAAATTCCTAAATTACCCAAGAAGAGGCCACAAAGCCCATACATTACAGTTAACTTTCATTTGAGATCTATTTCAGACAACTGTGGTGTTCAGTTTGTCCATCACACCACCGATTAATAGATACTTTGAAAAGAGGGGAGAAAGAACTGCTTGCTGTAGGTCCACCAACCCTTCCTAGCAATGAAGGAAGAGACAAAAATCTATAAAAAGCATACATAACAGCCCCTGGTGGCATTTAATGTAAAAACACATATAATAGTAACCTTACAGCCATCCCTCTTATTAAAACAAATTACAGTGAGGCTGTGCCTTCATGAGCCCAAAACCAACAGGAAAATAATTAGGGCTTTTTCTTTCATTCTCCAGTTAAGAAGGAAATTAAGTACGGCTGTGAATTTTCTAGAGACTTCCATTGGCAGAAGTTAAGATAATAACATGTTTTAAGTACTTAAAGGATTGAGCTTGAGTTCTTTGGGAATGATTTTTATGTGTACATTGGATTTCTTGGTGGCTCCTGCCAGGGCATTGCCATGTCTCTGGGGGTCATCTCCAGGGGGAAAAAAAATGTTTCTCTGAACGATTAAGACAGTATATAGTTGTAAATTATTTTTCCGACTTGTGTTCATATTAACTCCACTTACCCCATTGAAGTGAATTATGTTTGGGAGAGAATAGTGGTACCTTTTGAACTTAAGTAATGTCACTATTTTCAAAAATTTGTACACCTCCTTGGGTTTATCTAGCTCTGTAATGGTCTCCTTCCAAAGATTTTTGAAGGAATCTATCCCTTAAGATATCAAGAATCAGTAAGTAAATGGGTGTTTATGGTGCACAGTGATCATAACCATACTGATCTGGAAAATATAATGAAAAATATATTGAAAAACCACATAATAAAAAACCACATTCCTTCCTTCCCATCTATGGATGAACTGCCTGAGTGCCTGGACACCAATATGTCTCTCAAATATTAGAACTTGGGAAGGTTTTCATTGTTGCTGTCGATCTGTTGTCAATGCCATTAAGATAGATTCTTACTGTTATTTATTGAACATAAAGAGTAAGTTAAACTCCCTTTTGGGATTCTTTATAACGTAAATTAAGAAGAAAATATGTTTATCTCTGGTTCCTCGTCTGTAAATTCCGAAGAGCTCAGTGGCCACGTCAGGTTAGCCATTTTGAAAAGGCACTGTAGGGGAAAATTTTATTTTTAAAAATGGAAGGCATTTTAGAAACACTTGACAACCCATAATAAGCTGTAGATTTTTTTTTTAAGTCACAGCCGATTTGTTTCATACATTTCAACTGATTCCTTTAGGCAAAGGACCCTCCACGCAGGAATAATTATCCAAGGAGAATGAGAATAAAATCTTGTGATTTTTTTTTTCTCCTGCAGTACAAAATCCCCAGATATTCAGGCCGTCTCTCTAAGCGTCCCACTCATTATATTATCATGCATCCTTTTACTTTTATTAAAAGATCATGTCTTTAGAATGCTGAGCATGCTACCGAATGCGGCTCTCTTCCGGGGCAAGGGGACACCCTTGACACTGCATTTAGGATTTGAGTATTCAGGCTCTCCTGGCCACAGCTGCTCCAGGGATCATCCTGGTAATCCCTTTTCATCGAGTGAAATTATGGTGATCTGTAAGCACGTCATCTAAAGGGTGTTTGCATCTGGTCCCCACTCCCCGCCCCACCCAGGAAGAGTAGGGAAAACATGCTCTCAGATTAGTGTCCCTCTTATCCTAAAAAGGTGTTCTCCAATCTAAAATACCCTTTTCTGACCTTCTAGGTCCCGTTGTCACACAGGACATTACCACGTATCACACGGTGTTTCTTTTGGCCATTTTAGGAGGAATGGCTTTCATACTTTTGGTTTTGCTGTGTCTCCTTTTATATTATTGCAGGTAAAGTTTTACCTTTTGGGCAATATCTTTTTTAATTTGGAATTTCTTGGGCAAGCACTGATATGAAGGCCTTTTTTTTTTTTTTTTTTTTTTTTTTTTTCTTTCTCTCTCTGAATCAAGGTCCTTTTTTTCCTCATGGAAAAAATACCTAAGAACTGAACATTTGTCCTTAAAGTGTGAACAAGTGAACATGATGTGGGGGGCATGCTGTTTTATAAGGTTGCTCAGAAGGGGGGTTTTGTTTGTTTTTTTACTTTTTTTTTTAAGTTTGACAGTGTCACGATTCATTCAGAATATTCCTGAACCCTGATTAAGAGATGATATTCTCAAGGACAAAGCAGAGCTAAAAATCTTATTTTGATGCCTCTGGCTGTTGCATTTCTGAGCATGTTTGTTGTCGACTGTTGGGTGACCGCTTGTGAATGCGGAACTTGGTTGAACATATAACAGCCTGCAGGTGATGCTGTTCTGAATCAAAATAAGGCGGAGGGTGTGGGGGGAGAAGGCCTCTGGTTGCTGGTTAGTTGTTTTGTTTCTTCCTGTGGGAGCTGAGAATTGGGATTTTGCATGGAACTCTACTGCTATGAGATGCTTTAATCTTTGCATTTGGATTTTATCTCTGGTCGCAGGCGGAAGTGCTTGAAACCTCGTCAGCACCACAGAAAACTACAACTTCCGGCAGCCCTGGAGAGTTCCAAAAGGGATCAGTCGACTTCCATGTCTCACATCAACTTGCTGTTTTCTCGTCGGGAGTCCGAGTTCCCTGGCCCGCTGGCGGTCACCAGCCACGGCCGCCCGGACGCCCCAGGGCCCAAGGAGCTGATGAGCGGGGTCCACTTAGAGATGATGTCTTCCAACGGAGAAGTGGACATGCACACCCCCATGCTGAAGCTTTCCTACAGCACCTCGCAAGAATTCAGCTCTCGGGAGGAGCTTCTCTCTCACAAGGAAGAGGACAAAAGCCAAATCTCCTTTGATAACCTGACACCAAGTGGGACGTTGGGAAAAGAGTACCATAAGTCTGTGGAGATTTTCCCCTTGAAGCCCAGGAAATCTGTGGAAAGAGAGGGCTGTGAGTCCCCCGGCAACAGCGAATACAGGAGGAGCTACAACGCCATGCTTTCCCAGCCTTTGTTTGAAAAGCAGGACAGAGACGCTCAGGCCTCTGTGAACCATATTCCCACCGGCAGCAAGCTCACCATTCAGGAACATATGTACCCCGCGCCTTCATCTCCCGAAAAGGAGCAGCTGCTGGACCGCAGGCCCACAGAGTGCATGATGTCGCGATCAGTAGACCACCTGGAGAGACCCACGTCCTTCCCCAGGCCCGGCCAGTTGATCTGCTGTAGTTCGGTTGACCAGGTCAATGACAGCGTTTACAGAAAGGTATTACCTGCCTTGGTCATCCCCGCTCACTACATGAAACTCCCGGGGGACCATACCTATGTGGGCCAGCCCCTGGTCGTTCCGGCTGACCAGCAGCTGGAGATTGAAAGACTGCAGGCTGAGCTCTCCAGTCCCCACGCAGGGATCTTCCCGCACCCCTCCTCTCAGATCCAGGCGCAGCCCCTGTCCTGCCAGGCGATCTCCCAGCAGCACTTGCAGGACGCAGGCACCCGGGAGTGGACGCCGCAAGGTGCGTCCATGTCAGAGTCTCTCTCCATCCCAGCATCCCTGAACGATGCAGCCTTGGCTCAGATGAACAGCGAGGTCCAGCTCCTGACCGAGAAGGCTCTGATGGAACTTGGGGGCGGGAAGCCACTCCCACACCCCCGGGCCTGGTTCGTCTCCCTGGACGGCAGGTCCAACGCGCACGTCAGACATTCGTACATTGATCTCCAAAGAGCTGGGAGGAACGGAAGCAATGATGCCAGCTTGGATTCTGGCGTGGATATGAATGAACCAAAATCTGCCCGGAAGGGAAGAGGAGACCCCTTGTCTCTTGCGCAGAACCACCCAGCTGTCCAGGAGCACCCGCAGAAGGAGCCGAGGGCCGCGGACAGCGCCTCCTACACGCAGCTCGTGTACCTAGACGACATGGACCAAAGCGGCAGTGAGTGTGGCACCACCGTCTGTACCCCGGAGGACAGTGCCCTGCGCTGCTTGCTGGATGGCTCTGGCCGGCGGAGCGGCGGCCAGCTGCCCAGCCTGCAGGAGGAGACGACAAAACGAACTTCGGACGTGCCCCCGGAGCCACTAGCCAGTCCCGAACAGAGGAGATCTGCTCAGGAGGACGACGAAGAGGAGGACGAGGAGGACCAAGGAGAAGACAAGAAGAGCCCGTGGCAGAAACGGGAGGAGAGGCCCCTGATGGCGTTCAACATTAAATGAGCCACCGCAGAGCCACCCGACGGCGGAATAGGATACAGTTGCCAAAAAATTCTTTCTTACCCAAGCGTTGACCTGATTGTGGAAGGCGTCAGACGGCGGCATCCGGGGACGTGGACTTTCACTGCATCACGGTCCACCGTGCCCACGAGAGAAAGGAATTCAAGTTATTACTCAGAATAAGGGATGATGCTAACGGGCGCCTCGCCTCCAGGGAGGTGGCTGACCGCGGCGGCCGAGTGTTGCTCGGCGTCTCGGACGCGTCCACCCCCGCGGAGAAACCACAGGTGATGTTGCTAGGTTCTGCTGATAACCTCGGCTCTCCCTCAGATCCTGGGGGCAGATGAAACTCTTCACATTGCTTGAATCCATTTTATCACGATAAGGCTCCTGTGAAGTTATTATTGAGAAATTAGCTTAGCACTTAGTGTCTCGAGGTATGCATTATCTCAAAGGAAAGCTATGCATCGCTGCTTCGTGCTCTTATTTTGCTTAGGTGTCTTGCGTTGGTTAGGTTTCGTTTCGGGTTTGCTTTTTTTTTTTTTTTAACAACAACAACAAAAAACCCACACGACTTGGTTGTAAAGATTTTATTCATTTTCATCTGTTCTGCTTCTCGGTGGTTTATTTCGGCGTCTCCTTTCGGGAACTCCTGAGTGTCATCTCTTAACATCCAAGCCTTTTAAATGAAATCGTACTGAAGTTTTTATCAGCTGAGAGTCCTTCAAATTCTGGTCCCATTAACTCCAAGTGCCTTTTTTACAGTGACAACAACAGTCCCTCACCTTTCTTCTTCTCCTCCTCCTCCTCCTCTTCCTCCTCCTCCTCTTCTTCTTCTTCTTCTTCTTTTTCTTTCTCAACTCCTTTAATTGAACTGCCTGGATTTTATAAAGTTATTAAATGATACCCCTTTTCTTTAAACTGCATGCTGCCAAGTGCCCGTTTGTGCTCCGAATTCTCATTTCACCGCAGTGTTCTCTCTAGTTCCCATGTGTGGTGTGGATTCTGTTGAGCTAAGATAGACTAGAGGACACTTTAGAGATTCCCCCTTCCTTCCTCCATCCCTTCGGCCACTAGCCACCATTATGGTTTCATTGGCTGTTTGTATATACGGTTATGTATTAACTCGGGAATCCTATGGGCTGATCTTGCTCACCAGACGTGGAGTATGGACTGAGCAAGTGAATGTGACTATTACAGAAATCGTATGTACTATCCAAAAGTGCCAGAATGACTCTTCTGTGCATTCTCCTTACAGAGCTGCTTGGTTATCCAAAAAATGAAAATTCAAAATAAATGCTGAAGAAAAAAAAAAACTATTTTGTGGTCCTTTTCATTCATTCTGAGCCATTATTTGTTGTTTCAGAATTGCTATGAAGAATTTGCTCTTCATTCCCTGGTAGTCTGAAATGCTGGTTGTTGAACTTCTAATCAAAGACTCCAGAGTAGACACCTAGGAATTTACACTGTGGTTAAAATCCACCTTGTGTTTATTTAGTTTTATTCAAGAACACAAGGGAACATTTTGTTGTGTTTCAGTCAGGGAGAAATGTCTACACTCTACAAAAACAAACAAACAAACAAACAAACTGGCGTTTTCTATCATGTTCAATATTGATCCACTTGGAATAGCTTCGAAAGGTTTCATTAAAATGACCAGAACCATCCCAGATGGGTGAAACTATTGGTAAAAACCATTAATGGAGACATCAGAGCATAGAACACATTAAGCTAGCTATGTTTACAGTAACAGCTTCATTACAAAATCTTTATTCCTGAATCCGCATGGACAGAAAACTAATCAAGCTGATTTTTATCACTTTAATTCTCAAAGGTTGATGTATTTTGCTTTTTGTGGGGGTCAGGGCAGGGGGAACATTTGAGATTTCCTGAAAGTGCTGGGGCATCTAAAGAGATAGGAGTCTGTGGTTTAACACGTGAGGAACTGTTTGGGGGTGACCATTCTCACCAGTAGGTGGCAGGTGAGCCCATGCAGACTTCACTCCTAAAAGCCATTTGTCAATTGCTTTCCAAAGAAGTGGCCTCTCCAAGAATACCCAGGGCCAGGACATAGATGATGGAGAAAATGCTGGAAGACTGAGCCCTTTCCAACCCTGCTAAACGTTGCTGCCAATGCAGTCACCTCCTTATTAAAGCATCGGTTTCCAGAAAGGCCTGATTTACAATGCATGTTACCTGTGAAAAGCAGGTAACAGGTTACCGCCAGAACAGAGTATGGGAGCTTTGGTGGGAAGGTTGGAGGGAGAGGGGCTTTTCTGACTCCTCCTCATTAGGCTGGACATACCTGGTCCCACCACCGTGATGGAGGTAGCAGCCAGCTGTGGTCACGAGACACTGTGTGCCTAGGAAGACGAGGCAGTGCGTTCGTTGAAAGAAAATTGGCTATGCCAAAAGTGAAGCTTAATTCATTTTATGCTTGTCCAAAACAGGCTCAGAGAATAACGTTTTTGCTCGGGGTGCCAACACCGATCAGCAGACTAGAGCTGTCTAGACAGAGCACTGGGGCTGTGCACTTTAAACATTTCACTTATTTTCATTCTAGCCTGGTAAGGGTAAAATACGTCTCATTATTACGAATCAATTATAATGCCCGAAGAACGAAAAGCCCTCAAGGATGTCTTGCTATGCCACCTAGTGGTGAGTTTTCACCTCCTTGGTACAGACACAGACAGACAGCTGGCTGTCCAGGGCAGCCCCGGAACGTGGTGCAGGTGTGCACAGCGATGGCTCGGACACTGGCTCTGTTCTCCCGACAAGGTGAGCCAAGAGGTGGGGCGGACGTGTGTGGAGTCCCCACACTAGAAACCGTATGTCAGAGACAACCATACAATCATTTCTCAAAACCTTGTGAGGAATTTATGTTCGCCCTCTATTTTACCCCCACTACCCAATAGATTGGGGCTTGGGAGTTAAATAGTTGAGGCCACTTGGCTAGAATCAGTGGGACGTTGCTTAAGCAACCAGCTCTCTGGAAATAAATGCATTTAAAGTCATAAATGTTCCTCATAAAGGATGTAAGGGACACGACTTGCAAATCACAATCAAATACATAACTGTAAGTTGCATCTCACACGTGATTCCCACAGAATGCTTTCGTTGATTTTTGTCACAGCCAACCTGTTGCAGTTGTTAAGAGGATGTACTTCTGACATGAACATCTATTTATGTGTGTTTTTATATTAATGATTAACATGGAACTAAAACAAGGAAGAGAAACATGTCAGAACTTCACTTGTTCATCGATCACTGAGTGACTTCTTTGCTGAAGCAGCTAAAAGTGACCGCTGGAGTAGTATTTCCTTTGTTTTGGGGCTATTCTCAATGTAATGGTTCCAGACATGGTATGTTACAAGTTTAATCTGCATTATTAACATTTTCTCCATCTCTTTCTTAAATTTAGACAATCAGCAGGTGAAGCTTCTACTTGGAGCATTTACCAGTTTCCATGGTGTAAATGCTCCCATGTGGCCAATTTCAAACAACAGGGTGATATCACCGCACACAAGAGGTGGAAAGAGATGCACAGTAGCCAGGGTTGTATTTCCACCAAAAAGACACAGTAAAGGGAAACAACCCCAAGAGCATGGTCAGATGTACATGGTCAGGAGCCTCATCTGGGGATTCCATAGTTGCAAATCTGCCCACTTGCTAAAACTTACTTGTAACCCCGAAATCAATCCTCACTGTGCTCTCGCAGTCATTCGCAGACACGCAGAGTGATGAGAAATTTGAGAATACGAGAAATTTGAGATTAGCGTTGTTCACGCATGAGTCATAGGGACGTTGGCTATGAGTTCAACGTTAATGTATCAACAATATTTATTAAATAAGACGTCTTTGAACAGAAACACAAACAAAACGAGGTGGTGTTTTGATCATTAGTGAAAATGTGACCAGAGACTCCCAGGATCCTAACCCTGTAATTCCCCTGATGACAGTGGTTCTAATATTGTACTCAAATTCAGTGTTCGGGGCAGTTTTACAGAACATGACTACCACTGATAACAGGAATGGACTGTAAATAGGACAGGATGTGCTTTAAGTAATTAGTACCTTTGTTTTTTATGTCATGTTTAATTAAATTATTCGTGTATTATATTTTTAAATTAAATTATTTGTAAACCTGAATATAATTTTTAAGAATGGTTTTATCTAACACTGACTTGCAAAATTCCTGACATTTCGAGTCCTCTCTCGAAAGTGTGCCCCAGGGTTGCCTAGGTGGCTCAGTCAACCTTTGTCTTTGGCTTGGGTTATGATCTCTGGGTCCTGGCATCAAGCCCCACGTCGGACTCCTTGCTCAGCAGGGGTCTGCTGCTTGCTCTCTCCCTCTGCCTCTCCCCACTGCTTTTTTTCTCTGTCTCTCTGCTTCTCAAATAAATAAATAAAACTGGGATCCCTGGGTGGTACAGCGGTTTGGCACCTGCCTTTGGCCCAGGGCGCTATCCTGGAGACCCGGGATCGAATCCCACGTTGGGCTCCCGGTGCATGGGGCCTGCTTCTCCCTCTGCCTATGTCTCTGCCTCTCTCTCTCTCTCTCTGTGTGTGACTATCATAAATAAATAAAAATTAAAAATAAATAAATAAAACCTTTTTTAAAAAGGAAAAGAAAGAAAATGTGCCCTAGCATGCCACTAGCTAGAAGGTGGCAGCCTATGAGCAAAGGTCTGCCTGACTCCATCACCTGGTCTCTTGCTTTTCAAAGCTCACATGAAAGCCTCTACTTGGGATAAAAAGTAAAAAACTAGGTGCAATTGCTTTCCAGGCTCTAGTCCGACTTTAGTGTGAGTTGGTAGTGTTCACTAGAAAAAAAAGACCACATTCCTTGTCCTGGTGCAGGTCGCTGCAGGACTTGGGAAGACTTAATGAAAGAGTGTGTCCTAAACCACGCTAGGAGATACACAACACTATTTAAATAGCACAGACCCTGTGCCTTTCGAACCTTATTTAGTATAAACTAGCACAGTTAAATGCTAAAATAGTGAAGCAAAGCACCCAGAAAATAGACCAGAACCAGAAAGGAAATAGCCCACAAACCTAAAAATAAACAGGCCAACAAGTCTGATAAACTTTATATGATGTGTTTATACTCTTATTTTTTTAAAGATTTATTTATATATTTGGGGAGAGAGGGAAAGTAGGGGGAGGGGGAAAAAGAATCTTAAGCAGGCACCATGATCAGTGCAAAACCCAATGTGGGGCTTGATCCCAGGACCCTGAGATCATGACCTGAGCTGAAATCAAGATTCAGACACTTAACCGACTGAGCCACCTAGGTGCCCCATCCTCTTTTAAATTTTGTTCTTGCTGACTTCTGTATTTGGAGGACGAGGGGATTAAAAATGAGTATAGCTACAGATAGAAATGTGTGATGAGTTTTCTTTTTTTTTTTTTAAGATTTTTATTTATTTATTCCTGAGAGACACAGAGAGAGAGGCAGAGACACAGGCAGAGGGAGAAGCAGACCCCATGCAGAGAAGCTGATGTGGGACTCCATCCTGGGACTCCAGGATCAGGCCCTGGGCTGAAGGCGGCGCTAAACCAACTGAGCCACCCAGGGATCCCCGATGAGTTTTCAACTATTTTGCAATTGCATAATTTCTTTTGTCTTTAGATTTTTTTTTTTTGAGGTGTAACTGACTTAGAACATTATATTAGTTGCACAGCATGATTTCTGTATTTGTGCCTATTGTGAAGTAATCGGGATGTTAATCTCGTTAACACCCATCACCGCACATAGTTACCGAATACTTTTTCTTGTGGCAGAGAACTTTTAAGATCTACACTCTTGGCAACTTTCAGAAACACTATTCAGTATTAACTGTAGTCACTGGGCTCTTCCTTACATCCCCAGGACTGACTTAATTTTTAACTGGAAGTTTGTGCCTTTGCCGTGACTTCTTGTTGGCTATTTTGACATAATAATTAAAGCAAGTTGCAAGTATGTTTGAGGACTTTTATGACAACCCTTGACATCATGGAGAACCTGTTGAAGCAGGTTGGTTTTCAGGATCCAGGGAATAGGAAGGTGGGCAGTGGAGGAGCAGTTGACGTAACAGCTGTGGGAGAGATCCAGCGAAGCTCTTTAGGTGAAGTAGACATCACAAGCCTCCCCCTCTCCCTGAAAACTGTATTTTCAAAGCTCTGGACATAAATACCCAAATCCCTGCTTAATATTTTTGTCATTCTGTACAGTGATTGTGACTTGTTTGGTGTAAGTGTTCTCATACCTGCTAGCTGGCTAAGAATTCCCATAAGACCTTTAACACTTCAGCACAGTGAACAGAAGTGAGAGCACCGGAGGCTGTGGACCATGCAAGAGCCTGGATCATCTCACGTGGGAGGACTTGGAGCCGAAAGCGTTGAGATGACCGCTCCACGCAGTGAGTGACCACACGGGGCGTCTCGGTCCATTCCGGGGTCTCTATAAGAAACACACATTGACTAGGTGGCTTATGAACAGCAAACATTTATTTCTCTCAGTTTGGAGGCCAAAAGACCTGAGATCAGGACACCAGCCTGGTCCGGTGAGATCTGAGATCAGGACACCAGCCTGGACACACTTTTCCTGGCTCACAGCTGGCATCTTCTCTGGTGCTCACATGGCAGGAGGGGTAGGGAGCTCTGTGGGGCCTCTCTTATAAAGGCACGAACCCCATTCGTGAGGGTTCTACTGTCATGACCTAAGCACCTCCCAAGGCTCCACCTCCTGACGCCACTACCTTGGGCATTAGGATTCCAACGTAGCAATTTGAGGAGGACACAGACATTCAGGCCCAATCACAGGACAGGGTCCCATCCTGATACCAGGCCCTGTGTGCATCCACCTCCTCGGGCCACTTCTCCATCCCCTGCCCTCTCTGGCCAGCTCTTCCACACGCTCTGCCATCTGTTCACATCCTGTGTACAATACATATTTCATTATCGGAGCAGAAGGCATTGTAAGCCGTGCCAATTAATATTTTAAGGCTGTGGGAAAAACCGTGACTTGGACTCAGGGCATCTGGGCATCAGACCTGGCTCTGGGATCAGACAGGTGACTGACCTCTGCGGCTGTAGAAGGGGACAGTGTACCTGTTACGTAAGCAGCAGAGCTGAGTGGGTGGTGTTCAAGTGAGACGATAAATATTAAAGTTCCTTGTAAACTGAAAATTGCAGTAAAATGGAAGTTGTTACTCTTCCTTTTTTTTTTTTAAGATTTTATTTATTTATGCATAAGAGACACAGAGAGAGAGGCAGAGACACAGGCAGAGGGAAAACAGGCTCCCTGCAGGGAGCCCGATGTGGGACTCGATTCCGGGTCTCCAGGATCATGCCCTGGGCTGAAGGCAGACGCTCAACCACTGAGCTACCCACGCGTCCCACTTTTTTTTTTTTTTTTTTAAGTAGAATGGGGGCTTGAACTCACGACCCTGAGACCAAGACCTGAGCTGAGATCAAGCATTGGCCACTTAATTGACTGAGTCCCCAGGTGCCCCAGAAGTTCTTATTCCTCTTAATGATTCTTTGAATCTTCCAGTTCCCTAATCCTGTTGCTACCATGTAACAATGATCATTTTTTGGTTATACCAGCTGCTTCCCAGCTGCTTTTTAGGAAAATGGTAGACCAAACAGCAAGATCTCTCTCCTTTCCCATGCTTATCACTCTCTGCATGCTTCAGCTGAGCAACCTCTCCCTTTGTGCAAGTACGATGATTTTCTCAGTGTTTGTTGTTAACCAGGGGGCTCAGCAAAGGTGCTAACTCCTTACACATCAGTCTAGAAATATGTATGAGCGCACTGCTTCCATAGCAGTAAGTTTGAGACAGATGCCCAGTATTCATAATTTATTTGCTACTGGCTACAAAGACTAATTCCTTTGTAATACATGGCAGCACCCTCTCCATACCATAATTAAGTGGCTCTTGTAGGAAGATCCTGTGCTTGTAACTTCAGAACTCGAATCCCGATGCACATCAGTATCACCTACAGGCAGGAAAAGCTGACGCATTCAGGCCCCACCATAGAGCAATCAGACTCAGAACCTCTCCAGGTAAATAAAACCTAGTGCTGGTGTTTCTTTAAACTCACTTCCCCAGCTGTTGCTGAAAACATAGGCTTGTAAACCACTGCTTTGGAAAAAAAAATTTTTTTTTAATTAGAGAGAGTGAGCATGAGCAGAGGAGGGGCAGAGGGAAAAGCAGACTCCTCACCCAGCAGAGAGCCTGACATGGGGCTCCATCCCAGTACCCCGGGATCATGACCTGAGCTGAAGGCAGATGCTTCACCGACTGAGCCACCCAGGTAGCCCTGCTTTGGGGAATTCTGAAGATATATAACAGTTTGCTAGCAGCTTCCATCAGCCTCAGGGAATGATGGATTTCTGCTTCATTTCTCGCCCTAGATTCACAGCTGGGTGAGCAGACCTGTTCGATAACAGTCCGCACGCCGAGTGGCATGGGCCCAGCAGTTGAAGGTCCCTGCTCTGCGCTGTGCACACTGCTTGTTGAAACCCGGATGTCGACCAACTCTGGGTTCTGTCCTCTGTCCTTTATACTACACATTGCCCTTGCAGTCATACCCACGGCCGTCTCACAGCACTGCCTATGAAGGACCCCCACTGCCATATCCACAGCCCAGATCTGCTGTTGAAATTCAGCCCAACTGCTGGCCAGGCATCTCCATCTGGATGACCCTCTAGCATCTCAGACTCAACTTGTCCCATGATGAAGTCATCATACACCACTCCGTGAACCTCCCCGCTTACCCCCTCAAAACAGCCCTGTTCTCCTAGCTTTCCTCCATATCTTCTACCCCAGTAGAGAGCTTCACCATACAGAAACTCCCTAGCCAGAAATCTTAGGGTCAACCTCACCACCCAAATTCAGGCACCAAGTCCTATCAGTTCCACCTGCTTGGGATGCCTGGGTGGCTCAGGGTTAAGCATCTGCCTTCAGCTCATGGTATGAAGGGGGGGTCCTGGGATCAAGTCTCATATCCGGCTCCCCATGAGGAGCCTGCTTCTCTCTCTCCCTATGTCTCTGCCTCTCTCTGTGTGTCTCTCATGAATAAATAAATAAAATCTTTTTTAAAAATTCCACCTGCTATCAGGAAACAATGTGAATACTTCATGTTTCTGACTGGCCAGGGCTTTCTGAGCAAACTTTACTGGTATCCTAGGTTTAAGGAGTGTCACCATTCCTTGGAAGACAGAGATAGTGAATTATTTCAGAGAGAGATACAGGCTCATCTTCCCTCAAGCCATTTGTTTGCCATTCATTTATTTTCATGTATGTGTGTTGTAATACATAGGGACCATCTGCCCCTTCTCTCCCCAGAGAGGATTTGTTTCTGTTAAGTTAGTTTCTCTCCCTCCCTGAAGGGGAAGGGGTAGGTATGCAGTAGATCCTATAAAGCACCAAATTTATAATTTGGGGATTCCTCTCCTATAGAGTAGATCCCCTTTAAAGATTTATTTATTTTGAGAGAGAGAGAAAGATTGCATGCACGAGTGGGGGGAGGGGCTGAGGGAGAGGGAGAGAGAGAATCTCAAGCAAACTCCCCACTGAGTGTGGAGCCCAAAGTGGGGCTCGATCTCATAACCCTAAGATCATGACCTGAGCTGAAATCAAGAGTCAGACTCCCAA
This sequence comes from Canis lupus dingo, assembly GCF_003254725.2. Lineage (NCBI taxonomy): Eukaryota > Metazoa > Chordata > Mammalia > Carnivora > Canidae > Canis > Canis lupus. The sequence goes on from NC_064244.1 coordinate 20,048,693, forward strand.
CCCACTGAGCCACCCAGACACCCCCAGGTCCCCTTTATGTTTGCAATGTGACACTCACCTTACTGCATTGGGGTAAAATGGGACAGAGGGTAAAGATGTTTTTTTTAAGTAAATAGTCAGTCTGCCTCTGATCCAGAAACCCTGTTTCTGCTGTCAGGATAAAATAAATATGATAAAGACTTAACAGATGCTGAGTATCTCCCAGACCTGTTCTTGGGGTTGCAAATGATAGAAAACAAACTCAAACTAGCATAAGTTAAATGAGGGACTTCGTCATTAAGGGAGATTTGGGAGCCAATGACAAGGTATAATGTTGTGATTCAAAGCAAGAAATAAATATTTGGTCTTTGTCCTTCTTTCTGGCAGAGCTCCTGAAACCCTTATTATTTCTTAAGTGATAAGAGCAATAAGGACATCTTGTTATTCATAACAAATCCTTTCGGCCACTCCTGAGCATGTTCATGAGGTGACTTTTAGACTGTATCTAAGGATGGGGCCTGGTAGGGGCATCTGGGTGGCTCAGTCGGTTATGGGCCTACCTTCAGCTAAGGTTGTGATCCTGGAGTCCTGGGATGGAGCATCTTGCTCATCAGGGAGCCTGCTTATCCCTCTCCCTCTGCCTGTCTATCCTCCCTGCTTGTGCATGCGCTCTCTCTCTTTCTCTCTCTCTCTCTCTGTCAAATTTAAAAAAAAAAAAAAAAAAAAGCACAGGGCCTGGTTGCCAGGAAAACCAACCATGTGACCTGGGGAGAAGGAAGAGGGGCTGGAAGTTGATTCATTTGCCAGTAGTCAGTGATTTAATCAATCATGCCTATGTAATGAAGCCTCCATAAAAACCCAAAAGATGGGGTTCAGAGAACTTCTGGGTAGGTGAACGTGGAGATTTGGGGAGAATGGCACACTCAGAGAGCATGGAAGCTCCACACCCTCCGCCTCCCCCGTTCCTTGCCCTACGCATCTCTTCCATCTGGCTCTTCTGAATTCTGTCCTTTTATAAGCAACCAGTAAGTAAAATGTTTCTCTGGGATCGGAGAGCCACACTAGCAAATTAATGGAATGTTGGGGGGGCAGTCATAGGAACCTCTGATTTCTAGGTTACTTGGTCAGAAGAGCAGGTGAGAACCTGGAGTTGTGATTGGCATCTGAAGTGGGGATAGGGGGCGGGCACTCATGAGCCCTTCACCCGTGGGATCTGATGCTGCCTCCAGAGAGTGTAGAATTGAGTTAAACTGTGGGACACCCAGCTGGTGTTGGAGAATTTCTTGGTGGCATTGGAAAAGCCAGAATTAGTGTCAGAGTTGTACAAGGAAACCAAATCACAGATGACAAGGAGTAATAATAAGGGTTTCGTGTTTATAGACTACTTTCATAGGCCATTATCTTTTTTTTGACCCTCGCAACTCCCCTGTCCTATCGCTAGAGCAGGTGATGTTATTGCCACGTTTATATCCAAAGACACTGAAATTAAGTGTGTTGCCCAAACAGTGGTAAATGCTTTGCCCAGAGGCAGATGCTTTGCCAGAGGCTCAGTATTCTCCTGGGGGCACCCAGCTACTGCACAGAGATGAACTCTAGGCATAGTCACAGCACTAACACCGAGCACTTCCTAGGTTTCCAGCAGGTTCCAAGCCCCTTCCGTGGATCAGCTCACTGAATCCTCACCAGCATAGCCTGTGAGATCAGTTCTTCTGTTATTTCACAGACCAGGAGACTAGAGAAGCAAAGTGACTGGCCTTATGGACCCGTGCTCGCTGCCGTTCTGCAGTGCTCCTGAAAAAATGTTCCTTTCTTACAGAAAGCTAAACATGATGTTTCCCAGCACGCTAACACTCTGATAAAGAGTTAAAACAGCTATCGATTCTCTCGGGAGTGTGGTGGTGGTTACTGAGGTCCTAAGTGATCCCACGAACACCTTACAAAGACAACTTGATCCTTACTCGCCGAGGTGAGAACTTTTGGAGTCCTGTGACCTGAGTCACTCCTTAGCAGCCACGCAAGGTAGGAAAGTCGGGTAGGCGAGGTCAAGTGCCCTGTGGTGAAAAATTTCACATTTGATATTGGGAGACACACAAAAGGGGTGGAAGGATGACAAATGTTTAAAAAAAAGAAACCGCTTGGAATTAGATAATGGGTCAAATTGCATTGGGGTTCAGCTACATTTTTCCTTAAAAGAGGCCAGAAAGATAGATTTTCCTTTTCTTGAGTGAGAGAGGAGGAATGTAAGCTGTTTCTAGAGGAGGAGGTTGGCCTTTTTCTGGGTTGGAGGGTGAAAGAAAGCCAGAGAGGGGCATCTTCAGAGAAGCAGCACAGAGCAGAGAGGATTGTTGGCCAGAGTCTTGCAAAGACTTGCAAGACTTGCAGAGCGTCGTGTGAAAGATGGTTGTCCTTTAAGAGGTTGTTAGTCTATAATACTGAAGCTAGCTCCTTTCCAATCAGCATTGGTATCAACCAATAAATAGGTAAGGGTGTCATCGTGAACTACAACAAAACATTTTTTGTTGTTTTTAAGAGCAAGAGAGAGAGGGGGAGAGAGAGAACATGCAGTGGAGGGGCAGAGGCAGAGGGAGAGAGAGAATCAGTCTCCACGCCCAGCATTGAGCCCAGCACGTGGGCCTCAATCTCATGACCCTGAAATCATGACCTGAGCTACAAGCAAGAACCGGATACTTAACCATCTGAGCCACTCTGGCGCCCCTGCAGTGAAATGTTTTCTGTATCTACTATTCCTTAATGTGGCAAGATATTGTGGTTCCTTCCGCTCTATTAAGAATACAACACACTGGACCGAAGGAATAACACTTGGACCTTCAGGAAGACCTTATAGTTGGAAAAAGCAAGTGTACTTGCAGCGACACATGTATTGCATTAACATGATGAGCTATTCAACTAGAATTTTCGTGCAGCAGAGGTGAACATCAAGAGGGAAAGAGGACACATAATTGCTGCTCAGAACAGAAACCTCATCTTTTATTTTGTATCCTGAGACTTGCACAATGGTGTGTTAGAGAGAGTGTGTGTGTGTGTAAAGGAAGAGAGACAGTGTATGTAAGAGCTGAAAAGAAACATTAGCCAACAGATGAATTTATTTAAAAATTATAAAAACAATGTTTCTGAACCCTATAGTGACTTTTGGTGTTTCCTCTCTTTATAAAACAAGTTATTTGGGGCATCTGGGAGGCTCAGCGGTTGAGCATCTGGGATCATCAGGGCATGATCCCAGGGTCCTAGGATCGAGTCCCACATTGTGCTCCCTGCTCAGTGGGGAGTCTGCTTCTCCCTCTGCCTGTGTCTCTGCCTCTCTCTCTGCCTCTCATGAATAAATAAATAAAATATTTTTTAAAAAAGTTATTTGGTGTATGAAAAGCTATTTGCCAAGTTTTCACAATATCCTTTTTCCTCTATGTTCTTAGAGTACCAAAAGGGCATTTCTTCTCATGTGTTGAGAGATATTTTCTATGCCTCTTTCTGACTAATGATTCCTTCTTCTCTGGACATGATGCCCCGTGGACAGCCTGGAACTGAATGCTCTCCCTCTACTGTGGAAATATAGTGATTGGTCCACATCCACAGTGATTGGTCCAGATAGGGGCAATCAGAATTCTTCTCTGCCCCTTTTCAACCAGAGCTAGGAGAGGTGGGGCTAGTGGTAGAGCTACATATGTGAATCCCTGAAGTTGTTTATAGTCATGTTCCTTTAACTATTTGAGCCACCTCAGTAACTTTACATTAAAGTCCTCGTTTGGCCCAAGGCAACCAGGCCACAGTAAGATCACAGGAACTGGACACAGAGGGAAAGGCTGAGAGAAGAGCCGTGGCAACTTCAAGACTCCAGTTCTAGTTGCTTCCAAGACTCAAGGGGAATCACTTCCATTCCTTTAATTTTATTATTCATTCCCTGCTTTCCATTATTTAAAATATTCCAGGGGTGCCTGGGTGGTTCAGTGGGTTGAGCGTCTGCCTTTGGCTCAGGTCATGATCCTGGGGTCCTGGGATCAAGTCTCACGTGGGGCTCCCTGCTCAGCGGGGAGTCTGCTTCTCTGTCTCCTCCCCCACTCTATCTCTCCCTATCTCTCTCTCTCTCTCAAATAAGTAAAATCTTTTTTTGATTTTTTTTTAATTTTTATTTATTTATTCAGAGAGAGAGAGAGAGAGGCAGAGACACAGGCAGAGGGAGAAGCAGGCTCCATGCAGGGAGCCCGACGACGTGGGTGGGACTTGATCCCGGGTCTCCAGGATCACACCCCAGGCTGCAGGGGACGCTAAACCACTGCACCACCGGGGCTGCCCAGTAAAATCTTTTTTTAAAAAGTAAAGTATAGGGATGCCTGGGTGGCTCAGTGGTTGAGCATCTGCCTTTGGCTCAGGGTGTGTTCCTGGAGTCCCAGGATTCAGGATCAAGTCCCACGTCGGGCTCCCTGCACAGAACCTACTTCTCCCTTTGCCTGTGTCTCTGCCTCTCTCTCTCTCTCTGTGTCACTCATGAATAAATAAATAAAATCTTTAAAGAATAAAAATAAAAATAAAAAAATAAAAAGTAAAATATTCCAATACCCTTGAGATCAATTCCCCTTTGTTTTCAGCTAGCTCAAGTTTGTTTGTCACTCGTACCTAACAGAGCCCAGAAATAAAACATCCTACTGGCCAGACCTAGTCGAATAAACTGAGGAGTCCTATGTGTGATTTTTTTCAGGTCCAACAGAAGGCATTTACAATGTTTTGCCTGAACAGGGGTTTGGGGGGAAGCTGCCTTCCCACAAAAGACTTGCTGTGGGCCCAGGGCACACCGCAATCTCTGAGGGGCCTTGAGCCAAGGACTCGGGCGCCACCTGCCCCTGGTCCCATGAAATGGCAGGAGCCTATTGTTCAGGCCTCCTCTGCAGTGAGATGACCCCCTCTCCTGCTGATCCCCTGACCCTCAGCAGGCATCTGCCTTGGGGAGAGGAACACTGGGTGAGCCACTTTTACCAGTCTTTCACTTTGACATCTTGTCTTAATTGAGCACCTCCACACCTGGCTCTCAGCCTTTGAGATAAACCAGTCAGGGAAAATGGGGTATCTGTTTGCATTAAGTTATGTAAACACATTGCAACTTAGATATTAGAAAACATGCTTGTGCTTGAAAAGATCAATAAGCTAGAATACATACTTCTGGAATTTTTTAACCTGACTTTTATGAAAGTACAGCTGACCCTTGAACAACATGGGTTACGGACACCCACCCCCAGACAGTGGAAAATCCACATATAACTTTTGACTTTCCAGCAACTTAGCTACTAATAGCCTATCGTTGGGCACCTGGGTGGCTCAGTGGTTGAGCATCTGCTTTTAGCTCAGGCTGTGATCCCAGGGTCCTGGGATTGAGTCCTAAATCAGGCTTCCCACAGAGAGCCTGCTTCTCCCTCTGTCTGTGTCTCTACCTCTCTCTATGTGTCTCTCATGAATAAATAAATTTTAAAAAAAATAGCCTACCATTGACCGAAAGCCTTACCAATAACATAAACATTTGATTATCACATATTTCATAGGTCACATATGTTATATACTATATTCTTACAATAAAGTAAGCTAGAGAAAAAAAATAATAATGAAGAGAAAATAAATATAAAATCCTGGATTTATCAAAAAAAAAATCCACATATAAGTGGACCCCTGCCATTCAGACCATGTTGCCCAAGAGGCAACTGTATATGGAAATTCTCATCAGATACTCCTAGACAACTCATACTACCCAATTATTAGACTCATAAGTCACCATAATAGCAATAATAAGTCACCATGACAAAACAAATTCTCATTTTGGTGCATTTTAGGTGCTCTTCATTCTTTCAATGAGAACTACAACATTCTTAACTCTTCCTGCCTCTGTGTCATAGAATTTTCCCATTAGAGATATGAAGGTACCTAAGAATCCTGAATTTTGTGAATGAGAATCAAAACCCTTCTGTTGACACGATCTCTGCCTTTGATATTAAGGAGAGAGTGAGAACAAAGATTGTCATCAGAGCTGAGACTCAGAAATTGGCAGAATGGATTTTTAAGTTAACCTACTTGTCTTTTATATCCCCTTTTTGTGTTGATACAACCTTTTAATTCGTTTAAAAAATCTTCTCTACTTCCTTTTTTTCTTGACTAACTCAGCATCAAACCTTCCAACCTTGGCAGACAAGGACAAATCCACTTGTGATTGACTTTATGATTGCACGTTGCCTTAACATACACCCATACTATAAGCCCAGAGCACATAAACAAACATATGACCAACTCACGTGACTGAGGCCCCTATGTCAAATGTCGATTTAGAAATAGATGCCTCTTCTGCTGAGACAAGCCCAGAATGACAACCAAAAATCATAGATAAAATAGGTAAGGATTAAGATGATACAGAGAGTCTGGAGGGCTAGCCTGGCAAGGTCCAAGGCGGAGATGAAGCTTGTACTGAGTTTAGAGAGTCAAGAGAGTTTTCCAAGAAAGGAGGATGGGAGGCAACAAGAACCAAAGGAAGGCTGAGGTCGGCTTGCAATCCTATTTACCAGGACTCAGCTATCCAGCTCCCAAGTTGCATTTCTCTGCATGTTTATTCTTTGTGCTGAATCGAGGTACCCAGAAGATGTAGAACTGAACAGACTACCCCCATAACATCTTGAATTTTTCAACTGTGGCTCAATTATTTATTTTAATTGAATAAAAAAAGTTTTTAATCCTGCCATTTGCAGCCATACAGGCAGACTTTGAGGGCATTATGCTAAGTGAAGTTCCCAAGACAAATGCTGAATGGCATCACTTATATGTGAATCTAGTTTTTTAAAAAGTCAAACTCGAAATCAGAGAGGGAGACAAACCATAAAACACTCTAATTCTAGAAAACAAACAGGATTGCTGGAGGGGAGAAGGTGGGTGAATAGGGTAACTGGGTGATGGGCACGTGATAGAATGAGCAACTGGGTGTTCCATGCAACTGATGAATCACTGAACTCCACCTCTGAAACTCATCTACACTCTATGCTAATTGAATTTAACTAAAATAAAATTCAAATTTAAAAAAAAAATAAAGTCTAATAAAAACAGACAGTAAAAAAGTGGTTGGAACCCCGGGGTTAGAGGCCTGGAGGGATATAGGGAAATGGTGGTAAAAGGGTACAAGCCGTCAGCTACAAGATGAATAAGGTCTGAGGATCTTATGTAACGCAGGGCGACTATAATTGATATCACTGTGTTACATAATTGAAATTTGCTAACAGAGTAGAGCCTAAATGTTCTCATCCACACACAAAGAGATAAACATGTGAGGTGATGGATGTGTTAATTAAGTAAATGGTAGGAATCCTTTCACAAAAAGATTTCTTTAACTTTATCCTTGGGGACGTTAGCTGTCAGATGATGGCATCTATTATGAGTCAAAATCTCTTGGTTTTCTGGAATACCATAGTAACAATTTTTTTTTTTTTTTTTTTTTGCCATCGGAGAATAACCTTTGGAATAATGAGAAAATTGCCTTCGTATGACTCATTATTTTTTCTCCCTCTGTCCTCAGAGGCCTGTAACATTGACCTTCCCTAGGAATTCTGGATTCCAGAAACCCTCGGTGGGTGAAGTCAACCCATTGTCGATGAGATTACTCACCAGTGTGATTATCTGTTATCTGTTTCCTTTAAGAAAGTCACTCCCAATTGTTGCAGTGTGTGGATCTACTGATAAAGCCATTACACTCTGTCATCTATATTCATACCCTAGTCTGCTGCTCACTGGGATGACAAGAGTGGCGGCTCTATCTGACTTACTCCTAAGAGTAAGCAGCCCAAGGATAAACGTTCTTAAATTGTTTAAAATGGGTATGAACAGGAAGTTCACATTTTTGCTTCAGGTTGTGGAACTCTTGAGCAATCCAAGGACTCCAAGCCCTAGAGCCTCAATGTTTGCTTCCATAGAAGGTGCTCCAAACCCTTTTATCTGTGACACTGCTGTGACCCAAAAGGAGCAGGCTCCTTCCCTGTGGAATGCAGGGCTGTCCCCCTTGCTTCTCCTAATAATAAACTTGCAATTTTGCTGAGGAAACAAATACACATACTGGAGAAATTAACAGTGCGAATAGACAGGATTTAAGACTTTCTTTAATAATAAATTTATTTTTTATTGGTGTTCAATTTGCCAACATACAGAATAACACCCAGTGCTCATCCCGTCAAGTGCCCCCCCTCAGTGCCCGTCACCCAGTCACCCCCACCCCCCGCCCTCCTCCCCTTCCACCACCCCTAGTTCGTTTCCCAGAGTTAGGAGTCTTCCATGTTCGGTCTCCCTTTCTGATATTTCCCACACACTTCTCCCTTCCCTTATATTCCCTTTCACTATAACTCTCCCACCTGGAGAATGGCTGAGACAGGCTAATTCACCCAGAAAAATGAAGGGAAAGAGTCGCACATGTTCCATGCAGGACTGAGGCACAGGAGCCCCAGAAGACTGTGGGAATAGTTTGTAGATTAATAGGTATAGTCACCAGCCAGGTGTCTCTTTCTGAAAATCATCAAAATCTTAAAGTCGTGATCAAAGCCAGCATCTTTGAAAGACAAACTCTGACAGAGAAAAGGAGGCCGTGGAATTACCTGAAGGTGAACATCAACTGCCTCTATGTGGATGTGACCACACAGCACAGAGTAGGGACCCCCTTTTGCTAAATGGTGTCGCAGCCACACATGGCAGAGGGAAGAGACTTCAGGAAGGCCAGGCGCAATTACTCCACAAAGTTCAACCTTCGCTTTTTTTTTTTTTAAAGATCTTATTTATTTATTCATGAGAGACACAGAGAGAGAGAGGCAGAGACACAGGCAGAAGGAGAAGCCGGCTCCATGCAGGGAGCCCGATGTGGGGCTCGGTCCCAAGACCCCGGGATCATGACCTGAGCCAAAGGCAGCTGCTCAACCACTGAGCCACCCAGGTGGCCCGCCTTCACTCTCAAGAATGAATTCCCCTTGCGAAGGATCCGTTGAGTGAATCAGTAAGAGGAGGGACTTCACCCCAAGTTGATGCTGGGGGTGCAGAGCATCATGTGCCGAACTTTCAACGGAAATGTCTAGAAACTGGTCCCACAACACTTAGCCCATTTCCAAAAGGGTCAGAGAGAGAGTGGGAGCATTTGGGAAGATGCCTTCAGATAAAACAATGCTGTGAACTCCGGGCACAGGGCCAGACCCTGGGGAGGGAGCCGAAACCTCTGGGCAGAGAGGCTAGGGTCACAGGAGGGGCGCTGACCACAGCCTCCTCTGGCTCCCTGGCCAAGTGCTCTGCGGTATGGCCAGCCCCATGGGGAAGAAAAGACTGAATGCCAAAACAAGCAGAGGTTCTGCTTATTTACAGGACTGAGCATTCTGATTAATAAATTGAGGCACACTTTGGCATCCAGTGGTCCGTAAGACTGTTGTTCCTCTAGAGAGTGACCAGAAATGACACCCAACTTGACAGTTTTTAGTGGATGGACAGAGGAAACATCCCCCTGCCCCCAGCAAAGGCCAGCGGGAGAGAAAACCAGGTTTAAGTTGTGTTCAGTTATGTAACAAGTTTAAGTAACTTAAGCCTGGTGTTCTCTATTTTCTCCTCCATTCTCTTCTAAGCATGTAGCAGAAGCTGTTCCATTTCTTTAGAGCACCTGGCTTCACAGCTCATGTAAAAGATTCAGGTAATTTAAAGAAATTGTGTTAAGGGGCTCCTGGGTGGTTCAGTCAGTTGGGCAGCTGACCCTTGATTTCAGTTCAGATCGTGTTCTCAGGGTCCTGGGATCAAGCCCTGCATTGGGTTCTATACTCAGTACTGAGTCCGCTTGAGGATTCTCTCTCTCTCTCTCTCTCTCCTTTTCTCCCCCTCTTCCTCTGTCCTCTACCCCATAAAATAAATAAATAAATATTTAAGGAGATTGTGTTAAGAGTGCTTTTGGCAAATAAATTATTGGGACTTCATCAAGATAAAAAACTTCTGCACAGCAAAAGAAACAGTCAACAAAACTCAAAGACAACCTACAGAATGGGAGAAGATATTTGCAAATGACATATCAGATAAAGGGCTAGTTTCCAAGATCTATAAAGAACTTATTAAACTCAACACCAAAGAAACAAACAATCCAATCATGAAATGGGCAAAAGACATGAACAGAAATCTCACAGAGGAAGACACAGACATGGCCAACATGCACATGAGAAAATGCTCTGCATCACTTGCCATCAGGGAAATACAAATCAAAACCACAATGAGATACCACCTCACACCAGTGAGAATGGGGAAAATTAACAAGGCAGGAAACCACAAATGTTGGAGAGGATGCGGAGAAAAGGGAACCCTCTTGCACTGTTGGTGGGAATGTGAACTGGTGCAGCCACTCTGGAAAACTGTGTGGAGGTTCCTCAAAGAGTTAAAAATAGACCTGCCCTACGACCCAGCAATTGCACTGCTGGGGATTTACCCCAAAGATTCAGATGCAATGAAACGCCGGGACACCTGCACCCCAATGTTTATAGCAGCAATGTCCACAATAGCCAAACTGTGGAAGGAGCCTCGGTGTCCATCGAAAGATGAATGGATAAAGAAGATGTGGTCTATGTATACAATGGAATATTCCTCAGCCATTAGAAACGACAAATACCCACCATTTGCTTTGACGTGGATGGAACTGGAGGGTATGATGCTGAGTGAAATAAGTCAATCGGAAAAGGACAAACATTATGTGGTCTCATTCATTTGGGGAATATAAAAATTAGTGAAAGGGAATAAAGGGAAAGGAGAGAAGATGAGTGAAAATATCAGTGAGGGTGACAAAACATGAGAGACCCCCTAACTCTAGGAAATGAACAAGGAGTCATGAAGGGGGAAGTGGGCGGGGGGTTGGGGTGACTGGGTGATGGGCACTGAGGGGGCACTTGGTGGGATGAGCACTGGGTGTTATGCTGCTATATGTTGGCAAACTGAACTCCAATAAAAAAATTTTTAATTTAAAAAATAAAAAAAAAGTGTTTTTGTCAGTTGTGAGGAAGAAGGATTATATATTTAGGGACTAAAAAAGGAACATCCATTTCCTTATTTTTGAGATCTGAATCTGAGGCACATGGATTATTAGGAAATTCAATCTGAGGCATAGTTGGACCACTTCCCCTCCCTCAAAATTGTACGAAGATGCCCACTGGTCTTAACTGGCCCTTAAAGTGCACTTGAGAGTGTCTTTCCTTGGGGCTTCTGCTGGACAATTGTGATCCAGGTCTATATGGCTCCTCTCCATCCAGCGGCTCTACTCTAACCCTTAAATCTTGTTAGGGTAGGAGCATCTTGGGCAAGACTGGCTACTTGGTGCCTGGGTCCAGCATCCTTCCAGGTACCACCAGCCAGCTCTGTCAAAATCTGGAGTCTGATATGGTTTAAAACAGCCAAACTCTTTACTTCAAGTCAACAAAGGAAAATCTTGCAGGAGAGATGAGCAGGGTCCAAGGGAGGCATGATTCTCTCTGCCAAACACAGAGACAGTGACTCTAGTTGCACAGATGGGTTGCAGCAGAGCAGCAGGGGACAGAGTAAGTGTCCCTCCCATCCTAACTCATTATTCTGAATTTTCCTGGGGGCAGAAAGAAGCCTAAACAGAGCATGGTCATTAACCGAAGGCTAAGAATGGGTGAAGTAGGGCTAGCAGAAAGACAGTTCCAGATCTAAAGGCTATCTGGCTTTGGGTACAAGACCATGACGTTGACTATGTTCTTCTTATACTTAAATAGAGTTTCTCTAAACGCAACCTCATGCTATGATGTTGAACATTTCCTGTTCACCGTTCTTTTAATTGGATCTACTTCTGCTAAAGAGAGTTCTGTGTGACTCACAGTCTTTGACTTCTTGCTCCCAATATATTTTTTCTTTATTTGGTTGACCCGGGTCATAATGCCAACTAATACAAATGGAAAAATGAAAGATCCCCCAAAAAAGATTCTCTTAAAAGTTGGTCTAATTTGGTATTCTTTCTTTTTGCCGTACATTTGTAACAGCTAAGGAAGCAAGTAGAGTGTTTTCACTGAGGCTTATTTTTTTCCCCATAATCTCAGTCTCTTCAGTATCCCAAGCGTGTATCTACATCCCTGGTTTTTAGATTATTCTCAAGTGTACTGGGGATCCATGCAGTAGGAAGCCAAGAGAGGCTCTTTCAATCTTAGCTAATTTATATATTATGGGTCTAGTGTAATTACTTTTTCTACACTTGATCTTAGCCAAAAGGCCAAGTACTGATGTGATTACCTTTTCTAAGGTGATTTCTTAAAAACAAAAACAATAGTAATATATGAGGACTATTGTCCTGGGCACTGGCCACAAGGGTCTGGTCTTTGCTAGTTGTTGTGTTGTTATGCTTTAAAATAAATAAAATAAGTAAATATATAAGTAAACGGAAAGAAATGGGTGGGAGGAAGAAGTGGGGGCATCAAAACAGAGAAGGCTGTATCCCTGCAGGGGGGTTCACACCCAGAAGAAAATTAGCCCTCGTGGACTCCACATCATGCTAAAACTGAGCCATTTAAGGGATTTAAAAAATTAACCCCACAACTGACCTCAACGCTGTAAGTCAGAGGAAGAGCAGAAAAACATGCAGAGAGGGTCGCTGCTTCCAGAGCTCATTGGATGGTTTGATGTCATCACAGAACAAGTTGCAAAATTCCCTCAGTGGTCACCTGGTCCAGTCTCCTCATTTGCAGATTTAATGAAAGGCTGGACTGAGGGAGGTTTCAATGTTTATGCATAGGCGACCTGCAGCTATTAAAGGTGAGGGGCACCTGGGTGGCTCAGTGGTTGAGCATCTGCCTTCGGCTCAGGGCGTGATCCTGGGGTCCTGGGATCGAGTCCCACATCGGGCTCCCATCAAGGAGCCTGCTTCTCCCTCTGCCTGTGCCTTTGCCTCTCTCTGTGTCTCTCATGAATAAATAAATAAAATCTTTATAAAAAAAAAAAAAAGGCTGTGGTGCCAGCCAGCCCTTTACAAATGGCTGTCCCACTCTAAAGATAGAAAATTATTTGAGGACCTTCAAAGATAGCACATAGGGAACCTGATATAACTGGTGAATTTCTTCCCATGCTCTCTGCACTATGTGGGTTCCCTGGGCCACCTCGCTGAAGCATCCAGCAGCAAAGTTATTTGAGGGAGTGATGGCTGAAAAATACCTATGCATACATTACCCATTGCTATTTTTAAAGTGAATTTGCATTAACTATTCCACGTTCCCTTCTTCATTGGAGAAGGTGGGTGAATTCCATTAAGCAATACTTTCCTGTTGAGTGAGAGTTAGATAGAGCCCATCTATATCTTTCCAGTTTTTCTAATGATTCTTCTCGCATATGTCTACATCCCTGAAGGCTGGAGCAATGGGGGGAGAGATTCTCCAATAATTGTGTGTTGTGCTTTAGTTTACACAATATCCCTTCATGCTTAAAATTTTTTTTTTAATTTTTTTATTTATTTATGATAGTTACAGAGAGACAGAGAGAGGCAGAGACACAGGCAGAGGGAGAAGCAGACTCCATGCCCCGGGAGCCCAATGTGGGATTCGATCCCGGGTCTCCAGGATCGCGCCCTGGGCCAAAGGCAGGCGCCAAACCGCTGCGCCACCCAGGGATCCCCCTCCCTTCATGTTTAGCGTCGTTTCTCAAGTACCAACTATGCAATGAGCACTAAACAAAATCCTGTGGGAACAGAATGGTCGCAATGGATTCTGTCCACAAAGCTTGCTCAATCATAGTTGTCAAAGCCTAAAGAGTTGTTTTTAAGTTCTGTTGGTGATCATCTCACCTTGTTAGAACCATAAGAGGTGAGCAGTTTTCCCGTGGGTTGGGGCTTTCCCTGTTGTACATGTGACATGGCTGTTCAGGGCTCAGAGAGATGTTTCAAGGCATTCCATGGCACAGATTGATCCACCCAAGACATACAGAGAAATGGATTGGGGTCTGGTATCCATCGGTATTGTGCTCCTATATAAAAATCATCGTGGCAATAAAAGACAAGCCAGTTCTGGGGCTGGGGTTGGACAAGCCTTGGGGATAGAGGACCAAAGAGATGCTCTGAAGGATCTGGGCTGAGAGAAGAGTCCTGTAAGAGGGCTGAGCCCACGCAGGGGGTGCCGCAGTGATGACTGGCTTACTCACATGAAATCTTGACCTTCCATAAGAACAAAAAATGCCACTGCGTGGGGGCCCAGGGCCAGCCAAGTCCTGGCTTAAGAATCATTGGTGCATTTGCTTCCCCTTCTCGCCAAATCTCTCCCGAGGAAAACTGTCCAGCCTTTGAAGAGATCCTACTGTGGGACCAAGGGTTATAACATTAGAATGGGACTGATGTTTTCATTTGCAATTTTTATCTTGTCCTTTTGTTCATGTGTGCATAAATAGGGTTTCTCGGCTTCTAAAGCCCGGTGCTGCAGGACATTTCTTTTGATTCAGGGGCCTGGTGTATGAGGGAGAATTGAGATCGGCTGTCTCATGGCTATTCACGTGAGCCCCCAGAAGACACCCCCGGTGCATTGCAAGGCTGAGAGGCGCCACCAGAGAGGCGTGCAGAATGTGCTGTGCTGAACAAGAAGCTGAGCTGTGATTAAAGCTATCAGCCCAACAGGTCATTCAGAAAATTGTGATGAAAGTAAATCTCCTTCCCTCATCTCTACCCACTGCACAAAGGATTTATTCTCACAGGCAGACATGAAGATGACTCTCTAGCTCGTAAAAGGGAGAGGCATTGAAAAGAAGAGGTAGGAATATAAAGCTCGTGGGTGCTGGAGAGGAGATGGACAGCCCTGGCCTGGTCATCGGCACAACCAAAGGCATCATGGCCAAATGTTCTGGAGGCTGAACCTGCCATTTACATGCCCTGCTTATAGGGAGTAAAGGTAGAGACTCCCCTAGATGTTTTTAATTCTTAGAAGAATCATTTAATTTGCATCAAGGGAAGGTAAGCAGCATCCACTGACTTGGGATAAGGTCTAGTAGGACCTTGCATCTCTGGCTTGGCAACATTGTCTCCCTGGGGAATGACCCCATCTTCTTCACGTACTAAGGCCGTTTGAGAGTGAAGACTCGCACCCCAATCCCTTCTCTGCAGTATCTGAAGTTAGGGAAACCGGCAGAGGGGTCTGTTAGCTAAGGAAAACACACACACACACACACACACACACACACACACACACACAGCGATAAAGGTCTAGAAGATCCTTGAAATAAAATGACCATAAAGATTGAAAGAAACGAGACCAGTGAGTAGGACAATGCTCTGAGTCAGGAGGGAGAAATCAAGGCAGGAGTGGTTCTGTCCATGAGGAAGCAGAGCCTCTTCTGGGGGCAGGCTGACATCCCAGGGGAGGGGTTGACCGAGAGAATCCCAGGTATAGACCCTTCCTGTCCACACAGCCCTGGGGAACAGAGTCCCCTCAGGGAGCTGTGGGAGCAGGGAGGAGCGATCCAAGGGATCCAGCTTCTGGGAGGCTTGAAACATTGTCCAGCTCCCTGTTTGAACATCCCTTAGGGCGTGAGGGGTGGGGCAGCCAAAGGCAGGCCCTGACATCCCCAGCTACAGTGAGTCATACGAGGCCTTGGAGGGCAGGCCGGGTTAGACCTTGTCTTGCTTATCATGTCATGTGGGGGTAGAAACGGACCGTGGGGACCCCAAGCAGGTGGAGGCCACTATTTTGTAAATCTGAGCTGAAATAAACAGCTTCTGGGACTCTTGAGATTTGAGGGGTGGTGGTATACTGTCTCTGATGGAACACAAAGATGGAAATGTAGGATGCCAAGGGAAGAGGCCAAGGCAGGCTCAAGCGGGTCCCTGTACATAAGTGTAAGCCCAGGGGGCACAAGAAGAAGAGCCAATCATTTATAATGCTTGATGCCAACCCGGAAGCAGGAAGGTGACCTTCACAGCAGATGCCACCAGGCAGGCTGTGGACATTATATCACGCCCTTGACACTTGCTCTCTGCCCAGGCTTCTGCATATTGTGCTGGACCTTTAAGTCCCCACCAAAGTGGGGCATCTGGCTGGCCCAGTCAGTGGAGCATGCGTTTCTTGATCTCAGGGTTGTAAGTTCCAGCCCCCCATTGCATGTAGAGATTACTTAAAATCTTTAAAATGTAAAAATAAATAAAATAAAATCAGTCCCCACCAAGGGCTCATTTGAGACCTTATATATCCAGCCTGTGACCAAGTCCAGCCACTCTTGGGGTGACTCCCCCAAAGGACCCAAGGAGACTGGCATCTAAGAGCCTAACTGCATTTGCTTGGGTGTGTCCTACAGCTGGTTGCACAACAAACTGAGGCCCAGCAATGTTCCCCATCCCCAGCTTGTCAGAAAACAAGGCAGAGAACACAGGACAGCAGCGGGGGACAAATCTAGGCTAGAAGAGCAGAAGCAAGGAAGCAGTGTCAGGTTCTGAAATCCTGGAGCGAAACCAGATGCAAGACGCCAGCAGTTCAGAGCCAGGAATTAAATGGACCTGACTTCACAGTCCAGATTCAAGGTGTCAGGTCAGAGGCAGGCCCTGGTGAGGAAGTGTGAATGCTCAGGCAAGAGGCAAGAGGCAGCGGGGGGCGGGGGTGGGGGCTGTCAATGCGAGCCAGTACTTTCATCTCCCCTCATCTGCTCAGGATCTTTACTCTTTCCTTCCAAGAATGAAAGATGGCTTAACCAAAAGTTTGAAAGGGAGCTAGAAACTCAAGCCTTCCTGAAACCCACACGTGCCCTTCTTCGTCCCTGCCATCGGGCTAGTCTGTGCTGACAGCAGTAGCAGGACTTGGAAGCACCAGCCTGTTCTTCCTCTGCTCAAAGCCAGAGCAATCAAAGTCCTTCTAGGCCACAATTGAAGAACCCACAGGAGAGCCAAACAAAAGGCTGAGCGTCACCATAGTCAACTTGACCTTCACTTTCTGTTATACTATGTTTGCACTTCAGGGACATCTGATTCCTGAAAAATCTCCAAAATGTAGAATGACACCTGTCATCATTTCTTTTTTACGTAACCCAAGGAGGAAGCTAAGGGCAGAGACTGGCAGAGCAACTATGGGCTGATTTGCAGAAGAGTGAAAGCCAGAGAGAGCGTAATGTGAAATAGTGGGATATGGAACATTCGATCCAAAATTGACTGTTAAACTTAACTTTGAGGGGGATGTAGCTTGACTCTCACGGTCTCAATAGTTATTCTCCTAAGCCCCAAATATATTCTAACAAAGTTGAGGTGATGGTGCCCATTTAACCGTTGAGAAAATATATAGAAGAACAAATGTACCAACCAATCCACTAAATATGGAAAATTGTGTGACATCATTTAAAGGGATGATCTTAAAGCAATGTAGAATTAAAACGCTGACTTCTCTTAATGTCATACTACTGAAAAGAGTCACAGACACACACACACCCATATAGGATGGAGCTTTCTCAAATGACCACACTTCCCCCAAAGCTTCCAGCTTACTGAAATTTGTATGGAAGACTCTAAATGTCTCCACAATAATTTTCAAACCTTCAGCTGTCTGCATAGGCCAACCCTAGGAGGGCTGTCTGGGGACAGATATGATGACACATTGTAGATAGTGGAGAATGGGAGTGTAGTGGCCTTCAAGCTTTGAATTTCTTAACATTTAGAGAGCAGTTCATTTTATCACACTATCTGAATATTTTCCCAAGAGTTGGCCTGGTTTTCAATTGCTATGGAATTGCACGTGGTTGATCGTGCAACCTGGTGTGTTATTCTGTTTTGAAAAATACGGTATTTTTAGCATTTTTCTCCCCAAAACTCTGAAAAATAAATATAAGAAAATTCTCAAGTTGGGCTTCTTTCCGAAAGATTTCCGTGAGTTCGCTTGTACCAGACAATAAATAATTTTTGAAAAACAAAGTAGAAAGTTAAAGCATGAAGCATGACTGTGGGTATTATACAATCTGATATACTGGTTGAAAAAATATATGAAATGCCATACTTAGTCGTATAAAGAATTCACTTAAAATTTCATCATGAATATTAGATGACTGTAAAATGGTAGCTTCTGCACAACCACATCAATAATCCATAGCAAAAAAAATGTTATTTCCTAAACTGTTCACCATTAATTATCATAGCCATGAGATAATTCCTTTTACTGAGGAAACGATTACACTTTCTAGTAACTTTTTTTTTAAAGATTTCATTTTTTTAATTTTTTAAATTTATTTATGATAGTCACACACACAGAGAGAGAGAGAGAGAGAGAGAGAGAGAGAGAGAGAAAGGCAGAGACATAGGCAGAGGGAGAAGCAGGCTCCATGCACCGGAAGCCCAACATGGGATTCGATCCCAGGTCTCCAGGATGGCGCCCTGGGCCAAAGGCAGGCGCTAAACCGCTGCGCCACCCAGGGATCCCCAAAGATTTCATTTTTAAGTAATCTCTACACCTCATGTGGGACTCAAACTCACAACCCCAAGATCAAGAGTCGCATGCTCTACCAATGGCATCAGTCAGGCACCCCTTTCCAGTAACTTTCAAATGATTGGTTAAAATGTCAGAACTAATGCTCTAAGTGGAGAGTTTACTTTAGACTTTGAGATGTCATCTTCTCATTGAGAATGTTCCAGAGCTCTCCAGATTTCATCCAGCTGTCCAGTCTCTCCCACACTTCTTTTCAAGCCCAAGTGGTCTCCTGACTGCATCCCAGACCATCAAGTTGACTCCCAGACCCCAATCTCAGGTCTCAGACACCAAGATTTTCTGGCTGGAGATCCCTTCTTTTCCCTGCCCTCTACTCCCTAAAGTCCCGAAGCAAACCAGCCTCTCAGACAACTCATGCACTTCCCCTTCTGGAACCCGTCCTGTACCTCCCAACCAGCCCACCCACCACGGTGTGCAGCCTCACGGTATCATTTATTTCGGTTGCGTGGCTTGCTACCACGACAAGATGAAGCTCCTGGAAGGCCAGCCAAGTCTTATTTTTCCTTCAACGCCCCCCGGGTGTCCAGCTAGGAAGCCCAGAATTCGATTTGGTGCTTAGAAGGCCTGCGTTAAAATCCCAGCCCTCCCCATCATCTCCTTCATGACTCCCCTGAACTAGCAATTACGCCACTGTGCTATGTCAGTCTGGGTTCCGTGGGGGAATTAAGGCCGAATCAGGCATGAGGACCACTTTCTAGGTGCTCTGGACCGAGGTGCATCCTCTCCATCTCCCACCACCAGATTCATACACTGAAGCTTTAATGTCCCATAGGGTTGCAGATGGAGATGGGGGCCCTAGGGAGGTAATCAAGGTTACGTGCAGTCTTAAGGTTGGGCCAAGGCAAGGGAGTGGTCCTGTTGCTAGAGAGGAAGGCCAAGGCTGCTCTGAGTTCTCAGAGCCCCTGGCCTGGGATGTAGGGATCTCAGCATCAAGCACATCTCAGGGGTTTTCCTAGAACCCCCCCATCTGTCTTCCTAAACTCTCCAATGCTTCGGGAGCAAACAGCAGAGCTAACCTGCGTAGACAACACTCTCAGCAGAGGCTCACTTAGCCTCCTCCCCCCTCAACACTTCTCCCCAGAAACTAAAAGTGAAATTGAGAACAGGGGATGATTAAACAGTAGCATTCAGCTGCGGGAGGCCTGAGGCCTCAAGCTTATTCTGTAGAACGTGGAGCAAACCAGAAGCAACGGGCCTGCCATGACCCCCTGCCTCTGGTTATCCTACCCTCCTCTGGGCACTGGGAATTCATGGGGGGGTTCACCGGAGCGCACCCCCTGCCTTAACGTGACTCAGCTTTCCTCTTAGCCTCCAGGGGTTTGGTCTTGTCTTGTCTTATCTTTTCAATTTTCCACCCCCTGCTAAATGAAAAACTGTCTTCCTCAACCTCCAGTTCAAATTCCCATTTGATTTTCAGACTCCCTTTGGAAGGCCACGCTCATGCAGGGTGTCCTGATGTCCCTCCATCCGTCCGTAGGCAGGCTGCCCTCGTCCCCCTGGCCGAGACCTGTGGGCAGGACCCTCTCCCTCGAAGCGAGGGGTGAGCATCCAGGCCTCTGGGGGGCCAGCCTGGCCTGCCCATTGGGAGTGGAATGCTCTCAGCTGCCAGTTCCAGAATCTCCAAGTACAAGGGTACAAGGGAACCTAAACACTAAGAGATTATTTTGCTCCCCTAGCAGGAAGCCTGCAGGAGCTGGAGCTCAGAGGCTCGGTGACCCCATGGAGAACAAGGCTCTTCACGTCTGTCCCCTCTGTCAAGTGGCTGGACTGCAGTTGAATCAGTTCAAGGAATACATGACACGTTGGGATCTCCCAGGGGTTGAGCTACCTGGGTGGCTCAGTGGTTGAGCGTCTGCCTTGGGCTCAGGTCATGATCCCAGGGTCCCAGAGTTCTGCACTAGGCTCTCCGCAGGGAGCCTGTCTTCTCCCTCTGCCTGTGTCTCTGCCTCTCTCTCATGAATAAATTAATAAAATCTTAAAATAAAAGATCCCCCAGGGGCCCCCAAGGGACATCTTTATGTCTCACAGAGCACAGGAGACACAGGATCACCTCTAGCTTCGAGAGAGGCAGTGAGAGCAGTGAGAGAGAGCAGCTGTCAGTTACTGCCCGGACAGGGGCCAGTGGGTGCTGGTGACAGGTCTCAGAGGGTGGCACGTTGCTTAGGCAGGTGTCTGCTCTCCCCAGGAAACACGCGACTGCCACAGCGCTGTAAGTGCTAGAAGACTTTGCTAAGACACTATTTTGGATAAGTTACATAACCTCTTTGAGGCTCACATTCCCAAATGGAGAACGAGAATAATATCTACAGCACAGAGCTGTTGTGGAGATTAATGGGAAGCCGTTCACATCACCGTCGTGTGTGAGAGAGCCCCTGCTTCTCTCCCGGGCATGCAGCAAATCCACACTTGCTTCACCTTCCCCGTCACCTACGGTGGAAAGACCCCGGAAACACTTGCTAACCAGATGAAACACCACTTACCTGGAACTTTATCCACCTGAAGTTTGTTGGATGTTTGTAGAAAAAAAAAACAAAACTCAATTTGACATGCACAGTAAAAGTAAACATTATAAAAAAAAAGGCAAAGGTTGGCAAGCTAGGAATTAATTTAAAATGCAATCACGCCTCATTGTATTTACCAGAAAGCTCATAACTACATTTAAGCATCTAACACATTTCCCCTAGATCATCTGATTATCCATTGTCACCCTCCCTCAGGCACGGAACCTCTGAATAATCTTCCATTCCTTCCTCCCCGGGCTCTTGGCTGAGGTGTTGGGGGATTTTTGTTGTTGTTTTAAAACGTGGTGTATGTTTAGTGTGTTTTTTTTTGGGGGGGGGGTGTTTTTTTTGTTTTTTGTTTTTTTTTTAATCTACTGTAGAGTCTCTGGGACAGACTGGGGTTGTTTCTCATCTCAGACTCCTAACTCTGGGAAACGAACCAGGGGTGGTGGAAGGGGAGGTGGGTGGGGGGTGGGGGTGACTGGGTGACGGGCATTGAGGGGGACACTTGATGGGATGAGCACTGGGTGTTATTCTATATGTTGGCAAATTGAACACCAATAAAAAATAAATGTATTTAAAAAAAAGAAATAAGAGTAACTGGCAGTCTTGCCTCTAGATGCTCTTCCTTACAAGAGGTTCCAGACACTATGGTTAAATCCATTTCTCCCACCTGTATCTTGGACAACATAATCGGTGGATGCTTCTGCAGTGGATTCAATTTATTCACATTTGATTTCAAGACTCTTATCAAATTATCCTAATTATATCACTTCCCAGATCCTTCCCCTGCCAATTATGCAAAAGGCATGTGGTTTCCTTCTTTCCCTTTCAACATGTCATCAGAGGCTCCTGCTGTCTGCCCAAGATTCAAGCATTCTTCCTTTTATTCAAAATTCATCCCCGGGGGCGCCTGGGTGGCACAGCGGGTTAAGTGTCTGACTCTTGATTCCCGCTCAGGTCATGGTTTCAGGATCTTGGGGTGGAGCCCCTTGGCCCTCACACTCAGTGGGAAGTCTGCTTCCCCTCCCCACTCCCTCAGTCCCTCCCCGCCCCCCAAATCATCTTAAACCCCATCGCCTCCAGGAAACTGATACTTGCTAAGTGTGATGCTGTATTTGTGTCCTAGGGGTGCCATACAAATGACTACAGACTTACTTGGTGGCTTAAAACACAGGTTTATTCTCTCATGGTTCTAGAGGGCAGAAATCTGAAATCAAGGTGTTATCAGAGCCACACTCCTGAAGGCTCAAGGGGTATACTTCGTAGCCTCTTTCAGCTTCTGGTGTTTCCATGCCATGGCATCCGCAGGCAGGGGACCCTATAAACCCAGTGTCTGCCTTCGGCTTCCCATGGCCTTCCCTCCTGTGTGCCTGTCTCCTCCTCTTCTGTGTAATCTCCCTCTGCTTCACCCTCAGGAGGACTTGTCACTGGACTTAAGGTCCACCTGGGTAATCCAGGATGATCTCATCTTGAGATCCCTCAGTTAATTACATTTGCAAAGACCCTTTTTCTCAAATAAGGGTACAGTCACAGTTCAGGGGTAAATTTTATGTTACGTATAGTTTACTGCAATTACAATTTCTTAATTAAAAAAATAGAAAAACAACCGGTTCCCTAAGGTCGAGCTTCTTCTCCTGAGAAGTATACTCCTGAGAGTATAGCCGTTCACTTGCATCACCCCTGTGGGACTTGGGGTCAAGGGGGACTGACACAAATACACTCCTCTCCTGTTTCTTACTGTGCCATGAGACAAAATTGTTTGTCTGTGAACCAGGAAGCTCATGTCTTCTAGTAGCAGTAAAGCTGTAACAAGCATACGTGTTAGCTTGCAAGCCAGGTAACATCTCAGATCGCTCACAATTCTAGACACACACTGTCATCAAGTGGACGTATAGCCACGGTGTGTGCTGAGCCACAGAGCCCATGCTCCAGCCCTAGAACATTCTTCTCCCTAGTCCTTGCATACAGCACTCAGAAAATTGTGCCCATGATTCCTGGGGAAGACCACAGTGGTGGAAAGAAGCTAAAGTTAAATTCAACTCAACAAAATTTCATTATAAAGGTCTCCCAGGCCCCCTATAAGACCCTAAAGATGACTGACAATGAACCTCATTCTCACGGAGCCCATTGTCCAGGGGAGATGCAGACTCGGGACAATAATAAAGTGTGATTGATCACCACGTGTACCATGTCCAGAGGCAGCAGGGTAGAGAGTGACAGCTCTGGGCCAGCATCAAAGGCAGACTCACACTCTCAATTATTACCATATGGAAGTTCCCTGAGAAAGGTATTGTTTATTTTGACATATGATTGCTAAAACATGAACACAAAAATGTGTCATCTTTATTCATAAAAGGAAAATGAAAAAAAAAATAAATAAAAGGAAAATGAACTTTGGCCATATGCTATCCAGCAATGCCCTGGTGGACAAAAGCTGGGATATATTCAAGGAATTTGGGAGCCATATGGTTTCAAGAGAGTGAAGGCACCCTGTAGCTCAGGCTATGGTATCATCTTGGCATCCTCCAGCACGCTCGTTGCCCTCAAGTCCCACCCTGTCCTCCAGGGGCAGGAAGGACTCCCCCACCTAAGGTTCCACAATATTCCACAGTCTGCAGTGTTCTCTGTGGTCCCACACTACTGGTTTGATTGCATGTGAAAACTTTTCAGCAGGACACCAAGCAGCTGGAGTGTGTGATTTTCACACTCAGAGTGCCCCTCAGAAGCGCTTCTCAAATGCAATTTCCAAAGGTACAGCATATTCCTAGGTTCCTACACAGTTAGAAATGGAGTCATTTGAAACAAAACAAAACAAAACAAAACAAAAAACAAACCATGAACAGGAGTCTGAAGCTGACCAGCTCTGAGGAACAGAGTCCAATGGGCAGGGCTTGGGGCGCATAGAGTGGAACGTGTAAGCTACTGATCTGGCACGAGTCCCTCAAACAGACCCTGACGTACAGTCAGTACCCACACTGATGAGGAGGAAGGAGTCCGTCTTTAAGATCGCAAGTTCTGGTCGTTGTGTATCCCTTCCAATTCTGCTTGCAAACGGGCCACTTCTTTCCTTAGCTCATCTCTTTCTTGCGGATCCCCATCACGTGCAGTTGGGAGTAATCAACTGACAGTTTAAATAGTCAGCCTTGAAATGACCTTTCTTGAATCTAAGTTATATTAGATGTATTTTCTCTTATGAGTTGCTAACAACAAGAATTTTACCCAAATTATTTATTTATTTATTTATTTATTTATTTATTTATTTATTTATGAGAGAGAGAGAAAGCACAAGTAGGCAGAGCAGCAGGCAGAGGGAGAACAGGTCCTTGTGCTGAGCAGGGAGCCCGACGTGGGGCTTGATCTCAGGATCCCGGGATCAGGACCTGAGCCGAAGGCAGACACTTAACCCACTGAGCCACTCAGGCACCCCTACCCAAATGTTGTGACGCTACATAACATGGGACACCATATTTTTTTTTTTTTAGCCTTTTATGGTTTCATTACCACTTTTCCAATCTCCGCCTGCTAATTGCAAAGCCAATAATAGTGCATGTTTAGTGTGGCACCATCCCATGTTACATTCCAATTTCTGTATCAGTTACCAATGGTCACATAATAAAATACCACAAAATTCAGCATCTTGAGTCAATGTCACTTATTTCACACAAATCTACAGGTCTGCTGGGTGATTCTGCTCATCTCGGCTGAGCTCAGCTGATCTTTGCTGGGATCATGAGTGTATCTACAGTCAGAGGGCAGGTGAGCTGAAGGTTGACTGGTCCCTAGGATGGCCTTGTCTGGAAGACCCCCTAATTGGTGGAGTCTCTCATCCTTCTAGGAGGCTCTCTAGGCTTGTATTTGTTGCAGTGGCAGGATTCTGGGGGAAAGATGGAGAGAGAGAGGAATCACACAAAGTCTTTTGAGGCTAGGGTTGGATCTGACACGCATTACTTCCATCACATTCAAATGGCCAAAGCAGGTCAACAAGCCAATCTACACTCAAGGGCTTTTCCTGGAAAGAGATGCAAAGCCATACTGCAAAGGACATGAATACGGGGAGAGGTTAAGAGTTGGGTCCATTTTCTTTTTTTTTTAAGACTTATTTATTTGAAAGGGAGAGACAGAGAGCGAAAGAGTGCACAGGGAGAAGGTCAGAGGGAGAGGGAGAGAGAAATCCATGCAGACTCTGCAGAGCATGGAACCCACCTCGGGGCTCAATCCCATGACACTGAGATCATAACCTGAGCCCAAACCAAGAATCAGATGCTTAACTGACTGAGCCACCCAGGCGCCCTTGGTTCCATTAGAGCCATTAGATGTGGTTCTAGAATGTTTTATTACTGTTCTTAAAAAACATACTTTGTAAGCAGAAACAAGGATTATATATAAATCTCTGGTTATATCAAGAAGTTATAGCACCTCACACCCATAGGATGGCTTGCGTCAAACACCTGGGTGGCTCAGTCAGTGAAGCGTCCGCCTTCAGCTCAGGCCATGATCCCAATGTCCTGGTATCAAGCTCCCTGCTGAGCAGGGCACCTGCTTCTCCCTCTTCCTCTGCTGTTCCCCCCACTCTTGCTCTCATTCTCTCTGTCAAATAAATAAGTAAAATCTTTAAAAAAAAAACCAGAACCAGAAGATAGCAAGTGTTGGCATGTTGATGAGAACGTAGAAAAATCGCACCCCTTGTGCACTGTTGATAGGAGTGTAAAATGGCACAGCCTCTGTGCAAAACACTATGACAGTTCCTCAAAAAAAAAATTAAAAATGGAATTACCATATGATTCAGTAATTCTACAGTGGAGTATGTATCCAAAAGAATTGAAGGCACGGATTCCAAATGATGTTTCTCATCCACATCATAGCAGCATTATTCACAAGAGCAAGAAGTGGAACCAACCCAAGTGTCTATGGAAGGATAAATGGATAAACAAAATGTTTATATCCATACAATGGGATATTATTTAGCCCGAAAAAGAAGGAAATTCTGACCCATGCTACAACATGGGTGAACCCTGCTAAGTGAAGCCACTCCCCAAAAGACAAATACAGCATGATTCCATTTGTATGAAGTACCTAGAGTAGACAAATCCATAGGGACACAAAGCTGAATACTGGCTATCCGAAGGGGAAATGGGGAATTTTTTGTTTTTTGTTTTCTAAAGATTTATTCATTTGAGACAGAGAGGTCAGGTGCACAAGCACGCAAGCAAGAACAGGAGGGAAGGGTCAGGGTGAGAGGAAGAAAATCTCAAGCAGACTCCCCGCTGAGCGTGGAGCCCAACTGGAGCTCCATCCCATGACCCTGAGATCATGACCTGAGCTGAAATCTAGAGTCAGACGCTCCACCAACTGAGCCACCCAGACGCCCCAGAAATGGGGAGTCATCTAATGGATACGGTTTCAATTTTGCAGGTTTTGGAGATTGGCTGCACAACAACATGATTATACTTAACACTATGGAACTATACACTTAGAAAATGGCTAAGACGGTATATTTTTTATTATGTGTATTTTACCACAATTCTTAAAAACCAAGAAATTATCATAGTTTTGATAAAAATGAGACCAATTATACAATTATGGTCTTACACCTATAATAGGAGATGAGTTAGCAGGATGGAAAACTGTCTAGGGCCTTTTTTTTTTTTCTTTTTTTAAATTTATTTTGAAGAGAGTGAGAGAGTGTGCAAGCACAAGCAGGAAGGGCAGAGGGAGAAGGAGAGAGAATCTCAAGCAGACTCTGAGCTGAGCGGGGAGCCGATGTGGGGCTCGATCTCACAACCCTGAGACCACGACCTGAGCAGAACCAAGAGTCAGATCGTGTACCACCCAGGCGCCTCTCTCCGGGGTCTCTCTAACATACTGGTAGCTACTTTATAGTACTCTCCCCACGTCAATCTTGGATCTGAGATTCTAGAAGATGCCACTTGGCTGCAATTCCCCCAAACTCTAGAATTAAATCAGGCAAAGTGGCAAACCTTGTTAGAAACAGCGAGTTTCCATACACGACAATAGGATTTAGGATTCTCCAGGGTCATCTGCAAACTTTGCCCTCCTTCAGCTGATTAACAATGACAAACGCTGTATTATATAATACCTCAATCCTGTGCTGAACAGACGTCCGGGCCAACTTCTTTCCATTCTGGGGAACAGATGTTCCCTGTGTGCCATTGTTTTCCAGCGTCAAACTGATTTTTGATGCCCTCGTTCTAATTTCTCTAGGATTATTTGTTTTCTGATCCTTTTTTTGAGAGGTGTGGAGTCGAAGCTTCTTGCAAATTCAAACAGATACGTCTGCTGAATTTCCTTTGCTTTGTATTTTTAAAATCTTTTCAAGAGCCCTTCCAGTAGGTTAGTGACTGATCAGATAAACGGGCTCCTGGACATGAGCCTGCTGGTTACCCAACTAGGTTACAGTTATCCGACTGTTCATGTTCCCAGGCAAGAGCCGCGGGAAGCGCTCTGATCTGTGTTTGCCTTTATTCTCAAGTTTGGAGGCAGAGGCCACAAGTGACTGTCTGCCTCAGAAATAGTGCAATTGTGAAAGATAGTATTGTATTTCCTTCATGTTTTTGGCCCGATTTTGCACTTCTTCCTGAACTTTAGCAAGCTCAATACTGTCAATCATAAAAGGCTGATGGGCTTTGAAATCGCTCTGTAATTTTTGTCTTGATATTCTCCGCCTCAATACATTTTAAGGGCATGGTCTCCCTTGTGGGGGGATAAAAGAGGCACGCAATGCTCCCAATAGCTTCTGCAAAAAAGGGACCCACGCCAAAACTTTCAGTGGCTTTTTATTTTATTATTATTTTAAAAAGATTTTGCTTATTCACGGGAGACACAGAGAGAGAGGCAGAGCCACAGGCAGAGGGAGAAGGCAGGACTCCCTGCGGGAAGCCCAACGCAGGACTCGATCCCAGGACCCCGGGATCACGCCCTGAGCTGAAGGCAGACGCTCAGCGGCTGAGCCACCCAGGCGCCCCTCAGGTGGCTTTTTAAAGTTCCATTTTGCTCGCTGAGCAGTTTCTGAGAACTCTCTTTCCACTGACTTTGTAAACCTCCCCGTGTCTGGCAGGACTGTTGAACGCCAGCCGTTCCAGGGAAGCAAACGAAGGGCTGCTGTGTACGGAACGCGGCCGCAGACGAGCTGCACTTCACCTGCCCTGTACTTGGCCACCCACGTCCTTCCCCCCAGGTCCACGGGGGCCACCGAGAGTTTCACCGGGGACCGTCTCCGTTCGCTCGGCCGCGTGGGTTCACACTTGCACGTGGCGAAGGCCAAGTGTCCGATCCCGCAGCGACACGGGCAGCACTGCCCCAGGGCCCCTAAGGCGGTGGCTGTGCTCCGGCCTGGCTGCGGCGATGTCCACGGAAAACAGGGGCAGCTCAGGGTTTTCCTCTGTGAAGGGTTGTGGGGCTGCCAGGCCGTTGGCATGGGGAGGGGGAGGGGAGGGGGATGGGAGGCACTGCTTGGCCTTGGACTTTGAGTTGACAGGGTGTGGGCCCGAGACACAAGAAGTGGAATTTTTAAAAGAGCGTCTGTGTATGTGCGGGAGGCTTCTAGAAATCATGGGCCCTGGCACGCCTACTCTTGAGTGGAAGATGCCTGCAACGGTTAAAAGCGCTCCCTAAGCCGTAGAGGGGTAGCGTCGCGGCGGGCGCTCCACGGGGAAGACTCCGGGATCCGGAGCAGCGTGCGGACCTACTCCGAGCCGAGCCCCGGGCGGGTGGCAGGGAGCGCCCGGGGGCCCACGCCCCCACCCCCACCCCCACCTCGCTCCCCCCGCCGGCTCGCGCCCCCCCCGGCACCGCCCCCTCCCCTGCATGGCCCCGCCCCCACCCTCCCCACTCCGTCCGCCGGCTCGCGCCCCCCGGCCCCGCCCCCTCCCCCGCGTGGCCCCGCCCCCTCCGCCCCCGTCGCCCCCGCCGCGGTGGGCGGGCCCGGGCGGGCGGGGCGGGGCGGGGCGGGCCGGCGGGCGCGGCGCCGGGGCTCCGGGCGCGGAGGGGACGGCTGGCGGCACTAGGGGGAGCTGCTCGCGCCGCCGCCGCCGCCGCCGGTCCCCCACGCCCGCGGCCCCGAGCGCCGCCTCCCCAGCCCGCGCCGCCGCGATGGCGGAGGACAGCGAGTCTGCGGCCAGCCAGCAGAGCCTGGAGCTGGACGACCAGGACACGTGCGGGATCGACGGGGACAATGAGGAGGAGACGGAGCACGCCAAAGGGTAGGCGCGGGGCGGCGCGGGGCGGCGCGGGCTGCGCTCGGACTCCGGGGGCGAGGCCCCGGGGGCGCGGGGGCGCGGGGGCGCGGGGGTCCCCGGGGCGGGCCCTCTGCTGTCACCTGCCGCGGGGCCGCCGGCCCGGCTCGGCCCCGTCCCCGTCCCCGTCCCCGCCTGCGCCGCCGCCTGCGCCTCCGCCTGCGCCCGGCCGGGCCCCGGCCCGCGGGTGCGACGCGCCTGTCCTGGCCGGCGAGCGGCTCGGCGGGACCGGGGGAGGCGCGGCCCCCGGCCCTTTGTGGGGAGTCGTCCTCCTGCGCTGCTTGTCATCCTGTCCAGGTCCTGCCGGGGCCTCCCGCCCCTCCCCCAGCCGCCGCCGCCGCCGCCGCCGCCGCCGCCTCGGGAGGAGGAGAGGACCCGTGGGGGAGCGGTGCTGGGATTGCGCGGGGTGGTCCGCGCGCGGGCGGCGGCGGGGAACTGCGGAAAGTTGTCCGCCCCGCACGGCCTGCGCGGGGCGGGGCGGGGGCGCGGGGGCGCGGACCTGCCCCCACCCCCGCCCCCGCCCCCGTCCCCGCCCCGCGCGCCCGCAGAGCCCTCTCTCGAGCAGGACCCGCCCGCTGATTCGGGCTCAGGCTTGGCGGGGGCGCGGGGCGGGGGGATCTGAGCAGATCCTGCTTGCAAAGCGGGTGTTTGATCTGCAAAGCCAGCTGCACCCCACGTTTTAGCACCTGATCAGATTTCTTCCTCCTTTTCGCTGGCTCCCTTTTCTCCCCCGCAGACTTGATTTTACTCTCCCTTTGGAGAAAAGATTGCTTCCGGTTAAGGGTATTGAAGTTCTGTTTTTAGAGTCTGGGAGGGGTGCGGTCATTTTAAACCAGACTGGGGTCCTTGAAGGTGGTGTTTGCGTTACTCCCCTTTACCCCGTTGGGATTCAGACTGTGCGCTGGCACAGAGCGCTGACTGCTGCTGCCCCTTCGATGTGAGATTTTGCAAACCATGGTGACTGATGAAGTGGGTCAGCTTGAAAACATGATAGGGAGGCCTTCGTCACAGATGGCTTATTTATTCAGTTCATGGAGAGGATCCTTTAAATGATTGATGATATAAAGTGTAAAGCATTTGCATTCTCTTTAACGTCTGCTTGAAGATTTGTTTAAGAAAGGAACTTTTACTGAGCTTTCATGTGTTATAAAATATTAAAAGAGATCAAGAAAAGGAAAAGCTGACTAAATGTTTCTCCCATTTGCAAGTTGCTTTTTATATTTTTTGCAGTGAATAATACTTCGGTGGCAGCTGCAAGTACCGAATGTTACAATTCAAGTCTGGAATTTTTTTTTTTTTTTTTTTAGAGGAAAGGAAATTCAACAGAAATCTGAGCTTGAGTTCTGTGTATGTGGGGATAGAAATTTGCCTGTGATAGCTGGCTAAATATAAATACACTTTTGAGACAATAGTATTAGTGCTAGGGTGAAATGTGCTAGGATGGTCCAGGTGAAATATGGGTTACCCAAGTAACTTCCACACCTGTCTGTTATCTTTCTGGAGAGACCCTGGACTTTTGTCTTCTCCACTGTGATTTCTATTTATTATTCATTCTTCGGAAGGTTTGATTTGTACCTCCTTGCCTACACAGTGCAGAGCATTCATGCTACGGAGAAGGGCTCATCTGTGTGCCCATTGATCTGGACCTGGCCCAAGACGCCTTGCCACCTAGAGGCTGCGTGAAGTTCCCAGATCAGCACCCAGAGGCATCGCTATGTCCTCTTCAGAGATTTTCAGTTTTGTACATGCACATTTTGTAGGCTAGCACGGTTACTCAAAATTTAGAGATGCCCAGTGGACTGAAGTGTTTCAACCAAGAGCAGATAATATAACAAGTTCTAGTGGGAAGAGATTGATAGAATGGATTTCTTTATAGGCAGTTACATGGGAAGAGATTGGTAAAAAGTCGAGTCGCTGCACTTGTTGGACTGCTTTTTCAGATTTGAATTTAGATGGTATGTGCCAAGTTTGAGGGTAATTGTGTTTCATTTGGCTTGTGTACTGATGCCATGGCTCAGGAGAAACCTAGATTTTTTTTTTTCCTTGCATAGCTCAGGTTTGTAAATGTCTTCATTTGAAAGACTCCTCTTTTCTATGGTCGGCCTCTTCATTCTTTACTGGTTTAAGTTAAGTGACCAATAAAGAGCCTTTGGAGGAATACGTAGGTAAACAGTTTTCCTTTTAATGATGAATTATCGCTTTGAGGCCACTAGGTACGGGTCAGCACACAAAGCAATAATTACTGTGTAGAACCCTTGTGGCCTGAAGGAATTAATTTACCCCCACAATTGAGTATGCAGATGACCCTTGAACAACACTGGTTTGAACTACATGGGTCCAATTGTTTGTGATTTTTTTCCCCATAAATAATAGAGTGCAGTACTTTTTTTTTTTTGAGTGCAGTACTTAAATGTACTTTCCTTATTATTTTCTTAATAACATTTTCTTTTCTCTAGCTTACTTTACTGTAAGAATATAGTATATAATATGTATAACATATGCAATATATGTTAATCGACTGTTTATGTTTTTGGTAAGGCTCCTGGCCAACACTGCGCTATCAGGAGTTAAGCTTTGGGGAAGTCAAAAGTTATACAAAGATTTCAGACTCCGTGGGCTGTCAGAGCCCCTAACACCCATGCTGTTCAAGGGTCCACTCTTATGTATTTACTACTCATTTTAGACATACCAAGTTGCAACTAGAACCTCAGATAAAAGGAAGATACCAAATTAGATTCTTTCACACCAAAATGTAAACATATTACGTAGTATGCTTTTCTCTTGTTTTTATAGAATTTTCTTTATGGACTAAAAAGACTACTTCATTTTTGTGGATAGTACTTCAAATCCACGAATGAAATATGCCATGCTCAGTGAAAGGACTAATAGATGTTCTCCTAGAAAGACTGTTTAAATAACTCCCCTTAACATGTGATTTACAATTAGGGGAAGAAACTGAGTCCTAAAGAGTTCGGAGGGAACTTGCAAACTTTCAGGCAAATTTGAAGTTCTGAGGTAATCAGATTTATACTCTTATTTTCTTAGCAAAGACTTTCTGCGTAGATAAAAATGAACTTCAATCCAGCTTTCTATGTGAATTATTAGAAATAGTCCAGATTACTGAAGATTTCTGTTGTGCGAGGGAGCAGGTGGCCATGCACTGAAGAGGTTACCTATCGGGTGACCTCTGTGGGGCTTGCCCAGGTGGGTTCGACGTTAGGTAAATACTCAAGGAGCTTTAGTACTTATCTCAGTTTGATGTATAGGTGGCTTCTGTGCCTTTCTTTGGAAAGGATTTGGGAAAACATGGAGGACGTTGTTCAAGAATCTGCCAAGCTCACTATCTTCTCATTCTGCCCCCATTTCATATATCTTTTCTCCATTCGTAAAGTATATGGGGTAGTGGTAAATACCCCTCATTCGGCTCACCCTCCTCCCACGCAGATGAAGCATAGTTATTGTCACAATTGGCCCCAAATAAAATGAGTGTTGAGGCTGGCACAAAACCAAATCTCCTTTCTGGCTTTACCCACACTGATTTTCAGAATGCAAAACAAAACAAAAGAAAAAATTCTTTTTCCTAGACAGATTGATGTTTTTCATCTCCTTCCCACTAAGAGCTTTCTCCTCAGTATTCATGGCGGTGGAATAGGAGGCAGTTACCAAGAATATTTACTTAGGGAGTAAAATAAGCATATATGAATATGCTGTTGTTGGCACACAAATGATCAAATTATTCCCTGGGGTAGATGTGAAATAGTTTTAGTTTTGGAGGGTTATTCTGAGACATTTTTAAGAATTTTTTTTTCTTAGAAAAATTAAAGATCTGGTATTTGATAAAGACTAAAATTTTGGAATTCTTTTAACAAAGAGCATATAACCTCTCTTCTCCCACACCCAGCTCGGTTCGGGGGCGGGGGCGGGGGGGGGGGGAATTGACCTTATTCTACATGCAGTGTGTTCTTCTTTCTGACTCTATCTGTGTATTGTTGAGACTGGCTGTGGGAATTTCTCGGGAGGATAATTCAGAGCCGCCCTTTCTGAAATTTGACCTGTTATCAACTGTGTAAATCTAAATGGAAAGGTGTATTAACAGCCTACGCCCAAGGAACCCCCTCAATTCAAGAAATACAGTTTGCAATCGTCCAGTGCCTGTTCCAGCTTGCATCTGAAATGTGATATCACCCATGGGCCCTAAAGGAACTTTTTCCAGAAACTGAGCTAAACTCTGGAAAATTTCTAGGTGTGGGACACACTCTTTGTTGTGTTGAAATGGTTTATTAACACGAGTGTCACTGTAATTATATAGGAGTTAGAGTCAGTTGGTTAGTTAACTCAGGGATTAGAACCAAATTCTGTATCAAGCTCAAGAAAAACGTTGGTTGGCTGGGTTTTTTTTTTTGTTTTTTTTTGTTTTTTTTTTTTTACCATATTGGAAAATATGTTTTGACTTTTACTCATTTTTAAGAATAAAGTAAGCTTTATTAAAAATTCAGACAAAAGGGCAAGCTTCTGCCTTTGACTCAGATCATGATCTCAGGGTATTGGGATCAAGACCCCCTTCAGGCACCCTGCTCGGCGGAGTATGCTTTTCTCTCTGCCTCCTCTTCTGCTTCTCCCTATGCTTGTGCTGTCTCTCTCTCTCTCTCTCAAATAAATAAATAAAATCTTTGAAAAACAAATTCAAACAATAAAGTGTATAGGGAGTAGAAGACCCCTGGTCATCTTATTTGCTAGAGAAACCACTATTGACAGTTTAATCAACTAATATTTTAATATATACATGAAAGTGCACATTTAACATTAAGAGGATCAAACTTTACAAGGACTCTTTTCTTGTCTTCTCCTCTGTTAGTGTTGTCTGCTAGAACTTTCTGCAGTGATGGGAATGTCCCAATACAGAGGTCACTAGCCACTTGAAATGTGGTTAGTGTGACTAAGGAACTGAATTTTAAATTTTATTTAATTTTAATTAATTTAAATTTAGCCCTTCCTGAGTAGTGTGTATGAGATTGGACAGCTCAGATCATATCCTGCTTTTGACTTTTATAAGCTTTTATGGTGCTCAAAATACTTCTTTATTCTTGTCTTTAGAAGATAGATTTCATTTTCTCCCTCTCTAATGGTTTGGAAATTCTTTACCCTATTATTTTTTTTTTTTCTTCTGGGAGTGATCTTTAAATTTTGAACAAGCGTGTTTCTATCTGTATTTCTATCGGTGATTAAAATTAACCACGATCCAAAATAGTCTACCATTGAGCAAAACAAAATGTGTAGGATGTTTTAACTTTTCCTTCCTTTACATGTCCTGGGTTTTGTTGGAATAGTCTGGAATTTTAATCCCATGTGGCTTTTTTTATTTTTGCCCTCTTACCCCGTTAAAACTTTCTTCGTAACTATTACATTATATTCACAGCCATATTGTCAAAATCTTCTCAGACTCCCCTGTTTCTGTTGCTTGTCACTATTCCTTGTAAACCATTCCTTCTTGAGTACTTTCTCATTTAATTTTTTTATTAGCATAGGCAGATGACATATTTTCTGAATTCTTGTATGTCTGAAGATGCCTTTCTTTTGTCTTCATGAATAAACCATAGTCTGGGCATGCGTGTAATTGTAGAATAATCATTTTTTTTCCTCCAAACTCCACACTCCACAAACGCTTTATTATCATCTAGCATTTAGTGGCACAGATGCTGTCTCTCTGCCAATCTGCTTCTCTTTCTTATATAGGAAACCATACTCTTTCTTTGTTTTGACTTGTTTTGAGTCTGGAAGTTTCTAGGATTTTTCTCTCTGTCGTTCTATAACCCGAGGGTTTTCCACCTTGATGGTGATTTCTTGAGGATGGAGGCCTTCCTGCCCCCCCCCCCCCCCACGCTGGGTTCCCTCCAGCCACCCAGTCACTAGCTCTAGTGCTTTTGGCTCCTTCCCCGCTGACATGGGACTCGGGGGCGGTTAGGCATCTGTCACCCCGGGTCCCCCCCAGGCGCTGCTCACGAAGGCTGCTGCGCCCCACATCACTGCTCACCCGAGGGATTGACTTAGTGGCCTTGCCCGTCCACCAGCCGCCGCTTCCCACCTGTTCTGGGGAGTCCTCCCCGCCCCCCCCCCCGGGGGTGTTCTCTGAATCTTCCCACCTCTGCCCCTTCTCCAAATTCCAGATCTGGCTCTGGTGCCCTTTCTGTCGCCAAGGCTGCCACCCAAGGTGGTAACCCCTGTCCGAGGCCCCATAGGGCTTGCCGGGACGGGGTGGCGAACAAGGCTGGCACCGCAGTACAGGCCTGCCCAGTGCAAGTGAGGGGCCACCTGCCTGCCTCCAGGTGGCCGGAGCGCGGGGACCGTGCCTGCAGCCTCTGATCCCTGCCATCCCT
The DNA here is from genome assembly GCF_003254725.2 of Canis lupus dingo. Classification (NCBI taxonomy): domain Eukaryota; kingdom Metazoa; phylum Chordata; class Mammalia; order Carnivora; family Canidae; genus Canis; species Canis lupus. Next base: position 20,084,269 of record NC_064244.1, read on the forward strand.
GGCGCATTGAACACCTTGGTGGCTTAACATGAGCGTGTGGCCACCTGCCTGCCTCCAGGAGGATGGAGCACGGGGACTGTGCCTGCAGCCTCTGATCCCTGCCACCCCTGGTGCATTGAACACCTTGGTGGCTTAATATGAGCGTGTGGCCGCCTGCCTTCCTCCAGGTGGACAGAGCGTGGGGACCGTGCCTGCAGCCTCTGATCCTTGCCACCTCTGGTCATTGAACGCCTTGGTGGCTTAACAAAGATTTGCTGACCGGATGCCAGTGGTTCTTTATCTCCACTGACAAGTTAATTTCTGATCTGAAACTTTCCCCCGGACGCATGAGGAATTTTGTGACGTGAAGGATTTTTTTCCCCTAATTCTAACTGAAAGGACGTGGACTCTGGATTTGCAGGGGGGTTCTATGCTGCGTCGACCCCAGCGTGGTAAAATAATTGCAAATTTTTTGAACTTTTGGTAACGCTCTTCATACTCTGTGTATACATTTTTCTTATTGAACCTTTGCAACAACTGATGGGGAGACGGGGGCTTTTCCAAATGGGAAGAACTCATCCAGGCCACACCTCACATGCAGACTCTGGTCTTGGGCCTCTCGCCATCTGACTGTAAACTCTCGGCCCCTGCACTAACCTGCATGAGCCATAAATCAGTGGAGTCATTTGTTTGATAGTGTTTCAAGCTTATCTCCCTTTCAGTCAGAGATGACCAACGTGAGCACCTCGAGAGCCAGAATCCACAGGCGTAATGAGTACAGGAAATGTCAACGAATTTAAAAATAAATTAGTCCATTTCCTTGTGTAAGAAAAAATATTGCAACTTGATTACAGGGAGCCCTCTTAAATTTCTCTTCAGGTCTGCTCAAGGACTAATTCTAATTATAGCATCCGCATTTTGCAGTGAGATCTTTCTTCTTCTGTGCCTGCTTCGTGGCTGTCTCGTCTCCCTTCTAGAGCAGGCTCTGTGGCCGCCCCGCCGTGGCCTCCTGCATACCAGCATCCTTCCGTGTCCTCCGCCTGCCAGCGCAGCCACCCAGCAGGCCTGCGGGCAGCTTTCCTGCAGCGAGCCGACAGGGCTCTGAATCCAGTGTCGAGTGTTCCAGAAGGATAGAGCTGCTGAAGGAATCCACTGGAGCACACTGGTTCCCCAGCTCCATGGCCCAGCTTGTGTGGCACTTGAGCTCGTCATGCTTTTGTGGGTGTTTTGAGTTCCTGTGAGTGACTTAGGGCCTGTCAGGCTCCCCATGCTAGGAGGCAAGGCAGTGCACAAGTCACCTGGTGGGGGTCCCAAAGGGAGTTGGGATTTTAACTTTACAGTTTTGCTTTTGTTAGCACGTTGCATGTCTGTTACTGGCTTAAACACACACACACATAAGCGCATGCACGAGGGAAATGTGGGCTCCTTCATTCCCGCGGCTGTGTTCACTTTGTGTTCAAGTTCATATAGTATGTTCCTAAGAAAGATAGTGATTCAGTTACCATGATCATTTTTCATAGTCTTTTCATTTGTTTTTTTTTTTGGGGGGGGGGTAGGATAGAGGGATACTTGCTTTTTACTATCCTTTGGGTGTTTGTTAACATTTTATAGAAACTGAAGAAAGAGGGCAGCCCGGGTGGCTCAGAGGTTTAGCGCCGCCTTCAGCCCGGGGTGTGATCCTGGAGACCCGGGATTGAGTCCCACGTTGGGCTCCCTGCATGGAGCCTGCTTCTCCCTCTGTCTGTGTCTCTGCCCCTCCCCCCGTCTCAAGAATAAATAAATAAAATCTTTTTAAAAAATTAAAAAAGAAGAAGAAAAGAAACTGAAGAAAGAACTATTGGGGGGCACCTGGGTGGCTCAGTCAGTTAAGTGTCCTCCTTCAGCTCAGGTCAGGATCCCAGGATCCTGAGATCGAGCCCCACATCGGGCTCCCTACTTCTCCTCTCCCTCTCCCCCTCCCCACTTGTATTCTCTCTGTCTCTCTCATTCTCTCTCAAATAAATCAAATCTTTTAAAAAAGAACTAGTAAAAGCAGAGTTTTTTGTTTTTCCAAATGAACTTTTTTTTTAAAAAATTTTTCAGAAGCACGTAGAACGTCAGAATATATCAAGAAGCAAAAAGACCATGCCTTGGTGTATTCATATATACATTTTCCTGTTCTTATTTTTTATAAAAATGCAAACATTTCCTGTCATCCTGGAGATTCCTGTCATTTGACATGCCGTGAACATCATAGCCCTCTCTGAGTCCCTCCTCTGGCCCTGGGAAGACTCACCATTTATTCAGTAAATGCTGTTGGGCTTATGCGCCAAGGCCACAAGTGGACCCCTTCTTCCAAGGCAACACTGTCTTTACCTGCCACCTGGAGCGTTTCCCTGGAGCCTCCCACTGGCCCAGGTGTGCATGTGGGATGAAATTGCGTTGGACCAGGTGAACCCAGCAGACATCCTGGGGATGGCAGCAAACAAAGTGGAGGGAGCCTGGCCCATCTTCTAGAACTTAGGCACATGGAGATTCATGAGAGAGAAGTGAACTCCTGTGTCAGATGCTCTGTTGTGTGGGACCTTACCCCAGGCAGCCCAACCTGTATGCTAACTAATACAACATCTGTGTATTCGCTTTGGCTTTGTACCTTCGTGTTTTGAATTTAAAAAATATTTTGAATAGGCAATATGAGCACGTGGTTACAAAATACAAAATCAAAAGGCACAAAAGGGTATCCAGTGCAAAAGGAATCTTACTCTCCCAGTACTGAGTATCCCTCCTCAGGAGCAGCTGCCATTGCCAGTTCATGTCCGTCCTTCTACGTATACAAAGGTATGGTGTGCTTGCATGTGCGTGTGCTTGTACATGCATTCAGTGCAAAGGGCATCATACTGTACCACTGCTGCACCTTGGTGTTTCACTTAACATGTGTATCTCTGAAATCATTAGGTGTATCAGACCATATAGACCAACCTGTTTTATTTATTTATTTATTTATTTATTTATTTATTTATTTATTTATTTATACAGAGAGAGGAGGAGACATAGGCAGAGGGAGAAACGGGCTCCCTGTGGGGAGCCCGATGCGGGACTCGATCCCAGGACCCCAGGATCACACCCTGAGCCAAAGGGAGATAGATGCTCAACTGCTGAGCCACCCAAGTGTCCCCAACCTCATTTCTTATTTTACTTATTTATTAACATTTTTTAAAAGATTTTATTTATTTATTCATGAGAGATACAGGGAGACAGAGGCAGAGACACAGGCAGAGGGAGAAGCAGGCACCATGCAGGGAGCCCGATGTGGGAATTGAACCCGGGACTCCAGGACCATGCCCTGAGCCAAAGGCAGGCGCTCAACCACTGAGCCACCCAGGTGTCCCCCAGACCTCATTTTTGAAAAGGCTGTATATTATATCATTGACTGGCTATATCGTTATTTCTTTAACTTGTTCCTGTGAATAGATTGTGAGGTGGTTTTCTATCTTTTGTGCAAGTAAACAGTGATGGAATTAATATCCTTGTATGTATATCATTTCTCCAAAATATCTTTTTTTTAAAGATTTTTTTATTTATTCATGAGGGACACACACAGAGAGAGGCAGAGACAGAGGGAGAAGCAGGCTTTTCGCAGGGGCCCGATGCGGGACTTGATTCCGGACCCCAGGATTACGACCTGAGCTAAAGGCAGTCGTCTCTCTTCAAAATATTTCTTAACAAATACCTTTGAATTTTTTTCAGCTAACAAGTTTTAGGGAAGTTGTGCGGCATGCTGAAATTAGTATTAAACCAGGGATCAAGAAGCTTCCATCACTAACCCTCAGTTTAATTTCTCTGAGCATGGGAGTATCTCTGTGCTTTTTAAAAATTTATTTCTTAAAAAAAAAAAAATAATATTTCTCCTACCATCCCCAAAGTGGATTGTGTTTAGCCGCCTTCTGGGTTGTGGAAGTCACATCCTTCTGTGTTTGAGAACTCCTAAGTTCACTTTTGTGATTCCAGGAGATGATTGATAACCTTGTTGCTACGGTAGCCTCAACACTCCTCCTATATGGCAGTGCTTCTCCCCATTACGGATGTTGTTCCTTACTTCTTCATGGGAATTTTCTGAGGGAGGGAAAAGCATAATATTTTGCCACACTCTGTAACCACAAGGATTTCATGTGCATATGGAATGTTCCTGTAGGGATCCCTGGGTGGCGCAGCGGTTTGGCGCCTGCCTTTGGCCCAGGGCGCGATCCTGGAGACCCGGGATCGAATCCCACGTCGGGCTCCCTGCATGGAGCCTGCTTCTCCCTCTGCCTGTGTCGCTGCCTCTCTCTCTCTCTCTCTCTCTCTGTGATTATCATGAATAAATAAATAAATGAAATCTTTAAAAAAAAAAAAAAAAAAAAAGGAATGTTCCTGTAATGAGAGATTTGACCCGGTCGGTGATCAGCATTGGGATCTACAAAAAAGAGAATGAAACTTTGATGTGTAAGGGAATTTAGAAACAGGAATATCATTTGAAAAGCATGTTGATGTATTCACTTTGCTGATGTATGATTATTAAATATAACAATGCTAATCCATTATTGAAATGAATTCTAGCCAGGGAAGAGATTTATTTTTGACTTGTTAATAACTATTTGCCTCTGAAAGGTCCAGAAATGAGAAAATTTGTGTAAGGAGGAGCTAGTGTATATCAGTTATTCTATTAGAAAAACATCGTGAGTGTGGGTGAGACGTTATAGCAAATAGATGGTTTTTCACTAATTGGAACTATCTTGAAGAGTATTCTTTGCCAACTCCCGCAAGCCTTTAAAAAAAATATTTCCACCTGCTGTGTTCATCATTTCATCTTCAGAAACAGTTTTGCCTAAGAGGCAAAGAAATAAGCCTTTAAGAAGTGTGTTGGTTGAATAGCTGAACAATTTGTACTTTGTCTTTTAATTATATATAATGAACTTAAAGATACACTCAATTTTTTATTTACATTTATGTATTTTCTCCTTTATTCTGACCTTGGACTATCTGCAAAGACAAGTCTTAGCTTCCCAAACTGTAATTCACACTAGGTCAGTTTCTAGCCAATGCATATTGACACAATTTTATTATAACTAACATCAACTCTTATCAGAATTGGGTTTTATGGGAAGTAGGCACTAAAATTGTTTGTAATAATGAAATGATTGTGGAAAGAGAAGGCTAACGAGGTAGGACACATTTTCTCACATTTACTTTATGGTGAGAGTTGAAACAACTGAAAGCTTGCAAGCAACCAAATATCTAAAAAAGCGGGATTGGTTAGCAAACCGATCGACTGGTCGATCAGAAGGTAGCAACGGGAGTCATCCAGGTTCTTCTACTCCAGCTTGGCCTGGGTTGAATCTGGGGCTTGCTGGAGCTACTGCACAACTAGCCACCCTCTGCTTCTAACAGCTGTGTAAATATTGAAATTGTTGGCTGGTCCCCCATGACCGCCACCCAACATCACTGCCTCAGTCGCTGCGCTGCCACCACCGGTCTGACCTTTATCATGATCTCTGACCTCCACTGGCCATGAGCCTGGGGGCATCTTTGAGCTCTGAGCCTTTCAAAGGCCTGTCCATGACTTACAGCGTGATCGGAGATAACGTGGCTTTGGGAACTTCTGACCTAGACTTCCCGCGGCAGCCTCCTGAGGAGAGCCGGGTGCTGGCGGAGGGATGGAGCCACCCAACCGATGGGCTCAGGCCATCGCCGTGCCAGTTGATGACACCTGGAACGGTGGCTTCTTGCTCTGGCCTGTGGGTCCCACTTGGGGTTGGAGAAAGAGGGTGGAGAGGTCAGGAGAGGTCCTCCCTGGAATTGCACAGAGGAGCTGCTGGGCCCAGGCTGCCTGGAGAACCGGAGCTGTGGGTCAGATCCATTAGGGACCCGGCCAGCACGTGATCCGCTTGTGCGCTCTGGGTGCCCCGACCCGGCATGAGGAGAGCCTGCGGCCTCCAGGCCGGCGGGACGGCCCCTGCCCACAGCCACGGGTGCAAATTGTCCTCTGTCCACAGGGCACCTGAAGCACCTTTGGGTTCGTGAACTGATCAAAACCGCCGCCTGTTGCTTGATCCTGGTAGTGCCTTTCCGTGTGGGGACAGGATGTGGCACCCTACCCAGGGCACGCCCGCCCTGAACGTCCAGTACAATTGGCTGAAAGACAGAGGCCGAGGGGCGCCCGGGGGCTCCGCGGTGGAGCGCCTGCCTTCCGCTCAGGTCCTGACCGCGGACCCGGGATCGAGTCCCGCGTCGGGCTCCCCTCAGGGAGCTGCTTCTCCCTCCGCCTGCGTCTCTGCCTCTCTGTGGCTCTCAGGAAGAAATAAATAAAATCTAAAAAAAGCCAAAACAACAACAACAACAACAACAACAACAAAAACCAAAAAAAAACAAATAGGCGGACAGAAAGTGTTTAGAGACCACAAGCAAGGCAGGAGGCCCGCGTAGGTGAGGACGGGCCGAGCGGGGAGCCGCGTGGAGGAGCCGCCTGCAGCCCGCCCCGCCCGCCCCGCCCGCCCGCCGCCGCGCCCGCCGCCGCCCCCTCTCGGGCTTCCTCGCCACAGCACGTGCCTCACAGGCCGCGGCCGGGCCCGGGGCGCCTCTGCAGCTTCGCGCCGGCTCCGTGGCCGCGGCCGCCCCCGCCCCCTTCCCTCGCGTCCTGCGGCCCGTCGGACTCGCAGGCGCCCCGCGGGTTACTGCCACGTTCCTTCCTGCCCGTGAGGCGGGGCGTCCCGCCCAGACTCTTGGCTGTTCCAGATCCTTCTTTCGCGAAGCGCCTGCACACGGCCTGCCCTGTCAGCTTCGGTCTTTGTCTCCTCGATTTCGCATTCATCCAGCAAATATTTGTTGAGGCCCTTTGGTGGGTCGGGCGCCGTTTTAAAAGCCGGGACTACAAGGGAAGGTGCTGTTTCACGGAGGGTGGGCCCGAGCGGCAGGACGAGAAACCCACGCCTCCGGCAGCGCTGGCTGCACGGCCCGCGGCGCGGTCATGCTCACAGGTGACGCTGCGATGTCCGTGGGCCTGCTGCCCGTGCCAACCGGCCTTGTCCTCGCAGTCGGCCTCATGGTGTCTACCGAAAGCGCGCCCTTGTACAGCTGTGGCAACGGAAGCACCGAGAGCTTAAGTAAGATGCTCCAGTCACACAGCTCGGAAGTGGCGGAGCCAGAGTAAAGCCAGAGGGCGTGACCCTGGCTGGCGCCTGCACCCCGGCCCGCGTGCTCCTCCTGCTCCGTGCTGGAGAGAAGATGTGAAGGGGAAAGAGCCTTTGGTGTATTCTGGCCCTTAACAGTACTGTGTGGTGTGTTTTGTGAACATCTGGCCTCATCCTTGTAAGCTTAAAATTATTAGGATCAGCTTGCCACAAAATATTTAACTCGGATATATGCCTTTTATCTGTGGTTTGTGCTTTTCAGGGCTCATTTAAGGAATAATCTCCTTCACTGACATCGTGAAGCTGTTACCTTATTCTTTCAGCAGATAGGCACTCGATCACCTACTACGTGCCAGGCACTGTTCTAGGCACTGGATAGACGGTAACTATGCTGACAACAATCACTGCCTTAAGTTTGTTTTTTTGTTTGTTTTGTTTTTTAGATTTTATTTATTTACTTGTTGATTTTTTTTTAATTTTTTATTTATTTATGATAGTCACAGAGAGAGAGAGAGAGAGGCAGAGACACAGGCAGAGGGGGAAGCAGGCTCCACGCACCGGGAGCCCGATGTGGGATTCGATCCCAGGTCTCCAAGATCGCACCCTGGGGCAAAGGCAGGCGCCAAACCGCTGCGCCACCCAGGGATCCCTACTTGTTGATTATTTTTATATTTTTTTCAAGGAGGTTCCACATGTGGAGCTCAATGCGGGGCTTGAACTCACAACCCTGAGAACAAGACCTGAGCTGAGACCAAGAGTTGGACACTTAACCAACTGAGCAACTCAGGCGCCCATTAGATTTTTTTTTTAAGTAATCTCTAGGCCCCAGGTGGGGCCCCAACTTGACAACCCCAAGATCAGGAGTTGCATGCTCTACCTGCTGAGCCAGCCAGGTGCCCCTCATTGCCTTAATTTTTAAGGTTTTTTATATATATATATCTTAAAGATTTTATTTTATTTTATTCGTGAGAGACACCGAGAGGAAGGCCTAGACACAGGTAGAGGGAGAAGCAGGCCCGCTGTGGGGAGCCCGATGCAGGACTCCATCCCAGAACCCCGGGATCACACCCTGAGGCGAAGGCAGACACACTCAACCGCTGAACCACCCAAGCATCCCAAAGTTATATTTTTTAAGTTTGGATCTTTAACTCATTTAAAATTTATTTTCATAATATGGGAAGCAGCAAACTAATTTTGTTTTTCTTCATATAGGGGGTCACTTTTCCTGACCTATTTCCTATTTACTAAAAAGTTCATTTTTTCACCACCATTTGTGATGTAATCATTATTGCATAGCAAGTTCCTGTACCCCATGGGTCGTTGCTGGTGTGCGTATGCTACTTCATTGCTTTGTCCATTAGTGAACTCTGTTGCGTTTTTTAAATGTTTCCGTTGAAAAGGCATTGTGATTTTTTTTTCCAGTGGTTGTCTTCATATTAATTCCTTTTCTAATTGAAGAATAATTCATATACATCATGATGTGATGTTTGGGTTTTTTTTAATGATTTTATTTATTTATTCATGACAGACAGAGAGAGAGAGAGAGGCAGAGACACAGGCAGAGGGAGAAGCAGGCTCCATGCAGGGAGCCCGACACAGGAATTGATCCTGGGTCTCCAGGATCAGGCCCTGGGCTGAAGGCAGCGCTAAACCGCTGAGCCACCTGGGCTGCCCTGATGTGATGTTTAAATGCATGACGAAATGGTCACTACGATAAATCTAGTTACCATCGGTCATTACACGACATTGTTTGATATAATTGACTATGTTCCCTGTGCTGTATGTTATATCCTTGTGCCTTATTTATAACTGGAAGATAATCCATCTCCCTACTCACTTCCTCTCGGGCAGCTGTCAGTTTGTTCCCCGTACCTATGAGCCTGTTTCTGTTTTGTTTTATTTTTTCGTTTGTTTTGGTTTTTAGGTTCCACATATAAAGCGTACAGTATTTGTCTTTCTCTGTCTAATTTCACTTAACAGAAGACCCTCTAGGTTTATCCGTGTTGTCACCAATGGCAAGATTGCATTATTTTTTATGGCTGGGTAATACTCCATTGAAAAAGAGAGAGAGATAGATTGAGAGAGAGAGAACATGTAGGTCGCTTCCGTATTGTGATATGTATGATATGTAATGCTGCAGTAAACATAGGGGTGCATATGTCCTTCTGAATTAGTGTTTTTGTTTTTTTCGGATAAATACCTACAAGTGGAATTAGTGGATCATATGATAGTTCTATTTTTCATCTTTCGAGGAAGCTCCTTTCTGTTTTCCACAGTGGCTACACCAGTTTACACTCCCACCAACAGTGTGCCAGGGTTCCTTTTTCTCCACATCCTCACCAGCACTTGTTATTTCTTGTCTGTTTAATAATAGTCTTTCTGACAGGTGTGAGGTAATAACCTCATTGTGCTTCTGATTTACATTTCCTTTATGAGTGATGTTGAGCATCTTTTTATGTCTGTTGGCCATTTGAATGTCTTCTTTAGAGAAATGTCTATTCAGGTCTTCTGCCCATTTTTAAATTAGATTATTTAATTTTTTGCTATTGAGTTGTAGAGGTTCTTTATCTAACATATTTGTATGTGTTAAGCCCTTATCCCAGATATATCATTTGTAAATATCTTCTCTCACTCGGTAGCTTGCCTTTTTGTTTTGTTGATGGCTTCCTTTGCTGTGCAAAAGGTTTTTAGTTTGATGTATTTGTTATCATTGCTTCCGTTGCCCTTGCCTGAGGAGAGAGATCAAAAAATAATATTGCTAAGACCAATGTCAAAGAGCTCACTGCCTATGTTTTCTTCTAAGAGTTTTATGGTTTCTGGTCTTATATTGAAGTCTTGAATTCATTTTTAGTTTATTTTTGTATATGGTTTAAGAAGGTGGTCCAGTTTCATTCTTTTACATGTAGCTGCCCAGTTTTCAGCACCATTTATTGAAGAGACTGTCTTTTCCTTATTGTATATTTTTGCCTCCTTTGTGGTGGATTAATGGACCCATATAAGTCTGGGCTTATTTCTGGGCTCTTTGTTCTGTTCTTTTGATTTGTGTGTCTGTTTCTGTGCCAGAACCACACTGTATTGGTTACTATAGCTTTGTAGTATAATTTGAAATCCAAAGGTATGAAACTTCCAGCTTTGTTCTTGTTTGAGATTGCTTTGAATATTTGGGGTCTTTTGGAGTCCCCTATGAATTTTAGGATTATTTGTTCTGTGAAAAATGCCACCAGAGGGTAAAAATGCCATTGGTGTTTTGATAGGGATTACATTGAATCTGTAGATTGCTTTGGTCAGTATAGACATTTTAATTGTATTAATTGTTCTAATCCACCAGCATGATGTATCTTTCTATTTGTGTCCTCTTCCATCTTTTTCATTAAATGTCTTACAGTTTTCAGAGTATAGGTCTTTCACCTCCTTGGTTAAATTTATTACTATTTTATTCTTTCTGGTGCAATTCCAAGTGAAATATTTTCCCCTTAATTTCTCTTTTTTTATAGTTATTCATATATAGAAATGCAACAGATTTCTGTATGTTGATTTTGTATCCTGAAACTTCACTGAATTCATTTATTCTAATAGTTTTGGGTTGGAGACTTTAAGGTTTTCTGTATATAGTTTCATGTTATCTGTGAATAATGATGATTCTATCTCTTCCTTTCCAATTTGGATGCCTTTTAACTTTTTTCCCTCACCTAATTGCTGTGGCAAGGACTTACAATACTATGTTGAATAAAAGTGGTAAGAACGAGCATCCTTCTCTCTTTCTTGATCTTAAAGGAAAAGTTTCTCCCAACTTTTTTCACTGTTCAGTAGGATGTTAGCTGTGGGTTTTTCATATATGGTCTTTATTATGTTGAGGTACATTCTCTTTATTCCCACTTTATTTTTTTATAGTAAATTGATGTTGTGGGGCGCCTGGGTGTTTCTGGTTGATTAAAGTGTTTGACTCTTGCATTTTTTGCATTTTTATTAGAATGGTTTGTGGTTACTGTAAGGTTCATAACCTATGTACGTAGTAACCTGTTGTGATTTTTTTTAAAGATTTTGTTTATTTACTTGAGTGAGGGAGAGCATAAAGAGTGGGGAGGGTCAGAGGGAGAAGCAGGCTCCCTACTGAGCAGGGAGCCCAATGTGGGGCTCCGTCCTGGGACCCTGGGAACATGACCTGAGCTGTAGGCAGATGCTTAACAGACTGAGCCCCGCAGGGGCCCCCATAGCAGTCTGTTTTAAGTTGGTGTTTAAGTTCAGATGCATTCTACAGTTTAACTCCCTTGTCACCCACATTTTATGTATTTGATGCCATATTTTGCATCTTTTAATTTTGTGTATTTCTTAACTAACCATTGTAGATATAATTGATTTTACTACTTTTGTCTTTTTATCTTCAGACTAGATTTGTAAGTGATTGATCTACTACCTTTTGAGTTGTATATACAACTACATGTGTGCCTTTACCAGTGAGATTTTTTTTCTTTGATATATTTTTCTATTTCTAGTTACAGCTTTTTCTTTCTTTAAGAAATCCCTTTAATGGGGATCCCTGGGTGGCTCAGCGGTTTGGCGCCTGCCTTTGGCCCAGGGCGCGATCCTGGAGTCCCGGGATCAAGTCCCACGTCGGGCTCCCGGCATGGAGCCCGCTTCTCCCTCCTCCTGTGTCTCTGCCTCTCTCTCAAGCTCTGTGTCTATCATGAATAAATAAATAAATAAATAAATAAATAAATAAATAAATAAATAAATAAATCTTTAAAAAAAAAAGAAATCCCTTTAATTTTCTTATAAAGCTATTCAGTGGTGATGAACTCCTTTTGCTTTTGCTGCTGTGGGAAACCCTTTTATCTCCCCTTCAATTCTGAATGATAACCTTGCTAGATATTCTTGGTTGTAAGTTTTTTTCCGTTCAGTACTTTGGATATATCATGCCACTCCCTCTGGCCTGCAAAGTTTATGTCAGAAAATCAGCTTATGGTCTTATGGGGTCTTCCTTCTATGCAACTAGTTGATTTGCTCCTGCTGCTTTTAAGGTTCTCTCTGTAATTTTGACATGTTACTTATAATGTGTCTTATTGTGGATCTCCTTGGGGTTATCTTTTTTGGAACTCTCCATGTTCCCTGGATCTGGATGTCTGTTTCCATTGCCAGGTTAGGGAGGCTTTCAGCTGTTACTTTTTAAGTAAGTATTCTGACCATTTCTGTCTTCTCCTTCTAGGGCCTCTGTAATGCAAATATTAGTATGTTTGATATTGTCCTAGAGGTTCCTTAAACTATCGTCATTTTTCAAAATTCTTTTTTCGTTTTGCTGTTCAGTTTGGGTGATCTCCACTACCCGGTCTTCCGGTCCTCTGATCTGTTCTGCATCTTCTCGCCTGCAGTTGGTTCTCCCTAGGGTTATTTTTCATTTAGTTAACTGTATTCTTCAGCTCTGGTTTTTGATATTATCTGTCTTTTTGTTGAAGTTCTTACCGTGTTCACCCATTGTTCTCTCAAGTCCATTGGGCATCTTTATAACCATTACTTTGAACTCTTCAGGGACAATGCTTATCTCCATTTCATTTAGTTCTTTTTCTGAGGTTTTGTCTTGTTCTTCTGTTTGGAACATATTCCTTTGTGTATGAATTTTGCCTAGCTCTCTCTGTGTGTTTCTAGGTACGAGGTTAGTTCAGCTATGTCTCCTGGTCTTGAAGGGGTGTCCTTATGTAGGAGATATCCTGTGGAGCACAGAAGCTCCAACCCCCTCGCCACCAGAGCCAGGTGCTCCACAGGTGCCCTCTTTGTGGGCTGCATGTGCCGCTCTGTTGTGGCTGGGCTTCCAGTGATGGGGGTTTGCTGCTGGGCAGGCCTGGCCCCCAGCCTGGCTGACTTTGAGATGCTGCCTGGACTGCTGTGGGTGCACTGGTGGGCAGGGTTATCAGCCTGTCAGCTGCGGGGCTCAAGGAGGCACAGGGTTGTGCAGGGCTCTTAGCAGAACATGCCTCTTGCCTCTAGCAGTCTAGAGAGGAACAGTCCCAAAATAGCACCTGCTAGTGCCAGGATCATCATGGCCCAATGAAACAGCAGAAATGGCTAACACCAGTGTCTCGGTCCTTGGGAAGAGGCCCAGCTGCCTCCTGCCTATCTGGAGGGCACTTAAGATTAGTAAATGGGTCTTCTTGACCTGGAGTCTATGACTTTTCTATCTGGAGCTTTTGCACTCATATCCAGGTCTAGTGAGTCGGGGCACTGGCCCTTTCAGAGTAGGTTTTCCTTTCCCTACAGCTCTTTAGTTTTCCTGAATGTACTCCCCATTGGTTTTCAAAGCCAGGTATTTTAGGGACTCATCTGTCCTATGCACGATCTAAGCATTGGCACTTGGTTTGGAGCTCAAATCTCTTGCTTCCTCGGGGAAAATGTTCTTCTAGCTTAGGCCACTCCTGACCGTGGAACTCCGTGGTTGGGGGGTGATATTTTCTTTCCTCAGCGAGACCCTATCTCTACCTCTTCTCCCTTGGTGCCATCCCTTTTGTGGTGGTTCTGTTCATCCAGTTTCTAGGATGAAACTTCTATATATAGGTGTAGATGTGTTGCGTCTGTAGGAGGAGGTGAGCTCAGTATCTTTTTATGCTGCCGTCTTCAACCCTCTTCCACAGTCTTTGTTCTTGGCCATTTTAGGCATCATAATTATTATAGGTAATTCAGAAAATGCATGAAAATACAACAAAACTTATCTATAATTCCATTGTTTTCTATGCATAAGTGGGGAAAAATAAGGAAATTAAAATATCAAACTTCTAATCGTTTTTGTGGGGAGGAACAAGTGATCTCTGGTGGAATCCTGTGAAATCTAAAATTATTATATTGGAAATTCACATACTTTAAATTGAATTCCTTTGATGTCACTCTTAAAATTAATGTATTAGTTATGATAGGCTAAACTGCTATGGCGAGTAGACTCTAATGTGTAATTTGCTCACTGCAGTGAAAGTTTCCTTCTTATTCACATGATAGCTGCAGGCAGGGTGTTCAGATGGGTGGCAAGAAGACTCTCCTTCATTCTGTCAATCAGAGCCTACCACTCTCTTATCATGTGGCTCTCCCATCCTCTGTGGTCCCATCCTACGCCAGTGTCCCTCCCATCAGCACGTGGGAAGGAGCAAGAGAACACCTCAGAGTGTCTCTGAGTCAGCAGGAAGTAGCAGACCTCACTCCCACTCCCAAGAACTTAGTCACATGACCATACCTGACCATGAGCGAGCTGGAAAGTGGAGTCTAGTTGTGAGCCCAGGAAGAAGGGGAAGATGGATTTTGGAGTCCTCTCGCAATCTCTGCACCATTTATTTATCCTGGAGCATCTGCACAATATTTGCGTGGCTGTATTCCATCCCTTTGTTCATTCCATTAAGTCCTGTCTATGGAATCCTTGAATATTTCTTTGAAGAGATTTGCTCAGTGTGCATATTAAATATTTTGCCATTTCCGTGGCTGAGTTTATTGGTTTACCCCTTAGTGGTAAATGTGTTCTGAATATGCCAAAGATTCTCTTGTTGGCACAGGCAGAAGGACCTGTCCTCCCTGGGGTAAGAAAACTGAGAGACTTTTTGCATGAATCTTTCATGTGAATTCTTGGGGAAGCGGGAGGTACAACTTCTGTTCTCAAAGAACCAACAGATCTTTGTAAAAGGGCTGAGTGATTTCCATGGCTAAACTGTGGTTAGTCATCAGTTTTGAGCCCTGAGAGTCTGAGTCAGTTTTTCTTCATTGGATTTCCAAGAAGAGTCTTCTTGAGCAGGGATTTTTTTCTTTATTATCTTGAGGCCCCAGCAGCTCTCTCCTGCCCTGGGGCTGTGACATCTCTGTATGTCACATGCTCCTACTGGTCTGCAGGAGGCAGGCATCGATGGGCCACCATAGCCAGCTCTTGGTCTGCATAGGCTTTGGCATCATCCTACCACCTACAGGAACAGGAGTTTCACTTGCCAGGCTTTTTTTTTTTAAGATTTTATTCGTTTATTCATGAAGAGACACACAGAGAGAGAGGCAGAGACCCAGGCAGAGGGAGAAGGAGGATCCATGCAAGGAGTCTTATGCGGGACTCGATCCTGGGACCCCAGGATCATGCCATGCCCTGAGCCAAAGGCAGATGCTCTACCGCTGAGCCACCCAGGTGTCCCTCATCTGCCAATGTTTTAACAGCTTTGTTGACAATACAGTTCACATACCCTATAGTTCACCTATTTAAAGTGTACAGTTCAGTGGTGTTTAGTATTTTCACAGAGTTGTACAAGCATCCCCACCATTAATTTCAGGGCATTTTCATCACCCCCCAAAAGAAACCCTGTGTCCCTTAGTTGTCACTCCCCACTCTTCATCCTTCAGCCCCTGACAACCACTAGTCTGTTTTCTATCTCCATAGATTTACCTGCTCTGGACATTTTGTGTAAATGGAATCCTGTAATATGTGGTCTTTAGTGATTGGATCCTTTTACTTAGTCTGATGGTTTCAGGGTTCATCCATGTTGTCACGTGTGTCAGGACTTCGTCTTTTGTTCCAGTCTTATTCTGTTGTATGGATATAACACATCTTCTTGATTCGTTTATCAGTTGGTGGGCATTTGGGTAGCTTCTGCTTTTTGGCTGTTGTAAATGATGCTTCTGTGAACCTTTGTGTACAGGTTTCTAGGTGGATGGATGTGTTCGCTTCTCTTGGGCACATACCTCAGAGTGGAATTGCTAGTGATGTGGTAACTCTGTGGTTAGCCTTTTGAGGAGCTGCCTGTCTTCCAAAGCGCCTGCACCATTTTAATTTCTGCCAACAGTGTGTGAGGGGTCTGATTTCTGTACATGCTCGCCAACGCTTGGTATTACCTTTTGTTATTACAGTTATCCCCGCAAGTGTGAAGTGGTCTGCCTGTCAGTTCTCATTTCCAAGTTGGAGTCTGCTGGAGGCTTCTCGAAAATGGAGTAGTGGTTCACCTTTATTCAGAGGGTGGGGGATTTCTGCTTCTTTTCACTGTGTTACTACTATCAGACATGTCTGGCAGTGTGGAGGAGGGAATGGCTCATTTAGTGCCCATGAGAGAAAGGGGGGAAAAACCCAGAAAAACCTTGGTGCACTAGAGTTAACAAAAATGAGTGCAGTTTCTCCATTATACCAATATAAGATAGTATCATTTTAACAAGACAGTGTTGGGGTGGGGGGGGGGTTGTGGTGTGTAATACCAGACCCTAAATACAACTTAACAGAAAACTTCCATTGTACCAGTGTCCTAGAAGTTACAGAATCGGTGCTGTAAACATATTTAAGGAAATTTTGGTGAAATAATCTGGGATTTTTAAATTTACTTATTGTCTCTGTATCAATTCCAGTTTCCATGAGTTGGTTTCATTTATCTTTTTTGGAAAAAAAAAATGATTGTCATACATAGGACCAAAATTTATGGATTCTTCATTTCTGTTCTTTGGGTAGGCATCCATGCCAGTCATAACTTCTCAATTTGTATCCCTCTGGATGAAAGCATTTAGGAAATTTGGAGATATTTTACACTAGGTGTATTGATTAGGAAATTTGGAGATATTTTACACTAGGTGTATTGGACGGAAGAGCTGTGAGGTCCTGGGTTCCTAGTGGTTTCTAGAAAAGCCGTAACCAGCAGCAGTAAAAGAATTGAGGCAGGACAGAGATAATTCTCTGGATTATGAAGCCAAGGGTATGTCCTTGATGGCTTTAGTGGTAACTAAAGGTACCACTAAACACTCTGCCCCATTCCCCTACCCTGCACCCAGCACACTATTGGGCACATAGTAGATGCATAAAAAAGATGTAATATATAGTAAGTTTACCCTGCAGGTAGGGAGAATTGTAGCTTTCAGAGGTATTTTACCACCTGGTAGTAGGCGATTGGAGTCCTCTCAAGAGCCAGAATTATTCACTCATTCATTCAACAAGCATTTGTCATTAAAATTTACTAGTGTCAGGCATTAAAGCATTACAGATGTTGGGGGATGCAAATGTGAATAGCTTTCATCTGTACTCCGCCCCCAGCCCACCCCCATCACTGATACAGCGCAGACATAAAGCACACAGCCACAGTTCAGCAAGTTCAATACCGTACCAGGCGCCAGCCATGGGAGCATTGAGGGTGGAAAGCCTGAAATACCCAGACTCCCAAATCAGAGAATTCACAACACCATACTTATCCACGGCAGATTTCCAGCTCTGCTATGTGGTTCTGATGTGTTTGTTTAAGCCCAGTTGCTAGTCAGATATTTATGGTTGCCTTTAGCCACCAGATGATTTTAAATGTAAACATCACAATAGTACAAATTTGATCCTACTCAGATTTGATGAAAATAAACCACTCATTTTGGGGTGGAAATACATTACTGTTTTTAGAGCACTAGGGTACCATTTGGCAGGGTCTTCATGCATCTCCAAAAATGTACACACTACTTTCTACTTTAGGAATAGGGAACTATGAATCTGTATCTCGAGGGCTGTTCTTCAACAGTTTTTCTCACTATGGAAGATACCTTTCATATTCTGACTTTACAGAGGAATGAATTATCCATTTTAAAATAGAAAAGTTTATGATTTTAGTACATAGTAACTGATGGAAAGAGGAGTCCCTTTATGACCTACCTGCTAGGTGATAGGCTAATGCTTCGTATCAGTTAGTAGACTTTAAGTTATCCTGTGCTTAAAACAAACAAAAAACCTCACAATTCTTTTTTTTTTTTTTAAGATTTTATTTATTTATTCATGAGAGACAGAGGCAGAGGGAGAAGCAGGCGCCCTACGGGAAGCCTGATACAGGACTCGATCCCAGAACCCCAGGATCATGACCTGAGGCAAAGGCAGATAGATGCTCAACCACTGAGCCACCCAGGTGCCCAAGACTTGCAATTCAGTTGTGTAAGTCACCACAGATTTGTCTCCCATGCATTCTGTGTGTGTGTATGTGTGTATGTATGTATGTGTGTGTGTGTGTGTGTGCAGGCAAGGGCCTCCAGAGGTACTTGGGGACCTAGTGAGGCAGGAGGCTCCATCCCCACGTAATGGCCATCTTCTTGATTCAGAGCTGCAGGGCTTGGCTGGGAGGAGAGGTCAGCAGGGAAGAAAGTATAATGGCGCTCCAGTTTTCACCTGGGAGTGGCACCTGTTACCTGTCCTCATTTCCCACCAGCTAAGCAAACTGCCTGCCCGCGCCTCACTTCCAAGCAGGTGGGGATGTATATGCATCATACTTTCTAGTGCCCACAAGAGAGGAGATTCATAAATATTGGTGAGCAGGAATACTGTTTAGCACACATCTGAGTAGGAAAAAGCCAGCTCTCCCACTGTGTTTCTCCTTGACCTTCACATTGCTGACACGTCACCGTGACACAGGTGTGGGGGCTTCCCCACCAGGCAGTGTTGCCACACCAGCTGGGTGCCCTGCACATTGATGCAGCTCCCATACTGTCTTCCTGAAGGTAGTCCCACATGGCTGCCCTCCCGCTGCCTGGGATGCCAGTCCCAAGCCCATGTGGTCACCCCTGCGTCTGACCAACTGGCTAGAAGTTGGGAGGTTACCATGACCGCCTCCTCAGGTTCAATTAATTTGAATTCCCAAAGTGCAGGAAAACAGATGGCTTAGTGTTTACCAGTTTATTATTTATAAAAATGTGGTGAAGACTACGGATGCACATTCAGATGGAAGAGAGGCCTAGAGCAAGGTATATGGGAAGAGGCATGGAGCTTCCATGCCCGCCCTCTCCAGGTGGGCCCCCCCCCCAGCACCTCTGTGTACCCCCCACCTGGAAGCTCTCTGAACCCTGGATGTTTGGGCTTTTTATGAAGGCTTCATGAGTACCCATGGTCGGTGGATAACTCCATCTCCAGCCCCCTCCCCACTCTCGAAAATGAGGTGTTGTTGGGGCTGACAATTCCAAACTTCTAATCAAGGTTTGGTCTTTCTGATGAACAGAGAATGATATATTTTTTTCTATTTCATACATTTTATAATGAAATGAGAGCTGTTCTGTTACTCAAGCTTACACTGTGGTGGGAAAAGCAGATAAGAACCCCAGGTTAGAGTGTGCTGAATAGAACAACGCTCAGATGACAGGGGCGGGGCGGGGGGCTGTCTCTGAGTTAGGGGCACCTGATCCAGATTAGGGGAGGAGCACCTCAGAAGAGGTTATTCTTGGCCTGAATTTTGAATGACAAGCAATTTGCTGGGCATTGAAGGAGGGAAGGGTGTCAGGGCAGGGGAACAGCATGCTTAACTATATAATAACAGTGCCTAGTGTTTATTGACTGGCTTTCTTTGTACAAGCCGCCAGGCTACACACTTACAGACCTGTCTCATTTAATATCCCATGGGTCTTCCATTTGTGTATTATCTAAATTGCATTAGGAATATATGCCTCATAAAGCAAGACTTTGTTATATCTTTATGTTCCAGTAACTGTTACTCTGTAACAAATGGCAACCATTTTATTAGGCTCACAGAATCTGTGGGTTAGTAATTTGGAAAGGGCCCAGTTAGAGAAGGTTCTCCCGGTGAGGGGGGTGGGGGATGTGTGTCTCATGGGGTTCCCATTCAGATTTCAGCTGGGACTGCAGGAAGCCAAAGGCTCCCCTAGACTGAACAGACACCCAAGGTGGCTCACTCATGTGGCCAGCTGTTAGTAGGGGTCAGCTTGTTTCTCCTTCAGTGTGCCTCCCTGGGACCTCACCAGCAGGGCAGGGCTCAGGGTCATCTGATGGAGAGAATGTTCCACAAGAAGTGGATGGGGGCTGCTTGCTTTTCTTACTAGACTTGGAAGTCACATATGGACACATTTGTTGTAATTATGGGTTATAAGTGAGTCACGAGACTGTAAGTCCATATGTTCAGGGGAAGGGAATTATAACCAGGGTGCAGGGGTGCAGGAGCACCTGGCTCTGGTTGACCCAAACAGACCTGTCAGCCACTCACCACTGACAAAAAACCAAAGGTAGAGAGATGAATGGTGGTAAACAAGAAAGGACTTTACCAGGAGCCCAGTGGGCTAGTGTCTCAAAAAGACTGTCTCTTAAGGGCTGAAAACACTCGCAGGTTTATGTAAGGAAGATGTGGGACAAAGGTCGGTGGTACCTGCAGGGGGGCAGTAAAGGTCAAGTCGGTCATTGCCCTGGGGGTCTGGGTGGTCCCTAGTGCTTGAGGATATCTTTTGCCCAAGTTAAGAGATAAGCTGGAAAGAAGAACCTGATCAGTTAGAAACTACATGCTGAGGTCAAAATGGAGGTGATTGGCGTCCTGTCCCCACGTGAAAATGCCATTCCACTTCTATGGAAGGAGAAGGGACAGCAGCCATTTCTTCTGCAGCTACTTCCTGCCGACCAGGGATGACGCAGGGATTTCAGAATGGAAGACTTGGACAGGGCAGCAGGTCTTCGTGTCTCTGGTTCCTCCCAAAATCTACACAGTAAAGGCCTCTCCAGGCTTGTGTGAATAGCACAGGCTCCCATCTGACAAACACAAAAAGTCAAACAACCACCAAAAGAACAAGAAATGGAGCAATGCTTAGCAGGGTGTATTTCCATTTGGAAGGAGTCAAATTTAGATCCTGCTAAAAGGATCTAGAGCTAGAGCATTTATAGCAGTGATGTGTTTGTTTAAATCTTCTGTGGCTCTGGTTACATTTTTTGAGTAATTTGGAATATAGGCACGACATTCTGTTTTAATGAGAGCATGGGTTCCACTTTGGGCTGCAGTCAAAATATCAAGGGCCATCCAGTTTTGAAGGACTACCTTTCAAATGCATGTGGTTTCCTTATGTAGGAGGGTGACTGCATGCCAGGTTTAATTAAAGATGGCTACCGTGTGCTTAGCTAAAGCCTCTACTTGTCATTTTGCATTGATAAGGGGCAGCTCTTGCGACAAATATGATTAAGGGAGAAATCTATCAGGAAACCACTTTGCCTGATGTCTAGCTTTAACAATGTCCTAATTACAAGGAATCACTGGCAAGTGGGAGACAGCTCCTCCTGGGAGATGTGGGCATCCCCAAGTGCATCGTCCAGTTCAATCATGAGGAACGTGGGCTGTCCACAGTCTCCACTGTCCATAGTTAACCCATGGACTGTGGTCTGCTCCGGCTGTTGAGGAGCAATTTTGCCGTCCCAGCCACATAGAATCAGCCAGGGTGTCAGCTGAGTTATACAACTGTTGGGGAGTCCATCCTATTGTCCAGCTATTAAAATAATCATATGCCCATGGGTCCTGTTATTATTCCCATAGGGTAACAGGCAAGAAGAATGTCCACACATGAGCTGTTGTGGTGGTTTCTCTGAAGTTTATACTTCAAGCAGTCCAGCTTAGGCAAACAACAAACATTTAAAGACAATCAGAGGTAGAATTTAACATCTCCAAAGGTCTGTTATTGAAATATAATTTTTCTCCCTCAAATCACCCTCATTTCCATCAGAGGTAGCCAAATGAAAGACAAGTTGAGTTTTAACAAACTTGGCCTGATTATTTATATACGCACAGTAAGAATAGTGACTGGCTGTACAAGTTCTTATAAATCTGCTATGCTGGAACTTTTTATAAAGTGTTTCAGATTGAACTTTTAATATCCTCTTAAGGCCAGAAACCAAGCCACATACTTGCTGTCAGAGTTGCCCGGAGTGCCTATGGGTTTGGGTGAATTCCTCTTCTTCAGGTCCCCAAAATATCCTGAAATTTCCTGTACCTGCCAGGAAGTGACATTCTTTACTCACCTGGTGAGGCTGCTGGGACCTGTCAGCAGGGTAACAGGCCAGCATTTCCAAGGGGCTCATTGGCTCCATCAAGTCAACCTCACTAAAGGTCCCTTAAAGCTGTCTGGTCACCTCGGAGTCTGTGCCTGTCTCTCTAGTATGACACTTCTGTCAACACCTTGGTAACATACCTTGTGTTTCCAGTGGTGTCCTGTTACAAGAACAGATTGCTATTGAACCTCTGCAAATGATTATAATCGCCACAAAAGAAAGAGAACTCACTGAGAGTTTTTGATTTCTAGAGGGTTTGGAAAGGGAGAAAAGATACAGGTTTCAATTTGTTCACAAAGGAATATTTTATCATATTTATGTAAGTCATAGGTATCCTAAGAGAAACTATTTCCTTAAATCTGGAAGAGCAAACATTAGAGAACCAGCAGTGCTTCAAACAAGAGTCACAAGAACTATAATTGTCTTCCTCAATTCATTCAATCTCATGTTACTAATTCCTGTTCTGTTTGAATGCAGCTTTTCTTTTAGTTCCAGAAATTCTTTTTTTTTTTTTTAAGATTTTATTTATTTATTCATGAGAGACACACAGAGTCAGAGACACAGGCAGAGGGAGAAGCAGGCTCCCTACAAGGAGCCCAGTGT
Source organism: Canis lupus dingo (assembly GCF_003254725.2). NCBI lineage: Eukaryota > Metazoa > Chordata > Mammalia > Carnivora > Canidae > Canis > Canis lupus. Next base: position 20,106,745 of record NC_064244.1, read on the forward strand.
GGGACTCATTGCTAGGACCCCGGGATCATGCCCTGAGCCAAAGGCAGATGTTCAGACACTGAGCCACCCTGGCATCCCTAGTTCCAGAAATTCTTACCCAGTTTAATTTTATGATCTTAAAGATGTTGGAAACCTGTATTTGTCAAAAGTCTATTCAATGACTCTCCTTAAGATGAAACACATTATGTAAGATCACCAGCATGGGTAATCATCAATGACTCAAAAATGGCCACGTTTAAAGATCTGGTGAGAGTTTATTATAATGCCGTTAACAAGGAAATCCAGTTATTTTGTGACACACATTTCAGTAATCAGAATGTCAAGTGATGACCTTATACCAAGACATACTAAAACTTAAGAGATTTCATCTATTTACTAGAACAGCGATAGCATTTTGCCATACAACATAATACAAGAAGTTTATCATTATTTGTTTGACAGTGTTCCCCAAGTAACTGATCATACCAAATAAACAAGCCTAATTAGTCAAGAAGACTTCATCTAGATTTGAATATTTGGGAACTCTGATTTTAAAAAAACCCTCAGGGCAGCCCGGGTGTCTCAGCAATTTAGTGCCGCCTTTGGCCACCTTTGGCCCAGGGCCTGATCCTGGAGACTCAGGATCAAGTCCCATTCAGGCTCCCAGCATGGAGCCTGCTTCTCCCTCTGCCTGTGTCTCTGCCTCTGTGTGTGTGTGTGTGTGTGTGTCTCTCTCATGAATTAATAAATAAAATCTTAAAGAAAAAAAACCTCAGAAGGGCTTAAAGCACATATCCAAATGGAATTGTACATCATTATAAAACTTAATATTTAATTATCTATTTAACCAAAGTGGCAGTAGTAGAGTCTACAGAAGAGTATGTAGTTGTTGGCAAAACTTAGGTTCTTTAATATTGAGAATGAATGAATGAATGAATGAATGAATAAATTAAATCCTTAAAAAAAGAAAAATTAAAAAAATTAATTCATTCCAGTCTGAGTCCTGACCACATGTAAAAATTCTTTTTCAAAAACTCCCTACCACTTTGTTTTTACATTCACATTTTGTCTTAAGTTTTCCTTCTTTAAATAATCAGTCTCATTTTAGGACAAAATTATTAGCTCTTCCTTCAACAAAAATGTATTCCCATTCCTCATACCTATCTTATCAAAAACACATCTTGGGGCCCCTGGGTGGCTCAGCCATTTAGGCATCCAACTCTTGATTTCAGCTCAGGTTGTGATCTCAGGGTCCTGGGATCGCGCCCTGCACTGAGCCTACTTAAGACTCTCTTTCTCCCTCTCCCTCTGCCACTCTGGCACGGGCTCTCATTTTCTCTCTTAAAACAAACAAACAAACAAAATGCATCTTACTTTCCCTGCATACAGAATTGTTCTCCTTGTCCCTAAGACTCTCCCCCAAAGTCATGTCGTGTTTTGGTTTATATATTAGGCTCAGGCTTGAAGTCTGCAATCTCATGTAAACTAAGTCTAAGTATGGCTGAGGGCTCTGGGGGTTGATCTGAATACCATACATGGAGCAGGTACCTTGTCTGCTTCCCACACACCCTTTGTGAAATGGTGGACAGATGTAGGAGAGCCTGGGCATGGGGTGGGGGGATAGAAAGCAAACCACAGCCACTGGCCCATAGCAGTTCTGAAATCCAAGCAAGAACCTGTTGGCTGCTCCTGGATTCGGGTTCAGCCCTACTCCCTGGGAGCTGTCCTCCGTGAGTCTGGGCTCTGTCCTTTGGGCTCTGGGCTCTGGGCCCTGGCCTTCCAGGCATCCTTCCAAAAGAAAACTGACTTAGCATCTCTGGGAGTAACCTTCTTCTGCTTCTTACCTGGAAAAGACTGAAGGTCCAAAGGCTTCTGTTGACTTTGTTCAACTCTCTTTCAAGCTGGTGTAATGCTGTTAGAAATGCTTTCCTGCATTTCCATTTACAATCTGCTCTGGTAGACAAAGCTACCCTAAAATCCCTTTCAGATAAACCTTTCTTTCTGGTGAGAATGTTGTGTTTCAAAGATTCTTGGAAGCTCTAATATTTACAGAGGATAGACAAGGCCCATCAAGCCTTTTGTCCATTTGTTTGTTTGTTTTTTTCTTTTGTCCATTTGGAATGGTCCAGAGGCACCACCTTCAATCTTCTAAGGTCCTAACAGAGGGTCCTATGGCTCCACCCTCTCATTGATTTTCTGTTCTGAAGCCATTTTTTAAAAGATTTATTTATTTAATAATTTAGAAAGAATGAGCAAGCAAGGGGGAGTTGGAGAGGGAGAGAGAGAATCTCAAGCAGACTCCCCATCCCCACTGAGCATGGAGCCCAATGAGGGCTTGATCCCACAACCCACAGGATCATGACCTGAGCCCAAGCTGACGTCAAGAGTTAGACTCTCAACCCACTGAGCCACCCAGGTGCCCTTGAGGCCATTTCTTAATATGTCAATATGTCAAGAAGGCAAATATCTCCTTTGCCTTCTGGAGATGCTGGGTATGAGAAGCACTTATTCTTTAACCTGCAAAGTACTGGCTGAGTGTATATGTTCTCTGACTTCCACTCAGAAACTAACTAGTTTATTCTTGAGTTGATCCCCCTATGGTCTCATTATAGACAGCCAAGCAGAGCCGGCACCTTCAATCTCTGCCCAGAAATCTTTAGTTAGATCATCATCAGCTCATTAGGTACATTTTCTGGTTTTCTCCATTATCACTGGCAGCAGCTTTCTAAATGTTGCTCCTCTAGTACATAATGAGGGTCTCCTTTCCTGATTCAGGTTTCTGTTTGAAAATGAAGCACTCACTGAAGTAACCATTACACAAAACACTGTGTTTATTTTTGTAGAGTCCTCACCAGTAAGTCTCCTCTCCTTCCTTTTCACCTGGCCTCCTTGGAGCTGTTGCCTTGTGTTTTAGGGTTTTATTAGAGCGGTCCTCCACTTTCAGGCACCAAATTTCTGATCCTGTTTGTATCGCTCTGTAACACAGTCACCACAGAGCTGGTGACATAAAACAGCGGTCAGTCTGTCATGCTTGAGATTCTCTAAGGTGGAAAGGCAATTTCTCCCTTGGCACCTCTCACGCTGGTGCAGGCATGGATCCTCAGAGCTGATTGTCCAACCAGGCTCCCTCCCGCAGCCCTGGTTGGTGCCGCTGCTGCCTGGAGTTCTGTGCACTGTCTGCTGGCCCGGTGGTCTCAGTATTCAGACCTCTTCCATGGCTCCAGGCTGCCCCTAGAATGAGCATCCTGAGGGAGCCGGGTGGACACTGCATGGCCTTTTGTGACCCAGCCTCCAGAATCACATGGCGTCGCTTCTGCTGCATAAAGAGCAGGTGACAAGCCTGCCCAGATTGAAGGGGAGAGGAATAGACCCCACTGCTTGCTGAGAGAAGGATCAGTGAATTTTTGGACATGTTTCGAAACTGCTTGCAACTGGAACGGCATCTGGTAAAAAGAGAACCTCACTATGTGATGGCATCCAGTAAGTAGGCAGATCTGCCTCTCTTATGATATTTGCTTAGCAGTCTCTGCGCAGTGCAGTGTGACCCCAGTAATAACAAGTTATGTTACTTCTTGTATTTACTATGTATTTTTGAAAAGTAGAGATATGGCACTTGGCATTGTATACCTTTTACCCCAAATGAATTAAAAGCTAAATATGATTTTCCAACAAAGTTAGTAGAGGAGAAACATAGAAGGATATTTATGTAGTTTTGCAATAATAGGGAAGGTCTTTCTAAGCAATAGTTAAAAGCTCAGAAGCTACAAGGGAAAGTTTTTTAAAATATTAGACTCCACCAAAATTTTACATTTCTATATAGGAAAAGATACCATAAAAAAATAAACCAGGTAGGGATGCCTGGGTGGCTCACTGGTTGCGCATCTGCCTTCGGCTCAGGATGTGATCCTGGGTCCTAGGATTGAGTCTCACATTGGGCTCCCCGCAGGGAGCCTGCTTCTCCCTCTGTGTCTCTGTCTCTTTCTGTCTCGTGAATAAATAAATAAAACATTTAGAAACAAACAAAAATAAACCAGGTAAGTATTTGCAATCTAAATAATACACAGCAGTCTAGGCAATGTGGTACAGACATAAAGTTGTATCTCATAGGGCTGTTGCAAGGATTGAATGAAAGCACACAAAGTAAAAATACTTCACAACTGGTAGGTTCCATCCATGCTTTTATAAAGGCCACTGACAAATCAATTTTTTTAAGAGATGAGTAATAGAAAAAGGATATGAATGAGCAATCCATGGAAAAATATAAGTAGTCAGTAAACATGGGAAGATTTATAGCCTCACTCCTGATTAAGTAAAGAAAAGTTAAATCTGCAACGAGACTTTTCTACTTACAAGACTCAGTCAGTTAAGCATCTGCCTTAGTCAGTTAAGCATCTGCCTTAGGCTTAGGTCATGATCTCAGGGTCCTGGGATGGAGCCCTGGGTCAGGCTCCCTGCTCAGAGGAGAGTGTGCTTCTCACTCTCCCTCTGCCCCTCCCCTTGCTCCTGCTCTTCTCTTTCTCAAATAAAATCTTTTTTTTTTTTTTTTAAAGACTGTCAAAGGTGAGTAAGAGTGTTAATATTTCAGTATTGGCAGAGAAGTTGGGAAATTACATTCCCATTTATTTACTGTTCTTTGTTCCTTGATAAGAAAAAAAGTGTATTTTGCCTCTGGCTTTCAGGATTTTTTTTTTTTTTTTAATCTCTGATTTTCTGTAGTTTGAAAAGGATGTGCCAATGCCGAAGCTAGTGTGTTTTGGCACATATCCTGTCCAGTGTCCTCTGAGCTTCCTGGATCTGTGGTTTGGTGTCTGACATTAATTGGGGGAAATTCTCAGTCGTGACTCTTCCAGATATTTTTTTTATGTTCCTTCTTTCTTCCTTCTGTTTCTGGTATTCCCATCACGCATGTGTCACACCTTTTGTAGTTAGTTATCCCACAGCCTTTGGATATTCTTTTCTACTTCATCAGGCTTTGTTCTCATGGCTTTTCACTTCTTGAGGTTCCTTTTTTTTGTTCCTGTTTTTGTTTGTTTTTTAGACAGAGTGCATACTTGCCTGTGAGAGTGGGGGTAGGGGGAGCCCAGCGTGGGGTGCTGTCCTATGACCCTGAGATCGTCACCTGAGCCAAAATCAAGATATGGACGCTTCACCAACCGAGCCCCCCAGGTGCCCCGCTTTTGGAAATTTCCATTGAGCTTTTTTTCTGTATTGTTTTGTTTTGGGTTTTGTTTTGAAGATTGTATTTATTCATTCATGAAAGACACACAGAGAGAGGCAGAGACACAGGCAGAGGGAAAAGCAGGCTCCCTGCAGGGAGCCCGATGTGGGACTCCAATCCCAGGACCCCAGGGTCACACCCTGAGTGGTGGATGCTCAACCACTGAGCCACCCAGGCACCCCCTGTTAAGGTTTCTATTGCTGTATCTTGGAGTTCAGAGATTCTTTCCTCAGTCATGCCCAGTCCCCTAATAAGCCCATCAAAGGCACTCTTCATTTCTCTTACTGTGCCTTTTATTTCTATCATTTCTTTCTGGTTCTTTCTCAGGTTTTCTATCTCTTTGTTAATGTTGTTGGCCCTTGCATGCTGTCTCCTTTGTTCCTTTGACACTTCCACATATTAACCATAGCTGTTTTGAATTCCTGGTCTGAGAATTCCAGTATCCCTGCCCTGTCTGACTCCTGTGCTTGGTCTTTTTTTTTTTTCCAAGTGTGTTTTTGGCCTCTCAGTATGCCTTGTAATTTTTTCTGGGTAGCCGGATGTCAGCTACCAGGTGAGCGGAACTGTTCTGGGGGGCCTGCAGTAGCATGGAGGTGAGGTGAGGGCCAGGGGGTTCCATGGTCCTGCCTTTGGGCCCCTCCCAGCTCCTAGTGAGTCTGTGCCTCTGGGCTGTGAACTCGTTCGTGTTTTCCTGAATCTTCTCCTACCCTCTTGTGTGACACAGGACGCTACAGTGGGAGCACTGTGTTCTCAACAAGGCCTGGCCCCCAGAAGAAACTAGTCAACCAGAGCCTAAGTGACATGGGAAAATATCAAACCCAGCCCACTATCTTCCCCTCTTTCCCTCCCACTGCCAGAAGCATGGGGGGATTGTTGTCTGATGTTTGCTCTCAGAACCTGACAGCTCCTAGAGGTAAAACTCATGAAAGTGTGGGAGATCCCTGTGACTGGGTCTCTGGTCCACATGCAGGCCCCAGCAGTTGGGCAGTTACACCTCTGATTTTCTGTTTGTTTGTTTAACATTTATTTATTTGAGAGAGAGGGAGAGGCAAGACACCCCACACACACATGCCCCCGCAGAGCAGTGAGCCCAACGACACAGGACTCAACCCTAGGACCCTGAGACCATGACCTGAGCCAAAGGCAGATGCTTAAGCGACTGAGCCACGCAGGCGCCCCCACCTCTGGTTTTCTTACCTGAGTCCCACTCTGCATTCCTGAGACTTTGCTCTGGGAAGCAGCAGTGCCCTGTATTCACCTGTCTGTCCAGTCTTAGTTTGTCCTGTGTCTTTGCCTTTCTCATGGATCCAAGAGGAATTGTTGATTTTTCAGTTAAGATGGAGTGGTGATTTCTAAGCTCCTTACATGCAGAACCAGAAACTGACATACTGTTGGTAGAGTGGATACTGGCACAGTATTTAGTAAAACAATCTTAATTATCTACTAAAAGTAAAAATTTGGGTGCCCTTTGACCTAGCATTTCTACCTTTGGACATACTGGCATGAATGCTTAAAGATATAAGTACTGTACTTTTTTTTTTCAGCATTAAAAAAAAGGTTTCATTTCTTTATTTGAGAGGGAGAGAGCATGAGAGCGAGCACAAGCTGGGGAGCTGCAGAGGGAGAGGGAGAAGCAGACTCCCAGCTGAGCAGGGAGCCTGATGTGGGGCTCGATCCCAGAACCCCGGGATCATGACCAGAGCCAAAGACAGATGCTTCACCAACTAAGCCACCTGGGCGCCCCTGCCGCAGCAGTTTTTAATATAGGAATGGTTAAATATGCTATATTTACACAATGGAATGCTCTCTAGCTGCTAAGAAGAAATGAGGTAGCTCAATATATCCTGACATGGGAAGAAGTCTTAAGACACATTGTTAAGTGGAAGGCGAAAAAAAAAGCAAGTTGGCGAATGGTATGTTTAAGATTCCGTTTTTGTTTAAAACTTACAGTGAAAATGAAGGCGTGCTAAGAGAAGAAGGACAGTTTTGGAAGAATATGTACCAGAAAACCCATTGGTTGCCTTTGAGGGACAAATGTCACAAGGCTATTAATACATATCTTATGTGTCTTGTATGATGCAGATATATTTGAAAATTAGGTAAAAAAGTCAAGAGGGAAAGTAGGTAGCAGCAGATACAGCCATTTGAGGACAACAGAATGGAACTGATCGTTTCCATCATTTCACCCTCCAGACAGGCCGTAGTGCCGTAACCAGCTCGGAACCTCACCTTACCTGCTGGGAGCCCTGTGGTAGCCTAGACCCAAGTAACTGGAAACGGTACATCTCCTTGTGTCTCTTCCGCTGTTTCAGGAGGTGACAGTCGTAAGAGGACAAGAGTTCCAGACAGAAATGTTTTACCAGTGCACATTTTCTTCACGTGGAATTTCTTACTGTTAATTCCTCTTGCTAAATTCTTTACCAAGGAAAATTTCCCCTTCTACGGAGAAGCGGTTTCTTCGGTTCTGTGATGTTGAGATGAGTGGTTTGTTGCACCCAAGAGATGTTTATAATGGAGCTTTTCACAACACGTAGCTCTCCCTTAGAAGCCTGACTAGAAAGTAGGTTAGCGGCACTGTGGTTAAGTGTGAAAGCTCTCTGACTTCCATTATAAAATATGGTTTCTAGCTACAGTTTCCCTGCTCGGATGATATGTAAGCAGCTGCAGTATGGCTGAGTGGAGACTAATAATTCTTCCTACTTCCTTGTCCTGGTAACTCTCATATGACTAAATTTCATTTCCCACCTTACATCCTGTTTTGAGTTTCTGGATCTGATCCCATCATGTGCATGTGGAGCGGGGGACTTCCTACATGACACCAGCAGAATTCTCATTTAACTCCATCCTGGAGGTAGCATCAGATTCCTCGAGGTAGGGGTTCAGTCCTACAGGATTGTGCACACCCCACACTGCCCCCCACTTCAGATGCCAGCCTCAAACCCAAGCAGTCCCCTGCACTTCTGACCGACTGGCTATAAGTCAGAGGTTCCCAAGACCCCTTGCTCAGATTCCACTAATTTGCTGGAACAGCTCACAGAAGGGATAGAAACATTTTATTTTCTAGATGACAGGTTTATCCTAAAAGGAGAGGTCTCAGGACTGGCCAAGTGGAAGAGATGCACAGGCCCAGGTGTGGGGAAAGAGCGCAGAGTCTCCATGCTCTCTGGGCACACCACTCTCCCCGAATCTCTATGGCTTCACTAACCCAGAAGCTCCCTGAACCCTGTCTTTTTTGGGGTTTTATAGAGGCTGCATTCTGTAGGCAGGACTCATTAAACCATCGGCCATCCTGCTGACCCCCTCTCCTCCCTGGATGTTGGGGGCCGGGACTGGAATTTCCAACCCTCTGATCACAGGGCTGGCACCGCAAGCAACCAGCTCCCATCCATAGGCACTTTCCAAAAGTCACATCATTAACATAAGACATTTTTAAGCTCTTGTCGCTTAGGAAATATGTATGAGGGTCATCTGAATGATCAAATATGTATGCTTCTTAGAAATCACAATATCAGGCATCCTAACACAGTTTTGTTTTGTTTTTTTCCCCCCCTCCTGGGTATAATTCACGTTCTTCTCAATGACTAATTTTATATAATGATTTTTTGTTCTTGTTTGATCCTCTGTGACTCTCCTAACAGAAGTCCTGGAGGGGATTTGGGTGCCAAGAAGAAAAAGAAGAAACAGAAGAGAAAAAAGGAGAAACCAAACTCCGGAGGCACCAAGTCCGACTCGGCTTCTGATTCCCAGGAGATCAAAATCCAGCAGCCTTCAAAAGTGAGACCCCAGTTTTGTTTTACCCCCTGTGGTATTTCAGGCACGTGAGAGGCGGACTGTGCCACCCCGCGCCCTGCGGGACCAGAGGGGCGTTAGGGTTGTGCCCTGAGTGCGCGCTAGATGACACTCGTCACTGGAGGCTTCACAGCCTTCCTGGCGCTGGTGTGGGTACCTAAATGACCAAGAGGTACAGCCTGTGTGTGTGTGTGTGTGTGTGTGTGTGTGTGTGTGTGGCTACGGGCTGCAGTTTTCCTTTTGCTCAGAGCAAATTAGCATGTAGATTGTAGTGCTAGAAGTTAAGTCTCAGCGTGAGTTTGTTAGGTGTGTCTTGTCGTGTTTTGTTTTGTTGGTTTTTTTTTGAAGTTACACTTAATATGTAATTACTTTTAGTTTAGAAGATATTCACATTTTAATTTTTCTGGGTGTCTGTCTAATTATCTGAATAGCACAACACCATCTGGCAGCAGATTTCAGCGGGAGCAGCCACGGGTAAGTCTTCTGACTTTGAATCCTCAGTGGCCATTCTTAAATTCCATTGCCCAGGGTGGGAAGTGGCTCCTGACAGCACCCCCCCCCCAGACATCCCCAGCCAGGACTGAACCTGCAGGGGCTCCGGGGGGGCCGATGGCAGGTGCCCCGGCCACCCTGGCTGGGAACACAGGCCTTGCGTGCTGGCCACAGGAGGCCACTGAGCCCTCTGGAGGCAAGAAACTCACAGAGTGAAAGGGCAGAATCAGAAGTGTGATGAAAGGAAGCACAGATGATTTTGCTGGTTGCAGCCCCTCGGCCCTTGTCCTGGAGGTGGTGGTGTGGCCGGAGGGCCGGAGAGTGGCCCGGGGAGCGGGGGCTCCATCCCGGCCCTGCAGCTCCTGAGCTGTGTGGGTGCCGCCCTCATCCACGACGGGGAGGTGACACTTAGATCCTTTCTGTTGAATGATCTTTCTATTCTAAAGCCCTTGTACCTATGGCAGCGGTTACCATTATGCAAGTTTCCTGGGGTTGAAATATTTGTTTCTTAGGCGCAGCGTAAACCGCCTCGCGCGAAGAGAGTCTTGCAGGCGGTTTTTGCTGTTGTTACTGTTTTACACGTAAGGACCAGGAGTCACTGAGAGGAGACTTAACTTTCCCAATTTTCCCTGACTACCTGTGTGGGGGTGAAGAAAACGGGGTGTTCCCCTCTCGGTTTTCAGCTCGTCTCTCAGGTAACAAATACTCTATCCACCAGACCTGTTTCCCAAGGTCACCCATATAAGGCAACCCATCACCTTGCAAGACATTTTTCCCATTTCTCAGCATCACTTCATCAGGGAAGTGCAGGGTCACTTCTCTGTAGTTCTGACCCTCCTTATTGCTTCCACCATCACCATCAGCTTGTACCCCTCTCTGCACCCCCAGTGATTTTTGAGCCCTTCCCTTACTTCTGGGTACTTACAAGAAACTAGAGCCAGCCAAGGCAGGAGGAACTGCTAGCGTTCTATGGTAGAGAAATTTTCTTTTTTAATTACAGTAAATCAGAATTGTTTTAATGTAGGCCTTTCTCTGGTGCATTATTTATTTATTCATTTATTTATTTGAGAGAGGGAGAGAGATAGAGCATGAAAATCGCAAAGGGGAGGAGGCAGAGGGAGAAGCAGGCTATCCACTGAGCAGGGAGCCCAATACAGGACTCGATCCCAGGACCCCAGGATCGTGACCTGAGCCAAAGGCAGACGCTTAACCGACTGAGCCTCCCTGGCGCCCCTCCACTGCATTTTTTAAAACTGGAGCTTCTTTCCCTTCCCTAGATGCTAGCTCTAGATAACACTGTAGATCACAGTGGTTTGTGTTTAGAAGACACTCTGTTCTGCACTCAACTACCGGAGTCCAATAATACTTGTCTGGATTTTTTAGACTTCTTAGTGGTGGAGGACTTGGACATTTTCCAAGATATTAAATATAAAAGTTAATAAAGGGTAAAGAGTACAATTGGAGTTTAGTATTCCACTGAGGGAAAGAGGTGTGCCTGACGTAGGGATTCAGTGGCGGGAAGCTAACATGGGGTTGATCCGCTTCTCACCTTCCCTAACATTAATTCATTTCTCCCCAGGCGGTGCTGCTGTGGAAGGTGAATGGATAGGTTTGAGAACGTATCGTAGCTGAATTTTCCTTTGCTGCTTTGTCACCATGGATTTGAAAACTGTGCTTACTTGTATCCACTTCAAGAAAGCACTTAAAATAGTGAGCGTTCAGATACAAATCTATCATGAATGGTCATTTTATGTCAAGACTGCTCGTCAGTCTGGTGAGGCTAATTAGGTGGAGTTGAAACCACTCTGAAACCACTCATGGAGTTGGGATATCCTTTGGAACAAAGTTGGCTCCTTTGGAACAAGGATGCCGATTCATGCTAGTCGCAGAATAGCTTGAGTTTAGTATATTTGTGATCAAGAATTTAACTCCAGCATTAGGAAGGAAAACATGCTGTTTGTCCCATAACAAATTCAGTGCAAGCATTGTAGGTTCAGATTTGTCTTTTTAAAGATAAATGGGTGCATGTTCAAGTGTTACTAACTGAAATACACTATATTCAGAGTTCCTGTTTACGTTGTAGGTCTTCTAATGCATTGCCTTGTTAAGGGTTCAGATGGATATAAATTTTATTTTGCTGGTATTCAGTAACTCTTATGTTGGAGGTTCAGAGGAGACCAGAGCAAGAGAAATCTAAAAATACAATAAATGGGAACAGTGAAAGTATTTTGTTATGTCAATATATGTAGCTGAAACCATACCTCTATGACTTAGACCTCTATGGAAATATAAGAGAAATGTCTTAGAAAATTATGACCCTCCTGGGTGATGCTGTTAGACTCATAAATGGAGACAGTAAGACAATGAACACATCTCTGATTAGACTCCAGCATTTTGTATCCTTGAATCATTTTAGTGGCAAGGATCCTAAGCAAACCCAACGATAGAGCAAACACAGGGCGGTCTGTATGAAATAAGCCCTGTTTTGTACTGTGTCAAATGGGTAAAGTTTCCCAAGTTAAAGGATAGACTCCAGACCACAGACATCAGATTCAAGGTTGAACAGAAGTCCAGAACTACTGTCAATAAACCGGCAGGGTCGGTGATACCTTTCCTTGATAGCTGTGGGATGTTGACATACAGGAAAACCGGGGGGCTCTGAAGTTCTTGTTAACCACCTCTGAACTTCAGTGGAGGGCATTCTTTGCATGGCATCAAAATACTAAAATAATAATTTCGTGTACTGAAAAAACTCTGTGATTTTCCAATCCGGCCCTGAGTGCTACTCTCTCAGTTCAAGTATGGTAGTCCCACTTTCCATTTGAGGGACTTTTCCAAAAAAAAAAAAAAAAGAAAGAAAGAAAAAGAAAAAAAGAGCTGAAGAATCTGCAGAGATAAGAGGGATATTGGCTTGGAGGAAGGAACTTGAGAATCGAAAGGTATCATCAGTTTTCCAGACTGAGAATATGTTTTACTTAAAAAAGTTAATTTCCAACACTCAGGGTAGGGAAAACAGGCTGTGGTTGCCAAAAAATCTAAACTCAACGGAAGAAACTGCTTGTTCTAGTTGGAAGATTTGTCTCTGGAGAAGCATCTGGGCTGGAAGAGGCAGGGTGTGGTCCAGGAGGAAGGCATACTTAGAGATTTTCTTTCTTGATTAACTTCCTTCCCAGCTCAGCTCAGCACTCATTCACATTTCTTTCTTTTTTCCTTTCCTTTCCTTTTCTTTCTTTTCTTTTCTTTCTTCTTTTTAATGAACTAAAATTTCCTTCGTCTGCCTTATTTCCATTCTAGCTCGTTCTTTCCTCTGTCCTCACATTGCTACTACAGGGCATTAACCTCAACAGTGAAACCAAGGGTGTGCCTGACTGGCTGCCACCTGGTAGTAATGCATGCATGCATGTCAGTCCTCGGCTAGTGCGGGAGAGGACCCTCTGCAAATGGGTGGGACCCTGCAGCCCCGGGTGGTTGGCTTTGCTTCAGATTGCTCAAAACCTATATCAAAGCCTCATTAAAACCACTGAGTTGTTGTTACCTTTAACATACTGTGTTTGCTTCTGTTTTACTATGTTAGCATTCTTGAGTCCGAGGTCCTGACCAGGCTAGAGGAAGATTGTTGGTGTTTCAGTGTTGTAGTCTCCAAGGTGGATGCACGTGTATCTGCCCCAGGTTTGGGAGTGGTGGCAGCTTCCTCATTTTCGTGTCTGTGTGTCTTTGCTGTTGTAGAATCCCACCATTCCAATGCAGAAGTTGCAGGATATCCAGAGAGCAATGGAGCTGTTGTCCGCATGCCAGGGCCCTGCCAGGAACATTGATGAGGCTGCCAAACACAGATACCAGTTTTGGGACACACAGCCGGTACCCAAATTAAGTAAGCTTTTCTGCCTCCCTCCTCCTCCAAAAAAAACAGCTGGGTTAGCAACAAACAAACAAAAAACACAAAAGAAACTTAACTTACATAATTTGTTTTATACCGCAGATTAGCAATGTACACAAAAGTCCTGTTTTTCTTCTTAAAATATAAATATTGGAAAAAAATATATAAATATTGGGTAGTGACATTGGCTTTCGGTAGAAACAACTTTAGAGTTTCATTCCTCTTTCTATTAAAAAAATCCAGTTTCTCCCTCTTGAAACATTATTGTATTAAAAATATATATAAAAGACAGAGTCTCAGAACCTTTCTTGGTCCTGAGCTTCATAGAATTGTTTTTCCTGTGCATAAATTTATAGCAGTCTCACATCTGATTTATTTCAAAGATACAGGAAATTTGCCCTGCTAAATCTTATTGAAATGGAAAATTTTGGCGCAGCTTAACAATAGGATTCTGCAGGCTCACTGCTGGTGTTAATTCCTAGCAGCTCGAGAACAGCTGCGGTTCAGTAGGGACCTTGGGGGCCCCTTGGGAGCACCCTGGGGGCTCCTCTGTGCAGGGATGTCTGGGCATCAGGCCTCTCCCCTCTCCCCTTCGCACTTGGCCTGGTCCCTCACGTTCCACTCAGACTCTTGCCTCATAAGTTTCCGTAAGCATCATTTAACTCTTCCCTTGTTGCAATAAAAAATGATGCCGTAAATGCACTAAAATGTTTATAACTGTATTAAAAGCTAAAATCTGCTGCTTTCTGTTATCCTCATATGAAGATATATGATAATTATTTCTCTGTCTGGCTGTTCTTCCTCCTTGATTGTTTGGGTTCCAGAACGTGTAAGATGAAGGATTGTCATCCAGACCTTGTAATAATAGTCCAGCCATGTACAAATTATCAGTTTTATCACATAAAAATCAGGAAACGATCCTTGTCTGTGCCCTCAAATGATGGTTTTCAAACTTTTCAAAGTTACCAGGCCTCACCCAGCCATGTCCACCCCACGCATCTTCAAAAAACACGGGCTTAGGAGTGTGAAAGATAGAGGAAAACACTTATCCTCACTTGTCTCTTCTTTCAGGCTCTAGAAATACGTGTGTTCGGTAGTGGAGGGAGACTCCAGCATGAATTTACAGGGTTTAAAATGCTGTTGAATTGAGTGAGCTAAAGGGATGTAGGGTTGATTGATCCGATGTATTAGGTTTAGCTGCACATGCTTGGCAAGCTGCTGGTGGCTTTTAGGTCACTGCCCCTGGGGCAGGAAAGCCCGGCTGGCACCAACACATGTCTTTGGGAAGATAGGGGGCATGCGTCACATTTTGGCGCCCCCTCCCTAAATCCCTGTGGGATTCCCCTAGTTCCAGGGGGAACACCTGGTTTGCATCTCAGTTAAGGCAGCATCAAGGTTGGTGGCAGCAGAGGCAGCCCCCCACCCCCACCCCACCCCCACTGTTGTCCCCAATGTCCGGTGGGTAGCCAGGCTCTGAGGGGATCTCCTGAAAGGAACTCCAAGGGAACAGCTAAGAATCTGGCTCACCAGCGAGCTGGTGGAGGGGCAGTGAACTTCTGCTTCAGGGGAAGTGACAAAGTCAGGGGGAAGAAAGAAAGAGAAAACGAAACCCCTCGGAGCTGTTGCAGACCTTGTGGCTTCCACCAAGAACCTGTACCTGAAGGTCATTTATTCAGCAGATACCTGTTCCTTTTTTCCTCCTGGTTCTGTTTATTTATCCTTTGGGGTGTCATTGTCGTTTAGCAACATATTAGCTTCAGGGGTCAAACAGAATGATACCACATTTGTGTACATTGTCAAATGACCCCCACGGGAGGTCTACTAACCATCCCTCACCACACCTAGTTACAGATTTTTTTTTCTTGTAATAAGGACTTTTAAGATCTCCTGTCTTAGCAGCTTTCAAATATGCAATGCAGTATTATTAACTATAATCATCATGCTGTGTTTGCATCCCCTGAACTTACTTGCTTTATAACTGAAAGTTTCTGCCTTTTGACCCTCTTCACTCATTTCACGCTCCCACCCCTGCCCCCTGCCAACTGCCAGTCTGTTCTCTGTGTCTAGGAATTCAGAATTTTTGTTTTTTTAGATTCCACATGTAAGTGAACTCATACAGTATTTATCTTTCTCTCTCTGACTTATTTCACTTCCTGTACTGTCTTCAAGGTCCATCCATGTGGTCACCAATGGCAAGACTTCATTCTTTTTTATGGCTGAGTAATAGCAGATCAGTGTTGAGTATCTGTTGTTAAATGCCAGGCTCTGGGGAGTGTGCCAGGGGAACAGCGATGGGAAAGTAGGAAAGTAGGATGAAGACAGTGGCCAGGCGGGGATGGAGGGAGGGCCTCCTCCAGGTAGGAAAAAGCTTAAGTCAGGGAAGGATACTGTGGGAAAGTGATGTGTAAGCTTCTGTCTGCAAACCCTCAAGCGGCCCACCACATGGAGAGCGGGGGAGGGGCTCTGAGAGAAGAGGGAACCCCCAGATGCCATGAGCTGGGGCCAGTGAGAATGAACCTGGAGAACAAGGCCAGGCAGGGCCTGGGTTCTATCCCAGTCACACTGGGAGGCAGTGGGGAAGGATCTGGAAAGGGCACCCTCGTGAAAACCACGAGATGCTGATGTTTTCAGCTGGACTGCCAGCAGCCCCTGTGGAGAGAAGTTCTAGGTTTTGCGGGGTGGGGTCAGAGGTCACCTTGTCACCCCCTACCCCCAGGTGTTTGAAATGCAGAGTAAGAAGAGAGCCCATCTCCAGGCGGTCATCAGACCCACACTGTCCACTGTGGTGCAGCGCCATGGATCTGTCACTTAGGGGTTGAGGCTGTCCCTGGCATGTCGTAGTACACACCCTGTCATTGCAGGAGGAAGGATTTCTCCCTCTAATTGGTGAGATGGCAGCTCCTCTCCACTACCCGTCTCACTCCAGAAGGAGCTGAAACAGTGGTGAAACCCCAGGGCCCTAGAAATGATGTCGTTCTCTGTAACGGACCACTTTGGCCATCGTAATACACTATAGTTGGATGTTCGTTCTTTCTCTCCTCTGCCCCTCCGCAGATGAAGTCATCACGTCCCACGGGGCGATTGAAGCCGATAAAGACCACGTGCGCCAGGAGCCCTATTCCCTGCCCCAGGGTTTTATGTGGGACACCCTAGACTTGGGCAACGCCGACGTGGTGAGTAACGCTCCTTGGTTCGACACCTGCCATCGCACAAATTGCTTCCGAGTGGGTGGCGAGCACTGTAGACAGGACACTTGCTTGGTCTTGTAGCTCAAGGAGTTGTACACGCTGTTAAATGAGAATTACGTGGAAGACGAGGAGAGCGTGTTCCGGTTTGACTACTCACCCGAGTTCCTGCTGTGGTGAGTCTGGCTGGACGCCGGGG
This sequence comes from Canis lupus dingo, assembly GCF_003254725.2. Lineage (NCBI taxonomy): Eukaryota > Metazoa > Chordata > Mammalia > Carnivora > Canidae > Canis > Canis lupus. The sequence continues at coordinate 20,123,484 of NC_064244.1, forward strand.
GGGGGGGGGGGGGGGGGGGGGGGGGGGGGGCGGGGGGGGGCGGGGCAGGGGGCGCCCCGGGTGCGGGCAGTGGCAGGGTGGCGTGCCTTGGGCTCTCCCTGGGTTCCTGGACACTAACCTGCACCTGTCTTCCTTGCCTGCGTTGACCTCAGGGCGCTGCGTCCCCCAGGCTGGCTCCTTCAGTGGCACTGTGGGGTCAGAGTGTCTTCGAACAAGAAGCTAGTAGGGTTCATAAGTGCCATCCCCGCCAACATTCGGATTTATGACAGGTGCCTGTTAAAGCTTGTCCGTGTCAGTTTCGTTGTGTTGCTTTTCCAAGAATTGCAGTTACAGTGGGCTTTTAAAAGCGACTTACTCAGATTGTTCATAGTGGGGGAGGTTGTATAGGGAGGGAGGGGTCTAAGGGAACTCTCATTTCTGCTTTGTTTTACTAAATCTAAAACTGCTCTAAAAAATAAGGTTGATTTAATTTTTAAAAATTGGACTGTGAACAGCAAAAGAGGATAGCTGTAGCTCATAAATGCACACACACACAGACACTTGTTTTTTTTTTTAAGATTTTACCTATTTATTTGAGAGAGAAAGTGGGTAAGCTAGGGGAGAGGCAGAGGGAGAAAAAGACTCCCTGCTGAGCAGGGAGCCCAATGCAGGATCATGACCCCAACGGAAGGCAGATGCTTAACCTATTGAGCCACCCAGGTGTCCCACAAAAGATGAATTTTACATACGTGTATGTACATATGTATCAAGATAAAGAAAGCCGTAGTAGGTATTTCAGATGTATTTATGTAGAAAAAAAATTACCTTAAAAGATTTTAGGAGAGATTTTTTTTAAAAAATCTTTTGATCCATAGGACAGCTTTTTTGCATTTTTGCTCCCAGAAAGTCAGAGATCTAATGCATAGTAGGGCTGTTTACCTTTCAGTATATTGAGTGAGTTTCTTTGCTGCTAAAAAACATTTGATGTCAAGGGATCTCTGTGCCACATGGAATGCCTGCATATCTGAGACCAGAGCAGGGAACAGACTTTGAAGCTCTGGAATGTTTACCGCAGCTCAGAGAAACACCTGCTCTCCTGTGGTCAAGGCACCTCTCAGGGATCCTAGAGATTGCATCATAGTCCAAAAGAAACATCTAACCAGATTGTGCAGATGGCTGACCCAGTTATTGTTCTAATTGCATACATTACAGGGTAAAAAAACAGATGTAGAAACTTTGAGGCACATCTTACCCATTTTCTAAAGTGAAAACTTACCCAAAAAATTAAAGTCTTAAATGTTTTTAGAACAAGGGGTTTGGGTCTCCATGGCCTAGAGTTGTAATCATTTTGGCAGGGGATTTGGGGACTAGCATATCTACCTGAACTTGTGAAATGTCTAAATGATGGGCTGTTTTTGTTAAATATTGTGTTGAAAGGAGTCCCTCAGTTTCTTATTCTTTGAAATTTTATGGGTGTTGTCTTATTTTTTAAAATGGTTTCATCTTACATTCGCTCCGATTTTTGTCATCTTTCTTAGTGTAAAGAAGATGGTAGAAATCAACTTTCTTTGTGTTCACAAGAAATTGAGGTCAAAACGGGTAGCCCCAGTGTTAATTCGAGAAATAACCAGAAGAGTGAACCTGGAAGGGATTTTTCAGGCCGTTTATACAGCCGGTGTGGTTCTTCCTAAGCCTGTGGCCACGTGCAGGTAACACCACCACATGCTTGCCTCAGATCTTATCTCCCTGCTGTGTTGCTACCAGTGTTATTCTCATGTGTAACTCAGGGATTTGGGCTTACCTTATTATGTCGTTGGTGTGGTAGCAGAGGTGGAGGGCCAGACCCAAGAACCACTGCAACCCGTGTTCTAACATCTTCCTGCTAATGATGCTGATTCTGTGTTCTGTGTCTCTTCCCTTGGAAAGAACAGCGTTGCCTGTACCTTGGGGAGCCCAGGGAACTATGGTCTTGAAACGTCCAGCATGCTCGCATTTTCTTTGCTCCCAAGCACTCGGGTATATCCCGCACTCTGCAGGGCTGTCAGGGAGCTATTCCAAATGCTTGATAAACACCGGCTGAAAAGCCCAAACAAGCTTGTTTGCTAAGTGTAAGAAAAGGCTTAAGCTCTGTTTTTATGATTTCATCTGTTCTTATCAAGCTTTTAAAGGTTAATCCAGGGAGAAAATGGTTTATTGGATTTGTCCCAGGACTAACCTGTTTGTAAAGCCTCAGAGTTTGTCTCTCTTGATTCTTTGGACTCAAATAAGATGAAACTTTTGCCCAACATAGTTATAAGAGGTAAAACTGTAAAACGACTATCTCCTATTAAATTATTCATAAATAACTTGAATAAGACTTTGCAGGTGGGTTTTAATACAAATCATCCTAGTATCCAAGCTGGAATCGCTTAAGAAATTCAAGGTAGTTTCTCAAAAAGTTGTTTTCTCTGGTATGTGTTATATAAAACCGATGGCTCCTAATTTTGGGGGGTGGGGAGGGGATGTTTTCATGTTTTTAAACTTTTTGGTTTGCTTTCTATAGAATCAGCAGTGGTCATTAAATACTTGCATACTGGGCATTTTTAACTTTATTTTGCGATTTTATGATTGCTCTTTACTGAAAGAGATGAAAGGTCACAGACTACAAAGGAACATAACCAGGAAAGAAGGACATATTTTAGATGTAAAAAACAGCTGATAAAATAATTATACAAGAAGTGGGCCAGCATCCAGTACCGGGGGTGGCTTGAGTGTACATTAAATCCTCTATATGGCTGAGCTGAGACAAAGACTAAAAACTGATAGGATTAGAAGCCAATCAGATTTTAATACCTTTTTTGTATTCCAGATACTGGCATCGATCACTAAACCCCAGAAAATTGGTAGAAGTGAAATTTTCTCACTTGAGTAGAAATATGACTTTACAGAGAACCATGAAGCTCTATAGACTTCCAGATGTAAGTAAGAATGTTCTGCAGCTTTTCGAAGCTGTAACCTTAACTGAAGCTTTTAATGTAGAAAAGAATTATTGGCAAGAGTCTTAAAAACTGGCTCATGTATTTTGAGAAGGTGAATATGTAGCTTTTTAGAGCTCTGGGCTGGGAAAAATAGGGGAGCTCATTTGACAACCAGGTGTTGGGTTTTTTGTTTTTTTTTAAGAGTTTTTTAAGTCTTCAGTTTATGGTTGGATGGGATTGAACTCAAGACATGGAAGTTTTAAAATTTTGATTATTTACCATTTGTTATATAAAAAGGAAAAAGAATTGAGGCTTCACATGCTATCTTAACGCAGAGGAACCTAAGGAATAGGCTTAGAGGAGAGACCCAGGAGGGGAAATAAGGTCTCATTAAATTGTCACCTTTTCAGAGGGACCTGAGGGGCTCAGCTGGTTAAGCATCCAACCCGTGGTTTCATCTCAGGTCGTGATATCAGGGTCATGGCATCAAGCTCTGCATCAGGCTATGCTCAGTGGGAAGTCCGCTTGAAAGATTCTCCTTCTGCCTCTCCTACCTCCTCTCTTAAGTAAATAAATAAATCTTTTAAAATATATATCTTTTTTAAAGATTTTATTTATTTGAGAGAGAGAGAACATGAATGGAGGGAAGGGGCAGAAGGAAAGGGAGAAGCAGACTCCCTGCTGAGCAGGGAGCCTGAACTAGGGTTTGATCCCAGGACCCTGAGATAATGACCTAGGCTGAAGGCAGATGCTTAGTCAGCTGATCCACCCAGGTGCTGCTATATCTTTTCATTAAAGTTTTTATTTATTTATTAGAGAGACAGCATGAGCCAGGGGGAGAGGCAGAGGGAGAGGGAGAGGGAGAAGCAGGCTCCCCTCTGCAGGGAGCCTGATGCAGGGCTGGATCCCAGGACCCTGAGATCATGACCTGAGCCAAAGGCAGACGGCTTATCCAACTAAGCCACCCAGGCGCACCCTACAAAAAATTACCTTTTTAAACTGGCAGATTCCCAGCATGATAAGTTGTCTCTTAAAGGGGAATAGCTAAAGGTGTTTATCAGTGTTGCTTTTATTTGAGGCTTAGATGGTGTATTAGTTAATCTATTGCTGTGTGACAGATTACGGCAAATATGGTGGTTTAAAACACACATTTGTTATCTCTCAAGTTCTATGGGTCAGGAATCGAAGCCCAGCTTGCCTGGGGCCTCTGCCCCAGGGGTCTCTCATGACGTTGCCATCAAAGTATCCACAGGGGCTAGGTCTCATCTGAACACTTGACTGGGGATGGGTCCTCTCCAACTCACACAGCTATTAGCAGGCTTGAGTGTTTGCTGACAGTTGCACTGAGAGCTTTCATTCTTTGCTGGCTCTCAGCCTGAGCCCTCCGTCTGTTCTTCGCCAGGTGAGATTCCCCACAGGGCAGCAGCTGACAGTGCGGAAGCTTGATTCATCAAAGCCAGTGAGGGAGTGAGTCTATAGACAGAATCTGCTAGCAAAGTGGAAGTTAGAACCTTATGTAATCAGTGCTTGAAGGGACATCCAGTCACTCTTGCTGTGTTAGCTTCACTGGTTAGAAGCAAGTCACAAGTTCCACCCACACTCAGGAGGAGCACGAGGGTGGGCTAATAACCAGGAGGCAGCATCACTGGGGACTGTGTTAGAATCTGTCTGCCACAGATGGGATCTTCCATTCGAAGTTTTTGTTTCACCAGAGCTATTCTTTCTTTTGGGTTGTCAGAAAGAAGTGACTATTTTAACTTGATTGAGGGCTTCAAGTGGAATGACGCCTGTGTTCCTTTCTAACATGGGGAGAGCTTCACCTGTAGTGGCCTTTCTAGGTGTAGTAGACACAGTTCTGGCTGTGTGTTTACTGGGTACGTGTAATTCAGTGGTGGCGACATGAATCAATGTATTTTTTTCTGATGACAGACGGGAATCAACTAATTTCTGACCTTAGGCAAAATTTCATAAGGAAAAAAGTGGAGGCGAAGGAAACCAGACATGAGAAACCAGCATCATCATTCTGGAGCTTTGCAACCTTGTGGAAGGATCACTAGGCGGAGGCCTGTTCTTCCCTTCGGTCTTAACTGTTGTTGCAGACTGTGGGGCTCAGAATAATGAACTCACTGCCTCTGAGGCCAAGGAGGGAGGGGAACAGAGACCAGAAGAGAGGGAAATGCAAACCGCAGGCAGCATGACAGAGGAGGGTCCACACGACCTGGGGGTGGGGGAGCCGGCCTGTTGTGCTGGAGCGGCAGGAGTGAAGGTAGGCGGGTGGAGATGGGTGCTCTGAAAGGGAGGCTTGGAAGATGTGTAGAGGAGTCACACTGTCAACATGAGTTAATAATGACTGGCCAGGATTCTTCTGAGGCTAGGGGCCAAGACCCAGAGTGACCTGAGGAGGACAGTCATATAGAGGGATATGCAGTAGTGAGCAGAAGGGGGCACGAGACACAGCGACACTGAGACACCCCCTCTGCAGGCTCCGGAATAGGCCCAACTGTTAAAGACTTTGACGTGCATGAGGGGTACTGGTTTTTGTTTTTTTTTTTTCAACATTTTATTTATTTGAGAGAAAGAGAGCAAGTGAGCATGAGCAGGGGAAGGGCAGAGGGAGAGGGAGAAGCAGATTCCCCGCTGAACAGGGAGCCTGATGCGGGACTGAATCCCTGGACCCTGAGATCATGACCTGAGTCGGAGGCAGAGGCCCAACCAACTGAGCCACCCAGGCACACCCAGGAGTGGAAATTAAAAACTTCGGCGTGCAGACTTTTTTCACTAGGGGCTAATGCTGTTCTCCTGTGGTCTCCCCAAATTTCAGTTCATCGAGCCTATAAAGCCATGCAGCATGCATGTAAGGAAAGCACCCACTTCCATGTAGATTGCCTAAAATGGGATGAAGGAGGAGTTTTAATACCTGTCATTGGTTTATTCAGGGTGATCAGAATTTAAGCTGTTAGGAGTATTTTTGACTTTGTCCCTCATCTTTTATGTTTTTATACAAAAATCAACTCAGGTAAGAGAGTGTTATTAACAAATTGATCCTAAACCACTGGTCCAGCATCCAGATTTTTTCCCCTAATAAAGTGAAGTTCACAAAGTGCTCATATATATATATATATATATATATATATATATATATATATATTCATGTTATTCCCACAACAACCGTTCGAAGCTGGTGTGTCCTTTGCTGCATTTTGCAGATGAAAAGATCAAGACTCATGCAGGTTGACACTTAGACACGGGTCTGTCACTAATCAGAGGGTACTTGGGATGCACGCCCCAGACATCTATGTTTTACCCGTTATATCCCTTTGCTCCTGCCATGACCTCTCACACACCCCTGGGTGAGGGGGGCAGCATGGCCTGGTCCCCCCGGGTGTCTCACCATGGGTCACTAGAGCATAGGTGAACACAGGAAAGCAGATCATCAGGGTCCCGAATAGTGCTCGCTGGTATGTTCCAGTCTTCCTCCCTGCTTTTAAGTCCTGGGGAAGGAGAGAAAAATAAAGAGTAAGATAATGAAGAAAAAGGGTAGAAGAGATCCCTTTTTAAAAAAATATATTTTTTATTTATTTGAGAGAGAGCATGAGGGGGTGGGGCAGGCACGGTGGAGAAGGGAGGGGCAGAAGGAGAAGGAGAAGCAGACTCCTGGCTGAGCAGGGAGCCTGATGCAGGACTTGATCCCAGGACCCTGAGATCATGACCTGAGCCGAAGGCAAACGCTTAACCAACTGAGCCACCCAGGCGCCCCTTACAAATAAAATCTTAAAAAAAAAGAAGCTGGACAATGCAGCATATACTAGACCATGGCCTCCCCGATAGGGACCCAGGTGGGTGATATTGCTGCTGGCAGTTGTGTGATTTAGGATCATTTTTGTCCCATTAAGTGTAAGAAGAACCTTATTGAACACAACTTTTGCTCTTTGGGTCAGTCTCCTCTTATCATCACTGTTTCTTTTTTTTTTTTTTTTTTTCACTGTTTCTGCTTTATGTCTTGTTTGTGGACTTCTGAATATAAGAGCTGACATTATGATGGCCTAAACACTGAACACCTGTAGTCTCAACTATGATGCAGGGAGAGCAGGACTGTCACAGGAGGGCAGGTCGTCTTCTAGTCAGGAGAGAACCACTCGGGGCCTAGGCCCCTGGCCTCTGCCACCTGCAATGCGGAGGTCTTCCTGAGAGTAATGCCTTTCCCTACCTTGTAAGCATCGATTTGTTCTTCATTTGCTATTGAGCATTTTCAAACAAAGTTGGATTATTTTTTTTAATTTATTTTTATTTATTTTATTTATTATTTTTCTCAGTGGGCTTAAAGGTGCAGGAATTTAAAGTAGGCAAAAAACCCGACTCAGGTTAATCTCCCGCTATTTTTCCACGGCTTTGCAGGAAGGACACACTTGTGAAGACACATGGTGTTCTTTCTACATTTAGTTGCAGTAGATGCTTTTTTTAGTGTTTAGCGTCTTAGTCAACTCCTTTTTAAATCAAATACCCATAATCATTGCTTACATCTCCACTCTGGAATCTTGGCTCTAGGATAGTTTACACCACATAGTTTGACAGAGAACAACACAGCTTCTGTTTTTTAATACAGCTCTGAGCCTTTTTTCCCCCGCATGCACTGATAAGCAGATTTTACACATAATTCAATGTACAGAGTCCAGCGAGTAATACATGCCGGCTGGGCCCTGGGAAAGTGTGCCTGGCTGAGATGATAGAGTTTGCTTCTGAAATGTAAGATTGCCTCAATCGCTGGAAATGTCTTTTTGTTTTTATTGAATTCTCTGGAAACCACCTTTCTTATTTGGGTTTTGCCAGAACATCCCCCCCCCTTTTTTTTTAATTCTGGCCTTAACCTTCTCCCCACCTCTTTCTGAAGACCCCAACTTATATTTGAAGGTTTATTTTACATCTTAACTTTTATTTCATTCTTCTCATCAATGTTCTTGGAGAATGTGTGACTTTGTGATGTTAGAAAGTAGCAAGTTGAAGGCCCAGAGACACATGGCCATTGTGAGTCAGCTAAAGTTAATATTCAATATTCTCCCAGTTTTCTGCGATCTTGCTTTTTCTTTTTCTGTTTTTTAATAGCTGATACACTCTGATGTTCTCTTTAAAAAAAAAAAAAAAGGTACTTGAAGTGCTTATAAATTGCCTGGTGCACTTACTTTGTCTTTGCCTGTTGGCCTAAACATACTGTTTCAGAGTTTTTTGTATTCCACTTCTATGACCCGTTCTTCTGACCTTTGGAGACCTGGCACAGCAGATCTCAGAGTCGGGCCTGGGACCCCTGGAGGTCCTCCATGGGACTCGATCCAGGATCATACCCTGGGCCAAAGGCAAGCGCTAAACCACTGAGCCACCCAGGGATCCCCAGTTTTAATTTCTAATACAATAGAGGTGGGTGTATATAACCCTCATAAGCAAAACTTTCTTGGAATACTCAGTGTTTAAGTGGGTAAAGGAGGCACCTGAGTAGCTCAGTGGTTGGGCATCTGCCTCTGGCTCAGGGCATGATCCTCGGGTCCTGAGATCAAGTCCCACATCGGGCTCCCCACAGGGAGCCTGCTTCTCCCTCTGCCTATGTCTCTGCCTCTCTCAAAAATAAATAAAATCTTTAAAAAAGAAAAAAGAGGGTAAAGGGGTCTCAGACAAAAATTATTGGCAACTGCTGCATTAAGGGTGTCTGCCAGACAAAAGATGTTGATTTTAGTGATTCTGTGGCATAAATAGTGAAGGAGAATTGTACTGCAGAGGACTGTGTCTAGGAAGTTGGCAAGCTTGTTCTTTATATCTGAACATCTGCTTAACAGTTGCACATGTCCTGTAGCTTTCATTAATGAATCTAATTGCTTGATATTGTCGTTACTGAACTAGTAAAAGAAAAAGCAGTTTAATATTGGGGCATGGCTACTTAAAACTTTATTGAGGTCATCCTCATGGCAGAAAATCATTTTTGTAAATGACTTTTTCAATACATTCTTTGTGTATATATAGTCTGGTTTTCCTGTTAGCATTTGGAGATGTATGTTTATTACATTGTATTTGGAAATCACATAGGTTCCATCTTGCCATAAATTTGCAGTGTAGAAATGCTACCAAATACTAAAATTGGCTCAGGGGAAATGGAAAAAAAGAATTTTACACCTGGCTTACACATAAGTGCCAGGCCCAAGCAGTATCATCTTTGCAGAGCTGACAGTGACTTTTTTTCCCTGTCTGTAGCCTTCACCACCCTTACTGAGTAAATGGCTGTGGCTCAAAACATAGGAATTCATTCATTCATTCATTGATTCATTCATTTAGCACATTTGGGCTGTTATTGCCATGCTTGCTTGAGAGGTTAAGCCTTGAGTGGAAGCAAGGACCTCGACATTTCTTGTCCTTTGGCTTTGTGATCCACATAAAAGCTAAAAGTACAAGTTCTCTATTAAATGTTAAGAGCTGGGACACCTGGGTGGCTGAGCATCTGCCTTCAGTTCAGGTCATGATCCTGGGGTCCTGGGATCAAGTTCCACATCGGGCTCCCTGCAAGGAGCCTGCTTCTCCCTCTGCCTATGTCTGTGCTTCTCTCCCTCTTTGTCTCTCATGAATAAATAAGTAAAATCTTTAATAAATAAATAAATGTGTGTTAAGGGCTTACCTTCTCTCAATGTGGTCTACTAAACTGTATTTTAGCTGCATTACCACATCTTTATAGCTTACATAAGTCATAACAGAAAGGCACATAGTAAGGACATTTGGGTCTGTAAATACAAAGAACAAATCTCTCCCTCAGTACCCCCACCACTCAATGATCAGCATTCTTGGTCACGGATCCCTAGGGACCTCAGCACAGCCACTAAGATGGACCAGAGCCAGCACTCAGAATGAGACCTGTTTTCCACCTTGGAATGCTACTAGTCTAGGGGCATGCAGGAACTGTAATGATCTATGTTTAGAGGCAGTATTTAATTTTAAAGTATTTAAAAATAACTTATAAAAGGTAAAGGAGAAGTATTTATATACAAGTTACTTAACACTTAAAATGTATCCACTATTTCTATGGAAAAAATCAAGCTAACTAGAAAAATGGAACTGTATTGCTAAGTTTTTAATATTTTGTACAAACAAGCACTTCTAGTGGGTTTTCTCACTTCTTGGCTCAAGTGTCCTGGTTTTTGGGCAGTTCTTGTGTAGCTGAGTGATATCTGGAACTCTTTTGAGGACACAGTTGAACAAATCCTCATGGGGACCTGTCCTGACCTTTAGGTTATTCTGGTCCTCGTAGAATACCATAGAAATTGTTATGCTCTGAAATGACGGATTTGAATGTCTGTTCGAATCACCTTTTTAAATCAAAAGATAGCATGGGAAGCCAGAGGCCAGTACTCGGCAAGCTAGCCATTACCGTTTAGAAAATACTTGGCTGTTACAATGCTTGTCCTCCCCACTCAGAACAACATGATTTACTTTTATGTCATTTTTGTTGCTCACAAGACTAACATAGCTACAGCCTCTTTTTTTTCCTTAAGGATTTTATTTATTTATTCATGAGGGACACAGAGAGAAAGAGGCAGAGACATAGGCAGAGGGAGAAGCAGGCTCCATGCAGGGAGCCCAATGTGGGACCCAATCCCGGATCCCAGGATGACAACCTGAGCTGAAAGCAGATGCTCAACCACTGAGCCACCCAGGCGTCCCTAGCTACAGACTCTTCACGAGCCATTGAATAAAATAAGCTTCTCAGCCATTTTCACCTGCATCTTCAACATGTCAGGGCACTTGTAATGCACATAATTCCAGAACACACGCTAAGATCATTTGGCCCTGCAGTGGAGGCTGTGAACATTCTTGGCTTCGGTACATAGATTGGTGTGTGCCCTGACTCGGTCGGAGCAGCAGCTCTGTGGGCAGTGCTGACCACTGACCCAGCACACAGATAGAAGGTTCCACACGTTGTCTAATATATTCTGCCTCAGTGCTTTTCATCCTAATGTGTCAACAGCTCCCTGGGGACTCTTGTGACATTGCAGATCCTGACCTGGGAGGTTGGAGAAGAGGAGGGGAAGCCAGGATTTGGCAGGGCTCACAAGCCCCCCTCTCCCCCACCAGGGGACGGCCACACAGCTGGCCTGCCTTTCCCTCTTATGACAAAGGTCACCTTCCCACTTTATTTTGTTTTCACCACAACAAGGCTACCAAGACGTCGGGCCTGAGACCCATGGAACCCAGGGACGTCAGAGCAGTTCGAGACCTGACCAACACTTACCTGAAGCAGTTTCACCTCGCCCCGGTGATGGATGAAGAGGAAGTAGCTCACTGGTTCCTCCCCCAGGAGCACATTATTGACACATTTGTCGTGGAGGTAAAGAGGAGGTGCTAAGACACCACACAGAAGTACAAGACTGCCCTGAGGTTGAGTCTGTTTTCTGGAAGAATCAGAGAGGGCCCCAGCCTTTTCCTCTGTCTCTGGGATGCTACTTCCAAACTAGATCTCTCTGCTCGCCCCGATAGAACCAGAATTTCTTCTTATGGTTCCCATCCCCAGAGAAGAACAGTTTTTGCTAGTTATTCGTGGGAAATCAGGATACTTTTGTGTTGGTACTGAGGTGATTAATTGCTTGGTTCGGTTTTGAGAAGGCTGGATTGGGATGGCCTTATCTGAGGCAGATGCTTTCCAGAGCTTAATATCCTTGGGTATTTCGTGAAGCTGGTTTGAACAGAACGGCTTTCAGTTGAGATGGCACAACTCAGCCACTCAACCCTAGTTCAGGGGAAGGAAGGAGAAATAACAGTCTAGATTTTCTGATTATTGATTGGATGAATTTAGCGTAGTGCTTCTTAAGCCTTTAAAAGAAAAAAAAAAAAAAGCTTGACATTTGTTGTTCAAATGGTATTACACATAGAAGCTCTTTAGACTAAAGTGGGATTTGGTTCAAAAGTTGAGATTAAACCTGGTAAGTACCTGGGGAGAGCGAGAGTGAGGAGGCCGTGTGGGAGTTCCGATAGCAGTCCTTTCACCATTCATTGTGAGCACTGAGCTGTAAGTGTCTTTTCAACATTTGTCAGGCATCAGTCTGGATATAGGATGACAGCCAAATTAGGGCAGAAATGGTAGAACAGACACAGTGAATTCCGAGGACGTTCCTGGGCAGTCTTTGTTTTCAAGCTCTTATTACTAGAACAGCGCTAGAGTGCACATCTTAAAGCACAAATTTTTATGCACTTGTGGTAAGTTTCTCCAGGGCAGCAGTTCTCAAAGTTTTTCATCTCAGGACTCCTTCACCTTCTTAAGAATTATTAAGGACCCCAAAGAGCTTTTATTATTTGAATTATATTTACAGATACTTATTACATTGAAAACTGAAACAAAAATTTTTAATATTACTATTTTATAAATCAGGTAGGGAAAGCCAAATATTGTATCATCTCACTTATATGTAGAATCAGAAGAAACCAAAAATCACAGATGCAGAAAACAGATTGACAGTTTTGCTGTAGGGGTGGGAGAAATGATTGAGGAGGGAGGATCACAAGGTATGTTTCAAGTTATAAAAAAGTCATGGGGATGCAATGTACAGATGGTGACTATAGTTAAGACTGTGTCGCATATTTGGAAGTTGCCAAGAGTGCAGACCTTAAAAGTTCTTAACACAAGAAAAAAAATTGTTACTACATGCAGTAATGGATTTTAACTAAGCTTATTATGATCATTTTGCAATATATACAAATATTGAATCATTATCTTATACATGTGAAAGTAATATAATGTTATATGTCAACTGTATTTCAGTTTTAAAAAAGAATATTTGAAAAAATATATATTATTTCCTTTAATAACAATATAACAATAATAAACAGATTACCTAAATAACATTTTTTATGAAAAATAACTTTTCCAAAGCAACAAAATTAAGTATGGCATGTTTTAAATTTTTGCAAATCTCTTTAATGTCTGACTTACTAGAAGACAGCTGGGCTCACATATCTACCTCTGCATTCTGTTTATTGTGATATATAATTTTGGTTGAAGCATGTGAAAAAAAATCCTTCCCGTGAAGTCTTGAAGATACGGAAAAGAACAAGTATATTAGTAGCTATTCAGATCATTTTGAGTATTCCCAATCTGAAAGCATATTTAATGAATTTTCCGTACCCTGTTAGATTAAAATCCATTGTCTGTCTGGTCCTTTCATCATTCCTTTACCAGTGAATGAGTCTGTAACGTATATCGGTCATTTGGAAAATAACGGCTCATTGAGCTAGAAAGATCTTCCAGATATTAACAGTTCATATATAAGATCAAAAAGTCTCATTCATTGATATTTCAACCATTGTCCTCAAAAAAGTATATAATATAGTTCATGGTGGAAGATACTTTAAATTGCACCCTGAAAGCTCAAATTTTATCAGTGGCAACAAATCCCGCCAATATTTTCCTTGAAGTGATAGACTCATATCACTGATTTTCAAGATGTGCCAGATACCCAAGTCTGAATGACCATAGTATGCTAGTCCTACTTTGAAGTGGTGTTCTGTGAAAAAAGTGGCTAGTTCAGCTCCCAGCTCCATCACCAACGGGCTTCTCTGAGACAACCTTTATGATTCAGTACGCAAAGAAGTGCTCTGTGTGTGTGTCCTTCCGTGGCATCACACAAGATGTGAAAAGGATGAGCTCTGGAGTGTCGAGTTAGTACAGTTAATAATTCTTAATTTAAAAAAATAATTCTTAATCAAGGACATGCTTAAGTGGAACCTTTTTTTTTTTAATCCATGAGGGTTTGGTGGTAAAGAATAAAAAGACCACCAGGGGTACCACCATTGCTTCTGCCATCTTCATGCAGATGTCCACGTGGTGAACAAGGCAAATAACTTGGTAGTGCTGGTATGAAAATCATTTTGATTTCTCAGACTTCTGGAGGGGTCTCAGATACCCCACGGGGTTCACAGACCACATTTTGAGAACTGCTGCCCTAGTGTCTATACTCAGGGCGAACTGCTGAGGCTGAGGATCAGATGCATCGCTGACGTTACTTAGAGCTGGCCATAGAGCTCACCAAAGTATCTCTTAGCAGACTGTGTCCTCAGTAACATTTGGTTATCATCAGACTTTAAATTTAGGCCACTCTAATGGGTATCAAATGATAGTATTGTTTTTCATTTGTATGTTCTTATTAGTAATGAATGAATTTGAACATCATCTCATAAATCTGTTAGCCATTTTATGCCAATCATATATTTGCCTCTTTTTCTTTTTAACTGTAATATTATTGATATCTATTGGTTCTTCCATATGTTGAATACTGATATTTGTATTGTGTGCTATTTCTGGGTTCTCTCTTCTGTTCCACTGGATCTCTGGTGTCTGTTCCTCCACCAATACCACTCTGTCTTGGTTACTCTGGTTCTAAGTCTTTTTTTTTTTTTTTAAGATTTTATTTATTTATTTTTGGGAGAGAGAGAATGAGCATAAGCCAGGGGGAGGAGCAGAGGGAGAAGCAGACTCCCCACTTTCCTGTTACGGTATAAGCATGTAGTTCTGTAAATGTCCTTCCCTGCACTGCTCTAGCTTCATCCTACAGATTTTGGTATGTCATATTTTCATTTGGTTCTATGTATGTATGTATATATGCATGTGTTTATTTATTTTTAAAGATTTTATTTATTTGAGAGACATGAGCAGAGGAGAGGGGCAGAGGGAGAAGGAGAAAGACTCCCCGCTGAGCAAAGAGCCTAATGTAGGACTTGATCCCAGGACCCTGAGATCATGACCTGACCCAAAGGTGGATGTTTAACTAACTGAGCCACCCAGGTGCCCCTGTTTTGTTTTGTTTTGTTTTGTTTATTTCTTTTGAAACTTCTCCTTTGAGCCTTGGATTCCTTAGAATTCTGCTGTCAACTTTGACCTGCTCAGAGATTTCCTATTGACTTCTAGTTTCATTCCATGATGGTTGGAGAAGACACTGTATGATTTCAGCTCTATTAAGGTTCTTGAGGTTTATTTTAAGCCCATATGGTCTGTTTTGGAGAAGGTGTGTGAAATGTATAATCTCTTTTCAGGTGGAGCATTCTATATATGTCATTTACGTCTTATTGTACTCAGATTTTCCGCCTCCTTGATGATTTTCTTTCTAGCAGCTCTGTCAGTTGATGAGAGTCCCCAGCTATGATTTTGGACTTGTCTATTTCTCCTTCCACCTCTCTAAGGTTTTTTTGATGTACTTTGAGGGTCTTGTTTGGTACTTATACATTTAGGACCTTTGTATCTTCTCAGGGGATCCATCTTTGTACCAGCATGTAATACTCCGCTTTGTCTCTAGTAATTTCTTTGCTATGAAGTCTTCTTTATTGGATATAAATATAGTCACTCCTACTATTTTAAAGATTTATTTATTTATTTTAGAGAGAGAGAGAGAAAGAGTACATGTGTGCATGCAGTAGGGGAGAAAGAGAGAGAAACTTAGGCAGACTCTTCCTTGAGCCCCATGTGGGGCTCAATATCATGACCTAAGCCGAAACCAAGAGTCAGAGATGCTTGACCAGCTGTGCCACCCAGGTGCCCTGTCACTCCTACTACTTTAAAATTAATGTTTGCATTAATTTTACTTTCACAGCCCTTTTACTTTCAGCTTATCTACATCATTGAACCCAAAAGTTTCTTATAAACGGCTTGCAGATGAACCATGTTTCTTTATCCACTCCACCAGTCTTTCTTTTGATTGGTATATTTAGGCCATTAATTTTATAATTACTGATGGGCTAGAGCTTAAATCTGCCATTTTATTATTGGTTTTCTCTTTGTTTCCTCTGGTTCTTAGTCCTCTTGTTTCTTTTTCCTTGCCTTCCTGGGGGCTACTTGACTATTTCTTTAGGATTCTCTGTCTTGATGTATTTATGGTGCATTTGAGTGTATTTGTATAGTTTGCATGATGGTTGCACCGAGTATTCCTATATATAGGAATATGTGACTTATCACAGCCAACTGGTATCAACATTTTACCACTTCAGGTGACCTTACTTCCATCAGATCCCTTTATCTTCTTGACTTTTAAAAATTGTCTTGAGTATCAGATGGTGTTAGACCTTGTGTTTCAGTCATTAAGTAGATTTGTAAAACTTATGAGGATAGTTTAGAGCATGTATCAAGATTCCTGCTCTATTGTTCCTTCTTCCTGACACTCTAAGATTCGTTGTATTATTATTGCATTTCTATTTGGAGAATGTCCTTTGGCCAGTCTTAAAGGTATGTTTGCTAGCCACAGATTCTTTTAGTTCCCATTTGAGAATGTCCTTATTTCTCATTTCTCCTTCATTCCTGAAGGATCGTTTCACCAGATGCAGAATTCATGGCTGATTGTTCTTTTCCTTCAGCACTTAAAATATTGTGCCTCTCTGCAGCACCTGGGGGGCACAGTTGGTTAAGGTTCAGTTCAGGTCGTGTTCTCAGGTCATGAGATAGAGCCCCATGTGGGGCTTTGCACTCAGCACAGAGTCTGCTTGAGATTCTCTCCCTCTGCTCCTCCCCCCATTTATGGGCATTTGCTTGCTCTCTCTCTCTCAAATAAATTATTAATTTTAAAAAATGTGCCACTGGGGCACCTGAGTGGTCAGGCAGTTTAACCATCCAACTCTTGATCTCAGCTGAGGTCATGATCTCTGGATCCTGAGTTCAGGCCCCGCATTGGGCTCCGCACTGGGCGGGCAGCCTACTTTAAAAGAAAAAAAGAAAAAAAAAAAAACGTGCCACTTCCTTCTGGCCTCTGTGTTTTCAGGTGAGAAATCCACTGTCATTTGAATTGGTATTCTACTATTGGTAACGCCTTGTTTCTCTGTGACTGCTTTGAAGGCTTTCATCTTTAGTTTTCAGAACTTTAATTAGGATGCATCTTGGAGTAGACATCTTTGGGTTTTTCCTGTTAAGGTTCGCTCAGCTTCTTGATTCTCTTGTGTATGTTTTGCCAGATCTGGCTTTCACTTATTATTTCGTCCGCTTTCACAGTCCCCACATTTCTCTTTCTCTTCTGGGACTCCAGTGATAGGAGTGTCTGCATCTTTTGTTACTGTCCCACAGATCCCTAAGACTTAATTCATTTTTTTTTTTTCAGTTTCTTTTCTCTCTTTTGTTCAGACTGGGTAAATTCTACTGAATTCTTCAAGTGCAATGATTTCTGTCATCTGTCCTCTCCACTCCACTCCTGAGTCCATCCAGTGAGTTTTATTTTTCAGTTTCAATTTTTTGAGTTGAACATCCTTATTGATACTGAATGTTTAGGTCTTTAATTCATCTCAAATACTAAAGCTGCTAATACAGAGCAGTAGAGAATCACTTTAGTGAAATGTGAATTCCTCAGTGTCTGGGGGTGGGAGGAAAGGTTTTGTAAATCAGGAGCATTCAAAAACTGGATAATGCATCCATATAGAATTTTCTTTTCTGCTGTAAGAAATATTAGCAAGAGCATACTTGGGGTATAGCCTCTTCAGCTGTATAATTCAGGCAGATCATAGTTTGAGTTGTAGGCCGACTGCATAGGCCACCACAGCTAATTGAAGCAACCCAAACAATACTGACTCACTTCTTGTATTGAAAGGTGTCCCAGCAATGATGAAACCAAGACCTCGTTTGCATCTCTTTTAATTTTTGGTAGCTTCAGATTCACAGGTGCATGTTGGCAGTACTGATGCCTTTCACAAGTTTCTCGAAACGGCTTCCAGATTTTATCCAACTTCACTTTATGCTGATAGAATTCTGGCTTTGTGCTAAGATGTTATTGTGATATAGTATCTTTTAGTTGGAGATGGCAGCGTTCTAATCCCTGGAGCTCTTGTTTCTGCAAAAACAGTGACTCCACTTTCATCCCTGTTCTATAGGTCTAGAGAGACTCATTAGTCAGGCTAAGGGAGAACTTTCCTTTCAGAACATTCTGCTTCTTAAGAACTTTATGCAAACTGCCAGCTAGCGCTAGGCTAAGAAAAGTACAACTCCATGCTCTTCTCAGGCTCTACCCAATGTATCCCAAGGGCCCCGACTCCAGACTGCCAAGAGAGAGGTAGGAGCTATTGCTTTTTGTTCTAACAGAAAGTTACAGTACAAGTCAAAAATTAAGAAGTGAGCTGAAATGCATGGATGCAGTTTGTTTTGGAAGGTATTGACCTGACCTGACCTTTGTCCTTTAGAACTCCAGTGGTAAACTAACTGACTTCCTGAGCTTCTACACACTCCCCTCCACGGTCATTCACCACCCTGCTCACAAGAGCCTCAAAGCTGCCTACTCCTTCTACAACATTCACACGGAGACTCCCCTGCTGGACCTCATGAGTGATGCGCTCATCATAGCCAAGTTGGTAAGCGACTCATCCTTTTTGTCCTGTGTGTTTCTCCACACATGTGTGCCAAAGTATGTAAAACCTCTTACTGTATCTTCTCCCGCATAGGTGCAATTCATTTGAGATATGTTTTATTGTTGACCATCAGTCAAAGGAAGAATTATAAGAGTTTCTTTTAAAACTTCAGAGACTGTTGACATCATTGATTCTATTCCAACTTAACCAAAAAGACATTTTGTGCAAAGTAGAAACTTTTAGCTCTAATAGAGGAATGCATGGAACCTGTGATACAAGGAATATAGGGAAAATACATGGTACCTTGATATAAGGAACATACGTGTTTGGGTGGCAGTGAATAATCAGCAACAATAACCCTTTTTGAACTCAACTAAATATAAATAGTCTCTGAATTTTATTTTTAAAATAAAAACAAAGATATTTAAAATAAAAGGAATTAAATTCAAAAATGGGTCATACTATATTTGCAATATCTTTCTCTTGGTGTAGTAGTTGTTAAATTCTTGCTACAAATAAACTTTGAGAAGTTGTAGCTGTTATTTCAATGTAATTATTGAACATGAGGAAATATTATTCATGAGAAATTGTGAACAACACATCAAAAGGATCTTCTTTGAAAACTGAAAAAAAATTTTTAACATAGTACTTTTGGATCTCCAAATCAACATTATCCTCTGATTCTTTGATCCTATTGCTCTTTTTCAACTACTTCCTCCAAAAAAGGTCAGTAATAAATTATTTAAGGTAAAACGCCTGAGAAATAGAAATCTATTACCCCATTTTATATAGTATTTTTACCTGACATTTTCAAGAAATTCAATTTTTACTATTTAAAATTTCACTAAATTTATTTCCCAGCATCAGCCCAAGACAAGTACACATTTAAAGTCTTTAAAGCTGTGGCTCAGTCAGAACTTTGAAAAGCCAATAACAGTTCTGGAGATGGAGACTTCTGGCCAAATGTTCCTTCTAAAACAGGGATAAAATATTCTCTGAGATCCTAATAGATTACTTTGTATTAGTGTTAGCCAACATAGTACAGATTTTGATTTGAAATTTTTGGGTGATCTTCCTGACTCTGTCAGACTCACTATTTTTATAAGACAGTTTTGGTTTTTTTTTAAAGATTTTACTTATTTATTTGACACAGAGAGAAAGAGCACAAGAAGGGGAGTGGCAGAGACAGAGGGAGAAGCAGACTCCCCTCTAAGCAAGGAGCCCAGTGTGGGGCTTGATCTCAGGACCCTGGAATCGTGACCTGAGCTGAAGGCAGATGCTTAACCAATTGAGCTCCATGTGCTCCTATAAGACAGTTTTAAACTGAGTTCTTAGCCTGTACATAGACTGTAGACATTAAACCTTATTAATGTGTAGTCAAGCTATTAGTAGAGGAATTGTTACACTGAAATATATAATATAGAAAACACTCCAGTCCTTTGACATTTAAAATTTGAAATTCTTTTTCCACTGGCAGAAAGGATTTGATGTTTTCAATGCACTAGATTTAATGGAAAATAAAACCTTCTTGGAAAAACTCAAGTTTGGTATAGGAGATGGCAACTTGCAGTATTACCTGTACAACTGGAGGTGTCCAGGAACGGATTCTGAAAAGGTAAGTGCCGTGGATACACACCCTTTATAAATGTAATAAACAGACCAAGGAAATCCCATGCTTGCTGCCCTTAGGACTATTAAGATGTTTTTAGCTTTTAAAAAATACTGAGCCATTGTGGTACAATTTATTTTTTCTTGCTTACCTGTTCTTACCATTCTGTTTCTCCCCTCCCTTTAGGTTGGACTAGTGTTGCAATAGATGGATTATTTCTATTTCTAGAACTCGGACATCATCACTTGTTAATACTCTATTTAATGATTCCTGGAACTGCCATTCCAAAGAAGAATAAAAGCACAACTTAATGAAATCGGCGTAGTCGGTAACAATCAGAAAAGATGAAAAAAAACCACCCATACGTGACCAATAGTACATATTTCTAGCTAGAATGTTAACAGTCTTTTTTTTTCACTGTTTACCCATTTGTAGAAGGGATGAAAAGGTAGAGAGAACACATTCCTCTAATTTCCAGACTTTTGGCTGTCTCTCACTGAAGAGAAGGTATTTTTCCACTCTCTAGAAAAGGGACTGTTTTTCTATGGTCTGGACGGAAGTCACAGAATTGTGAAGGAAGTCTTTGCTCTTACGTGGAGATAAACTGCTGCATTTCTATGTATTAAGTGTTGGTCTGTTCGTCCATGTAACAGAATGAAGGATCCATTTGGAAAATTGGTGCTTCCGTCACCTTACGCGCTGTCACTGGGAGCATTTATGGAATCAGCACTTCCGTAGCCCAGTGACAAGTAGGTGGATGTTTAAGTTTAGAGGGAGATAAAAATGTACTGCTGACTGGTAAGTACATTTCTTTCTCCAGAAGCAGTATTGCCAAATAAATAAACACACAGATTTGTACTTTGGTCTTCAGCAGGTCCCGTAGATTGGTTCAAAACTCAAATTTTGTGTGCAGATATGTACAGAGTCCACACCCGTGACCGACTCAACTTTGCAGCTGCCGCACACATTCGTGTCTTCTCAGCGGCAGCAAGAGATGTGAGGCAAAGACAATAAAAGCTGTAAAGTCAAAAGAAATGCTCAGTGGAATTATTAGTGCTATCAGGACATTGATAGTTTGAATGTTTTTATTACTTATGCAAAATTGCACATAGTCCTTTATGCTGACTTTAAGTTATCATGAAAGCTGTCATGCTAATGGAAAATGTCTTATTTGTAAATAAGTATTCCTAATTTTGTTACTGATGGTGTTTTTATCTAGAACTTGAAAACCCAGGTTTCCCAGTGTACATATATATGTATATATTGCCAGTAGTCAAAGGAATGGGGAGAACATGCTGAACGAGGCCACATGAAACTGGCTTTGACTCAAAAACCAGAGTAGACACTTCTCCCTGCCTTTATAATA
Organism: Canis lupus dingo; assembly: GCF_003254725.2. NCBI lineage: Eukaryota > Metazoa > Chordata > Mammalia > Carnivora > Canidae > Canis > Canis lupus. The sequence goes on from NC_064244.1 coordinate 20,144,725, forward strand.
CCAGTGCCTAGGCTCTTCAGTCCAGAAAAACTTAATTTCAGACAACATGATGGCCTTTCCTTTACGTTCTAAGTGGTCAAATGAAACCAGTCAGATCTCCTATCAGGCAGCAGCTAGCAAACTATGGCCCATGAGCTCAGTCCAACCTGTCACCTGTTTTTGTACAGCCCACAAGCTTAGTTTTTACATTTTTGAATGGTTGTTGGGTGTGGGGGGCGGTAATCAAAGTAATGACATTTTGTGACATGTGAAAATTATAGGACATTCAGATTTCAGTATGCATAAACTTGTTTTTTTTAAGATTTTATTTATTTCTTCGTCAGAGACACACAGAGGCAGAGACACAGGCAGAAGGAGAAGCAGGCTCCCTGCGGGGAACCCAATGCAGAACTCGATCCCCAGATCCGGGGATCACACCCTGAGCCAAAGGCAGATGCTCAACCACTGAGCCACCCAGGTGTCCCTCAGTATCTGTAACAGTTTTTGTTTTGTTTTTTTTTTTTAAGATTTTATTTATTCATGAGAGAGACAGAGAGAGAGAGAGAGAGGCAGAGATGCAGGCAGAGGGAGAAGCAGGCCCCATGCAGGGAGCCCGACGTGGGACTCGATCCTGGGTCTCCAGGATCAGGCCCTGGGCTGAAGGCGACGCTAAACCACTCAGCCACCCGGGCTGCCCAGTATCCAGTTTGATTGGAACACAGCCACACTTGCTTACGTATTGCCTGTGGCTGCTTCACACTGGAAAAGGTAGAGCAGAGTTATTCTGACAGAACTGTGTGGCCCAGAAGGCCTCAAATATTTAGTGTCTGGCCCTTTACAGAAAAAAAAACAACAAATTGTTGACCCTGACTTACACTAAAGAGCTGAAAGCCACTCTGCACCCTCCTTACCCTCATCGTAAAGACAAACCCACAGCTGTGACCACCACTAGAGGGCATACGGGGACCCCACCCGTAGTGCGTGATTAGGACAGTTGACCTTTCTGAGGACCCAGAGAGGACTTCTCATATAAGACCATTCAGACTCTACCATGTTACCTTCTTTCTTAACAGGAGGAGAGTGGCCTCGGAAGCAAAACTGAACCAATTCACCAAAACACCAAGAATTAAATAAATGGGATTTTAACTTAATCTGGAGTCAGGGATCTAGTTGAGAATTCTGTTGCATTCATTTTTACGGCAGTCTTAGATGATGTAGGTTTTCAGATCATTGCCGAATTGCCAGTCAGAAGTTTTATCACAAGCTCACCTTGTGATGAGACTGTGGGCACTTTTCATTTGTTTACATAATTCTAGTTGTAAGAGAATTCAGATTCTTTCCACAGTCACTTTTAAATACAGTAATAGTGTATTTCCCTCTTTGTGATTTAGGCAGATTACTGATGAACATTTCAAAACTGAAGACTGGTAAAATTGCTTGTGTTTATAAAAGTTATTAGAACTAAATTCCACTGCAATATACACTGTCTTACAGATTCAAAAAAACACTGTCCTGCCTTGTCAACAGTGGAAATGCTCTATTTCATAAAGTAGCTTTCCCTCCCTGACCTTCTTTTTTTAGCCAAGATGGTATTCAGTAACATTTAAATGAACAGAGGTGGCCTATTCCCAAGAGTCAGCCAGAATTTAGGCTGAAAATATATTTTAGCAATCCAGTACCTCCCCCACTAAATTACTAAAGGACTTTTCCGAACACATACTGTAAATAGCAGATGCTTTAACAGACATAGAGCATTGATTATGCTCCATTTCCTAACATAAAGAACCCCAGCCATTGCACAAACCCATCTCTGAGGCCTCAAGCTCCTCAGTTTTTTCATTCTCTTCCTGCCTCATTTGACCTAATTATCAGCATTCTTTTTACCCATGCTGGATTTCCAAGGAGATGAGTTAACCATGCAAAGGGGTGAATTTCAACTATTCACAATAACGTATCTGGGTTTTTCCTATAAACACTTTTCTCCCAAGTTCATGCATATGCCTACCTACAAAGAAAATCAAATCAACAGTAAAAAAAATTCTGAATGTATTGCTTGTTTAGTATCTTTCTTTTAAAACTGATCAATCTGCAATCCAGTTTCATCTGCATTACTCACGAGAACCTTTTTACTGTGGCACATTTTCCAAGTTTGATAGAAAGATGTCAAGTGTTGTGGGATACAGAATTTCTTGCTTACAAGCACTGTACCAGCCTTTTAAAAAGTGAATTTATACAAGCATGGACATTAGCTTCAATAAACTTTTGTTTTGATATTCATATTTTTTAATATTTTCTGCACTTAGTGTTTTTAAGTGTCAGCCTATTTATACAAAGTCTTACACCTAAGGAAGGAACATTACAAAAAGCATCCCGAGAACATATATAAAAATAACACATTTTATTTGTTTTAAGGCTTCTTTACAGAGTGTCTTTTTACAGCTGTAGGAAACTACAAGTTTATAGGAGATTACTTTGAAGTCGGTTTTTTACTTTTGGGTGGTTTCCTTATCTTACTGGGGTTTGGAATCACTTTCTTTATTTTCAGGGGTTGTAACACTACAGCCTGCTGACCTTCCACAAGCTTCTTTTTATGTTTAGAGAGGTCTTCAAAGGAAGTTTCTAAAATCTCCTTGTCCTGGCTTTCCAGAGATTCAGTGTCTACATTTTCCCAGGCTTCTTTAGGCTGCCCATGCAGCCATGGTACATGTAAACTGGGTACTCGGGGAATTATGGCTTTTACCTCCTCAACAAAAGCCGTGGTGTCCTTTCTGAACCCCAAGGCCAGGACACATTTTAAGCCAATGACAGGTGCGAGTGTCTCACTGAGACGGGGAACCTGACAAGCAGGCACTGATCTGCTGGAGCTCAACTGAATCAGGTGGGAGGTGATGATGGCAGGCTTGGCTGACTTACACACGAGGACCAGCAGCAGCTCATTCCTTTCCAGAGCTCTGGTCACTTCATTAACACCGATGGCAAGCTGCCTCCTGACGAGCACAGGAGTCCACCCTGACCCTTGCTCATTATCTTCTGGTTGTTTCTCTTTCAGATCCTCGCTCTTATCAACTTCTGTGCTACATTTGTCTGGGCTTTGTTTTTTTAAAAACTGCTTTTTCTTTCTCTTCTTATCCTCAATCTTCTGAAGCCCAAGAGATTTAAATCTGTCTTGAAGTGTCTGTAATATGAAGTGCATGTCTTCTCTCTCTAGAGTAGTCCAGCAGATAGTATATGGGTTGTTTAACGATGTCTTTACAGTTAAAGGTCTTGTCTTCCGGATGGAACCCCGCCCCGGTGCTTGAGGAGCTGCAGCCATTTGGAAAATCTTTCACAGAGAAGCAAACAACAAAGTGAAATTCGTGTTACTAACAATGCATGTCAGAATATCTTGTTTGTACTTTCTCTGATTCTTGGTAGACAATAGCAAGCCTGATTATATAGAACCAATTATGTGACCACACTGAACCTCTTTTAAGATTAAGGAATTTATTTTCCCCATTTTTTCACGACTTGGTCTTTATTCATATACAGGCAATATATAAGTGTTTTGCATTACTGCAGTCACCGTGAAATTCTATTTCATTTATTAAAAATGTTCCATGTTTCTACTTGTTCACGATTCTGTTTTTAATGACTGTGTGGTATTAATCTTACAAATTTGTTACCATTTGCTAAGTTGGTCTCCAGTTAGGCTTCCACCCTACAAACACTCCCCAAGCTCCTCCAGTATGCATTCAGTATTCTAGTCACTGGGGTTCGGCAGTGAAGAAGTCCACCTGCACAGAGCTCACGATCTAAGGGCCCAGGGCCCGGAAACCTCTGCCATTCATATATAACCAGGTGTGGCTTTTAAGAAACAAATAGTGATAACATTATGATTAAAAATCCAAATGATACTTTAATTCTATGCCTTTTTGCAAGTCTCCCTCCATCCCTGGGCCCTAAGCTTCTTCCTTAAGCATCTCATACATACACAGGTATAGATCCCCCCCCCCTTTTTTAAAATATTTTAGTCATTTTATTCATGAGACACAAAAGAGAGAAGCAGAGACAGAGGCAGAGGTAGAAGCAGGCTTCCTGCAAGGAGCCCAGTGCAGGACCCCAGGATCACCACCTGAGCTGAAAGCAGATAGATGTTCAACCACTGAGCCACTCAGGTGCCCCACAGATTCCCTCTTCTTAACAGTTACTCCTAGCTGACTGCTTCTCCAGCTGGCAACTTGATGAAAAGTAGGGAAACTTTGTAATGAAAGTTAATATTAGTCCATTAAAACTAAGAAGGATCCTTCTTGGGAAAATGTTAAAAACCATTGATCAAGGGACCGTATCCTGGCTGTTCTTCCCAGGGCAAGTGCAATTCTCTTCCCTCAGTTTTATTCTTCCCTTCTTCCTGGTGCTCAGCTAAGAACCACAGTGACCTCTGTGGCAAAACAGAAGGAAGTTACACGCCAGGCCCCTAGAAGTCTAGGGCTGTCCCTATTTTCAGATAACCAGCTTTTCTCCCTGCAGGGAGGAGGTATGACCCTCATTCCAGGTCATTTATCCTACTGGGGCCCACCTTCCCCAAAATGCCACATGCACAATCAAGGATTAAGGTCTCCAATTAAACTTCCACTCACCAGGCTGGCTACTGATGGTGAAGAGCAGCTGTCTTTGGGGAATGTGTCAGAACTTGGGGGGAGTGTGTAAGAATTTAGAAGGCATTTTTTCCATGTATGATTGTGATTCTCACAAAATTCCTATAGAATCAGCCAACCTGTGGGTGAAGGAACAGCCTCGGGTTAAATGCTTTGCCCAAAGTCACAACTGATTTTCCAAACACAAAGTTTATGCTCTTTCCATCCTGGCTGCACCTCAAAAGTAACCTGTTGCCTTTTAAAAACATACAGGTGGTTGGTCCTTATCCTGGACGTACTGAACTGGAATCCCTGGGAATAGGACCAGGGTACCTGTATTTGTCAAAGCTGCCCAGATGACTCTGATCCAGAACAGGGTTAGAATAGCTGGGATAGGACAGGCTGGCCCTTGACACCGGACAGGCCTCCTGAGAAATGAAAAATGGCCTCCTGACTGCCACTGGTCTCCACTGCTCCTCCTAAGTCCTCTTGTAACAGAAATCCAAACTTCAGCTCCTCCAGGGAGTGTCGGATCTTGTTCAGGACCTTGATGCCAGAGCCTCAGTACCTGCTGTGCAAGCTGCTTCCTTCATACCAGCCCCTCTGCACAGCCATCCTCACTGACACCTCCCCCCTCATTTTCTCCATGTTCCCCCCAAGCACAGAGGGAGTCAGGAAGCAGACCAGCTAAATCCAGTCAGGATTGGTAGAGGCTGGCATCAGGTTGAAGGTCAGGAAGACGAGCAAGACAAATATGACTGAACAGAGCTCTTGCCAAACTGCAAGTCAGCTCCTGTGCCTCAGCATCCAAGCAGCATGATGCTGAAATCCTTAAGTAATACTTATACTTGTGTGCTCTGGAGAGACAGCAAGTGAGGCATGAACTCCTGTTCTCAGAATCTAGCGGGAGAGACGAGAGCCAAGTAGTTCAGATAGAACAGAACCTTCCACCAGATAATCCAAGAGCAAAATACTGATTGATGAGAAGGGATGGTTTTAGAGCAGAAAAACATGAAGGCCTTGCTGAGGTGCCTTTTGGGCTATGTCTTGGAGGCACTCACCACCTATGGGATCAAGTGCAAACCCTTTACAGTGACCTACAAACCCCACACACACTGACTCTCACCTCCCACCAGCCTCTTCCACCATTACACCCACTTACTGCTTATTGAGGCCACCAATTTCTACCCTCCCCATCTTTTTAATTTTTATTTATTTGTTCATGAGAGATGGGAGAGAGAGAGGCAGAGACATGGGCAGAGGGAGAAGCAGGCTCCATGCAGGGAGCCCGACATGGGGCTTGATCCCAGGTCTCCAGGATCACGCCCTGGGCTAAAGGCAGGCGCTAAACCACTGAGCCACCAGGGCTGCGCCCCCCCTCCATCTTCGTACATATTATTCCCTCTGCCTGGAATACTGTTCCCACCTTCGGCCCCACAACCACCTTTCTTCTTCAGCAAGTATTTCTGGATTATCCACAATGTACCAAACCATAAAGTATTAGCGTAAAAACAGTTACTGGCCTCAACAGAACTTAGAATCCATGAAAACAACAAATGAGCAGGTAATAGTACAAGAAGATGTGCACATTCAAGTCTGGGAATTCTAAGGATACTAAGGAAACAGCAGAAGCATGAATTAGCTGAAGGGGAGAGAAAAGATGTCCTGGAGAAAGTGACCTTTCAACCCTGCATCTGAAGAGTGCCAGCCAAAGGGGGCATGAAGCAGAAAGAGTACCCCAGGCAACAACATTAACGAAATGAAGGAAGTTCACGCCGCTGGGGAAGAGATGCTAGAGATGCTGAGGTATCAGGAAAGGGAGGCGAGGACCAGAGGGTGAAGGTCCCGCAAACCGCATAATAATGGAAAGCAACTGCAACGTTTGAGACACAAGAGCGAGCGTGATTTGAAAGGCCCTGCAAAACCATCCTTGCGGAAGCCCGGGGCCACTCCTTTGCCAGAAGTGGAAGGAGGAGCAAAGAGGTTCCCAGGGTAGGCTCGATGGTGGCCTGCACCAGAGTGACCGCAGAGGGAACAACGGGACAAAATTACATGCAGTTGGAAGAGTTAACTGGTGGAACCTACCCGGCTTGGAGCTATCAATAGGAAGTAAAGGACTCAGAGATGCCTTCCAGGGGATCCCCGGGTGGCTCAGCGGTTTAGCACCGCGTGATCCTGGGGTCCCGGGATCGAGTCCCACGTCGGGCTCCCTGCGTGGAGCCTGCTTCTCCCTCTGCCTGTGTCTCTGCCTCTCTCTCTCTCTCTCTCTCTCTGTCATGAATAAATAAACAAAATAAGAAAGAAGAAAAGAAAAAAAGAAAAGAAAAGAAAGAAAAAAGAAAAGCCTTCCGGAGGGGGTTGGGCGGCAGCCCCAGGGCCCGCAGGCTGCGTTCCTGCCCCCGAGCTCCTCCCTCCCCGGGCCTGCCGCCCGCCTGTACCGCCGCATCCTTCACCATTTCGCCCGCACACCGCAGTCCTACAGGGATCCGCCCGCACTTGTAGGCCTGGGGCACTGAGGGGCCGGGGGGCGAGGGGGGCTTTATCTCGCCGGTTCCCGCGCCCTAAGATGCTCAACCCCAGGCAGAGACAGGAGAGGAAACCCAGGCCCGGAGGCGGAACGTAGCCCCCGTCGCGCTGGGGCTGCCTGGCCGGACGGACAGGTCTCCCGGAGAAGACCTGGGGACCTCGCGTGTCCCCCCGGCGCCCGCGTCCCGAGCCGGACCCCACCCGGGGCGCGCCCCTCCCGCCCCCGCGCCCCGCGCCCCGCTCCCACTCACGACCGCACCCCCGCCGTCTGCACGTGCGCCGCGCGTGCGCAGAGCCCCCGCCTCTCCGGCCCCGCCCCCCATGCTCAGACCGCTTCGCATCTCACCGTCCCCCTTGTCACTCACGGTGGGGAGAGTCGGCCCACAGCGTCCAAGGCCCGAGCCACAAAAGCCCGGAGTCCGGGATCGCGGGCCGGGAGGCTCAGGGCTGCGCCCCACCGCGGCAGCGCGCAGGCGCAGGGAGACCTCACTGCGAGCCTCGCGAGACTTCACGGTTGTCGTGGTAACGCGTCGCTCTCGGTCTCGGTGGCTGGTGTGAGGGCTCGTCGGTCGTCCCCCGAAGCTGTTTGTCACATCTGCCGCCCTCTCGCTTCTAATCCAGTCTCTACCTCTCTGCTCCCGGGAGCCTTGGCTCGCTCGCCCTCTTCTCGCTTTTCGGTATTTGGCTTGCCTGAGGGGAACGCAAAGCCCCAGGCCGTGCCCCAGCGTCCCCCGGCCTCCGTCGACTCCCCGGCACCGGGGAGGTCAAGATGCAGCGGGGATGAGGGGTGGTCTGGGATAAAAACGCGCTTACAGGCAACCGTGCAGGCGATCTTGCCCCCCACCCCCGCCCCTCCCGAAACAGGCACGGGAAGGCTGCTTTGGAGTGTGCGACAGCAGCTCCGAAAACTCCCCCAAGTATCTGCTGTAGCTGCTCCGGCCAGTGAAAACTGACGGTAGGAACGGGGTCGCTGGGAGGTCCTGGACGACTGCGAAACGGCTGGAGGACGTTTGCAAGGTCAGGCACCGGAGCGTGTCGATCCACCCGGGGCCGGGAGGGCGCTTGGAAGAAAGTAGGTTGCTTCTGACCTGAAGAGCCTCCTCCCTCCCTCGCCACCCCCTTCCTTTCCCTTTCCAGCCTAACTTAGCTCCCCACCCCCACCCCCACTTACTTTTCCTCTCCCTGTCTTTCTCAAAACTTGTCCTTTCTCAACCTCTTCTAGGCTCGTTTTGATTTTCCATTTCTTTTTTTAAATTATTTTTATTTATTTATTCATGAGACACACACACAGAGAGGCAGAGACATAGGCAGAGGGAGAAGCAGGCTCCATGCAGGGAGCCCGACGTGGGACCCGATCCCGGGTCTCCAGGATCACGCCCTGAGCTGAAGGCAGGTGCTAGACCGCTGAGCCACCCAGGCTGCCCTTGAATTTACATTTCTTAATCTGTTTCCTAACATTCTGGGTTTTTAGCACCGACGTAGCACCTAACTGGCCGTAAAGTAAGCAAAACAAAAAGCCCGTGTTCCTTTTGGTTCCGAGATTGTTGCAGGTTACCCATGTGATTTCTAAAAAATATATTTATTTATTTGAGAGATAGGGAGAGCACGAGCAGGGGTAGGGGGTGAGGACAGAGGGAGAAGCAGACTCCCCAGCAGCTGCCACGAAGCTGAATGGGGCTCCATGCCAGGACCTTGAGATCCTGACCTGAGCCAAAAGCAGATGCTTAACCAGCTAGGCCACCCTGGAGCCCCCAGTGTGACCTTTAAAAAAAAAAAAATCCACTGGGTGTTATGCTATATGTTGGCAAATTGAACTCCAATAAAAAAATAATAGTAAAATTAAATAAATAAAAAAATTTTTAAATCACAATCAAAAAGACTAAAAAGAATGAAGTTATAAGAATTTGAGTGTAACCACAGGCTTTTGTTTTGTAAAATGAACCTTACTGGTTCCTTATGATGAACTGCAAACATCAATTTTAAAAGTCTTCCGTCTAGGGTCTAAGCTGTCAGGGAAGTGGGGACACACATATCTAGTTGAAATGCTAGAGGAATGGGAAGGAACCGTGCCTAAGTTTTCGTCCCCCTAAGGTTCCAGAGTGCCGAGTTAGAGGTAGAGCATCCCCTCGGCTTACAGTCGCTCTATGATGACTGCTACATCCCACAGGCTGTGGAGCCAGTTTGCCTACTTGAAATCCTCACTTCAGCTCTGACTAGGGTGAACCCCTAAAGCAAGCTGTGTAGTGAAGTGATAAAAATAGTACCTGTTGTGCTTCTTAGGAGAGATCATCTATGTAAGAAGATTAGTGCAGTCCCTGGCATGCAGAAAGCACTTAGTAACTCCATCCTGAATTAGAGTTAATAAAAATTAGGGGCACTTGGGTGGCTTAGTGATTGAGCATCTGCCTTCGGCTCAGGTCGTGACCCTGAGGTCCTGGGATCAAGTCCTGCCACCAGCTCCCTGCAGGAAGCCTGCTTCTCCCTCTGCCTGTGTCTCTGCCTCTCTCTCTGTGTCTCTCATAAATAAATAAATAAAATCATTTTTAAAAAATAATAAAAATTAACAGCCTCTGTGATTTTAGTGCTTGTGTTTTATTTTGAGAATACTAATACAATTTCCGCAAGAATTTTGCTAAAATGAGTAACTACATTGTCAAAGGTGATTTCTCCCATTTAGATCACACAGACATTATAAGAAAAATGTGAAGACTCTTCCCACGACCCAGTGACTCAAAAATATTCTCTTTCAGCATTCCCTTCTAATTTGTTTCACATTTACTCATGTGTTTATATTGTGAAATAATACCACCAGTTAAATTTTGTGTTCTGATTTCCTTCTCATATAGCATTTTTGTATTTTTCTCATATAGTCTTCAAGTTATCAGATTAACTCTTATATATGTGGTGTATGTACATATGTGCATATAAATATAATGTTTAATGACAGCTGTTATTTTACTGTAAACCTCACTTTGGGTTTTGAATAATAAAGCTTTCTTTTTATATTAATTCTAGAATTGGACTGCTGTTAGATTTATATGCCTGTCATGATGTAAGAGTGGTTTAAAGGACTTGGTGATAAGTCATGTCATTAGAGGCAATGTATGTGTGAGGCTTTTCAAGCAGTGAAGCGACCTCTAAGCAAACAGCATGGTGGCAGTGCCACGCGTCTGTAGATAAAACCTGTAAGGAGAAAAAGAATCTAATTGGATTTAGACCACTTATCATACTTATAAGACAGTAAAAGCAAGACCAGCAGGATGTCAGTCCCCTGCATCCCTAGGCCCATAGGATAACATCCCTACTCCCAGAGATCAATAGCCATAGGTGTCATGAGTGATGGGTCACTCTGCATTGACAAACCAACTTTATACTTCAGCTGAGTAGTTTCATAGACTTACACAGAAGCCTGCAGCTGTAGCCTAAGGTGGTGAGGGATGGGGCAGGAAGGGGAGGAAAAGATGGAAATCATAAGTCCCGCTAAAACTAGAGAAATGGAAGAGAAACACCTTTGGGGGGGGTGTCTTCCACAAGATAGGGACCTAGGGGCGCCTAGGTGGCTCAGTTGGTTAAGTACCCAACTCTTGATTTCAGCTCAGGTCATGATCTCAGGATTGTGAGATTGAGCCCGGCTGCTTAAGATTCTCAGATTCTCTCTCTCCCACCAAAGGAAGGAAGGAAGGAAAGGAAGGAAGGAGAAAAGAAAAAATGATAGAGACCTTGCTCCAGGAAGAATCCCAGGCATTCCGCCAAGACTCAGACTGCAGTCAAGCCTTCCGTACATGGCTAGGTAGAGACAAGCAAGGCTGTCAGGGGCCTTGACAGAGAGCTGTTCTTCTATTAAAAAAGATTTGAAACTCCTGACATCAAATGCTCTCAAAGCTGTCTGAGATGTTTTCTTTTTTTTAAGTAGACTATTAGAGTTTTGTTTTATTTTTACAGACAGAAGCCTAGTGTGATGCTAGGCTTTAGATTTTCCATAGGTCCTAAAGAGCAACAGTAATTTTGGAAATGAAGTGTCTGGATATAAAATCAGCTGCAGGTAACTATTCAAAACATGCCATAGATAAACATAAACCTACAATTTTAGAATTATTTCAAGTACAGAAATTTACATCAACTAAATTATCACAGAATTCTTTCTGAAGCAATATGAGAACAAGTGATTGAGAAGCACTTGTAGAAAGTGCTTCTACACTTGTAGATAGTGTAGAAATGTGTACATATGTCTAAGTATGTATTAGGTGAAAAATATAAATAGCGTTTTACTTTGTTTACCAGTTTGTTTACTTTGCTTACTAGTTCTTATTGAGCATCTTGTATGTGTCAAGCAATATGCCAGATGCTGAATACGTAAGAATGTTTCCTTCCTTCCTTTTTTCAACAAATAACAGTATTTATTGAATTCTAAGTGTTAGGGATAAAGCAATGAACCAAAGTTCTAATAGAGGAGACAGACAATAAAAGAAAGTAAAATATATATTAGTTGATAAAAAGCATTGTGGGGAAAAAAAAAGATTCAGTGCAATCCCTATCAAAATCTCAATGGGTGTTTTTGTTGAGTTAGAAAAACCTATCCTAAAATTCATATTGGATTTCAAGGAACCCCTGAATAGCTAAAACAACCTGGGAAATGAACAAAATTGGAGGACTCACACATTTTTTTTTTGGACTCCTACTTTCTGATATTCAAAACATACTACAAAGCTACAGTAATCAAAACAGTGTGATATTGGCATGAAGACAGACCATGGAATAGACAGTCCAGAATTAAACTCTCAAATATATAACAATTAATTTTTGACAAGGGGGCCAAGACAATTTAATGGAGAAGGAGCTGTTTTCTCAACAAATGGTGCAGGGAAAACTGGATATCCACATGCATATGAGTGAAGTTGGATGCTTACCTATGCCCCATACAAAAATTAACACAAAGTAGGGCACCCGGGTGGCAGTCAGTGAAGCATCCAACTCTTAGTTTCAGCTCAAGTCATGATCTCAGGGTTGTGAGATTGAGCCCCACATTGGGCTCCATGCTCAGTGCAGAATCTGCTTGAGAGTCTCTCTCCCTCTCCCTCTGCCCCTCCCATTTATGCTCTCTCTCTCCAAAATAAATAAATAAATCTTTACAAAATTAACTCAAAGTGGATCAAAGATCTAAACTTAAGAGGTAAAACTACGAAACTCTTAAAACAGGGGAAAATCTTCATCACGTTGTATTTGGCAATGATAACCTGAATATGACAACAAAAGCATAGGTAGCAAAAGAAAAAAATAGATAAATAGGATCTTCACCAGAATTAAAACTTTTAGGGGTGCCTGGATGGCTCAGTCAGTTAAGCATCTGGCTCTTGATCTCAGCCCAAATCTTGATCCATTTCAGGGTGGTGAGTTCAAGCCTCATGTTGGGGCTCCATGTTGGGCATGGAGCCTACTTTAAAAAATTAATAAAATAAAATTCTTTGTCCATCGAAGGACACTATCAAGAGGGTGAGATGAAAAGCCACTGAATGGGAGAAGATTGCAAATCATATCTGATAAGAGATTCAGAATGTGTAAAAACTACAACTCAACAACAAAAAGCAAAAACTGAAAAATACAAAAATAAAAAAACAACCATGGGGCGCCTAGCTGGATCAGTCCATAGAGCATGCAACTCTTGATCTCAGGATTGTGAGTTTGAGTCCTCCAAAAAACCAATTCAAAAATGGGCAAAGGACTCAAAAAGACATTTTTCCAAGGAAGATACACAAATGTCCAATAAGCACATGAAAAGATGCTCCACATCCTTAATCATTAGGGAAACGCAAATCAAAACCATGATGAGATACCACTTCACATCCATGAGGATTGTTGTTTCGAAAGCAACAGATGGTTCAGTTGATTGAGTGTCCGACTCTTGATTCTGGCTCATGTGGTGATCCTAGGTGGTGTGAGATTGAGCCCCAGGTCAGGCTGTCTGCTCAGCAGGGAGTTTGCTTCTCTCCCACTTCCTTTCCCACAGCCCCCATGCTCGTGGGCATGCTCTCTCTCTCTCTCAAAATTTTTAAATCTTTAAAAAAAAAAATAAAACAATAACAAGTATCAGTGAGAGATACTGAGAAATCAGAACCCTCCTACGTTGCTGGTTAGAATGTGGAATGGTGCAGCTGCTGTGGAAAACAGTTTATCAATTCTTCTAAAAGTTAAAACAGAATTATGTTTGATATAACCCAGCAATTCCACTCCTACCCAAAAGAATTGAATGCAAGGACTCAACAGATACTCATATGCTAATATTCTTAGCTGCATTATCCACAACAGCCAAAAAGTAGAAACAATTTAGATGTCCATAATAAATAAGTAGATGTCATATTTACATACAATGGAATATTATTCAGCCATATAAAGGAATAAAGTACTGACATCTGCTACAACATAGGTGAACTTGAAAAACATTATGCTAAGTGAAACAAGCCAATCACAAAAGTACAAATATTATGCAATTACATTTTATTAAGTACATAGACTAGGTAAATTCATAGAGGCAGAAGGTAGAAGAGAAGTTAACAAGGCTGAAGGGAGAAGAGAAGATCTTTAATAGGTACCAGGTTTCTATTTAGGAGGATGAAAAAATTTTGGAAATAGTGGTGATGGTTACACAGCATTATGAATGTACTTAATGCCACTCAAAATACTATTTTTCGCTCATTTTTCTTTACTATTCCTTTTTTTCTTCTCATTTCCATTTTTTTCTCATTTCCCTTTCTAAACTTCTCACTTTTTAAATTTAGTTTGTTAGTCTTTGTTTTTATTAGTATGCTTGTCTGGCCTTGTGTTTAAAAAAAATTTTTTTTTAAATAAGTTCATAGGTGAACTCTGGAATTGATTTTTCTCTTGAGGTGATATGAGCCAACCTTCTCATCAGCTCTTCCCAATTTTAAGTTGATCCTGGGTTACCTTGACTCTAAGGTCAGCAGTAAGTCCAACATACTGCTGGGCCTCTCAGCCATCTCTGCTAAGGAGATCTGTATGGGAAGCCACCAGCATTCAAGACTGTCACCAAGGGTAAGTTGACCAAGCTTAGTAGATAGAACTCCTCCAAACTCCAGAGACTGTCCTGTGAAGTAAGAATCAGGAAGGCCTCGATCATCCCAAAACAATCACTTGAAGTGATCCAGACTGAGCAAACACTCTGCCTTTTCATGGAGTACTCTAGTGAAAGAGAGGTGTTTGCATTCCTAGTGGCTCATGGAGCTCTGCAAGAAAAAAGGCCGCAGACAAATTCTGTCACAGAAAATCTGTGGGTACAGTCCCTAGAAGTGCATTGTTCATAGAGTTAAAGGCAGGACACCTGCTCTCAGATACTGACATGATAATCAAGTTTAAGACTTGGCTCCAGTAACATTCACCTTTGGCAACAGCTGGGTACCTCCTTTGGCAGCCCCCTCCCCTTCCCTCAACTTATGCTGCCCTGAAACTCCTCCAAGGCCAAGATGGACCCAAAGTGGAGATGTGGAATCTGAGGGTCATCCTGGAGTCACTGGTCAGTGGACCCCTGCCTTCAAGGAGCTGCAGGGGTGGGTACTCCGTGAAATACACCATGTCCTCTCTTACATGTCCAGGGAGTGTGAAAAACTGCTCAAGACATTTCTCCTTCTCAGTCCCTACAAGAGAGCACTTCATAGCTCACCCATGGGTGCATACAGGTCATGGAGAAGAACTAACGCCTTATGTGGAACCACTCCTTGACTACAAGGAAGGCTGGCTGAGTTGACGGTGTCTGTGTGTCACACAGGGAAGAGATCCAGAACTCGCCGATGGGGCATAGGTGCAGAGTGGTGGCCACCTACCTGCTCCTGAGTTACAAGAGGGCCATCGTGGCCCTGAAACCCCAGGCTTCAGCTGATGTAGCCAACAGCAGCACGCTGTCCTCACCTTATCAGGTACTGTGTGGAGTCTCTGCTAACACAGCAGGGAGTATCAGGGAGCTGGCTGTTCCCACCTCTAATTCCTATTGGAAGAGCACTCTACGAAGCAACACAGAACAGAAGCCACCTGAGGATGACCAGCTGTCAGGGTAGAAGGTCCCCCAGTCCCCGACCTGGAGAGGAAGAGACCACCTTACCTTCAGAAGCAGTGGCCCCTCCACCAGCACAAATCAACTCATGAATTCCCTGCTCTTGGAGTAACCCAGGCTTGGCCAGGCCTCCACGCAGAAGGGCAAAGACAGCCTAACCCTGCCAGGGTCCGGTGCTGTCTTCCACACCCCCCACCGCACCCCAATACCCTAACAAGGCCTCACCTGCACAAGGGATCTGAGTGCCACTGCCCAACCAGGCCTCAGGGCTGCGCCCCCTAGAGGGGGCCTGTGAGGTGCCCCAGCCCAGCACAGACTCCTATGTACTGTGTCCCTCTGGCTGCTTCTTCCACCCACACATGAGGAGCAGTGACAAAGCCACAGAAGGAACCAAATCTCCCTCCACCACCTTGGCTTGTGCCCAAAGGAAACTCCCATCTTCCTGGGCAACGTCCCACAGATAAGCCACCCCAGCTCCTCCCTCTGACAAGCAGCCAGGGCCTCCAGGGGTCCACTGGGAACTTCCTCAGCAGGTTCAGGTTCAAGTTTATACTGAAACATCTGTGTTTCAGGTTCACCACAGGAACCCCAGAGCAGATGCAGATAGGACACACTCAAACCTCACAGAGGGGAGCAGGAACAGCTATAAAGAAAAAATGTGGGGAGGCCAACCCTGCTCCTTACACTTGATAAGGAGTATTAAAAGCATGAACTTCAGGGAGCCCAGTGAGAAGATGCAGGAGACCTGCCGGGGGCTGCAAGGAACCAGTGGCCAGTACGGGCTGAGCAAGGAATTTGCACTGCTGTGTGTGCAAGGGCATGTGAGCCAAGAGGATTTTGCGCCTCAGATGGAGGGGTCCAAATGGTCACAGCCGTCTCTCAACCGAGTTCCATTTAAGTGGAAAGCAGCACCTCTGCATCATTCAAAAACATTGCCGCCAAAATCACGGCAGCTTAACCTCTGAAAGGCTGCCAGGAGCCTCCAGGGAGACAAGAGGACGAGAGGCCACCATCCCCCTAACCTGGGCAAGACTGCAGAAGCTCCACAGCCCGGTGTGTGCTGCGGCCACCAAGGTTCTGCAGCACCTGGCCCAGGTTCTGGCATGTTCGTGCAGGAGGGTGGATGATGTTTCCAGAGGCAGTTTCGCAGCGTATCAGAGCCCTTAACAGGTTTTGGGGGGAAATCTCATGAGTGACTTTCACTGAGGGCTTCACTAGCATTGGAGCTACCTCTAATGCCAAAGATAGTTTGGAGTTTATGGTAAGAAAGCAGGGTGCCACTGACGTGTGCACGCTCAATGTGGCCCGTGTTGTAGGACACTCATCCTGACTATTGGATAATGGGTGGGGTAAGCAGTCAGGCTTCCCTTGGAAGCCTCAGGAGTTGGAAGTGAAGGAGGCAGCAAGAGGAAGATCAGCTTGAGTGTCACTGGCTGCTGTGCAGGGCCTCCTCTCATTTGTGATTTTCTCCATTCTACACAACTTATTCTGGAATACAGACACAGCAGGATGCTTTCCCAGCTTGTTTTATGTACTGCCATGATGCTGATACAGAAAAAAAAAAAAAAAAAAAAAAGTCTGAGGAAGGAAAGTAAGTTACAAAATAAACAGGGATTAAAAAAAAAAAAAGCCTCTCAAAATATAGCCCACAGTCCAGTCATACATTTAAAAAGAGAGAAACATTTTATCAAGGTCAGGTTGAGCTTAATAAGGAATGCAAGGTTGGGGCATCCCTGGGTGGCTCAGCGGCTTAGCGCCTGCCTTTGGCCCAGGGCGGGATCCTGGAGTCCCAGGATCGAGTCCCACATCAGGCTCCCGGCATGGAGCCTGCTTCTCCTTCTGCCTGTGTCTCTGCCTCTCTCTCTCTCTCTCTCTCTCTCTGTCTATCATAAATAAATAAATAAATCTTAAAAAAAGAAAAAAGGAATGCAAGGTTGGCTTAACTATTGAAAATCAATAAATGTAAGCCATTTCTTTAAAAGATTACAGGAGAGGGGCCTCTGGGTGGCTCAGTCAGTTAAGCATCTGGCTTTGGCTCAGGTTATGATCCCAGCGTCCTGAGATCAAGTCCCACCTCAGGCTCCCTGCTCAGTGGGGAGTCTGCTTCTCCCAATCCTCCCTGCTTATGTTCTCTCTCACTATCTCTGTCTCTCTCTCAAATGTATAAAACCTTTAAAAAAAAATGATCAAAGGAGAAACATACAATCATCCCAATAAATATGTTTTTAAAAAAGCTTTTTTAAAAAAAGATTTTATTTGTTCTTGAGAGACAGAGAGAGAATGAGAGAGAGAGAGAGAGAGAGGCAGAGACACAGGCAGAGGGAGAAGCAGGCTCCATGCAGGGATCCTGGGATGCCAGGATCATGCCCTGGGCTGACAGCAGGTGCTAAACCACTGAGCCACCCAGGCGTCCCTAAAAAAAATGTTTTTGATGAAATTCTACATCCATTCATGAAAACAGATTTTGCCATGCTACAAATAGGAAGAAACCTCCTTAACATACTAAACATCATATATATCCACTGAAATAAGCCAGCTGCAGTGAACATGTCACATTTTATGGGGAAACTCTGAAAGTAAATACTTTTAAGGAATCCTATGTTACTACTCCTATTCATTATTATACTCAGGTCCCTGATAGTGCAGAAAGGCAAGAAAAAGAAAGATCTGAGGGTTGGAAAGGACAAAATGAAACTATCGTTATTCATAGACTATTGTTTGCTAAATAGGGAACCCAAAATAATCTACTGAAAAATAATTAAAACTTAAAAAGGTTTATCAAAAAAAAAATGTTTATCAAAGCTGCTGGATAGAGTCAATGTACAAAAATCAATTCCCTTTCTCTGTACCAGTTACAAAAGGATCAACAATGAAATTTTTAAAAACATTTCATCTATAACATAATCAAAACTTATATATTTACTTAGAAATAAATCCACATAGGTGGTTCATAGGTGGCTCAGCCAGTTAAGCATCCAACTCTTGATTTCAGTTCAGGTCATGATCTCAAGCTCATGAGATGGAACCCCATGTTGGCTCCATGCTCAGCGGGGTGTCTGCTCAAGATTCTCTCTCCTGAACCCCCACCACAGGCACACACTCTCTCAGATAAGTAAATCTTAAAAAAAAAAAAAAAAAGGAAAGAAATCCACATAAGATGCGCAAGATCTTCAATGGAGAAAATTAGAAAACTATCTGAAAACACTAAATAAGGAAACTAATTGGAAAAGAATGAGTTATGAATAGTGAAACTGCGTTACAAAGATATCACCCTCAAAAAAAAAAAAAAAAGAAAAACAAAGATATCGCCCTCTCCACCCTCACTTGACTGATAGAGCTTTTCCATGCAATTCCAAGAAAAATTCAAGAATTTTCTTTTGTGTGGAACTTGACTCATGGATGTTAAAATTTATAGGGAAGAGCATAGTGCCAAAACAACCCTTAATGAGGATGAACAAAATAGATAGGATTTAATGATTAAGACAATGTGACATAGGTGCAAGGATAAACAAAGGGAGATCCCAAAAAAACTTATATAATTGCACCTCGTGTTTTCTGAAACCCATTCTAATCAGCAGCCCCCCTCCCCAACACACCCATTGCACATAAACTTCTCCCAAGGTCATTGGTGATCTTGAGGATGACCAAGATCCAGTCGGTAATTCTTAGCCTTCATTTAACCTGACCTGTTTTCTCACTTGGTATGCTTTCTGGACCCCACATTCTCTTGGTTTTTCTCTTACTCAATGACTTCTTTCTTCCCTGTCTTCACTCATTCTTCCTCTTCTTATCAAGCTCTTTAACATTGCAATTTCCCATGGCTTAGTCTTCAGCCCTCTTCTCTTTCTTCTTCTTTATACATTAAGTTTCCAGGGTTCTGTGTGCCTTTCATGAATAAATAAATAAAACCTTTAAAAAAAAGATTTATTTATTTGAGAGATAGCAAGCAAACAAGTGAGCGAGCATGTGGCAGAGCAAGACAAGGAGAAAGTTTTAAACAGACTCTACACTGAGCACAGGTGTGGGCTCAATCCCACGACCTGAGCTGAAACCAAGAGTTGGACACTTAACTGAATATGCCACCCAGGGCCCCCAAGAGTGATCTTTTTAAAAAGTAAGCCCTATCAAGTCAGATCTCGCTCAAAACTCTTCAATGGTTCTGTTTCACTCCCACTTAACCCCAAATGTCTTTGTGTAAGACTCTATACAATCTGATATCCACCTTCTATTCTCTGACCTCTTCTTCCTATTCTGCTTTGGTCATGCTGGCTCCTTGATGTTCCTCACTTCTGCTGGGGAAGTTCATTCCTTAGGGCCTTTGTAGAGGATGCTGCCTGTGGAAGGGAATCTCTTAAGGGTCTTCCTCATTAGCTCTTTCACAATCCTTCAAGCTTTTACTCAAATGTCATCTTCTCAGAGACCTACCCTGATTACCCTGTTTACCACTGCCAGTCACCTCTTCCATCTCACATACCCAAGACTTCCCATCTCTTTTGCTTTGCTCCTTTCTAAAAATAGTACTTATTACCTAACACCTTTATAAAAAGATTTTATTTATTTATTCATGAGAGACACGGAGAGAGGCAAAGACATAGGCAGAGGGAGACGCAGGCTCCCTTTGGGGAGCCAGATGCGGGACTTGATCCCAGGATCCCGGGATCATGCCCTGAGCCAAAGGCAGACGTTCAACCACTGAGCCACCCAGGTGCCCCTATGTAACACTTTTTTAAAAACTACATAATTTGGTTATTATATGTGTTATTGTCCATAATCTTCTACCAGAATGTGATGCAAGGATGGGAATCTTGTTTGTTCTGTTGAATAATGTTTTTCAAGAACCTAGAACAGTGCCTTGTTCATATTAGGCACTCAATAACTGTTTGAATGAATGAAAGAATCAGTGAGGAAGATAGGATGGAATGGAATCAGGAGTGTCATAAAGGCAAAGATAATTTTCTGTTCCTTAAACTGGAGGTAAGTTAATAAATGTGCCCTTTATTTTTAAATTTTTACATAAAAATGGATATATGTATGTTGGTTTGCAGTCAGTATTTAATAAAATAGTAAAAGGAAAACAAAGGAACTTGATTGTCCAAATTGTCTCACTCCCTAAGCGCTCCAGAAAGCTGAGTTTTCACTACACCTAGTATATTATGATCACTGGACAGAAGACATCAGTATTTCCATTGTCTTTTCTTTCTTTTTGTTTCGTGGAACAAGACACCATGGCTTTAGCCTCTGTTCAGGGGAGGGCAACTCAAGAGGAGAATGTGCTTTGGAAAGAGTTCTTAGAAGAACATTCTAGACTTTGAGAATACGACAGAGCACAGTGAATCTTCCTTCTCCCCATTTCCTGATTTCTTACAATGACTATAATGCCCAAATGTCCCAGCTCCAGATACACACCGATCCTGGAGCTCATCCCCAGTGTTCCCCGACTGAAGCACTGTTAGGGCTTCCTAAGCGGAGAAAGCACTCACCATTCTGAAGCTGCGATTTGCCTTGACAACGGACAATGTATTTGCTGTCGCCTGCAAACTTAAAAACTAAAAAAAAAAAAAATTCTGGCCAATACGTTTTGCTAACGTTTACTTTTTATCTTTTACTTGGAAATTCATTGATTGCACCATGAAAATATTTGCGAGGAGAAAACTTAAAAACTTGAAAAGGTAAAGCAAAAATATTTTTAAATGTAATTTTATGCCAAAACAATCCAAAAAAAAGTTTGAGGCCTTTCTTCTCCATCAGTTGCATGGTTATAGGCTGTTGAATTGTTAGACGTTTCGGAGGAGTAACTTTCTAAACCCTAATTTGTCCCTTCTTGCCAGTCACTTCACTCCACCAAAGTTTCTTCTTAAGAGTCAGACATGAACTCCTCATATGACCAGGAACTGCTGTTCTAGTTCTTTGGAAACTTAATTAAATCTGAATCAGAACCCCATTGTGTGTGTCTGCAGACTTGCAGTGACATTGGGTTGGTTTCCCCTGGAGAATGGGGTCAACTTGAATAGGCGCCGGCTTCTGTGCCTTTACAATTACAACCGGTTAGGGTGGTTGCAGCACGTGTTCAGAATGTTTTTGCTTTTTAAAGAGAAGACGCCTGTCTCATTGCTAGTGAACTGTCTGTCCTAGAGATGGGAGAGGCGACGTGAGAGGTCTCGAAAAACTGCCATCCAGGTTTCTAGGAATCAGGAGAGGGCAGAGGGATGTAATATATACAAAAAGGAATCCCCATTGACGTCCGTGCCCTAAGGAGACCTCTCAGGATTTCCTGCAAACAACCCCCTGAGAAAGAATTTGGGGAGCGAGCCAAGAGCGGAGAGGAACTCATTTAAATTCTCTGCTCCTCGCCTTTCCAGTTGCAGCGGCGCGGGTTGCTAACCTGGCGCGCTGCAGGGGACGCGGGCGGGCGCGGGGGGGCGGGGCGGGTCAGGGCAGGTGCCGCTCACCGCTGGCCACGCCCCCTAGCGCCGGCGGCCAATGGGAGCCGGCCGGGCCCACAGCGCGGCCAATGGGAGCCGGCGGGCGGAGGCGCGCCGCCTCTTAAGAAGCCCCGGGGCGCGGGCGCCGGAGGAGGGCGCGTCCGGGGAGCGGCGGCGGCTGGTCTCGTCGCCATGTCCCTGCAGGTGAGTCGGAGGCCGCGGAGGCCGCGCGGGAGCCGGACGTGCGGCCTGCGCGAGGCCCCCGGGGGCGGGCGACTGGGACCTGGAGCTTGGGACGGCTGCTGCCCGCAGTCCTCGCGCCCCCGGCCCCCCGCGAGTTCCCCGGGGGACCCCGCCGCCCCCGGTCGCGAGCGCCCGCGCCGCCGTGGGGACCGCCGGGGGCCGCCTGCCGGCCGCGAGCCCGGGGATCGCTTGCACGCGGAGCAGGCGCCGGCCCCCGAGGGCGCACACCCGGCGGCCCCCGGAGGACCAGGCAGGTGGGAAACGACCAGCAAAGATAAGGGCGTCCTTGAACATGTAGCGGTTTTCCCCTTGTGTATGACTCCTAATTCCTATCAGGCTTCCCTCAAAGTAATCACATCTTTCAGTCTCAAAACTCGAGGTTTTGAGGATGCTCATCAAAATGATGCTCGAGGGCAGACTGCTTCTTCAAGAAGATGCACCTTTTTGAGTCTTGGGGATTCGTGATTTTTCCAACGTGCAAGTAACTAACCCCTTTCCCTCCATACATGTTTGTAGGAACCACGCGGTGTGAGAATTTATGATCTTCCTAATTCAGTCCCTCAGTGGGAGATGATTGCTCAGAAAGGCTTTGTTGGGGCCCCTGGGTGGCCCTGTCGGTTGAACGCCTGACTCTTGGTGTGGCTCCAGCCATGATCTCATGCTCACCACGGAATCTGCTTGAGATAGATTCCCTCTCCTCCACCCCACTCATGCTCTCTGTCTCAAATGAATAAATCTAAAAAAAAAAAAAAAAAGGAGAGACTTTGTCAACCTTGTGTCGTGGGATGACCGTGTCCTTGGGCTTCAGAAACTAAAGCTAGATTAGGTGAGAGTCACCCTAACAGGCTATTTTCAGCTGTGGTGATTGGAAGGGAAGTTTACACAGAGGCTGGGGTGGTCAGTACTGCTAGGTGGTGAGAGGGTTCCAGCCCCAGGAAAGCAGGATGCACCCCCTCACCCCCTCCACCCCACTTCCCAGTGAGTCTTGGTAGTGACACTGGGGTCATTGCTGCACCACCGGGGTGTGGCCAGAGAGCCGTGTGAAAACATGAACAGGAGAGAGTCTGGGAAGAGGCCTCCAGGCAGGTTGTGTGGAAGACTCCAGCACAGTTAGAGGGGAGTGATGGACACATGCATTCAAGCAGGACACCGAGGACCCTGCGCTAGGACGATGAGCTCAACAGACGCTGAAACTCTTCACCAAAAGCAGTGAGCCCTTTGGCCCAGAATGCTTTGGAATTAAATGTAAACAACTGTACATTTAAAGCCATTTCTCATCTGTGATAGTTTTCAGACCCTCCTTCATTTATTCCCCAAGGGCTCAGCGGGGCTGGGACTGCCAACCCGTGCGCTCTGCAAGGCGCAGCTCTTGCTGCCACCACGAATCCTTCTGCCTGGCCTCCGTTAGGCACATGTGGGGAACAAATCCAGTCGCAGGCTGCTTTCCTGCTGAGCCCTGATACATGCTGTCCAGGCCACCTGGAACAGCCTTATGTGCCCCTGTCCATCCAGCAGGTGCCAGCGGATCCCTCAGGCTTAGCCAGGCACCGTCTCCTCCCATCTCCTCCCAAGGGCTTCCTCCACACCTGCTGACACTCCCTCCTCTGCATCCCCAGAGCACCCACAGCTCCTCCACTGGAGTGAGTGTCACATGATCATTGTTGACCTGCTCAGCTCCCACTGGAGCCTGAGCTCCCCGAGCGCCAGCTGCCCTGTACCTCCCTGTCGGCCTAGCAAAGGCCTGGTGCATTGTGGGGGTTCAGTACATCTGTTCGGTAGTATGATGCAAGCGATGAGCTCTGGGTGGGCAGAGTCAACAGAATGAAGTGGAGAATATACCCATTCTTACTGGTATTTCATCTTTTTTTTTAAGATTTTATTTTTTATTTATTCATGAGAGAGGCAGAGAGAGGGGCAGAGATGTAGGCAGAAGAAGAAGCAGGCTCCCTGTGGGGAACCTGATGTGGGACTCGATCCCAGGACCCCGAGATCATGACCCAAGCCAAAGGCAAACACTCAACCACTGGCCCACCCAGGTGCCCTGGTGTTTAATCTTAACACCTTCCCACTGAGATTGATAGTATCTTTTTTTTTTTTTTGGCTGAAACTGAGTCTCAGAGGAGCTTTGTTGTTTGCGTAAAATCTCATGGCATTTTTGTCTCAAGGCTAGAATTATTATTTTTTAAGATTTTATTTATCCATGAGAGAGAGGCAGAGACACAGGCAGAGGGAGAAGTAGGCTCCATGCAGGGAGCCCGACGTGGGACTTGATCTCAGGTCTCCAGGATCACGCCCTGGACTGAAGGCGGCACTAAACCGCGGAGCCACCCGGGCTGCCCTCAAAACTAGAATTAAAATCCAAGATCCTGGGGATCCCTGGGTGGCTCCGTGGTTTAGCGCTGCCTTCGGCCCAGGGTGTGATCCTGGAGTCCTAGGATCAAGTCCCACATCGGGCTCCCTGCATGGAGCCTGCTTCTCCCTCTGCCTGTGTCTCTGCCTCTCTCTCTCTCTCTCTTTCTCTGACTCTCATGAATAAATAAATAAAATCTTAAAAAAAAATCCAAGATCCTGATGTGAGGCCTATGTTCTTTTACCTAAAGCTCATCGTGCTTGAACTGGGAGAAGCCACGAAGAGGAGGGTGTGTTGGAACCACGTTGTGAAGGCCTGACCTCTTGTGGAGAGGGTACACGACTTCCCTTAGGTTGTCATGTGGTTCTATGTTCCCCTGTATATGAGGATCAATTTGCCAGAAGTTCGTTCTGGAAGGCAAGGACCTGGTATGGTCGTTGAGAAGTCTTACAATTCTCCTCAAGGCATGGCTTGCCAAGAGGAATGGAGTTGCTGTCACTGGAAAAGGCCCCAAGACCTCACAGCAAGTGGAACACCCCAGACGCTAGTAAATCTGAAGGGGGAGATCCCTACGCCTCTCTGAACAGCCCTGCCCTGAGCAAGCCCTGGGCACTTACCAAGCATTTTCATTTTGTCCTTTTTATTAGGAGTACCTTTTTTTTTCCAGTTTTTTCTAGAATTATTTTTTTTTTCCCAAAGAGACTTAAAATAATAATGGTAACCTTATTAAACACTGTGTCCCAGGCACTATTTTAAATATTTTACATGTGTTTACCTATTTAATCTTCCTAACAACCTTGCAGATAGGTGGTATTCTTGTCCCATATTCTGGCCCAGAAAACAGTACAAGTTAAATAACTTGCCTGAGGATACACAGTTCTTAAGTGATGCAGTTTGGCTCTAGAGCCTGTGTACTTACATACTTATTTAGAAAAAATGTGCGTAGAGATCCCTGGGTGGCACAGCGGTTTAGCGCCTGCCTTTGGCCCAGGGCGGGATCCTGGAGACCCGGGATTGAATCCCATGTCGGGCTCCCGGTGCATGGAGCCTGCTTCTCCCCCTGCCTGTGTCTCTGCCTCTGTCTCTCTGTGTGACTATCATAAATTAAAAAAAAAAAAAATTTTTTTTAGAAAGAATGTGCGTGCAGAGAGAGGGGAGGGGCAGAGAGAGAGAGAATCTCAAGCTGACTTGGAGCCCAGTGCAGGCCTTGATCTCATGGCCCCTGGATCGTGACCTGAGCCAAAATTAATAATGGGATGCTTAACTGACTGAGCACACCCCCCCCCCCCAGAGTCTATGTTTTTAACCCTGACATTGTTTAAAGCAGTTGACAACTTCCTAGAAAGACACTCAGAAAGATGAGGCACACCTGGATGGCTCAGTAGTTGAGCTTCTACCCTCGGCTCAGGTATGATCCTGAGGTCCCAGGTCAAGTCCCACCTTGGGCTCCCCGCAGGGAGCCTGCTTCTCCCTCTGCCTATGTCTCTGCCTCTCTCTCTCTGTGTCTCTCGTGAATAAATAATAAAATCTTTAAAAAAAAAAAACTCAGAAAAAAGTCTCCATTAAAAAAAAAAAAAAAAATGAGGCAAAGTGACCCTTGCCACATGTACCCGTGCTTCTAAGACTCCTGCAGAGATTGATGAGGAGGCTGGACCATTTTCAAGATTATTTACATTGCAGAACCCAGTCTCTGATTTACAAGTGCTTTTTGTTCATCACAAAACAACTGGTCTCGTTGTGCTGTCTTGCCTTCATCTTGCCTTTGGCGCTGGATGGAAACTTGATCCAGCAACTCTGCTGAGGTCACTGGGGTTCTGACATTACAGTGGGGCTATCCACTTTCTCTACTAGGACTTGGGATCTTTGGATCAAAGGGAGCTATGCACTGGAGAGAGAAAATGGGGCTGAGGGTGGAATGCCTCCTTGAGCCTCTCTTACTTGATACCCAGGCTGGTGACATTGCCTGCTTATCCTTGATTTAAATAACACAAGGTAAAATACAGTGGATTTTTTTTAAAAAAAGAAAAATCCTATTAAGGATAATAATCACCAAAACCCTTTTTAGATGAACAAAGAGGTTAAAAGGGGACAGAGAAAGCTGGGAGAACATAGGGGGCACCTGGCTGGCTCAGTCAGTGGAGCATACAACTCTTGATCTCAGGGTCCTGAGTTCAAACCCCACATTGGAGGGAGAGATAATGAAAGAAATAAAAAATAAAACAAAATAAAATACTAATTTGTGGAATTTATGTGCTTTTAACTTATACAAAGAAATGTGTAGAGGTGCTGAGGGGGCTCAGTCATTTGAGTGTCTGACTCTTAGTTTCTGCTCAGGTCATGATCT
Source organism: Canis lupus dingo (assembly GCF_003254725.2). Lineage (NCBI taxonomy): Eukaryota > Metazoa > Chordata > Mammalia > Carnivora > Canidae > Canis > Canis lupus. The sequence goes on from NC_064244.1 coordinate 20,171,261, forward strand.
CTGGGTATTTTCAAGACACAGGAACTTATTTACAGTAGTTCTGTGGTTCTGGGACCATATAAAGAATTCTGTCCAAAGCCTTTCTCTGTTTATTGCCTCGAATCTCTCAGATTTTGAGCTTCTAGCCTTGGAGCCAAGTGGCTTCTATTCTGACCCATAGACTGCACTTTCTGTACTTCTTTTTCAGCTTTCTTGGAATCACTTCCTTTTTCACATTCTTCGGTTTTTTTCTGCAAATCAGTTTCTTTCAACTTTTCTGATGATGTCTTTATGTTATAGTCTGTCCAGCTGTAGTTAACTTCTCCAGAATGTAATCTGGAAGGAGTTTTCTTTTTTTGGATGAACAGCTCATCTTCTTCAGTAGCACTTTATCCCCAGCCTACTGTTCCCCTTTGTGCTTCTCCTTGGGTGCTGGCCAGTCAGCTCCTTCCTGCCAGGCATTGCTGGGCTGCTTGACCAACGGGTGGTGTTCCAGCTTCTGCATACAAACCTCTGCCCCCACAACCCCACATGCCCCCCACCAGGCAAGGCCTCCTCCCCACCCCACCCCCCTACTCCACTCCCCTCTTCCTCCCCTGGCTTCCTGCACCTCCTGCCACCACAGGTGGTGCACCTCCTCCCTTCCCTAGGCCAAGCTCTGCACCCTCCTCCTCCTCCTCCTCCTCCTCCCCCTCCTCCTCCTCCTCCTCCTCCCCTTCACCCTCACAGGCATGCTGGCCCTCTTCCACCATCACTGATGCAGGAGTATGGGAGGTACAAGGCTGGAGCTGCACATGGCCCATGCAGCATCAGACCATCTCCATTTGTATGTCGTTGGAAAATGACGTTCATTTGCCCATTTTTTAATTGATTTTTTGCTATTGAGTGGTATAAGTTCTTTATATATTTTGGATATTATTCATTTTTTAAAGATACATGATTTGCAAATATTTTCTCCCATTCCATAGGTTGCCTTTTCATTTTGTTGTTGGTTTTCTTTACAGTGCAGAAGATTTCTGGTTTCATGGAGTCCCACATTTTTATTTTTGTTTTTGTTGCCTTTATTCTTTTGCAAGATTTTATTTATTTATTTGAGAGAAAGAGAGAGAGCAAGGACAAGCAGAGGAAGAAAGAGAGGGAGAAGCAGGCTCTCCATCTGAGCAAGGGGCTCAGTCCTCGGATCCCAGGATCATGACCTGAGCTGAAGGCAGAGGCTTAAGGGACTGAGCCACTCAGGCACCCCATTGTTGCCTTTGCTCTTGGTGTCAGATCCAAACAATCATTGCCAAGACCAGTGTCCAAGGAACTTACCCCCTCTGTTTTCTATAGAGGAGCTTTGTGGTCTTAGGTCTTGCATTCATGTAAGATCTAAACAAAAAATCTTACTTGACCTTACATTAAATCCATTTTGAGTTGATTTTTGTGCATAGTGTAAGATAGGGTCCAGTTTCAGCCTTTTGTATATGGCTGTCAGGTTGTCCCAGCGCACCATTTGTTGAAGAGACTCACCTTTCCCCATTCTACGTTCTCGGCTCCTTTGTAATAAGGAAATAAAAAGCATGCATATATGTAAAATACTAATTTTTAGAATTTATATGCTTTTAACTTATACATGCAAGACCAGTGTCCAAGGAGTTTACCCCCTCTGTTTATATGCATGCTTTTATTTTTGGGCTCTCTATTCTATTTCATTAATGTGTTTGTTTTTAGGCCAGTACCATACTGTTTTGATTACTATAGCTTTATTTGTAATACAGTTGGAAATCAGGCTGCGTGATGACTCCAGCTTTGTTATTCTTTCCCAAGATCACTTTGGCTGTAGGGTCTTTTGTGGTTCTATACAAACTTTAAGGTTGTTTCTTCTATTTCTGTAAAATATGCCATTGGAATGTTGTTAGGGATTGATTGCAATGAATCTGTAGATTGCTTTAGGTAGTATGGACATTTAAACAATATTACTTCTTTCAATTAGCATAGACTACCTTTCCATTTATTTGTTTCTTCAGTTTTTAAAATTTTTCAGTATTAAGAATCTTCAGTATTGGGGCACCTGGGTGGCTCAGTTGTTTAATCATCCAACTCTTGATCTTCAACTTCAGGTCTTGATCTTAGAGTTGTAGGTTCAAGCCCTATACCGGGTTCCATGCTGGGCATGGAGCCTACTATAAAAAAAGGAATTGTCACTAATAACAATTGTATGTGGTTCTCCATATCTTGTCTGAATATCAGGTAAATACCAGGACAAGTATCCATAAATTAAATAAATTAGGATAATTATGGTGGAACCAGACCAATAATAGTTCTGTGTGAAACCTTATTATTATTATTATTATTATTATTATTATTTGAGTTCCCACTGTTTGGTGGTAAATACCCTCAAAATAGATGGCCTGCTGAAAGTTAGTGAATGCACTATGTGCCTTTTTGCCCTTTTGTTGTAGGCTGATTTTAACAAAATTGCAGAAGATGTGAGGAAGCTGAAAGCAAGACCAGATGATGAAGAACTGAAAGAACTCTATGGGCTCTACAAACAATCCGTGGTTGGAGACATTAATATTGGTATTTTATATAATATATGTTAATAATATGTTTAAAATCATATATTTAAAAAATAATACATTTCATCTGAACATTTATAGAAGCATTGAGTAAAAAGTAAACTTGAAAATATATCTGTCCTTCTTTTGGCAGAGTGTCCAGGAATGTTAGATTTAAAAGGCAAAGCTAAATGGGAAGCATGGAACCTCCAAAAAGGTTGTTAATTCTTAAATAAGTGAAATAAACTTTCTTAATTTCCCAGGACATCAGTCAGTGAGATCATCTGTTTGTGTCCTTCTAGGGCTGTCGAAGGAAGATGCCATGAGTGCCTATATTCCTAAAGCAAAAGAGCTGATAGAAAAATATGGAATTTAAAATTCAGCTATGAGAAAGTTTTCCTTTTGAAGCCTTCATAATGGTATCATGACCTACCTAGGGAAGAAATGCACCGTTAACTCTTTACACATCATGAATATGTTTGCTGTTAACATGAATTGTAGTCCTTAATTAGAGGTATGCTGAAACTATAAATTTAATGGAATTTTACTTGCTAAAATCAGGTAATTTTAAAAGTTCTTTAAAAAAAAAACATTGATAGAGCACCTGGGTGGCTCAGTCAGTTAAGTGTCTGCCTTTGGCTCAGGTCGTGAACCCAGGGTCCTGGGATTAAGTCCTGCATGGGGCACCCTGCTCAGCGGGGAGTCTGCTTCTCCCTTTCCATCTGCTCCTCACCCTTGCTCATATTCTCTCTCTCTCTGTCTCAAATAAATAAATAAAATATTTTTAAAAATTAAAAATAAAACAATTTAAAAAGTATTCTTCTGGTAGAATGCCACAAAAACATTAACAATTTTGGGGGGCTTATCTGTTTTTCTACAGTGAGTTAGTATTATTGGTATGTAATCAAAACAGTTTATTAAGAACCAATAACAAGGCTCTTCCTTTGTTGCACGGTGTAGCTTTGGGATTCTCACTGATGTGGGGCCTTGGTAATCATCATCATACTGGTTCTATAATTCTTTACTAGGTGACCTCAGACAAATTATTTAACCTTGCTAAGCCCCATCTAGAGTTGGGGGAAAAAATCAGTCTCACAGGGTTGTAAGAATTGAATGATTCTTGAGATAATTGAGAATTGATCGTTGAGGTAACTCTAATTATCCTACCTTCAATTTAAAGCACACATTATATAAAACCTAACAATGAATAAGCTTCATTTAAAAAAAATAAACTTACAAGTCAGTGACTATTCAGAGAGAGGAAAAAGCCATCTATCAATTATTTTTCTTTGGATTTTTCCATTTAAGACCTCAAAATTAAATATAGTGTCCAGTGATAATAAAATGTACAACTACTGTGCCTCTTATATTGAGTTTTATCAGAGTGAAAATGCAGAGTCTGGAATATCACATTGGCCTCTTTCTTGCTACACACAGGTTCCCTGAAAGAAGATAGTCTTGTTTTAGTGCTTCTAAAATCTGTCTGAGATTACATAGGATAAATATCCCCCCAAAAATACCTCTATTCCCTGGATAAAGGTTTGGGTTTGGTACACTATGACCAATGAGGGATAAGTTGATTTCATGTGACTTTATTTTTCTTAAAGATTATATTTATTTGTTACAGAGAGAGAGAGAGCACAAGGAGGGGGAGCATCAGAGGGAGTGGGAGAAGCAAGCTCCACCCTGAGCAAGGAGCTTGATGCAAGGCTCGATCCCAGGACTCTGGGATCATGACCTGAGCCAAAAGCAGATGCTTAACTGCCTAAGCCACCCAGGTGTCCCTTCATGTGACTTAAAAAAAAAAAAAGTCTAGACTGACTAGATGAATTTCCAGGGAATTATGCTGAGTGAAAAAAGCCAGTCCAAAATGTTATACAGTGTGTGATTCCATTTATGTAACTTTCTTGAAATGGCAAAATTACAGACATAGAGAACAGAATAATGATTACTATAGAGGACAGAATAGGGAGGTAGGTGTGGCTTTAAAAAGCAGCAGGAGGGACCCCGTTGGATGGAATGTTCTGTTCCTTGACTGTATCACTGTGAACATCTGGCTGTAACATTATACTGGGGTTTTGCACGTTTCCATTTGGGGAAACTGGGTAGCTCTGTATTATTCTCACAATAAAATGTGTATCTACTGTTATCTCAAAATAAAAAGTTTAATGAGAAATGAATCTAGCTTGATTCCTATTCTGGAAATTTTTGGAAAGAAAGATGGTTCGCATCTCTACTAAGTCTTCCTGAAGATTGTCAGGGGTCTACCGTCATGAAGTCAACAGTCCAAATGAAAGAAGACGAAGCCATCGGCAATGATGGGGCTGCTCCTTCCAGTCAAAGCTTGGAAACTCTCAGAGCTATTCCCATGTGGGCTTCACAGCTGCCAGGTGGGGCGGCAGGTGAGAAGGCCCGTCCCCAAAGCCTGGGGTTGGCTACATCATGAGATTCCCATTATGGACCATAGTAACTAAAAACTATTGAAACAAATAATCACAAATCAAATTACTTTTGTGCCACTCCTTCCATAAGGGAGCCTTGGAAAAAATGTCACACCAAAGGGTAAAGCACGACAGGTACCAAACGTGTCATCATTTGCTTCAGCCTATTTTTAACCCAAGTTGGTTGCATGAATTCTAACTCCTCCCACAATGAATTTTTTTATATGATTTGCCCTTTGTTAGGAATGAAAACCTCTGAAAAACATGTTTTGTAGGCATTTTGCTCAATCTTCTTAAGATGTATGTAATTAAAAAAATTTTTTAAAGATTTTATTTATTTATGACAGAGACAGAGGCAGATGGAGAAGCAGGCTCCCTGTGGGAAACCCCATTTGGGACTCAATCCCAGAACCCTGGGATCACAACCTGATCACCACTGAGCCACACAGGCACCCCGTGATTATGTGATCATAAACAAATGAATGCTTTAAAATTTAACATTAATATATATTGCTTTGTTAAGTACATTAAGCCTTAAGATAGAGACATCAGTGACACCAAGGAGTGGAGTTTATTGGGAAGATCCCCAGGACAGGAAATCAGCGTATCCAACTGAATAGCCAGGATTCCAAGAAACAAACACACTCTAGGACTTGCCAGAGATTGCAGGGCCCGTTCAGCTCCAAGGGTACCATGCCCCTTCATTCCTGTCAGCCGGCAATTCTGAGCCCCGTTTGTAGTGCTTTGCATCATACAAACTTACCTTATTTTCCTTATTTCTGCTTTTTTCCCCCCTTAGCACCTGTTTTCTCTAACTATTCTGCTTTCTCCTTACATCAACCTCAAACTGTCACCAAGCAAGGCTGAGGCATCCTGTCAGGCGTGGCATTTGTGTTTGGCCACTCTACACACCAGGGGCCAGATACCAGACTGGTTGTCCATGGAGGACCCACGTCGGCCCGAGGCAGTCACTGCCAGGCGCCAGCAGGACCCACAGAGCCAGCAGCCGCTCAGTGTAGAAAGGGCCGGGTAGGAGGGGGCCTGGGCTTGCTACTCAGTAGAGACAGCAATGATGGCTCAGAAGTGTCTTATTTTAATAAAGCAATTAGGTTACATTTTCTTATTAAATGGATGACCCTACATTTCAAAAAGATTGGATCAAGCTTTAAACATCAACAGTGTGTTGATGGATAAATTTATTTCCTAGCACTTTCCCTATCATTTCCACTGTTAAAATAATGGAAGGGGAAGAAATGGATAATTAACCGAGCAGAAGTGTTGCTGACAAGCTTCCAACAGAGAAGACTGCAATGAGATTCTGATAGGAAGATACTCCCTGCAGAAGGAATCCGTACCCCTTTGCCTTCTGTCTCCAGATCATAAGCACTCTGTGAAGAAATACATTTATGGGTAACACATCTCCCCAGTAGTAGTTGGGTTGGGTAAGTTCCCAACCTCTGAATAAAACTAATGACCTACTTGAGAAAAACTAAGAAGAGTATCATATAATCACTTCAGACTCTTCAGACGGAAAGAAAAATATCTAAAAATAGGCAAGTATCAATAGTTCTAGACACTTGGTTATGTAGTTCTTGATGAAAGTCTCACTGGGCCTTTCCATAAGATAAAAGTAATTTCCTGAAAGTGCGTGAATAACCAAACTCCCACCAGTTACACCTTTCCAGGCTAAAAATAAACAAAATTGTATTTAACAACGAACAATGCTTACCAACAACAGCAAGATTTACTTCCAGGTACAGCTTTTCTAAAAGCTGACACCGGTGGTAGGGTTACTTGTAAGGTCTCATGTTCTGGACACCCTGTATTTTTAATTTCTCTGAGACCCATCAGTGCACGGTGCTATTGCTGCACTCTCACTTCACACACCACGGGCACACATCTCACACACATCTCTCTCCATTTACGCTGAAGAAAAACCCAGGCCAAATTTCCACTTGCTGCAGTCAGTGTGCTAGTAAGTGCTAGTCGATGTTAGCTGAAAATCACCGGACAAATCTCTCAAAATACCCCAAGCCATCCAAACAATTTCACCTTCCATATCCTCCGCTATATTTTCGGATCCAACAAAATGTGTTAACTCGAACAGCAGTCCCAGGTGGTGTTACCAAAGCAGTAAACCTCAAAGAGCCTGGAGTGACTCCCCACGCCCCCCATCTCCGAGCCTCTCCCTGCTAAGCACTTGGCTTACATGAAACGTAGTACGTCCTCGCTGCCTTCCCTTTTGCTATTTCCAGCAATGCAAACATTTTGTACCTGTGGCACCTCCACCTGTCAGCACCTGAGACTCTTTGGGGGCCAGGCCCTTTGCTGAACAATGCAGGTGGCAGCACAGTGGGCTGCAGGGTGGCTCCAGGGCCAGGTCCTGCCAGTGTCAGGGGGGTCAGTGAGCCTGACAGGTAGAGGGTGGGGGGCACCAAGCACCATCTCCCTGGGGACCTGGAGCTGGCTCTGAGATCTGAAGGCCGAGGCAGCAGAGGAGGAGGGAACAGAGTCAGCACAGGTGCTGCCGCTCCAAGGGCAAAGGGGGAGCAAAGGGGGAGTGGGGACAAGCTGCAGTGGAGGGGAAGGCAGGGCCCAAGCCTCGGCATCCTAAGGGATACTGGCCGTCCCAAGAGCAACAGGAAGCCACCAACGGGATGGACGATGACAAGCTGTGTCCTGAGCAGACTTGACCTGTGACCTGGGTGGTGCGGGGACTGGGTGGAGGAGGCCAGAGCATCTCCCAGGGAATCCCTGGGTGGAGGAATGCTGCTCCATCCCGAACAGGGAGGGTAAAAGCCCGACAAACCCAACAGCTGGCTCCAGTGGGGAGCCTGGGGCCTGCTCTCCTAGGCACTAGAAAGACTGAGAAATTGAGAGAATTCTCCAGCAGCCTGGACTCCGTGCAAGGTGCACAGCAACACCAGGGGGCTTGGAAGCTGGTGTGGCCCCAAAAGACTCTTAGTAGCAGCCACCCCCAGTCTAGAGGGACCCAGCTCCCCACAGGGCCCTCAGGAGAGATGCATGCAAATCCAGATGTAGGGATCCCTGGGTGGCACAGCGGTTTGGAGCCTGCCTTTGGCCCAGGGCGCGATCCTGGAGACCCGGGATCGAGTCCCACGTCGGGCTCCCGGTGCATGGAGCCTGCTTCTCCCTCTGCCTGTGTCTCTGCCTCTGCCTCTCTCTCTCTCTCTCTGTGTGTGACTATCATAAATAAATAAAAAATTAAAAAAAAAAACAACAACAAATCCAGATGTAAAACTATTTGCTTCAATCTCTGGCTTATACAGGATACCTGCCTTTCAGATTTAAAAATTACCAGACCTACAAGAAAGCAGGAAGTAACTCCATGGTCGAGAGGCAAGGCAGTAAGCAGCATCGGACTCAGATGAGAGCCAAGTGCTGGAACTATCAGAGAGCAACTTTAAAATATCTCCGATTGGGGCACCTGGGTGGCTCAGCGGGTTAAGCTCTGCCTTCAGCTCAGGTCATGATCTTAGGGTCCTGGGATCTAGCCCTGCATTGGGCTCCCTGCTCAGCAGAGTCTGCTTCTCCCTCTCCCTCTGCTACTCCTTCTGCTTGTGCACCTGTCAAATAAATAAATAAAATCTTTACATACAATATCTCTGATTGAGGTGTCAAAGGGCTTAATGGAAACATGAGTGAATAAGCAGGGCAGATTTCTAGAGAGGGAAGACACCAAGGGCCAGATGGAAATTCTAGAAATAAGCGGCCCTAACAATGAGGAATCCCCTGAAGAGCAGTAGACCCAGGACAGCTGAAGACATATTCCATGAACCTGAAGATGCTCAATAGAAATGATCCAAACTGAAACCCAAAGAAGAAAAAAAAAGAATTAAAAAAAAAAAAAAAAAACATCCAAGAGCCAGGGGATACTGTCACAGGGCCTGATGTATGTGAACGGAGGGTCCGGGACAGGTGGGCCTGGCACCCGGACCAGCGGGCGGGAGAGGAGGCAGCTAGTGAGGGGGCGGGGGGCAGGCGGTGGCCTTTCCCAGCTGTAACCCATTTCTTTCTTTTTTTTTTTTTTTGTGACCCATTTCCATTCCTAGGTGGCCGGAGGGGAGGTTGGGAGGGGCTTTATCACCCTGATTGTATGCACCCTGAGACACACAGCTGAGAGCCTGCAGGGAGCCCCGAGGGGAAGGAGCCGGAGTGGAGGGAAGATCAGAACCCGAGGGGTTGGTGATTCTTGGTGATTTGCAGAGAGGTGAGCTAGAGTGACCTGATTCCCTGTGGAGACTGTTAAGAAGGTTGTTTATACTCTGTGGGTGGAACATCCCCGAGACTGATTTATCTTTTGTTTTTGGCTTCCAGGAGGTTTCTTTTGAGAAGTGTGGAGAGGTCAGCAAGCCTTGGCTTCCACTCTGTGGGGTCCGCAGCCTGCAGGCCCTGAGCACCTGCCCTGGACGAACAGGTGAAGGGAAGTCCCCCAAGACTCCCCCAGCGGCCCTCGAGGCTCTCCGGCATCCCAGAGCCTTCCCCTTGGGCACCCCTCATGTGACCCCCACCCCACCCCACCCCGTGAAACTTACCAAAATCCCGCATTTTTGTTTGGATTGACCAACCAGGCCTTAGCCTGGGGCCACCAAAGGCACCCCGCACCCCTGAACATGGGCAAGTGCTATGGGTCCTGCCACTCATGGGAGGGTGGCCACCTGGCCTGGCCCCCCCCCCCCCCTCCCCCCCCTGCCGGGCATGCTGTGGGCCTCCTCCTCCAGGACCCTAATAACCCTCTCCGGTGGGTCATCTGTTGTGGAACCGAGGCTCACCGCCCCCAGCTGGGGCTCTGCTTGAGAAAGGTTCATTTAGCAAACTCACAAGAGCCTTTGGTTATATATTTTTTAAAATTTGGTTGTGTGTGTGTGTGTTTTTTAAACTTGCTTGTGGTTTTGTGCCAAACTGTCAACTAAGCGTGACCTCATTTACTCCTCCCCATGACACCTGGGGTTACTCTTCTCCCTTCCCCGGTAGGTGAGACCCAGCTCCCAGCCTCACAGCTTGGAAAGCCCTGGGCAGAGGGTCTCCATCCTGCGAGGTGGAGTCTGCAGGTGGCGCGATCGAAGTTTGCAGCCAGGCTTAAGTATTACAGTCCTGCTCTGCATACAGTATTACATGACTGTGCACAGTCATTTGGTTTATTTTTCCATTTTTAGTGGGCGAGGTCAGACTGGGGTTTCCTTTGTTCTGACTCTGTGCTAAGCCAGCCATGTACACCGCCTACCGTGTGGGAGGAGGCGGCAGTGGGGTGGAAATGGAGGGAAAAGGGTGCTCCCAGGATCACCCAGGAGGTGGGTGGTGGGCTCTTCGGCAGATCGGAGGTGGGCAGTGAATGGAGGGACGTGAGGATGGGCGAGATTGGCTCTGTTCTCAAGGTACGGCAAGTCTGGGCCACTTTCTGTAGCTACTTGCTTAAACCTCTAGTCCCTAGCACTAGCCACGGTGGCCCTACACCCAGTTCCAGGCTTTGTGGAGAAAATAAAAGGAGCATCTGCCAAGCATTTGCCTTCTAGAAACTTACATGGAAGGAACGAAATGCAGGCAAAATAGGAGAAAAGCATGACAGCGTCCAGTGGTGACAACAGTCCAGATGCTGGTCCCTCAGTCACTGCCCTAGACAAGTTAGAACAGGAAAGGCATTGGTAGGGTTGGAATTGGGGGAGGCTTTGCAGAATGTTTGGACTCCGTCCTCTTGGAGGAATGAAGTGTCCCTATACACACGTCCTGAGGCAAAGGCATAGACCTGGCTGTGGAGCTGAATGATCTCTGGAACAAAATTCACAAGAAGCCAAACCACTTTTCTCTGTCTCCTGGTTCACCTCCACACTTAGTAAGTAGGGAGCTGCTTCTGCTGACCCCTCTAAGGAAGCTGAGAATGCTTGGCATGAATTTATTGAACAGATATTTGTTGGATGATGAAAAATGTATGTTGAACCACACGGATATATATTTTCCTGGCTTACAGTGGATCCTGGGCACAGACACTGTATCTATAAAGCTTGAATAGAGCATATTTTTATTTAAATATTTTGTAGATACAATTTTTGTGCCCAGGCTCCAATGCAAGCCAATAAAAATATCACAGATGGCCCCAAAGGAGGTGAAATCAAACTCTTCGAATGTCGTCTTCCTGTAGCAGCAGCCTCAGAGAACTGCCAATCTACATTTTTTTCTATACATAATTATATTTTTAAAAACCCCACTTGTCTCACATGTAATTACTAACAGTGGGTTTATGTGCCATCAATTTGGGACTATGTTGTTGAGAAAGTTGTCTTTGTCAGCAAAACCCTTTAGCAAAAACCTAAGGAGCCAGCCCTTTTGTTCTTGTCCAGAAATTGAAAATCTGGGGCACCCTGGTGGCTCAGTGGTTGAGCATCGGCCTTCGGCTCAGGTCGTAATCCTGGGGTCCTGGGATCAAGTCCAGCATCATGTTCCCCACAGGGAGCCTGCTTCTCCCTCTGCCTGTGTCTCTGCCTCTCTCTCTGTGTCTCTCATGAATAAATAAATAAAATCTTAAAAAAAAAAAACAACCTGAAAACCTGGCTATGGGAGGGAAAGAAAGTCTTTAAATCAAGGTTTGGCAGTGAATTTCTTTATGTACAAGTTTCATGGAGACCTACCTCATTGTAAAAGTGGGGAGGAAAAAGCTGACTAGTAACTCCAGTGTCATCAAGCCACCAAAGTGACACTCTGGGCTTGGATCTCCAGGCAGAGAGAGCCTCCGTCCTGGCCGGGAAGGAAGGAAGAGCAGAAGGCCAGGAACAGAAGAGGCTGCGCTTCTGAAGTGTTGATGTCATCGTCTCCTGCGGAGCCAGAGAAGAATCCTGCGGAGGCAGGATTCTTCTCTGGCTCTGATCCAGTTACTTTGCTGAAAGTTGATGGAGTTCCCAGCTGCCTCAGAATGAAAGTAAAAAGTGCTCATGGGCCATATGAGCTCGGAGACACTGGGGACATGGCAGGCACTGGCCAAGAGATGGTTGGAGCACATTTCAGAGTAAAGGAGAGATTCTATTGGCAGAGATTTGAAGGCCTTTTCATTGGCCAGTCCTCTCCCTGCTGTTGTCCTCACACTTGGCCAAAATTCACTGGCTAGGAAAGTAAGGACCTGATTCTTCCTTCCCTGGCTCGCCTCTCCACTGTCCTCCCTGCAAAGGAAACAAAATTACTCCCACAAGGAGTTGTCCCTGAGTTGAAGGAACACATTGGTTCTAGCTTACATTTTTCTCTTAGGGATCGTGCCATCAAAGAAGCAAGATGGGCTCCATGCCACATTTGGGGAAGAAAAACATGATTGCAACTGTTCAACAAAACCCGTGATAATCCTTTGAAAGTGGATAGAACAAATATCACATAGCAGTGACCGTGAAATAGTCAAAAGAGGGGCGCCTGGGTAGCTCAGGTGCTTAAGCATCTGCCTTTGGCTTAGGTCATGATCTGGGGTCCTGGGATGGAGCCCCACGTTGGGCTCCCTGCTCAGCGAACAGCCTGCTTCTCTACCCCCCTCCCTTTCTGCTGCTCCCCCTGCTTGTGCTCTCTCTCTCTCTCTCTGTCAAATAAATAAAATCTTAAAAAAAAAAGAAATAGTCAAAAGACATTATCAGTTGAATAATAACTAATTTATTTGTAAAGGTGTCTTTTTAATGACTTATATCACCATTAAAAAGTATTTTAAAACCTCCTAAATAATTCTGATGAAGATTTGATACTGACTTCCATAATATCTCAAAACTAATTCTTGTTTCTCCCTTAAAGATATAACATCTTTGATAGTACACTTATTAACAGTTCTCAAAGTATGGTCTGGGGAACCCCCAGGAATTCCTGAGACCTTTTCAGGTGGTTGAAGCTATTTTCAAGAAAAGACTAAAATGTTTGCCTTTTTAACTCATTCACCCACCTGGGCACAGTTGAGCTTTCCTTGAGGCTCCGTGGCCTGGAGCATTGTGACAGTTTGAATGCAGAAGCAGGAATGAGAACCCAGCTGCCTTCTGTTAAGACAGGCATTAGGCAGATTTGTAAAACTGTAAAACAATGCCATTCTTCTCACTACTTATTTTTTTGGGGGGAAATATAGTCTTTTTTTTAAAAAAAAAAAGATTTTATTTATTCATCAGAGTCAGAAAATATAGTCTTTATTATTATTTTTTTATTTATGATAGGCACACAGTGAGAGAGAGAGAGGCAGAGACACAGGCAGAGGGAGAAGCAGGCTCCATGCACCGGGAGCCTGATGTGGGATTCGATCCCGGGTCTCCAGAACCACGCCCTGACTGTGAAGGCAGATACTCAACTGCTGAGCCACCCAGGTGTCCACAGTTAAGTATCTTTAAAATGTCTTAGTTTTAATATCTGTATTGGCAATATATCACATATGAACAGAAGCTCTTGGGCAGCCCGGGTGGCTCAGTGGTTTAGCGCCGCCTTCAGCCCAGGGCCTAATCCTAGGGACCCAGGATCGAGTCCCACGTCCGGCTCCCTGCATGGAGCCTGCTTTTCTCTCTGCCTCTCTCTGTGTCTCATGAATAAATAAAAAGAATTAAAAAAAAAAAAAAAGCTCTTGAGGTACTCAGTGCTTTTCAAAAGTATTAAACACTATTGGGGCACCTGAGTGGCTCAGTCGGTGAAGCATCTGCCTTCAGTTCAGGTCATGATCCCGGGGTCCTTGGATGGAGCCCCGCATCCGGCTCCCTGCTCAGTGGGGAGCCTGCTTTTCCCTCTCTCACTGCTGCTTCCTATCTCATGCTTGCTCTCTCTCTCTCAAATAAATAAATAAATAAATAAATAAATAAATAAATAAATAAAGTTTAAAAAAAGAAAAATATACTATTTATGTAATTTTTAATTTAAAAAATAGAATACAAATTGCTGTTAAGAGTCTTGGTTTCAAAAGTCTTGATTTTTTTTTTTTTTTTTTTTTTTTTAGCCTAAAAGGAAAAAAGTTATAATTGCTGTACAATTGAAACAGTTGAAAGAGTTCTGAGGGTCATAGTTGCCCAACACGCTGGGACTGTTTTCTAAAAGAAAATGCCCAGAGGAGGCCTGGATTGATACACTCCTTAAAGAAAGAATCCAGTTAACCCCACCACCTGGCATTTCCGTCGTTATGGTCCCTCTCTGCACCATTTCTTGGGTCTGACTTGCTTGTCTGAGGACATGGTCACTCACCCCCTCCTGCAAGCACTGAGAAGTGGTGTAAGCAATAAAAAAAAAGGTAAGCACTCGACAGGACATGAAGAACAGCATTCTGCTTGGACTTGTGATTGAAGTCACTTCCCTAAATGTCTTTTCCAAGAGATTTTAAATACCTGTGGCCAAAAATAGAAATGGTTCATCCTGGAGCACCTGCAGCAGAGCATGAGCTATTTCTCCAACCAGGTGGTGGAAGGCAGGTGCAGGGGCTCGGGGAGTGGACCTCCTGTCTCAGCAAGCCCTTACGGAGTGCTGGGGGCGCGGAGAAACCCAGTTAAATCCTGCAGGCACTGCGTGAGACCCGGTGATGCTGGGGAAGGGCTTATACTGACACGATGTGGATGATCTCAAAGAAATGAGTAAGAATGGTGAAATCCAGTCAGATAAGATACTTAGAATTTGCTGATTAAAAAAAGCAAGGGCCTAGGGGCACCCGGGTGGCTCAGTGGGTTAAGCATCTGCTTTCAGCTCAGGTCATGATCTCAGGGTCCTGGGATCGAGTCCTGCATGGGGCTCCTTGCTTAGTAGGGAGCTTGCTTCTCCCTCTGCCTCTCTCTCCCGCCCCCACTCATGCTTTTTCTCTCTCTTAAATAAATAAAATCTTTTTTTAAAAAAGCAGTAGCATAAAATATAGCAGACTGAATATCTGAGGATGATAGAGGCATTGCTTCTTGCTGCTGGTCACAAAAAGCCAATACACTTCATCATAAACAGAAATAAACATAAGAAGAGGGACACAAAGAATATAAATCTAGCTTTTTCAGCTGGCAAAAATGCTTTTTAAAAAACACCAAGCATGATTGGGTGTTGTACTTTGTCAAATGCTTTTTCTGTATCTACTGAAAGGATCACATGGTTCTTAACCTTTCTTTTATTAATGTGGTGTAGTATCATGTTAATCGATTTGTGAATATTGAACCACACTTTCAGCCCAGGAATAAATCCCACTTGATTGTGGTGAATGATTATTTTAATATACTGTTGGATTCAGTTTGCTAGTATTTTATTTTATTATTATTTTAAAAAATATTTTATTTATTTATTCATGAGAGACACAGAAAGGCAGAGACACAGGCAGAGGAGGAAGCAGACTCCATGCAGGGAGCCCAATGCAGGACTCCATCCTGGGACTCCAGGATCACACCCTGGGCTGAAGGCGGCGCTAAACCGCTGAGCCACCCAGGCATCCCTATTTTATTTTATTTTAAAGATTTTATTTATTTATTCATGAGAGACACAGAGAGAGAGAGAGAGGCAGAGACATAGACAGAGAGAGAAGCAGGCTCCATGCAGGGAGCCCAATGTGGGACTGGATCCCGGGTCTCCAGGATCACGCCCTGAGCTGAAGGCAGGCGCTAAACTGCTGAGCCACCCAAGGATCACCGCTAGTATTTAATGAGAATTTTTCCATTCAGGTTCATCAGAGATACTGGCCTGAAGTTCTCTTTTTCAGTGGAGACTTTGGGTTAAAGGGAACATATCTCAACATAATAAAGGTCATATATGAAAAACCCACAGCTAATATCATCCTTAATGGGGAAGAACTGAGAGCTTTTCCCCTAAGGTCAGGAGCAAGACAGGAATGTCCACTCTCACCACTTTTATTCAACACAGCACTGGCAGCCTAGCCTCAGCAGTCAGACAAGAAGAAGAAATGGCATCCAAATCTGCAAGGAAGAAGTCAAACTTTCACTATTTGCAGATGACATTCTATATAGAAAACCAAAAAGACTCCACCCAAAAACTGCTAGAACTGATAAATGAATTCAGTAGGGTCACAGGGTACAAAACCAACGTACAGAAATCTTTTGCATTTCTACACACCAATAATGAAGTAGCAGAAGGAGAATTAAGAAAACATTCCTTTTTACAATTGCAAAAATAAAATACCTAGGAATGAACTTAACCAAGGAGGTGAAAGGCTTGTGGTCAGAAAACTATAGAACACTTAAGAAAGAAATTCAAGATGACACTTAAGAAATGGAAAAATATCCCATACTAAAGGAATGGAAGAACAAATGTTATTAGAGTGTCTAAACTACCCAAGGCAATCTACACATTTAGTGTAATCCCTATCAAAATAGCACCAGCATTTTTCACAGAGCTAGAACAAAAAGTTCTAAAATTTGTATGGAATCACGAAAGACCCTCAATAGCCAAAGCAATCTTGAAAAGAGAAAAACAAAGATGGAAGCATCACGATTCCAGACCTTAAGTTATATTACAAAGCTGTAGTCATCAAGACAGTATGGTATTGGCACCAAAACAGACATCTGGATCAATAGAATAGAAAACCCAGAAATGAACCCACAGCTATATAGTCAATCTTCAACAAAGAAGCTAAGAATATCTAAATGGAAAAAAGTCTCTTCAATAAATGGTGTTGGAAAGACTGGACCACTTTCTTATACCATACCGTAAAAATAAATTCGAAATGTATTAAAGACCTAAATGTGAGACCTGAAACCATTAAAATCCTAGAGGCAGTAACTTCTGACATCAGCCATAACAACTTCTCACTAGGTATGTCTCCTGAGGTGGCAGAAGGAAAAGCAAAAATAAACTTTTAGGACTTCATCAAAATAAAAAACTTCTGCACAGCCAAGGGAACAATCAACAAAACTAAAAGGCAGCCTATGGAATGCGAAAAGATATTTGCAAATGACATATCAGATAAAGGATTAGTATCCACAATCTAGAAAGAACTTATAAAACTCAACACCCAAAAAACAATCCAGTTAAAAAAATGGCTAGAAGGGGTGCCTGGGTGAAGGCAGACACACTTAAGTGTCTGCCTTCAGTCGAGGTCACGATCCTGGAGCCCCAGGGGTAAAAAATAAAATGTAAAAAAAAAAAAATCCCACAAAGCAGAGGAAACTTAATACAACACTCAAACATGAATTAAGTTTAATCAAATCATAGAAATACAAGAACACTGTAACTCACAAATTTAAAATTCTGAATAAAAATAGATTAAGCGGTTAGTTGAAAAAAGAAAAGCCAAGAGAATTCTGGAAAGAGATTGAATAAAAAGGGTCCCCTTTTCTCCACATCTTCACCAACACTTGTTATTTCTTTTCTTTTAGTAATAACCACTCTGACCTATGTAAGGTGATATCTTACTGTGGTTCTGATTTGCATTTCCTTGATGAGTGATGCTGAGCATCTTTTCATGTGTCTTTGGAAAAATGTCAGAGTTAAGAATACTTTATGTATATTTGAAAGTTGCTAAGAGAATAGATCTTAAAAATTGTCCCAGAAAAAAGTATAACTATGTGAGGTGATGGATAACTAAACTCACGTGGTAATCATTTTGCAACATATACATAAACCATTATGTTGTTCACTTTAAACTTACAATGTTACATGTCAATTACATCTCGGTAAAACTAGAAAATAATAAAATCAGAATAACTTCATGCACAGATTGGCAAAAAAAACATAAAAATTTGATAATATTGTCAAGAATATAGAGCAGTAAGATTTTTCATATATTGCTTTGGCAGTATAAATCTTTCCATTCCTTTGGAGAACAACTGGCAATAGTCTATATAGTTGAAGACATTCACACCCTACCATCCAGAAGTTTCACTCCTAGATATAGACTTTCTTGCACAAGTATATAAGAAGACATATATATATTGCTCATAGATGCATTAATTATAGCAAAACAACAAAAGAGACCTAAATGCCTATAAAAAGACAAATAGACACAAAAATTGTATGATAGTCACACAATGGAATACTCTATCATAGTTAAAAATCAATGAAGTAGAGACATGTATATCCACATGATGAATCTCAGAAAAGTAAATTGAGAAAAACAAGTTTTAGAGAAATGTTTACAATATGATACACATTTATAAAATTAGAAATATGTTAAATGATACTGCATCTTGCTTAGGTCAGTATTTGAAGAGGTCAAAAGAGTAGATACTGTTGAAGAAGGAGTGCCTGCAGACCTCACTTATAATGTCTTATTCCTCAAGGGAAGCAGTGGGCATGGTTAAGTTTGTGGTATTATTCTTTACACATTTGTATATATTAAATATTTTTCTTAAGATTTTATTTATTTATTTATTCATAGAGACACAGCTAGAGAGAGAGAGGCAGAGACACAGGCAGAGGGAGAAGCAGGCACCATGCAGGGAGCCTGATGTGGGACTCGATCCCGGGTCTCCAGGATCACACCCTGGGCTGCAGGCAGCGCTAAACCGCTGTGCCACCGGGGCTGCCCTAAATATTTTAAAATGTGTTTCAAAGGAGCAGCTTTTAATTATACTGAACCATCAGCTGTTGATGAAAAACCCCATATGAGAGTACTTCCAATAATTAAAAAATATTTATACATTAATGACAGGGCTCTCTTCCAATAAATGGATTTTGTTGTTGTTCTGGTGTCAGAGTCTCAGAGTCATAGCTGGTGAATAGAAAGAAGTGGTCTCAGAAAACGTGAGGGAGCAGAGTGGTGTAGTGTTGGGGAGGCAGCGTTTCCAGTGGAGGGAAAGGCCTCTTAGAAAGGGAACGTGTCTCTTGGAAGTCTGATGGCAAAAATAAAGAAGGAAGGGGCTGCAGATAAGCAACACGGTAAGAGCAAAGAGGCAGAAGAATACAGACTCCCCAACCATTCAAACAAGATGCCAGTTAATTATTAAAACTGCCCAGAAGAGGGCATTCTTGAACCAAGAAACAGAGGAAGCAACTACGCGTTAGTTGTGATAGGACAATCTGTCATCGCTGGTCAGGAAAAGTCAACACGCTGTCTCATAAACAGGAATAAACATAACAAACAGAACAAAGAGAGCATAAATCAAACTTTTCAGCAAATGTTATTTAAACTCACAAAGCAGGGGCGCTCGGGTGGCTCAAATCATGATCCCAGGGTCCAGGGATGGAATCCATCATTGGGCTCAACTGGGAGTACTCCCTCTGCCATTCCTACTTGTGCTCATACTCATTCTCTCTCTTTCTCTGTCAAATAAATGAATAAAATCTTTTAAAGAAATAGATAAGCTCACAGAGCAGAACTCACAAAACTCACAATAGTCCAACATGAATTAAGTTTAATCCAGCAGATTATAGAAATGCAAGAACACAGTACCCCACCAATGTAAAATTCTGAATAGGAATAGACAGTTGCAAAAAGAGCTAGAGGAATACTGGAAAGAAATTGGATCAAAAGGCAAAATTATTTCAAAAACGACTAAAAGAAAGTTGTCTATGAGGGACCCTGGATGGCTCAGCGGTTGAACCTCTGCCTTCAGCTTGGGGCCTGATCAGGGATCTGGGATAGATTCTTGCATCAGGCTCCCTGCAGGGAGCCTGCTTCTCCCCCTGCCTGTGTCTCTGCCTCTCTCTTTGTGTGTCTCATGAATAAATAAATAAAATCTTTAAAAAAAAAAAAAAGAAAGTTGTCTATGAGATAATAAATGCAAAGTAGTTAATGGGTACAAAGGATAGAAATGCAAGAGCTAAGAAAAAGAAAAGATTCCTAAAGAAAGATCCCTTTCAAGAAAGCTAAACAAAATAAAACACTCCAAAAGAACTACTATTTGAATTTATTATCTTTGTAAATTTCATTGAGATAAAACAAGAAACTATTGAAAGAATCTATCATATGGCACATAATATTAGAATTTGAAGATTGAAAACAATTTAAAACCCTCTGGGTCTGCAGACAAATTAACAAATCATTTATATGGGAAAGTAAATCAGGATGGTATTAGACTTACTGATAGCAAAATACAAAGCAAGAAAACAGTGAAGTAAAATTTTCAAGCAACTGGAATATAGATACAATAATTTATTTCCTGTATCAAAGCAGTCATACAGATGCAAGAAGTGACAAAATACTGTGATCATGAGCCTTGCCTAAGGAATATATTAATCAGGAGCAACAAACTATAGCCCACTGGTCAAACAGCTTCCACCTGTTTTTGTAAATAAAGTTTTTTGGAACACAGCCACCCTCAGCTTGCATGTATTGTCCGCCACAGCTTGTGTACAACTGCAGCAAAGTTGACTTGTTACAGCAAGGACTGTATGGCCCATAAAGCTGCAGGTGTTTACTTTCTGACCCTTCCAGAAGTTTGCCAGTTCCTGTACTAGAAGCTGAATTTCATCCAATCAAGAGACAATTGGGGAACACTTGGCAAAAAGCCTGATAGGGAGCTTAGAATGCTTGCAATTGGGGTGCCTGGGTGGCTCAGTGGTGGAGTGTCTGCTTTTGGCCCAGGGTGTGATCCCAGGGTCCTGGGATGGAGTCCCACATCGGGCTCCCCAAAGGGAGCCTGCTTCTCCCTCGGCCTATATCTCTGCCTCTCTCAGTGTGTCTCTCAAGAATAAATAAAATCTTTTTTAAAAAAAGAATATTTGTAATTGTAGTTCTAAGACTATAAAAAGGCAGGGAGGGGATGAGGGTGGAAGATCAATATCTAAATGAACGTTCTGGTAAAGTAGAAATAATACAATTTATTTTTAAATGGGAGAAGGAAGAAAAGGGAAAATAGAATAAGTTTACTGATTTTATACATATAATAGGTGTGTGCCTAAGGATATTAAACCTGACAAAGCGGGATCCCTGGGTGGCGCAGCGGTTTGGCGCCTGCCTTTGGCCCAGGGCACGATCCTGGAGACCCGGGATCGAATCCCATGTCGGGCTCCCGGTGCATGGAGCCTGCTTCTCCCTCGGCCTATGTCTCTGCCCCTCTCTCTCTCTCTCTCTGTGTGACTATCATAAATAAATAAAAATTAAAAAAAAAAAATAAACCTGACAAAGCAAAGAGTAGAAGCCTAATTAAGGAATACGAAGGCCAAGGAAATATATAAAGTATGAAGGTAACTGCAAAGTTATAAATATTATTACAAAATAAAATTACAAATATTCTTTAAAAATATAAAAAAGGTAAAGATAAAACAATTCTATCACAAAGTGAAAGACACAAGATAAATATGACAGAATGATGTGAATAATATGAACAATGAGCAGAGATAAAACATATTGTCTTAACAATAAATGTAAATGGGCTTAATTCACCCATTCAAAGAAAAAGATTTTTAGATTGCCATGCAAAGTGAAATGAAACTCCATAGGCTATATACAAGAGACAATAGCAAAAATTGGAAGGAGGAAATGGCAGCATGCATCCAGAGAATGTTTTTATCTAAACAATTTATGAGAGGACCTGGTTGGCTCAATCAGTTGAGTGACTGACTCTTGATTTTGGCTTGGGTTATGATCTCAGGTTGTGGGATCAAGCCCCATGTTGGGCTCTGTGCTCAGTGCAGTCTGCTTGTCCCTCTCCCTCTGCTCCTCCCCCCAACTCATGCGTGCTCTCTTTCTCTCTCTTAAACAAAAAACAAACAAACAAATAAATAAAATCTTAAAGAAATCGTTAAAATAGTTTATGGGCAGCTTCCATTTCAGTGTCTTTATGATCACTAGAGCCACTCACTATGCATGTCATCTGCAAGTTTTCTAGAGCACAGTTTTCACTCATTCTGACTGT
The DNA here is from genome assembly GCF_003254725.2 of Canis lupus dingo. Taxonomy (NCBI): domain Eukaryota; kingdom Metazoa; phylum Chordata; class Mammalia; order Carnivora; family Canidae; genus Canis; species Canis lupus. The sequence continues at coordinate 20,192,939 of NC_064244.1, forward strand.
TAGATAAATACAACTTTTCATCTGTACATATTGTTGTCATTGGAAAATTTCCCCCAACATCCAAGTATCCATTGTAGGAGTGCAGACAATACTGGCTCCAACTTTGGCCCTCCATCTTGCTCATGTTTGCTCAGTGACCTCTCTTAGGGCTATGTATTCCAGGCCCCTTAGAGATGAATACATACTTTAGAAATGCTCACCAAGGCTGGGGCTGGGGGAGGCTTGTTTTGGCTTTCCATGAGTCTTTCTCCTTCCTGATGCACAGGTGATGCCCAAGATCTAATTAAAGTTTACTGGCAATTAGGGGCAGGCAAGTCCTTGGAGGTGTGTGTGAACCCTTTGATCTCATGACAGTGCTCTTCTGCATGTCTCCTTGCTCTATAAAAATCTCTGGACTAAGGTCTGGATTTTGCAAAAAATAGCTGTGCAGCCGCCATGGATTATTACTGGATTCCCTGTCAGTAAATTACCCTGAATAAAATTCTGTGTAACCTGTATGGAGAGGATCTACTTCATTCTTTGGTCCTAAAGTGCCTTCTCAGTTTGGGACATACTTTATGGTCCCTCCTCCACTTCATCCATTCACCTAGTATTAGGATCCTTTATTTTTAAAAAACTCAACCTATATATTTAGATTTGTATTCTCCACAATTTAAACACTTCCTATGAGGTTTTCAAATTGATCATGAAGCTGTTTACAAAGATCTACAGTCTTTGCAAATGTGAGGCCATCAACCCGAGAGTAATGACTGTTTTTGCCTCTTTTTTTGCTTTCTTCTGTATTAGTTTTGTTGATTGCTCTTTATAAACAACCCAAACTATCACTAATTGAGAGCATTTTAGGGTAATATGTGTTCTCTAGAGAAGATTTTGTTTATTGTGATAAAATAATTGAGAGGACACTAATAAGATGCGAGACTTGAAATGACTGTAAGCACAAGTTAAAATCTTTTTCAGGGAAAGATAATTTTTGAAGAAAAGCTCCTTGCCTTATATTTGGGTACTATGTCAATAATTGCTCATTTAAAGAGTAAAAACAAAACGACTAATTTGTCTGTTGAAGAATGTTTGTACTGAGGCTTATTCCCACTAAGGAACCTCATTGTCAACAAATTCATTGACAATGGATCAGCCTTCCATGAGAGTTTCATGAGGATCAACCTTTTTCTTGGTAGAAAAACACTACTCTCATCTTTTAAGGAGTGCAAGAAACTTCAGTAGAGTGTACCACAGCTATGTATATATGCATAATAGAACTCTGAAACTTTAGAGTTGAGATTGATCAGAGAAATTATTTAATGCACTCTAACAACCTAGTAAGGCTAGCAATAAAAACAAAGGACAAATATTAAGAGCAACCAGGAAGGTGAAGAAGTGGGTGTGTACTATTGTCTTGGAAGGAACAGCACTCAGACCTAAGAAAGCTAGACCTCCTCAAGTGCCAGAAAAAAACCTGCCAGGTTAGAAACCTCAAGGCAGCTTTTTTTTTTTTTTTTAGTTTTGTGTTGTTTTTTAGATTTTTTAATATGTATTTAATTTTTTATTTTTTAAGTAAGTTCTCGATCCAGCATGGGGGCTTGAGCTCACGAACCCAAGATGACCAAGAAGGGGTCCTGCAGTACCTGCCAAAGGGTCTTGGCTTCCTGCAGGATGGAAATCAAACATGAACCGAGAAGAAGTGAGAGCAGAGGTTATTGAGGATACAGACAAAGCGTCTAGGAGATGCCGAAAGGAAAGGAGAGAGAAACCGATCTTTGCTCCGGGTCTGGGGTTTTTATTGACGGTTGTGGTGTGGTGCATGTGTCCCCTCAGGCATCCAGCAACTGGTCAGAATAAAGACAGGGGCCTGGTGTCCATCGTAAGTCACTTATTCCTTGGCACCCGGGGTCTTGGCATCAAGACCTCTAGCGCCAGTGTCCTGGAACATGCCTGTGATGGCTTCACTTGGACATTCCTTAGCTGTTGTCTGTTGTGCTGGAAGAATCCACAGAAATCATTAACCCCTTGTCCCTTACAAGGAGGACATGCATTGCATGCATAAGATGGGGGCATGGGTCCCAGCAAGAATAAAAGCAGGAAAAAGAGAATAAAAAAACCCAACAGCAACAACAACAAAAATACCCAAGCAACTTTTTCCCCACAGGGTCCCTTCAGCTTCCCTGTCTCAGCCAGGGGCAGGTCAAGCAAAGAAGATCATGAGAATGCAGTGGCCGGAGGACAGGCAGAGAGGACAGCAGGCCCAGCGGTGGTCAAGGAGAAGAGGACGATTATGGCTGGAGGGCAGAGCATGGCCAGCAGGTGTAGAGGGAAGAAGCAAGGATGTAAGTCGGAGGCAGGTCATGAGTGGCTTGTCAGCCAGCATTTTTGGACTTGATCTTAAGAATGACAAGAGTTGGGGCACCCGGGTGGCTCAGCGGTTGAACATCTGCCTTCGGCCCAGGGCGTGATCCCGGGGTCCCGGGATCGAGTCCCATGTCGGCTCCCTGCATGGAGCCTGCTTCTCCCTCTGCCTGTGTCTCTGCCTCTCTTTGTGTGCCTCTCTTTTATTTATAAATAATTATATTATATATATTTATTTATAAATAAATAAAATCTTTAAAAAAAAAAAAAAAAGGAATGACGAGAGTCCACTGAGAGATGTGATGACCAGAACTGCCTTTCGGAATGAGGGCCCAGCCTACAGGGTTGGGGCAGAGGAAGCTAGGAGGCTGATCTAGGAGAGACAGAGGATGGGGACCCGGCTTAATCATCACATTAGCAAACACAGAGCCCCAGCTGCTCTGAGCAGTAATGTATCTGCTCTGAGCAGATTGCTCAGTATTGCTCTGAGCTTGTGATGTATCAAGTCTTCAAATTTTTAGTTATGTGGGCACGATTCACAAAAATGAGGAAAATATTACTATTACCTGCATTTTGGAGATGGAAAACATAAGGTACAGGGAAGTTAAATGTGTCTGCCAAGAAGACACATGTAGGTAGGGAGCAGACACACACAGTGTGGCTCCAGAAGCTGAGCTCTCAAGCTCTCTACTGGATCTGGAAAGGGGGGTCGGGGAGGAGGAAGCAGGATGACTCCCAGCTTTCTGGCTTGGGCAGCTGGGGATGAGGTGGTGTCTTTACTGAAATAGAAAACACAAGAGGAGGAGTGGATTTGGCGAATGGTGATGTGTTGAATTTTGGATTGTTAAGTTTAGGGGTACCTGCGAGGCCTCCCAGACAAGATTTCCAGCAAGTCTTTGGCCATCAGGATCTGGGTTTCAGGCGGGTGTCTGGGAGTAGTTGGGGGTGGTCTGAGTGGTGGGGTGGATGAAGCCAAGGGTGGAGTGAGGAGGGATTGCAGAGCAGAGAGCAGTGTTCTTCCCTGGGATGGTGGCAGAGTACAGGCCCAGAGGCTCCACCAGAATCATATGTGTATTGCGGCCCTTCTTTCTAGAAGGAATGCCCAGGCCCATTTGTTATATTGGCACTCAATGCTGTTTTATTTATTTATTTATTTATTTATTTATTTATTTATTATTTATTTTTTTTTTTATTTGAGAGAGAGTGAGAGCACAAACCAGGCAGAGAGGCAGAGAGAGGGGAAGAAGCAGACTCCCTGCTGAGCAGAGAGCCCGTGGGGCTCAATCCCAGGACCCCGGGATCATGACCAGAGCCAACGACAGATGCTTCACCAACTGAGCCACCCAGGTGCTCCCCCCCCTGTGCTGTTTTAATGGGGTTATGGACCATCTCCCCTAAGCCTACCCAGGGACTCACTGAGAGTCAGTGGATCTCAGGTTCAAGGGCAGAAGGAAGTGGGCTTGGACCCAGCCCCGAGATCACTAGTATTTAAAGGGCAGGCTGGGATCCCCGGGTGGTGCAGCGGCTTATCGCCTGCCTTTGGCCCAGGGCACGATTCTAGAGACCCGGGATCGAATCCCGCGTCGGGCTCCCGGTGCATGGAGCCTGCTTCTCCCTCTGCCTGTGTCTCTGCCTCTCTCTCTCTCTGTGTGTGTGTGACTATCATAAAAAAATAAAGGGCAGGCAGGCAAAGAGAAGCTGCAGAGGGGACTTGGATGTGGAGGTCAGGAAAGTAGGAGGGTGAGCAAGTGGGCCCCAAAGGAGGGGGTCCCCTCCCAGCAGCATGCACCCCACATCCTGATGTCGAGAACAAGAATTCCTGTCCCCTCAAAGGTCCTTCCAGCCTGGCTAAGAATCAAATTGACATGAGACAGATTAACAGGAGAAGATGGAAGTTAATAGGGGTACATATGGGGAGTCCACACAGCCACGGGGGTTCCAGGCAGTCAGGCAAAACAAGGTCTACATGTCATTCCGAATAAGAAGGGGCACGGGGTCTGGCCTTCAGACGGAGGGAATCACTTCCAGGGAGGTAGGAGGAGCCGGTGTTTGGTAGATGTTTGCTCTACCGTGCAGACGGGGCACTCAGGTGTAATTTCTGTTGCTAATCCTTATTCTGGGAAAGACTCCCAGTTTCGATTCTTCTGTGTAATTAAGGGAGGAACAAAGTTCCTTGTGGGCCCACAGGGTCTCAAGTGCCTTTGGCTCAAAAGACTCCACATATCAAAGCAGCACGTGCTGTCCCAAAAGCCTTCACTGGATCCCAAATGTAAACATAAGCACAGTAGGTAGGAGGGTGTTGAATGGGTGTCTCACAAGCACCTCCAAATGCACCTTGCTAGGGAGACTTTATAAACTCCAGCTTTTCTGAGATTCCTTAATCAAGGTGCTGACTACGTTTGCCAGAGCTGAGTGGTGATGCCACGGACGCCAACGCTCTCAGCACCTGCACTGCCTCACTCCCTCTGCCCACCCTCCCCGAGACTTCTCTCACCCACCCCCCTTCTCCTGGCATCTCCCTAACACCGCTCAAATTGCCATGACTCCTATGTGCCTGCCACTGGCCCCGAGGGCTGGGGCGCAGCCTCTCCTGATCATCCTGGCTGCGCTCCTGGCTCCTGGCTTGTTGCTTGGGGGTACAGAAGGCAGCCCTCGGAAGTCTTGCTCTTGCCCCAAGTTGCTGCCAAGCACACAGAGCAGAGAACAGTGCTTATAACGACGAGGCCACCTAAGCTGAATGCCCCTCAGAGGCAGAGCATCTGGGCCAAGGGGTAAGTAGGATGTAGGATTCCCCATACGGTCCCTTTGCCCTGCTCAGGCACACCGTGGCCTGTGGACGGCTCAGAGGGGGTGGGTTGTGTGTTGTCTAAGGGGCTCTCAGGCTATCAGTTCGGGCCCAAATGGTTACACTGACAGCTAGTAATGTGTAGCTCTCACTGTCAGATATTCCTATAGTGGCTTTGACAGGAAGTAGCGATAGCCATAATTAAGCATGAGGACAGGAACATGACTTGAGTGTACAGTTCCCAGCCTCTGGACCAGGGCCTCTTGAGAGGTTCCTCTGCCCCTGTTCCTCAGTGGGCTTGTTACAGGTAGACAGCATGGTGGTGTGCAGAAGGAGTCTGGGCTAAGCCTAGGATCTCAGCCACGGTGAAGCCTCCAGCACCCCTCACACCTTTGTGGGCCTGGATTTCTGAAAACTGTTGGGCCACACGTCCTCTGAGGCGTGTTTTAGTTCTAACACCCTTTGATTTTGTGACTTTCCAAGTTGGAAAATGGTATACTCTGTGCCTTTCTCCCCATGCCCACCACAGGGTCAGTTCTACTCTGCACTTTCTCCTGGGGTCCCCATGCAGTATGGCAAAAAGAAAGTATGAAGTGCTTTTGATGGGAAGATGAGGTGGGACAAGGAAGGTGGTGGCGTTCTCATCATTCCCAGGATTTGGAATGTCACCATGCCAGCAGGTCATCCTCTCCCTGGTCTGTGGCTTCCTTTTCTGGTTTTGCTTCTCCGTGTTTCTGGAAGAATCCTCCCCCACTGAATTCTCTCCTAGCTCCCACTCGACTCTAGAGGTTCAGTGAATGACCCCAGCCTGTCAACTCTCAGTGCTTCACTTTGGAAAACTGACCGCACAAACTGAGACACCCTATGATTTCAGCAACGGCCACAGTGGTGCCCAGCATGGGTTCCCAAGATGGTAGCACATTAGTCCTTCATAGAACACACCTGCAGGACCAAGATGGTGGGGCCACAGTCTCCTTCCTGCCCCTGCACACTCCACCACCACTAATCTTGCTTTGCCACCATTCAACAGACTCCTCCTTCCCTCATCACTGTATTTCCTTTTGAGGTTTCTTGGTGTCCTTTCTAGCCCATCAGAGAAGTTCTAATAGTGTTGAACTTCAGAAAGGTTGGAGTCTTCCGTTTCCTCCTAGCAGGTTCCTTGGATCCTATTGAACTTTCTCTACCTCTTTCTCTACTAGTAGTTTTACATGCTAAGATTATTGGGAGAGGCAGCCTTCCTTGGATTATGAAAGGTCTATATTCTCCTTAAGGCCAAGGGTGTCTATCTGCCTCTGATCGACTTACCTGAGCGGGAGAGGCCATTATTCATGTGTTTCTTCAACAGCCAGCAGACTCTCATCCCCAGCAGCTTTTCCTAGAGCCCCATCACCCCTGTGTCTCTGTCTCTCCTTTCCTATCTATCCCTTCCCCGTCCCTTTCCCGCATCCTTCTCTCCCCGACTTTTCTCTTTTCTTCCTCCTCCTCCTCTTCTTTCCCCTCCCTCCCTCATTCTTTCTTTTCTTTTCTTTTAAATATTTCTTTTTTTAAGATTTTATTTATTTATTCATGAGAGACACACAGAGAGGCAGAGTCACAGGCAGAGGGAGAAGCAGGCTCCATGCAGGGATCCTGATTCAGGACTCGATTCTGGGACTCTGGGATCACGCCCTGAGCCAAAGGCGGACGCTCAACCGCTGAGCCACCCAGGGTCCCTTTATTCTTTTATTTTAGAGAGAGAGCACACAGGGGAGTAGGGGCAGAGGGAGAGGGAGAGAGAGAATCTCAAGCAGACTCCCTGCTGAGTATAGAGCCTGATTTGGGGCTCGATCTCAGGACCCTGAGATCATGACCTGAGCTGAAGTCAAGAGTCGTATGCTTAGCTGACAGAAGCACCCAGACCTCCCCTTCTTTCTTACTATATGCACCCTAATAACGGTAAAGAAAGGAGCAGTCATGCTAAGATGCTTAGATTTTAAATCATAAAAGGTTTTGATCTTCTCTGTCACCCATTATCTTGATGACATATGTTCAGAAATCTGAAATTGTGGACCAGAAAAGTTAGAGAACCAGTGATTTTTAGACATGATTCCTGATAAATATAAAATCCACAGTCAGTGAAATTGCTAAATGAGTTCAGTATGTTCCTGCCTTGATAAGCATCAGAATGAAGGAAGCTGTTTCTCATGAGAGAGAGGAATGTAGGGCTAGATTTGGTTCCCACTTCCCTGAATTTAAGAACATGTTGACTTTGATGTCTTCTGAAAAGAATTTCAGAAACCACTTCCTGTGCCAGAAATAACAAGAGTGAGAAGTCCAATACTTTGGGCAGGTTAAAAAATTCTCTGTGGGATAGTTTTCGATTTGCATAGTTCTGGTCAAGAGGTCTCACATGAAGACACTTTCAAACTGCCCGTTACCTGTAGGTCAATAAGGCCGTAGCTCAGACAAGCTAGGCAGTAGCCTACCCCGGAAATGGGTATCCAGATGGCCCTGTTGGTGCCTTTCATTAGCATAAACAGTTTTCATCATTGTTTTATAGATCACATGCAAAAGTGAGAGGCACTTGGGTCAACCACTGAAAATCATTCTGTAAAAGACCTACAATAGGAAAATAAATTGAGCATAACTGAAGTACGTTTTCTTCCAAAGCAGTGAGTCTAGGTAGCTATAGTTTAGGATGAACAAGAAAGGTGTGAGTGAGGGCTTTGAACCAAGATGCCTGGATCCAGATCCTGGCTCTCCTATTTAACCAGCTCTGTGACCTGGAGCCTGTTCCTGAATCTCTGTGCCATCCTGGGCTACTGTGAGGATTTGTGAGTCTGAGATATTAGCTATAGTCCTTTTGATCGAAAGAACACGCCAAGATTGTAATATATTTTGTGTGTAAACGTGGATCCATAGGTGACTTTTGATTTTCCTACAGAAGGTAATTTCCTCAATGTTCTTTAATGAACATGCATTGCTTCCAAATGCAAAAAAGAAATGTATCCAGTGTTTCCCAGTTCATTCTGGTAACAAACGACTCCTTCCTTTATATCACAGGGCTCTCCTGAAGATTCAATAGTTGAATTCTATTTTGTTAGTCGTTAGTAGAACGTATTATTCATTCATTTGTCCCTCCACCCATCCCTTCTAGAACTACAGTGCTAAGAAATGCTGAGAGAGAGAGAGAGAGAGACATTGTAGGTTTCTTCCTCTGTGAGTTCACAGTCTTGCCCCAGAAGGGAGTGGGCAGGTAGGATCAGAAAACAGATTCTATAAGAGTGAGGGAAGTGCCTACACCGGAGGGCTGTGAGAACATGCCAGGGAAGGACAACTAACCCGGATTTGAGGGAGTTACAGAGGTGAGGAAGAGCTTCCTCTGAAGAGAGGCCATGGGCAGCAGAGCACGGAGAGAGCGAGCGAGCTAACCAGGACAAGCTTTGGGGTGGTTTGTGGGGGAAGTGGCGGCCAGCCGAGGAGAAAGCTGGCTGGCGAGAGGAAGGCTGGCTGCTGTAAGAATCTGAAAGAAAAGGTTAGTCTGGTGTGGAGGTTGGCGCTTCTCAGAGAAGAGGCCCAAGGAGTAAACAGTGACAAGGTCACGAAGGGCCCTGCGGGACATCGGGTGGCATTGAAACTTCATCTTTAGAATGATAGGGAACGTCAGAAGAGTTTTGTAAGCGGGTCAGAGTCCAGTCTGGCACTTCAGGGGGCTCTCTGGGGCTGCCGAGGAGTGGAGGCTGGCAGTGGCGTGAGGACTGTAGTGTCTGGAAGGGAGGAGAAGCAGCCTGGCCCGGGGTAGCAGCCGGGGGTGGAGACCGTGCAAGGCTGGGAGAGGGCTGAATCCAGATGGACCCTCAGACCCTCGGCTGAACGCTCCGCACAGGAAAGAGGAAACACACTCGAGGTAACACCCAAGTGATGTATCCACTGGTCTCTGAGGAGCCGCTCGGCCTAGAGCCAAAGAACGCAGCCTTGCTTTTGCTTCCTTGGCAAGTACGGCAACACGAGGAGGCTTTTCTGTGACTAAACTATAGGAAGACTCTCTGGGCTGCCCAAAGATCCTTCCAGTTTGTTTTTAAGATTGTTCTTGTGCCCTTGAGAGAGCTATGAGGTGATTTCATACCAGTGGCCCTGAGGGACTCCTTAGCAGGACACGGAAAGAGGCCGTAGGAGGAAGGGAGTGTGGTCTCCACACTGTGTTCAGCAGTGGCCTTGGGCGGGGCTGAGCTGCGTGGAAGTGCAAGACTCGGGGATGACACACGTACAGGTGGCCCGGGTGAGATGGTTGCCAGCACCATCTAAAAGCTATGGACAGGGATCCCTGGGTGGCTCAGCGGTTTAGCGCCTGCCTTTGGCCCAGGGCGCGATCCTGGAGCTCCAGGATCGAGTCCCACATCGGGCTCCCTGCACGGAGCCTGCTTCTCCCTCTTCCTGTGTCTCTGCCTCTCTCTCTCTATGTCTATCATGAATAAATAAATAAATAAATCTTTAAAAAATAAAAATAAAAAAAAATAAAAGCTATGGACAGAGCTCCCGAACACTCAGGCTGGGGACAGAAGGAGGCAATAACACTTTCAGAAATTCGGTGGTGATCCTCTGCTCTCAAGTGTTACTATCCACAGCTGGGAGCCCACTGGAGCCGCCTTTCACCCAGAGAGCTGTCTCTCCATCAGTCTTAGATAATATCTCTGACACCAAGATGGTAGGGAAAGTACCATCTTTGAATTACCTACACAGTCCTTTGTCACTCTAAATTTATCCGTGGCATTTCTCAATATGGCAACTATGTCAATATCTTCATCCCTTAATTCATTCAACACACATTTCTTTTTTTTTTAAAGATTTTAAAAATTTATTTATTTATGAGAAACAGAGAGAAAGAGAGAGAGAGAGAGAGACAGGCAGAGACACAGGCAGAGACACAGGCAGGCTCCATGGAGGGAGCCCCACATGGGACTCGATCCCGGATCTCCAGGATCACACCCCAGGCTGAAGATGGCACTAAACTGCTTAGCCACTGGGGCTGCCCTCAACATACATTTTCTGAGCCATGTGTCAGGCACTGTCCTAGGCACTGGACGCAAACATGAATTAGATGTTATTGTTGCTCTGCAAGGGGCCACCCAACCCAATTGGAGATTTACTTGGTGAGACCCAGGAAGTTCAATGCCTGTGACTAGTTTCTGTTCTGCTCAGATTTGTCATTTATCCAAACTTTCCAAAAGCCATTTGAAATGGTAGATTGAGTAAAACAGATTGTTCTCCCTAATGTGGGTGGTCCTAATTTCTCCAGTCTATAGAATTCATGTTTTTTAGATCCATGTTTTGATATCAAAGAACGGGCTGCTGGGCTACTTATTACTCACTTCGTTGTGAGTTTGTTACCTTCTTAACTGCATTGTGGGTTCTGGGTGGGAAGGTTGTATTAGGCAGCATTCCCAGAGAAACAATCAGTGGGAGATAGGAGGAATTTGCTGTAAGGCATTGGCTCAGGTGTTTATGGAGGTTGACAGATCCCAAGATCTGCGGTCGGGCAAGCTATATACCCAAGAGAACCGACCGTGTAGTTCCAGCTCAAAGATAAGAAGAGGCCCAGGTGCCTGATGGAGCAGTCAAGCAGGAGGACTTTCCCCTTACTCACAGGGCAACGGGAGGCAGTGTCTTTTTGTCCTTTTCAGACCTTCAACTGATTGGATGAGGACCACCCACATTAGGGAGAGCAATCTGCTTTACTCAATCTACCATTTCAAATGTTTGGGTTTTAAAAAATTTTTTAAACATCTATTTTTGTTAAGGAATGAATTCAAGCCCAACATGGGGCTTGAACTCATGACCCCAGGATAAAGAGTTGCGTGCTCTCCTGACTGAGCCAGCCAAGCACCATACCATTTCATCCAAAACCATCATCACAGACACACCCAAAACAATGTTTGATCAACTAACTATCTGGGCACCTCATGGCCCAGGCAAGTTGACACATGAAATTAGCCATCACAAGGGTTTACCAGTGTTTCCTGTTGCTTTAGCAGCATCACCACCTCACATGCCAGTATCCAGTGTTGCTCTCATAAGCAGGCCTGTGCTCAGTCGTGGTGTCTTGGCAGCTGGAAATGTTCAGGAATTGGGCCAATCCCAGTCCTCAGAATGCAGTGCACGGAGCCAGTGGGGCAATTAGAGAAGCAGTATCTTTTTTTTTTAAAATTTTTATTTATTTATGATAGTCACAGAGAGAGAGAGAGAGAGGCAGAGACACAGGCAGAGGGGGAAGCAGGCTCCATGCACCGGGAGCCCGACGTGGAATTCGATCCCTGGTCTCCAGGATCGCGCCCTGGGCCAAAGGCAGGCGCCAAACCGCTGCGCCACCCAGGGATCCCGAGAAGCAGTATCTTGGGAGGAAAAGGATGCTTCAAATTAAAGAACCAGACGCACAGTCCAAAAAAGTCATCGGTGCAGAGAGGAAGAATCTGTGTTCAAACCAGTAGCACAAAACCCAGACAAGAGGGAGACAATTCAAAGCAAAAAGTGGGAGCTGGGGGATCCCTGGGTGGCGCAGTGGTTTAGCGCCGCCTTCAGCCCAGGGTGTGATCCTGGGAGACCCAGGATCGAGTCCCACATTGGTCTCTCCGCGTGGAGCCTGCTTCTCCCTCTGCCTATGTCTCTGCCTCTGTGTGTGTGTGTGTGTCTCTCATGAATAAATAAGTAAAATCTTAAAAAAAAAAAAAGTGGGAGCTGGAATCAGGAGAAGCTCTCTGATCTGGGGAGTGTAGGAGATATTCACCACCTGGCCTGAGTCAGGGTGGGAGGCCCTGAGAATGAGAAGCCTGAACCCAAGGCCTTCCTCCCCTGGCTTCAAACTCTTCCCTGTGACAAAGGGGCCTGAGGATCCCCAGGGCCTGTGGGGAGGTGGCACCGATAGTTTCTGACACACTTCGGGAGGAAGGAAGAGGTTTCTCACAACAACTCTTCTTGCTGAGAGTGTTTTGTGGAGACCGGGTTATGAAGAGGCCACAGCCCCTTTTCTGCCCTGTAGTCAGGCACTCCAGCGCAGGCTGATGGGGCTGTCTGGGGGCGCCAGACAGGGCATTGGGGGGCCTGAAGTAGAGAGGAGGACGTGTGTGGAGTGGGCCGTCAGTCCCCTCACTCGAGAAAAGTCTGTCGGGATCCTGACCATGTTCATCTACCTAACTTTTTGATTCCAGCAGTGTGCGAAACAAACGCCTTCTCAGAGACCTTACATTCCGGTGGGCAGTGGGATCAGATGGTAAGCCAAAAGTAGGGTGAGGGAGCGAGAAGATGGGGCTCGTATCGTGGTCAGAGGTGTCTCTGGAAAGCTGGCATTCACACAGCGAGGCACGTGAGCATCTGGAGGGGACACTGTAAGCCAGGAGGGAAGGCCTGGCAGGTTGGGAGACCAGCCAGAGGAGGCCCGTGTGTCCGGAGCAGAGGGAGCCGGGAAGGACAGGCCGCCAGGTCATGGAGAGCCCATTGCTTCCTCCTTAAATCTTTTCTCCTCTCTGCTGGCCTGTGAGCTCTCTGCAGCCAGCTGCTCAGGACACTGGGGACTTGTCAGGGATGGGGAGGGAGGGGTAGAGAGGGGCAGTAGGGGAGAGGGTCTGGAGGTGGTGGTGTTGACGGGGCCCAGCATTCCCTCCGATTGGCCTGGGGTGGGATGTATGAGAATCTGGGCAGAAAGAGGCAGCAACACCCTGCTCCCAGGCCCCAAATGAAAGCAGAGTGCAGACGGATGCCCTCAAGCAATGGCTTTCAACATTTTTTTACTTGACACGTAGGTCAGGAAAACATTTCACATCAAGACTCGGTCCATGCACGCATTCTTTAATACCTAAATAGTTTTTTTTTCCTAAATAGTTTTTAAAAGCTTTTTATTTATTTAAGAGAGAGAGCACAGAGGGAGAGGGAGAAGCAGACTCTCCACTGAGCAGAGAACCTGACATGAGACTCGATCCCAGGACCGTGGAATCATGACCTGAGCCAAAGGCAGATGCTTAACCAGCTGACCATTCAGGCACCCATCTACCTAATTTTTTGAAAAAATGACAGTTGTGACTCAGCACATTGAGCCTATGAGCCACTGGCCGATGAACCATATGCCCTGGCCGCTGGTAAGAAGCACCTGCCGTGCCCTGCAGAATGTGGTGCCAGCATCACACCTGTAGGGGTTCTCAGCTGGAAAGTCTGGAGCAAGGCCTAGCATCCACATTTTAAAAAGCTACCAGATGATTCTCACGTGAAGCCAGGGATGAGACCCCTGGTGCTGATGGATGGTGACCCATGCTGTGAAAAACACTGCTGTGATGTGTCGAGATAATCTGCAACCATGAGGAGGGGAGGTTTTCCTATTCTCTGGCCCAGCATCCTACCCGGTGTGCAAGACATGGGGTGGGACGAAAAGTCAGGCAGTTGTCCCAGCATCTGCCAGGGTCATTGGACAGAGAAATGCTGCCGAGTGTTGTATAAACAGTTTCGGTGAGGTAAACCACTCTTATCAGGAGTGGTGGGCATTCCAACTGCCCTTGCTGGCAGGCTTTTCTAAGAATTGTAGGCCCAGCCCCATGACACTAAGTCTTCTCTGCATACTCTTCCTTATCTTTGTCCTGTCACCTTTGACCACCTACATCTGCTTCTGCCCCTTAGGGAGAAATACAACTTGGAGCCATATGACATCAAAATATATTCAAGTTTCCTTAGAACAGGCTTCCTGGGGAAACTCCCCAGAGAAGATGGTAGGGGGCCTCATTCATAAAGCCTTGTACCCCCGCCCCTGTATGTAGGTATTGCTGGAAGTAGTAGAGGTTTCCAATAATAAATTTGTTGATCCTTTGGTGATCTTCATAAAAGAAGAGCTTGACATTTTGCTTTGCAGAGACTGGCCAGAGAGCCGAGTGAGTCCTGTCTGCCTTAGCCAGAGGCACTAGAAGCACACAACTGGGGCAGTGTGATATTCTTCAAGATGAATTACACAAGCACACAGGTGAGCAAAGCTTCTCCACAGCCATGCCTGAAAATATCTCTGTGTATGATAACAAGTATTGACTGGGATCCAGGCTCTATAATGGCAGTCAGGAGATGCTTGGACTTGGGGTCTGAATCTTAAAGCAAGAGCCAAGGGCAATGGTTTTTAACCTTGACTGCACAATAAAATCACCAGTGCAGTTTTTGGTTTTGCTTTAAAAAAAAAAACAAAAAACAAAAAAAACAATGCCTGTGTCCTATCCCTAGAGACACAGTTTAACTAGAAGAGGGTGGGGCTCAGGCATCAGTATTATTTAAAAAGTGCCTCGTGATATTATAAAATGCAACCTGGTTGGAGAGTCACTGTCCAGGACAAGTACACAGCTTGTGAAAATTTGCCACCTTCTTGACAAGTGTCACCATGTGCATGCAATTCAATGGGAGCAATCTTATGGGTTTCAGAAACCCAGGCAATAGGGGTCCTTCTGCAGTGTGCACTGATAGTAGGATGCTGTGACAAAGCTTGACAGCCTGGCCATATTGCTGCTTTGGTCTGTAGTCTGACTGGCCACTGTGTGCTCCTGTTAGAACACCTTTTCCTGAAGCTGAGCATCAGCGTTAAGCATGGAAGAGGATGGGCAGTTCTCTTAAAGGGGAGGCTGTTGCTATCATGGACAGAGGCCTGTTGGCCAAGTCTCACCAGAAAAGCTGACACCGTACAAAGAGCAGCTGGCAATGGCTGCAGACGCCTCTTAGCGGCATCACAGTGGTCAGCAGACACAAGCATCTTACACAAGTGGCAAAAAGAGGAGCCATCAAAAAAGGGGCTGATCCATTTTCTAAGAAAGATTTGCACAGTGGGAAAGCACAAGCTATTCTCACTGTAAGAGCCATTGTGAAAACCCTAGTCACATGGACTCAAGGAACCAAATTTGCATCTGATTGTTGGTTCCAAGGGCCATATGTCTGAAGAGAGTCTTGCTGCAGAAAGATGAAGCGACATTTAGAACATTTGAACTAATTAATGAGAATGTTCCAGGCAAAGTGTGCCTGGCCAACTTCCTTGGAATGGATATTATCTGTAACAAAATGTGTTCTCCGGTAAAAAATGGCACCATGATTGAAGTTCAGGTTGACTCCAAGGCTATGGATGGGTATTTGCTTCATCTCTTCTATGTAGGGCTGTGTTTCCTCTTGCTGATGTAAAAATTATCACAAACCAAGGGGTATAAAGTTTATTTTCTTATAGTTCTGGAGGCCAGAAGTCTGCAATAGGTCTTATTTGGTAAAACCAAGACATTGGTTGTATTCCTTCTGGAGACTCTAGAGAAGAAAATCCATTTCCTGTTTTTTTCCAGCTGCTAGAGACTTTATGCATTCATTGGCTTTTGACTCCTTCCTTGCATCCCTTAGACCTTCCATCACACCTCTTTCTCTAACTTTGACCAGCCTGCTGCCTTCTTTAAGGACCCTAGAAATTACATTGGGCCCACCCAGATATTCCAGGATAATTCCTGTCTCAAGATCTTTAATCACATCTGCAAAGTATCTTTTGCCATGTAAGGTATGGTATGTACAGTTTTTAGGGATAGGGGTGTATTTAGAGGCAATGTGGATGTCAGTGGATGTCTTTTATCAGAGTAGGTAAAAAAAAAAAAAAAAAAAAAAAAAAAGGATTCTGAAAACCTCGTATGCTCAGCACTGAGGGATTGGCCAAATCTGGAAGACAATGATAAAAAGCATGAGCAGAGAGGTACAGATAAATGGCTTCAAAGCAGTAAGATGCCCCCAAGCAATGCCAGGAAAGGCATAAAAGAGGTTTGCCAATCTATTTATCCTTCCTGTGATGTGTTTGCTCAAAAAGAAAAAGAGCCGAAGAAGCACAACATTGATTTGGGGAAACTAATGGGGCTTCACAGTGCAGATAGTTCTGGAAAACGGGAGCTAGCTGAAGTTCAATGAATTGATGGCTATGAGCCTCACATCCAAAAATCTATTAAAGGTCAGGGCTTACAAATGGTGACAAATAAAATAACCTTAGTGAAACCACAGTTAAAATAGAAAGGGTGTCTTTCATTTATTTAATCTCAAAGCAACCAACTCAGGAATTTGGGGGGTTTTCTACATCTCACAGGTTATTATTTTTTAAGATTTTATTTATTCATGAGAGACAGAAAGAGAGAGGCCGAGTCATAGACAGAGGGAGAAGCAGGCTCCATGCAGGAAGCCCTATGTGGGACTCGATCCCAGGACTCCAGGATCACGCACTGAGCCAACGGCAGATGCTCAACCACTGAGCCACCCAGGCACCCCCATCTTACAGGTTAATTATTGCCTTGCTCTTTAGCACTCGGGCTGTTTCTGCAGTGATTCCAGTCAGCACTGGATCAGGAGTTGTGTAGATTGGGAACCCAGAAACCAACCCTGGGACAAGGCTCCATGTACAAAGAGCTGATTCAGGAGGAAAGGAACCCCTGGAGAGAGTGAGGGGGTGGCCAGGAAGGGAGACAGCCAATAGACTATGGGATCCGGTCAGACATGGCTGCAGGTGACTGAAGCTTCATCCTGCTGGGAAACTGGGCGCCAGTGTAAAGCACACACCTCAGATGGATCTCTCAGAACCAGGCAGCTGGGTCTTTTATACACCCCCCTCTCCATCAGTCACTGGGTCAGGGCTGCTCCCAGGGGCCAGCATTCCTTGGCATTTCCAGTCCACTCAGTAAAAGACAAGGGACTCCAGGGGCAAGAGGCAGCCCTCAGGCCATAAGAGACAGATCCAACAGTTCAAAACAATCGTCCTGGAAAGTGGTAAAGGCTGAGGGCTGGCGTAGGGGCTGTGGGTGCTAACCTAACATACCTAGCCTAACCACCGGAGTGTTTCAAACGGGGCTGTCTTGTTCTGTGCATAATGGTCACTCTACCCCAATTAAAATAGTCAGAAGAACAGGACCAAGATGGGTACGATTTTAATGCTTCTGCAATTATTTTTTTTGAACAGAACAGGATGATTGATACCAGGTTTCAAGGCTTTCATGTTTCATAACACTCAGTTGAGGTCTGCATTTTGAATTAGTTTGTAAAATGACATTTACATGATGTAGAATGAAGCAATTGAATTCTTAAAAAGTAATGATAAGTAACACAAAGAACAAAGGCTAGTAAGCATAAATTTTTACTTTGTGGACTTCCTTGTCGTCACACTCTCTCTGTTTGTTGTAGTAATAGAAAGTATTGTCCCTTCTCTGGAGTTTCTTCACGTATCCTGTCTCTGGCCAACGATCTACCTGCATATCAGAAACCAGAATACAAATGCTGTGATGCTGATTTTATTTTTACATAATAATTGACTACCAAAGAGTTAACAGGATAACTCACATCCAAAAATCAAAGCATAAAATTCAATCTAAAAATGCTTGAGCTCTCAAGAGAGTATTATACACCCCTCGAATGCATCCCAAGTTGTATCCATATACTGCAAAACAGTTCATTTGGTGCTTCTCTCTAGATCCCAATTTCTAACTTTTTTTTTTTTTTTTTTTTTTTTTTTTTTTTTTTTTTTTTATTTATGATAGTCAGAGAGAGAGAGAGAGAGAGGCAGAGACACAGGCAGAGGGAGAAGCAGGCTCCATGCACCCGGAGTCCGACGTGGGATTCGATCCAGGGTCTCCCGGATCGCGCCCTGGGCCAAAGGCAGGCGCCAAACCGCTGCGCCACCCAGGGATCCCTAGATCCCAATTTCTAGATTTAAATTTTTACTCAGTTGCCGAGATAGAGGAAACATTCAAAACACTCTAAACTTTATTTTTTCTCACATTTACAAACCATTTCAAACATTACTACTTCCTAACTTCTGAAAGTAATGCCTTAGATGGAAGTTAGGCTCAGGCCTCACTCTGAAAGCACTTGGGTGCTGAGCATTGACACCACAGCAGTAACAAATGGAAGCACCTAGATTCAAGATACCTAAAGGTGCATATGCAAGTCCATATCACAAGTTCATTTTGAAACCAAATTTTACAAAAGATTTTTATTTTTTAATAAATTGCTACACTCAACATGGGGGCCAAACTTACCAAGATCAAGAGTTGCATGATCCACCAACTGAGCCAGCCAGGCACCCCTTGAAATTGACTTTTTAATAGAAATTCGAGGTCATGAATTTTTAAAAAATATTTTATTTATTCATTCATGACAGAGAGAGGGAGAGAGGCAGAGACACAGGCAGAGGGAGAAGCAGGCTCCATGCAGGGAGCCCAATGTGGGACTCAATCCCCGGTCCCCAGGATCATGCCCTGG
Organism: Canis lupus dingo; assembly: GCF_003254725.2. NCBI lineage: Eukaryota > Metazoa > Chordata > Mammalia > Carnivora > Canidae > Canis > Canis lupus. The sequence continues at coordinate 20,211,315 of NC_064244.1, forward strand.
GCCAAAGGCGGCGCTAAACCGCTGAGCCACCTGGCTGCCCTGCTATTCTTTCTCATACGTTATATTGCTTACTTTAAATTTGGCTTGACCTAGTTTGAACATTTTTCTTTCCTTCCTCTCCAAATTCATGTTCTGTTTTCTTGTTCAGTTCAATATGTTTCTTCTGGATTCTGTGAGATCTACTCTATCATTGTCAAAACCTGATTATTCAGGTATCATGGTCTAGATAATTGAATGCTCTTCACCACTATCTCTATGGGCAGCTTGTCATTTCTCATATGCACCACCCATAAATCACAACTTTCCACTGGAATAGGAATACATCATGAATACAAAGGAATGCATGTTTTTTTTTTTTCTTACAGCACATTTTCATTTTCTTATGTTCTCTTGTTTATTTAAGAATTAGTGAATGGGCAGCCCGGGTGGCTCAGTGGTTTAGCACTGCCTTCAGCCCAGGGTGTGATCCTGGAGACCCCGGATAGAGTCCCACGTTGGGCTCCCTGCATGGAGCCTGCTTCTTCCTCTGCCAGTGTCCTGCCTCTCTCTCTCTCTCTCTGTGTCTCTCATGAATAAATAAATAAAATCTTAAAAAATAAATAATTAGTGAAAATAGGTAGCAGCATATCTGATAAACCTTGGAGGGCTGACATATACAGTGTAGAAAACAATCAATGCTTCCTATCATATAGGTCAAGCTTGCCTTTCATAGCTTCCATTGCCTGCAGTAGAGAAAGAAGGGTGTTCTTAAGACACCATTATAACTCTCTTCCTCTTGGGGCCAAGAGCAGGCTCTCATTTAGTAGAGTCCTAAAAAAGCATCTCATTCAGTGAAGAAATAGATACTGTATATGTGATGAGTCTCCAAGCATCTGTATTGGTTCTGTGCTCATCAACCCCTATTCATTTTATTTTATTTTATTTTTTAAAGGTTTTATGTATGTATTCATGAGAGACACACACAGAGAGAGGCAGAGACATAGGCAGAGGGAGAAGCAGGCTCCATGAAGGGAGCCCAATGTGGGACTCAATCTCAGGACTCCAGGATCATGCCCTGAGCCAAAAGCAGATGCTCAACCACTGAGCCACCCAGGCATCCCAACCCCTACTCATTTTAAATAACCTTTGTATTTTATAATTTTTCTTCTTGTCCTCTCACTTGATGACTCCCATTCAAATGAGGAAAGCTCCATTCCTTTAACTAGAACAGAGTGGAGTGGTAAAGTCCTCAAGACCAGTTAGGGAGGACAAGCTTACATGTCCCAAAAGGAAAGAGAACTTAGCTCTAACCCTTCATACCTCTGTACACTGGTAGACACACTGATCAAGGTAAGCCTTCAGTTACTATCCTGGCCAATCTTTAAGGACCTCTGCAAATGTCTCCGGGGGCATGAAGCCACTCTGGAGGATTGTCCCTCAAAGAAAGCAATTTTGTCTTCTTCTAAATTCCTGGGCTTCCTTTTTAAAGGCACACATATTTTGACTTGTATAAGGTTTTACTGTTTGTGTCATTAATCTTCTACTTCAAGATATTAAGAATAATAAAAGCTATCATTCATTAAACACTTATCCTTCATTCACTCAATAAATTATTAAGCGCTGCAATGTTAGGCACTTGAAATACATGATTTCGTTTAATTCCTGTAACTGTTTTCTAAAACAGATATTGCCATCACCATTCTACTGTTGAGCTCAGCCACGTTAAGAACCTTGTCGAGGATTGCTCAACTAATGCAGATCCTGGCTAGATTCCAAATCTGGTTCTCTTCTTGCTGGCCCACTCAATTTCTTGAGGCCAGGTCCTCACTTATATTTTTATCTCCTAATGCACTTGGCACAGAAATTTGCACATGGTAGTGACGGAGTTGAGGGCATGCTGCCCCAGAATATGCCACTTTGCATACTGATGGTTTAAAGTTACTTGAGAAACCAGTGCATGAAGGACTCTGATCCTTCCTCTGAAAGCAGAAAATAAATCTCCCATGTGAAAGGCACCTTTTCATATCTGTAGGTAGACAGACATCTGTATCACCAGGGACAGAGAATTCAGGACCAAGAGGGGTGTGTAAATAAATTCTACTTATCTCCCTACTAATTAATACTCAAGCCTAAATTACTTTGTTAGTTCTTCACACATTTATCATTTCTTTTCTAAAAGGTATATAAATGGCTTACTTTGGTCACTTCTTGGGTCTTATATCTTTGGGGGCCCCATATTCATGAAATTAGGTGAAAATTGTTATCTGTCTTGGGTCAATTTAATTATTAGACTAGCCAAAAGAACAGAGAGAATCCAGGGGGAAATTTTCTCCTTCCTGACAATTTATACCCAATTAGTATAAACTGAAGTGAAATGCAAGACCTTTTCAAAATTGCCAAGTCATACAGTGAATAGGCTTGCTCTTCCCTACATCACACACCCCTCCCACTTTGTGAGGCTTCCCCTTCAAGGACGTTCTTTGTGTTCTCTTAAATCTAATTTTATCTCAATCACATTATTGGGCCTGGGGTGTAATGCATAACCAAAGTCAGGAGTTGCTCTCTAATAGTTTTCTGTCACTTACAATCTCCATAATAAACAGAATATAACCCCTTTATAATGTTATTTTTTAAAAAAGAAGAAACTGGGGATCCCTGGGTGGCGCAGCGGTTTGGCGCCTGCCTTTGGCCCAGGGCGCGATCCTGGAGACCCCGGATCGAATCCCACATCGGGCTCCCGGTGCATGGAGCCTGCTTCTCCCTCTGCCTATGTCTCTGCCTCTCTTTCTCTCTCTGTGACTATCATAAATAAATAAAAATTAAAAAAAATTTAAAAAAGAAGAAACTGGAAAGACATAGTAGTTATACAACAAACTGAATATCTGTTAATAGAATTACCTAAGGGAAAAAGACTCTGCTTTTGTGGTTACCATCAAAGATTTATCTGGCAGAGCATGGTTGTTCAGTAAAAGCTAGAAAGTTCTTAATGTTTCCATGCTAAAGGACCACCTCTCCCTCCATTCTACCTGAAAACCACTCCTGTGGGCCTGTCTCCTCATCAATAAAGGGAGAGAATTGGAGTAGAGCTTCCTTTTAGTTATTTTCTGGCTCTTTGTTTGAGTTTGGTACTTTTGACTGAATATTTTGAGTTCAGGTTTTTAGAGATATCTTACCATAGAAACTTGTTTCACTTGTTTATATTCAATTTCATCCCGATATCCTGCTTGCTGAAATCTGTACAGATTTTCTATCTCTTCTGACCATTTTTTGGCACGACTTATTGATTTTGGTTTCACGTCAGAACTAGCCATGGCTACAGAAGTCTTATTGCCAATTATTTCTGAAAGATGTTAAAACAACATTAAAAATAGCATAGTAGTGACAATTTTGAAAGTCCCTTTAAAAATGAACACAAGTGGATTTTTTAAAAATGAGAGTTGATAATCCCATTAGGTATATTAAAATTTAAACATTCAATTCCAAGATTGAGAAGGATTCAAGCTCTATGTTGAAAATAAAATAAACCCTGAAAGATGCATAGGGAACTGTTTATTTCTTAATCAAATAAAATTGCATTCAAAGCGTGATCTCCTAATTCTGGTGTTCTAGGCAATAGTTTACACATTTTTGAAGTCACACGCTTATTTTTAACTACTCAGTAGACTGTCAAAATATCTCACCACCATTCCATTTGATTATATTCAAAACTGCATCCCCCACTTATTTTTTTTCCTAAAAAGGGAATGTAAGATCAGTCTTCTCACTGTCTTCTTATTCTTCTTGTTGAGGAGCAATGGTTTCCTCTTTTTCCATATCTGAACTACTTGGAGGTATCCAATCACTGTGGTCCATTCACTCAGGTGGTCACTGTGACCCTGCTCCTGTGACAGCCCAATGTGAAAAGATAGACGAACACAAAGTCCATGAAAGCTGTATGACTGTCTGATACTGGGATCATTTTATTTATTTATTTATTTATTTATTTATTTATTTATTTATTTATTTTAAGATTTTATTTATTTATTAATGATAGGCACAGAGAGAGAGAGAGAGAGAGACAGAGAGAGAGAGGCAGAGACACAGGTAGAGGGAGAAGCAGGCTCCATGCAGGGAGCCCGATGTGGGACTCGATCCCAGGACCCCGGGATCACAACCTGAGCCAAAGGCAGGCACTAAACTGCTGAGCCACCCAGGGATCCCCAGGATCATTGATTTTAAAACAATGTAAGCAGTCACCAGTAGCTTTTGAAGTTCAAAGATTCAACTCTTTGTACATGTACATGTAATTTGTCTGTTCACCAAACTTCTAGAGTCAGTTTTTCAAAGACCTATCTTGCAGTTGTTTTCTCAGTCATCTTATTTTGTTACTGAAATGTATCAGTTAACTGAAATAAAGTGCCCAGAATTTTTACCATGATTCCTTGAATCTATTCTTCTCTTAAAGTATGTTTCTATTGGCTGAAATACATTAGATTAGACCTCATAAAGTAGGTCCTATAAATGAATTCTTATTTATTGAATTTTTTTTTATCACAACCACAAATTCTTATTATAGTAGTCTCTCCTTACTTGTGGTCTCACTTTCTGTGGTCAACCACAGTCTGGAAGCAGATGGATCCTCATTCTGACCTAGTGTCAGAAAGTCCGTGGTGGCCTAACGCTACATCCTAATGCCTATGTCATTCACCTCACTTCATCTCATCAGACAAGCATTTTATCTTACATTATCACAGAAAGGTGAGTACAGGAATACATATTTTGACAGGCCACATTCGCATAAATTTTTCAAACATGTTGTTATAATTGTTCTATTTTATTATTGTTTACCTCTTACTGTGCCTAATTTATAAGTTAAACTTTATCATAGACATGTATGTTTAGGAAAAAACATAGGATATATAGGGTCTGTTACTATCCGCAGTTTCAGGCATCAACTGGGGAGTCTTGGAATGTATCTTCCATGGATAAGGGGAGGACTAGTATGTATTGAAAAGACCAGGAAATACATTAAAGTACAAAAAAAGGAAAAGTTGAAATAATCCTCACATCAATTAGAAGTATCTGTCCTTAACATTGGGTGAACATCATCTTGAACGTAAGATGAGTTAGAAGGACAGACTTTAAAAGTTTTATAAAATGGAGTCTTATAATAAATGCTTTCACAAGTATAACAAATTTAGCTCAGCCTGGATTTAACAGGGTAGGGAGTGGAGGGGGAGAGTAGGAAATGGAAATAAAATTGATGGAATTGCTGAATTTCAGATAAATATTTCTTTAGTGTGAAAGATGTGGCCTAAAATTTCCCTCATGGTTAATAAAAATAGATTGATGGAGACTGTTAGGAGGTTAAGAGCCATTTGTTTGAACTTTATGTATCTATCAGTCACACACAAGTACCAACTGGCTCTTCTATGAAAAATAAGGGAACTGGTCCTGTGCTTCCTCCTACCTCCTGTAGATTTTTGTCACATTCTGACTTAACATTCAATATTGCATTTACATTCCCTCCTGAAACCAAAATTCTCACAGTTGTTTGGGCTTAGCTCCAGATTTAAATGAAATAAAATGAAGTCATTTGAGTTACACAGTTCACTCTGATAAAAGTAGCAACTATCCAAATGGATGTATCATTAGTATTGTTTGCATTTTTTCCATCCTGCATAACAATATATATATTGACTAGACCAAAGAAAATTAAGCTATTGTTAATAGTCGACTTTTAAAAACTTTTGATCCTTATTAATTTAGGTTTAGGCTCATGTTGTATTTTACTTTATTACTTTTTAAGATTTTATTTATTTGAGAGAGACAGACAGAGATAGTGAGAGAGCATGAGCAGGGAAGAGAAAGAGAAGCAGGCTCCCCGCGGAACAGGGAGCCCAACTCAGGGATGGATTCTAGAACCCTGGGATCACAACCTGAGCTGAAGGCAGATGCTCAACTGACAGAGCCACCCAGGCAGGCACTCCCCTCATGTTGTAGTTTAAGGCAACATGTTGTCATGTTATTGTGTGAATGTGTGTAAATTTTGGAATACCCGACAAAACAATAAGTGAGTCATAATTCACCAAAACCCTTACCCTTCGTTTCCATTCATTTTAATGCTTTGTTGCTACACACTAAATAGAACCACCAGGGAGTTGGACACACATAGTACAGCCTGACAGGCCATTAACATCCATAACTATATATAAAACCTATTTTTTCGCAGAAAAATGACACTAAGAAACATGAAAGGAAAAAAAGGTGGGAATTCACTGTATAAAGGTACTTTCAGAATCATAGCCATGTTTGCTATGAGAATTTAGTGGCTGTATTATATTGCTTTTACAGATGAAGCACATTTCCTCAAAGCAGTGGCACAGTCATACTTTTTGTTTTACCCAAACCATTTTTGCTTTAGGCTTGGCTTTTTTATACATAAAATACTTTTATATACTCATATTCATTCAAAAAATATTTTCCTGAATGTCATCCGTGTTACCTCTTGCCAGTTTCAAACAAAACAATCATGTCAACTATAAATTAAAAATGCTTTCATGGTGCCTGGGTGGCTCAGTCATTTAAGCATCTGCCTTAGGCTCAGGTCATGATGTGGGGTGGGGGGGGGGTCCTGGGATTGAGCAGCCCCTTCTACTGGATTCTTTGCTCAGCAAGGAGCCTGCTCCTCCTCCTTCCTCTGCCTGCCTCTCCCCTTGTTTGGGCTCTTTCTCTCTCAAATAAATAAAATCTTTTTTAAAATTAAAAACAAAACAAAAGAAACAAACAAAAAACCCGGCTTCAACAAGGGCACCTGGGTGGCTCAGTTGGTTGTGTCTGCCTTCTGCTCAGATCATGATCTCCTGGGTCCTGGGATCCTGCCCTATACGGGGGGTCCCTGCTTAGTTAGCAAGAAGTCTGCTTCGCCCTCTCCCTTTGCCCCTTCCCCTGCTTTTGCTCTGTCTCTCTCAAATAAATAAATAACATCTTAAATTTTTTTTTCTAAATGCTTTCAACAGAAAAGTTCTACAGAAGAGTAGAACTACTGGAGGAAAAAAAAACATTTTTTTCTTAGTAGAAATACATATCTCCTATACATATTAGGCATTTCAAAACTTTGTTGTTCCACAATAGCTAAAGGGAACATAAATGGGAATACCATAAATGGGAACACCATAATAGGAGCCCCTGTGGTTACTGTAACTATTCTATGTAGTGGTGATGTAAATCCCACCACCCTTTATGTCTCTCTTACTGATTTACTTTTTACTTCCTGAAAATAAAATGAAACTAAAATTGAGAAAGATCAACCTAATTTCTTGATTAAATATTTCAGTAATTCTGGGAGATTCAGGGCCAATATTAATTGCGCTGGTAACATTCAGCACTTTGAAATTTAGTGCTTTACTTAGAGTAGTGGCAAAAGATAATTACTCTAAAAATATGTCTTTGTGGTCCATGGTTGAGGTGTGCAAATCCGCATCTGTGCAGTGTAAAGCCACTCCACGCTCTCTCCAGTCCTCTCAAACCTTTCTTCTCCAGAAATCCCCGATTTTGCACGTGAGGTAAAAGCTGCCATAGAAGGCTGAGAAAAGCAAAATGCTGGAGGAAGCATTTTGAAAACTGGGGGTCATAGGACTAGTCTCCAGGAGAACTCTGAAAGGAGACCCTCGGAATACCTCAAGCCGCAGGGCGCACGGCTCGGCCTGGAAGCTACCAGAAAATCGGAGTCTGAAACTCAAGGAGTAGCAAACACAGGCCACGGCTAAGCCACACACACACAAAAAAACATAGGCAAGTAACACCAATCTCAGAAATCATAAAGGCTCACCGGAGCGGAAGGGGCGGAGCCGAGGCTTCCGGGGCGGGGCCCGGGCGGGCGCAGGGGAGGGGGGCGGGCCGCTCGCGCCCCTCGGGGAGTGCCCACCCCCCCTCCCCCGCTCTCCCTGGGTCCTGCTCTCCGTTGTTACCCTCGTTGGCCGACCTGGAGAGGCCGAGGCACCCCGCCCGGGAGCTCGCAGAAGAGCGCGGCGGTGCTCGGGCAGCGAGAGGCCAACTGCCGCGCCTCGGCGACTCTCGCGTCTCCTAGCAACGCGTGACGCCCGGCCCCGGCCCCGGCCCCGCCCCCTGCGAGCGGGCCCTTGTGCGCAGGTGCGAGGGTGGGCGGGGCGGCGAGCCCAGTGTGGAGCCTCGCGGGGCGCTGAGCCCTAGGCAGGGGTAGCGAGCAGAGTGTGTGATTTGGTTCCCCGGGACCAAGCGGAATTCCGTTGGTGATTTTGGTTCCTGATAGATACCTCCTGTCTGTCCCACCTCACTTCTCATTTTGTTGAAATGAAATGGACAAACCATGGGGCGGAGTTTAGAGCCTGACAATTAGTAAACCTACAGTAAACAACATCCCTAGCTTACAGGATTTTTCTCTATCATTACGTTTACGCGTGTATTTAAAATACTTACATTTAGGGGATCCCTGGGTGGCTCAGCGGTTTAGCGTTGCCTTCAGCCCGGGGCGCGATCCTGGAGCCCCGGGATCGAGTCCCACGTCGGGCTCCCTGTATGGGGCCTGCTTCTCCCTCTGCCTGTGTCTCTGCCTCTCTCTCTCATGAATAAATAAATAAATAAAGTCTTTAAAAATATGTAATTCAGATTGTGTCACTTCTCTGCTCACAGTCTTGCAAGGGCTCCCTATCTTACAGAATAAAAACTAACAAAACCCTCCCTGAGTTGCATACAATCCCGCTTCCCTTGCTCTGGAGCCCTGGATCACGCCACTCCTGGTTATTCCTGGCCCAGCTTCCACATTGAGGCCTGGGTTAGAGATTCTTCCCTCTGCCTGCCACGGTCTTGCTCCCTCCATTCCCATGACCCCCGGGGCTGACTTCCTCATCTTGGTCTTTGTTAATGTCTCAATTGCCCGGCTCCATCCCACTAGCTCACTCCTCCCACCATGCTCTCTATCCCCCTTCTTACCTTCTAGTGTTTCTTTTGTCCCACAGCACTTATCACCACCTATTATACTGTTTAAATCGCTTATTTCTTAATTTTATTATTTATCTTCTGCGAGAATGTAATTTCCGTAAAGACAGTGATCTTGTTAACCAAATTTCTAGAATAGTACCTTGCGCACAGTAGGCACGAAAGCAATATGTTTCGATGACTATCTTTCGCCACCAAGGCCACTACGATGCTGGGGCCATCATGTCTAAAACATGACCTTGGATTTGGATCTGTTTTCTATCTAGTTGTCACATGACTTTGTACAAGCTACTGAACCTCAGTTTCCTTAACTGTAAAGTGAAGACAAAAAGTGTACCTATCTGATGGGGGTAGTTGTGAGGATGAAATAACAAATATAAAGCATTTAGGGCAGTACCTAGCACTATATAAATGAGACATGATTTCCACTAGAATGTACACTCCATTGCCACATAGGTTTTTCTCTGCTTACTTGTTGCTGTATCATTAATGTCTAGAATTGTGTGTGGCACATAGTAGATGGTCAGGGACTGTTGAGTGAATAAAGGAACACACATTATCACATTTTGGGGAATATTGGGGCAGCTTCCTATCTAGATGTGCTGCCCCAGGCTACCTGAGTGCTCTTTCAAACTTAAATCCAGTGGCTTGCAAACTTAAGCATCAATCAGAGTGTCCTGGAGAGTGTGTTAAAACAGGGGACTGCTGGACAGTTCTGATTCAGTAGGTCTGGGCTGCGGTAGGGATTTTGCATTTATAACAGGGTCCCAAATACTGTTGGTGATGCTTTTCCAGGGCCCACACTTTGAGAAACACTGTTCTGATCTCACCTGTCACTGTCTTATTTCAAACCACCCAGCTTCTTGCTGTCACTCTGGTTAAAGTGTAAACTATTGGGTTGGTGAATAAGCCATCATGGTCTGGTCCCTTAGCTGGGTTAGCCTTGACTTCCCCTATTAAGTCCCTATTATTTCATCCCTTTTGACTTTGGCTAAAAGGAGCTCTTTGCAGGGTGCAGACTGAAAAAAGAGCTCATTCCAGGGACTTCAGCCGTTCCTGGGCCTGGAAGTTGAACTCAAATTCACCTTCTCTGCTATGTTTTGCCAATGGCCCCTTTCTCCTTGCAGAAGTGAGCTCTTCTGTTCGGTCTCTGCAATGCATTCTGAGCCCTGTGAAACTTCCTGCATTTATTTATTTCCCTGAGCTCCTACTTCTGCCAGATTGTAAGGTCTTGTGCCAAGGCTGATTCCTTTATGTACTTCATGGTTCTAGCACGATGCCTGGCACTTAGTGGATGCCCAGGAACTAATAATAAAAGCTAATATTTATTGAACACTTGCCATTTTCCAGGACTTTGGGTTGGCTTTAGTTTTCTTAGTTGTATAATACCATTTTTTCATCAGTCAGAGGGTTGAGGGTAGGAGGTATGAAGAAGAGATATTGGTGTTGGAGAGGTGTATGAAACTAATCGCAAAATAAACACTATGATTTTTCAAAGCCACCTTCTGTTATGGGAGTTAGCCATACAGTGTCTTCTTCACTCTTCCAGAGAAGGGATATCCTTGCCAATCTTGTTCACTTTGTCCACACTCTCCCATACACTCTCCAAACATTTTGAAAACAAACCCATTGAGCTATAATTGAAATATAATAACTAGCACATATTTAACAGCCTATAATTTGATAAGTTTTGACATGTGCATACACCTGTGAAATCATCACCACAATCAAGATAATGAACTTGTTTCCTGGGTCCCCAACCAACTACTGATTTGCTTTTGTCACCTTAGACCAGTTCACACCTTCCATAATTTTATATAAGCGGAATCATACAATATGATCTCAGACTTCCAGCTTCCAGAACTATGAGACAACTAAATTTCTGTTGTATAAGTCACCCAGTCTTGTTACAGCAGCCCTAGCACACAGATACATACTTCAGAAAACATATATTATCTCATCATATACTTTCTAGTAGATACTTTATGTCCTTTATTCTAAAGGAATATAATACAGTAAATTTGTAACACATGTTTATTTAGATTGACAACAGTTTATGAGTGAAGAAAAAAATATATAGTTATTTCCCAACAGACTTATACCTACCTCAAGAACGAATTTTTTGGTATTTAGCATACACTTGGTAGTGGTTTGCAGTCCTGTGAGACAGAATATATCAGGGACTTAGAAGTCTGAAGAGCTTGGGGTTGCGGAAAGATTCCCAAATGCAGGATGAGGAAACAGCATAGTTGCTGTTGTTGGCTATACTTCAGTTTTCTTTACTAGCAGCCACAGGAGGAATTCTCTTGGGATTCAGTATCCAGAAAATTTGACTTCTGAAAAACCTGTTTTATTTGTGTCTTGAGGATGCATAAGGCTAGTAAGTCAATGTGGCTTCCTCTAGAAGAGCCAAATAATTGGCTCATGTGTTCCAACAATGCGTGTCTGTCTGTGGGCTATGCCTACCCAGCTTCACTATTTCCTGACCTATCTTTCCCCCTTTATCTTATTTCCCTTTACTCTTTCATACTGTATCCATTGTGGAAGGAAGAGAGGATAAATAAGTGGGTAGATAAGCATATGAATATTACCTTTATCTGCCTTGTCAGGAGTTCAAAATCCTGTCAGAGGTTGACTCACCAGATTCTCCAGATCCCAGGGGATCTGCAGAATTTGTTGTTGATATAGACAGCTTAGCCCTCCTTTATTCTAAGACAAACCATCTTATACCAAATCAAAGGTGTTGGCAATCTGTTGTCTTCAAACGGATTGAAAATATACCTGAAGGTACATCTTGGTCATGTATGTAACCACTGCAGGGCTTATTACAGTGTTATGCACAATGCAAGAACTCAAGAGTGTTTGAGTTATTTCTGATTATTAATATTGTGGTGTTTAAGGAGAATTATTGGGAAGAGGTCCAATAAATACCACTTGGTGAATCTTAATACTTTAACAAACCTTTTCATAAAGTTACTTTGGTGGTTAAAAAACCCCAGCCCTTGGGCCAGGTGGCTGGCTGAGTCAGTGGAGCATGTGATTCTTGATCTCTGGGTTGTGAGTTCAATACCAATGTTGGGCGTGGAGTCTGCTTAAGAGAAAAAAAAAAAAAAATCCTCCACCTTTCCCCTAAAACGCTTTTTGCTTTTCACTTACCACTTTCTTTTATCCATCCTTCCAAACTTCCACAAATATAGTTCAAAACGCTTTTTGCTTTTCACTTACCACTTTCTTTTTCTTTTATCCATCCTTCCAAACTTCCACAAATATAGTTCAAATATAGTTCCACAAATATAGTTCCCCTCATACAATCCTCTTGGTTACCCCCTAAGGTAGAAACCGGGAAGAGGAGGGGAGAAGGGAAACTGAGCTCGGCTTTCAGGCTCTCAGTTGACAAGCAGGAGGTGCAACCGAAGGTTCTTCGCATCGCCCTTCCTGGCGTCCTGGGGTGGAGCACCTGCTGCAGGTGTTCCGTGTCCCTTCGCCACGCGGCTCCTGCACAGAAACGGGCACTGCGCACCGGACGCCCCCCGCGGTTTCCAGGCGAGGCGTCGGGCAGGAGTCACGCCCGCCGCGCCCGAGGCCCCGCAGCCCCAGAGGCCCCGCAGCCCGCCGCTCGCACCGCCGAGCCACGCGGGTCTCCAGCCGCGGAGTCGCCCGCCCGCCCTCGGCCCGCCCTCGGCCCCGCCCTCGGCCCCGCCCCTCCGCCGCACGGCTCTTCTGATTGGACGTGGCTGCGCCCGGTCGGCCAATGGCGCGGCGGCGGCAGGTTCCCGGAAGTGGCGGCGCGGCGCGGCGCGGGGCAGACCCGAGCTTCCGCAGGCGGGTGGGGAGCGGGCCGCGGCGGTCGGCCGGCGCTATGAGTTCCTTCAAGGGGCAGATGGCCGAGTACCCGGCCATCTCCATAGACCGCTTCGACAGGGAGAACCTGAAGGCCCGCGCCTACTTCCTGTCCCACTGCCACAAGGGTGAGTGGCCGCGGGGAAGCTGCGGGGGGCGGGGGGGCCGGGGCCCACACTAGCAGGTGCGCGTGTCCCGGCCTGGCTCTGCAGCCTCTTCGTCTGCGCGACGGCGCAGGACTGAACACTTAGGTTCTTCTGGTCGCTCTCCTAGCAGCGCAGCGTCGGGGGGCAGCGGGGAGCGCTCCGCCTCCACGTCTTCGCTTCCCTGTTTCGGGGGCACCTGGGTGGCCCAGTGGTTGGGCGTCTGCCTTTGGCTCAGGCCGTGATCCCGGGGTCCTGGGCGCCTGCTTCTCCCCCTGCCTACGTCTCTGCCCCTCTCTCAGTGCCTCTCATGAAAAAATAAAATGCCTTTAAAACAGGAGAAGAAAAAAAAAAAAAAAAAAAAAAAAAAAAAAAAAAAAAAAACAGGAGAAGAGGGCAGCCCAGGTGGCTCAGTGGTTTAGCGCCGCGGTCGGCCCAGGGCGTGACCCCAGGGTCCCGGGATCGAGTCCCGCGTCCGGCTCCCTGCGTGGAGCCTGCTTCTCCCTCTGCTTGTGTCTCTGCCTCTCTGTCTCCGTCTCTGTCTCTGTCTCTCTCTCTCTCTCTGTCTCATGAATAAATAAATAAAAATTTAAAAAAAGAAGAAAAAGGGGATCCCTGGGTGGCGCAGCGGTTTGGCGCCTGCCTTTGGCCCAGGACGCGATCCTGGAGACCGGGGATCGAATCCCACGTCGGGCTCCCGGTGCATGGAGCCTGCTCCTCCCTCTGCCTGTGTCTCTGCCTCTCTCTCTCTCTCTGTGAATATCATAAATAAATAAAAATTTAAAAAAATAAAAAAAAGAAGAAAAAGACAAGTTTCAGATGCAATTATGCCCTTACCTACCCCCCCCCCAATATTTATTATCAAGCAAGTGCATGGACACCAATTCAAGCATCCTCTCTGAAAGTTCTATGAAGCGCAAGCTCCCCCTCCTTGTTGATGTTCTGCCCACATCCAGTGTAAAAGTTTTGTTTAAGGCAGGGCAACCAGAAGACTAAGATTTAGCAGCTGCACACAGTTAGGGCTTAAGCCTGAGTGGCTCCCCCTGATGATAAGGGCTGGAGGGTCTCTTAGGACATTATAGTTTGGGCAGCCCGGGTGGCTCAGTGGTTTAGCGCCACCTTCAGCCCAGGGTATGATCCTGGGGACCCAGGCCTGCTTCTCCCTCTGCCTGCGTCTCCACCTCTCTCTCTCTCTCTCTCTCTCTCTCTCTCTCTGTGTGTGTGTGTGTCTCGTGAATAAAATCTTTAAAACAAAAAACATTGGGGATCCCTGGTGGCTCAGCGGTTTAGCACCTGCGTGGAGCCTGCTTCTCCCTCTGCCTGTGTCCCTGCCTCTCTCTGTCTCTCTCATGAATAAATAGATAAATAAAATCTTAAAAAAAAAAATTCTAGCCCATCTCCAGAGCCAGAGGAGCCTCATGTTGCAACTCTTGTCCGTGTTTAACCTCTAGGATGCTGAAGTTACTGCTTTTAGGAAGTGCCTCTGCTTTTTTGCTCTGAGCTACAAATTCTCTCTCATTAATGAACAAAGTCTGTACTTCCTCTCGATGTGCTAACTAGCACCGTGAGCCTCTTTGAGAGTCCGTTTTATTCTTCAGAATGTGGTTTTTGTTTTTGTTTTGTTTTTCATTGTGAGTCGAGTCTCCAGCTGGGCAAGGATACCTTTGTTTGACCTTTTGTCTTGAGCCTCAACTCGAAATGTGCTAGCCATCACTGAAGTGTGGCTTAGGGGCTTGCCCTTCGTGTTTAGGAGTAGGGAGTTTGGAGAAAGAATCCGCCTGCAGGAATCTGAAATCATGATCATGAATTTATGCTTAAGCAAGAAACTGACTCCCTATCATTGAGCAATTTGTAACTCTTCCTCTTCTTTCATTACATGTGTGTTCACTCAAGGAAGATGTAAACTTATCAAGGCAAGAACTCGACTGCTTTCAGAAATTTCCCACATTGCTTACTGGGAGTGTTTAACCCTTTTGAGAAACAGATTTCTTTGGATGTGCTGTGGGCTGAATTGTGACCCCCCACCCCCAATCACACTGAAGCTCTAAACTCCCTATGTGACTCTTTTTGGTGATGGGGCTCTTAGGAAGTAATTACACGAGCTTATAAGGGCAAGGTCCTAATTTGTTAGAATTGGTGGCCTTGTAAAAAGAGGAATAGAGATTCCTCTCCACACACACAACCTGAAGAAGGACTGTGTGAGCATGCAGTAAGTGGCTGTCCGCAGGCCAGGAGGAGTCCCACCAGAAGCCAACCCTGGCACCTTGATCTTGGAAGTTAGCTTCCAGAACTGTGAGAAATTTCTGTGGTTTAAGCCGCTCTGTCTACGATATTTTGTTACGTCAGGCTGAACAGACTAATACAGAATATCTGACAAAATCTGTGGACTCTTTTGGTAGAAAAAAAAATTACATAAATGAGATAGAACATCTCATCCCATGGCCCACTCAGTCCTGTTTAGGAACCATCTGGAACCCAGTGCTATGCTCAGGGCAGGCTTTGCTAAGCATCACAGCAAGGCCTGGGAGACAAGAGGGGACCTATGGCTTGAGGTAGCAGCCCAGGGGTGGAGAAGACCCCCTTAGAGGACAATTTACAGTGACTTAATCTGGTCTAGGAAAAGGAAAAAGCCCCTATAAAGGAGATGCTGTGTACAGTCCTCGCAGCACCAGGTAAATTGGCCCAAGTTCTCTTGGCTGGCAGTCAGGGGAGGGGGCTGGGGTGGTCCTGGGCCATCTTGATTACAGCAGCTACAGAGTGCTATCTGCTGATTTAGTTTGGGACTTGAGGCCAAGTCCTGATTGAGCCTCTTTTTGCCATGGCACAAATTCTTTGGAAAGTCCTGCCCTGGGATGCCCCCCATGGGCCCTGAAAGCCTGGACCAGGGGTGGTCTGAGGAGATTGACCCTCTGAGGGGACAGGTGCAGGTCTGGTCAAGGTCTGTGGTGGGGGGTGTGCCTTGTTTTCTCTGGAGTTAAGGATCACCAGAGGGAAGTTGAGGCTGTGTGTGTCCCTGTGTGTCTGTGTGTGTGTGTGTGTGCACGCGCGCGCACACATGCACGTGTGTGGTGGTGGTGGTGGTAATTAGAATAATTAGGATTGGTTTAATTCAACTCAACTGAGGAGGTGTGGCCATTGCTGTCTAGTCCTTCCCATGCTGGAGATTCAGAATGTATTAGAATTTACTGTGTTTTTAAAGGCCATCTCTGTACCTGTTCATTTAGAGGGCTGTGAAGTGGGCCTGTGTGGATGGAAATATCATACCTTCTCATGCTGGCCTAGGCCTGAACAAATTCTTAGAGTCTGTGGAAGCTAGCTCGAGTCTCCAGATGGACTGACTTAAGTGACTGGAACTGAATGGGTCACATGGAGCGGGGCATGACAGAGGGTTGGATAGAAATGAAAGAAGAACATAAAGGAAAGTGCTGGAAGTAGTTCTGAAATGAGGGTCTAGTCACTCATTCTTCTGTGGCTCCTCAGAGTGATTTAGACTCTCCTAAGATGGAGGGGATCATTGTCCTTCTATTTTATTTTATTTTATTTTATTTTATTTTATTTTATTTTATTTTATTTTATTTTATTATTTTATTTTATTTTATTTCATTTTATTTCTTTTCTTTTCTTTTATTTATTTTATTATTTTATTTTTTGATCATTGTCCTTTTAAATGATGGCCAGAGATGGCCAGCTTTCAGTGGTTCCTGACCTGTTTTCAGATGCATCGTCACCTGCAGAAGAAAGAGCCAATAGTCCATAAGAATCTGTTCTCTTATAAAAGAGAACCTCTTGGGGCACCTGGGGTGCTCAGTTGGTTCAGTGTCCGACTCTTGGTTTCAGCTCAGATTTTGATCTCAGGGTCATGGGATCGAGCCCTGTGTTGGGCTCCCTGCTCAGTGGGGAGTCTGCTTCTCTCCTCCTCACCACCCTTGCACATGTGTGCACACACTCTCCTTCTCTCTAAAATAAATGAATTTTTAAAAAAGATTTTATTTATTTATTCATGAGAGACACAGAGAGGCAGAGACACAGGCAGAGGGAGAAGCAGGCTCCATGCAGGGAGCTGGATGTGGGACTTGATCCTGGGACTTTAGGACCACGCCATGGGCCAAAGTCAGGCTCCCAACCACTGAGCCACCCAGGTGTCCCTAAAATAAATAAATCTTTAAAAAAAATGAACCTCTCATCTGTTTTCTCGTAAAAGAACAGACAATTGTTTGCTTGGCCTAACGAATCCTCTCAAAAAAAAAAAAAGTGCTTATGAATTTTTATTCTTTTGTTTTTAGATCACATGAAAGGATTAAGAGCTCCTGCCTTGAAAAGAAGGCTGGAATGCAGGTAATTTATTTTGCTACTTATTTGTGTGGGTGTGTTTTTAAGTAAACATTTCTATTGGGGTATAACTTCTACGCAGGAAAGTACATACAATGTATAAGGGTACAGTTGGATGAGCTTTTATAGGTGAGCACATCTATAGAGCTTCCACGCAAATCAATAAATAGAATAGGACCAGTGTCCCAGAGCAGAGCCCCGTCCCTCCCCACAGTCAGTCCTCGTCTCCCAGAGGCAACCTGTACTTTAACTTGTTGTTGTTGTGGTTTAGCTTTGGCTATTTGTGAACTTTGTGTACGTAGAATCATACAGTCTATTCAGTATGATTCTACTTCTCTTTCACTTAACATTATAATTGTGGGATTCCTCATGCTGTTGGGTGTAGCAATAGTGTGTTCATTTTCAAGTGTATGTGTGGTTCTGTTGTGAAGAAAATCATGTTTTTGGATCTTAAAGCTAAACTACAGTATTCTTTTTTTTTTTTTAATTTTTATTTATTTATGATAGTCACACAGAGAGAGAGAGAGAGGCAGAGACATAGGCAGAGGGAGAAGCAGGCTCCATGCACTGGAGCCTGACGTGGGATTCGATCCCAGGTCTCCAGGATCGCGCCCTGGGCCAAAGGCAGGCGCTAAACCACTGCGCCACCCAGGGATCCCTAAACTACAGTATTCTTTTCCTACAGCCGTCCTTTGCCTCAGTGTCAATTCCAAATTCTCAAGATATATGTTGAATAGGACCCTGCTGACTCCTTCCCTTCCTTTCCCTTCCCTTCCCTTCCCTTCCCTTCCCTTCCCTTCCCTTCCCTTCCCTTTCTTTTCTTTTTTTTAAGATTTTATTTATTTGAGAGAGAAAAAGAGAATGAGCAGGGGGAGGGGCAGAGGGAGAGGGAGAAGCAGGCTCCCCACTGAGCAGGGAGTCTGATATGGGGCTCCATCCCAGGACCCTGTGATCATGACTTGAGCTGAAGACAGATGCTTAACCGACTGTGCCACCTAGGCGCCCCAACTTTTTTTTTCTTTTTAAAGATTTTATTTATTTGAGAGAGAGAGAGAGAGTTCACAGGTGGGGGTTGACTTTTTAACTTCTGAACCAATGGATGTCAGTGTTCTCTGCAAAGTGGTATCAGTAGTCCGTGTATCCTGGTAATGCTAGCTGTGGTTAATCGAGTACTTCTATATATATGCCAGGCACTATGTATTTATCAGTTCTGCAGTTTTTCTGAGTGCCTGTGATGAGTCAGGCACTGTCTTGGATGTTGAGGATATAATAATAACAACACAGATGAAAATCCCTGTCTTCTTGGAGCCAACATCCTCATCAGAGCCTCTTGATAATTTTTTGAAAAGATACCATTATTATTTCTATTTTGCAGATGAGGAAACAGGAACCAGAGAGATTAAATTAGTTGCCCAAGGTCATGCAGCCAGTAAGTGGCAGGACCAGGATTTCAACCAGGTCTGTCTGATTTTCGAGCTGGGTATTAGTTATCTGTTGCTGCGTAACAAATTACGCCAAAACTTAGTGACTTAAATCAACTAATCTTATGTTCTCTTTCTCAGTTTCTGTGGGTCAGGAACTCTGACAGGGCGCAGTGGGAGTGGCTGGTTTCTGCCGGGCCCCATGGCATGCTGGGGCTGCCATTATCTGGAGGCTCATTCACTCAGTGTTTGACACTGAGGCTGAGAAGAATCAGGCAGTTGGGGCTTTCGAGCATCTCTGTTGCTGGAAAACTCTTCAGCATGGTGATTTCAAGGTAGCTGAACTTTTTAAATGGAGACTCAGGGTTTATAAAGTGTACGTCCCAAGGGAGAGCTAGCAGATAGCCATGTTGCCAGGAGACCTGGCCTCCAAAGTCCTGTGACCTTCCTTCATCACATTCTGTTGGTGGAGGCAGTTACAAAGACAGGCTGAAGGGGAGGTTAAAACAAACCCCGAGGGATTTCCATATCCATTTTGTAAACAGAGCATGTATGGTCAGGATATATATGAGTGTGGCCATCTTTGGAAGATATGGTCCACCACAGACTATATTCTTAACCTCTAAGCTTTGCTTTTGAATTTTTAAAGTTTATCATGAAATAAATTTTTGCTCACTAAAAAATAGAATAGGTGTAGATGAAGTAAAACACAGAAGTCTTCTGTTCCCCGCCCCTTTCTGTTCTGGAGAGGCAGCTTCGTACCTAATCATGTGCAAACATTTATGTATAAAAACTAAGAGTGATGGGGGACACTCTTTTGAGGAGGTCAGAGGGCCCAGTAGTTTCTCTCATCTGTTTCTTCCCCATTGTCCCTTTGCAGTCTTTTTTTTTTTTTTTTTTTTTAAGATTTTAAAGTAATCTCCCCACTAAATGTGGGGCTTGAACTTACAACCCCGAGATCCAGAGTTGCACACTCCACTGACTGAGCTGGCCAGGCACCCCCCCCCCTCTTTGCGGTCTTGATGGGACCTAGATAGTCACAGGTGGTGGCATGTTGGGAACTGCTCTAACACTTTTTGGGCCAGCTGAGTGTCTGGATGACTTGAGATAACTGATAAATGATGAAACGTATTTTCTGGTCACCCAGATGGCTCCCTGTGGATTGTACTGACATAGTTTTTCTAAATTTCTTCCTTTCAGCTTGAAGGTTCGCTTATACTGTTCACCTGTTACTAAAGAGTTGTTGTTAACCAGCCCGAGGTACAGATTTTGGGAGAAACGAATCGTAAGTTTTATTTTTTGAATGACACTAACTCTTCTTCTCAAGGGGAAATATTTTTCGAGGTCGATTAAACAAAGCTTTCGAATTATTCAAAGCCCAGTTCCTCCTACACTACATTTATCCACATTAATTACAATATTGATGTTTAGTCTTTAGAATTCATCAGTTTAGAGGAGGCAGACATTTTATTGTTGCCGATTTGTTTTTCTTGTTCCTTAACAGTTTGATCTCAGGTCTTAGTTTTGCTGGTTTAATCTCATTCACTCTTGCTAAGTTGCATTTTAATGCTTTATAGTGTAAAATATTTAACACCGTTGATAAATCCTTTTATTTAGGTCACAATGTAGCCTGGGAAGAATGAACACATCTTATGGGTTATGATAAAGGGATAATAACCAGAATAAAAATAGAGTGGACAACTTTGAATCTGACAGATTCAAAATTGTCCAATGGAAAGTAGATAGCAAAGGGGAGAAACAAAAGAATGGTGTATGGAAAATGTAAAGATGCCAGGAAAGGTTCTGTTATAGCAGTAATTACTATAAAATGGCTTTAATTTAACTTTTGCTCAAACTGTAATTTTTTCAGTTTAGGTTAAAAAAAAAAGAAGAAAAGAAAGCTCCATCAGTCTTAGTCTACAAGAGGCTTAGATAAAACAGAAGGAGAAATGCAGGTTGAAATGGAAAGAATAATCCAAAAAGGGAAAAGATGTACTAAACAGTTAGAAGCCAGAAATGCCAGAGTGGCAATTTTTGTATCATACAAAATAGAATCGAAGGCAAAAAGAGATCTTTGTTTCAAAGAGGATGTTATTTACTGTCAGAAGGAACAGTGGATGGGGAAGATAAGAATTTTAACGTCCAATTGACATGGCCTCAAACTGGATAAAACAGTAACTGATACCCGGTGCTTGATCAGAGAGAGAGGACGGCTGTGGGGGAAATACAGTTAGGGTTCACTATACAGATTAAACTTTAAGTAATTGTGGGAGCTGCCAGAGAAGTCTGAACAAGTGTCAGAGTCTGATGTTTGTCTACTGACAGCTTTCAGCTCTCACATCCTCTTTCCACTAGTACCCCACATTTGGGCGGGCTAATAATAAAAAGCCTACCCCTCCCTTGGCACTGACATGAAGTTCAAACCTCAAGCCCAGACATACCCCCTAACCACAATAAAAACCCAGGGCTACTTGCTCCTACTGTCTTCTGGCCATGAGAGCCACTTCCTCCCAGCTGGAGCACTGCTCTCCTGTCTCTGTAAAGTCCCACAGCATGAGAAATACGGGGTTTTCATAGCCTGTCAGTGTACGTGTGCCATGTTCAGCCTCGACCTCTGACAGTAACTTGGTAGGATCCATCCCCACTCCGCACAGTGACCGTACACGCCAAGGCTGGAACCTCGGCCCAGTGTTACGCCTGACATTGGCTGTGGATCAGCCCAGCCTGCAGTCGGGAAGTGGAGCTGAGAAATGAAGAGCAGAGAAGAGCTGGGCTGGAGTCTACAAGGACAGACTGGAGCCCCTGTCTGTCTCTCACTCCTTCCAGCCTTGGTAGGTTCTGTGCTCCTTGCCCAGGCCTTCAAGAAGCCGAAGGAGGATATGCAGCCACAGGTGGGATTGCTGCAGTCCTGCCCTGTGTGTCTGTGAGCTGAGCCAGCAGATCCACATCCATGAACTGGTGGAGTTTCTGGAGCTCTTCAGAGCATTAAGAAATGGCTGCTGGTTCACTTTGGCCTTCCGCATCTCACACAGATGTTTCTAGCGGCTAGCTTCAACCTGGAGGTGTATGCCGAAGGGACCTGTAGGACAGTTCCAGCTCGAGGAGTGGTGCAGTCCAAGGCCCCCTCACAGTCTCAGGGAGACTAGGCTGCTTGACAGGAGTAGCTGGAGGACTTCCCACACTGCTCAGAAGCTGAAAGAGGAAGGAGGCAGGAAGTAAGCACAGAGACTTGAAGGGCATGACTAATAAAGGCGAACTCATGGCAGTCTGAGGCACCCAAAGAGAAAACCAGATCTTTGGTATACACAGAACATTTACAACAATTGACCACATACTGTGTCGCAGAAGAAGCAGGAAATCCTAGTGATCTGTCCTCTGCAGTGCAGTGATGCTGGAAGTCACAAATAAAAGGAGAGCTCAGATCATCCCACACCTATTGGAACTGAGTGCATCTAATAAGCGACCATTAGGTCAAAGAGGAAATTATAAAGAAAACCATGTAATACTTAGGACTGACGGACAGTGAGGACACACCATGTCAAAATGTGTGTAACATGGCTAAATTAGCACTTGAAGGGAAGTTGCCAGCATTAAGTACGTCTCTTAGGAAACAAAGACTAGAATTACATGGAATGAGTCTTTGACTCAATAAGAAGGAGAAGGAGCAACAAATGTGAAAGAAGGAGATAATAAAGGTAAAAGGACAAGTTAGCGATGCAGAGACCAATAGCTACCGCAGAAAATAAAAGGGAAGGTTGACAAAAGTCAAAGCTCATCTTTAGAGGAGTAGAACTAGATTTCTGCCAAGGTTTTTTTTTTTTTTCTGCCAAGGTTTAAAAAAGAAGATGCATATAAAAATACAGAATTATAAAAAGGAAAAGAACTATTAATAGCAGCAGTACATTTTTTTGAAAATGAATGATAGTAAAAAAAAAAAAGAAAATGAATGATAGTATATTTGATAATTTAGGCAAAGTGGATAAATCTCTGGATAAGTAGGAAAATACCAGACTGAGGCAAGAAAAGTGGAAACCTTGAATAAGTAAACATTGAGGAAATGAAAACAATGTGCAAAGATCTCTTCTTCAGTAAAGTCCCAGGTCCAGATGGTTTTATAGGTGCATTTTGCCAGATGTTCCAAGGACAAATACTCCCCACACTAGGTGTGCTTTTGTGGGATATAGTAAAGAGGTAAGTTGCTCATTCTTCTGGCAGATTTGATATTGACGGTTTCACATATGGCCGTGTGAACATCCTGATTAAGGTAGTAGCTCACTGAATCTCACAGTCGTGAGATCGCATTTATTTATCTGCAGATTAGGCCACCACCTCTTGCACTGATCCAGGCTGTTTTCTGCAACACAGAACCTAAGCTTGGAGAACACAGAGCCACGTGTGTTACAGAGACTCAGGTTCAGAGGGAGAGGGCAGTGGGAAGATGGGGATGGGGAGGTTAAGGGGAAAAGTTGAAACAGAATGGCCGTGTCAAAGGATATGTAGGTTTAGAAGGCATTTAACCCACGTTGCCACGGCCCCTCAAGAAAGGTACTACTTTAGCTCTATCATGTTTTCAGACTGGAAACGTTTTGTACCGTGAATCAGAAATTGTTACGCAGAGAGTTTTATAACTACATCTTAGTCCTTTTTTTGTGTGTTTGAGATGGCAAAGACCTATAAATCTATGAAAAACTGTAGAAACACTCAGTATGGTATACATATGATCTCTTATTTTAATAGATATCCATTGAAATTGAAACTCCTACCCAGATACCTTTAGTCGATGAAGCGTCAGGGGAGGTAAGTAAATGTTAAATTTAATTTTAAGAAAGTATTATTTAATAAGATGATTGACTTTCTCTGTGATTTTATTTTTTTTTCTTTTTTCTTTTTTTTTTCTCTGTGATTTTAAATGTGCATTTTACCATAAAAAAATTATAGTAATTGGGTGAGTTTGTAGGGGAAAAATATTTGTGTTCCATTTCTTTTCTACATGCAAAAGTTTGGACATAACTCCTGTCTTGAATTGATCCTTTTTGTATTACCTTCTAATGTTGAGAACTCCAGTTGTTATTACTCTGATGTCATTGTCAAATTTATTAAGCTTATTATAATATTCAGGATATAATACGGTGTTTAGTGCTTTTGTAGCAAATTTATGTATTTGTGATTTTCTTTTTTTCCTGAATCATTTCTTAAGAAAATCCACTTAAGTGTCCAAATGGATCCAATATATTTTTTGTCCTTAAATTTAGAAGCAGATACTTTTGTGTTGTGAATATATTTTTTTAATAATACGCAGGATTACGGACCTGCCTTTTATTTATTGTTTTAACTCAAATTCTTCCTAGGGCCAGGAAGTATTTTCCTATTTTATGGTAAATCTAGGTAAGATTAATTCCATGGCCTGGTTATAACCTGCTCTGTTGACATGTTGAACTCTGATGGGTGTCCACTCTCTGTGACCAGGCGGGGGCTGAATTTTCACATTTCCTCTCTGGGGACGATTAGGCGTGTGAAGCAGTCCTCTTCGATTTGTTATCCAAGTGAGGACTGCAGGGCCAGTTGAGGGTGGGTTAAAAAGGAGGTAAAAGGGGTGGCCTGAAGGTTGCTCAATGCTGTCCTGGACTCAGTTAGCTAACACTAGACTCCTCTGATCACCTCACTGCCTTGCCACTTATGTTGGTGACAGGCTTTGTCAAATCTGGGCACCAGACAGCAGGCAGCTCCCATTGACCAGAGTCTTGCTGTTCCACTCTGGTCCTTTGTTCTCATGTGCTGTGGCTTTGTGTGTTGTGTCGCCAGCACTTACCCTGGGACCTTGCTCTAAAGGGGCTGTTGGAACGAATGATGTTAGACTTCAGAAGGAATTGCCACTATCAGGGAGCGAGCCAGGGTGTCCAGAGCTCTGCCTATTAGCTCTGCCCAGGACAGAATGGTGACTTGGGGCCAGGCTATGTCAGGCTTTTTATTTTTATTTTTTTTTTAGTTTAATAATAGCTTTATTGACTTATAATTCATATATCATACGGCTCACCCCATTTGAAATGTACAGTTAGTGGCTTTTAGTATATTCACAGAGTTGTGTATTCATCATTACAGTCATTTTTCAAGTATGTTCATCACCGAAAAAAGAAACCCTGTACCCATTAGCAGTAATTCCCTGTCTCTCCTTCCCTCAGCCCATGGCAACCACTACTCTAAGTCTATAGGATTCACCTATTCTGGACATTTCATATAAATGGAATTGAAAAAAAAAATAAATGGAATCGAACAGTATGTGGTCTTTTGTGACTTACTACTTTTATTTTGCATCATGGTTTCAAGATTTATCCATGTTGTGATATGTCAGTATTTTGTCTCTTTTTTGTGGCCCAAATAATATTCCATTGTATGGATGTACCACATTTTGTGAAATTGCTCATCAGCTGATCGACATTCAGGGTCTTTCTACTCATTAGCTAGTGTGAATGCTGCTGCTGTGAACATTCGTGCACCGGTTTTCATGCATGAATGGATGTAAGTTTTCATTTCTCTCGCGTGTATCTAAGAGCGGAATTGCTGGGTTATACTAGTCACTATGCTTAACCATCGTTTTGTGGGCAAGGATTCTACTTGTTTCCAGGATATGTTGCATGAGGAAATGAGAAAAGGCGTACCGTATTCTTGAGAAGTACTTGAATCTATTCTACCAAGGAGCGCTTTTTTAGGCAAGGTCCTAACGATAATTTATATCATTGTTATTTTTTCTTTATTTTCTTTTTAGAAGGAAGATATTGTTGTGACTCTCTTACCAGCTGGTCACTGTCCAGGATCAGTTATGTAAGGGAGCCCATCTATTTTGCTATTTTATTATACATGTATTTGTAGAAATAAATCTTCAGGGTCTAGAAAATAATAACGTGTACGGAGATTACTTCTCTAATATGTAGGTGGCAATTTCTTTAATCTTTGTTTTAAAATTGAACTTGGGGGATTGAGGTGAAATCAAGTTTGACCTGTGTGGCTGTCTTTTAACAGAAGTGTTCCATGGCCATTTCTCTGTTGGCTTTGCATTTTCCCATCCCATGGATTTTTCTCTCCATGAGTAGGAGTGATCTCACATAGTTGGGAGAGCCAACACATTTCAGGGGATGTCTGTTGCAAATGCGGAAGTATATTCTATTGTGTTATTCCCCCCAGGAAAGGTGGCAGCTGAGTGGCTGGTATAGTTTAGAGCTTATATTAAAATCCCATTAATACTATATCGTAGGTGGCTCTGTTCGCCAGGAAACATTTGCTGTGGATTTAGTGTATATTTGCTTCGTTAGGATGTTGTATGAGACTTAAAAGTCACCAAGACAAATTTCCTTCTCAGGTTTTTATTTCAGGGCAATAACGGAACAGTCTTGTACACAGGAGACTTCAGAATGGCAAAGGGAGAAGCTGCTAGAATGGAGCTTCTGCACTCCGGGGGCAGGTATTAGACTTTGTCTGGTTTTTGTTTTGTTTTGTTTTGTTTTGTTTTTTTGAGAGCTTGCAGAAGCAGGGGGAGGGTTAGGGACAGAGGGAGAGAGAATCCCAAGCCGACTCCACAGGCAGCACGGAGCCTGACGCGGGCTCCATCTCTAGACCCTGAGATCATGATCTGAGCTGAAATCAAGTCAGCTGCTTAACTGACTGAGCCACCCAGGTACCCCCAGACTTCATGTAATTCTTGACTGGAGGGCTGAATCATCTAAGAAGTTTTACTGCTCCCTTCCCCCCAAGTACAAGCCTATGTTTCAGTTAGAAAATGAAGTTTATTATACTATTTGTGATAGTAAAACAAATTTTTCTCCTTGCAATGGGGTGATGGTAACATTCTTTCTGTAAATTGATTGGGGCAGTAGTTACGTGAATTGTCAAAATTCACCGAGCTGCATTTACAAAATCTTTGTATTTTATTGTGTGGAAATCATTTCCTAACAAAGTTGATTTCACAAAAAAATTCCAAATGGAATGGAGCACCTTCTAAAATCACTGAGAATTTGGGGATCCCTGGGTGGCTCAGCAGTTTAGAGCCTGCCTTCGGCCCGGGGGGATTGAGTCCCAAGTCGGGCTCCCTACATGGAGCCTGCTTCTCCCTCTGCCTGTGTCTCTGCTTCTCTCTCTCTCTGTCTCTTGTGAATAAATAAATAAAATCATAAAAAAAAAATTCTTAAGGGGATTCCTAGTTGGCTTAGCAGTTTAGCGCCTGCCTTCGGCCCAGGGTGTGATCCCGGGGTCCTGGGATCGAGTCCCACATTGGGCTCCCTGCATGGAGCCTGCTTCTCTCTCTGCCTGTGTCTGTGCCCCTCTCTCTCTGTCTCTCATGAATAAGTAAATAAAATCTTTAAAAAAAAAAATAAAATCACTGAGAATTTAAATTTCACATTTATTTTATTTCATGGTAGGTGGTTAACACTAATTGTTTTTTTTTTAAACCCTAATTGTTGTTGTTCTTGTGTTGTTTTTTTTCCAGAGTGAAAGACATCCAAAGTGTGTACTTAGATACTACTTTCTGTGATCCGAAATTTTATCAAATTCCTAGTCGAGTAAGTCTCCCCAGAGAGGCAGGGTAGTAACTGGGGTGTGGCTGTATTTCTAGTGGGGGGTTTCTAGAATAACAGGTCAGATCATAATCGTCCCATTATTAATTGGCATTAATACCTGTGACTGTTGGGAGTAGAAGGGGTGAGTGATGTTCTTAAAAGCATTAAATGCCTTTTAAACCTCTTGACCAGGAGGAGTGTCTGAGGGGAATATCGGAGCTGGTTCGAAGCTGGATCACTCGCAGTCCCTACCATGTCGTGTGGCTGAACTGCAAAGCAGCTTACGGGTATGAGTATCTATTCACCAACCTTAGTGAAGAGTTTGGAGTCCAGGTACGGTGATGGCTTTCTTTTCTGTTGCTCCTTCCATCCTTCCAGGTTCTCCTTTCCTCCCCCTCCCAACCCCTCAACAACCAGCCGCAGTAGCAGAGGGAAGCAGCCTATCAAAGACAGCGTGTTGGGGGCCCGGGTGGCTCAGTCAAACAAACCTCTGCCTTCTGCTCAGGTCATGATCTCCCGGTCCTGGGATCGAGCCCCAGGTCAGGCTCCCTGGTCAGTGGGGAGCCTGCTTCTCCCTTTGCTTCTCCCTCCGCTGCTCCCCCTGCTTGTGTGTGTGCATGCAGGTGCTCTCTCTCTCTTTTTCTGTCAAATAAAATCTTAAACCAAAACAAAGGCATGTGTGGCGCAGGTTGGCAGCCCTGTGGAGTGAGAGGTCATCTCTGTTTATTCGTGTCCTCACAGGAAGAGCCCACTGCAGCCCCGGTGGCTGGGAAGAGCCCTTTGGTGAAATGTCCTGTAGAGCAAATATTTTTTTCAAAACTGTGGGTGGTGAAATAAACGTAGCCATCTGAGTGTATTGCTTACAGTCAGAGTAATTGTCATTTTGTGACAGTTTACTTAGGGAATCAGACACATGCATGTACGCGTGTGTGCAGTGGTGCCCTGGGAAACCCATTTCTTACTGTGGGTCCTGGTCAAGGTGTGTGAAAACCACTGTCCTCGAGCACCGAACCCTTTGGATGGATCCATCTGCCCCCGATCAGGCTGGGAGGGTGTTCTGTTGCACCTTCCCTTCCATGTGCTTTGGTGCTGGGCTCTCAGGCTGACCGCGGAGCCTGGGGCGTGAGTGTGGCTGCGAGCATGTGGCTTCTGCTTGTCCCTGAGAGAAATGACCCTGAATAAAACAAAGTGCTGGAGCTAGTTGGACATTCAAGTTCCATTCCATTTTGTGCCTTGTAACATAGATCTCCGCCCCCCCACCCCTCCCTGCCCTCCAGCCAACAGATTTGTGCCAAAAATTCAGTCATACACAGTGTCGTTCAGTAAAATAAAAAAGATCTAGTTTTTCTGCATTGGACATTTTATAAATTCCTCCCTCCTTTCCTTCGTAAGTTGTGACTCCTTTGGTCCTTCTTTCCTTCTGTCAAAATATATTGGTATAAAGTTGTAAATTCTCCGTTTTGAGGGTTTGCTTTCATTCTGAGATTGTTGTTCCTGTAATTTGGGTGTTAAAATGGCCTTTTAAATTAAAATCAGGGGATCCCTGGGTGGCTCAGTGGTTTAGCGCCTGCCTTTGGCCCAGGGTGTGATCCTGGAGTCCTGGGATCGAGTCCTGCGTCAGGCTCCCGGCATGGGGCCTGCTTCTCCCTCTGCCTGTGTCTCTGCCTCTCTCTCTCTCTCCCTATGTCTATCATGAATGAATGAATGAATCAATCAATCTTAAAAAAATTAATTAAAATCGCAGTGAGGATAGGTTGTGTGCACGCACGCATACATACACACACGCTGATCTCTGTTCTCCATTGTTTTTTCCCTCCTGGCCTCTCTTAGTGAAATAGGAAGGTGACAGCCACTTAGCAGGTGCCAAATTTGGGTTGTAAATTTTTGCGTGTGTGAAGTCCGGAAAGGGTTGAAGCTCCTGCTCTTGCAGGCTCTGAAGGAAGAAACCATGGGCTGAGGAGCCTGCGGATAGGGGAGAGCAGCCTTGGGGGTGGCCCGGTGACCTTGGGGGTGGCCTGGTGACCTCTGGAGGGAGCCCTCTCTTCTGCCCCTTAATCCCTCTGCAGGGGTTAGAAACAGTTTCAGATCAGGAATTTCAAAAGGGACCACAGGGAGGTGTTTGACTAAGGAACCTCAGAGATGGTCTGTGGCAACTTTTTCAGGCTTCTTTATTTTTGTTGAGGACAAAAGTTTCTGTATCTCTGTACACTTCAGAACTCACCCCTTTTCATCTCTGTACAGAGTCCAGAAAAGCAAATTTGTTGCTGCTTCTTGTTAGTCGTTAGTAAACAGGGAGTGAGTGGAATAGGCCGCAGGCTAAGTAAGCAATGACACTTGGATCCTTTTCACGCGTGTCTGGTATTAATTACCACAGCGTTTGACTGTATTCCAATCTATTGTCAGTCAGATTTCAAAATGAGACTAGTTCTTTTTTTTTTTTTTTTTGAGACTAGTTCTTACTGTGCCACTTCATAGTCCTACCACCCGCTTAGGTACACGTCATTTAAAGAAGAGAATCCTTTAAAACTGACACATTGTGACGCCGGGGTGGCTCAGCAGTTTAGCGCCTGCCTTCGGCCCAGGGCGTGATCCTGGAGTCCTGGGATCGAGTCCCACGTCGGGCTCCCTGCATGGAGCCTGCTTCTCTCTCTGTCAGTGTCTCTGCCTCTCTCTGTGTCTCTCTCATGAATAAATAAATAAAATATTTTTTAAAAAACTGACACATTGGCTTAACAATTTAAAATGTATTCACCTTAAAATTCCACAGGTGGCTAAGGTTGTTTGGTTTTTTTCCCCCTCCATCTGCCTTCCTCCTCCTTTTACTCCTGCAAAGGGATGTGTGTTAAGGGGGGATCTGGGCCTCTGCTTCCTGCTCCAGTGGTGTTCCCTCTAAAACTGCCCTTACTTACGCGGCACGTTGGAGATGTGTCTTCCCAAGTCAGTGATTGTTGGGTGTTTGGTTACAAGTGTCTGTGTGTTCACAGTATTTAGTGAACAGTATTTAGAATAAGACTTGGCAGGTAGTAGGTGCACAGTAAATAGGCATTGAATGACTCTTGATGAAGGACAGCAGAATTGACCCTCCAACAGTGCGGGTTTGAACTGCATGGGTCCACGTATACGTGGATCTTCTTTGACAGATGTGCTATCATATCCTATGTGGTAACGTATGGTGGCTGCACTGGCGGTGAGCACAGCATGACAGAGAGTTCTAGTGTCCTTCTCCTCCTTCAATCGCTGTGCCTCCCCCTGAAACTAATGTAACACTGCGTAAGCTGTACTTCAACCCATAAAAGTACAGTGCAGTACTCAGTGCATTTTCTCTTCCTTATGATTTTCTGAATAACATTTTGTTAGCTTACTTTATTGTAATACAGTATGTGATCCATCTACGAAATCTGTGTTAATTGGCTGTTTATGTTATTGGCAAGGCTTCTGGTCAACAGTAGGCTACTAGAGTAGTTAAGTTTTGGGGGAGTAGAAAGTGATGGGGATTTTTTTTTTTTTTTTGACTATGGGGCATTGGGGCACCACAGTCGTTCGAGGCCAGCGGTATTAGCATGGTTCAGTGAAAGCCACCAGCCGAATCCCCAGCATGTTTTATTACCACCGATAGGCACTAATGCTGACCGGTGGGGATATGATCTTTGTCCTTCGCTGTTGACTGCCAGCAGATTACTGGTGTGGACGGAAATAGCCAAAAACTAGGGGTGTATTTTGTTTTAAAGGTGTTATTTATTTGGAGAGGGACAAGCAGACTCGCTGCTAAGCAGGGAGCCCAACACGGGGCTTGATCCCAGGTGCCGCTGCCAAAAACTTAAGTTTTAAGAAAGAAGAAAGAGTTCACTAACTGGATGATTTGCCCTGCATAATTACCCTTGAACAATTTCTTTATAGGAAATACAATTCAAATAATACGCTTATATGTGCTATTTTACTCAGATTCACGTGGACAAACTAGACATGTTTAGAAACATGCCGGACATTCTCCATCATCTCACAACAGACCGTAACACTCAGATCCATGCCTGTCGTCATCCAAAGGTACGGAGTCCATTGTTTTTCTCACTGTTGGCGTGATGAATGGGAAAACAGAATTGTTGGTCCAGAAAGAAGCTGTGAAATCCCATTTTCTAGGCCCCTCAGTTTACAAATGTGAAGATAGGCTGAGATACCCCAGGCCATGCAGCTAGACGTTACTATGTTCCATAAACTGCATGGTAGTCAACAGACACAGACCCTCTTGGTTGTTTAATGAAATAAATCCATACACATTTGATACATGTTTATTTGTAATGAATTAGGTAATGAGTAATGTATTTATAATGGAAATAGTAATATGTTAGAGCTTCTAACTTAAAACATTTATAAACTATTTTTCTTCTACTTATTTGAGATAAATACTTAGGTATAACCTTGCTTCGGACTTAGAAATGGTGTTACGGATTGCTGGGCCAGTTTCAAATGACCATTTTTAGTGTCTTTGCCCCTCATTTGTAATTCATTTTCGAATGCCACCATAGAACTCTCATCACTTATTAAATGTCCTGTTATTAAATGTCAGGTATTAAATTTTGCATTTGCCCTTAACATTTTTTTCCCTTTCAATTTATATAGCCATAATCATGATCTTCAGAAGTGGGATTGCATGATCATCATATCCCTCTAAATTTTAAAATATCTGAGCATTCAATTGCTGAGTAATTTTCATTTTAGTAAATGCTGCATTTATATATTTAGATACTCACTGTGGTAATAATATTGGCTCCATTGCCAAAAACCTAAAGTAAACTTGCTCAGCCCTAAAGTAAAGCATAGTTTAAAAAAAAAAAGAATTCTTATCTACAGCCTGGCCTATTCTACTTGAGACCACTCTAGGGTAACTACAAGGTGAGAAATTATTTTGATGATTGGTAAGCTGCATATTAAAACTCAAATACAAATTTATTTCATCTTTTTGTTTTCATGCACAGAGACACACACCTACTCACTGAATTCACGGATGGAGCAAAGTCCGATAGATACAGAATAGCAACTGTTTTGTCCCTTTTCTTTCTATTTAAAAAAAAAAATGTCTTTGAGAGAGAGTGAGAGAGCACAAGCAGGAGGAGCAGCAGGCAGAGGGAGAAGCAGACTCCCTGCTGACCAGGGCACCCGATTCAGGGACTTGATCCTAGGACCCCAGGATCATTCCCGGAGCCAAAGGCAAAACACTCAACCGGCTGAGCCCCCAGTCCCTGACTTGTAGCCTTTGTCCTCACAAGCCCAGTAAATCTCTTAATTGGCAGATTTGTCTCTGCTCTGAGTTTTCTTACGTCCCACAAGTAGCTGAATTTGTAACTGTCACTTCTGTCACTTCCCACAAGGCTGCCTGCCTCGAAACCCTCCTCTAACTGCTTGGTCTTGGTCCCCCGGCCTCAGGGGTACAGCTCGCAGAGCCCTGGCATACCCCTCCGCCTCATCAGGCTCCAGAGGCCTCCCGAGACATCGGATTTGGATGGAGCGCTAATGGTTTTGCAGGACCCCTCTCCAAACGTGATGTCCTTGGGAAAACAGTTTCATTGCTTTTTAGCCCTTTAAAAGCATTTTTGTTACTTTTCCCTCGAACTGTATTTTGAAAAAGTTGGACGTGTAGCCCGTATCCATGCTTCCCTGTTGTGTAGTGGTGTCCTTTTTAGCATGTGGCGCGGGGGAGCAGGGCGCCCCGAGCTACGATCAGGTGTGTGTTGCGGCCCCTGTGCCCTCTTCTATCTCTCGATGGAGATCAGGTCTCCAGCTTTTGGCTTTTCTTTCAGGACACTGATATTTTCAGAGTCCAGGCCAGTCGTTTTGCAGAATGTTCCTAAATTTGGGATTATCTGATTGTCTCCTTACATCTACTTTTTTGTCATGTCTGTAAACTTAGAAACATTTGTTTTTGAGACCTTGCCTACAGACAGATTTGTTGAAAATGTTGAACTGCTTTTCCTTCTTCGCAATCTTTTTTAGGCAGAGGAATATTTTCACTGGAATAAGTTACCTTGTGGAGCTATTTCCAAAAACAGAATCCCGCTCCACACAATCAGCATTAAGCCATCCACTATGTGGTTTGGAGAAAGAACCAGAAAAACAAATGTAATTGTGAGGTAAGAAAGCAACCTCTCTTTTGAGAGAAACCTTGCTTTTGAGGTAACTTCTCTGATTTAGTTTAAATGCAATTGAGCCTAACCCAGGGAGGAGGATGCACTATAATTATGGAGAATAACTTCTGAAATTTAAACACTATTTAAAAAGGTTCTGCTTCCCAACCTGTCTGATGGCCAGTGTCTTTAGCCAGTATTTGCTGAGGGCTACTCTGGTTGGGTGGCTGGAGACTGAGGGCATCCTGCTTGTCAGGGAGTGGGGGGGTGTGACGCTGCAGGGGATAGAAGCCCTCAGTGGAGCAGAGGAGAACCATAGCGATCATCCCATTTTGGCAACACTTCTTTAATATTGGGTATTCAGAATGTCTACAAATACTTATATTTCTGGAAAGAGTTCCCTCTTGTCCAAGGAGAAACCTTTGATTGTAGGGTGATTGCATATTGGAGTAGACTAAATGAGAAGGCAGGAAATGTAGAACTTAGCTTGGTTTTGTCAAAAGAACTTTTAATTTTTGTGTTTTCATTTCCCTTTAGGACTGGAGAGAGTTCATACAGAGCTTGTTTTTCTTTTCATTCTTCCTACAGTGAGGTAAGAGGATCCCACGGACCCAGACCCCTGTTGCCACCTGCTTCGGCAGCCATCGTGGTTGACAGTAGTGCCTCTGACTACCAGAGGCATCTCTCTTCTTACTGCTTAAGATTTGTTTTGGCTTTTCCTAAAGAAGTTTAGGGAAAACATATCAGTAGATGAGCCATGTTTGCTGAGTACAGAGGAAATTGGCTATTATCACCTACTTTCAGCCTAAACATTGAAAAATGTGGATGATTAAGGTTTTCTTCCCATCTTACTTCCTGCATATATTTTAACTTCCCCACTTTGGTTGTTCTGTCCAGCTGTCATTAGCTGCTTGTAACTTACATGAAGGAGTACTACAGATAAATCTCCTATGGGCGGCCCGAAGGTGCCATCCAGATTTTTGCCCCCTTCCAAAATTTGATTGTGCTGAAAAACTATTTAAAAAATAGTCCTGAATATTCAGCAGTGGGGAAGAACAAAGGCTACTGAGGTAAAGACCTTGTTTCTTTTCTTTTTTCTTTTTTAAAAATATTTTTATTTATTCATTCATGACAGAGAGAGGGAGAGAGGCAGAGACACAGGCAGAGGGAGAAGCAGGCTCCATGCAGGGAGCCCGACGTGGGACTCGATCCCGGGTCTCCAGGAACACGCCCTGGGCTGAAGGTGGCGCCAAACCACTGAGCCATCCCAGGCTGCCCAAGACCTTTTTCCTTAAGAAGGATGTAGCATATTGGGATTACTCAGTTTAAGGCTTATTAAATAGTTTTGTTAGGATTCTTTTTACTTTTTTTTTTTTTTAATTAGTCAACATATAGATAAAACATTATTAGCTTCGTTATTAGCTTCAGATGTAGAGCTCAGTAGTTATCAGTTTTGCATTGTCAGGATCCTTTTCATGTAGGAAATTGACCTGCTAGAGTGGGAACTTGGTATGTGTACTTTATTTGCAAACTCCTCATGCATTTCCAGAGTAAATGCCAGCATCTCATAAGTGCTGAGTTTTAGTAATCTCATGTACATATTAGGAGAAAAAGGTGCATAAAATCAGACTTTGTATGACACTTTTAGTTTGACCATTTCTGCACTTAAACATTGATTTCCCGGGTAACTATCATTTTTGTATTTGGGATACACGGATGCGGCACTGCAGCAGTGAGCCGTGAGCCGTGGGCGTGTTAATGATTCGAACAATTGGATTCTTCAGAGCGCAAGTCAGCCGTAGTGTTGTAAATGACTCTTCATCATATTATCGAAATACCACAGTGTATTTAAATACTATTTAAATACTATTAAATAACTGACCTTAACTTTCAGGTACAAATCGGTTATCTGAGAGCAGCTTGGAAGGGATTCATTGTGATGGCATAATTGAGCTAATGTGTTTTCCTCATTTTATCCTGAAATCTCAGATTGTTGTCAAAGCCCCCTCCTGGGGATTTGTCTTCTGTTTGGTATCTGGCTCAGGATCAAGGCCCCTTCCTTTGATCCCTTAGGGCTGGGGATTCTTTCTGTCTCAGCCACCGGGAAGGCATCTAATGAGGGAATGGGTTTGGCCTTACTTTTTCACTTAGGACTACATCTGGCCTGTTTCCCTCCTTCAGTGTAGTTAGCAGCCGGGTTGGAAAGCATAAGCCTTCCTGGGATTTTATGCAGTTACCCCTTAGGAGGTCTTTTTGGTGCTTGAGCAGAGAGATGAAACAGATGACCCCCCTGCCCTGCCATCATCCCCCACACTCCCTCTGGATTAGCACTACTGATCGCACACATGGAGAGTCACCATGAGCTCCACTTGGTCATCTCTCAGGGTGGTGAGGAGACAGGCTTTCCTGAAAACTCTAATAGGCCTATCCTAAGTATAGATCACGTTGAAATATATTTAAAAACATAAGTAGTAGATTTTTCAAAAATTATTTTAGAGCATATACTCGAATGGGAGGGAGAGGCAGAGAGAATCTCGAGTGTAGAGCTCAACTTCATGACCCTGAGACCATGACCTGAGCTGAAACCAAGTGAGCCGCTCAACCAACTGAGCCACCCAGGTGCCTCCCATAAATAGGAGGCTTAAGTATCATTTCCTGTCAGTTTTTCTGACTACAGCTGATCCTCCTTACTCATGGATTCCTTATTTACAAAAGTCTGCTTGCTCATCAAAATTTATGACCCCCCAAATTAATAGTTGCAGCGCTGCAAGGTTGTTTGCAGTCAGGCCCAGGGAGTCAGCAGACACGCATATTCCCGGCTGAGGCTGAACAGGGTGGTGCTCTGCCCTCGCCACTGAGCTCCAGGGTAAACAGGTGTCCTTTTGCAGGCAGGTCAGTGCTGCATTTACACATTTCTGTGCTTTTTGTTGGGGGTTTCACTGTTTAAAACGGCCCCCAGGTGCAGTGCTGGGGAGCTGTGCATGTTCCTAAGCACAGAGGCTGGGCTGTGCCCTCATGGAAGAAATACATGTGTTTGATAAGCTTTGTTCAGGCAGGAGTTATGGTGCTGTTGGCCGTGAATTCAGTGGTAATGAGTCAACAGTGCACGTGGAATAGGTGTCAGAAGCGCATAGAAAACAAGGTGATAAAAAAAAAAAAAAAAAAAAGAAAACAAGGTGATGCGTTGGTAGGCTGACAGAAACAGTGACCAGAGGTTCACAGGAACCTGGTCTTCCTGGTAGGAGCCCTGGTTCAGTGTTTGCCGACTCACCGTGCCCAGTGACTTCAATGAACATAACGAGGATAAGAATAGACGGTCTTCGTGAATGGTCTTAAGGCAGACATCTGATGCAAGGACATCAGCTTGTACAAGGGACAGAGGGTGCCTCTCTAGTGGGTGTCTCTTGCCTCCTGTGGCCACTTCATTTCTAAGTAAAAGTGAATGATTTCTGGTATAGGTAAACCTTACTTTCTTTATCCCTCTTCCCTTGAAAAGCCTCAGAACAAATTATGCAAATCATATAGGTTGTGGCCAGGTAAGTAATAGTTTCTGCTCTGAAAGTAAAAAAAAAAAGAGTTTATGGAAAATACCTGAAGAATGAATGGGTCGTCTTGCTTTTTCTCCTGTTTTAAATAAGGTAGCCACTTTATTTTAATATGGAGTTATTGATAATTCCTGGGTTCCTACTTCTTTTGATTTGGTAAAGTTGGGTTCTAATAATTACTCAGATCTCAGTTTCCCCACTTGCAGAAGGGAATAAAAACCTTTGTGTGTTGTCATTATCATGTGTGTGATGGATAATTTCACTGAATGTTAAACATATGCCAGGCCAAACTCTTCACATGCATTATCTCATTAAGACTTTTAGCTGAAGAATCGAATGCAGACTCCAGGTAACCTGACCAAGATCACATGTTCACCAAGATCTAACAAGTGACAAAACTGAAACTTGTCTGGATTGTAGAGATGTTTTGAGGAATATTGACAGAGTTCCTCTTTTATAGCATTCAGAACTTTGCAGAAAATCAAGGTAT
This sequence comes from Canis lupus dingo, assembly GCF_003254725.2. Lineage (NCBI taxonomy): Eukaryota > Metazoa > Chordata > Mammalia > Carnivora > Canidae > Canis > Canis lupus. The sequence continues at coordinate 20,248,685 of NC_064244.1, forward strand.
TCATGAAATTTTTGCCTTCAGTTTTCCTCTAGGTTAGAATAAACTGTTAGAACAAATCAAGCATCCTGGAAGAAGTCCATGAATCCATGATTCCTAGTCCTTACTGTGGAACAGAATCACCTGAAGAACACTTAAATATTCAGATTTCCAGGCCCCACTGTAACTCAGTAACAAAAGGATTTTGGGGGTGGGCCTGAATGTTGATTCATTTTTCCTGGGAGGCCCCCAGGTGGTCCCCATGTGCAGCTAGCATTGAGGACCACACAAGAAATTCCTGCTGCTCTTTCTCCTGGCCTCATTTGTTGCTTCTCTGACACCCAGATTTTTCAGCATAGAGATAATTGACCTATTTTATTTTCCTTCTAGATTAAAGATTTCTTGAACTACATCTGTCCTGTGAATGTGTATCCAAATGTCATTCCAATAGGCACAACTTTGGATAAGGTTGTAGAAATGTGAGTAGTTGCTACTTGTGAAACTTCTATTGTTGAACAGATGGATGCAGAGACTAGTTTTGGGCCTAAGAATTGGAGGCAAGGGTGTAGGATGGAATGGCTATAAATACGTTTCTTGCTGGGAACACGATGGCTTTATACATAACACGATATGTTATGTATAATCCTAAAGGCTGCTGGGAATCTGGCCCAAGGAACCATTTGGCAGTGAGGCCCTCCTCAAGTCTTTTTCTGTGCCCTTTTGTATTTTATCATCACCGTGCCTTAGCTTTCAGCCTGTAGAGAGATAAGATTTGTGAGATTCTTCGAAGAGATCAGGAAGCCTCATTAAACAGGGACCAGTAAGCAGCCAGCTAGATGTATTCTCTGAAAGCCAGAAGGTGTCACTGTCTTACTTAATAGTCTTGTAGAATAGGACCTGCTTTTCTGCAGTGCAAGAGCAAATACAGGAGTTTTGCCTTCCTCCATCCTACGACTAGATAGCTGTATAACAGGTTGTATTCTGTTTACCACTTTATTACAGTGAAGTGGTTTTTTAATTATTAGACATGGCTTTTCAGTTTTTAAAAGTAGTTATTTATGATTTTTCCCATGGCTAAGTTTTTATAATCTCTGTAAATGATGATTATATTCCAGTAGCTTTCCCCACAGGAAAAATATAATTATCATATTCGTTTCAGCTTAAAGCCTTTATGCCGATCTTCCCAAAGTACTGAGCCAAAGTATAAACCACTTGGAAAATTGAAGAGAACTAGAAAAACTCACCTAGACTCAGGTAAGAAAATGACCCTGGGCTCAGGGTTTCCACAAGCAAGGCTGTTTTCCAGGCTACTCTGGTCCAGTGAAAGCTGCATTGGGCACAGGTGGGCCTGGAACGGACTGTCACTCAGACCTGTCATCATTCTCTCAAAGTGCTTTGCCTTCCTTTCTTCAGCCTGTAGAATCAGGAGTCCGATCTCCTTCACAAGCTTAGAACAAGCGACTGGGAGAACTGTGCCTCTATTGAATGGTAGGGCCTGTAAGGAGAGGCTGTGCTGTTAGTCTTGGCCATTTCCTTCAAGATACTAGTAAATGCTGATAATGGGAACTTTTGCCACTTTTTCATTATTCTTTTAGTTTTTCAGCAAAGAGCAGCAGTAACCTCTGAGGAAGAAATCAGAGCTTCAGACTCCAAACAAAGCTCTGCTCCTTTATAGCAGCCACATTTTGTGGTTAGGATTCTGAATTTCAGTTGCTTTATAGTGGGGAGCCAGTTACTGTACCAGGTAGCTAATACATGACCAAAAGAGAGTAAATAATGATAGTATTTCTTGAACACCTGCTGTATATGGCAGGTATTGTGCAAGGTCCTTTACGTATGTTACAGTTAAACCTCAAACCTCCAAGGGGTAGGATCCCAATTTCACTAACAAGAAAAATGAAGTTTAGAGAGTGAAGTAAATCCCCCCAGGTCCAGCCAGAAGTGAGTGATGGGGTTGGGATTCTAATCCAGGCCTGTCCTTCTCTTCTCCATTTCTGCATTTCCTCTCATTTAAAATCAAATAGAAAACCATTAAGATGCAAATTCCAGGACTGATTCTAGAAAAACAGTTGCATTTTCAGATGTTACCGCTATCATGTACTGCATCTTCTAATCCTTTATATATACAAACTTAGTTGTAAGTTTAAAAAAAAAAAAACTTTATTTTTTTTAAAAGATTTTATTTATTCATGAAAGACACAGAGAAAGAGAAAGGGAGAGAGAAGCAGAGACACAGGGAGAGGGAGCAGCAGTCTCCATGCAGGGAGCCCGATGTGGGACTTGGTCCCTTATCCTGGGATCACGAACTAAGCCGAAGGCAGCTGCCTGCTGAGCCAGCCAGGTGTCCCTAGTGTCCAGTTGATGCATGTTTACATATTCACGTACTGGAGAAGCTATCACCCTAATTAAGATAATGAAAATATCCATTACCTCCAAGTCCCCCTGTGCCACTTTGTAATTCCTCCCAACTACCCTTCTTGCTCCCTGCTGTCCTGATCCATGCCAAGGCAGCCACTGATCTGCTATCACTGTAGATTAGTTACCATTTTCTAAAGTAATCACATACAAGTATATGTCTGGCTTGTTTCACTCAGCATATTTTGAAACTTACTGATATTGTTGCATGTATCAAAGTTCATTCTTTTTTATTGATGAATAGTATTTATTGCATGGATGTACCACAATTTACTAATCCATTCACCTGTTGTACATTTGGGTTCCCAGTTTTTGGTTAGTACAAATAGAGCTGTAAACATTCATATACACATCTTTGTATGAATGTATGCTTTCATACTAGGAGTGGGTCGTATGGTATCTGTGTCCTTAAAAAACTGCCATATTGTTTTAGAGTGGTTGGACCACTTTGTATTCTCGCCAGTTCTCTTGCTCTACTTTGTTGTCATTATTTGGTCTGGGTAGACTTTGTACTTTTAGGTATCCTAATGTGTATGAAATGGTATCTCATGGTTTTATTTTGCATTTTTCTAAGATCTAGTGAGGTTGAGCATCTTTGGTTATAGGCTATCCATGTATTTTCATTGGGGAAGTGTCTGTTAAATCTTTACCCATTTTATTTTTTTATAATTATTTTCTTTCTTTTAAAGATTTTATCCAATTATTCATGAGACACACACACACACACACACAGAGAGAGAGAGAGAGGCAGAGACACAGGCAGAGGGAAAAGCAGGCTCCATGGCTTCATGCAGGGAGCCCGACATGGGACTCAATCCCGGGTCTCCAGGATCAGGCCCTGGGCTGAAGGCAGGCGCTAAACCGCTGAGCCACCCGGGCTGCCCCTCTTTACCCATTTTAAAAATTACTTTTTCACTTTATTATTGTTCTGAGTGTTTCTGGATATAAATTTATCAGTTACATGCTTTGCAAAACCTTCCTCCTGGTTTGTGGCTCATCTTTGCAGTCTCTTGAAGAGCAGAAATTTTAAATTTTGATGCTCAATTTATTAGTGTTTATTTGTAGCATAGCTAAGAATTCTGCCTGACTGAAGGTCACAAAGGTTTCTTCTTGTTTTCTGATAGTTTTAGGTTTTACATTTAGGTCTATGATCCATTTTTCTAGTTATTTCTAGTTTGTATGGTACAAACTAGAGGTCCAAGGTCTTTGTTTTTTTTTTTTTTTTCCTCCTGCATATGAACATCTAGACACTGGAACCATTTCCTGAAAAGTTGTCTTTTTCCTACTGAATCGTCTTTGCACTTTTGTTGAAAATCAGTTGACAATATATGTGGGAGTCTGCTTCTGGACTTTTTATGTTCCATGATCTCTGTCTTAACATCAGTACTGCCCTGTCTTGATTATTGTACCTTTATGAATTTTGAAATGATACAAGTTCTTGAACTTTTTTGTTACTTTTCAAAGTTGTTTTGGCTATTCCAGGTCTTTTGCATTTCCATCTGAATTTTAGAATCATCTTGCCATTTGTACAAATGTCCATGGGAGGGAGTCTGGGATTTGTTAGTAAATTTGTTGATCTGGGAAGAATTGAGAGATTACATTTAATCTTTATTTGGTTTATTGGCTGTAACTTTTTATTATTTTTTAAAGATTTTATTCATTTATTCATGGGAGACACAGAGAGAGAGAAGCAGGCTTCATGCAGGGAACCTGACGTGGGACTCGATCCAGGGTGTCCAGGAACAGGCCCTGGGCTGAAGGAGCGACCACCTGGGCTGCCCCTGTAACTTTTTATTTTAGTGGCTTAAGTATACATCTTTAACTTAGCAGAGTGAAAAGATATGTATTATTGTAGTAATAGCATAGTATGGTATAAGAAACTTAATGGCAGTTATTTCCCCCCTCACAGTCTGCAATTTTACTCATACGTTTTACTTGTTATAAACCCCACAATATTTGCTTTATGCTGTCAGGTTTTTAAAGCTTTATTGCAGTGTAATTTAGATACCATAAATTTCACCCTTTTTAGGCACACACTACCAGACATGCAGACGTTTGCACCTAATTTTAGAACATTTCTGTTCTTCCAAACTATGCCCATTTCAAGTCCCTCCCCACTAGCACCTCCAGTTTTAGGTAACCACTAAATCTACAGGTTTGTCTCTTCTGGACATTTCATGTAAGTGGAACTGTACAACATTTGGTCTTGTGTGCCTGGCTTCCTAAGCATACTCTTTTTTAGTGCCACATTTTATTTATCCATTCACTAGTTGAGGGACATTTGAGTTGTTTCTACCTTTTATTTTTTTATTTATTTTTTTGTTTCTACCTTTTAGTTATAAGTTATGCTGCTTTGCATATTCGCATACTGGTCTTTGTGTGGACACAGGATTTATTTATTTGGGATAAGTAACATAGGAGTAGCATTTCTAGATGATGGTGGGGGTGGTGATGCGATCTTAGCCTGAGCTGCTATAACAAAATACCAGACTGGGTGGCTTAATAACAGACGGGTCTCATAACTCAGGAGGCTGGAAGTCCACAAGGTGCTGGCCGTTTCATTCTGAGGCTTCTTCTCTTGGCTTGTAGGCAGCTGTCATATTGTGGTGCTGAAAGGCCCCTTCCCGGGGCATGTGCTGGGGCTCTCTGATGTCTAAGGACACCAATCCTATTTCATCAGGGTGCTGTCCTAACTTAAATTATTTCCTTTGAGGCTCCATTTCCAAATACAGCCACACTGGGGGTTAGATGGCTTCAACATGTCAATTTAGGGGGAGGTACATTTATTCCATAATATACACACAGTAAACCTATGTTTTAACATTTTAACAAACTGAGAAGCTATCTTTCAAACTGAACACAATTTTATTCCCACTAGCTAAGGATTCCAATTTCCCCACATTGCAGCTCACACTTTGTCTTTTTGATTATAGCTCTTCTAGTGGGTATAAAGAGGTGTCTCATTATAGTTTTGATTTGCATTTCACTATTTGAGCTTAAGTATTTATGTTCTTTGCTGAAATGTCTACTTCAATCTCTTGCCCATTTTATTTTTTAAATATTTTATTTATTCACGAGAGACACACACACACAGAGAGAGAGGCAGAGACACAGGCAGAGGGAGAAGCAGGCTCCATGCACCGGGAGCCCGATGTGGGACTCAATCCCGGGACTCCAGGACCACGCCCTGGGCCAAAGGCAGGCGCTAAACCGCTGAGCCACCAAGGGATCCTCTCTTGCCCATTTTATTTTTTTCTTGCCCATGTAAAATTTGGATTATCTTCTTGCATTATAAGAGGGGTTTAAATATATATATATATATATATATATATATATATATATATATATATATATAAAATTTTATCTGAGAGTGTGCAGATGAGCAGGAGGAAGGGCAGAGGGAGGAGCAAACTCACCACTGAACAGGGAGCCCCAGTCGGGACTCCATCCCAGAACCCTGGGATCATGACCTGAGCCACCCAGGAGCCCCTGTAAGAATTTTTAAAGGACTTCTACCCAGTGTCCATAATTAGGATTTGCAAATATTTTCTTCCAGTCTATACAGCTTGTCTTTTTACCTTACTGATGGTGTCTTTTGAAGTTTAAAATTTAAGTCCAATTTATCTGATTTTTGTTTTACTGCTTGTGCTTTTGGGGTCCTAATCAACTATGGCTTAATCCAAGATCATGAAGATATTCTCCCATGTATTTTTGATCATTTCAGTTTACCTGAAGTTTACTGTGTTAGGTTCTGCAATAATTTTGGATTTCTAAGAGTATTCATGCATTTTGTTCAGGCATATGGTTAAATGGCTCGGATAGTGTGATTCTTTTGTGTCTAGAACTCACTCTCCCCACTACTAACACAAGGCCCCTTTTAGTACCCCTACAGATGCCCTGTGAATTATAAGGGGTTCCACACTGACTGTTGGGAACAGGCACTGTTCCTAGCACTGTGTGCATTCTGGTCACTTTTAGTTTTTTGGAGTAAGTGTTCCCTGGCCTCAGGTAGTTATCTCACACACAAGTGTGCACTGGCCAGGGTGCTGAACACCAGAGGGGGCCCTCGCTCTAAGCCTCTGCTCTATAGATCCAGCCACACCTCAACTACTGGATGCCCAGGGGCTCTTCCTGCTTGGAAAGGTCACAAAGTGAACTGGGGCAGTCTTAGGGCTCGGAGCCCCTTCATTTGCTTCTCCTGTCTCAGGTGTCTTTGTCCTTCAGTGCCTGATAACGAAGGCTCTCAAGAAATTTGACATATTTATCTGGTTTTAGTGGTTTCATGTGGGAAGTTCAATTTAGTCCCTGTTACTCTTGGCTGGAAGCAGAAATCTTTAACATTTTGTCCTTTTATATATCTATTTTTTATATCTATATTTTATATATATCTATATCTACCCAGAGGACTCTGGTTTTTTTTGGTTTGTGGGCCACTAGTTCTAAGTTTTCAAATTGGTATTTCTTTTTCCCTCATTTTTGCTTTTTTTTTTTGTTGTTAGCTTTGATTTTGTTCCTTGACTCCCTAGTGTTATTATTATTATAGTGATTTTTATAGCTTTTATTTGTATAGGTATAGATCTTTAGCAATCTCTGGTGTCAGTCTGATGTTTTTAGATGTATTTTGTAAGCCATAGGGATGTTTGCTTTAATTCATATCGTTGACCTTAGTCCTGTGCGTGTGCTGCAAGGTCTATGGTAATTTTGGAGTAGTTTTTAGTTTCTTTAGTCTGTTAAATGTTCTGTTGATGCAAGTCAATGGTTAACAAATGTTAACCATGCAGTGTTTAACAAATCTTAGAGCAACGGATTTTTTTGTGTGTCAGCATTTGAAGGGCAAGTTGAGCATTCTTTTCTCAGTCAGTAAAGCTCTTTGTGCTCTGATTTTTTGTTATTATAGCTTATTGAGAATATAGGATTCCACCACTCTATTTTGAATAGCATTTTAATGTATTTCCTTCTCCCCATTTATGTAAATACCTAGAACTCACAGGACATTAAAAATGTTTACTGTGTAGGCACCAGTAAGAACAGAACAGGGTCCTAAGGTTCTGTAGTTGTGTGAGGCTCGTTGGGACTGTGGAGAGGTGGACAACAGGACATAAGCAGGGACCAGGGCAGTGAAAAGGAAGGAAAAACACTTGGGGACTTAGCTGTACAGTGTGTAGAGGCTGAAAAGCAGTTAACCTTTCTGTGGGGAAATTAAACTTCACTTTTACAAATAATTTTGTGATGAACAACACTGTACCTAAGTCTGTTTCACACTTCTCATTATTGGGTTAAATTGTAGAAATTATTTTGTCCAGTATGGCTTACCAAGTTACAAAGTATCTATGAATTATGATGTTTGTCCTTTTTAAAGTTGGGTTTAGATGTGCTTATCAGCCTGGGTAAATGCTATTAAGGATTTTAAAACTTATTTTCTTAGTGTTATATGCCTTTCCATTTTCATGGAGAAATTAGAATCATCTTGGTTTAGTAAAGAAACTTTCTTAGATACAGATTAATATGAAAAATGTTTTGATAGGTTTTACAGTTGAAACATACTGTGATTCTAGTATAGTCACTAATCTAGAAGAATATGAAACTGCTTAACCTTAAATACAAACAATAGAAATATTTCGTAAAATGTAACTGTGGCAAAAACAAATTTATACTCCGTGTTTTGAAAGAAAAGCCGTATCTTGGAGATGAGGAGGATTCCAAATATAGTCGCTAGACATCTTAGTCGCCTTAAGTCCTTAAGAATTAGGCAGAGCAAGGAATCAAACTGATCTGGTTTTGACCTAGAGTCTCGTCACACCACTTCTCTCGACTGGTCTCCTCACTGGTAAAATGCAAGGATGATGATCTCTGGCCCATTTTTTTTTAAAAGCAGCTTTTATATATGTAAGTGTTTAGCTACATCCATGTTACCTTTTTAAGTTGCCAGGACAGCAGTCTCACGAGCATTTAATTTTCCTCTTATGTAATGTTTCATTAGAGGGCAGGAAAGAATGTTTTCCCTCCAATTACATGCTTACTCAATTTATGATAATTTCATTCTCCAAGTAGGGTTTCCTCCTTTTAAGAATTTAAGGGGACTGGCTCATTATATTGCTAGTGCAACATGCTTTAAAAAGAAGATCACACACACAAAAAAAACAAAAACAACAAAGAAAAATCATACACACAAAAGAAAAAAGAAAATCAGTAAATTAAATTCGTGGTTTTCATTTTGGGCCACTAAATGTGGCTTATTCAAAGTAAGCCCCATCTGGCACATTTGTTCCCCCCCAGTGTCTATCACAGCCTTGTGCACTTAGCTGGCTCAGGTTGCTATCACAAATACTAGAGACTGGGTTACTTAGCAATAGACATTTATTTCTCACAGTTCTAGAGGCTGGGCTGTCCAAGGTCCAGGTACCAACAGATTTGGTTCTTGGAGAGGGTCCATTTCCTGGTTGTAGACAACCTCCTCCTCAGCACGTGCTCACCTGCCTTTCTACACACTGTCCGTGCATAAAGAAGGAAAGTGAGTCTTCCTACAAAGACACTAATCCCGTCTTAGGGCTCCCACGTCCAAATACCATGACACTAGGGCTTCAAATTTAGGAACTTTTGAGGACACAGACATTTTGGCCCATAACATCTGCAAAGTAGGTATCAAAATGTTCAAAGAAATAATAGAAAAGTGTTTTATTTAGCCAATTCACTGAGTATCCACTATTTGCCAGGCACGTACAGTTTGCAAACCTGGCTGTTGAACAAGTCACTACTAAACTATAAATCAAATTATTGGGTCCTACCTTCAGCATTTCAGTAGTCTGGAATGAGATACAGAAAGCTGTTTTTTAAAAAGGGTTTCCAGGGGTGCCTGGCTGGCTCAGTCAGAAGAATATGCAACTCTTGATCTCAGGGTCACGAGTCTGAGCCCCATGTTGGGTGTAGAGATTACTTAAATGAGTGAATAAATGGGGGGGAAAAAAGTAAAAAGCTTTGCAGAAAAGGCTAATGAACAGCCAGGTTTAAGAACCACTGACTGTGGCCTATTTGGAGAACACAGATCTGTATTAAATGGGTTAAATTGTTCAAAATATCTAAGGGACCTTTTTTTTTTAAATAATAAATTTATTTTTTATTGGTGTTCAATTTGCCAACATACAGAATAACACCCGTCAAGTGCCCCCCTCAGTGCCCAGTCACCCATTCACCCCCCACCCCCTGCCCTCTTCCCCTTCCACCACCCCTAGTTTGTTTCCCAGAGTTAGGAGTCTTCTTGTTCTGTCTCCCTTTCTGATATTTCCTACCCATTTCTTCTCCCTTCCCTTCTATTCCCTTTCACTATTAAGGGGCCTTTTTCTTAGAAGAAAAGTGAACTATTACTTGCAGTTCCACCAACTGAAATCATAGTTAAATGCTACAAATTGGATTTTAAGTTAAAAGCACCAATTAGCCTCTTTGCGTTCTGTTTCCCATGTATCTCTTGTGTTTTCCCACAGAGGAGGAAGATGACCTCTTTGATGATCCTGTGCCATTACCGTTAAGGCACAAGGCTCCATACCAGCTAACTCTCCACCCTGAGGTATTTGTAATGACTGCAACATCACAAAACCAGCCTGAACAATGGAGACAAAGCACAGGGTACCTCAAAGCAGAGAGCATGCAAACCGTTCCTTGGGCAAACTTTGTAGATTGTGAAGAATCTAACAGTGAAAGTGAAGAAGAATTACAAACCCCAGCTTCATCTCAAGAAGACTTGGGTGCTGTCACACAGCAGCAGCAAAAGGCTGATGTAGAAGTACCACAGTGGGAAATATTCTTTAAAAGAAATGATGAAATCACAGATGACAGTTTGGAAAACCTCCCTTCTTCTACAGAGGCAGGAGGTTCTCAATCACCTAAGCTCTTAAGTGACTCTGATGGGGAATCAACTCATATTTCTTCCCAGAATTCTTCTCAGTCAACACACATATCTGAACAGGGGAGTCAAGGCTGGGACAGCCAATCTGATACTGTTTTGTTATCATCCCAAGAGAGAAACAGTGGGGATATTACCTCCTTAAACAAAAGTAGCTACAGACCAAAAATCAAGGAGAATATCCCTGCTTCTCAGATGGAACAAAATGTACTTTGTCCAAGGAATACTTCCTCTGACTTGAAACACAGAGATCAAAATGTAAAGGTAGTTCCCAGTGTTGGAGAACCGACTGCCCTAAGCAGTGGGAAACACATACCTCAGGAGAAAAGGATGCTAAATCTTAGCACCAATGCAGATTCCCCAAGCTCCTCAGATTTCGAAATTCCCTCAACACCAGAGGCTGAGCTACCTAAAGGAGAGCATTTGCAGTATTTGTATGAGAAGCTGGCAACAGGTGAGAATATAGTCCTTGAAAAGAGAAAAAGCTCATTCTTGGATACTTAAAAATTTTAAAGCTTGCATTCTCAAGCAACCACTAAAAAAACCTACACTAAAGAGGTAATAGTCCAAATCATACCAGACATATCAGAGTGGAGTAAAAACGCTCCTGTAACCTAAAACAGGGCAGTAAAGGGGAAGCAGAGAACAAAAAATGGGACAGATACGGTAGAACTAAATCCATACCTCAATAATTACATTAAGTGAAAATGGTCAAAACGCACCATGAAAACATAGGGGAAAAACAGTCCTCCTATATATAGTGAATGATGCAGGTAGGTTAACAGCAAAGAATGGAAAAAGATCCCTAAATACTACTTAAAGAAGCCGGAATGACCATATTAGCATCAGGCAAATTTCTAATGATAAAAGATCTACACACAACGCTGTATGTATATGTACCTAAAAACAGCTTCCAAATACAAAGAGCTAAAACCAAGGAGAAAGACAAACTAATGCACAATTCTAGCTAGGGACTTGCCCATTCCTCTGTCAATAACAGAATCAGCATACAGGAAGTGAGGAAAGATACAGAATGAATAGCACCACTGACCAACTGGATCTAACTGACGTAGAACACTCCACCCAACAACGTAAGTGCCCATGGCACACTGACCACGATAGACAACCGTATCCTGCAGGTCATAAAATGCTTCAAAAATCAGCCCCTTATTTATCTCAAAAGCTGTATCACTTACAAATGCTGGTATGAATACAATGACAAAATTTAAAGCAGAAAAATTAGAACCTAAAATAATTAAATGGCAAAAGCATTAATGTGTTCTGAGTTGTTTTCCTTCAAGTCCATCAATGGGTTATGTCATCAACACTTTGGGGTATGCTGACATTTTATACATTACGGAAGCAAAAAGATTTCACTTACAATGATTTAAGTAGAGAATCTAAAACAATCTGCAGATTAAATGGAATGATATGCATTATCATGCGTATCACTGACCCCTTTTTTCTACCTCAGCAGCTACTCCTCAGCTTTTGATGAAATATATTCCACAGACTCCATATGACTCGGGTAGAAATACATTCACCCCATTTTACCCCTCTCTCCTATGAGTACTATTACTAAATGCAAAGTGAATATAAAATTATTAAGGAAACCAGCAGAAATTGCAGATCATTGGTTGAGTATCAAGTCATAACTACAACAGGCCTAATAAAACCCAGAGACTTGACTTTTTATTTACAGCTCTAAAAATTAGTTACACTTAATTATTACAAATCATGTAATCAGGGCAGCCCTGGTGGCACAGCGGTTTGGCGCCGCCTGCAGCCCAGGGCATGATCCTGGAGATCCTGGATCAAGTCCCACGTCAGGCTCTCTGCATGGAGCCTGCTTCTCCCTCTGCCTGTGTCTCTGCTACTCTCTCTCTCTGCATCTCTATGAATGAATAAATAAATAAAATCTTAAAAAAAAGTCAGGTTATCAAATGTAACTATATATTCACTGACACTGAAGACCTCACCTTTAACAGTCTAGCTTATAACCCAAAACATGCCTGTAAACATTCTGAATTTTTTAGCACTTTATAATCACACTATCAATTTAATATTACATACTGCCATGTTCTTATTGTTCTATAGGTGAATCTGGCATAATAAATGCCAGCTGAATGAATATAAGGGCTAGGAGCACTAGAACAAACTTAAGAAGAAAAAAAAAAAACTTGTAGCCATCACTGAAGATTACAGTACAGAAGAACTGTAGCAAATACTTACATATGGTGCTTACTCTATGATGATGATTCATTCTTTTACACACTGGATATCAACTCCATTAATTCTTACCACCACCCTTTGAGGTAGAGAAATTATTCTCCCCATTCAAAAATGAGGCTAAGGCACAGAGAGGTTAGTTCACACAGCCGGGAGGGGGTAAAGCCAGGAATGAAAATGCTGGCAACTCAAGCTCCAGAGTCCATGCTCTTAGCCACCATGCAATAATGCCTCTCAAAAAGAGCACAGGAGGAAGCAGGATTAATTATAGTGACTACTTGATTTTTACTTTAAGAACTGTAAAGTATAAAAGAATAAGTGAAAAAAAGTTTCAAAATGCCAAGATACAGCCCAGATGCTAGCCACATTTGCCTTAGGAATCCAAGAGTTACATGTTTGTTGAAACTAAAAGTATAAAATTGAGTGCATTATAGTCAGGTGTTACTGGCCCCAAGCTGGGTGATCTATGGGTGTGTTAATCTTATCTACCCGTCTAGACCCTTTCCTTTGCTGTGCTATAGGGCCAAGAGCACCAGACTCACAGGCTTAGGAGAAGCACAAGAGCACATATAAAGAGCCTAAGACTTGCTCAAAGAATGGAAGCTTTATGTTAAATTTCCTGGTGACTAATAATACTCAAAAAATTTTACAAGTATCTATCCATATCCATTTTATGCTATGTAAAATTCTACTCTAATATTTAAATGGATCAACCATGACTGACAAACTTCTTAAAAGGCAAATAACATTTAAGGGAATAGTATAAAAACCTCTGGTTAATTTCAAAAGAAGTAGGCAGGAATATACTGGTGTTTTTGGCCCTTTTGTAGCCTTACTGGAAAAGACAGTAAAATATTCAGAAACAAAGCTAACCTACAATAAATAGAAAATCAAATGCCAAACTAAATTTATTTGGCTAAAGAAAAGTGAACTGTAAGAAAAATAAGTGCAGTCTAGATTTTGCACATAGAGGGAAAAGACCCTGAGATTACCAATTGTGTATCGCGATCCTTATATAGATACTGAAAACAACGGTATTAGTAAAACTCAGACTGGATTAATTTACAGTTTAAACTTGATCTAAATATTACCCTTGAATTTTGGCTATACTTATACTGAAGGGACAAATTCTGACAAGAAACTAAAGAAGCTAAATGTTGACAAAATAGTTAAAAGCTTCTAACAGTTTCATGTAGAGGGTTTCTAGTTTACTAAGTCCAACTTTTTAATAAAGTAAGGGTAACAGGTCATTAAAATCTCAAAGATCCATTAAATTTCTAGTAATAAAGACAAAATGAAACAAATTTACTGAAAATAGCCATTTTCCCTTTGCCCTCCTGTTTTACATTTTTTTTAACCACAAAAAGTAGACAAGATTAACTGGATAGTACAACTGACTTTTTAAGAAGAATATTAAAATTATATCTTTAAACCTGTTGAAGAATTATAATTCAAAGTAAGCTTGGCCATTGGAGCATTATAAATCTGTGATGTTCTCACCACTGAAACCATGTGACTAATTTCTCATTAAAAAAACACTAAGAAATGGCACTAAAAAAAAATGTATTTTTCCTTGACACCTTCTGCAGATTTTGGTTAACACACTGAGACTCCAAACATGTAAAAAAAATTTACCGTATATTATAAAAGAGCAAAATCATGTGGTAGCTATAAAAATATAATGCATAAAGAAACACAGCTTCTCCCAAAAAAGAGGTTAAGAATTTAGAAGATATTGGAAGTGCTGCATTTGAGGTCCATTCAATTTTACCCACTTATTTTAGGGTCATTAAAGCAACAGGGCAATGAGCTTAGGTATAATTTAATTAGGAATACTGAAAGCCAGATTTACTTGCTGCGTTTACCTTCATGCTGGACACCATGATTACAAATCCCACAATCACAGAAATGAAAACACATTTTTTCCTGATTGATGTTTTACTATGCAGGAAAACAAAACAAAAACCAAACAAGGAATATATTCCATTTCAGTCTTCATGGTTCAAGTAAAAAAAGTTCTCATAACTCAGGTACACACTTTGTCCAACCCAAGTTTTAGCTTTATCATATTTTAAAAATTCATGTATAAAAAATAAGTATCAGTTCAAAATATAGATTATTTTAAGAGACTGCAGAAAATATAAAAATAATTAAGTTTGGTGGAAATGTTAAAACTGCCTGAAATTCAGAAGATGTATCATATGAAACATTATTGTTAGGTACAACTGCACTCAGGGCTATCTTGTTTTATTATTTATGTTTAGACCAGAAGTACTCAACATGGATCTCTTAATTTACGTTACTAAGAGGGGCCCTTAAAGTGCTCCATTTCCTCTGCCTGGCACTCCCCAAAACTCTCCTGGTCCCACTGCCCCCATCCTTCAAAGCAGCATAATGGGCAGCCATTCTAGAATTTTAGAGCTTTTTTTGGAAATTATTCCTTTAAGGGATTAAAAATCTTTAAGAATTACTGGTTCAGATATACATGCCTCAGAACAGTCTAGATTGTTTCAAAATATGAAATCAAACTGTATTTAAACTTTTATATTTAATTTAGACCTTAAATTTATCATTAAAATCCAGTATTTTGATGAAAGTAGGAAAATAGAATAATTCAGTATCACCTGTTTGTCTCAAATACAAGTACAGTGAGTAATAATGGGAATGACAACATAACAGAAATAGCACTTGTATATATTTGCCCAAATTGAATTAACTCTCTAAATTCAAGGTGTATGGCAGGTTGAATATTTGATCTTAGTGACTTACACTACTAGTTTGCTTAAACACTGAAGGAGGCATTTTTCTCTAGTCTTTTTATGTATGCATATGCTCATCTATAAATAGTTTTCCCTTCATGTTTAGTATCTAATCACTAAATATGTATATCTCAAATTAGTCTATGTGACCCTGTGTTCTTCTCTTCAGAAGCATCACTAATACATTTGGCCAATAGTTTGAAACATGAACTGTAATTAACATAGCATATAATCTTGACAATCTGAAAAGAGTCCCAAATACTTTTTTGAAATGTTAACATTAAAAAAAAACAAAACTACAATTGTCAGCTCTATTTCCTGAAAATTCAGTTGAGGTAACCTCTGCAAGTCACAGCTCCACACTTGCACACAGTTCTGACCCTCTTTTTGGCTGGGCTGTGGTCAACAGAATCTGAAGATATATCTCCAGAACCTGATCACATAGAAAAAGAAATACAGAAGAGTTAAGACAATTCAGAAGGAAGTTCAAATTTTCTATCAGTTTTAAGTAAATGTGAATATTCAGAGACAAATCATTATGAATTATCTTTTGAAAGGATGGTGTGAGCTAGTAAGAGATAAACACATATGCTATTAGCCCATATTAATAAGACTAGCTTGGAAATGATGGAACTTACTGGGAAAAATCCAATACATAATCACTCAATTTCACACTCTATTAAAGGCCATAAAGCTAGGCTAAATAGTAACAAGCTGTACTTAACACTTAGAAAAAACAGAAAAAAAACAGTCACAATGAAGCAAATAAAAGTACCATTAAAAAAAAAAAAAGCCAAATCCGAGTAGGATTGAACTAAGTTAACATATGATTTAAATCAGATTTTCAGCCTTTTGAATATACATCTCTTGGTAAATATTCAGGAATGTATGCCTTACAATTTAAAAATACAAGTAATACTGAGAAAAGATGTATAATAAGCTTTCATAATGGGAATTAAGAAAAAAGCAGGTGGCAATGTGGTATAGAGAAAAGAACATTACTCAGCTCAAGGTCATACAGACCTGGATTCTAGTTTTACCTGTGTCAGATTAGCTTATGACCTTGAGTAAAATGACAAATTTAGCCTCATTTTTTTCTCCTTTTTAATATCTGCTTGGTTCAGATCTTTTGGTTCAGGTTTTTTTTTTGATTAGATTCTTTGTACCGAAACAACTGAACACCAATCAAACTACTTGAAAACCATACCTTTCATTTGATAATCAAAAGTGAGCTCTTCTCCAGCATTTATAGTTCTTGTGGAAAATAATGCTATTCGGGGAAGACGGGTATCAAGGTTGTCAATGAAAACATTGAACACCTGAAGATTTGGGTCACACTAAAAAGGAACATTAGAACCCATTTAAGTAAAAAAGACATGAACCTTCTCTTCTACATGCCATATAAAATACTTAATTTCCCAGACTTGTATTTTTTAAAGTTCTATTAGGAATTACATTGTTTATTGTTTAGAGGTCTTTGAGGCATGCAAATTAAAAAATACTGTTTTCACTTACAGAAAATCTTAAACACACTAGCAAAAATGATAAATCCACATATATTCACCTGCAGCTACAACAATTACTAATATTTTTACCAATCCTGTTTCATTTAGTCTCAACCTTTTAACTTTTCTGTCATGATAACATTATCATTTAGCCTGTATGTAGTTCAGTAAGGCATAAAGAAATAGAAATAGAATAAGTCAGCACTATACAACTCAGATTCCATACTGTATGGGGTTTCATTGCTTTAACTTCTGTTTGGAATTCTACATGAAGTTCTGGACAATGCAGGAAGAAACATCTAGTGAATCATACTAAGAAATCAAAATAAGTGTTTACTTGTCCTTGAATAGACTATTTCCAGAGTATCTCAAACTTACCATTAAGAAAAAAAATTAAAGCAAAATAAGTAAATAAAAAAACTAACAATGAAGGAATCAGAAGGTCTGACATTTCACTACTAAACATAAACTAGTTTCTTGGTATAAAAATCCATCAAAAGTTTAGCATGGTCTACCTTCCTTATATGGCAGCTACATAACTTACATTTATCTGCTGGCACTTAGTAGGTACCCAGTAACTATTCACCTCTTATTTTTAGAAATAGTTTATAGAAGTTAAAATTCTACAGTTAAGGTTCTAGCTGTAGTCTAAGATCTTTTCAAACATGAATTGAAAATACTAACTTGTAATTTAGAAAAATGGCCCTAAAAACTTATTCTACAAATTCTGAAATTTTATTTTTTATTTTTTTTAAAAAATTTTTTATTTATTTATGATAGTCACACAGAGAGAGAGAGAGAGAGAGGCAGAGACACAGGCAGAGAGAGAAGCAGGCTCCATGCACCAGGAGCCCGACGTGGGATTCGATCCCGAGTCTCCAGGATCGCGCCCTGGGCCAAAGGCAGGCGCCAAACCGCTGTGCCACCCAGGGATCCCCAAATTCTGAAATTTTATAAACAGCTTAACATGTTTACATTTTAAGAAAATACAGCTATCTTTAGTTGCAATCCTAAAATTCAGCTGTTAACTTCTGTAAGAAACTTCTACAGTTGCATGTGATTCTTCACCTTTCCACCTCTTAATTCCTCCACTCCCTTCTTCCTCTATATGAAGAGAAAACCTTACAAAGTTTTGAAAAGATTAGATGAAATACATAAAATCTCTTGCAAAATGCCTGGTATTTGGTAGTCACCTCAATGAATTTTCCAAATACAGCAATAATACCACAACCTAACTGAAGAGTTCTTTGTATTAAAATGCTTTGGAGGGACGCCTGGGTGCTCAGCGGTTGAGCATCTTGCCTTCCGCTCAGGGCATGATCCCAGAGTTCCAGGATCGAATCCCACATCAGGCTCCCTGCATGGAGCCTGCTTTTCCCTCTGTCTGTGTCACTGCACCGCCCCCCCCCCCCATCTCTCATGAATAAACAAAATCTTAAAAAAAATGCTTTGGAAATATTAAAAGGGTAAGTAACTTAAATACTCCTCAACTATGGACAAATCGTTAAAAACAGTACTAAGTTGATTAGTCCTGTCTATTCTTTAAGTATCACTTACACTGTGATTAACAAAATGAGAGACATTTCCATATCGGGCTGCATCCACTGTGAATTCATCAGATTCATAATCCAGATCAAAGAGATATGTGATTCCCTTGTTGTCATATAATTGTCCCCGTCTTTCAGCTTCTTCGCTTGTGATTACCTAAAAAGAAGAAACTATAGTATATTATATAGCTATTGTTGAATTGAACACTCACCCATAAATCTATTATTAATTTATTAATGCCTTAACAACAAAGGTTTAGAAAGTAAGAAATTGAGGTGTCTTTAAAACAAATATTCAGGGATGCCTGGGTGGTTCAGATGGTTGGGCATCCACCTTTGGCTCAAGTCATGATCTCTAGATCCTGGGATAGAGCCCCATGTTGGGGTCCCAGCTCAGTTGGGAGTCTGCTTCTCCCTCTGTCTCTCTTCCTGCTTGTGCGCGCGCTCTCTCTCTCTCTTGCTTTCAAATGAATAAAAAAAATGTTAAAAAAAATAAAACATATTTACACAAGAGCTACAAGAGCTCTCTACAAGAGCTGAATGGAAAGATGTGGCAAACTAAGGGCAGAAATGACTGCAAAAGAATCAAGGCTGTTTAGACAGGCATTGGGACAACCCACAATTAACAAATTAAGACAGTATTACTTTCATTCTTATTTATTCAGATGTTCAAAAAGCTACCCAAGTATAGCTTTCTGTAGGATATAATGGAATATAAAGGGATAAATTTACAAGTAAAGATAGTCTTAAAAACCTTATTTTTCCTGTAATTAATCTGTGCAGTTATAAATGGAAATTTGTTACAAATACAGAATTTGCAGCCAACTGTATGGGAAGTTTAGTTTCGTAAAGTAGGCTCTTTTCATGTAATTCTGTAGCTCAAAACTCTCGTGTACAGTTCTGTTCTAAGAACATAGCTTTACCAGATGCCTGAGTTAAACCAAAAACATCTAAAGTGATTGTCGGTGTCAACCAGATTTACAAATCTGATTATACAAGATCTAGTATCCCTAATAGAGATTTACAATAATCTGCCCTTGTCTCAATACTGAAGGCTTGAAATACTTCCAATCTCAGAATTCTAGATGAATACAGATAATTATATGTGACCTAATTCCACATAACTTTAAAATGTCATATGTGACAAACTGAGATACACAGTCACACTTTTATTTTCCAGTCAGCGTAATCCTTCACTCAGTTTGAGGAAGTGTAGCATAGGGGAAAAGTGCACTCATTTTGGAGCCTTGGTTTTGAATCCTGGCTCCTCTTCACTTCAACGTGACCTTGCTCAAGTTAAATTCTCTATGCCTGTTTCCTCATCTATAGTAATGGAGATAATACTACTACCCCAGAGTTATTGAGACGATTAATGAGTTAAAACAAAAGGTACTTAGAATAGTATGTGGTACATGCTAAATACTACTTTTTCATATATTCAAATTATATGTATAAAAATAAATTAGCTCAGTCTTTGGTAATTTAGAGAATAGTCTCTGAGCTACAAAGAATTTGGATTTTCTTGTGGATGCAATAAATGCTCTTAGGTATATTTTACATTTGTACGGAAAACATTTGTCTACAGTATCTCTCATGTTGATACAATACTGAATTTGGCCAACTACACTTAACCATATTTAGTCAAATGGATGGATTATAATCTAAACGTTTCTAAAGTTAGCATGTGTGTAGATCTGATTTTTTTCTTAGGACTTTTGTGTAAAATAGTTGCCATATTTTACAATTTCAATGACTATGTGTGGGTTTTTTGGTTTTGTTTTTTTTTTGGAATGGGTGCTTTTGAAAGAGGACTGTTTGTCATTATATCTATTTTTGTTCATATACAAGTCTGTATTTCTAATTATGCCAGTGAACCCTTCTCTCAAACCCGAGATTTTTACACACTTGCAAATAGTAATATAAAATTGTACCAATATTTGTTACTAAGGTAAAAAAAAAAAAGCATAAACCTCCCACACCCATTATTTAAGTTGAACATACCTCTCCAACATATTCCATGACAAAACTCATTCTTTTAATCTTCACAAGGGTTTTTACACCCCAGCCACAGCCATTACTAGTTCGAAAGATGCAAAGTGAATACTGGGTGCCTTTTTGTACAATCCTATTGGGACAATCGGGTCCACATTGACACCTCGAGTTGCATTCATAAATGGGGGTACCAGGTGGGATTTTAATTTGCTGGTTTTTATTATAAGCCAAAAGAACTCCAGCTTCAGCAGGACAACATTTCTCAAAGAAGCAATCTGTACATGAACAACCAAAGGTAGCTTCATTGACTAAGCTGATTCCAGGAGCTGGTTTGTATTCATTAATATAGTAGAAGTCTGAAGGTGGGCCCTCTAAGTCAACAGTATTTTCAACAAAAATCATTCCTTTATGATTCTTTCTTCTGTTGAGTTCATCTTGCCATCTCTGCAGAGCTATCCTCTGTTTAGCCTTCTTTACAATGTATTCAGCAATGGCAGGTTTCAGAGCTTTGTTATTGTCTTTTAGAGATATTGCTTTGCCTTTCTTTACCTGAGATAAATAATTATGCTTGTCATTAGAGAACTGCTGAAGTAGTAATGGGCACTTGAGATTTTGCAAAGGTTCCCAAGTATTTGTAGAATCTGGCCATCCTTTCCATTTTACAAGATAATATTCCATATCCTTAAAATATAAAAGAAAATTGCAATCAGATTATGACAGTCCTAATTACTTAAAATAATATCTTGAAGGGTAAGGTAGCCATTATCATTCTCCTTAATAAAGTTCAGAATACACTGAGTCAGAGGTTTTCTTTATACTACATAAAATATGTACAGAATTTAGTTTAGTATGTTTGAACACAGGTAAAGAATTGCACCTCGGAGATAAGAGTACTGAAATTCAATGGTATTTATCTTGATCATGGAAACAGGTAGTCTCAAAACTAACAATTTATGACCTACGTTAGTACTTGACATGACCAGCACAGATGTAGGCATCCTCTAAGTAGGGAATTTTAATATTTTACATTGGATATAAGGCAAGTTCTACTTCTCTATATCATGGGGCACACAGCCCTTAGATGTTCTAGAAACACAATGTTCAATACAAACATTCCTAGCTGCCATGTAGCTACTGAGCACCTTAAATCTGGCTAGTCGAAATTGAGATGTGCTTTAAGTACAATATACATTGAGTTCAAACAATAAACAAAAAAATAACATATTCAACATTTGAAAAGTACTGATTACTGAAATATTTTGCTTTTATTGGGTGAAATATCTTTTTTTTTTTTAATTTAAAATCATCTCTATGAGCAATGTGGGGCTCAAACTCACAATCCCAAGATTAAGAGTCACATACTCTACCGACTGAGCCAGCCAGGTGCCCCTGATTAAAAATATTACTGAAAGCAATCTCACTGGTTTCATTTCACTTGTTTAATGTGATTACTAGAAAATTTAAAATTACATATATGTAGCTTATATTGTTTCTATTGGACATAACTATTCCAGAGAATTCTTACTTTAGACTCACGCATGAATGGATTAGGTAGCAGCTACCAAAGAGCAAACATTTTGATTTATCCCTCTGACTGCTGTTGTGGCCACCATGGTAACTAGAATTTTGCCTTCCTACCCCAGTGAGTCACTGAGGTTCTCCTCCCTTAAAATCAGGGAATTCCATGTTAAGTAAGTTTCTCTTTAAAAATGTAGTCAAGTGTGTAATAAAATAAAAAAATTCTAAAGCCCTTCAATTTTTTCTTTGTCGTCTGGAATAACATATATCCACATTCTAAAATATAAAAGTGATTAAACTGTATTCTACAGTTTTTAGTTATTTTAAATCAGATATAGATTAAAACCTTAACTGGGATACATTTGCTTTTCCCTAAAATTTTTAACAAAGTTTTTATTATAAAGTAAGGATGAGCATCACACTTGTTCTACTATTCATAATTTATTAATGCCAAATAACCTGGAAGACTTGAGAAATGTTGCTGAGGCACAAATTAGGGGGAGGTACCCTGAGGCAGCTTTGCTGAAGTCACTTAGCCAGTAAGTTTTATTTTCTCTCCACCGATGAATCTCAATGTTTCAGTATAGTCTACTCAATAAGCAATACTGCTTGTGAATTAAAAGAACTATTCTTTATCAAAAACAGTCAAAATATGCATTACCTATTAAAAAATATGGTTAAATTAAGGTGTGAAGATATGCACAAAAATTGTACTTTTGTGGAAATACATATTGTGATTTCAGTGGAAAAAAAGGAAAAGCTTAGTCACATATTTAAGTGTTAAACTGGCTGACTAAAGTAACACAGATTTCTTCCTCCTGTCCGGTTACTACAATTTAGGATTTACATTAGTAGATATCTGGCTCAACAATAATGTGATCCAAGTGGCAGTATCTAACATATCTATTCTACTTCTTAGCTAAGGAAGTTTTTAATTTTTCTGACTTGGGAATAAAGCAATTCAACTCTAGTCCTCTTTTTTGTCTACAACAGTTTTTCCTATCATAACCCTGGATTATGCCAAAAGTTGTCAGCAAATAATGAAAGAAACAATAACACTGGCTTCAAATCAAATGATTAAGCTAAATTATCATTCAGCAGAACTAGTAACACCAGGCCTCTGAAGTCAGCTTCCAAAGTAGTATGTATTGTTTAATTATGAGCCAGCTGCATTATTAGTGACTAAATTTTGTATGTTAATCCCATTGGTATCTACTTAATTTATGGCTAGTAAAGATGTTTATAAAACATGAGTGCCTTTGGCAAGATAGTATAGAAATACTAGTAATATCTCTACTTGATAGACTTATTTTAGTAAATGTATTTTACTTTTAAATCCAAAACTATTCCCATTTTGAAAAGTTGATAATTTTACACAGAAAAATTAGTTTGGCTTAACAGACTTAGTTAATTCATTATGTTAAAAATCTCAAATAAAAGCCCAAAAGTTCCTAAGCCTCATAGATGTCAGTATCTTCTGATATGCAATCAACTCTTGATTACCCATAGAAATGGAGTATGATTGTAAAAATAATCCATCAATCACTCCTGTATAATTTAGAATGCATCATAAGATTTTTTTCTTAAAGACATTTTCCCCCACTATGCATGGCTTAGGTTAAAATTCATTCAAATATTTTAGTATTTAAAATAAGTACATGTAAGTTCAGCCACTAGGGGGTGTGAAGAGATATAAGGTAGGGCTAACCTTTAGGAGTTAAAAAAAATCTCACTGGGAAAAGAGGCAATAATATGTACAGTAAGCAGCAATGCAAAGCGGTACAATTTTAAATGGCAAAACAAGACAATAAATACCTAGAATATAAAGAGGGAAATTAATATAGTCAGAAAGGAGTACAGAGAAAGCAGAACAAACTAAACTGTGAAAAGCCGATAGGGTTTGTTGGGTAGGGAACAAACAGGGCAGGCAGGATGAAAAACACCAGCAAAAGCTTGGAGCTAAGATTTGTATGAAGTATCCAGAAAACAGTGAAGAGATGGATCTGGCTAGCTTTAAAGTTCAGAATATTGAAGCAAGAAATTCAACTGTAATGGCAAGGCAAGAGC
Organism: Canis lupus dingo; assembly: GCF_003254725.2. Lineage (NCBI taxonomy): Eukaryota > Metazoa > Chordata > Mammalia > Carnivora > Canidae > Canis > Canis lupus. The sequence goes on from NC_064244.1 coordinate 20,272,590, forward strand.
AAATTTCAGCTTTGAACACTCAACAGAGGCATTTGAACTTTTTTGTAGGCCAATGGTTCTTACAATTCTCAGAAACCATGGTGTTTCTGCAGGAAGCTTCATTACATACACATACATTTAATTCCACCTTGTTCATTAGGAACAATTTACCAGTCTTCTAATTGCCAAGCCAACGACTCTTCTTCAGTCCTCCTGCTACTTCACTTAGGCTTTGATACCACCCTTTTCTCTTCACTATTGTTCCTTTTCTGCCTTCTTTGGTGAGACTACTTATACTATATCGCTGCCCATCACTTAATGCAGATACTCGGGGCTCTGTTCTTGCCCCTTTTCACAACAAATGTTTATCCCTTTTGAGAATCTAAAGAAAACTATGGACCTTCCCCTAACAAAAGTCACATATGTCGTGTTTTGGATAATGGAGACTGTTTGGATTCCAGAAGTTAATTCTTGCTCTCTGGGCAATCTTATCACTCTAGTGGTGTTAACATATGCTAATGACTTCCAAAACTTCATCCCTATATAACTTCAATGCCCCACCCCATATATCCAATAGCTTACTGGATGTCCAATAGGTTCTTAAATCCACCTATCTCCATGGAACTTCCTAGATGGATTTTTGTTTCCCATGGTAATCTTACCATCTACCCAGTCACAGAGTCACAAACTAGGAGCTCAATCTAGATTCTTCTCAACCCATCAGGTTTCTTCAGATACTTGTTCCTGTCCATCTCTATTACCATAGCCCTAGTTACTTCAGGCCTTCAATTCTTCCTGGGATTATTACATTAACCTCCTAACTGGTTTCCCTGCCTCTAGTCTGACAATACCCCACTTTATCTTTACTAAAGTTTTCTTATAAAAATAAGAAATCCACAATACCAATCATTCTATTACTTTCTTGCTTAAAAATTTTAATGGCTCCCCCATAACCTAAAGAATGAAGTTCAAACTTCCTATTATAAAAAGATCATTCTTGGGACGCCTGGGTGGCTCAGTGGTTGAGCGTCTGCCTTTGGCTCAGGGCCTAATCCCGGATTCTCAGGATGGACTCGTCTCACATCGGACTCCTTGCATGGAGCCTGCTTCTCCTCCCTCTGCCTGTGTCTGGCCTCTCTTTCTGTGTCTCTCATGAATAAATACATAAAAGCTTTAAAAAATAATAAAAAGATCATTCTTGATTGGGTCCCTGATGCCTCTCTGGCACAGTCTTCCATTATGGCCCCATTCATACACCACCCTCTAGCAATACTGAACTGTGGCTGCTAGTACTTGAACATGCCAGGCCTTTTCACTCCTTTCTGCTTTGTTCACAAAGTTCTAATTACAATGACCTCTTCCATTTCCATAATGAACTTATTTTGGTCTCATCTTTTATTTGTGAAAAAAAAGCTACTCATCTTTATAAGTCAGCTCAAATGTCACCTACCCTGTGAAGTCTTTCTTGCTTCTCTTATCCAAGGAGAGCTGATCACTGCCAACCCCTGTGTTCCCACTTCCAAACTTAACCAGAGACCGAGGGGGATGAAATCTTATTCTTCATAGCCCCCAAACCAAGCACAATGGGCTACTTTATCTTTGGCTTTGACTACATGTTTCTGAATGCCAAAACAAAAAATAGGACTATCAACATGCATGCAATATAAAAAAAAAAAAAAAAAAATCACAAATAATAGTAACTTTATGGATCTTTAAAAGAAACACAAGCTGTTAAATTTAATCTGGATAGTAATTCATGTTTTTTTCAATATTTGTTCTGTCATCTGCTGTCTACAGCCACTAAGTGGTAGCAAGCACAAAAACTTAAAGAAATATATATAGTTAATTTTTCCTCCAAGTTTTAAAAACATATTTAGTACTGGTGGTAAAACAGCCTGCATTTAATTATGAAAACACTAGTGTCTGTGGAAGGTCACTGGATTTTCAGGCCAGTAACTGACCAAGTAGCAATTCTCAGACCTGGGCTAGTGGTCCAAGATAGACACAACTGAGCAACATGACCCTGGAAAAGCCCTTTCTTGGAGTTCTGTTTCCTTCATCTCTAAAATACAGATTTTAGTCAAGTGATTTCCATGTTACCCCAGTTCTTAACAAATCATTCTAAGTGCAATCAGTCTTTTAGGAATAGTAATCTACTGTTTGATGTGGATGATTCTATCAGATGTGCCATGCACTGCAGTGGCAGTTCTAGAGACACAGAACTACCTGGAAACTTTATGAAGCCAAACTGTGGTAAGATTTCTTTCTTAATATTTGCTTACTAAGGGAGAAGCCTTACCATGTGCATGGGGGGTTCTGGTTCTTTTCAGTTTTGTCACAAGTTTTCCTGTATGAAAGTTCAACATGACAAGAACGTGGTGCAGAAGAATCCTACAGCACTGACACTATTACAGTTTGTTCAAATGGACCCGAACGTGAACTCAGGACAGTAAGAGTCTTGTTGTTCTTCCAGTGAGCATTTGTTCCACTTCCCACGCTGGCTGTTTCAGAACTCTCCCACTTTGTTCAAGGGCACTATCCCGCTACCTCCCCCATTGTTTTCAGTAGCACTAGACCTCTGTTCCTAATACAGAGAGAAAAAAGAAGCTCCCTTAATTTTTACCCTTCCGTGAACATATAACTAGAGAAAAAGTGGAGCAGATACAAGAGATGTACTTCCTCCATCAATTGTCCCACCTCTCCTATCTCTCAGGTTCTCCCTATTTGTTCTCACTAGCATTTAAACAGTCCTTCATTTTTTTAAACGCAAAATCAGACCAAACCTTCTTTGAGATATAAATGCTGGACTATGTAAGGAATTTCAAAAAGATATGATAAATTACTAAAAGTTGAGAGATGGGAGACTAAGGTCATGGCGGGGGTGGGGTAAGATTTCTTTTCAGTATAAGAACATTCAACTTTTCTAACCTTCAATTTTTAAAATAACAGGCATATACTACCTATTCAGATTTGTTAATAAAGTATAAAATTATAAACGCCTTTTAAACCTACATAGCCATTTCTCCCTTTCTTCAAACATAGAATTCTTCAAAGCATTGTCCACACTACTTGACTCTACCTTCTCACTTCTAATTTGTTCAATTTATTCTACTTTGGCTTCTTCTACCCATGCACAGACACTGCATCAATGACCCTTCCATTGTTCAATCCAATGGGTCCTTTCTGGTTCTTCTCTGATCTATTGGCCTCTTCTTTATTTTGCTGACATTATTTCTCCCTCAGGCTTCATGACTCATTTTTCCAGGGTTTCATCCCACCTTTGGCCAGTTTGTCTGTTTCTTTGATAGTTCTTCGCGTGAGAACTCCCTACCCCATTTCCCATACCACTCATCAGTCCTTGTTCTCTTCTTACATTTCTTTTGCTTGAATTACTGCAATAACCTTTATCACTTTCGAACCATTCATGGCACAATAGCCAGAATACCATCTTCAAGACATTCACCTCATTATGTCACTCCTCTGCTCAAAACTACTAGGTGTTTCCCTACTGCCCTTAAGATAAAGTCCAAATTCTTTTCCTGTACTGTAGGGAACTGTACTTTCTGGTCCTCTACATCCTTCTAGTCTCCTTTCAATCCCTCTTGCTATGTTCCACTCACATTTTCTATTCTTTGAAGAAGTCAGGCTCTCTTCTGCCTCAGGACCCTTCCCTACTTCTCTTCCCATCCTTTAGGACTGAGTTTAAACACCATTTCTCACAAACGGCTGCCTAGTTTCTCCAGAAGTTACATCGTTCTGTTACATTAGTCCTTACCTAAACTGTAAGGTTTTCTACCCTCACTGAAGGATCCACTCTATGTATCAGTGGATAAAATGACCTCTGTGTCATTCAATGCTGAGATCCCTAGTGTTTAGGATATAATCCTAGAGATGGGAGATGGCAATAAAAGCTGCTGAGTTCATTAAGGGGTGACCGTATTCACTCCCAGAACTTTAATTGCTATATTTTCTGTGTTTCCAGTTTTCAACTGTCTCCTGGTCATCTTACAGTTAAATGTTCTCAACCTTCTGCAAACCCAACCTGGTCCTCCTATCCTAATCCTCCTATATTGCTGGATCTTGGGGAGCAGTATTATCTTTACTGCTGCAAGTCAGAAACCCATGTTTTCAAAGATGTGGATCCCTCACTGCTGGATCCCTCCCCAATCCCAACCACTAAACCATACACTTGTACATTTAATAACCATGATAATTAAAAAAAAATCACCTATTTCTTTTCACCTCCTTTGCTACTTTAGTTTAAGCACTATCATTTCTTGCCCAGATTACTGCAACAGTCTTTCAGAATGTTTAAATTGTGTATCACTCCCCTCCCCGTCAATCCACCTTCCTCACTGCAGAAAGAAAATTCTGAACTAAATATCTGATTGTATCATTTTCTGAAACCTTTTAAATGATCCCCGTTTGCTGTAGAATGATGTGGAAGTTTCTTCATTCCTCTCTCATTCTTTCCCACTCCCATATTCTAGCACTCCATTCTCTTAAAACCATGAGTTACAGTGTACCTGTCTTTTTCAGGCCTCAGTGGGACCTCCCCTCCTCTGAGCAGCTTTCTGCGACTTGGCCCAGTGCACCTCCCACAGATATATAATCAAGTCTGCCAGTGCACTTATTATACTATACAATGAATGGTTTATCTGTCAATCTTTCCAGCAGGCTGATTAATCTTTATTTTTCCCAGAGCATAACACAATACCTGACACACAGAAGAAACTCATATGTTCACTGAGACTAGAGAAACATGACACGGGAGCTATTAGTCAACAGATTGCTGCTGTACCCTAAGTATGAAGCTAAAAAGGTCTAGTCTACTGGTGACTGTGTGAGGATTAGAAAAAATCACTGATGCAAAAGCCAATTAAATTAATTAACCACTAACTAAATACCCATTATGTACTAGATAGAGACTACAGTAATACATAGTCTGGCCCTAAATGGCTGACAATTTAGCAGAGGAGGTATGAAACCAAGCTATAAAAGATGTCAAAGTTCTAGAATAACAACAAAAACAGTGCTTTTTAAGTCCTGACTATAAATTAATTTTAGGGACATGGGGGAGGGGAAGAAGGCTCAAAAATAGTGGTAGCCTTTCAGCTAACTTTCCAGACCAAAGAGAATTCTGTCAAGGAGAGAAGGGAAACAACAGTATTCCAAAGAAGGAACTGGATGAGAACAGCAAAAGGGCACAGAGGTGCATAATATGTTTAAGGAATTAGAATATAAGCTTTATCTGTATTTAAACTATGTTCTCAATGCTTAGAAGACTGCCCAGCTCATAGCAGGTGCTCATTAAATCTTAGCTAAATGAAAGAATTTACAAGTATTTCCGTGTGCATAAAAAATAGGATATGTGACCAGTGATAAAGCTGGGAAGGTAGTTGGTTCCCAGATAATAAAGAACCTCAGCACAAAGGATCTCAGCTTAGATTGGTAGACAAGCCATTGAGAGGTCTAGAGCAAGGCCCTAATGCAACCAGAAGTGTGTTTTAGAAACTTCTATCATGGCTTTGAAGAATATGGTATTGCAACAGTCTCTTATGAGCTAAGTGGAGGGGTACACACGAGAAAAGGACACAGATCTCTATCCTGCCCTGAACATGAGAGGGCAGAGAGAGAAAAGATAGAGATACGTTGGAATAATACTGGGCTATAGATTAAATAACCTGCGCTAGAAATGAGAAGAAAGGAGGGATACAAGTGGTATATTGAGGATCTAAGTGCGCAAGTAGGGGTGCTTATTCCAAAACAAGAAACCAAAAGGATTGATGAGAAGGACCAAGGGGAAACCAAGGAGCAAAAGCTATCTAAAACCTAACTACAATACTCAGAATCCTGCATAAGAATAATGGTAGCTCCTTCAATGTAAGCACAGATCCCGAGGTAACTAACTCTGTGAGAGTACAGCAAGAATGAACAGGAAAACACAATAGAGAGAGATAATATAATCTGACAACCTATTAGAGGATAGGTAGGAAGGAAGAATTAAAAATGTATGAACTTGGGATGCCTGGGTGGCTCAGTGGTTGAGCGTCTACCTTTGGCTCAGGGTGTGATCCCCGTCTAGGGATCGAGTCCTACATCAGGCTCCCTGTGAGGAACCTGCTTCTCCCTCTGCCTATGTCTCTGCCTCTCTCTCTCTCTCTCCCTCTGCCTATGTCTCTGCCTCTCTCTCTCTCTCTCTCTCTCTCTCTGCGTGTCTCTCATGAGTAAATAAAATCTTAAAAAAAAAAAAAGTATGAACTTATAAGGTTAGGTATCTGGAGGTATTATGTTTAGCTTAGATAGGGAACACCAGACCAGGAAGCAGATTTGAGGGAGGAAAGCAGGTACAGTTTTGAATATGGTGAATTTGGGAACCTGTAGTGTTCAGTTCAAAATGAATCCATAAAGAGATCAATGCCTCACAAAGACTTGGCAGTCATGAGTCAAACAGACAGAAGTAGAAACCACTGGGAAAGAGGTCATCTACAGAGCCACTTTAAATGAGTAGAGGGTCAAGGATAGAGTTGTGAAGGTTACCTACATTTCAGAGGAAGGACAGATAAGAGACAACAAAGGCGATTCAGAAAGAGTGGTAGGAAAAGCGGAAAAAGGAAGGGATATAGAGATGAATAACAATGTCAGAAAACACTTCTACAATATCAGAGATCAGTTTCTGTTGTAAGCATTTATCTTTATCAATGCATTTAATCATAACCCTATGAGATGGGTACTATGACTATCCTCATTCTATATTTGAATAAATGGGAAGACTGAGAGGCTAAGTAATTTGCTAAAAGTCACTCAACTAATAAAGAGTAGAGACGGAGTATGAACATAGGCACTCTTCATAGACAAGAATATTTCAAAGAAGAGAGAGAGGCCAACAGTATCAGATATTGCTAAGAAGGGAATGGAAGGGCAGCCTGGGTGGCTCAGCAGTTTAGCACCTGCCTTCAGCCCTGGGCGTGATCCTGGAATCCTGGGATTGAGTCCCACATTGGGCTCCCTGCATGGAGCCTGCTGCTCCTCCCTCTGCCTCTGCCTCTCTCTCTCTCTCTAAAGAATAAATAAATAAAATCTTAAAAAAAAAAAAGAAGGGGATAGAAGTAGGTCACTGATAGGGGCATGGATCAGAATAAAGTGGGTTAAAAAGTTAATGAGAAATGAAGAGACAACCCCCAGGAGAAAATTTTTACAAATGTAAAATAATACAAATGTATCTCATGAGGGACTATCTAGCATATATAAAGAACTATTACAATTCAATAATTAAAAAACAATCTAAAAAATGGGCAAAGCCTCAGAATGAACAGTTCTCCAAAGATACACAAAAAGCACATGAAAAGATGCTCAGCATCATTAGCCATCAGAGAAATGCAAATCAAAACCTTAAGGAGGTACTACTCCATAGCCACTAGGACAGCGGTAATCAGAGTCAGGTAGCAACATGTGTTGGTAAGGAGGTAAAAAAAAAAACAGAAACACTAGTAACACTGCTAGTGGGAATGTCCCTTTGGAAAAATCTGGCAGTTCCTCCAATGGTTAAACAAAGAGAAATTATATGACTCAGCAATTCAACTCCTAGGTATACATCCAAACATGTCCACACAAAAACCTCTGATGAACGTTCATAACATTTATAATATCCCCCAAACAGAAAAACCCAAATGTCCAAGTGACAAATAAATTAAGTAAATGTGCTAAATGTCCCTATAATGGAATAGTTGTCAATAAAAAGGAATGATGCAACACTGACAAACCTTGGAAACACCATGCTAAGTGAAAGAAACCAATCACAAAGAACCACATACATATTATACGGTTCTATTTATGAATCCAAATAGGCAATCTACAGAGACAAAGAGTAGATTAGTGGTTAGCTAGCGCTAGTGGGGGAAGGAGATTGGGGAGGTTTGGGGAGTGATGGCTGGGTGGTAAGGACTTTCTTCCTGGCATAATGAAAACATGCAATCATCACCACAGTCAACTTTAGAATAATTCTGAGAGCATGCTAAGAGCTCTGAATTGTACACTTTAAATTAGTGAACTGTACGGTATGTGAATTACATCGTGACAAAGCTGTTTTAAAAACTTAATGGGAATGAAGTAGAAGACCGGAAATGCTTGAGTGGGGAGGCAAGGTCAAAGAAAGACTGGGGAAGCTGTGAGTAGGTTTTACTGCCTGAGACAAGTCAGTGGAAAAAGAAAGCTAAAAAATAAATAAGTAAATAAATAAATAAAGTACCACAGATTAAACAAAGTCCTACCAGGGATGGACAGGAAGAAAAAGGAAAAACAGTAACAGCAAAGATACATAACTGGTGTAAAGGTAAGTTGAAAGTTCATACTTGAAAGATCCTATCTGCCACTGAAGAGATCTGTGGCTGAATATGAAGGTGAAGGATAGCGTGAGAAGTCCAGAAAAGTAGTAAGTCGGAAAAACTGCTGACAAGAAAGGGAAAAGTAACAGATAAAAACCTCATGTAGAACTGAACGGAACGAGACTAGAAATAAGCTTCAATGGTGTCAATACGTGTGATTATAGGATATTATTGGCTAGTTTGGTGAGGCCACAGTTTATACACTGAGATGGCAGATGACTGGGCTGTTTTGTGGTTGAAGGCTGTTGAAGAGTGCAGGTGAAATGCCTGATCATAAAATCCCATTGAGTGAGGAAGGCAGTTATATGAAAAGATGATGGATGTTTCAAAGGAAGAGTTGGATTTAATGACTGAATCGATATGGAAGATGAAGGAGGAGGATTCCTAATTCATTTGTCTGGAAGAACTGACAAATAAATGACCAAAAAAGAATTCTTGGAGAGGTTTGGAGAGGCAGCAGGCTACAGAAAGATGAATCACTCAAAAATATATCATAAGGTTTAGAATGAAGAAGGTTCTTAGGAAAACAACCCTGTCATTTTAAAGAGAAATAGGAATCAAGTGAGGCTCAGAGAAGTTACAGGACTTTGATGAAAGCTACAAAGTATCAATCGAAGATTAGAAATGACTCTGAACTCCAGGCCATTCTATTACACCACTGAACCTCACTAATATTGGAGTTTGACATGATGCAGGACATACAAATGTTGATGCTTCCTGAGGAGATCCAATAGCACTAAAACTGGGTTTGAATTTCTAGGTTTATTTCAGGTGATAGTGGGGAAATATGATACAGGAACAAAATGAATGACAGGAGAAGCCAATATGAGATAAAACATTTGCTCTGGTAATCCACATGGAGATAATCAAGAGTTGGATGTAGAATGATGTAAGCACCTTAAAATAATATAAGAACATTTAATGCTTCAAAATCCTCTCAATGTTACTTGGCAATATAGATGATAGGACATATAAATTTATTATGGCTTAGAATTTTTAACATTAAGAAGAACTTTGCTTACTTTTAAGGTTCTTTTAATGTTACAGAAATATGAAATACTGAGTTGAAGTCTGATTAGGTCTCTTTTAAGGAGCTAGATATTTGCCTTACCTTTACTACCTTGTAGTCACACAAGTATTCCACCTCATAATTGTTTAGATTCCTTTTGGTGATTCCAATCGATTTACATGTGAGTTTTTCTTTTCTACATAATTCCTGAAGAGTATCAAGTGAAACTAGGCAAGGCACACACCAAGCTACAATAAGAAAATAGAATTCTTTACTAATGAAGTAGCTACTCAATTAAAACAAAAAAGGAAAAACTTAAGACCTCTATATCCCCACCCTTCAACTGGCAAATTTACAGGACTGAAAATTCATATGACAAGAAACCATTTATGTGTCTTCAAGAAAAAATTAAGCATTAAAGAACCATTTTGGTAAATCGGTCTTCTTGGATTTTCTCATGGGTCTCTATCCTACTACGCTTAACTAGTATCAATTAATTTCTACTGAGCCACCTGAATGAAAAGTTTCATGTTTGTAAGCTTTCTTAAAATTACATATAGATGCAAAGGTCAACAAAGATAATGTTTTTACCTTTTCCATTATATCCTACATAGAATATAACTGCTGTTTTAATAAAATGTAGAGCTCTAAGAGAAACTTATACATCAATTACACACACCCTACTTTTCCCATTCTGGAATCCTGCATGAAATTTTAACTCCATTTATTATGTTGCCTATGCTGTACTGTATTGTTAAAGATAAATAAGCCCAGGAGTTATAATAAATAATGGAGAATTTATTTTCATAACTCATTTCCTATATTGTTTTTAAAGCCAAGATTTACAAAACAGAGTACTTAATTTACATAATCCACATACCACACTTAAAACCAGACACACTCGTAATTAACCTTACAGGCGCCACTAACTAAATGTGCTGCCAAAGATTTTATTCTCAAAATTCTGGAAACAGTATGCTACCATATGGCACGTAAAATATGTTAACACAAACTGGTGTTTAGCGATATGTAATAAACTTGGTTTTATGGCTAGTGTTATGGTAATAAGCACTCCAGAGAATCAAGGGTCCTCTGCCTCAGCCTTTGCTAGGGTACCCAGCGACATGACTTCAGGGAGATTTCAATCTACGGATTTCAGGTTCAGTGGGGGGGAAAAAAAAAAAGTGAGGGTGGATGCAGAGTGCAATTAAACAAACAAAATCTATCGGTAAACTCCAGCTTTGCTTGGTAGCTCTCCCAGGTAATTGTGGTAACCTTTTGTTTTGCGGTGATTTCCAAGGAAGAGAGAACACAGCTGCTCTTACCACATCCTTCCCTCACTCTCCCCAGCTCTCACAGGGGCTTCATTGTCAGAAACCTTGAGGCACGATTTCCATCACCCCCGCTTCCCACAAAAGACTCATAATGCCAGACCAAGAAAATGAAAGGTATTTTCTCCCCCCCCCCCCAAAAAAATCTTGAGAGACTGCTTACTCTGAAGTGGTGGTTTGAGGATAGGAAAGCGCTAGAACAGAGATGACCACTTCAGTGTCTTCCACTTAAAAACAAAAACAAGAACTTCAGGATGTTTTGTGTAGAGTGACCCTCCTCATGGCGATCGCGTGCAAGGGAGCTTCCTCTTGGGTATCGACCCAAGGTGTGCAAGTCTGTCGTCCCTACCGTTCTGATCTAGTTTATGTAACTTGACGTTCAAGACAACCCTCGACGGAAATGCCATTTTTTTTTTTTCTTGAGAAGAAAAGGGGGGGAAAAAAAAAAAAGGAACACAAAATTCCGCAGACCCTTTGGTAACCATTCCAGTGATCTACTGGAATGTAGAAAAATACTTCATTTGCAAGATTAAACATTTCATTACCAATGCAAAAAAAAAAAAAAAAAACACAAAAAACACCACCTTACGCTAGGTTCACACAAAGCCCTCGTGGAAGGTAAGTTTGGGGATAAGTGAGTTCCTAATCTAGGGAGTGGTGCCAGCAAACGCCTTTGAATTCTAGAACGCCTTGAAAATTCCAGTTTTCCCGAGAGTGCGCGCGACGGACACACACCCCCACACACCCCCCCACCTAATTCTCCGGCGTCCACAGAGATACCACGCGGGGTCCCGGGGGTACGGAAATGACCGTAAGCCCGAGGCTACGTCTTCCAACACCCGCGAACTGGGCTCTACTCTGCGACGGGGACGCGACCGTCGCTCGCAGCGCGTCGGAACCGGGGAGCGCGCCCGCTCGTCTGTTTAGCGTCCGAGCTTCAGCCTCCGTCCCGGCCTCCCCTCAGGCCCCGAGGTCACACTCACACACCACCGGGTACTTCCTGCTTCCCAGTCCAAAAGGCAGCCCCGACACGGCAGGGCCCGCCCAAACCACCACAAAGGAGCAAACCGCGCGCGCGCCCGCAGCCCCCCCCCCACTTCCGGGGATTACCGGGAGCCGCGGCGGCCGCCCGAATACCTCCACACCGCGGCGGCCAGGCGCGGGGCGGCCCCGGGCCCAACGGGCAGCGGGGGCCGGGCCACGGGGTCCACGGAGCCCGCGGGATCTCCGCCGAGCGGGAGGCAGCCGACCTCGGGGCAGGGCGCGAGGGCCGTGCCCGGCGGGAGCGGGGCGCAGGAGGAAACTGCGGGGAGCGGGCGGGCCGGGCCTCGAGAAGGGTCAGGGGCCGGGGGACGGGGGACGCCCGCGGGGCGCCTCTGGGGCCCGAGGTGTCAGCGGGGCAGGAGGCGGCGTCTCGCCGTGTCGCGCTCTGGCGGGCCTGCGGGTCCCGGCCCCGCTTCCCGGGCCTCGGGAGTTTGCCTGGAGAACGAGGGACAGTGAGGGGAGCCCCTCTCCAGCCCTCACCTCGTCGCGCCTCGGCCCCGGCCGCCGCCATCTTAAGGAGCTTGCATTCAAACTGGCGCGGTCACACGGGATAGCTCAGCTGGCCCGACGCCCCGCCCCCGCCCCCGCCCCCGCCCGGCCGGCCGGCGCGGGAGTCTGGGGGCCCGGGCTGGGGGGCTGGAACCCGCGACGCGCTCTGACGTCACTGGAGGCCGGCCCCGGCCGCGGCCGCGGCGGCCAGCGCGCAGGCGCCGCACGTCCCATCCCGACGCGCGGGAGGGCGCGGGAGCCGCGAGGCGTGGAGGCGGGAGGGGCCGCGGCCGGCATCCCTGATTGGCGCGCGCACCAGGCCTTCCCACGCTTTTGCGTTGCTCCACGTCAGCGCTGCTTGTATGTTGTGCAAAATCCACGACGCAGAGCGGAGCCATATGGTGCGGAGTAGTTCTACCTCCCTGTTCCCGGGCCTGGGCCTCAGCTACCTGAGCCCAGCTAACCATGGTTTTCCTTCCACGCTACACCCTTAGATCAAAGGTTCTCAAAATGGGCTGCAAGCTGGGATCACGTGGAAAGCTTTTGCGTTGTGGTCCCGCTCCCTGAGATGCATTGCATTGGTAAGGGGCGTGACCTGAGCGTTGGAATTTTTTTTTTAATTTTTATTTATTTATGATAGTCATCACAGAGAGAGAGAGAGAGGCAGAGACACAGGCAGAGGGAGAAGCAGGCTCCATGCACCGGGAGCCCGACGTGGGACTCGATCCCGGGTCTCCAGGATCGCGCCCTGGGCCAAAGGCAGGCGATAAACCGCTGCACCACCCAGGGATCCCGAATTTTTTAAGAGCTCCCCCAGGTGATTGCAGTGTGCCGCCTGCCGCCGCTTGAAACCACCAGTCTCCATCGGTGCTGCTCGCGCTTGAGTGGCTATGGGAATCATCTGGGGGATCTCGTTACAGTAAATGCAGATTCAAATTAGGTAGGTCTGGGCTGGGACCTGAGGTTCTGCCTGTTTTTTTGTTTAAGATTTATTTATTCATGAGAGAGGGAGAAGCAGGCTCCTTGCGGGGAGACTGACGCGGGACTGGATCACCAGGACCTGGGATGACGGCCCGCCCTGGGCCGGAGGCAGACGCTCAGCCACTGAGCCACCCAGGTGCCCAGGTTCTCCACCTGATGCTTCTGGGCGGCGTCGAGGGGAAGGGTGCGCACAGAACACTAAAGAAATCAGTGTGTTAGGTCTCATTATTAAATACTGTCTAGCCACTTAGGAAGACGTTTATGAGGCCTTTATTATCATGGAGGAAGTGTGTAATAGAAACAAAACAAAAAACTAAAAGGTTTCTTTTTTTTTCGAATTTCTTTTTTTTTTTTTTTAGGATTTGTTTATTTATTTATTTATTTATTTATTTATTTATTTATTTGAGACACACAGAGAGAGATAGAGAGAGGCAGAGACACAGGCAGAGGGAGAAGCAGGCTCCATGCAGGGAGCCCGACGTGGGACTCGATCAAGGGACTCCAGGATCACACCCCGGACTGCAGGCAGCGCTAAACCGCTGCGCTACAGGGGCTGCCCTAAAAGGCTTCAACTACATAAAAATGTAGAGGAAGATAAATGTAAAATCTCCGGGGAGTGGTTTCCTTTTTGACTTCTCCTTTTTACATATTTAACCATGTTCTATAATGAACATCTTATTACCTTGATAGTAAGGAATTAAAGGTCCTATCCAACCCTGTCGTATAGAAGCCCCTTTGTAACCTGGTGTTTCCTGTCCACTTGTCAAGCCTTACTGCTCATCCATCACTTTGTTTTTGAAAAATAAAGGATTCATCCATCATTCTCTCCTATTCTAGTTTATGACTTCCTTGAATATTCCTGCTCCCTGTCCCCAGGGACTTCTTCAGTTCTGCCCTTGCTGATAGAAAATGCCTACTTTCCCCCATCTTTGCTAGGATTACTAGAGATTTTTTTTTTTTAAGATTTTATATTTATTCGTGAGAGACAGAGACTCCGACACAGACAGAAGGAGAAGCAGGCTCCATGCAGGGAGCCTGACCAAGTCTCCAGGATCCTGCCCTGGGCTAAAGGCGGCGCTAAACCGCTGAGCCACCTGGGCTGCCCTAGAGATCCTTTAAGACTTCGTTCGATACAGCCTCGCCCGCCTTCCCTCCCCAAGTGTATTTTTTGTCTGTCCTCTATGTTCTTAGAACACCCCAGGAGCATCTGTCTTAATTCAATGTCTTTCTTGGTTTTTCTTCTACCTCACTTACCTCTACCTTACTGACCTCTCTTAACTACCCTTTTGGGCTCCCTTTATCGAGCCTAAATGCTAGGGTTCCTCAGGGCTTGTCTCCAAGACATCTCTCTTAGGCTCCCTCCCTAAGTGACTGCCTCCATTCCCATGGGTTTATAGACTGTCTTTATACTTAAGATTTCCGACTTTTTGTCTCCAGCCTTAATCTTTCCCCTGAATTCCAGATTTGAATATTCATAGCACCTAGCTGACATATCCTCTTAGGTGTGCACAAACATCTCAAATCAAACACACTCCTAAGAGTGCCCTTGATTTTTGCCTCCAAGCCTGGGCCTCTCCACTGCCATACCCCCAGACTTTCTCATCTTAATACACTGGCACTACCATCTATTCAGGGGCCCAAGAAGGAAATCTAGGTGTCATCTTGATTTACTCTCCTCATTCTGTAATTTCGTTAGCAAGTTGTGTCAATGCTATGTCTAAAATACACCTTGATTCTATCTCTTTTCTCCATTGCTGCTGCTATGACCTTAGTACAGGCCATTTCTCACCCTCAGTCCTGTAAAAGCCTACCTGGTTTCACTTCCACTATTGCTTCCCCTCCAATCCCTTTTCCATCCAACTGAAAAAGTGACCTTAAACATAAAGTGGGACATGTCCTTCTGCTTTAAATACTTCCTGGAGTACCTACAATAAAATTCAAATCTTTTTTAAAAGGTATGTGTTTGAGAGAGAGCAAGAGCAATGAGAGGTCACAGAAAGAGAAAGAGAGAAGCAGACTCCCCGCTGATCAGGGAGCCTGATGGGGGCTCCATCCCAGGACCCTGGATCATGACCTGAGCTGGAGGATGCTTAACCGACTCAGCCATGCAGGGGCCCCAAATCTAAACCTTTGGATAGTTGCTAGGCCTTAAGTGATTGGAACCCTGTCACCCTGACCTTACTTTGCCACTCTCCCCTTGTGCTCACTGTTCTCTAGGATGTTTTCCATCCATTCAGAAATCTTTTATGGTACATCTCCTATGTGTCAGGCACTGTATGAGGTGCTAAAACAGGAAAGAAAAAGACTGTTTCTGCCTAGACCTTATATCCTAGTGGGAGGAGCAGATAATAAATAAATACCTTAAGGCAACTCTATAATTACTTCCTAATTGTAGGAAGTAATTGTAGGAAGAATTGTCTTCCTAGAAGACAAGCTCCTCTCCACCTGGCTACCTTCTTATTGTTTGGGTCTCAGCTGCTTCCATTTCCTCAGAGGCGTCTCCTGGTCACTCTAACTAAAAGTAGGTACCTACCCTCTTCCATTCTCTCTTCTTTGCACCAAATGCACTTCCCAACATTTGTAGTCATCTTGTCTGTTTCTTTAGGTCTTGTTCAGTATCAGTAAAAATTTACAGAATGGATTAGACTCTTTTGTAAATTAGTTGTTTTCATGTCCAACCCCACTAATTCCAGGAGACAGATGAGACCTGGTCTCTTCAACAGGCACCACTGTGTCTACTATCTAAAACTGCAACTCCCAAACTATGGGACAGGGACCATGAAGCCCTTCAGGGGGCTCATAAGTTCAAAACTTTTCATAATAATACCAAGATATTATCTGCCTTTTTTCCTCTCACAAGTATAGAGTGAGGTTTTTCAGAGAAAAACAACTTGGACATTGCAACGGAGTTAATGAAGAAACAGAACAGAGCTATCTTCTCAAGGCAGACATTAAAGAGATTTGAAAAAGCATAAATGATATACTTACCCACTAAATCTTTTTTGAAAAGTTACTTTTCATAAAAATGTTACTTAACATCTAATTTTTAAATTTAAAAGTGAAGGATTAAAAAAAATCTCTTGGTTTTAACACCTATGGTAAATAACTATTACCATAAAGTCAATATAAATAAAAGCTCTTTAGGTTCTCAATAACTTTTTTTTTTTTTTAAAGATTTTATTTACTTGAGAGAACATAAGCAGGGGGAGGCTCAGAGGGAGCAGACTCCCTGCTGAGCAGGGAGCCCAGTGCAGGGCTCAATCCCAGGACCTGGAGACCATGACTTGAGTTGAAGGCAGACGCTTAACCAATGGAGCCACCCAGGCACCCCTGTTCTCGATAATTGTTAAGAGTGTAAATGAGTCCTAAGACTAAAACTTTTGAGGATCTTGGTAAATCCTGGCTATAAATAGAAAGGGAAATCAAACTTGAGAGGAATATATCAATGTCCTCAAGGGAAACAAAGAATTATGCCTCTACTCCCCAGTTTTTTTCATAAAAACCATTGCAAACATGATTTCTGGAGACCCATGGAATGTCTCCTCTTTCATGTGAATGTTCTTGAAAGGCAGGGAACAGTAGAATGGACAGTGTAAATTTAAATGAAATGCACATAAAGTGCTTATAATAGTAAGCAAGAAAAACTTCACAAAAAAAGCATGAGTATTAGTTCAAATTTTCACATTTACTGACAGTTCTTGAATAAATTAATTCCTCTGAATCTATTTCTACATGTAGAACACAAAAGAGGCTAGATTACACTCTATTGCAACTACTCAGGCAGTTAGAGTGAGGTCATAATTAAAAAATGAGATAAAGAATTAAAGCAAACAAACTGGTATTGTTATAAATGTTACATGGTCACTCAGTTATTTTAGAAATCTCAACATTTTCCCACAGAATTTGTTTTGTGCTGATACATTTCTTTTAATCTTTAAAAGTTCTTATACATATAAAAAGCTTTGTTTGTGATGCCAGATATGTTGTCCTCCCAGGATTTTCACACTATTATATGTAGGCATTTATTTCTAGCTGCATATTTGGCTCTGTCCTTTAGACAGTATCAGATATGTAGATAGGCAAAATTATAGTTTGACGTAACCTCTTGCTTTACTAGCAAAAGTGCTCATGTTTTTAAATGTATGTGATGCTGCAAAGATAATTGGTAAGTGCATGAAAAGATTATCAAGATGTTCATCAAAAACGTCTTAACAGTTGTTACTCAACACGGTAGGAATACGTTTTAGATTTTCTTCCTTTGCAATTTTACTTCTTTTAACATTTAAAAAAAGATTTATTTACTACAGAGAGAATTTGCATGTGCATGTGTGAACAGAAGAGGAGCAGAGGAAGAGGAAGAAAGAGAATCTCAAGCAGACTCCTGCTGAGCTTGGAGCCTGACACTGGACCTCACAACTCTTTTGAGATTATGACCTGCGCTGAAATCAAGAGTCAAGAGCTTAACCTACTGAGCCACCCAGGTGCCCCTTTCTTGTGAAATTTTAATTTTAATGAACATGTATCATTTTATAATTAGAAGAATGTTAAAGCTATTTTTATCTTGAAAAAGTAAAACACAAGAAAGAAAAGTTAGTTTAAGGCAAAACTTCCCCAAGAAAAATAACTTGTCATATGAGGATGCAAAAAAAATTGGATTACATTTTACTAGGCAATAGAGCACCTTCGGTGACAATTTCAAATTTGGTATGTCTGAGGAAAAAATCATGCAAAGCTGACTAATGAAGCCAGAAGTAGTGGTATTCCTTTCCTTCTTTATTATTTCTAAAGAAATCATAAGATATGCAAAAGATGTACTTACTGGTGACCATTGTCCTGTAGAATAAAAAGAGGACTTATTTTTTTCTTCCATGTAATGCACTTACTTGATAGACACTGACTGAACACCTATGTTCAGGTATTATTCTAGGGCCTGGGACATAATGGTGACTAAGAGTGTCTCTGTTCTCACAATACTTACTGCTCTAGTGGAGAAAGCAGTCAAATAAATAAATAATTAATGGACATGGAAGGAAAGAAAACTTTTGGATAAATCCTTATGATATTTTATTCTATAAATTTCATTAATCTACTTTAGGGGTTGACAAACATTTTCTATAAAGAGCCAGACAGTAAGTATTTTAAAGTTTGTGGGCCACAGTCTCTGTTGCAACTACTCACTGCCATTACAGTGTGAGAACAGCCACAAACAATACATATACCATTGAGCCTGGCTATGTTCTAGTAAGATTTTATTTACAAAAATAGGAATGGTGAAGAACTGACACACTGGCTATAGTTGGCCAGGGCCTGAGATGTTTAAAGAGCTATCAATAACTACAAAATAAAATCCTAAAGCACTTTCCAAAGCATAACGGAAAGGAGTTCAACTAGTTTGGATGCTATTTTCCTATTTTTTGAAAACATTTAATTTACATTTATTTACTTGATTCCCAAGTTTTTATAACTTTGGAAAAGATCCTAAAAAATAGCTAAGTATTTAGCCTTAATCCAAAAGATATATCTTTGAGTCTGCTTCTTTGTGGAGTCAAAATCTTATCTGAATTCTTCTTGATTCTGTCAATAATTTGACACAGAATAATCAGGAAAAAATGTTTGGTTTCTGTATCTTTAGAAACAGAATATTACTGCAACCTAGCTCCAAAAAAATAAACTATAATGAATAAAGCACATCCACAAGGCCTGAACAAGATAAAAACAGCACTGTTTTTTAATTTTACCACTGGGTAAAGGTATTTCCTCTTCTCAAGTCTTCTGGGAACCAAGGAGAGAAATGAATGGAAAATCCTCTCTTGATAACAGAGTTTGATGTACACTGCTTACCTTCCAGCTCTTTTTTCAATATACACAGATTAGTTGTCTTGTTTTAGTTAGTGAATAAGCTTTTCATTAGTAATCCACTGAGTATCTCAGTGTACTAGTTACTGTTCTCTGATAAATGGAATGTGGCTAGCCCTCTCTTCAAAATAGAAAAATCTTTTAATTTCAAGAGATAAATATGTTAGAAAAATCACACTAAATAAAACTGTAAAAAGGAAAGGTGAAAGTGGCACCCTATAATATTTCTGTCCACAAAAAGGCCACTGTTATGAGTTTGGTGGGCAGCCTTCTAGATTTTTGTTTCCTATGCTTGTTGCATACATATGTGTATACAACAGTTGGGTTATGAATTTACTTTTTTCTTTTAAGCAAAAATGGTATTTTACTTTGCACATGGCTCTCCAATTTCTTCATTTAATATCAAAGATATTCAAATTGTTTTTAGTTTATTGTCTAATAAGAATTAGTAAGACTTCTTCAAATTTGAAGTTATAGAAACAAAAATTTTTTAAAAAGACACTGTTAAATTTCTTGTAAAATTTCCTTCCATCCAATTAAATAATTCTAAATAGCTTCATGATAGAAAAAGCTCCTTATGTCTCCCACTACTAAAGGACTTTATATTTCCCATCATGGAAAACAAAAAAAGGTTGCAACACTTACCAATATATTGTATTTTAATAGAAACATATACAATTCATTCAAAAAGTATTTTAATATAAACATCACTTGTAAACAAAACCAAATAATATTCTAGTTCTAAAAAATTTCTGGTTTCTTTAGAACATTAGGATGCCACTTCAATAGTGATGGCTTCACATTTTCCAGTCTCTTGATCTGTGCACGTCACATGTAAAGATCCATCCCTAAACAAACAAAAAATAACATTTTATAAGCTCATGTCATAAGAGCAGAAAGTTCTAAAGAAATTATTTGAGGACTTTGAGTAAACAAATAATTTTAATTTCTGAAAGAAGAGTATTAAGATTAAGAAGAAACACAATATCAGTGTCTAAATGTCTAAAATTAATGTCATATGCTATAATTAGGTAGCTGTTCTTAAAAATCTCTTCCTAGACCCGTGATACAGAAGTTGGTATTCCTTGAAAACCATGATACAATGATAAAAATCTCAACTTTAAGACTTCATACACATTGAAGATGCACCCTGCCATTTTTATTATTATTACTATTGTTGTTATTATTCGTGAGAGACACAGAGAAAGAGAGGCAGAGACACAGGCAGAGGAAGAAGCAGGCTCCATGCAGGGAGCCCGACATGGGTCTGATCCCAGGTCTCTAGGATCATGCCCTGGGCTGAAGGCGGTGCTAAACCGCTAAGCCACCGGGGTTGCCCCAACCTGCCATTTTTAAGCCCAGGCAGGCCAAGGTAAACCTACTCTAATGAATTTGACATTCTTGCTAAGTATGGTTATGGGATGAATTGTCCTCAGGGTTAATTTGGAAATGATTTACTTGCCAGACATAGTCTTATGCATGGCTGGTTGTTAGTGGAGTGGTTAATATCTGGATTTATCTAAGAATTTACTTCCTAGAGATCTTCTGTAGCAATATTGAAATAAACTTATCCTTTCATAGGACAAATAATATTAATTATGTAAACCTTAGAGAACTATATTTAAAATTGATAAAAATTATACTTCAAACTTCATGGACCAGTTTTTTAGGCTGACCACACCAAAATAAGAGTTCATAAAAAAATTCAGAATGCAAATGATTTGAGATACAGTTTTCTTTGTAAGAGACAGCAATTTTGCACGGCAGAAAATATAATTTGTTGGTAAAATCTTTGTCAGCTTTAAAATATGATTTTCCTAGAATGGCAATGTGTGAAGAACCAACAAACTAAGAAAAAAAGGTCAAGCCTCACAGTGAATTTTCTCAACATCAGAAGTAGTTTAATTTTGTACCTTTTCATAGTAAGAACAGCTAATATATCGCGTAATCCATTTTCTTTTTTATCTAGATCCTGGAGTACAACCTGTTTGTGCAAAAATAATACAAAGATCATTTAGTACACCAAAGTATTATTATATCAAGTCAAAATATTAATGCATCAGTTATTCCAATGGATCAAATCTTACTTATTACTGAAACAAACCTTTTAAAATAGGGCAGTTTTCGGTTTTCCTACCATTTACCAAAATCAGAATAGGACTAAGCTTTCTTAAGTGGAAATGTCTCCTCTGTAAGGAGAGCATATAACTAATAGATTTGTTCCTCTTAAATGTGATGTCCTAGATTAAAATGATTGCTTCTGTATGAAGTATTCTGTGTCTCAGAAAATAAAGACTTCTTTGCTTTTTGGTTATTAAGTCAGTACCAGTAACATGTAAATTATATTTTGACATATACTTCCATATAAACTTTTAAAATTTCCAATATTTTAAATACACTTGGAAAACCAATTTATTCTTTTTTTTTTTTTTAAGATTTTATTTATTATTCATGAGAGACACAGGCAGAGGGAGAAGCAGGCTCCCTGCAGGGAGCCCAATGTGGGACTCAATCCCAGGACCCTGGGATCACAACCTGAGCCAAAGGCAAACGCTCAACCACTGAGCCACACAGGTACCCCTAATAAACCAATTTAAAGAAATACTTGACAAATTCTTTTGTACAACTATGATTGCATTTGTATGTAAGAGATACTAATGAAGTTATCAAAAAATTCTTTAGCTTCCTAACGAAAGGTATACCAATAAACTAAGTTTGGAAGTGACTTTGCCAATAGCAAGTCTTATGACCTTAGGCAAGCACTAAGTACCTTGATTTACTCTTTTGTAAAACACAGAGGCTAAAAAAAAAAAAAAAAAAAAAAAAAAAACACAGAGGCTAGAACTGATGGGATTTTTAAATGAGTATCTTCCAAATTCAGTATTAGGTGACTAACCATTCTCCTTCTGGCATCTGTAAGTTAGGATATGGTGACAGTAGCTGCAGTCTTAGAGTAGTGTGTGAGGAAAAAAGGTAATGTACAATAGAGAGAAGCTAAGGGGTTACTAAGACAGCCAACTGAGTTTAGAAATATAGTACACAGGAAAGGGCTTATATTATAGTAATCTACAACAGAAACATCTGGAGGAGTTTTTGAAGAAGCCCTAGATTTTAAGATGTCTGAGGTGGAGCCCAGATATGTTTTGTATGTGTGTTTTCATTATTCTTTTGTTGAAATTAGAAAATAGATATAAAGCTTAAAGTACTATACATTCTCTTTGGTTACCATATTTGTTTTATTTTCATTATAAAAATATTTCATGCTCATGTCCTGTGCTGTTGATTAAAAATTCAGGACAAAGTGTTAAAAAGTAAAAAAACAAAACAAAACAAAAAACCCCTCTTGATACCTTCAAATCTACCCACTGTTAAGTTTCCTAAATATAGTTCAAATACCTATAGATATTTTCTGTATCTATGCATGGATATTTATATACACACACCTACCCAAACACCATTTCCCTCACCCACACTCATGCTCTCAAACTTTTTATTTAGACACAAATGACATCAGACTATAAATATGGCTCTGCAGTCCTTGTATATGTGTTTTAGTGTAATTATATTTCTTGGCCATGTTTCTAAGCAAATAATGTGGCTCCACTTCATTCCTTTTAAAGGACGCAGAAGACTCGACAGTGTGAAATATGAATGTGGTATTTTGGAAAAGCAAAGGTATCCCATATCAGAGGCAGTACGGTATATTGGCAAGAGGAAGGGGCCAGGAGCCAAACAAACTAAGGATAAATCTTAGCCCAATCAGGAAAATAACAAGGTATTTACTGCCATGAACCTGTTTCTCAATCATCTATGAAATGAACAAAGTTATTATCTCATGGCATTTTGAGATTATATATGTAAGTTGCCTGGTATAGCACCTGGCATATGGCAAACCAAAAAATGTCATTTTCCCCTGCCACTTACATTTTACCAAGGAGGGCTGAGAACACAAAGGCAAACAGAAAAAATACATATTGTATGTTGTTCTTATTTTCCTGTAACTCTTTCAGATTAAAATTGCTTCTTTCTTTTAAAAGAAGTAATCCATTCATAAAAATGTGTTAGATGTCTTATATACATTTTATATTGATATTAAACTGAGTCTAATGAAGAAGGAAAAGCTAAACAGTTTCACATGACTAATTCATTGTTCAAATTTGTCTTCACCTGTGCGAACTTGTCTTCCTCTTTTGCAGAGTTTTTCCCCTCAGACTCATAGAGTTCAAGGCATACTGAAGATATACTTCCTGGGGCTTGTAATGTGTGTTGTCTTCGAGCTGGCAAAGGAGTTCCCGATGGGAAGAGTACTGTGAAGCTATTGGCTCCTGATTCATCGACTCCCTAATAAACAGAAAAATAATATGTATATCCTTTGATATTTATCATTACAATAGTAAAGTCACTCCCATTATAAATATACTACTTATTCCTTGTTGATAATTTGGAAACTACAGATAGGCAAAGAAAGAAATTAGAAATGATCCTTAATCTCAACCTACTTTATTTAAAAATAAATTGAAACAGGTTCTGGATTTGAAGCTTATGATTAAAAATATAAGAAATTAACATGTTAGGGGCATCTGGATGGCTCAGTCAGTTAAGCATCTATCTGCCTTCAGCTTAGGTCATGATCTTGGGGTCCTTGGATGGAGCCCCACATGGGATTCACTGCTCAGTGGGGAGTCTGTTTCTCTCTCTCCCTCTTCTCCTCCACCTGCTCTTATTTTTTCTCTCTCTCTCAAATAAATAAAATCTTAAAAAAAATTAATATGTTAAACACCACCTGAAAGAACATGAGAAACTCATTAAATGTAAAATTATAAATCTAAATTTAAACTTTTTAACAATATACAAAGTTCCACTTAAAACCATGATATGTATAAAAACTTATGGCAATAAGTTGATACTACTTTTATGGAAAAGTAAAGAAAAGTTAAACATACCTTAACTAAAATATCTTTTGCTGAACACTCTATCTTAAGGGAGTCTTCCACTAAAAGGTTTTCTTTCCCAATAAGAATCCCTGCTTCTATAGCTGCACCAATAGGGATGACCTCATCAGGAGGGATAGAATTCAGAAGTTCAACAGATGGGAAAAGATCTTTAATCAGTTGCTGTAGCCTTGGAATTCGAGAAGAGCCTCCACAAAGGACAACCTGGAAAATAAAAATAATTTTCAGTTTTTTACTTTTAAACAATAGCTATTTCTCAAAATTAAGCGTTTAAGTTCAGCCATCTTTTTTTTTCTTTTAAAGATTTTATTTATTTATTCATGAGAGACACAGGGAGAGAGGCAGAGACACAGGCTCCATGCAGGGAGCCTGACGCGGAACTCAATCCCGGGTCTCCAGGATCACACCCTGGGCTGAAGGCAGCACTAAACCACTGAGCCACCTGGGCTGCCCAGGTTCAGCCATCTTTACTACATGTAATAATAAAATATAAGAAGCCCTATTTTAACATTATTTTATGTTGTACTTACCATATGTATATAAATATATATCTAACACATTTAAATATTTAATATATTTTTTACTCATAAAAGCAAAATTTAAAATGAGATCTCACAAAGGTTTGAGAAGCAACCAGGAGCCTGGGCTGGGCTGACTGACAAAGTTCATTTGCTATGTGTTAAGACTAGAACGTGGCAGTTACATGTAATGCACAGAAACCAACACGGATAGTCAATACATGTATTCCAAATGAAATAACAAAATAAATCTTCAAAAAATAATCTTAATGAAACAAAGATAAGAGATTTTCCCAATACAGTTCCAAGTAATAGTAATAAAGCTGCTTGCTGAAGTCAGGAGAGTAATGACACGCAAAGCAAAGGCAACGAAACTAAAAATAAGTAACTTCAAACTAAAAAGCTTCTGAACAAAGGAAACCAACAACAAAATGAAAAGACAACCTATAAAAATGGGAAAAATTTTTGCAAACCACATATCTGAAAAGGGGTTAATATGCAAAATATAAAAGAAAGTCATAAACTCAAAAGCAAAAAACCAAACCACCCAATTAAAAAATGGGTAAAGGATTTGAACAGACATTTTTCTGAAGATATACAGGTGGCTAACAGACACATGAAAAGATGGTTAACATCACTAATCATAAGGCAAATACAAATCAAAACCACAATGAGATATCACCTCACAAATGTTAGGGTGGTTCTCATCAAAAACATGAGAGATAACATGTATTGGCAAAAATACAGACAAAAGGGAACCCTTGTACACTGTTGGGAATGTAAAATGATAAAGCCGCTATGGAAAGCAGTATGGAAATTCCTCAAGAAACTAAAAACAGAATTATCGTATGACCCAGCAATCCCACTTCTGAGTATATATTGAAAGGAAATGAAGTCACTATCTCAGAGGTATTTGTACTCTCATGTTCATTATAGCATTATTCACAATTGCTAATATATGGAAGTATCCTAAGCGTCTGTTGATAGGTAAACGGATAAAGATGTGGCATATATACAAACACAGTGAGGTATTCAGTTTTTAAAAAGGAAGAGACTCTGTCATTTGCAACAATATGAATGAATCTGAAGGCATTATGAGAGGTCAAATAAGCTAAACAGAGAAAGACAAATACTGTGTGGTGTTGCTTATATGTGGAATCTAAAAAAAGAAAAAAAATGTCAAGCTCATAGAAACAAGATGGAAAAGTGGTTGGAGCTAAGTGATGGGGGAAATAGGAAGAGGCTAGTAAAGGGTACAAAATTTCAGTTGTAAGTGAGTAAGGTCTGAGAATCTGATGTATAACATGGTGATTATGGCTGATAACATAGTACCGTGTGATTGAGGTTTACTAAGAAAGCAAACTTATGTGTTTTCACCCCTGACCTAAAAAAAGTAAAAATATGAGGTGACTAATGTGCTAATGGACTCTGTGGTGGGAATCCTATCACAATGTATACATATTATCAAATCTCACCTGTATGCTATAAATAGCTTACAATTATTTGTCAATTACACCTCATTAAAGCTGAATAAAATTGCTCCTTTATAAAGACCTTAATTTCCTCAGTTATTCATACACTTAACACTTACATCTCCATAGGCACACAGGATATTAAATAGCCTAAGAAGGGAAATCATCAATAATTACTTCTTGGGAGGAGGGGCAAGATGGCTGAAGAGTAGGGTCCCCAAATCACGGGTCCCCACCAAATTACCTAGATAACCTTCAAATCATCCTGAAAATCTACGAATTCGGCCTGAGATTTAAAGAGCGAACAGCTGGAATGCTACAGTGAGAAGAGTTCGTGCTTCTATCAAGGTAGGACGATGGGGAAAAAGAAATGAAACAAAAGGCATCCAAGGGGGAGGGGGCCCCACGAGGAGCCGGGCTGAGGCCGGGGCGAGTGTCCCCAGGACAGGAGAGCCCCGTCCCGGAGAAGCAGGAACTGCACCACCTTCCCGGGAGGAAAGGCGCCCGCAGGGAGTTAGAGCAGGACCCCAGGAGGGCGGGGATGCCCTCAGGCTCCCTGGGACACTAACAGACACCTGCGCGCCCAGGAGAGTGCGCCATACCCCGCAGCCGAGCTCCCTAAGGGCCGCAGCGCTCACGGCTGGACCCGGAGCAGCTCAGAGGGGCTCAGGCGGCGGCTCTGCGTGGAGGGGGCTGCGCGGCTGGGAGCGCGAATCCAACAGCGCAGGCCCCGGAGCACAGGGCGCTGGGGAGACAGCCCAGGATCCGGCTTCCCCCCGGGAGAGGCAGAGGCCAGGAGGGCCCAGGACAGCAAGGACGCTCCTGCCCCAGCTGAGCAGATCAGCGGCCCCGCCCCGGAGCCTCCAGGCCCTGCAGAGAGCTCCGTAGTTCCTGCCGTAGCTGAATCCAGGGCTCGAGAGCTGGCTCCGCCACTGCAGTTGTTCCTCCTGGGGCCTCACGGGGTAAACAACCCCCACTGAGCCCTGCACCAGGCAGGGGGCAGAGCAGCTCCCCCAAGTGCTAACACCTGAAATTCAGCACAACAGGCCCCTCCCCCAGAAGACCAGCTAGACGGACAAGTTCCAGGGGAAGTCAAGGGACTTAAAGTATACAGAATCAGAAGATACTCCCCGTGGTTTCTTTTTTTTTATTTTTTTTTTTTGCTTTTTGATTTGTTTGCTTCCACCACCCTTTTTTTCCTTTCTTTTTCTTTCTTTCTCTTTTTTTCTTCCTTTTTTCTTTTTCTCTTTTCTTTCCTTCTTCCTCTCCTCTCTTTTTCTCCTTTTCCCAATACAACTTGCTTTTGGCCACTCTGCACTGAGCAAAATGACTAGAAGGAAAACCTCACCTCAAAAGAAAGAATCAGAAACAGTCCTCTCTCCCACAGAGTTACAAAATCTGGATTACAATTCAATGTCAGAAAGCCAATTCAGAAGCACTATTATACAGCAGCTACTGGTGGCTCTAGAAAAAAGCATAAAGGACTCAAGAGACTTCATGACTGCAGAATTTAGATCCAATCAGGCAGAAATAAAAAATCAATTGAATGAGATGCAATCCAAACTAGGAGTCCTAACGACGAGGGTTAACGAGGTGGAAGAACGAGTGAGTGACATAGAAGACAAGTTGATAGCAAAGAGGGAAACTGAGGAAAAAAGAGACAAACAATTAAAAGACCATGAAGATAGATTAAGGGAAATAAACGACAGCCTGAGAAAGAAAAACCTACGTTTAATTGGGGTTCCCGAGGGCGCCGAAAGGGACAGAGGGCCAGAATATGTATTTGAACAAATTCTAGCTGAAAACCTTCCTAATCTGGGAAGGGAAACAGGCATTCAGATCCAGGAAATAGAGAGATTCCCCCCCTAAAATCAATAAAAACCGTTCAACACCTCGACATTTAATAGTGAAGCTTGCAAATTCCAAAGATAAAGAGAAGATCCTTAAAGCAGCAAGAGACAAGAAATCCCTGACTTTTATGGGGAGGAGACCTGCACCCTGATGTTTATAGCAGCAATGTCCACAATAGCCAAACTGTGGAAGGAGCCTCGGTGTCCATCGAAAGATGAATGGATAAAGAAGATGTGGTTTATGTATACAGTGGAATACTACTCAGCCGTTAGAAACGACAAATACCCACCATTTGCTTCAACGTGGATGGAAGTGGAGGGTATTATGCTGAGTGAAGTAAGTCAATCAGAGAAGGACAAACAGTGTATGTTCTCATTCATTTGGGGAATATAAATAATAGTGAAAGGGAATATAAGGGGAGGGAGAAGAAATGTGTGGGAAATATCAGAAAGGGAGACAGAACATAAAGACTCCTAACTCTGGGAAACGAACTAGGTGTGATGGAAGGGGAGGAAGGCGGGGGGTGGGGGTGAATGGGTGACGGGCACTGAGGGGGGCACTTGACGGGGATGAGCACTGGGTGTTATTCTGTATGTTGGTAAATTGAACACCAATAAAAAATAAATTTATTATTAAAAAAATAATAATTACTTATTTTGGAGTCTTTTCATGGATGTTCTCAAAGCTCAATGTGTCAGAGGAAAGGATCAACTGATGAAAACTAGGCTTCTTTAACATTAGGTGTGAAATGAGGAGTAATACCATACTGATCTTCAGGGGAGGGCATGAGGAGTATCAGTTGAGTGAAACAAAGAAAAAAAGAAAAGCCTTGTAGTTGAGCAAAGTTCCCTAAGACTTCCTTAAAAAGTCTGTTTTGGAGGCAAGAAAAATAAGTCTTCTCTAAAATTTTATGATCACAGGCAAATACCATGAGAATAAAAATGTAGAATATGTATGCTCTTTTGAATTTCTCATATTCATCATCAAAAAGCTTTATTAAGAAGCAATTCGGGTGGATCCCTGGGTGGCGCAGCGGTTTAGCGCCTGCCTTTGGCCCAGGGCGCGATCCTGGAGTCCCAGGATCGAATCCCATGTCGGGCTTCCGGTGCATGGAGCCTGCTTCTCCCTCTGCCTGTGTCTCTGCCTCTCTCTCTCTCTCTCTGTGACTATCATAAATAAATTAAAAAATTAAAAAAAAAAAAAAAAGAAGCAATTCGGGCTCCTGCGTCGGGCTCCCTGCGTGGAGCCTGCTTCTCCCTCTGCCTGTGTCTCTGCCCCGCCCTCTCTGTTTCTCATCAATAAATAAATAAATAAAATCTTGAAGAAAAAAAAAAAAGGAATCAATTTGGGGATATTCGGGTGACTCGGTGGTTTGGTGCCTGCCTTCGGCCCAGGGCGTGATCCTGGAATCCCGGGATCCAGTCCCACGTCCCTGCATGGAGCCTGCTTCTCCCTCTGCCTGTGTCTCTGCCTCTTTCTCTCTCTGTCTCTCATGAATAAGTAAATAAATAATCTTAAAAAAAAAAAAAAAAGAGAAGCAAATAAGTGATGCTATGCAAAAAAAACAAACTAGAAAATCTTAGCTTTTGGAATTTTCATTGAAAAAGTAAAAAATATTAAGAATGTGTTACCATTAATGCTGACAGTAACCAGCAAATTCTAATTTAAATAACTTGTTTAAACATCTAGTTTGTAGCATGAGATTTCTTTTGCGACTTAAATTTTATTTTTTAAAGATTTTACTTATTTATTCATGAGAGACTGAGAAAGGCAGAGACATAGGCAGACGGAGAAGCAGGCTCCCTGTGGAGAGCCCGATGTGGGACCTGATCCCAGGACCCTGGGATCATGACCTGAGCCAAATGCAAACGCTCAACCACTGAGTCACCTTGGTGTTCCTGACACTTAAATTTTAATAGAATATACATATTTTGAACATAAATAACTTCTCTTACTAAAGGCTTTTCAAATATAACTCTCACAGTAATTTCATAAGACTGTTAAAAAACCAAAGCTATTAAAAAAATCAAACCATCTTAATTACTTGGGTATTAAAAACATGAATCTTGGGATGCCTGGGTGGCTCAGCAGTTGAGCGTCTGTTTGCCTTCGGCTCAGGGCGTGATCCCAGAGTCCCAGGATCAAGTCCCACATTAGGCTCCCTGCATGGAGCTTGCTTTTCCCTCTACCTGTGTCTCTGCCTCTCTCTCTTCTCTCTCTCTCTGTGTGTCTCTCATGAATAAATAAAATCTTAAAAAAAAAACCAAACATGAATCTAAACAACAAAAATTTTTTAAAAAGTCAGATTATCCTAAAAATAAAGAAAATAATATCTGTCAAAACTTGTGGAATAAAACCAAAATTATTAAGAAGTGAGATTGTGGGGATCCCTGGGTGGCGCAGCGGTTTGGCGCCTGCCTTTGGCCCAGGGCGCGATCCTGGAGACCCGGGATCGAGTCCCACATCGGGCTCCCGGTGCATGGAGCCTGCTTCTCCCTCTGCCTGTGTCTCTGCCTCTCTCTCTCTCTGTGACTATCATAAATAAGTAAAAATTAAAAAAAAAAAAAAAAAAAAGAAGTGAGATTGTAGGGCAGCCCCGGTGGCGCAGCGGTTTAGCACCGCCTGCAGCCCAGGGCATGATCCTGGAGTCCCGGGATCGAGTCCCATGTCAGGCTCTCTACATGGAGCCTGCTTCTCCCTCTGCCTGTGTCTCTGCCTCTCTCTCTCTCTCTGAATAAATAAATAAAATCTTAAAAAATAAAAAAAAATAATAAAAATGTTCTATTACTTTAAAAAAAAAGAAGTGAGATTGTAGTTAAATTTTTTATTAGGGGAAAAAACAACGGAAGGAATAAATTGCAGTGTAAGAATAATGAAAGTGTATGGAAAGACTGAAAGAAATAAAGAGAAAATCAGACATAAACCAACCTAGAAAAGAAAAAAACATGACCTAAAGTTTTTTTTGGGGTAGTAGTGGCAGGAGTTGGAGAAAAAATAAATATGTCAAATCTAGGAAAGCAAAAAACAGAAAAACTCAAGGAAAAAATAGAGAAATTGTCCAGATTTCAAAAATTTCTCTGTACTTTAAAATCTTGGTATCAAAAGATACACAAAAATTAAAAATTATGATTATACAAAGTCAAATGTTAAAAATTTAAGAAATCATCCTGAAATAGGTCTACAAAATTCTTCAATTCAAAATTAAAGAAGTAAAGAGAAATGATGAAAGTTTCTTTGGAATGTGTGAGGAACAGAGAATATCCATGGAATACTTCAGAAGATGAAAAGATATAAAATTCATCTTATGAGCATCTGATAACCCAAGAACAAAACCATAAAAACAAATACCAATAAAACAAAACTCTCTGAAATGGAGGGTGCAATGTAGCAACTTGCACCTTTTATCATACAAGATGTTTTACCTCTTTACAGAGTATTTTTAAAAGTTCTGAATTAGTTACTAATATTTAAGCAGATTTAAAAAAAAAAAAGAAAAAAATCAAAACACTACTTGTAAAAATATCTCCAGAAGGGCTCACAAAAAATCAGTAATATTAGTTACCTCCAGGGAGGGAAAGAGACTGAGTGGTTGGGGAGACGGGGGGAAGCCTCTGCACTTTGAATTGTGCAAATATAAAACCAATTCAAAATAAACAGTAAAATTTATTTAAAATCCCTATTTCAGAGTCTCTCAGAAAGTCAAAGGCTTTAGTAGCACTAGCCTGCATCCCTGAAAGGCAGTAATCAGTAGGTGGCCAGGAACTTTTGGACTAGGACAGCTCTGTCTTATGTAGCAGGCCAACCACTACCTCCTGTGGCCCTCACACCAGCTTAGTGGTCACTTGCCATTTATAATCACATTTTTGCTCTTGTGTCTGTGACAATAAAGAGTTTAGTATATATGTGCTGCCAAAGCGAGCACTATGACAATAAAGAGTTTAATGTGAAACTCCTCAAACTCTTTAAACCCATCTCTTAATCCAGTAGGAAAAGAGAGACCAAGAGGATTGTTGTGTGTTTGAAGAAAAATGGTGGGGAATATATTTCTTTTTTGAAGAATGGTATGGTACATTCAACCCGCTGTCCTACCTGGCTGCTACACAGCTTAACTGTGGTGGAGTACTTAAAGATATTCATATAGTTTATGTGCAGAAAGAAATCGATCTTTTTTTCTTTTTTTTTTTTTTTTTTTTTTTTTTTTTTTTAAATTTTTATTTATTTATGATAGTCACACACAGAGAGAGAGAGAGAGAGAGAGAGAGGCAGAGACACAGGCAGAGGGAGAAGCAGGCTCCATGCACCGGGAGCCCGACGTGGGACTCGATCCCGGGTCTCCAGGATCGTGCCCCGGGCCAAAGGCAGGCGCCAAACCGCTGCGCCACCCAGGGATCCCTCGATCTTTTTTTCATATCATCTGTGGGGAAAATCTTAGCCCTGGTGCATCAGGTATGAGGGACCAAACGTTATCTTTCTGACATTACATTCTGCATAAGAACTACCAATACTTCTGTCCCTGTAAAAGATATGATTTCCTCACTCCTAGAGAAATGAAATGAATACTGTGGAAACCTACTTGGCAAGGGATCTGCATACTTTCTTATGTTGAACTTAGCTTACAGATATGAAAGTGACAACCTAAAATCATATTCCCACATTATGTGGTTAAAGATTCATTTTAGAATCCTACATGTATCTTTAGTTATGTTAAATATATATTTTAAAAAACCAGTGTACAAACATTCTGTCCTTGTTTAGAGAAACCTATTATTTTAAGATTTAGAGAGAGAGCGCACGCACAAGTGGGGGGTGGGGCAAAGAGAGATGGACAGAGATAAACAGCCTCCCTGATGAGCATGGAGGCAACGCAGGGCTTACTCCCAGGACCTTGAGGTCATGATCTGAGCCCAAGTCAGACACTTAATGGACTGAGCCACCCAGGTATCCCGAAAGAAATCTATTTTGTGAACAGGTATTTCTTATGATAAAAATGAAAAAAATGAAATATTACTTCTAGTTAAAGGATTTAAGGCTGAATTTTATGCCAAACATAACAAAAATGTAAGATCTGACACTGACATTGTGGAACAGAAGCAAAAGGGTGTCAGGTTCCAAATCTAGAGAAATTAGGTAAAAGAACATTAATTATTAAATATTTCTATTTGTCGATCTATTTTTTTTTTCAAGGTGGAATTTAAAATGTTACCTCTACTATAGGATATTTGTATTTTTATACTGAGTTCAGATTGATATTTTCTGGCAGTTGTGTTTTTCTATACCTGACAACTTTACTCATGTTCATGACTGGCCCCTACAACTCCTAGAGCGTGTAACCTCTCCCACACAGTGCTTAAGGCTATGAAGAAAAGGAAGGTAATATTAGCCTCTTTCCTGAAGAACACTGTGTATGATTATATTATCTGGAATAAAGTAAAGTACTGGAAGTTTTGGTTTAGAAGGTATTATTCTGAGTAAATGAATCAGATATATTGTGGTATTTTGTCAAAGTTCAAGCAATTGAGCCAAAAAGGGTTAATGCCCTTATTTCTTTGAACATGTCTCAGGATGTTTTGTTGTTGTTTTTAAAGAGAGAGAGAGAAAACTTAATTTCCTCTGCTTATAAAGTTACAACTTGGACATGGTAGACCATTAAAAGGAAGGAGCAGGTCATATTGTGTAGATAGAAGAAGGGAGGTAAGGGCAGGAAAAGATGAGAGAAGGATGAGAGAAGGACCAAGCTGTGCCTCCAGCTTACAATATGCTTCTTATTTGAACAATGCTTGAGACTCACCCATATGCCTCTCACTGTCCCTCAATAGAAACCCTGGGGCCTTACTGAGAAGCAATAGTTCAGGAGAAACCATGGAAAACTCATCATGCAGGGATGAGAGTATGAGTTGGAGGCCAGTAGCTAAGGCACTTCTTAGACCAATGACATAAAAAAGCAGGACCATTCCTCTTTTAAGTATCTGATGTTAAAAGGGGTTACTTTGTTCAGACAATATGGTTAAGGTAGGGAAACCTGAAATACACCATCTGTTCCTTCCTGCTAACCCACATAAAATAAGGTGAAAATAATAAATAAATAATCACAGAAAATTAAGCAACATATAAAAGAACATTTCTTCATAACCACATGAGGTCTATCTCAGGAATACAGTTCCACATTAGGAAATTATCAATATATTATCATCTAACTCTAAGACAAATATAAAGAAAACCATAAGATTGCCTTGCAGGTATCCAGAAAATACATTTGTGAAGACTCACCACCTATTTCATAATAAAACCCCTTTAAAAATAGGAAAAAAGAAATGCTTAATATGAGAATCTATTTCAACCCAAGTACCAGTAATCACATTTTTCGTTAAAAGACTAATAATAATATTCTCCTAAAAAAGAGAATAAAAGAAGGAAGTTCTGACCAAGGCAACCAAGTATATATAAAAAAGCGAGAGATACATATTTGAGAAAATATCACCACTAATGTATAACCCTCTTCCAGAACTCACAGCCCACCTCAACTACCATGGCATTTTCCTGCTGCCCTTATAGAAAAACTTCTCAAGAGAGTTCTCTTTACTCGTGGTATCCATGATCCTACCATCTATTCTTTATTTAACTCACTCCAGTAACATGTTTCTCTTTATAACTCCACTAAAACTGCTATTACCAGGCACTTGCACATTGTCAAGCCCAGTGGTCAATTCTCGAGCCTCACCTATTGGACTTCCAATAGCACAGGACAAGTGACCTTTCCTTCCCTAACCCAGACAGTGTTACTTGTCTCTTGGTTCTCGTGTTTCCTCACCGGCTAGTCCTAAATCCTCTGTGCTATTTCCCCTTTTGGCTTGTAAATGTCCAGAGCCTTGGTCCCCATCCTGAGGTCTCATCGTTGTTGTGGCTCTATTTCATCCAGTTATGGCTCTAAGTGGCACACAGGCACTGATGAATGTGATGAATGTAGATCTCCAGCTCAAAACTCTCCTAAAACCCAGACTCACATGTCTAACCACACTGTACTCCTGTTCCTACAGCTAGAGACATCCATGCTGTTCTGATCTGGTCCTTAGCTCCCTTACTACCATCTCTCCCTGGTCCACTCAGCTACACCTACTACCCTCACTGCTCCTCTTTAAACACAGCAAGCTCCTCTCACGTCACTGTTCCCAAGGCCTAGGAACTGGCAGATACGCACATAGCTAGTTCCTCCACTTCATTCAGGTCTCTGATCAAAAGCCACTCCTTATATGGAACTCTTAAATGAAAAATCACCCTTTGTCACTAGCTATGCCCTTATCTTGCTTTATTTTTCTTCCTAACAGTTATCATAACTGGGCATTATTTTCCTTATATGTTTTATACATTACCTGAATATTCCTACTAGAAGTTCTATGAAGGCAAAGACTTCATTACACTTAGTGCTATATCCAAAGTGCCTAGAACCTGCTTGCACAGAATAGGTGTGCTCAATAATTAGTTGTGGATTAATCAGTAAATTAATTTAAATGCATGCCTAGGAATTTCTAGAAAACTTAATACCAAGGGTTCATGAATTGGCAAAATATAGGGGTGCCTGAGTGGTTCAGACAGTTAAGTGTCTGCCTTTGGCTCAGGTCATGATCCCAGAGTCCTGGGATGGAGCCCCACATTGGGAGTCTGGTTTTCCTTCTCTCTCTGCCCCTCACCCTGCTCTGGCTTGTTCTCTCTCATATAAATAAAATCTTTAAAAAAAAGAATGGCAAAATGTAAGATACAAATAAGCAAAATCCAGTAAATATTCCACTTATCAGTGAAAACAAATTAGAAAACAAAAGTATAAATGACAACTCATTCACAATAACCAGAAATCTGACAGCACATATAGCAATAATTTAATGCAAATGCTAAGAAAACACAAAACTTAAAGTATTAAAGATCTAAACAGAGACATATCAACTTCATAGTTAGGAAAACGAAATACTGTAAAGTTACTACACCATCCCAAATTTTTCATTTTTTTAAAGATTTAATTAATTAATTCATTGGAGAGAGACATACACAAAGCAAACGGGAGAGAGAGCACAAGTGACTCTCACAGTCTTAATGAAACTAACAAAATTACAATGGGATTTTATGTAGGAAGTTGAAAAAATAATTCTAATGTCCTCTAGAAAAAGAAGTATGAATAAAGAGAATTTTAAAAAATTGCTATGTTAATAATGAAGGTTTACAACTGCTTGGAAAGTAAATTGCTTTCAGGTGAGCAATTTGGTGGTAAATACTAAAAGCTTTAAAATTTGGGATTTACTCCTAGATTTTATCCTAAGGAAATTAAGGATGTTCACAAAGCCACAAGACTGCTGTTTATAAAACCAAAATCACCTATCCAACCAAAACAAAGAATTGGTTTTATAAATTGTGGTATGTCAATACCATAATACCAATCAAATACCATGCAGCTAAAGTTGCAGCTGTAGAGTATGGGAGCTAGATTAAAATGGAGGGATTAAAATCACATCAATTTATTTATGTGTTCTTCCAAAAAGCCCATTAAACTGACAGTAAATAAATTTAAGATATAAGTGCACAATGCTAAAACAAATGGGAATAAGATCTTGAGTTTGAAATTTCAACAAATTCTGGAAGCTGGAAAACAGAGGGATTTGTCTTAAAGTAGATTAAGTTTAAGGGGACCAAGGAGACGACAAGGTGGTTTCACGTGCACAGAATCCCAGTGTGGCTTAGGTCTTGGAAGCACCAAGCACCACAGGAAGGGAGGGTGAAGCACAGATGTGAAAGCAGGATGACTGGCAGAGAGGATACACACAGAGTGACTGGACTCTCCAAAGCCCTCCCCTAATTCAGACAGGGGGCCGAGAGCACCTTCTCCCACATGCAGGGATGGAGGTTTGGACAAGGTATGGGATGTGGGTACAAGCATACAGCATGGGGCAGGAGTGGGCATGGTGCTGAAAACAGGCAGAACATGCGAAGTGTGCAGATTAAGGAACAGGAACCCTGAGGCTCCTGTTTTGAGCAGGCCAGAAACCAGACATGTCCTTCTCAAGCAAGAGATCAGAGGATTTCTTCTGAAAAAAAACAAAAAAACAAAAAAAAAAAAACAAATCCTGCTAAGATGAGACTTTCTGACCCTAAGATGAGAAAGGCAATGGGCATAGCCATGAGTGAAGAAAGATCTTCGATTATGGAGGCAGACTGCCTGGGCTCCAGTCCCACCTCCACCACTTATGTGCTTCACCTGTTTGGAAACCTCTTGGTTTTCTCACCTGAAAATGGAGATCACGGTGCCTACCTCATGTTGCTGTTCTGTGGATTAAATGTTTTAGGGCAAGTAGAAGTCCAATTATTCCCTCCTCCTTCCCACTAAGAGGATTACACATCCCCACCCATTACCACTGCCCCAACTCTGCCTCTCTGCAGGCGGAGCAGATTCCCCTGCCCCATTGTCAGGCCCAGCCCTGTGTCTAGTTTTGGCCGACCGCAGGTGAAGCATACTGTATCTAAGTAGAAGTTTTTTTAAAGCCATGCATCTTTTTGCAAACTCTATCCTTCCTTCCCTTGTGCCATGAAAAATGTATGTCCCAGAGAGCTAGCTGCCCCCTTTAGCCCGGGTCACAGAATGGGAAGCACACAGAAGAGAGCCATAGCAACAGACCTATAGCCACCTTCAGCAGCTCACATGAGAAGTGAGAAAAAATTGTTTACTGTAGAAAACCACTGAGATTTGGGGCTTGTTACTGTAAGAAGGTCAACAAACTAAAAAGAAAACTCTGTTTTTAAGTTCTTAAAAGTCTTTATTTTAGAAATATCTGGGAGTGATCTTTAACAACACTCTTAATCCTAAGAATATATTCGACCTGAATTCCAGCAATTGAGAACTATACCATTTGTGATATTTAAATGTCAGAGCTGTATGAATGAATGAAGAGAACTTACATTAATTGCTTACTTACAATATATTACACATGATATTTTTCTTAACTCTCTTGTAACAACCCTGTAGAATAAGTTATAATACTAATCACTTGTAAGTATTATCACCCCCTCATAAGAAGAGAGAAAGCTCAGGAAATTAAGTGATTTGGAAATTAAGCCCACTCCGGAACTATTAGAACCATGAAACTTCCAGGTCAGGCGGGTCTGTCTCCAAACCTACTCATTTCCGTTGCTGCCTTGCTATCAATATACCATGTCTTATTCTCCATGATCCAGCCCAAGGCCCCAAGCACTAGCACAATGTCTGGCATATTATAAGTGTTCAAAACAAAACAAAACAAAACAAAACCTTCTTGAACTAAATTGCAAAGAAAACCACCCAAAGAACAACAACAAAAAAAATCCAATCTGCACTATACAATGTATACCACAATAGTTACAATATAAAAACTTTCAAACTATAGACAAATTAAAGGAAAACAATATTAAATGTTTGTCATACATCTGAACAGAGATGGAATTTATAAACCTGGAAGCACCTGAAAAAACGAGACCAACAGATTTAAATAAATAAATGAGGGTGCCTGGATGGTTCAATGGTTAAGTGTCTGGCTCAGGCCATGATCCCGGGGTCCTGGGATCGAGTTCCACAGGGGGCCCACTTCTCCCCCTGCCTATGTCTCTGCCTCTCTCTCTCTCTCATGAATAAATATGTAAAGTATTTGACAAAATAAAAATAAAATAAATGAAACTTTTATATGTCAAATATCCACTTTCCTTCAGTTGGCCAAAATTAAGCAGTAAAGTACATGGTTCAAAAGAAGACTGCAGTAAATTAGTTAATATTTTGATATGTAAAGCATTTGTGCAAATACATTTTTTAAAACCCTAAGATTTAAATCATTAAGTAGGTAAAAAATATGAAGTACACAGAAGGAAATATAAAATTAAACATTTAAGAGTCCTCTAAATGTCAATAAAATAAGAAGACCTATCTTTTTTCAACAATTCAATGGAAAATTTATCTTTAAATAATAAGACTCAGGGACACCTGGGTGGCTCAGCAGTTGAGCATCTGCTTTTGGCTCAGGGCGTGATCCTGGAGTCCTGGGATCAAGTCCCACATTGGGCTCCCTGCATGAAGCCTGCTTCTCCCTCTGCCTGTGTCTGTCTCTCTCTCTTTGGTCTCTCATGAATAAATAAATAAAATCTTAAAAAAAAAAAAAAAGACTCAGAGTTGGCAAGGTAAAATGCACATCTTTAGGTATTGCTGACATGAGTATTAATTAGTGCAACTCTTAGAAATTAATTGAAGGTAAAAATAGTCTTATGCTATTTATGCTCAACTCAGTAATTTTACAATGGGAATCCACCCCAATTATGGTAAAAGCTGATGTTCAAAGATGGGCATCACTGCTTAGAAGACAGGGAGACCCAACCTAGTGTCCACAATAGAACACAATAGAATGGAATAATCTATTATATCTTTCCTTTCCTAGAATGGTACGAATCTATTTAAAATTGTGTTTATGCATGAGAGACTCTTAACTATAGGAAATGAACTGAGGGTTGCTGGAAGGGAGGTGGGTGATGGGGTAACTGGGTGATGGGCATTAAGGAGCATGTGATGTGATGAGCACTGAGTGTTATACGCAACTAATGAATTACTGAACTCTACATCCGAAACTAATGATGTACACTATGTGTTGGCTAATTGAATTTAAATTAAAAATGTGTTTATGAACTTATACAGTAATATGGGGAAAGGAACTGGTCATAATATATTAAAAAAATAAAATCCAAATTGTACATAAAGATTGGATTAGTTAGAAATGTTCCAAAATACAACAGTGGTAGTTGCCTTTTGGTACTTCTAGAATTTTTTTTATGAATACTTACTATTTTAATACTGAAAATGAAAAAAAAACTTATATACACTTTAAAGGAGCAGAAATAATCTTGGGGTGAAAAAAGAAAACACTAACAATTTGAATATCTTTGAAAGTACCAAAATATTTTCAAGCAAGCAGAGAGAAGCGGTACAGTTGTACTGGTTAAGAACAGACACAGGGGATGCCTGGGTGGCCCAGTGGTGGAGCATCTGCCTTTGGCTCAGGCCATGATCCTGGAGTCCCGGGATCGAGTTCCGCATCAGGCTTCCTGCATGGAACCCGCTTCTCCCTCTGCCTATGTCTCTGCCGCTCTCTGTGTGTATCTCATGAATAAATAAATAAAATCTTTTAAAAAACTAAAAAACCAAAAAATACAGACTCAGGAACTACAGGGAGTTAAATCCTGGCTCTACCGCTAACCACAGGATTGCCAGGAAATTATTCATTTGTCTGTACCTTGGGGTGTTCACTCATACAATGGGGATAAATAAAAGCACCTGCCTTGTAAAGCTGGTAAGTATTCAAGGAGTTAATCCATGTAAAATACTTAGAGCGTTTTGCACATAGTAAACATGCAAATATCCATCAGCTTTTGCTTACATATTAAAAGATATACTGGAAAGGAATTATTCTTTTTTTGCTAGGAAATTCATAAATACATATCATTGGAGCCAGTAATAAAAAATTCAATTTTCCTTATTCATTAACACAAGCTCAGAAAATATTTAAATTAATAAAAAATATTATTTCAGTACCAAGGGGCTATTCCCTAAATTTTAAGTCTGATACTACTCCAAAAATAAATAAGAAAAATATAAAAGTATTACCTTATTGATATCATCGGCTATAAATCCACTTTGTTCTAAGAGTCCTCTGATTGCTTCTATACATTTATTAAAAAGTGGAGAACAGAGAAGTTCAAATCTTGCTCTGCACACACACACACACCACACACATAGGAAAAGACACAGAGAAAAGGCTTAATACAATTAAACATGACAATTTTTCTTATGATGAGTAAAGCCAAAACCAAATGTGATGATTTTCTTAAAAATAGGTTTATGAGGAGATCCTTGGGTGGCTCAGCACTGTAGTGCCTGCCTTCAGCCCAGGGACTGATCCTGGAGTCCCGGGATCGAGGCCTGCATCGGGCTCTCTGCGTGGAGCCTGGTTCTCCTTCTGCCTGTGTCTCTGCCTCTCTCTCTCATGAATAACTAAATAAAACCTTAAAAAAAAAAAAAAGGTTTATGACCAGAACAAGATATTTAACATCCAACAGTGTAATACCATGGTGTGTGTGTTGGGGGGGAGACATCGAAATTATTCACCTACAAATGTATGAAGACATTCAATGTCAAATTGACAAGATTCTTACCTATGGCTGCTTTAAAAAAACCTACAAGTAAATGTTCAGTGTATGGCATTCCTAAGAAAGCCACAGATGCAAACCAAATCATCATTTGGAAGCTTTTGCTATTTTTATGTTAAAAGTTTAAAAAACTGTTTCTCATTATTTTTTCTTTGTAACCTGAGACTATGCTTATGCTGTACATAAGTTGAAATTTTTGTGATAAAGGCAAAATTTCCTTGATGAAAAATTACAAATTCTATTTCATTGCTAGTAACTAAGCCATAATTAGCAAGCATATACTGAGTACTTGGACAAAGTCAGCACTAAGTTAGGAATCCTAGAAATAGAAAAAATATACAACACTTTGCCTACAAAGAGATTTCAGTTTAATTTAACACCTTTCAATCTTCTGGGTTGTAGTTTGAAATCTCTCTTAAAAGAATTAGTGCAGGGCAGCCCCAGTGGCACAGCAGTTTGGTGCCGTCTGCAGCCCGAGTTGTGATCCTGGAGATCCAGGATCGAGTCCCATGTTGAGTTCCCTGTGTGGAGCCTGCTTCTCCCTCTGCCTGTGTCTCTGCCTCTCTCTCTCTCTCTGTCTCCATAAATAAATACAATCTTTAAAAAAGAAAAAAAAAGAACTAGTGCAGTGCTAATAGAATTTTCTGTGAGCCATTAGCCACATGAAATATTGAGTGCTTGAATTAAATTTTTTATGTTACTTATTTCTAATTAATTATAATTTAAATAGCCACAGGTTGCTAGTGTCTATTGTATTGGGCACACAGATCTAGATTTGCAGGAAAGCCTAGGGAAGTGAGGAAGCTAAAGTACAAGGGCCAGATGAAGAGTGAATTTAACTAAATACATTCAGGAGAATCCTAAAAATAATACTGTAATTCTGGAAATTTTTACTGCTTCCAAGTCACCTGTTAGGTTGCTGAGAGGTTTAAACAGTGAACCACTAGTGGCTATTATTACTGTCAATAATAAGCAAAGGAAAATGGGAGGGCAATGTCCTCCCTTTGGATTCTCTGGGTAAAGGTGCCAATTACTCGTAACCAATGTTTTGGATTATGTAAAAGATAGGTAATTTTAAACAATTTTATGCACATTAAACTTGTGTTTACTAAATAAACCATATCAAAATTTAAAATGTTGACAATGGATGACAACCAACAAAACCAAGACAGGTATGAATCTTTGGTAAGATGTGATAGAAAGTATGAACTCTGGAGTGAAACTTGCTGGGTCTGAACCCCTGGTCCACTGCTAATTTACAACATTTATTGTCTAACCTTGGGCAAGAATGAAACTTCTCTATTTCAGCTTCCTCATGTATAAAATAAGGAAAATACTACTACTCTCCTTACTAGGTTGTTATGGGGATTTGATGAATTAATGTAATGACTACTTAGATTACAGCCTGCCACACAATGTTAACTAGTTAGTTTGGATAAGTATAACTGAAACATGCCCCACATCAAACTTAATCAACAGCAAGCCTCTCTCTCCAAGATCTAGGATGCATTTTTTCACACATTGCTCTTTGGAGCTGTTAGTAACAGGGCAGGCAATCACAACTGAGGTCAGTACTCTGGAAGCTGTTCCATAGTCTGACAAGAATAGGACCTCAGAGGTAAAGACAGTGATTGAGCAGTTCCGTTAATAATTCTGTTGGAGATCTTTTCACCCCCATATGCCAGTGTGCAGTTAGGCCGATGTACACTTGGTTGTGCTGGGAGAAGCTGTGGATAAATGATGAACACTTGCATGGAGGGGAGGGTGGAAGGAAGGTAATGTTGGCCTCTCCCTCTTGATTATCCTCTCCAGCCTCCCCTGCTGCGCTGCCACCTGACTTATGGGAACAAACTAACTCTGTAAAAGAGAGTTTCATGGGGAATTTTCATTCCAAGGAAGGAGTTTTTATGTGTTGCAGTTCAGCTGTCCCCTCCCACTTTGTTGTAAACATAGCAAAAACAAAGGTCTTAGAGGTTTAGAAGTGAACTGTTTTTGTGAAGTTTTTCTTTTTGTGTGATTCTCTTACTTTACTATGCCAGTTTTTATGTTTTATTAACATGTCACAAACATCTCTGATGATTTAGTGCTGCAATTTAGTGCAAGCTCTCCTTTTATTGACGGCTAATAAGTCTCAAAAGAACAAACAAAAAGCCCTAAGTGAGAAAATTACACCTAAAAATATAAATGTATTTGGAATTTTTCAAAGTTTTTTGAACTTCAGTTTTACCTGGACACATTGCAGTCAAAATCTTGACCTTCATATAATGAATCAAGGAAACAATTGGCACTTCCCAAGGTTGACAAAGAATGCTTTGCAATGTCAGCACTGTTCATCAACTTCATCATGGCTCGGGCGTTCCCTCTCACGTCATGTTTGAAGGCTCTAAATCAAAAATATCTTTGGAGTTTAAAAATTACTAGGCCATGTAGAATTTATAAAACTCAAATCTGGATAATGCCTATTAGAATAATAACAAGCTCATAAATTCATATTAATATTAGATTTCAGTAACTGGCTTCAAACCCTCCAAAAAAATTTTTTTTTTAAAGATTTTATTTATTTATTCATGAGAGAGAGAGAGAGAGAGAAGCAGAGACACAGGCAGAGGGAGATGCAGGCTCCACGCCTGGAGCCTGACGTGGGACTCGATCCGGGGTCTCCAGGATCAGGCCCTGGGCTAAAGGTGGCACTAAACCGCTGAGCCACCAGGACTGCCCTCCCTCCCAAATTTCTGAAGAAATTCTTTGCAATTAAAAGAAGGGTCTCCTGGGGCGCCTGGTGGCTCAGTACATTAAGCATTGGACTCCTGATTTTAGCTCAGGTCATGATCTCAGGGCGATGGGATTGAGCTCTGTCAGGCCCTTGGCTCAGTGGGGAGTCTGCTGGAGACTGCCCTTCCTCTTCCTCTGCCCCTCCCTCCCGCTCATGTGTGCGAGCTCTCTCTCAAATAAATAAATAAATCTTTAAAAAAGGAAAGGAAAGGTCTCCTCAAGAAAAGTGAATAACAAGTATTCTTGATACTTAGAATTGCTAAATTCTGTGTGACCATAATAACAGACTGTCCTTTG
Source organism: Canis lupus dingo (assembly GCF_003254725.2). Classification (NCBI taxonomy): domain Eukaryota; kingdom Metazoa; phylum Chordata; class Mammalia; order Carnivora; family Canidae; genus Canis; species Canis lupus. The sequence goes on from NC_064244.1 coordinate 20,316,722, forward strand.
AAGAAAGCAAAGGACATCTTTGACACCTTTTTTGCAGATGTGACAAAAAGAGGGTGAAGGAGATCTGTTTAACCAAGTCAAGTCTCCTATCTCCCCCTTACAACTACAGCACAATCACTGTTTAATAGTAAAAAATCATTGTCCAGCACTAAAAAAAAAATAAAAAAGAGTTCTTCCAAGAAATTTGACATGTATCAAATATATAAAATTCTCATTCTTCTATCTCCAAGACAAGTTAATTGTTAAAATTGCTTGGCTCTGTTTCTAAACATGTCTAATAACTGGAACTGGGAGTCAAATTAACAATGCCCTACCTTGAGCTGGAGCACCTGCATAACAAAAAGCAGCACAGGTCTTCGAAACAAGTGAGAACTTACCTCTTTTTCAAGACTTTTTTACCCAGTCGGTTTAGTCAAGCTGATGAAAATACTGTTTGAGCTCCAATTTTTTTTTTTTTTAAGAGTGGCAATGTCCAAAACATAACTTTTATCTATTTGACTTGTGATTTTGAATGGAATAATTGCACCTAGTAACAAAACCGAAATACTCCTTGTGACAGCAGATTAGTAATTAAACATGCCAAAGGCACTAATTCACTAGTATGTGACTATAATATAATGTAATTTTCATCACATCTAAACTTTCAAAAGCCATTTAGAAGGTAGAAAGCCCTCAGAGCCTGTACCTTCCTTTATCTAGACATAACAGCTGCAGCACCTGAGGAATTACGAATTTGAACTTGAGACTCAAGTTCATGCAGTTCAACATCTGGTGGGCCCTCACAGTATGTGAAAAATCTGAGCACACTGCACTGTGCAACCAAATCTCTGCTTCCCTGAAAGTGCCTAGAAAGGACATTATAACTCCAGACATGAAAACATCCAGGGCACTGGAACTAAAAACAAAAACACACATCCTCCTTTGAAGCAGGGCAATTTAAAATAAGAAAAACAAACAAACAAATCCAAAACTCTGAAAAGAAACTTAAAGTATATCATCAAAATACTCACCTCTGAAACTCTGAAGCTAGATACTGTGCTAAGGTTTCTGTGAAATGTGTACCTCCGATGTTATCATCAGTGTTTGTTGAAAGAACACGGTATATTCCACTGTTCACTTCCATGACACTGACAGATAAGGATGTTCCTCCAAGTTTAAATACCAAAATATTGCTTAAAATAAAGATAACATGAACAAGTTAAGAGAGAACCACAATATTTTAAAAGTAGGTTGGACATTAGAAATAACTTACTTAAACCCCTAATCACAATAAGGAAACTGAGAATCTGACACAAGTCAAATTAACTGTCCATGGTCATCACCTAGTGCTGAATAAGCCTAGAACCACACCTTCTGATTCAAAGTCAAAATTTGTTTTTACTTAGATGTACCAGTAAAACTGGATTCTTCTGAGTAATGGAATTCAAAACACAAACTTTTCTAATTCTAGTATAATTGACATATAGTGCAAGACACTAACCTTTCCAAGTAGAGATTTGTGATTATAGTGAATTGTAAGAAAATTAAGTATAGAAATTCTTTGTGCTAATATTATCCAAGTAACCACTACAATAACATGTTCTATAAAAATCAAACATATGCAAAACTAGAAGCTAATTTCTGATATTCTACATTTATCTAGTTTACCTAAAACTGATTTCCTACTGATTCATACATATTAGTTTCTTTGTGAAATATGAATGAAGTGAAACAATTAGGGAAAATTAACATATCTGAATTAATCTTCCTAAAGGTACCTGTGTCAGCTCTTGTAAGACAGATTTTCACAACTAAATTAGGAGTAGGTCTTACTATTTCACTATGAAAAGACATCTTAAATACTATGTTGCATTTTCCCATCTCCTGCCAAGAGAAAAATGTATATACAAGTACTCACTATTTCTAAACATGTTTAATAACTGAAATCGGTAGAATTAACAGTGCCCTAGCTTGAGCTAGAATCTGGCTGGGCTTGTAAATTTCAAATCTTCCTTCAATGAAGAAATATAACATAAGTAATAAGAGAAGAGCAGGAAAGCTGAATGTTCCCTCTTGTTATGTCCTTTTTCTGCTCTCCTAGGACATTTTTCTCACCTATCTGAAGAACTCCAGGTGAGAGTTTCAGCTTTTCATTCATAAAGGCTTTATATAACAATTCATATTGATATAAGTGCTGTAATCTAAAATGTTTTCTGCACTGAAAAACTTAAAGCTGCAAATATGGTTTTTACCTTTTTCCAGTGGGGTAGTCTTGTCCAATTCCATAAGCCAGAAGAGCTGCAGATGGTTCGTGGATTAACCGCAAAACATTAAACCCAGCAGCTCTGGCTGCTTCCCTGTGGACGATTTGCTTTCAATGAATTTAATATCACAACTGCTCAAGTATTTTCTTGACAAAGAAAATAATGTGTGCATATACTGAGTACAGAAAAGGAAAGCTCGCAAGACTGCCTGTGTTTATAAACTTTAGAAAGAGATTAAAACAAATTTACAATACGTTTTGGAACTTTCCAGTTTCTATAACTTAGGGTCAGAGTTCTTAGCATCCTACAAGTGAATAAGCAATTATCTGTCCCAGAAGCAACTCGGATGCTTGCTAAATAAAGTCCCATATGAAACTCTATCCTTAAGGCAAAAATATGCATGCTTGCCACTTACATTTGCATAATGACACATAAAAACTAAACCCAATTTTTGGCTTAGATGTGAAGATCTAAGGTGAAAAAGTCATTGCAAATATTTTCTAAATTGTATTATTTTTATATAATTCCTACATAAACCTTGATTGCATGGAACGAAGGTAAAGCAATTTATAAACATCAACCTAACTTGGTATTAAAAACATTTCCTGGGCAGCCCGGGTGGCTCAGCGGTTTAGCGCCGCCTTCAGCCAGGGGCCTGATCCTGAAAACCCGGGATCGAGTCCCATGTTGGAGCCTCTGTGTCTCTCATGAATAAATAAATAAAAATCTTTAAAAAAATAATAAAAACATTTCCTTTTTTAAAAAAAAGATTTTATTTATTTATTCATGAGAGAGAGAGAGAGAGGCAGAGACATAGGCAGAGAGAGAAGCAGGCTCCATGCAGGGAACCCAACGTGGGACTCGATCCTAGGTCTTCAGGATCAGGCCCTGGGCTGAAAGCAGCACTAAACCTCTGAGCCACCCAGGGATCCCCCAACATTTCCAATCAAAATAGCTAACAATCACATCTAATTGTATGTTCTCTTGGTACTTCATAAAAGACAGGAAATATTAATGATCATTACTATACTTTTTATCATACTAATTACATATATAAATACATACATCTGTTTACAAATACAATTTTAAGGCCCAAGGTATTTTCAAATACAATTTTACCTTTTACTACATTGTAATATTATGAAAGCTATATTTCCTTTAAGCAAATAAGATAAACTTACCCAAGAGCATTTTTTTGCTTTTCTCCAAAATCAAATGGAACAGTAATAACTACATCGTTTGCATCTGAGCCCAATACAGAATGTGCTGTTTCTGTATATGAAAAAACATACAAATAAATTCCAATGACAAAAAAAGTCATGATACTTTGCAGCTTTTTTTTATTTTTTAAGTGGCTTATTAATTTGTGCCAATGATCTTCTCATTGTAAAGACTTTCCAATTCACCTGATTCCCCACCCACCCCACTCATTTGCTTCTCTGGATCTCTTAAAATGTGCAGAACTTTTCGTGGTTTTGGGTTTGTGGTCATGGGAACCAGGTACTTTCCAAAAAGCCTGGTTCTTAGGCTTCAGAAATTTCAACCACCTCCCAAATTAGACTGGTTCTATTAAGAATGAGCTTCTAAAGCGTCAGTGTGAAGACAAGCGGCATGTTAGTTCAACATATTAAAAGGCTGCCCACAAATTCCTAACACAATTCCAGAACTGAAGTGAGCCTGATAAATAATCTACTCCAGAATTTCCCAAGTTGCTCCACAGCATACCACTCAGCTTGGTGCCTTCATAGGAAGTGGTAATAAGCCAGACTGACTTAAACTGCCTAAGTAAGTGTTCAAAGAGCACTTCACCAAGCTTATTCAGCCACTTCAGCTTAAGAAGGTGTGAAAATGCTAACCTGGCCCAACCCATTAACGTTACTTCTAAGGAAACCAAAGTCAGGGAAGGTAGTCAATTAACCAAGGTCACAGGGCCAGGTAGTGGCACAGTCAGGTCTAGCATTAGGTCACCTGCATCTGCTCAATCACCCCACTTCTCTCCACATCAAGAAACACCCCTAACTTTTTCTTAAGGTCAACTTTTAAAAGATCTCTTTGGCTCAATACCTTTCATCTTACTAAAGATCAGTCTGGCAACATCTTCTGGATTAACAAACTTTGTTTCTTCACCAGTATCTACTTCGTATCTTAACTTTCCATTTTTTTCAATGACCTATAAAGGAAATTGCGTGTTAAATAAGGAATAATTTTAATAAAAACACAAAGTTTCAAAATAATATAATAAGTTATAACCTTGGTAATTACTTTGTGTAAAAGAATAATAGAATCATACTCACTAAACATTTACTCTCCGTGATGTATTTCTGAGCCTGGGGATCATCAGAGCTGTCCATAAAGATAAAGATAGTCAAATATTAAAATAAGTATTGTTGATCTGTAATATGTAAAGATTATGTATTTCAATACTACTAAACAAATATCAAAATACAAAATTATTAAGTTGCTTAATATTAAAAAATCATGATATAGACAATAGATCAAATGGATACAATATTTACAATGGTTATAGTAATTCTATTAGAGTATTAACCTTCACATTTGAAAGTAAATAGCTCTTATTTGTTCTGATCTTATTATGAACAGATGCTATACAACTGAGGGTAATTTTCCATAATATCAATGACTTTATGTCATATACTCTTTCACCTATGATCTTGAAGACCCAATCACTAAGATGAAAAAGATAAAATCTATAATGTCCTATACAAAGTGGGCATTAAATGTGTATAGCAATGAAAAAATTACAATAGGTGTTATGTTGCTCAAAATAGCAATTTATGCAGACTACAAAATGTTCTCACATGTATTACCTCACTTGATCTTCACAACTCTTAAGTGGGGTTAATTTGGCAGGTATTATTTTAGAGATAATAGGTTCATAGAGAGTCAACGACTTATAAGCTAATAAGGGGCTGAATCAGGATCCAATCTTCTCAGGCAGGCTCATGGTGTTTACACTTTACCAGCTGCTCCCAGTAAGAAGGTAAATGACTGAAGTACTTCTGCCCCTTTGAGCAGTGACAGGAGTCTTTGATCCTTGGCTTAACTTCATCTAGAAATTAATGTAAGCCCTTTCACTTAACCCTTCTTCCAACAGGGCTATAGCTGTTCTATTCAGAGACTAGTTTTAAGAGGAGTTGGAAAGTAATAGTGACTACCGGTTGCAGAGTTATTGAACATCTGAGGACTCTAACCCATGTAAGAGGAAGACAAAGGGGTTTACAGCTCAGAAATCTCTCAGAACACTTGCAGATTCTTCATACTTCTTCTCTATTACCCAAAAACTGATAGAGAGGGAAATAGGTAAGGAGCTTGCCCAAAGTCACATGGTTAATTCATGGCAGAATGGATTGGAATCCGGATCTTTAATACAAAGTTTAGTATTCTTGTCACCAAGCCTACACTTTCTCCCTTTTTAAAAATCCAGTATTTAGACTATATCCTGGACAAATTATTTTCAGAGTAAGAAAAAAAAGATGAAGTATGTCCATACTAATTTTTTTGCACCAATATGATTCCAGCGTGACACTTACCAGTTTTCGTCAGAACAGAATTTTAGTCAACCAGGACAATTTACGTTGTTCTCTGCAAACTATCTGTAAGCTATCTAAGACAATTTCCAAGGAAAGCCTTTATTATGGAATTTAAAGAACTTTTAGAAATGGGAAATTACTTCTCCACTGCCCTGCAAAGAGGGCCCTACTCTTGTGAGGACAGGAAGCACACAAAGCTCTAAGGGCCATATACACGCAAGACCCTGGAGATTTGCTAGTAAAGAAACAGAAAGCAGAGAGTGGAGGTGACGACAAATGGTCATGGATATCACCAGAAAGTAGCGGACTGACCCACAAGCACATACAAGTAATAACTTTATTTGTCCATACCAGGATTTAATCACTTAACAGAAACACAAAGGATGGTGGGAAGTTGGCATACACAGCACCTCATTTACATCATCATCTTCAGGAGGCAGAGTGTTAATCCCACCACTGTATCACCTCTACAAGCAACGCCACTTTCTGTTCCTCATCCTTCCTTAAATGTCTCTTGCATCATCAGCAGGCTGTTGGACCTGGCACACATCAGCACTAACTTGCCACAGGGTCTTCTTCCCCGTTACTGTCATAAAACAGTGCCTTCCACATCTGAAAGCATTTTTATTTTTACATTCATCTGTTCATTTGGCCCTCACAACACTCCTGTGAGGTAGGTAGGAGTTATTCGTTTTTCCCTCTGTAGGTGAGGAACCTGAGTCACAGAATGGTAAAATGACCTGCCAAAGGACGGGCAGGTAGGAATGGCTGGGCCTAGAGCTTAGGCAGGATTTTAGGACATGTTCTCATTCATATGACCCCCTCCTAATCTTTTGCCTCTTTTTCTGTTTATCTCATGAAGAACTTTCCCTTTAATTTTATTCTCACATTAAGGTTATTTCACCCAAAAGATATTCACAATCCTACCCCCAAGTTTAACTCCACTTTTGTTCTTTAGCACTTCTCTTATCGCAAATTAATCCCTGCATATTTACTTTGCTACCATTAAGAGATTAATATTGTACAGGTCTACTCTCCTTCAAGTATTTCCCTGTTTTTCCAGAAAGTCTACATATCTACGTTAGTGTTATCCAGTCGTAACTGACACACATCCCTCCACATAAAGGCCTAAAACAACTGAGAAAATGCACATACACACACACACATATCCATTTCACTGTCTTAATATATGGTTCTTTAAAGCAAGGAACGGATGTATGGTGTGGTGCTATTTAAGATGAGTATATTGATAAATATTAATACCACAGGATGCTTCCTTAAAATACAATTGTTACCAGGATTTCAAACATACAACGTGTGGCTATGAACTGAAGACACTGCAATTAAAATTTCACTTTGTCCTTTATAACATTTATAGAATTTTTTTAGAACTGGAAGGTACTAGAAAAGCCATCTAGTACAAACCTCTCATTTTAAAGAAACTGAGGCACAAGAAGGGCACGTCATCTGCCCCATATAACAAATTGTGACAGGGTTATTAGAACCCAGTTCTGAGTCCAGTGTGTTGTATCACACCAGCTGCCTTCTACATTCATCATCTGTTCATCAGAACGGCTTGCTTGCTTGCCATCCATTCATGGTTCCAGGTGCATTCCCACTGTTGTTCTATTTATCTATCTATCTGTATTGCCAGCTTTTAGGTAAGCACCCAAGCCTACAAAATATAAACAAAACCTCTTCAAACATGCCTGCATTTGTCTTTGTTTTAGCCTGTAGACTGGAGGAAAAGCCTTTTAAATTCCAACGCTCCTATCTGTATTTCCTGAAAGTACTAAGTAAATTACTTAAAAGCTTTAGTTAGTTAATTTAATAATGGCCAGTAATGGCATTCCTTCTAAAGTAAGTTGGAAGTATAGCTCAACACCTTCCTATCTCCTAAAGGAAGTGTGTGTGTTTTGGGCAGGGAGAGAGGTGTGTTTGTTGAGGGCTTTGTGCTTAAAAGGAGTTATCTATTGCAGGCAGTCTTTATCCGCATCATTCTCAACTGTTGCCAAAGCTATCCTCTTCCACCATATGCCATTAACAAGGTGAACTTTTGTCTACATCATATGAAAAAAAATGACTTTGGAAAGTTCCCTAGAAGAAAGTTTCCTGGTGTTCCCTTTCTGTAACATACTAGACAGAAAAAAGGCTAGGGAAAAAGAATGAAATTAGCTAGAAGAAATTGGAAAACAGATTCTAAATTGTTTCCACATGTTGTTCAAATGACAACCTAAAGATATGTAATTATGCACACAGAGGGACCCAAATGATATGGAATGCAAAGAATTTACTTACATTTAATATTTTATAGAACACCCAATACCTCATTATATTGAAGATTATCAATATGAATCATAACACACAACTGTGGCTCCCTGTCCGTTCTGAATTATACCCTTATAGTGATAAGTCATTAAGAACTAGTAAAATGGGAGGGCATGATGGTTTGATCATTGAGTGCTTACCAGTAGGTATGTCACAGACACAGCAGTGAAAATATGAGATAAAGGTACAAATACATGTATCTATATTAGTCTAATGAGTTATAGAGAAATTTTAAAAAATGAAGATCTTACAAGAAGCAGTCAAGTTAAACTAGTAAAGATTCAAGCAATGAGGTCATGGTATACACCATAATTCTGTATCTTGTCAGCTAATGTGCTTCACCCGAGCCTTACCTCGGCCAAGGTCATATGTATCAATAACTTACATGTATATAGTGTGTAGTGCTTTTAAACTTTTAAACCCTTTCACATCTATTAGCCATTTGATCCTCACAACAACCCTGTGAGGTAGGCAGGTCAGGAGTTATTACCTAGCCCCCATTTTACAGATGAGGAAACTGGTGTAGAGGTAAACTAAACTGCCTCACGTCAGTAGCAAAGCCACAGCTGACCAGCTCTCTGGCCTTGGCTCCATCTGTTTTCTATGAGACCACTCCTCATATATCCAAGAGGTCTTTCGATTAGAGAAGCCTGGGAAAAGCAACTAGCACAGATCTTCCTGCTACTCTGCATATTAAATGGTTCATCCACTCTTTTTTTCCAAAGGACCTGTGGAAGGAGCCAGGGGACCAAAAGGCAGGTGTTGGAACTGGGCTTCTCCCAGTTTAGGAAATAGACTCTTCTGTAACGAGTTCCTAACTTTTGGTATTTGAAATTAATCTTTGAAGCAATTTTTCAAGCCCTAGCTGAAAAGCACCGGTGGCCTCTTCCACTGCTGTTGCCAAGCGTCTGACTGCGATCACAGCATCCCTGCGGAGCTCGTTGGCAGTGTCTTGCTGAGCACTGGCCTCCTCACCAATAGCAATCAGCCTGTCCAATTTTTCTTCCTCACGCTTTGAAAGTTCTTGTGCCAACCTCCTGTTTTCTGCCAACTCAGCCGCAATAGTCCTGGCCACTGACCGCCTTCTTCGCCTTGCCCACCTTGGAGGGGGCTCACTGGTCAAGGGCCTATCCCCACCAGAAACAAAAGGAACTCTGGAGGAAGAGGCCGGAGGCCGCTGTGTGGAGGCCACCCCAGGAGTGTTTCGGCTGGTACTGGCGCAGGGACTGGGCTCACCGGACACACCCAGTCTGGTCATGGGGCTGCTCTGACAGGGAGCAACTGCACCTCTGAAAAGGTGGTGGGAACTGCTGTAGCTGGGGGTCCCTTGAGAGCACCCTGAAAAACAAAGCAACAATGTTGCAAAGAGGACATTCCTGCTAAGGGAATGCTTGGAGCCAGCAGCGGAGCTGAGAGACAATTATAAAACTCTGGTAGTTTCTGAAAATGGCTCTTTCCACAAGGGTCTGGGAAGATTTCAATTCCTTGATTTGGACACTTTGGCCTACCGTCTTACCTCCAAAACCTCCCCTCTGCCTTCCCTGAACCCCTTTCCAGGTAGCCAGACAACCCAATCTCTGGTCACAAATTTCTAAGTACCCACTATAAATAATACCAAATCGTTTGGTTCTAAAGAATACTTCTTCCATGTTGAAAAAGCTCCAATATCTTATATACCTAGAATCATTGCTTTTGAAAACCTGGAGCCCTTTATCTTACCAGAAGGCTTAAAAAACAGAGGGCATGGGGCAGAAATAGAGACAATGCTGAAGAGAACACCATCCAAACATATACTGCTGTTTAGAACCAAGTGACTCTGGCACCCCAATCCTTCACATGCTTGGGAGTTACCTGCACCCGAGGATTCATCCCAGGAGTCCTCAAGGTCACTGGTTTCTCGCATCTGGTCACTGATTCTCAGTTGACAATCCTCATCTGATTCCTTAACTGTTTTCAAGATAGGCTGATGGTCTGCTGCCTGAGTCCTTTTTGCTCTGAGAATGCTGGCTCCCTCTTCCCCTGGGGTGTCAGAGGCCACTAAGTTCTGATCACAGTGCTTGGCCCAAGCAGTATCCTCCATTAAGTTGTCTGGGTCAGTCACTATCTGATTTCGGAGAAGCTGATCCAACGTATCATAAAATGGACAGTGTGGTGGCTCACCCATACTTGTGGCATGGGCAACATACGCCTTTAAATATAATGCCTTCAGAACTTTAAACTTGGAGCGGCACTGACGTTCGGTGCGGCGGAAGCCTTCCTGCTGCATTCGCTTAGACACAGCCTGATAGACATCTGCATTGTGATGCACAGTCTGGAGGCGCTGGATATACTCTGCCTCGCCTAGTATGGAGAGAAGAGTTCGTGTCTCCTGTCTGGACCACCGGATGCCCGCACTGCTATTGGAACTGGCCATAGTGGACTGGGAAGGAAGGCTAGCTGCAGGAAGGTCCTGGGCAGCAAGGTCAAGTCTGAAGGTGTGGGGAAGCTCTGTGTGCTCTCAATGTACTTCCAGGAGCCAGCCGATTCTTCCCTCTCAGGGCTAATTGTTGAGAAGCCAGGTCCAAGGACCGCATTTCTGGCTGGAAGGCCACAGGGGAATGAGAGTTACAGGGAGGGTGTAAGGATAACTGTGGCAGCAAGTTAAATGGTGCTACCTGTAAGTAGGGTGCAAACAGGCTGGATGCCAAGACTAAGAGAGCCCAACTGTGAGTTCGCCTGGGATAGGTACTGGACCAAAGGCTGAGACGGGCCTTACTGGCTTGGTAAAAGGGGACCGGCTCCTCCACAAAAGAGAGGCTGCTTCTAAGGCCGAGACTGGATACAACTGTATATCCGTAAAAATCACATTGTCTTTTAAGTAGATGGAGAGAGGAATATCTGGACTGTGAGGCAGCTCACTTTAGAGAAGTGCTAGCAGGACCATGGTTGAACAGCAGGTCTGAAGGGCGCTCATACTTTGCCAGCCTTGGCCTAAGCAGCATGCTTTGGCTACATATTACCATCTGACTGTCACCATTGCACTTTGTTAAAAGATAACTTTTAGAGTCAGAAAAGCAAACTTAAATTGTTCCTGATAATACAAAGATTTTACATAATATGGCAGAAAACAATTGTATCATTACTCCAATCATCTGCCCTATAACATAAAACAGGGCTACCAGGAGATAGATCTATGGAAATATGCTGCATTTTGATTGCACCAACATCAGTATCCGCGTTGTGATACTATAGTTTTGCAAGATGTTACCAATGAGAGAAAGTGGTAAATCTAGTAATATATTGGATCTTTTTGTATTATTTCTTATAACGGTAAGCAAATCTACAATGATTTCAAAATAAAAAGTTTAATTGCAAAAAATCCTCTATTGCTGGCTGCTTATAGTGAGTACAGCTTCAAAGCCCATTTAGAGCTCCCTGCTTTTTTAGGGTTTTATAACTTGAAATTTTTGACACCAGCTAATTTGTTTTCAATATGCTCAATACTCAGTTTTATCAACACATAAATGGATAGAGAAGTATATTTATCATCAGAAAAATTTAAATTCTCTCCAAAGTATTATTGTTTTTGACTTAGTACATAAATACCCTAAGAAAAAAAATAAATATCAAGTTCAATTTAACTAAATACAGATAAAGGATAATAAAAATATCTATATGTATAAAAGAAATAAATATTACATTTAACCCATAACCCCCAAATCCTAAGATCAACACGGGACATTTATACTTAAATTCTCAACTGAACAAAAAAGAAAGGAAAAAACCTGGGGCTAAGGATTAGAAGTCCTGACCTGCAGTCCTTTCTAGCTCACTCCCCACCCGCCCCGCAAGTGAGCAATAGCATAACTCCTGTGCCTTGATTTTCTCCTCTACAAATGGGGAGGAATAAAACCTGCCCTACCAATCTTCTAGGGATTTGAGAGGATTAAATAATAGATGTGAAAGCACTTTGAAAATTTAAAAACACTGTACCAAGTATTACTACTCCAGTGAAAATGAAAACCTCTAATTATTATGGTAATCTATAATTTGAGGAGACAGAAGTCTGGAGAAGGAAGCCTCTTTAATCTTTTAATTAAAGTTACAACAGATGATTAACCTGATTCTTAAGATGTTAATTAAGCTGTTTCTCTAATGATTAAATTTGTAAGCCAACTGGAAAAGTTAGTTCCCAGAAAGTGTCACAAAAGGACCCGAGGAAGAGAATCAATAGCTTCTATACAAACTATGACCAATTGTTACATATTTTGCAAAATTCAACAGTGCAGAAAAATCATCAAATTCCCACAAAAATCTTTTAAGTTCCCCCAGTAATGTAAAAAGGTGAAAAATCCAAATTACTATTTCTAAGTGAAACATATTACCATCTATACAAATGTTGGCATTTATCAATAAAAAGAGACCTCTCAGCAAAAAACAAATTCCTGAATGAATCCCAACCTCAAGAAGATACAACACTAATTATTAAATGAAAGAGCTTACTGGGATAATCTCTGAAAATGACTTAATCATAAAAAAGCAACAACAACAACAAAAAACCACACTGGTGTTTCTGGTTTCATTTCACATTATGCTTAGAATGCATAAACATTCTTAATTTCCATATATAAAAGTATTATTTTATTCCATACCTTCTGCCAAGGATCTGCTTTACTTTCATTACTGTATTTGAAATATTTCTTATTCTACTTTGTTTTGCTGCCAATCCAACAACCTGAAAAAGAGTACCATATTACAATGATGTAATCTTAACTTATTTTAAAGTAAAAAAATAAGGGGAATAGTACCTCTTCATTTTCTGTGTAAGCAACAACAGCTGGAGTAACTCTGTCACCTGCATCATTTGCAACCACATCAGCCCGGCCATCCTGGAAAAAAAAAAAGCACAAGGATATCAGGTCTTTTGAAAAACACACACACACACACACACACACACACACACACACACAGAGTCTCATCAGGCATATGTGGGCCAGTGTTATCTTGCCACATCTGTAGAAAGAAAACTGATGTTATCAATATTTTAAACTTGTGGATTTAACTGCCATTATTAATTTCCTGGATTTTATATAAGATCAACATTCCATTAAGAACTGCCTCAGTTTTTCAACCTGCTCTGCGTAGCCAATCATTGGGACAAACATATACAATAATAAGATGCCTTATTACATCACCCTTCCTAGTTTTCTTCCTTCCCTGACAAACATTATCTTTCTTCCTTTTCCTACGTATGACTAAGTAGCACTAAATCCCTTTGGTTTTTCCAAGTCACTTGACATTTGAATGCAAGACTAACATCAGGGGAGTTCATTATTATTGTTCCTTCCGCCTCCCCACTGATGAGAGGAAGGCTACAATTTTTCGTTAAGCTCTCTCGTTCAAGAAAGGTCAAGTCAGTAAAGCATGACCACCAACTGGCAGGATTAACCACCCCAGTTCCAGACCTCCACCACGCAGGCCTTTCCTGACATTCAAAAAACCTCCCGGCTGGGACGTTCAGGGCCCCCTCCGGGCCTCCAGGGGCCCTGACGTCCCCGGGACCGCCCCCGCTCCCGGCGTCCACGAGGTCCTCGAGACCCCTCCCGGCCTCCCGCCGCCCCGCCGCCCCCGGGGCTGCCCGACTCGGAGCCCCAGTGCCCACGACGTCCCCGAGACCCCGAGACCCCTGCGGCCTCCCGCGGCGCTGCCGTCCCCGGGCCCGTCCCTCTGGCGGCCTCCCGCGGCCCTGACGTCCCCAGGCCTTCTTCTGTCCTGATGTCCCCGGAACGGCCCCCCTCTGCCGGCCTCCCGCGGCCCTGACGCCCGGGGCTGCCCGACTCGGAGCCCCAGTGCCCACGACGGCCCCGAGACCCCTCCGGGCCTGCAGAGGCCCTGGCGTCCCCGGGCCCGGCCCCTCCCCCGCAGGCTCCCCGCAGGCTCCCCGCGGCCCGGACGTGCGCGGACGTTCCCGGACCCCGGGCCCCGGCGCCGTCACGACCCTTTCCGCAGGGGCTGCGGGGGACCAGGCCGGGTGCGCCCGCCCTCCGCCTCCAAACTTCCCCGCGCGACCTTCCTAGGCCGGCGACACGCTGCTCGCAGCCCCGTAGACCGGAGGGCTCGGCCCCGCGGCCGGAGAACGGGGCGGCCGGCAGCGCAGACCCCAGCTCCCCCAGTCCCTCACCTTATAGACGGCCACACAGGCTGAGGTGCAGCCAAGGTGAACCCCGATGGCCGCCATGAGGCGGCAGAGAAGGCGGCAGCAGTAGCGAGGGGTCCCCCTGTGGCACCAGCTTCGGGCCTCGGAGCAGCCCCATCAGGCACCGCGGAAACTTCACGTTCCCGCCCGCCCACTGCGTCCGGTCCATCCGCCGCGGCCCCCCGCGCCGCCACCAATCAGCGCGAAGGTTTCGCCTTTCCTCCCGGACTGTCGGCGAATAGCTTTCCTGGGCCCTCCCAGCCCCGCCCTGCCGGGTCCGCAGCGCGTGTGCGGCGGTGCGCACGCGCCGGTCGGGAGGGCCTGGAAGGGATCTCTTCGCTCCGCCCCCTGCGGAGGCCAATGGGAACTCAGGATTGAATTGCGTCATTCGCCCTAGCAACTCCCGGCAGATTTTTTTTTCCCCCGGGACACTCGCCCGCCTCCAACGCGTCCCGGAGCGGTTCCGGGCTACATCGCAGCGTGGCTGTTGGTGGGCGCAGGTGGCGAGGCGTCCTGCGCGGCTGGCTCAGCATGTGGTGCACGGGCCCGGCCGCAGTGGTGGCCTTTTGTGCCGGGCTTTGGGTCTCTAACCCGGGGCTGGCGCTGGGCCACGAGGCCGGGGAGAGGCCAGGGGCCGACTGTGAAGGTGAGCGGTGTGAGCCCTGCTTGCGTGACAGTGGCACCGCGCTGCAGCGCAGCTGTCGTCGGCTTTGGCTTCTCCTGGCCCTGGCTATAAATAACATTAGATTCAGGATATGCAGGTCCGCTTCCCTGGCTTCCCATCGCCGTCTTCCAGTCCTGGGCAAAAGTTCGAGCCGGGCCCAGTGACGCCTTGAGGCCGCGTTCTGGTCTATTAAACTGCTGCGGTCAAAACTGGAGAGTTTGGATTTGGATTAGATGTTGTGCAGACGCTACTAGCTTCTGAAGACCCTGGCGCTCCGTCAATGATGCTGTTGCTGGCGAATCCGGGCGGGCGAATCCGGCCTCTCCCTGCCCAGGAGATGTCTTTCAAATTTAAATTTGTTTGACTCCCAAAAGAAAAATAAAACAAGTTGTGTGTAATTGAGTTGAGGTGCCATAAACAGAATAGAACTAACGTTTGTTAGAACTTTACAGAGTCAAGTTGCTTTACAAAGCAGTACGTTGATTCAAGAGGAATACCCAGCAATGATTTCTTTCCAGTTCGCAGAACCTCAGCTGTGCGTTTGCAATCAGAACACTTGGGTTTAGGTTCCACCAACTCTTCTGGCTCTGAGCCCCCAAACCTCTTGATTGCAAAATCAGCGTGATTATACCTACCTCAGAGGGTTGTTAACAAGGTCAAAGAAGATAGTTAGCTATGCTAGCCCCTTCCTCCTGGACTGCTGTAATAATCATATCTCATTCACCCAAACAATTTACATAAGTGTATATCCTCCTCACCCTTGTGTGATCTTGGGACTCTATCCCTACTTAACCAGAAACTGTAGGTTCACAGTATACATTGAATAACTGGATGAGTGAAGTTTGTATAATAACTTAATGAAGTGCTAAGAATTGGAGTCCAGTTTTCTACCAGCCCTACAATACTTAAACTTTCTCTCCAGAAATTTGAAATACCCACACGATGTCATTTTTAAACTTTCTTTAGATATATTTATTCAGCTAAGTTATAATTTTGTTTAAAGAATCTTATAACTGCATGCTATACATTTAAAGCAGAATTTGTGAGACATAAACAATTGATCTGATTACTCATTAGTAGCAATTTCTCCAGCTACTACCTAAAAACATTTCAGAAAAGCCAGAGCATCTCGATGTGAAGCTTATGCCATCTTTCCTAGATTTATTACAGCATATTGTGATTATTGCATGTTTGACTAGACCTCATTGTCTACTGTCCTCCCTCCTCTTGCTCACTCTGCTTCTGCCACCCTGGTGCCCTATCTTTGGACCCACCAAGGACTTCCTGCATTAGAGCCTTTGCACTTCTCCCCTCTGCTGGGAGAGTTCTACCCCAAGTAGTCCACTCGTGGTTTTCACTCCCATTCTTAAGGTTTCTGCACAAGTACCACTTTATCCACTTTTTCCTTAACTACCCCTTTTAGGGTAACACTATTTATCTTGTCACTTTCTACCCCCATTATGTTGCTTTTTCTTCACAGCCAGGAGATTCTTCTATTTATTCCCTGGAATGTAATCTTTGAGGGTATGGACTTTCTTTTTCAACAACCTAGAACACCGTCTGGTACCTACTAATTGCTCAATGAATGTTAAAAACACAAATGACAGGCTGTTGTATTTAATGTTCTGTTCCTAGTAATAGCATTAGGAATGAATAGGACTTTGAGCTCCAAAAGACATGACTGATCCTCTAGCTGAAAACAGCTATAAGCACTGAATAAAATAAAAAAATGTAAAAAAAAATATTTTTAAGGTTTATTTATTTTTGAGAGACAAGGAGAGAGACTGTGAGCGGGAGGGGGGCAGAGGGAGAGACAGACCAGAAAACATTCCCCTGAGGAGCTCTATCCCTTGACCCTCCGAGATCAGAACCTGAACCACAATCAAGAGTCAGACGTTCAACCAACTTAGCTACCCAGGCACTCCTAAAAATAATTTTAAGAGTAAGTTA
Source organism: Canis lupus dingo (assembly GCF_003254725.2). NCBI lineage: Eukaryota > Metazoa > Chordata > Mammalia > Carnivora > Canidae > Canis > Canis lupus. The sequence continues at coordinate 20,333,633 of NC_064244.1, forward strand.
GTAAGGCATAACGTTACCAAGGCCAAAAATAAAGGTAAAAGTGGAAACTCAAAGAGGTAAAGGCTGGTAGATGGCTTTTGCCTTGAGGGCATTTGTTATCCAGGCGATCTGAATTTAGGTTTTCCTGGCTTTGGTAAAATCAAGAATAAAGATAAAGCCCAGGACCTTCCCAAGTTAGGAGTATAATACTAGGTTTTCCCCCCAATTAATTTGAAACCCCAAAGAGCTCACCTCCATTATAAAATGTGACCTGGAAATAACCACAGCTCTACCCTCATCTTTAGAGAGTAAAATTAAGTGTGGTACTTGAACTTTGTACCAAAAGGGAAAACAAAAATGTCTCCAGATAACTCCTAATCACAAGATAACCCACATAGGCATTGAGGCCCAAAGGCACACAACTTGAAGGGTCCAGAACATCTCAAACTGAAGTTTTAGTTTAAAGGGATTTTAAGCAGACATCAGCAAATATTGTTCTTACCTGTAAGAATCCACCTTTAACCCAGTCTACAAATAATTCTCACAGCTAGAGTCTAAGAAATAAAGCTCACATTCAGAAAGTTCTGGCACTCACAGGAAAGAAGGGCACCATAAGTGACAGCCAGTTGAACTAGTGGCAGGGACCAGAGAAAAGGCTTCAGGTACTGGAATTATCAGACACAGAATAGAAAATACATTTATTATGTTTAAAGAGATGAAGGAAGGGATTGAAAAATATGAAAATGGGGCAAAAGACTCTTAAAAATGTCCAACCATATTTGGAAAAGAACCAGATTAAATGGCTACAAACAAATTAATAGTATTAACAGCAGATTACATACAGCTGATAAAAGAATTAGGAAGAAGATTGAAGAAGTTGTCAAGAATGAATCACTAGAGAGAAAGAAGAAGAAAAAATTAGAAAACCTTAAATGCAGCCAGAAGAAAAATTCTGATGACCTTCAAGTTAGACTGTCAGATGATTCAATAGTGAAAGGCCCAAAGTCACACAGCTAGTAATCAGTAAAGTCAGGATTTGGATGCAGGGAGTCTGGTTTCAGAATCCAAGCACTGAATTATCACCTATATTGCTTTCTCAGTATAGTGTTAGGAACTAAATCATTTAAGGAAATATTAAAAATAAAATCAGAAAAATTAAGTGGTATACAAATTATTCAAGATCTGACTATTCTTAAACTCCTAAACTCCTTATAACAACATGTGTTATGTTCTTAGGTAGCAATTCTCCTCTAGTCCTGGTGTCCAAGATTAATCTGTTGTCTTTTATTTTTCCTCTAAAATCAAACAGATAATGTGGGACTGATTTCGGTGTGAGAAGATGTGGATGGAACTGTTGAAAATAATATTTCTAGCTCACTTCCAGTTTAATTATTCCACTAACCTGACTTTAAACGTTTATCATTATCTTTTTGAATAACTTGTAGCTCTTTTCCTGCAGGTGGCATTATTATATTTTCCAAATCCTATTTTCTCCTTTTGGGCTCTGGCTAATAATTGCTTAATTGATGTGTGATTTCACTTTAACATTTTAAATTCAATTTCATTAATATTACCAAATATTTTATTGAGCATACTGGGGATTTCTGTGATGGTCGAAGATACTGTGGTGAGTTTTTAACATCAATTAGGAAATACTTCAAACATACAGGAACATTTTTTATGACATATACCTAGCATCTAGATTAACTGTTAATATTTTGCCACATTTGCTACTATTCTCTTTCTTTAAAAAATAAAATAAAACATTTGAGCCACTGTTTTCTCTCCATTTCCAGGACAAATGTCTGTTCTAAAGTTAATGTGTGCTGCTTTTCCATTTTTGAAGAACTTTTACTATAAAAGTGTGTATCCACAAATTATGTAATTTTTTGGATCTTAGATGTATATAATTGTACATTGTACATATTCACTTGCAACTTTTTTCATTCAACATTATATTGGGGCATTTATATACATTGAGAACTATAGATGTAGTTCATTCTTTTTAACTTGCCTATACAATTCCACTTTCTGAGTGAAATGCAACTGTTCTCTCTTGGAGGTATGGTTAGGTTCTTCCCACTTTTACATAATTTGAAACAATGGTGCTCTGAATATTCTTATACATGTCTCCTAGAGCACATATATGATGATTTTTCTAGGTCATAGAAGAAGAATTTCTGGGTGAGATGTTATATGCATTTTCAACCTAACTCTTCCCTTTTGGACTGTGGGATTATTTTTTATAGATATACAGGAGCTCTTTTATTCAGCCAAAAAATATATATTTCACACCCAGTCTAGGTACATTGTTGAGGACAGAGCAATGTGGCTTAAGTGGGAGAGGTGACAGAAGCTGAGGTGTGAGAAGCTGTGAGAAGTCAGGTCATCAGAGACCATGGGACAATCTAAAGACTGGATCAGACTCTGGCTGATACAGAAAGGAAAAAAAAAAAAAAAACCACAGGAGGGTTTTGAGCAGGTGAAGTAGCATAATCTGACTTTCATTTTTAAATAATCTGATTAGACTGTTGGGAATTTAGTGGGTCAGATTGTTGTAATCTGACCAAGATACCCTAATGCTGCAGGAGAAAATATGAAAACATCATAAAGGAACCAAGAGCTGACAAGACAAAGATTTACTAGGGCAAAATTGAAGGGGAAGAAGTAATCCCAAATGGCAAACTGAGTTTACACTCATTTTCCCCGGGTGACACTGGCCAAAGTAAAGACGATGTTTGGTGTGAATGAGATGGAAGGCAAAGCCTAAGACTTGTTTCAAGTGGGGAGTCCACTAGGACACTCTTCTCTGTTAACCTGGAATTCCCAAAGGGTTACTCCCTCAGAGTAAGGTTGAATGAGCCATAAACCTAACCCATCCCTGCCCACAGGGGTCTCTAAGGAAAATTTCCTTGACAGTGAGCAGAATAAAAAGAATAAATACATTTCTGAGATTATAACCACAAGATGTCCTCACTTGGATTTACAGCTAAAATTCACAAAAAAAATATCAAGCTGTCAGTTTCATTTAAACTAGTCCCTGGCTAGTAACTCCTAAGCCTGAAAAAATACAGACATAAATCCTTTATGGAAATAAAGCATCTTCAATTTAGGCCTTAATGATCTCCACGAATACATTTCAAGTGACTGTAAGTATCATGCAGGACAAAATAAGCAAGCAGACAAAAAATTTCAAATAACCAGGTAACAAAGGGAAGCAAAGGACTCTGTTTTTCACAACAAATCTTTTATAACTCACTGACTTTAAACTAGGTGTGGGGGAGTGAGGGAGAGGAAGAGAAAAGAGACTTGGAAACCGCAGCATAAAGAATTTTTGAGTCTTTTTCTTAAAGAGGAGTGGGGAAATGGGGTGGTATTTGATGGTGGCGGGTGGGGAGATGGGGAAGATGTGGTGTTGAGAGAGCTTTCTATTGTTTCTGAGATGTGAGAAGTAACAGTACGTTGTGGGCTAATGGGGAACAAGACGGGAGGGAGAGGGCACAAGTGTAGGAGCAGGGGTTTGATAGGATCTCCTTAGCAAGTGGAAGGGTTGTCAGTCATCATATGCCGTGGTAAGTTGTCTTTGTACTATTTACTGACTAGTAAATTTTTATCCTCTATTGATTTTTAGCATCACTTCCATCCTTTACCAACCTCTTCGAGATTTGTGCATTTGTTTCTAGCCTAGTTCTCCTGGTCTATTTCTGTGGCATTTCCACACTGTTTTCAATGCCATCACTCTAGAACTAAATCTTGATATCTGATAGTGTCCACTCCTCAGACTCCTTTTTATTTTCTTCTTCAAACATTCCTTAGCTTTCATTTGCTCTTGTTTCTTCATGTGTATTTTTTAAAAATATTTTATTCATTCATGAGAGACAGAGAGAGAGAGGCAGAGACACAGGCAGAAGAAGAAGCAGGGTACTCACAGGGAGCCCGATGTGGGACTCGATCCTGGAACTCCAGCGTCACGCCCTGACCCAAAGGCAGATGGTCAGCCGCTGAGCCATCCAGGCGTCCTTTATGTGTGTATTTTTGGACCAGGTTGTAAAATCTATAAACGTTCTATTGGGGTTTTTAAAAATATTTTATTTATTCATGAGAGAGAGAGAGAGAAAGATTGGCAGAGACACAGGCAGAGGGAGAAGCAGGCTCCATGCAGGGAGCCCGCTGATGCAGGACTTATCCAGGAACTCAATCACTACCTGAGCCAAAGGCAGATGCTCAACTGCTGACTCACTCAGGTGTCCCTGTCTGACACATATCTTTATTAATCTAAATAAACTGCTTATAATTCTTTTTCAGTTTTGCATTTTTATTATCTTTGGAAAATGAAGTTTTAGATTTTTTTTTATTTTTTATTTTTTTATTTTTCATTTTTTTTTAAGTTTTAGATTTATTACACCCACCCACATCTGTCTTCTGCACACACATTCCCCCATTTTACATGCATTTATATCACTATTTGGGTTAAAAATAAACTTCAGGATTTATATTGTTGGGCCCATGTCAATATTATTCAGAAGTGAGTTACCTAGTGCACCAGGATTTCATCTTTCATGTACATCTTTCTCCCCTTGAATTAAAACTTGCCAGGGGATCCCTGGGTGGCTCAGCGGTTTAGTTCCTGCCTTTGGCCCAGGGTGTGATCCTGAAGTCTGGGATCAAGCCCTGCATCAGGCTCCCTGCATGAAGCCTGCTTCGCCCTCTGCCTGTGTCTCTGCCTCTCTCTCTCCTCTATGTCTATTGTGAATAAATACATAAAATCTTAAAAAAAAACAAAACAAAAACTTGCCTTAATTTTTCTCTGGTTTTGTTCCAATCATTAATTGATCATATCATATATGTATGTCATATATACATATACATATATACACAGCTGAAAATCATCTCTGAACATGTTAGCCACATCAGGTAGTCTATTAGTTTGATTTTCTGCTTGGTAACATAATTCCTGGGACTCTCTGTGTCCTGTTCTAACCTGGACAGGCATCTTTCCAGCCTGCTATGTGGCTGGCTTCCTATGGTTCACTCCCCTCCCCTCCAGGGAATTTCCTTGGCCTCTTTGTTGTGTTTGAGCCTTTGTTTCCTGGAACCCAAGGCATTCCTTTGATTGCTTCATTCTTCCAGTTTGGTGAAGCCTACTGTCCTGAAAAACAGTGCATGATAATATAATTTTGAGATCTTGAATGTTGGAAATGACTTTATTTACTTTTACATTAAAATAGCTTACCTGCTTATAGAATTCTTGGTCAAAAATATGTTTTCTGAAAAAAAAAATTTTTTTTCTGTAGAATTTTGATGATATTAAGTCATTTTCTTATAGTTTCCAGTGTTAGCAAATCTATTTCATAACTCTGTTTCACTCTATTTTATACTGTTATTAGAGCTTTTTTAGATTTCAGAATTATAGAATCTTTTCTTTTTTACAGGTGTTCCAAAGTTTCTTGATTTTTGTGTTTTGGTATAGATCTTTTTCAATTTTGTGGGTCTACCAATCCAGATATTCATGTCTTCTGCTAATGAGAATATTTCCTATTTTGGTTCTTTGGCAATTGCCTCTTCTATCTTTCTGAAGCTTGTATTATTTAGGTATTTGTCTTCCTGAATTTCTCAAATTTTATTAATCATTTTCAACCTGTTTGTTTTGTGGTCTACTTCCTGGTGATTCCCCGCCCCTGCCCCTGCCCCAACTTGATCTCCGCAATAAATCTGATGACTTTTCTCTTTAATTCAGCAATATTTTTAATTACCAAAAGTTCTTACTTGTTATTTGGTTGTCTGAATATTATATGATTTATCACTTAAATTTTTTTCCTTGCTAAGAACTTATCTTTATTAGTTTCATTTTATCTTTACTTTTTTGTACTTAGTTTGTATGGTTTTATTATCTAACAATTTCTATATTCTTTTGGTTTATATAGTTATATTTTTAAAACAACTTGAATGCTTTCTCATTAATTTTCTATTTTTTTCTTTTGAAAGATACATACTTATTTATGAATTTCTTTGTAAGTACTGCTTAACTGAAGTCCTTTAGTTTTATATATAGCATTTTTACTGGAATTAAGTACTAAAAATTGCATTTCTGTTACTACTTTTTCTGTGACCCATGGGTTACTTAGAAGTGCGTTATTTTAAACATATCCGGGCGTAAGGAGGGCAGACAGTGAGTTGGATCATATTAGCTTTGTTACTGATTTCTAATTATGTTCAGGGAATGTGGCCTGCTTAGTACAGGTTTTTTTGTGCTTGTTGAGAACTGCTTTTTGACCCACTACCTGGCAAATAAATGTAAATATTCCATATTTTCTTGAAAAGAATGTGGATTCTCTAACTTGGGGGAGAGGAGTTCGTATGTTACAAGGTCAAACTTGTGAATAGTGCTTAAATGTTTAATGTCGTTATCAACTTTTGGTTGAGTTGATCAAATAACTGCTGTGAAAGTGTTCAACCATCTATTGTTATTGTGAATTTGTCAATTTCTCCTTATAGTTCTATCAGAAGTTTTTATATTATTAGGCTATGTTATTGGCTGTCCATTAGTTTGGAACATTTCTTTTTGATATTTCTGGTAAATGGTTCAGATTGATTGGTAGTGACTGTTGTTATGCTCAAAAATGCTTTACAGAACTAAAGCAGATTTTGGTTAGCATTTTCCAGGCATATCTTTTTATTTTTAAAATCTCCCTAATGTTGTTTTTTGTTTTTTCAACCTTTTGCTATATTCTCACTCTTTATATGACTCTTATAAATAGCATATAATTGAACATTTAATAGTTCTACTCTGAAAAATACTGTTATATAACTGCAAGCTTAATACATTCATACTTATTGTAATTAATGATATAGTTGGGTTTATTTTTCCCACTTAATTTTGTAGTTTAAAAAACACTTATTGTGCTTTTTTTTCTTTCTTTTTCTAATCTTTTCTGCCTTCTAATGAACTGATAATGTTTTAACAATCCCTCCCCAGGCCCTGCACAAATACCCATCTCAAAGTAATGTTTATATTTTTTAGTTATTACCCTGTCATTGTTAACATGGTTAATTGGCTAAAAATTATTATGACTTAACAGTAATGTTTCTCCACCCTCTTCTGGATGATAAGGGATCTCAGAAGTTTCATGTGAATTCTCCTTTATTTCCCATCTTATGTGTTTGGATTGTCCTGTATTTGGGTTTTACCTTATGCTTATACCCCTACATGTTTATTATTATTGTTTACACAGTTGATCTTGATTTAGATTTTTCTCCCACTTGCCATTTTCTCTTCTCACATTACTTCTTGCAACCTGATTCTCCTTTCTGGATCTTGCCTCCTACTTCCTGAAGTTTATCTTTTAGTAGTGCTTCCAAAAGTGCTTTATACAGAGGAAGTGCTCAATAAATGTTTATAAAAAAATTAATTTAATCAAATGAACATAATTTAAACTACAGTAGGTGTCTAGTTTGTGTACTAGGGTGATCAGAAGTCTTGTCTCATTTATCAGACAGACAAATAAGACACTTGAATATTGGGGATGGAGGAGAGAGCCCATTATCTGGTTTTAGTTAATACCATGAATCAAGAATAGGGACAGAAGCAAGGGCCTGAGCACTCTCCACTCTTCCTTAGAATGTTTCTCTAGAATTCTCTCTCCAATACTAGGGCCACTGTTTTCCAGCATAAGCTTCTAGGCCGCCATATCCTCTGCTTGCTAGGGCCAGATGCTTGCCCCATCTGGGAAAGCAACATGGGAAAGCATCCTCCTCCTACTTCAGAAGTACCTAATGGATACGTGTGTAGGGCCAGGGTCAGATGACCTGGGATCTAATTTCCTCCCTAGCACTTATTAGGCAAGTTAACTGGCCTCTCTTTGACTCAGTTACCTCATCTGTAAAATAAGGATAGTAATGCATCTACGTCATAGCTTTGTTCTGAGACTTGAATGAGTTAATAACATACATTAGAACAGTGCCAACACCTGTAAGCACCCAACAAATGCTAACTATGGTTATTGCCTGCACTTCTTAGTTAGTTCCCTCCACCTCTTCACTGGCTCTGGATGCTGGGATTGAATATGGTTGTTCAAATTGGAGTTTTACTTAGGTTTGTGATGATAGAACATAGAGACATAGGCAGACTTCTAAGGGGTTTCATTTAAGATATGTATTCAGGTTTTTCTCTGTGCTTTAAACAAAGTTGTCCCAAGCATCATATCCTATATAAAGCTACATTCTCTCTTAAGGTTAATTTTGTGGGAAAATTCTCATTTTTAGATTCAACTTGGTTCCAAAGATCATTTGATTGATTGATTTGATAAGTTCATATTATTCAAGACCCAATACTAAGCTAATAGCTGTAGACCCCAAACCATTCTAACTTATAATTTGAATCCATTGTCACAATGTGTTGAATCATATTTAACTTTTCATTTGATGAGTGGGGGATACACATAAGTGTATTGTATGTATTGTATGAGTGTATGATTATATTGTATGTAACTACATAATTTCTTTGATCCTTCTAGTATGTAAAGAATTCTTGAACCGATTCTATAACTCCTTAATAGCCAGAGGAGTCAACTTTTCCCTAGACACCATAGAAAATGAATTGGTCAGCTTTTGCTTGGATGTCAAAGGAAAAGAAAACCGCCTGGTATGGTAAATTTTCATCTTTCATTTTTCCCTTATGCTTGAAGAAAACTGTTAATAGTTGCATTTTTCATCTTAGTCTTAATGTTCTCCTGCTTAGATGCTTGCCTCAAGCATGTTCATTGTAGATAGCACGCAGAAATTGATCTTCCAGTGAAATGTAGTCCTATGTATTTTCATCTAGAATATATCCGGTTTCATTTTGTTTTCTGAATAAACCATAGACAAGAAATTCCATGTTTTACGCAAATTCCTTTTTTTTTATGCAAATTCCTAATGAGAATTTTTCTGTCCTGGTTTAAGAGTGGTAGATTTTCTATTTATTACTAAGACCATTTATTACCAAGACTATTATTACCAAACCTGTCAAAATATTTCTTTTTTTAAAAATTTTATTTATTTATTCATGAGAGAGGAAGAGAGAGAGAGAGGCAGAGACACAGGCAGAAGGAGAAGTAGGCTCCATGCAGGGAGCCTGATGTGGGACTCGATCTGGGGTCTCCAGGATCACACCCTGGGCTGAAGGCAGCACTAAACCACTGAACCACCTGGGCGGCCCCAAAATATTTCTATAACGTGATTTATATATAACTAATGAGGTATTTATATTATCTTATAATGTGTTACCTGGATTTACACAGATGACTTATTTCAATAGTGTTTTACTTTACTACAGATAATTGCAGGCCAATTCATTTTGCCTAAAATTTTCATGTTCAATTTGTCAGTTAAATCTGCATTGTTGACTGTTCACCACTGACACATTGTAAAACTCTCAATATTTATTTGTGGCATTAAGTTTCATATTTTTAAATGTAAATTGCTTCAGTTAGGCAGCTACCTGAAAGGCAAGCCTAACATGAGGGAGAAGGATATGGACTCTAGAGCCAAAATCCTAGGTTTCTAAATTCTATCTCTTCTGCTTACCAACTAGTGACCTTCAGTTGACTTGGGTGTAAAATGAGGATAATTATAGTACTTACTTCACAGGATTGTTGTGAGAATTCAATAAGTTAAGACCTTTAAAGCCCTGAGAGCAGCACCTCACACAGAGAAAACACTTAGCAAGTGTTGGCTCTTATTAGTCTTTTGAGCATCATGTGAATTGTAGGGCGCTTCTAATTAACATGATCACGGGGATGGAATAATTTGTTTTCTGGTGTCTTAGTCAGCAGGGGTTAAAATTTAATAGCTGGGTCAAGAAAACTAGGTTAACCTCTTTCTCACTTCTCCAAAACTATACTAACTACATTTTTTCATCACCCAGGACACTAACTTCTCTTTGTACCCTTCAGTGCTATTACCTAGGAGCAACGAAGGATGCAGCCACAAAGATCCTCAGTGAGGTTGCTCGCCCAATGAGTGTGCATATGCCTGCAATAAAGATTTGTGAGAAGCTCAAGAAGATGGACAGCCAGATATGTGAGCTGAAATATGGTATAATGAAGTCAAATGTATTTTTCCAATATGTCCAGGGGATTGCCAATTCCCTAAATCAAGGTCCCTGTTTCTAAAAAGTCAGTGTGAGAAGGGAAGGCAATCTCCACTTGCCAGTAGGTGGCTGGGCTGCTGAATGGTGCCTAGTGCCATCTGAGCTCCTTTGGGGAAAGAGAAATGAATCCTGGCACAATCAGCTTTCGGTAAAATTGCCAACCCAGATAGCAAAGTTTAAACTCTTAAATCACCAAGGCAATGTCAACTATGTATGTCAAGGAAAAATTCAAAATGCAAAGGGAGCAGCTATTCATGGTGATTTGGCTCTTGGTAACCTATTAAAACAAAAAGTTGCATCTATTCAAATGTGATGTTGGAACTTTGAAATTTTAAAAATGACTGTATCTTTTTCCCCTAGATTTGTCTACCATCCTGCCAGTTTTAAATGTTAGAAAATAGGTTATTCACATCAAGTCAGGTTTTGCTTGATGAAGTAAGCTTATCAAGGGTGCCTAAAATAAACAGTGAGGAAAGGAAGGAGATGTCCTATTTAAAACATTATCCTTGGCCTTAGGAATTTCACAGATATAGATCTATTCTTATACAGTACTGAAGACTTGTATCTGGACCAGCCTTTTGGGTAGACTGAATAGGTGTGTTAAAAGCCTGGGGAGCCCTCCCTTTGCCAATCCTTAATACCTGAGATTTTACCAGGAAAGACACATTTTTTTTTCTTAAGTCATTGTTTTGTGTTACAGATCCACTGTAGTACTACAAACTAGGTCATTAACACCGACTCTGAATAATTTTAGTCTTATTTTCCAACATAGCTGTGTAATATGCCTATGCGCCATAGCAACAAAGCTGGCTTTAAATAGGTTTAAGGTCAGAAGATACCAAAGACAACCTATTTCTCAATTTGCCAAGGGCAGGCCCCAATCTCCAAGGTAGTGATTATGGGGAAGGCATCTGTTTTTATTGGCTTCCAACTAATGAAATAGAGGCAGAAATCATTGAATACATATGAACAATATTCACAAAAGGGACCAACCTGTCCTGATTCTTTCATTTGATAAATGTATTTGGAATAACATCTGGTATATACAAGGGATCCTACTTGGGTCCTTGAATTACAAAAAATATTCATATATTATTGAGAAGAAATGCATATTTACTAATGTTTTGGCAATGCTGGCCACTAGAGGCCCTTGGGGAGCCATGAACTAGTTTTAATTTTGGGATCAACATTTTCCTTATAGGTTTAGGGTTACAGGGTTTTTCCTCTTTTAAAATTAATGCCAGAGGCCAAGTTTTCTAGAAAAACTCAAAAACTCTAATGACACTTGCAAGAAAGTATTTTTTTTTCCTTCAGTCATTTGAAGGATGTTCTAAATTCTCCTTCTCATCTTATTGTTGGCAGGAAAGTTAAGATTGAACAGGGCGTTTGAATGGTGGGATATTAATAATTTAAGCTATAAAAGCATCTATGTTTAAAGGTATTTTGCTAAGTCAGTCATGAAATTAACAAACAAGGTAAGTGAATAGGACTTGTATCTGGACCAGCCTTTTGGGTAGGCTGAGATTGGGTAGAAGAGATTATGTTTTGTTTTTTTTTAAGATTTTTATTTATTTATTCATGAGAGACACAGAGTGGGGGCGGGGGTGCAAAGACACAGGGAGAAGCAGGCTCCATGCAGGGAGCCCAATGTGGGACTTGATCCCCGGTCTCCAGGATCAGGCCCTGGACTGAAGGCGGCGCTAAACTGAGCCACCCAGGCTGCCTGGATTATGTTTTTAATTAGGAAGGTGTCATTTGGTTTTTGACCTGAAAGTATGTTTTCACTAGATCTATTTTTTTTTTTAAAGGATAGGTATCACTATAAAAATCGAAGGGTTCTCTGGAACACAGGGTGTAGCTGATCCTCCAAATAAAAAAAGCCTTAAAATTTAACTTTTACCTATTTTTTTCCAGATTTATTAAGATATAATTAACATAAAACTTTGTGTAGGTTTAAGGTGTATAACATGTTGACTTGATACACTTATATATTGCAATATTAGCACCATTACATAAGCTAACACCTCCATTGTGTCTTATAAATACCGTATCATTTTGTGATAACATTTAAGATCTACTCTCTTAGCAACTTTCAAGTATATAATACAGTATTAGCCATAAATACCATGGCATACATTAGATCTTGTCTACCAGAACTTGTCTTATCACTGGAAGTTTGTACCCTTTGCCAAAATCTCCTTAATTTCTCCACCCTGCAGCCCCTGGTAACCACCATTCTACTTTCTGTTTCTATTAGTTTGGCTTTTTTAGATTCTACTGGTAAGTGATATACAGCATTTATCTTTCTCTGTCTGACTTATTTTACTTAGTATAATGTCCTCAAAGTCCATTCATGTTGTGGCAAGTGGCAAGATTTCCTTTCTCATGGCAGAATAGCCATATTACACTAGCCATAATACACACTCCATTGTGTGTGTATACCTGCGTATCTCTCTCTCTCTCACACACACACACATCTCCTTTATCCATTCATCTGTTGACAGATACTTAGCTTGTTTACATATCTTGCCTATTATGAATAATGCTGCAATAAACATGGAAGTGCAGATAGTTCTTTGATAACCTATTTTCATTTTGATATATACCCAGAAGTGGATGCTAGGTCATTTGATAGTTTATTTATTTATTTAAAGATTTTATTTATCTGTTCATGAGAGAGACACAGAGAGAGAGAGAGAGAGAGAGATACAGAGATACATAGGCAGAGGGAGAACCAGGCTCCATGCAGGGAGCCCGATGTGGAACTCAATCCCCGGACTCCAGGATCGTGCCCTGGGCTGAGGCGGGCACTAAGCTGCTGAGCCACCTAGGCATCCCAGTCTTTTAATTTTTAAAGGAACTTCCATACTGTTTTCCATAGTGGCTGTACAAACTTATGCTGCCAGGGACAGTGATTTTTTTCCAAATTGTTTTTTTTTTTTTTTTTAAGATTTTATTTATTTATTCATGATAGTCACAGAGAGAGAGAGAGAGAGAGAGAGAGAGAGAGAGAGAGAGAGAGGCAGAGACACAGGCAGAGGGAGAAGCAGGCTCCATGCACCGGGAGCCCGACGTGGGATCCGATCCCGGGTCTCCAGGATCGCGCCCTGGGCCAAAGGCAGGCGCCAAACCGCTGCGCCACGCAGGGATCCCTCCAAATTGTTTTCAACATTTGCTATATCTTGTTTTTTTTTTTTTTTTTTTTTTAAGATTTTATTTATTCATGAGAGACACAAGAGAGGGAGGGAGAGAGAGAGAGAGAGAGAGAGAGAGAGAGAGGCAGAGACACAGGCAGAGGGAGAAGCAGGCTCCATGCAGGAAGCCTGACGTGGGACTTGATACCGATCTGGGTCTCCAGGATCATGCCCCAGGCTGAAGGCGGCGCTAAACTGCTGAGCCACCCAGGCTGCCCTATCTTAGGTTTTTGATGACAGCCATTCTAACAAATATGAAGTGATACCTCATTGTAGTGCCGTTTTGCATCTCCCTTATGATTAGTGATGTTGAATACCTTATCATGTATCTGTTGGCCATGTATATGTCTTCTTTGGGAGAATATCAATTCAGTCCCTCTGCCTATTTTTTTAGTCAGATGGTTTGGGATTTTTTTGCTATTGAGTTGCGTGAGTTCTTTATATATTTTAGACATTAACCCCATATCAGATATATGATTTTCAAATAATTTCTCCTATCCCATAACTTGCCATTGATTTTGTTGATGGCTTCTTTTCTGGGCAGAAACTTTTTAGTTTATTTTGTACCACTTACTGATTTTTGCTTTGGTGTTGTGCTTTGGTGTCATATCCAAAAAATCGTTGCCAAGACCAATGTCAAGGAGACTTTCCCCATGTTTTCTTCCTAGTTATTTATGGTTTGGGGTCTTATATTTAACTTGTTAATCCATTTCAAGTTAATTTTCCCAAGTGATATAAGATAGGAGTCCTGTTTCATTTTTCTGCATGTGGTTATCCCGTTTTCCAAACACCATTTACTGAAGAGACTGTTCTTTCTGCATTGAATATTCTTGGCTCCTTTGTCAAATACTGTTGACCTTATATGCAAGGGTTAATTTCTGGGCTTTTGATTCTACTCCATTGGTGTATGTGTCTGTTTTTATGCCAGTACCACACTGTTTTATTATAGCTTTGCAGTATCGTTTGACATCAGGATGCTTCCAGCTTTGTTCTTTCTGAGGGTTGCTTTGGCTATTCAGGATCTTTAGTGGTTCCATACAAATTGGGGTTGTTTTTCCTATTTCTTGTGAAAAGTGCCACTGGAATTTTGATGGGGATTGCATTAAATCTGTAGATGGCTTTGGGTAGAAAGGGCATTTTAGCAATATTAATCTTCCAATCCACAAACAGGATGTTTTTCCATTTGTGTTTTCTTCAATTTATTTCATCAAAGTCTGGTAGTTTTCAGTGTATAGATCTTTCACCTCCTTGATTAAATTTATTCCTAAGTATAAAATCCAACTTTTAAATTTGAGCAGTTACTGGAAATTTTTGATAAGTCACTTGACAACTATGTTAGGTTGTTGAAAGACTTAAATGCTGTGTTGCCTTATGCAGGGAAAAAAAAGGAAAGGGCTCCTCAAGAGAAGTCAAGCTGCAAAGGTTCTGAGCTGCCACTTATTGTGGCAACATTAATGTTGCATCCATGTTCAAACACACAGCTGGTCATGGGGGAGGGGGAAGGAAAAGAATTTCCCCTTTCTGACGGGGATTATAATCATAAGTATGTTATAGATGAGCTTTGTTTGTTTGTATTTCCTATCTTTGGGTTTTGCATTAGAGAAGTAGCTGAGTTCTTGACATTGTCTATAGATAGTAAATGGGAGCAGTAGTCTTTCTAGAGGAGTTGGATGTTCATGACAAGTGTTATTGGCAAGAAGGTTAGGAGCCAGATCGGCTGGCACCAAAGAGCCTGCATTAGAGACGTGGGCATATCCCAAAGGACTATAAATGAATGCTGTGATGATTCTGTAATCCCAGTAGGGACAGAGGATCAGGTGAGTTCAAGCAGAGATTCCCAAACAATTAAGGCTCAGTGAAAATGCTCTTAATTTTATTCATGTGTTTTGGTTTCTTTATATTTGTATTTAAAAACTCAATAGTGCTTTGTAATAGGTATGTCCATCTGTTTTAGTGCAGACATGTCTTCAGTATAGAAGGTGAACTATCACTTTCTAATTAATTACAATTATTTATTTATTTATTTATTTTTTCTTTAATTAATTACAGTTAAGGGCTTTCAGTTGGCCACACTCAAGGCCATTTCAAGGCACCGTCATTTATCAGTTCCCTTCTTTGTATTTTAGGAGCAGCAATTAGAATGCTGTGCAGTCATGGTTTAATAATTATGGTCTTGAGAAGTCACAAAATACTGCAAATCTACCCGGTCCCCTGTTTTGAAGCAAGTATAATTCCATGGAAAACAAGTTTAATAGAACACTAATGATCCCAATAGCTTTGTACATAACACATTTTCCTTAGGTATGTCTTGGTTTCCATAGAAATTGGAACTGATCCCCACTTTGAAACATAGGGTAGTCAGCACCAAGATAAGTAACACCACTGGCTTTTCTAAGTGTTTCACAGTTGTTTTTTTTTTTTTTTTTTTTTAAAAACTGCTTTTCCTTTTTGTCATTTAGAAAAGAAACTGGACTTGGCATCAGTGGACCTGTCAAAGATGAGAGTAGCAGAGCTGAAACAGATACTGCACAGCTGGGGAGAGGAGTGCATAGCCTGTGCGGAAAAAACTGACTATGTGAATCTGATCACTGAACTGGCACCCAAGTATGCAGCAGCCCATCCCAAAACAGAGCTCTGATCCTCGGATGTTGCTACACCATTAATGACAGATACAGTGACTCTCCAGGATATGGACTTGTTGGTTAAGAGTAACCAGGAGTTGTGCTGTATGTGGTCTCACATTTTTTGTTTTGGTTAACACAACCAGCCAAGAATTGGTTACTTGGAATTACAGTGAAAACTGTTAATATTCGTGGTGTCTTATATTTCCAGTGTACCCAACCTAACAGTGCCTTTCTCATAATTTTTATAAGGATTATATATCTTTCTTTGCCTGTTTCCTTAAAATTGGGAAAGATGAACTACTGAAAAATGGATGGAATAAGTCAATTCGAAAAAAGAAGACAGTGCTCAGAGGCCCCTCTCTGTGCACTGATTTTTAATTAAATATATTGGTTTAAGACAAAAGAAACAGTGTTTAGCCTACCTAACACCCACCGTCAATCCAACACAATCACATGACATAATCAAAGGTTTTAAAAAATAAACTTTGTACTTTCAACTGCAAATCATTTTATGTTCTGGCTCTTTTTGGTATCAAATATGGGAGGGCAGGAAGCACTACTTGAAATTAGGGTTTCCCAATAGAAGGAATACCTATTTAAAATTCACTTACACCTACTTAAAGAAAATAGATCAAGAATCCACTCAAGTATAGTCAATGTTTTAACAAATCATATCAACACTCATATTGATTGAACCAAGTTCAAGGTATTCTGTATTCCTTTCTACCACATATTAGACAAGCTTTTGATAGAGAATTAAAGCATGGTAACAGCATCTGCAGGCAACATAGAGCTCTATGGTTCCTAATGCTATTTTATTAGCTTTATTTTTTTAAATATTTTATTTATTTATGAGAGAGAGAGAGAGAGAGGCAGAGAGAGAGAGAGAGGCAGAGACACAGGCAGAGGGAGAAGCAGGCTCCACACAGGGACTGGATCCCAGGTCTCCAGGATCACATCCTGGGCTGAAGGCGGCGCTAAACCGCTGAGCCATCCGGGCTGCCCTATTTTATTAGCTTTAGATTGTAAAATCATTCTTGGCTCTATTTTCTGGTCACATCAGAGTAAGAACTCCCCTGTACAAGTGGCTCCCTCTGGGTGGAAGGCAGAGGTGGGGAAGGCCGGCAAAGGGAACTTTCTGGGGGGATGGGAAAGTTGTATATCTTGACTAGGGTGGTGGTTACATGGTTGGATATGATTATGCAACTCATCCAGTAGTATAATTAAGATCTGGGCATTTTATTGTATATATGTTTTATCTGAAATATAGAAAATTTATTTTAAAGTTAACTGAACTTAGTTCATTCAAATCATCTTGTTCATGTAAAGAATTGCATTTACTGACTGGGAGTGCTTTTGGGGAGTGGAGGAGAAATTTTCCAGAATGAACATGTACACTGAAAGTATAATTTTCACGTTTAAATGCTGCGCAGGTAAGCAAATTTTCAATTTGTCAGTTGGGATATAACTGAACCTGTCAGAGAATTGGTGGTTAGTAACTTAAAAATGAGAATAAAAAGCTTTGGTGTAGTAAGTGACCAAAAGGGTTATTGTTTCTGGATTTTGGCAGCTTGATCATTATGTGGAAAGCACTCTACTTTATTATGAATTATATCTTCAAAAAGTCCATATTTAGGGCTTTTTTTTTGGTATTTGTTTTCCTTTAGTGCATTTTGAACCAATTGAGAAACTTATCATTTGAAAATAGCATGTTTGATGTCTGATCTCAAAACAGATCATATTTTCTTACTGTCCTACCCCCTCCCCCCCACCCCAGGATATAAATCTAGGTAATAAGAATACTGCCCAGCAGGTTCATTCAGATCCATGATGTTTGGTCTGGCTTGTCAAAGAGCATTTACTCAGTGAATGCCACTGAAACTTTTCAAACTGCATACATAAGTCACCTGGGGATCTTGTTTAAATTTGGATTTTGATTCAGAAGGCCTGAGTGGGGCCCGAGACTCTGCTTTTCTAATAAGCTCCTAAGTGATGCCCATGCTGCTCTTGCAGGGATCACATGCTTGGAGCGGCAAAGGCCTGAGTCATGGACCCCCCAGCTGATTTATTTTCTCCAGCTGCCAATTCTCTGTTAGTTTTTTGATAGAGCCGACTATAACAACAACAACAACAAAAACAATAAACACACGAGTTGTTTCTCTCATATAAAAGAAGTCCAGAGGTAGTCAGTCCAGAGTAAATATGGCAACTCCACTGAGTTACTTGGGATCGAGTTCTTATCTTTTTGCTTTACGTTAGGTGCGTGTTCCATTCTTAACCCATGGTCCAAGCTCAGTCTGGAGCTCCTTACTCCAGAAGGGAGAAGGCATGGAAAGAATAGTCTTTAAGCCAAGCCAGCCTCTTTAGGGCAGCCTTCCCCCCCTTCCCTTCCTGTTACCCCTCCTCAACATCCCCCCTCGGGTCCATCTCCCACTTAACACTCTGCCACAGATCATTGATCAGAGCTTAATCACATGCCAAACCTAGGTGCAAGGGAGTTTGGGAAATAATATCTTTTAGTTGAGTTCATAGCTGCCCTAATAAAATCGAGGCTTTTGTTTGTTTTTAATGAGGAAGAAGGGAGAAATAGTTTGTGGCCACAAGCCGTCTCTGTCACACAGCATAAATTTTTCATTCCCATGAATTTTAGTTATAATTCCTGGTTATCATACCCTAAATAACTCTTCTTCCTTCTTACTATTTGCTTCTTTTGTAAATGTAGGCAATTATATCTTTCTTTTTTTGGTTTGACAAGAAGTAGCTCCTGTTTTTCTATTTTCATTTTAAATTGCTTCCTCTCTCATTGTGTGTGTGTGTGTATACAATTTGTGTTGTATTTTTACCCCAAGTCCATAAGCACACAAGATTTACAAATCAGACTTTCTGACAAGTGTGGCAGAACTCTGAGCTGAGAACTTTCATCTAAACAGCAGCGGTTTGGGACAGATGTTATTCCCAATCTATTTTACATTTCAGAAAGTTCAAGTAGATGATCCTTTAATTTGGTGCCCAAATACATCTGGGAGATTAAGTATAACATTTAAAAGTTGTAGTTCCTTGAGTATGGATATTCGTCATTTACATTCCACTAGAGTATTACATTTAGAACAAAAGAGCTTGGCATATACAAGAAAATATTTGATGATCAGATCCTTAAAAACAAGCAGGGCACTTTGTGATCCCAGAGGCTCCACCTATGGGTTTGAGCAGCTCTTGATTAAGTGTTTCTTCTTGGCAGATAGCTGAGTTTTTGCCTTCCAGACTCATCTAAGGGAAATGATTGTCAAGGACCTGTTCTTTCACAGTGTGTTTGAATCAAGGACCTGTTCTTTCACAGTGTGTTTGAAATAAAACAATTCCACCAACTATGAAATGGAAAAAGGATGAACAGTATATATTAAATTTTTGGTTTGTTTGGGGGTTTGCTTTTCACTGATACACATTTTCAGAATTTGGGATTGTGCAGGTAGACCTGGTGCTGAATTTCTTTCTTTTTTCTTTTCTTTTCTTTTTTTTTTTTTTTGGTGCTGAATTTCTAAAGCTCACCAGGATTTAAATGAAAAATTTGATGTGTGAGACAGATAAATTAAAAATGTAAATGTGATAGTTAACAGAGGTAAAGTTGTTAGCTGTCACTGAAATGGATCAGTTTTAGAAAAGGCAGTATTTTTTAAGGCTTCTCATGTGATTTCTCTGGAAGGCTGTCGATAAGTACTCTACATAGAATACTAGAAGTTCCTCCAAGCCGTCATAGTTTTTTGATGTGGGAAGCTCACCCTGTGCAGTTGGGCCCTTCCAAAGTTTTGGTGGCTGACCTTGCAAGATAAGATACCTGGTCTGGCAAACTGCATTTTCTGGGAACATATGGCTGCTTATTAAGATGCTATGGATTAGTTACTTGTACTGTGTGAGACATGAATTAACCTACATTTAGAACAAAAGAAGAAAGAAAAAAGAACACATAAAGATATATAATACAGGTCTGCAATCCATTACCAAAATACCTGGAGCTAGGTATTCTTGGAATTCATAATTTTTCTGATTTTGGAAAGACAGTATGGTACATATACTAAGTATTTCATAATCACCTAGGGGTTTGAAGCAGCACCCCATAATACTCATAAATCCAGGTCGGGGGTGGGGGTGCCTGGATGGTTGAGTCAGTTAAGCATCTGTCTTCAGCTGGGGTCATGATTGTGGGGTCCTGGGATCAAGCCCCAACTCAGGTTCCTCGCTCAGTGAGGAGTCTGCTTCTCTCTCTCCCTCTGCCTGCCATTCTCCCTGCTTGTGCTCTCTCTCTCCATCAAATAAATAAATAAAATCTTTTTAAAACAATCAATCAATCAATCAACCAACCAATCCAGGCCAGGTTTGGTCACCAGAAGAAGCTGGATCAGGTCTTGCTTGTCACATGAGTTACAAAAAAAGAATCTTTTATTTTCACAGCCTTTTGGATTTCTGAATCTTAGATGAGAGACTGTGCACTGTCATTCTGTGTTGACTCCAATCTAGCTGTTATCAATCATTAATTAAGACTCTGGGCCTTCTTTGATAAAACCTCTCCCGCCCGTAGACTAGTCTCCCATGGACAGAACTTCCTTCTCCTAGAAAGGAGTTGAAAAGCACCCGAGAGTCTCAGAAAATTAGGACTCCAGGTGCCTCACATCTTTCTTTTGGCCACATGCCTTCCAGAAGTATGTATGGTACAGGGTCAGTACTAAATACTTATCAGGGAAATTCGCTCACCGTGTTGTCTTCCTTCTAAACAGGTGGGTCAGCTGTGGTTTCTCCTTCTCAGGTCCTGAGAGCCAAGGAGCAGAAAGGAGGCTGCTCCTCCTTTCTGCAACCCCCACCCTCAAGACTTCTCTCTCTCCAGACTGAAAGTCTGTTCACACTTTGCAAGCAACAGTCTGCTCTTCTCTTTGGTGGCAATGTTTACAATCGGCCCCAGAGGATGTTGTTTACAGGGCTCTTACCTTTTTCCTTTTGAATTTTTTAAGACCTATTTTGGAAAGAACAGATCAAATGTTGGCCCCTTAGTGACAGAGTGTCTATAAATACATTCCAAGGGATCTTGGGCTGTGCAGTCTCTAGCGGGCAGTAAACTTGCTCACCTCCTGGATGTTTTCTAAGAATGCCTATCCCAGAAATTCAGGTGTTTCCCCTGGTCAGATATTTGCTGCTCATATATTTCTATTCTTCCTCAGTCCTAAATTAATAAATTCCTGGTTTCTTTCTGAAAAGAGTCTGGACTTTTCTCCTTTTCAGATTATATTTATACGCATATATATTTGTCTCCTCAGAAAGTTCAGTGTCACAGCTCCTTGACCTTGGGATGTATATGCTCAGGACTCTGGTTCAGACCCAAATTTTACAAATTATCTTTGCAGTTTTCTTTGCTTTCTCTAATAGATTATTGGTGGTTCCTAAACATTTCATTCTACTGGAAAATCTTAGTACTGTAATAGCATCTTGACTATACAAAGATAGAAGTAGAAATAATAAGAGGGAAAGAGCACCAGAATGAAATTTGAATCCTGTATTTGGCCAGTTGTGCTGAGAAAAGTAATTCACCTTTTTTGGCTCTCAGTTTTTTGTCTTAGGTATAGCTAATAACTGGGCGATTTTATTAAATGGAAAAATATAAGTAAAATATGTAACAGAGTGTCCAGCTCAGGATAGACACCTCAATAGATGTGAGTTGAATCTGCATGGCACTTTATTTTAAACAATTCATTTATTGTCACAATGTTATATATGAAGGTATGATGAGCAGTGGCCCATTTTATTGATGAGGAAGTAAGGCAAAGGAAACATTTAGTGACTTGCCCACTGAGGCGAGGAAATGAATTCAGGTCATTTGACTTCTGGATTGGATGTAAACTTTTAGGCTGAGAAATTCAGGGGTGAGAGAGTTTGATGATTTGGAATTTAGGACTTTTAAGTGATCTTTGGGAAGTAGGCACATTCACATTACACATTTTGGGGTGTGAAAAACATCACAAGAAATGGTCAAATAGAAATGACCTGAAGTGATTGGTATTTGATAAGTCATGACCATAACATGTTCTAGAACAACACATGTGGTCAATAGTGGGCTATGTCTTTTATGTGGGGTGACTCAATATTTCTGGAGCATCCTATAATTCTACACACCTCCATGATGCTATTGCTTCATGTGAAATATAGAAGAAATTAGGCCAACTGTAACTGTCTTGTCCAGCAACAAAAAAGCATGAGTATGTTCCTGGATCTTTTAATTGCAACCTCATATACCAGTTGTCCGGAGACGCCTGAGAAATGTACTCATCAGCATCTTTCTGAAATGCCTTTTAAAACTCTTGAAAGTCAGCAATCTCAGATGAAGCACTTTTGTATTATGCTTTATTTGAACTAGTTTGACTATTAAGAACTTTCCTGATGGTCTTCCCTTTTCTATTAGACAAAAAGGTAATATACTATCATGTGATATTTTGTTGTTCTGTTTTGAAGAATTGCTTCTCACTTGTTTCAACTGTTAGAAAACATAAAGTTGATTTTTCTTTTCCTATCTTTATAGTAGTATCAATTATTTTCATCTAACCTATGCTTATCAGAACACACTCCAACTTACGTAACTCTTTTCTGGAGGTGGCGGCAATGGGTAAATATAATGTTTGGGAAAATCAATGACTATAAATGTGCTTTGGGTATAAATCTATTTGTGCCTTAATTTTAAACCTAGATCTTCATTAGTAAATACTATATATAAAAGACAAAAGGACACTTAAATGTTTCTACTAATCATTGTATTTAACTTGAATGGAATTCCAACCCCCCCAGCTGTAAGAATGATGATGACTTGAAAATTTAATATTTTTAAAGTGACTATCATGTGTGGTTTAGGTGGAATGGAAAGGGTGATTGTGGCAGTAAAATTTTCACTCTTAAGATCTTGAGTCTTTGATGATCATGTCACTTCCTAGTAAGTTGGAAGCAAACAGGAGGGACTCCTGGGATACCTTTTCTCTTAGCTTCACTGGCTCCATTGAACAAAATCAAAGCCTCACAAAAATAACCATGAGCAAGCTTATTTTCTGTTCATGCACAGAAATTCTACCTTGAATATCTAGCAATTTCCCAGTGTCTTGGGGGTCAGTTTTGCAAGAGAAATGTCCAAGGCTTTGAATGCTCATCCTGCGACTACCTCTGCTTCTACTATACTTAATGTCCACCCCCGCTCCTTACTGGACGTTGGCAGGGTGGTGGTGCTGTAGATACCTCTGACCTAGCCCCATCTTGCTTTGCGAAGCTTACATTCTTTCATGGATGGCCCCTCCCACCTCCCTCTTCTAATTACAGAATAATGACATGTATGCAGAAGCTCTGCCATCCCCAATGAGTACCTCAAGGGAGGATGATTCTTTAGCAATAAACACAGAGGACGAAATGGTTTCCTCTGATTGTGTTTTTGCTATCAATAGGTCTGAATAATTTCACATGTGCGTGCATTCTAGAAAATGCTTATAGCTGTAGGATAAGGGAAGAAATTGCAATGCCCATTCCTAAGTAGACTGACAAACAGGTCTCCTAAGTCAAAATGAAAGAGTTTTAATAACAAGTAGACTATTGGAAAAAGTTAAATCCTTGAAAATTTGCCAGTTGCACTAATAGACATTGGGCATACGAGAAATTTAGGCCCGATTGAAGGGTCTTATTGATTTGTTCATTGGCACTAGCCTTGCCTTGAATTTATCATTACTTTTGAATATTTGTGTGACCCAGGTCTGAGTAGTTCACATGCTGACTTTAAGTATATGATCTTGATTTGGTAGTAAAAGTGTAAAATGAAAACAAATGTTTTAGAGGGTATTATGCTGAGTAAAATAAGTCAATCGGAGAAGGACAAACATTATATGGTCTCATTCATTTGGAGAATATAAATAATAGTGAAAGGGAATAGAGGGGAAGGGAGAAGAAATGGGTAGGAAATATCAGAAAGACAGAACATGAAGACTCCTAACTCTGGGAAACAACTAGGGGTAGTGGAAGGGGAG
The DNA here is from genome assembly GCF_003254725.2 of Canis lupus dingo. Lineage (NCBI taxonomy): Eukaryota > Metazoa > Chordata > Mammalia > Carnivora > Canidae > Canis > Canis lupus. The sequence goes on from NC_064244.1 coordinate 20,357,595, forward strand.
GAGGGCGGGGGAGGGGGGGGGTGGGGGTGACTAGGTGGCCGGCACTGAGGGGGGCACTTGACGGGATGAGCACTGGGTATTATTCTGTATGTTGACAAATTGAACACCAATAAAAAATAATTTTATTATTACAAAAATAAAGAATTTTAGGTAGCAACTTAAATACTTTCTGATGGGAAATTGGTTTAAAAATGATGGACTGGGGGTAGGGGGCAGCCCGGGTGGCTTAGCAGTTTAGCGCTACCTTCGGTCCAGGGTGTGATCCTGGGGACCCAGAATCGAGTCCCATGTCGGGCTTCCTGCATGGAGCCTGCTTCTCCGTCTGCCTGTGTCTCTGCCTCTCTCTCTCTCTCTCTCTCTCTCTCTCTCTGTGTCTCTCAGTAATAAGTAAATAAAATCTTTAAAAAAATAAATGATGGACTGGGGCAACCCTGGTGGCTCAGCGGGTTAGCGCTGCCTGCAGCCCGGGGTGTGATCCTGGAGACCCGAGATCGAGTCTCACGTCGGACTCCCTGCTTGGAGCCTGCTTCTCCCTCTGCCTGTGTCTCTGCCTCTCTGTGTGTGTGTGTGTGTGTCTCTATGAATGAATAAATAAGATATTTTTAAAAAATGATGGACTGGCAATATAAGGCAATTCTATGTAGTAATTTAAAAAGACTGAGGTAGATTTATCTTACTGATCTGGAAAGATTGCTAAGTAATATTTTTAAGTAAAAAAAGTGAGTTGTGTTTATACCGTATTATCCTATTTTTAAAAACTGCTACAAAGCTATGTATGTACATAAATATAGAAAAATGTCTCAGATAATGACTTTTTCTCCCTTCCCCCATCTCTGTCTGTCTCTCAGTAGTATATCTTGCTCTTTCTCTCTCTCTAGATATGTATTATTTGTTGCTTTGCTAAACTAAAAGTTGGTATTGAATTTTATCATATACTTTTTGGGGGGAACTTTTTCTTTGAAATAAATTTAAACCTATAGAAAAAAATTTAATTTCAAGAACAGAACACAGAAGTCCTTCCCCAGATCCACCAATTATTGATAATCTACCATATTTTTCATCTCTCTCTATATACACATATTTTTCTCAACCATTTGAAATTATGTTTCAGGGGCACCTGGTTGGCTCAGGTGGCACCTGGTTGTTTAAACATCTGCCTTTGGCTCAGGTCATGACCCTGGGGTCCTGGGATTGAGTCCCCATTGCTCCCTGCTCAGCAGGGAGACTGCTTCTCCTTCTCCTTTTGCCCCTCTCCCTGCTCATTCTCTCTCTCAAATAAATAAAATATTTTAAAAAATGAAATTATGTTGCAAATGGTGCAATGTTCCATTACCTCTGAATGCTTCAGTGCACATTTCTTTAAAATAAGAACATTCCCCATGTAGCCACAGGATACCCATCAAAATCAGGAAATTGAAACTGATAATGTACTGTCTTCTACTTTGCAGATCCCTGCTCAAATTTCCCTGATTGTTCCAGTGTTTATACTTCCAGAATCATGCACTGCATGTAGTTAGCATGTCTCTTTAGTTGTCTTTAACCTGGAACAAGCTAGTTAGTCTTATCTTTTTTGAAGTGTCCCAGTAAGTTACTTTGAAGAATGTCCCTCAATTTGGAGTTGTCTCATCCTTTGCCATGATTAGATTCAGGTATATCTTGACACTAGCATAGAAATGAGCAGATATTTTTCTCAGTGCATATTATCAGCAGGTACATGATGTTGATTTAACTTATTACTGGTGATGTTGACTTTTATCATTTGGTTAAAATGCTGTCTGTCAGGTTTCTCCACAGTACAGATAATTAATGAGTACTTTGTGGTGGGGTATTAGTAAGTATTGATAAGTATTCATTAAGATGTTAATAAGTATTTTGTGGGGAGATACCTCAAGTCTGTATAAATACCTGGTTCCTTATTAAAACTTTACCCATTATTTGTGGCATCCAGAGATGCTATTCCTCACCCAAGTATTATTAACATGGTGGATAAGTAATTATATAATGCTACTATTTCTTCTATACATATTTGCTGGCATAAGGGAGAGCTTCCTCTTCTTATTTATTTGTATCAGTGTGGATCCATGATTCCTGTTTTATTGAATGATTTATAATACACTACTAGCATTATTTACTGTGATGCTCAAGCTAGCCCAGATTTAGGCAGTGAGAGACTTTTCAAGCTCCTAGGACTTTTGACGGTTACAAAGATTCTTGGAGAACTTCCTTATTTCTGCCATGAGAGATTCCATGCTCATCTGGTACTTTCCTTATCCTAGCCCTGGAGTCAACTATATCTTCAAGGAGCCCTGGTTCCTTTTAATTGAGAATGTTATTTAGATATCAGGATTTAGGCATTAAAAGTGCTTAGTGCTACCAGAGCGTCATTGATTCTGGGTCCTCTCAGTGGGTAGAGCTATAAGCACACATGTACATTTGGTAACTACATCTGTAGCTATATCTCTATATTTTAGAAACCCTGTGTTCATGCCAATGTGCCTGATTACAATCCAAGATCACGAGTCTTGCCTTTTCCATGTTTGTGCCTCTCTTCTTCAACAATGAGAAGATTGGCTTCCATGATCCTTAATGTATGGGATTATTTCTTTTGGATGTGACCAATCTCCCATTCATGCTGTCTTACCTCCCGTGCTTCTGATGCAAATTGGCCAGGTCAAGAGCAAAGAGATCCCCCCAGCTCTGGTGGTATGCCAGCTGAGAGTTTAACATCTATATTGTTTTGAATGAATCTTGACTATTTTATTGAGGGGCTATAATCTAGTGATTAAGTGTGAGGTCTCTACAGTCAGATTGTTAGATCTACGTAGTAGCTATGCCACTTGCTAGCTGTGCGGCCTTGGACAAACTAGTTAGCCTCTTCAAGTCTCTAAGATTCCTTTCTTCAGAGGGAAGCCATAAACAAGAGAAAGCAAGCCACCCTGCTACTTCTTGCTCATTGGGTATAGATCCCGAGTCTCAGAATAAAGGGTGCTGCCTTCTCTGGTTAAGTAGCCATTGATTGAAGAATGAGCAGCAACCTTCGGCAGGCCACAGGGGTGGAGTGGAGAGCATGAGAGGGCTTCAGGGTAGTGGGTGGCTTTATCAGCCATCCAAAAAGGGGTTTGCTTGCCTGTGACATCAGCTTGCTTGGGGTAAGTATAACCCAGTGAAGAATGATGAAGTTCAGGCCTCAGTTTTTTTATTTGCAAACTAATGATGGTGATGTGGGTTTCCATACCTTAAAGTATTGTGGAAGGGTCCGCTGAGCTAATGTTCTCCAGTGTGTGAAGTGGGAGATGTCTAGAGAACATTTCCCACCTCCTTCCCTCTTTTAAAAATAATACATATTCACTGTAGAAAATTTAGAAAACCAACCTAAGCAAAAATAAAGTAATTGCTATCACTAGTAATTACAACTGGCAAAGATAACAACTCTTTACATTGGGGGATGGGTCCCCCAGTCTTAATTCTAGGCGCATCAGGTGTAAGTCACTAGCATGGCGTTCTCCCTCTCTTCTCTTCTCTCTGTGGGAGACCAAGACCAGATTCTCTCTAGGTACCACACTGGACTCAGCAGTACAGTACTCCATAAAGCAGTCAGCAAGCAGGCCAGGTCCACGCACCGTGCACTCCTCCTGGTGGGCACTTGTGCCTAAGGCGGCATCCTCAGATGAAGTTCTTCTTCCTTCCCAGGTGCAGAAGGCCAAACAACAGGTTCCCTCACTCTTTGAACATAAGGACTTGTCCACTGCGGAAGCTGGCTGCCGTCCAGATTCTGGGGGAAACAGCAGGCAAACATTTTCCATTCAAATGCTACTGCTTTGCAGGCCCTCCAGGCTGAGGTGTTTGGGAGAGCAAATGTGGCTCTAGCATAGACTGAGAGGATGTAGGGATCATCTCGCCAGGAGATGTGCACACACTGACTCATAACCTTCCCACCCCTCCTGTCCTTCCTTTGATGTTGGTGTCAGCTTATCTGGCCGGTCCACTGGCCATATGCTTGGCCACTTTGTAAACATTTCCTCAAACATTACGTAACACTATGTTTGTGTCTAGGGATAAATGGGAGGAAGAAGAAATGTAAAGGTTAGCTTTTTTCCCCCCCTCAGAATTTTTGTCACATAACCAATGAAAGGATACTAGTCCAAGTTCAAGTTGGCTCTGTGGAACTTTCGAGTACTTCTAAGGACTCACTGATTTTCCCATCAATTATGTCCACCAACACTCACCAGTCTGGGGTGCTGTTCTGGCACTGCTGTCTTAAATTTTTTTTAAAAAAGATTTTATTTATTCATGAGACACACACACACACACACACACACACACACACACACACACAGAGGCAGAGACATAGGCAGAGGGAGAAGCTCCCTGCAGGGGAGGGACTTGATCCCAGGATCCCAGGATCACGCCCTGAGCCAAAGACAGATGCTCAACCACTGAGCCACCCAGGTGTTCCTTAATATTTTCTGTCATTTAATACACAGACTAATATGTGCTAGGTATTGGGCCCAAACTTTGTTCCTCACTTCCTATCAGTGGTTTAGAATTTCACCCTTAGAGATTTTAGTCCTTTGTGTCTGGAAGATTTTATTCCCCAAAATGAAAGTCATTTAAAACATAAATAATCCCAGAGCTGTTTCAGTGAATGCACTGCTGTGTGTTAGTTGATACAAGTTCTGTAAGGGAAGGAGTAAAGAAACATACCAGGAAGTTGGTAACAAGGGACCTAGGAGGTCCTAAAGCCAAGTATCACATTAGCATATTTGAGGAGTTTGCTAGTTTCATCATTTAGCAAGCATCTAGATGTAGCTCATTTCTTTTTTTCTTTTTTCTTTTTTGACTCTTAGAGGAATGAGCTCAATCATGACATTTCATATTAACAGGATTCACTGTATCTGTTAAAGGAATAGTTCTGGGAGGAAGGGCACATTTTGGGAATCTGGTGACAGTTGATGGTAATTTCTGAGCAAATGGATAGGACTCTGATCCAGGGAATGAATGTGAAAAAGGCTCTCAAGGGTCTTTGGCTTTTATGCTATGTAAGCAAAGACTCTAAGACATACATTCTTGGATCTGCCTTCACACCCTCATAGAAGCCAGCTCCCAGAGCCATGGGAAACCTTGAGAAGATAATAGCAGGAACTATTCCTGATAGAATGAAATTTTGTGAAACCATCTACAGAAGGATTAAATTCAAGAAGTTGTATGATTGATACTATTTTTTAAAAAAGATTTTATTTATTTATTCATGAGAGACACGGGGGCGGGGGCAGAGACACAGGCAGAGGGAGAAGCAAGCTCCGTGCAGGGAGCCCGATGTGGGACTCTGACCCCGGGTTCCCAGGATCAGGCCCTGAGCTGAAGGCAGCGCTAAACTGCTGAGCCACCTGGGCTTCCCTGTTTGATACTTTTTGATGACAAGCAAAATTATTTCTTATTAAAGGGTTACAAATGGAACCAAAATACTTAGTATGGAACTGGAAAAGAAGACAGATATTGCTCATAAAAAATCACTCATGTTAAGTAGATAATAATTCTATTTTGCTGAATGAAGACATAAATATATGCTGACGGTACCTTTGTATATGTAAATCTAGACTGATGATACATACTATATTTTAAAATATACAATTATTGCAAAGCACATCACTTTAGAAGCAGCGAGTCATTGAAGAAATGTGAAGGGATAAGGAAAATGTAAACTGGAGGTTATACAAGTGAAGATTGTGCATAGGCTTGTATTTTGAAAAAATTAAATCACAAAAATATTATCTGTTGAAATACACCTTTTCTACATCTCTTTATTTTTTATTCTCTATATCTTACCATCATGTTGGAATTTACTTGCCCGTCTCACTTCTCATAAGCTACCTTTCACATTATATTTCTCTTTATTTCTCTGTAGAGAGTTCTGGATAACTTTGTATAGCTCTGTCTTTCAGTACATTCTTTCTCCAGCTATATCTAATCTTCCTATTATGCTCCCTATTATGTTCAATTCATCAATTATGATTTAAAATTATAAATAACTACATATGTATTTAACACCCTTATTGAGATATAATTCACATCTCATGAAATGTAACCTGTTAAAGTATACAATTTGGTGGTTTTAGCATACCATGGGATTAGATAACCATTACCACTACCTCATTTTAAAGCATTTTTTTAACCCCCAAAAGAAACCCTGTACTCACATTAGTAGTCATTTCCCTTTTCTCTTGACCACCAACCCTAGCAAATACTAGTTTCATCCCTGTCTCTGTGGATTGCCTATTCTGGACATTTCATACAAATGGAATCATACCATACATGGTCTTTGGTATGGCTTCTGTCATTTGGCATACTGTTTTCAAGGTTTATTTATGTTTTTTTTTTTAAGATTTTATTTATTTATTCATGAGAGGCAGAGAGAGAGAGAGAGAGAGAGAGAGAGAGAGAGAAGCAGGCTCCATGCACCAGGAGCCCGATGTGGGATTTGATCCCGGGTCTCCAGGATCGCGCCCTGGGCCAAAGGCAGGCGCTAAACCGCTGTGCCACCCAGGGATCCCTCAACCACAAAATCTGATATCACTGTTATCACTGTTACTTGAAAAAAAATTTGCTTGGCTTTTCCATTCTAAATGGAATTCAAGGATCTCCTCATTAAGGTCCATGAAAGAAAGCAATTGGAAGTTCTACTTGAATTGTGGTAAATTTATAGATTAATGTGGGAAGAATTATGTTGCTGTTGATTTTTATATAGTTACCGTTACAGTTCTCCATTTGTTTAGGTCTTCTTTTATGTCATTTAATAGTTTGTTAATTTTCTGCCTAAATGTTCATAGCTTTTTTTAAAATTTAATTTTAATTTATTATTTTTTTTCATAGCTTTTGCTAGATTAATTCCTATGGCTTTATCCTTTATAATTTTTGAAACCATTTTATTTTCAAATTTATTTATTTATTCTGGAGGTTTAGACCTGTCAATATCCTGTGCCTATTTTGCCCATCCCTCTCAGTGTTCCCTCTAGTAGGCACCAGTTTTTTTCTCTTGTATTTAGGAGTCTGTTTCTGTTTTGTTTTGTTTTGTTTTTAGATTCCACACATAAGTGAAATCATATGAGTTCTCTATAATTGGGGTATAAGTACCTTATCAGATATATGATTTGCAAAATATTTTCTCTCATCTAGTAAATTGTCTTTTCATTCTGTTGATACTTTCCTTTTCTGTGAAGAAGCATTTTAGTATGACCTATGTCAAGGAGCTTACTGCCTATGTTTTCTGTTAGGAGTTTCAGGTCTTACTTCAAGTATTTAATCCGTTTTTAGTTCATTTTTGTGTATAGTGTAGGAAAGAGGTTGAGTTTCATTCTTTTGCAGGTGGATGTCCAGTTTTCTCAGCACTATTTATTGAAGAGACTAGCCTTTCCCCACCGCATATTCCTGGGTCCTTTGTTGTAAATTAATTAACCAGACATGTGTGGGTTTATTTCTAGTCTCTCAATTCTGTTCCACTGATCTATGTGTCTTCTTATGCCAATACTATAGTGTTTTAGTTCCTATAGCTTTGTAATATAGTTTGAAATCAGGGAGCACTATGCCTCTGGATTTCTTCTTTCTTAAGATTACTTTGGCAATTTGGATTGTGTCTCTGTGTGTGTGTGTCTGTATATCCATACAAATTTTAGGATTATTTGTTCTATTTCTTTGAAAAATGCCATGAGAATTTAGATAGGGATTGCATTGAATCTGTAGACTGATTTGATAGTATGGTCATTTTAACAATCTTGACTCTTCTAATCTATGAGCATAGAATATGTTTCTATTTATTTGTGCCTTCTTCAATTTTTTTCATTACTAAGCTGAAAAATGGTGCAGAGAGTAGGCATCTTTGTCTAGTTCCTGATTTTGAAGAAAATACTTTCAGCTTTCACATTTGAGTATGATGTTTGCTGTGGGCTTGACACATATATGGCCTTTATTATGTTGAGGTATGTTCCCTCTACACCCAGTTTGTTGAGTCTTTATTATAAATGGATGTTGAATTTTTTTTAAAGATTTTATTTATTTATTCATGACACACACACACACACACACACACACACACACACACACACACATACACAGAGGCAGAGACACAGGCAGAGAGAGCAGCAGGCTCCATGCAGGGAGCCCGACGTGGGACTTGATCCTGGGTATCCAGGATCAGGCCCTGGGCTAAAGGCGGCACTAAACCACTGAGCCACCTGGGCTACCCTGGATGTTGAATTTTGTCAAATGCTTTTTCTGCATCTATTGAGATGTTCATATAATGTTTATCTTTCATTTGGTTCATATGATATATCATATTGGCTGACTTGCACATTTTTGCATTTCTGGGATAAATCTCACTTAATCATAGTGTATGATTATTTTGCCAATTATTTTTGCATCTACATTTATCAGGGATACTGGCATGCATATTTTTTTCTTCTGGCACTCTTATCTGGTTTTGATATAAGGCTAATAATGTTGGCTTCATGAAATGACTTTGGAAGAGTTCCCCCTTGATTGAGAAGGATTGGTATTAATTTTTCTTTGAATGTTCGGTAGAATTTACCAGTGAAGCCATCTGATCCTGGACTTTTTTGTTGTTGTTGGGAGGTTTTTGATTACACATCCAATTTCCTTATTAGTAATTGGTATGACTAATTTATCTATTTTCTATTTTATCTTAATCCATTCTTTGTAGGTTGTAGGTTTCTAGGAACTTATCTATTTCTTCTGTGTTGTCCATTTTGTTGGCATATGATTGTTCATATTGTCTTTTGTGATCCTTTGTATTTCTATGGTATCAGTTGCAACATTGCCTCTTTTGCTTCTGATTTTATTTATAATGAGTCTCATTTTTTCTTGATGAGTCTAGCTAAACGCTTATCAATTTTATTTTTTCAAGGAACTAGATCTCAGTGATCTTCTGTACCATTCTTTTAGTATCTATTTCATTTATTTCTCCTCTAACTTTATTTCCTTCCTTCAACTAACTTTGGGCTTTGCTGTCTCTTCTTTTTCTATTCCTTTAGATTTATTTTTATTTTTTTAAATGTTGTTTCAAGATTTTATTGATTTATTCATGAGAGACACACAGAGAGAGGCAGATAGACGTAGGCAGAGGGAGAAGCAGGCTACCCGCTGAGCAGGGAGCCTGATTCGGGACTTGATCCCAGGACCCCAGGATCACGACTTGAGCTAAAGGCAGACGCTCAACCACTGAGCCACCTAGGCATCCCAATTCCTTTAGGTTTAAAGTTAGGTTGTTTATTTGAGACTTTTCTTGTTTTCTGAAGTAGGCATTTACCCCTATGAACTTCCCTCTTAGAACTTCTTTCGCTGATCCCACAAATTGTGGTATGTTATATATTCATTTATGGTTTTTTTTGGTATATTCTTTTATTGGAGTTCGATTTGCCAACATATAGGATAATACCCAGTGCTCATCCTATCAAGTGCCCCCTCAGTGCCTGTCACCCAGTCACCCCAACCCCCTGCCCACCTCCCCTTCCACTACCCCTTGATCATTTCCCAGAATTAGGAGTCTCTCATGTTCTGTCACCCTCACTGATATTTCCCGCTCATTTTCTCTCCTTTCCCCTTTATTCCCTTTCACTATTTTTTATATTCCCCATATGAATGAGACCATATAATGTTTGTCTTCTCCAATTGACTTACTTCACTCAGCATTATACCCTCCAGTTCCATCCACGTTGAAGCAAATGGTGGGTATTCGTCATTTCTGATGGCTGAGTAATATTCCATTGTATACATAGACCACATCTTCTTTATCCATTCATCTTTCGATGGACACTGAGGCTCCTTCCACAGTTTGGCTATTGTGGACATTGCTGCTATAAACATTGGGGTGCAGATGTCTTGGTTTTTCACTGCATCTGTATCTTTGGGGTAAATCCCCAGCAGTGCAATTGCTGGGTCGTAGGGTAGCTCTATTTTTAACTTTTTGAGGAACCTCCACACAGTTTTCCAGAGTGGCTGTTATCAGTTCACAATCCCACCAACAGTGCAAGAGGGTTCCCCTTTCTTCGCATCCTCTCCAACATTTGTTGTTTCCTGTCTTGTTAATTTTCACCATTCTCACTGGGGTGAGGTGGTATCTCATTGTGGTTTTGATTTGTATTTCCCTGATGGCAAGTGATGCGGAGCATTTTCTCATGTGCTTGTTTGCCATGTCTATGTCTTCTTTGGTGAAATTTCTGTTCATGTCTCTTGCCCATTTCAGGATTGGATTGTTTATTTTTCTGCTGTTGAGTTTAATAAGTTCTTTATAGATCTTGGATACTAGCCCTTTATCTGATACGTCATTTGCAAATATCTTCTCCCATTCTGTAGGTTGTCATTTAGTTTTGTTGACTGCTTCCTTTGCTGCGCAGAAGCTTTTTATCTTGAAGTTCCAAGAGTTCATTTTTGCTTTTGTTTCCCTTGCCTTCATAGATGTATCTTGCAAGAAGTTGCTGTGGCCAAGTTCAAAAAGGGTATTGCCTGTGTTCTCCTCTAGGATTTTGATGGATTCTCGTCTCATGTTTAGATCTTTCATCCATTTTGAGTTTATCTTTGTGTATGGTAGAGGAGAATGGTCTAGCTTCATTCTTCTGCACGTGGCTGTCCAATTTCATTTATGTTTTTCTTAAGGTATTTTCATATTTTCTCTTTTGATTTCTTCTTTAACCCATTGGTTGTTCAGTAGTATATTGTTTAATTTCCACATATTTGTTAATTTTCCAGTTTGCTTCAAGTATTAATTTCTACTTTCATACATTTGTGTTGGAAAAGATAATATGATTTCAATCCTCTTAAATTCATTAAGACTTGTTTTGGGCCTAATATGTGACATATTCTGGAAAATATTCCATATGCATTTGAGAAGAATGTGTATTCTGTTGCTTTTGGATGGAATGCTTTGTATATTCCTGTTAATTAAGTCCATCTGATCTAATGTGTTACTTAAGGCCAATGTTTCCTTATTGATTTTCTGTCTGGATCAACTATCAATTGATGTAAGAGGGATACAAAGTACCTTATTATTATTGTAGTGCTGTTTATTTCTTCCTTTAGGTATGTTAACATTTGTTTTACATATTAGGAAAGCCCATGTTGTGTGCATAAATCTTTACAAATTTTATATCCTCTTGTTGGATTAATCCTCTTATCATTATGTAATGCCTGTCTTTGTTTTAAAGTCTGTTTTGTCTAACACAAGTATAGCTATGGCAGCTTTCTTTTGGTTTCTATTGCATAAAATATCTTTTTCCTTCACTTTCAATCTGTGTGTGTCCTTATCTAAAGTGAGTCTTGGGGATGCCTGGGTGGCTCAGTGATTGAGTGTCTGCTTTTGGCTCAGGGTGTGATCCGGAGTCCTGGGATAGAGTCGCACATCAGGCTCCCAGCAGGCAGCCTGCTTCTCTTTCTGTCTGTCTCTGCCCATTTCTCTGTGTCTCTCATAAATAAATTTAAAAATCTTAAAAAAAGATAGGGGAGCTGGGGTGGCTGGGGTGCCTGTGTGGCTCAGTGGTTGAGCATCAGCCTTTTGCTCAGGTTGTGATCCTGGGGTCCTGGGATGGAGTTCTGCATCTGGCTCCTGGTGAGAAGCCTGCTTCTCCCTCTGCCTAGGTCTCTGCCTCTCTCTTGGTGTCTCTCATGAATAAATAAATAAATAAAATCTTAAAAAAAAATAAAAAACAAAGTGATTCTTGTTGGCAGCATAAGGAAGCATCTTGTTTTTTTAATCCATTCAGCAACTCTATGTCTTTTGATTGGAGAATTTAGTCCATTTACATTTAAATTAAGTATTGGTATGTATGTACTTTTTGTTATTTTGTTAATTGTTTCCTGGCTGCTTTCACAGTTCCTTTGTTTCTTCTCTTGCTCTCTTTTTTTTGTGGTTTGATGATTTTCTTCAGCGGTTTAATTATATACTTTCCTTTTTATCTTTTGTGTATTTGCTATAGATTTTTGTTTGGTGGTTACCTAGAGGCTTACATAAAACAACTTATACTTGTAACAGTCTATTTTAAGTTGATAACAATTTAAGTTTGATCCCATTCTAAAACTCAGCATTTTTACCCCCGCAACCACATTTTATATTTTTGATGTCACATTTTACATATTTTTATCTTGTGTATCACAGGTATCACTTACCTAATTATAGTAATCACAGTTATTTTTACCATGTTTTCTTTTACTTTCATATTAGCTTTATAGGTGATTAATTCACTACTTTTGCTATATATTTACATTTTTAGTGACATTTATTCTTTCATATATTTTTTTTAAGATTTCATTTATTTATTCATGAGAGACACAGAGAAAGAGAGGCAGAGACACACAGGAAGAGGGAGAAGCAGGCTCCATGCAGGGAGCCCAACATGGGACTCGATCCTGGGACTCCAGGATCATGCCCTGGGCCAAAGGCAGATGCTCAACCACTGAGCCACCCGGGTGTCCCGCATATGTTTTCTCATTACTAATTGGTACCTTTTCTTTTCAGCTTTAAAGAAGTCTTTTTAATATTTCTTATAAGATCATCTTGGTGGTGATAAACTCCTTGAGCTTTTGTTTGCCTGGAAAACTCTTTATCTCTTCTTCAATTCTGAATGATAACTTTGCCAGGTAGAGTAGTCTTGGTTGGAATTTTTCTCTTTTTCTTTTCTTTTCCTTCCCTTTCCTTTTTCTTCTTTTTCTCTCTTCTCTTTTCTTTTTTGGTCAGCACTTTGAATATATCATGCCACTCCCTTGTGTCCTGCAAAATTTGTGCTGAAAAATCTGCTGATAGTTTTATGGGCATTCCCTGTATGCAATAAGTTGTTTTTCCCTTGCTGCTTTTAATATTCTTTCCTTGTCTTTAGCTTCTGACATTTAATTATAGTGTGTCCTGGTGGGATCTCTTTGGGTTCTTCTTATTTGGAATCCTCCCTGGGATTCTTTGATCTAGATGTTTATTTTCTTCCCCAAGTTAATAAAATTTTTAGCCGTTATGTCTTCAAAGATTTCTGCCCTGTTCTCTTGCTCTTCTTCTGGAATGTTTATAATACGAGCGTTAGTCCATTTGATGTTCTCCCATAGGCCTCTTATGCTATCTTCATTTTTTTTCATTCTTTTTTCTTTTTGCCACTCTGATTGGGTGAATTCTACTGCCTTACCTTTGAGTAGACTGATCCTTTCTTATGTTTCATCTAGTCTGCTATCGAACCTGTCTAGTGTATTTTTCAAGTTAGTTATTGTATTCTGTAGCTCTGCGACCTTGATTTAGTACTTTCTTATATTTTCCATCTCTTTGTTGAAGTTCTCACTGTGTTCATCCATTCTGCTCCTCAATTTGCTGAGCATCTGTATAGCCATTACTTAGAACTTCTTATCAGGTATGATTAAAGTTTTTTTTCTCTTGAAGTTTTATCTTATTCTTTTAATCGGAACGTATTTCTCTGATTCTTCATTTTGCTTAGCTCTCTGTTTTGGTTTTTATACATCAGATGAAGCAATCACCTCTCCCAGTCTTGAAAGTGTGGTCTTGTGTAGAAGGTGAACCTTGTTGCTTAACCTTGTATCAGCTTTTTGTTGTCTCTCAAACCTCTGTGTTTCTCCAAAGAGCCTATTATATATATTATATATATATGAGAGAGGGAGGGACAGAGGGAGAAAGAGAATCCTCAAGCAGACTACTCACTGAGTATGGAGCCTGACAGTGGCTCAATCCCAGAACTCCAAGATCATGACCAGAGCTGCAATCAAGAGCCAGCCACTCAACTGACTGAGCACCCAGGTGATGCCCAGCCTATTATATTTTTAATAGCTCCCAGTATTGAGGATGTGTCAAGAACTATCAGTGTTCCTAGTTGAAGGATCTCAGCACCTAGCTTCAGGCTGTTTTGAAATCAGGCCCTCAGGCAGCAGCTTTCAAAAGTATGCAAATATAGGGGTGCCTGGGTGGCTCAGTTGATTAAATGTCTGCCTTTGGCTCAGGTCATGATCCTGGAGTCCTAGGATTGAGCCCAGTGTCTGGCTCCCTGCTCACTGGAGAGTCTGCTTCTCCCTCTCCCTGAGCTCCTCCCCTGCTCATGATTGCGTGCGCTCTCTCTCTCTCTCTCTCTCTTTCTCTTGCTTACTCTCTCAAATAAATAAATAAAATATATTTTTTAAAAGTATGCAACTATATAAAGTCCTGTATAGGGACTACAAGCATAAGCTCTGCTGGCCAGGTGATCTGAAAGTATTGCCTGGTGATAGTTGCAAAAATTGAGTATTCAGATGAATGTATAAGCTCTTCTGTAGGTGATACTGGCAAATTGGAGTAAGGCAGAGAGAGAGAAAACCAAAATGGCATCTGCAGCCTATATTCTTTGAGAGCAGTTCTAGAGGCTACTAAATGTGTGTCAAAACTGAAACCTGTCCCTAAGGCCAAATCTTCAGAACAAGCAAAGAGGCCCCTTTTACAGAAAGACTGGGGATGGTGCCTCAGTCTGTTATCTGTTCAGTGCCCTAGCGGTGGTAGCCTGCCAAGAACCATCTCTCTGATTGCCACTACTGTGCATGCCCTTCTGGTCATTAGAGCCAGGTGATCAAGGGGTGTTCCCTGGCTGCAAAACTTGAGGCACTAGACATAAAAACCAGGTCACTAGCTACATGTTAACACTCCGCTCCAGGAGACATTGGTGCTCTGGAGGATGGCAGAGGGGAACTACAAGGATAGCACCCATGCTGTGAAGTCTCTGGAAAGGATTATTATCAGCCCTTACATGCATGTTTAATTAAAAGCCTGACCCTTAGCCTTGATGATTAGCTAATAGGTTTCCTTCACAGAAAGACTGAGCTCCTAGGTTTCTGGCCTCTTCTGTGCCCTGAGGGTGGTGGCTGTTTAGGAACCTTTTCTCTGTTAATTAAAGTCCTCTGGGACCCATGAGCATAAGCTCCACTGGCCATCAGAGCCAGGAAATGCAGAGGTGTTTCCTGGCAGCAGCCTTTTAATTAGGATACCAAGACAAGGGTATGAGCTTCTTTCTAGATGATAATAATTATTACAGTTCACAGGACCAGGAATGTAAACTCCTCTGGCCTGTAGAGTCATAGTCAAGAGGTGTCCCCTGGGTTTATTTCTTTACTTAAAGTTATCACCCCTACCCCATGATCTTCCTTCTTTTCTCACCAAGCTTTGCAATGTTATAATCATAAACAATGTTTTGCATATATCCTCAACTCCTTTGATCTCTGCCCAGTACTCTCCTGGCAAAACCTGATTAAATCTATTTCTGGCCATCTCTGTCTCTGCATCTGAGCTACTAAGTGTGGCTAGAGGCCCCCGACCATGAGGGCTGTCTCACATCAACCGCATGGCTGTCAACCAGCATCGCACCTGGCAGTCCTATCTCATTGCCCTGCTGAATTAACTCTTCTATTTACAAAGAAGACCAATTCACATCTTCTGTCGTTTCATGAAATTTCAGCATCTGTCCTACCCTCCCTCTCAGCTCATGACCTTGATTCCAATCAGGAAGATAAGCACAATCATGAGAAGACATCCTTGACTATCTCCACCAAATATGCCAACTTTCTTGCTTTTGGACCTAGACACTTTGCCTTCTCTTTCGTTACAAGTGATAAACAGTCCATGCTCATCCTATCTCACCTATTCCAGGACTTTGCTCCGTGCCCTTCTTTTTCCTGTATCCCTGGATTCCTCCCCACTTTTGCATCATTTTCATTAACACAAAAATAAACTGGCTTAAAAATATATTTTAGTTGTGATGAAACACACATAACATAAAATTTGTCATTTTCTTTTGGGCTGAATTTTGTTCTCCCAAGTCTATATGTTGAAGCCCTAACCCCCAAAGCCTCAGAATGTGACTGTATTTGAAGACAGGTTTTAAAGAGGTGATTAAATTAAAATGGGGTCATCAGGGTGGGCCCTAATCCAATCTGACTGGTGTCCTTATGAGAAGAAGATATCAAGACACAGATACACACACAGAGAGAAGATGATGTGATATAACACTCAGTGTTCATTACATTATGTGCCCTCCTCAATGTCCATCATCCTCCCATCCCTCCACCCTTCTCCCCTCCAGTGACTCTGTTTGTTTCCTATGCTTAAGAGTCTCTTATGAAAAAAAAAAAAAGAGTCTCTTATGGTTTGTCTCTCTCTGATTTCATCTTGTTTTATTTTTTCCTCCCTTTCCCTATGATCCTCTGTTTTATTTCTTAAGTTCCACATATGAAGGAGATAATTGTCTTTCTCTGTTGACTTATTCATTTAGTGTAGTATCCTGTAGTTCCATCCACATCATTGCAAATGGCAAGATTTCATTCTTTTTGATGGCTGAATAATATATATATATATATATATATATATATATATATATATGCCACATCTTCTTTATCTATTCATCTGTCAATGGACATCTGAGCTCTTTCCATAGTTTGGTTATTGTGGACATTGCTATGAACATTGGGGTGCAGGTGCCCCTTCAGATCACTATACTTGTATCTTTAGGGTAAATACCCAGTAGTGCAATTGCTAGGCTGTAGAGTAGCTCTATTTTTAACTTCTTGAGGAATCTCCAGTGTTTTCCAGAGTGGCTGCACCAGCTTGCATTCCCACCAACAATGTACAAGGGCTCCTCTTTCTCCTTATTCTTGCCAACATCTGTCATTTCCTGACTTGTTCATTTTAGCCATTCTGACTGGTGTGAGGTGGTATCTCATTGTGGTTTAGATTTGTATTTCCCTGATACTGAGTGATGTGGAGGATTTTTTCACAGGTCTATTGGTCATTTGTATGTCTTCTTTGGAGAAATGTCAGTTCATGTCTTCTGCCCATTTCTTGATTGGCTCATTTGTTCTTTGGGTATTGAGTTTGATAAGTTCTTTATAGATTTTGGATACTAGCCCTTTATGATACATCATCTGCAAATATCTTCTCCCATTCTATAGGCTGTCTTTTGGTTTTGTCGACTGTTTCCTTTTCTGTGCAAAAGCTTCTTACTTGATTAAGTCCATAGTTCATTTTTGCCTTTGTTTCCCTTCCCTTGAAGACATGTCTAGCACGAAGTTGCTGTGGCTGAGGTTACAAGGGTTACTGCCAGTGTTGTCTTCTAGGATTTTGATGGATTCCTTTATCATCTTTAGGTCCTTCATCCATTTTGAGTCTATTTTTGTGTATGGTGTGAGGAAATTGTTCAGTTTCATTCTGCTACATGTGGCTGTCCAGTTTTCCCAACACCATTTCTTGAAGTGACTGTCTTTTTTCCATGGGATCTTCTTTCCTGCTTTGTCAAAGATTAGTTGACCGTAGAGTTGAGGATCCATTTCTGGATTCTCTATTCTGTTCCACTGATCTATGTGTTTTTGTACTAGTACTATACTGTATTGATGATTACAGCTTTGTAATGGAGCTTGAAGTCCAGAATTGTGATGCTACCAGCTTTGGTTTTCTTTTGCGACATTCCTTTGGCTATTCGGGGTCTTTTTTTTTTTTTATAGAAACTTTTTTTTTTAAGATTTATTTATTTATTCATGATAGACATAGAGAGAGAGAGAGAGAAGCAGGCTCTATGCCAGGAACCTGACGTGCGACTTGATCCCGGGTCTCCAGGATCGTGCTCTGGGCCAAAGGCAGGCACTAAACCACTGAGCCACCCAGGGATCCCTATTTGGGGTCTTTTCTGGTTCCATAACAATATTTGTTCTTCCAATCCATAAGCATGGAATGTTTTTCCATTTCTTCATGTCTTCCTCAATTTCTGTCTTGAGTGGTCTATAGTTTTCAGAGTACCGATATTCTGCCTCTTTGGTTAGGTTTATTCTTTGGTATCTTATCATTTTGGGTACAATTGTAAATAGGATTGACCCCTTAATTTCTCTTTCTTCTGTTTTTTTTTTTTTGTTACTGTATCGAAATGTAACTAATTTCTGTGCATGGATTTTATATCCTGCTACTTTGGTGAATTCCTGTATGAGTTCTAGCAATTTTGGGCGGGAGGAGTCTTTTGGGTTTTCCATATAGAGTATCATGTTATCTGCAAAGAGTGAGAATTTGACTTCTTTGCCACTTCAGATGCCTTTTATTTCTTTTTGTTGTCTGATTGCTGAGGCTAGAACTTCTAGTACTATGTTGAACAGCAGTGGTGATAGAAGACATCCCTGCCATATTCCTGACCTTAGGGAAGAAGCTCTCAGTTTTTCCTCATTGAGAATGATATTCGCTGTGGACTTTTTGTAGATGGTTTTTATGGTATTGAGATATATTCCCTCTATCTCTACACTATGAAGGTTTCAATCAGGAAAGGGTGCTGTAGTTTGTCAAATGCTTTTTCTGCATCTAGTGAGAGGATCATATGGTGCTTATCCTTTCTCCTATTAATGTAGTGTATCACATTGATTGATTTTGGATGTCAAACCACCTTTGCAGCCTAGGAATAATTATTATCCCACTTGGTTGTGGTGAATAATCAGTTTAATGTACTGTCGGATCCTACTGGCTAGTATCTTGGTGAGAATTTTTTCATCAATATTCATCAGGGATATTGGCCGGTAATTCTTTTTTGTGGGGTCTTTGGTTTTGGGATCAAGGTAATGCTGGCCTCATAGGATGAGTCTGGAAGTTTTCCTTCCATTTCTATTTTTTTAAATAGTTTCAGAAGAATAGGTATTAATTCCTCTTTAAATGTTTGGTAGACTTCCCCTGGGAAGCCATCTGGCCCTGGGCTCTTGTTTATGGGGGGATTTCCAATTTCTGCTTCAATTTCCTTGCTGGTTATGGGTCTGTTCAGGTTTTCTATCTCTTCCTGTTTCATGTTTGGTAGTTTTTATGTTTCTAGGAATCCAGCCATTTTTTTCCAGATTGCCTAATTTGTTGGCATATAGTAATTCAAAATATGTTCTTATAATTGTTCGTATTTCCTTGGTGTTGGTTGTGATATCTCCTCTTTCATTCATGATTTTATTTGGTTTCCTTCTCTTTTCTTTTTGATAAATCTGGCCAGAGGTTTATCAATCTTATTAATTCTTTCAAAGAATCAGCTCTTAGTTTCTTTGATCTGTTCTACTGTTCTTTTGGTTTCTATTACATTGATTTCTGCTCTAATCTTTATTATTTCTCTTTTCCCGCTGAGTTTAGGCTTTATTTGCTGTTCTTTCTCCAGCAACTTTAGGTGTAAGGTTAGATTGTGTATGTGAGACCTTTCTTGTTTCCTGAGAAAGGCTTGCATTACTATATACTTCCCTCCTAGGACCACCTTTAGTGCATTACAAGTGTTTTGAACAGCTGTGTTTTCATTTTCATTTGTTTTTAAATTCTTCTTGGATTTCTTGGTTAACCTATTCATTCTTTAGTAGGGTGCTCTGTAGCCTCCATGTAGTTGAGTTCTTTCCAAATTTCCAAATTTCCTCTTGTGGTTGAGTTCCACTTTCAAAGCATTGTGGTCTGAAAATACGCAGGGAATGATCCCAATCATTTGGTACCAGTTGAGATCCGATTTGTGACCCAGTATGTGATCTATTCTGGAGAATGTTCCATATGTACTTGAGAAGAATGTGTATTCTGTTGCTTTAGGATAGAATGTTCTGAATATATGTGTGAGGTCCATTTGGTCCTGTGTCTCTTTCAAAAACCCTTGTTTCCTTGTTGATCTTCTGCTTGGATTATCTGTCCATTGCAGTGAGTGGGATGGTAAAGTCTCCTACTATTATTTTATTATTATTATCAATGTGTTTCTTTAATTTTGTTATCAATTGGCTTATATAATTGGTTATTCTCATATTAGGGGCAATGATCTTAATAATTTTTCAGTGTTTGGTTCCATGGTATTAGGTCCATTCACATAGTTGTGCAACCACCACCACCTTCCATCTCCAGAAGCCTTTTCACTTTGCAAAATTAAACTCTGTACCCATTGAACAATAACCACCCCATTTCTCCTTTTTCACTATGGTTTCAAATTCTTCCTTTTGCCCCAGAGAGATGATACATTTAATATTTTGAACTAAAATTTGAGCTGTAAATAGCTCTGGGAAGAAGGATTGAAAGGATTGAAGCATTGATCTGGCATGTTTTGTTCTATGAACTTTGCATTTTCTAACTGTAACTGCATACACTTATTACTTTTATTAAAATATGCTAACCAGAGTAATCCAAGCAGATAAATTGTGGCCTAATTTTGCTTCCCATTTTTCCTTTTTATCTCTCTGAATTTCAAAGAAACCTAATGCATGTTTTATTATCTTTAATAAAATAAACGTATTTTCAAAACCTATCATTTGAGTCACATTTTTTTTAAAAGTTCAATTATTCACTAGCAAAACCTGTATTGCAACCTTTTGCTTATTGCATCTTTCTTAGCCAGGGAGTCCTGTGACTACTATTCAGAAGAAATAAAATGGACTCTTTCAGGAGAAGATGTAACAAATTTCAAGAACCATGAAAATATTTATATTATTTGTGCTACTCTCTTGGTAGGATAATCTAAAATACAGAGAAAAGGCTGTATTCATGAAAATTCTCCCAGAATGCTTATTATACTGAGAAACAGAAAGTAGCCATACAACATAGAACAGACAGCTACTAGAAATAATGATGTGAAGACTTGGTGGCAGTATGAAATACTTATGCTGTAAGTGAAGAAAATAGGATTATTAAATTGCATTTAGTCTATCATGTAGGAAAACATATTTAAATAAAAAGACTAGATATTATATTAGTCTTAGGAAAGTGAAGTTATAAAAGTTTTCAATATTTATTTTCCTAGGCTGTGTAACATTAAATACATAATCAATAATTTAAAATTTAATTTGAGTGGGTCCTGTTAACATTTTAGGCAGAATCATGTTACAAAGGAAAAGGAACAATTTAAGGGAACTTTAGTAACCTATGTCTGATGTGTTTTGGTTCTAAGTATTTCAGAATATTCTCTATATTTGCATGTAAAATATAAACATATATTTAAAACTTAAATAGTAAATTTAAGTTTACATGTAAAATATATGTACTTACAATAAGAATATGTAAGTATATTTTAAATTAGGTTAGTGTGATGGGGACACCTGGGTGGCTCAGTGGTTGAGCGTCTGCCTTTGGCTCAGGTCCTGATCCCATGGGATCAAGAGCCCCAAGTCAGGTTCCTAATTTAGTGGGGAGCCTGCTTCTCCCTCTGCTCCTCCCTCCACTTGTCCTCTCTCTCCCTCTCTCAAATAAATAAATAAATCTTTAAAATAATTATGTTAGTGTTTCAGGATCAGAGAACAGAGTGCTGCTTCTTCACATTAACTGCTAAAGAGTTTAAGATTTTTTTTTTTTTTTTTTTTTTTTTTTTTGTATTTTGAGCAGTTTCTTAGCATGGATGAGAATTAGGTGAGGAGTTGCCAGCTTTCCTTTGACTTTACTATGATTTCCCTTCTTAAATAGTAGTTTTTAAGTACATGGAATTACTTATGATCTTGGTTACCATAGGTAATATCTGAAATTAGGTCTGTTAATGTGTGAGCAAATATAAATTACTGGAAACTAACGGAGATAATGACTGAGATCTAAAAAGACTAAACCAATGGAACACTCTATGAGTAAGTTTTAGACACAAAGCTAATATATTTAAATCCTGGATACCCAAGAGAGATTTAGAAGGTGCATTGCCACTAAGTACCCAAAAGGGTAAGATTTTGAGTTCATTCACTTATGGGAATGCCTTGAGATTTTTTTTTTTTTTTAAAGCAGGCTCCATGCTAAACATGGAGCCCAATGTGGGGTTTAAACTCACAACCCTGAGATCAAGACCTGAGCTGACATCAAGAGTCAGATGCTTAACTGATGGAGCCACCCAAGCACCCAACTTAACTTTTTTTTTAAGGTTTTATTCATTTATTAATGAGAGACAGAATGAGAAGGAGGCAGAGACAAAGGCAGAGGGAGAAGCAGACTTTCCACAGGGGCACGATGGGGGACTCGATCCCTGACCCTGGGATTACTCCCTGAGCCAAAAGCAGATGCTCGAATGCTGAGCAACCCAGGCATCCCCCAACTTAACTTTTAAATGTTAGGAGGGTATGGCCAGTGCAGTGTGAGAGGAAAGGAGGAGGTGCAGGGTAGCGAGAACATGAATAGAATGATAAGTTTGAAGTGACAGAGCAGCACGGATAGAAGAGGTGGGTGGAGGCAGCCCTGGTGGCCCAGCGGTTTGGCGCTGCCTTCAGCCCGGGGTGTGATCCTGGAGACCCAGGATTGAGTCCCACATCAGGCTCCCTGCATGGAGCCTGCTTCTCTCCCTCTCCCTCTGCCTGTGTCTCTGCCCCTCTCTCTCTGTCTGTCATGAATAAATAAATAAAAGCTTAAAAAAAAAAAAAAGAAGAGGTTGGTGGGAGGCACCATTATATTATGAGAGTAAAGAAACGATGGGTGACATTTTGCTTTACTTAGTATTTAAAGCAAGTTGATTGATTTCAGTTGCAATTTTTTAGTAGTTTTAAAATTTTAACTTCTTTAATACTCATGCTCACTTTTTCTACACTAGTGACAATTTATGACATAACGCAATATTTGGCTATGCCCAACAGAACCCAAATTGGGAGCTACCCAAATTCCTGGTAGAACAGGTATTTTATTGTATTGACCCTCCACGGTACTCACTACACACTAATGAGAATGAGCAACCTATGGTTACACACAACAAAATGGATGAATCTAGCAACATGATGTTGAGTGAAATAAGCCAGACTATTCAATTGGATTTACATAAAGTTTAAAAAAGGCAACACTCATCTATGGTGTTGGAGGTCAAATAGTGTTTATCTTTGGGGAGGGGTAGTAAAAAGAAGCTGGCACAAGGAGATCTTCTGGGACATTAGTACTATTCTTTTTGTTCTGGGTGCCAGTTACAAGGGTGTGTGCAATTTATAAAAATAGATTAAATTGTACATTTATGATATATACGTTTTCAGTATGGATATTATGCTTCATAAAAAATTTAAAAACATTAGAGTACTGGCCAAGAGTCAGAAATCTTTAATCTTTATAATTTTCTTATAAAACCTGATCAACATTACAAGAAAAAGAGATCATAGACCAATAGCCTTCATGAACAGAGACAAAAAACCCTTGAAAAATTTTAGCAAATCAAATTTAGCAGATTACAAAGTGGATAATACATCTTGACCACCTGGGATTTATTCCAGGAATGCAAGGTTAATTTCCCATTCAAAAGTCAACATTAACATTATCCACCATATTAATAGACTAGAAAAGAATGAGTAGAGCATTTCAATATATGCCAAAAGAAAAAAATTGACAAAATTCAACACAGACATGATAAAAACTCTTACAAACTACACATAGAAGAGAACTTCCTCATTCTAATAGAAGAATGTTAGAAAACCCACAGCTAACACAATATAATATAGTACAGGACTGTATGCACACTTCCCCCTGCCCCCCAAGATCAGCAACAGGACAAGAATATCCATTTTGACACGTTCATTCAGTGTTATACTATACTTCCTAGCCAAATTAATAAGGAGTGAGGGTCAGGAAAAGGCATATCAACTGGAGAGAAAGAAGTAAAATTCTTTATTCACAGATATGATTATTTAAGTATAAAACCCTAAGGAATCAGCAAAAAAATCTTCCAGAACTAATACATAAGTTTAAGAAGGTCACAAGGTCCAGGGTTAATATGCAAAAATTAGTCATGTCACTATGGGCTGGAAATAAACAATTTTTTAAAGATTTCATTTATTTATTCATGAGAGACACACAGAGAGAGGCAGAGACATAGGCAGAGGGAGAAGCAGGCTCCCTGCAGGGAGCCCGATGTGGGACTCGATCCCAGGACCAAGGATCACATCCTGGACCAAAGGCAGACGCTCAACCGCTGAGCCACCCATGTGTCCCTGAAAATAAACAATCATAAGTTGATATTTTAAAAATATTTATGGAATGCCTGGGTGGCTCAGTGGCTGAGCGTCTGCCTTCGGTTCAGGGAGTGATCCTAGGTCCTGGGATTGAGTCACACATCGGGCTCCCTGCAGGGAGCCTGCTTCTCCCTCTGCCTATGTTTCTGCTTCTCTGTGTGTCTCTCATGAATAAACAAATAAAATCTTTAAAAATAAATAAAGAAAAATAAAAATACTTACAGTAGCCTCAAAAAAACATGCAAGATATTGGGATAAATTTAGCAGAATATGTGCAAAATTGGTGCATTCAAAACTAAAATATTGAAAGAAATAAAGAAGATCTAAATAAATGGAGACATATTTTATGGTCTTGGGTTGGAAAGCTCAATTTTATTAAGATGTTGATTTTCCATGTATTAATTTTCTATAGCTGCTATAACAAATTACCACAGACTTGGTGATATAAAACAAGAGAAGTTTATATTCTCTCTCAGTTCTGGAGGCCTTAAGTCTGAAATCCATTTCCTGGAGATGAAAGCAAAGTGTTGGCTGGGCCACACTCCCTCCAGAGGCTCTCATGGAGATCATTCCTTGCTTCTTATAGGTTCTGGTTGCTGCTGTAATCTCTGGGTTTGTGGCTCCATCACCCCTAATCTCTGCCTTCTCTTGTCTCCCTCTAACAAGGGTACACATAATTGCTTTTAGGGCCCACCAAGATAATGCAGGATAATCTCCCCATCTCAAGATCCTGAAGCATATGTGTAAAGTCTTTGCCGTAAAAGGCAACATCTACAGGTTCCAGAGAATAGGACATGACATCTTTGGGTGGCCATTATTTAGCCTACTATATTCCCCAAATCTATCTATGGATTTAGTGCAATTCCAATCAGTATCCCAGTAAAGTTTTTTTGGTAGAAATGGACAAACTGATGGTACAGTTTGTGAAGGAGCTAGAGTATATGAGATAATTTTGAAAATAAAGAACAAATCTGGACAAGTCATACTTACATGATTTTAAGACTTACTGTAAAGCTGCAGTAAACAGAACAGTGTTTATTAAATTTATTTTTATTGGCATAAATTTAGACATATATATCAATGGAACAGAACGGAGTCCGGAAATAGACCCAAACATGTATAATTAATGGATTTTCCACAAAAATGCTGAAATAATTCAATGAATAAAAAAATAGTGTTTACAATAAACTGTGCTGGCACAATTAGTTAGCCACGTGGAAAAAATAAACATTAACTGGTGGTATTTCCAAACAATGAAATATTACTTGCTGAAAAGAAGATAGAAACTACTGAAATTAACAGTGTGCATGAATCTCAAAAGTTAAATGAAGGAAGCCAAGCACAAAAGATTAATATTTAGATGATTCCATTGATATGAAATTCTAGAAAAGTCCAGATTATTGTGACAGAGAAATCAGTGGTTGTCAGAATTGGAGGATGGGATGAGGAGATTCACTGAAAAGGGGCATAGGGAAGTTTTAGGGGTACTGGCAACATTCTATGTCTTGACTAGGGTGGTGGTTACATCTCTTTAGCCATTTATCATCACTTAACAAAACAAACACTTGAATTTAGAAATGTTATGGTATGTAAATTGTAACTCAAGACATCTGATTTTTAAAAAGTTGTAACAGTTTGGGTGATATATTACACAGTTATCCATAAATTCTTCTCTTTTTTTTGTGACAATGAAATTGGATGGTTGATTCATACTTGTCACCGGGGATTCTTGTTGGCACAGATCAAAGCCTTCTGTTTATTACTAATACTCCTATTCTAGCAATTTAAAAATATTCAACTAGTAGTCTAGGATTTGGTGAATCCTATAGAAGTAGTTAACTGGAAAGTGAGTGGGGAAAGCAGTTCTCAGGACTAGGTGCTTCTATATCCACTTTTACCTTAAACCATCACAATCATTAGACCAGATGATAGGACTGCCTGTTCTTCATTTCACATTTTTCCTGGCTCAGTTTTCATGACACCTTCTATTTTTGAAGTTGTCCTTCTCAGTGCTTCCCGGAGCCTTCAGCAGGAGGCTCATATTTTCAGCATGACAGAAGACCAACTTCATCTATACACCACTTACTGTTACAGCATTATTTCTCACCTCTTCTACCTTTCAGCCATTTATAGGGCTGGCCATGCCCTAAAAGAACTTTGCTTTTCCTTGCTTCCAGACTTCACCAGGTGCTTCCACATCTACCTGGAATGTCCTTTTGTTCCTTCCCTCAATCTCTCTCTTTTCCTGTATAATTCATCCTACTCATTTTTCAGGATTTACTGTAGATGTCACCTGCTCCAGGAAGCTTGACCCCTCAGAGTTATATTAGATGTTTCTCTTGAGTGCTTCTGTAATACTCTTCATGCCCCCCAGATCTGAAAACACACTTGAGCTCTATGTATAGCTTTGCCTGAAGCCAGTTCTATATTCCTTATGTAAGACAACAAATGTCTTACTTTGCTAAAACCATTTTATCTTGAATTGTCTTTCTCTTGCTGTTAAACCATAGTAACTGATGGTTTTAAGAACTGATGCCATAACTTTCCAGTGGGCAGGGAAACACATTTACAAAGACAGTGGAGAGGGGACTTTGAAACACGATAATGTGAACAGGGAGGAAATTTAATAGATGCTGGTTGCATCCATTTACAGTGCCTGTTAGCTAGCCTCAGGCTAGCCTAAGAGGCTTGAAACCTCCTGAATATGCCTCTGATTAGTACAATTAATTCAGGTGGAAGAAGAAAAAGCCAAGGATATCAAGACTCAAAGCAAAAGGACTTCTATTTTTATTTTATCATCTAGTAAAGGTGATATGATTTTAGAGAAGCAGACTCATCAGTTGACAGCCAGTTCCTAAAGGCAGGGGGGAAACTGGGAACCTCTAAGGTAAAGCTTCACAGAGAAATATCTCCTGGAAAAACTAATAACTGCTCCTGACAAGACACTTTCAGTGACCCTACACCCAGGACAGGACTGTTGGTCCATCTGGGTCATTTCTTCACCATCTAAATTCATATGCATCATAATTCCCTTTCATGTATTACAACAATTGAGAGGTGGTGTGTTTACAGATCAGAGATTTGTATATCATTATTAATTACAATTATTTAAGTATTAAGTATTCCTTGATAAGTTTTCCACACATCAATCTCCAACTCAGACTGCTTGCCAACAAACCCAACCTGAAGAGTTGGTTGGTGGTGTGGTTCTAGGAAACAGATTCTGGAATTGAATTTTTTTAAAATTTAAATTCAATTTGCCAACATCTAGTATAACACCCAGTGCTCATCCCATCAGGTGCCCTCCTTAGTGTCCGTCACCCAGTTATCCCATCCTCCCACCCACCTCCCCCAGAATTGAATTTTGATGGGGGATCATCTACCAGCCATCTGGCAATAGCTGCATAGCTCCGTGATGACCGAGCAGTGACAACCCCTGGTGTGCAGCTATATTACCATTGCTTAACTTTTTATTAGCATGGACTAGGGATCAGAGCTAGTGAAGTGATGGCACTGGAGGTATGTGTGAGTGTAATGTTTTAGACATATTTTGAAAATTGGGAATTATTAATTATAAGGAATATGGAATTAGATAGCTAAAACTGGAGAAAATCAATGACTTGGAGAAAGACAGTGACAGGCTGATAGTGATTAATTTTTTTTCTTTTTCCTTCCCTCCTGTTGTTCTTCCCTCCTTTCTTAGTAATTTCTTACCCATTATTTTCAATGTTCTCTCTGGAATTTCTATTCAGTAGATATTGAATCTCATGGGTTGATTTAATATTTTTTTTCCTGTCTTCTCTCTTATCTTCATTTCCATGCTTTCCTCTTTCCCCTGGCCCAAGCCCACAAACTTTGTGATTCAATTCCTCTGGAGAGTAACCGTCTTCTCTGGGGGTGGAGGGCAGGGCTGGGGTCGGGGGAGAGCAGCAACTTGGCTGCCTGGATTAGAGAAAAGACATGGTGTCTAAGTGTTCTTTAACAAATTCCCAAATAGGGGGATCCCTGGGTGGCTCAGCGGTTTAGTACCTGCCTTCGGTCCAGGGAGTGATCCTGGAGTCCTGGGATTGAGTCCTGGGATGGAGTCTCACATCAGGCTCCCTGCATGGAGCCTGCTTCTCCCTCTGCCTATGTCTCTGCCTCTCTCTGTGTTTCTCATAAACAAACATACAAACTTAAAAAAAAATCCCAAATAATCCCCCACTCCTTGCAACCTCCAGATTACTTTCTGTTCCCAATTTCTAAACCTTTGAAAGGAGTGGGGAAGTGGAGAGTTGGGTGGAAGGGTGGTTCAATGGAGATTCACTTGTTTACCATCTTGTATCCTTGGATATGTGGGTTTCAATCAGTAAGGACAATTACCACTCTTCTACCAGCTTCCTCTATTTCTTGTCTTCTATTCTCTTTTTTTGTCCTTATGGATTTAAACCCTTTAGATTATTGTTGTGAATTGAATGTTTGTGTTCTCCCAAACCCCTAACCCCCAATATGATGGTATTGGAGATGGGGCCTTTCTGAGGTATTTAGGTTTAGGCGAGGTTATGAGGGGATCCTCCAAGATAAGACTAGTGTCCCTGAAAGAACAGGAAAGAGACTGGAGCTTGCTGGCTCACACTCACTCTGTCCCTCTGCTATGTGAGGACACAGTGAGAAGGCAGTCATCTGTAAGCTAGGAACTGAATTGCCTGGCACCTTGACCTTGGATTACCCAGCCTCCAGAACTGTGAGACAATAGATGTCTGCTGTTTAAACCATCCAGTTGATATTTTTTTAGAGCAGCCAGAGCTAAGGTCTTATTTTACTGTTATTTTAGTTAAATTCTCTTACTATCATTTCAATATTCTTTAGTTGCTTAGAACTTAGAGTAGAGCTTTGAACCATGTCAGGAAATATATTCATTTTTTATTTCAAATTCAGTGTCTCTTTAACAAATTAGATCATATAGGATGCTTTATAATCTTTTTTTTTTTTTTTTAATTAGTAGAGTATAAAGATTTTTAGTTTGTGGTCAACCTACCAGGGGACCTGCCCTCCTCATTCCTTTGTCACCACCTGCCTGTGGTATACAATGCAAGAAAACAAGTATGGCTGGCACACCCACTGCCAAAGAGAAGGGGAATTGCCAGAGGCTGTGAATTTTAAGTGAGGAGGGATCGGAGTACAGGATGAATCATGGTCAAGGTACAGCTACTTGGAAAGGACATAACACCTGTGGTTTAGGGAAGATGCTTTTTTACTCTGAAACTGCTGGAGCAAAACTTTATGGATATCTAGACATTACCTATGGATAAGACATCCTAATGACTGTATCAGGAGATGGACTAGCCACTCTCATAAGGATATAACTCCATCTGTCTTTATTCACTCACCACCACTGCCATCAATACCCACTGCCTGTTCTTACAGCTGTCCCCACCCCCACCCCAGGGGGTTGGGGGTGAAAACACCTCTGAGTGGCAGGCTGTGGAACATGAAGAATGGTAAACTGGGCTGGGAAATGGGCCCATGTGGGGGAATCTCTGAATCCACCCAAAGATTAGGGGCCCATTGAAGGAATCTAATTAGGAACCTGATAGATCAGTATTACCTCAGAAGTACTGGTGGAAGCTATAATGATATAAATATAATCCTGAAGCTTAGAGATTTACTGAGCATTGAACAGAGAACGTCTGCTTTCTTCAGTCTACCTGACACATTAGCCCTTTGAATTTCAGCTGTGCTTTTGAATGGAAAGCAGGCACGCTTTTGCTTATGCTTTCTAGGGAAGATCACACTGTAATTAGGCAGGATTTCTTTGTGAGTATTACAAAGAAGGGTAAAGAAAATTCTGGAAATGTGAAGGTAGGCCAGTCTTAGTTTGAGGCACATCCCATGACAGTCAAATCTAGTTCTGCAACATGTAGGTCATTTTCAACAGTCTCAGGAATGTTTGAGGAAAAAAAGAAAGAAATGTTTGAGAAATGTTTAACAACAACAACAAGGAAGTTTAACCCCCATTTTAATTCATTTTGATTTTAAAATAAATATGAGGAAAGGAGGAGGATGTGAAATCAAACAATGACATTGGCCTCATCTAGAACTATGGCTGTGTTTGTGGGTCTTACACCTGAGTGACCTGTTTCCTGCATCTTCTTGCCCTGCCTCTCTTGGTTGGGTCACCTTCCTTTCTCAACACTTAGAAGGAGGCTGGCTCCTCCTGCTACTTTCAGGGACTCATACGGGACCCTTGAATTCTGTTGTGATTATTTGTCTTGCTGGGACATGGGCTACCACCT
The DNA here is from genome assembly GCF_003254725.2 of Canis lupus dingo. Classification (NCBI taxonomy): domain Eukaryota; kingdom Metazoa; phylum Chordata; class Mammalia; order Carnivora; family Canidae; genus Canis; species Canis lupus. The sequence goes on from NC_064244.1 coordinate 20,387,792, forward strand.
AAGGGCAAGGGGAGTCTTCTCAGGGCAGGGGATATTTCCAGTGTCAGTCACACTGGTACAGGAAGTGCCTAGAGAGGGAGCTCTCAGGAAGGAGAGAGCTCCTTTCTCTCTCTCAGGGTCTTGTCTCTTGAGGCTGGTCTCTAAGGTGTCTAGATGAACTTGAGGGGGTAAAATGGTCATTACTAGACAGATAGATAGACATAAGGGGAGAGTTACTGTAGGAATTGGCTCACACAGTCATGGAGGCTGAGAGGTTCCATGATCTGCTGTCTGCAAGGCAGAGAACTGAGAAAGCTGGTGGTATAATTCAGTCTATCCCAAGGCCTGAGAATCTGGGAGCTGATGTGTGAATCCCTATCTAAATCTCAAAATCAGGAGCAGGAGCACTGATACCCAAAGGTAGGTGAAGATGGATGTCTCATCTCAAGCAGAGAGCAAATTTGCCTTTCCTCTGCCTATTTGTGCTATTTCAGCCCTCAGTGGACTGGCTGATATCCACTCATTTTGGAAAAGGTGGTCTTTATTCAACCTCCTACTTCAAATGGTAATCTTTTCCAGAGACATCTTCATAGACACATCCAAAAATATTGTTTAACCAGCCATTTGGGCATCCTTTCACCCAGTCAACTTGGTATGTAAAGTGAATCATCAGAACCATATACTAGTACCAGCTGAACTATGGAGGAGAAGGGACAGGTGCGCCTTTTCTTGGGCTGTATGTGTAAAGGGGAGGGCAGTGCCTCCCAAGGTTGTTGTGGCAAGATACTGATAAGTAGGATTCCCAAGGAGAAAGTGAATGCCAGCAGACAAGGACATGGACTGTGAGGGCAGCTATCCTTCCCCACACAAGTTATTATGTCATTTCTGGAGGCCAGTAGGTTTCCCCTATTGTATTTAGCATACTTGCTTACATGCCCCACTGGCCTTTGAGCTCTAAGAAAGCAAGAATCCCCATAGTAGCCCCTAACTCAGAATCTGCTATGTCATGGCTTCTCAATAAACATCGTTTGAATAAATGAGTCCCATTGTTAGTGTTACACCTATAAGTTCTATATGGAAAATGACTAATATTCTTAAGGCATTCTAACAGTGGCACCAAATGACTTCACTCACTCTTAGGTTAAGACCTAAGCCTTGCTAGTCTTCTCTTTAGAGAGATCACTTGAACCAAACTTTTGACTTTTATCTGTGACCCTGCCTAGAAATAATTATGTTGGTGCCATGTTACCCTGGAATGTTTCTATGCCAGGTTTTTTAAATTGAAAAATTAATATTTACATATGGTTAAAAAAAAGTCAAACAGGACATACCATGAGAAGTGTTTTCTTCCCAGCCAGATGTTTAGTGCCCTCTCTCTAGAGGCAGATACTTCTTAGACATATTTCCATAAACTTTCTATATAAGTATAAACACATACATGTATATATTTATATAGGCATATTTATAGATGTATGCAAATATTTAATACAATTTGAAGCAAACCATATACCTTGTTTTTCAATTTGGTTTTGTCATTCAAAACATATCTTGGATATTTTCCATATTGCCATATGCAAATTACTACATTCTTTTCTTTTAAAAAACATATTAGAATAATACATATGATTTAAGTTTAAACTATATATAAAGATTTATAATAGAAGAGACTCATCTCCCTCATATCCTCACCTCTATCCTTATTTCCTTAAAGGCAACCTTTTTTACCTGTTTCAGTCTTTGGTTTTCTGGTGGATAGCACCATATCATAAGTAACATGTTTATGCTTCTGTTTCTTAATTTATTGAGTTGAAATATTATCTATTGACATTCAGGTATGATAGATGACCATTTATCCTGCTAATATGGTTTTGTCTTTACCAATTCTAGACATTACCATAAATTTTCTAGTAAGACAGGTGAGCATTTAGTTCTGCCCTATATCTTCCCGGTGTGGCTCGATCTCTATTTCAGTTCCCCATCTGGTCACCTCAGCAGCCTCAGACACCACACATTAACTGTTCCTCTTTGCAGCAACCATAGGGAGTCCTTCTGACTTTGAAATGTAAGAATATTAGCAAGCCTATTCTTCTCTCAACATATCACCGCCTCACAACCCTTCCTTTCTCAGAATCTCTCAGCTCTTCTTTTACTTTGGTATTGTCAAGTGGATAATGTTTTCACCCTATTCTGTAACCATAATGATCTTCTGTGATTTGCTGGTACCTGTGGGTCATATACTGATTAGGACTCTTAGTAGCAAGTGACAGAAAACTCAGCTCATGCAAATGAAACAGTAAAGGAAATCCAGGGGAAAATGTGGCTTATGCAAAACTTAGCATTTTCAGGACCCGTTTTTTTCTCTACATCTCTAAAATTCTGCCCTGTGCTGGTTCCATCCTGGAAAAGCTCTCTCAAGGACACAAGATGTTGGCAGCTGCTCCAGTCTTATACTTTCTCAAGTTGAAATTGAGTTAATCAGTGAGAAGATGAGAAAGTTTCTTCCAAGCCAAATTTTGGGATTTATCCTGATTGGAACAATGTGTTCTCATGTATATCTTTGAACCCATCACTGTGATCAGCAGCTCTGGATGTTGATTACCTAACTCCCATTTCTGGAACCAGGCCCAAAGTTCTACCCAAAGGACAGAAGGAGTTCCCCAAAAGGAAATCAGGATACTGTTACCAAAAGAAAGGAAGGAAAAGATACTGAGGCACCAACCACAAATACCCACCCTAGACCACAAACTCTAATGTCTGTAGTGTTCTGTTTACATAAACTTGTGAACTGACTCCGTGAAACATACAGAGAGTGGCAGTTTCTGTGATCTAACAGTGATGTGATAAATTTTTTTAAATGTCAAGAGCCAAACAAAACACATCTTTAAGCCTAATTTTGCGTGAGAGTAACCACTATGCAACTCTTGGTCTGTATATTAATTCTAAAAGTTGAAAAAATTGGAATAGTACTTATATTATGATAGCTATGTAAACAGTTTTCATGGCAGAGCAAATTAATGTTTTCAAATTCTCTGGGGCCCTCATCACCTCTTGTATGGCACCCAAAGAGAATGTTCCCAGTGTCAAATTGCAAAGAGTCTCTCTCCTTACTCTCCTCCCATTGTTCAGAATCCAGCTGCATACTTGTACCATACTTTTAATGGCAGATGTTGCTGCCTACCCCACTGCCATTCCCTCATTCTTCCTTGCTAGGTTCTTTCTTTTCTTTTTCCTTGTTTATTGATGTTGGCAGTTCTCAAATGTCTTATGATCTATTTGTATTTTCACATGAGGGAAGAGTTTGAAGATTGGCAACTCTGTAAACGTTGATGAGACTCACTAACTTATGGGTTCACTTTAAGTGGACAGAAAACTCTTGGCTATAATGTCAGGGCTGAAATAAAGCAGCAGAAGGCCTTTATTCTTGGATAGTGACATCCAGGCTAGTTACCCTTGTTAGTTCTTTAGACAGTTCATCAAATAGTTTAGGCAAGAACTGATTAAGCAGGGTTTTTTTTTTAGTTAGTTAGTTAGTTAATTAATTAACTTATTTGACAAACAGAGAGAGAGATAGAGTAGGCAGAGGGGCAGGCAGAGGGGAAGGGAGAAGCAGGCTCTCCATTAAGCAGAGAGCTTGACTTGGAGGCTCAATCCCAGGACCCTGAGATCATGACCAGAGCAGACACCTTACTGATTGAGCCACTCAGGTGCCCCAATTAGGCAGTTTTTAAAGATATGTTTAAATAAGACCCTGACTCCACACCTTAACTTTTATTTATTTATTGTTTACTTACTTATTTTATTTATTCACCCACTCATTTTGTAGCCTGCTTGCTGGTACAGGAAGGTATAGGAAACTTGACTTTCTTTTTTCTTTCTTTCTTTTTTTTTTTTTTTTTTTTTTTTTGGTGTCTGATCCTATTTATTTTGTCACTCTTAGAAAATCTCATTTTCCACTGGACTCAGACTTAGAGGTAGAAGCTCTCAGAGAGGACAGCCTCCGTCTCTTGGCAATCTGTTCCTGGCGTTTTTCTTTGGCCTCCTTCATTCTCTTGGCCAAAAGTTTAGCATATTCTGCAGCCTCTTCCTTATTTTTCTTAGTACGCTATTTCTTCAAAGCAATACGCCGACGTTTGTGTTGGAGGACACGTGAAGTAACAAGACGCTGAATCTTGGGTGCTTTGGTTCTAGGTTTCTTACCTTCTTTGTTTAGGGGCTTTCTAACAATATACTGGTGGACATCGTCTTCTTTTGACAGATTAAAAAGCTTTCAGATTCTGCTGGCTCTTTTGGGCCCCAGGTGACGAAGCACAGTAGTATCAGTGAGCCCAGGAATATACTTCTCCCATTTTTTTCACAATAACCAAATTGAGAACACTGAGATTGGCATCCACAATGCAACCCCAAACAGATTTGCGCTTCCTCTCTCCAGTCCTCCTGGGTTGGTAGCAGGAATGCCCCTTACTCAGCAGCAGGCAGACGCAGCCATGGGTGAAGACACCCTGCTTCATGGGGAAGCCTTGTTTGTCATTGCCACCACTGATTCGCACCATGTAACCCTTCCATTCCTCGCCCAGAGCATCGGCAGCAACTTCTGTGGCCATATGCTTCTCATTAAAGGTATGCAGTTTGTGCTCATCATCCACTTCAATGAGTTTCCGGCAGCCAGTGGCTGGGAAAGAGATGTTCAGCTTCATCCTGAAGCAGCATACTGCCTCGGAGGCACCACGAAAAAGAGCAGAAACTTGATTTTCATAGACCTTCAATTAATCCCATATTTTCAGGCCTTCCCTTTTTTAATATATAATTTTTTTCCGTATTTTATTTGAGAGAGAGAGAGAGAGAGAGCATAAGTGGGGGAGGAGGGGTAGAGGGAGAAGCAGACTCCCCACTGAGCAGGGAGCCCGATGTGGGACTCAATCCCAGGATCTTGAGGTCATGACCTGAGCTGAAGGCAAACACTTAACCGACTAAGCCACCCCAAGTGTCCTTCAGGACTTTTCTTAAGTTCCATTGTACCTGTTGCCCAAGCCAAGAGGTTCCATGTGGTTGTATTATATGGCTGTTCCATGCTGGCTTTCTGTTTTTTTGTTGTTTTTTTTTTTCATTAATTAATATTTCATCTGATTTTTGTTTTATAGGAATTTATTGAGTTTTCTTTTTATGTTAATAGCCTTCTTCCTATTCTCTTTGTGAACTTAAGTCTTTAAAAAATTCCATTACTATTATCTTAATAATTTCTCAGAAAGAGGATATAAATACATGTGCTTAATTAGCCTACCATATTAAACCTGCAGTCTCTACATCATTCTTTTTGATAGCTGCATAATGTAAAATTGTCTGGATTTTTAAAATATATATTAACCTGTCTTCTACTAATTAGCAGTTAATTTTGTGATTCCAAATACTGCTGCAATGAATATTTCTGGATATATCTCTATGCATTGTATATCTGTAGAATAAATTTCTAGAGGTAGTGTGTTGGATTGAAGGCTGTTGGAAAGCTCCCCTTTGGAGCACGTGTGTAGTTTTGGAAAGTGATATTGTATAGTGATTAAATGCATGAACTCTGGGGCCAGGCTGCCTGGGCTCATAATCTTGGCTCTCTTCCTTAGCAATGCTGTGACCTTGGGCAAGTTACTTAAGTTTCTGTGTCTTGTTTTTCTAATGGGTAAAAATGAGAATTAATAATATCACCTTTCTCCTAGGGTTGTGAGGATTAAATGAGTTAATTTGTTGAGAATCATGACTGATAATAAACACTCAATAACCATTATCTGTTACTACTGTTATTTTAGGTAAGACTTAGCTACCATGCTAGCTAAAAAGAAGCCACTGCCCTGCATGGGCTGGAGCTGGCACTCTGGCCAGAGTTCCTGAGCACAGGACCAAGAAGAGAAGATACAAAAGGTCTGGGGAGGGCTCAGAGCTTTTTTGCCCAGGAGCCTACCAACTGTAGCCACTTGAAAGCTGCATTGTTAATTGCTGTCTCTCTAGTTTTAGACAGTGTTTGCCATATAGTTGAGTAAATAAATGAATGAGTGAATGAAACCAAGTTTAAGAATTATTTTTACTTCTTTTTAATTCCCTCTTGCCATCTGCAAGCCATCTTTGCTTTACTGTAAACACGCCTGGTAGGGAGGGGACCACAAAGGAGCCTGTGAGGGAAGCATCTTAAAGTCACTCTGCCTGAGGGGATCATAGTGACCATGGCAGGAGAGACAAAACACAGTTCCTAGGGCTTCTCAGGAACACTTGGTTGAGGAGCCTACTAAAAGCCTCAACTTCCCGCTATCGTGGAGAGAAGGATTTACACTGCTTATACTTCAGTATTAAAGGGAGAATGATCCCTCATGACTGGGAAGTCTGGTATAGGTGGTTTAGCACAGGGCTTGCTACATGGTAACCTTTCAGTAATGGCAGCGTTTTATATTATATTTCTAAATTTTGCTAAAGACTAGAATAAAGTCTGCATTTGATGTTTTATCCACCTTCTTCAAGCTATATCTGACCTGATGTATGATGGCCATAACTGCCCATTCACTGCAATGTTCCTAGTACAGCTGTTATGTCAATAAGATGATTGTCAAGTTGAGTGAGCCTCAGAGATCAGATAGGGTAGCAGTGATCTTAGACTTTCTACCAGTTCTTCTCAATAGCATAACCTTGTATCAGTATCTTGAAATTTCAAAGAATCATTTTCTGTCTCTGTGAAATGGGAGATTAGTACTATAGTATCTACCACCTGTTTGGGCTTAAGAGCACATCTTGACATTAAATTAAAAGAGAGAGAAAATGAATAAATTAGAGTGGGTAATACACCCTGAAATCTTGATCTGAAAGTCACTATTAATGGTAGAACCATTACAGTATTATCTTTCTCCAACATTTCTAGCAGATGCTTGGCTAAGGAAAAAAATTTCAATTTTCAGCATATTCTCAGAATATGGTTATAATTTATTATTTTTCACCATTCACACATTAATGTGTTGAAAAAACAGATCTAAGTTCAAAAGGAGGTTATTTTCCAAAATTAATATACACAGTAAATGAATAGAACACACATTCATACATACATACTTGTGTTAATTATTCATTTTAGCTAATTATTCTTTTGTTTCAGTGTTGTTGAACATTAGTCATGGACTTAGCATGGGTAGTGAAAAAGAAAATTAATAAAGACTCAATTATAGTTACCAGAGGAGGAATATGGATCCTAAAGCCAGGAAGCTTGTTTGAGGAAGATTCAGGAAAGATCCAGGAAAGCCCCTGTGATATCAAACCCAAACATGGAGCTCTCCAGACAAAAGATTCAAATCTACCTCCTATTTTAATAATGAAACAGCTGCCAGGGTCGAGGACCCTCTAGGGGTCCTCATTTGTGATGGATAACTGAGTGGTGTTTGTTTTGTTTGGGAGAATAAATATTTGAAGGGAGTAATAGAAGAAGGTTATGCTGCTGTTATGATGTTATTGATACACAGGCTGACACTATTATGGCAGACGCTATCAGGCTACATTATCTTTATGCCTTCAAGGTAACCTGAAGCAACTGTCTTTTTACTTGGCACTACCTTACACTGAAGCGTCTGCCCTGCTGAGGGACTGTAACCCAAGCCAACACATGCCTCACAGACAGCTTTCTTTAGCCACTGACAGCATCAAGGAAGGAAGAGCGTGAAATCGCCCTGCGACAGACGCTTCCCGAAGGGGAGTTGGCTGCTAAATGACTCCAAGGGAGGGTGGCACTGCCATCTCCTAATCTTCTATTTAGGAGTAACCACTAGAAAGCCCTTCTCTTCAGGCAAGGAAATCGTTACTATAAGGAAACTGGAGGTGATGTGAACCCCTGGAGAGTTTTCCTGCTTTGAACTTTGCAATGTTTCCCTGCAGGTCATGTCCACATGGAAAGCAAGGCTCACCAAAAGACTGAAATCTCCATCTAGGAGGATGCATCCCTTTCCATGCTCAGCTCTGCTTGCTTGTTTTGGGAACACAAGGGAGAATGCACCCTTTGATCAGCCCAGCACAGCTGATACTCATTCCACCATCTATACTCAGCCCATGGCCAAAGCGAGCAGACATGCAAGTCACTCAAAAGGGGAAGAAGGAATTCCCGAGAAAAGGCGAGATTCTGGCATCCGTTCAGAGAAAAATGGCAGCACAAATCTGAATTCAAGTAACCACACTGTCAACCAGCCTGCTGAGACCCCTGAAGATTCTCCTGGGAACCCAGAAGATAAGTTGGACTGTGAGGCAGTTACTTTCCAGACTTCTATCCCCAGACCATCAATTATTGAAATGCCAGCGGTGAGTTTTCCCAATGCTATTATAGAAGGAATGGTGTTGGAGGAGTGTTCTTATTATTTGGTGGATGCCTTCAGGAAACAAACTTGTTTAATGTTAGTGAATAATATGTTGAGGGGAACTCTTATTGGTGAGAGGAAGTGTGTAAAGCCTTTTAAATTCTCATAAGGACCTCAAAGGATGTAAAGGGAGGAAATGATAATAAGCACTGGGGCCTTAGCAATGGCCAAAACTGGCCTTTAATTAACTGCCCATGGTGCTTCGGAGTCAACAGTGTCTCAACAGATTAGGGGTAAGATAGTCTGGGAAAGCTTTTTTGTTTTGTTTTTCTTTTTTTTTTTTAACTGGTACATGAGTTTATTTATATGAAAATCTACAATATAAAAGATTTAATTATAGAATTAAGGAATTTCCCCTACTTAAAATGGTACCAAGGCAGTTTGGGAAAATTTGGAAATGATGATCATTGTATATATAGTAGTAAAGAAAGGAACCAACCTGTAAAACTATTCGTAATATGGGTGTTCCTGCAATAGTTTCCCAACTCAGGCAGGAGAATGAAGCTATTTCAAAAAAAAAAAAAACAAAAAACAAAAAAACAAAAAAGTGCTGCTCTCCAAAGGCATCATGTTGAAATATTTATTTATCTGTCTTCCTGTTGGGGGCAATACCGAATTTTAATTGTTGACTATTCTGATTGGATTGAGCTATACAGCCATGCTGAAGTTCTTGGTAATCTCAAGAGACAGGGTTTTTTGAATGCTGTTTTCCAGAGATACCTTTTGAGCATTTTTCGGTCATATTCCTGGCCAAGTAGCTTAGGACCAGACTTAAAAAACTGAGAAGTCTTTGTGGATCCATTACTAAGATACTCCAATTTTCAAAAATCACTGTTTTCCATCTAGTTTAACAAATCATATTTTGTCTGACTTGCTGACCAAGAGGCCTCATTAGTACTGAAAACTGCTAAACAGTGAAGATAAGGTTAACACATGTTTTTAAAACTAATTTCATTTGATATTCTACAGGCTTATCTTAAATTACTGAAGCTTATCCCTATTGTCTAAATCTTTCTATTTTGAGATTGGACAGAGGATTTCACTCTGTTATAGCAAGAACTGTAGTGGTTTGGGGACACCTGGCTCTGTGGTTGAGCGAATACCCCTGGCTCAGGGCATGATCCCGCGGTCTCAGGATCAAGTCCCACATCGGGCTCCTTGCCTGGAGCCTGCTTCTCCCTCTGCCTACATCTCTGCCTTTCTCTCTCTGTGTCTTTCATGAATAAATAAATAAAATCTTAAAAAAAAAAAAGCACTGTAGTGGTTTGGTTCTCCTCCCCACCCAGCATCACCAAATCAAAACCCAAAACAAGCAAACAACCAAAAGCAAAAACATGTATTATTCAATTTTCAGTTTGTATCCACGTCCAGATGAAGATATTGTTAGCGGTATCATAGTAGGCTAAGTGGACATCCTGGCTGGGTTTTTATTTATTGCATCTTAAAAGACCCAATGATGTACTGGTTTTATGAGCTGGAAGGTTCTGTTGGGTAGAGATTTGAACAACCTAGGACCCACCCTATATTGCTAAATATAGCAGTGAATACAAAGGGTTGATTTGATTTTATCTTCCTGTCTTAGTGGAATATGTGACACAGGGACTCAAAGTAAATATGCATATTCAAATATAACCAATTAAACACAGTGAAGTAGCATCCATATTTATTGTCCACTAGTATGAGCAAGTCATGGATAGACTACAGAGGTGACACAGGCCTTACGATGGAACCGACCCCAATGTAAGGTTAAATACTAGTGTCTCAAGACACACATAAGATAGGTCGAAGGAGGTTGGAAAAGTACACTGTAGTGGAGGTGGAATTTGAGATTGATTTAGAAGGAGGGTTAGGATTTTTATGGCAGTGATGAATGGGAGGACATTGCAATAAAAGAAAATTGTATGAACAAAACCATGGATGTGGGGGAATGTAGCTTAGGGATATGTACATCAGATTGGCTAAGTTGGAGAGATACCTGGAAGGGTAGATTGAAGCCAAAAGTGAGATGTCTTGAATGCTATGGTCAGAAGTGAACTTAGTAGGCAGTGTGGAAGCTTTGAGAATTTTGGGCAGAGAAATTGCAGACCAAATTTTGGGCAGACCAAATTTTTGGTCATGCTTAGGATTTCATAAGTAGGATGGGTTAGAGTTGAGAAGACTTGGAGTTGAGGTCATTGTAATGATCTAGGCTTGAGGATATTGTAAAAAAAGAATAGCAGGGAGGTGAAGTGGGAGGACCAAAGAAGAAAGGACCACAAGGGACAACAAATGCAGTAGTTTTATGGGTCTCAGACCACGTGAGGAGGGAAGTGAGACCAAACTGGGAGTGATGAAATGAAAACATTATAAAACTAAGACCAGGCTGTATGGGAAAAGTGGGTCCTGTGGGGGTGGTATATGGGCGTCCTATTATAGTTCAAATGGAGAAAGCTAATATTTACAGAACATTTGCCATATGTCAGCCATTCTTCTAAGTGCTTTATAGGGAGCATCCCGTGGACCTTGGTTACAGTGAGGTGCATATTCTTATGATTCCCTGACACTTAGATAAGGTAAGACACTTGCCTAAGGTCACAGAGGGAGAAAGTGGTAGAGCCAGGATTGAAACTCAGCTCCTTATTATTGCTTGTATGGTGTTTGAGGATTTACAATCAAATAGTCACACATGATCTCACTTCATACGCAATCAAATTAAATTTGTGTGTGTATGTGTATGTATTTATATGTAAATGTATCTGTGTATATAACCATCATCATTATTATTTGCTTTTTATTAATTTGCTTAACCTCTTAAAAATCTTAGATTAATGGTATTAACATTATGGAAAGGGAGATTTTCCACTTTGCATCCTGCTGATGACAGGACTTTGTTGATGACATGGTGGGGTTGTTTAGAGATCTTCTGATTAAAAGTGCCATGGGACTGCCCAGAATTTTCATTACCTAGTAATTTTTGTAGTGATGTGTTTCCCCTCCACAGATGAATGAGCTTCTTTTATTACAGCCTTGCCTGGAGGCAAAAACATTTCCCCGTTAATGCACTGATCCTCATCATTTAAACTGGCTTGGTAGAGACAACAAATAATACTCTTTTTTAGGACTCAGCCTTACAATATAACCATAGCTAAGAAATGGGGACAAGTCCTCCTCTCTATTTTTAGTTACCTAGTTCAGACAAGAGGGTGATTCTTTAAAATCTGAAGCAACATCTGGTCTAAGAGGAAAAGCTCAAGATAGGCCAAGTGAACTAATTAAAAAAAGGTTTTTGTTTGTATAAATGTATGTGCACATATCTGTATTTACGAAGTGATACCAATTAGTCTTCAACCTTTTCGTGGCCATCTCTTCCTTGTTCCAGGCCTGAAATCAAGGTGATAATAACCCTAACACTGGAATGTTTTACAACTCCTGCTATCTTCTGATTGTACTTTTTTTTTCTTAGTGGTCTTGCAATTGAAGTGTCTAATAATTACTGGGATTGTAGAGTCAATGAAACACAGCAGTGTGCTGTTTATTTTTCTGGCTAAGAGTTATTGTGTTCTTATGTGCCAGGACAGCCCTAGCCCTAAGGAAAAAGACTGAAGATACAGTTTGTGACGTTGCTTCCATTCCAGTGAGAGAGAGTAAACTGTTGGTGTCAATGCAATATGAGAATCATTATGTCTCAATAATGGACATCCAGAAGAGCACATGGAAGAAGCTCCTATCTTAGCCTTGGGAAGACTAGAATATATGGAGGCGAAGGGTTTCTACTTTATTCTTTTAAAATTGGCTTCTTAGTTGAATGGTGCTATTTTTCTCACTCTTCCTTCACAATGTTGGCAGCGTAAGAAAGACATGGTTTCCACATGAACTAGCTTCAGAGGAGTTTGGTAGTTTCAGAGACTTTCTACAGCAGTGGTTAATTTTTTATTCAGTTCTTACTCTATAAAGTTGCCTGCCTGACACAGGAAGAGAAAGTAACTGTGGGTTGGGAAATCATTCCTGGGTATTTTTTTAAAGATTTATTTATTTGAGAGAGAGAGAGAAAGAGAGAGAGAGAGAGAGACTGCACATGCACAGGTGCGAACTGAGGGAGGAGCAGGGGGAGAAGGAGAGAGAGAATCTCATGCAGACTCCTCGCTAAGCACAGAGCCTGACGCAGGGCTCCATCCCTGAAATCATGACCTGAGTCAAAACCAAGAGCTGGACGCTCAAGTGACTGAGCCACCCAGGTGGCCCATTCCTGGGTATTTTTGACTAAAAGTTCGTTTTCTAAAAAGGAAGGGAATACAAGGCCTATCTTGCAGTTGACAACTGCATTGCTTTTTATAATAGGCCATTTTTGCTATTAGACAGAGAAGTGGTAACCAAGACTTCCCTAGAGTCTACGCTTGACTGTCACTGCTTTTTAGGGTCTGAGTAATACCAGTTTTGTCAGTCATCCTTCTGTAAGATGTAGTTCCTTGATACTCATACTTACAAGAGCCTGATGTATAAATCAGAACAACTGTTTAGTTGTCAGCCTTGAAATTGTCAGGGTAGGGCTTACTAAGCCACGTATTTTTGCCACAGGAAAATTATACATAAAGAGAAATGATAACCAGAAAACTGGTTGGAGAGTAAAGATTCAGATGGGGCACTTGGGTGGCTAAGCAGCAAAGTGTCTGCCTTCAGCTCAGGTCATGATCCCAGGGTCTTAGGTTGAGTCCTGCATTGGGCTCCCTGCTCAGTGGGGAGCCTGCTTCTCCCTCTGCCCTTCTCTCTCTCTGTCTCACATGAATAAATAAAATCTCAAAATATGACTCAGAGGAAGGAGGCTACATTTTTAATTGTAGTAAAATATATAACATAGAATGTATAATTTTAGTTATTTAAAAATATACAGTTCTGTGGCATTAGGTATGTCCATAATAATGTGCACCTGTCACTATCATCCATCTCCAGAACTCTTCATCTTCTGCAACTCAGACTCTATATTCATAAAACAGTAACTCCCCATTCACTATTCACCCTTCTCCTAATCCCCTGGCAACCACCATTCTACTTTCTGTCTCTATAAATTTAATGATTCTCAGTACCTTGTATAAGTGGAATCACACTTTTGCATCCAGCTTAAATCACTCAGCATAATGTCCTCAAGGTTCATCCATGTGGAAACACGTATCAGCATATCCTTCCTTGTTAAAGCTGAATAATATTCCATCATATGTATATGCCACATTTTGTTTACACATTCATCTGTCAATGGGGTTTATGTCATTTCCACCTTCTGGCAACTGAGAATAATGCTGTTATGAACATGGGTTTACAAATATCGCTTCAAGACTCTGTTTTCAATATACCCAGAAATGGAGTTGCCCTATCATATGGTAATTGTCTTTAATTTTTCAAGGAACTGACATACAGTGTTTTACAGTGGTTGTACCACATATTCCTACCAGCAATGCGTAAGGGCTCCAAGTTCTCCACATTCATGCCACAACTTGTTTCTAAAGTTTTTGTTCATTTGTTTTGATAATAGTTATTGCAATGAGAATAAGGTGATATCTTATTGTGGTTTTGATTTTCATTTCCCTAATGATTAGTGATGTTGAGCATCTTTTCATGTGCTTATTGGCTGTTTATGATCTTTGGAGAAATGCCTATTCAAGGCCTTTGCCTATTTTTAAAATGGAGTTATTTTTTGTTGTTGAATTAGTGTCCTTTGATGTACAAAAATTTTAATTTTGACAAAATCCAATTTATCTATTTTTTCTTTTGTTTCCTGTGCTTTTGTTGTCTCAAGAAATCATTGCCAAATCTAATACCATCAAGTTTTTTCTCTATGTATTCCTCTAAGAGTTTTATAGTTTTAGCACTTATGTTCAGGTCTTAATCCATTATGAGTTAATTTTTGTATGTGATGCAAAGTAAAGGTTCAAATGCATTCTTTTGCATGTGGATGTCTGATATTTCCAACACCATTTGTTGAAAAGACTGTCCTTTCCACAGTGAATGGCCTTGGTACCCTTGTGAAAAATCATTTCACCATATATGTGAGGGTTTATTTCTGGGCTCTTTTATTACATTTCATTGGTTTATTTGTTTGTTTTAATGCCAGTAACACACTGTTTTGATTTCTGTAGCTTTGTAGTAGGTTTTGAAACTAGTAAGCATGAGACATCCAAGCTTGTTCTTCTTTTTCAAGATTGTTTTGGCTATTTGGGGTCCCTTGAATTCCATATGAATTTCAAGATGGATTTTTTTTTCTATTTCTCCAAAAAAAATTGTTTGCATTTTGTTAGGATTTGCAGTGAATCTTTAGATTTCTTTGGATAGTATTGACATTTTAACAATAGTGGGTCTTCTAATCCATGAATACAGTTTATCTTTCTACTTATTTGTGTCTTCTTTAATTACTTTCAGCAATGTTTTATAGTTTTCAGTATAAAAGTTCTTTGTTTCAGGCTGTTTATCTCCAATTTTGATTCTATTGTAAATAAAATTGTTTTTTTAATTTCCTTTTCAGATTGTTCACTGTTGGTGTATAGAAATGCAAATGATTTTTGTCCATGTGCTTTGTGTCTTGCAATTTTGTTTAATTTATTTATTACTTATAATGGTGTGTGTGTGTGTGTCTGTGTGTGATCTTTATGGCTTTTACATATAAGAATATATTATCTGTGAACATAGATAATTTTACTTCTTCCTTTCCAATTTGGATGCCTTTATTTCTATTTCTTCTCTAATTGCTTTGGCTGGAACCTCCAATGCTATTCAACAATACTTAGTTGGATAGAAAGGCAAAAGTTAACATTCTTGTCTTGTACCTGATCTTAGAGGATAAACTTTCAGTCTTTCACCATTGTATATGGTGCTACCTTTGAGTACAGTGTGAGGTGTTTTTGTTTTGTTTTGTTTTGTTTTTTCAGTGTGAGTTTTTTATATATGGACTTTATTGTGTTGAAGTACTTTCCTTCTCTTCCTACTCTATTGTGTATTTTTATCATGAAAGAATGTTAAATTTGGTCAGTGCTTTTTCTGCATCAATAGATCTAATCATTTTTTCCTTTACTCTGTTAATTTGATGTGTTATGGTGATTGATAGTTTGTGTATTGAACTATCCTCACATTCCAGGAATAAATCCCACTTGGTCATCATGTAATCTTAACATGTGGTTGCATTCTGCTTTCTAGGATTTTGTTGAGTTTTGCATCAATAGTCCTCAGGGATATTGGTCTCTAGTTTTTCTGTTACATCTTTGTCTAACTTGGGTGTCAGAGTAATGCTGGCCACACAGAATGATTTAGGAAGTGTTCCCATTTGTTTTGGAAGAGTTTGAGAAGGATTAGTATTAATTCTTTACATGTTTAGTAGAATTCACCAGTGAAGCCATCTGGTCCAAGGCTTTTCTTTGTTGGGAGGTTTTGGTTACTGATTTAATCTCATTACTAGTTATAGGTCTATTCAGATTTTCTATTTCTTCACGATTTATTCTTGATGAAGAAGGGCTATTTTGACAGCTTTACTGAAGTATAGTATTTATAATCATGATTATTCATTATTGAGCACTATTAATGCACTAGGCATGGTGCTAAGTGCCTTACTTGGATCAGCTAATTTGGTCCTTCTATCCTTTTACAATGTTAGTTCCTGATAATCTCAATCACTCCTCTGCTCAAAACCTTTCAATGGCTCCCCAGTTCCCTAATCTTAAAAGTCAGGTCTTCACAGGGGCCCATCAGTCCTATACAAAGTATCCCCCATGACTTCTCAGAACTTCTCTCTTACTGTTCTTACTGATGGGGAAACTAGGACACAGTGGAGGTAAGCATCTGAGTAATTTCCACTCTAAGGGTAATCCTTTCAGCAGACCAGAAAGTTCACTTCAACCGTCAAAGCATGACTTCCTTGGGCAGTGTAGAACTCATGCTACCAATAACCTAATAGCTACTTATTCTGCTGTTCTTGTCTAGACTCCATACCCATCCTTCCTCTTTTCTTGGCACAGTCTTTGTTGAGACCTGGGGTGGTTTAATTAATTGGATTTCCGCTTCCTTTGTTAGAATCAGATTCCAGCCATATTCTGTCAGGGCTACATCAAGGCCGTGCTAATTGGAATTTGGTGTTGGAGAGACTCCTGGGTACATACTAACAGAAAAGCTCTTGGAGGTATTTGCCTCTATAGGCAACTGATCTCATTCAACAAATTTATTTTTATTTTCAATGTCTTAAAGTTGTCTTGAAGTTGAGCCTTGAGAGTACTATCTGTGGAGGGCAGTACTACTTAGGAGCATATTGTAAACTTGTGTGTAAACATCTATCACCCCTCATCTCACTCTTAACTCTGCTTCCCCCCCTTGTATAAGCATCATGGAGAGCAATGCTGCTAGGCTGCATTTCCATTTTCTGATACAAACCAGTTTGCCTGAATTTATTTAGAATGACATCTTTCCTTCCTTTTCTTATGGGCCTAAATAGAAGAGAACAGAATTTCAGGCTACCTATAAAAACAAATATCCTATTAAGGAAGCTTTCTGCTAGATAGGTGGTTTGATATAAAGATTTTTTAATAAAGATTTTGTTTATTTATTTTAAAGAGAGACAAGAGACCGAGAGAGCACAAGTGTGAGGGAGAGGGAGAAACAGGCTCCCCACTGAGCAGGGAGCCCAACGCGGGGCCCGATCCCAGGACCCCGGGATCACAACCCAAGCCAAAGGCAGAGGCTCAACCAACTGAGCCACCCAGACACCCCTTGATATAAAGGGATGTTTTTAAGGAAAAAACCCTTATAAATCCATGAAAATATTAATTTTCTAGTCCCCTTTCATGCTCCCTATTTCTGAACAAGGGGATATGAACTGGGGGGAATCCCATCCCATTCCTGTTAAGTCCTAATAACTTCTTATGTTAGGTTTCTACTTTCAAAAGATGTTAAATATAGTGGCATGAGACTGCATGATATACCCAGTGTACTTAGGAATTTTCCAATCCAGATATTCAGTTGCATCCCAACTGGAAAAGAGATCGTTTTCTGGCTTCTCTTGGAATGAAATGAATTAATTATCCTCATAAAACCAAGAAAATTTACATTGTACAGATTTGACTATTGGAGACTGTCCATAAAAGACTATAGAGGATGGTAAAAAATGTAAAATTTTCAGAAAATTTAGAGTGGAAGGGCATATATATTCCAAGCTAAGAAATAAGAATTGAGTGTATAATTTCATGAAATGTTAAAGCATCATTTTCAAGTGAGGTTACTCTAGAATTTACAATTTAGATAAGAATAATAAATATTATCGAAGTAGGTGTTGATATGTTGGAGAGAGAGAGAAGTACAAAAGAAAGAGGTCGGACCATTTTTGAGCAGCCTCTACTTCTAGCTCATCAGAGAGAATCTGGCAATCTGCCCATGACCTAGTTGATCCTTTGCCCTCATTTTCACAGGTGGTTAATGAAAGAGCAAGGTTTACTTTGTTTGTAATCAGTTGCCTGGAGTGTCTAACCAAACAGCCACCAAGAAGATGCCAATTCATTGACTGGACCCATTTTTCTTCAAATACTTGCATCTGTAGAGTTGGAATTTCCATTCTCTTGATTACATAACATGCAGTTTTACTTCAGTTAAAAAAAAATTCCACTATTCTACTCACTGGGTATGCTGGAAACTAAAATTTCTTATGCTCCAAGACCCACAGGGGCTGGCTGAATGAATATGCTATATTAATCATGGTAAGTTAGAGGGTTGTTGTTTTTTTTCCTCAGCCAAGGACATGTGTTAACCTGATCTGAACTGCCTTTAGTTTTACACTCACAGTTCCTCATTTCCAAATAAAATAGAGTTCATCAAGTTAACACTTTTTCTGATATTAGGTTGACGTACTTGGTTTTGTAATTCTGCACCAAGAGAGGGGAGTGTTTGGAAATTTGAGGAATTAGAGGAAGGGGGAGTCTCCACAAAGGGCACAGGACTGCTATGGGAAGTGTTTACAATTTTGTTATGGGAAGCTGGTCTGTGGGTATCTCGTGTTCAGTTAAACAGAAAATGACAACTCAGGCAAATGTCAGAACCTAAATACATAGGCATGATTTGGTTGTCCACAGAAAGAGAAACTTCTCAAATAAGCCACCTCCATGAAGAGGATCCGTTTCTGTAACTTTAAGGCATCGAATCTCAAAAAGATGTACCATACATTATTTATTACTAATGGTAATTAATGTACTGCAATCTGCAGATTGTAAACTAACTTTAAATATTTTGTTTCTTACATAAAACAATGCATAGTCTTCTAAAAATTCAAATGTGATATACATACACTTGTAATTAGAGCTAATTCAAAGTTGTATCATTTAAAAAAAATCACTCATATGTGTTCAAGTAATCTTCACCAAAGACAGCAGGAATACATAATGGGTAAAATGCTCTCTCTCTCTCTTTTTTTTTTTTGTATATTTTTTTTATTGGAGTTCGATTTGCCAACATATAACATAACATCCAGTGCTCATCCCATCAAGTGCCCCCCTCAGTGCCTGTCACCCAGTCACCACATCCCCCCGCCCACCTCCCTTTCCTTTTTTTTTTTTTTTTTCCACCTCCCTTTCCACTACCCCTAGTTCGTTTCCCAGAGTTAGGAGTCTCCCATGTTCTGTCACCCTGATATTTCCCACTCATTTTCTCTTCTTTCCCCTTTATTCCCTTTCACTATTTTTTATATTCCCCATATGAATGAGACCATATAATGTTTGTCCTTCTCCGATTGACTTACTTCACTCAGCATTATACCCTCCAGTTCCATCCACGTTGAAGCAAATGGTGGGTATTCGTCATTTCTGATGGCTGAGTAATATTCCATTGTATACATAGACCACATCTTCTTTATCCATTCATCTTTCGATGGACACCGAGGCTCCTTCCACAGTTTGGCTATTGTGGACATTGCTGCTATAAACATTGGGGTGCAGATGTCTTGGTTTTTCACTGCATCTGTATCTTTGGGGTAAAC
Source organism: Canis lupus dingo (assembly GCF_003254725.2). Taxonomy (NCBI): domain Eukaryota; kingdom Metazoa; phylum Chordata; class Mammalia; order Carnivora; family Canidae; genus Canis; species Canis lupus. Next base: position 20,407,103 of record NC_064244.1, read on the forward strand.
CCCCAGCAGTGCAATTGCTGGGTCGTAGGGTAGCTCTATTTTTAACTCTTTGAGGAACCTCCACACAGTTTTCCAGAGTGGCTGCACCAGTTCACATTCCCACCAACAGTGCAAGAGGGTTCCCCTTTCTCCACATCCTCTCCAACATTTGTTGTTTCCTGTCTTGTTAATTTTCACCATTCTCACTGGTGTGAGGTGGTATCTCATTGTGGTTTTGATTTGTATTTCCCTGATGGCAAGTGATGCGGAGCATTTTCTCATGTGCTTGTTTGCCATGTCTATGTCTTCTTTGGTGAAATTTCTGTTCATGTCTCTTGCCCATTTCAGGATTGGATTGTTTATTTTCTGCTGTTGAGTTTAATAAGTTCTTTATAGATCTTGGATACTAGCCCTTTATCATATCAATGTCATTTGCAAATATCTTCTCCCATTCTGTAGGTTGTCATTTAGTTTTGTTGACTGTTTCTTTTGCTGTGCAGAAGCTTTTTATCTTGATTAAGTCCTAAGGGTCCATTTTTATCTTGATTAAGTCCTAAGAGTTCATTTTTGCTTTTGTTTCCCTTGCCTTCATAGATGTATCTTGCAAGAAGTTGCTGTGGCCAAATTCAAAAAGGGTGTTGCCTGTGTTTTCCTCTAGGATTTTGATGGATTCTTGTCTCACATTTAGATCTTTCATCCATTTTGAGTTTCTCTTTGTGTATGGTGTAAGAGAATGGTCTAGTTTCTTTTTTTTTCTTTTTAAGATTTTATGCATTTATTCATGAGACACACACACACACACACACACACACACACACACACACACAGAGGCAGAGACACAGGCAGAGGGATAAGCAGGCTCCATGCAGGGAGCCTGATGTGGGACCCGATCCCAGGACCCCAGGATCACCACCTGAGCCAATGGCAGACGCTCAACCGCTGAGCCACCCAGGTGTCCCTGGTCTAGTTACATTCTTCTGCATGTGGTTGTCCAATTTTCCCAGCACCATTTATTGAAGAGACTGTCCTTTTTCCAGTGGATAAAATCTTCCCTCTTTATCGAATATTAGTTGACCATGGAATTGAGGGCCCATTTCTGGGTTCTCTATTCTGTTCCATTATCTATGTGTCTGTTTTTGTGCCAGTACCATACTGTCTCGATGATCACAGCTTTGTGGTACAACTTGAAATCCGGCATTGTGATGACCCCGGCTCTGGTCTTCTCTTTCAATATTCCCCTGGCTAGTCAGGGTCTTGTCTGATTCCACACAAATCTTATGATTATTTGTTCCAACTCTCTGAAGAAAGTCCATGGTATTTTGATAGGGATTGCATTAAATAGCCAATGGGTATATGAAAAGATGTTCAGTACTACAAATCATCCAGGAAATGCAAATCAGAAGCACAACGACACATCACTTCACATGTTAGGATGGCTATTATAAAAATGTGAGAAGGTAAGTGTTGGCAAGGATGTAGAGAAAAGGTAACACTTACAACTTACACACTGTTGATGGGAATGTCAATTAGTACAGCCATTAAGGAAAACAGTATGGTGGTTTCTCAGAAAATCAAAAATAGAAGAACCGTATAATCCATATAGTCTTACTTCCAGCTACATAACCAAAGGAAATAAAATCACTTTCTTGAAGAGACATTTTATACTCTCAAGGTCATTGTTGCCCTATTCATAGTAGACAAGACATGGAAACACTCTAAGTGTTTGTCAGTGGATGAATGAATAAATAAAATGTGATTATACACACACACAGTGGAATAGAACACAATGGAATCCTGTCGTTTGTGACAACATGGATAAACCTGGAGGACATATGTTAAGTGAAATAAGCCAGACACAGAAAAACAAATACTGTATGATCTCACTAATATGTGAAAGCCAAAAATGTTGCCCTTATAGTAACACAGTGATTGTTGCCAAGGGCCGGGGATGGTGGCAGGAAAAGGGTGCAAACTTCCAGTTATAGGGGAATAAATTCTGCAGACCTAATGTACAGTATGATGACTACAGTTAATAACAACATATTGTATGCCTGAAATTTGCTGACAGTAGATCTCAAGCATTCTTACCACAAAAAAAGAGGTAATGATGTGAGATAAAGGATATGTTAATTAACTAGGTAATCATTTCACAATGTATACCTATATCAAAACTTCACATTTTATACCTGAAACATACACAATTTTTATTTGTCAATCATTCTTCAATACAGCTGGAAAACATCACTCTCACTGATCTGCTTTCTGGCATAGTAATTCAAGGGGGATGTTAGAGAACCTCAGGATGCTGATTGTGAATAGTGGGTGTGAGAAAGTCATGCAGTAGAAGCCGAATAAAGGGAGTGTGGGATGCTATTTAAGGAAGCCTTGAATGGGAGCAGCCATGTATATACCCTGAACCAGTAAGAAGTCCTCTTCTAATCTGGGAATTCTTTTCCTTTTTGACTGAGCTGGGTGTTGCAGCAGAGACACACATGAAGCAGTGATGGAAGAAAAAGACCAACTGATTAGACTCTGGTACGGAGTAAGGCAGTGGCTTGCCCAGAAGGCTCTCATTCTTGGTCCCTATCCTAGGATTCTGGGAGATCTGTCTACAGGAAAGATTGCTCTTTTGACTGAGTTTCTGCCAGGACTCATCTGACCTGAATGCATTAACACTTGAGTCTCTGCAGGGAGAAGTAACTTGGTGTAGTGGTGGTGTTGTTGCAAGTTATCCAGTAAACAATGGTGTCCTCCAACTATACAAGGCAGGTAGGGGCTGAATGCATACACACTCACAACTTGATCCCCAGTGATACACTGCAATAAAGAAAGCCTCACATGAATTCTTTCACAGGTACAAGTGTTGGCAAGCGGGCCAAAAAGGGCATATTCCCTGACCCTATATGCTGGAAGAGGTTCCCCAGCCTCTAGTCTTTGACACAGTGGCCCCTTGCATGACTAAAATGATGTATAGGAATGCAACAATATTCTATTGGCAAAACCAACAAACCATCTATTCAGACAGGGGATGAAGGTGCCCTCTGCTCATGAGAATCCAGGGCGAAGTGAAGTTCAAGATCCAGGATGCTAGTATAAAGGAGTTGGACTTATGAACTCACCACATTCTTAAACATTTCATTTTGCAAAGGCAGAAATGCAGATCAGTTACATACTTTGAATACCAATCACTTCACAAGTGAAAAATGATTTCTAAAATCTCTTATCCTACTTAGTGGATTCTGTTGTTGAGATTTAGCTAAACCTCATTTGAAGCACTTGGTATAGGTGCCTATGAATACAGACTCCTGATTAGAGTCTTTCAAATACTAACCATCTCTAAGCGTCAGCTCTAAAACTTGGTTTGCTCTCAAGAAAGAACAAGGAAAAATGTACTCTAACTTGGCCTTTGGATGTTGCTGGGTGTGGATGGGATGCTTGATACTGCTATAACCATCTTGTGAGCAGGAGAGGACAAAGCTATAAATAAAAGCAAATCATCTAGAGATGGCAAAGCAGGAAGGCAAGAAAGCACCTGGGTTGAGGATACCATCGAGCTACTTCAAGTGCATATATACTATGCATATACTACAGATACTATAGTAAGGGTATAGATACTCAAAGTATGTATGCTAAGGCTATTTTAAAATAATAGCAAACTGTTCAGCAAGGGTAACTGGACCTACCTATCCTTGGGAAATCTCCAGGTGGACTGACAACCATCTCAAATTCAATGTTTGCAAGAAAGAACTATCTTTCCCCCTTAACCTCCTCCACATATTGCTCAGGACACTTTTAGCTGCAAGAGACAAAAACCCTACTTAAATTTAACAACATGGAAGTGTATTATTCCATTTAACAACATGGAAGTGTATTATTTCATTTAAAAACAAGCCTCAGGGTGGGGTGACTTCAGAGTTGATTGATTCAGCAGTTCAATGAAGCCACTGAGCATCTAGATTCTTCTGTCTCTCTGCTCAGTCATCCATAACACTGGTTTCACCCTACAAGTGCTTCCCTTTGTGGTGGTACAATAACTACCGTATTATATAGCTGGGCCACGTGCTTCCTCCCTCCCCCATTATCCTCCATGCACTTTGGATATATCCTGCTCATTCTCCTACTGCTCTTCCCTTCTCTGTCCCCACTTTCTGACACCATCCCCAACACTCTGTTCCCGGTTGGTGCTCTGTCCTGGGCTAGCCTGGCACTTGGTGTTTACCTCAATTAAAGCATTTATTAAACTGTACCAAGTTTATGTGTCTGACTCTCCACTAGGCTGTGAAGAACTTTAGGGCAGGCGCTATATCCTCTTTTCTTTTTATCTATTATACATAGCACCTATAACAGTACTTGGCACATAGAAGATGAATCAATAAAATCAAAATTAGAGGAGAGTTTTATGTTACATGAGCCTTCACATATTTTTATCATGAGGACTTTGTTTAGTGTGGCCTGTATATTTGTGACACATTTGTCATTTTAGAAATTGGTGGAAATAATTTAAGACTACACCAGGGAGTAGGGCCTAAGAGAATGTATCTCTCTGAAGAGTGAGCTGTTTATTACTCAGGTTAGAGACAATAGACCCAGACAAATTTATTTTGAAGTGAACTCAGCCAGAAGTCTCCTTTCAACTGTCCTTATACTCTATTTTTGGGACCACGTTATGCAAAGAATGGGCCACTTTATGCTTGTTTTCCTATTTGCACAATGAGGATAATGAGAGCTTTTATAATTCTAGTACCAGATTGGAAAGAATGACTATTTATACAGAACTTCAAGCATTACAGGAGGAAATATAGGATATTAATAACACAAGTAATGATACCATTAAAATGGGAGCAGAAGAGAACAAAGGGATACATTCACCTCAGTACTCTGTGTGACTTTAATAGCATGTGGAGAAGTATAGAAATAATACTGTTCACATTAATAAGACACCAAGCTGTACAAAAGACATTGCTAAGAATGGCCTAATTTTTTTTCTAGTTCTGGCTTTACAATGCTTTTGGCTAAAAAAAAAAAAAAAAAAAAAAAAAATATATATATATATATATATATATATACACAATATATATATTAAACCTTATTAGTTAAACTGGTTTAAGTATCAAGCACAGGCTTTTTGTACTTAATAGTTAAGTTTCTAAATCTGAAATAAAAGCTCATGATTTACATGTTATTGTTAGAGAGTGTTAAAGGAGAAAAAAAGTAATTCGATTTAACAAGGAACAAATAATTTCAAATAAAATGTTCAACAGGTTATTTCTTCCGCGCTTTCAGTAATCAGGGTGAGAGCTAACTTTGAAGCTTTAAAGTCTTTATTCGATCCTCAATTCAACAGATCTTAATGAGGACCTGACACACACTGTGTTAGGTGCTGGGCATGACATGAAGATCCAAGTGCTTGGCTTGCCTTTGTGTTGCTTGCTATTAGCACAGGAGTCAGGCAAATCCACAGCTATGGAATGAGGTGATAAATGCCAAAATGGCATTAATATTTATTTCTATGGCTTATTGGTAAAAGCATTTATACAGTTAGACACACTTTTTTCTTTCCCATCCAATGGAATTTCCATAAACCTTAATTTGATCATATATCAGTTTCTCATAATTACAGTCTCTTATTTTTCCCATTTTTCTCTCTCCTCACTCCCTGTTCCACACTGTCCTTTATTATTCTTGCTTCCTTTTCTCTTGACTCATAATTACATTTCAGCATTTCTGCTGTCACAGAGAATCTCTATCTCTAAGGTCACATATTCGTTCATTCATTCACATTTGTTGTGCCAGGGACTCTTTCAATTCTGGGGGGAAAATGAGTAACTTCCTTCTCTTAAGGGGCTTACTGTCTGGCTGACAGAGATAGAAATAAACCCTAAGAGCAGAGGTGCCATGATAGAAATCTGGAGCATTAAGAAGGTAGGCAGTGACTCAATGCGACAAGAGCAGGGTCTCAAAGCTGAGAAGGTATTCACCAGGTGAAAAAGACAGAGGCATTTTCAGCAGCAGGTGACCAAGAACCCGATTCTGATTGGCTTAAACAGAAGGATATGTCTTATTCCATAGAAGTATATGTCCAGAGGTCAGCTGCCTTCATAGTTGCTGAAAGAAGTAAAGGGGGATGCCTGGGTGGGTTGGCCTTGGCTCAGGGAGTGATCCCGGGTCTGGGGATCGAATCCCACACCAGGCTCCCTGTGAGGAGCCTGCTTCTCCCTTTGCCTGTGTCTCTGCCTCTCTCCCGGTGTCTCTCATGAATTAAAAAAGAAGAAGAAGAAATGAAGGGACAGAATGGTGTAAAGACAGTGTATCCTGATGCCACAAGCTGACTCTTAAGCAGACCCTCTCTCTCTTTTTTTTTTAATAAATTAAATTTTTACTGGTGTTCAATTTACCAACATACAGAATAACACCCAGTGCTCATCCCATCAAGTGTCCCCCTCAGTGCCCGTCACCCACTCACCCCCACCCCCCGCCCTCCTCCCCTTCCACCGCCCTAGTTCGTTTCCCAGAGTTAGGAGTCTTTATGTTCTGTCTCCCTTTCTGATATTTCCCACACATTTCTTCTCCCTTCCCTTATATTCCCTTTCACTATTATTTATATTCCCCAAATTAATGAGACCATATAATGTTTGTCCTTCTCCGATTGACTTACTTCACTCAGCATTATACCCTCCAGTTCCATCCACGTTGAAGCAAATGGTGGGTATTTGTCGTTTCTAATGGCTGAGTAATATTCCATTGTATACATAAACCACATCTTCTTTATCCATTCATCTTTCGATGGACACCGAGGCTCCTTCCACAGTTTGGCTATTGTGGACATTGCTGCTATAAACATCGGGGTGCAGGTGTCCCGGCGTTTCATTGCATCTGAATCTTTGGGGTAAATCCCCAACAGTGCAATTGCTGGGTCGTAGGGCAGGTCTATTTTTAACTCTTTGAGGAACCTCCACACAGTTTTCCAGAGTGGCTGCACCAGTTCACATTCCCACCAACAGTGTAAGAGGGTTCCCTTTTCTCCGCATCCTCTCCAACATTTGTTGTTTCCTGCCTTGTTAATTTTCCCCATTCTCACTGGTGTGAGGTGGTATCTCATTGTGGTTTTGATTTGTATTTCCTGGATGGCAAGTGATGCAGAGCATTTTCTCGTGTGCATGTTGGCCATGTTTATGTCTTCCTCTGTGAGATTTCTCTTCATGTCTTTTGCCCATTTCATGATTGGAGTGTTTGTTTCTTTGGTGTTGAGTTTAAGAAGTTCTTTATAGATCTTGGAAACTAGCCCTTTATCTGATACGTCATTTGCAAATACCTTCTCCCATTCTGTAGGTTGTCTTTTAGTTTTGTTGACTGTATCCTTTGCTGTGCAAAAGCTTCTTATCTTGATGAAGTCCCAATAGTTCATTTTTGCTTTTGTTTCTTTTGCTTTCGTGGATGTATCTTGCAAGAAGTTACTGTGGCCAAGTTCAAAAAGGGTGTTGCCTGTGTTCTCCTCTAGGATTTTGATGGAATCTTGTCTCACATTTAGATCTTTCATCCATTTTGAGTTTATCTTTGTGTATGGTGTAAGAGAATGGTCTAGTTTCATTCTTCTGCATGTGGATGTCCAATTTTCCCAGGACCATTTATTGAAGAGACTGTCTTTCTTCCAATGGATAGTCTTTCCTCCTTTATTGAATATTAGTTGACCATAAAGTTCAGGGTCCAATTCTGGGTTCTCTATTCTGTTCCATTGATCTATGTGTCTGTTTTTGTGCCAGTACCACACTGTCTTGATGACCATAGCTTTGTAGTACAACCTGAAATCTGGCATTGTGATGCCCCCCAGATATGGTTTTCTTTTTTAAAAATTCCCCTGGCTATTCGGGGTCTTTTCTGATTCCACACAAATCTTAAAGTAATTTGTTCTCTCTGAAGAAAGTCCATGGTATTTTGATAGGGATTGCATTAAATGTGTACATTGCCCTGGGTAACATTGACATTTTCACAATATTAATTCTGCCAATCCATGAGCATGGAATATTTTTCCATCTCTTTGTGTCTTCCTCAATTTCTTTCAGAAGTGTTCTATAGTTTTTAGGGTATAGATCCTTGACCTCTTTGGTTAGGTTTATTCCTAGGTATCTTATGCTTTTGGGTGCAACTGGAAATGGGATTGACTCCTTAATTTCTCTTTCTTCAGTCTCATTGTTAGTGTATAGAAATGCCATTGATTTCTGGGCATTGATTTTGTATCCTGCCACGCTACCAAATTGCTGTATGAGTTCTAGCAATCTTGGGGTGGAGGCTTTTGGGTTTTCTATGTAGAGTATCATGTCATCGGCGAAGAGGGAGAGTTTGACTTCTTCTTTGACAATTTGAATGCCTTTAATGTCTTTTTGTTGTCTGATTGCTGAGGCTAGGACTTCCAATACTATGTTGAATAGCAGTGGTGAGAGTGGACATCCCTGTCTTGTTCCTAATCTTAGGGGAAAGGTTCCCAGTGCTTCCCCATTGAGAATGATATTTGCTGTGGGCCTTTCGTAGATGGCTTTTAAGATGTTGAGGAAAGTTCCCTCTATCCCTACACTCTGAAGAGTTTTGATCAGGAATGGATGCTGTATTTTGTCAAATGCTTTCTCTGCATCTAATGAGAGGATCATATGGTTTTTCGTTTTTCTCTTGCTGATATGATGAATCACATTGATTGTTTTATGAGTGTTGAACCAGCCTTGGTTCAACGGGGATAAATCCTACTTGGTCATGGTGAATAATTTTCTTAATGTGCTGTTGGATCCTATTGGCTAGTATCTTGTTGAGAATTTTTGCATCCATGTTCATCAGGGATATTGGTCTGTAATTCTCCTTTTTGGTGGGGTCTTTGTCTGGTTTTGGAATTAAGGTGATGCTGGCCTCATAGAATGAATTTGGAAGTACTCCATCTCTTTCTATCTTTCCAAACAGCTTTAGTAGAATAGGTATGATTTCTTCTTTAAACGTTTGATAGAATTCCCCAGGGAAGGCATCTGGCCCTGGACTCTTGTGTCTTGGGAGGTTTTTGATGACTGCTTCAATTTCCTCCCTGGTTATTGGCCTGTTCAGGTTTTCTATTTCTTCCTGATCCAGTTTTGGTAGTTTGTGGCTTTCCTGGAATGCGTCCATTTCTTCTAGATTGCCTAATTTATTGGCGTATAGCTGTTCATAATATGTTTTTAAAATCGTTTGTATTTCCTTGGTGTTGGTAGTGATCTCTCCTTTCTCATTCATGATTTTATTAATTTGAGTCTTCTCTCTCTTCTTTTTAATAAGGCTGGCTAATGATTTATCTATCTTATTAATTCTTTCAAAGAACCAACTCCTGGTTCTGTTGATCTGTTCCACAGTTCTTCTGGTCTCGATTTCGTTGAGTTCTGCTCGAATCTTAATTAACTCTCTTCTTCTACTGGGCGTAGGGTCCATCTGCTGTTTTTTCTCTAGCTCCTTTACGTGTAAGGTTAGCTTTTGTATTTGAGTTCTTTCCAGTTTTTGAATGGATGCTTGTATTGCGATGTATTTCCCCCTTAGGACTGCTTTTGCTGCATCCCAAAGATTTTGAACGGTTGTATCTTCATTCTCATTAGTTTCCATGAATCTTTTTAATTCTTCCTTAATTTTCTGGTTGACCCTTTCATCTTTTAGCAGGATGGTCCTTAACCTCCACGTGTTTGAGGTCCTTCCAAATTTCTTGTTGTGATTTAGTTCTAATTTCAAGGCATTATGATCTGAGAATATGCAGGGGACGATCCCAATCTTTTGTTATCAGTTCAGACCCTATTTGTGACCCAGTACGTGGGCAGACCCTCTCTCACTGTCACAGCCCAGTTAGTACTCTGGGGCATATTAATCTATCTCAAAATAGATAGATTTTTTTCCAGTGAAACTTGTATTTAAAAGTTAAGAGAGACAGGAATCCATCAAGATCCTAGAGGAAAACACAGGCAGCAGCCTCTTATCTCTGCTACAGCAACTTCTTGCTAGACATGTCTTCAGAGGCAAGAGAAACAAAAGCAAAAATGAATTACTGGGACTTCATCAGGATAAAAAACATTTGCACAGCAAAGGAAACAATCAATAAAACTAAAAGGCAACCTATGGAATGGGAGAAGATATTTGCAAATGATATATCAGATAAAAGGCAAGTACCCAAAATCTATAAAGAACTTATCAAACTCAACACCCAAAAAACAAAAAATACTGTCAAGAAACAGGCAGAAGATATGAACAGACATTTCTCCAAATAAGACACACAAATGGCCAACAGACATGAGAAAAAATGCTCAACATCACTTGGCATCAGGGAAACACAAATCTAAACCACAATGAGATACCATTTCACACCAGGCAGAATGATGAATTAACAATTCAGGAAACAAAAGATGTTGGCTACGATGTAGAGAAAGGTTAACCCTCTTGCACTGTTGGTGGGAATGCAAACTGGTGCGGTCACTCTGGAAAACAATACGGAGGTTCCTCAAAAATTAAAAATGAAACTACCCTATGACCCAGCAATTGCACTATTAGGTATTTACCCAAAGGATACAAAAATAATGGTTTGTAGGGGCACCTTTACCCCAATGTTTATAGTAACAATATCCACAATAGCTAAAATATGGAAAGAATCCAGATGTCTATTAACAGATGAATGGGTAAAGAAGATATGGTATACACACACATACACATACCCACAATGGAGTATTACTTAGCCATCAAAAAGGATGAAATCTTGCCATTTGCAACACATGGATGGAACTAGAGAGTATTAAGCTAATAAGTCAGAGAAAGACAAATACTATATGATTTCACTCATATGTGGAATTTAAGAAACAAAACAGATGAACAGAGGGGAAGGGAAGGAAAAATACGTTGAAAATAGAGAAGGAGGAAAGCCATAAGAGACTCCTAACTATAAAAAACAAACTGTGAGTGTTAGAGGGGAGGTGGGTGGTGGGGTGGGGTAGTTGGGTGATGGGCATTAAGGAGGGCATTTGTAATGAGCACTGGGTATTATATGCAACTGATGAATCACTAAACTCTACCCCCAAAACTAATAATAGATTATCTGTTAATTAAATTGGATTTAAATTAAAAATTTTAAACATTTTAAAAAAGAAGTTAAGGGAAATGAGACAAATACAGAGAGTGTTGAACTGAATGAGCACAGATTTTCTTTTTTAATCCATTTGCTGGCACTATTTGTTGTTTTTCTCCAACTAACCTGAGAATGCATGTTAGCAGCTGCAGCATCCCAGCCCAGATTTCTGGCTTCAAATGAAAGTTTTTGCATCAGTCAATTCCTCAGGGATCAGCCTGCTAACATATCCTACAGATGGGGACCCCAAATTCAGCACCTAGGGCAAACTGTGTGTCACTCCACTCCTACTCCTTGCAGACACTCTAAGAGAGGCACAATCACTAACCTATCTCCTAAATGCCTGCTCAGCTTCCAGCCTCTGAAACAAGATATCTTGTCCCAGGTTAGTTTTAAATCCATGTTTGCTTGAGATATTCACTATCTAGTCATTCTGGCCAGTTCTTCAACTTAAGAGTTTCTGTACGTTTCATGCTTTTGGGTGGTACCACCTCTCTTGCTTGATCATCTGGATTATACTCATTTTCTCCAGAGGCCAAAAGTGAAACCCTTCTTCTCAAGTTTCTGAGGTTCCTTGTTGAATGACCTCCTAGGTTATTTATTCCTAAGGGATCTTCCAATGTGTGGCTCACTTTCAGGACACAGATGGTGACAAGTCCCAAATTAAGGTTGACAGCTCGCCCAAGCACAGCATTAGCATTGTTACCACTGTGTTTTTCGATTGCTTTATATAGATAGTTCCCAAACCAGACATAATTCCCATCCATTCACTTCTTTTCCTAGCAAATAGTTAAGCACATAAAATGTGATTAGGCACTGTAATTTTCAGCTAAAAGCATCATTTCTGATCCAGAAAGATGCACTGTTTCCATTTTGCAGACAGAATGCTATGGCTAAACTGGGTTAAATAACTCTGGGTTAAATCACAGAGAATTTTTTAAAAAGATTTTTATTTATTTATTTGACAGAGAGAGTGAGAGAGCACAAGCAGGGGGAACAGTAGAGGAAGAGGAGAAGCAGACTCCCTGCTGAGCAGGGAGCCCGATGTGGGGCTAGATCCCAGGACCCTGGTATCATGACCTGAGCTGAAGGCAGATGCTTAACCTACTGAGCCACCCAGGCACCCTGGGAATTTTGTTTTAATGCCAAAGAATCTTACATCTTTACTAGTGATCTGTACATGTCTTCTTTATGAAATCTTCTTTGAGAATTTGAGTCCTTTATAATCATCTTTATCAAAATCCAATGGTAGATAGCATCTTCTTTATATCTGCTAGCATTCAGTTCTACACTCAGTCATATTATTCATTTTGCTTTTCAAAGGTTCATCTTTGTCCCTGACTAGAAAATAAGCTCTTTGAAAACAAGCCCATAGCTCCTATGGCCTGGCATAGCATGGGGTACACAACAAATGCTTAATATAGACAACAAAAAGTGATGGACACATGACTTGAGTTTGGACTGTACTGACACATTAATCAACTAATTTTATAGGGATAATATAAGTAATTTAAAACTCTCTGTGCAATCTTTTTCCCTCTTAAGGGAGCCTGCCATAAATTTATGCTCTATGTGATTAGTAATAAAATTATAACAACAACGAAGAAGGAACCAGATGGTTTTGTGTACAGAATAAGGAAAAGAAGGATGGGTGAGCTTATCCTTCCTTCTATGTAACTAGTTCCAAATTATTTCAACTAGAGAGCTTGTTGTTTTTCCTTTATCTATGGACATTATCAGTAAAATGGCTGCCTGTTTTAAGGAAGTCTCAATGGTAAAATCTTTTCTCTGGTTGTGGAAAATTTTCTCTGTGGTTTCCACTCTATCAAACGGCATTTTTGAGGTCTTATTTATACATCACTGTCTCCCTTTGTCACTGAATAGTGGTTTCTTACATCCCAAGGATTCTCTCTCAATTTCTTGATTTTCAACAGGGCAATTTTAGGTTTGTCCTATCTGGCTTATTGAATAGTGTATATAATTCAGGGCTCTCCAGAGAAACAGAACCAAGATATGTGTGTGTGTGTGTGTGTGTGTGTGCATGCACATGTACATGCATGTGCACAAATACATGTATGTTGGGTATATTTATGTATTTATATCTAAATACTTATCTACTCATCTATGTATGTTATCTATTTATGCATCACTCTTTCTCATGTGTCCATTGATCATCTATATATAGAGAGAAATTTTAAGAAATCAGCTCACAAAGGTGTGGGAACCTACAAGTCTAAAACCCACAGGACAGGGGATCCCTGGGTGGCTCAGCAGTTTAGCACCTGCCTTTGGCCCAGGGTGTGATCCTGGAGTCCCAGGATAGAGTCCCACATCAGGCTCCCTGCGTGGGGCCTGCTTCTCCCTCTGCCTGTGTCTCTGCCTCTCTCTCTCTGTGTCTCTCATGAATAAATAAAATCTTTAAAAAAATTAATTAAAAAATAATAATAATAAAAAAATAAAATCCATAGGACAGACCAGCAGGCTAGAAACAGGCAGGACTTGCTGCAGGCTTGAGGCAGAATGTCCTTTTCTTCCAGGAAACCTCAGTCTTTGCTCTTAAGGCCTTTAAGTAATTGGAAGAGGCCTGCTCACCCTACCAAGGGTAATCTCCTTTACTTAAAGTCAGCTGATTGTAGATATCAAGGGTATCTACAAAATATCTATGCAGCAATACCTGGATTAGTGTTTGATTAAAGGCCTAGGTGCCATCTTAATCAAGATGACACATAAGACTATCACAAAGAGTTTGATAAGGAGAAAAACATCATGGTGGCGTCTGGTTGGCTCAGTCAGTAAAAGTCTGCTTTCCACTCAGGTCATGATGCCAAGATCCGGGGATGGAGCCTGCATTCGGCTTCCGGCTCGGGGGGAGTCTGCTTCTCTCTTTGCCCTCCATCTTTCTCCCCACCTCCTGCTCTGTATCCCTTTCAAATAAATAAATTTAAAAAAAGAAAGAAAGAAAGAAAGAAAGAAAGAAAGAAAGAAAGAAAGAAAGAAAGAAAGAAAGAAAGAAAGAAAGAAAGAACTTCATGGAATGGATGGAAAAGAAATCGATGGAATGCTTTCTGGAGAAAGCAGGAATTGATTGGACATATTTCCATTGAGGAAAATGCTGTAGTGCTCTGACTACAGAGCCTTTGCTTTGGGGATCTTGAAGTTCTTTTAATTCCACTGCTGGTAATTTTACTCTCCTAGACTCGACAATGGCCTTTTACCTAGTGTCACCTGTTCTTGCTCAAAAGAGATTTCTCTGGGACCGCTAAATCATTTTATGCTTACTTTAGACCATGGTTGGTGTTAAATGCTCTTTAGAAGTGTCAGGTCAAATGCTCCTTAGAAGTGTCAGGTTGTCAAACCTATAGATTTGCTGACTTTGTTCAGATGGTCAGTTTCCAAGTTTCTATCCCTCTGAAATATGCTTTCCCCTGACAGTGAAAAGGTTGACTGATAAATTAAAATATCATAAAACAGGTCTTAACTCAAGCCCTGGCCCTGGCAAGCACGGGTGACCTCAGGCTTGTTTACTTACTACATCGTGTCATTAGGAATTTAATCCAACCTTTGGTGTTAAGAAATATTTTCCATTTTTTTCCAGATCTGCATTTCATCTTTGACTGAATATTTTTCAAAGGAAAGAAGTTCATAATTTTCAGTATATGATGGATTTCTATAAGAAAAATAAAATAACCCACATGGTTGAAGACACGTAGATGTGCTGTATCTGGCATAGTACATTTGCATCTTAGTGGAAGAAATCCCAACTCAAATGACTAAAGAAAGTACAGCTTTTATTACTAAAAAGTCTGGAGTCAGGGCAGGCTTTGCTCAAAGGTGTACCAAAGACCAACTCTTTGTGTGTCACCTCTCTGCTTTTCACAGTGTCATTTTGTTTTAAAGGCTAGCTCCCCCAGTCACCACATGGCCGCCAGGGCTTCAAACTTTCCCATCCTCATTTAGCTGGAGGAGAGAGAGAGGCAGAGAGGAAAGAGTATTTCTTTTCCATCAGAACAAGTCTTGGACTTTTGTTACCATGATGTACAAAGAAGGAGATGGAACTACTCTACTTGGCTTGACAAGTTAGATCCTACCTCTGGGGCTGGATGTGAGGCCATCCTATTCACAACATATTGCTGTTTATCAGTGCAGGGGCACAATGAATTCAGGGGAGGCTCAATGTCTAATACATATATATTTCAGAAATTACTTGGATTCACTTTCCCTTTAAAATATTTGATATGAAAAATTTATTAGTTGAATTCAAGGTACCTGAAATTTTATACGGGTGAGGAGAATGTTGAACATTTGGAAAACAGCTAACAAAATACTTTCTTTGTTATCAAAATGGAAAAGTTGAATGTACTTTTTTCTTGTTTGAGAAGCAATAAAATTTTCTCCTTATCACTGAA
Source organism: Canis lupus dingo (assembly GCF_003254725.2). Lineage (NCBI taxonomy): Eukaryota > Metazoa > Chordata > Mammalia > Carnivora > Canidae > Canis > Canis lupus. Next base: position 20,422,595 of record NC_064244.1, read on the forward strand.
GAGTATATGTGAAGTAAAAAATTGGAATAAACTAAAAAGTCAGTCATTTAAATACTTAACTTTATCCCTTCATCCCGTTGCTTTCCTCTGATTTTTCTTCCATCCATCCACACAATAAATATAACATGGATGTGAGGAAACTAAAAAAGCATTCTATTTTACCTTTAATAAGTACTGAATAATTACAATGGCTCTCTATGATAAATGCATAAGTTCCTTCTATGTGTTGTGAATTTTCCTAAGCATCAACAAGTCTGAGGAAGATCTGCCCACAGTTAAGGTGTGGGCATCAGGAGGAAGAACTTACATTGTAATGGGATTTTATTTTATTTTAAAATTATTTATTTATTTATTCATGAGAGACACAGAGAGAAGGCATAGAGAAAAGTAGGCTCCCTGCGGGAAGCCTGATGCAGGACTGGATCCCGGAACCCCAGGATTATGCCCTGAGCCAAAGGCAGACACCCAACCGTTGAGCCACCCAGGTGTCCCTGTAATGGGATTTTAAACTCCCATTCCCAACTTCTAGTTTCTGTCACCATCCTCAATTGTAGCAAATAGAACTTGATTGTTGTCCGTGTGCATGTGTTTGTGTATGTGTGTGTGTATTTGTGTACATGCATGCAGACATCTATTACCATTCTTTTCATTGCTACCCTTTCAATAATGTCATAAGTAGGTTTTGAATAAGAGTCAGCTTTGTACTTTGGGAGCACTCATACTTTATTAAAATTATACTTGGACTGATAAAAATTGCCTGCTCTTAAAATTTTCTTTTATATTATATTGTTCGAATGGCTAAGTTTTCATAAGCCTTATCCATCCCATCTTAGAATCGTCAACAGACGATTGTACTGTCACACACAAGGAGGTACCCCAACACATGATGAGGCTATACAATATGGCACAAATCTAGTTCCACTGGAGTTAGATGTTTATCTCCTATATCAAACTCTTATTACTAACAATGCAAGGTTTACTAGATGCTATATGTCTCAGTATCTGCACTTGTCCCTGGAGAGGAGGTAAAACTCATCTCTGAAATTTTTGTAAGTGGAATGGGACAGGGAAATCTTGGAGTGTAAAGCTGGGTCTATTCCAGACTCTCTGTTCCTTCCAGGGACACAGGGTCAGGGTGGTTTAGAGGGCCACCTTTGAAGAGACGAGTGAGGAGCCAAAGGAAAGAAACTCTGACGTCACGGAGATTTGATGAGCAGTAAGTTCAGTCCCTTTTTCCAGGCATCACTTTCCAGGCTGCAGCAAAAACAGGAAGGAAGGATGCCCTCTCAGACCAGAGTGAATGGGTCTGTGTCTGCAGGAGTCAACTGCATTAGCAGATGGGATATCGGGAAACCTGCAGCCTGGGAATGACATCAACCTGAAATGGAAAAATCCACCATGGCCCTGTAAATATTAAAATAGGAAGACTGGTGGGTATTTAAAAAAAACATTTGGAACCCAGAGCTAGAGATGAGGTGGATTAAATCTCTCTTCTAATTCCTTTCACTGTTTTTGTAACCTCTTTCTCTTACCAACCACTGGGAAAAAGCTTTCTGGTCTTATTAACAAGTCTTTACCTTCTTTGGAGGTGGAGGTATGAGCATAGGGCAGGTAGACTTCAGTCTAAATATGTTATAAACTTCTCTGAAGAACCTGACCCTTCCTTGCCCTCTTGTCCCTGCAGCTCTCAGAGCCAAAGGCCAGGGCATATGGATACCCAGAGACAACTCTGGGGGCGGGGGGTAATTGGGAATGGTCTACAGAACTATCAATGTTCTAGGACTTTCCACATTTTCAAAGGGTTAGCGTATCAGGTCACTCCACTTGATTTTCTTCCCTTAAGAACTACTCAATGCTTAATATCCCAGTCTTGCAGACTTTCTTTTTCACTAGTGGTTTCTCAGTATTGACTGGTAAGCTCAAAAAGAGATGCAGAAGACAAATTGTCTACATAGCATGCTCAGCCCCTTGCAGGACAAGGGCCATGTATCAGAAATTACATAAAAACTGAATGGTTTCCCATAATGTCCTCTAGTTTTAATTGCAAAGAGAGTTTCTTTAAAAATCCTCATTTATGGATTTGCTTTGGAACATTCTCTTGGGAAGACTTGGGGGTGGAGGAGTCTCTGTGTTTAGATTCAACCTTTCCCCAGAGATCATAATGAGGAAGTAAGGGAGCAGATGTGCACATCCCATCTGCCCAGCTGAGGCCTGTCATCTTCCTCATTCTCATTACCTAGCGGATGTCCAACAGTTTGGGGCCCATTCCTTAGCAGATGTGCTGACACAGAAATAATGCATTAGGCAGATTTGTTCCTAATATTTGCAGGACTGGAGTAAGAATAAAAACAAGTCTGAGGCCAAGTTCCCTCTTTGTGCCACTCCTGATTCTGTCTTGTACCTTCAGGGGTCACTAGCACATGCATTTGTACTTCTCAGCCTGCAGGTTCCAATGCTGTCCCATCCTTCCCCAAAGAGTTACCCTCTGAACCTTCCTCCTGACTGGAAATATACACATCTGCTATTTGGTCCTTCAGCACTACAGATTTGAGGAAGAAAGTTTTCCACCTAGGATAGTCTAGTTAGGGAATTCCTGGGTCCCAAGAACCTGCAGCATGATCTAGAAGGGGAGAGGTGCTAAGTGGGCACATCTTTTGGCCTAGGACTCCTTGAGTAGAATTCTCTAGAGCAAAGTGCTACCGGCAGAGACCCTGGATGCCTGGGTCTAAGGGCTGGATTCAGGGTCCTCTGCACGCAATGATTCCTCCCGTAACACATTCAGTTTCATGATATCCCTGGGACAATAACAGCAAAAGTCATATTCTGTGTTTTTACTTTTCTTAGACTTGAGTGTTGTCATCTTTGATAGTTTTAGAGTGCTTTAAAAGTGCTTTTCCAGGGAATTCTACTTTTTATGGAATTTTAAATTTTTTATGCTTTTCCATTCTGATTCAGTTCCCTTGGTTTACACTGTTGGTTCACAGCCTTGGGAGCTCCTCAAATGACATCCAAAACTGGTCTCCATACATGGAGGGCAAGGAGAGACTAAAGAAAGAAGCAGACCTTTCCAGATTGGCAGTTGGCCATTTTAATAAGCAAAGGAGCTTATGTACATGGCTTGTCTTGATGGCCACAAGAAGAATAGATCTTCCACCCATGAACTAGCACCTTTAGAGATTATATAAAGGCCTTAATTGGGGTTCAGTCACATATACAGTCAAGATAATCTAAATAACACATTACTCTCTCAAGGTTGTATCCTTGAAGTGGCTCCTAGTGCAGCAACAGTGGGAAGAATGCACATTCCAAAGATAGGGGAGGGATGAGGAGCCTCTGATTGCCCAGGTCCAGTTCTTAGGTCAGCTTATGGTCATATCCTCTTGATGATCTCCTCCAACATCTCAGATGTCCTATATTCCAAGATGTGGCTCAGGGGAGTAGTTTTCAGGGGAGGATGCATTTAGAAGACATTTGTGAATGAGACCCATTTAAATTCCATAAGAAAGGCCTTGGAGATGCTACCAATGGATTTTCATACTAGCCTTGCCTTCAAATTGTTCTCCTGGCCCCAGGTGGCTTTTCCTAGATTGTTCTCCTTATTTGAGCTATTGACTCATCTTTCTTTCTGAGTTCCCAAGTACCTTGGCTCTTCAGGATGATCAGTGTGGTGCCTCACCCATAACTGGCTTCCATGACTGGCTTCCATAATGGGATTAGACTTTTCTTTTTCCAAGCTGTCTTCTTCCTTATCTTAGATTTAATTCCCTAAAGGTCTACTACTGTGGATGTGTCAGTGGCTGTTAATGATTCCTCCCACAACACATGGGGCATTGTCATCGTAGTTTTGGAACTACGCATTGTTTCAAAGACATTACTGCTACTGATTTTAGGCACTGCAGTGTATTGATACAGAGTATATTACTGGAGAGGGTGGGCCCTTGGTACCTCTGCTCCCTGGGATGTTAGAAGCCCATGGTGAGGGATCCCTGGGTGGCTCAGTGGTTTAGCGCCTGCCTTTGGCCTAGGGTGGGATCCTGGGGTCCCGGGATCAGGTCCCACGTTTAGCTCCCGGCATGGAGCCTGCTTCTCCCTCCTCCTGTGTCTCTGCCTCTCTTGCTCTCTCTCATAAATAAATAAATAAATAAATAAATAAATAAATAAATACATACATACATACATACATACTAAAAAAAAAAAAAAGCCCATGGTGATAAATTACCCAGATAAATATTGGTATATTGTAACTGCTATCCTTCTGACTCATTTCACATCTCTATAAAGACCTCACTAAGACTAGGATATGAACTTTGGTCATGCCTCAGTTCTAATAAGGCCACTACATTATTCATTTGACCATGGAGTGAGGGTGCTGGTGCCAGGGAAAATTATTGTATGATGAAGTGTGTTTTTTACTTACTTAACAGACTAGCTCACAATCTAGTTTTGATCGACAGAGTAGATTTTAACCAGGAAGAAATGAGGCACTAGTATCTCAGAAGTCAGGTTGATTGAAGGGGGAAGAGGAGATTGGCAGAGGAATGTCAAAACACAAGGATCTCATTGAGATGTGCTGAGTAAACAGTGCATTAGACCATGTGAGCAGGGAAAGACTTCACTCACCAGCCACACTGAAGTGTCACTCAGGTGACAAGTCCTCAGACAAACTGGCTTCCAAGAGGCTGACAGATCACATGGTCTGTCTGGGCTTTTGTTTCTTCTTAAATGGCATTGTTCCCTGGCTCACAAATATAGCCATTCTACCTCAGCGATTCATTCTTCCCAGAAAGGCTGGCTGGAACCAAACTCCAGCTCTCTTTTAGCCTTTAACAGGTCTCATCTGGCCCTAAACTCTAGGCATGCCACGGAATACACAGGCTCTGACTCTACAACAAGCATTCAGGATTTTTTTCTTTTTTAAAGAAAGGTTACTTCCAGATCCCAAAGGTATAATCAGATCTATTCTTAACCTTGCTTTGAGGAAGGACAGGGGTAAAATTCAGGCCAGCTGGCACTTGAGCAAGCAGGTTATGCAGTCCCACTTGGTCCTGCTAAGACTTTGATGCCCCTGGAATTTTACCTGGTCTTCTTTTGCACTGTATCTTGGTTAAATGCTACTCTACCTTTGAAACCTCTGGGACCAGACTCTAGATGCTACTACTTGCACCACTGCTGTTGTAGCCCTGGAATGCAAATTTTGCCTAATGGCCACCATTTTCAGTTCCATCTATCTGAAGTGCAAGTTTCCCATTCAAAGTCTTGGAGAAGACGGTCCATTTCATTGCAGGAAGTCAGACTAGAGCCTTTGCCACAGCTACAAGAGATGGATAGTGAGTTGCTGGTATCTGCAGCATCAAGAGTGTGAGGTAGGCTCTGCCTCCCACTAAGAGTCAGAAATTCTCCAGACGTGGGAGGAAGGTTCAGATACTGGGTGGCCAAAAAGAATAACAGATGTCCACTACCCTTTTTCAGATCTTGTCTTGACCCCCATGTACTTATTCCCAGCTTGAAGACATTCATTCATTCAATATACATTTATCAAGCACTTGTTAGGAAGCAGGCACTGTATCTACTTTTTAGGGGTAGGGATGGGGAATATATAGGTAAATGAGAATGATGTTCTTCTCAAGTAGCCCCCTATCTAGTTGGGAAGGCAGACAAAACTGAAAATAAGAAAAGAACAATAGGTGTTTGATATAAGTAAGCACTGGGGTACCTAATCAGAGGATCTGACAATAAATGAAATCTTGAAAGACAGGTGGGACTGCCAGAGCAAAGGTGAGTGAGGGTGTTTCAGAAAAAAAAAATTTCACTACAGCTGCATATGGTGACATGGAGGAGCCTGGTGGGGCATAGGGGTGGAGTGACAGAACAGATCATGTTCTGATAAATTCATTTGATAAATTCATATTGAAAGAGCAATAAATATGGTATATTTATAACAAGCTTTGCATGCCTTACTGAGGAGTTTGCATTTTAGACTGAAGATCATAGAGAATTACCGGGGAATTTCAAGGAAACATTACTTTATCATGGGAAATTAGTTGCCAGTTAAGGAGACCACTTAGGAAGTTCCTATAAAAACTGAGGGAATAAATAATGATAGATTCATGAATGATATAATTAAGGAGATGCTTTGGAGAGAGAATTGATAGGACTTGATAACTGATTAAATGTGGTATTTATAAGAGAAGGAGAAGTTATAGATGATTTGCAGCTTAAGGGGCTGGGCAATTGTGGGGAAAGTGATGTTATAGATTTGGGAGGGAGAGGATGTGTCTGAATTTGGACATGTTGAGTTTGAGGTGCCTATGAGGCACTAGAGTAAAGATGGCTAAGGAGGCAGAGGAATGTGTAGATCTAAACTTTAGGAGGGTAGGTTAAACCAGAGATAGAGTTTGGAAACTTATTGTCTTGGGCATTGTTGAAGTCATAGAGCAACTGGATCAGTAGGGAGAATCTGAGCAGATGGATGAAGGAGGTCCAAGGATACCACATGGGCATGGACCACCAGCATTTCAAGAACAGAGTAAAGAGACCCTGTGAAGAACTGGAGAGGGGTCAAACTAACAGAGGAAGAAAGAAAACCAGAAGAGTATGAAAGCCAAAGAAGAGACACTTTTAAGTGGGAGGGAGTAGAAAGGTCAAGAGTCAGAGGACTAAAAACTGTACAATTGGTTTCGGTAAAAGACATCTTTAGTGATCTTCAAGAAAGTTGTTTCACTGCAAGAACTACAATGAATGTAGGAGAGAAGGATGATTAAACAGTGGAGATGAGAAATGTAGACTATTCTCCAGTAAGTTTGATTATGAAAGAGAAAGAGATAGAGATTGAGAGAGAGAGAACACAGGAGCTAAGGAGTTATATAAAATCCAGAGAGGAATTGCTAAAATTTGGCCAATGAACCAATCCAGCATTATATTACCTGGCCAAATGCTCATCTCTGAATGCATGTAGTATACTGTTCCTCTTCATTTTCTCTCCCATGATTCAGCCAAGGGTGAAAAGAGAAACAACACATCCAGCATTTTAAAAATATTTAGTGAGCACCTACCATATTCCAGGCACGGTTTTAGGTTCAGCAATGAACAAAATCGATAGTAGCTGCTATTTTCATTTAGTCAATGTGGTCTCAGGGGGAGTGTAATAAGTAATTAAATTATATAGTATGTTAGTGATAAAGTGCTAAGGAATAAAAGAAAAATCAGGTAAGGGTGACTGGGAGTACCTATTGGGCAACATGCGTTTGACATGTTATACGGTCTGGTCAGAGTAGGCTTCACTGAGAAGTGACATTTGAGCAAAACCCTGAAGGTGAGTCAAGTCCAGGAAAACTTCTTAACTGTCCCTGGACAGGTAGCAGAAATCAAAGAATGGAAGATCACAGTGCCAGTGGTTCTACTGACTCAAGAAGACCACCACTGACACAGGTGCTCCTTTTCATTCCCAAGTCTCAGCAGCAATGTATCTTTATTCAACTAATATGTCTTGGGCAGTGATTTTTATGTCTTTAAAGTTTTGTTTTTAAGGGAAATTAGTGAAATATCCTTTTCAATGGAAATTTTATTTGAAACACCAATACATAAAATACAAAAACAGCCATTCTTGGATTCAAAGCTCCCCTTGTTGCCCAATCAGTCTCCCTGGGAAACTGCATCACAGTGCTAGGTCTCTAAATTTGAGGAGCTTCTATTCAGGTCAAGCCTCTCCTTGTTGATTAAACTATGTCTTCATTCAAAGACACCCTTCCCACGTTACTCAATCCTTATGGTGCATATATCTTTGTATTTCATGGACTCAGTTCTTTTTGGGGGGGAAAGAGAAGAGCTATTGGTGGGCTTTTTAACCTATCTCTCTAAACATAAACATCAGTTTATTAAACTAAAGTCATTAACAAAAAAGAAGAGATCATTTTGGTTGCCTACAGGGAGAGTTCTTAATTACAACCAAGATCAATAATGTACTTTATTAGCATTACCTGATGTCAAAACACACATTGAGCCTGGTGCTGAAATCCAGGTTCTTTTCATTGTCCAAGCTTCTTTGGAGAAACAGTTAAAACATTGCTCATAGATGATTCTGTAGCACCTGTTAGGTCATACAAAACTTATTCAGAAAGTTGGGCAGTTACGTGTGGAAAGAAGAAGGGAGGAAGAATAATATCAACTTGTCATAAGAAAAGAACTAACAGTGCTGGGATCTGGGTTTAAAGAAACTAGTGGGCTTTCAGGAATTATATTTAAAGGGGACTCTTCTCATGGAGTCTGTGTTTGGAGGCAGAGGGTACCCTCTGGTTTTTCTGGAGATAAAGAGATTGACATCTTTCTCCATTCAGTTTGCTTTTCCTAACAGACTTTTTTTGTAGGCTAGTGTGGCAATCAAACTGGGTGCTGTCTTGCCTAAAACACAGAGCTCCTCTCCTCCTTTGTTCCCTCCTGCCCTCTAGGGGTGGGGCAGACAATCGTCTCTTACAAGCTCACTCTCCTTCCACCTCCAGATCAGGGCCTGGTGGAGGCATCATTACTCTGACACTGTAAGCCTCCTCCATTTCTTGATATCTGGCTTTTGCCTTGTTCCTTGGGACTGTCTTGACAGTTTCTTCAATACTTTGGCTCCCATCTTGCTCTTTCCATTCTCCGTTCTCTAGTTCAGAGTCTCACCCCTGACTGGGCACCCTGGTTCTGGCATATTGTCTGCACTTCTCTAATCACCAAAGTCATGGGGAACCTGACCATAGTGCTGCCTGTTGTTGGGAAATCATCACATCCCATGCTGCCTGCTGTTGGGGCACAATTGAGTCTTGTCACAGTTTTCTCATGTCATTTCCCGGCCACTAAACCAGATTCATCTCAAGACCTATTAGAATTTTTTTTTCTTTAGAGAGAGAAAGAAAGAGCAAGTCAGGGTGGGGAGGGGGAGAGGAGCTCAGTATAAAGCCCAACACAGAGCCTGACATGGGACTCCATCTCATGACTCTGAGATCATGACCTGAGCCAAAGTCAAGAGCCAGACATTTAATCAAGTGAACCACCCAGGCACCCCTTAGAGCTTTTTAAAATCACAAGTGAAAGAAAACTAACCTAAGCTTGCTTAAGCTAAAAAGAAGATGTATTGACTTGTAGCTTATTTTTTACAGCAATTTTAGGTTTTCAAAGCAGAAAGCAAAGAGTCTCCATATACCATCTCTTATACCATCTGTCCCCTGAGTAGTTTTCTCTATTATTAATATCTTGTATTAGTATGGTATATTTATAACAACTGATGAGCCAATATTGATACAATAACTAAGTCCATAGTTTATCTTAGGGTTCATTCTCTGTACAGTATATTCTATGGGTTTTGACAAATATACAATGGGACATATCCACCAATATAATGTCACACAGAATATTTTCACTGCACTAAAAATGCCCTGTGCTACACCTATTCATACCTTCCTTTCTCCCCCCACTTGAGCCCTTTTATAGTTTTGCCCTTTCCAAAATGTGATATAGTTGGAATAATACAGGATATAAGCTTTTAGCTGTTTCATATTAGCTTCTTTCACTTAACAATATGCACTTAAGTTTCCTCCATGACTTTTTGTGACTCCATAGCTTATTTTATATCTGAAAAATAGTCCATTGAATAGATGTACCATAGTTCATTTATCCATTTATCTATTAAAGAAAATCTTGTTTGTTTCCAATTTGGGGCAATTATGAATAAAACTGCCATAGACATTCATGTGCAGGTTTTTGTGTGAACATTTTTTTAACTCATTTGGGTAAATGAACAAAATTACTAGATTGAACAGTAAGATTACGTTCAGCTTTTTAAGAAACAACCAAATTGTCCTACAAGATGGCTAGCTGTACCAGTTTGCATTCTCAGCAATGAGTGTGTTTTTGTTGCTCCTCATCTTTGTCAGCATTTGCTGGTGTCAGTGTTTTGGATTTTGGCTAGTTAGTTGAATAGTCTAAGAGACAGACTAACTTTAGGCCTAGCTGGATGTCAAACAATGTTATCAAGACTCTGCCTTTTTCTTTTCATCTCTCAGCTTTCCTTTCCACTAGGCCAGTCCTATTTTCTTGCAGGGATTTACCTTGTGGTATCTCTCAATAACTTTGCATTACATACTTAAGATTCCAAGTCCAGCATAAGGAGGATAGTTCTTCCCTAGTCATTCTAGAAAAAGTCCTATAACTTGAATCATGTATCCCTGAAATAATCCCTGTGGCCAGAGGAATGCAATCTTTTTCTTTTATTCATTCATATTGAGCACCTACTATGTGGCAGGCACTGTTCTAAGCACTGAAGATGTTTGATCAGGTCCAAGTCACATATTTCAGGAATAAAATCTATCCTTTATCCAAATCATATGAGTTAGGAGCTGAGGAGGTCAGGTTGCCCAAGGTGCTATTGCCAGAAGAGAGCTGGCTGGATCATGAATGCTAGGCAGGCAAACTGCTAAGTATACCATTCCCAGTGGGTGATTATAGTTCTTTGCCCTGACTCATTCCACTTTCTCCAAATCTGATAGTTACGTGGCTCCTTTCTGGCCAAATCTTGAGGTAGGTAGGACACTATGGCAGATTGACACTTTGCCATTGAAAGGGGGAAGCTGTTTCCCCTCCCCCCCTTTTAAATATTTTATTTATTTATTTATTCATGAGAGACAGAGAGAAGCAGAGACACAGGCAGAGGGAAAAGCAGATTCCCTGTGGGAGCCCAATGTGGGACTCGATCCCAGGTCCCTGGGATCATGACCTGAGCCAAAGGCAGATGCTCCACGCACTGGGCCACTCAGGTGCCCCTTCCTCTCCCTTTGAATCTGGATTCCTCTGTGATTACTTTAATAGGTATAATAGTAACATTCTACTTTAGGGCATGGCTTCCAAGAGTACTAGCAGGTTTGTCTTGGTCTTTTGGAAGCTACCTGCCACGTTAGAACTACAAATAATGACACCACCATGCTGGAGGAAGTCTAAGCCATACAAAGGGGCCCAAGTAGATGAGAAGCTATGTGAGAGAGACTCCAGACATATGGGTAAGAAGGCCATTTTGGAAGGGTATCCACTAGCCCCAGTCACCCCAGCTGATACATGTGGGGCAGGGCTAAAGAGCCCATTCTAAGCCCTTTCCAAATTTGTGACTCCACAATTGTGAGCAAAATAAATAGTTGCTTTAAGCCATGAGCTTTGGGGTTGCTTGTTACACAGCAATAATATCCAGAATAGACAGCAACTAGTATAACAATACGATCAACTGAAACTTAGCACACCAACCCATTCAGTCCCAAACATTTGCTAGTTTTAATGTTCGGACACTCAGCAGTCACTAGTCCTACAGGCAGTCCTTAGGGTGCTACTGACCTAATTTTGTATTTTTGCATCTAACCTCCTTTTTTCAAATGGTGTGTGACATGCTTCAGGCTACCCAGAAATAGGCTACCACTGGGAATCCTAAGGGAATGTTTTGAAGCTGAAAGGGCCCTGAGAGACCATCTCATTTTATAGATAAGATCTGAGCAGACTAAGGAGGTTAAGGGGTGTGGCTATGGTCAAGAGAAATAGCCTAGCCTGGAATCCAAGAAAACCATCACATCACTTTCTAGTTAACAATCAATTCTCTGTACAAATGCATGAGCTCAGTGGTAGTGTGGATAACTTTGTCTTTCCCTAACTCTGCCTCCCAACAAACTCACTATTCTCACTGTTTTATCTCATCTAATTTAAGACTGTTTTCAAACAACCTGGGCTCTGGAGTCAGATGTAGATTCAGGTCCAGATTCAGCCACTTATTACCTTTGTAATAAGTTAATTGCATTTCCTGTGTTTCTGCTTCTTCAGCTGCGGAATGGGGAAAACTTCTTCCCTGTCATTCTACATTTGTATGTGTAAATATTATTAATTTCCAGTGAGGTTTTATGTGTAAACTGTTTCTCATAATACTAGCACATGATAAATGTTCCACAGGTGGCACTAGCTGCTGCTGAATGTCAGGAGAATTAAGCTTCCAGAGATAAAGCTTTTGTCCATGAACAAGTCATGTTCCAAAACGTTAGGCAAGTTTTACAACATCACTATCAATCCGTGGTGTAAATTACATTTTCAGATGGAGAAAAAAGATAAGCTAAGGCACTGAACTGGTACCTAGTCTAAGTAAAGCCAATGAGCTAGTTGGAGAGAGCAGAAATCCACAGGGATGAACTGGCCTACTGGCCTGGGGAGCATTTCCAGAGAAGTCTCTTGGTTGGGGAAGATAAATTTATCTTAGAACATTTCCCTGTGGAAATAAAATACTTTATTTTCTGATGAAAGGAAGTGCTTTCTTTCATTCTTATGTCCTCTTTCCTCTCTCTCCTATTTTCCTCAGATCATCCTGACTCCAACTCTGTAATATACGAAAAAAGAAACCAACCATAGGAGCCAAACAAAAGGGCCTACTGTAAAGCAGAGATGAATGGAGTCTCTCTGTTTTTTCTCAAGAGTTCTGACAAGATCTCTGGCTCCATCGTGCTCTGGGAATTCCTCGGGAATTGCTTTACTGCCTCCTCTATTTCTCCTTTCCTTATTCCTTTGTCCTACCGTGAGTTCAAAGAACTTTATTCTCTTCACTCTCTCTCAGGGAGTGACATCTTTCCCAGGCTGTCAGCAAAGCTACCTGGTGCTGCCTTCCTATTTGAGGGCTGGGGGATGACATTATCAAGGCTCCAATGGATTCCTCTGCAGACTTAAGCTACAACATTCACCCTGTATTCTACTGCCAACATTTCCTATTGCATTCATTTAAAATCTATTTTTAGTTTATCATTTCAACATTACAGCATTAACTACCCTGAAATAATATTGCATGCCGGCGAGTGAAAATAAATCCCAGTAAGAGTTACTCCTGGCTGGAGTTAAAATAAATTTTTGGAAATTATCAGTTAATGATTTATGATGCTTGTACTTAGTAAGGTTTTTAGTATATCTTGGACTCAGAAAATAGCACTGATTTATAGAGCCAGTGAAGGAGAACTGAGTGATAATTGGGCTTGGGGTTTTTATTTTACAGCCAACTTACTGTACTTATATAAAGTATTGTTCAGTTTAGTGGAATAGGAAGAATATACAAATGGATAGTCTTAATCGTGAGTCTATAGGAAAGCTCTCCCAAACAGTTTGGCTTGTCCCTTAGACTGAGTGGGAGTGGGGAGTGGGACTACTCATATCATTGGAGAGCTGAAAATAGGTTGACAAATTTATGGCAAGAAATTATTTCTTTTAACTTCCAGAAGCAACACAGTAGAACATGAATTTTGTACTCTATCATTCATTCATTTAACTATTACCATCTCTTTGCTGTTTCTTTATCCTTCCATTAATTTATCAAACTATTCAACAAATATTTATTGACTAGCGCCAAGTACTGACCACATAAAATAAGTTTTTATAGGAAGATTCAATCATGCTATTGAACCACTATCAGAGCAAGTAAGTCCCAATACTTACTTCTTCAGCTATTTTGGCCTCTCTTTCTGATTCAGATGTCAATATAATCTGGATATAAATATTCTTTGGCTGTGTCAGATTCCACCCCCCCTCCCAGTCTCCTCTAAATCATATTTTCTTCCCACATAGCTTCTTCCTTTTACTTTCCAGCCTGGATTCTGGGGTATAACATATCTGGCATTCTCCTGCCAACACCCTCAACATCTTCATTTCCTGCCATCCACCTGGCAGACCCACAACTTGAATTATCCATTTTCTCCAGCTCTACATGTTTCTTTCTTTTTTTTTTTTTTAAGATTTTATTTATTCATGAGAGACACACACACAGAGAGAGAGAGAGAGAGCGGCAGAGACACAGGCAGAGGGAGAAGCAGGCTCCCTTCCAGAAGTCCCACGTGGGACTTGATCCCGGGACTCCAGGACCACGTCCTGGGCCGAAGGCAGGTGCTAAACCACTGAGCCACCCAGGGATCCCCAGGGATGTGAGTTTCTAAGAACCGCTGAAGGAAGTGACAATTGGACCGTAACTGTCAATGAAGTAACACATTCATTCTATAAAGCACTAGCATGTAATAAATAAGGCAGATGAATTCCTTGTTCCTGTGGAGCATACATTCTTATGGAGAGACAAACAATAATAAACAGAATAAAAATAGGATAGCCATAATTTCCCTACAGAGAACTATATTACATTACTGTAAAAGCTAGTGACCAAATGGCTATACCAAATTCAGGGTTCAGAGAAGGCCTCTCAGATGTAGTGACTTTTGGGTTGAAATCTGAATGAACAGAAGGAGTCAATCATGCAAAGATCAGAGGACTAGTACTCTCAGCTATGGAATAGAATTGATACCAATGCCCTGGGAATGAGCTTTGTGTACTCAAAAAGAAAGTTTGGAGGCAGCTGGAACACCATGCACAAGAGATAAAGTTTCAGAGGTAGGTAGGTAGTGGCCAGATGAAAAAACAGGGGTGTGTAACTCAGGAAAGGAGTTTATAGACTTTATTGGAAATTTTGGAGGAAAAAAGGTTTTAGGTAAATGAATGATATGATCTGACTTTTCTAAAACCTTAGCTGCTATGCAGAGAAGGAATTAAGGACAAAAGTAATGGGGTAAAAGGTAAGATAAGAGTTGTATCTGGAGCTTGAACAATTAGATAGGTAGCGGTGGTATTTATGATATGGGGAAATTCAAGAAAGATAACTTTTAAGGGGAAATATCAAGGATCTCTTATGACAGCAGTTCTACTTCTATGAAAATATCCAATAGAAATGAATGCTTATAGCTACTAAGAGACACATGAGAATGTTCACAGCAGCTTTATTAATAATAATCCAAATGGTAGTTAAACTAAATGGCCATCAACAGGAGTATGTATAAATATATTGTGATATATTCATACATAGAATGCACAATAAAAACAGCAATGAAAAAGATTATACAACTTATATATACAACAACCTGAAAGAATCCCATAGACATGTTGAGTGAAAGAAGCCAGACCCAATTTATAAGAAGTTCAAGAACAGGCAAATCTAATCAATGCTGATAGAAATCATAAAAGTGATTACTTCTGGAGAGGTAGAAAGAGGTACTGACTGGGGAGAAGTGTGAAGGAATATTCTGGTCTGATGGAAATATCTGAATCCAGGTAGTGGCTCTACAGGGGTATAATTCATCAAGTTACACACTTGATTTGTATAACTATATAAGCTAAACTTCATTTTAAAACATACTCTTTTTGGGCCATGTTAAGTTTAAGATACTCATTAGGCATCCAAAGATGTCAAGTAATCAACTGGATGTAGAAGTCTGTATTCCAGTAAGATGGCAGGGTTGGAAACAGATTCCAGTAAAGTTAACTTTAATGAGGTATAATTTATATATGGTAAGACTCACCCATTTTAAGTGTACAATTTAATGATTTATTTTAATATTTTTAAATTTAAATTCAAATTGCCACCACCCAGTGCTCATCCCATCAAGTGCCCTCCTCAAGTGCCTGTCACCCAATTACCCCATTCCCCCACTTACCCTCCCCATCTGCAACACTTTGTTTTGCAGTTACGAGTCTCTAATGGTTTGTCTTTCTCTCTAAAGTTTACCCAAGTTGCATAACCGCAGTCCAGTTTTAGAACACTTCCATAACCACAGTAAGATCCCTCATGCCCATTTACATTAACCTATGTTCCCACTGTTAGCCTCAGGCAACCACTAATCTTTCTATTTACGTATTTGTCTTTTCTGGACATTTCCATATAATATGTGGTCTTCTGTGTCTGGCATCTTTCACTTAGCATGATATTTTTGAAGTTCACTAATGTTGTAACATATAACAATAATATCAATACTTAATTCTTTTTTATTGTTGAATAGTATTCTATTGCATTGAAATGCCACATTGTTTATCCATTCAGCAGTTTATAGACATTTGTTTCTACTTTTTGGCTCTTATGAATAATGCTGCTATGAACATTCACATACAAATCTTTATATGAATGTATGTTTTCATTTCTTTTGGGTTGATGATACCTATGAGTGGAATTGCTGGATCATATAAACTTACATTTAACTTTTCAGGAAACTGTCAAACTGTTTTTCAAAGTAGTTGCACCATTTTTTATTCACACCAGTAATGTATGAGCATTCCAGCTTCTTCACATCCTTGCCAATACTTGTTAATGTACATCTTTTTTATTACAGTTATCCTTCCTAATGGGTATAGGCTGGTATCTCATTGTGGTTTAATTTGTACTTTCATAATGATCAGTGATATATTGCACATGTCTTCACAGAAAATAAAGATTTGAGGATTGTGAGCACAGAAATATTATTAAATATTAAAAATGTTAAGATACTAAAAATCGCAGAGCTGAATGAGATCACCCAAGAAGTGTGTAACTAGAGAAGAGAAAGTGGCAAGGACAGAGCAATGAATTCCCCAACATGTTAAGGGTCAGGTAGAGGAGAATACCAAAAGTCACTGAAAAGGAATGACTGAAGAATCTAGAGGACAATTTCCTTAGCCTTCTAAAAGGTCTCCAGTCTTTCAGTGCATTCTTTCTACACCACTGTATTATTCCTTGTGAAATATAAATCTGACCATATCTGTCTCTCCTTAAAAATCAACATCAAATTCCTTAGTATGGCAATGTAAGGTTTCCCACCATCTGGTCACACATCTACAGCTCTATCTTTTGCTACACACACACATAAACATTCTAGGCTACACTACCAACCACTAAACCATACCCAAGAGTATTTTGCTCCTTTGTGCTTTTTTGGTTTTGCACATATACTTCCTTCTGGTGGGGCCTATCCTGTTCATTGTCATCTTGTTCCATTCCATAGTTACTGGCAAATGGTTTGCACTCAGAAATATTTAATAACTAGTTTAACAGACTTACCATTGAATAAAAAATAAAAATAGTGAATGTGGGTACAGGACTTGCCTTCTAATTTTAAAATTTTCTTGGATTTCAAAAAATTTTTACTATCAGTAAATTTTTCCTACTTCTTTGTTCTTTAAAACTAACAAAAGTTAAAATGATGCATACAGTATTTTTCATTTAGAAAGTAAGTTAAAATGATTTCTTGGTCATTTACGATCAGTTTAATTTTATTTATTTATTTTTAAAGATGATTTATTTATTTATTTATTTATTTTTAATATTTATTTATTTATGATAGTCACACAGAGAGAGAGAGAGAGGCAGAGACACAGGCAGAGGGAGAAGCAGGCTCCATGCACCGGGAGCCCAACGTGGGATTCGATCCTGGGTCTCCAGGATCACGCCCTGGGCCAAAGGCAGGCGCCAAACTGCTGCGCCACCCAGGGATCCCTATTTATTTTGTTTGTTTGTTTGTTTGTTTATTTATTTATTTATTCATTTATTCATGACAGACTCAGAGAGAGAGAGAGAGAGAGAGAGAGAGGGGCAGAGAGAGACACAGGCAGAGGGAGAAGCAGGCTGCATGCAGGGAGCCCGACGTGGGACTCGATTCCGGGTCTCCAGGATCACACCCTGGGCAGAAGGCAGCACTAAACCGCTAGGCCTAGGCCACCGGGGCTGCCCTACGATCAGTTTTAAACTCAGGTTTCTGGTAAGAATGAGGATGAAACCGAAAGATATGAGGATCATAAGGTAGACTGTGGACAAGTGGAAAAAGCAGAGGGTTTGGGAGTTATGAGACCTGCGTTTTTGTTCCTTTATGCCTCTCTCCTGACATGTGAACGTGGCCTGATCACTTCCCTTTTATGGGCTCATTTTCTTCATTTGAAAGCTGGAGAATGAACTTGATATCTCAGGTCTCTTTCAGTTGTCCATTTTAAGGCTGGCTATCATAATATACTTTAGAGGAACACACGTACTTTGCCAAGGAGACATTTTTGAGGACTTCCATCTTGGGTCTCTGCTCCCTCTCCATACTGCTCCACCTCTGGGCATAACTAAAACCTCTTGAGGTATTTTATTACATTTAAACTACAATCATGCCCTATTTTCTTCCTAGCCTTCCTATAACAATAAAATATGGTAATATGTATAATAGTACTTTGGGAAATTATAGAGTAATATGCAAATAGATGTTAGCATTACTACATTTCTAAGGAAGGAATTCTAGAATCCTATTAAGCTAGATATTCACAGATCTGTGGAAGTTGAGTATGAATGGCATTTCAGTTCATGCCCTGGTTCAGAGAAGCTTGGCAGATCATTAGACACCCTTTTGCTTTAAATCCTTTGCAAAGAAGTCTTCCCAATCTTCTTTCCCTGAATAATGTACTACAGTGTCTTACTCCCTTGCAATTGGGGGAATTCCTCCTATAATCATTCATAGGCATATGGTCTTTTGCCCAAAATTTTCTTGCTTATTTTTTAATGCTTCATTTCTCTTAAAAGGATTAAGAATTCAAGTTATTTCTTCTTTACCAAGCGGACAGACATCCTGAGGAGCCATCTAACCAGTTATCACCCTGCTTGTAGTCAAGGCCACTCCTACATAGCTCCAAGAGATGGGTATCTGGCCCCATCATGGAAGGTCACTGGATTTGGGGGGATAAGAATTCCACTTATTTTTCCAGGCAGCATGCACAACAGTTTAGAATGACCAAACACTGAAATACAACCCAATTTTGCAATACAAGCCTCGAGACAGCAGGTGGGCGACGTCTTGCTGGACACTAGCCTACATGACAGCCTATGTTGGCTGGCTCAGGACTAAGCTGACTTGGCAGGTTAGGCTAGGACAGATGGGCTTCCATGTGCCACAGGGGGAGATGATGTATATTAATTTGTTTTCTTTGAGGATTTGTAAAACTGTACCCACTGCATTTCACTGCTAAGGTACCAGAAAATGAACTATTAAAAGCACAGAACTGTAAGGAAATGCCAAGAGCAGTGGTAAATCTACAGACTCAAAATGTTGCTCAGCTTTGAGCAATGAAGGTGTGTCCTAAGCTTTGGTGAATAAGCCCTGCTAATTCTTCATAATCATCTTTATAATCATTTAGTAGATGCTTCTAATTCCCTATTAATCCAGTAGGGCCAATGTAAGAAAAATATACTTGGGCTATAGCTTCTGTCTGACAATGTTAGTGTCTCTGAGTGCTCTGGAAACTCTTCATCTTGCCTTTCAATTCACTTTCCCTCACGGTTTAATAAGCAATAAAACAATGGATCTTTGACTATGTATAGCAGGACATTTATTCTTCCTGTTATCTTAACGTTTTAATTTCATTACAAATTAAATTGTTTCCAGTGAAGAAGACTCTATTGAAATAAGTTTAAG
Source organism: Canis lupus dingo (assembly GCF_003254725.2). Lineage (NCBI taxonomy): Eukaryota > Metazoa > Chordata > Mammalia > Carnivora > Canidae > Canis > Canis lupus. Next base: position 20,441,860 of record NC_064244.1, read on the forward strand.
TGTGTGTCTAGAATAAATCTAGTCCCAAATTTATGTGGATGTGGCTAGCAGTCCATTTATTTGAGTCAATGGCTCAAGTAATGACATCATTGGTTTAGCACCAGTTGTCCTTACCAAAGTTCTCTATAAACACCAGGTGACCAGAAACTTCTGGGACTATGATAGTTAATTTTATGCGTCAACTTGACTGGATTAGGGGATGTCCCAGTACCTGGTTAAACATTATTTCTTAGTATGTCTGTGGGGATATTTCTAGATGAGATTAGCACTTGAATCAATGGATTTAGTAGATTATTGCTCTCCCCAGTTTGGGTGAATATTATCCAATCTGTTGAAGGCCCAAACAGAACAAAAAGTCAGAGGAAGGAAGAATTTTCCCCCTTTTTTTTGCCTCACTGCATAAGCTGGGACATCTCATCCTCTGCTATTGGGTGAAGATTTCAATCAATCTTGGGTCTCAGGCCTTCAAGACTCAGACTAAATTACACCATTTGCTTTCCTGTGTCTCCAGCTTACAGATGACAGATTGTGGCACTTCTCAGCCTACATAATTGTATGAATCAATTCCTCATAATAAATTTCCCTTTATATCCTATTGATTTTATCTCTAGCAAATCCTGATTAATATAGGGACATCCACTGAAATTAATTCCAAACGGTATATGCAGTTAATATAATCAAATTAGACAACTACCGAAGAAGAAAATGTTGACAAGCAGTGTGGTTTTCTGGAAAGAACATAAACTCCGGAGCCAGAAAGGCTTGGAGTCGAATCTTGACTTGGCTACTTGCTGTTTGATGTTGGGTAAGTTGCACAGCCTCTCTGAGCCACAGTTTTCTCATGGTTAAATACCTCTCAAAGTGTAAGATAAGTGATCTAATAGAAGCTGAATTTACCAGTTTGCCTTATCATTCACATGAACAAACTTTCCCCACTGTTATATGTATCTACTCTAATATTTCAAGAGCCCCATGATATATTCATTGCTAGTGTAAATTTCCTGGCACGACAGGCAGGCTGTTGTCACTATACCTTTTTATTCAGGAACTAGTTTGTCATCATGTGTAAAACAATACTATCTTGGTGAATGTCATTTTTGCATGACATATATTTTTACTTAACTTTAGTCAGGTTTGTATGAAATTTGACAGCATTTTATTAACAAAATAAATCAGAGATTTTTCATGAGGCTGACAAAGTTGAGAGAAAATGTGATGTCCACTGACAAAACTAAAGTAGATATATTAGGTGGCCTCTGAGGCTATTTTATCTCAAAAAGTTGGGTGAAGGTAACTACATGTACTATAGCTTATACAGTACTATAGCTTAATGTGAAAGAAGTTGGCATAATGGCTGCCATTAGTTAGAATACTATATGCAATTTCAGTAATTTATTCTACTTCTGAATATCTAAAATTGAATATTATACAAAACACATTAAATATCAGATTTACTGGGCACCTGGGTAGCTCAGTCAGTTAAGCATCAGAGTCTTCTTGATTTTGGCTCAGGTCATGATCTCAGGATCATGAGATCGAGCCCCACATGGGAGTCTGTGCTGGGAATGGAGCGTGCTTAAGATTCTCCCTCTCTTTCTCTCCCTCCCTATCTCCCTGCCCGCTGTGTGCTCACTCTTTCTCCCCCTCTAAAAAAAAAAAAAAAAAAAAGAGAGTATCAGATTTGCTCCTAATATTTTGAAATGTTATATAAAACATTAAATATTCTAATAATATCAGTAGTATACATGCCTTCAAAATATTTGTACTTTATACACAGTATATGTTTCTATTAACAAGAATTATAATTTGGATTAAGCATGTCAATTATAAATATCAAGTGTATTCTACTTTCATATTTACAATACTTTACATGTGCATAGCACTTTACAGTTTAGAGATACTTTCACATATATTTGCTTCTCAAAACAACTCTCTAAAATAGTCCAGGCAGGTGTTATTATTCCCATTTTGAAGATAAGGCCACTTATTAAGGCTCTAGCAAGTTTAATAACATCTAGTAAATGGCAAAGCCATCACTGACAACAGCTCTTGGACTCCTGGTGCAATCAATATTTTCCCACTACACAGCACTGCCTGTCTGACAAGTTGATTAATTGTCCATCTTTGGGAGAGACTGGTTTATAGAATGAAAAAATAGGTTTGCCTCATTTCCTTGCTCTTGCTCATGGGGTATTCAGGATGTAGTCAATAACCCCTGAACAGTGATGTCTGTGTGGAGAGCTAGCTGTTGTAAGAAAATGAACACAGAAAATCAATAGTAGGATTGAGGTGGTATAGACAGGGTAGTTATTGTTAGGTCTTCATATAATTTACCATAGAAACTGGGGAATTTTTGAGAGTGTAATGTGTCATTATTAATAATTACATTGGGATAGCAGGAGTAAATTGGTAATGTTCCAGGGAAACCAGATGTTTGGTAATCTTTGATATAATAGTATACAGGGAAGCAACGTGGTAAAAACAAAGGAGTATATGAGTTGAGAAATAAATTTTTTTTGGTAAAATTAATTGACTTAATTCCTCTGTCCTACTAGGTTGAGAGCCCCATAAGGATAGGCATCCTCTGTCTTATTTTTTTGGTGCCTGACATCTAGTAAGTGCTCAATAAATAAATGAACTGATTGGTATTTGGATAATATTAGCCTCGGTTTGGATTTCCTCTTGGGTACTTGCAAGTGAGCATGGTAAAAAAAAAAAAAAAAAACAAAAAAAAAAAGCTGTAGGTGAATATAAGTAGTGTTACATGATGACTAGATACTTTAAAAGCATTTGTATCCTCCTCAGCTGACTGCTTTGCAAACTTGTCTGTGATTCAGAATTTTGCAAATAAATCACCATGCAGTGAAAGGAAAATATGATCCCCAACCCAATATCCTAGTCTATATAGATATATCAGGATGGTGAAGCTGTTGAAAAAGAAATATATTTCGTAAGGCCCTCAGTGATGGATAGCTCACATAAATTACCCCTGCTGGACCAGCTGGGCTTCCATATCTTTTGGAATTGATATCCTGGGGGTGGTTCTCCTCTCCTTTCTCCTTCATGTCTATTTACTGTGCTCTGTCTTTATATTTCTCACTGGTTTACTTTCACGTTATGACATCTACCACTGGCAGTTAAAAAGAAAATACACACACATATAGGCACACACTAAAAACCACATCATCAAAGAAATAAATAACCAAAAAGAGGAAAAGATAATTGTTGATTATTCTTTAAGAAAGTTGGTACACTGAAGTGATTTTTATCAATGGAAAACTTTGCTTAAAAAAAAAAAAGTGCAAATGCAATTGATCTTAAAGATTTAAATAAATAACCCAGCCCATGGCTTTGGGCTCAGATCTCAGACTACCCAGCAGCTCACAAAGTGTTGTGTTGGCTGGACATTTACTTTTTGGGTTATTCAGTAAGGCTTCCTTGCTCCATAATTATAGGAGGATAAAGTATGGCAGTGGAATTGCTTCTCCGCCTTTTGGCTAAGATCAAGTGTGGCAGTGGATAAGCAAGAAGGGCTGGGAGAGAGGGAGAGAGGAAGGGAGAGAGAATGATGATAGAGGTTGCCCATGCTTAGCCCAGCCCTCTATACTTTGGAATTTAAAGAGTTTGCTAGAGGGTATTTCATCTTCTTACATCTGCTTAGAGCTTTTAAATGTACCCAAAATTTGCTGTAATCACTTTCTAAACGTTTTGCTTAAAACTAGGAAGTGAGGTGGGCTGCTAAAGCATGGAGATTTAGCTAAGCATTTCAGTGTCTATTTTAGTGTAGGTTTTCCCCAGAAGCCTCAAGAAAAGAGTGGGGAAGTGATTCAAGGAAAGGAAGCCTAACACTAAATTAGCCACCACAGAGGACAACTGGAGTTTAATACTGCAGAGAGTCTGAGAAGTGTGTAAAACACATGCCTCAGTATAATCCCATTGAGGATTAAGGGAACTGGGGTATTTACACACCAACACCCAAGAGTCATCAGTTAAGAGCTGCTAATGAGAGGTGCTAATTTCCAGGTACCTATGGTGTGCTGACTCTTACGTTACAGTATTTAGTCCTAGAAAAAGCGCCACGGCATGGAGATGCAGCTACTGACAGTTGGAAGTCCAGGTTGGAACAAACTGTCATAGTTAAGACTCAAGAGACATGGCTCTGGCAGTGACCAAAGCCCAAAGCATGATGGTGCTATCTCTAAAATAATACATATCTGTTTCTGAAGATCAGAGAATGATCAGAGTGTTAAAAACCCTTTTATATAGGAAGGCACAAGATATGCAGCTAATAATTTGGGAAGCCTGGAAGAGTCATTTAAGCTGCACTGGCCCTTTTGGGAAGTGCCTGCTGTGTAGGGTCAAGCCATTTGCAAAAAGTTGTACAGATTTCTAGCTGCCATGCAGGTAAACATGATTTCTAGGGGGAAGTATTACACTACTGTCATTAATTATGGAATATTACCCAAAAAATATACCCCTCAAAGATCTAACAAACAATGTCTTTTCAGTTTGGTTCTATGTTATCCTACGCTGTGGTTTCATTCCTTTCTTCCTTTAAGGTGCAGACATCTAATCCAATCCTGCTATATTTTCCTACTCAGCTCTAAGGCAGTACGCAAAGCAAACCACTGTACCTGGTTTGTAACAGGAGATGCCTCCCAGTGAACATTTTTCTGTGTTCACTTCCCCCAAGATTTGACTTGGAACTATTATGGAATGAATGTTTATGTCCTCTCAAAATTCATGTGTTGAAATCTTAACTTCCAATATGATAGTATTAGGAGGTAGAGTCTTTGGCAGGTAATTAGCTAATAAGAGTAGAGCCCTCGTGAGGGGGTTAGTGCTTTTATAAAAAGAGACATGAGAGAACTTTCCCTCTCCACCTACCCCCATTCCCCAACCCAGACCCCAACTGTGTAAGAATACAATGACAAAATGGCCACCCACAAACCAGGAAGTGGTCTTCACCAGACACTGGATCTATGAGCATGTTGATTTTGGACTTCCCAGTCTCCAGAACTGTGAGAAATAAGTATTTGTTGTTTAAGCCACCCCATCCGTGGTATATTCATTATGGTAGCCCAAACTGATTGAGAGCAGTGATTGAATATGAAATCCAGAGTAAAAGATATTCTGTGGTCATAAACCTTGCATTTTAAGGAGTGAATCTCAATCTCTCCTTCTCCACCTGTTCTGCCTTACTGTCTTCTTTAAGTGACTCCCTAAGTATCTCAAATTCCAAGTAAAGATTCTAGCCTCTAGGAAGCCCAACCAAGCTTCATTACCCAGCTCAGTGAGACTGGCTCTGCAGGGAGCTAGGATGTTGCTTAGGGCCTGACAATCTCTACTCTTTCTGTGAGCCTTATGGGTTTACAAACACAAAGGCCCATACAAAGGCATATGGCCTTCAGGTACTATCTATCAATCTATCTATCTATCTATCTATCTATCTATCTATCTATCTATCTAATCTATCTATCATAGTCACACAGAGAGAGATAGTCACACAGTCACGCAGAGACACAGGCAGAGGGAGAAGCAGGCTCCATGCACCGGGAGCCCGACGTGGGATTCGATCCCGGATCTCCAGGATCGCGCCCTGGGCCAAAGGCAGGCGCCAAACCGCTGCGCCACCCAGGGATCCCTTCAGGTGCTGCTTTTATTCCCTCTGTGGAGCTGGGTTTATTTTTACGGAAATCTAAATCATATATTTCTGTTTCACTTACACCAAATTCATAGCAATGTTGTTTCCTTGCAATCCTTTGAAGTTATCAGAACCTTATACATGGATTCCACAAATGTTTATTTTTGTGATTTCATTCTCAAACTCACTTTAGAAATGTCCATGCTTCATTTTCTCAAGCAAGTGACCCTGGAATGGGAGAGACTGGAGTCCCTCTGTTTAAGGCCCAAGGATGGACTACTCTACTTTTCAGATGAGTTTCTGTCATCCTGGGTCCTTCTTTAGTCTTTTCCCTATCTTTATTAGTACTGGGCTTCCTGGGAATTTGTGTGAAGACCATGTGAGGGCTGATTTTTCCTTCTGAGAGGATTCTGGTCTAAGCTTCCCATCCTAGAGAATACTCTCCTCCTGAAAATGGAATGTGAGCACATGCTCCAGACAGTTTTAGAGTTGATCCAAATGATCCATTGGAGTTAGCATTCTGTCACTCTAGGAGGTGAACTATCTGACTATATGGGATAGCTGCAAAACTAGGCTCTAGGTAGCTAGAAACTAAAATTAGGTCTCTATGAGCCCCTGGAGGCTAAGGACCATATCTTACTAACCTTTATGTTCTCCTATGTCCACACACTGCCTGGCATATTGTAAGCATTTGATATTTAAAGAATGAACTGATGACTACTCAGTAGGTAAGAGAAATCCACATAAACATATATGACTAAAAATAAAAATAAACAAACATATATGACTATAAATACATATTCATGCATGTGCATGCATGTTAATCTCAACATGTTTCAATAAGCCCAGGTTCTAAAATAAATCAGGTTCTCCCTCTCCCTCCCTCCCTCTCTATTCAGGAAAAAAGACTTTCTCCCCATATAAATGCTACTATGGTCTGAATATTTGTCTCCTCACCAAATTCATATATTGACAACTTGATGCCCAAGGACCTTTGAGAAAATATTAGGTCATGCAGGTGGAGCCCTCCTGAAAAGGATTAGTGCCCTTATAAAAGACACCCCAGAGAACTAACTAGATCCTTCCACCATATAAAGACAAAGCAAGGAGTCTGACTTGGAAGAGGGCCCTCATCTGACCATGCTGGCACCCTGTTCTCAGACTTCCAGCCTCCAGAGTTGAAAGAAGTAAATTCCTGCTGTTTATAAGTTGCTCAGTCTGTGGTATTTTGTTACAGCAGTCCAAATGAACTAAGACAAATGCTCACTTGAAAAACAAGCCTGATTATATAAATACTCAGGATTTATAAAAGTGAGAGAATTAGGGTAATGTTAGCCTCTGAAACAAATATTCAACTTTCAGAAGTTTAAGACAATAGAGTTTTATTTCTCACTCCTATAACAGTACTGATAGATGAGGTCAGCAGAGCAGCCCACAGTTGTTCAGGGATCAAGGGTGATGGAGGTTTTACCATCTTTAACTCTTTAGAGGTTAATTATATTCCATCCAAGAAGTAAGAATATGGAGAGCTCCACAAAATTTTATGAGCAGCCCAAGAAGTGGCATCACTTCTGTGGACACTCCATTAGTGAACTCAGTTACATGGTGGCACCCAGCTGTGTGAAATGTGGTACCTGGCTGGGTAGCTACCTTCCAGTGGTAAGTCCACCTTGGGAAAGGGAGCAGTGTTTTGGGGAACAACTATCTGTTTCTTCGAGAAAAGCCAAGAAAAGTTCAGTGCTCAAATTTCCAGAAAGGGTGGTAAGGTAAGTACCTACCTTCAGAGTTAAGAAAATCTAAGATCAACCCCAGGGTCAGCCCACCCTCTCCTCCCCAACACTCCCAGCCTTGCACACACTGCAGCAGCAGGGAGTGTACGTTTGTGGAAGGAACTGCTCCCTCCGGGACATGGAAAGTGGCTCATGCTTCTGCTGTTTATGAGAAGAAATGTCTATACAGCACATCACTTTCTTTTTATTTTAGGAAAACGTTTTTATTTTTAAACTCATGAAAATTCTGAGGATAAAGTAAAAATGGTATAGGCCTGAATTTTGAAAATGACTTTGAATGATTCTATGTCCAAGACCTCTAAACCCACAGACTCAGATATAGCTGAATATTCAGTAAATACTAACTGGAAGTGGAGGCTGTCATGATGATTATTAGACTATAACAGACTTCCTCTCAGCCTCCTAAATGACTTATTCTTCATATACAATGTTAAATTATCTGCGGAATGTGAAATAGAGACATGAAGCTCATACATGGCTAAGTTTGGTAATAGTAATAATGGTAGGAGCTGACTTTTACTGTGTATTTGCCAAGTGTCAGGCACTAAATTAAATACTTAACACAGATACATGTCTCTTCATAAGTTAGGTATTCAGGATCATCTTACAGATGGGGAAATTAAGGTACAGAGAGATTAAGTAATTTGTTCTGGGCTACACAGCTAAGAAAGCATGACCTCAATCCCACAAATGACTGAGACAAGCAAACTAATGCCAATTGCTGTGGGATAACAGGAAGAAAAGGCTCAAGCAACAACAGACTCGTGGCATTAATAAAATAGAGATTTTGTTTTATTGCAGTATTTTATTCTTTGCTTACGTTTTAAAGTTTAGTACCGTGTATGCTTTATACATTATAGAACATCCTAAATACTTATTCTAAGAAACTTAACTGCTTTGTTCGAACTGAGGGAATAAGCTAGTTAGTAAGAAGAAGAGATCAAATGTGGTAGCTATTTGCTGTCATTTCCATGGAACTAAAAGAATAAATTCATTTAGGGTAATAGAGGCTAAAAGATCTATGGGTTAGGGCAAGACACAAAAGTGTATTCCTTTAATAAAACATTAAAAAAACTAGGAATAGGAGGGAACTTTATCAACTTGATAAAGAGCATATGAAAAATTCACAGCTAACATCATACTTAATAGTGAATGACTGAAGGCTCCTGCTCTACTACCAGGGAAAAAACCAAGATGTCTGTCTACTCTTGCCACTTCTATTAAACATGATGCTGGGTCAGCCTGGGTGGCTCAGCAGTTTAGCACCACCTTCAACCCAGGGCGTGATCCTGGAGACTCAGGATCGAGTCCCATGTCAGGCTCCATGCAGAGAGTTTCTCCCTCTGTCTGTGTCTCTGCCTCTCTCTGTCTCCTGTCTCTCTCTCTGTCTCTCATGAATAAATAAAATCTTTTAAAAAACATGATGCTGGTGGTTCTTTTTTTTTAAATAAAGATTTTATTTATTTATTCATGAAAGACACACAGAGAGAGGCATAGGGCAAGGGAGAAGCGGGCTCCGTATGGGGAGCCTCATATGGAACTCAATCCCAGGACCCCAGGATCATGACCTGAGCCAAAGACAGATGCTCAACCACTAAGCCACCCAGATGCCCTGATACTGGTGGGTCTAATCAGGGCAATTAAGCCAGAAAAAGAAATAAAAAGCATCCAGGCTGGAAAGGAAGAAGTGAAATTTTCTCTATTTGCATATAACATGATATCATATATAGAAAAATCTAATGATCCACTAAAAAAACTATTGAAACTAGTGAACAAGTTTGACAAGGTTGTAGGTTAAGATACATATATAAAAATAAATTGTGTTTCTATATACTAGCAATCAACACTCCAAAAATGAAACTAAGAAAATAATTCCATTTATTAGAGCATCAAAAGAATACTTAGCAATAAATTAAACAAAATAAGCACAATACTTGTACACCGAAAACTATAAAATATCATTGAAAAAAATTTAAAAAGACCTAAATAAACAGAAAGACAGACATTTCAATGGATTGAGACTTATTAAGATGGAAACACTTCAGAGGAAGACACAGACATGGCCAACATGAGAAAATGCTCTGCATCACTGGCAATCATGGAAACACAAATCAAAACCACAATAAGATACCACCTCACACCAGTGAGAATGGTGAAAATTAACAAGACAGGAAACAACAAATATTGGAGAGGATATGGAGAAAGGGGAACCCTCTTGCACTGTTGGTGGGAATGTGAACTGGTGTAGCCGTTTTGGAAAACTGTGTGGAGGTTCCTCAAAGAGTTAAAAATAGAACTGCCCTACGACCCAGCAATTGCACTGCTGGGGGTTTATTTACCCCAAAGATACAGATGCAGTGAAACGGCAGGACACCTGCACCCCAATGTTTATAGCAGCAATGTCCACAATAGGCAAACTGTGGAAGGAGCCTTGGTGTCCATCAAAAGATGAATGGATAAAGAAGATGTGGTCTATGTATACAATGGAATATTACTCAGCCATTAGAAACAACGAATACCCACCATTTGCTTCAATGTGGATGGAACTGAAGGGTATGATGCTGAGTGAAGTCTATTTGAGAAGGACAAACATTATATGGTATCATTCATTTGGGGAATATAAAAAATAATGAAAGGGAATAAAGGGAAAATGAGAGAAAATGAGTGGGGAATATCAGTGAGGGAGACAGAACATGGGAGACTCCTAACTCTGGGAAACGAACAAGGGGTGGTGGAAGGGAGGTAGGCAGGGGATTGGGGTGACTGGGTGACAGGCACTGAGGGGGGCACTTGATGGGATGAGCACTGGGTGTTATGCTATATGTTGGCAAATTGAACTCCAATAAAAAAAATATATGTATATAATACTTCCTGTAGTGGTTTATGGATTCAACACAATTCAAAATTCCAGCCATCTTTTTTGCAGAAATTGACAAACTGATCTTAAAATTTAAGGGAACCACAATAACCAAAAACAGTTTTTTCCATTCCTTGTAACTTTATTTTTTGTTCTGACAATGACCTTCAACATGATTTTTTTTTGTCTTTTTTTTTTTTTCAAAAATTAAAAAAAAATTTTCAGGGGTTTCAGGAGTAGAATTTTAGTGATTCATTACTTACACACAACACCCAGTGCTCAACAGAACAAGTGCCCTCCTTAATACCTATCACTCATGTAGCTCATCCCCTGCCTACCGCCCCTCCATCAATCCTGTTTGTTCTCAATTATTAGGAGTCTCTTACGGTTTGCTTCCCTCTCTTTTTTTCCCCTTTCCCTATGTTCATCTGTTTTCTTTTTCTTTCTTTTCTTTTCTTTCTTTTCTTTTCTTCTTTTCTTTTTTAGATTTTATTTATTTGAAAGAGAGAGTGAGTGGGCGAGCAGGAGCAGTGGGAGGGGCAGAGGAAGAGGGAGAAGACGACTCCTGACTGAGCAAGGAAGCCTGATATGGGGCACGATCCCAGGACCCCAAGATCATACCCTGAGCTGAAGGCAGATCTTAACTGACTGAGCCACCCAGGCACCCCTCATCTGTTTTGTTTCTTAAATTCCACATGTGAATGAGATCATATGGTCTTTTTCTGACTTACCTCACTTAGCAGGATATACCCTAGCTCCATCCATGTCATTGCAAATGGCAAGATTTCATTCTTTTTAACGGTTGAGTAATTATCTATCTATCATCTATCTATATCTATCTATCTATATCTATCTATCTATCTATCTATCTATCTATCTATCTATCTATCTTCTTTATCCATTCATTAGTCGATGGACAGTTGGGCTCTTTCAATAATTTGACTATTGTTAATAATGCTGCTATAAACATCAAGGTGCATGTGTCTCATCTGAATCAGTATTTTGTATCCTTTGGGTAAACACCTACTAATATAATTGCTGGGTCATAGGGTAGTTCTATTTTTAACTTTTTAAGGAAACTCCATACAGTTTTTCACAGTGACTATAATCTTTTTTTTTGGTTTTTGTTTTTTGGTTTTTGGACTATAATCTTTTTATAAAAAAGAATACAGCTGGAGGGCTTACACTTCCTGTTTTTATTTTGAGTATAGTTGACACACAATGTCACATTAGTTACAAAAGTACAGCATAGTGATTCAACAAATTTATACATTATGCTATGTTCATCACAAGTGTAGCTACCATCTCTCCTGATATATCACTAGTACAATATCATTGACTATATTTCTTATGCTCTGCTCTTTATTCTTGTGACTTAACTGAAAGCCTGTTATTCTCTCTCCCCTTCACTTGTTTTGCCTAACCCCCCAACCACCCCACTCCACCCCACCCCCAGCAACTATGAGTTTGTTCTCTGTATTTATAAGTCTGATTCTACATTGTTTGTTTATACATTTGTTGTTCTTATTGGTTTAATCTAGACTCCACTTATGAGTGAAATCATATAGTGTTTGTCTTTCTCAGTGTGACTTATTTTATTTAGCATAATACCCTCTAGGTCCATCCATGTTGTCTCAAATGGCACAATCTCATCCTTTTATGGCTGTGTAATATTCCATTGCATATTTGTACCACATCTTATTTATTCATCTATTTGTGGACACATAGATTGTTTCCCATATCTTGGCTATTGCAAATAATGCTACAATAAACTGGAATTATTTGATCATATGGTAATGCTATTTCTAATTTTTTGAGGAACCTCCATACTGTTTTCCACAGTGGCTGCACCAATTTGCATTCCTACCAACAGTGTACAAGGGTTCCTCTTTCTTCATGTCCTCTCCAACACTTGTTGTTTCATGTCTTTTTTATTCTAGCCATTCTGACAGGTATAAGGTAATATCTCATCGTGGTTGTGACTTGCATTTCTTTGGTGATTAGTGATGTTAAGCGACTCTACATGTGTCAGTTGGCTATCCGCATATCTTCCTTAGAAAAATGTCTATTCAGGCCCTCTGGCCATTTTTTAATTAGACTGTTTTTTTCCAGTGTTGAGTTGTATAAGTTCTTTAAAAAAAAAAAAGATTTTATTTATTCATGAGAGACAGAGACAGAGCAAGACAGAGACACAGGCAGAGGGAGAAGCAGGCTCCATGCAGGGAGCCTGACATGGGACTCGATTCCAGGTCTCCAGGATCAGGCCCTGGGCTGAAGGCAGCACTTAACTGCTGAGCCACCCGGACTGCCCATAAGTTCTCAATATAGCTTGGATATTAACCTCTTATTGGATATATCATTTGCAAGTATCTTCTCTCAATCAGTAGGTTGTCCTTTTGTTTGACTGATAGTTTTCTTTGCTGTGCAAAAGCTTTTCATTTGATGTAGTCCCAAGAGTTTATTTTTGCTTTTGTTTCCCTTACCCTAGGAGAAATATCTAGAAAAATGTTGCTATAGCCAATGTCATAGAAATTACTGCCTACGTTCTCTTCTAGGACTTTTATAGTTTCAGGTCTTACGTTTAAGTCTTTAATCAATTTGTTTATTTTTGTGTATGGAGTTAAAAGATGGTCCAGTTTCATTCTTTTACAAATAGCTGTCCTATTTTCCCCAGTACCACTTATTGAAGAGACTGTCTTTTCTCCAATTTATACTCTTGCCTCCTTTATCATAGCATAGTTGTGGGTTTATTTCTGGGTTCTCTTTTCTGTTCCACTCATCTTTGTGTCTGTTTTTGTGCCAGCACCTTACTGTTTTGCTTACAACAACTTTGTGGTATATCTTGAAACTGGAATTGTGATGCCTCCAACTTTGTTCTTTCTCAAGATTCCTTTGGCCATTCAGTTTCCATATAAATTTTAGGATTAATTGTTCTACTGCTAGTATTTTTATAAGGATTGCACTGAATCAGCTTTGTGCAGTGACAGTATCATAGCCAATGAGGTTTATCCACAGCACAATTATTGCTATAAGTATTGCACTGAATCTGTAGATTGCTTTGGGTAATATGGACATCTTAACAATATTAATTCTAATCCACGAGCATGAAATATCTTTCCATTTGTGCTACCTTCAATTTCTTTCATCAATGTTTTATACATTTTGAAATACAGATATTTCACTTCTTTGGTTAAATTTATTTCTAGGTACTTTACTCTTTTTGGTGCAATTATAAATAGTGTTGTTTTCCTAATTTCTCTTTCTGCTTGTTATTGGTGTATAGAAATATTACCAATTTCTGAGTATTAACTTTATATACTGCAACTGTACTGAATTCACTTATTACTTATAGTCTTTTTTTTGGTGGTCTTTGGTGGGATTTTCTACATACAGTATCATGTCATCTGGAAATAGTGACATTTTCATTTCTTCTTTACCAATATGGATGCCTCTTTCTTTTCCTTGTCTGATTGCTATGGCTAGAACTTCTAGTATTATGTTGAATAAAAGTGCCAAGAGTGGACATCCTTGCCATATTCCTGATCTTAAGGAAAAGCTCTGAGTTTTCCCCATTGAGTATGATGTTAGCTGAGGATTTTTCACTTATAACCTTTATTATGTTGAGATATGTTCCCTCTAACCCCACTTTGTTGAGTTTTATCATGAATGGATATCGAATTTTGTCAAATGTTTTTTCTGCATCTATTGAAATGATCATTAGATTTTTATCCTTTGTTTTGTTAATGTGGTATATCACATTGATCGATTTGCAAATATTGACCCATTCTGCAACCCCAGAATAAATTCCACTTGATCATGGTGATTGATCTTTTTTTTTTTTATTGATCTTTCTTAATGTATTGTTGAATTTGGTTTGCTAATATTTTGTTGAGGACTTTTGCATCTATGTTCATTAGGGATATTGGCCTATAGCTTTTTTTGTAGTGTCTTTGTTTAGTTTTCATATCAGAGTAATATTGGATTTATAGAATGTATTTGGAAGCTGTGCTTCCTCTTCCATTTTTTTGGAATAGTTTGAGAATAGGTATTAACTCTCCTTTAAATGTTTGGTAGAAAAAAAAAAATAAATGTTTGGTAGAATTCACCAATGAATCTGCCTGGTCCTGGACTTTTATTTTTTGGTAGCTTTTTGGTTATCAATTCAATTTTGTTACTTATAATCAGTCTATATAGATTTTCTATTTCTTCCTGGTTCAGTTTTGGAAGATTGTATGTTTCTGGGAACTTACTCATTCCTTCTAGGTTGTCCAATTTGTTGACATAGAATTTTTCATAGTATTCTCTTATAATTTTCTGTGTTTCTCTGGTGTTAGTTATTTCTCCTTTCATATCTGGTTTTGTTTACTTAGGTCCTTCCTTCCTTCCTTCCTTCCTTCCTTCCTTCCTTCCTTCCTTCCTTCCTTCCTTCCTTCCTTTTTTATGAGTGTGGTTACCAATTTTCTCTTTTCAAAGACCTGGCTCTCAGTTTCACTGATGTTTTTACTTTTTTTTAAGTCTGTATGTCATTTACGTCTGCTCTGCTCTTTATTATTATCTTTCTTCTACTCACCTTGGGCTTTGTTCTTTTCCTAGTTCCTTTAGGTATAAGGTTAGATTGTTTATTTGAGATTTTTCCTGTTTCTTTTTTTTTTTTTTTTCCTGTTTCTTGAGTCAGGCCTGTATCGCTATATATTTCCCTCTTAGAACTGCTTTTGTTGTGTCTCAAAGATTCCAGACCATCATGTTTTCATTTTTATTTGTCTCCAACTATTTTTTTTTATTTCTTTGAGTGTTTTCTTGACTCACTGGTTTAGTATCATGTTGTTTAGTCTCCATGTATTTGTTTTTTTTCTTGTGATTTATTTCTAGTTGTATACCCTTAATATATATCATAATTCCAATCTTCTTAAATTTATTGAGGCTTTTTTTTTTTTTTTTTGTGGCCTAATATGTGATCTGGAGAATGTTCCATGTACCTTTGAAAAGAATGTATATTTTGTTGGTTTTGGATGGAATGTTTTGTATATATATGTTATGTCCATCTGGTCCAATGTGTCATTCAAAGATGTCATTTCCTCGTTGATTTTCTGCCTGATCTATCCATTAATATAAGTGAGATATTAAAGGCTCCTACTATTATTGTACATTACCATCAATTTCTCTTTTTATGTCCATTCATATTTGCTTTCTGTATTTAGGTGCTCTAGTGTAGGGTCATAGATATTTATAATTGTTATATTCTTTTGTTGAACTGATCCCTTTATCATTATGTAATGCCCTATTTTCTCTTGTTACAGTCTTTGTTTTAAAGTCCATTTTGGGTGGCTCAGCAGTTGAGTGTCTGCCTTTGGCTCAGGGCGTGATCCTGGGGTCCCTGGGGGGAGCCTGCTTCTCCCCCAACCTGTGTCTCTGCCTCTCTCTGTTTGTCTCTCCTGAATAAAATATTTAAATAATAATAAATAATAATAATAATAATAATAATAATAATAATAAAATAAAGTCCATTTTGTCAGGGGCATGTGGGTTGATTAAGTGTTCAACTCCTGGTTTCAGCTCAGGTCATGATCTCATAGTTATGGGATTGAGGCCCACACTGGGCTCTGCGCAGAGTCAATTTCAGATTCTTTCTTGGTCCCCTCTGCCCCTCCATACTCGTGCACGCATGCTCTCTCTCTTAAAAAATTTTAAGTCTATTTTGTCAGATATAAGTATTGATACCTTGGCTTTTTTCCTCCTCCATTTGTATGATAAATGTTTTTCCATCCCTTCACTTTCAGTCTATATGTGTCATGAGGTCTGAGGGGAGTCTCTTGTAGGCAGCAGATAGACAGGTTTTGCTTTTTATCTACTGTTATCTTATATCTTTTGATTGGAGCATTTAGGCCATTTATATCCAAAGTAATTATCGATAGATGTGTACTTATTGCCATTTTGTTATTGTTTTATGGTTGTTTTTTGTATTCTTCTTTGTTCTTTTCTTCTCTTGCTCTCTTTCTTTGTGATTGATGAGCTTCTATTGTTTTATGTTTGAGTTTCTTTTTTTGTGTATCTGTCATAAGTTTTGGGTTGGTGGTTACCATGAATAACCATCCTAAGTAAATAGAGTCTGCATTAATTTGATGGTCATTTTTTTCCTTTTCTTCAAGAATTTTTTCTTTTCCTTTTTCCTCTTCTTTTCCTCTTCCTCTTCCACATTTTATGTACCTATTGTCATATTTTACATCTTTTTAGTCATAACTTTCTTATGTCTAATTATGACCAGTTTTTTCCACTTAAAAAAGTGCCTTTAACATTTCTTGTAAGGTTGGTTTAGTGGTGATAAACTCATTTATCTTTTGTTTGTCTGGGAAACTATTTATCTCTCCTTCAAATCTGAATGTTAACCTTGCTGGGTAGAGAATTCTTGGTTGTAAGTTTTTGCCTTTCAGCACTTTGAATATATTATGCTACTTTCTTCTGGCTTGCAAAGTTTCTGCTAAACAATCAACTGATAGGTTTATAGATTTTCCCTTCTAGGTAGTTACCTACAAGGTATTCTTGTTTCTTTCTTGCTGCTTTTAAGATTCTATCTGTACCTTTTGACATTTTAATTATTATGTGTCACAGTGTGGACCTCCTTGGGTTTATCTGGTCTGAAACTCAATGCTTCTTAGACTTGGATGTGTATTTCCTTCCCTAGATTAGGATGGTTTTGGTTATTACTTCTTCAAGTAAGTTTTCTACCCATTTTTCTCTCTCTTCTTCTTCTGGGGCCCCTATGAAATGAATGTTTGTTCATTTGATATTGTCCAAGAGATCCCTTAACCTATCTTCTTTTTAAAAAATTCTTTTCTTATTTTGCTGTTCTGCTTGGGTACAATCCAATACCCTATCTTCCAGATAGCTGATATGGTCTGCTGTTAATTCCCTCTAGGTATTTTTTTTTGTTTTATTTCTGTTACTGTATTCTTCAATGTTGATTGGTTTTTATATTTTCTATCCCTCTATTGAAGGTATTACTGAGCTCTTCCACTCTTTCCTCCAGCCTGTGATTTAAGATCATTACTTTATCAGATGTACTGTCTTTTTTTAATCAGACGTATTATTAATCTCCATTTCAGTTAGTTCTTTTTCTGAAATTTTTTCTTGTTCTTTCTTTTGCAGCATACTCCTGTCTCCCCATTTTGCTTGACCTTCTGTGCTTGTTTCTATAGATTAAGCAGAATAGCTACTTCTCCTAAACTTCAAAGAATGGTCTTATGTTTGGTTGTCCCCTATGTAGACTGTGTGTACTTAGTGACTTTTGCTGGCTGGCTGGAGCTGTGACTGTCATGAGCTGAGGGTTCTGTGCTTTCCACATTATGCATTCCCTGTCAGGGCTAAAAGTGAGTTGGAAAAATAAAATAAAATAAAATAAAACAAAATAAAATAAAATAAAATAAAAGTGAGTTGGATGCAAGCCAGGGTGTCCCAGGGTTCTATGCACAGAGAGCACCCTAGCAAGGCAGCTGAAGCTGAAATAGGTGCCATCCAGGATGTTCCAGGGTGCTCTGTGCAGGGGGTGCCTTGATGGGGTGGCTGGAGCTGATGTGTATGTGGGCCAGGAAGTTCTTGAGCTCTCTGCACAGACAGTACCCTAGCAGAATAGCTGAAACTAAAGTGGATGCAAGACAGTGAAATCCAGGACTCCATATATAGAGAGGGCACCTAGGCAGGATAGTTGAAGCAGAAGTGGATATAAATAGGGATATTCCTAGACTCTCCACATTGAGAGTGCCCCGAAGGGGCTGCTGAAGCTGAGGTGGGGTTCAGGCCAGGATGTCCTAGGGCACTCTGCACAGGGAATGTCCTGGCAGGACAGCTAAAGCTAAAATAGGCATGGGCCAATATGGTCCCTGGGCTGTCCATGCAAAATGTACCCTGACAGGGCAGCTGGGGCTGAATTAAGTGCATGCCAGGGTTTCCTGGGCTTCCCACACTGAGGTTGACCTTGCAGGACAGCTGAAACTGACTGGGTGCAGGCTGGAGTATCCCAAGGTGTTCAGCATAACAGGTAGCCAGGTGGCTAGAGCTGAGGCCAGCATGGGAGGGAGGGGTCTGGGGCACTCCCCACAGAGGGTGCTCTTGTGAGGTGGCTAAAACCTATAGAGGCAGAGGCCTGGGGTTCCTGGGGCACTCTTCACAGGTGTCACCCTACAGGGTGGGTGGATCCAAAGGAGATTCCAACTGAGATGTTGTGGGGGTGCTCTGCACTGAGGGAATCCTAGCAAGCTGTCTAAACCCAAAGTGAAAATAGTCCTGGAGTGTTCTTGGGTATATTGTGTCTGCATCACCTTGGCACAAAGGTTTGGGCTGTAGTGAGCTCTAACCAGGGGTGTCCCAGTGACACTACTCTGTGACCATCTTGGTGGCACAATTAGGGCTGATCTGGGCTAAGGCCCCAGGGTTTACTGAGATGGCAGCTGGTTAGGGTGCCCAGACCATGCACTGGCCTATGCTTTCAAAGTGGAAGGGGAGTATAAACCATGCCCACTAACCCCTCTCACCTAGAGAGTAAGGGAGCCCAAAAAACATAGGTGGGGGAAGAGCAGAAGAATGAATCTGAAAAGGCAAATGACTTGTGTGGTTCTCCAGAGCAAATTACTAACATTTTTGTATCTTTCATTCTCTATGAAATATTTATGTTAATGGAAAAATACTATTTTAGGTTCTCAAAAGGAAAATGCATCATTGAAGGCAAAGTATTATTATGTCATATTAGGACATTTATAAACACTTTTCTAATTTAAAAATATTTATCTCTTTCCTGATGATAATCTAACCAAGTAGATCAGGATTCTTATTTCAGAGGCAAGAAACAATGGGCAAGAGAGAATGCATCCTTAGCTAAACTGAGGCCTAAGGCCCATGCCTGAGCATATGTCACTGGGGCAGGCTTTGTCCAGTGAACATCAAATCAGACGGCCAGGGACCCTGCTCTGATGCCATCATCTGATTGTGAAGACTCATACCTTCCCATCCCAGCTAAGTGCCATGGGACCCTGAGAAGACCTGAACTCTGGTCTTAGTAATGTCCTGGTACTAGCCATTTGCATCTTATCTTAAAGTCCCATCACTCTGTCACCTCTGTGTCCTGAGCCAAGGCCACCAGCCCACCAATCCTCTGGGCCCAAATTAAAGCACACGGACACCTGTAAAGTCCCTGGGCTAACAGAGACTGAGGGAGTCCAGCAATATGTCATTGGGGTATCCACGCAGCCCCCTCCTACCACCAATGCTGAGCCGGCAGCACTCCAGCTCCATGTGGCATGTGGCTGAGTAAGAATCTTCCCCCAGATGCTTCCAGAAACCTCTAAGCCAGACAACCATGAACCCTGATGTTCTATACTTTCTGCTCAACCCATTTAACAAGCCCTGCATCAAAACATCGGTGCAGAATAGGGAAACCAGAGCACCCACATATGCCTATCCCTGTCCTGCTCCCCTCTAGAGTTCCCTACACTTCTTCCCTTTTTTCCAGAAATGCCAAATGATTTGCATTACTTTTCCCTGTTCAAAGACTTCTCTGTATCACAAATTTCCTCCAGCTCTAGGTGGCATTTCCTCCCTCCTCTCCTTGGGACCATGAAGGCAAATGGTTACAGGGACATTTTTTGCAGAGTGGTCCCCTGTAAAATATTTTCAAAATGTTTTTTGTGGGGCAGCCCGGTGGCTCAGTGGTTTAGCGCCACCTTCAGCCCAGAGCCTGATCCTGGAGACCCCGGATCGAGTCCCACATCGGGCTTCCTGTGTGGAGCCTGCTTCTCCCTCTGCCTGTGTCTCTGCATCTCTCTCTCTGTGTCTCTCATGAATAAATAAAATCTTAAAAAAATATTTTTTCTGTAACATTATTCATGCTGTAAAGAGAACATCCTTATAGATAAACCTTTGCTGACATTTATGGAATTGCAGGGCCAAGGGACAAGAACAATATAGAGGCTTTTGATGCATACTATCAACTGGGGAGACAGAGTAACTATTGATAATACCCTTTATCCTCCAATATGACAATGTAGTTAGTTTAAATTTAATCTGATTAGCCAGAAGAGACCATGGATTTGATGAGATTCTAAACCTGTCTGTAGAGCAAATAGCAGCAGGGTGTCCACTGAGTCTCAGTAGCCAAGGCCAGGGCTGCTCCAGAAACCCAGTTTAGGAAAAGAAGTCCAAAGAAACAAGAAGCCCTAAAGTGAAAGGGGAGCACACTTCTAGTCTCAGTCACCACTAAGGAAATCTCTAAACTGCAGCCCAAAGCAAATAGGAATTTTGGGCTCATCTTCTAAAACAAAGCCCTTCCTAGGAACTTCTGAGAAAAAGAAATTTAGTATAAAAGCCACTTATCACCCAAGGCTCTGACCATTTTGTTCCTTAAACCTTTTTCCAGCAATAATTTGGAAATCATTAAGCCTCAGACTCACTGTACCAATGATGTTGACTTCCAGTCAGCCTCCCTTACTTCTGTGATTTCCTAAAAGTATAAATGTGTATTTCCTAAAAGTCCTAAAAGTATCGAAGTATGTGTATTTTTCTTAAGTGATGATGCTGGTCTGGAAAATCATATCTTCCTGATTTGGTAACTTGGAGGGATTTCTTGCTCTTTGGCAAGAAACTAGATTTAAGCCTAGTACTACTTTACAGTTAACTGATAAGTCAATACTGATACATTATGTTAACTAAAATCCATAGCTTTACATTAAGATTCACTCTGTGTTGTACATTCCATGAGTTTTAACAAATGCATAATGATGTGTACCCCACTATTGTAGTATACAGAAGAGTTTTCTGTCCTAAAAATTCACTGTACTTGGCCTATTTCTCCCTCCTTCTTTTGAAACCCTGGCAACCATGGATCTTTTTTACTATCTTCAGAGTTTTGCCTTTTCCAAAATATCATGAAGTGAAACATACAACATGTAACCTTTTCAAATTAGCTTCTTTCACTTAGTAATTTGCATTTAGGATTCCTCCACGTCATGGGTTGGTAGCTCATATCTTTTTTTTTTTTTAAGATTTTATTTATTTATTCACGAGAGACACAGGCAGAGGGAGAAGCAGGCTCCATGCAGGGAGCCTGACGTGGGACTCGATCCTGGGTCCCCAGGATCCGGCCGTGGGCCGAAGGCGGTGCTAAACCGCTGAGCCACCTGGGCTGCCCAGCTCATTTCTTTTTACACCTGGATAATATTCTGTTGTCTGGATGTGCCACAATTTGTTTATCCACTCATTTATTGAAATCTCTTGGTTGCTTCCAAGTTCTAGCAATCATGATTAAAAACACTGTAGACATTTATGTATAGGTTTCTAAGTGGACATGTTTCCAACTCATTTGTTTAAATGTTATAGAGTACAACTGCTGGATCAGGGGGAAAGAGTTTGTTCAGTTTTCTAAGAAACTGCCAAAACGTCTTCCAAAATGGCTGTAACATTTTACATTCCCTCAAGTAATGAATGAGAGTTTCTGTTCCTCCACATCCCCACCAGCATTTGATGATGTCAGTGTTTTGGGTTTTGGCCATTCTAATAGGTGTACAGTGGTATTGAACTATTGTTTTAATTTGCAATTCCCTGATAATATATGCTAAGTATCTTTTCATGTGCTTATTTGCCATCTGGATATTTTCTTTGGAAAGGTTTCCATTCAGATCTTTAGCCTATTTTTAAATTGGGTTGTTTTCTTATTGTTGAGCTTTAAGAGAACTTTGTATATTCTGGATACCAGTCCTTTATCAGATATGTGTGTTGCAAGTATTTTCTCCCAGGCTATTGCTTGTCTTTTCATTCTCTTGAAGTATCTTTTTCAGACATTTTAAATTTCGATAAAGTCCAACTTACCCATTTTTTTTTTTCAAACATACTGCCAGTGATGAGATTCAATGCCCAAAGAAAAGAGTAAATATGGCCTGGCTGCCTATTGGCTTCACCTCTGATCTGAAAGGCTGTTTCCTTGGGAAATTCAGCTCCATAGATCATGATATAGGTGGGAATCATCTATCATATCCTTTCTGCCTGAAATGCCCATGAAGTCATAAGAAAGGGAAATGGTCACCCTGATCTGGGTTCAAACTTTCTAAGGTGAAGAGACTGGGCAGTCATAAAAAGTGACGGCCAGATGGGAAATGGAAGGGAGAATGGGACACACTGTGCCTCAGCTGGAATGTCTGTCGGCCATGCCAGGGACTGAAGTCCTGTTATTCATAGCCATTAATATGTGCTATGCTTTCCATAGCCTGGTCTGAATTTGTTTTTTGTTTTTGGTTTTTTTCCTCATAAGCTTTCTGTCTCCTCCACAAGATGGGATTCACTGACAGCCTCATGAATCTTTTAAAAATCCAAACTGTATTAATATCTCATTATTATAGTAAAGTGAGGATTAGGAACCATGTTTAAGGATGGAAAAAGTAAAGTGATTTTAATGGAATGAAAAATGAAAAAGCAAAGTAAAACAAATATGTGGGCCTCCTACTTACAGCAGTAATGTAGCTCCTTAATCTATCCCAGCTGCCACAGCTCACAGAAGAGAGGGGAGTTATTTGTCGTGGGAAACTGGAGTTCTGTGAGTTGCAATAGCAGCCCTTGAAAATCACAGCCCTGAGGGCAGAGCATTTTCCTCTGCAGTAATGGGCTCACTTCTCTTCAATCTCAGGGACACTCTGCTGGTGATCATTGCTCTTTTTATCCTGGTTCCAAGTAAACATCTCCAATAAGTAACCTGGAAGCACAAACTCTCTGAGCTGCTCCATGTGATGAGCACCTGACCCAGAAGTCCAGTCTCTCTATCCTTCAGGAGAATTGTGGGAACAATTAAGGGAAACAGATGAAAGGTAGCTCTGATAGCTTATGAACTCACTTATGAAGTGGCTGTGACAGGATCAGAACTAGACTGTTTAAAGTCATTTTTTCAAACTCTTCTATTTTTTAAAAACATTTAATTTATTTATTCATGAGAGACACACACAGAGAGAGGCAGAGACATAGGCAGAGGGAGAAGCAGGCCCCCATGCTGGGAGTCCGATATGGGACTCGATCCCAGACCCCAGGATCACTCCCTGGGCCAAAGGCAGGCACTCAACCGCTGAGCCACCCAGGCGTCCCTCAAGCTCTTTTATTGTGGCAAATTATAGCCAACTTAAAATCTACCATTTAAACCACTCATAGGTGTATAGTTCAGTGCCATTAAGTGCAATCACATTGTTTTGCAACCATAGCTATCATCCACCTCCAGACCTTCTTCATCATCCTAAACTGAAACTCCTTACCCATTAAACATTATTTCCCCTCCCTCCTTAGTCCCTAGCAACCACGATTCTGCTCTCTGAATTTGGCTATTCTAGGTACCTCACATAAAGAGAAATCATACAGTATTTGCCCTTCTGTTTGGCTTATTTCACTTAGCATAATGTCTTCAGAATTCATCTGTACCATATGCCAAAGTTTCATTTCTTTTTAAGAGTCTCATGCCGGGTGCTAGAATTTCATTTCTTTTTAATGCTGAGTAATATTCCATTGTATGTATATATCACATTTTATTTATTCACTTATCCATTGATGGACATTTGACTATTGTGATAATGCTGCTACAAACATGGGTGTACAAATAACTGTTTGAGTCCCTGCTTTCAATTCCTTTAGGTATATACCTAAGAGTGGAATTTTTGGGGAATATAGTAATTCTATATTTGGCCTTCTGAGGACTCACCATATTGTTTTTTCAGAGTGACTGCACCATTTTACATTCTCACCAATAATGCACAAATGTTCAATTTCTTTACATTCACATCAATGCTTTTTTTTTTATTATGGCCATCCTAATGAATGTGAAGCAGTACCTCACTGGTTTGATTCGCATTTCTCTAATCACATGATGCTGAGCATCTTTTCATGTGTTTATTGGACATTTGTATATCTCTTTAGAGAAATATCTATTAAACAGCTTTGTCCATTTTTTTGAACATTTTATTTATTTATTCATTAGAGACTCAGAGAGAGAGAGAGGCAGAGACATAGGCAGAGGGAGGAGCAGGCTCCATGCAGGGAGCCCGATGTGGGACTCGATCCGGGGTCTCCAGGATCATGCCCTGGGCCGAAGGCAGGCGCTAAACCGCTGAGCCACCCAAGGATCCCGTTTTGGGTTGTTCTTCGTTTTGCTGTTGTCATTGAGTTGTAGAACTTCTTTATATGTCCGGGATATTAAGCTCTGATGAGATATATGATTTGTAAATACTTTCTCCCATTCAATGGGTTGTACTGTTTTGATTTTGCCTCAGATGTGTCCAGTTTAATTTTTAACCACCCAACTAGGCCAGGTGTCCCCTGTATTTTTTTCCTGATTTTGTCAGGGACCTGTCTCTAGGTAGACCCACTTTTCTGAGGATAGGTTATAACATCTCAACATTTTTTAGAGCAAATAGTACAAAACCACTTGTTAGCAGATTCTCCCACAATTTTTTTTTTATTTATTTATGATAGTGACAGAGAGAGAGAGGCACAGAGACACAGATTCTCCCACAATTTTTAACACCTTGTTAGGTATCAGTTCAAACCTGCTACTTTGTTTGGATTAATCATTTATTAAACTTATTTTGCACAGCAGTTTACTGAAACCTTTACTATTAAGTCTCTTATAATGTTTACAACTTTGGAGAAAATAAAGTGATTGGATTCCTCCTAAGTCTTAATATCTCTTAAGTCCTAATTTGGGGAGGTGAACTTCATTTAATCATTGAACGTTCTCTGAGGATCTACAACAGAAGTTTATTACATGTGGCCTAGGAAAAGTGCTGAGCATAAGAGAGGCTCTTTAGATATGCACACATTTATGTATCTTAAATGTACATACAGTATTGTGTATGTACCTTAGTAAACTATGTATTTCTTTGTTCGCTTAAGAATATTTCATTAGGGGATCCCTGGGTGGCGCAGCGGTTTAGCGCCTGCCTTTGGCCCAGGGCGCGATCCTGGAGACCCGGGATCGAGTCCCACGTCGGGCTCCCGGTGCGTGGAGCCTGCTTCTCCCTCTGCCTGTGTCTCTGCCTTTCTCTCTCTCTGTGTGTGACTATCGTAAATAAATAAATAAGTAAATAAAGAATATTTCATTAGATGCACTTTTTGTAGGACCAACTGTCGTAATTCTTGCATTTATCAGCGTATTCTCTATTCTAGAGAAGAATTTTTACTTCTGCCACATTTGTTTCGGGTGGCCTGCTCTTGCCAGGCGCAGGAACCCTGGCCCTCTGAAAGTAGGCTTCAAAGTGCTGCTGATGGTACCATTGCTTTCATTCTGTTTCGTCTGCTGAGAAGTGCATTTGGGTGTGCTTACCTATTCCTGACACCCCCTTCAGCCCTCCTTCCTTAAGGACCGCTGCACTGTGTGCCTTCGAAGGGCCACCAGAGGACAAGTCTGTTAACGGGCTAGTGTTACTGACGGTCACCATTACAGCACCACACGAGTCCCTCTTCCCTCACACATCCTGTTTGAAATAATAACAACAAAAAAATTACTTGCCTGGGGTCAGCCATGCCGTCTGGCTTCCGTTTCCTGATGCCGACAGACTGGAAAGCCTTTGCCTTCTTCTCTGCTCCCACATTCAAGGATTCTGCGAGAGGCAGAAAGTACCATTGGGCGGTTGTTACCACTTACAACTGAGGATTTGGCCCCGCATGAGGATGTTTAGAAACAAGTTTGTTAGAGCTGAACCAGATCAGCGGAACGTCAGGGAACCGGAGGTCAAGTTAAGACATTGAAGAATGTTTTGTTTTAATTTTTTATTTATTTATTTATTTTAGATTTTATTTGTTCATGAGAGACACACAGACAGAGAGAGACATAGGCAGGGGGAGAAGTAGGCTCCCTCCCGGGGGCCCCATGCGGGACTCGACCTCATGCAGGACCACAACCCAAGCCAAAGGCAGTTGCTCAACCCCAGGGCCACCCAGGCGCCCCTTAAAGAATGTCTTCATAGCAGGGGCTTCAAATGAGAGGCGCTCGGTGCTTACCTCCAGAAGCGGGGGAAGGCAGGTTTCCACAGAAAATACGACTGGGTTCCGCTTCCGGTTGCCGCCCGGCACGGACAGGAAGTCCTGCTGCTTTAGAGCACGTGACAAAGCCCACGTCCCGAGAGAGGTGAGACGCCGACGTGAACACGTGCGTGCGTGGGTGCGTCTGCGTGCGTGGTGCGTCTGCGTGCACGTCCGGCGTGCGTGGGCCCGCGTGCCCCGCGTGAGCCTGTAATCCGGGCGAAGGTCAGTGGCACCGCTCCCGCGGCGGTTTGTTTCCCGCCTCCTCGCAGCGTCCAAGGGACCGGCTGGGCCTCGAGTCCACCCAGGACTGGTGCGATCTCAGGTAACTTGGGCTGTCGGAGGTTATGTAGCCTGTTTCGACGTCTGGGAAGGAGAAGGTCCTTGCTGTTCACGGCAGGAAATGGATGCGCTGGGAACCGCAGCAGATTGTGCATCGTGGATCTAGCTCAGGCTACAGACATAAGCTCAGGATGAAGGGTTATTTTTATTTTTATTTTTTAGCTTCCACCCCCGTCCTTACCTTCATTTTTTTTTTTTAATTTTTATTTATTTATGATAGTCACAGAGAGAGAGAGGCAGAGACATAGGCAGAGGGAGAGGGAGAAGCAGGCTCCATGCACCGGGAGCCCGACATGGGACTCGATCCCGGGTCTCCAGGATCGCGCCCTGGGCCAAAGGCAGGCGCCAAACCGCTGCGCCACCCAGGGATCCCCCTTACCTTCATTTTTATTGTCATTTCAGAATCAGGACATTCATCTTTTTTATTGGCTCTCCTCTGATGTCGGCCCTAATTACTCTCCCCACATGAAATTCTGTGCAGACGCTGAAATGCCCCCAAGGCTTCCATATGGAAGGAAGCCATCCACTCCATTTTTCTGGAGCTCTGAAAGTTGGAAGTCAGGGAGCCAGGCGCTCCTTTATCTCCCAAGGTGCCCTAGGGGATGCCAGGCTTAATGGCCGTTCATTGTGCCGATGCTTCCCTCCAGCTTCACAAATTGCCCAAAGAGATGGCTCGCCGTCAGAGAATAATCTTTTCCACTGGGGATTATTTCTTGACTCTTGGTTGATTTTCTCTTAGATTTTGCTTGACCTCATTTAGTCTGCTACTCTCTCTGCATCACAGTGGCCATTACTGCATTTTTGTTTTGTTTTGTTTAATGGACTCTTCACTGCCTTCCCCACTTACAGACTCTCCTCGTGCCAATCTAGTCTGCGCACACTGTTTCCAGACTAACCTGGATGGACAATGTTTCTGCTCCAATGTGGGCCTCTCACAACCTGGAGAATTAAATAAAAAGCCTTATTAAATAAAAAGTACTCAAACACTCTACCATGTGGTTCAGCCTCCCGTACAAATGCTCTCTGGCCAGAACGCATGTCTTATTATTCTCATCACTCACGTAGTTTCCCTGCTGTTCCTCATGTTCTCCCATTAGTCTGCAAGGTACCCACTTTACCTGCTCACAGTGTCCCCCGTTTCCATGCTCCAATGCACACCTATTTCTGTCATCAAGATTTTCCCGGTCACCCCAAAAGTTAAGATTATATCATTTTCAAAATCTCCACAGCCTGTACTCATGCCACTTGTACAGTGATCACATCTGCTTTGTATTAAAGTTATTCATGTTTATGTCTTAGCCTCAAAGAGGGCAGGGCAATGCTTTCTAATCTGTAATTCCCTGAAAGCTGGCATACCGGTTTGTATACAGTATGCAGAAGCAAGTCAGCAGGGATATAGTGAAATAAACCCCATGTTGAAAAACAGACAAATCTGGAGTTGAGTATTAGCTCTATGATCTTGGTCATGTCACATAATAACTTTTGAGCCTTAGCATGCCCAAGTGTAAAATGAGTATGACTGTATTTTCCTTGAAGGGCCATTACATAGCTCATGTAAGATGATGACATACGTGAATTATCTTTTTTTTTTATTGGAGTTCGATTTGCCAACATATAGCATAACACCCAGTGCTCATCCCGCCAAGTGCCTCCCTCAGTGCCCATCACCTAGTCACCCCAACCCCCCACTCACCTCCCTTTCCACTACCCCTTGTTCATTTCCCAGAGTTAGGTGGCTCTCATGTTCTGTCACCCTCACTGATATTTTCATTCATTTTCTCTCCTTTCCCTTTATCCCCTTTCACTATTTTTTATATTCCCCAAATGAATTAGACCATATAATGTTTGTCCTTCTCCGATTGACTTATTTCACTCAGCATAATACCCTCCAGTTCCATCCACATCAAAGCAAATGGTGGGTATTTGTCATTTCTAATGGCTGAGGAATATTCCATTGTATACATAAACCACATCTTCTTTATCCATTCATCTTTCGATGGGCACCGAGGCTCCTTCCTGAATTATCTTTTATAAAGTACGATACACATGTAAGTATAAACAGTAAGAATTTGATGAATTAAATATATAAGTTTGCAAATTGTTTCCAAAATTCTCCACAACAGGGGTTATCAGAATCACTAGGAATCCTTCTAGGAATATCCTTCTCACTAGGAATTGTATTAGCATCCTCTGCACTTAAAATGATCACTTTTTTTTCTCCTTTTACTCAAACAACTTTTAATTGGGCCTTCAATTGCTAAATTAGAAAGACACAAGGAACTACCCACAGTAGGTTTCTGTCTCCCTCCTAGCAAATCCACCATGATTTAACTTGGCTTAGGAGTACTACCACAGGAATATTGTTTTCATGGTTTTTAAAATGACTATGGACATTATTTTTAATCTTGGTATTTGTGTTTAAGATCAAAAGTTGAATTGGGGCTGAGCCAATGTGTGGCAAATGGCCCCATAGCAACAAAGGTACAAAATTGTAGAAACAGTCTAGATGAAAGTACATTGCAACGGATGGCACAAACTGTGCGTACAAATAGCGGTTGCTCACACTGAAGCCCACAGGCACCTCTTTTTGCGGAGGAGTGAAATAGCTTTCAAGGATACCCTTACATTTTTGCCTAGAAGTGAACTGAACACATTGGAAAGTAGCTATTTTTATGTGCCCCTCCTCAGTTCCTCTAAAGCTGTTGTAAGAGGGAGAAAAACAGATTCTGGAATGCAGTACTTTATAAAATTTTTGGCACCCAAATTTGAATTTGGTCTATGAATAATTCTTGGGCAGGCATGGCAGACTTTCCAATTCCATGAGTGCCAAGCCCTGCATTATTAAAACAAAAAACAAAAAACAAAAAAACCTATGGTTCTTTCCTTGGAAATGATTCCAGATTCCAGCCACGGCAACTTCTTCTGAAGGAACTTGTCACTGTCATCTCTGGGACTCAGTTGGGCTTGCAGGCGGCAGGGTTGGGGGGGTCTAGGGTGGAGTAAAGACAAGGAAAGGTCACAAGCAGAAGAAGGAACAGAGGAACCAAGGCAGCCTTTTCTAGTTTGTCCATTAAGTGGCTGAGGTATCATATCCTTTCTGTCTGCAGCCTCAGTAGAGGCCTAAGAACAGGATCAGCTCCCTTTCTAGGCTTTGGCTTTCTAGACTTTCTAGGCTTTGGTGACTTATTTTTTCTTTCTGTACCTCTCCACCCCTTCTTCCCTCTAGACTGATAATTTTCAGACATGATCTGAGTAAAATTGTTCGGCCTGGTGGAGGAGTGGGCATTTGAGACACAGTTGATTTGTGGCAAGGGTAAACAAGACAGAGGAGCAGACTGTGACAATCCTTAGAGACACTAAAATGAAACACATCCCTGGATCCAGTCATGGTGCCTCTGGTTAGAGCTGACAGGCCCTTGGGTTGGGGTCCCCCCCATCCCACCTTTCTCTATTGAAGTCTACTGATGAGTTGCAGTCCCATTCAGAACCAGCTACTGAATCGAGGAGGGACACCTTTCTGAGGTCTGTTAATAGGTCACTGGGACCACTGGATGTTTTATGATAACTGCAGGCAAACAGACACTGACTGATCAGTTGTTAGAATTTCACTTGACAAAAGGCTTGAGTCTCCAAGCCATCATCAGCTCTTTGTTTCAGGGACAGAGTTTCTCTCCCTCTGCCCCATCTCGGCTGGGTTGTGTTGCTAGATTTCTCCAAAACAACAGAGGATCTGTTGGGGGACGACTGACTGCATCATTGTGACTTTCTTACAGCTCTTCATAGCCTTTGTGTACTAAACTATCTCTTCAGATTGTTTCTGGCTCCAAAATTCTATAACTTTATGAACTATTTCTATTTGTTATTGGTCATAAAAGTCACTAGCCACATGTTTTATTCTCACTTGGGACATAAAGGATCAGAGAGGTTAATTGAGTAATCTAGACCCATGCAGCAAGACAACACTTATTTTGAAACCAAACTTGGGGTATTTGAAGCTCAGGATTCCACTGCCTCACTTTCTTTTATTGATCAGTAACGTATAGCAGAGGTAAAGTGATAATTTATCATCTAAAACAACACTTTTGAGAGTGAAAGGGGACACTATTATAATTGTTCTGGGACAACAGGCATAAACCATGATATATAGGTACTTAAGGTATAGGGGGAAAGTAGGTAGGCTTTTATAAGGGCATCAACAGGTCTTAAACTTGAATTCTTCAAAATTTATGGGTTACTTTAAATTTGTATAAGCATTTGTATTGCTCACCACTCATAAAAACCCTCTTGTGTGGTTAGGTTGGCTGCTCCTATTCCCAAAGGAAGCATAGGTCAAAGCTGCTCACCCCTAGCCCCAGTGTAGCTAATTACAGGGAGCACAGCCTTAAATGTGTCCCTCACCACCCCTCCCACTGACATGCTGATCTCTACTACCTCCATAAACTAATAATTATTAGATCCTATTAGAGGAAGCCATAGCCTCTACAGAAGCAAATCCTGGCATGCCCCTGGGTACAACTGGTTTAGTTTGTCCCTTGACCTTCTTTCTAATCCCAGAGTAAATTGTTAGCTGAGATCTGATTCTAGCCTACAGAATCAAAAGGAGATTCCAGTAACGTTGGTTCTCCAGCCCATTTCTCACTGTGCAGATATAATAACAGAGAGTAAGCCAAAATTGCAAGATAGCCCTTTGTCTTCAAACCTGTAATTGTGTCTTCTTCACCAAACATCCTCTGGTCTTGGCCATGAGTTGTCTATTCCTGGAAGAGATGATGGAGCCGAGTAGTTAAGAGGGAATAGACCTTGGATATAAACTTGGGTTATCCGGATGCTAACTAACACTGCTAACTGCTTAATGTTTTAAGACTTGGCTTTCTGCAAAATGAAAAACACCATGCCTGTTTTATAGAGGTTTTCACAAAGAAGAGATATTAAATCTGTTCTTCCACTGCCTGGCTCATGGTGAGCCTTCATCGTCACCATTGAGGCCTTTGACCCCAAAGCAGCAGTCTCACCTCTCAGCAGGCAAGGGAGTGTTACCCATAGTGTGACCTGCAAAATGTAGATCCAGTACTTGATCATACCTTGGACTGTCTCCACGTGCTTTTTTCTTTTATTGACTTGGACGTTGGAGAATTAAGCTAGACTAGAGTATAAGCTCTAAGAGTACAGATTACATTGTACTCATCTTCCCCTTGCCCATAGCTATTGAGGTCATATTTTATGAGCTCCAAATTAAAATATATAATCTGACCATAACAAAAAATGTTGTAACTGACAGTGTCTCATAAAATACAGGAAGTGTGATTTCCTCACCCATTGTATTTTTCACAGAGTTGGCCATCGATAAATGTCTGTGGAATAAATGAATAAATCAGATAGCATCATTACTATCCCTGGCATATATGTGCGCATGTGCACATGCACGCACACACACACGCATATTTATATAATTTTTGCATCCTGCCCTCCCTAATATATTTGCTATTTGCTCTATCATTCAAGATCCCAGCAGGAAACAGATGGCCGTCCAGTTAGAATAATTCAAGGAGAGTTTAATAAGGCAACTTTTGTAAAGTGTGGGTGGGATATAGAGGAACCACAAGGGATACTAATATCAGAGCAAGAGCTGTTACTACTTCTAAACCCAAGGGATGAGGGTGGAGAGGAAGCTGCAACAGGAACTGAGAAAAAAAGAGCATTTCCTAGAGAAGACTGCCTGGATGGGAGAGTGGAATAAAAGCCTTGACCTGACTCTCCTCCCTCTCTCAGTCCTATGGGCTGAGCCCCATGGGAGGCCACAGGGCAAGGGAACCTGTGATTTATCAGCAGGCAGCCAGAGAATGATGGGGCACATGGGCTATCTCTGAAATACAAGGTATAAGCATACCTTAAAATTTTTAAGAAGAAATTGAAACTGAAAAAATAACATCAGAGGGGGGTTTTCTTTAACAATTTTATTTATTTACTTGAGAGAGAGAGCACGCACCCATGCACGCGAGCAGAGGGGAGGGGCAGAGAGAGAAGGAGAAGCAGACTCCACACTGAGCAGGGAGCCCGATGCAGGACTTAATCCCAGGACCCTGGGATCATGACCTGAGCCAAAGGCAGATGCTAAGCCTACCAAGCTACCCAGGTACCCAAGGGTTTTGTTTTTTGAAGCGGTTCCCTAGTAGGAAAACCACATCCTCCTCTGGTACTTAGTGTCATCTCCCCTGAGAAGTCTTCCTGCTTCTTCCCTCTTGTCACCTGCAGACTCCTGAGCCCCTTTCTCTTTACCCTCCCTAGCACTTCTCCTGTTCTAATGGTTGGTTTCCTCCTCCAGGGGGCCCTTGTGGGCTAGGGCTACATATTGGTCCTCCTTGTCTCTTCCACACCTAGCCCAGCAACAAGCACACAGTGGGTGCTCAGTCCCTGTTTGTTGAATGACTAAGTTTCCCATGAAATGAAAGAATGCTTGCCCTTTGATGATAATACTTCTTCCCTTGGTTTTCTAGATTAAAGCTCAGTATTGACCCTTTCCCGGTAAGCGTATCTCATATCTATCCATAGAGGAGTAGACAAGTGAAGACCAGCAGAAACTGGTCAGAGTACATCTGGAGCAGGTCTGCAGGGGCTGCGGGAAGCATCCGCCAGCAGGAAGGTGGGGGGAGGGGCGCTCAGACTGTGGAGCAACATCTGGAAGAAGGGAACTCTGGTTATGAATTCCTTGTGAAGGAACTTCGGGCATTGCTTAAGTTAACACTCAGATTTCCAGTAACTCCTCTTCTCTTTCTGGAAGCTCTGACAATAGAGGTGCTGAAACAGCATGGATCCTGATAGAAAGCCTAAAGGCATGGACAGGAGGTGTGGGGAGGCTGAGCAACTGAAGCATCTCATTTACCAGGCTTATTCCTTGTTGTGTTGTTCACTCTGTGTAGGTTGTGTGCATTTTTATATGTGTGCTTGTTTGTGTATGTACATGCATGTATGGTGTGTGCACATGTATATTGTACATCTGTGTCTGTTTATGTATAAATGTTTATGTTTGTATGTGTGTTTATATTTGTGTTTGAGTAGTATGTCCATATGTATTTGTATGTATGTGTATGTATGTCTTTGTGTGTATATATACATTTGTGTTTGTGTGTGTTTTTGTAAGTGTACTTAATTGTGTATGTGTGTTTATGTGCATGTGTATATGTGTGTGTTTGAGTTGTGTACGTATGTGTGCATTGGAGTGTATGTATTGTATGTATTTGTGTTTGTGTGTTCATTGATGTGTTTATGTGTTTGTGTGTGTGTGTGTGTGTGTGTGTGTGTATGTTTGAGTGTCTGTGTATGTATGACCTTGACCCTTATGGTCTAGGAGTGGATCTATCAGGTTCTATCCATGCGTGAGAATTGGGCAGAGAAACATTTATAGGCAGGAAGGGTATGAAAATGGAAGAAAAGAACTCTTGCAGCACTTTTTGTTATAACCTGCCTCCTCCAAGCTGTTCCTTCTCTTGCTGAGCTTTCTGTACATTCCAAGCACAACTGCAGTTATCTGTGTGGTGAGGTTAACCCACAAACCATAAATACTGGCCGGGGGACCACTGAGTGCAAGGTGACAGAATTATATCCATTTGTGTTGATTCTGTATTTACACAGCAGTGCCTGGGTTTTGGTGAAGCAAAAAGACACCTTTTTAATTCTCTCTTTCCAAATAACAAGAATGTTGAAAACTTCTGTTAAGAAAGCTCAAGATGCTTTTCTGGATACTTCTGGAAGTATTGCTATGATGTGAAGAAGGGCTGCCTTTCTGTCCATTTTGTTAAGGCCCAGGGCAGTGTGAACCTGGTCAGCTTCACACAGTTATGTAGGACTGCCAGGTGGCTCTTCTCACTCTGATTTCCCATCTGATGTCACTGTCTTTCTAAAATGATGTTCATGAGAACTAGTGGATGACCATTATTTTTTCCCCCAAATTTTCTTATTGGGACCACAGTGGGAAAGATGAGAGGTATATACTGACTCAGGGAAATACTCAATCCCCTCTGGCTATACAGGTCTTTTTGAGCATAAAGCTTCTTTTTTTTTTTTTAAGATTTTATTTTTTTACTCATGAGAGAGAGAGAGAGAGAGAGGCAGAGACACAGGCAGAGGGAGAAGCAGGCTCCATGCAGGGAGCCTGATGTGGGACTCGATCCCAGGACTCCAGGATTATGCCCTGGGCCGAAGGCAGGCGCTAAACCACTGCCACCCAGGGATCCCCTGAGCATAAAGCTTCTGTGAGGGAAATTGAAAAGCTATGAGTTTCCATGACACTGCTGTAATGAAAAAAGCTGATGCAGACCTGGGTGGCTCTGTTGGTTGAGTGTTAGACTCTTGATTTTGGCTGAGGTCCTGATCTCAGGGTGGTGGGATCCAGCCCCATGTGGAGCCCCTGTTGCCCTGTGTCAAGCCCCCTGTTGAGCCCCACGTCTAGCCCCAATTGATCAAGCTCAGGGCAGAGTTGGCTTGAGATCCTCTCTCTCTGCCCCTCTTTCCGGCCCCTCCCATGCATGCAGGTGCACTCGTGTATACTAGTGTGTACATGCTCTCTCTCAAATAAAATCTTTTTAAAAAATTAAAAAAATAAAGCTGGTGCAATTGTATTTAAAAAATCATGTTTAAAAGTGCTTTAAGAGGTATGCTTCAACAGGACCCTGCATAGTGCTAGAGCCCAGAAGAGGACAGGACAGCAGGTCACTGGCTCTCTCCTTCTCTCCCTCTCTTGCATTCTTTAATGGGTGTCAAGCAACCCCAATTTAGCATTTTCCCTCCAAGATGAGTCTAAACAATATTTTAAGCTCATTTGCACAATTTATAAATAGTACTCCATGTCAATTTGAACTTCAGGAAAAGAGGTTGGGTGCCGGACATTGAGTCTAAATTTCCTTACCACAGCTTTAGCTTCAGCTAGGACTAGAAAAATTTAGGTTTGCCCAAAAAAGCCCACCATCAAATGTCTACTTATTCTGGAAGGTTCTACAGAAAATCGAAAGAGTTGCTGGGTGTCACTTCCTAGGGTGTAACCTCTGCTCACAGACATAATTCCAGCATTCACAAATGTCTTGGCTTAGAATAAATTCTGAAAGTGAGGCTGATTGGAACATGGAACCAAGGCTCAGAAGTCACTCCAGAATTCTCAAGACAGCTCTAAGAATGTATTCTCACTGGTGCAGCATAGATCTCTGGCAGCACTGTTCCTCCTTCTCTACTTTTTGATCCCTGCTAGGAGACCTTCTATATTCTGATCCTAGGAGACCTTCTATATTCTGATCCCTCTGCCTCAAATCTGAGGGATGGACAGGAGTACTGGAAAGTGTTCCTTTAGTGGCTAGTGAGCAAAGTGTCTGGTCTTGCCTTTCTTTATAGTTGTGCGACCATGGGGTCCAAATTCCTCATGTGGAAAATGGGAGTATGAAATAGAAAGAGATATATAATATTGGTCTCTGCCCCTGGTTCCTGACCCAGAGCTCCTAAAAACCTTGTAGATAAGGATGCTAGAAGAATTTTTGTTCTAATATTTAGTCTTTGACCTGAGTTCTTGAGACAGAACTCTTAATTAATGTACTTTCTGAAGTGGTAGGAACATCTGGCATAGAACTCCTAAATCCCTGGATTTCTTAGCTGATAGGAGGTCCTTTTGTTCTAATAAGGCAACAATAGCCAAGGACTGGTCATCAGAAAGACTAAGCCATGATTAGAAGCAAGGAAATTTCAGCTCCCCCAACCCCCAATTCTCTAGAGAGAGGAGAGGGGCTAGAAATGGAGTTAATAACTTACTGTGCCTGTATAATGAAGTCTTCATAAAAATCCCCAAAGTACAGGTTTTGGAAAGCTTCTGGGTTGGTGAACACCTCTACCTACTGGGAGGGTGGTATACCCCAGCTCCATGGAGACAGAAATTCCTGCCCTAACTTTATCCTATGTACCACTTCATCTGGTTGTTCATGTATATCCTTTAAAATATCCTTTGTAATAAATCAACATTAGTAAGTAAACTGTTTTCCTGTGTTCTGGGGTCTATAGCAAATTATTAAGCCCAAGGAGGATATTGGGTGACCTGCAATTTGTAGCCAAATGGGACAGAATTTGTGGGTAACCTGGTGACCTACTAGTGATTGGCATCTCAAGTGGACCCAGTCTTGGGGGTTCTGAGCCCTTAACCTGTGAGGTCTACACTAACTCTGATTAGTGTGGAAATAAATTGTGAACACTGAGCTGGTGTCAGAGAATTATTCTGGGGAAAAAATGCACACATCTGGGTCAGAAGTATTGTAAGTGTGAGCAGAGGAAACCATGCATTTTCCCTAAACAGGGAGACAATGCTCTGCCCACCACATGAGGTGTTGAAGTAGTCAAATAAACCATGTATTGTACACCTCTTTATAAATTGTGAGAGGTACTAAGCAGATATGAGATACTACTAATTTTGTGAACCAATGTGGAGACAGAATAAAAACTCATGTCCTGATTTCCAACAAAAACTCTCCTTCTGTCATTTGCAATGTGTGTATGAAATCCTTTTGGTATACAGTGTCTCTCAAACTTATATCATCTTCCAGTGCTTGAAGCCACATGATATCCACACATAGTTTCCTGGAGCTTGAGTTTTACAGGAAAAAGAAAAGATATTTTGAAAAAACTTAAAGTATTCACTTATATACTCATTCATTCAACAAATGTTTATATTGTGCCTCTGAAGTAGAATTAGATGCTTAAGTAGCTGAAGAGTTCTATGATTCGCCTGTCACTCATCCAAGATCTGTAATACAGGGCAGTCCTGGTGGTGCAGCGGTTTAGCGCCGCCTGCAGCCTGGGGTGTGATCCTGGAGACCCGGGATCGAGTCCCGTGTCAGGCTTCCTGCATGGAGCCTGCTTCTCCCCTCTGCTTATGTCTCTGCCTCTCTCTCTCTCTCTCTGAATAAATAAATAAATCTTTCTAAAAAAATGTGTAATACAAATCTATATGCAGGATGTATAATGGTTAAGTTAATAAATTAATCAGGGTTTTAGTCTGTTCAGGCAGCTATAATAGACCATCATGGACTGGATGGCTTAAACAATAACCATGTATTTTTACAGGGAGTCTGAAAGTCCAAGATCAGGATACCAGCATATTTGGTATCTGATGACAGCCTGCTTTCTGGTACATAGGTGGCCTTCTTCTTACTATATCCACACAGCTCCTTGCAGGAGCTCCCTGGGGTCATGACCTAATCACCCCTAAAGGCCTCACCTCCAAATACCATCATCTTGGGGGTTAGGATTTCAACATCTAAATTTGAGGGTGTCTCAAATGGTAAGTCTCTAGCCACATGTACAGGCCACTGGTTTTACCTCTTACTTTCCCCCAGGAGTCTGACAGTTTACTTTATTTCAAATATTTTTGCAGTCATTATGCAACTTTAAATTTTGGACAAGCATACTGAATTACAGCCATAAAGATTGTGTCAAACTTTCCTATGCTTCCAGCTCTGAAATTTCCACCATGTGACAAATGTTGTTTTGTTCTGTGGTTTTCTTGGCCTGGAGCTCCCTAAACCTTGAAACACACAATGGCGCATCTTTGAAATGGCCTTCCTTAATCATGAGGAACAATTGCTCATTCCTTTGCAATGCTCCTCCTTAAGTTCTTCCCTACCCAAAGTGCTCTTCAGTTAGTCCTTTCAAGTATAGCTATTCAATAACTAGCTGTTCTTTCCACTTAAGATTAAAGTTTGTAAAAATAACACCCTCTAGGAGTAAACCTGTGGTACTGCTGAGATACCCAGGGCTCTGACTCAGACAGATGGTGTGGACTCTTACCCCCATTTAAAACATGTATTCTTAGACAAAGTCCTCAACCTGTTAGGGCCCTTTCTGTATAATGGGGACACAAGTATCAACACTGCAGTATCATTGCCAATGCTTTCCAGTCTTGTCTACAGAAGTACCCCCATGTCAGGGACCCTGTGTCCAAATTCTTTTGACATTCAATGGCCATCCTAAATATTTGTCTGTTCTACACACCCTTCTGCAATGTAGTCATATTTAATATACAAATAATGGAGTTTTAATATACAAATAATGGAGTGCCTGGGTGACTCATTTGGTTAAGTGTCTGCCTTTGGCTCAGGCCATGATCCCAGTGTCTTGGGATCTAGTCTCGCATCAGGCTCCGTGCTCAGTGGGGAGTCTTCTTCTCCCTCTCCTTCTTCCCCTCCCTCCTGCTCATGCTCTTTTTCTCTCTCTTAAATAAATAAATAAAATCTTTTAAAAACTAATATGCAAATGCTTTTCTTTCCCAAGTCTTTGAATGAAATGATGTTCCAGAGAGAGGTTTGCATACCTCTAGCATATTACAACATACTTCCAGGATGTACCTCTAATTTAGAAGTGTGTTTTATAAGATGATACTGAGGGCTGAATATATTCAGCAGGTATACATCAGTAAGAATATGTTGACTATTCAAATATCAAAATACCTTTGTATTGACTGGTATGTAATTTCTCTACAATCTCTAAGTGGCATCCATCTCCCACATCACCCCTGAACTCTGCTTGGTCCAGGAACTAAAGGGTTAAAGCCTGTCCCCCAGGACCTCCAAGACCCTCCCCATTCTGATTAGCTGGTAGCTAATCCATGCTGTTAAATATTTTGGATATCATCTCATACACATGTAGCATACATGATGCTCCTAGCATATGCTAGACCCTAAGAAAGCAGTAGGTATTTTTAGTCCTGTGGCTTTGGAGAATTCAGCCTGGGAGTATATATTTTCAACTGCAATGTGGCCAGTATCTCTACCTCCCCCACTTCAGGACACAGCCTTCCTTCCTTTAGGGAACTGTGCCTTTCCGCTTTCTGAGGTTCTGGTGAGCCTTCCAATCCAATTACAGTAACCTTCTCTCCAGCAGCTCTTAAGATGGGCAATAATATGAGTCTGAAAAATCATAGTCTCCATTCTCTGATAGGCAGATGCTGAGACTTGGGATGAGTGTGTGAACCAAGATGGACCAATCAGGATCGTCCCCTACACTCTGAATGCAGAGTCTAAAACACTCCTTGTCCCTCCTTTGAAACATGAGCTGAAAGGATGTGGCCTCAGGACTTCCAGTGGTGTTGGCTCTGCAATGAAGTCAGCTGAGAAGAGACTTATGGGCAGAAACAGGCATATGGAGAGACAGAAAAAGAGAGGGCTCTTATGATATTGTCTGAGCACCAGGCCAAATTCCCATCCTTTACAATAGTGATTTTTACACTTGGGTGTGTATCAGCATCACCAGGAGAGCTAATCAGGTCCACTTATCATGATGAAAAATAAAATGATAAAAAAAAGACAATATATGGAATGGGAGAAGATATTTGCAAATGACATATCCGATAAAGAGTTAGTATCCAAAATGTGTGAAGACCTGATATAATTCAACACCTAAAAAACAAATGATCCAATTAAAAAATGGGCAAAAGACATGAATAGACATTCCTCCATAGAAGACATACAGATGACCAACAGACACATGAAAAGGTGGTCAACATCACTCATCATCAGGGAAATGCAAATACAAACTACGATGAGATGTCACCTCACACCTGTCAGAATGGCTAAAATTAACAATACAAGAAACAA
Source organism: Canis lupus dingo (assembly GCF_003254725.2). Taxonomy (NCBI): domain Eukaryota; kingdom Metazoa; phylum Chordata; class Mammalia; order Carnivora; family Canidae; genus Canis; species Canis lupus. The sequence goes on from NC_064244.1 coordinate 20,482,144, forward strand.
GTGTTGGCAAAGACATGCGGGAAAAGAAGCCCGTGCACTGCTGGTGGGAATGCAAACTGGTGCAGCCACTGGAAAACAGTATGGAGGTTCCTCAAAAAGTTAAAAGTAGAACTATCCTATGATCCAGGAATCACACTACTGAGTATTTGCTCAAAAAATATAAATACATTAATTCAAAGGGATACACAAGCACCTCTATGTTTATAGCAGCAGTATTTATAGTAGCAAGATATGGAAGCAGCCCAAGTGCCCATTGATAAATGAGTGAGTAAAGAGGTGATGTGTGTGTGTATTATATACATATGGAATATATATATGTTTATATATATATGGAATATTACTCATCCATAAAGAATGAAATCTTGCCATTTCTAACAACATGGGTGGAGCTAGAGAGTATAATGCTAAGCAAAATAAGTCAGAGAGATAAATACCATATGATTTCACTCATATGTGAAATTTAAGAAGGAAAAAAAACAAGCAAAGGAAAAAAAGATAGAGACTGACAAAACAAGAAACAGACTTCTAACTACAGAGAACAGATGCTTGCCAGAGGGAAGGAAAGTAGGGGGATGGGAAAAGAGGTGAAGAGGATTAAAAGTGCACTAGTCGTGATGAGCACTGAGTGATGCCTAGAAGTGTTGAATCACTATATTGTACACTTGAAACTAATATAGCACTGTGTGTTAACTATAATTAAAATTTAAAACTTGATAAAAAAATTTATGATATGTTAAAATAAAAAAACTGATGAGTCACTAACATGAGAAATTTTAGTCTGATTGTTAGGGAACTTCCCAGACAGTGAAATGAACTGAACTGTAACCATGTGCCTAAAATAAATTAATGAAAGTCCTTTGTATATGACATTTTAGAAACTGGCAAATATGCAAGAAAAGAAAACAGGCTCACTTAGGGAAGTCAGATGACTCCTGACATCTTTTCATCTGTAACTACCATCTCTCAAGGATTTCTTTAAGGACAACAAAAGGAAGCAAAACAACAGATTTTAAAAAAAATATTTGTCAGGGGATCCTGGGTGACTCAGTTGGTCAAAGTGTCTGCCTGCGGCTCTGGTCATGATCTCAGGGTCTTAGGATCAAGTCCCGCATTGGGCTCCCTGCTCAGTGGTGAGCCTCCTCCCTCTACCTCTGCCTCTTTTCCCCCTTGTGTGCTCTCTTGTGTGCTCTCACTCTCTCTTTCTCAAATAAGTAAATAAGTAAAATCCCACAGCTGGTAAATGGGAGAGCTAGGATTTGACCTCATTCATTTGACTCCAATATATGTGCTTTTCCACTGCAATAAAACACTGTAAATAAAGCATTAAAAAAAATAGGAATCCAGAGGCCCAATCTTGTCCAAGTGGACAAGGGCTGGCTCCTCTTCTGTATTTTTGCCATGTCCTCCAAGTAATTTGGATATATACCCAGGTCTGAGATCTACTAGCTTTACAAGCATGGAATCTAATACTTCTCCTTTTTTTTTTTTTGATTGTTGTTGTTGCTGTAACTACTTTGTTTTCCTATAAGTAGGGATGAAGAAAAGCACTTAGCACTAAGCACTATATAGGCCATGATGAGCCAAGTCTCTGATCAATGAACTAGGTCTTTGATCAAGGTCCCAGAGCCTCCCCGATCTTGGGTCACTTAGTGAATTGCATGTTTGCTCCTAAGTATCCTCTATGGATCCAACAGTGGCTGGAGCATGCTACTGAAATAGTTGAGAATTGACACCTTCAATTTTCTTGGGCTCCCCTGCATCTGCAGTTATCTGAAGGACATTCCCTGAGCTGCAAGAAGTTAGAGGCAGCCTAAACTAATAGAAATTTGGCAGAGGAACATAGAAATTAATAATAAACCACAGAATAGGACACATGGACCATTCATCATAGCTCCTTCTTTGACTTTTGCCTTTGCTTCTCATCGAATGTTGGGTTCATTCGCTTGAGCTCTGTCAGGGGATGTGTCACTAGCTCTGAGACTCCTTCCAAACTGAGAAGTCTCAGCTAAGTCAGGATATCTAGCCTAAATTAGGCTATATCCCCTTGCCTGGATTAATCCTTGTGGCCAGGTGGTGGCAATTCTTATCAGAAGGGCTGCTAGAGGAGTGGAGACCACTCCATTTCACATTAATAGTGACTAGTGTGACATTCTTGCATCTGTCACCTTGTTTAATCTTTGCATCTATCCTGTGAGGACATCAAGTGATGACCTTTACATTTTGATGAGGAAACAGAGGCTCACAGAGTTCCTACGAGGCAGAGCCAGGATTTGAAGTCTGAACTCCCTAACTCCAGGGCCCACATCCTTTCGCCACCCTGTGGGAAGCCAGTGGGCTTTCCTTCTATCCCCGCCCACTTGCTATAGTTCTTGGCACATTTCAGGATAGTTGTATCTGCTGCCTTAATTCTTTAAAATGACAACTACATGGCATGTCTTAAAATTGACCAGATGCTTCTAACCTGTGTACTGGGGTCCAGAGTCAGTTCTCTGAAAGCTCGAAGGCTTGTTTAGAGCTTGCTTTGAAATTGTGGGTTTGCTCCCTCAGAAAGAGGAAGCTAGGGACACGGGTGAGCCTACTTTATTTATAGTACTCTTTCCTCTCCTGTAAGTGCCAATCGAGCTCTTTCTCTCAGGTTCTAATATTGAAACTCTTTGTCTTCTCCAGGAGCTACACACTACACCACATGAAGAGGAGGGGAGGGGCTGAGAAAGTTATTTATTAGAATTAAGATTTTACTTTCCCTAAGAAAATGAGGGAAATTTTGAATTTCTCTCCTGTGGTTATGAGTTTCTGGAGGTACAAGATTATGTCCTATTTCACTGTACTATTCCTCATGTTTTCTGGCATAATGCCATGAACATGGAAATTTCTCAGTAAATGCATACTGATTTAAAGTGAATTTTGCAAGGTTCTACATATAGTCAGGAAAGAGCTTTTGGTGGATGACCTCTAATCTTCATCTTAGTGGTCCTATGGACAAAAAAAGGACATAAAAGCCAATTATGTGTTTCCACTGGGGGAAGAGGGAAGGTGCATTACCTATATATTTCCTCTGCAGCAGGTATTAAATAGATGCTTTACATATATTATCGCCACAACAACCCATGGACATAGATACCATTATTATCTCCATCTCCACACTAGGAAATTTAGAGAGAACAAGTCATCTGGAGTGCAGTATGGAGAGGTGATTATGAGCATAGACTCTAGACACAATAGTTTTTTTTTTTTTTTTTAAGATTTTGTTAATTTATTTGAGAGAGAAAAAGGAAGAACACAAGCGGGGGTGAGGAGGAGCAGAGGTAGAGGGAGAAACAGATTCCCCACTGAGCAGGGAGTCCAAAAAGGGGCTCAATCCCAGGACCCTGAGATCATGACCTGAGCTGAAGGCAGACGCTTAACCTACTGCCACCCAGGCACTCCTCTATTGGGTTTGTCTTCAGACTCACTTATTAGCTGTGTGACTTGAGGAGAAGAGGATAATATGCTACAATGAAGTTTCTCAATGAAGGCCTTACCAATGTCATAGGCAGCTCTGAAGGGAGGAGGGCCCTTCAGAGTTGTCTTGAGATGGAGTGAGGGGGCAAGGCCTCTCTGCCCTCAAGTCCACAACTCTGAGTGCCACCTGCACTGCAGCTCTCTCCCAGGATGCTGACAGCTGAGTGTTGTCTCTTAACCACATTTCCTGTAGCTGTGACAATAAATCTTTCAGTCCTGAAGGGGCCTCCAGGCAGCACATCATAGTGTCCACTATAGGATGAATGAGCCCCTCTGAGCCTCTGTTTCTCTATCCATAAACCAGGACTGAGAATAATAAGGTCACCTATCTCAGGGAGCTGTTGAGGACTAATGAGCTCTACACATACAGTACAGTTTGACACATTGCAAGCACCCAAGAAATTGTTGCTAACTATACATCCTAAAGTTTGAATGGGGTAGAGTTTGGAATGGAGATGGGGACTGCTTCAGGAAGGTCTTCTTGAAGAAACTGCCACCTGATCTTTGTTATTAGGAGGGACAATGCTTGACTTTTTATTGTGGGATGTGTTACGAGGTTAGACATTAAACAAAAATGTAAAGTAGGTGAACAATTGAATCCATTCAACAATTGTTTAACAAGCATCTGTTGACAAAAAGGGTAGAGCCTGAATGAAACTTGAAGAGGAAGTATAGTTTTTGCTCTGAAAGATCCTGCACTGTAGTGGGATAGACAAGGCTTTAATGCTGGATTCCATGAGAAATTAAACATATTTATTAGTAGCAATGCAGTGCAGTAGGAGAGACTCTTGGCACTGGATTGTAGTGAATGTTGGATATCAGTTTCTAAAATAACCTCCAGGGGATCCCTGGATGGCTCAGCGGTTTAGCTCCTGCCTTTGGTTCAAGGGCGTGATCCTGGAGTCACGGGATCGAGTCCCACATCGGGCTCCCTGCATGGAGCCTGCTTCTCCCTCTGCCTGTGTGTCTGCCTCTCTCTCTCTCTCTGTGTCTCTCATGAATAAATAAATAAAATCTTAAAAAAATAAAATAACCTCCAATAGGTGACTTTTCATATCCATCAAAATGTGAACTTAGATGTTTCTAGAGAAGGTGTAATGAAACTGTCACATTTTAACATTAAATTAATTAATTATTTTTACATTAAATTAATTTAAAATTAATTTGCTGCAATATTTTTGGGGGGAGTTTTATAGTCTCAAAAACATTCATGACCTTTGATCCAGAATCCTCTCCTTGAAACTTTAATCCAAAATAATTTGAAATAATGAAAATCCTTACATTGAAAGATGTTTTTTGTAGTGTAGCCTATAATAGAGAAAATTTGAAGACTCCTCAAATGTTTGGTGCTACAGGAACAGTCATTTAAAATTAGAATTCAACTTTCTTGGGGAGGAATGGTTACGTTTGAGATCCATTTTCCAAATGGAGATCCATTTTCCAAATATTTTCCAAATAGTTGAAGCCAAGAGTCAGTCATGTACTTATTGCAACAGGTAGAGACAAATGGGACCAGATCTCCTTAATTCTCGCTTAAGAATTCAATTTTTCTTTCAAACTATCATTTTGTTTCTAAACTTGCTTTCCTAGAGTGAAAAGCCAGCTGCCAATGTTGCAAAACTATAAGACCAAGTTAAAATGACTTGAAGTATATCAGTAAGGCTATGTTAATATTTTAATTAATTAATTTTTTATTGTTTGTTTTGTTTTTTGACTATTGCTCAAGCGGTGAATCTTGGGAAAAGAAACTTATTTGTGCTAAAACATACCTTGAACTCACTCATTGTAAACATACTCAGGTTGTGGTTTACCGTGATTTATTGCAAATATTTAAAATTTTCTGTATATTAGGATGTTTTGACATCCTCTCTATTACATCCTAAACATATTAGGATGTTTAGACATCCTCTCCAGCCTGGAGAATGCCTATGCCTGTGCTAGGAATACTAACCAACCTGGAGTTGAACATTCTCTATTTGGTCTGTGTGTCTCAGGATGCAATATCATTCTGCTTTAATTATCTCAGGGCCAAGTAAAAGCAACTAGGGATCATTTCTATTGCTCAAAGCCCATGGAAATTATTTAAACTAGCCAACCTTAAACTGTTTACTTTCACCTACTTTGCCTTTCCTGTGCAAAAACCCCAAAAAAAGGCTGTGGCCGAAGTGCTCCCCTAGCTCCTGTCTTCTGCCCCCCACTACCCTGGTATTTCTCATGTGGCCCTAAGAGACAGGCTGCACCTCCTTCTCTAGGACCTAAGGGTGATAGACTTTGATTTTTCTGTTTTTTTTTTTTTTTTCTCTCCTCTATCTTTTCTTGTGGACGTACCTGAGTGACCATCTTGTGAAGAATGTGAAACTCATGGCCTCTCAGTAAAACATCCTGGCATTAGACATCATAAGACATAGATGAAAAGCCCAATTGCTTGTCAAATTGTACTAGCACTTCCTCTGAGCATTTCCTCAGTGCATCATCCCTATCATTCCATTTAATTAAAGTACCCCATAGTGTGTGAGGGACAGAAGCCAATGATCAACACACCCCACTCTGGCTTCCGAGAGTGGAGGTACATCAGCTGGTTCTGTTAGAAGTGACAGAAAACCTGATTTTTTAAAATATTTTTTAAAGATTGATTGATTGATTTGAGAGAGAGAGAGAGAGAGAGAGAGCCAGGTGGAGGGATAGGGGAAGAGAGAGAATCTCAAGCAGACTCTACACTGAGCATACAGCCCAACTCTACACTGAGCATACAGGGCTCTATCTCACAACCCTGAGATCATGACCTAAGCCAAAACCAAGAGTCCGACACTTAACCAACTAAGCTACCTAGGCACCCCCAAATGGGTTTTTATTTTAAAAATCAATGTATTTTTAAAAAATAGAATATAATAGCTGACTTAGGATTAAAAGTCCAAGGTTAAGTTTGCTTCTGACATACCTAGATTTGGGCCTCCCGTGACATCACTAGGCCTCTGTATCAGTCCATCTCTTGGTCCTACCTTCCTTTGTGTGGACAGCTGCCTCCAACCCTCATAGTTGTTTCAGGTTTCAGTGGGTTAGAATAGGAGTCAAATTCCCAGAATTTCAGAGAAAATCTCTCTATAGCCCTGATCAGATCACGTGATGACTCTAAACCCCTCAGTGAGGGAAATGAGATGGAGGGATGGGCCTGGGCCTGGGTCACATAACCAGCCCTGGCGGTGAGGAGGGAGATGCATGGGGCTCTGGGCTGGTTTCATAGGAACCACAGTTGGTTAAAGTCTGAAAGGATGACTTTAAAGAGGAAATTAGGACACACTTACTAGATAGAGTGAGTAAATGCCAGGCAGCAAAATCAACAGATGTCTACTACAGTTGGACTGTTGTCATTTTATTCTAGCTTTGCTGGGAAAAAGCCAGTAAGAACAAACTCAGCAAATCACAGACTTGCGCTGAAGAGAAGAAACACGAGAATCTGAGGAGCTGGGTCTTTTTTCTCTAAATAGAACATAGTTTACACTATCAAAGACAGATGCTTGTTTATTCTATGCTGAGAGCTCTTCAGCGAAGAGGATTCCAAATATCCTTCCATCTGCAGATAATTCCAGGACTTTGCAATTTTTACTATTTAATGAGAAAATTGGAGGAAGGACAATTTAAAATAAAATAATAAATATGTCTGGAGGAAAGCTAAAGAGCTACATTATTTCACAATTCTGGAATTCAGAGCAATAAAAAGTAAACAGTCTTATTGGCTCAAAGGAGAATCCTTTCATCCATGAAACAACTTTATTTGGTTATTTGGGCATCTCAAGAGACTTCCTTTGTGGCTGTATTATAAAATAACTCCTTGTGTTTTCATTATATACTGTCCCGCTGGGTGTTATGAAACAAGAAATTATTTGAGGATTTTAATTTCTGTATTATGGAGCTTTCTATCATTTACATGTCCCTTAACATCATATTAATTCATATCATTTTTAGAGATATAATTCTGAAAGCAATTTTCATAAAAATTTCTTAAAGCATATACATTTGAGCTAATTGAACTGAAGGCTTATTTACCCAAATTGCCTATGCCAGTACTGGTTCATGGGTTTTAAAAGTAGGACATATTTTTGGAACTAGTCCCTGATGAACATTTGAAGAGAATTTTTGATCTCTGGAAAAACATTTGTTCCCAACACAGGTGAAATCAACTTATAAGAGTTGATACTGATGATGATTTAAAGAAATTATTCTTTATGAATTGAAAAGAGATGTCTTATCTTACTAACCAAGCTTGAGAGTCTGGTGGATTCTCATCTGGGTGAAATATTACTTAGGAGGTGCAAACTTAGAACAAATTGGAGAGTGTTCCTACAATCAATTTTTGAGTTTGTTAGTTCTACTTTGGTTACAGAGTAGCTTCATTTACCATTTTTGCAACTCTTCACCCACATGCTTTATTGTCGTGCAAAATTCTTCTATCTGGCTAAATTCCCCCGAGGAACAAGTATGTACAGAAAGTGTGCCAGACTGGGAAGGAAGCTGAGTAGGCATCTGTCTGCAGTGTAATTGAAGGGATCTTGCATAGAAATTAAGGTCCCACAGAAATAGCCCCTACAAGGCACTCAACAAATATTTGTTTGGTGAAGGAAAAAACTAAATGAAGGAATCAGCATAAAGTTATCTTGCAGATAAAATTAGAAAGGCACCATGTAGATATTCCACCTAATATACTTCCCTCACTCCTAGCTGGGTCTACTTTATCAATGCTTATAGGAGTCACGATTGTCATTAAAGAATATCATCCCAGAAGTCAGAGAAGAATGTGTTCACTCAATTTTCCAAAGATAAAAATAACTAAATTGTGATTGAATTTTCAAAAATACAATGAATCAGCTCTTTGAATTATGAAAAGTAAAGCATAATTATCTTTGTTACACCATACTGGCAGAATTTTTGTCTTATGGAGCAACCCACCACCACTATTATCTAATAATTGATGCTCCCAAACGTATTAGTCACAGAGAGTCCCTGGATTGTACTGCTTCAGGGACAGCATCCATAGACACTTCTGTGTGAATGACAGCCCTGGAGTTTGTAATGCAGCACCCCCCTCAACATCTACTGTTGACTTTGTTGCTTGTCCAAAGCCTCAGTTCATAGTCTTGGTCTAATATTTTCAATCTTTTTTTTTTTTTAAGATTTTATTTATTTATTCACAAGAGACACACAGAGAGAGGTAGAGACAGGGGCAGAGGGAGAGGCAGGTTTCTGTGGGGAACCTGATGAGGGACTCGATCCCAGAACCCTGGGATCGTGCCCTGAGCTAAAGGCAGATGCTCAACCATGGAGCCACCCAGGTGTCCCTAATATTTTCTGTTCTCCATCTCGTATTAATTCAGTAGGTTTGCAGAAATTGTTGCTGTAAATTAATGCATATTTTTATTTTCTCTCTGTTTTTCTGGTTTGCGGGACTGGAACTCAGGAAGAAGGATCCCAGGAGGAGCCTAAATGCCTCGAGTTGGAACAGAAGATGGCATCAGGTAGCGTACACCAGTGAGATGCCTCCTTTTCTGGGCTGCTGTTGCTGACAGGAGGGCCTACAGCATCCAAAAGCTTTGCATGTTGCACAAGAAAGTCTGTGTGCTCCAAATGATTGGAAACACAACTAAAAATGTCACTAGTAATGGATTCCAGGCACGACATCTAGACAATCTGGTTATGATGCAGAAACTAGCTGCTTCTCTTCTTTCTTTTATTGATTACAGTTCTTGATGAACACTTGCAGTGAAGTAAATGATGATAATGATGAAGAAATTTCAAATTCGGGAATACTAAAATAAGTAATGTAGTTTTTTGCTGAAGTATTTATGATTACCTTGGAAAATGTTATTTAGATGCATTTGCTGGGTTTCTTTTTATGTTAGCATATAGTGAAATATGCAGCTTTGCTAAAGCTATTTACCCCATAATAGGACTTTCTATGTGATAATATGGGAAGAAACAGTGATAAGTCAATTTATAACTTAGTTTCTGACTATGATCAGTATAATGATAATGACATATAATGGCCATAAAAATAAACATTAGTTGAATGGACCTATAATAATGAAAGCTAAATCTTAATACTCTCTGCTTCTATATCCAAGTGGCTTTTTGTTTGGTATTTTAGACATTAAGGGGTTAGAAGAGGGCTCCAGATGTGTTTGCTGCTGGCAGAGGCTCGTTTTCTTGTAATTTAATGGCAAATGGGGGAGCAGAATTGAGAAAATGGAAATAGTAATGAAAAAATATGCAAAACGGTGGAAAGGTGACACCCTGCTCTGATGTAGATGCAGAAAGGAAAGTTAGCAATTAAGCAGCTCCACAGTCTCCCTCTATACTCCTCCCAAGTGTCTACCCCCCACAGTAACAAACATTGCTTTACTTTGATGCCTCTCCCTAGGAGATCCTTACATGGCTCCCCTTGCAGATCCCTTGCAGATCCTTGTATGGCTGGCTCCTTCTCATCAATCAAGTATTAGCTGAAATGTCCAGTCCCAGAGACTACTTTATCATTCCTTCGAATCACTCTTTATCTCATTGCCCATTTTATTTGTTTCATAACTCTTATTACAATCTAAAATCATCCTTCCATGGATTGATTTGGTTACTTATTGTCCCCCAGAGAGAAACTTTGCCTATCTTGTTTATTGGTATCTTAGCACCTTGGATAGTGGTTGGCACCTAGTAGTCATTCAGTAAATTCTTATTGAGTCCTTCGTGTTCACTATATGCAAGGCATTTTATTTCCCTGTGTAATGGAGATGCAGGTAGGATGCATTAAGTGTGGCAAACTCTATGACTATTTTAGATTTCTGACCCATAAAGGAGAATAAGACACGACCCATGCCTTTCAAGAAAGTAAATGTCTAAGGCATAGATGTGTTTGGAACATGAGAAATAATGTGAAAAGATGGCACAACTAAAACACCACTGGGAGCATTGTAGAAGTAGAATCTAAGAAGTCTCCTTGAGTTGATGATGCTCATAAGGAGTTTTGGAGTTGATTCTTTAAAGATTTTATTATTTATTTATTTGTTTATTTATTTATCTATCTTAGAGATAGCAAGTGAGTGAGCATGCATGCAGATGCATGGGCATGTGAGGGCATGAGTGGGGGCAGGAAGAAGCAGAAGGAGAGGGACAAGGAGATTCCACACTGAGTGTGGAGCTGGACGCAGAGATCAATCTCCTGACCTGAGCCAGAACCAAGAATCAGATGTTCAGCTGCCTGAGCCACCCAGGTGCCCTAGGAATTTTGGAGTTTGAAAGTAGGGACATAGGAAGGCAGAGTCGAAGCTTGCATATTATACCCCTTGAAAATTGTTCTGAGTGCCACTTTTGCACACTTACTCTTGATGGTCAGTTCCTCAGCTAGAGGAGGCTAGACTTATGGCCATTGCTGGGTCCATGCAAATTTGGCCAAGAGATTTTGAGTTTTCTGGTTGCTGTTATAAATAGTATCATTTGCCCACTAGATTTTGAAGATATCCAAAGCCTTGATTATCCTCCATGTTGTGAAGACACAGCTACTCTGCAAGGCTTTTCTAAGACATGAATTGAATCCAACAGGTCCTACCATGAAATCTCCAAGTGAGAAATCAGAAATCCACTTCTGAAACAGTCTGCTAGCATCTTAGATCTGTAAGCCCTGTGTGAGTGTGTGACTAGAAACGTAGTGTAGTAGGAAAGATTTCCCTCCACAAATTCATTTGGAGTCAGAGACCCCAATGAACAGAATTCTACAGCAAAAGGGACATCATTGAGTTAGAAATCTGTAATCCCAATTTCTTTGTGGTTGAATAGTATAGCTTTAGATTTTGGATTATGAATAAAAGGCGTATTCCTCTATTTTTTTTTCAAAAACACCTAATAGCCCTATTCTTTAAGTAGAAATTTCAAACACAAAATGCAAAAATTTCTCACTATTTCTAAAATAGTACTTGGGTTCACCAGACAGAGAGAGGCAGAGACACAGGCAGAGGGAGAAGCAGGGAGCCTGATGTGGGATTCGAACCCAGGACCCCGAGATCACGCCCTGAGCTGAAGGCAGATGCTTAACTGCTGAGCCACCCAGGCATCCCAAAACTTAACACTTTGAAAATAAACTGTATTTTCCCTTTCTCGTTCTTCACCCAACCTGTTTTCCCAATTTATTTATTTATTTTTTTAAAGATTTATATATTTATTTATTCATTCAGAGAGAGAGAGGGAGAGAGGCAGAGAGAGAAGCGGGCTCCATGCAGGGAGCCCGACGTGGGACTCGATCCCGGGTCTCCAGGATCACGCCCTGGGCTGCAGGCAGCGGCGCTAAACCGCTGCGCCACTGGGGCTGCCCTGTTTTCCCAATTTAATACTTATCTTCATTAGCTACTTGTTTGAGTCAAAACTCATGGATCCAATCTAATGCCTATGCTATCAGATCTGCCTAGGAAAAAATATATATCAGTTTTATTTACTTCTCTACTATTTCTGCCACCACCACTCTCTGCCATCTCCTATGTTAATTACTTAATGCAAAAGTTATGTACTATTTTTCTTGTCGCTCTACCAAATAACTACACATTTAGTTCCTTGCAACACAAATTGATAATCTTATAATTCTGGAGGTCAGAAGTCTAAAATGGGTCTCACTGGGCTAAAATCTAGGGGTTGGCAGGGCTTTCATTGTTCCTTCAGGAGGCTCTAGGGGAAAGTCCATTTCCTTACCTTTTCTAGCTTCTAGAAGTCATCTGCATTCCTTGGCTGGTGGTCCCATTTTTCATCTTTAAAGTCCTCCAGTATAGTATTTTCCAATATCTTTCCTGTGTTTCTATTATCATGCCTTTTCTGATGCTGACGCCTCATCTTCCTCTTGAAAGGACCCTTGTGATTACATTGGACCAGCCGAGATAATCCAAACATGTGGCATTAGTGTGTTTATGCCTGTAGTTTTAGTTCATTCAGTTGAGACCTACTGTGCTTATTAAATATTCTTTGAAATTCTGTTATAAATTGTGTCTGCCAGGTCATTTGAAAAGTATGAACATAATTCATTGACTAAGAAATGTTTACTGAATAACTAGTATTGCTAGACATTGTGCTGGGAATTACGCTATGTTTAGAGTGGTAACTAGGACAGATGTGACTCTGTGTCTCACAGAGCTTATGGGAAAATGAGAAATACAACCATTAAATAAATAAAAGGAAAATGTAAATTATAGAGAAATTATAGGCTTAAACAAGTAAAATATAAGTTATTGAGAAAGCAGGGTCCTAGAAAAGTCTTGCCTGTAGAGCTTATAGTTAAATAGTGTCTCTAAAACATGAACACAGAGAACTAAGACCACGGGTAGGATACGGTATGTGCTGGAACGCAGGCAGGATTGGGAGGATGGAGATCCAAAGAGGTGAGAGAAATTCAGTTTGGGGGATCCTGGAAGTTATCCAAGGATTTGTGGCATATAGGCTGGGTCTCAAAGGATAGATATGAAATCCTTTTGTGAAGAAAGACACATTAGCCAGGCTATTTATAAAGTGAAAACCAAATACTGCAAATTGAATCTAAAGTGATACTTATTCGGTATCCGGCCCCTTTTGTGGCTGATGACCTAATCCTTAAGCATTTGTCACTTTATCCTGAGATCTGTAATTTCTACTTGCAGGGTCTACCCAGGGGCTATGACAGGTTAATTGGGAGTATGTTTAAACTTTACTACCATCATTACCTGTCCTTTGCTGTCTAATAATTTAGTGTCTGTACATTTGAGGGTTTTTTTTTTCTAATTAAGTGATCTGCCTGTAATAGACAGAACCCTATTGCTTACTCAGAATCAGGTGGCACTTCCCCTTGGCTTCATGGATATATTAACTGAGTGGACAGGGTAACCCATTTATAATAAATCCCTTTTAATGTGATACATTGTGAGTTGCTGTCAGCTGGTGCTTCATTTCATCAAGACCATTGCTGGGTAGGTTCATCATAAGATAAAGTTTATTTTTGCCTCCAGCCTGCCGTTTCCATGCCCTGCCCCCTCAGTGGGATTCCCTCCTCACTACCTTCCATCCCCAGCTTTGCTACCATCAAAAGAACATGTAGGGGCACCTGGGTGGCTCAGTGATTGAACGTCTGTCTGCCTTTGGCTCAGATTGTGACCCCAGGGTCTTGGGATTGAGTCCTGCATCGGGCTTCCCACTGCCTGTGTCTCTGCCTCTCTCGGTGTGTCTCTCATGAATAAATGAATAAAATCTTTTAATAAAAAAAGACTCTTTAGCCTATTAGTATTTTAAGCTGCAAATCTGCCTACAGAATGAAAAAATGTAGTGGCTGCTAAAGGGATTTTAAACATTAGCAAGCAGGTGAAGAAGAGGAGGCCTTTCTGGCTGTAGTCACACGTGTGGTTAGCTACTTTCTTGACCTGAATAAGGCTCTGAATCATGAGGACACTCAATGAAGATTCCATCAGGCTATGTGTTCCTTAAAAACAGGGGTTATATCTCTTTGGAAGTAAGGTTAGATCTTTTATCCAAAAAGGTGTCATTTTGGTTAGATCTTTTATCCAAAGGTGCCATTTTGGAGACATCTTGCATCCTTCTTGTATAACATCATTATCATTGCACAGGGAGAAGGAAAAATGAGGTAATAGACCCATGAAAAATGGTGATAGGAATGGAGGTGTGAAGGAAAGATTTCCAGACATAAGAGTTTCCTTGAGGTACCATGATGTTGTCTGAAAAATAGAGAAAAAAACAACAATACTTTAATAATAGTAGCAAGAAGGAGGCCATAGTTCCAAACAGAAGAATCTCTAAGTCAGCAAGAAGGCACAATTCAAAGCCTGGCAATATGACCGTCTGAGATAAGCCAGTTATTAGAAGTAGCTGAGGACAGGAGAAGAGTTTACATGTTCTCACCTGGATTTATACCTCATTTCTCAGCAGCTGCTACATCTAAGTTGGCAGACATTTTGGTTTGCATGGCTCACTTGGCCACCTGCTCCCAGGTCTGTCTTTCTGTGGCATGTCTTTCCTTTTTGTATTGCCATAGGATATGTTCCTTTCCTAGAGCCTTTTGTGGTTTCCATGACTTGTCATTTTAGAGAAGTTTTGTGATGAGGCTTCCTTTAATCTCTGTTTCACTGTAGGGTCCTTGGAACAAGCCAAGCACCACAAATACAACAGCCTATAAAAGGCATCAATACTGAATAAGGTTAAAAGTGAGTGTTACCTTTTTAGTACAGAGACTCAGATTTATGAGTTGACATAAAGAAACTACAGATCTTGCCCAAACTAATCTTATCTCTAGCCAAATGAATAGAAATTATGTAGTATCAGTTTTGGGAGAGTGAGAGGAAGATTTATTTATTTATTAATGAGAGACAGAGTGGGGGGGGTGCAGAGGGAGAAGCAGGCTCCACGCAGGGAGCCCAATGTGGGACTTGATCCTGGGACTCCAGGATCATGCCCTGGGCCGAAGGTAGGGGTTAAACTGCTGAGCCACCCAGGGATCCCTGTGAGAGGGAGTTAGCACATCATATCTTCATTTATTCATTCATTCCCTTGTGGACAGGGAGACAGATGAATGGATGGGCCAGCTATATTTTCTTGAGAGAATTTTTTTTTTTTAATGAATTGCACCCTTTCTGGTGGCTATGTTTCAAAAGAAAGTAAAATGTGTTTTTAAAATGTTGGCCGGATCTTGCCTTTTTTGTTGCCCGTGTATTGCTTTAGATGCAGGCCAAGTATTTTTGAATGCTGAAACAACTTTCAAATGTGTTTAAAATCCAAGAAGACTTTGTAGAATCCTTATTATCTTTTTGGTTGCTATCAGCCTGTGTGCTGTTGTGGCCTCAAGATTGCTACACTCTGATCATAATGGGGGAGAATCTTATAAGTCAATGTTGTTTTATGACAGAACATTTCACTGGAACATTCTTTTTGCTAAAGGTCACCTAAGGCTGAGGGAGGCCCAGCACACTTTCAGAGTTGGCCTTCTGTGTCATCTGCATTTAGTCAAGCTTTCATTTCCTGTGGTTTGTAACGTTTCTTATGTGTGAAGTAAACCCCAAACAGTTAAAATTCTTCAACTAAAAATGAAAGCAATAAAGAAAAAAATATATGTATTTTTGTAACCTTTGTGAGGAAGTGAGACCAGGGTTCCATTGAGCAGCTTCTTAAGAGATGTGATGTTGCTGTGTGTGTGTGTGTGTGTGTGTGTGTGTATGAGGCTGGCCCCCTGCAGGAAGGTGGCACTTCTGGCTGGGAGCCATGGGAGGTGAGAGAATGACCTATTCTCTGGTAATTCAGATAACTAAAATGTTTGCTTTTACTGTCATGTCATAGTAGAACAGTCAAAATGAGGTCTCTACCCCATGCCAACTGTATTTCAGTCATGCCTCACTTTGTGCAAAAAAAAAAAAAAAAGGTGATTTATCTTCCTTACCGATTTTTCTAAGGCCCTGGCTAAAGAATGAATAGAAAACTGTTCAGGTAGGGACATTGGAAAACAGAAGGTGGTGTGCTTCCTGTATCCTGAGTTTACTTTCTTTCCATCCCCTTAACCTTAGGACAGACCATCTGAGGTCCTAGGAGGTCTTTTATTACAGAAAATGCTGCTGGGGGCTGGAGATGTCTTCCAGCAAAGACCTGATCCCTAAATTTCCATATGGGATGAATATGTTGGTCTGCATGGCTTCCATCCCTACCTCCTAACTGGTCTCTGCCCTCAGTAAGTCTTTCTCTGACCACCCTGAGCAGAACTGTAATCTGTCTATAACTCTTACCTCCTTGCCCCATCTTAGTTGTCTGAAAACCACTTATGACTCTCTGATGCACTATGTCCTTTCCTTGTTCTTTATGAGTCTTCATCGTCTAGAATGTAAGCTCCATAAGCTCTGGTGTTTGAGCATATGTTATGCTGCTATGTAAATAATGAATGCCCAGAACAGAGCCCTATGTAAAGTAGATGCTCAATAAAGATTTGTTGGACAAAGAAGGAATGATTGCTCTTCTCTTTTAAACTCTTGCTACTAAAGCAGTTGGCTCTACCAGAAGCTGAATACACAGAATCTTTTTCTATTTTTTTTTCTCCAGTTCCCAGCATAATGTTCTGGAGTATGGAAGAGTTCAAAATAGATGGCTGTTTGACTGAAGTATAAATGAATGCGTGAATGACCAAGTGTGGTTTACAGTACAACTTTTGATATTGAAGACTTGTTCAGTAGGGGCTTTAACAAACATGAAGACGACCACGCTAATCCCTGGGAAGTCAAAGATGAGGGAGACACAGGGCTTGTCTTCAAGGAACTAAATGTACTTCCTTTACCTTCTTCCCATTCCCTTGGCTATAGGACAGTCTCTGGGTTCTAGGGGACTTTTATTAGAGAAAATGATGCTGAGGTTGCACATGACTTCTAGCAAAGTGCTGATCCCCAAACTCCTGTATGGGACTTGGCTACCATGCTTTTATTTTAGTCTAAGGAGATTTTATTTAATCTTAGTCTCTACTTCAAATGATAATTGATTGGATGTTCACTATCATGTAAATTCTTCCCACAAAGTGAAGGTCTACCAGAGGAATATGCACCTATGAAAGTGATATATTCCCCATCCCAAGAACTAAAACACCACTGGATGGGATACCATGCATGGGCTTTTATAGATATTAGTGTACATAGGAGGAAGTCATGGGGTGGGGGAGAGCACAGCTAGATTTTCTTCACTGTTAAATCAGCTGGCCCTGCCCTTGAATCCAAGGAGATGCTTGGGGTGGGAGTGAGTGTAATGTTTGTTTTCGGCAGGGCAGGGCAACAAGAGTGTTCTTTCAAGCAGGAAGGGAAACTTCCTAGCCTGCCCGCTTAAGTTGTACCAGTCTGCTCCTAACTCAGTATTATTTCATGTTGAGAAGGTGTCAGACTAATGAATCCGGTTTCCAGGTTCTCAGCACTGTCTTAGTAACATCTATTAAGCAATAATACCACCCACAGCTTTGAAACCACAATATCCATACTCCTCAGGGTCACTGAGGGAGCAGTTTCTGGTTTTTCTCCTCTCCCCATGGACAGAGAGCTAATCATTTCCAGATTTTTTTATTCAGGAAATTCAATAGACCACTTATTGTTTGTAAATGAAAAAACACAAATAAATAAAAAGGAGTTTGATTTAGTCCTCTGCAATCAAGGTACACCTGATGTGTTGTCGACTAACCAGGCACCTGTTTCTCGAAGAGGAGCAGAAATGCACCTGCACATCAAATGTTTGGTTTAGATATTGTGCCCATGCACCACATGAGACACCTTGGTAGCTTTATCGGATACTACTCTTTATCCAATCCTGAGTCCCCTTAGCACCCTGGAGGCACAGGGCTTCCTAGAAGTTTATCCAGGTCATAAAAATGAATCAGTTACTAGGAATGAAATGCTCAGTGTTGGCAATACTTGGAGCAGAATTTTCTAATGTGTGGGGTGTGTGTGTCCCCCACACGATGTTTCAATGCTATTTTATTTTCTTCTATTATTTCCCTGTTTAAAATTTCTTATCCAGCCTTTGTAAAAATCCCTCAGAGCAGAAAGAATCATGAAGGCAGCACTAATATACAAGAGCAGCAGTGATGAACAACTCTAAGGTTAAGTAAGTGAAACCATACACGGATGGTCTTTGGGTGTCTCCATTCTGGAGGAATCCCTCTACCCACTTCCACTTCTCACTTCCCGTCCCCGCACGTGAATGGAAAGCAGGAGCTTGCGCTGCATACTGTGCTTCTGGATGCCCAGCACACTCTTTCCCTGGACTGTACCCTTCCTCCCGTTCTCGGGACACAGATAGCGGAAATCATCATGTAGAGGTTCCAGCTGGTCATTGTCACCAAAGCCCTTAGGTGAGATAGAAAATGGAAAGTTTTGGAATCTCAAAGATTGGTGGTGGTGTTTCTCTTGTTGCTGTTTACCCATGTTTCCCTGCAAACATTTAAATGAAGTGGCTTTTTGATCCTAGGGGTCCCCTGAAGTCAGCATCGTTATTCCCCTCACTCCCACACCTCAGTTCAACATGGCTTTGTGGCAGTCATGCCCTACTACCCATTTAGGTGACTCCCAGTGGGTGAGCCACTGCTCTAGAATCTGTACAGGAGGAGCATAGCTCAAGCAATGTGGTTGAAAAGACAAACCAGGACTTCTCCTAAGTTATTTATACTTCATTGAGAAAATGTCACTACTCTGAATGCTACACCATTCAGAGGCTTCTCGTGATTCCAGATTAGGGGAGGCAGGACTGATGAAGCTTGGGGGAGCAGGGTGGCCACCATACCCCAGCTTCTGCTTCTATAGACCTTGGCTCCACTTCCTACACCTACAGGTGTCTGCCTTGGGCTTTCTCTTCCAGAACCTGCTCTGACCCCCTCAGGAGTAGCCCTCAAGCAAACACTGCTGGGACCTGATGAATAAATACCTCCACTCATTGACCCCTTGGGGTGGCCAGCCGTGGGCCACATGTTCTGCACTGATGCCCAGAGTTGCTCCCAGGGGTTAAGCCACAGAAGTAGCTGATAGCTCTCCTCCTGGCTTATCACCCCACCCCACCTGCTATTTCCCTCACCTTCCACAGAAACAGCTTTCGGTGGGGGGGACCCATAATCAGAGAGGGTACCCTGGCACCATCAGAGCATTCAACACAGTGTAATATATTCAAAAGAATCAATGAACCTGAGATCTCAAAAAAGAAAAACTAAAAACCTTTTGACAAAAGTGTTTTAAAACCTCAAT
The DNA here is from genome assembly GCF_003254725.2 of Canis lupus dingo. NCBI lineage: Eukaryota > Metazoa > Chordata > Mammalia > Carnivora > Canidae > Canis > Canis lupus. Next base: position 20,501,391 of record NC_064244.1, read on the forward strand.
GCGAAATAGCTGCTCTGATCACTAAATTATTAACTTGTTAAAATGGTGGCATTCCTCAGCTTCTTAAAAATTCTCCAACCTTTTCTGAATGCAGCATTCTGTACTTACCTGTTAATTGGGGGAAGTTAAATGATTATTAAGAAGGAAGGAGACTCTTCCAACTTGATGTTGACCATCACAAAGCATATTTGCTTAGATACTGCTATATTGTGACTCATTTTGAACTTACTTGATATGAATTGAGGAGTGGATCTGAGTCACAGAATCATTTCTTTCCAAGCCCCAAACATGAGCCCTAATGTTTGGCTGAGTTACTGATTGGATCGGTGTGAAACTTGAATCATCATTTACCCTATTTTGAGCCTGTTTTTAAAAACAGCTTAGAAAACAATGCCTCTGGATCTTTATCCTTCATCACAGAGAGATGATGAGAAAAAGAGACAACAAAGTATGAGAGCAAAATGTTAATGAGTTTTCTAACGAATTATGGCTAAGGATTGGTATGTAGTCCATGTTCCACACAGATAGTAAAAAAAAAACAGAGTAATTCTGAAACCCTGAAAAGTGACTTCTAATATTTTAGGACTGATGTTACCAACAGGGCAAACTCAGATACATTTTGTTTGGCCTGCAGTCTTCTTCAAAATTAAAAATTCGGTTCCCAATGTTTAAAATCTGGAAAACTTCCTGTAAAAATCTAGGTTCTATCTGTTCTTGAGAAATTGTACAAACTGACAGAGCAGGCCTGCATGCCCAAGTGATAAAACAATAGAAGTGGGGTGACATCACATCCCTGCCAGGTTACCTCCCCAACATGCCTGTGTCGGAGGAGCAGGTGAGATGGCGTGGGGGCCGTTGCTGTGGAAACGAGATGCACTAGCTTGCGTCAAGCTGGTGCGCGCTGACCTCAGGCCAGTGATCTTTACCCCGTTCTCTGAAGCTCCCCACAGTTACATTTTCTTCTGTGTCACAGGCTAATGCTACACCATTCAGAGGCTTCTCGTGGTTTCAGTAATGGACAATAACAACTATGAAGGGTACCCTAGGAAAGGGAAACATTTAATGGATGGGTGTGACTGAACAGCTAGAAGTGTAGTTGCAGCTCCCACCTTAACGACACAGGACGGTGGAGGACTCAGGATGGCAATAGGGCACAGCTGCTTCTCTGGGTCTTTTCCTTTCATGGGAACTAAGGGGTCATTGTGTTCTCACCGAGAGGGCTGCCCTGATGGACTTCTGTTTCTGCTCTGGCTCAGCAAGGCTGATGTAAAATTTCCTTTGTGTGCATTTGCCCGTCTGGCTGTGTGCCTGGCACCTTTTAGATGGATTTTGATCAAGCATGACTCCAGTGTGTATAGTAATCATGGAAAATTTCAGCTTTCCTATCCAAGGAGAAACTGACAAAAGGGACAAACAGCCCTTGGCTTTTTCCAAGCCATAGAAGCAGAACCAGACCAAGGACTCAAGAGCCAGGGCGCATTTGGCGGAGGCCCATTGCTAGCCTGGCTGTCATTATAAACACAGAGGCATCAGATCAGTTCGTTTGGTTACTTACACAGTTAACTTGTCTGGTGAGTTCAACAAGTGTTTGTGGAGACTGCCCTCTCTGCTGGGCACTGAGATATAGGGCTTCAAGTCTCGCCTTGTTGGTTTTATGCACTCAACCCCAATAGCTGTGTTTCCAGCCATTTTCTCTGTGCCCGCATTCTTTTTATGCCTGCCCTGCTCTAAGTGGGTTCACAGGGTGGAGTTCTCTCCAACCATTTGGAAAGCCTTGAAGAAAATGTTTTACTTTCTTCAGGTAACTATGACTTTCTCTGCTCCATACCAAGCTACACCCCATTGATTGGATTCGGGGTTCACCTGGTCCAGCTGCCGTTTTTGATTTGAGTGTATTCAGCATCACATTAGCTGAATTGTCCTTTTCTAACAACTGAACACAAAGTGTCTGGTAAGCATGCTTGCCGGATACTCAACAATAACACCAGCTAACATTTATTAAGTACTTGCAATGCATTAGGCGCTATGCTAAGTGCTTTTGTGAGTTTCTTATTTAATCCTCTTAACAGCCCTCTGGGGTCTATATTATCCCCACTTTGCAAATAAGGAAACTCAGCGTTAAAAAGTTAATTCATCCCAACAGAGGCCCAGTTGAGTCCAATGCTCTATACTCTTAGCCATCTCAGCAACTCTTTAAAGACTGGTATAGGGCAGCCCGGGTGGCTCAGCAGTTTAGTGCCACCTTCAGCCCAGGGCATGTTCCTGGAGTCCTGGGATTGAGTCCCGAGTCAGGCTCCCTGCATGGAGCCTGCTTCTGCCTGTGTCTCTGCCTCTCTCCGTGTCTCTCATAAATAAATAAAATCTTTAAAAACAAAACAAAACACTAGTATATCTTCTGGACAGAGTTGAGAATTTCTGAGCAGTACCACACGTGGAGAGGGTAGATTCTATTTGCCTCTGATTTGAGGACATTTATCAGCAGGGATCTTAGATCTGGTGCCTTTTAGAAAGGCTAACCATCCTGGTTTTCTGTAAAGAGGGCACACTGGGGTGGGGCGAGTTCCTGGAATTGGCCCTAGGCATATAAAGTCATTGAGATGATTGAGATGAAGTAAAGAAATGAGTCTTTACTTTTTTCCCCAAGATTGGTGAAATTTAGTATCTTTGTTTTTAATCTGCTTCGCTCTAGGATACTAGGTTGAAATCCTGCAGCATCTAAGACAAAAATGAACGCCCCCAGATCTGGCTCTTCTTTCCAACTGTATGACTCCTGTTTATGCTGTCACCTTCCATCTTGGCTTTCAGCTTCAAAGTCATGTTTCATTGCTATTTTCCGCTTAAACTCTACATTGGGTTTCTTTGCAATATTTCTTGTATCAATTCCAACTTTTCCAGTCCTGTTGTCACATTCCAGGTTAGTTGATTATTCCCCCATGCCCAAACTATTTTAATAGTTTCCTATCTGGTCTTTCTGCATCTAGACCTTACCTGCTCTTACCCACTCTACATATCACTGTCAGATCTATTCAGCTATTATACATGGGTTTGAAGGTCCAAGTCAAATTCTGTACTTTTAATGAAGTGATAGAATACCTACAGAGAAGGAATTACTCTAATACCTCTCTTATGGCCCATAATTTACAATTATGTGTGGATATGTCTTATCTCTGCCAATTGTTTATCCAATATTCATCTTCTCTTCTTTAGCCACAGGATTCTGATTTTGTTGGGTGCAGTGTAAGCCCAGCTATAAAAGTATGTTTTCGAGCCTCCCTTACAGATAGGTCTGGCCAATGGGATATAAGCCAAGTTGTCAGGAGATACCTTAATGTGGTTCCCCCAGAAGTAGATCCTGGGACAAGGATTCTAGTACAGCTTGTTTGGAGGAGATCCCAGGATGCACATGTGGTAAGGAGGGGAAGTGAGACAGCATAAGACAGGCAGTCGATCAAGGGTTGATTATTAAGAAAATAATCACTTTTAGTGTCTGGAGTTTCATCCTACCAGGGAACTATGGGATGTACCTTAGGTACTGGCAGTTTCAAGTTGGGACAGTGTGTAAGATGGCAAGAGCAAGGGAATGTGGCTGAGATTTATTTTTAATAGACTTCATTTTTTTCTAGACTAGTTTTAGGTTCACGCAAAATTGAACAAAAGGGGAGATCCCTGGATGGCTCAGCAGTTTAGTGCCTGTCTTCGGCCCAGGGTGTGGTCCTGGAGTCCCGGGATCCAGTCCCACATCAGGCTCCCTGCATGGAGCCTGCTTCTCTCTCTGCCTCTCTCTGTGTATGTGTGTGTGTGTCTCTCATGAATAAATAAATAAAATCTTAAAAAAAAAATTGAACAAAAGGTAGAGATTTCCTATATGCCCCTTCCCTCCCCCGCCCCCACTGCCCCACATGCATAGCCTTCCCCATTATCCACATCCCCCACCAGAGGGGAACATTTGTTGTAATTGACAGACCCACATGGACCCACCATTATCACTGAAACTCCATGGTTTACATTAGGGTTCACTCTTGGTGTTGTACATTCTATGGTTTGGACAAATGTATAAGGACATGTATCCATCATACAGAGTATTTTCACTGTCCTAAATATCCTCTGTGCTTTGCCTATTCATCCCTCCCTGCTCCCCTACCCCTGGCAACCACTAATGCATTTACTGTCTCCATAGTTTTGCCTTTTCCAGGATGTCATCTAGTTGAAATCATACAATATGTAGCCTTTTCAAACTGGTTTCTTTCACTTAGTAATATACATTTAAGATTCCTCCCTGTCTTTTTATGGCTTGATAGCTCATTTCTTTTTAGTGCTGAATAATATTTCATTGTCTAGATGGATCATAGTTTATTCATCAACTGAAGGATATCTTTTTTATTTTATAAGATTTTATTTATTCATTCATGAAAGACACACACACACACACACAGAGGCAGAGACACAGCAGAGGGAGAAGCAGGCTCCATGCAGGAAGCCTGATGTGGGACTCGATCCCCAGACTCCAGGATCACACCCTGAGCCAAAGCAGATGCTCAACCTCTGAGCCACCCAGGCGTCCCAACTGAAGGATATCTTAATTGTTTTCAAGTTATAGCAGTTATGAAAAAACCGCAACAGACATGTGTGTGCAGGTTTTTGTGTGGATAAAGTTGGTGGATAATGTTTCAGCTCCTTTGAGTAAACACCAAAGAGTGCAATTGCTGGGCCCTATGGTAAGAATATGATGTTTTCCATAGTGGCTGAGCCATTTTGCATTCCCACCAGCAATGAGTAAGACTTATTGTTGGTCTGCATCCTCACTAGTATGTGGTATTGTCAGTGTTCTGTATTTTGGTTACTCTATAGGTGTGTAGTGGTATCTCATTGTTTTATGGCTTTTTAAAAATAACATTTAATTTTTACTGGGAACATATTTGCTTGCTATAAATTTAGTCATATGATAAAGTGGAAAAAAGCTAATGATTTAATGTTAAGCAAAAAAAGTAGGATATGAAATTATTTACTGTAATTACAACTACAAAACACAAAAACTGATGCATTTTTACAAAACGGAGAAAAAAAAAAATCCAGAATGCCCATAGTAGTTATTTACTCTCACAGTCCTAGCTCCTAGTGTGATAGCGTGCAATAAATATTTGTTAAGTATTGGTGTTAAGGACCAATTAATCCATTTTCCAAAATTGCTGTAATAAGATGCTGTAATTTCCATAATGAAAACGTGGGGGCAGCCTGGGTGGCTCAGCGGTTTAGCGCCGCCTTCAGCCCAGGACCTGATCCTGGACACCTGGGATGAGTGCTGCATCGGGCTCCCTGCATGGAGCCTGCTTCTCCCTCTGCCTGTCTCTGACTCTCTCTCTCTCTCTGTCTCTCATGAATACATAAATAAAATCTTAAAAAGAAAAAAAAAAAAAAGCAAAAATGGAGCTATATATAAATAAGACTGATTTCACACCCCTCAAGCAATAACATGAGGAGGGGGCTTTATATTTTTCATAGAAAGCCATCAAATGCTGTAATACTACTGTGGGGCTTTTAGAAATCTCCCTCAAGAGAGAACACTCTTCCCCTCCTAACCATCTGGAACATTGGCAGGATATCATGGTGACCATTTGGATCACAGGGTGACTTTGAGGATGAAACTCTTATCCAAGGATAGTGGGGGCAAGACACAGGAGAAACTGGGTCTTGGTGACCATGGGGCTCCATACCAACTCTGCACTGCCTCCGTGCAGACTTCTTTTATGTGTAAGAACAAAAACTATATATACAACTTTCTATCTTATTTACACTACTGTTATGTGTGTTGCTGTCATCTGTAGCCAACCCTCATGCTTGCATGTGTTTCTCTTACAAGACCAGGAAGCTTCTTGAGGGGAGGAGTATATGTGCTCATTTTTGTCTGCAGCAGAGCATGCCACATAGTGCACATAGAACCGAATCCTCAGTAAATCTTTGTGAAAAGAGGAGTTGAATTCAATACATACGGAGAACTGAGTGTAGAGCAGCTGGATTGGAAGATGTTGGCATCTGAAGATAAATAAAGCCTTGTCTCTGCTCTCAAGGAATTGATAATAAAATTACTGTGTGTGCTCCTGTGTGTGCATGCTGTCGCTGTTTGCAACTGACACACCTGGAAAGAGAAGAAGGGGGGGGGGGGTGTTAGCCCTCTGACTCTCTGAAAAAAGAAAGACAAGATGCCCATTCACTTCTTGTCCTCTCCCAGCATCCTTGCCTCTTTGGTGCCTGCTGGAAAAGCCAGGCCTTGCCTGGTGTTACCATGACGTCTGAGCTTTGAGAGCTGTTTCCTTTCTTCCTAAGCCTAAGAAAGATTATTCTAGTGATATCTGAATAGCTTGAGTTAGCTGTGTATGAGCACAGAGGAAGTGGTTCCCTAGCAACAGGAGCCTCTGAAAGCCTCTGAGCGCTCAGTGCTTCTCCCTTCTTTTTGTTTTCTCTCCTCCATGTTGCCTGTCAGCAAACGGCTGGAGTGATTGCACCTGCTCTGAATTAGGGCCAGTTGGTTAAACTCTAGCAGTTCAGTTTTCTAAGTCAGGAGGAGCACTGTTCCTCTTTTGGTCAAGTTTCCTCGTGAGGTCTGGGGCCTATTTTGCTCCTGCTCAGACCATAATTACTTCAGATCATACTTCCTTTTTTGCTGTTCAGATCTTGACCAGAAATGGAAAATTTTGAGGCTCCTGAAGAAAACGTGAACTGAGGTGTTTTTTTGGCGGAAAAAAATACTCATTTCTGTACATTTTTTTCAAATGTGCTAAATCTCTTAAGAAAAAGTTTAGTAGGGTTTTGGTTTTTTTTTTTTTGCTAAAGGGTTTATTCTCACTTTGTTTTCCCATAGAAGGCTAAACAAATTCTTCATTCCTTATACATGTCAGCATCTCGATATTGTAGTTGAGTCTGCAAGAATGAGAGGGGCAATGATAAAGTATCTTCTTATGACATTGCCTCAGTCTAGCAAAATACTAGGTTCTAGAAAACAGATATCCTTACTGGGGCCACTGATCCTATTCTTTTTCCAGCTCCAGGGTCATATTTGAGAAAGTAAATCTGCAGAGACCATACCACATAGTGCTAGCGTGGAGTCAGAATTACAGTGGAAACGCCTTGTTTCATCTTCAAACAGCAATCTGGACAAGCATCGTGATCTTCTAGGAGGTGGTTATACAGCCTTACTTACCAATTGGCTGGTATCAATTGGCAGCATTGAATATCTGGCCAAGACTGCTAGTGATGAATGACAGCATGAGTCTAATTATAATTGAACCTAACAGCTCCTAAAAGGCTTGTCATCTACGCCTATTAAAATAGTTTCATTCACTCATTTGTTTAACCAACAAATATTTGTAATCAATTGTCTCCTGCGTGTGTCAAGAGACTATGCTGTGTCTTGTGGGAAGGACATGAACGACACTGTCTGCAACCATAGGTCTCAATCTAACAGAGGAAGTAAGATATGTACCCACACAACTATCAAGCAAGATTGTAGCCTAAACAAGGATAATCCATGCAATTCTAGACATTCTCTTTAATTGACTCTTTCTGTGAGAGGCCAGTGGTAGAGGTAGGGTTGAACCCACCCTTCTGAGTAATCAAGTAGAGTATAAGGAAGGGGAGATGAGAAGGTATATGTGTTCTGTAGATAAACAGGATTTGGTCTCCAAGACTATTCACCTAGGTCTCTTTATTCCCCTTACACTTATTAAAACTACAAAATGAAACAGCAAAATCCCCTTGTGTTGTGATAGTCTGTTTCCATCCAAATGGTCTATTTTTAATCAATGTTAAGAGCTTGACATGTGTCAGCCAAAGTGACATAAAACAGAAACCAGGGAGAGTTTATCTGAGATCTGGGAAAAATAAAAAATAAGCCCTAGCTTAGGGGAAATTTGAATTGCCACTGTTTATCTTGTTTTCCTCCCAGGCTTTATTTTCCACTAGTAATTGAGAAAGGAAGAAAAATACATCTCAGGAGTCAAACCCTCTGGGAGCCAAGCTCTCTTGTTAATAGCCATATCCCCTTGATAAGCTGAGGAGTCCGTCCAGAGTAGTATGCATGGTCATGACCATGGTCACGGTTAGTCAGAAAAAAAATGAGTTATAAATCACTGGAGATGTGGAGGAGGGGAAGAAAGCCCCCAGATCAGACAGACATGGTGTGTTCTTTCTCAGGCTGGCTTAGACTAAAGGAGGGTGAAAATCTAAAAGCCATTCCTCATATATCCAGGTGATAAGCCTTTGGGGACCATTTTAGACTTATTGAATCAAGCCACTGCCTTCTGTGGAGCTGACACCTATTGAAGATTTATGAAGTAGAGAATGTGAGACAGACTATAAAATAGTCTTTTGTAGCCAAATAAGTGATTTGCACCCTAGAACAGAAAGGACACTGAGGTGCCAGCCATGACAAGTAGTGAGCTCCCCAAGGGTATGTCCTGAATCATGAAGCTAGAGTTCTGATGTAGTTAAGTGACTCCTAGGGCACAGCTCTTCCTCCTCACCACACTCAGGATTTTCAATTTCTTATTTATTTATTTATTTATTTATTTATTTATTTATTCATTCATTCATTCATTCATTCATTCATTCATTCATTCATTTGTGATAGACACAGAGAGAGAGAGGCAGAGACACAGGAGGAGGGAGAAGCAGGCTCCATGCTGGGAGCCCGTCGTGGGACTTGATCCCGGGACTCCAGGATCGCGCCCTGGGCCAAAGGCAGGCACCAAACCTCTGAGCCACCCAGGGATCCCCAGGATTTTCAATTTCGAACCTAATTGCTTACAGGAAAATCATGGCTGATTATTAGTTTTAGGATGTTGCAAACAGATCTTTCCTGTGGCACTGAGTGAGCATATACCAGACTCTGTTAGTCATGGTTCTCTGAGAAACAGAATCAGTATGTGTGTGTGTGTATATATATATACACACACATACAATATATATGTATATATTGTATATATAATATAATCAATTATATATATGTGTATATATATATATATATATGTTTATGCCTGTATCTTTAGAGAGAGAGAGAGAGAGAGACAGACAGATTTATTAAAAAGAGATGGCTCATGTGATTTTGGAGGTAAGACCTAAGATTGGAAGAGCTGTGGAGTAAGACAGCAAACCAAAGACCAGAAGAGCCAATAGTTTCAGTCCAAAGGCCAGAAGGCTAGAGACCCATAAAGAATTGAAGTTCCTGTTTGAGTTCAAAGGCAGAAAAAAAATTCTCTCTTATTCCAGGGGAGGGTCAGACTTTTTGGTCTATTAGAACCTTCAACTGATTAGACAAGGCCCACCCACATTAATAGGGCAATCTGCTTTGCTCTGTCTACTGATTTAAATGTTAATCTCATTTAAAAACACCCTCACGGATTGTTCAATCACTATATTGTATGCTTGACGCTAATATAACACTGTAGTTTAACCACAATGGAATTTTAAGTAAAATAAAATACTGAAAAAAAAAAAAAAACAACCCATCATTCTCACAGAAACACCCAGAATAGCATTTAACCAAATATCTGGGCATCCTGTGGTCCAGTTGAGTTGACACATAATTAACCATTGCACAAACTTTGCCTCCTATGCTCAAAGTAAGGAAATTAATGTTTATTGAGTACCTATGAGACAGATGCTCTACATTTATTCCTTTTTATAAGTAAGGGGTAATTTATTGCCAGCTTCACATAGCTGGTCTTGAAAATGATGAGAGAGAAGTATATAAGAAAGACCTCTCCTGTCTGTCAAAGAGAAAGAAAGGTTTTTGTATTTTGGTTTTGCATTTTATAGTAAACACAGTCATACCAATGCCTGCTTATGGAAACATTCCTCATGATACTTTCACAATTCTTTTATTGGATCTGTCATTAAATACCTTGACAAAGTGGGACAGATAAAATTTTCACTGTACAGGTAAAGAAACTGAGTCACAGAGAAAGTAAATGACTTGCTTAAGGACCCTTGGCAAATGTGAAGCAAAACCAAGATGACACCCTCACATTTTCTGGCTTCTAGCAGAGAAGAAAACATCAGCCATGTTCGCAGTATTTATATCTGCTAATGTATGTGGTGCTGATGGGCCTTCGAGGTGGCAGCCAGAGTAAGTGGCACAGGTCATGATTCCAGATCAGACAAGCTGGATAAGGGTCCAAGCTCAACCTCTGGTTTGTTGTTTGACTTTGGAAAGTTTCCTACAGTGTAAAATGGGAGAAAGCTAGGAATATCTCATTGGCTAGGTATGAGCATAACACAAAGTAATACCTAGAGTGCACAATGCCAGGTACACAGGAAAGAATTCAACAGAGAGTTAAATGAGAATATAGTAAGCATGCAATAAATGTTAGCCATCGTTATTACTGTTGTTGTATCATCATAGATTCCCAATATAAGTTAGCTTCTCCCTTCACAGCTCTGTTTTTGCAATAACAGGAATAGGCAGAGAGAGAGAGAGAGAGAGAATAAGAGGACCAAGAAGAGGAGGAAATATTCTTCCTGCTTATACTTGATCTCTCCTTGTTGCAGCATTAGGTAATTTTCAAGTAAGAAATATGACAACAGCTTCAAAAAAAATCTTACATTGGACAGCTGTTTTCTTATGTCTTTGCCCAAAGTGCCTTTGAATTGCCCTCTAGAATGATTTCCTGGCTGTCTGCAATGTCTGCTGAGGTCCTGTACCCAAAAGTCAGTCATCTGAAACCAGCTTAACGTGGCTTTGCATCTATTTGTCTAACCCACACATAGGGCTCAGCAGAGCACCTAACATTTTACCAAACCATTACTGGCTTCAATTAGTCAGGAATCTCATGCCATGGAGGATCACAAACTCCAAAAATGTGTCTTATCGGTTTACCTATCAAAATTAATATTATTATATTAATGGTAGTTATTTATAATACATAATCACACACAATCAATATAATATGTAATGATTATATATAGTAACATACTGGATATATATTGTCTATATCTCTTCTTAGGTAGATAAATAACCATGTTGAGACTTTCTAACAACTTGGTTATCTACCTAACAAGAAACTACAGAGTGTGGTAGAACTTGGTTGATGATCAATTATATTATTTAAGGAAACACATTTGGTTAAAGCCCATTTGCCCTTCTGCTAGAGCTGCTGTAAGAAAAGCGAAGTAGTCTCTTCATTTATGAAGCAAAAGGACCTTCATCTAGTAGGATATTACAGAACCACCATAAATCTTTTGGATCCAAGCCCACGTGGAAGTGTGAGCAAATTATGCTACATAAAGAAAGGGTGAAATCCTTGCAATTGGATCACAACTCCGTTAAAGCAAGTTTTCTATTAAAAAAAAAAAGTGGGGAAATAATGTCAGAACCAGGCATTTTCCTTGGAGAAAAAACATACACCAATAGATTGTGGAGTATTTTGTCTCCTCTGGCCTTTGGTCTGGGAATCACTAACTAGCCTGTGGCCAAGGGAAGTTTGATGACTTTGCTGATCTGAGCCTCGATCTCTTTGTTATTAAATTAAGGGATTGGAATGCAGCAACTATAAGGCCCTTCCAGCTCTTAAATTCCATAATGCTGGCTAGGAATTATGCAGGATGCTATTCTAGGATATCCAGCAAGCAACAAGAAAACTCTCAAGTTTTATTTCACTTGAAGGAAAGCACCTCTTTATTATGCAGTATCTGCCATCCAGCCAGGTCCATATTGGGCTTATACGAGAGCTCTACTGGCCGTAAATTGGTCAGTCCTCTGCTTTATTTCCAAGAGAACCAAAGCAGATGAGAACCTTCCCCAGAGATGTGAATCCAAGAAGAATTCACGTAGAATGTGCTAACATGAGCAATGAAGGCAAATGAAAAAGGACTGTTGATTCCCTCCAATCATTCTGGAGAAATCATTCATTTGTACACTCATTCAGTCAATGCTTACTGAAAGGCAGTATAGTATATGGTTAATGGTTTGGGCTCTGGAGTCAGATGCCCTGGCTTCAAACCCCAGCTCCACTACTTCATGCCCTGTGGCCTCAAGCAAACTACTGATTTCTCTGTGTCTTCATCTGCAGTCATCCTCTCAAAAGCTCATTGTCAGGGATAAAATGAGTTAATACATGTCAGCTATTGAGAATAGCACCTGACACCTAGAAATCCTTCAATTGGGGATCCCTGGGTGGCTTAGTGGTTTGGCGCCTGCCTTCAGCCCAGGATGTGATCCTGGAGTCTCGGGATTGAGTCCCACGTCAGGCTTCTGCATGGAGCCTGCTTCTCCCTCTGCCTGTGTCTCTGCCTCTCTCTCTTTTTCTGTGTCTCTCATGAATAAATAAATAAAATCTTAAAAAAGAAAAAGAAATCCTTCAATCAGGGCAGCCCTCGTGGCTCAGTGGTTTAGTGCCACCTTCAGCCCATGGTGTGATCCTGGAGACCCAGGATCCAGTCCCATGTCGGGCTCCCTGCATGGAGCCTCTTTCTCCTCCTGCCTGTGTCTCTGCCCCTCTCTGTGTGTCTCTCATGAATAAATAAAATATTTTTTTTAAGATTTTATTTATTTATTTGAGAGAGTGACAGAGCAAGCATGGACAAGGTGGTGGGGGGATGGGCAGAGGGAGAGGGAGAAGCAGACTCCCCTCTGAGCAGGGAGCTGATGCGGGGCTTAATCCCAGGACCCTGGGATCATGACCTGAGCCAAAGGCAGATGCTTAACCACCTGAGCCACCCAGGCGCCCCAAATAAAATATTAAAAAAAAAAAAGGAAAAGAAAGAAATCCTTCAATCAGTACTATGTGTACCATGGCCAAGCTCTGTGCTAGATACAAATGAGAACTCAGAGAAATGGACAAGATAACAATAGGTAAGGGAGGAAGGAGGTGGCAGTCGGGCAAACTGCATGGAGGAAGTGACTCCAGCTGAGTCTCAGTGATGAGATAAGCCTTTCTTTCACAAAGGAGAAAGATCATTCCAGTGCAGTGTCAGCTAATGGAGAAAGACACAAATCTTCCTCTTAGACAGTGGCTAATCCAGAATGGCTGGACTGTAGATGAAAGGAGAAAGCTCATGGAGGTGAAGTTGGAAGAGTAGGTGCTGTTATGGAGGGCTCCATGATAGGGGGTATTCAGTGTCAGTGAAGCTGGGATTTTAAGCTATATTCTGTGAGCCTTCTGGTTTGGAGCCACTCTGGGAGTGGCTATTTGAAATAGAAAGAAGTCAGGAGTGGGGTTGGGCTTGGATGTCTGGTGGATCTTTGAGTTAGGCTGGTGGCAATAAGAAATCTTGTTACTTTTTGCATCTTTTGTGAATCTTAGCTCCCTGTGGCTTTCTACTATGAGATTTCCTGACTCCCTTCCTACTACTTTTTCTGAGCCAGAGATCAGATAGCCTTTCAAATCAGAGTCACAGTCTTTTAAAATGTATTGAACACTTAGTCTCTGGAAGGCACTTTACCAGGCAAAGATACACAGAAGTAGAGCATGGCAGTTCTCAACCCTAAGGTTTCAGATACTGTTTGAGTGCAGAGGAGGAGGAGAGCTTGGGCTCAAGTTAGTTCCAGAAGGCTTCCTGGAGAAAGCTGTCTTTGAGCTGGATGTTTAAAGAGGTAAGATATTGACAGACTGGGCAGACTGGATGGAAGTACCAGCATGAGCCAAGGTAAGGAAATGAGAAAGCAAAAGAAAATACTGCAGGCGTCTAGACATGCAATCATGGGAGCCTATAGTAAGGGGCTGGCGATAGCCATGAAAGGAAGAAGCGGATGTGGGAAGCGTTGTAAAGACCAATAAAAAGCTCTTGGCCACCAGCTGGGTAAAGGGGTGAGTGAAAGGACATATTGGAAGCTGATTAAGAAATAATCCATCTGAAAGATTGTGTGTGGGGGTTGGGGGGGAAGGAAATAAATTGCCTTAATGTCAAGATAAGACTATCAAGGGAAAAGTATTTCTAAAAGGCAGAGGAAAATATAGATTGGGGTTCTGAGGGAAAGGTTAGCATCTGAGATAAAAGTTTGAGCGTCTTCCCCAGAGAGGTCGTATTTGAATTTTGGGAGTAGATGCATTTTCTGTGGAAAGAATATAAAAAGAACATGATGCTTCCAGTTGACTGGAAATCTTTAATGAGTCCTTCCATTTCTAACCACAAGGAGGACTATAACCCTGAAGCCATCTAGCTTGAAAACAAACAAAATTTGAAAAATAACCTAAATATGCTTCATCAAAAATAACAAAGATTTTTTTTGCGCGTGCGCACACACACGTGTGTGTGTGTGTGTGTGTGTGTGTGTGTGACTGGACAGCTAATTGTTAGAGAAAATTGCAGAAAGCCCTAGGAGCCCAGAGCAAAGAGACAATTGAAAATCAGATAACAATCTTGTAAATTGGTGTGGCTGCCCTGGGGGTGGAGGTCTTGGAAATCTCTGCACTTGGGTTTGATGCCTATGTGAGCTGGGGAGGGTGGGGTGTGTTAGTTATGGCTCACTGGGTAACAAATTACACAGACTTGGCTAAAAACAACACACATTTGTTATCTCACAGTGTCTGGGTCAAGAGCCTGGGCTGGTTGGGATGCTGAGATGGCTCAGTTGGCTAACCATCTGACTCTTGGTTTCGGCTCAGGTCATGATCTCAGGGTTGTGGGATTCAGCCCAGCATTGGGCTCCCTGCTCAGCATGGAGTCTGCATGAGGTAGTCTCTTCCTCTCTCTTTCCCTCTCTCTCTCTTCCTCTGTCCCACCCCTCAAATAAACAAATAAATCTTAAACAAACAAACAAAAAAAGAAACTGAGCTGGTCCTCTGCACAGGGCTTCCAATGGCTGCACTCAAGGTGTCAGCTGGGCTGAGGTCTCCACTAGGGCCTTCCCTGGCGAGCTGCACTTGGCAGAATTAAATTCCTATGGTTGTAGGACTGAGGGGCTTCAGGTTTTTCCTGATTATCAGCCAGAGGCTGTCCTCATCTGCCATGTAGGTTTCCTGATATAGACAACCCCAACAGGACATCTTGCCTCTTCAAAGGAAGAGAGAGTCTGGCTCCAGCAGGATGGGTACTACAATCTTGCCCATGTCATCATGTATGTCTCATCACATACATTTAATCTTGTATGTTCACCATTGTTATGGGTGGGAGATTCTGCTGTGTGGAAATGGAGGTCTTGGTTCTGGGATTTCTCATGTGAGATTTATGTGAGGATCTGAACTTAAATAAAGACAGCCAGAAGAAAAATAGAAAGCAAAAACAGTTTATTTACTAATTTATTTTTAATTTTAAGTTTTTAATTAACATATACTGTATTATTAGTTTCAGACGTAGAATTTAGTGATTCATCTGTTGCATACTGGATACAGTTTATTAAGGACAGTAACTCTTAAGATGGGAGAATGGGCAGGTTCAGAGATGTGACTGCCCTGAGGCTGCTGGGGTCTTGGGTCATGGATGGGGTGGTTTCTAATGGAGTCTGCTTTCCAATCACTTGGGGGGCTCTTCCCAGGTTGGGAGAGGGAGTTTTCCACCCTACAATATTTGTACTGGAACCATCATGGCACAGTCCCCCATTGTGGGGGGAGGATTCAAAACCACAATGCAAATGAATTATAATGAGTGTAGGGGTTACCCTGGGGCAGAGGGGGGAGGAGGAGAGCGCATGTTCTGCACCTGTGGCTCTTGGTCTGTTAGCCCTGAGGTCTTAGAAGCTACAAGGCCAGAATGTACCCCCAGGCTTCTAACATGTCACCTATTTATCACCGCCCTGACCTATAGTTGGTGTCTAACCAACTCTATCACCATCACCTGGCCATATTCTGTTGGCCAGCAGCAGACACAGGTCCTGCCCATACTTAAGGGGAAGACAGCTCACAAGGGTGTGACAACAATAGGAGCCACAGATCATCAAGGACCACCCCAAGAACTGGACCACCTCAGTGCAAGACCTGACGCTGTGAGAGGCATGGTATTGGAAATGAAACCTCTCATTAAGCTAGGACCTTGAGGAACCACACCCTCATTCCAAGGGAGATGCCAAGGAAATCTGTGTTCTGACAGTCTGTAATGGGGGGAAAAAAATCTCCCTGGGAATTCATGATTGCAGGCTACATGATGCATGGTTTTGAGATGCAAGCTTAGAGCAGAGCCCAGTGACTCTCCAAGTTGAAAAACGAACATACAAAATATCCTCGATCAATAAATACCCAGAGTGCCTGGCAAAAACAAATGCAAGTCCTTTTTTGGAAGGATACTTACAGATAAAGCCTCGCTGAAGATAAAGATCACAATTCCAATTCATAAAACCTACGAGAAGCTAATTCATTATGAGTTAGAGGTAGTAGTCTCAAACTGCAGGATTAAGTCTCCAAGAGCTGAGTAGAGAATGTGTTGTGGGCTTAATTGTGTCCCCCAGCTCCCAAATCCATATGTTGAAGCTCTAACCCCCAGTATCAAGAATATGACTGTATTTGGACATAGGGCCGTTATAGGAGTGATTGGTTCAAAATGAGGCCCCTTGGGTGGGCCCTGATCCAATCTGAATGTATCCTTATAAGACAAAATTAATACACAGACACAAATAGAGGAAAGACCATATGAGGACGCAAGGAGAAGGCGGCTATCTACAAGTCAAGAAGAGAGGCTTCAGAGGAAACCCACCCTGTCAGCACTTCGATTTCAGCCTTCTGGCCTCCAGAACCGTGAGAAATGAATTTCTGTTGTTTACACCACCCAGTCTGTGGCATTTTATTATGGCAGCCCTAGAAAACTAATACAATATGGAAATGGCTAAAAAAGAAGAACGTTAAAAATGATCAAGAGCATAAACAAAGGAATAAAAACTAAGAATTAAATGAGAGGGAAAAAAGAACAGGCACATTTATTGGAGAATCAAGTAGAATTTCTAGCTAGCAAAACAGATTTTATTATTAAGGGATTACTGCATCATAAAATAAATCTGAAGAAATTACCCAGACAGCATAGAGCCCTGAGAGATGAAGGGATTTGAAACATGAAAGAGAGGTTAAGAGAACAGAAACATGAAAGAGAGGTTAAGAGAGGTTAAGAGTGAACAGAACCTGAGAAGGTAGAAGGTACATCTCATAGGCATTCTGTACTGGGCAGTGGAGCACACATGAGTTAGGGCTGAGAATCTTCCAGAATTGATTAAAGACATGGATCCTCAGATGCAGGAATCAAATGAAGTCCCAAGCAAGGTAACAAAAAGTAAGCCCACGCTGAGGCATGTTCTAGTAAAAATGCAGAACACTGAAGACAGCTAGGTCTTGAAATAAACCAGAGGAGAGTTGGTGCAGGGGTTGGGGGGCAGAGAATACTTAAAAAGGAGCCACCCTTAAAGTGACAGAAGATTTATCAATTACAAGGAAAGAAAGAAGAAAACAAACAACCTCACCAGAGAGCTAAGAGGATAAGAGAACACGACTATCAACCTGAAACTGTTATTTAAGTGTGAGGGAAAAAATGAAGACAAAATATAGAGACATTTTTAGGCAAACAATGACAGTTTACTGCTGACAAACAAGCAAGGAAAGAGAAACTGGAGGGGTTCCAGGGAAACCGAAATTAAACTGGAAGGAAGATCAGAGATGTAAGAATAAGAACGGGGGGTGCCCGGGTGGCTCAGTTGGTTAAGCATCCAACTCTTGATTTCAGCTCAGGTCACAATCTCATTGTCGTGAGATTGCACCCAGTGTCAGGCTGTGCTCAGTGTGGAATCTGCTAGAGATTCTCACTCTCCCTCTCCATCTGCCCCTCCCCCTGCCATGCTCTAAATGAATGAATGAATGAAATCTTTTTAAAAAGAAAGAAGATTTAAAAAAGAATAAGAGGAACAAGTAAATTGGTAAACATGAAGGTAAATTTAAATAACACTTGCCTATTTAGAATGAAACTGATGAGTTGGGAGAGAGGTAATTAAGCTGAAAACTTGGTTTACAGAGTATTCAACACTTTGTTTTCCTACGATTCTTATTCTTAAAACTGGACATAATTACTTTGAGTTATCAAATAGTTTGCATACTTTCCCTCCGAAAGGGCTGGAGACATGCTGAGAAAGAGCAGAATATATTATCAGTTTCATTCTGTGGGCGTCTAACAGTAAACTTCTCTCCTCTCTCTCTCCATCAGAAATATGTGCTTAGGCTGATGTTTTCTTTTTCTGAGAATAACAATATGGCAAAATCCTGACAGCATAGCTACTTTATCCTGACTAGGCATGAAGTACTGCTCCTGTGTGTTCAGGACTCAGGACGGGAGGGGCAGCCAGGTGAACTGGTGAAGGTAGCTGAGCTTGAAGCAGAAGCAGCATCTCCTACACGGTTATGTTCTAAGATGTGCCAAAGTGAGTCATGTGAAATAGAACATCAGAATGTATTTTCACATCAAAGCAACATTATAAGTATCAGTATTATTTCTAGTCCTGGTTTAAAGACTAACCCATCTTGTGCCTGAATCAGAATTAGCTACCCTTCATAACAATGTTTCACTAGGAAAATCCATCCCAAGTTCTACCTAGGGAGGTCTGAAGTGTCTCTGAATCTTAGAGCAGCACTTAACCTTAGAGCAGCACTTAACGTGGCACCACCGATGCGTGTGTGTTAAAACATACATAACCAGGGGATCCCTGGGTGGCTCAGAAGTTTAGCTCCGCCTTCAGCCTAGGGCGTGATCCTGGAGTCCTGGGATCGAGTTCCACATCAGGCTCCCTGCATAGAGCCTGCTTTTCCCTCTGCCTGTCTCTGCCTCTCTCTCTCTCTCTCTCTCTCTCTCCCTCTCAATGTCTCTTATGAATAAATAAATAAAATCTTTAAAAAAATACATAACCATTAAATTTACCATTTTAACTACTATTATGGGTACAGTTCAGTGACAGTAAGTATATTCATAGTGTGCAAATGTCACCACCACCAATCTCCAGACATTATCCCAACTGAAACTCTGGACTTACTAAATACTAACTCCCCATTACCACCTCCTCCCAGGCCCTGGCCACCCACCATTCCCCTTTCTGTCTTTATGAATTGGACTGGTGTAGATACCTCTTGCAAATGGAATCATATAGTTTCTGTCCTTTTGTGTCTGGCTGATTTCACTCTGCATGATGTCTTCGAGGTTCATCCATGTTGTAACAGGTGTCAGACTTTCATTACTTTGAAAGGCTGAAGAACATTCTATTTATTGTCTGTATATGCCACATTTTCTTTATCTGTTTATCCATTAATGGATACTTAGGTTGTTTCCTCCACCTTTTGACTGTTGTGAATAATGCTGCTATATCCACAGGTGCACAAATATCTGTTTGAGTTTCTGCTTCCAGTTCTCTTCGGTATACACCCAGAACTGAAATTGCTGGATCATATGTTAAATCTGGTGTTAAATTTTAAAGCATCATGCTGTTTTCTGCAGCAGCTGTACCATTTCACATTCCCTCCAGCAATGCACAAAGGTTCCACTTTCTCCACATCCTCCCCAACACTTGTTATTGTCTGCTTTCCTGATAATAGCCATCCTTTGGATGTGAAGTGGCAACTGACATTTTGAGTGAAACAATCCTTGCTGTGTGTGGCTGTCTCTTACATGGCAGGAGGTAATACTATCCCAGCCACTCACTGGAGAACCACTGGCAGAGAATATTGATTCTTTTTTCTTTTGTCTTTGTAAGCAGTGAACAACAGCTAAAATCTCTGATTAGCTTTTAGCCTTAGTGGGGGCTCCTCAAAAGTCCAACGGTTCAGGCGTAGCTCGGACGTCAGCCTAGAGGTTATGTGCAGAATTTATGCAAAGAAGGTCTCTCTCTTGCTTTCCTTTCTCAGATTTCCAGCTGCTGTGGTCCTTGGTCCTCTGGTTCTTTGGGCCAAAAAGACTGTGGGTGTCTGTTCCAGTTTTAGCTACCTTCCCCTTCCCCATCATCCCAAAGGCACCATCTAACTTCAGGCTTAAAGCTGTAAAGGAGGGAAACTCAGCTAGTGCTTTTCCTTCTCCTAATGTAGACCCCTCTCCAGGTTCTGCCTGCTTTTTGGTCGCTGACCAAGCCTTCAGGGAGTTGGTTTTGGATTTTCTTTGAAGTTCACTGTTGTTTTCCTTGGGAACCGTGACTCCAACCATTCCGGAAGGCCTTATCATCTCTCTCCCTATCCACTCTTCTCCTCTTGCTACTGCTGTGTAAATTAATCCAGCTTGTCCACCTAGTATCCAAACTTTGGACATTGAGCATATATTTTGAAATCTTAATAGCTATTTTGTATGATTTAAAAAACCAAAAACAGGGGCCCCTGGGTGTCTCAGTGGTTGAGTGTCTGCCTTTGGCTCAGCTTGTGATCCTAGGGTCCTGGGATAGAGTTCTGCATCAGGCTCCCTGTAAGGAGCCTGCTTCTCCCTCTGCCTGTGTCTCTGCCCTGCCTCTCTCTGTGTGTCTCTCATGAATAAATAAATAACATCTTTTAAAAAAACAAAAAATCAACAACAATGTCTTGAAAATATAATTACAGAAAAAAAATCACAGTCCACTTCAAAACGCCAGGAGAAAACACTCCAGTGTTTCCTTACTTCCAGGCGTGTGAGCTGAGGCTTTGAATTTTTCAACTCATTTTCATCCTTTCCCTAGCCTTTATTTTTGCTCCACAAAGTGTCACAATGATTGGCCAGAAATATTTTAAATTTCTTGCTGTGTGGGAAGTAAAGAAATATGGGGTTAATACTGCAAACCGAATGTCTTTTGAATCAGTATTTTCTCTGGTTGCCTTGTTTGCGAAAAAAACATTGTCAGGTTTCAGATTGGAAAATTAGAATTGCCAAGATTTGCAGGCTAATAGGGGATTTGTTTGCATTTACCCATTTATTCATTTGCTCAACTAATACTTGCTGGAGCCTTTTTATATATCATTTCATTGCATTTGTTTAATGAAAGCTAATTTAGTAATTTGTATGTTAGGAACTAGCTGACCAGTTCACACTCTCATTTGTCAAGAAGTTAATTCACAAATTTAATTGAGTTAATTTATAAATCCATCAGTGAAAAAATGTAATTCATCAATAAATTCCTAATGAATTCCTATTCCAAGGCTCTGCAAGATCTCTTCATCCCTTCTGAAATAGCAAGTTGATTGTTTTGCTTGGGCTAGTTTTGGATTCATTATATCTTCTTGTGTTATTATTTGAGAACCAGGAGTTCACATGTATGCATACAGATTCTCTTACAGTATAAAGTAAAGCTGCTTTTGTCTGTTGGTCAGTTTCACAATTAAAGATCTATCCAAATTATCTGTGATCTCCTGAAGGGAGCCTTCATTCACTCAGAGGCTTTTGACTAGCTGTATGATTATATATATTAAGATTTTATTTATTTATTTAAAAAATTATATATATATATATATATAATTGTGTGTATACACACACACACACACACACACACACACACAGAAAGGCAGAGACTTTGGCAGAGGGAGAAACAGGTTCCCTGCAGGGAGCCTGATGTGGAACAAATCCCAGGACCCCGGGACCACACCTTGAGCTGAAAGCAGACACTCAACCACTGAGCCACCCAGGCATCCCTAGCTGTATGATTTCAAATCGGTTGTTTATTTCTGAACATGGGCCTCCAGTTCTTTGAACCTTCCCTCTCGGGCCCTTCTTATCCTGCTCCCCCTTGTCTCTATCCTCTGCTGGCCGGGCTCTCCATCCCTCTGCTGCGTCTCTCCCCATTATCTTCTCTCTCACAGCCTTTGTTCATACCCCTCCTTTCCCTAAGAAAAAGTTACTTTTGGGTTTTCTTTATGCAATAATTTGTAAATGAAGATTTCGGAATCCTACGAAGGGGCTTCTGATTCTGATGGTCGTGAATCTGCACTTTTCTTCAAGGACTTATGACCTGCATAGTTGGATAGGGACCTGAAGTTAGAAGGGCCCTGTACTGGGATTCACGCTATGCTGTGTCCCTCCTGAAATGCTTCATCGTTGTTTTTTTGCTGTGTGTGTGTGTGTGTGTGTGTGTGTGTGTGTGTGTGTTTAATAAGGGACCACGACCACGTATTTCCATTTTTTTTTTTTTTTTTTACGTATTTCCATTTTGCACTGGACGCCACAATGTATGTAGCCAGTCCTGTGTTAGAGATGCTTAGTGAGTCAGGAGCTGTGTGATTCAACAAGGGAGAGTAAAGGGACAATCAGGGCTATTTAGGATGTGAGAAGGGTGGGGACCCAGAGTGTTGTGGAAGGAGGAAAGATCGGATCATCTTTCAGTAGTGTGCTCCTTTCCCTGGGAATCTTCTTAAATTACAAGGACGGAGTTGGAGGGCATAGTGGGAGCCCTCCTCTTGTAAATTGATGGTGGAACCATTCACATGATCATAGTCAATTCTGATCTACTCTTGAGGAATCCCTGCCAAATTCCAGAAAGGAATTTATCTCTAAAAAGTAGATTGATTCTAAAAGCCCTGCCATAGAATTTATACGCTTGCTCATCTCTCAGCTGAACTGTAACCGAATATAAAACATAGACAAGTTTATCCCAGGAACCCCAAGTTTATCCCAGTTTATCCCATGAGCAAAAAGTTGCCCTGCAAAAATTAGAGGTGGCAGAAAGGTACTTTGCTGGCTATAATGATATATGGTGGTGGTTCAGGAAGCAAATCCTGGGACAGTTACCTGGGAGAGGATCTTGATGTGGACCTGTTGAAGAGGTGCTAGGATGGCAGGGAGGCAGGAGAGGAAAAACGCTGAGATTCATATGTAAGAAGGAAACAGAGGAACACGTGTGAGATCATTGCAAACTATTCCAGAAGAAAAAAATGGTCTGTGTTGATCTAAATAGAAAGGTCTTTGTAATAATCTGCATGACAAACAGGACAAGAGGCAGAGTTGAGATTGCAAATTCGTGCATATGCCCTTTCGTTCAACTGTTATGTTGGTTCTCAATAAATGTTAAATAATACAAAATAATAAAAAAAATAATAATAGTAATAATAAATAATAATAAAAATCCATCAGGTAAGCCATTTCAGACAGACTAGACCCCATTAAATTTCAAACCAGAGTGTTCAAAGGCCATTTGCTGAAGCTCTTTCCTTTCTTTTTCTTTTTTTTTCCTTGAAGTTCTTTCTTTGAGTACATAGAAGAGAGTTCATTTCAAAACACAGTTTTGAAAATGGGAATGGAGTAAAGTACATATATGTAAAAATTAGCTCTGCCTAGGTGCATTGTTTTTTGTTTTTTAAAGATTTTATTTATTTATTCATGAGAGACACAGAGAGAGAGAAGCAGAGACACAGGCAGAGGGAGAAGCAGGCTCCATGCAGGGAGCCCGACGTGGGACTCAATCCTGGGTCTCCAGGATCACACCCTGGGCTGAAGGCAGGCGCTAAACCGCTGAGCCACCAGGGCTGCCAGGTGCATTGTTTTATTGATAATTTGTTGGGATTCATTGGGAGCAACGGGCATTTGTAAGCAATCGTATATTTTTCTAATGATTACTATGGTCAGTCTTACAATTCAGGTTCTTTCCATAAATTTTTCCCACTGAGTCTTCTAACACTGAGGAAGAAGTGGTAGTGTATTGTACTCAACAACCAAACTTTAACTTTGCATATGAGACATAAAGTGCTAAATTTAATACAAACTGCTGATGTGAGCAGGAGAAGTGCCTTTTGCATGTTTTCTTAAAAGTCTTGATCATTGCTCTGAGCTTGAGGTACGGAGAACAGGAAATTCTGCAGCCAAGGAAAACCCTATCCATATGTAGCATCCTGCGGAAGGAGATAAAGCTCCATCAAAGGGTTTTGCCATCATACATATTGTTCATTTACAGTGAAACCTCAAAGAACATATTGTCTGTGTTTTCGTGTGTCTTGGGTAAAAAGATTATTTGCATTTCTACAATTTAAAAGTCACGATTTTTCCTTAAGTTTATAAAATCTCATTTTGTCATGTACAATGCTGATACATTTCTAAAAATCACTTTAAAGGCTCTTCAATTAATCTTTGGTCCCATTTAAAATCTTTGAATTACACTTCTATTTTTACTGCTTATGTATTTAGCTTTCTTAGTCTTTCCCTTGTCTCTTGTCCCAAAATCGTCCCAAAACATACTTCAGTAATATAAATCTAACACATATAATATCATAATATGTAAGTTATATGAATAATCTTAAACTCTCCTTAATTTTTTATACTATTTACAAACTGGGTATTTCCTTGTCAACTTAAAAATCCGAAGTCTAAATCAATTATCCTTGCCAATTATTCTTTTTTTTTTTTAATTTTAATTTTTTTCTAATTTATGATAGTCACAGAGAGAGAGAGAGAGAGAGAGAGGCAGAGACATAGGCAGAGGGAGAAGCAGGCTCCATGCACCGGGAGCCCGATGTGGGATTCGATCCCGGGTCTCCAGGATCGCGCCCTGGGCCAAAGGCAGGCGCTAAACCACTGCGCCACCCAGGGATCCCTTTGCCAATTATTCTTTGAAACACTATAATCATTTCAAATACAAGGTACATGCAATTTAACAAAAAAAAATACTATGAGTTATGCTTACATAATTATCATTAGACTTAGTTCTACGTGGGTCTGGGGTTAAAACAAACATATCCATCAAGGAACCAATTACAGAATCCTACACTGATGTCATTTTTCTTTCCAACTGTTTTTTTCTGAGTATTTTGGGGAATGTTGTTCCAAGGAAGTGGGATTTCCATTCCAGGTGCAGTGGGGTGACCTTCTCAGAGGCTGACTGCGCACAAACTAGAAAGACTGGCCTGGGCATGAAATGAAAAAATTCAGACATTTGGCATAACTTTTCTCACCAATAAACTGCTATATTGAACCTTAAAAAATAAAAGAAGTGAAATTCATGTCACATAAAATTTACCATTTTAAAATTTAAAAAAAATCAGATGCATTTAGTATATTTACACATTTGTATTTACTTTACTTGATGTACTTATACTTTTCTACTTCCACTCTTGAACAACCATGTCTTTTATTTAGTTCTAAAACATTTCCATCACTAAAAATCAAGCCCTGTATTCACAAACAGCTATTCCCTATTACTTGCTACCCTTGGCCCCAGGTCACCACCATCTGCTCTTTATTTTTGTGCATTTACCTATTCTGGGTGTTTCATATAAGTAGAATCACATGCTATGTGAATTTTTGGTCTGTATTTTTTTTTCACTTAACATAATGTTTTTAAAGCTCATCTACGTTGTAGCATGTGCCCATCCTTTTTTCTTTTAATGGTTGAATAATATCCTATTGTGTGAAGATACCACAATTTGTGTGTTAATTCCTCCACTAATAGGCATTTGGATTGTTTCTCCCTTTTGACTATTACGAATAATGCTGTAATGAATGTGCCTGTACATGTATTTGTGTGGATATCTGTTTTTATTTCCTTGGGGTACATATCTAGGAGCAGAATTGCAGGGTCATGTGGTGGTTCTATGTTTAGATCTTTTTAAAAGATTGATTTTATTTATTTATTTATTTATTTATTTATTTATTTTAAAATTTTTATTTATTTATTCTTGAGAGACACAGACAGAGAGAGACAGGGACATAGGCAGAGGGAGAGAGAGAAGCAGGCTCCCCGCAGGAAGCCGGATATGGGACTTGATCCCAAGACCCCGGGGATCATGACCTGAGCCAAAAGCAGACCCTCAACCACTGAGCCACTCAAGTGCCCAAAGATTTTACTTATTTATTCATGAGAGACACACAGAGAGGCAGAGATATAGGCAGAGGGAGAAGTAGGCTCCCTGTGGGAGGCCCGATGCAGGACTTGATACCATAACCTTGGGATGACAACCTGAGCCAAAGGCAGATGGTCAACCACTAAACCACCCAGGTGCCCCTCTATGGTTTAGATTTTTGAACCACCAGACTTTTCCATGGCAGCTGAAGCATTTTACATCCCCACTAGTAACATACAAGTGTTTCAATTTCTCTGTATTTTCACCAGCACTTGCTAATGTCCATTTAAAAAATATATATAGCATTTTTGTGAATGAGAAGGGGTCTCATTGTGGTTTTGGTTTGCATTTCAAATGATTAATGATGTTTGAGACCTTTTTTTTTTTGAAAGATTTTATATATTTATTTATTCATGAGAGCAGAGATACAGGCAGAGGGAAAAGCAGGCTCCCAGGACTCAACCCCAGGACCCTGGGATCACAACCTGAGCTGAAGGCAGACACTCAACCACTGAGCTATCCAGGTTCCCCAGTTGGAAACATTTTTATTAATAGCTTCTGCTACCACAGGCTCCAAGCTAATGCTCTATGTATGCTCTAGGTCCCCTGATTTCATGCTCATTCTTTACTAATTACTCTCAATTGTGTCCTTTGATTAAGTCCAATGATATGATGTGAACTTTCCTCTAAACCTCAATTCTGTTCCCGCTTTTTGCTTCACAACCTATTTGGATTCAACCAATCTTTTTAATGTGGTTTTATACTCTGAATTCTTTGTGCATTCTTTCTATCTGGCAGAGCTGCTACTCTAAACAGATATTTGGATGACATCCTTCAGATTCTGCATGGCTCTGCTGTCTGTTTGGCTCTGTGATCAATTTCTAAAGTCATTCTAATTATAATATTCTAAATATAATATTAAATACATTGGGAGGTAGGAAATTTTGGACTGTGATAAAAATATTTTTGGTAGAATCAGATTGCCATACTTTACAAAATAATCACGATTCATTTAGGAAATTTTCCTTTTGAATCCTAGGACCACAATTTAGGCTACAGTGTTTGAGCAATGGCAATTTATCTAATTGCCTGGGTGGTAATGGGTGCCTTCTTGGTAAATTTCATTTTTGCAGCTCACCTTCAGGCTATGGTCATACCTAATTAAGAATGTCTTATGGAGAGAGAGATGCTAATGAGAACAGGAAGCATAGGCAATTGGTAAAGAAAATATGTGTAAGTGAGGATTTATAATGTGATGGCTAAGAGAAGGAGTGAGGTACAAAGAAAGTCAAAATTGGATCTGGGAGGTGATCAAAAATGAATTCAGAGGCCAACGATCATGGGCTCAGTGGTACTTTTCATGCACAACCCAAAGAGCTTTGCAGGGATACACGAAGACTGACAAGACACCTAAAGATCCATCCCAAATGCCACCATCTGTTTCCATGAAAGTCAGGGCCAGTGATAACTGTGACCCCAAATGAGAAACCAAATAGCAGAAGTGTTGGAAAAGAATATGTGCTTTTGTGTCTAAATTTCAAGATTTCCAGCTCTTGGATAATACACTACAATAGAAATTCTAAATTGCCACTCAAATATAAAACAGCATTGTTTTTATTGTTCCCCTAATGAATTGTATATTGAAGACAGAAGAGAGGGGAGAGGGATCTCGGCTAACTCATGCTACAAGAAGAGTGTTGTGTAAGTCCAAGGCCACCCAGAGACTGGCAGTGGCCAGCAGTGACCAGCCCTGAAAACACTAAATAAAATCATCACCATAACAGGAGATCGCTTTTCTCTTCTCTTCTGCTTTGCCAGCTTCAAAACAACCGCTGTCCTAAAAGAGTCCCAAGTGTACTTTTGGGGACCCTGTATCCCAAGCCTCCTCTTGGCCCTAATGAGAGAGGAGGATGTGCTTGCCTTTGATGTACAGCTGTAGGTTTTTTTAATGAGGTAGGCAAGAGATCAGATTCCATTAGGACATCTCCTTTTAAGCCTTGATTATTCAGCAGCCCTGTTGAAATTAGCTGTTCATTTATCCATGAGCAGCTGCATGCAGGGTTGGACGATTTTGCTTGTAGTGTCAAACTGAGTGGGTCTGGGCTAAAGCACTCCTGAATATTTATTTACTTTAATTATTCCTCTGTGCTGATTTTTTCTTATTCTAAGCAATAACAACTAGATCCTGAAACTAGAATTTCACCATAAAAATGACCAAGAAATTTGATCTGGATTGTAAACTACAGCTCAGTTCTAATATGAAGCAAATCCTTTCTGTCCCTTACGCCTGCTTCTCTTCCACGCGACATTAATGCCTATTTTGGCACATCATGTCACAGCTGCAAAGCAGGGCTGGTCCCTCCTGTTTGCCTGTTCTTATGAGCTCCCTGCAGGGCTGCCAGAACAGTCATATTTATGACTGTCAGGCCCTGGCTGGAGTGGCTACAAAGTCCTTTTTTCAGAATAGGGACCAAGTTTTGCTTGCTGTCCTGGGAAGGTGTGTGGAGCTCCAGGAGGCTTTGTTGGAGGGTCAAAGAAGGAATGAAGGATGACCCTGAGACAGGGCAGAGATTTAGTGCCAAGTTGGAAAATTGGCAGGGCTAGAAGAGATACACACACACACACACACACAGAAGTGACATTCTGATCAACAGAATTATTGTCATGCATCAAGGGCAAGGGGCCACCAGGAACAAATGTTTCTTACTCTTGAATACTTACTGATCAAGATTAATAATTTTTTTTATGTATGTGCTTTTGATTTCTAAGACCTTTGTGTTACTGGTTTAACAGTTGCACCATCCTGTGTTCTTCTCCCTACGTTGGCAGCTGCTTGAATTATTTTACTACAGTTGATAAGTGCAGCTTGTCCCAAATATGGAAAAATACTCAGGGACCTTCAAGCTCCTTGGGAGTTGACCCTCATAGTTTTTATAATTGAGATAAAGTGGGCTAAACACTCGTTGGCTCAGCAGGAGCTGGCTCTGCCATTTCTTCTCCAGCCTTTTCAAACCATGTTGGAATTTTTCCATACTTCTCACATCTTCTGATGGGCTTCATGGTTGTATTTATTATTCTTAGGACCACTACATTGTTTGGATTGTTAGTAGGTCTCTTTCAGCACTTCCACTGGTTTTTTTTTTTTTTTTAATGATCCTCCATGTGTTTTCTGAATCGGGCACCAGCTTTACCACCCTCTACATTGTTTTATGTTTGCTTTGAACCATTTGGGGCTAAGTACCATGGAAGTTGATGACAGGGGCAACTGACATTTTATAATACTCCATTACTCAGAAGAATGCTTTGTAACTGATGTTGGCAAGTTCTTTAAAAATGCAGTGTCCTCGGCAATGTTGAGTGCTAATATTGAGAAAGATGAGTTTGACATTTTTGTTAAACAATAGTAGTATGAAGGAAAATGGACTGTTTTATATGCCTCTAAAATGCAAAGCCCAATTGTGAGATATTTAGTTTGAAGTCTGAGCCCATCATTATCCTTCACATGACTTTTGGAAATTGGAAATTGTGAAATTTCCACAAATTGGAAATTGTGTTGCTTTTGTGCCTATCTCCGTATCTCTGGGCTGCTTAATCTCCTTGGGACGTCTGTGCCTTCTCTGTTTTAGATATCCTTTTTTTTTTTCTAACATTTCATTTGTTTATTTATTCATGAGAGACGCAGAGAAAGGCAGAGACACAGGCAGAGGGAGAAGCAGGCTCCTTGCTGGGAGCTTGATGTGGGACTTGATTCCAGAGCACTGGGATCACAATCTAAGCCAAAGGCAGATGCTCAACCACTGAGCCACCCTGGTGCCCCAGTAGATATCCTTTTAATGAATCTCCACTTAGTACCTTGTGGGTGAACTGAGGAACTGTCGCTAAATTCTTTCTGTAAAATACACAGGGTCAGTCTCATGGCATGCTAGACTCTTGCAGCTGACAGACTGTTTTTCACACTCTTCTGCTTCTACTGGTTGAGTGGTTTGCTTACTGAGAATAAGATGTTATTTGCTTCAAACTTGCTTATGCTTGATTACTTATTACTGTAACACTGTAATATAATTAAACATTAAATAAGTAAAAAAAAACATGAATCCCAAAAGAAAGAGGGTTATTATTATGAAAATCTAATCAAATGCTTGGAAAAGAACAAAGATGAGCTGCTTCAGACAAATTGCTATCAAATTAGGTGTGGGCAAGAGAATTAAATAAGACAAGCAAAGTAGTAAAAATTAAGAAGTCTTCTTTACTTAGATTGCTTTGCAATTCTCTTCATATTCTTGCTCCCATTTGAAGAAACAAATTGGAAATTGTGTTGTTAATGCATTGTAGGTATAATTTATGCAGGGGAAAAAAATGTCAAGGGAAGTCCCATTGGAAGACCTACATTTAGAAGGAAAACTTCACCCTATAATCAAGTCAATGAGTAAACAAATACCCAATATATGTTTACATTAAATTAAGTGTGGAAGGCAAAGACTATTTTTATGTGATTTCCTGCACTGATCAATTGGCCATCTACCTGAACCAATAGCCACTAAGAGGTTTCCTAGTGTACAGATCCTTTAACATACTTCCTGTGTGCTGTATCCTTCTGAAAGCTTCCTCTGACTCTCAAGTCTGGATTAAAAATATCGTCTTAGTTCCTACCTGTTTGCCCATCACAGCATTTTATTACTTCATAACTGGTTTGCTTGTTTATCTCCTCCCCTGGACTGTGAGCTTCTTGAGGGCAGTGACCTCATTTCTAATGTCTCCATATTTGTGCTTAATATTATTAAAATATTCTCATTTTAATATTCTCCTGAAACACTGCATGACCTCTATGTGGATGCACAAATGTTTGTTGCATGAATGTTGAAATCTACACTTCATTACAGGTGTTTATGAAATAACCAAGATAAAAAACCAAGGTATTACTTTATGAAAAAATTTTGTGGGTAGAAGATGATTGTTTCTCTGGGATTTAAGATATGTAATGTAATGAGCATGAAGAGAAACTACATGGAGATCACAGAACAACTTGAATATATTTTACTGTTAGTGTGCATTGTCTTGACACATCTTCACTTAACTACAAGATATTTTTGTATTTTTCACCCTGTGTGATTTTTCCTCCTCTTTTTGCTCTTCATGTGCTGTATTGTTTCCAGCACTAACTTGTGGAGCAGAGCTGGTGCCACCCCATATCAGCTGAGAAAAACTCAAAGAATCTGTATCTTTCCATTCAGAAGGAAGGATTTATTTATTCTCCTTCTCTCTTCTCCAACTTCAAATCAACATATGCTTCTAGTCTGGGAATCTAGGGGAGTTCTCAAGGCCATGTATCTGTTTCCTTTAATAGACTTGTAGCATAATTAAGCTAAGCATTTTATTCCTTTTTGTCCTTTACATTCATTGATTCCTTGGTCTTAACTCTTTAATCAAATGTCTTGCTTTAATTTCCCCTTGCCCTGTGGCATTTGGCTTATGTCTAGCCACAAAAAGTTCCATTTTTGTATAAATTTTAAAAAGTGGCCCACCAGAGGAAATAGTTCATCCAAAGTGAGCATTACAGTTTGAACATTTCAGAGCTTGGAACCTAGGAGTCTGCAGTAGGAATCAGTCACAGACACAAATGACACCAGCACAGTTTAACAGAAAAATTATAAAATGAGTCTATGTATGTAAGCGACAGTTTAATGTGTGCTTTCAAAGCATAGAAATATAGAATGGATCTCATTCTACTCATTTGCCACAGGCATGCCCCTTCCCCTGAAGTCCCCTAGAAGCAACTGCAAGTTAAAAAACACAGAGAACCTAAGAAATAAAACTCTCTTTATTGCAAATGACATGGTTATCTACATTACAAATCCCAAAGCATTCGCAGAAACAGCTATGAAAACTAATACGAAAGTTTATCACATTCATAGGATACAAGGAAATCAATTGTATTTCTGTACACTCGCAACAAATAATGGACAATTGAAACTAAATATCATTTACAATAGCATCAAAATCATGAAATACTTAGGAATAAATTTAACAAAATATGTGCAAGTTTCATGTGCCAAAGAATATAAAACATTGATGAGCAAAGTCTGAAAAGATTAAATCAATGGAAAGATATACCATGTTTATGGACTATAAGACTAAATATTATGATAATCTCAGTTCTTCCCAAATTGATCTATATATTTAGTATAATCTCAGTTAAAATCTCAGCAAGTTTTTTGGGAAAAAAATCACCATGTTGATTCTAAAATGTGTATGGAAAAGCAAAAGATTTAGCATAACCAAAATAATTTTGAGGAAGAACAAAGCTGGATGACTCATACCAATAGATTTTAAGACTTACTACAAAGGCAAGACAAAATATTTGTTTTAATATATAAAATAAAAATATAGGCACAGGGTGCAGAATAGAAAGCTCAGAAATAGACTCACATAGTCTATTGATTTCCCACAAAGCTACCCAGGTAATTCAGTGTATAAAAACGGTCTTTTTCAACAAATGAAGCTGAAACAATTGAACATCCTTAGGTCAAAAAACCCAAAAGCCAAAACAACAACACAAACAATAACAAAAAGCTTACCCTTACCTAGCAACACATGCAAAAATAGATCATAGATCTAAATGTAAAGGTAAAAACGAAAAAAATGTCTAGAAGAAAACAAAGTATTTGGGGCGTTGGCTTGGGCAAAGGTTTTTTTTAGCTAGGACATAAAAACACAAACCACAAAAGGAAAAAAATGAATGAATATGACATGAAACCTCAAGTTTTTACTTCTCTGGAAGACACTGTTAAGGAAATAAAAAAAGAAGTTACAAACAGGGAGAAAACACTCACAAGACATATACTTAATAAAGGATAAAAAAATTGGTACATCTTAAAAAAAAATTCGTACATCTTGATCACTAAGAAAACCCACAACCAATAAAAACTGGATAGAATATTTGAACAGATGCTCCACTAAAGAAAATATATGAGTTTCAAATAAGCACATGAAAAGAGATTTGACATCATAAGCCATTAGGGAAATGAAAATTAAAACCACAGTGAGCTATCACTGCACATCTATAAGAATGGCTAAAATAAAAAGCATTGACAACACCAAGTGCCAACACAGTGTAGAACAACCAATATTCCCGTGCATTGCTGGTGGGAATGTAAATACAGGCACTTTGGAAAACAACTGACAGCTCCTATCAAGCAAGATATATACTTCACACATGTATTAATTTCCTAGGACTGCTGTAATAAAGAATCATTAACTGAGTGGCTTAAAGCAATAGAAATTTATGGTCTCACACTTCCGGCAGCTGGAAGGGTGAAATCAGGGGGTCAGTAAAGCCAAGATCCCCTGAAATTTATAGGGGAGTATACTTCCTTGCATCTTCTAGCTATGGGTGCTTGCTGGCAATCCTTGGCATTCTTTGGCTTATAGATGCATCGCTCCAATCTCTGCTTCCATTGCCGTATTTCCTCTCTGTGTCTCTGTTTCTATGTCTCCTCTACTCTTACAAGGACACTAGTCATTAGATTCAGGGCCATTCAAATCCAATATGAGCTCATCTTAATTAGATTTGCAGTGACTTTGTTTCCAAATAAGGCCACATCCTGAAGTATAGGGGATCAGGATTTCAACATTCTCTTGAGGGGACATAATTCAACTCAGAATACCATTCAACCCAACAATTCCATCTTTAGGTATTTTTAAAAAGATTTATTTACTTATTTTAGAGGGAGCGTATGTGTGCATAAACAGGCAGGCGAGAAGGAAAGAGGGAGAGAATCCTGAAGCCAACTCCTGCTGAGTGCAGAGCCCAATGTGGGGCTCAATCTGAAGACCCTGAAATCATGACTTGAGCTGAAATCAAGAGTTCCTTAACCAAGTACACCATTCTGGCACCCCTCCATCCTTAGGTATTTACACAAGATAAATGAAAACAATGTCCTCACAAAGACCTGTATGAGATGTTTATAGCAGCTTTATTTTTCCAAAATAGGAAACAACCCATACCTTCATCAATTGTGAATGAATAAATGTGGTACATTGATCTGGTGGAATGCCCCTTGGCAATAAAAGGGCCAAACTCCTGATACATCCCAGAGCATGGGTGGTTCTCAAAGCACGATGTTAAGTGAAAGAAGCTGCCCAGAAAAGACTGCAAACTACCATTTATTCAACAGTCTGGAAAAGACATCACTATAAGGCAAAAAGCAGAGGAACCAGATGTGGGGAAAGTGTACTGATCCTAAAGCAGCAAAAGGTGACTTTCTCAGGTGATGAAAATACTCTCCATCAAAATTGTGGTGGTAGTTATATAACTGCATACATCTGTCAAAAGAGTAATTTTTAGAGCAGCCCAGGTGGCTCAGCGGTTTAGCGCCGCTTTTGGCCCAGGGTGTGATCCTGGAGACCCCGGATCGAGTTCCACATCAGGCTCCCTGCCTTCTTCTCCCTCTGCCTGTCTCTGCTTTTCTCTCTTTATCTGTCTCTCTCATGAATAAATAAATAAAATCTTAAAAAAAAAGGTAATCTTTACTGTATGTAAATTATACCTCAATTAAACTGATTTTTACAAATATTCTCAGGTACTGCATTTGAAAATCAAAAGTACTTAAAAAAATAGGACCCAAGATTCTTTGAGATCTCACTGTAGGTGATCTGTCTATAAACTTTTCTAATTCGAGGAATTAAGTTTTCTAACAAAGATTGTTATACATATTAGGATTAACCGACAAACATCAGTATTGCTTCCCACCACTGGAGATCAAGAAAGGAAATCTCCAAAGAGCCAGGGTCTGTCCTTTGGGGGAAATGGCCCTCAGATCATTTCAGGGAGCAGCCCTTAAGACAGAGATTTGGAAAGCCGTCATGTTGAACAGCAGTGAGGCTGCCAGCCTCAGCTCCAAGAGCACCTTGGGCTCTTTCCTCAGCATCTCCCTGAATGTTCCCAACTTAGTTTTCCCGACAGCCCTTCCCAGGACGTGGCTGTGTTCTGCTCTCCCTTACCAGGACAACCTTCTTTTGGTTTTCACCTGTCTTGCTCTGGGCTTATTGTTCTGCTTTGGTCTGCACTCAAATATAGATAAATGACTTCATGTTTCCTACCAAATGTGAAATTGTGATATGTTAAGCTTCACATGATAGAACATAATATTTCATGTTGTCATATTTGATATACAACGGTTTTTCTTTAAGTCTGTGTCTCCAGTAGTGCGTGACTCCTTTTCTGAACAAGACCGGAGTGCTCTCTCTCATTTTGTCTTTCAAGATTAAGAGTCCAGTGTCTTTCCCAGGGATCAAAACCAGAGGGCCCCACCTTCAGGTACAACTGCCCCCTCTTTACAGATATGCTTCTCTTAATTTGCAGCAACTGGTTAAAAGGAAAATAAGAAGGGGCACCTGGGTGGTGATGTTGGTTAAGCATCCGACTCTTGGGTTCAGTTCAGGTCATGATCTTGGGGTGGTGAGCTTGAGTCCCGGGTTGGGCTCCATGCTCCTCTGCTTAGGACTCTGGCTCCCTCTGCCTCTCTCTCACCCCCATCCCCCATGCTCTCTTTCTCTCTCTCTCAAATAAATAAATAAATAAATAAGTAAATAAATAAATAAATAAATCTTAAAAAAAGAAAAAGAACATAACAAGAATCACACACATGTCTCAACAGGAAGGTTTGTTTCCTGAGGCTTTAATTCACAGTGAAAACAGGGATTGACCTTCAAAAAAAAATCTTAAAATATCCCATGTCTCTCTCCCTGCCAATTTCCTTTTCCTCCCCGCCTCTCCATTTCCTCTTCTTCCCTCCCACCCTACTTGAGTCCCAGTCTGCTCTTCCCTCTTCTCACTCCCTTTTCTCTGTCCTTTCTTCTCTCACTTCTCCCTCCTGCTCCCATCTGCCCACCTGACCATCTTCTGTCAATTTTATATTTTGTATTTTCCCCACTCTCTTTGACTGTGATGAGGGACTCACGTGTATTTTTCATTAAGGCTGTTCTTATTTAATAAAGCTTGGTGTTCTCCGAGAAGCCTTGCAAAAGATCTCCACAAACTTGCCCACAGTATACTCACTGGGGCCTTCCACTTTTCTATGCCAGGCAGATGTAGGGAGGAACAATACCCTATATAGGGTTCTTGGGGTGGTTCCAGCTCATGCATATTCATATTTCCCACCTCATTAGTAGTCCCCCGGGCTTACTCTCTGTCATCAGGAGAGCGTGGAGAATTGTGGAAATCTCAATTAAGATAATGCCCCTTGTCTTTTCATTGGCCTTGATAGTTTTTGAAATACGAGTTTCCAATTGCTGCATAGAACTGCTAACCAGATTCTTTTCCTATATATAAAAGCGAGTCTTAAGAACAGTTATTTCTGCAAATGTGCAATGTGTCCTAAGTTCAGCTTTATCAAAATTCCCAATAAAGACACTCAGTTCTGCATTCCACAAGCAGATTGAAATCATTTTTTTAAAAAATAATGTTTCCAAGGACCTTTGCATAACACAGCAGGGAAATACCTAATATCTTAGAAAGATTTAAAATAATGACTATAAAAATGTTTAAGAGGGTTACCTGGTTGGCTCAGTTGGTCAAGCATCTGACTCTTGATTTTGGCTCAGGTTGTGATCTCAGAGTTGTGAGATTGAGTGCCCCATTGGACTCTATGCTCAGCACAGAGTCTGTTTAAGATTTTTTTTTTCCCCCTGGGGATCCTTGGGTGGCTCCGCAGTTTGGTGCCTGCCTTCAGCCCAGGAAATGGTCCTGGAGTCCAGGGATCGAGTCCCGCATCAGGTTCCCTGCATGGAGCCTGCTTCTCCCTCTGCCTATGTCTCTGCCTCTCTCTCTCTCTCTCTCTCTCTTTGTGTGTCTCTCATGAATAAATAAATAAAATCTTAAAAAAAATTTTTTCTTTCCCTCTGCTCCTCCCCCCTCCTGCATTCCCTCTGCACTCTCTCTAAAAAAAATAAAAACTAAAAATAAATTAAAAAATGAAAATATTTGAAGAGATAAGCTGTTAAGCTAAGTTTTTTGTGTGATTGTTTCATATAATTGGGAGGTGATATAATAATACTTTAAGTAATTTTATCATAGTGATTTTTAATATTATTCAACAAATATCTATAACTTCTCTTATGGAGCTAAGCCCCAAGAGGATGAAAATGCTGCCTGCCCCCAAGATCTATAAGGGAATTAGGGAAAAAAGATATGCACAAAAAATGGTAATGTATGACAGATAATAAGTTTGTTAGCTTCTTGAGTGTAGATACTGTGCCTTCCATTTATTTCGTTTAACCTATTCTTCCAAATCTAGCTCAGTCCTTGACGCACAGAGATACTTAATAATTGTGTTAGAAAAACTAAGTGTTATAAGAAGGAAAAAATGCAAACAATTAATGCAGATTACAAAAGTTAGGGAAGGTCTCACAGAAGCAAGACTTGAGCTAAAACTTAATATATTGGTAAAATTTGGATCTGTTAAAAGAGAGAAACAGCATTCCTGTCAGAGAAAAGAACATGGATGAGTTTCAGAGGTGGGGGCTAGTGTGTTGAGTAGGTGCAAGGAAAATTGGCTGGAGCAGAGCGTTCCCTCAAGGTTTAATGGTTAGAAGGCCAATAAAGATAATCACTAATCCTCTCAATACAGGATCATTCCCATCAGCTTATAAAGAGCATACCAAGAATTACACACAGACCTCAATATGCCATTAATTTCATCCATTTTTAAAAAGATTTTTATTTATTTATTTGAGAGAGAAAGAGAGTGCAAAGCAGACTCCCCGCTGAGCAGAGTCTCATGCAGGGCTTGATCCCAGGACCCTAAGATCATGACCTGAGCCAAAAGCAGATGGTTTACCATCTGAGCCACCCAGGCACCCCTAATTTCTTCCATTTTATTTTATTTTTTAAGATTTTATTTATTTATTTATTCATAAAAGACACAGAGGAGAGAGAGGCAGAGACAAAGGCAGAGGAAGAAGCAGGCTCCATGCAGGGAGCCTGATGTGGGACTCGATCCCAGGATCACACCCTGGGTCAAAGGCAGGCGCTAAACCGCTGAGCCACCCAGGGATTCCCAATTTCTTCTATTTTTAAAAACCAAACCAAACAGAACCTTTCTTGGCTCCATATTCCCCTCCCTAAAAAACACTGCCTATACCAGCTGCCTCTAATTCCTCTCCTTGACTCTCTCTTGGAATCCCTCCAGTAAGGCCTCCATGCCCACAGCTCCACCAGTGATGCTTGGGTGGATAAATCTACTAGTCAAGTCCCAGCCCCCACCTCCCTGGGCCTGGATCTGCCAGCAGTGTTTGAGACAGGTGAGCATTCTCGCCTCCTCAAATCACTGGCCTCACCTGTCCACCAGGACCCATACTATCCTGTTTTTCATTTTTTTCATTGGCCATTCCTCCTCAGTTTCTTGTGTCCACGCATCTCCCTGACCCCGAAATGTTGGGGTGGCCCAGGGACCAGACCTCAGTCATTTACTAGGTGATATATGAAATCTCATGTTCAGTATCATATGCCCGCTGATGACTTTTAAGTTCATAGCTCTGGCCTGGCCCATCACTCTTAGCTATAATCTCATATCCAACTACTTGTTGGTATCTTTAGATCATTCAGGGCATCTCAGATTTGGCATACCCCAAAATGAACTCCTGATATTCTCTCCCAAAGTAGTTTCTCTCATAGTCTCCCCTTCTTAAAGAAAGGGAATTCCATCCTTTCATGTCTTCATGCCAAGATTTGGGTGTCACCCATGACTCCCCCCTCTCCTTCCACATCTAATCCATTAACAAATCCCGTTGACTCTACCTTCAAAATATCTATCATGTGGCTATTTCCCATTACTGGTTCAAAGCACCACCTTCTCTCTCTTGGATTAATACAAAAGCCTTCTTCTTTCTTCTTTCTTCTTTCTTTCTTCTTTCTTCTTCTTCCTTCAGATTTATTTATTTGAGAGAGAGTGCACATGTGCGTGGGGGGGAGGGGCAGAGAGAGGGAATTGCCAAGCAGACTCCCTGCTGATTGCAGAGCTACATGCAGGGCTCCATCTCAGGACCCATGCGATCACAACCTGAGCCAAAACCGAGAGTTGGATGCCCAACTGACTGAGCCACCTAGGCACCTTGAAAGCCTTCTAAGTGCTCTTCCACATTTGCTCTCCTGCAGTCTGTTTTCAACCCAGCAGCCTGGTGATCCCTTTAAAATGTGCATTAAACCAGGTCTCTCTTCTGCTCTGAACCTCCCAGTGGCTTCCCA
Organism: Canis lupus dingo; assembly: GCF_003254725.2. Lineage (NCBI taxonomy): Eukaryota > Metazoa > Chordata > Mammalia > Carnivora > Canidae > Canis > Canis lupus. The sequence continues at coordinate 20,540,295 of NC_064244.1, forward strand.
GCTTACTCAGAGAAAAAGCCAGCCTTTCTCTGCAATAGCCTACAGGGCCTTATATCCTCTGTTCCTCTATCCATCCCACCTCCACTTGCCTCTCTGACCTCATCATCTATCATCCCTCCTTACTCATGCTCTTGAGCCACACTGGCCTCCTGCTATGCCTGGAATCTGCCATGCGTGCCAGCCTCAAGACCTCTGCATTTGTTATTCTAGTTGCCTAGAGAGTTTGTCCTCCAAATGCCTGCACGAGGAACTCCCTCATGTCCTTCAGGTGTTTGCCTAAATGTCACTGTCCCAGAGAAACCTTCCCTTGCTATTCTGTTTAAAACCACAAATTCCCACCATGACTTTCTATACCCTTCTCAGCTTTATTATGTTTTTCTATAGCATAGCAATAATGAATGCTATCAATATACTATATGCTTTTCTATTTTTCTTTTTTCTTCCTTCATTCCTTCTACCCCCTGTTTGATTCCTTCTTTTAGAATATACATATCATAATGGGAGGGATTTTTTAATGTTTTGTGTACTATTGTATTCTCAGGGAGTAGAACAGTTCCTGGAACAAAGAATGTGCTTGAGAAATATTTGTTAAATAAATGAGTAAACCTGCACCTTACTAGTGAGAAAACTGAGTCTTAGAGAAATGAATAATTTAGCCAAAGTCACTCAGCTGGTAAGCAGGGGATCTAAGACGCATAATCACATCTGTTGGACTGTGAACTGAACCACTGTAATATTTGGCTCTCTGTAAGCAAAGTAAGCATCTTTATCTTATACAAGCTATGCCACTCTTCAAAGCATTTTGTATTTTGTCATTTGATGACTTCTCTATGAAGTGAAACATTTGATTTTTTTCCTATCGTTGGGAGTTCAAACTTGCTCAAAAGTAAATAAGGACAATAAAAGAAAATATGAATTCTAAAACCACATGATTATAGATTACTAAAAATTTTACTTTGTGATTCAGTTCTATTTTGATAAGATAGGAAAAATCAGGAACTAAATTAATCATCCAAAGTAGTACAGTAGATCAGAAAAACCTCATAAAAGAAGAAATATTGTAAGTGAATATTGCAGTGAATGTGGAATACATATATCTCTTCAAGGTACTGATTTTATTTCCTTTGCATATATACTCAGAAGAGAGATTGCTGAATCATAAGGAAGCTCTATTTTTAAGAAAACTATTTCTTAAAGAAAGAAGTAACTGAATTTTAAGAAAAGAAAAGCCAATGCTCTGAATTAGAGGGTGAAAGCATTGTATAATTTGTTACACTGGATTAGCCTGGTGGATGTGGCCTACGGGAGGAGCTATGGCTTGGACAGTAGTGTTTACTGTGTTTACTGTGTGGGGCAAATGGAAGGAGAAGAGTATCTTGGGTGTCCACTCAATGAGTACTAAGTATCTGTGGTCTGGGCAGAATTTGATAGAAATGAAGAAGAAAATGGGAAATTGAGAGAAATAATAGGGAAAGTAATGGCTTGGTTTTGTGAGCTAAGTGGATGTAGGGCCTGAGAGGAAATGAAGATTTTCCTAATGTCTGTGGGTTCAAGACCATCAAGCGTCCTTTTCGTAAGGTGGCAGGCATATGGTAAGTGGGGAAGTTAGGAGTGAAAACAGTTCTGCTTTTCTTTTTAATTTTTATCTATTTATGATAGTCACAGAGAGAGAGAGAGAGGCAGAGACACAGGCCGAGGGAGAAGCAGGCTCCATGCACCGGGAGCCGACTTGGGATTCGATCTCGGATCTCCAGGATCGCGCTCTGGGCCAAAGGCAGGCGCCAAACCGCTGCGCCACCCAGGGATCCCAATTCTGCTTTTCATTAGTCCCACTGATGAACTTTCTCTCAAAGAGATTAAGAAGATCTCTAACTGAGCTAAGAATTGTCATTAGCAAATAATTCTTAAAATCAATTTCCATATGAGGCTCCTGGGTGGCTCAGTTGGTTAAGTGTCTGCCTTTGGCTCAGATCATGATTCCAGAGTCCTAGGATGGAGCCCCACATCAGGCTCCCTGCTCAACACGGAGTCTGCTTCTCTTTCTGCCCCTCATCCTGCTCATGCTGTCTCACTCTCTCTCTCTCAAATAAATAAATAAAATCTTCTAAAAAATAAGTAAATAAAACCAATTTCCTTAGTCCTAGATTCCTCCCATTCCATAAGAAAATTCCAATTGCTCATCCAATTCATTGAGAATTTATGGGACTCTCCAGATTTCCTATTTAATCCTCAGTTGGTTGTATTTTTGTTGGAATGTTTCCATTTCATCTAAATTTTCAAATAAAGTTGCTCATAGTGTTTCTGTATTCACTTTTTATTCAGCATTTTCATTCCTAATATTTTTTTACTTGTTTTCTGTGTGTCTTTGTCCTACATCATTTTGGATAGAGATTTGTCAATTGTATTGGTCTTGCAAAGAAAAAATTTCTTATATTTATTTGTTCAACTCTTTCTCTTTTCCTTCCTTCCTTCCGTCTTCTTTCTTTCTTTCTTTCTTTCTTTCTTTCTTTCTTTCTTTCTTTCTTTCTTTCTTCTTTCTTCTTTCTTCTTTCTTTCTCCCTCCCTCTTTCTCTTTCTTTCTTTCTTTCTTTCTTTCTTTCTTTCTTTCTTTCTTTCTTTCTTTCTTTCTTCTTTCTTTCTCCCTTTTAAGTGGTTGTTTATGCTGTGATATGGATGATAGCAGATGGCACAAGCAGTTGTTCTAGAGAGAAATGACCTGGGGAAAGCAAGTGCGTGTCAAAGTACTGTTTCCTGCCATGTGTCTCAGCTGTTAACTTGCAAAAGGGTGGTCATTAGGGAAAGCTGGAACCAGGACAGGGCAGGTTGTCCTGAGCAAGGAGGGTGCTGTCTGAGAGGTGAACAAGGCAGAATTACAAAACACTTCCAGAAATTGCCTTCAGTTGCCTGAAAAGGACTCTGTCCTGTTATTCACTCTGCCCTTTTCCTTCTAAAGTTTAACTCTATCAACATTATCCAGCAAAAGCTAACATTAGTTAGAATTTTAATTCATGTTAAATTGTAGTGGGACAACTAAAAGGATGTTATCACCCAAAGAGCATTTTTTAAAGCCCAGTAATTCTTAGCATTTCTAATGTGTGAGTGATACCATTCTCTAAGCAGAGTTAATAAGCAAACCTTCTCTGGCAAGATTTAACATTAGTAGCAGTTTGGACTTTAGTTGTAAGCTCAAAGTGGATAGAGCAGTCTCCTATCTAGCAAAGCCTGGACAGCAGCAGAAATACCATTAATGCTAAAATTTCCATATAGGAGAAACGTGATGTCCGTCTCTATGTATATAAAAGTGCCATAATTTTCTCCAAGTTTTTATTTAAATTCTAGTTAGTTAACATTTAGTGTAATATTAGTTTCAGGTGTAGAATTTAGTGATTCAACACTTAACATACAACAACCGGTGCTCATCACACTAAGTGCACTCCTTAATCCCCATTTAACCCATCCCCTTGCCCACCTCCCCTCTGGTTACCACCAGTTTACAGAAGATATAGACAGATATAGATATGGATATAAATCACTATAAAACCACTAACCATTAAATCTAGAAGAAACAGCCTTCAGTGAATGTATATGAATATATGTATATGAAAAGCATTTCAGAAAGAAGAAAAGAAAGTTGGAGAGAAATGTAGAATGTTCTCAATGAATTGGCCATTTGTTTTACACAATAGTTATTTGAATTAGTAAACATATAGGAATTATCTTTATTGTGCTCAAATATGAGATGGTTTGTTTACTCATTACTATCTACTGTTAAGATATCATATTTTTGACAGGATGAGGGTTTGAGGATTTTTCTCTCTCTCTTTGCTTTTTAGAGATTTTTGTTTTAAAATACAGGAAGATCTCTCAGGAAATCCTCTTTTCTGGTGCTGGATTCATGCGAGGAAAAAGACATAAAACTCAGATCTTCACATCATTCAGGAGTTGTTTATGTGGCTAACAGCTGTTTCTCTTGATTCTTAGGTAATATTTTTTAAAAGATTATATTTATTTATTTGAGAGAGAGAGGATGAACAAGCAGGGGGAGGGGGAGAGGGAGAAGCCTGAGATGGGGCTGGATCCCAGGACCCCAGGATCATGACCTGAGCTGAAGGCAGATGCTTAAACGACTGAGCCACCAGGTGCCCCTCTTAGGTTATATTTAGTTAGATTTTAATCACTATTTTATAAAGTCCCTCTGATTTTAAAATTATCAATAGCAAAGAGCGAATGTTTTGTAAAAACTAAATTAAACGTTTTAGGCAACACATTGATTAGAAAATTTGAAGTTAAACTCTTAAACTTTAAACTCCTTAGAAAGGGCAGGGGTTTAGTTACATTACAAATTATAGCTTTGTTGTAGAGTTTGCAAAATGCTTTGTAGCAGATTCACTACTAAAGGGGATAAAATTCATTTTTATTATTGGTCCTATTAGCATATTTAATGAAGTGGCTCCACTCTTGTTCACAAATGCTCATGCAAAGAGGCTATTTTGATGTAAGACCTCATGATGTTGTTTACAGTACATTCATTTTGACTTGGGTCTTTCTTCTGATCTTTCCTAGATCCTACTAATTTTAAAAGGTACGTACATCTAGCTATGCTGTGAAGTGATTTTGCAGAGATAAGGAAGGTCTCAAGCCCATTGACCTTAAGATAGGGAGGCGATCTGGGTCAGGCTGGCCTAATCACACTAGCACTGTAAAAGAGTCTAGGAGCAGAGATGGAGAGAGATAGAGGTTAAGGGAGGCAGAGATAGGAAGCATGAGAAGGATTTGATGTGTCTTTGCCAACTTGATAATGGAAAGAGCCCCATGGTAAGGCACATGGACAGCCTTTAGAATCTGAGAGTGGATCTTAGTTGACAGCCAGAAAGGAAACAACAAGGAAACCTTAACCTTGGTCATACATACTGGACAAACTGGACAAACGAGGAACTGCGTTCTGCCAAGAGGACCTTTGCGGTCCAGATGTGATGGGCCATGGGCTCTGCCAAGTTCTTGATTTTGGCATGGCGGCGGGGGGGGGGGGGGGGGGGGAGACCTTGAGCAGAGAACCCAGCCAGGCCATGCCTGAAGAAAGTGAAGATGAGCTGATCTATGGGTACTGTCTGAAGTTGCGAAGTCTGTAGTAATTGGTTATGTGGCAAGAGAAAACTAATACACTGGTGTGGAATTTGGTTAAGCTTAGCTTGTTTAGAGACCTAACGCTATTTTTACCTCTAGTCTCATTCTTACCTGAAAGCCAAAACAAATAAACAGAAATCAAGTATTTACTCTGATCTATCAATTCAGGACATGAAGCCAGTACCAATTTATGGAACCTGTTATTATGAGCTTTATGTTCAATTGCACGTGGCTTTTGGCTTGTTTATAGATCAGAATGATATCCCTTGAGACTACCATTCTCAGTTGTCACAGTTACCCTCCACTCTGGTTCCTCAACTCCAACTTGGGGGAAGATTCTTTGCAGGGATGACTGCCACAATTCCTCCTATCCTTGGATCTGGGTGCTCAGGTCCCTATGTAATGTGACCACTGCTTTTACCATCAAGGGGTGGGGGCTATTTCCCTGAACCTCGGATTAGGGCTGGCTCTGTGCTATTTTTGAATGCTAGAATGTCACAGAATGACCTGGTGGCTAGACCTCCTGGGGCCCTACTGCTTCCTCTTTCACCCTCTTGGACACAGCTGCCCCGTGAGGAAGTCTCAGGGATCCTGCTGAGAGGCTATGTGGAGGGCCTCTGAGGCACCCATGTAACAGCTCTAGGTAACATCTGGACTTTGAGGCCACTGGGGACATGCTGGGCCTTGGCAGGCCTCCCAACGGACGTCAAACATGTGACAGAGCCTGGCTAAAACCAAATGGAGCAGAAAGAAGCTAATCCCAGCTGAGTGTGGTCCCCGTTGCCAGACCCTAGCATTGTGAGCAAATCATTCATTCTTATCTACTAAGTTTTGAGGTAATTTATTCTACAGTAATCGTTCACTGATACAGATATTAAAGAACATGACTTTTACAATACTATTTTAAAATTAAAATTTTATTTTTTTAAAGATTTATTTATTTCAGGGAGAGATTGAGAAAGAGGGGGAGAAAGAGAGAGAGAGAGAGAGAGAGAGGCGGAGGGAGAGAGGAAAACAAGATTCCTCGCCGAATGTGGAGCCTGACAAGGGCTTGATCTTCCAATGGGGAGATCACAACTTGAGCTGAAACCAAGAGTTGGATGCTTACAACTGGGCCACCCAGGGGCCCCTAAAATTTTATTTCTTTTTTAATGGATTATCTATTTGAATGTCCGCATACACAGTACAAAATTTAAGATACAAAAGAGAGTATACACATAAAATGAATTTCCAGCCTTCACGGCACTGTGAAACCTTTCTCATCTCTCTGGAGCTCTTCAGGACAATAGGTAGGGCATAAAGGAACAATTTCAAGAGTATACATAGGGAAAAGTGACCAAAGTAGGAGCTAAAGAACATCTTATTCCAAATTGATTTGCGTTGTTTTACTTCATGCCCCAGATGTTCATCACTGCTTTCTTCAGTTTTCCTTAGGAATAACTTTAAAAGGCCTCTAGATGTGAAAGCAACAATGAGGTTAAAGTTGAGTGCATGGGCGACCTTGTGGGTAAGTGTTATAGGATAGGAAATTATCATCCACGTTTTCTAGTAATGTCAGGTTAGGGACTCTATGACCAACATATTAAGTGACTCAACCCTTCAGAGGAGTATTTTCTTTATATTGTATTTGGAGAAGGCAAGTGGGGCAGCCCCGGTGGCTTAGCGGTTTAGCACGGCCTTCAGCCCAGGGCCTGATCCTGGAGACCCAGGATTGAGTCCCGTATCGGGCTCCCTACATGGAGCCTGCTTCTCCCTCTGCCTCCTCTCTCTGTCTCTCATGAATACATAAATAAAATCTTAAAAAAAAAAAAAAAAAAAAAAAGCAAGTGAAAGGTCCTTGATGTCTGTCGCCTGATAATCCGTGTCATCCCAGGAGCAAGAAACCCAAGCAGAGCACAGGAGGTGCCTAGGCCACTGACATTTCTTGGAGTCCTGTCCACATCCAGAATGTGGAATCTGTAGAACATCATACCTGGGCTGAGAGTTGGTGTGACTTGGCATAACCCTGGGAAGTCTACTAGTGCCCTGAAAATCTAAATGTATTCATTCTACAAACATCTACCATGTACCCACTATATTCCGGGCACTGTTGGTAGATGGTATGGGTACAAATATAAATATCACTCTAGTTCTTAACCTTAAAGTTCTTACTTCTGAGCTCTATCCATAGGAGCCCCAAACCAAACTGGATACTTGATCCTACCTGGATTAAAATTCCCCTAAGGTTCCCAGAATGTGAAATATTCAGCCCAAAACAGTAGATTCAGTAAGTGGGTATTGGTGTCTTTTCTTTTAAGAAGGCTTTGACTCAAGAAGTTCAAAGATATATTTCATCTCCTCTTACTGTTTTTGTTTAAATTATGTTTTGTGATACAAGGGTAGGCTTGTATCTTAGTGATGGCTAAGAATCTGTGGGCATTTATACCCCAGGCTATGGAATGAGCTACATATTCCTCTCGGAGGGCAGAGGAAATGCTATGTGGTCGCTTCTCACATCCAGACACTCTACCTGCTGTCCTAGCATCTTAGAAGTTTGCTTCAGGCTGCTAGAAGGGGACATTACAGGCTCACTGGTGGGTTAGTGCTTTTCCAAGGTTAGAATCTAGAATTTAATGCATGCTCAGGCTGCCATGATAGTGGCTTAAACAACATTTATTTTCTCATAGTTCTGGAGGCTGGATGTCCATGAGTAAGATGCTGGCAGGGTTGGTTTCTGATGAGGCTTCTTCTTGGCTTGCACATGGTTGCTTTTTTTTGGCTATGTCCTCACATGACCTCTTCTCTGAGAAGTCTCTAGTGTCTCTTCCTCTTCTTGTAATGTCACCAGTTCTACAGATTAGGTCCCTACCTTTATGACTTCATTTAACCTTAATTACTTCCCTAAAGGCCTTATCTCCAAATATAGTCACATTGAGCATTAGGGTTTCAACATATAAATTTGTTGGGGTGAGGGGGAGGGAACACAATTCAGTTCCTAACTATGTTAAGCATGAGGGTGTAAAGATATATGTATCAAGCATAAACTCAGTTCAAGGAGGACATATATTGGGTTGCCTCGGTGGCTCAGTGGTTGAGCATCTGCCTTTGGCTCAGGGCAGTATCCCAATGTCTTGGGATGGAGTCTTACATCAGGCTCCCCAAGAGGAGTCTGCTTCTGCCTCTGCCTACATCTCTGCTTCTCTCTCTGTGTCTCCTCTTTTTCAAAGACAAACCTTTGAATAAATAAAATCTTTTTTTTAAAAAAAGGAGGACATATATTTACTGTAAAGCACAATAATTACCAGGCTCTGCCAGGCATGAGATGGGAGAGAAGGTCCATCCAGTTTGAACAAATGAGGGAAGTCTTTTCAGAGGAACCTGGGCCTCAGAGAGGAGAGGAACCTTGGGGGGTGGAGTGGGGTGAAGGTATGCTAGGCAGAGGGGAGGTGTGTGGAAGAGCATAACAGGCTCTTCCTTCAGTCCTTATATTCACAGAGCAGGGTCATTCAGCAAATATAGCACTCTGGTTGAGTGAAGCTCTGTGGTTGTCTGGGGGATGTAAGAAGGACACATAGGAGAGGTCACATGATATCAAAAAGTATACTACCTTATGGGGTACTATAGCAAGGGGCTTGGACTTGATTATGTAGTAGGAATTGGGTATTTGTTGAAGGGTTTTAACCTGAGCAGATTTGCACTTGGGAAGTTCACTGAGAAGCAGTTTGGAGGAAAAAATTGTGTGTGACTGGAAGCTGGGGTCAGTTGGGAGGCCAGTGTGATGACTGACACCAAAGGCCAACTATGGCAGTATTAGTGGGATGGAGAGGTGGGCATCTAGGCCTCCTGCAGGATTCCTAGAACTTGGGATTGGCTCCCAGGTCCTAGGATCCTGGGCTGGATCCCAGGTTCTGGTTTGGCGACTGGTAGACCCTTTGTTAGTTACAGAAACAATACAATGCAAGGACTGGGAGAAAAGAAAGGTATGTAGGAAACACTATGGATAAAGTTCACACAGGGCAGTTTCTCGGGCTGGGAAGGAACTGCTTTCTCTCTAAACCCTGTATCAAGTGATTCCACCCCTCAGTGGGCTTCAGGGATCTAGGGCTGGTCAGGCCATTTAGAGCTTGTGGCTTTAGAGCATCTTTGGAGTTAAGTTATTCGTTTACCAAAATCTGTAATTGATATGACTGTTCTTTGTGATAATGACCCAAGCTGTTTTAGTCAGAAAAATTTCCCAATTAAAAAACAAAACAAAACACCTCATTCATCTGTTGCCAAGAAAATTAAAAAGGTTTTGATCTAAAATCCACCAACCTGCTGTCCTCCTTTGCTACTCTGAATTAGATATTTCTCTTTTTTGTTCTATGTCCTGATTCAGGTGCATGGTAACCTGAGAGTCTTAGGGTTGGGCAGAGAAGCAATTTACGGTAGGAGAGCTGTAAATAAGGAAAATCAGAGAGGGGGTAAAAAGGAGGTGAGACAAACCTTTCCTCCTGGCGCACAAATTAAATCCCCAATGACTCTTTGATGAGTGGGGACAGGGAAGGAGTAGGAGTAAATTTCCTGGTTTGACAGTAAATTTATACAATTAGTACAGATCTGCTTCCTCTTCCTCCCCGATTCCTTTTGAGTTTTCTCCTGTGACGTATTTTCAGGATTTCAATGGGGACAGCCTCGCTAAGCCTCACAAGCATGGATTGGAGATGGAGGCCGGACACCCACCAGCCCAGCACGTGAGAGAGACAGAGACGGAGACGGGGAGGAGAGGGAGGGAGAGAAGGGTCTTTCCCTGTGGGCTTCCTGACCCTACTCCCGCCACCTTCGAGTCCCCATTTCTCTCTCTCGTCTGGGGACACTTAGGGTTTTTTTTTTCTCCCAACATTGCCTCTCTTCTTTGCAAGTGCCTGAAGCCAACCGGACCCAAACAGCAGAAGGGAAACCTCCCGGAACCGAATCCTCGGACTTTCTCCGAGGACCCGCGGGGCCGGGGGCGCGCTCCCCTCGGGGCCGCCGCGAGTCCCGAGCGCCGAGCCCGCAGCCAGCGCGGCGGGGCGGGCCGGGGCGGGGCTTCCGCCGCCCGCCCCGCCCCCGCCCCATCGCCCCGCCCCCGCCCCATCGCCCCGCCCCGCCCCGCCCCGCCGCTTAATTCGGACGCGCGGGGCCGCGGGGTGTGAAAGAGCCGCCCTGCGCCGGACGGGCCGCGCCGCCGTCGGAGCCGCCGCCCGCGCCGCCTCGGGGCCGCCCAGAGAAGCCGGGCCGCTGGGCGCCGCCGCGGCCGCCCGCAGCGAGCGCCGGGGAGGGAGCCGCGCGCCTTTGTGAGCGCGCCGAGGTAGGTTCGCCGCCCGCACTTACTTTGCACACAAAGACTGGGAGCTCGGGGGAGGCGGGTGCCCGCCCCGCGGAGACCGCGGAGACCGCGCAGCCCGACCCCCGGCCCGAGGGACCCCGGGCGGAGACGGCGGCCGGCGTCCCGCGTCCCCTCCCCGGCGCCCGGCGCCCGCGCGGCGTGGGCGGTGGGGCGGGGGTCCCTGCGTGCGCCGGAGGACGGACACGCGCCGGGCGACGGGCGACGGGCGTGCGGGGGGCCCGGGGGCGGGGCCGGGGCGGGGCGGGGCCGGCGCGTGGCCCCCGGCCCGAGGGGCGCGGGGGGGCGGGGGGCGCCGCGAGGAAGGGGAGCCCGGGCGGCCGCTCAGCTCGGCTTATTGTTGCCTCGTCGGCCCTGAAAATGGAGAGACCCTGCCCGCCTGCCTGCCTGCCTGCCTGCCCGCGTGCCCGCCCGCCCGCCTGCCCGCCTGCCCGCCTGCCTGCGGCGGGATGCGCGGCCAGATGCCGAGCCCCCGGCGCCCCGTCGGCCCCGCGCTTTGCGGACGCGCCCGGGGGGGAAGCAGCCGGCTGCGGGGCCGCCGCGAGCCGGGGCCTGGCCAGACAAAGGAGGGGCCGCGGGGGGCTTGCCCCGCCGCTATAACGGTGACCGGCGCCCTGTTGCCCAACAGTCTGCAAGTAGTAACTTTTCCATTTTTGACTCCTTTACGCTCCCTTCCCTTGCAGTCAACCCAGCATATGGGGTGGCGTCTGCGGCCCAAGTAGTCCTGAAAATTGGGTTCCCGTTAATTTCTCCCTTCGGGTCCCTTGGGGATGGCACGGCCGCGTATGGCCAAGTTTTGACATGCTGCCTCGGGCATGGTAACAGCCCCTTCTGAAATGTGAAAAGCAATCCTGTTTGAGACGATAAATTGCAGAGGTTAATCTCTGAGGCAACACACCATACCCTTCCTTCCTCAAAAAAAAAAAAAAAAAAAAATCAGTAGAGCAAAGTTATTTGATTAGAATGAGTGTGATATTTAAGGGAAATAACAGAAAAATGAAGTGAGGCTTGTTAGACTTTACATTCTTTACCTTGAGGAATTCTTGCTTACAGGTATGTTTTCTTCTTTGACCATGTTCCACGAGCCATTACTTTGGAGATGTTAGCTGTCCAAGTAGCTTTAAGTTGAAATAGTATTTGGGGTGCCTGTCTGGAGATTCCTTAGTGTTAGTAGTTTCAGGTTTAAAACTTTTAATTACAGAATTATGTATGTGTATTATAAAATTGAAAAGAACACAGAAAAGAAGGTCACTTATGTCTACCACCCAAACACACCCAGAGGTTGAAGGCATCTTAGCCTGATTCATGGCTTGGCAGCCACAGTGTGATTGTGTGAGGGAGAGAGAGAGAGAGAGAGTGTGTGTGTGTGTGTGTGTGAATAAAGGAAGGAGTTACAGATTCTTAGCCTTTAGCATTCACATCAGACTGAAATACATCTAATAACCATAGTCTACAGTAGTGGTTTGCCACTTTTCACATAGGATTAATACCAACAAGTTGTCTGAATAGTATTTTCTTATAGCCTAACAAATAACTACCTGCATAAAAGGGAGAAGGGAAGAAACAGGAAAAAAACAGGTACTTTCCACTTAATTTGGAAGAATGAACCGGCAGAAAAGTTTTAGGGACTGTCCTTTCGAATTCAGGAGTTTTGGATTGATCATTTTTTAAGAAAAGAAATATTTCAGCTTTTAAAATATTTAAAAAGTAAAATTCTGTGATTTATGAGAAATATGTGGTGGAAAGGCACCCTTTTTGTAGAACACGGAATGACAGAGATATTTGATAGCCAGATAACGTGTTTACTTCTGAACATTAAAAAAAAAAATTTCCCTGAGTAGTGAGTGGTTTCAAGTGCCTGTGTTCTGTTAAAAAAAAAAAAAAAAAAAAGCCAGAAAACAACACATTATTCAACCATAGATTTGTCATTGAATGCTTTTGTTATTACCTACGTTTATTTTCCACTTGTAAAATCTTCGGACATTTCATTTCTCCAGTTTCCACTTGTAAAATTTTTGGACATCTTCATTACTCCATGCAAAGTGTAGAGGTCTTGGAGACAACTGGAAGTAGATTGATCATGAGGATGATGCAATACTCTTCGAAGTTAGAATTTACAGGAAGGAAGTTGTGGCCTTATTCTATTAGGTGCAATCTTCGTTCCTGTTCCTGACTTGGGGCTCCTTAATCTGGGTACATGCATACAGGGAGCTTTTGCCATGCAGTAGACACTTCTAAGTCAGCATGTGAAGTATATGGTGCAAAGTATGTAGTGGGCTGTAATGATCAGTGTTCCTTCAGAAACAAGGGGATCCTGCCACATGCAAAAGTCAAAAGAAACTCAAAAAACATCAGAATTTTTAGATATTATTTTTCAACCATCCTGTGGCCTTGGACAACACTGTAAGCAATGTAAGCCCACCTGGAATAGAGGTCAGAGTTGAGTAGCTTTGCCTTTTTTCTATAATGTTGCTTCGTGGGGAGGAGAGAAAAGTTTGGGAGTGGCCCAGTGTCATGGACTTGGCTATGGCTGTTTGCGATGGCCAGCCTCTTGCCCCAATGGGCCGCAGAATCCATTCTTCAGGTGTTTAAAAGTAGACCTGGTTTGTGTTTTAGAGAAGTGCTATGAGAAGTCCTCTTCCTCAGCTGTGGTAGGCTGGATATTCTTATCCTTATCTTTGTTTTCTTAATTGTTTAAAATGTCACAAGTAAAGGTGGAAAAGATTTACACTGATTTTCTTTGGGAGTGGTTGCGGGGTGGAGGATTTTTCTCTGAAAAGAGGGACTCCAGTAGATTAGTAATGTGGCTTTCGTGTTATTCATGATGTCTTGTCTGCACTTTATTCTCTCCAGGATTCTGTGTGCAGAATGTTTTTTAAAATGGGTCAGGACATTTGGTTCAGTAAGCTCTAGATTTCAGGCATTGGTAGAAGTCCCCATATATGTTGGGGAGTGAGTCTAGAGAAAGTAGCTGTGGGCACTGGCCCATTTTTGCAACTCATTTTGGGCGTGTGTGTTGGGGAAGCTTTGGTGCTGACGAGAAGTCTGTGTGCACAGCTCAGGGCCATGTAGTGCTGGGATGTCCTGATGAGGCTTCATTTTCTTGTATAATTTCCTTGTCTTATCTTGGCCTATTTTTGCTTTTCCTTTGTGAAGGCAAGTCATTTTTCTCCCCTTTTCCTAGTGCGGAAAGTGCTGGGCCTTATCTATCTGAATTTTTCCTTATGCTCAATACTTAGGGAACTCAGCTGAAAAGGAATTGGAGCTTTTACCCACCTGATATTATTTATTTCATTTCGCATCAATAAAATAAATAATTTGGCAAGCTGATGTAGGTTGCCATTTAGCCATGGTAAATAGGGGCTGTTTCTAAGACTGGTGGGGGAGCTTTTGCTTTTCATTCACTCCTTCATTTAACAGACATTCACATAGAGCCTCTTCTGTGCCCGGGGATTGGCCTAGCATGGGGTGTATTGCAGTTGACAAGACTGATGGGGGGGGGGGGGGTCATGTCCTCATGGCAGGGTAGGTGTGGACAGTATTTAAAGGACTGCACAAAATGACACAAAAGTTGTTTAATGACTGCGGCTCCTGGGTCAGTGAAGCCTCTGCCTTCAGCTCAGGTCATGAGCTTGGGGTCCTGGGATTGAGCCCTGGGTTAGGCTCTCCTGCTCAGTGGGGGAATCTGTTTCTCCCTCTCCTTCTGCCCTCCCCACTGCCACCTGCTTATGCCCTCCCCTCCCCCCCAATAAACAAAATCTTTTAGAAAATTTCTTAAAAAGTTGTTTACTGACAGTCATGGTAAGGGCTGTGAATTAAGGTATCTGAGAGTATGATGTAAATCACAGCTAAAGCTAAGGGGTTGGGTTTCTGATTTAAAGGTGAAGGCCCTGGAGAGGCGTGGGAGGGAAATGAGTGTCATTTGCTCAGGGCTGATCAGTTTAAGAGTCTGGTGGCAGGGGCGTGGCTGAATACAGGAAGAGGACTGTTCATTTTTGTCTCAAGTGTGGCTGCCTCGAGGTTGGGGCAGTCTGTAGTGTGGAATCCAGGAGAGAGGGAAACTCTGGTATTCTCGTGTTCTTGCTGGACATAGACGTCACAGCTGATGGCCCTTGGAAACCAATTGTGGTGGGGCCTTTTGGTCCTGAGCTGTTCCAAAGGCTTCCCAGGAGCCGAGGGCTGGTGTCATCCGGGAGGATGGGGGTAGCTGGCTACAGGTGTGCCCACCAGACGTTCTGGACAGATGAGAAGATAAGATGGGGTTTGTGGGGGAAGTTGTGGGAATTCTAACTTCATGCTTTTCAAAGTCTGGTGAACTGTGGGCAGGAGAACGAAGGGGAGAGGTTCAGAAAAAGGAAGTAAAGAAGAAAAAAAAAAGAAAAAAAAGAAAAGAAGAAATTTGCTTTAGCACTAGGTGACCGCGTTAGCTGTGTTACCAAAGATTTCAGTGGAGGGGAAGCAGTGGGCACCAAGCATTTGTGAAGCACTGGTCGTAGTCTGCTCTGTGGTGGTGCTGGGTGGGGAAGTGGGAGGGAGGCATGGTCTGGTAACAGTCATGTTCCACCTACACCCCAAAGTCTTGGGGTTCTGCGGTGTAAAAGGATACGCCTATTAAAAAAAAAAAGCACCCTTCCCCCACCTTTAGAGGCCATGAAACATCAGAGGCCTCTGGGCTGTGCACAGTGCTTTTTCCTGCTTATGCTTCTGTATCATGAGTTCAGTCATTAGGCCCACAAGTCTTAAATAGAAGGGATGTCTAGCGTACGTAGCCTTCTGGGGTGAGTATGTGTTGTGAAGTCTCCTCCAAAAACAGGATTGAGAAAATGCAGGTTATGGACCAGCTGTCTGCTTCCTGGCTGGTCGTAGGTACATGTGGTTTGGAGCGTTCTTGATTATCCTCTTTGTTGTCAATGCCCACTTGGGTTGCCCTGGAGCACCTATGGGGTGCTGCATGGAGCATACTCCATGAGAGGTAAGATGAAAACTCACATTTTATCCAAGTTTTTCAGGTACCTGGGCCTGTTGCATGCTAATGAGCTTATGAAACGACAGTTCTATTATAAACTGCGGTGTTAGGGACGCCTGGGTGACTCAATGGTTGAGCGTCTGCCTTCGGCTCAGGGTATGATCCCAGGGTTCTGGGATCGAGTCCCACATCAGGCTCCCTGCAGGGAGCCTGTTTCTCCCTCTGCCTATGTCTCTGCCTCTCTATGTCTCTCATGAATAAATAAATAGAATCTAAAAGAATAAAAAATAAATAAAAAATAAACTTCCTGTAGTGTAAATAATCAGAAGTTACTTATGAATGTCTCATGTGGATGAATTCAAATTTCCAGGAAGTTAAGAATGTTATTGTGGATATGTATATTTAGAAAGGCTTTACAATATTCATTTCCCTTATAACTTAATGTCATTTAAAATAGCTAAAGCTGTGGTCTTTATTTTTCTTGCTGTTTTTAATGGATGCACAGAGTAATATAGTGTGTGGGGGGACAGAGAGAGAGAGAGAGAGACACCTAGGTTTTTAAATTTTTCAGAATCCTAAATGCAAGCTTCTTAGTAGTATGATTTTTGAGTGGGTCATTTATTTCTGTTTTTCTACTTTCTCATCTGTAAACTGGAGGTAAATCAATCACCCTTGCCTACCTCATAGAGCTGTCTTGAGGGTGAGGTGAAGCTCGCATGCTTTATAGCTGGTGGAGGGCCCCATAACTCTTTAAGTTGTCATTTGAGGGACTCCCCTGTGGTTCTGTGGCACCCGGGTCACCCCGTTAGGACAGGGGTGATCTTTGAAGGCAGAGGAGGCAGAGAAGGATGGTGAAAATCCGTTGCATCATCCTTTATGTTCCTGCCAGAGTGAGAACATGTTACTCTGTGCTCATGGGATGAAGGCATCTTGAGTACCAAAGTGGCATACTTAGAGTTCTACCTGGATTATTGGCATGTTAACCTAGGAGGGCTTCCATATTCTTTTGTGAAATAAAATAACAATAAATGTGTAATAATATTTTTATTGTTACTAACTTACAATTCTGGAGGATTTCCTACCTGGCAGGCTAAGTGCTTTATGAGATCTCTTCATTCAGAAAGTATTTAAGTTTCCTCTTCCATGAAGTTTCCTCTATGCCAGGCTCTGTGCCAGACTCCGGGTATGTGACGAGGACAGTGGGCAAGACTGTCAAAATCCTTGCCTACATGGAGTTTTCACTATAGCAGGAAGACAGTATGTGATTCTAGGGAACAGCAATGCAATGAAGAAACCAATCAGGCGAAGGGGCTAGAGTCTAGCAGGGCAGGAAGTGGTGGTTTTAATAGGGCAAGGCCCATCTCGGAGGATAATTTGAGATCTTAAGGGAGGAACGGATGAACCTCGCCCCCATCTCTCTGTACAAATAACAGCCCAGAAGCGGGAGGAACTTGCTTTTGGGGAATGGCAAGAAGGCCCAGGTGGATGGAGCCAGTTGTGGATGTGGGGTGGGACATGAACTGAAGTCCGAGTGGACACTGGATTGTGTGGGGCCTGGAGGCCATGGTCTAGTCAGTCATGGGAGGGACTGCACAGGGAATGATAGAGCTTGGCCTTGAGTTCAACATACACCCCTTTGGGATGGAGTGCAGTGGTACCTGCAGAGGGGCCAGAATGGAAGTCCAGAGACCAACCAGTAGGCGGCTTTTGTGAGTCCCTGGGGATGTTGTGATGACTGGGAAAGAACTGGTGGGAACTGGTTGGGTACCTGATACAGTTTGAAGATGGAGCCATCAGAACTTGCTAATGGATTGGAGCTAATATTTGAGAGGGAACGGAGTCAGATATGACATCCACACTCACTTTTAGCCTCAGCGACTTCATGAAGGGTGGCGCCATTTATTGATCTGGGAAACCCTGGAGAGGGGTAAGGGGAGGATGATGTAATGCCCACAGCAGCCTTTGAGAGTCATATTGTTAGGATTCCCATTCCCGTTTCACAGATATAGAAGCTGATACCCAGAGAAGTGAAGAGTTTGCCCTGAAATGAGCAAAGCTGGATTAGGATTGGGATCCAAGTCTGATCCTTGCCCAAGCTTGCATTCTCCACCATTTCTGCTGTCCTTGGTAAAATATCTGAATTTGCTATTTTCACGGAGTGGTATGAAAATGCCTGTGCCAAGGCTTTGGAAACCTCTCTTTTTTAGATCAGTGTGGCTTTATCGAGGTGTAATTTACATTCATACACCTTGCCCATAGTAAAGTGTGCCGCTCTATAGCGCTCAGTAGATTATGCAGTTAAACGACTGTCACCCAGATTTTGGAGTCCATTCCTGTTGCCATCCGCAGTCTTAGGCAACCACGCATCTTTCTTCTGTCTCTAGAATGTTGCTTTTTTTAGACATTTCATCCACAGAGAATTGTACACAACGTGACCTTTTTGTCTGGCTTTGTCTTTGCAGTTCACCCACTGTTGCTCCATGCATCTTGCTTTTGAGGCATGTGTTTTTTTTTGCCTTTGTCAGAAAGAGGTGCTCTGTATTGATAAGAATGATTTCCACTGAGATGGGTCTTAAAGATGATAAAAATAGTAATAGCTGGCATTTACCGAGCGTTTACTCTTATGCCAGGTGTGGTGGTATTCATTGTCTTCTGTGATCTTCCAAGTGATGCTTTGAGGCAGGTAGCATTACTAGTGTTTGACAAATGAGACACTAAAGGATAAAGAGATTTTTTTTTAAGATTTTATTTATTTATTCATGAGAGAGAGAGAAAGGGAGAGAGAGGCAGAGTCATAGGCAGAGGGAGAAGCAGGCTCCATGCAGAGAGTCCGACGTGGGACTCGATCCCGGGTCTCCAGGATCACGCCCTGGGCTGAAGGCAGCGCTAAACCGCTCAGCCACCCAGGCTGCCCAGGACAAAGAGATTTAAAAACTTGTCCAAGGTTATGGTTGAGAGCTGGGAATCACACTTGGGCCTTCTCTCTCAGGACCATGTCTGTATTCCCTGTGTGGATAACACGTTTGACTTCCCAACTTTAGAAGGAGTTTGGGATCCCAATGGGAGTAATGCACTTGCCAGATAAATCCAAAATCATAGTTTTAAGGAGAATATTTGTACTGCATTTTTACTTTGACATTACCATATGGAAATTATAGCATCTTAACGTGATTTGTTTGTGAAGTCGCTTTCTTTTAGGTCTCCTGTTTGTTTTTCTGTTTTTGTCTTTTTTTTTTTTTTTTTTAGGTCTCATGTTTGGATGGCGCCAAATTAAAAACACATAATTATGTCATAAGACAGTGCTTGTATATTTGAGTAGTGTTTTAAATATTATATTTACCAGAAATGCCATTTTTGTACAAACTATCCCCAGGCTACTGCCTTATTAATGGATGGAATTTAATTAGGCATGATGCATTTTTCAAGATGTTTATATAATTATATTATACATTAATACATTTTTCCCCTCTTTGTAACAATTCTGTATTCAAACAGTGTTTTTTTCTATTCACATATAATCCATATTGGAGGATTTTGTATTCCCTATCGAAGAGGAATTCTTTGTGTATCCCCAATATTCTGAACATTTTCAAAGCATTTTAAACACCTCCTGTGTGTTTTTCTATTTACCTTTTTTTTTTTAAAGATTATTAAGTAGCTTGATAAGAGCTGGTTATATAATTTTACCCTCATGAGTAATAGCCTCTTTAGAATAGGACTAACTTTACACTTTGGTTTCTGTTGAGACACTTTTTACTGGCCTCCCAGCTTCCTGACTTTCTAAAACGGAATTACAGCATTGTTAAGCTAACTCTGTAGGTGTAGTACATCTTTCATTTTTAGGGATTTTTAATTATGGACCCAGTTTACTAGTTCAAAATAGCAAACAAAAAGGCCACTCTTTATTTTAGAATACCTGGTTTGAAGAGTGAAACAAATGAACAGTTTTGCATTTTGATCTAAAAAGATTTCCTTCAAATCTTTAAAAAGTCTCTATACAGTTAGAACCATGGGGGAGTCCGCTGTGTTTTAAAAGAAGATTGACCAGTAAAATGGCAGGTCTTTGAAACCGGTGAAAGGAGAGAAACCCTGTTCCGCAGCCATTGGGATAGTTTGGGCAGCAGCAGCAGCAGGTTAAAAGCCCTAGAACTTGAGCTAGAAACTCTGGGAAAGTCAGATTTGGGGGCGGAGTTAGAGACTCAGAAGGTGTGGTGAAGAAGCCGTATCTTCACTTGCCATCGCCGTCTGTTCACATTTACTGTTTGTACCCTGGCTGGACGGCACATTTCAGCTGCCGAGGCCACCAGTGTGCAGAGTTTGGAAGTTGGAAACAGGCCCCAACCTGTTTCTTTGTTCATCCCAGGCTGGCTTCTGGCTGGCTCTTTAGCCTTAGGGAAAGGGGATGTTATAGTACAAAGACAAATCAAATAAAACTAAAATTGCAACAAGTGAAAAGTGATGGAAATGGTGTGAAATGTGTGCCATTTGCATTATGTATGTTCTGCCTCCATTAGATAGATTTGAAAATAGATGAGAAACAAAAGGAAACTCAACCAAACTCTCCGAGGAGTAGAGGCAGGAGTGGAGAACGGCTGAAGAAAGCAAACGTGAAGTTGCCACTTGGGTGTTGCTTGTGTGTTTTCTCCCATTGCACAGGTAACTTGCTTGTTTCAGATGCTGGTTTTCCTGCTCAGAGCAGTGATTTTATGCTTTTTACATGATGGGTTTCAGATGGAGCTTGGGGCTGCTGGAAACCTATTGGCAAAACTTGTTCGTAGAGGAACCTGTCCATTTCCTCCCTAGGTAACCCCAGGAGCTAACTGCCTCTTGTTCTACCAACTGTGAATCTTCCGAATCTTACCTGCGAGTCTCCCCTTTCCGCATGGGGCTTGGTGAGGCCCAGCCATTGGTGCCCTGGTCTCCCTATGGGCCCTGCCCTTTCATTGTGGAGTGGCTGAACACACAGTTCCAGAGCATCAGATGGCAAGGTCTGGGAGAGGGCAGGGGTCTGTAGAACTTCCACCTGCCCGGGGTTGACCTCATGCCTAGTAGCTTAAAAAGGTCTTTTACAGTAAGTTTTTTTCAAACTGGCACCAGGATAGAGTCCAGACTTGCAATCTGATTATTACATCTCCCGAAGCTTTTAAACTCTGGAGCAGCTCTTCTTCCCCCACCCTTTTCTCCAGAGCTGTTGATTTGTTGAAGAATCAGGTCAGTTGTCTTGGAAAGTGGCCCACATTCTGGACTTGGCAGCTGGTTTTAACCTGTTCCACCAGTCTCTGTAATGTCTGTAAACTGGAAGTTAGCCCTAAAGCTTGATGAGATCCACGTCCAGTTGTTTGGGTGAGATCCATCTGTTGGTGGTGGTGGTGTGTACTTCACGTTGCATCATCTGAGAAGAATGTCTGGGTACCTCGGGGTGATACCGAGGCAGGTCACTGAGTTCACAGGGTGGCCTCTTAATCCTTTCATCGTGAATTTCTTATCTTCCTCTCCCCTGATGTCTGCTAACATCCCCTGGGGACTGTTACCCAAACTAAGGATTTCAGGACAGGTTGTTGATTCTTCTTTCTTCATGGACATGGACATGGTTAGGGAGAGTGAGGCGGAATTGAAACGGGCCAGGGGTCAGGGAATACCAGTGGTGTTGATGCAGCCTAGGGACATCCAGATGACTCTTAGAGAAGTAAAGATTGGTCTGGTTTCCTCCAGGTATCTCGGATATTTCCTGTCAGTACAGCTGATTACCATTGTTTTTTTTTTTTACGAGTGTTACTCCGTCAGGTTAATTGTATTGTAATCTTGCTTAGCAGCAGCATTAAGATCTGCCCTGTTGTTTACATAATGTGGGTGTAAACAACCTACCACCTATATTAGGAGATTATGGTGTGGGTTTATGAGACAGAATCCCGTGTGATGGTGCGCACCATGACAGATTATCCTTTTCAATAATCATTATAAATCTCCTGCTTCGTAAGGACGTTAAAGCCCTGTCTTTCCTTAGAAGAGGTGTCACTGAGGAGTTTAAAACAGTGAGGGGAGAATGATAAATCTGAAATAGTTGCTGTTCCACCCAGATTTAAGAGAAATGGACTTTTAGTGGCTGCTTTTCGACTTCATTGTTAAGCTTAGGAAGGATAGGTTCTTGCAGTGTTTTCAGCAGGAAATAATTGAGAGCTCCTTTTATGAAGAAGGGTGGTTACAGCAAATGAATTTAATTTACATACACGCTCCTTCACTCCCAAGCCACACCAGGACACATTACACCACATCCTGATTTGGGGACAGCCCCAACATTTGAAAGCCACAGGAATGGAAATCTATTGATTCCTCCTAGCACAGGCAGGCCTTCCTTTTGCCACTGTGTGTTCCTGGAAACCACTTGTGAGAGGGATCATCACAAAACAGGATTCCCTTAAGCACAGTCACACAATGGGGAGTTGTGTTTGTGACCACACCTTTGGTATCCAGTCATGGCTGGGACCAATAAATCCCAAAAGAAAGGTGTGGGTACTAGAAGCATAAAGGCGTTTGACCTGGTAAAGCACATCACGTTGTCAGAGAGGATTTGAGCTTGGAGAAGCCACAGAGATCATCTAACCCAGACTCACTTATTTTGTGAATAAGCCAACATTCAGACATGGCGACTAGCTTGCCTCAGACCACACAGCTAATTACTGGTGGAGTTGGAACTGAACTCAGTCCAGAATGATGGTCGCTAATACTTAATTTCTTGCACACATGCTGAATGTTTTATGTGCATCATTTTTTGGATCCTCATCCATCCCGCAATTGTATTTTGCCAAAGAGGACATTGGTATATACAGACCTTCAGTAACTGATCCAAGATCACTAGAATTCCATACACTCGCTACAGACAATGCACGCTTATCCACCCTGGGGCATTGCCCTTCTCTTCACCCCTTTTTTCTTTTCCTCATTTCTTTCTTTTTATTATTTTTTAAACTTTATTATTATTCACTCAAGGAATGCTCTATTCCTTGTGGCCCATAACATTACCGCTCTAGAGCCTTCCATATACTCTAAAGATCTATATTAAAAATCTATAAGCTCTAATTTATTGTAAAATGGTCAATGGAAAATGAAGCACTTGCCATAATCAGTATTTAAATAATTGCTTTGCTTATTTAACAAGTGGTTCTACTTGGCTCCTTAGTATGTGGAGCTCTTAGGTGGTAGATGGTTCAGGACTCTTAGAAGAGGTCTGGGTAGGTGTGAATGGAGGGCTTTTTTCTTTTGATGAATACCCTGTGCCCACCCAAAGCTGTAAAGGTATAATTCCTTTGATAATTAAAACCAGTTGCCCCTCATCTTTTAGCGCTGGAAACATCTCTGAGGCACTGGCTGGAGGTGGGGTCTGAGAAGCAGAAGTTTTCTCCTCTCCTGTTCCTTCTCTTTGTTTCTTGTCTTCAGTTACACCCTAGGAGTCCTATGGCACAGATCTCATCAAAAGCGACTCTTCTTGTGGGGACCATTGTGCGAGGGGTGGTGGGCAGAAGGCAGTGCTGGTGAGTAGTCAGCCCACTAGACATGGGAGATTGTGTTTGGTGTTGGTTTTCTGAGCACTGGCCTCTTGCTGCTTCTGACTGGAAGACTCCCCTCTTTCTCTGTCCAGGCTGTCCCCACAGAGCATGGTGTGGGTGTCACAGAGGCATTTATTAGACTGGTTGGTCTGGGTTATGTGAGTCCATAGGGAGGGGAAACGTGGAGACCTTGGTAACGTCCAGGGAAATGTCCACTTGGATGTCTCTCGTACTGTGCTCCGCTGGTCACTTTAAACAATTTGCGGTTAAACAAAAACACAGTTAGCTTTGCAGCTGTCCATATATATGCCCGAAATAGGTCTTTTTGGGGGGGTTTTGTTTGATTTCAATGCTTCTAAATTGCATTTTTCATGAGCTTCCTGTTTGATTTGCACAGCTGAAATCTGTAATGATTGGATGTACAAGGCTTTTTTTTTTTCCTTTCTTTTATTTTTTTTTTTTTTTTCCATTTTTGCTAGAAACAAACCAGCTTACAAATAGAGTCTGGAACATGTTGCATGCATGTGCTTCTCAGTGAGCCTTAAGTCAGCCGTAGCTGCCCGACTTCATACACTCCTATTTATAGCCTCTTCAGGAGAACTGTAAAACATTAGATGTTCCCTCTACGAACCTCTTGTTGACGAACACGACTCTCTAAATGGAGGTAAATGAGTTTTTACTCATGGATGATTCACTCCCTAATCTCCTTTAAACACATACCCTCTGTTTCTTGGAAGTGTGGTCACCCTGGTCGTGAGCCCATGTTGTCATGGGATTGACTAGGAGATGAGGCCTCATGATGTGGAGCTCTGGCTGGGAAGCAGAAGCCCGGGAGTGCCGACTAGACCAGCATCTCACAGCTCCTGAGTGTGTGCATAGGACTTGAATTATCTTTCCTCCATCCCTGAGTCAATACAGGTTCCTTCGTGTCACCCACCTTGAGTCACCCTGCCTACTGCACCTGTTGCCACTGCTGAGGAATAGAAACAAAAACCCAAGATCGAAACTTCCTAGATACTGGGATGATGATGACAATTTTATGGCAGAAAAAGAATGTTAGAAGAAAAGCAACTCACACAATTCTGTCATCGTAAAAAACTGCCCTTTTGGGGGGGATGTGTGCATTCTTAGCTCTTGTTTCGACTAATGTCTTAAAAACATTAAGTGTAGTTACTTGAGACACTGAGAAAGCCTAGGGACTCATTTGAATGTAGGAGAACTATCTTTGCGAACTCTCGTCTGTTCACATTTTGACTTGTAGTGCAGGCAACTTCCTACGAGTAAATACATATATAATTTCTTTCTAAATAAATATACGAGCGTATTTTTATAAATAAGAATAACTTAGAATATAGTTCTAAGAACAAATGTATGAGTTCTTTCTATGATTGTGGAAGAAAGCCCTTCACATTACCTTTCCCTGCAAGCCTTTTTATTTTTATTTTTTTAAAGATTTTATTTATTTTAGAGAGAGAGGAGGAGTGAGCCAGAGAGCATAGCTGGGGAAACAGCAGAGGGAAAGGGAGAGGCAGGCTCCCCACTGAGCAGGGAACCCAATGCAGGGCTCAGTCCCAGGACCCTGGGATCATGACCAGAGCTGAAGGCAGATGCTTAACCAACTGAGCCACCCAGGCACCCCCCTGCAAGGCTTTTTAAAGTGTTGGTTAGTATTCATTCCAACCCTGGCATATTAGAAAGAGCCATGTGCCTTATTTTAGGTAGACTTGGTGGTATGTGGTAAGTTCTTTTACCTTTGTGAGCTCCAGTTTTCTCATTTCTACCATGGGAATTTCAGGCAGGTAATGCAGGTGAAGCCCCTGGCTCTGTGCCTGCATGTAGGTGCTAAGAGATGTTAGCGTTCTTACTTTGCCTGCTCTCCTCAAGCTGGTATCTGGATGTGACATTATACAGGACTGTTTTCATCCACCCAGTGGAATAAAACCGTTCAGTTCCATTAGACTCAGAGTCTCCCTGAGGTTTGGGGTGAGTGCCCTATTCACCTGTGTCGTCTTAGTGGACCTTCTGTACCTGAAGTGCTGAGTCAGTTTTATAAATCGTGGTAGAGAAGAGAGTTGGGTTAAGAAGCTCTAGGTGAGGGGCCCACCCTGGGAGAGTGGAAGAGAGAACATTGGCTGGAAGAAAGAAAACTGAACCCAAAGGTATGGATATGCTGTCTTTGTCAGCCCAGGGGCTGTCACATGTACCATAGATGGGGTGGCATAGACAGCAGACATTTATTTCTCACAGTTCTGGTAGCTGGAAGGCCGAGATCAAGATGCTGACAGGTTTGGTGTCTGATGAGGGCCCCCTTCATGGTTTGCAGATGGCGGTCCTGCTATATCTTTACTTGGCAGAGAGAGAGAAGTCATCTCTCTTGTGTCTCTTCTTCCAAGGACACTAATCCCATTCACCTCCCAAAGGCCTCACCTCCAGGTACCATCATATTGGGCATTAGGGCTTCAACATCAGAATTTTGGGGAGATAGAAACATCCAGCCCATACCAATGGCCAATGTGAAGAGAGGTTTAAAATGTATGAACAGGCAAGGTTTTTAGAAACAAAGACATGTTATGCAGAGAAGGTAGAATTTCAGTGCTCCAGCATGGGAGTGTAAGTGAGGAGGATGTGGTGAGTGAGTCGGGAATCTCAGCCAGAGAAGAAAATCAGGTCACTAGGTCACCAGTAACCAAGAGTTACTTGGCAGGGATGCTGAGTAAGGATTGTTGCCTGGTTCATTTGTGGGTCTTGGGCTCCTGTAAATGCAGGAACTGACTGCTAGTTGAGGGGTCCAGGGTCAGTGGTTAATGGCGGTAGAGCAGCCCACCAGGTACCCCTTACATAGGGATGATCTGTTTGTCTGGTTTAAGCTTTGTTTATGTCTTTTATGTCGTGTGTAGTTAATAGTAGAGCCTTCATCCAGATTCCACAGTGACCTGCTATCATTGACAAATAATTTAGCTTCCCTAGGCATATATCCTTGGTGGCAGATAAGTGTTTGTTGTGTGTTTGAATAAAGATCCTTGATCAAAAGGTTGATTGACATAAGGTTCTCTGGGAATCCCAAGTCTCCCTGCCTCATTGGGGGAGGTTGGCCCCTATCTCTTTGCTTATTATTTGGATTCTGAAGAAGATTCTACATTACATTTTTCAGCGTTCTTTTCACTCTGGGTTTGTTTTCAACGACTATCTATTTTAGGAGTGAGCTACTAGTGTTGTACCTGGTAATACAATCACACCTGGCAGTACCCTAATTGCACCTTTTTGGCTGCACCTCCTTTGGGGGCTGTGGTTTCTGTGGGGCTCCCCACAGTGCATGAGCTCCACATAACACCTCAGCGGCAGGACTAGTGAGAGGAAGGGAGGAGGGAAAGGATGCTTGGCCTCCTTTTATTGGTTGGCCTGATTAGAAGGGCTTTGGGAAGTCTTGCCAGCCTGGCAGTTGGGGCCCCGAGGGGGTGGTGGGGGTGAGTGAGGTAAGCAGGTCTTGGGGCCATCTTGGTGCTGTTGATAAGGCATCCTGTGTGTGTTTCCTGTTCCCCTTGGCATGGGTTCTCTGTCCCTTCTGGTAAGAGTTTCATTCCCTAGAAGAATGGATGTTTTTTCTTGAAGCTCCTTGAGCACTATTTGATGTGGATGCCAGCATCACGCAGTGTACTGTCCTGTTGTGAGACAGCTTCATTTATGATGAAGTGGAGTGAAAGGCTCCGGGCCTTTGGGTGCCCTGGGATGAGAAAGCAGAGCTCACTGCACATTGCCCCTGTTGGGAAGTGCTTTCCTCCTTCAGGTTTCTTTGTCGTCACTTATCACGAGTTGCATATTTTCATCTCTGATCCGAAACTGAGGATGGGGCCCCTGTCATCCTAATCGTGGCCTCCAAGTGCTTCTTCCTATGTGCTGCTGTGCCGTTCCCAGGTCAGACTGATGGACGGGCTTCAGGCTGCGTAGAAGCCAAGGCTAACTTCAGTCACGCCGTTCATGAAGCGCATGAAGTGTGTGTGGCCTCTTACTCAGCCTTTGTTTCAGGCTCACTGTGTGTCAGCATTGAGATCTCATGAGTGCTAGGAGTTCCTTTTCAAAGGCATCCTTTTACATATGGTTTTATGTCATTTAAGTCCCATATTTCCTGTGCTTAAAACCCTCCCTCCTAAGGACTGGCCTTGAAACCTACCACCTCTTTCCCTGACACCAACAGCACCTCTGACAGATCCTTTTAGGGGAAAGTCTTGTACTTGATGCTGTGTCCCCAGGCCCCAGATCTCAAGAACTGGCCTTGTGATAATTGCAGAGAATCCCAACCATGTTGAGATAACAGAGATGATCCTCCTGGTAAGTGGATGGTACAGGTTTGTGTGTTTGCCTTCCCTTTGCATCAGTTGCTTACTTCCATTATGAACTTTTCCCCTTCCTCCGTGGCAGTGGTATAGGCAACTGAACGTGCAGGTTGGTGGGGCTGAGCCTCTTCCTCCACCCCCATGTACCATGTCTTTGCAATTTTGGGTGGGGTGGTGTGTCAGGCCACAACTTTGTGACCCCTTGTTTTATTTATTTATTATTATTTTTTAAAAGATTTTATTTACTTATTCATCAGAGAGAGAGAGAGAGAGGCAGAGACACACGCAGAGGGAGAAGCAGGCTCCACGCAGGGAGCCCGATGTGGGGCTCCCAGGTCTCCAGGATCACGCCCTGGGCCGAAGGCAGCGCTAAACCACTGAGCCACTGGGGCTGCCCTGTGACCCCTTGTTTTAACTAACTAACTTACTAACTACACGACAAGCTTGTGCTCTTCCCCAGATGAAAGGATGCGGAAATGTAGAAGGAGGGTGGCTAGTAGGTGGGTGCCCAGGAACGTGAGCTTGCATCCTGTTTGTGGAGGTCTGTGGTCCACACAGTGGTTCCGCATTTCATGTCACTTGTTATTAATGAGCAGTAGATTCTTCCCTGTAGTTTCTTTAGCTCTAGGTTATATATATCTCCCTAAAGAGTCTTGACTGACTGTAGATCTTAAAGAAGACACAAGACTGTCATTTTTAGCTAAATGGAAAAGGATGTGGGTAACTTTGGTCAATGAGTGAATTCTCACTGTACGATTTCTTTAAAGAGAGGCAGTGTGATTTGGCATCCTCTGGGATCAGACTGCTTGGGCCCACCCTCTGGGTCTTTAGTTTACTAGCTTTATCATAAAATAGGAATAACAACAGTATAGGCTTGATAGAGTCTTACAGAAATACAACCAGTGCATTAGCAGTGTGCCTGCATGTAGTAAGCATTCAGGCAAATGTTAAAAAACATGGGAATGTTAATAATGCAAGCCTTAACATTCTGGTACTGTTTTTAGAAGAATTTTTATCTGTCTCCTAGAGGTGTGGTCACTGTGTGTTCTTTAATCATGACCAGAGTAATTTGTTTGAGAATAAGACATGCATTTATGGGGATGATAGGGAAGAGTATTTGAGGTTGGGGGTGTCCCAGAAAACCCCATCTCTTTGATAACCTGTGACAGGTGGGATGAAGATGACAGGAGTTTTATTCTAACACACCATAACCTGGAGTTTCAGCTGCTGTCACAAAGAGTGTGTGGGCAGTATGCCAGGTCGGAAACCATCCGCCAGGGCAAGGAGCCTACACAGTCTCCAGCATTAATTCTGAGCGCCCTGCTGTGTGTCTTCTTACAGGAACAGGGCATTGGTTCACAAATACCACCGTGCGCCGATGCCTACAGGTGAAGACGAAGTGAGACAGTTCTGGGAACCCTCCAGATGGCCTTAGAAGGCTGGGCCAGTGGATCACTTTGAGCATCTGTCAGGCCGGTTGATTTCCACTGCATTCAGAGGTGTAGAACTCTGATCTCTGAATCAACCATTGCTCCAAGTGTTGGAGTGAATCAGAAGCTGGTCTGGCTGCTGCCATCCCCCTAACCTAGTTTCCAACCACTTTCCTCGTTCCCTCGCTCCAGCCACATTGGCTTCTTTTCTGTTTTTCCTAAACATGCCAAGCACACGCTTGCCCAGGGCCTATGGGGCTCTCCAGATCTGCTCTCTGGAAAGCTCATCCCAGATACTCTGAGGCCTCTCCATCACCCCTTAGGAAATCAGCACCTGACCTGTACCATCTCACCCTGCTTTGTTTGTCCTGCTACCACTTAGCCAGATGCAAGACAGTTACGTCATGAGCTCCTTCATGAGCTCCGCTGTTTCCTGTCCTTGCCCTCCCCTTGCAACACCAGTAGAACATAAAGGCTGAGAAACCAGTGTTTCCAGCAACAGGGACTCTGCTTTGTTCTTGGTTTGCTGTAACCCCAGGTGTCCTTCCCCTGGATGTGATGTCTTCTCATGCTGCCGAGCAATGCAGGATAAGAGTTATTGAGGTTTTAATCACGGAGTATAACAAAAATCATTTGTCTTCTCAGTAAGGAAGAAAATATTTGGGAAGAAAATTCTGCAGAATACATTACTTTAAGTTCCATCTTGGTATGAAGTCAGGATCTTGGGAGGCCAAGTATGAGGATCACATTAGCGTTTCCTTTTGGTAAATTAAAATGAATTAAAGGCCAGTGAATTAAAGGCCAGGCATAATCCTCTGCCTTTGGCCTTTAACAGGTTGTTTTTGTTTTTGTTTTAAATAGAAAATAGCTATGTGTTCCATGTGCTTTTTTGGGGTTGGGCAAATGGATAAGGGATATTGTTCACACTGTTGTTCATTGTTCATACTTTTGCTGTTCCTTCTGTAGTGTGACCTTAACTTTTAAATTCTATGTATTTAGTTGCACATAGGACTTATTTTGAGGTACCCCATATCTTTGAGAGGAACCAGGGGATGACAAAACAATTTTATCCCCATTTCATCTCCTAATGAGAGGTTTTGAGTAGCCAACTTGGTTTTGAGACTGTTACCTCTGTGTGTTGCTACTTGGGCAATGCTGCTAACAAAAATTTCTGTGTTTACTTAGGTAGTTTGCATTTCTTTGGCTGATAAGCTCAGGGAAGCAATTTTAGGGTCGTGGCCAGTCAGGTAGGAGGTAAATAATCAGGGTAGGGTTTTTTAGGTGAATTTCTCTGGCTTTATCTGGATTATTCTAGTTGTAAGATTTTGGTTACTTTGCAGTTAGGAGGCTTTCAAAGGAATATGCACTGTAATAGGGAAAACAGATAACTAGCTTCTGAATATTAAAATACAATTTCTTAAACATTGCTATTTCCAGAGGATTTGAGTCCTTTCACTCAGTAATGCTGTGCCTTCCTGTGTTCCAAGGTTTACACTAGTTGCTATGGAGGTTTAGGTTTATGCTTAATAGCAGAACCTACTTTTGAGAAGCTTACATTCTAATAAATTAGTTTTCAAAATTAGCGTGTCAAATTGGTAACTGTTTCATAAGCAATGAAAGAAGTATCTTCTGTTTTAGAAAATCAGTTTATTTACTAACCTGAACTTTGTGTATAATATAAAAAAAAATGGGTCTTTTCCTGCTGTTTGGTACCAGAATTTTTCCAAGACGCCTGTAGAAATAGAAAGCAAATGTGTTTTTTCTTTTGTTTCCTTTGTTGTTAAAATTTTCATAGTCTTAAAGTTTGTGAACAAGGCTGTCCTTTTTAGCACCCATCTGAACAAAAACATTTCTTTTTAAAGATTTTATGTACTTATTCATGAGAGAGACAGAGAGAGGCAGAGACGTAGGCAGAGGGAGAAGCAGACTTCCTCTGGGAAGCCCGATGTGGGACTCGATCCTAAGATCCCAGGATCACGACCCAAGCCAAAGGCAGATGCTCAACCACTGAGCCACCCAGGCACCCTGAACAAAAGCATTTTATACTTTGTGATTAGAATAGGCACTTAGGGGGCACCAGGGTGGCTCAGTCAGCTAAGTGCATACAATTCAGTGACATTCGTACATTCACATTGTTGTGCCACCATCACACCATCAATCTCCGGAACTTTGTCATTTCCCAAATGGAAACTCTGTACTCCTGAAACACAAATTCCCTATTCTCTCCTGTCCCCAGCCCTGGCAACCCCCATTTGACCTTCCGTCTCTATAAATTCGAGTATTATAGACCTCATGTAAGTGGAACCATATGGTATTTATCTTTTTGTGTCTGACTGATTTCACTCAGCATATGGTCATTGGGGTTCGTCCATGTTGTAGCAGCTGTCAGAGTTTTCTTCCTTTTAAAGGCTGAATAATATTCCACCGTATGTCTGTACCACATTTTGTACACACATCCATCCTTTGATGGATCTGTTTTATACTGTGGGTCACAATCAGTACATTTATAACATAAAATGTGATAGGAAATGTATGCTGTATTAGGTATTACCATTTTTTGAAACGTGTCTGTTATATTAAACCCTTGTTTTCACAGGTGGAGTGGGGTTGAACTCCTAAATATCTACCAGGTCTTAGGACACTTTTCACATGGGGAGGTGTGCAGTGTTTCCTTTGTGATGGGAGAGGCAGATAGAAGGAGCAGGATCAACTGACTCATGTCCACAGTGATGCACTTGGAAGGAATTCTAGTGAATAAGATATGAGCCAAGCAGCATGGTTTATAAACAGTTTTCGGGATTGTCCATGGAGCCTTGCTGGTTCTCTCTGTGCCACTGTTATGTGTTGGGCTTGGTGTGGGAGCAGGTGTCACTAAATATGTCTTGTGTGTGCATCTGCAATTGTAATTTTCACACCCTGCACCTTGGTCTAGATTTGATATTTCCTAATAACTTAAGCTAGGCCTAAAAGGAAACTTCTTTGGTTTGGAGAGGTGGATGCTTCCCAGCCCAGAATTTCACGCAGGTAGTTGGACAGAATTGGGATGGCACAAGGCCATCCCATTTGTTTTGTTGCTTCCCCTGGTTGTGGTTTTTCCATTATCTTAAACACTTCCCCCAAAATAGAAAGTTCGAGCACATTTCATAAGTGGGCCCTCATGTCCTGAATTATTATCCTTAGAAGTGCAAGTTTTAGGTGTCTTAAAGTATCTGTGCTACAGGTATCACCGTGGTGTTATAATGAGTATTAAACCTCAGCCTCTTGTAGTTGGAGAGGGTATTTATAAGCTGTTGGAGAGGTGACTTGAGCATGATTAAGGTGTATGAATATTGGACTGGGGACTGTGCACAGGCATTGACTTGTTTATAAATGTATATTGTCACAGCACTCAGAGAGGACGCTGATTCATAGGTGGAAGTGTTTGCCTTTGTTATTAGATTTCAGTGAACGGGTATAGAGGGTATTTGCCTTCGAGCAGAGTAGCTGATGTTCAGCATGAGATAGCATGTTCCATTGGTCTGGAAGGTCAGTAACTGGTACCAGAGTTGGAACAGTTTGTTTTGCATTGTTTGCTCTTGTTTCCATGCCTCATGAGGTCATTCATATGCACACGCAGATGGATATGCCAACTTTCCTGCTCTCTGGATTTGCCACAGCGTCTCCCTTTGAAGTTGAATTCTGTCTTTTTTGAGTTCCAGATGGAGGGCTTCTTGGTAGGGGAACAGGTAGTGGTGGTAAAGTCTTGTCTGGGGGGCTTTTCTTCCCCCTAAAGGTACTACTGCTATCTGGTAGTGCAAGTGTTTTTAAAAAATCTGTTGTATTGAGTGAGGAGCCTGCAAATATCCGGAGTTTAGCCTTTATTCTCAATAACCTTTTGTTGCTTATGCTTTGAATTAGGTGACAAGTATAGGGCAATTTCCTGGGCAACTTTGTCTTACTAGAGGTTGATTTTTCAAAGCTTTGAATGAGCATGAGTAAAGCATAAACAAGAGAATGTGTATCTGAAGTAATAATAAACCTTGAGATCTTCCCACGGGTTATTGAATCATCTAGTCCTGAAGGACTAGAAACTGTATAAACTTAAATATGTGTGTTTAACAGAATAGCAGACCTGTATGATACAAGGCCAAATAAAAAAAATCACCTCTTGTTATAGTTCTGGACATCATATCATATCTTTGCCAGGGAGAGAGCTCTGTAAGAGGCTGTCTCTCTTAGAGTCCTAGACTTTTACCCCCTAAGATTTCTTCAGATGCCCAACCATCTCTGCATACTCTGGATGAGTTGTACTTTGCTTACCTTTTTAAAATACCTTTTTTTGTGTCCAGTAAGTTTTATCTCCATGTATTTATCTGTCCTCTATTCCATGTTTGGGATCCTGATGGCTAAATTGTGCAATTTCTTTGAAGATACATACTTCTGGTTAAAAAAAAAAAAGTGACTATCCAATGAAAATTATAGGACTGATGTGTATTTTGAAGTATTGCATTTTAGCAAAATAGCACTTGATTTAAAGTTGTTTGGTTCATTGCCTTCGCCTCCTCCCTAGTAACTGTGGATGTGAAAAACACAAGTGCGCAGCAACAACAAAACGCTCTGATATGCTCTGAGTTTAATTTGCTGCTTCTTCCCTGGTTGGGATCAGGAAGGATGGTTTCTTGGGTGTCCAATAGGAAATAGTATTTTCAGTCTCTGCTAGTACCAATCTGATAAGAAAAGGGACGCAAATGCTCTCCTTCATCGTGCTGTAATTTTCACAGTGGGTCTGACTTTCCTTGCTATATGCGACTTCACCACACTCTTCACTGGCATAGGTGTGTACAAATATTTGGTGACAATGTAAAGTTGATGTAGATGGACAGATTCCGCCCCCCCCCCCCCCCCCCCGCACAAATTTTTGGTTTGTTT
Source organism: Canis lupus dingo (assembly GCF_003254725.2). Classification (NCBI taxonomy): domain Eukaryota; kingdom Metazoa; phylum Chordata; class Mammalia; order Carnivora; family Canidae; genus Canis; species Canis lupus. Next base: position 20,573,942 of record NC_064244.1, read on the forward strand.
TCTTTTTTTTTTGATAGGTGCATTTGCAGTATATTTTGGGTTTTTTTTGTTGTTGTTGTTTTGTTTTTTTTTAGATTTTATTTATTTATTTATTTATTTATTTATTTATTTATTTATTTATGAGAGACACAGAGAGAGGCAGAGACAAAGGCAGAGGGAGAAGCAGGCTGCCTGTGGGGCACTTGATGTGGGACTTGATCCCAGGATCTGGGATCACAATCTGAGCCAAAGGCAGGTGCTCAACTTCTGAGCCACCCAGGTGCTCCTGCAGTGTGTTTTTACTTGAGAAAAAATACGGGCTATGCTAATTAACATAGGATCCTGATCTACTTTGGGCACATTCATATTTATTTATATATAAATTAAATTTTGAGTAGCAGAGACAAATGCCCAGCTGAAGTAATACAGGCTTAACTTTTGAAAGCTTTAGTTGATAAAAGAATTCTCTTTCTGTAGCTAACAAAACTGATTTAGAAATATTTATTGACTGGGAACTGCATCTGTAGGAAATAGACCCAGTTTCTGTGCTCTGGTTTTTGATGAGCCAGCTTGTGGTTGGGGCTGAGCTGAGGCTGTCATGGGACTGTAGAAGCACCCTTGAGGTATGAGAGCAAAGTCCCATTTTCTGTCATGAAACCTGGGCTTGAATTGACAGGGAGAGCGAGCTTGTTTGTGGACCGTGTGCGAGGAGGCAAAGGGCCTTTGGTTTCCTTCCCAGGCCTTACCTGTTGAGTAACCATCATACCTCCTGGCACCTGTGAGCTCACTGTGCTTTTTGTGTTTGGTTAGCGCCTCCCCCCAGTTCATTGTGTTATTCTGTCGCATAAGGATTTGTGAATACTCAAGTCTCTCCTATCTTAAAACCAAAATAGAAAGAGCAAACACCATGAAACCCATCCCTTCCCTGGTGTCCTCCTCTTTTGGCTACTACTTTCTCTCTCCTCTTTGATTAAACTTCTTCTGACTTGTACCTTATCTACTGCTGCATAACAAGTTATCATAAACTTAGTGCCTTAAAGTGACATGCATTTATTATCTCACCATTTCTGTGGGTCAGGAATCCAGGCACAGCCTATCTGGGTCCTGTGCTTCAGGCTGTCCTCAGGCTGCAGTCCATGTGTGTATGGGGCTGCAGTCTCATCAGAGGCTGAACTGGGGAAGAATTGCTTTTAAGCTCACTGAGGTTGTTGGCAGAATTCATTTCCTTGCCAGTCATTAAGTTGCATTAAGTTGCCCTCTGTTCCTAGAGGTCTCTCTTGCACTTCCATGTCACCTGGGGCTCCGCTGACTTCATGGCAGCTCCTCACAGCTGGCAAGAGAGAGACTCCAGCAAGACATAATCATGGAAGTGATATCCCATCGCCTTCGCTGTATTGTGTGGGTTAAAGGTGAGTCACAGGTCCTGCCCCCACCCAGAGGGAAGGGATTATACCAGGAGAGGTTAGTGTGGGCCACCCTAGTGTGTCCACCACACACCACATGTCTCAGGTGGCTCTCTTCTGTTCACTCCCCCAAACTACTATATTCTTTTTATAATCCCTACTACTTCACTGAAATGGATCTCAAAGGCAAAATTAGCTATATAGTGTTCAGAGTTCAGTGCTCATTTTAAGCATGAAAATGTGAGGCTCCTTGTTCAAAAATTATTAAGAATTTCAAGATGGTGACAGCAAAGCATTAAGGCAAGTCTGGGGCCCAGGCATGCAGAGCCAGCCTCGCAGAAAAGCTGTTCTCCCAGTTGTGAAGTCCAGGGGGTGTTTCCTTGTGTTCTTGATTGACCACTTCACAGTTTTTGCTTGACAGAGATTACTACTGCTGAGAAGGTGTGCCTCTGTGCAACCTGTCTCTGAGCTTCTGAGACCTTGCTCTCTCCTGGATTCCCTTCTTTTCCTGAATACTCCCCTTCAGTCTCCCTCATTGGCTCTTCCACTTTACCCATCCTGTGGGTTTTTGGTTCCCAAGTCTGTGTATCTAGCCTATATCTGACTCCCCAGCTTGAGCACTTATGCTCAGTGCCTCCTTTATATGTCCACTAACATGCATTATGAGCATCAAAAATGCAGCATATCTTAAAACTCTTCTTATGTTCTCTGATCCACCAAATTCGTTTCTCCTCTCAGTGTTTTCCATTTTGGTGTCTGGCTTCACTGTCTCCCCAGGTGAGTTTTGACTTCAATACATATACACCCCTGCTCTCGAGCTCTTTCCTTTTTCTGATTAATCTTAAACTTATGCTCAAGATCTGCACTGCCGCATGTCTACAGAGGGCTGGTTGCTGGACCTGTATTTCATCCCGAAGATCATCCTGGTGGCCTGTTCTCAGGGTTTCCCAGGCTGCTTCTCTTAAAACCCAATGCACTTCGCTGCTGCTTCATTAGTTAGCATATTAACCTCATGAGACCAGGGGCTTTGTTTTGTTCACTGCTTTATTCTTGGTGTTGATGTGTGCTGGGCATTTGCTACACACTGGATAAATATATATTCTAATGAAAGGCTTTTTTATATTCAACCTGATTTTTTGAAGTGGGATCATTTTCTTTATAGAAACCGAATGTTATGGAAGACCAGGACAATGGGAGAGTAGCATTGCAGTTCTTTAGATACTAGGAATATCTGTAATGCTAGAATAGTTTTGGGACTTTAGATTGTTGTTGATTAGAAAGTAACATTGTAATAGAAACTAATAGAAACTAATAGAAACTAATAGAAACTATTTTCTTATTTCCATGGAGTTCTGGGCACTATTGGTTAGAAGGGTGTATGTGTGTATAATTTGGTCTCTACAATTCACAGAATTGCTTTTGTAATTCTGTAAGAGGAAGTAAAAACAGTTGATGACTGTGTCTTAGGCATCATCATCTGAATCACTCTGCTCTTACCTCAGATGTATTTTGATAATTTTTTGTTTTATTGTGTTTAACCAGCAAGTGGAGAAGTAATTGTCGTTAGAGATCTATATCTCTTTCTGGAGTTCTGTTTTCTTTGCACTATCTGCTTTAAGAAAATATTTGGCAATACAATGCTGAAATGGATTAAGTATTTGGGAGCCTAGTTATTTAGAGACTCAATGTGGGCCAGGAGAGGAAGAATTCCACTCAGTGCAGACACGACGAATCTCTCAAAGGTCATGGAGCAATCTCATTTTAAGCAGAAATCAGTCACAAGCAAACAAAATAATACATGGGCTTACTTGTTAAAGAGATCCTTCATTCTACAGCCCTGGATTCTTTTTTTTTTTTTAAGATTTTAGTTTATTTATTCATGAAAGACACACACACACAGAGGCAGAGACACAGGCAGAGGGAGAAGCAGGCTCCATGCAGGGAGCCCAACACGGGACTCGATCTCGGGACTCCAAGATCACGCCCTGGGCCAAAGGCAGGTGCTAAACCGCTGAACCACCCAGGGATCCCTTGGATTCTTAAACTTCTTGATGTCAGGACCCTTTTGTGCTGTTAAAAGGTGTTTGAGGACCTCCAAAGAACTTTTTCTATTGTAATGTGTATTGATATTTACTATATTAGACCTTAAAACTCAAAAAATTTAAAAAACGTACTTAAAAATGACAATATACTCGTTAACATTTAACAAAAAGACCATTAGTAATGAAAATAACTTTTCTGGAACAAAAAAAGTAGTGACAGGAACGACATCATTTTACATTTGTGGCAGTTTCTAACAATTATTTTTTTTAATGAAAAATAAGTATTTTCCAACCCCCCAAAAAACATTTAGTGAGAAGAGTGGCACTGTTTCACATTGTTTGCAGTCTGTTTCATAACAGCTTTAAAAAAAATAAGTGGGTTCTCTGGTCCGCTTTGCCCTGCGGTCTGTAAATGAGTTGGGTGGAAGTGTGCAGAAAATTTAGTCTTGCACAGATGTGTAATTGTGAAAGGTAGGAGTCTTGAAATAACCTTTTCAGATAATTGTGGGTATTCTTCTTTGATACTACACTAAAACATAACTAGTAGTAGTTTTTTAAAGGTTAGGTATAATGTAGATTCTGAAACCATAATACAGATCTTTTACCAAATCTGTTACCTTATAATTCATTAATTTATCTTGCATTGTGAATAGAACAGGAAGGGGGGGTGGTTAAGTCAGTTACCACACATCTGTGTAATGGAATATTATGCAACCATATTTAAAAAGTATTTTATCACAGATAAAATGTTTATCAATGGAATAAGTTGTCTCATGATCCTGATTTTGCTGAAGAATGAAGAGTGTGTGTGTTTGTATTAATTGAAAGGAAAATATAGCAAAATAAGGATATGTTTAGGGATGTGTTCATGGATGATATTTCATTTTCTTTATACTTTTCTGTATTTTCCAAATTTTCTACAATCCGCACGTTGCTTCTAAAACCAAGGGAAAATAAGATTTTTAAAAATGAGAATAAATACGTCTATTAAGCTATTTCCCTCATTCATAAGCCACCTTTTATAAGAACCACGCTGGTATTTCCAGTTGGAGTGGTAGCAGGATCTATTTCTCCCCGTTAAGTTTTATTTATTTAACAGACCAGTGTAACCTCTTTGGCTGTTCTAAGCCTCAGAACTTTTCCTCTTTATTTCAGTGGAAATTAATTGGTTTATAAGAGAAACTTTATTCAGGAATTATTCAAGAAAAATATTAGTTGTTGAACTTTATACAGCAGGGACATAATTTGTTTTTTCTCATTTCTGTTGCACCCCAGGCAAGTTCTATTTCTATCTAAGTAGAATGGCAAAAGGATCTTGTCCTAGGTGATAGAACGGAGTTGAGAAATATCCTAGAAATCAGCATGTAATTAACCTCTCATTTACTGCCTCTGAGTAGTTTGTCACTGTTGTGTCTGTCACATTTGTCTTTATGGTTTTATGGCTAGCAGTTGAAGTGGCTTTATAGAAATGTAGAGGGCAGCCCACGTCTAGGGATTAGTTCCCTGCTTACCCCTGGATTTAGAAAGGATGTTTACTCACTATTATGTCCCTGAAATAGTATTGTCCTAAAATATTGCTGCTTTAAGGCTTTTGTCCTCAGTCTGTGGACAGGAATCCAAATCTGCTGATTTTTTTTTTTTTTCTGAAAATGGAAGACCTCATCCTGTTGGCATTTTTGTTTTGTTTTGTTTTATGTTCCTTATGATATAATTAAGTGATTATTAAGATGTCTACAGAAGCTACAACGCATCCACAAAGCAGGAAATTAGCAGCTTTGCATCCTCCACTTCTCATCTTAAAGATGAGAACAGCCCTTTGATATTTCCAGCTGAGCATACAGTTCTGTGGCTTTAGGTAATATGTTAGTGACATGCAGTGTTTGCAATCTCTCCCAAGACTGTTTACTAAGGCACAGCTCACTTTGAAGTATAAACTGTGATGGGAAACTATGTCAGTGCCTATTCTGATACTGTTTTACATTAAAAGACCATTCTATCCTCTGCCTATAAAACAGCTGAGAATGTTCTACTTGTGGGCATCCCTAATGGTTAAAGCCATCATTAAATTGGAAGTATTCTGATTTCCATCAGATTTTTGAGTTGAACATTTTGGAGGCTGGGGAATGCTCTAAATATACCTAATGCTTTTTTCTTCATTTTATTATTGAAACTGCTCTTTGCATTGAATTTATTTCTCAGATCCGTCTTCATCTTTTGTGTAACAGACCAGACTTGGAAGGATCTGTAGCTTCTAAGGAAGTAATGAAGACTGTTATTATTACTGTATTACCATGACCATAAACTTTGTAAACTGCAGGGGTGCTGTACTGCTGCCTGCCTGTGGTATTGTTGCCATAATCTTGTTCCTGACCACTCTCCCAACTCACCCTGTGCCACTCCTGCTACCTGTGCTGTACCCAGGCCTCCTGGCTGTCTCATCTCAGCTTCTGCACCTGCACCTGCCCATAACTCTGCCTGTGCCTGGAGTGGAACTCTGGCCCCACAGAGCAGGTTGGCTTGCTCTCTCACTTCATTTGGCTCTTTGCTCAAATATCACTCAAGTGTCTGCTCTCTCAATGCAGTCTTCCCCAAATATCCAGAATAACACTACCTATTTCCTTACCTGTGTGTGTTTTCCATAGTACTTACTTCCTGTCTGATAAATGCAACCTTTCTATTTGCTTGCCGGCTGCCTGCCTGCCCACCCCACTGTTCCATGTAGGCTTCATCAGGGCGGGGCTTTGTGTCCTTTGCTGCCACTTCCACACTGTATGGAATAGTGTCTGGTTTTACTTCATGGACATGAAATAAATACTTGGTGAATGAATGGAAGAATGAACTCACCAGAATCTCTGTTGTGGACTGCTATGAACAGATTGTATTTGCTTTCCAGGTATTATATACCTCCTTTGAAAGACCGGGATGAAAGGCTTGCTGTTGTTAGACCTTGATTCGAACTGTGCCAAACACCGTGCCTGACACACAGTTGATGGTCACATGTCACGGAACAAAATTACACATGGATGGCCAGATAGTTGTTTGTTCATGTCTGTGTCTCTCAGTGGTTCCCAGAACACCAAGTGTGCTCTGCAGATGGTGAAGATGGGGCACGAAAAAGCTCAGGAGGTCGGTGTTTGATTTTCTAGTTTGTAAATATTTGGACTCTGGCATACTTTGGCTTGATTTTTTAATAGTAGGAATGGAAGTGTTCTGAACCACTTTGATGACATTCTTGTTGAAAATAACTGGTGTGTCAGATATTCATTATAGGCTGAATCAGAGTTAATGACAGCTGTCTTATCCATGTGCCTAAGACAGTTTCCATCTGTGCTTTACTCCTTTCCTTCTCAGGGCCATGTCTTTACAGGGTCATAGGACCACATCTGATTCAGTGCCCCGTGTTGAACTGTTCCAACCTGTATATAGCCTTTCCTGCGCTGACCTGATGAGTCCTCCTTGATTCAGTCAGGCTGATGTCTCCATTATTTATCTCATCCCTGGGCTCATGGTGATCCTTAAAATACCTTGCTTGGTCACTGCTGACTATGCCTGGCCAAACCCTTCTTTCAGAGCTTGCTTCAATGGAGTGCTCACACCCTAAGTAATCGATATTCCCTACTCCTTCCACAGTTTAGTTCTGAATCAGTATGTAATATTAATATGTTATATATCTTAGTTTTTACAAAAAGACTAAATACTCTTTGAGAGGGATTTTTGGAGGTCTTTTATATGTCCCCAAGCCTGTGATAGACCATGAGAAAAAGAGAACATATGAGACCCAGCATGGTAATGGGACAAACTTGACTTCGGAACATTCCAGTCATCCTGAGGATGTGGGCGCAGTCAGGGGCACTGAGGAAATAGTGTTTGATTGTCTGGATCCAGCCATTGAGTAGAGCAATCCATTGGGTAGTGCCTGGCCTGCCAGCTGAAGCACAGCACAATGCAACAAAACACTTTTCTGAGGACCGAATGAGAAGCTGTGGTTTAAAAGGACTTCAGTTCAATGAAACTGCTGGAAACCGGGGGAACCTTTTTAGCTGCCCTTTTTTTTTTTTTTTTTTTTTTTTTTTTTTTAAATAGGTTAACTTAAATCTCCCTGGTGTGATTTCACTAGATGGAAGGTCCTTGAGGGCAGGTCTGCCAGTGTAGTCGGCTACGTGTCTCTGGTACACAGTGCTGGCACAAGAGGTGCTCAGGGACGGGTGGATGGATGGATGGATAGTAGGTTCAGGTGGTTGGTCTTGGAGGGGAAGGAAGAGGAGACTCGAGGACTAGTTGGTTCTTGGAATCCTGACCAGCCCTCCCTCTTTACATGGTTACATGTTGGGACAGGCCCTATTGGACGACGAGTGGCTGATCATGGTTGATTCTCCTTTCGTGGTTCTCTAATGGAGCAGACCCTGGAATTGTGTTTTGAAGTTCCGGGATGATTCTAATGTGCAAGCCAGGGTTGTAAACCACAGTTGTGGAGTGTTTGAAGGAAAATGGAGGTCCTGGTAGTTCAGGTGGTTCACATGTAAATAAGGAGTCAGCGTGGCCTATTGGGGGATGCGTTATTTTGCTACTCTCTAATGGGAGCCATACAAAACTGAGTAGTTGAAGGGTTTTTTCTCTCCTACATCTTCATCTGCTACTTCAGGCTTCCTTTCACATTTAGCTCTTGGCAGCTTAAGAATCCAAGCTCTTTGGGTACACTTTTATTATACCTGGCAACACATATTATTAAGGTGTTGAAGTGTTTTTAAAAATTCAGCAACAAAGTGTAGGCGGCCTCCAGCTGCAAACACTGGAGTTAGAATCCTCTGTTCAGTGTTCTTTCCACACATCAATTTTCCATTCCTCCCTGTGTGTTCTCCAGAAATATAGTTATGAGCAGCCTGGACTCTGGATTTGGAAACAGGGGATCATAGATAGGAAAAATCACCGTCAGGTGAGTGGTTGCCAGTTGGCCACTTGATTTAATTATCATCCTGGACACTTCTTGAAGTTGCCACCTAATTTTGGTCATTTTCAGGCTCTGTAATAATTCAAACTGTACTTGGTGAACACGTAACCTTTTATGTTATGTATTTTAGCATCTCTAGGAAGGTCAAGGAGTTTTTTGTTACCTCGTCTTATACCTCAGAATGAATAGTTTAGGTGACTTATTTACCTTCCGACTTCTAAAAGCTAGAGAGAACAAGTTGGAGTTTGGAAAGGGATTTGCATATGCACATGTGATTGCGTGGGCACACTTAGCACTCACACACTTGCACAGGCTGGGGCAGAAAGTAGTTATGGACTGTGTGATGAATTCCAAAGCATAGAGATGCATGAAGGAGCAGGTCAGGGAAGTAGGAGACACTGGGAATAGGGGAGGCTAGCTGGAGGAATTAGGATAGAATCAGCTGGACTGAGGCCAAGTGGGTCACAAGATGAGTTTTTGTTTTTTTTTTTTTTACCCCAGAAAACAACAACAAAAAATGGCCTGGTTCCAAAATGAAAAGAGAAAGTTCTACCTTGTCTCTCTTTCCCCCAGGAGTGGACTGCTCTAGGAGGGATAGAAGATGGGGCAGGGATCCCTGGGTGGCTCAATGGTTTAGCGCCTGCCTTCTGCCCAGGGCGTGATTGTGGAGTCCCAGGATCGAGTCCCACATCAGGTTGCCTGCATGGAGCCTGCTTCTCACTCTGCCTGTGACTCTGCCTCTCTCTCTCTCTCTCTCTCTCTCTCTCGAAAATAAATAAATAAAATCTTTAAAAAAAAAAAAAAGATGGGGCAGTAGTGAGGAGGCCAGGTCTCACAGCGCCCCACCCAACCAACCCACCTCTTCCTGCAGCATGACCTTGAGCTAGTTGCTAAGTCTCTGTGCATCTGCTCCTACTCTGTCAGTAGGCATGAGAATACCTCTCTCATGGAACTGTCTTGGAGGTTACGTAAGATGAACTACCCAGTGTTTGAATGGTGCCTGGAACATAGTAAGCACTGAATAAGTGGAAGCTAGTAGGAGTATTTCTATAGATTACCTGAGACCCAACCATCACTGATAATATAGTTCCTATTACAAATTTCAAATTTTTTTTTTCAAAATCTCATTTTAATCAGGAAATTGCAGTAGAGCACAGACCCAACCACAGGTGGGAGAAATAGAGTAGAAATTAATTTATCTCAATACCAGTGAATAACTTTTTTTTCCACCCTGACCAATTTAGAACAAATAAAAATGTTTATGGGCTGCATCTTTTCTCCATGCAAAATTTATTGAGATATTGAATCATCTTAACAAATTATAATTGAGCATTTAGTATATTTTTTAGCCCTGGAGATACAGTGGTTACAAGAGAAATGGCTGTGGCCCTTAGGTAGCTCTGTATCTAGAGGGGAGATGATCAAATAACATATCTAGCAATATATAAAGAGTTCCAGATTGTGAGAGGGAGACGCAAGCTCCCCCATTGGTTAGGGCAAAGACTGACGGTAGAGCGACCTGTTAGGTGGGGCGCTCTGGAAAGATGATGTTTAGGTACAGATAAAAAGGGCAAGGATGAGCCAGCATATAAGGAGAGTTTGGGGAAGGGTTGAGAGGGCATTCTCTAGGGTTGGGGTAATGGCCTATGCGAAGACTCAGCTGGGTAAGAAATGAAGGATGGGTAGTGTGGCTGGAGTGCATGGAGCAAGGTGAGGGAAGAGCTTGGCGTAGGCCCATGTCCAATGTGGTAGGGAATGTGAGGGCCACTGCCAGGGGTTCAGAGAAGCTACTGTGCCAGGGACTTGACCTAATTTACCTTTTAAGATAATTGCCTGGGAAGAAGGTCCATTCTTAGAGCAGGTGTCCCGCTTTGACGTTTTTCTTTTTAATAATGAAAATGTTGGCACTGCTTTTTTAGCTATGGAACTGTTGGTATCTGAGTATGTCTGAGAAGTGGCAGTGCCAGAGTGGCCTTCGCAGATTTTCCCCTGAAACTGCATTGTTGCCAGTGAAGCCAGGCTGGTGGCTGCGGCCCAGACACAGTCTGTAGATTCCCATCGAGAAGAACACATGGTGGGTTGCTAATCAAGTCAGAGGTCCTGTACAGCTCCATTGTGTCAAGAGCAGAACTCTGAATCAGGACTGCGATGGGTGAGAATTTTGTGCTCAGGCTGCTGTCTGGCCTGCAGAGCGCTGACTGGTGTGTTTCCTTCTTCAGTCACAGCATCCTGGCTGAGCCAGAACAATGCAGAAACTCTGTGATCAGCACTTGTAGATCTGTGCTTGGAGAGGAGTAATTGTGGACTCCTTGATTGTAGATCTCTGATATCAAATTACTGACTTTCAAATCTGTCAGTTCTGATGACAGGGAAGGACTCTTAGGAAGGCCATTTTCAAATAATTGTTATTAATCAAGTCGTGTTTTGTGGTTACTGTTTGTTTACATTGAGTATTGAAAAAGGAGAATGTAATGCTGTGTTACTGCAGTTTGCTTTCTCTTGCTGCCAGATCACCTCTGACTGTTGAAAGCCCCAAGGTGGCAATGAGGGGCTGCATTTCATACTCAAGCTTTAATATGCATTCCTTATGGGTCATAGGTATTTTAGGGGTCACCCTATTAATTGTATTATAGCTGCAGATATAGGTAAAGAGCAGATTTCTCACATTTCTCATTTTTCGGGGGATGGGGGAGTGTGTGTGGCTTTGAAAGACCTGTCTCATGGAGCCTGACTTTGTTGCCCAGCACTGAGTGTGTGTGTGTGTGTGTGTGTGTAAGTCTCAGGTTTAGATCACACTGTCCTGACTACTGAGAACCTCTGATCTGGGTTGGGGCTCACAGGTGAGGAAACTGACCCAAAGGGACATGATCATTTTCTGAATGCACAAGCCTTTGGGGTGACAGACTTGGGAATGGGACCAGGCACTTGCTTGAGCTTGTGCCCTCTGACAAAGAGTGTTTAGGTAATTATAAAGGAAAGGGTCAGTAACAGATGTAATGAGGATAATAATGTCCAATTTTTCCAAGTCCTGGAGTCAAATCTTTCTTATCTCTGCAGTGAACCATTTTAAGAGAAAACAAAATTTGTTTCTTACTAATGAAGTGGAAACAGAATTTATTTTTAAAAAAAGCACAAAAGGCAAAATAAAACTAAAGACAAATAAAGTCTAGGATACTTTGTGTTTATTTTATAATCAGGCATTAAATGATAATTTCAGTAGGAGTGACATTAATGGTTCTAAGCTCACAGTGTCATCAGTACTTCATTTAATTAACATAATAGATGTATTTGTAAACTGCTTTTGTTAGATAATAGTAATCTGGCAGTTAGTTTCATCGTTAATTTTTTTCCAAAGTTTGAAAACAAGGTATCTCTTGAGGTTATTAAATGGCTTTATAGTAAAAATGTCTTATTTTCTGAACATTCATAAATTCAATTTATGTCATTTATACCTTTCAGTGCTTTTTTTTTTTTTTTTTCCTCCAAGTCAGGCTCCTTGGTTATATTCCCTCTTGGTATGGCAAGCTAGTGATAACCTAATACTCAGAAGGTGGTTTTTATAGTAAGTAGTGATAGATGTATAATGTGAAACAGGTAAATTTCTAACTACCAATCTGAGCAGGCATTGTTGTCTGCTGTTGCTACAACAACTAATGATTGAGTTCTGACATTGGTTGCTCCCTTGTTACACCATAGGAGCGTACATACACAGTTACTCGATCTTTGTGTTAAAAAATGGCCTGAATCAGTAAGTGGGTGATGGTGTATTACTGGCATATCTTTCAGCAACTTGGAAACTTGATTGATGTGTTTTGGTTAGGTCCATTGAGTGGTCCATTGAGGTCCACAGGCCCATTGAGCCTGTGAGTCTGCCTCTGTTTACCCACTTTTCTTGTGAGGAAATGGAGCGGATGGCATTTGCCAATGCATATGGACAGGAAAGAAAGGGAGAATGTAACTCTATTTTGAAAACTTCTGTCAACACTTATTAGCTACTTGATACTAGTACTTCCTGTTTCCAAAACTGATGTTAATGCAATCCTGCTTTGCATTGTAAGGTGGTTTATTGCCCTCAGCAGAATTCCTGGCATATTTGAGGCCCTGCCCTCGGATTTCTGCCAGCGCCCCCCCCCCCCCCCCCCCCCCCCGCCACAACTGCACAACTGGCCCAGTCCATCCCACTCTGGCACTGCCCACTGAGGCTCCCTCCTGCCTTCGTGCTGTTGGTGGTAGAGATCTTCCTTGCTCGGTAAATGAGCATTACCCTGATGATCGTTCTGGCACACTCCTGCCACTGCGCTGAGTCCTCTGTAGCTCTCTGCTCTCATTGTCTTGGCTTTGAGTTAGGCCTGACTACTTTGCCCTGTCTTACAAACATTACATACCTCCCTTCCTTCCTTTGGTAAATATACTCACAGGGGTTATACTGCTCTACCTCTGGTACATATTTCCTGAGGTCAGTGAAAGGTATTTGTGGGGGAGGTGTGTTTGAGGGGTGGGGCAGTGAGAGAGTAGAAGAAGAGATCAAAGTTTGTGACTGAACAGGTGAAGTCAGCTTACCTGAGACAGTCTGTGCCCTGTGCTGGTGGCAGCTGTCACTGGATCCTGCTGGTGATGAGTCTTTATCTGACAGGCCAGATAAAGGTGTTAATCCATATAGCAGCCCTGAGAGGGAATGATAAGGAAACCAGGGCTCAGAAGACAACCATCACAAAGGTTTTGGGATGAGTTGGGCTGTGTTTGAACTCTGGCCTTCTTATGACTAACTGTCTGCAGTTGGATGAGTTTCCTAGTCCCTTTGTGTCCCTCAACCTACCTCAGGGTGTTGTGAAAATTCAGTGAGTTGGTGGGTCCTTGCCCACAGCTAATATTTATTGAGTGCTATCTTTTAAGTGTTTTTATGATTGAACTAAGGTCATACAGCTAATGTGTGCTTAGAGCTGTGTTTAAGTTTCTCAGGTACTAAAGCTTAAGCTCCTCTACTGTTCCATTCTGCCCTTACTGTAGCCTTACCTCTGTTGACCAGGAAGAAAAATGGGTCAATTTTATTTTCTCCCTTACATATTCTACACAGTTTCCTGGGTGGTGGGGCTAAAGGGCCTATCCTTGGTTCCAGATACCTGGGATGAGAGCCCTTCCTCTTACTGTTAACTTTAGCTTCCCTTATGGAATTTTGTTCTGCTTCTTACAAGATTATGCAAACAGAATTATTATTTTGGTGTTAAGAAACATGAGCTGAGTTGCACTGTCATTTTTTTAAAAATAGGCAAATGCCACTCAAGTTTTAAATATTGATGTACTGTATCTATAATTTTATTTGTGGGTAGAGAAATTATGAAAACTGCTTTTTAACAATATTTTAAGAAGGGGAGGGGTGCCTAGGTGGCTCAGTCAATTGTGTGTGCCTTCAGCTTAGCTCATGATCTCAGTGTCCTGGGTTTGGCAAAAGTTGTCAGGCACTGTGCTCAGTGGGAAGTCTGCTTCTTCCTCTGTCCATTCATGCTCTCGCATGTGTGCACACACTCTCTCTCAAATAAAATCTTTAAAAAAATAAAGTCTATAAAAAATATTTTAAGAGGAGAAAATACAATACTTCCTCAGTCTTCTCTATTCCCTACCTTCTACCATAAGCAGAGAGAAAAACTTACCTATCAACAGAATTCTCTAGGTATCTTTAATTTGTATTCCTTTACTCATTCACACACAGCTGGAAGGATTTGAGGTTATTCTTTAATGATTGTAGTTAGGGTAGTTTAAAGATTAGGTGGGAGAGAGGTGATGACTTTAGTATTACCCATACTAACCCAAATAAAACTTTTAAAAGGTAACGGATTTTAAGTGTTTTCTATTTGGGAGAGATGATGACAGTTGGCATACGGCAGCTCATCCAATTTACATTGCTGTTGGAAGTTTTCAGGTGCCTTCTCTTGTTGCTTCAGAGTGCTGCTAAGTTATTGTGGCAAGTTTAATGAGTAAATGATTCAGGGCATGATTTCTTAAGCTACATCCATTAATGGGTCATGAAATCAATTTAGTGGGTCACGACCAGCATTACAAAAAAAAAAAAAAAAAAGACAATGCAAATATTAGAGTGTATAGCATGTAGTAAAGGTGGCATATTGCTTCTGGAAACTTCTGCCTCAGCTAATTTTAGTGCGGGTGTGTATTCGGTCACTGAGTGCAAAGAGGATTTCAGACACAAGTTTGAAAGCCATTGATTTGAGGTATTTTAGAAAGCTTACCAATTTTAGAGCAAGTCTTATGGTGCATAGAAGGAAAGTACTTATAACCGTCTTTAACATTTTTTTGTGTGTATTGCTATGGGTATAAGGATATTTAGGAATGGCAACAAATCTTTTCTAGAACTAATATATTTTATAAAGAGGAAAGAAGGCTTAGGACTTTAATTCCAAAGAGTCACGGATGAAATTAGGGAAATAAAGTTGTTAATGTCCTACTTAATTACCATGTCGTGTGTACCATTGTGTTTGTAGATTTTGTACTATAAACTGAATTTTTAAATCAGAGATAAACTTCACTCCCAAATACTTGGAATCTTGTTCAATTTGACATTTGTAAGATTACAAACTAAAGAATACTTATTTCTAGATTTTTTCGAGCCCTGAATTGCCTTGAAAATTTTTTTAAAGAATTGTCTCATTTTTTCATAATTGCCTTTTAATTTTGAATACTTTATGTAAATAGGTAAAACTGTTCCTATTAAGCTTTTCAGATTTTTTTTTTTAAAGGAATAAGAGAAATAGCCATCATGGTGTAGTTTCTTGTTAGAGAATGATTTTATAATTGTTCTTCTGGAAGCAATTAATGATTTCCTTTATAACCAGCTGTAAGTAAAAGACAACTTTTCATTGTGAATGTGTTGACAAGTCATTTGCCCTTCCCCTTTTCATTTAATTAAATTACAGTAGCTACTACTTGTGTGGGTTTTAAAACAGATACTGTTAAAGTTCTGAACTTTTTGACAGGAGATATGAGAGAAGTCAAAACTGATGAGAAGTTTCTGGATGTCGAGTTCTTGAGTAATGAATCCTCTAGCAACAAGAGAAGTGAAAACATTAAAACTTCGGGTGAGAAGTTTTAACTGCAGGGTGAGAGAAGCAGAATTCTCCATTTTATATGGAACAAGCATTGGGCAGTGTGTTTACTGTTACCAGCCTATCCTGTTCTTTATCACTATTGCAGCTATAGAATTTAAGTGGCCTGATGGTATGGCAACATTGGAGAAAACGTCATTTGACTAGTACTATTAGGTAGTAACAGATCTGATTGAAATGCCAGAATAAGTAGCCTGATGGAGGATATGTTGAGACTTGGGGCATAAGTCCTCATCCTGATGACTGAGGCCATGAGGGCTATAGACACAGTGGTAGATGGTTTGAGTCTTGCATGCTTGCATAGGAGGAAGAAGGAGTGATTCACTTTAAGAAGGAATTTACTTAGAGTGGAAGCTATAAAGTAAATAGGAGACTATTGCAATGGTTATAAATCGGTCTTAAAAGCATCCTGTTTGAATGGGAATGAATGAAATCTCTCAACTACTATAGGATCTGGATTATGACTCACGTATCTATTCCTCACTGCTAAAAGTAAGTGATTATTTCTCTAAGGCCTCCACTCCAGAAATATGTTTGCATTTTTGAAACCTTGAATATTTTCCAAATCAGCGAGCTTCCTTCCTATTCCAGTAAGAATAAGGGCCATTACACTTTTTTTTTTTTTAAGACATTATGGCACCTGAGATCTCATTTGAATGCAGGCTGCTTGTTCTTAGGCTTTCATTTTCCTGTGTTCCTAGTTTGCCAGGTTGGTTGCTGTTCTTTTTCCCCCCAAGCTCGTTTTGAAAGTTTCTCTCTGCCTGTTATCATACAGAGAGATAGTCAAGGCTTCAGTGTAGCTCCGCCGGAGACTGGGTGTGCCTGTGAGATGGGTGGCTGAAGTAATGGCTTGTGGGAAATTAGATGCATCCTGGAGCTGGGGACACCGTGTTTTGTTTTCCTGTGACTCTGCACGACAGCTCTGAGAAATAGCAAGGTCCGCGGTCTTAGAATGACAGGGGTCCGGAGGGAGCTGGATAAATGTGCAGAGTTCAAGCCGAGAAAGTAACCAGTCGGGGTCGTTGACTCCCTTGTTTCAGGCTCCACACCCCCAACACATGTGTTTACACTTGAACTCTTGCCAAACTCTCCCCTCCAACCCCCCCCCCCCCCCCCCCGTGTGTAGAAAGGGAGGTTTTGTGTAGATGGAAAAGAAAAGCTAAGGATAAACGGGTTTCCATTAAAGGCCTCCTGTCTTTGTTGCTTGTTGCAGCTTTACTACCCGTGCTGCAAGGACTATACGCTTCCAAGACATTATTGTTGCTGGGGTTTCCCGTTCAGCTTTGGAGCCCGGGTCCGGAGTGGCTAAAGGACCTCTCCCAGAGGGCCCAGCAAGCCTCTTGTCGGGAGGCTAGAGTGCCCTTGAAGGCAGGTGCCTCGCGGGTACGTGGCGGTCCGCTCCGGCCACCATGGCAAAGTACCCTAGGCTGGGCGCCTTACGGGACAGCCCAGCCGTGTCCCTCGCACAGTTCCAGAGGCTGGCGGTCCACGAGGAGGACGACGCCCTTCCCAGCTTGCAGGCGGCTGCCTTCTCGCCCACTGGCCTCACAGGGTGCCCGCCGCGGTGACCTCCTCCAGTCAGCCCCAGGTGCCATTACACTGGGGACTAGGGCTCTACCGGACGAATCGGGGAGGCGGGAGAGACGGACGGCCTCTGCCCGACGGCCCCTGCTCTGGGCTGCGGGCTGCTGACTTTCCCAGCTTCCTTTGTGTGTCCGCCGAGCACATGACGTAGTTCTGACCAATCAGATGCAAGAGGCAGCCCCGGGGGCTCCTGGGAGTGACTTCCCCCAGACGGCAGGGGCGACTCCTGGGAGGAGCTGCGGTATGGGGCGGCCAAGGCGGGGCCGAGCCGCGACAGCCGCGACAGCCGCGGTCCCTGGTAACACCCCCGAGCCCCGAGGCCGCCCTGGACGGTCCGCGCCGGCTTCCTGTGTGAGTTAACCCCGAGGGCCTGTGGTTTGAGCGGCCCGCGTGCCTCGGCGTCCTCTCACGGAGCACCTGGAGTCGGAAGGAGGAGTGCGGGGAACGCCTCTGAGGCCTGGATATCACACCGGCTCAGGGCTCAGGGCTCAGCTCGCTGGGAGCTGGGCCCCGGGGACCGCGTCTCCCCGCACACGCACCCGCACCCGCACCCTCGGGGCCTGAGCCGACTCACCCTAGCCGGGGACATGGCGGCCCCCAGGGGCGGCCCCTTCCTGTCTCGGTTTCGGCCTCTTCCAAAACAAGACCGGCGGATGCTGCTGCTCACAGAAAGCCCAGGAGGGAACCGGAGAGGAGTGAGGGGGAGAACAAACCTTAATTAAAAGTACCTGGGCTGTGTAAATGGCTGCTCTCCGGGGCTTAGTTAGAGGCACACAGTCTTCTGAAGAACCAGACGGAGACAGAGCCCCATGTTCATCGTGAAAGCAGAAATCAAATAAAAGTCAACTGATACTCTTATAATTACGAGACATTTTAACCATTCGGAAAATAACACGTAATTGTAACCACTGTTTTTGGTATGAAGTTCTCCCCTCCTCCCTCACACACTTTTTTTTTTTTTTTTTGAGTGTGAAAAATGAAATTTTCTAGACAAACTGTTATCAGTGGAAGGGTAAGTTGAGCGAGTGGAAGCCAGCTCACGCTCTTCCATAGAAACAAATCTGTTTGACACACAATATGGCAGAAATTTAGCAGATTTGAGATGAAAGTGAAAGGTTTACGGGCTGTCATTTTATCAGTAAGGAATCGACCCAGAAAAGTGATGTCAGTTTGTGGGCTTTTTATTTTTGAGGTTCTTTCTACTCTGCCACATGGTAATGGTACCTTATTAAGACAAAAGTGTGTTGAATCCCATCCACCAGCAACAGCCAGGAGCAGGTGTGGTCAGACCCAAGTGTGGTTCATTCAGCTTGCTGCTGTAGGTGAATGCACCCCAGAAGACCGTTGAAATTCTCTTGGAAAGCAGAGTTGGGATTGTGCTTGAGCAGGGGCTTTTGAAGGCAGGGTTGGGGGAATGGGGCCAGATCTGGGTTGGCTGTGGTCAGGAAGCAGGCACGGTTCAGCGATGGGGTATACTAACAATATTTATCTGGGAAGCAGGAGATGAATGTAGGGTTAGAGCTGTCACTTAGTAAAAAGTTAGCAATCACACCTGCTAGTGAGATAAGAGGGATGTCTTGTCATTTTTCTGGTGGCGGCATTGTGGGCTCATCTGGGTCTCATTCTGAGCATTCTTTATGTTCTGGTGGCAGCATTGGGGACTGCTTGTAATGTTGGTCTTCTCCAGTTGTCAGGAGGGCTGATTTTCACTTCTCCAGTAGTTTAATTTTATCCTGAATCCTGATGCTTGAGGAAGGGTAGGATTTAACAGAGGGTTAAGATCATAAGTGGGGAAGGGGATGTCTGAAGTTACTGTGTCTGAGCAGTCACTGGTTTTTGGTATTTTTTTGTGTGTTTGCTTTTTGTTTTTTTAACGTTGTTCAGTGCTAATATCTCAGGTTTTTAAAAAAGGGCAGAAGTGCCTGGCTGGCTTAGAAGAGTGTATGTATGATTATAGAGTTGTGAGTTTGAGCCACAAGTTGGGTGTAGAGATTACTTAAATAAATAAATAAAATTTTTTCTTTTTAAAGGTCAAATCAATAGTTTTCTCCTGCCTTGAGGCTTTTTTTTTTTTTTTTTAAATCCTCATAATGAATTTGTACTCTTCCAGAAAATTCTGGCAGGGTATAGAAGGAGATAGAGTGTTGGTGCTGTTATTAAAGTATCCTTAAAATTCAAACATATAAGCGACTTCAAAGATGCTATTCAGTTATTGATCAAGAGGTAATGTTAATGGTGGTGCTAGAGATTGTGCCAAATGAGTAGAAAATGTAGAGCATCAACTGAGAAAATTCAGTATGGTTGCCAGAAGTGAGAGAAGGAGCCAGTGTGGAACACTGCAGTGGGGACCAGTTAGATATTGGTTCTAGTCCAGGCATTGTCCCTTTCTCTGTGAACTTAGCCAAGCCCTTTCAGTTTCCTGGGCCTCAGTTTCCTCATCTGTAATAACAGGAAGTTGAACAAATGGCCCCTGTGCTCCTTTAAAGTTTCTGTCACTAGAGTCCTTTTAAAGATAGCCTTCTCTTTTAAAATATTTCGTTGGTTGGTTGGGCCAAGTCATAAATTTTATGGAATTATTATTCAGCTCTTGAAGGCAGGAATATTTGAGGGCTTTGAAAGCTAGTCCAGCTGGATGTTTTTTGTAGTCTGTGTAGTTTCCTTCCTTTCAGGAGTGATGAGGCCTAAATCAGCCCATCTTCCAGTGCACCCCCTTTGTAGTTTCCTGACATGAATGACTGAGGTGTTTCTTCCTAGAAAATAACATGCAATAAAGGTGCTGAGGGAGGCCTCTTTCCTTAGGAATTTGCAGTTTGGGAATAAAATCTGGCATAGTCATTTTTTAAACTCAAATTTTGTGAATATAAAATAGTGTAATGTAAAAATGTACTACATGCAAATTTTGAAATAATGCAGAAACCAGAAGAGTAAAAGAAACTGATATAAAGTTGCATCATTTCAAAACTGGTAAGGCAGGCAGTTTGTAAAGTGTGTGTCTGGGACTGCCACACAACAGCTTCATTTCAGCTGCCAGTAGACAGGCCTTCTGTGTTTAGTTGGTATCGTGGTCCATGTCTTTTGCTGGCGGGCATTGAGGCGTTTGCCAGTGTGGACTGATAGTTTAACATGCACTTCAATCTAAAGATCTTTCGATAGCCTTCAAAGATATCAAGCAGATGCTCACCAAGAGGTGTGTCTACAGTGGTGCCAGTGATCGTACCAAAACACCTCCACTCCAGGCAGTAGCTTTGTAACAGAAGCACTAAAACACAGTGAAATAGGCAAACCAGTAAGTGGAATGCATCATGCTGTTCATTTAAGGGAACGAGCATGGAGCACACTTTGAAATATGAGTTCATCTGGAGAGCCTCTAGAGCAAAGTGGGTAAGAGTATGGACTCTGGGGCTAGCTGTGTGATGCTGCCCACTTATTAGCTTTTTGGCCTCAGTTGAATTACCCAGCTTCTCTGGGCCTCAGTCTGATAGGGTGAATTTCAGTATCTTACCTCAAAGATTGTGTGGCACACAGTAAGCATGAAACATGGACTGCTGGGCCTGCCCACAGCAGTTCTGATTCAGTAGCTCTGAGGCTGGGCGTTTGCATTTAGCAAGTTCCTTGTTGGTGCTGATGGCAGCTGGGCCTTGTACTGTGTTTTGAATAGCTTTTGTACATGCAGACACACATACTAGAAACTAGGGGGTATACCATCTTAAAACCTGATATTTTTCTGTGTGATACATGGTGAATATTTCCCCTTTTACTGTTTAAAAATCTGTTTAAGCCACATCGTAACCCAGTATGAAATATTTAAGTGGCTTCCATTTTTTCACTATCATAGATTATAGATACGTCTTATTTTTATTTATTTGTTTATTCTAAAGATTTTATTTATTTATGAGAGACACAGAGAAAGAGAGGCAGAGACACAGGCAGAGGGAGAAGCAGGCTCCATGCAGGGATCCCGATGTCGGACTCTATCCAGGGACTCCAGGATCATGCCCTGGGCTGAAGGCAGGCGCTAAACCGCTGAGTCACCCAGCGATCCCTGATAAATGTTCTTATACAATATATTTTTGTCTGAATCTCTGATTATCATCTTGGAGTAAATTCTTAGAAGTGAAATTACCCAGTTCCAGGGTGTGTACATATTAAAGCCTTTTGCCACAGACTGCTAACAAATTTCTTCAGAAAGGATGCAGCAAAAATTTATCTTCTGATAAGTGGTCCATGAGAGTAGATAGTGATTTTCTGAATGTAAGAGAATTAGGAGAAAAGCATAATTAACTTCATAAAACTACTAGGTATTTGGGATTTGGCAAGAATTAGCAAGAAGAATATCTATGAACTTATAAAGAAGACAAAGATGTGTAAATTAGAAACTAGGTGGGAAGTAATGGATGAATTGTGGCATGATCCTAGGGTAATTTTTAGCATTCAGACTTGAATATATTCAATTATGGTACAATTATATACTTGATGTAGGAGACTTTATGCAAAGAGGAATAAATAGATTTTAATTTACCCTCTATGGTGTATGTGTGTTTCTTCACTATGATATCAAGGAGGATATCAGGATATCAAATCCCCCCCCTGGATTTGGAGTTTTGGTTTATTGAAGTCTGGTTCAAGCTCCATTCCTATGTGCATGTCTCTAGCTCTAGGCCAAGCAGATGAGATTTCAGAGGACTTGGAGTAAAGGTGGCTGCCTATGGGGAAATTTAGTATCACTACCAGAAAACCTCCTCACTGTAGATTTCACATGGAGAAGTCCATGGTTCTTGGGAACAGGGGTGAGTTGGAGTGGAGGCCAAGGTGGAATGTGTGTGGAGTATCAGGGGAGCACCTTCCTCTAGTCCATCTGGCTTGAATGATGGGGCCAAGCTCTGTAGCCCTTGGCTATAAGCCTCTGTGGTTGAGAGCCCCAGATAAGCTGGACTCTTCTGTATTATCAGAATGTTAGAACTAGTGAGGGATCTCAAGGGTCATCTGGTCCAGCCTTCTCTTTTTACAGATAAGGATGTTAAATAATTTATTATTTTCAATTAAACTTCACCTCATAAGTTTTTAAAATCAGCCAGCCTTGGAACAGAATTGGCTGGTTCTTCTTTCCTTGTTCTGAAAGATCTAAGCTTTTGAGAACTGAAGTGGCCAAATGATAGACAATAAAGCAGATGGCAGGGGTGACTGCGGTCCTGTTGCTCAGCCTTGGAACACTGAACTGATTTAAAGTCAAACCTGCACTACCCCTGAGTCACAGGAGCTTCACTTGTGCCTCTCTTCAGATCTGTACACTCTTGTGTGGTTCCAAAGGGCTTCAAAGTAACCTTGGCTATAGGGTAGCTCTCTTCTTGTACCAGCCCCTGTTTTCCAGAATTTACACATACTAGTTTCCTTTGTTCAATTCAGAAAAGTGGTTTTCTTTTTTCCCTTTTAGTAAACACATGTGACAAGTCCTTCTTTTTAAAAACAACAGCTGCTCTGAACACAAACTGTGCCTACTACCACTGGGTGACACTGTTAGATCACAGAACAGTCTTCTCTGGGAAAAAGCAAGAGTGCTTGAACTTCACATCTCATTAAGCTGCTTTCTGTAGGAGAGAGACAGGCTCAGAGTCACTAAATGGTCATGTATCAAATGTTATTTGATAAGTATAATTTTCCTATCTAAGGCAATTTTAAGGCCAATGACTTTAAGGTAATCAATTATTAAAGAGATCTGTTAATTGCTTTGAGGTTTGTTCAGATTAGCAGGCAGCATATTAATGAAGTACTAATTACTTTATGGGAATTTTTATGTAAGCCAACGGACTAATAATGTATTTCTCACCAGACAGCAATTTAAGTTATCTTTTTGAGGCAAAAGACTCAGCATTTAATGTATGGACTTCTGGTGAGTGTTTTGTTGGGTCATCTTGTTCAAGAGCGAATGTAATCTTCTGAGTTAGAAAAATGGACATTTGGTTCCCCATACTGATCTGTATTAAGAGAAGAGACTTGCCAATAACTCGTTCTGGGCTCCTTCAAAATCAAATGAGGATGGAGAATGTGGAAAGCACACTGAGATGTTTCCAGAGTTGAGAAATAAGAGTCAGGCTTTCTTTCCCTTTGTGTGTTTGATGTGATGGATAAGAAAACTTCAAATATAGGGTTGTTTTTTTTTCCCTTAAGATTTATTTGAGAACGAGAGGGAGAGTGCAAGTGTATATGCTTGTGAGTCAGGGGGAGGGGCACAGGGAGAGAGAGAGAGACAGAATCTCAAGCAGACTCTCCACTGAGCTCAGCCTGACATGGGGCTCAGTCTCATGACACTGAAATCCTGACCTGAGCCAAAACCAAGATGGAAACACTCAACCAACTGATTGACCCAGGTGCCCCCAAGTATAGTTTTAATAGGAGTAGACTTCAGTAGCCTAAGAAGAACATGAACAATGTCCTGTTGGGCTAGAGGGGAAGGATCCCTCATGAGGAGTCAGGAAAAGCATCATGAAAGGAGCTACTTCATTTGGACACTCAAATCCTTCAGTGTTGGCTCCCGTCATTCAGTATATGTTTGTAGAGTGGACATAAGCATGGTGCTGGGCACACGGTAGAGAGTGAACCCAGATCTGTCACTGACCCCATGGTCTGCAGCAAAGGCACAAGGGGCCAGTGGCCCCTGCCTTCTCCTGGTTCTTTTGCATCATGTAGTCACTGTGTGCTGCTTCTCCTCCTCATGCCTTCTGTTTGAGGTATTGTGCTAGAGCTCTGGGGATGACATAAATCAGTCAGTCTCTTCCCTGCCAAAGGGGTGAACATCTGTTCTTGAATGGAGACAACATGGATATATAGGAAAAATTATCTCATGATAAGTGTCAGATTCATGGGTACAGGGGGCTGACAAGCAGAATTGTCGCCATCAGTCCAGACAAGAGGAAGATGGCTCTTGAGCAATTGGTATGGGAAGATTTGTGGTGAGGTGAGCTTAGAACTGAGTCTCTGCAAAGTGCCTGGGCTTTTCATTGGCTTTGATGAGGGAATTCCACCTGGGAGGAAATCGGGAACAGAGGTGGAGATGGGAACATGTATGGGTTTGTGTGGATTTGTTTGCCAGAGTAGAGGGTTAAAGCTGGAGTGTAGGAGCCAGAGGTTTGCGAAGGTGTTTGAGGGACCTTAAGAACTAGGCAGAAAGTAAAATTTTATCCTGGTGTCTCAGTGATGCTTGGCTTGGTGGTTCTTGATCTGATTAAACAGTGTATTGGATTTGGCTAGGCTGCAGCTGGATTAGGGAAGAGTGACCAGGGGGAGCAGAGGCTCTAAAGAGCCAGGCGCTCCATCCTGAGACTAGGGGATAAAAGCGTGGACTAGGATTAAAGCAGCGGCAATGGGTGATGGTCTCAAGGATTTAGTATGAGAAAGAAACACTGAATGTTCAATTACTTATGAGAAAGAAACACTGAATGTTCAATCATCAAGGCTGAGGGCTAGGACATTGCAGAGATAACATTGATTTAAAAGATGCCTGGCTGATAGCGAAATAAGGAAGTTGAGGGAAGGCAACAGGGTTATTTCTGACACTGGAAGAATGGTGTGTGTGGTGTCCTCTTTGTTGCTGTTGGAAAACAGTAATTTCAATGTAAATTTGGCTGGGTTGGTTTCCACTAGAATGTAAGGGGCCTGCTCTGTCCTGTTCAGTGTTCTATCCTTATCTGGTCCATAACGGGCACTCAGTGAATGAGCCAGCAAGGTTGAGCTCAACTTCAAGCATGTTGCTTCAGATGTGAAGTACCAGTTGGCACTTGGAGTTTGTGACCTGGAGCTTGGGGAGAAGGGAACAGTCTACATATGCTCTAGAAATGGCTCACGTAGCAGAAAGGCCAAGGCCACGTGGGGTGACCAAAGGCAAGAGTTTAGAGAGCTTAGGGACTCATTCCTGGAGAACAGTGGGAGAGAGTGGGAAGGAAGAGGCTGCTTGGGCAGACAGGTAAGGGAAAACCAGGAGAGCATTGTACAAGGGACTGGCTTTCACATCAAGGAGGAGACGGACAACAGCTTGAATTTCAGGGAGGGGCTCAAGAGAAGAAACCAGGAGCCCTAAGAGCCCTGAGGAGAAGCCCTGTGTGTGGATGCCTTGCCGATAGGACCATGCTGTGCAGGCAGTAAGTGATCGCTGCTCAGAATTTGTTCTCTGGGACCTGTTAATGATCCACTGGTGAGTCCTTGGCTGCCTCACAGATCGCTGTCCTTGTGAACAGACCTGAGGGCTGGAGCACAGGACCTCTTAACCTGAAAGAACACTAGACTGAACCCTGACTGAACGTCAGCCCTGTGGATAGCAGCTGATAAGGAGGCCCCCTTCTCAGGTTAAAATATCTCTGGGTTAGAACTCAAGCCCAGCTGTTTTCTTGTACTTGTTTGGTTGAGAAACCATTCTGTGCTCTCGTGCTTTGGGTAGGACTAAGTAGCTGGGACATGCGGCACCAGAAGCACAGCAGGCTCTGACATGCCCTGTGGTATGCAGCTGTGCTGCATGTCAGTACCCTTGGTGGTGATGCCAGTTGCTTGGTTGTCCCTGTCCTTTCAGATGTGTGTTGCTGTTGGCTAGAGCTGAGGAGCATTTCTCCCCCTCCATCATTTACACCTCACAGAAGTAGGGTAGTCCTGCAGGCCACCAGGGAGTTCTAGAATCTGCCCTGGAGATAGAAGGAGGGAATGTGCAGAATTCAAGTCTTATCTGAGGCCACAGGAGATTAAGCAAAATTGTGAACTTTATTAGTAAGGTTGTCTTGATGTTTGAAGAGTTTTACCCTTCATATCAGGCCAAACTAGATGTTTTGTTTTTGTAGGTTATGTTTTGATCTACAAAACAAAACAACATATGATTGCTCTGTGCTCAGAAAAGTTATTTGCAACAGACTACTGAGAAAGGGGAGATAAATGACCACCCAGTTTTGCTGATAAGAAGACTGAAGCATAGAGATTGGGAAATTATCAGGATTTTCAGGGCCTTGGCAGACTCAGGCTGTGGGCTCTGCTCTGTGCTTTGGCCTCATCTGTCTGGCATTTTCATATCTGCCCCCCTGGCCCCCCATGTCCCTCTCTGTCACGTAAGTCCAAATTGGAAAGGTGAGCAGAGCAGAGACCAAGATTGGGTTTATCCATTAAACTTTGTCTGAACTAGTATACGTGTAGTGTATGGTCATTCATTTCACTTTGACCAAACATTAGTTAATGGAGGGGTAGATTAATGAATTAATTTGTTGGAACTATTAAACTGTCTAACTTATTGAGTGGCTGCCGCAGGGTAGGTATGGTGTACGGTGGATGTTTTCCATAGGTTTTCTTTCATGCTTATAACCACTCTGTAAATGTAGTAAGTAATTTATATAAAATCACATAACTGATGAGCAACAAAACCAGGATTCTAATCCAGAATAGGTGGTCTTGAAACCTGGTCTCTTTTTCCATTATATACTGTATTACGTCTCATAGACTGAACAAACTATAAAATAACAAAGTTCTAATTACATAGCAGCAACCAAATGACCCCTAGATAGTAATTTTAATAGCAATTTAATATGTACTGCATTGAACCCAGTATACTGTACATACAGAGAAGGGCATAAGCCAAAAAGCTGTAGTAATTGGTGAATTTTCGGAATGAACAAGCCTGTATAACCAGAACATATATCAGGAAGCAGAACATTATCAGCACCCCAGAAGCCCCCTTTATCCCTTTCTAAGCCTAGCCCACTCCAAAGATACCCTTTATCCTGACATCTGACACCAAAGATTGGTTTCGCCTGTTTTTGAACATTATATATATGGAATCATCCAGTATGGACTCTTTTGTGTCTGGCTTCCTTTGCTTAATATTCTGCTTGTGAGATTCAGCCTTGCAATTGTCCATTCATTCCCTTGCTGTGTAGTAGTCCACTGTCAGTGTACCATAATTTACTTATCGATACTACTGATAATGGACATTTGGATCACTTCTGATGTGGAGCTGTCAATAGCCACGCTGTGAATGACTTATAAAAGCCTTTATGTGTTTTAAGGAAAATGTGTCTTTCACTTCCTTCTGTCCTCACTTTAATGTGATAGCTTCTGCAAGATGTTTTCAGTTTGGTGTTATAAAGCTATGATGTTAGGTAGGGAAGCTTCCAAAATCTTCTCAAGAGAGAAAAATCATCCTGTTTTAAAGTGAAACTCCGTTCTTCCCTCTCTATTCATTATCCCGGTCCAGAAGAATGGAGTGCCCAAAGAGCATCCTTTTGGAATCAGACCCAAGGTCAAATCCTAGTCCTGTTCTTTAGTAGCCATGTGATGCAGTACAGCAAATAACAGTGTTATCATTACTAATTATTATTTATTGCCAGTGACAGTGCGAATAAAAGATGACATCTACTGAAGGTTAGCGATTTCTAGTCCCTACCTTTGGTATACATTTTGCATTTACTCTTCCTAACAACCCTAGGAGATAATCTGCCTTTTTTTTTTTTTTTAAAAAGTAGTGAGATGACATGTCCAAAGACACACAGTAAGTGAGAAATCTGGAATTTAGACCCTATTCATGTGATCTGGAATCCATGTTCTTGAAGCTGTCTGAGCCCCCTTTGTAGGCCATAGGGAGTAATAACCCCTCACCTCATAGGGCCTCATCAAGGATTAAAATATGGGGAGAAACTTAGGTACACCTTCTAGGGCAGATGCACAGGGATTCCCAAACGGATTTCTTTCGTGGCATATCTCTGTGCTTTCAGCCTGTACTTCTCACAGTGCTGAGGGCCAGGGTGAGGCGTCCCTGCTCTTCTCTGGGTTGTGGTTTTGATGATGAACACCTGGTTATTCGTGGAGCTGTCGCCACCTTCTGGTTGGTCTCACCTCAGCCAGACCTGCTTAGCTTTGATAAGGGCCTGTGTTCTGTTTTCCCGATGTTTCTTGCCTCCCTTCCCATGTTCTAAATATAAAATATGTGCCTTTTTTTAAAAATAAAAATACATTTTTAGGGAATGAAAAAACTGATGAGAAAATGAGTTTGGTATTTTCCCAAGGGCGTCACCGTTTGGCATTTGTACAGCAGCATACTTGCAGCCAATTTATTGCAAGTTTGAAGTGGCGACAGTAGTGGAGTGGGCAGAGCAGAAAAAGTAATGCTTCTGTGCTTGTGCAGATGGCTCTGGTTGGCTGTCATTTCTAAGCCTTAGTTTAGGTTTGTGGCCACTAAGGCCCCCTGGGCTGTCCTAACGCCTTAGGGTACCAGTTGTCACTGTTCTTGATGAATTTGCAGGTTCGCCTGAGGACCAGGCTAGTCAGGAGTTTGTCAGTGAAACCCTTGGCTGTTGGGGAACCATTCTTGCCTTAACTCACTCTGCTTCACAACGTTCTTCTCACAGCTGCTGCCCTTCTGGGAATAGTGGGTGCCGAGGGCAGGCTTTCCATCCTTAGCTGACCTGGGCCTGGACTTGGCCTGCCTGCAATCTGAAGTGACTTGGCTCTATCAGAGTTTTGTCAGAGGGTCACTAGAATTTGTTAGAGCCAGCCTGTGAAACAGCCACTCCCAAAAAATGCTTTGGAATTACTTTTAACTTGGCAGAAGTAGTTGTAGCGATTCAGAAGTTTAATTGTTTTGCTTTGACTGGTTATAGTATAGCTGTAACCTGTAGGACACCTGCATTCATTGCCATGTTTCAGGTGTTGTTTAAAAGACTTCAATTATTAGTGCTTCTAGGTAGAATTTGATATTAAATATTTAGGTAAACGTAAAACTTAGTATAATCTCTAAATTTGAGGTTTAAATCTCATAGGATTAGGTTTTAAATTTTATCTTTCTTATATGCAGATGAACTACTAATGTCCAAAATAGTATGAAGAGGAAACTGCAATATGATCCAAGAAATACTTGTTTTATTAATCTATATAATTTTTCTGTGGGAATGGTTATTTACCTCTGGAAAGCAATCAACACAGGATGCCTGGTGTAGGCATGGAGTGGGCCCAGAATCAACCTCCGGTAGGGAAAACAATGAAAAGCAAGGATTCAAAATCCATTATAATGTTGGGATTTCTTGACCTTGGGAATAGCAGAGTTTAGTAACGACTTCTGTTGATTTGCAGAAATTAAAGGCCGAAGTCTCATCAGGTGGTGTTTTTCAGTGTATGCCATTTGGGCCTGCGGCCTCAAAGGTCCTCCAGGCTCTCGTCTAATGCCTTTGGGTACTAGAAGGTGTCCCTGCCTCTTCCTGGTCTAAGACTGAGTTTTTAGGTTTGCTTCAAATATCTGCCTCAGATGTACTTAGTATCTAAGATGCAATTCTGTGTTGTTATTCAACTTCTTAAAATATTTCAGCAAACCCCCTTTGTCTCAGAGCAGTATAAAAGGTCCTTTTTTCTCTGTCAGGCCTGTTTCTTGCTGTTCCCTATACTCTGAGCCATTCAGAACTCCATGGAGCACCTTGAAGGTGTGATCAACCTTTTTATACTTTTCAGAAGGTTCTTGATATTTGTAGCCTGAATGGGCCTTAGAACCATTGACTCTTATCAGTGAGGTCTGTGGGTCATTTAGTCAAACTCTTATGTTTTTGAAGAAAACAAGGCTTATAGAGGTGAAGTTTTGCATGTCAGGTTTCCCAGACCTCTAAATAAACTCTGTCATGGTGTTGGTCACATAGTTTATTTAATAATAGCTTCTATTTGTTGAGCTCCCACAGACATGCCAGAGATTGTACAGAGTACTTAAATCTACATTTCAGCCAGTTCTTACAACAGTCAGTTTAACAGATGGGCGAACGGGGAGTCAGGGAAGTTAAGCTCTGTTCAAGATTTCAAGCCAGTTTTATTTCTCCTACACTGAGCCAGCACTAGTTTTCCCTTATCAACTTGAAACTTAAACTGATTTGTAACTTTTAAAATTTTATCTGATCAGGGGAGTATGACAAAAATGTCTTCATGTTTATTTCTGGAAGAGTGTTTCATGTAGTAATAATAATACCCAAATGCCAAGTACTTTTCCTTCCAGATAGTTCTGTCTCATCTTTTTTGTCTGTCAGGCTTCTGGATTGCCTGATTCTCCGTGAGGAGACCTGGTTTCTCAACTCCATTCTCAGCCCTGTACAAAGGCCTTGTTGCTAGGACTTCAGACAGCTCAGGGGCTCCCTCTACTGGGAGTTAACCCAGGACTCTGTTACCTAATTTAAACATTTATTGACTCAGTCCTGGGAGTCTGAGGAACGTGAATATAGAACAGATATGGTCTTTGCAGTGAAGAGTTGACGATATATATTTGTATCGCTGGAACAGTAGGTTTGGGGATTGGTGAGTAGTAGGAAGAGGAAACAGAAAATTCTTTTGTTGTTGAGAAGTCAGAGACTTTAGTTTATTTTATTTTTTTTTTATTTATTCATGATAGTCACACAGAGAGAGAAAGAGAGAGAGAGGCAGAGACACAGGCAGAGGGAGAAGCAGGCTCCATGTACCGGGAGCCCAACGTGGGATTCGATCCCGGGTCTCCAGGATCGCGCCCTGGGCCAAAGGCAGGCGCCAAACCGCTGCGCCACCCAGGGATCCCCGAGAAGTCAGAGACTTTAATCGCAACTGGGGAATTAGGAAAAGTGTGGAAGATGTGACATTTATCTGGATCTGAAGGGATGAGTGAGATTTGGCTTTGTGGCAATTCTGGGATAGGGTAGGAAGAGGATCAGCATCTCTGCTGGAAGGAATGGTGCTAGCAAAGGCATGCCGGTGAGGAATGCAGGGAAATGAAAATTTGGGGGAGCAGTGCATGTTTATTTTAGTTTAAGTAGAGCTCAATTGGAAGATAGGATCTCTGAATGGAAGAGTTCCCTTAGGATCAGGATGGCATTTTCCAGTCTTGGTAGCGATGAGGAAGATGGTTGGCAGAGGGAAGAAAGTTGAATAAGAATGTAGATTCCACGTGTTGGTCTTGGCTCCAGGGGGGAAGTCGCTGAGAGATGACCAGAATCCAGATCCTTCGCAGCCACTGCCACGAGTACTGGATGGAGCTTTTATAGAGGTTGCTCCCTGCCAGTTCACCCCCTTCTTCCTAAGTGACCTTTGCCCAGACTCCGGCCTGGTCTACTTCATGAGGGGCTATAAGGAAGCCTTAGAGCTACACTGGACTCAGGCTGAGAGCCTTCCGTCTCTCATGTCCCAGTCCCGGTTGTGAAGAAGGGCCAGTCAGTGAGGAAAGAATTTGAAGGGAAGTGTTTGCACCTTCGCCTGCAGCAGAACTCCTCCTGCACACCCCTTCCTCCACCTGCAAGGGTGTCTGCTTGAGTCCAGTACGAGACACGCTACCACCTTCCTACACTGGTCCTCTGGGAGAAGAGCACTTCCCAGATACTAAATCTAAAGAGGAATCAGAAAAGTTTCCAAGCTGGAACTTGTTTTCTAGATTCAGAACTGAAGCCTTTTCATTCTGCACACTGGAAGTTCTCTGAGTCTTGGCACCAGGGACCAAGATGATGCCTGTACCCTGGTGCTGACAGGAGAGATAGGGTGAGTTATGTTGCCTCTGCTAGTGAGAACAGGTGAATGGAGGGGCAGAGGATGGGGGCTGGCAAGGCGGGGATGGCTGAAGTGAGAAACCGTGGAGGTCAGATTAGTGAGACAAAGGAAAGAATCACCCAGGGGTTGAGTACTGACTGCCTTCACAGCCTTGCTGTCACCGCTTGGATGTCTGTCCGGCAAGTACCTCAAATTCTGTGTCTCCCAAACGGGATTCCTGGGCTCATCTCCTGTCCAGCTCCCCTCATGGCCTCCCTGCCTGAGAGCACGGACTGACCTCCTTGTTGCTCAGGCCAGGAACCTCGGAGTCACCCTTGATTCTCCTGTGCCTTTCACACTTCATATCCAGTCCTCCAGGAAGTCCCGGAGGCTTTCTTATCAGAGTCTATCCTGACCGTCTGTCCTCCCACCTGTGCTGCAAGCACCCTGGTCTAAACCATCTGTCACCCTCATCATGGAGATAGCTTCCTGCCTAGTTCTTTCCCTGCCTGCTGCTGCTATTCTAAATTCTGTAACTAGAGTAGTCTTTTAAAAATAGGAGTCAGATCTTGTCACTTTTCTGCTTCAAACCCTGAATGGCTTTTCCACTATCTCCTGAGTAAAGGCCAGCAGTCCTCACGGTGGCCCTCATGCTCCCACAACATCTGGCCCTTCCACCCCCATTCCCTCCCTCAGCTGTTACCTCTGTATCCTCACCGACATTCCCTTGCCTCCAGCCTCACTGGCTTCTTTGCTTCTTCTTGTACTCACCAGGCACACTCCTACCTCATGGCCTGGGCATGAGCTCTTCCCTCTCTGTGGAGTGCTGTTTTTCCACAAGTCCACAGGGCTCACCCTCCTGTATGTAATACCTTAGGAGGCTGTAATCTGTTTTGATTTGGTGTCATGGAGGTTACCCATGGTTTAGAGCAGAGAAACAGATTCTTTTATGGAATCCTTTAGGCCTTCTTATCTACTGATTAATGAGAATGAAACTACTGTTGGTTTTTAAAGACAACTGGGACTGCACAGAGGTGTGTATGGTGCATTTCACATTTCATCCAAGGAGCACAATTTTGTGTGGGGCAGTGCATTAAAGGCAGGCCGGCTGTGATTGGTTCACTAATTCGCCATTTGCAAGGTTTGTGTTTCTCCAATCATTGAAGGTGGTAGGCGTTCTCATTATTTTTTTTTTAAAGATTTATTTTTTTTTAATTTTTATTTATTTATGATAGTCACACAGAGAGAGAGAGAGAGAGAGAGAGAGGCAGAGACATAGGCAGAGGGAGAAGCAGACTCCATGCACCGGGAGCCTGACGTGGGATTCAATCCCGGGTCTCCAGGATCGCACCCTGGGCCAAAGGCAGGCGCCAAACTGCTGCGCCACCCAGGGATCCCAGGCGTTCTTATTTAAAAGATCAATGCATGGGCAGCCCGGGTGGCTCAGCGGTTTAGTGCTGCCTTTAGCCCAGGGCATGATCCTGGAGACCCAAGATTGAGTCCCACGTCAGGCTCCCTGCATGGAGCCTGCTTCTCCCTCTGCCTGTCTGTCTGTCTGTCTGTCTCTCTCTCTTTCATGAATAAATAAATAAAAATCTTTTAAAAAATAAATAAAATAAAAGATCAATGCAAATAGTGTTCAAGGAACACTTGGTGTAATTTGTTATATATGTCTCAATGTTTAGTAATTTTGAGCCTCAATTATGCTGTTGAACCTAAAATATATAAATGAATAACACATCTGCAATGTTGCTATTTTAGTTGATTTATTTATTCTTTGGATTTTTAACCTCTTTATTTTCACATAATCTTCAAAAGATTCGTTATAAAAATAGCAAATATGATAGAGCATGAGTTTTGAGACCAGCGGGCATTCATTTTAGTTCTTTACCTTACTAGTAATTATTAGTATAAACAAGTTATTTAATGTTTGTTTCTACATTTTATGGTCTGCAAAGCAAAGATTCTAATTCTTTTCCTCGTTGGGTTGTTGCTAGGATCAGATGTGGCATGTTGTATGTGTTGCTAGGTTAGGTACTGGCTCTGAGTAGTTGTTGGCTGCCACTTGGAACGCATTTCCCTTTGGATGTGGAAGAGTACAATGGTGTTTTGGGATAGTTCAGGAAGACATCTTTAATGACTTTGAAAGCAAAACTCCTGTTTGTAGCTGAGTACCACTGAACCCATTTTTTGTTTTTGTTTTAAAATTTTTAGTTGAAAACACCTCTTTATTCTTTCCACTGTCTACCCCCCACCCCTTGTCCAGAGTCCATGGAAACATACCATGTGTTTTCTCCTCCTTTAGTCTGTGAGCATATAAATAAGCACACAGTTACTTAGATGTTTGCTCGGTGGGTTGATGTCATGGGCAGAAATAAAGATGGAGCTTGTCTTCCGTTAAGGAGCTTATTTCTGGAGGACCTCTCTACTTTTTCAGTTTAGACCAGATTTTATTTGGTTCAGCATTTATTCACCTTCTACCATGTACCAGGCACATTGCTGAACTCGGGGATTTAAAACTACAAAAGAAGTGGTTCTAGTTCTTGGGGAGAATAGACAGAAACATGTGGTTACCCTGTGTCGGTGCATTTCATGACGAAAGTACATCACCACCACTGCTGGACTGGGAAGGCACGTAGGTGATGATTATCTTGCTGTCCCAGGGGAGGTGGGGCAAGGTGGCAGTATTGGGTGTGAGCCCATTCACATGCACATCTTCCTCCCAAACTTCCCCTGTTCTGTGATCACTGTTTCATTTAAGGTCATAAAGCTGACCAAAGGATTAGTAAGCATGTTCTCTGGACTTCCAAGGAAAGGCCCAATGTCAAATACTCTGCCTTAGTCTGGCTCTGCATCTCCTTTTTGGTTTGGGAAATAAAATCATCATGCAGGAACAGGGAAGCAGAAAATGCCACATTAGTTATCTTGAAATATTGGCCAGATTTGTTTTGAGGGCAAGGGAACAGGATTGAGGTCATCATCAAGAGAAGAACCTAGGAGTCTACAGCAATGGGATGCCTGCCTGATGGACCTGTGGGCTACTTCCAGCAGGATGCCCATTAGCCTTCTTGCTCCCAGCTCTTGCCCTCACTGAGTGTGTTCTTATGTCTCATTAAGGATCACATATGTTCATGGAGCACTCACCTTGTGCTGCACACTGCCCCCGGATAGCTACAGGGGTATGTGTCCTGCTGTTCAGGAGCATCTCTTATTGGGGAGGTCATGTACACTTGAATCCTAGGATGAGCAGCTCAAATTGAACATGGAGGAAGGGACCCTAGGGATTATCATCTGTTCATTTCACCGTACTGGTCTGGAATCTGAAACCGGAAAGGCTGTGTGTCTCTGCCTAGGCATTACATCAATTTTTCTTCTTCTGTACTCCAGTGACTGCTTGTCCTCCTTACTAAAAAACTTGTGTGGATAGGCTTTCAATACAAGGCATCCTCCCTTCTTCCTCTCTGGAACTTCCTTCCTTCCTGGAACTTTTCTAGGGCGTGTGTGTGTGTGTGTGTGTGTGTGTGTGTGTGTGTGTGTGGCAGGGGGTAAGACCAAACCACTGCCCCCAGAAGCATTTGCTTTGAGAGCTAGTAACAAGCAAAATCTGTAGTATTGGCAAAGCAGGGAAGAGCGGGGGTTGGGATTGCAGGTTTAAGTGTGGTGGTAAGAGGTCAGACCTCTTTGAGGAGGTGACATTTGAGGAGGGACCTGAGAAGATGTGAACAGGGTGCTCATGAGAGGGGAGAGGAGACCCCGGCCGGTGGCAGCATAAGGAACAGAGGGCTCTGTGTTCCAGAAACCTCCTGATGTTGATGGATATCAGGTGTCTGTACATTGTCAGTGCATAATCATTTGGGGCGGTGGAAAGCAATGAAGCACTTCAGTCAGGTGGCCAGGGTGTTGCTTGTTATGGGGTTAAGTTGGACTTGAGACGTGTTGGTGGGAAGCATCCTATGTGACCTGAAATTCCTCAAGGTGTGAGTAGTTGTGACCAGAGTCAGATTATGGGACCCCTCTGCTTTAATCACGGGCAACCCAAAACAACAAAGCCATTCTTCTTCCCATGGCTTTCACAAAACTTCACATATTTTTCCATGAAGCGCCAAGTGGGCCCACAAGGATAACATGTTGGCCAGATTTGTTTTGAGGGCAAGTGTGTTACACAGGATGTTTCAGCAGAAGAGCTTATAGATTATCTCCCCTTTGTATTTCAGACGGCCCATCTGAGGATACCGACCTTAAGGATACATATCTCATCCCAAGAAACATCATGGCCGAGCCAGACTACATAGAAGATGACAATCCTGAGCTAATTAGGCCTCAGAAACTAGTCAATCCTGTCAAAACGTCCCGCAACCATCAGGATCTTCACAGAGAACTTCTCATGAATCAAAAAAGGTATTATAGTGGTTTCTCAAGCAAAGTTTGACTTTGGGGACTTTGACTTCAGAGATTTTTTTTTTAATTCTTTTCTTGACTATATTTAAGGCTGTCTTATTCCTTCTAGTCTGACCCAGGGCATCCCTCCATGTAATAAGGTCATCTGCGTAGCTGCCACTACCACTCTTACTCCATGATCTACAGGACTCTGTCGCCTTCTCAGATGGACATATATTGTAGAATTTGGATGGAAGGGGATTGATTAAGGATAAAAGATAATATCCTAAGTTGAAGAGAAATACATTATTTCTTGGATTCGTAAAAACTCTGAATTTGCTCCTTACGTTTGGGGAAATGTAGGAATCACATGTAATACTGCCTGCTTTAGCCTTTGTGAGTGGCAAGAAGTCTCTAGAACTACATCAACTTAATAATAGACAAGAACCCTTTCTTTTTTTTTAAGTAACATTAAAATTATTACTATGATCATTTTTATTGTTAATTTTTTTAAAGGGAAGAAAACATTTGCCTTTTATCTTCTTTGTAGACCATTTGTCAGCTCTACATGTGTCATAAAAATGACAAAAATGTTTGGATGTTGGGTTGACGTAGTCTGCTTTTTAAGTGATTTTGGGCAGGGCCAATTGACTAGGCGAGCTGAAGATACAAAGGTACTTTTTATGTATTAGGACACAAAATTACTTACATTGTCCAAAACCTATTAAGCTTCCTGTAGAGCTATTCTCAGACCTTCACAATGAAATTGTCGATCTGAATTGTGGGACCACAGGTCAGTCATCCCCTCACTCTTTGCCAAGCAAGCCCTAGTTAGCTAACCATTGAACTGAAGGATATGTAGACCAAGGTAAGCAGAGGGTCATGTTTTAGACAGAAGGCCTAATTTAAAAACAAAAAAATATAAAGAGGTTGTGAAGGGGCAGTCCTCCTTCCCTCATGTACCCCTGCCAGAATTTGTAACTCCTGCTGAGGCATTCATTGTCAATCGCCCTTCCTCCAGCCTGGGAATGTGACTTACTACCTTCTTTTTGTTACCAGCATGTACTAGTATGCCAATGGATTCATGCTGATGAAATTGAATGCAAGTTTGATCCATTCTGAATAAGTGCTTAGCTTCTAACTGTCTTTGTCACATAGAAGGAAAAAAAAATACAGATTTGGTATCATCATGCTCAAAGCAAAACAAGAATATGTACATTCCTAAGTAGGCCACAGAATTTGGAGGCAGTCTTGTCTGGGAAATGATGCCTGCATTTTGATACGAAGATCACAAGTTTGATATGCTCCAAAAGAAGAGCAGTCAGCACTAACTACTTTCCTTCTTGGACCTCAGTTCCTTTATCTGTAAAAAGGGAATAGGGGACTCCATTGATCTCTGAGGGACATTTTCTCTCAAACAACGGTTGGTTTGTTTTTCTGTTCTATTTATGAATAAAGGCTCCAAGTCAGAATAGAGGCAAAGGTAAAACCAACATTGGCAGAACAACTGTTCTCTGAATTAGAGGCTACAAATTATTCCACAGAAATGTATTTAGCACCCTGGGTTATATATCTCTAGAAAGTAGAGAATCTGTTGCTAGATTTTCTAGAATACACACTTTTGTGAAAATGGACCTCCCTTCTGCCTGATGTTCTCTGGCCTGAGGTCCCTTGTCCTTGTTCACACGGTGACTCTAGCCAGGCCCAGCTCAAGTAATCTGGGAGATCAGTCTGTTCCCTTGAGTACCACAGTGTAGAGAGGATGTCGCTTTGAGGTTAGAGGGAAATCCTCCAGATCCTGGTTTGCCATTTGACTTGAGCTACCTTTATGACCTTGGACAAGATCCGCCTTCCTGAGATGTGGCTTCATTTATAAAGTGGGGAATAAAAAAGATCCTTCTTCTAAAACTTAAAGAATAACAGGTCCAAAGTCCTACTAAGATGACTGGTGTATAATAAATATAACAAACAGATGACTCTGCCATCCATGGTCTGTTCTCAGGGAGCATCTTCAGGAAATCCCCATTGCTTCACCCTCTTTTCCTCTGAGGGGTGCTGGTATGGCTTTTGAAGTACATCAAGAGGGGTGGAGGGGGAAGGCAGTAAGGCAGGTTTCCAAATAAAATGAATGTATCTCATCCTATGTTTCCAGGTTTTTCAAGATAAAAATCGTAGTTTGGTGGGGGTCCTCTCATTAGAAATTACAACTGGTTTGTGAGAAACCTCTCCAGCGGTTTCTTCTCTTTATTCACCTTCCATCATGTACTTGCTAGGGACTTTGGTTTTTTTTTTTTTTTTTCCTAAATTTTTGTGCCAAATGACAGGAAGTTTCACATGGATAATATGTGTGTTTGGTTATACAGGATAATTATACTTGATTACCGGTTCAGATCGTAACAAAAGTCTGCTTACTTTCCTACAATTAGTCAAGGGCCTTCCCGTATTTTATCTTACCCAGTGATCTTTCCAGTAACCCAGCGTGTATTATCGTGGGGTCACCCTTATTTGATCTGTAAATAAGAGAAAACTCAGAATAAACATGGAATTAAAGGCAGTTCATATAGATAAGGCAAGTAATATTATTGGGAAAAAAAGAGAAAAGAGTGGAGACAGCAGTGAGATCAGCATGCAACAGGTGTTCTGTGAAGCCCTGCACCTTTGCATATGCACAAATATGGCTCACAGCCCTGGAGCAGGTGGTTCAGAGTTTTTCAGGTTACATTTTAGAAATCAAGATAAAAGCAGCATCACTACTTTTACTTCTAAGTATTTTAGCTCTGAAACCTATACCCTTTCAAGGATCTAATTCTGCTCCTCTACTTCGCATCCTCAGACCTAGCTGAGTTTCAGATTAAAAATCTTTAAATTTTAAACTGGTGACAGTCTGCCATTTTGTCTGATTCTGAGGACCCTTGGTCAGGTTCTCAGGTTCTGTATGTGTTACAATGGCATCATTTCAAGAGGCATTATTTTTCGTAGTTGACAGATGGGTGTTCAAGAGGTCTCTTAAATAGAGATATTTCTCATATAACCTAGAGAGGTTCTGTTTTCTCTACTAAGTGTACTTTTGGCCACAAATATAGAATATCCAGTCACTTAAACATATCCCTAAAATCCCTAAATTATTTGACTTTACCTTCCAGTCAGTGGTTTCCAGTTCTCTATGCTTTTAGTTGATCATTTTACATGCTTTGCTAGTCATAGAGTTCTTCAATAAATACTTGTTGCTGTACCACATGGAAAAAAATAACAGGAAGTTGAATTACAAATGTTTGCTTTTATAAGCCATGTAGGTAGACATGGCTCAAGCCAAAAATGTAGATAAGACAGGCCAGGGCAGCCCCAGTGGCTCAGCGGTTTAGTGCCGCCTTCAGCTCAGGGCCTGATCCTGGAGACCTGGATAGAGTCCCACATCGGGCCCTCTGCATGGAGCCTGCTTCTCCCTCTGCCTGTGTCTCTGCCTCTCTCTCTCTCTCTCTGTCTCTCATGAATAAATAAATCTTTAAAAAACAAAAAAGAAAGAAATCCTTCAATCAGTTTTTCCTCTGCCTGTGCCTCTGCCTTTCTCTCTCCCTCTCCGTGTCTCTCATGAATAAATAAATGAAATATTAAAAAAAAAAAAAAAAAAAAGACAAGCCATACCAGGAGATTCCAAGATTAAAGGTCAAGGGCTTGAAATCCAAAGGCAGCCCTCCCCCTTCACCCTAAGAACAAGATTAGGCCAGGAGATGTTTGGCTGGGTGGGTAGGGGGTTTGTTCTGTTAGGGTTTGCACCCGCCCTTGCCTCTGGCTCCATAGGCTTTCTGCATCTGGGATGGAGGTAGAGTGAGTGTAGACCCCTTCATTCCACCCCTGGATGTATTCAGCAGTTCTACTTCTGTGAATCTAGCCAACAGAAATACTTACATAGGAGCGTAAGTATACACATGCAAGGAAGGTCATTGCCTCATTGCCTTTAATAGGGGACAATTGAAAACAGCCTAAATGTCTGTCAAGGGAGTGGAAAATTATGGCATTTCTGTACTGTGGTATCTTGGGCAGATGTTGGGAAGAATGAGGAAGAGCTCTGTAAGGCTATAGAAAGTATGGAAGAGCACAGACCAAACTCTTAGTTATCTCTGGGTGTAGGAACAGGAAGCATTGTGGGACAAGGGCCACCACGGTGTACCTTATACAGTTCTGTCCACATAGAAGAATACAATGTAAGTGGTACTCCCAAGATTGGTTTAACAGGAATAGTTTGGGTGTGCTTTTACTCCTTATTTCACATATATTTATGTTTCCTAACCAATTTTTTTGTAAAAAGCACATACTAATTTTTCTAATTTATTTATTTTGGGGAGGAGGGAAATTATTGAGGGAATTATTGGGGGCGGGGGGGGGGGCAGAGGGAGAGGGAGAAAGAAACTTCAGATTCTGTGCTGAGTGGGGATCCTGACACAGGTTTCGATCTCATGACCCTGAGACCACAATTTGAGCTGAAACTAAGAGTCAGATGCTTGACCAACTGCACCACGCAGATACCCCTAGAGCACATATTAATTTAAAAATTGTCTTGGCCTTCTGTCATGTCATGGCCACTGAAAGACTCAGAAATAACTGCTGGTGTTGATTGGTTCAAAGCCACCAGGACTTGAGCACCTGTCAGTCATAAAGGAATTGAAAGTACTTATTAATTATATATGTCAGAATTGATTAAAGCAAATCAACTGTTAACCAAGCACAGAATGACATTGTAGTCTTTATGAGATTTGGAGAGGCTCATTTCCGTCTTTGGGCACGCTTTCTGCAATCTGATCCAGTTTTCAACTCATAATCATATGGGCAAAGCTTGACTTTTTCCATTCAGCCCAGAAAGTGAAGTGATCTGCTGTGATAAAATATTAACTAAATTTGTATGACTTTTGACTGCTGTAAGTGCAGAACATTTATCAGATAAGCACCATTTTCCTGAGCCTTCTGTGACTAAATATTTTGTCTTACTGCCACCATTGTGTAAAATCTTTGACTAGAAAATGAATACTGGATATTAGTTAAACCCATTCATAGGCTGCAACAGAATGTCAGCTTAGTGTTCATACATCAAAGTTTGTTCAACAGCCTTTGCATAATCCAGAAGAATTTAATAACCATTGAGGTTAATTTTGTCAGTAAAATAAAGGGAAAGGAAAATGTTTGAAATTTAAATTACGCAGATAGCTAAATTCTTAATCCTAAAATTTAAATCCC
This sequence comes from Canis lupus dingo, assembly GCF_003254725.2. NCBI lineage: Eukaryota > Metazoa > Chordata > Mammalia > Carnivora > Canidae > Canis > Canis lupus. The sequence continues at coordinate 20,615,097 of NC_064244.1, forward strand.
TTAATTCTGTCTGTGGTATCACACTGAGGCTTTTTAATAGTCCTGAAACTGAGTGGGTCTTTACTCAGATTATCTACAAACAAGTTTTCCTACATTTGCTGTGAGCAAAGTACCATAAGCACATAATATTTTTTTGCACATATTTAATTTCCAGAATCATCTGTCCATACTTCTGTAGATATTATAAGATCTTAATAACTGCAAAACAAACTATAAATTATAAAAGTTACACATGTCTTTTGCTGCTTCTTTTTTTGGCTGAATTTTAATACTTTTCTTTTTTATCAAAAGTTCTAGTGAAAATTGGCAAAGTGGAGCCATATGTTATTTTGACTATCTTTTATCGATGGAATATACTGATCTTTACTCTGTAAACAACAATTTTGAAAATTTTCTGATTTGAAAAAAATGTAGATAGGAGAGATGCCAGAATTTTTAAAAACTGTAGTTAAATAAATGAAGCAGTGTGAAATTAAGAATTCATTTGTAAATGTGGTAGTGTGTACTTGAAAGACTCTGAGATGAGTGTGTTGTTAAGTTTCTACAACCAGAGCACACACTTTAGTAATTATTTAACAGTTTCTTAGATGACTCCTAGATGCTGAGACCCATTGGTTGATTGACATAGTGTAGAGAACAACCACCCAGGTATACATTCCTGATTTAACAGACTAGCAATCACCATCAACAGGACCAGGAGGTGCATGGGAAGGTGCTCGGGTTCATCTCAGTTCTGGGTGGATTCAGCAGGGCCTTTTGTTGCTGCCCAGAAAAGCCTGAGTCACTGTCAGGTCAAGTGTGCACGTGTGTGGAAGCATGAGAGTAAACACCCGCACCATCACTTACACCATGTGCTGCCTGAAATTGACAGTGTTCTTCCTGTTTTGTGGTTTCATTTTCATTTTAAATGTTCTTACTAAATGTTAATATCAAGTTGAGATGACTTACAAGCTAGTGGAGACTTGCTACAGAGAAAGGGAAGACAAGAGAGGCTGGCTGAGCGAGCACCTTGAAAGCCTGTCCTACAGAAGTCTTAAGGAAATGGTAGAAAACTGAGACAAGGAGTGTCCTTGCTAATGGTTAAACATAGACATTCCATCTAAGGAAATGCCCTTGACTTACCTCAGACATTTTGGGTGGAGGGGTAGTAGAGAATGGTCTAAGTTTTGGTTTTGTTTCTCCCATCTAAAGAGATGGCAGCCTAATTTATCTCTTAGAAATGTAGAACTTCCTGTAACCTGGTTTCCATCCATCAGTAGAAAACGACACATCTGAAGTGGTTCCATAGTGAGGAGCCCTGGGGGTGATGGGATCAGAGTTCCCTGCTGCCACACATCCCCAGGATTGATGACATTTTAGACATCTCTGGAGATATTCAAGAACCCTCTGACAAAGTTGAGAATTTTGGAAGGGTCCAGTGCCATTTTGCTGTTTAAATTTCTCTGCTGGCCTATCTTTAGGCTGCTTTTAGTACATGGGATCAGGGGCTCCATCTTGGGAAGCTTTCCCTAAAACTTCAAGTGGAGGCACCTCATATTCTGGGCATCTCTATCATCACCATCTCCATCTCTATCATTATCTTCTTCACTATCTCCATTGTCTTCATCTCTGTCTTTTTTTTTTTTTTTTTAAGATTTTATTTATTTATTCATGAGAGATAGACGAGACCCTGGCAGAGGGAGAAGCAGGCTCCACGCAGGCAGCCCTATGTGGGACTCGATCCCGGAACTCTGGGATCACACCCTGAGCCAAAGGCAGACGCTCAACTGCTAAGCTACCCTGGCATCCCTCATCTCTGTCTTCTCTGCCATCTCCACCATCTTTATCTTCTCCATCTCCGCTATCTCCATTGTCTTCATCATCATGAGTGATCGTGATTGAATGAGTGATTGAATGAGCATGCTATTCCAACCTTCCCCACTCTAAACCTTTGCATAGGCTAGTATCTGGCACATAGTGGGTGCTTAATACATTTTTATTGAGTGAGTGGATTTTGCTAACTCCTGGAGGTTGTTCTTGCCCTTTTTTTCGTGTTTGAATTTCTCATACCTCCAGTATTGACTAACTGGTAGCAGGCATCATAGTAATGTTAACTTGGTAGGCTCATATTCCGTGGCTGACACCTTAAATTAAGTTTCTGTTTATGAAGGATGTGTCCATTAGATTAAACCCCCCCTTTTTTTTAGGTTTTGTTGTTATCTTTTTGTTATTTTTTGCAGGGGTCTTGCCCCTCAGAACAAGCCGGAACTGCAGAAGGTGATGGAAAAGAGAAAACGAGATCAAGTAATAAAACAGAAAGAAGAAGAAGCACAGAAGAAGAAATCTGACTTGGAAATAGAACTATTAAAACGGCAGCAGAAGCTGGAACAGGTGAGAGTACTGGGGATGAAGATTGTCTTTTTCCTTTAATGAGTTATATTTGACATATATATCAAGTATTGTATAAGTTTAAGGCATGCAGCATGTTGAATTGGCACATTTATGTTGTGGTATGTCTGCCCCTGAAGCTTAGCTAGCCCCTCTATCACATCACATAGATACCCTTTCTTGTGGTGCTGGCAACAGTTGAGATCCAGTCACTTAGCAAGTTGAATGTTCATAGTAGAGTTTTGTTGATTGCAGCCAACAAAACTGTACTGTGTGTATCAGGTCTCCAGGACTTATATAGCTACTGGTTGTAAGTACATACCCTTAAACAATCTCTCTCCCATTTCCCCAGCCCCTGGAAGCCACCACTTTACTCTCCTTTACAGTTTTAGTGGTTATCTTTAGAGTCTACCTATGAGAGAGATCATGCAGTATTTGTCTGTGTTTGACTCATCTCAAATGTTATTATTTTTGTCCTGAGAAATAAGGATATTGGAACAAGCCGAATTTGCCAGACATAGGCGATGTAAATGTTTTTTTGCACAAAAGGAAAATATGAGCCACAGTGTTAGCAAAGGGGCTAAAATACATTCAAAGTAAAGACAAAGATTCTGCTGAGGACCTAGATTCAGGAGGCAAAGCCCAGACTGGGAAATATCACTGAACTCACAACGGAGCATTGGGAGCACAAGCAGTCGAGTGAAATTGAACTTCACTGAGATTACATGCAGAGTCAACTGTGCCCTGGTCTCAGGATCTTGTTTGGTTAGCCTTGATGTTGGGTTCTCATCATCTCTGGCATTGCTGGTAGTACCAGCCAGGGAGCTGCTGTTCCTGCACAGGATGACTCCAGGGCCTGTACACATATGCCCTTTTATATACATGTGAGGTGAAGACCAGGGGAAACTTTCTCCCACTGGGAAGTAGAAGGTGTTAGGGACTTTGGAAAGAGGAGGAATATTTGCAAAGCCTCTCAGTATGTGAATAATTTTCCTGTTTCTGAATTTCATTTAGCAAGAACTTGAGAAGCAGAAATTGCAAGAAGAACAAGAAAATGCCCCCGAGTTTGTGAAGGTTAAAGGAAATCTCAGAAGAACAGGCCAAGAAGTGGCACAAGTGCAGGAGTCCTAGGCCCTGGCGACAAGAGACCACACATGCGCCACACCCACTCACTCCGTGGGGAAGCCGTGAGCAGGCGCCTCCTCGACACTTAATCTCAGGGCCAGAGCCCCTGGAGAGAACCCCAGCCAGCAGAGAATTGTTACTTTAAAAAAGATTTGGCTTTGATTTTCCTACAATCTAGGCGGATAAATGATCTGTGATGGTTGCAATTCCTATTCACCAAACGAAGGACGTTGACCAGCACTTAAGTTGGGATAAATGAACCTGTGTTCATAAGACATAAAACAAAAACACAAACACCACAAAGCAGAACAGAAAGAGGACATTGGAATAAATTCTTGAGAGTTGCACTACCTGGTTTTTCTTCCAGTCCAGGTTTAACGGGGCACAGAGCCTTTTTTCTTTTAAATCTAAAGAAAATGTGTTTTGTTTCTTCCTTTAGTTATCTGATCATTTAAATCACATAGGAAGGTGTTTGATCTGTTACATCCAGTATTTGTAAATTTCCTTTTGCGAATCTAGAATTTTCTTGTTTGGTTATGCTTTCACCTGTGTTAGATCGACACCTGACAATGTTAATGTTGAGCACAGATGTTAACGTTAGTCGGCATTAAGATTCAGGAAGAGGGTGAGAAGTTTTAAAAATTTGGAGGAAAAAAATACATAAAAATTCGGAAACAAATATATGTAAAAGATAGGAAAAAAAACCCCACATAAATCTTGATCTTATTTTAATTCCTTTTGGTTCTCTGATACTAGAATGCTCCACAGTGATTATTCCAGTTCAGAGAAGGCACATCATATAAATCCATTTATTGTTTTGATAACTGGTAAGAATTTTGTTTGCTTTTTCAATTTCTTGCTGAGCTAGTCCTTTTATACATGAAACAATCTCCCGATCCTTCAGAGAAGAAAAATGAGTCCATGTAACGCAGCTTCAGTGTCAAAAGTAGAGGGTCCAGATCTTTGAGAACAGAGTGGGGAAAGCTCCCATGAGAAGCTGGGCAAGGAGGACTTCTTTGGGTATTTTAATGTGAAACAAACGTAGGCTGGTCTCCAGGAGGCCGAGCTGAAAGGTCGGTGGTAGCATTTGTACATTTTGATTTTCATTAGAATCCCAAGTTTTGGAAACCAGATTCAGGATCACATACTGCTTTGCTTTTTTTTTTTTTTTTTTTTTTCTTGTGAAGGAAGATTGCTCACCGCTCTGTTGGTGGTGACGACTACTGTACTGCATCTCAGGAAGTGCTGAGGTGAAGGGAAGAGGCTGCCTGGCGTTTGCACGCTAGCCAGTTCGCGGTCCAAAGTGAAGTCCCAGTCCAGCAGCAAAGTCCTGATGCAGAGTGCATTTTTTTTTTTTTTTTTACTGCTGGTCTGGGCAGGGATATATTCTACATGAGGTGATCGGAGGAATTGAGGAGGATTCTGTGTGTTTCCATTGAGGTGATTCGGCCAGTCACTCTCACATCGAAGAGTCGTCTTAAACTTCCTTTAAAGGCTCCATAGGAAACTGGATCCTGAGCTTTTAATCCTAATAAGCATTGTAGAAATTAGCTTTCTATGAGAATGCTTTAGTTTTCATAGTCAACAGGCTCATATTCAATCCTCATGTGAACTAGATAAAGGTAAACACGATGACAATATACTGCTAGTCAGAGGACAGGTCAGTCACACCTGACTTCTCCTCAGTAAATATCTCTGAAGAGAATATGAGATGGTTAAGATAAAATGTTGCTCTATGATAGTTTGTTTTCGAAGGATGGAACGGTAACTATTTTTCCATCCTTCTAGCTTTTGCAAGAAGAAAGTCTGTTAAATGATCATCTTGAAAATACATTCTGATAGCACATTGACTGGAATGCTTTCTTTGTGCATCTGGACTCATGATGAGATTTGCGAGGTGAGGATTCAGGACTGGTCATAGCCTTTCACCCGACTGGATGTTGGATCTTAAGTCCTGTGCCCTTGAAGCAGTTCTGCTGCTTGATAACATTCTCAAGGGTGCTGACAGGCCCCGGTAGCAGGACTGCTTCTGTTGCCACGATTCACCTAGAATTCGTTCTTCACCGGGAAGAAAAATTATAAAAGCATTTCCCTCCCAATCGCACTCACCAGACTGCACAGTGACATGTAGTGAGTAGTACAAAGTCTGGCCAAAAGACTTGTAAATAGTGTGAAGTGATGTCTCGGGACCGGACAGTGGAATGTACAGGTAGAGGAGCTCTGCGAAGTTGTCTGCTCCGCTCGGCTCACAGGCCTGAGCTTCAGGGCGCCCGTCTCCGCTCCACACATTGATACTGTACAGTCCAAACTCCTAGGACTCATGAACATCTGAGCAGTTTTGTGCTTTGAGCCACTTTTTGACAAAGAATGGCTCCATTTTTCCACTCTATGGTTTTCTTAAAATAGTTCACTGTTTTATAGTCTCCTGGTAGTAAAGTAGCGTTGCTTTCTAAGCTACAGCAAACAGTTGACTTTATTCTTCTACTCCGAAAAATCTTGACTTGTTTGAGTGTATATAATATATATAACGGGAGCCTTAATGGATTTGTTTTCATAATTTAATATTTTTTGTATTTGCTCTTGTACAATTGTTTTTAATGGAAAGTATTACAGACTTGAGGGTGGAATTCTTAGAACCAAAGTTATTCTTAATAAAAATCACCACATGCTTGGACCATGAAGCTGTGTTTGTCTGATCTGTTGGTGATGGATGTCTGGCGCTACAGGTAGGGATGCTGTGTTCAGCTCAAGGAGCAGAGAAGGTGCTTTTAGGGTCTCCCTTTGGTGACCGCCACCCCCTCCCCGCCCCAAATCAGTTACCTCTGCCTTGTTTCAGGCTGACAATTCACTGTGTCAAATTCATGCTTAGAAATCATCTACTTTTTGTATAAAGAATGTGGTATTTTAGCCACTGCCATTCCTTCAAAGTATTCTGAATCTTCAGGGCTGGGGAGGACAGTGGGAGGTATATTTTGGTAGGGGCCATTTTTTAATGCTGTGACCTAGAACGTGTGACATACCTGAACTGTGACCATGAGATTATTCTACTTATTAAGGGAAATGAACCTTAGCCTCAAAAAGTTACTTTGGGAAACTGTACACATTGATTACATTGTACTATTAGTTACAGTAGTTCAGAGGTTCTGGTCTCTCTCTGCCTTTATTTTCTAACCCCTAATTACTACTCCATTTGATTACCCAGCTCCTGGTGTTTTTGGACTCCATTTTGATAATCAGATCTACTCAGGGCAGCGCAGGTTTCCTACCTCTCAGGGTTTGCCATGAGTTCTAAAGGCCAGTGCCCAAGATGGGCTCCAAGATGATCTGAGCTAGAGTTGCATTCTTGGGCTGCAAGCAGCCAGTTTCCCCAGGGGGGCAGTTCTGAGGCTGTGGCTCCGAGCCACGCTGTGCTTGTTTGTTACTTAGAGTAATACTCCTAGATTTGAAAAGAGAGGGCAATTAAAGTCTTTGATAACATTTAAAATGCCAAGTGCAGGGAAAAACTCTTAGACTAAAACTGCCAGGCTTACATTTACTAGTATAATGAGAAGCGAAGTGTTTTCTTTCCAAGGTCTTAGGGTAAATAAAATCTTCATGAGGTAGCCTCACAATTATAATTTCTTCCTTTCTGTTTGCTCTTGAGAAGATGCAGTCTGATGATGATGAACTAGGGATGTTTTGAATGTCTTCCCACTTGTTCCTGGGTGTCCTAGCAAGGTGGTAATGGCCAGCTAGAGTCTGGTAATAAGGACCCTTGGTTATTTACTAAGAAAGAGTGTGCTGCTGGGATGTTGAGGCTCCCAGACCCCTCAAGGTTAGGGAATATGTTTGTATGTGTCAATGTAAGTATCTTTCTGCACATTTGCATTGATAGGTTTATATCTCTAGTTGTTGAAAATCATGAGTTCATATTAATACTCTCAAGTCTAACCTAGTAGTACTTTCTCACTTTCCAGTTTCCATAATTGTGGCTCCTTTCTCTAGCATTGAGAGAAAGGAGCAGTAAGTAACCTGCCTCCTGCCTTTGCTCAGCGCCATCCCCACTCTGGCCCTGCCTGGTGGCTTTGTGACTGGATTATTAAGGAAGGAAAGAAGGAAACATGTTTTCCTTGGACATTTAAGCATTTATTGTGAATTTAAACTAGTTAAATCATCTCAAACCTCTTAAGCTGCAGATTTAGTATGCCTGGTTATTTTTTACCTTTCAAAAACTCAAACAATATATGAACCACACTTGTCCTATCAGGTCGGGTTCTCTAGAGAAACAGAACCAAGGAGAAATAAGAAAGGTTTAGTGAAAGATTGGGTTGATTGATTGATTGATAGGTAGGTAGCTTGCTAGATAGGCTTATGAGGAATTGGCTTACACAATGATGGAGGCTGAGAGGTCACACCAACTGCTGTCTGCATCCTGGAGACCCGGGAGATCCAGCCAGTGGTGTGATTAAGCTGGAGTCTGAAGGTGTGTCTCCCAGTCTGAGGACAGGAGAAGACCCCAGTTCCAGCTCAGAAGTCAGGCAGAGAGCGAGAAAGGGAGTGAAATTCCTTTCCTTTCCCTTTTCTGTTCAGGCAGGCCATCCGCGGATTGGTTGAGGCCCCTCCCATCCTGGGGAGAGCAGCTTACTGACTGAACACACTGATCCAAATGCCAGTCTCCTCTGGAAACACTCTTATGGACACACCTAGAAATTATGTTCACTCTGGGTACCCTGTGGCTAGGTCAGGCCGACACAAAGCCATTATACTTGAATACAATGGTTAACACATTATTAAAACTAACTTACATAAATCTATTTTATAAGTCAACTTTTGAGCTTTATGTTAAAAAATGTGTTACTTTAGAAATGCTTTCCTACTTTTATGGCTGTATTTACTTTCCTATCTTCCTAGGGATTTAGTCATAACTCACTCTATTGCCTGGGCTTGTAGGAATCTTACACCAAGCCTAAAAGAAAAGGAATTCCTCAGGCCGATAACGTCATCTAAGGGCACAGAGCCTGGCCACACAGTGCAAGTCGATTCAACCATGAACTGTGGATTAAGTCTTTTTAGAATTAATTCTTACTTGCTTTGTCATGGGATTTTTTTACTATCTTAACATATATATTACTTTAAATTTTTGGAACTTGGTGTCTTTACCAGAAATGAAGTATTCTTTACCCTTGCATGGCCAGCATTGCATAACTTGTCCTGCCTTTAGGATACATTGATCTTGTCTATTAGCATTATTGAAAATTAGATGCGCCTTATCAATATCATGTAGGCTCAGCAGGATTATATTGAGTTTAATTAGTAGAATCATGTTGAGATTTTGTCTAAAGAATCATTAGGTCTGTGAGGCAAATTCTTTGAGACATACCTGCCTATTATCTTGGGCATGCTGTCATGTCCATTTCAATTTGTTACTGGGTCTAATCAGTGACTCTGTTTCTATTTGTTCCATATATGTGATGTGACCACTGATGATGATCAGTATTCCTTCTTCTTGTGCTACTTTTTCTTGTTTCCTGTATAGATAGCTAGAAATAAGCACATGCCCTTGCTTTATGAAAATATGTATTCTTAGAACAAAATACTCATATAGAAATAATTCCTTAAGTGTATCCATCCTTATTTTGTCTTGTTTTTAAAGATTTTATTATTCATGAGAGACAGAGGCAGACACAGGCAGAGGGAGAAACAGGCTCTATGCAGGGAGCCCGATGTGCAACTCGATCCCAGGACCCCAGGATCATGCCCTGAGCCGAAGGCAAGACGCCAAACCACTGAGCCACCCAGAGATCCCTCCATTCTTATTTTGTATTAAAATTCATTTTTCTCTTTTGGGTATCACGAATCTGGATTCAGCTGCTTAACCATTTCCATCTCCTTTTCTTGGATGCTCAGAATTTTATAATTTTATAACTTGGCTAGTGGAAGCCCCAAGGTTATTCCTGTGTTTTCGGAGCAGGAAAGCATCCTTACTTTGTTACAACGATAGGATGTTTCAGACCATCCTAATTTTTTTTCCTGACCTAAAACATATATGTGCCTTTCAAGGAGTCCTGGTTCCTCTTGATGGAGAATGGAAATGGGGATCACTGTCTGGCATGAGAGGTGCAGAGGGGAGTTAGTGGACAAAAGTGCTCCTGTATGTTTAGTAGTGTTAGAGCTACAGGATGTGAAATCACCTTGGGTTTTCCATTTTAATCCTTTAGGTGGTTCTGTCCTATGTTTCTTACAGCATGAGTCTCATTGAACCAGAAACTTTTTCATTACACTTAGATTTACAGAGATCTTTTCCTTTAATGTAAGAATTATGAAGAGGGGGGTGGGCACACCTGGGTGGTCAGTCGGTTAAACATCTGCCTTCTGCTCAAGTCCTGATGTCAGGGTTGGAGGATCGAGCCCCACATCAGGCTTACTCTGCTTAGCGGAGAATCTGTTTCTCCCTTTCACTCTGCCCCTCCCCACCATTCATGCTCATTCCTGCTCTCTCTCTCTCTCAAATAAAATGTTTAAATAAATATTAAATAAATAAAATCTTAAAAAAAATTATGAATGGGGACCTGCCTGCCTAGGTATTAAAACACACTTGTAAGCAACAGTAATTTAATTGGGCTGATACTGGCCCAGAGTAGACACTCAATGGAATGGAATAGAAAGCCCAGAAAGAGACTCATTTATATATTGAAGTTACTTTATGATTGAGGCAGAATTTTATTTCACATCAGTTAGGAAAGGGTGTACAATTCAGTGAAAAGTTTTGGGGCCACTGGATCTAACCAAATACATATTCCTCTACCTAACACCATGTGTGAGACTGACTGCCAAATTTATTAAAGTGTTCACATAAAAATAAAACTATAAAAAAAAAAACTATAGAAGTATTAGAAGAAAGTATAATGGAATATTTTTATAATCCTGGGAACAGGAGGGGCTTTCCTAAACAAGACATCTAATTCAAAATCTATAATAAAGAAAACTGGCAGATAGAACTGGTGAAAATTAAATGTTTTTGCACAAAAAAATTTGTAAAGGTCAAAAGGAAAGTAAGATCTACATGTATAGCAGCAAATGAATAATACCTACATTGCATACATGTCTTACATACATGTCTACATCATAAAATATCTATATCAATCCAATAAAAAAGAACATACGTAACAGGCAGTTCGCAGAAGGAGAAATACAAATGGCCCATCAATATGTGGAGAGATGCTCAATGTCACTAGTATCAGCAAAAGGCAAATTAAGATGAGGTAATTTATGCAAATATTCACAAAGCAAAGCTTAAATAGATTGATAATAGCTATTATTGGTGAGGATGTGGAGAAATAGGTACTATTACATAGACACCTTTGGTGGGAGTGCAAGTTGGTAAACCCAACTTTGAGACACACACACCTTCACACCCTCTGGAATGAAGATGATCAAAAAGACAAAGAGGTATTGATAGGAGACTGGTGAGACTATAACATGGTACAGCCACTTTGGAAAAGCCTGGGAGTTTCTTAGCATGTCAAACATAGATCTATTATGACTCAGCAATTCTGCTTCTAAGTATATACCCCCAAAACAAAGTCTTGCACACATGTTTGCAGCAACATTATTCATAGTGGCTAAAAAGTGGAAATGACCCAAATGTCTATCAGCCATTTGGTGGATAAGCAACAGGTTGCTGTATCCCTACAGTGGAATATTACTGAGCAATAAAAAGGAGCAAAATACTGATACATGGATAAACCTCAAAAACATCATGCTAAGTAAAAAAAAGGCAAATACCAAGGACCACATAGTGTATGGTTACATTTATATCCAATGTCCAGAAGAGAGAAAGGAAGTACAGTAGTGGTTGTCTAGGGCAGGGGGCAGGTATGATGGGTTGGGGAGCCACTGCAAATGGGCATAAAGTGCCTTTTTGGGGGTGATGGAAATGATTTAAAATAAAATCGTGGTGCTGGTGGCACAACACTTTAAATATGCTAATGATCATTAATATAAATATAGTAATACCCACCTAAACTTTTATGGTATATAATACATCAGTAAAGCTTTTTAACACATACATATCGTGTGACACACAATTAGAGCTCTAGGAATTTGGCCTTCAGGAATATCTATACACACAAAGGTTGTTGGTCATTTCTCAGGAGAACAACCCAACTATACAATAGTAGCTTACTAAATTAAGTATAATAATACATCCCTATTTGCTATTATGGACCTATTATATTATGCTACATATATAGAAATAAGACTGAAACTATCCTGTTATACAAAACAGCAAGCTGAGGAACGACACAAAGTATAATCTCATTGACATGAAAAAAATTTTTAAAAAAAATATATATAGCCATATAGCCATATAAATGCTTACAGATAGGACCGGGAGTTTATTGATCATGTCAACAGTGGGGAAAGGGAGGGAATTGTGGCCAGAAATAAAAGGGTGCTGCCATGTATATTTTTGTGCAATAAGAATGTGTTCATCAATGACTATTTAAAAGGCCATAAGTCACTTGATGGGATGAGCACTGGGTGTTATGCTATATGTTGGCAAATTGAACTCAAATAAATAAATAAATAAATAAATAAATAGCCATAAGTAGCTGGAGTGCTGGGTGGTGCAGTCAGTTGAATGTCTAACTCTTGATTTCGGCTCCCGTCGTGATTCAGGGTCATGAGATCGAGCCCTGCACTGGGTTCCCTGCTCAGCACAGAATCTGCTTGGGATTCTCTCTCCCTCTCCTTCTGCCCCTCCTGCTCATGCTCTCTCTCTCTGCAAAATAAATAAATCTTTAAAAAAAAGGGTATTAAAAAGCAAAGAAAAAAGTTGGAAAATGTCTGCTTCATACAAAATTATCTCTTCCAGTTTAAACGCTATTCCTTTCTTTTTTTTTTTTTTAAAGATTTTATTTATTTATTCATGAAAGACACAGAAAAAGAGAGAGGCAAAGACACAGGCAGAGGGAGAAGCAGGCTCCATCCAGGGAGCCCGATGCGGAACTCGATCCCAGGACTCCAGGATCACGCCCTGGGCCGAAGGCAGGTGCTAAACCACTGAGCCACCCAAGGATCTCCATGCTATTCCTTTCGTGATTGTGCACATGCAGAGCGCAGGTGTGCTGAGAACTCACAGCACAATGATTTCAGTGTTCCACAATAGCAGAGTAAAAGTGAATCTGTTGTAAGAAACTGTCAGGAATCCAATTATTTTAAGCAGACCTGTAATTGATGGAGAGTCCAAGAGAAAAAGGGTCCAGGTAAGGAATAAAGAGAAGCTTAGGCTTCTGTCCTGGTAAGGACGGAACAGAGACGTGAGCCAGGGCTCCCTGTGAGGGATCAGCTCTAGGCTTTGCCATGAAAACAACTCCGCCCTTTACATTTTTGCCCTGCCACCGGGATTTAAGGTAATGTGGTTCCAAGATTAACTACATTTTTCCTCCTATTATTTTTATTGGATGAGGCTAGGGTTCCTGGCAATGTGAGGAAATGCGGTTTGGTAATGAAGTTCTGGCACAAGGTGCACACGGGGCCTTGAGGGAACTCTTGGTTGACCCATCAAGGTCTTCCTGGCACACATTCGCTCTCGGATGATGGTGAAACTTCTGTTCACCTTCTTCCTTGATTCCAGATGGAGCCTTCATCATATTACTCAGAACACTTTCCTTTCTCTTTCTGCTCCTGGATGCTGCTTAAGATTTAAACTTGGGCAAGGGAGCCTGCCAAGGATGGAAGAATGATGATGCCTGGCCTTGTATGGAGGCCCAGTAGGCAGAGGTGGGATAGAGGTGGGCTGAGAATGGAACTCACCAGAAAGAACATAAATGGCAATGTTATCCGTTCTGACCTCATCATCGAGGCTTGAGGTGCACGCTCCTGGGGACCTCCTTGGTCATTTGTAGATGGCCATTCGAGAGATTCTGGGAAACCATTGCACCTGTGTCAGCCAAGTGCCAACAAGGAGGGAAGCAGCATGATTAAAACATCTGTTGCTAAGCAAGAGTCCAGAATCTTACACAAAGAACTGTGAGCCACTATCGGGCTTCGTAGGTAGACTCTCTGGAGCTAATGGCCACCCCAGGGCCTTAACGAGAACTGTGTAAACTCCAACGAGCAAAGGCGATTCTCTGGCTACTGCAAGTTGGCTTTAATTTGCTGAGTTAGAGCTCTTGTTATCTGGAGACAGCTGTTCCTGTGTGTTCTCTTTCTTCTCATTCTTCTTTCCTTCCTTAATGATTTCCATGTTTCCCAAAGATAAGCAGCCAGATCAATCAGCTAAAATTACTTACCAAATACATCTACCAGATACCTTGCTAGGAGCTGGTTCCAACCCTGGGGCAGTTTATAATCTTGTTCAGAGATAAGGCATTGCCTGAGATGTAATAAATAATAACATGCATTAAATAAAATGCCACATCAACACCTACAAGATGCGAACCATAGGAGCAAATTAAGAAAAGAGAGTAAACACACTAAACCAAATGGCTTTATTGCTGCATTAGATGGTCACATAAATGTTCTCCGAGGGAGGCTGTGAAAAAGAACAGATAATGTTTTAAATTAAACATGAATCTTATTCATCCTTGAGCTTCCTCTCTGCTTCACAGATTCCTCTTCCAAAACTAAGACCAGACAGTTTGAAACCCCTGTTTTTTTGTGAGTACCAGCAACGGGAGAGAGATGGGGCGGGGGATGGCGATCAGCCCACAGCCTCCCCCAGCCCTGATGGTAGTGCTGCCAGGTAACCTCGGTCCTGGTGGCTTTCTGCAGACCTTCCTGGGGTGCTTGAGGTTAGGCTGTGGGTAGTTGAGGTTTGCTCTCTGCATGAAATCTGAGGCACTGTGGGGTTTCCTGTGGCATACTTGGTAACCACCGAGGGGCAGGCTGGCCCCTGGTCCTGAAGTGGCGGCGGGGGGGTGGGGACACAGAAGTGAATGGGGCTCTGGTGAAGCAGGTGTTTCCTGTCGGGGTTGGTGGTACATTTATCACAATGCTCGGTGCTGGGGACACAAGGCTGAACAAAACCATACTCAGGCCCCACCTCTTTGGAGCTGGAAATCTAGTGATGAGGCAACTATTTTTCAAAGAATCACACAAATGAATAGAAATGACAGCTGCAATGAGTGCTCTGAAGCCCCCCTAAAGAAGCAGGAGCCCAGAAAGTTTGAGTGAGTCCACGGGGTGGGTCATGCCAACAAATCGAGCTAACTGGAAACTCGGAACAGTCTAGAAGGCCCTGGATAATCTGACAGGTACAAGGTGGAATGCAATGATTGCCCCTGCTCTTCAGACAAAGGGATTGGATTGTATTTTTTGTATTTTTCAGACAAAGGCCTTGATTGGATGTATAATCAAGACTTGGATAAACTCAAATGTAAGCCATTTGTTTACCCTTATTGAGATGCTATTAGTCATCAAAAATAAGTCTCCTCTCCTGTTTCTCAATAAAACTCATTGTCTTTCCCACTCGCTTTCCTGACTCTCCTTTCAACATAGCAAGACCAAAGAGATACGGTAACTGCTGATCATAACTTACTGAGCCAGGTAAGGTGTTTTTTTTTGTTTTGTTTTGCTTTGGTTTTTTTTGCAAACCTGGAACCTCGAGGCTCTAATGAATCAACATTCCTTTACCTTATTTTCTATAATGGCTTATGTTTCTTACACAAGACCTGGAGGCATCTTGCCAATGTCGTACTTATCCAAGCTGTGCCGGCTTCTTCTGCACTGCTGTTTAAGTTTCCTCCTATCTTATTTTATACCTGGTAGCTTTTGGCTGTGATACGCATGCTCACACACCCCCACCCCCTATTCTGTGATGGAAGCAGTGAGAGGGGCCTCCCTGGGGAGCCCCAGAGAAGCCCCATGAGGGAATGGCAGGTTTGGGTGGTGGCCAGCCCAGGCAGCAGGTGGTAGGAATCCAGAGGTGACTCATTCTTTCCTGAGCCCACTCTCTCTTCTTCCTACTGTGTTCTCACACTTTACTTTGTGTCAGCTCACATTTATTGAGTGCCCACTGTGGGTGCCAGCCAGCATGAAGATAAAACAATGACTAGAACAGGGTCCCCATTCTTGAGCCTATACCCTCTGGAGACTCTGCCAGTAAATAAGCATTCCCAACATGTAAGGAGCCTCCCCTATGTTGACCTTGACCAAGTGGATATGGAAAATATAGGAGCCACAAAAGGACATAGAGATTTTTCTATGAAGCAAGTTCAGATTCAGGTGTCACAAGGAAGTAGCATGGTCTTGTCTGTGTCCCTGCATGAACACAATTACAGGCTCACACACATTTGTATAAGAGTAAAATGCCACGAACCAAAGGCAGCAGCCCATTCCTGATTCTCTGTGGCTTTCTTTCCCTGGCCTGCCACTAATTGTTGGGCTAATTCTCACTGGCTGACAGCAGGAGCCAGGATGTATTTGGGGCTGGTGCCTTCAGTAGAAGGGTGCTTGTGTGTGTGTGTGTGTGTGTGTGTGTGTGTGTGTGTGTGTGTGTCCAGGGGGTAGGGGCTGCTGTCCATACCCAAGACCTGATGGAATTTATATTGGATGTCACTTTGGAGTTTGGAAGACATCGAAGGGGCAATAGAGTAAAGTTTAGGAGTGCAGGTGCTGGTTTAGATTTTAACCCCACCCTACTTTCTAGCTTTGTGATCCTGGGAAAATAAATTCTCTGGCTTGCTACTTCCTCATCTGAAAAATGGGGATAATGAATATACATGCATCATTGTGCTGTTGCAAGCGTGACAGGAGTTAATCCATGCAGAGCACTTGATAAACATTAATAATTATTGTTGCTGTCCTTCATGCTGGGATCTCTATGCTGTGTTTCTGAGGTCTGAGCAAGCACAGGCTCAGTCAGCAGAGATCTGTGTGGGGCAGAATGGTTACAGGACTGTTGCCCACAGAATGAACGCCCCAGGCCAGGGGGCCTTCTAGACAAGACCCTCCACCACATGGTAGGATGTCAAGCCATAACCTACCCATCCCAGATTCCTCTTCTAAAAGCCTCTAGCATTAACCTTTAAAATCCCAAACAGTTCAGGGGCACCTGGGTGGCTCAGTCAGTTAAACATCCGACTCTTGATCTCAGCTCAGGTCTTGATCTCAGGGTCATGAGGTCAAACCCCATGTTGGGCTCCACACTGAGCATGGAGCCTATTGGAAAAAAAAAAAGCGAAACAGTTAAGATCTAAGTTCCAACATGTCATTATGTGAGGAGACACAACACATTTACGCTTTACTGCATAGCGGAGACCTCTTGATGCACTGGCAAGTACTGGAAGCAGTCTGCACAATCCCTTGTTGTTTGGGAAGGGTGGAGACAGGGCCAGGCCATGCGGGGTAAGGCTTGGGGAAGCCATGAAGGAGCCCCAAAGAATCTGGAACAGCAGTGTGAGTGGAGGTGGATGGTGTTGGAGGTGAAGACACATGGGAGTGGGGGGGCTGGTGTTTGGGGCATAACGCCTGGGGTACAGCAGGAGCTCAGTAAATACCTGGCATGAAATGGCAGGTCCTGGAGGGAGGTAGCCCAGGGAACTGGGCGGCCTGAGCCCCGCTGCCCTGCTGGGGGCCTCCCAGCTCCACGGTAGTCAGGGGTGGGAGGAAGGCGGCAGGTGGTGTTGCTGCTCCATCCTCCCGGCCACACCTTCTTCACTCAGAAGAACCCCTCACTTACAGGCTAGTGGGGGTCCAGGCTTCCCCGGGGGGCTCCTGGAGCCGCAGGGCAGCCCAGGGAAACCACTCGCCCTGCCCAGGGTTGGTAGGAAGGTTGGTGACGTTGGGTTTCTGCAACTCGGATTAGCTCCTCTTTGCTAGGGTGTTTTAGTCTAGGGTGCAGAGCGGTGGAGAAGCTTAAATAAACGAAATTCAAGCCCTTGCTTCGGTCTACACGGCCCCTGAGAGGAGCCTGCACTTGCTGCCCTCCCTGGCCTGGAAACGATGCGAGATGCTGCCACCTGGTGTGCATCAGCAGCACTTGTCGCGCTTTTTCATTAGAATTGCAATTATTATTATTAATCATTATTATTATTTATTATTATTATCTCTGTTGGACTTAGAATTTTTTGTTAGAATCCTGATCTTTGTTCTTGGCCTCGGGTGACCCGGTGTGCACCAGGCCCCCGCTCAGTTCGCTGCTCCTGGGCGCCCCGCCCCAGCCCGGCCTCCCTGTGGGGCGGCCCGCAGGTCCCCAGTGAGCACCCCCCGCCCCGTTGCTCACCGAGCGCAGGAAGGCTGCCTTCATTCTCTGCTCCCCGCGCCCCCCTTTCCTGGTCCTAGTTCACCCTGTGAATCGTGAACCTGAGCGCATAACCGCCTGGCTCACGCGTCTCCCCCTGGCAATGCAGTAGCGGCCCTACCCGCGGGGGACCCGACCCCCGACCCTCCGGGGTGCCTCAGACGGCGACAGCACCGAACCATCTATGGTGTCTTTCCCTCTACATACAGACCTGTTGTAAAGTTTAATTCACAAATCAGGCACAGTAAGCGATTACTAGCTAATGCCAAAATGCAGTTATAACTATAATAAAAGTTACATGAATGGGGTCTCTCCCAAAATGCCCCATTGTGCCCTACTCACCCTTCTTCTTGTGACACGTGAGATGCCCAAATGCCCACGCGATGGCATGAAGGGAGATGAGTGTGGTAGGCGCTGTGACCAGGTTGGTGCCAGGCAACTGCTGTTGGCCTTGTGGCCATGTCAGAAGGGAGGTCACCTGCTTTTGGACCCCAGGGGTACTTGAAGCTGCAGAAAGCACAACTGCAGATAAGGGGGAACCACTGTATAATCAAGACCAGTGTTCCCACCATGGGGGCTAGGGCTCCAGTCAAGCTGGCTGGCTTCATCAGGCTGTTGGCGGCTTTCTGGAATACCAGCAGGTGACCTTTACTTCTGCTAACTGTTTTATCCACTAACGTTCACAGTAACCTTGTTATTGTCTCTTGTTCACCTGTGGGGAAACTGAGGCAGAGAGCAGGGAAAGAACCTATCAGAGGTCCCGCAGCCACCAAAACCCAGGTCCGGCTGACAGTAGAGCCCATGCCCTTAGCCAAGGTGTCGCACCGGGGCTGCTTCCCGCTTCTGCCCCTGGGCCCCTGTCCCCTCCCACCTGGAGCGCTTGCCTTCCATCGCCCTGACTGCTCGGCCAGCTCAGGTATCCCGACCTCCAGGCTGCTCCTAAGGGCCACACACTGGCCTGCTCTGCTGCCCCAGCCCTAAAGGGGTGGCACATGTGTCAGGCTCCACGGTGCACGGTAGAGGTTGTGCCTGTGTCTGCTTCCCTTGGCACAGGGCAAGCCTCTCGTAGACACTTTGAAGACAGTCTTGCAGACGGTCTGAACTAAAGGAAGTTTTGCTGAATTGGAGTAAGTGAACAGCACAGAAAGCGCTCTGGAAACTGTAAAATACCATAGAACATAAGTCAGCAGATGATTTGAAAATGTCTTTGATTTGAAGATGATTTGAAAACGATTTGAAGATGCAAATGAATTCAGAATATAAAATATTCATTTGTTTCTGAGCATGT
This sequence comes from Canis lupus dingo, assembly GCF_003254725.2. Taxonomy (NCBI): domain Eukaryota; kingdom Metazoa; phylum Chordata; class Mammalia; order Carnivora; family Canidae; genus Canis; species Canis lupus. The sequence goes on from NC_064244.1 coordinate 20,634,101, forward strand.
TCTTTTTTGATTTTAGCCCACTTTCTATGCCAGCTAGGGATTACTTCTACCTCTTTAACCAGGGGTTACTACATGGGGAAATATTCTGAGGAAGGGATTTGAAACTGTCCCTCTACAGACTTTACACGAAAGCAAGCCTGAGGGCGCCTGGGTGCTTAGTCCGTGACTCTTGGTTTCAGCTCAGGTCATGATCTCAGGGTCATGAGACTGAGATGGAGCCTTGCATTGGGCTCCGTACTCAGCACGGAGTTTGCTGGAGATTCTCACTCCCTCTCCCTCTGCCCCTCCCTCACTCTCTTTCTCTCTCAAATAAAATAAGTAAAAAAAAAAAAAAAAAGTTAAAAAAAAATCAAGCCTGACCTTCCCTGCAGAGATTCAAGAGGCTCCAGTGAAGTGACTCCAACTGTGGGAAAACCTTGCCAGGAAATGGAAGGGCCCTGGCCTTGGCACAGTCCTTGGTTCTGGCTGGGGCAGAATGACATTAACCTTCTCAGCAGAACAAAGGAGCCTCGAAATTATTTCTGAGAGTCCTTCCAGTCCTAGGGTTCTTAGATTCAGATCTTGGCTCTGCAGCCTCATTACTCAGTTTCTTAATTGATTTGGGAAATCAATTTCCTTGCCTATAAATTAGAGCTGGTCTAACTTATTGGAAAATTGTGGGCATTGCAGAGAAATATGAATGTGAATTGCTCATGCAATTTAAAAATCTAATGAATGCAGGGACGCATAGTGGAGCGCCGTGTTGCCACAGGTAAGTTAAGAGGGATGGCTCCCTCACTGTGGCCTGTTTTCTCTTTCTGGGAAATGAATTAGGTGGATGAAACCTGGAATCTTTTTTCTTTGGGGGTGACAACCAGATAGTAATAATCTGTGACATCAGAAACTAGGTCTCTTGTTCTCTAAGAAAGAATGTCTTCCTCCTTCTTCCGTTGTCACCCTTGTCCGGTGGTGATGACTCCCCACTCCTCTGACCTTCCTGTATTAACAGTTCTAGACTCAAAGACGAGCAAGCTCATGGCCTCCTTCTGCCCATGCTTCTGGTTGCTAAGAGTAATTGCTTTATATGAAATAATTTGGAATGAGGGGGGAAATACCTTATTAAAAGACTCAAATACTCTTCAGTCATATTTACACGCTTTGAAAATACTGAACAGTGATCAAAAAAATCTTAAAAGTCCGTACACAGCTTCCATGGCAAGTTTTACCAGATAGTTAAGAAAAAAAATAATTCCAATTTTACAGAAACTCTTCCAAGGCACAGCAAAAGAGGAACTCAATTTGTGAGACTTCCAAAATGTCAATAACCTAACAAAGGCAAGTAGGAAAATTATTGGCCAGTATTACTTATAATCATGGATGCAAAAAATTCCATACAGCGTACTGGCAAACTAACTCCAGCAGCGTTCAAAAGGGTAAGATGTCAGAACCAAGTCTGTTTCTTGGGGGAATGCAAGGCTGGTTTAACTTTTATTTTAGGTAATGTAATTTACTAAATTATTGCAACAAGGGAGAGAAATCATGATGATTTCACTGTATAGAAAAATATTTAATAAAATTCCACATCATTCATGATTTTTTTAAAAATCCTTTGCAATCTTAGAGAATTTTCTTAACATGATAAATATATATTAACCAAGCCAAACAAAAATCTGGCCACAGAGATCATTGTTAATGGTGAAAATATGAAATTATTGCTATTGAGATAAGTAACAATCAAAGGGCTGTCACAATCTTTAGTCATCATTGTTCTGGAAGTCTTAAAACGTACAGTAAGGCAAGAAAAATAAAAGTATAAGAATTATAAAAGAATAAATAAAACAATTATTACATAGAGGAGTCATTGTATATATGGGAAATCCAAAAGAATCAATGAAAAACTTACTAGATTTAATAAAAAGTTGTCAGAATTGTGGATGTAATATTAATATACAAAAATATTGTATTCTAATATACTGGCAAGAAAAATTTAGAAAATTAAATGAAAGAGCTATTATTTATTTTTGCTGTGAACCTAAAGCTATTCTAAAAAATAAAATTTGTTAATTTTTAAAAGTTGCTATTTAGAAGAGTGTATATATTAATTTCTGCACCCAACATGAGGCTTGAACTCACAACCCTGAGATAAAGAGTCAAGCACCCCTCGAGTAGCAAAAACATTTTAAAATTTTTAAATATTTATTGAAAAATAGGAAAGAAGTCAAATAAGTGGAGAAATATACTATGCTCATGGATTAGAATATATTCTTTTCAAATTGATTTATATTCTCAGAGCAGTCTCAATAGGTTTTTGTGTGTGTGTGTATTTGTATAATTACTAAGCAGATTCTAAATTTATATGGAAGTATGAAGGCCAAGTACAACCAAGGAGAAGAGATCAGCCTGAGAAGGCTAATAACCCTACCAGATATCAAGACATAGTATAAGCCGAACAAGTGACTCTTGAACAACACGGGTTTGAACAGCACAGGTTCAGTTATTCGTGGAGTTTGTTTTTTTTATAAATACAGTACAGAACTATAAATGTGTTTTCTCTTCCTTATGATTTTCTTAATGGCATTTTCTTTTCTCTAGTTAGCTTTATTATAAATGTACAGTATATAATACATATGCCATACAAAATATGTGTGAATTGACTGATTACATGATCAGTAAGTCTTCTAGCCAACAGTCGGCTGTTAATAGTTACATTTTGGTGGCAAAAATTATGCATGGAGTTTGACCATGTCTCTAATCCCTGCATTGTTCAAAAGTGATGTAATAATTAAGATTGTATGGTATGATATAGAAATAAAAAAACTGAACATGAGAACACAATAGGTCCAAAAACCAGAGCGGCACAGATATTGTCATTGGTTATACAACATAGCTGATATTACAAATTTGGAAGGAGAAGGATTGACATTTTAATAAATGTTGCTGAAACAATCATTTATCCATGTGGGAAAAATGAAATTGGATTCTACATCATACCATACACAAAAATCAATTCCAGGTGGATTAAAGAACCTAAATATGAAAGCAGAAGTTGAAAGCATTTATGAAAGAACATTTTCAGGGCTTGGGAATAGTGATGCATTTCTTAAGACAAAAATCTTAAGGAAGGTATTATAAAAAATTGTAAAGAAGGGCTCACATCCAGAGTATATAGGGAGATCTTATCAATGAATGAGAAAAGACAGAACTCAGGGCACCTGGGTGGCTCAGTTGGTTGAGCATCTGCCTTCAGCTCAGGTCATGACCTCAGGGTCCTAAGACACAGCCCCAAGTCAGGCCCCCTGCTGAGTGGCGAGCTTGCTTCTCCCTCCCCTCCCCACTCACTACCTCTGTCGCTATCTCTCTCTCAAATAAATAAATAAAATCATTTTTTAAAAAAAGATGAGGAACTCAACAGAGAATTGCATTCAAGATGTGGTCAAATATTGCACAAAAGAAGGATAATTCGGTACTCCTGGGTGGCTCAGCTGCTGAGCATCTGCCTTCGGCTCAGGGTGTGATCCCGAGGTTTGGGATCAAGTCCTGCATCGGGCTCCCGGCAGGGAGTCTGCTTCTCTCTCTGCTTATGTCTCTGCCTTTCTCTCTCTCTGTCTTTCATGAGTAAATACATGAATCTTTTTTTTTTTTAAAGGGTAATTCAATGGCCAGAAAGCATATGAAGGACAGCCAGCTTCATTAGTGATTGTTAAATGCAAATTAAAACCATAGTGTAATGCCATTACATGCACACTACATTTGGAATTTTAAAGGACTGAAAATATCCTGTTTTGGCAGGAATATGGAGCAACTACACTGGGGTGAGGGTGAATATTGTGGCAACATTTTGGAAAACAGCCAGCATTACTTTGTAACACTGAGCAGGTGCGCACACTCCAGGACCTAAGAACTTCACTGGTGTAGATGCTGTATTAATTTTCTAGTGCTGTGTAACAAAAACCACCGCAAATACAGCAGCTTAAAATATCACACACTTGTTAGCTCACAGCTCTATAGGTCAGAAGTCTGACAGGCTGGACTGGGCTCTCTGCTTAAAGCTCTCTCAAGGTCAAAGTCAAGGTGTTAGCTGGGCTCTTGTCTGGAGGCTTGGGGAGGAATCCGCTTCCAAGCTCAATGAGGTCATTGGCAAGATGCAATTCCCTGTGGTTGTAACACTGAGGTCTTGTCTCTCGTTTGCTGCCAGTGGTGGGGAGGACCTGGAGCCCTCCCTTTGTCCAGCAAGACCACGCCATGTCCTTCTCCTGCTTTGAATTTTCTGACTTCTTCAGCACACAGTCAGAGAAAACTGTTTTCAATCCTTTTTTTAAAGATTTTAAAAATTTATTCATGAGACACACACACACACACACACACACACATACACACACAGAGGCAGAGACAGAAGTAGGCTCCATGCAGGGAGCCCGATGTGGAACTCGATCTTGGGTCTCCAGGATCGGGCCCTGGACTGAAGGCTGCACTAAACTGCTGAGCCACCAGGGCTGCCCTGCTTTAAGCCCTTTAAAGGTTCATTCGATTAGATTAGGCACCCTGGGATGATCTGCCTTTTGATTGACTCAGACAATTGATTAGGAACCTTAATTACATATGCAGAATCTCTTTCACTATGTAACTTAACATAATCAGGAGTGTACTACCTCCTGAAAGTCATGTCCCAGAGAATAGGATGGGAAATATTGGAGGTGTTTTATAGTTTCCCCTGCCCCATATGTATCAATGAGAAACTATTCTACATGTGTACAAGGAGCCAAATACAAGAATGTTCATAACCCCCAAGTGAATGCATGCCGATGTTTATTGCCATTAGGTGAATAAATTATGATATAATCGTAAGATGGAGTTCAGTACAGCAATAGAAATAAGTGAACTACAACCACTTTCATCAACAGGCATGAACTTCACAGACGACGTTAAGCAAAGGAAATTTTTCACAGAAGAATGCATATACTTTGACTCCTTTCATATAAAGTACAGACAGAGGCAAAATGAGACTACTGTGCAGCAAAATCTCATGACTAGTGATGCCCTAAAATGTGGTAAAACTATTAAAAAGGGAATGAAAGGATTCTTAGAAAAATTATGATGTAGTTACTTCACATACCTCTGGGTTTAGGAAGAAAGATGCATCAAGGAGAGGAATGCAAGAACTTTCTAAGTTATTCTGATGCTCTACTTCAAAACTTGGATCATGGTTGTTTGTATATGTTTGCTTTATCATTATTTATAGTGTCAGCATATGTTTTATACACTCTTCTATAGTACAAAATATTCCAAATTAAATTTTTTTAAAGGCAAATTTTCTTTTTTTTAGAGGTGTGGGGGGAGGGGCAGAGGGAGAGACTGGATCTCAAGCAGGCTCCATGCTCAGTGCGGAGCCTGACATGGGGCTTGATCTCATGACCCTGAGCCAAAATCAAGAGTCAGATGCTTAACTGTTGGAGCTACTCAGGTGCCTCTAAAGGGTGAATTTTCAGTGAAGTCTTATGAAACCAGGAAGCTTTCACCAAACAATGGTTCTGAAAGAAAGGATCTCCAGTTTCATCTCAGAGCCAGACCCTCTCCACTGCTCTGCAATCATCTCTTGCCTATCCACCAGCACTCCCAGTGGGTTCTGGCAACTGCTAGTACGCAGCGGCGGAAATACAATTCTACTGTTCCAAGGAGTAAAGGGGGGACAGCGACGGTGCCCTAATATTGCAGCAAAGGGATTTAGGTGAGATTTACTTCATCTATTTTTTAAAACTGGTAGCACTGGCAACATTTGTAATGAATCTGTAGGATGTATATTGGCCTTCTGTGCTTGTCATTGCAAACCTAAGACCCCCCTCATCTTCATTCCTTTTACTGGCCCCCTATCATGAGGTTGAGAGAGAGTGCTAGCATCTCCTTATCTGAAATTTCATTTAGAATTCCCTTGAAACAACTGTTCCCTATAAAAATGAAACAGCAGAAGTGAAGGGGAGGAGGGCCATGCCCAGTAATTGGTCATTATGTTCACTTTATCCGTTGTAATTCATTTTGGCCCTCACTTCTATCTCCATGTCTCAGGTAAGCGCTCAGGAGACTTTTCTGCCTACGAGGTCTCTGAGGCACTGGAGCATGTGGCCATCCAAATGGCCCCCCTTTGGAACCCCCTTTGTTCTTTGAGGGCGCACTTTAGATGCTCCTACTGGCAATTTAGCGAAGGGCCCTCAGTGTATACCATTTGGGGAGATATAATCCATGCAGAAGTGTCTTAATTCAATCATTTCCATGCATAAAGGGCTTCACCATTATTTTATAGGATGAATGTATTTCTTTGAAAAGAGCGCCATGTGAGGAAATTAATAACTATTGAATCAGTAAAATTTAAATTCATTCTAGTAAGAAACTGTTACTAACAAATTATTTGTAAGTAACAAATCATTATCAGTTATTTCCCACCCCACCCCCTGCCCCGACACTGAGCATGGATCATGCAGTGCTGGAGCTCCCATGTCTCACACGGCAGCGAGAAGGGACTTGTTGGGTCATGCCGAGTGACATATGCATTAGGCCGAGCATCCAGGCTTTGATTAGTGTTTTGTCCAGGCCACACTTTTAGGATCACTGCATCAAGAGACTTGTTTTCCAGCGTGTTATTCTGTGAATTTTGAGTGAAAAAAAGTAACACTTTTCTATTGCATCAAGCAGGAAGGCCATAAAACCCCTAGGCTTGAGTTTATGGTATTAAGATCTTAAAGACTCAAGATTCTGTTTGTATCAGAAGTGAAAAGTAGAGTTGTGCTGGTGAATGCGGAATAGCACAGCACATATCTTTTCCCATAAAATGGGTTTATTGAATGAAATGTAAATGTAATGTAAATATACTGGTTGAAGCGGGATGGCTCATCAAGTTATTTAAAAGAGATAGCCTGTCCTATTAGGCTCCAGAACCTTGCATTAGGCCTGAAGAGTATATTAAAGTCACAAAACTTCCCCTTGAGGGTTGTAAAAACAAATCCCTGTTATTATGAGTTTAAAAAAGAAAAAAGCACTTATCTATAGAGGTCACTCCTCATGTTTTCAACCACAGATTTCCATAAGATAAAAACATGAGAATCAGAATTTAAGGCAATGTGTTGTACACACACACACATATATGTAAAATTATATATATAATTTATATATTTAAAAATATATATATTTAAATTATATATATATAATTTATAAATAAAATTTTATATATATATATATTCTTTTTGTTTAGCTGCACGTTCTCTGAAATTAGTCTGCTGGCCTCCCAGGCCCGGGTCTGGGGCAGCCAAGCACAGATTCTCTCTTCAAGGGCACAAGTGAAGGGCCTGGCTCGTGCCTCCTGCTGAAGGTCGTAGCTCCTCTTGGGCTGCCTGAGAACCTCTTCAACCTCTCAAACATCCAAGTGCCTAGGAATCAATACCTGTGCTGCTCCACAGCACCCATGAGGCCAAGATCCAATTGCATCTGTGAGCAAACTTCCTAGAGTGTATAGAAAGTGAGCCTTCTTCTCTGCTCTCCTTCTTCCTTCATGCTCATGTTTTTTATTTAAGTAGGCTCCACACCCAGGGTGGGGCTTGAGCTCATGACCCTGTGATCAACAGATCATTCATTCCACAAACCCAGCCCGGCACCCCATCTCATGCTCCTGTTTTGATTCATAAAGACAAGAGTGTGTTGTGCCTGAATCATCTGAATCTTAACTCTATAAGCATTTGATAAAAACTCTACCTTAGCCTAGAAAATCATCTGTCATCTTTTGGATGACATGTGCCAGGCATGTGGCCCTGTTATCAGAAAAATGGCTTCTAGCCAGCTAGAGGTTCAGGGAGCCCACTACAGTGAATGTGGCCCTGCAAGTGCATTCCACGCCTGAGGGAAGTGGCATGGAGCATGCATGCTGTGGGAGGCCGTGGCGTGCCAGGTGAGCAGCTCTAGCCTCGAATCCTGCTTCCTTTATGCATCCACTTAAGGAACATTTGAGTGCCTGCTGTGGGCCAGGTTCTGTTCTAGGCATTCGTGATGCATCAGTAGACAAAGTCCTGGTCTTTACAGAGCTTGCAAGCTAGCAGAGGGGGCATGTCCCAGACAAAACCAGTAAATTCTTGGATTTTGTGTTTGTTGATTCTGGGAAGAACAGTGTTTTACTTCAGCAACTCTGAAGTTGAGATGCCTTCCACAATCACTGGCATGTTTGAATTTCTGTTGGCTAGAACTATTTGTCAGTGCCTATGAATCTGCAAGCCATTCACATTGTTGCTACTTCTGTTCAGTTCCCCACGTTGTTGGTATGCGTAGGACTTAATTCACCATTTAGTCTGTCTTCATAAAGATCCTATGATGACTTAGCATTAAAACAAAAAGTTATCATGTACCCAGAAAAGTGTGGAAACCAAGAAGCAAATATCCATTCCTGGAAGATAGACCACAATTTTATATTTCCTAATAAACGACCAGCGGTGTTTTGACACCATAAGAAAGGAGGGTACCCCCAAGTGAGAAGAAGCAAGCTGTGTCATGTCTTACTAGTGAGCTATATATGCAGAAAGATTGACTATCACATGCCAAGGAATTCAGCAGAAAGGCAGGAAAAGTCTCGTAAAACCTCTGAATTACTAAAGGAAACGAGAGATTTGCCCTCACGTTAAGGCCATGACTCACTGGCAAGTCTTAGTGGCACATGACATAACGATGTTCCTTAAAATTAATTCTGCCTTAGCTGAAATAAGCTATTTTGAGTGTCAGATGTGTCGTGCAGGAGAACACAGCAGGGGGGGATGCTGGGAGGAGGTGCAGTTTTCAATGGTGGAGATGTGGATGTGCTCACTGAGAAGGTGGCATTTGAGCCAACACGTGGAGGAGCTTCCTTTCAGGGGACGACTGTTCTGAGAAGAGCAACTTTAAAGGAAAATTTACTGAAGGCTGTACTCCAGCCAAACACAAAATAATTTAGAGCCGTCACTGGGGAGTAAGCTCTGCCAAAGACCGAGACTTTGTCCCCTGGTTACCGCTAGATCTCCATGCCGGGCACGTAGTAGGCACTCGCTCAGTATTTGTGAATTAAGTGAATAAGCTCAACAAAAGGAAAGAAATACTACAGTGAGCAGTGAAATAATTAATGCTTGAAGTTACATTTAAATAACTACTGTCAATGTGGTTGTAAGGTCTAATACTGTTGTGGTCAGAATATTGGTAACCCCCCAGGTTCATATATTGGAATCCTAAAGCCCAAGGTGATGGGGTTAACAGGTGGGGCCATTGGGAGTACTCATGGGTGGGATCCATGCCCTTCTAAAGAAACCCCATGAGCTCTCTCATGGCACCCTCCGACTTTCAATAGGTTAATGGATACATAAACTGTGGTAACCCATGCAGCGGAATATTATGCAACGCTAAAAGGAAGTGAGCTATCAAACCATGAAAAAGCCACGGAGGAAACTCATGTGCGCATTACTAAGTGAAGGAAGCCATCTGAAAAGGCCACCTACTTTATCATTCCAACTATATCACATTCTGGAAAAGGCAAACTATGGAGGCAGTGAAGGGTCAGTATTTGCCAGATGTTGGCATGGGGTCAGGAGAGGCGAATAAGCAGAGCACAGAGGATTTTGGGGGCAGTGAAACCACTGCACAGGACACTACAATGGTGGATCCATGTCGTGATACATTTGTCCAAACCCATAGAGGACGAAACACCAATGACCAAAGATGTGTCAGTGTGGATTCCACTCTGGTGGGGGGTGTTGATAGTGAGGGAGGCTGTGCATGGGGGGGGGGGGGGGTATACGGGAAATCTATAGACTTAACCCTCAATTTTCCTATAACCTAGAACTGCTATAAAAAAATAAAGTCTCTTAGAAGTAAAAGAAAAAGCATGAAAGAGGCCCTACTGATAATAATTATAATCCTCAAACTAGAATGCCACATTATTCCAACAAAACCCAAAGGCCAGGGGCCATTGAGAAGGGGGGTGGGTTATAAGAAGTTATGAATATCTCATCTGGCTTGACTCGGAGAAGAGAGAGGTTATAAATACTAGTTAATTATTGATGTGGCTAGGAAAATGTAGTTTAATTGAGTTAGTTAAAAATTAAAGTAAAGCTAGTAGAATAAAAATAGAACGTAGAACTTCAAAAAAGAGGACAGCAAAGAACAAAGAAAAAACTGAATGAAGCCAGTCTGTTAGGAAAGGTTTTCTCTTTATATGTGGGGAAGATATAAAGAGAAAACATAAATGGAGCTGGCGAGAGCAGGACACCTAGCTCGGCAACACTGGGATCCGCCCCATCAGGGGCAGATGGTTCTGGGTGTGGTGAGGGAGGAGGAGGGGGCTGCCCAGGACATACTTTGGGGCCTCCTCGAGTGGGGTGGGTGCCGGCAGGAGAGGCTCTGGGGGCCAGTCCCCTTCATCCGAGGAAGCTCATGGGCTGCAAAGGAAGGGAGTTTGCAGAACCTGCTTCATGCCTTCCCGGCCGACTGTTGGCTTGGGGTGGGGGGGTCCCCGGGTGTTGCCAATGGCAGGAAATCGGGAAGGCAAAGGAGCAAAGGACACAGGAGCAAAGACTTTATCCATCGCCTTTCCCTCCTCTCCAAGCTGTGGGGCACGAGGCTCCTCGGGGATCACACTGTCTTGCTCACTGCCTCCCACCCCCTGCTTGGATGTTGGGAAACTGGGGGGCAAATCCTCCCTTCCCAGGCCAGCTGTGAACCCTGCAGGAAGCTGTTCTTTGGTGATCCTGGTGGAAGTTTGAGAGGAAAGGCATATGAGTAGCAATCTGAAGATGCAAGTTGCAATCGCAGAATGGCCTCCTTGTTAAAATGAGTGTAAAAGCACTTTGAGGGTAAAAACACTCACATGGGTGTACCACGTATGGCACAGTACGTTTGTTAAGAGACAAAGCCCGTTCCTTTGAGTGCGCCGGGCCTTTGCAGGCCTCTTCCCACTGCTGGCCTGGCCCCCCCGCAGATGCTCACATAGCTTGTATCCTCTTCACTTGTTCTCTGCTCAGATGCACCCTCCTCAGAGGGACAGTCCCTCAGTACCTTTGCCGTCTCTCTCCTTCTTTGCTTTGTTTTTTACCCTCTCTCTCTTTCCTTGCTTTATTTCTTAGCACTTCTCATTCCTTGACATTGTGTTATGCATTTATCTGTTTGCTTTTTGCCTTTCCTCTCAATAGGGATGAACTCCAAAAGGGCAGAGAGTTTGCCAACTTCTCCATCCCCAGCTCCTAGAACAGTGCCTGGCACACAGACATAACTATTGATATTTGTGGAGAGGGGCGACCAGTCCAGTTGGGTTGGCCGAACCACAGCCCTCACTTCCCCTTCTGTAATGTCAGATTCACAAGACAGCTTGCCTCATAGTTTTGGTAGGTTTTCATCTCTGGATTAAAAAAAATATATCTTGCATTTCATTGCATAGTAATATATCGACCTTCCAGTTAACAAAACAGCCTCTGAGATACTGGGTTACAGAACCTGGAGACGTAACCATGTCAGAAGCCTAAACCCTGCTGCCCGTGTGCGGTGTCCCATTGAGTATAACCTTTTGTTTGTGAGCACGTAGCTCGGATCTGCCAGCTGGACAATCATTCAGAGATAATAAGGCGGTATAGCAGTTCCCAATGGCTATGTTTGGTTGGTTCTGTCCTCAGCTGACATGATTTTATTAATACCAGCAATCACTCTTTACCATTCTATTATTTTCCAGTGTGATTAATGGTAAGCCTATGGATGAAAGGAGCTTTACAATAGTAAACGATTATTTAAGTCATGCTTTGACTACCTCCAGCTGCCTGTTCAAGTGGAAACCAACTGCTCGAGGAGGAAAGTAATTGCTAGATGTAGAATTTAAGTACCAAGAAGTGGTAAGGTCGGGAAGAAGGTTCTGAGGAGGACGGAGCATCCTGCACGGGGCAGGCTGGCCTTCCAGAGCTGCACTCAGGCCAAGGCAGGGATCAACCATCTCGTTAGCAATCTGCAGGTCCAAAGGTCCTCCAGGAGAGAGCATGAGCCAGGAACAATAGTTGTTATGAAGAAGGAGGGAGGGCGCAGAGGAGGCAGAGAAGAGGAATAAAGAAATTGGTTTCGAAAAAAAAAAAAAAAAAAAAGAAATTGGTTTCGTTGGGGAGTACTAGAATATCATGATAAGAGAATTTTGCTCTCTGACCTCATTATAAGATCTTCTATCCAGAACACTTATTAAGGAGGGCAAGAACTGGTTCTCACTTTTCCATTGACTTCTTAATGATCTCCACAAGTCAATGTGCTTTCATGTTGTCAGAATTGCCCTGGACAGCTTCAGCTCTGAAAGCAGCGCTTCAGGACACGGATAGCAGGCATCGAGAGGCTTCCAATTGTGAGGGGAAGCTGGTACCAGTGGACAGAAGTAATAAACATCCTGTTGGCCGCTCCCAGAATTCCTCCTCCTTTTTGGGGTTAATGTTGAAGAGCTGAAGTCTGCCCTGGCTCCCAGGATGACTTTCAGGGTATGTTTTTGATCTCTGATGCCAGCTGCTATGTTGGAGCCGGAGAAGGTTATAGGATAAGACTAGCTCAAAGGGTAAATTTTGATGAAAGCTGTTACAGGAAAAATCCCATCCCTTACTGGAACATTCCATAATTCCTTCTTGGTTGAGTGCCCCTGGTTGGCGCCAGAACCAGATGTGGTGTTAACTGATGGGATATAATCAGGGAGGATGGAAAGAATCCCGCAATACAGGTTTGCCTCCAGTTCAGCCTTCAAGTTGCCTTCTTATGTTCTCCTGGTTTATGCTCAGCACATTCAGACAGGTGACATTCTACCATTAGCATTTAAAGCTTTCCAGACTACATTTAACATGTTGGCAACAAAGATATTGCTGGAATCCTTCCCTGCTGTGTCTAGTAGCAATATCTGAGGAAAATAACGCAGTTGCAAAAATTTTAGCATAAGGGGTACGTTAGCAACAAGGGGCCTTGATTAACGGTTAAAAAAAAGAGAGAGAGAGAAGACTGTATATGGTTAAGAACGTGGGCTTGGCAGTCCAAAAACCTCCAAGAGCTCCTGCCTGGTAGCCTTATGAGCTTCACCTCATTACCTGGCTTCGGAAACCTCAGTTGCTTCACCTGTGAAATAGGGAGCCTCTGTCATGAGAGTTCCCAGGCAGGATTCTCAGTGGCAGGCCTTGCATATTCGAAATGTACAATAAGCAAGTGTGGTGCTATGATTACGGCTATTGCTGTGCATTCTGGAGAATAATGGGAAGAAATTTTAGCCCAAACCACACGGACTGGAGATCTTCTCTGGCCAAATCCCCCAAAATCAAACTCAAGAATCTCTCAACAGTGTATAATTGTGATCAACACGAACTGGACTGTTGTGTGCCGCCCCAACCCATCTGTCCTACCATCTCCAGATTTTATTTAAACAGTGAGAATCTTACTGTGTTACTTCCTGCCCCCTCCTCCTCCAGGAAGAAGTCTGGGGGCCTCTGCCTTGGTCCTCCTGTAAACCCATAGTTCTCACTCGCTTTCAGGAGAGACTCCAGACTGCCGAGCTGGATTCTGATCAGATAGGAGGGTTGGTAGTGGCCCTTGCAGACACCAGGCTTCCGCCACAGTGGCCCCCTCTTCCTCTCTCCCTGTCTTTGTCCACTTTGGCCACTGCCATTCATCTTTAAGGCACAAACCAAATGCCACATCCTCTGAGTCCTTGGCTCAGACCCAGCCACTCACTCCCTCTGTTGTGCAGGAGCCCTGGTGTAGCCCTCTGGTTGCATTTATTTTGTGGATTAGTGGATGGTGGCTTTCCTGTCCCCTTCCCCCACTAGACCTTGAGTGTCTGAGGGGTTCAGGCCATGTCTCACTCATCTTGGGGGCCTCCATGCACGTCCACTGCCTGATAACAGAAGATGCTCAGCACGTTGCCAAATCAACGAATGGCAAAGGTGTCACCTCGGGGAAGTGAGGTGCACCCCTGGGTGCCAACCTGCCTTCCTACCGTATCCCGTGGGGATGCTAATGTTAGCACAGCCTGTGCTTTCTCAGCTCCAGCATGCTCAGGACTTCCACTTCCTGAGGCTGGAGTATCGTTTCCCCTTTCCCTTGCCCTGCTCACTCCTAGGCACCTTGAAGCCTTGGCTAGAAGGGCTGCAGTTTTGAATAGTATTCAGTCCTGGTTGTAATGTGTCGGCCTCCCCTGATTACCTGTGGACCCCTGAGGATAGACAAAGCGCTTTGTCTTCCATCACTATAGTTTGGAGCCTGGTTGAGTGCCTGGAACATGGGATTTACTACAGAATTTTTTTTATGGTGTGTGTATAGATGAAAGTTAGACAGTGTCCTCCTTATTCATTTGAGACTTATTTACTCCTGATGTTTTAGTTGCCTTTTTATATCTTAGACTTCTGGAAACTGCTTTTAGCAACCGTCCCAGGCCTGAAGATTTAATAGGCCCTTACCAGATATTGCTTGCTGACTCAAGGTTTTCCTTACTGTTGAGCGTTACCACTTCAATTCTGCCATTATTAAATTTCTTAACGTTATCCCGGAAGTGACAGACACACACTTAAACTTTAAGCCCAGGCTTTCGCAGAGAAGCGGAATTATGATTATAGATAAACAGACATTCATACGTAAGTGAATCGAGTGCTGCTGGATGGCAGAAAAGTAGCTCAACACTAGAGGCCCCTCTCTCCATATCATCCCATGGCCCTTCCCAGGATCTTCGCCAGCTTCAGCGGCTTCTGGCTTGGAACAAAAAGTGAGGAGCAAAGGAAATTTGAACCAGTAAATTCTTTGCGGCATCACAAATTAGATCTTAAACATCAGGCCTGAATTGCCGAGGCTCTGGAAGAACCACAAGAAAAGTACTATTTTCTGCCCCCAAATTCTAGCCCCAGTTTAATTTTATTCTATTTATATCTGGCTCTTGAATTAGCCCATGTGACTTTATTCAGCTCTTTTTATCTCATCCCCATCTGGGAGGCAATCTGGGTTTGGTTACTAGTTTCATACTGAATTATCACTGTGGAATATAATAAGCAAGGAGTGGTGTTCCCCTGTCCCTCCTAGTGGCATGTCAAATGGCAAGACTAGAGCAGTTCGGTAATGAGTAGGATGTCCTTATTCAAGGGAAAGCTTGGATGGGGAGTATGGTATGATACCCCACAAGCAGTAGAGCACTCTTCCAGAGGGATTCTGGGGAAGAGCAAGTTTTATAGTGTTAGAAGAGGCAGTGTGGAAACAGGGCACGGTAGACTAGTGGGTCGGGGGTGTCCTCTGAAGGCTAGCAGGTCCTGTTTTCAAGGGTAGGTGAGCTAGCTGGAGCTCTGATGGAAGGTTGTGATTGGCATATGTTAGCTTCCCTTGACAGATGTTTCCTGTAAGCCAGGCTGATTTAGGTTTAGATTTGTGGTGTGGTCCAGGCCACTGGGGCAGCCTCCATTTTGTGGGTTCCAATATATGAATTAACTTTATCTCAGTTCCCCCCTTTGAGAGTATTGATCAAAATCTACGATACTAGAGCTGTTTCAAGGTATTGCTTTTTGTTGGTGTTGGAATCAGGTTGGGTCTCCAACTGGAAATCATAGATTAGGATATCAAGGTCCCAGTCCCTTCATTGCCCTTTTTTCTTTTTTATCTTGTTTTTAGCATTCTGAGTGAAGGGAGACCATTTGTCTGGTCACCAGTGGCTGCACATATGCATTTAAAGCTTTTGAGAGAACACAGTGTACCAGGGAGACTGTTAGAATGACTATAAGCAGGATAATATCCAACATTTGGAGAATGGTTGGAAGCCACGATCCCCATAACCCAGACTAACTTAGATGAAACAGATCAAAGAAAGGCCCATGGAAGGAGTCACTTTTGTAAGCCAAATGGCTTGTCCAGTGATCTTATCTAGCTGACTCTCAACTTTCCCAGAAGTGTTAATGTAAGTGTGGCAAGTCATGTTGGCCACAGCACAGACATCTCTTTGCTCAGCTAAAAGATAGTCAAAAGCTGTCCTATTATCAGGAGCAACTCTGGTCAGAGAGTGTAGGGATTTTTTTTTTTTTTGACACCTACTGCTGTAGCAGGAAATTCTGCAAAACTTTCAAGAGTTAAGAAGAGATTCCTAATCATAACCTCATGTATACTCACTCCAAGCCAGGGTAGTAGGGATCTGCCCAAAGAAGTGAATTTTGAATCATGAATGCCTCCTGACAATTCCCATTTGAGCCTGTGATGTAGGTTGAGAAGTGTAGCCCGACATGACGGTTTGGCTATGGACAGTCAGGTGTGCTGAGGTAGCACAGACCACAGCTTCCAAACATTTCCCATCTATTTAACATGGAGCTGCCCATAAATGAGGGGATACTAGCCCTCCATAGATAAAGAAAAGCCCAGGAGGAGCACAGTGGCATTACTAAAAGTGATGTCCCATGGTGGAGGCTGTTAGAATAGTGGAACACATGGCAACTAGCCAAGGCTCTGAACAGGAAAGATTATAGCCCTGGAGGCAAGTCAGATTGAAGAGTCTATAGACCACAAGATGGTATTATACCAATTTCTCTTTCTGTGGCAGAGCCAGGATGGGAAGTTTCTCAAGTTTGGAGTTTTTAATTGGAAGCAGGGGCATTGACTTGCAGGGACAGGGTTAGAGAGTCTGACACTATAGAGAGGGAGCTTAGCATCTAGCACAAGGCAAAGAGGCATTGTTTGTAGAAAAATTTGTAACGGGCAATACTAAAGGAGCCCAGTATCATGAACTCACCGGGGGGTTTGGTGGCAAACCCATCAGTCAGATAGATTTCTCCATTTCCATGAACTCCAGAAATATGAATGATAACATTATTTTCCCCACCTGCAGAAAGAGAAAGAATGGCAAAGCAGATAGCAGATACCAAGGGGGGGAGGGGTTTTGTGTTGAGAGGGGAAGGGATCAGGATTCTGGTTCTAATGTCTTGGGTACCAGCAGTCTACTTTGTGATATCAGTGGATTCTTGTCCCAGGAAGCTTGATTTTGAGGTCACTAGTGTTTGTACAGGACAGTATCATGTGGAGCCTTCTTCAGTTGTGAAATATACACCAAATTTCAACATCTTGTAATTTGGCCAGGGTGTCTGTGCTCAAGGGTTCTTGGCAAGTGTTCTTTTCATGAATCTCACTTTTGCAAAAGGATCATAGTAAAGCAATAACTGTCTGTAAATGACAAAAGACTTAAAAATGCCCATGGTTGAAAATCTAAGGAGAGTTCATTTGATAAGGAAATGTAGTTATTTCTGTGACATACAATAATTTAGGATAATAATTGGACAATGGGAGTATGGACAACTTTCTAGACTTTAACCAACTTTTGGAATTCCAATATTAGTAATATATATCCAAATACATGTAACCTAAAGTTTATCATTACTTCTTATTTGACAATGCTACCCACATAATTCAGCATACCAAATAAACCTAATTAGTTTAATGCCTCTCCTTTCCAAGATGAGAGACAAATCCTTTGAGATTTTCCAGGGATTCTCTGGGAAATCTCAAAGTTACTTTGAGTTCAGAAGACTTCATTTAGAATTTGGTTTGGAGATGTTGTCAAAATGGCTATAGGTTTGAACATTCGACTAACCAGGATCACAGATAAATAGGAAATAATACTTAATTATCTATTTCACCAAAGTGATGATGAGATGCTAAAGGCAAACACAGAAGGTTACATAATGATGAACAGAACTTAGCTCCTTTAACATCAAGAAGACTGGGTTTTCCTAAGTAATCCTACCTGATAAAGACAACAGGAAGCATAGTAAATTATTTTGGTTAAGACACAAGATCTTTGCTGTCCAAGTAGATTACTCAAAAGTTAAAAAAAAAAAAAAAACTTTCACAATTTCTTATAAAGAACAGATCAATAGTCCAAGAAAACTTTGTTCTTTTAACAGAGAGAAAACCAAATTCCAATTTTGTTCCAGTGTACTTTTTTATATTAAAATCATTTTTTAAAGAACTTAATTAAATCCATTCCAATCTTAGCCAGGTTAACTGCACCTAAAACTCCTTTCCCAAGATTCCGCTCTCATAAATACTTTACCATTTTTTTTATATCCATTCAAGTTTGTCTTATTCCCCACCTCCCTTTCTCATTCTGGATCAATAATTTTACTTTAGCACAAAATCACACTCCCTTCCCTTTACAAAAACCACATACGTATACCTTTTACCTTTTCTTACCAAAAATACATCCTACTTTCTCTTCATAAAGTTGTTAACTTTATTATTTCTAGTAATTTAAATTATTTATATTGACTAGAATTCTTAACACTTAGAATCATTAATTTCTAGTGAAAACCAAGAAGTAAGCACTTGCGAACTGTCAAACTACAGTTCTGTGGATTGGCCAGTTTATATACATATTATAATTTCTAGAAATATATTTTTGCTTGCAGTGAATTTTTCACTGTGACACAAAACACGTTTATGAGTAGACTCAAATATTTTTAGTTCCTCTGGAAAAGGAAGCCAAAAGTAGATAAACCTATGTTGAGTAATTAATGTTTCAGTATTTTATCTTTTTAGAAAGTGATTTAGATATTCAGTGAATATTCATCATTTGACCATGTGACTTTAAGGTTTCAAGTTACCATATTTTTTAAGTAGATATGCCATGACTGTAAATTATTGTTGAAAAGTTTATAAAATTGTATCTTACTTATATCTATTTAATTTACTTATTCTTAATAATTATGTTTAGATTACTCATGAGACATTAAATGGCTAAACATTTTAAGTATCTTTCTTGCCGACAAATTTTGTAGCAGAGATAACATGAGCTTATTTGACTGGTAGCAAAACCTAGGTAGAATGAAACTTTTGTGCAGAACTGTATTTAATATTGATAGTTCAAAAGAGCTACCAAGAGCTTTTGTCTTTGGGCTTTGGTCCAGTGTGGAGCCCAATGCAGGGCATAAACTCACCACCGGGAGATCAAGACCTGAGCTGAGATCAAGAGTCAGAGCTTACCTGGCTTGAGTCACCCAGGAGCCGCAAGACATGCCTGTTTTAATTAAACTGACAAACTAGCTTTTGTTTCCTGAAGGTTACCCTAAATCATGAGAACTTGAACATTTATGTTGGTTTCTAAATTTCTGAGAGTATGCTTATTTATATAAATGCTTAATTTTTTGAAGCTTATCAAATAGAATTCTTTACAAATTAATTTTGTCAGTACCAAGGTAGAAGAAAAAGCCCATACTTATAACACACATACATAGACATACATAGTATACAGACAGATAAAAACAGATCTGATAGCTTATGTTTTAAAATTTTAGCCATTGACAGTCAAGATAATGCAAAACTCACTAACTTATAAAAGAATACTTGGATCCAAACTGTGTTTCTAGCAAATGAAATAAATTAAGCTTACCTGCTCAGATGCCTTCATCTTTGGAAAGATTTTTCATTTTCCTTGTCTCCAAATTTTTTCTCTTTTTTTCTCTCTTTTTTCCTTCCCATAAGAATTACCTCCCTGAAGTTTGCATTTCAAAGAGATGGCCCTTAGTTCCCAGAGAAGACTGAGTAGAACATTTACACTGCAAATGGTCAGGAAAAGAATGCAAGTCCCTCCAAGAAGGATTTTGTTTCCTAACTTCAGAATTTTACAAACCACACCTTTATAGATGAATTGGAGAGTTTGGGGTCAAGAGAATTGGTCAAGAGGATAGGTGGGCTTTGAATTGCTTTTTGAGATGAGTTTTTGTTCCTGTAAAGGCTCAATTTATAAGATAAAGACACTTGTTTTTAATTTCTTAGACCTAGGTTGTAACCTGAATGACCTCCCAGGCTGACCTGCCCATCCAACTACATTATCTTCAGTTTGCTTCTCCCCACCCCCCCCTTTCTGGTTTGTTTCCCTGGTGGTCTAGTGGTTAGGATTCCATGCTCTCTTTCTGGCTTGCTTCTTTATGTCTTTCTATCAGGGAGAAGATTTTCAAGTAAGATGGAAATCAAAACATTCCTATGCTCTAGATTTAGAGCTCTCTGTCTTTGGAATGTTTTTCTTTCCTTCTGGGTACATAGTTTCATTTAGCTTAGAGGAGGAAGACATAGAAAAAAGTTCCTATCAGGCTCTGAATATCAGCTTTCAATTTGGCCAATTTCTGACCACAGAGCTGCTTAAAAAATCCTTTCAAGTATCTTGTCAGGTTTCACCCAAGACAAATAGTCAATATTCCTGGCAAGATTGAACAACCCCTTGGATGCAAGAGGCATCCTCACAGAGGGTGCAAAAGATAGTACCCTCTCAGGATCCAGAGCCACTGCCAAAGATCACCTGAAGAAAGAAATATTTAGACAGTTTCCTTGAGAACTGGCAAAAGTTGAAAGGACACCAGCTACAAATGGAGTGCAACCCACATTTCTGTTTGGCCCTATCTGGCTGCAAAATGGGATGTGGGCCACATTTCTGTCTGGCCATATTTTTAGAGCCCCCAACCTGATTTTGCCAAGCCAAGTTCTCAGGACACCATTTGAGACACACGAGAAGGCAACAGTTGTCCCTGGGAGAGAAAAGATCAATAATCAGTGGGTCTAGGTTTGGAAAGGAAGGGACATGAAATTTTACCTTCCTCTTTGGGCACAGCAGAGGTTTGGGAGAGCTAATTCTGGTGAGGATTCTCACCCTGTGCCCATTTTTTCCAGTTTTCCTAGGATCTCACCTACAAGGTCTGAAGCAAGTGGGGTTTAAAGCAGAGAGTGTAGCCCTCATATCTACCAGAATTTGGTAAGGTTTTCCATTAATTTTAATTTTAATTTCCCCTTGGCGTTTAAGGGAATATCTGGTAGCAGTTGCAAGAGAATCCTTTGGAGTCCCATCAGTCTGGGAGGAGCTCATATATATGGGGGGGTCCTCCACTGAGGGCAGATATGAGGTGTCTGTAAGACTACTAACTTGGCAGACTTTTGTTTACAGTCCTGTGGTCTCTTCAGAGAAGACAGTACAGATAGAGGATTAGTAGTCCCTGAGTACTCATATAAAGGAAGATATAGGGGAGTAGCGGGGCTCATGTCAGCCTTATGGTCTTTTGTTTTAGGTACCTCTTGTGTCTTTAATTTTTCATAGCTTTTTGCAATGAGCATTTCAATGAAGCTATTTTGGCATTTTGGAGCCTTTTAGAGGCTTTTGTGTGCCAATTAGAATAGGTACCCCATTCTGTTCATTGATTTGGGAACAATGACTTTTTTTCACAATACTTAACTCAAGGAGCCATCCCTCCCATACAAAACTAATAACACCAAAATTTTACATTCTTCCATCAAATTAAAAAGATAATCAAGGTCAAATTTCAGGTCATGAAAAATACTGTAAAGACCTAATTTAGCATTTTACAGCCGGTAAGGATTTTAGTCTCTACCCAAAATCTCCTTTTATAGATAGGGGAAATGAAGCCCAGGAGAGTTCAAGGATTCCCTAAATCCATACAATCAACTGTGTTAGAAGGTTTAAAAGGTTAGAACTAAGGTGATTTAAGAACTGGGTTTCCTGATTCCTAGGAAATTGCTCTGCACTGAGCAAAAATGACTTGAGAGCTATTTGTGTGGGTTGGCTTGTAGATTCATTGTGGAACCAAGATTCTTACTGCTTTAGTACGTTTCTACTACTTTCAGCAAAAAGATGGATCAGTTTTTTAAGTCACTGGCTACTTTCTGATTCATTCTCTCAATAACTCTCTCTCTCTCTTTCTCCCTCTCTCTCTCCAGTATAAAGGAATTTTCTATCTCAATTTTAAAGCATCCCTAAACTAAGTAGGATTATTTAAGAGAAAAAGTTAGGGTAATTTACATGGTATTATTGAAAAGAAAAGGTAGAAAAACCTGTTAGTGAATAAAGTGAGCATGTAAACTGCTGAGAAATTGGACCATGTCAGTGTCAAAACAGAAGACAAGTACACAAATTCACTTGGCAAATGTAGAGAAGAAAGGACAGAAGAAGAAAGCAGAATAGAAGCCTCACAAAATATTTATCTTTCATCTTTGGTTTTTTGTTTTTAAAGACTTGATTTATTTATTCATGAGAGACACAGAGAGAGGCAGAGACACAGGCAGAGGGAGAAGCAAGCTCCCTGCAGGGAGCCCGATGCGGGACTCAATTCCTGAATCCCAGGATCATGCCCTGAGCCAAAGGCAGACGTTCCACCGCTGAGCCACTCAGGCATCCCTATCTTTCATCTTTGTTTGAAAAATGGCAAGAGGAAATTTTTAAGAAACTATCATGAAGTGAGTCAGTACATAAAGTAGGAAACAAACAACAAAATGAGCAATATTTTGATTGCAACCCACTGGGACCAGCAGGGCCAGAATATCTTTGTTGCCACAAGCATAACCACCCCTCCCTTTTAAAATTGAGGTATAATTGACATATAATATTCATTAATTTGGGGGATACAACATAATGATTCAATATTTGTATACACTGCAAAATGATCACCACAATAAGTCTAGTTAGCATCTGTCACCACACATAGTTACATTTTTTTTTTGTAATGAGCACTTTTAAGATCTACTCTCTTAGGAGCTTTCAAATAGGCAGCGAAGTATTATTAACTATAGCTGCCACGCTGCACATTACATGCCCATCACTCACTTTATAACTGGAAGTTTGTATCTTTTGACCCCCTTCATCCATTTCACCACTGGTCCTTGTCTGACAACCACCAATCCATTCTCTGCATTTATGAGCTTGGTCTTCTTTTTTTAAAGATTCTACATGTAAGTGAGATCATATGGGATTTGTCTTTGTCTGACTTATATCAGCATAATGCCTTCAAGGTCCATTCATGTCACAAATGGCAAAATTTCATTCTCATTTTACGGCTAAATATATTCAATATGTATATTGAATAATAAATTATATATATTATATAATATTCAAAATATTGTGTATATCTACTACATCTTCTTTACTCATTTATCCACTGATGGACACTTAAGCTATTTCCATGTCTTGGCTATCATAAATAATGCCGCATATATCTTTTTGACTTAGTGGTTTTGTTTTCTTTGGATAAATATCCAGAAGGGAAATTGCTGGATCATATGGAAATTCTATTTTTAATTTTCGAGACACCTCCATACTGTTTTCCATGTGGATGCACCAATTTACATTCCCACCAACAGTGCACAGGGGTTTCCTTTTCTTTCCATCCTTGCCAACACTTATTTCTTGTCTTTTTGATTATATCCATTCTAATAGGTATGGGGTGATATCTTATTGTGGTTTTGATTTGCTTTTCTTTGATGATAAGTGATTTTGAGCATCTTTTCAAGTGCCTGCTGACCATCTGGATGTCTTTTTTTGGAATAAAGTCTATTCAGATCCTCTGCCTATTTTTAAATGGGATTATTTGGTTGGGTTTTTTTTTTTTGATATTGAATTGTATGATTTTTAAAATATATTTTGGATATTAACCCTTATCAGATACGTAACTTGCAAATATTTTCTCTCATTTAATAGGTTTCAAGTGCACCTCTTAAATGAATAATCTTGTCTAGTTGGAATATTTCCTGTAATAGCCATTGTAATTCTACGTTGTTTTAATAAGATTTTGCCATTTTTGTAGACATCTATAGCTTCCAGGACCACAGTTCTTAGACTAAAATAAGCAGTTGTATTCAAAGGTGGCACGTTTAATTCTTTGAAACTTGGGGATCTCATTTCTTTAGCCAAGCCTTAGGTCTCTTGGAGCCAAATTAATATGTAAGGGAATATGCCCCTGAGTTAGAGATTTTGTGGCGTTTTACAGTATACTTTTTTTGCACAGAGATTTTCTTGAGAATTGGCAGATGACCTACTGTCCATCTAACCCATTTCATGAGCAATTTATCCTAGCACAGGAGTTGGGTCGTGAGCACTCTAACAGCTTTTAAGTGCTTGACCCATGCCCATCAATTTTGTAGCTTTGGCTCTCAGACTCCCATGAACAACAGATCTATGATGTCCTTCATGAGATTTCTTTATAATGGTAGAGTCCTAATGGCTATTAATAGTCCTGATTTAGGCCTACTTAGATTTTGATGTGGTCAAAGAAATCCAAGTTTCTCCTCTAAATTTATTTCTCCAAATCCCCAGCAGTCTATGCTGTGGACTTACCTCAAAGCTCTGGGAGTCTTCTGATAGCTGCCATCTTATTTTCTTAGACTGAGGGGTACCCATTATTTTCCTTGTTGAAATAATCCTCCTAATTCAACTAGATTTACTGTTTCTGGCTGCTGGTGCCCAGTTTCTGAGATCTGTCAGGACCCCTGAAGGCACTTACCTTGTAGATGAGCTTCGACACAAACCCAAATGCTGTGAGTTCACTAAGTCTCTCCTGGAAAATCTGGAGTTAGAAGGATTAAGACAAACTCAAGGAGCTCAGAATACAAAATAGAGTTTGATCCGAGAGAAGCTTTGGGAGATCCCAGAGAGCAGCCTAAAAGGCAGAGAATCACAAGGGCTTTGTAGGTACCCTCACCTGGACCTAGGAGCGGTCCCTGGGATCTTCAGCAGCTGTTTCTGGGTCCCATCTTGTGACCAAAACTGTCCAATGACAAAACTAAAACAATTAGTAAGGAGTTTGATGTCCTTTATTTGAAGGAAAACAACCCAGGGATGAGGGATTCTGGGCAAGAACAAGTTTTATAAAGTGTTAGAAAAGGCAGCATGGAGACAGGACATGACTGGCTAACAGGTTCTGTTTTCTCCAGTAAGATGAGCTAGCTGAAGGCCAGGCGGAGGATTAAGACTGATGCACTTCTCGTTCCTTGACAGGTGTTTCCCATAAGTGCAAGCTGCCTTGGCTTTATGTGTTTGTGACGTGGGCCAGGCCACTGGCAGGGTGCGGGAATGGGGGGGCTCCCTTTTGTGGGTCCCAATATCTAAGCTAGCTCTCACACATGAAGGAAATGGGAATAAACTCAAGTACCAGGGTTTCAGAGCTCAGGCTGTGCCTTCTCCAGGATGGCTTCACACCTCAAGGGTCAAGGCTCCGCTCACCCGCAGAGCACCTTCATTTTTCACATGCAGCCAGAAGTAATGTGGGGGGTGGGGGTGGCTCTAGGTGGGCACGTTATTCTTTCCATCGGGATCAATAGCTCATAACCAGAAATCAGTAGAGGAACCCATGGAAAGGGTAAACACTGCTTTGAAATGAGAAACACATTTTAACTTCTGTTACAAAATAATAGAAAGCTGACTTTCAAGCACATAAGAAAATTAAGTTTCAGCTTTTCGTCACGGCACTGATAGAGTTGTGAAGAAGAGGAGGCAAAAGGTGAAGGGTTTCCTGTAAGCTCCTTGTGGCTAAAGAAAATGTAGCCTTTTCAGAACTCATTTTGTATGATCTCCAACACTGCAGGCCCAGGAAAGGGCCTCCCCCCTTCTCTGTATCACAAGGGCCCCCCACCCCCTCCGCTGTAGGCACCTGCGCCTTGGCACTGTACGTCCCTGTGATGCACCTGGGCAGAGCGCAGGACAGGGGAGGAGGTTAGGGCAGCCCTGCATGCAGGCTCTGGGCAATCTGATCATGGAATTCTGGGCTCTAGAAGTGGGAGGTGATCTGATATCTGGTTGTTGATGTTGGGGGATATCCTCTCAGCCTTATGAACTCCTATCTCTAGCTGGAGACTGACCAGCTCAAAGCCCAGGGCCGGGACCCTGGTTGTCCCGGGGGTATTAAGAGTGATTTCAAAGTCTCCATTCTTGGATCCTTGGTTTTCTGGTTCTATGTTCAGTGCCCCCTGAGCTCAAGCCTTCTCCCCTCAAGACCAGGGACTATCCCATCACTAACCTAACTGCTTCCAGTAGTTAAACTCTTAAAGATTTACCAAATCCAATGGCTTTGGACTTGGCACAAAATGTGTATAGCAGAGGAAATTTTAACCAGATGAGATGGGATTGGAAGTGGTAGACAATTATACAACTTACAGTGCAATTCTACATCCAGGCGAAACTCATTTTATTGCCCTTTGCAGATATAGGTAGGGGCAAGCACAGTGCCCTCTGAAGATGGACCACTTTGGCAGGAACATTATTTTGAGTTACAAAGCAATCAAACCCCAATAGATTCAGGAAAAGTTCTTTGCCTCCCCTACAACTGCCTAAAAAGAATTTACATAGTGGACCTGCTCCAGGAAGGGGGCTGTCACCATAGAGAACTACATTATGACAGGAACCTAGTGTTCAGTCAGAACCCTCTCTTCGTCCCATGGTTTCTGAGTGGCCCAGCAAGCATCTTCCTGTGAGTCACACTTCTTTCCTCTGAAGTCCCAGACCCCTACCCTCTTCTCCTTAGTTCAGGATGACTCAAATACCTCATTTTGCCTGGCTGTCTTTGGAATTCCCACACCTGTGTGGGTTCCCCGTATGCTGTGAAATTTGATCTTCTCCTGCTAATCTGTCCCATGCCAATTTGATTCTTAGTCCAGCTAGAAGGACCTTGGAGGGGACAGATATCTTGCTCTCTGACACAGATACTGTCTCTTTTTTTTTTTTTTAACTAACTGAAGGTTCGTGGCAACCCCACATTGAGTGAATTTATTCGTGCCATCTTTCCAACAGCATTTGCTCAATTTGTGTCTATATGTCACATTTTAGGAATTCTCACAGTATTTCAAACTTTTTCGTTATTACACTTGTTACGGTGATCTGTAATTAGTAATTACTAATCACTGGCTGAAAGCGTAGATGAAGGTTAACATTTTTTAACAATAGAACATCTTTTTAAAAAAGATTTTATTAAAAAAAATAAAATAAAAAAGATTTTATTTATTTATTTGAGAGAGAGAGAGAGCACACGAGCAGGAGGTGGGCAGAAAGAGAAGCAGACCCCCCACTAAGCAGGGAGCCCGATGGGGCTCAACCCCAGGACCCCAGGATCATGACCTGAGCCGAAGACAGATGCTTCACCGCCTGAGCCACCCAGGTGCACTATAAAATATCTTTAAAATTAACGTACGCACATTGTTCTTTTAGACACAATGCTATTGCACAATTAGTAAACTACAGTATAGTGTCAACATAACTTTTATGTGCACTGGGAAACCAAAAAATTCATCGAACTTCATTGCAATACTTGCTTTGTGGCAGTGGTCTGGCAGGGCACCGCGGCATCTCCAAGGGGTGCCTGTACGCCTCCAGTGCCCGGGTTTGCTCCAAGGTGGTTCCTGACTACTTTCAGGATGGGCTACACCCGGGGAATGCCGAGGGCCTGGAAGTGGGTTTTAGAACCTAAGGCCAAACGCCCTTTGCCGGGAGTTCACAAAGCGGGGAGGTGGGGGTGATGCCCCAGTCGCGCCTCCCGTTGGGAATGACGCTACAGACATTTCTGACGCCTCAGTTTCAAAGGCCATGTGTCAGGTTACAGACACATTAGTTTGCCACCCTGGAACTCTGCTTGGGGTTTGGCAGAGCCTCTTAGCTGGCTGTGACCCGGCCGCAAACTGGTAGGAATTAATGTGTTTCACATGTTGTTGGCAACTCTGAGCCCTCCTACAGTAGTGAAATAACTCAGGAAATTCTTTTGCTGACTCCTTACGGTTTTTATTTTCCCCCCCAGAGACACAACTCAGAGGCCTCTGTGATTTCCAAATCAATGAGCAGGAACACCTGTGAATCACTAATGGCATGAAACTTTGGGGAAAGAGCTCCAAACCTGACAGTGGCCTTCTGATTTATGTAGGGAGAGGCAGTGTGCAAGTGTGTATCCAGAGCGGATTTTCCCAGCATCTTGTACCTTGTTTGGTTATGAACATGTACAACCTCCTCTGAGGTGCACAGACTGAAATGCAATCCAATTAACCTTTTGCAGAGTTTCAGCTGGGAGGCTGTAAAGCACATTTGTTTCCCCTAATCCTGCCATTGTCGTGATGCTAATCGATGATAGCACATTGATGGGCCTAATAGTCATTTTTATAGCCTGGCAATTAGCTTCTCCATTTGACAGCAGCCTGGAAGGCTGGAATCCCAAGGCAAGATCCTTCCTCCCCACGTCCCCTGCTTCTGAGCTGCGGCGCCCCTCTGTTCTGCAGGTGCTGGAGAAGCCCCCCGAGCTCGCCCCTTGGTGGAGGGCAGTTAGGCTTCAGCAAGAAGAATGTCAGTTGCGAAACATTACAATCTTTTTCTGTATGGAATGCATTTCTTTGGAAGATGTGGAGCTTCTACTGTGCCAGGAATTTAAAAATAAGTATTTCTGAGACATTGGAGTATTCTGGTTATAAATTGCTGTGTTGCAAATTACACCAAAAACTTTAGTAGCTTAGAGCAAAACTATTCATTTATCACCACAGTATTGATGTGCTAAGCTGCTATAACAAGGGACCACAGGCTGGCGACTTCAACAAATACATTTATTTTTTCAAGGTTCAAGGACCAAGGTGTAGGCGGGGTTGGTATCTTCCGAGGCCCCTCTCCATGGCTCTTCAATGGCCATCTCTTCCCTGCGTCCTCACATGGTCTTCCCCTACTTGCCTGTCTCCTAATCTCCTCCCCCATGGATCAGGGCACCCCCTAACGGCCTCCTGTTAACTTACCTCTTTAAAGGCACTATCTCCAAATACAGGCACATTCTGAGGTCCTGGAATTTGGAACTTCAACTTGTGAATGTGAGGAGACGGTCATGCATCTATCGTTTGGACAGAGGTCAGCAGAGACAACTCATTGTGCTCTCCAACATTCTGGGCATCAGCAGGGATGGCTGGGGCAGCTGTGGCCATCCAGGCATCTCTCTCTTCATTGGCTCTCTCCCTAAGTGTCCTTTCCTTCACTGGCTGCTTCAGGGTGGCCGATTTCTTACTTCATGCTGGGTCCAGGATCCAAGAAAATGAGGCCGAAGAAGCTACAAGGCCTTTTACAATTCAGTCTTGGAATTCATCGTTAGTTGTCCTTTATTCAATGGGTCACATGAGGCCAGCTCCAATTCAGCATGGGAAGGGTCTGTGAATAGTGGGAGGTCTGCATAACTGGAAAGCCATCGTGCAGGCTGGCTCCCACAGGAGAGAAGATGGGCCTAACACTCAGAGGTGAAAGGAGGATAGATTGTTGGGAGAGTTCAGGGAATCATGAGTTATGGTCATGGCAACAGAGAGAAAGGAGAGATTTGAGAAATGTTTAGAATTAAAATTGACAAGGTTTTGCCAGCGATTTGGGAGTGAGGGGTGGTGGTGGTAGGGTATGTATATGTGTGTGTATGTGTGTTGGGGGATGGTTCTAGAATGCTTTTTCATGGAGAAGTCTTGGTCTGACATCCATATGGATGTAGATATACTTGGCACAGTTTCCATGACGTCCAGCTGACATCATATCAACAAAATCACCATGGAACACTGGGGGCCAGATTGATTTCAATCTTTAAATTACCCTAGGGCCCCAGAGGTCTCCAACTATGGAGAAAAGACCCTGGTGCTGGGGCAATGGCCACTTGGCAAGTTTTTCATGAGGATTAAAGGAGGCTTATTTCTATGAAGGGCCTAGTAAGTGATAAACCAAAGTTCATTTCTTTCCCTTTATGGTCTTATTATAATTTATGGTCTTAAAATGATTTCTTTAAAAAATAAGTTTTTAAAAATAGCAATTCCACTTCTCTAGCAATTTTAGAAAGTTTATTTCAGGCTTGGGCACAGTTTCTAACTCTGTATTATAGATGAACCAACGCACTATAGTTTAGTGGGGGTCAGGCCAACACAGTCACCCCAGAAGTACTTGAAAACCAACTGGTGAAAAACATTTTCATGATTACAGCAACTATATTTTTTTGAGTCGAGTGGAAAACAAGTCCCAAGAAAGTGTGCAAAATGGTTCTCAGAGAAACGATAAAATCCATAGGAAGGACGTCAATAGGCTATTCTTCCAGCTGCCAACAAAAAAGAATAAACACTATGGTCTGCCCCGATTCCAAAGCACAGCTTTTGGAAAATAAAGATTTATGATCTGGGTATAAATGGTGATGAATCACTTGGCGATACATGTTTTCTGGCACAACCTGTCAGAAGTAACGAGCCGTAGTCTGTTCCAGAGTTCATCTGGTTGTTAGCATTCCCTATAAAATATGGAAGAGAGTGGGGCACAATTTGTCTGAGTCTTTGCACGACTTTCCTCCCAATTACTGTGCTTCTGTCCCTGTCACGGTGAAAATAAATGGGCTGATAATTACAGCCTCAGATATAGTCTTGTCGCCTGCGTTTCCCTGGGCTTCACCAGCCTGTGTGTCTAATGGAGTCACATTACGAGTCATAACTCAAATTTTATTGTCTCCTACCAATGCCCCCTCACCCCTCTGCTCCCTCACTGACCTCTGTTTTAGTATAGGCTTCTCCCCTCGCATCTTAGTCTCTCCCTGGGGCACGCCTCACTTACCCTTGGATAAGTCTGCTCTTTGGATACTGTCCATGTTCTGGGCACACAGTGTCCCCCTGGGCACATCTGATGTCATACTATTTTTGCTGGGCTTTGGGTCTTCCTCTGCCATCATCACTGCCCCTAATTCCTGGGACCTTCCCGGTGCCAAAGCTGTGTGGTGAGCTATGGCAAGACAGGGCAAGACCTCTCTCCTTGTTACTCTATGCTGCGTGCGACTATGCGTAGGCATGCGTGCCTGTAATCTGTGATGCATGCACCAGAAAGTTGTACAAATATATTAATGAAAAAGCCTGTCTGCTTTTACATGTAGCCTTCCTTCTCCCTCAGACCCAAGTAAAAGCCACTGTGGCCCTCCTGCATCCCTGGCTCTCCATGCCTGGCTCCTTCTCCCCCACTTACAATGAACTCTCTCCCAGGAGACGCGTTAGTTTCCCATGTAAATAATGAGTCTGTCCTCCAGGTTCACCATACAAGTTCAACAAACATAAATCGCAGCTGAAGCTCAAGCTGGGACCTGTCTTACATTTTCTTTTTAATGAAATATTGGTAGCTCTTTTGCAACGGTTTTCATGGCTACCCATGAATCCCGTCTTGGAAGGTAGAGAAATGAGCCGTGGCACTTCTTCCGGGCGGCTCGCAGGGCCTGCTCGATCTTTTGCATGAGACCTTGACCCTGGCTGTTATTGCTCTGTCTGTCTGACAGGTAGCTGACCCCACCCATTCTCCTTGATCTCCAACTGCTTCTGTTAGGAGTGCTGTGTCCTAGGAAAACCACCGTGAGCAATCACGTGTACGATGTTCCTGTGGCCAGTTCTCAGAAACTGTGAAGACAGAATGTCTGCTTGGCCTATTCTGATTTTTATTGCTTTTTTTAAAAAAGCACTTAAAATTTTCTTTTATAAATATAATTTATGTAAATTCAATCTGCCGGCATATAGTAGAATGCTCAGTGCTTATCTTATCACATGCCCTCCTTAGTGCCCATCACCCAGTCACCCCATCCCCACACCCACCTCCTCTTCCGCAACCCTTTGTTTCCCAGAGTCAGGAGTCTCATGGTTTGTCTTCCTCTCTAAGTTTTCCCCACTCAGTTTCCCTCCTTTCCTTAATGATCCCTTTCACTATTTCTTATATTCCACATATGAGTGAAACCATATAACTGTCTTTCTCCGATTGTCTTATTTCACTAAGCATCATACCCTCCAGTTCCACCCACGTCGAAGCAAATGGTGGGTATTCGTCATTTCTGATGGCTGAGGAATATTCCATTGTATACATAAACCACAGCTTTATCCATTCATCTGTCAAAGGACATCGTGGCTCCTCCCACAGTTAGGCTGTTGTGGACATTACTGCTGTGAACATTGGGATGTGGGTGTCCTGGTATTTCACTCCATCTGTATCTTTGGGGTAAATATTCAGTAGTGCTGTTGCTGGGTCATAGGGTAGCTCTATTTTTAACTTCTTGAGGACCCTCCACACTGTTTTCCAGAGTGGCTACACCAGCTTGTGTTCCCACCAATAGTGCAAGAGGGTTCCCCTTTCTCCACATCCTCGCCAGCATTTGTTGTTTCCTGTCCTGCTAATTTTAGCCATTCTCCATGCCTGGCTTAATGATGTAAAGTGGTTGATTCTTATTGCTTTTAAGTCAATTTTATTTGCATATCTAACTTCAGATAATGGTCTTCTTTTTTTAAATTATGAATAGGGAAATTGAGAAAAAAGATTCTGAACCCTGCATCTTTCTTATAATTGTCAGTGACCTGCCCTGGATACAAACTTGAAGTAGAGACTGAAAATGGAGAACACATTGACACCCAGACTTATCCCTTCTCAAGTTTGGGCCCCATTCCAGGGTTTGAGCACATGCTGTCTGTCTTCTTCCAGGATGACTTCATGTCATACTGTTGGTTTTCACGAGCCATGAAGGACACTGGTCCAGGTCACAGATGGCTGGTCCCAGTGAGTCATGCTCACAGTTCCAAGATCTCTCCCTGTGAGCATGATTGATGGGACCTTAGGGAAGACAGCACTTCACCTTTCCAGAGGTTACCATGGAACCTGCTCAACTTAGCTGAGATTAAAAAAAAAAAAAAAAAAAAAATCTCATGAGCCATGTTATAATAGCAGTAACAGGGATTTGGAAGAATAAGCATCCGGAATCCCAATATACCAATAAATAACTATTTTATTTTTTTCTCTGTTCATCTATAATATAAGAAACAAACAAAAAATAGTATAGTATAAAGGGTGGTTGAGGCTTTGAGTAAATGTACAAAATTGATTAAATATATATGTAAATATACCTACTTGGGTAAAAGCTATAGTCATAATACTGGATACTCCTAATTTATTCAAAAAGATTTAAAAAATGAAATGAGAAAGCTCTATTACTTTCACACATCCTGCCCGAGTTCCTTTTGTCTAGGAGAAAGAAGTATCTTAACACCTTTTATTTTTAAAAGAAAACAATTAGTTTATTGCTTTTTAAGAACTTTTTACTGATTATAAAAGTAACATACACTTATGGTAGAAAATCAGCAAAAATAATAAGAAAGTGGGGGTGCCTGGGTGGCTCAGTCGATTGAGCATCTAACTTTTGATTTCCACTCAGGTCATGATCTCAGGGTCATGATACCGAGCCCCGCATTAGGCTCTGCGCTCTGCCTAGTCTGCTTAAGATTCGCTTTCCCTCCCTCTGCCCCTCCCCCTCCTTTCTCTCTCTCTTTCTCTCTCAAATAAAATAAATAAATGAAATATTTTTTTAAAAAATAAGAAGAAAGTAAAAATCACTTAATTTCACCACCAGGGATGATAGCTATACTTTGTTTACTTTTTAATGATGTCTTCTCTGCACACCTATGTGTACTCTAAAAACTAAATTTGGTTGTGCTCTATTGACAATGTTTATTTCTGCTCTTTTCACTTATTATCACGTGCACAGCATCTCCTCAACGCCATTAAACATTATTTGAGGGCATCATTTTAAATGGCTGTGTCATCGTCCATCACAGAGATTCTTCTATCACTAAACATTTGATTCCAACGTTCATCATAAGCACTTCAGTGAACAAGTTTGTACATTGACCTTTGCTTGGGTTTTGGAAAAATTCCTTAGGGAAGGTGCTTAGAAAGCTTCCTGCTATTATTAGCGTGAACAGTGACATTCTTTGTTTCATCCTTTTTATTCTGATTTTGGTGGTTATCGAAGGTTTTACAGCATAATCCATGACTTCTCAAAGCCTAATTAATATCTGGTGCTTTTAGCCCTCTTTGGATAAGACAAAGTCCTTATAACACTTTCCCATTTACAGGTGATCATTTTATTTTAATTCTCTATTTTAATTCTCTATTTTATAATCCATAAAACTTTTTTGGGGGGTATGTAAATAGTCAAAAGTTCCTCATACTTACCTACAGATTTACCCTTTTCAGTGAGCTTCATTTTTTCCTGTAACAGTGAACTTTATCTGGGATCATTTTTTCTTCTGCCTGAAGAACTCTTCTAGTATTTTTTGCAGTGCGAGCGATCAGTTTTCTGCTTCTGTTTGCACATAAATGTCTTTATCTCCCCTTTTTGGAGGATCCTTCAGCTGGGCATAGTTGTCACTTCTTTCATTCCTTTGCTTTCTGTCTTTCATTTCTTTTTCATACTGATCTAACTGTTGCTCCTTTAAAGATAACTTGTTTTTCTTTTAAGGCTAATTTTAAGGTTTTAATTTTTATATATGTTTTAAAAGTAGTTTTACTAATATGTACCCAGATGACCATTTTCTTTTTCTTTTTTTTTTTTCTTCCTTTCTCTCTCCCTCTCTTCCTTTCTTCCTCTCGTTTGGAATTTGTAGGGCTTGAATTTTTGACTTCATATCATTTCTTAGTTTTACCCAAGTGTTTCTTCCCTCAAGTTTTTTCCAGTCTCATTCTGAGCTCCAGATATACTGCTGGACCTTTACCCAGCATTCTATGTTTCCTATTCTTTTCTTCTATAGTTTTTAATCCTTATGTCTCTGTGGTTCATCCTGGATCTTTTCTTGTTAGCTGCATGTTTTGGTTCATTCTTCCTCCACCTATCTAATCTGCTCTTAATCCCATTGTTTGAGTTTTTAATTTCAGTTATTGAAGTTTTTATTTATTTTTTAAAAGATTTTATTTATTTATTCATGAGAGACACACAGAGAGAGGCAGAGACATAGGCAGAGGGAGAAGCAGGCTTCCTGCAGGGAGCCTGATGCGGAACTTGATTCCAGGATCACCCCCTGAGCTGAAGGCAGATGCTCAACCACTGAGCCACCCAGATGTCCCAGTTATTAAAGTTTTTATTCTATAATTTTAATGTCATTTCAAATAGTTTCACATTCTCTGTTGAAATTCTCAGCCTTATTTGTCCCCTTGAGAATTGTTACCATAAAGTCTGTGTCTGGTAACTGTAATGTCTAGAGTCCTATAGGTCTGTGTCTTTTTGTTGTTGTTATTTCTGCTCATTTTTATTCATGTTGTCTTATCAGTTCATGTGCTGGGTTATTTTTGATTGTGAACTTACAAAATTCTATGCAGAAATACTTAGGAGGTCTTCCTTTGACAGTAAGAAGGGGGTGGGAGGGGGCACGACCATCTGAGATTTCCTTGATACAATTTCAGGGATTAAGACCATTCAGATGCCTCCAAGGGCCACCAGTACCTCCGTGTTATCCTACTCCTAGGATGGAGCTCTCTATAACCCTAACCGAAGAAAGGGCCTTCACTAAGACATCCTCATTGTTGGAGTCTAGATCCTAACCCTTTTTCTCTGTCAGACACAGTGCTCAGTCTTTCAGCAATGGCTGTAGAAATTGGCAAATACTTCTAGGGGAAATCAGTGCTAAGTGCCAGCTGGATGTCCCTGGACCTCTGTCCTCTCCCAGGTCCCGGCCCAGTAGTTATTCACTGTCTCATCACCTCCCTGTCCTCTCACAGGGCCAGGAGCAGAGCTGGCAGGGCCTTGGTGCAGATGGGTCCCTCTCTCTCTTTTAAGTCCTAGACCAGCACCTGGGGAGGACACTGCAACAAGCCAATGGCCCCACCATCAACCCAGCACCAAGACAGATAATCCATTTCATTATCTACCTGAAATAACTTATCTTCTTTCATTTTGAATTTCAAGTTTTATCATTGTTGTTGCTTTTTTTCCTGCCTTAAAATTAAACCCAGTGAAGTGCCATTCCTGATGGCGAAGTCTGGATGCTTACGTCTTCGTCAGATCTGCGTTAAGTGGTGGAGGGGATTGCTGGTGGGGCTTGGATCCTTTTTCATCCTCCTATTTATTTAGGAAAGAGCACCAGATAACAACCCAGGAAAGCTAAAATAGAAAGTGTGAGGCCAAAGCCACAGCTCCCGTTATCAAAGCCAGCCATCTCCCTGGTTGATCTCTGTTCAGATGTGTTCCAGATCCTCAAAATACCACGGCTTTATTCTCTGCCATGCCCAACAGCCAAGTCTGACCTTCAGAGTGATAGAGAAAATAAGCATCCTCTCAGGAAAGGAATGATGTCACCCCCAGTCTCTTTGTTGCTCTACATCCCAGGGGGAAGCACAGCACATTTCCCAGAAAACCACCCTGGTGATATCTTAGCCATGGTTTCACAAGCTTTACAAATGTTAGGGCCCCAGAGTACAGAGCTGCTCACAGTTCTAGGGTAGGCACAACCTGGCTCCTCCTCTCACTTGGGCTGGATGAAATATCAGGCTGTCAATGGTTATGAAAAGAAGAAAGTAAAGTTGAGAGCAATTGCATTTTTTGCTCTGCTTCCTTTTCTCTAACGTGTATCTGCCCAAAGATGACCGAGTGGAAGCTGGGAGCATGCAGGGCTGGCTGGAGAGGCTTGGCCACGCTGGGGAAGGCTGGTGTGGTGATGTCTGGGGAGCTATGTGACGCCTGTCAGAACTTGCCTCCCCATGCCGCCTGGCACCTTGGTTCCTGGCTGGTGGCAAATGCCTGACAGGCAGGCAGTTTGTGGTGTGGGGCACACTGCATAGGATGGAGCCCGTGGGTATGTCTCCAGGGGGAGTGTTCTAGGTGAGGACCTGAGGCAGGACCATGTCTGGAGAGGAGAGGCCCTGCTGGGAGCTGGTGGGGCTGGAGCAAGATGAGAGCAGTGAGCTGAGAGACAGGCTTATGGGGTCGGGTGACATAGTGCTCTGAGGAATCCACGGTAAGGAATCTGAATTGTAGTATGCAGGATAGTGAGGCTCGGGAGGGCCTTAGACAGGGGAGTGATAGGATCCAGTGTGTAAACCAGCTCACCGTGGCTGGTGGCTGGAGAAGGCACCAGTGGGCAAGAGCAGTGGCAGGGACACCAGTTGGGAGATCATTCTAGTAGCTTGGTTGCTCCAGCTTTCTGGGGATCAGCATCCAGTGACTTTCCCTGCTCATCCTAATGGCTATATTCTTTTCTTGTTCAAACCCTGCCTCTCCTTGATTCTCTGGGTTCTGAGAACCGGCCCCTTCTAGTGCCCGAACACTGTTTTTATAAGTTACCTGGAGCCACAGGGCTTCCTTTTCTTACTCATCTCTCCTTCCCACCCTAGGGAAGGAGCCTATCTCTGGATCCCAGGCCTGTGGTACCAGCATTCTTCCTGCTTCACTGTGTTAGGCACTGAGCAGGGAGCTGGGAATTCAGAGCTGGACAGGACAGGCATAGTTCTTGTTTGAAGGGAGCTTACAGTCTCCCAGGGGAGAGAAAACATGGAAATATCAAGGAAACTAACAAATACACAGCTGAAATACCTTAATTACATGCTTATGAATATATGTAAGTCCTGGGAAAAACCCAAGAAACATGAACAGGTGGGTCTATTAGTCAGGGTTCTCTAGAGAAACAGAATATATACATATATATATTTAATATATTAAAATATATTTGTGTTTATAGAGATATTCTATATATATATATGTTATATATATATGGAGGAAGGGGAGAGGGAGAGAGAACATATACATCTTCCATATATATGTTAGATATGGATATAGATATGTAATATATATGCTATTGAGAAAGAGATTTTAAGGAATTAGGTCATGGAATTATAGAGGCTAGCAAATCCAGAATCCACAGAGCAAGGCAGAAGGCTGGAAACTCAGGCAGGATTCCTATGTCACATGAAGTCTTGAGACAGAAGTCTTTCTATTCTGGAGAACCCAGTCTTTGCTCTTAAGGCCTTCAACTGATTAGATGAGGACCACCACACCATGGAGAGCAATTTGCTTTACTTAAAGTTAATGGTTAATCATATCTAAAAATTATCCTCATGGCAATATCTAGACTGGTGTTGGGCCAAAGAACTGGGCATCATAGCCTAGCCAGGTTGACACATAAAATAAACATGTGTGTGTGGGGGTTGCTTTAGACAAGATGGATGTGGAAACCCTCTGTGAGGACGGGACATTTATATGTGAATTAAAAGGATAAGAAGGATGTAACCATGTGAAGGAAGGGGAGAAAGTCCCCAGGTAGGGGAAGTCGTGTGCTCGGGTTTTGAGGCAGAGAACCTGTGTGCAGAGCAGTGGGAATGTATCTGGACAGTAGTAGGAGGACAGAAGTAGGGTTGGGGAGGACAGGAGCCAGGTCACTCAGGGCCTCACTTGTGCGAGCCTGTCGTCCCTGTAGGGAGTCTGAATTTCATTCAAAGTACAGAGGGAACCTACTGTGAAGTTTTAAGCATAAATGACATTTTGATGCACTATTTTTAAAATTTTAAATTAATGCAAAAAAAAAGCCATGATGAGCAATGTATCCAACTTTTAAATAAAGACAGGATCCAGTGGTGCCGTGCTGAGCCATACTGAGGCCTGAGGCCAAAGAGAAAACATTGCTCTGGTTTGCATGTTTTAATATATTTTTTAATGGTTAATTTTCCAGGACATTATAGTCGTTGAAAAATATTGAGAAATGGGAAAGTAGGTGTGTTGAAACTCACATGATTATTTTGGTTGAAATATTGGGAAAGACATTTATTGACGCCTTTTGTAAAATTTAACATTTACCAACACACTTTAAAAGTCACTTTCTCCCATTGGTTGTCACTTAAAACTCCCAGCTGAAAAGAAGATGAACAAAGAAGTAGATTTTGAAAAGACTACTGATTACTTTTGTTATATCCAGGGAAATGAAGTTATAATAAATTCTTTTTTTCTAATTATAATAAATTCTGTTTGGGGTATAAGCAAAATACTTGAACTTAACATAGTAAGTTTTAATTCATCTACTTTTTCAATTTTTCAGTATTTTCAACTACTTTAATGTTTTTTAAAAAGTCACTATTAACATTTTCCCTAAAAACCTGTGGATAGAAGTGCACAATTTTCCTTCTGCCCCAGGCTCCAGTGTGACTTGGCATGGCACTGTTGCACCATGTCTTTATTTATAATTTTGGTATTTTGTTAGTTATGAATACATTTGCGTTAAATTGGGTTTTTAAAAACTGTTGCACTGGGGGAGGAGCAAGATGGCGGAGGAGTAGGGTCTCCAAATCACCTGTCTCCACCAAACTACCTAGAAAACCTTCAAATTATCCTGAAAATCTATGAATTCGGCCTGAGATTCAAAGAGAGACCAGCTGGAATGCTACAGTGAGAAGAGTTCGAGCATCTATCAAGGTAGGAAGACGGGGAAAAAGAAATAAAGGAACAAAGGCCTCCAAGGGGGAGGGGCCCGCGAGGAGCCGGGCTGAGGCCGGGGCGAGTGTCCCCAGGACAGGAGAGCCCCGTCCCGGAGGAGCAGGAGCTGCACCGACCTTCCCGGGCGGAAAGGGGCTCGCGGGGAGTTGGAGCAGGACCCAGGAGGGCGGGGATGCCCTCGGGCTCCCTGGGACAGTAACAGCAACTGCGCGCCCAGGAGAGTGCGCCGAGCTCCCTAAGGGCTGCAGCGCGCACGGCGGGACCCGGCGGGACCGGAGCAGCTGAAGGGGCTCGGGCAGCGGCTCCGCGGAGGGGGCTGCGCGGCCCCGGGAGCAGCTCGGGGGGCTCGGGCAGAGGAAGAGGCTCCGTGCGGTGGGGGCTGCGCGGTTCCAGGAGCAGCTCGGAGGGGCTCGGGCGGCAGCTCCGCGGAGGGGGTTGCGCGGCCCGGGAGCGCGAATCCACCAGCGCAGGCTCCGGAGCACAGCGCGCCGGGACACAGCCCAGGATCCCGCCTCCCCCGGGACAGGCAGAGGCCGGGAGGGCCCAGGACAGCAAGGACGCTCCTGCCCCAGCTGAGCAGATCAGCGGCCCCGCCCCGGAGCCTCCAGGCCCTGCAGACGGAGTTCCTGCCGGAGCTGAATCCAGGTTTCCAGAGCTGCCCCGCCACTGGGGCTGTTCCTCCTGCGGCCTCACGGGGTAAACAACCACCACTGAGCCCTGCACCAGGCAGGGGCACAGCAGCTCCCCCAACTGCTAACACCTGAAAATCAGCACAACAGGCCCCTCCCCCAGAACACCAGCTAGACGGACAACTTCCAGGAGAAGCCAAGGGACTTAAAGAACACAGAATCAGAAGATACTCCCCGGTGGTTCTTTTTTTGTTTGTTTGTTTTTGTTTTTGTTTTTGTTTTTGTTTTTGTTTTGTTTTGCTTTTTGATTTGTTTCCTTCCCCCACCCCCTTTTTTTCTCCTTTCTTTTTCTTTCTCTTTTTCTTCTTTTTTTTTTTTTTTTTTTTTTTTCGTTTTTTTTTTCTTTTTCTTCCCTTTTTTTTTCTCTTTCTCTTTTCTTTCCTTCTTTCTCTCCTCTCTTTTTCTCTTTTTCCCAATACAACTTGCTTTTGGCCACTCTGCACTGAGCAAAATGACTAGAAGGAAAACCTCACCTCAAAAGAAAGAATCAGAAACAGTCCTCTCTCCCACAGAGTTACAAAATCTGGATTACAATTCAATGTCAGAAAGCCAATTCAGAAGCACTATTATACAGCTACTGGTGGCTCTAGAAAAAAGTATAAAGGACTCAAGAGACTTCATGACTGCAGAATTTAGAGCTAATCAGGCAGAAATTAAAAACCAATTGAATGAGATGCAATCCAAACTAGAAGTCCTAACGACGAGGGTTAACGAGGTGGAAGAACGAGTGAGTGACCTAGAAGACAAGTTGACAGCAAAGAGGGAAACTGAGGAAAAAAGAGACAAACAATTAAAAGACCATGAAGATAGATTAAGGGAAATAAACGACAGCCTGAGGAAGAAAAACCTACGTTTAATTGGGGTTCCCGAGGGCGCCGAAAGGGACAGAGGGCCAGAATATGTATTTGAACAAATTCTAGCTGAAAACTTTCCTAATCTGGGAAGGGAAACAGGCATTCAGATCCAGGAAATAGAGAGATCCCCCCCTAAAATCAATAAAAACCGTTCAACACCTCGACATTTAATTGTGAAGCTTGCAAATTCCAAAGATAAGGAGAAGATCCTTAAAGCAGCAAGAGACAAGAAATCCCTGACTTTTATGGGGAGGAGTATTAGGGTAACAGCAGACCTCTCCACAGAGACCTGGCAGGCCAGAAAGGGCTGGCAGGATATATTCAGGGTCCTAAATGAAAAGAACATGCAACCAAGAATACTTTATCCAGCAAGGCTCTCATTCAAAATGGAAGGAGAGATAAAGAGCTTCCAAGACAGGCAGCAACTAAAAGAATATGTGACCTCCAAACCAGCTCTGCAAGAAATTTTAAGGGGGCCTCTTAAAATTCCCCTTTAAGAAGAAGTTCAGTGGAACAGTCCACAAAAACAAAGACTGAATAGATATCATGATGACACTAAACTCATATCTCTCAATAGTAACTCTGAATGTGAACGGGCTTAATGACCCCATCAAAAGGCGCAGGGTTTCAGACTGGATAAAAAAGCAGGACCCATCTATTTGCTGTCTACAAGAGACTCATTTTAGACAGAAGGACACCTACAGCCTGAAAATAAAAGGTTGGAGAACCATTTACCATTCGAATGGTCCTCAAAAGAAAGCAGGGGTAGCCATCCTTATATCAGATAAACTAAAATTTACCCCAAAGACTGTAGTGAGAGATGAAGAGGGACACTATATCATACTTAAAGGATCTATTCAACAAGAGGACTTAACAATCCTCAATATATATGCTCCGAATGTGGGAGCTGCCAAATATATAAATCAATTATTAACCAAAGTGAAGAAATACTTAGATAATAATACACTTATACTTGGTGACTTCAATCTAGCTCTTTCTATACTTGATAGGTCTTCTAAGCAAAACATCTCCAAAGAAACGAGAGCTTTAAATGATACACTGGACCAGATGGATTTCACAGATATCTACAGAACTTTACATCCAAACTCAACTGAATACACATTCTTCTCAAGCGCACATGGAACTTTCTCCAGAATAGACCACATATTGGGTCACAAATCGGGTCTGAACCGATACCAAAAGATTGGGATTGTCCCCTGCATATTCTCGGACCATAATGCCTTGAAATTAGAACTAAATCACAACAAGAAGTTTGGAAGGACCTCAAACACATGGAGGTTAAGGACCATCCTGCTAAAAGATAAAAGGGTCAACCAGGAAATTAAGGAAGAATTAAAAAGATTCATGGAAACTAATGAGAATGAAGATACAACCGTTCAAAATCTTTGGGATGCAGCAAAAGCAGTCCTAAGGGGGAAATACATCGCAATACAAGCATCCATTCAAAAACTGGAAAGAACTCAAATACAAAAGCTAACCTTACACATAAAGGAGCTAGAGAAAAAACAGCAAATAGATCCTACACCCAAGAGAAGAAGGGAGCTAATAAAGATTCGAGCAGAACTCAACGAAATCGAGACCAGAAGAACTGTGGAACAGATCAACAGAACCAGGAGTTGGTTCTTTGAAAGAATTAATAAGATAGATAAACCATTAGCCAGCCTTATTAAAAAGAAGAGAGAGAAGACTCAAATTAATAAAATCATGAATGAGAAAGGAGAGATCACTACCAACACCAAGGAAATACAAACGATTTTAAAAACATATTATGAACAGCTATACGCCAATAAATTAGGCAATCTAGAAGAAATGGACGCATTCCTGGAAAGCCACAAACTACCAAAACTGGAACAGGAAGAAATAGAAAACCTGAACAGGCCAATAACCAGGGAGGAAATTGAAGCAGTCATCAAAAACCTCCCAAGACACAAGAGTCCAGGGCCAGATGGCTTCCCAGGAGAATTTTATCAAACGTTTAAAGAAGAAATCATACCTATTCTCCTAAAGCTGTTTGGAAAGATAGAAAGAGATGGAGTACTTCCAAATTCGTTCTATGAAGCCAGCATCACCTTAATTCCAAAGCCAGACAAAGACCCCCGCCAAAAAGGAGAATTACAGACCAATATCCCTGATGAACATGGATGCAAAAATTCTCAACAAGATACTGGCCAATAGGATCCAACAGTACATTAAGAAAATTATTCACCATGACCAAGTAGGATTTATCCCTGGGACACAAGGCTGGTTCAACACCCGTAAAACAATCAATGTGATTCATCATATCAGCAAGAGAAAAACCAAGAACCATATGATCCTCTCATTGGATGCAGAGAAAGCATTTGACAAAATACAACATCCATTCCTGATCAAAACTCTTCAGAGTGTAGGGATAGAGGGAACATTCCTCGACATCTTAAAAGCCATCTATGAAAAGCCCACAGCAAATATCATTCTCAATGGGGAAACACTGGGAGCCTTTCCCCTAAGATCAGGAACAAGACAGGGATGTCCACTCTCACCACTGCTATTCAACATAGTACTGGAAGTCCTAGCCTCAGCAATCAGACAACAAAAAGACATTAAAGGCATTCAAATTGGCAAAGAAGAAGTCAAACTCTCCCTCTTCGCCGATGACATGATACTCTACATAGAAAACCCAAAAGTCTCCACCCCAAGATTGCTAGAACTCATACAGCAATTCGGTAGCGTGGCAGGATACAAAATCAATGCCCAGAAGTCAGTGGCATTTCTATACACTAACAATGAGACTGAAGAAAGAGAAATTAAGGAGTCAATCCCATTTACAATTGCACCCAAAAGCATAAGATACCTAGGAATAAACCTCACCAAAGATGTAAAGGATCTATACCCTCAAAACTATAGAACACTTCTGAAAGAAATTGAGGAAGACACAAAGAGATGGAAAAATATTCCATGCTCATGGATTGGCAGAATTAATATTGTGAAAATGTCAATGTTACCCAGGGCAATATACACGTTTAATGCAATCCCTATCAAAATACCATGGACTTTCTTCAGAGAGTTAGAACAAATTATTTTAAGATTTGTGTGGAATCAGAAAAGACCCCGAATAGCCAGGGGAATTTTAAAAAAGAAAACCATATCTGGGGGCATCACAATGCCAGATTTCAGGTTGTACTACAAAGCTGTGGTCATCAAGACAGTGTGGTACTGGCACAAAAACAGACGCATAGATCAGTGGAACAGAATAGAGAATCCAGAAGTGGACCCTGAACTTTATGGGCAACTAATATTCGATAAAGGAGGAAAGACTATCCATTGGAAGAAAGACAGTCTCTTCAATAAATGGTGCTGGGAAAATTGGACATCCACATGCAGAAGAATGAAACTAGACCACTCTCTTTCACCATACACAAAGATAAACTCAAAATGGATGAAAGATCTAAATGTGAGACAAGATTCCATCAAAATCCTAGAGAAGAACACAGGCAACACCCTTTTTGAACTCGGCCATAGTAACTTCTTGCAAGATACATCCACGAAGGCAAAAGAAACAAAAGCAAAAATGAACTATTGGGACTTCATCAAGATAAGAAGCTTTTGCACAGCAAAGGATACAGTCAACAAAACTCAAAGACAACCTACAGAATGGGAGAAGATATTTGCAAATGACATATCAGATAAAGGGCTAGTTTCCAAGATCTATAAAGAACTTTTTAAACTCAACACCAAAGAAACAAACAATCCAATCATGAAATGGGCAAAAGACATGAACAGAAATCTCACAGAAGAAGACATAGACATGGCCAACATGCACATGAGAAAATGCTCTGCATCACTTGCCATCAGGGAAATACAAATCAAAACCACAATGAGATACCACCTCACACCAGTGAGAATGGGAAAAATTAACAAGGCAGGAAACCACAAATGTTGGAGAGGATGTGGAGAAAAGGGAACCCTCCTACACTGTTGGTGGGAATGTGAACTGGTGCAGCCACTGTGGAAAACTGTGTGGAGGTTCCTCAAACAGTTAAAAATATACCTGCCCTACGACCCAGCAATTGCACTGTTGGGGATTTACCCCAAAGATACAAATGCAATGAAACGCTGGGACACCTGCACCC
This sequence comes from Canis lupus dingo, assembly GCF_003254725.2. Classification (NCBI taxonomy): domain Eukaryota; kingdom Metazoa; phylum Chordata; class Mammalia; order Carnivora; family Canidae; genus Canis; species Canis lupus. The sequence continues at coordinate 20,678,767 of NC_064244.1, forward strand.
CGATGTTTCTAGCAGCAATGGCCACGATAGCCAAACTGTGGAAGGAGCCTCGGTGTCCAACGAAAGATGAATGGATAAAGAAGATGTGGTTTATGTATACAATGGAATATTACTCAGCTATTAGAAATGACAAATACCCACCATTTGCTTCAACGTGGATGGAACTGGAGGGTATTATGCTGAGTGAAGTAAGTCAGTCAGAAAAGGACAAACATTATATGTTCTCATTCATTTGGGGAATATAAATAATAGTGAAAGGGAAAATAAGGGAAGGGAGAAGAAATGTGTGGGAAATATCAGAAAGGGAGACAGAACATAAAGACTGCTAACTCTGGGAAACGAACTAGGGGTGGTAGAAGGGGAGGAGGGCGGGGGGTGGGAGTGAATGGGTGACGGGCACTGGGTGTTATTCTGTATGTTAGTAAATTGAACACCAATAAAAAAAAAAAAAAAAAAAAAAAAAAAAAAAAATAAGACTGATAAAAAAAAAAAAAAAAAAAAAAAAAAAAAAAAATAAAAACTGTTGCACTGAACTAGAATTTATCCCAAGTCCTGCATTTTTCAGTATATTTTGCACCCTTGCACTTTGCAGGTGAGCCTCTGCCGCACCTAATTTGGATCCTGATAGGGAGTGTGGTAGTCCGTGAGAGCTTACCGTGACAGCCCAGGGGAGGTGGGTGGTAGCTGGGTCTGGGTAGGGGGTGGAATGGGAAAACAGTCTGAAAAGTATGAATGAGCATAACTACATGGCGTTTTAGTATTATGGTTCCTTGTTGCTTTGAGGATAATCATTTGCTGCTTCTTACTCTTTGCCTTGCTGGGCAATGTGGAGTCGGGATGTAGGTTTGCCTTAGTGGTGTAGTTTTGCAAAAGCAAAATTACAACGATCACATATTCATTTTTCACTTCATGCCAACATTTCACATGCACAAAACCAGTAATTTTCTTCTAACATTTCGGACATTGGAATAGGAAGGAAATATATTCTGTAGGCAGTTCTCTTTCATAGCCGGGCACTGCAGACTGAATAAATATGGCACTGAAGGCAGTTGATCATAATCACATAAAGGAAATAGTACCTTCCCTTTAAGAGACCTGGGCCACGAATAAACCAACGTGGCTTCTGGGCCTTAGTGGATTGTCCCCCATTTGAGACTCACAGAGTTCACACAGCAACTTGGCCTCTGGTGATTGCTATGCGCGTCTGATGAGTGATTTTTATTAAGTCTTCTAAATTTTCAGTAGTGACAGGTGAGGGGGATACAATACAATGATGATACAATGAGCGTAGTTCCCAGGGATAGGATCATTCTGGCATGGATCGGGAAATTTTCTGATGATTTTTTTTTCTGAGTGTCTCATTAATTTTCTTTCTTTCATTTCCTTTATAATGTTTTTTTTTTTCCCTTCAAGGAAGCTTATTCTAGTTTAAACGATATGCTCCCAAGGAAAGAGCATGTGCAAATTATCTTTTGTTAGAAATAAAAGGGCATGTCATGAATGCTTTTCCACCGTAGGGTTTCGAAGAATGCGTTCACTCTTCTGGACAGAGAAATAATTGACTCTGAATTAATTATGCAATGAAGATTAAAATGTAATTTTCATAGCAGGGGGCCTCTGGGTACTTTACCTTTCCGTCACAGGTGAGGCATAGCCTCTGGGTTTCCTTCCCTCTGAGCTGCCATGTATTGATACGGGATGTGCGGAGAATCCTAAGAGGTTTCAAATTTGGGGAATATCAAATTTGATAATGGCAGTCATCAAATCGACAGTGACCATATTATTTGATTTTTCTACACTCACTTGGGTTCTAGTTTTGGAGCTAATGATGATAAATACCAAGTATTGTGTCTTAGAACTGGTAACATTAAATGCCTCTTTATCACATTCATTCAACAAATATTTGTCACATGTGCACATGTGCCTTGTGTGGTGCTAGAACTGAAGGTATGATCCTTAAAGGAATGTTTTATTAAACACTGGTGGATTTAAAACCTTAAGATATATGTTTTGAGTGGGTCTATTGGACTATGCCTTATAGGGAGAATCCTTGGCTTCCAGATGGCAGAGAGGTCCCCATCTTGGTCAACTCAGGCTGTTATAGCAAAACACCACAGACTAGGAGGCTTAAACAACAGTTATTTCTCATGGTTCTGGAGGCTGGACAATCAAGATCAATGTGTAGGCGGACTTGGTACTTGGAGAGGGCCTGCTTCTTGGCTTGTAGATGGTCGCCATCTTGCTGCACGCTCACATGACTTTTCTGTGTGTAAGGAGAGAGGGAATCTTCTTATAAGGCATGGGGGCCTCACCCTCATGACCACATCTAAACTTATTTCTCCCAAAGACACCATTTCTAAATACCATGCCCCGGGGAGTTAGAGCTTCAACATATGAATTTGAGGGAACAGAAACTTTCAGTTCTTCACTGTTCCCTTGGGGAAGGAACCAGCTCAGGAAGGGCCACTTGAAGTGAAGAATGTTTGAGCCTTGCCTGAGCTCAGAGGAGCATGAACAGTGGAGAAAGAATTGTTCTGTGGGCAAACCTCCCCCTGCCCCTCAGATTCCCCACCTTGAGCAGGGCTGTTGGCAACTTCAATCCGCAAAGTGAGAAGAACTTGTCAGGGGCATGCTCCCAGGCCCAGGCCTGCTGATGGCTAGAGTTTTCTCTCCCCTCATTTATTTGGGGTATGTTGGACGACTCTATGCTCTGAGGCAACATTTCAGCTACTCACTAATGTCCCCATAATTCCACTCAACCCCAGCTTACCACTTCTTTGCTCAGGAATCCCTTGCCTTCTCTTTCTCCTTCAGCTGTATTTCCAAGAGGAAGGAGTCACTGTTATCTGTTAGAAGGAAGAAGCCCTTGCAGAAAGGACACAACTCCGTGCTCTCCCTGGGTAAGAGCTGACCTCAGCACTGTCCCTCCTGGAGCCTGTCTCCTAGACATGGCTCTCAGCTTCTTTCCTTTGTCTTTCTAAATCTGAATGAGGCCACAGTCCACGTGACTGGCACCCTTTAGTAGGACACTGGGATCCTTGCTTTCTCTCAGCAGCTATCTTGCTTGCTCCATTCCCAGAGGCTTCCAAAGAGTGTCTACTGTGAAGGAGGAACACCAGAAAGAGGAGTTCCAGATGTTTGCCTGCATCCCTGTGGTTCCCTTTTGACAAGCCCTCTGCACACAGTTGTGTTCTGTTCAGGTTACCTCTTAAGCCTTCACTGGAGCAAGGAGAGTCGGTAGCTGGAGGACTTGTGTGGATGCCCACCGTCCTCACCACCATGTCGCATGTCTCCCATGCTCCAGGCTGAGGTTTTAGTCCTTAATATCCAAGGTAGTTAGTGCCTTGACTTCAAGTTCACTTGTCTTTCACTTCATGATGTAGAAGTAGCTCAGAGTAGCGGGGAACACACTAGGCTGGTGCCTGAGGGTCCTGACTGCCTGTCCTAGCTCGGCCACTGATAGCTGTGGGGTCTTGGGCAACTTCCCCATTTAGAACTGCAATTGTCAACGGGGGCATCTACATTCCCATTCTTCGCCACTCAAGCCCCCTTTCCCACTGGATGTAGAGTCCTCCAGAAAGGTCTACCAGTGACTGGATTTGCTCACATAACCGAATCCCATATAAAATGAAGGATGTTGTACATCACTGGTTTTCCAACAATTTTTACAACAGAATTCTTTCTTCAGATGTGAAAACCCTATATACAAGTACATTCTTCCTCATTATTCATGGATTCTGTATTTGCCAATTTGCCCACTTGCTAAAAATGTACTTGTAACCCTAAAATCAATACTTGTGGGTCTTCACAGATATGCCTGGAGTGATGAGATATTTGAATTGCCCTATGGATATATTCTCAGCTTGAGTCAAACAAGGTTCTTGTTTCAGCCTCATCCAGAGAAGAATAGAGGATGGACGTGGCTGGAAGGGGGCAGGGTGGGTCAAGGGCTCTTGGGGCCAGTCAATAGGATTTGAATCCCAACTCTGGCTCCTGTTAGTGGGGCTGCCTCAGGCAACTCATTTGACACTCAGAACCTTGTTTTCTCTTTTGTAAATCACAGAAAATATAATCAACTAGGACAAATTGTGTTTGGGATGTAAGATTATAATCCATATGATATATATATATACACATACATGTTTCCCCTAGAAGCAATGTTAGTATTCACTAATTCAGAGGTCAGGTCACTTTATAGAACATACCCACTATGAATAACCATAATTGACTGTAAACCAAAGTGCTGAGCTGGCCTGGAGATCTGTGAGTGAACCTCTCTCAACCTGGAAGAGGGTGCAAGGAAGCTAATGTCACAAGCCCTGGACATGTGACTCTAAGGAGCTCCTTTGTAGTTGTTACGCTGAATGGGTTGGATCCTCCTAGTCAGGGGGGAGACTCCCCTGGTCAAGCTGGACAGGAGGACTGCTCCATTTGGAGGATCACAAGGAATTATTCTTTCCTGAAAAAGATTTCCCACACAGCTCTTCCAGGGAGGTCTCAGCTGAATCAAAGGGACCCATTTCTATTCATGTGGTTGGGGCATCAGATCCAGAAACTCCTCTGCAGTTGGCTGTCTTTTCTGTTTCCTTTACTGGAATGAAGTGTGATTGTTTGAGCATTAAATTTTGCAGTGTGTGTGTATGTGCATATTTGTGTGTGTCTCTGTATGTGTGTACATGTGTGTTCATGCATGTGGGTACATGTAGGTGTACTTGTGTGTGTTTATGCATGCTTATCTGTACATCTGTGTATGTGTGTGCATATTTGTGTGTATGTGCATTTATGTGAGTACATATGCATGCATGTGTATATGTGTTTGCATGTGTATGCGTTACAGGTGTGCATGGATGTATATTTGTGTTACGTGTTATGTATATTTGTGTCTCTTTGTCTGTGTTGATGCATGTTTGCATTATGTGTCTCTGTGTGAGTATGTGTGTGCACATGTGTATGTGTGCTTATGTGATATGTGCGCATGTGTGTGTTGGAGGTAGAGTGTTAAGATTCAAGGTGGGGGGAAGGCAACCAGCACAAGTAGTGAATTTAAAGGCAGCAGAGACATGAATTTCACAATGAGGCAGCTTCCGGGGCCGGAACTAACTTAAAGGATGTCAACATCCTTTCCTATCTCAGCGTTTGAACCACCGCCCAGATGGTGTCTTCAGCATGATCAAAAGGAGACAGATGCCCTCCTCTCGCTTTGATCGCCCCTCTCGTCTCATCCTCCTGAACCTCTCTCCCTTTCCAGCACTGCTTCCTCCACCGTCCCTTCTCCCACCCAGGTCGTGACTAGATTTCTTTGTCAGCAACAGGCTTTAAAGCCAGCAACTGCCACACATCCCTGCCCCCACGCTCAGCCTCACTGACCTAGTCCATTTGTGGAGCAGAAGGACCTTTGCTCATCCCCAGCAAGCCAATGCTGGCCGGGGGCCAGTAGCCTCTGTCTCCCCACTTCCCTCCCCACCTCCCAAGGCTCTGCGAGCCATCACTCAAAGCTAACTACGCAGGAGAAAGTAGCTGGCCATAAGGTAACACGAGGAATGAACACATCCAGCATCCTCAAAGGAAAGCATCCTCAAATGGCAGCACACCTGCTTCAACACCGCAGTGCGAAGGGACATCTGGGGCGTCCTGCTCTGATGTTCATGGTGCATTTTTAGCACTGCAGATTGGCCATGAGAGGGGCCAGGGCTTACCCGCCACATTGGGGAGTGGATTCCGTACTGCTGCTCCCGTGGTGCTCATCCATTCACTTGTTTATTTGTGATAGGTGATCACTGAGTGCCTGCTATGTGCCAGGCACTGTTCTAGGCACTCAGGACATTGGACTCTGCCCTGATTCAGCCACTCGACCTTGGGCAAAGCAACAACAAAACATCATAGCATTTGGGAATCTGACTGCTAGGAAATCCCCCGACTTAGGCCTCTCCCTCACTTTCAGCAACCTGCAAGGTCAGGAGGAGTCTTCAGTCCACCAGGGCTTCGGGCATGACGATCGGACCCCTTGTCAGGGCAGGGGCTGAGCTAGCTGTCCCCAAATCCCCCATGCTCCAGCCAACATCACTCAACTTCTGTTGGATTTATTAACACTTTGCCAGACTTTATTGCGCAAAGCGTTCTGGGGTTTGTTTTACTTATTTATTTTTATAAAGATTACTTGTTCAGCTTCAGATTTGGAAGGAGACTTGTATGTGATTTTCTAACCCTGAGGCAATGTCCAACCTATGGCAACTCACTTGCTTTGGTTCCGCTTGGCTTATTTTCCCCCAGGGGATAGGGATATTAATAATTGGTAATAGCTTACATAGCTATCCCTTTATGTATTCAAAATAATTTATATACACTATGTCATTAGGTATACATTTCCTTTTTCTCATGGTTGTAGCAAAATAGTGATTGCTGTTACTGGAAGAAAGAGCACAGAGCACATCTAAATGGATAGTTTCTGTGTAATGACAGGGTAGGCTACAAGGACGTATTTTTTTTCTATAGCACACACTATTGAAAAAGAAGCCCGTATACATTTGGGGCTTCAACATATCAATAATTAAACAGGATCATCAAATAAATATTGCAGCAATCTCCCCTTCGCCTCTTCCTTTTCCACACGGGCACCCTGACATTTTGTGCTGTCGGGATGGCTGACAAATCTGTTTACCATTGAGAAATAAACTGCTTTTCCAACCCAAAGGGGCACCCAAACAGTGTCTGTTCTTATAAGGAGACATAAAATATATATTTTGATTAAAAGAAAATGTCAACAAGGGGGAAATACTGGGCTTTTCTCCCGACTGCAGCTGGTAGCTCTGAAGCAAAGGTTGAGATCATGAGCAATGAAAAGTAGTCTACAGAAAAAGCCCCAGTCCCATAGCCCTTTGTAGCAAAATGTTCTGAAGGTATACTCTGTACAGAAGCAAAACTTTTTGGCTATTTATTCCGTTGGCTATTTATTTCCTCCTTCATTTAAGAATTTTTTTTGTTTGCCAATTTATAAATTATTATGATATAGTTTTAGACATAAAATGATTTTATGTATCTATGTTTAAGATAGGAAGGATGATTAATAACCGTGTACTCATCATCTTAGTTTAAGAATATTATAAGAACTTTATGATCATAGTCTTCTCTGTTAGCCCCCCAGCAATACACTATTTTATTGTTGGTGTTCATCAATCCCTTGCTTTTTACTATAATTTTATTACCTAAATATGAATCCTTAGACTAGATGGCTTTGTTTGTATTTTTGATCATTTTATGAATAGTGTCCTCCTGCTTTTATTCTTCTGTGACTTTTTGTTTTGCATTTTATGGTGTATACACGCATTCTTAAAAAAATTATCCATTTTCCTATGGAAGGACATTGATTCTTCTTTGTTTTTTGTTTTTTGTTTTTTTTGCATCACACACAATGCTATTATGAATATCCCTGAGGCTGCTCCCTGTGCTCCAGTGCAAGAGTTTCTCTAAAGATTTTATTTATTTATTTATTTATTTATTTATTTATTTATTTATTTATTCATAGAGACAGAGAGAGAGAGAGAGGCAGAGACACAGGCAGAGGGAGAAGCAGGCATCATACAGAGAGTGTGACGTGGGACTCAATCCAGGGTCTCCAGGATCACACCCTGGGCTGCAGGCGGTGCTAAACCACTGCTCGCCACCGGGGCTGCCTGCAAGAGTTTCTCTAGAGTAGATTTCCTAGAGTAGAATTGCAGGCTCATGCAGCCTGTACATTTTCAACTTTACCAGATAATGTCAAATTGCTTTACAAAATGTAGCAGTTTACACCCTGGCAATATATAAAAGTTACTGTTGCTTTGCAAACCTGCCAACACTTGATATTTTGTAACTTTAAAAATGTTTTCCTCTCTGAGGGGTGTTGATACTCATGTTGTTTTAATTTACATTTCCTCCATTAGTATTAAAGTCCAGTATTTTTTCATTCTCAACCATTGGTCATTTGTGAGAAAATGTTCTGGGAAAATATTCCTATTTTTTTGTGTCTCTGTGTAAATATTGTATCAGTTCTTTCTAGCTCCTGGGCACTGATTGTTTGCTGGTTACGTATGTTGCATCTCCTCTGGCTTGTGGCTTGACGTTTAATATCTTTAGATGGTTGTTTGATAAAGAGATCATTCTAAGTATAATGTCAAAATTGTCTGTGTTTCCTTTATGACTTGTTCTTTTTGTATATGGTCTCAGAATGCCTTCCCCACCCAAAGCTACAGAAATGTTTTCAGTACAGTTAGCTCCCTGTTCAATGAAGGGTTGATTTTTGTGTATATCGTGAAGAATAGGTCAAATGTTATTCCCTAAATGGATGACAGGTGTTCCACCCCCATTTTTGAATAATCCATTTTGTCCACATGGTCTGCAATATCGTATCTGGGTTTTCTTTTTATATTCTGTTGGTTTACAGACTTCTCTCCCATTCATACTCAGGTACAAAGGGTGAGGTTAATCATCAAATGCCTCAGTTCATGGTACATTATTATTATTGGTTCATGCAAGCTCCTCTCTTGTCTACCTCTCTCTTCCTCCCTCCATGTCTTTCTCTTTTTCTTCCCAATCTCATTTTCCTCCCTTTCCCACGGGCAATCTTTCTAAATAACATAATGTATATGTTTTCACTTTTGTTTGTACAATTTTGTGTGTGTGTGCAATCAGCTTTATTGAACTGTAATTTACTTATAATAAAACTCACCCATTTTAAGCATACAGTTAGGTGAGTCTTGGCAAATGTATACAATCATTAACTACCACCACAATCAAGATATGAAACGTTTCTATCACCCCAAAAAGTTCTTCCATGGTTCTTTGTACTCAATCCCTCCCCTCTCCCCTAGCCTCTGGCAACTACTGATTTGCTGTCTCTGTATTTTTTCTATAACTAAATGGAGTAATATAATCTTGAGTGTTTGAGTTATTTGTACTTTGCATGATGCTCTTAAGTTTCCTCCATGTTGTCCTATAGATCACTATTTCATTCCTTTTCATTGCTGAGCAGGATTTTGTTGTATGGATACATCACTATTTGTTTGTTCATTAACACTTTGATGGGTGTCTGGGTTGTCTCCAGTCTGAGGGGGCTATTGTGAATGAGGTAGCTAATAATATAATGTACAAGATTGTGGAATGTATCATCATTGTTTTAGGTAAATAGCTAGAAGGAGGTTTTCTGGGTGGTATGATAGTATATATTCAACTTGATTATAACTTGTCAAATGTTTTCCAAAGTGGTTGTGTAATGTGAATTCTCACCAACAAAGAGTGAGCATTCCAGTTTCTCTGCATACTTGTGAATAAACATATTGTTGGTCTTTTAAATTTTTGCCATTCTTATGGCCATGTTGTAGTATTTTCTCGTGTTTTCATTTGCATTTCCTCATTGACTAGGGATGTTGAACATTTTCTTTTATGGGCTGTTTGCCATTCTTAAGGCTGTGAAGTATTTGTTCAAATCATTTGCCTGTATTATTTTTACTAGTTGATTTTCTTGTTGTATTATAAATACATATATATATATATATATATATATATATATATATATATATATATCCCATTGAAAGTTCTTTGTCAGATATATATTTTGCATTTATTTTTTCCCAGGATGTGACTTGCCTTTTTATTTTCTAACAGTGTCTTTCAAAGAGCAAACATTTAAAATTTTTATTTATCCAGGTACCTGGCTGACTCAGTTGGTAAAGCATGTGACTCTTGATCTCAGGGTTGTGAATTCAAACCCCAAGTTGGGTGCGAGCCTACTTAAAATTTTTAAAAACCTCTTCTATTTTTTTTCTTTTTGATGGTTTATGTTTCTGTCCTATCTGAGAAATCTTTTCTTTAAACCTAAGTTCACAAATAGTTTTTTCCTATGTTTTCTTTGGGAAGTTTTATGCTTTGAGCTCTTACATTTTGGTCTTTGATTCATTTTGAGGTTTTTTTTTTTTTAATACTATGAAGTTGAGTTTTAGATTCAGCCTGCTGGGATTTTGAGACAGGTATGCTGAAGAATCTCCTGCAGAAGACTGATACATGATTTTCATGCTAATTGTAAATCTAAATTCCCTCTTGTAGAGGAGACATATCCTAAATCAATTTGCTTTTTCTTTAAGGAGCTCTGATATTGCACTTAAACTTTCCAATCCTTAAAGCTTAAACAGCACAAGCAATATTCACTTTTGAAATTAAAATCTTTATAATGTAAGTGCATGGCAAAGACTATATAACAATCTTGCATTTTAAGACAAGTATTCTTTTATTTCTTTTAAACTGAATATATAATTTTTATTCCCTAGGCAACTAACTTTTGCTTGTAGCTACAATTTAATTTCAAAGTTAACTAAACACAAACAGTAAAAAGACAATTTTGATTGTGAGGACCTAATTAAAAAGTAAATAACATAAGAAAAAAATAAAATAAATAAAATAAATAAAATAATAAAAAAAGAAAAATAAATAAAATAATTTAAATAATAAATAAATAAAATGCAAGGAAAAAACAAAAAAGTGAGGATACTTAGTTTTATTTATTTTAATAGTGGTCAATAATTTTTTTTTAGCTTTATTAGGTATAGTTGACAAAATTGTAAGATTTTTTTTTTTTTTTTTTTAAATTGTAAGATTTTTTTAGGTTAAATTGGTTCTAGTTGGTTTCTCTTTCTGGTCGTTGAAAGTGTTCTACAAATGATCAGGGGAACGCTAGTACTTTATAGACATCAGGTTTCCAAGTAAGTCTAGGTAATCAGAAAGCTCCAAGTGTCTGAGGATGATGGAGAAATACAGTGGTAGGAAGAAGCCAACTGTTACTGGCTGAATATCCATGTTCCTCCCAAATTCACATGTTGAAGCCCTACCCCACAATGCAATGGTTTTTGGAGGTAGGGCCTTTGAGTGGTGTTAGGATTAGATGAGATCATGAGGGTGGAGACCCACAGTGGGTTAGCATTGAGAAAGGGTCAGGTGAGGACACAGTGAGAAAGTGGCTGTCTACAAGCCCACATGAGAGCCCTCTCCATGAGCTGCATATGCTGGCCTATTGATCTTGGACTTCCCAGCCTCCAGAACTGTGAGAAATAGATTTCTGTGTTTGAGCCACCCCTTCTGTGGGATTTGTCATGACAGTGTAAGCTGACTAAGATACCAAATCATATGCTTTCTGCTCCATTCACTCTACTTAAACCTGTGCAGACCAATGTCCACCCTGGGGCTGCTCTATGGGCATGCAAGTGAGCAAGGCCAAAGTCAGGATGCAGCAGAGGCATTGAGCATGAAGCAGTACAACTGAACAGTCTGCACACTCTATCTTTCAACCTTCCCATCTTTTCACCTCGTTACTGCAGGTCCACAGATCACTGCTCTCCCTCGGCCTCGCTGTGCTCCTTCCTTTCCCAAAGAAGCAGGTGCACACCCCCCATACACACCCCACCGGCACACAGCCACATGCCCACACTCCCCACTCACAGCCCTTTTCCCCTATTCCACCCTGCATACCTTTGCCAACATACCTTCAAATGCAGTAGATTCTGTGGCGATAAAGAAAGTTTCCGTTTATGTCCCCCCAACTTTATTAAAATATAAAGTAATGAAGATTAGCTGAGACCAGAGCATTTACTTCCGACTTAATTTTTCTTTTCATTGATGTCCTCAATTTCCCTGACTTGGCACTACCGCGTCTAACTTAGAGGGCTTAATGGGATGGCTTCAGTCTAAGTAGGATGTCCCTGTGATGTTTGCAGCCAGACTTGGCCTAATTCATTACTATTGCTCTGAGCTCAGCCACCAGCTACCAGATCTTGAAAATTTGCAAGGAATTGAAAAAAATCACTGGAGAAGAAAGTCAAGGAAAATAAATGTGTCCTCAGATGGCTTTTGTTCACTCGATCTGACAAGTGTAGATTATGTTGTTTGAAATACTTTCCAGTCTGCTAGAAAGTGTCCCCTAGTGGAGTATATGAAGGGAATAAAGTCCTTGTATTGTTATACACTGCTCTACTATTTATGAAATGGCGTAGATTTGAAACAAAAGGCTTATTAAGTCATTGGGTCTGCTATGGCAGCACAGACTTCTTTCTTTCTAATACTACATTCACCCTGCAGTGTTTGGCTATTTTATGCCTATAATTACTTATAGCAAAGTAGTACAAGGCCAAGGTTGAGTGCAATTCATCTTTGGATCTATAGTACCTACCTTGGTAAAGGTGACTTACAGATTAATAAATGTTTGTTGAATGGAATTAAAGCAACATTTTATCTAAAGCCTAGTCTTTGGCATATTGAATTTTTCTAGTTTGCTTATTGATTTATTATTTATTATCCACAATAGGTGAAGCACTGATTACCTATTTTTTGATAATTTTTGATATACACATAAAAACAGGTTCATCCATCTTCACAAATAAATAAGATAAAACATGTGATAGAATGGAATCCTTAGCAACTGACCTCATACTGCTTAGCTAAAAAAAAAAAGAGAAGAACCAGCTCTCTTTTAAAAATGAGAGAGAGCTGTGTGTAAAGAATGTAAAACAGATTCTGTTTTGTCTCTTTTTTCTTCTAAAAGCAAGTCTTAATAGACACCACAGGCAAACAAACAAAAAAGACTAATGAGAAGCTGAAAACTACTGAACTTAGAAAATGTTTTTCGTGTTATGACCAATCTTATAGAAAAGATATAATAGGTTCCTAATAAATGGAGCAATTGAAATAACCAAGGAGCTTAAATTTCATGCTGTACATCATTACTCACATTTTTATCAATAGAATAAAAAATGTTTTTTAAAAAACAACAAATACTTAACCATATGCCACGTACAGACTATTTTTAAAGACATGCTTATGGGCAGTATCTGCATTTAGGTTCTATGATTCTTCGAGACTAATCTTACAAGGGATTGTTATAATGTAACTTCTCTGTACCCAAGTTGTTACCTTGTGTGTTTATTCCTCTCTGGAAATGATGAGGGAGGAAGTAGAGATCTTTAGTAATAGTCTTAAAAAAATAGTCTGTACATGGCATGTCATAAGGAACTTGATAAAATTAAAAATTGCAAATGCAGAGACTTGCCCACATGTTAAACATCCCAGAGCTATTCAGCATTCTTTTATCTTTTTATTTTTTAAGATTTTATTTATTTACTCATGAGAGACAGAGAGAGAGAGACAGAGACAGAGACAGAGACAGAGAGGCAGAGATACAGGCAGAGGGAGAAGCAGGCTCCATGCAGGGACCCTGACGTGAGACTCAAACCCAGGTCTCCAGGATGACGCCCTGAGTTGAAGGCAAGCGCCAAACCGCTGAGCTACCCAGGGATCCCCATTCAGCATTCTTTTAGAATCCTCCTTGGTGTTGTTATAAAATGGTGCCATCAATTTTAAAGAAAATTCCTTTCTTTGCATTAATGGCTTTTCTCAGAGCCCCTAAAGGAAAAGCACGATGTCCTCAAGGACCATAACCTCTCCCAGAACTGCTTTCCTTTTTGCTAATTAGAACCGAGTTCGTTTCATCTACAACTTAAGTTCTTTTCAGTCTTTCTGTGATGCCATTTGAAATCTTTGATGATATCTGGTCCCATCACTTGATTTTAGTTAACAGTGCTTGGGAAATCCAAATCCTTAAATCATAATCCCATGTCATACTTCATTTTTAATCTGAGTTCACATTGAATATTCTATGATAATGTGTAATAAAAGCATCTTGTTTTTATTTGTAATAAGAGATGTTATGGGAGAAAATGTCTCAGTGCATTACCATACAAGGCTGGCTTCATGGCCACACTCCCCATATTTCTTTTAATGTTCTGTTTTCCCATCTTGAAACTCTTCATGCTTATTGAACAAGGGACCCACATGTTCATTTTACTCTGAGCTCCTCAGATACTAGAGCTGGTCCTGTCATCAACTGCCCCAATATGTTTCTCCATTAGCAGAAAGCTGGATTTGGATGAAACACTAAAACATACTGTCTCAATGGGGCTGAGAACACAGTGGATTTTTGCAGTATTTGTTCATATTGCTGAACACAGCATCTTGGGGGAATCCCAATTCTTCCAGGGAAAGGAAATGGGGGTCCTTCAAGCTGTTGGCTATTATTCTTTACAATGTACCTGAAGTGTAGTGTGTGTTCCAGGCAGCATGAAAGGTAAAAATAAATAGAAATGTGTGGGAAAGTGGGGTGATGCAGGAGGTAGCCCAGTGTTGCTCATATTGCCATACTTCTTCCAGACATTTAGGCTACCCTAGAGCACAGAGTATAGCAAAGTATTTTAATGTACTTTGTGTTCAATGGTTATATTAAAGTAAATTCAGAGACACCTTGGTAGCTCAGTCAATTAAATGTCTGCCTTCAGCTCAGGTCATGATGCCAGGGTCCTGGGTAGAGACCCAAGTTGGGCTCCCTGCTCAGCAGAGTCTGCTTCTCCTGCTCCCTCTGTTCCTCCCCCCTTCCCCTCCCCCCAGCTTGTGCTCACGAGCACTCTCCCTTTCTCAAATAAACAAAATCTTTAAAAAGTAATAAATTCAATCCATGTTTCTGAATCATTTATTCCTAATTCTACAAGATAATATTCTTAAAGGCCCTTTGAGGTCTAGAAAAATCTCAGAAGTTCATAGATATTTTCTTAATTCCTTTTTGCTAAAATTAAAAATATAAAATTGAGATGTGGAGAACAAGGAAACCTCTTTCACTTTGGTGGGAATAAAACTGGTGCAGCCACTTTGGAAAACAGCATGGAGTTTCCTCAAAAAGTTGAAAATAGAATCTTATGACCCAGGAATCACATGACTGGATATTTATCCAAAGAATACAAGAACCCTAATTCAGAGGGATACAGGCATCCCGGTGTTTATAGCATTATTTGTAATAGCCAAGATATGGAAGCAGCCCAAGTGTCCCTCAATTGATGAATGGATGGTGAAGATGTGGTGTTTATGTGCAATGGAGTATTAGTTAGCAATAAAAATAATAAAATCTTGCCATTTACAACAACGTGGATAGAGCTAGAGAGTACAATGCTAAGTGAAATAAGTCAGTTAGAGAAAGACAAATACCATATAATTTCACTCATGGGGAATTTAAGAAACCAAACAAATAAACAAAAAGAAAAAAATGAAATAGAGAGAAACCAAGAGACAGACTCTTAATTATAGAGAACAAACTGATGGTCACCAGAGGGGATGGGTGAAAAAAGTGATGGGGATGAAGGAGTGAACTTGTGATGGGCACCAGATGTTGAATGGAAGTGTCGAGTCACTATATTGTGCACCTGAAACTAATATAACACTGTATGTTAACAAACTGGAATCAAAATTAAAACTTCAAAATAGAAAAAATGGAAATCAAAGATTTTCCACATAACTGAAAACAAGAAGTTGTAGAATATGATTTGGAACTCAAAATGTAGTGTTTTCAGTTGGCCAAAGTGTCTGACCTCATGTTCTCTCCTGCTTTCACCTCCAGCACAAACTCTGTCACTTAACCACAAAAATGTGGCCACCCTCTTCAGCTCTGGCTGACTTGTACTGCATGTAAATCAAGATAACCCTGTCACCTCCTTCAAGATTGCCTTCTGTCATAGAACGAGTTCTCAATGGTGGATCTAAATAGATTAATATTTGGTCTCTGATGTTTAGATGACAGGCAGTGTGCATATCATTTCTGCCCCTGGATTGTGGGTGGCCTTGGGTGGGTTTTCATTCTTCTAGGACCTTGATTCTCAGGACTAGACTTAGATGATCCTCCATCTAAAGTGCCACCAAGACTGCCATTTGCCTTTTGATTCCCATTTTGGTCCCCATGGTGCATATCTGGACCACAAGCACATTCTATGCAATTTAGTGGAGGTGCCATAGATAGTATGATGTTGTCCAGCCATAGTAACATAGAGATGCCAGTATTTTCCTTTGAAGCCATGGTGTGGATGTGACCACTAAAGGGTTTGCAGATATGACTCGCATATGTTTGTAACCCCTCATACTTCTTAGCATGATTCCTTACCATGGAAAACTCTCCCACTCTATATTTCTGGTATGAATACAATGGTTTCAATACAACAGTGGAAGCACAGATGGACTTCTATTGATAATTTCTAAGTGAGTGCCAGAAAAAATTTTAAAAGTCTTTTGCAATCCTCAACACTAAGGCAAAATTTTCTGCTAACAGAAGTAGGCCAAATAATCAAAGAGTGTCTAAAATAATACTTTAGAATTTCCTCCAGGATGGAAGCTCCAGGAGAACAGAGCCCTTTGTCCGTTTGATCTTTGATGTGTTCCATCAGCTTGGTGGGTACTCAAGAAAATTTGTTGAATGACTATCATTGGGGATGGATGCTAGACATTTCTGGAAGCCATGGCTTCTCCCCAAGGATGAAAGCTATGATTCACCACCTACCTTAATTCCCTTTTTGCCTCATCCCAATTAACAAAAGAAATCCTGGGATGTCTGGGTGGCTCAGTGGTTGAGTGTCTCTACTTTTGGCTCAGGTCGTGATCCTGAGATCCTCGGATTGAGTCCCTCATCAGGCTCCCTACGGGGAGCTGGCTTCTCACTCTGCTTATGTCTCTGCCCCTCTCTCTGTGTCTTTCATGAAAAAATAAATACAATCTTAAAAAAAATAAATCCTTAAAGAAAAAAATCTCCTCATGCTGCAGACCGCTATAAGCAGGTCAAAGGTGGTCTGTAGACTAAGCCCCTATAAAAGTCTTGGAAAATGTTACAATTATTAATGAAACATAAGTATTTGAATTCATAGTTATTTATAGCAAAGTGCAGTAGAGAAGGGATTGAGATTTTGTAAATATATTTTGTTTTTCAACAGGCCCAATTATTTTTTTCTGATACATGTCCACTCATGTCTGAATCAGCCCAATCACTTTGTGCCAAGATGGTCACTGGTACCATACATATACTATCATGTAATTAATGTGGCTCTGGCGATGAGATTTCTTTCACAATATTTTGGCTCCATTCCATTCTCAGCCTCTTCATTTATTTTTCCAAGTAGAAGTTTTTAAAATTCAGAAAAGACTTATAGGACTGTTAAGAGCTCACCTGGATGTCTTCCCCTTACACTCTTACTGGTTTTGTTAATCTTAAGATAAACTTCACATCATCTAAATGTGACCTTTGTCTCTCAAATATGATCATTTGGGTTTGTGATTCAGAGGGCAGTGCAACAGTGACCAAGGAGTTAGGGGAGGGATATATCACTGCTGGCATGCATAGTCCTACTCTCCCTCCTTCGGCCCATTGCCATTGGGCTGGCTGTCCCATCCACTGCCAATGGCCCCAGACTCCTCAGTGTAGTGTTGCATTCACCCACCAAGTGGCTAGAGTTGGTTGTTTGCCATCTTTAGCTTTGGATCTTTTCAAAATGCCATTCTGGTGAACACATCAATTAAAGTAATTTTTACATGACTAGGGTTCATTTTGGTGGTGTTAGAGGCAATTCTAGAGATGATCTGGTTTTAGACTGGAGTACCAGGAAGTTCTTTGCTATGGAAGCACGCTTAATAAGGCTCTTTCTGTTCATTTTCTCTTTGAATGGGTGTCTGTGATGTAGTGATGATGAGCCCACCTACTTGTGCTCAGTGCCTACTGAGTATTTCATCAGTTCCTTTATGTTTCTTAGATGACTTTGCAGTTAACATGGGCCACATGATTAGTTCTGACCAGTGGACTGTGTCACCTCTGGGCTTGGACAGTCAAGAATGATACCTTTTTCTTCTTCCTGTACCACCCCCCATCCCCACCTCCAAACAGTGATCTTGTCAACTGAGATGGCAGCATGATAAAATAGCAAAATCCCTAATGTCTAGATTAAGAGAAAAAGAGTCTCCTGCAACCTGCAGTGGTCCTTAATTATGTTAAATTAATGGACTGTATGAGTAAAACATCACTACCATGTGAATGGGATAGATTAACTCCAAGTTCAGTGTGTGACTAATATACCTGCCAGTAGAACTAATCACAGGTATTGAATGTGAACCTATGTCATATGCCTTAAAAACAAGGAACAGCGTAAATACCAAAAGTGACAGATATTTGTATACTCACGTTCACAGCAGCATTATTCACAAGAGCCAAAAAGTGGAAGCACCCAAGTATCCATCGATGGATGAGTAGATAAGCAAAATGTGGTAAATACCTACGATTGAATATTATTCATCCTGCAAAAGTGATGAACTTCTGATATATGCTGTGGTACGGATGAACCTTGTGGACATTGTGCTAAGTGAAATAAGCCAGTCACAAACAGACACATAGTGCTTCCACTCATATGAAGTACCTCGAGCAGGCAAATTTACAGAGATGGAAAGTAGAATGGTGGTGGCTGGTGGCCAGGGAGGGAGAAACGCAGAGTTGTTTAATGAGTACAGAGTTACATTTGGGAAGATAAAAAAAAAAGTTCTGGAGATGGATGGTGGTGATGGTGGCACAATGTGAATGTACCTAATGCCACTGACCTGTACACCTAAAATGGGTTAAAATAATAAATTTTATGCTATGTAGAATTACCACAGTTAAGAAAAAAAGAGAGAGGGGGGAAGGGAAGAAACAGAGAAGATTATTTAACTTCTGTTAGGGGAGAGCCCTCTGAGTCTTTATCCTCTCTTGGGCAGATAATTCTCTCCTTTTCTCAATTCTCCTTCCCAGATTCTACACACATTCTTTTCTTATCAGCCTCCTCTCCAAGGCTGCCTCCTTGTTTCTGTGACTGAAAA
This sequence comes from Canis lupus dingo, assembly GCF_003254725.2. NCBI lineage: Eukaryota > Metazoa > Chordata > Mammalia > Carnivora > Canidae > Canis > Canis lupus. The sequence goes on from NC_064244.1 coordinate 20,697,487, forward strand.
CACTGGGAGGGCAGGGACTGGGTCTGACTCATTCATTATCAGGTCTCTAGAATAGAGCATCAGCCAGGGATGCCTGGGGGGCTCAGTTGGGTAGTGGCTGCCCTTGGCTCAGGTCATGATCCCAGGGTCCTGGGATGGTGCCCTTTGTTGTTGGGCTCCCTGCTCAGCACAGAGTCGGCTCCTCTCTCTGCCCCTCCCCTCTGCTTGTGCTCTCTCCTTCTCTCTCAAATAAATAAATAAAACCTTTAAAGGGGGGCGGGGGGGGCGGGAGGCTAGTGTCAGGGAGAATCTAGAACTCCAGAAACCCTAAGTGAAGGAACGCGGGGACTCCCGTTTTCCCTAGATTGGTGCTGTCAGAAGCTACCAGATGGGGGCAGCACTGCTCTAGTGAACTCCTTGATGCCGCTGGAGGTGAGGCCTGGGTTCTTCCCTGTGGTCAAAGCCAGCCTGGGCACCTGCAGCTGTCGACCCATTGGGTAGAATAATGTCTGTTTTCCCTGATGTCAACCTCCAAGAATGAAGAAGCTACCTTAAACACCATCAGCTTTCCTTAATATCTTGTTATGAATTTATTATATATGTGTATATCTGAATTATATATCTGAATTTCTCTTAAATTCATTCATTCATTCATTCATTCATTCATTCAGTAAATATTTATTAGGTGCTCACTAGTCTCAAGTACTCTTCCGGGCACTGGGTAAGAAGACAGACCATAGGTTCTTGCCCTCATAGAGTTGATCCTAGTGTGGGGACACTGCCTTCCACCTAGACAAGCAGATGAGTGAACCTTGTGTATGGAGTGGGGATGAAAGCTGTGGAGAATGGGTCAAAGAAGAGGATAGACAGTGATGGATGGTTTCATGATGGTCTTTTTCCAAGTTTGTGTCTTGTGCGTTTGTTCGGAAGCCATTTTTCTGTCTCTTCATTTTGATTGACTCTCTTTCTTGAGACAGTGGCCTCCCGGGAGGGATGAACCTTGTCTTTCTACCCTGCGCTGGCCCTTGGTTGTCTCACCAGCTTTTGTGATGATTGTCCGAGCAGCCTACTGCCCTTTCAGTGGCTCCCGGGAATGGGCGTCCTCCCAGGGGAGGATCTCAGCACCTGGATTTATGCTGAATGGACGCCAGACCCTTAAGCAGCAGCTTATTTTTTATTTTTTTACGAATATGTATCATCCCAGTGTAAGTCCCATGGGCTGGGGGTTCTAGAGCTGTCCTCTGGGCCACAGGGGCAAATAGGAGGGCAAGGGATGAGACAAGCACTGGGTGTTCTACTCTATGCTGGAAAATTGAATTTAGGGGTTCCAGGGCCGGCCCCCGGGAGGGAGAGGCGCAAAGATGGCACTGGCTTGCCGTCTTTGGAGAGCAATTTAGTAGGTCAGTTAGTAGCTGTGTAAAATTAGATGCCGTGTCTATGTCTTCCTCTGTGAGATTTCTGTTCATGTCTTTTGCCCATTTCATGATTGGATTGTTTGTTTCTTTGCTGTTGAGTTTGATAAGTTCTTCATAGATCTTGGACACCAGCCCTTCATCTGATAGGTCATTTGCAAATATCTTCTCCCATTCTGGAGATTGTCTTTTTAGTTTTGTTGACTGTTTCTTTTGCTGTTGGCAAATCGGACTCCAATAAAAAAAATACCAAAAAAAAAAAAAATTAGATGCCTGCCCCTCAGGCCGATGCCTGAAGATAGGCAAGACATCCCTGCCGGAAGTGGGAAGAAGGAGTGTACAATTCTTTGTTTCTGTGCTCTGTTTCTCTCCAGACCACAGTTCGTCTAGCATTTTCCTCTTCTTCTTTTTTTAAGATTTTATTTATTTATTTATTCCTGAGAGACACACAGAGAGAGGCAGAGACATAGGCAGAGGGAGAAACAGGCTCCCTGTGGGGAGCCGGATGCAGGACTCAATCCCAGGACCCCAGAACCATGACCTGAGCCAAAGGCAGACGCTCAACCACCGACCCTCTCAGGTGTCGCTCTTCTTGCATCTTGTAATGAGCGCCCCAGGCAGCGAGGTATCGGGATGTCAGGTTTCCAGTGTGCTGGGAGCCTTGGCATTCCAGGATCCCGTACAAAAGCATGTTCACCCTTCATCTTTTTGTGGTCTTGAGCTTCCAGAGTCGCTTCTCCTGGCCCCCATCCCCAGTCTGAGGCTTCATTTCTTTTCTTTTCATTTTATTTAAATTCACTTTGCCAGCATATAGAACACCCAGTGCTCATCTCATCACATGCCCTCCTTAGTGCTCGTCACCCAGTTACCCCACCCCCCCAGCTTCCTGCTCTTCCACAGCCCTTTGTTTTTTTCCCAGAATCGGGAGTCTCTCATAGTTTGTCTTCCTCTCTCTGATTTTTCCCCACTTAGTTCCTAACCCCCCATATAGTCTCTTTCATTACTTCTTATATTCCACAAATGAGTGAGACCATATCATAATTGTCTTTCTCTGAGTGACTTATTTCATTCAGCATCATCCCCTCCAGTTCCATCTATGTTGATGTAAATGGTGGAAATTCATCCTTTCTGATGGCTGAGTAATATTCCGTGGTGTATATAGACCACTTCTTCTTTATCCATTCATCTGTCGAAGGACATCGTGGCTTCTTCCACAGTTTGGCTATTGTGGACATTGCTGCCGTGATCATTGGGGTGCAGGTGTCCCAATGTTTTACTCCATCTGTATCTTTGGGGTAAATACTCAGGAGTGCAGTTGCTGGGTCGTAGGGTAGCTCTATTTTTAACTTGTTGAGGACCCTCCACACTGTTTTCCAGAGTGGCTGCACCAGTCTGGAAGAGGTGCAGTCTTTCTCCACATCCTCACCAGCATTTGTTGTTTCCTATCTTGTTACTGAGGCCCTTTATTGAAGTTCAGCTCTACTGTCTGCCTGTTGATTGGTGTTGTCATCACCCAGAAAGTTTGCTTTCTGAGATAGATAGTGTGTATTATTGAGTGGAATGCTTTAGGGAGGAATTAAAATGAGTCCACTATTCTTACTTATTAGCTACCATCTTCATCAGGAATTGTTTCAATGCAATGAATGGAAACCAGTTTATCAAGGTCTAGATCAATGGCTTAGCCACCAGTGGCCTTCTTTCTTTACCCTGGGACCATCTGGAAATATGTAAAGGTCACTTTTAGTTGTCACAGTGACTGTGGGTACTCTGTCATTTAGTTGCTAGGAGCCAGTGATGCTAAGCATCCTGCAGTCTGCAAGATGGTCTTGAACGGTAAAGCATTGTTCTATTGAAATTGCTGTGAGAAACCTGTTGAAAAACACTGACCTATGAAAAAGAGTGGGGTTTGCTATAACTCAAGTAAAACTGGGCTCCTTGTGTCCTGGCTCAGAATAGGATCTCCTTAAGAGAGGAATGCAAGTCTATTTCCTTAGAAAGCCTTGGGAAATAAAACAGCTTGCAGAGTTCCAAAGCAGTACTGCATTTAAACAGATAGCAGAGCTTTGTAAAATCTTTCCAAATATCTCATTCAATCTCAATTTCATTTTATTCTTTCAACATACCAACGTCTTACCCAAACAGTTTTTCCTGAGTATTTCTCCACTCTTGTCCCCTATGCTGAGCAGCCCTCTTCTTTCCTAATACAAACCACATCTAGTTTTTCTATCTTCCTTAGTTCTGTACTAGTTACATGTGCCAGAATGTGTATGAATGTGTGTGGGTGAGAGAGAGAGATCATGAGGTTGTAAACACTCCTATTTATGACTTTTTCCATGGCAAACCTAAGTGGGGGCATTGGATAAGATTACAGGTAATCCTTTAAAACTCAATGGCTAGATTTATAGCAGTGTGTCACAGGACCTAGGAAGCCATTTGGTGTCTATTGTTTCCATCCTGTTCTTTCTGGGTCCACTCCCATCTTCTCTCTGCATTTCCTATGCTCCCTACTTGGTTAACCTGCTTTTTCAGACAGCCTCCTAGTTTCTGCTCTCCATAGCTGCAATTGACTGAATGTGTCCTCACAAAATTCATGCGTTGACCCTTAACCTCCAATGCAAGGATATTAGATGATTAGGTATTGAGAAGTAATGAGGTCTTGAGGATGATACCCTTGCATGGGATTAGAAAACTCCCACACCCGTTCCACCATGTGACATGAGAAGGCTGTCTATGAACCAGTGGCTCTTGCCAGACACCGAATCTGCTGGCATCTTCATCTTAGGCTTCTAGCTTCCAGAACTGTGAGAAATGAGTTTCTGTTGTTTATAAGCTACTCAGCCTATGATATTCTGTGGTAGAAGCCCAGACAAACTAAGATAATAACTTTGCTAACTTTTAACTTTTGCATGTCATGTGAGTCTAACTTTACATGAACTTCAGCTCCAATACCGTCTGACTGATTCAAACTCTATTTCTCAGTTCCATATGCCTTTGGTGGGGGAGCCAGTGGCTATAGATGAGGTCCTGCCTTCCCCAATGGAGTGGCATCTTCTGAGTTGTGGTGAGACAGATTCTTTAAGGAAGGGCTAGTGATGGGGAAGTGCTGATGGGTGTCTGGTTCAGCAACATAAGTCCGTGTAGTTCATGGAGATACTTAGTCAATATTAGTAAATTCCAGCTTCAGGTTAAGGCATTATCTTGAGCTCATTATTCTGCTAAAGCAACTAAACTAATCCTAGCAAATTAGCATAGTAGAGAAACTTAACCTGATGTGCTTCATTTATTTGTGGACTTTATGATCATAAATCAGGTTGAAAGCTGAGTTTTAGTCTTCGTTTTGAATTTTTCTGGTTTTCACCTAGCCTGGGCGAAACATTAATATTTAACTTATAATGTCAAGGGTGGTCTAATCATAAACTCCAAGAAAACTGTAGGGATAATGCAGACTCTTAAAATGGAGATGAGCCACAAATTTTGTAGTGATGCATAAACTCTAGGGCAATGGAAATATTAATTTTAATAGCTCCAAGGACATTAATTAATATTTATTGAGAGCCAGCGACATTTACTCAATTTGGCATGTTGTAAAAAAACAAGAACGTTCTTTGCTTCTAACTAATATTTGTTGTGTGTTCATCATGAGACAGCAATCACTGCCGTCACTGAATTGGGAATAAAAGCAAAACCACATTTACGTAGACAAGAAATTTAAAAGTCTATTTTTGTAGTTATTATTTCCTTAAATCAAACTGAAGACATTAGAAGTGCTTCTGACATAACTAAAATTCTTCTTTCATTAAAACATAGAGTTGATTGTGACTTTATAGACCTAATAGTAATACCTGTTGTTTTTTTTTTAAGATTTATTTATTTATTTATTTATTTATTTATTTATTTATTCACGATAGAGAGAAAGAGATAGAGAGAGAGGCAGAGACACAGGCAGAGGGAGAAGCAGGCTCCATGCCAGGAGCCTGACACGGGACTCGATCCCAGGACTCCGGGGACTCCAGGATCGCGCCCTGGGCCAAAGGCAGGTGCTAAACTGCTGAGCCACCCAGGGATCCCCTGTTTTGTTTTGTTTTGTTTTGTTTTGTTTTTGTTTTTTAAGAGCAAATTGAAACCTAGTAAGGGGCTAAGAAATCAGTTTAAAGTCACATGACTAATGGGCTCTCTTTCTCTTAATGCCTATGGTGTGAGCTAGTTAGATGCTCTCTAGGTAGAGTGGAAAGTTACTTGAAAAAAGGGCCAGTCAGTATTGCAAACTGGAGACATTGTTTCCACATTATGTTTGATGTTTCCTTAATTAATTAAGATTCCAAAAACACTGGTTGATGACCAACTTTGTATTTTTTTTTAAAGATTTTATTTATTTATTTATTCATGAGAGACACAAAGAGAGAGGCAGAGACACAGGCAGAGGGAGGAGCAGGCGCCCTGCAGGGAGCCCCATGTGAGACTCCATCCTAGGACCCCCGCTATCAGGACTTGAGCCAAAGGCAGACACTCAACCACTGAGCCACCAGGTGTCCCAATTTTGTAAGGGTTTAAAAAAATCTCTATTGCTTGAGAATTTATGTACTTTTTATGTTCTTCTAGGTTTTTATTTTGAAGCTTCAAACTGTTTTTTTTTTTTTTTATCCCCAGAAAAGCAAAACAAATTCAAACAGTTGTCTGGGAATTCTCAATCATTTAAGCAAGAAATAGTAGAAAATAGGACAAATATATAAATACTAATCAAATTGATAAATAGGTTCAAGAATAAAGGATTCTCCTCAAAATAAAAGTAGACAAAAGAACAAAGCAGATTTTCACATGGATCAGAAGCATCATGGGGTAATCATTTACTTTTTAAAAATTGAGGATTATAAAAAAATTGAGGATTATAGATGTAGTAAAGTGTAATACTAATCTGAAGTGTTCATCTGGATGAATTTTTGTACATAAATAGTGCGTGCATCTACCTGTAACCACTACCCAGATCAATACCTCCAGCATCTGCCAAGATACTCGTTCCCAGCTTATACTTTATCCCTACTAAGGAACCTACCATCTGACTGCCAGCATACTTCTTATCTAAAAGAAATTAAAGTTTTAAAGTAGAAGTTACCATAATTTATTTGCCATTCATTAATTTAACAAATATTTAATAACTGTAATGAGCTTTACATAGGCACTGGGCAGCACTGGTGAAAATGACAGAAACCATTTCTCATTATTATAAATAATGCTGTGATCATTTTTACTGTATTATTTTTTAAGATTTTATTTTTTTAAGTAAACTTGACACCCAATGTAGGACTCAAACTCACAATCCAGATATCAAGAGCCGTATGCTCCACCAACTGAGCCAGCCAGGCGCCCTCATTCTTACTGTGTTTTGAGCCTTTTCCTCTTAAATTTTATTTTAATTGTGAATATTTCTGAAAGATGTTACATATATCAATTTATCTTTTATAGCTTTAATATACAGTTTGAACTTTCTAAAACTTTTTTTCTTTTTTTGAAGTATAATGAATAGAACCATGAGAAGAGTAGGATGCAACTTTCTTAGTTGACCTGCTGGGAACTCTGGCTGTCAGAACTAAACAGCTGTGGCTGTAGCACCTTTACCAACTTGGGGCAGCACATCTTGATGAAGGCAGAGTGTCCAGATGGAATAAAATGCACTGATCTGTGAATTATGCCCTGAGTTACTGTGCTATAGAGGGAGAGGGACCAAGGCCTGTTGTAGGAAGGTGAAGATGGAATGTCCCAGGAGAAATGCATGAACAACAGCTGTCTGTAGGTGGAAATAGGTCTCCAGAGCTGATTTCATTTTTGAAATATATCAGTTGTACTCTAAGGGCAAAATGGGCAGGTGAATCTCTTTTTTTTTTAATTGAAAAGTATAATTAACAGTGTTGTATTAGTTTCAAGTTTATAATGATTCAACAATTTTATATGTTACTCAGTGCTCATCTGGATAAGTATGCTCCTAATCCCCTTTATCTATTTTACCCATTCCCCCACCTACCTTCCCCTGGCAGCCACCAGTTCTTTGTATTTGAGTCTGTTTTTTTCTTTCTTTTCCCTTGTTTGTTCTGTTTCTTAAATGCCACATATGAGTGGAACTATATGGTATTTGTCTTTCTCTGACTGACTTATTTCACTTAGCATTATACCCTCTAGGTTCATCCATGTTATTGCAAATGGTAAAGTCTCATTTTTTATGGCTGAGTAATATTCCATTGTGTGTGTGTATGTGTGTGTGTATATTACATATTTTTTATCCATTCATCTTTGGATGGACACTTGGGTTGTTTCAATATCTTGGCTGTTGTAAATAATGCTACAAAAAAACATACGGGTGCATGTATCTTTTCAAATTAGTGGGTTCATTTTCTTTGGGTAAATACCTAGCAGTGGAATTACTTGTTGGTGGGATGCAAGTAGATAAGTCATGGACTGTTGTATCAGAAGTCTCTCTACAGTCCCCATATCTAAATGATGATTAAAAGCTTGCTGAGTGTATTTCCCAAAAAGAAAGACACTTCGAAGGTCACTATTAATTACAGGTACTATTCCAGGCCAGTGCTCTTGGATATCTCAGTTCTATTGTAGGGAGTCAGCTTATGACTTCTGTAAGTTAGAGCTGAATTTAGATACAGTTGTTTTTGGAAAGGGGAAACACACTTTTCATTTTTATAAAAACAATCTTGAAAAAGATGTCCACTTTCATTCTTCCTAATAAACAGTTGGTGCAAGTGAAAGCAAACCAATCTATATCCATAGGAAATGGCTTGTAGAAAGTGGGACTTGATCTATATAGATTTATGGAATCTCCAAAACCAATCAACAGTCATTTACTGTTTACCAAAGAGGTTTAGGAAGGAAATAGTAGACAGGTTCACAGACTAATGTCCCAGATAGCTCTTGAGTTTGCTGTCTCTTTTTTACTTCCTGCAGGGAATGGGAGACTTCCCAGATGAACGTTTATTTCAGACAATTAAATAGAGGGTCATGATTGACATGTTTTCATGTTATTCTTTCTTGGTTTGACATAGAAAATCTACTGGAATCAGGCTAATTTACAAATGAAGGGGTTTATTTTCCCTTTGGTTTGTGGGCATAATTGTCTCCATTAACTTTAATAGGAGTTTCGGGGCCTGGTCTGAAGGGAGAATGGATGGTTTATGGTAGAGTGCGGCTCTGTGCTATTAAATCCATAGGGAGGAAATGCAGTGTATATTTCGACACCCAACTTGTATACTGTGCAGAAAATAGAAACTCTTTGAAAGCATTCACATTTTTCTCTATCAATGCCTTAAAAAGAAATAAAATGAAAGCTCAGTGTGCACAAGAACAATTTTATGTGACCATTGAAAAGATTAAGGATCATCTTAAAAACACCACAAACATTTCGTCTTGAGTTATGAGGATGTGTGGAGCAAATAAATGCACGACAACAGGGAGTCCAATTTCTGCATCTTGTAACCAGTGCAAGTTCATATCCAAAAGGTCAGGTTGGTCAATAAAAACTTCCATAAAATTCAGGCGGTGGCAACCTAATCCCCTGGGAAATGAATATGTGATATTATCAGGGAGGTATTTCCTTTTTTTAAAAAAAATCAGGGAAATATTTCACGTGAGGGTCTCTGTTTCACTCTTTTAAGAATCAAGAGTGCAATAGGCATCTGGACAAGATACTAAATGCACAATTATGACACCATTATATTAATAATATAACTATCATGTAGCATTGTATACTATGTGAAAATGATAAAAGGGCTCTGAGTGAATGGAACTCTACTTAGGATTTAATTCATTTCTAGAAATGTTAATTGTCTTCTTCACTGTCTGGCACATATTTGGAACAGGTAGTATTTGTTGAATGAAGAATGGGTGATGAAATGTTTACAATGCACTATCTTAATCAGGAGAATCAAATAAGGTCCTTGCTCTCAAGAAACCACAGTCTAATAGATTCACATATGCAACTAGAGTGTCCTTTTACTTTTTTCAACTCTAATCTTTAAATCCAAATGCAAAGCTTATTATCCTAAGTGTTGGTATTTTTTTAAAATATAATCCAGGTATAATGGGAGAACACAGAAGGGAGTAGTGAATTATCTAAAGGGATCTGGGAATATTTCACAAAGGAAATACCAGTTGGCCTAGGCATTCTATTCTATGATAGGGAGAAAGAGGGATGAGAAGGGGATCAGAGATGTGAAGATACACATCCTTTCCAGGGAATAACAATCTAGTGCTAATACCCATGCTTCCTTAACAGCTACTTTTTCTCCTTCATTTTCCTAAAAAACCTTGATTTCTTTCTGATATTGGTTGGCCATGTACTTTTGGAGAGGCTGGACTCTTCCTCAGTCCCAGGCGGTTGATCTCAATTAGTACAAATTACTTATTAATTCATTCAATATTTATTGAGAACCTTCTAGGTACAGTTTTTCAGAACTGGGGAGATAGCAGTGAGATGAATAATGACGATTCCTCCAACTAAGATGCTCACAGTTTATTATTGGAGACATTTACCTTGATTGGAGTACATAAAAATTAACTATAGTCAGACTTGTAATGCTCATCCATATCTTAAGCTCTTCTCCTGGGCGCACACACTCCTGCAGTTAGGCAGGACCAAAGTGACTAATCATTTCTTAGCCAGGATCACTGAGTTTGCATGGAGGACCAGTACCCAACTCACTATTACCTGAGTAGGCCTTGCTTGAGAGGTGAAAAGCCTCTGCTTATACAATAACAATGATTTTCAGAGTTGATTATTACTGTAGCACAACTCAGTCTTACCTGACTGATAAAATGATTAATGCTAGTGTTCAGGTCTGAGCTAAGTGCTGCTGAAGCCCAGAGAAGGGAGTTAGCTGAACAGATAGGCAAGCAAGAGGCTTCAAAGTAGCAGCTTGGGGGCTGAAGTGTCCTGACAAGTGGGAAGATTACTTTAGCCCCATGTAGAGTGTGTGGCCAAGAGAATGGCTTTTGTCAGGCCAGGAGTTCAGCTCATTACTGCAGAGTGCCTTCCCAGCACTACGATTGAGAATGGTGGAAGAACAGCAAGAGAACCAAATACAAGTAGCAAATCAAATGTCAGAGCTTTTACTTAATCACGGTAATTAGGCGTAGAATTACAGGTTTTCTTTCCACTTCAGACTTTCAGCCTTTGCCGTCACTAAATACCCTTAAATGAAGTGATATAACCTATTAGGGTCTTTCAGACAATTCCCTTTGGGCCCATGGAAATCTCTTTAGAAAGATTAAACTTTGGAACCAATGGTATAAATAGAAATTATCCAGGGAGAATTAACAAGAGTGGGCGGATGCCATTTGAGTTGTATATATTTATGGTCTAAAAAAAGGAAACCTAAAAATACCCTTAGAGCAGTGACATGTTTTGTGGCAAATTTAGTTCTATAGAGAGGGACAATTATATTATTTACTGGGAGTAATTATTTTTAAAATGTCTTCTCTATGGCTTACAAACTTTATAATAAAGAAGTACATGCCATCATGGAACTTATTAGATGTCTCAAGAAAATGCATAAGCTAGAAAATATTCTTTAGTCACTTTATAAAACTAAAGAGAATTTAATTTTTTCCTCTTTATTCCTTGACATTAAAAAAAAATCAGTAACTAATAAATGAATTATTAATACTGAAGACTATAAGCTCTTCTACTTGAAGGTAGAAGTGTGCTAATTATTTTTATATTTCTCCAAAACCTGGTGCAAGACAGTAAAATAAATTAATTTATTCAATTTCACAACAAATATTTACTAAATGCCTACTCTGAGTCTGGCAGTATTCTAGGTGCTAGGGTAGTGGTCAACATACTGGACTGATTGCTGCCTGGAGAAACTTGCATTTGAATGGAAGAAGAGATTTTAAGCAAAAATGAGTAAATGTAAATGATGTCAGATGGTGGTAAGGGCTATGGAAATAATAAATCAGGGGAGAGGTAGGACATATTGGGAATTATTTGCTATTATATTTAGATTGGTTAAGGAGGTTATACAATCTCACCTGTATAAAGTGACATTTGTGCAGAGACCTGGAGGAAATAAGGTAAAGATCCTGTGGATATCTGGGCAAAGGCAGATCCAAGCAGGAGGAGCAGCCATGCTGCTGAGGCGGGATGTGCTTGAGGTGGGATGAGCTTGGCATGTTGTAGGAACAGCAAGAAGGCCATTGGGGAAGGAGTGGAGTGAGCAAAGATGAGATCAGCGCAGTCTTGGGATCAGATCCTATAGGACTTCTAGATCATGCTGGGAACTTTGGCTTTTGTGCTGAGTAGTCAGAGACCACTGGAGTCTTCAACTAGAGTGTGAAATCTGGCTCTTACAGGCTGAGTTTTGTCCTCCTGAAATTCATTTGTTGAAGTCCTAGCCCTCCAATACCTCAGAATGTGGCTGTATTTAGAGCTAGGGCCTTTAAAGAGTTACTTTTGGTAGAATCAAGTTATATATATGGATGGACTGTAGTTCAATGTGACTAGTATCCTTACAAGAGGAGATTAGGAGACAGATACACACAGAGGGAAGATGATGTGAAGACACAGGGAGAAGATGGCCATCTACAAGCCAAGGAGAGAGGCTTCAGGGGAAACCCATCTTGCTCACACCTTGCACTTGTACTTACAGCCTCCAGAACTGTGAGAAATAAATTCCTGTTGTTTAAGCCATATAGATGGTGGTACTTTGTTATGGTAGCCCTAGCTGACACCAGCATGGATCTTCTTTTTAAAACAGATCAATCTGTTCTTTGTATGAGTACAGAATGTGGGGGTCAAGGGCAAGAGCTGGAAGAACAGGTAAATGCTATTTTAATAATCCAGATAGGATTTGCTGGTGCTCAGTTCTGAGAGCTGGCAGTAGAGGAGGTGTGAAATGATCAGATTTGGGATATATTTTCAAGGTAGAACAGAGGGAATTTGTTCTTGGCTTAAGTTCTGGGTGGTAGAAGAAGAGAAGAGTCAAGACTGTCTTCAAGGTTTCAGCCTGAGCAACTAGAAAATGACATTGACATTTTCTGAGATGGGAAAGACAGGAGGAGTGGGGTTGGGAGGGTGGTGTGGAAATCAGGAAGTATGATTGGGATTTGTGAGTCTGACATATTTATCAGAGAGCCTGTAAATGTATCTTCAGTGCCAGGTAATGGGAAAGAGAGTTTCAAGAGCCTTTGTCTACTGACCGCTCAGTAAGTGATTATACAGTGCTGATTGGAAAAATGAGTGAATGAATTTGAAGATGAGGATTTTAGCTGTGCTCCTTTTAGCTTTGGGAAAAGCATATTATATCTCTGCATTTGAAAAAAAATGTGAATGCTACTGCAGAGATATCTTGCTGTGAGCTATCTTTACAAATTATATGATGGCAGCTTAGGAAGGGATTCACATTATAGAGATACGTGCTGCCTTATTGTTTTAAGGGGATTTTCCAAATGCATTTAAATGGGACATATGATCTGAATAATGAGATGTTTGATGTTTTGTAACCTCTCTGGGACAGTTCTTGGTCCTTTCCTCCAGGAAGTGTTTAGTCCATCCTGTCCCCTTAGGTCTGTCTACATCCTGGTCTTCAGGAGGAGCCAGAAGTGTTACCCTATATTGAGATCGCTTAAGCATGGCCACTCGGTGATTCTACACATCTCCAAGATGATGTGTAATATCCTCTAAAGGAGATAGAGCAGGTTAGACAAATTTCAAAATTCCACCCAGCAGACATACTGCAACACAAATAAATATTTGTGGATTAATTTTTTCTAGCTGTGACTTCTTCCTTGATACTATTTTGATAACATTTTAAACTTAGAGAAAAGTTTTAAGACTGGAACAAGGAATTTCTGAATACCCTTTGCCCAGAATCACCAGTTGTTTTAATTTCCCTATTCCCTCTTTGCCTCTCTCTCCCTCTCTCTCTTTCCATGCATGCCCATTTGCATTTTTAAAAATTATATGGAAGCTAGAAACACCATCCTCTTTCATCCCTAAATACTTTAGTATGTGTTCCCTTAAAGCACGAATATTCTGTTACGTGATAATATATTATCAAAATCAGGAAATTTACTATTTATATGATGCTATTACTTAGTTCATAGTCCAAACATGCTCAAGTTTTTCATTGGTGATAATAGTGTTCTTTATAGCCATTTTCTCCCCTAGCCTAAGATCCGATGATCCAAGGACACAGATTTGTCCTTTATTTGTCATAGCTTGTTTGTCTTTAGTTTCTTGACCTGCCTTAGTCTTCTTGATCATGACATTCTTGAAAAGTAGAGGTCATTTATTTTTTAGAATGTCTATTTGGCTTGTTTCTGTCTTCATAACTAGATTCAGGTGCTGCATTTTGGCAGGAATAGCACAGAAGTGTTGTGTCTCTCTCTGTGCACTATATCAGGAGGCACATGTCTGTTTGTCCCAATGTTGGAGATGGTTGTTTTGCTCACTTGTTAAAGTGAGGTCTCTCACTTGTGATGTTACTTTTGCTCCCTTTGTAGTGAATAATGTCTGGGAGATACCACAAGACTTATATAAATGTCTTGTTTCTCATCAGGCTTTTGCCTACTAGTTTTAGTATCTGATGATGAGTTTCTGTCTCCGGGTTGGTTGACTTTTATTGGTTATCCATTGATAAGTTTCTGTCTTCAGGTTGATTAAACTGTAGGACATCTATTGAACTGGACATTTATAAAATTATTCCTTTCTAGATCTGTCTGTGGAGTTCAGTGGATCATAACTGAGGCACACAAGTACTCATGGCCTTCTTTGGTCATGAAGGTCATGGTTAATTAAAATCCTCTGACAAGGTGTCATAAAATTATTGGATATTCTGGAAGTCAGAGGGGTTTGTTCTAGCAATTATTTAATATTTGAAGACCATCTTATAGAATTGACAGTTCTGTATATGTAGAATGCATATGATGTACTTCTGGATGGCATAGAATAAGTTTAAAGTAAATCCCTGATTTGAGCCTTGTTTTCATTTACTATCCATTCAAAAGTCAAAGGAGCAATATTCCAATTACTGGAAGATTTCATTTATGTTTTAATAAAGTATGGCATAGCTAAATGTAAAAAGATCACTTTCTAAGCAATTATAGGAATCTTTATTTCTTATGACAGAATGGAAGTTTATAGATGTCGTTATATATATGTATATGTACATGTATACATATATATATATTCCTCTTCTTCCTGTTATATGTTTTGTGTTATAGAACATATGCATTATAATTTTCTTCTCAGTTTTGAAAAATATTTTATTTATTGACTTGAGCGAGCGAGAGAGAGAGAGAACAAGCAGGGGGAGCAGCAGAGGGAGAGGGAGAAGCAAGCTTTCTGGTAGGCAGAAAGCCCAATGTGGGGCTTGATCCCAGGACCCTGAGATCATGACCTGAGCCTAAGGCAGACACTTAACTGACTGAGCAACCCAGGTGCCCCTCCTCTCAGTTTTTTACATGAATAACAGCCATGCAATACCTCAAAAACCAAGTTAGGGTAAAAATTACTTATGTGTTTAAATGATAACTCATACAAAACAGTGATTATTGTTACCCCAAAAATATTGGATCAATTCATAAATAATGTCATAGTTAATAAAATTTGTAAGTATTTAGCAAAATGAAACGAAATACTCAGAAGTTCTGAGTCTCCTGTATATCTCAATGGCTTCCAGGTTACCAGGTTTTCTCTGTGACACTTAGATGTTAATTATGCTAATTTTGCCCTAGGATGGGAACCCAGCTAACTGGAGCGATCCTAGCCTAGCCCACTGCAGGATATGTTCACAAAATCTGGTCCCTCCTCGCCTCTTTCTAACCCTCCTAGGTAGCCATACAGACTCAGGGGCTACAGAACCAGGATTTACCACCATGGGTAGTAAGTGCACTGTGACTGGTGGGCTCTAACCCTGTCATTTGCTAAATCTGCAGGACCCCATGCTGAGTGAAGCAGAACCAAGTTTCTGTTTGTGTGCTGTTGTGAGTTTTAGAAACCAGCCTCAGTAAGGAATGTCAGAGTCTTAGAATTTTTTTTTTAAGATTTTATTTATTTATTCATGAGAGACAGAGAGAGAGAGGCAGAGACACAGGCAGAGGGAGAAGCAGGCTCCATGCAGGAAGCCTGGCGTGGGACTTGATCCTGGGTCTCCAGGATCACACCCTGGACTGAAGGAGGCTCTAAACCGCTGAGCCACCCGGACTACCCAGAATCTTAGAATTTTTAATGTGCTCTTATATTGCAAGCTGAACTCACAATCTGTTCAGAGACAGGAAGAGAAGTTATTAAACTCTGATCTTTGTTGTATGTGCTTAAAATGAGAATGAATTCCTTGGTTTCAGTTTGGTTATAGTGGAAGGGGTGGGAGTGTAGAAATCTACCAGAGCAAGGGAGACTTTCATTATGATGATGGTCCAAAGTTCCTCTTTTTGTGCAATGTGAGATCTCAGTAAATTTTTAGAGGGAGTGGACACATGAGACATTGACCTCATGCTGAGATTACCACTTAAGAAACCCCTAATCTCCTTGATGTGGACTGAATATTATTGTATCACAAAAGGCTTTCTTTCCAATGTGTTCTGTACTTGGCATGCTTTATTTACAGGAGCAGCAAATCTAGCACCACATGAATGAATTACTTTTATTGTAATATTTGGCATGCTGCTGGGATGTTGAGTAGCCCATAAGATGAATATGCTCTCTTTACATATGTGTATATACACTTGGTAGCATTTTCAGCAGTGTTCTTGAAGCTTTCAAATGTTCACTGTTATTTAGAGGAACTAAGAATTCAATCACACATTGTATTTCTTAATGCAAAGTCAAATGAGGCATCCATAGATCCAAAGTGAAATCTTTACCCTTTTTGGGATATTGTTCATGGGACCAGGGGAGTCTGGCTGCCTCGTGTTAGTTGTGCCCACAAATACAGCTCCCCTTCAGTGCTTGTTTATTGAACTAGCAGGCTAATAGGCCACTGTTTTATTAAGTGGAAGGGTTTATGGGCAGTGAGATGGTCAATAACATTGACTAGTCATAAATCAAATATTTAAGTCAAATGAAGCCCCAACAAGGTAAGCTGACAATTCTCTAGAAACTAACTTCCCAAGACACTTCAACTGGAACAATTTATTTTGCTAGACTTCAAGTTATTCTGGGTTTAGCCTGGAGTGGTAGTTTTGGTTTGAGGAATGTGGAGTAATACCCACAGCACAGCTTGTACCTGGGTGTTTGTTTTGATTCCCCCATTATGGTGAGATGGCACTGTCACATTTAGTGAGCTGTTCATTCTCCAAGGGCACTCCTCAAGGTTCTTCTGAATCTGCCACTACTCAAACAGGAAAACTAAAGGCACCACACATAGTTCATATTCCTACAGAGCTTTACCTGTTTCAAAGAGGAATTCTGACTGGCTGTTTCTCTAGGGAAGAATAGGAATGTTCTCAGAGCCTTTTCTCATTGTCTCTCCACGGCAAGATCAAGGACAGGAAATCAGGAAGACAAAAGAACTCACAAAAGAACTCCTGTTAAACTAGGTGCATTCTTTAGCTTTAGAAATCATAATGGCAATAATGCTCTATTTGCCATTTATGAAGTGCCTGTGAGATACCAAGGATTGCACTGTAATCTTTGCACATGTTGACTCAGACACTCAAAATAGTCTCATAGGGTAGGTAGTGTCCTCCTCTAACAGAAGAATTGGGTTCTGAACATAAAGTGATAAGACTGGGATTTAAACCTGGATTGGACTGCCCTCAATAAGTATCTAGTTGGAAGAATAAGCCAAGGCCAGATGACTCTGGGGGTAGAGTAAACCAATTTCTCTGTAACATATATTTCTAAGGCTTGTGCCTGAGCTGGGAGTGTGAGTAGGTGCTGTTGAACTATAGAGACATGAGTTTCATTGAGCTTTGTGGCTCCAACAAGACAATAACTACCGCTCATGCAGTGCCTAGTAGGTGTTGATCATTTTTCTGAGCCGTTTTTTAAAAAAACATTTTATTTATTCATGAGAGATACAGAAAGAGGCAAAGACATAGGCAAAGGGAGAAGCAGGCTCCTCGCAGGGAGCCTGATGTGGGACTCGATCCCAGGACCCAGGATCACAGCCTGAACTGAAGGCAGACGCTCAACCGCTGAGCCACCCAGGCATCCTTATTATTCTGAGTTCTTGTATATATAAGTACGCAATCCTCACCATGATCCTATGACATAGGTACGGTTATGACCCCTGATACACCTTTGTAGGTAACCAGCAGTCTCCTCAGTGGTCTGAATCTTGATGTGGCAAAAGAAACACACTGAAATCTAACAGGATTAAAAAAAACAGAAAAGCCTTTTCTGGTAACTGTTCCTATAAATTCCATTTGTTGTAACACTTTTGGGTCCACATGTGCATTGTCTGATAAAATCTAAGATGACTATCTGTTACATGCATTTTGAATTTAACATTTGTTTTGATTGCAAGTATGATTTAAAATAATTTTTTAAAAGAATTATTTAATTTTTTTAGAGAGTGTACAAGAGGGCACATGCACATGCATGGGGAGAAGGGCAGACTCCCTGCCTAAGAGACCTGCTCCTGGGATCCAAGACCCATGAGATCAAGACCTGAGCCAAAATCAAGAGTCAGATGCTCAACTGACTGAGCCACCCAGGCGCCCCTGAAAGCCTGATTTTTAAAAACTAAAATAATTTTAAAAATTTCTAACCAAAAGCTTTTCAATGGTAGGGCTGGAATCTTAGAAAATCGTTGCTCTTTGAGTAAGTCAGGTGGTTTAGGAAAAATCAGAAGGAAGCCATTGCATCTCAAATGTCTGCTCAACACTGAAATTACCCAGACAGAGGGAACCTTCGCTGGGGATTATTCACAGCCTTTCTTTAGTTGTAGCAAAGGGAACAAACAGGCATTCTGAATGCTCTTGATTAAAAACTGCGATCCTGTCTGAGTTCTGTAGTAATCAGAACATACCTACTAGATGTCTGAGGGAGATTCAGAAGCCAGTAGCAGTTCACCTGTCAATAGGTGTAATAATCAAGTTATTAATTTACTTAAAATAACATAGTTTAGAATAGGATAGTGATGAAAAACCCACAAACTTCTGTTATCTAAAAATTTTAGACACTATAAAAACTGTTATAAAATTATTTATAATTTATTTTGAATTAGAAAATTCAAATACACAAGAATATATTTTCATTTGTCCTTAATCCCATGTCTCAGAGAAAAATCTTTGGTTGTTTTTTGTGATTTTACTAACAAGGACATCTGTGTTTTTCTGACACAGGCTAGCAACCATGTGATTCTCTGGCTAATTACTGTTGCTGGTAAGGAGATGTTCTGATTGCTACTCACTTCCAGTGGTTTCCCTGCTGAAGGTGGCTCAGCGGAAGGTGGGATGGTTGTACCATTTTTGCCAAATGGCAGGAGAGAAACAAAATGAGAATAACAAATGCAGTGGTACTTAAGATGATCTAATTCAGTGAGATAAACTGCTGCCTGTAAAGTGACACAACAAATCAAGGACAAAGCTAGGGCAAACCAGAGCCTGAGACTCTACATCCTTCATTGCTTGTTCTCCACCCTCCTGGCTGACACCAGGAATTCTGGCAGTGACAAATTCTTGAGCGTGGCTTAATCCCTCTTTGTCTTCATTTTAACTCAAACAGTCACTGTCTTGCTTCATATCACAGGTCATCAGAGGAATGGATTTTTTGCTTAGGCACATCTCCACTTAGATCTTTGGTGTTTTAAGCAAAGAATTTTAGGTGAAATGCAGCTAGTGTTTATATTTTTGTTTTTAACTGCCTGTTTTACCTAAATTCTCATAAGGATAAGTGAGGGAGCTGGGGGTTTCTTTAAAGAGAAGGAATAAACTAATGACGTGGGCAACAACATGAATCTCAAAATCATTAAACAGAGTCAAAGGAGCAGGAGGAAGGGATTACCATGGAGTACCAGGAGACTTGAGGGGTGATGAGTGTGTCCTTTATCTCCATATGGTGGTGGTTTCACAGATGTACAAATGTGTAAAGGAATAAGTGAGGGACATAGGGGTCACTTGAGGGGACAAGACCGAAGGAGTAGACAAAAAAGATTGTCATCCACAGGAAGTAAGATGGGTTGAAGACCTTGGATGGGGTGAAGGGCAGGAAAGTGAGAAGCGTTAATAGGAGTGGTGTGAGGGGAGAAATCAAAGAAATAACCACAATATGGAAACAATAGGTAGAAGAAGTCAAATGAGAGGGTCTGGGCTTAAGAAAATTCAGGTCAACACTTTTCTTCCATCTAATTTTATAATTTAAAAATAGTAGTAGGTTACTGGTTTTTATTGAAAAAAATGGGGGGGTGCTCTTTACACACACCTAGGACCAACTGTTGTCATCATCTCCCTTGTCAGTTAATATAATGAATAAATCTAAACTTTCTGTGATATTTTTAGTCTTTAGGCTTATTCCCTGTGATATAAGTATGTTTAATAATAAATATGTTTGTTTTAATAAGTTCAGTATGGTTATATGAAGAGTGGAAAATATGTTTTCAGTTAAGAAGGAAAAGGAGTCCTTGGTCAAATAACTGTTAAAATATAAATAAGAATTGGAATGAAAAAAATCCAGAGAGGGTTGTAAAATGTACTGTGTTGGCAATGATGCTAGTTATGATTTTGAAGGCCAGGAAAAAATTATGAAGTTTCTCATGCCATCCAAGGGCTAATATCACAATTTATGGGCCATATAACATGTTTTATATAAGCTCCTGGGAAATTTAAAAACTGTATATACCAAGATGATATTTGAGGAAATAAAGAATCTTGTTTTAATTCGATAAGGTGGTTTGAATGTTATTAATGTATGGGAGTTCATAGCTCCCTGACCTTCTCCAACCCTGCTTTTTCTGGAGAAGAAAAGGACAAAAGCCATGGAGGAAAAAGGGAACCGGGGGTTGAGATGGGGCCAGGATGGGTGGACTTGGCTTAGGTGAAAGACAGAGTGGATCCTGGGAGATGTGGTAGTCATTTAAGAGTTTGCATGGACTAATTTTTTTGACCTACCTTAAACATTTGAGAGAAGAACAAGGATTGAAATTCCCATATGGTTATTCTTCTTCCACTGTAACCCCAATTCACACTTATATACTGAGGGACAGGGCTACGTAAGGATGGTTAAGACAGAGTGACAGGACACTAACTCTACCCTAAAGTAGATCCATGTAGGAGGACAAAAGCCCATTGGTTCCAGGCTTAATGTATTTAATGTGTGTAATCCTCCTAACAGCTGTCTAGTGCTGATGTCATTGAATCTCATTTACGGGCAAGGTAATCAAAACTTGGGGAGGCTGCTTAAGTTAAGCAAGTGTCGACAGCTCATATCCCATACCCAGTTATGTCTAGTGGGCTGACCCCATGCTCTGACCTCTTTCCTCTTGTCCTTAACAGCCTTTTAGTTTAGAATCACTTCTCAGTTCTTTCCATTTGGGGCCCAATCACAAATCTCTCCCTTCTGCCCCATGGGATGTTCAGCAGAGACGGTGAGTGACAAAATGCCAAACTTAGATATGGCTTTGCTGACGGGATTGTTTCAACTCAGGGGACTTAAAATCTCTCAGATCCTCCAAGGCAAAAAACAGATATAAGAATGTTGTTATTCTCAATCCCACAGAGAGTTTGTGAAGATTAAGAAGTCAAGGCCTGCTGCAAAACCCCTCAGGAGAAAAGCACTTCTTAGAGTCAACCAGAATCAGGGTCCTTCCTATGATCATCCCAAGGTCTTGCTCAGAAGACCTCCATAAATGAGTGCATGGCAGGTCTACAACTGATTAGGATTTGAGTTACATTGCTAAGGGAGAATTCAGAATCTGAGTTGCACTTCTTCTCTGTGAGAATTGGAGATGAGAAGGGATAGGGCCCGAAATGCTTTCCCAAGTGTCTACTTAGCAGATAAGGTTCTTCGGTTTAGCACATGATTTGTCGACTGGAGTATCAGACCCCATAGAATAAACCCTGTCTGAACATAGATGCATGACTGGATCTGGATGCACGACAGGATAGAGTTTGCACAGGGACACCTGTCATATTACGCACATAAGTAATCCTTTGTTAGCTTCCTCTCCCTAGGATAAGTGGCATTGGCAGTAATATGGAATTAAATTCTAGACCTTTAATCAAATAAATTCAGAATGAACTCTCTTGCCCATATTGATTTCAGAATAAACATATATCCAATAAAGGGACATTCTTCCTTTGAGAGCCTCCTTGTAAGTCAGGGACTGCTTGGAAGATAGTGATTCTTTTGATGCCAGGAGTTACTTAAACATCATCTTAAAATAAGGGAACTCAAAATATTTAGCAGAAGGAAGGCCACCAGATCTTGTGTCTTTGTGGTCAGGCAGCCATGTGGTGGCAGGTTACCTAACTTCTCTGCAGCCATCTGAGACTGAGAAACTGAGAAAGTAAAGCCATTCCATCAAGAGAATTATAACAATTTGAAAGAATCTTCTTTGCTTTTTACTAGATCTGATCCATGGCAGGTTGGATCCAAAAGAAGGGATATATTGACTTGGTATCTTCTTCCTGAGGGTGGTGACAAAATGAGGGTGACCTGTCAAATATGCTAGACCAGATCCTATTATTCCAGCAAGAGACAGCACAACAAAGCAATAGAACAGCATCTAGATTGACCCCAGGCAGTCAGTGGGCAGTCCTGGGCATTTTGTCCTGGTGAGGGAAGCAGTTCATTTCAGATATAGGGTCCATTTTTTTAAGGCTTAGAAACTCTCTCTTAAGGGATACTTCCTCTCCTAGCCCAAGACCTCTAATCATCCTGTAGGCTGACTTTGTGCCCGACCCTAAAAAGAGAACATTGGTGGTAAATTCAGTGTCTCCTTAAATTACCCCTTTATTTAAGCATTTAAATGTTTTCATTTGTTATTGTTGTTGAGTTATTTTTAAGCCAGAATGAATCTCTATCCTTACACCATCTATTTTGGACACCCATGAAACAAGGAGCAATGTTAGAAATCAATGCTGGCTGTAGCTTTCTAAATTAGCTTAAGAGATCCAAGAATCCTTATGTGCCCTAAACATTGCGTGTTGCCTGGGTAATAATGATTTATGTACATATGTGAGATTTGTGGATTTTATTGTAAGAAATAAGATACAAATTTGTTTATAAACATTATTAAATTTATAGTAGCTTTTTGCCTTGTTCAGTGTGTGCTAAGAATAGAGCGATGATCATGTATTTTTGGAAAAGTACAACAGGATTCTAATGTTGAAAAGAATGGAAGTTAGTGGAGCAGCAGGATGAACTTCACAATAGCACCTAGTTCTCCATACCTTCTTCTATTTCATTTGATTCCTGAGAGTAGAACCTGTTTCCCTTCAAGGAGCCAGCCAGGATGGACCATGAATGGACTCAAACAACCTGTATTTAAATTCCAGCTTGTTCCTCCATTGCTAGCTCTGTGACCCTGGCAAAGTTCCATGGCCTCTGCTTACCCCAATGTTCTCATCTGTAATATGGGGACAATGCTAGGGCTACTTAAGGTATTTATCATGAAGCTTGGAATGTAGTTACTATTCAATGAACAATAGCTATTTAAAAATAATAATAATAGCTATGCCTTTTAGAGGCCCAAACTGTGCAATTTCAATTTTATTGGTCAGTAGCCCTGTTTGTGATCAAGTGCTCTCATGAGTATGCTTTCCCTGAGCTCTGTAATTCCTTCTGTGGAGAGATAAGACACAAAGGATAAGATACTAAAATGAGCCCCAGGAAACAAAGCTGATGAAATGTTTAATTTTGTTCTAATTGAACAGACTCAGCCCATGTTTAATAGTTTCTTTATTTTTAAAGTAAAAAGAGGAACTCAAAGCCTCCCAGATAGATGTGCCTGACAGAATGGGATAACCAACCAAGAATGGCTGCTGAGCATCCAAACTCCCGTTGGGCTGCCTGCCTGTGTCCTTCGACATTGACAGCAGGTTCTGGAAGACGACCTGGCAGCCCTCACAGTCCATTAAGACAGCAGATGCAAACACACTCAGAAGCCAACTGCTGCAATCAGGTTAATTTCAGGCTCATCCTGCGGCTGTCCCTTCACAGCCAATGCCAGCTCAACCCAGAACTGTGCAAGGTTAGGTCATGGTAAAGCTCCCACTAATGGACATTTCTCAGTAGGGTGTGTGCTAAATAAATGCAAAACTGGGTGGCTGCATGGCTTCTGTTTGGAATAGAAATTGCCAGTCTGTCATTAGGAGATGAAAGTAGGGTAGAGCGTAGATAATAGGAGACAAATGCACAGAAGCGGAGTTGGGTGACAGGAAAAGTCTTTGACTTGATCTGTGTTTGTTTCCTAGAAGATAAGATTGTTTCAGCAACAGTGGGCTTAATTGGGTTATGTGATTGAACTTTTTATGAAGCAGTAAGGTTTATTTGTATTTTGCCATTGTGACAATAGCGTGTCCATGTGGAGAAACAGGAAGACAAAATTGAATAATTCAATGACCCTGCAACAACTAAAGTTGGATTTTAGATCATTTGTCCTTACCTTTGTTCTCCATACTCTCTTTTGCCTTCTTGTTGACTCAGGATTGTACTTAACATTGAGAAAATTTGTTGTTAGGCTTGCTTTTTGTGTGTGTATGTTTGTGATTTAGAGTAAAGAATGAACTTTGGGAAAATGAAAGAATTTGGAGGCTGCCAACTTTCTGGTAACAGTTACTTTGCCTCTTAGGGAAAGTGCTTTTCTCTTACTGGAAAGGGAAAATGATGTGCTTTTTTTCTCTGATGCCATTAAATTTCTGATGATTCTGGTCCCTTGATAGGCAGGTCCCCTGCCTGCCTTCTCCTGTTTGCCTTGGTGGTGTCCCTACTTCTTCTCTTCCTTTTTTCCCCAGTGCCCAGGTCAGTGTAGCTCAAAAAATGGTCATGTGCACCTACTCTTCGCTGGGCATATGGTAGAGCATTGGGTAGATGGGACAAACAAGTCTGATCCTTGCCCATAAAGAGTCCAAAGCCTAGGAGTGTAGGACTTGCCACCTCCAGAGGAGAAAGGCATAGCACAGGGAGGGAGAGAATCCCAAGCTCATGCTCTTTGCTCTGCAGTTCCTACCTTGAATGTACCCTAAGCTCATTTGGGCTCATGAATGGGTACAAAATGTGAATGGAAGCTTGTTTGGGCATTTTTAGGAGTGATGGTTTAAAGAGCAGTGCTGTCCATGGTTAAGAGTCTGGGCATTGGAATTAGAATAGATAGAATCGGAATTCTGGTGTTGCCATTAACCATTGCGAGACCTTGATGAATGTGCTTATTTACTTTCTGAGCATCAGTTTTTATATACGTCCAAACAAGGTGCTTTGTTGTGCTATTAAATGACATAAAGAAGAGCTTAGCAAACTGACTCGCACATAGAAGGTGCTTAATAAATGGTGACTACTATTATCTTCTGGTTCTGTATGTTTGTGGATGAATTTGCTTATGTCTGTGAAGGGTAAGACTGCAGCCGTGGGAGGAGAGGATAGCTGGGGCAGGTGACACATGAGCCATGGATGGCTGCCCAGGAACCAAGGTGGGTATGAGGAGGTGGGGGACATTGACAACATCTTTGCTTTGGCAGCTGCTGAGTTTTCTCTTATGGGAAGGAAATGGCATGTTTAGCCAGCCAGATAACCAAGCTGCTACCATCAGACAGCCTTTAAAACAGAGCTTTGCAAATGTGTTCCATGCAGCCCCTAGTAATGAGATTCATGCTTCTTCAGTGGTAATCCTCTACTAGACAGCATTTTAAATCTTTTCCTATTTGGTACACAGAACTGAAGTCCAGGATATACATATTTCCAAGTGTCATTTTTAATTTAATGCATGATTGAACGTATTACCACTGGCACAGCTAAATAGTTAAACTAAAATCTATCAATTTGTCCTGAACTGTTGACATGCAGGGTAATGCTACGGTTAAATTAAATTTAAATATAAGAATGAGAGGCAGCTTGGTTTCCTGGCAATCCTAGGGCCTGCTTTGTCAGTGAGGCCTGGCTGCAGGGAAGAAGGACATTTTAAAATATGAAGTGCGTCTCTCCCTTCCCCTCCGTATGGCTTGGAGAATTGCTAATTCTTTTGCATTTCTGGTTATTTTCCCTGAGTGGCAAAGCAGACCAGGTGTCCAGGTTCTGGCAGGAGGGCATTGTGCAAATGTAAAAGCAAATCACTGTTAATAGGAAAAACCTGGTTTGCAAATCATAACGTTTCAAAACTAGAACAGATTTGGGAGACCCCAGAATGTCAGAATCAGGGAGATGGGCCAGAGCTTTGGTCCAGCTCAGAGAGACTGGGAAACCTGCCCAAGGACATGTGAGATGAGAACCAGACAGGCCCTCCCAATTCAGAGAGAATGTTCTCTCCTCTGCATTTCTTTATGCTTTATGCAAAGATGTGGACCAGTGTGCTCTGCTGCTCATTCATGTGAGAACCTGAGGGCAAGTGAGTGAACCATTCTAAGCTCAGTTTGCTTGTCTGTATAATGGAGAGAATATCAGTAGTTACCTCACAGGATTGTCAAGAAGACTAAATGGATTTTAGATGTGAGATGATTAGAACAGTGGCTGGTACTTGATAAGAGCTCAATAGCTATAAACTGTCCTGTTTTGTTACACTAATAAAAATAACTTACTTTTATTATTAACTCAACATTTTCCCAGTTTTTTTTTTGTCATTCTAAGAATTCCTTGGTTTGTTTCCACATCACTCTAAACTCTCTCATCTTCACATAGCCTTCTCTTCTCCATGTAACTGCCCTTTATGTGTCTCTCTTTTTTTTTTTAAAGATTTTTAAAAATTTATTTATTAATGAGAGATACAGAGAGAGAGAGAGAGGGAGGTAGAGACACAGGGAGAGGGAGAAGCAGGCTCCATGAAGGGAACCCGATGTGGGACTCGATCCCGAGTCTCCAGGATCAGGCCCTGGGCTGAAGGCAGCACTAAACCGCTGAGCCACCCGGGGCTGCCCCTCTATGTATCTCTTTTTTTTTTTAATTTATTTTTTATTGGTGTTCAATTTACTAACATACAGAATAACCCCCCGTGCCCGTCACCCATTCACTCCCACCCCCCGCCCTTCTCCCCTTCCACCACCCCTAGTTCGTTTCCCAGAGTTAGCAGTCTTTACGTTCTGTCTCCCTTTCTGATATTTCCCACACATTTCTTCTCCCTTCCCTTATATTCCCTTTCACTATTATTTATATTCCCCAAATGAATGAGAACATATAATGTTTGTCCTTCACCAACTGACTTACTTCACTCAGCATAATACCAAATGTGAGATAAGATTCCATCAAAATCCTAGAGAAGAACACAGGCAACACCCTTTTTGAACTCGGCCATAGTAACTTCTTGCAAGATACATCCACGAAGGCAAAAGAAACAAAAGCAAAAATGAACTATTGGGACTTCATCAAGATAAGAAGCTTTTGCACAGCAAAGGATACAGTCAACAAAACTCAAAGACAACCTACAGAATGGGAGAAGATATTTGCAAATGACATATCAGATAAAGGGCTAGTTTCCAAGATCTATAAAGAACTTATGTATCTCTTATAAAAACATTTGTCATTGGATTTAGGACCCCCCTGGATAATTGAGGACTTATTTCATCTGAGATTTTATGCTTAACTTAATTATATATATGCAAAAAATACCCTTTCCAAATAAGATCATATTTATATTCATAATTTTAGAACATGGACATACCTTTTTGGGGACCACTATTCAGTTTGCCTCAGCTGGCAATTGTTGGGGTGATACTGGACATTGGAAATGGAAAAGAGCTGAAAGGTGTTAAACCCATAGACTTGGCTTTGATTGAACTTTGTACTAACCCACCATAGTCTCTGGTACCTAAAGGGGTGTAAAATGGTAGGAAGAGAGAGATGATGTAGAAAGACTTCATTTGACTAATCAAAATGAAATATGTATTGTGACTGGTAAATAAGTTGGGCCTCATTTATTCATTCAGCAAACATGAATTGAGGGCATACTATGTCTCCAGCTCTACTATGTGGCACATGTCAGAGATAGAAAGATGAAAAGGGACACTGTTTCTGTCCTTATGGAGCCAGTAGTCTGGAGAGGAGCAAACATGACATTTAAAAAATTACAAAACGATATAATCAATCTAAAGCTTGAGCTGTTTTCAGAATATTGTAAGTATAAGGAGGGAGTGGGATAGGGTATTGGAAAAAGAAGGTTGAGTGGTGTGTCCATTCAGGCTTCCTGAAGGAAGTGACAGTGAGTCAAATCTCAGTGAAGAAGTCAAGTTGAACACAAAAGGTGCCATGGAAGAGGAGATAGGAAGAGGGGAAGGGCTTACCAGGCATGGGGGACCAATGCATGAACAAAGCCACAGAGGCAAGTCAACAAATATGGAGACCAGGGGCCAATACAGGGGTTTTAGAGCACAGAGAGTGTGACAGGAAGTACCTGCAGCGTCCACAGAAGTAGGTAAGGGCAGATTGTGGAGAGCCTTGCTGTGCTAAGTATAGAACATGACATTTATTCTATAGGATATTCTTGAGGGTTCCTGAGTATTATAAGCAATGTAGAGTCAGATTTGCTTTATACAAGACAATCCTGGCTATGTGGAAGAGATTGAAAGGAGAGGGCAAGAAATGGAGCAGGAGGCAGTTAAGGGGGATTTTATAGAAACTCAGTCAAAAGATGAGAAGACCTAAATTTAGCAACTAAATATTGTGAGGGAAAATGAGTCATAAAAGTTGCCTTCCATATCTCCAGCCTGGGTGACAGGAAGGATGGTGATGGCACTGAATGAGTGAAGAATATAGGAAAGAACACATTTTAATGGAAATTCCTGATTTCTGCTGGATGTGTTCCACATGTTGGACAGTCAGGTTGGAGGAGCCAGGTGAAAACAAACATGAGTTGGAAACAAGAGTTTGGGATGTGGAGAGAAGGCTAAGGTGCTGACATAGCTTTGTGACTTACCAGCACCTTCATTAGGTCTTACAGCTGCTGTCACAAACAGCCATAACCTGGGTGACTTAAAACGACTGAAATTTATTCTCTCATGGTTCTGGAGGCTAGAAGCCTAAAATCAAGGTATCTTCAGGGTTAGTTCCTACTGAAAGCTCTAGAGAGAACCTCCTCCATGTCTTTGTGCTAGCTTTTGGTGTTTGCCAGAATCCCAGAATCCTAGGTGTCTCTCATCTTATAGACTCATCCCTTCAAATCTCCCTCTCCGGGCCTTCTCTTCTAGATCTGTATCTTTGCTTTTTATCCTTGTCTTAAAAGGACACCATATAGGATTTAAGTCACTCTGCCCCAACTGCGTATGATCACATCCTAACTAATCACATCTACAAAGATGCTATTTCCAAATAAGCTCACATTCTGAAGTTCTGGGAAGGACATGAAATTTGGAGGATGCTATTCAACACAGTGCAGCATCCATTGTAGTATTTAAAATGATGGGAGTAAATTAAATCATTTGAACACAGGAATAGCAAGTTGAGGGCAAAACACCTACTTTTTTATAATTAGCACACATTAGTATCTTAGTTTCAGCTGTATACAGCATAGTGATTTGACCTTTGTATATGCTATAAAATGATCAGATCAATAAGTCTAGTTACCATCTATCACCATACAAGGTCAGTACAATATTACTGACTGTTCTCCACATTCTATACATTATATCCCATGACTTATTTATTTTATACCTGGAATATTGTACTTCTTGATCCCCTTCACCCATTTCCTAGCCCACCCCCCTGCCTCTGCAGCCTTCCTCCCTCTGGCAACCAATCTGCTTTCAGTAGAACTAGGTTTTGTTTTGTTTTGCTTGTTTTATTTTTTAGATTCCACATATAAGGGAAAACATATGGTATTTGTCTTTCTACGTGACTTATTTCACTTAGCATAATA
This sequence comes from Canis lupus dingo, assembly GCF_003254725.2. Lineage (NCBI taxonomy): Eukaryota > Metazoa > Chordata > Mammalia > Carnivora > Canidae > Canis > Canis lupus. Next base: position 20,726,819 of record NC_064244.1, read on the forward strand.
CCTTTAAGGTCCATCCATGTTGTCACAAATGGCAAGATTTCATTCTTTTTTATGACGGAGTAGTATCCCATTGTGTGTGAGTGTGCATGTGTGTATGTGTCACATCTTTTTATCTGTTAATTTGTTGATGGACACAGGTTGCTTCCATATCTTGGCAATTGTCAATAATGTGCAATGAACAGAGGGGTCCATATATTTGGTCCAATTAGTGTTTTCATTTTCTTTAGATAGATACCCAGAAGTGGAACTGCTGGATCATATGGTAGTTCTATTTTTAATTTTTTTAGGAACCTCTGTACTGTTTTCCACTGTGGCTACACCAATTTACATTCCCACCAACCTCATTCACAAGGATTCTCTTTTCTTCACATCCTTGCCGATACTTGCTATTTGGTATCTTTTGAAAATAGCCACTGTGACAGGTGTGAGGTGATATCTCATTTTCTCTTGATTTGTGTTTCCCTGAGGATGAGTGATGTTGAATATCTTTTCATGTGCCTGTTGGCCATCTGTATGTCATCTTGGGAAAAAAAGCTACTTAGATCCTTTCTGTCCATTTTTAAATTGGACTGTTGTTTTCTGTTATTGAGTTGTATGAACTCTTTATATTTTTAATATTAACCTCTTAACCAATATATGATTTGCAGATGTGTTTTCCTATTCAGTAGGTTGCCTTTTCATTTTGTTAGTGGTTTCCTTCCCTGTGCAGAAGTTTTTTAATTTGATGTAGTCCCATTTGTTTATTTTTGCTTTTGTTACCTCTGCTTTTGGAGTCAGATCCAAAAAAACATTGATAAGACTGATGTCAAGTAGCTTACCACCTATATTTTTTCTAGGATTTTTATGGCTTCAGGTCTTACATTCAAGTGTTTATCTGTTTTGAGTTCATTTTTGCACATGGTGTAAGACAGTGGTCCAGTTTCATTCTTTTGCATGTGGCTGTCCAGTTTTCCTAACACCATTCATTGAAGAAGACTGTCTTTTTACCATTGTATATTCTTGGCTGTTTTGTTATAAATTAAATGACCATATATTCATTGGTTTACTTGGGGGCTCTCTCTTCTGTTGATTTGTGCGTCTGGTTTAATGCCAATAACATACTGTTTTGATTACTATTGCTTTGTAGTGTAGTTTGAAATGCAGGAGCATACCTCAAACCTTGTTCTTTCTCAAGTTTGCTTTGGTATACACGGTCTTCTGTGGATCCATAAATATTTTGTTTTTTTTTTTTTCATAAATATTTTGGAATTACTTGTTTTAGCTCTGAGAAAAATGTCATTGGCATTTTTATAGGAATTGCATTGAATCTATAGATTGTTTTGGGTAATATGGACATTTTAACAATATTCTCCAAATCTATGAGCATAGACTATCTTTCAACTTATTTGTGTTGTCTTCAATTTCTTTCATCAGTGTCCTAATAGTTTTCAGGGTACAGGTTTTTCAGCTTGGCTAACTTTCTTCCTAAGTATTTTATTCTTTTTAAAAAATATTTTATTTATTTATGAGAGAAAGAGAGAGAGGCAGAGACACAGGCAGAGGGAGAAGTAGGCTCCATGCAGGGACCCCGATGTGGGACTCAATCCCGGGACTCCCGGGTCATGCCCTGGGCCAAAGGCAGGTGCTAAACCACTGAGCCACGCAGGGACCCAGTATTTTATTGTTTTTGATGCAATTATAGATGTTTTCTTGATTTATCTTTCTGATAATTCGTTACTAGTGTATAGAAATGAAACAGAATTATGTGTATTAATTTTGTATTGTGGAACTTCACTGAATTCATTTATTTTAACCATTTTTTTGTGTGTGGAGTCTTTAGGATTTTCTATGTATAGTATATGTCATCTGCAAATAGTGAAAAGTTTTATTTCTTTCCAATTTGGATGCCTTTTACTTCTTTTTATTGCTTAATTTCTGTGACTAGGGCTTCTAATACTGTGCTGAATAAAAGTAGAGACAGTGGGCATCCTTTTCTTATCTGACCTTAGAGAAAAAGATTTTAGCTTTTCACTATTGAGTATGATGTTATCTGTGCATTTATATAACCTTTATATACTGAATTATGTTCCCGCCATACCCATCTTGTTAAGAGTTTTTACCAAAAATTAATGTTGATTTTTTGGCAAATTTTTTTTTGCATCTATTGAGATAATATGATTTTTGTTTTTCATTTTTAATGTGGCATATCATGTTGATTGATTTGTGGACATTAAACTACCCTTGTGTCCCAGGAATAAATCCCACTCAATCCTTGTGGGAATTTAAAAGTCCTTTTAAAGTATTGTTGAATTCAGTTTGCTAATATTTTGTTAAGGACATTTGCATCTATATTCATCAGGGACATTGTCCTATAATTTTCTTTTTCTGTAATATCTGTATTTGGTTTTAATATCAGGATAATGCTATCCTTGTAAAATGAGTTTAGAAGCATTCTCTTTCTCTCTCACATGTTTTGGAAGAGCTTGAGAATAATAAGCATTAAATCTTTTTTGAATGTTTGGTATTGTACTCACTTTTCTTCTAATGATGTAAGATGATAAAATGCCTGCAAGATGAGATGCAGTGAAGTGAAGGACATAGGCATTGTGACATGGCGTTAAGCTACTACTGACCTTTTGATATCAGAAGAAGGATTATCTGCTTCTGGAATGTGGTTGACTGCAGGTAACTAAAACTGTGGACAGTAAAGCCATGGAGAAGGGGAGATTATTGTAGAAAATCTAAATGGACTAATTAGTAAGGAGATTGAATCAGTAATTAAAAACCCCCAAGAAATAAAAGTCCAGGTCCCAATAGCTTCACTGGTGAATTCTACTAAACATTCAACAAAGATTTAATGCCTATTCTTCTGAAACTCTTCCCAAAAGAAAGGGAGAGAATGCTTCCAAACTCCTTTGACAAGGACAGCATTACCCCAATACCAAAACCCAGATGACTACTGCTTCTCAGTGCACCTCACCCATCCCATTTCCTTTGCACTGCTTCCACCTTACTTCACAACCTCATCATCTCATACTAGACTCAACTAGGAAATGTCTAGGTGCTGTCCATACTTCAGTCTCCTCTGTTCCTGATTTTGTTTCATATACCATAGAACGTGGGGTTTCCACACAAGGATAATGGGACTTTCAATATGTCAGAATGTCTTTATAGACTTTTTCCTGTTCAAAACTCTTTGTGACTCCTCATTTTCTACAAGGCCTTTATCTGACTTTGTGTTACTCTTTTCACATGATTCTCCTATAAATTGTCCCTATCACTAGACTGGTCAAGTGGTTCCTTACCACCTGGAAATAACTCTCATTATATTCTTGTACACCAGAATTCCCTACAGCCCCTCTCCAACTATACTTATTCTACATTATTTTCAAGTCCCGACTCTTGTTCTGTGTCCCTTGTGAATTCTTCTGCACGATTCCAGCTTTCTACCAGCTTTGCTTCTTCTGACTTCCTTCAACTTTTATTAACTGTATTACTCATGAGGCATATTTTATTTTAAGGATTTGCCTTAGTTATTTTTCTGCATTTCTCTTCCTTTCAGCTAGACTGAAAAATTCTTGGGGGAAGCCGGTTTGGTGTGAGGGATTGTTCTGGAGAGAGAGTAAGATAGCCTGAATTATAAACCCACTTGCATAAATTGGTAACTGTGATTTTGAGTAAACCACAGGGCACTTATTGTTTCACTGTGTGGTAGGGCTTAAACTTATCTCCCCTGCCTTCACCATAAGCTTGCTGAGATCAGATGAGTAACCGTGGGAGTGTACTGCCCTGGTAAAGTGCCTTCCTATGTTAGGTGCTGATAAATAACTGGAGCGTCATTCAGAAATTCTCCTTTGATAATCATAAAGTAAAGTAAGTGACATCTGAGGGTGAGGGGTCACTTTTATTTCTCATATGGCTCATAACAATAGCTGGTTAAGTGAAGTTATGCCCAGAATACACCCACAAGGATGGTCTGTTTTAAAGTTTTAAGAGAAAATGGACTCAGTGTGTTTCATTCCTAATTTCCTTTCACTTGCTTACCTGGTGCCAGCTACTACAAACAAAGCAACCTCTGCTTATATATCTTACAGAAAGAAAAGAAGTTTCAGTTACCTGTTTTCATAAAAAGAAGCCAAAAGTTTTACTAGGGTCCCTGCAGGAGTTTTCAAATCCAAGCTCCTTCAGGATGATCCTATAGCAAAGTCCAGTTTTTGGATTGCATATGAAACTGTGCTAAATTCTCTGGTTTTTGCATCATTTGGATTTGTATCTTCATTTCTTTTATAGCCCAAACTCAATGGGTAGAGAAGAAAGAAAGGTGAGGTCCATCTAAGGCAGCAACATCAGACACACCTGGCTGGCCAGCCTTGCCACCAGCCTCTCTCAGCCTGCTGTATGCTCCACAGCAAGGGAGGTGGCTGACCAGCTCCTGGCATGACATTATCAGCTGTGCAGCTGTGGGCCTGGCACATCATTGCTTGAGTGTGGTGGTAGACTGCCAGCCACTGAATAGCTGGTGATTAGGATGAAGTGCCCAGCAGATGGGTCAGATTTAAGCCTGCTGCTTGTGGTCATAGCAGCCATTTTTATCTGTCCTATTGATGCAGAATTAAGCACTCAAATGATTTCTTTTTTTTTTTTTTCTTTCTTTCAAGTGATTTCTTAAATTTCTTGGCCCCTGGCCTTTAAGATGACAACCACATTTTGGGAGACCTTGACACTGCTCTTTTTATAGTTTCCCTAGGCCCATGCTCTCTTTCTACTCCTCTCCAGAATGAGAGGGAACCCTTGATGCCATGAGTTCTGGGACTGATTATGCCATGATTTGAATCCAAGAAACTTTGAAAGCTGACTTTTCTTGCTGTCCTTCTATGACATCAGAACTTGGAGTGTTTGGAATCTTAGAGGGAATTTCAAAGCTGAGATAACTAATAAAACTGTGAGTTGGGCTAATGAGGGAAATGGATACCAGACAAGTCAACATGAGGATAGAGTATGGCACCTCCTGAAGCGTAATGTCAGGGTCACCAAGATATCCATTCATGGCCACCAGGTCAAGGAGTCCTGAAATTTGACCAGCAGAGGATTGTTCTTTTGACTTAAGCCTGTTCTTTTATTGAGGAGTGAGGGCTCCTGGAAGGGATGGCCAATTCATCTGTTTTAAGATATGTCTACCTAAATGAGCATGAGTTTCTCAGATTACTTCCTAAGATTAGATTTTGTTGGAAGGATGAAAGAGGGAAAATGAGGGCACTATACATCTGAGTGATGTGAGGAATTGGGAGAGGGGCTGTCAGTAAGAGAGGGTAAAGAGAATGAGGCTAACTTCACATATATTGCTAGGCTTGGCACTGTGAAAGAACAGAATGGTGGGAAATTAGGACATCTTGATGGAATATGATGGTTAGAATCCTGCTCTCCTGGAGAGAGAGACAGGGAGTCATCCAGCACATCATTTAAAATGTAGCAGTAGGTTGAGTGGGTTCCAGGGTTCCTCTCTTATATAATTTTTTTCTGGGTGTAAAAAACAGCCTGATACATTTTAATATATTTTCCCTTTCCTTACCTCCCCCCCCCCCACCCAACAAAGCATTTCATAGACCATTGCTGGATACTTAGTCCCCTTTCTCAGCTCTCCTGATGCCACATAAGATCGAACAAGACTTTTCCACAAAGTCATACTACAGTAGGTTAATTAATGGAAAATACAATGTTGCACCTATATTTAAAATAGCAGGTGTGAACTCTTCTATAGCCCTTAGGCTGTAAATACTATAATGTCTCCATTATTTCCTCAAATTAAATTAAAACTAGCCTGTGAAAATTGGCTAAAACTTAAAATTACCCTATTGAGTCTTGGTTAAAGCTAGAAGAAAGAGAACTAAGGTTGTAAGAATATGAAATAAGGGTATGGTGGCTCTGATGGAGTCAAAACTTGAAATGGAATAAACTTTGTTGACAAAACTGGTTCAAGAATCCAAAGTGCAGGGCTAAGCAATTCCATATCTCAGCAAGATATGAAAGATTGAATTAAGTGATACTTCTATTTGGTGGTTCATAAAATACAATGGACCAATGACCCTCAGCCATGGGAAAAAACCTTGTATTTTTCTTTAAATTTTCACATGCTCTGATTCTTGTAGATATAAGGATGGTTCTTCCTAAAATTTGGTAAATAAAGGGCATAGAATTCTTTAGATGAGATCTGGCTTCTCCTTCAGAGATTATTTATTTTTGGATAATTATCACCCAAGGTTGGAACCGAAAATCATCAGTCTGTGTAAACCTCAATGTTTAAAGATAGTCATTAAAGGAAACTTTATTTGTTCCTTTAAACTTATAAACTCTGTCATAGGAAATTTCATTTACTTGCTAATAACTAAATTTTTGTCTATGGCTTCACTGACCACAGTTACATAAACTAGTTAAGTTCTCTTGCTGGTCAGAAAAATATTTAAGAATTGACCTTCTTAAATCCAGAATTTCCTCCTAGAAAGTTAACTAAATAAGTAAAATAACATCTTGTTTATGTCCACAATCATAAATGCACATTATTTCACAGCTACCACCTCTTCCTAAGATAAGTGGGAAGTCTCATGTTTCTTGGGGGTACTCTCCTCCGCTGGATGATAGGAGAACCCAGGGAAGTTTACACAGTTTAAGAGCCCTGTCAAATCCTGTTCTTAAGCCTACATGAGAATACTGTACTTATAGGATACATTCTGTCATCAGAACCCAAGATACGGACACCTGGTTTTATGACTGCTGGTCAGTAGACGTGGGAGACTGAGGAAAGGCATGTACTTACTCTTATATTAGACACAATAGCTTCATGGAACTCAGTGAATTTAATATGTGTGGATAAATCAATTGTCTGTCTGCATCCAACAAGAACTCTGATTTTACCTAAATTAAAGCAGGAAGCCAAGGTTATGTAATGAATATAGGGCATTCACATAATCGGCTAACATCCTTAGAGCTACCATGTCATAGACTTTTTAGCATAAACATAGCCTAGTAAATAGTGTGTATATATATGTTGGTGTGGAGTGAATTCCTTCCAGGACTCATGTGGTCCTCGGGATTCAATGTCATTTACACAGTACAGTGCTTATTCTGAATTCTTGACTAATACTCATCAAGCTTCCTGAACCCACAAGTGATCATTACTAGAAGTTGGTATCTTAATTCTCCTGATGAATTCAGTTCAGCAAAACATATCAAGACAGTGAGCTGCTGAAGATGTACCAAATTGGAGAAATACACATTTGACAAACATCAAGTTGAGATTTTGACTCATCACTGTTCATGGAGGTTTCTCCTTGAAACTTGTCAAGGTCAGTGACTGAACCAGCCAACTAAATTCTGTTAACATTTTTTGGATCTCATGGTCTATAGCCAGGGGTTTGTGCTTTATCTCTTTACACTAAATGCTCCCCTATTTGAAGAAATATCATAAATCATCACCCCCCTTTTATGAAATACTATCAGTTGATTTATTCATTTATTCATTCAATTCCTTATTTAAGAAATAATGCCTGTGTTATTCTTGGCTATTAGTCCAGAGTTGGTTAACATATACTTTTTAAGCTCTAGGGACAAAATAGTGAGAAAAATAGACATGTTTTACACTCTTACAGAGTTCATTGTCTTGCAGGAAAGACAAGATATTAAGCACATAATGGCAGCTAGTTAAATGCATGATTATAGGTAGGTGAAATGCCATATGGGAAAACTGGGTGCTCTGGGAATATTTAACAGGGAGACCTGAGTCAGGGAAGTCAGGGAAGGTTTCCTTGAGGAAATTTAAGCTGAAATTGGATGGAAGCATCTGCATATTGTTAAGTAGCATAGATACTATTTTTAGTGGGTTTTCAGATGTACCTGTAATCCCAACTCTTTTATCATGCCCTAGTAGTCACATGAATTGGTCATTAAACTATTTCACTTGTCTCTGCATTTCAGGGAGCCATTGGTTTCATGGGATGCACATGAAACTATGAGGCCTGTACCCAGGTCATGGGCCAGAAGGAATCTTACTTCAGCTTTGAGTCATGGGCATAATGGATTTTATCCCTGAGTATCCTAAGTTTCATGACAGTCATTGAATTAATGAAGAACCTTCCTTCTGCCCTAGTAGAATTCTGTCATAGGATGACTCAGGTTTCTGCTCCCATAGCAGTCTGACAGGGGGCATGAAGTAAATATGAGTTTTATTAACAACAGCTTTTGCTCAACAGCTCTCTCTTTGAATACAGCCCACACATCCTTCCCATCACAACGAGGGATCCTCGAGTCTCTTCCATATACTTCTGAGTTCTTTTCTGATTGTTCTGGAGTGATCCCCTTGTTTTTCTCACTATGTGATTTCTTAATTGTTAGAAGGGAGAGGAAGGTCAGTAATGTATCCTTCAGACTGAGAAGGCACTTTATAAAAAAATTTTTTTAACTTTTATTTACTTATGATAGGCACACAGTGAGAGAGAGAGAGGCAGAGACACAGGCAGAGGGAGAAGCAGGCTCCATGCACCGGGAGCCCGACGTGGGATTCGATCCCGGGTCTCCAGGACCGCGCCCTGGGCCAAAGACAGGCGCCAAACCGCTGCACCACCCAGGGATCCCTGAGAAGGCACTTTAATACTGAAAAATAAAACAAGCCTCTTCATGTCACTTACACAAAGTTTTATTCAGGGTAACTTATTGACAGAGATGGGCAGACAGATGATTCAGGTCATACTACTCAGCTATTCTCTGCCCAGTCCAGACCTTAATCCCCACCTTTTATGGAGGAGGGCCATGGTGGTGAGGTCAGGGGGTAGATCATCTGTGCGCCAGAGCATCTCTACTAGTTGTCTAAAGTGGAGTCTTTTGTATGGTAGAGGGGAGGACAAGATGGAGGGCTAAAGACACAGTCAGTATTGTCAGCAGTCCTATACTTAAAACTGTGTTGATACTTTTGCAAGGGAGAGTACTAGATGGTGCCTCAGTGTTTTGATGTTAATTTAGATCTGTATTTTCTTGTTGTTGTTGATACATGGCAACTATGCGCTTTGGGTTCCTTTGAGTCAAGGTTCCAGTGTACACAGTCAACCCCCCTCTCCTCCAGAAATTGTACAGCAACTCTGGGAAAGGAAGAACAAAGAAGCAGTTGGTGCTGGTGCTGTCCACCCGTGGACCCCTTTCCCACCCTTCTGCTCCTAATGTGTACTTCTTGAGTGGCAGTGTGAATTCTTTAGCTTGAAGAAAGAGGTTCAACCCTAATGAAGAAACACCATGTCTCTGAATTCAATGCAGATAATTTGGGGGAGGAGGAGCCCAATCTATTACACACAATTTTAAAATTTCCAAAGCTCTGTGTGGGAGCTGCTGTTATAAATCCTGCTATCTGTTAATGGGATTTGAGCCTGAAACGCCCACATGCTGCTTTGAAATTTTCCTCCATCTGTTCATCTCTGCAAAGCTTATTTATTTATTTAGGACAAGAGAAGTGGCCTACTAATGTTGCCAGCAGGACAAAATTGTAGATCTGAAGAGCAAATAAGCTGTTTGCTGAGGGTTTCCTGACATTTGTCTTCTTATGCCCATTCCTCTAGTATCTTAAGGTGAGAAATTTTTGGTAGAAATAGAGATTAATGGTAGATTAGTGGTAGAAGTCACCGTTGGATAGTCACCCATCCTCAGGATGAGGGTTCCTGCAGATTAACTGTGTGGTGTCAACATGGTCACTGGAAAGTGCAGTAAATGGGTTTCAGAACATAATACTGGGTAGACTGAGAAGTGATAGGCAAGAGCTGTTCAAGCAGCTATGGAAAATATGATCAAATAAATACCTAGGAGTCTCTGTTGTGAATTGGCCCAATTTAGACCTAGTTTAGGACTTTGTTCTTAATTTGCCTTTGGAAAATTTCACCATAAACATTGACTTTTAAAAAAAATCAACTTTTGGAGCTTTTCTCTCCATTCTTTTTGATTATGAGTTGATTATACTTAGGGGGCTTCCTTTCCCTTTCTTGCTAGGTGGGGGTTTGGCCCGGATTTCCACTCACAAGCTTTTTGGCCCATGTCTTGAGATACTGTGAACAAGATGAGTGCAAAGCTTTCAGAACCCTGGCCCTTTTTTTTTTGGTTGTCTGCTGCTCTGGCCATAGCACTTCTACAGTTCTAGTTTTCTTTTCATAAAAATGGAGAACTAAGTCTTCTACCTATTTTGTAATTATAGAGAACTTCTGGATGTTTTCTCCTTTAGCAGATATTTACTGAGTGCCCGATATGTACCAGGCACCTTGGGGATATAGAAGCGAAAATACAGACAAGGGTTTTTGCTCCTAAGAAGCTATGGTTGAGTGGGAGAAACCTATATTAAACAAGGAAATACACATACACACATAATTTACTATTGTGGACAGTGTTGTTAAAAAGAGTGAATGTAAAGATCAAGACTAGGGGGCCTGATTGAGAGGGGGGGCACTTCTCAGAGGAGGTAACTTTCTGTTATGAAGGGCTTTACCTCTCCATTTGTGTTACATTTCAGTTCCACTTCCATTAAGGAGTTGACTGGGAACTAAAACAATTCTTGTCATTATTAAAATTCAATTTGGCTGGGTGGTGCTTTCCATCCATGTCACCTTTGGTGATTGGTTACTGAGACCAGGAAACTATAACACATCCAGATATATATATTTACATCATGCTTTCAGTGCCTGAGCAACTCATTTGGAAAGTGTTAGATTAATATTCCCCATGTCAGCCTTTTGTGGGAAGGGGACAAGGTCCCTGGGGAGGGAGCAGGCTAGGTAGAAAAGCAGGAGGAAGACACTGCTCACAGTTATGGTGTCAGGCAGCCAGCAGAGGGTCTTTCTCCTCCATTCCTTCAGGAAATTCTGGCTGTCCTATGGGACGGGGGTGGTGGAAGGGGGCTGATGTGGAGGAGAACCTGTGGTAGTAACTGGCTTGGGGATCCACCACAGAAAGCTTTGAGGTCAACTCCTCAGAAACCCCAGGCCCAAGAAAGCATTTCCCCAAGACTCTGTGAAGAGGGAAAAGTCTCAGAAAGGAGATAAAGTGCTTCCATATCAACCACTTGGCATGGGCCCAAGAATTTATATTTCCATCAAGTTCCCAGGTGATGCTGAAGCTGCTGATCCTTAAAAGCCACCTCCACAATCTCTCTTCTGGTCTCTCTCTGTGGTCCCTCTCTGCCTCTCTCAAATGTCTCCTGTCTTAAGGGACATTTACTTTCCCCCATACTTCTCATCGCTGTTTCCCCTAGATCTACCTGGCCCCAGCCACCATCTCAGCTCAGAATTTGGTCATTTCTGAAATGAGTGAAACAAAGAGTGGATACTCTTCCTGCCTTTCCTGTAACACAGATACTACATCTGAGACTTATGGGAGGAAGTATAGCTATCCCGTATCTAGAAAAGATGTGTCATTCACAGTCTCCATCAGAACCGTGTCAGCCTTACAGTTTTTTCCATTGCTTTAGGTGTTTTCTTTCTCACTAATAGTATCCACTTAACACAAACTAGTTATGAAACAAAATTTCTTAGTGTCTACATGGGCACGCTGTAGGTTAGGATGAAGTCTCATAGATAATTATACTTTGGTGAACCTCTTTTGGATTTATTTGACAATGAATTTGAAAAACTCAAGGAAGGATATAGAAGCAATGATTTATGTACTTAGTTTGGATTCCATAGTTGGATTACAGTACTAATGATGGCACAGAATGGTGTGGTCCACAAAACAAGTCACATGCATAATTTTAAGATTTCTAGTAATGATGTTTAAAGAAATACAAAAAAGTGGGTACAAATAGTCTTAATTGTATATTAAATTTACATATAAAATGTTATCATTTCTACCTGTAATCAATATAAAATTGTTAACATTGCAATTCAGTGTACATTTCGTACTTACAGCATCTTTTAATCTGGACCAGCCACATTTCAGACATGCCATTACTACATGTGGTAGTGGCTTCTGAATTTATACAGATAGAGCATTGTTCTTTATTTCTTCTTTGGCTTCCCAGATTTAAATAATGTCATTTTAAAATTAAAAGTCTTTCAATACTGTTTAGCCCAAATCTCACTTTTTACAGATAAGAGATTTGAGTCTAGGAGAGATAAGGTGAGTTGCCAGAGAGTGTACAGTGAGACTGAGTGGGCTCTGAGCCCATGTCTCCTGCTCCCCCTACCATGGCTTTTCCAGACCATGCTCCATCCCTTAGGTGTGGTGACTCATGAAACTCGTCTAGACAAGGAGCAGGCCAAACTTTGCAAATGCTGCATTCTGTGTTGTGCCTCTGCCTTAAGATAGGATCAGTTTCATATCCTTTTCTTGACAGATTCACTTGCTCACTCAATTCGTTTGACTGCCTACTACATGCTACACACTAGGAATGCAAATACACCCCGGACAAGTTCAATGTGAGGGGGACAAACAGCTGTGACATCCTTTGCAGCATTATGGAACCATGTATGAAAGGGTTCACCATGAATGTGTGTAAGTTTTAAAAGCTGAGGGACCATCAAGAAGAGGACTGATGAAGACATAAAATGGCAGGAGTGCAGTGGAGAGCCTAACTAAATGGACAAGTGCCACTGATACCTGTGCTGGAATTGAGACCTTTATTCATTTATGCAGGATGTGTTATTAAGTTTGTATTAGGCAGTGGGAAATAGAGTAACAAACAAGACACAATTTGCATTCTAGTGGGAGAGACATACCAAAATTAGTATGTTAAAATGAGTAAATAAGTTACAAAATATGAAAAGAGGAAAAGAAACAACATGGTGACACAGAGAATGATGGAGGGGTAAAGATTTTTGTCATTGGTAGGGCAGAGAATACCTATGAGATTTGTATTAAAGATTAGTGTTTTAATCATAAGAGGAGCACTGCAAAATATATAAAGGCTCTAAAACAAGGGTTTTTTTAAATCACTCATATAAAATCCAAATTATTTTATCAGCAGGTGGTTCCTTTCCATGCAGTTATTCAGAAACCCTGGCCCCTTCCATCTGTTGGCTCCTCAGTTTTCAACACAGCTTTCACAGGTCACTGTGCTCTTCTGCATTGTCGTTTTGTTATAGGAGATAACGAGCCCATAAGTGATGCATGCTATTTGTGCCCACTGTCATGTGACACATCTAACTACAAGGAAGGCTGGAAAATCAGGTCTAGCCCCATACCCCAGAGGAAGATCGAAGCAGCTTGCTGTATATATAGCTAGCTTTTGTCATAGATTCAAAGGTTTAAAAGTACTTATATCTGCAAAGAATAGCGAGAAGAATGTTCTTGATGAGGAAAAGGTATATGCAAAGGCTCTGAGGCAAGAAAGAGGTTGGCATGTCTGAGGACCTGAAATAAGAATGGGGTGGCTGAAGCATGGGTAGCAGAGATGGGGCAATATGAGAGAGTGGTGAAGAAATGGGTAGAGGTCCAATTAGGAGAGGAGTTTGGAGTTTTTAAATTTTTTATTGTGGTAAAATATACATAACATCAAATTTATCATTTTAACCATTTTTAAGTATATGGTTTGTGGCATTAAGTACATTGACATTGTTGTGCAGCCATTACCACTGTCCACTCCAGAACTCTTTCATCTTCCCAAACAAACTGTCTATCTGTTAAACATTAACTCCCCATTCCCCGTCCTTCCATGTTCTGGCAACTACTAGTTTACTTTCTTTATCTATGAATGTGACTACTTTAGGAAACTTGAATAAGAGAAATCATGCAGTATTTGTCCTTTTGTGTCTGGCTTATTACACTCAGCTGAATGTCTTCACCATTAATCTATGGTGTAACATGTATCAGAATTTCATTCCTTTTTAAGATTAATATTCTATTACATGCATATAGCACATTTTGTTTATCCATTTCTCTAACCTGTAATGGACAGTTGAGCTGTTTCTACCTTTTTGCTATTTTGTATAATGCTACTTTGAACACTGGTGTACAAATATGTGTTTGAGTCCCTGCTTTCAATTATTTTGAATATATATTAAGAAGAATTGGTAGATCATATGGTAATTGTGTTTAATTTTTTGAAGAAATGCCACACTATTTTCCACAATGGCTGTACCATTTTATATTCTCACCAGCAATTTACAGAGGGTCCAATTTGTCAACATTCTTACCAACAATTACAATGTTCTGGATTAAAAAAAATAATAACTATAGTAGTGGATGTGGGGTGGTATCAGACTGTGGTCTGATTTGCATCTCTCTAATGATTAGTGATGTTGAGCATCTTTTCACATGCATATTGGCCATTTGTATATATTCTCTGGAGAAATGTCTATTCAAATCCCTTGCTGATTTTTGAATTGGGTTGTTATGTTGTTGAGGAGTTTAGGATTTTATTCTAAGTGCAGTAGAAAGGCATCCTAGAGATCAGACAAGGAAGTGACATTTTAGGAAGAACCTGTACCTTTTTCTGGGCAATTGCGTGGCATTCTTCAGCAACATTGGCTCCTGGGTCCAGAAGCAGTGTGGGTGGATATTGATGACGTCATTAACCAAAAGAGTCCTTGTTCACTATGAGCTAAAAATGTAGTGTAACTAGGGCAGAAGGCCTGGGTTCTGTTTTTCCTCCCACAAACTTCAGCAATGGCCTATATTTTCATGCTGCTCCCATGGTGTCCCATATTTCCCATATACTGAGACTGAAATTGGTTGGAGTGGGGGGTGGGGCTGAGACAGTTCTGAGCCTATGAAAAGTGATTTAATTTCCAGGGCTCATTTAGTCCCTTTGATTCTTAAAGGACCTGACAAGGGCAGCCCAATTAGTGCAGGCAGTGATAGTGGTTGCTGTGAGATGGCAGAGACACCTGTTCCTTGGGAAGCTGATGACATTGTGAATTCATTTCACACCATCCTGACAGGAACAGCTGGATCAGAGTAAGAGATCAGTGATGGAGAAGCAATAGGATTTCTGCTCTCCTGAGAGCCAGTTCCCCTCACCTCTCAATGTTACTGCAGTTTTATACAGCTTGATACATTCAAGTCAGGACTCAATATTAGACTTAACATGGCACTTGACAATTTTAGCTGTCTTTTGCATGTTTTGTTCTTCTCATAAGCTCCTGTTTATCCACTAAGGCAGCAGTTCTCAAACTTGAGTGCATTGGAATCACCTGGAGGACCTGTTAAACTACAGAGTGCTGGGCCTGATCCCCCAAAACTTCTGTTTTAGTGGGCTCAACTCACATTTCCAACATGTTCCCAGGAGATGCTGCTGCTGCTGCTGCTGATCTGGGCCTGCTTTTTGAGAGTCACCACACGAAGACACTAAGCAAAGCTCTTTGGGGTCATTGAGCAAGCTGATTTAGAGCTCTTAAAATAGAAGTAATTGCCACTGCTGTTTGGTGTGGCATGGCAATAGACTGCCTACCTTCTTTAGTGAGCTTTTTGTCTTTGGCCTACAGTATGCAAGAGTGTGTGTGCATGTGAACACAGACATGTGAATCCATGACCTCTGGGGAGTCTTCAGAAGCAGCAGTAGGAAAGTCCCTAGCCCTGATATGTCTGGGAGGAAATCATTCTTTCTATTGTTTTGTGTGATCAAAAAGAAAAATATTATCTCTATTACTCAGGAGTGCATGGCAATTAATTAACACCCATTAAAACCTTGATTTCCTGCATACATCTCATTAAAAATATTAATTGAACATCTATTTTATGTTAACTTTGCTTTATATGCTGGAGACACAGTAGTGAACAAAACAAAACCCCTAATGAAGTGGAACCTTTTATTCTTTTACTTTTTTTTTTTTTTGGAAACTTTTTCTCTAATGGTAGGGAGAAGAGATAAAGAGAAATTTAAATATGTTGCACGTCTGATGGCAGTAGATGCTATGAGGGGAAAAAAGAGTATGGGAGGTAGGGTGCAGTGGGAGGGGGGGAATTTGCTCTGTGTGTGTGTGTGGCTGTGCGCGCGCGCATGCGTGCGTGTGTATTTACAGTGTTCAGGGAGACATCTCTGAGAAAGTGGCATTTGGGCATAGATTTGAAGGAAGTGAGGGAGTGAGCCATAGGGAAATCTGGAGTAAGAAGGAACAGTAAGTGCAAACGCTCTGAGGTAGAGCACCCTTAACATTTCAAGGAATAGCAAAGAAGTTATTGTGGCTGGTGTGGAGAAAAATTCACAGAAGTAACCAGGACCAGATTGTGTAGGAATGGGTAAGCCACTGTAAAGATTGTAGTGAGGTGTATGTCATTGGAGGGTTTGAGCAGATGAGGGGAGCAGTAGGATTTGTATATTAAAAGGCTCTTCCTGGTTGCTGAGTGGAGCATGCTCAGTAGGGGAGTGATGGGGGAAGCAGGAAGACCACTGAGGATGCAGTTTCAGCAACTAAGGCAATGGTGATGGTCGACTGGGTCAGAAGGTTGGAGGCCAAGGTGGGGATGAGTGGTGGCATTTTGAAGGAAGAGCCAATAGGATTATTTATTTAGATGTGAGGCAGGAGAGAGGATGGCACATGACTTCAGGTGTTTTGGCTCAAGCAGTGGGAGCAACAGAGTTGCATTAACTGAGATGGGGAAATCTGCTGAAGGAGCAGGCCTGTTGTTTAGCTGTGTGCCTGGGAGAGATTGGAAATGTAACAATAAAAGGAAAACAAAAGAGAATATAAAAGAAAATCACCTGAATCCTACAACTTCAAAAGAGCTGATTTTTTTCTTTTTCTTTTTTTTTAAATTTTTATTTATTTATGATAGTCAGAGAGAGAGAGAGAGAGAGAGAGAGAGAGAGGCAGAGACACAGGCAGAGGGAGAAGCAGGCTCCATGCAGGGAGCCCGACGTAGGACTCGATCCCAGGTCTCCAGGATGGCGCCCTGGGCCAAAGGCAGGCGCCAAACCGCTGCGCCACCCAGGGATCCCTCTGATTTTTTTTCATGATTTTTTTTTCCATTTCATATTCATATCCGTACCTAGTTTACAGGTAGCAATAGTTACCATTATCGAGTAGTTAATATAAGACAGGGACAGTAATAAACATTTCTCATGCATTATCTCATTAAATCCTCAAAACACCCCAGAATGAAGATAGTAGAAATTAGACAAATTGAGCAATGTCCTGCTAGTAAGCAGGGGAACTGAAATCTCAGCTAGGACTGTCAGACTCTAAAACCTCCTGTTACATTGTAATGCAGTATTATTATCACGTATAATAAGACTTTTCTTTCTGTTGTACTGAGGGAATTCCTCACCTTCCACAATATTCCTGTGTACATTTAGGGATTGCTTTCCCTGGAATGTCAGAAATAATAAAGCCAAAGATCACCAGGGATAAATGTGTAGATCAGTGAGATTTGCTGACTTGTTACAACATAGGGGAGTCTTCCAGGGGAACCCCAGAGGATCTCATTAAACAAAGGAAGCTGCGAGGTTATAACGGGAGTTGGGGAAATGGTAGGATTTAGCTAAAATTCAAATAACCCAGGGTTTTGATGGGCTCAAAGCAACGCAGGGCTGTGTGTAAACAAATTAACATCAGCCTGGGCTAAGGAGGAGACAGACTCAGTCCTGTTTCCTTGGAAACTACAGGGTTAAGAGAGGGACAGAATGTGGTGTCCAGAAATCCTTATAGACACCTGTGCACCTGGGCTGGAAATCCAGGCTGCTTCCCTGCATCCAGGATGGCTGGGATCTTCCAGGTAGCAGTGGGATACTTCATTCCCCTGAAATAATTTCCAACAGAAAAGTTTCTGGAAGTTAATTTTAGAAAATAAATTTCTTTTTAAAAAAGAGTTTATTTTAGAGAGAAAGGGGAGGGAGAAAGAGGATCTCAAACGGATTCTGCACTGAGCACAGATCCTGATCTCAGGACCCTGAGACCATGACCTGAGCTGAAGCCAAGAGTCGGATGCTTAACCAACAGAGCCACCCAGGTGCCCCAGAAAATAAGTTTTTTTAATGCAATGTCTTTTTGCTTGTTAGTAAAAGTATTTTTTCATAGGTTCACAGAACAAAGCTGTGTTTCCTGGCTGTTGTTTCCGTGGCTCCTGTTTTGCTTGCTAACCAAGCTTGCCTTGCTGTGGTCCTGGGCCTGTGCGTTCCCATGTGCATCTAACATTGGGCTGCCCATTCTTGCTTTTGTATTTGGGATCACAGCATGGGATTATAGTACAATGCAGAAGGCGTGGTTGCACTGTCAACATGACTGCTTAAAAATCATTTCCTCCTCAAGGAAATTGCCCATTGGCCAAGTCTTGCTTCCTGCTGTTTTCTCAGGATTCTCTTCACTCCTTGAGGCTCTTCCTTTCCTAGCTCTCCTTCCTTTCTCTCGTTTTGGGGTTCCTTACTGTTCTGCTCAATGCAGCATTCTCAGATGTACCCCACTTTCTTGTGCAGAGCATTTCTGCTTTCTTTCCCTTCTTCTAAGTAATGACCTGATGGGCAATGACTCCTCAGGTGGAGTGCTGGGGCAGGGATCTGGCTGCATGGGCTCAAGAAGGCAAGGGAGGGGAGCTCAGGTCCCTCTGTGGTGCACTCATAGGAGAGTCTACCTCTCCTGATGCCGGTCATGCCAGGATGATAGTCTCCCAAGATACACACACAGATGCAGCAGGTTTTTATTGAAAATGCAAATACTTTTCTTGGAGTTACAACAGCATATTGAAAGGGTTTACCTGGTATAGAGTTGATGAGCCCAGGATATGGGTCTGGTGTCTTTCATCCTGAGAGCAGACCGAGGAGTGATGATTTGCAAAGTTCAAGCAACGGTGTTTCCTACCTGAGCATAGAGCAGGGATCTCTCATGCGTGGGCACAGGCTTTACGTAACTGAAGGACTCCAGCTGGGTTGCAGGGAAACTTGTGCTGGTGCACTCCACAGAGCTGCTGCCCATGTACTCAGTACAGTTTTTACTGAGGTGTACTTCTTGCCAGGCCCTGGGCAAGACTCTTGGGTAGAATGGTGATTGAAATATAGACTTGTCCTCAAGTATCACATGTGAAGCAGATGAAACTGACCTGAGGTGGGGGAAGAGGCCTCATTTGTCCTTTGGGAGGGTCCCTCTGGATGCACGTGGGTGAAGTACCAGAGGCAATATGGACAGCCGGGTGAAGGCCCAGGAGAGCCTGCACTGAAGCAGCAGTGAGAAAACTGGAGAGAAATGAAAATACCAGACAGCACACGTGAGTGGGTGAGAGTGGCTACTGGGAACCTTATGCGGTAACCAGGGCCTCTCAGAGGGCAGGAGGCAAGGAGTGGAGTAAGAGTCCCAAACTGAAGGTGGGAGCACATGCCACGTCCCCACGGAGCCACTAGGAGCCACTCCATAGCTGCCTGGGTCAAGGCTCCAAGAATGGAGACCGTGTTAGGATTATTTTCTGTTTTGTGGGGCTTGTACATGTGACTTGTTGGGTAGACTCATTTCACATTTTCCACTTTGTGACGTGAAGTGGGAATGCCCTTCGGGGTGTGACGGATGCTCTCCATTAGGCTGCCTGGGGCTGTAAAGGGGGTTCAGTGGTATGTGATTAATAACCACTAATGGCTCTATTATAATGTACACTCAAGAGTAAACTGTCCATTTATCTTCACCACATGAGTAAGAAGCACCATTTAATGAGATACTAGGAAAATTTACTGAGAGAAATGCCGTCTATATAGTGTGAGGATGAAGAACAAAGGAAGACCCAGCTTTTTTTTTATTTTTTAAGGTACCTGACATCACTTATTCACTCAACAAATATTTATTGAGCACCTAGCATGTGGCAGGCAGTGTGCTAGGCTCTGGAGATAGAACAGTGAACACGGGAAACAAAACTCCTGATGGGGTAGACACTTGGCGAAGGAGGCAGGCAACCAACAAATAACAAACAGGCAGGATAACCTGCAGGTGTGAAGTGCAGTGAAGAGAGTGATTTAACAGGGCAACATGATATAGTGTGTCAGTGGGGGTGGCCAGAACAGGCCTTCGGTCTGATAAGGTGATCCTGAGCCTGGAAGGATGAGCTGGGGTCTGCTAGTCAAGACCCAGTGGAACAGATGCTCAAACAGAGGACACTGGAAAACTGGAGGGCCTGAGAGGTTTTATGCTAGAGCAAGGCTAGAAACAGGGACATACGAGGGGCAGCAGAAGAGGTGGGCTCCAGATGGCAGTGCCGCTAACATGCTTGTGAATGTTAGGGGCCACTGAAAGGGTTCAACAGAAGAGAGACCTGGTTTGCACTGTTAAAACATCACTGTCCTGCTGAGGGGATGGATCAATTGAAGGAAGGTAGGAGTCTGAGCAGGGAGCTCAGTTGGGAGGCAGAGGCAGTTGTTCAGAGCAGATACATTGGTGGCTTGCATTAGGGGGGTAGCCACAAGCACAGGGAAGGATGCATGAGGTTGAGGCAGAGCGGACAGGGCTTGTTGCTCAATTCAGTGTGCAGTTTGGGGTAAAGAGGTATCCAGGAATACCCCTGAAGTTTAACGGGTGGAGGGTGGCATCATCGACTACAATGGAACATCTGGGTAAAGTGTGAATAACGATACACATGTAGAATATCTGGAGTCTGAGAGGCCCCTTGGCTCTCCAGGCAGAGACATTCAAGAGACAAAGTTGGGCTGTGAGCCTATTGCCCAGAAGCCAGGTGTGGGATAGGAATTTGAGGGCCTCCATATGTAGATGGCTTCATTCAGACTATAGGATTGGGAAATAATAGCTCACACGGAGAGGCTTCGAGAGAGGAAGATCCCACCAAAGAGATGGAGGAGCGGGCCATTCAGCTAGAAGGGGAGTCTAGGGAATACAGCACATGAAAGGCCGGACAGGAGAGAACTTCTGGAAGGAGTAGATCATATGCTGCTACACAGCAAGTCACAGGGGGTGCTGAGACAGAGCAGTGGGTTAGCAACCAGGGACAGTTGGTGACCCGGACTAAAATGTGCCAAAATATAGCTCTGGCACCCCTTGCCTGAAGAATGCCTCCACTTACATATTTTGTTATATTTCAAATAGTCTCCCTGGGCCACAGGTTAGATGAATGTAGATAGTTCAGCAACAATGATTGGGGTAGGAACTATGGCTGCTTATCTGTATTGTGAAACAGATACAGGGTTTTACCACCAATGCCATCCTTTCTTTAAACAAGCATCAGAGGGATCCCTGGGTGGCGCAGCGGTTTAGCGCCTGCCTTTGGCCCAGGGCGCGATCCTGGAGACCCGGGATCTAGTCCCACGTCGGGCTCCCGGTACATGGAGCCTGCTTCTCCCTCTGCCTGTGTCTCTGCCTCTCTCTCTCTCTCTGTGTGACTATCATAAAACAAAACAAAACAAAACAAACAAGCATCAGAGTAGACAGCAAATTCTGACTTAGAGTGAGCTCCAGAGAACCACTGCCCCGTGTTCATTTAAACAACAGTTCAGATTTGACTGTTAATTTGGCTCAAATCATGGAAGTCTCCAAGGAAGGCAAGTTGGACGCTTTGGTGTTCTCGGCTTCAGGCAACTTTCATTTGGAATACCATCAGAGCACATAGAATCATCTTCTTGTGTTTGCCCCTTCCATGTTCCTACACTGCCTAGGAGGGCAGGCCGCTCCAGCTTTGATGAGATATGGACACTATGATGCCAGATTGCATCTAGCATAACCCTCTCATTATCAGCCCAGGAAACAGGCTGTGTCACAGAGATACTCCTCCACAGATCTCAGGGCTGCCAAGACAGGAAGAAAGAACTGGAACTGAGAACTTTGGATCTCCAAAGTCCTGGGTTCTTCTAGTCCAGCTGAAGACCTTGAACTACTTATTGGTACTTTCTTTACCAATATCGTCTTGGGCTTCATGGTCATGTTAATAGCTGTTATCATTTTGCTGCTCACCTCCTCTTCCTCCTCTTTACTACAACACTGTGCTCTGAAGGGAAAATGTACCTAGGACTAGAGAGAGAGTTTATGTTATAGTCTTGCACTTTCTAGAAAGATCATGCAGTGATTAGCATCAAAGGCACATGTGCACACACATACAGTATATATACACACACACATATATATACACGTATACACACACACACATATATATGAGTGTATAGACCATATATAGGTATACTTACATATGTATATATATAAATATAAACATTTTTATTTCTAAATATATTTTATGATATAATCTACATTATTATGTGATAAAATACCAACCATTAGGTCACTATGGAAATGAAATATTTTGAAAGTGACTGTCATCTGGCCTTGATGTCGAATACAAACCAACTAGAACAGGATGGTGGAAGAAGTGGGAGAGGACAGCATTGCTTGTTTTTGCTCATGAAGGCCATGGCCCTCAAGCTTATGGGTTTAAGGCTTGTTGGTGGCAGGGTTGGAGGCCCTGACTCTCCTTTCATCTTTCTGGATCTCGGCACATGATCAGCTCTGGTCTTTTTGTGAACTTGGACATGCTCCTAAATGTACACACTCCCTAAAGACCAGTTTTGTCAAGAGGGTATTTGAGCTGGTAGTCTCTGTGCTTGTATTGACAGGGGGCAGAAACTCTGAACTCACAGAAGAAACTCACAAAAGAGTATCTCTTGGGTGGATGCAGATGGATATGGGCTACAACCTAGCTGCAGCCCATTTGCTGAGGTCCAGAGAGATAGCTCCTGTCCTTTCCCACCCATGGACAGGAAACCACAGACGTCCAGCAATTTGATATGCTGTGATGTTTTCAGAGTCCCAGAGTGGCATGTGTGTCTGCGTTGCTTGCTTCCAAGAAAGTGCCTCCAATGTGGGGAATTTGTCATTTTGTCTATAGCTCCATTATAAGCTTTGTAGTGGTACAAACCCCAGGCAGAAATGGCCTTTTTGTAAATGCCAAGAAAATCACTGGGTTCAGATGCACAGTATTTGTAAAAAAGAGCAAAGCCAGAGTGATTTTTCACAACTGGTGCTTCCTGTGGTCCACTGTGAATGTGACATAACAGTCCACTGACAATGACATAATTTGCCCAGCTATCTTTATGGTCTATTTACTTAGAAAATATATTTTTTTAAATGCATAAAAGATGACTTACTTCAGGTTTAGCTGTTTTCCTTTATTTTTTTTTTTTAATTTAGGAATGCTATACCACATTAGCTACACAAATGGCAAATTCATTTGCCCTTTCATGCAGAATTTCCACGTTTGGAAATTATTTTATAGGTTTACTTCGCTGTATATGAAATAACATCTTCAGCGCCACACCCACACAGTGGGAGCCTATGCCACTTAAACAAGAGCCAGGGGAAAGAAAAGAAAAAAAAGGAGCCAGGATGTGCTCTTTTTACTGACACAGTATGATGGCTAGCTTATGTTATTCAGTGGAAGAGAGAAAGAAGTGGAACAGTGCTATACTTGTGTGAGAAATGGAGGAAAAATAAGCAAGTATTCATATTTGCTTGCATATGCATAAAGAAACACTGGGAGGTAGAAAGGAAATTAATAAAAGTGGTTCCTTTGGGGGAGGAAATGAATGGAGTAGATAGAAGACATAGTGCAAGACACTCAGTGTATTTCTTTATTAGAGTTTTGATATTAGAGTCATGCAAATGTATTCTCCCCCCACCCACACACAAATGTTTTTTTGAACTAAAGAAGATACATCCAACTATATTTAGGCCCTAGTGGCTAATAGCTTGACTTTTGACAATGGCATACCGAGGTGCAAAGAGTTCTGAAAGTCATATAAATTTTGGACACCAGCATGTCTGGCAGGGGCTGGGTCAGGGGGCTCCAGAGGGAGAGGTGAAGACCTAGGAGCTACCCTGGAGGTATATGTGCTGAGAGGCAGGTGAGTAAATATCTGGTGACAACCCTTTGTACTTGGAGCCCATAGGAGAGGAAAGTACTGGATGCTCTGATGCTCAGAGATGCAGTAGCTAGCTGAGCTAGCTGTTGGTGTGGGGTTGGTGCGATCTCAAAGACAGGGGAGAAGTGGCCCAATCGTAAATGTCCTCATATGTCTTTCTGTGACGAATGGTGCTTCTTGTGCTATGAATATCCTTTCTCCCTTTATTCACTTCCATTTTTGCTTAGCATATGGTCTCTTGGAACAGACGATATTACCTAGCTACTTTTGTGCATGGGTGTAGCCACGTGACTAAGTCCTGGATAAAGGGATGTAAGTGGAAGTGATGTGTGGAACTTCCAGGAAGTACTCTATTATAAGGGAAGGGGTGTGCCTTTTACTTGACCTTTCCTTCTTCCTGATGGCTGGAATGCAAATACAACAGCTAGAGCTACAGCATCCAAGTTAGACCTGACGGAAAACACATGTAGAAATGAGTAGAGCAAAGAGACTTAAGAGTCTATGTTTATGTAAGAAAGAAGTACATTTATGACCTAGTTTAAGTCACTACAAGGGTTTTCTGTTTCATGATGCTAAATCCAATACCAGTTAATGTGGATTTTTTTTAAGGTTTTATTTATTTGAGACAGAGAGGGTGAGTATGGACAGGGGTACGGGTAGAGGGAGAGGGAGAAGCAGACTCTTCACTGAGCAGGGAGCCCGATGTGGGGCTCAATCCCAGGACCCTGGGATCGTGACCTGAGCCAAAGGCAGATGCTTAACTGACTGAGCCACCCAGGCACCCCTAATCTGGATTTTAAAACTTCACTATGTATTATCCTTGGTGGTTTGGGACTGTGTTTCCCAATATCTAACTTCCTTTGACTAGCTCTGTCTGAAGCTAGGAATCTCGACTCTAGCCTTTGACTATTTCTAGTCTACACAATGTGTTTGAATGAACATCTCCTTATCCTTCCTGTTTGGTACATGTTTTTGGAATCATTGAAAACCTTCTCCTTCAAGCTTGATATTATGTGTTTAAATCAAGTCAGTATTACAGAGTGGCTGAAAGTAACCAGCTGTGTGAGGTCAGATAAGTTACTTGTTCTTAGTAAGTCCCAATTTCCTATCGTTAAAATGAGGAAACTGGTAGTCTGTTCTTTATAGCCTTGTTAAAAGAATCAACTGACAAAATGTAGGAAGAGCAATTAGCACAATTCCTGGTGCTTGGTAACTGCCCAGTACATTTTAAGTGCTCTTGCATTTTTTGAGAATCTCTAAGCATATTTCAAGCATAGGCTCATCAATATGCACAAAGCTCTCATCCCAAAGTCATGTGAGTAAAATATGTTTATCCTCTCTATTTATAGGTATAGAGATGTAAAATTGTATTTTTCACAGAGCACAGACAGAAGTAGAAATCAGATCTAGTTATGTTCTCAGATTAAAGACAATACATGTGAAACAATTTTGCTAGTTGTTCAGAAATTTATAAAGGAGATATTTTAGTATTATTTCATTTTCCTTGTTTTCTGCCTCACAGCACTTGCCCCTTACCTCTTATATCTATGCTACTACTACCTCTTTCCTGTTTGGCTTCCTGGATGACAGAAGCACTGCAGGAGGAGATAGGAGGCCCTCTCTCCCCTCTACCCCCCGCCCTCCACCAGCCCCTGCCCTTCTCCCTCTATCGCCATTAGGCACTGGGCTCCCATTCTGTGCCACTCCTTACCTGCCATCCCCAGAATTGGTGCAGGAAATAGGAAAAATGATCCCTTCAGCATTTGTTCTCATTGGCAGGAAGAATGAGATGAGTATAAAGTATTCGTGATGTAATTACAGAGCTGCTCCTATATGGACGTGTCTGGAAGCTGACAGAGTACAAGAATGGCCCTAGAGGGTTTTTGCATGTGCTGCCCCTGAAGTTAGGACAACTATTGGTGAAGACTGGGATTCTGGAATGAGACTGCCTGGATTCAAATTCTGGCTCTGCACTTTGTTCCTGTGAGTTTGGGCAAGTTACTTAACCTCATCTGCAAATGGGGGTTACAGTAGAAGATGTGGTGATGGGACAGTGCTGTACACAAAGTTTGCCCTCAGTGTAGTGTCTGGCCCTGTAAGACACATGGTGAGTGCTGGGTTGAGTAAGTGATATCTCTCAGGGACAATTTAAGTTTTCCCTCACCGAGTGCTTAACCTCATTTGACTATTAACTATAATCCAATGTGCTTCTTTGTATGCACAACTCTTTTTCCTCACCTGGATTATGGGCTCTGTAATTTCTTTCTTATCAGTCCCAGGACTCCTCTGCAAAGCCTACCATGTACCTGCATCAGTTAGCTTTTGTTGCATAACAAACTTCCTTAAAGCATATTGACTTAAAGTAATAACTATATATAGAATTCATCATTTTGCAAGTTGGCATCTTGTACTCAGCTTAGTTGGGCAATTCTGGTCTAGCCTGGGCTCTGCCAATCTCACCTGGGCTCATGCACGTTTTTGTGGTCAGTCAGAGGGCCAGCTGGGGAGGGCTGGTTTGTCACAACCCTACCTTGGATCCCTGGCTGACTGGAGTCCCTTTCCATTGGTGTCTAATCCTCAGCAGGCTGGCCTGGGCTTGCTAACACACTGGTTGCAAGGGCCTGAGAATTACAGAGAGGCATTAGCATTCTCTAGTCTTTGCTCCTGTCACTGTTTTCTACTGTCCTGTTATCCAAAGCAAGTCCCAGGGCCAACCCCAGAGCGAATGTGAGAGGAGATGCCTGAAGGCATGGAGACAGGGAGGTGTGAAAAAATTAGGATCCATTACTACAACGGTCTATCATGGTGTTTCAGAGTAGAATTTTCATAACTGCTTACTAATTGGGTGATTACAATCTGGCCCTTTCCTGGCTGAGTAGCTATCAGAAGCCACGCACTTTCCACTTTGTTTTCTGAGGCCAGCATTCTAGTCAGCTCTGCAGCATCACACCTGGCTGCCAGTGTGAACTATCTGTCCCTCTTTTTAGCTCTATCTAAGAAAAGAAGGTGTATCCCTCTCCTCTTAGAAAAGCCCAGGGAATCCATGTATCAAGATTCCAGAGGTGCTATTTACTTAGTTTTTGTATGAATGCACTTCCTTAATTGTGCAGTGCATAGCCTGTGCAACCATATGTGGTAGGCCTCAAGCAGAATCTCTCTGGTGGATGTGAAGGTTTTCAACTCTAACGGAGGAACTAGGTCACTGTATAGTCAAGAAGGAGGAGGAGAGTTTGCATGGCCACAAATTCTTGTGTTTTAGGAGGGGGTTGGTGTCTAGGCCTCATCTGTGTCACCTGTTAACTAAGCAGCATGTACCAGAGACTCTCAATTTGAGTAAGAGTCTAACCTTCTCAGTAGTATGTTGGTTATACCAGTTAATGCCTCTCTAGTTGAGAAGCAATGGAAGGGGAACTAGTATTTAACTCAGGCCTATTATGTACCAGACACTTTATATGTAGGTTATCTTGTCTAATCTTTACACCAAAAAGTCCGTGAGGTGGGTACAATTAACTCAATTTTTGCAGAAGTAGAGACTGGAATTCAGAGAGGATAAGCAACTTGCCTGAGGTCACAGAGGCAGTAAACAACAGGGATAGGATTTGAACTCTGTTCTGTCTGGCACCAAAGCACTTTTCCCTCCCCTGCGAATAACAGAAGCCTGATGAATAGCAGTCAGCTTGTCTATGATAGTCTCCCTAAATATCCCATGGGCAGTTGCAGGTTGCTCACAGGGAGCCGCAGTTGTGAACATCAAAGCTGGTCAGGAATGGGGGGCCTCCACTATTGGTAAGGCACTCGGGCAGAGCGTCGTGAAGGAGGAAGGAGCACAGCTGGCTAGCTCGGCTGGAGGGCAGATCCCCGACTGGACACTAATTCTGTTGAGGGGAAATTGGCTGTTTACTGGAGATAATAAAACAGGAAATATTTCAACATTAAAGGTATCTGAGTTTTGGCAGGGAAAGATTCGATGACTTAATGACAAGCACTGGAGGCTAATTTGAAAACAGCAGATACCTCTATCTATCCCTAAAATAGGGGACTGGGCTCCATTAAAATGGAATATGCCAACAAGCCTGGAGACAGTATTATTTAAATTGGATGGGAAGGAGAAAGCTCAGCACCAGAGGATGGCTTTTATTTCTTTTTAGGATTAATGATGTGGTGCTGGGCCTGTTCCGTTTGGTGGCCTGGCTGTGTGGGTGGCATGTTGAGGGCTCAGTTGACAGGAAGCAGCTGTCGGGAAGGGTGTTCTATCCTCAGAAAGGGAGGGCAGGAGCTGGAGCCATGAGCAGCACCATGTGACCTTATATCTGCACGCTCCCTTTTCTGATCTGCCTCTGGAGTCTATGCAGCTGACTCTCAGTTACCTAAATGGAGGAAGAGAGCTTGGCCAGCTCACAGGGAATTCATTATTTTGACCAGTGCTGCTGATGTGCCAGTATAAGCTTGGTGCTGGGGTATGCAGGTGGATTAAACTACTTCCTTATCTTGACCCTGTCTCCAGTTTGGTTACAGGAAGAAGGCAAACAGGCAACTTTAGTGTGACCTGCTAAGTGATTGGATAGCACCAATCCTGGGGATTTGGGGATGGGGATGCTGGTCCAAGCATGCATCAACCTATAGGGTGTCCCATGGAGGCCACAGTTCCCTCATTGGACAGGTGAAGTGGACGCAGTGGCTAGAAGTTGGTAGTTGTGTCCTTGGGGGCCCTAGGGGTTCCTGCCTAGAAGTTTGAGGACATTTGCTCCCCTGAGTGCCAGAACTGTCATCAGGGCAGTCACTTCCCTCACCACTGTCCAACCCCACTCTGGCTAAGGAGCCGCGTGGGGTGAGGGAACTTAGGGTGGTTGAGGTGGGGGCACTTGGTGGTCCTGGGGCAGCATCTCTTTACCAACAAGACAATTTAGACACATGTCGTCTTTTTCACCACATTGCAGCAGTACCTGTGCATTCAGGCTCAGTGCCACATAGGAAGAGCACTGAGGGAAGAGAGGACATACAAGACAAAGGTGAGATAAGCATTCTAAGAAGAGAGATTGGTTTACGAGAGCAACAGGGTTGGGTGGGCACTGTGATTGTGGCATAGAGATGTGACGAGGCTGAGGGCATGGAGGGGGGAGGGCAAGCCTGGAATGCCATTCTAGGGAGTTCAGAATACTTTGTTGGTGATGGTATGCTCTTTAAGGGTTTTAAGTAGCCAGTAATAATAATAATGGCCATTTAGTGAGTACTCACTATGTGTTCTATAATGTACTGCTTCCAGATTTAATTCTGGAAGTAACTTCATGAGTTAGGAATTACTATCCTCTTATTTTACAAAGGAGGAAACCAAAGTACTAATACGTCCACCTGCTATGGTTTATGCAGTCAGTGATCAGAACAGCAGGGATTTGTCTCCAAAACCCATACACGTGACTAGTTTCCTACACTACCTCAGGCAGAAAAGGCCTTAGACTAGCCCACTCCACTTGCAGTGTAGATGGTGAACTGAAAGAGGGCAAGAGTATAAGCTTTTGTCCACTGGGGCTGTGCCTGGCCATTAGTAGGAACTCATGAGGAATTCATTAAGTAAGGAAGTGATCAGAGGCAGGGGGCCAGTTAGAAGGCTACTGTGACAGTTCACGCGAGTGAGAAAGTCTTCAATTAGAAGATCGTCACAGGCATTTGGACAGAATGGGAAGATTAAAATCCCTCATACCTTGATAACTGCCTAGTTAATGAGAGAACTATTTTGGTCACAACTAGGGTACATGTGGAAGAGATGAAGAAAAATGTTCAGTGCTCCCCTGGGGACACATATCTGAAGCTCACAGGGTGGTTGAGGCCACAGGTGGCAACTTGGGATCATCAGATCTAAGGTTAAAATTCTGTGAATTTCCATGAAGAGGACTAGAAAGAAAAGCCAGGAGAGCGAGAGAGGACCCAGGAGAGTGATGGAACCTGAGGGGAAGAACATATCCAGAGGGCATCAGAAGTCATCTATGGCTGCCTAAGGGAAGGAGGATTCCCTTGTGTTATGCTCTCAGCATGCCAAGAGCCACACCAGCCCTGCTGCAGCTTCTGGTCGCTTCAGGGCTCTTGGTCGCCCCTTGGGAAGCTACTGGGTGTTGAAGGAGGAGCAAATAAGTAGAAAGTTTGCGCAACTAATTTTTCAAAGTGTCTCATTTGGAAGCCACGCGAGGGGAAATCTGATGTTCCAGTAGTATCCACGGGTTTCTGCTGACTCATCTGTTACATCTGGGTGTAGTGTTAGCACATAGAAGATCTTTTACAGTTGGAGCATCCTAAGGCTGATGTGCAGTACCAGCCTTGGTGGGGAAGTGGATCTTCAGATGACACATTAATACATTGGTCATGTTGGTCATGGTCTCTTAGTTACATTAGATGATGTACTAGCAATTCACCCTTCCTTTTTTTTTTAAGAACTTTTTTTTTAAGTTTTTATTTATTTATTCATGAGAGCCAGAGAGAGAGAGAGAGAGAGAGGCAGAGACACAGGCAGAGGGAGAAGTAGGTTCCACACTGTGAGCCCGACGCGGGACTCAATCCTGGGTCTCCAGAATCACGTCCTGGGCTGAAGGCGGGCACTTAACCGCTGAGCCACCCAGGGATCCCCTCACCCTTCTTTCTAAGGGATGTTCTTTTAAAGAACATTCAACCTTAGCTCCCTTTTCTTGACTTCATGTTAGTACCTGATGATGGAGAAAAAGAGCAGGGATGGAAAATATCTAGTATCCCATATGGTTAAGACTTGGATTCAAATTCTGATGAAATTACTTTGGTATTTTTATTATGACCCATTTTCTATTATATGACTTACTTTCTATCATTGTGACTCTCAGCAAATTGTTCAACCTTTCTTAGTTTTTTCATCTATAAAACAGGTATAATGATAATAACTAGTATTACATTACTATGTAGAAGGCACGTAACCCCAGTTAGCTGATGAGTCCTTGCACCAATCCAGGAACCTTTAGTACCTGTTCTCTAGACAAAATTATTCTTTACAATGATACTAGGACATATTTGCCTTTTTTTCTATCATTCTGCCATGAGTGTATGGTGGGTTTTCTAGAAGATATGTAATGGGTGGTATGGCAACTGATAGAATGCAGAAGCAAACAGAATTTAGCTGTTTTCTTTTAATCCAGACATTTAATAGTTTTTGCAAAAAATGTGAAACTATAATAAAACTGAATAATAAATAAAACTAAAATATTAAATAAATATTAAATAAAACATATTTTTGGATTGAAAAATATAGTCATTTGGATAATAGAAAATTTTCATTAATATTTTAAATTAACAAGTAGCTATTTTAAAATATTTCTCAGTTTTAAGTTCTATTATAGAAAATATTGATAGGTATGATACATATAAACAAAAGTTCTCAGGGTCCTTTAGTTATTTTTAAGGTGTGCAGATGGGTCCTGCAATGAAATGAAATGTTTAGGAGTGTGGGTTGACAATGTTTATAGCAGCAATGTCCGCAATAGCCAAACTGTGGAAGGAGCCTCGGTGTCCATCGAAAGATGAATGGATAAAGAAGATGTGGGGATCCCTGGGTGGCGCAGCGGTTTGGCGCCTGCCTTTGGCCCAGGGCGTGATCCTGGAGACCCGGAATCGAATCCCACGTCGGGCTCTCGGTGCATGGAGCCTGCTTCTCCCTCTGCCTATGTCTCTGCCTCTCTCTCTCTCTGTGTGACTATCATAAATAAATAAAATTAAAAAAAAAAAAAGAAGATGTGGTCTATGTATACAATGGAAATTACTCAGCCATTAGGAACGAAAAATACCCACCATTGGCTTCAACGTGAATGGAACTGGAGGGTATTGTGCTGAGTGAAGTAAGTCAGTCAGAGAAGGACAATCATTATATGGCTTCATACGGGGAATATAAAAAATAGTGAAAGGGATTATAGGGGAAAGGAGAGAAAATGAGTGGGAAAAATTAGAGAGGGTGACAAAACATGAAAGACTCCTAACTCTGGGAAATGAACAAGGGGTAGTGGAAGGGGAGGTGGACAGGGTGATGGGGTGACTGAGTGATGGGCACTGAGGAGGGCACTTGACGGGATGAGCACTGGGTGTTATATGTTGGCAAATCGATCTCCAATAAAAAAATATACATATTAAAAAAAGGAATGTGGGTTGATACCATAGTTTATTTTTATATGTTTTAAAGTTTTTATTTGTTATTTGAGAGAGAGAACACAGGGCATGAGTAGGGAAGAAGGGCAGAGAGAGAAGCAGGCTCCCAGCTGAGCAGGGAGTCCTAATTGGGGCTCAATATCCCAGGACCCTGAGATCATGACAGGAGCCACCCAGGTGCCCCTAGCATGGAGTATAAAAGGATGTGTTTAAGAACGTGCTCTGACATCATCTGGGATATGGCAGCTCTCCAGCCAAAGTCGTGGTGGAACCAAAAGCAGCAGCTCTGTGACAGTCACTGTGGTGGGGATTGCTGTTCTGCAGCCACGCTTGTGTCCTGTCACAGCCTGAGTGGAACTTGACTGAAGAGCAGCAAGAACCAGCCGTCGCTGAAAGCACAACATTCAACATACAATACTTGGGGCTGCCTAGGTATATTAGGGTTCTCCAGAGAAACAGAACCAAGAGAATATATAGAGATTTCTTTATAGAGAGATTTATTATGGGAATTGGCTCTCATAATCGCAGAGGCTGAACAGTCCCACAATCTGCATCTGTAAGCTGGAGAACCAGGGGAGCCAATGGTATAATTCCCTGTTCAAGGCCCAAGGCTTGAGAACAAGAAGTGGGGGTGGGGGTGGGGGCACTGGTGTAAGTCCCAGAGTCCCAAGGCCGAGAACCAGGAGCTCCAGTGTCCAAGGGCAGAAGATGAACATCCCAGCTCAAGAATTTTGTCCTTCCTCTGCCTGTTTGTTCCATTCAAACCCTCAATGGATTGAATGATGCCCACTTGCATTGGGAGGAGTTATCTTTACTTGGCCTACCAATCCAAATGTTAATCTCTTCTGGAAACAACCTTCGTAGGCACAACCAGAAATAATATTCTGCCAATTATCTAGGTAGCCTTCAGCCTAGCCAAATTGACATGTAAAATTAACCATCACATCAGGTCCTTATCTTCACTTGTGATTTGGGGTAGTGGGAGCAGAAGAATGACAAAGAGAAATTATAACCCCTGATAATTATGAATTTTGGCAAAGTTTAAGTAGGTCTTGGATTAAAAGGAGGAACATGTTTTCATGGTACACACAATGAGTATGCTTATATTTCCCTTAATAACAGATGTACCTTGATGTCAAAGAGTGAAGATGTGGGTGGCAGGTGGGGAAACAGAGCTCTAAAATTTTGACAGTAGGGAAGTATCGTGATGTGTTATACCAAATGGGATGGTCCAGAATATTATCCTCTTCAGAAAAATGTACCAGGTGATAGTGAAATCTGCAGAGTTCAGGCTCCACTGGCCATGATGAGCACCTTCAAGATCCAGATGGCTTTGAATCCAACCTACAGATGAGGGGACCAGTGCTGAGGCCTACCTCTACTTTAGGAAAGACTAAAGTATGTTAGACTAAACATGCTGTCTGCAAAGTGAATTATGATTTAAGTACCTACAGCATCATTGTGGCAAACCCTATTTTAAAGCAAATGATCCTTTTTGACAAATGCCTATTTCAAGTTTCACACCCAGTCACATCACTTGCTGAGACTGAAAAAGGCCTCATTCTTTAAGGCGTGACAGGGCATGTAATTAGAGTTGGTTTGTAAAACACCACTCCAAGATAGAGGCGGAGATAGCACCTTGTGTTGATTTATTCAGCTTCTAGTAACCTCTTGGTAATGACCACAATAAAGACAAATCCAACAGTCTGGATTTAAAGCAAGGTGGTTTCCTTTAAGAATCAAATGAATTGAGTGGGAGATCTGAGCATTTCTTTTTCTTATAACTGGGCCCCAGGGAAGTTAGGGAAGCACAGTAAGGAGCCAGCCCAGAGATCCAAATGGGGGAGGTCAGTCTTCCTGCAGACAGCTTCTCCTCTGGAGGCCTCAGATGTCCAGATGAATCACCTGCCCTTGCTTTCAGCTCTCTGGTTTCTGCTTAGCCTGGAAGTCAGGTGGGCAGCAGAGGCTGTAATGGACTGTGGTTCTCAAGTCCGGGCCACAAGCTTGGCTCCTATGTGCTGAGCCCAGTTGTTTGGGGTAGACAGGATTCTGGCATGTGGGAGGTGCTATTGACCACATGTAATAAGGTGTTATAGGGACAATTCAAGAGGTTAAGCTAGTGAGAATGGGTTGATAAAATGGGAGAGGGATCATGTCTATTGCTATGAATTAAGGCAGAATTTTGGTCCTAATGAATGCAAGATTAATTGAGACAAATTCTTCCAACTCTGGCTGTTGCTCCCTCTGCACCAGACAGAGGCTTCTGAAAGACAGTAGCTAGGTCTCTGTTACACTTGTATCTCCCAGGCTTGGAGTGTAGTTAAGTTTTTTGTGAGCATTTGTTTGCTAAATTCAAGTAGGATCTAATTTATCTCTCATTTGGAAATAATTTTTGAACTTACAGAATAGATGCAAGAAAAAGTGCAGAGAGCACCTGTATATTCTGGACTCAGATTCACCTCGTTTGTTGGCATTTGCCTCATCATTTGCTCTCTGCCTCTTTCTGCCCCTACCCTCTTCTCTCTATTCATAATGTTATTTTTTGCCTGAATCACCTGAGAGTAGTTTGCCTATATCACTGCCATGTACCCTTAAATACTTCAATATTTATTTGCTAAGAATAAAAATCTTCTCTTCAAAACTGTATGGTTAACCTCAGTAGATTTGACACGTATTCTGTCCTTGTATCTACTCTACCATTAGTATTCCAGTTTTCTTAATTATTCCAATATTGGCCTTTATAGTTTATGCCCCCTCTGGTATAGGATCCTAAGATCAAGTGTATCATTTATTGTCATGTCCCTTTAGTTTTCTTTACCTAGAATGTTTCCACAGTCTGTTTTGTCCTTTATAACATTAATATTTTTGCAAAATACACTCATCAATTCTTCCGGATTGCTGTGGACATATATTCTAGATATGTGTCTGCATTTGCCTCTGTAGTGCCTCAGACATTGCATTTCTCAAAGGGCTTCCCTGGTATCTGATGTACTGTCCTGGGGTCTTGAGTAACCTTAGAACAAGGGGCCAATTTTAATGCAAAGGAAGTGACCCAGGATCCACTGGTCCTGCTATACTACTGAATTGGCCAGAGATTGCCAGCCCACATTTTGGTATGGCCCTTTCAAGTGGCAGCTAAGGTGCTAGCTTGGAGATGGCACCCTGAGAGTTGAAGGTGCTCTCCTTCAAGATGCAATATGTACTTTGAATCAATGACTGTTATGTGTTGCTCTGACTTCAAAAAATAGAATCAAGAGTGGATGTAGAATCAGCCCCTCTGTTGTTGTCGATCTTAGTGATCCACTGGGGAATTCCCTTTCTATCCCCACAACTTCAGGTTCTTTTGGGAGTGAGGGCCTCTTCTTCTAGGGTGTGCCTGGAAAAGATACTACTAAATCTGAAGGTATGGCCATCTCCTGGTTATTCTGGGCTTCTCCTGTCAGAAGTCCAGCAGGCAAAGGAGTTACTGTACTAGTGCTAATTGACCCTGATTATCTCAAGGAGATAGGGTTGCTCCTGCATAATGGGATAGGAAAAGATATGTCTAGAACCCAGGGAATTCACCAGGCATTTCTTGGTGCTTCCATGATTGGTGATTACTATAAATAGACAATAGTGACAACCATAGCCTGACAAGGGCATGGTGCCCAGGGGCTCAGATCCCTTTAGGGATGAAGGCCTGGGTTGCCCCCAAACCCAACCCCTGCAAGTAAACTGGGCAGCAGAAATGTTGCCCAAGGATGAGAGGAATCTAGAACGGGTGGTGGAGCAGGGAGAAGATGAAAATCAATTAGTTTTGAGACCAACTGCGATGAGGTTGCATCTTGTCTCACTAACATTCACACTGAAACTCTTTCTTATTTTTAATTGTGAGTGGCCCCCATCTTAACGATACAGCAGACTGAGCACATGGTTTGAGTGGATCTGAGTGATGTAAATGCCAGACTGAAGCAGACACTCCTTGTGAAGTACCTATATCCCTTGGCATTCCTCTCTATACAATAAAGGCTGCTTACAGAATCTGCCTGAACACTTCTTCCTGGTCCTGGAGACACACTCTGGCTTCTTTCTGCAGCCAGAAATGCTGCAGAGTTAACGGGCTGGGGAACATCTATGAACCAATGACAGACGGGGAATTAGTGAGAAAACGCTGACTCTCTTGCCGTTCACTGTCTCCCAGAGTACTCTCTGGGACTGAGCTCTGGTTGCTTTTACAACTGTTTTAATAATGGGTCCTTTATTGGCTTCCTCCCCTCCTCTGTCTCACCTCTCTATTCCTTTATCAGTGTTTCGTGGGTCTACTTCCTAGATATCCCTGACTCAGGGTCTGCCTCTTGGGACACCCAAATTGGGACACCTAAGGAAGTTGCTCTAGGCTCCAAGGTCCTCATTCATGACCATTCAGGTACATCCTCCAAGTTTATGGGCCTTTGCTTCACAGTGTCCAAGAGAGCTATGGAAGGAAAAAAATAAAACTTTTTTGGGGAGAATATTTGTAAAGAAAAGTACACATAGGAAAGTATGCAGCTCATGAATTTCCCTGAAGTCAACACCTAGACTAAGGTCCAGAGTATTACCGGACTCCCAGAAGTGTTTATGGATGTTCAACTTTACTAGACACTGAAATGGTTTTCCAAACTAATTGTATGAATTTACATCGTCTTGAGCAGTATGTAAGGGTTCCCCTTGCTCATAAATTTTGTCAATACTTGATATTGCCTGTCCTTTTTTAGCCATTCTGGTGGGTATGTAGTGACTCACAATGCAGCTTTCACTTACATTTCCCTGAAGACTAGTGAAGGTGAACACTTTGCGTACATTTCCAACCATTTGGATTTTCTCTTCTTTGAAGCATTGGGATCCAGTCTTTGCCAGTTTTTCTATCAGGTTATCTGTCTTTTTCTTATTGATTAGTAAAAATCCCTTATATATTCTGAATATGAATCATTTGACAGATATATGTATGGAAAATAACTTTTCTCTGTGAATTATCTTTTTACTCTCTTAATGATGACTCTTGATGAGTAGAATTTCTTAACTTTAATACAGTCCAATTTATTGATTTTCCTTTTAAGTTCAGTATCTTTTGTGTCTCATTTAAGAAATCTTTGCCTGAGAATGTTTACATGGGACTGTATATATAAGGCTCCATCTGGACTTTCTGTTCCATTGGTTAGTTTCTCTATTCTTGTGTCTCTTTATTCTTATGTTAATTACTGTAGTGTGTAATAGGTTTTAATGTCCAAGGGGGGAAGTTGTGCAGCTTTTTCCACCTATTTCAAGATTGCTTTTATTCTTTCTGGCCTTTTGTATTTACATGATGGTTTTAGGATCCACTTGTCTATTTCTGAAAAAAAAAAAAAAGAAAAGGAAAATTCTGGGATTTCGTTTGGAATTCCATTAAATCTATAGATTCATTAGGGAAAAAAATTGATGTTTATAATATCATGTCCTACAGTTCATGAACATAGCAAGCCCCTTGATTCATTCAATTTTTCTTTATATTCTGTCAGTATTGTATTTTTAGTTATCAGTGTAGAGTTCTGGCATACCATAGGGGCTTTTGAAGGTCTGAGTTGCTTCAAAGGCAGCAAAAGGATAAGTTGAGACACAAGACACATTCTACTGAGTGAAAGTTGAAATGTTTTTCAGTTCACTCAGCATCCACCCAACTACATAGCCATTACTATGGTAAGGTTTTGGAGTGAGCTGCAGTCCTCCCTTCCAAAGGAAGAAAGGACTGATGTGGGTTACATTATGGAAGTTGAAATGTTTTTTGGTTAAGTCAGCAACCACCAAACTACATATCCATCACTACAGCAAGATTTTAGAGTGAGCTGCAATCCTCTCTTCCAAAGGAAAAAGGACTGATGTGGGTTACATTATGTGCCCCAGAAAAATATTTTGAGGTCCAAACCTCCTTTACCTGGATGCAGGAGAGTCTGAGAAGTGCAGTTTTTGACATTTGAGTCTGCAGTGCGGGAAGGCCCACAATAGAAGCAGGAATGAATGTTGAGTGAGCCAGCTTGAGGCATCTATTAAAGGTAAGAGGACATTTCTCCACTGCTATGGCTGGGGTCAGGAAGAGAAAACCTTCCAGGTCAATTTAGAGAGACTTCTTCATCTCAGAATTTGTGTGTAGTTTCTTCTTTTGCTGTATTATTAAATATCACCTATCTCTTACTCCTTGCCCTCTGCTAGTCTTGGGTTTTGACTCCTTAACCCTTTCCTGCCATTTGTGAAGATGGCATTAGCATTCTGGTTTCAAAAGCTCTAATAAATTTTATTAGCTATTTTCCAATCCATAGGAGAAACTACCAGACCATTGCTTTGTCTGTCTTCTCAACATATTAGAGGCAGAAGGTAACTCTTGGAACATCCAGGGCCTGCTTCCCTTTGCTCTCACTTTTGTTCTCCCAGTTCTATTCTTGGGACTGGCTGCAATTCTAACAATAGCACCACATGGCATTCTGCCTCCAGATCTACCTCTGATCAGCAATGCGTTTTTCTCTCCTCTGGTGCAGCTGACTGTTGGGCGCTTACGAAGTAGGATCAACAACACATGCTGCTAGTTGGCACTGGTACACACTCACACATATGTAATGTGTGTGGTCTGGCCACTGTCTCCCACTATGGTGACTGGGGCATGCACCTTTCACATCACCCTAGCACAGCCACAGCAACCAATGGTGTTAGGGATGGTCTCTGGCAATGGCATTTATGTGGTCTGGCGAGGGAGGAGTATGAGCTTGTGGTTGTGCCCAAACCCAGCTGCCGTCTTTCACCTTCTCTTTAAGGGGGCCAATGGCAGATGGGCTGACCCTGCATTTGTGTGCGGTATAGAGGTGGGTTTTCAGGGGCTATTGTGACTTTTGGCCCCCTGCTCTTGTAAGAACAAACTGCACAGAAAGCTTCACTCTTACCTTTTCTAAGCTCTCTGCTAGATATAAATTTGCTGTTGCAGCTGCTCAGATCGTATTTCATCTTGGGAAAAGGAGGCCCTGGCACTTGCATTTGACAACAGGGTGTAACTGACTGAATCACACTGGCTTTCCTGACAAGTCACACTTGCTTTCCTGATCCCTTCACTTGAATTTGTTTTTACGACGTATATCGATCAGGGTCCTGCAGGAAACAGATGGAATAGTCCAATGGTATAATTGCAGAGGGTTTGTTAAATGGACTTTTTATAAAGTTGGGGGTGGTGATGGTGAAGGGGTAGGAACAAGGGATGGCGAAGTATCCTTTGGGGAGTTGGAGCTATTTGGGCCTCCAAAGGGATAAGGAGAAGGCACCATTCTGAGACCCTGGTTGTTGTAAGAAGGAGACTGCATGACCAGAGATCAGTCCAGAGTTGTGACCTTCAGTTCAGGAATGCAGCCACTCCCTGACCACCTAGGAGGGAGGGATTGGTGAAAAATACCCTCGCCTCATATTCCTCCTTTCCTGTAACCTCTTACCCTTCATTGACCCAACCCAGCCAGAAACCAGAGTGCAAGGGAAGCCATATGCAGCCTACATAGGTTAACCTCCTGGGGTATCAAGGGTATAAAGTGAATGTGGAGAACAGATCACCAGCAGCTGTAGGAGGAATGAATTTACCCTACTATGTTTGGGCCCAAGAGTTGTCTCATTGCTCTATTTTTCTAAATAGAGATAAAACTGGCTCAATATGCCATTATTTCAGCAGATCACAAAGCAAACATCAATCATTAGGAGGCTCCTCTGTATGACACTGGGTCATATAAAAATCCTGGCTCTACATAGCTATGGCAACAAGTGGAAGAGGCTTTTTCCTTGGCTCATAGGGTCATAGCCATTGTGGACACCTGTAGTTTTTCCAGCATGCTCCTTTCTTTTAGCAAACAACCTATCATGTTTATTTGGGAAATGACTCCCCATCAGTTGTATACTGCATGGTGGGTTTGTCAACTAACCAGTCTGCTTTTCCTTGGCCAAAGGGGAGGCATGGAACCACTAAGCCAAGTACACTCAATTTTCTGGGAGTTTAAATTAGAGCCAAGTACTCAACATCTGAACAGAAAATAGGTGGAATGAAAACATCCCAGTAGTAGTCCCATGGAGAATGGACATTGCTGGTTATCTAGATATCTTGAATTGCCTTGATTTCTATCCTTTTAGAGACCTAGTTTTTCACTTTTCCCTTTAATTGTGTGAGCTACCCTTTATTCTTTTTTAATCACCTGTGTTGCTTTTGTTGCTTACAATCAAAGCACACTGATAGCTACACCATTGTTGCCATGCTACATCTGCTACATGGTGCCTTTGCTGCCCTTGTCTCCAGCCAGCTGCACTGGGAGAGCTGCAGGGAGCTCCTCACAGAGGTCTTTCCCCAATTGCAGGCTTAGTCATGGAGGACCTTACTGCAGCTGGTAACGCTGCGGCTTTAGTGTCCAGCCTCCCTGCCATCCTGCCTCCAGGGAGCTGCCTGGGAACAGAGGGCATATTTCCACACTTATGCAGAGTGCTATCCTTTTGCGCTTCCTCTTTCCCTCCTTCCTTTCCTGGGAAATTGAGATTGGGCTGGGCCAGCTCCTTCTCTTCCAGTCCTCAGAGCTCTCTTTTCTTTGCCTACATTTAAAAAAACTAAGTCTGTTAACTCCTTGTAAGCAGGATGAGTCTTGATTCCTAGGGTTCAAACACCTTGGACTGTCTTCTTTGATGGGGGAATTGTGGTGGAAAAATTCACCATTCTATTGTGGGAAAACTTCAGTACAAAACTAAAACAGTACAAAAAATAGTTAATTTCTCTGTTTATCCTGTAATATTTCTTTCAATATCTTTTAACAGAATATATCTAAACCTATAGTATGTGTCTATGGGATCTCCTCTCTCTCTCTTTCTTTCTCCTTCCCTCCTTGCCTCTCCATATTTAATTATCATGAATATAACTTACTACTAAACTATAAGGGGTTTCTCTGTGTGCAAATGAACTATATTCGTAATTGAATACATACTATTGTATATAAACAGTATTTCTCTTGAAATTGCTAGAAAAATGAATGAAATAATATCTACAATAAATGAATTCCTACTAACTCACTAGCACTGTACTTTAATGATTTTAGTCAGCATGAAAAGATGGAAACTCGCTGTTTTTCTCTGACTCCCCTCATAGTGCCTGTTTGTCATCATTCATTTATCTGGCTACAGAGCTCATTATAGTTGCTTCCGAACCCTTTATGTAAGCATCTCTTTCTGGCTAGGTGATCTCTCTTTGGTAAACTTATTGTTCTTCCATTGTTTTTCATGCCTATGTCATATCTCCCCACTTATAAGAACATTTCCAAGCTTAATGGGAATTTTGTCTTTACGTAATACGAATATAGAATATAAATTCAAATACATGTTCACCCTTTCTTCCATTTGTGTATTTGTCTATTATCTATCAATCTCTTTGTTATCTCTGTGTTTACATAAACAGAGAATATGTTCATTATTAAAACTTAATTTTGAACAAGAACCCATTTATATGTAAGAAGAAGAAGCGAATGGAAGACAAAACTTTTCCTTGCATTGAATGTGCCAGTTTGCATTTATTAAAGTTTAGACAAACAGGAATAATTTTCCTTAATTTGTTTTTTGAAGAAAAGGAAATGAAACCACTATCTATAATAACTTAATGGTAACAAATTAAGACTCTATATTGACACAAGAATAATGAGAGTATAAAAGGGTGCAAGGCCAAAGGTAAGCAAAGTTGATCTAAAAAAAGCTTATTGTCCAAATGAATGAGAACATATAATGTTTGTCCTTCTCCGATTGACTTATCTCACTCAGCATAATACCCTCCAGTTCCATCCACGTTGAAGCAAATGGTGGGTATTTGTCATTTCTAATGGCTGAGTAATATTCCATTGTATACATAAACCACATCTTCTTTATCCATTCATCTTTCGATGGACACCGAGTCTCCTTCCACAGTTTGGCTATTGTGGACATTAAGGGAATGGAGAAGAAGTGGGTAGGAAATATCAGAAAGGGAGACAGAACATAAAGACTCCTAACTCTGGGAAACGAACTAGGGGTAGTGGAAGGGGAGGAGGGCGGGGGGTGAGGGTGAATGGGTGACGGGCACTGAAGAGGGCACTTGACGGGATGAGCACTGGGTGTTATTCTGTATGTTGGCAAATTGAACACCAATAAAAAATAAATTTATTATTAAAAAAATAAAATAAAAAAAGCTTATTGTCATAAGGAATTAGTAATAATTCTGGTAGTCTGGAAAATCAAGAAATTTCCTGAATTGCTGAAAATTTGAGTTTGTATTGGGAGAAGACAAAGAATAGTGTATTGTGATTTATGGTTTTGAATCATAAAATGTCAACTTTCAATGTAAAAGAGAGAGAAAATTAGTCATGTTTATGTTTTATGTGCCAGGAAGCAAAGAGCAATTTCAGTTTCTTTGTGGTTCATGTCCCTCAAGTATATTTCAAAGGATGCTTATAAATTTATGCATGTCTGCAGAAGTTCATGAGGCCCCCAGGAAAAGAAGTCTAGGTACAAGAAGTTCTTCTTTACTACACTCAGGTGTCACAGAGATTGAAATTCTATTAGAAATGATTCTTTTGAGTTATGTGTAGTCCATTTTTTCATGTGTTTATTAATTTTGCGAACCATTATTGAGCCTGAACATTTTCAGGGAACTGTAGGAGAACATAAAGATGGAGAAGACTTGGTTCTGCCAGAATATATACAGCTTGGTGTGCCCCATAGGCATGTTAATAAAAAATTATGCATGGGAAAACAGGACGTGTGCTCCAAGAGGATGGAAACACGGTGGTGAAGGAGGGAGCTCAGGGAAGGAGTGAGGTGTTCCTAGGGAAAGTACACCTTCAGGGGTCCTAATGCTGATCAGTGTGACTGCCTGATGCTGAGCACCTGCAGAGGAACTTGCCAAAGAATGGAATCTAAGGGTTAGAGAGTCACCAAAGCACTGGGGACACGGTGCTCTTCAGCAGACTTTGCTTAAGATTGGTTTTACAAAAATCACAAATGGGATATAAACTTATTGTGAACACATTCCCTGACGTTGGAAAGCTGGCCTTCTCAGATGGATTTTTACGGAACACCCCTGTTTTGTGAGCCGTCTGAGTGCAGAGGTAGATGTGTCAGTAGGCAATCTGACTTACTGAGTTGGCATCTTGCTTCACTGCTTCCCTTTTGCTCCAGGGACCCCATTCCTTCCTTTCAGCACCTTTGTGAATTCAGGATGAGGATTTCTTCTTGCTGCTCCTGCCTCTTAAATTTGTCTCTCTTCTAAAATGTCAGTGCACTGACCCCCTAAGAACCTGGGAAAGTTAGCAGCATTACAGATAGCTTTTCTTTCAGGTCGTTGGTTCCAACCCCTTGAAGATACTCCAGCTACTTTCATTGCTGCCCACTGTATGTGCCCTGGAATATCCCTGTCACTATAGGAATCCATACCAACAAAAAGGAAAAAATCAGTTATATTACAATTCTTATAAGTGCATTGCCCAAAGTCTACTAGGCCATCAGTAGTTCTGGGCCTTCAGGCCACTGTTTCTTTTTATATTTGGGTTAAGGAGTTGCATTTGGATTCTGGGAATAAGAAGGTATCTGAAGCACAGCACTAACTACCGCAGCAAGGAAAAGGATGCTATTTAAATTTCCACAGTACTGCCAGGATTGATGACTCAGCAGTACTGGCTCCTGCCTCCCATTGAAAGCTATGACAAGGGACTTACCCTGGGCAGTGAGCCAGTAAACCACCTGACTGGCACATGCCCTTGCCCAGAGCTCTTCGCTTCTCTCTCTCTCGCCTTGCAGAGGGGCCATGGTGTTCCCAGGAAGCAGCAGGGGCACAACCCAGTATGTAAATGAAGTCTTTGGAACAGACTTTGGAGTCTTGGCGGTGCTATCCCTTTGCAGGTTCTAAAAGAAAGACTAATCTTTTTTAGAAAGTGTGTGAACCTGGGAATGACTGTATAGGGCCCTAATGAGCAGATCGTTGGGACATAATGAGACTTATGTGGTCATTTTGATGGAAAATAAGAGAGGTGGATAGATATTATAAAAAATTCATCTTTATCTTAATCAAATCCATTCACACACTTAGCACCTATCCCCAACAGCAGCTACTAACTAAATGAACAAACCTCTACTAATTAAAGTAGAATTCTCAACATTTATGTATTTTCTCTCATTCTATGTGAACAAATGGTGTATAGGACCATTAATATTTAAACTAACTGCATGATTAAGACCATTTCACAATAATTCGCTAGAGGAGTCTGATATTTACCATCTAGATATTGACCTTTTGGGCATTTGATGTTAATTATTTTATGTTGAATATTCTCTGCAGCTTTTAGAGTCTAATTAGGTTGCATTTATGTTTCCATCTGGGAAGCCTAACAGGGAGAGGGGGAGTTTGTTTATTGGATATTGTTTAATTATTCTTTTAAATCTCTTCTTCTAGCAAAAATAGGCCTTGAAGATATCCCCATTGCCTTCCAGTTCTCTCCTTAACTGTCTTTTGTTCTTGCCTGAGGGCAGGTGCAAGGCCTGAGGCTCCTCTGGTTAGCAACCAAGCGAGGAATGAGGTGCTGGCTGCCAGCAGCTGGTTTGACTATTTCTCAAGTAAAAAACACAGTACCTAAATTCCATATAACACTGGGCCCGCCCATATGCAACCCTGGGAAAAATCATTACTAAGACAGAAATTAGGTGATGAAAAACAAGTGAGAAACATGGAAGTAAAGCACTTAATGGCAACTATTTCCTAAGACTGTGTGATGCTTTAGGAGAGAAGGAGGAGAGCTACATTGTACTTTTTTCTCTTGGATTATTTATATTTTTAGGTTAATTTCCCTCTGATTTCTATATTACTTGAATAATTTGTGGTTTTCTAAGAACTTATTTATCATTTATTTGAGAGAGAGAGAGAGTGGGAGTGGAGGGGCATAGGGAGAGTTCTAAGCATACTCCA
Source organism: Canis lupus dingo (assembly GCF_003254725.2). Lineage (NCBI taxonomy): Eukaryota > Metazoa > Chordata > Mammalia > Carnivora > Canidae > Canis > Canis lupus. The sequence goes on from NC_064244.1 coordinate 20,771,707, forward strand.
TGGTAAGCATGGAGCCCAATGCAGAGCTTGATCCCTGGACGGTAAGATCATGACCTGAGCCAAAACCAAGAGTCAGACTCTTAACCTACTGTACCACCCAGGTGCCCCCATTGAATAATTTTGTTTTTAAAAATATCCTGGAATAGAAAATTGCCCTATAATGCATACAGTGAATTTATTAATTAGTTTCCCCCTTGATATTTTCAGTATTCTTAAGTAAATTTCTTCTTGAGAACCTTCATAGAAGTATCATATTTAGTGTGTTCTTCTGAAAAGCTAATGTTGCTATCTTTTTACACTAGTAAATATTTAAAATGTAAATATTAAAGAGCAAGTCAGCAGTGGTTTGCTTGTGATCATAGAAGCTAGATCTTTGGAAGTAACTCCCAAGGTTCACTCCCAAACCCCTTTGCTCTCTCTTTTACATTAAAACACATCGCTAGGGAATGTTTGGTCTCACTTTTCCTGTGAGGGAATGCTGGAAGTCAACCCTGAAAGATACAGACACGGAAAACACAGTTTAGGGATTTGTCTATTTAACTTCATAGTAATGCTGAATTTATGAATTCAAAATTTTCTTTGCTTCCAGCTCTTTGCTTGAGTTTTCTGTCTTGACATTAACTCAGGGTGAGGGCTAACTTCATGCTGTGGATTGTTTCTCTTCAGCTTGTTGACCTGATAGGGCTCAACCCTGTTAGTTCCCATGGGAAAGGCTTGATCATTTGTTGTCAAGTTGCAGGAATTTGTCATTCTGGCTGCTGCCCTGTTTGCAGTTGGGCACTTAGGAGCAGAGCTCTATGACCTTTGTGGCTATTATAAGGCTGGCTGATACCTGTTCCCTAGGGTGATATTTGGTTTGATACTACTAGATATACTGTATAGTTTGTTGTTTATAGAAGTATGCATTGCTTTAAGTAAATATACTGCACAAAAATCAAGATTTATAAAGAGAAAAATCTGATGATCATATATTTTACAAAGGGATCATCAGTTTTGAAGAAATATTTAGCATTTTATTTTTTTTAAGTGTGATCCGTATCTGCTCATTATTGACCATTCCATTACTCAGAACCAGTGTTTCTGTCTTATTTGTTTGGATTTTTATAAATATTGGCTACCTTATAAATATAAGCAATATGGAATATTAAGATAATCATCTAGAGAATTCAAGCCAAAAATTACTTTGATCTCTTCGCAGAATCCAGGAGGAAAAGAATACCAGAATCGATATCACCACTTACAGTAAAATATCTTATTTGAATTTTTACATATAGTTTTGGAACTTTTTTCAGCATCTGTTATGAAAACAAATCACAGTAATAATCAATGTATTTGACCAAGTTTTAGCCATGTTCACAATTCTAATTTTTAGGGGGATCCCTGGGTGGCTCAGCAGTTCAGCGCCTGCCTTTGGCCCAGGGCGTGATCCTGGAGTCCTGGGATCGAATACTGCGTTGGGCTCCCGGCATGGAGGCTGCCTCTCCCTCTGCCTGTGTCTCTGCCTCTCTCTCTGTCTCTCTGTCTCTCTCTATGTCTATCATGAATAAATAAAATCTTAAACAAAAAATAGTTCTAATTTTTAAAGTAAATTTCAGAATGCCTGGGTAGTTCAGTTAATTGAGCATCCAACTCTTGGTTTTGGCTCAGCTCATGATCTTATAGGTCTTGGGATTGAGCCCTGCATCAGGTTTGTTCCCACTCCTGCTCCTTCGTGTTCCGTGCCCAGTGGGGAGTCTGCTAAAAGATTCTTTCTCTCTGCCCCTCTCCCCACTCACCTGAGCATGAGCACCCATGCACGTACTCTTTCTCCCTCAAATGAATAAATCTTTAAAGAAAGTAAAATAAACTTTAAAATTTTAGAACAATTTTAGATTTACAGAAAAATTGAGAAGATAGTACAGAGAATTCTCTTTTAGTTCATACACAGCTTCCCCTATTATTAATACCTTACATTAGTACAGTAGAGTTGCCAAAATCAATATTGATACATATTTTTTTAAAGATTTTATTTATTTATTCATGAGAAACAGAGAGAGAGAGAGAGAGAGAGAGAGAGAAAGGCAGAGACACAGGCAGAGGGAGAAGCAGGCTCCATGCAGGGAGCCTGATGTGGGGCTCAATCCTGGGACTCCAGGATCATGCCCTGGGCCAAAGGCAGGTACTAAACCACTGAGCCACCCAGGGATTCCCCCTTGATGCATAGTTTTAACTAAGGTCCATACTTCTTGAGAGTCCCTTCATTTTTACATAATGTCCCTTTTCTGTTTTAGGCTCCCATCCAGGGTACCACATTACATTTAGTTATCATGTCTCCTTAGGCTCCTCTTGACTGTGAGAGTATTTTTTTAAGACTTTCCTTGTTTTCAAAGGCTTTAACAATTTTAAGGAGCACTGGTCAAGTATTTTATAAAATATCCCTCATTTGGGATTTTCTAGTGCTTTTGTCATGAGTGCACTTGAGTTATATAGGTTTTTGAGAGGAAGACCAGAGAAATAAAGTGCCATTTGAATTGGCTTTGATCACCTGGCTGATGTAGTGTTTGTTAGATAGTTTTATTTATGTATGTAAGTATGTATGCATGTATGTATGTACGTATAATTAACACACAAGTGTTATAGTGATTTCAGGTGTCTGATATAATGATTTGACAATTCTATACATTACTCAGTGCTCATCTAGGTAAGTGTACTCTTAATCCCCTTCACCTATTTCATCCATTTCCCTAACCCACCTCCCTTCCAGAAATCAACAGTTTGTCTTCTGTACCTAAGAGTCTGTTTTTTGGGTTGTCTTTTTTCTTGTTTGTTTGTTTAGTTTCTGATATTCTACATATGAGTAAAATCATAGGATATTTGTGTTTCTCTGACTGACTTATTTCACTTAGCATTATACTTTCTAAGTCCATCCATGTTGTTGCAAATGGCAAGATTTCATTCTATTTTTGTGGCTAAGTTATATTCCAGTGTGTGTGTGTGTGTGTGTGTGTGTCAATGGACACTTGTATTGCTTCCATATTTTGGCTATTGTAAACAATGCTATAATAAACATAAGGGTGTGCTTATCTTTTTATATTTCTATTTTCATTTTCTTATAGTGGAATTACTGGATCATATGATTTTTATTTATCTTTAATTTCTTGAGGAAACTTCATACTGTTTTCCACAGTGGCTTCACTAGTTTGTATTCTCAGCAACGTTGCAGAAGGGTTCCTTTTGCTCTACATTCTTGCCAACACTTACTTCCTGTGTTTTTTATCTTAGCCATTCTGACAGGTGTAAGGTGATTGTAGTTTTGATTTGCATTTCCCTGATGAGTGATGTTGAACATTTTTCGTGTCCCTTGTTGCCATCTGTATTTCTTCTCCAGAGAGATGTCTATTCAGGTCTTCTGCCCATTTTTAATTGGATTATTTGGGTGTTTTGGTGTTGATTTGTATACGTTCTTTATATTTTTTGGATATTAACCCCTTATCAGACACATCATTTGCAAATATCTTTTCCCATTCAATATGTTGCCTTTTTGTTTTGTTGATGGATTCCTGTGCTGGGCATAGAACTCTTTTAAATGGCAATTTTCCCTTGCATATTTGAAGGATGATAAATTTATTTCTGTGCCACCTGCTGGGAACACAGCTTTTACCTGAAACAAATTATTGCCATAATGTTAATTTTGGGTAGTGAGAGACTGAATGGACATAGAATAAACCAGAATCACCTAGAATTGACAAAATATTTGAATTTCTGACCAGGTTAAGATTTCATTTGACTTTTAAATATTTATAAGTTTAAAAATAGCTCAAAAATATTTCTAAGCATTCTGAATTCTACAATATTTTATTCTACAGTAAACACCAGATTTTTACCACTGAAGGCAAAAGTTAATATAATTTATTCATTAAAACACTTTGGACACTTTGGGGCAACTGAAGATATCCCCAAACTTAACTGCTCTGTCAGTTCAGCATCTGCTTTTGATGATCCCAAGGTCCTGTGATAGAGCCCTGTGTTGGGGTCCCTCTGCCCCTACCCCCTCGTGCTCCCTCTCTCTTTCTCTTAAATAAATAAATAAAATCTTTAAAAAACCTTTGAACACTTTTTCTGTGCTAATATCACAGATACGTATGTTGGAATTGGCATCTACATTCTACTTCTTACTTGTGGAGCTATTTGTAGGAAATAGTTGGGAATAAGGAAACTGCCAGGTGTTGGTAAAAGAGTTAGGAGGTTAAAATCAAGGAGGTTAAAAGAAATTATAACTCTTGGGCTATGTCATATGACGGAAATATTGTCTGCATAAAACTAGTTGTTGATAACTGGAACTCCCATCAACTTACCCAGACAGTCATTAATCAATGTTCTGTACACAAACAAATGAGACCTATTCACAAGAGTCAAGTTGAAATATGTCAGCAAAGCATTTTCACTTTATCTTGGTTATTTTTCATGCTGGCTAAATCATTAGAATTTCCTCTTCTTTGCTCTCTCGTGGATAAACCATTGGCCTGTATCCATGAAAAGGCAGTAAGCCCAGTTGAACAATATATCCAATATTTTTAGGAATATCCCTACAGATTAATTTCATTCAATCATTCAAGGAGAAATGTTTACTGAAATGCATTAACCCCCTGAAGAATGGCATGCTATATAAAGTTACACCTGTCTAATGAAGTGTTTAATAAAATTCAGCACCAGTTCCTAATCAAAGCTATGAAAATACAGTGTTCTTCTAAAATATGATAAAAGGGTCCTCTTATTATAGGTAAAAATGATACTGAATTTAGATATATTCAGAGTGATTTATCTTCAAGTAGATGCAAAACATCAGGTGTGCTTTTATTCAGTACAATTACTTATTGAGCATCTACTTTCTAATGCTGAGGATACAGTAATGAGCAAAGCAGGGAGAAATCCTCACACTCTGAATCTTTTAGTTTAGTGGTGGTGGGGGGTGGAGTGGGAAAGAGATGGGTAGAGAGATGAAAAATAACACATATACAATGTCAGATGGTGAAAAGTGCAGTGGAGGAAAATGAAGCAGGAAAGATTTAGGGAGCACAGGGGAGGAGGATGTATTTTTTAAAGGGGAGTCAGGAGAGGCCTCCTTAATGATCTGAAATTTGAGCAAACATGTGGAGGATGTGAAGGAGTGAGACAAGCAAATGCCCAGGGAAGAGCTTTTCAGGCATCCACAGCAGCAAGTGCAAAAATCCGGAGGCAGGAGCATATCTGATATATTTAAGGAATAGTAGAGCCTACTATTACTGCAAAAAAGTTAATAAGGAGAATAGGTTAGATGAGTGGAGGAGGGAGACCATATAGAACCTTGTAAGAAACTGTTAGGACTTTGGAGGGTTTTGAGCAGAAGTGTTAGAATTTCTGATGTAAATTCTCAGAAATCACTCTGGCTGCTCTTTTGGATTGTGATTGGGAGGCCATTACAATAATCCACGTGAGAGAGGATGGTGGCTGAAAGCAAGGTGGTGAAGCAGACAGAGATGGTGGGAAGCGGTGGAATTCTGGAAGTATCTTGAAAGTAGAGTCAGCAGATTTTGCTGATCAGTCAAGTGTGGATGTGAGTTTCCTTTCATTAAGAGCAGCAGGAAGGATGGAGAGGCTTTCACAGGGACTATTTTGTAGAGGTTTATATTTTCTTGTCCACATAATAAAGTACAAAAAAAGAAATGAGCTTTAAAAGGAACCTGATTAGAAAATTATGATTATATACCTACCAGAGCTAAAGTAATCAACCAGAAACTAATAGAGATAATAGAACAGTGAGGAAAAAACTGCTGGCCAAAAGATAGAATAATACAAATCAGTCCTATACTCAAATACCTTTATTTTCTAGCCAAAAATATAATAATATAAGACTGCCAACTTATGATAGCCACAAAATTGAATTATATGTTAATTAAACTTATGTGAGCATATATAACACCTATCAAAAAAATCTACAAAATTTTAATGGTGAAAAAAGGCCTGAATTCTTAGAGAAATATGTCCTACTCCTGGATAGGGATAATGAATTGAGGTGGCAATTGTTTCTAGTTTAATTTGCAATTTTAACACAACTCCAATTAAGATACCAATGATGTCATTGGCATTATATAGAATTCAAAATAATTGATTCTACAAAATACTGGGAAAGATAGATAATAATATTAAAGCATTAATGAAGGAGTAATAATTATCTCCCAAAACAGACTGTTAAAAAAAAAAAAAACAACTGAGCCAGTGTAATGCTGGATTAGAAGGAGAAATGTAAACCATTGAAATAAAATAGAGCATGCATAAATAATTTTAAGTACATATAAAAATATAATATATGGCAAATGAGTATAATAGAATTACAGAGAACATTATTTTATACACGCTACTAGAATAACTTTATTTCAATATGGCAAAAACCAAATTTACCTCAAGAAATTAAAGTAGAAAACTAAATCATACGCAAAAAGATAGTTTGTTTATTTAACCGAAGAGGGAAGCCATTTTAGATTGTTAGAGAGGTTATGAAGAAAAGATGGGCAAAGACATTTAAATAAAATTCAAATATATTTACAATTAAAATAAATTACAAATAAAATAGTAGCAAAATAAAATATTTTTATTTTAAGTACTTGCAGGAAGTCCAAGTATCACATGTGTGGGTTATTAAATGTTCTTTAGAGTTACTGATATTTTAAAAACACACTAATACAACATAGAAATGTAATATATGGAATATATAAAGAGCTGATAAAATTTCTAAAATCAGCACCAAAACTCTAAAATTAGCACCAAATCTCAAATGGACATATATATATACATGTGTGGGGGTGTGTATACATATATATGTATGTATTTGTGCACACACACATTAAATTGGCTCCAATCAGGTGCCTGGCTGGCTAAATCAGTAGAGCATGAATTCTTCATCTCTGAGTTGTGAGTTCTAGTCCTATGTTGGGTGTAGAGATTGTTTTAAAAATAAAATCTTAAAAAAAATAGCCCAAATCAGGGGACATACAGATAAATCTTAAAAAAAGGTGCCTCACTCAAAGAGAGGACAGTGTAAATGAGTTCAGTTCTTCAATAGGGCAATGTTTTAGGGAGCATTCGTGTTTTTTTGGTTAATTTTAGGAATCTCATTATGGAGGAAGTTTTTGTACAAAAATAATTTCAAAGAAAATAAATGTTAACTATACAAAGATGCACTATAGTAGTGTACCCATGGTAGCGAACAATAACTAGAAACCAAATAAATGGTCAACAATTGGAGAGTGATGAAGGAGAATTTTGAGTAATTTTATGCAAGGCTGTTTACTGTGAATCTGAGATCGGAAATTAGAAAAAAAATTATCAGGAAAAGATTATAGGGAAAAAGAGCCAGAACACAAATTTTTTTCTTAATTTTTATTTATTTATGGTAGTCATCACACACACACACAGAGAGAGGCAGAGACACAGGCAGAGGGAGAAGCAGGCTCCATGCACCGGGAGCCCGACGTGGGATTTGATCCCGGGTCTCCAGGATCGCGCCCTGGGCCCAAAGGCAGGCGCCAAAACGCTGCGCCACCCAGGGATCCCAAAATTTTTGATCATGATCCAAATATTGGATAAAATCTACCTATGGTTAAAGGTAGGAGATGCTATTGAGAAGGGTAATGAAGGAATTTAGAATATAATTTGTGTAAAAAGAAATGAGTATAAACATCTGCATATGTTAATAGATTTATTGAAGTTGTTAGGATGTTATAAGAAATATACTCATTTGCCCATTTCTTATGCTTTGAATTCCTTAGGCAGTGTTTGTTTCCTTTTGGAACTGGGGTGGTTGAAAGCACCTTCATCTGTGGGCCCTTGGAGTGGAGGAATCCTGGCTATGGGCTATGAGTGGGGCTGGGGAAGGTGACCCAGGCTGCTTTGTTGCATGGGCGGCATGTGACTAGGGTTTGGGGACAGAATTGGAATCTCTTGTGGAACTGGAATGCTGGGCAGGGGGCTAAGGCACAAGCTGGTCATATGGATCCAGCTACCTCAGCAAGAATGTGGCAGAGGAAGTCTTCAGGTCCCCTAGGGTTGATATAGGTTCCAGCAGACAACTGGCTCTGGTTTATAGCTGAGAAGACTGGGTCTATTAGTGAGAGACATCTCTAACCCTTAGTGGGGCGGCCCTCTGGGGAGGCTAGCGGTGGGGCACTAACCATTGTTCTGCTGCAGAGGAACAGGGGGAGACCCGTGATTGAGCCTGGGTCTGGGCTGTGGTCAGAGGGTCCTGACTGTGGGCTGGGGCTCCGAAATGGCATCGGGGAGAGAAAGCACCCAGGGAAGCCTGGCCTATCGCAGGACTTGTGTGGGGCACACATCACCTCTGTAACCCTGTGCATGCATGGTTGGTGACTGCTCAGAAAGAGGGGCCTGGCGTTGGGGAGGAGCTGGAGTGGGGCAGCCAGCACTTGCCAGGGCTTGTTGTTACGTGGCGAAAGGGAAGAGAGGGATGGAAACATGAGGAACATCTACGAGATCAAGACCCTTAAAAGACGGTGCATCAGGTCCTCCTTGGCAGACTAAAATATCTGTTTCTGCTTCTCCATGCTTCTTAAACATTTCTTTGCATTGTTATGTGTTTTTTTTTTTTTTAATCTTATGAGAATAAGCTCCCCTCTTCCACATGAAGAAATAAACCCTTTCCCTGGATTCTATTCTCTTTCCACTCCTTTGGTGTTTATAGTATCTTTTTGTCTTTTCATCTGTCTGGCTTCTTTTTACATGCCTTAAGATACACCTGAGCTCTTCTGCTTTCACCAGCAACAAGCACCAGCATCTTCTGACTCTACTAGCTCCTCAGTCTGTACTTTTCTTCTTATTTAGGTAATAAAAGATTTCTATAAACATTATTATTTTAATTATTGAAAATATGATGTAAAGACAAGTCAAAAATTTGAAACGGAAAAATCATGCAAACCTACCTTCTAATTTAATTTTTTTGGTAATTATCATACCATCTGTGTCCCTTAAAAAACAGCTTTATTGACATAAAATGGACATACCGTAACCTGCACATATTTAAAGCACATAGTTTGGTAAGTTTTGACATATTTATACTTCCATGAAACCACCACCATGATGAAGAAAATGGGCATACTCATCATCCCCCAAGTCTCTTCATCCCCTATGGTAATCCCTTCTTCCTTCCTCTTTGACTCAATTTAATGATTTTGAGATTCATCCATGTTGTTGCCTGTGTCATTAGATCATTCCTTCTTTAAAAAACAACAACAAACAAACCAGCATTTTATAGGTATAACTGATATACAATATGATTTACCCATTTAAGTGTACACTTCAATTAGTTTTAATAAGTTTGCAGAATTGTGCAACCATCACCACCATCCAGTTCTAGAATAACTTTATCCCTCAGAAAAACCCTTGTGCTCATTTGCAGCCACTGTGTTATAGGTGATCACTAATGTACTTTCTGACTTGACTGGTTTGCCTTTTTTGGATGTTGTATATAAATGGAATAAAAAAATATGTGGTTTTTGTATCTGGCTTCTTCTACTTAGCATAATGTTCTTGAGGTTCATCCATGTTGTAGTATGTATCAGTGCCTTCTTCATTTTTAATTGCTGAATAGGATTTCATCATATGGCTATCCAGTTTGTTCAGACATTCACCCGCTGATGGACATTTCAATTTCCAAGTTTTGGCTATTACAAATAAAGCTGCCATTAACATTCATGTACAAGTCTTTGTATGAACATAGGTTTTCATTTCTCCTAGGATGGCTGGATCATAAGATAGATATATGTTTAACTTTATAAGAAACTGCCAAACTGTTTTCCAGAGTAGGGTATATTTTACATTCTTACCAGATACCACATGCTGCTTAATACTTGGTATGGTCAGTTTTTTTAATCGTTGCCACGTAATAGCTGTGTTACGTTGTCTCATTATGATTTTAACTTGCATTTTCCTTTTTTTAAAGTTTTGTTTATATAAGTAATCTCAATACCCAACATGGGACTTGAACTCATGACCCCGAGATCAAGAGTCACATGTTCTTACCCCTAAGCCAGCCAGGTGCCTCTAATGTGCATTTTCCTAAAGACTGATGATGTCAGGCACCTTTTCATATTCATATTTGTCATACATATATATTCTGTGAAGTGCTTATTCAAATATTTTGTATACTTTTTGTTCCATTGTTATCTTAGTATTGAATATTAGGAAGCTTTTTATATGTTCCCGATCCAATACCTGTACCAAACATATGCTTTGCAAATGTTTGTTATCATTCTATGAGTTGCATTTCTGTTTTTTAATGGTGTTTTCCAAATAGCAGAAGTCTTAATTATGATGAAGCACAATTTATTGATCTTTTATTAGCCATGATTTTGGTGCCACATCTAAGACATTTTTGCTCTACCCAAAGTCACAAGAATTTTCTCTTCCATGTTTTTATCTACTGATCTTACAGCTTTAGATTTTAAGTCTATGACATATTTTAAGTTAAATTTTGTGTATGTTGCAAGGAATGGATTGAAGTTCATTATTTTGCATATGCATATCCTATTATTCCACCATTTAAAAAATATTTTATTTATTTATTCATGAGAGACACATAGAGAGAGAGAGAGAGGCAGAGACACAGGCCGAAGGAGAAGCAGGCTCCATGCAGGGTGCCTGATGTTGGACTTGATCCTGGAGTCCCAGGATCTTGCCCTGAGCCAAAGGCAGACAGACGTTCAACCACTGAACCACTCAAGTGTCCCTATTCCACCATTTCTTAAAAAGGCTATCTTTTCTCCAGTGGATAGCCTTTGTACCTTTGTCAAAGATCTCTTGTCTATATATGTATAGATCTCTTTCTGGATTCTTTTTTTAGCTTTGTTGGACTGTTCGCCTTTCATTATGTCAATACTACACTGTTTTTACTACTATAAGTTTCTAATAAATCTTTAAGGTAGGCAGAATTAGTTCTCCAATGCTATTTTTCTTTTTTGAAATGTTTTGGCTATTCTATGTCCTTTGCATTTCCATATCAATTTAGAATCAGCTTGCCAGTTTCTGCAATAAAAACCAGATGGGATATTGATTGGGATTCTGTTCAATCTCTGAATCATTTTGGTAAGAATGGACATCTCAATAACACTGAGTTTTCTGATCCATGAGCCAAATCTGTCTCTCCATTTAAGTCTGTACTGACTGTCAGCAATGTTTTGTCCTTTTCAGTGCACAGATCTTTTACATCTTTGTCACATTTGTCCCTAAGCATTTCATATAGTCGGTTGCTATTGTTAATTGTACTTTTAATTTAAATCACTTACTATTTGTTGTTGGCACGTAGAGTAATACAGTAGATTTTTTAATGTTGATGTTGTATCCTTCAACTTTACTAAACTTTCTTATTCTAGTAGCTTTTTTGTAGATTCCGACAGATTTTCTACGTGAAAAATCGTGTTGTCTGTGACTAAAAATAATTTTACTTTTTCTTTTCTGATCTGACTAGACTTTTTTTCCCCCTTGGTCCTATTGCTCTGTGTCCCATATAATGTTGAAGAGTGGTCCCAAGAGTAGACATCTTTGCCCTATTCCTGATCTTGGGGGGAAAGTATTCAGTCTTCTACATTAAGTATGGTAATAGCTGTAATTTGTTGTGGATGCTCTTTATTAGGTTGAGAAAGTTCTCTTCTATTCCTAATTGTTGAAATTTTTTGGATATCAGGAATATATCTTGAATTTTGTTAATTGCTTTTTGTGAGTCTATTGAGCTAATTGTGTGGTTTTTCTTTTTTTCATTTGTTAATATGGTAAATTCCACTGGTTGTTTTTAGGATGTTAAACCAACCTTGTATTCCTAAGTCCTGGTTGGTCATGATGTGTTATCTTTTTATATATTGTTGGATTTTATTTTCTAGAAGTTTGTTTAGAATGTCTGCATTTTTATTCATGGGAATAATGATCTATAGTTTTCTTATACTCTTTGATATTTATGCTGGCTTCATAAAATGAGTTCTGAAACATTTCCTCCTCTTCAATTTTCTCAAAGAATTTATGGAGACTCAGTATTATTTCTTCCTTAAATATTTACTAGAACTCACAACTGAAACCCTGTGGGCCTGAGTTTTCTTTGTGGGAAGTTTTTCTTCCTTTCCAATCTGTTTGCCTTCTATTTGCTTTGGATATCTGAAAAAGTCTTCCTCTTGTTTTTATTTTTGAAAAATATTTTTGTTGGATTTGGAATCCTAAATTGATGATAATTTTTTCCTTTAAATTTTTTTAAAGGATGTTGCTGTACTGTCTTCTTGCTTATGTTAGTTCCAACAAGAAATCTGTTGTCATCCTTATCTCTGCCCCTCAATGTGTGTTATATATTTATTCCCCTCTGGTTGTTCTCAGAATATTCTCTTTATCACTGATATTGAGCAATTTGATTATGATGTGCCTTGGTGTAGTCTTCCTTATGCTTAGAATTTTTTCAGTGTGTAATTTGGAGGAAATCTCAGCCTTATGTCTTCAAACATAGTGTGGCTCTTTCTTCAGGAATTACAAATTTCTTGTACATCAGGTCCCTAAAAGTTGTTCCACTGCACACACTTTTGTTTTTGTTTATAAAAACATTAAAATCTCTGTGTTTTGTCTGGAATAGTTTTTATGTTTTCAAGTTCACTAAGTTTTTCTTATATAGTGTCTAATCTCCATTAATCCCAACAAATGTGGGGTTTCTTTCCTTTTTATTTTTTTTTAATTAATTTTTTAAAAATTTGACAGAGAGGGGGAGAGAGAGCAGGAGTGTGGGGAAGGGGGGAGGGTCAGAGTTAGATGGAGAAGCAGACTCCCACTGAACAGGGAGCCTGACATGGGGTTTGATCCCAAGACCCTGAGATCATTACCTGAGTGGAAGGCAAATGCTTAACCAACTGAGCCACATAGGCACCCCTCCTTTTCACTTTTAACATTGTAATTTTTAATCTCTGGAAGTTCAGGTTGGTTCTTTTTTTATATCTCTCATATCTCTACTTAACTTTTGAACATACTATATAAAATTACAGTATATAAAATTACTGTTTTAATGTTCTTTTCTGCTAATTCTAAAATCTGTTAGCTCTGGATGATTTTGCTTGATTTTTCTTCTATTTAGTGGTCATGTTTTCCTGCTTCTTTCCATATGTGATAATTTTTATTAGGTGCCAGACACTATAAATTTTACCTTGTTGAATGCTGATATTTTTATATATCTATAAATATTCGTTAACATTGTTTTTGAACACAGTTATTTGGAAACAGTTTGATTCTTTCAGGTCTTGCTTTCAAATTTGTTAGGCAGACTCAGGGGAGTGATCGATCTAGTGCTAATTATTCCTCATGCCCGAGGCAAGAACCTTTTGAGCATCCTATCTAATGCACCATGAATCTGCGTGGCCTTCTGGCCTGGCTGGTGTGAACAGGTACTAAACCGGCCTCTGTGTGAGCACCAGTCACCTATCTTTTTAATTATTTAGGTGGTTCTTTCCACAACTTCAGATAGTTTCTTCTTGTGCATGTGGTGATTAGCACCCAACTAAATGTTCAAAGGGAAGATCTCTGAGGTTCTCTCTCTGCACCACTGTCCTCTCTGGTGTCCTGCCCTGTGAATTCTACCCCTCCTGGTCTCCCCTCTTGGTTCTGCTCTTCAATTTAAGGAATCTACTTGACTGCACCTGGGTTTCCCTCTATGTTCTGTGGCCTGGAAACACTCTGAATTCAATAATCTGGGTTATTTTAAGTCTTATCGTTGTCCTGTGTCCAGTGTCTTGAAAAGTATTGGTTCATATATTTTGCCCATTTTTTGCTTTTTTCAGTTAGTATAAATGTTGTCCCTGTTATTCCATCTTGGCTGAAAGCAAAAGTTTCTTCATGTTTTCTTAAGTACAAATATTTACATGGTTGTAATTAAAGTATATGTATCATTTTATGGTCAAATAAACCCTGTAGTTCAGACAGATTCCATATTTTCTAAATAGTTTTCATAATTGCCATTTTAGTAGCTGCAAAGTGTTTCACAGTGTGCCAAATTTATTTGAGAGCCGTTTATACATTAAAGAATGATTTATGTTCTACCTCTTTCCAAAAAAGAATTTCAGATGGCTCACTGACAAAAAGGCCTACTAAATAAGACTAATACATTATGAATTAGAAGGGAAAACAAGGTTGAGAAAAACCGAGGAAGTAATAATGCCAACTATGATAATGTCTGCTGTGGGTATCCTGGCAGCCAAATGTGACAACTGTGATCAGTTCTGTTATGTTCATTATGAGAATGAGAAGGAGATTTCTAGGGAATAATAGTTATTGAGTGCCTACTGTGCACAACTTAAGGAAAAGGTGTGTTTGATTTTTACCTCTACCTTACAGTACTTGCCCTGGGGCACAGAGTAAATGACAGAATAGGCATTTTGGTTCCCAAGAATAAAATGGCACAACAGGCATTCTGAGGATAACACCATCCATCACACACGCTACCTCAGGAGAGACAGACATCTTCCTGGTACTGAATTCTGAGAGAAATTTCTCACATGGGGCAATTCATAGAGGCAACAACAAGTGATACAGTGATCAGTGTCTTCACAACAGCTTCACACTAAATACAGAAATTTTTAATGAATTTTTTTTTTTTTGGTAATGACTTTTGATAGCTGTGACATTGAACCATCCTTCAGTTGAGAAGTTACACTGAAAGGAATTAATGTGTCTTTCTTGGGAGATAACACTAGCCAAAGATGGAATTTAGTTCCTTGGAGGAAATGATTGCTTGCTGTCCCACATGCCTCTTTTTATGATCTGGATTGTTCTTGGATAAGGTTCTGAAAAGAACTAGAGGTCTCCTGTCTCATTGCTTTTGATTTTTATTGTGAGAGTCTATTTTTACTAATTAACTCCTTTTTCTCACAAACTGCTCCATAATCCTTTGACTTTGACTTCTTTTAAAATATTTTTTATTTAAATAGAATTTGATTAACATATACTAACATTAGTTTCAGGGGTAGGATTTAGTGATTCATCAGTTGTATATAACACACAGTGCTCATCCCATCATGTGCCCTCCTTCATGTCCATCACCCAGTTAGGCCTTCCTTTCTGCCAACCTCTCTTCCAACGACCCTCAGCTTGTTCCCTAGAGTTAAGAGCCTCTCATGCTTTGCCTCCCTCTCCACTTTGCCTTCAGTGTCTGTAACTCTACTAAAAGCTCTAGGCACCTTTGTGGAACCACCATTGTCACTGGAATTTTGGGGTCCCTCCTTCTCTGTCAGCCTGTTACCTTTCCTCACAAACTCCTTGTGTTCTTCTTGTGCACTCCCAGTCCTTACCCCTTTCTCTTTGTACTTAACATTTTAGCACCTTCATTAGTGCCCAACTTGATATGACTGAGTACCCACTACTCTTTGAGCTTGATGCTCAGAGCTACAGGAGTGAACAGAGACAAATGATACCTAGTTCTGATGTCGGGTTGTTCACTTTCTAGTAGGAGATAATAAAGGAGAGTAAATAACTGTTATAAAAACCCAGCGACTTAGAAGTTGTACAAACAAAGCAAATATGAATACCCAAGTGGAAAAATGAGGGAATATTTCATACAGGCTGTAACTTTTGATGTTGTGAGTTATGTCTGTAAACATACACGCTTGCACCGGACTCCAGACTCAGTTCATCTACCCACCTTCCCCTCCATCCCACTGACTAGCTCCTGGGATTTAGCTGTTTTCTTGGTGGGACTCTAAGTGCTATCACTGTCATTTCAACTCCTGGCACTACCAGCCGTCCCAGACTTCTCCAGAGTGTGGACTGAGCTTTGGGACAATTTTCATAACATGCGCTGGGGACAGAGCCTCAGCAGCCTCAGTGTTGAGGTCCTGTCTTACTGACCCACAATGTCTGTGGCATCCTTTTCCATTTCTGGCTTCAGATGTCATGCCTTTCTGCTGTTTCTCTTCTTGTATGTTGTGCCAGCAGCTGGTATGACATAACTCTGAAGTGCAAGGGAGTTCATGCCCTATGGGGTCAATCTGCCCAGCAAGATTCAGCTGATAGGAACAGGCAAGCAATTCCCTCTCTCCCCCTGATGGACTGTTCCAGGGAATAGAGTTCCATGCCTGTCTGGAAGCCTTTCCTCATGACTGAGCAGCTGTATTGTGAGCAGTTTAGTAGGCACCACCTTGTACCTGCTCTCATCCCTTCCCTGCACCTCCTTCCCAACTTCTTCACTCTTGCCTCCCCGAGATGGCACCTCCCAGTAATGTCTTCACACATGAGATCTACTGCAGGCTCTTTTTTTTCTAAAGAATCTGGACAAAGGTTCAGCAAAGTATAGAGAAAGCAAGGCAGGTGTGCTGAGGCTCTACACCAGTAGTCAATATAAAATATCTCAGGGTGTGATCTCAGGGTCCTGGGATGGAGTTCTGCATCAGGCTCCCAGAGGGAGCCTGCTTCTCTCTCTGCCTATGTCTCTGCCCCCCTCTGTGTATCTCATGAATAAATCAATAAGATCTTTAAAAAAAATCTGTCTCTCAGGCCTGCCTGTCCAACCTGAGCATGTCCTGCACTCTTGCATACCTGGAACTGTTCTCCTGGGCCCTCTGTAGGCACTGTCCCCTGCCCACCCACCAGCAGCATGAGTACAATATTAATTTCTCCTTGTGCTTTCTGTGTTTTACAAGCTCGTGGTCCATATAGAATTATAAAACACAAGTCATAAAAAAAGACATTCTGCATATTCCTCAAGTTTCGGCTTAACAACCACCATGTTCTTGAAGCCAAAAGTAAACTTTCTCTACTCTGTGCAGCCCAACTATTTGTTTTTAGGTTACTTTCTAGCATTTATCACTTACTGTCTTGAATCATAGACAGTTGTTGGGTATTACTGCATTTGTCAGATAAAAAGCTCCTTGAGGGGAAGGGCCATAATTTAGTTTTACATCTTCTATGAAGCTTATCATAGAGTAGTGCACACAGTAGGCACTCAGCACTTATCAGGTGAATACATTTAGAAAGCTATGTTCAAGGTTAAGGTAACACTGTGGATATGTTCTTTAAATTTTTATGGTCACACTTGACGGGATGAACACTGGGTGATATGCTATATGTTGGGAAATAGAACTCCAATAAAAAAAAATTTAAAAAATTATTATGTTCAAATAATAAATTATAATAATCAAAAATTCTTTTGAGAAACCCACCAGCAAGTCTCGAATTTTCTGACAGCTCAGTTTCAAGGACACATGGAGAGGACTAAGGTCATGCTGTGAATCTCCAAACACCTGATAGTAGAAGATTCTCAGAGGTTCCTGAGGTCAAGGGCATTAGAATCCAATCAGACAACATGGAACAAAGGTTCAACCTCATTGGGCCACAGGATAAACAACAAGAGAGGAATCTTTTCTTTCATTCAGTGAATATTTTTGAGCACTTACTTTGTGACAATCAAATAAATGCTTTTAAAATATGAATGATAGAGGGACAATAGTTATACTTGTCCATGGGAACATGTAAAGGTGATTAATTTCCTCCCTGAGTTTCTTATTTAGAAAGTTGGTTTGTGTTCTTACATTTCACACTGTCCAATTAATTTCAAGGAATTTTTGGAGTCATTACAGCAGGTGAGTAAAGGAAGAAATTGAAAGAGAACATGAAAACTGTTATCAAAAGTGTTAGTAATCGCCATGTGTAGTTGAATAATTGTGCTCCATAAGAAGATAGAAGCTTGGTGGTGCTCATAAATAAAAAGTGTTTAATTTTCTTAAATCTTTGACTGTGAGAAGCCTTTTCAGCCACTCATTATATAACAAGACTGGGCAAGCTTCCTTCTTTCCTTCTTCTTCTTCTTCTTTTTTTTTTTTTTTTTTGCCATTGACATCTTCCAAGGAAAATGCTGCATGATATGATTTTCAAGGCTAATTTGCTTTTTTGTCTTAAGCAGTGCCTCTTGCTACACATTAGCCTCCTGTACCTCCCTGAGCTAGATAGGCTCCTTCAAAATTCCTAACAGGCAGCCTGGTGGAGAGATGGGAGGGAAAGGAAGGGAGGGAGGAAGGGCGGGAGGAAGGGAGGGAGAGAGGTAGAGGGTGCCTGTCTGCTGCGTACATGTGGTACAGGCTGGGAGATCGGAACGCTAACAGAACAGGCAGTGTAATTACATGTTCCCTGTAAGTATGTTAGCCCCACGGGGAACTGAGCTGGCCAGTCTACTTGGAGAGGAAAAGTAGATTTAAGGGTAGTAGAAGAGGTCATTTCATAACTGACTTATTACTCGGTTATGATGAGGGCATTTGCTGATCTCCAGTGACTGCCTGATGCTTTTGGTCAGGCTCGGCTCTGTCACTCCCAGATACTTGATTTTGCAAAAGGGACACACCTTTCTGCAGGAAAAGAAGACACTGACCAGATTGCAAGCGGTAGGTTGTGACATTCAGCATGTTTATGCAGCAGAATTGCTGAGAGATGGGGGTGGGGTAGGGAGTGGGGGGTGGTAGTGGTGGTGTTTGGGTTGGTTAATTTATCTGCAACAGGGAATGTTTTATTTTAATTGTCAGTTAAAAAAAGAGTTGCTGCCTAGGCTAAGGTATCAGTTAAAAAATTCTGCGTTCCCAGCTTTTATATTTGTTAGATGTGGTTTCTGTGCTCATGCAGCTTTAGTGAAGCGAGGGAGGGCTCACCTTTAAATAACCTGCAGCTTCCTATTTTCATTCTTTTTTTTTTTTATCCCTAAGCACTGTTCCCACCCCTTCTTCCCAACATCCGCCTGACCGTCCCCCCCACCCCACCCCACCCCACATGAAATGTGGCCTCTCTTCATCATGGGTCTTCTGCACCCTGAGTCTGGATTTCTGGCTGGTTTGCTGTAGGTGTTTGTGGATGCCTCGCAGTCAGCCAGGGCCCAGGCGAACTGACTGTGCATGGGAATCGGAGACCATGGCCGTGCAGCTGGTGCCCGACTCTGCTCTAAGCCTGCTGATGGTGAGTGCTCCGGGAGGAGGTGGGGCCCAGGCAGCGCCCAGCTCCAGGCTCGCCCGCCTGCTCCGCACCGTGCGCTGCTGCAGTAGCTGCAGACATGCTAAAAATCGCCCTGCTTTATCCCGCAGGCTTGTTTGAAATGATTTCTTGGGTGAGAGTATCAGCCATGACAAAGCACTCTCAGGGAAAAGAAGCATTAGATTTGCCATTTTAGAAACTTGTTGCTTAATGCTATTTTGAGAGATGTGCTTGCAAACAGGTGCTAAGAGCCCCTGGAAATAGATTCCCACCAACGCCTCCCCCTGGCTTCTCAGCATCCTTTCCCTGCTGCCTTTTGCATCGAAATTAAGGTGATCGTGTTTGTTTGTTTTTATATCTTCTCATAGCAACTGTGGAATATTTTGCCCACGGAGCAATTGAATAGGATCTTCTTTCTAAGGTGCCCCCCTCCCCCGTGACTATTCAGATTTCCCCATAGAAGCAGCTGAGGAGGTAGTTTGTGGCCTTGTGTAACACTGGGACTGTAGAGCTCACCTCCCAACTGTGATTGCTGGGGAGACACTGGTAGGCCTTGTCCAGGCACTTGCCAGTGTGTGGACCACTGACCTACTGGAAGCTTCTCTGTGATTCCCATCATGTTAAGAAGGCCTCCACTCTTAGCCTATCTAAGCAAACAGGGGCACTGATGTCACTTTGTTTTAACCTGATTGACTTTCTGCTAGACTCTAGATTCAGAGTTTGCTTTTACTGTCCTGTTGCTCCCCTTCTCACTGAGCAGCCCATATGCCAGGGTAATGCTGACAGAAGTAGGGGCTTGGTGTGTGAATGTTCTCACAGTTACACAGGAGGTTTTACGAACAAGGCATAAGTGCTTCTGCTGTGTATATTGATCTGTGTTTTCTGACTGAGAAGGGGAAATGCAGCTTTGTGAGGCCTGATGAGTTTATTAAGAGCACTTGGAAGAAGAGCCAGTGGGGAGTCTGCCTCCAGAGTGATGAGCTGGGTCAAGTTAAGAGGGATAGATATCATGGCTTCTTTGTTACCCCAAATGTCATTTAGGCCACACAGCCATTTGAAATGCCTGAGATCTCTTGGGCTTCTGCTGACTTCCGATTCTGCTGGGAGAGAAGTATCCACAAGAATTAAAGTTGTTTTCTGGAGAAATTATCCTTGACCCATCTCCCTTCCTCATAATTGTATTGTCTAATGATACTTTATCCTCCATTGTGTACCTGTGGTCACGTATGTGGATGATGAGGGTCTGAGTATTTCTGACTGTGGCAGGAGATGCAGTGACAGTATCTATGAGGACCAAGAGACTCCAAGAAACTGAGAATGAGTCATTTGCAAAAAAAAAAAAAAAAATATATATATATATATAGGCACATATGCTCATATTCAGGTATGCATATGATCTAATATTATCTAATTAAATCTTGCATTATATTAATATAGAGAAGAAATGTGTTATTAAAAATTAGCTTTAGGGAGAGCTGGACCTGTTTGCCTCCAGATTTCGGTTCTATTTCTCCTTGATGCTTCTGAGCATTCAAGTGTGTGTCTGTTTTACTGGGAGCCATAAGGATAAATCCTTGGTACCCAAACAGAATGCAGTTTGGCATCCTGGTCCAGCTACTCCTGCCACACGCACATTCAGGTTCTTTTATTCCTTGTGTTCCCAAATATTATGGTTGCTTTCCTGGAGGTATCTACAGCTCACACTTGATCCTCTGTGTGTCAGCAGCCTCTGCCCTCAGATCTATCCCTAGTGCTCCCCTCTTGCCCAGATTAAAGAATTGCAAGTATGTCTCTTAGAAGCTGGGAGGAAATAGCTCTTTACACCATGAGGGACCATTAGATTAGATAACCTTGGGGCACCATGTATAATCACAGTCTGTGCATTTTTCTGTTTCATGACTGGTTTAGAGGAATTTTCTCCTATGGACTTGGTTGCTTTTTTCATTTTTGAGAGTAAACCTCAAAATAATTGCTTCCCAACCTATTGCGTTGATGAGTCTCAAAATGTATAAGCAAGTCAATAAGGGAGAAAGGAGGAAAAGAGGCCACTTAGCAGTTGCTTTGGCTGTGAATTCAGGAAGGAAGTCGTAAACATGATTGTTTATTAGCTAATCAATCAACCAATCAGTCCTCAGTATTTATGGAATGCCTGCTGACTGAGGAAAGTAGCATAGTATAAGGGCCAGAGCAAGAGTCATAAACACCCTGTTTGGGGAGAGGTCCATACTGGGTGTCTTGATTGCAATTCTGCCATTTTATCCTGTAGAGTCATTGAGCTGCAGGGAACTAGGGGAGAGCAATTGACCACACCTCTTGGTTTTGAATAAGGAGGCAGCCAGAGATTATATTCACTGTAGACTCTAGATGATTCAGGACAGAACACATTAATTTGGTTATGCAAGTGGCAACAGATCTAAAATTGGAGAGCCCTGTGCTGTCTAGCTTTGCCACTCGGGTGACCCTGGGTATGTTGGTTCCTTTCACTGTGCTCTAGTTGTGTTATTTGCTTACTGAGGAGGTCATGCTCATCTGTAGGGTCCCTTTAAGCCCTGTTAAACATAATTTAAGACTTCTAGGAATAGTGTCTAGAACAGAGGTCCTCAAGAGGCAACTCTAATGCTTTATTCAGCATTATGTCTTATTTATACCCTACAATATGGACAGTGATGCTTTTAGATGGTGGAATTTTTTCCCACCCATATGGCTTTTATGTCGAAAGAAGTGTTTGATATTATTTGCATGAAGAGGTAATCATTTGGGTTTGTTCACACTCTGCTGTCTGGAGTCCTACCCCATGGGAGCCTAATTTATTCTGTTGGACCAAAGCAGGTGACTTTTGGAAAGTACCTAAGATGACTTTCTAAGCTGGTGCAGGGTTTGGGGCATATGTAAGGGTCCTGGGTAGTAAGCATGTGCTGACTGTTTTGAGGTGGATGGATTTCACTGATTCTTTCAGTGAAGAGTTAATTCAGAGAGATGATGATCATCCATGCAAGACAGAGGTCTCCTCAAATAACCAAGGCAGGGTGGACTCAGAGAAAGGACAGGTGCTGGTGGTGAAGACCACCTCACAGGCCATTGAAAAACCTACCTCCTCCATCTCTGCAGACATGTTGGGAAGCAAGAAAAGACTATTGTGTTCACCACATTGTTGGGAGTCTCTAGCCTGATGTGACTAATTATAGAGCAGGAAGCTCTTGGCTATGTGTCGTTTGCTGAAATCACAAGAGTTTAGGGAATCCTTTAAGGATTGGAATGTGGTAGATCTAGCCAGAGATTTATTGATCATTTCTCTAATGACAGCTAGAGATATTTAACGAAGAGGCTACAGAGGTAGTATTAGGATATTTTGGCTCTTAGATTCTGAAAGCTCAGACAGCTAGCTTAAAATATTTTAATGTAAGTTAGCTAGCTAGGCAATAATGCAAATTATGCTTTTCTACCGACAGAGTTTCTTTACATACATTATCTCACTTAATCCCTTCAACAGTCCTGGCTTTTAAGACAAAATTTTTTGATAATTAGAATCTGAGAAACTGTCAGTGGTCACACCACTGAAATTGATGGGGCAAAGTTTCAAAATCAGGGTGCTTTGACTTTCAAGTCAGGGCTTTCTTTGATACCATGTCAAAGCTCAAGAACTTGACCACCAGGATCTTCTAACACTTTGGATTTAGTGTCTCTTGGGGGCTTCACCTCTGAACCACTCTGCACTTTTCACATTTTAGGTAAGTAGTATTATCTTCTTATTTATTTTCATTCTTTTCCATGTTGCAACTTAAAATAAAAGGTGATACCATATGCCTGGCTCAAGACATCTGGTTTCATTCTAGGAAAAAGAAATATTTTTATATCTATAAGAAAATTCCCATGTTTCCAAGGTTCCATTCCCTTGGATTCTAAGAAAATTGCCAGGAGTCAAGTTTTATAATAGGAAAATTAAATATGTAAAAACTTCCATTCATAAGTCAGAGAAATTAGTGAGTAATTATTCTCAGTGAATGAAGGATGTGAATTAGATTATCTTGAAGATTCCTTCCATTGCTAAAAATTTGATTTCAGATTTCTGGGATTCTCTTGAATATATTAGCTCTCTGGTCTGTTTTGAATAGATTCTAGTTCATAACCTGCTCTTGGAAAACTTTATCTCTCTAGTTTCTTTTCATTTCACTTTATTTATTATGGATTCTTCTTTCCTCACATATTTTCCTTATTTGGAAATTTTCTTTTTTAATTAACCAACAAATACTTGCTGAGTATCCACTCTGTGTAGGAAGAATACATGGCAGTCATTAGCTTTTGTGAACGTAAAGACTAATTGGAAAGACAAAGTAGAGATGTGGAAATTATGACCAGGAATTTATAGGACAACTTCAGAAAATCACATAAGAACTGCAGTAAGATGTGATGATCCATAACCAAGTCAGTCCTGGGGTGCAGTGCCTGTCAGAGTGGAGGAACTGGTTCAAGTTTAAGTAACATGTTGAGGGATAGATGAACGTGAATCTGAGGTGAGGTGAGTTTACAAATTACAAATAGAGTTCAGACGATGTCAGGAGACGGAAGGTGTACTGGTTTGGAGAAAGTTCCTAGAGATATCAAAGGCTTACATGATCAGAAAAGCAGGTTAGGAGTGTGACCAATGTCCTAGGTCTATTACTATAACCTCATTTTCTTCTAAATTTGACCTGTGACAGGTCTCTATTCAGACTTTCATGTAAGACCACAGATTTTCTCCAGATGGCAAAAGGCAAAAGGCATAGGATAAAATTAGAGTCTGTTTTGAGGAATCTTTCTCTTGAATTAATAATAATAATCCTCATATTTTTCAAAGTGCTTTTATGCCTGCTGTCAGGACGAGTACTGTATCTTTCTATTATATGGTCAAACTGAGATCCAGAATACTAAATGGCTTGCCCAAGATCTAAAAGGTTTTGCCCCCAGCCAACCACTGGGTCCAGGGATGGGTTCTCTGACCAAGCAGGTTGGCTAATTGTGATGGCTTCCATTATAGTTAGCTCATACATTTGAAAATGTAATATTGACCACATTTATGAAAATCCAAAGAATAATAATTATGTGTTAATACAGAATATAGCCACCTAAAGTACTGTGCACAGAGTGGGACCATCTAAGTTTAGGGTCCAGCAGCCAGGGGTCCTGGATGTTCACATCTATAGTAAGATAGGTTCTTTTTTTTTTTTTTTTTTTTATTCATGATAGGCACACAGTGATAGAGAGAGAGGCAGAGACACAGGCAGAGGGAGAAGCAGGCTCCATGCACCGGGAGCCTGACGTGGGATTCGATCCCGGATCTCCAGGATCGCGCCCTGGGCCAAAGGCAGGCGCGAAACCGCTGCGCCACCCAGGGATCCCTAGGATAGGTTCTTAGTATCATTTATCTTTCTCATTTATTTAGAGTTGGTTGATTGTCAGAACATCCCTGGAAAATGTTCGTGTAATTGTTATATCTAAGTCAGTAGCTAAAATCCTTCTTAAACTCAATTATCCACCTTCTAAAGTGCATTTTTCTAATGGATATGTCTGAAATCTTGATATTAATAATATTTGTAGTTAGTATTTAATGTACAAATTTATCTGTCTCAGAGGGTGAAATTTAAAATCAATGAGTCATACTCCCTCTCTTAATTTTTTGCTGAGTGTATTTTTATTTCATTTTATGTCTTTCTGATTTTAAGTGACAAGAGATCAACTCACACCAGCATTAATAAAGAGTGGAAATGTATTGACTAATGTAAATTGGAAGTCCAAGGAATTAAGTAGTTTCAGGAGAAGCTGGGCTGTGGATTTTTGGGTGACAGAATCTGGACCCTGTTTTTCTGCCTCTTTCCATGTCTTAATTCCACTTCATTCTGTGTTAACTTTAGGCTCTAGCAGATTCTTTCCTCTACAGCTCCAGGATTACTTGTCCTTAGAGCTAATGGGCCCAGATAAATGAGCGGGGACTTTCCTTATAAAGTCATTTCTTTCTTTCTTTTTTTTTTTTTTAAAGATTTTATTTATTTATTTATTCATGAGAGACAGAGAGAGAGAGAGAGAGAGAGAGAGAGAGAGAGAGAGGCAGAGACACAGGCAGAGGGAGAAGCAGGCTCCCTGCAGGGAGCCCAACGTGGGACTCAATCCCGGGACTCCAGGATCATGCCCTAGGCTGAAGGCAGGTGCTAAACCACTGAGCCACCAGGGATCTCCTATAAAGTCATTTCTTAACATCTGTTTGGCCCTGTTAGATAATAGGTTTTGCCCCTGGCCAATCGTTGAGTCCAGGGATGGATTCTCTGACCAAGCAGGTTGGCTTCTATTTCTAGATCTGTTGGGAAAAAGGAATTGGGTCAGTTGGCTAATAATTCCACCTGAATCAACAGGGAGTGGGAAGGCCAGGTTCCAGAAGAAAAAGAGCTCTTTTACCTGGAAGGAGAAAGGGATACTAGCAAGGTAAAAACAATAGATGTTCATTACAGTGTTACAACTTGTGTGCCATTTATAGGGCTCCTATAAAACTGGTCAGAGGGGTAAAGCATCAGTAAACCCTAAAAATAAGTATAAATGGAAAAGCCCAGTTTCCCTCAAAATAAATATAAATGGAAAAGCCCAATTATCTAGTTTATGCTAGATTTAAAAAGTCTCACCATCTGTGAAGTGGGTTAATAATAGCTGCCATGTAAGATTTGGATAATTCAATGAGATATGCAGGTAGAGTACTTAGTACTGTTCCTAGATCAATTTTAGTATATGTGCTGCCGAAGCGAGCACGTACTGTTCCTAGATCAAAGTAAATACATGGTAAGTATTTGTAATTGTTTGCTTTATGTCAAAATGATGTGAAAGTACCATCTACCTAAGCTCATCTTATTAGACTCCTGCATGAGCCAGAGTCAATCTAAAAGAAGTTCCCCAAGCCTCTCTGCATCCCAGTATCTGAACAGTCAGTGACCACTTTGGACAGCCAGCCAGTTGTTTTAGATAAACAGATGCTCCTAGGATCAGGTGAACTGTTCCAATCATGAGCAAATTTAAATTTGCACTCCTATCTTGACTAACAAAATTTTCTTACCCTCTGAGGGAAGATGACTAAAATATGGGAGGCAATATGTTCTCTCTGGCATGCAAAATGCATGCCATCCAGACTGCTGTACACGATCGGGTGGCTATTAGTGCATCTCTCCTAAAAATTAATTGTATGGCTGCTTTGCAAAGTTTAATAGTCATTTGGAGAGCATGTGTTACTGGTGCAGGTAGCGCTATCTCGTTGAATTCTATGCCAAAATACAAAGTTAAATGGAACATATGGTATTTAGCCTGGATATAACCAAAGGTTCCAGAAACATGCTTGACTAAAACCATGCGGTATATACAGTGTAAGAAGACTAAATTCCAATATGAAGGTAGCATTGGCCTGCAACTGATGTTTCCTAGTAATGAGTGCTCTTTATAGTCTTGGATATTGAAATGTTAGTCTCTCAATCCAGACCTGAAGAAGCAATTTCCTGAGCAGCAGATCCAGTTCCACTCCCCAAGCAATGTCATGCATGCCCATGGTTATAACTCTCATCTGTACACTCATGACTCCCTAATCATGCCTTTGGCTTAGGCCTTGCCCCCAAGTTTCTCATGACCACTAAACCAAATGCTGATCAGATTTATCCTTCTGCTTGTCCCATAGATATCTTAAACTCAGTTCACTCCAAAGAGGAATTGTGACTTTACTGGTTTACACTTCTTTCATTGGTGGTAGTACCATTTTGTGTCATCCCAGAATTCACTGTTGACTTTTTCTTCCTCATCCACATTATCCAGTTATCTCCAGGTTCTGTTGCTTCTGCTCCCTTGCTTCTCTGTAATCTGGCCCCTCCTCCCCTCATGCCCCTCTCCCTGCCTAGTTCAAGTTTACAATCTCTTGCACCTGACTTCTGCTTCTACTTTCTTTTCACTATATCTATCCTCTGTACATTTTCCAGAGTGATATTTATAAAATGAAATTCTGATTTCTCTACTAATTAGATCTATTTTCTTCTAAAATGAAAGTCTAAAATCCTCTGATTATACTTGATTATACATGGGGTAAAGCTCAAGCTTTTTAGTTTTAATTGAGGTAAAATTGGTTTATAATAGTATGTAAGTTTCAGATGTACAAAATTATAATGATATCTGTGTGCACTACAAAGTGATCAAGCTTTTTAACAAGCACATTAGTCACTTCAAGCTCTGACCTCCGCCTCCCTGTCCAACCTCATGCTTGCTATACCTCTTACCAGCCCTCAGAATTGGTGCCTTAGCAGTGTTGGGCTGTTACTGCTCCTCAGAAACACCAAGCTGAATCTAGCCCCCCAGAAATACCAAGCTGGTTCTTGCCCCCTAGAAACACTGTTCTGATTTCTGCCCCCAGAAACACCGTGGAAGCTTCCTGCCCTCAGATACACCATGGGAGTTCCTGCCCCCCAGAAACACCATGCTGGTTCAAGACTGTGCACTTTTGAATGTGCTCTTTCCACTCCCTGGATTATTATTCTTTTTACTCTCCTCACTTTTTCCTTCATTTATATTTATATTTTCTATCATTTCACTTATTGATAACGCTGTGTATGACATTTGACTTTTATTGTCTGTTTTCCTTAATATAATATGAGCACATCAACAATATAGAGTCTTTCTTATCCATTTATTCAACAAATATTTATTGAACACCTAGTATCTTCTGGACAATTTTAATGTGAAGGATACAGTAAAGTGAACAAGACAGACAAGGTTTTTGGTGTCCTTGAGCTTACCTGGGTAGAGATAAGAAATAAGTACATTAAAAACACATAGAAATATCAGGGAATAGTAACTGCTTTAGAACAAATTATAAATGATGATGGGGAGACGATGCTTGGGTGACAGCTCTAGAGTGGGTGATCAAGGGAGCCTTCTCTGAGGCAGCTAAATGACTGGAAGAAGGAGACAGTACTGAAAATTGTGAGCAGGGCATTCCAATTAAGGTAGAAGCCATTGGACCTGAAGGCATTTATTGGGTCCCAGCACCTGGCACCGTATAAAGTATATTTGATAAATTGAAGTATTGCTTGATCACGTCTGGCATTTTAGCCCAGGACCAAGCTAAGACACATGAGTCTCTCTCCAGAGCTTACATACCACAAAAGAAATACACCTACAGGAAAGGTGGAGGTAACACGTCATGACCTTATGAGAGGGACAGTGCCCCCCCCCCCCCTTATAGGGTATGGTACCAAGACTGTGGGAAGTAGTTCAGAGGACTGAGGGTTAAGGGTAGGGGACCTAGAGATCTAGTTATGGCAGGTTCTGTGGAGGAAAAGGACATGGAGCCATTTGAAGGGAACAGTTTATTCCCCTCTATTGATATGACTGACATATGCATTGTGTAAATGTAAGGTGGACAGTGTGTTGATTTGTTACACTGATATACTGCAATATGATTACCAGCTTAGTGTTAGCTAACACCTCCATCAGGCACGTATTTACCATTTCTTTTTTGTGTGAAGAAAATCTAAGATTTAGTCTCTCGGCAGCTTTCAAGTGTATAATACAGTGTCATTAACTCTAGTCACCATGCTGTAGATTAGATCCCAGGGCTTACTCATCTTCTAACCGCACATTTATACCTTTGGTCAGTATTTTCCCATTTGCCCCACTCTCAGTTCCTGGCAACTGCCATTCTACTCTCTGTTTTCTGTATGTTTCACTTTTTAAGATTCCACATATAAATGATACCATACAGTATTTTGTCTTTGTCTCTCTGACTTTTTTCACTTAGGAAAATGCCCTCAATATCTGTTGATGTTGTCACAAGTGGCAGAATTTCCTTCTTTCTTGTGGCTAAATAATACTCCAGTGTGTGTGTGTGTGTGTGTGGGAGAGAGAGAGAGAGAGAGGGAGAGAGAGAGAGAGATACCTGCTTTAGCCATTCATCCATAGATGGACAGTTAGATAGTCGTGGTTAGCCGGTGTCTTAGGTTGTCGTGGTTGGCCAGTGTCTTTGCTATTGTGAGTAATGCTGCGGTGAACATGAGGATATAGATATGTCTTACGGATCCTGTGTTCATTTCCTTTGGATATATTCTTAGAGGTGAGATTGGGGTGTATTTATTTTTGACGCAGGAGGGAAGGGGAAGAGTGTCTTTCTGGGAAAAGGAATAGAGTGATGAGGGAAATTGAGGAGCAAATGGTTATGAACCAGTATGGTAGGGATCAGATGAAGGCAGAGGTGGGGTGGGAGGAGGAGGCTTTGGTAGGAGAGGATTTGCACTGTGGAGGAGGAGGAGATCTGATAGAGCAAGTTGGGACCAGATGAGAGAAGACATTGCAAGTGGTCCCGTGAGTACTTGGGTTGGAACCTTTCTGCATTCTTGGATGGGGACTGACTTAGCCAGTGTGGGAGTTGGGATATTTAATCTGGTGGTGGTATGCAGGGCGCTCTGGGGAGACAGGAGGGTCAAATGCATGAACTCAGGTTGGGGGGTGAACGGGCAGCATCATAGTGGCTGTGAGAAAAGAGGAAAGTGGATGAATCCAAGGGATATCCTGAAGGCAGCATCATTAAGACCATATGATGGATTGACGATGGGACCCATGCACAGGGAAGAGTCAGTCAAGACTACAGAGTGTTGATCTCAGAGCTACTGGGAGTAGTGACAGGAACACCATCAGGGTGGGAAATACGATTTGCAGATAAAAGGGTTGGAGTTACTGTAGGACCACTGTGTTAAAGGCACTGAGGAAAGAATGAGATTTCCCAGCAGAGATGGTTGATGGGCAGTTGGGATAGTGGTCATTCAGGTCAGTGATTAGATTAGAGGAGCAGATCTGGGAATGAGACTAGAAGCACAGGAATCCTAAAGACAGACTATAGAGAGAAAAGAACATAAGGCCACACCTGTGCAAGGGGAGTTCTAGAAGCCATGGTCAGAAAGAGTTCATACTTGTGATACATGCCACATTTGTAAAGGTCAATGTTACCTTAATTTTGTTAATTTTCCTTACATTAAATGTACCACATGGCCTAATTTGAGAAGCCTCAGAGCTTTTTTTTTTTTTCTTTTTCTAGATGCAGGTTAAATGCAGTTTCATTAGATCACTGTACTTCCTCCCGGGTTCCTGTAGGACACAGCTGGGCTGGGAATGTGCATATGGCACCTATTACCAAACACCACAGTGCAGCTAGCTGTATCTATTGTGTGTATGTGTGTTCCACTCACTACTAATCACTGCGTAGAAACTACTCCACACTCTGTGACTTAAGACAACCATTTTGTTAGTTTCACCAATTCTGTGGGTCAGGACTGCTAACAGATGCCAGTGGATAGGCTTGTCTTTGCTCTATAATGTCTGGAGCATCACATGGGAAGAGTGAAAGTCTGCGATGACTCAACAGCTGGAGTCAAATCTCCTGGAGGTATCTCCAGTCGTGTGGCCGGTGCGGGATGTTGCTGTCAGCTGGACCACAGCACTTATGTAAGCACTTACTCGGCATGACCTGGGCTTCCTCACAACATGGCTGCTTCAAGGTAGCTGGACTGCTTATGTGGTAGCTCAGGACCCAAAACTGAGTATCTGAACTAATAAGGCAGAGCTGTATGACCTTTTGTGAGCTAGCTTCAGAGGTCACACAGACTTGCTTCTGCTCCGTTTTCTTTGTTACAAACAAGTCACTAAGGCTAGATTGGAAAGGAGAGGTTATAGACTCCACCTCTTGGTGAAAGGTATTAACATATTTCATGATGTGTTTAAAACCACCACAGTAGGTGTTCATTCTGTGTAATTTAATTTCATGGTCTTTGAGGGACTTTTTGTTTTCGAATCCCTCACAACTTGGCTATGGAACTTTGCTCAGAGAAAGCATTCTATAACTATTGATGGTTGGTATCAGAAGAATCTCATTTTTTGTTTTTTTGCCTACTGGCAAAAAGTTACCTTTGAGTTTTTAGATTTTTGTCCAAATCTGAAACATCTAGGGAGTAACACATTTAGTGTTTCTCTGTTATGCCTTCAAAGAACACCCAGAGAAGGTGTGAATCAGGAATGGTCTGATCTGCCTCCTCTGTGACCTCCAAGCTTCTCTGGTTTAGTTCCCACTGATGATAAGGAGCTAATAAACTAGTAGTGTTGCTTCCCTTCCATGCTTAGTGTTTGGGCTCATAATTTGTTTTGTATTTTTATTGCTCATGTGTCAAAGTAAAAGAAGGGACATAGCTTGGTATTAGGAATGAAATGCTTTCTTTCCTCATGAGGAGTGTGAGCATAATTGAGCTGTAATGAACACAGCTGAGGTCATTTTCCAGGGATTAATGACAAGGAGAATGTGTTCATGGCCCGAGGCTTAGTCTTCAGTCATTAACCTAGTTGGTCATTAATATTGTCTGGGAATGGTTTATGTTAGGCCATTACAACTACTGCCATATGCTGCTACAATTGGGAACATGAACATTACCTGTATCAGGAACTATTTGTTTCCTCCCCATTCCCCATGATTACTGAACAAGGCAGCCTTTTTAATACACACTCCAAAGGCAAGAAGCATCAAGGGCAGGACAAATTTGAAGCTTTCCTCCCTTTCTCTCCCCTCCTCCCATCTCCTTCTCTTCTTTTTAAAAAGTCATTTATGGAGGGTTGCAATCAGAGAAACAGTATAGTAAGCATAGTGAGGATATATAGACGTATGTGTAAATACCACCTTGTCCCTGCTTTCAAGAAGTTAGAGTTTATTTGGAAAGGCCAATAAACAAACAATTCCAACACAGTGAGATAAATGTTATTACAAAGAAACTGTCAATGTGCTATAGAGTACAAGAGCACAGAGCAAGAACCTCTACATGGATGGCACTGATGTTTCAGTTAAGTTTTAAAGGATTAGAGGTGGATAGGTGGACGATGGTGGTGGGGAGTTCCAGGCACAGGGAAGAGCATATACAAATGCAAATGAGAGAGTAGCATGTTCCAACAACTACGTAACATTTTTGAATGGCAAAGGTAAAAGGAATGGAGGATAAGAGGTCAGAATCCTGCCTAGGGGCAAACCAAACTGTTTTCTGAATAAATAATAGGCAGTTTGTAATAGATGCAATAGGTGTTAATGATGTGAAGCTGGAAGTGACATGATCAGTGTTGAGATATAGAAATATCATTGTGGAGGTAATGTGGAGAATCTATTCAAAGAAGATATGGGAGTCATCCAGGCCAACAATAACGTGGGCTTGAACTAATGGTGGGCCAGTGGGAATGCCTGGGATGAGCTATTCAACTGGGAGACAGAGGTAGATCGTTTATAATGACTCCCATTAATAAGTAAAATAAATGCCTGTTCAAACAGGACTTAGAATAGGGAAATTCTTTAGTTCATATATTAAGTCCAGAGGTGAGGCCAATTCTAGGACCACCTCTGATCCTACTCTCATCTCCAACCCCCTTAAATCTTTGGGCTCTGCTCTTGTCTGTGAGCTTTATCTTCAGGCTAGTCACGGGATGGCTCCCAACAGTGACTGCTCAGTATGCTTCTTTATTCAAGTTTGGAGGGGAGAAGAAATGTCTTTCCTAAAATAGGAACAGTGAATTCTTCCTTTCTTTTTGAGTGGGCCAACTCAGGTCATCTGCCTTCTCCAGAGGAAAGCCAAGCACTGATTGGCTTAAGCATGAGATCCTGAACTAGTTACTAGCCAAGAGGCATGGAATCCCCATGGTTGGGTTCATGTATCAGAATCTACTGCTAAAGCTTGGGATGGGGTCAGTTCTTACTACCTCATATAAAAGGGGAGGGAGAAGGTGAGTGTTGTCGCATGGACAACCTACAGTATCCACAACTGGAGCACTCAACGCACTCAGCAGAATTGGAGGGTGAGGGAATCCAGTATGTAGACTATAAGTTTCTTTAGAGCAGGAAGCGTATCTCATTTACCATTGATTCTTTAGCTCCTGGCTCAGTGCCTGGCACATAATAAGTGCTCAGCAAACATTTGCTGAGTGAGTAAAGGCATCTAAAAAGTGGTATCTGAGCTTGAAGGTACAGACCAAGTGATAAAGTAAAGGAAGGGCTTCAGGCAGAGTTAAAAGTATTGATAAATATAAATGATCATACAGTCGCATGATTCATTTCAGACAAGTCAAGGAATTAAGAAGTGCTGGCACTAAAATCCAAGGCAGGGACAGGCAGAGGACAAGGTTAGAGAGAAACGCTTTGGGGCAAGAGAATGAAATAATCATGCTGCCGTTGTACAGATCACTATGCCAATGATGTGTAGAAAACTGCTGTAGGAATATGAGTAAAAAATTATGGGGTGAAATCAGCAGCTGATTAGATTTTGATTGGATATATGAGACAGGGGAAGAGCCAAGGTTGACCTCAGATCTTGATTTTGGGTAAGGAAGCAGGTGGTGATCACAGGGGAAGATAAAGGTTTAAATGGAGTAATGACACCTTCATTTTGGACAGGTTCATCTCAGGGGCCTGCAAGACATTCTAGTGGTGGGTGTTAGCCATGGTTGAATGTATGTGTGTGAAGTTGGGGAAGATTTCTGGACTCAGCATACATATTTAGAGTCATTAATATGCAGACAACAGAACAACATGAGGATGAAAACCACCTGGGGAGTACAGATCAGGTGAAACCAGAATCATGAATGAGGCAGTGGAAAGGTAGGGAGTGGAAGGAAAACCCACAAAAGAGGCAAAGAAGGAAAGAGAGGTGGAAGGAGATCCAGAAATGTATACTATCTTAGATGATAAGAGAGTAGAGAATTTCAAAAAAGAGCAGTGATAATTATGACTATCAAGCACATCAGAAAAATTAAGGAAGTGAGGGATCCCTGGGTGGCGCAGCGGTTTAGCGCCTGCCTTTGGCCCAGGGCGTGATCCTGGAGACCCGGGATCGAATCCCACGTCAGGCTCCCAGTGCATGGAGCCTGCTTCTCCCTCTGCCTATGTCTCTGCCTCTCTCTCTCACTGTGTGCCTATCATAAATAAATAAAATAAAATAAATTAAAAAAAAAGAAAAATTAAGGAAGTGAAAAACTGAAAAATACGTATCAGACTTGGCAGTCAGGATGGCACCAGTGGTCTCATGGTGAGATGCTTCATAAACATGATAAAAGCGGGAGCCAGGATGCAAGTGAATAGGAGGTGAGCAAGTAAACACAGGAAAATATAGGAAATGGGGAGAAGAGACATCGGATAGTAACCCGAGGAGTGGGAAGAAACAAGGAGTGTATTCCAGAGATGGGGAAAGCTTGAGCATTGTTATAGCTTCAAGGAAAAAGACTCAAAGATATTGAAAGGTGAGCAATATAAGAGGGTGGGAGGGAATGCTGGCAATGCTTCCCCCCCCCCCCACTCCTGGCTCCAAGATGACTATTGCAGCTCTAAGCTTCACATCCTTTATTCTTGTGTCCAAAAGCAAAAAGAAGAGCAGTAAAGAGAGTTCTCTTATGTCTTTTTATTTCTATCAAGGAGGAAAATTTCTCCCAGAAGCTCCCCAGAATGCATCTCATTATTTTTAATTGGCCAGAACAGAGTTACTTCTGTGATGTGTAGCACATTGGTTCACTCAGCCCCCTCCCAAACCCCTCTCTAGAAAGTCTCCTAAACTGTAGAGGCTGGGGATCGAAAAAAGGCATTTCCCAACCTCCCTGCATATGACCTGGCTTTCACCAAGCAAGCTTACTGGCGCCAGACCAGGAAAAGTGAAGTGAATGACTGGAAGCAGCAGTTGCAGATCAAATATCCTTGAAAGCAAGGTGGCAAAGTGTTAGGTCCCTTGGGACCAACTTCTGTGGAGGTGGTTCTGGTGTTCAGTCTCTAGGGTCAGAGGTGATGGCTCAGTGATGCTATGGAGTCTCTGCCATAATGGTACAGGGTATGCTTTGGCATTCATCTTGGTCTGTGGGGAATGACCTTGGTTATCTGGTTTTCATATATTCTTTTTTTTAAAGAATAAAAAAATAAAGATTTTATTTATTCATGAGAGACAGAGAGAGAGAGAGAGAGAGAGAGGCAGAGGGAGAAGCAGGCTCCATGCAGGGAGCCTGACACAGGACTCGATCCTGGGTCTCCAGGATCATGCCCTGGGCCAAAGGTGGCACTAAACCACTGAGCCACCCAGGCTGCCCTGGTTTTCATATATTCTTAAACTACCTAATACTCTGTAATAAATCCCTTTCTACTTATGGTAATTAGAGTGGATCTTGTTGTCTGCAATAAAGAACCCTGAAAAACACACAAGACCACTCTAACTGTAAGGGAGGCTAGGGAAGAAAGTAACCTGGCATTTTTAGGCTCTTATAAGTAGAGAAGGAAGCTAAGGGTAATGGCTGCTGTGTAGCAAATCAAAAGGTATCTACTAAAGGTAAATGTGGACATAGACAAGTTTGTAAAGAGAATAGACTAGGTGAGTATTTCATTTGGTATATGAGGTTTTTAGGGGGATATAAAAATATTTAAAATA
Source organism: Canis lupus dingo (assembly GCF_003254725.2). Lineage (NCBI taxonomy): Eukaryota > Metazoa > Chordata > Mammalia > Carnivora > Canidae > Canis > Canis lupus. The sequence goes on from NC_064244.1 coordinate 20,807,163, forward strand.
CCTGTCATTCTATGAAAGTGGCTTCTGTGTAAGAGTGACTACTGCAAAACCTAAACCCACTTCACCCCTGTTGTCACTGCTGACAACAGCCTCTGAAACACCTTTCAGGCCAACTAGTCCAGATCCGAGGATGACAGTTATGAAATGGAATCTGGTGAACAACAGGGGAGGAAGGAGAAAAGGAATAAGCATTGTGTCTTTTTAATAAATATTAGAATCTCAATTATGATTGGGCAGACAAACAGGCAATATGATGAAGATATTTTCAAAGCTTTGATAGATATCTAACCATTTGATTCTTAGTTCTGAATCCTTTCAACTACTAACACCACTTTATTTGCAGATTGATTTTTTGGCTGGTTTTTAAAAATAAAGATACTTTTACACATTATATACATACACATAAATAACTGCCTGCCACCTAGTCCCTTAATCCTTTAGATTGTTGTGTATCCTTCTGTACATATATGCACCATCTTTCCTTGTCAATCTATGTAGTGCTACCTCATTGTTTTTAAAGGTTGTATAATATTATATTGTATGAATGACTCATAATTATTTAGTCAGTCTCTTATTAGTGAACATTAGGCTATCTTCAGTATTCTGTATTTATAAAAGTCCTGCAGTGAACATTCATGTCCATCCATCTTTGTGCAGATGGCTTGAGTGTACCACAGAATATATTCCTGGGTAGAGAGGGCTGAATCAAGGGTATGCCACTTAAAATTTTTATAGGTATTGTCATACTATTATCTTCAAAAGGCCACTATGTAAATTTGTTTTTAAAAATTCTACTTTCAAAGCTCTAGGACCATAAGAACCAATTCTTATCTGCTGGTAGGGAATAGAAGGATTATAGGAAAAGTAAACTATTCTCTAAAGGGTATTTAGAATCTTACTGTATAAACAATTACAACATTAAATGTCTGCAAAATTCAAGTGGCAAATGAGCAGTGAATATCAATTACGCATCTGCTGCATCTCAAAGGCAGATGGCCTTTTAATTTTATATCCCAAGAATTATACCCAAATTTCATTCCCTTCCTCAGATTGCTCCCCCCTCTTTTTCCACTTCCACTGAGAAAATGGTTTATTGCACTTCTCACATATTACGTGGATTTTAACAGAAAGCACAAAGAAACAACCTTACACATTTACTAAGCAGATATCTTGGATTGGGAATTTAACCCATTAATATATGTTGAGTTTTGATAATGATTTAACACTGAGGTGTACCTTACAAGAAAAATGATAAGACACGGTCCCTACCTCCATTGACTTTATAATCAGATTGAGAAATCAACATATAAGACTTGGTTAAAATTAATGGTTAAAGGCTAAATTAGGAATATCTAAGGGCTAAGCTGTATAATTTACCTATTCATGCTTGGCAAAACAAAGCTCCCAGTATAAGAGCTGTCAAGGACTCTAAGAGACATATGAGTCTTAGCTTGATATTGAGGGGCAGGGAGGAGAAATGGAAGAGCACTGGGCAGCAAGGTATGCTTGGCGCAAACAAATGGGACTGAGTAAGGGCTGGCTAGCCCTTACTGGGAGAGAGCCTGTGTGGGAGATGCCTGAAGCAAGGTTGGGTGGATAGGGTACGGGCCACATAACAAAAGGCCATGCTTGGTAGGAATGTTATAGGAAATAATGGAAAGAGGACACCTGGGTGGCTCAGTAGTTGAGCATCTGCCTTCAGCTCAGGACGTGATCCTGGAGTTTTGGGATTGAGTCCCACATCAGGCTCCTGCATAGAGCCTCCTTCTCCTCCCTTTGCCTATGTCTCTGCCTCTCTGTATCTCTCGTAAATAAATAAATAAATAAATACATACATACATACATACATACATACATACATACATAAAATCTTTAGGAAATAATGGAAATGAGTATGATATACCAGAAGGAGTGTTTGGAGGAAATAAGATGTGTAGTGTATGCAGAATAGCTCTGTGGAACCAAAAGGGCTCATGCCTTGGGCTCTCATACTCAGCAGTTTGAATTTGAGGTGGACCCTTCTTAGTGTCCCACGGATAAAATATTGTCTTTCTTATGTCCCAGAGCTTTGTGAATTTATTTAATTTTGTCCAGCCTAGAAAGGATGAGACAGCTGTTTCCAGGACCTGGACAGATACTCAACAAACATTTCTTGATGAACAGTGATGGGAGGAGGAGATTGGAGTTGGGGCAATAGGTGGGGAGCCCCAGGCCGTATTTCAGGCTCATGGCTACAAAAGGCCAATGGTAGTAGTGCACTGGTGGGCATGGATAGCACAAATGGAACTCAGGAATTTCAAAGCCAGTAACCTTAGGTCTTGGTAATCACATAGAGGGTGAGGGATGAGTCTGTTAAACAATCCATTAAGTATTAGTGGGGGGGAGGGGGTGGTCTATTGTTCAGACCCATGCTAGAGGGGAGGAAAAAGCTGATAAGAGATCTTCTTCATTCAAGGAGGTACAGTGTGGGCAGGTTGAGTACTTAAAGCGACAAAGGACAAGGCCAAATTAGGTGAGAGTCCAAGACCAGTATCAACAAAATGCTGCAGAGATTCAAAGAAGAAACAGATCCTGGCTTGCTGGAGGATCCCTTGTAGGGTTGAAGAAAAGGGGTGAGGGGCGACGTCCAATAGAGAGATAAGCAAGAACAAAAGGAAGTATATAGACGTCACTGGCATTGAAGGAGTAACGTGTCATTCTGGGAGTTTAGATAGATGGAGTGCAGGAAAAGGTAGCAAATCAGGCCAGAAATCAGGCTTTGCATTCAGGGCTGGGACTTTGTTCTGGATTCTTGAAACAGGGAGGTTTTATTGGAATGAGGAAGTGGTAGTGAGCCAACCAGTGGGGAAATTATCACAGGAATTCTGAAAGACTTAAGTTACCTGAGCAGTGAAAGCTCCGTTACCTCTGTTGGGTACGGAACCAGAAAGAAGGGCCAGGGTGGGTAGATGTAGGAATGCCTGCCTACAGAAACTCTAATGTCGACTTTGATCTGCCTTGGAGGTTCACAGAACTTTAGACAACCCAAGAACATCACTGGGAGTTTGTTTAAAATTCCAGTTTCAGGGCCTTTACCTCTGATATTCTGATTCTCTGGGTCTGGTGTAGCTCCATAAATGAGACATTTTTAAAAACCACTCCAGATGATTCTGTTGCAAGTAACCCAAGAATCACATACATTGAGAAATTCTCTGTACCCTAACATGCTTGTCTATGAACTGATTGTGGTTTTTATATAGACTGGTGGTATAAAGCAGTTTTTTTTGTTTGTTTGTTTGTTTGTTTGTTTGTTTTGTTTTGTTTTTAAGGAAGAAGGGAATGGAAGGAAAGGCAGGTGTCAGAGAGAAAATACTACTGAATCTCTTGAGTAGCTCCTCAAGTACAGGAAAAATGGAAATCTGCTGAGTAATTTTCATAGTTCTTCCCAATATTAGCTGTGAGATGATATCTTATAGGATGATTGATTTAAGGGTGATTTGATAGGTCACATTATCAATTAATGTGAAGCCAATTTATCTGGTTTCTTTAACCCCAAAATGATCTTATCAGTATCATGTAATTATGGGGTGATGGTCTTTTGCCTGTCTCCCTGAGAATGACACCAAGGTATCAGGGAGTATTACATGCCAAAGGTGGCGATGGTCATGAACACACTTCCCATCAACCCTTGAACCTTTTCAAAGAGTCTACTTGTTGTTCAACCTGAAAATCGACTTAAAAGAAGTACAATCCCTACTCAAAGATGAAAGATACATGCAGAGAAAGAGAACCTTTGAATTTTAAAAAGAGGTAGCTATTTCATATAAAAGCTGAGCTACATTTCCTTCTCAATCTGCTCCTGCATAATTTTATCCTACTTTCTAATTATGGTAACAGAACAAGAAAAATCCAGACTGCTGTTCACATTCTCACTACTTTCCTTAAGAAAAAAAAAAATGCTACTCAGTATCTATGCCAGAGAAACAAAGACAGGATGTAAATTTTCTTTGTGTGAGTTATCCTTTCTCTCCCTTGTCTTCCTAAAGTCATTGAAAAGAGTGACACTTAAGTCCAATTAAAGGGATTTGGATGAGAAACTTTGAGTTTACAGTTGGTACCAATCAATAGTACAATTTGTCCATCAATAGACTTTGAAATGCTCTTCAAAAATAGCTGCATTTAACCGTGGCTAAATGATTAGAAAATGAAATTTCATTGAGCAGGTTCCCCTTTGTTTGAAAGACTGAACTTCAGAGCACTGAAAAAATCACCCTTTCCCTTTATTATTTGTGTCAAAGTCTGTCCATCTGGCAAGGAGATATTGTGTTGGATGTATCTTGGATACTTTCTAACACAGGTTTTGCCACAGACTTTAACCTGTGACTTGTCATGAATCCTGCATAGAAGAGAAGTGAGGAATTGGGAGTCAGTAAAGAACTAGGAACCAGAATTGAGTTGGTTCTAAGATGAAGGGAAATACGTCTTTCTCCCCAACAGTATGCCCCTAACTTAAGGCCCTGTTAAGACAAATTCCTGTGTTCTCTAGTTAGGGAACTCAAAGGCAAATAGATGTTGGGAAGGCAAATGTGTGTTGCTAAATTTCTCTCACATTTACTACTCATTTCTGAAAGAACCTCAGTGAAGTCAGTGATCTCTGACACACAAGTTGTCACTCTAGGAAGGGATCACTTTCATTTCTTCCCATTGGGTTTTCTTCTGCAGTTACTGGCACAGAATGTAGCAGGTGAGAGAGATGTTTTGTCACCCCCACAGGAGGGAGAAAGGGTAGGTTTGTAGTTCTGGCTCTGGAAGGTGTGGAGTTAAAAGGAGAAGAAACAGAGGTCTGGCATTTGCTCTTCAAGATAGATTCCAAAAGCACTGTGTAAATGACACTAGTGACAACCTCTAGACAGAAAAAGTGGAAGGCGTCTTATGCTCTTTTTCTTTTAATAACTCATTTTTGGGGAGAGTGATTTCTCCTTGGGGCCATTTTTTTTTATTGGTGTATTAGTCAGTTCAGGCTGTCATAACAAAATATCACAGATGGGGGGGCTGCTTAACAAATAGAAATTTATTGCTCACAGTTCTGGGAGGCTAGAAGTCCAAGATGAAGGTGCCAGGCGGTTCAGTTTCTGGTGAGAACTCTTGTCTTGGTTTGCAGATGGTGCCTTCTCACTGTGTTGTTCTCCATGGCTGGGAGAGAGCAAGAGGGCTCTTGGCTTCTCCTTTTCCTGTAAATATACTAATCGCATCAGATAGGGCCCTACCCTTACAATCTCATTTCACCTTGATTACTTCCATGAAAGCCCCATCTTCAAACATAGTCACTTCGCAGGTTAGGGCCTTGACATAAATTTGGGGGACATAAGCATGAGTACATGACACCTGGTGAACATAGCCATGCAAGGCACAGTCCCTTCCTGATATGTTGATTTTTTCTTCTTTGTGTAATTGTCTCTAATTCATTGTTGGATTTAAATTAGCAGCTTTAGTAAAGAGTATTTTGTTTCTAGTGACAAATAGATGCAAATATTTTTATCAAAGAGAAATATCAGAAGTCTGAAACTAAGAATCAAAGAAAATTAATAAACCATGTTAATGGCTAATAAGTGTCAGTGAATTTGTAAATAGCAAAAGCATTTTGCCTTTTACCAACATGATCACATTTAAGGTATTTGTTTTTCCTGGCTCCTACATTAGTCATAGGAGTTGGGTCTTCTAGAAACGAATATTTTTTTCTTTAAAGGGTTATGATTTTGATAAATGTTGTTGGTCATTCTCCCTGGCTCCCCTGAGCTCCTCCCTCCTCTGCCCCCACATACATACCCTGAAGTTGCTTTGGGTTCAGAGTCTCACGTGTATAAAGTAAAATCATGGCCTTTGAATAATGGACAAATCATCTTATCTTTTACAAGTTGGAGAAATTGAAAATAAAAATTTTAACCACTGTACCTTAAAGAGATCTACTGAATGATTACAGAGTTGTTAACCTTTCTATTGCTTCTTTTTTTGTATCATGTGCATTCCTGTCTAGGAGCATAGTTTCAAATTATGGATTTATATTGAAAATATCAGAACAGGGGATCCCTGGGTGGCTCAGTGGTTTAGTACCTGCCTTTAGCCCAGGGCGCGATCCTGGAGTCCCAGAATCGAGTCCCACGTTGGGCTTCTGGCATGGAGCCTGCTTCTCCCTCCTCCTGTGTCTCTGCCTCTCTCTCTCTTTCTGTCTATCATAAATAAATAAATAAAAAATAAAAATATCAGAACAGATTCCCTTAATGCTTTTCCATGGAGAAAATGAGCAGATGCCTCTGTCCCTGCATACCCCCATCCTGAAATTTGGAATGGGTTGGCTGTTACCATTGTCTGCTATTATAATGGCCATAACCTTGGAAGGGAACTTTGGATCTTTCCGATGTCATCTCAGTTTGCTCAGCTGTTTGCTACATTAGAAGCATTAACTAGTTACTATTTCTGTCTCCTGCTCAGAGCCGCTACTGGGTTTCTCTTGGGTAAACGTTTACTTTCCCACAAGGATAGCACTGATGACTGTTCAGGGTCAGGCACAGACATTTCCTGTCTCCTTTCCCTCTTTTTCATTTTGAACTTGGCTAATTTTAATTTTCATTCTTCTGCTTTAAAACTTGCACGTAATTCCCTTCAGGAAAAACTTTTATGTTTCTCATATAACAGTTGTTTTCCATAGTCTCATTCTCTGTGTAACAGTTATGAACCAGATATTTATGAAGGTACAGCTAACCACCAAGGAGAACCCAGCAGAGAGAGCATCTGGCATTTGGGATTCCATGATTACTAAATGTATTAGCTTATTACTAGAATTAAACTCTATGAAGATGTTTCCTTGGCATAAGACATATAGGAGTTCTAATACAATGTATGGGAGTTCTCAAATATTTGTATTAGGAAAAGGTACAAGCTATGTTACTTAAATATGTAAACTGCTTTGCTACTTTTTCATCAATTTCCAGTGTAGTGTGCTACCTTGAGGTATTTTATTATTAGAGATAAGTGTATGGGACATATGAATCTCCTTTAGACACATGCATGTTGTGGAGAAATGCAAAAAATCCGGAACCTGGTAGATTGGTTAAAGAAAAGGAAGAGACTCTCTTGAGCATTTTCACAAACCTAACAATCTTTAGCTAGTTTTTTTTTTTTTTCATTCCAACCAAGACAAGCCATGTGCTGTTCACAAGTATTTGTAGCTGAAGGAAATACACTATTGCCTTTATTGATTTGAGTTCCCCCAGAATCAGACCCTGAGACAAGGATTGGAGTACCACGTGTTTTTATTTATTTATCTAAAGGTGATAAAGAAGAAATAAAGGTGATAAAGGTGATTTGAAGAAATACTTGCAGGGAAGTGGGCAAGTAAGGCAGAGAAAGAAAGACAGCCGGAAAATGAGGTATTGTTAAACCAGTTTCCATGATGAGCATCTGCCACTCAATGGGAAACTCTTGGAAGCAGTGTGGAGGCACTTCAGAGTTATCCCCAAACTAGGAGAGGCATCTGGGGTATTGATCTAACAGCTCTCCATTCATCACCAGTGGAGGGCTGTTCTGGGGTCATTCATTCTTCAGCACTTTCAATAATATGCTCCATGGCTTAAGAGGATTCTACTCCCAGGAGCAAAAGCCCTTAGGCAGAGTTTTCAAGTAGGTACTGATTGAGGAGAAGGTGTGGTGGGACACAGAAAGTGACTACCATAGTAACCATGAACAGAGCAGCTACTCTGGCTTAGCTGGACTCAACATGCTCTTGAGGCCGCAGGAGAAAAATGTCATGTCTTCTTAATTGATGTAGTCTTCAGCCTAGCTGGAAGCTAGGACTTACCCATGTGAGTAGTAAATGATGAGATGCTGCTTATAAATGCTGAGATGATATTATCCATTTTTATTAAAACTGCTGCTGTCAACATCACTAATCATTAAGGAAATGCAAGTCAAAACCACAATGAGATATGACTTCACATTCATTAGAATGGCTACTATTAAAATAACAAGGGTTGGCAAGAAAGGAAAACATTGGAATCTTTCTGCACTGTTGATGGGAATGTAAAACGGTGCAGCTGCTGTGGAAAACAATAGGACAGTTCCTCAAAAAACTAAAAATAGAATAACCATATGATCCACCAATTCCATTTGTAGATATATACCCAAAAGAATTGAAAGAGGGTCTCCAGGTGATACTTGTACACTCATGTTCACAGCAGCATTATTCACAATAGCCAAGAGGTGGAGGCAACAGAAGTGTTATTGACAGAAGAATGGGCAAACAAAGTGTAGTCTAAACATAAAACGGAATACTATTCAGCTTTAAAAAGTAAGGAACTCTGACACATGCTACAACATGGGTAAACCTTGAGGACATTATGCTATGTGAAATAAGCCAGTCACAAAAAGACAAGTATTGTATTATTCCACCTCTGTGCAAGTACCTCGAATAGTCAAATTCATAGAATGATGATTGTCATGGGAGAGGGGAGAAAAAAATGGCTAATGCTATAAACTTAGTTCCTCTGCCTTTTTACTTTTAAGTCTTAGATCTCTTCATTCTAACTACAAATGCTGCTTACTCAGCTCTCTCTGCTGCCCCAGCCCTGCACAGCTTAATTCACTAATTGCCCATGTGTACAACCTCAGACCCGTTCCAGAGTCCTGACCATCCTGAGAAGCACATGATGGACTTCAGTGCTGCTTCCTTCTTGTCCAGTAGGGCTTAGGGTCAAGGCATACTTCCCAGTCCAAGGGCCCAGTAGCCAAGTTGCAATTACTATGCACCCACTTTGGGTTTCTCTCCAGGCACTGCCTGTATTGCTAGATCCTGGCATCCACAGTCCACTGACCAACAACAGCATCATCACCTGGGAGCTTAGTAGAAATGTAGAACCCTGAGTCTCACTCTGACCTACTGAATAGGAATCATCATTTCAACCAGAACCCTTGTTGATTCCTGTGCACAGAAAATTTGAGAAGTAGTTAGGAAGACTCTAGAGCAGTGGTTCTCAACTTTGGTTGCCCATTAGAATCATGTGGTTAGAGAAGGATTTTAAAAAATTGCCAGTACTCTGAAATTCTAATTGTGTTGCCACGGGGTACAACATAGTAATTGTTTAACCATTTATTAAATAGTGATTATGCTAAGAAGTCCGAATGTGTTAACTAATTTAAGTCTCATAAAAACCCTATAGGGCAGGCCCCTAGTATTATTTCCATTATACACTGGAGGTACAACGTAGTGCAGTACTTTGTTCAGGGTGGTCCATGGCAGAGTTGGAATCTATAGAGTCTGACTCTAGAGCCCATCTTCTTAACCATTATGCTCTCTTTGAATAAAAGTCCTTTAATACAAAGTGAGAAGATCTCAGTGAATACATTACATGCAGGCAGGTTTTACTACGTGGCTCATTCACTCAGTCTAGGCTGACTCTGCATAACATATGTTTGTTTTTTTGTGTATTTGTTTACAGTGTATCCCCATCCCCACCCCTTACCCCGTTCCCCCTCACCTCCAGGCCAGCTAAGTCAGCCTCTGATGGTCAAGATCTGTCATTGTCCTAGAACAGGCTTCAGGCAAACGAGGAGTCAGAAGAATCTTAGAGGGAAACCAGTATTTAAGAAGGTTGGAAAGGATGAGAATCCATGAAGGGGACTTAAGAAGATAGATCATCTGATGCACTGAGTAAAAGTCAAAGTTTTCCTCCTCGGTGAGGTCTGTTCTACAGCCACTTGGCCTTTGAAGCAGCCATTTCACTGCTGTTTCTCCACATTTGTCCAGGAAGCACTCCTGTGAATTACTTTCCTCTCTTAAGCCTTTCCTAACTGGCATCCCTGAGATAGTTGGTGCCCTCCTTTTGCTGCTCACCAAGTTCTTTCAACCTACACCCAATCATTCAGGATTCTATCTCTTACTTCTCTAGGCAATTTCTAGTTGCCATTTTTAAATAATTGGCTCAATTCCCCACTTTTATTTTTATTTTTTTAAAGATTTTATTTATTCATGAAAGAGACACACACACACACACACACACACACACACACACACACACAGAGGAGAAGCGGCCCCATGTAGGAAGCCTGATGTGGGACTCGATCCCGGGACTCCAGAATCCTACCCTGGGCTGAAGGCAGGCCCCAAACCGCTGAGCCACCCAGGGATCCCCGATTCCCCACTTTTAAATTACCTTATTGATTTTACTGCCTATAAATCTTTTCTGATCCATTGTAAATTTAGCATTTGTAAAGCCTACCATTATGACAGAAAACATGAAATGTTTTCTTATAGCAAAACAACTGTATGTCAAGTCAGAAAACATGAAAATGTTTTCTTATAGCAAAATAAGAACTGTACATCGAGTGTGGTTGTATTAAGAAGTCTTGAGATTGTAGAAGGAAGAAAAATGTTTTCAAAAAATGATAGAATTCACTAGGCACTGAGTATTTTTTATAGTAGTCAGCATTAAGTCAGTTGAGTAAGAGTGAGGCTTGGGGGTACATACAGAAGACAATTATGGCTATTAAGAGCAAAGTGACCCCATGCTAAAAGTAAAACAGGAGACGTTCGTCTCACTGCCTAGGGGACTTTTTCTCTTGGCCCCAGGAGAGGGACAGTCTTTATGACGGCCCTCCCAATTCTGACAGGAATTGCAAGTTCAAAGTGTTCCCCAAACCACACTCAGTTTCAACAATTCTTTAGTAGGACTCACAGAACTCGCTGTAATCTCTTTTACTTAGAGTTCTGGCTTACCACAGTGAAAGGATACAGATGAAAACCAGCCAAAGGGAAGAAGCACATAGGGCAGAAGCCAAGAAAGGTACCAGATGTGGAGCTTCCATTGTTCTTGTCTCCATACACACTCCTAGTTTTATCGAAAGCTAATTGACATATATAGCATTGTATAAGTTCAATATGTACAAGGAGTCGATTTGATACCTCTTTATGTATTGCAAAATGATGACCACCAGAGTATTAGCTAACACTTCAGTCCTTTTGCATAATTACATTTCTTTTTTTTGTGGTGAGAATATATAAGATATAGTCTCTTAGCAAGTTTCTTTTTTTTTTTTTTGAGGGAGATGAGAATGATATGCTTTAATTTTTTTTTTTTAACCAGGAAAGAATCAGGATGTTTGCTTTTGTTTACAGATTTAAAAGTGCCACCACCAGAATAGAACAAAGACTGAGATAGTTTTTTTTTAAAAGGGCGGTGGGAATCACCAAAAGAAATTCTGTCACAATTAGGAGGAAAAAAATTAGGTTTCTTGTAAGTCCAATTCAAATACCAGGTTGTTTGTAGATATTTAAAAACAAACAAAGGTTTGGTACAAGACGAGCAGATGAAAAAAGAGGAGTCCAGGAGGGCTGGGGAATGATGTGAGTGAGGACAGGTGGACCCTATAGCCCAGATGTGGGATGTGGCGAATGTTGTGGGGGGGGTGCTCACAGATCTCGGGGAGCCAACAGCTAGCTGCACATCATACCCATCACAGATTTCTGTTTTGGGGAAAATATTCCCTGTGAACTTGGTGTTTTCTTCATCTTTTGAGCAGCTGAATCTTCTATCCATTTTTGGTTAAAATAAGCAGAAGTGGGTCTTAGCAAGTTTCAAGTCTATAATACAATTTTATTATCTATAATCACTATGCTGTACCCTTTAACCAACATCTCTTCATTTCTCCTACCCCCCAACCCCTGGTAACCACCATTCTCTTCTGTTTCTCTGAGGCTTATTATTATTATTATTATTCCACATACAAGTTATATCATAGAGTATTTGTCTTTCTCTGTCTAACTTATCTCACTTAGCATAAAGCCCTCAAGATTCATCCCAGTTGTCATAAATGGCAGAAGTTCCTTCTTTCTCATGGCTGAATGATATTCCTGTGTGCATGTATATCTCACATCTTCTTTATCCATTCATTCATTAATGGACATTTAGGTAGTTTTCGTATCTAGGTTACTGTGATTAATGCTGCTATAAACATGGTGGTGTCAATATCTACAAGATCCTGATTTCAATACATTTGGCAATATATCCAGAAGTGGGATTGCTGGATCATAGTCTGTTGTCCTTTCTGTAGTCTCAGGACTGTATTATTCTCTTGGTATAGATGTTTGACAATATGCACAGAGTATTGCCAGCCAGGGAAGATCACATGAGCCGTTGACATTCAGATTATACAGATTATATACTGGGGCTCAATCACATATTTCCCATGGCTGACCTTTTAGTTTCCAATGCTTCTAGAGGTAGAACTAACACAGTGTGGCCCCAAGCCCACATCATAGTCATATTGCTAGACTGTCCAGTGGCCAAAGCCCACAGGCAAACAAAGGCACTACTATCAAGCATGACAGTCCAGGGGCCTGGAGATCACTTCCTAGTAGCCGAGGGCAAAAGAGAGACCTCTTTTTGGGTAAGGGTAATTCTTCACCACATGGCACCTCAGCATCTACCTAATATCCAGGTCTCAGTTTCCCTATCTTTTTCTTCAGAGAAGACTTTCTTTCTCCTCAGACTGAGCTGTCCTTTCATTTTAGACCACATTCTTTTCCTTTATAGTATTTCACACCATTTGTCATAAATAGCTTGAGCAAGTATCCCATTAACGTCTGTCTTTCTCATTGGATTGTATATCCCATGAGGCCAGGACCTAAGTAAGCCTGCCTTGCGCACCAGTACCAGGCCAGCTTTTGGCACAGTGCTGGGCTCATAAAATGACCTAAAAAACAAATACGTATAGTTTGAGGCTGAGTTAAAAAAAAAAAAAAAAAAAAAACTCTCAGACTGTCTCACCACTTAATGTGACCCTGGAAAGTAAGTAAAGGACTGAGGTTTTATGCAGTGCTTGGCACCGGCCCTGGCAAGGTGGGTGCTTATGTTAGCCCTTCATGTTTTCAAGCCTGCTTTCTCGTGAGTCATTGAAAATTGATGGTAGATAGAATAACGCAGTTCAATTCCAGGGGGGAAGACCTGGAGGCTGAAAAGACATGGGAACGATCTTGAATATAATACTTTGCTAAGGAAATGCATTCCATTTGGAAAAAAGGAAAACAGAGCTACTGAGCTTTTTATACTTGCACTGACACTTGTCAAGGAGTTCTCTCTGGGCTATATATACAGCTTGGGTGGTAGACCAGGTGCCTCTCTGAGTGCTGGGGCAAAATTCTTCCTTGGAAAATCACTCTAGAACCTTCTCCTTGTGCTTCCAGTTTCTCATGTCTTCCTCTCAGCTACTTCCTTGTGCTATAGGGGGCAGAAAGCCCATCCATTTAATAATGACTTTGCTTACTTGCTCCTCCCTGCCCACAGCCTCTCCCTACTTCAGTTTCAGCTTAGCCAAACTATACATATTGAATTCTTCTAATCTTTCCTGACAGATCAATCTTTCTCAGTCCTTAATTATTCATGTGGTTCTCCTCCGAATTCCCTTCAGGCCACTGGCTCTTTTCTGGCAGTTGACAAGTCTTGTCTGATGCAGTTCATTTCATTCCCAGGAGGTGGGCATTGGTGCTTATGACTAGGACCCCCCCAAAAGGACAGAGGAGGTGATGACTAGGGTGTGGGAGGTAAGATGTGCTTCAGGAGTAGGGGTTAGGATGACTCTCAACTTGAATTCTGGCACCAACCCTTAATAGCTGTGTGACACCAGATAAACCACCTCTTCAGCTTCCTCAGTTGCAAGATGAGATGAAAATAATATTGAGCTTGTATGGGTTGTCATAAATATTAAGTGAAGTACTGCGCCATAGCAAATGCTCCCTCAGTGGAAGACTTTATTATTATTAGCAGTGGCAAGCTCTCTTTCCTCTTCCACACACAGTTGCTCCTCCACTGGCAAGCCATATGCCCACATTCTCGCCACTAAGTCTGTGTAATCCTTCAGGATAAGAATTTGCTGCCAGAATATCCTAGTTAGAATGCACCTGGAGCAAGATATAAGCAAAAAAGGGGAAGTCATTTCTTTCCATGCAAATTGTCAGGAACAGAATGGATTAGATTTCTTAGTTTAGAAGTCTCATCACCTTGTATTTGAACTATAGGCAGAGCCTCCAGACAAGCCTCCTTATCTCTCTCTAGAAGACTGAACAAATGTCTACTTTCCCAGCGCCGTCCCAATTTAAGCACCAAAAGTCTGAGGACCCAGGAAAGTCCCCAGGCCTGAGCCAATGGGAACAGCAGGTTATCCTAGAGTAAACCCCCTTTTTCTTTTTTTTTTTTTTCAGAGACATGGCACAGGGCTCAAAACCCTGCAAAACCCCCCTTTTTCCAAATAGCTTTGATAATGCCACCATAATACAGATCTCAAAACCACCATTTTATCATCTGAATAACCCAGAGGCTCCCCATTGCTTAGTCTGGCAACTGCAGCTCCTCTCAGTATGGTCCCACCTTGCCTGCGAGCCTCATCTGAATGTTCTCACCCCCAGCACTTTGTTCCCAACTGCTTCTCCCTGTCATGTTCTTCCATCCACAGGCCTTTGTTGGACTGATGCTCCCTCTTTATAAAGTGCTTTTCCCTATAAAGTCAGCTAAAACCCAGTCCTGCCAATCAGGGATGCGGGGCTGGATCTCAGGACCCCAGAGAATAGTTAATGCCAGGGTCACAAGTGTCTCCATTGGTTTTCCTTAAATCTGGTGAATTCCACTGATTAATGGTATTTCTCTGATGCACATAGGCACTTGAGCCAGGAGTTATGATCTAGTACGGGGTGGGCCTTTAATCCCTAAACCTATCTGTCCCTGTCCACTTATTACCCAGGGTCAAAAGAAACACAACTACATGAAATCAGGAAAACAATGCATGAAATAAAATGAGAAGTTGAAAAAAGAAATAGAAAATATAAAAAATGAACCAAACAGAAATATTATATCCCATAAAACCTACCATGTTTACAGCTTTGTGGAACATAAAGTTACTGTTGTAGCAACTCCACTCTGCCCAGTGGTGTGAAAACAATCAGATAATATGTAAATGAGTGAATATGGCTGTGTTCTGATAAAACTTTACAAAAACAGGTGTTGGGTTGGATTGGTCCTTGGGCTATATCAGTTCCTGATCTAGTTTATTTCCCTTATTTTACAGATGAAGAAACCAGAGAGAGAACGCCAGTTGCTAGTTTGTGCAGAAGTAATGCTAAGCTCTTAACTTTTCAACATTTCAGAGCCTAATACAAATCCTTCCACTTCATGTCACCATTCAACCACTTCTGGGTCAGCCTCCCTCCTGGGCTTTAATCCCGCCCTGCTGGATGCAGTGATATGATTAGAGCTGCAGGGATAAGGATGGAAGGTGGAAGTGGTAGGGCTCAACAGAGCATATGATAAAGTGACCTTTCTCCCTCATGGTGCTCTATAACACCTCGACACTTTGTAGTGCCTTTACTTCTGCTGAGTGTAATTTCTTAAAATGGAGATCTAAGAGATATGCATATTCCTTTTTTTTTTTAAAGATATTATTTATTTGAGAGAGAGACAGAGATAGCAACAGAGAAGGCACAAGCTGGGAGGAGAGAGAGAAGCGGCTCCCTGCTGAGCAGGGAGCCCAATGCGGGGCTGGATCCCAGGACCCCAGGATTGTGACCTGAGCCGAAGGCAGCTGCTTAGGTGACTGAGCCACCCCGGTGTCCTGATATACATAGTCTTTACATCTTATTTACTTTTCTAAGAAAAAAAAATTTAGAGAAAGAACATCTGAAAAGAGCGTATGGAAGGCTGGGGTTCTTTGTGTCTGGCAGAACTGTGGTTGGTAGAGTTAAATGGGAGATAATAAATAGGTTTTATCTTGTGGGCTGTTTCTGTTCCCTTGTTCCTGGATGCCTGCAGCACTGTGATGGGAAGTGCTGTGAAGTTATCTGGGCCAGAGAGAACTCTGTGATTGACCAGCAATGTCTGCCATGGCACAGACTGAGGGAATGGGGCAGGCAGGTTATAATTTATGGTAGTACCTCTCTAGAAAGTAATGAGAAAGGTAAATGAAATGAAAGTAAATGAGAAGGTAAACAGGAATACATCATTAATCCCCTTTTGGCATGAAGCACTTGGTCTCTCTTCTCATTTAGTTTCCACATTAGCATTTTCTATTAATAAGCAGCCAGAGGTACTTACCCATTTTGTTGGTCTGTCTGAGAGCATTTGAGTGAGGAGATGATCTCGCTAATGCCCGGGGGCAGATGGAGACTGATAACAAAGGTATGGAGATGAGAAATATGACCTCTGAGTGGACAGAGCCATAGGCCTGATGGGTCAAGGGCAGGAAAGCCTTTCTAAGCAATGGCAAGTGGAATGTGGGAGAGCAGAGAGTTCCCACTGCAGGTCAAAGGGCACCTTGCACCCCACGTCTCAGAGCAGGAGGTCAAGTCTTAGCTCTTTCTCTTGAGCCCTGGCTCCTGTTTTTCCATCTACATGTTCCTGCCTGTGAGTAGCCTTGTCAGGTCAGGCCAGGATTTTATTGCTTTGGCTAAAGGCCTTCACAGGAAATACTCTCATCTGCCAAATGTTTATGACTTCGTATACATCACCCACTCCCTCCTGGCACCGTTTTTCTTCTGTTGGGAACAGGGGGGGAGGTAGGATTGCAGGAGTCCTGCTGCTACGCCAGGTGATTCAGCTTTGCATTTTCTCTCATAAAGATACTCCTTGTTAAGTAGTTTAAAAGTAGAAATAGTAATTGGGGAAAACAATTCTTAATGAAGTGCTTAGGCAAAGAGAACTGGAACATGCCACTGCATTTCCACAACTATTATTTCATGTTGTTTATTTTGACCCAGGTTAAACTGTCATATCCCATTTTCTGAAATTATTTTTGAGATAATAGAGCTTTTTGAAAGTTTACTATATTGAATTTATGTACATTTTAACATATGCAGAGGCTTTTCACATTGAGCAGTAAATTTTATTCTTTAAAACATGAATTTTTTTTTCTTCCTTTTTAATCTTTATTCTTTATTATTATTATTTGCCTTTGCACTGGCTAGAACAGCAGTATGTTGAATGAAATTTTTTTTGTATATATACTTTTTATTGGAGTTCTATTTGCCAACATATAGCATAACACCCAGTGCTCATCCCAAGTGCCCCCTCAGTGCCCGTCACCCAGTCCCACATTCCCCGCCCATCTCTCTTTCCACTACCCCTTGTTCATTTCCCAGAGTCAGGAGTCTCCCATGTTCTGTCACCCTCTCTGGTATTTCCCACCCATTTTCTCTCCTTTCCCCTTTATTCCCTTTCACTATTGTTTATATTCCCCGAATGAATGAGACCATATAATGTTTGTCCTTCTCTGATTGACTTACTTCACTCAGCATAATACCTTCCAGTTCCATCCATGTTAAAGCAAGTGGTGGGTATTTGTCCTTTCTAATGGCTGAGTAATATTCCATTATATTCATAAACCACAGATTCTTTATAAAACATGAATTAAACAAAAATTTCTGTATCCTTGCCCACAATCTCCCTCTCCCAAACTCCAAGGGAGGGCTGTCCATTCATGGCCACTATGGCAGCCACATTTTATATGCCCTTGCATCTCCTCTCACCCCTGCCCCACTGGCAAGGGGTAGCAGAGTTTGGACAGTGCCTGTGATATGTGACTCCGATGGCAGAGCACAGAATGTGAGCTGGGTGCAGCACATTCCTTGGTCTGGGATTGGGACGCATGAAAAGGCTAAAGCAGCAGGAAAGTGGAAAGTTTGAGTAACACATGAGGTCAGAGACACTACAATGGGCCTATTCTCTGCACCCCAAAAACAAAACAGAATCAAAATCAGCTTGCATTTTCCTCTTATGTTTTTTAATCGCTTGATTTCCTAGAAAAATCAGAGCTTCCCAGCGAGTTAGAGCTTTAGTGGAAGTTAGGTGTTTCCGCAACTAGAATAAATTCTTCTAGTAAACCAGGGCATCACTCAGAGGCAAGTGTGCAATCCTGGGGCGGCTTTGCCACATGCCTAATGGGGCTCAGCCCCAGGGGTGTCCTAGAAGGGTCATGTCATGTTGATGTTGGCTTCTCCTCATCTCTTCCGCACCACATCATTTTGTCCCAAAGCCTGAGTTTATAGAGCCTCCTTGGAATTACTACTTTGAGGAGAGAGAGAATAATCTCATGACTAAAAATACTGTGTGTGTGACTCTATTTCCCCATTTACAGAAAGCAGGGAACCCTGCCTTCTCCCATCCCTGTGTTGCCAGGGTTGATAGAAAATGAATGTGAGGCGCTGAATGATTTAGAGGGCAGATGCTATGCAAATGAAGGCCGCAATAATAGCTGTGCTTGGCACACCTGAGCCCACAGTAACCTTTGGATGGCCTTTTTGGAAATAAGATGAGAGCTGATATTTAATAAAGCTTATGTTTTTGAGAAGATTGTGGGGAGAATCTTGCTGGGAAGATTTAGGCTTTGGTGACCTTTCTATGCCATTACAAATAGTGTCAGCAGGTTAACGTGATGCAGAATATGTTCACTGTTGTAGAGAAAAAACCTTTATGTTATTAGACTTTCTTTTTTTCTCGTTGAAAGACACTAAAAGCCTCCATTTCACTGGATTTGTCCTTTTGAATCTGCCTGAATTTGGGGCCAGTTTCCACCATGCATGAAAGGAGCGTGGTAATCATGCCTATATTGAGGGTCAGTGAACTATGGATTGCAGTACTTTGCAGAGATATTGCATTTACTGCAAAGCCATCAGCATGGCCTTATTATTTTATCTAGAGGATGTATAGGACACCTAATATGTTTGTTTACTGGTCCTTTTTTTATTAGTCCCTACTAGGCCATTTGGACATCTGGTCTTCAAAGCCCTGATTTTTAGCATCACTGATGGCTTAAACCAAGGCATGCCTATTCCTTTCATTAAAAAGTAGGAATGAGATAATACATATAAAAGACTAGATAGAAGGTATGTCTACTTTAAAGAAGAATAAAATAAACATCAATGTATCTACCAGTCTGAGTAGGGAACAAAATAGCAGCCCTTAGCAGTGCTGGGTGCCCCTCCTTGACCGCACCCTCTCACACCCCACTTGGACATATCAACCTGCCTGCATCTTATGTTACTCATTCCATTGCTTTTCTTGGTTGTGCTGTGTAGCTCTTCCCAAACAATACATTCATTTTTGCTTATTTTGAATTGTATATAAACAGAATGATCCTGTATGTATTCCATTTTGACTTCCTTCTTTAATTTATCAACGTGAGTTTCCTTCACATTGATGCAGTGCTCAATTCAATGCCACAGTTTATTCATTGAACTGTTGTTGAAGAGCTAAGTTTTTTCTAGATTTTTGCTAGTATGACACTGCTGGATGAACATTCTTGAATAGGTTTCCTGATGTATACTTGCAAGAGTTTCTGCAGGGTTCGTATCAAGGAATGAAATTGCTGGGGCTCAGGATGAACACAACATATGTAATGCAAATTACATAGCTACAAAGCTTCCGATAATAGCTTTTAGTGAACAGAAATTCTTGATTGTAATGTAGTCAAATTTATCAATATTTTATATATTACATACACATTGATGTGTTGTTTATGGCCAGTGCCAATATCTTACTGATTACTATATCTTTATAAAAGATGTGATTTCTTCAAGACAAGTCCTCCTTCCAAGTTGTTCTTCTGAAGCATCTTGGTTATTCCTAGCCCTTTAGGTTTCCACATAAACTGTAGAATCCAGCTTATCCAGTTCCATAAAATATTCCTTTTGGTATTCTCAATAGTACTACATTGAACACTTGGGTCAATTTAGGGAAAATTAATATTTTTACTACTCAAGTCTTTTTATCCATGAATTATTTAGGTCTCCATTTATTTAAGTCTCTGAAGTCTTTCATTAAAAATTTCTCATTTTCGGATGGACCTAGAGGGTATAATGCTAAGTGAAGTAAGTCAGACAGAGAAAGACAAATACTGTATGATTTCACTCATATATGGAATTTAAGAAACAAAATACAATGAACAAAGAAAAAAGAAAAAGAAAAAAACAGACTCTTAACTACAGAGAACAATCTGATGATTGCCAGAGGGGAGGTGGATGGGGAGGTGGGTGAAATAGGTAAAGGGAATTAAGAGTAAAAAAAAAAAAAAAAATCTTATTTTCTTTATGAAGCACCTGTAGGTATTTAGATTTATTCCTGAGAAATAGGTATTTGTATATAACTATTGTGATGGTAGCTTTAACACTTAACATTTTAAAATTATAAAATTTAGTATATATGTAACTTAATATTTTATCAATCATTATTAATCACTTATTAATCATGTATCCATAGATTCTTTTGAGTTTTGTATCAGTGGTCAATGATGAAAAGTTTGGTGTTTTTTATTCCATTCATATATATATATATATATATAATCTTACTGTATTAACTAGGACTTCCAATAGGAGTAGCTATAGTGGGAATTCTTAATTTTCTCCTGCTCTAAATAGTGTAACAGAGTATTTTTTAACATTTCACCATTAAATGTATTATTTCCTAAAGACTTTTGTATAGATATACTTTATTAGGATGTTAGGGAAATGAAATTCTTTTCTGTTCTATATTTGCTAATTCTATTCTTATCATGAGTAAATGTCAAGTATTATTGAATTATTATTATTTTGTATCTACAGAAATGATCAGATAGTGTTTATTCTTTAGGTTGTTAATGGTATGAATTACATTAATCTTTTAAGCTAACCTTACATTCCTGGCATACAACCAAGGACACATGATGGTCATCCTTTTTCATACATTGCAGAGTAGTAGAAAGATCCAAACCCTGAGTCAGAGAACTTATATTTTTAAGTCTGTCTCTTGCTTACTTTTTATTTTTTATTATAAAGGCCATATCTTAATGATGTTGTCAGCCACCAGATTTTAACAGAATAAACAGTAGTTTCCTTCTCGTTTTCAGTTATCTCATTTTAAAATGTTAGAGACTTCATTAAAAATTATAGATGGTGTTACAATATATGTAGTTTGTATATCTTACAATCCATTGTATTTTTATGATTACCATTACTCTAAATCTATATCCAGGAAAAAAGCATCCATATTCTTCATTCTTACTATCTCGATACAAGTTGAAAAGATCAAGAAAATTACTAACTTGCATCTTCCTTCTCTCTAAGCCTCACTCAGAGGAAGTAAAGGTTGAGTGTAAAAGATCACAATCCAGGTTTTCTAATTTTATTTCTCTTCCCAAGTTGCTGTGGATAAATTGCACATTCCTGAAGCCTCAATTAATTGCTATGAAATTAAAACTCAGTTCCACTAGAAGTAATAGATACCTTTTATTGTATTCCTACATGCCAGGCATTGTACTAGGAATTTTTCATATATTTTACATATTTTGGAATCCACGACCCTGGGAGTAGTTATCATTCCCATTTTATAGATGAGAAAACTGAGTTTAAAAGAAGTTGAGTAACATGCCCAACATCTTACGGGATGGAACAAACCATCCAGGACTGTCCTCCTCCCATACCACAAATGTTGCCCTTTCTCAGTTTATTGGGGTATTACTAATAATACAAGGTGATGACTTGCTTAGACCATTGGAAAGTCTAAGTTCCCAGTGTAAAACTACTTAATCCCCCTTATATGCAAACTTGTAATTTAGATAGAGCTAGCCTCTGTCCCTTTTCCCCCCCAACTCTAGACAAACCACATTAATACATTACAAGATATATTATGGCTGGAGACTGACTTTAAAATAAAATTTTGTGATTCCCTTTTGGGAATAATGGGATCCTACTGTTTCACTTTGTGAAGTTGGACTTTGAGCTTTGTTATGAAGGCCCCTGTTCTTAACTACTTGTTTAAATACTGCAGGTCATACATTTCTGCAATAGTGTAGATGAGAAGGTTGATGAAGGAGGTGGATTGGCATAAACCTCTTTTCTCAGGAACAGTCTTTTCATCCCCACTTTTTCACTAGAGAAAGTAATTTCATCTCAAGAATCCGTTACCTCTGAAAATGGAAGATAAACACTTAACTTTTCCATGGGAGTCTAGGGAGGTTAGTTTTTGAGGCATTTTGAGCTACTTGGATAAGAGTTATTCTATCATTTCTGATTTTAAAGAATTACCACTGTAATATCCTGTTTATCTCAAACATTCTTCCATCTGCCATTCTTCCAAGTTGCTAGGGCTTTGCAAAGGAAACCTCGAAAACTGGCAGAGTAGAAAGCCTTAAGAAGGTGGAGAACACTGCCTCATCGGGGTGGGTGGTATGTAGAAAGAGAAGGATGAGGGCAGGTGTGTAGAGGGACCTTGTTTCCTCATTAGAGAGAGGACAAATAACTTTAAGACAGTGACTATCTTATTTATAAGAGTTGGTGGTGGCCACCAGTAGAATTGGGCCTAAGAAGGGGTTTGGTAGGACATCCTGCTCCCATTGACCAATAGCTCACTCTTTGGATCCCAAAGGTTTTGTGATCCTTTGTGGTCTCTTTAAAAATGCTTTTATGTCTGAAAGAAAATTTACTGAAGATGTTATCAACTAGTATCTTACCAGTTTATTCAATTGTTTTTAAAAATTGTATTCAGTAACTACTACGTGCCTTAAACAATGCTAAGATCAGGGGTTATAAAAAGGAAGGAAACAGAGCCTTCTCCTTTAAGGACTTCATTTGCTGGTGCAATATACACAAGAAAGCTACAGCGATAGCAGTGGGATCAGTGTCTACACACACACACACATACACACACACACACACACACACACTTTCTATGGAATCACAGAAGAGGGACATCATGATGACCAGTATGCTGCTCAGCAGGGGTGGTGGTGCTGATGGCCATCTGGTGGCATGAATGGGTGGCAAAGGAGACACATCAAACGATGAGATGACAGTGAGATTAAAGACTGGGGTACTGGTAGGTGAAGATAAACTTCACCTGCTTTGCAATTTTGTTAAAGATTGACCAATACAGGAGAGAACTCTGAGGGCAACTTGATCTAAACTCTTTGTCAGAATGAAAATGTCCTGTTCCTGTTGCTTAACAGGAGGTCACGGGACCTCCACCATTGCAAATCTTTCACTGTCCCCAGCAGTATAAGCAACCAGATTTTTGTCCCTCAGCAATTCTTGGGAGTCTTCCCAAGGGTCTGGGTCTTTCCCACCACCGCCTTTGGCATCATCCCAGCTTCTGAACCAAACTGATTTTTTTGAAGGGTTCATTCTTCAGACTTACTATACTCAGAGCAGATCGAGGGCTGTCTATATTCCCCATACTGGAGATGGATTGTGGCCTCCAAACGACCCATTTGTAACAATGGAAGTGACTTGTGGCTTTGAAGCAGGCATGCTCCTGGTCTTGTGCTGGAGGAATATGCAGCTGCTTGACTTCTGGGTGCTGTTAGACACACAGCCTCACTGGGGAGTGGAGAATTGTGTTTCTCTTCAAAAGAACGTAGTTCTTTCCTCACCATAAAAATTTTGGTTTCCCTGGCACATTTTTTTCTCAAGCTATTACTTAAGAGAGAGCAGTAGGAATATGAATAATGCAAAACTTGAGCACAAAACTTGTAATGGCAAGAGTCTGAGCTTCTGAGGTTCATTCAGCCTGGGGATTTGACAATATTGCTAAAGAACACAGGAGTCCTGCCCATGATTTCATTTAAGGAAATAGTTGAGTGAGAAGAGAGTCCAAAGCTGTAATATCCTTTCTTTCTCTTTTTGACCATTTTACAATGTTGAGAGAATGAGAGGAGAATTGAGTGTTTATAGTTCCTTTTCTCAGCCAGCCAAATACAAGTCTGTGTATTGAGTCCAAGGAGAACTGGGACTTTGAGGAGAGTGCCAATGCTTTGAAAAGCAAAATACAGACGGACAATTTTTTATCTTAAATTAGCACCCTGACACATGAGGAGAATTCTGATACTCCCCATGCTGGTGTGCACTGCTTTATTTTGGGAACTCTGAAGTCCTTTCATGGATCTGCCATTTTGTGTGTGTGTGTGGTGGGGTTAAATTAAATTTGTAGGAAACTAGTACTTCTAAACCCAAAATATTCAGACCAAAAAACATCATCACTATCATTTGATTAGTTTACTAGTTCTTGAGGCAAATGGAGACTGATTGACTGATTGCCAATCAGCTGGCACTGATTCCTGATCTTGAACCATGAGGCAAGAGTTAGATGACTTTAGAGAGAAAGCTGGTGTTGGAGGAAGGAGAGCAAGAGAACTTTACTATTTATTGAACATACTTGGTGCTATGTCCTACAATAGGTCCTTGATGTGAAGTACTTTCTGTAATCCTCCTGACAGCCTTGAGGTGTTTTATTATCCTATTTGACAGATGGCCAGATAAGTTGAGTAAGTTGCTTATGGTCTCAAAGACAGCATGTGGTAGAAGGAGGGGACAGACCAGCATCACTCTGAAACTAGCCTCTTTCCACTACACTAAGGCGGAAATATCACTCCCAATATCACTCACCCACGTGCCACCATCGGTGGGCCTTGTCTCACTAGTAAAACCCTGTGAAACTACATTCAGGGTAAAGGGAGAGCCCACCTCAAGGCCTCCAGTGTTTTCTTCAGGTGCTCCCATTGAACCTTGCTGTTCATACATCCTTTCTCATGTCTAGAAAAGTGGCAGCTGCTAAAGTATATTGCTTGGATCCCCACTGCAACTCTGAACTCTAGAGAGGGCTTTGTAAAGACAAGAATTAGGCTCAACAGTATGAATGTGGAAGGGTAGATGAGTTGGGGGAGCCCTGCCGGGTGGATTCGCTTTGAGGGTCTGTAGTATGCCTTGCTCACTATTACCTTCTGACTCTTTACTGTAGCTATACTGTAGAGTGGCAGCTGTTATTCTAAAGTGGAAAGTCGAATGAATGTTAGATTTTGCAGTGCTTACATTTTGAACCTGTTTTGTACTACCTCAGGTATTCAGGTTATTGGAATTTAAAATCAGTACAAAGTATTCCTTCATTAAATAAACAGTTATTGTGCACCTTTTGTATTATCAGTTTCCCTTGTTGGACCTTGGTATTAAATGTTTCTTAAGATGTAGTCCCTGCTCTAGAGTACCATCTAGTGGGGTTCTGGAGTAGTACAGAGGAGAAAGCAGTTCCCTTCTGTGGGTGGAAGAGAAGGTTCCAGAAGAAAGAGCATTTGAGATGGGCCTTGAAGGATGAGTAGGAGTTTTCCAGGAAGAGAAGGGAGGAATAAGCACTGGAGATAAATTACCATCACACAAGCACATAGAATAAGTACTACATAAGTGCAAATAGCACCGTACAAACTTTGCAGTCACTACATGTATTTTATTGCGGAGAGATCCTAACATATTTAACTCTGCAACAGTACATTATCATTGGTTTTTTGATGCTATCAATTCCAGTTACCACAATCACTACCTAAAATTGTTATTTGGCATGCCCACATTAGGTTCAAGTAAGTAGAGTTCATTCGATGGTGATACGCATTGTGACAATTTTGGTCACCTTAGGAAGGTGTACAATTTAAGCAACTTAATATTTATTGAGTACCTACTTTGTGCCAGCCTCTATGGAATTGGTTACATATATAATCTCATTTAGGTTTCACAACAATCCTATGAGCTGAGTGTTTTTGTCTATATTTTACAGTTGAGGTAAGTGGGACTCAGGTCAAGGAATATAGTTGGACGGTTTAGATAGGACCTCCGTACTAGCTATTTGTTTGACCTTGTGCAAGTTCCTTAACTCCACCCCCCCCCCCCGCATATCAGTTTCTTCATCAGAGAATTGGAAATAATAATTGTATATTTATCAAAGGGTTATAGAGGGATTAATTGGCCTTGGCCCAGTGCTCAATGAAGTATGGCTATTTTTACTTATTATTACAAAGGGTAAGAAACTTGCCCAGAACTGATCATGGTTCTGTCTGATTCCACAGCATGCACTTGCATGTTTTCAAATTAGAGCTCCAATAAGGAAGATTTGCAAAATAAAGTTGTTGAAAGAACATGTATCATAAATAAGTAAATGAAGGTCAGCATTACACACAATCAAAAGAATCCCTGTGATAATGAGGTGGGGAGGAAGCAGATGTGAACACAAGAGAAACAACTTAAGGGTTTCAAAACCCATACATGGGACCAATTCCAAAACCTTCCCTTCTTGGATTCTTTTTTTTTTTTTCTAGTCTGTCTATTTGGTTTAAAAAATTTTTTCAGTCTTTTCATCTTTACCACGGATATTAGGAATATGTAGGATAAAGCAATACTGTAAATCAATAATTAGATATATTATGTAATTTCTTTTATATCTAGCCTTATTTCCTTTCAACAATCAACTTTTTGGCTATTACTAATTTGTGCTCTGCTGCTTTAACAGTTGCAAAATTTGGCAGAAGTCATCTTGATTGGAAGCTATTAGAATTCTGAAATCTTTTGAAGTTAAATTCAGCCCTTACTAGGAATCCAAATCTGAGGTTGGGAGATTCATCTGAGAGTGATGGTTGGAGAAGCTTGTGAATGACGTTTCGCGGTACTGCTCTTTGTTGAGGCTACTGTGTGATAATCCCTTCAAATTTGTGGGTTTGAATTTAGGCTCACAACTGAAATTCACAAGAGATGATGACATCTTTTAAAAACACAGCGGTAAGTGTCGAGTGGCAATGATATTTGGATGTTAGCTTCCACATTGTCTTCTGGAGACAAGTACTTTGATGTTAGGCCAAACCCCAAGAAACCACTTTTTCTGGTTGTGGAGACAGACAGTGTCTCCAGCTCAACAACCTAAGGAAGGGAAGGGAAGGAGAGGACGACCCGCTGGTCTGTGTAATAAGGTCTGTCTGAGAGCAGTAGATGGAAGGGTGGAAGTCCTGAATATAAATTTTTGCTTGGAGGACCCTGATTTCAAATTCTTAGCACCACTGAATGATTGATCAAATGGTGAACAAACTCGTACATATCCCTTTTCAGATGTGTTCTCATCAAAAGTATGTTTTCTCATTTATAAGGTTCATATGTGATCTCTAGTCTGAACTCTGTCGTTTCTCTTTCTTTTTTTTTTTTTTCTTTTTTTTTTTTATTTTTTTTTATTTTTTTTTTTATTTTTTTTTTTATTGGTGTTCAATTTACTAACATACAGAATAACACCCAGTGCCCGTCACCCATTCACTCCCACCCCCCGCCCTCCTCCCCTTCTACCACCCCTAGTTCGTTTCCCAGAGTTAGCAGTCTTTATGTTCTGTCTCCCTTTCTGATATTTCCCACACATTTCTTCTC
Source organism: Canis lupus dingo (assembly GCF_003254725.2). NCBI lineage: Eukaryota > Metazoa > Chordata > Mammalia > Carnivora > Canidae > Canis > Canis lupus. Next base: position 20,834,368 of record NC_064244.1, read on the forward strand.
CCTTCCCTTATTTTCCCTTTCACTATTATTTATATTCCCCAAATGAATGAGAACATATAATGTTTGTCCTTCTCCAATTGACTTACTTCACTCAGCATAATACCCTCCAGTTCCATCCACGTTGAAGCAAATGGTGGGTATTTGTCATTTCTAATAGCTGAGTAATATTCCATTGTATACATAAACCACATCTTCTTTATCCATTCATCTTTCGTTGGACACCGAGGCTCCTTCCACAGTTTGGCTATCGTGGCCATTGCTGCTAGAAACATCGGGGTGCAGGTGTCCCGGCGTTTCATTGCATTTGTATCTTTGGGGTAAATCCCCAACAGTGCAATTGCTGGGTCGTAGGGCAGGTATATTTTTAACTGTTTGAGGAACCTCCACACAGTTTTCCAGAGTGGCTGCACCAGTTCACATTCCCACCAACAGTGTAAGAGGGTTCCCTTTTCTCCACATCCTCTCCAACATTTGTTGTTTCCTGCCTTGTTAATTTTTCCCATTCTCACTGGTGTGAGGTGGTATCTCATTGTGGTTTTGATTTGTATTTCCCTGATGGCAAGTGATGCAGAGCATTTTCTCATGTGCATGTTGGCCATGTCTATGTCTTCTTCTGTGAGATTTCTGTTCATGTCTTTTGCCCATTTCATGATTGGATTGTTTGTTTCTTTGGTGTTGAGTTTAATAAGTTCTTTATAGATCTTGGAAACTAGCCCTTTATCTGATATGTCATTTGCAAATATCTTCTCCCATTCTGTAGGTTGTCTTTGAGTTTTGTTGACTGTATCCTTTGCTGTGCAAAAGCTTCTTATCTTGATGAAGTCCCAATAGTTCATTTTTGCTTTTGTTTCTTTTGCCTTCGTGGATGTATCTTGCAAGAAGTTACTATGGCCGAGTTCAAAAAGGGTGTTGCCTGTGTTCTTCTCTAGGATTTTGATGGAATCTTGTCTCACATTTAGATCTTTCATCCATTTTGAGTTTATCTTTGTGTATGGTGAAAGAGAGTGGTCTAGTTTCATTCTTCTGCATGTGGATGTCCAATTTTCCCAGCACCATTTATTGAAGAGACTGTCTTTCTTCCAATGGATAGTCTTTCCTCCTTTATCGAATATTAGTTGCCCATAAAGTTCAGGGTCCACTTCTGGATTCTCTATTCTGTTCCACTGATCTATGTGTCTGTTTTTGTGCCAGTACCACACTGTCTTGATGACCACAGCTTTGTAGTACAACCTGAAATCTGGCATTGTGATGCCCCCAGATATGGTTTTCTTTTTTAAAATTCCCCTGGCTATTCGGGGTCTTTTCTGATTCCACACAAATCTTAAAATAATTTGTTCTAACTCTCTGAAGAAAGTCCATGGTATTTTGATAGGGATTGCATTAAACGTGTATATTGCCCTGGGTAACATTGACATTTTCACAATATTGATTCTGCCAATCCATGAGCATGGAATATTTTTCCATCTCTTTGTGTCTTCCTCAATTTCTTTCAGAAGTGTTCTATAGTTTTGAGGGTATAGATCCTTTACATCTTTGGTGAGGTTTATTCCTAGGTATCTTATGCTTTTGGGTGCAATTGTAAATGGGATTGACTCCTTAATTTCTCTTTCTTCAGTCTCATTGTTAGTGTATAGAAATGCCACTGACTTCTGGGCATTGATTTTGTATCCTGCCACGCTACCGAATTGCTGTATGAGTTCTAGCAATCTTGGGGTGGAGACTTTTGGGTTTTCTATGTAGAGTATCATGTCATCGGCGAAGAGGGAGAGTTTGACTTCTTCTTTGCCAATTTGAATGCCTTTAATGTCTTTTTGTTGTCTGATTGCTGAGGCTAGGACTTCCAGTACTATGTTGAATAGCAGTGGTGAGAGTGGACATCCCTGTCTTGTTCCTGATCTTAGGGGAAAGGCTCCCAGTGCTTCCCCATTGAGAATGATATTTGCTGTGGGCTTTTCATAGATGGCTTTTAAGATGTCAAGGAATGTTCCCTCTATCCCTACACTCTGAAGAGTTTTGATCAGGAATGGATGCTGTATTTTGTCAAATGCTTTCTCTGCATCCAATGAGAGGATCATATGGTTCTTGGTTTTTCTCTTGCTGATATGATGAATCACATTGATTGTTTTACGGGTGTTGAACCAGCCTTGTGTCCCAGGGATAAATCCTACTTGGTCATGGTGAATAATTTTCTTAATGTACTGTTGGATCCTATTGGCCAGTATCTTGTTGAGAATTTTTGCATCCATGTTCATCAGGGATATTGGTCTGTAATTCTCCTTTTTGGCGGGGTCTTTGTCTGGCTTTGGAATTAAGGTGATGCTGGCTTCATAGAACGAATTTGGAAGTACTCCATCTCTTTCTATCTTTCCAAACAGCTTTAGGAGAATAGGTATGATTTCTTCTTTAAACGTTTGATAAAATTCTCCTGGGAAGCCATCTGGCCCTGGACTCTTGTGTCTTGGGAGGTTTTTGATGACTGCTTCAATTTCCTCCCTGGTTATTGGCCTGTTCAGGTTTTCTATTTCTTCCTGTTCCAGTTTTGGTAGTTTGTGGCTTTCCAGGAATGCGTCCATTTCTTCTAGATTGCCTAATTTATTGGCGTATAGCTGTTCATAATAGGTTTTTAAAATCGTTTGTATTTCCTTGGTGTTGGTAGTGATCTCTCCTTTCTCATTCATGATTTTATTAATTTGAGTCTTCTCTCTCTTCTTTTTAATAAGGCTGGCTAATGGTTTATCTATCTTATTAATTCTTTCAAAGAACCAACTCCTGGTTCTGTTGATCTGTTCCACAGTTCTTCTGGTCTCGATTTCGTTGAGTTCTGCTCGAATCTTTATTAGCTCCCTTCTTCTCTTGGGTGTAGGATCTATTTGCTGTTTTTTCTCTAGCTCCTTTATGTGTAAGGTTAGCTTTTGTATTTGAGTTCTTTCCAGTTTTTGAATGGATGCTTGTATTGCGATGTATTTCCCCCTTAGGACTGCTTTTGCTGCATCCCAAAGATTTTGAACGGTTGTATCTTCATTCTCATTAGTTTCCATGAATCTTTTTAATTCTTCCTTAATTTCCTGGTTGACCCTTTTATCTTTTAGCAGGATGGTCCTTAACCTCCATGTGTTTGAGGTCCTTCCAAACTTCTTGTTGTGATTTAGTTCTAATTTCAAGGCATTATGGTCCGAGAATATGCAGGGGACAATCCCAATCTTTTGGTATCGGTTCAGACCCGATTTGTGACCCAATATGTGGTCTATTCTGGAGAAAGTTCCATGTGCGCTTGAGAAGAATGTGTATTCAGTTGAGTTTGGATGTAAAGTTCTGTAGATATCTGTGAAATCCATCTGGTCCAGTGTATCATTTAAAGCTCTCGTTTCTTTGGAGATGTTTTGCTTAGAAGACCTATCGAGTATAGAAAGAGCTAGATTGAAGTCACCAAGTATAAGTGTATTATTATCTAAGTAGTTCTTCACTTTGGTTAATAATCGATTTATATATTTGGCAGCTCCCACATTTGGAGCATATATATTGAAGATTGTTAAGTCCTCTTGTTGAATAGATCCTTTAAGTATGATATAGTGTCCCTCTTCATCTCTCACTACAGTCTTTGGGGTAAATTTTAGTTTATCTGATATAAGGATGGCTACCCCTGCTTTCTTTTGAGGACCATTCGAATGGTAAATGGTTCTCCAACCTTTTATTTTCAGGCTGTAGGTGTCCTTCTGTCTAAAATGAGTCTCTTGTAGACAGCAAATAGATGGGTCCTGCTTTTTTATCCAGTCTGAAACCCTGCGCCTTTTGATGGGGTCATTAAGCCCGTTCACATTCAGAGTTACTATTGAGAGATATGAGTTTAGTGTCATCATGATATCTATTCAGTCTTTGTTTTTGTGGACTGTTCCACTGAACTTCTTCTTAAAGGGGAATTTTAAGGGGCCCCCTTAAAATTTCTTGCAGAGCTGGTTTGGAGGTCACATATTCTTTTAGTTGCTGCCTGTCTTGGAAGCTCTTTATCTCTCCTTCCATTTTGAATGAGAGCCTTGCTGGATAAAGTATTCTTGGTTGCATGTTCTTTTCATTTAGGACCCTGAATATATCCTGCCAGCCCTTTCTGGCCTGCCAGGTCTCTGTGGAGAGGTCTGCTGTTACCCTAATACTCCTCCCCATAAAAGTCAGGGATTTCTTGTCTCTTGCTGCTTTAAGGATCTTCTCCTTATCTTTGGAATTTGCAAGCTTCACAATTAAATGTCGAGGTGTTGAACGGTTTTTATTGATTTTAGGGGGGGATCTCTCTATTTCCTGGATCTGAATGCCTGTTTCCCTTCCCAGATTAGGAAAGTTTTCAGCTAGAATTTGTTCAAATACATATTCTGGCCCTCTGTCCCTTTCGGCGCCCTCGGGAACCCCAATTAAACGTAGGTTTTTCTTCCTCAGGCTGTCGTTTATTTCCCTTAATCTATCTTCATGGTCTTTTAATTGTTTGTCTCTTTTTTCCTCAGTTTCCCTCTTTGCTGTCAACTTGTCTTCTAGGTCACTCACTCGTTCTTCCACCTCGTTAACCCTCGTCGTTAGGACTTCTAGTTTGGATTGCATCTCATTCAATTGGTTTTTAATTTCTGCCTGATTAGCTCTAAATTCTGCAGTCATGAAGTCTCTTGAGTCCTTTATACTTTTTTCTAGAGCCACCAGTAGCTGTATAATAGTGCTTCTGAATTGGCTTTCTGACATTGAATTGTAATCCAGATTTTGTAACTCTGTGGGAGAGAGGACTGTTTCTGATTCTTTCTTTTGAGGTGAGGTTTTCCTTCTAGTCATTTTGCTCAGTGCAGAGTGGCCAAAAGCAAGTTGTATTGGGAAAAAGAGAACAAGAGAGGAGAGAAAGAAGGAAAGAAAAGAGAAAGAGAAAAAAAAAGGGAAGAAAAAGAAAAAACGAAAAAAAAAAAAAAAGAAAAAGAAAAAGAGAAAGAAAAAGGAAGGAGAAAAAAAGGGGGTGGGGGAAGGAAACAAATCAAAAAGCAAGACAAAACAAAAACAAAAACAAACAAACAAAAAAGAATCACCGGGGAGTATCTTCTGATTATGTGTTCTTTAAGTCCCTTGGCTTCTCCTGGAAGTTGTCAGTCTAGCTGGTGTTCTGGGGGAGGGGCCTGTTGTGCTGATTTTCAGGTGTTAGCAGTTGGGGGAGCTGCTGTGCCCCCGCCTGGTGCAGGGCTCAGTAGGGGTTGTTTACCCCGTGAGGCCGCAGGAGGAACAGCCCCAGTGGCGGGGCAGCTCTGGAAACCTGGATTCAGCCCCCGCAGTAACTCCAGAGCTCTCCGTCTGCAGGGCCTGGAGGCTCCGGGGCGGGGCCGCTGATGTGCTCAGCTGGGGCAGGAGCGTCCTCGCTGTCCTGGGCCCTCCCGGCCTCTGCCTGTCCCGGGGGAGGCGGGATCCTGGGCTGTGTCCCGGCGCCCTGTGCTCCGGGGCCTGCGCTGTTGGATTCGCGCTCCCGGGCCGCGCAGCCCCCTCCGCGGAGCTGCCGCCCAAGCCCCTCCGAGCTGCTCCTGGAACCGCGCAGCCCCCTCTGCACGGAGCCTCTTCCTCTGCCCGAGCCCGGCCGAGCTGCTCCCGGGGCCGCGCAGCCCCCTCCGCGGAGCCGCCGCCCGAGCCCCTCTGAGCTGCTCCTGGAACCGCGCAGCCCCCTCCGCACGGAGCCTCTTCTTCTGCCCGAGCCCCTCCGAGCTGCTCCCGGGGCCGCGCAGCCCTCTCCGCGGAGCCGCCGCCCGAGCCCCTTCAGCTGCTCCGGGTCCCGCCGGGTCCCGCCGTGCGCGCTGCAGCCCTTAGGGAGCTCGGCGCACTCTCCCGGGGCGCAGTTGCTGTTAGTGTCCCCGGGAGCCCGAGGAGATCCTCGCCCTCCTGGGTCCTGCTCCAGCTCCCCGCGAGCCCCTTTCCCCCGGGAAGGTCGGTGCAGCTCCTGCTTCTCCGGGACGGGGCTCTCCTGTCCTGGGGACACTCGCCCCGGCCTCAGCCCGGCTCCTCGCGGGGCCCCTCCCCCTTGGAGGCCTTTGTTCCTTTATTTCTTTTTCCCCGTCTTCCTACCTTGATAGATGCTCGAACTCTTCTCACTGTAGCATTCCAGCTGGTCTCTCTTTAAATCTCAGGCCGAATTCATAGATTTTCAGGATAATTTGAAGGTTTTCTAGGTAGTTTGGTGGAGACAGGTGATTTGGAGACCCCACTCTTCCGCCATCTTGCTCCTCCCCCCTGTCGTTTCTCTTTCTCTATGTAGTTCATTTCTACACTTTGTCCTGGAAACTTCTCATACTTTCTTGGATTGTGGTTACTTCGATTTAACTCTATCTAATGCTGCAAGGAACCAAAGAGGACCTTTCTGGAAGCCTGTGACAGGGCTGTATTAGAATGTATTTACTTCCCTGTCTCCTCTACCTTTATCTAATGTGTGAATTGTTGCTGTTTTCTCGTGGTTAAAGCAAAGACAATTACTCATTTTATTAGAGTACTTGCCTGCAGACTACTGAGCCTTCTGGAAGGATAGATGAATCACAATTGCTAGTTTATCTTGTCTGTAAGCAGGAGAGTTGACTAAGCAGGCCATGAGCTTCTTGGGATCAGGGTCTGGATCAAGCCCCAATACCTTTAAAAAGGGCACTTGCCAGTGCCTAATAAATATCCTCACACATATTTCCTTTAATTTATTGACTAACCTGTTCTTACATTTCCCTGTGCGAGTTTACCATTCTGCATGGGAATCGAGTGTGAAGACGGTGTGCTGGCTTAGACTGTCTCATCACATATAGTTAAGAGTAGATTAGAAAAGGGAGTTAGTGTTTCATAGGAACAGTATTTCAAATGGGGAAGAGGAAAAATTTCTGGAGATTGGTGATGGTGATGCTTGTACAATAATGTGAATGTACTTAATGCCACTGAACTGAACACTTAAAAATGACTAAAATGGACAATTTTATGTTGTGTGTATTTTACCACAGTTGTATTTGTGCTGTCATAATAAGGTGCCAAGGACTGAGTGGCACTTAAACAACAGAAATTCATTTCCTTATCATTCTGGAGGCTGGAGATCCAAAACCAAAGTGTTGGCAGGGTTCATTCTTCTCAGGATTCTTTCCTTGGCATGCAGATGACTGTCTTCCCCTTGTTTCTTCTCAAGGGCTTCCCTCTGTGTTAATCTCTCCTTCATAAAAGGACACTAGTCCTACTAAAATAGGGCCTACCTTAATGATGATGTCATTGAAACTCAACCACCTCCTTAAAGACCTAATCTTCAAATACAGTCACATTCTGAGGGCAACAGGGAAGGGGGCTAGGACTTCAACCTATGAATTTGAAGGGACACAATTCATCCCAAAAGAAAAATAAAAATTTAAAAAATAGATTGGATTGGTTATCAGAAAGTCTACAACTTTTAATTTTTAACTCAATGCTTCTCAAATGAGACATGATTGCCTGTAAACTTTTTTCCAAAATTCACATACCTGGGGACTTTCGGAATCTTGACATATAGTCCAAGATATTTTAAAATACTTCTCTGAGAGCAAAGTCTGGGATGACAGAAAGGAAGAATGGATCTAATTAGTTACTTTTATAACCCAAACTAAAGCTATTTGTCAATGGAGTCTGTTTAGGAATGATTATTGTATTTAATATTAAAAAATTGATTTATGTAAATTTAGATTATGTTTTTTTATGCATGGAAATCACTTATGTAGTGGATTTGACTTTGGTGGAAGGAATTTCATGTGTATGACTAAGGTCAGGGAGGAATAAGGTCAACCCAGCAGGAAGTGGTCTCCATGATCTTTTCCACCAAGCTAAGGTTCTAGGGAAGGTGGACAGCTCCCTCCTTACCCGTGTCTGCTTTGCTCCACCAACCTATTGCACTCTCAACCCCTGGTAGTACTGTTCTTTTTTTTTTTTAAGATTTTATTTATTTATTACTGAGAGACAGAGAGAGAGAGAGAGAGAGAGAGAGAGAGAAGCAGAGACACAGGCAGAGGGAGAAGCAGGCTCCGTGCAGGGAGCCCGATATGGGACTTGATCCCGGGTCTCCAGGATCAGGCCCTGGGCTGAAGGCGGCACTAAACTGCTGAGCCACCCAGGGATCCCCAGTATTGTTATTAAAAAGTAAATGACCAATTATGTCCTGAGTGGGCCATATTCAGCTCAAGGTAGGCAGAGTTATCAGGAACCCTGGGATGATGTACTCACTCTACCACTAATTAACATGGTGATTTTAAAAAACAGCCCCCCCCCCAAAAAAATAAATAAAAAACAGCCCCTCTTTCGGTCTCAGTTTCTTCATTTGTAAAGTGAGGAACATGTACTAGTTGGCAAGAGTATACAGTGGTTATGAGTGCAGGCTTGAGTTAGAGCTGGATTAGAAGATTATGTCAGCTTGGAAAAGTCACTTTGTTTTCTACCCTGAGCTTCTTCAAAATGGAGAAAATAACAGACTCTCTGGAGTGACATTGTTGTGAGGATGAAATGAGATAATGCATGTAAACTCTAGCATAGGGTAGGAACCCATTATTATCATCCAAATCACCATCTGAGCTCCCACTCCAAGTTTGGAACTTCCTGATCCTGTGATTCTAAATCCCAATGGAGAGAATTCTATCTGATTAGGAGAGTCACTGTCTCTCTTGAAAGAAGTATGAAGAAATAATATTATAGGTAGTAAATTCAGATCCTTTGCCTAAGTCTTATAAAAGTTGAACAATCCTACTTCCTCAGGGAAATAGTTCACTTTGATGAACTATTTCATCAAAGAGATGAAATCTTTCTCCCACTTTCTACATACCCACAGAGCAATGCCAGCAGGTATACTGCAGTGGAGCCCAGACCAGGTGGTCAGCGCACCCTGAAATGGCTCTGAGCCTGCCATGATGAACCAAGGACACTGAAGACTAAAGGAAAAAGCAAGAGTTATATAGTAGCACAGCTGTGATTAGCTGAGGAAAAGAAATCCATACATTTCATCCCAAGAACACAAAATCAAATGCAAAAGCAGAAAATAAAGATTGTCCTCCCATTCTTCTAGCTGCCAGTCTCCCATAACATTTGTCAGACAGGATGGAATTTATGGCATTATTTGGCCAGCCACGAAACTCCCGGAGCTGTAACCACTGCTCAGCCTCTTTTGCATGGTCAGCTGGGAAACACTCCAGGCCAGGGTGGCAGGATTCTTTTCCCATCTTATCCAAAGAACCTCGTGATGTGTGCCATTTCATTGGGCCTTCATTTTTGTTTCTAAGCAAATGGAGTCTGGCTTTACTTATTTATTTCAACAAAAGGTTCTATGAATAAATATTTAGAGGAGTGGCTAAAATATAGAATTTTGTGAATGTGGGGAGATTGTTGAATTTTCATGTTGAGTTATGGTGACCTTCGATAAGTGTTTTCAAAATACTGGGGGCAAGAGTATTAGTTGCTTGAAGCCATATTCAGAGCTGAGTCTCACCTACCCACTGGGGAATGTGGAGGTCTACTTGGATGTGGCGGGGCAGGGGGTAGTAGTGTGGTGGGGAAATTAAATCTTGATGTGGGAAGTTATTTGTAAGTTAAAGGAACAGCCTAAAGCGGAAAAGGAAATCTGTAAATAAGTTAGTTTGGCTTTCATTGGTTAAGTCCCTACAAAGACAGCTTTTAATCTTCATCCCTTAAACTCAGTTACTAAGTGACCTGAGAATGGGAACCCAAGAAGGTAGACCTCTGCTTAGCAGATCCCAAAGTTCAAACTCTTAGAGTCTCATAACTCATTTGAAATGTGGGGCCCCAGCATGTCAAAGAGGTCCCTGTACAGAGAATATCACAAAAAGCAATTGACATTATGGCAGAGGGCCCCATTGGTGGAGGCTGAATGGTCAGATGGTCAGGTGTTTGCTGAGGAACATGTACTGGGGTAACTGGGTGCCCTTCCAGAACTGGCAAGTCATGATATGCTCCATTGGTGTTGACTTTAAACTGCCAAGTTTACAACCAAATGGCAGTGTTCACGGTGCTGAGATCAGGCCACTATAAGGAAATGACCTTGAGAAGTCAGAGAAAGCCTGAGCTTTCCTATCCTTGGGCCCTGCTGGGTTGGAGCTCCCTTCCCTGGCAGGCAAAGAATTTAAGATTCAACCCAGAGTGTCCTCAGTAGGAAGTCCAGCATTTGGAGAGGAGAGACTAGAAAGGGGACCAGATGGAGAATATGGTGACAGCATGTGGGTAGGGCCTGCTTCCTCATTTACCTCATTTATTTCTTCTTCCCCAGCACTAAGATTCAGATTCTAACCTTCCTTCCTGATGACTGCCAAGCCTCCTGAGAATCTCAACTGGTCTTGATAGGCAGCATATGGTGCTGTAGCACAAGTGAGGGAACTATAACAGGACAAATGGAGGGGACAGACACACTGCTGACCATGTCAGAAGGAAGGTCAAGGCTTAAAACCATAGAGAAGCAAACAAACAGAAAAAAAATAAAACCCTGTCTTGCTCCAGCAATGTGCAATTCTTGCCTCTTTCCCCTGCTTATGGGGTCCATGACACAGGGCAGCTTTCCTCACACAATTTTATATTACTTTAGACTTCCCTGGTCAGGAATGGGAACCAGAGGCAGAGGGCCAAAGTGGCAAGCCAGACTTTAAATGGGGACACTGAGTTCCTGAGCTGAAAGGACCAGATGGCTGGGGCCTTCTCATTAAGAGATTCTGAAGGACTCTCTCTCCTTGAATGGGCTTCTCACGGGGTAGAGAGGAAGGCAAAAGAGGAAGGCAAGGTTTGTGCCAAGTCACTCTTTGGGGGGTCTTGGGAAGGCTCTACAGAGGAAGTGTCCAAGTTGAGTCAAACTGGGCCAGATTGTGAAGGTGGCCACATTTAACTTCTGTTCCACTGTTTCCCAGATCTCAGGGCACATAGCATCCTCAGATGGCCACTGGTTCAGGCAGTGTTTGATACTTGTGACACTGAGGCATGAAGTGTAGAGCTCAAAGGGTCCTTACAGGTTAACTAATATAAAATACTGTTTTCTGGTAGGGGAAAATATCCCTTAGAGGTTGTATTACTTGGCCAGTGCCAGACATCATCAGGACCAAGGCCAGAGCCAAGGTCTCTTGATGTAGTCTGCCATTTTGTATTTTTGAAGACTGAGGATGGACTCTTGATGGGAAGACAATTTATTTAAATAACAAGATATTTGCATTTAACCAACTTTATCATCTAATGGCAGTCTGATTGTCTATAAGAAATGCAAAAACTTCAGAACACACTAAAACAACTTTAAAAATATCACCTGAAAGTACAAATTGGCTTGATTCTTGCCTCTTGGGTCTTTCTTTCTTTCTTTCTTTCTTTCTTTCTTTCTTTCTTTCTTTCTTTCTTTCTTTCTTTCTTTCTTTCTTTCTTTCTTTCTTTCTTTCTTTCTTTCTTCTTTCTTCTTCTTCTTCTTCTTCTTCTTCTTCTTCTTCCTTCCTTCCTTCCTTCCTTCCTTCCTTCCTTTCTTTCTTTCTTTCTTTCTTTCTTTCTTTCTTTCTTTCTTTCTTTCTTTCTTTCTATATTCCCCATCTTTGTATTGCTTGACATCTTTGCATAGGCTCAACATATTCAGATAGCCAACAACCATTTGGCTGCTTATGAAAATACAAGTTGTGTTTGAATATTTTGCCTAAAAAGAAAGGCAGTATTGCTGTACACACTTCCAACACTTCCAATGTACTTTATCCATTGATGCCATATTACATTGTGCATTTTGTTACTCTCCTTTATAAAATTTAAGTGGATTTTATTATCTTTAGTCCTATTGGGAGAGACTGAGGCTTTGGCAATCATTATTAACTATATGTCATTTAATCTAGTTGCTACGACCTGATTATAAGTCTCGGAGGTCAGTGATCCACAAGAGGTTTCCTTGATAGTCTCCATGTGCCTGGGATGATGCAGAGAGCCGGGCACCCAGGAAGTCAGACCCACACTTCCGAGAGATAGGGTAGAACTACTTGCACCATTCCCTTATCTGTAAAATGAATTCACCCATGTAAAGTGCTTAGAGCTGAGGTCGGTTGTCAAGAAATGGTGGTGATCATAATCTGGCAGGAGATGGAGCAGAAAGGTGGTCCTCAAGTTCTGTTGTCCCCTCTAGTAGTAAACTGCTCACACATGTGGCTGCTCTGGTCTACGCTGATGGGCCAGCTCACTGTACCCTGGCTTTGTATCTAGAGCAGGACACCAGCCCTCTGTCCCTACCACTCTTCAGGGGGTACTCTCCATTTATGCACAGGACTTCCCTCTGGTATTTTCTGCAAAACAATACCCTGTTTGTTTTCCCTATGGCAATCAGCATTATTCATAGTTTTTTTTACTGGAGTTTGTTTCTTCCTTTCTCCATCTCCCTCAGCATCTTTCTCACTGGACTCTAATGTCGAAAGGTCAGGATGATGTCTTACTTGTCCATTCTTGTAGGATAGATTTCAGCACAATGTAAGGGCACTACTAAGGGATCTACAGTATTTATTGAATAACTGAATAAATCTCAACTTTTCTATGAGACAGTCTGAACCTTGAATCCAGAGATATTGTCAAAGGACCCAGAGTCCCCATTCCCATTTATCCAGAAGACATAGAACCCTTTCTGGAGTTGACTCTGACCACCCAGAGCTCTGGGTCAAAGGTGTGCGGAGATGGGGTTGCAACCTAACTCTTGCCACATCTGTGTTTAGTGTTTGGATTTGGAAAGGACAGTGAAAAGATAGGCATTCACTTTTTACCATTAATCTAGACTGTTTTAACTTAAAAATGTGAGCAGGGAAGGGACACCTGAGTGACTCAGTCAGTTAAATACCCGACTCTTGGTTTTGGCTCAGGTCATGATTTCAGGGTCGTGGGATGGAGCCCCATGTCAAGCTCTGTACTCAGGGTGGAATCTGCTTGAGATTCTCTCTCTGTACCCCTTCCCTTGTTTGAGCACATACACATTCTCTCACTGTTTCTTTCTCTAAAAAAAATGGATAAATAACTCTTTAAAAAATGTAAGCAGGAAAGACTACTAAATTCATTCACTCAAAGTCAGATTATGTGAGCTGATAAATTTTATATCACCTATTTTTTCATTTGCAAAAATGATTCCGTAGGAAACAAGTGTTATAAATAAGAGACAAAGGTTGAAAGTTTGTACATAGATCAATAGGATAATGGGGAGTCTTTAATCTAGAGAGCTGGAATTTCTGCATCTGGCTGCATAACTCCAAATCATAGTTCTCTAAAGTGAATTAGAGAATTGGTTACTTCAGAACCAAGAACCAGAATTGGTTATTTCACTGCCGCCAGGAGAGGTATGTTTTGTAAAAGCAACTAGAAGGTGTTTCAGAGCCTGAGATGTCTATTTGAGTAAAATATTTGCAAGTTAAATTGATTAAAATATTAACTTCAAACACCTGGGAAAGTGGCATTCAGGCCCCTTTGTGGTATAAGCTTTGAGTGAGTCAACATTATTGACCATCATAAAAGTAAATCATTCAGGAAAGACAAATGAAGTGGCTTTAAACTGTCAGTCATGGAAATTGCCATGGCTTTAATGGAAATTAGTCCTATTAGATAACCTTGAGAGACTCTGTCTTAGATACAGAAAACGATCCTACCTTTAGAAAATTCTAGAGCTGCAAAATGGTAGAATACTAATGGCGGTGTTAGGGTAGATTGTGGCTTGGTTGTTTAGCTACAGATCACTTTTACTACTACTTCCATTTGTTCACGTTTCATAATAAGACAAAAGACATAATAAGAAAGGATGAAGGTGATAGAGTGGCAAAGACAATTAGCTCTGATCAGATAACCCAAGCACTCCCTCTGTTTCCAGCATCCTCTTAGGGCCAGTCAGTCATATGACTATTTCTGGCCAATGGCTTGTGAGAAGAAGGACACGTGTTACTTTGTAGCCGGGGGAATTAAAAGCAGGTATGGTTTCTCCATCTCTTTCTTCCTGCCTATAACAACCTCGGCAACCCTACTTTCCTTATGGCATAGTTACCTACAAGATGGGATAAAGTTCCTGAACCGTACTAGGCTCTGCATGAGAAAAAAATAAATGTTTATTTTATTAGAGTTTTTTGAGATGTCAAGGTTTTGTTTTGTTTTCTTTTTTTAAAGATTTTATTTATTTATTCATGAGAGACACACAGAGAGAAGCAGAAACACAAGCAGAGGGAGAAGCAGGTTCCATGCAGGGAGCCCAACACGGGACTCGATACCAGATCTCCAGGACTTGATCCTTGTTCTCCAGGATCACACCTGGGCTGAAGGCAGCGGCGCTAAACCACTGAGCCACCCGGGCTGCCGGAAATGTCAAGTTTTATTGGTTGCCATGGCATAGCTTATTCTTAAAAAAAAAAAAAAAAAAAAAAGGTGGGAGGATGGGCAGAGGAAGAGGGTGAAAAATAATCTTAAGCAGGCTCCATGCCCAGCATCATACCCAAGATCATACCTGAGCCTAAATCAAGAGTCAGATGCTTAAATGACTGAGCTACCCAGGCTCCCCTAGCATAGCTTATTCTAACCTGATCAATTTAATAGGTCTCTTTATGACTTTTCTTCCAAGCCTTTTGGGTAAAATAACAAATAAGATTTTAATTATTAAATACATTTAATTATTATTAAAATTAATTATAACTGTGCTAATTAAGCTAGTTACTAAAGAACAGTCTTAAGAATTCCACTGGTTATCTTAATGCCATGATGTTGGCCACTTTGCAGTTTACAGAGCGGAACAGTTTAATTTTACCTCAGTTAATCACTTTTAAAGAACATTTTAAAAAATGCAGAACATGTAAGACAAAAATCAGGAAAATGCCTCACTGCCTTCTCAACTTAAATTTTTTACACGTGCTGATCATTAAATAAAATAATAATGTAACGCAAAAATATCCCCAAACCAATATCGTAAGATGTTACTTTTAAGAAGAAAGTTGTAATAAAGCATAGCTATATTCTAATAGTTGTCAGGAGAACCCTTTAAGAATTTTCTATATAAATGATTAATAATAATAATAATAATAATTCTCAGGGTTAATATGCAGCAAGCAAAATTGCTCACTGTACTGGGTGGGAGGGATTTCTCATTAAAGGGGATGGGTGAGTAAAGGATTTGAGAATCTTTAGATAATGAACCATTTTACTGGGCAGGTTAATAGCCCCCCAGAGATATCCTTGTCCTAATCCCCAGTATCTATTAATATGTTACCTTCCATCTGCAAATATGATGAAGGTTAAGGACCTTGAGATAGGGAGAGTATCCTATATTATCCACGTGGATCCAATCTAATTGCAGTAATCCTTAGAAATGGAAAACTTTTCCCATGTCTGAGAAGATGTGACAACAGAAGTGGGTCAGGAAGATGCTTCTTTCTGTGAAGACGAAGGAAAGGGGTCATGAGCCAAGAAACCGGAAGTCTCTAGAAACTGAGAAAGGCAAGGAAACAGATTCTCACCTAGAGCCTCCACAAAGGAACACAGCCCTGCCAACACCTTGACTTTAGCCTGGTGACACCCATGACAGACTTCTGACCTACAGAACTGTAAGATAATAAATTTGGGTCTTGGAAGCCACTGGGTTTGTGGTAATTTGTTACAGCAGCAGTAGGAAACCAATACAACTGTGGAAGATATGAAATCTGCTCATAAAGCAGCCAGTCTCTACTCCAGCTAAACTATGATGTGGTTGCTATTTCAAACAGATTCTTTATTGAGATGGCAATTAATGTGGCATTAGTGGCACTGCTCACCTGCCCTTCTCTCCTTTAGGAAGAACCACCACCCATCCATGGCCTTGCTCAACCAGTAGCAGCCATGGAGCTATTGTGGTATGACTTCAGGGCTCAGAATGCAACCATCTAAACACAAAGAGAACAGAAGTTTATCTGAGGTTTCTCCTCTCGTGTTCCCTAATTCCCTTAATCAAACCTTAGTTTTGTTTACTGCCTGTCCTGTTATCCCAAGGGATATGCTTAGTGGACAACTGTTAAATGGTTGCTTTAAATATGGGACTATTTTTAAATGCAATCGCTGTTTGATTTAGAGCATTTATAAACTGAAGATGAGCACAAAGTGTATAGAATCTGAAACATTAGCCTTGACTCCCTGGGTGGTTTGACATTGCAGGAAATGCTGACAGGCTTCTATTGGCTGTTGGCTTAGCTTGGACAGAACATTTCCTCTATCTTGTGTATGCATGTGAATTGCAAATAAAGAGCCACCAAGCTTTGCATTTCCATCGGGATAGCGTGTAGATTTCATAATGCATCAAATATTTCAGACTTTAAGTGATTTTCTCCAAATATTAGTTAATCTTCACTAGTTTGTTGGAGCCCTTGGCAGGTAGGTAGCACATGAAGAACTATAGCAATTTCATTGCTATATACTCTTCTATGAAGATGAATGAAAAACTAAATGCATTGAAGGATCCTTACAATATATTACATTTGCAATGTTTAGGCCCATTTGTAGAAAATAAATAGATCCAGGGCTGAAGTATTATGGATGAAGAGAGTCCGAGGTGTTCATTGATTAGATGAAGACATCCACAAAAAGAATTCATGTTCTGTGATCTGTTGTGCATATCGTGGGCAGTACGAGTAGCCTGTAACACTGGGAGAAACGGCTCTTCGCTGCTTGCCATTTTGATTGACAAGTGTCATTTTTTTCTTAATTTAAAGCTATGCCATGAATTTAAAGTTGTATGTTAAAGCCCTAAACCAAACCTACATGTAGCACCGTAATTATTTTTTCTGCTTTTAGCTGGAAACAGATGTGCACATTTAAGTAACAGTATTAGTAGTATTTGTATCCTTCTGATCATTTTCCAAAGCACTTTGACATATTTTATCTCATTTGATATTCCTATCAGAATTGTGACAACATAGGTGGAGTATTATTTTATAAATTATGAAGCCCACACATATTATCCCACTGAGTCAGACCCTTAAAATACAAGGATCCTCTATTTAATGTTAGATTGTATTCTAACATTAGTAAATCAATTATTTAGATTGCATTATTATTAAATCAATAATCCAGAATGCATCATTTTGTATAAAATGATCCCACATGGTGATTAGATGTCTAGGTTAGGTCACAAATGACTATTAAGTCATAAAGCATTTGACTCTCCATAAGATACATAGTTAATAAATTTAAGAACCTAGTTTAAGTCTAAATTCTAAAAATGTGTTAATCTGTTCCTATTTATTTATACTGACATATACATGATTTATAAACATTTTACCTACAGGGCACTTGAGCGGCTCAGTGGTTGAGCATCTGCCTTTGGCTCAGGTCCTGATCCCAGGGTTCTGGGATCGAGTCCCGCATCAGGCTCCCTGGAGGGAGTCTGCTCTCCCTCTGCCTGTGTCTCTGCCTCTCTTTCTCTGTCTCTCTCTATCTGTCTCTCATGAATAAATAAATAAAATCTTTAAAACAAAACAAAATTTAACCTAGATTATTTGGAGCTTTAGAAGAGGTTATTTGTTAACTTAAATGAATTCCTCATTGCAGACACTGAAAGAAAATGAGAAGGGTAGACCATTCTCATAATGAAAAGAGATATTTTGGCTAGAGAGGTTACTTTAAGCGGTTTATGAGTAAGAAGGGGACCTTGAAACTTGATAGAGCTGAGCTTGAGCTGTGGCATCTTTGTTTTATCATTTGACATTGGACAAGTTACTGGGCCTCCAGTTTCCTCATTTAAAATGGGTCAATAACATACTTCCCAGGCATATTACAAGGATTAAATGAGACAATCTATAAAGACCCTTGAGTTTTCCTTTCTTCTCTTCCTTCTTTTAAATCTTCAGACATGTGTTCACAAGAACCACAAAGCACACAGAGCTGCATTTGTCTGAAAGAGACATGTAATACATAAAATAATAATTTTAAAAATCCTAAGGTCTTAACCTCTTACCTTTTTTAACCTTTCTTTCTCTCTTTAGTCATAGACTTGCTTTGTAGAATTCTAGTCAATTATGTCTACTCTGTGTGCCTTTGATCCGACTCTGTTAACTACATCTGTCTGCCTGCCCCAGGCATCGAGTCTCTCAAATAAAACATGTTTTGTCAATGCACAGCACTAGCAGCACTAAAACTTAAATGCTTCTTAGGAATTCCAAAGAAGAAATAGTTGCGTTCTTGATTACTTTCATGACACAGTGTGGGAATTCATTATATTTAATACTAGCTCGATGATATAAATTGTATATTGACTACAACATGAACATTTATATATATCTATTCACCCTAAAATTCTTAGTGTTCCCCAGAGAGTAGTAAAAGGATATAATTTATAATCATGCAATTAACTTTTGACAGTATTTGCAATTACATTTCTTGGAGTCTCTTCATGATAAGAAAGAAAATAAAGGCAGTTCAACTAATGGGTACCTTCAAGTATGAAAATGATTTTTTTCTTCCTCATTTTTTCTTATATGAATGTATTCTATTTATGTCATTAATCTTTTGGGGAACATTTTTCAAACAGCTTTTTCTGCTTTGATTTTCTGCATATTTGTGTAAAACAGCCCTGCATATCCTTAAATACACATGCGCGCGCGTGCACACACACACACACACGGAGTTCTAAGCATCAAATGAAGCAGAAATGGGATAATTTAATTCAATAGTCTAATGGCACTGTACCAGAAAATATTATTAATAGTCTTAAGGCCCCTCCCCAATCTTTATCTGATTTTGAGAGAAACTCTTTTGAGAGATGATAAGCAGTGGTTTTCAATTGGGGGCTATTTTGTCCAAACCACCACCCACCCACCCCACCCCCAGCAGACTTTTGGCAATGTCTGGAGAGATTTTTGCTTGTCACAGTCCTGGGGAAGGTGTTATTGACATCTACTCATTAGAGACAGGGGTGCTGCTAAACATGCTACAATGCACAGGACTGCCCCTTTAGCACAAAGAATTAACCCCAAATGTCAGTCAGTAGTGTCAGGAAACCAGCTCAAAGCCTGCAGCTGATTCAACTCCCTGGTTCCAGTGACCCAGAAGTATTTATATTGGCTATCTGAAGCCTATCTTCTTTGCTTGCAAGTTTTAAGACTTCAGCTGCAGTAGAGGTTGGGGGCGAGACGTCAAGATGTGCTACATACTTCTGTATTTTTGGAGTATATCATAACCTCCTCTCCACATCCTCCTCACACCAACTGCTTCTGTCCTCCCCATTGACATCTTGATCATTTATTCAGTTATTATATGCTAAAAGGTCTTTATTCATCATAAATAACTTCTGTTGAAATAATGAGAAATAGACATAGCACAACTCAACAAACTGTTGTTATAGTGGCTTTTGGGCAGGTAGAGGTGAAGTCTTCACCTCAACATGAGTAGAGACTGCAGGGGCAGCGTCATGCAGGGCTTATGATGAATGATTCTCTTTCTTCTTGGCTGCTCTGGCAACCAACACCACACACAGGTGAAGTCACATTTCCAATCTACCTGAAGGGGATTGATTTGGGATTTTGATATGCAGATATGAAATACCTGTACTTCCTAGAATTCCATAGCTACATCCTATCCCTTACCACCAGCACTATATCTTTGTCGCATTGATAATGGATCACTCAGTCTTAATGCCAGTGAGATTATCAGAAATCACTACAGGGATAATCGGTTTTGCTCTTCTCCCCAAGATAGGGCTGAATCTTTAAAGTATACTTGTATTATTTCTGGCTTCTGCTATTTCATGTATTTGGGTCCTTGTTCCAAAGTTTGTTTTAAAATTTTTCACTCTACGGATGCCTGGGTGGCTCAGTGGTTGAGCATCTGCCTTTGGCTCAGGGTGTGATCCTGGGGTCCTGGGATCGAGTCCCACATCAGGTTTCCTGCATGGAGCCTGCTTCTCTGCCTGTGTCTCTGCCTCTGTATCTCTGTGTCTCTCATGAATAAATAAATAAAATCTTAAAAATAAATAAATAAATAAATAAAATTTTCACTCTAGTAAGTAATAGGTTTTTCTGAATATAGTATAAATCCAAATCCCATGGAATCTAGGGGAAGGAAGGGGAATAATAATATAAGATGAAATCAGAGAGAGACAAACCATAAGTGATTCTTAGTTATAGGAAACAAACTGAGGGTTGCTGGAGGGGAGTTCAGTGTGGGGATGGGGTAACTGAGTGATGGGCATTAAGGAAGGCATGTGATGGGATGAACACTGGGTCTTATATGCAACTGATGAACTAAACTCTATGCCTGAAACTAATAATACACTATGTTTTAATTGAATTTAAATTTAAAAAAGGAAAAAAATTACCGTGGTCCTACACACATAAGGATAAAATATCTGTTCATTTTTAATCATTTTAAGGCATAACCTTAAACTAAGAGCACTGAATAAAAATTTTTTAAAGGAAAGTAATAATGAAAATTAATATAATTTGTTATAATTGTTTAGCACTTTATAATTTAGAAATCATAACAGTTTATGGCTATTTTAGGAATATTATGTATCTGGCACACAGAGCATTTTGTGTTGATTCTTTTTTTTTTAAGATTTTACTTATTCATACATGAGAGACACACACACACACACACACAGAGGCAGAGACACAGGCAGAGGGAGAAGCAGGCTCCATGCAGGGAGCCCGACATGGGACTTGATCCCGGGTCTCCAGGATCAGGCCCTGGGCTGGAGGCAGAGCCACCTGAGCTGCCCTGTGTGGATTGTTTCGTTTAATCCTTGCCATCTCATGAAACATGACTGCTCAGTCTGTTTTAGAGATAAAGAAACTGAGGGCCTAAAGATGTTAAGGGTCTCATCCAAGTAATAGGTGATGGTACCAGGACTGGAACCAGACCCGTCTGATCAGATTCTGGATTCTTAGGCACATGCTCTCACAAGCATCATCACACTGGTTTAGGAAAGGCCTGGTATCAGGAGCAGCCACTCCAGCTCTCACAAGATATACCTAGATGGCCTTCCTGTAATGTACCTGTCTGTTTTCTTCCTGACATATATCCATCTGATCTCTGCTCCCCAGAAGCTTGACACCCATGGTTGATGCCACAGGCAATGATAGCTACATTAATCAGCACCTTTGACCAATGGACCTCTAAATCTGACCCTGAGCCTTAACAAGATTCCCTCTAGTGCTGACTCAGATCACCCCAAAATTGAACATAGACATGACGTGGTAGTATAGACCCACAGCACCCCTCCAACTGTATCCCCTGAGCACATCAAGGCACTGAGCCAGCTGAAGGCAGGGCCATGAGCTTGATATTTGTTTAAGGTCTTGTGCTTGAGTTTACTCCATAATATGACCTTGCTTGTTTTATTAAGAAATCAATATTTTAAATTACCTACCAGGTAATTTACTTAGCGTCTACCTACTGAATCTTTGATCAGAACGGACATCCTGGAAAGTTGCACAGTGGTTCACTGGAGGTTTCCTACCCCCTAAGGGGTGCTTGCTATAGTCTGGCAACCAAGGGGAGGGACACCTACTTCCTCCAAGGGCAGAATTGGCTAGAGAGTAAGTTGAGAGCCATTAATGGGCAAAAGACTCCTTTCTTTTCCAACGCTTGGGATAATGTTGTTAGATTACAATATCAAGTGATTAGTTCCTTCTTTGTGTCAACAAAATTAAGAGAACACAAAAGTTGAGGACGGGAAATATGAAACAGGTATTCTAATTCAATAGGAATCCCCTGAATTTGGTTAAGTAATATTACAGTAAAATTGAAGGGACATCCACATTATTTTTAAAACTAAGCATTGAGTGCAGTGTGTGGTGTCATGTTTGAAATACAGAAGGCATTCAGTAAATATCTGTTGATTTGATTAATAAGTCATTGTTTTAAATATGAATTGGGAGGCACCTGGGTAGCTCAGTGGTTTAGTGTCTGTCTTCAGCTCAGATGTGATCCTGGGATCGAGTCCCTCATTGGCGCCCCACGGGGAGCCTGCTTCTCCCTCTGCCTATGTCTCTGCCTCTCTCTGTGTGTCTCTTGTGAATAAATAAATAAAAAATATGAATTGGCCATTTGCAAGAGTCTAGCAATATCTCTACTCTAAGAGAGTAACTTCTTTTGGGTAAGGACTATTTTATAGGGGAATTGATCAATAATTACATGACCTGAAGATCCAGCCCATGTATTATCTACCCCGTTCAGGGATACTCCCATCAATGGGAGGCTGGGCCAAGGGGAAAGACAGGGATACTGTAGCTCAAAACACTGTGCTCCACTGTGCAGAACAGGAATGGCTGCAGTGTGCCTAGAGGCGTCAGGCAGTAGGTTAGTCTCTGCTCAGTCACCCCATCTCTGAACTGGGCATAATAATAATTACCAGCTTCACAGGAGGGCAATGCAGATTAATGAGCTAATCTTGTAAAGTGCTTGGCAGGTGAAAAGTTCTTGAGAGGTGCAGTGATTGTGCTCATTAGTTTTTGTAGGTATTCCAGGAGTGAATCTTTAGCAAGGAGACATGTAATTAATGCAGCAGCTCTTTGTGGTTAGCGTGATGCTCGCTCGGAGAGAAGTGCCTGGTGCTGATGTGACCAGTTTCTTCCTTTTGATGTCTACTGACGGCTTTTTCCCCCAGCTCTAGTCTATCCCCACGTACCTTCTCTGGGTTGTCTTCCCTGACAACTGACCTTGCTGCTGGAGTATCTTAATTAGATTTGAGATTTGCTTATTGTCTTAGTCTGTTCAGGCTGCTGAATAGCAAAGTACCATAGATTGGGTGGCTTATAAACAAGAGACATTTATTTCTCATAGTTCTGGAGCCTGGAAAGTCCAACATCAAGATGCTAGCTGATTTGTCTGGCGAGGGCCTGCTTCCAGATGCATAGAAGGCATCTTCTCACTGTGTCCTTACATGGCAAAAGTGCTGAGGGGGTTCCCTGGGGTCTCTTTTATGAATAGGGCACTAGTTCATATTAGTGAATGAACAATAGGAGTAGTGCCTTATTCATGAAGGCTCCACCTTCATTATTTAAGCAGCTCCCAAAGGCTGAACCTCCTAATACCATCACTTTTGAGGGTTAGATCTCAACATATGAATCTGTGGGGGCACAAATATGCAGGCTCTAGCACTTTTCAAGGGTAGCCATGAGTCACAATGGAAATTAAGTGTCATATTAGCTCTTTTGATAACTCTAAGGGCTTCCTTGCACTTATCCCCATTCTGCCCACATAGAACTCAGGAATGTAGCCGGCTCTGGCATCCAAAGATCCTACCATTGACAGTGGCACTTCCAGGTCAGTCCCAGCAGCATCCTTCTGGGCAATGAGCACGTGGCATGTGGTATAAGAACAGGTTGAGGAAACTCAGAGACCACTGGAAGCAGGGATGACATTCTGGTGAAGGGTAAAGGGGATTTGCTGTGAACAACCTGGATATTTTGAGGTTCCAAAGCAAATGGAATGGATCCACTTGTTTAAAATTTTTTTTTGTTTGTGAAACATGGAATGCCTGGGTGGCTCAGCAGTTGAGCATCTGCTTTTGGCTCAGGTCGTGATCCTGGGGTCCTGGTATCGAGTCCCGCATCGGGCTCCTTGTGGGGAGCCTGCTTCTCCCTCTGCCCATGTCTCTGACTCTCTCCCTCTCTCTCTCTCTCTCTCTGTCTCTCATAATAAATAAATAAAATCTTTTAAAAAAGTTTGTGAAACAAAGGAAGAAGGTGGAAATGTTAGGTGATTATTAGCAAGCCTGTCCTTTGGCTTCATGAGTGATTTATGTGGCCTGCCTTCGCCTCCTCCTGAACTGGCTGATGTCAAGGCCATGTGCTTTGTTTCTGTGCAGGGGCCTTGCCTCTGCCAAGGAGCAGCTTTGCTCTGATGGGGCTGGAGGGGAGGGAACCAAGCTGGGCCATTGGGCTGCCATGCCAGCTCGTAAGAGTGGACATCAGTGTCCTGCTTTCTCAAATCAAATTGATCCAAACTTTATGGCTCTATCTCCTTTAACACTGCCATTAGGAAAGAGCACACAGTCTCCTCTAGGCCATTTATCCTGCAAGGAAATTTCTGAGCAAGGATGGGACAGGGATCCAGGCCAGAGGAATACTATGCTGGTTTATTTACCCCTCTTGCTTGCCCTGACTGACAGAATGGGAACAGCACACACTGGATTTGTGGTTTATTTCTTTTATGGCTTGCCCTCCAGTTTTCCTGATGAATTAGAAAGCTTATTCAGTATGCTGACTTGTTTAATTAACTTGTAGAAGAGAATGTTCTTAGGATAGGGCACTCTTCACCACAATGCTTAGCACACCTGAGTTCCTTATTAAATACCACAGTGGTCTGAGGCCCAAGACGACCACTATTGGGTTTGTGATGTGCTGAATGTTTTCCCCATCATTGGAACATGATCATTTGTCTCTGAACCCCTCAGAGAAAGAGAAGAAGCTCATTCCAAATTCCTTTGGCTGCTCACCACCCAGGAGCCTTTTGTGTATTTGTAAATCATGAGCTCTGGCAAGGGTCTGAGGAGATTGAGATGAGGGCAGTTTAGCTCTCTGAGGAAAAGCACTCCACTCCTCTACTTTATGCCTGTCTGACCATGCCGACAGCCCTATACATACTGCCATTCCAGAGCCTTCTGGATAAGCTCATTATACAAAATATCATTACAAATATTTACACATAATAGGGGCGCCTGGGTGGCTCAGGGGTTGAGCATCTGCCTTTGGCTCAGGTCATGTTCCTGGGGTCCTGGGATCGAGTCCCACTTCGGGCTCCCTGTGGGACATGTTTCTCCCTCTGCCTATGTCTCTGCCTGTCTCTGAGTCTCTCATTAATAGATAAATAAAATCTAATATATATATATATATATATATATATATATATATATATATATAATTTACACATAATAAGGACCAACAATTTACACTGTACTAAGCACTGAAATTTTAACACAACTTGATAACTGTAGGTATTTCAGCCCCATTTTACAGAACCAGAATTCAGTAACTGTCCAGGGTTACTTAGTGGTGGGGGCCAGGAAAAGAGATAACCGGCATAGGTAAGTAGTGGAAAGCAATTTCATAACCCAGTTTTCATGGAGAAATTCAGTGAAAGCCATGGACATCTGTCTGTGTTTTGTGGCCCTGCCACATGAAGATAGATTTTCCCTGAAAGTCTTTCCACTTATGAATCAAAGACTACTCTTGAAGTTTTGAAATTGTGTAGAGGTAAAGGAGGTATGTTGAAGAATGATAAAAAGAGGGGGGTGAGAGAGAGAGAGAGAGAGAGCAGAGAATGGGACAGGGGGGGTAGGAGATGAAGGTGTCAGGGGAAAGAGTATGAATGACTACCTCTCACCAGCTGGATTGGTGAGCAAACAAATAGGCACAAAAGAACCTAGTAAACTGGGTAGTAAAAGATCTTTACTGTCTACAAAATGTTGGAAAAAAAGGTCCTTCTTTGGGGTGCCTGGGTGCTCAGTTGGTTAAATATTTGCCTTCGGGTCAGATCATAATCCCAGGGCCCTGGGATCAAGTCTTACGTGGGGCTCCCTGCTCAATGGGGAGCCTACTTCTCCCTCTTCCCTCTGTGTTCTCTCTCACAGTACTCTCTGTCTCTCTCTCTCTCACAAATAAATAAATAGAATCTTTAAAAAAAAAAGTCCTTCTTAGTTCTTTACCTCAGGTTTTAGATGGACAACTAAAGGTGCAGAGATATTAAATGATTTACCCAAGGCCACACAACTAACTGTTGAAGTGCTGGGGCAGAGCTCAGGGCTTCTCTTGTTGCCTAGTACTTGCTGCCTCCCCCCTGTGGGGCTGAAGTGCACTGGGTTGAAATGGGACAGGGTGGCATTGCGATGGCATGCTCCCTGGAAGGGAAAAGATCTAGAAAAGGTAGCTGTTGGGAAGCTGCTTCTCTGACAGCTGTTTCAGTTATGGAAGTGATAGCTTTGATTTGAATCCTCGAAAGGGACATGAGGGCCTTGGCCAGAAGGTCAGTTTTCTGTTTGGAACCACCTGGATGCGGAGATAAGAGGGACACAGTGTGATAGTCAGTTTTCCAGCAAAATCCACTCTGGGTACATGCCAGTGTCTCAGATGCAGTGTCTCATCACTTTCTAGGCCAGTGATCGGGGAAGAGTAATCACTGGAAAAGGATGTGCTCTAAAGTGACTGAATGTCAGTCAGGTACTTAATGGTGCCTTGGGGTTGTCTCTTCCCTCTGAGCTTCCAGACCATTTTGTTTCTTTTTGTTTTCCTTTCCTTCTAAAAGTGCAACTACTAGATAGAGAATAATATTTTAAAAGAAGCATCTCCTCCCCACTCCCTGAGATGTGGGAGGCCACTAGTGGCAGAGCTAAGATATGTACTTGGAAATGAGAGTATCTGGGCTTGAATCCATACCCTTGTCTCTGACCCTACATGCAGGCTATAGTTTTTTCTACTTGACTTCTTTACCTCACTTTTCCAGTCTGTAAAATGGGCATTGGAGTAGTACCTACCCCATAGGATTGTCTGTAAAGATTAAATAGGTTAGCAGTTATAAAACATTTCAAACTACATGATACACAGTCAGCATAGATCAGCACATGTATTTGTTAAATATACAAAAATAATTAAGAACCTACATGCCAAACAGAAATGCAGAGGTGGTGTTTAGAGTCAGATGTGGGTGAAGACTTCATGTGGTTATGACATGGTCTCAGGTTCCCTTAGAGAAACTGATTGTGGCCCATGTGTTGGCAAATGCTAGAGCCATGAAGATAAATCCACTTTTTTTGACAATTTGGGTGAGTGCTCCAATTAACACGGCATGTACTAGCCTCAGATTAGTAAGTACTTCTTTTTGATACTCACAGTATGAAGGCCTGAGCCTTCACCAGCTTGAATTAGCTCACATAGCTGGAATTAGCTCCCCTGGATCATGCCTCCCAGATGTCACAGGAGTTTCCTCAGAGAAGTGCCTCCCCTGGTCTTGAAAACCTATCAATCCCTCCCTGCTCCCACACACCTATGGCCGCTGACTTCAGAGCTGCTGGGAGCCTCATCCTGCTCTTGCCCTTCATGGGAAGGCGAATCTCCATGCTTAAGTCCGTCAGTCCATATAACTAAAATCAGGCCTGACAGGCAATAAGTGCTCAACAAATGTACACTATTATTAATACTAAGGCCATTATTCCTGGGTATCTCTCAGGCTTCCACTTTTCGGTCTATAGCATGGTTAGTTTCTCTGTAGACCTGGAGAGAATGGATGCTTCCTACACAGAAACCATTTATCTTCTGGTGTGCTATGCCTCACATTTTATAAAGCTTTTCTTGAATACTTGGGCCCATTCCTGGCTCAGTCTCTCACCCAGACTCCATTAAGTCTCTCCTGAAAACTTACTCTAGCTCTCCTTTTCCTGACCATGCACACTCAGACTCAATCCAAGAGACTGGCCGTGGTAACAACCCCCATTTACTGACTTCTTAGTTTATACCAGATAGTCTTTTAAGTGCCAGGCAGTGGTGATATTTAATCTTCACAGTGACCCTGTCAGGTTAAATTGTTAGTACCCATTCTACATATGATGGAGCTAAAGCTGAGAGCATCATTTTCCAATGGTTACCCAGCTAAGAGATGATGCAGTGAGAGCTCAAACTAGTAGTCTGCTTTTGGATCTCAGTTCCTAACCAGTACACACACTGATGGGGAACAGATGTCATGCTACTGTCATCAAATTCTGGCCCTTCTTTGCTTCCTACCTTGTCCAATGGTACCACATTTTCTTCTTCACTTTTTAGTTCCAATGTGAATCTTTCCTTGTATCTCATTTTGCATTTTATTTGTTCATTCATTAATTCACCAAGTGTGTTTTTAGCCCATCATGTGTAAGGAATCCATAAACAAGCTTATAAGCAATTATAATTGGGATAGTATTTCCAAATGTTTAACCAGTGTGTTTGGATTCCCCCTTAAATCATGATTCCTCTACTTCAAGGCTGGTTATAAGGCGTATTGCCCCAAGGAAGGAAAGATTGGATGCTAAGTAGAACAAAAAGATCATGGACCACTTTTATGGCTCAAGACCAGGCTCTAGCCTTTCAATACCACATGTCTGTTGACCAGATGCCGTCTTGTATTAGAATTCTAACCAGGTGTTCAGGCATAATGCTTTTAGAGATTATCCACCTCAACACGCTTATTTACCAGTGAGAAATGAAGCATAAAGAGCTGAATGAGATATCCCAAAAAGTTAATGGCAGAGCCAGACTTGACTCCAGAGCTCCACTTGGAATCCAGCATTCTAAATGACTTTCTTTCTTACTTGGGGAAATGTCTAAATTGTCACCCATATTTGCTTAAAAAATTTGTAATACATTTTTTATGGTCAAGAAAATAGTTTGCTTTGACAAAAATCCATGTTTTGTTATTTATTGCTGGGTGTTTTTCTCAAGAACAAAGGTGAAAATTGTGAGCATGGCTGTGAATGTTTTTCGTCTGTTCTACCAGTGGGTTGGAGGTAGCCAGGGGTGGCCAATTTGAAGTAGTCAAGACCAGCCTGTGCCTTGAATGGTAATCATTCTGGCTTCAGTTCTAATCTTAAAAAATGATTCAACACAGTCAATAAGATGTCAGGCTTTGAAAGAAAACACTCTTTACTTGTGATTTAATGAGTATTTAGGACAACTGATAATCCTTGGATTGGATCAGTGTGTGAACTCTGAGCCCAAGAGGACATTTCATACCTTGTCTGTGTTGTTGCAGCTGTTCTGCAGCTTGACCCATTGACATAGTCACTGTTTGGTGTCAATATTTGCAGACTGGACGGTCTCCTTCTGCTAGGTCTGGTTTGTAGGGACTTAAACTTCTTTATTAGTTCACTCAAGGATAAATAGATCTCCATTCAAAATTTGGATTACTCTGACAGCAAATAGGAGTCCACACAGTACAGGAAGGAGAGAGACCAATAGTTGGAAGTTGGATTATGGCAGACTGGTCTGGGACTTTCCATGATCTGCTGCGGTCTACTATGTCTTACCTCCCCTTCACTCATTCCACTATGTTCTTTCTGTATGAGGTTAGTGATAACCTGTCCTTTAAATCTAGGTTAGCTGCCAAGAGAACAAAACATGGATTATTTTTCCCCCACATACATGGACATAAAGATCCTTAGAGATTACTTTTTTCTTGAGAAGCTAGTATTAATGTCCTCGGGGACTTGAGACTCCTGACAAGAATCTGAGTGTTTTTAGAAATGCATATATGGTGGAATGCATATATGCATATGTGATGGAATAGGCTAGAATCCTGTGGCTTGGAGATGCTAGTGGGGCACTGTTGTTGTCATCATGGTTCCATTTTATGAGCCATGTGTAAGAGACATCCCATGGTGACAGTGACTCCGTGGTGACGATGACCATGGGAAATGAGCAGTCAATAGGCAGCGAGACCTGGAAGGTACAATCTACTCTTTGTGCATGTATGTTTTCAAAATGAAACTAATTCAAATATTTTCCACTTTACAAATAAATATTTTCTCTGATTAAAAAATTTGTGCTTGCTATTAAAAATGTACACAGGAAATTATAAAGGGAAAAATTAAAATGACTCAGGTTGCAATACCTAGAAATATGAAGTCTTTAATGATATTAAAAAATGGCTTTTTTGAAAAATTTTCCCAATTACATTTTGATTACTGGAATATGTATGCTCACCCCAGTGTATCAATATCAGCATTAATCGTTAAGCCTAAAAAAATGCCATTTTTATAAATGAGAATTGGCAGGTAAATAATTGTTTTAAAAATTATTTGCTATTGGGAAGCCTGGGTGGCTCAGTGGTTTGGCGCCTGCCTTCGGCCCAGGGTGTGATCCTGGAGACCCAGGATCGAGTCCCACGTCAGGCTCCCTGTGTGGAGCCTGCTTCTCCTGCTGCCTGTGTCTGTGCCTCTCTCTCTCTCTCTGTGTCTCTCTCATGAATAAATAAAGAAAATCTTTAAAAAAAATAAACAATAAACAATAAAAATTATTTGCTATTAATATAGTTATTGAAAATTTGCATATTTTTCAGTTGTGAGTGGTTTGTTTACACTCTTGGCTTTTTAATTCATTTATCGATTTTTTTAAAAAGATTTATTTATTTATTTATGAGAGACACAGAGAGAGAGAGGCAGAGACACAGGCAGAGGGAGAAGCAGGCTCCATGCAGGGAGCCTGATGTGGGACTCGATCCCGGGTCTCCAGGACCAGGCCCTGGGCTGAAGGGGGCGCTAAACCACTGAGCCACTTGGGCTGCCCTCGTTTATCTATTCTTACTGATTTATATACTTTATGTGCTTGGTACATTCACAATTATATGTCATTGTTCTTGAAAATATTTCTCCTTATTCTTTGCCTTTTACTTTTTTTATAGTTCCATTCTTTTTCAAAGGGTTTCTAAAGTATAATTAATGTACAATAAACTGCATGGTAAAGTATACCATCACCATGGTCAAGATAACGGACATATCCATCATTACTAGGAATTTCCTTGTGCCCTTGCAATTCCTCTCTCAATTCCTTCTTCCTGTCCCCAGTAACCTCTGATCTGCTATCACTATATCTTAGTTTGAACTATCTAGAATTTGGTAAAAATGAAGTCATATAATATAACTTTTCCCCCTAGCCTCTTGGACTCAGGATAATTATTTGATCTATGCTGTTGCATGTATCAATTTTTCATTTCTTTTTATTGCTTAGTAGTATTTCATTATATGATTGGTTATACCACAATTTGTTTTTTTCAACCATTGCTAGACATGTGGATTTTTTCCTGTTTGTAGATGTTACAAATAAAGCTAATGAACATTTATAATGTTCATTATAATGTACAAATAATGAACATTTCTGTTCAGGTCTTTACATATATTTTTCATTTCTCTTAAGTAAATACCTTGGTACAGAATGACTGAGTTACATGGTGGGTGTAGGTATAACTTTTTAAGAAACTGCCATATGTTTTCCAAAGTGATTGTAATACTTTACATTCCTACCAGCAATGTAGGAGAGTTCCAGTTGCTCACTGTCACTACTACCCCTTGGTATGGACAGCCTTTTAAATTTAAATTTAGTAATTCTAGTGACAATGTGGTGATAGCTCATTGTAATTTTAATTTACTTTTTCCTAATAACTAATGATGTGCAACATCTTTTCATGTGTTTGTTGGCATTCTTATATCTTCCTTGGTGAAATTTCTGTTAAGATTATTTGTGTATTTTTTGTCTATTATTGAATTTTGAGAGTCCTTATATATTTCAGATAAAACCCCTTTGTCATATATGTTTCTCAAATATTTTCTCCCCAGTGTGTAGCTGCCTATTATTTTGTAACATGTTTTTTGAAGAGTGTAAGTTTTAAGTTTTGATGAAATCAAATTGATTTCTTTTTTAACAACCTGTGCTTTTTGTGTCCTATTTTAGAAATTTTTTACAAACCCAAGGTGATTACAATTTTCATCTATGTTTTATTATAAATGTATCACAGAGCATGATCCATTGAGTTAATTTTTGTATATAGTATGAAGTAAGTATCAGGTTTTATTTATTTTTCCGCTAAGATATCTAGTATTTTTAGTACCATCTGTTGAAAAGGTTTCCTTTTATCCACTGAAGATTTCCTTTTCCCCATTGTATAAGGATACCTGGAGTTAGGAGCTATTCTATTCCATATGAACTCAACATAACTGCATTTTCAAAGGCCCTATTTCCAAATAAAGTTACATTCTGAGGTTCTGGGTAGACTTGACTTTAACTCCATACCAAATTACTTGGGTACTTTTGCTGAAGATCATATGACCTAGACTCTGTAATTTGGCTCATTGCATTATGCTTCAAAACTCCTTGCTTATCTTGATATTGGTTGAAATATTAACCTCTGTTTTATTCTAGTTTGTTAAACAACTTAACCTTAAAATCTAGAGTAAATTTTGGAATATGGTATATGGTTGCACCATATAGGTGCAAGGTTTTTTCCCCTAATAACCAATTTTCTTCCTTCCCTTCTTAGTATTTATTTTATGTTTTAAATTCTAAAGATAGTCATAAAATTTCATGTAAATGTGTATATGTGATCACATATACTTCAAAAATAGCCACTTTCTACTTGTGGAAAAATTAATCTCATACCCTCTCTGTTGCTTCCTTTAAGGTTTTAAAAGCATATATATGGGACGACTTTGTTCTATTTTTTTTTTTTGAGATTTGTACTAGTGCTAAGCATAATGTTATAATTGGCTTTAATAATTATTAGGGAAGATCTCCTATCATTTTGATTTTTCCTGCTTATTCTTTATGATAAACTTCAAAATTACTTGTTCAAAATTTTTTAAGTCCATTGCAGTTTCTCCTGGACTAGTATTATACCAAAGCATAATTTTTGGAGAACTCTCACTTTTTCAATTTTAGTCATGCCATGGAGAAGTATGCTTTATTATATGTAGATCCTTTCCATTTTTCATTAAAGCTTCATTGTGTAGTACACATTTCTTATTAGCATCATTCCTGGGTATTTTTTACTTACTGCCTTCTACTATGTATGAGGTCTTTATTTTCCCTATTATATTTTCCTAATCAGTTTCTACTGATATATGGGCACATAAATTCTTTTGGTAGGTTTATATTCAATCTGGTTGCTTACTAAAACTACTTGTATTAATTCTGTAATTTAAAAAATTACTTTTATCCCCTTTTGGCCTCCAAAATTTAAATTCTATTTTTTTTTCTTTTGGCCCCTTTGATGATTATTTTCTGATGGCTGGATTAATCTCCTTTTCAGATCTGCAATTTGAAGGCAGAGGAGAACACTCTCCCAATGTTTGGAGAGTGTTATTCTGCTGGTCTGATTGCCTCTTGCCTTTGCTGCTTTCTTCCCTGAGTTTCTCAACATCCTGGTGCATTAAAATGTACAATTTCCAGTAAGCAGTACTCCAAGGGCTCTTGTGTCCTGGCCTGCATCTCCTTTTGGATATCATACTTCAATACAATATCCCAATACCAGTTTCTATGCCTGATCCATTTTCCTGAGAATTGCTCTATCCAGTTACATGGAGGAGAGCTGGTAAGGGCAGAATTATGGCTACCTTAGAAAGTAGCAATTATTAACAGAGGAGACAATGAGAGAAGCAGAAATGGTTTTCCTCCCAATTTTGGGAGGATGGCTTAGTTCATTTGCTAACACTACCATATGCTTTGCAGATAATAAAAATCTTTTCTAGATTTTAGCAACAAATTGATAGCCACTTCTAATTCTGAAATGGTTGTAAGTTCTTAAGTTCTCCTCCTACACACAGGTATTTCAGTGGAAAGCTGGTGGATCTTACTTCTTGGGCTACAAACCAGATGCTGTTCTTAATAGGAAATTAAGAAGTTTGGAGGCAAATGTAGTAAGACTTTGAAAACTAGCATGCTAGCCTGCATAGAAAAAGGAGAGTTTTCTGAAACATTTGTACAAGCCCTTCCTCACCCACCTGCCCTTCCTTTTGAAGCCTAGGCACTATCATCCTTATAAAATTTATTCAGCATTGTGGAAAAATACAAATCACAAAGCATTTATTTCATAGCAAGTGTCAGACAAAGAAGTTTACAAGAACCTTCATATCCTAAAAGCGCTCGACATGTCTACAGGAGAACAAGGGACTGAAACTGGTGCTTCTATCCTAGCTGATCCCACTTCAAGCCTATGTATACAAGAAGGCAGAATTGAGATGGTGAAGGAGTCAGGATTTCTTTTTTTATATATATAAATTTATTTTTTATTGGTGTTCAATTTGCCAACATATAGAATAACACCCAGTGTTCATCCCATCAAGTGCCCCCCTCAGTGCCCGTCACCCAGTCACTCCCACCCCTACCCACCTCCCCTTCCACCACCCCTAGTTTGTTTCCCAGAGTTAGGAGTCTCCCGTGTGCTGTGACCCTCACTGATATTTCCCACTCATTTTCTCTCCTTTCTCCTTTATTCCCTTTCACTATTTTTTATATTCCCCAAATGAATGAGACCATATAATGTTTGTCCCTCTCCGATTGACTTATTTCACTCAGCATAATACCCTCCAGTTCCATCTACGTCGAAACAAATGGTGGGTATTTGTCATTTCTAATGGCTGAGGAATATTCCATTGTATACATAAACCACATCTTCTTTATCTATTCATCTTTCGATGGACACCGAGGCTCCTTCCACAGTTTGGCTATTGCGGACATTGCTGCTATAAACATTGGGGTGCAGGTGTCCCGGCGTTTCATTGCAAAGATACATCTTTGGGGTAAATCCCCAGCAGTGCAATTGCTGAGTCGTAGGGCAGATCGATTTTTAACTCTTTGAGGAACCTCCACACAGTTTTCCAGAGTGGCTGCACCAGTTCAAATTCCCACCAACAGTGCAAGAGGGTTCCCTTTTCTCCACATCCTCTCCAGCATTTGTGGTTTCCGGAATCAGGATTTCTTTGGAGAGAGTTGTCAGGGTGTCCATTATTTTCCCTCCTGAGAAGGATGTCCTTCTCCAGACCAAATGAAGGGTATTTCCAGAGAGGCACTTGTAAAGAGTGGGATTATCTTCCAGGAGAAGAAGGTGACACCTCATTATCCTTAAATGCATTGTGAACTGGGGAGACCCACAGGTGCACCCCAGGGTGTATATGAGGAGTTTCTGGAAGAAATTGACTTCGGTTCCCCAGAGTAAAGATAGGAGGAAAGTATCATATTGTTGCATGGATTTTCCTGGAACAAATTCGAATGGTAAAACTCCAATTGGAGGTCAATGAAAGGCTGACCAGTGGAAAATCGTTTCTTTAGCAATTAGAGGCAAAGACACTCAGTCTTTTCTTGAGTCAGATGTTACAGAAGCCAACAGAGGAGACTCGTCATTAGAAGTTAAGGAGAAAGTGCATCGCTTTAGGAGAGAAGTGTCTGAAATGGGCTGTCTCACACAGACCCAGAAAAGCACCGGTGAGAGAAAGAGAAAGAGTTGGCTTTTGGCAGCTCCCCTACAGAGGACACGTAGCTAAATTACATTACTAGTCAAGTAAGATCTTGCTCACTCACCCAGCTTCGCACCCTTCCATCCTACAGGGAGCAGCCAAAAACAATGAGCAGAGTGATAAGGAAAAGACCAGATGAAGAAAGAGTGAAACAGATTAAGTTCTCTTTCCTCTTTTGCAGGTCAAGGATGTTCATGTGTTTATTCTGAGCTAGGAAAAGAAAGAAGCTTTAAATTGAATGAGAGATTGAAGTGCTTATTCCTATTGAAACTTGACTTTGGGAGCCTTAGTGAGGTTCTTCTGACACCAGAAAGGATGGGCAAAGCTGCAGATCTGTTCAGGGCTGGGAAGGAGAAATTAGAATTTGCTTAAAGGAAGTGGTTTTCAAAAAAAAATTGTTTTCCCATTTTGGACCATATGAATTCAGTCCATTCTCTATGTTCACTATACTTGTACAAAAATCTGTGTGAAAAGGTATAGTCATGTTGGAATTCTTTGCCAAATTGCTGATAAGATATTGGGGTAGAACCAGGTTTCTTGAAGTCTTAGGAAAGATGCCCACTATTTATCTTGAATGCTCCTTGCTGTCATGTTTTGCAGGAATGATTAATAATAATGCCAACCCAGTTTCTCAGTCTTCAGGGGTACTAACCTTGACCAGAACATAGACAAAGACAATGAAAAATTCTTCACATGAGCAAAATCTCTGCTCTAATAAAAGAAAATATACCTGTGTGTTTTAGAAATGAATATATCTTTTCTGGGTCCATAAATGCTGTCAAAAAGTATCCATATGACTTACAGTTTATAAATTTAGATTTATATTTGGTTTTAATAAAAATTATAGATAGTAAAAGATTACCAAGGTAAGAATCCATGAGTCAACACTGATATAAATGAATGAATAAATAAATAAATGAGGAAGGACGGAAAGTGTTTTCCTTCTAGTATAATGTCAACTAATAAATGTAAAATAAGATATGGAATTAGAAAAACACCATTTGCTGACCAGGATAGTGGTAATTGGTTTTAGCATTGTGGATGGAAGTTCAAGGAATACAGGATGTTTACATAGTCTCAAATTTTATCCTCCACAAGCTACTTTTTATTACAAAGAGTAAAATAGTAACATTAGAGTTACATGGCAGACATTTAATCAATGATCAAAGCTAACATTACCAGAAATGGCAGTG
Organism: Canis lupus dingo; assembly: GCF_003254725.2. Taxonomy (NCBI): domain Eukaryota; kingdom Metazoa; phylum Chordata; class Mammalia; order Carnivora; family Canidae; genus Canis; species Canis lupus. The sequence goes on from NC_064244.1 coordinate 20,870,506, forward strand.
ATCAACAGCATGTGTCACCTGATATCATGCACTGATACTCAGCATCACTTACGGAGTATTCCTACCAGAAGGTGTAACTTGAATCTCATTACGAGGAAATATTAGACAAACTCAAACCGAGGAATATTCTCTGATATAACTGGCCTGTATTCCTCAAAAATATAAGTATCTATGAAATACACAAAAAAGAGAAACCGTTATAGATTATAGAGACTAAAGAAGCATGACAACTGAATACAGCATATGATCTTGGATCTTTTGCTGTAGAGGGCATTATTGGGACAGTAGACAAAAAAACAATCTGAAGATCTGTAGAATAGATGATAATGTTGCTTCAATGTTCATTTCTCATTTTGATGATTTCCTGTGGTTATGTAATAAAATTTCTTGTTTTTTGAAAAGACACAAAATCAGTCTGAAAAAATATAAGAGAAAGAGAAGGATAAAACAAATAGAACAAAATGTTAATGTCAGAGGAATCTAGAAGAGCATAGGATTATTATTTTTTCTATTTTTGAAATTTTAACCTAAATCTGAATTTTGTAAAAATAAATTATGAACAATAAAATTTTAAAAATACAGGGTATATACACTCATGTCTCATTTTTTATTATGATATGCTAATAATAGTCATAATAACAAGCATGTATATGCACTTACTCGCTTTTAGGCACCGTTGCAAGACACACACATACACACACACACTCATTTGATATTTTAACATACGAGCTAGGTGATCTTATAATTCCCATTTCATACCAGGAAACTAGGAACAGTGAAGTTAAATAATTTGACTGTAGTTATATGTAGTTATATAGCATATGTATTTATGCTAGTAAATGGTAGAGTTGGGTATGAACTCCCAGGAATATGAATCCAGAGTCCATGTAAGGACTAAGTGAATCAGGTCTCATTAATACCACCTGGAACCTCTTTTTGAAAGTTTCTATTTGGAATCTGTATTAGTTATGTAGATAGCTAATCCTTATAACACATTGCCTCCACATTTAGTGACTTAAAACAATAGACATGTAATATCTCACAATTTCTGTTGGTTAGGAGTCTAGGTGAATCTGATCTGGGTGCCTCTAGTTCAGGATCTCTCAAGAGGCTGCAGCTGTTGCCTGGAGCTGTGCTCTCATCTGAAGGCTCAATTGGGAGATATTTGCTTTCAAGCTCACTCGCTTGGTTGTTGGCAGGCCTGGGTCCCTTACCACGTGGACCTTAATAAAACTTCTTGTGACATGACAGTTGGATTTCCCCAGAGTAAGGAGAGAGAGAACATAAGAGAGAGAGAGAGAGAGAGAGAGAGAGAGAAAGAAAGAGAGGATACTCAAGATAGAAGCTACAAATTTCTTATAATTGGGTCTCAGAACTGGTATGCCATCACTTCCTCTGTATTTTGTTCATTAAAAAACAAATCAATAAGCCCACCCTACTCCTAAAGAGAGGGGATTATAATAGGGAGTAAATACCAAAAAATGAGTATCACTCATGGCCATCTTTGATGCTGCCTACCAGAGTTTACATATTAGTTGTGTACATTTTTTTTTGTTCTCATTGAGCATTATGATCTCTCGAAAGAGGCAAGTTTATTTTAACACACCAGGGGTATAGAATGGTAATTTTCTAAGAGACAGCCTTGCGTCTACCTGGCAATGAATAAAAACTGGACTCCTATTACCTTTTTCAATCCAGTACCATTAGCTCTCCAGGTACTGGACATTACTCCCAGAAAGCAGCAAGTGACCGGCTGTGACTGTTGGGCCTCCCCCAGAGAGTGCCCATTTCTGTTCGGCTCACTGTGTCCATGTCTTCATCAGCATGTCTTTGCTAGATTAGTGGACTCTCCAAAGGTAGGGAATGTGCCATTTTTGCTAAATCTGTTACTTCCCACCTAGTACGACCCTGAGCCAGGGACTGGGTTAAAAGAGCACTAGCTAATTCTCTAGGAGAGCTCGCTTGATTTTTGGCCATAGCTGAGGGTCTGACATATGGCCAAGTGGTTTGTACACTTAGTTGACTCTGTAAGACAGGCTATTATACCTGTGCAGTTGTAGTAGAGAGACCAAGCAGATTTTGGACTGGATAACTTCTCAGGATTACAACCTTAATCTTTTTCCCTTAATTGGAAAATCCTTTTGCAGGGCAATACCTTTGTGAAAGTAGTATAGGCCACAGTTTATGAAATAAGACACCATTTTCACTCAGGTATTTCTCCTGTCATTCCAGGAGGCACATTGCAGCCTGTTGGACTTCTCCTTTTGGAAGAGGCATAATTTTTTGGAAGAGGGAAAACAGAAAAGTACAAATAAGAAAATAACCATCTCCTATAATTCCATCTCTCAGGGATTAACTAAGTTAACATGTTGTTCTTCCTTCCAGTCTTCTTTGATGTAAATATACTGTTAAAAAATGAAACTACAATCCTATTATATAACTTCTCATTTTTTCCACTTAATATTTCATGAAGGTTAAACATGGCTGCTTAGCATTCCACTGTGAGCATATAGTTAGTTTGACACATCCTTCATTGTGGATGTTTAGTGTCTTTTCAAATGTTTTCCCTTAAAAATAATGCTATCATGAATATCCTGAGGCTAAATCATTGTGTACCTGAGTATTTCCTTCAGTTAAACTCTGTAAGTGAAGTGATGGGGTCAGAGGCAGGAGTGAGGATTGGTACAGGTTCTGAGAGCAGCAGGGAACTTCGGGAAAGGAAATTGGTTGTAAAAAGCGGACATGAGTTCAGGGGCCACACCGGGAGACTATGGACAGTGCCGTTGGCACATGGCCTCCTGGCCTGCAGTCCTAGCCACCTGTTATTTAAACACTAGATCTTTGATCTTAGCAAAGTTACTTCAACTTCTGAACCTCAATTTCATGGTCTGTAAAATGGGATTAATGATGTCGTATAAATTGGAGCATAGGTACAAGGGCTTTTACCAAAATCACCCCTGAGAAAAGAAGGCATATCCATATATTGGAATCCTTACAAAGAGTCTTAAATTTGGGGATGCTGTCTTGTTTACTTAAACTGGAAAAAAACCATGGTGTTGTTTACAGAAAATACATTGGTCTGAAATGAGTTCAATCAGTGCTGGTTTGGGATGCTTGCAGAGGCCTCCAGACAGAATCAGTAAACAGAAAGGAGGCAAGTGATTTGAGCACAGATTTAGCAATTGTTTCTGGGAATGTGACCCCCTGAATGCAAATACTGGATCCATTATAAACAGACTTTCTGAGGATTCCTTTAAAAGGCATTGTGGTAAATTGTTACATTGCGCAGCTCATCAATATACACCTGTAGTTTGAATAAACGGAACAACTGTCCCAGTGTTATATCAGTGGGTATTTGTGGCTTGGGATAAAATTTCCAGTGACAGTGTGCTGCATCTCAAACAACCAAGATGGAAATGAAGATGATGTGTCCTGGAAAAGATGAATTGAGTGACTCCAAATTTGGCTCTAGAGAAAAAGAACACATTGGTGAATAAAATTGTATAATGATCTGTAAGCCCAGGAAAAAAGCAGTATTTCTACATTAATGTATAATTTAAATAGTGTATGGTGTTAAATATGTATGTGCAACTGAATAATAAATAAATAAAATTTTATAAGTCTTATTTACTTTAGCTCCATCTAAGAGTTTATATAGTTAATTGGATAAAAAGTGGCATTCAGAGAGTCTTTTCATTGGGTAAGATGGGTCTTCCTAAACCTGGGCAGTTATACTGGTTATCTAACTCATAGTCTTGTGTGAGAATATAAATGTGATCTTCATGAGGTGCTTGGCCCTCTGCATGGCACGTAGCACATGCTCAGTTAATGCTAGCTCATGTTATGTGGGGGGTCAGACAGCAGACATGAACTCTGGGTGAGCACCCATTAGGATGGGAGTGGAAGGAGCAGGAGGCAAATTTTACTTACTTTATCATTTGGTTTAGGATAGGGTTTTACCATGTACCCTGTACAGTTGCCTGTTTGCAAAAATAATTTTTAATTTTAATTTTTAAAAGATTTTATTTATTCATTCAGGAGAGACACACACAGAGAGACAGAGACATAGGCAGAGGGAGAACCAGGCTCCATGCAGGAAGTCTGATGTGGAACTCGATTCTGGGACTTCAAGATCACAGCCTGAGCCAAAAGCAGATGCTTAACCACTGAACCACCCAGGCATCCCACAAAAATTCATGAAAATGATATTGCGTGTGAGAACCCAAGAGAGCTTTCTGACTCTCGCACGATGCTTGGAAGCCTTTTAAAAATTACAACCAAGCTATTCTGTTCCCTCACAACAAATAAAAGTGTGGAGAGGAGGTTGGGCTTCAGTGCAAGGGTGAGACTCTATCATTCTGGTGCTCCATGAGGCCTTCTACTCCGTGTCCTTGCTTTTATTTGAATCTCTTTAAATGGGACTGATTTCACAAGGTGCTCTGAAAGGAGGAGAATAAATGTGTCATTTGAAACCAGTGAGACAGAGAGAGGAGAGAGTAAAAGGGAGGGAGAGAGGAAGGGTAGGAGAAGGCTATCTGCATATTAAGCAGCTAGTTTGACAGAAAAAGGAAATGGCAAGAATTTTAATGTGATCTTATTTCTTTTGACAGGCACTATGAGCTGAATTTTCAATTTGCTATTGTTTTGGGCACTGTGTAAATATCTGTATTCCAGGGACCTGAGGCTTGATTCCAGCTCTTCAGGAGCAAGTGCTTAGCAGTGGGGACCTTTGGAGAGATAACTGAGTGTTGTTTGGAGCTCTGTCTAGCTGTGTAGCAAACTGGCTTCCACCAGAGAATGGTCATCCAGTCTCTGTCTGGTCTCCTTGGGTCACTAGAACCTTCATGTAGCTGGCAGTTTCTGTTTGTGGATGCCAGAGGCCATCAGCTGTTTATATCACACCCCAGCTCACATTGGTGCACACATTGATGGAGCTACAGGCAAATCGAAGTGGAGAAGTGCCATCACCGTCAGACCATGTAGAAAACCTTCCATTGAAGTTTCTAGGGCTGCACATCCTTCTAAAGGCTACCCAGTTCCTCCAGTTGTGCTTACGTGCCTGTGACTGCAGCTGTCTCCCTTCCACAGCTGATGCCCTCCTCCTTTCCTGCTACTTTTCCTATAGTCCTTCGCTGTCTCCACATTGTCTCTCTGCTCTATTGCCCTAAAAAAGGCCCTTACCTCCCTTTCTTGATGTTTTATACCATATTGTCCTTTGGGAATGGTGCTAAACATTTTTGTCTAGTGGACTTGGTGTTTTGTCAAAGTAACTTAATTACTTAGGGCTCAGTGGGATAAAGTGTGTGTGTTTGTGTGTGTGTGTGTGTGTGTGTGTGTGTGTGTCTGAACCAGCACTTCTTAGGCCCAGGTGTGTGCTTGAAAAGTATTTTCCTAATAGTACTAACATTAGGTTTGTGTTAGGCTGTGATATAAAGTTTCTTCTTGATAAATTGACTTTGCCTCCATTTTTCTGTAACACCCCTAAATTAAAGACCTACATCTCTGATTAGACCTGAGAAAACTTTGGCGACTTAACAGAAAACCAAGCACTGGTCAACAGTTTCTCCAGGAGGTATTCCTGGACCTTGGGGATTGGGAGCTGATCTGCAGAAGCTCCTGGGAGAGTCTTGAAGCCCCCGCTTTGGCTCAGTTCACAGGATGAGCACAGCACAAGCAGATGAGGGTTTCTCTGAGGCTGACGGTCTGCTGCGTCCTCTTTAAGCTTCAGGGCAAAGCCAGCTTTGGCTGTCCAGAATCAGTATGTAAAGAGAGTTTCAGAGTTGCTCTGACCATGGCAACCAGCAGGGCCTGTTTGGTTTGCAAGGATTGCCAAAACAAAGAACCACAGCATGGGGATGGGGGTGGGTTAAAGGATAGAAATTTAGTTTTTCACAGTTTCAGTAGCCAGAAGTCTGAGCAAGGTGTTGGCAGGGTTGATTTCTTCTAAGTTGTCTCTCCTTGGCTTACAGACAACCATCTTCTCCCTGTGTCTTTGTATGGTCTTCCGTCTGTGTCTGTCCTAGTCTTTTCTTTTGTCTTCCTGTCCCAGTTGTATTGGATTGCAGCCTACCCTAATGACCTCATTTAAGTTAATTACTCAGAAAAGACCCTGTTTCCAAATAGAGTCACATTCTGAGGTACTGGGGTTTAGAACTATGATATCTAAGGTATATGAACTTGGTGGGGGGAGATAATTCAGCCCTTAGCAGAGTTCAAACAGCTTCTGGAAAGCACTTACCTCTCTTCTAATGCCAAAAGTACTGACCCAGGTGTTCTTTTCTACCTTTCTCCCTGGCTGTTTTATATGTAGGAACTAATTTTCTCCATACAGCAGTCCCTTGGGGTAGGTATTACTTTTGTCCCCATTTCACACATGAGAAAACCAGAGAAGAAAGACACCCTGCACGTGCTCAGAGGTGGTACTTGCTTCATGAACCAGAGGCCTGACTCTAGTGCCCAAGCTCTTGTCCCTCGGCTGATTTGCCTCCATGCCTCAGCCTCCCACCCTCCTCCAGCACCACTACTCCTGATTCTAGGAGCCTAAGAAAGGCTCATGACTTAACTTCCTCCTCAGGACCCAAGCTAAACTCTTGTTGTGCATCGTCTGTGACAAACTTGTCATGAGACTGAGCACAGAGGTTATTATTGTCCTCATCTTATACATGGGTTCCTAGGAAATTGAGCCTTTTGTGCAAGATTCTATAGGTAAGGGACATAAGAGCTCAGAAGGTCTCTGCCTACCAAAGATTGCTGTTTTGGCAAGGTGGTACTTATTTAGATGTTAATAAGTTGAAGCAGAGAAATCATCTTTTTTATCTTGAGGAAAAAGAGCACGGTAGCCATTTAGAGGTGACAGAAAATGACTTAATGGTCAAATGAGACATGAATGTTGAAGGAACATTGGGTTATAGCGAAGGAAAGCAAGTTTAGGAGTTTTAATCATAAGTCTGCCTTTCTGAGTGTGATGTTTTAGCCTAAGTTGCTTCACCTGAAAAAATGGGTATACAGTATCTCCTTGCAGGGTTATTGTAGGATTTTATCTTTATTTATTTATTTTAAAAGATTGATTTCTTTATTTATTCATGAGAGACACAGAGAGAGGCAGAGACATAGGCAGAGGGAGAAGCAGGCTTCCTGCAGGAGCCTGATGTGGGACTTGATCCCAGAACTCTGGGATCATGTCCTGAGCCGAAGGCAGACACTCAACCACTGAGCCACCCAGGCATCCCTCATTGTAGGATTTTAGATTATATAATGTAAGGTGCTGAGTTCAGTGTTAGGTTGTCTGTTTTGTTTTGTAGCAAAAATAGGCGAGGCTAAATAAACTGCAGTAGCAAATTACTCCCACTTTTAATGGTTTATAACTGCAAATATATCATCTCTGATAGTGTGTTTACCCATGACCTCTCACTCTGACAGGAGAGCCACCATCACAAGCTCTGTTGGTCACCAGAGATCTCTGGAGAATCTTGCACTAGCAATTAAATGCTTTGTTTTGGAAGTGACACATGTAACTTCTTACAGCTCATTAACTGGACCTACGACATAACTCTACCTAATCTGCCACGATGTGCAGACCTTCCAATGCCTGCGTGGTGGAAGCCAAGTATAGCTGGTGGAAGCAGTAATGACATTTCATTAGAGTAGGTGCTTAGTAAATGATACCAACATTCTTATGACCTGTCCTGCCTTTTCTGAAAGTGATTGTATTTTGTTTCATTTGCTCTCTTTCAAGCAAGACTTAATTAATCCTAATTAAGTGTACTAATTGATTTAGTCCAATGTCCTCTTGCCCCCTCACACTTGGGGAAAATTATCTATGAATATCCCGAAGTCAATTATTATTCTCTGAGCTGTCGTGATGGAGCTATGTAGATTCATTTATAAAAAGAAGACATTTTGACCTTATGTAGAAAACAAGACTTTATGCACATGTGGAATTTTGTCTGTGTTTGTGTGTCTCAGGCAGGGGATAAAGTTCAGAGACAGTCATTTTTATTTGAAATGTACAGCTGAGGGCCACACTACTTTTTGTCATTGACCTGATTAGACTTAAACTGCAATCTCAGTAGTGATTTTTCCTTTCCCCCTTTTTAAAAAATTGTAGTAAAATGCTCATAACATGCAATTTACCATTTTAACCGTTTTTAGGTAATTAGTTTAGTGGCATTAAATTACATTCACACTGTTGTGTAATCATCACCACCATCCATCTTCTAGGGAAGGAAAATTTTTTCCTTTTTCAATTTTAGGTTCTTTGGCTGGTCTAATAACCAAATTGACGTAAGACAGAATAACAGCAGAAAAGCTTTGTACATATGGGAACCCAATAAAAATATGAGACCCAAAGGGCAGCTTGGTGAGGCTTGTATAATAACAGTCTGAGCCAGGGAAACAGGTAGGGACCTGGGGACCCAAAGGGGAGGGAGGCCTTTCCCAGGAAGGCAGAGAAGATGTTTGACAGTCCAAGGATGCCCTTGTTGTGCAGAGGAGGTTCTTAGGTAACCCTGGTAAAAAATTTTCTTCCTGGTACAGGCCACCTTTGTAATGTAAATTTAGGCATGAGGGGAAGGAAAAGAGCTTTTCTTGAATCTACTGGGGTTTAATTGCCTTTAGCTCCAATAGACTTCATGCTAAAGTGGCACGTTTTGGGGTGACAAACTTCTCCCCTTCAGTCCCATCTTTGAAGTTTCAAATAAGAAATTTCACAGTCCAGAATTTTAAGTTGATCTATTGCTCCATATCTTATTAAACCAGTCTCAGTCTTGAGAAGTGTCCATTTAGGTCAGTTAAACAGTTGTGTCTCTTATTTCCGGAAACAGTGATGCAGTTGGGCTCCCAAAGTTAGGCCTGTATTGTGCAAGCAATCAGGTACTTAATAAGAGAGGTTTCTATAAAAACAAAAGAAAAACAAAGTCTTGAGTTCCAAGAGCTGCCAGTTGAGATTTTTGGGTGTCAGGCTTGAAGCATCTTGAGATGGCGTGAGGGCAGGCAAATTTGACAGATTTTCCCGGTTTGCAGTTTGAACATCTCTCGTGATGTCACTGGGGACACCAGTGAGGTTTCTGAGTGGCCCATAAAGGAGCAGGCCTGCAGAAGATTGGCTGAAAAGAGTAATGGTGGCTTCAGATTTCTTTGAAATTTGTTATCTAGTCATCTAGCTTCAGTTTGCAAGGGCTGAGGCAAAAAAAAAAAAAAAATTAGTTTTAGCTGTCAGGGATTCTAGTAATGAGAGAAAATTGGAAATGTTAGTTTGGAGATGTGTAGCCAGATGAGGAAACTAGAAAAATTTAGGATCAAGTCCAGTTTACAGGTAAATGGCAAAACCTCAAAGACAATTAACAGACCTTGAATCTACTATCCACAAGTACGTATTATAGTTGCTGTTGAAACGTAGTTTTTTCTCTCTCCACAGTCACCCTCATTCCTGATGTAGTTTTGGAATATAGGTAAGGTTTGGTGAGTGTCTGACGAATGTCACTCATATCCCACCTGCGGCGGGAGGGGGGGGAGGTTTCATTTGTGGGGTGTTAGCTTGTGCTTTGTCCTTAGCTAACTTACTGTTCCCTCATCAATTCCTACCAGAGGTAGCAGAATTAAAACTAATTTGTTTACAAAGTAAGCCTCATTCCAGTAAATTTGGCCTGATTATTTATGTCAGTGCAGCAAGAATAGTGATTGATCATATAGGCTCTTGTTTAAAAGAATTTATTTATTTATTTATTTATTTATTTATTTATTTATTTATTTATGAGCAAGCGAGTGAGCTTAAACCTGGGGAGGAGCACAGGGAAAGGGACAAGCAGACTCTATGTTGAGTGTGGAGCCCGACTCAGGGCTCAATCTCAGGACCTTGAGATCATGACATGAGTTGAAACCAAGAGTTGGACACTTAACTGACTGAACCACCCAGGCACCCCGAGCATATAGGCTCCTTTAAATGTGCTTTGCTGGAGCTTTTCATAAGGAATCACAAATTGAACTTTTAAAAGCCTTTTGAGGCTAGGAAGTCAAGCCAAGGATTTACCATCAAACTTTCCCTGTAGTACCTATAGATTTTGGTGAATTCTTTTTTTCTTCAGGTCCCTACTCACCTAATTAGGCTGATAGGAATCCTATGAGGAACGTACTAGGCTTTTTTCTAAGAGAATTTATTGGCTTTAAAAGTCAATCTTAGTTCCTTAAAGCTGTCTGGCATATCTGATTTTTTTTTTTTGGCATATCTGATTTTATGCACATCATTATCAAATATGACATTCCAGTCATATTACAACAATGACAATTTAACTGGTATTTCCAGTTGTGTCCTATTACCAGAAGAACAAATTTTTACTGACCTTATGCAAATAAATGTATTAAAATAAGAATACACACTCACTAAGAGTTTCCAAATTCTGGAGGGATCCGGTAGGGAGAAAAACTGTTTCATCTTTGTTCACAGAAGTACACTTTACCAAATTGTAAGTCATAATTTGCTTTAGAAAAAAGAAGAAATTTTCCTTAAATCTGGAAAAGCAAAACATTTGAGAACCAACAACGTTTCAAAGAAAAAGTCATAAAAATAAGTCATCATAGTTCATTTGGCCCCATTTAATTAATTCTTGTTGATCTTGATCTTTTGTTAACAGCTTTATGAACCCAGTTTTTTTTATAGGAGTTTCATAAATTTTTACCTAGTTCAATGGTATGATCTTAAAGTGATCAGAAACTAGTACTCAGAGTTCTTTCCTGAGATTTACTGAAAAGGGAGTGCTTTTGCAGAAGCATCAGAGTAAAGCAAGAACTAAGTACCAAAAGACTTAAAAATGGCTGTGGTTAAAGATCTGATGAGAATCCATTATAAAATGGTTGACAAGGAATTGGTTATTTCTATGATGTGTATGTGTGTACAACATTTCAAGATAATTACTGGAATTACAGGTGATAATACTATACCAGGACATACCAGATTTCTAGAACCTTTCTACAATTTTTTAATATAATCTTATTAATAACACTTACCCATACAATATAACTTAAGGCTTATCATCACTTATTTGACAACGCTTGCTATGTGATTTAACATACCAAATAAGTCTAATTATTGTAACATCTTATTGTTATAAGGAGAAAGAACAAATCTTTTGAGATGTTCTAGGGACCCACTTAGGTTAGCTTTTATATTTCTGTGAATTTTAGAACACCCAATTCTTACATAAGTACTTGTTTGTGTTTAATCCAGTTAAATAGAGTTCTTTTACAAATTATTTTTGGCAGTCTTGGCTGGAGGTAGAAAAATATCACATATCTACAACATATATATATATAGACACACGTAAACATAGAGACTGAGGCAGAGACTCCTGTAGCCGCTGTCTTAAAATTTTAACCAGAGTCAGACACAACAGTATAAAATTCACCAGTTTACAAAAGAACAGTTAGATCCAAATTTGTCTTGGCAGTTGGAATAAGTTCACCTATTCAGATGGCCAAAGCCCAGTTTCCAAATACTATCCCTTCTTTTCCTCCTGATGGAAATCATTTCTCCAAAGTTTGTATTTCAAAGAATGGCTCCAGGAGGAGAGTTTGAAAATCTGCATTAAAAGTATCAACTTTTCTTGATTGAGAAAGTATCAAGTTTTCTCCAAGATAAAGTTTTTGGGGGAATATTTGCCTATTATTGGAGCTATAATTTAAATTTTTCCTCTTTCTTAAGTTCAGGACAATTCTGTTTTAAGTATCCCGATATTGATAAGCATTTTCAGATGAATAGGTGAGATTAGGGGATTGGTGAAGATAGATGGGATTTGAATTGCTTCTAGAGTCAATTTCTGGTTTTGTGGAAATTGGTCGTTTCTATTTCCCCCTACAATTGAGCTGTCGACTGAATGATATCAAAAGGCTGCCCATCAAACTACATTTTCTTTAATTTGCTTCTTTATCTTGGGAAGATTTCCAACAATGATGGAAATCAAAAGATTTTTTTTAATGTTCTAGAACCTTAAGATTTAATACATTATGTCTTTAAAGTATGTATGAAATGTTTAACAAAAGTCTTCTTTCTGAGTGTACATTCCAACCTTGGACCAATTCACTTTAGGGAGGAATCCTCTTGCCATTGCTTCTGTTGGCCCCTGAACATCAGCCTCCACTGAGCTATTTCCTAGTCATTTGTATGAGGGCCTGGGAGAAATTATGGCCATCTGTTTTCTCCGTGAGATGTTTTTTTCCAGGGGAGGGGGGGTGTGAGCATCTGGCTTACCTGATAACTACTGTATTTGCATAGGTGGGAAGAACACCCCTTAACAGCCAGTCTAGGTCCCTCTGAGTGGGGTTGCAAATGGCCACTAATCTTTTTTAACTCCTCTCTAAATTTGGTAGGATATTCTGAAAGTGGAAGTAAAAGGACTCTATAATTTACAATATCTGCTGCTATCTGGGAGACATGCATTCCTTGCAGTGGGGATCTAAGTTACATCTGCAAAAGACTTTGTATCAGAAGGCCTGAGGCTGGCAGAGCCTGATTACAGAGCCCTGGGAAATTGGAAGAGTTATAAAGAATAGTAAAAAGAGCCCTACCACCTGTCTTGGGTAGTTCTGCTAAATTCACTTCCTAACTTTGAACACATGAGTTAACTGTATACTTTGAGCCTAGAGATTAGCCTGGAGTGTTCTGTATAAATCTCATAGGGCATGGGAAATTAAAATAGGCAGATGGGTTCAGATTTTGAGAAGAGCAGTTTATGTTGGATATGGATTTTAGCTTTTTGTTCTAAGTCTAATTTCTGTCCTTTCATCTTGTTAACTGAGTCCCTAAAGCTAGCCATTATATTCCTTTGTGTCTACTTTTTAACTCGATTGTTTCCATAAGTACCAATAGGACAATTATTTAGCGTGAGAGCTCTCTGATTTTTTTCTTTTAAATATCGCCAATTCAAAGGATCCATCATCTGGTCATTGATGAGTAATATAATCTCAATAGTGACTCAATCCAATAAGCCTTTTATAGTTTAACCACAGATATGAGTGTCCCAAAAGAAGGTGCAAAAGATGCAGCCCTTATAAAGGCCAGAAAAGTTCACTCCCAAAGATAGTCTAAGAAAATAAAGCCTTACTTTGTGGGGTTTTTTTTTTTTTTTTGGTCGTTTTGTTGTTTTTTTGTTGTTTTTGTTTGTTTTTGTTTTTGTTTTTGTTTTTTTTTACAGGCAGTAAGAATGCTTTAGTGAGAGCAGTGTCTTTGGTTTCCCACAAGAACGTGAGATGCCTCCAGTCACAGACTCACTAGTCTGTGACACTAAGAAGGCATTACTGGGATAGGACTTTTCCAGTACTAACAAAATAATAAAAATTGAGATGACAATAGCTCCTTATAGACCAGGATCCCTTATGACAAGCTCCCCTAAGAGCTGGCATGGTCAGAAGGAATGATGCTTGTAATTTCATGTTGTATCTGCTTGGGTCCTTGCTTTCAGTTCTTTTGGGTGTATATCCAAGAGTGGAATTGCTGGAGCTTATGGTAATTCTGTTTTTAATTTTTAAAGTAGCTGCAATATTCTTTGCCACAGCACCTGTGCCACTTTATCTCCCGACCAACAATGTCCCTTTACTCTTTGCTCCCTGGCTGGCTTTCCCATGAAGAGCTTGGGAACATTAGTTGCTTGTTTCACATTATTGTACAGAGGACAGGGTCCCCTCTTGCATCCCATCTATCATGACTTAATTTGGCATTTATTGCCTCCTTATCCTTGTTTTACTTTGTAATTTTGTTCAGAGGTCATGGGCTGGAGGCTGAGGTTATACTTTAAATCTTTACAAAGAACATGTGAAATGAAAGTTATCCTTTGTATGTCTTTATTGGACTTTTGTCATTTTTTATTACTATTAATATACTACCTATACCTATGGGCTATCTATCACTGAATTTCTCCAACATCCTTAGCAATGACATGTAAGAAATATTTGCAGAAGCTAATATAGAAACATAGCCCCTTAGAGATTTGTGGGAGTAAAATTAATTTTAGGAATGTACTTGATGTTTGGTTAGTGTCTGACTTTTTTAGGTTTGCTAGATATGTCTGATTACATGCTATTAAATTGGAATAAAAACACTTAGGCACTATAGTGAAATCTACACTTGGTCTCCAATCCCTAATCCACTCTCCTTGACTTCAAATGATAATAAATACTCATCAGGGGAGTTCCTCCCCATTTTCTCAGTATTATCTATCCCTTTCACTTTTGAAATGGTGTATTTTTCCCACATCTCCTAGATCCCAAACCTGAGGGAGTTTTACTTTCCTAAGATTCTGCCTTTAGCCTGTGAAGAGAAGTACAATGACTTTAGAAGTACAATGACAAGAGAACAGATAAAACAAGTTCTCCAGGGTTCTCTCGGATACTTCTACAAGTCAGGCTCTCCTTTAGCATTGTCTTGGGCACCCAGTAATCCCCTCCTACCTGTGTGCTTATTAGCATTCCAAGAAAAGCAGCTGGGTGATGATGCAAATTTAGGAAAACAAAAGACTTTCTAACTATGGTCTTGCTTCCTAAATCACCCAGAAAGCCCTACGTGTGTGGTCTCAGAGTCCTCAGGAACCCATCTTCCCATTCTAACAAGCAGGGAGGCACATACATGCAAGTGACAGTTGTGTTCTTTTAGTTTTGCAATTTCTATTCCTCATAACACCTCTATTTTAATTCTTTGTTGGCTTTTTTTAGAATGAGAAAACAGATCCCCTCCACTACTCTGTAGGAGGGGATTACAATCACTACTGGCTAATAAAGTAATTTGAATGTAAATTATATAAACTCTGAACATGAGTGTCTGAACTCATAGTGTCCTTCAAACCATTGCAATTTTTGTATTTCTGCTCTTAGGAATGGAAGACTTTTAAAAAAAACACCAAGAATTAAAAATAAATTCATAATTGAAATCTCTTTTATGTTAAATAGGAATCTTAATTATTGTTGAATAATCAGCCTTGCCTAAATACAAGGTTATGCAAAAAATGCTGGTAGTAGCAAAAAGGTTCTAGTAGCTATTTCAAATAATAGGTTCAGATTGTTCCAACTGAGTCTCTATTGAGTTGCTTAATATAAAGAACTCAGGTCACAGTAGAATTTGTTTGATATACATTCTTGTTTTCTCTGAATGGGGTCTGGCTATTTTATAAATATGGTGACATAAAATTAAATTTTGTATTATCTGCCTGTTGTATTATAGGCTACTTTTAATATAGGCAATTTTTTAGGGTTCTTTTATCATATACTTTTAAAGTATGGATTTTGGTGGAAGATATTCTATGCTCATTAGACCAGCAGACATCTATGTAGACTGAATTAACAGCCAATGGAACTGGAGTAACTGCTTCTTCATTTGCAAAATGCTGAGCCATTAGGAGGATCAATCAGTAGGGGGTGGTGTAATCCACAAACACAGACGTGCATCTGAATGCAAAATTGTTCCTTTTTTTTCCTTTTTGAAATGCATTAAAGAGAAAAGCATCCCAGCAGGGGCTTAATAAAGGACTTTCTTCTTCTTTTTTTACTTTTTATTTTTATGCCAGGCTTCACAGTTTGGAAACCATTTTGAAGTCAGCATTGTGAATATTAAGCAGGGAAGGGAATGAGGCCAAGCTGTTACCTGGTTGTAAAAATCAGATACTAACCCTCTTCCACTGCCTATGTGGAAGGTGTGATATGCTCAGAATGACCGTTTTGATCTTGTTAAATTGGCAAATTTACTAATAATGGTTAAACCTTATGCAAGCACAAGGGGAGTTATAACTGGTATGGATTTAGGACGGGGCCCTAATCTCCAGGGCATAAACTTGAACCTCCCTCAGGAGACCAAAGCTGTCCTGTTGCACTGCCTTAAACTAAACATGCTGGTGTTGCCCCTAACAACAGTTGCTAGGCGACCTTTGCCAGCATGTGGAGGGGTGGGAATCACTGCTGATCATGGCACTATTTATCATCATACACCAGCAGTCTTGTTTAGGGAAAGGCCTGACACAGATATTGAGTGTACCGCATGATAGAAATGTCATACACACACACGGGAAGGAAAGCATTTGGAAATGGTCTAGGAAATCATACATAGCTGTCATGCAGCTGGTATCTCATCCCTGCCTGTGTGTTTTTTGACTGTAACTTCCAACCCAGTGTTTCACTTACATGACAGTATTAGATTTACCGTGTGACCATCCTGCCTCTGTGCGGGGAGGCTTGGAAGGGATGGGGAGGGAGAGCGGGCAAGAAATAATGAAGATGTCATTGCTCTATCAGTATTGGGATTATAATTCTGGTAACAATCAACATCCTACCATACACTATCGATGTACAGCCCAAGTGAGGATATATTTGGAGCATTCTCCAAATCAGTACATGATTTGATTTATAGATCATCAAATATTTCATGATGTAATTAACTTTCTGAGGTGCAAAGGGCCCCTACTGCCAGATTAGTTACTCTTTTGAAGATGTTACATCTATTGTAGCACAAAATGTCACTACTGTTCATTGAACAGATTAGCTCAATGTAGTCAGAGCCCAAGTGGGTGTTTCCAAAAATCACACCACTCTTTGAGTTGAGCAAATGCTTGGAGCAGCATCTTTTCTCCTCCTGTTCTCTGTGTGCCCTTTCTGTGCAATCTCAGCAGCTGGGCTGGGATTCAAGTGGTTTGAGTAGTTAGATTGTAGAAGGATAGAAATTTGCCTGACTCCACCCTACTTTATCAGTTTTAAAGGAGCAATTCTCAGGCAGCCTGGGTGGCTCAGCGGTTTAGCACTGCCATCAGCCCAGGGCGTGATCCTGGAGACCTGGGATCGAGTCCCATGTCGGATCCTGGAGACCTGGGATCGAGTCCCATGTCGGGCTCCCTGCATGGAGCCTGCTTCTCTCTCTGCCTGTGTCTCTGCCTCTCTCTCTCTCCTCTCTGTATTTCTCATGAATAAATAAATAAAATCTTTTAAAAAATTTTTTAAAAATTTTTATTTATTTATGGTAGTCACACACACAGAGAGAGAGAGAGGCAGAGACACAGGCAGAGGGAGAAGCAGGCTCCATGCACCAGGAGCCCGACGTGGGATTTGATCCTGGGTCTCCAGTATCGCGCCCTGGGCCAAAGGCAGGCGCCAAACCGCTGCACCACCCAGGGATCCCAAATAAATAAAATATTTTAAAAAAAAAATAAAGGAGCAATTCTCAGCAAGACTTTTTTTTTAAACCAATTAAAAAGCCATTTTTAATTAGAGCAAATTAAGGTGGTTCATAAATTTATTAATACTATAGTGTTACATGACCAAATAGTATCTCTGCTTTGGGGGCTTCGACTCTTTAAGTGATCCAGCTATGTTACCACAAACAAAAAGAAAAGGAAGCATCTCCAGGACACTTTTCCATGAATGTGCCAGATAATTAAAATGACAGTAGCTTCAGGGTGAAATGTTGTACCTGCCTTCCTGTGTTCTCAGTACTAGAATCGCATTTTAGAAGACATTTTTATAGGTCACCACGAGAGAAGAGCAGAAATAGATCAACGAAAAAAAAGTACATCTTGCCCAAAAAAGAAAGCGGGAAAAAGAAAGAGATATTTGAAAGGTCCTTTGGAGAAGTGATGGGTGAGATTATGTTATTATTTCCCCAAGGAAGAAACAAAATGGGTGATGATCTGACTTTTGGATGGGCTATCACACGGTGTCTGGCTCTGGGATCCAGCCTGGATTCATTTACTGTTTCCACTTCTTACTGCTGAACCATTTTGGACAAGTTTTTAAATCTAGATGAGCTCCTGTTTCTCCCATAAATTTAGGATAATAATTATATATAACATGCATATGATATATAAACAAGGTTAGAGGACACATAGTATTGTAAGGCATTCAGTATAATGCCTGAGCCCTGGTAAGCTTGCAGTAGATTAAAGGGTAGTTCATGCCTTATTTTTGCTGTAAATTGGTGGGAAAGAAGATCTTAAGGCAGAAGTCTAGAAGGGAGTGGTGAGTGTTATTTGCATGTGGGGAGTGGTGCTTGCTGCTTGCTTATCCCATTAGAGACACTCAGCTGAAAGGCTGGTGAAGGGTCTTGTCACTGGCACAGACCTACTGCAGAATCCTGGAATGGCAAGACTGGAGAAGGGAGTGAATCCTTCTAGAGCAGATGAAACCAAGGCCACATCTGCCCCACTGGTAGGAGAAGCTGTCAGGGGGACTTTCATTTTTTTTTTCAAGATTTTATTTATTCATGAGAGACACAGAGAGAGAGAGAGGCAGAGACACAGGCAGAGGGAGAAGCAGGCTCCATGCAGGGAGCCCGATGCAGGACTCGATCCCGGGACTCCAGGATCACATCCTGGGCCAAAGGCAGGCGCCAAACCGCTGAGCCATCCAGGGATCCCCAAGGGGGACCTTCAAGCAATAACCTTAGCAGCCTCATGGTGTTCGATGCTCACAGACCCAGAGTTAATAATGGATTCCCAGAAGGAACCATAAGTGGTCAACAAAATGAATAGCATTTGCCCAACACTTCGTAGCTCCTCACATTATCCTATTTGATCCTAGCAACAGCTCAGTGACACAAAGAAGGCCGGGACTCTTCCCTTCCTCTCTCTCTTCAGAGAGAAATTGATCCTCAGAATCTGTGACTTGTCCCTGATTTAACAAGTCAACGTAGGAACTCTAAGGTCTAGTGCATGTCTTCTGCCCCCAAATCTCACATTCTAAGAGTCTTGACTTACTGTGGGAATGCTTGTTTTGCCCATGTCATATCCCTGTGTCCCATTTGGCTTTAATGCAGCCATGGGGACAGTGCCTGCATGTGCCCATAAATGCCCTGTAAGCACAGAACCTTGGTTTCTCTCTGTTTCATCCTCTAGGATTTCTCCTGAAGCCTCCTGACCTTGAAGTAGGAAAGTTAACTCCCTTGGAGGCAACCCTCACCCAATAGTAGTGGGAGTCAGTGGACAGATGCCCCAGCTTCTGGTCCCTAAGAGGACGGTTTGGGGAGACATTCTACAAGACTCCTTTCATCACAGCACAGTTGTGATTTTGGAGAACCAATAGAGCTGGTCTGAATCACCTTAACCTTGTTAGTAATTAAATACTACTGTTACCAAATTACCGGAAAGCAAAAACCATTGGGTGGAATATTTTTCTAATAGAGGAATATGTCATTTATTTCTGCTTGGGCATTAGAGTTCCTTTATTCAAGTTCAAAATGGGGAGCTTCAGCCTTTCCTGAAGGCTAGAGAAGCCCTAAATTGTGCTCCTCCTGAAGGGTTTGATCTGTGGTATAAACACTACCTATTGAAAATTTGTCAATATATGAAACAAACACCATCAACAACCTATCAATGTGCTATGTAGTAAACTTTACAAAGTAAGTTCCCGCTCCATCTGATTTCACTTAGTGGAAGGGATAGTTTTCTTTATTTAGTGTGAAAGGCTCAATTAGCATTATGAAAATGAGAGAATCTTGGGGGATGTTGGTGGATATGTCATACCCATCTTCTAAAAATATCTGAAGATTTAAATTTGGAAATATCGTGACTCTGTACTTAGCGTCTAAATCTTTTTTACAGATTTCCTTTAGGGTAAATCATACTCAGTGCAATTACAGTGTAGCAGCCAATCTCTACAGTGATGTAACACACACGGATGCTTTCTCGTTACTTTCCCATTTGTAGCTCATCTAAATGTTGTACATGTGATGAGTACTACTAATGACAGAACGATGCCTGTTGATCTTTCCTGCCCAATTAGATACCAAGGAACAAGAAAGATGAGAGGGGGTCATTGATGCACTTGATATCAAATCAGGATCGGTGTGTATCACAAAAGCCCGTAAAGGCTCCAAGTTTTAAATGGCTTATAGCTCACTTCCTATATTCATTGCAGCACTATTCACAATAGCCAAGATGTAG
The DNA here is from genome assembly GCF_003254725.2 of Canis lupus dingo. Lineage (NCBI taxonomy): Eukaryota > Metazoa > Chordata > Mammalia > Carnivora > Canidae > Canis > Canis lupus. The sequence continues at coordinate 20,890,407 of NC_064244.1, forward strand.
AAACAATCTAAATGTCCGTTGACAGAGGAATGGATAGAGAAAATACAGTATTTTGGAATACAGTACAATGGAATATTATTCAGCCTTAAAAAGGAAGGTAATTTTGCCATGTGCAGCAACATGGATGAACTTTGAGGATATTAATGCTAAGTGAAATAAGCCAATCACAGAAAGATAAATGCTGCATAATTCCACTTAAATAAGGTATCTAAAATAGTCAAAATCATAGCATCAGTGGTAGAATGGTGGTTGTCAGTTGCTGGGGAAATGGGAGAAATGAGGAGGAGTTACTAACAACCAGCATAGTTTCAGTCAATTAAGATAAAAAAAGTTCTAGAGATCTGTACAACGTTGTACCTGTAGTCCACAACTATGTATCATACATTTAAAAATATGATTAGCAGGTAAATCACATATCGAGTGTTCTTACCATAATAAAATAAAATTTAAAACAAACAACCGTACCTCATGGTGGGCTTCAGATATGAATGCTTTGGTAATACTTGGGATTTGTAATTCCCAGTGGTCATTCTTTATTTTCCTTACCAAGACAGAGAAGCAGGTTTAGAAGAATGAGGAGGGTATCCAGTAAAGAGCTCTGTATTGGTCTAAGATGCCTGTTAGATATCCAAGTGGCAGTTGTTCACACAACTGATGGATGAGTCCAGCTTAGGAGAGAGATCTGGGATGGATTAAAAAAAAATTGTGAGGGGTGTGCCTCAGTGGCTCAGTAGGTTAAGCTTCTGCCTGTGGCTAAGTAATGATCTCAGGATCATGGGATCGAGCCCCACATCAGGTTCCCTGCTCCATGGGGAACCTGCTTTTTCCTCTACTTCTGCCACTTTCTCTGCTTGTTCTCTCTCTCCCTCTCTCAAATAAATAAAATATTTTTTAAGAAATTGAGTAACATCAGCATGCTCATGCTGTTCAGAGCACGGCTGGGTGTGGTAATCTAGAGAGTGTAGCTGGTGTAGGAAGGTGGCTCAGCCAGGCCCTCCAGCATTCAGCAATAGGCTGCTACTGCTGCTGCATTCTGCCTACTGTGACAACTCTGCTTAGCAGGGGAGCCCCCCTCAGAACTCAAGGCTCCTTGCCAAGGTGTTCCCTGGGATAGTAACCTCAGTTCCTGGGGGTTAGTTGCCAACCACAAGCCAGACATAGTAGCTCTGCTACTGTGGGAGACGGTGCTATGAAAATGGCTCCCAGGACCAGCATGCATGGTGTTTCTTCAGCATCCCCTGCATTTGCTCCTGAATAGAGGTCTCTGAAGCCTTCCACATCTACATTGGTTCTATCTCATCACAATACCCTGGCCACTGCCAGAGGTGGAGCGATGGCTGTCCTCTGCCTCTCTCCTTCTCCCTTCCACTGCTTAGTTGCTTTGTTTCCACTTGGAATTTCCATCATAGATCCAGCCTAGCAATGACAGCAGTGTGACCACCTCATCCCAGTTTGCCTGGAGAGTCCCACCTTCTAGGGTATCCCTTCATCCAGGACAAATTGGGACTGTCAGTCACCTAAACTGGAAGGAAACCCAGAAAGTAATTACCCTCCTGTAAGCAGTTCTTAGGTAGGTACATCCCTGGCTAGGACCTAAGCCACGGACTCCAGTGTTCCTCCGTGGTCTCCAGCCACTCCTTGTAGAAGGTCTCTGCCCTCTGCCCATCTGGCTGTGGTTGTGGCCCTCTACTTCACCCCTCTCCCTAGGGCTCTGGACTCTTACCTTGCCCATCTCTTCGACAGCAGGCTGGCCCAGGGGTGGGCAGTTGGATGAAGAAGTCTGGCCCAGACTCCACTAGTTCCTACTCCTTTATTCTTTTGTCTCCAAATCTCCTATGTTTTCAGCTCTCTGCTCAGCCATATCTCCCTGCTGCATACTGACAATAAAATCTTCTTTTTTTTTATTTTATTTTTTTTTTACAATAAAATCTTCTTGGGAGACCTCCCAAACATGTCCTTGCCCTCTCTTGCCAACTCCTCCCTTTTATAGCATGTGCCACATTTTGCTCCCTGGGATGACAACCAGGATCTCTCATCTATGCTGCTGAGAAATTGAGTTCACTTCTACTGGTAGATGTTCTGCCCAGGAAAAATGTTCTCCTAAAGATCCATAGGCAGGAGTGAGGCTGCAGAATGGAATGGGACTGAAGAGAAGGATTCTCCTTTGCCCTTCATCACCATCAGATTGAAGGCAAGAAGAGCATTCCTTCTAGAAAACCTGAAGAATATGAAAGAAAGACTCAGCAGGGCTCCATGGAAGATGGTCACACATAAGACTAGATGGCATTCCTTCTGTTTCACCTTCTATCTGGCTCTATTGAGTTCTCGGTGAGACTTAGATACTCTCCTTTTTGTCATGAGCTGTTGTATCTTTAATGTGAAAGGTTAGCTTTGTGGCCTGATTCTTAGAAGAAGAGTGAATATAGTTTCGAACAAGGACTACAGTCCTTGCCTAGTCTGTGCTTATTATAGTCACCCGAATTATTGCCTTTACCTACCAGATGGCAAACGTAGCACATAGTCCCCAGGACAGAAGATATCCCCCTGTACTCCAGGATTCTCCATTCATTTCTGTGATCTCTGGAATTACACAGCAGTCTCAGGCTGATTAGAGAGTGGTTGGTAGGGCTGACCTATGGCACACTTGGCAGTGGCTGATCCTGTAATACATGTGTTTACAGGCATAACCAACATTCAATAACAAAACCCCATTGAAGCAATAAATGTGCAGGTGTTGACAATGGTCTGGAAGGTGTACGATAGTGTGGTAAAGGAAGTAACTGTCAAGTAAAGCACTTCATAACAATGTAGAGATGGGCGTGTATGGGAAGATGGGGTTGCTGCCAAAAGACTGCTTATGTTGCCCAAAAATCCCTCCCACCAAAGCGGAAGCCACATAGACCCAGAAAATGTTATTGTAGTGAGCACTACCACGGGTGGATGACTGCTAAGGGGAAAGGAGTTATACCTTCCATTCCTGCATGTGTTTGTCTAATAGCAAATAAAATAAATAACCAGAGCTTCACAAAGAAGTTGATAAAAGTAAATAAAATGCTTCATAGCCTGAGCTTGGAGCTGGTTGGGCAAGATGCTGAAAATTCCCTGTAACCCATGGGTTCTGCCTGAGACACAGAAATGATATCTAACATAGAGTGAGGAGGGATGTTAGCAGGTGTGGGATAATGAAGGCTGCAGAATTTGATCATAAAAGAAAATGTGAATGCCCAGCACAGAGACATTTCCCCAGCTTCTCTGGGCTGAAAGTTCCAGCCATCTTAATAAGAAAGCAGTGGTCTTTAACATCAAGATTCAGTTATTGAGTTCTGTTTCTAGAACAAGATGAGGGCACTTTTGACTATGGTGCACAGCCACGTTCGCAGGCCATAGCCACACAAGATCTGCTTTTGGCATGGGATGTGCCTCCAGAATGCCCGAGCCCAGTCCCCTGTGGCTCTTTCTGGGCAGTAAGTCTGAACAGCCTTGTGTGAGATGGGCTCATTGCTGCCTGTGAGGAATCCCCTCGTGCCTAATTCACGTTAACCCTGAGATTGCTCTGAGGGCTCCAGAGGACCAGGAGAGAGGAGGAAATTGCTGATAAGAATTTTATGTGAACACAGAGGTAAAATACAACCAGTCTCTGATGTTCTGATCGGGGGGATAGGCTGCCTCAAAACTTACAGGCTTCTCACCGGGGTCAAATACAAACCCACCCAGAAACATAGGGTTGCAGTAGTTTGATTCAACCGCTGCTGAATTTTTTCCCTTTCTCTGAAGTCCTAGCAAATAGGCAATCAATATACTAGATGCTTATCTTCAGAGATGCTCTATCACGGGTTCCTACAAGAAAGATGCATTTCATTTATCTGCTTGTCTGCTCCTGAGCATGGTGAGAGCACGTAGTGCTCTGTGCTCAGTCTCAGGAGGGAATACAGTAGCTTTCTATGCCATCAGCTTGGGATTTCTTTCTCTGCTCTGCATCTTGGCGTAACAGCAAAGAGGAGATGTTTGAATTCTCAGCAATGGTAACCCATTGCCTATTTAGAATCTTTTCCATGTGTCATGTTGATTTATTATTTCAGACTTACTTAGAAAAACATCTTTCCAGCCTTTAAATGTAGAATTAAAACCTGAAATGGATTCTGATTCTGACTCTAGCTCTCCAACTTGCAAAAACCAATCAACTGCATGACTGTGAGGCCTATTATGCAGCCGCCCCTGCCTCTCCCTGTGCTGAGCGCAATCTTTCCTAAGGAAGCAAAGTCAGTGGGTCTCCTGCTGTTTTTATTCTTTTCTAGTCCATTCTTACTCTTGTGAATTTGCAAAGCTCTTATATACTATCCTGAACTGACTGGGGTGACAAAAATGCCCGTGATAATTGTGTTGTATATGAGGACAATGCCATGAAATCAGATGGTTTTGAGGACATATATTTTTATGCCTTTTTGGAAGTAGAAGTAATAACATCAATAGCAAACATTTAATGAGTGTTTACTCTCATTGGCCCAATTGCTTTTCTATACATTACCTTTAATTCACAACTATTGGTATTATACCCATTTTACGGATAAGGAAACCAAGTCTCAGAAAGGTTAAGAAAGTGGCAGAGGGTTGCATAACTATTATGTGTCAGAACTAGTTTAGAATATAGATGTGGCTTATCATAAAGTCTGTGTTGTTTTTTTCACTACTCTACTGGTCTATCTATACAACTCAAAATTATTATATAGGATTAGGAGTGCCAGTGACAATTCTTATAAGCAGCAATAATAGTAGCCACAAGAAAACAATAATAATAATTAATATTTATTGAGCCCCTACCAGATGCCAGGATCTTTGTGATTTTTTTTTATTTTTTATTTTTATTTTTTTGCGGGGGTGAGGAGAGTTTATTGTAAACTGTTCTAATTAAAGTGATATTTTACAAGTGCTTAAGACAGAGGGTAGACAGGCTCTGAGCCAGGCCTCAGCTTCAGAGACCCAGTCCTGAAGGGGAAGTGGCACTTGCAGGGAACACAGACTTAATCACCGCTGCTCATTAGGCACCGAGTTGTGGCAGCGTCCTCCTAGGGAACCCAAGAGCCATGAAGCATCTTGCCCCAAATCACCTGCCTGGAGCAGGCCTCAGATCCATCCTGGGGACCGACATGGATCCTTTCTCTGGCCCAGGCTGCCCGGGTCTTCCTCATGACTGTTCATCACGGGCTTCCTTCTGCTTTTCAGAGGTCTTCCCAACTTGTGGCTTAAAAACACCAGCAGGAGGAAAAGCAAATAATGTTCTTAATGTAAATCCACAGCAAAAATGACTCAAGAACTGTTTCCCAGGGTTGGCAGGTATGGTTCCCTGCATTCTTCATCCAGAGGGTAACTTGAATGCATGGTGCTGATGAACGTGCCAGAAGCCTGAACTTTTAGGACTTGTTCACATTTTTGAGAACCTAAGGGGATAATCAATGGGCAGAAAGAGGGCTGAGCAGAAACACTTTGCCAGGGGAAGGGTGGAGAGGGGAAACTGGCTGAATCCTGAGATCATTCCCAAGAGGAAGGGAGCGCTACTTCCAAAAGCAGCAGCCGGAAAGTTGTGCCAAGGCTCTGCTCAAGGGGTCAGGGTGCTCTGGGTGGAGGCGGTGGTCCCTCTCGCAGTTCTGGGTTACTGTTTAGGCAAAGCGAAGTCCCAGGCAGTTTTCTGTGTGCACTTCCACATGGCCTGCATGAGGCGGGTGAAGCCCATGACTTTGGGCTTCTCTAGGCCTCTCATCAGCCGCTGCTTCATGATGGAAACAAATTCCTTATTGCTCAGCTCCCCATTGCCATCGCAGTCAAAGAGCACAAACACCACATCACACACATGGTTGGAGAGTTCCACTTTAGCTGTTGTCCTGGCCACCTGCTGCATGGTCACTTTACCAAGAGATGGCCCTGCCATATGCTAAAAGCTGAATGCAGTGTCCACATCATTAATATTCTTTAGGAAAGTAAAGAAGTCATCCACTTCCTGAAATGTCAGACCCTTTCCCTCTTTGAAGTGCTTCTTGAGCTGCTTCTGCATGGCAGTCAACTTCTTAGACTGCAGTCCACTGTAGGCCAGCAGCATGCCACTGAACTGCCTCTCAGTAATTTTCCTATCCACAGGATCATGGTGTTCGAACCCTAATTTCAGAACATCATGCTGAAGTTTACCCTGAAATTCAAGGAAGTTTTTGATTGTCAGCTACCCCTTAAGATCAGCTCCAAAGGAGTAGGTTGTGAGGGCTGAACACAAGCCAGACTTTAGAGTGTTACCAGTAGTAGGACGATCTCTGTGACACATACCCGTACTGGTTTGGGAGCAAATGATGCTCTGAACCTACTCAAACTCCTCCATGTCTACTTCTCCATATCCAGTCAAGTCAAACATCTTGAAGGCAACTTCAAAATTTTTCTGAGGAGTAGAAAGAACAGTTGTAAGGAAAATGTAGTCCAAAAAGGATATGAGTCCACATTCTCCAAGGGTATAGAATATACTGCCTTCATCAGCAAATTTTTCTCGTTCCTGGGCAGTTTTCTTTCCATCAAAGCATTTTATTGTATATTGATCTAGACCCAAGTTTTCTGGTTGTTTTTCATTGCGTGTTATGAATCACACAAAATCTTGTGGAGTCATAAACACTTCAGATTCACCAGGTTCATTGATTACTTTCAAGGTGGCAAAATATTGGATGATTTTGTCTGGTGTGGAATACACTCGAATCCTATTCTCATATTCCATCACTTTTCTGTCTCTGAATCCAAAATGTTTCTTCTTTTTCTCTTCCTGATGAGGCTCAAGACAAACACCTGCAGCCTTTTTTCATGGTTACAAACCTCCCCTTCATCTTTATTCTTCCTTTTATCACCAAGTTCATTCTTTAGGTTGTTTACAGATGGTGGAGATTCTGCAAGGGCCCTCTTCCACAGGAGACCTGTACTTGCAGTTACTGCAGATGCTCCTAGGAAAGCCACCATCATTAGTTGTCACCTGATCTGGGTGGGCTATGATCCTCTATGGTAACATCGAGAGCCCACAGCCAGTTCTGACAATGCAGAAAGGGAGTTAAGAGGAAACATTCTGTACACACTGGAGCTGCCAACCCTCTTGGGTCAAAGCCGCCCACCTCTAACAACCCGACCTTTTTGATTTATATCCAATTTTTATTCCTGTTTTATTAGGATCTCAGAGAGACTGAGTCATAGAGCAGCTAAGGAAATTTGCTCAGGGACAGCTTTAGTTGATGAGCTTTATACCCCAGTCTGTACTATCCAGTACTTAACCATTTCTCAGTGAACAAACAGGCAGAAGAATCCCTACATTAGGTGTTTTTGTCCATGATTCCTAGAAGAAGAGGGTCCCACATTTCTAATTTATCAACTGAGCGACTGTAACGGACCTTCTGTAGATTGTAAAGGAGAGCTCTGTACGTTTGCTTGTGGTTTATTCAGGGATGGGTATACAATGCTGGCATTGGAAAGTCAGGCAGGGACTGTATTTACAAGAAACTCTCTGAGCACTTGAGATCTGAAACCTATCTGACAATTATTAGATCAGCCTGTCTCTGTAGACAGGGGTGGAATGAAGCAAATTGGATTTTCCACCAATTCTCAAAGGGCATGAACTCAACTTTTGTGGTTCATAGGACAATTCAAGTTTTGATTTGGGGCAGAATGACCCCATGTAGAGAGGACAGCCTAGCTAGATTGTAAGAGCGTTCAGTTCTGTTTCAATGTGGGAGCTCCAGGGAGTCAGAATCTTAGTTTTATGTTTTATATAGAACCCATTGATATTAAATCACTTGGGTTTTTTTTTTTTTGAAATAAAAATGTGTGTATTTATGTATGTGTGTATTAAGATTTACTATGACAGCCTTGTGTAGTTGGCCTTAAGAAAAACACAGGATATTTGAATGCATTTTACAAGAGTATATACGTTTCTCTGGTTGCTATATTTCCATACCTGATTTTATTTTATTTTTTTAAGATTTATTTATTTATTCATGAGAGACACAGAGAGAGAGAGGCAGAGACACAGGCGGAGGGAGAAGCAGGCTCCATGCAGAGAGCCCAATGTGGAACTCGATCCCAGTCTCCAAGATCATGCCCTGGGCTGAAGGCGGCGCTAAACCACTGAGCCACTCGGGCTGCCCCAAACCTGATTTTAGTTTTAAAAAATGGCACCACTTAAAGAAGTGCAGGAGTTTGAAAAGCACAAGTTTAAATGGTGATATAGACACGTTCATTCCACACCCCCACCCACATTCACTGATGTCACTAACTTGGCCTTAAGTTAACATATTTAAACCTCTTGTTAGTTAATGCTTATTCAATGAGTCTTTGCCTTATATTGCCTCTATTAGATTTACTTTTCTGAATATGCTTTTAAAATTTGAACTATGGGGCAGCCTGGGTGGCTCAGTGGTTTAGTGCTGCCTTTGGCCCAGGGCGTGATCTTGGAGACCCAGGATCGAGTCCCACGTCGGGCTCCCTGCATGGAGCCTGCTTCGCCTTCTGCCTGTGTCTCTGCCTCTCTCTCTCTCTCAAATAAATAAATAAATAAAATCTTAAAAAAAAATTTTTTTGAACCATGTTAGTCAAAAGATGACAAGATAATCTTATCCTGGAAGTGAATCTGGTCTACCTTCCTCTCCTTAAAAAAAAAGGTTCATTTTTATCATTAAACCATTCTCCCAATATTGGTAATATGAAGGAGGATAAAGTCAAGGAAAATCCACATGAACAGATAATCCTAGCAGTGCCTGTATTAGGCTAGGGGGGATACTTTCATGCTCATGCTACACGGTGGCTAAACTGATGCTCTGGCATAGTCAGCACTTGAAACTGAATCACAAGCCAGTCTCAAGCAATGTGATGAGGGAGTTCTAGAAAATAGACCTACATCCTTGTCTAGATTTCTGCTTTTGATCTGTGAGGCTTTGGTCATAATTTATTTAAATGTAAGATACAAATTGGATGTATTTCTCAATGACTAAAAACAAAAACAAAACAAACCCCCCCCCCTAAAATTAAAAACCCTCAGAATTAGTGGTTCATATGAATCTGAGACCTACTCTGCTTTAACTGCATTACTCCTGACACGTGAATTCCCTGTTGGCTTGATCACAGGTTCACTCAGACTTGTTCCATTGTTTGCTTTACGGCAGAAGTCTGCATCTTACAAACCTCAGCTACTATCATCCTTTTGTTCTTAAACCCCATTTTCTCAAACAAATCTCATTCTGTATTTTGGACCATAGCTATTTACTTTCCCCTTAGAAAGCAGTTAGGAACACACTATTTTCATTTACAAAATGAAACATTTGTAAACTGGCTTAGGAGTAGGTGACCACATAATTAATCACCCAAAGCAGTGTATTTGTGAGAGTGAACGGGAATGTTACTAATAATTACACTGGAACAATAGGCTTAAACCGGGTGGCTCCAGTCAAATGGAGACATGTGGTCATTGCACTCGTGTGAACATATTGTCATGTGTACTGTCTGTCAGTATATAAATGGATTTGAATTCCTAGCCCTGGAGGTTTGCAACTGAAAACACAGTTGAAATCTTCCAACATTATTATCTACTTTGAATCTAAATTGATTCGATTAAAATTTGATTTGATTAAAATTTCTAGTCAGAAAGCCTTGTTAGCAAAAAAACAGAAAGTTATTATTTTCGACAAATATCTAGCAATGCTCTTTACTACCTGCTACAAGCCAGAAACCTGTGCTAGGCACTCCAGGGATGCAACTGTGTGCCAAATAGACAGAGTCCCTCATCATGAGGCTCACAGTCTGTGCAGAATGTAGATGAATTCGTGGACTGTTTCAGTGTTTTATGATGAGTGAAGAAAGGATGTCAAGAGAATACACAAGGATGACACTTCACACAGCCTTAGTGTAATACCCAAGCAGAGAGTTCAAGGATGTGCAGAAGTTAAAATGGTGAATGGAGAAGCGAAGTGTTCTAGGCTGAGGGGAGAGTGTGTTCAGAAACCAGGAGAGTAAAGTAGAAGGGAAGGTGGATCAGTCTTGCTGGGTGTGTAGCCCTGTGTGGGATGTAGTCTGGCAACGAAGCTGGATAAGTGGTCCCAGACCCTAAGAGCCCTTAAAAACTCTGATAGGGAATTTTAATGAGTGTAAGGGAGACACCAATGAAGGCTTCAGAGGCAATAATAGCAAGTGCTTTAGAGAAAGACCTCTCAGTCTAGGTGTGCAGAGTGGATTAGAGTTCTGGGTGCGAGGAGCAGGAGGGCGGTAAAACAAACCAGGAGACCTAGAAGAGAGCCCTGACAGTGATGGACAAACGCTTAGGGTCAGCAGGACTTGGTAAGAGCTTTAATGTGCGGGGAGAGAGTTAGGATTTTCTTCCCCCAAAATTCATAGGTTGAATTCCTGACCCACGGTGTCCAGATACACGGGGAAAATTTAGACACAGCCTTAGAAGAAAGACCATGTGAAGATACAGGGAACAGACAGATAATTCCCTCAATTCTCAGCAGGAACCAACTCTGCCAAAACCTTGGTCTTGGACTCAGAGCCTCCAGAGCTTTGACCCAATACTTTTCTGTTGTTGAACCCACCTGGTATGTACTACGTGTTGAAGCAGCCCTAGGCAACTAATTCAGATGGCTACTCAGGTTTGAAGCTTAAATATGTGGGTACTTTTCAGGAAATGGTTTTAAACAAAAGCAAAGGAGCAGAAAAACCCATTGTGGGGAATAGTGTGACTCAGCTTTGACATGTTGACTTTGGGGTACTTGTCAGATCTCCACGTCAGGAGGTCCACCTGGCTGTTGAACAGTCAAGGGTCAGGAGAGACAGCAGAGCTGGAGTTCCAGATTCAAGAGTCATTGTATGTAGGGAGGAACTGGTGCCAGGGGGGTGGACATCAGGGGGAACACGTGAGGTGAGGTGAAGTGAAAGTAAGCGCTACTATGACCTTCATATTGGACACTTCCCTCACACACCAAGTAGGTGAAAAAGGCTGTTATATGTTGTTTTAAAAGATTTGCTTGTAGGAATTAGCATGAAAGGAGTTCGCAGCCAGGTCGGGATATCAAATAGAATGGCAGCCACCCAGAGGGCCAGTCTTGGCTACCCCTTGGGTCAAGGAGTTTCCCCTTTGAGGTGGTCCCAGAACCCACTCAGAAATTCTGACTCAAGCTCACAAAGCTTAGAGAGACACTGTGTAGCACCCAGATACCAAATTATTAATTTATAATAAATAGAACTGGCAGGTGGAACAGATACGCTGTCTGCCTAACCAACCTCTTCTATCATTTACAAAATTGCTACAGAGGGAAACAAATTATCAGAAGGTTGTTTGGTACGCATGGAATCAGAACAAGAGGGTTAGTTTAATGATTTGAATTAGTAATGAGATCAGGCTCCAATCACTTGATGTAGTGGCTCCCATGAGCAAGAAGGGATTGCCAATCCGACTGTGGACTGTAGCCCATCCATCCCCATCAGCCATCATCTGGCTGCCCCCCACCCTGAACAGTACTTGAGAGGCGCTGCCAATTTTCCACTCTGCAACTTTCCTTGCTTCCATAGATGATCCACTCCATTTTAAGGAAAACACAGTTTGTCTTTGGAATATGAATGTCTTCAATCAGATTAAAGGCTGATCCTGCTGCCCTAGGACCCATTCACTTTCTTTGAAATGACTCCGCGTCTCTTTGCTTTCACCCGTCATGTGTTGATTTTAAAGTTTCTTTTTTTTAAAAAAAAGGAAAGATTTTATTTATTTATTCATAGAGACAGAGAGAGAGGCAGAGACACAGGCAGTTTCTCCTCAATTCTACATTCTTAGCTGTGGGGGTGGGGATGGGTGTTGGAGAAGAGATTTTGCCATGGCTCTCATTTAAAATTTTTAAGTAGGAAAAAAAAAATAAAATAAAAATTTTAAGTAGGGATGGATATAATATTTTCAAAACAGTGATTTTGGAAATGATTATTTCAGGAGAAATGTCTTTCAGCAAATTTCTGTAGATGTCAATTTGTAAAATATTATTAATTCAGCTGTTTCATATATAACGTTTCCGTTTTCCTACTCATTCTAACGAGAATGCCAAGCTTCTCTGGAGTCAGGTGGCTCTCTTACTATGGGGGCACTTCTGCTACTGAGACTTTTTATAATTCAGATGACACAGTACCACAACGGGGAGAAGGCAGTGCACATTTATTTGAGGGTTGTCATTTCTTTGAGACCTTTTGAATATTTTCCTTTTACTTTAAATAGGTAAATAATGTTTCTTTCTGGGGCTGTTTTTCATCAAATGCAAGTTGGACTTGCAAGTAAAGTTGACAAAACTTTGAGCTTCTCTCTCCCCATAGCTCCAGGTCAGTGAAATTAAATTAATAGGGCTTCTCCTTTTAACATAATCTGTTATCAAAAGTCATATGTTCTATGGAGATAAACATGAGTCTTTTTTATACTTGTTCTCTTTCATCTTTTGCTGTTTCTGTTGGTGTTCTGGGTGGGGCCCTAGACGGGCAAACCTGACAGTTGGGATTTTTATCCATATAGGCTTGCTTGTAAGATGAAGCTCTTCACAGGAAAAAGATTTCAAAATTTAGTCAAGGTGTCATTTTCACAGTCAAAATGTTTCCTCCTAAATATATTCTCTGGTCTTTAAATTGGCCTGACCCCCCAAATCCTCCTTCTTGGTCTGAGCAAGGATAGAGGTGAGGAAAGACAAATCAATAGAAATAAAACACAGTTTGGCTCCCAAAGGGCCCCTGATGTTCTAGGGGTGGGGACAGACACATATATGCAAGTAGCAGCCACACAGTGGCAGGTGTTCTCAGAGAGCCACAGATGTTGCAGAAGAAAAGGATGTGTAGAGAAGCCCATTGGAGGGTGGGGCAGGTCTGTAAGTGTGTGCCACACATTTAGAAACAAGGACCTTGATTCATGAGACACTGCTATTTCTGTGGAGTTGGCTTTCTGCACACTTTTAGGGAGGCTTAGATTTGAACGAGGGGGGCTAATTCTATCAGAGGGAGCAGAGCTGGAATGTGCTGGATAGGAATCCCTCCTTGAACGGAACAATGGATAGTGAATGTCACCTGAATGCAACACCAGCTTTTCAAAGGGAGCAATTTGAGGGGATGCAGGGCCACGGCCCTGCTGTAAATAATCAGTTTTAGAGAGGAGTCTCCTAAAATCTTCTCAGCTAGCCCCTTAGCAGGAATGAGTTAATGGTGGGGAGGGAGTCTGTGCCACAGATGCCTGTGGGGTTTAAGAGGAGGGTTCAACAACAGGGAGATGGAGAGTTGCCAGGGTATCCCTTCCTGGCCAAAACTGCCTCTGACGATATCTCACACTCGGTTCTTTTCAAGATCCCCAAAGAAAATGCACTGGAGCCGATGGCAGTGAAATCTGCTGCCTCCAAGGGAACAGCTCTTCCCAGAGCTAAGCATGGATTTGGTCTCCAGCCTAGGTTTAGAGAAAAGACGGAGGAAGGTTCTCCTAGCTCCCCACACCGGCGACCCAGGCATCCCTCGTACCCACGGAGAAAAGGTGATACTCAGGAGCGGACCTGATGCTGACCATTCTGAGCAGTTGTGCTTGCTACCCTGGGAAATGTGGGCCACAAGGTCTTCATCTCAGAGGAAGTAAAAATCACCAGACCAGTGGCTCCCACCAGTTTATTAATTTTGAAGCCCCTATTGCAATCACCAGGAGCCAGAAGTGCCACCTAAAAGCAATAAGAAAATAATAAATAACGTCTGTCTGCTCAAGATGCTTTCACTCCAGTGACTTACCCCTTTCATTCCTGGCTTATCTATTTCAACGTCGTAATCTAATTCTATAATGGTTGAGGGAGTGGGGAGGAGTGCAAGTTGAATAGGAAGGGGTCACACGTGATAAGAATCACATTTGGAATGTCATTATAAGAAGTAGCTTCTAATTTTTAAGTATCTGTTCCTACTCTTGATTTAGAATATCCGCTCTTACAGATGACTTAGTTTGCCCCTCTCCCTCGAATCAAATCAATCTCCTATCTTCTGCTCTCCAAAGATGCTCCTGATTATCTGGGAACTGGATAGCCATCACATACCTTTTTAGGTGTGCTTCGTGGTGGGCACAAGCTGAGCTAGGTATTTTGTGTGCCAGGGAGCGCTCAGCAAAGCTGTGCTCGCACTGAATAATGAGACCTTTTGCTAAGTGCAGCGTACCGAGCTTTGTTGATAATTATTCTGCACTGCTAGTAAAGAACCCAAACACACAGGAGTTTCGAATGATTTCACAGCTGATTTATATGCACAAAGAATAATTAGCATCATGTAATTTTCCTTGCCAGATTGATTCTCATTTGAATATCGAAAGATACGTCATTTAAAAATAATTTCATACCTCGCTGATGAACTAAAATTGAGACGTTGGGCACATATGGTTTGTATATGCTAGTGGGCAAGTGGACAATCATCCTCTCTCTTAGGAAGTAGGGACAGCAAAACCCACGAAAAGTTAATTACCGACCTTGGAGAGAAGCAACCGTCATTTCTAAGCCTGTTATCTTGAAAAGGGAACCTGGGCCTCACAACTTGATAGCCAACTGCGCCACCTGCAATATTATAGAGGGGCTTGGAAATAACACCATTGACATCAAAACTCCATAAATTAAGAAAGACAGATACAGTATTTCCACTCACCTTCTTAAGGATGAATGACTTTAGAGCTACAGCAGACTGACTTGGTTTTAAAGAAAGGAGCGTGTTGAGAGACATCTCCCCGATGATGATGCCATCCAGGGCCTGCCCTGGCACACTTGCATCAGAGGGCTGTGCCCACCCCACACAGCACTTTCTCTGTGTCATTCTGGCCAACTTCCCAGCCTTCCTCCTCTGCAGTTCTCCAGACTTCGAAATTAGGCCTCCATCACCACCAAAACTCCCTGCTTGGCTCTGCTCTGGGAAGCCCCCCAAGCCCATGCATGGAAGCAGTTAGCCCTGACTGTGCAGGGCAGGCCCTGAGCCACGCTCCCACAGCCATGTTCAGCTAGTCAAGAGGATATAAGGCCCCATAGGTCAGTAGGGCAGCACCGCTGCATGGGACCAGCCTCACCTTTGCTCTGTCCCATCCAGGAACCTGGGTCAGCACCTTGCTTCCCCCATGCCTCAGCCTTGCCACCATTAGCCACATGATCTCTTATTTTATAGGATGTGTTTCTGCAGCTGTCCTGCTCCTCACTCCAGTCCATGTGCTGGGGTTCTTGCTCCCTGCCACCCCCAGGTGTGTCTGTCTGCCTCAGAGCTCCAGAAACCCCGTGCAAGTCAGCCCACCCCAATGCTTGCTTCCTGTGTGCCAGGGCTGCCAAACCACTCACTAGGACGCCTCATCTGACTGGTCTTGTGTGGAAAGCCCTCAGGTTCTGACATTCCACTCCCTCATTGATTTCAGTGAGTTTAAATGTCACTTACTATAGAACCAGAATGCTTTTAAGCTAAATAAATTTTCTCTAATTGGTGAGATTTCAGGGTGCAGCAATGAGAAGACTTTCAGGCCATATATATATCCGACACATATAAAAAAAAATCAGGTATTGGCAAAAAGTTGGACGTAGACGCATCTTTGGAGAATGAGGGTGCATAACTCATTGTGAATGTCACTTCACTGAAAGTCACACTCACATTGTCCTCCCCACAGTGAAGTTATAAGAGTTCATGTTAGCGACTGATTTTATTTTTGAATAGCATGGCTACTAATATTTGTAATATTGTCAACAGTACAAGTCAAAATTATTTTCTAGAATTTGACCTCATAAGCAGAGCCTTTTGAGGCTTGATTTGATGGAGTTAATTTGTATCGACCAGGACCTGGTGTCGGGGGCTTATGTGGATGAGGATGGTAAGTGGTAGTTGGCTGATGGTAGAGAGTTTGGGCACTTAGTAGAACAAGAGCGAACTGATGTGAATCACTACCATAGACGTTCTGGAATAACAGCAAAGGAGAACCAAGATCCAGTATTTTCAGGGCCAGGTGATCATCAAGGACTGTAGCTAGCCTGGCTTAAAAACCAGACTCTTGCTTCACAGATGGTGTCTGTGATGAGGTTCTTAGCCAGTTATATAAAAACTTATTCTAGGAATCCCTACATTTCATCTCTTGTCTAGAAATAAGAGGGGAAAATACTTTTATCTCTCTCAACTGCAGTCACTTGCATTTTAGGAAGGACCGATGTGATTAATCTTAAAAATTCAGGCCCTGACACAAACTGAATTTCCTCCTCTCACAGTCAGGTGTCATCCCCGAAATGAGTCTGGCCTGGGGGGAGCCACAGCAACACCTGCCCGCTTCCTTCAGCACTTCTGAAGTTCCCAGAGCTCCTGTCTGATTATCCCATTTGGCTTAGCAGTTTGCTCCTTGGGTCTTGAAAAACAAAATGAAACAAAACAAACCAGTTATTGGAGGCAGTCAGGATTCCATGGGTGGTGCAACTCAGTAAGAAGAGCAAAGTTTGTAGCCTGAGACTTAATGGAATCACAGGACGGCCACTACCTACTACTGTGATCTCAGACATCTTACCATCTCTGGGCCACAGTTTTCTCCATGAATAGTAATAGTAATGTCCAAATACAAATAGGAAGAATAATACTTACTTTGCAAATTTATGGAAAGATTAGAATGTACCGGTGTGTAGTATGTGCTCAGTAAAAATTTGTGGAATGTAGTGGAATAGCTAATTTCATGCATATCTTTTGGGGTTACATATGTTCCAGGACATTTAAGTCCTCAACAAAACCATCAGGCAGAGAGGGCAGAGGGGTGTCCTTGAACAGTGAAGACTAGCTGACCCTGACAAAGGGCATCCTGAGACTCAGGGTACCCATGGTCACAAAAAAGAACTCACCTTAGTGCTCAGACAATGCAAAGTAAAGCAGAAACACTGCCTTTTGAGATGTCTTTATTACTGTGTTTCTAGATATTTCTTTTTTAAAGTAATTCTATGCCCAACGTGGGGCTTGAACTCACAACCCCAAGACTAAGAGTTACATGCTCTACTGATGAGCCAGCCTGGCACCCCTGTTTCTAGTTCTCTTCGTCGCAAAGTCTGAATCCTGTATGTCTGCCTTTCTCTTGCTTTTTTTTTTTTTTAAGATTTTATTTATTTATTCATGGGAGACGCAGAGAGAGGCAGAGACACAGGCAGAGGGAGAAGCAGGCTCCATGCAGGGAGCCCGAAGTGGGACTTGATCCTGCCCTGAGCCAAAGGTAGATGCTTAACCACTGAGCCACTCAGGTGTCTCTCTTGCTTTCTCTTTAGCTCCTTCTCACCTCTTAT
The DNA here is from genome assembly GCF_003254725.2 of Canis lupus dingo. Taxonomy (NCBI): domain Eukaryota; kingdom Metazoa; phylum Chordata; class Mammalia; order Carnivora; family Canidae; genus Canis; species Canis lupus. Next base: position 20,907,713 of record NC_064244.1, read on the forward strand.
TTTCCTGGCCCCGTTTCTTATCCTCATTTCCATAATGAGTAACTCCATGGCTAAGATCCATCTTAATCCAGCTATATGACCTACCACAATTTAGGTGAATTGCATGAGATTGCATGAGATTCTATATACAGAAGAACTTGGTAAACCATAAAATCTTATACAAATGTAAAGAATTGTGACATTTGGTGGGGATGATGCTTATAATGATGACCAAAATCCAGTGGGTTAACCCTAAAGATGTCTCTGCACCTTTGAGTTCTGATCTAGAGCAGTTAATGAACATTTAAGCAACTGTGCTTACTGGTGAAAAATAATTAGTTTGATAATCAATTAAATTCTCTGCTGGTGTGAATGAGCATGTGAATAAAAAGGAAATCAGTGTATATAATCTTTAGGAAAATCTCCAACTGTGTTTCACACCAGTCTCAACAAACTGAATCATCATGGAATTGGGAAATGATTGGAGTAGATTGCAAAAGTGGAGACAGTAGAGATAAATGATGACTATTTTGCAGGAAAATGTGCATGTCTATAAAGCACTTTTTGAGATTTTTTGAAAGGTGGTCCTTCCTGCTGGTGGAAGGAGCCAGGAAGAGAGGGCCAGGACCACAGAAGGCCAGACGGAGTTCAGCCCCAATGCTGCTGGGACCAGGCACCCTCAGGCAGGCCACCACCTGTCAGTCCTGCTGGGGAGTCCTGAGTGGGAGCCACCCAGTCCTCTACAGATTGGTTTTTGGGACTATTGCATTTGACAGTAATGTTTCAAGCACATTGCAGACACTTAGGAAATTTATGTGAAAGAACTAAAGGGAAGATGGGAAATTGGGAAAGGGGGAAAAATAAAGAAGAAGGTTCTGGATGCCAAGTGTTTAAGGATCTTGTCCCTGTCTCTGGGATCTCATGATCTCACCATGGAGTAGGGCTTGTTGGTGAGTAGATGGTTGATGTAAGATTGACAATTTGCATCCTCTTTTAAAAACTTGAAGCATCCTCTTCTCATAACCAAAGATATTTAAAAGAAAAAAAAAGTCCATTTTACTTTTGAGCAAATGCAGGTCGTATCCCTACTTGGAATTGGGAGTGAAATATATCTTGAGAAGACTGAAGAAACCAGAAAGAAACCCTAAAATGTTGGAGTGTTTAGGAAGACAGGAGAGAAAATCAAACTGAGTTTAATTACATTAGAAGTTGATTCCAGGGGCACCTGAGTGGCTCAGTGGTTGAGCATCTGCCTTTGGCTCAGGTCATGATCCCGGGGTTCTGGATCGAGTACTGCATCCGGCTCCCCACAGGGAGCCTCCTTCTCCCTCTGCCTATGTCTCTGCCTCTCTTACTGTGTCTCTCATGAATAAATAAATAAACCTTAAAAAAAAAAAAGAAGTTGATTCCATCGTGAATGGTAAGGATTGGTGAGTACTTCCTCAGCAAATCTCAGGATCCTGGAGGGAATTTTAAATCACCATGGTGTATGCAAAGCGAGTGGGGTTTCCTAAACCCAAACGTAAAAGTTCATGTCCAAAAGCAGCAAACACAGCCTTACGTGTCACTGTGAGAAAGCATGGTTGAACTTCTTTTCCCAATGTGTATTGCAATGTTAGCAAAACAGGATTTTACTTTTTTAAGATTTTATTTATTTATTTGACAGAGAGAGTGCACAAGCAGGGGCAGTGGCAGGCAGAGGGAGAGGGAGAAGCAAGCTCCCCACTGAGCAGGGAGCCCAATGCAAAGCTGGGCACTAGATCCCAGGACTCTGGGATCGTGATCTGAGCTGAAGGCAGATGCTTAACCGAGGGAGCCACCCAGGCACCCCAAATCAAGATTTAAAAAGGAAAACAAATCAAAGCGTTTTTTTCTTCTAAGAAGAAAATGGAATGATCTTCTCAGGATAGTAAGGCTTTCTAGCTGAGGCTGCAAAGCAGCCAGGAGGCATGAAAAGTAGCAACAGGGACTCCCATGACTAAACCCTTAAAAAGTGTGAAATAGTTAATTTCACAGGAGGCTTTCCTTGTTCTTTGGTAAAGCTTGGTGAATTTACCGACTGATTCGTTAATATAGACTTTCGCTCACATGTTTGTACTATTCTTTCAAGCTTTCCACCCAAGCTCTTCAAATAGAATCTCTAAGAAAAGCTTTCAATGTGAGTGGGAGAAACAGCTGAACACCTTGCTGGAGTATTCTGTGGGGAATTGTATTATTATAATTTGTATTATTATACTCAGTTTTATTAAATTTTCTTTTCTTTCTACCTAATGTTCTTTTTCTGTAAGAGGGAAAGCCAAAAAAAAAAAAAAAAAAAGGTCTAAAATCACTTTTATGACTTTTAGTTTATAAAGTTAAAAAATTACCATAAAAAAAGAAAATCATTCTTTAATGCAGTGGCTAAAATTAGGCATTCTATAGTCTTAATAATTATATTCTGGTGTTAAATTAACTTTTGAACAATACTCTGCAATTCAAGTAGCAGACGGCAAAGAAACCAAATTGCATGTTATTTCATTTTTTATGAGTAAGAAGTATTGGTCCCTTTCAAACCTGAGTAGTTCATATTGATGGCTTTAATTATTTTAGGGCCTGGCTTGTTTTTCACTTAAATGTACACATGGAATTTAAAATAACTTTTGAGCCCCCAGAATGTATTTATTTTCCCTGGATTTTCTATTAACATCAAGACAATGGCTTCTAGAGTTGATGACATCTACCTTTTTCCTACGTAACTGGCTGTTCTCATGCCATGTCAATAGTCCAGCTGTGGGCATAACTTCACATTATTCTATCATTAATCTAATTAAACGGTCCATATTCTCATGCTTGCTCTAATTCAGCCACAATAATAAACTGCAAATATTGGGATGTTGCATTTTTCATTACACGACTATTAGGTTTATTGGTGTGATTTGATCTTACAATTATGATATTAAAGTGTAAACGAACACGGGGCTATTACTTAGATAATTCTTTGTTTACACTTAGGCATAATACAGAGAAGATTTTAAAAATCATGGTTGGCTTCCTTCCTTTTGATTTTCCCCAGAATGCTATAACTTTGGTTCTGTCCATCTGGTGCAGTGATGGTAGACTTGTAAGCATATGGGAAATATGTCAAATATAAGGTTATCGGTGGACAGTGGAACTCTGAACATCAAAACTCAATGAAATATTGACTGAGAATCTAGAGATATCCTGCCTCCAAAAACATGCTTTTTAGAGAAATATGATAGAAAAAGATATGTAGAAATAGTAATGCTGTACAAAATAATGTATATTAAGCACTAAGTTACAAATATTTTGAGTTCAAAAGTGACAGGTTATAAACTTTTAGAGCTAGTCGGAAATTTAGACTCACCTAGTCCCACTCCCTTATTTTGCAGGGAAAAAGAAAAACGAAGGTCCAGAAAGGTTAAATGACTTGTCTAGGGTGACTCAGCATGTACGTGGCAGGATGGAAAGTAGGGTCCCCTAACTCCCAGCCCAGGCCTCTAAGGACCATGACTGCCTGCCATCATCTCCAAAGGGCGATCAGGGAGTGCTTCATAGCAGACGTGGGATTTGAATTAGGTTTTGAAAACCCAAATTCAGGGCCTCTCAGGTAGAACTCTACAGGTTGGACATTGTACCTCTCTAGCAGGTGCCATTCCCGTAGGTTCTGATGACCGCAACCCAGAGGGAAAGACATAAGGCAGGATTTATACAGGCAGAGAATACGAAATGGTGTTGTGTTGGGGCGCTTTGACTGGCTCTGGGTCACTTTCCCTGGGTATGTTTCTGTTTGAGTAACAGACCACCTGAGCCCAGAACAACCCTCAAGGAAAATCAGGTCAAATCAATAGGACTTCATTTCAAGAACGGGCACTTCAGGAATCCTTGGCATTACTAAAGCCTTGACTAGGGCTTGAGTCCTGGCTCTACTGCTTACAGTCTATGTGACCTTAGATAAGTTACTTAACCTCTCTGAGCTCAAAGATAATGGTAGCACCTACCTCACAGGGTTGCTGTGAACATTAAATGAGGTCGTATTTATAAAGCAATTATCAGAGCACCTGGTCTATAGTAAGTATGCTATAGTATAGTATAGGGTCTTAGTCCATTCCAGATGCTGTAACAGAAATACCACGACTCCAGGGCAGCTTACGCAGCGTTTATTTGTCACAGTTCTGAAGGCTGGCAAGACCAAGATCAAGGCACCAGGGATGCCTGGGTGGCTCAGTGGTTGAGCATCTGCCTTCGGCCCAGGGCATGATCATGCGGTCCTGGGATCGAGTTCCACATCCGGCTTCTTGCATGGAGTCTGCTTCTCTCTCGGCCTATGTCTCTACCTCTCTCTATATATATCTCTCATGAATAACGTCTAAAAAATAATGTCTTTTAAAAAAAAAACAAGGCACCAGTAGATTCAGTGGCTGGTCCATAGACAGCTGTCTTCTTGGTCCTGTCACAGCTAAAGGGAAGAGGGAGCTCTATGGGGTCTCTTATAAGGGCACTGATCCCATCATCAGGGCTCCATCCTCATGATGTAATCACCGTCCCAAAAAGTTCCACCTCCTAATACCATCACCTTGGGGATTATGTTTCAATACGAATTTGGGGTTGAGGTTTGGGATAAGCAAACACTGAGTCTGTAGCAGTAAGTATGAAATAATGGGTCACCGTTTTAACCATTAGGGTCCTAATCCATCGTGGAAGTCTGCAGCTAGTCCTCAGTTGGCCCTGAGCAATCCCTCTGAGGACTCCGAGGCCTTGGGAGAAATCAATTCCACTTTCTTCCTTGAGGCAACAAAGTCAAAGGCATGTATCTGGGACATTGTGAAAAATGCATTCATGAGCAAAGCCCTTCTGGCATCTCTCCCTCGGCGACCATAAAGCACTGTGCCATTTATTCAAAGAGCATTAAGACTGTTACCGTTTTCAGATTTTGAAATACCTTCTCTAAAAAACAGCTCCCCATGATGCCCATGCTCGGTATCTATCACAAAATCACCAGCAGTCATTGTCCTCTCCTACTCTGGCTTCAGAGCATCTAACTTCTTCATGTGCTTTAAGGACACATATATTTGGAATTTCTTTTCCTGGTGTCCAGTGTCCAGAGTAGAAGATCTGGCTGAGCTTGCGGCTGGCATCACAGAGACTAAGTGATTTTCATTATCAGGAGTGCAGATCTGTCCTTCCATTAAGGGAGAAAGAAGATCACTGGATGCTAGGATGTCAGAGCAGACATCTGATACATTCCCCTTCTTTTCTGATAAGGTGGCAGTGTGGGCACAGGGGGCATTTAGGTGAAGCTACAAGGACAGCTGGAGCCGGTCCATCTTTCACTAGAAGCAGGAGGTCTAGAAAGGCAAAAGGGTAATGACATGCTGTCTCTTATAATTAATATTCTCCCAAAGGCTTTCCTTCCTGTGCTGTTAGTTCAAAGACCTCAGTGCCTCTGAACTTCCGTGTGGATGCTGCTGAGCAGCCCTTGTGGGTGGGGATCTCCTAGGAAAGGGGAGATGAGGTGATGAGGTGGGGAGAAGGGCCCACCCCCTTTCTCCATCTGCAGGAGGAGGGCCAATTTGGAGCTATCCTGGGGCACTTGTTCAACCCAAACAAAGACTTCCTGTCTGGAAGCATCGAAGGGGATGTCTATTTATACTCCAGGTGTCATTTTGGAGTTTGATTCTGCTTCATTACACCACATGGGTTTCCACTAGAGAGAGATGAGGAAAATCCAGCAGCCTGTTTCCCCATGCTGAGGCATCATTGAGATATAAAAGTCGGGGCTTTTAGGTGCTCCATATTTAAATCCCTCTCATGGCAGCCTGTCTACAACTTCCATTAGGAAATTGGATTATAATATGTTGTAATGTCTGACAGTTTTTCATTCATTTAATTTGACTCATTCTTGTGGTTCTTGCTTCAATGTTAAATCCCAGCTTTAAACACTTTGTGGTTTGGGGAACATGGAAATTCATTATGATCCAGTTTGGCCCAGAGCAGATACTCAGTTGTCATTTGCTCTCTCTTGGGGAGAGTTGGTGAAGCTTCAGGGGGTCCCAGGATAAGAAAAATACAATCTTTGCCTCTGCAGAACTTACCATGGCAGGGGACAGAAGGAGGATTTAAGAGTAATATAGTAAGTGGCCCTTTACAAGCAATATGCACAATTTGGTCTGATTATTACTGCAGCTCTGTAGAAATATCTGTGAACCTTGGCTTCCTTGCCTGAGAAATGGAGATTGATCCCCTAAAGAGCTATCATAACGCAGTAACTAAGAACGTAGTCATTAAGAGCAGAGGCTCCCACTCCGACTGTTTGAGTTCAAATCTCACTTCTACCACTCAGATCTAACTGCTCTGAGTACTTGTTCTGGAACTCCGAGTTATATTACTTCTCCACACTTCAGTGTTCTCACCTGACCAGTGAGCTTTATGACAGGACCTGCAGCAGGGTTGCTAGAAGGATTAAATGTCCAAAGTACTCAGAATTGATTAGGCACAATGTAAGCTCTTGATGAAAATTAGCTATTGATATTATTCATGTTCTCACATATTACACATTAATTTATTTCACTGATGAACCAGAGAAATGTGACTGGAATAGGCATCCAGTGCTTCTAAGCTAATAGTCCCGTTATCTTTCCCCTGTATAATAAAACTTCCCTTAAAATATAAATAATGATGGTTCAAGACCCAACATAAGTGCTGTCTGTGCAGTTAGAGATGTACAGACCTGCTGAGGAGGTGGGACCCTGACTTCACCGTCTGCATTTTTCTAGACCTACCACAGAACAGAGGCTGGCGCATAGTAGATGCTCAGTAAATGGTATTAAGGACAATACTGTTGAATATGAGCAAATAATGAGGAGGTGGGACATCCCATGGCATGTTCAGGGATCTAAGCTTAGGATGTCTTGAATTTCATCCAAGATATGTTGTATTAGTTTGCTAGGGCAAGAACAGATTTTCATGAGCTTGGTGTCTTAAAATAACAGAAATTTATTCAGTCACAGTTCAGGAGGCCAGGGTATGAAATGGTAGGGGAGGAAAAACTTTGTCTTCTACCCCCTTAGATTTACACCTGGAGCCCTGCAAGTTATAATAGTTACTATAACAAAAGGCAGATTAACAGGAGAAGAGGCATAATACTTTTATTTGATGTTAATATTTAATTTTTATATGAACACAAGGGTCTCACAGAAAAGGAGATGAAAACCCATAAAGTGGTTAGGCCAGAAAGCTTATATACTGTTTTAACACAGAATGATGAATTTGTGGAGAAAAGACAGGACAAAGTGTTTAGGATTTTCAGGGGGAGTAAACCGTGAGAAAGTAAATATATGGAAGGAAACTAATGGAAGATAAGGATTATTTATTTATAGGGCCTATGTGCAGATTTACATCAGTGCCATCTTCAGTGATAAGAGTTGTCTCCTATTCCTGGTACAGGAGAGAGGAAGGGAGGACACCTCCACAAAGGGAAGTTTATACCCTCCTTTTCTGTAGAAAGTGGGGGAGAGTACAGAGCTTTTTCTCCATCTGGGATTTCTCAGTTACCTCCAGCTCAAAATGGTTTGTATCCCAAAGTGGTATATTTTGGAGCAGCATAGTTTGATCCCATTCAGAACCAAGATATGTGCAAGCTGGTTCCTCTTGGATGTTCAAGGAGCAAATCCTTTCTTGCCTCTTCCCAGCTTCTGTGGTTCCATGTTCTCCTTGGCTTGGGACCACATCACCCCAATCTCTGACTGCCTTCACATGGCTTCCTCCTCTGTGTGTCACCTCCTTACTCTTCTCTTAAGAGGACATTTGTTATGGAATTCAGGGTCTACCCTAACCCAGGATGATCTTCTTTCAAAATATTGAACTAAATTACATCTGCAGACTCTTTTTCCAAATAATGTACCCTTAGTTTCAGGTGTTCAACGTAGTGATCAACAATTCTATATATTATACTATACTCACCATGATAAGTGTAGTTACCATCTGTCACTATACAACATTATTACAATATTATTGACTATATTATCTATGCTATACTTTCCATCCTGTGACTTATTTTATAACTGGAAATTTGTGCCTCTTAATCCCCTTCACCTATGTCACTCATCTCCCTGACCCAGTGCTCTGGGAACTACTAGTTTATTTTCTGTATTTATTATTCTGTTTCTGTTGTTTGTTTATTTTGTTTTTTAGATTCCACATATATGTGAAATCATAAAATATTTGTCTTTTTCTGTCTGATTTATTTCACTTAGTATAATACCCTCTAGGTCCATCCATATTGTCACAAATGGCAAGATACCATTCTTTTTTTATGGCTAGGTAATATTCCATTGTGTGTGTGGAATATAGTAGTATATCGTGAAATATGGGAATGTAATACTTCCAGCTTTGTTCTTTTCTCTCAAGATTATTTTGGTTATTCAGGGTTTTTTGTGGTTCTTTGCAAATTTTTGCATTATTCGTTCCAGTTCTGTAAAAAACAGTACCAGTATTTTAATAGAGATTGTTTTACAGTAGATTGCTTTGGATGGTATGGATATTTTAACAATATTCATTCTCCCAGTCCATGATCATGATATATTTTTCCATTTGTTTGTATCATCTTCAGTTTCTTTCCTCAATATTTTATAGCTTTCAGAGTACAGGTCTTTCAGAGTACAGGTCTTTCTCCTTGGTTAAATATATTCCTAGGTGGTTTATTCTTTTTGATGCAATTGTAAATGAGATTGTTTTCTTAATTTCTCCTTCTGTTACTTTGTTCTTGTATATAGAAATACAACAGATTTCTGTGCATTACTTTTGCATCCTGCAACTTTACTGAATTCTTTATTAGTTCTAATAGTTTTTGGTGGAGAATTTAGTTTTCTATATATGGTAACATGTCATCTGCAAGTAGTGTTATTTTTACTTTTTCTTACCAATTTGCATGCCTTTTCTTCCTTCCTTCCTTCCTTCTTCCTTCCTTCCTTCCTTCCTTCCTTCCTTCCTTCCTTCCTTCCTTCCTTCCTTCCTTCCTTCCTTCCCCTTCTCCATCCCCTTCCATTCCCTTCCCTTCCACTCTTCTGTTTCTTCCTTTCCCTCCCTCCCTCCTTCCCTCCCTCTCTCTCTCCCTCCCTCCTTTCCTTCCTTCCTTGTCTGATACTTCTGGCTGGGACTTCTAGTACCACATTGAATAAAAGTGGAAAGAGTGGACACCCTTGTCTTATTCCTGGTCAAGGATGATGTTAGCTGTGGGTTTGTCATATATGGCCTATATTATGTTGAGCTGTGTTCCCTCTAAACTCAATTTGTTCAGACTTTTTTTTTTATCACGAATGGATGTTGAATCTTGTCAAATGCTTTTTCTGCATTTATTGAGATGATCACATGGTTTTTAGCCTTCATTTTGTTAATGTGGTGCATCACTGATTGATTTGCAGATATTGAACCATCATTCTATCTCTGGAATAAATCCCACTTGGACATGGTAAATGATCCCTTTATTGTTTTTTGAATTTTGTTTACTAATATGTTGTTGAGGTTTCTTGTGGTGTCTTTGTCTGGTTTTGGTATCAGGGTAAACCTGACCTTGTAGAATGACTTTAAAAGCTTTCCATCCTCTTCTATTTTGGGGGATAATTTGAGGTGAATAGGTATTAACTCTTCTTTAAATGTTTGGCAGAATTCACCTATGAATTCATCTAGCCCTAGACTTTTGTTCATTAGGAGTTTTTTGATTAGGAGTTCAATTTTGTTACCAGTAATTGATCTGTTCAGATTTTCTACTTCTTCCTAATTCAGTTTTGGAAGATTTTATGTTTCTAGAAATTTGCCCAATTCTTCTAGTTGTCTAATTTGTATATAGCTTTTATAGTATTCTCTTATAATCTTTTATATTTCTGTGGTGTCAGTTGGCATTTCTTTTCTTTCATTTCTGATTTTATTTGTTTATTTGAGTCCTCTTTCTTTTTTTCTTTGATGAGTCTGGCTAAAGGCTTATCAATTTTGGTTACCTTTTCAAAGAACTAGCTATTGGTTTCATCGATCTTTCCTATTGCCTTTTTAACTATATCTTACTTATTTCGGCTCTAATCTTTATTATTTCCTTTCTTCTACTGACTTTAGGCTTTGTTTCTTCTTTCCTTAGTTACTTTAGGTAGAAGATGAGATTGTTAATTTGAGACTTTTCTTGTTTCTTGAAGTAGGTCTATATCACTATAACTTCCCCTCTTAGAACTGTTTTCTCACATCCCAGAGATTTTGGACCATTATGTTTTCATTTTCATTTGTCTGCATGTATTCTTTTTATTTCTTCTTTGATTTCTTTATTGGCTCATTGATTGTTTAGTAGCATGCTGTTTAGCATCCATATCTTTATGATCTTCTATTTTTTCTTGTATTTCTATATTCTGTCAATATATTATATAATAATAATTACTAATATACTATTAGTATAACATGTATTATATAATACTTATATATATAATCCAACTCTTACTGATATCTTTATGATCACGTAATGTCATTTGTCTCATGTTACATTCTTTGTGGTTGTTTTTTTTTTTTTTTTTTTTTAAGATTTTACTTATTTATTCATGAGAGAAACAGAGAGGCAGAGATATCAGGAGGAAGCAGGCTCCATGCAGGGAGCCTGATGTGGGACTCCATCCCAGGACCCTGGGATCATGACCAGAGCCAAAGGCAGACAATCACTGAGCCACCCAGGTGCCTCACATGCTTTGTTTTAAAGTCTATTTTGTCTGATACAACAAGAATTGCTGCTTCAGCTTTTTTTTTTTTTTTTTTTTGCTTCCTTTTGCATGGAATATCTTTTACATCCCTTCGCTTTCAGTCTGTGTGTGTCATTAGGTCTCCTATAAGCAGCATATAGATGGGTCTTGTTCTTTTAATCCATTCAGTCACTCTGTGTCTTTTGATTGGTATATGTAGACCATTTACATTTAAAGTAATTATCCATAGGTATGTACTTATTGCTCTTCTGTTAACTGTTTTCTGGTTGTTTGTGTAGTTCTCTGATCCCTTTTTCTTCTCCTGCTCTCTTTCTCTGTGATTGATGACTCTTTACTGTTATGCTTGGATCAAATAATTTACCTTTAATGTAATTACCTGTGAGGTTGCAAACTGAGCACTTTGTGCTTATACAAGAAGTGCCTCCTTCCTCACTTCTTCTCCTATTACCACCCATTCACTGAACTTCCATGAAAGAATCACCCCCTCCAGAGTATCAAGAGATTCCTGTTAAATATTGAAGACTTCAGGACAGGGAAGGTGGGGGAAATGCAACTTGTTGGTACCCATTACTTCTCACTGTCTCACCGACATGGATCTTCCAAGGATCTGGGAACAGAGGACAGGACAGAAGAATATGGATAAAAAGAAGCCAGAGTCCCAACCTATGCCTTTTCTGGGTAGGACATGCTACCACATCAGAGACAAGTATTGTTATAGGAAAACATAAACTAATAATATTAAACATAAAAAATTTATTAGGTCCTTACTATGCCCTGGGATTTCTTTTTTCTTTTCTTTTCTTTTTTTTAAGATTTTATTTATTTATTCATGAGAGACAGATAGAGAGAGGCAGAGACATAGGTAGAGGGAGAAGCAGGCTCCATGCAGGGAGCCCAATGTGGGACTCCATCCTGGGACCCCAGGATCATGCCATGGGCTGAAGGCAGGTGCTAAACCGCTGAACCACCCAAGGATCCCAAGCCCTGGGATATCTTATAAGCACTTAATCCTTATCACAATCCTTTAATGTAGGTGGTATTATTATCCCCATTTAATACATAAAGAAACAGGCACAGAGAGATTAAGTAACTTGCACAAGGTCACACAGTCCCAACTAGTAAAAGCAGAATCAAAGTCCAGGAGGTCTGAGTTTAGAGCCCCTGCTCTTACTCAGACTAACAAGTAGTAACTTTAGTAAAAATTACACAGCTCAGCCAGAAGAGCCCCTCCTCTACTACTATCCCTGTATACAACTTATAAGCCTGGGATCTGAACATTTAGTCCATTTGCCACTATGTTCATCCATGCTGTTCTTCATCTTGCATTCAGTAAAGTCCTACTATGGAAGTATGGACACAAAAGATACAAGTAATTTATAATGATCTCCCATATATGAAGGGATGTCCCCATGGAAATAAATAACTTTGCTTTCTGCAGCCTTACTGAGCAGTGGAGAGGAGGATGTCCCAGTGCATCTCCTCCCTGAATGGGAAGAAGTAGAACCCATAGACTGACATTCCACATGGTTTTTCAGCTAAAAAATTGTTCATGTGGCCTCATATATTAAGTCATTTGTTTTTGCATCATTTTTGTTTCCTTTAAGAAGATCTTAAATTTTTACCATTGAGGGCTGGTAGGTTATATGTTGGCATCCCTACTTCTAAAGTGAGAGCCTGAGGCCACAGGTGGTGATTGACTATAGTCACAGGGCCATTCCCTGCAGATGGCCCAGAATCACCTGCCCTATGATGAGGTGGGGGAGAGTGGGGTTCAGCCTCTAGTGTAGGCATTGGCTATGGGAGCAGACGCCCATGCTCCTGGTCATGTCACAGGGTTCTAAGGTCCTCTGCTAGGCTTCCTAGTTCCTTGATATGGGGGGGAGGGTCTGGGGCTCCTGGAGAAGGTGCTGCAGCAGAGGGTGGGACAGTCAAGCCAGTGGCTCTTTTCCATCTACCCTGGGAGGACTTAGTGTTTTAACATCAAGTTGGCAGTTTCCCTGTGTTCTGAGCCTTGGTTTCCTACGTGTAAAAGGAATATTCTGGATTCAGGGATGATTAAGGGTTGTTCTGGCCTCCACATTCCCAGACTGTAGGCCCGGTGGTCCCACTGGGAAGACAGAGACCAGGGTGGGAGAAGTGGGAGAGACAACTGAGGGGGTCACAGAGACACCTTCTTTACCTTCTTTGTCCCCCAGACAGGATGTATCAGAACGAGCTGTAGGCTGTGAGGCCGTTGGGATTAACTAGCACCCTCATAGTAGATAGAATGAGAATGAATGAGTGTGAATATGAAAGGGCATGTGGGAGGGTCTGTGAGCATGTTAATGCAATTCCCTATTATGGAGGTGACATTCTTCATCAGAGACCCAGGGTAGCCAAGAGCCATGGGTGGCCCAATCACATTTTATTCCTTCAGTAGCTATGACCAGAACCCTTACCTGTGACCTCTCCAATGCAGCAAGTTGTGTGTAAACAAGCATTTTATTTTATTACAGGGAGGTTCAGAATATCTTCCTCAGATTACAAAAGTAATATATGCTCATTTTGAACACTGAAAATGCAAACAGTGTAAATAAAAAAGGAAGCAAATAAAAACCACTAGTAGTCTCATTGTCTACTGATACTTTGTGTATTACTAACTTCTCTCTCTCTCTCTTTCGCATGTGTGTAAATGTGAATGTGTGTGTATGTGCGTTTTGTCACATATGATGACAATAGCTAACACATACAGCTCTCCTGCCAGTGTTAAACACTGTGCTAGAATTTATAGGACTGGTTCATTGAAACCTTACAGAAAAACCTAAAGTGGGTGGAGGGGTATCATAATTAACAGAATTTATGGGTAAATCTCATATACAGGTTTAGGTTTATATTATGCTTTTGACACTTAACATAATAACATGAACAGCTTTCATGATATTAAGTATTTATTGAAAGCATGATCTTTGGGGCACCTGGGTGGCTCAGTTGGTTAAGCATCTGCCTTCTGCTCAGGTCATGATCTCAGGGTCTTGGGATTGAGCCCCACATTAGGCTCCCTGCTCAGCGAGGAGCCTGCTTCTCCCTCTGCCTCCCCCTCCTTCCCCTCCTCATGTTCTCTCTCTCTCTCTCAAATAAATAAATAACTAATTAATCTTAAAAATAAAAAAAGAAAGCATGGTCTTTAATGGTTGCATAACATTCCTAAGTGTAAATATATTGTTCATAAAGCCATGTCTCTCTTGGATATTTCTGGTCCCTTCTCCAGCTTTCAGCATTTATAAATAACACCGTGATGAACATCCCTGTACATAAATCTTCCTGGGATGTCCGATTGGTTCTTTAGTTCCCCAAAAATAGATGTATCAGGTCAAAGGTCATGAGTGATTTTAAAGCCATTGATTGCTCTGGATGAAGTTGCTTCCTAGAAATATTGGACCATTTTGGATTCCTATCAGTGCAGCATGAGTCTGTTGATTGTAACCTCCACTGTTTTATGCAATTAAAAAAAAGTTTTATTTCCTCTTTTAAAGATTGGGTTTAAAATAGCTTTTTAATATGAAACATTTGGGCTTACAAATAAGAGAGAGCAAAGAGAAATAGGGGTTACAGGGAGCAACCAAGCATACAGTTGTTGAATATATATTAAAATACAAAACACAGGCCTCTGGTATTGAGGAGACAGCTGCAATCTTTCTTTTTTTTTAAAACATAAGTGATAGATTCTTCTTTTAATTTTTTCCCCTAATTTAAGTGCTGGCCGGTTGTCAGTTTGTTGCTGGGATGGGAAGAAAAAATGTGAACTTTCATGTTGAGAAGGTTATGAGAACTCGTGTGTTTATGTATGAGTCTGTTAGGTCATTCTGAATATTTAGCCTTGAGAATAATCAAACAACCAGCCAATTTCTGGGCTTCTGTTAGCAGTAGCTGGACATGCCGTACATCAAATGGAGAAGCAGAGTGATCACTGACACATGGGCTGGCCTTTGGGAAAACCAGCCAAGAGTCAGCTTTTATCTGTCTGAAGCCACTCCCTCCTGATAATACTGAAAGACATGGCAAGAAATAAGAGTTTCAAGAAATGACAAGTTCTGGGGTTAGTCATTTGCATTGTTAATAATCGCACAGTGGATTCAAGCAATCCAGACTAGACCAGAAGTGACACCCTGCTGTTCCCCAGGGAACTGCCCTGGAGGCTGGTGGCCCCCCAAACTCACTCTTTACCCTTACTCTATTTATCCTTGGCATTACCTTTGTTGCATTTCAAAGACTGGAAGTGTGAACCCTCCAACCACTAAGCATTAGCTGGTGCTTATTTTTTTTTAATAATAAATTTATTTTTTATTGGTGTTCAATTTGCCAACATACAGAATAACACCCAGTGCTCATCCCGTCAAGTGCCCCCCTCAGTGCCCGTCACCCATTCACCCCCACCCCCTGCCCTCCTCCCCTTCCACCACCCCTAGTTCGTTTCCCAGAGTTAGGAGTCTTCATGTTCTGTCTCCCTTTCTGATATTTCCTACCCATTTCTTCTCCCTTCCCTTCTATTCCTTTCACTATTATTTATATTCCCCAAATGAATGAGACCATATAATGTTTGTCCTTCTCCGATTGACTTATTTCACTCAGCATAATACCCTCCAGTTCCATCCACGTTGAAGCAAATGGTGGGTATTCGTTGTTTCTAATGGCTGAGGAATATTCCATTGTATACATAGACCACATCTTCTTTATCCATTCATCTTTCGATGGACACCGAGGCTCCTTCCACAGTTTGGCTATTGTGGCCATTGCTGCTATAAACAGCGGGGTGCAGGTGTCCTGGCGTTTCATTGCATCTGTATCTTTGGGGTAAATCCCCAACAGTGCAATTGCTGGGTCATAGGGCAGGTCTAGCCGGTGCTTATGCCAGGGATGTAGGCTCTTTCCAGTTGAGACACTTGCCTATGTTACATGTCTGGGGTTGGAATTGGCTCATGTGATTATCTCAGGATCTGCAGCTGCAAGCTGGAGACTCGAAAAGCCAGTGGGATAATTCAGTCCGAGTGCAAAGGCCTGAAACCAGAGGAGCTAATGGTGTAACTCCCTGTTCAAGGGAGGAGAGAGTGAGAGAAGATGTCCCAGCTCATTCAGGAGGCAGGGTGAATTCTTCTTTCCTCCACCTTTTGTTCTCTTCAGGCCCTCAATGGATTGGATGAAGCCCACTGACTTTGGGGAGGATCACCTGCTTTACTGGCTTCACCAATTCGAATGCCAATCTCATTTGGAAACACCCTCGCAGACACACCCAGAAATAATGTTTAGTCAGGGCGCCCCATGGTCTAGCCAGGAATGACACAATTAGCCATCACAGGGATTGTGGGAAGCTGCTTTAAAGATTAGGAAGAAAAATTTCTTTTTGCATCCCACATGAAGCAGAGGCCTCATAGCCTGCAAGACTGAACACAGTTTCTGAATAACCTGAGTCACCCAAGCCCTGAGGAATTCCTGGCATCTGATCCCGCCATCCATAGGAATATCAGCAGCCCTGGGTAGAGCAGATGCTCAGAGTGTCAGAGAGCTCATAGGATCATAGGAATATAAATAATTGCATTCTGGAAATGGAGCCCTATCATCCTTTCATTTCCTAAAGAACTTTCTTCAGTGATGGAAATGTTGTCTGGACGCTGGCCAGTCCAGTAGCCACGAGTCACACGTGGCTGTCGAGTACTTGAAATGGGCTGGTGCATCTGAGCAATTGGATCTTTACATTTATTTTATCCTGATTAATATATGTTTGTTTGTTTTTAGAGAGGGCATGAGCGAGGGGTGAGGAGAAGCAGAGGGAGAGAAAGAATCCCAGGCAGGCTTGACACTAGGTGTGGAGCCCAACACAGGGCTCGATATCACGACCATGAGATAATGACCTGAGCCAAAATCAAGAGTTGATCACTTAACCAACAGAGCCCCCACCGGCCCCTATCCTAATTAATGTAAATGGTCACCTATGGCTGTTGGCTGCCGCATTGGGTAGCAGGGAGGTTACAGATGATAAAAAGCTTTTTAGTTTTATGGCTAACAATGTTGAAAGCCCAACTCCTGGTTTAGAAGGTTTGCAATTTATACAGCCTCACAGAAGTAAGGTGTTACTGTTTATTCAAAAAAGAAGGAGTGAGCAGAACTTTAGTAGGACAGAGGCAGAGGCGCCTCAGGGGTGGAGAGAGAGTCATGAATTTGTTTGAAATGCGGCCGAGTCTGCGTCACTGTCTGTGCTTTGCTGGGGCATTTATTCCCTTCCTTCCTGGTTAAAGCAGTTATTTTGGTGGTTCAGTGCTTTCGTGTTCAATAGACTTGATTTTTCACACAGCTGGGTTATCTCGGGCATGAAAGCTCTCTGCTTAATCTTCTCGATTTCTCCCTGTTCATCCCAGCTCCACAGATGTGAGCGTGACGTTTTCATCTTTCTCTCCAGGCGCTGATCAAGTATGACAGCTTCTATGATGTGCCCACATAGAAAAATAAAAAATGAAACCTTATGAAGAAAAAAAGAAGGCGCTGCAAAAGGAACCCAAGGGCCCCAAATGGGTTTTCTCTTTTTCCTGGGTGAAATGGGGCCTCGTTCACTCATTTTACAGGTGGGGAGAAGGGGTGAACCCTGACTCTGGCAGCTCACCTTGACAGAAGATTGTTTAGCCTGCATAGTTTCCACTCTTCCAAAGAGCCTCATTCTCCTAATTAATCATTATTTCTGGATGGACTTAGTGACATTTTTAAAGGAGCCTCCCTTTCTTCTTTCCAGTAATTTCTCAAAGTAAAGGCACCTGGTTGAATGAGAAAGTTGGCTATCCAAAGTACAACACTAATTTCCCATTGCCTAGAAAGACCTCTTCCATCCGCTACTCCTCCCTGTAAATGCATAAACGGAAGAAAGGGGAAAATGGCAAAGATTTCTAATAAAGTTTGAACAGAGCCAAATGGCAAGATGACACACAAGGCATGTGACGTCTGTGGGAAGCACTTAACTGATTCAAAACCCAAACAGGACTGTAAGGAAATGGAAGTAAATTAGCAGAGTTAATATCTGTTCTGTGTGTGATCAGTGGCAGAAGCCATTTGGCAGTGTTATTGTTGATTAATAACATCACTGCCTACTTTCTAGGATCTAGATGCTTTCCAGAATCTACTATTATTTTGAGTCAGATGTTCATTGGATGCCCCCTGCCATGTGTGTGATAGCACAAGTTAGAAACACCCAGTCAGGGATCCCTGGGTGGCGCAGCGGTTTGGCACCTGCCTTTGGCCCAGGGCGCAATCCTGGAGACCCGGGATCGAATCCCACATCGGGCTCCCGGTGCATGGAGCCTGCTTCTCCCTCTGCCTGTGTCTCTGCCTCTCTCACTCTCTCTCTCTCTCTCTCTCTGTGACCATCATAAATAAATTTTAAAAAAATGTAAGAAACACAGTCATGAGCCACATGGTGACTATTCAGTCAGAACCAGGTGCTTGGGGTGAGGACAGCCATCATTGTATAGACACCTCAGAGCAACTTTCCTGTCTTCAGTATCCCCAGGGCATCACCACTTCCTGCTTCTTGGCCAAAGTCAGTCCTGGCACAGACAGGACGCTGCTGCACACTGGTTGCATACTCCCGTCCACCATTGCCTTGCAGTACACCATTGACTTGGTTTCCAAAATCCAATGGCTCTCTGTGGATTTCTTTCTTTCTTTTTTTTCCCCCAAAGATTTTATTTATTTATTTATTCATGAGAGACACAGAGTGGCAGAGACATGGGCAGAGGAAGAAGCAGACTCCCTGTGGGGACTTGGTCCCAGAACCCTTGGGATCACACCCTGAGCCGAAGACAGATGCTCAACCACTGAGCCATCCATGTGTCCCATCTGTGGATTTCAAAAACATGGAAGTCCTCCTACATGGAGTGGTTAGTGTGAGGTGTCAGGGAGCAAGCCTACTGCAATAATGCCACATGGCACCTGTATAGAGAGACTCACAGCTGCAGCGAGGTCTTGACCAGGAGCACCCTCATTTCTCAGGGTGGCTCCAGTATCATCTGCAGAGCAGAGCAGCAGTTTCCTCGGTTTGGTTAGGAGCTTTTGTCTCTCAGACCACGCTTTTTGTTGGACATAATGAAAAGTAGATTCAAAGATCATGGAAACAAAAGGTAACTGAAGGGGCAGGCAACACGAGGATAACTCAAACAGAACTGTCACTTTCTGAGACGAGATGATTTCATCCACCCAGCCAACGCCAAAGGCATACTCAGAATTGTTTGCCATCCTCCCAAGAAGAAAATGCACTTTTTATACATCAGAAGGTGTATCAGTCCAGGTCCAGTTAGGGGATGGAGCCCATGCCAGTTATTTGAACAGTGAGAACTTGGCATAAAGAATCATTAATTGGGTGACTTGGAGGGCAACGAGGGGGAAACAAAGAGATCAAAGAGGTGGCCGTTGCAGGACACAGTTACCGTTCCTGGGATAGGGGAGCCAAGGGACAAGCTGGGACCATTAGTCTGAGAAGCCTGGAGGCATGGAGCTGAAACTCTGAAGAGGGGACCCTGGGTGCTAGCAGGAAGGAGGGGTCTGTGGGCTTGGACCTTCATCTCTAAGGAGGAGGCATTGGTGTCTTTGAGCCCATCATCATAAGGCTCATTCTGTCGCTGCTGGAAAATCTGCAAAGTGGATTCAGCTGCTGCTGTTGCTGGACCCTAATGCTCTGGCAGGTGGAGGCAGCTGGACTGCAGGGATGTAGACAGAACAAGAGGCAGACAGGAAGAAAGGAGCCCCGCTACCTCTCCAGGTTTGCAGCTTTTTTCTGATTTCCCAGGTGCGCAGAGCCTCAGAGAGAAGCGGAGGGTCTTGCTGACCTGGATAGCTGCCCAGGCAGCAGGAGAAAGTATCTGGAAGGGTAGATTTGAAACTGAGAAATGAGAGATTAATTACTGGCATGATGAACCATACAGATCATATTGAAAGTTCTGTGGAGGTGTCTGAGAGGTGATTACATTGCAGACTGGGCAGCACTGTGCGATTCCCTTCCACTCAGAATGCCCGCGAAATCTCTTTCCGTCCACCAGTCTCTTCTCCCTGGACCCCTTCTAGAGCTGCCTCCTCCTTTTTAAAATGAACAACACTGTGTTAACTGCTCTAATCTTGCACCCCTTCACCATTGCCCTGCCAATAAAAATGATCATTCTCTCCTCTAGAAGGTGGGAAGGGTTTACACAATATAGGTTTTTTTTTTTTTTTTTTGGTCAAAAATACCTTTTGGGGAATATTTTTTCTTCACATCAGGAAAAAATTAAAAAATGAAAGGTGAAGATTGAAATTAAAATGGCAATAAGAGTAAATTAAAACAAATGAGAATACAAGAATAGAGAAATGTGTAACTAATAAGCAAATTAGTGAAATAAGCCAGACAAAGACAAATACTACATGATGTCATTTATATGTGGAACCAAAAAAGAAAAACACATATGAGTCAAACCCATAGAAACAGAGTAGAAAAGTGGTTGTCAGGGGGTGGCGGGAATAGTGGTAAAAGGGGACCGAATCTCAGCTTTAAGATGAATAAGGTCTGGGGGCACCTGGGTGGCTCAGTCACTTAAGCTTCCGACTCTTGATTTTAGCTCAAGTCTTGATCTCAGGGTTGTGAGATGGAGTCCCGCATCTGGCTCCACACTTAGTGGAGCCTGCTTCTCTCCCTCTCACTCCGCCCCTCCCCGTGCACTGAGTCTCTCTCTCTCTCCCTTTCTCTCTCTCTCTCTCTCTGTCTCTCTCAAATCAATCAATAAACCTTTTTTAAAAATGATAAATAAGGTCTGAAGAGCCCATGTAAAGCAGGATGACTGTTGTTGATAAGACTCGGTTATATCACTGAGATTTGCTAAGAGAGTAAAACTTAAATGTTCTCACCAAAAATAAGTTAGATGATTAAAAACCTAATACATATTAGCGTTCACATAAAACAACAGGGATAATGAAAGAATACTAACTAGCACTTATTAGGCATTTAAAGAATGAATGACGGGCCATGTACTAAGTGCTTCCAGGGCAGGGTTTCATTTACATTTCCCGCAGGCCCGTAAGGCAGGCACTCTTAGACCTCAGATTTCATGAGGTTAGAAACTGAACATCCTCACCACTCATAAAATCATGGAGCTGGAATTTAAGTTCAGTTAGATCTGTCTAGATGCAGAGCCCACGTTTTGTAGGAAACTCCAGGATAGCGTACAGCAGAAAGAGGGAAGAAACATATTAATCAGTGCCTGTAATGTCAGTGAGATCCCAAAGTAATGATGAGTTACTGACTTGTCCAACAAAATGTACCTGTGCTAAGATAAAATGATGGCAAAATCAGAGAAGAAGGGTATGGGGGAAATGGGAGGAAACAAAATCACAAAAATCAAGGATGTGGGGAATTTACAAAGTCCCCTGTGAAACTGGCTTGCTCCCCAGAAGCCTCACTGTCCTTGTCATCGAGTCCCCTGATCACTAAGAGCCTTGAGCATCTCCTCTTCCCTTTGGCTGGATCTTAATGAACCTGTGTGGGCCCCTCCGTCAGGCCTTGCTCTCATCTGGTCTGACAAAGAGAACTTTCCAAGCAGCCATGGCGCATCAGAGGTCCGGGTAGGCCTGGTTGGACTTTCGCCCGTCCCACTGCCTCGTAGTGATGGCATGGCAGTGCCTCAGCATCCCAGACCTCATCAGCTTTCAGCTCCCAGCGAGGCCACCTGACATTAATGCCCACATCTCCCTCACCCCAAGACTCCATGCTCATCTGGTCCCGGCAGAGATCCGCTCTTGGAGGAATCCCAAGGAAAAGGATCTTCCACATGTCCAGGTAGCCACTCTCCACTGGTACCTGCTGCTTCCTCTTACACTCTGAGGAGTACTTGGAAGGTCTGGTGACCCCAGGAAGCTCTGCAGGCACATTTCCTACAAGGATGTATTTTGCTGGACTGAGAGTGAGTATCAGGAAGCAACCGCGATGGCATATTGTGTGTCTTACAGACTCCAGATTCACCAAGGAGCCAGAGTAGAAATATCAGGAAACAAGTTTGAGCTGGCACAGCATGTGCTGGGTAGTGAAAAAGGCCTTTTCTCTTTGAGATGGTTTGGGGCTCCTTGTTTCCCAAGGCTCACATACATGATCCGCTCATTTTCCAGGGTTAGTAAGCCGTAGACACTCAGGCATTAGCAGGAAGTTGGCATTTGAGGCAGCGAAGTTTACATGTATTACAAATAACTTCAATGCAGTATCATGGTCCTAGACAGGTATGGGCCCTGGGGGGTACCACTAACTTTGTCTGTCGTACTCAACATCACTTGCTCCTTCTCTCACTGCAAAAAAATAAAATAAAATAAATAAAATATAAAAATAAAGCAATATAATGGCATAAAGATAATAGTAGTCATAATAAAAAAAATAATAGTGTAAACCTTGCCATAACTAGGGTGACCATGTATCCTACTTGCCCTGAATAATTTCGGTTTATTTTTTGCTCCATTATTATAGTGTCTTCTTTCACCCTTAAAAGTCATCATAACACAACAGCCATAACACAGTAACTCCCAGTTTGTCGATCGTGTAAAATATGAAGTTCCTTATCTGTGAGGATAATGAATTCAACATGTGAGCAACCAGACAGCAGGGAGTTTCTTAGCTGGACTTCCTGTCCCAGTCTTGATATGGCACCACCTGGTGGCAGCTTTCTGAGCTGACTTAAATATCCATAGGGACTATTCTGGGTGTTGTGATGGGCTGAGACATTAATGACACTAGTAACAATGCTAGGATCTCCCAACTGGTTGGTTTCCGATTCATGGAGACTGGGCTGGCAAACTCCTGGGGTTGCATCACCCCACCCTAGGCAGAGTTGTCTGCCTTTGCTGCCTGGCCTTGGTGCCCGTTCTACATCATCCCTCCCCTGGACAAGAATGTTGTCCACTCCATTTAGGGAACTAAGGCTGGACACAGAGGATGGAAGGGAATTGCCTACCACTTTATCCGAATTCAAGTTATCATTGTTAGCACCAGTAAGCTAATAGTTAACAGTAATAGTTAACATTTATTGAGAAATTTCTTTGGGTCAGCAACTTACATTAAGAAAGGCATGTCTAATTAAACATCAAATAAAGATAAATAGAAGTACACTATAGACTCTGCTGTGATGCATACTTTCCAACCCCCCTGAGGTCGACGTCTCTCCATATCTATGATGTACTTACAAGATACTATTTTGTTTTGTGCTTGATTTTTTTTGTCCTTTTATAAAGATAGAGCCTTCAGATTTTGATTTAAATTGAATTTTAGGCTTTGATTTGAAACTCTCATGGTTGTCATACGCCCCAAAGTTATTTGATAATGGGCACATTTTAATGTTTTACAACCTATCTGGAACTGGTGAAGCTTGAGCTGTTGGGTTCATGGCTGAAGGGCAGACTCTGGGATCAGTCCTTGGAAGGGAAGTCATAGTTTGAATAGATCAAGTTTGAGTTGATGTGAATTCCTGGTTTCAGTTGACCCCAGTATCCCAAGTTTCTACTGATGAGATTGTCATATTTCCCTTAGGCATGTGCATGTGCCTCTATGTGTGTGTGCGTGCACAGTTGTTGACATGCTGGCAGGCTTTCTTTTTTCCTAGAGAGAGAATGTGTGTGTGCACATGTGGTGAGGAGAGGGGTGGAGGGAGAGGGAGATAGAGAATTCTAAGCAAGCCCCACACCTAGCACAGAGCCCTACACAGGACTTAAGACCCTGAGATCATGACCTGAGCCCACATCAAGAGTCTGATGCTCAACCGACTGAGCCACCCAGTCACCCCTTTGCTGGAAGTCTTTTCACATTAGAATCAGATTATGTTTCTGCAGTTCCTGGCCTTTTTGACTGACTTGCCTTCCTTGGGAAAGTCTTCATTGAATCTCTGCCTTTACTGACCTCTCACACAAAGCTAATAGACAAAAAAACTGCTCTCTGAATATGTGGAATGAAAAATTTCAATGTTGCAAAGTGGCAAAGAACGACTTGGTTCAGGTTCTTAGTTTGTTTTGTACAGTGTAGGCACAAGAAACCAGGACAGAGCAGACAATCTCCACCTTCCTCTGTGTAACTTCTTCTGGGCTGTACACATGGTGGAGGATGCACCTCATTCAAGGAGTTGCTACTTTTATGTTTATAATTGGATACACCCTCAGAAAAGGAGCCAGTTTCACTCTGGTCCTTTCAGTAGTGAATATTACCACTGCTGTCGCTGGCATTTGTGCAATGGATTGGACCCAGCTTGACTCTGCCTATAAGAGGGGACACCTGGAGTTCTCGCAGCAAGATGAGTCAGACTTGATGTGCAAAACTGAGCAAGTTTATTTATTATCTGAGGAGAGAACAGAATAAATGGAGAACCTTGGGGAAATAATTTTTACAGGTAGGTTCCAATCTATAACTGCAGCTCTGAGTCCCTCTGCTATTTCCTGATGGTAACTGATTTTTCATGCAAGGAATCACAGGGGAGGCATTTTGCTTTTGTGAGAAAGATTTACTATCTGATGCAGATAGGCTTCTCTCCTAGGTATGTTTTTCTTTTTAAATTTCACTGAAATGCTGGGCCAGATTTTAGAGATTTGGTTTCCTGTTCTTGCTCCATTTCTAATTTACTAGATTATAATAGGCAATATCCTTAACCCCTCTGGGCTCTTCAGCCCAAGCAAAAATAAAAATTAGGACATCTAGCCTACATAAAAAGGAATGTCAAGGGAGTATGTTAGATTATTTTCGATATAAAGAAGTAAATAACGGATACTACTAATAATAATTCTCATTGTTCTTTTTAAACCTGTCCTGAGAATAAGAATCATTATCTCACTTTTAAGGAAAGAAGGAAAAATATAAGTGATCAGAGAGATGATTGTGTCATGATATGACCAATCTAAAGTGGAATGGAGGCATTCCTCTGCAAAACCAGATGTGGTTCATCATTTTCATGGAACAGTATCTGCAAGATCAGATGAGGCATTTTTCAAAGGACATTTAAAATATAAATAGAACAATGTTTGCTGAGAATAAAAAGAAGCTTTTAAATTTTGTTTAAGGAGAGGAGAGAGGGGATCATGAAATACAGGGTTTCAGAAATGTCATCCTCTTGACATGTCAGAAATTAAAAGTTCCTAAAAATAAGATCGCTCCTAGTTTGTTTTTGTTTTTGTTTTTTACCATCCCTCCCACATTGCCCAGTCCAGCTGTGTTAGAAGAGAAAGAGCTCAGTATGTGCTTGACGAAGAATGAAGGAGGGTATAGACAGATAGATTACTGAAGAAGCAATGAATATTATGACATCATCTCTGTGCTTTATTGTTTGTTTGTTTTTGTCCTAGAATTTCGTGGTAGGGAATCTGGAAAATGGAAATAAATATAAAAATGAAGAAAAACAATCACAGAGGATCCCATTGTAAATATTTTGGCATACTTCCTTCTGTTTTTCAGACACATATGGATGCAGACACATCCACTCACACACACACACACACACACACACACACGTGTGTTTGTGTATAAGTCTATAACATCATCTTTATAACTTGACATCATAATATGTAGTTGTGATTAACTGTTGCTGCAATTAATATTCTATCATGAGTACTTTCTCAGATAAAATAGTGTTTATAAGTTGGTTGGGGGGAGCCCGGGTGGCTCAACGGTTTAGTACCGCCTTCAGTCCAGGGTGTGATCCTGGAGACCCGGGATCGAGTCCCATGTTGGGCTCCCTGCATGGAGCCTGCTTCTCCCTCGGCCTGTGTCTCTGCTTCTCTCTCTGTGACTCTCATGAACAAATAAATAAAATATTTAAAAGTAAATAAATAGGCAGCCCCGGTGGCGCAGTGGTTTGGCACCACTGCAGCTGGGGTGTGATCCTGGAGACCCGGGATCGAGTCCCACATCGGGCTCCCTGCATGGGGCCTGCCTCTCCCTCTGCCTGTGTCTCTGCCTCTCTCTCTCTCTCTCTGTCTATGAATAAATAAATAAAATCTTTTTAAAATATAAAATAAAATAAAAATAAATAAATAAAATAAAAGTTGGTTGGATGTACCTTGACATAATTGAATATTCTCACAGGTTGGACATTTAAAGTTTCACTATGAAAATAATTCCATAATAATTTCCCTGTATGTCAGTATTTATACCATCTTAGATAACTTCCTCAGGATAATTTCTGTACATCAAAGGGAAGGCCATTCTTAAAGCTTTGATTGACTTTGCCACACATTCACTGACCTCTTGTATTTCTCCTCTTACCTAGTCATGGCGTCTGCCTATGGGTTCTTGTTTTACTAGGGAAGATGAAACTTGTCTTTCCTGTCAGGAAGCACACACAGCTGGTTCTGTCCCCCCAGGCACATGCTGGGGGGACAGAATGGGTCAGAGAGTAGCTTTAGAAATCTACCTAAGATTTCCTAGGGCTCTCATTATTTTCCAGCTAACATGTGGCTATTGGTGCGATTGTCGTGGGAAGTAATTGGGTGATTCCTCAAAAAGTTAAACATGTAATTACTCTGTGACCCTGCAATTCCACTCCTATATATGCCCCAAAACTTCAAACAGGTATTCAAACAAATACATGTACATGTGTGTTTATAGCAACACTATTGATAGTAGCTAAAAGGCAGAAAACAGCCCACATGTCAACTGCAGATTCAATAAACAGATTATAGTACATACATATAATGGAAATCATTAACAAAAAGGAATAAAGCACTGATGATGCTATAACATGGATGCATTTCAAAAACTTTATGCTACACAAAAGAAGCTAGATGAAAAGCGGTCACATGTTATATGGTCCCATTCATATGAAATGCCACGATAAGTGAATCTTTAGAGACAGAACACCGAACTAGAGAACAGCGGTGGTTCCCCAACATTATGAATGTAATAAATACCACTGAGTTGTTCACATTAAAATGGTTTATTTTATATTATGTGAATTTCACTTCAATAAAAGGAAGAAAATCCAAATGCTAAGGTACAGCATTCTGCACATACCTAAGTGATCATGGATCAGTCTAACAGCAAACGGTGAGGTTGGGGCACTTGGCAGGGATGGAGGTGATGCACAGCGGGTTGAGCAGGAGGATGGGTGAGTGCGAAATGGTAGTAAATGTTCCTTTTCGAATAATGAGAGAGGATGTTTGTGAAGGTCCATCCCCCCCCCAACACATACACACATGCTCACATGCACACACGTACATACACACACCAATCTTTGCATGACAATAGAGGTCAGGAATCATCCCTGGGCATCAGCAGGCAGCAGCAGATCATTTTACAAAGTGCATGATGAAAGGCTTGAACCTACCTGAGGTCTTTATTTATATTTTTGTACCTTCACCAACATATAGAGCTAGTCATAAAATCTGACTCATAAAAATTCCTTTTTTAAAAAGGAATTAGAGAAAGAATGGTAATTTCCATGGTATGTGTATATCCATTTTACACAGGGTGACTTTCAGATAAGTATGGGACATAGGAAGGAGCGGATATCCATGTGTTCAGTGGTCACAACAGAAACTATCTGGGAAGAAGAACAAAGAGGTCTTGGAAAGGGGCAATACACATCCCTCAGTCTCACCAAACTGAGAAGTGTGCTAGTGGCTTGGTAAGAGGAGGCTGGAGTTGACTGTAGAACTTCACAGCAATATTTCTAAGCAGACATGTTTGTTCAAAAAACTCTAAGTAGGGATCCCTGGGTGGCTCAGCAGTTTAGCGCCTGCCTTCGGCCTAGGGCATGATCCTGGAGTCCCGGGATCAAGTCCCACATCAGGCTCCTGCATGGAGCCTGCTTCTCCCTCTGCCTGTGTCTCTGCCTCTCTTTCTCTCTCTGTCTCTCATGAATAAATAAATAAAATCTTAAAAACACACACACACACACACATAAGGTTATCAGAAAGACAAAAAAAATTATAAAAAAAGAACTCTAAGTAGCAATCTAACTGACTACACCGATGTATCATTTCTTATATGTATATATGCAGATGTATATGTACATGTATGTGTAATTTTTAGTTTATTGCTGATGTGCTATGTTTACGATAATTGATTAAAAAGGCTTCTGTTGCTCATTCCATGGTATTCAGTTTTTTCTATGAATCTTCTTGCCTTTATAGAACCTCAGGTGTTTTTTTTTTTTTTAATTTATTTTTTTTAGAACCTCAGGTTTAAAGAAGCACTTGAATTATTATGGAAGTGGCAACCTAAATGCATAGAGATCGAAGTGACAATTTCTGACAAACAGTCCCCACATGCAGTGGTATCTAAGCAAGAACCTCTGTCACTCTTGCCCTGCATAGATTGCCCTTTGAGGTCATACACTCAGTCTTTCACTGTTTGGTCTCTGCTCCTGCATCTCTGATTCTGCCTATTTGGAAAATCCACACCACATTTCCTAGGAGTCATAAAGTCTTCCACCAAGCATTCTTCTCTTTAACTTACTCTACATTCTCTGCATTCTTATAGAACTTCTGGTGTCTGTTACAGCATCTTGTCTCCAGTGTCATAGACCATCTTTTATTAATTATAGCTTCTAGTTTCTTTCCTACCCAACAGATATGTGAGCTTTCTGAAGACTCACCTGGCTCTGGTTCTGCATGCATTCCTATAGTTCTCCATTCACTCCCTAAGTTGTTACTGCACAGTTGGTATATGATAAGACACTGTCCAGGTTAAAGGGCAAGGTAGGGTGCCAGTTTTGTTTCTTGGGAGTTTAGTGTCTGATTGATAATACAGGGTCAGCAGACCCTAAACATTTAAGCAACAGTATCAGCAAAGACTCTCTCATTGCCTCCATAGCATAGTTATTAATGCAAGACACATCCCTGCATGCGTTATTCTTAATTGACTGATTGATTGATTCCTTGTATCAGGATAAACCAAGATAGAGTATGGTTCATTGGTTTATACATGCTAGAAATGTGTTTAAAAATCATCTGAAGCAAGAGCATGTTCTTCACCAGGTCATGATTGCCAGAAATCTTATTCAGACACCAAACACAATTAGCCATGGTTGGCCCAGAGTGGAATTTCTGAACATAGTATTTAACTTGACCTAGATATCGACGAGGACAACAGTGCAGTCCTTGATGTTGGAATCAGCAAATCAGGTTGTTGTTATTTATCTCTTTTTGTGGCATTGCTCTGTGTGCAAATATGTTTAGTTCACATTGCTCTGTACACAATCCTGACAACTGCAGCATATTGGGGGGCGGGGGTGATTATACTAGTAAATAAATAAATCATGCTCTGGAAGATTCTTGTGACCCCTGGAAGAAAGAGTTGACTCAAAAAATGCTTAAACGCTCTTTCTAGGAATTATGCTTTTAAATTCAGTAATGCAGTGGCAGAGATGTCAGTTCCTGGAAATTCACTGATGAAAGTCACACCTTGGTAATGCCATGCTTACCAGTGTGCAGGAACTTATTGTTTAATGCTGTGGAGAGATCGAGAAGGCACTTCTTTGGAGAGGTTTAAAGAGGAGAAGAAAATAAATAACCTTAAGAGATCCTGAAACTCTTGTAAGGAAAGGGGTTCAAAGGAGAATGCTCTTACATAGACCAAAAGCTTTGAAGAGGCTGGTGCCGGATGAACAAAAAGGATGTGAAGGACACTTACCACACAACAGTGTACTACCTTAACAGCTTTCCTTGAGCAGAATTTGTATTTTCTGGCTCTATATTCACAATTTCCCTTTTTCTAGTTTCTAAGCTAACTAGATTATAAGAGTTGTTATCTCTAACAGCCGATCAATCTCTTTAACATCTTTCAAACAAGATAAACAACATATTTGTGAGCATGTGTGTGCGTGTAGACACTTACACCCAAAATGAGGAGTATACAGAGTTAAACAAAATCCTGTCAGCAGTTCTCCCAGGGGAAAGTGGAAATGACATACCTATTATTCCAGATCCAGAAAAAGATTTTATACAAAGCCTGGAAAAGTCAGTAAATGGGGATCACCTTGAATGATAAGGGAATGGTGACTTGAGAGATAAAGAATCACCAGGGGAGCAGCTATGCACCTTTGGCTGGGGCTCAGAACTGTTCATTATTAGCAGCTAAGGCTTAAAATGTGATCAGTTAAAACCAGTGGGGATTAAGACCTGGATGATGTGTCGACTGGGGATGTGAAACATACAACTACGGAGAGAGAGTCTGGGGGAAGCAGAGATAGGCAGCCAGTGAGAAAATAATTTTAATTATAGAATAAAGAGAAAATAAGAGGCACGAATTAAGCAACATCTAGGAAATAAGTATATAAAGAGCTGCAATCACTTGTAAGAAGACAGTACACTTACCAGAAGAAGAAGAAAAAAAAAATCCAGCCAGTTGAACTGAAAAATCCCATCTAAATATGAAAGCAGGGAATGTATTCTGAAGCTGGAAATACTCATCAGTGTGTTAAATGTCACACATTCTAAAAATATGAGATAGATTTCAACAGCCCTATAGTTAAAGACTGATGATTGGAATTTTGCTTTTATGATGCCATAGCAATTCAGATGGTTCTGAGGTTTCCATAGCAACAGCCTGATGCTACTTTTTGTTCTGTGTAGTCACATGATGCCTGATGCACTGCTGCATAGGAAGCATAGAGAAGCAGTTGGTGTATTTCCTAATGAGTGACACAGAGACCAGGGGCCTCCACGAAGGACTTCTATTCCTGTTGGTCCTGAGCCTTATAAACAAGAGCCAGCTTATAATAATCTTTTTTCTCCAAGTTGACACTTCTGCTGGGGGTCAGCTTTGCCTTGATTAGCCGCTGCTCTGTGTCAACAGTATTATTGTTCCACGAATTGCATATCCATCTGGATAAAATTCCCTTAAGCGGATGACCCCTTCTACTTGTGCCACCCAATTGTCTTAGAAGTTGCCACCAATATATGAATGGTGGTCATTAGCCATGAACAGTGCACCATTTTCAGCCTATGACGAGCAGCAGACTAGCCTGCAAGAGCCAGAGCATACTATTGTGTCATGAAAGATTAAGCGAGTCACTCTAATGACTTGTACCTCGTTTTTACCGTCTATTAAAAGGGAGTAATGACCAGAGTGATGACCCTTTTCTCACTCAAAGGGTAGTATCTATAAAATATTTAGACAAGTTTTGTCAAAAATTTTGGAAGCTGTTGTACATATCCAGAGAATCCCAGCTGCCCTAGGTTTATGTATGAGAAGTATCAAGGGGTACTTGGCTTAACTTAGACTCAAGGAGAGCACCATGAAGCTTGCAAGCACAAGTAAGACAGAAATCTCTCCTGAGCTCTCATTAAATTGGTAGGTGTTTTCTTACTGAGGAAGACTTAGGTTCCCAATACTTTCACCATCACACTCATTAATGAGCATCAGGTTGAGTTAAGAACCACCTAAACTAACCTTGACATTAGCTGTTTTTCAGTGGGAGTCAGAAGTTTATGGGTTCTAGTCCCAAATGATGACAGTAACATTTGTTATCCTGGCTGAATCAATTCACTCTTCTATATTATTTTTTCTTTATATGAGAGGATGTTTATTAAAGAGCAAAAAAAATGGAACCTTGTGTAAGAAGGTAGTCAATAAATACTTGTTCACCTTCCTCTTCTTATCTCTTTCTTTATCTAAAATTCTTCCATTTCTGGAATTTTGTTGTGTGGGAGTTAAAAGGTAACCCAGTGATGTAAGATGTAAGCATGTTTGGAGCTAAGGACCACATTCTGGCGATGCTACAGTATCATCATCAGTGTGAAGTATTAAGCTCTTACTGTCTACAGGACACTGTACATATGCATAGTGCATATGCATAGTGACAGCCTGTCTTGAGGGTTACAATAGAGTTGAAGGTTACAAGATAACACCAAAGGTAACCTAAACTAGATATCCAATAGACATTACAGAGAAGAAGTGGGCGGGGTTGCTGAGGGGAAGCTTCCTGCAGGGAGAGGAGTGGATGTGGATTTTGAAGGGGGCACTTAATTTTTATGAAGTAATAGGATGCCTGGGTGGCTCAGTGGTTGGGTGTCTCCCTTTGGCCCAGGGCATGATCCTGGAGACCCAAGATCGAGTCCCACATCAGGCTCCCCGGATAGAGCCTGCTCCTCTCTCTGCCTGTGTCTCTGCCTCTCTATATATCTCTCTCATGAGCAAATAAATAGAAAAAATATTTATGAAGTACTTATGATATTATGGGCAGTGGGCCCTTTGCTTGATCTTATTGAGTAAGGGGGAGATTCTTGATAAGGGAGTAAAAGTGAGAAGGTGGGAATGGTGGCCTCCAAGTGGGAATGATCAAATGAGTTTGGCAGGAGGAGAGTTAAATAGGAGAAAGGATGTCAGATGATTCTGAAAGCCAAATTAAGGAGTTTGGACTTTCCTTTGTATACTAGGGGGCTATTGTACATTTCTTAGTACGGAATGCTGTGTACCCAATTGTACAATTTAAGAAAGAAACACTGGTGAAAGCAACCAAAACACCACTAACAGTCCAGGCCTCAGGTTGCGGGACCTTGGCACAGAAGGAGAGGCAGAAGGCAAGAAAGTGGATAAAGCTGGCCAGAAGAATTGTTACTGTTGATGACAGCATTTGTAAAGTCTGGAGAGGGAGCTCATTTGGGAGAAAGAAGGTGTAAGTTGAGTTTGGGATGTATAAAATTGGAAGGGACTACACACATGTGGGGGTATCCTAGAAAGTATTAGACACAGGAACTCACATTATGAGAAACACACCTCACCTTCCTCATGGGCAACTGGGGAGCCAATAGCCATACAGCGCATGTAGAGAGACTGGCCACCATGGAAATTACCTTCTGCCTCCTTACAGGGTCAGAATCACACCTGGCTTTCATTTTCTGGCCAGTGCCCTAGGGGAGTGTGAGTCATATGTTTTACTTAGTTCCATCTTTCTTTGTTTTATCTTACTTTTTCTCTAGCAAACTATGGACTCAAATAAAAGCCAAATTGTCTATTGCTAAAACCCAAATATGTCATTCAGCAAGTGTTCCTTGACTATTTCCCAGGGCCGGACCCAAGTCCTATCCATCACTTCTGCCCACTACACCTGGCTGGCCTTTTCCCTACGTGCACTGACTATGAGAGGAGGGATGGTTGGATACAGGTCAAAGCAATGTCCATGGAGAGTTTCTAAATCATTGCATCAACATTTATAAGCTCAGCTAAAAAAAAAAAATTCCTTTATGTACAAAAGACATATAATAGTATAATGGTGAAAAAGAACATTGTATTCTTTCTGAGGACTTGTGTAATCTTAGGAGATTCACTGACCTCCCTAGGACTCAATTTACTTCTCTGGAAAATAAACTTGATATAGACTTCCACTCCAACATCCTATGCTTTTATAGCATGGAGTTAAGCTTATAATGCCTTTGAGAGGTAGCATATTGTATTTATAGAATATAAGCAGTTTCTTTATTGTAAATTATTCTTTGAGAGCAAAACTTATATCCAGGGCCACTTTGACCAGTTGAAAGGCCACTGCCCCATTTCTAATCCTCTGGCCCCAAATCCTATACTCAACCCGACAGTTGCAGCCTCAGAGGCTGAGTAACCCTCTTCTCTCATAGGAGGCGATGAAGATAATTAAGAAGGAAGAAGATGTGCAGTCTATTCCTATGGGTCACACGTGGGTGACATTGAATAAAAGAGCAGCAGGGTTTTCAGACCATCGTGTTTCCTTTACCTGATCACGTGGGTCCCAGCCCACACCCCTACATAGCCCATCACTCCAGTGACCGTGAGTGATTCTGTGTGGCCAGTCCTCTGGCTCCACTCCTGTTATCACCAATGACCCAGGTAACTCCACTCTGGCTTTACTTTCACCTGCTGCTGCTTTGTAGCCATTGCTAAGGCTCTCTGTGCCTCACTGGTGTTACCAGTCTGTCTCACCCTGTGGCAGAACCTGGCGACTCCTGCTTCTGCTGAGTCTAGCTCAGCTCAGCCCACGCCTTCCAAGACTAGTCTGGATGACACTTCCCTGTTGTTTTGACTAGTACCACCCTTCTCTACCTTTGCCACCATCATCTCCCTCTAGAACTGCTGTAGATGCCACTCTCCTATGCCTTGCTGTAATGTGACTACCAGAGATACTCCGCATGCCTGCTAACTCCTGCTGCTGCCACTCGTATTCAGGTCCGATTCGGGTTCCTACCCTGCACCACCAAGGCCACCCTGTCACCTCTTCTGGCAAGAGCATTACGAATATGTGCTAGCACATCAATGCCATGGCTACTACTATCAGCCTCACCTATAATGCTAACTGCTATCCTCAGTTTCTTACCCATGGGTGATATTCCTTCTCTCTACATTGAGCCTTTTTTTTTCTTGCCACAATAAGCCTATGAGGTTTTAGTGATCTAGTTCTGCTTTGGTGGACTTATCCTAAGTCCTCAAGAGGATTGGGAAGACTGCACACAGTGGCAGGACTTGCCAGGATTTTGGAATCTGCCTCTGTTGCAATATACTGATCTTCAGTACCTCTCCTTTCACTTAGGGTGGTACCTCTTTCCCCAAGAACACCCTACAGATGTTGTTAAGTCACAAATATCTCTCATGCGGATGTCTAGGACTAAAGGAGAAGAATCCATCTCTAAAACTCTTTGAGCGTCTCCCAGGAAGCAAGAGCCTCACATAAATGACATCTTCTAGGCTTCTTAAAGCAGACATGCAGATTAGACCACACAGTGGCTCTGGGTTACACCATAACATACACATACTAGGAAAAGGTGGATGGAATGTTCTTTCTGAGCTATATGCCTAGGAAAAACCTGTCCAGACACAGACTCTGGCAAAGGAAGGTCAGTGTGCAATGGTCCCAGGTTAGTTTAACATAGAAAAAGTAAGTGAAATTCAGGTCCAGCGACCCAGATTCAAAGCATTCCTCTCTCCTGGGCATTGTTTTCTTTCATTCCAAGCTCTCTGGTTATGTAACTATCCAAACATATTCAGACATGAAAGGGAGACACCCAACACTACTTTAGTGGTCATGTTTGTTTATGCTCTATTGTGCCCACAGAGTTGCATCCTGGCTATCCGTGCATGAGGCTACAGCTAGGAAATCCAGCATTTCCTTTCAAAACAAACAAACAAAAAAAAAAGAAATGTGGCTCTGTTCCCCAAACTTCTCTCCTTTCAAGTCTGACACATAGCCTGTGTGCCACATATCCGAGCTTCTTTGGAAAGAAGCTTCAGGAGATGTTTATTTCATTGAGAGGTAAAAAAGAAGTTGTGTCTTGCTGAGTCTGGGCATGTGCTTCTGTGAATATTTAGAGTGCCCCTTGGGAGATGGGCGCGGTGCCTTGCACAGAGAACTCCAATCTTTGTCAAGCAAATAAATTCACTTAAATTGGAAAGAAAATACCGTTTTTTTGCAGGAAGGTTTTGGAACATGTGAGATTTTCCCATTTTACATTTAATAGACTAGAGAGTTGGCCATGAGAAGTAGGAAGACTATCAAGATCATTCAGTAAGCTAGATAGAGAAAATGAGTTCAGATAGAAGAGTTTTGATGATCTGGTCCATTTCCTTTCCCCTGACTATGGCTGGGTGATCATTCCATGACCATGCTCAGAAACCATAGCAAAGTCTTCAAGTAAAATCTTTTTTTCTGCAGCTGTGTTCCATACCTCATCATTTCTCTTGGTTCTTGTGATTAATTGCCATTACGTTTACGTCAATACTGTTCACATTCAACATTTGGTTTCTTAGGTTCAGGCAGAGGTTCTGAATCAGAAAAATCGTGTTTTGTTAGAATTGAGGCAGCAATATTCCTCATGTTTGACTGATCCAAATGCCAATGACTTTGTGACCTAAGGCACTGGTGGCTCTTTGTCCATTTGTGAAAAAACACAGTTTTATTTCTAAAGCACATACTTAGATATCAAGGTTAAGATACAGTTTGCAAAACAGTGTGTTGCTAGGTTTTTGGATAAAAGAGGCCCATCAATATCTATCAATAACTTCATGATTTTGACACAGTAAGAAATTGAGTCAAGCAATTTTTTCCTTTGTGCCTCAGGTCAGAACTGGCCAATGAAATTTTAGATGCAGGATTGATTTGAAAAACTCCCAGAGCTATGAAAATAATGCACATTGAGGCACGTTTGTTGTTTGAAAGGTCACATTCCCAACATAATTCCACTATTAAGTAATCCCCCTACTGTTAATTAAAGAGACAAGCAAGTACTGCTCAGGTATGCACACTCCAACTTGTATTATTAAATAACCTAAAAGAATGAGAATTCAAAATAGAAAAGAATTTCCTGCAGAAGTTTAATAAATTAATATGCAACTTTTCATAAGAACACTGACAGTATAAAGTGAACTATACCTATTATTTGTGCATGGTGTGTAGACTTTTTCAAATAAGGAAAGGTGTAAATTAAGTTTTAAATTAAGAAAAATCGCATCTGAGGTCACGTAACCTGGAGATCATTCTCAGCACTCTGCCTGCCTCAGTGTTCTTACCTCTGTCCTCAAACCTCATGTTACTTTCTGCCTCTAGATTGCCTTTGCCTGTGTTTCTCTCTGCCTGAAATCCACTCTTCAGTCCCACATTTCTCCATGCCCATCCTAACATCTTAACTGCCCTAAACCCCAACATAGTGACTTCCTCCCTCAAGAAAGCTTTAATCCACAATGCCAAGTGAATAAGTACTTCCTTTCACCTTTGGTTCCACTTTAGTCATCCAACTCTGTGTTAGTTCTCCCTCCCCAAATTGTTTAGGGGATTTTCATCTCCAGTCCTTGGAATTCTTCAAGAGCTACAGCCTGCTTACATTACCTTGATAACCTCAAAGCAGAGCCTCTGCCTGGGCCTGACATACAGTATGTTCTTTCTATAGGTTGAATGTCTATGTCCCTTGAAAATTTGTATTTTGAAACCTGATCCTCTGTGTGATGGTATTAAGAGATGGGCCTCTGAGAGGTGTTTAGGTCATAAGGGTAGAGCCCACATGATGGGATTAGTGTCTTTAAAAAAGAGGCCCCAAAGAGCTCCCTTACCCCTTCCACCCCGTAAGAACACAAGGAGAAGGGAGCTGTCTATGGACCTGAAAGTAGATCTTCACCAGACACTCAATCTCTTGGCACCTTGATCTTGGGCTTTCAAGATCCGGAAAATAGTATCTGTTGTTTATAAGCCACCCAGTGTATGGTATTTCTGTTATAGCAGCCTGAATGGACTGAGACATTTCTTAACACATATATGTGGCTTCTAAGAACCCCACAGCATCCTGGTGCCAAACTGAGATGAGCTCACTGGTTAATGATGTGCTTTGGGGATGTAAGATTCGGGGGGTGGAGGGGGTGTGGAAGGGTCTCTTTCACCACCACCACCACCACCACCACCCACCACCCCACCACCACATCCCCAACCCCCCTCGCCACCCCCCCCCCGCCTCCCGCCAGATGGCAGGAGGGGCCCATTAGAGAGAAAAGTTCTTGATCTGTTTGCACAGCTTGAGAGTTCCAAGAAGTCTCAGAAGCAGAAATACTTGGACTCCTGTCTCTGTTGATCACTGTCATTTTTGTCTCATCCAAGTGCAGATTTTGATAACCAATTGCAGACCAGCTTTTGAAAGTGACTTGTCTGAAGTGTGACCTTCCTGAACATTTTAAGGGAGATATTAAAAAAATATTTCCCCTTCATAATACCCTTCAGCACCTTACTGCCTTATTTGGAGCTTTGAAGTAAGTACCATAACAGAAACAGGACGCCTTAAAATTGCTAACTGAATGCCCTCTCTGAGGGGAGGTGGGTGGAGAGGATTAGAGGAGCATCCAAGTGCTTCCTGCTCTATGGGGATTGGAAGGAAGGAAAGTGCCAGCAGCTTCCTCAGCGCTTCCACCTGGATGCTCCTCTCAGCTTTTTCCTTATCTCTGCTCCCAGAGGTCTTCTAAGCAAACATTTGTGTAATGATCTGAGGCCAGGGCAGCTGTTGGTTGCTTCGCTCTTAACAAAAGCACTTAAACCAAAATCCTTAAAGAAAAGAAAGAAATGTAAATATCTCTTTTCAAACACTTCTCAAAGTAATGTCACTCTGTTCTTTATACTTTCTCATAAAACACAGGGGTAGGTAGAGACCCATTTCCAGCTCAAGCGTGCACAATGATACAAAAAAGCAGTTTTATTCTTCCTACTGTATGGTTCTTTTTCAGAAAGGCAAGAGCTGCTGAAGGAAGTCTCCTAGGGCTAGAATCCAATTAACTGCTGTACTGATTGCTGATAACTTTAGGCAATCACTGTTCTTTAGAAATTGGGACAGAGAATCTTCTGAAAGATCATAAAGGCAAGATGACTGATCAACCAAGACACAGAACCTAACACTGCTCTTTCCCCTACTCTTCCACAATTTTCAAATGAAAATAAGGGAGGAAGAAACAGGGAATGATATGCTGTAGGTCTTACATTTGGTGTTTAGTAACATGAAAGTGCTAGTCTGTGTGTCTAGAAGTTCAGATTCTGATCCAGAGCTCTGGAAAATACTTGAATAATCATAAAGTATTTCCATCACTCTACATGACTTGTTCTCAGAGCTGTAGAAAACTAGGAAAAACTTGACATCTTTGAAGTTCTAAGTCCTGCATGTAGAGTTTTGGTTTCCGTGTTACTGTTTAGGATTAGTTACTGTATACAGTAGCTGCATAATAAACATAGTGCCTGGTACCATGCCGTGGTAGACCTTGGGTGTTTACAAGTTTGCAGAGTTTCACTGGTGTATATTGGGCTCAGCTGATGTTGACAGAGCTTGCTCAGAAGTCTGTAGGTTGGATCTTCTCTCATCTTCCTCCTGGGATCAGCAGACTAGCTGGGCTGTGTCCTACTGGGGACATTTTTAACCTTCTGCTGGTACCATATTTGTTAACATCCATTTCATCAGCCAAGAGAAGTCACATAGCCATACCCAGCAAAAGTGAGAGAGTGTGACCAAGTCTGAGTAGCAAATGGCCTGGATAACAGCATGGGTAAAAGACTGAGACAATCTACCACAACACTTAATTCTCTCAATCTCAGATTTCCCAGCTTTTAAATGGTAATAATAATAATAATATATCTTTGAGGGACACCTGGGTGGCTCAGTCGGTTAAGTGTCTGACTCTTGATTTTGGTTCAGGTCATGATCTCGGGGTCATGGGGTCGAGCCTTGCATTGGGCTCTGTGCTGGGGCATGGATCCTACTTGGGTTTCTCTCTCTCTCCCTCTCTTTCTGCCCTTCTCCACTAAAACAATAATATACCTTTGAAAATGAAATGAGATGGCACTTTGAAGTACTTAGCTCAAGGCTGAAACAAAGTTAGGTGTTCAGTAAATGTTACTTTCTTCCTATTCACCTCCCTACCCTCACAAAATGGAAATTAATACCTGCTACACCTAACAGGATTGTTATGAGGTTTTAAAAAGATAACACATGTGAGAGCCCTTTGAAAGAATGCCAGGGACTATGTAATTTGTTTTGTAATAATTTATAGAATGCTTATCAATACACAGATACAAAAAATTCAAGCATTGGGAAATTGGATCACAATTTTGATTGAATGCTTTAGTTTAGCACATAGTAAGTGAAAATGTTCTCTGTGATATGTTTTGATAGTTACATTATAAAGGAAAACAAATATGTATGGCCTAGGATGAGGGACAAAGGCAGGGGAGATGGAGAAGAGGTAGAGATTTATTGCCTTAGATAAGTAACTCCCTTAGTGTTGCCCAAGATACCTGGAATCAAACCAGGAATAAGGTCTTTTCTGTCCTTTATCACCCCAAAACCTAAGTCTTAATGAAGATGTTTCCCAATAGGAAATAAAGAGTGATGAGTCACAGAGGAAAAGACCTAAGTGGTTGTCGGGTCACAATCCTCTTACCTTAATGAATCGAAAACCATTTATGAAGCAAGGCAACCCAATCCTCAGATAATGAACCTTAATTGTGCAACTGGCTGTGGTCCCCAGAGACTACATGGGGCCTAAAGAAATTAACCTTGAGGATGATGAGATGTGAGGAAGAAAGGGTCAGTGTTTCCAGGCAAGAGAGATGGGAAATCTGAGCCTCTGACCATGCCCTATCTAATGGCCTTTATGACAATTCCAAATGCTCCTGGTCTAGAGAGTTTTATTATGAAGTTCACCCATTCATTCTTCTTCATTTTTTTTTTTAACGTCAAAATGGGGAAGAAGAATGGCTCAAAGGACAAGGGGATTTGCTAAGAGAGGTTGCTTGGTAAAGGGCCATTCCCTCTGTAGGCCAGAAGCCCCCACCACACAGTGGAAATTTGCTGAGCTGGATTGCAGCTAAGACTCCCTTCCCCCGTGGTGCAAATTTAATTGATACTTCACCAGTTTCTATATATTTGATATTCATTGACTTTTTCTTCCAAGGCTGAGTTAATCCCAGATTGTAAATTCTGCCCTTTGTGAAGCTGAAGGGACTCTCTTGAACATGAAGTTGCAAACAGAGAGCACCCCAATATAAAGAAATTTGGTATGTAGAAATGTGAATGAGTGTTCCCACTTCTGAATATTTTGGCAACATAGATCATTCTCAACAGTGTTAGAACGCCTAATGATCTGATAATTATTGTTCGCTGACATAACACATCTGTTGAGTAGGTTAGAGTATTTCCTAAGCCCACCCACCACTACCACCTCCCCTCCTGCCCTCTTCCATCACTAAATAAATCTAACTACTTTAGCTGTAAAAGATGGAATGACCAGTAGTTAAAGAACCTGGAAATGATAATAATAACTGGCATGTTCCCATTTTATAAATAACTGTTTAAATAACACAAGACTTATGTTTGATAAGTGTCTTACATGGTACCTGGCTTGAGATAGATGGTCAATGCACATGGGTGAATGAGGTACCATAAGTAAACGAGGTTTACCAAATGGTCTAAAATAATACTTTCAAATGCTTTGTTTGAAGTCCCTGACTAATAAAGATCAGGTCATTAAATATGCATTTAACTCTTTATATGTTGGTGGAAGAGGTGAGAACAGGGTGTTCTCATTAGTAGTGGCCACACTGAGCTAAATGTAGGTCCATTGTGTGCAAATTAGCCAAATCTGCAAAATAGCAATAAGGATGGTATCTCCCTCATAGGAGGGAGCTAATCCCTGAAAGTCTCTTAGTGCATGCCTCGTATGAGGTAAGTGTTTAACAACTGTTGTCATCTTCATCTTTATCATCACCATCAGCGTAATTTCAAGATCTTAATATGGTTCTGGGTCCTGTTGATTCCTAGGGGTTTGGTTTAGTCAGAGGTCTCACAGACCACTATAAAAACATAGTGAAAACATGACTCTGGGGGCTAAGTAGACTGGAATTGAAACAACCAGAAAAGTTACACTTTCCTTATGTGGTATGAAGATATAGGATATTCAAAATTCTTTGCAAAAGGCTCTTCCTCTAGTTCAGGAAGGCGGTTCTAGTTCTAGGAACTATGTTTGGAATTCATCAGAAACCAAATGGCCTTAATCCTGTCTAATTTTTTTTAACTGACACCATCCCACTCTGTTCTACCACTATAACTAAAATTCCCTGACAAGAGGCAGGGAGTGGTCTGTTGTGCCAAAGACGAAAAAAGAGCAAGGAGAAAACTCTAGAGGAGTGATCCTGATTGGTAATTTTGGTGAGAATGTCTCTGGGATTAGGAAGGGACAAAGACTAGAACAGAATGGCCCAGGAAAGAGTTGCCAAAAGTAAAAAGCAAATAACAGATATACCTTGCTCAAATCAGGAATAGTCCAACAAGATGAAAGCTGAACATGGCACTTGGGATGAATGATATCTCCACAGTTGCCAGGGTAGCAAGCCTGTCTAAATGTCCAGGGCTAGTAAGTGGGGCAGAAGAGGAATGATACCTTGAAAACACAAGATGATTTCCTTCCCTACCCCCAAAATAGATATCCTTTGAAAGGATAGAGGGAGGGCTGAGCAAGAGAAGAGAAA
This sequence comes from Canis lupus dingo, assembly GCF_003254725.2. Taxonomy (NCBI): domain Eukaryota; kingdom Metazoa; phylum Chordata; class Mammalia; order Carnivora; family Canidae; genus Canis; species Canis lupus. Next base: position 20,949,375 of record NC_064244.1, read on the forward strand.
ATAAAATTAAAGACAGAGGTCAAAAAAAAAAAAAAAGAAAAAAAGAAAGACGGAGGTCAAGAAATGGGATTCTCGTGAATAAATTAGTTTTTAATCACCTCAGAGAAAGTTAATAATGGATACCCACTTAGGGGAAGGGTCAAAAGAGAGCAAAGCTATAGTGGAAGGGAAATCTCTTGGTAGGGTTTACAGCCCTGTAGAGAAACACAATAACAAGGGTAGAGGTTGAAATAAAAAATGAGATGACAGATGGAAGAGCTTGATGAATTGGTTAAATTCTGTAGCAGGTCTAAGGGCATGGGAACAAAGGCTTTCTCTATTCTCCACTGTGTCACCTGAAACTGAAATGTCCTGGCACACTTAGGAGGTGCATGATATCTATTTAGTGAATGACTGGATAAAGAAAAGAAACAATTGCGGGACCCCCAAACACTAGGACACTGAATAAGAAAATGTAATGGTTAAGCTGGTAATGAGGTCCAGAGGCCCCCCAGAAATGGCAGAGACCTTTTACATAAGGGCAGAGTGTTGCACTCAATATGTTGGAGCCGTTGAGAATTTGTCAGCGTGTTAAGAGTCTGGTCAAAGGAGGTAAGCAGCTGGTAAAGCGAGGATGAGATTGCAGACACGCACCTAAGGTATAGGAGAAAAAGGTTAAGAACCGAAAACTAGGAACTAGCCAAGGAGATGAATCAGGGTAATGTAGTTGGTGTAGAATCGGAAGTTCTTTAGAATGCAGTTGTATGAACTAGAGAAAGCTTGAGTTAATCAAGGGTTAAGAATTGGGCCATCCTGTGACACCATCTGGAGGACAGGTGTAGATTGCCCACCTTGAAGAGGTCTTAGGAGTCAGGCGTAAATGGAGCAGATAGAGAGGGACAAGTTCCATGCAAGGATCCGGGGACACAGGATGTCAGCCTTAAATATCATTGATGAATTCGCATATTGTGTGTGTCATGTATATAATGTAGAACACCTTTGTAATGGAACAGATATTCTTAGCTACAGGACTCACCAGCTGAAGTAGGGATATTGAATTATTTCCACATAGAGAATTCCTCAAGTGCAAGAAAGTTCCATAAAATCCTTTGTTTTGGGATCCCTGGGTGGCGCAGCGGTTTAGCGCCTGCCTTTGGCCCAGGGCGCGATCCTGGAGACCCGGGATCAAATCCTACGTCGGGCTCCCGGTGCATGGAGCCTGCTTCTCCCTCTGCCTGTGTCTCTGCCTCTCTCTCTCTCTCTCTCTGTGTGTGACTATCATAAATAAATAAAAATTTTTTAAAAAGTTATTTTCTTTTCTTCTCAGCTTCATAATGCCATGTGACCCAAGTCTTTGCAATATTTCCTTACTGTCGACTTTTTACAAGTGACCGGCAATGCTGAATGAAATAGTCAATCCTGGTTTATCTGGAGTCCTAGACAGAACACACGCTATTTTATGCTCAGCTGTCAGGAACTGAGCCTATAAATCAGTTTTGAAACTTTTCCTAAGAAAAGACTCTGCTTATGTACTTCTAAACATCTGGTCAGACAGAGAAATAAAATAAAATCCACTTCACTCTGCAGATGCTGTGTCAACAACTGGGCTAAACAAATGAGTATCTAGAAATATCTAAGAGGTGAGATTTCTTTTTCAGTTTTCCCAACACAGACCAGAAAAACAGCTGAGTAATGGTGGCAACTGGAGCCACCGCTCTCGGGGTCCTGTGTCTTAGGCGAGCAATGAATGGATCGCTCTAGCAGTGCCTTCAGCAGTCAGCTCCAGAGAGAGCAACTGCACAGCTGAACCCGGGGAGCCGAGCCGAGCCGAGCCGGGAGCTGGGGATGCCCCAGCACAGCTCAGCCCGCCTCTCCTCCTTTCCTGGGCGAGCCGCCCCTGTGGTTTGGTTCAGATCACTTTTCTTGGCTCAAATGCGGTACCTAAGACAGGGATCATTTGTCAAGTGAGCACGGTACACGGGGAGCTCTAGGCAGATGATGGAAAGAGAGGGAGGAAAAGGAGGGAGGAGAGAGCTCGGGAGAGAGAGAGGCAGGAGAGGGAAGAGGGCGAGGAAGGGAGCGGGCTTCTCCAGGAACAGCGCTTTCCAGGCGCTGGAGATTCAAGTTAGACCGGGGGACCGAGGCGGCGCCGCCCGGGCGCGGGGACACGCGGAGGCTCCCCGCGCGGCTCTCTTCCTGCGGGATGCTTAAGGGGAGCCCGCAGACTGGGTAACTTGGAGAGGAGGGGACCTGGCATGAGGATTCCACCAAAATGGAAGGGCTCCTGTCTCCGATGAGGACGAAGGTAAGGAGAGGGGACCTCGGTTCCTTTGGATTCTGCTTGGACGCGCAGAGCCCGCAGCGGAGGTGCCCCGAGCCTCTGTGAACGGGAGGCGGGAGGCTCGCTGAGCTTTTGTCTTGTTCCAGAACTAAGGCTGGCGGAGGCAACTGGGTCTCCCGGAGAATAGGCTAGCCTCAACGGCAGCGCGAGTGTGCAAGGGGAAAGCGGGGCGGGGTGTGTGTGTGGGGGGACCATCTGTCAGTGTGGACAATGGGAATCCTAGTAAATGAGTTCTCCTCTCGCTTGATTAGACAGCCATATTTTAGCAGGATTTCCAATCATTCTTCTTGGAGGCTGTTGCAACCCTTGGAGCTGTTCGTTGCAGGAAGTGCCGATTTCTCTGGCTGCATCGCTGTTTAGCAGGAGGAGTAACGCGTTTAAAGCAGAGCATGCCCAGCTCCTGCTTGAAATATAGCCCCTTTCCTCCTCCTCTTCTTCAGAGCAAGAGGGTCAGGGAATCCTCTGTGGAAAGTAGGTTAATGCATTCTGGAAACCAGTGTGTTCTCAGAGAGATCCCAGACCTGGAGAAAAGAGTCCAGAGCGCCAGACTCGCCTGACATCTTGAACTTGGTCCTGAAACATTTAGAGTCGCTCCCAGGGAACTGCTTACAGTCTCCTAGAGGCTCTGGGAACGAACTTGTTCTCCTTGGCTGGAGTTTGCTTTTTCACTTGAGAAAGGGATGACTTGGAGCTGGGGCTTTCCATTAAAAGCTCAGATGATGGGGAGTCTATTTGGTATTTGCTGCATGCACATATGACTCCAAAAGTTCTAAATAATACTAGAAATAGTACTTTCTTTATTTAGAAATTTCCAAAAAAAAAAAAAAAAAAGAATCAGGGGGAAATTGCCTCTGTAACTACACAGCATACTTAAAGCCAATAGAGTAAGCCTTTGATTTACCTCATCTCTTTGATGCTCTATTCAGTGATTCCAACACAAACAGACTCTTTTGTTGAACATTTTTTTCTTGCTAGTTAATGAGCATGACCACAATGTTTTAAGAGACGGTTGGAACTAGGGTCAAAGCGTGAAAGCATCCTATCCTTTGGGAGAATTCCCGATCTCCCTGTCTTCTGATAGTCATTCACCGGAAGGATCGCCCCAAGAGATGTTTGTTACCAGAGGTTCTAATTCCAGCTCTTTGGCTGTCTGTCTGTCTGTCTGGTCTCCTGCGAGATCCCCTCTATGACCTGTTTGCTCTCACAGAGTATGTAGCTGAAGTCGGGATGCTTGCAGGCAGCAATCTCAATCCAAGGGGCTGTGGAAACAGCAGTTACCAGTTCATCTATCTTATACCACTGCAAAGAAAATGGCAAATGGCACCTTTTATTAACAGGGTGGTGTATGAATGCCTTAGGGGATGGCATTGTAATCTGTTTATTTGGCTAGCTTTTGAAATTGCTGCCTCAGACACGCTATCCTGGTATCGTGCACTCTTCGGGCTTCCATCGGATCAGTGGATCTGAGCTCATAACCTTACGAGTACAATTCTCATAGACTTGGAGGGGAGTTCCCTATGCAAATGGATCAGGACCCAGGCGCTGCATAAATCACATGGTGGGCCGATTAAAATGGCATGCTGTGGTAGGGGAGAAATAGATGTCAGGGGGTCAGACCGCTCATATATTATATTTATCATTTAATTCACAGCATGGCTTGTTCCTTAACCATCATACCATTTATTGAACATCAAACCTATGGGAGTTTGGGTTCCACCAAAGCTCAAACATAAAATCTCATAAGAAACAGACTCTCATTCAAACCCTTTAGGTTTTAGATTTCAGGGTATATGTGTGTCAATGTGTGTTGAGTTGCTTCTGTGGATTCTTTAATCTCTTTATTTTTGTTGCTGGAAACTTATATTTCCATATTGAAGATTCAAATTACATTTAATTTGGCAACCTATAGTATAATCATACTCAGGGAACAGGACCTGATTAAGAAATGAGATCCCATTGGTGAGACTCAGCTTTATTACCTAAATTGCTGTGTCTGTGTTGAAATTACCCAGTGATTTTTAAGAATTTACCCGAAGACTTATATCACTGACAATGTGTTGTCATTTTTAAACTTTATCCCACATTATGCCTCATTAAGCCTATTCTAGAATATTCTCCTCCTTTAGTAAGGATTCGGCTTGAAGTTTCTGATTTCATGGTCTCATGATGGGTTGGACAAAGAAAGCCTCCTAGAGCTAAATTTTGGTGTGTTATGGTTACTTAATAACTTACTGACAGTTTAAAGCAAGTGTTGAGGTAAATTGGACATCATGCAGTAATTTCATTATGCCATGTAATAGACTTAACCAGTCTAAATCATGGGTGCTTAATGCATTTTTATCTGGGGATTTGCATAATTGGCACATAAATATGCATGAGATTAACTGGAAGTGGCAAAACAGGGTGGGCAAAATGTTCACGAGTGTGAAAATTAAGGCAGTTGCAAAGGGGCCACCTGAGCACACTCTGTCTCCTGGGTGGTGGCCACACTTGATGTACCTAGAGGCAGACAGGGCGGCAGCTGGCCTCCCCATGTCACAGGCAGTGTGTTGTCAGTGATACACGGGCTTAGCACAGCTCTTGGCTCTTGGCTGGATGCACTTGGGCACACTACTTATTCTTTCTTTTATATATAATGCAATCTAGAGAGTCTCTAGGCTGATGGATATACTTCTGACTGGCCTCCTGGCAGGCCAAGACACAGGCCTCAGGATTCTAACCATAACAAATGATGTTTGCAGAGGCAGGGGGAAAGAAAAAGGAAAAACGAGAGATGCTGATTGAGTCGTTTCTCCTGTGAGGGCAAAGGAAAGAATTTTATAATTAATCATCTTTATGTACTTTTAAAAATGTGTCCTTTTCTGATTCAATTTTTAATCCACCAACCTTTAATTCTCTTTAATCCTCTGTGCATTGCCTCTAGTGAACGAGGCTGGCAAGAACCCGCCCCCCCTCATTTTCAGCTTCTAGTGATTCCTGCTTGCCAATGCCTGCCACAGAATTTGCAGTGAGCACCTGGCTAAGGCCACGTGCAATCAAGACAAGTCTGTACTCTGTATGGAGTGTGTTCTGGATCCACCCCAGCAGCATCAGAAGAGAATGAAAAAGGAAGGGGGAGAAAAAAGAGAAGAGAATAGGAAAGGAGGCAGGAGAAGGAGGGAGGGGAGTGGGGGCAGGGAGGGGAAGCTGGCTTGGTTAGTCATCCATCTTTTTCTCTTTTGGTTTTATTTGGATATAATTGACATTAGGCACTGTATAAGGCCAAAATATACAAAGCCACATAAGTTTATTTAACATCCACCTCTTCTTACAGTTACCAAAAAAAAAAAACAACTCTTTCCTTGTGATGATGAGAACTTTTAGGATTTACTCTCTTAGCAACTTTCGAATATACCATACAGCAGTGTTAGCTATACTCGCCATGCTGTACCTTCCATCCGCAGGACTTAACTGATCTTATAACTGGAAGTTTGTACCTTTTGACCACCTTCCTCCAATTCCCTCACCCCCATTCTTGCCTCTGGCAACCATAAATCTGATCTCTTCTATTATATTTGGTTTTCTTGTCTGGTTTTCATTTGTTAGATTCCACATCTAAGTGAGATCATGCAGCATTTGTCTTTCTCTGTCTGACTTCTTCCACTTAGCATAATGCCCTTAAGGTCCATCCATGTTGTTGCAAATGCTAGAGTCTTCTTTTTTATAGCTGAATAATATTCTGTTGTATATAAACACAATTTCTTTATCTATTCATCTGTCAATGGACACTGGGGTTGCTTCCATGTCTTAGCTATTGTAAGTAATGCTGCAGTGAATACGGGGGCTCAGATATCTTTGTTAGTGATTTCATTTCCTTCAGATAAGTGCCCAAAAGTGGAATTCCTGGGCTTTTGAGAATTCTATTTTTAATCTTTTGAGGAACTAGAGATTCATCTTTATATCAGGGTTACAGATGTTTGTTTGTTTATTTATTAAATGCTTGCACAGTAAATGGCGAGTGGACCTAAATTAACCTCTCTAAAAAGACTGGAGTATTGACTTTTCCAAAATTTAACTTGACAATTCAGTAACTATTTTGTGTGCTAGGTAAGCTTTTTTAGTTAGGATAGTGTGATACTATTGTCTTTAATATCTGTTCTCCATTTACAATTAGCTAGCTCCCCAGAGAAGATGCTTATTATCTGTCTGAACCTCCCTTACTGCGGCCACAAAGCTGTCATGACTTTCTTTATTGCACTTCAATTACTTTCTCAAAGGAATGACTTCAGATTTGTGGCATAAAGTTGTTTTCTAAAGGCAGTCTTCTGAAAGGATCATCCATTTATGAAAGGGACATTTACAGGGAACTGAAGGCTGAGAGAAGAATGAGCATTTGAAATGAACATCAGAATTGTGTCCTGTGAGTTCAGCTCTTGTGTTTCCATGGTAAGTGCCACACGTGGCTTGAGTTAGTTCAAGAATTATCCTCCTTCACCACACTGCAATTTTGGGAGCACATTAGATACAGTTATAAGGCGCAAAAAAATCTAAAATTACAGACAATGTAGATAAGCAAAAGAAAGAATCGAAAGAGTACAGTCAAAGGTTCTCTGGCTCCTTAGGCCAATTATCATAGAGTACATGAAACCCTTACAGTCATTTAGAATTATGCTAAATCTGCTTGAAACTTGGCCAGGACTCCATGGAGAGTAGTGCCTGAAATGATCCATTGTGTTCCACCTACTTGATACATAGATTCTGATAAAACACTGGAGTCTCCCTTTTAAGGAGCTTTGTGAACTAGGAATCATTAGGGACTAAAGAATGGTAAGCCTGAGCAGGGAAGGCTAAGAAGGGCTTGACAATTACTTTCAAACACATTAAATATCCACAAGATTATTCACCAGCTAATGACAGGCTATCCTTTATCTTAATGGGGGCTTAAATAAGAAGAGACCTGTAGGAGCTGAAGCATGACAGGTTTAGATTGAATTTATCACACAGTTTCTTGACATCAAAATGTTTTCCTGAGAAAGGTTGATATGGTTTCTAATCTGGAGACCTCTGAGACAGGTAGGGATGATCCACCTTGTGAAACCAGGAGCCATCTAATGTTTTTATGATGCCGTGATTTTTACCATAAAGCCAATAAAACCAGAAATAGGTTTGTTTATGAGGCATGCATCACATTCCTTTACAAAGAGCTACTGTAATGCGTTTATTGAACCATTGAACTCAGTTGTGTGCAAACAGGAAACAACTTTATTCATTTTCAGACAACCCCTTTCAAGGCAGATGTGAACTGTGCAGAGGAAGGGAAGGAGCACAAAACAATGTATTGGGTTAGTGTGGAAAGGAGATGTTCAAGGCACCACAGCTTATCCTAACAGACTGCCTGGGCTCAAAAATTTAGCTCTGCCGCTTCCTGGGGTGTTGCTCTCCAGAATCTCAGTTTCGTCATATGTAAATGCATACAATAATAGGACCTATAGGGTGGCTCAGTCAGTTAAGGATCTGTCTCTCGATTTCGACTCAGGTCATGGTCTCAGGGTTGTGGGTTTGGGCCTCTGTGCTCAGCAGAGAGTCTGCTGGAGATTCTCTCCCTCTGCCCCTCCCCCCACTTGCTCTCTCTCTTACTCTCTCTCAGTGAGAATTCTTTCTAAAGTAAATAAATAAATCTTTAAAAAAAATAGGACCTGTATCCAAGGTTGCTATAAGAAGTAAATATGTTAATGCCTACAAGGTCTTGGCACATCATAACAAATGTTAGCTCTTACTAGTGTGAATGTATGAGCAAATATATAAATGGATATATGTAGAAATGCAAGTTTCATAACAAATGTTTGGAATGGGCTGACATTGTCATGAGTACAAGTAGGGAAAGCAGGCAATCTATCTTCAAGATGATGCGGTTAGCTGAGATGCAGAAAGAGTTCCTCCCCCTGCAAGATCCCTATGAAGTGGGGTCCTCGTGGGGCAAGGTACAACTCAGAGAGCTCAGAATAAAATAGATGCCTCTGTAGCACGAATCAGCTCTCATTATAATAAGGGCTTTCATGACAAGTAATTATGGTAGGTAGGTTGTTTAGAAGGAAGGACTGTAGACTCAGCGTAAGCTAAATGGTTCCTCTCTAGGACCTCAAGAAAATCACTTTCCTCCATTTGTCCTTGGTTTTATCATCTCTTAACTGACATCTTAGTAAAACAACAATCTCTTTTGTGCTTGGATCTTGTAAAGTTGAGCACTTATCATCTCATGCGATCTTCACTACCCTAGTTTCAGTCTACCAGGGCGAGGAGGACTGGGGACAGGCAGCAACACAGGGAGGCCCCTTCTGGGCCTCCCCAGATGAAATAGTTCTTCTGTTTCCCATGAATTGAGGCCCTCGAAGACTAGGTCTGGGCAAATTCAGGGCACAAGGTTTGCTCCACGCCCCAGAAGGAAGATAAAAGAGCCAGGAACAGACCACAAGTGCCAGCTTGGTAACTGTTGGCCTTTCAAAGCCATGATTGGTTTAAAGCCCTTTCTGTCATGTGCCAACATAAATCCTATTGGCCCAAAAGATTTTATGAAGTCACTATGGGAGCCGTCTGGATGCCCTGTGGAATGAGAAGGTACATGGGCCACTAGCTTTAGCAGCTGGGCCCTGGATGGCTAGTCCCAGGGGCTAGGAGGCCAAGCTGCATTGGCAGGGGGAGATATCCAGTTGGTAAAAAGAAGGCAGATGAGAGTCCCTAAGCCACTGACCTCATGCTGTATAATTAAACTGGAATAGGAATGTGGTGGGTAAAGCCTAATGTAACTGAGGGAGGTAAGGGGGTGACATGAGGATTTTGGAGGATTTCTGATGTATAAAACATTGGAGAGGTGATTCATTTGTGGTAATTCTGTCCATGTTCTGGTCAGATCTGTTTGCTACATCCCAAGCAGGGGAGGAAGAAAACTCTGAGCAGCAAAGCTATTGGGAAGAAAAAAGTCGTCCAGCCTTTCTTCTGTGTCATTTACTTATTCATCCAGTGAGGATTTATTAAGTGCTCATATCGAGTGTCAGGCAATAAACATTTCCTTCTGTCAACGTTGTACAAACAAAAGAAGAAGTGTTGAAGGGTCCGCAAACAAGACAAAGCAACCCAACCGCTTTCCCTTGAAAACAAGTCAGAGTGCACCCTCTAGGGCAAGAGAAAATGATTTTTCCAAAGGCCACATTCCTTTTCACTAAATGTGATGCTTTTAATACAAGAAGATGATAGCAATTGGGTAAATTAACTTTGCATTGATATTCAAAGGGAATTACGTTAATGGTAATAACCGAGTGTCTTCAAAGGAATAAAAGTGCCTGAAGGAGGATCCTATTTAGTCTTGGAAGGTTTCCTTTATTTTACACAAAGAGCGTGAACCTGGACATATTTCCTAAATGAGGAAACTTAAATGTAGTCATTTCTCCCAAGATTTCAAAGTAAAACACTCTATTTAACACCAGGGAAACCAGTTTAGAAAACAGTATAGGAAACTATGAAAATATACAAAGACCAAAGTCCTCACTTCAACAATTAGCTTTGAGAAGTAGAATCACCTCAAGCACGTACCTGTACTTTCTACTATTATTTAGTCTCTGTACAGATTCTTGGTGGAAGATGAATATTTAGGGTACCTGCATGCACACATGCACACATGGTTGTGTGTGTTTATCTGTGTGTGTGTGTGTGTGTGTGTGGCTGTCATTCACTTGGAAAACTGATGCTTCTGAGGTTGATTCCAATGCCACCGTATGTGATAGGAACAGAGCAGGATTTAGGTATTACCCTACAAGCTATGAAGCAAGTCTTTACTTTGTAGGTGGAGTAAATCATGGGGACCTCTGGGGCAGAGCTCTTGGGCATGTCTGTCCTGGGTAGATTGAAAAGATATTAACATTTACTCAAAGTTGCTTTGTTTTCAATTTGGGGATAAATAAGACAAGGAAGCATAGTATGTTCCTGAGCATATGCGTAGTATATGCTGAGGAATGAAGGATATTTAAACTCTCTAACTCAATGTTGGCCAATAGAAATATAATTCAAACCACAATGGAGCCACATGTAAAATTTTCTGGTAGCCACGTTAAAAAATTAAAAGACACAGGTATAAGTAATTTTAATAATGTATTTTATGTAGCCATATATGTCCATCATGATCATCTCCTCATGTAATCGATATAAAAATTATGAATGAGATATTTTTACATTCTATTTGTTTCATACTGTCTTCAAAGTCCAGTGTGCATTTTGTGCTTATAGTACATCTCAGTCCGAACTGGCTACATTTCAAGTGCTTAGTAGACACACACGGTTAGTTGGCTACTGTGTCAGACAGGCCAGCTCTACCTGATTTATTGGTACAAGCAAAGAACCCATAAAGCTGGGATTCGTCTAATACTGGTAAGTTGCAATTGCTATCCTAATAGCCTCTTTTGACCATGTAGTCTCCCCTCCCAGTGCTTTTCTGTCGTCGGGATTTTGGCACAGCTTGGGACCTCTGGTAGGAGCATATTTGGTCGGATGAATGCCCAGAGAGCTTTGACCTCTGTAGTGAGAGCTGATGATCACACACAAAGAATGAATTAGCTCAGTGTTCCCATTGTGTGGGAGGGACGTAGGGTCAGGTCAGAGGGCACGTGTGGACACAGGGGACACAGAAGGTCCAAGCAGTTCACTTGATTGTTTTCCACACTTTCTTCCCAGTCAATTTAACACTGATCTTGAATTTCTGTCTCCTTCTCTTCCATTCCACGTGTTGTTTCAGATCTTTCTCTATTTTTTAATTGCATTCCAGTGGGGTTTTTTTAAGCTCATTGCTGCAGATACCAAGGCACTCTGTGTGAAGGTATGCTCAGCTGAGGGAGCATCTCCCTCCACCCACCCCAGATAACTGGGTCCAAGTTCTTGCCTTGCTGACTGTTGTTATGTGAGGCCTCCAGAAAATCTGCCCCTGGGCTATACCACTCTCAGGTTTCATGGATACACACCCAAGTCGTTGTGTTACTTTCGTTGTTGTTGTTTTCATTCCCTCCTGGATATATCCCAGAGACATGTTTGACCCCTTGTTATGCCCCCTGAAGCCGCTACTCTCTCTGTGTGTCCCTTATCTCATTGAGTAACAGACCTCTCTATCCAGGCCCATCCAGAATTTGCACCCCTCTCCTCTTCCCTTACTTTTCATATCTCATCATTTTCCATGTCCACTCTATCTTGTGTGTCTTCCTTCCTCTTCATCCACGGGGTCACAGTGCTGGTGCAAGTGGCCATCTTCTGACTGGATCCTTAGGTTCCTAGCTGGGCTTCTGGTCCATTTAATCTAATCATGTAAGTTTTCTTTCCAAATTTTCCTCTAGCTGCTCCCATTGCCTATGGAAAAAAAATTCTGCCCTCAGTGTGGCACTCAGGTCCTTTGTGAGTAGTCCCTGCCTACTGATTCAGTCTCTGCTGTTACCACTGCCTTCTGGAATGTTATGCTCTAGTATTACTGATGCTTCACTAAATACCCATGGCTTGCCAGGCCTCCGTGCCTTTGACATGCTGAGTCTCATGCCTAGATTCCACTCTTGTTCACCTGGAAATTCCATAGTCCCAGAGTTGACTCAAATGTCACTTCTTCCATAAATCCTTCCTTGATTTGAAGGGCAGGCTTATGTCTCTTTTTCCCATGTCTCCACTGCCATGTCCATTACCTCTTGTACACGCATCTCACCTGCTACACAGGTCATTCACACAGTGTTCAACAGATGGCTTTTGAAAAGACAAAACCATCATCTAAGGATTAAGCCCTATGGTTTGTCTCAAATAGATGAGAAGTTTGGCTAAATGCAGAGTTAGCTCATTCCTGCTAACTCTGTTATCTGCTTCATGTTCTGTATGTGCCATACCATAGAAAGTAAATATTCACCTATAGATGTGTAAATGCTGATTGCATAGGACCAGGTGGCCTTCATCTCAGGCAGAGTGGCAGGGCTCTCCTGTAGCAGGAGCTATGTGGACACTGGTGTTGACTGGGCTCCAGAATGAAGGTGATGATGATGTCATCTGCTGAGTTCCAGCCACTATAATTGGCACGTGAGTTAGGTGTTTTCATCCCCATTTTATTTTACTTATTTATTTTTATTTTTTATATATTTAAAAAAATTATTTGAGAGTGAGAATGAGAGAGAGAGATCACAAGCAGAGAGGAAGGGCAGAGGGAGAAGCAGACTCCCCACTGAGCAGGGAGTCTAATGTCAGGCTCAATCCCAGGACCCTGAGATCATGACCTGAGCCAAAGGCAGATGCTTGACTAACTGAGCTACCCAGGCTCCCTTCCTCCCCATTTTAGAGCTGAGAAAACTCAGGCTCAATATAGGTAGCTTTTCCAAGAAAGTACCACAGCCATTAAAGGTATAGAGCTGGGATCTGAACTCTTGTTTGGCCACAAATCCCACATTTACTCCTTTCACTAATCCAAATGCTTCCCCAATCCATCTTGTGGTTTTTGGTATTCTGATATGATATACAGGTGATAAAGTTCATCAGGAAGAAGAATGAAGGATGAGCCAGATGGCAGTAGGTTTTAGGTTCTCTTTGGATGCAGAGATAAGCAAGGAGCCGTGGAGAAGACTCAAAGACTCTATGCAAGACCCATGTCCCACAGTGCTGGAACAATTGCTGTAAGCCCCCTTATGAGATTAGTCTGAAGTATGGCACCTCTTTTAAGAACCATAGGGGAGTGTTTTTCAACTTGGTTTTAGATTCTGTTTAGACCTTTGCTATAACTTTCAGACCTTGAACCCCAAGGCTCCCAAAGGTAGCAAGTTCTACCAGTGAAAATATATGTGTTCCTTTGCTCTGCTCCTGGGAGCTTTTTCTCTATCAAACAAATGAACCACCATGAACAATAAAACCACCTACTTTAACATGGGCACATTTCCTTTAAGAAAAACACTTATCCAGATTGCTGTAGAGTTTCTTTTACCTTACGGACTAATGTTTTCATGTAGGGAGTCTTGATAGAATCACAAGAGGGTAAATAAATAAGCCTTTTGATGGAGAAACCCAATGAGCTCATCAGGCAAGGCTTGTGCTCAGGTTTACAAGCTCTGTTCCAGGAATGTCTAGGAGTCTATGGAAGCTTCAAAGATTTCCATTAAGGTATTTTCCAAACAGAGTTGCATTTTATGGAAGATGACTGATTTGTAAAAGTGTTTTATCATGACTTATTTCAGGTACACAGAAACACACAGAGTACAGACCTATATATGTATCACTCAGCTTAAGAAATGAAACTGCTGATAGAGTTGGAGCCCCTGTGTACCTCCCTCAATCATCTCCTTCACTCCCCTCCCAGAAGTAGTATCTATCTGAATTTGGTATTTATCATCTCATACTGTTATTTATATTTTTATTACAGTAATTTGGTGCCTAAATGTATGCACTCTAAGTGTATGGATGTTCTGCAACTTGTTCTTTTCACTCAACAGTTTGTAGGGGGGCAGGTCACCAGCATGTATGTGCATAGTTGTAGTTCATTCATTTTTCCCTCTTGAAGGAATTGCTCGGGCACCACAGTGCATTAATATACCATCAGTCATATATCTGTCCTCTTGTGGGTAAACATCTCTCTCTCTCTTTTCAATCATTACAAACAACATTGCCATGTCCATTCTGATACATGTCTCCTCTTATACACATTTCCCAAGTGTCTGCACCTGGGAGAGGAATTGCTGGACTGTGAGATATGAGCATCCTAACATTGACCAAATTGCTCTCCAAGGACAATGACTATTAAAACATGTTTTATTTCCCTATGCTACACCTCTGTCTCCACTGCGTTCTGTGGCATGTGTATCTGCGCACAATTAAGGATGCCAGAAAATAGGCAACGTAAGTGTTCCTGTCTATGTACAGAACATTTGTTATACTTGCTGTATTGCATCCTGAGAATGAAAGTAAGAGAGAATTTGATTACTTTGCTCTGAAACATCTATTCACTATCATTTCACTCAAACATGTATTTTCAGTATCATTCCAATATCGCAACTCCTTCCCCAATGCTCATTGCATTATCTATATGCCATTGATGCGTGTCATTAATTAGTGTATTAATTAATTAATATATGGCATCAGGGTGCCTGGGCCGCTCAGTCAGCTAGGCGTCTGCCTTCAGTTCAGGTCATGATCCCAGGGTCCTGGGATGGAGCCCCATGTCATTGGGCTCCCTACTCACAGGGGAGTCTGTTTCTCCCTCTCCCTCTGCTGCTCCTACTGCTTGTGCTCTCTGGTCTTTCTCTCTGTCAAATAAATCAATAAAATCTTTTTAAAAATTGAATATATGGCATCCATCAATATGGTCTGACCAGGGATCACTTGATTTTATTTTCCTTATGCAAACTTCGTAAAACTATAAGGAAAACAGTTAGACTGTTAGTAAAACCAAGCCCACATCCTTTAAGGTTGCCAAGGGAAGGAGAATCTCCATGTGGAAAGGGATAGGAGCTAATCCTTTGAGCTTCCCTTTCCTTTCCTTGAGGTCCATCTTCCCTATGGATTGTTCATTATTATAGCTACCACTACTACGCTGGCCTTAGGGGAAATGTTCCTATTTCCTAGAAATATTCCTGTTTCACAGGGGGCCTCTATAAGAAGTTTAATTTTGTGTTTTAACACAATAATCCTCAAGACACAAGGAGCAGGAGAGGAGTATGCACTATCTGATGACCACCTCATGGCTGAGCACTGGCCCATGATTGCACTGTGCCCCATACTTCTTTCGGGCTAATGAAGAAAGAGCAAAGATTTACTTAGTAATAAAATGATGTAGTTCCATCAAATGTAGGCCAAGGGCATCACCTTGTATTATTAAATATTGTGCAGAGGTTTGAGCAGCAAGAAAATGGTAGGAGAATTGACTCCTTATCCAGTACATGGTAATATAGGCATACCACACTCTAAGGAACCTGTCGTATGGGAGTTAGAAACATATTCAAGGGATGCCTGGGTGGCTCAGTGGTTGAGTGTCTGCCCTCAGCCAGGGTGTGATCCCAGGGTCCAGGGATCAAGTCCCACATCGGGCTCCCTGCAGGGAGCATGCTTCTCCCTCTGCCTGTGTCTCTGCCTCTCTCTGTGTGTCTCTCATGAGTGAATAAATAAAATCTTAAAAAAAGAAACATATCCAAGTAATTAGTTTCAGTTAAAAAAATACACACACACATACCATCATAATCATCATCGTCAGGTTAAATCAGTTGTGTTCATTTGGATTTTATTGATTTCTATATTTAATTTACAAATTTGATTTTATAGTTATGTAACAGTTTAAGCATAAATATTCTTCTGGCTTTACACATTTAAGTAACTAAAGTTACAATGGAAATCAGTTCAGCCAGCACTAGAAGCCTGGGAGTAGGTTGTGCTTAAAAGGGGTGCACACATTTCTGAAGTGAAATCAAACCTCTCCGTATAGCTGAGACCCAGCTGGAACATTCCCATATGATTTTCTGAAGTCTCAGTGATATCAGAGGGAAGCAGAGGATTTGCAATGGTAATCTCTATCAGGAGGGGTGATTTCTCCATCTCTAGCTTCTTGTCCTCCTGCAACTACTGTTTGCCCCTTTCTTTATACCCTGCAGTTCCTACAGAGCTGATAAAAGCTCTCAAAATTCATATCCTAGAACTTGGAAGTCCAGAGAGAACATGCCTGCCCGGCCTGTTTGGGGTCATTTCCTGCTTCAGTCAGGCTCCAGTCAAGAATCTCAAACACAGATTGTTTCAGACAGAAATTGGTTACCCAGGTGCTGGGAGAACTAAGAAGCCCAGCATGGGATGGTAAAATGCCATCCGGAACCCACCACCTGCTAGAAAGCCATTGGGACACAGGAGGGGAGGTTACCAGAAAATACCAACCTGAGCCATCTGTTAGGTGTTAGCAACACAGTAGGGGCTTCTTGGTAAGGGCCAAGCTCATGCAGGAAGAGATAGCCCAAAGGGGATGCATCACTACAGGAAGTAAGGAAAAAGGTGTCTTCCCTCAGCCTTCCTTCATCACTTCCCATTGAGCAAGCCAGTAGCCAACAAGCCTGGGAATGTACCTTCCCTTTAACATAGAGCCTGGGGGAGGGGAGAAAAATAAGAACATGAAGGCATGCCTCCCAAGTTCTGTTTTCTTGTCTGATGACCCTCCACTCCTTTCAGATGACTGACTGGGAATGACCTTTATGAATGATTACCTTCTACACACTGGCATTGGCTCACCCTATGCAAGGAAAGGCAAATAGGAATCCTATTTTATATCAGTTCTGATTGATTGGTTGCTATGGCTATCTGGAGCCTCACGTAGAAGTTCCTGTGACTCTATCTGAGTGTATATAGGTAATTTTAATTTTATTGGAGATATCTATATCCTTATATGCACACACATACATATATATTTAATGTAACATTTTTATATTTTTATTTATTTAATTTACAATGAAAAGTATGATGGCTTGATTAATAATGTCTGTCATGAGTGCAGAATGTGAGTATCAGCACTCATATGTGGTATATACCATCCCTATTTTCTGGCTTCATCACAGAAGTCTTTCAGGAGACATACAAAAGTTAGTATCTATGTAGCACATATGAATCTTAGTCTATATACAAACACATGTGTATAAGAATGTCTATTTCTCATTTTCTTAAATGGAATTAATTTGAATCTAAGTCTTTATCCATCTGGATGGGCGGGGATTTTAATCTTGTTGCTTTTATATGGTGCATGGAAAATGGGTAAAGACCTCTCCATTCCTGTCCATCATGACACCACTGATGGTTACTGTCAAGCCTGCATGGGGGAAGTCAGGTAGCACTCTGCTTTCCTTCCTGTGTGGGGCCCAAGACTCTGCCGCAGCCTGGACCCTTAGGGCCCAAGGTCTAGCATTTCTAGGAGCCCCTGGCTAACATTTTTCCCTTAGATAGTGTCTCCTTCCTGGGGCTCTGTCAGAGAGTAAGGTAAAGATATCTGCTGCTCATGGAACATGAAACAACCTCACCTATCTCCGTCCCAGACTTTGAGAGTCCATCTTCTCTCCATTTTTAACTGCAGGTACTTAACAAAGGAGATCCAGAAGGAGGGCATTTGTCCTCAGGTGTCCCCTTGGTTGGGTGCCACCAAGATGTGAGCCAGATACTATATTTAGACTTCCCTAATGCAAGTACATGAATACATCTTGGTTTAGCTACATAATTATTTATTTTCTGACAAACTCTGGTGTATTGAGAGACAGCATAAATGCATTGCATAGCCTTCCCTTCACACTACTCCAAGTCCCACTCCATCTCATCTTCCCCTGGGAATCCTGGCAACATCTATTCAATGAGCTTGGTTTTAGGAAACTAGAGCTGGAGTAGAAAGTGCCCTGTGAGCAACTTCTGCCTTTGGTCTGGGTTGGAAACTCTCCTTCAGTAAGGGGCACAGGGCCTGCCACTTTTCTAAAGCAAAATAGAAAAATATGGGAGAAGAATTTAATTAAACACCTCCAAAAATTAACCCACAGCATTTCTAAGAAATCCGCCCTGGGGGTGGAAGGCTGTGCTCACTGCAGAATGTTCTGTTCCTTCAATCAGACATTCATTCTGCAGTGGGCACAAGGGGTATACCAGCAAATAAACTACCAGAGCTACCTCATGGAGTTTAGGACTGGGAAGGCAAGGCATTGCAGTCACCTCTGTCTTAGCCTCTGAGCAGGATGTAAAACCCCTGCACATATGACAAATCCAATACTTAGGATATTGGGTATGACTCTAAATTGAGATTTGTCTAGAAAATCCCATAGTCTGCAATTACATTTTTTTCCATGAATGAGTATGAAATCGGTAATTTGTAGAGTAATTTTTAAAAGTGCTGATGTATTTTCACCTTGTTTCATGCGCTAAAGCTTATTGGGAGAGAAGGTGGGGAGGAAAATGGAGATATGTAGTTTGGAGTCCTGGCTGTGAGCGTGTCTCCTAGGAAACCACCTGTGATGGAGTGCCATAGATTCTCTGAATCGTGAGAGGGGAAGTGAGAAGTATGAGGGTGACTATGCATGGGGAAAGGAAAAAATAAATCATTGGCTGAGCTCCCCCCCGAGTCTTTAATTAATAAGGAAAATACTATATTCTTAGTGAAATCTTTTGGAGCTGTTGATGAGGTCAAAGCAGGAGTAGGTGAAAGAAATAAAAACAGGTGCATTGGCTGGAGAGGAATAGAATCTTGCCCCATTGACATGCAAAAAATTAAGCAATGTACAAATGAAGTAATAACATCATGTCTACTTCAGCTGTGCAGTGCAAATGAAAACACCAATCTAATTATGCTCTGACAATGAAGCTGAAACTACTTTACTCTCTATCATCAAATCATGGGCATTGGTTTTTTACCAGTGGAGGCCATGTATTTAACATGTTAAAAGTCTGTGCTGCTTCATGTACTTCTTTTTATTGTCAACAGTATGCACCTAGGACCTAAATGAAAGAGAGCTGGGTAGATTAGGATGTTACGTGGGGACCGGAAGCATATGTTAACCATCTGTGCATGCCTCCTTCTTCCACCCTTCCTGAGGGTAGAAACTGGAGCTCACTCCATATTTAAGGTAAAGGGGGGAATATTTAAGAGACATTGAGATCAAACCCACTGGATATCTTTATACCTCTAATATAATTAATATTGAAATACTAAGCATCTTATGGGAGGCATCTAGTTGCCTGCTGAACATTGTACTCATTTTTCAGTTGAAATTTTTCTATGACGTGAGTTTTCTGTGAAAGCAATGGTCTGAGAAAGAGCACATTTTAGCTATAAACAAGTACAGCTTGGTAAGTTTTAAGAACTTGTCTTTTGACTTGCTCGTGATGTTTATTGGTTCCTAGAATCATCCTTATCAATATTTTGTCATTTCTGTGCTTTGGTGTCTGAATTAGGTTTATTTTCAGTGATGTATATGTGATCCCACATTATAGCTCGTTTGTAATTACAAGTGTATATTTGCATATGGCTATGTATGTGAGAAGTAAAATCTTAGTGTAAACCTCTAATAATGTAAAAAACACATTAACACTGAAAGATCTTGACCCAGTTCTTAAAGTTAAACATTCCTGGATCTGTAAGTTCTCACAGAAACCGGGAAGAAAAAGGTCATTTTCATTATGTCTTTAAAAAAAAAGTTTCCTCTTGATTTTTAATCTCTTTGAGATCGTTTTTGTTCATTCACTGTTTGCAAAGGAGAGCTCCTGGTTGAGGCCACGGTCCACTCATGACCATGAGCTTTGGTCAACTGTGTTGAAAGATGGTAATTTCTATAAAACAATCATGACAGGGCAGCCCCGGTGGCGCAGTGGTTTGGTGCCGCCTGCAACTTGGGGTGTGATCCTGGAGACCCAGGATCAAGTCCCACATCGGGCTCCCTGCATGGAGGAAGGAATTCTTTAGACCATCCACTCCTTAACAGACAAAAAAACCAAGACACAGAAACACTAAGTAATAGTCCTAAGATTATATAGTAAGTGGAGGAGCCAGAATGTGAACTCAGATAATATAAGTGAAGAGCCCCCAGTCTTAGCAATGCTCTAATGGCATCTCAGGTCTGGAGTTGGGCTTTGGCATCAACATCTACAGCCAAATGATTCACCTTAGGAACATAATGAAGGCCCCCTAGGGTTGGCTCTAGACCATCTCACCTCTTACCTGCACTGTAGACTTTCACCTACTTTGGCTCATAAGTTATTCTTCAGCCATGGATTTGCATGAGAAAAGATAAATCTATATCTTTTCCAAAAGATACTAAGTCCTAGGCCTCCTAAATCTGCAAAATCCAGACCATCTTTCAATGAACTGGCCTGTCTGGCACTTTCTTTTATTTATAATTTATACCTGAAAGAAGTTGAAGCAGCTTACAATAACAATGTGTATATGTGCTTATGAAATGAAAATGGAAATTGTAAACCTGAAAAGGAATTGAAGTAAATACATGATTGTATTTACCGTCATTCAGCATTACCATTATTAACCCTGTCATTTGCCCCAGCTGATCACAGCTGCAACATTTGTTTTTACCTCATCAATCAACTTATTTTTACTAGGAACCTACCATGTGCCCAGCTAGTGCTAGGTGCTTCAGGAAAGATGTGTAAGACGTAGCTAGATGCTGACATTAGCATCACGGAAAGTCTGGCATGTGAGCCAGTAGCTAGGAACTAGATCCCATCTAACGTAGTGTCTTATTGTGTCATAAATGGTATTAGTAAGGATTCTGAGAGGTTAAGAACCAGTCAATGTGGGCTAGCTATTCCCTAGATCTTCAGGATTCTCATAAGTATCAGTGACCCCATCATATATTGATAATAGCCATGATAGAAGTCAACAGCTATACCACATAGAGCGTTGATCCCATGCTAGATGTGGTTTTGCTATGTGTTGCATTGTGTTGTGTAGCATTGAACTACATTGTATCGTGATGTTACTGGACTCACAGATCTTAGGGAAAAATGTGCCTCACGACTACCTTTCACACTTAGTAGGAATTTTTTTCCTCCTATATCATTGTTATCATGTAATTGCCTAGCTGCCAAGGTCAATATAGTGGAGGGATGGTAAAAAAGACAAGAACTAATAGTGATGGAGGAATTTCTGGGAGCCATCCTTTAAATTCTCATTATCAGACAGGTAAGATACAGTAGCTATCTAGATACAGATACAGATACAGTAGCTATCAGACAGGTCCTGCTACTTGCCATATTCCTGAGAAGGGGACACAAAGATGTTAAGTGATTTGCTGGAGGTCATGCCCACAGATAACAAAACTCTTAACCACCAAGCCATTTGAGACGATTATCTTGTTTCTAGATTATATTCTTAGGAAAATGTTCTAAGATTCCTCTGAAATCTGCCTCACGTGCCCATAATCCACTCATCCTATTTTATTAGGTCAGAACAGAATAAGCCCATTCTTCCTCCAAAATGAAAATGCTGCTAATCCTGCATCAGACACTTTACATCCTTGCCTGTAAGGAAGGTGAACAGAATCCCCAATGTTTTGGATCAGTTTTCTGTTTCTTAGGCAGTACAGTGAGAGACTGAGAGCCTGTCTCTGGGCCCAGGCAACATAAGTTCAAGTCCTAGGTCTACCAACCATCAGCTTTGTGAGCCTGGATATGTTACTTAACCAATCTGTGCCTCATTTTCCACACATAGTGATAGTAAATACAAATCCTGCAGATACAGTTACTAAACTAGTAAACTACTAAACTAGTAATTGTATCTGCAGAATATCCTTGTCCTAATGTGTTAATCATTTGTCTATGTAAAAGAGGGTCCAGTAAAAAAAAAAAAAAAAAAAAAAAAAAAGAGGGTCCAGTACAGGGCAGTGGATGTCATTAGTGCTGGGACCCTCCTGCTAAACCTGAGGGACGGCCCCTCAGAGCGGTACTAAGAACCAGTCATAGGGTTCAAGACAGAGTCCCTCAGTGACCTATGCATAGAACCCATTTTTCTAAATTCATGAGCAGTAGTTAATCGTATACGTTATCTTGATCTGAAGAAGAAAGTGATGACTTGGATCTGGGGGAGGTTAATTAAGTGACTCTTCCAAAGCAACTCAGTAAATCAGCAGTAGAATTAGGATTAGGATTCTACTTTCCTGTGGCTTTCTTGCCTACTGAGCAGTTCTGCTCTGTGGTTGTCAACCTCTTTGCCTATGTGCTCTTTATAGTTCTTCCAGTTGTCCTCATACACACATATTTGCTGTCTTTCTGTTTCAGTGTAAACTTCTATCTGTTCTTGGTAACAGTGTTCTCCAAGTCACCCTGGAAATGAACCTTGCAGTGACCTTGGGTTCCTTTCCCTTCTCTGCCACCAAAATCTAACCAACCACCAGCAGTTTCTCCAGGCCTCAGTAAAATGAACAACACTGGATGGTTTCAAAGGAATCTTTAGTTCCAAAAGTTTGTCTTGCCAAAGAAAACTAGAGCTGGACAGTAGTTAAAGCAGTAATACACATTTTTATCAGGACCTAAGGCAATAGGGGTAAAGAGAGGTAGGGCTTCCTTCTGAACACCATGTGGGCAAGTGGAAAATGATAGCCAAAGAGCAGGGTGAGGGTCAGTGAGTGGGAAATTACTAAGAGGAGGCACAGGCATAGTGGGCCAGGGTCATCAGACATCACCTGGGGGTGGAGAAGGATGAGGAATTTGATCAGATTTGAAGGATAGGGATTCTGTGTAAACTGGCTTGACCAGATTCATGCCACAACTGGGAGTTGCAGGCCCATTGAGGACATGAGGATGGACCCTGTATGTGGAAGCCTAGAGGAGCCCTGTATGTGGAAGCCAAGCAGAGCATCTGTGTTGGTTTCCGTATCTATGTCTAATTCCAGCCATGCCCACCCCTTGGACTCCATCTCCTTTGCCATTTCACCAACCCATTCCTCATTCTGCACCACCTAGCCCTGGGGCCAAACAGAACAGGAAAGTCTAGGTTTTTTTCTTTCTGAAGCTACAACCTGTTCCACTCATGGCTTGGTCACCTTTCCCCCTCTTTCAGGCTCATAGATGGCCCCTCTACCATTGGAACAAATTCCCCCATGGCACCGCAGCACAATAGGACCCTTTGAGTGACACAAATTGCACTGAGACAATACCAAACATATGATAATGCTGCCGCCGGCAGATAGAAAGATATTGTTTCTTCAGATACATTTATTGCCAGTGAGGTGGTTTAAAGCAGAAACTCATCAGGGTTTCCATGCTTTTCAATTTGAGAAATGTAAATTGTGTATGATGCAAAGATAATTATCATACTATTTAAAAGATACACCTGAACACAATAAATTTAAAAAAAAAGACAGGAACAAGAGAAATAAGAAAATTCTCTGAGTTATTAGACACCTGTTTTCCTTCCCCCCCTCCTCACCTTCCTGCCTCAGAGCCAGTTCCCAGGGGAGTCCCTAACTCTTTTCTCCAAAAGAAGGCAGCTGATTGTGCTAAACCTCCCAGGAGCAGTGCTGATTTGCATTTTCACACAACCTCAAGTCAAATGAAAAAACTTCCAAGGAGGAAGTTTTGAAAATCAGCTAACAAGTGAGGAGGACTTCAGGAGGGTGTGACTTTGAGTCCTCCCCAAGGGCATGTTGGGGTCTCCTCTTCCACTCACTTATGTTCCCCCACATTTTAGCCTCTTTTCAGTTTGGGCATTTTATTCCAGTTCTTTCTTTTCAGTTTGGGCATTTTATTCCAGCTCATTCTTTGTCCTCCCTTACTGAAAAAGACATATATTCATTCTATCTTTGGGCACCATCTTTATTACACCAACAACATCACCTTGGCAGTTAGATATGGCAGGAAGATTCAAACTCAGATATCTATAATACTTGGGTCTTTATTCTATCCATTGAAATACTCTCTGGCTTTATGGACTTCTGACTGTTCTCAGTTTCCCTCATCTGTAAAGGTGGCTGTTGGATTATATTATCTCCCAAGGTCTCTTGGCAGGTTTGGAAAGACCTTGATGCTAGTAATAATTCAAAGACTGGTTTGGGGGAGCTTATTATCCAAACTCTTCAAATCCATGTCCTAGAGCCAGATTTCCAGTTAAGGATGCATTTCTTAGTGTTTCTGCTTCTTTCAATTCTCTTAGGGCACATGATGGGTTTTTGACAGTATTTGTACTCTGAGAAGCAGTCACCATGAGATTACAGCTTCTGAAGGGTCAGCATTTTACTAGGTCACATTTTCTGCTTAAATTGCTTGACAGTTTCCTTTAATAGCAGAAAGTACACTTTACTTAGGAAGCCTGTGCTCAACAATTTAGAAAATGTCACCAGAACATGTATATAAATGATGCACACATCTTGAATAACCATTATTGCATGACAGAGATGATGCCTCCTCAAGGGGCAAAAGATGAGGAAGCTGGAACTTTCTGACAAAAAAAAATCTTTTCTTTTAGTAGCACCTTTGTGAAGAAATACTTTTTTAATTTCTTGTACTGTCTTCATGTGTAATAGAGCTTTTATCACATGTTAACGATAGTAAAAGCAGTCACTCCAGCTCTGCTTTTTGCATGGACCTTCCTTCATGACAATATAGCCTATTACCAAAAATACGCATTGTGATGTTCCCTTGTGATGTTTCAAGGGAAGTGAGATTTTTTTCAGTCAACCAATCTTTATTCAACTCAGTCACTGTACCAGGCATCAGAGAATCCAGAGACACAAGAAGCTGATAGTAATGTGGGTCACACACATGGACCAAACTCGAAACCAGAAAGACCACACAGTGAAAATCACTGAAGACAAGAAAGTAGAAGCAACAAAACGCGATGTGGACGTGTAGAGAAAGGAAGGAATTGACTTTGCCTGTGGTGGGGAGGACAACAAGGGAGGTTTCCTAAGAAAGGCAAGCTGTGAAGTATTCCTTAAAGGAGAAAGGGGATTTCACTAGGTAGATGGGATGAAGACAGAGGTGTAGAGGAAGGGGTTATGAGCAAAAGGAACAGCTCATGTGTTAGGGTTCTCCAGGGAAACAGAATCAATAGGATGTGTGTGTGTGTATGTCTGTGTGTGTACTCCACATATACATCTATACATTTATGCATATATATATAGCATGCCTAAGTGTATATAATAAATATATACATATATGTAAATATATACAGAGAGAGATTTATTATAAGGAATTGGCTCATTGAGAGGCTGACAAGTCCCAAGATCTACAGGGTGAGTCAGCAAGCTGGAGATGTGGGAAAGCCAATGGTTTGGTTCCAGCCCAAGTCTCAGTGCCTGAGAACCAGGAGAAGCAGTGCTATAAGTTCCAGTCCAGAGGCTGGCGGCAGGCTTGAGATCTGGGAATAGTCAGTGCTTCAGTTGTAGTCCAAAGGCAGGGGAAAACCTGATGTCCCAACCTAAAGGATGTCAACCAGGAAGAAATCCTTCAGGCTCCAGGGACGGTCAGCCCTTTGTTCTATTCAGGCCCTTGGATGAGGCCCATCCACATTAGAAAGTGCTGAGTGAAAGAAGTCAATCAGAGAAGGACAAACATTATATGATCTCATTCATTTGGGGAATATAAAAAATAGTGAAAGGGAATAAAGGGGAAAGGAGAAAAAATGAGTGGGAAATATCAGAAAGGGAGACAGAACATGAGAGACTCCTAACTGGGAAACGAACTAGGGGTGGTGGAAGGGGAGGTGGGCGGGGGGTGGGGGTGACTGGGTGACAGGCACTGAGGGGGGCACTTGAGGGGATGAGCACTGGGTGTTATTCTATATGTTGGCAAATTGAACACCAATAAAAAATAAATTTATTAAAAAAAAGAAAGAGCAATCTGCCCTACTCTGTCTACCAATTTTAATGTTAATTATCTAAAAACACTCTCACAGACACAAATAATGTTTGATCAAATATCTGGGCACCCCATGGATCAGTCAAGTTGACACATAAAATTTACCATCACAGACTGGGCAAAGGCAGAGTGGTGAGTAAATGTTTGGGTGATGAATGCCCTGAGGGAGAACACTGGGTGATGGTTAATTTTATGGGAAGAAATGGGAGATAAGACTGAATAGGTAGTACAGGGTCCTACAGTGAAGGGGCTCTGGTGCTCTGCTCTCTGGTCCTCTTTTTCTTACTTATAAAATGGTGACAAATGATAAAAATGCTTGCCTTGCAGCTGGTGTGATATTTCAGTGCAGTCCCTCAAGTGGTTCATGCAACACTTGGCACTTACTGACTGCTCATTAAATATCTGCACTTTCTCTTGTGTCTTCTGAGGGACACTGTTCAAGGCTCCTTCTCTACTCATTCCTGGTAGAAGAATATGTCAGATCATCACTGCTTCTTAAGCTCAGAAAACATGTCCATATTCCATCTCTTTGAAATTTTCTCTCTCCATAGAATGTGTCCTCTTGTCAGTGCTTGTACTCTGCAGTCAAGCCCCTTGGGACAGATGCTTCTTTGGGACAGTCTGCCACAGCCTCTCCCCTTGCCCATTGTGACTGAGGCTCTGCTGTCCTGGGGCAAGTGCAGGCCAGTGCCTGTCATTTTGCCTGATCCAGTCCCCAGTGACACCACACCCCAAGCTAGACCTCAGCAGCGCTGAGCCTCTGCTCTGAGAGGATAGTGACAAACTACCTACTGCCCTGAGGAGCTCAGGCCTTATACTATGGAAAATGGAGGAATTAAAGGATGTTGAGCAGAACAATGACCTGATTATATATTTATATATAATGAGGGTGATGAAGTGATGGCCATTCCTTCTCATTCCCATAAATGTTCAAGGGAACATATATCAACACACAAGGGGATGATAAACCCACAGTGAGGTAAAGTCTAAGGAGAAAACTCTAGGACCACTAGCATTTCAGGAGAACACACATGAAAAGGAATTTGGGACACCTGCGTGGCTCAGTCAGTTAAGGGCCTGCCTTTGGCTCAGGTCATGATCCCGGGGTCCTGAGATAGAACCCTGAGGTGGACTCCCTACTCAGGAGAGAGTCTGCTTCTCCCTCTCCATCTGCCCCTTCCCCCCTTCTTGTGCTCTCTGTCTTTCTCTCCAATGAATAAATAAAATCTTTAAAAAAAAAAAAAAAGGAACTCAGAATGAATGCTTGGAGAGGAGAAGAACCAGGGGTGGTGCCAGGAAGAGAAGAAAAGAAAGATTTTCAAGGAGAAGGAGTTGATGCCTGGCTTCAAAGGTCAAGTATAGAGGAAATATAAAATGTAATCTCTCAGATCTTCATAAATAATAATGGGCAGTTAATGCCCATCTCAACAGGTTATAGTGGGTATTAAGTAACATGTCCAAAGTGCTCAAAACATTCACTGACATATGGTAGATTCTGAAATTCTTGTCGAAAATTTCTTTATGCTAATTTGAAACTTGGATTTAGGCATCCTTCAAAATATACAAGCATAAAATTTATTAGTTTATAATAAGCATATAAACTAATAAGGAAAATAAACAATATATTTGTTAAAACCTATCTTTCAGTCATAGGGGCTCTTTGATTTTTTAGCCATATGTGAACATATACAAGGAGTGAAGAAAGGGAATTAAAGCTTGTATAGGAGAGTCATAGAAATTAGTATTTAAAGGATTTCCAGAAGGGCTGAACCAACTCTGATGGCCAAGAAGACAAGAATGACAATATGTCTTATAAGAAAAATGTTTTTGATAGAATTTATTAACTTTCTTGGTCAGTAAAGATAAGGATATTGCTTAGTCCATGACTTCAGTGACCTTTAGTATGTGCCATTTAAGAAACAGAATGATAGTTGACTCAAACACATATACTATGAAACAAGTTATACTCTTAAGACGCTGCTTATTTCATGGCCTTTGTATTTCTGACTTCCTACTATTGTTACAGCTGTACTTCAGGTGCCAATTTCCAAAGAGCCATTGGCTTTATTTGGCAAATATATGTCTTTCTGTTTCTGCTCTTTGTGTATAATAATATATAAAATGATTACAAGAATGTCTGACAACCAATAAGACATAGATACTTGCCACTCAGAATGATTGGTGCTCATACTGTTGGAGCCAGATCCCAGGACCCTAGCCATCTATATTATAGGGAGGTTCAGACATCCTGGAGAAGGGGCATAGTGGCTCGACATTCCAGGCTGTGAGGACACATAGACACTATGACAGTCCAGGCTAAGGAGCTCAAGGTCATGACTTGGGAAATGTGTCAGTATTTTAACGACCAGGATAGCCTTAGTGGTTGTACTAGCTGAATATCATGGACTTGTAGGTAGGTTGAAATTACTAGGCCTCCAATTTTCTACTGGTTCATTCTCTCAGCACCATTAGGAAGTTAGGAAAGCAAATTAACTTATTTATTTTGCTACTATTGTCATCAAGCATTTACTGCATTACTAGAAATAGGTAATTATGTTAGAGAGCAAATGAGCCCCTTAAAAAGCTATAAAGATTCTTTTCCACTAGATACAGTTGTATTCAGCCACTCTGTCCTACCTACCGTATTGTAAAATCCTGGAGACCAAAGACAAAGACATCTTGCTCACTTTGGTGTTTTCAACACCAAACACTGAGCTAGGCATGGAGAAAGTGATCAATAAAACTTTGCAAATGAATAAACAAGCTTGTTCTTGATGCCTTCAGAATGCAGAGCTAGTTGAAAACTTGGTGACTCGCTTTCCATTCCCTTCAAACGAATGTTTGACACCTTTTAGTCTCTTGGCTTACCTACTAGAATGCTGAGGTGGTCTTTGTACAGAACCATTTGCTTCTTATTGTGAAGAGCTTGCCCATGCTTGCTTACGAGTGCAGAGTGCAGAGCAGCTCTCTTCAAAGTATTTTGGTGTGCCCAGCCCCAAAGTGCTTCCCAGAGACAAAGGACTTGGGGCTTAAATAATTCCATTTTATAAGAGAAGGAAAAGAGACAGGTATGTAAATGTGTTCAGACAGAATTAAAATTAAATTAGAGAATGGAGAGAGAGGCCAGTGGAACATCACTGCATATTCAGAGGTAGAAAAAATACATAAGCAATTGGCAGCTAATGAGAAGAGGGATGATCAAGGCTAGGCTAGGAAGCTAGGGACAAAGACGGGCAGGGAACAGGGAACCACATCTCAGAGGTGTTTATATTCAGTGAAAGCAGGTTTTCCTGGGCTACGCAGTATGAATTTTTATCATGCCTCTCTATTCATCTCTACTCAACTTCAATCACTTCACTCATATTAGGCAAACAACTTCTTGATGTCAGAATCAGCATGTGCTTCTAGCTCTCCAGTCGCCAGGCAAAATTCAAAGGGTGGGAGTTTCACCGAGAGAGGAAGAAAGAGAGAAAGGCACCAAACCAACTCAAAGCTTCCGTTCAGTCAAATCCAACACCTTTTTGTCACTTTTCATCACTTCAAAACCCACATGTTTCCAGGCAGAATTAAAAGCCTAGCTCAAACAGCTCAGTGTTCCTGCATGTAGACTGCAAATCTTATTTCAGAGTCCGAACGCGTCCTTCCACTGGGGAGGGGGAGTTATTCCCACAGAGGAAGATGATTGATTTTTAATGACTTAAGGTCCAAATTATACTTGTTCCATTCCAGTGGAAGAGAAACAAAACTGAAGTCGCAAGACCCTCCCTGCAGGAGCCACCTTATGAAAATTCGTCCGTGCATGCTGGCTTTGGGGAGATCAGAATAGCAAGACCCTCGGTGGCTTCACCTTATGACATAGCTCTTGTTGAGCTGCAATAATGGGCAAGTACAGATAGTTGAGGGGGAAGGGGAATGACACTAATCATGACCTGTTACCTGGCAGGGAGGTGGACAAGACCTGTGCATCCCCAGGAATTTAGCTGGATTCAGCATTGCTTCACTTGGCAGTGCCTGATTTTCTCCTGCTGTCACACTCCTGAAAAATGCATGGTGCTAATTATGAAGGCTAGAAACCCACCATTTCCTAGGGATTAATTAACAATGAGGTGATAGGAAAGCCTTGAGTAGCCTGGCTAGAAGGGGCAGTGAGAGGGTCAGGGCTGACCTTGATGACTAGGGAATCAGGGTTGAGGAGTGAGGGAGTGGGGTGGGGGGAGGACCCATGGTATATTCACAAAGACTTGTGCATTTGGAATTCATCTCTTGACCCTATACCTCTGAGAATTTGAAAAGGTGGATCTGAAAGTCTAATTTTCGCTTTAAAACTGCTGATATACAGAGTGCTTGTTTTCTTATTTTGTAAAAACAAATATCCATGGAAATAGAGTGGCAGATTACCTGTGTAGCCTCTAGTCCTAAAAGAAAAATAGCTCCTCAAAATCTTTTTGATTTCCCTTTTATGTAATTGATGAGGGTATCATGTTCTGGGCACTGCCACCCTAGGGTTTGTGACCATGTGTCTCTCCCCTCAGTTGAGTCCTCAACCTCAGTTAGCCTCCTAATTTTTCTGTATCTCCCTTGCAACAGCCAGGCAGGGGTAGTATGTATTCTTCCCCTCACTGCCTAAGTCTCTAGCATGACCTCTACTTCATTCAGCCTCCTATCCAGCCTTCTTGTCCATCCATCCATCTATTCATGCTTTCCAAGTCTCATCCCCAAAAGATTTCAAGATACCTTACAAAACACGTCTTACAACAGAAAAGGAACAAAGAAAGAAAGACGAAGGAAAAATGGTAAAAAGAAGCTCAAGATGAAGTGGCCTAGCCATGGCCGTGAGACTCTCCCTGTTTGGCCATGGCCCTCTTTCTTGTTGAGAGAGTCAAGCATCTGGAGACTGTGCTGCCCAGGGTATGAGAGACCCACGAATGCTTTGAAAACATATGGCCAAGTGCCCACCTCATTTTTATATGCTCAAACATTGTTCTGTCACCTAAAATCAAACTGTTCTATCGTTTACTTAATTTTCATATGCTGGCTTTATACTTAAAGCCTATAGACTTTCAGAAACTGGTATTTGATTGACCCCAAATAGCAGTGTCCCAAGGACCTTTTAGGAAGACATCATCTTTTCCTGCTAATTCAACATCTGTTGACTCTACTATATGTTGAAATGAAATCACTTTTGTCAGCAGTGCTGCTTGCTCCTTCCACAGCCAAAATCTTGAACCCAATCTTCTAAAGTTAGTTAAGAAAGAATTTACTCAAATTTCACTGATTTACCGCCCCCCCCCATGTATTCTGATCTCACTGATCATGGACATGAGGATAAAATAGATAACAAGGGTGCCTGCCCTGTCTTTAGACCTCTACTGGTCCAAGGAATTACTTGTGCCATTGTTGAATCTACTAGCAACTTGATAGGAGCTCAACTCCTGTTCAGTAGGTGACAGCGAGGCCACACTGTGCCTGACACAGAACAGAACCAGTTTTCCTCCATCTATAGTGTGATTTGCAGAGAGCAGGACTGGGCTGGGGAGTCACCTCACCTGTGGCTTCCCAGAGGTGGGCCGTCTCATGGTGGGGCCTGTGACTGGGCCCCCCAAAGGCCATGGTGTGTCCTGCTCCTCATGGCTCACCTGGAAGCCACTACCCGCTCACCAGCCATGTGCAAGCAAAACTTCCATATCTAATGGAAGGCTTTAGAAGAGAGGAATGGAGGATGGTAGGAAAGACTCAAAACCAGGCTGTCTTAGCTCAGGCTGGTACCAAAAAATTGACACAGACAAAATCATAGACAGAGAAGTTTAAACAATAACATTTACTTCTCACCATTCCTGAGGCTGGGGTCCGTGATCAAGGTGTGGGCAGAACGAATGTCTGGTGAGGGTCCTCTTCATGGTTTGCAGAGAGCTGCCTTCTCATTCTGTCCTCACAGGGCCTTCCCTGCATGCAAAGAAGGAACTGCTGGGCAGGGAGGAAGATGAGGTGGAGTTTTGCGTCTCTTCCACTTTTTATAAGGACGTTAATCCCATCACAGGGGTCCTCCTCCCATGACCGCATCTTACCCTAACCAGCTCCCAAAGACCACATCTCCAAATATCATCACATTGGCAACTAGGACTTCACCATATGAACTTGAGGGGGATGCAGACGCTCAGCCCCGAGCACCAGCCTTTATCTTCCAGCTGTTTTTGTCTTCCCTCCTCTCCATGAGGAGAGCCTCACCAATTTCCCAAGTGCCCGTGGGGAGGCTCAGAGTAGACAGGGCCCAGTGCAGCTGGCAACAGCGTGAGCACAGCCAGAGACGTGAAGAGGTGAACGCTGCCTGCCGTCCGTTCCTGTGAGCCCTTGGCCGGCTCTGCTATCCAAGGCCCACTGGCTCTGTTCTCCTTTTCCCTCAATATTTCTCCGTCTGTTTGGTCGATGACTTGAAATGCGTGGCCCTCTGAGAACTCCCGTGACTGTGTGTTTGAGTTTTATGCCCCATTGGTCAGGGATAAGAAATTGGAAATTGCCTGTGTGCCTGCAGACCAGAGGGTCACTGCCAGCGAGGCAGGGGTCTTCAGACGGGAGAACGGAGACAGGGTGTTTTGACCAGGTGTGAAGAGGTCATTGCCATGGAGAAAGGGACACAACGGAGGTCCATGGTTTCAATGGCTCTGCTCCCAGCCCTGGTATCATTTTGCAGACCTTGCAGAGGATGAAGAGTGAGCCCTCATTGGGTCAATAATGTGTAGCAAAGGATCCCAGACATCTCGTGATGCACCATGTTGTTTGCTTCTATCTCCTGTGCCAAGATTTTGTAGTATATTTTCATCTATGCCAGATTTCTTGTAATGGACCAACAATGGATCAGAAACTTCAGATGAAAGTCTTAGACATTTGTTAGAGGAGCCAGAACGGCCCCACAGCTGAGCCACAGACACTTAACTAAGTTACGCTGTCTCTTTTGTTTATGCTTTGGCTCTGTGTCCTCTCGAACAGTCACACTTAACTGAATTGCAAACCCAAGGCTGAGTATGGAGCCAGCATGACCCAGGAAAGACACCGTAGAGGAGGCAGCAGGGTGTCTGGGGGGGTGGGATCGTGGGCCTTATAAACTGGCTTAACAGCCAGAGGTCAGCTCTCCTTCCCCTCCTTCCAGCTTCCACCCACTCTTCAGATCTGTCAGTGTGACCACAGCCCCTGAGCCTCTCTTCTCTCTGGTGACTTTGCCAGCCCTGGGATTCTGGGTGTGGCATAATTAGAGGAGAAATTTGTGGACTCTGCAATTCATCGTTTCCTTTGTTCTAGCAAAAGTATAATTTGGGGTATTGCGTGGGTAACTTCCATATTACAGAGACTGCAGTTAGGTGCTTATGGTGTAACAGGGCCAATTATAGGAGGACATGGCGCATGAGAATTTAACACTCTCCGGTGCAGCTGACCTTCTCTGAAGGATTGGCAGTCCTGCACTTTCAGGCCTACAGACCGAAGAGGCTAGATCCCACTTTGGTACATCACACTTGGACAAGAGCTCAAGCTCTGACCTGGCAATGAGTTGAATGCCCCATTGGAGAATTTAGAAATTGTGGGGGCTTGATCCCAAGCCAGAATAGACTCCAGGGCCTGCTGGGAGCCAGAAATTAGGAGTTTTAAGATAAATGTATAAAGCCTTATTTCCTATTTCAGATAAATACACACATACTTACAAATGTGTACCTGCAGATAGGTAGCAATGCCTCTGCCTAAGCCGTGCAGCTTATATACAATATTTGGACATGTGACCATCATACAGCTTTTCTAGTGGGAATGAGAATCTATGGTATGAGTCATGTGTTAGACCACACCTGACAGTATCACCTGGAACTGCTCACAGGCCAAACATTGCAACAAGCCCAAAAGAGGAAAAATAAAACTGTGACTATGGCAAGAGTCACAGAGAGAGGGCTCTGGTTTAGTGGAGGCCAGAAGGTCTCTGAATATAGTAAAAACAAAAATGGGAGGCATCTGGGGGGCGGGACAGAAAGGCAAGTTTGTGACAGCAGAAGGACATGTGCCTCTGTGTGGTTGTCATTGTCACCGGGGCTCAGGGAAGAAGAAAACTTGAGCTGGAGAGCAAACAAGGTAGGCCCACGAGCACTGAACAGCCTGAGTGCAGTGGTTGGAGCACAGCCCAGGGAGGCTGGCAGTGAGGACAACCCTCACCCCACTTCCCCAGAGCCGTGAGAATCGAGATGGCATGCTACAACATGGAAGGAGCCAGACAGAAAGTCTCTCCAAAGCTTCAGCCACAGAAAGCCCGCTACCAGGTGCCCGTAAGATGGGAGATTTGGCAGCATGTGGGCAAAGAGGTTTGCCAACTTCAAATATCAACCACTGACTTCCTGTTGTTTAATGTTAATTAAAGCTGTTAATATCACCCAAGGGTAAGACTTCCTGTCTTGTATTTCAGATATTTCCCAGGAGCACTGAGAGATGAGCTAACAGGACTAGGTCAGTTCAGCAGTAGTACACAGGATTGACTAGCTAGGGCAATCCGCACGTGGCTCCACCGACAGACGTGTTAGAAATGACCCTCCTTCCAAGGCTGGCAGTGTGCAGATGCCTCTGTTTCCAGGGCCTGGCGTCCTGCCCAGCAGATGGGCCCGCTGGGGACCTCCTTCCTAGCAGGGCACTATCTAAAGTCAGCCTTCTGTCCTGAGTGCTAATTCCAGTCTGGCATTGACCCTCACTGTGCCCTCAAGCTAGTTTTTAAATTTCTGGGTCTAAATTGCATCTATAGTTCACATACATCCAAGAATAATAATGACATGTTGTAAACCAGTGGTGATTTTTAATTAGTAAGCAACCCTGCCGTTCTCAGAGGAACTGTTTTTATTTGGGGGTTTTTTTGGATTTAAATCAAATGATCAAAGAAAAAATGTCTCTATACTTTGGTTCTTTGAATTATTAACTAGATATACTATAATAAGATGCTTCACTACCATTAGCAGGAATGGAAAAAGAGAGAGAGGGATTGAAGGCTTGTGGGATGTGGCTGCTATCAGTAGAAAGTCCATCCCTATGAGGCAAGGCACAGGTTTGCAGAGGACAGACAAGGGAAGGAGGAAACTGGGTATTTGGTGGGAACACCTACACTGTCACTATGCAGACTTGCAGTTAAAGCTTATTTTCTCAGCTAGAAAAGGAGCAGCGTAGCTTTCATTCACGCACCACTTTTTCACGTCTGATCTTAGCTGATTCTCACAATCCAGTGATGAGGCATGTAGGGCAGGTGAGAAATGAGGCTAAAGAGGCACTGGGTCACACCAGGGGTAGTGTCAGGCCTGAAGTGGTGGTGACGGTGGCAGCCATAGAGGTAGTGTTGATGATGATGGTAGCAATTAATGTGCATGTAGTGCTTTCCCATCTGCAGAGCCACCACTGCATTTTCTCATCACAAAGTAGAGGACTCGTCTGTAGTAATGGTTGCAACAAGGAGTTGGGAGGCAAAAAACCATAGATCCTGAATTTGCTTGGCTACAATATGGAAAGCCATGTGCAAAGCAGCAAATTTATTTTATTTTCTTGGGGAAAACATACCAACATTTGCATCAGATGTGAGTGCCTAGGATTTGAGGGGATACAATAATGGCACTTGCCCTCAACAGCATCACATTTAAGTAGAGGAAAGACTCACACATGCCTATAACCACACAAGAAAGCGAGAGATGAGAAACAACAGGAAAAATGGCCCTGTGTAGAAAAGTGAGCCTAGAGGAAGTAGAGATGGCTAGGGGTAATTGAGGAAGGCTTTTGGAAGTGGAATTTGAATCCGTTTTTGGAGAATAGGTTGGATTTCAGTAGGAGGTGAAAACGTTATTCTGGGGAGAGAAAACATCTTGAGCAAAGATAGGGAAGAGAAAAAAATTGGCAAGTTGAGGGAATCCTAAGTGATCCAACTGGGAGATCACAGGAAAGTGGGTTCTGAGTAAAGGCTGAAAAGGTAGGCAGTTGGTCCAACTGTGAAGGGTCTTGGAGACAGGCAAATACTATCATTGTCCCATTTTACAGATGAGAAACCAAGGCACAGAGACTATGTAGTCATCAAGTAAGGAAATGAATCTGGAAGGTCTGGCTGTGGAAGCCATCCTCAAACTCCCATTCTAGGGCCTCTTATCTGGGTGCTTGAAAACCCTTCTGTGTCTTTAGCTTCCCCAAAGTGTGGTGAGGCTTCCTCTCTACCTTGCAGGATGGTGGGCTCAGTGTCTCTTATTTTGCTTTTGGTTGCAATAGACCCCAACTCAAAATGAGCTTAAACAAAAAGCCTCACAAAATAAGGAGTCCAGAGGCTAGACAAGAGCCATCACTGGTATACGCAGCAGCTCAACAGTAATTTCAAGAACCTAAGGTTTCCCTTCTCTCCACTCATAGGCCACCCTCCTGGGTCAGTTTCCACCCCTTGCTTCTTTACCTTCCTGGTCTTAGCTCAAGTGCCACCTCTTCAGGGAAGCCTTTCTGACACTCTCCTGGCATCAGCTTGACTTCCAGAGGCTCCTATAGTACACGTGGGTCTCCTCCCTATAGCAGGGCTGCCCTTGCCCTTCTTATGGGATCTTGTCATCAGCAACCCTTGCTCCTGATCATGGCTCCTAGGGTGGCAGGTTTACAGATGGCAGGCTCCCGGGGTGGCAGGCTTCTTCAAGACGCAGTTGGACCTTTGCAAGCCTCAGGCTATTTGGCAGGGTGATGGCACCTTTGAATGTCCTACAAGGAGGGGGCTTGTTACCCTTTTGTCTTTGAAAGGTAGAGGCCTATGCTGTGCGCCCCCCCCATCCTTGTTAGTAGGTTTCCAATTATTTGGGAAAATCTAAAATAGTATTTCAGAGGCAGTGAAGAAGCAGCTGGGGGACATTACTTGTAATTGCTTAATATTGTTATCACATTTGCTTACAAGAAAAGAGAGGCAACTGGCCATCAATCAAGGGAGGGACTATTCCTAGATGGTGATCATGGTGCATGCTTTGGAATGTCATGGCAACCGTCCCCCAGTCCTGGGCTTGATTACTTCCTGCTGCATTCCCCATCGTAGCTGTGTTGCTTCATTAACTTTACTTTCTTCAACCTCATTTGTAAAAGGAAAGCTGGAAACAGCCCTACATAGGGCTTCATGCTCCCCTGCACTGAAAAACTGATGTTACAGAACAAACAGCACTTCTTCCCTTTCTCTCTCTCCTTTTCCCCATAAGGCCTATAATTGTATTCAGGGGCTCATGGCTCCTGCTTTGACCACCAGGGAAGGACGCACCCAAAGGGGGACAGAAAATTCACACCCTCTGCACACTTGCCTTTCTTTTTACAGGTGGGGAAAATGGAGCCAGGAAAAGAACATGCCGGTATTGGATAGAGTCCTGTTGGGTTCAAATCCTGGCTTCGTTGCTTACTACCCATTAGCAGTTTCACTCCCTCTGACCCTCAGTTTTCTAGTCTGTGAAATGGGGATATTAATGCCCCTTGCAGGGCTGTTGTGAGAACCACAGATCAAGCAACAACCATGGTATCTGGTACAGAGCAGGTGTTCAGCACTAGATATGTAATCATTGTCTTATCTAAAGTCACAAAAGGAATTTGTAGAGAAGTTGGAACTTAAATTTGTGTCTCTTGAGTTGGATCTGGCTAAACCATACCACTCTGCTTGAGTAAAGAGGCCCTGGAGTCTCTTGGGTGGGGAGATCTGTGGTATCTGCTTAGGAAACAGTTCCATTGATTCAAAGTCCAGACTAGTACTGTCCAGGTTGCAGGGGGATACTGCTATGGGTTGGTGGTCTTCTGGTCAAATATCTGCCCTAAACCCCCGTCTCTGTGTAGCATTGTATAGAACCCTCCGTGTCCTCCTAAGGCACACTGGAAGAGTAAATGAATTGTATGGTGAGTTGCAAATAAAATGGCCAGTCTGAAAGGCAGAGGAGCAGCCTAACACAAGCAAACCTCAGTGAACACTGAGCACGAGGAAGAGAGGACACGGTACACAAGGTGTGGTAGCAACAGTGGATATTTTAAACTTAAACCTCAGCTCCAAACAGCCCAGTGACCTCTCTCGTAGGCCAGGAGCCAAAGCACATCACTGTTCTTGAAGCTTCTGGAAGGTAAACGGGATTTCTAGCACACAGAAGCCTTTTCCACTGAAGAAAGGCTGTACTGAGGAATGCTACTGAGAAAGCAGGCCCAGCCCAGGGTCCCTTCACAACCAGAAATAAAGATAGAGGAGTCACGGGGGAGAGCCCAGCAAGGTGGCCCTAGAGACTTGCAGAGGAGGCTGGCTTTTCCAGGGACGTCTCGTTTCCGTATGTCAGGAGAGGACAGGAGCTCTCCGGTCCTGGGGGTTTGGGCTGAGTTTTCACAGAGTTATTCCTCTCAGCTGTTAGCAGAAATGGAATTGGACACAGCCGCTGAAAGATTCATGTGGAAACCCAAAGATGCTGGCAGGAAGGAAAGCTGGAGCAGAGCGAGGGCATGGGGCAAGCCTGTGCTCACAGTGGTGCCCGCCGACAGGCCGGTGCGAACCCACGGCTGCTGGGCAGGTCAGAACAGTGGCAGCAGAGGAGCCCCGGCCGACCACCCGCTCGGTGGGGCAGGGCCAGAGTGCACTCCAACCCGCCTCGGGTCGGGGGCCTTGTCACTCGTCACTTGTCACTCGTCGGCAGCTACTGTGGACTCGTGTCATGCCTCCTGTGCATTTTTTCATTTAATGCCCCTGGTGTCGCTGTGAAGCAAGTGTGGTTATTCCCATTCAGGAAATGGAGATCAGGAAGCTTAGAGACGTTATTGGGCCAGGGACAGAGCTGGTGGGTAGCTGTGTGAGGATTAGAACCCAAGTCTCTCTCCCTCTGAAGCCCGCACTTGCACACTCTAATCGTGTAACAGCAGCGGCTACCTCTGAGCCATTCTGTGCCTGGAACACACTTGCCATGCATTAAGGTAGTGCTCAGGTTTGCACAGCAAATGAGTGGCAGAGCCAGGTTTCAAAGCCAGCAGGGATGGCTCCCAGGTGCATGCTTTTAGCCATGAAGCTAGTGGCTCTCAGCACGTGGTCCCTGGAACTGCTGCATGAGCATCACCTTAGAACTTGTTGGAAATGCAGAGTCTCCTCTTCACCCCAGAATACCCGGAATGAAGGCACCAAGAAGCTGGCCTTGCCCTGTCATACCTATAGGTGATATTCTCTTCAGGAACCACGTGATAGCAGCTGAACCCTGTTTCTTAAATTCTTGGTCCTCACAGTGTGGCCTGGGAACAGATGACATTGGCGCCACTTTGCTGGCTTATTAGAGCTGCAGAATCTCAGGCCCATCCTGATCTACTGAATCAGAACCTGTGTTTTGATTAGGGCCCCAGATGATTTACATGTGATTAAAAGTTGAGAAGCACTGACCTAGGCTTAGCAGAGTAAGATCACACCCACAAAACTGCTCTCCAATCCCACTACTTCCAAGCCAGGGGAGAGAGAAAAGTGACTTCCCCCAGTGTCACATGAAGGGACATCAGCCAGGAGACCTAGTCTTTGCGTAAGAGGCTGATGTGTGTTAAGGTGGCAATAGCCGCTGTGATAAATAAATTCCATCTCCATGACCTAATGTCACAGCTCTTCTCAGGCATGCAAAATCAGACCAGTGGGGAGGGTCTGATTTTGCTCCCCCAACAAACCTGAAGTGATGTCCCTCACCCCCTACCCCTTCCTTCCTTGCAGTCATTCCCACCTGCAAGGGAAGCTGGAAAATGTGGCCGAGCTGTGCACTCAGGAAAACATTTAGTGAACAGCCAGCAGTCTCCGAAAACTTTTAGCGCTCAACCATTCATTTATTCATTCTGGATGATACTGAATAATGAATTAAGTTCTTGTATTGGCCCATTCATTCTTTTCTCCATTCAACGAACATTTGTTCATGCCTGATGATGTGTGGGGGGACTTGGGGTAACAAGGTGAGTAAAAGTGTTCCTCTTCACAAAGAGCCCAACATCCAGAAGGGAAGGTGAGCAGCCCAGTGACTGGAAACTATGGGTATGACTAAGCAGGAGAGCTCTGGGAACACAGGACAGGGTACGGGCGCCAGGCAGGGACGTCAGGGAAGGCTTCCTAGAGGAAATAACAGTGACCTGCCGTTAGACATAGGAGATAATAAACAAGGCAGAGCGTAAAGTTTGAGGACTGGAGACTGCAGAACAGACAGCGTGTGGGAAGTGGCAGGGGGACTTGTTTGGGGAGTCGGAGATGTCGCTCGGCTGATCAGTAGTATCAGGGAATGATGGGGGATGGGAAGGAATATCATGCACATTGGCCTCGTAGTCTGTCTCCTGGGAGATGGGGGGCAAGTGGGTGGACCCATGGTCTGGCCCATACTAGATAGTTTTGCCTGCACACCTGCATGGCACCCTCAGGCCACGGTCTCCCAGAAGACGACACGCGCCCTACAATGAGCCTCCTCACTACGATGCCCTTTATAACTCTGCAAGAACGGAGGTGCAGGCTGCCTTAAATTACCCCACATTTTGTATTCCTGGAACAGCTGTCACCTGCCTTGCCCTGGGGAACTCATTACTTAAAGAGGGATATGCAGATTTCACGCCTCCTCCCAGCCTTGAGTGATGCTGGGTTTTCTGAAAAGCCAGAAACCATATCTCCACCAAACCGTCAGCCCAAAATAGGTCCTCTAGAAGGTCTGTGGGACAGGAGACAAAACTCTGTCCTTCATAATTAAGGAGTGATTAATAATTTAATCAGGACAGAGAGCAGCCCACACGATGTCACCTCCTCTCATTTGTTGGGCTGCAGCCCCCCATTAATCACAAGACATTCCAAATGTAAAAGAGACAGGTTGATTTGAAGCTTAGCGTTGGGGTAGCCTCACCACTGCTCCTGGATCTGCTTCAAAAACGCTGCCAATATATCACAGCACACATCACTGTCACCGGCCCAGCGTCTATCCCTGATGAACATCTTGGGCAAGGGACTGTAAAAGCTGCATGTCAGGGAAGTGGGCTCCATCCCACCTCCTCTCCGCTGTGGGCCCTGAAAATTGCCCCACAGCGCATGCACCAGTCAGGGAGTTCCCTGGGGTTGTAATCCCACCCAAGGGACACAAAGCTCTACCCTTGCTGACACCGGGTACTTGTACCGCAGGACCAAGTCTTGTTTGAAAGGATCATTGTTTCTCTTCTGACCTTTCCTTCCTGTCTGGAAGATGGTCCCACAGAAGCCTGTAGCCCTGGTGTCAGCAGGAGTGAGAATGAGTCATCCTCTGCCACGTCCGTCACAGCACTCACCTGGCTTGCCTGGCTGCTGGCAGGCCACTCCTGCATCCCTTGGCACTCTCACGGCCACCTCCCTGAGCTGCAGGCTCAGCTGGAAACCAAGGCGTCTTGCAACAAAAGGCTACTTCAGTCGGCTGGGGTTCCTAGTTCCTTACTTGCAGAAGCACATTTGGCTGATTATGCAAGAAGGAAATCAGTTAAAAATGAGGTCACTCAGGAGGTTACAGAATTTCCAGAGTACCCAGCCAGACAACTGCTGATTTTTAAGAGTTATGTGGCCAGGAAAGAAGCCCCAAATCCCAGCACCAAATGGGTCCCCTGAGGATCCCACTGTCTCCACACCAAGCCGAGATGCTGCAGCTCACACTCCAGAGATGCTGACCCCAGATACCAGATATCCTCGCCAGGGTGACTGCCCCAGGGCCATATACTCTCCCACTGCTGCTGCCACTGGGTTGCCTCTTGGTGCCCAGGACTCCTTGACAGCAGCTCCTGATTCCAGGTCTAAGGTCAATGTGTGTGCCCAGGCCCCCTGCCCACACCCTACAATGAGGAGATTGGGAAGTCCAGTGAGCGCCATATGTTTTGAGCCTTATGGTGGGAAGTTACCTCCTGCCCACCGAGACTCATCTGGTAGGCATGCCCCAAATGGAAAGGAGGTTAGTTGTTGGGCTATTTCTCTTTCATGCCTCTGTGGGATGAAATGAGGCTTAAATATATCAACACTGGGGCGGTCTATACCATGATTCATAACAGGCAGTTAACACTGTCAGACTCTGACAATGAGTCCATTGTCCAACCCTCTTGCCACTTCCCCAAAGTCTTTGCTTGTAAACATCTGCTGTCCTCCTTCCTACCTCCCTGCTAACAGGGGCTGGTGGCCTCTGACACTCTGGGCATTCAGAGGAAGAAGGGCCCAGGGGTTTTGATTCTATTTGAATCACAATGGAAGTTCTTTCAGTTAAATTTCTGCCTCTAATCTCTCCTCCTTTATGGTTTGCCGCCCAAAACTGGCCTTATCTCTCACTACAGTTGGTGATCACCAACTGTGGTGTCTTTAACAGTGGTCACGTAGACTACATTTAGGGCCAGTAAGTTCTTGGATGCATATTCAAAATCAGATTCCAGGGCCCTAGATCCAGAGATGATGGTGTAGTAGGTGTTCACATTGAAGTGCTGAGGCAATTTCACCATCCCTCCTTGTGGCCTCATCTCTCAGGCTCTGCCCTCACCATTAATTATTTGAATTAAATTTAGGGCATTTGTGCCTCACCCCAGGTTCTAGGCAGGTCTCACATCCACAGCCAAGGAAACATACTGTGGCTGCCCTAGACTTTCTGGTTATCCTACTGTGCCCCTGTGCGTCACAAGGATACTTTACAAGGATGAGTCAAGGCCTCTACTGCTTCAGTAGATGCTCACATGATTCATGTTGAGATGTTGAGGAGCCACCTCCTCAAACTCTCTTTCTAGTCTCTCCTTCTATCCTCCCTTCCCCAGGGTAACCAGCCTATCTAACTTGGAGTTATCTTCAGCCTTTACCTGGCAATGTTGGCCTCTTGCTGAGGCCTCCTTTTTCTGGTCCCACTGGTTAGAAAGGAAGTGCTCATTGCCTGATACTTAACAACATGCAGCTCAACAGAGTGGGATGTTAAAATTCTAAATTAGAGTCTGAGAGACCCAGAATCACTGTAGCCCCCATGGCTTTTGAGGAAGTCCCCCATCACCTTCAGAAAATGGGGCCTCTGCCTCTTTAGGTGTGGAGGCTGTGGCCCTAATGATAGGGAAGTCAGCAGACTGTAACTTGCACAATGTCATAAAAAGATTCATCTTCAGAGCTAGGGCTACTTGAGTGTAAGAGTGTAAGAGTCTCTCATTCACTCATTCATTTAGCCAGTGTGACTTGAGTGCCTTCTGTGTGCAAGGTCCTATTCAGGCCCTGCCTTATAATGGACTCATGAATTTTCTTAGGTCACTGGAAAGGAGCCTGTGTGAGTCTTAGGTCTTACAAGAAGCAGGCACCAGGACCAGGTTACACAGCAAGGATTTTATTAGGGGAATTGCCCACATTAAAGGAGATTGGAAAAAAACTGGGAGAGGCTGGGAGAACCCTTCTTCAAAGACAGTGTAAGCTTGACCTTGAGAGAAGGAAAGGGCACTCTAGGGTCTGAATGTTTGTTTGTGTCCTGACCCACCTCCAGAATTCATATGCTAACATTCTAACCCCTAAGGTGAAGACAGTAGGAGGTGGATCCTTTGGGAGGTAATTGAGTTGTGAGGGTGGAGCCTCAATATATAGGATTAGTGCCTTATAAATGAGGCTCCAGAGTGACCTCCTAACCCCTTCCACCATGTAGGACTATAAGAAGTCTGCGAACCAGAAGAGACTCCTCACCCAGCCTTGCTAGCACCCTGATCTCAGACTTTCAGCCCCCAAAACTGGGAGACATAAATTGCCGTTGTCAATCTGTTATAGCAGCCCAAACAGACAGGTTTGGGTGGAAGCATCCCGAAGCTGCGTGGAGACATGCCAAATGCTTAAGTCATCGGAGGTACTGGAGCCTCAACTGACAATGAGAGAGTCTGGCATCACGCAGCCAGGGGTCTATGTTAGTACCTGTGCTGTACTCAGCCACTGGTGGGGAGTAATCTGTGTACTGTGAGGCCTCAGGGCAAGCACAACAATGAATTTCAACACACAGCAGACAGCCCTCCATCACTGTGCTCTTGGCTGTAGGGGATCTACCAGGTGCGTTCTCCTGGTGGCCACAGAGCCATGCTCTTAACCAAAACCGGAATGAGAAAGGGAGCCCAAGTAAACCTTGGCTTGAAGTCAGATCTAATGTAAGAGCAAGTTAGTTACATCCATCTTCCTGAGATGCCTTAGGTCTGCCTGGCCAAGAGCCATTACCTATCTGCTAAAGACCAGGAGTAATTGATGGCGGGTGGCTATAAATTGTGCCAGGTGCTGGTCTGAGTTCACTCTAACGTTTATGGAGGGAGGGTGAGCTGGGCAAATGCTTTTATGAAATGGCCTTTGTTTATTGCTTGTTTACAAAGCTGCAGTAAATGGGGCCTTGGCACGGTGAGGAAACTGAGTTCAGAGACCCCAAGGCTTCTTTCTGCCTTACAGTCCTGCCATCTAAGTTTCTCTTTCTGCCACCAGGGCTTCTTTGCTTGCAACATCAGAGCTTGGTAGATCCCATTGTTGGGGTAATTCTCAACATCCACTTTCAGCTGAGATAGCAAACAGAAAAGGTCTAACACTTGATTAAGTCTGTTCAGCCCATCAGTTCCAGCGGGTCCAATTTGATCTTAAGAGGAATGAACATGCAAAAACCACCCAC
Organism: Canis lupus dingo; assembly: GCF_003254725.2. Classification (NCBI taxonomy): domain Eukaryota; kingdom Metazoa; phylum Chordata; class Mammalia; order Carnivora; family Canidae; genus Canis; species Canis lupus. Next base: position 20,993,649 of record NC_064244.1, read on the forward strand.
AGTGTGCATTCTTCCCTTGAATCTGAGGTGAAAAACAAGCTGTCGTGGCAGTGTTCAGGTCTTCCTAACAGATGCTGCACACATTTCCGGGGTGAAACATGTCCCTGCTTTCCTATGTCAGCTCTGGTTCCTAATAGGACAGAGCAATGAGGCAGGGCATGAAATTTTCATAAACAACCCCTCCCCTTCCATGCACAAAAGCGGTGCTAGTCTGGGGAGAAAAACAACTAATGCCCTGAGATCTAAAGTGTTTCTGAATATTGGTGCTGTTTTCCTGATGCTTTGAAATTGATAAGTGGATAACATTCACAAAGTATTTCTTCAGTCTTTCACTCAAAGATATTTATTGAGTTTCTATCATGGGCAAGGTATTTCCCTTTTTTTTTTTTTTTTTTTAAAGAGAATACGGTACAGCCAGAGATGCTGATAGACAATGGACTGGAGTTAAGGGGAGCTAAATGGATTTTATAGTGATTTCTGTGAATGAGGTAGAGGAGAGAACAGTCATATAAGCAATACTTTAATTTATGGTAGAAAACCAGAAGACTTGTCATAGTATATCTAATTAGGTAATTTTTAATGATTTTTTTCCTATGTAGTTTGTGATTTTATGAGGGCTGTGAAATAAACTACAAAAAGCCCAACCAAAGACAGATTGAGACCTTTGCATATGCAGTGATGGACAAGTAGCCAACTATGCTTGGACCTGTGTGCACGGTGCAGTGCAGTAGCCACTCGTACATGTGGCTGCTGTACACTTCAAAGTGCTTCATCTGATGTAAGGTGCTTTAAGTATGAACTACACCCTGGATTACCAGATGGAGCTGCTCTAGACTATAAGCTCCCAGGAGACAGGCTCTCACACTGTATCCCTAGAATACTATACGATTCCTGGAATGTCCAAGGTGGTCTAAGATGTTTGCTGGGTGGGTGAGTGTATTAGTTAAGTACATGTCAAGGCTGTCCCAGATAGGTAGGTGGTTATTTATTATGTGACTCTGCACCTATTCATTCTTCTTCCATAGTTTTTTCATACTTTCTGACACGTCCACTCAGAGCTTGTCCTAAAGCATCCAGTGTGCAGATGACCATCACAGATCCTGTGCTAGCCTTGGCAGCTTAAAGGGGGCATTGGTGAGCCAGGATACCTCCAAGTGGATCTGTGGGATTCAGAAACTCTCTGAAGGAGGTTTAACTCTGTATACTCAGATTTCCCTCCCTGCTCTCTTACCTCTTATATTTCTCAAAAATTCTGGTTGACCCACAGATGTCTGTGGTCATCCTTTCTTTTATCTGATAGTTATATGACTATTGTTCCTGCTTGGAAACATTCTTCTGGCTGTTCCCACATTATCAGTGGTCATTCTTTCCACTCTTTGTGGGTCTGTTTCTCCTAAATAACAGGTTATAAATGGATAAGAACTAAGGGGAAAAAATGAGTTTTTTAGAATTGTGTTTAAAAATAAGACTAAATTGATTCCGAGTGAGGACTTGAAGAGCCACCCTTCAGATATAGGCTTTGGAGCACAGACTTAAGCTTCTTCTGTTGGGTCTTTCTAGGGCTCCTTAACACTAGTCCCTGCAAGTGTGTGACCAGGGAAGTGACCTCTGAAAAGTACGGTTTAGGTGTATCTAGGATAATGTAGTATTTGGAAAAGTTAGAAGCAACTGGGTTAAGGTCAAGATAGTATTTGGCCAGGGCACTCAGATCTACCCAACCACATCTCCAAACAAGTGTCTCTCGGAAAACATAAGCACAAAGAATCAAGGTTCAAAGAGGAAATATCTCACTACCACTTGGGTGGTTTCACTGCAGAGCTCCAATAAGCTGAGTTAAATGTCTCAGAGGACTCTCATACTCAAGGCAGGCTGCTGTGAGTGGTGTCAGACTGAAGCCGGCCTAGATAATGCTCTCAAAGCCTGACCTCCATCTCAGAGAGTAGGACCTGGCTTGTAGCAGACCAGAGCTCACCTACTGAAAGAAGAGCTGAAGAAAAGAATGAAGGGGGGACAGGGAACAAATCTTCCCAAGGCTGAGAAGAGCTTGCCCAAGTCATCCTCCCCGAATCTTTGTTGGGGCACACAGTAGGCAATGGGAAGTGGTTAACTTTCAGAGAAGCCATGGGAACCAGATGGCATTTCCCAAGGAAGCCATACCCAAGCATGCCATCCCTTTGAAAGTACCATCCCCTGAGACTATTGCCCAATCCATGCTCTGGAGTCTGACCAACCTACAATAGCCGTCAGTGTCCTTGGAGATAGGATGAATTGGGGGTGGTATATGGTACAGAAAAACAGATCTTCTTCACCCCAGAAGTCAAGGTGATTTGATTTCCAGACTATTCCAGTAAGAAAGAAGAGTGATCTCTTCAATAGAAACCTGCTGAAAAAGAAGAAAAACTAGTATATATATACATATATACAAATATGTGTGCATTTCTAATTAGGGCCTTACTAATTAGTCTTTGATTTGGATAATTTGAATAAACAGGCAACACATGATTCTGAAAATGAGTTTATTATGTGTAGTTGTATTTTTTTAAAGGAACATATTTTTAAAGGATTATTTTATTCAATAACAATAATGACCAATGAAATGAAAATCAATGCACCTTACAGCAGTCTTTGAGCTAGTTTTCCCTGAAAGTATGCAGAACATAAGTGTCATTAAAAGGGATTTTAAGCACAAACCTGTATGGATGCACAAGCTTCTCTCCCCCACCGCCTCCACTCCCCATGGCCCTCTGCCTCCTTCACAGCTGCCCTTTTGGTGTGTATTCCATAATTAGCACACACTCAACAACCCCTTTGTATGTCCCCTCAATTATAATAATTACACCCATTGAGTGAAGGTGGAGATGGAAGCATAAAATGGGGTGTCCTTTTGGTTTCTTTTTAAAGATTTGTTTTATTTATTTATTCATGAGAGACACACAGAGAGAGGCAGGGATACAGGCGGAGGGGGAGAAGCAGGCTCCCTATGGGGAGCCCGATGCGGGACTTGATCCTGGGACTGCCCTGAGCCGAAGGCAGATGCTCAACTGCTGAGCCACCCGGGCGCCCCTGGGGTGTCCTTTTGAATTGAAAGGAAATAAAGTTCAGTCATTCCCTACTGTAAGTCTAACCAAGTAAAGATGGTGAGGTCCCGGGAGAGCCAGTGTTATCTCTTCAAGACCATCTCATTCTTTTGAAACGGACTGAGAGGAAACAGACATGACTACATCTTGACCACAGCAAAGAGTTCTTAACTGCTCTGTCTTCCACTGTCTTCTCTGCACTAATTCATCGCACCCACCTGCCAGATTAATTCTGCTAAAATGCCACATTAATCATGTTATTCCTGTTCACCCATCTTCATAGCTCCTAATTACTTAGATAATTATTTTTTTTTTTTTTTTTTTTTTTTTTTTTTTTTATGTTTAATTTTTTTTTTTATTGGTGTTCAATTTACTAACATACAGAATAACACCCAGTGCCCGTCACCCATTCACTCCCACCCCCCGCCCTCCTCCCCTTCTACCACCCCTAGTTCGTTTCCCAGAGTTAGCAGTCTTTACGTTCTGTCTCCCTTTCTGATATTTCCCACACATTTCTTCTCCCTTCCCTTTCACTATTATTTATATTCCCCAAATGAATGAGAACATATAATGTTTGTCCTTCTCCAACTGACTTACTTCACTCAGCTACTTAGATAATTAAATTCAAAAACAGATTCGGCTGCTCCAAGCCCTCCCCCATAGGCCCACATTCTCATATCTGACCTTCATCTTTAGGCACCTCCCTGGCTGTCCCCTTCCTTCAGAAAAACCAGTCTGTTTATAGTGTTTCTCAAATCTTTCATGAACTTTCCCACACCAACCATTTGCTTATACCATTCCTTAGGCCACAAATCTCTTTTTTTTTTTTTTTTAATTTATTTGTGATAGTCACAGAGAGAGAGAGAGAATGAGGCAGAGACACAGGCAGAGGGAGAAGCAGGCCCCATGCACCGGGAGCCCGACGTGGGATTCGATCCCGGGTCTCCAGGATCATGCCCTGGGCCAAAGGCAGGCGCCAAACCGCTGCGCCACCCAGGGACCCCCTAGGCCACAAATCTCTTACATCATTCTCTTTGCCTTTTCAAATCCTAACCTTCCTTCTTGCCTTCAGTAATCATTGAACACCAATAGTGAGTGCATTAGGGGCTGTGTGTGAGCCCTGTTTTCAACTCTATCTGCCTGCAGGATGTCCTCCTTCCCTAAAGCACATTGTACTTCATTTTTAGTCATCAGTTTGTAAGTTAGCCAAGATTCCTGTGACAATCTCTTATGCTATTACTATAAACTTTGTCGATTCAGGCTCCTATAAAATAATACAATCAACTAGGTGGCTTATAAACAACAGAAAGTTATTCCTCACAATTCTAGAGGCTGAAAGTCCAAGATCATGGAGCCAGCAGATTTGGTGTCTGGTGATGAGCTGCTTCCTGGTTCATACACATCCATTTTTTTGCTGTGTCTCCGAATAGCTGAAGGGGCAGGGTATCTCTCTGGGCTCTATTACAAGGTCACAATTCCCATTCATGAGAGTTCCACTTTCATGACAAATACCTCCAGAGGTCCACCTCCAAATACCATTACCATAAGGTTAGGATTTAGTGTATGAATTTTGGGCAGCAGCGAACATTCAGTCTATAGCATATACTTTATTTTTTAAATTGTGTTTACTTAAATTTTAGTAAGATTTCCAATTTCTCAGTGCAAGGATCATGCCTTATTCTTTTGGGTTCCAGACATAATGCTTTGCCTGTGGTAGGTATGCTCAGTAAACGTTTCTTCTACAGATGATCTAATTAATTAATGGATTGATTTTATTAAAATTCAGGCTTCATGATTTTTGTACTCTGATATTTCCCATAGTAAGTTTAACCATAGCATTTCAAGCTTAGGAATCCATCCAGGGAAGATGCAGCAGTGCTTTAAAAGTAACTCTTGTCTTGGAGGAAAGCCTATGTAAGGCACAGGTAATCCTGAGATGGACATGTGTGCATTTAATAACTACCCTGTGGCAACAACAAAATCATGAGGCAGATCACAGCTTGGTATATTCTCTCATTATTCTCAATGGACTCATGCCTCAAGGAAACTCATGGGATAGAGGCCTGTGATTTTTATAAAGCAGAAATAAATAAGAGTTAAAATAGTGCCTCTGTACCTGGAGGACATTATGCTAAGTGAAATAAGGCAGTCACAAAAAGACAAATACTATATGATTCCATTTATGTGAAGTTCCTAGAGTAGTCAGACTCAGAGACAGAAAATGGAATGGTGGCTGCCAGGGAGGTTGCAAGAGGGAAAAATGGGGAGATGGTGTTGAATGTGTACAGTTTCAGTTTTTCAAGATAAAAATAGTTCCAGAGATTGGTTGCACAACAATGTGAATGAACTTAACACTACTGAACTGTATGTTTAAAAATAGTTAAGATAACAAATTTATGTTATGTGTATTTTACCATAGTTTTCAGAAAATTTAACCATTGAAAAGAAAAAATGAACTGCTCATGAGAATTCTAAGACGTGTGTCTGGAAGATTAAAATCATTTCAGCAATGGCAAAAAAAATTACTACGTATTGATTTTCAGCATAACAAAGAGATTCACAGGTATTTTTCAAAACAAATGATAAATCTTCTTGAATATGGTCCAGGTAACTGATGAGCCCCTCCTTGGAAAGTCTTCCAGTCTTGCCTTTTAAAAAAATAAATGCACATTTCAGTTGTCCAGAATTTATGTGTATTTCTGTTCTCTCTTCTTGGGTATTAAAAAAGAGGAAAACCTTACAGACCACTTTACAGTTTATAAAATCTCTCACATTTGCTGTTTTCAAAGACAAGAATGTCACTGACACCTTCAGCACCTTGCTTCCATATTGGATCATGGGCAAGACACATATTTTCTTACTTTCAAGTGAATTCTTTCTATTCTTTTTAGAAACCAATTTCTCCTTACTTTAGTTAATCTAGTTCTTCTAACTAGACTGAAAGATCTTAACAGCCTTCTCATAAAATCCTTATGCTTAAACATTTGAAAGCAGTGTTTGTGTGTGCATAGTTGTTTTTGTTTTTATCTTTTTTTTTTACTACATCTACTTTTTTTTAATAGTGAAAAAAATTATATTTAGGTTTAGCGAGTTTGACTCAGTTTGGATGGTCCCCGATTTTGTTGGCAACATCCAAAGCATTGTGGTCAGGAGCCAGTAGAACATATGCCTTCTTCTCTCCATCAGGCCTGAACGGGGTGTTGACCTTGGCCACATCAATGTCATAGAGTTTCTTTGCAACCTGTTTGATCTGGTCTTGTTGGCCTTGACATTCACAATGAACACAAGGGTGTTGTTGTCTTCTATTTTCTTCATGGTTGACTTGGCAGCCAGGGGGAGCTTGATAATGGCATAATGATCAGCTTGTTTCTCCTGGGGGCACTCTTTCCAGGATATTTGGGCTACCTTAGGAGATGTAGTGTCTTAGGTCATCAGAATGTTGGTGACGTGGTTATTTTGTGTGTGTGTGAGACTGTGGACACCTTTTAGCACCACTTTCTTTGGCTTTCAAAGCCTTTGCTTTGGTTTTGGCTTTGGGAGGTGTAGGGGTATCCTTCTTTGCCTCGGTTCCATCCTTTTTTTTTTAAAACCATCCAAACAACTACAAACCTCAGTGCCATCTTTGTGAAAGGCTTACCACATCTACTTTTGATGAGATTTTCAGTGGCTCATAGGTTAAACATTTAGGAATAGAGAAGAGACCATTTGTAAAAATTAAAAATGGTGAAGACTTTATGCATCTATCTTGAGCAGCTTATGCCAAGTGTCAAAGAATTTTGCTACAAGTTTTCCTGGCAGCTTAGACACAAAGGGAAACAGATCTGATTGTGTCTTTTGTTTTTCAGCAATAGAATATATTCAAATTTAAGTGAACTTGAAAACACTAATGGGATACCTCCTACTTTTACTTTAGAAGAGACAAGTATAATTCTGTTTGCCTTTCTTTATAATACTAATTTTCCATCCTTTTGTTAAGTTCTCCTCCTCCTTTACAGGTCTTTCACTTTCTTTGTAACTTCAGTAATACAGTGAACCCACTGGACATTATGCTCTGCTAGAGAATTGACTATATGAGAGAACCAATGAAAGAGTCCTTTTCAGACTGTGTAGGGTATAATATCTCACCCATGGTGATGGCCTCCAAGGCTTTTTATCAGATGCTTTTACTTAACCAGCATTTTCTTATCCCATGTTTGCTATTCAATTCAAAAAGTACATGAATGCCTACTATTCTGGAAGCTGTGGAGCTTGAAGTTATCTTACACTTGGTGGGAATGTAAATTAGTGCCACCACTACAGAAAATAGTATGGAATTTCTTCAAAAAATTAAAAATAGAACTACGTATCATTTGACCCAGCAATTCCACTTCTCGGTACATCTCTGAAGAAGGTGACATCACTATCTCAAAGAATTATCTGCACCCCCATGTTCCCTGTAGCTTTTTTTTTTTTTTAAGATTTTATTTATTCATGAAAGAGAGAGAGAGAGAGATTGAGAGGCAGAGACACAGGCAGAGGGAGAAGCAGACTCCATGCAGGGAGCCCGATGTGGGACTTGATCCCAGCTCTCCAGATCACACCCTAGGCTGAAGGTGGCACTAAACCACTGAGCCACCCAGGCTGCCCTCACTGCAACTTTAATCACAATAGCCAAGACATGGAAACAACCTAAGTGGCCACTGATAGATGAATGGATAAAGAAGTTGTGTGTGTGTATATATATATATACACACACACACATATATATATATATATACAACGGAATATTATTCAGCAGTGAGAAAAAGGAGATTTTTGCCATTTGTGACGATATGAACCAAAGTTCAGGGAATTATGTAAGTGAAATAAGTCAGAGAAAGACAAGTACTCTATGACTTCCCTTATATAGAGAGTCTAAATACATCAAATTCATAGAAACAGAGTAGAAAGTGGTTCCCAGAGTCTTGGGATGAGGGAGATATTGTAGGGCACAAAATTTCAGTTATAAGATGAATAAGTTCCGGTGATCTCATGTACAGCATGGTGACTATAGTGAACAGTGTATAACATACACTTGACAGTTACAATCAGAGTAGAGCTTCTGTGTTCTCACTATAACTACAAAACAGGAAATATATGATGTAAATGATATATTAATTAGCCTTATTGGGATAAACATTTTGCAATACATACGTGTATCAAATCATCCCACAGTATATCTTAAATTCACACAATGTTATATATCAATATATCTCAGTAAAGTTGGAAAAAGTTGTTTTAAAAGAAGGCCCAAAGAAAAGAAGTAACTGTAAAAACTCTCTTAAGAACAGTCTTAGCTCTTAATATAACCTGTTTCTTATGGGTCAGGTCTAGTTGAGGTAAACAGGACATTCAAGCTGAGACTGTAAGAAGGAGAGGAGTTCAGCTGTGTGAATATCTGGAGCAAGAGGAGGACGCCCCATAGAGAGGGCAGCCCATGCCCAGATGTTACGCAGAAGGGCTTGGTATCTCTGAGGTCAGGTCCATTGAACCCTGAGAGCCCTTCATTGTCCCCTCCCAAGATGCCATCTGAGGACAATGTTCTCAGCCCGGCTCCTGCAGCATGTGCAACTCAGTCTTTTAAAGATCACTCTTCTGATAGTATTGTGTGAGATGATTTTGCTTGTAACCCCTTACAGGAGAGAAGCAGACAGTACAGAGTTCAGAATACTGAGCTACATGGAATTGCCAGCTTCATAGGTCAACAGTGGCTGGCTTCTGGCAGTTTCACACACTCCAGCCCCATCATTCTGAGTATTGGGACTGGTCTGTAGGCCCAGGAGTGGTCAGGGAAAGTCTCTTGGCTTGACGTCTCCCCTCACTTTTCTGTACAGGCCAGCTGGGGTTACTGCACAGACTTGGGGCCTGGGCAGAGACAGGGAGGAAAGGAGGAAGGAAGAAAGGAAAGATGGGAGGGAGAGAGAAAGAGAGAAGAGGGAAGATAGGAAGGAAAGGAGGGAGGGAGGGAAGAAGGGGGGAAGGAAGAGAGGAAGGAAGGAAAGAAGGAAAGGAAGGAAGGGAGGGAGGGAAGAAGGAAGGAAGGAAGGAAGGAAGGAAGGAAGGAAGGAAGGAAGGAAGGAAGGAAGGAAGGAAGGGAGAGGGACTCAGGAGGGAGGAAAATAAACACCTGGTTGTCTTCTAACTATGCCAATAAAAATTCTGGCCCATAGAATGGGCAGACATGGTAAGGCAACCCGCACCCCCACCAGACGTGCTGCCTTAATTTAGCTATTGCATACTAATTGGAACCTGATATTTGAAAGACATGAATTATATCAATTAGGTTAACATTCAGCTGCATATAATAGAAAAACTAAAGTTTACCAGGATTACTAGTAGTGGCCCAAACAGGATAGATCTTTATTTTCTCTCTTGTGAAAAATCCATCTGCGTGTTGGTGATCCAGGACTGGCATGGAGGCTCCATGGTCATCAGGGACCTGGCCCCTTGTATTTTAGGGTTCTATCATCCTTACCATACATATCACCTCATGGTCCCAGATGGCTCTTGGAGATTGGAGCATCACCTCTGTATTCCAAACTGCAGTAAGTGTGAAGAGGGAGAAGCTTATCTAAGAAGACTTTCATTAGCATCCCACTAGGCAAAGCATAGCCACAGAACGTACCTGCGTGAAGGTGCATTTATATACCCATTTAATTGGGTTCATTGCCAATCTGATTAAAGTGCACGTTTGTTACATGGGAAAGAGGACAAAGTGTGTTGGGGTGGACAGTGCTTTTTCCATCACTTTTGCAGTGGAACCTGCTGTTGTCCAAGTCACCTGTGTAAGGGAGAAGTGAGTGTTATGAAAGCAGATATAAAAGACACCCAAATAGAACAAAAAGCAAATCATTATCATGCCCCCCACCCCAACTTTTAAAAAATGCTCTTGATTTTCTATGGGCTGGGTTTAGAATTATAGAAAATAAAGCTTCAGGAAGTAGCTGTGACAAGTTGCCCTGCGTGAAACCTCCCATGCACATAATCACTGTACCGGATATAATTGGGAGCTAATTTCATATTTCCTGCATATCATATTGGAAAATTGAGCTGTCAGATCTATTTAAGGGCTACATGCCAAATGGGAACACCCAAGCCCTGCTCTCTTCAAGAATACATTTCTGCAAGACTTTTTTCTTTTCTCTTTTTAAGGTTCAACAATAATATTGTACTAGAAGCCAAATCCAGTGGAATAAGCCTTTGAAGTTTAGGTGTTTGCTATTATACATGAAATTTAGAAAACTTAGAAAAGTCAAAGTAGCTGAGAGAAATCTCCTCTGAGGTATTCTGTTCTGTATAAAGTCTCTTAATTTCCAAGGCTTTTAAAACTGTGGATCATAATATGGGAGGCCAATGTCTTAAGCATTATGTGAGGTTCAACTGGGTCTTGATAATCCCTGGTCAGGGTGCCCCAACATACCTATGTAATCAAAAGCTTGGTTAATACGAAATGAGCAGGGCATGATTCAGTCTTTCTCTTGAGAGAGATTAAGCTACATGCTGTGAATGTTTATTACTGAAGCCTTACTGCTAGTGCTGGACCTTTAGTCTGTCACTCATCAAAGAATCTTCCACTCAGTGGGCTGCCCCACTTGTGTTCTTTTCCTATCACTTTTTCTGAGCTCTATTGCATCTTGCATTTTTTTCCAAATATGCTTAATTGGAGGAAAGCTACATCTTCTATTCTCTAAAAGCATGGCAGTACATGGACAGGACTTAAACCCAGTAAAAGCAGCTTGATTTTCTCCTTCAGGTTCTAGTAATAGTTGAGAGATGATGGGCATTAAATATCTGGTGGGAGATAGATACATTTTAACTTAGACAAGATGGGGCTCATTCAGGGCCGTATGGCCGTAGACAACACTTTAACTTAGATAACTTTGATGAAGAAGAGAAGAGGAAGAGAATATATTTCTGTGCTTTTCTCTGTCAGTAGTTTGTGAGCACCATTCCCCGGGGACAGTGTGTTGTGTTCTACAAACCCTAGATGTCAGGCCTAAGTCTTACAGATAGACGTTCTCAAGCCAAAGGGAGGAAGGCCATACCGACCAGGCCAGATATGAATAGGATGCAAAGTAGATAAAATTCATCTCTGGCATCCCCTCATCCCCTTTCTTCACCACTTTGCCCTTTACCTGAAGTCCTCTCCCCTCAATTCTCTGTCAGTTTTTCTTCCATTCCCCTGTCTCAAAAAGATCTGTTAAAACCAATTCACACCTAAGTTGTAATAAGGTGTAAATGGGTTTCATTGGAATATCAGCCAATGGTATCTGAGGATCTTTTGAGTAGCAGATTGCATAGGCCCTCCTTTACCTTCTCATAAGACTAACTGTACAGGAAGTAACTTTTAAGAAAAAACTTAGGGTGTGTTTTAGCAAAATTAATGATAACAGGTCAGTTCCACTGGTTTTATTGCCTCCCAAGAAGGATAAAGGAAATTCTGGGCAATCCTGTAGCCTGCATGAGATATCTAGTATGGACAAAAGGATTATAAAATCACAAGTGAGAAGCTATCTAACTTCCCTGAGCTCACCTAGCCCAGAGGTTTTCAGATGTTTTTGTTATAAGTGGAATATTTTTTAACAGTAATGGGAAGTATGGGAATTCTTACCATGTAACACGTAGAGCAGATGTAGCAGCGCAGTTTTGGTAGAAACCTGGCTGGATATCAGGGTGAAGGAAAGCCAGAGGCTCTTGCGGGAACCTCTGGGATTTGGGGTCAAGAGTCTAAACTCCACCGCACCATTCAGCCCACACACCAGGAAGATCCAAAAGGCTCTGAGATGCTTGAAGACTTGCCCAAAGTTACATGGCCCCAAGGGGCAGAGTCACAACTATATCCAACACACCACACTTCTGGTTCAGAGTTCAATAACAGTAAACAAATGACTGATTTCCTCTTACACATTTATCTTTTTTCTGATTATTAGAAAACCTGGAAAGTGTAGGAAATGTGGGGGGAGGGGGAATTAAATCCACTTAAAATCCTATCAACCCCCAAAATATTATATGCCACATTTCCAGCAGAAAAGAATCTTCAATAATTTTAGCTTCAGGGTCTTAAAGAGATTTAGATTTTCTCATGTTGACTTAAGTGTGTGGCTGATCCTGAGATCCACTAAGTATATAAAACCAAATATCCCAGATCTTAGATGGTAACTACATATAGAAAGGTTGAGTTATTTAATTTATTCTGATTTTTAAGGAGGGAAAAATACATGGGAGGACAGTCTTCTTAAAATGCCTCATCCCCCCACCCCACTCCCAAAAAAGTCTCATCCCAAAACCTCCCTAACTGGGTTTTCCAGAACCCAGGCCCAGCCTGTCCTTGCAGATAATGACAGAACAATGGGAAAATGTGTGCAACAGAGAATTGTCCTCAGTATTTCTACCAAGTGTCCTGGTATGGAAGCTCTGGCTACCCCTGAATGTTTCTAATGAATTATTTGAAGCCCCAGCATGGCTTCAAATCAAAAAGTGATAGAAAATGAAATGTTTCCCTTACCACATGCATTCAGTGGTTTTAAATTCATGAGTTCAGGTGAATCTAGATGACAGTGGGAATGAGGGTGACAATAAGTGATAGGACAGCCCAAACAACTGACTTTGTTGAGCTGACTGTAAAGCAAGGACTGGATGAGCCACTGAGGGCTGACATTTGGAATGAGAACCAGAGGTCTGTGCTCTATCCAAGAGTAGAATACCCTGCATGAATGACAGGGACAGGGAATTGAAGGGAGAGCCAGAGAGTGGATGGAGGAAGAATGTGCTTGCCCTAAAACCAGGCTGCCATGGTTCAAATCAGGCTGTCACCTAAAAGTTACCTAATTTCTCTGACCTTTAACATCTGCTATCTACAAAAGAGGAATCATAAATATTACACTCATTTTTTGGAGATCTGTTAGGTGTATACACCTATATCACCTAACACAGGGCCTGGCACATACTGTTGAATAAATATTAGCCAGTTTGATCACGATTATTATGCAACTTTCTGATTTTTACCCTCTTTTACCTCTCATCTCTCTCTTGATTCTGCCCTGTGAATTCAGACTATAAAGACTATTTTACTGGGTGCATTTGGAAGACCAAGGGAAAGCTGAACTATAGATGTGGGTTTGGGCCTTAAGCCAAAAGTCAGGCCTGAATCTGACATGAATGGAGTATGAAGCTCAGATGAGACAGAGCAACCCCTGTATGTCTAGGTATCCCCTGACACACAAGTCTAAGAAAGGCCAGAGAACTTCCCAAGGAAAATAAAAAATAGCTTCCATTTACTGAATACTGTGTGCAAGACACTGTGCAAAAGACAACATATCTGCTATTCTATTTGATGCTCTCAACAAGGCATGTTTTCAGATAAAGGAAATAAAGTTTAGAGAAGTTATGTAACTAGTCCAAGATCACACAGCTGGTAGGTGGAAGACTTGGGGTCCTAACCCAAGTCAATCAACTCAGAGCTCATATTCATGCCCACTATGCCACACTGCCCAGCGGAAGGCAAGCCAGACTAAGGCCAGAGTGTGAACAAAAGTCCTGGTCTTCTTGAACATTGAAAAAAGGTGTTCAAATTGATAGGAGAGATAAATAGGACATGAGGCTGGATCATGGGATCCTTGAGCATCATATTCAGAAGTACTCACTTTATCAGTCCAGTGAAGGTAGCCATGGAGAACTTTTGAATATTGGGGAGAATGACATGACTCTAATGGCAGCTTATGGGGGATGGATTTACTGGAGCAGAGACAGGAGTCAGGAGTCAAAGGTGACCAGTTTAAAAACTATCACAATAGTCCACTGAGGGTTTCCTGGGCTAGGAATATGGGAATAGAAAAGAAATGTTATACATGGAACTAAATATTAAATATCTAATGTTTAACATATCCGTAACTATAACTGTTGGGGGAACTGACTTTGGGAGCAGATAGTTCAAAGTTTGAATCTCAGTTCTATCATATATGAATTGCTCGACCTCAGACATTAAATTTCTTCTTTTGTAAAACAGAGATAATGCTTGTCTTAGATAGTTTGAGCTGCTGTAACAAAATACCTTAGACTGGATGGCATATAAACAACAGACACTTCTCATAGTCTTGGGGGCTGGAGGTCTAAGATCAGGGTATTAGCATGGTTGGGTTCTGGTGAGAGCCCTCATCCACATTACGGGATGCCAACTTCTCGTTGTCTTTTCATGGCAGAAAGAGAGCATGAGCACTCTTTGGGATCCCTTGTATAAGGTCACTAATCACATTCATAAGGATTCCATCCCCATGACCTGATTACTTCCCAAAGGTCTCACCTCCTAATACCATCACACTGAGGGGTTAGGATTTCAAATCTATGAATTTGGGGGGTACACAAACGTTCAATCCATTGTAATGATATTATCTTTTTTTTGTAATGATATTATCTTAAAGGGTATTATGAAAAGGAGGATTAAAAAGATGAATAGTAAGAGGAATTATAATCTAGCACATAGTTAGTGCTTAATACATAGGAGCTACTTCACTGTTATTATAGTAAATTATTAATATTCCTTACTGCCTTAGTCCTCCCTGTCAACCAGAGAACAAAAGTCTGCAGAGAATCAGAATAGAGTATTTGAAATTTCATTATGACCTCATTTAAAAAATTAAAAATTTTCAAAAATCTCAATAGCCAGGTCATCAAGGACCTGTCCTTTTCAAAATCTTGGTCTGGGGGAGGTGAACCACCTCATGGGGTCCCAGCCTGTCAAGAAATGGACCCTCCCTTTGTGCAAACCATCTGCCCCTAGCTGCCTCTTCAGACCCCTGTGTCCTTGTCCCCTTCCCTCCACACCTTCAGGGATGTTGTGAGTCAGGGAATCCAAGGAAGAACCCCAGGTGTCAAGACCCTATCTAGATAATATTTTTAGATTCCTCCCGAATGGCCTGCTTTGGGGCCAAAAAAAAAAAAAATTGCAAAGACTTTTTTAAAGGGTCAGAGTTTTTTAAAAAGCATCTTCCCTAGAAACTTTTTGAATTGTTTGCACTTGTGCCTGTTTTAAATTAAACTGAGTGTCCAAAAAAAAAAAAAAAAAAAACAACCTAAAATTTCTAACATTTCTTATGGATCAGTAGTGTAAAGAATCTGTGGAGGGGATCCCTGGGTGGCTCAGTGGTTGAGCACCTGCCTTCGGCCCAGGGAGTGATCCTGGGGACCCGGGATCAAGTCCCACATCGGGCTCCCTGCATGGAGCCTGCTTCTCCCTCTCCCTGTGTCTCGGCTTCTCTCTCTGCATCTCTCATAAATAAATAAAATCTTTAAAAAAAAAAAAGAATCTGTGGAGGGTACCATGGTGTCTTCCACAAATAGACACATTTTTGTCCTTTAGTGAAAAAATAAAATCTGGGATGCCTGGGTGACTCAGTCGGTAAAGCATCTGCCTTAGGCTCAGGTTATGATCCCAGAGTCCTGGGATAGAGCCCCACATCAGGCTCCCTGCTGTGGGGAGCCTGCGTGTGTGTGTGTGTGTGTGTGTGTGTGTGTGTGTGTGTGTGTGTGTGTGTCTCCCCTGCCGCTCCCCCTGCTTGTGCTCTCTTGCTCTTTTTCTCTCAAATAAATAAATAAAATCTTTCAAAAAATAAAAAATAAGATGCAACACAGCTAAACAACCTGTGTTGCTAATGACCCCCACTGGATGAGTGGTAAATCATGTGTTGCTATTATGTTTCTGTTTCATTTCCTATTTGGCTCAGACCTGTGTGTCCCTCCTGGGTCCCCAACTCCTAGATAGCAAAGTCCAGATCTGCCTCTCCTCATGGTCAGAGTGAGTCCCACAGAAAATTAGTTGCTTAAAACTTACTGTCTTTAAGTGAATTATCTTTTGTGACTTTGGAGGGAAATATCTAATATTTAAGCATTTATTTATTTGCAAAGTTTGGTTAAAAGGTAATTTTTCCCAGAGTTGCCCAGATTTCTGTTAAGTCAACTCCCTTCATCTAGTGGGATTTGGAGATCACAGAATCCCTCTACGTAATTGCTGCTAGGGAAAGAGCTAATTAAAGCTTGGCACTATTTTTCCCCAAGAACAGGCTGGTGAGGGTTATTTTTACAGCCTCTCTCAATTGGGCACAGATGATCCCAATTCACAGTAGTGCTATAGTGTTCTATAGGAGTTAACTTTTACTCCCCAAATCTTTGTTCTCTTGGGGTTTTTTATCTGCAGGGAGCTAGTGCTCTGGCCATTTCCTATCCCATTTCACATCAGTGCACTTTGAGCTTGCTCTATGGTCAGACCACCAGCCTCTGAAAGAGGCCCAGTATCATTAGGCTCTGGAAAAGTTGGTTATTGTTTGGAAAGCACGTTAGCTAGGCTTAATCATATGCCATACCATATATGGGCTACCACCTACACATGTGGTCTTTGTTTCATTACTTCACAATGAGTAAGGATTTGAGCCACCATGTGGGATAGGAACAATGATTTGGAGAAATGGATCCAGTGAACAACATGGGCCCATAGACTGCAAAGTGCTAACGTTGAAATTATGTTTAGAAGCGTGTATGTAAAATAATTCAACCTGAGTGATCTCCTGCGATATGCTTAGGCTCTTTAGACATTGTTTTATTAATAGCTTATGTCCCCACGGATAGTGCAAGCATTCCAGTTCAATTGACAACTGTAAATTACAATACAAATAGCTTCAAATCAGTGAATGGCCCCGCGCCAAATGATATCACCAGTTTTTCAGTGGGACAGATCTCTTCTGAGTGTGAAAGTTAGGGCTCCCAGCAATCACTTGGTTATAGGCAAAATCTCTAAAATGCAAACTAGTTCCTAGGGAGAAAAAAATCTTCTCTGGAGGATGCCTGGAAAGAAACCTCGTGAGGTGAATGGTCAGTGATCTGAGTGAGCCAAGAAATCTTGGAGTTTCATTTTGGTATCATTTGATTCTTACAATCACTGGGGTCTTTTTCCTAGTTTCTGAGCCAAACAGCCTTACCATCTTCTCAACTATCATAGGCTTTAGAACTCACCCTTCAGAGACAGTGTGCAGTAAGACAGTAAAGGACTAATGTCATCAGCCCCTTACTGTCCACAAACATGCATGCACACACATACACAAGCATGCACATGCACACACACAGACACACACACACGCTCCAATGGCAGTAGCCACTGCACACCTTCAGTGTTTCTTTCCAGGGCCCAGTACAGGTATCACTCCCTGGGCCTGAGCAAACCACATCTACAGCTTGTGCAGAGACACTGGGAAGGGCTGACAGCTATCAAATAGAGAACAAGGTAGATTCAGAATCAGACAATATATTTCCAGGATGGCCAGACAGGGCCATGTGGCACTAATTCAGCACCCCTGCCCCCTCTCTCATGCGGTTTTGTGTGTGGAGCGATGGAGGAAGTGTCGAGTGGCCCTGGGTATGAGGATTAGAAGGTTACCCTAGCCTGGTCTCGATTTACGAGATTCCAGCCTTTGTGTTCACAGTGAGGGAAGCCTGGCCAAAGACAGAATTGAGGATGTAGGAAAGCTGCACATTATTACATTTCCATTCTAATTACATTTCCTTCACTTCTGTGATCGTCCCCCCAGGGGGCCTCGTTAACGTAGTTTTAATGCCTCACATGCACACTGGAGCTTCTGCACAGACCGCCAAACACCCTTTCTCTATACCAAGCACCTAGCATCTGCACGGGGTGAGACGTGTCGCCCTGCATTTGCGTTCAACCAAGGGGCAGTCAAAGGAACAGACTGATCCTATCGAGCCACAATGTCGTGATCAGAAGCCCTGTGTTGTCACGGCTTGCTAGCTTCAATCTGCGCTTCTCAGAAGCCTCCACTGGACAGTTCGTTTATGTGTTCTGCTCCAGCAGGTTGACTTCATCATCTCAGCCACGGCCCTTTGGCAAGAGCCTCCACCTCCCTACTCCCAGACACATTCAAATCTGCAATCAAAGTCACCCCCATAAAGCCGTTGCCTTGTAAAAAACATTTCCTTTGCGGCGATAGTTTCTTTCCCAAGTAAGTTCACTAGGTGGCAGTGAACAGGAGGGAAAGAGGGCTGCTCTTGAAAGGCTTTCAGAGGTAAGTGCAGTTGAATGTTCCAGGATATCAAATGGCGAATTTAAAAAAATCCTTCCTTGAACTGTGGCCTCTGATACATATTCCTAATAGAAGACCGACTGCGGCTTAAGGGGGACACCTCATTTTCACTAAATGATGAAATGCAAGATGTATTGTCAAACCTCTTCTGAGTGCTCTGCTGATCATTTCTATCCTGGTGGTATTCGTAATATTGTCAAAACCAGAGACATTTTATTATTGTCCTTAAGCATATTTCCTCTGCAGAAAATAGTGGTTACAACCAGGCCCTACTCATTCAGACACAGCTTTGCGTGTGTGTGCGCACGTTTGTGAGTGTGTGTGCGCAAGTGGGTGCATATGAAAATGTGTGTCCCTCGTGATGACTTCAAGGATTTAAGAATCACTGTTCTTGGATTAATTTCTCCATAGAATGGTCATCTCCCTTCTCAGTCAAGAAGGACAGTCCTTCTACCCTGTTAAACTCAGGGTCAGTTTTCTAAGTAGGTGAAGCCTGGAATCTACACTGCCTCGGCTTTGGGAAGACTCTAAAACTTCAAATTTATGAAAGGACACTACAATCTGAGTACATACACTGTCAATTAGTTTATTTATATGCTGCCTGGTTTTTAACCTAAATGCACTTTGTTCAGAGGGGAAGAAAACAGTCATAAATCAACCAAAACGACTGTTTTCTGTAAACTGCTGAGTCTTGTGTAGCTGAGAATTGACCTCACAGGGATCAGGAGTGCAGGCGCTGTCACATCATCAGGTTGGCCCCCTACCCCACTGGCTCCCCATCCACAGCGCTATTCCAGCCCTGACCCCAGGACCTTAACGGAAGTGGTGACGGGAGCTCTATTTCCAGTGCACATCCTTGGACACAGCAGCATTGCTGCATCAGTCATGTTGCTGTTCTAACCCTGATCTCGAACTCCGGCTCTCATGGCTGGGCTTCTCCAACACTCCAGGTCTCTGCCATTCTCTAGACCTAACCCCCTGTCCTGGTAATCCTGGTAACCAGTTAACCCCCTCTAGTCCTCCCTTGCTCTTGCCAGATACCCTTCAAGATGAAGTGCTACCTTTCTAGCCCAGCCTGGTCCCAGGACCCCACTGTCTGATGACAGACTCTCTCCCCCATGCCAACTGCATGCCTCTGATCGATGAATATTGTTAGCTTCCCCAAGAATATCCTCCACTGAGCTGTCTGGGAGCCACACAATTCCACACTGAGCCCCTTGAATGAGGATCATCATGAAAAACTCTAGCTTTGCTATGTTTGCACTCAAAGACTCATATTGTGAGTGAGGCTCCAAGCTGGGGACAAGAGATGCAGTGGACATAAGGCATAGTCCCTGCCACCAGAGAGCCACCACCTGCCTGCAGATTTGTGTTCTGCTTCAGCACCTTCTCCCAAGGTGGCAGCAGAGCCTGTTTCTACCCTGCCCACCTTTGTAGGAAGATGCTCTCCAGGGCCATACACTACCCCCCGCCGCCAAGTCCTGTCACAGTAACCTAGGCAGTGGCTGGCTGCACCCGAGGTCCTCAGTGTCCTGTCTTGGTCTCAGGTAAAACTCTTTCCATAGTGTCCATGGACAGGAGCCACTTTTATTGAACATGAGAAAAAAAAATCACAGTGCCGAATATTCAGCTAGTCCCTGTCTTCCTGGGTCTGTACAGTCCACTGCCCCAACAGCACGTACAACACTGAGCAGACATGAGGGAACTGGCTGGCTTGGGGTGTGAAACCCAGGACCACTCAGGTGCTGCCTGATTGACTTGCTGTAAGAGAGATGAATGTGTCAGGACTGTAAAATCACCCTGCCTTAGCTTTAATCGTGTAGGTGATCAAGAGATCTCCAGGTGGTGGCGAGCAGAAGACAAGCTGTCCCTTGCCTGAAATGAAGTGATCTGAGGCTAAGTTTCCGTGTGTAGTGGACAGTTGTCCCTTCTAGAAAAGCTGTGCTCCCGGTCTTGTGTTAATTATCTTGTAAATGAGTAGTGTGTGGGGTGTTAATAACAGTGGCAATTCCAGAAGGGGACTTAAAGATACACATTTTAAGTCTTAGTGAGATAGCAGCTGGAAAGCAAATAAGTAAATGCCAAGCCTCTCTTTGTTTCTCCCACTGGAACGAGGTAGATCTAGGGAAAGTAAGATTCGAAAAATTAGTTCAGGAAAATATGCTTTTTAGAAAAAAATTTTTTCCCTGCACATGCAATATTTTCATGCAGCTGTTTTCTCTAAAATTGCATTACGGCACTATTTTTTTTTTTTAACTGTATGCGAGATACCTTTTCTCCTGTACACACACAGAAACACACACACACACGCACACACACACGCAGACACACACACACACACACACACACACTGATGATTGCTTGTAATGCAATTTTAAAAGAAAATTACTTAAGAAATTAGGCATACAGGATCCCCGGGTGGCTCAGCGGTTTAGCGCCTGCATTCAGCCCAGGGCATGTTCCTGGAGACCCGGGATCAAGTCCCACATCAGGCTCCCTGCATGGGGCCTGCTTCTCCCTCTGCCTGTACCTCTGCCTCTCTCTCTCTCACTCTGTGTGTGTGTGTGTGTGTGTGTGTGTGTGTCTGTCTGTCTGTCATGAATAAATAAATAAAATCTTTAAAAAAAATAAAAATAACAGCCTCTTAAAAAAAAAAAAGAAATTAGGCATACAAGGGAATCCTTTTAAGAAGACTTTTAGGAACCTAAACTTCTTTCCTCATTTTTGAAACTCTTGTGCATGCCTCAAAGTTCTGATACGTTTGGTGTCATTTCATGTTTTGCTAGTCTGTGCTGTCAGAACCTGGGGTGGCGACTTCCTTGCTGATTGGTACTTAATTTGGGTACTTCTCTTTAGAAACACCTGAAGCACAAGAATTTAAAACAATGACAAAAAGATTTATTGCAAAGGTACTGAACCATGCTGTAAAGAGCACTTGATGCAGGTCATAAAGTTAGAAATGCAGAAGAAAACCCCACTGCAACAAATAGTACCCAGGTCTAATCAGAGTATGATTCCACCATTAACTAATCACCTACTTCCTGGGCAGTTGGTGAAGACCTTCACACAGGTGTATCCTGATTCAGACCCTGACCACCCCCCTCCTTGACCCAATTTTACCTTTCCTGCCCACTTCTTGCTCAGGTCCCTGGAAAGTAGCCCCTTCCTGATGCCCCCTTTTAAAAAAAAGATTTTATTTATTTATTCATGAGAGACACAGAGAGAGAGAGAGAGAGGCAGAGAGAGACACAGGCAGAGGGAGAAGCAGGCTCCATGCAGGGAGCCTGATGCGGGACTCGATCCCGGGTCTCCAGGATCACGCCCTGGGCTGAAGGCAGGCGCTAACCTCCTGAGCCACCCCGGCTGCCCCTGATGCCCTTTATCATGCTGACCATGGTGTCCTCAGGCTCTCTTTCTGCAAGTCTGCAGTGTGCAGCACAACATTCCCTAGTTATGCTCTTGATAATCTTACCACTTCCTTCCTGTTTCCAATTCCTGGCACATCTGTGCAGCACAAAGCACCTGAGATATGAATTTTGTGCACTCTGTGAACATAGCAGATACTCTCTCCCAGGTGGTGGTGGACTTAGAGCCCTCCAGGGCTTCAGACAGGAGCAAGAATGTCTTCTAGGTGGAGTGCTACCAGGAAGAGCTTATTACTCAGGAGACTTTTCCTTTACAGTGGTTTCTAGGACCTACTATAAATACCCTCCGAGCAGCCGTCTGTGCCTATGGCCGAGTTTTACTATTCATGCTTGCTGTTTGGGGTTCTAGACCACAATTCCACCATCCATTCTAGAGCCATTTCAACTGCTCCTCCCACTCCTAGAGAATGTCAGCCCCACTCTGTCAGGATAGAGCAAGATTTATTTCAGTTTCATGAAAAATCTGTGCAACTTATACTACAGTCAGGAGCTTGTTGGCTCGTGAGGTTTAATCCTGGACTCCTCTGAAGAGAATGGATGAAAGAAAACAAGGTCTGGAAATTACCTAGATATCTGTACCACCTGTGAGCTCCTGGTCCGTGGAGCTGGGCCAGTCCCCTCCCATAAATCCAAACTGTTGGTGATGGTATCTCTCAAGAGGCCAAGTAGATATTTTCCCACAAGTGAAAAATTTCCAGTAAAAGTAGAGCCTGTTTTTTTCTTTGCTTTGTAAAGCATGAGAGGGTAAATTTTTTTCGATCCACCATAAATAAGGTGTTTTGAGGCCAGGACCCTAACGAGATAATCACCACAAAAGCTGCCACCAAAATGAGCATGTTTGGAAACTTCTTAAAAACATGAAACGGGGCTGGCCCTGTTCCCAGCATCCTGGGTGGAAGGTTGGGGGAGAGGATCTTTGTTTTCCCCGTAAGAGGTGACAGTTCAGAGTGGGAGCGCCCATGCTCTCTGGGAACTGGGCTGATATGTGCACGCGTGGGGCTTGTGGGCTGGTCCGACCCAGGGGAAGAATGAATAACGAGTGGGATGTCCGCCAGAGGCCATCACACTGCTCACTGTTCTCTCCCCATAGACACAGAACCTCCAGAGAGCCACTGCCAGGGCCTGTGGGAAAAGAGGTAGAGTTGGGAAACTTTGTGACAGTAAAACCAGCTGGGGGAGTAAATGGACTTCAAGTGCTGAGGTTTTTCCAAGAAAGAGGCTTTGAAGTGGTGGTGACCAGAGTTGCTGGAAGAGCCCCACTGGCTCCCTCATAAATGAGACTCATCCTACAGGCCATTCCCAACATCTCCCGGCCCACCGCTGCCTGCGTCTTGCCCTTTCCAGACAAGTTAACAGTGGAGGCTCCTCATCAGACCACCACTGCCGGCTCACTTCTGGGCCCAGGTCCCCTGCTTTCCCCGCGTCCCAGCTGTGTGAGTTGCACCATGCCTCAGCCTTCACGTACCTCCATTTCCTCATGTGCAAAACTGAGTGTCTCTGTTGGTCCTCCTAGAAGCAGACCCTGAACCAAGGATCCCAGTGAAAGTGATTAACTCAGGAAGTGCTCCCCAGAAAACCAGGAAAGGAGGAGGGTAAGCAGGATAGGTGGGTGAAGAAGCTGATGACGGGTTGGACTTCAGGTGAAGTCCCAGCTTCAGCCTAATCCTCCCGGGGAGCTCTGAAGTATAAATTGCATCTCTGAGTTCACCCCCACTTGAGGAAAGGGATCCAGGCTCTGTACCCTCTCAGCTGTTAGGTCATTGCAAGGGTGGTGGTCGGACTTGAATTTTCGTGCACCTCTGGCTCCCTCTCTTTGGCAGAACAGTTCCAGCAGTCTGAGGCAGGCAGCAGGTGGCAGCTGTTAGCAGCAAAGCCCGCAGAGGCTGGGCGTGGGCACCAGCAGAGGTTTCTGCCACAGAGGGGATAATAGTGCCTATTTCACAGGGTTGACGTGAGGATGGAGTGCCCACCTGGAACTATCCACACAGCAAATTCTCTGTGAGTCTCTTTTTTGCCCAGTGAGCATCATGTTTCTTATGCCCCAGCTACTACTGGGCATGCTGGAAAGAGCGTCACTCCACTCTATGCTTTTACATGAGCTGGTTTCAGCAGCAGCTTTCACGGTGATTAGCTCACTCATAGGACCACTCCTCAGTCAGGTGGACATCTACCATTGGGTGGATGACTCAGAGCCCGTAGGATGGGGAATCTGTGGATGGCAGATGAGCATCCAAAGGCATCACAGTAGCTAGAGTAGTGGGTAAGCACGAGAGAGAGAAAAGCTAACCATCCCGAGTGTGCAGGAAGCTGGGGAAAAGGCACAGGGGACTCAGCCAACAATACTCTCCCCTTGAGTCAATGCACAGTTGAAACTACCGAAAACATAATATAGACTTTAGCTCGCTCCACAACTATAACTGTAAGTCTTTAAAACCCTACAAGTAGCAGTGTTATCCAAGTCCAAGCTCACTCAGCCATCTCTGGAGTCATGAGTGGCTCCTGGTGCTGCCCTCCGGGAGAAGCACAGGCAATCAGGAACATGTACTTAGGTCAGAGGGCAATGAAAGCACCAGGGGTGGCCAATCAGATAATAAAAGTCTAGGCAGGTAAATATCTTCAAATATTCAAAGAACTGTCATATGAAAGAAGACGTGAAGATGTGAAGCTAAGAAGGGAAGGCCTGATGAGAGGAAATTGTGTGGAAGTTCTTTGTGAACTTTCCTTCCAACAAAACAACTCCTGGAGGCTTGTCAGGACAGACCTGCCCCCATTACACAGGACACTTGTGCACGTGCTGAAAATCAGTGGAGGGGACTCCAACGTGTAAGGGTGACCCTTTCCTTCCCCCAACATCCAAGAGCCATCATGTTTATCAAGGGTCAATGAGGAGTAGATATATAGATGATAGGTAGTCAAGATTGATAGGTAGATGGATCAATAAACATGTAGAGGGGCAGATAGATGGATGATGGTTATTATTATTGTGATAGATACATAAAGAGATGAGTAGATGGAGAGATAAACAGGAAGATAGATAGTTGGGTGGATGTAGGACATGGGGTCCAACAGAAATACATACAAAAAGGTCTGTTGTAATTAGCCTTGCTTTAGGGAGACAAGTGAGTGGGGACTTAGCCATAGCTTGCATAAGGTTTAGGGCTAATCATGGCAAAATAGATGGATTTGAGCTCTGGGTTTAGAGAGATGTGTGAGTAGGTGGGAGGTAATGTCCTGAATGTCCAGGCTGTGTTTAGTTTAAACGTGTTTGTTTTGGGTTCTACTTTACAATTATCCTTCCAGATACCAAGGCAACTTTATGAAAGCAAAAGAATCCAATTCTCCCTCATGTGAATGATAGACAATCCCCAGCTAGCCATTTATTCACTATCCAGCAGAAACCCCTGCAGGAATTTGCTTAGACTCCTTTCTGTTTCCTCTTCTGTTTAACAATGTGGCACACACAGCGCTGTTGTTTAGATTAATTATTGATTGTAAATTACTTTGAAATCTATGCTGCAGATAGGCTGTTTAAATTACAGCCGTCTTCTAAGCTAGGACTAGGGCACCCATCTGAAATAGCCTTTAATTCCTTTTTCCCAAAGAGGTAAAAGGAGACACGTGGACCAGTGTTGGTGCTTGATCCAACCCTTCAACTCAGAAGGTTTGCTTTTCTCCGTGGATTTCACCAAGACCCACAGCACTGATGAAGTCATTATGCCTTCTCGAGACAGAGCTTCTGCCTCACACGCAGAATTGCTGTGAATATGAGAAACAAATTGTGGAAACACTTGAGAAAGACAATAATAGTAACAATATTGCCAGGTCATATGCTAGTACTTCACCGATATAATCTCTTTTCTTCCTCGCCTCAGCCCCCCAAGTCAAAGGCTGTTAGTAACACATCACGCTCTCAGATGGCACAAGGACGTCCCCACTGGTCCCACTAAAAGTTCTAAGTCCTGGGAATGCTTCTCAGTTCTGGGCTAATCAGAATGGTTGACCATCTCACACACACAACACACACACACACACACACACACACACAAACACACACCCCGCTAGTATAATGTAGCATGTACTTCCAGCATTCTGGAGTGGGAAGACCTCAAGACACACCCAAGAAATCAGGAAGCTGAGGTAGAGGGCAGTGAAATCACTTATCCAGTTCCTGCTGGGTAGTGGTAGACACAGGGCTAGGAATCTTCTGGAGTCAGACAGAAGACCAAGAGTCAGTCCACTCAAGGATGTTTTTTATGCCACAGTGACCACTCATAATTCCAAGAAAATACACATATAAATAAACTCATAGGGGATTTACATATAAAAGATTGTCAAGCTAGGCTTTGTCTGGAGTCAAGGAGGGCCGCAAACCTTGTCCAAAATAGGACCCTGAAGGAATGGTAAGTCCGTTAATGTTGGAAATAGCCATTTCCCCTTCAACTGAAAGGGGGCAATTTATGATAAAATACCTTTAAAAGAAACGGATTATCCCTAATTTTATTAGTGGGAAATAGCCCTGTTTTCCACTTCTAGAAGGGATGCTATAAATCATTTGGAAGTAAACTATGAAGAATTTTTTAAAAATAAGTTTTTCTAACCTTTATTTAGAATACATAAACATTTATTCCAATTTTTGGGTTAGCAGACTTGATGTTCATATTATGTGAATCTGGAGCACCATCACAGGCTGAATTATCAAAGATTGATCAAATGTTCAGTCCACTAAGGCAGAAAAGCAGCCTCGTACATTTGAAAGATTTTGTTGTTGTTGTTGTTAAAGTGGTAGAAACCAAAATGAGCTTTCTGTCTAGCCTTTAGTTAAACAGATAATTAAATTAATCAGTATACCCCAATCCGCAAGCTACCTAATTACTTTTACATCTAAGGAGTTAAATAGAAAAGTATATCACTCCCGTTTATTTTGCACTTACACAAAGTGTATGTATTTTACTAGAGAAATGTATATCTAGAATGGAAATACCTACCTTTAAATATGATGGAGGACTCTTGAAAGACTGAGATATAAAAGGATTACTGCCAATCACGTTCGAGTTGAAAGCAGAGGATTTTGCAAAAAAGACAAAAATTGGTTTCAATGCTAATCAAAATGCCAGAGTCCATGCATGCCTGCCACAGTCTGAAAAAGGTGCGGATTCTCAAAGCTGTGAATTGAATTGATAATTCCTCTTGCTGAAATGAACAGTTAATGCAAATCCATCCAAGTTCCCAAATCACATTTGGGACTAGGCAGTGATCCATCCCCAAAATCATGAGTGCACCAATTTCTCTGAGAGGAGGTTTTCACAGGACAATGAGTGCAAATGAATAGAGGGGAAGATAGCCACCCACAAGTTCCCACCCCGTTCTGCAGGCTGAGCGCTCACCGGTGTGTTGCGGTGCCCCGTGTGTGAGACAGTCTTTTTTTCCCAGCATACCCAGGGGCACTGGGTTGAAAGGCAAGCTCTCTAAATAGGAGCTTCTGAGACTTGTGCAATCTCTCTGCTGCAGAAAGAATTTATGATAAGAGAGCGTACTCCCTGCAAAGCATCAGAGCCTCGCCCAGAGGTGGTCAAGAAATTGTACCAGGAGTGTTGATTAGAGAAAATAAGATCTGCTAAAAACTACCCTTCATTTAGTACTAACTGGAATCCACATAGCTTCCTGGGTTCCCCGTGTACCCCCTCCCAGGTAACCCCCACACCCTAGGAGGTGATGTTCACATGAGCATTTACTGTTGAGAGAACAGAAAGATAGTAACATGCCCCAAGTCACACAGCCAGTAAATAGGAGTTTAAATCCAACCACTTTTCTGTCTCCAGCATCCATACACTTAACCACGGGCCTATCATGGCATGAGGTCACCTGCCTCATGAGAAGGTTTTCAGAGCATGTGGCGAACACTTCTTGCACAAACAGATGGGAGAGTGATTCCCTTAGTAAACATGACAACAATTTATTCTTGCTTTTAATAAGATGTCTCGAAATGTACTTGACATTTTGTTTTCATTCAGCTTCAGTAAGGCCAACATCAGGAGATATCTGTG
This sequence comes from Canis lupus dingo, assembly GCF_003254725.2. Taxonomy (NCBI): domain Eukaryota; kingdom Metazoa; phylum Chordata; class Mammalia; order Carnivora; family Canidae; genus Canis; species Canis lupus. Next base: position 21,021,296 of record NC_064244.1, read on the forward strand.
TCATTGCAAAGAGAGTTTGTGACTCACAGTTCCCAAGAGGAGGGAGAATTGCACTCCATGCAGGGCCACCCAGGCTAGCACCAAGGTGGGCCAGGAGGCAGAAGAGGCCAGGAGAAAGCATGGGCCAAAGCCCTTATCATGGTTTTTCACAGAAAAGAACAGACAAGTCAGGGTAAACAGCCAAGCAGGTTTGGGATTGGACACTTGGAGTATTTGGATGGGCTCTGGGCTATAGAGGTGGTCCCCAGTTGTCCTTTACCTAGCCCTAGCCCTGGGCCGATTTAGGGTAGGAGAATAGAGTCCTGGCCTGCAGGAGCCTGATAAAAAGAAGTGGGTCCAGTATGGACTCAGAATTGGTCGGTTCGAGTACCGAGGTGTGCCTGCAGGCAAATCGTTTGCTATCTCTAGGAATTCGCTCACCCTGGGGGAAACAATCCGTCCTCGTGTCCTCAGGGCACCAAGATGTCAAAACATCATAAAATATAGAAAATAAAAAATATGATTAATGCTATGGAACACCTAAAAAACTTTCTGCGCCTGTGCCTTTTTTACTTTCCCCCGTGACAACATAAGCAGCAGTCAGGGCTCCAGATATTTTATGGAACAATTTTGATGTGGTTGGAGCACACTGTGTATGCACTGTCTGCAAGACCTCATTGCATGTCCCCCTGTACTACTTTTCTCTGGACATAACTGCTCATAAATGAGTCTTTATTAACTCTAGTGCTTGAATCATGGAAATATTTCTTAGAAATGTGATCATCTGCTTCTTAACAGCCAAAGTTTTCAGCTGGGTTTCAGCTGGGCAAAGGTGCATAGGAGGTACTTAACAGAGTTATTGATGTGATAGTATGAGCTCATCCTAGGTTTTTGGTGGTTTTTTTTTTTTTTTTTTTTTCAATTATCTGGCTGCTTTTCTACCATAAACAAATTGTGGCTAAGAAAAGAATCTACTTGAAATGTCTCCTCATCCATTGGTAGGCATGAAATGGTAGCAACAATGTGGGTAATTAAAGACACTGCCCCACTCTTCTGTCACTTAACCATCTTACCTCTGCCCTCTGGTATGTCCCTAGACTGAAGTCACCTCTGGGCTTCCTTTGACAAAGGGGCTGCCTTTGTCAGCCTTTCCCCCATGGAGAGGCAACTGGGAACCCAGTTCCTTTTAGACTAAGACAGAATTGAATTGAGACCGTCACAGCCCATCACACTCCACTATCCCTCCTTACCCACCCCTTTGCAGAGCCTGATGGCTGAGAACAAGAGCTCTCAAGGTGCTTGGGTGGCTCAGGTCATGATCCCAGAGTCCTGGGATGGAGCCCCGCATCAGGCTCCCTTCTCAGCGGGAAGTCTTCATCTCCCTCTGCCCCTCCACCTGCTCATGCTCACTCTCTCTCTCGCTCTCTTTCTCTCAAATAAATAAATAAAAATATTTTTTAAAAAGTAAACAAATGCTCTGCAGCATGACGGTTGGCTCCATGCCTTACTTACTCAGTGAGCAGTATTCGTCACCTAATCTTTCTGGACTTCAGGGTTCTTTTTTCCTAATCTCTAAAATGCAGTGGTATAATAGAGCCTATTTCATATGGTTGCTAAAAGGAAAGAGTTAAATAACTTTTCCAGGGACAGAGTAAGGGTTCAAAAATACCAGCCTCTATTACAATCTTTCGAACAGTATTGTATGTATGGCCCAGGGTCTATCTGCCGCAAAATTACCTACGATGCTATGACAAGGGTCCTATGGAATCACAGTTCCTAGGGAAGGTTACAGGATTTTGCACACCAGCTGGTTCTTACATATACTCAGCCCACGAATATGTGAAAGCCACCTTAGAGCTTCGGGTTGCACAGCGGGTGGGATGGATACTTTGCAGGCAAACACAGCTAACTTCGAATTTTTCCCTTACCTCTTAGACCTGTGTGTTGCAGAACAACTTACAGGATTTAGGTTCTGAGAACCACCATTTCAATAAATTGAGATATTAAAATCTATCTTGTTCAACAAGTATTTATCAGTAATACTATGTATAAGATACCCCGCTAGATGCTGGGGATAAAATAGTGAACATTCTTGAAAAATCCGTTTTAATCTTTGTCAGATCTCTGCAGGTCACTATAATAAATTTACAATCAAACCTACCCAAATTAGGGACTACCTGTCATGATCAGTACTAGGTCTGAAAATGCTCTGGGAGAGATGACTTGAAGAGTTAGCTTATGGGCTACATAGCTACTGTTTCCATTTTAACAGTGCTCGTAATGACCAGTTACTAAATCAAATACACTTGAGTTTCAGATGTATCCTCCTCACCTGGCTTCAGCCCACCTCTCTGCAGCTTGGGCCACAGTGAAATGCCAGAGCAGTGGGCCACTGGGTGTACCATTCAGCCCAAGAGATAGCATAGAATGGAGGAAGGAGCACCCAGGGTAATGTAACTAACCTAGTTCTGTTACCATCTAGCTGGTAACAGTGGACACAGTACCATAAACTCCTTGAGCTACAAACTTGTTCTGTAAAATAAGGATGTTGGATTCTGAAGACTCTCTATAATCTCTTCCAATTTAATAGCTCATGGGAAATCCATTCCAAATGCCATTAGGAATTCTAGGCCCGGGGCAGCCCTGGTGGTGCAGCGGTTTAGTGCTGCCTGCAGCCTGGGGTGTGATCCTGGAGACCGGGATCGAGTCCCACATCGGGCTTCCTGCATGGGGCCCACTTCTCCCTCTGCCTGTGTCTCTGCCTCTCTCACTCTCTCTGAATGAATAAATAAATAAATCTTTAAAAAAAAAAATGGAATTCTAGGCCCTCCTTGAATAGGCTGTTACCAGAATCCCCACCATCTACTCATCATCTCCTACCCTCCAAGTCTGTAAAGCTTCTAGTCACTCTTGGGAAAGAAAGGTTGACTTCCATTGGAAGCCTCTTACCTTGACTGTCAGTAGAGATTGCACATCTTTTGCAGAATCCATGCCTGGAATATGAATAAAACTGTGATAAGTTCTATCTGTGTTTTTAACAGTTAGTAGAAAATCTTTAAAATGTATGGTTTGGGGGATCCCTGGGTGGCGCAGCAGTTTAGCGCCTGCCTTTGGCCCAGGGCACCATCCTGGAGACCCAGCCAGGATCGAGTCCCACGTCGGGCTCCCGGTGCATAGAGCCTGCTTCTCCCTCTGCCTGTGTCTCTGCCTCTCTCTCTCTCTCTCTCTGTGTGTGTGTGACTATCATAAATAAATAAAAATTTTAAAAAATGTATGGTTTGAAGTAAAACAGATATACATTAATAAAAATTATATGTTTAGTAGTCCAGGGCTTGGCAATACCATGAGTGGAGCCAGATGACCAGCGTTGGAAGTCTGAATCTGCCTTGCTAAGCTAGCTGTGTCTCCTCAAACAGGTTGCCCATCTGCTCTAAGCCCAAGGAGAATGATGTAGCCTCCTGAGAGCACTGTCGGGATCAAAAACAATAATGAATGTCTAGAAGACACTCCGTATATAATAGTTATTTACTATTATTATCATCATATTATCACACTTTTACATTCTCCATGACCTAGAGCTTGCTGCTGAACTTTTGCTTATTTTGTCCCCAGTCACCCCTTCGAGGATCTGCAGAGCTGGTATTATTTTTAGATAAGAAATCACTTGCTGGTGAGCCCTGGTTCCCACCAAGTTCTGCTTCAGAGAATCTCAAACGGAGGGGGCTTTCCTGTCTACTCTTTCACCTGAGGTAACCAGCTAGGCAAGTGCCCAGGCCCCAGGAGGGAGGTACAGCAACCTGATTCCAGCCGCCTGATGCAGTAAGCTGATGACTGTCTCGTGGCCTCATTTCACTTTTGTTACTGGACCTTCAGATTTCAGTGCACACACACGTGCAGAAAAAAGTCAATATCAGAAATGTCACTTCAGCACAGACCAAACATTGACTACAGTGGTTTTATAAGTCATGGAGAGTTTATTAAAAATTAAATTGACAGCTAAAAAGAACTCTGACTAGGAGAAGCCCATAAACTTAATGGCATTTATTAATTTATGGGCCATTATTGTAAAACGAGTAATCATTCTATAAAAGTGGCAGAGAGCTGTGATTTCGTTATGATGACGCTTGCTATCTCCCCAGGCAGAGATAAGACCGTCCTGGATCCCCACCTGCATCTGAGCCAGCTTAGGCGCCCAGCAGCGCTCTCCCCACTTCAAATGAAGTGCCTCTTTCTCCTTGAGGTCAGTCCCTAATTCTGATGACTAAGCCTGACAAATGGTCAGGAAGACAGCAGAAGAGGCATAAAGGGATCCCTCCTGGCCCCTGACCACCCCAGATCCTTTCCCAGATCAACCTCCTGCTAGCTGGACCTACCCACCCTTCCCCCACTGCTCAGGCTTCAGTCTCCTTCCCTTGCAAAATGAGGGCTTATGTAACTGGCTTCCAGTGCCCCTTAATAACTGCAAGCCAGAACCTGGAAGGTCATCTGATCCAGCAGTGTTGGCCAACAACTGCCAGCCCAGGAGGGACCCTTCATCTCGGCCCTGGCACCAATATGGCACAAGGGAAGAGCAAAGCACCAAGGAAGGACACACCCTGCCAGTCAAATCGCCGTTCCCCACAAGTCCAGTTGGATGAAAGAGGGTGTGAGGAGCTGGGGGCTTAGGACATGACAGGTGTGTATGTGTAGGGGGGTGCCCTTCTAGACTAAACCATGCATAGTAGCCAGTTCCAGTGTCCAGAGGCTGCAAAAATACAGAGGAAAAGAGAAGGGGATGTAGGACGTCATAAAAGCCTTCAACTGGTACACAAGGAACAAATTGAAAAGCATGAAAGTAGCAGAGAAAGCAGATTGTTTGGACACTGCAGGTGCAGAGGAAGGAGGAGGGAGTACTCCAGTTATCCAACACAGAGACCACACAGTCTTGCTGAGTGTCAGAGGTGTTTGAGGCATTGAAGGATGCCCAGAATCAAGTCAACAGAGCTCGTTTACCCTCTGGCCAGTAAATTTGTTGTCTTAAAAGCACTGTGTATTTCACCCATTTCATTAAATACCATTACTGTCCAGGCTTGATTAGCTGAAAATTAGTGCTGGATGTTTAAAAAAGAAAAAAAAAAAAAAGGCATCAAGAACCAGGATTTTCATTCATGGTAATATTAGAAAACACTTTCATTTGTATCTCACTTACTTTCCCTAACATTTTGGGGATAGAAATATGCCTAACGTTTATTGAATGCTTATCTGCTATGGGCCCCTATCATAAGTGCTTTCTGTAGCGTTGTGTGCTTGACCTTCATGTTGACCTTACAAGGTGTTTGCTGTGATTATCACCAATGTGTAGACAGGGCAAGTGAAGCACAGAAAGTGGACATGCAAAGGTAGCGAGTGGCAGAGGTGGGATTTGAACCACCCATGAGGATCTATGCTTAACTGCTCTGCCACATTAGGTGCTTGGCCTCCGGAGTCCATGAGAAGAAAGGTGAGGCATCTTGGGGCCCTGCCTTAGTGCTCCAAGATGACCAAACCCTGAACTGTTTCTGTCTCTAAGGGAAATTCTTCAAGACCGAGAAGTAGTCTTATTTCCTTGTTCCTGTGAGGAATTCTTAGGAATCATCCAGAATGTGGAACCTGAATACAAGCAGCCAGCTGGGAGTACCTGACACAGATGTGCCCGTCTCCGCAGAGAGGGATGACAGCCTAGGGTAGCATGAGGTTGGTGTTGTAGAACAGGAAACGTGGGCTTGGAGCCAGAAGACTTGAGTTTGGCTTTTACTGTCTTTGGACTTTGGGTAGCTCACATCACTTCTTTGAGCATCATTTTCTTCACCATGAGATAGGGGTCACAGCCACCACGACATGAGAAAACACTATAGATGTCAAACACTATAAATGTCATGAGAAAACACTATAGATGTCAAACACTATAAAATGTGGCATGTCTCAAAGAGCCCTTTGCATATAATAAGTGCTCAATAAACATTGAGTCAGTCTCCACTCTGTCCTTTGGTCACCCAAGGCACAGCCTGTATATCCTCTGGGGGGAAGGAAAGGCAGCTTTCTAACTTGTGCCACTCAGAATGAGTCCCATCGCCTCTAGCCCTGTCTAAATGTAAGATACCTATAAGATTTGACACATAGTAAGGAGACTTCCTCAGAGCCAGGTACTAAAGCCTTGAAGGTTGTTCCCACCCCATTTGGTTTGGCTTGAGGGCAGTCTTGCATGGAGACGAGAAAAAGCAGCTATCCTCAGGATCCTTTCTACCCTTTGGGATTCAAAAAAACAACCTAAGAATGCTATAGGCAGGGCTGTTGTCCCCTTACGGCCCAGCAAAGCAGACAGAAGATGGACCTCTGGCTGCTACTTGTTAATATTATCCACTCAAGGAAATGGTCCCCTGCAATGAGATGCTGTCTGCCTCTGAAATCTAATGACAAGGGTCATTAATCCTTGAAGCCAGAGTGATCATCAGGTGGATTGGGGCTGTCACCATCGTGTTATATTTTGCACAACTGGGTTCATTTTATATGACCTCTTCCCCTCCATCTTTTCCCTTCCCTCCCCTATGCCCAGGTCATATGTGGGTGAGTGCGCAGCTGCAGGCACACACGCCACATGATATTTGTATCACCTAGCAACAAACAACAGGAATATGCAAGATATTGAGGAACTATGAGAGTGGGACTATTTCTGAGTATTTTAGAAGATGAAACCTATTATTTAAAGATTTTATTTATTTGTTTATTTATTTGAGAGAGTGAGCAAGAGAGTGAGAGTGAGCACAAGTAAAGAAGGAGCAGAGGGAGAGGGAGAAGCAGACTCACCACTGAGCAGGGAGCCCCAGGCAAGGCTGGTCCCAGGACTCCAGGATCATGACCAGAGCCAAAGGCAGACATTTAACCAACTGAGCCACCCAGGCACCCCTGAAAACTATTATTTAATTTAATTTAATTTTTTTAAGTCAGGGATTTTTTTTTTTTTTAATTCATGACAGACATGGAGAGAGAGGCAGAGACACAGGCAAAGGGAGAAGCAGGCTCCCTTGGGGGAGCTGGATCCCAGGACCCAGGATCACTCCCAGAGACAAAGGCAAACACTCAACCTCTCAGCCACCCGGGCATCCCTTATTTAATTTTAAAATCCTCTGAACATTAGACATAAAACCTTAGTGCAAACAGGTCAGTTTGGCCTTGTGTTTGCTTCTAAAAATTAATGCAGTCATCAAATCTTAAGAGGAGATTGCTCCAAATGGATCACTCCCCACAAGGTGCAACATCAAACTCCATGTTGCAAAAGACCTCTGTGCATTGACATGCATGACCTCCTAATAGCAGGGTGAGGAAAAGGCTTTCCATTCAGATAGAAGGGGATGCAGAAGTGGACATTTTGCCAATACAAATCATCATCACTGCAAATTCTTAAGGCACACTTTACGAAACACCTTGACGTGCATTCTCCCCTCTGAGCCTCATAATAATCAGAGAGTTTGCTGGACTAGACATCATTTTTACTATTATTATTACTATTATTACTGTCCTTAGCCTTGTGTGATGAATGAGAAGGTCACAGGTCAGAGGTGGCGCAGTCATACCACCGCAGAGGAAAGGCTTGCCTTCCAGCTTGCCATGTTCAAATCTTACATCCCAGTAAGCAAGAGGAGTTTGAAGAGGAACAACTGTTTGGGGACCAGAGGACAACTCTTCCAGCCTCTATTTCTTGTCTCATGGATCGCCCTAGTCCCAGGAGCATTTTCAGTCCATTACAGTACCTACCTAGGTACCGTGCATGGCGGAAGCTGGAGTCCCTGGAATCTCCTGGCTTCCTCGAGTGTTTGAGTGACACTGAGCTGGCCTTCATGGAAACTGCGAGATGCCCCTAGACCCAGGCTCTGTGTAAGAGGCTCCGTGCAGGGAACTCCCCACAAGCCCTGGACACTCCCTTCCTCTCTGCACTGGCTGTGTGGTGCACATCTCCTTGCCCAGCCCCTGCGTCTCCCCTCAGCTCCCTTCCTTGAGTGCTCAGGGAGGGGACAAGCCCCACACCTCATTCAGCTTTGCATTCCAGGGCAAGCTCTCACGTTCAGGGAGTGTGTGTGGAATGGACACATGAAGAAAGTAATTAAATCATTAATTATGAGAGGGAATATACAGACAAGTGAAGGAAAAGGCAAGTTAGTGGATTTTACCCATGTTGATACTTTGTCCCCACAAGACAAACAGTGATGTGTTTTATTTTTATTTTTAATATAGTCTTTATTTTTTTTGTATATTTTTTTACTGGAGTTTGATTTGCCAGCATAACACCCAGTGCTCATCCCATCAAGTGCCCCCCTCAGTGCCTGTCACCCAGTCACCCCAACCCTCTGCCCATCTCCCCTTCCACTACCCCTTGTTCGTTTCCCAGATTAGGAGTCTCCCATGTGCTGTCACCCTCACTGATATTTTCACTAACTTTCTCTCCTTTCCCTTTATTCCCTTTCACTATTTTTTATATTCCCCGAATGAATGAAACCATGTAATGTTTATCCATCTCTGATTGACTTACTTCACTCAGCATAATCCCCTCCAGTTCCATCCACGTTGATGCAAATGGTGGGTATTCATCGTTCCTAATGTCTGAGTAGTATTCCATTGTATACATAAGCCACATCTTCTTTATCCATTCGTCTTTCAATGGACACCGAGGCTCCTTCCACAGTTTGGCTATTCAGTGATGTGTTTTAACAACCATCTACCTTTTAGCTTCTTAAAATGCTTTACCTCAGCTCTGCAAAAACCAAAGCAAACCTAAGGACGTTTCATTCCTTGGCCATGCTCAAAAAGTTCCGGGTCCTTAGTAAGCATGCAGGGAACCTGGTAAAGACTGGTAGGGATTCATATACAGGTCTTCATGACACAGCTGCTGGACCTGACCCATGCTGGGTGGGCTGGCCTCATGGTCATGGGGCCCAAGAATGGCAGATGCACTCAAGACCAGGTAGCCATCCAGCTAAGGTCAGATTCTTCTAAGTGTGAGTACCTTCTTGGGGTTAAAGATAGGTGGTGTATGACAAGGAAAACAAGTCTTAGGCCAAAGTCTGCCCAAAATACATTTATCAACAAACGGACACAGACACACACATCCTTTTCCTATAACTTGGAGAAGTCCCACTCTCTGTCTTTGTAACAATATGAATGCATCATTAATGCAGGCTTGTTATTTAATGGAACATATATTTAATGAAACATAGTATATATATAATTTATTTAATAGAATATATATCATATAGAATATACATAGATGTTATACATCCCATTAAACAGCATGTATAAATACACATACTACTAATACACACGTACACATGCACAAGTATATATACCCAATATTTAGGAATTTTGCATCATACATACCAGGTGAAACTTCATTCATTCATAGATAAAATATTTCAGCCCATGTTGGGCTAAAATATACTTTTCCACTATTGGTTAAGAGAAGCAACACGGTATACTAGGAGAAGGAATGGCATTGGAAGCAGATAGACACGGGTTCCAGTACTAACTCTTTAGGCCTTGGTTTCTTGATTTGGAAAATAGAATTAATAATAAGTAAGGCATAGTGTTGTTCAACCTGATAATGGAAATAATGCATTTAATATGTTCCTAGACTGATTAGGTACAAAGGAAATAATGTTTCCTCCCCTTCTTGCCTCTCCTTTCCCCCAGTATAGTAAAATAACCATATGATCAAGATTTTGTGAGGCTATAAAGTACTTACTGGAGAGGAGAAACCATAAGAGATGTAGACCATTTATTGTTTGCATGCAAATGTGAGTGTCATTTTAAATAAGCCATATCTAGTCAGTGCTGATGACCTTGCAGAACCTTTTCCTGGCAATGAAATAGTAGCTAGAAGTTGGCCCCAGTTACCAATTATTAAGGGCATCTTTCTCTGACTATATTCTATGGAATATGTGGACTATCACCTAATTCTGGGTAATCTCCTCTACCGAATCTGTGTGCAGATCAATCCAAGACACTGCTTGATGAACACTTCCTCTTCTATGTATTCATGGGGCATGGACTCTGAAAGCATTACTTTCCAGGGGCACAGAAATGCTGTTATTCTGCATAGTACTCTATAACTTTCACAATGGCTGTGATGTCTTCTCAACTATTGGTTTTGGTTGCTGTTTTTTTTTTTTTTCTCATCTGTGTATATCTAACATTTCAGCCATGAGACAGCTAATAATCCATTTTGTTGAAGATCAGGTCTTAAACACTTGTTTGTAGTGCCTGAATCTGATCCTCAGTTACTGGACAAAGGGAAGACTGGAGCACAGAACCTAGATCTAGGAGCAGTAGGTATACCCTTAAGGCATATGCTTGCCCCACCTCCTTTCACTGTTCCCTGTTTTGCTCTGCCCACTGAGACCCTATTCTATAATCTGTACCCTCACAACTCACCTTGACTACATTCTGTTAACCATCTAAGTACTTGGTTGTTGCCATGGTACTAACTACACAAAATGTAAAAGGAACTTCCGATGACCCAACTGGTACACGGCAACTTTTAGTCTGCCAACACCTGAGTTTTTAGGGACTTCAACTTGACCATTTGGGTGATCCTCACAGCGTCATGAAAAACCCATGAAGATAGCTTACTCTTCCCCAAACTGCCCCTCACTCCACTCCCTCCCCCTACAGCAGCCCTTGGCCAAGCCAACACATTGCCACATTAGCTTTCATGCAAGATCTTTCCCATCATGCATGCCAGCCATGTAATATCTGACCTCAGGTCCTAGTTACATATTTGTTTTGGAGGGTATATTCAAATATTCAAACTTTGAATATACCCAACCACAAAACCAACCATGCAAAAATGATGGGCAAGTCAAGTAAATCTCCTGGGAACCTGAAGAATGTTAAATTTCTTGCAGAGAACCCAATGGATCTAGTTTTCCACACTTAGAACATCTCCTTTTGTACCAAGATACTTTCAAACTTTATCTCCTCAATCTCCTTGCAGCCAGCATTCATGTCATTCCCTTCCCAGCCTACTAAAGGAATTATAAGAAGTATACCAATCATCAAGATCCCCAGGAAAGGCATGTGACTAGAAGATAATGCCTAGCACCAACATCTGAGCTAAGAGTTGGGGGCACCATGAGTTTCAGTCTGGGAAGCTGGTATGGGTGCAGGTAATAGAGTATCCTCATACAGCAAGCCTTGTTTTCGTTTCTTTTATTTTTTTCTAATACTATGCTATTTTTCTTTAATCGTTTTTCCTTAGCTCTTTTTCTCTTTCCCTTCATAGAAATTATAAACATATGTATATATTTTCCTAGTAATCAGTATCCCTAGTTATACTTCACCAAGACTGCATTGAAGAAACAAGTCTCATGACTGGGAGGTGTAGGGAAGGGTAGAAAAGCTATTTTCCAGAAGCATGTTTTATTACTTAAATGACTCAAATATCTCCATCTCACCTCATTTTCCTTTAAGGGTAAATATGTAGCAAACTGGGACACTGATATGGGATCTCAGTGAGGAATGAGTGCAGACAAAAGGCTTATTAGCATAGTTTCCTCTCTTCTAAAAAAAAATAAAATAAAATCCTCCCCTTTCCCAAAATAACTGATAAATGATCCTTTGTGGTGATGGTTGTGGTGCTGCTTCTATTGCTATCAAATGCCTACTTCACATCTTGCTAAAAATTAGAGCTTCACAGATTTGGACAGCAAATGCGTATGACTGCAGGATGGGGTAATGCCACTAAACACAGAATTCCCTAGATTTTAGAAGACCAGTTGACTTCAACTCACAGAATTTAAATCCTAAAAGCATGTTAGGGTTTTTCTTTTCCAAAGAATGCTTACAACTTGGAAGAGTTAGGGTTATGTGAATCCTATATTATGCCAAAAATTGCATAGCCACAGTTATTATATTTGGCTCATTCTTCCTGGTATCTCTCTCACTGGACATTATCCTGGAGAAGTAAAAACTTCTGACTTCCCAAGACCCCACTTGTGTCCATTCAGCCCAGTGTCTCCTTGACCCCAAATTGCATTGCCTCTTCTTATCTACTTGGCCCATCTAACTCTCATTGCTCAGCTGATCTCCACTAGATATCCTGAAGAAAGCAGCCTTATTAAACATTCATTGTAGAGAATGAATAGTCAGTTGACTCAGACCTTCTGAAAAGAATTTTTATTTTATGGGGGAAGTTGTTAGTGTCCAATAGGTGGAATTTCAGGTGTAAACATCCACATATGGCATGGAGAGCAAGTGTTTTAGGGGGCACTGAGTCAGCCATGGATTTATATTTGCTCTTGACTGGTTTCTGAGAATCTGAGGCCTAAGTGTTGTCGCAGGTGGGTGGGTGGCCACATGGAACAGCAGAAAGGCAAATCAAGAAAATGAGAAAGACACAAGTATTCAGGGATCTGGGTTCTTTTCTTAGAAAGGAGTATATGCTCTGGTACATCAGTGACCTCAGTTTATGCCTTTTTCTAGAGAATAATTACAAAAGACTCACTGGTATGGATCTTGTCTTGCAACCCTTCAATTCCCTTTGATTAGATGCATCAATCTTGATCTGAAATCCTTGTATTTCCTTTTAAGAAGCTAAAGAAACTTCCTTGGGCAATGCATCTGTCAACTCATTGATCTTGAAACATACCCTTCTCCCTAATCCTGCTGATTCAGTGTCAGTCTGAGCTGCCCATGTTTGCAGAAGCCATGTCTGCATTTGTTCATTGTGGCATGCCAAATGCCTAGCATACTGTTTAGTGCATAGCATCCATCCAATAGACATTTGTTGAATAAGTGAATGAACCCAGATATAGCACTACAACATGGATAACAGTCTCAAGCTCTTGAAAGACCTGGAGTAGATGAATTGTCCAGGGCTTCTGAAGCCCCGAACAGACAGCGCTCTGTTATCAGGTCCATTCTTACTCTGACTGAAGACCAGCTCTTCACTTCTCTGCCTCTCTTCAAGGCTTACCCTCCTTGACCAGATGTTTTACTTTCATCCAATTCTTCTCCAGTGAGCTGTCCTTCTTTACAGCTAAGAAAATATGGTAGAAAAAAGAGACTGGGCGGGGGGGGGGGAGAGAACAAATAAAATGAAGGATTAAGGACAAAGAATATAGTTTATAGTTGTCATTTTCAAGCCTCAGTTCTTTGAACTATAACTTCTATTACAAGATGGAGGACTTTATCTTCCAAAATTCAAGGAAGACTGCATGGGGAAGGAGGCAGTGAAAAGGAGGTAGAGTAGCTGCTGGATCATACCCTATGGGGATCTGGCCAAGTTGGAGGGTCCCCAGGGAGGAGCAAGGGATGGGACATGGCACCATGCTCAGAAGGGGGTAGAGAAGGCAGGGGGAAGCTGGCAGTGCAAGGGCTCAGGGAAAGAAGCTGAGCAGTTCTGCTCAACATGACATCTGAGGGAAGAAAAGTCTAAATATACTGCAATGTGTATGTGAGCCATCCCTTCAATAACACCTAAGGTGAAGACCTGTTTGTTCTTCAAAGCTGACAATTATTGATTGGTATTGAATAGGCTGGCTGTAGAGATAAACCAATGACACTTGATTAATATTATTCTCAAAATAGCCAAAGATAGACAACCAAAGTTAGAAGGGAAATAAAGGTTCAGGAGAATCCTCTATAAAAGCTGTAATTCCCAAATACTCAGTTTCACAGGCCATGAACATATTAAAAAGTTTTTTGAAGCTAACTTAAATTTTGCCAAGGGAAGCCACTGGGGCAGGAGGATGGGGGTCTACCCTACATTAACACTATCATAACAGTAAGTTAAACACCAAAAAAATTGGAAAATATATACTTTAAAAATGAAATGCAGTTTTTAAAGTTGAATACATTTAGCTATGTGGAAACCCCTTTACTGTGAAACAAACAAAACAAACAAAAAAAAATTTTTTTCTCATTTCATCATGGACCAATGAAAATTCTTCATGAGTCCCAGTCAATTCATCATGAGACCAGTGTTTATAAGCAGCTGCCCTAGAGGCTCCAGGGCACACAGGCTTCTCTGAATCCTGAAGGAACTCCAGAACCCTCTCCCAAGAAAACACGGATACGCACACAAGCTTTTGCAGAGAACTTCAGGGAGTCATCTCTAAACTAAGTACTTGTACCCCAGAGAACCCATTGCACTAATAGAGATCAGTCATTTGAATTAAACATACCATGCCAGTAGTTTTTACAATCTTATCTTAATTTTATAGCTGTGCATACTAAGGCATAGCAGTTCAATAACTTACAGTCTATTACCATATGAATTAGTGGCAGACCAAGGAATAAAATTCATATGACCTAAGTTCAACATTGATTTAGCCAAGCTAGCTAACCCTGAGAATATAACATAATGAGCAAATGACATTTCCCCAAAGATGCAGAAAAGGAAATCAGCAAATCTACTCCTTTACTACCCTGGAGGCAGGAGTAGGGACTGGGAGTGAGGGATGGGGGGAGGGAAGAGGGCAACTGAAAACAGTGACAGTAGACAGAGAATAAAAGCCTACTACTTTGACATGAGAGGATAATATACTCACAAATCATTCAGGATATTTTTTAAGAGAGAGAATTGAGTAAATAAGATAGCTTCCTTCAATTCGCTTTGCCCTGGGGGGAGGATATAGGGAGGGGAGGAAGGGTAAAACAGGGGCTCAGGAAACAATTCCATTTAATCCTAACAAAATTAACATCCTAATATGTGAAAATCTTGAGTTTAGTTGCTACCCAGCAGGCTCTGATAATGCATGTGTGAGAATGCATATCACACATATGGAAGTGATATCAAATGTAAGGTATTATTGTTTTGTATGTAATCATTTTCAATGGTAAAGAAAAGACAACTCCCTTCCCACCACCCTCCATAAACTTTTTTTAGATCCCAGGGGTTTTTTTTAGATCCCAAGATTAGTAAGTCCAAGTATAGCTATTTAGCACAGCCCAAAGTCAGATTTAAATATAATAAGCAAGGTATAGTAAATATACTAGCATATATATAAATATATATATAATTATAAATGTATTAGAATCAAAGCTTTATTGAACTAGATTTCTCTGTACCACATTTGAATGATAAAATCACAGAAAACAAATAAATATTGGAGATATGTTATATATTATTTGTTTTTTATCATAGCCGATTCACTCTCCCAAACATTCCCCTCAGATATTTAGTATAATCACAATCTAGAGGAACCATCAGTGAAATGACACACTGTTCCTTCCATTGACACCAGCAGAATCTTCATTCCTCCCCGGGGCCTGAGTCTGGAAAAGGTGAACTTTATAATACCTGGAATTCCTGCTGATATGTTAATGACTTCATTCAGTACTCCTCTCAGGCATCTTTAGTCTCCAAAAGATGATTCTAGAAAGTACATTGCTTAATGTATTAAAAAACTTCTTTTTTTTAAAGATTTTATTTATTTATTCATGAGAGACACAGAGAGAGAGAGAGAGGTGGAGACACAGGCAGAGGGAGAAGCAGGCTCCATGCAGGGAGCCTGACGTGGGACTCTATCCCGGGACTCCAGGATCATGGCCTGGGCCAAAGGCAGGCACCAAACCACTGAGCCACCCAAGGATCCCCTAAAGTGAACTTCTAATGGTAGAATTTCAGATTAAATAACACCTGGTTGGAGAACATACTTGTAGTGGAAGGACACTTACCCAGCACAAGTTAAATCTTGCTATATTAGTTATTATTTTTGATATGTAGAATTGGCCTTGGCCCTGCTACTACTATTACTAGTAATGAGATGACTCTGTTTATGTATATTTGTATGGGTGTATGTTCATGCGGGTGTTAGTAATAAGGCAGCAAGCCAGGGAATTGATACATTTTTATTATTTCCTATTTCTGCTATCATAAATAAGGCTGATTTTCCCAAATTTAACTTTTTTCTTTCAGATTTGTTTTATAGAGTTTTAATTTTTTCTTTTTATACCCTATACTGGTTTTGTTTAAAAACGTATTAACTTCAATGAGAGATTTACTGAAATTTTCTATGTGACTTACTATATCACAGGTTTTTGTATGGGCTCCTGAGAAGGAGGTTTATTCTTTGAAGGACAGAGAGTTAGATATACATCTATTGGTACAGCTCTATGATCATTGACATTCTTCCATGTATTATTTTATTTTGTCTATTTGGTCAGTCATGGGCTGAAAGATGTGCTTTAAGTCTCTCGTGCCAATAACAGTCCTGTTCCTCCCTATTTCTCTTTGTATTTTTTTGCCTTATGTATTTTTATGTTAGGTGGTTTACTACATAAAGCTTCATAACTTTTGTTGTCATTGTGGATTCTGTGTCCTTCACCAATATACTTTGACTTTCTTAGTTTTCTGTGAGCCTTTTTGCCCATGAATTCAGTGTATATAGCACACAAGATATAGTCTCTGCCTCTGAATCCCTCAAATGGTGGTTGCTCCCTGTTGTACTTCTGTGTGCTTCTTTTATAGTTCTCTCTCCGCTTCTAACACACACATATATGTAATTTTTATCCTCCTTACTCCTCTCTATCCAGACTCAGCATTGTCTGGTTTCTTTAACAAATATCAAGTGCCTACCTGGGCTACAATCAGCCAGGTTCCTGATCTTAAGGCACTGAGAAAATAGACATGCACCTACCATACCTTGAGCACACAGCTGGACTCCCCAGTCACTTTCATCAGAAGATGCTTTGGCTCAACCATCCTTGTGGGAAGGCCAGTCCCCCATTCAGATCTTCAATAAGAGAAGTAATTTGAAGTGCAAGACATGCCATTCAATTCCTAGTGTGGCTCTCCTGTACCAAGGTGTGTCTCTTCCTCAGCTGGCCAGGTTTCTGCAACTCTGAATCAGTGCAGTATTTCATAACATTCTCTCCCTGTCATGTATCTCTACCAGCCTCCACATGTTATACTTCACATCCAAAGGCTGTACCTCCCAGAAGACACAGAACTACCACCAGTTTCTATCCCCATCACAACTTCCCCCAACACATACACACATGTCCTGCCTTCCTCCCATTTCACATTTCCTCCTTTGTTGTTTCCCAGAAGCTACAGAATGCTTATGCCAGTATAATTATGTTAGGGTCAATTAGGGGCTAGAGCTCTGGTCACCTCTAAATTATTCCATGTAGAAAAGACTACTGTAGAGGTGCCTGGGTAGCTCAGTTGATTAAGCAGCTGACTCTTGATTTTGGCTCAGGTCAAGATCTTGGGGTCATGAGATCGAGGCCTGTGTCGAGTTCCATGTTTAGTGGAGTCTGCTTGAGATTCTCTCTGTCACTCTCCCTCTGCTCCTCCCTCCACTTGGGTGCACACGTGCTTGAAAGGGAGAAAGAAAGAAAAAAAGAAAGAAAGAAGGAAAGAAAGGGGGGGAAGGAGGACGGAAGGAAGAAAAAGAAAAAGAAAGATCTTTAAAAAGAGAGAGAGAGGGCATCCCGGGTGGCTCAGTGATTTAGTGCCACTTTTGGCCCGGGGCATGATCATGGAGACCCAGGATCGAATCCCGCATCCGGCTCCCTGCATGGAGCCTGCTTCTCCCTCTGCCTGTGTCTCTGCCTCTTTCTCTCTGTGTCTCTCATGAATAAATAAATAAAATCTTAAAAGAGAGAGAGAGAAAGAGAACTATAACCCTTTACGTGCTTTATTCAAGCCCTGAGTCTGAGCCAGGGAGACATACAAAGAAGGAGGAATGGCATGTCCCTATCTTTATTCATGGGGGTAGGCTTTCTTCATTTCATAAAATTAAACATGGCTAGATTACGGTTTATTTTATTTTAATTCCAACAACCTTTCTAATAGTGGTAATTTCTCCTAGATTCTGTTTCTTGATGTTTCAGTTTCGGGTACTTCAGTGAGTTCTTATTTTCTATGACTTAGGTATTTCAGTCGGAAATTAGAGAGGCTGCAGCAGAGGCCTCTACTCCGATGCCACTTCAAATGTGAACTAGAAAAACAAAATTCAGCTGAAGGAGACAAGGCCACTATTCTCCATCTGCTTCCCTCTGTTACTGGTAGAATAAAACATCAATGATGAGTGTGAACAAGGATCCTATGAGCCAACAACATGGGTTTACAGCATGGGCAGCATACTCTACCACTCAAATTAGGTAGTGCTATGAAAATGCTTAAAACCAGTATGGTATCCAGTAAATATATGGTGCCTTTATTATAATATGTTATTATCACTGCAGTCTTGCATTCTAAAATTTCCTCTACTGCTATGTCAATGAGTGACCCATTCCCTAACGTTAAAAATAAGCATGATATTCTGATTCCTGAAGCTTATCAGAGCACAACAGTAATAGGCACCAGCAAAATGCCTTTAAAAGTTCAGGCAGAAGAAATTATAATTTCCTGAGAATAAGCATTTATTGTTTTCCCGAAGGCCAAAAAGAAGCCTTCCCCTCTGGTGGCCATAGCAATGTTGGATGCAGGAATTAGATACTCAGACAGCAGCCTTCACAGGGCACTGTTTTACAATAAGAAGCATTTCTGAGACGACTGGAAGTGGCCATAACGGCATGTAATTTAAAAGCACTATGAAAGGGAAAGTGGAACTGTGACCACATGCATTCTTTCAGTGAAGCGTAGTTAGGGAAAACACCAAAGTAAAAAAAAAAAAAAAAAAAAAAAAAAGCTATTTTTGGACTTCAATATCTCAGCTCTGTGAATGCTTCTGAGTCATATTTTATGAGGACGACACACTTGGTACTGTTGGGCCACAGCTCCCATCCAGCTGGGGGGATTAAGTGGCATTCCATTGTTGAGCACTTCCCAGCAAAATTGCTAGTGAGCTTCTGATTGCAAAATCTTTACCCTTGGCATTGACTTAAGTATCAGAAAGAACATGACTTGATTTTTCAAATCCCTGGTTGATATGCTGCTATTCTTAAGTTCTTTAACCATTCGTGTCCCCCAAGACTTTGGGAAGTCTTGGGGAAGCTGTAAAATTTCTACTTCTGATTCTTAATTTTTTAGTGAGCTAAAAACCTGTGGGGCACTTTTTCAATGACACATATATAGCAAGTAGACTTAATTCTCATGTTTTGACTACAGTGTCTTTTATACTGAGACAGCTAGGAAATTCTAAGTAGTTTAGAATGCACCATCAGGAGAATGCATACCAGCTGGAAGCCAGCTAGATTCACACACAAGAGTGTGTGCTTTAAAGCAGTGATCCCCATTCTATCCTAATTTGACTGGATAATGGCCAGATAGTTATTAAGATATAAATACATGCCCAGCATTTGGTTGAAACCTGGCGAGTTTCAAAAGAACAATGAGGAGTGGTTCACTAAATTAAGGATATGCAATTAAAACATATAATGTAAGTTTGTTTGTTTGTTTGTTTGTTTGTTTGTTTGTTTTAAGAGAAAAGGGAATATGATGGAAAGAACTTTGGCTTTTATCTTTCATTTCGGAAATGTTATTTGAACTTTCTGAGCCTGTTTCCATATCTGTAAAATCTCCCAAGTAATAAAATAAACTTAATGGTGTTGTTGAGAGAATGATAACTTAATAAGTATAAATAGCTTAGCGAAGTCTGGCTCATTTTGATGAGGCAAATGAGGACTAAAGCTAGAAGAAGCATCTGGATCTTGCCTCTGCTTTGAAGAGTCAAGGATTGACTCTTGTCAATTTCCAGAGTAATTCAGACTGGAGATATGGACACACAGTAATCATAGCACCCAGGAGACTGAGGTGGGCCCCAAGGTGCTATTAATTTTAATGCATCTTTATAATTTTAGATTGATTTCTTGGAATGGGAAAATAAGTTCAAAAATAAGGACATCTGCAAAATAAGTACATTCTCTCCTTCCTATGTGTGGGACTCTTAAAATACTGTCTGGCATGTGGTAAGTGCTTCATTAAATAATAACTAAGATGTAAGTTTTATAATGAAAGATATCATGAGAAGTGCTTTCAAACAAACAGGAAACATGCAGTGTCTGAATGAGGAGCACATTATATCCCTGTAGACAAAACCACTGGAGATTAAAATAAGGAAGTTGGAGGGGCACCTGGGTGGCTCACTGGTTGAATGTCTGCTTTTAGCTGAGGTCGTGATCCCGGGGTCCTGGGATCAAGTCCTGCATCAGGCTCCCCTCATGGAGGCTGCTTCTCCTTCTGCCTATGTCTCTGCCTCTCTCTATGTGTCTCTCATGAATAAATAAATAAAATCTTAAAAAAAAAACAAGAAAGTTGGAGTGATAAAATAAGGACCAGTGTGGTGAGTTAGTGGACACAGTACAGCTCCCACCCACAACTCATATACCTATCCTTTTTTCTTAACATTTTGTTCAGGTACCCACCACTCAGGGAAACTTCAGTTCTGTTGGAAAACCTAGTTGGGCTAGGGCAATGCTATCCTTATCCTAAGCAGTTAGTTCAAGTGCCACAGTAGGAATTCATGACATTCAATGAGTCAATCATACCACAAATCCACTCTAACTCAGGAAGTGAGTTAGGCGAGATAATCATTTCCAGCTGGTTGAAGTTGAGGATTCTATGATTTGCTGCTGAAGACATCCAAACAGAAACAGAGGACACCAGCTCAGATGGATACACCATCTCACAAGAGGAAATGTTGCCAGTGAGACCAGAAATTTGAAGTTCCTGGCTACAATGCCTTGTTCTTTCTTATCCTCATCTTAGAGACAACCCTTGCCATTAGTTTAAAAAAGACTTTAAATCCACTCACTTTACCAGGAGCATTGCCTATCAGACACTCCCTATGTTTGTTTCTGGAAGAGTCCTTCTCTGTGCATCTGTGGCTTAACAACTACCTTTACCATCACTTTGGTGGATATCCTTCTACACATCTCTTTAATTAGATACACATAATCTTGCACAAATGGCATCTTATTGATGTATGTTCTTTTGTAAGCTGATTTCCCCTCTGAACAATATGTCTCAAATAACATTTTTTGCCTGTCAATATAGATCTGCATCATCAATTTTTTTGCTGCATAAAAGTGATTTAATTGTGTATTTAACCAATTTCTCTTTGAAGGCATTTAAATTGCTTCTGAGTTCTTCATTGCTTATACTATGTCATATACACATCCTTTTATACTTGTCTAGTTATCTCCTTGAGATGAAGCTCTAGAAATTTCCTTTGGATTCGAAGTATATACATGTTTGACTCATTTTGTCAGGATTCCTTCAGTTACAAATAGGAGTTCTGATTAATGAAATAAAAATGTAAGGAATTGGGCAGCCGTGGTGGCTCAGTGGGGTTTAGCACCACCTTCAGTCCAGGGCGTGATCCTGGAGACCTTTGATCAAGTCCCACATTGGGCTCCCTGCATGGAGCCTGCTTCTCCCTCTGCCTGTGTCTCTACATCTCTCTCTCTCTCTGTGTCTCTATGAATAAATAGAATGTTTTTTAAAAAATTAAAAAAATGTAAGGAATTGAATATGTTACATAACAAGAAGTTTAGAAGTTGGGGCATTCTAGAGTTTAGTTAGCAACTCAGTAATGTCACCAAATACTAGATTTTTTCCATCCTATTCATCTGGTATCTTCGGTGTATTGCCCAGTCCTCAAACCTATCCCTCATGGGTACAAAATGGTGTCAGAATTCCGGACATCACATGGCAATACCTGTATGAAGAAAAGGGGCATTTCCTCCTATTCTCTTTTTATCACAAGGACAGTGTTTCTCAGAATCTCCTGTCAAATTCCCTTTTGTATCCCTTAGCCAGAATTGTCTGGACACCTAATGTGTTAGCTAAGAAAAGTCTAGGGATGAGGAGATCTCCAGAACAATTGTATCCACTATATTTTTACTATCAGTGCCTATTTTCCACCTTTTGTCAATCTGATAATACATAAAAAGATACCTTGTTTTTATATTAATTTATCTACTTACTGAATATCTTTTCAAATATCTATTGGCTGTTTTTGGCTCTTTAGTAAAATTGCCTGATTGTATCCTTTGTTCAAAATTTTTTCTTATTGGTTTGTAAGTGCTTTGGGTACATTAGGAAAAGTAAGTCTTGTATATTAGGACCCTAGATGCTGCTGATTTTTCCACTAATTGGCTATCTGCCTATTAAGATTATTTACACTGAATTTTGCCATACAGAATTTCTAATTCTTAGGTAGTCAAATTTATTACATTTCCCTTCATGGTTTCTAGCTTCATTAGTAAGTTTAAAAGTCCATGCCAACTCAAAGATCAAAACACATTCACCTGTGTGTTTTTAAAGAAATATTTCTTCTTTTAAGTGGCTAGCCATCTGTCGCAGCAAACATTAATTAAATAATTCATCTTCTCCCCACTAATTGGAGAATGCCATCTTTATAAGATACTAATTCCCATATATGTAAATTATTTGTGTACACCAGTTTTTAAAATGAGGCATTCAATAAATATTTACTGTTTTTTTTCAATGTTGAAAGTACCTTGCTTATGGATGAAAGTAGAAACAGAGATGAATTAGACATAACATTTGTCTTTAATTACACACATGCCTGTTAGTAAAAAACACAGGTACTGGACCAAGAGCGATTGGTTTGATTCCCAAGTTGTCCTCTTAGAAAAAGCTGCAACCTCATATGACCTCGAGTGCAATACTTAGCCCCACTCTGCTTCAGTTCTCTCTTGTGCAAAATAGGGTACTAATAATTGTACCTATTTCATAGAATTTATATAATTATTAAATGAGTGAATTCATGTAAAATACTCAGAGTCTGGCACAGAAGAAGAGCATAATAAATACCAGCTATTTCTTAAGCCTGGAGGTAGGGCATCATAGCGTTAAGGGTACACACTCTGGAAACACAGCACATGGGGTTAGAATCCTTCTCCCAACACTTACCAGGTGGGTTAATTACTTGCCATACCTCAGTTTTTTCATCTGTGAGATAGGGATAGTAATGATAACACCTCCTTCATGGGGTTACTGTAATGATTAAATAAATTGATATGTGTAAAGTGCTTAGAGTAACATCTGACACACAGTAAGCACAAATACATAAAAGCTATTTTTATTACCCAGGGAATATCTTCACTTGATTCCAGACAATTTCATATCCTGACAGTAGGACTAAATGAGGATGGAAAATGATTCTGGGGTGCTTAGGTTGACTTTCCATTATTGAACCATCTAACTGAATAAGCAGAGCAGTAGTTTCCAAGAAATTTTACCTCTCGCATCTACATTTTTCTTTGTTTTGGAGGAACAGCACTGGAACTCTAGAAGAAACAATAGCTAATGCTAGCTACATAGTTTCATCTATGTACAAACATTAGACTCCATAATGACTTTCATAAAACATAATTAGATTTAAACCAGATTTGGGGCACCTGGGTGGCTCAGTCGGTTAAGCATCTGCCTTTGGCTCAGGTCATGATCCTGGAGTCCTTGTATTGAGCCCTTTGTCAGGCTCTCTGCTCAGCAAGGAGTCTGCTTCTCCCTCTCTGTCTGCCTTTGTACTTTCTCCCTCTCAAATGAATAAATAAAATCTTTAGGAAAAAAAAAAAGATTTAGACCAGGTTTGCTCTCTCTTTCAATCCTGTTATGATTTGAAATAAGCTCTTTGCTTTTCCATTGTTTTTTAGCCAAAATTATCAGAAAGAACACATGCATTGAATTTTGGTTTTTGCTTTCTCCTCAATTATATCCAGATCCATTATTACTGCCTTGACTACAAGAAACATTTTTAGTTTGACCGGGGCATTTTTTCCCTGCTCCCACCCACCTTCTAAACCAAGGGTAGGCATTATACATGATTATGGCTATCTAAAACTCCACATGTGGCCTCTGAGTGCTGTGCATTGCATTTGGATCTGTGGTGTAGCTGGTGGGTGTGTGTAAACATGCACAGCCAGTCCACTCTCTGGAGACTGCAAATTCAGGGAGCTCTGTGACATGTTGCTTCACAAAGGGCTACATGCTGTCCTTGAAGACTGCTATGCTGGGAGGCCCGTGTCATTTTAACCAGGCCATCTCCTTCTGGGATCACAATAGGTTCTTGGTCAACAATAAATGTCTGTATTTATCCTTTTTGTGAAATGTAATCAATTTTTTTTTCTCCAGCTTCAATTATACTATAGAAAACGGGAAGTCCTGGATATGAAGAGTAACCTAGATGTTAAAAAAAGATACTCTTGGGGATCCCTGGGTGGCCAGCGGTTTAGCGCCTGCCTGTGGCCCAGGGCGCGATCCTGGAGACCCGGGATCGAGTCCCATGTCGGGCTCCCCGTTGCATGGAGCCTGCTTCTCCCTCTGCCTGTGTCTCTGCCTCTCTCTCTCTCTCTCTCTCTTTCTCTCTCTCTCTCTGTGACTATCATAAATTTAAAAAAAAAAAGATATTCTTTGTATTTTTTCTCTATCAGACTCTCCTATTGTCTGCCAGTGTTTTATTGATCCAGATTAGACAATGTACCTAAAAGAGAAGTAGGGAAAAGATTCTTAAGACGAGAAATGAAGATTTCAAAAGTGTGTATTTCAAACTGCATTTACGCAGCTGCAACTTGTCCTTTAAAAAAAAGCAAAAAGTAGGTAAATTGAAACTTCAGATTGAGCCTAAGCTGATGAATTCTATGAATTCAGTATGAAAATAGCCAAATCCTTTCTCTTTCTCATCCCTGAGGATTGAGAAAAGGAGAAGAAGCTAACATTTGGGGATGGAGTATATTTGGAAAGAGGAGCCTACACTATCCCCACCACCTCCCTCAACCAAGCCTGTTTGTCTTTACTATCACCCATCAGTGGAACCGAAAATACCATTTATGCTGAGCTTAACTTAAGACCTAGGTGAAGGTGAACAGATTATTTTATCTGTAACTAGATATTATTTCTGTGACCAAAATTACTCTCTTATTTCTGGGTGAGTTTATTTTTTTAATAACATCCACCGACACAGTCAAGCAAACTGAGTTTGATTCTAAGAGACTCTGATACATCAAATGAGAGCAAAAGTATAAATAAACACAGTGGATGGGAAAGGGGTCCTTTGGTTTCAAACTTGGCTGTAACATGCATTGTTATTTGTCTTCTTTGACTCATGTCTCCCTTTCCTTGAAATTTCTCAAATTAAAACCATAATAAGAAACAGCCACAGAGCCTGGCATTTATTATTTTCTTGTATTTGTCAACATGACATATTCTCATAAATCCCACTGAAAAGTGAAGATGATGTGTGAAGAAGATACTATATTCAGATGGTGCCAAGGAGGGGGGGGGAACCCTCTCTTTTATTGCTTTCATTTAATTAAGAACTTCACTGTACTTATTGGAATTTGAAAAGTAAAGCACCAATGTGTTCTCTGCTTGTGTTGCCTTATTTGAGAAAAAAAATAACTTAAGAGCCTAGGGTTTGGGGGCACCCAGGTGACTCAGTTGGTTAAGTCTTGGTTAAGCGTCCAACTCTTGATTTTGGCTCAGGTCATGGTGTCTCCAGGTAGGGAGTTTGAGCCCTGCATCTGGCTCTGTGCTGTGCAGAGAGTCTGCTTGGGATTCTCTCTCTCTTTCTCCCTCTGCCTTCCCTGAGTGTGTGTGTGCTCTCTCTTTCTCTCTCTCTATCAAATAAATTTTTTAAAATAAGAATCCAGGGTCTGTATTAACAATATTATATTGCATAACTTCCACTGACCTAAATGCCTTAATTACAAAGCTCTTTGAAGCCTCTTCCCCTAAAGCTGACTGAAGAAGATTCTTACATTTTTATTGTCTCCTGTTTCCTAAATATGACAAGCCCAAAGAGGTAGAGATGTATCAGTCCACTTAAGGCTTCAAGGTTTTGTGACAAAACATCTGCTAGACCTAGCAGGGATGAATATAACCATAAAAACCTCACTTGCTACCTGGGGAAATGTTGGGAACAGTTGACTGTTTTTCAAAATATTCCATAAGCGATATATTTTCTTTCTCTTTTGATTGTATGAGGGGCAGAAAGCAAGAAATCAAGAATACAAGCTCTTTTCTCTCACTAGAAGAGACAAAGAAGCAGCAAAGAGCTTAGCTTGCATTTGAAATGCCTAAGTATTTGTGCATGAATGAACGGGAGCAGATGGTAGGGAGGTCTCCCAGGGAATGTGGGTTTGGATAGGGTGGAAGATGTGTGAATAGCAGCTTAGAAAGCCAATAGTGAATTAGTGACACCATGCAGATAGCAGGGGTCCAGAGAAATGGTAATTGGGACAAAGACTGGTAC
Organism: Canis lupus dingo; assembly: GCF_003254725.2. Taxonomy (NCBI): domain Eukaryota; kingdom Metazoa; phylum Chordata; class Mammalia; order Carnivora; family Canidae; genus Canis; species Canis lupus. The sequence continues at coordinate 21,047,455 of NC_064244.1, forward strand.
TATAGAAATACTGAGAAAAAATACTTTTAATTTTTTTTCCATTTGAAATGGCTAATGAATTTAGCATGTAAAAACTGAAAAGGGTAAATATCTTCAGAATGAAAGCAGGCATTATTTATAGTCTTTTTAATTCTTCAGTTGCTGTTTCAGAAGCTTTGTGACAAAGCAAACAATCTGGTGATCATTGAGGGCCTGCTGTATATACATGATCCATGATTTTAGGTCTTGAGTGTGTGTGTGTGTATGTGTATGGGTGTGTGTGTAGCTAGAACAGCATAGGGATGGAGAGTATAGGAAAGTCAAAAGAAAGGGAATACAACCCTTACTCTCTATTACTGAGAATCTTATTGTCTAGATGGGAACACAGATCTCATACAGACATGAACATTAACATTGCATCTGGAAAGAACAGATCCATTAATGCATATTCATAATGCAACTTGATAACATAAGCTTCTTGCATCTTCCTTGGAAGAAAATGAAGCATTGACGTATTAATTTATTAACAAAGTGAGTATGGTTGAGTTGCTAGGGACAAAAGACCAGATGATACTATGTGGCTGGGGGTGAGTTTTTCCCTGGAGTGAATCGGTGCCCTCACTACCTATCTTCCTGGGAAGAGGCAGAAAGTGAAGACCCAGCCAAGTGGACTTGAGATGGTGATAGAGGGAATTACTCCCTCTCACGGGATCCAAGAAGGTAGTTTTCCCTGAAAATGAAGCCTGGAGAGACCTAGACAGCCTCCCTCATCCATGGAAGACTCTCCAGGCACTGGCTGTGTAGCAAACTCTAGGATGGGTCTACACTTACACAGAGCATTTTTAATTTTTCTTTGAGTTATTGCTGAATCTTCAATAAGACCTTATAAAAGTTTCAGCTTTGTCTCAGTATAGTTTGGGAAATTAGAGCAAAGCTAGTGTCCATTCTTAGGACAGAGTTATACAGGGAAGAAAGAACAGTGTCCCCTGTCTCAAAATTGAAATTGGGGTAGCAGTGTCCACATAAGGAAAGACAATTTCTCCAGGGCTGCCAGGAACAGAGGCGATGGCAGGAGCGTTGCAGTTGATGGAAGGGCCAAAGCCAAGGAATCAGAGCTATTTGCCCAGTACAAACTGAAGACAAGGCTTCAGGAAGTGCTCAGAAACAGCAGGGGTCTTTTTGATGGAGGCAGACTGATACCATAATAATCTGGGTATAAAAAGCAAGTAACCTTGTTTAGAATTCAAAGGCGGGTGAGTCCTACCTAGGCTGTGGGAGTCAAAAATCAACAACTAAAAGTACTCAGTGTCATAGACTGAAAACTATGCCCCCCAAACTCATATGCTGAAACTCTACACTGGAATGTGATGATACTAGGAGGTAGGGACTTTGGGAGAGAATTGAGATTAAATGAGGTCATGAGGGTGTGGCCCTTATGAATAGGATTGGTGCCCTCAAGAGTCATAAGGGCACTGGCCTCTCTGCTCTGTGTCATGTGAGGGAATAAGGAGAAGTCTATGTCTGTACTCTGGAAGAGATCTCAGTCATCCTGGCACCCTCATCTTGGACTTTGCCATCTCCAGAACTGTAAGAAATAATTTCCTGTTGTTTTAAGCCACCTAGTCTATGGTATTTTTGTTACAGCAACTACGAGAATCTAAGGCACTCAGGCAATGCAGAAGAAAGAAGTTGCCTGCAGTGGATGAGGATAGTAAGCTACGGATCATGGGAGAGGTACATTTGAAGTAGAATTCTAGGGACAAAAGGGAGGTGGAAAAAAAGAGCATTCCAATTTCCAGCCTGGGTAGATGTGCAGGGCTAGGCTCTGCTGATAACAAAGCTATATGATTTACATGATTTTCAGGCTGTGCAGGATGTTTCCTGCATACTCTGACCCCAAGACCTTCACATTTTACAAGGCATTACTTAGCAGGTCCAGAATGACTCACAGTGATCTGGTTCTCCTTCATTGCAGCTAATCAGCCATACTCTACCATCATGGATCAGTGGTCAGGAGTCTCCATTAACACGTCACCGTGGAGAGAGACACAGTTCCATGACCTCGTTTCCCTCATAGCTGTTACTAGCTTGAGAGAGAAAACAGAAATCAGAGAATCAAAAAACAGTGTTTATGAGGTTCTGGCTCCACCATCTCTGCAGGAATCCTTCAAATCATTTCCCCATGCACTCTGGGAGTGCTCAGGAAGAGGTCTAAGCTGTGTGCATTAGTTTCCAAATGCTGTCATGACAAATCACCGTGGACTTGGTGACTTGAAGCAACACACCTGTTTCTGCCACAGTTCTGGGGCCTTTGGAAGTTCAAATCCAAGCTGTCAGCAGGGTTGTTTCCTTCTGGAGGCTCATTGGGAGAGTCTGTGCCATGCCTCCTTCTGAGCCCCTCGTGGTTGCCAACAATCCTTGGTTTTCCTTGGCTTATAGATGCATCTCTCCAGTCTCAACCACCATCATCACATGGGCTGTTCCTCTCTGTGTGTCTGTCTCTGAGCCTCTTTTTCTCTTTTTACAAGGGTACCGGCCATGTTGAGTTATGGGTTCAACTTAGCATGACCTCATCTTACATCTATAACAATCATATTTCCAAAAAAGCTCTTGTTCTGAGGCCCTGAAGACATGAATTTGGTAGAGGGATACTAGTCAACCAGCACAGTGTGCAAGTGAAATGTTTCTCTCAGTAACTTTCCGGCATTGATTTTCTTCCAACCCTGCTCTGGGCCCTCTCCCTGGAGAGATTTTATTGCCAATGCCACTGAGGCTCCATTAAGCTGTCATTGCGCTGTGCAAACCCACACCATCCATGCATCCACTGAAAGCTCAGATGCCACTCCCCTCCCACAGTGTCAACCCTCCCCCTCACCAATGACAAAGCCTGTTGGGCTGTTCCCCAGGCTGGTGTCAACCAGAAAGGTTTGAGGGAAACTGCCCTTTAAGTTCTGACTCTTTGATTTCCAGCCTCCCTCTCGAGGTCCCAAGCAAGAGTCCTTGGGATGGAGGCACTAGAGCACACTGAGTAGCAGACTTGCTATTCTCACATTCAGCCCACCTTCCCAACACAGGACACAGTGTCTTCTCTTGCAGGACATGGTGCTCTCCTCTAGAGTTATTTGCAGGAGGCTACATGTACCTCCTCAGGGACCCCTGGTGTGGCTATGCCATGGATCCTCCCAAATATACTCAGATGAGTCTAATCCCCACACGAACATGGAAGACAGTTGAAATAATGTGGCCATTGAGCAGGACCACATGACCTGGTCATGGAAATGCAGAGATAAGGATGGGTATGAAATGTTCAGCAAGGAGAATCCTTCCAAAGTGAAAGAGATGAAGATTCAGTTCAAAAAGAGAAAAAGAGAGGACATTTAGAGGCAAGAGATTTGGGTCAGACCAATACTTGTCAATTCTCGATTCTAAAACATCAGCTATGTGTCCAACAATTCAAATCTACCACTATCTATCTGGACTTAGTGTCAGATCCCACAAGTCCCACAGATGGCCCTCACTTCAGATGCCAATCACAGGTCTCAGGCTTCCCATACTTTGTCCAACTGGCTGTAAATAAACAGGTCATATAATGCCCTCCTCGAGTTCAGTAATTTGCTGGAATAACTCACAGAAGTCAGAAAATACTTTCCTATACTTACTGGTCTATTATAAAGGCTATAACTCAAGAACAGTCAGATGCAAGAGGTGCATAGGGTGAGGTTTGGGGAGGGGAGAGTGCAGAGCTTCTACTTCCTCTCTTGGGTGTGCCACCCCTCCCCCAGCACCTTGATCTGTTCACCAATCCGGAAGCTCACTGAACCCTGTTGTTTAGTGGTTTAGCAAGGTTTCATTATGTAGGCATGATTGATTAAGTCATTGGCCTTCGTCATTGAACTCAATCTCCAGCCCTAATGACATCTCCAAAGGTCAGGGGGTGGGGCTTAAAGTTCCAGCTCTTTAATAGTGGCTTGATCTTTCTAGGGACCAGCCCCACCCTTTAGCTATGTAACCCTGCCTCCCCAGTGGATCATCTCATTAGTGTATGAAAGAGTAAATTCTAAAGGTTTTAGAAGCTCTGTGCCAGGAAGAAAGGACTAAAACCAAATATTCATTTTTTAATTATACAACAATGCTAATTTATATTTTCTTGCATTTCTGATTACTCTTTAATTATTTCCCTTTTTTTTAAAGATTTTATTTATTTATTCATGAGAGACACAGAGAGAGAGGCAGAGACACAGGCAGAGGGAGAGGCAGGCTCTCTGCAGAGAGCCCCTTGCAGGACTCCATCCTGGACCTCGGGATCATGCCCTGAGCCAAAGACAGATGTTCAACCGCTGAACCACCCAGGCATCCCTCTTTGATGATTTCTTAACAGAAGTAGTCTTTCTAATAACCCAAGCATCACTTAACTTCTGTAAGCCTTCATCATCCACAAAAGAGGATAATAATGGAACCTACCCCATAGGCCTTCATGAGAATTAAATAAGTTAATTCATGCAAAACTCTCAGGACAGCAGTGCTGGGCACCAGGGAACAGTTCAGTACCTAAGAGCAGTTTCTGCCAAATGTGCCTTTGATACAGGTTCCGAGTGCTTTACCTTATTAACTCATCCAATCTTCACAACCCTTGGGGATGAATACCTTGAGCCCCATTTTACAGATGAGAAAACTGAGAAAAGTTAAGGAAGTTCCTGACCCAAGGCAGTTTGTAGGCTATGAAGACAAAGCCTATGCTCAAACCATGACTTTTTGTTTCCACATAGTAGGTGCTCAGTAAATTATTGGCATGAGAATCTGGGCTACATGGAGGTATGCCAAGCATGTGGAAAGACAACTGTGCAAACAGAGCCAACACACAAAAGCAAAGTACTTCCTCATATTTAACAAAACCATCACACAACGAGTTTCAACTTAAAAAAAAAAAAAAAAATCCAACAGCCCCTGAGGAAATTTGAGAGGAAAAAAGATTGAGACCATTGTGAATTATGAGGAGTGGAAGGACAAGATTTTGGCTGACCTCTTTCTTAATGTACCAACAGCCACACTGGGGGATCCTAGTTTTAAAAGGCCAGAGTGCACCTTTGGTTCTGAAAGTTCTAGAATGCTTGCCAGCACATTTCTCCAACTTCCTGTCCCCAACTTATTTTGAAGACTCTATCATGTATGAAACTCTACACTTCTCCATAAATTGCTTATTTATACGGACAAGTACCTCCTCACCCCAAACTTCCCTACTGTACATTTGGAATTCTAATGAGCTTAATTGCTCTGTTTACTAGCTTTAAACTTCTTTACTTGAAGAAAGTATAAGAAAGGTCTCAGGTACAAATTAAACCAGTCCATCAGTGAACCAAGAATACAACACTGGACAAAACCAACATTTTTTTCCCAGAGAGACTGCTCCTCACCTTTTCAGGTGATCCTGTGAGCTCCAGGTTGTTTCTTAATGAAAACTCTGGTAGTCATGACCACCCAGCTTTTTGAAGAAAGCAGTTCTCTCCAACATTCCACCAGGATTTTGTTGTTCAGGTCAGCTCCTATCACGTTTCTTTTTTTTTTATTTTTTTATTTTTTAAAATTTTTTAAAATTTTTATTTATTTATGATAGTCACAGAGAGAGAGAGAGAGAGAGAGAGAGAGGCAGAGACATAGGCAGAGGGAGAAGCAGGCTCCATGCACAGGGAGCCCGACGTGGGACTTGATCCCGGGTCTCCAGGATTGTGCCCTGGGCCAAAGGCAGGCGCTAAGCCACTGCGCCACCCAGGGATCCCTCCTATCACATTTCTGAACAAACTGTAGGAACTGGAGTATAGTCAGTGAATGGAAATCTCTGAAATAACCAAGTAACGTGAGTAACCAAAATAACATAAGTTCACTCCTTAGTGAGTCAAAGATAGAAACTATAGCAGGTGAGTTGTTACAAAATAAACTTGATTTGTAGCAAATAAGGAGATCGTCGGGATTGACTTTCAAAGCCATGATTCCTTCTATTTAGGATTAGGATGAATATTTAGATAGGGAAGACTTGCATCATATATAGGGACAGGCCTAAAGTCACTAGCATGCCTTAAGGAAACATACCTATACATATGTTGTATGTGATGTAAATGAGGCTTGTGCTCCTCCTTGGGCAGAGATTTTAGTGTTTTAATGAGGTAAAGGTAACTGTTGTCACTCCATGGCCCATCTCTGCAGGCGCAAGTTGGGAGTTGAGCTCAAGCTGGTCTGGGTTGTCTGGGCCACCAGAGTCCAGCAGTCACTATTGCTTGAGGAGTAGTTTCAATTCCCATCATGGGATATTATCCCCATACTGTCCATTGCCTGAGTTAAGAGAGAAGCTGGGAAGAAGCTAAGGAAAAATGTGGGACAAAAGTCAGTAGGTCCAAGCAGGTTGGCAGTCAAGGTCAGGTGTTGGGGTCCAGCTAGTAACCCAGGCCCAGCAGGAAAGAAATATTTTTGTTTTAGTAACAATGGGAGAGACTCTCATTCTGTTAACAAAAATTACTACTGCTTTTATTACTATAAGACTCTGCCATAATGTAATAAGTGGGTAGTTTACAAAAAAAAAAAAAAATTCAGTCACACAAAATTGAGGGACCGTGCTATTTAAGGAGCAAATGCAATGAATAAGGCAGTCTCACAGCTCACTGGCCACACTTTCCTTTTTTTTTTTTTTTTTTTTTTTTATGATAGTCACACAGACAGAAAGAGGCAGAGACATAGGCAGAGGGAGAAGCAGGCTCCATGCACCAGGAGCCCGATGTGGGATTCGATCCCGGGTATCCAGGATCACGCCCTGGGCCAAAGGCAGGCGCCAAACCGCTGCGCCACCCAGGGATCCCTTGCCACACTTTCCTAAATTGGTGCTTCACCATCCAAATCCATTCCAGTTCCAGCAGTTTGGATGGGCCTTGAATATTCACAGGGACCCTCCTGAGTCCGAAGCTGGCTTTGAAGACAGTGGCAGCCATCCTCTTAATATCATGGTAGGCTGGTTCATTCTTCAGCCTAATCCAAAGCCACTGGCTACAGCCTTGTGTCCACCCCACCCCCACCCCCTTCCTGGATTTCCCCTAACTTCCTCTTCTTCCATGAGATCTCTACTTCCCTCCCGCATTATCTCGGGATCCCACTGAGGAAGAACACAGAAATGATGTCGTTTACAGAGTGACAATGTGGTAAACTGTGTGTTAAATGCCTTATACATTTTTCATTAAGTGGTCAGAACAGCTCTATGAGGTGGGTACTATTGTCCCCACTGGAGAAGGAAGCTGAGGGTTGACTTCAATGGTCTACCACAGGCTCCACCGTGGGGAAACAGCAATGCCATGATTCTAACTCTGCTCTGCGTAACTCCAAAGCCTCTATTCCATGCTGCTACCTTGCCATTCACTGGTATTAAACCCCAGAGTCAGGGCACCTGGGTGGCTAAGTCCGTTAGGCATCTACCTTCGGCTCAGGTCCTGATCCCAGGGTTCTGGGACTGAGTCCTGCATTGGGCTCCCTGCTCAGCAGGGGAAACTGCTTCTTCCTCTGCGGCTCCCCCTGCTTGTGTGCACTCTCTCTCTCTCTCTCCCTCATACAAACAAATAAAATCCTTAAAAAAAAAAAAATAAACCCCCAGAGTCATGTTCTCCCATACTTTTTAGATGTGGAAATTCCTCAAAGGGGAAATTTCTAAGATGGAAAGTACTTTTCATTCCTAACATTTCATGTTTCATGTTATAGTCAGTTTTGCTTTCTGTGTTATTCAGCACTAGTACAATGGGGTTCTTCTTTAGGTTTTCAGAGCACAGCCAGGAGAGGAGTAGACAGGAATGTTGAAGTTAGCTTCCCCATTCACTGATAATCAGCTGATTAAAGACTGCATAGGTTAAAGATGGTACAGAGCTCACATCAACCCCTTTGACTGGCCTCTAAAATAACCAAAGTTTTGGTTTCAAACTGTGCTCCAGTTTGAAAAACTGAAATGAACACAGTGGCTTCTTTTTCCTTCCTGCACATATATTTACATACATTTTATTTACAGTCTTTGAAGCAAGGCGTTCTCAAGGTAAAAATCCCAGTAAAGATGATCAATCTTGAATTGGAAGTTTTTAAAAGGAGATTCTCCAAAAACATCTAGCAGTCAATCTTAGACACAGGCCATGGTTATGGTGCAACTCCAGCTATAAGATGTTCTTTCCCTCCCAACAGTTTGCAAAGCCAATACCAGATTAGTCACCTCAGTCTGGGGCTTCAGAAGACATTCTGCTGCTTTGTCTTAGATGAATGGAATGGATGGGGTCTAAGTCTGGGCCCCCTTCCAGTGTGGTCTGCAGTGCTCCAGGCCTGGACCTTTTGCCTCCTGTAGACCCACTTAGCTGCCACTCCAGGAATCTCCACAAAGGCCAATTCTTACAGAGCTCCTTGAGGGTGAACATTCTCATTCCATTCCCATCAGGGGACAAGAAGAGAACAGAAAATCCCTATAGACTACATGCTGGTAGGCGGGCATATGAAGAACTTTTCACCTGGACCTTCAAGACAGTGGTATTGTTTGGGGGCTTCACTGTGAGCTACTGGTCTGGTACCACCAAAGCACATCAGAATCTATGCACAACCTTCACTCCTAGGAACCAGGAAGCTGTTCTTCACATCGATTCTCCCAGGCAAGGACAACAACAAGAACAAAATTAAATTGCAAAGATAAAGAAGTTGAAACAAAGCAATTTGCAATGACATATTTCCACCATGAAGAATCTATTCCTTACTAATGTTGGATCTATTTAGTGGAATTAAAATTTTGACAGAAGTCATCAAAATTCTGTTTAGATGAAGACATCACTATGTTTCACAGAGGATTGTTCCACAATAGTCTGAGAGTGATGTTGGAAATGGAAACTCAAATCAGAAGGAATATTGATAGCATGGTCCCAGGATGCAGCTCCATAGTTTATAAAGACCTTGCTCTTTTCCTTCTCTGGATAATCCCTGGCAACCAGCCCTGGTGAACATGCTGCACAATAGTGGCAGTTACCACTCGGTGGGATTTGATATCTCCACATGTGGATCAGTTTGGATTTCCCTTATTAGAGCAGCCACAAAACCATTCCTTTCCCCAGTGTTTAGGCTGCTTCAGACCAAAGCCACGCAGGATACTGAAACCTTGCTCATCAAAGCATTCTAGCTGACGGCACCAAGGCCAGGGCCTTGATCATTGCCCTGAGCAAGCAGAAATGATTTCCTCTCTTGAGTCAGGAATCAGAAAGCCTGGAGCCAGGGATAAAATCACCGGAGACACCAGTAAAGCTGAAAATGACCTCTACCTTGGCATTAACAAGTATTAGAAAAATTCTGCCTTTCGTTTTCTTAAAATATGGTAATATTAAGCCCTTTGGGCTCAGTTGATCTGGGAAAAAGAATTTTTCAAAAAAAAGTTACAGAACAGCTTTGCATGTTGCCCTGTGTCTTTTTAATAATATGTTGAAGGGGTGCCTGGCTGTCTCAGTCAGTTGAGCATCTAACTCTTGACCTTGGCTCAGGTAATGATCTTGGGGTCTAGAGATTGAGCCCCATGTTGAGCTCTGTGCTCAGGAGGGAGTCTGCCTGAAATCCTCTTTTTCCCTCTGCCCCTCTCCCTGCTCAAGTGCAATAAATTAATTAATTAATTAATTAATTAAATAAATAAATAAATAAATATATGTTGTAAACACTGCTTTAGCAGAACAGAAAAAGTGGCTCCTATATTCCATTAAGTTTTCACCCCAGCGTTTTATACAGAAGAAAGTGTCACAGTTCCCAACCACTGCAGTCATTATAGAGCAGTAGAGATTGTAAAAGTCAATCGTGTCTTAAGCAAATATTTCAATTATTTCAACACGTGTTGACAAAAGTGAATCATAATTTGTGTGTATGCCAGGACACATCAGAGCTGGTGACCCAAAAGGTCTAGAGGCCTACAGGATTTGGTTAGTAAACTTGAAAGTATGTTTCAGTGATCCAAACTTAGTAAAATAGCACTTATTTATATTTATGCCAAACACATATCCTAGTAAATTTGTTTCGAATATAGAAATCACCATAAGACAGGCCAAAAAACAGCAGTCAGTGGACAATAGTGGTGCTGACTGTGGGTGTTAAAAAGAAGGAATACACACACCCCGTTGAACTGAGGAATGCTCTATGAAGACACTGGCCTTTGAGCACCTTGAGAAAGTAGCACAATTTCAGCAGGAAGACATCAAGGGGAGAAGCCCTGTCAGGCGTGTAACATGGAGTGGAAAGGCAGGTGAATGCTGGGAAGAGATGAAGCATAGGGATGTGTTAGGCTGTAGCAGAACTCACATGAAGTCATAGGAGCAGAGACCAGAGCGTACTGCCTAGCTGGTAAAGGCATCACTGAAATTAATCTAGTAGACAAGAGGGGGACATTGAAAGTCCTGGAACAGAGAAGGATTGCAGATAAAAGCAGTGTTTCGTGAAGACTTTGGTGGTGGCTTTATTTCTTTACCAATATTGCCATGACAAAGTGTGTAACTTAAAACAACTTAAGTTAACTTAAGTTAACTTAAGTGTGTTGGCTTAAAACAACACAGATTTATTCTGTCACAGTTGTGGAAGCTGGAGATGTGAAATCAAGGCATCAACAGGGCCACACTCCCTCTGAAGGCTCTCAGGGAAAACCCGCTGTGTGGCTTTCTTGTAGCTTCTGCTGGTTGCTGACAGTGTTTGGCATTCCTTGGCTTGGAGACACTCTACTCTGTGTGTGTCTTCACATGGTATTCTCTCTGTGTGTGACAATGTCTCCCTGTCAAATTTGCCTCTTCTGATAAGGACACCAATGGTATTGGATTGAGGGTTCGCCCTAAGACGGGATGATCTCATCTTAACTTGACTAATGTCTGCAATGACTCTTTCCAAATGAGTTCACATGCATGGGTTCCTGGTGGACGTGAATTTGAGGGGGAACACTATTCAACCCAGTCAAGTAGCCAAAAGTAAGAATTAGCATGAGGAGAACCTTGCAACAGAGAGATCAGTTGCGGAGCCCAAAGCAGCCGATAAAATGATGGAGGTCCAAGATGATAACAACCCTGGGGACAGAGAGGAGAGGGAATGTCAAAGGCAGAGTCAGTTTACAAGTTTACATGGGTGACCAGTTGGAAATGGGGAGGAAGGGAGTTAAAGGTGACCCGAGATGGGGAGACTAGCCACCTGGGTGAGTGGTGGTGCCACCAACCCAGATCACCAAGTAGAAAGCCTTAACTAGTATAGTGAGAAATTATTTTGACTTTGTGTTTTATTGAGTAATTTTGACAAAAGATGTAGCTGTGTGTGGCTGTCCAGGCAACTGGGCCACAGAGGCCAGAGTGCTGGACAGGAGTCAAAGCAGGGAGTGCACACTTAGAAATGAGGTAGCCCAAGGAGCCAGAGGAATTATCAAGGGAGTGGATAAAATCCCAGACTGCTGTGAGAGGATGCAGGGGGAAGGCAGAAGCTAGAACTGGGGAGAACAGCTCAGTCACATGTCAGAGAGGAAGAGGGGGATGGGAAAGGCGGGGAGAGAATTCAGGAGGCCAGTGGGCAAGAACTGAGGTGGAAAGGGGAAGAAAAACATGGTCTTGTGGGTAAAGCTTGTGATTTGGCCCTCCGATAAATGTAAACATACATTCTAGGACAATTCCTTGGAGTATTACTTTTGTACCCACACAGGACAACAAATTTGAGAATTTCTTCAAAATAACATAGAATATATGGTGGAAATGACCCATAAAGAGAAAAATCCCTCAGAAATAGATTTGTATTCAGTCCTCAGTAACTTCAGTATTATACTTTCAAGATTTTTGATTAAGAAAACATTCTTTTCAACATGTAGACAGATAACATCACAACATGTTGCAAGTAAAAGTATCCTTTTTAAAAATGTTGTCTAAGTCGTGTCCTATCTCTACACTTAAGATTTTCAGTGTTTTTTTTTTTAAAAAGATTTTATTTATTCATGAGAGACACAGAAAGAGGGAGGCAGAAACATAGGCAGGAGAGAAGCAGACTCCCTGCGGGGACCCCGATTCAGGACTCTATCCCAGAACCCCGGAACCGCGACCTGAGCCAAAGGCAGATGCTCAACCACTGAGCCACCCAGGTGCCCCAAGATTTTCTGTGTTTTTGAGCTTTATGTAAATATAACCACACTATACGTACCCTTTGTATCTAGCTTCTATCACTCAAAAATATATTCCTAAGATTAAACCCATATTCATCAACGCAACTGAGGTTCATTCATTTTTATTGATGTATTTTATTCCATTACACAATCATTTAATATGAATATACTATGTATTTTTCTCTTCTTATGATGGGCATTTGAATTGTTTTCATTTTGGAACAATTATGAATAATGCTACTATGACAATCCCTGGGCATATCTTTTAGTGCTCATATGGACACATTTCTTTTGGGAGTCTGCCTAGATATGGAACTTACTTGCAAATGTTTCTAATTTTAAGTCTTGTATAACAAAATAGCTTGGGTATGAAGCTTATGGTGTGTTTCCCTTTGGGTGTAGAAAACTAATCGATAAACAGAAGAACTTTCAATTAGTCTGGATTTTAAGGAAAGTTAATATGTAAATAAAATGTTGAAATTTTGGAAATGCTGCAGCAGAGCAAGGCTTTTTGAAGATCGTCGTAAGAAAGGCTTTTAGAAAAACGTCTTAAGGAAGCTGTTAGGCTTCCTTAAGGAGCAGCTCTGAAAAATCTGAAGGACAGAAAGAGCTCTGTTCCATTTGGAGAAAGAAGAAGTGTTCTAATTGCCCAATTTCAGCATGAAAACAAAACAAAACAAAACAAAAAAAAGGAATCGAGTGTAACTCCATATACTCCATGACTTTTTCAAAGTACTGCAAGTTGCTATTTTAAAAGCTTAATTATGATAAAATAAGTCATTTTGCTTTCTCGCAAGGGAATCATATAATTCCTTTAATTAAGAGGAAGCAAAACAGTTATTCCACTCTGAAGGCCTGGCACATGCTTCTCCGAAGCCCAGAGAAGTGTATTTATATAGGCGTGTTGGTAAGATATCTTGCCATTCCCTTTTCTCACACTCCACGCATTTCTGTCTCAACCACTTTCCCATCAACACCTCGTTAAAGCCAACACCTGCATGAGGAGTGTGGAACCACTGTACCCACCACAGGGCTGAACGCCATCTCCTGCAGACCTCCGTGCCTGTGAAGAACGCACTGGCAGAGAGCAAAACAGAGATGCCTGAATTAATCTGTGGCGTCTCAGGAGTCCACAATCCTCTAACCAGGGGTGGAAGCAAGAGCACAGGAGATGGATAATAGAATGTCTGGACCTGAGCCACTGGATCCGGATCCACACTGGTCTTAGGCAGACAGGGCAACTGAGGCCAAGGCCCCAGGGGCCTCTTCCCTCATCTCCAGTCCCAGACGAACATTATACTCCTCCCCCTACTTCAAGAATTACATCACTCTATGTTCTTTGCTCCAACATTCACTTCAACTGAATTCCTTTGGTACCATTATTGAATCTCTCCATGACACAATGGAGATGCTATAAAGAGTATCTTGTAAATGGATACCAGATATTTTCCAGTAAACCCCCCACCACCACTATCACACACTCTCTTTAACCAGCTCTGCTTCCTCACGAGAGCTCTCTCTGTTTCATCCAACAGAAGAAGGATTTTCCCTCAGTGACAGGGGACTAGTGATTGCTTGCAAAACTAGAATGTCCTACACACACAGGCCTCATGTTTGGTTGAATCACAGATTCTGGAGCCTGGAGACTTGAGCTCGTGTTCAGACCACACCATTGAACTGGCTGTGTGACTGTGACCGAGCAACTTAACCCTTCTGTTCCTGAGTTTCCCCATCCATGAAATGGGGTGGAATGGGATAACCACTTAATTGGGCTTCTGTGAGAATTAAATAAGTTCATTTTATAAGGCATTTAAGATAGAGCCTGGTGCAGAATGAAGATTAGATGGGTGGTGGGTAGGTAGAGGGATAGGTAATAGATGATAGATGAGCAAGAAAGCAATAACATCTTACTTAGAAATTAGGAATGAAGTTTTTTAGATGTGAAAGACCTGCTTCACCAGCAGGATGTACAACATCTACCCCATTGTGAGCAAAAAGGATATTACCAAACAACAGTAGAAGTAAATGGTCTAAGTACAGGTCATGTCCCATAAAATGACCTAACAATTCATGAATCTAAGCATTTCCAGCCACAGGATTAATAGCTTAGGGCTGGTAGCATATGGCAAAATCACTACAGCCTCAATGCAAATTTGATAGAAAACAAGCTCAGTAAATATTTAATATGTTTAAATTAAGTTAAATGAATGAAATTAATTATTTAGTTTGTTGGCTGCTGTTCTGTAATGATTTATTACATGTCCAAGATATTCACAGTGTCTACCCTGTCCCTTTCAAAAATGCCCAAGAAATAGTATCCTGAAGGTCAATATTTATTATCATTTTTCCAAACACAGCTGTGACCTTGAGAATAAGTGGAAACCTAAGCAGAGATTAGCAGCAGAATAAAATAGAGGCCCATCATAAATGTCGTGAGGCAGTAGGATCAGCCTTGCTGATAAAAGTCATGGGTAACAGGTCTGCTTAGCACAGTCATAGGGAACCTGTATAACCATACTTAGAAGTGTTGATCTCATATATCTTGGCACACAGTGGAAAAGCTGAGGACCTTTATTGCCCACACTGCTGATCCTCCGTGAGATTAGCTTCTGAGTCTGGTAGATTCAAAATTGAGTAGCTGACAAGTGTTATCAATTTCATACAGTCCACATTTGATCACGTGTCATGGTCCAAAGTCTGTCAAGATTCAACCTTTTCATTGCTTTGATATCTCTTCTCAAGGCCGAAGGGAAATTTTACAAAGTGGAGTATTTGGATGAATTACCTTTTGTTCTTGCTTAGTGTGGTTTTAATTTTCATTCATCCTAACAGGTGTGTTTTGTGCTATGTAATACAGAGATGCATAAGGGAACCATTAATAAAGATTCTCTTAAATTGCCTTTAAATGTGGACTTCAGTGGGTAGATGGGTCTAACATCTTGTTGCTAATCATTAGTATATGCCCATTATTGGAATGTTTATGAGACACAGCTGGACCCATTTAGATCAGTGTAGCCTTCAAAAGGGAATTAGTGGGACGCCTGGGTGGCTCAGGGGTTGGGCAGCTGCCTTCGGCCCAGGGCATGGTCCTAGAGTCCCAGGATCGAGTCCCACATCAGGCTCCTGCAGGGGGCCTGCTTCTCCCTCTGCCTGTGTCTCTCATGAATAAATAAATAAAATCTTTAAAAATATATATTTTTAAAAAAGGGAATTAGTATTAGGGAATTTTTGTGAACAATATTTCACTTATTAAAGGAGATTTTAATTTGAAGTAAAATATGATGCCATTTTCATATCACATCGCCCAACATTCAAAAGCTTGCTATCACACACTATGGCTGAGGGTATTGGGAATTGGGCACTCTATTTGTGGGAGTATAAATTGGTACAAACTCTATAGAGAACAAAATTCACAATATCAATATTTTTTAAATGTACAGCATTTTTTTTGAGCCAGCAATTCTGCTTCTAGAAGCCTACTTTAAAAATATTTTGGCACCTGGGCAAAATCCATTTTCGTGTTGCCTTAGCAACCATGCAACTACCCATCAATAGGGAATAGGTTAAAAGAAATCTTCCAGACAATGAAGTACTATTTACAGTTGTAAACAATTGTAATATATATTATACGTACATATCACATCCAGAAATGGTAATATTTTATGCCTGAATCTGATTAGAACATCTCCAGAAGTAGTAAAGGAGGTTTCCCTACTAGGAACTGGGTGGCTTTAAGTCAGAGGAATAAAAGAGACTTTTTATCTGTACTCTCCTATTAATTTTTAATTTTATATAATCTGCATATACTACCTATTCAAAACCAGTAACAAAACAAGTTTCAAGAGAGAAGGCTTTGGTCTTGTGGACAAAAATCAGGTTGCTCCCTCTCAGGCACTTGCTTAGAGAAGAATCTTCATCATGGTGAGGCCTGTAACTCCCGTTCCAGAACTTCACCTCTCAGGCTGAAGGCAGAGTGTTTATTTAGGCTTTCCTCTAGGCCTTGCTGATGTTCTCAGTGCTAAGAGAGCTGGCGAGGGGTAAACACAGGTCTGTCTCCAGTGATTGGCCCATCAGTTCATTCCTGCGTCTTCAATCTGTTGTAGTAGCAATGAGGATGTACTGAAAATTAGAGATGAAATCACAAAGTGACAGAGCTGAATTATGGCTGAGGACACTCTCATCATCTGGTTCCAGGCCCCACTCCCTGATCCACAGAGGCCTGAAATAAAGTCCTTGTAACATGGCAAAAAATATATACAGACAACAGAGGGACTTGACCATCCAGCTGACTTCTTTCCACCTTAAAATTTGAGATATCTCTTCCATTTTTGCTGTGTGTTGAGATGTCTTTTCTTGAATAAAATCATGGTGATGGCAGGTGATAATTTGGTCATTTTTGTTACTGGTTTATATTTTTTTAATGCCCCAACTTAGCATATTGGCAATCCTAGCGTGGTCCCCCCAATATTGAACTTGATATGCAAATTGTAATGTGCCATAATGCCCAACATCTAGAAACCTTTGTCTAATCTCTGCCTGGAATTAGACCCATAAGGAAACTGAATTGAGAAGTTCCAATTCAGGAAACTGAATCTCAGAGGCTGAGATCCTAAAGTCACAGACTGGGGACCCCAGCATCGCTGCTGCCTCTGCTGCCCTGGGACAGCTTCCCTGTGTGTAGAGAAGTGCACACTGCCCTGTCCTCACAGTGCCTGTGACTTCCAGGCCCAAGTTATAGCAAATCCTAGCTGTTTGTAAAGTAATCCCATGGAATAAGCTTTTGGGTCATTTGCTTTCTATCTTAAGCCAAATGTCCTTGTGTAAAAAGTGAGAGAAACAATATTAATTATGGACACAGCCCTAATAACTTGGGACAAGGCACATAGCAAGTAGAAACTTTCATAGTTATGTATTGTAATTAATAATACACTCAATAGAGCATCCGCTACTAAAGTTTTCACACTTTAATGCTCTGTTGTCTTATGTGACCAATGAGTTTTTCCTCTTACCATATTTTGGAAAAGATGACACTGTACTCTGATCAACATGCAGTGTGGCATGACATGGGATTCAGAAGAGAAGCAGAACTCTAAGACACCTGAATGCTTTGGCCTCCATTTTAAGACTCAGAAGGATCAATGAAGAGCTCCTCCATGCACCTGCCTTAGCAGGCTCATCTCCTTACTATTAAATCACCCCAGGAACTGTAGTTGTTGTGGAAATGTCGGAGAACCTATGATGAGATAAGCCCTCTTGCCTTTAAAGAACAGCCTGAGTAATGATGTTAAGGCCTGGCCTCCAAAGCAGTACTGCCATTGTGAGAAACGTCAAGACAGTTCATATCCCTCTCCCATCCGGGTTAACTCTCTGTGAATTGTACCTGAAGCTTAGGTTTTTCTCATTGATTAGGGCTGTGAGATGGGGGTAGAAGCCATCCAAAGCCCAGGATCTGTACCCCTTCAGAGTACCTCTATCAAATATATTTATCTTGTTGTTTTGTGGAAGCTCCATTTTTCTTTGTGATGGGATCATATCAATCACACAAGGGTTAAAAGTCAAGTGATCTTCCCACTGTAATTCTTTAGCCAGCTGTACCCAGAATACTCTTCGAAGTCTGGAGGTCATGTATGGAAAATGCAGGGCCCTGCCAGAGGAAGAGTGGGAGCATCAGCTAGGAGATAGTCTCTCGGGAGTTTGATCACCCATGAACTCTTAGCCTCACTCATGTGATGCCAGCCTGCCACCAATGACTGACTGTGCCTGGCTATCTCCTCTGTAGCTTGACGAGTAAGGCTAGGGCATGCATAATACAACATTGGTATTTTGATGAGCACCTGGGAAGAGTCAAAATGAGAAGTCAAGATCAAGTGCCATAGCCTCCTGGCCTGTCCTTAGTGGAAGACTGTAGAGTCCAAATGGAAAAATATTCAAGTTATACTAGATAGCTCTTGCTGTTCAAGGACATAGTATCTCAAGAATATACTGGAGATGAGTAGATATTCAGGTGCCTTCCAGGCCTGTCTGGTAATTATTACAGCCTCTCAAATCACTCTTGATTTGGTCTGGAGCAATAGGCTACCAAGTGACTAAGACGGGTCAGAATGTCCATGGGTTTCAAACACCATATTCAATTCTGCCCAAACACAAACAGCCATATTTCCTTCCATTTCAGATTCTCCGCTCTCCTTTTACTACTGGTCAAGCCCAGGGAGGCTGTCCCCCAATAACAGATGAGAGAGGATGGGTGGGGGAGGCAGGCTGATTTCACAGTGATTAAGTGACCAGTTCACCATGTTTTCTGGTCTACTTGCATTATACAAAGACATTTATGTATACTGATATGTATTCTCTCATTATAGATTACTTTCACTTTATTGCTTATTTGCATAGCAGAGGGTTGTGTTGATATTTTTAAAATAAGATGTGTACACAGGTTGTATTATCCATGATTTCACTCGAAGACAGTAAGGGACATTATAAAAGATTCATTATAACACACGCCCATTGACTCTGAAAGGATTAAGAGTCATTGATCATTCTAAGCAAGATGAGGAAGGGTTCTGGGGACAGGTAACCCAATCCAAGTCAGAGTGACTTAAAATGCATGGTGGTTCTCCCTGGAGTGTTCTTTTACCACCAGTAGACTCTCTCATTTGGGCCATGACATAACTGAGCCAACTTGTCACTCAAAGGTCCCCAAAGAGGAACATATGTAACAGTAGTGTCTTAGTCTGTTCAGGCTGCTATAACAATACACCATAAACTGGTGGCTTACAAGCAACAGAAATTTGCTTCTCCTACATCTGAAGGTTGGAAAGTCCAAGATCAAGTGCTGGCCCATTTGGTGTCTAGTAGCGACTCACTGCCTGCTTCATAGTCTTATCACTTCGTTCATTTGCAACCATCTTCTAGCTATGACCTCACATGGCAGAAGGAGGGGGTGAGGGAGCTCCTTGGGACCTTTTGTATAAAGGTACTAACTACATTCATGAGGGCTCCCCCTTTCATGGCCTCATCACCTCCCAGAGGTTCCACCTAGAAATACCATCACATTGGGGATTAGGTTTCCTACCTGTGAGTTTTGGGGGGTGCATAAACATTCAGTCCCCAGCCACTGGTTACCACCATGTAGTTCCTGTGTGCATAGCTTCTTGTTTTGGACGAGCTCCAAGCACTTTACCTTTATCACGTTTGCTCACCAAGCAACCCTGGGAGGCACAGAAATCTTTAAATCCCATGCAACTTTTACAGGTGAGAAAGAGTCATCAAAAACACCCGTAAAAGATTTGGGAGACTGTGGTAAGGATCTGTGTTTCCAAACTCTGCATTTGAACTCTGGAAAGTGGGGTGGCTTAGAAAACAGGTGGTGGAGCTGAGGTGCTTGCTCTTGGCCTATCCCCAGCGTGCCCCACTGGTGCTGGCTTCAGAACCCCCACAAGCCTCTTTCACTCCAAGTAGAAGAGCACGTGACAGGTGGCAAGATTGAGAGATCAGGCAAGTTATTATGTGTTTCTCTCCATCATGAGCCCAGGGCACTACTGCGTGTGCCTGACACGAATTTCACTGCCTGTTAGTTTTGAAAGTCTTGAAATTCATCCTTGTGACTGGGCAGGGGCTGCGGGTGGGAGAGACAGGCGGAGTGGGGCGGGGGACAGCTAGAGAGGAATAGAGCCTTTGTACTTGTCAGAGAGGCAAAATTGAAAAGGCACTGTGAGCAGGGAAGACAAGGTTGGTTGTGTTACAGGAAGGATGAGCAGACACGGAGAGCATGGCTGTTGATACCATGGCCCTGATCCACTGCTGTGCCAGCCTGCCAGGGGCCCTATAGACACAAACCTTTAAATTACGGTGACTGTCGTCTGAGAGATGGCTAGGGCAGACAGACGAGCCCTTATGATTAGACCCAGACAGGCAGCTGTCTGTAGGGCCATCAGAAGAGCCTGGTTTGCTTAAACAAGCAGGATTCCTTTAATAAAAATCCTCCCTTTCTGGTTTTAAGGTTAGGCAGAAGCTTGACAGACAAGTTCATCGATAGGACGCTAATATTAGTTGCTTTCACAACATATTGTTAGGGGATTTTTTTGTACTATAAACTGGGTCTGTGGGACGTAATTGAGTGATCAAAATAAAAGTCAGTGATTTCGTTTTTTTAAAAATCTCAGTAATTATTTCACCATTGGATCAAATTTCTGCTTAGATTCACCAGTCAAGACACTAAAATGGTTGCTAGGTTATCTCAATGACCTATTCTAATTGACCGGATGGTGGTCTGATCCACTGCTTTGTACCTGACCTTTAAATAAATGGTTTTACTGAATAGAAAGCCACTGCTCTAGGATGGAGAGAGAGACCTTTCCAGGAAAACACTTTTGCCTATTCAATTGCCTACTGCCTTGGGCTTGCTCATCATCCTGCTTAATAGAAATTCTTTGCTATGAACTGGATTGTGATCTAGTTGAACCACAGACCTTACCTCCATAAAGACTCATGCTTTTGAAACAGCCAATTCATTTTCAGGGCTGCAGAAAACACGGCACTTTCTAGAAGGTTGGTTTGCCCACAACTCCCCTGGGGAGACTGAGGGAGACTGTCTGGATGGCTATAAAGGGAATCCAGCCAAATCTCCACTTTCCAAAGATTTTCCTTTTATTGAGTTCTATCACCAAAATGTTGAGTCTGCTGGGGGATTTTTCATAGACAAGGAAGAAAAAGATGGTCATCCAAGATTTAAGCAGGAAGAAACTCAAAATTTAAAACCGTACACACCAGTGTTACAATTCAAGTTGCAGAACAAATTCTAGCATTTACCTCCTGTATCAGGTATATTGCTGACTCATTGTTCTCACTGGGGAGCCCCAGCATGGTGAGGCATGTCAGATCCTTCTCAGGGGGCCCAGAAGCTTCGATTAAATGCCTGATACTACTGAAGCGGCAGTTTCCCTGCCTTAAGACTGGTGTGGTCTTGCTGCCTCCAGGGTACCCACTTACTCCACATGGCTCAATCATCCACTAACGTCAAACTCATAGTAAATGTCTCTTATGGGTGACATGCACAACCCACTACCAATTTCCTTCTCTTCTTGCTAACTCCCTTCTGGTCAATTTCTCCCCTTTAGAAACTGTTAAAGTCGTTTGGTTTCTAAAAGTAGGATATTCTTAACACATCCTCCTCAGATCCCTAGTTCAAGAAGACTAACCACTCACATGGCTCAAATTATGCACAATTTCTTGTGCCTGAAGTTTGCTGTTTGTATTCTGCAGAAGCCACTGCCGGCTCCTTAAGGCCATGTAAACTCACTGTTGGGGCTGGGAGACTGCCTGCCTTAAATGAAAAATATTAACTGTTCTCCATTGGTCAATTCTTTGTCCATCCCAGGAAGAAAATTAGTGAAAGAAAAAAAGTATACTTTTTGCAAAATTCCAGACATTTGAAATACTTGGTCCAAATTTAGTTCCTAAAGAGAGGGGGTTTCAAAACCTGCTTTTGAAAACTCTCCTGAGGTTGCTGGGAGCTGAGAACAGAGCTGCATCTATGTACACACCCCTCGATCCCATTAATCTGATCATACGGCCAGTTTTTGTTCACCCAACGCTCTCTTCTTACCTAGTGAGAGAAGGCTTTTTGAGTATCTTCTGGACAGCCATAGTTTCAACAAAACATGGTAACTGCAAGGCAAGAAATTGACTTAATGCTGAGTCTCTATTGCTGACATAGTTTGCTCTAGCCATTGCACCAGTTGCCGACATGGCAAACGCATTCGCTGATAGGAAGTGCTGTGAATATGAGTTCACCCAGCCAGAAAATATATTTTCTGTACATTCTTGGGTATTGGAGCCATTCATCACAGCATCACCACCCCTCCTTGATGCCTTTGCCTAAACAGAGATGCTTGTCATGAAACCACTCTAATTTCCCTACCAGAGGCCCCAAAACAGAACCGAAACCATAACTCAAAGAACATTTATGTACAATTTATGACCAATTGTCAAGCTAAACTACTCTGACAGATTCCAAATCTGCTTTAGGAATAATATGATGCTTTTTATCAATTTTTTTCTTTGTCCTTTACTTTATGGTTGCTTTGTTTAAATGTTAAATGCTGAATTAAGTGGGTCTGTATCTCCTTTGGGAAAATGAAAATTCATGGAAAGATACTAAATTGGAGAGTTTCAGCTGTTTCCACTTTAGAGAGCTCTGATGAGAAGGGGAGAAGTTTTATCACAGAACAGACTTTTTAGATTTCCTCAACTTCACGTGGGGCACCTTATTCTTCAGCATCAATATTGACTGTGAAGTGGTCACACCCTATTTGGAGTCAGAGACTAGACTTTTCATGGATCATTCAGCTTGGAAATTGTTTAGGGAACAGGACAGAACTCGCTTGTAGACCGAGGCTGTTTTAGTTAGGACCATCACAGCAAGAATGGCCACTAAAAACTTGACAGCCAAGTGTTCCTGAGAGATTTTCTCAGGCCTGAAAAATTGTCCAAAGCAGGGGTCTTTCTTAGGATATAAAATTTCAGCCTTATAAGGGAAGGAAATTCTGACATATGCTGTAACATAGATGAATCTTGAAGACAAGCTAAGTGAAATAAGCCAGACACAAAAGAACTTGGTAAAAAAAAAAAAAAAAATACTGTATAATTTCACTTACACGAGGTGCGAGAGTAGTCAAATCCATAGAGATGTAAAGTGGAATGGTGGGTACCAGGCTGGGAAGAGCGGCGGGGGTGGGGGAGTGGTGGCGATTTGTTAATGGGCACAGAGTTTCAGTTTTGCAAGATAAGACTGGAGATTGGTCCTACAACAATGTGAATGTACTTAACACTACTGAACCTGACACTTAAAATGCAATGAAGATGGTAGATTTTATGTTATGGGTATTTTACTGCAATTTTACAATTTTTTTAGGCAAGAAAAAAATGTCAAATTTTGAAAACCAAAAAGGAAAAATGACATTTGCGCAAGAGAGTGGATATTCTTTACTGGCAGAAGCTTGAGGAGTTGACACACAAGATTATATTTTTTCCTTGATGTTTATCTACTCTTGCAGAGGAGGGGGTGGGGAGGACAGAGGATGGGGGTGAGTGTAAGGATCTAATAATATTCCGAGGAAAAATTTAGTACCCCCACAACTTTCGTTTCCTTGTTTTTCACAAGACTATGTGCTTTTCTGTCATCGTGTACAGAACAAAGTCTGATGGGCTTTTTACAAAGAACTATTGATGGCGTGTCTGTGTGAATTGCCCTAGCATTGGTCACAGCCAACTTCTGTGGGACCCACTGCCCCCGCTCTACAATACACTCCAGTGTGCTTGGCCATTATGAAAGGTCAGAAATGAACTGAGAAATGGGCTAGAGTCAAAAACATGTGGCCCTATAAATATCAGAGTCAGACGGCTTCTTCCATTCTCTCCCTGCTGCCTCTCCCCATCTCTCTGGGGCTTTTTCTTTCGCCCACTGTTGGGGTTTCCTGCATTTTGCAGAGCACCTCAGACCAGAGAGCTGTAAAGAGCAGGCAGGGGCTGGATTCTTCACCTGGTAACATCACTTTGCCTCCAGTCTGGTCCCCTAGTGCCATCAATCTAGCTCTTTCCTTTAACACTTTAAGATTTCTGGCTACCGAGCTCCATCAGGTCAGTCTGCGATGTTCTATTCTGCTTCTCGCTGTGCCAGTCCCACCTGTGACTAAATCTGACACCAGCCGTGTTCTCTGAGCCGAGGAGCTTGCAGGTTTGGGCTGTCAGCGGGGCTTCATCGCAAACCGGGGCGTTCATTATGACTTTAGCTGCCAAACTGGAAGACTTTGAAGTGACACTGGAACACCTGCTCATGGACGTGTTTGTAAGTAAAGGCTTTCACTTATTCTGCATAATAGAGCCTCCTCTGCCACCCCCCAAGTCTTTACGACTCTGCCCCCATTACTGAATAGGATTCTATTCCACAACTGTCCAGTTCTCACACACGGTCTTTATTTATGCTTATGTGCCTTGGTGGGGGGGGGGGGGGCTAGAAAACCATAAAGTTGCCAAGTGCCTGAGTGGTGCGGATTGGTCTGTACAGATGACATAGCAGAGAAATGGCTTCAAAGAACAAATAGTATCCAGGACTCTGAATGAATGGGATGAAGAACTAGAAAACATTTGCCCAAAGAGACAAAAGCAGCTTCAGTAGGTATTCCCTGGAAGACTCAGATCTGTTTGTGAGGTGAAGTGAGCATTCCAGAAGACAAAGGGGAGGGTGGGTCAACATACTGTATTTTTCCTATGGAAAATGCTGAGGGTGGGGTAGAAAGAGAATATCACTCTGCACACAGCGCCAGCCCCTGGATCCTGGCCACTTTCCTAGGGATTGGGTCACCAGTGCTTCCTCAGGAATTTTATGGGATGAGGCTGTTTGAGTGACTGGTTTTTA
Organism: Canis lupus dingo; assembly: GCF_003254725.2. Lineage (NCBI taxonomy): Eukaryota > Metazoa > Chordata > Mammalia > Carnivora > Canidae > Canis > Canis lupus. The sequence continues at coordinate 21,071,997 of NC_064244.1, forward strand.
AAGAAGCGGCAGCTGATAAGGATACTTCTGTTCCTGCAACGATTTTAGAAACACAATCTTTGAAAACCCCTGGCATCCATAGCATCCTAAGCATCGTTTCTGCCCCAGGCCAACCACAGTCATCCTTACTCTCTTCTCGGGGTTTTCTGTTGGTGGCTGGTCTGTCTGTGTTGTATTATTGATGGGGGCTTAGGGAACTACAGACTATGTGAAGCATGCAGGGGGTAATACAGCTGAAAGAAAGGTATTCTCCTTCCAAGAACAACAACTGGCGCCCCCCTGGGAAAGGCGGCGGTGGTACATTTGGAGGACTAGCCCGTCTGCGTCTCGAATCTGGAAAAGGCTGTAGGGGGTTGGCTCTTTGACTATACATCACTAAGTCCCTTTCAGGAACCTTATGGGGAATCGTGTGTTTTGGCAGACGTTAGAGTCTGGGGCTTTTTTTTTTTTTCTTTATTAATTTATAATCTGTCATCTAGTTGAGGCAACATTACACTGGCAGGATTCCCAGAGGGGATCGCCCTTTCCAGGCTGTTTGCAGGATCCCAGTACCTCACATTCATTCTGACCGGAGGGTCAAGAAGTTTTGCCTTCAGGAGGAATGTGTTAAGAAGGGTGAGTGATGTTTCCAGTGGTGGAAGGTTCATGGCCCACATCACTATAGCCTTAAGTATAGAGATTGAGCAGCAGGATGGGAAGTTTCTTTGAAAGCTGATACCCTCTGGCCAACCACCATGGTCTGCCTTGGTGGTGGCTGGTGGTAGGTGGCTTAGGGTCTTGGGTAGGGGCAGTCTGTGGCATACCAAAGGGTTGGTGTGTGCTTGGTCACCTCAGGGAAAAAATAATTAGGAAGTTGTTTTATTTAAATACTACAAAGTTGGGCAGCCCTGGTGGCTCAGCCGTTTAGCGCCGCCTTCAGCCCACGGCCTGATCCTGGAGACCTGGGATCGAGTCCCACCTCGGGCTCCCTACATGGAGCCTGCTTCTCCCTCTTCCTGTCTCTCTCTCTCTCTCTCTCTCTCTCTCTCTCATGAATAAATAAATAAGATCTTCAAAAAAAAAAAAAAAAAACAGAAATACTACAAAGTCGTTAATGTAGTCCTCTTCTCTCCTTATTTGCCCTCCTCCGCCCTCCCCCCCCCCCAACTGTTTTCCAATACTTTTACCATTATCATCTTGTTTGGAAACTTCCAGATACACTGTCCCCTGGAGGAAAGTGCAGTCTCGTACTTCCCTCCTTTTCTGTAAATACAACCGGTAATTTCATCGCCCCAGTTTAGGACCTTGTTACCCCTCTACTTGGACCAACTATCTCATTATTCTCCTGGATCCACTATTTCTCCTCTAGTTCATCCTAGTTTATCATCTCCAGATCAACCTCTTTACACTCTATTTTATTAATTACTAAAAAATATATTTTTAGGCTAGTTAGAGGTTCACAGCAAAATTGAGCAAAGTACAGAGATTTCCTATATACTTCTGTTCCCACACACTCACAGCCTCTCTCACTAAGGACATCCCACACTAGAATGATATATTTACTGTAATCAGTGAGCCTATATCGACACATCATTATCACTCAAAGTCCGTAGTTTACATTAGGGTTCACTATTTGTGTTATAGAATCACATAAGATGGTCTCACTGCCCTAAAAATCCACTGTGCTCTACCTCTTCATCCTTCCCCCTCTCTAATGTCTAGCGACCACTGATCTTTTTACTGTCTCCTTTATTATTTTGCCTTTGCCAGAACACCATGTAATTAGACTTATACAGTATGTAGCCCTTTCAGATTGGTTTCTTTCATTTAATGATATGCAAGTAAGTTTCCTCCATGTCTTTTCATAGCTTCATAGCTCATATTTCTTTTTAGTGCTTGATAATAGGCCATTGTTCAGATGTGCCAAAGTTTATTTATTCATTAGCCTACTGAAAACATCTTGGTTGCTTCCATGCTTTAGCAATTATGAGTAAACGATTATAAACGTCTATGTGCAGGTTTTTGTGTGGACATAGATTTCAATTTTTTTAAGTAAATACCAAGGAGCTCAATTGCTGGATTGTATGGTAGATGTTTAGTTTTGCAAGATACCACCAAACTATTTTCCAAATTGGTCATTGCCATTTTGCATTCCCACCACTGCTCCTGCTGCTCCACATCCTTGCCGTCATTTGGTGTTTTCAGTGTTTTGGATTTGGGCTATTCTAACAAGTGTGTAGTGATACCACATTATTGTCTTAAATTGTAATTCCTTAATGATTTATGATGTTCAACAACTCTACATGTTTACTTTCCATCTATATATTTTTTTAAGATTTTATTTATTTACTCATGAGAGACACAGAGAGAGAGAGAGAGAAGCAGAGACACAGGCAGAAGGAGAAGCAGGCTCCATGCAAGGAGCCTGATGTGGGACTCGATCCCAGGACTCCAGGATCACACCCTGGGCTGAAGGCAGCAGCTCTAAACTGCTGAGCCACCCAGGCTGCTCTCCATCTATATATCTTCTTTGGTGAGGTGTCTGTTAAGGTCATTTGTTCACTTCTTCATCTGGTTGTTTATTTACTTCTTGTTGGGTTTTGAGTTCTTTGTATATCTGGGATATCAGCCATTTGTCAGGTATATCTTTTACAAATATTTTCTCCCAGTCTATGGCTCTTCTCATTCGCTTGGCAGTTTTTTCCAAAGCAGTTTTTCATTTCAGTGAAGCCCACCTTATCAATCATTTCTTTCATGGATCTTGCCTTGGTGTTATATCTTAAAAGATATCACCATATCCAAGCTATCCAAGATAGCTATACTATCTTCTAGGAGTTTTATAGTTTTGTAGTTTACACTTAAGTCTGCAACCCATTTTGTGTTAATATTTGTAAAGGGTATAAAGTCCATGTCTACATTCTTTTTTTTTTTTTTTGCATGTGAATGTTCAGTTTTTCCAGCACCATTTGTTGAAAAGATTGTCTTTGCTCCATTGTACTACCTTTGATCCTTTGCCAAAGATCAGATGACTGTATTTATGTAGATCTATTTCTGGGCTCTCTATTCTGTTTCAGTGATCTATTTGTCTACTCTCGCACCAATACCATACTCTCTTACTTAAAGTAGCTTTAGTAAGTCTTGAAGTTGGATGGTGTCAGCTCTCCGACTTTTTTCCCATCAATATTGAATCAATTAATCTGGATCTTTTGCCTCTCCATATAAATTTCAGAATCAGTTTGTTGATATCTGCAAAATAACTTGCTGGGATTTTGATTGAGATTGTGTTAATCTATAGATCAATTTGGGGAAACCTGTCATTTAGACAATATCAAGTCTTCCTGTCCGTGGACGTGGAATATTTCTCTGATTATTTAGTTCTTCTTTGGTATCTTTCATCAAAGTTTTCTCATTTTCCTCATATACATTTTGTACATATTTTATTAGAACTATACCTAAATGTTTCTCTTTGGAGAGTGCTAATGTAAATGGGAACGTATTTTTAATTTCCAGTTCCACTTGCTCATTGCTGGTATATAAAAAAGCAATTAACTTTTGTATATTAACCTTGTATTCTGTAACCTTGCTATAATCACTTATTAGTTCCAGAAATATTTTTTCTTTCAGCTTTTCTTCATGAATAATCATATCATCTGTGAACAAAGACAGTTTTGTATGTTTTATGTTCTTTCCCAGTCTGCAATTTTACTTCTTTTTCTTGTCTTATTGCACTAGGTAGGACTTATGATATTGAAAAGCAGTGATGAGAAAGACATTGCCCTGTTCCTGATTTTAGTGGGAAAACTTCAAGTTTCCCACCATGAAGTACAGTGTTAGCTGAAGGCTTTTTGAGGGTATTGTTTCTCAAGTTGGGAAAGCTCCCCCTCTATTCCTAGTTCATTGAGAGATTTTGTCCTGAACAGAAGTTGAATTTTGTCAAATGTTTTCTCTGCATCTATTGATATGATTATGTAATTTTTCTTCTTTAGCATTTTATACATTGCATTTTTGTTACATTAGTTAATTTTTAATGTTGAAGCACCATTGTATACCTGGGATAAATCCCAGTTGATCATGGTGTATATAATACTTTTTATACATTGTTGCACTCAATTTGCTAATATTTTGTTGAGAATTCTTGAATCTGTGTTCATGACATATGTCAATCTGTAGTTTTCTAGTAAGGTGTTTGTCTGGTTTTGATATTAGAGTAATGCTGGTCTCATAAAACTAATTAAGAAATATTTGCTTCTAACTTCTGGAAAATATTGTAGAAGATTTATATAATTTCTTCCATAAATTTTTTTAAACTTTATTTATTGATGAGAGACACAGAGAGAGAAGCAGAGACATAAGCAGAGCGAGGAGCAGGCCCCCTGCAGGGAGCCCAATGTGGGACTCCATCCCAGGACCCCAGGATCATGCCCTGAGCCAAAGGCAGATGGTCAACCACTGAGCCACCCAGGATCCCCTTCCATAAATGTTTGATAGAATTTATTAGTGTACCTATCTGGGCTTAGTGCTTTCTATTTTGCAAGGTTATCAGTTATTGATTCTGTTTCTTCTTGTGTGAGTTTTGGAAGAGTGTTTTTCAAAGAATGGATCCATTTCATCTAGGTTATCAAATCTGTGGGCACAGAGTTGTCCATACTGTTCCTTTATTATCCTTTTAATGTTCAATGGATGTCTCCTCTTTCACTTCTGATGTTAGTAATTTGTGTCTTCTCTTTTTTAATTTATCCTGGCTAAATGCTTATTGCTTTTATTGATCTTTTCAAAGAACCAGCTTTTGGTTTGATTGATTTTCTCTATTGATTTCCTGTTTTTAATTTTATTGATTTTTGCTCTAATTTTTTTTTTTCTATTTCCTTTAGATTTAATTTGCTCTTCTTTTTTCTACTTTCCTTAATGGGAAGCTATTATATTACTGATTTTTAGATCTTTCTTGCTTTCTTTTCTAATTTATGCATTCAATGCTATAAATTTCCCACAAAGCACTTTTTTCACTGTGCTCCATAAATCTTGATAAGTTGTATTTTCAGTTTCATTTAGTTCAAAAATTTTTAATTTCTCTTTAGATTTTTTCTTTTTTTTTTTAGTTTTTTTTTTTTTTAAGATTTTATTTATTTACCTATGAGAGATACAGAGAGAGAGAGGCAGAGACACAGGCAGAGGGAGAAGCAAGCTCCATGAAGGGAGCCCGATGTGGGACTCAATCCCGGGACTCTAGAATCAGGCCCTGGGCCGAAAGCAGGCACTAAACCGCTGAGCCACCCAGGGATCCCCTCTCTTTAGATTTTTTTCTTTGATCTCTGTGTTATATAGAACTATAATGTTTAATATCCAAATATTATGTATCTTTTTTGTTTTTTTTAAGACTTTATTTATTTATTTATTCATGAGAGACACACACACACACACAGAGAGGGGGGGGGGCGCAGAGACACAGGCAGAGGGAGAAGCAGGCTCCATGCAGGGAGCCTGACATGGGACTCAATCCTCGGTCTTCAGGATCAGGCCCTGGGCTGAAGGCGGCGCTAAACCTAAGCCACCCGGGCTGCCCTCCTTTTTGTTATTGATTTCTAGTTTAATTCCATTGTGGTCTGAGAGAAGACATTGTATGATTTTTTAATCTTTTACATTTGCTAAAGTGTGTTTTATGTCCAAGAAAATGGCTTATCTTGGTGAATGGTCCACATGAACTTCAGAGGAATGTGTATTCTGCTGTTGTTGGGAGAAATAGTCTATAGACATATATCTTATCCAGTTGATTGATGGTGTTTTGGAGTTCAACTATATCCTTACTGAATTTATACATGCTAGATCTATCCATTTCTGATAATGAGGTATTGACATGTCCACCTATAATAGTGGATTTATCTTTTTCTTCTTGCAGTTCAATCAGTTTTTGCTTCACATATTTTGACACTCTGTTATTAGGGGCATATATGTTAAGAATTGTTATGTCTTCTTAGAGAATTGACCCATTTATCATTATTTAATGCCTGATTTATTCCTGGTACTTTTACTTGAAGTCTTCTGAGTCTGAAATTAATATAGCTACTCCCACTTTCTTTTGACTAGTGTTGTTACCACGGTATATCTTTCTCCATCTCTTTGCTTTCTATCTATATGTGTCTGTGGATTTCTTATAGAAAACCTATAGTTGGGTCCTGTGTTTTCATCCACTCTGACAATCTCTGTCTTTTAATAGTTTATTTAGATCATTGACATTTAAAGTGACCGTTGATATTGTTACATTAACATTTACTATAGTTGTTACTATGTCCTATTTGCTATCTTTGTTCTCTGTTCTTAATTTGTCTTCTACACTTTTCTGTCTTTTGTGATTTTCATTGAGTACTTTTATATAATTCCATTATCTCTCCTTTCTTAGTATATTAATTATACATTTTTTTTTACTTTTTTAGTGGTTTCTCTAGAGTTTGTAATATACATTCACAACTAATCCAAGTCCACTTTCAAATAACACTATACCACCTCATATAGGAAGTGCAAGTACCTTATCTCACAAAATATTCCTAATTCTTCCTCCCCTCTGTTCCCTGTATCATTGTTGTCATTTTTTTACACTTATACTTAATATATACTTACATATACATGTATGTATATGTATATGTACATGAACATACATAATCAAATACATTGTTACTATTACTAATTTGAACAAACTATTAACTGTTACATCACTTAAGAATGAGTAAAATTGGGTGGCCCGGTGGCTTAGCGGTTTAGCACTGCCTTCAGCCCAGGGCGTGACCCTAGAGACCCAGGATCGAGTCCCACATCGGGCTCCCTGTGAGGAGCCTGCTTCTCCCTCTGCCCATGTCTCTGCCTCCCTTTCTCTCTGTGCCTCTCATGAATACATAAATAAAATCTTTTAAAAAAGGAATAAGTAAAATTTTATTTTATTATCATTTATTCATTCTCTGATGTTCTTCCTTTCTTTACATAGATCCAAATTTCCAGTCTATATAATTTTCCTTTTCTCTGAAGAACTCGTTTTAACATTTCTCACATGGCAGGTCTCCTGGCAACAAATTTCCTTAATTTTCTTTTGTCTGATAAAATCTTTATTTTTCCTTCAATTTTGAAGGATAATTTCCCAGCATACAGAATCCCAGGTTGGTGTACTTTAAAAAAAATATTTCACTGTACCTTCTACTTGCTTCTGAGGGAAAACTGAATATAATTCTTACCTTTGCTTTATAATAGGTAAGGTGTTTTTTTTTCCCCTTGTTTCTTTCAAAACTTTTTCTTTATCTTCCATCTTTTGAAGTTTGCCATGATATGCCTAGAAGCATCATGGAGGGTTTTTATGTTTTGGATTTTTGTGGATTGTTTTTGTTTTTGTTTTGGGAGGGGCATTTATCTGGTTTGGTGTTCTTTGAGCTTTCTGGATCTGTGGTTTTGTGCTTGACAGTAAACTTGGGGAAATTTTCAGTCACTTTTTCTTCAAATATTGCTCCTGTTCCTTTCTTCTCCTTCTATTCCCATTATGCATATTTATACATTTTATAGTTGTCTTGCAGTACTTGGGTATTCTATTTTGTTTTTTTCAGTCTTTTTTTCCTTTTCCTTTTCAATTTTAGGAGTTTCTATTGGCATGTCATCAAGCTCAGAAATTCTTTCTTCATCTGTGTCCAGTCTACTAATAAACATGTCAAGGCACTCTTCTCTTACAATTCTTGATCTCTAGAGTTTCTTTTTGATCCTTAGAATTTCCATCTCTCTGTTTACCTTATTCATCTATCTGTTCTTCCATATTGCCAACGTTTTCCATTAAATCTCTTAGGATATAACTCTTAGTTAAGTTTTTAGTTCCTGGTCTAATAATTCCAACAATCCTGCCATGTCTTACTCATTCTGATGCTTGTTCAGTTTCCTCAAACTGTGTTTTTTGCCTCTTATTATGCCTTGTAATTTCAAAGTAGACATGATGTACTGTATGAAAGGAACTATGGGAAATAGGCCTTTAGGAATGTGGTAGTAAGGTATGGGAGGAGGAAAGGCATTGTATAGTCGTATGCTAGTTCTTGAGCTTTTGGTGAATCTGTGCCCTTAGGATATGAACTACACCAGAGTTTCTCAGGGTGCTTTTCTCCCTGAGGTGAGACAGGATAGGTGGAGGGGATGGAATTGGCATTTCCCTTCCCCCACAAGGAAAGGTAGAACCAGCTGAGGTTGAGTATTTCCCTCCCCCAGGGACACTCCCCAGAAAGGCTTCCCTTCCCCATTGTTTAGGCTTTCATAAAATAGTTTCCTCTGAGGGCAGGCTTTGTTGAGGACAGAATGCTCTGATGTGTTTCCATGTGCACATCCCTAAAGAATATTGAAAATGGGCTTTAAAGTCACATGGGCTTGGGTCTCCATCCCAGTTCAGCACAACGTCTGACTTGCATGACTCTCAGCAAGCATTTAATCTCTCTGAGCTTTGATTTCCTTATCAATAAAGTGTAGCTAATGCTACCCAGCTTACAGGATCATAGTGAAGATCTAAAAGAGGTAATTTAGAGCAACTGCCCAGGGCCATGCCTGTTGCAAAGGAGGTAGTCATGAGTTAGTCCTCGTTTTCCATTTGCCTTCCCCTAGAAAAGGCATCTGTTTCAACCCCTGAACTGCAATAAGTCACTTTCTGTTTCTCTACCCCTAAGCATTCTCTCTCTCTACTCCTACTCAACCTTCTCCTTGGAATTAGCAGAGGTTTTGGTTCTGCCAAAGCACAGCATTCACTTCATCAATCTGGGGCCATTCCTCCTGCCTGCTCCCAAAATGCAGAAGCTACCTGGTCCTGAGCTCTGCAGCCTACACGGGCATGGAGCCCTGGGGACACACCTGTACTTGGCTTCTTCTGCTCTCTAGCTGGGTTTCCCTGGCGGAGCTTCTGAGCAAAGTGACTTTGGACTCCCTTGCCAGAGCCACCTCCCAGGAGAGAGCCAAGGAAAATGTCCAACATCCCACAGGGCTAGGGGACTTGACATCTATAGGTCAATGACTCCTCTCAGCCTTGCTAGAGAATATAGGCTTTCTTGTAGAAGTCTAATTGTCTAGAAAAAATATTTGCATCACAGTCCCATTAGCCTTGGGTTTCCTCTGTTGCTCATAGCATGCTCATTAGGATGTCAACCCACTATCTCAAGAACAGCTGTTTCCAGATTGACACTTCCTTTCCAGGATTACCAAGGGCCACTGGGGGATTTTGCGGGAATGCAAGGCTTCTGCAAGATGCGATAAAAGGAACATATCAGACCTGGTGTTTCATAATTAGTTGTCACCACTCTGGGGCTGCTGTAGCCACTGCAATGCCACTGGGTTCATGAGAGCAAATAACACACATATGTGTGTACATGCGTGTATTCATGCAAGCACACACACTATATCACACCAAAGTGAAGAGCACAGAAGATCCAGCCGAAAGTACATGAATGGCTCTTCAGAACTATCCAGAATTGTCGGCAATGTCCTTGCTGATGTATTTGGCCTGCTTCCTTTTGTCCTCCTCTTGTTTCAAAGGATTTAAAGTTCTTCCTTTCCAGGTATAGCTTAGAGGCTTTTCAATAGCAGATCCATAGACTAAGAGCCCTGAAACATACACTGAAGGAAAGGAAAACGGAGAAAATCAAGCAGGGCTCCTGAAACATTACCTGTCAGATTGAATGACCCCATATCTAGACTCAAATCTGCCCACTCAGAATGAGGCCCAGCGGCTCCAACTCTCCCTCCTGCGGTCTGGCTTCTGTTGTCAGCACGCTGTGCACCTTTCTCAAGGCCACCAGTGACCCTTGAACGCCACACACTGCTCCCAGCCCTTGTCTGCTGGCTCTGTTGCTGTTTACAGTTCTCATTTTTAGCAAAATAGTACATGTCCAAGGCAATGTTCATAACACTGGAAAGCTGAAGAGTGCTACAAGGCTTCTAAAGAAAAATGCCAGGCTTCCAACCCTTTCTCCTGAGCTGCGTCCTCTCCCCAGGGACCTCCCTTAAAAGCTGAGGCTCTGACTTACTTAAAGCCTTACTCCACATTGCTATAAGGGCTCACTTATCTCTCTCCCTCTATCTTTACCAGTATATCTATATCACAGTTTAAATCAAAATTCAGTTTTATTATGACTAGCAATATACTGTTTATAGTGGAGAAATGGTGTATATTATGATTGCATATCCTGGATTTTACAACCTTATGTTTTTCCAGGTGGTAGTAATTGCCTGGTTTCATTGTGGGCTTGATATTCTGTGTACCTATCAATCATTTTTTTCTAAGAACTTTAGTAGAGCTTTGTATCTCCTCTCAATTTGGCACACTCATTAGATACTCAATCCATGCATTTTTCCCCCCAGTTATTGAGACTCCTTCCTTCCTGGCTCCCTCCCGGCTCCTACATCTCCTGGGCCAGCTCCTCTCCAAGTCCCTTGCATGACTGTGTCCTTGGGGCTCCTCTCTTCTTAATTCTGAGAACTGTCTTTTCAGCTCTCTTAGGATTCATTCTCTTTTTCTTAGAATTCAAATCCCCCAGCCCCCCCCCCCCCTTTGTAGGTTTAACTTTCTTTTACTGGAGACTCTTCCAGTAAACTCCGGAGAAGAATTGCATGAGAAATAAATTTTTGCTTTCTTGAATGTCTGCCTTCACACTTAACTAGTAACTTGACTAGTGGTTACTTGTCTGTGGTTGAAATCCAAAGCTCCATTTCCAGACTTGACTCCCCTCTTAAGTTCCAGGTCAAAATGTTTGGGCCCTGGGAGCTCTGTATGTCCAGAGGTACTCATTATCCTCTCCCCGAACCTGCCCTTCCTCCTGGGTACTTGGCTAATAGGACCATCCTTCTCTACTCATGATAGAGGATCACTGTACACCTCCCTCTACCATTTACTGTTCCCCAACATCTTATATCCAGCCTTTCACCACTGCCCCAGCTCTGGGCATAATCACCTCTCATTTGGACAATTGCAGTAACCTTGCAGCTGCTCTCCTGGCTTCTGATACACCTGGGTTCTCCATTCTAACACTCAGCCTTTATTACTCAAGCTCAAAAAATTCAGGTTAGATGCTATCACTTCCTTGCAAAAAGTGACTTGTAATGATTCCCTGTTGCTCACAGAATAAGGCCTAAAATATATTTTTCTGTAGTATACATGTCAGAATCTGGCTCTAATGGCATTTCTTACTGCCTTTATTCCTACACATGTGATTCCACTGTCTCACTTAATTTTCTCAACAAGTCTATTATCTGCATTCATACTTAAAGTTTAAAATTCAAACAGAGTGGGGATGCCTGGGTGGCTCAGTGGTTGATTCAGCTCAAGACGTGGTCTGGGAGTCCCAGGATGGAGTTCCACATTGGACTCCCCTCAAGGAGACTGCTTCTTCCACTGCCTATGTCTCTGCCTCTCTCTCTCTCTCTCTGTCTCTCATGAATAAATAAATAAAGTCTTTTTTAAAAAATTCAAATGGAGTGGAGTACCCCATGCAGACAGTAACAGTCCCCTAAGCATCCTCATTTACATCTCAGTATGTGTCCATTGTGCATATTTTGCCCATTCTGGCTTGATCTTCTACTAGATGACCCTTTCTCTCTCTCTCTCTCTCTCATATATATATATATATATATATATATATATATATATATATTTGTTGAAGTTCAATTTGCCAACATATAGTATAACACCCAGTGCTCATCCTGTCATGTGCCCACTCAATGCCTATCACCCAACCACCCCATCCTCCCGCCCACCACCCCTTCCACTACCCCTTGTTTGTTTCCCAAAATTAGGAGTCTTTCATGTTTTGTCACCCTCTCTAATTTTTCCCACTCATTTTCTCTCCTTTCCCCTTCAATCTCTTTCACTATTTCTTATATTCTCCATATGAGTGAAACAATATAATGATTGTCCTTCTCTGATTGACTTACTTCACTTAGCATAATACCCTCAAGTTCCATCCATGTAGAAGTAAATGTTGGGTGTTCGTCATTTCTAATGCCTGAGTAATATTCCATTGTATACATAGACCACATCTTCTTTATCCATTTGTCTTTCGATGGACATTGAAGCTCCTTCCATAGTTTGGCTATTGTGAACATTGCTGCTATAAACATTGAGGTGCAGGTGTCCAGGCTTTTCACTGCATCTGTATCTTTGGGGTAAATCTCCAGCAGTGCAATTGCTGGGTCATAGAGTAACTCTATTTTTAACTCTTTGAGGAACCTTCACACAGTTTTCCAGAGTGGCTGTACCAGTTCATTTTCCCACCAACAGTGCAAGAGGGTTCCCTTTTCTCCACATCCTCTCCAACATTTGTTATTTCCTGTCTTGTTAATTTTCACCATTCTCACTGGTGAGAGGTGGTGTCTCATTGGGTCACCCATGGATTACAATTTGATGGGTGACCCTTTCTCATTTTGACTTATGGGATGTCGGGAGTCCTCTAAGGCACACTCAAGATAAACCGTATTCCCATGATGTGAGATTTTTCAGTACTTATCTTTTTAACAGATCAAGTGCTTTCCTTCCTCACCTCAGGAAAATACAGGCCACATGACTTATCCCAGAGACCCCTGGGCTAATGGGCACTTGCCCCTGGGAGTGACATGATCCTGGGCACAGGACAGAAAGCAATCTGATGGCCCCAAAGAAAGCCACCCTCTTTTGCAGCACCGGAGGGATTACTTAAACCAAGACAATCATTCTCCTATTGAAGGAAATTACATTAAAACCTCTCCCCCTGGAAAAAGGAAGCATGGAAATTAGAAGCAGATTTAAAAGTTGATCATTTGCCACCCAATGCTTATCTAAGACACCTGAAATTTGAGAGCTGAGCCTAGTAAAAATCAAAAGTCAACATCCATTGACTTTGTTTGGAGGTGTACTATATATATATTCAGCTAATCCTAGGTCGTCAATACCATAGATAAGAACCTTATTTATTTTGCCATTCTGGGTGCAATTACACAGTTTACCCTGTGCAAACTGCACTTCATAAAATTGGCAAATCAATGCTAGTTATCAAAATCCATCCACATGGATGGATAGCCCATGAAAGAGAGCTTTGCAAAATGGTCTCGAAAGCCAATCTACACAGCTAGCCCCACACAGGTCAGCTTATTACCTGATTAATCACACAGGCATCCTGGCAATCTTATCGATTCCTCAAGACCTGGACATGACATCACTTCTAATAGCACGTGCAATAAGCCATTACCACCATGCAGAATAGCCATTATCCTACGCTGCAGCCATTGATTGGCTGACTTAGCCTGACTCTGGGCAGGGCAAGTGGAGCTCTGATGGGGGCAAATCACATCCAGGGCAGATGTGAAGGACCCTCATATGGAAAATAAAATCTGTCTGTTGCTTGCAAGCAGGATCTCTACCCATTCCCTCCTTCTCTGGGTAAAGAGTTGAATAATCCTGCCAGCATGCTGATGAGCTGGATTTTGAAGTCCGTGAAGTAAGGAATCCTAAGACAATATAGACCAATCCTCCACACGGGCCATTAATATTTTATACCTGACATTCTCTACAGCTTGATCATTGCCATAAAGATTGAATGAGGTTCTGGGGTGCCCGATTAACACATGAGGTTTCCATGCCCCAAATGTTGTATTTTTTTCCTTACCCTGGAAGAATGTAAGGTCTGGTTTCCTTGGTAGTGGGATGTGTATTGTTGAGTTGATGGGGATGGGGGTCTTATTCTGGGCTAATTCTCTACTCCTGGTTACTCCAATGACATTACTGAACAGAGTGATTTCAAAGGTCCAAGAAGAAGCCTCTTTACCACCGGGTGGGTGTGGCTAAGTTGGATGACCTTTAAGGAATGCAGATGGATGTTATGGGAGAATATGTATGAAGAGGCAGAGAGATGGATGGTGAAATCCAGGAAGGCTCTTATGCTGGGGCAACAATAGGAAAAGAGTGTGCAGAAATGAGTGTGTGTGTATGTGTGTGTGTACCATTTACAAAGAACTTTGACAAATTTCATTTCATCCTGTTGGGTAGTTGTTCAGGAACTTTCCAGGTATAAATCAGGTATAAGGTTCTTGTGCTTTACTACAGATACCTTATCCCACGATGAAATAAGTTGGAGGAACAAAAACAAACCCTTCCAAAAAGCAGAAATTCCCTTATATCCTCAATTCGTGGCCCAGCACCAGATACATAGTAGCCATCTAGCAGAGTCCAGCAGTTAATGGACACCAAAGTCTCTCACAGTGTGACCCTGGGCAGATTACATCATTTCTCCGTGCCTCAGTGTCTCCATCTTCCTCGAGGGAAAAGGGATATGCCTATTTGATAAGGTGTTATGAGAATTAAAGAATTAATATATTAAAAAGCCTTTTTAGAATAGTGTCTGCAACACACTGCACCATGTCAGGGGGTTACCATTATTCTATTAGACACTGAATTAAATAACTATTGAATGGATCGTGCAGTGTAATAAAAGGATTTTTTTAAAAGGATATTTTAAAAATCGGTTTAGACAAAGGCAAGGCCCATAGAACAGAGCTTGGTATGGCATACAAGTAGAGCACAGACAATGTAATATCCGGGAGTAGTCGACTCATCTCAGTCCACCAGACCTCTACCAGCAACAATAATTAGGAGTCAAGTTGAAGAATTCAGTTCCAACATCTTTTATTTTCTTTGCCTGGCTGGTCATGGAGGAAAACTATTAAATAAAGCCCAGAATGTCACCCAAGTAGACAAGAGAAGCTTGAGAGAGGAAGGAAGAAAAGAAGGGAGAAAGGAAGGAAAGAAGGACTGAAGGAAGGAAAGGAGGAAAGAAGGGGGGAGGGAAGGAGGGAAAGGAAGGAAAATTTTATCTGCCTATGCATCCTAGCTACAGTCATACCTACAGTTTCTTCCAAATGCCATAAAAGGAGGGAAAGCCCATCAAAAGATGGACAATGCCAACAACGCACTCAGTTAGTGCAAACTTCTGTGAAAACCAAGAGAACCCTCAACTATCCTGCCTGGGGGAAATGCAAATAATCTTGCAGACCTTGGGCACGTGAGGTCTGATGATAACTGTGTTGCTTGGTATTTTGCTCCTGCCCTTGGGGGTATTGGGTTTCATGTTCGGCCTAAGTTCCAGCTACTTTTCAAATATAAAATTATGGATGCAGGCAGCATTTCTGTTTGCATAACCTCAGTCAGAGCTTACTTAGATAAAACAGGACAGGAATGACCCAGGTTAGCTGAGTTAGGAGCTAATGGGAACGGTGATGGGGCCTTTAAAGAAATCCAGGGCTTCCCTTCCCAACTTCCCTCACCCCTACTCCAGGAATGTTCCAGATTGCTGAGGAGTTCTTCATGTGTGTCTCTGGTCCAATCTCATCCCATTTATCTTCCCATCTCCCATTTACAGGACAACAGTTAAACACCGCAAACTTCATTCAAAGCCTGTCTTCCATCCCTCAGCTCAGGGGTACGTGGGGAAGGCAGGCGTGGGTCAGGGGTTCCATCTCCAATGTCCTTCTTCACGGGCCCTGCTCACCAGGCTGCGTGCAGCACATCTGGTTTCTCCATGGGACTGATGGCGTCTAAACCCAGCTCTGGTTCAAGTGGAGCTGAGTGCCTCATGGGTTCTTTGAAGACCCTGCTCCCTTCCCACTGCAGTCCCCTGGCACAAGGGAGGTCTTTCTTCCACTCAGTCATTTAAGAACCCCTGTTGCTCTGGGCCCCATACCCCGGGCCCCTTTCTCCTTGGGTTCCCTAGCCCTTTGTACAACACCCTGAGCACCCAAGACAGGCCAAGACCACCTCTCTAAGGCACCCACATCTGACCCAAGATGATGGGATTGAAGTTACTTCCCATACACCACTCTTCCCTTCCCTTGGCTGCCATCCACACTTCCGCCAGCCCATTTCCCCTAAAAAGCTCACTGAACCCCTCCCAACAGGCTCCTTAGAGCTCCTCACTGGGCCTGAGGTGTCAACGGGGCTTGGAGGAGCAGCAGGCTCCCACCGTCCTTGTTCTTCTGACTCCTTTGCTGATGGTCTGCAAGGCCAGGTCACCACGGGACCCCAAATCTGGTCTCAGACTTTCCTTTGCACACTTCATGCAGATGTGGAAAAAGAGGGAATGATTGATGCCTCCAATGAAACCAGGAGTCCTCTTTTAACATGATGCTAAATTTTCAACAAATAATGCCTTGAGATGGATGTTAGAAGAGGCATTTATACTGTCAGCTTTGTGTCTGTGTCCTTAACATAAGCCATATTTCACCTTTTACCAAAGAAAGAACAAGAAAAGACAAGGGTAACATCTCTCAAAATGATTCTGTCCTTATTTTCCAGAAGGGTGCTTCAACTCACCCACCCAACACTGCTTGGCTCCCTGCCCTTTGCCCTTGATCCCAGGCTGCCCTTTGGCCAGGAGCTTCTATACTGTGTGACCTGTTACCCCCAAAACCTGGCCCACACCTCTCTGTCCTGTTGTCCCTTCTCTCTGGCAAATGAAGAAAATAAAGCCATCCAGATCAGTTTACCTAATACCAGTGATTACAGGTCTGAGGTGAGATAGGCATACACGAGGAACTTCGGGGGGCTGAAGGGATGAGCCTCACCAGTGGTCATTTCGGGCACTGGGCTGCAGTTGGGGCAAACACTTGAGGCTGGTAGGCCAGGCACAGTGTGGACAAGAGGTTGCACTGACCAGTCCCCGTTTCTGTGTCAGTTCTCAGGATCCTATCAGGAATGCCCACCCCACACTCTCCCCCTGGCTTCTGAGCATGCGTCAGCATGGTCCCTGGCCTCATCCACAGCCGCGGCTCCCTTGCACACACACTCAGCAGGCAGCCTCTCCCCTGTCCTGCGGCTGCCTCCCACTAGCTCTGCTGTTGTCAAATGCTTTCTCTCTGCCGGGTCCTTACCCCTGCCACCCCCTCTTCCACCTCCTGCTATTCGTGACCACGAACACCCATTTGATTTGATACATCTGGTGTATCAAGCCATTGATTTTCCTAAATATGGTTCAATAGATGCCTATGCATGTTCACTCCGGAGTTTGAATGTACATGTTTACTGAGATGGGAAGGAGGTGTTCAAAACCAACAAACCAAAAGGCTCCACCAGCCTTAAATGCTCTGCTTTAAGCGCCATCAAAAGCAGCCGCTTCCAAGGCTGGAGAGCAGAGGTGGGTCTTCTGCACCCCATCTCCCGGGGGCTCGCTCACACTGCATCCCCGCAGCAAGCACCCCATCTGTTCCATGGGCCACTACACTGTGCCCTGGGTGTCTGGGGAACCTCAGTGCCCACCATCCTGGCAAAAACGTGCTGGCTCTAAGTAATACTCTGTTCTGAGGGTTTTCTCCTTAGGCTTTTCCGTTTTCTTTTAGCTACTCCTTATTCACCATCTCCCTGTCCTTTTTTCCTACGTCTCTGGTCACAGTGCTGATCCTGGGCATTTACCCTCAGCATCCTTCCTTCTCTCTCACTCCCCCACCCCTACGGCTGTTTCCAGGGGTCCATGTCAGCTGGCTGGCATCAGTGCACAGAGGATGCCGAGACTGGAGGGGAGTCACAAGGGGGGAGTGAGGCCCTCCCCACCACCCTGCACTCGGCCTTGGCCCGTGGCTCTGGCTGTGATGGGGTCTCACCCAGTGGGTCCACAGGGTTCCAGCCTCTCCAAGGTGGCCCTGGCCCTAGTCACTTAGTAATCTGGCTCCTCCTTTTACCCCTCAGGCCAGGGATTGTGCTGCCTGCCCAGCTCCTGTGGGCTTCTTTCTCTTCTGTCACTCATGCTTCTTAGCAGGGGACATTAGAGCAGCAGTTCAGAGACTCTAGAACTGCTCCTTCCGATGCCATTTCCTGTACTTAAATTCTCTCTCTTGCAAAGACAGGGACTTTTTCCTTTTCTCTGTTAGGTCTCATGGATAGATGTCCTTTCTGGATTTCTAACCTGCTGTAATCTGATATAGTCCTCTGTAGCATGTGAGAGTATAATGGACCAGGTCAGGCCCTGAAATCAAACACCTTGACCTGGGTTTCATCTTAGATCTGACAGTTCTAGCTGTGTTACCTTGGCCAAATTATTAAACCTTTCTGAGCCACCTGTAAAATATGGACCATGAAGCTCATTTCTGCCATTGAGATAGCCTTGGGTCACCTTCTAGCCCGCTGCCTGGCAACTGCTAGGTTCTCAGTGAACGTTAGTTTCTCTCACCTCTCCTAAACTGGTCATATCTGCAAAGGTATGAGTGCATATCCCTTCCTGGGAAACACATTTGTATTATAACAATGGCCTTCTGAAATTAAATGCTTTAGTCTCAATAACTAATTTTAAATGTGTAAATCTTAAACACCCACAGCAAAACAATCAAAAGGACAGTTTTGGACAAGCTGACCTTTGAGAGAGCCTTCAGATCTGTCAGAGGAGGCCGCCAGCTACTCTGTGGGGGCTGGGGAAGGCTCCAGAGCCAACCTCCTCCTCCCCATTAGCTGGGAGAAGGCACTGGTGCTGATATGAGAAATGATCCCACTCCTCACCCTCCCGGGGGGTAGAGTATATGGGGCTTAAATGTGTGCGAGTCTGACTCAGGGTTATTTTTGTTTCCATTAACATTCTCTTCTATATGTATTTTAACCTTAATCAAATGCATATGTTTTTGTTTTATTTGCACTTAGTTCATCAAAGTGTCCTTTATGATCTGAACTATGCCATGAGGCCTTAAGCTCTTCAGTGAAACACTCTTTAATACCCCTGGGAAACAGGAAGTTGCATTTAGTCTAATATAAATAAATTCAGTTCCCAGGGGCTTTGCCCTGGCCCAGGTCAGGAGAGAGACTGACTTCTCAGCTGATCTGGTCCAGCGCCCCCTCTCAAACTGCTCTGGAAGGAAGAAGCCCCAGGACTCTCGACAGATCAGTATTTTGAAAATGTGCCTGTCCTTTGTTCAAAACTGCTACGTGGTCAAGTGGGATTGTATCAAGGAAGTTCGACACATTTGGCCAGATAGTTGGGGATCATTCCAGATTTGTTTCTACCCCAAAATAGCTTGAAACCAGGCAGTGCAGAAAGGAAGCAAGAAAGAGGGAAAAAAGGTATATAAACCTCAGCCACCTAGCCAGAGACGCTCCGCAAGTCAGGCTGAGCAACTTCCCGTCTCTCTTGTTGCTGGCCTTCTCTCTCACCCTCTCACTGGCTCCCCCGATGCACATATGGAACCAATTACGAACAAAGCCCGATTGTTGTATATTTGGAATTTCCCACATCAACTTGATGCTTTCTTTAACTGCCTCTTAATGTGTGTCTGCACTGAGTGACCAGGCCCACGTTTCCATCCTTCCCACCCCGCCCCCACCAGCACCCCCCTTCCGAGAGGCTTTCCTGGTTCATTTTCCAGCAGAGCAAACCTCCACTTCTTCCCCTCGCACCCCATCCCACTTCCTATTGGAGTCTTTGAATAAACAGAACTTTCTTTTCCACGGTTTGCAATAAACTGGTCTGCAGAGAGTAAATAAAAGCCGGATCCCAAAGCATAAAAGTGATATCAGGCTAACACCAAAGCACGATTACTACAAAGGAAATGGCATCCCCTTCCTAAAACCCAGAGCAGTGAATGTAGAAATACATTACAAACATGAAAAAGAAGAAAACTCCGATTCTAGAAGCCCCTTGTTTTTCCTTTATATAATTTTCTCTGCTATAGAAATAGATTAGAGGGGGAGAGGACATAGGGGAGGAATATATCAATTACAAGATATTATAGAAAAGTTAAAATTTTAGACCACGTGTACCATCCCTCAGAAGATTGTCTGATGTGGAATCACATACTATTTATTAGAAAAGAATAGGCAAACGTGATGGATGCATCTGAACTTAGTCCTCATCAGAGCCTTGCAAAATCAAGCAAAACTTCTTCATGTTTACCGGCACATGTAAAAATAAATGTTCTATAACACAAACATTGAAATGAAGAGATGCCAAATGCGAGTCTGTCCGGTATATTCGGTGCATCTGAACCATGTGACACCAACATTTTCTTCCCCTTCTCTCACGCTCTATCTTTGTGGACTACATTCACATATATAATTAGTTGCACTCCTACATTTATTTGCTATGCATTGGAAAGAGGGAGAGAAAAACCAGATATGTGCATCCGATGCTCAGGGTCACCCGTGTAATTTATGACCATGAGCAGCGGTCCCTCCCAGTCCCCAGTGCGTGATGTCACTGGTCTGCAAATATTTTTCCCGTGTTCGGAAGAGGGAGAAATCAGAATGCAGGGTTTCACATTAATCTCCGCACCAGATGGTGATATTCCAAATAGTCTTTTTTAAAAGGTGAGCATGTGACCTACTGTACGGCCCAGGGGCTCTGGAGTCATGTGATGTGATGAATAATAGGACTGGTAGAGCTCCGAGTAGACAACTGACCTGGTTACTGTCTGTAGCCACGAGAAGCAAAGTTGACATTTCTGGATCACTCTCCCCAGAGGCGTCGCTTGCCAACTTCTGGGACATGCCGTCTCAGCCGAGGGACTGACAGGCAGGGACAGACCAGGGGCGGCTAAAGCCATCCCCCTGCCCCCGCCTCCCCCCACCCCCCCAGGAACCACATCTTGACTCATATGGTCCAAAGAAAAAAATCGTTCAGTTATTTGATATTTGGGAAACCTCCAGGAGACCATAACTTAGTTTTGAGGAAGCCTTGTCTCGCACTTTGCTGGGAACACACGGGCGCGCACGCACACACACACACACACACACACACACAGAGGAACGCACACACGCGGCTCTACACCATGGTGGTTCAGGCTGCAGTGGCTCCGAATAGATCTCAAAGACTTTTACTGAAAATTCCATATGGATCTCTGAGAAGACGCAGCGTGGAGAGGGTAAGCGACGTGGCGGGCTGCTGGTTTGGCATGGAGCGATTGCTCCAAAGGAAAGGAGATGTTTGTTTGCATTGTACGTAGCATCCCTTCGGGGAGCCCTGTTTTCCTGAAAAATGCGAATTCCTGGGACAGTAGAGTACTATGTCATGTGTATATTTTTTTTCTTCTTAATGGGTAATGATGAGATGTTTGAAACAAATTTTTGCCAGCTGCGCATGTGGGGGTGCTGTGAGAGATGAGCTAGGAGGGGAGAGGTTGGGGTAGGGACTGCGCTTGGGAATCGGGATGGAAGATGTGAGTGCCTGGAGAGAAAAGCAGGGGCTGCAAACAGATGCATTCGTGCAGCACAGCTGCAAATTTCCTCTGTGGGGTGACTGTGTCTTCAAAGAAGGCGCTGACGATGTTAAGGAGCTTTGATGCCTGGTGGGTTTAAATGATGCCCCCAAGATCCCCCTGTTGTGTTGTTGCTGTTTCACATACCTTGTGATCATTTTGGAATTTTTTTTTTTTTTTACTACTACAGATTTTGGCTCAAAATTACTCTGTTAATTTTTGAAACATGCTTACTTTGCGGTAACCTTAGGCAGAGATGATCCTGTAAAATAACAAGGGTTTGTCTTTCCGTGGAGTGACTAATGCACTTTTGGGGATGCAGAGCTAGCTGCCTCCCTGGGATGTTGGGCTCATTCATGTAGGGACAAAATGCCTACACCCCCACTGGGGTGGAATGCTTTGCAGGTCTCAGAAACCCAGAAGCCCCTGTTTGAATCATGACAGTCCCCTCTGTGAGCTGCGGAATCTACTTAGACATCGTAGTTGAAGGTGTGCTCCAATAGCCATAAAGGCAAATAGCTTCACCAAAAGCTGTCTTGACAGATAAGCAACCTGCTGCATCTTCTTAAGGGGAATGGGGTTGAATTTGAATAACTTTTTCTGGTTGGTAAACTGACTACTCGGTGATTTTTAAATTTAAGGAAAGCACAGTTGAAGGTTTAAAACATGAGGGTCTGTCTAGAATCCAGGTGGGCATGATTTCCTGACTGGTGATGAGTGACATTCTTTCTGCCATCTGAGTACTGATGGGAAGAAAAAAAAAAAAAAAAAGCTCCACTTCCTATGTAGGTCTTTGAGACATATCTCTTGTGCTCAATATCAGAGCCATCAACTAATCTGCAGTAAGTGCCCATCACATGCTCCCTCCTATCCAATAGCTTTAGAGCATGGGACTGACAGTTACGGCAAATGTTAAAAGGCTTATGTTGAATATGATTTTAGGTTTTGTTGAAAATATTTTGACCTTTATGGGAACTAAGTTTATAGAATGTGTTCTGTTCACAACTAGTCATTTAGAAACATGAATTATATGCATTGGGGTTGTGGAACCTGGCAATACTAAGGGGAGAGTTATCTGGGCATAGGCACAAAAAAAAAAATCCATAGTAACCTTTATTTAACCATGAGAATCTCCAGATGGATGTTTGATAGATTGTGGGCTTTTAATAAATCCAGATGTATGCAGTTACCATTTCTTTTATTCATTGCTTACCAATTTAAGAAAGACTGACAGTCTACAGCGTCATACATAAAACATTGTCGCATGTGCTGGCATATACTTACATTCAAAACACACAGACTTATTTTCTGCCCGTGGGCACACACACCAGTGTTGCACGGGTCTTAGATCTGCAAGCTGCTGGCCTCTTAGGAGAAGCACCAGACATCCCATTCATCTCGGTTTTTCGAGGTGAAACGATATGGCCGGGACACCATGGCTCACAGGAAGAGCACCCCTGCATTCCTTATGAGCCGCCCATCTCACCCTCCACTGTAAGGGAGGATGACACTAATTGGAACCTATGATGAAAGTGTCAATTCCAACTGGGCATTTTATACTGTTGCCGACTTGATGACAATTTTCAGAATCAGAGTCAAACATTTGTGTAAAAGGAGGACGCGAAAGGTGAGATGTGGCAACTGCTTTAAGGGCAGGAACTGAGAACCAGCACTCTTTTCTTGGAACTCCCTGAATTAAAAGCAACAGCACCTTTTCCAGTGACATCAGCAGCCATTCAGGGTGATTTCCATTGTCTCACAATATATAATGATCTTCAGGTCTCATGTCCATACTGTCTTTACTCCAATGAATTTTTTTATTCGTTAATTCATATTATGATCCTGAGTTGCTGGTGAGACATAGGGAATGGGGGTTATCACCCTTGTCCTGTAGGAAGAGAGAAGCCAAGGCAAGGGAGGTAGTGTTCATCTTTAATCTTCTGTTCAGGGACATATAGTCAACCACAGAGCAGGACCCATGTCCAAGGACCCAGTATCTTCTGTCCTGCTTCATCACCGTTGGTCCCTGGGGGAGCTTCCACACGGCAGCCTGTCCCTGAGCAAAGGGCTGTAACCAGCTTGTCACCAGGACTTCTCATGAAAGGGTATATAGAAGACTCTTGACCAAGAGGAATAGCTAATGATTTCTAGGGCTGGTTGTGTGCCCTCAGGCATCCAGGAGTGCATGTGGCTCCTGTTTTCTAACTGCCAGTTGAGTTGAAAGAAAAGAAATGCACTTTTTTTTGGATGCCTGGGTTGCTCATCAGTTGAGTGTCTGCCTTTGGTTCAGGTAGTGATCCTGGGGTCCAGGGATCAAGTCCCACACCGGGCTCCCGGTGGGGAGTCTGCTTCTCCTTCTGCCTGTGTCTTTGCCTCTCTCATGAATAAATAAATAGAATCTTAAAAAAAAAAAGAAAAAGAAAAAGAAAAGATACAGACCTTTTTAACTATGCTATCTAGACCTTTATCAAATCCTGATTTCAGAAACACTCAGGCTGTGAGACCAGACTCAGTTCTTGTTCATATTTTCAGACTGCCACGAGCCCATCACAGAGTTAGGCAAGGTAAGGGAAACAACAAAATATAAAATACTTTGCTTGGTAAGACAGGAGAAGTTAGGGATACGGGTTTACATAAACAAAACAGTAATGATGTAACAGGGCACTCATTTAGCTACAAAACAAGAAATGAAGACAATTTAGGTGTTACCTAAAGCAGCAAAGTGGGGTGGAAAGGGTAGGGTTTGCAGTCACAGGGTTCCCAAAACTGAGAGCCTCGCCCTTTACTAATTGTGTGATCTTGGCAGAGTGGCCAGACTTTCTCAGAGTTCTTTCTTTTTTTTTTTTTTTTAAGATTTTATTTTATTTATTCATGAGAGACACAAAGAGAGAGAGAGAGAGAGACACAGGCAGAGGGAAAAGGAGGCTCCATGCAGGGAGCCTGACGTGGGACTCGATTCCGGGGCCTCCAGGATCACACCCTGGGATGAAGGTGGCGCTAAACCACTAAGCCACTGGGGCTGCCCTCAGAGTTCTTAGGTTATACATCTGTACTATCCACTATTGAGGGTGGTTTTTAAGATTAGAGGTCACTTATATAAGGATTTTTAACACAACACCTCACATATAGAAAGCAATCAATTATGGGGTATTTTTAAATTTCGTATCTTTGAATGGAGGAGCACTTGGCTTGTATGTTTAATAATTGATAGTCTTTACAAACATACATATACACACACTCTTGATCATACTTCACTCATCTGGAGAGGTCCTTTAGGGATCTTTACCCAGTAAAGCCAAGACAGACAGCATTTCCTGGTGATAATTTGCCTTGGACTTCCGATTTTATGTAAGACACATAGAAAACAAAATGTTTCAAATGTATTGCATACAAATGCCAAGTAACTACACTTACTCAAGCCCCTATGCTTCTATTGGATCTCTCCCTCCCAAAACCAGGTGTTGTTACTTCAGAGGTAAAAATGAACTTCATGAAAAATTCTAATGACTGTAAGAGCACAACATATAAATGAGTTAAGGAAAGAGCAAACGTGGACCTTTTTCCTGGGGGGTTGCCTTGGAGCAAGGGTAATGTTTTTATTAAACTACTGTAACCGTGCATTATGAAGAAGTGGTGTCATGTTGGAGATTACCTTTCTTTATAGATCCAAAACCCAAGAATAAGGATCTTTCTGTGGCCCAGCCTGAGCTGTTTCAGACATGCATTTATTAAGAATGTATCTTCTCTGGCATCCAGACCCACATACCCCAGGAAGGGCTGGACATCTTTGTTCTCCTGAATGATACAATGCCTCAAATTCAACATGATCCAAAATGGAACTGATCACCTCACTGATAGTCCTGCTCCTCCTTCAGTCCACTAGCTACCTGAACACCCAGAGCAGAACCCAGGCGACCTCCCTGCCTCCTTCCTTCTCTTGGCTCAGGCCACCATCATCTTTCACTTTCAAACAGTTGCCATTCTTGTTCCCCCAAGTCCATGCTCTGTGTTGCAGCAATGTGATCGTTCTAAAACATAGGCATGGTCATGTCCACTTGTCTACTTAAAACCCTTAAGTGGTCCCCTGCTTCAAGATAAGTACTTAGATAAATGCCTAAATGTAAATAGAGGTCTTCATGATTAGGACTCTGCTACCCTCTCCAGCCTCAGCTCTCCCCCTTCTTTACCTTGAGAATGCTAGACTCCAACCACACTGAACGGGTCTATGATTCCTTCAAACTGCCATGTTCTCCCTTGCCTCAGGGCCTTTGCACATGCTTTAGTCTGCCTGAACACACAATGCCTCCTCACTCTATCTCCTTAACTTCCTAGTCACATCCTTTCAGCCTAAAAGTAACACCCTTGGGAAGGCTTTTCAGAAACCCTACCTGCTCTTCAAGTCTGAACGAGTGCTTTTCCTTTGGGTTCCCTTAGCCCTCTGCATTTTCCTTACAGCAGCACAGATCACACTTCATTGAATCCCCCTATTTCCATCCTGTTTCTATCAAGTCAAATCTCCACATGATGACAAGCTCCTTGAGGACAGGGAACATATCTTGGTCTCTGGTTAAGAGTGTGATAAATATTCCCTAGATGAGAAAATAAATGAAATCTGAAAGTTCTTATAAACTTCCCTCAGTGAGAAAGTTTGAGAAGAAGAGCAGAATTAAGACATAAATAGAAACAACTTCTTTTTTTTTTAACATTAAATTACTCCATGCCCAATTATCACTGATGGGAAATGTGTTCACTTTTATATGTTAATACAAACTGTGGATACAAATGCTCTAAACTCTAAGACCAAGCCATGTGTCTTAAAGCAGAATGAAGCATGTGTGCGAACAACTGACCAGACTCAGCTTATATATCTCTTCACAGAGTAATGTAAATTTGACATTTTTATTGGGGAGGAAAAAAAGAAACAAGAAAGCATTCTCTTTTACCACAATTATTTGAATATTTAAGTGAAAGGAATTTTTTTTTTTTTTTTTTGTCTTGGAAAGACTGAAATGGTGTGATATTTCTGGAGCAGTATTTTTAACACAGTATAAATTAAACCTTTTTGCACCCACATTATTCATTATTTGATGTGTTATTTCAGGTTGACGTATTGCCAGTCTATTATTTTGCAAACCATTACATTATCACAGCTGCTAAGCTGCATAACTTAAGAATTCAGAATACAACAGAGTCTCTATAGTCGAGTGTGTGGTGCTTACATTCTGAATGTATTCATGCAGGGAAGTGTGAGACTTTACCAGAAACACATACAGCAGACAGCTTTTAGTGGATATTTATTACCATTGAAAGCAGACAGCCAAGAAACTGTTCAGACAGATCAGTGTATTCACACATATTATTATCCAACGCCCTCATCCTGCATAGGGTTTTGTTCCTGCTATAAATATACCTCTCTCTGGAGAGCACGGACTATCAGGGACCCCAGATCTCTGGTTCACAGGCCTCATTGAAAGCCCTCCCCCCGCCGCCCCCATATTGGTAGCCCTGTGCGATTTTAAGTGACTCAAACTTGATGAACTGACATTGACTTTATTTCTTACAGTAGCTTCTGTCAAGTTTTAAACCAGTGACTTCCCATCTTGGCTGGAATGAGATTGCACAGAGGAAAGGCTGTCCCTATTGTTACCCCTCTCTAGAGTTGTCATTCCTTGGGCTAGGGTGGAAAGCAGGGCAGGAATCCTCTTATTCAAATGGTAAGGACCATTGGTAAATGGTAAGCCCCCCCCTCACCGCCCCCCCCCCCCCAGGCTTCCCCATCTGGCACCAAATGGCATTTATCCAGCTGAGCATGGAACCAAGCGATGGTTTCTCTCTATAGACTCCTTGGCCCCAAGTCCTGACTGCTTCTTAGGACTCTCACTGATGTCGTGGGCCCAATGCCATGACTCATCCTAAAGCAGCACTTCTCAACCTTGGTTTCACATGGGAAGCCCCTGAGGAGCTTTTAAAAAATCCCAATGTCCAGGCTGTCTCCCTGACAAGTGTGTATCAGAATCTCTGGAGAAGGGACCCAGGCATTGCTATTTAAGTCCCAGGAAATTCTAGTGTGAGCTGCACACTGAGGTAAGATTACGGCCAACATGGACCATCTGGGCAAGGTGGAGCTTTAGGAAATTATTTAAATTATCTACTGTGCTTTCTGGTGTCTTCACATGAAAAGGAAATAATTGAGTTGATTATGTTGGATTTTTAGTCAAAAGTGTAATTCTCCATAGGAAAAAAAAATCATTTAAACTCCCTGAGCATTGGGTTCATATTTCTAGGACATCTTATGTAGTGCTCAGCACTCAGAGACCACTTTCTGGGTAATTAAACAGAAGATTCTGAAGTCACAGCAACTAGTTTTATGCAGGACTTCCAGACAGTTTGAGATCAGAAACACCCAATCCAGCTAGCCCTGCAGAGTTTTTCTCCACTGGAGCAGGAACAAAGCCCCATTCCGAGCTTTCAGCCTGCCATATCACAGCTATGTCCACAAAATCAATCATGTAATCTCTGAACACTTTCTATGGGTGTTTTGAAAACAGATCTCTTATAAATTGCTCTCACAGAGTGAATACTATCCACCTGTGTAACGTAAGAGTTTCTTTGAACACACAGTTAAAAACAGTCCGCTTTTGTTTGTATTGATTCATCAATGCACCTCTGAGAACAATATTATCTTAGGTGTATAAAACAATATGGAAGAAACTATGGTCACGGATCTTCGTTTTCTAAGCTGGGAGTGGATAAACCACATCTGTGGATTTTTTGTCCCTTTTCTTTTCCTTTCCGGTCACTCAGTAACTAACTGCTTCAAAGGACTTGACCAGTTTTTCTGGAAACTAGAACAGTGCCTGGCATGTATATTGGGCGAATAAATATTTATTGAATGAATGTGAACAGATGAGCAAAAAGAATGTCTTCATGGTCATAAACTCAGACCTTTTTTTTTTTTTTTCAGACCTTTAATCAAATAGAATTGTCACCCAAAAGGTAGGGTTGCAAAGTGCCTGCCTTTCTTATGCAGATAAATACTTGTATCATTGTTAGTCCCAGCAGGTGACTTATTTTAGGATGCTAGCTCTTCTTGGTAGAGAATTTGCTCATGAAAAACTCACTGAAATTCCACTACACAACACTTTTGAGTGTGTGGGCAGCCCTCCTCCTTCCCAGTCAGAATCTGTATATGAGTATTTTGAAATAGTCAATAAATATGCCTCTGATCATTTTCCTCTATTGCTTACTGACTTTTCTCAAAAATGCCAAGGTCACATTTCCACATGGATAATGCTTTCAAATGGTCCTCTAATACCTCTGTTGGAACATTAATCAGGAAAACCAATAAGGCTTAGAAGTATATTGATCATTTCTGGAAAATGTGGTCTGAGTTCAATCAAATCAGTCTCAAAATACAAATACCCCAGGGAATGTAATACCTAGGACCCAATACACTATTTATTAATTACACAGATTTTTATTTAATAACTACTACATGCCAGGCACACATTCTAGACCCAGGGATGTAGCAAAGTCTTTTAAGTGATGTTAAGG
Source organism: Canis lupus dingo (assembly GCF_003254725.2). Lineage (NCBI taxonomy): Eukaryota > Metazoa > Chordata > Mammalia > Carnivora > Canidae > Canis > Canis lupus. The sequence goes on from NC_064244.1 coordinate 21,100,716, forward strand.
CCTCTAAGGAAAAATAGAGCAGCATAAAAAGTGAGGAGAGATGGAGGTGCTACATTTTTATATGATGTGACTCTTGGTAAAGATATTTGAGAAGAGACGTGCAGGAGTAAGAGGATGAGCTGTAGAGCCCTCTGGGGAAGGAATGTGCCCTGCAGAAGAAACCACCAGTACACAAGGAGTACAATGCCAGAGCATCCTTGATGGGCTTGAAACTAGTTGGTGTGTGTGTGGTGGGGGGTGGGGGGGGTGGACAGGTAGCAGGAGCTGGAGCAGAGTGAGGGGATGGGGTACATGGAATGAAAGAGCAGTCAGGAAAGTGCTAGAAGGCCAGGTGACAGAGAGCTGTGGGGGCCATGATAAGGACTTGGGCATTTTACTCTGAATGAGACAGAAGACCAGTGGTTTGGGGACAGAAGGATGTCATCTGCTGACATGTTTGTTTGTTTGTTTGTTTGTTTGTTTGTTTTAAGATTTTATTTATTCATTAGAGAGAGAGAAAGAGAGAGGTGGAGACACAGGCAGAGGGAGAAGCAGGCTCCATGTCAGAGCCCGATGTGGGACTTGATCCTGGGACTCTAGGATCTCACCCTGGGCCAAAGGCAGGCACTAAACCGCTAAGCCACCCAGAAATTCCAGCTGACATGTTTTGAAGGAATCATTGTGGCTACAAGGCTGATAGAAAAATGTATGGAAGTAAGGTGACTCATTACGCTATGATGAGAGATGATGGTGGTTTAAGGCCAGAGGATACTCTGGAGATGCTGAGAAGTGAGAAAAGAATGGGTTCTGGATTTATCTAGAAGGTAGAGTTGACAGGATTAGTGGATGGGTCAGGCGATGAGTGAGAGAGGAAGGGTCAAGACTGACCCCTAGGCAGCTGTAGCCTGAGATTGAGCCTAAGATTGGAGACGCTGCCAAAAGGCTGGTAGGAGTGACAGCAGAGGCAGAGGAGTCTGAGAGCTCTATTTGGATGGGATGACCTTGAGATGATTAAAATTCAAAAGGAGGACATTAAGAATGTAAGTTTCGTGTGCAGGTGAGAGTTCTGGGCTTCTTGGTAAACATGGACATTGTTGAAGGTGCTCTGAAGCTGGCTTGTCCAGGCTCTCAAAAGCTGAGTGTGCGGATGTCTTCCCAACTCCCCACTCAGTGGTGACACACGGATGGCTTCAGATGGGTCATGGTGGGAGAAATGCACCATACCAATTACCAAACATTACAAATCATGGCTTTTTTTTTTTCTTCTAGAGAGTTGATAGTTAAAGTAGGGCACCACCACCAGATGGTGTTTAAGGCCACAGGACCAGGAGATACCACCTGGGGAATGTTTTGTGAATGGGGACAAGGAAATGTCTGAGGACTAGACCCAAGGCCACTCTAAAGTTTAGAGGTCAGTTCCATGAGGAGGAACCAGCAAAGAAGACTAGTAAGGAGCAGCCAGTGAGGTAGAAAGAGAATTGAAGAGAAATTTGCAGAAGGGAATGTTGGGTTGTCCAGTGCTGCTGATAGCCATGGAAGATAGGGTCTAGAAAATCATCTTACTGCACTGTTATCAAAAAGCTTGTGTGCATCAAAATTTCTGGATGTTCTCTAAATCACAGATGCATAGTCTCCACCCCAGACATACTGAATCTGAACCTCTGGGGCATAGAACATGAACTAAAGTTTGAAAAAGAGTACCTGCAGTATAGTTTTCCAGAAGCATCGGCACAGAGGAAGTAGAGAAGAGAGCACAGCATAGGAAGGGGGAAATAGAGGGATCTTTGGGCGGCTCGTCGGTTTAGCTCCTGCCTTCAGCCCAGGGCATGATCCTGGAGACCCAGGATCGAGTCCCACGTCGGGCTCCCTGCATGGAGCCTGCTTCTCCCTCTGCCTGTGTCTCTACCTCTCTCTCTTTCTGTGTCTCTCATGGATAAATAAATAAAATCTTAAAAAAAAAAAAAAAAAGGAAGGGGGAAATAATGCAGACAGGAAAGCTGAGACTCCTGATAGTCTCAGGACAATTTTTACTCAACCAGAGTCAATCCCAGACACAGAAAGTAGAGGCTGTGATGGAGAACGAGGTGAAGCTTATGGCAACAAAGGCCAGTAGTGAATCTTCCTCCTGATGGCACCCTAGAAATACGGTGTTCCCTTTCTGTTTGTTTGTTTTTATTTCATGAGAGACACACAGAGAGAGGTAGAGACATAGGCAGAGGGAGAAGCAGGCTCCCTACAGGGAGCCCGATGTGGGACTTGATCCCAGGACCCTGGGATCATGACCTGAGCCAAAGGCAGATGCTCAACCACTGAGCTACCCAGGTGTCCCTACAGTATTCCTACTTGACATTGCCCTCCCCTCACCCCACCCACTTAAACCACTGTATCAGAAAAGTAGAACTGCAGTTGTCCCTTACAGATTGTCCAGCCAAAAACAAAACACCACAGTGCAAGAAAGAAGATGAAAAATTTCAATGTCTTTTGTTGGTCACCTATGTCAAAAGCTAGCAATCCACCTCAAAGTCTTAACTTTCCTAAGATCTATCTGAATAAAACCTCTTTTCTTTTGTTTTACTTTGCCTCTGAAAATTTTTTTAAAAACTGATTGATGTGTGATCATGTGTCAGGGCTTCGTAAACCCAGCCAAGTCCCAGAATATATTTAGAAAGTTTAGTTGAGGGTTGAGCCAGCCACTGAAGGACACAAATGAGCAAGTCCTAATTTGAACTCTGAATTTAGGGCCTCAGAACTGGTCTGTAAAAGCAAATGGATTTGAATTGCAATGGAAGAAATTATGTCTTTGACATCAGGTACTGTTTTACTGGGTCTTCGTGGCACTCTTGTAGAAGAAAATCATGCTCTTCTCTGCCATTCGGGTCAAAGGAAAGTAACGGCCATCAACGATTTGAACGCAGTCCTTGAGGTAGATCCCATCAGAGTGTGCACCCAGTTACAACCTCTAGATTTCCCTTCCCCCCACCATCTTCCTCTTCTAGGTAAGCAGGTGCCTCTGGCACATCAAATTTGAACTAGTGAGAGAACAGTTTCAACAGCAGACACGTTGTGGGTCCCTCCCACGATTCTGGGCTGATGACGGTGAATAAGCCTATTTTGTTTCTGGAGTGGAAGTGGTGGGCCTGAATGTGGATAAGTTCAGTTGCTAGTGCTTGGAGCACACTCTTCTGCATACGTGTAACACCCTCACTTTTGCAGGGTTGTGTTGCATGGCCAGGTCCATCCATATAGGCAACAATGCAGCTGCCAGTCCTAGGTCCTCTATTGTTAAATGTCAACCCACTACATAAGGAGAGGGAAAGGAGATGGCACCCCTCATCCTTCTGGGCAACAGCTCTGGTTTTTCAAGTAGCTGAGCTTTTAGGGAGAAGAACTACAAATTAAAAAAAAATCCTCCAGAAACACTTACTGATTTGAACTGAGCAGCACAGAGCAACATACTCACGATTGCCTCCAATGGCAGCTCTGCAGTCTCTCCTAGGGACCAAGGCCCAAAGAGTAAGAGCCAGGCTCCCCAGGCCATGTGCCATCCCATTCAATGTCACCTCTGGGGGATAATACTAATATCCTGTGGCTTTAGGTTCAGTCATGGAGTCCGTTCTCAGAGCATCTGAATTGTCCTCTATTTGTAGCTGAGTGTTCTGTGATTCCCCTCTGGACAGTACTGAACCAATGTGCCCAACAGCAAATTAAAGTATCTTTGAGACTTGGTGACTTCCTTTTCCCTTCAGTCAAATGGCCTTAAGGTGGCATGAGAGAAACATGTATAATGTGCAGGCCAAGACTTTCTGGTCCCTTCTGAGACTCACCAATCAGAAAGTGGTTCTTTTCAAGAGCTTTTATCTATTTCCTACGGTCCCCTTGGGACCTAATCCTTCATGTTGGTCCTGGAACGCCTCTATTGACATTCGGTGTCCTGTAAAATAAGGTGCCATCCAGGCCTTATAACTCAAACCCTATATGAGCCAGGCAGTCAAATAAATGTAGCACAACAAGGAAAGGCACCCTTGCCCCCAGTACTGGGGCCAGGACGGCTCAGCTCTGCCATGGGGAGTCAGGGCTGCTGGTCTTGCCCTTTGACTTTTCCAAAAAACTCTTTGTGCAGTTTTCTTCTAAGTAAGGGAAAATGTGTGTGTGTATGAGAGAGACAGAGACAGAGACAGAGACAGAGAATATCTCAATTTTTATATGCTGGCAACTGATCCAAGCTCAAAAAAAAAAAAAAAACAAACAAACAAACAAAAAAAAACATTGCATGCCAACAAGGCACATTTGTGGGCTACGTTTGGTCCATAAGATGCCAGTTTTCAACTTCTACAATAAAATGAGTACCACCTCAACCTAAATATCTATGTATTCTCTCTCCCCAGTCTTGAATTTCATAAAAAGAAGAAATCTCCATACAAAGAATACTAATCCTGGAATAGATCCTCAGGCCTTCCAGCTGGCATCATAATCCTACTGCTAAATCAGAATTTCTTTTTTATAAAAAGGAAAAAAACTCCTTTGACAGGTTAAATGCAAATTTTAAAATACATTTAAATAAATTGAATGCATGTCCTATAGCTACAGGAAATTGGAAGACAGCATCCTCTTGGCTTAGAGCATAGTTTTATCACCTAGCAAAGAGAACAGAACTTGGGAGGAACAGAACCTACAGTCTAATTACTTTGCCTGATAGGCCAGCTTAGCATCAGCCACATTCTTCTGCTTTCAGCAGATGTTCCCCAGTGTTAAAGAAAACCATACCTAACAATTTCATCCAATGAAGCAATTGTTCCACCACCCAGGGGCATATAGTTTGCTGCTAACTCATATTTACAGACCAGCGGTGTGTGGTCCTACTCAAAACCAGAGGCCACATGAGAACCAAAATGAGGTTCTTTTATGATCAAGGTGGTTGACTGGTAACAGCTGAACTAAAACCTTTTAGTTCTAAATCATTTCTTTCATGCTAGATGGAAGGGAATTCTGGGGTCTTGGCCAAGTCCCTAAGCAAGAACTTGAACGGATCCACAGCTCCCTTTCTAATGAAAGCATTGGCTCTTCCCATCTAGTCTCCTGATCCTACCAGGTGGAAGGGTGATCTGGCTGGATGACAATGCAAGTCACACTTCCTAACTGTCCCTTCTGAATAGCAGCCCTCACTTATCATTTTCGCAGCAGAGATGTGTCTCTTTCATTTTCATCTCAGGATAGCTTTATTTCTGCCTCTTCCCAGTACGGCCACTGTAAACTGATTGCCTCCTAGCACTTAGCCCGAGGCTTCCTAGGGACATCCAATCCCAGGAGAAGCAGATCGATGTACACCTTAGCTATTCATTCGTTAGCTGTTCATTACTTTAATTCCATTATGCTATATCTTTACAAAATTAAATAATCATATATCAATATTCTCCCTGCAGATAATATTTTAAGATTTTATTCATATATATTGAGTGTTGATGTTTAGGATCCTTTTTTTAGACAAGCAGCAGCCCATTCTGGATGTGAATCTGGCTGGCTGACCTGGGTCTTGGACAGGACGTGGAGTGGAGTGGAGTAGGCAGGAGTTACAGAATATAAAACCAAGGCCAGATAAAAGAGTTTGCTAGTGGCCGTGATCTCTGAAACAAGCCCCATAGACAAGTTAATGGGGCATGAGTCTGAAAGTGTTAGAGCTGGAAACATTTGGAATGAAACAGTCAGAGACCAGAGAAATGAGAGAGGTAGAGTCAAAGCAGAAGGTAGGAGGAAGAGTCTGGGGGAACCACATGAAGCACTTACACAGCTGCAGCGTGTCTGAGCACAGGGAGAGGGTGAGTAAGGGACCACCTTGATCTGAAAGCCAACAAAAGAGACATGTACAAAAATGTTTCCAAGGCTTTTTCAAAATGACAGTGAAAGCTATTGTTCCTTGGGGCGACTGGATGGTGCAGTCAGGTAAGCGTCTGATTCATGGTTTCAGATCCGGTCACAATCTTGGGTCTTGAGATCGAGCCCCACATCGGGCTTTGCACTGAGCACTGAGTCTTCTTAGAACTTCCTCTCTCTCTGTGCCCCTACCCCTGCTTGCACTGTTTCTCTCCTACTCTCCCTATCAAATAAATAAATCTTTTTTTTTTAAAAAAAGATATTGTTCCTTATTTTTTTTCAGTGTCCTTTATATAAATTCCACCTTATTAATTCCTTTTAGGATATGATAAGTAGTACATGTATGATTCGACTTGCTTACCTTTTTTTTTTTTTTAACCTTTGCTGCCAGCTAAGGAATAGGCCTTTTCACATTGATCCCACCCTTCTGAGTAGCTTTTTTTCTATTTCTATTATCCTTCATTTCCTGGTTTGCTCTCATTTTCTGTGTATTTATTTATACGTCTATATTTTTCACCCCTGCCAAGCAGCATGGAATCCTGTAAGTTGCCCTCCTGTTTGTGTTCCTTTCTGAAAGGGAAACCAACACAATGGAAACACAGTCCATTGAGAGTAAAAAATAGAACAAAGTATGCTACTTCCCTTCTCTTGGCAGAACTAATGATCCCAACAGGTGTATCAGAAATGCTTATAGGTAAGCTGAGACATGGGAACACTGTGCTCTGAACAAGGCAGTTCTTTTTCCCAGATGGGAATGGATTCATTCGGAATGCTCAGCCCTGACAAAACAGAGCTACTCCATTTCACCCTATTGTGTGTTGCATGTACGTGGTGACTTTGCGCAGCTTCAACTTTGGTGGCTGTTGAAGGGGTGTTCCTGGGGAGAACAGAGACTACGCTATAGACAGGTACCCCAGTGGAGGGTCAGAAGGTGCCTGCTCCCATTTGGAATCCCTGTGTCTGATGCCCACCTCCCCAACAAGCTGCAGCTACCCCTGACAATGACTTTTCTGTAGCGTCCTAACTCGCCGTGCAGTGGGCCAAAAAAGAGGCAGTTTCTGGCTTACAGTTCCCACCAGGATGCTGGAAGCCTCCGTTTTGTCCTTTTCACCCTCCCCTGCTTTTTTCTTTTTCTCTCTAAATGTTGCTGTCAGTGTGCTCGGCTGTAAACTATCAGATACACAAATAACAATAGGTTCCTGGGAAAGATTTGCTGCTGCAGGCGATGGGTCAGTGCCAAGAGGAATAGGAAAGCCAAGAACGCTGTTTTAGGGAAACCACAGCATTCAGATAGCAGTTTCGGGATAATTGTTCAATTCCACTAGGGATTCCGAGTCAGAATCTACCTCAGAACCTGGCCCCGGGATCTCCTCCGGGGGGACTTTGAGCCCCACCTGCTTCCAGATACCTTGGCCCTCTTGTTTTGTTTAATGTTTAGTAACAGTCCATTCCTGGAATTTAGTCTCAGATCTTGCAGTTCATGGGAAGAAAGATAATAATAAAAGCTTTGAGACAATGAGGCTTCCCTGGTGGGTCAGGTTTACTCCGAGAGGAAGAAATAACATTCCCAAGTGCTGGCTCTGGGATCTAGAAGCTTTCTGAGAATTTTTGACCTTGAGGTAGAAGATGTCACTGGGCTAGGGCCTGTCCACTTTGCCAGGCTATGGGTTCTCCCATTGCTCAGCTAATGTCAAGGAAGCAAGATCTGGCTTGCTGATCGCTGAGATGGAAGGCCAAGAAGCTCTGGCAAAGGAAGTCCTCCTGAGTGTGCTTCCTTCCATCCTGTAGTGAATTAGCTGGGTCAGCCCGGGTCAAGGAGCAAATATCAAGTGACACATTTTCCTCCCTCCTTCCCCAACACATCCCCAGACACAGCCCTCTGGGAACAGGAGGAAGGAAATGCACTGACCGGATAGACACGCCAGCCAGGCCCCTGGGGAAGGAGGGGAGAGCACGTCCTCCTATGGCTTTTCAGGCACTGTGTCTTCCTCTCCCTCCCCAACCTCTCCACATTGATCTCAGGTCTCCAAGAAAATGACCATGGGCAATGCTGGACAGAAAGTTGCTGAGACTCAGAAGACTTGGACCTGATAGGCACCTGTGTAAAGTTCAGTTACGCCATGAGCCGGTGGTGATGTGCATCCCTGCTTTATAAAAGAGGAAAAAAGATGGGGGAGAGATGAAATCATGGCCTAGGGTCAGGGAGGCAGCAGGGGCAGCTCTGGGATTTGAACCCAGGCAGTTTGACTCCAGGGATCTCTGTGGAGGGAATCTGCCTGGGATCTAAATTACGGTGAGACTCCTGGGGGCCCAGGGTGCTGAGAAGTGTCCTTGAGGGAGGAACCAGGACAATCAGGTTCTGCAAATGAAAATACAGGACACTCTGCTGAGTTTGAATTGCAACAAATAGTTGTTTAGTGTAAGTATGCCTTGTGCAGTTTACCCAAAATTCAAATTTAACTGGGTGTCCTATATTTTATCTGGCAACTGTATGAATCCCTTCCATTTCTCTATCTTTCTGATGTTCCTCTCATATTAACTATGCTCTCCCCCTGCCTTCCGTGATTTCTCCTCCTAGGTCCTCCTATGGAATTTTCTGAGCTCGGCTTCTGTACATACTCTTGCTTTAAAAATCAGTTGTTTGGACAGCCTGGGTAGCTCAGCCATTTAGCGCCGCCTTCAGCCCAGGGCCTGATCCTGGAAACCCCGGGAATCGAGTCCCACGTCGGGCTCCCTGCATGGAGCCTGCTTCTCCCTCTGCCTGTGTCTCTGTGTCTCTCATGAATAAATAAATAAAATCTTTAAAAAATAATAAAAATAAATAAAAATCAGTTGATGATCATCTGATATTACTCGAGCACTCATAATATACCAGGGCTTAGAACGTTGTTCGGAAGACCCTGAGGGATGACCTGTGTTCTCTAAGCCAGTAGGTGTCCGGGGATGCTCACTGGGAACCCTTGCCGCCCCAAAGAAGTGGGGCCAGACGTGTGGTGGTGGGAGATGCCACCAAGGTGCTGGGGAGACTTAGATCCCTAGCTCAGCCCTGCTGCCCCAGAACAGTTCCAACATATTTCTCATGTTTCTACCTGAGATTTCATGTGGGCTGAGGTTTCCCTGACTTGAAAGTCACTAAAGACAACTGTTTTCAGTTCTAAGTTGATATGTTCTAAAGCAGGGCTCCTAAAAAAAAAATAAAAAAAAATTAAAAAAAATAAAGCAGGGCTCCTCAAATGTCAGGGTACAAGGGATCACCCGGGAATCTTGTCAAAGGCAGATGCTGATTCTTTAGGTCTGGGGCATGGGGCGGGGCCTGAGAATCTGCATTCCTAACCAGCTCCCAGGTGATGCTGAAACCAGTGTCCACGCAGAACACTTAGTGGAGCAAGATTCTAAAGTATCTTAACTGATAGATATCACCCATCTCTCTGACTACCCCTATGCCCGTTATCTTTGCCTTGACCATTTTATACAAACACATAGGCAAGAACAGGGTGAGTGTCCAGTGTGCACGACAAGAAATGAGGTCCTTCCTGGTGCAGGAGGTTGTAAGAGAGAAAGGAAGGAACATGACACAGTGAGATATCCTTTTCTGAAAAACATTCCTTCCTTGCATGTTGTGGACACTTAAAATATAATCCCCTGTGAACAGGCTCTCCCTCCTTGACATCCTACCAAGGTCAAAGAGGCCGGTTAGGAGACTTTTACATTTGCCAAATTTGGAATTCCTACAGACCTGAAGCAGTCTCGGGTCTTTAAAAAAACAAAAAACAAAAAACAAAAACAAAAAAAAACCTGTAACCCTTGAATGACCAAAAGGGAATGTTTATGGGTTGTGGATCATCCTTAAAAAAAGTCCTGTGCACAGATGGAAGGCAGATCATGGCCTTCAGGCCAGAAAGAGATTATTTCACCCCCCTCTCTGTTTTGTATGAGTAGGAAATAAAATAAGTAGGCCTGAGCCACCAGCCTTTGTCTGAATAGATATTTTTTTCATTTTCTATATATCTCAAATGTTTTGTTTCTGTGAAACTTGTTCCTTAAGAAAAAAAAAAAAAGTATTCATTTTTCAGCCACAGATGATTATCAACTGCTCCTGCCTTGGAGTGATTTAATTTTTTTCCCTCTTCCTTTACAGCTGTAGCCTCGTTAATTGTAGGTGGGAAGCAAACTCTGAAATCATTTGACTTTCTGCTTTGCTTAGAAATCTTGCTCCATTAAATTGTAGGATATCCTCCTTCACAGGAAGTCGGGTTCTGCGAGCAGCAACATTTGTATTCTTTGTGTATTGAGATAAAGAGGAGCAAGTGTGTCGCCTGCATTTTCCTCACGGTTAGGGGAGAGTGGAGAGAGAGAGAGGGCAGATAGACAAGAAAATGACCCGAAGATGAGTCACTCATTTCTAAAACAAGAGTCTAAATGCTCTTTGTTGATGCCGGATTGTAACCTCTGAACGTTCTGGCCTCCCAGACACAAGGACAAAGGAGTAAGTGATTCAGGGTCTCCATGTGGCTGCTTCATTCCTGCCTTTGGGGAACCCAAGGACTGAAATATCGCATCATGGAGAAACCATTTTAATTTAGAAATAAACACGTGTGACTAATACTTAGGCTCTTCAAGTCAGTATGCAGTCTTCATGATGGGAGGAGAAATTCTATTCCTTTTACCAAATCATTTCTTTCAACTATTTAATGATTCTTTCAGGGAAGGGGGTGAGGAAACATTGGGTGGAGGGTCCTTAAGTGTTGATTTGCCATCTTGTGTATGCGGGAAAGGTCTTTTAGGAGCTGCTACCACAGACCAGCTACTCCGCTAGAATGTTCCTTCCCGTGATACTCGGAGGTGAACGCAAGGCTGAGTCTCAAGGTGAAGAGGCTGTTGAAAAAGACAACCCATAAACAGTAAACACATGACTTGCACAGCCCCCTTCTTTTTCTCTCAATCACCCTAACTGTAAGAATTAAGGGCCATGGCGGGCCTAGATCAGTGGCTCTCAAAGTGTGGTCTCAGGGCCAGAGACTCAGCCTTACCAGGGACTGTGTTGGAAATGCAGATGCCCAGGCCCTACACCCAATCTGCTGAGTCAAAACTCTGGGGTGAGGCCCAGAGATCTGTGGGTTTGTTTGTTTGTTTTTTTTTTAAGATTTATTTATTTATTTGAGAGACAGAACAAGTGCACAAGCGAGTGGTGGGGAGGAACAAGGGAAAGAATCTGCGAGCAGACTCCCCACTGAGCCCAACTCAGGGCTTAGTCTCATGACCCATAAGATCATGACTTGAGCAGAAACCTAGAGTCGGTTGCACAACTGATGGAGCCACCCAGGCACCCACCCCCACCCAGAGATCTGTTTTTAAGAAGCCCTCCAGGTGATTCTAATACAGGCTACAATGTGAGAACTGGTCATCGCAAGACTCAGAGGAACTTGTCTGCAGGACAGAGACCTCGGTGCTGGTTCTTTTCGTTGGCTGCACGTTAGAACCCCTGGCATGCATTTTAAAAATAGCACTGCCAAGTCCCTCCCCCAGATGGATAAAATTGGAATCCCTAAGGGTGGAGCCCAAGTAAAAACATTTTGTAAAAGCTTCCCTGATGACTCTAACGAGCAGCCAAGGTGGACAACCGTTAGCCAGCGGCAAAGGAGATACTAAGGTAGGAGAGGGTGCTGAGGCAGCTGAAATGCCAATGCCCAGGAAAGGGAGCCTGCAGTCTGTGGTTCAAGGGTCTGGGCAAGCCCTGCAAACTTGCCCTGCCAGGCAACAGAGATGTCCAAAGCCACAAAGCCACTGGTGGTTTCACTGTCATCAGTGGGCACCATGGGGGGTGGGGAGAGCCCAACAGCAGCACCTGTCAGAGCCACCTCACTAGCCCTTCCTGGCTGCAGGTGTGAAAACTGTCAGCACTCCGCTACTCAGATGGCACTGAGCAAGACTGGCAGAGTTCCAGAAGTTGACCTGCATTAGCAGGCAGGGCTGGTTGGCCCTGAAGCCTGGCACACAATGGCTTAGGGTGTGCCAGGGACCTATAGGTACCCATGTTGTAGATGTTTCTTCCTAATCCCAGGACAAACCGATGGCTTCATGTCCTTCCCTGACTTGTGTCTGCTTTCTTCTCACAGAGGCTGGAACTGGCTAGGCTATAGTTCTTTTTTTTGTGGGTTTTTTTTTTTTTTTTTTTTTTTTGGTCTTCCTTAAAGATTTTATCTATCCATCTAGGAAAAACATGAAGACTTAGGCAGAGGGAGAAGCAGGCTCTCTGCAGGAAGCCCAATGTGGGACTTAATCCCAGGACCCCAGGATCACAACCTGAGCTGAAGGCAGATAGATGTTCAACCACTGAGCCAACCATGCGCCCCTAGGGTTATAGTTCTTTTTTATTATTATTATTCATGATAGACACAGAGAGGGAGAGAGAGAGGAGCAGAGACACAGGCAGAGGGAGGAGCAGGCTCCATGCAGGGAGTCCAACGTGGGACTCCATCCTGGGACTCCAGGATCACGCCCTGGACGGAAGGCAGGTGCTTAAACCGCTGAGCCATCCAGGCTGCCCTAGGGCTGTAGTTCTAAGGCTCTGCTTTGCTCTTCCTAATCCTGCTCCCAGTTGGGGGCCCTTCTTCAAATCAGAAGGGGTACTCATCTTTGGTAGCTTCCCACGCCCTGATGCCTGACCCTAACTCACACCCACTAGCCTGTGTGCAGGGTAGTTTATATGGGCCCACAGCCTCAAGCAGCCTCTGGCCCCTCACCCCCAAACGCCCTGGACCAGTGTGATTTGCTCAGTGGGCACCAGCCATTCCCAAAGTCCTTCCCTCTTCCCTGCCCCTCAGCTGAGGAACCTGCCTGTCTTGCCGCTAAGGCCCCACGGAGCATGACAAGGAGAGTGACCAGCACTGTGTGTCCAGGAGGAGAGAATGACGAGGGACCCTGCAGGATGCCTCAACACCAAATACCTGAGCTAGACTTCAGAGTTGGAACCCAGATCCAGCCTGGGAATGAGGATGCAAATCCAGCAGACACAGCAAAGGTTAGGGCTAGCCGAGGCTCCTGCGTGCAAAGAAGCATAGCTTTACCCTGGGGCCACTCATGAACAGGATTCACTGGGACAAACAACTAGATGTTGGCAGTTGTATGTCCCTCAGTGGGCAAAGTCCTGGCCTGCCTCCAGAAAGGCCTAGGAACTGGACAGGGCAGAAGCAGTAGATAGAAAAGATTAGTATGGAGTAGAATTGCAGTCCCCCAAAAGATTAAATAGAATCATCATATGATCCAGCAATGCCGCTTCTGGGTAGATACCCAAGAGACATAAAAGCAGAGGCTCAATCAGGTCATTTGTTCGCCGGTGTCCATAGCAGCATTATGCGCAACAGCCACAAGGTAGAAACAACCTTAATATCCAAAGACAAATGAATAGATAAAATGTGGTCCATCCATACAGAGGAGTATTATTCAGCCTTAAAAAGGATGCAAAACTCTGACACTTGCTACAATATGGGTGAACCTCGAACACTATGCTAAGTGAAATAAGTCCAACACAAAAGGACAGATAATGTACGCTTCCACTCATACGAGGTACCTAGTGCAGCCAAATTCATGAGGACAGGAAGTAGAATGGTGGGTGCCAAGGGCTGGGGGTGGGAGGAATGGGGAGTTAGTGTTTAATAATTACCAGGGTTTCATTTTGCAAGATGAAAGAGACTTGGGATGCCTGGGTGGCTCAGTGGTTGAGCATCTGCCTTTGACTCAGGGCATGATCCTGGAGTCGCGGAATCAAGTCCCACACCAGGCTCCTTGCATGGAGCCTGCTTCTCCTACTGACTGTGTCTCTACCTCTCTTTCTCTCTGTCATGAATAAATAAATAAATCTTAAAAAAAAAAAAAGATGAAAAAGACTTGTGGAGATGGACAGTGATGATGTTTGCAAACACTCTGATGTACTTAACGCCACTGAACTGTACATTTAAAAATAGTCAAAATGGTAAATTTTATGTTACATATATTTTACCATGATAAAAAAAAAACAGTAAATGTTGGAAAGCTGGAGGGTTGGGGGTGTGCAATGGGACACGGGAATGCTGCCATTCAACCCACTGGAAGTGAGGAAGGGGTTCTTAACCTGGGTCTGGGCTCTGAACACGTGTTCAGCTTTGCAAAACCTCCGCCACGTGGGCTGCTCTGGTTTTCACATTTTGAAATCTGTCCTGAATTTTGGTGGAGGAGATAGAGGGCTCACTAGAGAGAGTGCCCCAGGCCACTTAATTGTGGTCAAACTCACCAAGGGGAGCTCAGACCTGCCTATTACCAGTGCTTAATTAATGAGAAGCCTGGTCCCTCTGCGGTACCGGGAGGCTCTTGTCCTGGGTTTATTAAGTGACACTAGCAGAAGGCGCTTAGCTCCTTCGCATCCCCTCCCGGCTGAACCTTAAATCATCACCTTTGTTTCTGCATGAAGGGGGAAATAACCAATACCCCGATCCAATTTCCTTCTTCTCTCCTGGAGATTTACCTCAAATTATATGACACAGAGATTTTTTTTCTTTTTGAAAAAAAGGAGGAAAATTCATTATATTCTATTTTTCATGACAAACCCAACCGTAAAGTCTAAGGTAGATTTCCTTATAGATTTTCAGATGCTTTCATGGCCTGCACGGGCGTAATTACATTTCTTCTCTTGAGTCGTTAAAAGGCATTCTCTTTCTTTTCATCGGTTGTCTCCGCGGTTCACCGATTGCAGGGCTGCGAAAGGAGGAAGAAGGCCTCCCGCAAATTCAGGGACATGCTGAGCCTTGGGATCAGTCAATATTTCACTTAGATGGTCAGAGACGGCAGGACATAAGAAGAGATCCAGAGGGAATTTTAAGCGGTTGATACAAGTACCTGGCAGGGCTTCACCTGCATACCTGCACTTTGGGTTCAGCCTGCTTGGCTCTCCTTCAGGCTTCCATCCAGCCATGGCCACCCCTGGCTTGCCATGTATCTTTTGGTCTGTTTGCTCTTCCCCATCTAGTTTCTGGCCTTCTGGCCGACCCAAACTCTGGATTCTCTATTGACAGACATTCTGATTGCCTGTTTTAAATTCATTGATTCAGGGATGCCTGGGTGGTTCAGCGGTTGGGCACCTGCCTTTGGCTTGGGTCGTGATCCTGGCATCTGGGATGGAGTCCCACATCGGGCTCCCTGCGAGAAGCCTGCTTCTCCCTCTGCCTGTGTCTCTGCCTCTCTCTCGGTCTGTGTCTCTCATGAATAAATAAATAAATCTTTAAAAATAAATTCATTCATTCATTCATTCATTCATTCACCTTGACCTTTAAAGCTGGATAACTCTGGATGTCTGTGACCACTGTCCTGATTTCCTAACCAGAATGTGCCCGGACCTCTACCCAACACCAATAGAGTTCTTGGTTTTCCAAGCTCTGTGGCTAAATCCTAACCCACCCCTGCTATCCTCAGTCAGTCGTGGTTGCAGGAGAGATCTTGCTATCTATGGTCAGGTTAGCTTAAATGGTCCCAAAAAGCACCACTCCAAATAAATGCCTTTATCTATAAAAGATCTTAATGAGAAAGGGGCACCTGGGTGACTTGTTTACACGTCGCACTCTGGATTTCAGCTCAGGTCATGATCTCAGTGTCGTGAGATGGAACCCCATATCGGGCCCCGTGCTCAGCGGGAGCCTGCTGGAGCTTCTCTCTTTCCTTCTGTCTCTCCCCCGCTCTCATGTGTGTACTCTTTCCCTCTCACTCTCAATCTCTCTCAAATAAATAAATAAATCTTTTTTGAAAAGAGATCTTAATGAAAAAAAATACAGTATTAAGTTCTTCCATGGTAGTCTAGGCAACTCACCACATCAATAAACTTATCCTAAAACAGGCCTAATTTGTATATATATCAAAGGATTTGCTTTTTGGCTCACGTGGAGTTTGTAATACCAAAGTCCAGCTGACGGACTAATCCAATCCCCATTGACCAACTCCAGTAAAGAACTCATGGTTGCTTTTTGTTTTGTTTTGTGCATTTTGGAGATTTGTTGTCATTTGTTAGATGCTTTTCATTCAGAGAACTTTTGTAAACTTTAGAAAATGGGATGGACTAGAGCAGAATAGATTTTCGGCCACAGTTATGCTGGAATATGGTCTCTAGACTCAGGCATAACTCTGGGCTATTTGACGTCCTGACCTCTGGACTCAGTGACACTAATGATACAGAGCCCTGGGGTCAGACAAAGTGGTAGTCAGCAGATAGTCCCCCGGCTGGGTTCATGGGATGGCCAGGCATCTTTTACATCTCTGCTTTCCTTTTCTCCCTTGAGAAAAGCATTCTAAGGAAGCAAGAGAAAAATGTGGCCTTGAAAATGGCTTCCCAAAGTCATTAGCTCACCAAAATTGCCTCTGACCCCCAGAGCTGCATTGACCCTACCTACATTAGGAGGGCCATTCCATTCCCATTCATCAAGCCTCCTGCATTGTCTTTGTCATCGTGTGTCATGTCTTCATTACTGAATAAGAAAGGGGATGGAGGGCTAACCCTAATGTGCCTGCTCTTTGAGAAGCCAAAACAAGAACAACAGAACTTCCCATTAGGGAACTGAAGTTACCCTGGGGTAGATTTTATGAAGGCATAGCACCCAGGAGCAACATGAAAAGCCCCAAGCCTATGGTTTTATATAAAATACACATTTTTAAAAAGATGTTATTTATTCATTCATGAGAGACACACAGAGAGAGGCAGAGACATAGGCAGAGGGAGAAGGAGGCTCCCCGCAGGGAGCCCGATGCGGGACTTGATCCCAGGACCCCAGGATCACTCCCTGAGCCAAAGGCAGACACTCAACCACTGAACCACCCAGGGGCCCCTAAAATACACATTTTTATTCATTCCATAGTTATTACATTTCTATTAAGTTCAAACACTAAGGATTTTTTTTTTAAGTAAGATTGTTAAATTGGAAGGAGTTTTAGAGAAGAAATAGACTTTAGTGGAAACGAGTAACAGATTTTCTTAAAAACCTCCTAATAGGGATCCCTGGGTGGCGCAGCGGTTTGGCGCCTGCCTTTGGCCCAGGGTGCGATCCTGGAGACCTGGGATCGAATCCCACATCGGGCTCCCAGTGCATGGAGCCTGCTTCTCCCTCTGCCTATGTCTCTGCCTCTCTCTCTCTCTCTCTCTCTCTGTGACTATCATAAATAAATAAAAATTTAAAAAAAAACTCCTAATATATTATAATAACACAATATTATAAACAGTGTAATACCCACAGTTGAGTGAAGAGCTAAAAGGAATTTAAGCTCTAGGTAAAAACTGAGTGTCCTTATTCTGGTTTATGTCTTACTCAGGTCTACTTGTCTTCCTTCACATCTGGAGGAGAAACCTTAAGTTCCTCCTCACTGAGTTATCCTCAAACCTTTTCCCAGCATCTAGACACAAGTTTTCTAATATCTTCTTAGCTCCCATGTGGAGGGCCAGTGTTGATGATCTGTCAACAACTCTCCTAGAAGCATTAACACATCTTCCTCTGTGAGAGGAGGTGGAAGTGGCTCTCAAGCAGCCAGACCTCCTTTTTCTGTGAATGGGACCCCCAGTCTTAGAACTTCACTCCCAACAGGCCCCAAACCATGGTTCTTCCGAGTGTTCACGACTCCTAAACTAAACAGAACGTTTTTGTTTTGTTTTTTTTTCACAGAAGGCCCTGATCTCATAAACACACGCTTGCAGAATATATGCTCAAAAATCATCATTGGCCACTAAGTTCCATGGAAACCAAATAATAAGAGATGGAGAAAAGAGGAGCTGAGAGCATTTAATTTCTCATTCAGGGCCCCGACTGATTGAATTCAGACGGCCCTGATTGTATTTCTGTTGGGGCCTGGCATATGTATGAGAACTTACTTTCATAACCACAGTAATTGATAGGATGACATCACTTTTAAGGCCCTAGGACCACTTGTATAATGGTTTGTGGAGCGTGGGGGAAATATTTCTAAACATAGCTCTTGGCATGCTGCTCTGGAAGCGCTTAAGCCAGAGGGCAGCTTCTGCCTCTCTTCTACTTTCCCAGGGATCCAAAATATTTTTATATACACAGCCAAGCGTTTTTTAAAAATTATTCTCCCAAATGAACAGAGTGAGCTCCCTAGCTTTTATATAAACGGGCCCCTGGGGTTCTCAGGTTGAGGAATGATGATGCAGTGATGACTCTTTGTCAGAGCTGGGACCTCTTCCAGACCCAAATATGGGATTAAATATGTTAGCGAGCGGCCCTGAAACGCCTCTGGATTTCAAAAGATTGTTTGGGTTTGGGTTTTGCGCCTCGCCCACTCACTTAACCATACCAGTGCTATTTCTAAATATCCTCTTCCCAAAGAGCTGGTGCTAGGATGATAAAGGGACAAATGAGAATGTCCAAAAATGTTTGAACTTTTTGCCCCCCTGATGGTGGGCGTGAGAGGGTCAGGATGGGAAGGAAGACATGGCGGAGGGAGCAGTCAAGGACAGAGGAGGAAATGCTGGGCTTTCCAGCACCCTCCATCCCGTCTTCCCGGAATCCATGTGCAACAGCAAGGACAGGGCTCAGCCAGGGGAAACAGCAGGTAGCCCCTGAGAGGCACCCTTCCCACGTGCTACCACACACCCTCTACTCAAAGGCATGTCCTAGAATTTGATTGGGAAAGCAAGAACACTACCACCTCACACCCACCAGGATGGCTCTAATCAAAAAGACAGGCGCTAAGATGGTTGGTGAGGATGTGGGGAGAGGAGAGCCCTCACACCCCACTGGTGGGAATGTAGGATGGTGTGGCTGCTGTTGGAAACACTGTGCAAGTTCCTCAAAAGCTTAAGCATAGAGTTACCGCATGATCTCACAGTTCCATTCCCAGGCATCTACCCAAGAGAACTGAGAAACATACATCTACACAAAAACTTGTACATTAATATCCATAGCAGCATCACTGCTGAGAGCACAAGAGTGGGAATGATGGAAATGCTCACCAGTGGGTGAACGGATAAATAAAATGTGATCCATCCGTACGATGGGATTGTTTTCACCAAGAGAAAGAAATGAGGTATGGTACCTGCTACAACATGAATGAACCTTGAAAACATTATGCTTGAGCGAGTGAAGCCGATGGCAAAGATCACATTTATATAACATTTGCAGAAGAGGCACATGGGTGGAGGCAGACAGTAGATGTGTGGTTGCTGGGGGCAGGGGAGGGGTGAGAAAATGTGGAGTGGTGGTGCCAGCTCATAAGTATAGGCTCTCTTTTTGGGGTAATGAATATGTTCTAAATTTAGATTGTGGTGATGTTGTAGAGCCCGTCAATATACTAAAAAACCATTGAGTTGTACACTTGAAATGGCTGGAGTGCATGGTCCGTAAATTATACCTCAATAAAGTGCTGGGTTTTGTTTTGTTTTGTTTTTAAGAATTACTAACAAAGAAGTATGGGCCTCCTTCACTTAAAGAATAAAGCTTCCAGCTCCACCCCACACCAGCATTTTGGTTACACATAGAGATTTAATCACAAGAGCATTCAATGCAAGGAAAGAACAAAATGTGCAATAAATTTAAGCCTAAGTTGGAGTCCTCTGTTGGAAGTCAGGAGGCGAATGTAGAATTAAAATGTGAGTTAGTAGCTGAGAACTGAAAAGGTCCACATGTGGCACAGAAATGTTTGCTGCACAGAAAAACCAAACGGAATCTGCTTTCTATGAAACCCGGAAATAGGGTTGGTGGGTATTTCTGAACACAGCCCCTGCCTTCCCCTCTCTGTTGTTGATTCATTTATTATTTTCCAGCACCTTCTCAGGTTCACTTTGGAGTGAGTTACCCATTGATGCCTGTCCTTCTTTTTTTTTTTTTTTTTTAAGATTTATCTATTTATGATAGACACAGATAGAGAGAGAGAGGCAGAGACACAGGTAGAGGGAGAAGCAGGCTCCATGCCGGGAACCCGATGCGGGACTCGATCTTGGGACCCCAGGATCGTGCCCTGGGCCAAAGGCAGGCACCGAACCGCTGAGCCACCCAGGGATCCCCCGATGCCTGTCCTTCTAAGAGAACAGATCTGGTTGGAGTAAGGCCTTTATTCTGGCTTAAATATCTGGACTGGGCTTTTTCTTTTTTTTTTTTTCTTTTCTTTTTTTCTTTTCTTTTCTTTTCTTTTAAGATTTTATTTATTTGGGGGAAGGGGAGAGTTTAGAGGGAAAGGGAGAGGCAGGCTCCCTGATGAACAGGGAGCCCAAAGCTGGGCTCGATCCCAGGACCCTGAGATCATGACCTGAGCCGAAGACAGATGTTTAACCAGCTGAGCCACCCAGGCGTGGTCCCTGGACTGAGCTTTGGTATAGGAGCAACTGCCCTTTATCTTCAGATTCTGTCAAAGATAACAAAATGCATCCAAGAGAATTTTTTTTACAAATGGTATTTGTGCCTCTCAGCAGCTGACTTTCACCTGACAGAGACCATAACAGTTCTCCATCAGTCTTAGGGCTGACATTTTCTAAAATAGTTGGGTAACTAATCACTAAATAATTAAAATGGATTACATTAGAATGCATTTCTGCATATATTTCTTGGGCTACTATAAATATACTTCTCCGTGTGCACACAATTTCCTGTATCTTTATGTGTTTGCAAATTTTGTCCCTAATTGCGCTGCATATTACTTTCAACTTAGAGCTTTTCCAAGTCCTTCTTGAGGCGGTAATTATGTCTGAAAACATCCCTAGAGTCGGGCAAAGGCATTTATTGCTTTGAGAAGAATTCCTCTGTCTTTACAAATACAGTGAACGAGAGTCTGGAAGCAGGGACAGAAAACCCAGAGGCGGAGGTAGACACAAGGAAGATGAACAGCTGTGCAAGGCGGGGAGCAGCTGGCAGGGTAGGGGTGGCTCCGTGTGCAAACCCCACCTGCCTCTCCTGCCATCACCCTGGGCCGGAGCTCCTGGCTTGGCCACACCTGCCATCTCCCCAGGTCAGCACCTGACTTAGAGTTTCCAGCCCCAGTCCCTTCCCAAATATGGAACCACAGGACCAAGACTTCGGTTCCCACTTGTGATGTTCCCCAGGGGGTACGATGGGCCAACACTCAGCAACAAGGCCAATCCTGCCAACTGACTCAATCCTCAGACTCTTTTCACCCCAAATGTTAGCAAGAAGTCTCCTGAAAGGAGAAGTGACTCTGTAATCGCTCTTACCGGCGCCTTCCTGGTATCTCAAATGCTGTTCGTCACCCCTTAGTCACCCACAGGGCCAATGATTCATCACTCTTAAAATCTAGTGAGTGACTGTGTAAGTGGTAAGCTGCCCAGAAAACCCTGATTTTCTATTACTTTCAAAGAAAGAATAAAGAACGTGGTTAGAGAGGGAGGAGTCACCAAGGCAAGTGCAGATCCTTCTTTTGCCTGCTGAGCCCTGAGATCATGTCCCTGTTCCATTACAATGTGCATGTGGTCTGAGCAGGTCACTGCCACCCTCTGCACTGTGATCCCCCAGATGCACACGCAGGCATGCAAACTCAGACCCGCAGATAGACATACGTGCACAGACACGCATGTGTGGACACACATACACACACACACATCCGTGTCTCGTTGCTCTGCGCACTCTAAACCACTTTCAAAGCACGGGCTTCGTGGTCGATGGCAGTGGTGCTGTTTGCATGCACCACATCCCATATGCCGTCGAGGAAGCTGCCCCACCAAAGTCTGAGTTACGGACCTCAAATCTCGGGCAGAATCAGATACGCTGAAGACACTGGGCAGTGTCCTCCACCAGCACATCTGCTGAAGCTACCAACCCTGGAGAGGTTGCGTCTCTGTCCCCATGATAAAGATAAAGATTTCAGGTCAGTTGGAGTAAGTCTTGCTGTTCTCAGGAACTAATAGGTTTATATTCGGGAATGCTGTTAAAAGCTTATTATGGCACCTTTATACTTAAAAGATTCCCAGACCATAAGCTAAATATACATTTAACTTTAAAAATTGTTTTAAAGTCACATTGTTGAATCATAGAGTAAAACAGTGCCTTTAAAACTGCCCCTATCTATTCCGTAATTACACGCTTTGGATAAGAGCTTGGTTCACAGCCAAAATCCCCAGAGGATGGAGAACATGAGCTCAGGGACACAGGCAAAAGCTGACTATGATGTAGCTTGCATTTGTTTTTTCTTGAGAATTCCAAGGTGGTTAACTAATGTTAATGGAGCAATCATTTTCCACATACTATTAGTTTTACATTTTTCTTTTGTTTTCTTTTCATTCTTCCTTCCTTCCTTTCTTCCCTTCTTCCTTCCTTCTGTCTTAATGAAACAACCTCTGGTGATGGAGTGTTTGTAGAAAAGCAAGATTCTTTAGTATCCCCTTGCCTTGTATGACAGAGTGTGTGGAAATAAAGGATTAATATGTAGGAATGAAATCATGTATAATGTTTTACCCTAGAGCTCTTACTCATGGTGATAAAATTCATCAAAGAAGAGTTTAAATGAAAATGTTCCTCACATATTAATTAATTAATGCCTTTACCCATAGCAAAAAGGGAAAGGAATTAAGAGAAGATGATTTATAGAAACACAACATTGGAAACCATCACTAGAGTTTTGCATTATCAGTGGTAGGCATGTCCTTGACTTGCCTGATCATGGTAAGTGCACACACAAACACAAAAAAATAAAAATCAGCTACGGCCACACCCTGTGTTATCCACTTTAAGTATAGCACCTCATTATTTCCTCTTTGGCATATAACAACCTATTGAATTCAGATGCAGATACCCTTCTGAAACAAGGTTAAAAATGATCAAAACCTGGGGCACCTGGGTGGCTGGCTCAATTGGTTGAGCATCCAACTCCTGGTTTCAGCTCAGGTCATGATCTCAGGGTCAAGAGATCAAGCCCTGCAGTGGGCTCTGTGCTCAGCACAGAGTCTGATTGAGATTCTCTTTCTCCTTTGCCCACTGCCCCTCCCCCCATGCTTGCTAGTGCTCATTCTCTCTCTCTCTGTCTCTCAAATAAATAAATAAATCTTTAAAAATGATCAAAACTCAAAAAACTTAATAGAGATGGAAAATAGCTATACCCCATTTAACTGGATATCTTCCCTTGGGTTGAGGTCTTCATAGGGCTTATCTGACACGTGATAGAGCCACAAGAGCTTTTGTAGAAAATGCCCCATCGTGGGGAGAAATGAGATATGTTGCCTTTACCTCTTTTATCTGCTTTCCCCCAAAATCACAGATGTTGATATTAAATCTGATAGATAAGTTTTCTTACAGCCCTTTTAATCCTAATGTAAACTTGGGAAATTTCCAAAGAAAATGCCTGTGTTTTGGTAAAGCACCCCCAGAAATAGCAACCCCTCCAGTGTTGATATAAAGTTAGATTTTTGCTTCACCACACAGAAACTCTTTGCTTCTCTAAGTCTTAAAGAGTTAAGAGAATAGATGGAATGCCTTGGGAATGTTGGCAGGGGAAGCCAGAGCTCCTTCCCCTTTGCTTCTCACCCTGGATGGAATCTTGAAACCACGAGAACCCAGTGATAACCTCCGGGCTTATGCTCTTCCCTAAATTTTGGGTTGACCTGCCCCAAAAGTCAGTTCTGTGTCCAAAGCGGTTCCCCGACAGGGAGGGCTGTGCAATTATCTGCAGGGTGAGAGACTTGTTTTTACCTTGTCCCTGGTTAGTTCCCAGAGACAGAGAGAAAGCATTTTGATTTAGGAGCTATTTGCTAATCCTTGAGGGAAAACAGTCCCTGCAGATTAGTGAGGGTAGAGGGAAGGTAGGAGAGGAGAGTGGGACAGAGGAAACAGAGTTATTTTGACTGCATTTTTCCCTTGCCTGATTAAATCTTGGTGACATTTGAACTTTGAGTTACTAAAAGAACACAGCCCTGTATGTGGGGCCTGGGACCAGAGGGGTAAAGGCGGGGCCTGGAGCTGGCATGGCTGCAGGGCTGCTTGGCTCGGAAGACCTGCTATGTAGCTGGGACCGTCTGCCGTGGGGCCTGACTTCCCGGGTCCTGAGGACGTGCCGAGGGGGACGCCTTCGGGTCCTGCAGCTGATGCTGAAACCATGGTGCATCTCCAGGGCTGTCTACCAGGTGGGACTGAAGCTCTTCTTATGTTTCTTTGTAGCATCAGAAACCAGTGCGGGATGATGGGGGAGCAGTGTACGCTGTTGTCACATGTTTAGTATTTTGATGAGTGGTGTAATAATGGGGGAGCGGCTAATGGTGATCGAACATCATCTTCTAGGTACCAGGCACCGCGACAGGTGCTTCGTACACAGGATGCAATTCAGTCTTTGAGCAACCAGATAAAGTAGGTGCTTTTGTCACTATTTTGAGATGAGGTTATTGGAACTCAGAGAAGTTTATCATTCGTTCAAAGTCACGCTGCTGGTGAAGGACAGAGCCCTGTGATTTAAAGCAAAGGTTTCTGGCTATAAAGACAAGGATGCCTTTTCCGTGAGCTCATGTTCCTCTCACATGAGAGATGCTGTTTTCTCAAAAGATGTGCATGTGTGTGTCCGTGTGTCGGTGGGGGGTGGGGGGGCGGTGGCCAGCTAGTTAGGAGCCGTGGCCATGCACAGGAGACAAGGAGGGAAGAATGCGGAGAAACAGCACTGAGTCTCTGTCCTCACCTCGCTGCCCTTTGGTGGCTTCCCCGGCAGGCTCTGAAGTCAGACATCCACACACGGCCTCTTCTTCTCAAGAGAGAACATTGCCTGCAGGAGGGTGGCCCTTCTTTTGAGTCCACCGGCTGGGGGTGCAGGGCACTTCGCAGGGGAAAATGAGAGGGTCTGCTGTCCCCAGCCATCCGTCCAGACTGGTGGCATTCCCCCAGGCTCCGCTTGCCACAGGGACTGCCCCAGCTCAGACTGAGAGAAAGGACCAGACCTGACCAGGGGTGTGAAGGCAGAGCATTAAAGGGGGGGCTCTTCCCCGGACTGCTCTCAAAGGGGCTGTCACTAGCTCTTCCTCCATTGATGGTTTCCCTCATTAAGTCAACTTGAGTGGTTTTGCTGTCTTGGTTAGCTGGCTCACCCCACTGCTTGGAACCAAGGACGTACAGCTGGCCTTTGTGCTTTTAGGCATAATTTGGCAGCATATAATCCCTTAATGAACTGTAATGGCTAAACAGTGCGGGGCCATGTGGCCTCCCCTCCCCTGACCTCTCCTCATGGAATGTCTGGACTCACTGAAGGGACGTCTCCTTGGAAGACGTGCCCAAGAGCCCTGCGTAGATTTCACAGAGGGACACAGCCCTCCAGGGCTCCCACTCCTGCTTCTTCATCACCTCGTCAGCAGACGGGGTGCACACGGTTCAGGTGGTTTCTGGGAAAGAGCTCTTTTTCCAGAACTCTTGTGTTTGAAGGGCACATACCTTGAGTGTTACTACAAACAGCAAATCTGTCTGTAATAGATCAGAAAAGAAACTTGAAAGCAGTCTTCCCAGATTTGACAGTGGGCTGAAAAATGCATACGGTTTTTCCAAACGATGAGTTGTGAATCTGAAAGAATCCTGGACAAAGTCTCCCAGGTGGGAGAGTCAAGTAGTCACGTGGTTGGTCTGCCCATCTGAAGCTTTTCCTGTACTTCTGGTTGGCATTTGGTATAATTCCATAATCAGGACCATCCTAATGATCTAATTCTTCTTAGTTGTTGCTGTGATTGCGCATGAGTCTGGGGGTCTCGGGTCCCTACCTGGATCTCCCACTTTATCTCTTGTTTGTCTTCTCTGGTGTCTCATCAAGTTATATAAAAACCAAGACTCTACATCAAGTAAGCAGGGCGGGCTAGCCCCCACTCAAGGGGCTTTTTCCAGGACTTCCCTTAACTTTGTGAGTGTCCTGAAGAGAACACTGAATTATTGGCCTCCAGGCCTGGAAAAAAAAAAAAAATGCTGCTGCTCAGCCTTACCTCAACTCACCAGCCCTGTGAGAAGCTAATTGCACATTCGGCTCATTCACCGCCTGCCTGTGGCTGAGCCAGGCTGGTCAGCCCGGGGCCAATGCCTGTGACCTGCACAGCCTTGTCCACAGCCAGCAGGTAATGCCCACACGTGCCAGAGGAAAGCAGTCACTGAGCAGGGAGCCAGGATGGCAAGTCTAATCACTGACCCAGGGGTCCAGGTTGGCAGCTTTACCTGTTCCCAGCCCCCACTCACACTGGCAAGCAGAGTTGATTTGAAAGGACATTTAGAATAAAATACTGGCTCATCCTCAAAAGCTCACAGCCTCCTGGGGAAGAATCGAGAAACCAAATAATTGCATTTTGACTAATAACATCCTCAAGGTAAGAGCAGAGAGAAACTAATGTTGCTAGGGGAAGACTTTACCAGAAAATCTTGTATTCTCTCACAGCCTTTGCTTCCTCCCTTGTAAAGTAGGGGTGATAGTTCAAAGTGGTGCACGGATTGAGTAAGAAGGACACATTTGTGAGTGTGCTACGCATACCAAAGCATGTAGAAATGGGACGTGCTGGGTTTTTTTAAATATATACTATACTCTTAACTTTTTTTTTATCTTGGGAAGAATTCATCGAGAGTGTCCTTATGAGGTGACTAATGGCCATTCCTATATATTTTGTTAAGTCTAGGTGCTCTCCTTTATTCACACCCTGCTTCCACACTCATGACACTTCTGGCACCAGGTGTGGGGGGTTTCCACACCAAGCAATTAGGGCACGGACTCTCAAGAGCACAGACTCCCCAGGTTAGGAGCTGCACCCCCACGTGAGATACCAGTAACAAGTAGTAAGTCCCAGATTACACGTGACTTCTGTCTGACTTGGCTACAAATCAGATGGTCCCCGGACCCCCCTCTTGGGTTCCATCATTGCTAGGACAGCTCACAGAACTCAGGGACATGCTTCTTATGTTTACCAGTGTATTATGTGATGAAGGCTATGACAGAGGATTGGGATGAACAGCCCGATGAAGAGATATACAGGGGGTGACTGGGAGGATTCTGGGCTCCTGTTCCCCTTGGAGTTTGGGTTGTGCCACCTTCCCAGCTGGTAGCTTTGTTCACCAGACTGGAAGCTCTCTGAACCCAGTACTTTCAGGATGATTCTTCATGAAGACATGATCAATCATTAACTCTATTAACAGTCCCTCTCCCCTTCCTGGAGGTTGGAGGGGTAGGGCTGAAAGTTCCAAGCTTCTAATTATAGCTTTCTGGTGCCCAGCCCCCATCCAGGAGCCCAGCCAGAGTCGCCTCATTAGAACAAAAAACACAGCTACCACCCAGGAAATTCCAAGGGATTTAGGAGTTCTGTTCCAGGAACCAGGGTCAAACACCAAATAGTAGAACAGAAGATGTTCCCCTTGCTTTTATCACTTAGGAAAATTAAAAGGGTTTTAGGAGCTCTGCGCCAGGAAGGAGGAGCAGGGACCAATATATATTTTTTCTATTATTTCATAGCAGTGGTTTCATGGTTTACAGTCTCTCTTGTTGGCTAAAGTGATGGCTGTCAATCCTGGCTGAACTTCAGATTCAACTAGGAAGGTTTAAAAACTCCCCATACCCAGGCCCAACTCTCAGAGATTCTGATATAATTGATATCAAAAGTGGAGTCTGGGTATTGGTCTGTTTTTAAAGCTTTCCAGGTGATTCTAATGTGCCAGCGGGTCCCTGAGCAGAAGGAGGCCCAGTCTACTGTCAGACACTAAGCAGATGTTGGCAGAACCACAAGGGGCACCTTAAAATACACTCATACATATATTAATTTCATGAGCCCCACCTTATACCTAATGATTCAGAATAAGTATCGGGCCTGGCAATCTGTATATGATCCACAATATCAGAAAGAACCACTAACGGAAGACAAAAAAAAAGCATTATATGTCCCCTAAAAAGTGAGGGTTATAACTAAGGATGAGATAATCATGAGAAAGAATTCAGTTCATTTTCAGCCCATTGCTCGGCACGTGCATAGCGCTCCATAAATGTTAGCAGCTTTCCGTGTCACAAGAACGAACACGATCACACAGCTCCCACAGAGGTATGATGGTCAGTCAGCACAGAGTGACCCCTCTAGAACAGGACGGCAGCCCCCGGGGGCAACTTGCCTCGTCCCAGATCCCCATCACTCTCCAGGCAGGTGGGAGGCAGCGCTGCCCAGAGCGCCAGCTCTTCCCCACAGGGACATCTGCCTTTCTGCAGTGGCTGGCGCTCAGCACTTCTTTCTCGCATCGCTCTCTCGGACCAGGCCTCACTGTGGAGCCTACAATCGATACAGAATCTATAATTCGATAATCCAGGGTACGGATATTTTGAAAGAAAAATAACTTAAAAATAACTTAAAAGAAAAATAACTTAAAATTAGGCAAACTTAGGTGTGAAGGGAAAATCACAGCCCATTCCAACGTAAGAAAGCAAACACCATAAGCATCATGAAATCCAGAGAAATGACGTGTCCGTTAATTAACTGCCTGACACATCGCTGTTACCCTTCTTTGTCCTGTATCTTATGACTGCCTTACTCCGTGATCTCTTCTTCCCTGGGCAATCACTCTCTTCCGCTAGCACGGCTGATCAAAAAGTGTCCCTTCATTACTGTTAAGCTAGAAAGCTTTCTTTCAGAGGCCCAACACGTTGTTGGAAATAGTGCGCAAATTTTTGGAATTGCTGTCAAATTTGGAAAGCCTTCTGCCAGGCTTCATTTCCATATGATCTGTTACCGAACATACTTGTTTACAGTAAAAGCACAGGTACGTGCCCTCTAAACACAGGAATTCTGGGGAAATTCAATTACATTCTATTCCCTTTGATAAGAAAAAAAGAAAATTATAGGGTGCTTTTGTGATTGTGTATGTTGTATATTATATATACTACTGACAGAGGGAAAACCTTCCACTCCTTGACAAACTCCTTACTTATAATTTTACCAGTCTGATAGTTGGAAGGTTTCTCCACAGACTAGATTCTGGCTCTTAGCATTTCATTTTATTAGTTTTTTAAAAGATTTAATTTATTTACTTGACAGAGAGAGAGAGAGAGAACACAAGTGGGGGAGTGGGAGAGGGAGAAGCCGGCTCCCTGCTGACCAGGGAGCCTGATGAGGGGCTCCATCCCAGGACCCTGGGATTGTAACCTGAGCTGAAGGCAGATGTTTAACCCACTGAGCCACCCAGGAGCCTTTGGCTCTTTGCATTTTAAACTTTATTTCTCCTGTGTGGATGGAGGTCACATACCTCCACAGCCAAGTGCTATAACATGTAGTAATATCTGCATAAAATCTCTCTCTGGTCTGTCATGGACGACACAGGTGTCAGTAGCACCTAGGGGTGAGGAAGCTGGCTAGAACCCATTTCCACACTGGTACAGCTCACCTCCACCTTTTCATAGCTGGAAATGACTGTGAGCCTCACACATACATATATCCCACTAGACTCAAACTACATGTACCTCTACTCAACTTTACCCTTAGCTGAATTCCAAAAATGCCCCCAGCTACCTCCTCAAGAGGGAAAGTTTAATAGAGGGGAGGGCAGTGCAGAAAGAGCCATGAGTCATAACTGATGACAATTAAAATAGCTCACTTCTACAAATATGAGTATTTGCACATATTGCCAGGAATTGTCCTGGAGACTTGAGAGAGACCCCAAGAAGTAAGGAGCCCTGAAGTTTAAGCTTCATGATAAATGCACCCCTGTACCCTTCCAGCCACCCCCCAACCCGCCTTGGTTGTGCAGCATGAATTATAGGAAAAATAAAATAAATAAGACCAATAACCTGAATTATTGCCATGCCATAAATTGCTTCTGGCCCCAAAGATGGGGATCACATATGTTTGGCATATGTGAGCCTGTTTTAGATTGTGATAGTTTTTTTAAGTTGGATGTCATCAGTTTTTTTAAAAATTTATCTTTTTTATTTTTGGTCTATTTGTAGAAACTGCACCCTTCATGAGAGTTGTCAACTCTGTTTCTGCTTTTTATTTTCTAATGCCTGCTGAACAGAGCACAAAAGGGGCGACTTACCTGGTCCTCCTGACTTCAGGATGGAAGCTGTATCAGAGAAAGTAGGGCTGCAAAAATGTCCCAGGGCACATTCCCATCTTCCTCCAGGAAGTGTGGTCTGTTCCATGTTTTCAAATTATCTGTGTTCACCCATCACTGCTGCTTCTGGGAGGAAACAGGGCCGTGGCTCTCGTGACCACCCGAGTATCAGGAATCAGGGAAGAGTCCTTTTTAAATCATATGTGCCAGTTCCGTCGCAGTGCTCTGCCCCCAGCTCTTCATGCCACAGAGCCAGGCCTGCAATGATCTAGCCACACTGGGGCAAGTGAGCTGATCCATGAGCTTGGCCCTACCCTCGTGGGATGGGGTGAATTGTCCAAGAGAAAGGTGTGTGTGTTTTCTTCCTAGTAGAAAACCTGTTTCTGAAACTGAGAGGTTCTAGAGATGGAACTATTCTGAAAGTGCAACTCTGTCAGCTGTCTGCATGATGAGTTATAGTGATGTCAGGGCTGCGTTGCCCTAACAATGAGCAAGTCCTCCAAAATGAGATTGGGTTTTTCACCGATCCATCCGTATCTTCTGAAACAACTAATACAACCAATCTGGGACCGGTGGATTTTGCCATGATTCCAGCAAACGTTTCCACATGTGGAAAGTTAGGCTTTGATTCTCAATTTGCTATTTTGGCTGTTCCCCTTTCATCATTGCGTTATGGCAATGTATGTTTTCAAAGGGCTGTGCCCTTTGTATTATTTAATGCCTACAGATGGTGTGGGGCTTAGAGTTTTCTCCAGTGATCTGTAACATGTGTTCCGGGTAAAGTAGCGGGGGGGGGGGGGGGGGGGGGGGGGAGGGGGGGGAAGGAGGTTTGCACCCAGAAGAACAATTAGCTAGTATCGTATGTCTTTCTAAGTTTTGTCAAGTCTGTGCATTTGTGTGTTTTACCCTTTTCTGCCACTCACTGGTTGGTGCCTGTCAGTAAAGGATGATGTGTTCGCGTTTCCCCCAGCGCTTGAACGTCACACACCCTGTCTTTTGCAACAGTCTGTTCCCACATTGACACGGAAGCACGTCTCTGCAATCAGACCGGGAGCGAAACTCCCATTCTTGGATTTTCTCATTCTTCTTTGATGTGGACAGAGTTTGCAACCGATGTAAGAACTCGATTTTTACTTTGTTCGTCAAATATTTTTTGAGTCTCACATGTGGTATGTTTTCATCCTCCAGGAAGGCATTTTCCTCAGTTCCAGTAAGAAAGTAGTACTTTGGAGGTTTGAAAGCCGCCCTCCAGTCAGTTACTACCTCAGCCATCTCTCACTTTGGGTGGGTCCCTCCCAACACATGCTAATCTACTTCCAAAGCACTGTGAGAATCAACTCAGAATTTTAGCTTTGGACCAATATCAGACTCCCTTTGGACAGTAGGGGCTTCTCAATTCTCCAGAGGTAGGGTCTGTGGATAGTAATCCCATTGGAAAGGGAGTAGCCAGTGTTTCACTTAAATTGTACATTTGGGTGTCTCTGGGTTGGAGCTGATGGAGTCCACGGGGGCCCTCATTTCTCTGCCATCGTGTGAAAAAATGATAACTAAATCAAGAGTTTTTACCTGACATCCTCAAAATGTCCCATTCTTCACAAACTGGTGTCTTTTCAAAATCCCATCTCTCATTATCATAGGAGAGATAATTTTTCACACTTCTTAACTTCAAGAGAACTACACAGGCCTATCTTTTTTTTTTTTTTAAGATTTGATTTATTTGTTGATGAAAGACAGAGAGAGAGGCAGAGACAGAGGCATAGACATAGATTCGATCCCAGGACCCCGGGATCATGACCCAAGCCAAAGGCAGATGCTCAACCACCAAGCCACCCAGGCGCCCCAGGCCTATCTTTGTTATAGTTTACCTGTACTTTCCTTTCTTTCTGATTCTCCACACCACTGGGAGTGTTATAAGTAAAGGGGACCACATCCAGGCTCCGGGAAGCTTGTGGTTGGCCTTCTGTGGACAAAGATTTCAGGAGCAATGCTAGACATTTGCTCTGGGGGCAATACTCAGCTATGCAAATTTGAGTGGATTCTGGAGTCATTTGGAAAACGAGCTGCTGCAGCCAAGTATTCTAAGTTACACTTCTAGCTTTTACAGTAAATCTGGGTATGGCCTATGTCTGCCTCAGCTAGTCCACTAATTAAAAGTGCAGATTCACTCATTCATTCATGTGTTTGCCCATCTATCCAACAAATAATGAGCAAACACCTACTATGAGCTATGTTCTGGAGATGGGATGGTGGACAAAACCAGACATGATTCCATATACTTATAGAGGTTAGATGCCAATGGTGGAGAGCTGACATTCATTCATGCATTGGCACTGATATAATAATTATACAAACTCACATGAAATTACATTCATGAGTCAATGTTTGAGGACAAGGTACCTGGTCGTGTAAGAGGATCCAATACTTGCCTGTTCCTAGATGTTCAGGGAAGTGTTCCTGAGGAGGCAACCCATGAACAGAGATCTTAAAGACAAGTGGGAGTTAACAAGGCTAAGAGGTAGGAGGGAGACGGGCAGGAATAACATGATTCAGAGTTGCTGCGGTACACAGAACAAGAAAACGGAATGTGTCAAGCCTTCTATCACCTGTCCTGACTTAATAGGTGTAATGTGTTTTCTATCATTTACGATAATGATACTGCTTGACCAGTGTGGTCACTGGGTGCTCTTGACTTAGCAGCATCCTAAGCTACCACTGGACCTTCTGAAAACTAGCTGGACTATTTGGGAAGGCCCCACCAACCAGCCTCAGCTGTAAATTTTCTTTTTTCTCAAGGGGATGAGCTCATCCACACACCAGATGGGTTCCCAATAAATGATGATTGTGCAATCTGATTATTTTCATGTCATGCTGACTCCCTTTGGAAGATGGAAACAGGGTATGTGTTCCGTATCATCTTTCTAAGTGAGGAGAATTTCCTCAATAGGGTGGCACACCCTGTAGATTGAGAGAAAATATGTGCGTTAGAACTATCTGCCCATTCCACTATAAAGGGCCCACTAAGAATCAATTCATTTTTATCATAGGGCACATCAGTTAAAGTAACTTGGGCTTCTGCAGCAGGTACTTTGGAAATCTAAGTGACTTGACATGACAGAAATTTATTTCTCACTCATAGTAAGTCCAACAGTGTTCTGGTTGGTAGACAGCCTTCCATGGGATCACTCAGGGTAATTTTATGACTTTGCCTTCTAATAGGGACCAAGTGACCTATTCATTTACCAAAAGAAGACAGAGAAGGGAAGCACCCATCAGACTTTTTTAGGTGTCAGACCAAGCAATGGCAGTCTTCCCTTCTATTCATATCCCATTGGCCCGAACAGTCACATGACTACCCCCAACAGGGACACTGGGAAGAGCAGGTGCATGGACAGCTGGCCCACCCATCACAAAGGATCAGGGCATGTCCCCTGGGGTTAGTGAATTAGGTGTAATTTTCAGACCAAATCTCCTCTGTAAAATGGAAATAAAAACTCTGGAATGAGAGGTTATATATAAAATACTTAGACCATGCCTGATAAATAGTAAGGGCTAGATAAATATCAAGCCATTATTATCAGTGTATTCATTTGCTACAAAATAAAAGCAAATTTGCAGATATCCAGTCATTTTGTATTCTCTCATCTGAGAAATGAGTGGAGATACAAAACAGTATTTCTTGATTTCTCTAAGAAAGAAAAAAAAAACGCTCGATTTCCAAGATGTGTGTAGGACTGTTATTTGTGAGCTTCCTTTTAAGTTTCTTGGGGAAATTTAAGGAAGTCTCTTGACAGACAATTCTGTTGGAAAATAAACAAGCTGAGACCCACGCTTAGAAGCAGGCAATTTGGCATTTTAGGTAGCAGATGCCACAGGGGACTCAGAGCTGAATGAAAGTCACAGGGTAGTGGTTCCTAGGAATCTGAAGGGCCCTCTGTTCTCTCCTCCCTGAGGAGCCTGGATCCAGGCTGGGGGGCTGCGTCTCCCACACCATGCAGCTTTGTTTGTGTTTCCCTAAGGGAGCATTCTGTCTGTGATTTCCCTGTTCTGGGGAGGCCTCTGTGGCTTTTCCACAGCGCCTTCTGGTCTGGGCCAAATAACCTGCCGTTTGTTTTCTCTCTTGGCCAAGAGCTCAGGGCACCCCCAAGCATTTTCTGAGCAAGAGGAAGTGCTTGTTGATATTCCGCCCTGGGGGGCAAATTGCAGCTGACACCTCTTTGGAGGGCTCGGATCCAGGCAAGGCAGCAGACAGGGCGTGAAATGCCAGCTCTCACTGTGTGCTGGGGTCGGAATCGGGGACACGGATGAGGTTGGTTGGCCTCCTTTTAGCAACTGATGCTATATTTAGTTTACCTCCCACACCCATGAAGCCTTAGGTAAACCCTTGGAAAAAATTGGCTCAGCCGTTGCCACACAACTTGGCCTTCCTCTGAAAGCTCTCTGCAGGATATTCAGAGCAGATCACCTGATGATATCAAGTCTTAAAAGAAAAAAAATAATTCACAGCTTCTGAATCTTGATAGACATTATCAGATAACCATTGCAGAGAGGGAGTTGCTGAGAGGGGATTCTGAGAGTTCCAGCCACGCTGTCTAATAAAATTCCCATATTTAATCCACTTTGTAGAATAAAATACTTGGAGTGCTGGGGAATCTTGTTAAGGTAGCATAAGCCCTTCTGTTCTGTCAAGGCTACATCTCAACCACTCAAGGGAACCACTTGTCTAGACTGGTTCTAACTATAAAAAGTAAAATAAATTAAAAGTGTTTCTCTGGTTCCAAATCTTCTGCATATACATTAACTCTCCCAAGGATCCCCTGAGGTAGCTACTATGATTACTGTATTTTACAGATAAGAAGTGGAGGGTGGGTCACTCAGCCCAAGGTCACCTAGCTCCTACGAGACAATCACAGGCCTGATTTGCACCGGCTCTTCATCACTGTGTTTAGTGATTGTAGAAAACACCAATTCACATACTACAGTGTCAAGTGTGTAGCAGCAGGAGGTCCTTCCTGGTGCCCACCCTGGTCCCTCACCTCCGTCACGAGTTTCGGGTCAGCACCGCAGCAGCCTGTCTGGAAATCCTCAAGACACAGTCTTTGGGTTGCCTTTCTCCCTCTTCTGAAACTACTTATCTGCAGTTTCTTTGTTGTGTTAGGAATTGAAGGATAAAAAAGGAGCTCTTCCCCCCTAGATTCTATTGCTTTGGTCTAAGTTAGAGGTTCTTGATGGTAATAGCTGACATTACTTTGTATGTGCACTTCTCATGTGTATATTGAACCCTCAAGGCAACCAAATGAGGGAGATACCATATTGTCCAATAATATACACAGGGAAGGTTTAAGTCACTCACTCAAGATCAGACAGCTAGTGAGTTGTAGGGCCA
This sequence comes from Canis lupus dingo, assembly GCF_003254725.2. Taxonomy (NCBI): domain Eukaryota; kingdom Metazoa; phylum Chordata; class Mammalia; order Carnivora; family Canidae; genus Canis; species Canis lupus. The sequence goes on from NC_064244.1 coordinate 21,135,939, forward strand.
AGATTCAAGCCCAGTCAGTATTTAAGTTCAAAATTCAGGATTTGAAGCACTCAGCAGTGTGGCCTACATGGGGATCCCACTTGAGAATCTGCTGCCTGCCAAGCTCTTTGCATGGAATCCCCACATTATCTCCTTCCTCTTCCTGTTTTACTTGCCTACTTACTATTCCTACCGCCAGCCGCAGGAATCATGAATGCAAATGCTCCTGCCTTGTACCATTGTTGTTGTAATCAATCCAGTATTTCTTGACCAGAGCAAGGGGACATGGTAGTGCAAGCATAATGGAACCTACAGCTCTAGGGCTAAATCTCAGTCTTTGCACCCGCTAGTTGTGGGATCACTACTTTGTTAATGAACTTCAGTTCCCTCCACTGTAAAATGAGCATTAACAAGACCCCCCAAACGTTGTTGTAATGAGTAAGGTATTGCACTGCAAAGCTCTTAGCATTGTTCAGTAGACAATAACCATTCAATACAAAAAGGTAGCCACTGTGTTAACAGTGTTTTACATTTCATCAACCAACATTTATTGAGTTCCATGCCAGTCTATGTGCTGATAGATATTGAGGGAGAAACATAAAAGAAGAGGACAAGATATTTACTGCAACTTTTAAGGCAACAGGGTATATTAGGCAAGTGGGGAAGAAGTAACTGGCTATGTCCGGCAGGAGCCAAAAGAGACCGTGAGAAGGTCAGACAACAAATGCTGCTGTATTTGAGAGGTGCTCAGAGCAGGGTTCAAGGCCCAAGATGAAGAGTAGACAGAATTTATCCAGGCTGTAGTTTGGGACACGGTTTCCAAATAGGAGAACAGTGCAAGCAAAGGGAAAGAAACATACAATGTACCCACGGTTACCATATATGATCAACCTTCTAAGTGGCTTAAGGTAGGGGTGGGAGTGAGAAGCAGGGGCAAAGAGATACAAGGACACAAATAGGAAGGAATAGAATGAGGAACCAAAGGCAGAAAAAAAGCTCATGATTTGTGATTTGCTCAACTCTGTGAATTAATATTGCAGCCAGAAATAACATCAAGGATTCCCAATTCCCAGCTGGGTTCTCCATATGAGACACTTCATTCCCGGCAAAGGAGGATTTACACTACCTCCTTTTTCCTTGGACTCTGCCTGAGATAAAATACAGACCAAAAAGAAGTGGTAAGATCCATAAACATCAGCAGTCAGGCAGTATATAGCCTGTTGGAGGTACCCACCTATTTGTTTAATCTTTCAGCTTCAAGACAGACTTGCCTTTGCACACAGACATCTGGGCAGAGTCAGAGCCATCCGCCAGAGAGGGCTGGTCTTGTCATTTATAAACTGTTTGGGTTACCCTCTGGTTCAGGGTCTGCTGACTCTTTTCACAACTTTCCAAGCCAGTGATTTAACAAGAATGTTCTGGACAAGCAGACACTCAGTTCTGAGGCCTGGAGGAAGTGTCCAGTGTGGAGGCAGGAGGGAGGATCAGAACTGAATGTGGAACTCATGGTGAACCTCAGTTTTCAAAAATGCTCAAAATCTCTTGCTTTCTGCCCCTCCCAGGCATTTGTTGAAGGCCAAGACTTGGGAGTAGTTCATTTGCTTTGTTTTCTCATCCAACTTTGTGCTGTTCTCCAAATTGCTCACGCTGGTCAGAAATTCATGTCAATTCATGTGCATCTTAAAACTCACTGCCAAATCAATTCACAATTTTCTATGCCAGTGGGAAAAATACAAAGCCATGCACTCACAATTATTTTCTTTTTCCTAGCTAGTAATTAATTTTTTTCCAGTTGCATTGAGGTATAATTGACGTAAGCACTATATAAGTCTAAGGTATACAGCATCATGATTTGACTTACATATATCATGAGATTATTCCTACAATAAGTTTGGTTAACATCTATCTCATATAGAAAGAAAGAAAGAAAGAAAGAAAGAAAGAAAGAAAGAAAGAAAGAAAGAAAGAAAGAAGGAAGGAAGGAAGGAAGGAAGGAAGGAAGGAAGGAAGGAAGGAAGGAAGGAAGGAAGGAAATGTTTTTGCCCTTGGTGAGAACTCTTGGGATTTTTTTTCTCATAACGACTTTTCTATGTGCCATAGAGTAATGTCAGCTGCAGTCATCAGGTTGTACACTAAATCCCCATGACTTAATTTATTTTATAACTGGAAGTGTGTACCTTTTGACCACCTTCCTCCAATTCCCCCACCCCCTACCCTCTGCCTCTGATAACCACAAGTCTGATCGCTTTTGCTATGAGTTTGCTTTTTGTTTTGTTTTTAGATTTTGCATATAAGTGAGATAGTACAGTATTTGTCTTTCTGTGTCTGACATGTTACTCAGCGTGATGCTCTCAGCATCCATCCATGTTGTCAAAAAAGGCAAGATTTCCTTCTTTTTATGGCTGAATAATATTCCATTGTGTATATATACTACAACCTCTTTATTCATCTAGCCACTGATGGGCAGTCAGGTAATTTCCATGCCTTGGCTATTGTAAATAATGCTGCAAGGAGGGGCACCTGGGTGGCTCAGTTGGTTGAGCATCCGACTCTTGATTTCCACTTAGGTCATGATCTTGGGGTCATGAGATGGAGCCCTGCGTTGGGCTCCACACACAGCAGGGAAACTGCTTCTCTCTTTCCTCCTCGATTTCTGCCCCTCCCCCCACCCATGCTCATTCTCTCTCTAAAATAAATAAATAAATATTTTTAAAATAATGCTGCAAGGAACATGGGGTGCAGCTGATAATTTTAGGTTGGCATCATGCTGTGCCTAAGATGAGGAGAGATTTGGAGATCGAACTGATACAGATTCACATTACCTGTCTCCACCAAATACAGGTCCATTGTGTACCCGTGGCATGAACCTGCCAAGCTATTTAGTTGTTCTGAGCCTCAGTTTCCTTTCCTACTAAATGGGGGATGAAAACCAATTTCTTATGTGATTGTTTTAGGAAAAAGATATCCTACCTAAAGCCCTCAGCACATTATGTAGCACACACAAGGTGCTCAGTAAGTGGTAGTAGTTTCATAATCAATTCTTCATTCACCATTTAAGCACTCCTGGAAATCTATCCTCGCTTGGAAGACCCTTTGCAGCAGCTTTAGGGGAGGAATTTGAAAAGGCTTAAAACAAAAAACACCCCGATATTTTTTACATGCATTACCAATTTCAAACCAAGAGTGGGAGAGCCTGGAAAATATAGAAATGTTCTTCATATATACCACTTTATGTGTTAGAACAATGCCCTCCCCCTCCCAGCACTGACTACTAACCAACCCCCCCCCCTTTCCTTCACCTCTGCTTTTCTGGACGGCTGGGTATCCCCACATATGGAGCACAGTTTCTCTGTAGGGTCTTAATACACTAGAAATTCCAAAACAAAGTAGACCCCGTCAGGGCACTGTCTTCACGTTGGCAAATCAGCCTGCCATCAGATCAAGCACCATTTCTGGTATTACCATGTGTTTTGAATTAAGGAAGAAGCTGCAACTGCAGACTACAAAGGTAGCTCCTAGCCCTGTGCAAAAGCCCACGGGCAAGTAATACCACACATCTGCAGAAGGGAGAGACCTTGAGCCAGCGAGAACTTTCTCCACCCCTGCTGACTCTTTGGCCTCACCGGCCTCCAGATCCTTCTTTGTGCATTTACAATTCAGTACCTTGGGTTAGGAGGACGATGGATCGATGACCCATTAAATGGCATTTAAGAGCAGAATTATTAAAACCAGGTTGGAGGACTACCTCACCCAATTGAATATGATGTATGCTTTGTTAAGGTCCTGTGGCATTTGATAAATGGGGCCCATCCACTAAAGAAAATTGTGTCTGTGGCTCAAAGAATTAAAATCCATGTCCTTTATTAGAAGAAAATTCAAATTGCTTTTAAAGACAATTGCTGATTGCTTCTAGCCTACCAATGATCTAAAGTATCACCAATTAAAAGGGTAATGATAGAGCCAGGGTTGTGTGCAGACCCTGCATTTCACTTGGGCTCTCTGGGGAGGGCTTAGCCAAGGTGTTGAACCTAGGCCTGCAGGTCTGTAATATCCTCCAGGTCCTGCCTTGGAGGAGCGTTGCCCATGACCCCGACAACCACATCGGCTGCCAGCAGGTGGGGATGGGGAAATGCTGCCCTGAGCCTGTGAGGCCAGCGTCTGGAAGGGCTGCAGTAGTGCTGGGGATGAGTTGCTCATGCTGGGTCTGTCTCCTGCTCCTTGAACCGTCAATGCCACTGAGCACCGTAGGGAGACTCTGATTAGAAAGGGGACCCTCCTCTTACTTTATTTTCTGTGCAAACACAGTCTGACCAAAAGAGGAGCTGCAAAAACCAGGTGGAGAACTGAAAACGGGGCTCATTTCAGTCTGTTTCTTCCCTGACATCCTGACACGGTGCCGGATCCTTCGTTTTTGCTTCTCTTTTGTTTCTGTAAAGAAGGAATAAGGACTGGCTGCTGCCCTGTGATGATTCTCTGTAAAGCGAACTCCTTGTGTGCTTATGGTAGGCAGAGTTCTTCAGCTTTCCAGAGGGTGAAAACAGCTGATCCTGCCAGGTCATGACGACAAGCAGTTCTTTCGATCTGTGGGATTCCTGCCCTTGCTCACCTTAGGATAACAGGAAATGTTGTAGATGTTACAGGAGGGTGTTCCCAAGTTACCAGTATGTGGGAACAAAAACAGGATACATAATATTCAGACAAAGCAATCCCCATTTCACAAGGGGCAGAACATCTATATGTTCAAAGACTTGCGTTGGAAGATGCCCCATTATCATAAAAGTGGACACTTTTGAGGCATATGTTCTGGAGACATTACCCAATCTAATCCTCGCCACAGCCCCGCTGGGCATTGACTGCTACCACCATCTCTATCTCATGTGAAAAGACACTGAAACTTTAGAGTTGATGTCATTTGCAACTATCCCTCTGGAGGAAGCAATGGAGGCAGTTTTGAACCATGGCAGGTGCTTCTAGAATTCATGCTTTTTGTCACCATGCTGTATTGGAGCAATTATTTCTGGGTAGTAGAAATAGAGATGCATTTTAACCTCTTTTCACTTTTCTGTGTTTTCCAATTTTGCTTCTGACAATGAGCATATATTACCTGAATTTTTTTTTTTAAATTGAGGGCGTAAAGAAGGCGTGAAAAACCATATATGTTGTGGGGGGGAAAAGTCACGTTTCCTTCATCTCAGAGATGTTTGTAAAACCAGATTTAATTGGCTCTAAAACAAGGCACTTCTAATTTAAGATGAAAAATCTGAAGGAACGTTCTTAAGAAAAGAACTCCAAAAATTGGAAACGCAGAGGGAACAGATAGTCTCACCTACCACTTCTCTGCAAAATTTTAGGTCGTAATTCGTGGCCATCCTCAGCATTCTGTCTGTAGGTTAGGATGACACCCTGGTCCCCACACCTGGCCCTAGCCTTCCTCCGTGGCCTCTGCCTCTCCTTCTCTCGCATCTCCCAGCAGCCTTCCCTGCAAAAACTCCCCCTGCTTCTTCATCGTGTTTCCCGTCTGTGGTTTCCTCTTGGTCTGCACTCAAACTCACACCTTCCCATCTATTCCCAAAGCAGGCTCTCTCAAGCTGCAGTCCCAAGATGGCACACTAACTCTCCTTCTTGCCTACCAACAAGCAGGTGGAGGGTGCTGTTCTTGGAGACCCACATCCTCACCACCCTCTCCATAAGCCCTCATCATCTGGGCCTCTGCCCCTACTGCCCCTGCTTCCCTCAGAAGCCACTGGTGACCATTCACTTGTCACATCCAATGCCAGTTTCCCACCCTCTTCAATGTCTCTGTAGCTTGGATCAGCTTCTGGCTTGAAGGCACCCAGTACCCTTGGCTTCTCTCTTTCTATGTTCCCCTCCTCCTCATCTTTCTCAGTTCCTACTGCTGGTGTCTTTTGCTCCTCATTCCACCTAAATTGGATAAAGCCAAAGATCAATTCCCAGGCTTGTTCTCTTCTCTCTGGATACAGTTAACCCTTGAATAACACAAGTTTGAACTGTACAAGTCCACTTACATGTAGATTGTTTTCAGTAAATACGGTACAGTATTTTAAATGTATTTTCTCTTTCTTATGATTTTCTTTTAAGATTTTATTTATTTATTAATAAGAGACGCACAGAGAAAGGCAGAGACATAGGCAGAGGGAGAAGCAGGCTCCCAGTGTGGAGCCTGATGTGGGACTCGGTCCCAGGACCCCGGGATCATGACCTGAGCCAAAAGCAGATGCTAAACCACTGAGCCACCCAGGTGCCCATCTTATGATTTCTTAACATTTCCTTTTCTCTAGCTTACTTCATTATAAGAATACGGCATATAATACATACAACACACAAAATCTATGTTTTTTTTTTAATATTTACTTATTTATTCATGAGAGACACAGAGAGGCAGAGACACAGGAAGAAGGAGAAGCAGGCTCCCTGTAGGGAGCCTGATGTGGGACTCGATCCTGGGACCCCGGGGTCACACCCTGAGCTGAAGGCAAACGCTCAACCGCTGAGCCACCCAGGCATCCCAAAATCTGTGTTAATTGACTGTTTATGTTATCAGTAAGACTTCCAGTCAGCAGTAGGCTGTTAGTAGTTACGTTTTGGGGGAGTGAAAAGTTATATACATGGGTTTTTGACTCTGTGGAAGGATGGCACCCTTAACCTCTGTGTTGCTCAAGGGCTAACTTTACTGCCTTTGAATCTCAGTATGTTTTGACTCCCAAATAGATATGGGTAGCTTACATTCTGTTGGACAAGAGGGACAATAACGAAACAAATAAGTAAGATAAGGTCATCAGGAGGGGCTTCCTGACATAATGACATCTGAGCCAAGACCTAAATTTTGAAAAAGAATGAGGCAAGCAAAGTTGTAGAGGAAGAACAGAGGGCAGAGGAAAGAGCAGGTGCAAAGGTCCTGAGGCCGAAGCAAATATGGCATGCTCTAGGAAGAGAAAGAAAACAGCATGGCTAGATAGTGTGATAAGCAGTGGGGAGAGTGGAAGAAAGAATGTTGGGAAAGTAAAAAAAAAAAAAAAAAGGAATGTTGGGAAAGGTTGATTCTTCCAAGAAACGTTAACTTCCTACCTCATTTGGCAATCCTATCGGTGTTATCATCCTGCATTGTAATGGCGTTATTTACATAATGCCTTACATCTCCTACTGTAGGCCTCTCGAGTGGAAGGACCAGATCTTACTTGTTTCTCTATCCCCTCCAGCACTGGGTAAACACAGTCTCAAAATTAGCTGAATTTTAGCGAAGGAGAGAAAACAGAAATGAAATCTGTTAAGAGGCATGATTCTCCCCAAGTTAAAACCAGTCTTTGAATCACTAAGCAAAATGATGCCAGAAATAACATCACCCTGAACCATCAGTACAATGCAGCCAGAACATCTACGGCAAGGGTCCCTTCCTCTTTTGTCTCCGCCTGCCTGGGAATTCGGCATCCCCCAGAGCCACTCATCTGGGACAAGATTTCAGGGCGTGTGCATGTTTTTCATCTCCGCCGGACCAGCCGTGGGTGGAGGAGAATTCTTATCCCAACACAGGATAAGGTCACACTGAATTAACCCAGAAGATTTTCCTGGGGAAACGGTCTGCACGTTGGAAAACCAGCACCACCGCTCGTTAAACGTTGTCTGAGAGACTGTGATCTGTCACGAGAAGGGCTGACTCTCGATGATGGGGAGGATGACCAGCATTTTATTTCATGCATTCCACGGAGACAGACACACAGATGTGGATGTCTGCTCTCCGTAACCATCGCTTCTGAAACAGAACACTGAGAAATCTCGGTGGTTGAGGGTATAACCTGGAGTCAGAAAATCTAGTATGAACAGAAAGTGCTTGGGGTCCCTCCCCACCCCCTGGCCACCCCAAACCCTCAGAAGTCACCACCACACTGCTGCACTTCTGACAGCAGATGTGTGACACGCCAAGCAGTTCTGCACCACCAGCTGAGCTACAGTTGAACTCATTTCTCAATTGTCTACCCGGAGATAGTACCAGACCCCACAGGTTAAAGACCCAGTCCTACAAGACCTCCACCCGCACTGTAGATGCCAGCTACATGTCCAGCTTGTCCTCTTGCTTCTGACCAACCAGCCGTAGCTCGAAAGATCCCACGACCTCCTCCTCAGGTTCAATGAATTTTCGAGAGCAGCTCACAGAACTCAGGGAAACATTTTACTTACTAGATCACTGGCCTATTATAAGAGGAGATAATTCAGGGAACAGCCAGATGGAAGAGATGCGTAGGGCGAGGTATGTGGGGAAGGGCATGGGTTTCCATGCTCTCTGAGTGTCATTCTCCCCACATCTCCACATGTTCACCAACCTGAAGCTCTCAAAATGTCACTTTTTTTTTTTAATGGAGATCTCATTGCACAGGCATGATTGATGAAATTATTGGCCACTGAAGACTGATTCAACCTCCAGCCTCTCCTCCATCCCTGGAGGGAAGGGGGTGCATGTGGGAAGTTCCTACCCTTATAATTTCACGATTGGCTCTCTTGGCAGGTGCCCTCAACCTCTGGGGCTTTCCAAAAGTCACTCCATTAACATAAACTCAAATATGATTGAAAGGGTTTTTTTATGAATAACAAAAGACACCTTTACCACTCTTCCCACTTAGGAAATGCCTAGAGTTTTAGAAGCTCTGTGCCAGGAACAGGGGTGAAAGCCAAATATACATTTCATTTTTTTTAGATTTATTTATTTATTCATGGGAGACAGAGAGAGAGAGAGAGAGAGGCAGAGACAAAGCAGAAGGAGAAGCAGGCTCCATGCAGGGAGCCCGATGAGGACTCAATCCCTGGACTCCAGGACCATACCCTGAGCCAAAGGCAGATGCTCAACCACTGAGCCAACCAGGCATCCCCAAATATACATTTCTTATTATAAATCACAATATCACTCCTAGGCTTAGTTATCAGCTTGGCAGCACTTATTTACTGTCACCCACCCTGAGCCTCAGTGTCCTTATCTACAAAATACGATTCATACAATCTGTCTAATCCAGTTGGTGTGAAGATCACAAGTTTGTGAAATTGCTTTGTAAGTCCTAAAAGGTCTTTAGAAAAATTTAAGTATGTTTGAAGCTTTTGCAAAGTCTTGGCAATATCTATTCTGGTTTTCATTATGTGGAGCCACAAAAACGAGATATTCCCAGAGTTCCTTTTGATCCTAGGACCCATGCTGTATTTTCCAAATCAGGCAGATGAGCTCACAAAGAAAAAACTTGAAGTCGTACGTTGATGCCCACGATAGTGAAATTGCTGTGGAAGTAAGCAAAGCTGTATTTAAAAAATTGAAATTTAGAAAATACAAGCAGAAAGCCTCTTATTGAGAACATACAGTAGCTCCTCTCATCAACTGCCCCATACCAGGCCCACCAGCTTTTACCCTGGGCTCCCTGGCAGACTTGCTCTCACTAGGTTAATTGATCTGGAAAGTGAGACGTGTTTAACAGTGGCTACATAGTGATGAAAGATCATTCGATTCCAGGCTTGGGATGGTATTTAATTCAGCGAAAGAGCAAATGAGTCCTAAAAATGAGCAAATTCCCATTCCTAAGTCCCAGCAAATAGCCAGACTTTAGGGGCTGCACCTATTGCGAATATCATAAGGTGTTTGAACAATCAAATAAATTATTTGTGTCTTAACTTTTAAGAGCCCTCTCTTTCTATAGGCTTGTCAATTCTGCTGGTCCCGTCTCCCCGTCTCTACCACCTGCTGTCTTGTCCAGACCTTTTCACCCTGGCTTCTACCTCTGAGCTGCCCACTCACTGACCTGAACTCCTTCTTCAACCTTTATCCTACTGTCCTCGCCTGTGTTTGTTTCACCCATCACAAGATACGTCCCCCATCTGCTAACGTATCAATACCTTTAGTGGTTCCCATTTGCTTCTCTCAGGGCCAAGCATTTCGGCAGCAGAACACTTTTTTATGTGGAATCATAGGCTAAGCTCCCAATGTACAGAACGGGTCTGAAGAATGACACTTTAACAGCATAACCGTACAGCGTTTGTCTATGACGAGGCCATTCTTTGGGAAGGATATTCGGTCACACAAACACAAATAAAGAGAGAGCTCTGGAACACTTTGATAAGTACTTTGTACATCAGTGCACATGCACAGGCTTATTTGAAAAGGCCAGTACAGAGTTAGTCTTGTTGACTCTTCATGGCGTGAAGGATAAACTAGCCAGTGAGGCATTTATGAAAATTCTAAACAGACCCCAAGTGTCAAGATAGACACATTGACTAAACACACCAGTCATTTGGCAAGTAGTCTACTTGGCTAGTTCTCTTATATGCAATTTTTGAAAGTTTTTTTTTTTTCATTTTTTTAAGAGCACTTTTAGGTTTACCACAAAATTGAGAGGAAGGTACAGAGATACCCCATATACCTCCACCCCCTACATATATAGCATTTCCCATCAGCATCCCCACCAGATGGTTCATTTGTTACCAAAGATCAAGCCACATGACACATCACAATCACCCAAAGCCCACAGTTTACCTTAGGGTTCATTCACTCTTGGCATTGTACATTCTGTTTATTATCTCCATAGTTTTGCTTACGTATCTCTTTATGTATGATCACGACAGGCTGTCTGTGCTGATTTTTAACCAATTGAGTACTTTTACTGCTGGACCAGGAGAATGGTGTAATAGAAAAGTAGTGGAAGTTGGAGGGTATAAAAGAAACAACGAGAGGTGCCTGGGTGGCTCCGTCAGTTATGTGTCTGACTCTTGATTTTGGTTCAGGTCATGATCTCGGGGTCCTGGGATGCAGCCCCGTGTCAGGCTCCACGCTCAGCAGGGAGTCTGCTGAAGACTCTCTCTCCCTCTCCCTCTGCCTCTCCTCCCACTCACACTCTCTCTCTCTCTCTCTCTCTCTCTCAAATAAATAAATAAATCTTTAAAAAAAGAAGAAAAGAAAGAAAAGACTAGAAAAAAAAAGTCTGGATTCTATTCCCACAGTAGAGCATCACTCAAAAGTGAGTCAGCGGCCACGAGGGTTTACAGAGTGACCCAACAGAAATGAAAATGTACTCAGTGAGTCAAAAAGACACATCTGAGTGATTAGGAAAATTATAGGAGGAACCTAAACAAGTGACCGTTACACAGGAGCACCTGGAGTCTTTGCTGGGAGAAGAAAAATGCTTTCCTCTCCTGAGAAACCCCCTGCCTCTTGGCATGATAGAGCAGGGGGTTCTGGGTAACTGGCACATCTCTGTTCCTCATTCCCAGACTTAGGTCCTCCAGCCATCAGATACGGTTCTTTGTGTTGAGGGAAGGGCCCCCTTGGAAAGTTTGTTCTTGTAGCCCTGAAGTTCAGGAAGGATTCCTGGCCCCTGGCGTCCTAGGCCATCCCTCCTGCATTCTCCCCGCTGTGGCCAGGCGTGCTGGCTTCAGCAGGGACAGAGTTAGGGGAGTCCACAGCATCCTTTCCCTTGCACTGTTCCATCCTAACTCATAGTTGTGGGACCCAAAGTTTTTCTTCACCAAGATCCTGGGTTTTGTTTGTTTTGTTTTGTTTTGTTTTACCTCCTTAAACCTTGGCATGTTGCTCTAGGAGAGGGGAAGGCAAATCCTAGAGGATGTGTGATTTATGGCTTTGGTTTCAGCCAGATAAAAGGGAAACTGGAATATCTGCCCCTGGCCTGGTCTGGCTTCTTTCTCGAAACCTGGAGTAATGAGCAAGGAAATGAAAGATCTAGTTGCTGGTGATAACTGGATAAGGAGGAGAAACAACAGCCAAATGCTCGGTTCTCCTCCCTCTTTAAATGGAAGAGGGGCCGGGGGTGGCGGCAAGATTTCCGGGGCTGACCCTGGGTGTAGAATCGAGAAAGCCTTATGGAACGACTCGTCATATGGAGCATGGAAAGTCTCCCCTCAGTTTATATAACGCTCTGTTTGAGAGGCGGAAACCAGTTCAAATTTGAACCTTTGCAGAGCCCTGCCTGGCAGATTTGCAGACAGCGGTGCCCGTGAGACATCTCAAACTTTACGACTACATATTTAAGCATTTATGAGACTTGAACTGTGTTCCATTAAAATGAAAGGGGGGGGGGGCAAAGAAAAAAAAAATCCGGAGACTTCCAGCAAGGGTAATTAGCCCCAAATGTTTCATAAAGGATTTGATAGCATTCTGGCTTTAGGTTCCTTTCCCAGGTCTCCTGTAGGAGGGAAAGAGAAGAAAGGAAAGTATTAAAATTCACCATTGCCTTCAAAACAAAACAAAACAAAAATCTTAGGGCCAACCCAAGCAGCTGGACCTGTCATGTTTAGAAGGGGACTAACCACGCAGATCTCATCCTCCCAAGGTAACATAAAAATTGTACGGAAGAGAAAGTATTTAAGACCTGGACTTGGCAATTTTCACCAGACTCACCCGGGAAATGCCTTTCTTTTGCCCCCTCATCTACTTCACTCTGTGTCTTGTGTATTGGTTCTAGGTCTGGGGTTAGGGCACCGTGGTGCCTTCCCAGCCTCCCTCCAGCTCAGGTGTATTTATTTCTCCATCACTTCCATTGCCCCATGGCAGGTGGAGAGGCATGGAGGGGGACCCAGGGTAAGACCAGCCCTGAGCCCCACTCACATGACATCACATAATTGTGGCTCCACCTGATAATGGTGACCTCCCCACCATGAGATCCACACCCCAGGGCTGTCCTCATCAGACTGGGTCTCGCAAAGACTCAGATGGTCAATGTTGTTCATTGGAAGGATAGTGTTGCTGCATGCCCGGGCAGAGAAGGCACGGCGCCCGCATGCACTTATTAACCCTCACCGTCTTACAAAGAAGCCATTAGTCAGTACCGAGGCAGCTCTGGTCTCCAAAAACAGCTACAAACATACCAACAGGGATTTTCTGTTTACCACCGGGGAACACACCTTTAAACCTGAACCAGACCAAACAGTGTCATGCATGCTCTGTCGGGCCCTAACGGGTGTGTGGTCCCCATTGCACAAAAGATCCTCAAGAATAAACAGGCCACCGTCATGGCTTCAGTGTTCACCTGCCTGAAGGGAGGTCCTGGACAGATGGCCCCTTCTGGGTTTTCCGGCTCTTTAATTCTGTTGTCTCGGGGTAGAAGAAACATTTGAGTGTTCTCACGTATAGCCCGAGTTATTTATGACCAGATCCTCTCGCTGCCATATGGAGTGTGCTTTTCTTCCCACCATAGCGGGACCCCCTCCTCCAGCCTCTTCTGAATCAGACTTTCAACAGCAGTTTAACCCATAAATGCCAACCTACTTCCACGTCAGGCATTTTTATTATCTGAAAAGAATGAAAATTGTTGGCTTCACAGCTGTATATAAAACATTACTCTTGCTTTAGGTCCCTTTTCACCAAATTAACTGTTTCGGTCAAAAGTTAGGGTTGGCTTTGGGGTGCCTGGGTGGCTCAAGTCGGTTGAGCATCTGACTCTTGGTTTCGGCTCAGGTGGTGATCTCAGAGTCGTGAGATTGAGTCCCACCTCTTGTGCTCTGTGCTCAGCGTGAGTCTACTCCAGATTCTGTGTCTGGAGTAGACTCTGTCCCTGTCCTCACTTGCTCGTTCTTTCAATCTCTCTCTCACAAATAAAAAAATAAATCTTTAAAAATATAACATATATTTTTAAGATATATCTTTAAAAATTTTTTAAAGTTAAGGTTGGCTTTTGTGTCCTCCTGGATGTTTCGCCATGTGAAAAAAAGCAGTTATTTGCAAATGGCATAGAAATTTTCCATATGAAACATATAACCCATAGTTTTAGAGTGACTTAACGGCATTTTATAATTCATGAAATCCACCCCCCCATATGATCAGACATTTTATGACATAAACCGCAACACATCTTGTTTCTCTCAAAGAAGATAAAAGCAGAAGACACAGTTTTCTTAACCATTTCTTTACCATCTGGGAAGAAGACAAGACTTTCTGTTTTTGCACAAAATTGAGACATCTTTGTAAAACTGCTGTGAAACAATTCACTCACATCTTTTCTAGGCGTCTTGATCAGAAAATGTCAAGTCATATGTGTTGGTCCATTCCGGCTGCAATAACAAAATACCACGGCCTCAGTAGCTCACTAACAATAGAAATTTACTTCTCATAATTCTGGAAGCTAGGAAGTCCCAGATCAAGGTGTCTGCAGATTTGGTGTCTGATGAAAGCCCCCTTCCTGGCTCATAGAACACTTCTTTCTGCATCCTCACAAGGGTGGAAGTCTCATGGGAGCTCCCTGGGGTCTCTTTCCTAAGAGCACTAATCCCATTCTGGAGGTCTCCAGCCTCATGACCTAATTACCCCCAAATACCATCACCTTGGGAATTAGGTATTAACATATGAAGTGGGGTGCGGGCACAGCAAGCAGTCCATAGCACTCTATGTCCCGAGTACTGTTCTAATAACAGAAATCCAGGCTAGCCCCCGGCCATCCTTGTGGAGCATTGGTAGCCATAGCTCCATGACATCTTCAGATGCTTTCAGGATGGCCTTGCCTTTCAGACTAGAATGCTACCTTTGTTCACAGATTTCTACCACCTCCGTGAGTGTGCCCTCGCATGAAGAGCACAGGGCCTAGCATTGCAGCAACAGTATTGGAGAAGTCAAGATAGCTCCGGGAATGAAAGGGACAACTCATTAGTGCCCTTAATGAGCCTTCCCCACTTTCATTTGCAGCTGAATCAGAAACTTTCTGAATCATTTACCCCGTCACAGAAACATTTTCAGAGAGGGTCACCCACATCAGAAAGGACAGGTTTCCTCTATCACAGAGATACTGTGAGGAAAATTTAAGACGAGCCAGAAGGGAGGTCACACTGCTGACCTGGAGATCCCAGGCCCTGCCTTTGGCTCTGCAGGCTCCACTGGCAGCTCACCTGAACAAGGAGCTAAGGATGCATGCTGGGCATGCTGGGCCCTTCTCGGCCCCTTCCTGTGTCCTCTCTGGTCTCCATCTTGAGTGCAAGGGTTCTCATGGGCCTGGAACAAGTTCTAGCGTCTCCAGGGAAGCCCCATCGAGCAGCGAGCTAGAGTCATGGCTCTGAAACACTTGAGAACTTTTCTGGCATCATCCATTGCGGGCCACTTTGTTCTCGTGTGGAAACCTCTGGGAAACAAAGAGGTTCCAGGCCAGGGAAACACTGATTCTATCAGTATAGCAGGAGAAGGCTCATTCTGTTCCAGGGCCAGTTATGAGCTTGTGGTGACCTTCCCCAAAGGACAAGCACACATCCTTGCTATAATTCCACCAGCCTGAGCTTCTAGGTAGCAGGAAATCTCCCCTAGGTAACCTGTCAGGAGTCTACCACCTGAAATTCTCACTTCATCCTTTAGTTGAATTTTGTTTTGCTTAATGAGCCTTCATATTATTTAGTGTGCCATTGTTTTGAGAAAGCAAAGCTCTATGTTTTCTTTTCCATCCTCACTTTTGTGTTCAACAAAATTGGGCTTTTTCACATCCCATGGTTTTTAGACACTGGAATTTCAGGTCTTTGGTCTCTTTTTCCATCCCCACTGTGGGTCCATCCTGCTTCCTCACTTTGTATTCAGTGACATTGTAGAGTAGAAGACCAACTGGCCACTGACTGGCTGTGTCATCATTGACACACTTACCTGTTCTAGCCCAGTTTTCCCGAGCTGTAACCTTCCACGAGTGTATGGATAAGGTAACAGAGTCAGGCTCTTGGAGAGACAAAATGGATAGGCCCCATCAGGATGCTGTTTTCCCAGAACAGCAATCAGACCCTTATCCTGCCAGTGTTCTCTTCCCATCATTGCTCCCGTCACCTCCCATCCGTCAATCCCTCCAAATCCACTAGATAAGAGTTAATGCAGTGCAAAGAAGCAGAGATGGAGCCATTCCTCCTCCTGACTCAAAGCACCCAGACTGAGAAAGAGAAATGTTCCCAGGGCAATAAATGGACATTTCACAGAAATCTAATTTTAACAAAAGTACATACTTTTTTTTTAATGGAACAAGAAATGATGACATATATGGCACCCATATTAAATTTAAAGAATCCTATCTTTTGACTATGAAATCAATGTCACACTGTACGATGGCCTTTCTTGGAAGTGGCCCAGTAGGAATGATCCCATGTTCTAGTGCCTTCCAACTACGGCAGTTTGTCTATTCTTAAATGGACATCTAGGGAAGGCTAGGAAGGCGGGCTTTGGTCATAAGACTAGAAGAAGCTGGCCGCCCATGGGAGGAGTCAACCCATGACCTTGGCCTCGGTTGACACTGCTCTGAGTGAAACAGTGTCAGACTCTCCAGGGAAGGAAGGCTAGTGTACAAACTCCTTCAGTTTCACCAACCAAACCAGGGTGGCAGTAACATTTCTCTCTTTCTAACTCATTCGGCCAAATGGCTTGTGGTGGACAGGATTTGAGCAAGTATCAAGTTGTTTTCCCACATTTATTTCAATCAAGGAGCTGCATTGTTTGCTTTTTGCACATTGGAGATTAACACGCTGATGAGTCTTACAAGTGTTTCCCTGTATGGTTTACAAAGTACTTCAGCTCACTGTCAGGATATTGGGCCTTGGTTTCCGACAAAGGTGATGAGATGGGAAAGCCTTTTAGCTGCCAGGATGGGAAATCTGATTTTACATAGGCTCTAGATTGACTTCCCTTGTGGCCTTCCTGTTGAAAAGACATGTGGCACGTTTGGAAGTTGTCAGGCAAGACAGTCACTTTGCAGCCCTGTAGGTTATGCTTGTTGTTTTTGGCTCCACGAAGTCAATCGGAGTTCGTTCCATTCTATATTTAGTCATGCCTGCTATGAAATTAGGAATACTTTTATATTGTTGACATTTGACACATAGGCATTTTTTTCTGGAGGGGAAAAAAAAAACATTCAAGTTCTCACATTAATGTTGGGAAAGTACAGCTCCTCCAGAATGTGGCAGTTTCTAAAGTCGGGGCCAGGGACTAACCAGCCAGAAGTTTATATTACAAATAAATCACACTCATTATGCCGAGGAAGCATATCGAGAGCCTGACGGTTAGGCTGGCCAAGCCAAAATGTTTCCTGAAAAATTAGAATTCCCAAATAATGAATTACAGCTTTCACCTGATGAAAAATAAAGGCAAATTGGGTTGGTAATCTCATGATAAAATGTGAAATTAATCCAAAATATAACTAAAATCATGTGGTTAATAATTTTCAAAACCTCAAATGATCTCCAGGGTGGCATTTCTCCCTAATCTCAGTCCACGTTGATTAATCCCATGAGACTCTGAACAATTGGAACCACACAGTCAATACTGGGGTCGAATTCCCCACAGCTGTTTCAGGGGGCTTGCTTTCTCACGTGGCCACCGCTTCCTCCTAACCCGGGCTTTCTCAACCGTGGTGACAGTGGCATTTCGGTCTGGATCATTCTTTGTTGCAGGGGCTGTCCCGAGCCCTGTAGGATGTCTAGCAGCACCTCGGGCCCCTACCTGCCAGATGCCAGTAGCCCTTCTCAAATTGTAGAGATTAAAACGTCTCCAGATGTTGCCAAATGGCCCCAGGGGTTGGGGGTGGTGGCAAAGACTGTCCCCCACCCCATACACCCCTTGCTGAGAATCACTGTTAACTCCTCTGTGGCTGGTACAAAGTTTGGTCAAGACAACCTGAATTTGTGCTATCCAAATATGTTATCATGGTTTATTGAGACCTTCCAAGAACAGAGCAAAAAGCAGCTCATTAAAACCTCAATAGGAGTGATTTCTGAACACAAGAACCTTTTGAATATTGAGGGTGGTTATTAATGACATATATTCAGGGCCACTCTGAAAATCTTTAAAAATTAAATTAGAAGGCTGTCTGTAGTGGGTGGTTTAGGTAGCAGTGGGTAAATAGAATGAAATTTCCTTAAAGTCTGTTTTCAGACTTTTTGTTTGGTTTCTTTCCCATTTCACACAAAGCATAAATAGAAAAGCATGTGAGTACACAAGAATACGAAGGAAGAGTAAATTATTTCACGAGAGGCTTTTATCCTTCTTTAACTGACAAACTAGGCATACAAGGGAAGAAAGAATATGTTTAAATGAGAAACAGTGGAGAATGAAATTGAGAGATTAGTGGATCATTCATAACATAATATAATGGTTACAATTAAGAGATTTGCCTACTGATAAATGTTTCAGACCACGAGTGATACTAACCGTTCTTCCATCCCTTTCACTGGAAATGGATTTACAGATTGAAGAGCTTTTTAAATTTTAATTTTAAGTCCCTTTTTTATTTCAGTTTTATTAATCTTCATCATAAATATTAATTTATGAGCAGCGATGCCCAAAGGGCCTTGGAGTATGGCTCCAGAAGATAATGAACATCACTACCACAGTTAACCAAAAAAGCAGTGTGAGAGTAAAAGAACCTGACAATTTGTTGTTCAATTCCAAGCAGATCTAAACTTAAAAGATGGGATCCCTGGGTGGCGCAGCAGTTTGGCACCTGCCTTTGGCCCAGGGCGTGATCCTGGAGACCCGGGAGGAATCCCACGTCGGGCTCCCGGTGCATGGAGCCTGCTTCTCCCTCTGCCTGTGTCTCTGCCTCTCTCTCTCTCTCTGTGTGTGACTATCATAGATTAAAAAAATAATAATAATAAATGAATAAATAAATAAATAAATACACCTAAAAGACACCCCTCCTTGTCCATGACCACAAGTAAAGGAACAATACCCTACATATAAGTAGGACCTTGAAAGGCTTGCCACTGGGTGCGGGGGAGGGGTTGTAGTTTTGGCTTTGCATCATTCAAAGAGTGAACCTGAAGTCGTTTCTCAGTGTATCTACTAACTATTATTTAACCTCTACCCTTTCTGCTTCCCTTTCTGCATTCTCCACGGGGGTCAATGATTTCAGATCTTGCTGGAATCGCCTCTGTAATCACAGGAGGAGCTCCTTTACAACCCACCTGAGATTTGCTATTATCAAAATGGGTGTTATTATTTCCTCTCTCTGAAGACACGTCGCTTCTGGGGATGGCAAGCATTTGATGCTTTCCAGAGAGCAAAGAGGGTTACTCACCAAAAGGTTTGCAAAAATGTCACCCCCGGAGGACTTTTTCAACCTCCCTTTTTGTTGTCAGGAGTCTTCCCATCTGGCTGAGAACCAAAGGCTCCTTCAGCTAGCCCTTCCAAAAATGCTGTCGGTGCCTGTCTAGTCATTGGTGACAGAGACCTCCCCAGTGTTTATTAAATAGATCAGATGCAGCACAAAGAAATGTCAAACAATTCATTTAAGGGGAAAAGCTTAGTTAACACATGAGTGTGCTGCGTAAGTGATGAAAGCATAACCAAATGAGAAAGATTTTTCTTAATCAAAGTAGGACATAGACTCTTAGATCTTTAAGACTCAAAGCACCCCACACATCCCTGGCTCATCTCTGCATTAACAATGAAGAGCTATTTTCAGTCTACCAAGTGAGGAAGAGCCTGGGCCAAGGAGCCCCATTGGGTCCTCAGACTCCAGCTCTGGGCCATTTTTGCCATCCTACCACCCTTTAGTGATTTCAATGACTACTGTCCTCCCAGAAATAAGGAGTCCAGAAGCTCTGGATTTTCCACTAAGTTCATATGCTGATCCCTCTGTGACACTTTCCTGGATGCGCACACCTGGCATATGGTTATTCATGTACTAGCACCTTCCAGATAGGAATGATATCCATTTCTGTATATTTTGTTTACAGTATCTGACATAGCAGCTGGAACAAAGGAGAATGTGAAGAACTAATTCTTGGGGGAACACATTTCCCCTAACTTACACAAATCTTCCACGGTGGGTCCCGGGGGCTGAGAAAAGGGAAACATCTTTGTGGGGACAGCCAGCTACAAGGAGAAGCACATGGATGCCAGGGGCAGACAGGCTTGGGTCCGAGTCATGTTTTTTCCACCACAAAGAGGCATATCTGTAGGGACTTGGTAGACCATCCTGAGTCTCAGTTTCTGGTCTATAAAGAGTGTAAGAGCAGCTAAGTGGCTCTGGTTGGTGTGAGAATCAACCAGGAGGTCCGTGGAAAGATCCATCCGGGCACAGCTCCTGGCAGTAGGAGGTGCTCACCAGAGGGCTCCTAGGGACTCCTGTACTAACTGGGCTTTGCTCGCCTTCACCCTTGAGAAATAAATATCAGAGATGATAAGCTTGCTCTTACCCAGTCTCTACAAAATATGACACATTTTATATAAAACTATTCTACCTAAAGCACCGCATGTGGATCATCCTGGGATTTTCTTGAATATCATCAATTATTTGGTATCCCTTCTGGAATGAGGGGTGCTGTTCTAGTCTTGAATTTACACATTCCTCCTCATTGCCTGGTAACAAATTTTTTACAAGGTCACTGGCCGGTGGTCCATTTCTAGTTTATCTGGAAGAAAACACAACTACCATTTAACATCCTAAGCTAATGCAACATAAAAAATGTTCTGCAAGTCACTGACAACAAAGCGACTGACCATTTTATGTCAGCAAGTATATAGTGAAAGAGCACATACTCTGAGGAAGCTGTATTTACCAACACAGATCAAGTGGGATTGCCCGCAGAATTGGTTTTCCTCTGCCCTTTGATCAATGAACATTAAAGAACTTCTCCAATTAAAAAAAAACAAAAAAACTTTTTTTTTTTTTTTAAGTGGGATGGCAAGGACTCTTTAGGAACTTGCTTTTCCAGTTATAAAATCGAGCCTGTTTATCCTGCAATTAAATGAATAAAGGTCCATCTCTGGATCTTTGTTGAGGGAAAGAATTCAGACTTTTCTCCAAATTCTGATGTCCCGATTTTGAAATGAACGGTTCTCTCTGCTCTGCTGGCTCACGATTAGAAACTAGATTGCTGCACCTTACTAGAATCTGCTCCTTGTTCTAGCAGTCATTTGATTTAGAAATAATAAAATAAATGCATCCCTTCCAGCCCTCCTCAGGCCCCCTTCCACATTTCTCACCACCCTCAATGCTGTCATTGTCAATAGTTTTAGGCATAGAACTCATATATTTTTTTCCAAAGTGTGAAAATTTAATTAACCTCGCATACAGGTGCTTGCCAAATCCTGAAGTGATTTTTTTGATCACGTCTTTTTAGATCTTCATTCATAGCAGTTTTAATGTTTCTTTACAACCTTGGATGATTCTGGCTGTTGCTATTTCCTGCATAATAGTTATCGAGCTGTCAAGGATGCTGCATTCCCCCACACAGTTACACTGGTGATGTTTCTATATTTTACTCAGTTACTCCCAGGGTTGGGCTTGCCTCATGGTCCACAGAAATGAGCTTTTCCTCTCCGTCTGTTTCACCACCTGCCTCCCCCTCCCTGGCCACCTCATCTGTTGCCCAGGTCTTCGGGGATGCCTGGTCCTCTCTATCCGTGCCCCAAATGCCACCAGGAAAAAGGATACAGGAGACAGATAGCATACATTGGCCATGATTGATGAAAACATCAGAGAACAACCAAACTTCTCACATTGAAAAACTGGGAGGGAAAAATTTAAATGTGGACAAATCTGACTTTAAAAAAATAGGGGAACATCTGGTTCCTATGCTCTGCATTAGTGCCTCCCAGTTATGTTTCAAATATGACTTCTAGTATGTGTATAATTTAGAAGCCCTTCACTCTTCTAAATGTAGTCAAAAACTGTTTTTTAATTACAGTGAATAAAATCAATTACCTTTTCAGCATTCGCACATGTGTCTATTGCAACGTATATTCCAGTCACTTTATGTGTTGCTGAGCTTGACGTCTTCAGATAGAGTGTAAGTTCTTCAGGACATTTTTTTCTAAGAATACATGGTGGGCTTAGATGAGTATATGTTAAAGATGAGCCAAAAATGGTGCCCAGTGGTTACGGGAGCCAACACAATCTTAAGTCTTGTTCATAGAAACACAGGGACTAGCTCATGGGAGAAAAAGAATCCGACTGGCCGGCTGCTCTGTCTGGAGCACAGTGTAGCCTCACTGAGCCTCCAGCTCAGCAGAGCTTGAAGAACCCTTAGTTTGCCCAGAAGAGGCTTTCAGATGATGAAGATTCTGGAAACCTTGAGAAGCAGGAAAAAAATGGAGATGATTAGCTTGAAGAAGAGGAGATCTAGGGAAGATGAGATTGATTTTTAGGAGTTACAATGAATATTATAATGAATATTATAATGAATCTTCATTCACCTTTCATTTAACAAACCTTTGTTGAACACCTTCTTTGTGCCCAGGAAGAGTACCAAGGGCAACAGGAGAGGGACCAGGTTGCTGCTTTTACAGATCTTAGAGTTTGTGGGGGGAAACCCGACAAAAGCATTTCCCAAATGGGTAATACAGTTTGAGGTAGGAACCGCTTCTCTACAATTCTATGGGGGAAAGAGGCCATTTGCCTCCTCTTTTTAAATTGAGATGTAATTTTTTAAAATATCTTTTCACAAGCAGCTATAATCCACATATAACAAAGTTAGGTTCAGGTGTACGATGTAATGACTCTAATCTGCATGTATTGCAAAATAATCACCACAACAAGTCTAGTTAACATCCTCGCCACATGTAATTACAAATTTTTTTTGTTGGGATGAGAACTTGTAAGATTTGCACTTGCAGCAACTTTCAAATATACAGTACAGTATTATTGATTGTGGTCACCATGCTGCACATTCTACCCCCAGGACTTAGTTATAACTGGAAGTGTGGACACTTGCCCACCTCTACTCATTTCACCACCACCACCCCTGCCTCTGACAACCACCAGTCTGTTCTCTGGATCTGGGAGTCGGGTATTTTATTTATTTATTTTTCTTTAGATGCCATATACCAGGGAGGTCATACAGCATTTGTCTTTCTCCGTCTGACTTATTTCGCTTAGCACCATGCCCTCCAAGTCGATCCGCGTTGTCACAAATGATTTCCTTCTTTTTATGGCTGAATAATAGTCCATCGTATGTATATACACACCACCTTTTCTTTATCCATTCATGCTTCAATGCACACTTAGGTCATGTCCCCATCTTGGCTATTGTAAATAATGCTTCAGGGAACGTGCAGTACAGGTATCTCTCTCCCAGATAGTGTTTTCCTTTTCTTTGAATAAATACCTAGAAGTGGAATTGCTGGATCATAGGGTAATTCTATTTTTAATTTTTTGAAGCATCTCTGTACCATTTTCCACAGTGGCTGTGCCAATTTATATCCGCACCAACAGCGCACAAGAGTTTGTCTTACTATTTCTTAATTCCAGATCTTTATGTTTCTGTGTAACTGCTTTTATTGTTTTCTGCCTCAAGCATGGGCAGTTATATCAAGTGCGAGATATGTGGTGATGGAGGGATGATGGGGGTTTTAGAAGCTCAGGGAAGGGAGCGTCCCACCAACACTCCCAGGGAACCATGTGGTGATGTCTAAGCTCTGAAATGTGAGGAACACAGGGGAATTCATCAGTAACTAAGGCCATCATAAAGGATCCTGAGGGTGTAATGAGGCACAAAGGCGGGGAGGAAGAAGGGATTCGGTCAGTCCTAGGATGAGGCTTGCATTTGGCTGGAGCTATTCGGTCCCAAAGGGTCACGTGGAGACAAGAGGTTGTATGAAAGGCCCAGAATGAGAGGCCAAGTACTCTGGATTCTAGTCCTGACTTGGCTGTGATTTAGCTCTGCAGCCTGAGCGACTGCCGGCCTCTCCAGAGTTAGCCCCTTTCTTGCCAACTAATCAACGAACTGAATTATCTCTATCCCCTTCTCTCCACTGACCTCTACTAGGTTCCATCACACCTGTGGTCTAAGGTGAAATTTTGAGGTTTCCTCAGGAGTGTATTATCTGGGCAAAGAACTACTGCTCTGGGATTCTGCAGCAATTAAAGGGCTCATTTACCTTATTATTAACTCTGCACTGTTACGTTTCTATTTAAGTGTTCTTTCGCTCAGACGGCATTATTCCCTAAAGCTGAAATCCCCTTATCTGTCTCTTCCCCCCTAGCCCTTCTGGAAACGCCTGGTAGTGACTCCCTCCTCTCGTGACTGGATTTTATAGTAGATTAGAGAGAATCGTCTTGTGCACAGTAGGAACAAACCTGTCCCTTGTTGAAAAACAATCCATAGGTCATTTTGCCAGCCTCCACAGGCACCACCTGGCTTCCTTTCTCATTCCTTGGAAGGCTCACAGAGGACAGGAAACCCCTATGGCTTATCTAGCACAGACCAGCATTATCAGACACTTAACTGAGCAGTCAGATAGTGGCAGGAACTTACCCTCTTGTCCACTCATCACCTCTTTATTACAGCTCTTAGCCAGAGCTGCACAAGCCACCAAATCCAGTGAACTGTCTTTGATTGAAGCAAGCTGTAATAAGTAATGGAGGTAGCCCCTGGGACACCTGACTTAGCCTCCTGGAATTTTAGCTGCAAGCACTCCACAAACACATAGCTCTGTGCACTAGTGAAGTCTTCTCTGTCTACTTACGAAGTTTGAGGTGCCGTATTAGCCTATGAAACTCTTCTTCCCGGATAGTCAAAGTATTTTTTTGAGAAATGAAGGATGAATTCTCACTATATGTCCTGTCATGGAATAGTAATAATTACAGTCATGACAGCCAATGTGTATTGCAAGCTTTTTAAGTACCAGGCTCTCTGGTCTGTGTGGTTCTCATGGAATATCTCATTTAATCCTCATGACAACCTTACAAGGTAGACACAGTCCCCATTTAATAGATGAGCAGACTGAGGCACAGGACATTTAACTTAATTTGCCCCATCCTGGAGCCAGTAAGCAGCATGGGGCCAAGACACACCCACAGAGGCTCACCCCAGATCTTGCCTCTTTCCTATACCTTCCCACCATTTTTACCTACAGAGAATTTAACTATGGAAGTTCATAAAAAGTTTGCATAAGTCCTCACTTGGGAATGAATGCCTTGGCACCCATGTCCCCCAGCTTTGGGGAGCTCTCTTCCTCTCCCCTCTCTTTGTTCAGGACCAGTTACATCACTTGATTTGGGCTCCCCCCTCCAAAGACTGCAGCTCTCATGTTCACAAACTGTCTTTACTCTGGAAGTGGCAATACTTCTCCGTGACAGACTTGGCCATTGAAAACCTTGACAGGGCATCACTCCTGTGAACAGGTGACCATAGACACAGGCGGGCTTGATGCCAGGGTGCCTGCAGGCCCAGCCCCGGCATCCCCCAAGGGCCTCCAGGAGCTGAGGAGGGTCTTCGGCAGGAGCCTGTCCTGGAGAATGCATGCAGAAGTCTGAGAGACCATCTGCCTGCTGGTCATCCATCTGGAAGAGAATGGACCAGACAAATTGTGAAGCATGGGCTGCCACTATTGCTGTATGATTACGGAACATTGACATTTTGTACGTCAAGTGGTAACCTAATTTAAAAATAAAAAATTGCTGCAGGCTGCCATCCCACAAATAATTTGGAGCTTGCTGTGCAGCCAAACACGTCTACGAATAATAAGGAAATAAAACGTGAGAACAGCTAGATGGCTTGGCACAAGAAGAAAAGGATCCCGAGCATGTCCAGTTACTTTCGGACCAATTTCCAACATGCCACCAAATGCTCAATCATGTTTGGAACAAACTGGAGGCTAAATTAAAAATTCCATGTACCATGATTCCAAGTAGGCCTCCTGCCTCTCATTATTCTGTTGCACGTCTCTGAAAAGGTGAAAGGAAGAGGAAAAGGGAAAGCGAAAGGGGAGACCTCCAGGACTGGAGTCCCCTGGGGGCTGACTGAGTGTTCAGCTGGTCCTGTAGCCCTGGGTGGACTGAACAGGGGTCGGGCATCATCCCCGTGGGACCCCACCTGTGCAATGACACTTCTACACGTCTTCAGAGCAGGCTATTCAGGAGAATGTATAATCCCTGTTTACCACTGAATGTAAAAAGAAATGAATTAGAGCCACTAAAATAAAATAGAAAACAAAACAAAAACACTGCTCATCTTCTAGAAAGAGTGTTTATTTTTTTAATTCCACAAGTTAAAAAAAATGGGCATTTAGATCATTTGCCTCAGCTCAAGGTATAAATGCCAATTCAAACAGTTGTGCAAATAGTTTGATTTTCATTGATTAGAATCCACAGTTCAGGAATTTTAAGTACAAGAGAAAAACTCAGTTGTGAAAGCAGCTCAAGATAGATTAAGTATAACCATCCTTTTTCTTCCAGCTGAACTTCTACTTTTTAAAATAGATCATTGAGCTATAATTTTAAATCCTGAATATAAATTCAGTCGAATTCTTAAAATGAACTCTAAAAATGAGACTAGGGGAAAAAAATGAATTTCATTTCTTAGGATCTCCAGCTTAATTTACATGTTTCCAAAGAACTTAAGTTTCTGGAATTTCAAGCACTGCCAACTATTTTAAAATTTAAAGATCAAATTGTGTTCACTTTCCATATGTTGTTATGAGATTACAGGCTTCTTTTTTGTACTGACAGTCTGTCCACATGTATAGAATTTATAGTCTCTGCGTCATGATCATGTTAGCTTCACTTGTAAAAGAAGACAGCCGAATGGAAAGAACTTTTCCTGATCCTTTCCTGCTGTGGAGGATATCTCTTGGCTGTCTTTATTTTGCTGCTCCTTGTAATACTTGTGTCCAGGTAAAAAGAAGAAACCAACAGAACCCCACTGACATTCAAAATTTTTACTTTTTGAGTGGTGTGGGAAAAATCAGATACCAGTATACAATGCTATAAAAATTCAAGCAGAAATTCATGGGCAGACACGAGTTTAGGGTAAGTTTAACCATCTGGATGTTTGCACCCCCCACCTCCAGCCCCCACCCAAATTCACATGTTGAAACCTAGTCCCCAAAGCAATGGTATTAAGAGGCTGGGCTTTGGGAGGAGATGTTAGGTCATGAAGGGGAGAGCCCTTGTGAATTAATGTCCCCATAAAAGGGACCCCAGAAATTTCCCTCGCCCCTTATGCTGTGCAAGGACACAGAATGATGTTGGCTGTCTGCAGCCGGGAAGAGGGGTCTTGCCAGAATTCAACCATCCTGGCACCCTGATCCTGGACTTCCAGCCCCAGAACTGTGAAGAATAAATTTCTATTGTTCGGAAGCCACCAAGTCTGGAATTCTGTTTAGCAACCCGAATGCACTGAGATCTCCAGCTTCTAGAAGACAATTCCGTTCTCATAGAGTTGGTTTTTCCAAGTGGATGATTTTCTATGTTGGGGGGAGAACAGTGCCAATGGGCTTACGTCTAGATAGAAATCTTAGAGATTAATGTGGAACTCTGCACTTGGGATCATTTGACCATGCATGCTACTACCTTCTTTGGAAAGGTGGGAGATCCAGTAAGCAATAAAAAAAAGAGCGAGATTCCCAGAGTTAGCCTATGGCAGCTATTTAATTCTCTCTTCTAAAAGCATCAGGTGCTCAGTGGTGCCTCTGGGTATCTTTATTCTCTTCATTCTGTGTCCTTGTGAGTTCGGACACCGAGCACATTCTGCTGATTTGTCCATGTGAGGAAATCTTACGTAGAAGAGGACACATGAAGACAGGCATGCTCAGTGGGCCCTGAGTGATAGACCTCCCCTCCTACTGCTGCAGTCAGAACTCTGTGAACAGCAGTTGGTGGACCACAAAGGAAATATTGTGATTTACAATAATGTTGGGAAAAGACGACCTCAACAAGCCTACAAATAAGGGCCCCTGGGTGGCTCAGTCAGTTGAGCATCTGCCTCTGCTCAGGTCATGATCTCGGGGTCCTGGGATCGAGCCCCACGTCAGGCTCCCTGCTCTGTGGGGATCCCACTTCTCCCTCTCTCAAATAAATGAATAAAAATGTAAAAAAAAAAAGAAGAAGAAGACTACAAATATTCAGGCTTTTCCTATCTTTACCTTTGGCTACTAAATTGCCGGCTGCTTATTGGCACTGCTGCTGTGTCACCTTTTTTCCCCCCATGGACTAGACTTGCTTGGGTATTGTCTTGGCATTCATCGATACCCCGTATGGAAGGGAACAGCCTGTTAGCTCATACTCACCCCTCCATCTCCCTGTGTCTTAAGGGGTCCAGACAGCATTATTCCCTCCAGTAAAATCTCAAGTATCTAGAGCAGTCTGGCTGCGCTTGACCTCAAGAAGGAGGTTTTCACTGGCTCTCTGGGGAATCTGTGCTCATGATCCGCCCGGGCAGGTTGAGAAATGTTTCCCGACATACAGCCTCCCTTTCTCCTCTGTTCTTTTTTTTTTTTTTTTCTCCTCTGTTCTATGTCTTCATATCATTGCCAGTTAATGCCCAAGACACAAAAGCAGAAACCAGTCAAAATTGAATGTATTCCTTCCACTATGGTTTTCTAATCTTTGTAGCGTGAGGTAGAGGGAAATTTTATATAAATAAGTAAATAAATAAATAAATAAATAAATAAATAAATAAATAAATAAAAACATTTCACAACAATTCATTGTGTTATACTGAAAGTGTGTTTTCACAAAGAGAGAGAAGCTAAAAACTGAAAAGCACTGATATGTTTCCTCTGGTTCAAATGAACTTTCCCAGGAAAATGGACTGAATAAATAGGAGTGGGAAGTGATCAGATCAGTGAGATTGAATTTTTGTACAAAAATAAACATGCAAGTGCTTCTGAATGTAAAAATTGCCATTAGAAGAAATTCTTCGTGGGATGTCTGTACTTCTCTCTCTCTCTCCCAGCCTAGTGGTCAACTCCATTGGTGCAGTAACTGACTCTAAATCCCAACTGGTGATGAGGTCAGATGCTGCCACCCCAGCCATCTCTCCGAGTGGCTGCAGAGCTCTACCAGTTATGTCACCAGGCAGCCTATGTTCAGTGAAGAAATGCTCCAGCTGCATTCTCTATGAGGTCACTCTTTCAACAAATGGCTATTGACAACCTGCTATGATCCAGATGTCCCTCAAACACGGGGGATAAAGCGAAGAGCAGAGCGTGCCCTTGCCACTCTCATGAAGTTCCATTTTGTGCAGGCCTAGAGGAGACAGCAAATAAATCAGTACTATGTCAGATGATGGGTCCTGTCATGAGGAAAAAGAAAGTAGTGTAGGGAGAGAGTGAAGGCTGGGACAAGGGTGTTCATTAAACCTAGTCATCAAGAATCTCCTCTTGGAGAGAAGTCCTTATATTCACTAAGAGACTATAGGGGCACCTGGGTGGCTCAGTGGTTGAGTGTCTGCCTTTGGCTCAGGTCGTGATCCAGGGGTCCTGGGATCAACTCCCACATCAGGCTCCCCAAAGGGAGCCTGCTTCTTCTGCCTGTGCCTCTGTCTCTTTCTCTGTGTGTGTCTCTCATGAATAAATAAATAAAATCTTAAAACAAAACAAAACAAAAAAAGAGACTTTATTTGGGGAAGAGAGGCAGAAAGAATGGAGTGTGATGGCCTGGAGGCAGGGCCATGGCCAGTCCAGTGACTGGGATGAAGGGAAAAGGAGGAGATGCATCGGAGTAGGGAGAAAGTATTCCAAATCCTATTTATCGCATTTAGGCTGCCATATGCACTTTGGTTCTTACTCCTCAGGAGCTGGGAAATCTTGGAGGGATTTGAACTGTGGAATGATGTGACTTGGCTCATATGATTTTAGAGTTGCTCTGATGGCTGCCTGGAGGAGATGCTAGCAGAGGCCAGGCCCTACAGCTCAAGTGCTTTCCAGTCATTTCCTGAGTGGCCAAAACAGAAAGCAAGCTCATGAGACTTGCAAATTTAATACAAAGCAGAGAAAATAACAGAATCAAGATCTAAAAACATTTCTTCTGAACTCTTATCACCCAACTGACTAGCATCATCTGCCATGAAGCCTTTCCTGCTCAGCCCCAGACTTACCCCACCTGGTGATGCTCCATAAACGTGGGAGCGCGCTTCCACCGTGGCCCCTGTGACTTGTGAGGTTCATTTTCTCGCTCTCTTCTCTTCAACACTGAGCATTGCAAACAGGACAGTGCTCATTCACCTCCCTGTTCCACAGGGCTGGCACATGGCAGCGATTCAATAAAATGCCTTTGAAATCAGTGCATCTTTTAATAATCGTTCAGGACTAATTAGCACAATAATATGAAATATATTCAAAACCAGCTGCTTATATCTAAGATAGATAAGGTCTACCTTTACTACAGTTCAGGAAAAAGTCTGACTTTGAGCAGACCTTGATCTCAGTGTGAGGCATACACGTGATCCAGCTGCTTTCCAAAAAAAAGGACGTTCCTGGGGTGACTGGATGGCTCCATTGGTGAAGCATTTGGTTCTTGGTCTCAGCTCAGGTGATGATCTCAGGGTCATGAGATTGAGTCCTGCATCAGGCTCTGCCCTCAGCATGGAGTCTGCTTTTCCCTTTCCCTCTGTTCCTCCCACCTTTCCCCCCACCAAACCCACTGTTACTCTCTTTCTCTCTCAAATAAATAAGTAATTTCTCTCTTTAAAAAAAGTACTTTTTTATGGTCTAAGCAGGTTGGCACATTTGCTGACCAGATCCAAAGCATAATATGGGGTACATGATGTGGTATTAACACACCTGGTTTGGATTTGCGTCTGTGTGTATGTGTCTGTATTTGTGTGTGTGCACAAACGTGCATGTGCAAGCAGGAGAATACTCTTTCATCAGCATAAGGGCCTGGCCAGCCTGCAGAACCTAAATCTGAAGCTGTGATACCAGTAGTTTGGAAGCAGAAAGGTCCACACCTGTCTGGTGCTCTGTGTTCCTTCAGATTTTAGCTTGGCCTTGGGCTTGGCTGATACCTGAAGAAGGAAGCCATGCATTTACGTGTACGCTGTATTTATGCCATGTGCATGTGTTTACATGTGTTTACATGTACATCTCATCTCCCCTGAGGTGAAAGGGAAGGCCTGATTCAGATAAATATCACCTTCAAGGAAACATGTGTGGATGCTTCCAAATTTCAAAAAGTGGACATTTTTTATAAACTTGCCCCTGGAAATCTTCACTCACGTGACCTCTGGCTCTAGCCTTATACCATGCTACTTACTTTGTGTCTAAGGTGTTTATTCTCTGTTATTTCTCTTGAGAAAATATGTGATTACCATAGGTTATCATTGTAGATGGAGTGCATTTTTTCCTTCTGTTTTCTCACTTTTTACGAGCATAATTTAACCAGAGAATGAGCTACTCTCAGTTGGTTATAATACTGAATAACAAATTAGCCCTGCTCTTTGAATACAGTCTATTTATTGCTGACAATTACTGTAGTTTGAAGAAGTCATAAATAGACAGACATGACAGAAATAGTCAACATTTCTGTCACAGGTCTCATTGTAATGAATCATTTCTACCAACTATGTCCTAGAGAGAGGGAAAAAAATTTAAAAACACTAAACTTGTTGGTTTCTAAATAATGTTTAACTGGCATCATATGATTTTAATTGCATCTCATATTTTGGCTCTTTCTCGTCAGAAGTGGTGTGATCTTGTCATTAGAATAACAAAACAGGAATCATACTTCCTTTTTTTTCCCTAAGATTTTATTTATTCATTCATGAGAGACACAGAGAAAGAGAGAGGCAGAGACACAGGCAGAGGGAGAAGCAGGCTTCATGCAGGGACCCTGATGTGGGACTCGATCCCAGGTCTCCAGGATCACTCCCTGGGCTGAAGGCAGACAACCACTGGGCCACCCAGGCGTCCCAGAATCGTACTTCCTATCTCAAGTGTAGGTAGGAGGAGAATGAGAGCTTTTTATTTTCAAAGCAGAA
Source organism: Canis lupus dingo (assembly GCF_003254725.2). Taxonomy (NCBI): domain Eukaryota; kingdom Metazoa; phylum Chordata; class Mammalia; order Carnivora; family Canidae; genus Canis; species Canis lupus. The sequence goes on from NC_064244.1 coordinate 21,167,571, forward strand.
TCCACTTACCTTATAGATAGAAAATGATCTTCTCTAACCCCACAAAATAGACAACTGTCTATCTATTCCTTGTACTAACGTCTGTGTGACATGGAGCAAGTCACTTAAGCTCTCTGGGATTTACGTTATTTTATTAAGTAAAAGGGTTGGACCACATAATCTCAAACAAATTTTCTGGCTCTGTAAAAATGCTCTGTTATAATACATGGATTGATGTTGATCTTAAAGACCATTGCCCACCTGCTTACTTTCATGGTACCTTAATTATTTGTTCTCTACATATCACCAACATCAGAGGTAGACAGATGGATTGTCACAGTCTTAGGCGGCTGTTGGGGCAGGGGGGCTACTATAACTGGGTGGATTAAACAACAGACATTTATTCTCACAATTCTGGAGGCCAGATAGTCCGAGATCAAGGAGCTGGTAGATTTTGTTAGTACGAACACTCTTCCTAGCTTACAGATGGTTGCCTTCCTACTATGTCCTCATATGGTAGAGAGAGCTCTGGTCCCGGGCATCTCTTCTTATAGGGACACGAATCCCATCATGGGAGTCCTACCTTCATGACCTCATCCAAACCTAATCTCCTCCCAAAGACCCCACCTCCTAACACCACCCCCCTGAGGGTTAGAGCATCAATGTATGAATGAGGCGGCTGCGGGGACATAATTCAGTCCATAGCAGTCACCATATAAAATTCCTAAATTCTTAACAGATGAGAAAGCAGAGGTTGCCATGAGAAACAATATGGAATAGAGCCACACTGTCTGAGTTTGAATTTCACTTCTGGCTTTCACTAGCTCTTTGACTTCATTCCTCATCTGTAAAATGGAGACGTTCCAAAGATTCAGTGAACTGAGGTAGATAAAGTGCTTGGCCCAGTGTCCAACACGCAGAAAGAATTTATCAAATGTTCTTTCTGACTCTGCTACTGGAGCACCTGTACATACCTGGTCCCATTCTAAAAGCCCCAGAGGGATTAAAAAGGTGAAAAGAAAGCTATGCATTGAATATAAAAGTTGACTCCCAGGCCCAGACAGACAATGTGTGTAAAAAAAACACCCTTTGGAATAATAATAAAGGGCACTTGCCTACAACAGAATGCTCCCACAGGAGAACCCAGGGTTGAATTTCTGACTTCCTACTAATGTCAAGGAAATACTTAGATATGGTGCTTTTTCAATACACATCTACAATATTAAAATTCATGTTCTGAGAATGGGCTCAAATTGGGATGCAACCAAAGGACATATTGTATTGTAGGTTCTTACGTCCTGTAAAGAAATCCTATAATCACCTTGAAAGTCTACATCCTGGATGAAAGAATTTAATGTTGTCTAAATAATCGGGCAGGAATAGGTGAGGACAGGCAGGATGTGAGGGAGGAATTGCAGGTGTTTGGTAAAAAAAAGAACCTCTCTGTAGCCTTGAGGACCACGTTGCAGTATTGTCATAAGAAAGCCTAAACTAAAAATTGAGTGAAAGGATATCACTCAATCAATAGCTACATAGCTTTGCTTCCACCACAAAAATGCCTGAGTGTTCGAGAAATGCTAACAGGCCTGATTTTCTTTTTCTTCACCGAACAGGTTTCGTAAAGATTTTTGTGCGATTCTATAATTGCTTTACTCTTAAAGGCTTTTCTCAGCTGACATGAACTTTCCTGCTTTCCAGATCCTGCTCCTCTTCTGAGAGATAGGACAGATGTGGGACTGTGAGGGAAAATTTTCTAGTTTTCATTGGCTTCCTTTACGGTCTCCATTGCATTTCATATGTCAGGTCAGATGTTCCCATAGGAGCGTCATTTGAATCCAAAGTTTTAAAAAATTATTTGGGTTCCAAAATAGGTATTCTTACATTGACTTGTGACTTTTTAAATTTACCAGTGCTTTTTTTTTTTTTTGTATATATATGTCACAGTGAAGCATTTCCTATACCCTCAATCCAGTGATAATGTGTTATTCTTTAAAATAGGTTTTATATACAAATATATTTCTAAACATTCTGAGCTGTTTCTAAGTTTTCTTTCCCTATTGGACCCTTCCTTTCAAACCATTCTTTCTGTCACTGCCCAGAAATAAAGTGGGGCACATAATTGGAAAATACGGGTGTCTGGTTACTTATTAACTAATTAGTACAATGATGAATGAACAGCTTCCCGAGTAAAATGATACCCAACTGCAGAATAAACCAAGTCACAGACAACTGGCTCATTTAAAAGTCATCACATGAGAACAGGGATTTGCTTTTTAACCTTTTCTGCTGAGGGACTTTTTTGCACATCAACTACATTCACTAGGGCTATCTTTTAAACTCACAAGCTCCTAGTGATTGCAACTATTTTAGAAGTGAGTGTGGAAGAGACCAGAGGATATAGTATCTTCCCCTCAGCATCCAAGCCGATGTCACTCTGCGAGTTAAAACAATCCTCTTAAATCTAGAAAGTGCCACTAAAAGCAAAAGTGTCTGTAAATGGGCTTTGAAGACATCAAATAGAATGATTGGGAACTAGAGAGACATATTGTCGTTTCAATATGTATTTGAAATCACTTTTTTACAAAGCCCATTTTGCTTTATTTTATAATATTCTCGATTATGACCCACACTCGGCATGGTTCCTCCATTGCCTACCCCAGAGCTTTGCACACATTAGATGCTAAAAACAAAACAAAACAAAACAAAAACAAACAAACAAAAAACGTATGCAGGGCAGGGCAGCCCGGGTGGCTCAGCAGTTTAGCGCCTGTCTTCTGCCCAGGGCGTGATCCTGGAGACCCAAGATCAAGTCCCATGTTGGGCTCCCTCCATGGAGCCTGCTTCTCCCTCTGCCTGTGTCTCTGCCTCTCTCTCTCTCATGAATAAATAAATAAAATCTTTTTTAAAAATGTATGCAAAGATGAGTAAAACACTACTGACTAAATCCTTCTTCCAAAGCTCAAGTTCCTAAAACTATGATTTTATGATAGCTTATTCAAGCTGCCAGAGCCAGGGGCTAGCATGGGGGTTATTTAGGCTAGAAATATCACTTGACCTTCATTCATTCAACAAAAATGTACTGAGCCTAGTATGTAGCAGGCACTGTTCCAGGCTCTGGGACACAATAGAGAACAGAACAGATGAAAACCATGTCACCTAATATGGGAAAACAGATAATGGGCAAATACAGAAAACATAGATCATGTTAGGAAGTGATAAGCACCAAGGAGAAAAACCAGTGATTGGGAAGAGAGCCTGTAGTGGGCAATTTCATATAAGAGATCTCTTTTTTGGGGGGGCAACCCGGGTGGTTCAGCAGTTTAACGTCGCCTCCAGCCCAGGGCCTGATCCTGGGGTCCTGGGATTGAGTCCCACGTCAGGCTTCCTGCACAGAGCCTGCTTCTCCCTCTGCCTGTGTCTCTGCCTCTCTCCCTCTCTCTCTGTCTCTCATGAATAAATAAGTAAATAAAATCTTTTTTAAAAAAAGAGAGAGATATGTCCTTTTTCAGAGCTTATCAATTGAATCCTCCATCCCCACCCGAGGAAATCTGTTGACTAAAGTAATAGTAACCATTTTTTGCATTGCTGTAGAGTTCACTATGGACTCCCACAGGTGGACCTCACTTGATCCTCTTTGCAGCCCTGTGAGGTCTCCAGAGTCCCCATTGTATTGATGCTAAAACTGAAGGATTATGCAACTTAGCCATCTGCCCAAGGAGTGGCACTGTCTGGCACTGGCCATGAAGTCCTGTCCCCACTGCCCGGTGATGTGGAGAGAGTGTCTACCTGCATTACTCCTGCCAGTGGGGGAATGGGGAAACTTGCCATGGTGCCTTGTATTTTGCTCAGAGTTGCTGTTTCATGGAGTTTGACATTTATGGTTTTTGGGTTTGGTGTCTGTTTGTTTTCTCCCTAGGGGGAATGAAAGTGCAGTGTGTGTTTATTATTAAATGAAATCTGTAAAGACTATTGCTATACAAGAGAAAAGAAGTGGGTAAAACTGAGGGATCTCCCAACAATCTGTGCATAACCCCGCTCCACCACCCCATACTTATTCATCTGGAATGAGGCATTAGCCAGGAGCCGCTGTCCCTGCCACATTTGGTGCTACATAAATGTTTGTCTTCTGGGCCATCACCTGACTTGTTAGTCATCAAACTAAAGCCAGTTCCTGGTGATGAGAGTCTGTGTCAGGAAGTACGAGTCATCCCTGCTACCCTGAAAACTTTTTTAGTTTCATTCATAAATTAAGTTTTGAGAGCCAAAACTTCAGTAAACCCACAGAGACACATTTTTTTTTTCCTACTTAGAATTATCCAAGTATAAAACCTCAAAGCAAATCTGTCAAGTGGAAAGCTTTCATGTTAAATGTGTTCAGCCACTGTTTATGCAAAAAGTCATAAGATCATGGCCTGGTTTTGTTTTGTTTTTTGAAAATGAGTGGAATATTTTTCTTCATTCCCCTAAAAATAAGCAAATGGACAAAAAAGAAATAATCACCAAATAGTTGCTGAAAATCTGGTATAGTTTTAGAACGGTGCTAACTCAAAACTAGAGAAAAATGTGGATCTGGGAAGCAGATTGAGGCTCAGATTCTAGCTCTGACCTTGTGGAGGAAGTGAGCAAGTTACATAGCCTCCGAGCTTCAGACTCCTCTTCTATAAAAAAGGGCATAACACCTGCTCTGAAATGTCATTATTGGGAGCAAACGAACTATCAACTGTTCTGTGTCTGGCACATAGTAGATGGTCAATGAATGACACTACTGCGGGGCTGGTGAGTGCCCTCTGCACACCCGCTGCCCCTTCCCTCCGGGGCATAAAGGCCTTGACTTGGGCAGTGATGCACAAGATCCAGAGGTGGGTAGGCAAGGGCTGGACCCCAGGAGCAGAAGTGGAGCTGAAGGAGCAGGGAGGCCTAGGCTGCGCAAAGGCAGCCTCGGGAAGTGAGTACGGCCCCGGGAGCGGAGGCAGCAGTCTACAGGGGTGAGCAAGCATATGGGAGTAGGCGATTCAGATGGCAGAGCTGGGACGGGCCTCCCAAAATAGCCCACGGGAGCAGGAGGACGGGATACAACTTCCCAAGGACTCCAGGGCTCACGGATGGATGGGTCAAGCCGGGCCAGGCAGCCAGAGAGGGTGCCAGCACGCTTCTATTTTGGAGACATTTGCATTTCTAATTCACCAGCAGCCAGCACCATTCCAGATAACGTTTACTTCTTCAAGCCCATGCCTCAGTGGTGCTTGAATTTGGACAAAGCTGTGTTTGTCCTCCGAATACAAATCGCCAGGGCTGGGAACCCCCAGTGCCTCAGCCAAGCAGCCAGCTGGAGCCCTCGCTTGGTGGGGTTTGCTCCCAGACTTGGAGAGCCAGAGGGACGTCAGGCGTCCAACGACTCCCCTCCAGGGGCAGGGGTTCCAGCCACTCATGTTCACAGGTGGTGCCCACCCTCTGCAGGGACACTCCCTGTGGCAGGACACCTGCCCGCCGGCTCACAAGGAAGCCTTCCCCTGGATGAGCAGCTCCAAGTCCTCCCGAGGGTCACTGTAAAGCCTGCCCCCTCCCCACGTCGTGGTCCTGGTTTCAGGCACCAGCACTCAAGGCTCCTGACCCGCCTGAGGACAGCTCTCCAGGGAGCTGCCTCCCACCTCCCTTCCACTGGAGCTATTCCTTTTGGAACTAACCTTCCCCATCTCCTCAACCAGTAAAGTTGGCCCTGAGGGCTTCCCGTCCTAATTGTTCATCCTTATTGTTGACATTGTTAAATTTGCAAGCATTCTTCTTAAAACGTAGCCCGTGAAACTGAACACAGCACTTCAGTTATGTTCTGAATACACTGGTCCTGTGAACACCCTTGTCAAGAACACTGATTTATTTTGTGTACTAATACTGCCCTAGCGTTTGGGTCCACCACATGACACTTGAGGCTTCCACTGAGTTTGTCATCAAAATTCAGCTGCATATGCATAGAGACAGAGAATTTGGGGGGATTTATTTTGTTCACTCACTATATCTTCAGTATTAAAAATAGTATCTGACTTGTAGGATCTCAATCAATGCCTGTTAGATGAATAAATGGGGATTGTATACTTGAGAAGATTGTCTCCAGACTTTTTGTTTAGGATAATAGAATCCTTCAGTGCCAATGGCAGAGAAGACCAAAGATGTGTACCAGAGCCTGGGTACAGAGGCCCTAATGAAAGCTGGACACCAGTAATTCATATGCCTTTTGATTCACCCATGAAAGTGTGCAAGTCAGTGATATTTAGAATATTCACAGAATAATCCAACCATTACCATCGTTCACTTTAGAACATCTTTGTCGTTCCCACAAAGAAACCGTGTACCCATTAGCTATCACCCTGCCCTGCAATCATCCCATCCCCTTAACCATAGGCAACCAGCAATTTATTTTCTTTATAGGTAGGTTTGTCTATTTTGAACTTTTCATATAAATGGAATCATACAATGTCTTCTGTTGTTACCAATTTCTTTCATTTAGCATTATGTGTTCAAGATTCATCCATGTTGTATCATGCATGTATCAGTCCTTAATTTCATTTTTTGCTCTTTTGTCTTCCCTTTAATTTTTTTATTGAAGTATGATTAACATACAATGTTGTATCAGTTTCTTTTTTTTTATATCAGTTTCAATGTATGACATGTTGATTCAACAGTTCTATATAGGACTCAGTGCTCACCATGACAAGTGTAGTCACCATCTGTCACCATACAATGTTATTACAATATTATTGATTCTATGCCCTATGCTGTACTTTTCATCCCCATGACTTAGTTATTCTATAACTGAAAGTTTGTGCTCCTTAATCTCTTTACCTATTTCGCCCATTCCCCCACACCCACCTGCCCTCTGACAACCACCAGTTTGTATTTAAGATTCTGCTCAGCTTTTGTGTGTATATATGTTTGTTTATTTGTTCATTTGTTTTTTTTAGATCCCATATATGAGTGGAATCACGGTGTTCATCTTTCTCTGTCTGACTTATTTCATTTAGCATAATACCCTCTAGGTCCATCCATGTTGTTCAAATGCCAAGATCTCATTCTTTTTTTTATGCATGAGTAATATTCCATTGTATACACACCACATCTTCTTTATCCATTCATCTATGGATGGACACTTTAGTTTCTTCCATAGCTTGGCTATTGTAAATAATGCTGCAATAAACACAGGGGCATATATCTTTTTGAATTAGTATTTTCATTTTCTTTGGGTAAATACTCAGTAATGGAATTACTGGATAGCATTGTGTTTTTGTTTTTAGGTTTTTGAGGAATCTGTTTTCCATAATGGCTGCACCAATTTACAACCGTGGATAAGGGTTCCTCACCAACACTTGTTGTTTCTTGTCTTTTTGATAGTAGCCATTCTGGCGGGTGTGAGGTGATATCTCATTGTGGTTTTGATTTCCATTTCCCTGATAATTTAGTGATGTTGGGCATTATTTCCTATGCCTGCTGGCCATCTGTATGTCCTCTTTGAAAAAAAAATTTGTGTTCAGATCTTCTGCCCATCTTACAGTCAGATTGTTTGTTTTTGTGATGTTGAGTTGTATAACTTCTTTATGTATTTTGGATGTTAACCCCTTATCAGATAGATCATTTGAAAATATCTTCTCCCATTCAGTAGGCTGCCTTTTTGTTTTGTTGCTAGCTTTCCCTCATTGTGCAAGAACTTTATTTTGGTGTAGTCCCAGTGGTTTATTTTTGCTTTTGTTTCCCTTGTCTGAGGACCACATCTGTAAATGTGTTGCTAAGGCTGATGTCCAAGAGATGATTGTTTGTGTTTTCTTTTAGGAGTTTTATGGTCTCAGGTCTCACATTAGGAATTTAATCCACTTTGAGTTATTTTGTGTATGGCATAAAAAGGTGGTCCAGTTTCATTCCTTCGCATGTAGCTGTCCAGTCCTTAATTCCTTTGGCTGACTGACTAATATTCCAGTGTACAGATAGACCACACTTTGTTCACCCATTTATCAGATGAGGGACACTTACGTTGTTTCCATTTTAGCCTATTGTGACTAACATTGCTATGAACATTCATGTACAAGTTTTTGTGTGATGTATGTTTTCATTTCTCTTGGATGTACACCTAGGAGTGGGTCATATGGTCACTCTATATTTAACATTTTGAGGATATGTCAGACTGTTTTCTGCAGCAGCTGCACTATTTTACATTCCCACCAGCAGTGCGTAAGGGTTCCAATTTCTCCCTGTTCTCAACAACACTGGTTATGGAAGGAGACTTCTTTTTAGCCTCATTGCTTATCTTACATTTGTTTTAAATTTTGCATTCCTTTCCATGATAGATAGGGTTCGTTTCCAGAATTTAAATTACTTATCATCAGGAAAAATAAAGGAAAACCAAAAATGGGAAGTATTTCAATTGTGCCTCTTCATGTGGGAAAGCTGAGCCGTGTTAAAGCAAGAGCAAGGAAAACTAAAGCTGTCAGTTTCATGTCCAGAGAGTGTCCCTTCTTTGCTTGGTGCCTTAGCATTTTGAGGACCTGGACGCCCATACATATGTGAGTAGAAAGAGCAACATTTCTCACCCTGCTTTACATGCTATGGACGTATAATCCCTGAGGATTCCCTGGGATGCTACCAAAACATGGAGCATTTTGAGGCTTCTGCATATGGAGATGTCAAAAAATGCATCTTTTTGCACATGGGGAGCTGAGAGTGTCTCTGGTCCAGTAATCAGTCTCTTAAATTCCTAACTCTCTCAGGCTTTCGGTGAAGATGACTGAGTGTATTCTTTCTTTTACCTTCATCATAATGTTTCATAGCATCAAGCTCTTAGTGCTACAAAGAGCTTATTGCTCCCCATCAACTCTTTGCATTCATTTGTAGAACTTCCTTTTTATAGAAGTGGCCTTACCATTCGCAGGAAAAAACATCCACAGCTTTGCTTAGTACTGATTATAGGTCAAGATTTCCTACTTTTTAGCTGAAAAGTAATAATAGTAAGGTGGTTTTCCTTCAAAATTTGTATAATGGCCTTTTCAGTGTCCTTGCAATGGGTTGGTGCAATTTTTGTTTGTTTTCTTCCATGAGAGGTGCCATGGCTCAGGATTGTTTTCACATCCATAATAACGAAGCCATCTTTTAAATAAGCACCTAAAGACATCTGACACCTTTCAGATTAATGATTATTGTTAAATTATGAATTCACAAGCTGCAGTTCACTAGTGGAAATTTTATATTTTCACTCAGGTTTTAACTGTTGCTATAAAATTAAAATTATTGTATTTTCAAAGAGAAAGGGAGAGAGAAAGAAAGGCAAATATGGGGAAATGGAGACTTTTATACATGGCTGATGGAAATGAAAATTAGTTCAATCACTTTGAAGAGCAAATTGGCAATACTTGGTGAAGAAACACACCCTGCTAAAAGCAATTCCATTTCTGAGTGTTTATCCCAGAGAAATCCTCAGACACATGCTAAGGTGGCATCTATGATCTTTGCATGTTTTTATTCATTTATTCATTCATCCAGCAAGTATTTATCAGGCTTACACTGTTTCCCATGTACATATTATAGATATAGCAGAGGACAGAGCAAACAGAAATTCTACCTTCAGGGAGCTTACATTCCAGAGGAGGATGATATAAAATGAATAAACTAAGTAAGGAAAATATATGGCAGGTAAATTGGTAATAAATATTACGGAGAAAAATAAAGAGACTAAGAAGTGTTGGGAGGGGATTAAAAACTTTAATAGGATAGACAAGGAGAGGGATCCCTGGGTGGCGCAGCAGTTTAGCGCCTGTCTTTGGCCCAGGGCGCGATCCTGGAGACCCAGGATCGAATCCCACGTCAGGCTCCCGGTGCGTGGAGCCTGCTTCTCCCTCTGCTTGTGTCTCTGCCTCTCTCTCTCTCTCTCTCTCTCTCTCTGTGTGTGACTATCATAAATAAATAAAAATTAAAAAAAAAAAAGATAGACAAGGAGAGCCTCATTGACAACATGACAATTAGGGCTGCTGGATCTAGCAAAGAGAAATATAAGACACCGTCTTAAACTTGAATTTCAGATAATCAGTGAGTTTTCTTTAAGAATAAGTTTGTCCCCGGGGCACCTGAATGGTGCAGTCAGATAAGCATCGGACTGGTGATTTCTGCTCAGGTCATGATCTCAGGGTCCTGAGATCAAGCCCCACACTGGGCTCAGTGCTGGGTGTGGAACCTGCTTAAGATTCTGTCTCTGGCTCTCTCTGCCTGTTCCCCCTCTCAAAAAACAAAAACAAACCAACAAAAATGAATAAGCAAGCCCCATACAATATTTGGGACATTCTTACACTACATACATACTCATTGTTGACCTGAAATTCAAATTTAACTGGACATGCTGTATTTTATCTGGCAATCCTAGTGACAGCTGAGTTACACCCTGCAGGAATGAAGAAGCAAATCAAGTGAACATCATAAGAATGCTGTCGAATGAGTGAGTAACTGGGAGGCGAAGACTTCAGGCAGAGGAAACAGTAGGAGCAAAGGTTCTGGCCAACTGTAATAGTGAAAACTTAGAAATACCTTGTTCCTCGGTAAGAGAAAGATAAATAATTTGTGCACTATTTGTACAGCGGAGTCAAATGGATGGACTAAATTTAAATGTGTCAATATTGATAAATCTCAAAAACATTATGTTGAATGAAAAATAGTGAAAAGATAAATATATTTGGTTGCATCTCTGTAAGGTTTAAAAACACACAAAACAGCAAACTGTAGTCATTGTTCATGACTACAGTTCATGTGAATCAAAGGACAAAGCAATCATGAGAATGATATACAGCAACTTCAGGAGAGCCTTCACCTCTGGGGAGTGAAAGAGAAAAATTTAGAGGTGAGAAGTATGGTTCTCTCTCTCTGTCTCTCTCCCCCTCTCTCACAGTAAGATAGTCAATCTACATATAGAAAAATGTGTATAGATCTTGAGGGCATTACGTTGAGTGAGATAAGCCAGACAGAGAAAGACAGATACTGTAAGATGTCTCTTATATGTGGGATCCAAAGAAGACAAACTCATAAAAGCCAGAGTAGATAGATCGGTGGTTACCAGAGTCCAACAGGTGAGAGAATGGGAAAAATGTAGTTTAAAGGCACAAACTTGCAACTAGTAAGTAACTGACTTCTGGAGATCTCATGCACAGCACAGTGATTACAGTCCACAATATTGTATTATAAACTTTGAAGTTGCAAAGAAACTGGACCTTAATTCTTTTCACCACAAAAAAGAAATAATAATTATGTGACATGATAGAGGTTTTAGAGTGGCAATCAAACTGCAAAGTGTAAATGTATCAAACCAGTCCATGGTACACCACAAATCTACATAATGTTCTACATCTATTATATCTCAATTAAAAAAAAATAGAGAGGCAGTACAAAGCCAATAAGGCCAAATGCTCCATCTTCATGGTAGTTATTTACTACTCTATGTTCTGCACTTTTCTGAATGCTTATGTGTTTTATTTAAAATACTTTTTGAGGAAGGACAGCAAAATTTAAAGAAAAAGAATTTTAGGTAACTTTGTAATTTGAGGAACTCAGTACAGTAGGAAGTAACTGGTGAGTGTGTAAATATTTGATCTAGCAACAATCCTCTGCAGATATGGGTCAGTAGGTGGCAAATATTGGTGCACAGCGCTCGTGACCTAGTGTGAGAAGCTGTCTGTTCTAATCCTGGATGTCCCGCAAATTCACGGGGAGCCCTGAGGCTGGTGAGGAACTCCTCAGCACCTGTTTCCTTATCCATCCAGCAGAGGTGCTAACAGAAGCCTGTAGCCCTCAGCACGTGACTGTGAATAATGAGCAGGACCACAGCTGGGCAGGCACTGTAAGGATCCCAGGATGGAGCAGTCAGAGCATTTTGTTTTGTCTAATCTGGAACCCCCATTGGATTTCTCACTGAACCGGAGATCGAACAGATATGAAAATCAGGCTCATTTCCTACTTCCCTCTCCAGAGGGAAATTGAATTTAGACTCCTAAGAGATGGAACATGATCTTGGAGGCTCTGCGTCACTAACTTGCTGAGTGACCCAGGGTGACCAGGGTCTGCGTGGTCAGAAGGAAATGGAAGTTCACACGTGGGTGTGGATATGCTGTATCCCACATCTGCAGATGAGATGGAGCCACCCTTTAGGGATAAGTGCTGAGACCGATGGTCATTCCTAGGGGCATCCATTTAAAGCACACGGTATACCCTCAACAGGTGAATGAAGTGGTGGGCTCCGTAAATGCACTTAAATCCATTGAGTTACACCCTAAAGTTAATCACAGATGAGCAGAGTGAACATTCTCTACGAGGAGAGGGCATGCGGTGTACTCAGAGGAAGGGAAGGAAATCCAGGACACAGTTATTTAGGGCAAGGATATTTCCTATGATTTATTTACAGGGTTTAGCTCACCTGGGATCTCATTAAAGCTCCCAACACTTAGGTATAGGGCTTCAACCAAGAATCAACATCTAACATACCGAGCAAAGGGGCATTATGCAGACACAAAAGCTGCCAGATTTCATGCTCTTAGATGACGCAGATAATGCAAGTAAGAATATTAATAGCATATGTTTTATTAAACACACGCTCCGTGCCCAAAGCTCCACATACATAATACAGTACAATCCTCAGAGCAAACCTACTGAGTGGGAGCCTGAGAGAAGTTTAGAACTCGTTCGCCTAAGGCGACACAACTAGTAAGTTGTTGACTTGTGGTTGAAAACTAGGCAGTCCAGTGCCGTAGTCTGCACTGCAAACCACAAGAACGGTTGATTCTAGGCATCTTTGGGCAAGAAAGTGGATCCTAACCCTCGTTCCAGCCTTCTAGGTAGACAGATAAGGAATGCCCTGCCCCAAGACTCAGCTGACTTGTTCAAAGCCCTGGGCTAACCACAAGGATCATGGTAAAAATAGAATCCTTACATAACTGTTGTAATAGTATATATCCAGAATTATGTCAGATTAGCAAATTGGGGGTGCCTGGGTGGCTCAGCTGATTAAGCATCTGCCTTCAGCTCAGGTCATGGTCTCAGGGTCCTGGGATCAAGTCCCACATCAGGCTCCCTGCTCAGTAGGGAGCCTGCTTCTCTTTCTCCGTCTATGTACACACTCTCTCTGTCTCAAATAAATAAATAAATCTTAAAAAAAAAAAAAAAGATTAGCAAACTGGAGGCCAGCAGTGACCAAGTTATGCCCATCATTGGATGGAGACTACCTCCATGGGTCTGCAGAGCTCTGCTTGGGTGGTAATGATTTTAAAGGACAGGGTCAGTGTCGGGTAGCGATCAGCAAAACTGTCACATAGCTGAATATTCTCTTTGGTGCTTCCTGTTTCCTTTTCCTTCCTCCAGCTCCCCCTCCACCCACCCACTCCACCAGAAACCAGTTCCAAGATGCTTCTTCCTAGGAGTCCTTCACTGACTGATTTCTGCTTTGGCTCCAAATTAAGCCTCAGTGGACAGAACACACTGGAGGCTTTGGAGACAGACACCCATTGAAATGTGCCCCTTTCTGGGTGTGGACTTTTGGCAAGTTACTCAATGTTTCTGAGCCTCAATTTCTGGTTCTACACAATGGGAATTAATAATACCCACTCTGTAGTGTTGCCTCGAGGATTGTAGAGGATGCACATGGTGTGCCCAGCACCACGCAGTAAATATGAGCAATGAGGACAGTGATGATGATGAGTAGCTAGTCCCATTTTAGCTGTTAACTGTTTGCAAGGGAATTTCTTTGTAAGGGACACAGGGGGCCATTCTCTGAAGATTCTAAAGATGCTCTCTTCTCCCTCCACTGCATGGCCCCCCTTCTAACAGAACTCTAGACCAAAACTGGCCTCGGGCGTCCTGGCCTCTACTTAGGATCAGCTGTTCAGACCATACTGTTTATTTGCTTCGTTTTGGATTTTTTCTTAAAGGTTTTATTTATTTATTCCTGAGAGACACAGAGAGAGAGGCAGAGAAGCAGACTCCCTGCAGGGAGCCTGACGTGGGACTCGATCCCAGGACTCTGGGATCACGACCTGAACCAAAGGCAGACATTCAACCATCTAGCCACCCAGATGCCCCTGTTTTGAATTTTTGAGGCACTAAAAGTAGAATAGGAGAAAAGACCCAGGGAGATCTTCTCAAGAACACACCCAAGAAGGTGAAAGAATATAAACAAAGGGAGTTCTTTAGGCTTCTGCAAGCCAATGCCAGAACAATTTAGTCACTAGGTAGACATGAAAAGGAGAGATGGAAGGACAACCATGTTAAGATAGAAATTATCCCCGCTGGATTACTTACGCATTTTGATTAGGTCTCCACAAACACAGGAATCTTTAGAACATATTGCAGGCATTCCAAAAAAGCTGGGCTTTGATGTTGGCGTGTTAGCATCATGAGCGGCCCGAGCCCATTTACGAGAGACAGAGCCTACTTACAGTTTCAGATTGGCCATAATTTAGGCCGCCTTTATTAAGACAATTATATGGAATTGCTTATAAACACTGGTCAAATGCTGTTCTCAGCCATCACAGTCTCTTCTCCTGCTTTTTTATTAGCAAGATGGATTTAATTATAAAAATCTATTGAGTTTATCACAACGCTCGGCCAAAAGAAAGTGATAAAGCAAAATTAAATACACCGTGTACAGATTAATACATTTTGAGGACTTGGGATGCAATGCAGTTCTTAAAACAAACAAAGCATTGCCATGATTTCTACCTGTGAGGAATTGCCAGTGGAGTGACGAATACAGGCATATGTGGAAATGCATATGATAAAGTGCTACACTCTACAGATACACATGGGCTCTCTGGGAGCGATGGAGGGGGGCCTCCCAAGCGCTTCCCAGAAAGTGTGAAGAGCAAGGGGGGGTAGGTGAAGGGAGAAGAGGGAGGCCTCCTGAGCAGAAGTGCAGTGTGAGCAAGACAGGGGACCTGCATGTGCTTCTCGCCTGCTGGGAGGTGGCAAGCAGGGAAGGGGCTGCACAGGCAGGAGAGAGTGGTAAGCAAAAGGAAGATAGGGGTGTGCCCTCCCATGTCCCAGCCCCAGCCGGTGCCTACTGATGAATATATACCAAGGCAGGCGCTTTACCCCTGGTGTTTTACCCCTGGTGCAAGAGCAGATGTTTTCAGAATGCAGCAACATGTTCCTATTTCATTTTTGATAGGGAGGTGACCAGATAGGAAGGGTGTCCATCAGAATTACATTCTTTTATTTTTAAAGATTTTATTTACTTATTGGAGAGAGTGCATGCGCATGTGCACACACGTGAGTACCTGAGTGGGGGGAGGGACAGAGGGAGAGGGAGAAGCAGACCCCCGCTGAGCAGGGAGCAGGATGGGAGACTTGATCCAAGGACCACGGGATATGACCTGAGCCGAAGGCGGATGCTTAACCAATTGAGCCATCCAGGTGCCCCTGGCAGAAATAGACTCTTTAAACCATAATTCTTGGGCAGCCTGGGTGACTCAGCGGTTTAGCACCACCTTGGGCCCAGGGCCTAATCCTGGAGACCCAGGATCCAGTCCCATGTCGGGCTCCCTGCGTGGAGCCTGCTTCTCCCTCTGCCTGTGTCTCTGCCTCTCTGTGTGTCTCTCATGAATAAATAAATAAATAAAATCTTTAAAAATAAATAAATAATAAACCACAATTCTACATCTGACAATGTTCATTCATTCATCGAGTCATCCCTTCAACGAATATTTATTGAACGTTTAATATGTGCTAGGGACTGTTTTAGCTGAGTAGAGTCAGTAATAAACAAAACAGACATAAATCCTTGCTCTCCTGGGAGGGACAGGTAATAGAGCACATAAGTGAATAAGTTGTATACAGACGTTAGAAGGTGATTAGGACAATCAAGAATAAAACAGGGAAGACATTAGGGTGAAGGGTAGTAGCAGGAGGGCAAGTGGGACGAATTGCCATTTATAAGGAAGATGGTCATAGATCACTGGGATTTGGAGCATTTAAAGAATTGAGCAATACAGTATGAAAGGAAAACCTCCTCCCATTCCTCTGTATTAAAAAGGAAAAAAAAAAAAAGATGGTCAGAAAAGATCTCATTAAGAAAAGATCTCACTGGGACGCCTGGGTGGCTCAGCAGTTGAGCGTCTGCCTTTGGATCAGGGCATGGTCCCGGGATGCCAGGATTGAGTCCCATATCAGGCTCCCTGCATGGAGCCTGCTTCTCCCTCTGCCTGTGTCTCTGCCTGTCTCTCATGAATACATAAATAAAATCTTAAAAAAAAAAAAATCTCACTAATAAGGTAACATTTGAGCAGAGATCTGAAAAAAGAAAAAATGCTGCCTTGCTTCTCCTGATATCTGGGGAAGTGCATTCCAGGCAGAAGGAAGTGCAAAGGCCCTGGGGCTAGAAAGCCTGAAGAGTAGGGACTATAGCAGGGAGGCCAGGGTGCCTGGAGCAAAGTCAAGGTCAAAGTGGAAGAATAATATCCACTCAGCTGACCAGCAGAATCAACAACACAGGAACTGGTTAGAAATGTGAATTATTATACCTCCCAACCTCCTACTCAGACTATGAATCAGAAATCAGGTGTGGGGGGGGGGAGGGGAGACCCAGCATCGTTTTGACAGCCTTCCAGTTGCTCCTGATGCTGGCTTAAGTCTGAGAACCACGGTCTTAGAACTGGGTCCAGAGACCCCCCTCTTTCCCTACCTTTTTCATTTTCCAGCCAGATACCTCTTTTTGAGTTTTTTTTTTTTTTAAGATTTTATTTGTTAATTTGAGAAAGAGAGAGAGAAAGAGAGAGAGAATGAGCAGTGGGGAGGGACAGAGGAAGAAGGAGAAGCAGATTCTCTGCTGAGCAGGGAGCCCAACATGGGACTCAGTCCTAGGACCTTCGGACCATGACCTGAGCCAAAGGCAGACCTCCAACTGACTGAGCCACCCAGGTGCCCCTGAGGGTTTTTTTTGTTTTTTAAGATTTATTTATTTATTTAAGAGAGAAAGAGAGCATGAGCAGGAGGGGTAGAGGGAGAGGAGAAGAGAATCTCCAGCAGACTCTGGTTGAGCTCTGAGTCTGACGCAGGGCTCCATATCAAAACCTTGAGATCATTACCTGAGCCAAAAGCAAGAGTCAGACGCCTGACTGCGCCACCCAGGTGCCCCTCTATTGGAGCTCTGATTGTATGTATCCAATCTCCATCTCAACAGGTAGCTGAACCAGCTTCCTATTTGGGGTATGAGAACTCTAGAAATTTGCTACACTGAACTAACCAAATTCATAATGTGAACTAGGACAATTCTTTGCCATAATAATTGGGGGTAGGTCAAATTCGGTTTTGGTAGCTGAATAAATTGTCCTATCACAAACATGACAGCTTCCAACCCCATGTCAACTCCAAGAAACTGATATGCCTTTTTCTCCCTGGGGCACAGGTGTCCATGTTCTCATGAATCCTGGGGCTCTTCCTCCCACACAGATTCATCATTTCAATATCTTCTTATTGCTTGCCTACAAGATTGATTGATTGATGCCACCGGCACATAAAGCCGCCACACTATGAGAAGTTACAACTAGAAACAGAATACTTGCTGAATTTTTTTTCCATTCAATCTCACAAATATTTCTGTGACTTCCTTTATAATGAGACAATGGGCCAACAAATAAATAATAGGTATCGAGTTCCAGCTGATAGACATTGTGCTAGGCACTATAAGGAATGCAAAGCCATCACATGCTTGAAATTGGCAGGTAAGATGAGTGTTAATAAGACCAACTCTGAAGTTAGGTGGCCAGGGTTTGCTAACTGGCTGTTGTGTACTTACCAGGGATAGGACCTGAGGTGAGTTGTAAAACCTCCCTGTGCCAGGGTGCCTGGGTGGCTCAGTCTGTTAAGTGTCTGACTTCGGCTTAGGTCATGATCTCAGGGTCCTGGGATCAAATCCCGCATGGGACTCTGTGCTCAATGGGGAATCTGTTGGAGATTCTCTCCTGCCTCTCCCCTTGCTCATCCCTTCTCTCCCTCCCTCCCAAATTAGTAAAATCTTAAATAAATAAAACCTCTCTGTGCCTTAATTTCCTTCATCCTAAATGGTGTTAATAATAGTACCAACCTCATAGGGCTGGTGAGAAGATTAAACGAGGTTATATGTAAAGCACATAATCAGTTCTGGTGCTTGGTAAGTGCCGAGTGTTGACTATGGTTATTAATACCTATTTCTGAGTAAATAGAAAGGGTTGGGTGAGAGAGCTAATAATCTATGCATTTGAGCATGTTTCTAATGTACACCAGTTTCATGCGGTGGTACTCACTGGAATACAGCTGCTCCCGGGGGCTCCAAATTACATTAATTAGCTTGTGATGTTTTGATTGATTCTTGTCTGTGTTTCAGAAAGACTTACCCTGGGTTTTTGTTGCCCTGAGTTGAGGCGGTCAAAACCATGAATCCCAACCAGGAAAAAATAATAAGCAATAATCTAATGTAACGAGAACATAACAAGATTATAAAACATAGCTATTAAAAAAAAACGATATTGCTATTTGAAAAAAATAACAAAGCGGCTATTAAATGATCTTCGTGTACCCCAGGGAACAGGGTTTTAAGTACTTGCTGTCAAGCGATGAAAGGAGATAGAATTCTTTCTTTTTGATTGAAGTGGTTCAGAATTGGCCTTGAATTAGGCAGAGTGAGGAGAAAAAAGGATTGGGTATAAAAATATAACAGGGTTCACTTAAGATCTCAAGCACTTCAACCTGCCCCAGAGGGGTCTTGCCGTATCCTTAAAATCTGGTTGGAGTATGGAAGGGAAAGAGGCAAAATGGAATGTAACTGTGTGTCCCAGTAGTTAGGAACTAATGTTTCAGTTCAAGTTTCGGTCACATCCATGTACCATCCAAGGCCAACCGTGATTCAGTCCATTATTAAGACCATGTATAAAGTAAATTTGCAGCCTTGCTCACCATGATTGTTAATATATAGATGTGGGAGTCAAGCATGAAAGATGAGGGCTTAGAGTCATAAAAGGATGACTTTGGGTTCAAATCCAATTAACAGAATCACCTTAGCGAGTTACTTGACCTTTTCAAGGCCCCAAGTGCCTCATCTGTAGAAAGGGAACAAAAATAGTTTCCATCCCATAGGAATCTTGGGATGATGAAAAGAATCAATGTTTGGAAAGTTCAGAGCACTGTGCCTGGTACAGAGGACGTATTCATAATAATGTCAGATATCATCATCAGTTGTATGGTTGTGAAAATCTTTGGTATGTGTTGAACCCATAGTCTTCGTATGGCTGGAGATAGATAGTATCATCAGGCTCATTGTTTAAAAGGTGAGGAAATGGGCACCAAAGAGTTAAGAGACTCATTGAAGGTGACACTGGACCTTCTGGGTGGGAGTCCAGGGCTATTCCATGTTACTGGAACAGATTATGTGGCCCAGACCCAGACCTATGCCCACACTGGCATCTGTTCTCAGCGAGGCAGTGACACAAAGGCAGAAGTATGGGCCATTTTCTTCACCACTAGTGGTGATCTGGCCAAGACCTGAACTGAGGAACCTTCTGCCAATAGCCCATTTACCGCCCAGAATTTGTTTTGGAAAGCTGTGACTTCAGATCCCAGAGTTAAGAACCGGATACTTTTTTCACTAGTGTAGCAAGTATAATTTTTGCTCTGCGACTCTGGGTGTATAAAACGTCACACTAACTACTTCTCTAAACCCAGGGAAATCTGACTACATTTTCCTTCCCCCTCCCCCAGCTCCCATTGTACTTTAAAAAAAGGGGTCTCTTGTTTATCAATCCAGCATAGTTGCCACTAGATGCTCAGTGCCCAAGAACTCAAGGAGCATTTTAAAGTCAAAGACTCCATCCCTGGGGGGGCCAAACCCCAAGATCCTTTGCTGTGCCTAAGAGACACCTCTTAGAACTTAGTACCCCAGTACACCCAGTGTCTGCATGCTGTCGGATGTCTGGCGCCCTCTTGGGGCACTACACAGACGAGTAAGGGCCTCTCCAATTACAGATGTTACTCCTTTCCTTCTGGCGGTGCTGCTGCCTCTCTCCATCCCCTATTTCCAAGCCTCAGAACACCTCTCCACTCTTTGAGAGTTCAGCCCTTTTCAAAATAAAATTCCCCAAACTCTATGCAAGAGGCAAGGGGAACTCCAGACATTCAAGTCTCAAAATCCTGCTCACCCTGTGGAAGGGCAAAGGAAAAGTAGTTCTCCTTCTCCTTTCTGAATCTTCTCAGGCAGGGAAAGGAAACACAAAGGCAAATGTCCAGAAATCAGCCTGCCACGTTTCTTTTCCCTTTTTTTCGGAATTAGGCTCTTCAAAAAGTATTAAACTCAGGCTGAAAATGGAAACACTATATTCTTTCATCAAGACTGCATGTTAGGGCTGGCCGATGGACGGACACTTTGCAAAGATCCTTTGATTCTCTATGCCTTTGCAAGTAACTGCCTGAATTCTTGGTGGTGGAATCAGCTGCTCTTCGGAAAACAAACCATTACAGAATTCCGACTGGCAAGGCTTGCCATCCATCAATTCCAAGGATCACCACTGGTGAGACAGAGGAGGATAAATTTCCTTCATATGTCCATTAACTTCCAAATAATTTAAGTTTGAATTTTATCTCATTCATCAAGTTTTACCATGGCCTAGTTCTCTAGGCACTTAAATTCTTCAAATACAATTTTCTTCCCTAAATTTTTAGCCTTTCTTCTTCTTCTTTTTTTTTTTTTTTTTTTTTTTTTTTTTTAGCCTTTCTCAGTCTGTGCCCCAAACACATAAGGCATAGGGGGTGGTAAAGAGATCTTGTGCCAGGACTAGCCCAGGCCATGAGGACAGAGTGAGAATAAAAGACATAAAGGCCCTCCCAGGGCTTATGCTTATACAGTTAGGCCCTCTCCTAAGTGTTTTACGTACAGTGATTCATTTCATCCTCATAACAACCTTACTATCCTCATTTCAAAGATGAGAAAACTGAGGCCCAGAGAGGTTAAGAAACTTGCCTAAGGCTACACAGCTAGCAAGTGGCCAAGGCAAGATTCAAGGCCAGGCAGTCTGAGCACTTAACACAGGGCTATGAACACAGATTGTGGTTAAGTGTTAAAAGGAAATATACAGGATAATGATACAAAGACTACCTGGTGGGGAGCGGGTGGGGGGATTTTCCATGTGTTGATCAGGAAAGGTTATCTAGGAGGCAGCAGTGTTTGAGCTAAAATCTGAAGGAAGACAAGAATCCAGCTATACAAAGAGTGGGGCTGGGATGGCAGATGAGTATTCCAGGCAGAAGGAACAAGAGATGCAAAAAAGCCAGGAGCAGAAAGAGTC
This sequence comes from Canis lupus dingo, assembly GCF_003254725.2. Taxonomy (NCBI): domain Eukaryota; kingdom Metazoa; phylum Chordata; class Mammalia; order Carnivora; family Canidae; genus Canis; species Canis lupus. The sequence goes on from NC_064244.1 coordinate 21,188,867, forward strand.
TCTTAAAGGCAGAAATGTGGCCCATGCAACAAAGCAGAATAACATGTGATGGGTATGGAGGAGATGCTTTCAGGAGCGAGGAGAAGCCACGCTTAGTCACAGGGATTATGACATGATCGGAGTTGTTTCTGAAGTCACCTGCTGCTAGGTGACAAGGGGATGAGAATATAGGGGACTTAGAAGAGGGTTTTGTAGCTGAGGATACGGGGTGACATGGACCCTGGTGGTATCAGGTGGCAAGAGATAAGGCTGGATGGATCAGGAAGGCCTGGTGCTCAGGACATTCTGGCCATCTAAGGAAGTGTGGGCTTTATTCTGAAGAACCAGAGAAGCCCTGAACAGGTTGAAGCAAAGAAGTCCCATGCTCAGATCTGAGTTCTAGGAGAATGAGCAGAGCTGGTGTGACAAGGTGTTGGAGGGACGAGTCCACAGTCCAGTTAGGAGGCTGCTGGGGACCTCATAGCGAAAGGTAAGGGGGACTCATTGAGGCTGAGGCTGGGGCTATTCATTCAGCAAAGACTAACGTCACCAGGCATGGTTGGATCAAGTCAGGCAAGGGGCTGCTCTCGACGAATTTTCCAGAGCCATCTATGAGGACAGGCTTGGTGATAGTGTGAGTATAAGGAATGAGAGAAAGGAAAAAAGATAAAAGACCCCTGTAGCCCTGTTCCTGGCATTTGGGGTGGGGGGGAGGAGGGAAGCCTGCTCAGAAAGATGGGGAACCCGGAAAGAGGATTTGCCAATGGGATAAGTTCAGGTCAGGACAAATAAACAGTTCCATTGGCCAAGGTGGAAAAGCAGCAGGTAGATGGAGAAGCAACCTAATGACTCTTCGAAGGATGGGAACTAAGTACCCCAAGAGAAAGGTCTGAGCACTATCACCCCTTCACTAGTTGATGCAGTCAAAACAGATCAGCGCTGGAAATGCTCTTCCAAAGAAATAGCCTTCCCTCTGAGGGACTCAACTATATCATGAGAGAATCGGGCTTTGCATTAGAGTGACCTTCAGGGACTCCCAAAGTACAGGAACATCCCATTTAATCACAGCTTTCTGTGACTCAGATTCAGATAATCAAGTGTCCCCAGTCACGAGTCTGTGATGACAACAGGTTGAAATAAAATAGATAATCCTTATGACAGGTGTGTGTTCCCCTTTCCCCAATGCTAACCGTATACAGATTCCCTTCTGTTGGCTCTGAGACCTCCGGAACTGCCAGCAATTTCCACCAGAGATCTTTAGAGAAAAAATACCCAAACTGTGCCTAGGAGTTAATTTTGGGTCAGAGGGCGAGAGAGACTGCAGTGTTTCTTTTTATTACGAATTTTTAAGTCTTTGCTCCCGCCAGTGTCAGGGAAATAACGGTGCTAGATCTAACAGATCCTTCAACTGTGGTGAAAGGGGAAGTCATCTCTCCCTGAAAGGATGGATGGATGGATGGATGGATGGATGGAGGGGAGATGTTGGGATTTCAAGCGATGCGTAAACTCTAGGGAAAGATTTTACCCCTGAGACAAGCCGGCTTTCCCACCCAGAATAAGCGGGTGCTCCTGTCTGCCTCTCCCTTTATTTTATCAAACCATGTTTTGACAATTCCTGGAAAAAAAAAAAAAGAGAACGTGTCTAGGGCAAACTGAGCTGCCGAAGCAATAAACATTTAGACACGTAACGAGCATTGAGTTATTGTTCTTGGTAGGGATACTCTGAGTTTGTTTCTCCTTTTTGGAAAGAGAACGTGTCAGCCAGTCTCCCTCCCCCAGGCCTCTCGAAGTGCGGGTCTCCCTCTCCCCGTCACCGCTGCGAATCCTTGACAATAGCCCCAAGACTAGGTCACCTCGCAGGAACCCCCACGTCCAGAGCTGAGGGAGATAAAGACCCCAAACAACTGGCCGGCCCCGCGGGGTGGGGGCCCCCGGAGGGTGCGGCGGGCGGGGGCGCGGGGGACGCCGCGTTCCGGGACCCCGCTCCTGCTCCTCCTGCTCCTCCTGCTCCTCCTCCTCCTCCGCTCGCCCGCCCCGCGCGGCCCCTCGGGCTCGGGCCGCTCGCGGGACCCGACCTGGCCCCGGCTGCGTGCGCGGCGGCGAGGAGCCCGAGGCTGGGCCGGCCCGGGGCTCCGCCCCCGCCCCCCTCCCCGGCGCGCACTGTCCCCGGCGCCTGCCGCAGCCCCCGCTGGCCGCCTGCAGCGCGCGGGGGGCCGGGGGCGCGCCGGGGGCGGGGCGGGGCGCGGGGCGGGGCGGCGGGAGGGCGGCGGGAGGGCGCCCCGCAGCACGCGGCGGGCCGGGCCGGGCCGGGCGGGGCGGGGCGGGGGCGGCGGGCGCCCCGGCGCGGGGCCAGGCTCAGCGTGAGCGGCGCGAGCGGACGATGGGCTGACGGCGGACCGGCGGCGGGGCGGGGCGGGGCGGGGCGGGGCGGGGGCCGGGCGGCGGCGGCGGCGGCGGGGCGGGGCGGGGCGGGGGCGCGCGGGGACCCGGCGGGGCGGCTGCGGGCGCCGCGGCGGAGGCGGAGGCGGAGGCGGAGGCGGAGGCGCGGGGCGCGGGGCGCGGATGCCGCCTGCTAGGCCGCGGGCCTGCGCGCCCCGGGGCGAATGGGACGCCGGTTTCGGGGGATCCGCCGCTGCAAACCCGAAGTTCCTCGGCTCCTAGCGAAGCGCAACAAATAAAAGGTAACGTGTCTTTGTTCCCCGGCCGCGACTGCTGGCGGGCGGTTGGTTATGCTGCACTTCTGTGCCCGATTTTACATGCTGGGCCGGTGAAAGGGACGTGACACCTCTTCACTGGAAGCGTAGAGTATTTAATGTCGCGGATGTGACATTTTTCTTTCTCTTTTTTCAATGCACACCCCACGTGCGGCACCTACTACACTCCCTTCTGCTACCCGCCCCCTCCCCCATACACTTTCTCTGGCATCTCAACCTCACGCTGTCTTGAATTTTCCCAGGGAGAAAGGAGAGGGCATCGCTGAAAGCAGACCTGGGTGGGATTTTATTTCATTTTATTTTGTAAGAAAAACCATTTTTATGAAAGTGACAGGGGAGTCCTGTCCTGTGGGTGCCCGAGGGGCAGGAGGCAGGCAGATGATCCTGCTAAAACAGATTGCTCTTTTACATTCCAAATGGCTGCAGCAAGTTTGATGCATAGAGACAGGGGGAGGAGAACAGCAGGAAACCCTCTTCGGTACGCGGTCATTTAAAAATGACCAAACGCGATGCTTCTGCGTTGCAGACACAAGCCCAGACGTTCGTGCCTATTGCATCTCGAAAAGATGAACCGGTCCTGCAGTTTGAAAGCTGCGTGGGCCGCCCCTGTGTAATCAGGAACTCGGTGCCTTTCTCCAATACCTTGCGAGCAGAGTAACTGCTCAGTAGATTCAAGCAGATTCTGCAAAATTTCCGAGGGATGGCCCTTCTAATAATAGCTCTGGCGGTGGTTTCCTAATAGACATACTCATTCTGAATGATGCAGCCATGCCAGTCTGCCGGAAGCTCAGCTTGCTGAGCGAGGCGATCCAATGCCGGTAAAGGACTCCCTGACCCCACCGTGAATGGATGAGGCTTTCTCCCCTATGAATGGAACATCCCAGTAGAGGCTGCTAGCGCTGGTCCGGCGTCTTTCAGTTTGAATCCGCACAGCTTCTGCTGAGAGGGATTCACAGAACACCTAAGGCAGGCACGTTTCTAAATCTGAGCTTCTCAGTGGTGACAGCCTCGGCAGTATTGGAGTAGTTGCTGGCCTATCCTTACACACCTGGTCTGGCTGACTTGGTCTGCATTTACCCGATTGGTCTAAGTCAGGGTTTAGAGCAGCTGCTTAGACACCTCTTCTGGCTCAGCATCCCCTAAGTCTCATTCTTTTCCAACAGAGTGATTGCCAGGTGTGGGAAAGCACCAGCCAGAGAGCCAGGAGCAAACTTCTGACTTCATCCAGGGAAGCCACTGCCAACCCTGGGGAAGTACTTCAGGCATTGGATGCAAAAATCGATACCTTGTATTTACTGGAACTTAGCTGTGTGTGCCATCTTGAAAATGTGCGACAAAGTGTGGACATTATAGTGGACAAGGGAGGACGCATTTCACTGTTTTGTTTCTGGTGTCTACATCGCTTCGTGTTCATTCATAGCGTTTGACCCCATTTCTTTGGAGTCTGACTTGGATAAGGCCAGAAGGCCAGACTGTCAGATCAGCAGAAATCTAATTCTGATTCTCAAAGTGTCACTTATCTCCTGCAACCCAGAGTATCAGGGGCTGAGCCACTTCCTTTTGGCCGAGGGAACCATTCTGCCGCAAATGAAATCTGGATTTATTTAAGGCACAACGGGAATGATGGTCATGCAGCAAATAGATTGGAATCCATTTGGTCCTGAGAGGTTAAATAGCCACCGTTAATGTAATTGGAAACAATATTTGGACTTGCTCTGAAATCAATACTATATTGTCTTGCCGATGAATAGAATGTTGCCTCCTGATAACTTGGAATGAAGTTTTGCCTGATGTACAAAGTTGTGCGAGTAGGAGTAACCTTATAGAAAAAAAAAAAAAGGAAGATTAAAGTCTTCTTGTATTAAAGGGAAGCACTGTTCTTAGAAATGAGGATCAGAAAATCCCTCCACCCTCTTTTGTTCTGACCAAGTGTGATCTGCTGCTGCCATTGCTGTATTCTCTTTGGCACTTGTCTTGAACTAATTTTATTAATAAGACTTGTTATTTATGGCATAGGGCCTCTTGGTGATTTGCAGATGCTGTTGCCAAGTCCCCTGATAGCCTGGCAGGTGGCTAGTGCCATTAGCATTATCTTGTCGTTGGGGAAACTGAGGCCCCTTGAGGTTCTGTGAGTCGCTGATTTCATAATCCATGAGAAGTGCACCTCAGATGTGTACAGTGCTTAGTTTTGTTTTGTTTTTTGTTTTTTTTTTTAAGATTTTATTCATTCATTCGTGAGAGACACACACACACACAGAGAGAGGCAGAGACACAGGCAGAGGGAGAAGCAGTCTTCATGCAGGGAGCCCGATGTGGGACTTGATCCCGAGACTCCAGGATCACACCCTGGGCTGGAGGCGGCGCTAAACCGCTGGGCCACCCAGGGATCCCCGATAGTGCTCAGTTTTATTATAACAACAAAGTTACAGGCTGAGGTCAGAGAACAAGCCAAGAAGAGTGAGTCCTTTCTTGAGTTCTGGAACTGGGGGAAGGCTCTGTAGACTACTGGGTTTGCCAGCGTTTGTCAGGATGGGGCCCTAGAATCAACCTCGATGAGTTGAGGGAAAAAATGTGATGGGTTTGCAGTGGGAAAGGCAGTGAGAGATGAAGGTCCAGGAAATCTTGTATGAGGGGACCTGCCAGTACCAGTGTGCTTCAATCAGTGTGGGATGGAGTAAGACCCCTTCTGCAGGAGATCACTCCTGACTTTACTGCCTACGTGTACCACTTGTGTTCACGTTATTGGGGGTGTGTGTGTGTGTAAGACACAGTTCTACTCACATGCCATATACTATCTGTTATAAGGGTTGCGATTAGCCTAACACTGAATGAACAAGTGATTTCAAATATAAAGTTTTTATCTTAGACAATTTTGAATACATAAATACTTCTTTAAAAAAAAAAAAGAAAGAAAAAGAAGGACTAGTACAGCCTCTGGAGAATTTCTAGTTTAATAGGTCAAAATGAGAAGTAGACAGGATCACGGTTAAAGAACTCTTGAGGCCATTTTAATCCACTCTCTACACAGTATCAGAATGGAGAAGTCTGGATTCAGTGATGACTTCAGTTCACATCTTCTGTTTTCTAGATTCCACCTGCTGGGTCAGTAAAATTTTGGCAGAAATTGATTTAGGCTTATTCATAGTGAAAATCTTAACTTATCTCAGTTAGAGATGGTTTCTGAGACCTCACAGGAACATAATAAGCCTTGGGATAAAGATCTTCCAATGTTTTTTCAAACTTAAGTCCCCAAAAACCCTCATCCCTTGAGCAAAGGCACCTCAGGCTCATATTCCCTGATGACCTCCCCACGACACTGGTTGTTTATCGCACCTTCCTGCTTCTGATTCTTTGCTGTCCATTTCTTTCTGAAAGATAATGAAAGTAACGAAAGACGTTACTGGAGTTGAAGTGAGAAACGGAGTAACGGGGATCATTCCCTCAGTTGCATAGGATACACAGATACTTGAACTTAAGGCAGTAAGCAAGAGTGGAGACAGTAAAGACAGTAAAGAATCCAGGGGAGGAGGCCACTGTTAGGGAGTGGTGGGATTTGCATATTTTACCTTGTTTTCATTGAAGCCCTTTTCGGACTGTGGTACCTTGGTCTTTTCCTTTTTATTTTTCTCCCAAGACATCTAATCTGAAAAAGCTGGTACAGTAGTAGCTCTTGGAGCTCTGAGCTTCAGGGTCACCAATGCACACACAGGCCTGCTGGTTTCACTGCTTTGCCCTGCAAGAAGTTTTCTGAATCAGCATAAAACTGGCTTATCAGAAAGTCTCTCCACAGCAATTTCCTCTCCTTCCCTAAATCCATCAGCTCCCACCCTTTCCTGTGTCCCAGGCGATCAGCATGTCTTTCTTGTATAAGGAATAATTTGGACACACTCTTACACTTATGGCAGTCAGTTCCACCACTAGAAGCATCGCCCTAAGAATATTGATCATTACGCCTCTCTTCCTCTCAGAGAAGATGATCAGAGCTTTTGCTCCTAGTTAGTGAATTGCATTAATGCTTATTTAGGTGCTTGTGTGTGTGTGTGTGTGTGTGTGTATGTGTATATGTGTTCAGCTCACAATTGTATCGGTGGAAATTAGGGATTTTTTTCCCCCCAAAAAGAAGTATTTTTCTCTTTGAAGATGGAAATTACTGCCAAGAATCAAGACCATGGTTATTGGAAGGAATGTGCAAAATAGAAGGGATCTGGTTTAGCTCAGTGGCCTTATTATTACCAAAGAATAAAGAAAAATAGCCAAATAAAAATCAAGGCTGGTAGCCACAGTGGGAACCGAGTGAGTAGGTACAGGCCTAGTTAACTGATTCAGACATGCAGCATCTAGGCTCTAGCTTGTGAGGCTAGATCTCCATCATCTGTGGTGGTTTCTGGTTTTTGTTTTAAAGTTGGAGCCCTGGCCATTCCAGGATGCAATATAAGAAGAAACTTGTTGTCTAAGGTCAAGAATATCTGTACCTGCACACCCTCCTCCCAAACTCTGATTCCAATCCCATGGGTCTTCTAGTAAGAGCAATTATTTGCCAGTCCATGGTTCACTGAATGCTCACTGCATTGGACTCCTTGATCATGATGGGCACTCAGTGGATCCTGCTGGAATAAGTAAGTCCGGGAGTGACTTTATTATGCCATGCTCCCACGTGGATATAGTTAGGCATCTTCAGGACACCCTGTGGCCTAAAGTATAATGGATCCTGTTGGGTCATCCTGTGTCTACCTTGTCCTAGTCTATCCTGTGGCTCGGCCTCTCTTTCAGAGTTGGTCAGGCCTTGCCAGCCATAGGGCCAGAAGTCTTGGTACGGATGCAGAACACAAAACCTTTTAACAATAATTTTCACTTCAAATTAGCCAAAAGCTGTCCCCCCAAACTTAAACCTACAGCTCCACAGTTTCCATCAAGATGAGCCTGTTCTTCTCATGATTCAGTCTTCTTTGCAGGGCTTTTGCCTTCTTTGTCCTTGCTGTATGAAGAATGCATGAAAAAAAAGGCGTGTAATGGGGAATTAGATTGATAATGCATGACAGCAAATGGAAATGATGATCGGAGAGTTGCCAGGCTGTGCCATTCATAACCATAAAATGCACAATTATGCTCTCACCACATGCCTGCGAACAAGTGTATAGAAGTGACAAACCCAAACTAGGAAACCGAATAGTGTGGAGCCATCTGGAGCTGGGCAGTTATACCTACAGCCTGAGCTGAGGAATGCCGGGCTGGCTTCCCCGTTCCTCTGCTCTTGCTGGCTACCCCCAATACGCATCAGCTACTCATTTCTCTGTGGCTCGGGGTGTGGGGGGGGGGGACAAGAACCAGATTGGAGCTGAACACAATGGAGAGCAGTGTCCTGCCTTCTGAATCCTCTTTTATTGGGAGGGTTGAGTGTTTTGTAACAGAGTAACTACAGAGTGACCAGTAACACAGATGTAGCCTGCAGGTCTTGGCTGGAGGCAGAGGCCTTGAACCCAGCAGAGGAGCAGGGGCCGATATCACACTGAATGTTCAGTGCGGACTATGAACCACATGCAAACCCGATTTGGGGATTATCAGCCAGGTCAAAGATTTCAGAAAGATGGAGTTCTAGGAATGGGAAGGGAGTATATAGATCCTTTTAACAGCTGAGGAGAGCCTTACAGGTGTTCAGGGACCTTGCCAGGGCTTCAGTTACAGCACCAAGACCAAAGTCCCCAGCATCTGACAAGGATTTAGATGGGGCATGGAAGTATGGTGGGCAAAGAGTGGAGCCCGAGCCATTCCAAAGAGTGGAACCCGAGCCAGTGGGTTTGATTACCGGTTCCGCCTCTTGCTAGCTATGGGGCCTTGGGTGAGTTATTGAATCACTGAATCTCTCCAAACTTCATTTTTTTTTTTTTTTTATTGGCAAGAGAAGTTACATTCAAAGGTGAGACACACTCTGTGAAACACCTAGGACACAAATATGAGAGACTTTTAAAAAAGATATATTTATTTATTTATTCATGAGAGACACAGAGAGAAAGAGAGAGGCAGAGACACAGGCAGAGGGAGAAGCAGGCTCCATGCAGGGAGCCCAGTGCAGGACTCGATCCCGGGACTCCAGGATCACGCCCTGAGCCAATGGCAGGCGCTAAACTGCTGAGCCACCCAGGGATCCCCGAGAGACTTTTTTAGAATAAGTGATGTTGTCTTCATATCCTTGCCCCTCAGCCCCCACCCCCACCCCCAGCATGACTTGCTTATATCACTGGAGGGTTCAGCACTGCTAACTGCAGGGGCTTTAGAACACACAGTGGGGTGTGAGAAGGCCACTGGCCCTGGGAGTGGAGGTATGACTCGAGTAAGTGGCACCTCCTCACCTACGATCCTGAGACACATTTTGTAAAGAGAAAGTAGCAGAAGGGGAACAGCCATTGGCTCTGATGCTACATAAGTGTCACCTGACCTTCCAGAAAGACTTCTGCAGGTAAAGGCATCACCCCAGCAATCCTCACCTCTTAGGATGGAAAAGGCTTACTAAGAGTGGTCGGCATCCCTCCACATCCGTGAGACTCCGTTGAGTCTGGGAGGTTGATAGGGTTTGAGTGTGGGTTGGAGGTGGGGAAGGAAGAGAAGAGAGGTGATTCTGCTTTGGCACTGAAAATCAGAGGTTTTGGATTCTTCACTTTTCAAAAATGATTAGAAAGGGCTTTTATCTTGCAAAAGAATACTTCTTTTGCAAAAAGATGGTAATGCCATCTTTTTCTTCACAACAAAGGCAAAAAATCCAATCACTGTGTCACATTCTTTGATTACTTCCCATTCGTTGCCATTATTAGGAAGAATTTCGCCTTCTATTTACCTTCTTTATGTTTCACTCAAGTAATTAATGCAGAGACTGAATGGCAGAAACAAGCCTAGAATCTGAGTGTAGTCGATGCTTGTGGGGGCATTTTCTCATTGTACCTCCCACCTGAAAATAACTGGGAGTTTCTCTGTAGCATGAGAAACCAACATACCAATTTGCATAATATTCATCAGAAATTATTTAAGCTCTTAATAACCTTCTGGGTGTTAAATAAATCAGAATGAGAGATAGCCCATCTTCTGGAGGCAGATTCAGAAGGCACACAGGCTGCAGCATAAGAACATTAAATAAATATAAAAACAAGGGACGTATTTATAGAATGTCATAGCCTTATCCAGGACAAGGATATATTTTAGGTGCAGCCTCAGGGACACGCGCATGGAAGTAGTTTGCCTGGACAGTTTTATACTCTTGCCTTTGGTTTTCCGTTCTCCATGTGGCTCTTTATCCATATTCTCTCAGTCTGGCTCACCCTCCGACAGAATTCCGGGGTGACCAAGGTGCTGCCCAGCCTCCCCTCCTACCAGCACGTGTACCCGTGTGGTGGTTTGGCTGCTGCTGCTCCTCCGCTCCATCAGGGCCCATCGTCCTGTGGTAAACGAGTCACTGGTAGCCTGGCTCTTCCTCTTGGCTGCAGTACTGGCGGCTAAGTTCTCGAAGCCTTTGCCATACGTCCCTCCAGCGCTTTGCTCCTGTGTTTCCTTCCCAGGTTCCTTCGGGGTGAGGTACACGGGGGACTGTAAGGTCCCCGCCTTCGCACGGGCACCGCCTCCCCACGCTCTCGCCGCCCCCTGCACCCCCCCGTCCCCCCTCCGGGACTCGCGTGGACCGGAGGGACCCACCGCAGCCTGGCAGCCCGCATCTCGGCCTGTCTGGGCCGCGCCGAGACACCAGGGGCCCGGGAGCTTAGAGGTGACAGACGTTGCCTCAGTTCTGGGGGCTGCGTGCCCGGGCAAGGCGCCTGCAGGTTCCGTGGCGGGTGAGGGCCGGCTCCCCGGTTCACAGGTGGCTCGCTCCACGCCACGTCCTCACGAGGCGGGAGGCATGAGTGAGCTCCCTGGGCGCTGACCTCCCCACCGAGGGCTGCACTCCCTGACCTAATCACCTCCCAGAGGCCTCGCTTCAAGAAACCGTCACCTGCAGGTTAGGACCCACGCCTGACTTTCTTTGGTGTGGGCGGGGAGGGGCAGGGGTGGCCGTCTTGGGCCCACCCACACAGCCACACACCCCCTCGCCTTTCCCCAAGCACGTTTGGCCTTTTCTGGATGTCAGCCTCCTGCTAATGTTCGTTCTTGGGCTTGAGCGGCCCCTGCCATCCCTCCTGGGCCTGGGACACCCCTACTGGCAGCTGCTACCTCCTGCTGTTCCCCCAGACAGAGCGCCTCTCCCTCCTTTATTCTCCCAAAGCATCCTGATGGCTCACTCCGCTTTGATCTCCTGAATGGGAATGGCCTGTTCATGTGTGTCGCCCACCTTTCTAAGGAAGGACCGTGTCGTATTTATCTTTGGTTCTGCAGCACCCAATATTATGTCTGACATTTGGTGGGTGCTCAAAAATATAAATGAGTAATTATTTGTTAGGTCACTCCGTGTCCCGTTTCGTTGCTTGTGTGCAAATGGCTAGAATGAGTTTTTCCCTGCGTAAGCCTGGGGTTTCACCCCTCAGAGAGAGCTCTTCTCTCTCTGCTTTTCAGCCGGGATATCTCTCTCTGGGTGTGCCTGTGTCAGAGGGCCAGGGAATAAGGATGGTACAGCACAACTGCCATCCTTTATACGAGGGCTGCTCTTGCAAAGCCCAGCTGGCAGGACGGCAGAAAGTACCTGAGCATCCCAGTCCTATCATCCAGTCGTTCGGTCAGCCATTCAACACACACCGAATGGTGTGCCGCTTATGTCCCAGGAATGTATCTTTGAGCAAAACTGATCAAGATTCTTGTCCCCAGGGAGCTTGAAGTCCAAGAGGAAGAGGCGGACAGCAAATGTAGTGAATTATAGGGTACACCAGAAGGCGGCCAATGCTATAGGGAAAAGAAAGCAGAGGCCAGAAAGTCTGGCAAGGTTACCATCTTAAATACAGGATCACAAGAGACTCTATGGAAAGGTGATATGTTTTTAAATTTTATTTATTTATTCATGAGAGAGAGAAAGAGACAGGCAGAGGCAGAGAAGTAGGCTCCATGCAGGGAGCCCAGTGCAGGACTCAATCCTGGGACTCCAGGATCACACTCTGGGCCAAAGGGAGGCACCAAACCGCTGAGCCACCAAAGAATCCCATGGAAAGGTGGTATTTTGAGCAGAGCTTTGAAGGATGTGAAGAGGTGAGCCACATGAATGCCTAGGGGGACATTCCAGGCAGATGAAGGAGCTCATCAAAGGCTCTGGGAGGGAAGAGTGATCCAGAGGGAATAGTAAGGAAATGAGTGTGGAAGGGCAGACTGAGTAGGGGGAGCATAGAGGTGGGTCTGTGTGGGGCCTTGAAGGTGTCCAGCTGAGGGGGTACGGGTTTGGGGAGCACCGTGGCCCCACTTGGGCTGCACAGGGATGCTTTGGGTACTGTGTAGGGCTAGACTATGAGGCCAGGAGGTGCCAGATGGGTGGCTGTTGTAAGAATCAGGCAAGTGACAAAGTGTTGATGAAGTGTTCTGGGTCTGGGTAATTTAGAGAGAACCAAGATTTTCTGATGTGCTGGGTGTGCAATGTGAGATGAAGAAGGAAATCCCCAACTGGGTCCTAAAGAACAGAATGTGGTGATGGAGTGGCTGTTATGAGCAGGAAAAGCTGTGGGTGGAGGTGGCTGAGGAAGAAGGTAGGTCAGCAGTTCTGTTTGGCACATGCTGAGTCTCAGATCTTAACAGATAGCTAAATGCAGATGTTGAGCGGGCGGGTTTGTACAGAATCACAGACAGGCCTGGGAAAGGTAGGCAGTCCAGGTGAAGATGCAAAGTGGGGCTCCGCCACCTAGAGATGATGTGTAACGATTCCAGGCCTCAATCCTGAATATGACATCTGGGGGAAAAACTGTAAGCACCAAACTTCAATTAAAAAGAATATAAGATACAAAGAAATGAACTGGGGCACCTGGGTGGCTCAGTCGGTTAAGCATCTGCCTTCAGCTCAGTCAGGATCCTGGAGTCGAGCCCTGGGATCGAGCCCTGGGTCATGCTCCCTGCTCAGTGGGAGCCTGCTTCTCCCTGCATGTGCTCTCTCTCTCAAATAAATAAGTAAAATCAGAAAAAAAGAAAGAAAGAGAGAGAGAGAGGGAGGGAGGGAGGGAAAGAGAAAGAAAGAAAGAAAGAAGAAAGAAAGAAAGAAAGAAAGAAAGAAAGAAAGAAAGAAAGAAAGAAAAGAAAGAAGAAAAAAAGAAAAGAAAAAAGAAAAGAAAAGAAAAGAAAAGAAAAAGAAGCAATTCCTGGAACATGAAGAGCTCTATGTACTCCTGAGGTAGAGCTCCTTCCATCCTCCTGAGGGTCTTTCTCTTTTCTGATATATGAAAAGAATATCTCTAACCCTTATGCTTTAATCAGATTTGTTGATAGGTCATTGACATGCATACAAGGAAACTGCATGTGTCCACAGCCATGAAGCCATCACCACCATCAAGAACTTGGAACTCCAAAATTTCAATCAGTGATCTTTCCCGAGACTCTTGTGTGTCTAAAGCTCTGTGACAGGTGTAAGAAAGATCTAAACTGTAGCCACTACCCCTGCCTCCTGTAATTTGTTCTGATGCAACATCCTGGCGTCCCCTACACAGTCCCCTCTTCTAAGGCCTGTGCTCTTCTAAAGGACGCTCAAGTTTGGTGACCACAGGGTTTGGAATGACCATTTGAGGGCGGTGCTACTGGTTAAATCAGGAAAGAGGAGAGATCAAGAACCCTGCTATCCTTTTGTCCGTTCTGATGCAAGCAAAAACACACCCCCCATTCCTCCTTCTTGGAGACAGCCCAGACAGCAGGCTCAGTTCCATCCTTATTTTCTCTGTGTCCGCAACACAATAATTACCTCTCATCGAAAGCTTTGAGAAGTTTTTCTGTGTCTAATCAGAATTTTTTTTAAGATTTTATTTATTTATTCATGAGAGACACACAGAGAGAAGCAGAGACACAGACAGAGGGAGAAGCAGGCTCCATGGAAGGAGCCCAGTGTGGGACTCAATCCCGACCCTAGGATCACACCCTGAGCCAAAGGCAGATGCTCAACCACTGAGCCACCAGGCGTCCCATCCAATCAGAATTTTTTATTTGACTAGCAAATACAACATAACGTCTTTATTTCTGAACCGCTCACTGGTGTTATGTACCCCGGATATTTTTAGATCTACCATTTGCCAAACGGCCAGTGCATTTCAAGACACTATTATTTCCTGTGACAGCTTTTCTACGGGGCGGCTTGTGGACCGTGGGTTGAAAGGAGGGGTGAGGGACCCTCTTTGGTTTTGGAATCCTCTCCCTCCCTCCTCTGCACCCCCTCCATTTCCCTTCCTTTCCCAGCCTCTTGCCCCCTACCCCCACCCCTCCTTTCTAAGTGGTATTAAGGAAGAAATGGAACAGTTCTAGAAACTCGTCGTGTGCCGGGTGCTATGGCAGCAGAATGAGCCCCATGAGCAGGTCTCCAGGAGGGTCTGGGGTGGCTCATGGGGCAGCCAGCCAGTGTTGAAACCTCCAACAAGATGAACAGAGGAAGGGAGCCGCCAGCGCAGCTCCAGCTCGTGCAAGTGTGGAGAGTCCCTGCCAGGCCTCTCCAGCAGAATCCTTTCCAGAGAGCTCTGTTATGTAAATATCCAGGCAGCAGCCTGGATTGACTGCCCCATACAGATGTCATAGATAGCTGCAAAAACTTCCCTTAATGCAAGCACTTCAGGTTCCTAAGCTCTCCAGACACCTCTTTTATTGGGGCATTTGGCCAGGGAGGGTGAGAGCTTGCTGCTATCTCTAGAAGCTGGATGGTGGCTTTCTGGATGGAGTCATCTTGGTCTCCAGATGCACTTTGCTGGGATACCACTGGAAGTTTGGTCTGATTTAAGCATGCATCGCAAAAGGATCAGCTGTTGGGCTGGAATGCTTCCTTCCGAACCCGGAGGACTTGGCATCTGAGCCCTAGGCCCCTGGATTCAGATGTCACAGGCACAAGTGGCTGCTCTGTATCCCATGCAGGTTCTGTGAAAGCAGGTGGGCCATGCCGAAGAGGTGGCTTTCTCCCACTGTGTTTCAAGAGTCACCTAAGAAGGGAATTCCAAAGACCCAAGAATAGATATGCAGTAGCTTGCAGATGGTCTTGAATACTCTTTTCTGCCCCCTACATCCCCAGGGATAATGGAGAGTTTTCTGTAGTTATACACAAAGGAGATTGTTTATGTGAAGGAAAACCCATTCCCAAACTATGTGGCAAGAGGCCCCAGCTACCAGTGATGGCAGGTTGACAGCAGGGCTACTCATTTGACATGTGGTCCTGTATTTATGAAGAATGCAGGTGTTCTGTAGTCTGGGTTTTGGGTATGTTCCTACAGAATAGGCAAATTAAAACATATCTCACTGAATGCAAAATTAAGTTGTATAGTACCTATATTTTGGAGTTGTCCTTGAAATGGCATATAAGGATATACGTTATTTGAATATATATTTGTTAATTCATATAAAAATATATATTGAGTGGCTGTTATGATAGTCATGTGATTCTGTTTCAATCATAGATATATAATATCATTTTAACATCAACCAAATGCTTTCAGTAAAAATGTGATAACCCATTGCTTCATAAGACCCATGGTTGTAGTAGTGTGATCTCATCCCACTAATCACAATATAAGCAAAAATTGAAAACAAAATTTAATTTAAAATGACAGATTGAATTAGACATTGGAGCAAAATAGGCAAATTCATGTTACCAAGGAAATGTCATTGAGGTCCTTGGTTATTAAATACATGAATACCAATCCAGTGACAGACGCTTGTAACCAACCACTCTAGGCATCCTATTTTGAATAGAGGACGTCTGCTTGCATTATCTATACAAAGGGAATGGGTAGGGAAAAAAGGTAGAATAATGTGTTCGTGCCTAGCACTCTGCAGTGTGATTTTTTAAAAAAACTCTTCTGAAGCAGGAAATGGATGTTGCCAACATTTGGTTCATCAAATGTAATATTGTAACAGGAGCATTGTAAATAAATACATGGGGGCGCCTGGGTGGCTCAGTGATTGAGGGTCTGCCTTTGGCTCAGGTCGTGATCCCTGGGTCATGGGATCGAGTCCTGCATCTGGCTCCCCTGCAGGGAGCCTGCTTCTCCCTCTGCCTGTGTCTCTGCCTCTCTCTGTGTGTCTCTAATGAATAAATAAAAAATCTTTAAAAAAATTTTTTTTAAATCTTTAAAAAATAAGTAAAGACATGAGCTATTAGAATGAACTTTTTTTTTTTTTTTTTGAATTCTTGTCTGTAGTTGTGCACATATATCCGTAACATACCTTAGGGTGTGACTGTCCCGCCTTCCTCTGGAGTTCAGTAATCCTTTCTTACAGTGTCCCTGGCTAAAGGCCTTCTGGCCCCTTTCTGATCACATATAGTGATGATGGGGCAGCCCTTTCCATTTTGAGCAATAATGCTTGTTTAAACGTTCTCCCTTCTGTTGACTTCACATGTGTCTTCTGGAACGTCTCTCATTGATTCCATTTCTGCCCGCCAAAGCACAGTTCTTCTCTCTCTTCATTAAAGTATTAAATTTAATCATCAGATTTTAAAATTATTAAATTAGCCAGTCCCCATTTCCAGGCATGTCCAGTTGAATTTATATGTTATCTCTGTGGAATCCACCATTGTCTCCCTTTTCTCTCATTGATGTGTCTTGGCAGGGACAATAGCTTGTGCAGGGTTACCCTAACACTGCATGCAGCCTTTGCTGGTTAGGCTGGTACGCAGTTTTCCTGTCAGCCCTGAAAAGACACAGTTTCCAGATCTTTACCCAATCTGATTATTCTTGTTTGCCATACTCCACTTTCTTCCATTTCCTGTGTCAAATATGGTGCCCAGAATGAACACAGATGTCCAGAAATGGTTTAACCATGGTGGAGTGTGGGAGGCTTCTTAATTCCATTATTCAGGAAGTTATGCTTCCAGCCTGTGAACTAAGAATAGGATCCCAAACTATAAATAATATGATCCCAGCTGTTAAATTTTGAAGCTACCATCTAAACCTCCCCATCTACTGTACATTTGGTCAGCACACTTTCTTTGTTTGGTTATAAGTCACTGAGGGTAATACAGATATGGAGAAAGACAGCTTATATTTAGTATTTCCTTACAGTTTTCTTTAGACATTGAACCTCAACACTTGCACTTAGTACCCTCTTTCCAGACTCCCCTCGTTTCCACATCAATTAGGATTAAATTGACTTGAAAACGATGTTCAGGGGCGCCTGGGTGGCTCAGTCAGTTAAACATCTAACTCTGGCTCAGGTCATGATCCTAGAGTCCTGGGATCAAGCCCCACATTGGGCTCCCTGCTCTGCGGGGAGTCTGCTTCCCTTTCTGCCTCTGCTCCTCCCCCTACTCCTCCTCTATGTCTCTCTCTCAAACAAATAAATAAAATCTGGGATGCCTGGGTGGCTCAGCAGTTGAGTGTCTGCCTTTGGCCCAGGGCGTGATCCTGGAGTCCCAGGATCGAGTCCCACATTGGGCTCCAATCCAGAGAGCATGCCTCTCCTTCTGCCTATGTCTCTGCCTCTCTGTGTCTCTCATGAATAAATGAATAAAATCTTTTAAAAAATAAATAAATAAAATCTTAAAAAGAAAATGATGTTCCTTGGCTCCTTACTATTTCACCTTATACCACCCTCAGGCCATTGAATATATGGATATCTCTTGTCATCTTTTTTTTTTAATTTATTCATGAGAGAGACACAGAGAGAGAGAGAGAGAGAGAAGCAGGCTCCATGCAGGGACCCCAATGTGGGACTCGATCCTGGGACTCCAGGATCACGCCCTGGGCCGAAGGCAGGCACTAAACCACTGAGCCACCCAGGGATCCCCTTCTTGTCTTCTTAAATAGGGTTCTCTACCTGGTTTTCTCTCTGCTCCTGGTCTACCCACCACTCTCTGTTCTCACCTCTTCTGCATAGTCTATGTTTCCAGAACATGCCTGTTCTCTCCCATCCCAGATCTTCTTTCGTCAGGCTGCTTCTGCCAGGTGTCCTGTTGTTCACGTACTACTTCCTCACCTGAGTGTTGACCAGTCCTCCAGGTGTGAGTTACGGTCCTTCCCACCTTCTGCCCAGAACATCCTACGCCCTCCCCGTCATCACTGTAATGGCCTATTAACTTTGGTATTTCCTCTGTGGGATATAGAAGCTGATTAAATATAGGAACAAAATCATGTTCATCATTATATATCTAATAAGATGCCCTGCACATAATACTGTACCGTAAACACTTGCTGAATGAACATACACGGTGGTGGACATTGTCATATATCACCCTTTAACCTGCCTTCTCTGTATTTCATTAGGGTGGGTCGGTCACTCGATTACTTTCTAGATGACTGGAGACAGAGATACATCTCTTCTCCAGAGGAGAAATGACCCCACAAAAGGATAGGAACTTTTCTAGCCATTTGCAGTATAATTTTATTTCCTGTAGGGTATTAGTAACCTTCGAATTAATTTGTAATTATCTACTAATTAAATAGTTTTATTTTTAACACATTAACCCTTTGTTGTGGTTGTTAATCACCCTTCCCCCCAAAATTTGCAGTTGCTTTTTCTTTTTGCTTAGGGTGTTTGTGAAGTAAAATTGCTTTTTTTAATTCAAGTGTTTTTAAGGTAGTCCACTGTATACATTTTCCCCTTTGGGCCCAGCCCCTTTTGTGCTTAGAATGCCCTACTAAGTAATTACCTATTTTTAATACTAACTTTATAAACCCTATGAGGAATTTGTCTGGAGGAAGGAGGTGCAGTTAGTTTCTATCATACTAGCTAGCCCCACTGTATCGCTTCTTGCTCAAGAAGATTGAAACCAACCCAGAACTGAATAGTTCAGGGGTTCGTCTTTTAACAAAGATGGATTGGCTCCAGACAACAAAAACATTCCTCTTCTCACTTGTCTTGCTTTGAATCTATCTTTAAAGGTTCTTTGATTGTTCTTAAACTTGTCTTATTTCAGATGTCACCTTTGGTTTTCCAGCCCAGTCCTGTCAGCCCGTGACCCTCTAAAAGTATTCGTCGTATTTGTACAGAATATAACTCACTGTGCACCCTTGACATGTTGCATATGTTACGCCAAAAATCTCATCTCCTTTGGGAGTTCTCTCTGCAAATACTCCATGTTCTTTGGATACCTCACTCCTCATTCTCTCATTCAGTTTTATTTTTGTTGTTATGAAATTTTCACTTGTAAAGTCTCTCTCATAAAAACAATATTCTTTTGGGTCCATTGAGGCAGCCTTTTTTTTTTTTCCCTTCTGGACTTTTAAAAACTTTCCCTTGTGTCTGGGGTCCTTGTCTGACCACTCTATCCTCTTTTCCTACTATAAAAATTCCAAGTACGATCCCCAAAGCCAAAGAAAGAGTAGATATCTGCCTTTTCCTTTGGAAAAAGCATCCTCATTCTACTCCAGGACTCTGCCACTAAGATACTAGAGCCAGAACTCCACACGACCGAGAACGTGTGTCATTTTCTCGCATCTGTCGTCAAGGGGCACAGTGGGACATTAGCTGGATATGTAGGTTCTTGCTGCTTCTTTGATGTTTTGTTTCATTCGGGTTTATACCGCACTCAGCCGCCTTTAAGGAATGTCTGCATGGACACCTCTGCTGTGAACGGCGTGTGAGTAGGAATAATACCCCGAACCTGCCCAAAGAGACAGGTGCAAGAGCTTTCATCTCTTGCACTAACATAGCAGACTGTGGCCTGGCAGTGCTTGCCATCCAGCCAGCATTGACCCAAGAGTCATGCACTGACTTTCCCAAACCCCCTTTCTTAGGTTTATTCCATGTTCCTTATGTCAGCTCTCTGTTGGTGATTGCCAGCTAGCACAGGATGACTCTGGGAGGTGCTATTGCTGGGGAGAAGGACTGGCTGTCCACACCCTGTCTGGATGAAGTGCCCCCTCTATGTGTGCCCAGGGCCCTACAGAGCCCTGCTCTGTGAAGGCCTGGCACTTGCTCAGTGCATGGGATAGCCGCCCGAGTGAAGCCTGTCCACACCCGCCTCCTACCCCCTGCCACAGAGCAAAATATCTTGTGTGAGCGGATGGAAAACCATCCTGGGTTGGGGGTGGGAGGGAGGTATGCTGTCTGCTATGTTTCTGACACTCCTGCTCAGATGATCCTCGAAATCCCTGACTGGAAACTTCTAAAGGTAATATTAATTGAGAGCCTTCTTCGCACCAAGCAGAGTTCCACACTCTTTACCTGCAGTACCTCCCAGCAGCCCCTCGGGGGTGGCACTGTGATGGCCTCAGTTATCTAGTCTAGGGAAGTGTGACCCAAGCTGGTGAGGTGATATGCACAGGTTCACCCCCAACTCGCTCATGGTGAAGTCAGCATAAAACACAAAGCCACACAGTCAGGCTCTGAGCCAGGCTCCCATCCTCTGTGCGTCCCGGGGGGTCGGGCAGGGCAGGGCAGCAGGGAGCACACGGTGCCTGGCCTCAGGCCTGCGTTGGTGGCCAGAGAGAGGGGGTGGGCGGGGGGAAAGTGTGAGCATCAGCAGAGCTGGGTGTGGAAGAATGAACAAAGGTAAATGCTCATCTCTCCCTCAAGACAGCCTCCAAGGAGGGGGACCTTCTCTTCTTTGGGTCACCACTGTGTCCCTGGCACCTGGCTCAGTGCATGGCCAAGAGCAGACAGGCAGGGAGGGTCCTTGGAGTACATGAGTGAAGAGAGTGTTTCCAGGCAGAGCCACAGCTCAGCCAAGCCCAGAGGCAAGGCAGAGGGTGGCCCTCACAGGAACAGGATTTAGAAGTCAGGATGGCCGAGGGGACAGGAAAGGAGGAGAGCATTT
Source organism: Canis lupus dingo (assembly GCF_003254725.2). Lineage (NCBI taxonomy): Eukaryota > Metazoa > Chordata > Mammalia > Carnivora > Canidae > Canis > Canis lupus. Next base: position 21,209,384 of record NC_064244.1, read on the forward strand.
GAAAAACTTGCTCTGGCAAGGCAAGCCTGATCTCAGAGGGCTTGTTATCATCAAATATTCCAATGTCCCCCTTTCACAGCTGGTAGCAGCAATGCACAGTGAAGGAGAAAGAACCACCCTGTCAGGCATCACCTGCTCGGGCCCTTACGCCCTGAGGCCTGCTGTCCAGACCTGCACAGGGGTCCACTCTATTCAGTCCCTGCTTCTGTTTCCTGTGGGTTTCTTTCTTTCTTTCTTTCTTTCTTTCTTTCTTTCTTTCTTTCTTTCTTTCTTTCTTTCTTTCTTTCAGATTTTTAAAATGTATTTATTCATGAGAGACAGAGACAGAGAGAGAGAGGCAGAGACACAGGCAGAGGGAGAAGCAGGCTCCATGCAGGGAGCCTGACGTGGGACTCGATCCCGGGACTCCAGGATCACACCCTGGGCTGAAGGCGACGCTAAACTGCTAAGCCACTCGGGCTGCCCTCCTGTGGGTTTCTATTTGGATGGCATCAGACCCCCAGCTCCCTTTCCTCTGTAAGGAGTAGGCTGTAGTCCCTTCCCAGCCCTTCTCCAAATAATAAGAGGAATGGCAGTAGTAACAGCCAGGTGTGGAGAGGATTCAGTCTCTCTGTGTCTTCAGAGGCTCGGGTGCAGAACCAGCGTGTGGGCTGCAGAAGGCCGCAGGTGCGTGGTGAGCGGGGTGAGGAAGTGTTCACACGTGGAGACGAACGAAAGCCTATCTGCAGAAGGTGCTCTAGCAGAGCCCGAGTGCCACAATCCAGTTACCGCTCTCTAGGTGTCCAGCTAGTTGGAGGGAAATGCAGAAAGCCCTGTGCCTTCCAGAGCCTTGGATATGTCACCGCACATAAGCTCATCGAAGTGAGCTTCCTGCTCTGCTCACCAGGTCGGTGTCCGTGGTATAGAACCAGCCTGCAGAGCCCGGGCATTCGGATCTCCTGGTGTCCGTGTGCTCCTGACCGGTGACTCAGAGGGGTTGGCCTCAGAGGAGACTGTTGGCCTGTCCCACTGTGGCCCTGGGTTGCATTGACTGGACCTTTTCTTTCCATATCTGCAACAGACCTGTCTGACCTCTGCATCAAGAGCTTGTCCTCAAATTTCAATGTCTTGTTGGAAGATGGGAAGAGTACCCTTCCTTCCTCCCTCCTCCACAGTCCGCAACTTGGCACTGATTAAGAGTTCCTGTGCACTGGAGCTTCCTGGCTGTCCTCAGTGCCTATGATGAATGTCTGGGCCCATTCCTCATCTTCTAAGCTTTAGGCCCAGAGATTGTTAGTATTCCCTGACCTCTGCCCTGCAGTTCCATCTGGAGGGATTGAGATGGACTGTGCTACAGGACTTGTGGCTCCATCACACACAGCAGTGGTCTTCTGGGTGTCAGGGTCCAGGCTAGAAAGTTCCATGCCAGAGCAGCGGCCCTGCACTGCCCCCAAGCCCTGAGTGTGCCCATGACATCCCGACTTCTCTTCCTACATGATGGGAGAAAGCCCCAGGTCCTTTTACTGAAGGTAGAAGCAGCATCCGAGCATCCGCAGCCCCAAAACCTGCTTTCCAAAGATCCTCTGGTAAAGCACAAGCCCTGCTTGTGGAAGGTTGAGCTTTGAAGAATGCAGGGCTATTTCAACTTTTATAATCCGTTGAGTTGCCATGTGAATTTGTTTCTAGCAGAGCCACTCACTTAATCACTTTCGTCTGGGTTTGATAAGTTACAACTGTATTCAGCAGCCAGGAGCCTCAAGGACATGCCTCTGTGTTTCCTTCTTTTAAATCCAGGAGACTCATGGTCAAGACAGAGGTGAAATAATTCGCCAGAGGACATAGGGCAAATAGGGACAAGGTCATTCTCTAAATCAGACTTCTGACGTCTAGCACCGTGGGTCTCCATCCCCTGTCATGTTGTTTTAATATGATGTCACTTAAAGACAACAAAAGGTAGGCTTGAATAGGGGGTAAATTGTAATAAAAGTGGGCAGAACACCTAAAGATTATGGGCAGAGACTCCCCATGCCTGTTATGAAATTATAAAATTACATTATAATAATTTAATTTGTTCTATCTGGCATTTCCATGGTACAGGCTAAGTGTGAGCAGCAGCAAATGGATGCATATTTTCAGTAAATTTTAATTTGCCCGAAGGCCTTTCTGTGTATTCACGGTGAGTTGAATTTCTGGAGGCCGCTGTGAATGTATCTCATTCAAATATCTCCTGGATGTGATAGCTTTATGATTCTTGAGACTTTGTGAGCCTGTGGCTTTCTGGTACCTTCGCTGGGTCGTTGGGCCTTCATTAGCCTGAGAGGAAACTGAAGTGGAGAGAGGAATGTAACATGCTGAGGTGACCCCGAGAGCAGAAGCTCCAACAGTGAGTCGCACTGGGAAGTTGTAGTCATGTTTCTGGAATTTCCTTGTGAGCCACAGAACGGCCCAGGTCAAAGGGCGGATTGTGAGGTGCTGCCGTAGCACATCCGCCCGTCTGGCTGCCTTGGGATGCTCTGTGGTTTAACGGACCAGGCTAAGAGGGGAGGCTTGTCTCTGTGTTTGGGCTGTGGCTGGGATGCTTTGGAAATCTGAAATTTCTATTTGATGGTAGAATTTTAAAGGATAGGATTCCAGGTTTGGAGTGGGGTGGGGAGTAGTGATAACTTTCCTAAACACAGCACATTCTGGAAGTTTCAATAGTTCCCTTTATACAGTCCTAGTGAGGCTTTGATATTTCTTCTTTTATTGTCTCAGGAAGTTACCATCTCTAAGATGAATATGAGTCACAGCACAGTGACTTTCTGTACGGAGATGAACCAAGAGGACATGTGGAAAGTAGGTTCAAAGCCGTATTTGCAGGCTGTGTACCTTGCCTCCTGGCCCCGTGCTCACCCGGCCCTTACCCCACTCCCCGGTGCCTCGGGGATAACCGGCTCCATATAAAGGAAATATAATGGTAACATGTGCTGATAAGATGTCTTTTAGTTTTTCTTTTCTGAAAGCCTTGTGCGTTTGTGAGCTCAGAATCAGTGACCCCGTATAGTCGTTTGTCCCACTGCGTTAGAGTCCAGTGAAAATGTTATCAGCCGTGGAACGAGGTGTGTGTACCCTGGTGTGTGACTTAATTGGCAAAGGACAAGAAGCAAGAGAGGGGCGACATCCAGGCAGTGGCTCAGAGAGCAGGAGGGAGCGGGAGGGAGAGGTGGTTATGTCGAGAACCGAATGGTAATGCAAAGCATATGAAGATGGGCGTTTACTTAGTTTTGAATGTGAAGACAAAAGGTTCCTAATAAAACGTGTTCGCACGTGCCGAACTTGGTAGCCTGCCCTTCTCCACAGAAGGCATCTGAAAACTACCGTTTGGGGGACTTTGTCATTGCTAGTTAATTACTGTTTCTGTTTTACTAATGCCCTGGAGGCCGCATCTGGACAGTGGTCCCTTGCACCAGCAGGAATATACCAGGATGTTGTAGAAGGAAGGATGCCCTCAGACAGAGATATTTATACATCTCCCCTCTTTTCAGGTTCTGTGCAACTTCTTTTTTTTTTTTTTTTTTTAAGATTTTATTTCTTTATGCATGAGAGAGACACAGAGAGAGGCAGAGACATAGGCAGAGGGAGAAGCAGGCTCCCCTGGGGGAACCTGATATATGGGACTTGATCCCAAGATCCCTGGATCACACCCTGAGCCAAAGGCAGACACTCAACCACTGAACCACCCTGGCATCCCCCTGAGCAACTTCTGATCGCAGTTGGCTTCCCATTCATTCCACCTGCAGGGGGAGAATATGTCAGACCTTCCACCTCCAGTATTCTGACCTGTGTGACAATTGTAATTCTCATTCATAAACTAATTGATTTGATTTGATACGTTAAAACCATAGGCAATCTAAAACGAATTCATTGGGAACAAAGCTTCTCAAGATCCTTTTCCTATGGCTGACCTCAAATACTGTCATTCATTTTTCGAGATAAAGTTTCTTTTTTCTAAATTTTTTAACTGAAAAAGAAAAAAGTGTTTGGATGGGATGGGAGGGAACTACCCATTAGCCTACTCCCCTAGCACATCAGCTATTTTATTTTTGTCTCCCAATTCCTGTCCAAATGCATGGTAATTTTATTGGCCGCCTTTATAGCACAGTACACATAGCATTTCATATTCCGCTATGCTCACTTAAGCTAGTATGGTAAATGCATTTCTCTGTTTATGAATAACCTTCCTGATTCCGTGTGTGTCTTAACAGCAAAGTTGGATCAATGGGGTGGACACCTCACTTCCAAAATAACACTTTTCTGTGTATCCTTTGGAATCACAGTGCATTTGGCAGGCCCGTGTTTGGTGTAGAATTGTATTGTAGCAAGACGATTTCTGTTGGAGTGGTAGCCAGCTGACATCTACAAGAAGCCTTGTTCTCCAAAAGGATTTCCTCTGAGGGGGATGCCAATGCTGCAATTGTGCGTGAGCAGCTGAAAATGAAAACAAGCAAAGCAGTATTATTTTACAATTGTTAGTATTCAAAAGAAAATTTCAGTATGCGTGGAAAGCCAGACAAAGCTACAGATGTCCACTCTGTCCCCGTACACACCCAGAATGGTAAACCTTTTCTCAACTGATGAGAACAGGATACTCCAGTCTTCCTTCAATATGAAACAACAAACCATCCCCCCTTTGAGAAAAAAAAAAAAAAAAAAAACAGCAGCACCGTCAAAAGACAGGCGTACTTTCAAAAACATGATGATTCAAAGTTGAGTTTCCGTTTGGACGCACTTCTCTGGACTGCCTTTTTTTCAGGGACGTTTTGCCTTCCAAAAGAGAGGCAGCTTATAAATTCTCCTGTTTAAAATAGGGAGCATGCTTATTTAAAAAATTCCCCAGAACTGAAAATTGAGGCTTTTTTTTTTTTTTAAGAGAAGAATGAGCTTGGAAAACTCTGAGTAGATCTTAACATCTTGGTGTATAGTTTATTCCTTCAACTGCTGAGCAGATAAGGTGAGATTATTTAACGGAATGAGAATTTTCTTTTTCAGATGAAAATGAGAGCCTCACAGTAAACTTCTAGGTATGGCTATGCACTCGGTGTCACGTCATGCTTTGTGTGCTTTGAAATATTTTGAGAAAATTATATGCTACCTCTTTATGATTGCAGTTAAAACTTCATTTGATACAGTAATGCCTTGGCGATACCAACTTCCCTTTGTTTTTATCAGATTTATTTGAATGTGGTTAAGGAAGTCAAAAACGTGTTTATATCCTTAGCTTTTTAGGATTAAATGAAGCTTAAAACTGTGGGTTCTAAAGATGCTAAGGGCCAGCAGCATTTTTTTTAAAAAATTCTCTTCCGTTCCCACCCTTCAGAGAATTTTCTGAAACCTGTAATAAATGTCTGTAAAGGAATTTCATAATAGTATGCTGGATGGTTGTAGCACTTTTCTTCCTTGAACTTCCACTGTCCTAACTTCCACTGTCTTAACTTAATTCTTACGATTAAGAGCTGAACTGCTGGAAATCTGTACCTTTTACACTTTGGACTCGTTTCACCAATTTCCCTCACTCCTCTCACACCCCAGCTCTGGCAACTACCAGTCTGTTCTCTGTATCCACGAATTTGGTGTTTTGTTTATTTAGATTCCACATGAGATCATTTGTCTTCCTCTGACTTAATTTCACTTAGCATCATGCCCTCAGGACACTATCCATGGTGTCATCAATGGCAAGATTTTCTTCTTTCTTTAGCTGAATAATATTCCACTGTGTACCTACACCACCTATTCTTTATCTGTTTATCCACCAATGGACACTTTGGTTTCTGTGTCTTACCAATCATACAGAATGCTGCAGTGAAAATGGGGCAACATATGTCTTTTTGAATTAGTGTTCTCCTCTTCTTCGGGTAAATACCCAGAATTGAAATTCCTGGATCATATGGTGGCTCCATTTTTAAGTTTTTGAGGACCCTCCGTACTGGTTTCCACAGCGGCTACAGTAATGGGACATTCCCACCAGCAGTGCATGAGGGTTCCCTTTACTCCACATCCTCATCAACGCTTGTTATTGCTTGACTTTTTCATAATAGCCATTCTAACACATGTGAGGTTGATATCTCATTGTAGTTTTAATTTGTATTTGCCTGATGATGAGTGATGTCGAGCATCTTTTCATATGTCTGTTGGCCGTCTGTATGTCTTCTTTGGGGAAGTGTCTATTCAGATCCTTTGCCCATTTTGTTTAATAGGATCGTTTGGGGCTTTGCTATTGAGTCATCTGCATTTGTTATATATTTATTAATAATTATGGGACGCCTGAGTGGCTCAGCGGTTTACTGTCTGCCTTTGGCCCAGGGTGTGATCCTGGAGTCCCGGGATCGAGTCCCATGTCAGGCTCCCTGCATGGAGCCTGCTTCTCCCTCTGCCTGTGTCTCTGCCTCTCTCTCTGTCTCTCATGAATAAATAAAATCTAAAAAGAAAAAAAAATAGTTATTAACCCTTTTTCAGATATATGATTGGAAAGTATTTTCTTCCATTTAGTAGGTTGTCTTTTCATTTTGTTGATGGTTTCCTTTGCTGTGCAGGAGCTTTTTTTTTTTTTTGTTTAACATTTGTTTTTATTTAAGTTTGATTTGCCAGCATACAGCAGGAACTTTTTATCATGATGTCTGCCCACTTATTTATTTTTTGAAGCTGATGGATTTTTAAAAATTAAGTCTGTCAGCTAGGATGCCTCCTATGTGCAAAGTTGGTGGATTCTAATGGGATTGGAGCCCATTCTCCTTTTAAGGCAGTGAACAGAGTTAAGAGTTCAAAGAATGAATTGGAGTTTTCATAGACCCATCTCTTGTCCATGGCCACCAGCTTCAGCATATATGTGCAAAATGGCAGACCCTTGGAGTGAAGGTTTCCTTGGTTTTTACTCTATTTTAACCTCTGTTGAAGTGCCAGTGAGTAGGTGAAACTTCTCGTGGTGCATTTTCCAGAGCCGAGGACTGCTAGGTCATCCTTATAACTCAGATTCAAGAGACTTTATTTTGGCTCCATCCAAGCACGTGTGCTATTTTGGTTAAGATCCCAGAACTAGGGAAATCTGACTCGTTGGTAGTTGGAAGGGGTGGCTCCTTCTGAGGAAGGAATAAGAATTTTCCCACAGGAGTCCCTGCCAGCTTTGGACATGCTGACAGCGGGCAATCCCTGTTGAACAGGAAGAGAAGATGCTACCTATTGTGTCATTCCTGGAGAAAGTGCTCGTGAGAAGGGACTGCGGTGGCTGTAATGAGATGAGGCCAGGATCTGCTCATGTGCTTCCCTCCCCTTGAGCTGCGTGCAGTGGCTGCCAGCTGGGCAAAAAAGGGTGGTTTCATTGGGGGCTCTGGAGTCATAGAAAAATACGCGGACCAGAAGGAAGCTTCTGGGTCTTCTGGTCTAGACGGTGAGGTTAGAGCCAGCTCTTCCCTGTTGTGAGAGCCAGTTGGTACATCTTGGGGAATTCTGCATGCCAGAGGTAAAACATCATCATTATTAAAATCAAATTCTATGGATTTAGAGTACATTAAAAACAAAGGTAATAAGTACTCAAAACCCATCACTAACGGATAGAAAATTCCCTAATTATTTGACTATACTATCATCCACGCCCCTGGGCTTATTTAAGTGTACAGTATGTGTAGAAGATATATTTGTCAGGACGGTAGCTTAAAATCAGACCCAGTGAAAGTATCTGGAGTGTGGCAGGACAAGTTTTGGTTAAAGTGGTGGCCAGCTGACATCAATGAGAAGCCTCATTCTTTAAAGGATTTCCTTTGAGAGCATTGCCAGGGCACTAGCAAATGCTACGAATTAAGGCTTTTTCCTCCCAGAAAGCCAATGATTCAACATTTCAGCAGCACTTCCCTGGGCTCAGCCCACTCCCTTTTGTATATGAGACGGGGCTGCAGAGATGAAGGGACACTTGTCCAAAGCCTTGCAGCCAAGACCTGACGTGGGTCTCCGCAGGCCTTTCGGGGTGCTCTTTCTCTTATGTCGCCAGCAGTGTGAGTAGGGAAAGGAGCAAGGGTTAGGGGTCAGGTATAGCCGTGACTGGCTCCTGGGTTCCTCTATCACAGGTGAAAACACTGGAGGGACTAGGTAATAAACAATTAACACAGAAATTCTGAGGAAAAGGAGTTCCCAGAAATCAGATGCAGTTCCCAGAGGGGTGCTCATCTGCTCCAGGGTGCTCAGTAAAGGACAAGGTGGCAGAGCCCAGATACTGAAATCTGTCCCTAATGTGTGGGGATAAAATTATTGAATGGAAGAATGATTAAAGCATGAAACACTTATCACCAGCTGGTGTTAGGTTAGGAATGTGTTTGCTAATTTATTTTAGATCTCCCCCTTAAAAATGTAAGCTCCCCGCGGACAGGAACCTTGTCTCGTGTGCCGCTGTGCACCCAGCTCCCAGAATAGTGCCTGGCACGTAGGAAGTGCTCCATAAGTATTTTTGAAGGAAGGAAGGAATGAACCAGTCCTGCCACTCCTTGGCATTGTCTGGCTCCATCTCCCAGGGCAAGTTTTGCCTGGCGGAGTCCAGCACAGGGGCCCCGCTCACCCTTTGTCAGGCTGCCAGACCCTCAGTGACCATCATTTGTCTTTCTTTGTAGATGACGGAGGGCCGTCGATGTCAAGTACATCTTCTCGATGACCGGAAGCTGGAACTCCTAGTACAGGTAAATGACTTTTGGCCAACGTTCTAAGTTTCTTCTGAGGCTGGTGCAGTTTAGACTCCCAATTCAGCTGACGGGTGGGGAAGAATAAAATGTTTTTTAAATTGGTATCTGGTAGAGATAGAGAAGGGCGGCGCACCATGGCATTTCTGTGTGTGAGTGCTATTTTTGATCATTCTGTTTCTTGTACACCACGCCTAAGGCATTCAAGGCCAGATGTATATCTAACCTATTGTTGCAAATCTCGAGAAAAGGAAATTCCTTGACTGCCATTAGCGATTTCTACTTGCAGGAGTTCACTATAATATAACGTAAATCCGTCTTGCGGCACCTGGAGCTGATTTGGTCATCTTTGCTACTTGGAGAGGGGTGGAAAACCATTTGCTGTTTTCAGGGTCATCTTTCATGGGTGTGGGGAAAGAGAGGCAGTCTCTTGGCTCTGTCTCCCCTCCGAGGGCTGAGTAAGCCTCATCCCGTGTGTCCACATTGTGTCACCCTTGAACATCTATGTGTCCATGGACAGCAGGAAATCATTCAGTCCATCTCCAAACTGCGCACCCATCAGAGTCAGAGAAGTCTGATTCTGATTGAAATCAGAGATCCTGGTCTCGTTCAGCTGACTCGAAAGAAATCATTTTACTTAGAGCCCTAAAGAATCACAAAGCTGCCCAACATGATTTAAAGAACCTTAATTCCAAATCTGTTGTTCAACTCCAACTTTTATAACCGTATTTGCTTGAAATGCTCAAATGTCTATCACAGTCTTAGGGCAGTGCTCCTCATTATCCAGAACACTTTGCCAAAGAAGTTGTAGTTCATCAGTAGGTTGAAATGACACCTGCATCCTCATTCACTGGGGAGGGATGATATTGCTGCAATGGGAAGATTTTCACAGAGAACTACTCTTATCTCATGTTCCCTTGGATTTGAAAATTCGAATCGCTAATTTAAAGAAGTTAATACTTTAAATTAGATTTAAATTATAAAGGCAACGTAGGGAACAGAGAAAGTAGGGAAAAGCTCATAATCACAGCACTCACTCACCTGCTAGCTTCATTTCAGCAAATTTCTTTCCAGCGTTTTTCATACTTCTGTTTCTTACATGGTTGTATTGTAATGTGTAATTGTATTTTATTTTTCCTCCTAACATTGCGTTTTATTGGCATTTTCCAAGTTACTTTAAGTTCATCTTTGTTAATATCAGCATAAATTCCAGAAATGGATATACCATTATTGTCTAATCGTTCACCCATTTGGGTACATTTAAGGCTTTTGTTTGTTTGTTTTACCGTTTTTCTGCTATTACCAGTAAATGTCATTAATTTATCCCTGTATATAGAGTTCTCCCATGTTTTGGATTATGACCTTATTAGGCTAGGTTCCAAGACCCATGGTCTTATTAAGAGTCAAACTTGTGGTTTGGATTCAGGGGGGGAGGTGAGGCAGTAGATAGTAGCTGTGAAGTGAGCAAGATCTCTCCTGTTAGCGAAATCACAAAGTGGAGCTTTCAGTTGTTAAGAATCAGCATGAAGAATTTATAGGTGAGTGCCCCAGTGTTTTTTCGATACTTTTTTTTTTTTTTTTTTTAAATCAACTCTTAGAGGCTTAGAAAGCAGCCAGTCTCTGAAACAGGAAACGAGACTTCAAGTGGCTGTGAAGTATGGTGTGTCAGGGGAAGATGTGAGTCAGGGCATTGGAAGGTGGACTTGAATCACAGAAAAGATACTTAGTTGCTTCTGTTCATAGCTTTGGAAGGGTGATCCTCAGCCCTTCACAATCCAGAAGATGTCGAATTAAGCCAAGCAAGAGAAGTCATATTCTTCCCACCCTCTTTGGAACACATGTCACATGTTACTCCCTCTTTCTAGAACTCTGCTTCCCGTGCTTGCACCTCTATGCCTGGCTGGTTTCTGCCAAGCCTCCAGTTCACAGCCTAGAAGATGCTTTTTCCCCAAGCTCTTGGCTCTACCTGCTGCTCCTCCCAAGTCTGGTTCTTAGCTGAGTCCCCCCACCCCCACACATCCCTTTCACAGCACTGTCACAACTCAATGTCACAGCTCACTGTCCTTGCCTGTTTACCTCGTTGCCCAGAGCCACCAGTGGTTGGAGGGCTGGGTCTACACTGTGGTCACTGTGTATACCCAGCACCCAGCCCCATGCCTGGCACAAATGTCACTAAACAAATCCTTGTGGAATGAAAGAACAGGCTAATCCCAAAATGCCTTGGTATTATTTCCCCTAAGGACTTTTTGTCATAGAACCAATTGCTTGGCAGGGGATTTAGTTTAGCACAAAAAACCATAGATAGAAAAAGGAACACTTCTGAACTCCTTTCGGCATTATTACAAAGCAGACTTCAGCAAAATACAGAGGAGCAAGGTTAAAACTATTGGCCGGACACCAAGTTAAATATGACTTTTCTTTCTCCTCTACAAAATTCCCTTGTCCAGGATTATGTTCTTTTGACAATCCTTTCTTAAAGGGAATCCCTCTTGAGTTCATTTGGACCAGTGCTAGTTTTTCATAGAACATTTGGGTCCCATACTTGTCTTTTTGATACTGTAAGTCCAGAGAGTGACAACCTTGCAGGTTCATTTATACTGTAGTCATCAAAGTACATTAAGTGCGGAAGGTTTTGCTGTTGTCGCTGTGAAGTATTTCAGCCTATTTGTAATGAGCTTTAGATGAAGAAGCGCCCTTCTGTCTTCTTCTTTTTTTTTTTTTAAAGATCTTATTTATTTATTCATGAGAGATACACAGAGAGGGAGGCAGAGACACAGGCAGAGGGAGAAGCAGGCTCCACGAAGGGAGCCCGACGTGGGACTCGATCCTGGGACTCCAGGATCACGCCCTGGGCTGAAGGCGGCGCTAAACTGCTAAGCCACCCGGGCTGCCCCCCTTCTCTGTCTTCTGATCTGGGTTTGCGGAGATGGGGTGGGTGGGTGTTTACCTGACCAGGTTTGTAAGATGGAGAGGCAGGATTGGAGGAGGTGTTTTCTCTCCCACAGAGAAGCAAGTGAGTTTACACAAGAGTGGTTGACATTAGAAATAGCAGCAGGAGTGGGAGGTCTAGTTTTTCAGCCACTAGGTAAGAGATGCATCAAAGGCAACATCTCATAAAACTCCAGCAGCATAAAAGAAAAGTGAGATGTCTTGGAATTAGCAACTAATAAGGATTCTTCCCCCCTCCCTCCCACCAGATGGATTCTGGTAACCAGACACCCAAACAGATCATTTCCTATGGTGGCATAGACCTGGCCCCTGTGACTAGCGTTTCCCTTCTTCGAGTTATGGAGCAAAATGGCCATAATCTCAACAGTTAATGCTTCTTACAAAGCCCTTTGAGATTACTGAGAGGAATCTGTGCTTCCAAATCCCTGATTGCCCTGAGTAAATCCCACATTACCCTTACAGGGGTAAGGGCAAAGGTCAAGAGTACACATACTAGGATTGAATATTTGGAAGGTTCTCCTTAAATCCTTAAATTCCACTTAAGGACAGCAGGGGAATGATGATGTGAACTTTCAGTAACAAAACCAAGCCTCCAACCTTGATCATCTCTATGTGGCAGGTGTCCGGCTAGATCCCTCCGTTCCAACCTAGAAACAGGAGAGAGTGTTATTTGCCCTGTTGCCCAAAACTGTTTCAACCAATTAGAAATGTACTCAAAAAAAGCCAGCATCAGAATGAGAGAGGGGGCACCCAGGTGGCTCAGTGGTTGAGCGTCTGCCTTTGGCTCAGGTCATGATCCCAGGGCCCTGGGATCGAGTCCCACTTTGTGTTCCCCGCAGGGAGCCTGCTTCTCCCTCTGCCTATGTCTCTGCCTCTCACTGTCTCTCATGAATAAATAAATAAAATCTTAAAAAAAAAAAAAAAAAGAATGAGAGAGGCTGCCATTATGTATGCCTGTCAGCCTCCTCCTGATGCTTATGTAGCCAGCTAAGAGAGTGTTGTGAATGTTTTGTATTAAAGTAAAATTCTCAAGTCTTATCTTCATATGGTTATTTCTTTAAAATTAGTTTCTCCATTTTTCTCCTGCATATTTTGAAAGCCAAGAAAGGGAAATGTCCTTTTTAGCCTTAGTGAGAATCATTTAAATAAGACGAAGAGTGATTTCCTGACAGTGAAGGTCAATAGATGGAGTCCTAGAAGCTGTATAAGGAAGATCCTGGACTCTTTCTCTTGAATTTCTTAAAAATAGAATAGATTTTTCACTAGATTGGAATGGCTGAGGTGTGGCCCTTCCTTATTAGGAATCACACCTGGTTCTCCTGAGGCTTATGACATTATGTGGCATCCTTTCTTACAGGAAGACAGGCCAGCACAGGAAAAACAGACATGTGCCTTCAACACGTTTCAGGGTTTTACCCCAGCACTGGAGATGAGTAGATGTTGTACTCTGCTGGCAGGAACTCTTCCCTCAGATGATAGAGCTTTACAAATCAGAATCCTCTCCACCCCCACAACTGCCACAAGGAACCCCACTTTTTGTTTTGTTCAGGAAGCTGTCCCGTGATGTCACCAGTTTTCTTGGACTGTTGTGCCTCTCCCTCTGACCCAGTCTCTCAGTGGCCGTTGGCAGCACTTTTATAACCATCCACTTCTGTTAAAATAGAGGAACAGTGTCCTGTGATTCTAAGAAGTGGAGCAAACTTCAGCATTTTTTCCAAGAGAATGAGAGATAGTAGCTGGGTTATTGTTGTACATTACACAGTGTCCCTAATTCTGAGAAAGCCGGGGGACAGAAACATCGGGAAAGATCTGAAGCTGGATGGTTTAGCAGCAGTGGCAGCGTTTGAAACATTGGCAATCCAAACCGACACGTGGCGTCAGTGTAAAATATATACCAGATTCTGAAGGTTTCGTATGAAAACAAAAACACCTTGTTAATTCTTTTATATTGCTGATTCCATGTTGAAGATGAACTATTTGGAGTATATTAATTAGGTGAAATAAAATATGTGATTAATTGAAATTAATCACACCTGGTTTAATTGGACTACTAAAAAATTTTTATTTCATATTGGATTCACATTTGTGGTTGACATTGTATTTCTGTTGGACAGTTATCTCTAAAGGATAGAGAGAAGATAATTTAAACAAGAGAAAAGATTGTGGACACAGTCAAATTACCCAGATTTAATACTGGATGTCCTCCACAAGATTGACCACATTTTATAGTTCCTCATAGCGGTCGCTGGGGCATGTCTTATTTAATTTTTATGTTGACTATATAAAGCCGGCACTAATTCAGATAAGGAAACAGAAACTCAGGAAGGTCAGATAACTTGCTGGAGGTCACATAGTAGTAGTAGTGTATACAGCTTGAACATGGGTTATTTCCTGACCTCCTTTCATTGCACCATATATATATAAAATATATATAATAAAGACGCAGGACATGGCCCCTATGCTGGTCCCTATGCTGGTCCCCAGCAACAGCAGCAGAAACAACTGGAATTAAAGCCTTCGACCCGCTCCCCCCACCCCCATCTCAAGTCTTGACCAAAGATGGGCTTACCCAGGTCATTTCATTTCTCTGATCTAAATTCCTAATCTGTCTGGTGAGGATCTGAACACGTGACACACGTGGTGAAGGATTTCCACATCAGGTGTCAACCTCAGGGTATAAGGTGTGGAAGAAACAAGCCATAGCAGATTAAACCTTCTGATCATTTTTCTTTGAGAACCATGCTGCTGGTGATACTCCTGCTTAGAGGTTCAGGAAGTTGCTATGGGCCCCCAGTCAGGCAGCATGGAGGGCAAAGTAAATATTCTGGCCTATTATGGGCTTAAAAAAAAAAACTATAAAAAGTCTGACACTCTAATAGTGCTACCTAGAATAAATGAACAGACTTGGGTTCTCTCCATGTGCACACCCCACATACACACTCACCCTCACCCTCTATCCTCAGCTGCGTCTGTGGTTAAGGATGTTCTGTTAAAAAAAAAAAAAAAATTACAAGGGATTATTTTCTACCAAATAAACCAGGAATTCCCCCAAAGCACATGTTGCCAAGAAAAAAGAAAAAACCGGAGTTGGTTCCCTATCTGCCCAACTGAGAAGGATGGTCTGCTTTGCTTTGCCGGCCTGTCCACTGAAGCGTAAACCAGGTCTGCCATCTGCTCCTGTCTGGTCTGAATTCACCAGGAGGTACAGTGTCAGCCAGGAGTTGGGAGTCATGTGCAGGAGCTGGAAGCAGACTAAGGGACTCGGGTTAGGAACCTTCTGTCCGGGACCTCCCAGGCCACCTCATAAAACCAGAGCCAGAAGGGTGTCAGGCAGCACTGCTTCGGGCTGACCTCAAACTTCACCATGATTGCCATCATCATTTCTTAGGCTCCTCTTTGCAAAGTCGGGTCCTCCACTCAATGAGCCAGACAGATGTCTTTCCAGCCCCTGGGGGTGGCTGATAATATTTAAAGTTTTGAAGGCGCATGAAGCAAATCAATGTTCAGGTGTAGATTAGAGGCAGATAACACAAGGCTAGCACTACATGTCATCGAGCGTTCATTTAGTGGCCTGGAGGAATGAGAAATAGTCCACAGAGCATACCCTGGGGTGACACAAGCAGCTAACGAGGCTCCCCCTTGGCAAGGAGGGAGGGACCTGTACATCTCCCTTCGCCAGCAAGGGCTGTGACGGAGCAGTTGGTGAGCTGTGCTCTGGTTGAGAACAAAAGAGACTCTCGGTCTCCCTGTGGGGCAGTGATGGAGGGAGGAGCGTCAGGATCCAGCAGATTGATGCAATCATCCAGGGGCCCCCGCCCCCAACACACAAGCACACACAGCTCCTGGACCAGACAGCTCATCCGGCACAGGGTGAGGAGAGGAGGCCGGCTGCGGCTAGAGGGGGGTCCAGGCTCTGGTTCTGAGCAAAACCCCTTCCTTCCTTCCTCCCCTCTCCCACCTGACCCTCCCTGTGAACTCCCTCCACCCCACCCCGCCATTCTCCCTTGACTCTTATTTTAACCAGTTTTAAGATGTATTAGCTGGAACCATTTGAAGTGGCTGCTCTGGGGCCAACTTTGTCCTGCAGAAGGGACCGTTTCATATGGTTCACACCAAATGGGACAGAGAAGGAGGAAAGGGAGAGGGAGACAGAGCAGCTCCTGGCCTTCCCAGGAATGACCCTCCAGAGAGTTGATTTCATGCTTTTGCTTTGGGGTCGCTGCTGAATTGCTTTTTTTTCTTTGATCCCTTTACAAAATCATTTCCACGTATTCTCCAAAGTAGCCAGTAGGAGTGTTGGCAGATAAGGAGCCTCGGGAGATGGCTGTAAACCGGGGGCTTCTAGTTTTCATCTCTCTGCTCATGGAGGAGAAGAAAGGTGGAGCAGGGGTGGGGGGGTGGGCAGGATAAAAACAAATTTAAGGGCAGCCTGGGTTGCTCAGCAGTTTAGCGCCCAGTGCGTGATCCTGGGGACCCGGGATCGAGTCCCACGTGGGGATCCCTGTATGGAGCCTGCTTCTCCCTCTGCTTGTGTCTCTGCCTCTGTGTGTGTATGTGTGTGTGTGTGTGTGTGTCTCATGAATAAATAAATAAAATCTTTAAAAAAAATTTAACACAGTACAGTTCAGCAAAACGGGAGTAGTTGTGTTTATAGGGGAAAGACACATAAAAACACACATATGTGCACACACCCCTAAGAAGAGTATGGCACTGGAGAGAAAAGTGGCCATCTGGAAGGGATTGGCGTCACAGGAATCTGGGAGTTAGCAAATCTGGGTGTTTTTTGTCTTTTATCCATAACTCACAGATTGGTTTTTGGCACATTGCTCAATTTAAATACTTGCTCATTTGGTAAATCTCTATTGTTCGTCTGCCAGTGTGCCCTGCCGATCTAGGTGCCTCCCTTTGGGGCAAGAGGTTATGTGTAGAGGTGAGACAGTATTCAGGCCCTCAGACGATTTACACATCCAGGGCTGGGGGTTCCTCTTCCTGAAATGGGCTGCATGTTCTCTTTCCCTACCTCCTGTGGTTGGGACAGCCCCCTCTTGGGTGCAGCTCTACCAACTGCACCCCGTCCTCCCTTGTAAGGAGGGCAGATGTGTTCATTCTCACAGCTCTGCCGCTCCCAGTTCCACCCAGCCCACAGATGGCAGGAGGGAGGAAGACACCTCTCCTGAGAAATTACAGAGTTGTTAGGTGTCCGGGAATTGAGAAAACTGAGGAAATCTCAGCTGCTGTATATTTTTCTCTGACTCTTGCACCCCTGTGAGCCTTCCCCATAGCCCTTCATTTTGTCTGCTCTCCTGTTCCCTCGCTAGCCCAGCACAGAACTAACAATTTTGCTGTCAAAGCAACACGGAAGATTTCCAGATTCGCCACAGCCGAGGCACACACCTCAGCTGCCTGCTGGGTATGTGAAGTGGCCTCTCGGGTGGCAGCTCGTTCTCCACACAGCCACCTCACATCATGTTCTTCTTGCACCTTCTTCGAAGGTGAATCCACCAGTCTCCAAGGCAACCAAGCTTGGGAACCCAGAGTCCTGTGCTCACTTCCTCCTCCACTCCATTCCTATCTTGAGGTGTGGCCAAGTCTTTCTTTCTCCAGTTGCCATTACCCTTAGGCAAGCATTCACCACCTGGCTTTGACACTACCAACACAGGTTGCTCATTGTCACTGCTGTTTGCTTGGGATCCTATAGCAGCCTCCTCGCTGACCCCCGTCACTCCACATTTTGGCCATTCCAGTTGGTCCTGCACAACACAACCAGATTATCCTCCCATAGAAGTACGGCTTTGTGACATGTCTCTGCACAGAAACCATCAGCTATTCATTCTGTTTGAGTTCCACTGTTGGACTCTCCTGTCCCTCCATCATTTGACTCATCCTTCTTACAAGAGCGGAATATTTAAGACACGAAGAGTGTCATGTTGCCCCTCAGTGCCCTGCTCTGGGTGTGCCCTCGGGGGTCATAGTGCCCAGCCTCAGCCCAGCAGAGCTGGCACCTGGCATTTTGTGACTGTGGGAAGTTATATTCATGGTCACGGATGGAAGTAACCACGTGACCCCCCAGTAGTCCTTGAAACCAGTAGTTTTCAAACTTCTCTTCCTTGCGGAACCCTCTGTCTAGTACATGTTGGTGGAGGAGGTCTGAATCCCACCTGCTGTCCACCACCTCTTACAGCGATTCACCTGAGGGGTCTCTGTAGAGACCTCCCCTCAGGGCTTGGAACTCACTATTCTAGAGAGAAAGCAGATGACAGAAAACATAAGTATTCCTTGCTGTATGTAAATGAATGCTTTCCTGAACAGTTAAGTGTAAATCAAATTTTAATTACATAAACCATCTTTTGAATGTTATAACAAACTTTACAGCTTTGTGATTAATCATCACATTAGCTAATTGAGCACTTCTTTCTGTAGCAGACTGTGTTCTCAGTGCTTCAGATATGCTATACCATCAGCTGATGATCACTTCACAAGTCTGGAAGAGGTGGGTCACTGTCACTTCCCATTTTTCAGATGAAGACATTTCAGCACAGAGAAGTAACTTTTTTGGAGTGGCACAGCCAGTAAAGAGTAGTGAAGAGTAAAGACCTGATTCAAAGTGGAGGCCATGTGACTCCAGAGTAAGAGCAGCTTCAGTGTCCTGAGAGCACAGGCTTTGGAGCCAGACGGCCTGGCCTCAAAACCTGACCAAAATTCAAAATTGGCCAAGGCCGGGGATTACTATCTCTAAATCTCAGTAGTTCTGTCACCTTAGCCAATTACACCACCTGTTTGAACTTTGGTTTCTTTATCTGTAACCCGGGAAGAATAACTACCTCCAGTCTTCCTGCTGTAATTTTATCTGTAAACTGACACTACTGGTATCCTAGTGTTGTGGAAAGGATTCACAGATTAGAACATGTAAAGCGCTCAGCAGATGTCCTGGCACCTCATAGGCACTGTCTTGGCCAGGCATCGGGTGCCGGGCTAGACCACTTAGTAGCTGCAGTAATCTGGACAAGCCGTGCGCCTTTGCTACCTCATCTGTAAAATGAGGATATATGCTACGTCAGCTTTTAGGGGAAATGCTTTAAATTTCCTGTGTTAGGACTTTGTTAGGACTCTGTACAAGGCTTTATGGTATATTTGTGGATTTTGTATAAGTTCACACAACGGTGATGAAGCAGATCTTCACTGCTTCACCTTCCAGGCTTCCCTACACATCCGCCCCTAATGTTTTCACAAACACTGGTTAGCAATGCCAATCCTTCCAATGTCATACATAACTCATGACAAGATCACTTGAGTACAGGCATGCAGATAACCACCTAGATCAGTGAATTGGGTTTTGACCTCCAAGTGTGTCAAAGTATGCTAGTCACTTACCATTCTTCAAGACAAAATAGAAAAAAAATGTTTCTGATGGTGGCAGCCTAGTACCTTCTGAGTGACCCCATCCTTACTGCTTCCTGTTCAAGTGATGCTGACCACAGTTATATACAGATGGATCATATTGGCTGTGATGTATGGGAAGGTAGGACCAAAGGCAAATTCTTTCCCTTGTAGACAAGTTAGTGATTGGTTTCCCAGCCTGTTACTCATGAATTCAGCTGCTCTCAAGTTCACCTATTAACTCTTGTTTCCCATTAAGGGTTGTGTCCTTTATAGAGGCTGCGGCCTGCTAGCCAGATTGTGTAGTGCACAGCAGGGTGGACGGTTTGGGGCATTTAGGTGTGTTCAGTGCAGCTCTGTGAGGCACAGAAGAACACGTGTCTCACCAAGCCTGCTGGATCCTAGCAGCCTTTGATGAAACCCGGGAGAACCTCATGGCTCCGGAAATGCCCTACTGCCAGTTCAGAACCCATCAAAATTTTATTCTTTAAGGGAAGACAATTTTAAAAGCCCAGCAGAGTCTTTTGAGGATAGCGGTAGATCCGGACAATGATTCCAATATTTGACATTGTTGTTAGAGCCTAGGACATGTTACAGTATTAAAGTGGGCCATATGTTGGTATTATAAAACTCCTTTGTCAGCTTTCCTAACCTATAATAGGGTTCGTGATTTTATAAAATAACAAAAAGTATCATTGCATTCCTACAAAGGTCTTTGTGAACTTAACTGATTTCTGCAGATGACCTCAATTCTCCATATCATTTTACCATATATCCTCAAGAGCCAGGGGGGTACAGGGAAACCTCTGCCTTCTCACCTGCATTTTGGAGATTAAATAAAATGATATTTATACCAGTGAACACTGTGATATCAGAATGCCTTCAGCATTCAGTTGGCTCTCTGAAACAAACACGTGCGCGTGTGCGCGTGCACACACACACTGCATAAATCTTAGGGTGTAGCTCTGTCACAGAACCCTAAGTTCAGCGGCAGTGTCCTCACCAAATTGTACTCATAAGCATGAAGAGAAATAATAATTTTCGTGTGCAGCTTCATTTTGAGCACAGTGAAATCAAATGTAGTCAGTTCAAGGGAAAATCCTTGACTTGTGTCCTTGCCAGCCGTAGCTAGACTGCTTATGGGCTGGCTGCCGTATCTCCATGCAACAGGTTGGAAAGCAGCAAAGGGAGTCGTTCCTCTCATTAACTCTTTTTCTTACAGGGGAAGAAAATCTCAGATTGCCTTCCCCATCTCTCACATCCCTGTTGCACTCCAGACCATAGTTGGTTCATATTGCCCTGTATGGACCAGTCACTGACAAGGGGAAGAGGAGGGGTAGGATTCGTGTGATTGGATTAACTCAGTGATTCTCACAGTGCAGTCCTGGATTGACAGTATTAGCATCAGTCAACAACATGTTAGAAATGCAACTTCTCAGGCTCCATCCCAAACAGAGCCAGAATGTGATCCAATAGACTCAGCCTCTGGAGCTTCTGTGTTTTCCCAGCACATTCAGGCAGTCGTATTGAGGCTTACCGTTCTGGAGCTTCCCTCTGTGGCTCGGAGTTAGGGCCCCTGTGATGCAGTGGTTTCCAGACTTTGGCATTTAAGAGACCAGAAAATTTAAAGATAAAGGGAAATTTAAAGATAAAGATAAATTTAAAGATAGGGCTGGAAGGTTTGCTTTTTGCCAAGTAAGGAGAATAAAAAATATTGCAGCCTGCTTTTATCTTCATTTGTGTAATAAAAGCAAAAACGTGAAAAAGAATAGGAAAGCAGAATAAAAATATCTTTTAGATAAGATACGTTTAAATTTATGAAAAATTTACATATGCTGATCTTATTTTTTTTGTTGTACCACTGACCTGTGGACAGGTATACTGGGGCTTAGGAGCCACTGATGTGATAAAGCTCACACTTAGGCTAAAATCAGATCCAGGTTTGAATCCTGGCTCTTATTAAAATACTTACCTTTATGAACCTCAGCTTTCTCATTGCTAAAATGGGAATTATAGTAACTGCCTTGTAGGGCTGTGATGAGAAATCCAGATAATAGAGTCAAGTACTCGAGTCATGGGTGCCCAGTGAATGGTCACTGGTATCACCAAAACATTGACCATTGTTGGACAGATGAAGAAATGCATGAAATAGCTATCAAATTAAAACTTCTCCTTCCTTCAATCTCTGATCTCTATCCTCGTTTATTTGTGACCGAAGGAACAACCAAACTATTTTTCAGTGAGTCCAAATGTATGCACTAAATGATACTCAATGAGAAAGGAACATAGGAATGGGGCACAGACTCAGCAGTGATTATTCTTGGGATAATCATTTGAATTCCTAAAATTCATCCAGCCTTGGGTTTGGCTGTCCCTTGGCCTCCCAACACCTCTGTCTTCACATGCTTAGCTGTTTAATAATAGCCAGTCTGTAATTGGCAGAGCCTCTGGCTGCAAAATCACAAGATGATACGGTGCCACGTGCCAAGGGAGTGGATGAGAGTGGATGGGTGCTACACTGCATTGCAGTTCTGGCAGTAAGCACGGGGACTCAGTGCAGACTGCACACATTCCCAACGAGGTGACCCTCCCTCCAGAGGCCAGCTGCAAGTTCAAGGATCCCCATGTCTCCTGCACTTCTGACCAATAGGCTGAAACCTTGGGAGTTCTCGTGACCTCGGTTTGATAATTCACTAGAATGACTCACAAAATGCAAGAAAGCATGATAGTTATGGTTATACAATTTCATTATAAAGAATACAAACCCAGGCCCACCAGTGAAGAGACACAAAGGGTGAGATCTGGAAGGGTCCTGAATGCAGAGCTTCCGTGCCCTCTCCCCAGAGATACATCACCCTCCTGGTGCATCAATGTGTTCACCAACCAGGAAGCTCCACCAAGCCTCAATGTACAGAGATTTTATTAGGGTTTCATTATATACATTTTTTTTTACTGAAATATAATTGACTATAATATTGTGTAAGTCTAGGTTATACAAGATATTGATTTGATACACTTATATATTGTAATACAATTACCAGTGTAGTATTTTTTTTCAAGATTTTATTTATTTATTTATGAGAGACACACAGAGAGAGAGAGAGAGAGGCAGAGACACAGCCAGAGAGAGGGAGAAGCAGGCTTCACGCAGGAAGCCCGACATGGGACTTGATCCCAGGTTTCCAGGATCATGACCTGGACTGAAGGCGGCGCTAAACCACTGAGCCACCTGGGCTGCCCTTACCAGTGTAGTATTATCGAACACTTCTATCATGTCACATAATTACCATGTGTTTTTTTATTATATTTTTATTTATGTATTTATTATTTTTTAATATTTTATTTTTTATTATTTTATTATTATTATATATTAGGTGCTCAGAACTTACTCATCTTATAGTGGCAAGTCAGTACCCTTTAACAACATCTCTTCAGGTCCCCTACCTTCCAGCTCCTATTAACCACTATTCTACTCTCTGTTTCTATGAATTTGGCTAGTGAATTTGACTCTGAATTTTAGACTCTCTGTGAAAGTGAGAATTTACAAATTTGTCTTTCTCTGGCCCATTTCACTTAGCCTAATGCCCTCAAGATCCACCCACATTGTTGCAAATAGTAGGACTTCTTTCTTTTTCAAAACTGAATAATATTCCATTGTGTGTGTGTGTATATATATACCACATCTTCTTTATTCATTTTTCCATTGGCCAACACTTAGGTTGTTTCCATGTCTTACCTGTTGTGAATACGGCTGCCATAAACATGGCATATCTCTTTAATACCCTGTTTTCATTTCTCTTGGATATGTACTCAGGAATGGGATTGCTAGATCAGATGGTAGTTCAGTTTTTAATTTTTTGAGGCACCTCCATGCTGTTTTCTGTAGTGGCTTTACATTCCCTCCAACAGTTACATAAACATAGTTGACTGAATCATTGGCCGTGTGATTGGGAACAGTCTCCAGAGGTTGTGGGTTAGACTACTAGCCTGCAGCTCAGAGCCCCAACCCTCTAATCAGACCCCCAGCCCCCTAATCACATGATTGGTCACTGTCATCTCATTAGCATGAAGTTAGGTGTGACCCAGGGGCTTGTGAATATCAAAGACACTCCCTTACTGGGGAAATTCCAAGGACACAGAGGCTACATTCCAGGAATCAGGATCAAAATGGGTTAGATCCTGTGTTATACAATAAGAGTTAATGAGGGAGGCATCTGAAGACTTGTTCTGAGATTGTTGAAACAAGGTATGGCATCTCTACTGCCTCCAAGCATGAACTTTGACATCAGGCAACTTTTTTTAACTGTATGACTCTTAGTTGCTGAGGCTGCCATAACAAAATACCCACAGACTGGTGGTTGAAACAGGAAGTTCCTTCTTCCCAGCTCTGGAGGCAGGGTTGGTTTCCCCTGAGGTGTCTCTCCTTGGCTTGCAGATGACCATCCTGTGTCTCCTCATGTGGCTTTTTTCTGTGTGAGTGTATCCTTGGAGTCCCTTCCTCTGCTTATAAGGACCCAAATTCTATTGTATTAAGGCCCAACCCTTATGACCACATTAAATCTTAATTACCTTTTAAAATACAGTCCCATTGAGGGTGAGGGCTTCAACATATGAATTTGGGAGACAATTCAGTTCATAACAGTGATTTTGACCTCTTTAAGCCTTGGAATCTAGATTTTTTTTTTTTTTAAAGTAAGTAAAAGAAAAAGTAGATGATGATTCTTTCTTCAAAGGGCAGTTGTGAGGCATTAAAACAGTAGAGTGTGTAAAGCTGCCCACCACAGCCATCCTGAGGGAATGCAGCAGGCTTCCTGCCATGATTTATAAAGGGATGCCCTGGTGTGCTGCCTGGGATGAGACCCTGGCTTCTCACCTGGGAAGCAAATGTTTCAGAGACTGGTTCTCTCTTGCTGGCTCTGAAGGCCTCAATTGCTCTCCAACTGGGTATTTCCCAGAGGGAATCAGAGCTGGCTCAGCACGTGCCAGCTGGGATTTGAGCCATTGCTCTGGTGGTAATGTCTGCTACTTCCTGATCTCAATCAACATAAAACATGGGTGATTGCTTCTATGGCTCCCTGCCCCTCCTTCCCCTGGTGAGCCAGGAAACTGTACGCTATAAGCTGTGATGGCTTGGGTTTGATGAGCATTGAGCCAGCTGTCTTTGACATAGCAATCTGGAAAAGCACGGGTATCTTAATCATAAACCCTTGTGTTCTATAAACATAAAGGAGAAAGAAAAGAGAAGAATGTTAATTATGCCCAAAGCTAAATTACCTTAGACCTCACTGAAAACCTTAGAACTTTACAACTGCATCTACAGACTCAGATTTATCTCAGTGGACATTTTAGGGCAGAAAGCCTGTTGGCTGAGATTACCACCAAAAAGGATCATTTAAAAAGTATTTCCTCGGAAATATAAATCCCTTAGTCTTCTGTCCAGAAGGATAACGAAATACTTGGTGACCTCCTCAAAATGTCTTGAGAAATGGTTCTTCCAGTTGGGAAGTTTTGTTAATCATTATGTTTATCTGTTTCATCATTATATGGCTTTATCCAGTGTCATGGTCACAGACTGTATTTTGGATGGTATAATAAGGAAATTAGGCACTGTCTCCATCTTCTGGGAGCTCACAATGTGAAGAATTTAATGCCAGTATAGTCAGATACATAGGAAACAATTCAGAGAAGAAACGACATAAGCAAGAAGCACAGTAGCAAGAGAAGAATTTAGAAGTCAGACCACAATGGTACCTTGGAATTCAGAGATGTTTCCCATGATGTTTTGAAGAGTGGGATGAGCAGAGAAGTAGTTATGCCCTGTCTTTCATGGAAAGGATGATTTCCAGTGACATTAAGCTCACTTTCCTCTTCCATCCTCTTTAAAGCTGCTCCCTGGGTGGGTAACTATGGAGGCCAGAGACGGATTCCCGACTGCTCTGGTGTGGTCAGAGCTTGAAGCAGAATGGAGAGTGAGGAAGTGGACAGGAGGTGGCCGGTGGTTCTGTGTGACCAGAGTCACGTCAATTGTCAGAACACCTAGCGGAAGAGGAGTGGGATGGGGATCGGAAAGGGGAAAAGCAGAAGGTCATGATTATACCACACTCACACATTTCTTACTGGTGAATGTGGAGTTACACATTCGGAGGGGGAGCACCAGGTGAACATGTGTATTATGCCAACATACGGTGAGATTAAGGAATAATACTACCCAAGAATATGAAAAAATCAGAAGTTGCTCGTTTTGACCAACTGTTGGAAAAAGCACAGTGGCTTTTTAAAACATGACCCTCTGATCCTTTGCAGTTTATTCATGTTCTCCCACTGCGGGCATTCTGATTTACGGAAATCTCTCAACAGTTTCATTAGACAAGGTCAAGAATCTTGGCTGGAATTCTTGGATTCTTGGTGTGTGATACGGGGAAGCAGTGATTCAGAGCCCAGTTGGGATTTCAGAATCCAAGTGTCAGGGCCTTTGATCCTTGCTGAGCCCAGTGTGCTCCAGGAGAAATTTCTTTCCAGCCAGTAACCATATTAAGGGAGAGAGAAAGGAGGCAGTTTGGTTGGTTTAAACTTGTATTTCTAATTTTGGTTGGTCCTGTCCAAAGCCTACCCTACCTCTTGAGGAAACCATTCCCTGAACTAGCATTCCAAAAGATGTGCTCCGTGGAGTATAAGGCCCAGAAGGTTCTCCATGAGGAGAGGGTTCTGTGTCAAAGAAGTTTGAGAACCACCTTACAGTGCATTCCCATCTGAGATATGGGCACATTTGCTTCTTAAAGTCATTGAGAAGGCCTCCTATGAAGGTACTTGGTTAGGCAGTCTTCCCAGGACTGTGTCTAACACTCTGGGAAATGCTCCATGCCTGCTCCATGCCAAGACACCTGTCCTCTCAGCACAACCAGGTGCTAATATGCTCTGAAAAAGCTGCTTAGCCTTTCTGGGCCTCACTTTCCTCCACAAAGAATGTTGATTTCTATACTTCCTTTTTATCCTTCCCCAGAAACTATCAAGATCAAGGAAATGACCAAAAAAAATGTTTTCAGCTTTTTAAGAAGATGGTGCTACTAAAATGTCAGATAAATGTCATAAAAAAAGGAACATTCCTTTAAAAAAAAAACAAAAAAAACAAAAAAAAAAGATGTCCATTCCTTAAAGAAAAATTCTGTACTGAATTCTCTACTGAGCCATGTAGTGCCAGCTCATCATAGGCACACTCTAGATGTTCATTGAATCATTGAATTAAAATAATAACAATAGGGATGCCTTGGTGGCTTAGTTAGACATCTGCCTTCGGCTCAGGTCATGATCCTCAGGGTCCTAAGATTGAGCCCACGTCAGGCTCTGTGCTCAGCGGGGTGTCTCCTTCTCCCTCTCCGTCTGCCCCTCCCCCCTGTTCATGGTCTTTCTCTCTCTCTCTCAAATAAATATTAAAAAAATAATAACAGCATATAAAGAGTATGAACTATGTATAAAAGTATATAACAACATATTAAAATTGAGAATATTTATATGCCAGACACACTCCAAAATACAGTTGTATGTTTTTACCAATATTTTATTTATTTATTCATGATAGACACAGAGAGAGAGGCAGAGACACAGGCAGAGGGAGAAGCAGGCTCCATGCAGGGAGCCCGACGGGGGACTCCGTCCCCAGACCAAGGATCACACCCTGAGCCAAAGGCAGACGCTCAACCACTGAGCCACCCAGGCATCCCAGTTTTACTGTTTCTTTGTGACAACTCTGGGAACACCTGTTCTTATGTCCATTCCTGTGTTGAGAAAACTGAGTCACAAAGAGTAAAGTAAATTGCTGGAGGTCACACAGCTCCAGGAGTGAAGGAACAGGGCTCAAACCCAAGTTTGTCTGGTACCAGAGCCCTGCTCTCAGCCATTACATTTGCTGCTGTGCTGAATGAGTGCATTTTGACAAGAAAGAGACTGTATGTTGCTTTCGAGTTTGTTCTGGTGACCTCCATCCCAGGCCCCCTTGGCAGCCCACCTCCCTGGTCCGAGAAGGTGGTGGTGGCTGTCGGTGCTCTGTGCACAGGGCCATCATGGGGATGATGTGATTGTCTGTGAGTCCCTTTGGCAAAGTGGGAACAAGGAAAAAAAAACAAGCAGAGAAGATTTTGAGGAGGTAAGCGTGATGTCTATGTAGTCAAGAAGAGAAATGTTAACCCTGTCTGCTTAAAAAGCCATTTGGCTATCCCTGGAGCTCATGTAAATCACCCCCTCTTAATAGCCTTCCTGGAAGTATGTCATCCGCTAGCTTGGGCCTGTCTCTGTTCCCTGTTCACCTCCTCTAGCCTCCCATTCCTTTCTCTACTGATGTTCTTTGTAACCCTGAAGACTGTTCTCCAGACCAGAAATTTCAGGCACATCAATTTAGTCTTCTGTATGCCCTAGGGGTTGAAGTCAGTCTTTTCAGAAGTTTTCTTTTTAATGTCAAGCTTTCAAATTCTGGTACCCTTTGACTATTCAAAAATTAATACTTGGAGGAGCTGAAAGGAGCCTCAGGGGTAAGAGGTTTGATAACTCTCCATTTTTCTTCCTGGAGAAGAGGACAGGGGATTGAGCTCATGTCTGCAGGCAGAGTTATATTTTCAGGAAGACTAAACGAATTTGTGTCCAGAGACTGGTTTCTTAAGAGAAGCAGCTCTGCTGCCTCAACAGTTGGTATTTTTCGAACCAGTGAGGAGGACTTCCTCCTGGTGTGTGTCCGCTTTGGGTTTGATGTGTAAGCGCCCAGGGCCCACTTTTGTGTCTGAGCATCTGTCTGAGAAAAAATCCCTAGAATTGGGGGCTTGGAGGGTTGGGGTGAGGGAGGGACTGACTTTTCGTTGTGCATACCTTTTACTGGGAATTTTTAAAGCAACATTTTTAAGTATCTTGAACAGCTTAATTGAGGCATAATTGACATATATCAAAATGAGCATAAAGTGTACAATCTGATTGTTTTGACGCGTGTATACACCCTTGGAAGCATCAAAAAACCCAGCTCATTCTGCAGCTACAGCCAACAAACACATCTCCCCTGCCTCCCCCTCTCCCCAACAGCCCTGGGCATTTAGTGGCCCTTCTTGATGAGCCCAGACCCCACAGTGCAGTTCACGGATGGCCGGGGCAGCAGATTGTCACAGGGTGCTCATGGGCTCTCTAGAAACCACGTTAAAATTTTTTAGCAGCTCTGTGAAGGAAAGGCAGGCACATGTTTGTTTTTGTTTTTGTTTTTGTTTTTGTTTTTGTTTTACTTCACCACGCCTTTACCCCCAGACTCAGTGCTGCGGTGTTCTGGATAGTGAATGCAACAGGGAGCATTGCCTTGGCCTGGAAAAGCTTACGGGGATTCTGAGTGTGAGGAGTAAACCATTGGCCACTTGTAACCTGGGTTCTAGGGTGTAGTCAGGATGGGCGGGGGGGTGGGGGGGGGTGTTTCACTTCCTTATTGGCACCAAGTCAGGAAGACGGGCAGGAAGAGTCCTAGGATTGGGGTATTTCAACAGGAACCAAACCTAAAATAAATGCTGAAGGGAGGGCACAGATGGTGAGGGCGGGGGTGAGTGTTGGGGGGTGGACACCAGAGCACATGTCACAGCAAGAATTAGTCCTGCTGTATTTCCCAGGCCAGCCCATGGATCCCTCTACCTTTCTTCTCTCCTGTCATCCAGGTGTACAGACAAGAAAAAAAAATAAGTAAAAATTACCCAAGGTTCTGTAACTAAAATATTGAGTTATGAAGCTGTTCTTTCAAACATACCCACCTTTTTGTGCTTCTGACACACGAAGGCAGTTATTTGAAATCCAAGCATAAAAACGTTAATCCCATGTTGAAGAGCGTGGATATCCTCCTTCATGGAGCGAGTGCAAACACACCAACAGTCCGTAGAGGTCTGTTTGCATTCCGTAGTTTTCGTAACAAATTTCATCCAAGTCATGTACCATAACCTGTTTTAAATAACCTCATGCCATGTACCCTTCCTGTTACATATCATGGCATCTCCTTCCATGAAGATTCTAAGTTTGGTCCTGTGACTTGCTGTTCAATTGTCAGGGTTGTGATTTATTTGGAAAGAAACAAGTAAAGGTAAACTGAGAGTCAGGCCTCTTGCCCAGTCCTGCATCAATTAAAATTGAAAGACAAAGAGAGTCTACATGCATGAAGCATGGGTGCTACTTTGAGTGACACATCTATGACGCTTGGTCCCCGGTTCAGGCTAGGAGGAAATGTTGACTTGGTGTCTCAAGGCACTAAGAATTGCTTCTTAGGACTGATCCTGTAAAAAAAAAAAAAAAAAAAAAAAAGGAAATTTAAAAAAATTCCATAGTTTTCAGATTCAGTTTTAACAACATAAAATAAGGGAATCCCTCACTGGGGCACCTGGATGGCCCAATTGGTTGGGTTTCTGCTTTCAGCTCAGCTCATGATCTCAGAGTCCTGGGATCAAGCCCCACATCGGCTCCTGCTCAGCGGGGAATCTGCTTCTCCCTCTGTGTATTCTCGCTCTCTTGCTCTCATCCCCGCTCAAATATATAAATTAAATTAAATCTTTTCAAAAAAGGTGGGGGGGAAATCCCTTGTTCCCAGAGTGTTGGTGGGCTACAAACAAAGGTCAGATTCTTGGGGGAACTGGTGTGTTTTCTGCACAACTGGACCATCACATTTATCGAGAATCTTTATTTCTTACATTTTTAATATATTGTGTGTTTGAAACACCGAAGTGAAGGATGAGGCAGTAGGAAAGGAATAAATGATAAAACTTGAAACTCACGGGATGGAAAAAGACATGCCTATTGCAGACCTTAGCCCTCAATTTTTAAAACAGGGCTGATTTAATTTTCCTCCAGCTGTCATATGCTTGATACCTTGTTTAATGGGTACAGAGTTACAGTGTCACTGAATGGAAAGAGTGCTGGAGGTTGCTTGTACAACTTGTAGTGTGAATGCACTCAACACTCGTGAGAAACACTTAAAAATGGTTGAGATCGTAAATTTTGTGGTATGTTTTAGCACACACAAAAAAGTCACAGCCTTCTTAGAAAGCAATGGGGTCGTCAGAACCTTCTTAGGGAGGGAATTCTTAATGCCCGTGTTAATTCTCTTAGAACTTCACATCATCTCCTCCTTAGGGCAGAGAAAGAGGCACTTAAATACCACCTGTAAAATGCTCTTTCATAAGCACTAATAGGCTTAAAGAGTAATAACCCTGCTTAACATTCTCTGACCACTTGATACTCAAAAGGAGAAGAGGAGGTGGTGGCTCCCCAAGGCTTTGGGGCTCCATGGTTGGAGTTCAGACTATCTTTCCTCCAGATCCTCCCCTGCAAGTGGCCAGGTGAACTCACTGCTTGGAGGGTGCTCCCTGGAGAACGGGGAAATCTGGAGGAGAACTCAGCCTCTCCTGTGGTTGAACCAACTCCCAGGAAAGGAGAGTGGCCTGGAGGAGCTTCCAGAATGGGGGACATCAGGGAAGACCACTGCCTCCTCTGCTTCCTCCACTCGCTGTCCCTGCTGAAAGCTCAGACCTTGGTCATGGGATACCTACCATGCCACCTCCTGGTCTCCCAGATGGAATGCTAGGGTAGTTAGGGTACCTGACAGGGCATTAAATTACAGCCTCTCTTCGGAATGGGAGCAGAGGTGTCTTAAACCTTCCCCACTGACAGGAAGCAGTATCATGCCATGGGTGAGATGAGGTTCAGCAGTCTTTCAGCCCCAGTTTAAGCTCGAACTGTGTCCCTTGCTTGCTCTGTGATGGGGTGATCGGTGACAAGGGTGTCTCAGTCTCTGGGGCAATCCCATTTTTCTTCAGTTCCTCATAATTGCAGTGGTTGCATCTGGTCATGTTATCCCCCCTAAACCTGTAGAATCAAAATCTAACCTGTGGCAGCGCTCAGAGGCCCATTCTCTTCCCTAATGGGCCCCTCCTGGTGGGGCCTCTCACCTCTTTCGTGTGTTGTCATTCACCTGCCCAGGCTTTATTGAATCACGCCTGGCCTGCTTTTATGGCAGCCGCATCCCTCTTGTCACATTTAGTGGGTAGGTTTTGGGGTTTTGCTTAATTGTGTTCCCCACAAGCAGCACCAGAAGCAGGGAGTTACAGAGTCCCCAGCGGGGGAATAGGGTATAGAGTCTGCGTGCCTGGGTTTGAAGCCCCGGGTACCCTGTGATAGTCATGGGACCTTTGCTGTAGGAACAACAGTGACAAATAGTACTTGTCTCACAGCACAGGGTTGTTAGGATTAACTGCAGTGACATGTCTATCACTGAGCTCTTCTGATGACCTCATGAGATGCCAGACACTGTTCTAAGGTCTTACCTGTTATTAGGCTTTTAACCTTCACAACATGAGCATGAATAAGTGCTATTAATTACCGAGAGGTTCATTGAACTTGCCAAGGCCATGTAGCCCTGGAATCAGGGCACTCAACCACGAGGCCCTGCACCCAGCACAGAGTGGGTGCTCCGTGAACACCACATTGCATGAGGGGAACATATATGTGAAGACAGTCCATATACTCTAAGAGGTCAGAATTCTGATACCACAGATAAATGTCCCCACAACTCATTGTTTCTTCCTTTAGAATCTCAATC
Organism: Canis lupus dingo; assembly: GCF_003254725.2. Lineage (NCBI taxonomy): Eukaryota > Metazoa > Chordata > Mammalia > Carnivora > Canidae > Canis > Canis lupus. The sequence continues at coordinate 21,240,980 of NC_064244.1, forward strand.
CTGGCTGCACAGTAGAATCAGCCAGTGCCTGGGCCCCCCTAAGACCCATTCCATCAGACTCTCAGACTGGGGCTCAGGTGCCTCTGGCTTTTTAAACTTCCCAGGCAACTCCCATGTGCAGCCAAGGCTGGAAATCAAGAATTTTGGGCAACATACCAGGTGACCTTTCTGCCCACACCTCCTGCTTCCCATTCTGGAACTTCTGACTCTGAACAAAGCACCAGGTTTTGTTTGGGAAACAGATTTGGGGAGTGCATTGGATAGTCCCTGAGGGGATTTTGAACAAGATGTTTGAAAAGAGAGCCTGAGATGTTCCTCCAAAGAGATGCTGAAGGAGTAGTGAGAAGTGCTCAGGGAGAGAATGCGGCGTCCACGCTCACCCTCTAGGGAGCAGAGTGAGAAAATCCGGTCTCCCTGCCTGTCTGCTTGTCACCTCACAGGCACTAGAATGTAAGTCAGGGCAGGATTTTGTTTTGGTCTTCGCTCTATTTTCTTCCCTACACTCCCTGACTGAGGAAATGAAAGTCTTGAAGGCCATGCACCAAGAGGAGCCTTTTCTTGGGCTCCACTAAGAAGGTCTTGCAGTAGCAGGCCTCATGAATTCTGGAAGAGGTGTGTGTCCACCCGGACGCCAGGACCATCCAGTGCACCTCAGCCCAGTGGATGCCAGCCTGTTCCCTGGTCATGACAACCTGGGGGAGGTCTTAGCCAAACAACAGTCTGAGAGGAGGGTGTCTATGGAAGTTGGGGGTGTGGCAGGGGAAGCGCAAAGAGAAAGTGTGAGGGGGAATTAATAGACATTCCGTCATGATCATGTGTCAAGAATTGAATGACATTTTGCACATACTGTCTTATTTCATCTTCACAATATTTGTAAGGTCAGCGGTATTAAACCCATTTCACAGAAAAGAAGCTAAAGCTATGAGAAATTAAGCTACTTGGCCATGATCCCACAACAGTTCACAAGCCCCAATTCCAATGCAGGTTTCTGACCCCTAGCCCCTCCTGTTTATTAACCTGGATGATCCTGGGTCCTTAAGGCTTGAATCAATGCCCAGGACTCCAGGGGCAGCTCATGGGGTCGGTTTCATCCAGGGAAGCTCTACTAGGGGATCAGAGAAGGCATGTTTGGTCTAAAAACCTGGCAGACTGAAAGGGAGGGTCCCCCCTTTCTCATGCCTCTGTGTTCATCTGAGAAGTGTCATGTGGTGGAAGGACATAGGTCTGGAGTAATTTTTAAAAATCAGAAGTCATAAAAAATATAAATAAATAAATAAAATAAAAATCAGAAGTCATTGGGGTGCCTGGGTGGCTCAGTTGGTTGGGCATCCGGCTCTTGGTTTCAGGTCAAGTCATGATCTCAGAAGATCATGGGATTGAGCCCTGTGTGGGGCCCCACACTCAGCAGGGAATCTGCTTGAAGATCCTCTCCCTCTACCCCTCCCCTGCCCCATGCATGCGTGTGCATACGCTCTCTAAATAAATCTTTTCAAAAATAAAAATAAAAGCCAGAAGTCATGATACTGAGGCGCATACATGTGTGTGCACATGCTCACACTCCGTATGACCCTGAACATGAACCCGCAGGGCAGAATTTCCTTTTGGCATCTTATAAAGTGTTAGATGGTGGTGCTGGAGTTGTGTTCATTTGGAGCTTCACGCTGATTCTGCAGGGGGTAGGAATACGTGAAATCAAGCAGTGGGAAATTAATTGCATATCCCAACCCCTCTGCTTTTAGAACCAGAGAATCTATGTTTAGCAGAGTCGGGACAAGTGCCTGGAACTCTGATCTGGGCCCGGGACCCATCTTACAACAGCATGACTTTAGAGAGAAGCTCTGGGAGGAAAATGTTATATTTGCATTGTTTTCTTTCACCTTCTCATTCTAACGCTACTGCCAGGTCGAATCCTTGATTTCTTTGATGGAGTCTTTCAGAGAGGCTTTGAAAGGCTGCAGCATAGACAACAAAATCTCCTTTGTGCTGGGGCCCCGGGGCCATCGTCTGACCCTTCCCTCCTAGAAGTGAAGGAAAGAGGGTCCAGGAGTGACAGCTCCCTGCCCAAAGGACACCCTGCCTAGCAACCAGTGACACTCACTGCCACAGGGTCACAACCTGTGAGGATTTCTCTCTCTCCAGCCTGACACGCTATTATGAATGTAAAGTGTATTGACTATGCTCCGGAAAGGAGAATGCGAGGACAGGCTGGAGCAGTGCACAGGCAGTTCCCCAGATGAGCCATTGCTAGACACAGACGGAAGGGGTCAGAGGGTCCCCCACACTGCACACGCATTATCCTGCTGAGAGTCTTCAAGTGAGATGTTGCAGGTGACCCTGCCAGGCCTCTGTTTTATCCTGATGAAACGATCTTGACATGAAGAGACAGGCAGGTGACAAAAGCAGCCTGGGATGAGCGCTGTCATCCTGACTTCTCTTTATTCCCACTCCCAGACCTCCCCAAAGTTGCTCAGCAAATTGAGGGTTGGGGGCTCATGGGCCCCTATGCCGAACCTTCTCTGTAAGAGTCCCAATGAACTGGTGGAGATCCAGGCAGTTGGGGATGCCCTGACTTTGGGATGCACTTGAATTCAGTGGGTGTTAGAAACAGGAGAAGAGGTAAGCTCACTCAGGGCCCATGTGAGGATTGAGGGGGCCATGACCTGGGAATGGAACCCAGGGAACACTGGGTGTGTATCCATGAAGGCTTCCTGTCTCCCTGCCTCACTGTTCATCCATTCATGGATTCTTCATCCATCCACGGAGCCCATTACCGCTGGCCATTTGGGCCAAGCATAACAGCAGCAAGCGTGCGACACTGTTCCTACTCCCAGAAGGTGGTCATTCTTGGGAAAAAAACAAAAAACAAAAAAAACAAAAAAACAAAACAGATGTGAACAATGAGGAGTGTCGTGGGGCACGCGTGTCAGCAGAGGCACCTGACACGCTACACCTCCCTAAGTAGAGCCAGCCATTGGGCCGTCAGAGTTGGGGCCGTGAGATGAAGACAGCTGTCTGCGTGGGGGTCACCACGCAGGGTCCCGAAGGAGAGGTGGTTCGGGCAGCAGACAAAGAGCAAGGGGCCTGGAGGGCACAGGAGCAGATGTGCAGAGCAGAGCCCGGCAGCAACGAGCAGAAGCAGGTGGGAGCTTAGAGACCTCCTCCCTCCCGCCCTCGCACCCACCCTCCTGCTGCGTGGGCCTCCCCGGCCCCCTCTGAGGGCTGTGCGTGGAGACCTTCCCTGCCTCTGGAAGGGGAGACCCAGGCCTTTCCCTGTCTCCTGGCCCACCACCAGCGGCCTCCATCCGTCCCGCTCAGATCCAAGAGCACTTGGCTCAGTTCTCCTGCTTTCACTTTTTTGAACATGGTCTTTTGAAAATGATTCCTTCCTCTCGTCTTCTCGGTCTACGGGAGGCTGTTCCCGTTGCCTGAATTGGGACTGACTCCGCATTTCTTCTGCGGCTTGGCTTTCAAATCAAGACAAAATGTCCATGCCAGACTGCTAAGGTCTGACACGAGCATGTGTTTAAAACCTAATAAAATATAGCCTCCAAAATTTCTGGCCAAAGTCACTTATGACCATATCAAAGGCCTCTCCCAGAATATACCATCCAGTCTTGAGAAATTGCTTTAAAATCTGCTCCAGGGGCAGCCCAAGTGGTGCAGCGGTTTAGTGCCGCCTTCAGCCCAGAGCGTGATCCTGGGGACCCGGGATCAAGTCCCACATCAGGCTGCTTGCATGGAGCCTGCTTCTCCCTCTGCCTGTGTCTCTGCCTCTGTGTGTGTGTGTGTGTGTCTCTCATGAATAAATAAAATCTTAAAAAAAAATTTTTTTAAATAAAAAATAAAATCTGCTCCAGGCAGCAAAAATGGTGCATACTGCCTTGTCCTGGGCTTCGTCAGGGGCTTAACTGGGAAACGTTTCACGTGAGTTGCGTCTCTTTGATTCCTGGAAACTAGGTGGAAGGCGTGCTGCGTGCTGGCCGGCCCTACTGTGCGGGACCGTACGACAAATTCTTCTCTGGTGTGCTTCCAGGGAAGTGTGTGTGAACTTCGCCTGCCCCCTCAGCCTGCTCGGGAGCTTGCTGTGTAACCGAGTCCAGTGTGCTGGTGGCCAGAACCCTCTTCCATGGCCTCTGTCTTATATATGTCCTTAACCCCCCTTTCTTATGCCATTTAAAACATCGTGAGCCTCCTCCAAACCTAGAAGTGGTGGTGGGGGTGGTGTGGGGGGTAAGTAATAAAATAATATTTTTGATCTGAGAACAAGGATATTATGAACGCACAATTTTTCTTTGGGCCCTGCGGCATATCATCTGTTCTCATCCACTTAATTAGCACGAGGCGGGGAGGCTACAGTGCCTTTGGCATTGCTGCTTGTCTGACTTTAATGAAACTGCTCTTCAGGAATAAATATTTTTCAGCAAAGTTGATCTTGGCCTCCTGGGACACCCGTACCTGCACTTTTTCATCACTCCTACCCCAGGGGGAGTGCCTTCTTAATCATATTGAAAATGACATCAGCAGCAGAGCATGCAGAGCAAGGTGTATCCCTGCCAGCAGTTTGCAGGAGCAACCGGGTTGGGGGGAAGGTCCACAGGGAGGAGACTTGGGAAATTTCCAAATTAAAATGCTGACCAACACTGGAAAGCCAGTGCCATGTGTCCGGGCATCTCACTGGAGCCGGGGAGAGGCTGCCTTTTCTTCTGACCGATAAATGTCATTTTAATGTAGGGACAGGTGGAAAGAGGTAAAGTACCACTGTGAATGGAGGCGGGTATTAAGAGCGGACACTGGGAGCGGAGAAGGTGTGCTACTTAGGGCAAACCTACCCAGATGAATTTAATTCCAAGGGAAGTCGTCTGCTTCCTGTTCTCCCTACTGTGTGGTGATGATTTATTCAGGGTTCCAGAGATAAAGGGTGTGGCAGTTCAATCAAAAGAGGACTGAGATTCTGATCAGAGTGGGTCCTTGGCAAAGTGATGAGAGTTTCAGGGGTGTTTATGGGGATTCAGTTACTGATCAAAGGAGAAAAGGGGAACCTGCTTTTGAGTGCCTTTCATGCACCAGGTACTTTATAAACCATCATGTGGATGCTCTCAGCTACTCTGAGGCAAAGGCTGTTGCCTCAGTGTTTTAAAGCAAAAGGCTGAGTAGCAATCACATAGACTAGAATTGTGCTTCCAAGCCCTGAGGTCTGACCACAAGTCCACTATCCCCGATTTCATGAAGGAACGTTAACATTTTCCCCCTTCACAAACTCCCCACTCCCACCACCGTCATACAAGAGGGCAGGTCACACTGTTTGAACACCAGCCACACTCTGGGCTCCGGACAGCAGGTGCCACCCCTTCTCTACATTACATTGCAAAGAAAGCAGATCAACCAGCTATCCCTGCAAATGGCTCCACTTTTACTATTCCTCTCTGCCCTCTGGCCATACAGTGTCTTCCCTAACGACACACCTAAGAGCTCCTAGCTATTTGCGATCATAAATTGGTGGTTGGAATGATTGAAGCTGGCCTAAGACTTCGTGGCCTCTGTGCCACACAGAGCCAATTTCACAGATCTAGTTTACTGGGCTCTTGAATATCACTCTTCTCCACTCTTCCCTGAGCAGCAAGCAAAGAGGGTAGGTCAGTGTGCAATGTCATTAAGACCTCAAGTTTGAATTGGGTCCTGGTACCATTTGGCCAACTGGAAAAGTTAACGCATCTGCCAGTTTGATCCTGGAAAACTCACTTCACCTCCCAGTGAATGTATGGGCCGTTCACATCCAAAATCGTGATTTATTACTCACTGTAGGACAAGGCAGGGTCATAGTGGAGTTGTAGAGTAGGCTTCTTTTTAAAGGGGGAAAAAAAATACAAGTGGTAGACATGATACCTGTGGAAGATGAAGCTTGAATCCCAGCAACTTCGGCATCCCCACATTTGCTGGAAATACCTCAGAATTGGGACTGCAGACTTGACGGCCCTCTGCGGTAGAGCCAAGTTGACTACTGTTTGTCTCTTTTGTGTTTTCACCTCAGTGAAACAGTTATCATTTCATGAATGCAAAGAGGCTGCCGAGGAGAGCCACCCTGGAAGAACAGTCCTTGTGACATTGCCGTGAGCAGGCTGGAGTCTGGGGGTTACTATGTTAATCAGCAGGCACTCCCTAATGAACACCTGCCCGCCCGCCCAGAGTCCCAAGGGGGCAAGAGCCTGAATAAAGCAGGCTCCCCAGCCGGCTGGCAGAAGCACTTTGCATTTCTGGAGGAGCAATAATTATGTACGCCTGTCAAAGCCTTCCCATTGGGCATCATTCAAATGCATGGATGAGAAAGACTCAGCCTCCCAGACGGTATCAGCCCCAGCTTCTCTAAACCTGAGACCAGGCTGTCTCTCAGCGAAATGTGGAAATAAGAGGAAGAGAGCAAGGGGAGAAAATAGTATCGTAGAAAGAGTGGTATACGAGGAAGTGCATGGTGGTGGAGGGCCAACCGGGGAGCCAAGACGGCTACTCCCGGGAGTCTCCATCTCTAGGCAGATGACAGTCAGTTGGCAGGAGAGGGGATGGGGGGCGGGGGGAGGGGGAGGAGAGCCATTAAAGGAGCCAGTTGTGACCTAGTTGGGGTCAGGAAGAAATCAGGGTAGGAGGAAAAGCCGCACTGAGTTAGGGGTTTGGAGTACGGACATGAAGCATCCCTCCTTGGGGTTACAGGTAGTGTTGCCAAAGTAGGTATTACGGCATCCTGTTGAAATGTGGCTCTGTCACATCTGAGCATGAGGCATCGGTTCCCATCTAGCTGGGTCTGCCTAGCGGGTCCCTGCTTGAGACGAGTGTGGGGTCATCCCCTCCTGCGGTCTGCTTCCCTGCTAGGCTGCTTAACAGTCAGCTGCGCCCCCTTCAGCCCTTCAGCCTCTCTCAATCTTTTTTTTTTTTTTAAGATTTTATTTATCCATGAGAGACACACAGAGAGAGGCAGAGACATAGGCAGGGGGAGAAGTAGGCTCCCCGTGGGGAGCCCGGGACTATGCACACTCAACCCTGAGCCACCCAGGTGCTCCCAGCATATCTCAGTCTATGGATGAGGTTTTATTTATTTATTCAGGAGAGACACACAGAGAGAGAGGCAGAGACACAGGCAGAGGAAGAAGTGGGCTTCATGCAGGGAGCCTGACGGTGGGACTCGATCCCGGGACTCCAGGATCACGCCCGGAGCTGAAGGCAGGAGCTTAAAACCGCTGAGCCATCCAGGCTGCCTATGGATGAGAAAGCTGTATTGGACACCTGCTATGTGCCAGGTGCTGTGCCAGGGTGCAGGGCTCCAGTATTTGGTAAAAACCTGATCCCTGCCCTTTAGGAACTTATTATCTGGCAAAATTCTGTTGCATTTGGAAAAAGCAGCTCAGTCCCCTCCGGACTGCACTGTTACTTGCTGGATCTGTACCCAGTCTTTAAAGCCAAAGCTTTGGAGTCCCTCACAGACTCAAGCTCTGCATATGCCCTGTGCCCTTGTGGGGTTGTGACCTTGGGCACACTAACACTTGTAAGCCCCTGTGTCCTCATCCAGAGACTACGGTTTTGAAGATTAAATTAGGCGAGGGCACCTGGATGGCTCAGTCAGTTAAGTGTCTGCCTTTGGCTCAGGTCGTGATTCTGGTGTCCTGGGATCGAGTCCTGCATCAGGCTCCCTGCTCCTCCCTCTGCCTCTGCCTCTCTCTGTCTTTCATGAATAAGTAAATAAAATCTTAAAAAAAATTAAGTTAGGCAATAAAAGTGAATCTTGCAGCCCAGAATCCGGGGCAGGGGTGAGGGGTGGTGTGCTGCAGAAAAAGACAGTCCTGGGGGAGGGGAAGGCGGTAACAGCAGGAGGGAAAGCCAAGGAGAGGCCCGGAAGCCTGAACCTTAATATAGTGTATGTTATGGTTCATAAGCAAATGACCACCTCTGCCTGCCAGGACACCTCCTGTCATTTTTGGGGTGCTTCCTGCTTCAGAACTTTGCAGCCCTTTCTGAAACAACCCGCACAGTCCCTACTGACATGGAATCGTAGAAGGGCCCAAGGGCTGCAGTGGGTGCTTGGACCCCAGCCCTACCTGTGCCAGCAACTAAGATGACCTCCTTGGACAGGCATCTCCACCCCCTGAGCCTTCGTCTCCTCCCCTGTAAGTTAATGAGTTGGGTAAATATTCTCTCTGGCTCTATGTGATCCAGCCTCCCGGGGTGACCTGCACTCACCAGCTGTAGGGTTAAGACCTGCTAGTTACTAGTGGTGCGTATCTGGCCAGTTACTGTTGTCTCTACCTCAGCTTCCTCCTCCATCAAGTGGGGGTGATCCTGGCATCTCCCTCCCGAGCTTCTGGTGAGGACTGACCCCTCAGTTTGTGTAAAGCACCTCGAGCAGCTATGGGACAGAGGCCACAGCCGTAGACAGAAGCCTTTGGTCGTGGCCACATCCCCTGCCAGCTTTACGGAGAGGATCTGCCACTGGCTGCTCTTAAGCTGGAGGAGCAGCATTTGTCTCGTGTCCTCTGATGGGTTGGGGTTCAGGATGGAGGGGGACCTCTGAATAGAGAGATGCTTCCCTGGCAGGACCAGCTTAACTTTAGGACCCCTTCTCCCTCTCCCGGGCAGGTATCCTGTTGCTCTTCCATCAGCCTGCATGACGAGGTGGCCCCCCTATGCCTCTGCTACAGAACCCAGGGCTGTGCTCAGAGGGCAGGAAGGAAGTCAGCCGCCCCAGCTAATCAGCCAGAGCATCAAGAGGGTGACTGGGAAGGGGAGTGCCGCCAGACCCTTGTCCCCGTGCAGGATGACCTCATGCTTTCTCTCCATCACTGGTGCCCCCTCCCCAGGAATAATGGGCAGCCAACAAGCGCTCGCCCTGCTTATTACAGAGCCCCCAGGGGCAGGGGGAGGGCAGGGCTCCCAGCTGCTCGGGAACACAATGACAGGCAGGGCTTCAGAGAGGCAGCGAGCTCAGGTGTCCTGTATTCTGCACCCCTCTCTCCCTCTAAGTTTCCAGAGGACTTGGACAGAAAGGGCAGGCTGACCACGTTTCTTTCCACTCTTCAGCCATGGCCACCCCTGCAGGGCAGGGAATCACCATTTCCTGGGGCTGGCATTGCCATCAGGGTGCCTGGCCAGTGGGTGCGGAGCCAGCCCTGGCAGCCCAGCGGTCCCTGTGTGCTGCATGAGAAGTGAATTATCCGAAAAGGCCTTAGGGAGGAGGGGAGGGGAAGGAGGGGAGCAGAGGGGAAGGGAGAGGTCAGTCTTCAGGCCTGGGGGGCCTCGGTTCCTCCCAAAGCACAGATGGGAGCCCTTTAATGTTTTAATTCTTTTTAATGCAATTAATTCAAGAGTGGCAATTCCCTTGATTTAGAATCTGTGAGATGCTCCAAGGGGACTGCAGATGACAGGAAGGGGTGTGTGAGGGGAGAGTCCCCCCAGTTCAGGTCAGCTCTGAGACAGAGGCTTCCCCACCTGGACTTTCCTATATGGCTTCCTTGCCCAGAAAGTCCACGGTACTGGAAAGAGAGAACTTTGGTCCCAGTTTACTCCTGCCTCAACCAACCAGCCAGCCAGTGTGGAGTTTCCTGCTGTCAGGGACTCCGTGTCAGGGACTCTGGAGGGGGTCCCAGATCTTGGGGGTTGCAGTCTGAGCATGTATATTTGTTTGCTGAGGCTGCTGTAACAAATCCCCACAAACTCTGTGGCTTAGAATTACAGAAACATATTCTCACACAGTTCTGGAAGGCAGAGCTGAAATAAAGCTGTTGGCAGGGCTATGCTTCCTCCAGAAGCTTGAGGGGAAAACCCATTCCTTGCCTCTTCAACCGGCTGGCAGTCTCCAGCTTTCCTTGACATGTGGCTTCGTCACTTCAAGTTTGTCTGTCTTCACGTGGCCTTTCGCCACAGAAATCCGTCTGCCTCTGTCCTATAAGGATCCATGTGGTTCATTTATACAGGGTCACCTGATAATCCAGGATAATCTCTTCCTCTCAAGAATTGTAATCACATTTTCTGTAACATAGGGTAAGACTCACAGGTTCCAGGGGTTAGGATGTGGACGTAACTTTTGGGGGCCACCATTCAGCCCATTATAGGGTGCAACAAATCATGTCACCAAAAATCCACTGTGTCTATACAACATTATTGACAATAGCCAAAACTTGGAGGCAACCAAAGTGTCCATCAACAGAGGAATAGATAAGCAAGATGTGGTCTGTCCATACAATTGAGTATTATTCAGCCTTAAGAAGGAAGGATATTTTGACACCTGCTACAACTTGCTGAATGAACCTTGAGGATATTATGCTAAGTGAACTAAGCCAGACACAAAAGGACAAATACTATGTAATTGCACTTATATGAGGTACATAGTCAAGTACATAAGGATAGAAGGCAGAATGGTGGTTGCCAGGGGCCAGAAGAGGGGGCATGGGGAGTTGTTTAATGGGTACAGTTTCTGTTTTGTAGGAGAAACGTTCTGGAGGTTGGTTGTACAACAATGTGAATATGCTTAACAATATTGAACTGTGTCATTAAAAGTTGTTAAGATGATAGATTCTATGTTATGAGCATTTTGCCACAACTTAAAACTTTTTAAAGATTTATTTATTTGAGAGATCTCCTTGGGGGTGCCAAGGGAGAGAATCTTCAGGCAGACTCCCTGCTGAGCACAGAGCCCAGTGTGGGGCTCCATCTCACCACCCAGGAGATCATGACCTGAGCCGAAACCAAGAGTCTGACACTTAACCAGCTGGGCCATCCAGGAGCTCCCCTGTTTAAATTTTTTTTAATTGGGACACCTGGGTGGCTCAGCAGTTGAGCATCTGCCTTCAGCTCAGGTCATGATCCCGGGGTCCTGGGAGCGAGTCCCGCATCAGGCAGGGAGCCTGCTTCTCCCTCTGCCTATGTCTCTGCCTTTCTCTCTCTGTCTCTCATGAATAAATAAATAAAATCTTTAAAAAAATAAAAAATTTTAAATTACAATAAATTGGACAGCCCAGGTAGCTTAGCGGTTCAGTGCTGCCTTCAGTCCAGGGTGTGATCCTGGAGACCCGGGATCGAGTGCCACATCAGGCTCCCGGCATGGAGCCTGCTTCTCCCTCTGCCTGTGTGTGTCTCTGCCTCTCTCTCTGTGTGTCTCTCATGAATGGATAAAGTCTTTTTAAAAAAGTAAAATAAATAAATTACAATAAATTCACCACAATGCAAGAGCATGCATGCTAAGGGTGATTGAAGTACATGTGGCAAATGTTATAGAGATTCAGAGGAAAAAGAGACCATTTGTAGGTGGCATGGCCAGAGAGGGTTTCCTGGAAGAAGTGGGCTTTAAACAGGGCAGATTTAAATGAGAAGAGGGAAGAGAGGGGAGGCTGTGGGCAAAAGTTTAGAAGTAAAAATGAAATTGGTGTTTCCTTTATGCCCATGCAAAAAGATCAAACAGAAATGAGTATTTTCATAGGGAACTAGTCAGAGTGAGGTTGCATAGGTAAACTGGATTCAAAGATTGACCTGCAATACCAGGCTGACTTTTAGAAGATGACACCATGTAGAAGGTTCTTACAATAATTCGTAGGTGAGGTGATGAGGGTCTGGAATCATAACACAGAAGATACTTTCTTTGGGGCAGGCACTATCTAAGCCCCTTGTGCAGATCAATATTAATTCATTTCATCTTCAAAACAGCCCTAGGACGTGGATATAGTTATCGCCTCCATTTTGCAGCTGAGAAGACCGAGGCACAGAAAGGTTAGATATTTGCCCCAAATTATGTAAGAAACTGACTAGGTTTAAGAGTTCAAGGGGTGTAGGGGTGGGGGTGTGTGGAATGGTTGTGAAGCTTTTGAGAATAGGTGAATAGACCTTGAGAAGGTTGGGAACTTTGGGGGGAGGAAGACATGTCATGTCATGATGACATATATGTGGATGTTTTAAGGCAGGAATCCAGTTCCTGAACCTAATTGGTGGTTTTAGTGATGAGGACTCTGAGGCCCAGAGTACCCTGTACCATCTGTCCAGGAACATTTGTCTGGGATGTAGCCATGTGAAGTTTAAAGTGGTTGTATGATATGCGAGGGATGATAAAATACCGTGTGGGAGACTGGAGAGGAGCCGCTGGTCGTCTGATTTCTCTCCCTGGGCTCTGCTAGGACGCCTCACAGGAATCACCTGGAGGATCATCACCTTGGATCCTGGAAGGATCATCACCTTGGGGACATGCCTAGATCACTTCATCACCCTCCGTCCTTAAAAAGTGCTCTTTTGATCATGTCCCTCCTTGGAAGGCAGACCAGGCCTATTCTGGAAGCCTGTGTGTGCTGGGTATGAGCACATTTCCCACTGAAGTAGTCCAGAGCCCTGGGGACCTCAAATATGAGTGGTAGGGCCACGTTGCAGTGCCAAAGAGCCACTCTGTCCCTTTCCCCTGAAGAATGTGACCAAAACCCGGGTTTCTAAGCTCTGTTAGCCTCACAAAGGCCATCCTGCTAGCATCTTGAGCAGCTCCCATCAGGCAGCACATTTCGAGCGGGGCATTTATTAAGAGATTTTATTTGTCAAATATAAGGAGAAATAAAACCTTAGGAGGACAAATGAAAAAAGAACCTGAGAAGAGAAGGGAACATGAAAAGGGAGAAGCTGTTGAGTGAGTGTAGTTAATTATAGGCTGGGAGAAAGTCAGTCTTAAATGTAGTGACCTCATGTGGCCAGGACAGCGCCGGTGACCCAGAACAGGCAGCTTCTGACCTGAGACGCACGCAGCTTGTCCAGTGTGTCCTGTAGCCTTTGAGTGGGCCACCAGCTGCCTTTCTGGCCTGGCTCCCAGCCCGGCCCCTGCAAAGCCCCACAAATGTTTATAGCACCAGTAACCAGCAGACTGTAATCAGCAGGATTCTGTAAACATCCCTTCAAAGTACATAATGGCATAAAGCTTTCTGCCTACCCAGCAACTTTCTTAAATGAGTTTAAGAAATGTTCGGAACAGTGTAGTTCATTAATCACTATCATGTCAAGGTGGGATATTGTCTCTGTTTGCAAGATCAGGAAATCACAGAGCCGATGCCGTAAGTAGTTTTTAAACCAGCCATACAGAGAATTAAAGAGTAATTGATACGGTGCCTGAATCAATCAGGATAGGCGAGGTTGTGCTGTGATGACAAACAACCCCCCACGTCACGGTGGCTTCACTGCTCATGCTACACATCCATCAGGCCAGGGGGAGCAGAGCCCTCCCTCCCGGCGATTCGGCAGTGACCCGCTGGGCTGCTGCCACTCACCGTGACAGTGGAAGAAAGAATGTGGCTTTTCCAGGGACATAAGATTCGGGAGCTGTGACCTCAGCCTCTTCTGGGATCTGTTAGCTTCCCCTTCAGTGCCTTTGTTTCCCTCTTTGTAAATTGTGTGGAATATAGACTTTTCTTCATTGAGGGTGGTGCATGTGACCCATCCTAAGTGTCGTGTGTCAAGTAACGGGCCTTTTTTTGTTTTTTTACGTTCAATTAGGTACAATCCTATAAAGGTTAGTTTGAGATCATACAGTTTATTCTGGTGGTGCTGCTGTTGCTCAGTTGCCTCCAGTTGATGAGTCACCTAGAATGTTCATTTTCTTACTGTAGACAGGGTTGTGGTTACTGCGCAATCATAGGGCCCTGTCACCACCGAGAAGCCAAAAGTTCGTCCCCACGAAGCTCCCAGAATGGGGTGCCCATCACTCCAGTGATTCCTTGAGCGTGTCGAGTCAGTTCTTAAGCTCTGCAGACTCTGAAACGTGATTTTTCATCTTTGCGGGGCAGGGGGGAGGCTCAACGTTACTCAAGTTCAAAGTACCGCAGCGTCCTGGCATCTGGTGAGCAACACAGCCCTCACCCAGATGGGGCCCTCTGGCACGTGATCCTTGACCTCCCACCCGGAAAGGAAGGTCAGCAGGGGTGGGGGGCAGGGGAGTGATGTGCATGGGCCTTGAGTCCGGCCTGACTTTGTTTGGAATCCTGGCTTTGCTGTCAGACCGAGAACAGCCTGCCTGCCATCTCCAAGTCTCAAAATCTCTGTTGGCGAAGGAACAATAGAATCTTATTCTAGGTGGTAAGGCAACCATCTAGGAGAGTGTGTAGCACCACATCTAGGATGTAGCAGGGCCTCGGTGGCTTCTTCAGAAGGCATGGCATTAGAAGGGGGGTTACACAGACGAGCATTTCCTATGGGCAGCTACAGTAGCCCCGTACCCTCACGTCTGCCATGTGTGAGGCCTTGCTGCTGGGCCCCCATATCTTAGGCTTCGTGGCTAAGACCCCATTTGCTTCCCCTCCATTCCTCTCCCCCCACACACCTTCCACTCACCACCCCCCCTTCCATACTGTGATTACTGTACTTAATCACGTTACAGAAAAACTGTACCAGCCCTGAGAGTAATTCTTCCCCTTCCTTGGTAAGTTTATGGGTCTCTGATCAGTCCCACTGAGACATTGGCTTTAACATTTACTCTTAAGGGGAAGGAAATCTTATTTCTGTCACTCAAAGTTTGGGCCAGAAAGCTCACCATAAGCCCGAAGAACCCACAATAATTATGTAATAGTCACACCTTGTTTTATAAAACCAGCTTGACCACCTCCTCCTCCACTTCCATCCTGCTCACTACACTTGACTTAAAGTGACTTTTTGCCACTTAGAAAAACAAGTAAAGGGGATCCCTGGGTGGCTCAGTGGTTTAGCGCCTGCTTTGGCCCAGGGCATGATCCTGGAGACCCAGGATCGAGTCCCACATCCGGCTCCCTGCATGGAGCCTGCTTCTCCCTCTGCCTGTGTCTCTGCCTCTCTCCCTCTCTGTGTTTTTTTCATGAATAAGTAAATAAAATCTTTTTAAAAAAAGAAGAAGAAAAACAATTAAATCCATTCTGAGGACAAAAAGATTTGTCACCAGGGAAGATGTTCTTATAAGTGTGATGTGAGCTTCAAAGGCAACCCAGTATCAAAAATGTGAGCAGGAGTCATAGGAATACTCTGACTACTTTGAAAGGAATGGCAATCATTTGGACAGATAAAGTATGGTGCATTGCAATTTAAAACCAGCCACACCATCCTTACATTCAGTCATGACCTCTGCATTAAATGCTCTGTATGTGGGCAGCCAGGGACCTCCAGGGGCTGGAGGTGGCGCTGAGCCTGTAGCAGCCTGTAGCAAACACAGCCTGAACCCCCTCCCTCTGATCTACTTTGTAATTTATCAGTGACATCCTCAGGTGCCACGTTGACCTCACCGCGTTGTTGTCTACCATTTACCAAGGAGGGTCTTCTATAAAATTCCGACTGCCCTATTGGTTACAGGGATTACTTATTCATGTTTCACATTTTAGCATGAGCAGAAGTATAGTATCTTAGATGGTGTTAATTTATAAGATAGATTCTCCTGTTGAAAAAGAACAAAAAACAAAAACAAACAAAAAGATTCTCCTGTTGATTCATATAGCTTTCAGGGAGAGGAAACTCAGCCTGGGCTTCAAATCCAGTCCTGTCATTTCCAGTTGCTTTTATTGGTAAACCGATGGTCAGGGAAGCCCAGAGGCTGCCACCCTGTGAGCCCAGGAGCGAGATAGCAAAGGGAAACTCTCTGCTTTAGCTTCTTAAAATGAGTATTAGCTCATCCTCTGCACCCCTGATAAGCTGTCCTTATCAGCAGGTGCTACAGGACACCCCTTTTTCTGGGTCCTGCCGTAATGGCTAGTAACCTGCACATATTAGTCAGTAATATTTGTTGAATTAAAGGGAAATGTACCTGAATTAGTTGGGGCTGCCACAACAAAATACCACAGACTGGGGGCTTGAACAACTGACAATTATTTTCTCACAGTCCTGGAGGCTGGAAGTTCACAACCAGGGTACCAACCTGGTTTCGTTCTCAGGAGGGCCCTCTTCCCAGCTGGCAGATGGCCACCTTGGCCCTGTGTCCTTACATGGTGGAGAGGGAGAACATGGGCCATCTCTCTGTCTCTTCTCATAAAGTCACTGACCCATTCATGACAACCCCACTCTCATGACTTCATCTAACCCTAATTCCCCCTCCCGAAGGTCCCATCTCCAAATGCCACCACATGGGGCTTAGGGCTTCAACATATAAATTTGGAGAGGGACACAGCACAGCTCATAGCAATACTCAGAAAGTGAAATAAGAAATCAAACTTATTTCGCCAGAGTGCCTGGGTGGCTCGGTTGGTTAAGCGTCTGCCTTCAGCTCAGGTCATGATCCCAGGGTCCTGGGATCTAGCCCTACGTCAGGCTCGCTGCTCAGTGGGGCAACTGCTTCTCCCTCTCCCTCTGTTCTTCCCCTGGCTTGTGCTCTCTGTCTTGCTCACTCTCTCTCAAATAAGTAATTTTTTGATAACTCTTTAAAAAGGGGAAATCAGGGACACTTAGGTGGCTCAATGGTTGAGCATCTGCCTTTGGCTCAGGGCGTGATCCCAGAGTCCCAGGATTGAGTCCTGCATCGGGTTCCCTGCGGGGAGCCTGCTTCTCCCTCTGCCTGTGTCTCTGCCTCTCTCTGTGTTTCTCATTAATAAATGAATAAAATCTTTTTTAAAAAAATAAAAATAAAAAGGGGAAATCAAATTACCACGTATCATGTAACATGATTGAGATGTCTTGTCCACTCCCCTATCAGAGTAACCACTAGAATAGGAAACATACTCAGGAAGGTATATCGATGTGCATAAATGCACACACGTACACACACAGAAAATACACAATTTTTTCTCTTCTGGAATCTCTGTTTCTGCTCTGAGCTTGGAGACCCAGCGAGTACAGTTGGAGTACAGCAATTGTCATAGGGACAATGCATTTGCAGATACTTGACTTGGAAGCTGATTGAGAAATAACTACTCCCATTAGCCCCGAGTCTCCCTCAAATGGCCTTTCCTTCCACCCTCACCTCACAGGCTGGTGTTCTGTGGCCACCTTGCCTGTGCTTGGCTAAGGTGAACGATGTATTAACAATACAGACCTCCATGGCGATTTCATGCCTACACCTCTGGCACACTCCTTTAGATTAGCAGAGATGTTTAAAAAGGAGTTTATGATAAAAAACACTCTTAACATAAAGACTGTTCTTCTCCTTTGGAAAGCCAACCAGAGGGTGAATTTGTAATTCATTCTTCAATTCTGTTCCCAAGCTGCTTTGGCCTTAATTTTAACATTCCTAGAAGGAGATACTTTTATTGTTTGTATTCAAAATTATGGAGCGGATCAAGTGGTCAAGGGCAGTCTGGAGCCAGGATTCAAATCCCAGTCCCAACACTTGCTTGATCTCTGGTGTGTATTTCCTCCCCTATACGACAGAGTTTTGTTTTTTTTTTTTTTTTTTATATATGACAGAGTTAATAACAGGAGCACCTCATGGAGCTGTAATGGGGGGCAGAGATGGTGATATTTGTAAAGTACTTAGAATAGGGCCTGACATGTAGCAAATACTATGTGAACGTATGTTACATGTATATACATAAAAATATATTTCAATAAGGCATCTTCCTGTTGATGCAACGTAAAATGTTCTCCTGTGTGGGGAAGAAGAGCCAGAAGGCCTGACAGTCCTGCCAAAGAACAGGTACCTTGTGTTTCAGAACAAACTACTAGGAAACCAAGGCAGAAGGTCTCTGCCTATTGATGGCCCTGTGCTTGGCTTTATCGCTCAGCAGCATCCTCATTGTCTACTCCTTTGGGTTTTACAAAAATCATTTGCATTAATGTACTTGAGCTT
Organism: Canis lupus dingo; assembly: GCF_003254725.2. Taxonomy (NCBI): domain Eukaryota; kingdom Metazoa; phylum Chordata; class Mammalia; order Carnivora; family Canidae; genus Canis; species Canis lupus. The sequence continues at coordinate 21,258,714 of NC_064244.1, forward strand.
TGAGACATCCCATTTAAAAAATTGTATTAACCTGCCATCACATGTCTTAGGACAAGTCCTCCCTACTCATCTGTCTCTTTTCCATCTTACTCTTCCTCCAGCCCAAGCTTTTGGCCAAGGAGCTGCTGGACCTCGTGGCATCTCACTTCAATCTGAAGGAAAAGGAATACTTTGGAATAGCCTTCACAGATGAAACGTAAGTGCTGCCACGGGCCCTCCCGCCCTGCAGGGAGAATCTGACATTGCACTGTCCGAGCTGTCAACAGTGAAATCCGCTGCAGGCCGCTTGGATCCTGTGGTACGGGGTCAGTCCAAGTTCATGATCCGAATTTCAAAGACCTTGTGATCATGCCTGGAACAGCCAAAGGATATATTTAGGATGATGCTAATATAAAATTATTAGGTTAACTAGTTCTTATAATCAAGCAGCTTCGCGTTCAGAACTAAAATGTTTATTTTTTTTTTAAAGTGGATTTTAAAGTGAGTTTATTTCCTATTAAAGTTAAATGAAAACTTCTGGAAATTAAATATTCCTCTCCAGTGTTAGGATAACAATAACAGGAAATGAATTTGATGATAAATTCAAAATGAAAAGTGTCTGTTCAGTTTCACTGTCTCGGCTGGCATAGAATATAAAAATCAAAAATTCATATCATTCAAGTGATGAAAAATACGTTTGTTTTCAGTGGTTTTCAATTTGGCTCTATAAAGTGGCATTTTGCGACACAGGTAAGGAATATCTCTACTAAAATTTCAATTTCCTTCTTAATACGCTGTTATCAAGAGTACATTGAATACCTGCACAGATTCCTAGATAAGATGCAAAAAGGAAATGCTTCACAATTTTTTTTCCTTTGTGTTCTCTCTCTCACTTGCTCTCCAAATGTTTAGAATGACAGAGGTGATTTCCTAGGATATTAACAGAGAAGAGAGGTTAGGTTAGTGGCTGAACAAGACAGTACAGGGGAGGCAATGCCCCATCAGTCAAGATGGTGCCATCGAGGCAGGACAAGCTCAGATGCAAGGACAGGAGGAACCCACATTGGGCAGTTGGAGGTATCTGCACATTGTCCCGTTAGCCTCAGGAGCTACAAGTGAGTAGGATGGCCATCTGATTTATTATTTGAATCAGGACAGTATAAGTAGTAAAATGGCATGGAAACAAGGACTGTCTTGGATGAACTGGAATGTTTGCCCTCTAAATTAGCAGTGTTTCAAGCGACAGTGCAATCAGGTTGCAGGCATGGGGAGCAGAGCTACATCGTCCTCAAGAAAGCCAGGAGGAGCCAGGTTGGCCTCTGGCCCTGGAGCATGTAGAGAAGTGAGCAGGACGGAAAGCAGGAGTGTTGCCCAGGCCTAGAATGATCACTGTGCCTGCAGGTAGGGCCGGTAAGCAGAGTCCAGGGAAAGTGTGGCCACCACTATCCCCTTCACCCCAATCTAGGGTGGAGGATCCATCCAGCAAAGCATAGGAGCAACAGGCAGCTGGGAGGAGCTCAGTGGGTGAGGGCTGCAGCTGCCAGGTGGGCCTGACTCATGGGGAACCAGCTAGTGGGCAAGCTGGAGGACTCTGGGGGGAAGGAGCCAGAGTAGTAATAAAGCAAATGCTTTAAAACAAATACAGATCAAGAGCAACTACTTTCACAAGCACAGATATTTTCTTCCCCTTTGCCTGAGAATCACTGTTAAACCTCCTAAATTGCTATTCGTACATTCCACTAATTAGAAGGAAACCAGAAGTTTCAATTAATCATATCCCATTGTTCACATTGCCCGAGTATGTTTACTCTTGTAAAAGGTCTGTGAACTCTCTGTTAGTCCCGGTTAGACTTTCCTTTTTAATACACGGAATCAAGGAATGAGCATGTGGTCCCAGGCCAATGAGGAAGAAATAGGCCGGCTGAACGTTGCAAATCCCTGCCGGAGCAGCATAGCCCAGAAGGAATGGATTGTAAGGTAGAAAGTCACCCTCGTCCCGAGAGAGAGGACAGCACACAACCACACGGTACAGAAAGGAAAGTGGGAAAGCACAGGGCCGCACACTTGTGCCATCAGATGGCCTGCAGCTGCGCCTGGGTGACTCAGTCAGTGAGGCATCCAACTCTTGATCCACCTCAGGTCTTGATCCCAAGATTGTTAGTTCAAGCCCCACATTGGGCTCCATGCTGGTGTGGAGCCTACTTAAAAACAACAAAACAAAACCCAGCCTATGGTTCTCTGGGCTGGCCAGGAAAGCATGAGTGTGCCTTCCCTGAGTATGTGAGTGTGAGGCCAGGCTGCCAAAAAGCGTCTTACTACCTTGAGTGGTGGAATTGGAGGTGAGGCAGGCTCTGTGGGGAGGAGTCATGGGAGGGTGGGGGGATGTGAGCCATCCTCTAGCAGGGTCCAGGGAAAGTGTGGCCACCACCATTCCCTTCACCCCATTCTGGGTGGGAGGATCCATCCAGCAAGCGTAGGAGCAGCAGGCAGCTGGCAGGAGCTCAAGTGGGCGAGGGCTGCAGCTGCCAGGTGGGCCTAACTCATGGGGAACTGGCTAGGGTCAGGGACCTGCGGAAATCAAGAACCAGGGTCCCTGAGGGACCAGGACAAGGGGGCAGAAACAAAGAGATGGCTATGACTCAGGGCGTAGTCAGTTGTGGCCTGACAACACCTGGGGCCAACAGATGTTGGCTGATGGCCTTGTTGGTAATCTGAACTTTCCTCCTTTTCCTGGTAGGAAAGGGGGGCAGGGCAGCTGCCATCATGAAGTAGCGCCCGTGGCTGGGACCTGGCCTAGGTTGGTGGTCATATGTCAGTGAGCACTTAGCCTTGTTATATGTGCCTCCAGCCTCATTCTGGGCACTGCTGGACTAACATAGAATTTTTTAATAACCGTGTGTCCAAATTGTGTGTATGTAGTATGATGTAGTGTGTGTGTGTGAGAGAGAGAGAAAGAGAGAGAGATTTATGCAGGTGCTACACTGTGTCTCCTCTATTAAAATGAAATCAAAGTTCCATCTTATTACAGCCCAAGATATACCCTGTGGATTTGCCTATTTCCTAATGCAAATCAAACAAGACTAACATTTGGAAAGTGCTCATGAGCTGTAAAATATTGTACAAGATCCCATCACAGTACTATGATTCTGTGTAGTAGAATAGATGACTTTAAGGTCATAGATTGCCAGCAAGGCCTTTTATATTACTTGCTGTTGATGACATTTTGTAGGATCTGGACGGAGCTGGAGAAGAGCTATATAAAAGCAGAAGAAAGACAGGAAATTGGGAATTTCTCTAAGCTTCTCTCATGCCATAATGTTGTATTCTTTAATAAAGTGCCCAGATCCACAGGGCACAACTTTGTGCCCAAGGGTATTCAATATTGTTGGCTAATCTGCAGTTTTGCAGCATTAGTACTAGCTTTGCCTTTTCCTGTTTTAATTTAACTTTTTAACTTTTTATTTTGAAATAATTAAACTTACAAGAGTTGACAAAAATAGCAAAGCTCCCATATACGTTCCACCCAGCTTCCTCAATTGTTATTCGTTTACAGAGTGTGTTACATTTTTCAAAACTGAGAAATTAGCATTGGAACTAGTATGCTCTGATATTATTGGTACTAACCTACAGACTTTAAGTTTTACTCGTTTTTTCATGAATGCCTTTTTTTTCTGTTCCAAGATCCAATTGCATTTAGCACCCTTTTATTTTTTATAACTAATACAAAGAGACATCAGTAGTCATCTGTAAATGGTCTGAATGCTGGTGATCCATGCAAACAGTGACATTTTGGCAGCCTTTTAAACATTCTGCAGCTAAGTAAGAGCACAGTATAAATTTGATCTTAAAATAATTAATGTTTTGCTAGAGTCATGGTTCTCAGTCTTGACCACATACTGGTGTCACCGAGACATTTTATAAAATACCAGTGCCTGGGACCTGCCCCCTAAATTCTGATTTAATTGATTTGGCTGTGGCCTGAACATCAAGATCTTTCATAGCTTCCTGATGGATTGTAAATGTGTAGCCAAATTTCAAAAAGACCGTGTTCTAGAGAGAGAGGGGAAAGTTGGAGTGAATTTCTTCTGCTTCCTCCCAAAGATCCAAGAAGAGAAGCTGAGTTCACCCAGCTTTGAGTATTTGGAGCCAGACATGACCAATTATGTCATGACACATGCCAGGGACCTGCACAGTTATGGACTCTCTCTATTCCCAGGAGAGTCAGGAAACCTAATGTGTGGGAACCAGCTCAGAAATGCAGATTTAGTGTTTCCATGAGCACATATGGGATAACTGAAATTTTCTCTTACCAATCATTTGCTCCCATCATTTAAAGAAAGTTATTTGTACATTTTATTTTCAAAATATATACATGGCTGTTTTAACACCCAAGTTTTGTTTTGTTTTTTTGTTTTCAGAGCCCGTGGCTCTGGTAGTGTAATTTAAATCAATTAAGTCCAGTTTGTAGTTACCCAATCTATTTTCCATCATCATTTTGTTTCCTCTGTTTGGGTTTCTTTTTAAAGGAAAATGCTTTTTTGAGGTATAATTGCTATACAAAGAACTGTGCGTATTTTATGTGTGCAGTTATATATGTTTGGACATAATGCAAACACTCTTCACACCCAAGTGTTTTTAATTAAGTTTTAGGTTTTTATTTGTTGACAGAGGATCCTATCATCAAAAGCTCTAATTTTTATCCTAGGGGCACCTGGCTGGCTCAGTAGATAGAGCCTGTGACTCTTGATCTCAGGTTCATGAATTCAAATCCTACAATGAGCATAGAGTCTACTTAAAAAAAATAATAATTAGGATACCTGGGTGGCACAGGTATCCAACTCTTGGTTTCAGCTCAGGTTGTGACCTCAGGGTCCTGAGATCAAGCCCTGTGTCCTGATCTGTGCCCAGTGTGGGGTCTGCTTAAGACTCTCTCTCCCTCTCCTTCTGCCCTTCCTCCCTGCACACACACACACACTCTCTCTCTCTCTCTCTCAAATAAATAAATAAATAAATTTAAAAATAATAATAATAAATTGGGGTACCTGGGTAGCATAGTCCATTGAGCATCTGACTCTTGGTTTCAGCTCACGTTGTGATCTCACAGTCATAGGATCGAACTCCACGTCTGGCTCTGCTCTCAGCGTGGAGTCTGCTTGATATTCTCTCTCTCACTCTCCCTCTCCCTCTGCCCCTTTCCCTCGCTCATCTCTCTAAAATAAATAATCTTTAAGAATAATAATAATAAATTTAAAAAATAACTGTAGTCTATTTAACAGAAATAGTCAAACACATGCCAAGTTGTAGTAATGATTTTCATAGTGTATTTAAATTTTAATCTGAATCTTCTATTAAAAATGTTAAAGAATTGTGTGTCAGAAGCTGTAAATGAGTATTCATGTAATGAAAACCTTTAAGAAGTATTTAGAAAACTGAGGGAGAAAGAAACTTGTTTAGCGATCATTGCATATTTTAAAAGCCAGGTACAGTTAGAATGTGTTTTCACATACCAATTAAGAAAATGACTAGTTCTTAACCTCTTATTTAATCACAGAACCCTTTGAAATTTGTTAACAAGTTACATTCCATCGCCTCCACCAAAATTTACGCACATAATAATTTATGCTCAAATTTTAGAGGATTCACAGACAGCATGAAGCCAGAATCCTAATGTAAGAACCAATTAAGGAATTTTTTTTTTAACAACATGCTATGTTTCCATTGATCGCATCATTGATTGGTACTGTTTGTAGAGTCTGGGTTATCCAAATAATTTCGGTCCCAAATGCCTTCTTATACTGGAAATGCATCAGTTCAGTGCTGGGACGGTGGGGAGAATCCTTTCTGCTATGCAGTGTCCTTGATCTCTGCTCCCCTCTAGTAGAAGCAGGACCACCATTGGTGGAGGCTTCTGAGAAGGATTTAGCTAGTGAGCATTCGCAGTCTCAAGCTTATCTACAACTTAAAAATAAAGTAGAAAAGCAATTTTTTCACTTGCAAAAGAAACAACAGGAAGATACAGCTGTGGGAAAGTAATTTTAGAAATAAGTTTGGGATTTCCATTCATTAAATGCTCTGTACCAGGAGACTGGGGAGAAAAATCAGTACCAAGGCCTCTGTGCCTGGGTTGTAACTGCTGCTCCTGGGAATGTAGTATTCAGCACTCAGTGCTACCTCGGAGACAGCTTGTGTAGACATCAGACATATAGCAAACCACAGTACCTTCTATTTACTGACCGGAGAAGGGCTCCAGAACTCTTTCTGTTTTCAGCTGAGACAAATGAAATAGAATGGTGCAATCTGAAGAGGCCTTAGGAATCCATGCTTTCTCTTGACTTTTTCATTCCCAGTGTGAATGGTACAGTGGAGCTCAGATCCTGGAGTCAGTGAGCAGTGAATTCCCCCTGAGTACGGAGACTGTTTAGGGCAGGAGCAGCGTCTATACAGCGTCTATACGGATAGCTGTCATCACACTGACAATATTGATCAATGGTGCATAAGTGAAGCTGATGTAGTCATTCACTTAGCATCCACTGTTAAGCTCTGGAAATACAGAAATGACTAGCCTTGACCCCCTATAGGACTTGTATTTTGAGTTTAGGAGGTAAATAATCAGATACAGTGTAGGAGGTGCTACAAAAGAAAATTCAGAACAGCCTTAAGAGAACATGGTAGAGCAAATTTCCTCCATAAATAAAAAATTAAAGCCATAAAGTCAGTGGGGCTGAACAGCCATCTGCCTCAATACTCATCTTTTGTCTGTCTCCCTCTCTGTCTCTGTCTCTTTCACACGTGTACATACACCCACACACACTCTCACTCACACACTTGAAAGCCACTATTTGAGAGTTTCTAGCACGAGCTGTCCCTGATGAGTCCACGTATTTCCAACTAAGGACATCAACTAGCTAAACATTCTTCCATTTGAAGAGCACTCTGCCCCCCCACCCCACCCCATCCAGTGACACCTGTAAGAATTTCATGCTCTTGCTTGGCTTTCTTTGGAAACTCATTGCATAGGAAATAACCTGTCTACAATAAAAACCACTAAAAGGCACAGCATATTGCTCCCCCTCAGGGGTCCAAGAGGCAGTGAGCTCAGATGGACTTAGCACATACCTCCACCCTCCGGTAGCTCTCTGTAAACAAAGCTCTCCTTAGGGCCATCTCTGTTGAAGGTGCCTGGGCTGGAACCAAAAATCTATTTGTGTTATATGTAGAAGCTAAAAGCAATCTGTTAAATAAATGCATCCAATTTCTGTTGCTTGGAAGCAATTGCATATTTTTTACTGACCTAACAGTTTGACCTATTGCCACCATAAACCAAATGAGTGTTATCTTGCTCAGCTTTAAAGATAGTTATCAGTCAGACAGTAACACAAATAAACTCAGTGTCTGCTGGGGCATTGTTTTATTTTTTGCTTTGTTACTGGTAAACGCACCGAGGTGAATCCTCAAATGAAAAATCAATGAGAATAATGAAAACTGAGCTATCAGCCATCTCTTAGTTAAACTGAATAGAGAAAATGCTCCTTTGACCTATTTGTTGCCCATCCCACCCGAACTTAAAGGAAAAAATAAGGTATTTGAGGGTAGGGACTTCGTGCAGAGACTGTGGGGTGTTATGTAGGCAAAGAAGCGTCCTGTGCTGTGAGGAATCCTTGATGCTGTTGGCTGCAGCAGACATGACTTTGAGCCACGTACAACGAGCAGACAATATTTTAATGAGCCAAAGGTGGTGGCCTCCAGGGTACTGGACTTTCCAGTTGACATGTCTGTCCATCTCTTAGCTTTTACCCTAATATCAGACAGTTATCATAAAAGACTTCAGATGAGTCACTTGTCCCTTTAGTCTTTGCCTTTGTGAGCAGCAGCCTGCAGTGAAGACACTTTTGCAGGCATGCAAAATGGGGGGACCCCCTTCCTTCCACATGAGGGTCTCAGAATTCCGGGTATGGGAAGTCCACCTGTCCGTGGTTGGTAGAGCGTGTGCATCGTGCCATTCTCCACCTCCCCCAGTTGAGGTGGTGAGGCGTTCAAGCAGAGGTTGTGGATAGAGGAAATTCATTTCTCCTCAGAGGCCTAGCTATTCAATTTGGGGTGATTCTGGCCTCCTCCTCCTCGTTCTCTCTGCTTCCTGATTATTTTCTCACGGTCTGTTTCATTGCGTTGTAAATGCTAAACCAATATATGGCTGTGAACCAAGGAATTTCCAGTTAAAGTTTATTACTATACTGTCATTCTTTTTTTTTAATAAATTTTATTTTATTCATGAGAGACACAAAGAGAGAGAGAGAGAGGCAGAGACACAGGCAGAGGGAGAAACAAGCTCCATGCAGGGAGCCTGATGTGGGACTTGACCCCAGGTCTCCAAGATCATGCCCTAGGCTGAAGGTGGCGCTAAACCGCTGAGCCACTGGGGCTGCCCACTGTCATTCTTTTAAAGATTTTTTTTTTAAATTTTTTTAAAGATTAATTTATTTATTTGAGGCGACACAGGGCAGGGGTAGAAGGAGAGAGAAACTCAAGCAGACTCCATGCTGAGCACAGAGCCCGATGTGGGGCTCGATCTCACAACCCTGAGATTATGACCTGAGCTGAAATCAAGAGTTGGACGCTTAACTGACTGAGCCACCCAGGGACCCACCTTTAAAAAAATTTCAATGTGGGAATGAAATTCTCTAGAGAGGGAATCTATTCCTCTAGTTGTCTTCTGTTAACATGGATGAAGAAGGGCAGTGAGCACCCCCAACAGAGTGGCATTCAGGTGACACCCATATCTGTGGCCCTTCGTGCACAGTGTCCCTACTTGGAGGTTCTTCACCAAGTGAATCATGCCCCCTGGGGGAGCCCAGGTCAAATCTCCAACAGTCTGTGTGGTCAGTAATGTTGGGCCATTGTACTGGGCTGTGGATTTGTCTTGTGATGATCCTGAAAAGATTATTTCTGCCAGAGCCTTTATTTATAAAAAATTATTGTCAGGTGAAAGATTAAAATTTCAATCTTCATTGTCATTGGATGGATTGCTGTTCGGAGAGTTCTCAGATTCTCTGTTTATTTGGCATCCATTAATTCCAAAGCCAGACTAAGAGCCAAAGCTGTTTGCCTCTCCCCTGTGACCCAGAGCCCTCCTCTGAGGCACCTTCTCTGTCGGGCTCTCACACACGGAGCCAGGGTGACCGCTGCCCTTAATCAGTTCAAGGCCGGGTGCCAGACGGCTAGGGACAGCCCTTATGCCTCAGAACCCGCCAGAGTCATTAAAACTAGCCAACCCTGAGCTGTTTCCACTGTCCTGTCTTGCCTTTCCTGTGGAGACCCCAGCAGAGGCTCTGACCTTTGCCTTCCCCTTATTCCTTGTCTCATAACCAACACTGGTGCTTCCCCCCGTGGCCCCCCCTGGCTTGGTGTGCCTCTTACTGATGGGGGGGGGGGGACTCTGAATAACGTTAAACTCTTCTTTCAATAGCGTTAACCTCTGAGCTGTCACTTGGTCACTTTCGTAAAATGAGATGCAGGAGTAAATCTGTGGCTTTTGATGGCAGTCATCCCATCAGTGAGCATGCCCTTAGGAGCACCTAATACTTGTCAAGCACGGTGTGAGGTTCGGGGATGACATTTTTTTTTTAAATGTTGAAAACTTACAACTTAGTCGAGGAGACAGGTTGTATTCTTTATTTATTTGTTTATTTATTTTTTTGGTTGTATTCTTTAGATAACTAATTGTATGAGAATATGCCACACGTTCTGAGGATGACATAAACAAAAGCCTGGAGAAGTTTCAAAGAAACCCAAAGCGAATCAATGAAGGAAGGCTTCCCTGAAAGACTGGAACTCAGCCTTGAACAAAGGCTAGGGCTCAGATAATGAGGATGGAGAGACCAATTCCAATTAGGGGAAATGGCATGATCAGAGTCCTAGCAGAGAGCACGCATGTGGCATGTTTGCAGGAGGCTGAGCCTAAAGAGAAGGCTCTAGGAGATTTTGGACATTTTCAGAGGCAGGAAGAGAGTGGCTGTAACTTATTTTCCAATAATTAGGGCTAATGTTTGTGTTAATACCTTCCGCTTGATCAGACACATACTCTGACCTTATGGAGCAGATCTCTGCTTTCAGATGTAAAAGGCCTATTGGGGAGACAGAACACATACGCAGAGGAGCTTCTATGGAGTGTGGGAGGTCCAGGAGCAGGTGTGCCAGGGGTGGGCGCCGTGAGGGGCCAGAGAGGAGCCCAGCCCAGGCTGGTGTGTGGTGTGGGAAGATGGGTCAAGGAATGCTTTCTGGAGGAGACATGGGAGAGCTCGGTCCTGAAGGATGAGTCAGACCTCACTCAGTGATGCAGGAGGGGAAGGGCATTCTAGGCAGAGAGGGCAGCTGAGCTAAGGCACAGAGATCTGAAACAATGTGACCCTGTGGGGCATTAGCAGCATTGCAGGTACGACTAGAGACCAAGGTGGCACCCAGGCTTGCTGTTCCCAGATCCCGTGTTCTAGTTGGATGGGAATTCATCCCACCATTTTGGAAGAAGTTGATCTGGTCATCCTATTTAGAAAACTTTTTTTGTTGTTGTTATTTTTTATCCTTACTATATTATTTAGGGAAGAATAACCAAACATGAAAGGCAAAGTTAATAGAAAAAAAAAAAAAGATTTTCTAGATTGAGAGCCCCAGAAGGAGGAAAAAGAGCCAGAGTTCCTCAGGTGGATGCTCCTCAGAAGCAGATCCCCATGCCATCTTTAGAGCCACAGCTGTGGGCGTCATTGAAAGAGGGTTTTGTGGGACGCCTGGGTGGCTCAGCAGTTGAGCATCTGCCTTCGGCTCAGAGTGTGATCCCAGGATCCAGGATCGAGTCCTACATCAGGCTCCTTGCGGGAAGCCTGCTTCTCCCTCGGCCTGTGTCTCTGCCCCTCTCTCTCTCTCTCTTTCTGTGTCTCTCATGAATAAATAAATAAAATCTTAAAAAAAAAAAAAGGAAAGAGAGGGTTTTGTGCAAAAGGCGCAGCTTGAATGAAGTCTTAAAGTGGAGCTAGAAGCCTCTAGTGCATTCTCTGTCTTGCATTTGTTGGAGATAAGCATCTTTTCAGAGGAGCAAACATTTTAATACAGTGGCCAGACAACTTTTGTCTCACGTTATCCACAGAGCAAGTGCCAGCCTTTCCCACGAGTGGATATATTATGACCATGTTACACAGCATCAGGCACCTGAGGAGACTTTGTGTTACCAGTTGTGTCAGTTCAACATGAGCTTCCTGAGTAAAAGTGATTATGGGGCTTAGTTGTCCAGGCTGGTGGACTGTGATTGGGCCAGGAGAGGACAGGAAAAGGTAGACTCCTCTGCTCATACTTGTCCCAGGGCTCTGCCTCACTCTGCAAAGACCACTGTCCTCAGCATAGCCTCCTAAGCCCTAACAGCTGGTCCCTGCCCTCTCCAGCCTCATCTCTTTCGACTCACGTGACACCAACATGCCAGATCTCTCCCTACCTCAGGGCCTTTGCACATGCTGGCTGCGCTGCTTGGAACATGGTTCCCTTGCTCTTTTGCTGAGTTAATTCTTCTTCTTCAAATCTCAAACACCAGGTAGTACTTCTCGGGCCCCAAACTCAGTCAGGGCCTTACATATTCTCATTACTCATGGTCCTTGTACCTTAAGTGTTAAGTCCTAATACCAATCTGATTAGTAATTATGCAATTAATTGTGGGAATAGTGGTTGAGTGTCTGTCTCCTGACAAGAATATAAGCTCAAGGGGAATGGGAATTGTGTCTGTTTTGCTCACTGTTGCACCTCCAGATCCTTTTTCAGAGAAGGTTATTAATATTTACAAAAGGAAATAAGAGAGGGAGGGAGAGAGGGAAGGAGGAAATGCACAAGCCCCTCCATTTGTGTATCATCCAACGTCTCTGGGGTTTCACTGTTTAAAATAGCTTTGACGAGGTATAATTGACATATCGTAAACACACATGTTAAAGAGTACAGTTTGATAAGTTTTGACGTGTGTCTACACCCATGAAACCATCACTACCATTGAGATAATGAATATATCCATCACTCCCAAAAGTTTCCTCTTGTCTCACTAAAAGCCCTTCCTCCCACCCTCTCCCCAGGCAACCACGGATTTGCCTCTGTCACTATAGATCACTTGGCACCTTCTGGAGTTTTATATAGATGGAATCCTACAGTCTGCACTCTTTTGTTTGGCTTCTTTCGCTCAGTGTAATTACTCTGAGATTCATCCATGGTGGTATATGTATCAATAGCTCACTGTCTTTATTGGGGCCTAGGACTCTGTTCCAAAACTCTATCATGCTCATTCCTCTATTAATAAACATTTGGGTTGTTCCAAGTTTTGAGCTATTTTAGGTAAAGTGTCTCTGCACATCTGTGTGTAAAAGTCCTGGCATGAATGTAGCTTTCATTTCTCTCAGGTAATACCTAGGAGTAGCACGGCTGGGTCATGTGGTGGGTGTGAGTTTAATTTTTTAAGAAACTTGTCTGTGATTCACTTTTCACCCTGTCTGCTTCCGGCAAGATGTTGTGAAGATTGCTAATATTTTGAAAGTGGGTTTGAGTGCTTCAGGAAAAAAAGGCAGTCAGCAGGGTGGTGGTAAGGGAATTCAGCACGAGGAGAGAGTAGGATTTCATTTTAATTTTTAAATTTTAGCACAGTCTAGGAAATGGATAGCAGGTTGCAAGCCCCAGACCTTCTGATTGCCACTCCCCTCCTCCATGTCACACTGTATCTGCCATTGATTCGGTCTTCCTCCAGATAATTCCTTGAGGTTTCTTAAATTGAGAACTTCGTAGTGAGATATAAGTCCACATTGGTCTGTGATCCAGCATGTTCTACTGTACACACGCCTTCATCACAGGACACTTCTCCAGTCCTAACCCGTTTGTCTCTCTTCTCCTCAGGGGACACTTAAACTGGCTTCAGCTAGATCGAAGAGTGTTGGAACATGACTTCCCCAAAAAGTCAGGACCGGTGGTTTTATACTTTTGTGTCAGGTATGTATAGCTGGTGTCCCTCCTTTTACTTCTTATATCTTTCTTGGTCAAGAAAAGTCTGGGAGGACAGTGTAACAAAGGAAAGGGGAATCAAGTGTTTTGTGGTCCGTTGGCCAATGACAGAGGTCACAGTCGACTGTACGCATGCTGCATTCCCAGTAGATGTGGGCATAGGGTGTGAGTGTCCAAGGCCTGCCCTGTGTGCATGAATACACGTTTGTGCTCTTGCACTAGGATATTTGTGTGGAATGAAGATAAGAGCTCTTTTTTTTTTTTTTTTTTTTTTTTGCTTTTTTGGGGGGAGGGGCATATATCTCAAACTGAACTAAGTCTCTTACAGTAACACAAAACTCTTGGATTACTATTATTTTCTTGTGTGGCAGTCATTTAGAGCTATATCACAAATACCTGTGTCTTTCCTTTTTCTTAAGATTTTATTTATTTATTTGAGAGATCAAGCGAGCACACAAGTCAGGGGGGATGGACAGAGGAAGAGGGAGAAGCAGACTCCCTGCTGAGCAGGGAGCTTGACTTGGGCTCTTACCCCGGACCCTGGGATCATGACTTGAGCCGAAGGCAGATGCTCAACCGACAGAGCCACCCAGGTGCCCCTGTGTCTGCTTTCCTTTTACCATAAGTGGCACTTGGCCTCTTGAAACTTGCTTATTTTAACTTATTCCAAATAGGAATAGCTGAAATGCAGCAGCAAACCATAGATCAATGCCTTCCCCACTAAGGGAGGATATGGCATAATAAAATACCAGAAACAAAGGGCATTTTCTGTTTACTAATCTATTATAAGAAGTTTTATTTTGTGACTGCAGAGAATATAATTTGCTTCTCACGGTTAAGATTTGTAAATATCTCACAAAGTCAGCTGGACTTTAATTTGCAGAAGGTTTTGGCAAGTTAGAGGGGGTCGTGTTATAGGTTCAGGGACAATGCCCAGATCCGAGCATCCAGATCCAGCAGCTCCCAGAGCACTTGTCCTTGGAGCCACCAGGCAAGTTTCTGTGCAGAACATTCATTGCACACCATTGCAGGGACATTTAGGCTTGAAGGGCTCCATCTTCCATTGGACACCAACCGAGTGTGTATTCCTACTGAATACACACCTTGTTCTTTTAAAATATGTTAAAATTTTACAGTGTGGTGCCTGGGTGGCTCAGTGGTTGAGCTTCTGTTTTTGGCTCATACCACGATCCCAGGGTTCTAAGATTGAGCCTCAGGTCGGGTTCCCTGCTCGGGTGGCGAGTCTGCTTCTCCCTCTTCCCCTCCCTCTGCCCCTTCCCCAAACTCGTGTTTGTGCGTGCACACACTCACACACGCACATGTTCTCTGTCTCTCAAATAAATAAAATTTTTAAAAAATATATATTAACAATTTCAAGAGCAGGACACAAACAATTCACAGGCCAATTCTTCTAAAGAGCATGGTCAGAAATGCAGTTTCAGACGTAGCCATCCTGATACCATGGAAGGCATCCGAGAGCCTAAACAAGAATTAAAGGGTCCATTTACCAGGCAGGAATGTGTATCGCCACCTCCACGGAGGAGCAAATTTAAACTTAGATTTAATGCCCTTTTGATTTGTTTAAGAGCTGCAAACCTTTCAGAGCTAATCTTAGCCATTTCCATTACTGATGGGTGTGATCTTGATGTCACAGTCTCTTTAATGGTGGCTCCATTTTCTCAGATAAATGGAAAAGTAACCACATAATGGAGAGTTAACAATACCACCGGGGTGGGGGTGGGGGGCGCAGCATCAAGCAAGACTCAGTTGAATTGAAGCGTTTCCTTAACCTGTAATCAAAGGTGGATTTGCCATGCGCTTGCTGTACATCAGGATCTCCCCTCCTTCCTGCTGCTTTTCACTGACGTTGTCAAAAAGAGAAAATACTGGGCTGGTGGTATATTAGCTGGTTTTTGCAAGGGTTGTGAGCTGAGTTACTGGTGGGTTTCAGAGTCTGAGCCTTGGCAGAAAGCTGGGGCACCGTGAGATTGCCTGGTTGACACATTGGTCACAGGATATAGAGGCCATTCCAGGTCACTCCTGACTTCTGTCTGTGATGCCAGCTACTCAGAGAGCTACAGAGGTAGATCCCATGCTCTCAGTACAGAGAACCAGGAATGAAGGCTTCTGCCAACCGGCCCCCATTTTCCTAGTTGGCCGCAGCAGGCATCTCGCAGGACACTCCCCCGGAAAAACTCTCCCAGGCCCACATTTGGGGACAGACTCCTAGCAGAATACGGCCACAACGCCAAGCTCCTTCTGTAAGCGCATCGCGAAAGCTGCTCTTTCTGCAGAGCCTCGGGTTTCTTTGTCCACTTACTTCTTGGCCACTTCTGAGTGCTTCTAACTCATCAGGTCCGTAGCCGGACTCATCATCTTGACCCCCCACCCAGGCCTTCCGCGGTCCTTGGAATCTGTGACATCGTTATCCACTCAGTCCTATAGACTTTCACCTTGAAGTCTTTCCTCTTTCCCAGATACTTAGATGCATTGATTGTCAGCTGCTGCTTCCACCCTCTGTCCTATCCTCCCACCCCTCATCATCTGTCACTTGAACTATTGCAGCCGTGTCCCATGGGTGGGTGGGTGTCACCTGGCCACCAATCACAGAGGATCCTGGCTCCCAGACCTCACTCTCCTGAGTCCCCACTTCACAACTAGCTGGGCAGTGCAGTTAGCAAAACATCAAGAGTGCTTTCTCCAAGAGAGGAGGCGGATCCTCTCATGTAGGTGAATTGGGCTTTTTTTTTTTTTACCTTGGTACCTGGGAAGAACTCCCAGCTTATAACTGGGTACTTTTCTAGGGGTTCCCAGAGGCTATTTTCTCCAAAGGAATGCTAGGATAAATCATCTTCATAAAAAACTCTGATCATGGGCTATGCCAGAGTCCATCGAGGAGCCCCTGTCCAGCTGGGCGATGTCCCTGTGTGCACACCCTGTCCTTCCTCAACAAGGGAGCAGCCACTTGAGAAGCCCCAGCCCAGCCATCGGTACCCATGCTTGCCTGCAAGTGGTCTGACTCTCCAGCTACTCGTATTAGCCTTTCTCCTTTTGTTTAAACACCTATAGATGGCATCTCCATAACACCTGCACCATTAGCCTTCGTGGAAAAGGAGAATAAAAGCACCCAGTAAGAGACCGTGGAAAAGACTGGCAGCCTTAAGCCAAGGTTTAGGAATTCATCCAGTGGAAATATTAACCCTGTATCACTGGGGATCTAAATTTGGGCTGCCATCCCAGCATGGCTTATTATTTGTCAATTATATAGTCTCTCGCTGTAATGCATGTTCAAAATGTCTGTGAGAACGAGGGCAAAATTCTTACCTCTATTCAACTGATTATGAAAAATAAGACCCAAATATATTAAATAACATGAATTTGAATTCAGAAAATTCTGCTTTAGCCTCTGAGCATGTCCTCGAAGGGGACACCTGAAGCTGGTATCACACTGCTGGATATCCTCAGAATGGCAGGGGCAGAGGACTAAGTATCCATCTTCACTGACCCATGGTTTTTAGCCTAAAAAGAACTCCCCCCCCCCCCTCCTCAGATCACCAGGAGCGATCACAGAGGCTTCAGAGTCTTAATAATCACCTAAAAAGAAGCAAGGTCCGAGGGAAAGGATCTATCCATTTTTAAACACCTGTCCATTATTCAGGATGATTGTAAATCTTCACAGGCCTTAAATAAGGTATTGTTACTCCTGGTTAAGGAGACGGAGATGAGGGACGCTTGGGTGGCTCACTGTTGAGCATCTGCCTTCATTCAGCTCAGGTCGTGATCCCTGGGATCCTGGGATCGAGTCCCACTTCGAGCTCGCAGAAGGGAGCCTGCTTGTGTCTCTGCCTCTCTCTGTGTGTCTCTCATGAATAAATAAATAAAAATTAAAAAAAAAAAAAAGATCTGGCTCCAGACCTCACGCCCTACCCCCATCCCCAACCACGCTGCTTCTCTCTCCACAAGTGAAAAGCAACTCTGTGATTGCTTATCAGAGACTTTGGCAGGGCCACGGGCCACTGAGTCAGGATCAGTGACTTTGGTCCATCTCGCGGTCCACACTTGGCTTCGGCTACAGAGCAAGGGTGCACCTGTAGAGATGGCCTCAGGTACAGATGCACCCCCATCGGGTGAGAGGGCATGGAGAGCAGCCCTCCCAGGGCTGACATTCCAGATCTAGCACTACTGAACCCCGAGTCGCCTCAGCGGAGAGCACCTTATTGGTGGAGGGACATCCCATAGCCACAGAGCTTGGAGGCAGGTTGGAACCTCCCTATTGGCAGAGAAAGGGACATGGCTGATGGCAAAGCAGGAGTTTTCAGAAGCCAAGAGATGCATCATTAGCCCCACTTGAGACACTCTTGCCGTTTCCTGACCAGGGTGAACACCAGTGGGAAGGTATCCTGCCCTGCGCTGTGCCCCCTCCTGTAAGGAAGACTCTGCAGTCCCATAGGCACCCCAAGCTTTATCTCTGCAGGGCCTGGAGCCAAAACGCACTCTCGTTCCAGCTGTGAGAGTGAGCTTCCCCCGTGGGACGCTGTGCTGCACACTCGCCGTTGGCAGCAGATTCAGTTACTGATGCACAAATACTCCACCTGGCTCTCACCACACCGTGGGCATTGTTTCAGGAGCTAAGGTAGAGCGGTGAGCGGAGCAGGCAAGATGTGCACCTGTGCATCTATTGCCCCAAATTCCGAGACCCTCTCAGCCCGCCTGCCATCACCTCTGCAGGTTCAGCCCAAACCCCATTACGCACGGTTGCAACGGCCCCTCCACCCCTGACTGCCCCTCCCATTGCTGCTGGCCACATGCGGGCATGACGCGCTGGTGCATGTACACACACACACACACACGCATGCTCACTTGCACACATGCACACACATGTAGGTTGGGATCCGTCCAGTCACATATTTCTTTTATTTCTACCCCTGAGCTGCTGAGAGCAGTCGGGGCTGGGGGAGGGGGATCACACAACTGCAGGCTGCTACATGATTGCTTATGACCAATGTCACACACTCAGCGGGTGTCTAGCCAGTTCTGCTGGGTGTGTGGCTCAGGGTCCACCGCACTGCCCACTGTGGCTGTTCCTCCTGCCGTAAACGCCAAACCAGAAGCTCACACCTTTGCTCCGAGGAGTTGACATTGCTCATGATTTTGCAGAGAAAAGGAAAGCTGGCCCAAGGGAACTTCAGCTTCCTACTCCCTTCCTCGGTCGAACCCACCCATCTTTGTGGCCTCCTAAGCCCCTCAGTGTGCCCGTGCACATGCACTCATGCATGCACATGTCCGAGGCCAGCAGGTCCACCTGTGCCCCAGTTCCAGCCCGTTCCAAGAGCTGCCTGCCTGCAGTCTGCCATCTCTCTTTCTCCGTCTTACATAAGCTGCTGCTTCTCCACGGATGTCTCCCCTCCACGACCATGACTCTCCTACCCTGACTGAAGAAAATACCCTCTCTGACCCGCATCCTCCTTTAGCTGCTGCCCCCAAGCTTCCACCCCTGCCCACATCAAAGGTCTGGAAGGATAAGTCTGTCCTTGTCTCCCTTCTCCACATCCCACCGGCTCCTCAGCTTGTGGCTGTCCCATCACCACCGTGGTCACTGGTGGTCTCTGTAGGCCCCAGATTCCATGGGTGCTTCTCTGCCATCCTCTGCCTGAATCAATGGCATCTTCATCTCATTGACCCCCAAACTTACCCCTCGTCCCATGGCATCTCCTTATCTCGGTGATTGGCACCACCACACACCCAGCCAGAAACTAGGGAGTCAACCTTGACTCTTGCTCTCTCCCCACTGCCTGTTTGCCCTCCTTCATTCGCTAATTCCTGTTCCTTTTGTGTCTTAAATCGGTCTTATATGCACCACTGACTCCCCACAAAAACCCCCTTGGCTGTAATTAGGACCTTCCTAAACCTCTCCTGGTCATGCCTCCTTGCAGTCTCCTCTCGGTTACCACTGAGTATCTTTCCAGAAGTCTCATCTGATACCCTACTCAGAATTTTCCTGGCTTCCTGTCATCCTGCTGTGGTTATCCTTAGCATGTCCTGTATGACCTGACTTCTGTGTACCTGCCAGCCTCACCTCCTGCTGCTCCATCACCCCTCACACCCCGACCTTACATGCAGCCCAGGCATCAGTGCAGGAGCAAGATCACATCCATTTGCAGATCGCTGTTTAGGACTGTGAGGCCAGCGCCCCCAATAGAACAATGCCCCTCTGGTGGTAAGCTTAAGTAATACATCAAGAAAAATTATAAGAAAAATATCCCTGCACACGCAAGGACGTCTCTTTATTTCGGTAGGAGCATGTTTGTGCTCAGAATGGTTCCCTCCACGCCTGGGCTGTTCCTTCAGTTGTGCCTTCTTCAGCCACGTGTCCCTGCAACTCTGACCATCTACGCTGCTTGTAGGAGAAAAAATAGAGATTAGATTTGTCTCCT
Source organism: Canis lupus dingo (assembly GCF_003254725.2). Taxonomy (NCBI): domain Eukaryota; kingdom Metazoa; phylum Chordata; class Mammalia; order Carnivora; family Canidae; genus Canis; species Canis lupus. The sequence continues at coordinate 21,278,138 of NC_064244.1, forward strand.
CAAATGGAGTTTCACCAACAATAAACTGAGGCGAGCACCAGGAAAATTAAAACAACAAAAGGAGAGGTGATCCCAGGAAGCTTTAATCTGGGAAGAGGGGATTTTACAGCCAAGTTTATGGCCTGACAATCGGTGCCTCTCCTGGTTGGCCGAAGACAAGCGGTTGCTCTATACGGTCACCATAGTAACACTGAAGGCAGGGATCCAAAATGAGGTGCCTGCTAACCAGAACTTGCTAGATCTCAACTGGGTGCCCCAGTTAAGATTTTAGAGCTGCTGAATTCTAAAGATCAGAGATGTTTGGCCCCAGAAACTCACAGCGGTACCAGATAGCCTTTTCATTACCATCGCTTCTTTTTGCTACTGAAAGTCAGCATTCCAAATGCGACACTTGTGTTCATTATAGAATGAAATCAGTGGTCCATTTAATTAACACTTGCTGTAAATATTCGGGGATTCCCAAGTGCCAAGGGGTGGATGTGAGAGGAAAGAGGAGGAGCGGGTGGTTGAGAAAAGGAAACCTGACTGGTGTCCTGTGGCTGGACACTTCAAGCTGCTGCAGCCGGAGGTGTCCACGGGTTAAAGGGGGTGAGACGGCCTTCAGGCTTCAGAGCCTCTTGATTATCTTTGTGCTCACACACGTATTTATTCCTTCTTCAGACCGTCTGATAAAATACCTCAGGTCCACATCATCTGGGCCAGGTTGGGTGTGACATTGCTTATGGTATTCAAGAAACAGATTTAGACTTAGCCAGATTTGCCATTGTCCTAGAACATAGGTTGGCCCTTTGACTCAAAAAAAAAAAAAAAAAAAAAAAGCCATCAGATCCAGTCCTGCTAAATGTGCTGAAGAACCCGTTTTAAAGTTTAAGTTTTATTCTTACTCAGGTATGGGTACTCCCAACAAACATAAGGGGATGGTGGCCATTGAAAAGACTAGTTTGCTATTCACAGTTCCCGAAAGGAGAAGAGAGGGCTTGCCACACCAGGCAAGGCCAGAAGGGACTCACCAGGGTTGGTCAGGAGGCAGAGGGAGGGGAGGGAATTGTGGGGAAGAGCTTTTGTTTTGTGGTTTCTACAGGAAGGAATGGGTGAGGCAGAGTAATCAGGTTTAGGATTGACTACTTTGAATAATTTCAGCAGGCTATGGGGCATAGAGGCTGTCCAGAGTTGTCTGGCCCTGGCTCTGGGGTGATTAGGGCAGGAGGGTAATGACCTGGAGTGTGAGAGCCCCACAAAGGAGCAGGAAGGGTGTGTGAGCTCTCTAGATCGGCCTGTCTGCACATGAAGGGCAAGCTCACACCTCTAAGGAACTGGTCAACCCTGGGAGGGGCCGTCCCTCCAGAGCCACCAAGGCCCCAGATGTCAAAGCACCAGAAACCCCTGGTTAATCTGGAGCCACACTTGGAATTGTCTGTGCAGACCCTGTGAATCAACAAGAAAGCATTCAGTTCCTTAGGTTTACCCAGAGACCCGGAATTTCTTTGTGAACCAGGTCTTTGAGGAAGCACTGCTCCCCACCCCTCAATAACCCGTGCACTGGGAATTAAGGAAAAGCAACATCGCCACCTGCTGATAAAAACGAGGAGCTCTCATGAAAATCAAAAAGAACACAACTGGTTAAAAAAAAAAAAAATCCTGACTTTATACCCAAACCATCAATGTTTCCCACTTTCCCAGAAGTTTCTTCTCCCTGGGGCTCCCGCACTTTGCGCTCTGGGCCTCAGTGTGTGGATCGAGATGTCGAAGGTCTGTTTTCCTCCAGGCATTTGACTCTCAAGTCTCCTGATGCTGATGGAAAGTTCTGGATGAGTTAAATATCCAGGGTTACAGAATGATAACATGACCATCCTGGAGCTCACACAGATTTTTTGTTATTGTTGTTTTTTTAAGATTTTATTTATTTATGAGAGACACACAGAAAGAGGCAGAGACACAGGCAGAGGGAGAAGCAGGCTCCCTGCAAGAGCCTAATGTGGGACTTGATCCCAGGACCTGGGGATCATGACCTGAGCCAAAGGCAGACACTCAGCCACTGAGGCACCCGGACATCTCTGCTCACATGGTTTTCCAGGCTGTTTCTCGGTGATAAAGGTTCATAGGAAGCTGCTTTCTAGTTTCTGTCAAGAGGAGGTGATTTATTTTCTTCTCTACCCTCCTGCCTCTGGTCCAGCTTGTAACTGGGGCGGGGGGGGGGGGGTGGGCAGGGGACACGAATGCTGTCGCAGAGGACAGAACTTGCCCTGTCCTTTCCAGTTTCCATTACTAGAGAGAAGGGGGAGTGCTGTTTCCTTTTTATACTATTGAGGAGAAATGCATGGCAGGGGTGGCAGGTGTCTTCACTCCTTCATCCTCAGGAATTGAAACAAATGCCATAAAGACACAAGGCATCGCTTTGAGAATGATGGAACAGCAGACCCAACAGATTTAGACTCTGAATGATTATTGCAGAATTAAGGTCACTCGCTTAGTCACACAGAAACCTCTGCTGTAGTTCTGGCTTTAAGATTCGTGATGATAAAAAAAAAAAAAAGATTCGTGGTGATCAGCTTGTTTGTGCAACCTGTCATGTTGACAGTGAGCAAGGGGCAGGGGGGCAGGACACACACACACATACACACACACACACACACATACTGGGCATTTCAGGGCATGGGGGACACAGTAGGGGTCACTTAGCTCCTCCCTCTCCTGCAGTGCCTTCCCTGCCCACCTCACTGGCCTATCCTGAGAGCTCCACTCAGCGGCAAGTGAGGACGAGTGAAGCTGAGAACCAGAGCCTTTTGCTCCCAGACCCTTAAACTATGCCCACGTGTGTGCCAGGCGCTGTGTTAGTCCTGGAGAGACAGAAAAAATGAATGGGATTTGGCCTCACCCTCCAGGGGGCATTAATCACCTAGGAAGAAGATGCCCCAGGGAACAGAAAAGTACGGGACACAGAGGAAGAGCCTAGAAAGAGGAGCTCTTCCCTGGGCCATCAGCAGAGATCAGGACACATGGTGTTTCTGGGTGAGGGCAAGGGAGCAAGAGTGGTTTGAGGTGTGGAGGATGGTGGTTTCTGGGACGAGGGCAAGAGCTTGAGCAAAGGTACGAAGCAAGACGACTCAATAATGAGGCTGCACCTGCAAGTTGGCCTCCCTCCCTCCTCGCTCGCTCACTCTCCCCCCTTCCTTTTTTTTTTTTTTTTAAGATTTTATTTATTTATTTATGAGAGACACAGAGAGAGAGGCAGAGACGCAGGCAGAGGGAGAAGCAGGCTCCATGCCAGGAGCCCGACGTGGGACTCGATCCTGGGTCTCCAGGATCAGGCCCTGGGCTGAAGGCGGAGCTAAACCGCTGGGTCACCCAGGCTGCCCCCCCCTTCCTTCCTCCCTCCCTTCCTTCCTTCTTCCTTCTGATTCTGCTATCCTGACTATCCCCAAAATTCCTTCACAACAAATGTGGATTTTTTTAAAATTAAGTCACATGTAACTTATTTTGCTTTAAGACCTAGGCTTTGCAAGACACCTGGGTGACTCAGTGGTCGAGCATCTGCCTGTGGCTCAGGTTGTGATCCTGGGGTTCTGGGATCGAGTCCCACATCAGGCTCCCCGTAGGGTGTCTGCTTCTCCCTCTGCCTCTCTGTGTCTCTCATGAATAAATAAGTAAAATATTAAAAAAAAAAAAAGACCTAGAGTTTGCTACTGCATTTCAAGTCTCCACTAGTAAAGAAGTGGAAGTTGTGCCACTTTGCAGATCCTTCGGCAACTACTGCAGACTCTTTATGGAGGCCTCCATGACCTGAAATACCTACTCTGAAAGCAGGACGTAGGTGCTCTTTTTTTTTTTTTTTTCCTTGCTGGGAGAATGTGAGTGGCAGAGGTCCACCAAGGATCCTTACTCATCCGCAAGCTTTGCAAGGGTGAAGGCCATACTGTAATTTCCAAACATTTTGTAGACTCTCATGTGGTGGTAATTGTATTAATATCTGTTGATTGAAAATATCTGCTAGTATCTGAAGTCACTCTGGATTCACTCACAAATTTAAATGAGTCTCTATGATATTAATCACGGCAGCGTCTGCACACACTGGAAAAATGACAAGATATTAATAGTCTGCAGACAAGAGGTTACAAACTGGTAGGCCGTGGGCTCATCCGTGCCTATGGGTATGTTTTGCTAGCCTGGTGCAATGTTGGCTTGTTGTTTTTGCTATTGTTATTGTTGTTCTTATCTGAATGAGTTTCCAGTGCTGGACAGCAGTAGACTTCTTAGGTGGAGAAACACTGACTGGGTCCCACAGTCTTTTGCAGTCTGGAAACCAGAAGCCCAGCGAGATGAAGCGATTTGCCCTAAATCATATAGAGCTGGGACCAGATCACTGGTCTAGTGACTTCCTCCCCAGGATTCTTTCCATCATATTGTAATGCTGTTCTAGAAGAACATAGCACTTGTCTTCCCATTGTACCTGCTGCCGCCCCCTCAAGGTATCCCCAGTTTCCAGGAGGCAGGTATCCAGTGGCCCCACAGGAGGTACCACACCCTCTCAGGGCCTGTTTCCTGGCAAGGCTCTGCATTCCACCACCCTCTCCCTGAACGCAGCTGGTCCCTAGACAAGCACAAGTGCCTAATCTAATTACATAATTTAATAAACTCCAAAGTCCATGTGTAAAGGTGCATTAAATGTAAACGTAAATAATTTCAGTATGTTTTATCATGAAAAAAAATCTATAAGCTCCATCTGGATAAAAATCCAATTCTCATTTGGCTTAATGTGCATTAATATCACAGCATTAAGAGCACTTGCCACAGCTCTCTGGATACACAGAAATCAAATCTCACCTCACCACCTTTGGGAAGATATGTCATAACCATTTCAAAGAGAATTAGGGCCCCCGTTCTTCAGTTGAGCAGAAGAAATTATCTTTAAGATATAAAATCTTCAATTCAGGTCATGGGTGCCTGGATTAAGTTGGTTAAGCGACCTGCCTTTGGCTCAGGTCCTGATCCTGGGATAGAGCCCAGCTTCAGGCTCCCTGCTCAGTGGGGAATCTGCTTCTCCCTCTCTCTGTCCTTCCCTCTGCTTATGCTCTTCTCTCTCTCTCTATCAAATAAATAAATAAAATCTTTTTTAAAAATCCAGCTAATTCAACAATGATTAGTACCAAAATAAAGTAAGATATGAAAAACAAGTAGTATTATAAAAAATTGGAAAGCAGGTCAGGAAAAAGAAAAGTAGATGGTCGAGTTTAACCCCCTCTTGGAAGCTGGTGGGAGTCCCAGCTCTTTGGCTCTGGTCAAGGTTGTCAGGCGTGGCAGTCCAAATGGCCTAGAAAAGGGCTTGAAAAACTGTTTTCTTTCAAAAAGGAACCATATAAAAAGCAGCTGATCACACATTTTTCTTTTTCATTTAGGATGAGGAGTTCTGGTCCTTATGTCAAATCCTGTAGCTCAGAAAACAGCTCATTTTTGGCAAGATCAGTTGCTGCTTTTGTGGCTCATTTGCAGTTTTTCTTTCAGGTTCTATATAGAAAGCATCTCATACCTAAAAGACAACGCTACCATCGAGCTCTTCTTTCTGAATGCTAAGTCCTGTATCTACAAGGTAAGAATTCTCTCTTCCCATTCAGTTTTCCACTGAGATCCGAAAGTATCATTTAAAGTCGAAAATCCCAAGTTGTTGCCCCAATGTGATTTTATTGATTAGTAGATGTAATTTATAAATGGATTGCTTTAAATAAATGAGAGAGCATCCTGAAAGTAATACTATCCACTTAACAATGGGACCCCTCCTGATCCCATCACTGACTTTTGGCTCCTTGGAGGTAGGCATTTACCTGACTATAGGGGTCCCCTTCTCCTGGCAACTGAAACAAAAAAGAAACCTGGACCAGGAGAGCAGATGCACTGGTCCATGCAGATAGGTCTCCTAAGGATGAGTTGACTCTTTATTCATTTATTTATTTGTTTATTTATTTATTTATAGAAGTCTGTTTGGTTTATTCCCAGGTAAATGTTAGAAATGCATTGTCAGATGTGGCAAAACAAAAACACATGCAAAAAAAACCCCACCTTAATTAGAATTGTATTGAATGTTGGAGAGAAATTTGGGAAGGGAGAATATATAACTTTAAAATATTAACTCTTCCCATTCATAAATATGAACTGTTTCTCCATTTATTAAATTGTTTTTATGTCCCTCAGTCAGGTTCTATAGTTTGTATAGTTCTTTTTAAAATTTATTTATTTTAATTTTTAATTTAAATTCAATTTCATTAACATAGAGTGTATTATTAGTTTCAGGGGTGGAATTTAGTGAAAACAGAGGGAGGCAAATCATAAGAGACTCTTAACCATAAGGAACAAATCGAGGGTTGCTGGAGGGGGAGGTGGGTTGGGGGATGAGGTAACTGGGTGATGGGCATTAAGGAGAGCACGTCATGGTATGAGCACTGGGTGTGGATGCAAAGGATGACTTCTTTTTTTTTTTGGATGAGTGGTCTTCTTATAATCAAAAGCATGCGTATCTGACCATGTTAGATATTGAGAGCGGTATCTCTCAAAGGGATGCTATTGGCATGTTAGGTGGGGCAAAATTCTTTAATTGTGCTAAAATACACTTAAAATGTATCATTATAATTACTGGTAAGTATACAGTTCAGTGATACTCAGTGCATTCATAGTGATTGTTCAACAACCATCACCTCCACCCATCCCCAGACCTCTTTTCATCTTGCAAAACTGAAACTCTGTACCCCACTAAACACTCACTCCCCATACTACCCACCCACCCGCCTACCCCTGGCCACCACCACCTTACTTTATGTCTCTATGAATTGGACTACTCTAGGGACTTCATCTAAGTGGATCCTATAGTGTTCATCCTTTTGCGACTGGCATAGTTCACTTAGCATTATGACCTCAGGGTTCATCCACATTATAGCAGGGGTCAGAATTCCCTTCCTTTTTAAGGCGGGATAATAATCCATTATGCATTTATTTATTTGTTTGTTTGTTTGTTTATTTATAGAAGTCTGTTTGGTTTATTCCCAGGTAAATGTTAGAAATGCATTGTCAGATGTGGCAAAACAAAAACACATGCAAAACAAACAAACAAAAAAACCCTACCTTAATTGGAATTGTATTGAATGATGGAGAGATGGTCTACATAGAGAGACCACATTTTGTAGATCCATTCATCTATCAATGAATACTTGAGTTTCTTTTACCTTTTGGCTATTATGAATAATGCTCCTATGAACATGGGTCTGTAAATATCTCTTCAAGTCCATGCTTTCAGTTTTCCCAGGTGTATACCCAAAAGCACAATTGCTGGATCATATGGTAATTGTATGCTTCATTTTTAGAAGAGCTGCTATTCTGTTTTCCACAGTGACTGCACCATATAATATGCCCAACAGTGCATAAAGGTTCCAATTTCTCAACATCTCTCTGACACTTGATATTTTGTAGGGTTTTCTTTTTATAACAGCCATCCTACTAAGTGTTAGGCAGTGTCTCACTGTGATTTTGATTTGCATTTCCCTAATGATTAGTGATGCCAAGCATCTTTTCATATGCTTATTGGCCATTTGTACATCTTCTTTAGAGAAATGTCTGTTCAGGGACAATTCTTAATTGAGTGGGGCAGTCCCTTGTACTACTTCTCATTTCCCCATATTCTAGTAGTGTTTCCTTTCTTTGACTAACCCAAAAATGCTCACACACATTTCCAGTACACACATACCCCTCCCCTGAGGAGAGCAGATGGCAAACACCACCAGGGCTGAGGTCATCTGCTGGGAAAATTTTTTTTTCAAAAAATTTATTTATTTACTCATGAGAGACACACACACACAGAAGCAGAGACACAAACAGAGGGAGAAGCAGGCTCCATGCAGGGAGCCCGACGTGGGACTCAGTCCCGGGACTCCAGGATCACGCCCTGAGCCAAAGGCAGGCACTAAACCACTGAGCCACCCAGGGATCCCCTGGGAAAATGTATTTGAAGTAGACACCCATGCTGCAACCCCTTGTGTGCCATGAATGCAGCCCTCAGGACACCACCTCACGTTGGCTAACTGCAGAAAAGGACAGCATATTCCCACTGTGGTGTGCTCGGTGCTGAGTGCTGGGTGCTGAGTGCTTTCTGTACGTTGTATGGCTCAGCCTTCCCAACACTTGAGGTGCATACTACTTTTTGTCCCTGGTTTCCCTGTGAAGGAAGATAAGGCACAGGGAAGTTAGATTCACCCAAGGTCACACATCTTCTGAATGGCAGCGCCTGTGGGAGCCAAAGCTGGCAACCTGACTCTAGGTCACGGAGCTCAACCACCAGCTGGCTCTGAGCCCCAGAGGGCAGGCTCTCCCTGGAGTGGAGAAGGCCCCCACAGCCACAGAGGACTTCAGAGCTGAGTGCCCCCGTGGTAAAAGTGCTCAGAGGCCAAGGAAGAAGTCTGAGGAGGTCCCACTGCCTATATTTTCATGTTTAACTAAACCCTCTTCAGTGGGGGGCATTGCAAGAAGCCCACCAAACGTCAAACCACACGCAAGAGTTGGATTGGGACATCAGCCATCAGTTTTTCTTCTGGAAAAGAGGTACTTCAGCACATTCTGTGCACAGAATAGTCCCTCCACACGCAGATGTCCGCAGTGATGGAGGGCCTCATAAGGATCAAGTTCAATTCTGTGAGAGGACCTCACTTGGTGACAGTTGCTGAGCTAGGACTTAAACTGGGCTCAAACCCAGACCACTCAGACTGCGGTATTTTGGGTTTTTGCTGAATGGAAAAAAAAGACCCTAAAGGCAGTTCCAGGAACTTGCAAATTCCTTCCTGTCTATAAGCGTGTTTTCTCATTACAGCGTGGAAATAATACAGCCTTACAGAGCTCGCAGATTGCAGGAGTCTCAGGGGTTTTAATGCGTGTGAAGGCACTTTGAGAAAGTTGAGAAATAAAACGGAAAGTTGTCCACCAGGTGGCACGCTGGGGCAACAAATGTCTGGAAACTCCAGCCGCAGGACTGGGAATCAGCTCAATCCACAAGTGAAAAAGCGACCCCAAATCGTGCTTGTACAGACACCTGGGTAAAAGGAGAGAAACAGTGTCTCACTCAGGGTTGTTCAGTCCAGTCCAGGCACAAGTGCTCAGCTGGAGCTTATGGCTGCAGTGCTTCTGAACACAGAAGAGTCTCGGAGTCACAGAAAATAAAAAAGAAGAAATCCCCAGAATCAAATATTATAGGTCTGGGTGGAGGTGGTGATGCGTGCAGAGCCAGCCGCGTTTAGGAGCAGGGCACCCACAGCATCAGCCTGCCTGCTGACCTGGCCGCCGTCCTTGATCCAGAACCGTCTCTTCTCGGGATCCCTACTAGAGCTGGCTTCCCTGAAGTTTACACAGGATACCAACCAGGGTCACAAGACCACCTGTCTCCCTCCTAGCATCCAAAATAATATTTTCATCTGCCTAAATTGGCACCTCAAGCTTCTTTAAAACTTTCACATATATTATCTTATTTGAGCCTAATGAGGAGGTTGAGCCAGAATCATTAGTTCACCGAGAAAAACACTGATGTCAGAGAGGTTAAGTGACTTCCTCAAGGACCCAGGACTGAAAGTGGTTGAACAGACCATGTGGCCCAGTTTGCACAGTTGTAAATATGCAGACGCGGTGGGAGGCCCAGTAGCAGAGTTGATTGGGAGTTTCAGGTTGGAGCTCCTGTCCTAGCTCTGCTGCTTGATAAATGCAGTGAATGTGGACACCTCCTGTGATGTCGCCAAGCTTCATTTTCCTCTTTGGTTAAACAAGGACATTAAAGGACCCAACCAGGGTGCCTGGGGGTGCACTGGGTTAAGCATCCAACTCTTGGTTTTGGCGCAGGTCACCATTTCAGGTTCGGGGGATGGAGCCCTGAGTCCACTTGAGATTCTCTCCCAGCTCGCTGGTGCACGCTCTCTCTCTCTCTCTCTAAAATGTACAAATAAATCTTTAAAAGACCCAACCTGCAACCTTCTTGGGAAGATGAAGCATGAGTGTGGTTGGTTAGCACCTGTGCTGGACGCTTTAGGAGCGCCTATAGTGCAAGCACTGCTCACTGGGATCCAGACCCGAGTCGTTCATCTTGGCTGAGAGTTTCCGTGTGCTGCCCCTGCCAGCACTTCGGGGGCCTGGAGAGCCCAGAGGCCCATGCCAGACACACCGCCTGGACCTGATGCTGATAGATGGGGACTTGGGTTTACCCAGTGCAGGATTCATATCAGCTCCCTCCCTGTTTCCCTGGGAGCCATCCATGCGGTATACCAGAATCTGAATTGTTCAGATAAATGAGCTGTTTGCTCATGCTTCCTCCAGGCACTGTTCTATTTACTTTTTAAAGCATTAATACTTTTTTTTTTTTTTTTGAGAGAGAGAGAGAGAGTGTATATAGGTGGGTGAGGGGAGGAGTTGGAGGGCAGAGAGAGGGAGAGAAAGAATCCCAAGCAGGCTCCACACTCAGCACAGAGCCCAACATGGGGCTTGATCTCACGACCCTGAGATCATCACCTGAGCTGAAAGAGTTGGTCACTTAACCTACTGAGCGCAGGCACCCCTAAATTAATTAACACTTTTATCAAAGTAATACATGATACAGTTTAAAGTCAGATGGTTCTAAGAGACTTATTATGAAAAACCCACCCCCAAGTCCCACCACCTTCAACAATTTTAGCAGGGTTTTTTTTTTTTTTTTTTCTGTTTTTTGCCTATTTCCAAATACGTTGGCACCAGGCATTATTCCTTGATACATCCATTTTAGATTTATTGAATTTCAGCTGAGTTGGGCAGAGATTAAGGTCTCCACACTTTCCCATTTCCTGAAATGGCAGTAAGCCCAATTCTGGTTAAAAGCCACAGCCACCAGCATTGCATTATTATGAAGAATCCAAGAAGCATCCTCTGGTTTTGCTTCCCTTTTTAGACAACCACTCGTTTTACCTAAAAGTAATGATCGCCTCGCTGTTACCTGTTTGTTTTCTATGTGCCCATCATTTTTTCCCCAAGAGCTTCTACACATTCCCAGATGCAAGCCCATATTCATTTCCATATGCATCGGGTAATTCACCCATTCCTCTCTTCAGCTTGGTCTTTGTGGTTTGTCCTGGGATCTCCCCATAGCCACCCTCCACCCTCTCACTCCAGCCTGGACCTGTGGACCAGGACCTTATCCACAGTCCTCAGCACGGGCCCCCTTTCCCCATCCTGGCCGTCCTTCCCCAGGCCTGGAGTAGGTCCTCTGTTTCCTGGGTCCCAAGTCTTCCTGTGTTTTACTTTATGCCATTGTTTCACTGGAGAACATCCTCCAATAAATCCAGGGAAAGGGCATATGGGAAGGACAGTGTTTGGGTCCTTGCCTATCTGAAAAAGTCATCCTTCTACCTCTATATCTGATCGATAGTTTGAATGATATGGAAATACAGAATGAAGACATCTCTCAAAATATCCAAGGTGTTGCTTCACAGTTTGCTCTGGAGTAGTTTGCAGCACTGTGTATTATATGTGGACCCTCTTCCCCTCTTCCACCACCACCAGTGGGATCTTTTAGGATTTCCTCTTTATTCCTCTTCCTCTGAAATTTGGGGGAGGTATGCCTTGACAAGGGTCTCTGTAAATCCATAAGACTGTGTATTTGATGGGCACCTTCAGTCTGGAGATTGGTATTCTAGTTCTGGGAGATTTTTCCGTGTTATTTCTTAAGTGGTGTCTCCTCTGTTTTCTCTGCGCTCTCCTTGTGGAACTCCTGTTAATTAGATGCTGGGTACAGCCTCTGGCTTTGATACCTTGTATCCTGTTTTCCATCTCTGTCTTTTTATTCTATTTTCTGGAAGATTTCATCAATATTATGTTTAATCTCTATTGGCTTTTGAACCTTTTTCTATCATGTTTTTAATTTCTGAGACGTCATATTATCTGATCTTTCTTTCCACATATCCATTGTCTTGTCTATTATCCTGTTATTGCCTTTAAATTTAACATTCTCTTATCGTTTTCAATATCAGTTATGCATGTTCTGTGTCCTTTCTGTTTCTTTCCAGTTCTCCCCCCACCCCCACCCCCGTGTATTTCCTATTTATTTTGGTCTTTGTCTTTCATAGAAGAGATTTCCCTCAATTGTCTGTTGATCTTGGTCTAACCACAAGTAAGAGTAAGGCACCCAAGTGGGGGTGGTCCCCTGGGGGTTGTCCCTGTGGAGCCATCCAGTGGCAAGCTGGTTCTTTCAGTAGGAAGCTTGGATGGCAGTGTTTAGGTGTCCTTCCTCGTGACTCCTCATTGTCTCCAGAGGAGAATCTTCCCACTTCCTGACTCGGTGCTCATCCTCTGCTTTCTGTCTGGTCCTCCACTTCCCATCTGGGCCTGTCCACTTCCAGGGTTAGGGAGGGAACCCCCCCCCAACCACTTGGGGTATAAACTCCCTTTCTAATCCTGGTGCTTTTGATGGGCCTCATTCCAGCTTCCTGTTCATCTTCTCCAGAGAACAAACCTCTGATCTTTTCAACAGCACAAAAGTGAGGAAAGATGTTTCATGTTGTTTTGGTCTGTTTGTCATCTTCCCCAGAAGCATCTTCCCCTAGGAGCACCACCTTCCTGCCCCGCCCCCCCACACTCTTTCTTCACAAGGAGGCAAAACCCATGATCCAATGGGTTTCTCTCTTACATCCCCTTGCTTTATACTTTTTCCCTGTTTTGCACAAAAGGAGCAGGAAAATACAGTCCAGGTTGCTGAGGATTAGAATACGGTTGTGAGAGAACAGGGTTCTGTCGTGAACTTTAAGTGAAACAGGAGGACGTACAGAATGGGGGGCCCTGACACCCCACATAGCCACATCCTCAACAGCATTTCTGAGGTGTTTTGACTCACTGAGGTTATCAGTAAGTGAAGGAAAGAAAATATATGACCAGGGGATGGATATAACTCAGAAATGTGTGTCTTGTTCTGTATAAAGCTCTCATGAGAAGTCCACCCTTGATGTTGTGTGTTCCCTGGAAAATCACACAAGAAAGCAGAGCTCTCCTGCCAAGCCTTCTCTCTTTGGATGTGGCTTCCCATGCCAACTGAAGAAGCCCATATGGGGGCACCTGGGTGGCTCAGTGGTTGAACATGCCTTTGGCTCAGGTTATAATCCCAGGGTTCTGGGATCAAGTCCAGCATCAGGCTCCCTGGAAGGAGCCTGCTTCTCCCTCTGCCTATGTCTCTGCCTCTCTCTGTGTCTCTCATGAATAAAATCTAAAAAGAAGAAGAAGAAGAAGAAGAAGAAGAAGAAGAAGAAGAAGAAGAAGAAGAAGAAGAAGCAGCAGCAGCAGCAGCAACCCATATGCCAGCCCTGCCAGAGGCAGTGGGCTTATCATACCCAATGGGAGCTGTTGGGTGGGTGTGGATTCTGATCCCAGCTCTTGCCCTGCCTTCAGGCTCTGGGACTGAATCCTATCTTCTCTACCCTGATAAAGGGAATTGCTGTGAAAAAAACTAGTGACTGCAGTGATTTTTGAAAGTTTTGCAAACCACAGGTGCTAGGGCATAAAATGTGAATATCTTTTTAATTTTTTTTAAAGATTTTATTTATTTATTCATGAGAGACACAGAGAGAGAGAGAGCGAGGCAGAGACACAGGCAGAGGGAGAAGCAGGCTCCATGCAGGGAGCCCGACGTGGAACTCGATCCCGGATCTCCAGGATCACACCTGGGCTGCAGGTGGCGCTAAACTGCTAAGGCACCAGGGCTGCCCAGGAAATTGTTTTTAATTGCTTGCTTTCCAATCCCAGGGACCAAAGGTTTGCATATTTCCTATGAAATTACCAAGCCTGGTGCCTACATGTACCCAGTGAGAGCAGATCATGTCAGAAAAGAAAAAGCTTAAAATTCCTGCTTTATGTGGGCTGGGGGGTCTTGCCTCACCTTCCTTTCTGAGATGTCCACATTGATCTGGGAGCTTCAGATATTATTGAAATGTAAATAAGCATCCTTGGGCCACATTTGCTGTGTAGGGCTAAACACCATCAGTTCTTACTGAAATTGAAGTCCATGGTCTTTGTCCAAGAGCTTCAAAGAGCTTTGTTAATGAGCAGATCATATCGTCTGTCTGAAGATGAGAGAAACAAAGCCTGCAACCAGGCCCCACAGGACAAAGGAACCAAAATAAATATTAATCTCAGACTTACAGAATCCTAGTCTTTATCTCTTAGTTTGATTATTACAGGGCTAGCATGTGTGCTCATATGACAGGGGGTGGAACAAAACACGGACAGAGAGGGACTTTCGTTTTCAGTTCTAGAAAGAAATTCACTTGGGCTCATCATCTTAGTGGTGCCCCGGACCTCTAAAAGAGAGACTCCCCAGGGTCATGATACAGGCTGTAAACAAGAGGCAGCAGGAGGAATTGCTGTGCCACAGAGGGAGCATGATGGCCCAGCAGGAGTGGCACGTACCCCAGTGGATCATCAGCCAAATGTGAAGTAACTAGACTGATGAAAAACTGGCCAAGGCCAAAGGAAGACGGTTGTGCCAGACTATGTTGGTCCTGTCCCACCCCGTGGCCCCTCTTTGCCTCGGGGCCTCTTCATGTAGCCATTCGGAGTTGTGCAATGAGCCGGGGCTCCTACACAGGCAGAGTGAGGCCAGTTGTGGGCATCAGGACCACTGGGGTGATACAGACTTGTAGACACACACATGCACACAATGCTGCCCTCCTTTTTAAAAAAAATGTCTTACTGACGATTCCTATAAATGCTCAACAGTGCTGAAGAACAGACAACACTGGGGAGGTCAGATTATAAACACCCATGAGCCCAAATAAATGCTACAGACAGGACGCTTGTAGTATGTCCTGGGGTTTCCAGATCACCCCTCTGTGTCCTCACCAACGGTAAAATAATTGGAAAAGAAATCATTATCCCCCTTCTCCTGATGAAGAAAATGAAACTTGAGAAGATCCAGGGATTTATTCAGTGCCCCGGAGCTGTTGGGGGATGGGAACGAGAACCTGGAACACTCCAGCGAGAGTAGAAATGATCTTAGGGAGGAGGGCAAGAAACCATGGTCTTTAGACATTTTGTGATAAGAAGAGAGGTGGCGGCGGTTGGCGAGGGCTGATTGAGGAAACCTTTAGGCCGGCCCTGCAGATTGTTCTGGACGGACTTGGTATAGATCATGCTCCCCGAAACTTTATCAACCTACCATGTGGTTGTTAATCACGTTTTCTCTTATAATTATCTTATTAATCTTCCGTGGAAAGCTGGAATTTCTGTCATTCCCGACCTCGGTGGAATGTTTTTCATTAAGATCCTGGGTTGTGGGGGATCCCTGGGTGGCTCAGTGGTTTAATGCCTGCCTTTGGCCCAGGGTGTGATCCTGGAGTCCCAGGATCAAGTCCCACATCGGGCTGTCTGCATGGAGCCTGCTTCTCTCTCTGCCTGTGTCTCTGCCTCTCTCAGTGTCTCTCATGAATAAATAAATAAATAAAATCTTAAAAAAAAAAAAAAAAAGATCCTGGGTTGTGTGAGGACCACCACCGAGTCCCTCGAGCGAGGGGATCCTGAAGAGGTCCTCCAGTTCTCGGTTCCTTTGGAGCATGTCCATGACACCTGCCGCCTCGGGTCCTCGTGGGGCCATTTGGAACTCTTGGAGACCCACAGACGGAAATCTTTCCAAGAACATTATTAACGGTTACACTGCTGATAAATGACCTCAGGCCTCTTCCTTCAGCTAGTTAATCACCTGGGATAAAACCGTGCTGAGGGGGAGGAAGTGGGGCCATCCTCCCCACCCCGGCTCTGAGCACCCGGCGCACACCTGCAGGCAGTCACGTTTTTGTCCTTCCCTGGCACTTTTCAAAAGATCAGAGAAAGCCGAACACGCTGTTCAGTAGTAAGTAAAACAGATGCCCCAGAGTACACACCAAACGGCCATAATAACCGTAAGGCCTCACATTCCCTTCTACCAGCACCTTCCTCGTACCAGGGCATCTGCATGCCCAGGAGACCGCCCTGGATTCCCAAGCAGGATTGATTGGAGCTCAGAAAACACCCCAAAGGCTCGACTCTCAAGTGGCTCTGAGAGCATCAGGGCCACCGAGGCATGTCATACCCCAGCCTCCGGGTCATGCCAGCTGGGCAGCTCCAACCGCTCTTCCCTGACAGGTCCTCTCCCGCTCCCCCGTCCCCTGTTGGCCTCAGCTAGGGAAAACCCAGGAAAGTGCTCGATCTTTGCATGCCCCCTTTGTGGTCTCACTCAGCTCATTTTCTCTGCTTGAGCAGAGACACGTGAACGATACCGCCTCTGGATTGCCGGAGCAGTCACATAAGGTTAAGGGAGAGTAGGCTTTTTTTTTAAGGTTTTATTTTATTTTTTTTTAAGATTTTATTTATTTATTCATAAACACAGAGAGAGAGAGAGGCAGAGACACAGGCAGAGGGAGAAGCAGGCTCCATGCAGGGGGCCCGATGTGGGACTCAATCCCAGGTCTCCAGGATCACACCCCAGACTGCAGGCGGCGCCAAACCGCTGCGCCACCAGGGCTGCCCCGAGAGTAGGCTTTTTGATGTTAGATGGTGGCATGTGTCTGACAGGAGGGTCCCTGGAAACATCTATCCCCCACCCTCCTAACTCGGGGAACTCAGCTTGTAGGTTCAAGGCACAAGAGGAAACGTGTGGTGTGGGCAGAAAGTCTCAACCACTGTTCCCTCGCAGTGGATTTTCTTTTTTTAAGATTTTATTTATTTGTTCATGAGAGACACAGAGAGAGAGGCAGAGACACAGGCAGAGGGAGAAGCAGGCTCCGTGCAGGGAGCCCGACGTGGGACTCGATCCTGGGACTCTGGGATCATGCCCTGGGCTGAAGGCAGGTGCTAAACCACTGAGCCACCCAGGGATCCCTCTTGCAGTGGATTTTAAAGATTAAATCCCCGGGAGGGCTAAGTGTGAAAGCAGGAGCAAGCGGGAGCGCATTAGGAACAGAAGACGTTGGGGAACGGGGCAGACACTGAAAAAGGTAGGAACGCATCTTCTTCACAGTTAGGACCGTGTCTTCCCACGTTCGTGCATTGGTTCTTCCACACACCATTTATTGATTTGTTTTTTTAAAGATTTATTTATTTATTTATGATAGACATAGAGAGAGAGAGGCAGAGACCCAGGCAGAGGGAGAAGCAGGCTCCATGCAGGGAGCCCAATGTGGGACTCGATCCCAGGACTGCAGGATCGCGCCCTGGGACAAAGGCAGGCGCCAAACCGCTGAGCCACCCAGGGATCCCTCCACACACCATTTAGATGTGTGTGCTGCGTCCTCTGTGGACCGACAACACGGTGATCCTTGAACTCAATCAGTACTGAGCAGAGGTGGTAAGGGGTGATAATGCAGCATCTTCCATCACATTGTGCAAGCACGTGCGCTGTCTCAGCCACTTCAGTCTTTAAGCCTTTTCCCTCTTTCCTGCCACGTTTTGACACCACCTTGTTTTTTAATATCTGGGAGACAGTCAAGGTCAGAGAAGGTGAAAACTCACCCCAGTTCAAGGGCGAGGGCGCCCAATCACTCCGAGGACGAGTGCCGTGAGGGAGAACTGGGGTAAATCAGGTCAGGCATTTAATTGTGCATTTTCAGTAGCTTTACTCTGAATAATGGCACATTGCAGTTGACATTCACCACCAGATTCATTTCTGACAGTCTCTCCTGGAACTTTATAAAGTAAAATGAAATTGTAAAAGGCCTTCCTCTGCCTTTCCTACCCTGCTTCCCCCCAAGAGGTACATTTTCATTTAGCGAATGGGTCAAATAATGAACTAAAAGCTATGTTTGCACTTAAAAGGGTTGTTCCCAATGGCTGGTTTTGAGTTGGTCGCGACATCAGCCTCTGCATGGATGTTAAAGATTAGCCCACCATCTAAAGATTAGCCCACCATCAACCATTAGCCTCAACACAGGCGTAAATGTTTGACAGGAGAACACACATCCCAGGACGGGGGGAGCGCTCAGGAAGGTGTTGGTGGGAATAGAAAGGAACCTCATGGTCCATTGTGGGAACCCTGGACAGTGTTTCTGTTAAATCATTTGTACACTGTTAAATGATTTACATTCTGATGGGATCTGGTAATCCCAAAAGGCCAATTCCACGCATTCCTCTGTATCCCAACCCTGACAGTCTATATCAATTTCAGCGGCCATAAAGCTCTCTCAGCTGGTTACACATAAAGAATTATTGTGCCCGATTCTTCCATATGCTCTCCCTGGTTCCCTTAGCCCACACTCCTGAGGTGGTTCAGTAGCAAATATTATTATCCACCTTTGAAATTACTGGGCCTGAAAGGGCCCAAATGATATCCCTCTTTCAAAAGATACAGGCTTGCTAGAGTGTGTTGTTTTGAATTCCAGGGTCCCGTTGAGGACCACAAAAAAAAAAAAAAAAATTTAATTAGAAAATCCGTGAATCAGAGTTCGGTTTATAATTCAAGTGAAAAGTAACTCTGGTTTTAGCTAACTTCAGTGATAGTTATGGCTCTGAGAACAGGTTGGCTGAAACCAAATCCTTATTTTTTTTAATCGAAAAATAATTGACATATAACATTATATCAGTTTCAGGTATATAACATAGTGACCCAATAGTTGTGTATCTTGTGAAATGATCCCCACCATAGGTCTCATTAGTATCCATCACCCCACATATATATTTTTTGTCTTGGGATGAGAACTTCGGAGATCTAGCTCTCTTAGCAGCCTTCAGATAGACAGTATAATAACAACTATAGTCACTGTGCTGTACATTACATCCTCAGGACTTGTTTTATAAACTGACGTTTTTACATTTGACCCCCTTCACCCATTTCCCCCACCCCCTGCCTCTGGCAACCATCAGTCTGTTCTCTGTATCTATGTATTTGAATTTTCTTCCTTTCAGACTCCACGTGCAAGTGATATCATGTAATACTTTCTCTGTCTTGTTTCATTTAGCATGATGCCTTCCAGATCTATTCATGTTTTTCCAATGGCAAGATCTTGTTCTTTTTTATGACTGGATAATATTCCATTGTGTGGAATATTATATATATATATATATATATATATATATATATATATATATATACACAGACACCATATTTTCCTTCTCCATTCATCAATTGATGGACACTTAGGTTGTTCCCATGTTTACAAAAATTTGGCCATCATAAATACTGCTGCAGTGAACATGGGGGTAAAGATATCTTTTCAAGCTGGTACTTTCATTTCCTTTGGGCAAATACGCAGAAGTAGAATTGCTGGTCATAGGCTAGTTCTATTTTTAATTTTTTGAGGAACCTCTGTTCTGTTTTCCATAGAGGCTGCCCCAATTTACACCGCCCCCCCCAACATGCACAAGGGTTCCCTTTTCTCCACATGCTCTCCAACACTTGCAATTTCTTGTCTTTTTGATAATAGCCATTCTAACAAGTGTCAAGTGATAGCCCCAAGTCCTTACTGACTTAGGGGAGTAGATGCACTCAGGGAGGTCACTTGCCGGACAAGAGGTGAGGCAATTGTTTCCAGCCTCCTCACTGCCACTAAGGCCTTGTGGTTTGGGGAGAGTCCCTTGACATTTTTGGATTTCTGATCTCAATAAAAGCAGAGGGCTGGGCTAGCCGGTGTTGAAGCCTGGCTTAGCTCTAATGTTCTGTGGTCCCATCACTCACTATAGCATCTAGTGATATGAAGGAGAGAGAAAGAAAGAATAAAACAGACATTTCTACTTAAGTTTCACAACACAAGTATAACATTAGTTAATTTGTTTATTATTTTTCTGGGCTGATGGACTCCAGAGTTCCCTCTGTTTTTAAGATCTGAACAATATATGACAATACAACGTCATGCACTTAAAATATGTGAAGAAGGTGGTTGTTGTGTTAAGTGTTTTGTACCATATATCAAACATGCACACACACAAAGGGACACGAGAACATTCATGGAAAGCATTTTTAAACTTAGGCTCTGTGGCAGTGCTAGTCTGTAGAACTTTCTGCAATGACGGAAGTGCCCTGTATTTGCTCTGACCCTATGGTAGCTAATAGCTACATCAAACTGTCAAGCGCTTGAAAGCCATGAGACCATTGCAGTGAGAAACTGTATTTTTGGGGTAGCCCTGGTGGCCCAGCGGTTTAGTGCTGCCTTCAGCCCAGGGCGTGATCCTGCAGACCCGGGATCAAGTCCCACATCAGGCTCTCCGATGTGGAGCCTACTTCCACCTCTGCTTGTGTCTCTGCCTCTCTCTCTCTCTCTCTCTCTCTTTCTCATGAATAAATAAATACAATCTTTTTTACAAACTATTTTTTATTAAATTTAATATTAATTTAAAGGGTCACAATCCCATTATGACTTTTTTTTCCCAATAAAGCCTTACTCCTGGTTCTAAAGTAGTTTATGAAGAAAACATAATTGGTTACCAAGTAACCTGACTCCATTGATGAATCAGATTAATAAATTTGTAAAAAGCCCAAGACTGGTCTGCCACCTACTGTCACAAGATTTAAAGATGAGGCCTTTGAGATGAGGTGACTGAGAAGGCCCAGGACCGCTGGGGTCCCTTCTGGCTAAAAGCCAAGAACAGGATGTCAGGGAGCACTTGGGGCCGAGTAATCCAGACCACAGATATCCTGTGAGCATTTGAGATTCTGAGGGTCACCTCAGAAAAGGAAGACCGGGCCTTTATTTAGGAGTTGTCATAAAGAAGTCATTGTTAAGTACCAAACTTACCTTCCTTGTGGGTTTTTCCTTTCAGGAGCTGATTGATGTGGACAGCGAAGTGGTGTTTGAATTAGCCTCCTATATTTTACAGGTAGGTTGTTCTGCCCTCATCTGTGGATCCCAGAGCCAGACACAGAAGAGACAGCAGTAAGTCTTACCATGCACAGCCAGCTGCCCTATGCACTACCTGTTGGTCATCTTATTTATAGAGCTAACAGGAAGGAGTACATCATGGCTGTAAATAGGAGCTTCTGATATTTCCAAATTATATGACAGTGTCTCTCTGCAAAGGAAAATTATGTATATATCGTTTGAGTTGGAAAACTAAGATAAAAAAAAAAGAAAAAGAAAACTGATATTCAGTGGCCCTATTTCCTTCCATTTTGGTGCCCCCCTCACTCTGGAGAAAGCCAAGTCCATAGAAGAATTAATTGCAAGAGAATCATTTCACACCCCATGGAAAGATAATGAGAAGACCTTTAGCTTATGTGTGAAAGACTTATTAATGAAAATTAGCAACAGTGACCATACTAGTAACACTGACAAGATGAACTGAAAGAAGGTCATTCATTTATTTCTTCAACAAAGATTTATTGAACAACTACTATATTCAAGGCATCATGCTAGAGTCATTAAAGCTCTTCATGGTCCCTCTGTAGTATAACCGGGAAAGAGCCCACAGTATAAGACAAAACAAATAATGCAACACAGAGGCAGACCCACTTTCAGATTCAGAATCTTTAAACTAGAAAAAGGCAAACCCGGGTCTAGAGGGAGAAACTTGTGTTTTGTTATTATGAATCACTTTTTTTGTATACGACTTTCCAAAGTTTAATTTAAAATTTAGTGTCTCATATTCAGGGGCAAATGCCTGGTCCTTTCCTCATTGTCTTCCTGTAGCAGGTAGGACAACAGTAGTAGTAAGCTGAGCTGACTCAGTAGAGGAGTTGTTGTGACCGTAGGTAGAATGTACTGGAAAGTCTGGCACACTGGACTGGAGCCTTTCACTGATGTTGGCTTTTTTCTTCTACAGGAAGCAAAGGGAGATTTTTCTAGGTGAGTTTCCAAAAGGTTTTGGGGTCATTGTGGTTTTTCTGTTTTTGTTTTTTGTTAATTTTTGCTCAATGTGCTCTATCACATCTCTGTTAAAAGAAATTATTCTTCATATCCTTTATAGGAGGGCAGTGCTTTAATTATATTAATGATGAGATCCAGCTCTCAACTTGTCAATTGAAACAGATAATGTCAGGCAGAGGAAACCTAGTAATAGCAAGTAGGATATTGTGTACTAAATGGGAAGCCTACAGGTCGCTAAAAAGCTGAGAGTAGTACCCAGTGTCACACTTGGCAGCTGTATGGAGGTTTGTTAGATTGTCCAGGTGTGTCCATGGAGCCAGAACTCACCACTCTGGTGTGAATAGGGCTTCGGATAACCCTGGGGTGTGCATATCTTTTTCGTTGTCTCTGTTTCAGCCCCCTGCCCCTCCAGAGGACAAAATGCTATCCCATTTTAGCTTTTCTTCATCAAACTATTACAGTCCCCCACTTCTACGTTTCTTCCTTCTCTAGATACTACGTTGGATAGAATGTAAATGCTTAACCACTGGGGACACTGCGTGCTGCCTATTAAGCCTGTGGAACTGCCAGCTTCAATCTTGTCATTCATTTCCTGAGGCATCACCCACTAGCCAGTGTGGTTGGATTGCCTCTCATTTTCTCACGATCATTCCTCGAGCCCTTACCAAGTAGGGAGGCTCAAAGACAGATATTACTCCTGGCATTCTGTTTTATTGCAAGAAACATGTGGGATAACCTGTGTTGTAGAATCAAGGTCTAAATGTACAAGAAAACAGTGTCAGGGCATCGCATTCTGGCTCCTCAATAGGGAATTGGCAAAATTGGTATTAAAAGGAAACACGGGAAAATAAATAAATAAATAAAATACAAGGAAACACGGGGACACCTGCATGGCTCAGTAGATTAAGCATTTGCCTTGGGCTCAGGTCATGATCTCAGTGATGAAGTTTTGGAATATTAGGTGAGGTCCAGAGCCAAATATCAAGAAAGAATTCTTGAGACATCTTTGGTGCAAAATGGTGGTTTTATTAAAACAGGGGGACATTACCTGTGGGCAGGAAGAGCTGCTGCCGGAAGGGGGCGGTTTGTGAGGAATGGCTGATTATTTATACTTTCAAGTTGGGAGGGGTTGGGGATTGTATACTCTCTAAGGAATTTTGGAAGCAAGGTTTCCAGGACCTTGAGGGCACTAGCTATTGTTGGGTAAAGGTCACTTATTACCATCTAATAAAACCTGCGTCAAGAGACCCTTCAGATGTGCATCAGTAGGCTATACACTAGGGGGATGATTGCCAACATGTATCTTGGGGGGTTTAGAGAGAAAGGAAATTTCTAAAGGAATTTTTATATGTTAAAGTAGACTTACAGGATCCTGGGTGTTGGGCTAAGATCCCCTTTTGCCCTTAGCAAAGTGTTAACATCGAGGCAGTTGAGTCCATAGAGGAAGGTCGCTTTGCCTGTTTCAAGGACTTTGTCAACGTACTGTTTTCCCTCTAACAAGGTATTAACATTAAGAAAGTTGGGAACTTCCTGAGGAGTGTCATACATATCCCTCCCTGGGGGGCAGGGGGTGTCCTTTGTGGGATATCAGCTTCTACTTTGTCCTTAGTTAACTCTCTGTTCCCCACCATCAGGGTCCTGGGGTAGAGCTCCATCCTCTGTTGTCCCCAAGTCCTTGGGGCTTCCCACTCAGCAGGAAGTCTGCTTCTCCCTCTGACCCTCTTCCCCCTCATGCTCACTCCCGCTCTCTCCCGTTCTCTCTCTCTCTCAAATAAATCTCTAAAAAAGAAAGAAAGAGACACAAATCCTGCCTTTACTCTTTGAAGGAACTTGTGTGTTTTCTCTTGCTTTTGGTGGATTTGATCTGTAATGTA
The DNA here is from genome assembly GCF_003254725.2 of Canis lupus dingo. Lineage (NCBI taxonomy): Eukaryota > Metazoa > Chordata > Mammalia > Carnivora > Canidae > Canis > Canis lupus. Next base: position 21,301,806 of record NC_064244.1, read on the forward strand.
AATATCTTGGGTTTTGCAAGCCGTACAGTCATTACTCAGCTCTCTCTTTGTAAATGCAAAAGCAGCCACAGTAGGTAAATAAATGAAGGCAGCAGTGTGCCAATAAAACTTTATTTATAGACTTAGAAATTTGAATTCTGTATACATTTTCCTGTATCACAAAATACTATTCTTTTGATATTTTTTCCCCCTCCTGAACCATTTACAAATGTAAAAGGCATTCTCAGCTCACAGGCCATATAAAAACAAGTAGAGGGCTAGAGCTAGCTGGTGACTTGCAGCATGCTTTCCCCTGATGCTAAAATTAGTCCCTTCAGCTCCGTTTGAATATTTGCATAAGGAGACCTCCAGGCCCCTTTTATTTAGACTTCCCAAGTTCTTGCTATAAAACAGAGGTAGTCTTTTTTTTTTTTTTTTTTTTTTTTTTTTTTTTTAACTAAGGCTGTCTTACAGCCTTAGCTGGAGACCTCAAGCATTGTAGGTGGTCAATGACCATCCACTGAATTTCTCTAATGAAACATTTTCAGGATGTAGAAACCATATTCATTTTGTTGGTTTTTTTATAATCATTACTTTTTTCTGCCCTTCATTTGGTATTTGAATCTGGGGGTTTTGATAAGCTCCGGTTCATATACTTACCAAATGTTTCTGGTCTCATGAAAAATAGTTGAACAATCACTATTTTTCTCTGAAGGTACTCTTCCCTCCTTTTCTTTCACCAGCCCTGAATTCTGTTGTAAATATATATTTTTTTATTTTTGAGAGCACCCTGACAGCATGGAATGTGAACTGGGACCAGCGTCGCCTGGCCCCACGGATCCTGGGAATGTATGGCCACAGGGATTGCCAAGGAGGAGGAAGTGCAGGCCTGGCCTCACTAATTCACAGCCCCCTCATGAGCTTGTGGAATGCCAGCTTGTGGGCTTCCAAGAAACAAAGGATCCTGGTTTAGCTTCATTTGTCAAAGTGCTGCCTCTTGGTTTGTTTGTCTCCAGCTGTCTGGGGAGAGAAATAGCTGTCAGGGGAGGGAGGGGTCAGGCACCTTATCCAGAAGGTCAGTGTATCTGCCAGCCTAGCACTCCCATCGTGAAGTTGGTGGTGATCTATTAGTGCAGCGCCCTGAAAAACACCCATCTGAAGCAGGCCCAAGGTTCGTGTGCAGCAGCAGCCTGGAGTCTGGGAATCAGAGAAGAGGTTCCAAGTCCCTTGTTTTTGCCTCTCCCCATCTATACCTAGGGAAATCCCCAGAACGGTGAAACTGAGTATATTTGGTTTGGTGGCTGATCATTAGACCTATTAGATGTCCCACTCTCATAATCTAGTATTTTAGGGTTATCTTTGCTCTATTAATAATTAATGCAGGACTGTACAACCTGTGTTGTATTTCACTAGAAGGCCTAGGGCAGCCCGGGTGCTCAGCAGTTTAGCGCCGCCTTCAGCCCAGGGCGTGATCCTGGAGACCCCACATTGAGTCCTACGTCGGGTTCCTAGCATGGAGCCTGTTTCTTTCTTTGCCCTCTCTCTCTCATAAATAAATAAATATTTTAAAAAATAATAATTAGAAGGCCTTGACTTGTATACATACCCTTTAAATATAATATGCTTTTCTGTATAGCATCAATAAAATGAGATGTCAGTGTAGAATACAGAAAACACTGCAGGAGACTTTTTTTTTTTTTTTTTTTTTTTTTTTTTAGTTATTCATGAGAATACACAGAGAGGAAAGAGAAAGAGGCACAGGCAGAGGCACAGGCAGAGGGAGAAGCAGGCTCCATGTAGGGAGCCCGACGTGGGTCTCGATCTGGGGTCTCCATGATCATGCCCTGGGCCCAAGGTGGAGCTAAACCACTGAGCCACCTGGGCTGCCCTGCAGGAGACTTTTATATATATTTTTTAAGATTTATTTATTTATTAGAGAGAAAGAGCATGAGCAAGGGGGTGGGGGGCAGAGGGAGAGAGAGAAGGAATCCCAAGCAGACTCCCCAATGAGCGTGGAGCCCCACACAAGAGCTCAATCCCAGAACCCTGAAATCCTGACCTGAGCCAAAATCAAGAGTTGAATGCCTAATCAAGAGTGGACTGAGCCACACAGGCACCCCTGCAGAAGCCTTTTAAATAAGGCATGGTCCAGGGCTTAAGTCTAGAATGTTCTAGAATCTAGAGGCTTAGAGAACCTTTTTAAATAATTGTCACACACAAAAGACGAAGTAACACTTTCATAGCTGAAAGGTCCTGAATCTAACTCTCTAAAAGGCTATTTTGCCTGGAGGTACTATTATTTTATATATTTACATGTCAGTGAATATATGTGAATTATATTTAAGGGGAACGAGGATTAAAAGTCTACAAATTATAGGAGCAGTTTCCTTGAACTACGAAAAGAAAAAGGTTATTTTTACAAAAGGGAGAAGTCAAAAGTGCTGATAGACTTGAGTAGAAGGAGAACTGTATGCAGACAACCCGGAATCAAAGCTATTCTTTCTCAGGGTCCTTACAGGCTGTTCTGTTTCTTATTTTGGACTCATTTTGCCCAGCAGACCCCTGAGGGCTTATTCTTACATAACTCCCTTTTCTTTCCAATGAATGGAAATGCTCACCTTCCTGTTTCCTTGGACTTGGCCATGAGATGTCGGGCTGAGTGTTGCTGAAAGAAAATGATCAGGGTCTAGATAGATACAAGGCATTGTCCATGGTAGGAAGAGACCATTGTCCATGGTCATAAATGTTCATATTCTAACATATTGTGGACAGATTTGTGAGGTATCGTTAAAGGTTTTGGAAGGGGGTGCCCAGGTGGCTCAGTCAGTTAAGCATCTACCTTTGGCTCAGGTCACTGTCTCAGGGTCCCGGGATCAAGCCCTATGTCAGGCTCCTTGCTCAGTGGGAAACCTGTTTCTCCCTCTGCTGCTCCTCCTGCTTATGTGCACACACTCTTTCTCTTTCTGTCAAATAAGTAAATAAAATCTTTAAAAAAAAAAAAAAAGGTTTAGGAAGTAGTCTTATCTAAAAACAATATTTTCTCACTTGTATTATTTTCTTCAGCACAGCATGATAATCGTATTTCGCTTCCTGGTGTCTTTGTGTGCACAAAAATGAGTGTCCATCCACAATCAGGAAATCTAGAGTTGGCATTTCTGTTTAAAAACAATTGAAAGCCCAAGAACTGCCAACCATGACAGCTCTGTAGGCAAATATAAGGTTGAGAAGGATCAACATAGTTTGTTTTGTTTTGTTTTGTTTTTTAAGATTTATTTATTCATGAGAAATACACAGAGAGAGGCAGAGACATAGGCAGAGGAAGAAGCAGGCTCCCTCTGGGGAACCTGATATGGGACTTGATCCCAGGATCCCGGGATCCCGACCTAAGCCAAAGGCAGACTCTGCTCAACCACTGAACCACCCAGGCACCCCAGATCAACACAGTTTAAAAACAGAAAGTTCTTATTTGATAATTGCTCCTGAACATTCATCAGCTAACACACATTTTCCATAATGTATACATATTTTATGCATCACAAATGGTGTAGTGATTTGAGTGCTAAATACTGACATTTCCTATATAAAAAAATTAAAGAAAAAATCTTGGTTATGATAGGAAAATAATATTCTCTTTCTTAAAAAGGTCAGTGGAATCAGCTGAATAGGACGTCCAGATTGCATAGTTACATTCTAATGTAATTTAACAGAAGACTTCTTGCTACATTGTATGCAAAAACTTGATTTTTTTTTCTTTTCTTCTCTAGGGGGACTTTAGGGGGACTTCATTGAAAACCCTAGCAGCCAGTCTCTCTTTAAAAAAAAAAAAAAGGGCAGCCTGGGTGGCTCAGTGGTTTAGCACTGCCTTTGGCCCAGGGCATGATCCTGGAGACCTGGGATCGAGTCCCATGTCAGGCTCCCTGCATGGAGCCTGCTTCTCCCTCTACCTGTGTCTCTGCCTGCCTCTCTCTCTCTCTCTCTCTGTCTCTCATGAATAAATAAATAAATAAATTTTAAAAAAAATTATTTATTTGAGAGAGAGTGAGAGCACAAGCAGGGAGGAGGGACAGAGGGCAAAGAAGAAGCAGACTCCTCACTGAGCAGGGAGCCTGACATGGGGCTCGATCCCAGGACCCCAAGATCATGACGCTTAACCGACTGAGCCATCCAGGCACCCTGGCCTCTCTAGCTTGATTTGCAGAATCACCTCATATTTTACTTTCCACCAGCCCTTTGATACTTCCAGAAGGGTGCCATGAGACAAGAAAAGAAAAATCATTTTAAACATTTTGGCAAATCAGTGAATTAATTAAAAAATGGTTTATGCCAAACAGCACAAATAAATGCACAGATCACCGCTACCTTTGATATAAAGAACCATCCAAACATTAGCAGGGATTGATTAGTAAAAAACATCTGTTATATACAATTTTTTGTTAACAAGATTTATTGGAACCAGATCAGTAAAGCTCTGTTACACTGGGAGGTCTATTGGGACCTGGAAATACCTTTGTTATAGCGGACTGGAGATATACTGATGCTAATCATTAAAACAGGGTTCTACTAGCATAAGATTTATCAGAACCAGTAAGCAAACAGCACCTGGAAGAGACAGGTATTAAGAACATTTCAGGTAGAGGGCCATGAGCCACATTTGGCTTACCTGTTCGGCAGAGCCCGTCATGTGCATAAGAGGCCGTGGAAGGGGAACCTCCATCTGCAGGCTCTCTCTGTTCCAAAATAAACACAGCAGCCATAGGCAAAGAAGTGAAGCTGTAATTGAGTACTTAGGGGTCAGTTTATGTGACATCTGTGCAAAGTGAAATGCAGGTCCAGCAGAGTTCAGTGGTAGGTATGAAATTGTACCATGTTCCCATCATCAGCCTGCAGGTGTCTAATTCCACTTCTTAAAATAATAAGATACTAATAATAGAAATAATAATGTTTTCTGAAATGGAGCAGTGCATTACTCAGTGCATACTACTGAAGAGCAGTCCTTGGCCACAGAGGATATTGATCTTTCCCTCCCTTTCAGGAGAGGTCTTGGAGTATTTATTTGTGCTGGAAGATTCCCTTTAACTTTCACAGACTGCATGTTCTTAGGGCTCTGGGGGAACAGTTAGAAGCAAAAAAAAAAAAAAAAAGTTAACACTTTTTAATATTTTATCTTCCATAAACCATGGAATCCTGTGTTTACTAGTCTGGAAAGACAAAATGCAATTTCTGGGACCAAAAAAAAAAAAAATTACCCTCTTGAATTTTTTTTGGTTCTTTGTTTGAAAGCTTTTCTGCCTTTTCAAAGAGCATTTGTGAATTAATGGAAATGAAGCTCGGCTTTCTGGTGCCTGAAAATTCCAGGTTTGTGGGCCTTTTTTGTCAGTCTAGAGGAGGCCTTTTAGGCAGTACTAAGTTGAAGGCAGAATTTTAGAAGATCAACAGGAAAAGAAGACAAAGAGCTGGTTTTCTTCTGAAAGACTTTTTTAGTAACATAAACATTACTGTAGATTGCTATCTTTAAAAAGATGACAATGTTATTTTCTTGCCTGGTGTTGAAAGTTGATTAATCTCAGGCAGCAGTCTATAAATCACCATTCCTAGTCCACTGATATCATTACTTTGCATTTACATAAGTGGTTTTACTACTACAACTCAAAGCAAGCTCGGCTTTAAATCATTATTAGAGCATTTGATCATTTGGCATATGTTTTCCTGCAATTTTTTAATTGGCCTCTTGAAAGAAAACAGCTGGCAGTAATCATATAGTAAGTCAAATAGATTTGCTGAGACCCTTAGATAATTAGTAAGAAATACTCAGACAGTGGTGTTTGGAACAGTCAACATTTGGAATATAACTGATAGAACCTCATAGTATCTTTAATACCCCCCAATTTGCAAATGTCCCTATTGGAAACTTACTAGAAAAGTCATCTGTTAAGTTTGAAACACATCTGTCAGCCCAAAGATGAGTTTCTGTGGGAAGAATTTATAAACTTATATAATTCTCATATATTCACAAAAAGGGAGAGAGGGGAGGGGTATGATGTTTTCCCCGTGATTTAAGAAAGGACTTTTGAGTGAGAAGCAGCTGGAATCTTTCACACCAGCAGGACCTTTTGAAAGGAACAGAATCTGTGAAAATTTGAAACAAAATGTTCAAGTGGAAAAGTTATAAATTGTTACAGAAATCTTTGTTTTATGCACAAAAATCCATTTGACTGAGTTTTTCAAGTGTGTAATTCATTTTTCTGGGCATAGAAAAGTATTCAGATAGGGTATTTTGCAGGATGATAGTCTTCAAATCCTATGGGAATCATTTAGCTATAAAGTAAGGAGGAGATTTTGTATTATGACAGCTGCCTCTTTTATGCCGCCTTTATGTAATGTCAATATCGTATTTCTTGACCTTGTGAATAGCAGAACAGCTCACGGCTTTAACACTATGTCAGTCTTTCAAAATTAAGATTCTCACTGTAAAGGGTGATGTAGCAAACTCATCAGTTGCTTCTTTGTGCTAGTTGAGTAAAATTACTATCTTCAATTGTAGACTTCTAAAAATTCCTCAAGACTGGTTTTGAACGTTATAAATTTACAACTGTTAGAAACTCACAAAATGAAAAAAAAAAAAAAAGAAAAGAAAAAGAAACTCACAAAATGTTTTGCATTACCCTAGGAAACCAAACTCACTAATCAGGAAAAAAAAATTTGTATTTAGATAAATTGGTACTAAACATCAGAAATAAAGGCACATAATTCGTAAATGTAATTTTGCCCCTCTGTACAGTGTGACCTATTTCTTTGTGATCCATGCCCAGAATCTAGAATCTCATGCTGGAGAAGTCTCAGGGGGTCCCCCAGATGTTTCCCTTTGTCTGAAAATGGTCACACGATGCCAGGAGAAGCTTTACAGAGAAGATCCTAGCTACCAGCTTTGCGAGCGAGCCCTCCTTACACACCTAAAAATCATAGGTGATCGGAGGAGATACGCAAGTGTATAGAAATACACTCAAATAGTAACTTCTTTGTTAAACCTGAACTTGAATTTGGTTCACAAAGTAAAGAGGAAGAAAGGAAAAGGAAAGGAAAATTGTTTCCTGCACAGATTTTTTATTTTTATTTTTTTTAAGATTTTTTAAAATTATTATTTACTCATGAGAGACACAGAGAGAGAGAGGCAGAGACACAGGCAGGGGAGAAGCAGGCTCCATGCAGGGAGCCCAACGTGGGACTCGATCCCAGGACTCCAGGATCACACCCTGGGCTGAAGGCAGCGCCAAACCACTGAGCCACCCAGGCTGCCCTCCTCGTTTTTCCTAAAGGAAGACAAACCCATGTGGATTTTGCTAATCCTCCTATCAAATAGGATTTTTGCTTCCTTTGCCTCATGGTGTCTTGGTTAAATTTGCTGTTGCTGTTATTTGCGGCAAATTCCCTGTTTGATGTATTGCTAGAAATCTCAGAAAATCTTCTTAGTGGATCATTCAAAGTTCCTAGGCTTGATGAGTGGTATGGGCAGTAGATGAGAGACACATCATGGCAACAAACAAAAAACAAAACAAAACAAAAAACCCTAAATCAAAGGACCAGGGTAGCACTGGGAATCTATGTTTTTGCTGGTAACGTTAATAACTACCTAAAAGATTCTATTTTTCATAGAATCTGGTTAATGTTAAAAATAAGAAAACTTTGGTTTTAGTCTCAGTTCAGCAAATGACTCTCCAAGAGACCGTTTTTCTTTTTTTTTCTTTTTTTTTTTAATTTTTTTTTTAATTTTTATTTATTTGTGATAGTCACAGAGAGAGAGAGAGAATGAGGCAGAGACACAGGCAGAGGGAGAAGCAGGCTCCATGCACCGGGAGCCTGACGTGGGATTCGATCCCGGGTCTCCAGGATCACGCCCTGGGCCAAAGGCAGGCGCCAAACCGCTGCGCCACCCAGGGATCCCGAGACCATTTTTCTTTTTCTAAAAATGAAACATGAACTGTTTTAGCGTGTCTTCTAAGTTGACCTTTATCAGGTGCACTGAACTCTGGGGGAGATGTCCGAGAAAGTGGAAGACCCCGGGAGAGGAAGCTGGGAACTTCCAGCATATTCATTAGGTATTAGCTTCTCACACCTCCGGAGATGGAGTGACCAGGTCTCCCATCAGGGCAACTTTGTGATACGCAACCACGGCGCGAGGCCAGATCATTCCACAGGGCTGACCACCTATAAGTTAGTGCAGATGTTTACAGACAGCAGAAAGGCAAATAGAACATTTCTACATAGTTGTCCTTTGGGAAGGATTAAGAGCCATGGATCCCTTCCAGAATGTAATGGATTTGGACGGGCTTCACGCCTTAGTGATTTCTTGTTATATGTGTCTATGTAACCCTGCCCTGGGGGGAGAGCGAGAGGAACCACTACAGGCTCTAGCAGGGAAGTCAAGCCTGGGATTGTCATCGGGGAATCTTGTTTGCCAACAAACTAGTGTTTCATGGGTAAGACAATCCCTTCCTCCTTTAGCTCCTTCCTTCCCCAAATATACTTTGAACATGATGAGTGTGGGTAAACCTAGACTCCAGCTTAATTGCCTCTCCCACAGCGTCAGCCAGTCAAAGCCCGTCCCTTAAGAGTGCCTTTCGATATTTGCAGTGAATCAGATCCCTGTTCTCGGGGTGCTTGTAGTTAAACAGGGAAGAGGCAAGACCCAGAAATCCATCACTGTGGGCTCTCCAGTGTTTGGTGAACTGAGTATTTGCTTAAACTATGCCTTAATGGCATGTGAGTAAGAACTTCAAACCCTCCTTGGGAATTGAACTGTCCTGAACGCGAGTGGCTTACCTGTGTGAAGACCTCCAGGGGCTGACCACTGCATCTGGAAGAGTTTGAACTCTGTGCCTGCGAGTGAAGGTTCTCAACATTCTGTGCCTAATCTGCCTTTCATTTGGCCTTATTTCCTCTTACCTCCCCTGCACCCCACTACTACTGAGCTCATACCGCATTGCTCTTTTGACGTCACTGCCCAGCATCCCAGTGACCAGTATCTGCCTTGTTCTGTGTGAGCAGCACAGAAGCTGCTCCCATAGCCTTGGTTAGAGCTGAGGACCAGGGGGGCCTGGAGGGCTCAGGGGTTGAGCATCTGCCTTTGGCTCAAGGCATGATCCCGGGGTCCTGAATTGAGTCCCGCATTGGACTCCTTGTAGGGAGCCTGCTTTTCCCCCTGCCTGTGTCTCTGCCTCTCTCTCTGTGTGTCTCATGAATAAGTAAATAAAATCTTTTTAAAAAGTAAAATAGGGATGCCTGGGTGGCTCAGCAGTTGGGTGCTTGCCTTTGGCTCAGGTCGTGATCCCGGGATCTGGGATCAAGCCCCGCATCACGTTCCCTGCATGGAGCCTGCTTATCCCTCTGCCTGTGTCTCTGTCTCTCTCTCTCAGTCATGTCTCTTATGAATAAATAAATAAATCCTTAAAAAAAAAGTAAAATAAAAAAAGAACCGAGGACCAAGGCAGGCTCCATGGGGTGAGCCTCTGCCAGCCCAATAGGAGCCATGAGACACTTGCTGGACCAGGAGAGGGAAATACCCTCTAAATAGCAAAACCTCCATCCCAAGGTGGAGGCCAGTAATTGCCTCTGGAGGTAAAGAGTGGATGCAAACACCAAATACACTGGCCCAGTGGGGATGCAGGTCTATTGAGTGTGCAGAGAGGAATCAAGCCTCTGAAAAACACTGGCTAAAACCAGGAGAGTATTTAAGTATCCTTCAAACCTGAGAACATGGGAGTCTGTGGAAAAAGGGATTTCTGGTGCCAGGACCTCCTACTAGTACCAGATAATCCACTTCCCACTCTCAGAGTCATTTCCAGGCCTTGTCAAAAGCAAAGGTTATTTATTTGTCATATTTTAGACAACAGTTTCCAGCATGTGGTCAATCCAAGCGAAGAAAACCAGACTTGTGTGTCAGCAAGGGAAACAGCTCTCAAGGAGCAGCAGTCAGGCTGCCCATTCTTTTTTTTTTTTTAAGATTTTATTTATTTATTCATGAGAGACAGAGAGAGAGAGAGGCAGAGACACAGGCAGAGGGAGAAGCAGGCTCCATGCAGGGAGCCCGACGTGGGACTCAATCCCGGGACCCCAGGATCACGCCCTGGGCCGAAGGCAGATGTTCAACTGCTGAGCCACCCAGGCATCCCCTGGGCTGCCCCTTCTTGCAGGCCTTTGAGCCCATGACCAATCCCTGGGAGCTTCTCCCATAGGGATACGGGTGACTCTTTTCCTCCCAGATTCATGCTGCTCAGGGACACTTGGTCTCTGGCTCTCTCTGCTTTCAGGCTATCTGTGAGCACTCTGCTCTGCCCTATTCTGTGCCCCCGGGGAGAGGGCCACTGGGCTCTGCACCTTGTGTGTTCTCTTCTCTCTATATTAAATACATAAATTTAAAGGGAGCACCCCTTCCTCCTCCCCCCACTTTTCATTAAAAGGGAACAAATGTGGGGTCTCAGCTGAGGCTGCTGGGTAGGGTTGGATCCTGTAGTGCGGGTGTCTAGGACAGAGGGTGAGCCATTCCTGGGCATTATCTCTGTCCCATTCCTCTCTTCCAGCAATGAGGTGGTGAGGAGTGACTTGAAGAAGCTGCCAGCACTTCCCACTCAAGCCCTGAAGGAGCACCCTTCCCTGGCCTACTGGTAAGTTGCACCCCCTCTGCACACCCCTCAGGAGCGAGCCCTCCTGGGGTGCAGGGGGCTAGGGGCTGCCGAGGGGGCAGGCTAGACCAACGTGTCGGAGTGACTTGGGCCTGTGTCAGACCACTTCCCGCGTGTATATAGATGCCACGGTTTGCGTGAGACCTCCTTTTTCTATTTTCTTTCTTTAAAAAGAAAAAAGAAAACCTTCTAAAATTTCACTTTGGATGCTTTGCCTCCTTGGAGACCCTTTCATGTGCTGCTCAAGTTTCGTTCTGGAATCCTTGTCATTTGATGACAGGATGTGTGAGGTTTTGAGATGTGGGAGGACTACAGGGTTTTTTTTTTCTTCTTCTTCACTGAAGAGAGAGATTGATTCTTTGATTTTCCCACAATGTTTCATATCTTCTCATTTAGCTGCCATGTAACATTGTGCCCTTGTTCATCTGTCAGGCCCTAAATTACTGATTCTGAATAGCAAGGGCATGTGAAAGGGTCCCGGAGTGTGGTTCTGGTCACAGTCGAGCACGGCCTGCATTCCTGGGTGATATGTGCAAACACTGTGCACACAGGCCCTGGCCACTGTCCCCTGACAAGCGACAGTGCCGCGTCCCTTCTGACTTCTTTATGGCAAGCATTGGCCGCTTTTATAATAAATAATCATTAAATTGTAGCATGTGACTCTTCTAAGCACATCTTTGTTATGCTTTATGAAACGTATGGATGGCAAGCATTTCATCTCATCGGGACACGTCTGCAGTCAGCACGCTAGGGTCTCAACCATTCAGGTGGCTCTGGGAGACCCCTTTGGCTGGGATTAGGCATGTTGTGATGCGGAAGGGCATGAGCCAGATTAAACTCTAGTCCAGAAGAAGTTTCTCCTCAAGAGACCATGAGATGGGGCAGCGGGAGCAGAAATGAGAAGCTAGACCCTGGGGCAGAGAGCTCCCTCCAGGGTGCTGACATGCTCTCCCCACCCAATCTCTTCTCACTGAGCTTTTTCTTTTTTTTTTTTTTTTTTCCATTCATCCTTTGCTAACATAGATGGCGCTCCACAGTGGCTTTGTGTAATTACAATCTAGCCCCCAGGAACAGAATCTGTTTAGCCTGCAGGGACTAACTACCCTGTCTGCATGTGTGAACACCAACATGTGTTCCTGGGGTCCTGTTGGCCTCTCCCCAATCCCCTGTGCTCCCTGGGCCTCATCTTCTGTGTCCTCCTACCATCCCCCCAGCTGCTCATTCTTAGGAAACCAGTGGTGAAAGAGCTAGAGATACAAGAATATAACTCTGGAAGCCAGTAGTTTCTACATAAAGCGGTGTGTTTGCCAGGTAGAGGCTGTGATGTTGCTGGGTTGTCTGGGGTCAAAGTTGCTATTTTAGCCTAAACCATCCCTCTGTGATCTCATTCAGTTGTTTCCAGACACTTCCTACACCTCGTGCTTACCAATTCCTCTGTAACTTTCCCTCTCTCCTTCCTTCTCTCTGTCTCTGTCTCTCTGTCTCTATTTCTCTTTCATTTTCTCCACAGTCTGTTCCATGCTCCCATGTTATTACTAATACAGAAATGCTGTATCTTCTCTTGTGTCAATATGAACATCTTCATCTTCATCTGCATCTGTAATCTTGCCGGAGTGTCCCTCTGTGTCTGTGACCTGGCCAGCACTTTCCCTGGGCCTCCTTTAGACCCAGAGACACCCATGCCACTGTGCGCACTCACAGAGAGGATGCAGAACTGAGGGCTATTTCTGAAGTGGGTGCCTTCCAGCTCCACAGCCCAGACAAGCCAGTAGCATGGACCATCCTGTTGACTTATTGCTAAAAATCACCTTATTCCACTGTGCTTGGCTAGCTGTAGTTGACCCTCCTCTCCTAATCTACTTATTTGGTTTTCTTTAAAAAAAAAAAAAGCAAAGATTTCAGGAAGGAATAAATGCTGCTCATGCTTCAGAGACTGGAGACAAAGCTGGCAGACCAAGCATGTTCATGGACTTCTGTTGGCCTTGGTATCATCACACATCTCTGCGATTTACCATCACCCCTTGTTGGTGGAGGAGATCTTCACTGGCCCTGACCTCACAATCTCTATCGAGCTGCCCACAGCCCTGATTATCCCTGAATGGAGGACACATATTTGCAGTTCTTCGAGGCTCTCCTGCTCGCGCTGGCCTTCACAGACGAGGCAGATGGCCTTCAGGCCAGAAAAGGCCATAGGCAGCCCATCCACACTAGTCAGGAAAGGCATTACAGCCTAGAGAGCAAAGCAGTGGGTTTTAGAATCCCAGCCACGTTTCTGAACATGGGGTAATGACAGCTCAGGAAGCTTGACTTACTTGACTTACTTCTCTGCTGCCTCAATTTCCCATCTATAAAATGGAATTAACCATACCAACCGAATCCAGACTCTAATTAAGAGCGGAAGAAGTCACATAATGCAATTAGCAAGTAGTGAAAGGTGCATAGGAATGCTGAGTAATCATGCAGTAATCCTTTCTGCTGCTTTTCCCTCAGCGTGTAACAAGCTTGGACTTACTCCTCGGGGTTTCCCAATTGGCAGGCATCTGAGGCAGAGGTTAGAATTATGTGTTCAGGGCCACAGAACAGAGCCATATGAGGGCCCTGACCTGGATTCTCCCGAGGGCCTACCTTGCAAATGCTGGACACCCCCCACCCTCACAGCACCCACGCCAGCTATGCAGGGACATCTACCTTTACTCCAGAATCACTGCCCCCGGCTGGTGATGGCTCCTCTAAGACAGGAAACCATGTCACCATCCCCATGTTTCCTCTTGATCCCCCATGCATTTCCTGGGCCCCTGGCCTGCAGAGAGATGATCTCACTGAAAGACTAGCGAAGCCTAGTCAGCCTTAACCGCTGTCTTTTCCCTTCGTGTGACGCGGTGTCTTCCAGTTAGTGTTTTAGAGTTCTATTTGCTCTGGCTGGTGCATTTTTTATAGTTATTCCATTGAGTTCCTGCCACAGATCTGGGGTCGCTGGGAAACTCTGCAAAGCTCAGTGCACTTGAGCACATCTGTAAATTCCAGAGGAAGTGGGGGGAGAGATGGGGGCAGAATGGCTTCTCGGTGAGTATGGCAGGTGATCATAGGATGGGCCCACGGTGTTTCAATTGGGCCCAAAGATTTGGGAGAAGCTGAAGAAGGAGAGGGGATCCCTGGGTGGCTCAGCGGTTTAGCGCCTGCCTTTGGCCCAGGGTGCAATCCTGGAGTCCTGGGATCGAGTCCCACGTCGGGCTCCCAGCATGGAGCCTGCTTCTCCCTCCTCCTGTGTCTCTGCCTCTCTCTCTCTCTGTCTGTGTGTCTATCATAAATAAATAAATAAATAAATAAATAAATAAATAAATAGTCTTAAAAAAAAAAAAAAAAAGAAAGAGAGAGAGAAAAGCTGAAGAAGGAGAAGCTAGATATTGTAGCCTCACCGTTGGCCCCGGGCAGCAGGAGATCCTGGGAGCCGTGGTGGTAGCAGAGCCCTGCAGCTGTCGGGCACTGAGAAACAGCTGCCTGTGGTGCTTCTGATTTACGCAGGGTGTTGGTCTGAGCCTCCAGTGTGTTCGCAGCTACGGCACAACATTGATTTTTATCTCCCCAGCCCAGCCCAGGGATCCTCCCTCCCATCGGCTCACATCCACACTGAGCTGCTTGCCCCTGGATCCAAGAGTTGACCTCACAAAATGCTAGATCCTGTGGTAGGAAACATGCCAAAGCATGTGAGTGGGAGACGTGCAAGCTAGAAGAGGAACCCTGCAAATGTCCCAACAGATCTCCAAAGGTCTGGTGAGGTGGTGCTCTCCCCAGGCAGCATGCTCCTGGAGAATGCTCTCGGGAGAGGGCTTTCTCACACTCTGTGCAGAGCGTCCCAGGTTGCCTGGGAGCCGAGGAGAAATAGATCTGCATCTGCCCCTTTCTGAACACAAAGTGTTCAGACCCCACCCAAATGACTCTCCAACCAGAGAAGGGCTCCTTGGGGCTAGCCAGTTTCCGTTCTGAGCGTAAAGATGCTCGCTTGGGAAGAGTCAGATGATTGTACATACCCCAGATTTCAGAATACTAAAATGAAGAGGGAGCCATTCAATAGTAAGATAATAATTGGGAAAATCAATAAATTACCCCCAAGTAGTAGTTAGTGAACATACAGGAGACATTATCTCTAGAAATGGCCTTTCTTTTTTTTAAGATTTTATTTATTCATTCATGAGAAACAGAGAGACAGAGACACAGGCAGAGGGAGAAGCAGGCTCCATGTAGGGAGCCCAACATGGGACTCGATCCTGGGTCTCCAGGATCACGTCCTGGGCCAAAGGTGGCGCTAGACCGCTGAGCTACCCAGGCTGCCCCCTTTTTTTCCTTTGGAAAAAAAAAAAAGGCAAGAATAGGCTTTAGATCACCTCAGATACCAAATAAATACATAATGACCAGATCACAGAGTCCAAGTCTTTCGGACTTGACTTCTCAGCAGGTGGGATGTGCTTCCCCTCTGGCTCTCCTTGTTACTTCTGTGCTTCCAAAGGTAGCAGCCATAGCTCCCTGGGCACCAGAGTCACTTCTCAGAGTCCCTTCATGCCCCCTGCTCTGTCAAAGCGGGGTCTGGCTGGCTGGCCAGTGTCCCCCAAGGCGCAAGCTAGTCTCTTGTTTTAGGAGTAAGATTTCAAGACATCAAGGAGTTCTCATCTCACTTCTAGTAGCTGGCATGGTGTTTCCCAGTGCTTCTCTGGGCCTCTGATTATCTCGTGGTTTGGATTAGCCAGGCCCAAATTCCAGAACTTTCCCAACCTCACTGGAAGCCCTCAACCCTGACCACTAATTCACACTAGGGAAGCCCTGGGCATTCTGTTGAGGTCAACGCCTGCCCTCCTGTGTGAGGTCCTGTGCGCACAGGGTTCAGGAGATGAGGAGGGTGAGGAAGACATGTGGGCGTTCCAGCCAAAGCATCACCCCGATGTTCAGCCAGCGGTTTTCCTCCCCCTTCATTCTGTGTCCCTCTCCAGTGAGACACATGCTCACTGCTGCTTCCTCCCCTCCCCTCATAGCATTTCCTGCAAGGAGCGGACCCCAAGGAAATCTGTAGCCCGAGGCACATCACTTAGGCTGAGTTCAGAAGTACCACTCAGGGCAAATCATTTCTAAGAGAGCTATCAGCTCCTTGGAGCTTCTCTTAAGATTGCTCAGGCTCAGAGGAAGTATCTCCATTAGCAGGGTGCTGGGTGGTGACCCAGGGACTATATGTAACAGAATCTTTGTCTTATAATTCTAGCGAGGATCGAGTAATTGAGCACTATAAGAAACTGAATGGCCAGACCAGAGGTCAAGCAATTGTAAAGTAAGTGGTCCCCTCCCAGCTCCCATGAGGCTGTGTGTGTGTGTGTGTGCATGTAGCATGTGTCAGGGCTGTTCAGTTCTGAACAGCTGGATGGACATATCTCCACGGGGGGATGGTTCCGTTTCATTTTCAAGTCAGTAATCCCCCCAAGAGCTTTGTCATGCACATGCACACACAAATATGTATATGATTCCAGTTCTGCCGAATAACCACCCTTGTGTGTGTGTGTGTCTGTGTGTGCGTGCACCTGTGCTGTCTTCCCAGCTACATGAGCATTGTGGAGTCTCTTCCGACCTACGGAGTTCACTATTATGCGGTGAAGGTAAGTGCCAAGCCTGCCCTAAAAACAAAACCCAAAACAACCCACAAGCACCTCTCACTTTTTTCCTTTTCAGTCTTACTGAAGATCTGGTGGGCGGACTGGCAGTGGGCAGGGTGGAGGACTTGGTCAGGATGACTGTGTCCTAGGGGAAGTTGAAGTTCTGGAGCTTCCCCCTTGTGGGAGGACTTGATGCAGTTTCTCTTCAAAACTCACGTTTCCTCATGTAAAGTGGGTACAATAAATCACTACTTCCTTTTATACTCAGAAGAATCTTGGGAGGTCGGGACCGCAGATTCCATCTAAATGCAATGAATTGCAGAGAACAAAAACTTTAAGCAGAATCAGCAATGTTTTTCTTGGTGGTCAGATGCCACATAGGCAGTTTTGGAGAAGGACTGGCATTAGCGGCTGACAGATTAAGTACATGGCTGTTTAAGGAGACAGATCTTGTCTTTTTAAATATTGTGATGTTCAGTCCTATGGAACACAGACTCTATTCCAAACTCTCTTTAATTTTATCCGTAATGCCCATGTCTGGGATCCCTTCCTTGAAATAATAGACAAGGATGTGCTGGTGTGCCCTTATCTGTGATGAGAAAGGATACTTTTCCTCCCTTAGTTTACCACAACATGCAGAGTTTAAGTCATTGCCTAAAGTCCAGCCAAAAAGTGCAGAAAACCCTCTTGAATGCAAGATGGTTCCACCAGCCAACCTGAGGTTCTCTTGCTCTTTGGCCAGTTTCTTTCCACAAGGTTCCATCCAGCTGTATTTTTAATTCCTTTGGGCTAGAACATGCTCCATGTTTCATTTATCTTTGTGTCGCTCGTGGCAGCCTACACAACACTTTGCATGTCCTTGGTACATGTTCAGTTGCCTCTGTCTTCCACTAACCTGCAGCCTTCGGATGGCCAAGACTGTGTGTTGCATCCTGTTACTTATTCCTGAAACCCAGTGTGGCACCTGACACATTGAAGATGCTCAGTAGATATTTACTAAATAAATGTTACTGAGCATTGAACTGGGTCATTGAGGTATACTTCCATGATAGGAACAAATGTCAGAACTCTATTCATGGAGCCCAGATATGAGGCATATGCAGGGACGCCAGTCCGACCCAGCAGCTCAGCTCAGGATCTCTCATAAAGCCTGAAACTGTTAAATCCTTCCTGATGTCCTACCAAAGCTCTTCCAACCAAGGGAGGCCATAATCCCTCTTCACCATCATTCATGAAACTCACAGAACTGTCACCACCATTCCTGCCCAGAAGTTCTCAGGCTTAAGCTGGAGGTCTTATCAGGAGTGTCACCTTTCCTTTTGAGCCCCCTCCCATCCCCATGAGGGAGATGAATCCATGAAGGAGAACCCCAACCTAAGAGGCCACACGCTGTCATGTGCCCAGTGAATTCATTGGGCAGTCAACCCCCAAGAGGAAATTGGACAGTCTGTGACATGGGGTTGAACATCCACAGCACTGGCTGCCAGGGTTCCACACATAGCTGAGTCCATTTCCTAGAGTCCATTTCCACTTCACCGTCTTGTTACCATAAAGAAACGTAAGGATCCAACAGTAGTTCCTGACATTGTTACAAGAGGCATTTCATAGAAATCAGCCAGTGAGTCTGTTGCTCCGTTGTGGAAATATTCTGTGGGGCCATATGGCAAAGGGGTCTGCATTCTAGAAAGTGAACAAGGACTTGCCTGGACTAGGTGCTTTCATTCACTGTTTGTTCATAATTTGATCTCACCTCCATTGCTCATACTTAAAATAGAGCTTACGAAATTTGCTACCCCCACAAAAGTCTCCTAGGTGTTGGAAGACCATCAAGGTAGATATCAGACTATATAGACAAAGTGGAAATTTTTGGCCGGAGACTTCATCCAGCCTTTTACTTGTATAAACCTGTGTCGTCCCATCTCTTTGTCAGCCCCAGAGCTTGACAAAAGGGTGGCCTCTGATGAATATGCTTTCTGCCCTCCAGTGCAACTTGAGAAACATGCTCTTCTGCCATTCATGAGAGCAGAAGCATACCCTGTGATTTTCAGAGTGTCAGAAGTAAGTGCATGTTTGGCTCTTGGAATCTCCAGGCTTAAGCAGTTGCTCTCCTACTTATTTGGAGAAAGAGCACAGGAAGCCAAGCCAGCCCAAACCAACCAGATCCAGCCTCACCAGTCAGTGGCCTCGTGATTTCACAGATGCCATGTTCTGTGGGGTGGCGACCACCCTTACCTGGGCAACCCGAAGCTGCGGTGGTATTGAATCCCCTGTGCTGTTCTCTGAAACTGTTGCAGGACACACAGGCGCTTTCCAGAGACAGAGGATTTATACCTTTAAAAAAATGTGTAGGAAATCACATACCCTGAAACTTTTCTAAAAATTCAAAGTGTATTTTCTTGCCAGTCTTCTTTATCATTGTGTTTACATTGAAATAACTCATACGAGTATTTGAAAAGCATGAAGCCTGTTTTGAGTTGTTAAGAATCTACCATGGGTTATACTGGGTTATTCATAGGTGTGGCAACTAGGACAAATCTAGGGAATGGCTGCTTCATATGCCCACTTGGCTCCTAGCATCCAGGAGCTTTAGAACAGCTCAGAGTCCTCCTACCTGAATGTCGGATCACAGTTTACAATCTGGTGGCAAGAGGTCTCTGTTGAAGGAATAAAGAGAGGGACTTGGTGTTTCTTCTAATTCAGATCTCAGAAGGTCTAGGCTTCGATTTTGCTACTTTTGTCTGACAGCTGGGAGTCACACAGTCCAACGGATCTCTTAAAATGAGCAGGACCACATGGTGGCATCTGCCCACCCTGCACTGCCATTGACCTGCTGGAGGGATGGGGTAGGCCCTGAGTATAACAGAACCAACCCTTTGCTTTGATTTCTTTGTCTTTGAAATCGGAGGAATCTTAAATGCATGTTACTGAGTGAAAGAAGCCAAGCTGAAAAGTCTACATACTATATGATTCCAACTATATGACATTCTGGAAGAGGTAAAACTATGGGCCAGAACTTAGGACAGGGAGAAGAAGGGGTAAATAGGTGGAACACAGTATTTTCAGGACAGTAAACTACTCTGTTTGATGTTATAATGGTGGATACATATCATTGTACATTTGTCCATTCTCATGGAGTATTCCACACCAAGAATGAACCCTAATGTAACCTCTGGACTGTGGGTGATCATGATGGATCAATGTAGGTTCATCAAGTTATAACAAATGTTCCCCTCTGGTGGGGATGTTGATAGTGGGGGAGACTCTGCAGGTATGGAGGCAGGAGTGTGTGGGAAATCTCTGTACTTCCTTCTCCATTTTGTTGTGAACCTCAGACTTCTCTTTGAAAAACCACCAACTTAAAAAAAAGATTTTTAGAGGAGTCACCTTCTCCATGGTCCCTTCTAAGCTGTGATAGTCGATGATACCTTCTCTGCTCAGAAGGTCATTTCATTAGAATGCTCTCAGATTTTTCTGTTGTGGTGAAACCTGAAATCTTAGAAGGAGACAAAGAATTCTCTACTTACTCAAAGAGGGGGAAGGACCACAGTGTGCTGCTGGTTGGGAGCAGAGCTGGGTCCCCATCCCAGGGCATGTTCCATGGCACCTGTTCACATAACTGAGCATCATCTGCTGATAGGGCACATCCATTAAGGTGGAAAGTAGAGAGGTGGACTCCATCCATTTCAAGGGATTTGCATTTTCCTCTGTCATCACGAGAGCCAGGAGGCCTTCCCTAGGTTCCTGTATGTGTTCTCTGGCTCTGTATTTACCCATACTCCTTTCCATGCCCTAGGACAAGCAGGGGATACCATGGTGGCTGGGACTGAGCTACAAAGGAATCTTCCAGTATGACTACCACGATAAAGTGAAGCCGAGGAAGGTAAGCAGGCTCTCCTTTGTGGGCGTCTGGCTGTCAGAGAGAAGTGAGTAGAAATGTTACATTGTGCAGCCTCCGGGCTCAGCCGTCACCTGCTAATTTGAATGTATACAAATTACTCCATGGTAATCCAGTCTGAGTTCCCAGGTAAATATTTTTTCTCCTGGTCACTCGGGAGATCTGAGCTGTTATAATTATTTAAGATAAGGAGACTGGCCCAGCTCTCCCAAAGCAGATGGGCAAAAGGGCTTTGAGAGACTGTCCTGTTCCTCGATTTCCTGGCTGGGGAGGGTGGGGGCTCCATCCACTTGCAAAAGGGAGAGAATGTCTCTCTTCAGCTCTGAGGCCAATCTGAGCTTTCCCAGAGCATTCTGGTGTGCTTCTTTAGTTTTTGGGGGGGTTTTGGTTTTGGTTTTGGTGGTGGGGAGCTAAAAGAAGAAATTGTAGGTCAAAACAGGGTGAAAAATAAAGAAGAATACAAGGCATTCCTGCAAATCAGGTAAATATTTTAT
This sequence comes from Canis lupus dingo, assembly GCF_003254725.2. Taxonomy (NCBI): domain Eukaryota; kingdom Metazoa; phylum Chordata; class Mammalia; order Carnivora; family Canidae; genus Canis; species Canis lupus. The sequence continues at coordinate 21,322,483 of NC_064244.1, forward strand.
GGCATATTAGAAGTGGTCAGAAATCTGGAAAAAATAAGGTCATTTGCCAAAAAGAAAGGGAAGCAGAGCAGGGTCTGCAGTGTCATCGCAAACACAAAACAGAATGTTTGAAGGGGAGCACAGTGCTCGAATTCTGTTTTCATTTACACACATTTTTCAGACCAGAACAAATTGAAAAATTATAATGGAAAAATATCTCTGGGCTAGAGCTGTCATTCAGATCCTCTGGCAGAGAATAATGGAGTTCGAGCCCTGAAATACATATTAAAAGTCTATCAAAACCACAGTTGCTTTAGGAGAGAGAAAGCAATATTGGCCCATTATGTCATTCTGGATGGCTTTCCAAGCTTCTCTGTCCATGAACAGGATGGAAATCCAGGCTACAGATCTGAGCTGATCAAAGGCTCTCCTTGGCTTCACATCAGCCCTAAAGCCAGCTTCTTTTTTAAAATGATAAGGGGAGAAATGGCCCTTTGCTGGGGAGGATTTGCACTCCCATTGATCAGTAAGTCAGTTTGGTACAAAGAAAAGATCCTGAGCAAGTGAGGGGGGCATTCTCCCTTGGGAACAATTCAGCAGGGACCTGGCTGTCCAGGGGCACATTGTTCGGTGGCTATATCCTCTCCAGGTTCCACTTACACGCTGCAAGACCTTCATCAGACCCTGCATTGTCTCCTCTGTGTTTTTCTCAGTCCCAGGGTCTGTGCTTCCTCCGTACTCTTTCTTCCAGTTTTCCCTCTGCCATGTGCCCACATGACCTTTGTTTCTGTGCTTTTTTTTTTTTTTTTTTTCTTGCATGATCCCTTCCCTCTCTCCTTCTTTTGACATCCAGTCTCCTCTCTTTGCAACCTGCCTGGCCTTTTTTCCAGCTGACAAGACCCAAGAACCCTCTTAGATCCTCTCACAAAATCCTGGTTCTAATCCCTCCAGTGCCTGACTGCCCACATTGGTGGAAGACCAAGGCAGACGTGCATAGTCGCCACTGGACAGTTTGTTAAAATGCAGCAGTAGAATTCTGCTCTCCCTCTGGATGTCAGAAAGACATGCTAACAGTATTCATCAGCGTTCAGTTTCATTTATTAATAAGTTTAAGCTGGCTTCACTTCTCTAATTGAGGTACTAAGGAAGATTGCAGAATGAATTAATGAGATAGCACCCCATAGACAGAAAACTGCAGGGTGCGACCCATCCCATCGCAGGGGCTCTGTAAGCTGTCACTGTTCCTGCAGGACTCTGTGACAGGCGTCAGGATCCAGAACAGCACGAAGCCAAAGGTGTGGATAATTGGCCATTGACTGAGGGGATTTACTCTCATTTGTTGAGCTCATCCAGGTCAGCAAAATAAAAATGTTAAAAGGTCAGGATATTTATTCAGGGCATTGGCTGTACTCAGACCGTGTTGTTATGTAAAATAACTGATGTTTCTGTGGACTCTAAGGAAGTAGTTACTGGGTTGGGTGGGGGGCAGTGTGAGCAGAGGGAGAAGCAGACTCCCCGCTGAGCCAGGAGCCGGATGTAGGGCTAGATCCCAGGACCCTGAGATCATGACCTGAGCTGAAGGCAGACACTTAACCAACTGTGCCACCCAGGCACCCCAGTAGTTGAGATTCCTGAGCCTGTTACTAATCGAGGGGCAACCAAGCCACCAAAATGACCGTGCAGTCGCGCATTCAGGAAAATATTTATTGCATATTTGTTATGTGCCAAGCAGAGCGGAGGGTGAGAAAGTACATAAGCTACGTCATGTCCCCAAGACCCAGCCAGGCCCTCAAGGAGTGAAGTGTATGATAATTGCATCAGTGTCCCCAAGGGCTCTAAGAGAGGTCTGTGTGAGGGTCGGTAGAGAATTAAGGGAGAATCCACAACTAGGCCTGAGGAGGAATGAAATTTTGCAGGCAGAGGAACAGGGTGGGCGGGCGTGTGGGCATGCATGGAAGCCCTGTGAAGGAGAGCAGCATGCCGGGTGCAGAAGCACACAGCCCCCAGGCTGACACCCAGGGGCGGAGAGGCCTGCCAGAGGAGGCTGACGAGGCTGGGGCCTCAAGGCTCTGTGAAGGGGGGTTTCAGCTTTGAGGCAGCGAGAGCCACCATGAAGCAGGGGCTGCATCAGAGCCTCACTGTTCTGGAAGCATCCCTCTGGCAGCATGTGGAGGATGAGCCGGAGAAATAGAGGACAGAACTTGCATACCGGGACATAATTACAGTAGTGTCATAGGCCAGAACTGGCGGGGATGCAGGGTGTCAGTAGTAGGGGTGGAGAGGGGACACAGGAGTGATGTTTAGAAGGTAGGTGAGGTTGATCGGTTGTGTGGGGCGACAGGGTGGCAGTCGGAGCAGGGGAATCTGGAATGGCTCCCAGCGTGGGACACGGGAGAAGGCAAAGCAGGGAAGTTTAGAACCAGCAGTTTGAGGAGTAATGGGACACCGGGGTTGCTGTGACAGGTAAGCAGCTGGGCATTCAGTTGGAGCTCCAGGGTGTGAAGAATTTCCAAAGCATAACTGAACCAGAGCTGAACAGACAGCGGGGAGGGAGAGACACTTGGCACACCAGAGGAATTTCCAGTAGCTGTGAGCAGACTTCATCTGGGTTCCCCACCATGACATTGACTGTGGGACAGAGGGGGACCCGGTGGCACGGCCCTGACCCTGATGTAATTTGGGGAGCCCTCTTTAAGAAATTAATGTACAAAAAAAAAAAAAGAAAAGAAATTAATGATTAATGTACATTCTGAAGGTGAAATAAGAACAGGCCTTTGTGGGATGCCTGGGTGGCTCAGCGGTTTAGAACCTGCCTTCAGCCCAGGGCGTGATCCTGGAGTCCCAGGATCGAGTCCCACGTCGGGCTCCCTGCATGGAGCCTGCTTCTCCCTCTGCCTGTGTCTCTGCCCCCTCCCCTCTCTCTCTGTCTCTCATGAATAAATAAATAAAATCTTAAAAAACAAAAACAGGTCTGAGGGAGAGGTGCCTGAGTTTCATTAGCCTGAGGGTTGTCTGCGCCTGCAGAGACGTCATGGGGTGGGACCTTCAGGAAAACCAGACACGAACCCAAGCCAGGGTGCAGGCCCAGTGGTGGGAACACGGCAGGGAGCCTGTTCCTTCTTCCCTCCCCCAAAATCAGGACCTTCGGGAAGGAGCCATCTGTTTTGTGAGTCGCTGGGAATGCAGGGTGCACTCCTGGCTCCCGAGCTGTGTGTGCAAGGAGGCGCACGCTAATGCCCGCAGATCACTGTGCATAAAGTGCCCGAAGCCCCTCGCCCGTGCCCCGGGCCGCCGCTTCTTAGTCTGCGTTGAATATTGGAAACTCGCATGAAACTGTTGGAACGTGTAGGTGCCACAGCCACCCGGCTCCAGCTCACCCCCGTCTCGGGCCGGTCACTTCCCACGTGCAGCTGGAGTTAGGACCGGCGGGGCCATCTGTGCTCCCTTTCCGAACCCGGCAGGGCCAGCCAGGCTCCGCAAGTGCATCTGCATCTGCGGAGGGGGGAGCCGCAGTGCCCCGAGGCTGGGCCAGCTCGTGGGGCGCAGGGGTGGGGGGCCACTCTGCTGCTACTCGCTCGGGGCTCCACCCACGGGCCCCACCGGGGCTCGGGAACCGGGAGTGGCGCCCAGCTCTGCGCACCTGGACGCGCTTCTGCAGCAGCAGCTGTACCTCCAGCCCCAGCAGAGGCCCTGCCTGACACTCTGCCCCAGTTACAGCAGCCGTCCCTGGCGCACGATCCTGAGAGCCAGCGTCCAAGTAGAGGCAGTGACAGGGTGAGCCTGCTGCCTTTCCTTCCGGGGGCCTGCGGGCATCCTCTGCTATGCAGCAGCAAACCAGCAGCACAGCCAGGGGAACTCAGAAGCCACCTGTGAGAATCCACTCAAGTGTTTCCATATGAGCCCCCCAAAAGAGGGGGTGGGGGTATGGATAGCTGATCGCTGTCCAGAAATGGGCAGGACCCCTAGCTCACGGTTGGGTGTACTTCGCCATTCTGGTCACAGAGTCTACCCTAAATTGCTTAATCATCACTCTGAAGGCCTGGTGGCTTTGGAGACATGGAGTAAAACACGGAGGACGTGACAGGTGGAGTGGAGAGAGAACATTGACCTCCCCTCCTGCTCACACGCTCCTCCCTGCTGCCTGAACCTTCTAAACAAATGGGCTCCAGCTTATAGAAGCACAACCCCAAATACAAGGTGCCGCTGTTTGCCAGAAGAAGAGCCGTGTCCAGGTCCTCAGGGCACACGTGTCAGGAGCAGCGAGACACGTGAGGACACCTGAGAACGGTGTTTTGGCTTTTGTGTATGTTCAGAAGCTCAAGGCCAACTTCAGAGGTATTTTTAAAAATTGTTTTTAAGATGTTATTTATTTTGAGAGAATGCACACGTGAGCAGCGGGGAGGGGCAGAGGGGGAGAACCTACAGCAGACTCCCTGCTGAGCTCAGACCCCGCCCCCCGACTCAGCTCGGGGCTTGATCCCAGGACCCCGAAATCACCGCCTGAGTCAAAGCCAAGGGTTGGAGGCTCAACCACCTGTGCCACCCAGGTGCCCCCAGAAGTATTTTAGAACTGCATGTGCAGAAGAATAGCCCACCAAAAACTTAAAAATCCACACATCAAATTAAATCAAAATAGAAATCTACAGGGGCTCCCAGGTGTCCCAGTAGTTAAGCATCTGACTTCAGCTCAGGTCATGATCCCAGGGTCCTGGGATGAAGCCCCACATCGGGCTCCCTGCTCAGCAGGGAGTCTTCTCCCTTTCCTTCTGCTCCTCCCCTGACTTGTACTCTCTTGCGCTCACCCTTTCTCTCTCAAATAAATAAAATCTTTTTTAAAAAATAGAAATCTACAATACATTCATGTATCCCAGAACATGGGCCCTTGCTTATATTTATGAGCGATTTTGAAAAAATCAGGGAGCACCCCAAACAGTATCCAAGGCTAGGTATCCAAATTTGCTACAAGCTCCTAAATATCCCACCACCACCTCTCCATAGACCCTTCTGCTTCTCCCTCTTCCCCAGGGGTGTGTTCCCTCCCACCCTATGCCTGCCTCCCCACTCCTGAACTCCAGGATGTCCAAACTAAATTACAGTGTGACCCTTGGAAATATCCCTCTGGCCATCTCAGCTCGCCTCTCTTCCCACATGTTGGTTTGACAGTTTGTGGGCACAGTCGAGAACCTGGCATGCACATACAGGAACAGCAGGGTCCGTGCATCTGACTATATAGCTTTGGGGCTGGTGAGAGGAGGGGAAGGAGGGTTACCGTGGTCAGAAAGTCTTGCAGCTGCAGAGATGATCTTACCCATCTTCTCCTCTCTGCCATGTCCATTTTAGCACATGTGCGTGTGCACGCATAGCAAGGGGCCTGCCTGAGTAAGAGGTTCTTGATTTCAGAAGTTACTGTCCTCTTGACCTCAGGGAATAAGGAAACATGGTCATATTGGCATTTAGGCACTTGCACTCAATGTCAAGCTTCATCTTAGTTTGCATTTACAGCCAAGCAAAGAGACCTAAGCCACCAAAAACAGGCTAGATGCCAGCCTGTAAACCCTGTGTAAAGGGGTTATTGGTAATGTGCCGCGGATCCACTGTCCCATGGGTGTCAGGCAGTTGTGCTGCTACGAGCAAGTGTTTTTCCTCTTTCTTCCTTGAGAACATCTGAATGAAAATTAAATGATCTTGAGGAGGCATTGGTTATTACCTCTCTCAGAACTGGGGTCACACGGGGCAGAGATGAATAGGCCGGGTGAAATCCGTCACATAGGAAGGGTTCTCTATTTTTGAGGAGGACTTTGCATCCCTGAGAGCAAAGCTGAGAGAGTCTGAAAGCCACATGTGTGGGACAATCTGTCCCTTCCTAGAAGCATGAGGACCAGAGGTGGTGGGACACCAGGCTGTCCCACACTCAGGACTCCGCTCCCCACCCTGCCCTGGTGCCACGCAGAGCTGCTTCTCTGCATGCTGCTGTAGTTTGTGCTCTTCAGACCCACGGGCACCCCAGCCATGGAACCATCAGAGACCATCATAAATTACAAGAGAAAAGTCTTTCTGAATGGGGCGCCAGGAAGGTGTGAGTAATCCATCCTGCGGGCTGTATCTGGGACTGTTAGCATTAGAGGACAAACAGCACGAGACACATGGCTCCAGAGCCCACTCCGCAAGGGATGTTCAATATCTGCTCATCATCACTTATGGCTGCAGTCCACCGGCCAGCCCGCATCTGATGAAATCCGCCCACTGGGGAGCAATGGCAATGGGCTCCTTGTTACGCATTCAGCAGACAGCATTTACTTATTTATTTGATATGCAATTAGGGGCACTTTTATGTATACTTAGATGCACAATTAGGAGCACTGTGGGGTCTCCTCTGAGACATTAGGAGAAAGAACCAGAGTAAATGGTCTGCCCCTGTCCCTGAGCAGCCAGTGTAGCTTCCTACAGTTCCTGAGAGTATTTCAGAAGCAGGGGCATTAGCTCAGGGAATTGATGCATTACTGTCACCTCCTCAGATTAGTAAAGATTTTTGATGATGAGACAGGAAGAGAAAATAATATTTACAGGAAATATTCCATTAACTGTGAACTGACTCCCAGGGGAGCTAGCCTGCTTCAATTATTCAGCATTAAGCATCCATTAAGTGCACTGCCGATCTTGTGTTTCAACTTCTGTTTGGATGCACTTGACTCATTTTCGGGTTGCTGAGCCCTGTGCCTCAGCAGGCCCTGGGTGGGTGCCTCCCTCATCCCACTGTGTCCCCTCTTGGACACCACACCCCACTTCATGCATTTAGCATTCTTAGCATTTTGCAGCCTTTGTACCTTCACAGTGTTGGATCAGAGGACCTCCTCCGGTTGCCACCGGTTCACAGATCTCCCTCCGTGTGGAGCAGACCCAGAAGGGAGCAGGGGACTGCAGGTGACAGACTCTGGCCACAGGTCACTGAGAGGGGCCTGCCGGAGGGGTAATGGGGGGTGGGGGTGGGAGTGAGAGCCATACAGAGTTACCAGAGTCTGCCATCTGAACTCCCCAAGAGAAAGGGGAGAAAAAGCAGTTGTCTTCTAAGGAAGTAGAGGCACCCTTCCCAAAACATCAATACGAGATGTCCTGTTCCCAGAGCACCAATGCTAGGCATAGCTGAACTCTCTCTGGGTTGGGAATCCCAATCTCTCCTCCTGTACACGAACACCAGTCACCAGAAGGCACTGTGCTGGGGCTTTAGAACTTCAGCAGAGGGTGTTGACTTTGAAATCCCTTCCAGTAAAATAGTCCCCACTTGAGAACTGCCCGTCGTGGGCCAGGCATTGCTCTAGGGAACAAGAGAGGACCCTGCTCTCACAGAGCATACAACCCGGTAGGGAAGACAGTCAGATGATAACATGAAGTCAGCCTACAGCATACGGTGTCAAGAGTATGCAATTCTAGGAAGACAGCAAGTCGGTAAGGAAGAGTAAAGGAGAGGGTGGATGGTCAGGAGTGGTCTAAGGAGGTGACATTTAAGTGACCCTCCCTACAAGACGTGGCACATCCCTGGGCTCCCTGAGAGGAGCGTCAGAACCGGATTGACAGGCAGAAAGTACCCTGGGATTAAGGCCAAAGGGGAAGGGGAAGGAAGCAGGAACATGCAGAGAGGGAGGCTGAGCTATGATGCAATCTTGGACCAAGCTCTATAGCTCACAAGGGCCATCGGAGCCATCACCGTGAGACCAAGGGCTGAGCCTAATCCCTCGGGGCAACCCACCGCTAATGCAGGTGACCCACAGGGAGGGGGTCATGACCTTGGGCAAGGTGGCTCCCTACCGTGGAGGACGATTCCCAAAGAGGGGATGAGTCCTCCAGTCCCAAAGGCAGAGGCATCAGTAGGGTGCTGTAGCTTTCACAGCCGTGGTTCTCAGAGTGTGGCCGCGGGCCTGCAGCATCCACCCAGGAACACGTGAGAAGTGCACACCCCACGTCCCCACCTGAGCCATGCAGATTCAGATACTAAGAAGGTGGGCCTGGGCATTCTGTTTCCACAAGCCCTCAAGGGGATTCGGATACACCGTACAGCATGAGGACAACTGCTCCACAGACGGGTATTGTGAAGATAGTCTAGTCTAAGTTAAAGTCAAACTCCCTCCTTGGGCAGTTATGCTTTAAAGAAAAAAAAAAAAAAAGAGTTTGTAAGCCATCAGCCCAAAGAAAATCTCAGAATCTCAACCAAAGAGGAATTTTGGTGCTGTTAACTCAATTTCCAACATATTCAGAAAAGTCATGATGACCTATTTACCCTGTGTGCCTCTCTTTTTATGTCTGTGAAATGGAGACTCTACACCACGAGACACAGTCTGATTTTCCCCATCTTGAATGTTTACATCTCCGAGTTTTATTTTCGCTCTCAAAATGATGTTGCCCTTGACATAGCAAATATTGTTAGTTTCTTTTACACTGAGCTTGAGAGACAGAACTGCCACGAAGAGCAAATAATACCTCTTTGTTAAGAGGACTAATTTTTTTTTTTTTTTTTTGGTTATTGGATCTGGGAACCCATGGTCCCTCTGTTCCCACAAGTCCCTGTGAAGGCCATGTGGGAGCCTAGTCCTGACTTATCCAAAGCTTCAAGGACACCAGCTTGTCTCTTGTTGCGTTCTCATGGAAACTGTCCCACAACACTCATGCCGGTGTCAGACTGTCACTCTTGAAGAAGATGATGTCCATAAGCAGAAAATGAAAGCATCACCCCATCCAGGTGGATTGTCCTTTAAAAGAAGCTGTCACAAGAGAGCAGTTTCTCTGCAGGGCTACAGAAGGAGGAGAATGTGATGATTCCTTTAGGAGAGACAGATCCAAATCTCTCCTGGGGTGATCTGTTTGGAGGTACCCCTTGGACATGGGTGCACTCTGTCCTAAAGATCCCACCCAAATGGTCCCAGGGGGACTGGTTTTGGGAGGTTAACCTCCAGGCCTGGCATAATCCTTTGGGTGTGCCATGCTTTTGCTCCCACCCCCTACCATTATTTGTAGCAGGAAGATAGCTGGCCTGATGGTCAAGACACCTGAGTCATAGCTCCAGTGCTGCAAGACGAGTCACTTCTCTGGGCCACTGATTCCTCATCGGCGAAGCAGCTAATATAGACAATCGGGACTCTTGAGGTGAGGAGAATTAAGAGACTAGAGACAGTTAAAGAGAATGAAACAAGGGGCAAGCTCATCATAAAGCTAGAAAGGACCTGTCCCTTTTGGGAAGCGTGAGGTCTCCCAGGGCTCAGCCACTTCCCACAGTAGTGCCTGGTCTCAGGCTTCTTGTCCTCCTGACGCAGACGGGCACATGTGACAGCACGAGGGAGGCCATATAAACACCCACATTGATGGTGTGGAGAGTAGGAGTCCAACACAACCCTGGCTATTTATAACACACAAACACCCAACCAGACAGGCCAGCAGCCCCCTGGAGACTGACCATCTTTAAATAAGTCACAGAAACAGATTCCCACTACTCGGGGAGCCCCACTGACCTTGGATGCAGTTTGAAGAAGCAAGTCAAAACCAAACGCTGTGGTTGGATCCCAGACCTCCACAGAGGAGTGTCCAGTAGCCCCAGCCACTTCAAAAGGAACCATGAGCCAATAGTGACTTACCAACAGACTTGGTTTCTCCAGCTTAAAACCCAAGGCTTTGCTAGTCTAACAAGAACACTGATCACCTGGGACTCTCAAAAGGCAAATATCTTTTATCTCACACTGTTTGTTAAAAATGTGCTCTTCCCTAGATAAAAACAGGGGCAGGCCTGGGACTTGTCTGATCACTTCCAAGTAATAAATACAAAGTCTCATGGTCACTTTGAGTAGCAGAATTAACTTCATTAAGTAATTAGAGCGTCTAATCGTTTCTAACAACCACCAAAGCTCCAAGCTTGGCTTAAAGTGACATCTCCTCCCTTCCCCCCCTCACCTGGCCAGCGTGCTTCTCATTGTTTTGATTTCTTGAGCAGGTAGGAGCTGGGCAGGAGGTTTTGGTTGCCCAAACTTCAGGAAGCACCCATCAAGCTCTCCTGCTGACCCTAGTGAGCTCTCTTTCAGTAGGCTTGCAGAAGGGACCCTCCACTTCACTTCCCAGGTAGGGGAAGCTCACAGCACGTCTCTCTCCCCCTGACATCTCCCCCAGTTTCCACCTTTCTGTTTGGTGTTTTGGCTTTTTTTTTTTTTTTTTTTTTTAGATTTTATTTATTTATTTGAGAGAGAGAGAGAGAGAGCACACATGCAAGTACAGCAGGGGCAGAGGGAGACACAGACACCCCGCTGAGCAGGGAGCCCGCTTGGGGTTTGATCCTAGGACTCTGGGATCCCAACCTGAGCCGAAGGCAGATGCTTAACCCATTGAGCCACCCAGGTGTCCCTAAATATTTTATGCCTCAATTGAAGATGAGGAATACCAGAGTCATTTAAGCTATAAGGCTTTAAAACTTTTTTAAATTTGTTAATTGTAATAAAAATACACATAGACTTTATCAATGGAAACTTTCTACTTCTCCAGTTCATTGTATTAAGTATATCCACATCGTCAACCAATCTCCAGAACTTCCATGCCGTGCAAGACTGAAAGTCTGTCCCCTTTGACAACAACCCACCCTCCAACACCTGGGACCCCCTCTTCTACTTTGCATTTCAATGAGTTTGACCACTCTGGGAACTTCATCTAAGTGGGATCACAGAGTATTTGTATTTTGGTGACCATAGGATTTTAATATCAAGACCAGGAACTTCAGATGATGAATGAGGACACTGGTGAGCAATCGCATCGTGACATCAGACCAACCAGGGTTATCACAGCAGACCGGGACTCGGGCTAGCCTATTGAGACTGCTCTTGACCCTTCTCTTAGCTTCCACCACTGGGTGGTCTGTTTACCAGTCCTCCTCATGAGAAAGATCGTTTCAAAGCTTCAGCCAGTGCTTCTTCCACTTCCATATCCTGAGCCATGGTTCTGCTGTGGTCTTGTCACCCCCAGAGAGCACACAGCTCATCACAAACCTGTGTTGACCCAAAAAGTGGGGTGACTCCAGAGAGCCCCAGCCGGTGAAATCTTGGAGTATTCGACCACCCAGGCCTTTCTAGCATTGCCAGCAGGTGTTCTTGATGGCTCCATGGGGCTTTACAAGTCTCCTCAGGGGTCCCTATCATCATTCTAGAAAGTATATGCTAGCATCAGATGTGGCCCGTGGACTCCCCCTGACCAGAACAGATTCAGCCTCCTTGTGCCGAATGTTCTATTCCTGCCTTTTATCGGGAGGGCAAAGAGCCAGAGGGGCTCTGGATGCCCATCTCTCCAGGCCTCTTGTTACACTGGAAACCAAAACCGAGTCCTGGCTGTGGGAGGTGTTAGGAGCCCCATCTGAAGGAATTGCCCCTGCGTGCCTGCACACATGTATATGTTTAAGTACATCATTGACTTTATGCTTGCAGCTGTGCGGCTTGGAAAACCATAAAATGCAGCTCACTGAGCAGATTTCTCACCAGCCAATCCGTGAAGGCTACAGGTCATGCAACAGGGGAAGAGAACACTGCTCCGAGATGCCTTCCCCCTGACAGCCCAGAGCTGCCAGGCAGGGAGAGATCAGGTGTCATCCGCAGAGGCCACCAGCAGGTCCAAGAGGAGGGCCCTGGTCGGAGAACCCTCCGACAGGGCTTGGGGGTGCCTCTTATGGGGAGAGGGGATGCCTTCAGGGATCAGCGAGCCTTTATCTTAAACTGCTGGCTCCTTTTAGGTAGTTTAACTTTAGGAAGTTTTAACCAAAGAGCATCTTGTGATTCGTGATTGACTCAATCTAGGATTTACCAGCCCAAAGTGTAGAAAAGCCACAGGGAGCTCTTGGTCACTCCCCTTTCATCCCTAAGCCCGAGCGAGGCACTCTGAACCTACCTTCTGTCTATGTGGATTCACCTCTCCTAGACACTTCATGTGAGTAGAATCCTAGAATCTGTATCCTTTGAGTCTGGCTTCTTCCACTTAGAAGAGTGTTTTCAAGGGTCATCCATGTTTTAGCATGAATTAGGACTGCATTCCTCTTGATGGCTGAAGAATATTCCATTGTCTTCTAACGTTTCCTTCCCTGTCTTCTGCATTAATGTAGCAAACACACACACACACACGCACAAGTGGTGTCTTGGGCCTTTGCATTTGTCACACTTTCTCATAAGGTTTATCTCTGCCCTCTGTTTCCTTCTGAAAAGATTTCATTGTGGCTCCAGTGAGCATTCCCCAACCACCTTATTAACAGTGGCAACCCCTGTCCTATTGCCTTTGTCCTTGGAACCTGTTTTTTTCTGACTTCCTTACTGCATAGTTTTATTGATTTGTCCACCTCCCCCCTCAGAATAATGTAGAGATCTTTCTTTTTTTTTTCTTCCCAGTACCATATGTGTGCTGCCTAGCACCACGCCTGATATATGGTAGATGCTTCATAAATAGCTGCTCAATAAATAAAAGCAGAGCCAAGTATTAGCTTGTTGTGCCCACTGCCAGTTGTGGGGATGTCTTCATGTGCTTGTGTGCAGTGGCCTCATCGACATCAGGATATGTATGTAGTTCCTGTAAGGAAGGGTTTGAAGATTCCACACTGAGCCTGAGCCCTTTATAAGCAAGAGGAAGGGAGGAGGGGGAGGCACCAGAGCTTTTCACAGCTTGTGTTTGTTGATGGAAAGAAGAAAAGCATAAGAAATTCCTTCCATCTGAGCCATCCCTTAATTTTATTTTTTTGTCTCTTGGACCAAAAGGACCCAAAAAGCTAACAGTAATTGGCCATCAGGAGTGCATAGCAGGAATCCTGTGGGCCGTGGAGCAGTGATGGCAAGTCTGGATGCCTTTTCTTTCATGGGCAGGAAGCATTATGCTGGGAAACCCTGTTTGTTGACTCCTGTAACCTTCTTTTCTTGGAGAGAACTTAACAGCTTGTTTTGCTGAGCCATGCGATACTTAAGGAGCTCTGTAAGATTTGGGTTTTTTTTTAATGAGCATGATTCTAAGGGGAAACCCAGGCTAACCTCACCTTCCTGAAAGTGTGAGCCTGTTGAACACCAAATGCTGGCACAGCCAGAACAGTGTCATGAGGCCCTCAGGCTCCTTGGGGCTCCATGTGGGTGCCTGTGGGAGGGGGCAACCGGTCCCATGCTGAGCCTCACAGCGAGGCTCAAGCAGATTTTAGGCAGCGTGTGGGCAGAAAGAGTTGTGGGAATCACTCCAGTCTGGCAAATTCCAGCTTGGGCCTGTTGACTGTGGACTACAGTTTAGCTCAGACAGGGCTGCCAGAGGGGGAAGGGCTGCGGTTCCTAGGTTGTGGCTCTCGGGGTGGCCCTCACTGCCACTTCCCTGTTGCCATATCCCTTACAGTTGAGAGATCTACTTGCAATCACATGTCTAGGTCCAAGCCCTGGGGTTCTTCACATTGTGAAGAACATTGTGTGGGCCTTGCCTGGATTTTGAGCAGACAGATAAGGATTCAGATCCCAGTTCCCATCATTTATCACCTGTGTGACTTTTAGAAAGTGACTTAGCCTCTCTGAGCTTCAGTTGCCATAGTACTTACCTCATAAAGCTCTTCACTCTCTCAACAGACCATTGTTGAGTGCCTGACATGTCTTGGGCGTGGTGCTGGGTGCAAGAAAGTACCTTCAGGAGGCTTGTAGTCAGGTAGAGAAGACCTTCGGGGGGGGGAGGGTATAAAAGACCATTGTGATACAGGATGGTGACTGGGCAGAAGTACGCACGTGAATATATGGGAGAACTAGCCCTGCTGGGGGTGGGAAGAGTCCGGTAAGAAAGCTTGGATTAGAGCAGGCTGCTGAGGCCAAGTGTGATTTTTTTTTTTTTTCCCTTGGCTCCCCCTACCTCTTCTAAACTCACAGCTCCCCAAACTGATCTGCCCACTTCAGAATCTAAGGAAGAGGAGATTAAAAAAAAAAAAAGTTTTAAATAGGACCAGTCCTTTTGGAAGGACAGAAATCCTAGAGTTGAAGTCCTCACCTCTAGGAAACATCCGCTCCTCCCCCTTTCTGGGAAGGAACATTGGTGTAGCAACAAAACTGCTCCAGCAAGAGCCGGAGGGAGAACTCCCCGAAGTCCAGCAGGGCCCCAGCTGTGGGGATGGCCGCCCAGCCCCAACCCCTCCAGCAGACAGTCTGGCTGAAGTGGGGCAGTCTCCGGCCTCCCCTGGCTGCGGTCCTGTCCATAGGAGCACAAGTGTCCTCAGCTGCAGCCTGACTTGAAAAGCAGCCTGCCCACCCCTGGTCCAGTGCCCGCCTGGCCACATCACTCTGAGACCCTTCCAGCCAGGAAAGCCTGGAGCTCACACCTGAGGTCCCAGCGGCAGGCGGGTGGCCTCCCTCCTGGAACCTGCAAAAACCCTGGTCTGCAAGACCTTACCCTTCCCAGTGGGATCAGCCAACTCTTGAGGGACTAGGTGCTTTAAAATGCACACAAGCTGCTCTTAATTATTCCCAAAGAGCCTTTGCTGCCTTACTAAATTTTTTTAAGGTAGAGGACTGTCATTTCGGCTTTTTTTTTTTTTTTTTTTTTTTTTTTAGCTTGCTTAAACGGGCTTAGTTATGGGAGTATACCTTTCTTTCCATGGAGAGCCACTTGCCAACCCGTTCTTTCCCATCCTGTCCCCATCTTCCATGGACTCCGATGGCCTTCACCAGTGGAATCCAGGGTCACTGTGATGCCATACCTTGGGACAGAGTACCAGGCATAAGAGGACTGATGACTACCAGCCTCTCCCCCTCCAAAATAAAATACAGATTTTCCCCAAAGCAATCAAAACAAAAACCTTCACAGCAATCCAGAAAGAGGTCTTTGCCATTGCAGGTGAAAATGCTCCTCCTTTTCCCTCCAGATGTGCCAGATGTCTCATTAAATCCCTGTGTGAAAGCATCCCATTGACGTAAGTCAGGGCAGGTGTGATTAGCCTTGAAGGGCTTTTTTTTTTTAAAAAGTTTTATTTTCATTTTAGTTAACATAAAGTGTAATAGTAGTTTCAGGTGTACAATACAGTGATTTAACACTTCCATACATCACTTGGTGCTCATTGTCCCAAGTGCACCCCTCGGTCTCCACCGCCTATTTAACCCAACCACCCTGCCAAGCTTTGAAGATTTTCCAAAAGAAGCCTGGCACTCAAAGAGGTTGAGCTACACGAAACTGGGCCACAGAGCTCATTGCTTTAAAAACAAAAACAAAGCTAGGGCGACTGGGTGGCTGAGTTGGTTAAGCATCTGCCTTCAGCTCAGGTCATGATCGCAGGGCCCTGGGATGGAGCCCCACATCTGAGCTCCCTGCTCAGTGAGGAGTCTGCTTCTCCCTCTGCCTCCGCCTCCCCCAACTCATTTTCGAGCTCAGCCTCCTGTGCACTTGTTTTCTCTCTCTCTCTCTCTCTCTCAAAAATAAGTTTTAAAAAGCTAGACCCAGTTATCATGAATCACTGGCCAGCTTCTCCATTCAACACTAACCCTGATGCATCCCCCAGGGGCACACTCTAAGGGGAAGAAATTCCAACAGGAGACCAAGGATAAGGGAAAAACCCGTTCAGCTTCTCTTGAAGGTTTTTTACATTTGCCAAAGCTTATGGTAAGATCTTTCTATACGGAAAGACCAGAGTACGCACAAGAATGTAATAGAGCTCCCCCCACCCCACCCAAAGAGAAAAATAAAAGGCAGTATAGTCCGATGGGGAAAAATGAAGTGCCCTGTTTCTCTGGGCCTGTTAAGTACTTGTTGACCTTCTTTCTCTGCCCCAAGTAATGACTCTTAAGCCAAAGGAAGCTAAGAGGTTCCTGATGGGTTAAAAAGAGGTCATCCATTAAAGGGTCAAGGCCTGGTGCTCTGGGCATCTGTCACTGAATTAACCAAATCAGTGTAGAGCTTGTGGAGTCTGACAGGAGTAGGCAGCCAGCCGGAGGGACATCTTGATTCCATTACGTCTGGCTGCTGAGAAAAATTAGCCATTGTTTTCCTTGCTGGGTATGTGGCCCTCTCAGAAGAAGATAGAGGTCAGGGAGCCCTCCTTCAGTGCCATCCTCCTGTTCACTTTGGAAGCTCCTGGTCTGTGAACACGGCTTCCCTGTTTTGGGGGGCCTGACTTGCTCCCCAGTGTAGCCCATTCCATGTAATTTTTTTTAAAGATTTTATTTATTCATGAGTGACACAGAGAGAGAGAGAGAGGCAGAGACACAGGCAGAGGGAGAAGTAGGTTCCATGCAGGGAGCACGATGTGGGAATCGATCCCAGGTCTCCAGGATTACGCTCTGGGCCGATCACTAAACTGCTGAGCCACCCAGGCTGCCCTGTTCCATGTAATTTTGAGCTGGATTATGGCAGGGTGCTTTCTTCCCAGGGTGAATGTTTTGAGATAATAAGTTTAGTAGGTAAATGGTCAAAATAGGCTCTGGTCAAAACTGCAGTGAACCTGGGAATCGTCTGGAAAATAATTAGAACCAAGGAGCCCAAAGGGAATATAGCAAACACCAGCTGAAGGGCAGGGAACAAGAGCCCACTTAGGCTTATGCTTGAATTGTGAAAACTCCAAGGAACTCAAAACATGTTTTTAGAATACCCATGGCAGGGGCACCTGGGTGGCTCAGTGGGTTAAGCATCTGCCTTCAGCTCAGAACGTGATCCTGGGGTCGTGGGATGGAGCCCCGTGTCCAGCTCCCTGCTCAGTGGGGAGTTTGCTTCTCCCTCTCCATCTGCCCCCTGCTCATGCTCTTTACTCTTTGTCTCTAATAAAATCCTTAAAAAAAAAAAATGCCCATGGCACCATTTTCACCATCTCTTTAAAAAAAAAAAATTACATAACCTGTACTTTAGGCTAATAGGTATCCAGAGCTTTATTTTGACATGAGAAATAATCCTGGTGTGTCCACGATGGAATGGAGAGAACATGATGATCACTAATATTTTTTGAGTGCTGTGTCCTGGGCACTGTTTTAAGCATTTTATATCCAGTAATTGATACAACAGCTCTGTGAAAAGAAAAGAACTGGTTATTAGTCATAGAATTTCAAAGATGAGAAAAATAAGACCCAAAGAAATGACATTGCCAGAACACAGCCAGGAAGCGGTAGACAGTATGGTTGTGAAAACCATGCTTTTATTCAGTGCTATTCTGTACGGTCTCCCAGAACTAGGAGGTGGTGAAGACAAGCAACTTTATTTTTAAATTCCAAGGAGTAGCAGTATGACACCCTGGATTTACTGTACTGACCTTTACCCCATGCATAGTGTGTGGGAATGCCCACACGTGTGCACACATGCACTCTTCCTTTTACGGTAAAGGCAGCTGAGCTGTAGAGGGACATAGAGTCAGGACTGTCATGAGGCCTCTTGACTTTCCAAGCCAGAGTTCTTGCTCCTAAAAGCGATACACTGAAACAGTAGAGAATAAGCGATGGTCATGAATATTGATGATCTGAGGCAGAAGCATGAGACTACCTTAATAAGGTAACGTGGTGCCTCTGTAGAGTTTTAAGAGTCTAACATTCAAACTCCTGAGGATTTTTTTTTGTAAATTTATTTTTTATTGGTGTTCAGTTTGCCAACATATAGAATAACACCCAGTGCTCATCCCATCAAGTGCCCCCCTCAGTGCCTGTCACCCAGTCACCCCCACCCCCCGCCCACCTCCCCTTCCACCACCCCTAGTTTGTTTCCCAGAGTTAGGAGTCTTCCGTGTTCTGTCTCCCTTTCTGATATTTCCCACTCCTTTTTTCTCCTTTCCCCTGTATTCCCTCCTGAGGATTTTGAGCTCCATCACGAAGTTCGTTGCCGTATCATTGCTGTACAGTCTATTTTTTGTCTGGCTTGTCTTTCTAGCTAGATTGTGAGCTGCTGACGAATATAAACATGCGTTAGGCATCCTGTCCTTCCCCTTTCCTATTAGCGTGGGTTGGCACAGAGTAGACACTCAGTTCTTGAAAGATTGGAAAGGGGGTAGGGATTCGACGTGGCCTAAAATCCCAGGGCCTCGGCTTTCTTCTTTAGCATAGAGGAACATCTATTGAATACTTATGCAACTGCTGTTGAAAAAAATAAAATAAAAAAGACAGGAAACCTGTCATATGTGTCAGCCCACCAAGTGTTGTGAGTGACAAGCCCTGCTTCTAGAAGGTGAACAGAGCAGAAATGAAACAAGGAAGTGAGTTTTGTAGTTTGTGTGTTTCGTTCTGAGCTGGGGGATTATTCCTGGCTGTGAGTCTGATTCCTTTTATAAGAGAACTCTTTGCTAATGTTTGGAAAGCATGCAGGATCTTGACACTGCCTTTGAAGAAGGGATCATTTCTGATCATGTCCTTACCCATCGGCTTGCGGCGACTTCGTTCTCACTCATCATCAGGTCTCCTTGGTGTGTTAGGAAGAGCCCAGGACAACCCAGTCACAGGATGAGTCCTGACATCAGTTACTTATTCAACCTCTGCCAGCCCCCTAACCTCTCTCCACTGAGCTTGCTGTGTCTGCGGAAGGGGGATGCTGGAGCAGATGGCTGCTGGGATTCTGAATAGTGGCACCCCCCCCCCCACTAGAAGCAGGAAGTTACTCAGAGGTCATTAAGAGGCTTGGTGACTCAGCCTCAGGGACAGGAGGAAGACCGGCTCCCTGAAGTCCTGGTCAAGAATCAGAGCCACGAAAGCAAGCTTCCTGTCAGGCCTTTATGTCCGCATCATTTTGAGAGCTTGCCCACTAGCCCGTGTGCTGTTCCAGCACTCTGTAAACACTTGGCCCCGCCATGCCTTCCCCCACTCAGAAAGAGCAGGGCTTGGGGGGTTGGAGGCGGTGACATTAGCTGTTTTCTGCCCTGACCCTCTGCGATACACAGGATGTGGGAATCCAGCAGACTTGCTAATAGGATCCAGTAGCCAGGTCTGCTCATTGTTTATAGTGAACCCCATTGCACTGAGGGCTCAAAGGCAGTATTTATGAGCCACTCTTGTTGGCTTTCCATGGAGAAACCTCTTCCATCTCCTGCTTTCTACATTGGAAAGTGGAGTAGAGAACCCATGATCTCTTGGGAATCCCACATCTTGGTCAAAACTGCAAATCCGAGTCAAGTACCAGGCGCGGTCCCCACAGTGGTGATTCTCTAACTATTTGTTTTTGGGGCAAGCCCAAACTATTAAGGCTGTCCTCACTCCTGGTTCTTGGTGGTTGTGAGTCCCTGACTGACAGCCGCAACACGCAGAGACCTTGCTCTAGAGGAAGCCAGGGAAGCCCAGGTCTCTAAGAGGTGAAGGAGGTAGTAGTACAAGAATGAAAAGCCTCTGTGTGGGGCTAGAAAGACTTGATTCTTTGCTTCCTACTTACAGTCACGTTGTTGCTCATTTGTAAAAATCATTCCACTCATAAAGTTAACCAGCCATTAGTGAGTGAGAGCTGTTCCCACTAATTGGTGGGCCCAGGTGGAAAGGAGCACAGAGTAATGGGCCAAGTGCCCTTGACTCCCGTTTCTGGTTCCTTCACCAACATGCTGTGTGGCCTAAGGCAGTTTCCCCTAATTTCTCTGGGCCTCATTTTCCCCAAGAAGACAATTTCCCACTCATTCTTCTTGGGAGATGGTAAGAGATCAAAGAAGAGATGTTTGCAGAGCTTTAAAGATGCCCAGGTGCATTAGAAAGGCCTTGATTTGCTAGGTATTAATTAATAAATCCTTTGATTATTGATAAACCGGTATGTTAGCTTTTAATTAGCTCCATGGGCCTCATTGGCCATAGAAGTCATGCAAAATCATAAGAGAACTAGCTGAACTATAATGATGGTTGTGTGTGTCTGTGTGAGTGATGTGTCTTTATGTGGATTCACAAAGCACATTGACAGATTTAGCTAGCTGGGAGCTGGGTTAAGACAGCTGGGTGAGCTGGGACCGCCTCCAAAACCAGCACATCAGAGCCCAGTGCACCCGGTTTACAAAGAGCATACAAGGTCGAGCATCATCCGTTTGGAAGATGTCAGCTTGTACTCTGCTTGTACTCTGTCAGCCTCAGAGTAGAGGGGTTGGCAGGCTGGGCCTCTAAACTGTGGGGTACAGGGCCTGGGGGCAGAAATACCTAGCTCTCCATGAAGAGACAGTGCAGTTACCACAAGGGGTAAAGGTCCTCGTGGCCAACAGCTGCCTGGATGCACAGAGAGGTCAGGGGAGGTGGAGCGATGTTTAACTGCCTTCGTACCCTGACCCCAGCCCTTCCCATTTCCCCCTATACGAGGTGAAAAAGACCAGGCTAGTGTTCCTGCATGAACACCACCTCTTGGGGTCCCAGGACCCTGCTAATGCCCAAATGCAATTCTGTCCTAAAAGCCTATCCGTTCATTGACCTCATTCCCACCCTCCCTTCCTAATGTTTGATTTGCAAACAAACTCCCTGCTTATACTAGATCTGAGGTAAAGCCCCTGCTCTGCCCTTTGTTGGAAAATGTCTACAAGCATGTAGCATGCTAGAGACACTAGGAACCCGCCACCAGGGTCAGTGCCAGGAGCGGGAGGACAAAGGGACCACAGCGGAGCCGGGAGTGGGCAGAGGTGCGGCTCTCCGCAGCACCTTGAGGGAGGTTGCCCTTGCCTTCTGCTTTCCAAGGAGTGGGAGGGAGGAGGTGGCCAGGGAACCGACCCTTCTGAGCATGGGCTCTGGGATTCTCCACCCAGTGGGAGGGGGCTTCAAACAGAGTGCCCAGGTGAGATGTTAGAAAGCTCAAGGAAATGCTGTCACTTGCCTCAGGTGAGAGGACTTGGATGTAGGGCACCCGGTACTCCCGCAGATGCGGTCAAGCTCCAGGGCAGCTGTGCCTGGGCACTGTGGCCTGTATACTACCTCCAGTTTAGGAGATCGGTGGTTAGTTGTGGCGCTTTTGTGTTTGTGGCTAAGTTCAGGTGGAATGTCTATAAATATCTAACAACGGGGGAGAAGAGTGGTCAGAGAGGAGCTGAAGGTGTTTCACTGAGGGATTCAGCTTAGCAGAGCATCCAATAGGAGCGTGAGACTCAGATCTGCGACTTGAGTGATGGGCTCTACTCCGGTGGCATTTCATCCGTGACCTCACACAAAGCAGTGGGAGCCAAGGGAGGGCTTCGGGTCACTCACCTTCCTTGGAATGTCTCTCTACCCGCTTGGAACCGACGCTAAAGGCAAAAAAGAGAAGCACAGCTTCCCTTGGGCTTCAGAGCAAAATGTTCTCTGAGCTGTGGACCAAAGAGTAGAAAGTAGTAAATGTCCTCCTCCCTATTAGGCAGACAAAATAATTGTAACATTCTGCAGAGCAGGTCGTGAAAAGAAAAGAATGCAGCCATTCTGGAAACAGTTTTTCTTCTAGTCCAGTTTGACAAAGGGGTGGAGTCCTTTTGGCCGAGCCCTGACTAGCTGGCGTGTCTCGGTCTGGGAGGGCAGGGCTGATGGGGCACCGGGATGTTGCTGTCACCTCTTTAAAGAGAACATGTGAGTAGGTCAGGGAGCGCCAGGAGCCCCAGCTGCGAGAACCCCGGGGGCCAGGATGAGACCCTACAAAGCACATGAGCAAAGAATCCGCGGCTCCCAGGCCGAAGAAGCACAGGATTCCTGTTTTACCCTACTTGGGTCAAAATCGACCCAGATTCTAGGTGGCTAGAAGGGGCTGCGCTCTGCATCGAATGTAAGCATAAATAATAGAAATACGAACGTGTGTGCACGTAACTTTAACCTCTTTTGACATTTTCCAGAAGGTTAAGTAACTTTTCTTCCCCCTTCCGATGAAAGGAACCCCCTCCCAGAGAGCTGCTGCCCTAATCACTCCCAGACCTTGCAGTCAGCTTCTTCGGTAACCGGCTCCCTGGTGGGAGGAGGAGTGCCCACCAGGCCCGAGGGCACTCAAGGGGCAGTGGCAGGAACTCTCTCCCTCCCACTTTGCAAAGCGGCCTCATTTCTACTCCCCCCCCCCACTCCCCACCCCCCATCCCTCCCCACCAGGGCAGCAGGCCCCTGGCTGCAGCTCCCGCCTGCAGCCGGACTCCGGCTGTGCTTTGTGCTGCAGGAGGCAGGGGCTCGGCCGGCTGTTATCCGGAGTTGCCTACCCTGAAATAGGGTTCCAGCGGCCCCCGCCCTTCTCGGGGAAGCTTCCCGAGCCCAATCACCGGGGCGAGTCCCGAGCTCTTGCACATTAGTAGGCAGGAAGTGGAGTCCCGATGGGAGGCTGGGAATTTGACCGCCTTCCCATTTCAGCACTGGAGGGAGGAAGCTGAGCGCCGCTCGGCGCCCACGGCTCCCGCGCCCCTCCGGGAGCTGCCCTGCACCCCGCCCGCCCCGCGCCTCCGAGGGCAGCCTCGTGGGGCACGCAACAAAGGCAGAGCGGAGGGGACCGACTCCAGAAGAACTTGTTTTTTTGTTCCCGTTAAGAAACCTGCAGGAAAATCCACACCCACGTTGCCGGCTTTGAATTGGAGAGCGGCGTGTGCGCGCGCGCGCGCCTGTGTGCATGTGTGTGTGTGTGTGTGTGTGTGTGTGTGTCTCAAGCAAGAGGCGGACGACTTGCAAACAACTGTGCGGTGTCTGTTTTGATAAGGAAGCTGCCAGCTAGAGAAGTTAAGCGGCAAAGAGAGGACTAGAGAGCCGCGAGCCAACCACTTTTGAACGTGAACCGCATTGTTTTCTGTCCAGATATTCCAATGGAGGCAGTTGGAAAACCTGTATTTCAGAGAGAAGAAGTTTTCCGTGGAAGTTCATGACCCCCGCAGGTAAGCTGGAAAAGTCCTTTTCTTCTGGGAGTGTCTGGCCCACCCGGCATATTATTTATATTACTATTTTCTGGCTGTCATTGTCCATTTTGGAGAGGGGGGGTGCAGGGAGAGGAGGGGTAGAGGCTGGTTGCCCTTGGGGAGTCTATTCAAATCTGATGGCAAAGCTTTGTTTTGTAACTAAGTATGTTGATAGATGTGGTGGGTTCAAGTGTGCTTTGCTGGTATATGTGCATGAGTGTGTGTGTGTGTGTGTGTGTGTGCACGCATGAGAGGGATTGGCAATTCCGTGATCATCTCATCTGGCTACACGTGTTCAGTGTCCATGTGTGGAGTTGTCTTTGTATGCCGGGCCATTTCTAGGGAAGATGGATGGCACTTGGTGACAAACACCAATGAAACCTGGTGGTAGTCTGAGTCCTTTTAGTGGAGCTTTTGCCAGTGAAGAGTCTGAAGGATGGCCTGTCAGAGCTTCTGAGAATATTTCGGGGAGGACAGTCAGCATCAAAAGGAATCTATACCTAAAGAAGTTGTGTTGAACTGTTTGATTCCATGAGCTGTAATTTTAGGGTGTTAGTGTTGTGGGTGGATGTGAAAGAAATAGACTTCGTTTTCTGCCCACGTAAGGCTGTGTCCTAGGGAGCACCAGTGTGAAAACCAGTGTTCTCTAAGTCACATGCCAAACAATAGGGTCCCGGTTTGGAATGCAGCGAGCCCTGCGTGGAAGGTTCTCGGGCGGCACATACCGGCTGCTTTTCCTCTCTTTGTCTGCTAGCAGTCTTAGACTTAGAGGCAGCCCAGAAACAGGACCAAAACTCCCTGAAAACAGGCCTGACACCTAAGGATAAATTGCTTTCAAGAAGTCCAAAATGAATTTACAAGAAGGTGGCCCTAGGAAGACCATGAGAAGGTCAGACTCTGTAGATGTTTAGGCACCATTGAGACCCCAGCCTTGGCCTGCCAAAGAGACATGGCCCCACTCCGCTCACGCATGGCTTCCAAGCACCCGAAACAAACATCTTTGCCTCCCAGAGAGCTCAGAGAGAACAAGACGCTGGCCCCCCAGTCAGAGGGTTGAGCTTGTGCAGTGTCTCTGCTCCTGCCACCAGCGATAACCCAGCAGAGGTGACATGCCACTTTGCCCCACCATGTAATCTGTGTGAAACAGCCACTCCCGCGGAGGGGAAGAGTGCTCGGCCCACACCCCACAGTCACCGCACCACCAGCAGGTGGAGAACATTGTAGAGATCCAGTCTGCACAATCAGATGAAGGCGGTGACATTAGCAGAGTCAGGCTTGCCCAACATTTCTCAGGGTCCTGCAAAGGGCCTCTCGGTCTAGAGACTCTGCCTCTGCAGAGCAGGGATCCATTTGTGCAGGCCAAGCTGGGGAGAGGCAGATGCTGAGAGTACTGCTCCGGCCACGCTTTTCCAGGTGAATGGAATCAGACTTAGAAATTTGAGGGGAGGCAAAACCTATGCTTGAAAAGAGCGAAACGAATATTGCCACAGTGAGTCAGATGCAGAAAGGGGCTGCCTGGCAATGAAACGGGGAGTTGGATCATCTAAGGAGCTGTGCGTAAGGACCAGACAGACAATCCTCGGTTGGGAATTGTGCTAACTCCAGGAAACACCTTGGATACATCCTTGAATGGTGTGTGTGTGTGTGTGTGCGCGCGCGCGTGTGCGTGTGTGTTCTTGGGTCTGTCACCGTATCCGTGATGTAATACTAACTTCCCTTCACTTTCCCAAGACCCAAGACAGAGGAAAGAGTCCAAACTCCACACATGACTATTACATGGGTTTTTAGCTCATTTTAGGTGTTCTGGGTACAGAAAGAGGTCCTTTGTCCTGAGAAGACTGGGTCCTTTGGCCTTCTAGCACAGTTGAGGAGAAAAGCAGAAAGAACTTGCTATTTATTGAGCATTTGCTCTGGGCAGGCACTGTTGTAAACACTTGGGATACATTATTTCATAGGGTCCTCACTGGAACCCCAGGAAACAGGTGCTGCTAGGTTCCTGTCCTACAAGCAGGAAACTGAGGCATGAAAGAAACAAAGTCACCTGCTCTGGGTTTCAAAAAGCTGGCAAGCAGTACAAGCAGGATTTGAACCCAGGGAGTCTGGCTCCAGAGCTCAGAGGCATTACCCCAGGCTACACACAAAACACGGGGAACTGAGTGCCAGATGGCACAGGCCATAAATACCAAAGGTGCCAGAAGCCAGGCTGGTCAGGAGAAGTTTCTGGGAGGGAGGGATTCTGAACTGAATTTCAAAGCCTGACTAGGATTTAAAGCTGAAGGTAGGCCCTTGGGGGGATGAAGGCTTTGTCCGGGTGTGTAAGAGAGAAGCCGGAAGGGAGGCCCCCGAGGCAGGCCAAGCACAGAAATCAGCCCTCTGCCAGCCTAGAGGCAGGTGGGCAGGGAGGTGAGGAGGGAGGCCCAGGAAGTGTCTGCCCAGATGTCAGAGGCAGAAACCCAAGTCAGCTGTAGCTTTAAAGACACCTTTTCCAAACGTGCACCCAGGCAAGCAGAGGGGATGGCTGCAGGTTAGCTACTTGGCCTGGTGCCTTTGCTCTGCCCCCAACCCTCCTACCCAGGTAAGTGCGCTCTCCCCAGGGTCGTAGGGCACTCCTTACACTAACCACCTCCCCAGGTTTATTTGGAGCAGGGAAGATGAGTCTGGTTGACTCCCCATTGGGGGGGGGGGGTCCCAGCAGGAAATGGAGTCAGAACCGAAGTGATGGGATGGCAAGTGAGGAAGAGGGTCATGCCCTGAAGAGGCCATGGGTGGGACATGGCACGGACAGAGAAGATGACATCGGGTCTGTGCTCCTCTACACACACTTCCAGCTCAATACCCACGTTGGTTCTGTGATTCTCTGGGCTTGGCAAATACTCTATTTCTAAGGTTTTGCAAAACAGAGAAGTTGGTGAGCTGGGAAGAGCCTAAAGGGAAAGATGCAGAGAAGAGAGAAATGAATAACGGCACAGGAGAAGACTCTCATGGGTGTCTGATGTGCTGCTCCTGCAGAACCTTCCAGACCTGGCTGGCATCCTGAACCCTTCCTCCCTTGCCTTCCCTGAAAAGCATGAGCATGTGGCCCCTACCACTCTCAGGCTTTACTCCAACACGCTTCCAGTGACTTTTCCTCTCTAATTCAGCTTTTCTGGGAGAAAGGATCACGCTTATTCCCAGGAACAGCCATTGGTATAGAAGCCAATGTGGGCGTTCTGATCATTTTCTTTTCACTTCTACAGAGCTACAGGGGTGCTCCTCCTAACTCTTGTCGGCTTCCTTCCCAATATTTTCAACTGTGCACTCTCCTGTCTCATGAGCTGGCATTTCCTCCCAACTTTTAACCCAAGTGAGGACTACCTTGCCTGGAATTAGTAGCATTAATGAACCACCAGATATGAATTTCTCCCTGAATGTGGGTCTGAAGAAGACCGTCTGTTCAGTCTTTAGCCCCCAAGTAAAATGATGGGAGCAGCTCTGGATTTTCTTCCAGGGAAAAATGGCATAAAAAAAGTTATTCAGGAGGCCTGCCTACCCCAGGTTTCTTCCAAATTAGGTATCTTAACCTGAGAGAACACTTTTTTCTCCTGATGTTCGCATCAGATACCCCAGGCCCCACCCCAGCACCTTGCCCCGCACACATAGACATGCAGTGCAAACACGCATCCTCAGATTTCACTTGCAAAATTACCTGCCTATCCCATGGAATGCACATCACTGAAAGCATGATCATGTCACTTTTTCCCCCCCTGACACCATGGATATGGCAAATTATGCTGGGACCCACACTTTCCAGTTTTCATTTTTACAGTCTGATTGCCTCTCTGCACCCCAGGCAGATCCACACCCTATCTACTCTGTAAACGTGTGTGTGGAGGTGGGGTTGGTGCGGAAGATTGGCTGGACTCCTTTCTGCCGCCTCTCTCTGGATTCTTTATACCCTACCTGCCCTTCGACCAAATTTGAAATTGATAACCAACTCTTTCAAGGAACAGTGAGTTAGAGCAGTTTAAGAAGTCTGGGCTCCCTCGAGGTTTCCTGCAGGCTGCAGCCTGTGGTGGTGATTAGAACAGAATTTACTTATCCTTCACCATAGGCAGCATCGCCTGCTTAATAAAGGACTTTGTCAAAGGCTTTTCCTGTTTCTCAAGTTTGTTTTGGCCCAACGCCAGGATCTGAAGCTCAGAAAGGACCGTCCAGTGACCTAGAATGACCCATCTTATCCCAGACGAGGCAGAGGCTTGGACCAATTCTGAACCCCAAGGAGACAGAAAATCCAAAGAATAGCATTATTCATGATAGCCAGGTTATGGGAATGATCTAAGTGTTCATTGAGGTATGAATAGATGAAGAAATTGTGGTGTGTATATATACAAGGGAATATTACTCGGCCGTAAGAAAGAAGGTGATCCTGCCACTTACAACAATGTGGATGAACGTGGAGGACATTATGTTAAGAGAAATAAGCCAGACACGGGCGGGGTGGGGGTGGGGGGAAGCTGCATAATCTCATGCATATGTGGAATCTAAAAAGTCAAATATATAGAAGCAGAGGGTAGAAAGGTGGTTATATGGGCCCGGGAAGAGCGGGAATGGGGCGGGGGGATGTTGGTCAGAGGTACAAAGTTCCAGTTATGTAGAATAAGCCTACAGAGCTATGGGGACTGTAGTTAATGACCCTGTTCTGAATAATGGAAATGGGCTAAGAGGGTAGATCTCAGGTGCTCTCATGACACAGATATGTGAAGACATGACATACATTCATTAGCTTGACAGTAATAATCATTTCACTGGGTATATATCAACTCCTCTTGTACACCTTAAATATATATAACTTCTTAATTTAAATTCAAATTAGTTAATATTGAGTGCAGCATGGTTTCAGGAGCAGAATCCAGTGATTCATCACCCACATACAACCCAGTGCTCATCCCACCAAGTGCCCTCCTTAAGGCCCATCACCTATTTAGCTCCTCCCCCTCCTCTCCTCCAGCAACCCTCAGTTTGTTCTCTATTTTAAGAGTTTTGTATGCTTTGCTTCCCTCTCTGTTTTTATCTTCTTTTTCCTTCCCTCCCCCTCTGCTCCTGTTTTGTTTCTTAAATTCCACATATGAGTGAAATCATGTATTTGTCTTTCTCTGACTTCACTTAGCATAATACACTCTGGTTCCATCCACGTTGTTGCAAAATGGCAAGATTTCATTCTTTTTGGTCACCAAGTAGTATTCCATTGTACAAGGAGGCAGGGGAAACAAAAGTAAAAATGAACTGTTGGGACCTCTTCAAAATAAAAAGCTTCTGCCCAGTGAAGGAAATAATCACCAAAAGTAAAAGGCAACTGAAGGAATGGGAGAAGATATTTGCAACTGACATGTCAGTTAAAGGGTTAGTATCCAAAATATATAAAGAAATATAAACAAATAATCCAGTTTAAAAATGGGCGGAAGACGTGAATAGGCACTTTTCCAAAGCAGACATCCAGATGGCCAACAGACACATGAAAAGGGGTTCAATATCACTCATCATCAGGAAAATGCAAATCAAAACCACAATGAGATACTACCTCACACCTGTCAGAATGGCTAAAATTAACAACTCAGGAAACAACAGGTGTTGGTGAGGATGTAGAGAAAGGGGAACCCTCATGGGCTGTTGGGGGAATGCAAACTGGTGCAGCCACTGTGGAAAGCAGTGTGGAGGTTCCTCAAAAAGTCAGAAATAGACCCAGCAATTGCACTACTAGGTATTTATCCAAAGGATACAAAAATGCTATTTGGAAGGGGCCCATGTACCCCAATGTTTATAGCAGCATTATCAACAATAGCTAAATTGTGGAAAAAGCCCAAATGTCCATTGACTGATGAATGGATAAAGAAAATATATACAATCTTTACTAAACAATTAAAAAGATGACTTATGCTGGCTAGTTTCCTTAAGAGTGTGTGTATGTGTATGCATGCGTATGAGTGCATGCATGTTCATCTGTCCCCTTTATGCCAGGGATTTTAGATCCCACGACGTTTTCAGCAAAAGCTGTCACCCAGTCACTGGAGTCCCGCATCATAAACCTAGTTGAACCTTGTGATTCTTGCTGTCACAGGGCTTCAGTGACAAGGAGGACGTTTGGGCACAGTGGCATCGCAGTGCATACGTGGTACGCATGTCCAGCTTTGATCAAGTCCATTTGGGCTATGGCCATTAGCCAACACCAATTCTACCTGGACAGAAAGCAGAGTAAGGTAAGTCCTTTTCTGGGGACTGGGAGGGACTGTGCAATGAGCAGACCTTTCACCAAGCCGCAGGCTTGCCCGAGGGCACGCCAGAGCCCACGTGTCCTAGCTGAGGGATTGGGGATTGAATTGGGGGGGAGGGGTGCCGCGGCCCTCGCCCTGGGATGTGCGCAGGTACAGACTGGCCTTTCAGAATGCTAGGAGGGAGGAAGGAGACAGGCCCTTCCAGAAGGCACGTTCCACGCAACTTGGTCAAGGGGCCCCATCCCAACGGATGCAGCCTCGCAAACCACTTACCCTAGCCAGGTAGGGCCCTTTTGAGGAATTTGGAGCATGCTTCCAAACCTCAGGAACCTCTCCTGGGAACAGGCTGTCAAGCCCTTTACGGTTTAAACAGTGGCATATTGTTTTCTTTTTGAGGGGGAAAAAAAAAAGGAAAAAGCAACCGTTTGCAATTAATAGACACCATCTAACTGTTTAGGATAATTGCTGTGAAAGCGCTCCAGGCTTTTCCAACTGCCAGCTCCATTTTTTTAAAACAGTCAGAACTGGAAACATTAAAAAAAAAAAAAAAAAAACCCACACACACAGGCACCCAACCCTGTTTCCCTAAAGTAGACCTGGAGCCTCGGGCCTTAGTAAACAGTCATCCTCCAAGGGAGATTTGACCCAGCCCAAGTGCAGACACACAGGTGCATTTTCTGGCGGGTGGGAGAATGACGTCTCCTTGGTTCACACACGGCTTATGTCAACACTCAGCCCCCTCTTCCTGCAGCCGCTGCCTGCCTTCCCGCCACGAGCCTGTGTCATTCATTAGTTCTCCGGTGAGGAGCCCCATCAGGGTGGGTCCAGCACCTTCCCAAGGATCCTGCTGGCTCCGGGCAGGAGGGGATACAGAGCTGTGGAGGGAGACTGGCCGTGGCCCATAGGGACTTTCTGTCCCATCCTATGAGTTCTCAGGGGGCAAGGAGGTGGCCAGACCCCGGCTTTCCTGGGCCAAGATTCGTCAGATCGGTGCCCTCTTGGATCCTGGCCACTTCTTCTGCCTGGATGAGTCGCTCTCTCCCTGGCTTGGGAAGGGGAGTGGGAGGAAGGAGAGAGACAGTTAAGAAAACAGGAGAAGAGGAAACAATCTCTCAACTCATAACTCAGTTTCAAATCTGAGCCCCTGCCCGTGTAGCTGTCACTTTCTTCTTTGTAACACGTTTTTCTCCTCTGTTAAATCTTCTTCCTGACCCCCTTTTTTGGTCATTTTCTGGGGTGAGTGGGCACAGAGTGGAGGTTTTTGTGTTGTTGTTAGGCATAATGGGAGCATTCCACGGCTTTCCTCGTGATGATGGACATTGGCACAGGGATTTGAAGCCCGATTACATCAAAAGAAACAGGGCCAAAGCCTTTTGACTCATGCTTTAGATTGAGACCGTGGGTGGGTGTCAGCATTTTGCCCTCCGGTTGCAGGAGTTGGAAGCCCAAACCTTAAAACATCGATTCCATCCTCTGCATTGTTTGGGAAGGGATGGTAAGGGGTAGAGACCTTGGCAGCCCTCCTGAACCCCACTGCCAATTCCTCTTGTGGGCAGACCCCTCACACCCTGACAGCACAGTTTTGAAAGGAGAAAAAACAAAGTATCTTTCACCCTGAGATTAGTACATTAGCTGTTTGAGGTCTGGCAAACCCTCCCACCCCAGATCCCATGCTCATTCTTTGCATTGAGGGTCTCCTGGGTAACTCAAGAGGCCAGTTATCGGGACTCTTCTCCCCCGTTCTTGAAAATAGTCTTACTGTGTAGCTGGAGAAGCCTTATTCTCCAGGCTTACAGATCAGCCCTCTGATGCAACAAGTAAACTTCAAAAACTAATGATCAAAGATCATTTATTAACAGGACATGTCTTTTATTTATTTATTTGTTTGTTTGTTTGTTTATTTTTTAGGACATGTCTTTTAAAAGGCCAAACCAGGTAGGGAAGTTTCAGCTGTCCTTCTCAGTGAGCACTGGGGGATGGGAGGAGATACACATCCACCCAGGAGCCCAGGAGCGGGAGAACCTTCCCCCAGTATACTTTGAATGCTCACAGAGGCTCAAGAGCCCTTCCATTTCTCGCAGGAACCAATTCCTCAACCCACAGAGGCAGGCGAGGAGCAAGTCTCCCACCTTGAAATCCAGGGACTCTCTTTCTAGTTCTGTGACCCTGGGCAAGTTTTCTGTTGCTCCTGGTTAAGTTTTCTGTTGCTCCTGGTTTGCTTCCCTGATTAGAGAACGAGGAAGGAAATTCAGAAAGTATTGATTGGCCCAGTGACACAATGTGTGTGAAATTGCTTCAGGAGATAATGTGCTATCTTTTATTATCATCATTAATCCAACATACCGTTCACTGGCCAACACTTGTGTAAAGGTTAAATTCTCTCAAAGTTTCCCAAATTAAATCAGAGATGATAAAATTCCCCTTAGGAATTATGTTACGACACCTTTCATTGCTGGAATGTCGTTCTTTGTACAAGGGTGAGGTGATCCGTCGCTGGTGGGCAGAATGACCTCTGGTGAGTGATGGCAGACAGGCCCGGGACGAGCTGCAAAATATTTCTGAGCAACCAGTGTTGGCTGGCATACCAGCTGTTGCTTCACATCCTACCGCGTTGGCCCATGCCAACCATTCCTTTCTCTGAAGTGCTTCGGCAAAGCCCAGGCCTCCCAAGTGATGCTTATCAGTCCCAGAGACAAGTGCAGTCTAGTGGTTTGAGTCAGCAGGGGTGGGTGGCCGAGAAGTCTCACGTTCTTCCTTGGCGCTCAGGATCCTTCTGCAAATCACATAAGAACATTCATCCTCTCTCTCTCTCTCTGTCTCTCTCTGTCTCTCTCATTCACACACACACACACACACACACACACACACCCCTTCCATCACCAAAGACAGAACAGAAAGAGCCCATATCAGTTGGTTTCCTGTGACTCCTACAGAATGAGAGGCTGTTCAGGCACCAACTACAGCTGGTAGCTTATATCTGTTGACCCCAACGATCAGAAATGTCAGCTGGATCCCAGCAACCTCTGAAGCCCAGAGCCAAGACATGTCTTCTAGACTTGGGAGGAAAATACTTGAAAGCACCAAATGATGAGAGTAAACATTAGACACTTGTCCTCTAAACTCAGAGTGGGGACTTCTGGAGTTGGCCTCCAGTCCAGATATCTTCCTTTTTCTTAGTCTTTTTTTTCCCCCCGATCCGTCTTCTGTTCTTCATTCCATCTAGATGAAAAGCGAAAGCATGGTAGGGAATGATGCAGCCTTGCCCATGAGATATAACAGTAATGAAACTTCATAGGGCAAGACCCTCAAAGCACAATGTTCAGAATGTTGGAACCATTTTGGGGTTGTTCCAAAGACTTGACTTTGTGAGAAAAGAATCCCCCCATCTGTACTCATTCCTCTTAGCACTGCACTCTCTGCTGGGTCTTTTTGATCATTGTCATATTTCCATTTGGAGAGAAGCTAGTAATTTCCTAAAGCTTCTAAGAATCTAGTGTCCCTCTCAGACGGATGTGTGGCAGGAATGAAGGTGGGGTGGGGACAGGTCTTCCGTGTGATTAATGAGATCCCCCAGATACCAGGTTGAGCCATCAGTCTCACCTCATTGACTTCCAGGCCCTGATTTGAATCCTGTTCCTATTTTAATTCCAGTGGCCCTCACATATATTACCTAATTTATTCCAACCTCACCATGTGGTAGTTTTAAGAGCTCCATTTTGTAGACAGGGATCTGAGTATCCGACAGGTTGAAGATCATGGCCAAACAGTGGTGAATTGGCGAAAGCCAAGATTCCAGTCCAGATCTTTCTGACTTCAAAGCCTGGGTACCTCCCCACCATTGCTGACTTGTTCTGTGTCCATGAGTCATTAAGTAGCTGCAAGCGACAGCTCCTTTTATTAAGACGTGGGCGTTGGTGAAGAGGAGTGCTGCAGAAAGTAATGAGTGTGCTCTGCTTGCTCAGAGGGTAAAGCTCAACCAGATGTGCCCCGTGGATATGCGCTGTGGATGTGAAATGAAGGGCACTTTTTGCTTCTGCCCACCCCCCAATCCCCACCCTGAGCCTGATGTTTCTGGGGGGGTGGCCGGGGTTATGTCCTGAGCAAAGAGGCCCTGACCCGAGGAAGGTGACCTGGATCTCAGTGCAGGGACATTCAGAGTTGAGGTCAGAACGGAGACATGGGTCAAGAAAGGACCAATGGGATGATGTTGGTACCCGGAGAACAAAACAAGCGACAAGACTCTGCATTTCCTCAGTCCTCAGACTCTCTTATAACAAGGGGAAAGTACTCATCTGTCGAAAGACATGGTCCTTCATCAGTGTAGGGGTCAGAAGAAGGGAGGCCATGGGGATTCAGAGAGCCTTTGCTGGACAGCTCAGGGCACCCGGGCAGAGCATGTCAAATAAGGGGGGCGGGGGCACCGTCTAGCCACCCTGCCGTGGCCCCCTTATTTGCCCTCTGCCAGCTTCTCCCGTGTGGCAGACAGCCCTGGTCTCACACAGAGGGCTGGGGGTGGGGGATGGTTGGATGAACACACTTTAAGTGCCTGAAAACCTCGGTTTGGGACATTACCCCGTTCCATTGGTGTACGGGCTATAGCTGATGGCCACCGAAAGAAACTTCAGCAAATGGATGGGTCCTACTAGCATTTATAGTTGTTTCATTAAGTTTGCACTATGGGTAAAGCCTGTTGCCTTGAGTGCGATCACAAAAATGGATTTTCTGAAGGGGGCAAAAAAAAAAAAAAGCAAACCTCAAACACATGTAGGAAATGCAAACCCATTTTCATTTACCAAGGGCAGTAACTAACAAAGGTTAGCCTTATGAAAAACAAACAACTTGGGGCACCTGGGTGGCTCCATTGGTTTAGCCTCTGCCTTCAGCTCAGGTCAGGATCCCAGCGTCCTGGATCAAGCCCTACATTGGGCTCTCTGCTCAGCAGGGAGTCTGCTTCTCCCCTCTGCCTGCTGTTCCCCCTGCTTATGCTCTCTAATAGATAAATAAAATCTTTTTTTTTTTTTTTAAAGAAACCACTTTTAGGAGTATAACTGTGATAACTGAGTACTTTTCCAATTAATCTAGCCTGATGTTACTAGGAGCCAAGGCAGGCCAATTAATATGGAGAATAAACGGAGTGGAGCGCTAACTATATTCTGAAGACTTTGGAGTATATAGTTAGGTATCGAAATAGAAGCAGCAACACCGTGTTGGGCATTTGTTGGTGAGGCCCACGTGTCCAAATGAGCAGTTGTCTAGGGGTGTCTACACATGTAGAGATGCTGCTTATATGTATAGAGCACGGTCACTTGCCAGTCTTCTAAACATCCCATGGCCTAATGACCTAAGGGGTTTAAGTCACCTCAGAATCTATAGGAACCTCATAAATCTGTTTCATGTACCTCTTATGTCATTCACAGAGCTGAAAATTATTTTTTTCCCTCCTCCTTTCAACAGAAAATATAATCACCACTATTTATTGGGAGCTGTGTACCAGGGAGCGGCAGAGGGGAGCCCTTCACCTTACTTCCTTCCACCCTCACAGACCCGTCAGTGTTTTTCCCATTTTGTAGTTGGGAATAATGAGTCTCAGTGAGATCAAGTGACTTTCCCCAAACCAGGACTCCAACCAGGTCTGTCTGACACTAGAACCGCTACTCTAGGCACTAGACGGCTCAGCCTGTAGAGTCGCTTGAAAACGCATCACTGGTGTCAGCTCTAGAGCCATACCTCCTGCAGGGATTTTCAGTGATGAGGCACGAGGCCAAGGAACCACAAATCGAAAAGTGCTGCAAGCCAGAAATGAGTCCATTTGCTAAGTTTCAGGACCATGAGTGCACAGGTGATGACCCTTCACTCTCAGAGGTGAACGCCTCTTCATAACCTAGTCATCTTTTCCACTCTAGTCTAAGATCCATGCCGCGCGAAGCCTGAGTGAGATCGCCATTGACCTAACCGAGACTGGCACGCTGAAGACCTCAAAGCTGGCCAACATGGGGAGCAAAGGGAAGATCATCAGTGGCAGCAGCGGGAGCCTCCTGTCATCAGGTGAGCAGGGCTTTTGTGGAGAAAGTGGGGGAGGCTGTCGCTCGAGCATGGCTTCCACCCCAGAGTGGCTCCGGGGAAGGTCACAGAGTGGCAGCTGCTGAGGAGGCAGCTTGGCAGGCTCGCCAGGAACTGGCTCCGCTTGTGAGACCCAGGTTTTGAGCCAAATAGGAATCTGAGAAAACTGCCAGAAGTGCCAAAGGGTGGGGGGCGGAGAAGCCACAGCAGAGCCGCTAGTGTGGGAAGGACTGTTGGCCGCATGCGTCCCCTCAGGCACCCTCCAGAGCCTGCTGAGTGCCGATGGCCACTGTCTGGAATGTCAAGTCCAAGGACAAGGTGTGGTTGGTTCACTCAGTGTGTCCTTAAAGGAAAATTCCACTAAGGAGGGGCTGAAGGCAGGTGCGTGGTGCAGGGCAGAACTGCATCCTATTCCCAGGTATCTCCTCAGGACCTTAGAAGGTACAGACACTCTTGGCCTTTGGCAAGGAGAGTCTTGTGTCGCGGAACGCGGTGTAGGAGTTGAGCCCTTCACATCTGAGCGTCCACGGGTCTGATTCCAAGTTTGTTTCTCCGAGCCCTGGGCAAGTCATTTTGTCCCTGGATGCAGGAGAGAGGCCCTGGCGGCTCCCATTGGGCTGACTGGTGTCCAGAGTAGGGATGCAGTGACAGGAAGAGGCGGAGGTTTGAGGAGCGCAGGAAGAGGGAGGGAGAGGATCATTGTTTGGAAATGCTAGAAAGTATAACTGATGCAGATTACTCCTCCGGCCACACCTTCGAAGGCTGATTGTTCTTGGGCGCAGCGTACCTTTGCCTCTGAGCCCTGAAAGGGAAGCAAGAAGTCTTTATTTGCCCTACGTCATCTTCTCTTTCTTCCTTTTTTTTTTTTAATTCTTTCCTGCTCTAGCATTCTGGAAGCTGTCTCTGAATATTAAATCCCTAGCATCATCTTTGTTCTGCACGGGTTGGAGCATCCCTCTATCTTTGGCGGCCCGGCCCTGTGTGTTTTGCTAAGGCTCCGCCCCATAGGGTTTCCTGAGGCCCCGCCCCCTGTGGCCTACCGAGGCCACGCCCCCTAAGGTTTATAAGGCCCCGCCCTTCATATGCAGCCTTTCCTTCTGTGCTCCTCCTGCTTCCACCCCTGGTGATGGGGACAGGAGCTCCTTCACTCACAGAGGCATCCTGCCCATGCAGAGGATCTTGCCTCCTGCCTCCATCAGCTTTGTCTAGATTCTTCCATTCCTCACTGCACTTCCTCTTTGTTGCACCTTCCCTATTGTGTTTCTCTTCTAGCTTCTCATTGTTTTTCTTTTCACCTGGTGCTTCTGGGGGTTGTAAAAGAATGGAAGCGAAAACATTACCAAAGAGAAACAAATAAGCAAGAATTAGCAGTGAAGAGTGATGTCATAAGAACAAAATCCTATTGCTTACTGGGGCCTTTTTTTTTTTAAGATTATTTATTTATTTATTCATGAGAGACACACACAGAGAGAGAGAGAGAGAAGCAGAGACACAGGCAGAGGGAGAAGCAGGCTCCATGCAGGGAGCCCGATGTGGGACTCGATCCCGGGTCTCCAGGATCGCACTCTGGGCGGAAGGCGGCGCTAAACTGCTGAGCCACCCAGGGATCCCGGGCATGGGGGTCTTTCTACAACCGTCTAGTGACTGCACGTGTTCACATGCCATGTGTTTTTGTGGAAGTTCTATGTTTTGCGTTCTTTTCTTTTTTACCTAGAAATGCAGTTGACACACAGTGTTACATTAGTTTCAGGTGTACAAGGTAGTGATCCATCACCTCTGGTCTCCTGTGCTCACTGCAAATCTCTCCCTGCCATGCCCATCTCTCCCTGTTAAAATCTCATTGACTATATTCTCTGTGCTGTACGTTTCATCCCTATGACTTACTCGTTCCATCTCTGGAAGCCTGGACTTCCCACTCACCTTTACCTGTTTTACTGGTCGCTCCATCCCTCTCCCTCTGTCAACTACCAGTTCTCTATATTTATGGATCTGTTTCTGCTTTTTGCTTGTTTATTCGTTTCTTTTTTAGATTCCACATCTGAGTGAAATCATATGGTATTTGTTTCTCTGTCTGACTTATTTTACTTAGCGTAGTACCTGCCAAGTCCATGTTGTCATAAATGGTAAGATCTCATTCCTTTCTATGGCTGAGTAATACTCCATTGTGTATATATGCCACGTTAACTTTATCCATTCATCTGTCAGTGGGCACTTAAATTGCTTCTGTGTCATGGCTATTGCAATAATTTCATTCTTTTCCTTAAATAAAGCCGCCAATATAAGCTTCATGCCCCACAAAATCTGGATCTACCTCTCCTAGATCACCATAGCATTTACCATAAACCCCTTGCCACCTCGATTCTCCAAATTTTTTTCATCAGCACAGAGAGCCGCATGATCATAATTTCTGAGGCCCTGAGGTTTACGGTAAAAGCTGTAAAGAATGGGGCTGTTGTGTATCGAAGAGAATGTTGTACAAAGCTCCAGACCCCTGCCTCAAATTAATAGCCACTCTCAATCCCCTGCTGAGTGGCAGAGGGCAGAGCCAGAACCAAACCCTGTGTTTATACTCTAGACACTTCCAACTCTTGTTAAAACCCATAGTCTCCTATTCAAGCTTGGATTTATCTGCTGACAGTCCTCCTCATCCAGCCACAAATGAGCCCGGCTCATCCTTCAGGCTCAGTGAGATGTGCATCCCTGCTGTGGTTTCATATCCATTTGGAAGTCCGGGTACTTTCTGAGTATGGCCTGGTTATATCCAAAAGGACAGTGAATTCTTGTAACTTGAGGGTTCTTAAACTTACAGGTGCATCAGAGCCATTCAGAGGGCAGCTCAAAACACAGATAGTTGAGCTCCAGCCCCAGGGGGTCTGACTGCAGGTTCTGGGGTGAGCCTGAGAATTGGCATACACAAGTCCCTGAGAGATGCTGATGCAGCCAGTCTGAGGACAGCACCTTGAGCCACACTCTTCCTGCTAAGAAAGAGCTAGAAGCCTGAAGTGATGGTATTGCTCAGGGACACAGAATACAGGTATCCCTATTTCCAGACCTGTGTTTTGGGCCATCTCCTCTGGCCCCTCATATCTGTCAGCCTCTGGAGCACCACGCCAGTAACCTAACAGAGTCACAGACCAGATTGTGCACTGGATTGTGCACGCACACCTCCTGACCTTGAACGGGCACCACTCAGTCATCAGCAAATGAGATCCAGGCATCTTTAAGATTAGGAAACAGTTCGTCTGTGTGACTGCCACCAGCCTGGTAGACAGAGTAATATAATGTTATAATATCAAATGAAGCAGCTTTATACTGAGATATTAAAGTAATTTTCAAATGTGTGGTGACTTCATGTCAAGGGCCCCAGGCTAAGCTGTTTGGGAGTGGCTGGAGGCAGCTAAAGCCTTAGCTGTCCCTGCTTTTAGAGGGGCAACAGTGGTGGGCCCTGGCCCCCTGGGCTCTTTCCCTGCCTGCTGTCTGCTGTACCACTGTGCGAGAGGAGGAGCCTGGGAAGTAGGAGCCACACCCCATGACCAGACCCAGCAGCATCTCAAACCCTGCCTAGCCCTGCAAGCTGGAGCCTGAAGCCATGCTGAGGCTGAGTTCATTGGGGAGGCCTCCATCCCATGATTTAGGAAGACCATGGAGGGAGAGATCCCCAAAAGGAAAGAATATAGGCCATCAGTTCACAAAGGGAATTTCTAGTGTCCATAGATGTGGACATCTAGCTGGCTTACATGTCTCCATAGCTGGCTGATATCCCACTGCGTTCTTTTTGTACCTTGGTGTCCTCTTACCTAACCATTTCTTGAGAGTTCCTTAGTCATACACTCCCACAGATGTATTGCTTTTCCAGGAAAGCCCTGATTTTAAACACTTTTTTTTAGTACACTTGCCAGACTCCCATGTTCTACTTTTCATTTGAAAATATGATGCATCTGATTTAGTATCCTATTTGGTCAATTCGTTTCTCTCCTTCACCGACTGCCTCATGCTTAAAAAAAAAAAAAAAAAAAAAGAAAGGAAAAGAGAAAAAGGTGTCTAATATATATTCTTTAAAAACATTTTGAGAAATGAATCTTTATTTTAAAGTCCTTTTTTGCCATGGTTGCCTGGGCGCCTCAGTCAGTTGAGCATCTGACTATTGGACTGAGCTCAGGTCCTGATCTCAGGGTCATGAGTTTGAGTCCTGCTTTGGGCATAGAGCCTACTTAAAAAAAAAGAAAATCCTTCTTTCTACTTCTAGCCCAGTGTCTGGCACCCAGTAGATACTCCAAACATGATTTTTTAAATGTTTAACATTACATTTGTATGACTTATTTTTAACTGGAAATAAGTACATTTTGAACCTCTTCATCAATTTCCCCCACCCCCATCTCTGGCAACCACCAGTCTCTTCTGTGCATCTATGAGCTTCAGTTTTGGGGTTTGTATTAAGTTCCACATATAAGTGAGATCATACATATGGTATTTGTTTCTCTTTATCTGACTTATTTCACTTAACATAATGCTGTCAGGTTCCATCTGTTTTCCCAAACAGCAAGATTTCATTCATTTTTATGGCTGAACAATATTCCATTTATGTATATGCCACATTTTCATTATCCATTCATTGGTGGGTGGTTTTCATACCTTGGCTGTTTTAAGTAATGCTGCAGTGAATGGAGGGGTACGTGTATCTTTGTGAATTAGCGTTTTCATTCTCTCCAGGGAAGTATCCAGAAGTGGAATTGCTAGATCATATGGTAGTTTTATTCTTAATTTTTTTGAGGACCCTCCTACTGTTTTCCAGAGTAGCTGTACCAGTTTGCATTCCCACCAACAGCTCACAAGGGTTCCTTTCTCTCTACATCCTCACCAATATTTGTTATTTCTTCTGTTTTTGATTCTAGCCATCTTGACAGGTACTGTATCTCATTGTAGTTTTGATTGGCATTTCCCTGATGATAAGTGATGCTGAACACCTTTTCACATGTTTGTTGGCCATTTGAATGTCTTTGGGAAAATGTCTAATAAGGTCCTATGCCCAGTTGTTCATTGGATTGTTTGAGTTTTTTGCTATTGAGTTGTATGAGGTTGTTTTTGTTTGGTTTTTTGTTTTGTTTTGTTTTGTTTTGTTTTTTATATTAACTCCTTAATCAGATAGATGATTTGTAAGTATCTTCCCCCATTCAGTAGGTTGCCTTTTTTGCTTTGTTGATGGTTTCCTTGACTGTGCAGAAGCTTCTTAGTTTAATGTAGTTCCACTTGTTCATTTTTGCTTTGGGTACTTTTGATTTTGGTGTCAAATCCAGAAAATCACTGCCAAAACCAAAGTCAGTGTCATAGGATTATTGAAATCAAAATTGGAAGATGAGTACTAAGAATCCTGCATATGCCACATCCTAAGGACCTTCTTCTGTGTTCCTGAGGCATATGCTGTGTTGGGCGTTGCCCAACTCACGCATACCCATCACCAGTAGTCTCCCTTGGGTTGTACTGTGTCACTCTGTACGCTGGCGTCAGACCTTGAAAGGCTAATCTTGTCAAATCAGGCTCCTCTTGCAAAGAATGTGCACCCTTGCTGCCTTCCATCCACTTTTTTACCTTGGTGTATACCTAGATTTGGTGTAGCTGAGCCATATGACAATGTAAGATTATTGCTATGGTGTGAACACTTTTCCTAGTTCCCAAACCTTGCTTGGTGTAGTATACACAACATTTTAAAAAGTTAGAGTCTCTTTCTTCAACGTGTTTCATACTGTTTATTGATGTCAACAGAGAAAATATTTCCAGGCTCTTAGTAACTCTGAAGGCAGTTTTCCTATTTAACTAAAGGCATGTAAATACCTTTAAAACTACTGACGCCCAGTACTTGGCATGTGAGGTATGAGTTGCTAGAGAAACAAAGCAGTGTCATTGCTATGTATGAAAGAAGTCGGAAGTCTATACTTACTAACGCCCTGTGCCAGGGGCTTCTGTTTCAAAAAGAAACAATCCACATAGTTGAAACGATTTATTGAGACTTACAGCTAGGCTCCCTAAATTCTTCAGTGGTGATCCCGGGGACCCTCCTGTGTCAGACCTGTAGGCCCCTGTCCTAGTAGACTCCCTTAGAGCCGGTGAACTGTCTGAGCCCAAGATGTAAGGCCTGTGTTGGACTAAAAGGAATCCACCCCCTCCAGCACTGAATGTGATTCAGACTGCAGGAAATCTATCTGCATCCCAAATCTATTTGTGGAGAGGCCCTGGTGGCCAGACTTGAAAGGACGTGAGAAACCTTGTCCCCAGAACACATCAGCGGAGAGATGGCACGGTTTTCCCAGAATTCCCTGGGAGAAGGGACATCAAGGCAGCTCGGGTGCCAAGGCAGGCTGATGGAGCCACCTGCCCTGCCCTCCACAAGCCTGCCACTGCCTCGGCCCCCTCAGAGCTTTGCATGGCCGGGTGCGCCCTCAACACCCTGATTGCCCACCGCAGGGGTGGGAAGCAGGGTCCTCTCTTCACTACGCCCTGGGAGAACCTGCACGTTTCCTCCCAATTTGTCTATACCTCTCTCCATTGCTCTTGCTGATCTGTGTTTCAGGTGACAAATTTGCAGGGGCCCACACAGAGTCAGAGAGGACAGCTCTGAATTTAAACCACTCAAGAAAAAATAAATAAATAAATAAATAAATAAACCACTCAAGATGTTTTCAGAGTTTAAACAAACAAAAGCATCTGAAATCTTTTTCTGTGGGACTTCACAGGGTTGGTTCCTCCCTTCCCTTTCTCCATTTCTTGAAATCTAAAAAAAATTGGAGAGGAGAAAAAAAAATGCAGTAGCCAAACAAAACCCAAAACAACAAGTGCCCTTGTCCCAGTAGCTGAGCCCACAGGGCCTTTCCTTGGCTCCTCTGAAAGTGGGAGGGAGTGTAGGACTGTCTCGAACATTGTCTGGAGGCTTTGCCATCGTGTAACCATTCTTTTTTTTTTTTTTTTTTTTAAGATTTTATTTATTCATGAGAGACACAGAGCAAGAGAGAGGAGCAGAGACACAGGCAGAGGGAGAAGCAGGCTCCATGCAGGGAGCCCGATGCGAGACTCGTCCCAGGACGCCCTGGGCGAAGGCAGGCTCTAAACTGCTAAGCCACCCAGGGATCCCTCGTGTAACCGTTCTGACGCCAGTGGGAGTGTAGGGCCCAAGGGAGACCTGCTTTTGCTCTCAGCCTATTTAAAGAAAACAGTGTAAACTTAGAAAACAACCTACTCTTCCGAAGCCCCTGTGGCTTGTCGCATGAACCAACAAGACCAAAAAAAAAAAAAAAAAAATGTACTGTGTGTCCTGTCTTACGGAGACAAAACCAGGGGACTGAGGCTGGCTTCTTGACTGGGAGTGCAGGGCCGTGAGCCACCCATTGGCTACAAAACAAAGGGCCACGTTGTGCCTATAAATAAGAGTGAGGCGGGGTGATTAATGAGATAGCAATTGAGTCATCACTGTGATCAGCAGGACTGCGAAGAATGTGGCCAGGGATCTTTGGTTTAAAACACAAAAACCCCCCAAACCCTGCGGTCTGCAGTCGTGCCCCGGCTCTGACACTTTCCGTTGTGGGGGGAAACATGTGCTGAGCCTGGGCCCGCGCTCCGCCTGGATCTGTCCGCATCCATTACTCACCCTTTCACACATTCTCATTCTCTGAGCGCTGGCACTTCCTTCCATTGTTCGGAAGTTTATTAATAACCGATATAACAATGAGGATGCCAGCTCTCTGACCTCTCCCCACGGAGGGGTGATCTGATCGGCCGCAGCCAGCTGTATTATGGCCGTGGCTGTGTTTGGCTCAAAACACGCTGCCTCGCGCTGGGAGCGATCGCATTGTTTTGGGGGTTGTTTGGGCTTTAAAAATGTAAGCCCAGACTTCAGTCTTTCTCCTTTCTTTCTTGCTCTCACTCCATCTCCTCCCTGGTGTGTCTCTCTCTAGCCTCTTAGAGATCCCTGTTACCAGCCCCACCCCCTCTCCTTTTGGGTCTAGGGATGAGCAGGATTCCAGGGGCTTTAATCTTGGTCATAAGCTCAGTGCTTTGCAGGCGGGCACAGCCCTGCAGGCTCAACCAGGGGACAGGGCCTCCTCCGGGCAGTGTTCATACTGGACTGTGTAACCAGTGAGGGCTGAGAAATCTCCTTCTGTGGAATGGCTATTTCTGGGCTTGCTTGAGTGGGTTGTGCCGGAGTCAAAACTAAGAACAGGGGGAACAGTTGCCCCTCTCTGATCTCATTTGGGGGGGAGCCCAATTAAGTCATTTACAGTGATCTGTTTCTGCTAAAGGGATAGCTCTACCGGGACGCCTGGGTGGCTCAGCGGTTGGGCACCTGCCTTTGGCTCAGGGCATGATCCTGGAGTCTTGGGATCAAGTCCCACATCGGGCTCCCTGCATGGAGCCTGCTTCTCCCTCTGCCTATGTCTCTGCCTCTCTCTAATGAATAAATAAATAAAATCTTAAAAAAAAAAAAAAGGAATAGCTCTACCTAGTAAAGAGAACCAGAACAGAGTAACCATGTACAACCTAAGTGACCTCCTCTCCAATGATGAAATTTTAAACATTGAAAAATAAATAAATACCACTGTTGAATTCTTGTAGGCATCGCTCTCTTCCCATCTCGGCTAGCCCTCTTGTTTTTTGTTTCTTTTTTTAAGATTTATTTATTTATTCATGAGAGACACAGAGAGGCAGAGACACAGGCAGAGGGAGAAGCAGGCTCCTTGCAGGGAGCCTGATGTGGGACTCGATCCCGGATCCCAAGATCACGACCTGAGCGGAAGGCAGATGCTCAACTGCTGAGCCACCCAGGGATCCCATCAGCTAACCCTCTTTATTCACGAGAGACACAGAGAGGGAGGCAGAGACATAGGCAGAGAGAGAAGCCAGCTCCCTCAGGGAAGCCTAATACAGGGCTTGATCCCAGGACCCTGCCATCACGACCTGAGCCAAAGGCAGACAGTCAACCAGTGAGCCATCCAGACACCCCTTAGCTAACCCTCTTGATACTACAATGGAATTAAGAGTCTGGGAGCTAGAAGGATAAAGCCTCCT
The DNA here is from genome assembly GCF_003254725.2 of Canis lupus dingo. NCBI lineage: Eukaryota > Metazoa > Chordata > Mammalia > Carnivora > Canidae > Canis > Canis lupus. Next base: position 21,366,568 of record NC_064244.1, read on the forward strand.
CATTCCACAGTAAATGAAAGGGAATCCATATGAGTTGCTCAAAAATGGTAGTTTCAACTAGAGATTGTACTTTGTATTTTTACTAGACGCTGCTGCTAATTTTTGTAACCGACTGTTCATCCTCTGCCCCCAGTGATATTTGTCCTCTTCATCCATTGGCAAAAGCGCCAACTGAGCAATGAAGCAGCCACACTGGAGAGCTCCTGCAGAGACCCCTCCCCACTCTCGGGGGTGCTGCTTTTGCACAGAGCCTCCACTTCACCACTCTTTCAAGTGAACCATCTAATTTTTATAATTTCTGAGCCTGATGAGAAGTCGTCCAGGCATGCATTTTTCATGTTAAGAATCGCATTTAATTCTCGGAGACGGTCTCCCGAGATCACACGTTTATCTCAAAATCTACAATGTGACATTATTTCGCAGGGTCTCTTAGGACATCTTTTATGTAAGGAACTTATAATTGAGGATTTGTAAGGGAAATAAATGTCTCTTCATCATAACAAAGAGTTCAAACTTTTCCCTCCTGTTTACTCCTGAGGCGTCTGCCAGAACTTTTCCTTACAGCTTTTGCAGATCTGCTGGGAATATGCTGCTGCTGGTGGGCTTTTTTGGGTTTTTTTTGTTGTTGTTTTTCCCTGAAGGCTGAAACAGATTGTCATTTCCTTCCCTTACTTTTAGGACAACAGATTTCTTTCTTCTTTGGGGATACTGTTTGTTTCAAATTTCCCCTCTTTTCAAAGAGGAAAGCACCCCTTCTGTCTTCTGAGATCAGTGGGCTAGTCACCAGTGTTCCATCTGTGTAAAAACAGATGAGCCACAGTTCCTGACAACATTCTCTTCATAGGATGCGTACTCATATCCGGTGCTGCCGAGGGTCTTTGGAAAAATTGGCACAAATTCTCCATCACAGCTGAATGAGGAGCTCTTCCCATGTGTTTGCCGGCTGGAGGGGCCCTGGTGTCCCCCCGCCACCTCGCCCACCCACATCCTGCCCCAGGCACCCGGCTGCCCACGGGGTAAAGTCTGGAGTTTCCCAGCCTGGAAATAAGAGGCTTTTTCCCCAGAGGCAGCCCAGCAGGTTTTCAGTACATCTCTACCAGTAACACCTACAGCTCCGGTACCGTAGGATCCGTAGTTCTTTCAAAAGATGTCCAGATGCGTGCTGAAAGGGACTTTCTGACCTTGAGCACATTGGTCAGAAACTCTGGCTTGTGGCCTAATGGGTCAGGAAAGGTCTGCTCTGAGGTCAGGTTTTTTTTCTCCTCTTCCCCCACCTAAATTAATCGCAAAATTATCAGTGACCTATTTCTAGAAAACCCTTCAGATTCCAGATTGACACATAATAATAAAATCGCCCAAGACGAAAGATTTTATTTTCAAACCTGGCATCAGGCAAACAGATGGTTCCTAAGCAAGCAGCAGGAGGGTTTCCTAGAGCGTGAATCTGACCACGCTCTGCTTCCTGGCGGTAAAACGCCCAGAGCACCTCCACTCATCAGAGGAGAGGTGACCATCAAGGTGACCCTCAGGTGGGGGCTCCCTCTTGTATGCTGCTCCCTCTTTGTGCAGGTAACACTGCTCATCTCCTGCCTCTTCCTGGTAGGCAGCTTTGCACCCACCCCACCCCCCCAGGCTCTCTGAGGGCGAGGCCCAGGTCTGGTCACCTGTCTGTTCCACCCCACCTGGCTCACAGAGGCTCTGTTGGCTCATCTGAAGGACCCCTCGGCTCCTCCTCCTCCTTCCTTCCCCCTGCATCATAATCCACGCAGGCCGTGGACAGAGAGTCGAGGCATGAAAGGCAGACACGATCGCACACCGCGTGGTTTTTCACTCTGGCAACCCACCGGCGACCCAGACAAGACAAAGTTCCTGCTCCCGTCGTGCCCTTTCCGTTCTGGGTGCGGGACAGACCACACAGAGCCGCCCCACTGGAATCCCAGCTCTGCCTCCCTGAGTCCCAGTGACCTCTTCTGTGAAAACGAGGGTAATGTTTTCGTGAAGGCTACGTGAACTGGGACGTGGGCAGCTCCTATCAGGAGTCTAGGAAAACTCACTTCCCCTGTTTCCTCCCAAGCATCCTGAGGGCACAGGGCTGTGGCCATGTGAGCCTTCCACCTGCTTCCTTGTGTCTTGCTTGCCCACTCACTAGTCTTCCTCTTTTACTTCATGGGTTCCCTGAAATTGGGGTGCCAACCCCCCATAAAGGCCAGGCACACTGTTGAGTACAAAAAACTTCGGCTTCCCATGCATGTAGCATTCACCAGGTTCTGACTCTCTTTGGGCATCTCTGAGGCGTGACGTCATGAGTTCCCCCAGCTTCTGAGGAAGTCCTGTTTTCATTCCTGTACTTGAGGGGAGGGATCAGAGGCCAGGAGAGGTGGTGTCCTGTTGCCAAATCCCTGCAGCTAGTGCGTCCCAGAGCCGGGACACAAGCCCAGACCTGCTGACTCTAAACCACTGGTTTGTAGACTTCTGCCTCAGGAGGCTGTGAGCCAGCATGTTTTCCCAAGAACATTCACCCCACTCCTCCTGTAAACATGGTGCTGCGTAAAACTTTGAAAGACAACTGAGTATTAATGAATTACTTATATCTTTCCAAAATGCTCACATCAGCCCTGTTTTCCCTTTGGCTCCTGCTCGGATTCATCATGTGTAGACAGTCCTTTCCAAACAGCACTTGGCTACTGTTTTGTCAAGTATAAATTTTGAAGTCTTGCTCCTCTGATCCAGCAGAGAGGTTCCATCCATCTTCCTGCTTCATTAATCCCAAAGACAGCCCAGATGAACCTCTTTTTAAAAAAATTTTTGAACCTCTTTTTTTTAGCATCCAAACTTACACACACGTGCTTTGGTCTGTTGATAAGGTGGAGAGGTTAAATCTTTTCAGCCCTGGTTGATAATTAGACATTTCCTTCCAGCTTGAGGCAAACTACCCCAGTAACTGGGGGTAGGACCAGAGTTAGTAGGGTGCTTGTCTTTTCTGGAAGTGGGGATGGTACAGAGGAGGGAAACTTACACTGTATGTAACACTTGTAACGTTAACAGCAAGGGTTGCCAGAGGCAAGAAGGAGCTACCTAAGTAAGCTGTTTATTAATTAATACATCCTCCAGATTTGGGAGCATCTTGGAGGTTGGTTAATTGGTCTTTTTCCATATAGGGACATCATGGCTCCAAGAGTTGTGACCCAAGGTCTTATACTGATCAATAGCACATATATCACAGAAAGTCAGGTCCCTTCCCTGTCCATCACTGTTCCTCTCAGAGGTAGCAGATTTACAACTTTTTCGATTTCCAAGAGACTGAACTTACAACCCCACAGTGGTCTTGCACATGCCAAGGCATGCATGTGTTCAAGTAACCAGAAATGGATAAACCAGAGCAACGGTGAACTTCTATACCTTTCACCAAGTCCACGTACTGATGTGAAATGATTTCTCCATCCCGAATCATTTCTTATTCACGGATCTTTAGTTCGTAAGACTCCTGTTAACTTGAGGCCCTTCCCTGATTGAGTTTCTTCCTGGAGTCATTCTTTGTCACTTCAGGGTAACCGTGAAACAGTGTCTCCTGATTCTAGGCCCTCTTGCTGACCTCCCTTGTATGTGTCTGCCACGATGGTCCAGGGATCCCAAGCACACCTGCAGGGGCTGTAGGAAGCCACCTTGACATTCTCATGATACCCCTGGGGCTCATTCTCCTGATGCCCCTGAGCTTCTCTCTGTGGAACTGGTAGCAGAGCACTGCTGCTGGGCACTCGGTCACCTCTTCTGTGGCCACCATGTTTGCCTGATTGCAAGTAATGGCCCCCCAGCCTCAGAACCCTTCCCCCAGTGCCCTGGATTTCCTTTCCAAAGGAAAGGAAATCAAAAGCACTGGGGAACCTCTTTTCAAATGGATAAACAGGTGAATGCAGAGCCGCCCTAAGCTTGAGGAAGGGGGGGGGGGGGCAGCCAGAACCCCTGAATCTCTGTGACCTTGATCCAACCCTCATGCACAGCAGCTCCAAAAGAATAATTGCAAACTCAGGCATTCAAGAAACAGTTTGAAAATACTGCCTTTGTACACTGAATTGCAGAGTGAGGTCTTTTCTTGAGCAGCAAGGAGGAGGTAGTATCAATGGTCTCTTTCTTTCCAATTCTGCTGTGTGTGTGTGTTTCACTCCTATTAAATCTACAGTGGATCTTGACCATTTACCTATTCCAGGCACAGTGATAAGTGTTGTATCTCATTTAGCCTTCACAGCATTTTAAGGAGGACAGATCATGTGCCCAAAGTCACACAACTAACTAGTGGGTGGTGTAGAGTTCATCAAAACCAGACTGTTTTGCCTCTACTCACCATCCAGTTACTGCTAAAAACAAAAACAAAAAAAAACAAAAACAAAAACAAAAAATCTGCATGGCCAGGCCAACTCAGGTACTTTGTAAAAATTTAACTTGGTACCCGGCACTACATTCCTCATGAGGCAATTTCCAGAATAAAGGTATGAACTGGAGCCAGCCAGTATTCGTGGTTTCAGATGCAGAAAGGGCCTCTTAAGCCATCCCACTCTGTCTTATGTGGGTTTGGTAGTTAGACTAATTATTATAAATAATAATAATTTAAGTAGCACTAATGAACCTTATAATTCAGCACTAAACCTTTGTGCTTTGCCTCCCAGACTTGAATGTTCTTGTGATATCTGCCATTCTGGAACATAGTGAATCCTTAGGCTCAATAAATCATCATTTTCTATTGAGAGGTTAGGCAGGGATGAAAGGGAGAGCAATAGATTTTTCACTTGAGCTACAAATCCTTTAATCTTCCTTCTCAGGTCCAGTTTTCTCCAGGCCTGTTTTTTAGATCTAAAGTCTGACTTCTTCCCCACATTATGTTACATCATTATTAATGCTTTAGATTAGGACAGAGAGAACCCCATTATGTGTTCCTGTGTCTTCCATTTTGATGGATGACTGTGGCTAAGAGAACCTGATGCAAAGTGATTGAGCCGTGGGACCTCAGATGGGTGTAAACTAGAGATAGTTGAGGGGTGATAGGCACAGGGTAACTGACCTACAGAAGTAGGAAATCTGAGCCACATGGGAAGGGGAGCCAGTGATGTGTTGCATGACTATAACACCATCCGGGCTTAATGTCTGACAACCATGAGGTCACGGGAGCCTTAGTAAGAGTCAAGCTTTTATTTGAGTTTGCTATTGAATTTGGAATCCTGCAACTGAGCTTGACAAAATCTGGGGAAGAGCTACAAAAATTAGTAAAAGTTTGGAAGGCAGGTTTTATAACACATAGGTACTCATGGGTACTAGATTTCTTTACCAAGATGAGCTATGGCTTAACTGTAGCATCCAAGTGTATGAGTGATGACATTTTATGTGTTTGTTCAAGGTAATATTTATTAGCTATTGCAGAGGCATGAAGATGGTATGTTCCTGCAGTGGTACATACTCTCTATTTCAAGCTAAGATGGGCTGGGGGAGAAAAAGTAAAAAGCCCACGTTGGAGTCAAAATGTGCTTACCCATTGAGACTTTATTGAGTATTAGGGTTCTAGAAGCCTAATTGCATGGCAAGAGACTGTTCAAAGACTGAAGGAGAAGAATAGTGTATTTAGGGGGATGGTTTGAGTATAACAGAGGTTTTTGATGCAAAAGCACAGAAGACTTTCTAGCCTTAGGATTCTGGGATGGCTTCATTATCATCAGAAGAGACAAAATACTTGAGGCTGGCAGTTCTTTTTTTTTTTTTAAAAAAGATTATTTATTCATTAGAGACACAGAGAGAGAGGCAGAGACCTAGGCAGAGGGAGAAGCAGGCTCCCTGAGGTGAGCCTGATGCAGGACTCCATCCCAGGACTCTGGAATCACAACCTGAGCTAAAGGCAGTTGCTCAACCACTCACCCACCCTGGGTCTGGCAGTTCTGATTGCATTGTTCTCATCTGGCATGTGATCACTGAATTGTCCCAAGATGTTTCATACAGAAATACAGTTCCCACTGGAATTTTTCCTGAGATTGCAACAATTCTCTTGTTTAATTCCTGGAGAATGGACATCTGTACAATGTCAGGCTTCCAATCCATGACCATGGTATACCTCTCTATTTTTTTTTTAGGGTTTTAATGTTTCTCAGTAGGATATTAGAGTTTTCACTGTAGAGATCTTACACATCTTTCACTAGCAAAATCCCCAGGTATTTGATGGTGGTTGTTGCTGTTGTAAGTGGCATCATCATCTGAACCCCTTGAATGCACACCCGGTAATACCCATCCATGTCCATGGGCATGAGAAGCAAAGTAATAATCAGCTTCTCCTTTCCTATGGCATCAGTGGCCTTGTCAGAACCTATCAAGATAAAAATGTGTAATAGCTTCACTGCTGGAAACCCACTTCAGGATCCAAACACTGCAGCCCGGAAAGTGTTCTTTTAGTCCAATCTAAATTCCTCCAGTTGGCATTCTAGCTTATTTTCCTTTTGTATTTGGTTCACAGCTTGCCTTCCACCAAGAGTTCATATCTAGCAGTCTGCTGCTTGAATCATCATGCAGATATTTCCACCCTGACTGGTAAAATATGTATAACTTTCATCAGGAGGATATTTGCTCATGATACAATATGAAGTTAAAAATATATATAATGAAAATCAAATTTTATTTTTAAAATATATGTGCTTAGATAAAAAGGTCAAGAGAAAATACATAGCAATGGTTATCTCTAGGGGACTTATGTGTGGACTATTTTTCTACATGTCTCCATTTTCAAAATTTTTATGACAAGCCTGCATCATCTTTGAAGTAAGCCAAAAATGAGCATTCTTAAGTGGAAAAAAGAAAGTTAAAACTATGTATTCAAATGACTGACTTGAATTTTACTTTCCCCTTCATTGTGTAAAGCCTATTTCAATGCCCTAGTGAAATCAAAACAGGTATGCCACATAACTTCAGATAATCAAGAAAGAGAAACTTCTTTTTTGGGCATGTAAATTTTCCTGCCAGTCCTCCAAGTAGCTATAAATTCCACTAGGTGCCAAGAATTCGCTCCTTGCGCCTGGGCCCCTGCAGCACCTGCTTTGTGTCTCCCTCCCCGGATTCCTGGGTAGGTCCCACCTCCAAGTGTGGGCTCCAGTGAGGCTGTCAGAGGCCCAGATATATGTCTCCCATCTGTTTCTCCAGTAACCCCACTGTTTATTGACAGGTTCTCAGGAATCTGATAGCTCTCAATCGGCCAAGAAAGATATGCTGGCTGCCTTGAAATCCAGGCAGGAAGCTCTGGAGGAAACGCTCCGCCAGCGACTGGAAGAACTGAAGAAACTCTGTCTTCGAGAAGCTGTAAGCAGTTCACATTTCACTTACGCACGCGCGTGTATGTGTGTGTGTGTGTGTATGTGTGGTTCTCTGTCTCTTTTTTTTTTTTTAAGATTTTATTTATTTATTCATGAGAGACACGGAGAGAGAGGCAGAGACCTAGGGAGAGGGAGAAGCAGACTCCCTGCACAGAGCCTGATGCAGGACTCCATCCCAGGACCCTGGGTTCATGCCCTGAGCCAAAGGCAGATGCTCAATCACTGAGCCACCCAGGTGCCCTTTGCCCTCTGTCACCACATATTTATGAAAAGCAAAGGTGGGCTTACACAGAGAGCATAAGCAAGAGACAGGACCTCTCCTGAAGCGCAGATGGGGGAGACTCCAACCCCTCTGGCGTGCCTTGTCGTTAACAGCAGTGAACCATAATGAAACATAAGGACAGCAGTTAGAGTGGCTCCACCCAAATCCTCAAAGGGACCCCACTGGAGACCAAATGACAAGTAGTAATGGCAGTCCCTTCTGTGTGCGTCATGCACCATAGGTGATAAAGTGTCTCTCCCTGTAGGATTACCTCCTTGGATATACTGGCTTGCCACCATCTTCCTAAAATTGGAGCCTGATTTTATTATCATGGTGGCTTTTGTTTCTCTTGAGGATATTTCCCGTTGGTCTTGGGGCATCCTATGTGGAAGCTTCAGTGGGGATCTTCAAGGAAACCAAGGTTTTGCTTGATATTTAATCCCCTTCACAACTCATAATCTGGTGTGTCTTCCCCCTTTTTAGTTTTTATTTTTTTAAAGATTTTTATTTATTTATTCATGACAGACACAGAGAGAGAGAGAGAGGCAGAGACACAGACAGAGGGAGAAGCAGGCTCCATGCAGGGAGCCCGATGTGGGACCCTATCCCGGGTTTCCAGGACACACCCTGGGCTGAAGGGGGCACTAAACCGCTGAGCCACGGGGGCTGCCCATCCCCCCCCCACTTTTTAAAATGAAGTCACAGCCTACTGGTCTTTTAAATTTTATGTAAAGCAAGTCTTCCTCAAGCCTCTGTATAGGCTAGTCTCATGTTTCCTTGGGATTCAGATGCTGTGGCCCATCACTGTCTGCAGTTGCTGGAACGTCACTTCTTACTTTCTCCTGTTCATCCGGTGACTGTTAGCATGTTCGAACAGTTGATTTTCTTAACGCAACACACATGACCTGCGTGGGTGGTGTACGCACATGGATGCGGTGGGCTGGGAGCCCTCTGTGCCCTGCATTACCGAGAGCTCTGTTGGTAAACAGTTCAGAATGGGAAGCAAAAGAGGTTCTGGGGCCGAGTTGAGGAGTGGATTACCCTATCCCCCACCCCTCCCTTCTCCCTCCCCCCCCATGCCCCCAGGGCTTGCCCCAGGAAGAATGAAACAAGGGGCTATAGAATGAGATCGCATTACATTTCAACTCGGCTTAATTAGGCTCTGGGTTGATTTAAACCGGAGCCTGCCGCAAAGCAGACCCACATGGGCACAAATCCGCTGCAAAGCTTGGGAAAGCAGCTGGCCTGGCCAGGGGATGTGCTCTGTGGTACTCCTACCATTAGCAGCCTTTTCGTGAAGAATATGCTGAAAGCATTGAAAAAATATGGGCTTGGGTGTCTGCATTTAATAATTTGTAAAGCCTGGTTTTGTTGTTCACAAAGGAAACATCCCTAAACCCAGCAGGGACTCAGCATCAGAAAATTGGAGAAACATGTCAGGGCAAGGTTAGCATGCATTATCAAGGTCTCCCCGTCTCTCTCAAAATAAAAGCAAAATAAGGAAAACAAAGCTCCCACTTCTTGGAGTGTCGGCACCAGAAAACCGAGCTTGAGTGGAAGAAGTAGCCTCTCTCAGGGAAGTGGGCCCGGGGGGCTGCGGATTGCTTCTGTGCTTGCTCAGCCAGGCGCAAGAGAACTTTCTCGGTGACTGTTCTGCTCTTTCTCTGGGGCACCCATGCCGTGCACCCTCTGCTCAGTATCAAGAAGTGCTGTTTGTGGGCGGGAATGGGGGGGAATGGGGCGGAATGGGGCGGCCCAACTGCAGCAGAGGGAGCTGAGCCGCAGCAGAGTGTGAGCAAGGTGGGAGCAGAAGGCGGCAGGCACCTGAGAGCTCTGGTTACCTGTGAAATCAGATGAAATATGGGGAATCCAGGCTGGACTCAAATACCTTCAAGCCGATGATGAAAAATCCGTAGGCTCATTTTTTTAAAATGTAGTTTGTTTCAAAACCACAGACACTTTAGAGTTACAAGTCAGTGGTCGTGTGGACGGACGTGTGGACGGACGTGCGGCGCCCTCCTATAGGTTCGGAGCAGACAGGAGAGGCCTGACAATATAAAATCCTCAGTGTGCAGTGTTACTGATAGACCAGCTTTTAGGGGCGTGGATAAAAGTCTTACAGAATAAGCACGTAACTACTTTGGAGACATTTGAACCAGGTTTTATTAAAAACCGGGAAGAAAATTGCAGAGTGTTTCATCCTCCAGAGTTGGCCGTTAGGTCCTGAAATGCGTACACTAGGGAGGAAAACAAGCCCAAGAGTTCATTTCCTGGTGGCCTGAACACAGAAGGAAAGAGGCCCAGGAGAATGAGGCGTGGGTGTGCTTGCGCGTGCCAGTTGCACTTGTGCACACGCGCTCTCTCTCACACACACACCACACATGTGCATATATCCATACCCAATGCGTGCATGCACACACACCAGTGCATACACGTTACATACTCAATGCATGCATCCATCTTAGTGCACACACACTCCATTGTGCACACATAGCATGGGGAAAGGCCAGATCCTTCCTCATTTTTTGTTGTTTTTTTTTTTAAAGATTGTATTTATTTATTCATGAGAGACAGAGACAGAGAGAGAGACAGAGACAGGCAGAAGGAGAAGCAGGCTCCATGCAGGGGGCTCAATGTGGGACTCAATCCTGGGACTCCAGGATCACACCCTGGGCCAAAGGGAGGTGCTCAACCTCTGAGCTACCCAGGCGTCCTCAGATCCTTCCTCCTATTAGAAGGGGAGTGAACATTAGGAGTCTACGTCTGGGCTTTCTCACCCACCAGACACTCGTACTGGGCTGCGTTCTGACCAGACTTCAGTGTCTGCCAGGATCGGAGTCACTGCAGTGATCCATCAACAAAATTCACTGTCATTATATTCACACAATTAGATTTCGGAGAGCTGAAAATACGCAACATTTTTTAATGGCCCTGTCAATAAAATGGATTATATTTTCAGTTTCTACTGAAACTGTGTGATTTGTATACATGTAATATTTTTTAAGCTCAGCCTGCCCCTAGTCTGAGCGGACGAATTATTTATATTCAATTTCTAATTTATATAATTTGCACCTTTCTTGGCTTTGCTGTTTAGATACCATTCCTCCTAAGAACACTCACTTGAAGGGCATTTTAAACTGAGATATTTGCGAGGGACTACCTGATGCAGTGAAAAGAGCACAGAAACTGTGAAGACCAGAGATGTCATGTTGGCTCTGCCCCTTCCTGGCTGTGTGGCCCCACCTGGCACATAGCAGGCACAGGGGATCACTGGGGATGTTAACCAATGAGTGAGACTTGGGTTCTATGATGAAAGCCAATAATTTTATTCACCCAAAAGAAATTCACTTTGGGAGAAATTTCGAAGCATATCTGTTCCCGTAAAGAAAGGACTGCTCTCATACTGTTTTAGAGAAATGTGGGGCGCCTGGGTGGCTCAGTCAGTTAAGTGTCTACCTTTGGCTCAGGTTATGATTCCAGGGTCCTGGGAAATGTACATTAGGCTCCTTGCTCTGTAGAGAGCCTGCTTCTCCCTCTGCCTCTGCCTCTTCCTCCATCTCTCATGAATAAATAAATAAGATCTTTAAAAAAGAGAGAAGTGAAATTGCATTTCAGGAACACTGAGGTGTGTTGCTAAAGGTGATGATTTCAAACCTGTGCATTGCATCTGTGCTTTGAAGCGCCTGCATGGGCACGCATGCGTCCCAGAAACCTGATCTCTGTCCTCATGCTGTTGCACACATGCAGGAGCTGACAGGCAAACTGCCCGTTGAATATCCCTTGGATCCAGGGGAGGAACCACCCATTGTTCGAAGAAGAATTGGGACAGCCTTCAAGCTGGATGAACAGAAAATCCTGCCCAAAGGAGAGGTGTGTCCTGTGTGCTGTTGTTGGATTCTCTCACATTAGCCATATTTCTCCCATATGTTGGGGCTTCCAGGGTTTTCTGTAACAGTTGTCTTCATTCTACTCGATGCCAAACACCATTTCCCTTTCCTCCCCAGGATCCTCCCTTCTACCTTTTAAGTTGGCTGGTCAGCCAGCATGGGGCTCCCCTTGGTAGGATGCATTAGCTCGAGTTCGTAAGCATCTGGATTTCCATGGAAGTTGCTTGTCTAACACGATTGGCCTGTCACAAGGGGCTGCGTTAAGCTTGGGAGAACATCCCAACGACACTCCTGTGTACCTATCTTTTTAATGGCTTCCCAGCTCTCTGTTACTTAGAGCCCAGCATGACGTGGAAGAAAACAGACAAAGGAGAAAGAAAACTCAGGCCATGCCAGCAGGTGCAGGGATGCCGCAGGCTGGGGGAAAGACAGCAGGGCCTGCCCTCAGTGGCCTTCCCTTCACCTTGCTGCTAAAATTGCTGCCAGAGGAAGAGCGAGCTGCTGGGCCTTCCTGAGGTCATCTGTCTGCATTTGGAGGAGCCCCTGAAGCCTTGCTCATTTATCCTCTTTGACACTAAATGTTGGTGGGGGATGGGGTGGAGACAGGCTCCCCACCCCCAGCCCCCTCACTGCCTCTGTTTCTCCTGGGAACGCACTTGGCTTCCCTGTCCACACAGCAGGCGGCCATCTGGACAGCCAGGCCCTCCGGCGGCCTGGTGCCTGTCTGGCTAGGGAGCGAGCCATGGTCCTGGGCTCCCACGCCAGGTCAGGTCGCGGGCCAGGGCTCTCTAAGCGCCGGGAACAGCTGCTCGTGGCAGTTAGGCCTCACAGACCAGCCTTTGTCCTTGGTGGCTTGTTTGTTTCCCGACCCCGGGCGGGAATCCATCTCCGTGTCCTTCTCCCTCTGGAGAACGAGTGCAGCCAGCGATCGAAGGACCTGGAAGGAGTTTATCATCTCCTAAGCAGTTCTGTGTAATCTCCACGCTGCCCCTCCTCCTGGGCCCCTGTTCCCCTCAGGCCTGAGATGCTCAAACAGAAATGAATCCGGCCAAGAGTACTGCTCGGTGGAGGCTCCCGACCTGGGACGTGCTGCCCCGAGGCAAGCCTTTTCTTCGGGCCGTGAGCTGGGAAGATCTGTCCCTTCCCACCGACTTGGTGATGGGCTCCCACGTGGTTAGGTCCATTCCTGTCAGGTTTTGCATGGCTCTGGGTCCCCTAGGGTGAGGGTAGGTGTGGCCTCCCCTGCGGGCCTTGCTAGCCTCTGGGCTGGTGCTGGAACGGAGCCTCTGATGGAGCTGCAGAGAGGGGCAGCCTGCGGCCCACCCCGGTTCCTCTGCCCGTCCGGTTCCTCTACAGCCTCATTTCTCCCAGGACCAAAACTGTGCGAGGGCATGTTACCCATCTGCTCCTTTGGGCCGAAGTAAGGGTCAGGGCTGCAGGGAGGTGCCAAGGGGAGGACAGAGATGCCGTGAAGCAGATCCAGGAATGGGGGCCAGGCGCCTCCAACCCCCCCATCCATGCCTCGCAGCCCAGTGCTGCTGGGAACGGCAGGATGAGGATGGTGGGAGCTTGCAGAGAGGCTTCCAGAAGAGATCCTGGTGAGTGGGGTACGTCCCACCACAAAGGGCTCAAAATACAAGAGACAGAGGGCACGTGTGGGAGGGTGGGGTGTCACGCACGTGGGAGCTGCCTGCTGCCAAACCCACAGAAGCCTGCTCTGGAAGTGATGGTGCATCTTCTGCCCAAGATGGCAAGGAGACACCAACCAGAGGGGCTCTGATTTCCACGGGGGTTTGGTCTTCATGAACCTTGCTGTGGAGACCAAGGAGATGAAGCCAAGTGACCCTGCCTCCGGCCCGCAGCAGGGAGCTCTGTTTCTCCGTGATGCTGCTCATACAGTGACCAGCACTTGTCTCCTGAACATAACGGGCCAAGGGCCTTGAAAGTGGGAGTGCCCAGGGCCTGGCCACCAGAGATTTGAGGGAAAGGGCCATTGCAGGGTCAGGCAGGGTCGGGGCTAGGTACTGGGAGTGCTGGGTTCCTAGTATGTGTGTCTCCCAAAGAGCAGGGCGTGCTCGCCTGGGGTCAGGGACAGAGATGGAGAGGACGGTGCCTCCCTTAGCATCCCCCTAAATGTAAGTCCCATCTCCCCGTCCCACAGGAAGCCGAGTTGGAACGCCTGGAAAGAGAGTTTGCCATTCAATCCCAGATTACAGAGGCTGCCCGCCGCCTGGCCAGTGACCCCAACGTCAGCAAAAAACTGAAGAAACAAAGGAAAACCTCTTATCTGAATGCACTGAAGAAGCTGCAGGAGATTGAAAATGCCATCAACGAGAACCGCATCAAGTCTGGGAAGAAACCCACGCAGAGGGCTTCCCTGATCATCGCTGGTCAGTGCTAAGCCCGCCCCCCCTCCCAGGGACAGTACCCCCCCCACACACAAGGGGCCTTGGGGGCCAGCACCGGCCCCGGGAGCGAGTCCAAAGCTGGTGCCCTGCGGACCTGAGCAAGCTGCTTAGCTACCCTGGGCCTGCTTTTTATTTATTTTTTAGTCCGTAAAGTGAAGCTAATAAGGCCTGATACCAAATGAGAGCAGTAAGGGGTGCACAGGTCCACAAAGGGGGGTTTTACAGGTGGAACTGTCCTGATCCCTACTTACTGCCCCCTGGGAGAGCCTGCAGCCCTGAGCTCTAGGCTGCTTCTCCACCCTCAGCAGCACTTGGGCTGAGCTAAGGTGCCAGCTCAGCCAAGCTGGAGTTGTCCAGGCTCTGACCTCCCCAGGGACCTGATCACCCAGCATCTGGATGGCTGGGGTCCACGGCAAGCCGGCACTCCCACTGAGCCTCTGTCCTCAGACACACCAGTTCCCAGGGTACCTGTCCCAAATCTGAAGCCAGGGAGGACTGGGCCGCCCCACTCTGTCTAGACCCCTGAGCCAGGTCAGCAGGGGTTAGGAATTTGGGCGATTGTATTTAGTAAACACCTCTAAAAGGAAATAGCCCCGAATCCTCCAACAGCATCAAGTTCCCCAAACGGTTACAATCCTTTTTTCCTGTTTAGCAAACTCCTTAGAATGTATGTCAAGTATTCTTTCGTAGTTTATACATTTAAAACGCTTTTGCTCTAAGAAGGTCAAAAGTGGAATAGAAGTTACCAGGGGTTAGGAGAGGCGGAGTGGGAAGTTAGTATTTGAGGGGTACAGGTTCTGATTGGAAAAATGGAAAAGTTGCAGAGACAGATGGCGGTGATGGCTGTGCAACATTGCAAATAATCCTTAATGCCACTGAACGGCTGTCAGTACGCCCAGTACGGCTGACAGTGGCTAAAATGGTAAATTTATGTTGTGTATACATTACCTCGATAATCTATATAATTATATAATACATAAATACATATACAAAAAATATAATACATATAATAAATACAAAATACATATAATACATAAAATATAATTGTGCCACCTTAAAACGTGGGCACGCTATACTAGAAGCCATGCTGTAGTGGAAACTCCAAGATGCTAAAGTTAAGGCTCTCTATCCCCTACATGCTCACAGTCCACCAAACCAGAGAGACCATTAAAAAATCCTTTCCCTCTAGGAAATTTGGAATAACTGTCTTTCCCCATCCTGCTCTTTTGTCCTTGGCCAAGACTTTGTCACTCTGTCGCCCACTTCCTAACAGAACTGCGGCCAGCCAACTCCTGTCTGCATGCTGCTCCTTTGGGACCTCCCTGTGGCCCCTCGAAGGCCGTTGGGGCGTCCTGGCTCTGCGAGAGCATTCCAACAGGGTCACCAGAGCCAAGTTTGGGAGAGGGGCCCCTCAGGGCCACACCTGTCCCTGGTCCCTCGTCCCTGGTCAGCCACAGAAGAGCCCGCCTCCCCAGCCCGCCCAGTGAGAGCTGTCCTGTGAACCCTGCCACCAGAGTCTGTGGTCCCATCCAGATTTGCAGCCTTTTTTTTTTTTAACTACTCAAGAATATACCTTCTTTATTCTGCTCCCTCCTTGAAAGATTTTTTTATTTTTTATTATTTATTTTTTTGAAAGAATTTTTTTAAAGATTTTATTTACTTATTCATGAGAGACACAGAGAGAGGCAGGCTACCTATAGGGAGCCCAACATAGAACTCGATCCCAGGACCCCAGGATCACGACCTGAGCCAAAGGCAGATACTCAACGACTGAGCCACCCAGGCGTCCCTAAAATGTCTCTGCCGCACTTGAATTAGAGGAATAACCCCAGTTCTTCTTAGTTCCTTAGTTCCTTGGCGTCTTATCTCTTGAGATAAAACTTGGAACTTCACGCCTGGCACCTTTTGCTCATTTTACCGGGAGAGCAGAGCAACTGCAGACAAACCACGCCACCCTAGCTGGGCCTCAGTTTCCCCAGATATTAAAGGGGGAGGATTATTTTACTGACTCCCTCTTGGGTGTGTCCCCATGGTTCACCAGTATCTATAAAAATCAGCTTTGCAGAGAGAGAGGCTGTACTTAGCAGGTTGTTTTCACGACGAATGACTGAAGAAGTTTATGGAGAGGACGTTTATTGCCATAAGAGCAAAGCCAAGTTCCTCACCTAGTTTCGCATGTAGAGAAAGAGCAGTTCAGTAGTTCCTTTGGTTCAGTGGGAACGTGCCCTGAGACTGGGCCAGGACGCTGATGGGCTGAACCGGGCCAGGCGGCCTTTATCCTGGCTTTCTAGCCCCTCAGCACTGTGGGGCCCTGTAAGACAAGGGTGTCGACGCAGACGCTGGGCCACAGCGCAGCATCAGGCCTCGGGGATGACCAGCGCCCCACCCCAGGGACCCCAGAGAAATGCCAAGCGGCTTGTTGACTGTATTTCATGCGTTCTTTCATCTCAGAAAGAGGAAGACGTGGGATGGTCCCAAACGCATGATCGTCACAGGCTGGACGGTGTCTGGGGGATGTGCTAATAAACTCATAGGCTTTTGCGTTTTGCCTCCTCAGATGGAAACATTGCCAGTGAAGACAGTTCCCTCTCAGATGCACTCGTGCTAGAGGATGGTAGGTTGTCCGTTTCCTGACTCAGAACTCGGGCCCAGGCCGAACAGGGATTAAGGTGTGCGCAGTCGGGCCTGGCCTGGTGGCAAGGCAAGAGCAGGCCGAGGTGGGGGCCGGGTGCCCCGCGAGCCCCTTGCCCCAGACGTCAGCTTCTGTCTGTCCGAACCTGAGTGTTTCCAGTGGCCCACGGGGAGGGGCTGAGGTGACCGTCCGTGAGCGCTGGTGTGTGGTGTGGTTGCCACAACCACGTCTGTGACTAAACACCACACACGGTTTCCTTTAGAGTCTCCGTCGTTTCTGGAGGAAAGACGTGGACTCTGGTTGGATCACAAGTCAGAGATTGAAGCCTCCTAGGAAAGCCTGGGGGTGGCCGGAGGAACACCGGGCCTCCCCATCTTCCTGAGAAATAGCAAAGACCAAAGGGAAGGGTGTCCTTCTAGATTGCTGGTCAGGCCTTGAAATTGTCTATTTTCCATTGACCTCTGAAAACCCAGCAGTTATTGGGATATTTTCTTGGGAAATTCTGAGAAAAATAGAATCGATCCCCCACACCTCTGCACCCGCCCCCAGGCCACCACCACCTCACACGGGGGTAGAAAGGATTCCAGACACAGGACCATCTCTGAGAACATTCCTGTGGGTTTAAGCCAAAACTTGGGAGGCCAGGACATTAATCACATGGAAATATATTAAGTGGCAGTTAATTTTTTTGCCCTTTGGGGAACCCTCGTGTGGGCAGTGCTAAGTGGCTGTTCAGACAGAAAACATAAACCAGTCTACCCAACCCAGAGTCTGGATGATCGTGGCAAAGCTAATAATAGGGGCTATTGATGTGGGGAGAGGCTGGCAGGGTATTTACCCAGCGGCCTTGGCCTTGCTCTTAGCAATCAGGTCATAACCATTGTTAGCTTCGTTACATGGGTGGGGAGGGGAGGGAGCATGGCTGCAGAATAGGGAGAGGTGGTTTTTTTTTTTTTTTTTTTTAAGATTTTGTTTATTCATGAGAGATACAGAGAGAGGCAGAGACACAGGCAGAGGGAGAAGCAGGCTCCCCGCGGGGAGCCCGATGCGGGACTCGATCCCAGGACCCCAGGATCACGACCTGAGCTGAAAGCAGATGCTCAACCACTGAGCCATCCAGCCATCCCCAGGAATTTTGACTATGGGAGATCCAGCCCCAGTTTGGGGCTCTGGGGATGGCGGTTTCTCCAAAGGCAGGAACTAGAATGATTTAGTGAGAAGAGAAGACCAAGAGGAGAGTTGGGGGAGGTGTATATTGTTGGCAGCGGAGAGGAGTCCTCCTTGGCCTTGAGTCCCCAGACCCCCACGCCCCCTGCAGGCTTGCCCCTTGTTGGGGGGGGGGGGGCTCTTTCCTTCACTGATTACCGTGGGGAGGTGGGGGGTTGGAATGGAGAATTAGGCCGAGAGAAGAATCCTGGTGGGAAACGGATCGGGGGCCAAGTGGAAGGTGGTTGGAGGTTTTGCGGTTTGCTTCTGTGAAGTATTTCACAAGGAAATACTTCACGCTCCCCCGTCCGCCTTCACAAGGAACCCTGAATTGTTCCTCCCTCCCTCCCCCTGCCCTCTCCTGCTCCCTCACTCCCCGCCTGCCCACCACCGGGTTCTCCACACTGTGGACCTTCCCCTAGCCCCTGCCAGGTGGCTGGGCCTCGGAAAGGATTTTCATCCTGACACGTCTGGGCTTCCGAAGTTTCAATGTCTTCTTAGGCCCTTCAGACCAAAGCCCCATTCCTCAGCATGAAGCGCCCCCCATCAGCTGGGCTGCCCAGCTCATCTTGGGGGGCGCAGCAGGTCAGCCCCAGCACCCCGACTCTGTTCCTCCTCCCCAGCCACTGCCCCAGCTGGCCTGGGCTCTCCCCCGCGTCCCCTCCGCGCCCCCCACCGCTGAACTCCCCTCGGCACCCGGCGGGCTGGACTGTGGGTCCCGCAGGGAACAAGCTCCTTCCACTCAGTATGTGTAGCCTGGCTCCTTCCTGCAGGACCTAGGGCTGGTCCAGGGGGAATCTCGGGAGCACGACCCAATACAGGCGCGAGGAAAGAGCCATACCCGGGCCCCCCACAGATACTTCCGCTCGCACGTCCACTTGGCTTCCCCTGTTCTAACGAGTGTTTGTTGAGCACCTGCTGGGGGCCGGCCGGCCTCCTAGGAAATGAAGGAAACAGTCCTCGGGAGCTGCAGGTCCCCAGAGCACCTTAGGCGCTCCTGTCTCCGGAGAGACGCCGTGACAGTGTTACAGGGACCACGTTCTGCTCTTGGCTCCAGCTGTAGCTCCTCAGAAGGGAACCTTCTCTCCCCAGCGAGGGCCGCTCGAGGCGGGGGTTTGGTTCTGGTTCCACCTGTCGTGGCAAGCGGGGAAGCCGTGGCTTGCTCTGGCCCAGGCCGGGGGCGAGGGGGCACCTGCCGGACTGCAGGGGTGAGGGGTGGGGGGACGGGCAGGGCTGTCTGCGTCGGTGGGGGGGACCCTCGCTCAGTTCGTCTCTCTCCATCTCTGTGCAGAAGACTCTCAGGTCACCAGCACACTGTCCCCCTTACAGTCTCCTCACAAGGGACTCCCTCCTCGGCCACCGTCACACAACAGGCCCCCCCCTCCGCAGTCCCTGGAGGGGCTCCGGCAGATGCACTATCCCCGCAACGACTATGACAAGTCCCCCATAAAGCCCAAAATGTGGAGCGAGTCCTCCTTGGATGAGCCTTACGAGAAGGTCAAGAAACGTTCCTCCCACGGCCATTCCAGGTGAGCCGGGTCGGCGAGGGCCCCCGAGGTCACAGGACAAGCAAGCAGGGGTGGCCCACGGGAGGGCGCCCGGGCCCCGCTCACGGCCACCCCGAGGGCGCGGCCCCCCAGCCGCAGATGGGGCGTGGGGGCCCCCCCGGGAGCTGCTGTGCGATGACGCGGGAGTTAAGGAGGAAGCCTGGGCAGCGCCACCCCAAATGGCAAGGGACAGACCCCTCGTAGGAGCCCCGACGTGGCTCGGGACCCTGCACCCCCCCCCCCCCCCCAGGTTCGGGCCTGGCTGAGAGGGCGGCGGGTTTCTGCCCATTTCTCTGTTTTTCTCCTTCCCTTTCGCTACGCCCTGTCAAGCTCCCAGTGGCTGGCGGGGCACGTAAATATTTGTTGGCTGCAAAACGGAAACCAACCGTGGTCAAGGGCAGGGGCTTCACAGGACGGTCCCACTGCCTGCTGGGGACAGGCTGATGAGGCTGTGGTCTCCCGCCACCCTGGGATCGGGCATGCCCCGCGCCCGGCTCCGGGGGTGACGCTGAGTAGCCCCGCAGGAACCCGAGGGAGAGGCGGGCTGTCCCCGGGGAAGAGGGCCGGTTTCGTCCGGCGGTGACCAGCCCGGTGTCCTCTGGTTTGCAGCAGCCACAAACGCTTTCCCAGCACGGGGAGCTGCGCCGAAGCCGGAGGGGGCAGCAGCTCCCTGCAGAACAGCCCCATCCGCAGCCTCCCGCACTGGAACTCCCAGTCCAGCATGCCGTCCACACCAGACCTGCGGGTCCGGAGTCCCCACTACGTTCATTCCACGAGGTGAGTCCCCCCACACCAGGCCGTTGGGCCACCTCCCTCCCTGGACCGGACGTCCAGGCCCCCGACTGGCCCAAAGGACTGGGGAGCTAGTGGGGTGGGTTCCCGTTAAATCGAAGCAGGATGGAAACCCCAGCCAGCAGCGGAAGCCCACGTTAGGTGAGACCTGTTCTTATCCTGGTGTCCGTGTCCGGTGAGCACCAAGAAACGCCTGGAGAACCCCCAGGCTTCTGGAGGCAGCGGGCACGGAGTGAGCTTCCCCCCCTCCTTTTTTTTTAGAATTTTATTTATTTATTTTTTTAATAATTTTTATGTTTTTTTTTAAGATTTTATTTATTTATTCATGAGAGACACAGAGAGAAAGAGAGGCAGAGACACAGGCAGAGGGAGAAGCAGGCTCCATGCAGGGAGCCCCATGTGGGACTCGATCCCGGGTCTCCAGGATCACACCTCAGGCTGCAGGCGGCGCTAAGCCACTGCGCCACAGGGGCCACCCTTTTTTTTTAAATTTTAAAGATTTGTTGGAAGTTTGTGTATTTAAGCAATCTCTACACCAAATGTGGGGCTTGAACTCACAGAGCCAGCCAGGCGCCCCCCACAGAGGGAGCTTTCCTAACCAAGGCGAAGGCAGGCCGGGCCAGCCAGGTAGCAGGGAGGCCTCTGGAACCAGGAGATCTTCACTCTGTCGTCCTCATGTATCTTCCCACCGGTGCCTCAGTTTATCCTGGATTTTTTTTTTTTAATTTTTATTTATTTATGATAGTCACACAGAGAGAGAGAGAGGCAGAGACACAGGCAGAGGGAGAAGCAGGCTCCATGCACCAGGAGCCCGATGTGGGATTCGATCCTGGGTCTCCAGGATCGCGCCCTGGGCCAAAGGCAGGCGCTAAACCGCTGCGCCACCCAGGGATCCCTATCCTGGATTTTTTAATGCCTCAAGGTGTGAAACCATTGAAGGGCAAAAGGAACAGGCAAAAGTGAGGCTGTGAATCACACCTTCATTTTCTGAAAAGAGCCCACACCAAAGCTGTCATTCTGTTTTATCAAAAACTGTGATTGCACAGGACTGGCTCAAAGCATGGATTTATATAGGATAAGATTGGGTTCTGCAGGCAAGGCTGTCCCCTTCACCCTTTCATGCAACACATACTTATCAAGTGCTCTGAGGTGCCAGGTACCACCGGCGAGGCTAGAGCAGTGGACAAAGCTGTCAGCCGAGTGTTTTGGTGGAGGGAGTCATGAGAAAGAACAATATATGTCAAGTGATAATAAGTACAGAGGAAAAAAAATAAAAATGAACAGGGCAGGGGCCACACTGTGGAAAGACAGACTCTGTTAGGTGGAAGCATCAGGGACATTTGAGCAGAGACCAGAATGGATGGGGTGGCAAGTTCGGAGGCTGTTATCAGGCAACAGCAGGATCAGAGAGCGTCAGAGGCAGGCGTGCACTTGGCCTATTCCCAGGAGGCCAGGAGGAGGTAGGACCAGGGAGGAAACTGAGGCCCGAGTCCTGGGGTGCCCCTGTCTGTGGACTCTGTTCTACCATGAGTGACAGCAGGAACTCCCCTCCTCCGGGCCTTGGCCAGGGGGGCTGCCCTGACTTTCACGGGTGTCTAAGCACTGTCCCCACCCCCCACCATGACCCAGGTGGATGTTTGGAGTGGGGACTGGTGGGGGGGATTATAGAGAAGCAGGGGGCTGTTAAGTAGTTGCATCAGTCATTGTGAAGTACTCGTGTTCTAGCCGCCTTCCTTTTTAGAGTTTCAGGGGAATGGAAATCCATTTTATGTGAGTTTCATAATAGTATTTGGTGAATGCTGTGAAGTGCCCTCTGCGGGACTGTTTTTTATGATCTACAAAAAAAAGGGGGGGGGCGGCATTTCACCTGATTTGAGACAATACCAGAGTAGGATTCTTGTGGTTCTCCAGAATCCCTTTCCAGCATTAAAAAACAGGCCAGGCTACTGGTGTCTGGTTTTTTTTTTTTTTATTTTTTTTTTTTTTTTTTTTTATTTATGATACTCACACACACACACACACAGAGAGGCAGAGACACGGGCAGAGGGAGAAGCAGGCTCCATGCACCGGGAGCC
Source organism: Canis lupus dingo (assembly GCF_003254725.2). Classification (NCBI taxonomy): domain Eukaryota; kingdom Metazoa; phylum Chordata; class Mammalia; order Carnivora; family Canidae; genus Canis; species Canis lupus. The sequence continues at coordinate 21,388,714 of NC_064244.1, forward strand.
TGACGTGGGACTCGATCCCGGGTCTCCAGGATCGCGCCCTGGGCCAAAGGCAGGCGCCAAACCGCTGCGCCACCCAGGGATCCCTTTTTTTGAAGATTTTTATCAATTCATGAGAGACCCAGAGAGGCAGAGACCCAGGCAGAGGGAGAAGCGGGCTCCCCGCGGGGATCCCAGGACCCCGGGATCACAGCCTGAGCCCAAGGCGGATGCGCCATCGCCGAGCCCCCCGGGGCCCTACTGGCGCGCGTTTTCGGGGACACCCTTCGGTGGGTGCGGTGTTGTGTCGGGCCCCCGGTCGCGGCCAGGCGGACCCCCCCGCCCCCCCGCCCCCCGTGTTCTGGTGGCGACAGCAGGCCGCACGCGGGCTCCCGGGCAGCGCCGCCCCTCCGGGTCTCCGGGTCTCCGGGTCTCCGGGTCTCGGGGCCCCCGGGGCCCCCCCACCCACGCGCCGCGCCGCGCCGTCTCCCCGCAGGTCGGTGGACCTCAGCCCCACGCGGCTGCACAGCCTCGCCCTGCACTTTAGGCACCGGAGCTCCAGCTTGGAGTCCCAGGGCAAGCTCCTGGGCTCGGAGAACGACACGGGGAGCCCCGACTTCTACACCCCACGGACTCGCAGCAGCAACGGCTCGGACCCCATGGACGACTGCTCGTCCTGCACCAGCCACTCGAGCTCCGAGCACTACTACCCGGCGCAGATGAACGCCAACTACTCCACGCTGGCCGAGGACTCGCCGTCCAAGGCGCGCGCGCGGCAGCGGCAGCGGCAGCGGGCGGCGGGCGCGCTGGGGGCGGCGAACTCGGGCAGCATGCCCAACCTGGCGGCGCGCGGCGCGGGCGGCGGCGTGTACCTGCACAGCCAGAGCCAGCCCAGCTCGCAGTACCGCATCAAGGAGTACCCGCTGTACGTGGAGGGCGGCGCCACGCCCGTGGTGGTGCGCAGCCTGGAGAGCGACCAGGAGGGCCACTACAGCGTCAAGGCGCAGTTCAAGACGTCCAGCTCCTACACGGCGGGCGGCCTGTTCAGGGAGAGCTGGCGCGGCGGCGACGAGGGCGACCCGGGCCGCCTGACGCCGTCGCGCTCGCAGATCCTGCGGACTCCGTCGCTGGGCCGCGAGGCCGCGCACGACAAGGGCCGCGCCGCCGTGTCGGACGAGCTGCGCCAGTGGTACCAGCGCTCGGCCGCCGCGCACCGCGAGCACAGCCGCCTGTCGCACACCAGCTCCACGTCCTCGGACAGCGGCTCCCAGTACAGCACCTCCTCCCAGAGCACCTTCGTGGCGCACAGCAGGGTCACCCGCATGCCCCAGATGTGCAAGGCCACGTCAGGTGAGCGCCGGGAGCCCCCGGGCGGGGCAGCGCGGGCCACGGCGCCCCCCTCGGCTCGGCCCGCGAGGTCGGGGCGCCCGGCGGGGACCTCGGGACCTCGGGGCCGCGGGGCCCCAGCTGCGCCCAGGTCCCATCGCGGTGGCGTTGGGAGGGGCCGGGAGCAATCTGTGCAGGGTGCTGGGGGTGCTTTCGGGTCCCTGACACCGCCGCCTCTTCACACTTTGCTCACCTAATTAAGGGGGCCACCTTTTCGCCGCGTGCTAGAGTAGTGAGCGGGCGCCAGGATGTAAGAGTGAAAATGCACACCACCGCCCTTTGCTCCGGAGCCACTTCCCCTTTCCAGTCCCTCTCTGGGAAACAGCAGTGGTGACAGAGGTGACCCGCAGGGCTCTCAGCAGGCGCACGGAGAGGGAACCAGCGGCCAGGAGCTCAGACGTGACCGTAGGAAAGGAAGGGGAGGATGTTCAGACGTAATAAAAGGATTTTTATCGTTTTATTTTTATTTATTTATTTATTTTTTACTTTTAAAGATTTTGTTTATGTGGGAGAAAGAGAGCATAAGTGGGAGGAGGGGCCAGAGGGAGAGGGAGAAGCAGGGAGCCGGATGTGGGGCTCCATCCCAGGACCCTGAGACCATGACCTGCACCAAAGGCAGATACTTAACTGACCGAGCCACTCAGGCACCCCAGTAAAATGATCTTTTTTTTAAAGATTTTTTTTTTTTTTAATTTATTTACTCATGAGACACACACACAGAGAGGCAGAGACCCAGGCAGAGGGAGAAGCAGGCTCCATGCAGGGAGCCCGACATGGGACTCGATCCCGGGACTCCAGGTTCACACCCAGGGCCAAAGACAGGCGCTAAACCGCTGAGCCACCCAGGGATCCCCCAGTAAAATGCTTTTTAAGAATAGAAGAATAACATGAGTAGCAAACAGAAGGAACTCTGAGTCAGGGCCTTACCTGAGACGGGAGAAAGTTAGGTGAAGGTCAAGACTGGGGGGAGGGCAGAAAAGGGGGTTCACCCTCTGAGGAACTGGAGGGACCTGAAATGAATGGGACAAAGAGGCAGGACGGGCTGGCTGCCCGGGTGCACCAGACCTCTGGGCCCCTGCCTTTCGTCCCCGTCGACTCCCTTACTGTGGCCCACTGGCCAAATGACAGGTTCCAGGTATGAGACTAAAAGTGATTTGGGCAACCATGAGACAACCATGGACTTGAGGTCCTAGAGCCTTCTCCGTGTCCCTCCTCGGTCTCATAAGCCCAGAGAATTGTGCCCTGGACTTCCCAGGGGGACCTTGAAAGGAACGGATGAACGCATCACCCGAACCAAAGAGCAGGAGCCTCCCTCACGGCGTCAGGAGCCGCAGCTGGCCGGCGGGCGCAGGGGTGCTTCTGTTCTGTCGCCGTTGCAGCCCTGCCTACAGATTGGCCTCACCGACAGACTCAGCAACTCTCTAGGAACACGTGAGAGGACAGATTTTAAGAAGCTGTTTCTCAGGTTTACTGATCCTTCCCGGGAAAGCAGAGGACGCATTCAAGCAGCTTTACTTGCTACTGAATTTTCCCAGCTAGAAAAATCCTACCCACATTGTTAAACCCCTAGTAGTCGGCTTTGGATGAGCTGTTCCATAAAAGCCCTGCACCTTTGGAAGTGTCCCCAGGTGGTCGATCATAAGCCTAAAATGACAAAGAGACCAAGTACTGACCAAGTACTTTCTGGAAGTTCTCTGTTCATAGCACGATTTTTGACACCAGGGCCACATCTGAAGATGCCTGGAGGCCTCTCTCCCTGGTGGCCAGAGAAAGGGGCTCTCTGGCTCAGCCCCGCCCAGGTCTCCCGCAGAGCTCAGGGGCCTTCAGAGTCTCTGCCGCAGTGGCGGCTGTCGCCACCCCTCTGGCCACCTGCTAGTGCAGAGCAGGGACCGAGGATCCCCAGGTCAGCTTGACTCAGAGTGGAGCTGCATGCTTTGGGGAGAGAAAATGGAAATGGCCAAACGCGGTGGGGAGGGACGGGTATCTCCCCGCTGTGGCCCTGCTGCGGCGTCCTACCGGCATTTCTGGAAGGAAGCTCAGCTCCTTCACCTGCCCTGCGTCTGACCCCTGTCTTTTCTGCGTCACCTCTCTGCAGCTGCCTTACCTCAAAGCCAGAGAAGCTCAACACCGTCAAGTGAAATTGGAGCGACGCCCCCGAGCAGTCCCCACCACATCCTAACCTGGCAGACTGGGTGAGTCCCCTTTTCAGGCCTTCCATCCTCCTTACCGGCTCTAGAATGATCCTTAGCATTACTTGTTAGGAAGGATGTAATAAGGATAAGATCCTAGTGACAGGAGGGTTTATCAGCAGAAGCATCATGAGTGTGTGTTCTTGGGAAGCTGCCTCCTTCCCGAAGAAGCTGTGTGCACACGGTTCCCACCCACGTGGTTGCTTTCCCTCGCTGTCCCTTTAGACGGGCGGTTCTCTTGGCTCTCGCTCAGCGCTGGCGGCGGTCCCAGGAACGTGGGGGCAGGTGGGTGCCCGAAGTCAGACTGCACTTCCGTAGTCACAGTTCCAGGCAGCATTTGAGTGGATTCAGATTCCATCAGACCGCCTCAAAGGGCCAGGCGAGAAGGGAGAGGGGAGAGAGGATCCGAGCATCAAGTGCCTCGGCGTGTCCCGTCCTGCAGTCAGGATGTTTCTGAGGGAAGAGGACAGGAGGCTCAGAGCCCGTCTCTGTCCTGGCCACCTGCTTGTTCTCACCAAACAAAGGGGATTGGGTGCAGGTCCTCTGAGAACCATAGGAAGTGGTCCACAGCAGAAGGACGAGACCAAAATTCGGGTCCTTTTATAGCTTTCGCGGCAGGCCTAGAGCATTCTGATCTCGTGGACAGTTAGGATGTTCTGGCTCCTGGAGTCCAGCAGAGACAGCTGCTGTCCTCACGATCCCTGCCTCTGCTCTCGGACGTCACCTCCAACTGGATGTTACGTTCCGTCAGTGGCCATTGGGTGAAGGATCGAGGGGTCCCTTATTCCAGCTTTACTCACTTCCCAGTTTGCTGGAGCACCAGTGGGGATGTCTGGGAAATGGGACAGCTCTGTGTGAGTGGGACCATCGCCAAACAACAGGACCCGGATTGGCTCCACTGACATTTCAGGCTCCCGTGCTTGACAGAGCTTTTGGTTTTTGTTCATTTGTGGTGATTTTAAGCCAGGCTTTAACGGAGCCTTAGTGTTTGACAGAAGTGAAGGGGTGCTAATGGTTATTGACTGCTTGCTGTGTACCCAGAGGCTGGGAGCTTTTTCTAACGTGGATGAGTTCACGTACTCCTCACTGCAGCCTCGCAGGGGCAATACACAGACCCTTTGGTTTTGTAGAGGAGGCTCAGAAAATCCAGCTGGAAGAAGCTGCGTTCTCTGATCGTCCAGAGTCTTGTCTTTTTCCACCAGGCAAGTGATCCTTTGAGTGCTGTCCCCAGACCAGCAGCAGGAGCATCTGTGCCCTGCTCCCAGGAGGAGCATCTTGTTAGAAATGCAGACTCTGGGGCCCAGCCATGACCTACTGCACGAGAAACGCGGGGGTGGGGCTGGGCAGGTGGGTTTGAACAAGGTCTCCGGGGATTCTGAAGCCTGCCCCAGTCTGACTGGCCGGAGCAATACCCCCAGCTGCCTCCTACTCCCTTTGAATCAGGAGAACCCACAGTCCCAAGTGCAGGGATCTCCTGTCCACTCCCACTCCTTGCTCTGTCTTTTGGGCAGCAGCTACCCACCCCTGTCCTTATTCTAGACCATCCTAACCCTTCCTTACGTAGCAGCCACACACCAGCTCCATATTGTGTGGTCCGGCAGCTACTTCAGGCCTTGGGCCCCAGAGTTTCACTGAGAAGAACTCAGAAAAGGCCTGGTCGGCTGTATAGATGGCACCCCCCAGGGGACAAACCATTCCACCCAAAGAAGGAACTTCAGGTGGCAGGCTGTCTGGATCGTCCACATTTTCTGGACTATGCCCGGTCTCCCCTGATTCGACCACCTGACAGCAGGCCTGAAACTGGTGAACACGCCTCAAACGCCCACACCCTTGAGCTGACCTCAAAGCCTGCATTTGACCACAGAGCTAGTCAGGACTCAGGACAGGATTGGGAACAAACTGGAGACAATTTTGGTCCTCGAAGCGAACCTTTATCAGGTGGAGGTGAATGATCATTAACAACCAGTAACTCTTCTCTGAGATTAGGAAGTGAGAAATGGGTAAAAAGTGCCAAAGCCTGCCTGCCTCACAGAACTGAGGAGGCCTTTGAGTCACTCGTGGGGGTGAAAGTTCTGCATGCTGATACGCTCTGTCACTAACGCCTGGGTGTAGAGTCAGCTGATCTCTCCAGCGTTATTAATAAGCTACTAATCATGTCTGTGTCAGTTCCTCTCTTTAACATGACCTCTCTTCTCTTCCTTCTTCTGCTTTCCTTTGTTCAGAGAAGCAACAGAAAACTCACCCATTATGGATGGGTCTGAGTCTCCAACTCACCAAAGCACTGATGAATAGAGGTACCGTAAGGGAATGTTTGGTTCTCCTAGCCCTCCCCCCTTCACTGCTCATGAGTTTGTGTGATCTCAGACGTGCTGCATGTGTGCCCCCTGCCCATTTCGTAATTTCCAGAAGGAAACTTCTGAATGGTGTGGGAGCTGTTACTTTTATGTCTTATTTCTAGATACGTGTGGAGCTCTGTTTATATGTATGTCTTTACATCAGATGGTAGATATTCCCAATGCTGCTCCGCAGAAAGGACCTCAGAGTATGTTTTAGCCTTTTCCAGATTCTGCGTACACACTGGCTTAGTGACCATGGTTTAGTCCATGGAAAGAAGAGCATCCTGCAGTTTACATTTCAAAGCACCTAAAGCACACCGAGTTGACCTAGTCCCCTGAAGATCAACCATGATTTTATCCAGCAGGGACAGACGTATACTCTGCCAAATGCCCTGCTTTTCAAAGTGTGGTCCATGCAGGAGCTTTGCAATCATCATCGCCTGGGAGCTTGTTGGAAGGCCAGACTCCTGGGCCTCCTGAATTTGAATCTGCATTTTAATGAGATCCCTGGGTGAATCAAATGCACCTTCAAATTTGCGAAGGACTGCTATAGTGGGCTTAACACCTGGTCTGGTTGTGGCTCCTGGGGACCAGGATCTAACTGGCAGATGAAATTTAAATAGCATTTCAAGAGTCAGCTAAAAAGATAAGGATACCATTCAGAAGTGGAAACAAGTTGTAAGCTTACTCAGCCAAAAAATGGAACCCTGACTATGTTACCCGAACCATGCTTGAGACCAGAGTTCAAGTTCAAATCTGCAACTTGAAAAATTGAACAGGAGCCATACAAGGAGAGTAAAGAAGTGCAGGACTTCTGTATTAACTACTCTGAAACTTTACAGCATCCCAAGAGGAGTAGGAGGACTCTGGCTTCAGGGAGACACCTCTAGAACCTGGCTTCCACAGCCTGGCGTGGGGTTGAGGAGGCAGGTAGGGGTGTGGAGAGGCCATTCCAGGGGCAAAAAGATTCAGCAACAGGCAGAGGTGTTCAGTAAACAGCAAAAAGCTTCACTTTGTTATAGAGAAAGAGCCAGATTTCTCCCTTAAAAAGTAGGGTATGCCAAGATCCTGAACAAATTAGGTGAGAGACCTGGAACAGTTTTTGTTGAAAGTCCCCCGAGTTGGCTGATGAAGGATTAGGAAAACAGGGGCTTAGCCTTCCAGAGGAAGATGGTGTTCAAAAAACAAAATTCAACTGAGGAAATAAATCTGAAAGACACTATTGGCTTTATTCACCAATTCATGAATTGGGCAGCATCTAATCCGGCAGGTCAAAGGAAGCTCAGAGGAGCTAATGAGACTTTTACAGGCAGAAGGGAGCAGGAACAAGGCACAAAGTCACTTTTCTTTAGGGCATGACAGGGGTCTATCAGGCCCATGACCTAACTCGGGCTGACCAGGTGACTGACGGGTTTAAGACTCCATTTCTGGAAGATCTGATACTCATTAAGTCAGATCTCAGTTTGGTGAAATGGGTCTTAGCATCAATGACTCCATTTCAGGCCTATTTTCTGGTTTTTAACAGTTCCTATGGTTTTGTTTTTGTTGTTTTTGTTTTTTTGCTGAATCTCTGCCTGGTATTCACAGGTTCATTCTTCATGTTGGTCTTTCTCTTTGTTCCTTTTCTCAAATTCTGTTCTTAGAGAGAGGCTTTGCTGGGTGGTTTAAAGCTTTTGAGAGGAAAACGTGCATCACTGAGTCATTATTAGAGCAGAATAACACCCACTGTCTAGAGGGTACTTCAGAGCCATGGTCCCCAGGACCCAGACATATGTCCAAGACCCCACTGAAGGAGTCCCTTTCTTAGCCAGCTGGCTTGCATACTGATCGTGTGTAGGGGAGTCTCGGCTTCCCCAGAAGCATCTGTCCAAGAGCAGCAAGTGCTGTTGGCCGCGGCACAGCCTGCGCTCAAAGATAACCGAGGGCTCTCCGATCATCAGAACGACTTTGGCAGGGAGCCTAGGAACTTGTGAGGCGCAGCTCTTGCTCTAGCAGTCGATTCTGCACCAGCTGCAAGGGTGAAGGAGAGTTCCCCAAGTGCAGCCTCGCTTGCACTTCTATCTGGGGTGCGCGTAGGATCTGGCAAGGGAAGTGAACTTTGAATTATGAATGCTTCCTTCTCATTCCCAACTGAATGGGCTTAGGGCTCAGAGGAGGGCAGCCTTGGAGGCCAGTAAAACTCAGTCTGTAGATCCCACAGGAGGTTTTATATGGTTACCCTTGCCTTGTGTCCCTTTCTTTGGCCAGACCTTGGATGCAAAGTTGCCTGGGACTGGGGTTCTTCACCAGGGAAGAGACTGGGGTCTCTTCACCCCTCTGAGAGAGAGGGGCCGGGTTTGGCCCAGAGAAGCTGAAGCATTGGCAGTCAGGCAGAAGCCTGAGACAGGCAGAGCTACAGGAGCATTGTCTTCTCGGGCCAGGAAAGAGGTGGACAAAAGAATCAAAGACCTTCACAGAGTAAGACTTTGGGAAGGATGGTCAGAGAGGGAAGGAGGAATGGAAACCCCACACCTTGGGAAAAAGCTGTCAACCTGGATGTCCCCCGTGTCTCTTCCTAGGCAATTTGATTTTGAGGTCTCCTGCTTTTGCACTGGACCAGAAGTCAGATGGAGCCTTCCTCGGTCATAAAATGTGCAGCCAGGGCTCAACCCCTTATGATTTGGCAGTAGTGTCAGAGGTCGAGCATTCTTGGTAGGGTTGTTTTCCATGAGTCTGTTTTGCAAAATCTTCAGAGTAAAACAAACAAGTGGCTGTAAATGACTAAACACATAAAAGTGTTCAGGTCTGAGTTCATTCATTATAATGGAATTGATAAGGAGATTTGGTTACTTCTATGATACGCAATATTTAAAGATAATAACTAGAATTAGGAATAACATTATACCAGGACATACCAGATTTCTAGAAACTTCATACAGTTTCAAGACCATTTATATTAATAACATCTATACAAATACTCTAAGAACGTTTTATCACTTATTTGACAAAGCTTCCCATGTAATTGAACATAGCAAGTAAACCTAATTAGTGTAACATCTTTTATAAGGTGAAAGACAAATCCTTGGAGATTTTCCAGGGACAGTCTAGGGAAATCTCAAAGTTACTTTCAGGTCAGAAAGACACCATTGTTGGTTATGGGAAGTTGTCAAAACATCAACAGGTTTGAAGACAGGATCACGGATCCTTATGAAAGAATTATCTACCTAACCAGAGTGACAAAGGCGAATAGTAGTCGTGAACAAATAGTTGGGTCTATTAATATTGAGAAGACCAAGTTTTCTTGATAAAGACCACAGGAAGCATGGTAAATTATTTTGCTAAGACACAAAATCTTTGCTGTCCAGGCAGGATTCTTCACCTTAAAAGGTGAAGAATCCTTCATAATTGCTTATCAAAAGCAGACCAAAAGTCCAAGAAAACTTTGTCCTTTTAACAGAAAACCAAATTCTGTTTTTGCACCCGTGTACTTTTGATATTAAAACTCATTTAAAAACTTAAATAAGTCCATTCCCATCTTAGCCAGCTTGACCACACATCACATTCCCTTCCCAAGATCCCTTTCCCACAAACCGCTTAAATTTTTTTAGATCCATTCAGATTTTATTCCTTATTTATTTTCCCTCATTCTGGAAGAACCAGTCATTTTATTTCCCTTGCCTACTCTTCATCCACAGTTGTTTCCTTTTATTATTTCTAATTTTAGTTACACATAGGGATGAGAATTCCTCATTCCTAGTAAAAACTAAAAAGCAACTGTGAACTGTTTACACCAACTTTCTGTGGATTGACAAACTTATGTAGACACTTCATGATTTCTAGAAGTATATTCTTCCTCATGGCACAGAACTTATTTACTAAGAGACCCAAATATCTTTAGGCCCTCTGTAAAAGGAAGTGAGAAGTGGATGAATCTGTGTTCAGTAATTAACAATTCATTATTTTATTTGGAAATTGTCTAGATACCATTGGAAAGTCCATCCTTTAACTGTAGCTTTAAGGTTTCAACTTACCAAAAAGATTTTGGAAACTATTTTCTACGTAGACCTAACATAAGCATAACAATTATTGAAAAGTTCATTTATAAACCTTTATCACTTTTATCTATTTAATTATCCTGTTAACAATTTTTAGATTACTCAGTCTCGTGAGCATTAGCTATCAGATTATCTTTGTGGTGACAAATTCTGTAACAGAACATGAGCTTATATGACTTTTAGTTAACCTAGGAAGGAAAGAAGTATTCTATTTCATGCTGTTAACTCCAAAGACATGCCTATTTTATTTAAACTAACCAACTTAAACTAGCTTTTATTAAGATTACATTAGATCCCATGAACTTGAAAGAAATTTGGGTTTTTATTATTCTGAGAGTACACATAATTTGTATAGCCCTTGTTTGTCTTTAAGCCAATTAAATGGAGCTCTTGACAAATTAATTTTGGTAATACCTCCAGAGGAGAGAAGCTCACACCTGTGTAACTTGCATGGACAGATGTACAAAATCATAGAAACAAAGATCTTACAGCTTTTGTTTTAAATTTTTTAGCTATGAGACCGGGAAATAATGCAAAACCCACCAGTTTAAAAAAGAACGGTTGGATCCAAATTGTGCTTTTGGCAAAAGGTTAAGATGACAGGCTGACATGGCTTAAACTTTTCACATGTTTGTGAAGACAAGATTTTTCATTTGCTTAGTTTCAAAATAACCTTTCCAGCCCCACTCCCCGGGCTCCTTTTCCCTTTTTTTTTTCCCCCTTTTCCCTTTTGATAAGAATAACCTGGGTTCCTAGAGAAGACCATACAGAACACTTACATCGCGACGGCACAGAGGAAGCACAAGTTCCTCCAAGACGGAGTTTTATTGTCCTGAGGCCAGAATTTCACGGTAACTCTGAGCCTATTGAGATAGATGGGAGAGTTTGTTTGGGGCTTGGTAAAAATGCTAGGCCGGCTCTGAATTGCTTCCACTCGAATCGCTGCACTTCTGTTCTTATAAAAGACTCAATTCCTAAGAAATCAGGGAAGCCGACTCTCCTTTGCCAGCTTCTGCCACTTTTTCTGGGCCCTCTCCGGTAGGCTCCTAAGCAAGTGGGACTTGAAGTAGAGCGTATAGCCCTGGTATCTTCCAGAATTGGACAAGGCTTTCCATGAATTTCAGTTGTAGTTTTCTGTTGGCTGTTTCATGGAGTAACCAGTAGCAGGTGACCAGAAAACCCCTCAGAGTCCCGTCAACTATGAGTAGGACTCCTGTGCAGGCCCACCTTTGGGGTCAGTAACAGGGCAGACTTTTGCTTACGACCATGTGGTCTCTCCAGAGTGGAAAGGCACTTCAGAGGATTAGTTAGATCATGAGTACTCAGAAGTAAAAAGAGGTTAAAGGGAAGTAGTAAGACCATGTCTTACTTAGACCGTCTTTGGTTTTAGCTTCCTCTTCTTTCATTTTTCATTATCCTCTTGGAGTGACTCTTTTAATGAAGCTATTTTGGAATCATGAAGTCTTCTGGAGCCTTCCACATGCCAGTGAAAAAAAGTAATTCATCCAGTTTCATTTGGCAAACCTTGCTTTCAGGTTCACTTAAATGAATGATCTTGTCTAACTGGAATGTTCCCAATAATGTCTAACAACCTCAATAAGGAGGCCCACTGAGGCAAGCTCAAATTACCGGAAATTGAGTTTATTTGGGAATGGCAGAAAAATTCAGTTTGGGAAATGCAGGCTGTAGCAAGCTACAGGTGGGCGCTGAGGGCTTGGGGCCACCTGGATTTGCAAAGAGTGCAAAGAGGGAGAAGTCTAGCCAGAGTGTAAACACATTCATGGGCTGGAGGACAGGAGGAGATCCTAAGCATATGTTCGCTGGTTAGGCAGTAAGTCTCAGTCTTCTGTTAAGTCGGGCATTTATGGAAAATCAGTCTCTGAGTTCTGAGGGCACATGCATGAGACTCTTTAATTTCCTATCCTCTGGTTTCATTTTAGATTGAAATCCTTTCACATTCCCCACTCTTGCTCAGGATCTTTTGCAGAAAGCATTACTGATCAACCATGTTGTTTAGGCATTATTTTCCCTTTTTTTTTTTTTCCTTGAGTCCAAGTCCCTTGGAGCCGAGGAAAACCATCCTCGGGTGTCTTGTGCCCCAGAGGAGGGAACTGGAAAGTGGATTTCATTGGCCCCATTTGAACAAGCAGGAACGTCAAAAACCAGACTATGCATATTGGCAGGGGTCAGGGAAGTTCAGAAGGGCGTGGACAGAATTGGCTTTCCTTTGCTGATTTATGGGAAGAGCGTCATTTGTGTAAGGATAGCTTATGTTTCCTATAAGAACCTGCATTGATGGTCTCCGTTTTGTCCTTGACATAAGTGACTCCATCTTAGTTTGGGTCTATATTTCCCCTTTTTGATCTAGCAGTCACCCAGTACACGTTGCCAAGTGTTTTTTGGATGGACTTCGCCTTTTGATGAAGGTTCTTCACATTGTTTCTTTTTCTTCACCATGCCTTGAATGGACCCCTTTTTCAGGGTGAGAGCTGCTTCAGGAAGAGCAGCAAGCAAAAGGCCACACTTGAGCAACTTCTTACACTAGGTCAAAGCAGCAGGTCAAGGCAAGGAGACTTTGTCAAGGGTATACATGTGAGACATTTGCTTCCCCAAGGCTTTGAAATGCTCTCAAGTTTGTTATTTTTACAAAACCAGGATAACATAGTAAGTTAAAAAAAATCACAACACAAAATGACAGGACAGAAAGACCCAATTGTAGCATAGATTTAAGCCATAAGCCTAATCTTGTTGGGAATCAGCTTAATGAATCAAAATGTCAAGATGAGTCAGATTGGACTTTCAGTGTCCAACTGTTGTAACCAATGGGAACCTCGACGTCCCCAGAAGTGTTAATCCAAGTCTGAGTGTTGATTGATTATGACGCATACGTCCTGTTCAGCTAAGGCTGAAGGGCTGGCTGACAATCAAAGACAATTTTAGGTAGAGAATCTAGGGAGTTATGCTGGGCGGCTTTGGCCTGAGCATTAGAGTTGGCAGTGGCTCGATGGATTAAAGCGAAGTTTGGGGTCCTGTCCTCATTTGCACCCACTCCAAACTAGGGAAATAGGGATCGTGAATGCTTCCTGGTTTCCTCTAACTTGACAGTGTAAATTCAGGAGAGTTGAGCAATGAGGTGGCTCAGTTTGGCTGTGGACAGTTAGGGGTACAGTGAGAGAACCAAAGAGATATTGCCTGTGTATATGCCAGTCTGGGCACTCGTAGGTCCAGGAGAATGATGACCACCCCGGACAAAGAGGAATCCTGTCGGGGCACAGACCACTCCTGCTAAAATAGCATTGTTTTGTTGGTTTTAAAGATTGTATTCATTTGAGAGAGAGAGAGTGCATGAGCAGGGAGGAGGGGCAGAGGGAGAAGGAGAAGTGGACTCCCTACTGAGCAGGGAGCCCATCGTGGGGCTCATCCCAGGACCTGGACATCATGACCTGAGCCAAAGGACATGCTTAACTGATTTAGCCACCCAGGCATTCCTAACAGTCCCTTCAGCACTGTTAATACAGTGACTCGTTTGTATAGATGTCACATTTGCTTGTTCAAGCCCAGAGTCAGTTAGGTTTTAGGCACATTCAGGAAGCCAATCTCCTAACCTTGAAATAAAGAGTGGCTCTAAATTCCTTGCAAAAGCAGGTGCTGCTTCTGGTGAAAATTCTTTGTGATCAGGGGTAGATCTGATTTAGATAATCATAAGAACGTGGTGATGCCAATGTACTGTGGTGAGCAGAGGTATCTGTATCTAATGCCAGATACAGGTATCATCAGAGAAAGATAAAAACAAGGTGCTGGGAAGCCTGACTTTAAAGAAGTTTATATAAACTGTCGTGGGGCGGGGGGTGGGGGGGCCTCCATCATCATGGACAGATCAGTTTTCAAAGGCAAATCCAGCAGTCTGAGAGGTTATCTCCCTTGCCAATTGCCTGGGAGGTACAGAGGAGGGTACAGTCTTTCCAAGTCAAGGAGCAACAGGAAAGAGCAAACAAGAGGAAGAAAAACACAGAAGTGGAGGAGTCTGATGAATTTTTGCCCATCATTTCATGGTAAAGGAGAACCAGTGATACAGGCCTGGTCCGACATCTTGGGAGAGCAGGCTCCATCCGATGCATTGGCTGCTGGCACCAGAGATCTTAAGTTTGAGAGCACCAGTGATTTCGCAGCTCCCTTCAGGTCCCGAGTCTGTAATCGGGACAGATGAATCCAGGGGCAGATGCAGGAATTGGTGAGCAGCAAGCTCCTTTCAACCTAGGGGAGAGGGAGTCCTTTACCTGATATCTCCTGCAGTGTGAGTATTCTCCAGGACGTGACTCATGAAGGGACTTGGAGGTCAGGGTGTGTTGTTTTGTTATTTATTTATTTATTTATTCATGAGAGAGCGGGAATGAGAGAGAGGCAGAGGGAGAAGCAGGCTCCATGCAGGGAGCCAATGTGGGACTCGATCCTGGAACTCCAGGATCACACCCTGGGCTGAAGGCAGGCGCTAAACCGCTGAGCCACCCAAGGATCCCCCCAAGGTGTATTCTTGTTCAGCATAAGCTTCTTGAACTTGTGTCAGATGTTTCTGGCAACAGAGTAAGTGGCAATATTTTAATAGGTCTTATTGGACAATCGGAGGGTCAGAGTACAGGGAAGGAGGCAGATGCGTGGATCTGCCAGTTACCATTCTGTAGGGAGCAAACTTTTCAAAAGGATAGGATGCTAGATGCAAAAGGACCAGTCACAGCATCTTGGTCCAGAGAAATTCCAGAAGTTTCCTAATGGAATTTTAATGACACCATTAGTCCTTTCTTCTCGTCCTGGGGAGTGAAGATGATAAGGCATATCGCCGCAGAGGAAGGACTGTACGCGCTCTGGGATTACTGGGCCAGGAAGGTGACCGCACAAAACTGGGGGGGTCACCCTGATGGTGTTCTCAAATAATTTTTTCACTACAAAACTGGCAGTGGTTTGTTGACAAGGAAAGCTGCTACCCAGTGAGAACCAGAGACCATGACCGATACGTATTTGTTCACTTAATTACGTTTACGCTATTCATGAAACTTCTCAAGACATTAAAGTACCTTCCTTGCTAACAAGTTTGGTAACAGAGATAACATGAATTCAAATCACTAAAAGCTGTATCTCTATGTTACATTTAATGCTGATAACAAAGGCATTCCTACTTTAAACCTACAAACTTGAACTGGCTTTTACTTAGGATTATCCTAGATCATATGAATTTGACAAATATGTGGCTTC
Organism: Canis lupus dingo; assembly: GCF_003254725.2. Taxonomy (NCBI): domain Eukaryota; kingdom Metazoa; phylum Chordata; class Mammalia; order Carnivora; family Canidae; genus Canis; species Canis lupus. The sequence continues at coordinate 21,403,882 of NC_064244.1, forward strand.
TGTATTTGTGACAGTTTAATAAGTCAACTTAATAAGCCAATTAATTAAAACTTTTACAAATTAACTTTGGCAGCACCATCCAGAGATAGAAAAATGTCACCATTTACAACATGCATGCCTAGACATAGAGATCTCACAGCTTTCATTTTAAGTTTTAGTCATGAGACCAGTATGATCGTGCAAAACGGACTAGTTTACAAAAGAACAGCTGGATCCAAATTGCATTTCTGGAAACTGGAAAAAATTAAAGTTACCTGCTTAGGTGGCTAACACAGTTGTGGAGAAGACATTTAAGATTTTTCATGCACCTAAGTTCCAAATAGCCTTCCCTCTTTTTTTTTTTTCCTTCTGGCAGAATTACCTCCCTGAAGATGACTTCTAAGGGAAATTCCTGCAAGTACAAATTTTCCATCATCCATCTCATAGAAGAGCTTTGTTTCTTAAATCCAGATCTTTGAAAATACCTGCAGGCCTTCTGAGATGGTTAGGGAAGGTTTGGGGTGTGGTAAGATTGACAGGTGGCTCTGACTTGGTACTAGAGCTACGTTTGTTCTGATAGAGACTTGATTTGTTCTCAGACAGGGTCCCCCACTGTTAATTCTTCAGTTGGGTTCCAACCGGAGTGACCACACAGGCTGACCCTGCAGCCCACTCCATTATCTTCAGTTTCTATCTGAGAGATCCTCAGCTAGGATGGAAATCAAGAATCCTGTGTTCTAGATCTAGAGCTTAGTCTCTGGCTTATTCTGGTAAATCCTTCCACAAATGGCTTCAGAATGTTTTTCATTCCCTCTGGGTCCACGGTTTCATTTCAGCTTGGGGGAGAGAGCCCCCCAAAGAGTTGCTGTCAGGCACTGAAGATGACTGTGTGTTTCCAGGGTGGCCAACTTCTGATCATAGAGCTACTTAATCCTTTCAGCTATCTTGTCAGGTTTGAGCTCCAATAGTAAATATTCCCGCTAGTGTTGAACATCGTCACGGACTCCAGAGGTGCCCTCAGAGGGGGTATAAGGAATGCCACTCTCCCAAGACCAGAGCCACTCCCAGGGAGGACCAACAGCAAAGGCTGAGGATTGGCAATAAGCCGTGGGAGCCCAGGCACACATGGAGTTCAAGCCACATTTCTGCCTGGCCATACACCGGGGTCCCCAGCGTCACGGTCACCAGGCTCTCGGGACACAGTAGACGAGGCCAGCGGCGGTCCCCGGGAGAGAGAGGATCAAACCCGTGGATCTGGAGGTGGAAAGGAAGGGATGTGCGATGTTACCTTCCTCTCGGGTGGGCTGCAGAGATTCGGGAGAGGGACACTGGTAAGGATCCTCGCCCTTTGCTGGCTTCTCCCGGTTTTTCCAGGATTGCCGCCCGTGGGCTCCGGAGCGGGTCAGGTTTAAAGTACACGGTATAACCCATGTGCTGCCGGAGTCTGACAGGTGCCCCTTTTTTCAGGAATAACTAGTAGCAGAAGAGACTCCCTCAGCGTCCTGTCGGCCCCACAAGGGCCCCATGTGGGGACCCTCCTCTGATGGATATGCTGTGTGGTTGTAGGGTCTCTTGCGAGCGGAAAGACCGCGCAGATGGAGGATTAACAGCCGAGTAAAGGAGGTTAAAGGGGAGCAGCAGGCGGACGGTCTTCTGTTTTACGTACGGCTTCTTTCACTTTTCATTACCTTTTTTACAATGAGTCTTTACATGAAGCAGTTTCAGAATTTCGGAGGCTTCCAGAGGTTTCTGCATGCTGATTACAATGGGCACCCCATTCATCTGGGAGCCCTTGCATCCACGTGCACTTGAATGAACTTGTCTAACTGGAACATTCCTCGTAATGACTGCTGGAATCCTAGGTTGTCTTCAGTAGTGCTGGTCCGTGTGCCTGAGAGACCAGAACTATTCAGCACAAAATGCCCACGGCCCCAGTGCCCAGCTTGAGGGCACTGTGTTCCTCTTCCGAGGCCGCGTGCGCGCCAGCCTCCACTTCGCATGCTCGGGTTTTGCTTCCCGGCGGCTGCTGTGATCCCAGCTTGGTTTACCGAGATCCTGCAGTCTTGGCAGGGACCTACCACTCCCGGGCCGCAGCTCCTACGGGCAAAGAAGCAGCTGTGCCAGAAGGTGGCACATGCAGGTCCTCAGGGGCCGTGCCACCAGGCAGGGGACCTTGGGGTGGTTCACGTGTGCGCCTCGTGGCGTGGAAGTGTCCTTGAGGTTGACGGGTGACCTGCTGTCCGTCTGACCCATTCCGTCAGCCACCTGCCCCAGCTCGGGGGTTGGGTTAGGTGACCGGGGCTCTAGTGGCTTTTTTAAGTGCTTGACCTCTGTCCCCCAGTTGTGCAGCATTGGCTCCAGAGATTCTAGTACCAACACATCTGTCACTCCCTCACCTCACCCGCAGTGACCTGAGACACGATACTTGGACTGGCCCAGAGAAGGCCTGAAGTGTGCACCAGCCAGCAGTTCCCACCCTGGCACTCTGGACACAGCCAGCACGCCCCAACGAATGGGTGCTGGGGTCCAGCCAAGGGCTGGGACTGGGGCTGCAGCTGGCCCTCCCAGCCCTGGCCCTGGACTGCAGACGAGCAAGGACTGAGGCCTTGTTAACGCTGCACCAGGAAGCTTAACTCAGAAGGGGTGACCACGAGACGGCAAGGGGTACTCAGGCACCACTGCCTGTGTTCCTGAAGCTGTCTGAAGTCTCCTTGGGAGCCCCAAGGGTCCCCACCACTGCCACCAAACTGTTTAAAATTTACTCAGCTGAATTTTGTTTCTTAAAGATCTTACTGGCTTTTACTCAATCCAGTTGCAATCCCAATTCCTTGAGGAACTCAAAACAAGTGACCCTGTCTTGCAAACACCATCTTTACGGAACACTAACAGGGTTCCAATGCCCAAACCTCCCCTATTTACCTCAAAAGGCTTTGTATTTTTTTAAACTCTGGATTTAGGAAACCAAATCCTTCCTGGAGAAACTTGCCTTCTTTCCATGTGTCTGAGACAGAAATGCTCCGTGGGTCTCCTCCAGGAACTATCCTGTGAGCCATTTCTTTAAAGTGTGAATGTCAAGGAAGTCATTCCTACCAGGAGGAAAAAAAGAGGGGGAAGGCTATTTGGAACTTGGGTGAATGACAATCTTAAATATCCTCTCCACAGCTGTGCTAGCCATCTGAGCAGGTAACCCTAATTTATTCCGACTTCCAGAAACACAGTTTGGATCCAGCTGTTCTTTTAGAAACGAATGAGTTTTGCTGCATGGAGCCGGTCTCGTGGTTGGGGCAGAAGTGCAGCCAGAGCTTGCTAGTTGTCTCTCGTCTGTCCCTGCTTCCTGCTCCTGCTAACTACAGTCTCAGGAAGTAACACCTCCTCCTTGGGGGAAGGCTGCTTGGGCCTCTGCTGTTGGGTGAACCAGGGACTGTGACCTGAGGATCCTAAGTGGCCCCCTGGGTCACCTGTTCACCTGGGGGGGCAGAGGGCACCACCAGGACCCCGGGGAGTTAGGGCAGGACTGTCCCTCAAAATACAGCATATGTCCCGGTGGGTCGGCGTCTCTACCCCGAGGCGGCATCGGCTCTGGGGCATTAAAGACACACAGACCTGCCAACCCCGAGGCACAGGTCCTGTCATTCAGGGCGGTGTCACTTCAACCCCAGGAGGCTCAGGGCCCCCGGTTTCATCCCGGTAGGAATCAGGCCAGATCAGCACGCAGAGGGTATGAGGAGTTACGCTAGGGACACAGGTGCTCCAGGCTGCACCTGCTGCTTGGGCCCAGAGCCCAGAGAGGAGCCAGCCAGCACCAGGGCAGCCACCAGGCGCGCGCAGGGAGCGGGGGGCGCCTTCATCTCCTCAGCCCGCCTCCTGACACCTGCCGGGCAAACGCCACCCCCTTCCTGTGGCCGTGGGGTTGAAGTCTCACCTTCGCTTTTAGCCTGGAACAGCCAGGCGGGGCTCAGAAAGGGGCTGCTGTTCCTAGTAGTGCTTATTGGTTTCAGCACGTCTGTGTCCTCACCGCTTTCCCTCTCCCCAGCCTTCGTGGTGAGGCGTGCCTGAGGGATGTTCAGAAGTCTCTTGTTTTCATTCTAGTTCAAAAATGTAAAGATTTGGGGAGAGCCCCCAGAGAGCACGGGCACAAGCGGCAGGCCGAGGAGAGGCAGGCTCCCCGCCGAGCAGGGAGCCTGATGTGGGGCTGACCCCAGGGCCCGGGATCCCGCCCTGGGCCGTAGGCGGACGCTCCACCGACTGACCACCGGGCTGGCACCCCGCTATACACTTTTATGATCAGAAAACAACGCATGTTATTTAAAATAAATAGCACTGACTCAAATTTTAAACGCCCCTCAAAGTACCATCTCTGTTTCAAGTGACATTTGGAACGTGCTTCTAGGAGAGAACACGCAGGGGAAGGGGGCGATGCCTGGGGTCTCCCGGAGGCCGACCGGGCCGCTGTCTCTGTAAAGAGCAGCCGTGGAAGCTCCCGGGCCGCCGCCACCCTCCTCCCCGGGGCCCAGAGTATGGGGCCCTCCCGGGGCCTAGGTTTCCCGGGCGCGGGCCGGCCTCCCCGTGGACAGGACAACCACCCGGCCCCGGGCCTGGGCAGCAAAGGCGCCCGTCCCGCCCTCGGCCGACGCCCGGCCTCCCCTCCACTAACCAGCTCCTTCCCTTGGTTCCCTGCAGGAGCTGCACTGACAGCTGTTTCCTGGATGCCTCCCTCTATCCAGAACTAGCCGACGTCCAGTGGTACGGGCAGGAGAAAGCCAAGCCCGGGACCCTCGTGTGAGCCAGCCGGCCTCGACCTGACCGCCTCAACGCCATTCAGAGATCACCTCACTGCCTCTCATTTGCCTTACCCAGACGCACTGTCACCCTGCACCAGCTTTGGCCCTCAGCACTTTCTTTCTCCCGTCTCCGCGTCCCCTTCACCCTCAAAAACCTGACTGAGGAGACATTCTGGAGGGTTCCGGTCCCACTGTGTGTCCCCTGGCGCTCCCGCCCACGGAGAGCCAGGCACCAATCCTCAACGGCACCTTGGTGGCCTCCCCCTGCCGTGACTGCCCCCAGGCCGGGAACCATCAGGGAAGGGAGCTGCCGTCCAATTCCCACGGACAAGTGGCATGAGAACAGGAAAGGGGACTTCCGTACAGGGTGATCCAGAAGTATGACGAAGCGGTGGTCAGCCTGCCACCCGCAGGCCCACCAGGCACCTGGTGAAGAGGACGCCTCGCGCATGTGCCGCGCGGGGAACATGCAGTTGACACTTGAAATATTCCCTGAGGGAGTGGCTGTCGGGGGAGGGGGAGAAGGAGAAAGGAAGCTTACCGTGTCAGAGATGCATCCGAGGATCACAATCAGTTCTATGCTGCCAAAGATTAAAAAAAAAAAAATTAAAAATAAACAAAAAAATACGAGGGGCCAAGAGGAAGACATTCGTTCTGCAATGAAATCTTTTAAAGTCTCAACCGCTACTACTCATCACAAGTGAAAGTCAACCATTTGTAAATTGTTTCCCCTCCTCCTCCCTCTCCCTTAACGGTCCACCTTCTCTCTCAGGCCAGAGCCTGGAAAACTAACCCAGTATGATGGTCCAGTCGAGGGAGTCCACGGGCGTGGCTGACGCGGGGCCCCAGGTGCGGACGTGGAGGACAGGCCTGCGGGAGGAGCCGGCCACCCGGTCCGCGGGGGCCGCGTCCATGCCCACCGCACTCAGCTGCTTGCCCTGTGGGATCCGTAGGAAACGGAAGGTGGGGATTGCCAAAAGCGCTTCTCTCTCATTAAAACAAGCAGTAAAAGCGTGTCCTATTGTTTTGCACAAGGTGTTTGATTTTATTTTTTATGGGAAACCAAGGGAAAAAGCACATCGCGATCCATTCGAGTGTTTAACTGTCGTGGCTCATTTTCTATTCGTTAGCACTTGTGTGACAAAGAGCTCAGACCCGACTTCTCTCGGCACCCGGTTACCAATGTGTCACTTATTCCAAGAACCCAACTATGCCCTTAGGTAGAAAGAGTTTACTCATGTGTCTACTAGCAAGCAGGCGGAGCGGGGCTGAAGATCACGCCAGCTCCCAGAGGGCCCACCTGCCACCGGCGTCGGCAGCCACCTGGACGTACCGCAGTCGTCCACAGAACCCAGAGAGCAAGGAAGAGGTGTATGGGAGCTGCACGTTTACATGTGTTTTGAGCTATGCTTAGGACACAACTGGAAAGCCATCAATCTTCAAAGGCCTCAAAAATACTTTTATAATCGTAACAAGCGCACACTCTTAGTTGGGTTATTCAAAATGGCACAAACACGGTCTCCATGGAGGTGGTACGCTGTGCTTATTGGCGCAAGTGGGGGGGCGGGGGGGAGGGATCTTTTTTCTCACTTGTAATGACTTCCTATTGGAAAGGCATTTGACAGCCAGGGACAGGAGCTGGGGTGGGTAGTTTTGTGGGAAAGCAGAACTGCAGTTAGCTTTAGCATAAAAAGAAAAATCCTTGTTTTTTTTTTTGTTGTTGTTGTTTTTGTTTGTTTTTAATGTATGTGTAATCCAAGGACAATGAGACTTTACCAGACCAGGAGGTAAGATGGACACTAAAGTTTAACCATGCTCCTTCTCTTGCAGCTTGGAAAGCTCTGTGGGCTCATGCTGAGGGCTCACGGCACCCTGGGACCGCTCTGGACAATTCAGGGCCTGGTTCCCCCAGCCCTGTGTGCACTGCATTGGTGACACACCTTGAGGAAGGGATGGGTATTCACAGAACACTTGGGTTAACCCTGTAGGATAAACACAACTGGTTCTGTTATTAACTGATTCTGGGGATGGAGGGAGTGGGTAGAGCAACAGCAACAGGTTTTTTCCCAACTTGCCCATTCACAACATTATACTTCAGGCCAAGACACACGGGTCATCAGACTGAACTGTGTGCAATAGGAAAAGTCCAGAGAAACAGGAGGCGGCAAGGTCACGTGGCTGCAGGACCCAGCCCGCACCTTAGTTCCCAATCTGGTCTGCAGTCCATCGGATCACGCTTTGGGCGCAGGCAGGTTACAGGGAATGGGAGAGGAGAACACTTCCTCAGCACTTGGGTTTTGGATTCAGGAGGCAGAAGGGAATGGAGTGGGAGGGGGAATTAGAGTTCAGGCCAACACCACGATAGTCTGGTAGCAAAGAAATGAAGTACAACAGGTTTTACTGTTGAGCTGCGTTCAGTCTCTACAGCACGTACAGATGTTAGTCCTTGGAGGCCAACGTGACTCCTGATCAGTGTGGTGGGGAACGGGGGCTGCCGCAAACAAGCACTTGCGAGCTCTGCACAGATCCGTACTTCTTTAAAACAAAATGAGAGGGAATATGAAGCCCCTGGTCTGATAGAAAGCCCCACTGGATTCTTTGGATGCATGTAGGAAGTTGCCTGTGTAGTCTAAAGACTGGTGGGAACACCTACATCAGACCTTGTTGTGAGACAGGTGGATTTTTTATTTTATTATATGCAGGTGAGTGTTGAAACTGTTAAAATTCCAATTTGTTTTCATTCAGTGTTAGTTCTAAACATAGCAAACCCCCTCCAGGTGCTATCAGATGACCAGTTACTGCTTAGTTAACTAGGTGTAAAGTCTGACATATACATTAATGTCAATAGTTTATTACACGTTGTGTAAAATGGACTCTAGTTTAATAACGGGGAGAAAGGATTAGGTTGCTCCTGAAACTGACTGTAGAGCATGTACAATGATTTTACTGGATTCTGTTCAACTGTAATCAATGACAAGGATGTATGTTGTAGACAAAGTTGCAGAATTAAAAAGAAGTCTGCTTTTAATTTATTCTTTTTGTATTAAGAATTTGTATAGTACCTTTACATTTTGCAAAACAGTGTTGTCAACACTTATTAAAGCATTTTCAAAATGAAAAGATCTCAGCTGCCTCTCGGAGATTTTGTTTCTAAGTGATAATGCTCTGGGACTCTAATTCGGGTGCCTGTGGCTTTGTGGAACTCTTTTTTTTTTTTTTTTTTTTTCTCACTCAGTCGTAAGCTGGTGTCCCTATTGGCTTGCGAGATACAGACGAGCTGTCTGTGGTCGAGGCTACTTCTCCCTTACTCTGATGGCCTTGCTAATGATACGAGATAATACATCCTCAATCACGTATTCCTGCCACAAAAAGGGATCTGAGGTTAGAGGTCAGTCTCTGTCCATTCCCAGTAGTTCGCCGTATGCGGTTCATGTCAGGCGTGGGTCCTGTGCCCACGGAACAGTACGTGGTGGAAGAAACCCTGAGGGATCGTGGGCTTTGGAGGCCATCCGTGGGCTCTGCACCCGGCAGGGACACGGCAGGAAGAGGATGCTCTTCACCAGCGCCGCTCCTTGGCCTGCGCTCGGACCCAGGCACCCACCATCTGCGTGGCATCGCCAGCGCAACAGCCTGCGGGGCCCGCGGGCACAGACAGCTCCCGAGGTCTGGAGGCCAAGAGCACCCCCTGCACGGAGAGCCCGAGCCAAAGCACCGGCCGTGCTGAGCGAGCCTAACCGCTGCCAAGGATGAGACAGTCCAGAGAGCACAGAGCAGGCCAGGAGCGAGCCCGTAGGACACTGCGCTTCCGAAGCCTTTCGGGAAAGCAAGCCGTGGCTTGGTACCGCAAGGTAATCAGCGCTCACGTCAGGCGGAGATCTTCCGTAAGCTTTTACGTCTAAATGTGTCACAGCTCCGGAAATAAATCCGGCGTCTCCTCCTGAAGCTCTGACTGTCCAGGGCTGGCACACGAAGACCTTTCTTTCCCTTGTCCCCACCTGGACGCCGCGCGCCGCCCTTACTCAGTGCTGACAGAGCGGTTCCACGAAGCATTAAAAATAGCCCTCGCCTCCTGCCGCGTCCTCCCAGGATCCCAGGATGCCAGAGCCGAGAGCTCGCACGCAAACTCCTCTCCGCGGCGCGGCGGGGACCACTGGCGGGGCTGAGGAGCGTCACCCACTGCGAGTCTGGGGAGGAGTCCGGGGTCTTCGAGAGCTCACGCTCACACAGGGGAGACCCAGGCACACAACTACCACGCGAGGGGAAACAAAGCTGCCAACGTTCAAGGCAAGGAGACGATTCAGGTGCGTCCAAAGGGGAAGAGACCACCGCATGTCGACGGCGTGTCACTGCCACCCGCGTCCAGGAGCCGGCTGGTGGCAGACGTGGCCGTGAAGAGGGAAAGAACCTGCTACGCCCTCTTCCCCTTGCACAGTACCCCCCCGACCCCCACAGCCGCCGTCCCTCCAAAGAGCAGGAGTCCACACAGTGCCAGGCCGACAGAGCCTGTGTGTTTACAGCTGCATCAAGATTTTTATCAGAAGCCCATTTCTGGGGACACCCGGGTGGCTCAGTGTGAGTGTCTGCCCCGGTTGTGATCCTGGGGTCCTGGGATCGAGTCCCTTATCCCTGCTCTGAGGGGAGCCTACCTCTCTCCCTCTGTTTCTTATGAATAAAATATAAAAAAAAATTTCTCTCCAGAAACTATCCCTACACACAAGTAGGTTCCTTTTGTTTTTCATTCAGTCATGCGTTTTCTAGCAAACTCCAGCCACCCTTTCGTTCCCACGCTTTTCAAAACCACTGCTGTCAAGGTCAAGGGGATGCCCAGGTATGATGGTTAACTCTGTGCTCAGCTCGTGAGACTCACCAGCAACGCAACACAGCGGATCACCTCGCGGCCTTCACTGGAGCGCCTGGTTTTCCTGCTCATGGCCGTCGGGCTCCTGTTTCCAGCCTCCCCGGCTGTTCTCACCCCTCTCGGTGTGTCCCAGCTCTGCCCTTGGGCTCCTCCCCTCCACCGTCCACCACACTCCAGTAGCCCACCCCTGGCCTCATGGTGTGAAGGGTCATCTCGGGGCCCTGACGCCTGTCCTCAGCCTGCATCGCTGAACGGGTCCATCCACTGGAGGCCAACACGCTGACAGGCCAGAGCCCCCGTCTGACACTCCCTCCCTCCCTTCCGAATCTGCTCCCACCACCTTCCCTCAGCTCAGCTACAGGCGACTGCAATGGCCAGGCTCAGGCTAAAGATCCCCCATCATCCAGCCATCTTGCCAACACCACTGGACGATCACCCAGTCCTCTCCTCGCTTACCTCCTATCTGCAGCAAACTGAAGAGATGCAGTTCCCTGGTCCTGAAGAGACTTCTATCGGGGGTACAGGGAGGGGACGCCAGTCACAGAGCACGTGACACGGTGCTAAGGAGCAGAGTTGGCCCGGGGGAGGCTGTGCTTTGCTCGCCTCCAGGGCAGTGGATTGCTGATCGGCTGCGCAGACTGGCACCAGCCCACACGGACGGCTGCAGCCAGGTGAGGAGAGGCAGCAGGGCCGGGTCGGGAGGGTGTCCTGAGGGCAGCCGGGCGCTCGCTGCCATCAGGCCCCTCTGGCAGGCCTGGAGGACACTGACAGACGGCGCAGCTTGGTTTTGTAGCTCGGTGGGGCAGGAGAGGAGGGTGACTACCGCAGAAGGAGGTCTTGGGGAAGAGTGATGGTGATGTGAAAACGGGATCTATGGGGAAAAGCAAAGCAGAGGAGGCAGTGATGTAGCAGCCACTGCAGGGACAGACAGGAGGTCCTCCAGAGATGGACAGACAGAGCAGGCAGCGAGGAGGGAGCCAGCAGGGCCAGGCCCTGGGGACCAGGCAGCGGGTCAAAGGCAGGTTTCCCCACGACCTGTCAGCCCCAGGGCGGGGGGACTCTGGTCATCAGGGAAAACATCTCAATGTCACGGGGATGCATGCGAGCCTGGGGGTGCAGGACGACCTGGGTCCCCCTCCCCTTCGTGTAGGCGCCACCCATCCGGCTGTGTTTAGGATCCAGAGTCCAAGGCCACATGCGTGATTTTACCAGAGACGGCCGTCCATGGAAGGGCCCGCCCGAGGCTCTAAGGTCAGAGGGGCCCGGCAGAGCTACCGCTACATCGAGCAAGCCCATCTAAAGTTTTTAGATTAAAAAAATGTCATAAAGGACAAAAAGACACGGGGATCTTGTTGGCCCACGTGGGTGTAAGGGGAGTCACAGGCCCAGAAGGAATAGCAAGTCAGAGCCTACCTCCCCCAAAATGACAAAGTCACGATCGTCTCTCTTCTCAAGTACATCTCACATCCCTAACAGGTATTTAGGAGTTTTTCCTCCCAAAGTCGTTTCTTGTTCTAACGAAGATCAGGGGAAAACCCCAGGGAAGGCCCAGAGCTAGACACTTCCGTCTAATAGACGGAGGACAGAATCTTTGCGGCTGGCCAGAGGCACTCCTCTGGGTCTCCAGTACCTGGTTGTCTTCGACTGCCTTAACCATCAGCCTGAGGGAGGGCTTTTCTGCAGCTGAAGTGACCTGCTGCCAGCATCCGCTGACCTCCCTCAGACGCAGTTACGTGCACTTACACCCCAGCAGGACGAGGCCAGGTCCCATCCTACCCAGGATCAGGCAGCTGCACCCACAGAGCACCATCCCACACCCACCGCAAGTCTCAAGGACTTTGAAAGCCAAGAAATCAGAGTAACGAACATATTGCTTAGGGACTGAATCCAGCGGCATATATGGGAACACCTGGGAAATGACCCCGTAGTACTCTCCTAAAACAGGAGGCCCAGAGAAAGGCAGCTGCGACGGTTAATTTTGTTGTGTCGACATGACTGGAACACAGGGTGCCAGATGTGCGTGCACACTCTCTCCCTCGCTCCCTTGCTCTCTGCCTGACTGCTGAACCAGGCTATTGATCTTCTTCTTCCCTTCAGAGTAGGATTTAGACCATTGGCTTTCCTGGGTCTCGAGCATTTGGACTCCAACTGGAATTTCTACCATCAGTTCTCTGGGGTCTCTAGCTTAGAGACAGCAAGCATATCACGGGCCTTCTCAGCCTCTGTAATCACAGGACCCAATTCCTTATAATACACATATATTCATGTAATCATATGTAATCGCTACATTTCAACATATATTGATATATTTACATCATTCATATTATAGAGACACACGTACATACATACAGCTCCCATTGGTCTTTCTCCGGAGGACCCTACCAAAGCAGCTCGAGCTTTATACAGTGACTCCACGAGACCACCCAAGAACAGCCCTGCCACCTTTACCATGTGTCTCTCACCGTCAGGGCTGCAGGATGGCTGCAAAGCATCTGAAGTTCAGAATCACTTTCCAGAAAAGAACAAAGGGCAGAAGCCGTCCGTCAGCGAAGTCTATTTCTTGCTCTTAGAACAGCAGGAGCTTTCAGAAGTCCCACCCAACAGACTTCTCTCCACAGGTTATTGGCAGAACATGTCACATAACCAACCCTAACTTCAAAGCGTCCTAGGAGACCAGGGAGTTTTAACTGCACGCTGCAACTCTGAACTATTAAACTTCTGTGAGCAGAGGAAGAGAATGAAAACAGGGCGAGCCACTAGCAGTGTCTACACCAGACATACACACGGCATACAGACTCGCACACCAAAGAGAAAACTGCCAAGTCTTCAATACGAGAATAATCTATTAAAACTAAAGTGTAGCGAAAATGCAAAAACTCTCAGGACTTCCTCTTTCAGATCCTACGTCCTTGAGCCACACCAGCACGAGGAGTTACCTTAAGACTGACACATGATCTGATGTTTATGCGACCTGGCACAGGTAACAAGGATTATGTTGATATCTGAGCTAGTTAATAAGGTTCTCTCCCCTTTGCATAAAAAGGAATGTAGCACAGAGGCGAGCCACAAGAGAACATCCAAACGGACAGCAAGCACATGAAGGGAAATGCAAATTAAAGCCACAGCATAATACCATTTACCCACCACAAGGGCTAAAATAAAAATGACAGAGGGTATGTCCTGTGTGGCCAGAACGTGGAAATCTCGAATCCTGCCTGTGGGAGTGTCAACTATACGAGCCCTTTGGAAAGTTCCTGGACAGAATCGAATACAGCAGAGTCTGTGTATAGCCCAATGTCCCAGACATTTCGCCCCATGGTGTGTGCCCTACGGAGATTCATATTCACCCAAGAACGTGTACACAACGTTCATACAATCACTGGAACCAACTCAGAGGTCTATCGATGATGAAACATAAATCGTGGGATGTAGTGATGAGAATGAGTGACCACAACTATACACACGTCATGAGGATCAGAAACCAGAAGAAACCAAACATAAAAGTCAGGCACATTATCAGAGTCCGCTTACAAGTGAGATTACAAACCAGCCAAAGCGAGCCTACTAGTGACTGCTAATGGGAACTGATTTCTTTTGGGGCTGAGGCAATGTTCTGAACTGAGATCGTGGTGTGGTGGCACAACTATGAACACCCTAACTTCACTACACAGTTTAAATGGATGAACTGTACGACATTTACTACATTTCATAGCAGTAAAGTTTTTTTGTTTGTTTTTTTGTTCTTTAGTGCTATTAGACATTGGGACCCTGGTTGTGACCAGAAGGGGGTATGAGATTTCTGGGGTGTCAATAACACTATCTTTCCCGACTTGGGTGCTAGTTACTTTGAAAAACCTGTATCTTCTGATTTGTCCATTTTGCTATTAACACTATTGCTTAAAGTTTTACATGAAGAGAACCATAATCCAAGCTCTCCCTGAGCCTTGGGAAGTAATCTCTAAAGGCCTGAGCAAACCCTGGATATTTGACGCATGTTACTGGTCTCTACGTATCCCTCTCTGCCTCAACCCGACCTCTCCACCTCTCATTTATTTTATACCGCATTTCATCTTGCTTTATACAGGACAGCCGGCATAAGGCGGTCACCTATCCACACTGCCAACTACATGCTGCGGTTGTGGTTATTCTCCTCTTGGTGGACAGAAGAATTACTGCTTCGGAAGTATTTAGCATTTGAAAGGTTGTATCATCTGCTAAACTCCACACTAACCTTGAACACGCAAGTGTTCTCTCTGCACCTCTGTATCTAAAGAGCTTTTTAAAAGTAGAGTCCTTTTGGGCAGCCTGGGTGGCTGAGGGGTTTAGCACCGCCTTCAGCCCAGGGCCTGATCCTGGAGACCCAGGATCGAGTCCCACGTCGGGCTCCCTGCATGGAGCCTGCTTCTCCCTCTGCCACTCTCCCTCTCTCCCTCTCTCTGTCTCTCATTAATAAATAAAATCTTTAAATAAAAACTTAAAAAATAAAAGTAGAGTCCTTTTGCCCTGAAATCATCTTCCAGGCCATTTCCATCCTTACCTCTACTGATCATTGATAGTTTCAATCCATGGTTTTCAAACTACTAGTCACAGCCCACTAATGCGTTGTACACCAGCCTGCAGTCACAGCCAGCATATGTTTTAAAGGGATACAAGAGAAGAGGCTGGGAATGCTTCTGCTGCAGTGGTTATTGGATGTATTACGTGTTTGTTACTGCTTACTTGGAGCTGTGGTCCCAAAGTTTCAAAAGCAACAGCTCTAACACTCCTGCTTCACCAGAGGGCAGAACCTGTAGCCCAGGCTCAGATGGCGACACCGAGTCTGCAACTGCTCCTAAGCCTTAAAGAGCAGTCTGATGGGAAAGGCAGTTTGGCTTCGGCAAGCTGTCAAACCGGGAGTCCCAAGAGGCATGCAGAGCAGACTGCGCAAAGGACTCTTGTTCGTCATGGGCGGAAGCTCAGTGAACACTTCCAAGGCTACCGCTAAACTCGACAAGCAGCTCGAAACTTCTTAGCTGCTCTCCACGGTGAAAGCAGGTGTCCGGCCTGAATGCTTTGAGGCCAGGCCGAGGACGATTTCAGAGCTGGTGCTTCAAGGTGGGGAGGAGACTTGCGGGATGGAGCCGCCTGGTTCAACAAAGCAATGTCCACGGGCAACGCAAGGCCTAGTAGTTCCAGCAAGTCGCACCAAGGATCTTGGAGTTTACAACGGGGGAAGAGTAAGTAGGTAATCAAAGCTTTCAGAAGACACTGTTCTGGCAAGTTTAAAAACAAAAAAAGCAACTCATTTTTTAAAATGATCATGGCTCCAAAATCTTGAATGGGGTCAGCTCACACCGCGGCCGCCGCCGCCATCCACACTGCTTCCCCCCCTAGCTATTCCACACCACCAGAACATATTTTTAAATTTCAAAAGATTTTTAGGATATACTGTTAACCATTAAAGTACTAGCGTGTGGTCATAATTCAGCCAATGGAGCTACGGGGTCTGTGATGAAAACCAGTTGCCATAACAGTGTTCCCACAATGACCCCTCGGGGGACTGGCGCTGGCTCTTCACACTCCGGACAGCTGGAAACTCTTACACAACTAGGCCGTGAGAAAGTGCTTGCAGCTCTGGACTCCCAATATGATCCCATACCATACATTTCTACCGGATAAAGTTGGGCTGCGAGGGGCTCCACGGGAGTGCACTGGGGGAGGCCCATCTCCCAGACCCTCAGACAAAGGAAATCGCCATACTGCTACTTAATGCCCCCTTTCACTGAAGCCGCCCCTCTAAGCTCTACCACCTTCTGTGTTACAGCATTAAAAGGGGGAGATGGTGTGGCTGAAAAGGGGCCAGTGATAGGAATCCCCAAATTCAAACCTACCAAAGACTCTGAAACCCTGTACCGTGGTCTTTTCTAAACTGTTCACTTTCAGAATTGCTTTCTTTCCAATAAAAAAAGACAGCTGTAGTTCTCAAGTATTTACTGAGGTCAAAACCCAGGGCAATCTGAAGTGTGAGGGCAGGTCAGGAAATCACCAGATGGAAGAACTTACCCCCCAAGAAGCCCTGGTGCTATCAATCCTATTTCCTATTCCTCCCAGTTCTCACTGAGCTCAGAGCAAATCCCAAGTTCTGTGACTCGGGACAGCTGCCTTCCCAGCTCGCGTCTCTCCAGACCATCCCCACCCTCCTCAGGAGACCTAAACCATCCTCGTTCTCTCTCCCTCAATTATCTTTGGCCTCAACTTCATTTTCCTAATTTCCCCCAAAGATTGAAAGCACAGCCATGGCTTCCAGGTCGTTACAGACTCTGTGCTGTAATGCTAAAATATGCTGCTTGGTCTCTGCAGTTGGCAAGAGCACTCCCAGGAAATGCAGCATCACCTCTAAGAGAAAACCAGCACTGCATTAAATTTGAATCCAGAAAGAACTCCCTTGGACAGGAGTCTCAGCTGGCAGTAAAGCAGAAAGGGAAGAATGTTTACTTTAGGGCTCTGAGTGATTTTTAAAGGATGCTTTTATTATTTTAAAAATAGCTAAAACCATTAATAGAACTAAAACTAAAAAACACAAGCATGCAGTATCTGCTGAACTAAAATTTTCATGATTTGGAGAACACGAGAGGTCACTCTTCAATTTAGCCACATGCATACTCACAGTTACCAGAAGACCTTTAATTTCAGGGAAACGGAAAACTTTTCTAAGAACCTGCTCCCATTTACCCAAGCCCCAAATGGTTGACATTGACAGACTGTGGAATGTTACCGTCCCACCCCACCCACCCCGCCAAACGTTCTATCCATACAGATCAATTCTGGAAGGCACAGGTGTCACATGATCGTTTCTTCTTTATGTGGAGCGTTATTTAACAGCAAATGGAAGATGACACGAAATCAATGGACTGCCATGCTGCGGTCTGTGAACAAAGCAATTTGGGGAGTATTCATTCAACACTATGTATCAACCAGTCCGACACAAGAATACATAACTCGAGTCTAGATTATCGTCCTGTCTTATGAAAGTCTATCTCTCATTTGCCCTGGAGTAAGCTCTCCTAAGCCCTAATTTAATCATAAAAAATGGTTTCCAGGGGCGCCTGGGTGGCTCAATGGTTGAGTGACTGCCTTTGGCCCAGGGCGTGATCCCGGAGTCCCAGGATCGTGTTCCACATCGGGCTCCCTGCATGGAGCCTGCTTCTCACTCTGCCTGTGTCTCTGCCTCTCTCTGTGTCTCTTGTGAATAAATTAAAAAAGAAAAAGAAAAAAAGAAATGGTTTCCAAAGTGTGAAGGGGGGTAGGGAGTGAGCCTGATTCAGTTCAGGAGGGCGGGCTTCGGCCACCCTGTGCAAACACCCAGCAGAAATGATCCGATCGGCACAGCCAACTGCAAGAGGCTTTCCAGCCCTCCCCAAAGGGGCCACAGTAGGGGATGGTGAATCTGTGTGTAGCTACCCCCACCTATGACCCAGCTGACTCTAGCTCCTACCACGTCCTCTCACCTTTTCAACTCTAAACTGGCTGCAAGTGGGGCAGTCAGAGCACAAAACAGTCCCTGCTTAGTAACGGCTGTTGCTGCCAGCACCCTGTTGTTGGTGTTACCCTGACATGAACACACACTGCCCCTCAGCACGGGGTTCAGGAATACTACTGTGACAACACTCTAGCAACAAGGACACAAGGACCAATATTCACTGAGCTCTTAACTGCCAGGCGGTGTGGTAAGCATTTTATTTGACTTGAACACCACAACAGCACGCTGAGGTACAGTCCGATTCCTCAAGACCACTTGGAGATGGGGCAAATGAGGCGGAGATGGGGTAGGTGACACCCAGGGTCATGCACTCATGGGGGGAGAGTGGGAATCTCCAGCTCGGCAGTGCTGACTCAGGAGTCCCCCCTTACTGCTGTCCGACACCCCACTTCACCTGGGCAGGTCCACTCCATTCACCCACCTTCCTCTATTAACTGAGTCCTCTCAGCTTGCAGAGCGCAGCAATTCATCACCAGTATCTGGGTAGGACACTGTGTGCAATTCAGAAGTCCTTGTCTGTGCCAACTCAGACCCATGACCTACTGTCTCGGGCAGTGACCAGAGTCCTGGCACCTTGCTCCTCTGCCCAGCGGCGTGGAGTCTGGAGGAGCAGTCAGCACAGGCCAGGCCAACGGGGAGACTCGCAGGCAGTCCTGGTCGGGGAAGAACCAGTGGCATCACAACGTCCCTGTCCTTGGCTAGCTTGACAATCCACTATCTCACCTTGAACCTCGATGCATTGGGGTTCCTTAACTTAAACTTCTATTGATATAACATACCATCTTTTTTGAACTTCAATTTCCTGTTAATTCTTTCTGTCCCGAGAGGTGACAGATACTAATATTTACACTCCTTAGAAGGTAAAAGCAAGCCTTGAAATGCAAGAAAAACAACACTTGAGTTAACAGTAATAACATTTACATTCCAATTCTATTGCAAGATGGCAAAAGTTCAGCAACGTTTAAGGACTATAAAGTTTCATTAAATGGTTCCATATTTTTGTTGAAATATATAAAAATACTTTTTATAAATGCTACATAAAAGACAATGTGAAAATTATCATATTTTACAGAAAAAATTAAGTCCATCCTTAAATGTTCCTTTTTAATCATCTAACTGCCAACTCTCAGGTCTAGAGGGAAGAGGTCACGTTAGACCCCCTTCTGTGACAGTTGTCTACACATTTAAATTCGAGGAGAAGTCTTCAGAATTTAATTTCTTGCCTATTTATAGTAAATGACACAAAAATCAGTTTGCAGCCAGAGGTGACAGGAGAGCCAACACCATTTCTTATAACCGAGAGAGTAGCATGGGGAGAACGGAACCACAGGAGGCTGCACTGTTCTTCCCTCGCTCTTGCTGGTGATTCCTGAAGTCGGTACCACGTCCACTGCAGTTTCTTGTTACTTAGACACCACACAGATATCACAGTGCATTGTACTCCACACATTTTGATGGATCTGTAGGAAAGTGCTTCTGGCAAATGGTCATTAACCTCTTCAATCCCTAAGAAAACAAGAAAAGCAAAGACTGGTTATGATATGGCTGCACTGTCCTGAAGTGCCCATCTCTATGCTGGTTTGCCCATGTCCCCCCTGAAATGCAGCAGCCCCAGTGACACCACTCAGATAGACGCACATGGAGAGAAGGGTCTGTTCACGTGCACCCAGGATACACTGAACACAGAGCAAAACCGTCCCCAACAATAACAAAAGTTCTGGCAACAACCCAAATGTTCTGAGGGAATATATGAATAAGCTTTAGTATGCTCACAAATGGAAAGTTTTACAGCAGTAAAAATGAATTAACTAGAACTCCAGCAGGTTCCAGTAGAGTTGAGCCCAAACGGCCCAGCTAACACACCCACACTAGGTACCCAGACAGCAGCTATGTATCTAGCAAGTGCTACGTATGTACCATCCTCTCAAGAATTAAGAACCACGCAAATCATCCGCCCTGTTCTATGGGGGAATTCTGTTGATGAGAGACTCTGGATGAGAATAAATGATGTACATAAATCTCAGAAACAATGTTGAATGTAAAAAAATAAAGTGGCAAGGGCTACGTAAGTATGTCATTTTAATAAAACTGAAAAACAATTTAAAACAAAATATATGGCTTATAAATAACCTAGCATGGTAAAATTACTTTTGAAAAAGCAAATGACAAATTCAGACTTTCTGGGGTAGAGGAGGAAAACTGTCAGTGATCTTCAGCATGTCCTAGTTCTTAAGCTGGGAGTAAGGCCTTTAGATAGATTTTTTTTTTTTTATCTCATAACTTACATATTACATGTATTCTTTTGTATTACAAAATAATACATGATAAAAACATTCTAATATAATCATAAGGACATAATCCAGCATCGCAAACCTCACCCGGCTAATCCTTCAGAGCTCAGTGGACAGACTCCTGTGCTGTCTCTGTCCTGTACCTCTGGCATCCGTTACCACACTCTGGTTTTTTTCAGGCAACTACATCACACATGTATTCGGGTCTCACAAATTTCAAGTGCTTTTTATCTCTTCTGCAGTTCGGCCAGTTCTTGACCCATCTATAACTTTGTAGTGACTTTTTAAACTGCTGACAAGAACTGTCACTATTAGAATTCACTCGGTCTCTTTCAGCTCATCCTTCGGAGTCTGTGAGCTTCCAACATCCTTAGTTGGCATTTAGTTTTTAGTTATCTCTCTGCGCTTTCTCATCCACCACTGAGCAAACATACCCCTAAGTCATTATCCAAATTCACCAACAGGAGAGGGACATGACTAGAAACCTGCAACACGTCACTACAGATCTCTTCAGAACAATTCCAGGAAGAGCTGTGCCTATTAACTCTTTTTTTTTTCTACCAGTAAACAAAACAAGACGACGCTCTACCCAATGCTTTACTGCAATCTATATATAAATCACCATCACCAAGAATAGCAGCACTTAATTTTAATGACCCACAAGGCAGTATTTGGCACAAACTATTTTAAGGTTTCTCACCTTGGATACAGAAAAACTGAAGTCACCCAGCTAATTATCACAGTAACAAGAAGAATGAAATCCTATCACAAGCCAAAGGCTGACTATGGTCAGAGCTGTATCGGATACTGAATATGAACATGTATACAGCACACTGCCTGCTTAATTAAGATTCTCCCAGGATTCATTATCTTTCCTCAAAATGATACAATGAAATATCATCTGCTCTTAAAACAAGAACGACGACAACAAAAAGTCCCTGCAAAATCTCTTTGGTGCCACAGTAGTAACTAGACAACACAAATAGAAATCCCTTCAAATATATACTGAACTAGAATCTAACATATTCAACATCTTGAGAATCATGATTTTCAAACATTTTACTTCAAGTTTTTCAAAGATTCAAAGAGCATCCACATCATGCTACTTAAGAACTAGGTATGTGGAGGAAGGTTACGTTTCAACTGACTTCCAAGATGACCTCTGCACGCAGTGCCAAGAAAGATCATTTGCCTGCCTTGCTCTTCATTCATGTGGCGTCCCCTGTGCTGATCAGGTCCTTGGTTCAGAATGAAGACCCTTCCCTCTCACAGTCCAGCTTCTCCCGGTGTGAATTCTAATCATCTATACACAGGACTGTAATCTGTAGCCCTGGAAATATACGTGATAGCACGAGTCTGGCACCTTAAATTTTCCAAATCAACAGGTGAGAAGGGAGAGGGCTAAGAGCGAGCACCCCAAGGAAACGCAGGCAGCCTTAGCCACCGACACAGGGCAAGAAGATCCCGAGCGCATACAAGGCAAGCCAGTGTCCAGACTGCTGGACGTAGTTTTTCCTGTAAGAAATGGAATCCTGGCTATCGGCTCCTTATAGGAGATATCTGTGATGCTTACTTAACCTCACTAAGCAGATTCTAGGATTTAAAAATAAATACCAGTATCCTGTCTGAAATCTTAGCTGCCAAAAGGTTGTGAAATTCAAGTCTGAGTCATAAATAGTTACCATAAAACATTACGATACATTTTAGCAGAAAGGATTGATAGTACACAGCACCAATTTTTCAAGGGGTGAAATGTCAGGACAGCATATGGTTATTTTCCAAATGGATACCAATCTTTTCAATTAGATCCCTCGGGATTTCAGTTTTAAACTGCTTGAGGATGCTTAAACCAGTAAAACAATGAACTTGCTTAGCTTAGCTTATTGCAAATAGCTTCTTAAAAACTGGTGCTACCTTTCAACATAATTTTTATTTCCATGAAAGCAATACATTTATTTAAGAAGTCTTTATTCAGAGGCTACAGTGTGCCAAGTACTGTTCTGGGCAGAAAATACAGGAAATACAAAGAAAAAATTCCCACACTCATTGAGATTATATTCTGAGGGAACACAGACAAGAAAAATGAGTATCTTTAACACCTAATGTTAGATGATAAATGCTATGGAGAAAAATACAGCAGGGAAGGGGTGTGTGGATATGGGGAGTGGCCAGAAGGGCATTTTGGCTTTTACTCCAAGTAAACCAGGAAACCACTGCAGACCTCTAAGCAAGAGAGCATCATAATCTGATTCATATTTTAACTGCATTGCTCTGATACTGTGAAGATACTGAAGAGGGCAAGGATATGGGCCACCTGGCTGGCCCAGTCAGAAGAGCATTCAACTCTTCATCCTGGGTTGTAGATTCAAGCCCCATGTTGGGTGTAGAGATTTTTTTTTTTAAGATTTTTTTTATTACTTTTTAAAAGATTGATTGATTATTTATTTATTTATTATTATTATTATTATTTTTTTTTTTTTAATGAGAGACAGAGAGGCAGAGACACAGGCAGAGGGAGAAGCAGGCTCCATACAGGAAGCCCGATGTGGGACTCGATCCCGGGTCTCCAGGATCACGCCCTGGGCTGAAGGTGGCGCTAAACCACTGAGCCACCCGGGCTGCCCAAAATTTTATTTATTTTTTATTTTATTTTTTTAAATTTTTATTTATTTATGATAGTCACACAGAGAGAGAGAGAGAGAGAGAGGCAGAGACACAGGCAGAGGGAGGAGCAGGCTCCATGCACCGGGAGCCCGACGTGGGATTTGATCCTGGGTCTCCAGGATCGCGCCCCGGGCCAAAGGCAGGCGCTAAACCGCTGCGCCACCCAGGGATCCCTTTATTTTTAAGTAAAGAGCAAGAATAAGAGCTCAGAGTCCAGGCAGGAGACCTGCAGTAATCCAGGTAAGAGAGGCTGGTGGCTGAGCTCACATGGCACCAGCAATAGTGGTGAGAAGGGACCAGATCACAGATTTACTCTGAATGTAGAACCATCAAAGATTGCCGACACACAGGTTATGGGCTGACATAGAAAAATAATGCCATGTTTCGTGTATACATGTTTTTTAAAGTCACCTATTACTTAAATAATATTCTTCTGCCTCACCCTTTCCAATCCCTAAATTCCACTACCCCCAGAGGCAACCACTTTAAATCTGTTTCTTCTATTTACTGCCATCTTTCTAAATATTGACAGAGCTTGATTATTTTTGTCTCAAAATAGTCTGTACTGACTTCCTACTGTGAAAACGGAGGCTTAATCCTCTTACACCACACCCGCTGGCCCCTCACAGGCGCACACACACCTAAACACTTTTTTCTTCCTTATCCTCCCCAATCACAATTCCTAGTGAATGCAACACGCAGGATTTACTGTATACTGTCTACACAATTACTCGTAGCAGAGCCACACGGTATATTATGATGATATTTCCTTTCGTATTTTTCCCCATCTTTTTGCTTATGTAGATACTACCAATTTACTCTCCACCAGTAGACTCCTCTCAATATGACTGAACATAACAGGTCATAGATCTGTTCCATTTTTCTCCTGGAGCCCTCTACATGTTCTGACCTAGAACAAATGAATTCCAGGACAGATCTCTCTGTACTGCTACTATTCTAGAGCCTCCCCTTCCCCTCCAACCTGGCACCTCCTTTTGATCCACTCCTGTGCTGGATCTTGTTTGCTGGACCTTTTTGGTTTCCCTCACTCACTGTGGCAGAGCACATCCTCAAGTACAGGCAATACAATATAGTGGAGTTAGGATTACTCGGGTTCAAATCCTAATTCTACCACTTCCTAGAGGTGTAACCTTGGGAACTAACTTCTCCATGGCTCAGTTTCTCCACTTATAAGACAAAGAAATTATACCATCAACCTCATATTGTTCCTCTAAAGTGCTAAAGGGAAGCACACAGAGAGCACAAAAGAAATGTTAGCTGTAATGATTCCAAAGAAGATGTGAGAGGTCACATTTTTAAGACATTTTGAGACTTGTCTGAAAATATCTTTAGCCTATATTCACACTTAACTGACAGTTCAGAGAAGAATGTAATTGAGTTGAAATTTTTTTCCTTGCTATGACACAGGTACTGATCCACTGTCTCCCAGCTTCCAGAACTGTTAATGAGAAGTACGATGGCATCTGAATTCCGGAGTTTCTGTAAATGATCTGTTTTTTCTTTTCTCCAGAATCATTTAAAGTCTTTTATCTTTGGCCTTCCAATATTTCATTATATTAGGTCTTGATGTGAGAGCTTTCCTGTTCATTTACTATATATTTACTGAGCTCTTTTCATTCTAGAACATTCCTATCCTTCAGCTCTGGGAAGTTTTTCTGCATTAATTCCTTATTTTCTACCCACCAATCACTCCGTTCACTTTTTCCGAGTATCTGAATAGTGCAGTCTTCTAGAATGATTCCCTCATTCTCTTATCCCTCTCTTTTAACTTTTATTTATTCATGAGACACAGAGAGAGAGATAGGCAGAGACATAGGCCGAGGGAGAAGCAGGCTCCATGTAGGGAGTCCGATGTATCTTTTAACTTTTGGATTTCTGCTATAATATTTAATTTCTAAGAGCAAATTTTGACTTTTCTTTTTGGCATACTGTCCTTATTTCATGGCTGCAGCCTTACCTAAGGATATTAATTAGTCCCTTAATTGAAGGTTTTTTTTTTTCTTTCTATTCCTTCTACGACAACTCTTTGAATTCCTTTTTCTCTATGTGTTTATTTTGGTCTCTTTCACATTATAAATTTTCTGTAAAGGTCTGATGATACTGGGTGAAGGTTCATATTTACGAGCAAGGCACTGAAGGGCTGAGGGAAACTCCCTAAACGGGCAGGGCTTGTCAGTGGAACTTCATCTGGAGACAATACGGCAGGCAAGCTAGTTTTTTCATTAGAGGAATTCTGAATGTTAGTAACTGTGGATCTTCTCTCTGGAGTCAGTTCACAGAGAAGAATCCTGTTTTGTTTTGTTTTTTTAAAGATTTTATTTATTCATGAGAAAGAGAGAGAGAGAGAGGAGAGAGAGAGAAGCAGAGACACAAGCAGAGAGAGAAGCAGGCACCAGGCAGACAGCCGGATGTGGGAATTGATCCTGGGCTGAAAGCAGGCACTCAACCACTGACCCAGGCGTCCCTGAATCCTCTGAATTCTTGAGTGGAAAGGTAAAAGCCCAGCTTCCAACATCAGAGGAACCAGGGGAGAACAGGAACTACAGGTCTCACTTGTCAATACACAGACTCTCAATTAAATATCCTGTTTTACTAGGGCAGGTCACCCTTCCTGAACAGGACAAATCCCTTAGGAAGTCAGCTTTCTTCTCACTGTTGCATTCCAGGTGTTCTCTCTTTAATTCTCAGGCCGAATTCATAGATTTTCAGGATAATTTGAAGGTTTTCTAGGTAATTTGGTGGAGACAGGTGATTTGGAGACCCTACTCTTCCGCCATCTTGCCCCTCCCCCAGAAATCAAACTCTCCCTCTTCGCCGATGACATGATACTCTAGATAGAAAACCCAAAAGACTCCACCCCAAGATTGCTAGAACTCATATAGCAATTCGGTAGCGTGGCAGGATACAAAATCAATGCCCAGAAATCAATGGCATTTCTATACACTAACAATGAGACTGAAGAAAGAGAAATTAAGGAGTCAATCCCATTTACAATTGCACCCAAAAGCATAAGATACCTAGGAATAAACCTAACCAAAGATGTAAAGGATCTATACCCTAAAAACTATAGAACACTTCTGAAAGAAATTGAGGAAGACACAAAGAGATGGAAAAATATTCCATGCTCATGGATTGGCAGAATTAATATTGTGAAAATGTCAATGTTACCCAGGGCAATATACTCGTTTAATGCAATCCCTATCAAAATACCATGGACTTTCTTCAGAGAGTTAGAACAAATTATTTTAAGATTTGTGTGGAATCAGAAAAGACCCCGAATAGCCAGGGGAATTTTAAAAAAGAAAACCATATCTGGGGGCATCACAATGCCAGATTTCAGGTTGTACTACAAAGCTGTGGTCATCAAGACAGTGTGGTACTGGCACAAAAACAGACGCATAGATCAGTGGAACAGAATAGAGAACCCAGAAGTGGACCCTGAACTTTATGGTCAACTAATATTCGATAAAGGAGGAAAGACTATCCATTGGAAGAAAGACAGTCTCTTCAATAAATGGTGCTGGGAAAATTGGACATCCACATGCAGAAGAATGAAACTAGACCACTCTCTTTCACCATACACAAAGATAAACTCAAAATGGATGAAAGATCTAAATGTGAGACAAGATTCCATCAAAATCCTAGAGAAGAACACAGGCAACACCCTTTTTGAACTCGGCCATAGTAACTTCTTGCAAGATACATCCACGAAGGCAAAAGAAACAAAAGCAAAAATGAACTATTGGGACTTCATCAAGATAAGAAGCTTTTGCACAGCAAAGGATACAGTCAACAAAACTCAAAGACAACCTACAGAATGGGAGAAGATATTTGCAAATGACATATCAGATAAAGGGCTAGTTTCCAAGATCTATAAAGAACTTATTAAACTCAACACCAAAGAAACAAACAATCCAATCATGAAATGGGCAAAAGACATGAACAGAAATCTCACAGAGGAAGACACAGACATGGCCAACATGCATATGAGAAAATGCTCTGCATCACTTGCCATCAGGGAAATACAAATCAAAACCACAATGAGATCCCACCTCACACCAGTGAGAATGGGGAAAATTAACAAGGCAGGAAACAACAAATGTTGGAGAGGATGCGGAGAAAAGGGAACCCTCTTACACTGTTGGTGGGAATGTGAACTGGTGCAGCCACTCTGGAAAACTGTGTGGAGGTTCCTCAAAGAGTTCAAAATAGACCTGCCCTACGACCCAGCAATTGCACTGCTGGGGATTTACCCCAAAGATACAAATGCAATGAAACGCCGGGACACCTGCCCCCCGATGTTTATAGCAGCAATGGCCACGATAGCCAAACTGTGGAAGGAGCCTTGGTGTCCAACGAAAGATGAATGGATAAAGAAGATGTGGTTTATGTATACAATGGAATATTACTCAGCTATTAGAAATGACAAATACCCACCATTTGCTTCAACGTGGATGGAACTGGAGGGTATTATGCTGAGTGAAGTAAGTCAGTCGGGGAAGGACAAACATTATATGTTCTCATTCATTTGGGGAATATAAATAATAGTGAAAGGGAATATAAGGGAAGGGAGAAGAAATGTGTGGGAAATATCAGAAAGGGAGACAGAACGTAAAGACTGCTAACTCTGGGAAACGAACTAGGGGTGGTGGAAGGGGAGAAGGGCGGGGGGTGGGAGTGAATGGGTGACGGGCACTGGGGGTTATTCTGTATGTTAGTAAATTGAACACCAATAAAAAATAAATTAAAAAAAAAAAAAAAGAAGCAAGTGAATGAGGCAGCCCCAGTGACTTAGCAGTTTAGCGCTGCCTTCAGCCCAGGGCATGATCCTGGAGAACTGGGATCAAGTCCCATGCTGGGCTCCATGCATGGAGCCTGTTTCTCTCTCTGCCTCTCTCTCCCTCCGTCTCTAATAAATAAAAATAAATAAAATCTTAAAAAAAAAAAAAAAAAAAAGGAAGTCAGCTTTCTGCTAGAGTAGAAGGACAAGAGGGCCCACTTGGGAAAGGGAGAAGGAACTCCTGGCCTACTTATCCTAATTCTTAACCACTCCCTTGTTATCAGCCCCAGTCTGGCCTTTTAGAAGTGCCCAGGAGCCCCACATCTAGATTCTTCCAAATTCTACACAGTTTATATTAATGGCTCCTTAATGACTCCTCTCCACACAAAGTTAACCAAACTGATTTTTTTTTAAAGATTTATTTATTTATTCATGAGAGACACAGAGAGAGAGGCAGAGACACAGGCAGAGGGAGAAGCAGGCTCTATGCAGGGAGCCCGATGTGGGACTCGGTCCTGGAACTCCAGGATCACGCCCTGAGCCAAGGCAGATGCTCAACCGTTGAGCCACCCAGGCGTCCCATAAACTGATTATTTTTAATGAGTATGTTTCAAGGAAAATATCTGCACTTAAGTAAAAGGTCCACTGATGAACGGTACACTTAAAAATGATGAACAAGGTAAATTTTATGTGTATTTCACCATAATTTTCCAAAAATTTAATTGAAAGCATTACAGAATATGCTAGATAAGAGTATCAAAATATCAAATACAGATAGTTTGGTATATTATAGCACATGATACAGGATACAAATTCAGCATAATGAAAGTTGCTTATACCCAGATAAATCAATGAACAACTACATCAACCTGCATCCACTAAAAAATTAGCATTTTTAGGACACCTGGGTGGCTCAGTGGTTGGGCAGCTGCCTTCAGCTCAGGTCTCAGATCCCAGGATCGAGTCCACATTGGGCTCCTGCGAGGAGCCTGCTTCTCCCTCTGCCTATGTCTCTGCCTCTCTCTCTTTCTTTTTTTTTTTTTTTTTAAATGTTTATTTTTATTTTTATTTTTTTTTAATTTTTATTTATTTATGATAGTCACAGAGAGAGAGAGAGGCGCAGAGACACAGGCAGAGGGAGAAGCAGGCTCCATGCACGGGGAGCCCGGCGTGGGATTCGATCCCGGGTCTCCAGGATCGCGCCCTGGGCCAAAGGCAGGCGCCAAACCGCTGCGCCACCCAGGGATCCCTCTCTCTCTTTCTGTCTCTCATGAATACATAATTTTTTTAAAAAAGCAGTATTTATTTAAAAATTAGCATTTTATTTATTATTGCAGAAAACAGTAACTTTTTAAAACCAAACCAAACCACAATCACAATTCTTTAGCTAGACTTGCCTTTTCTTTTATAAACTCACATTAGTTACCAGGACTTGAGGATGATTTTGTTGTGCGTAAGTAATCTCTGTACTGAGGTATAAAGACATTGCATCACATTAATTATTTCTGTACCTGTCACTAGTCTACACTGTAAGAACAAAGTCTTGAAAATGGAACAGATCCATCTAGTGACACAGTCCAAGAGTGTGAAGAGTAAGAGATTAGCTAAGTGCCATTTTCTACCTAGCCATTTAAAATTCTGTCCATGAGCTGCCAAAGGTCTAGAAAAGGAATGAATTAACATGAGACACATAAGTTAAAATTTAACCCTGACTTCGGACTGAAGGAATACTCATTTGACCTGAAACAGGACATTCAAAAAACACACATTTAAGAGTGAAAAGTTAATTTCTACAATTTCAACTAACACACAGTTAGGCAGAAAAAGGCCAATGCTTCAAAAACTGTCTAAAGGAATTCTTTTCACACAAGATCATTAAAATTGCATTCATCTAAATAACTCATTCTACCTTTTAAATAACTCATCTAGATCTCACTACTGGGATGATGAAAAGTCCCACTGCAAGTATCAAAAGTATAAAAATTCTCAGTATCTGCAAAACTTAATGGAAACTTAAACAAAACTGATAACTTGGGACTAACTCAGTCTGCCTTTATGGTTTACAGCAAGAAGCAGAGCTGCACTCATTTTTCACTTGTCTGAATGCTTCTTTAAGAGAACATATTTCTAGCTCACAGGCTCATCGTTTCACAGCAAATAAAGTACAATCACAAGTGAGAATTCCACTTTGAAAACAGCATTTGCCTGCTTGCTAAGTTAGTAAAAATTTATACTAAATGACCAATTTGGGGGAAGAGTCCCTTTATTTGATTAGCAGGCTTTCCCAGTGTAGGGTGATCTGTTTTTTTCAAGCATATAGTTGAAAAACAGAAGACTGAGTACCCAAGTTAAATGTCTGTTATCAGTTACGATGCCAGCTGAGAAAGAAGCATGCACTGCTTACACCAGCATGCCCCAAAATGTGTTTCCACTGAACACTGGATTTCTAGGGTATTAAAAGGTGATGTATGTGATAGATAAATGCTAGCGGTATTTTTCTCTAAACGTTTAATACGGTAGAATGTATTAAATAGGCAAACAGTATGCTACCACGCAATAACCTGCCTTTAAGAACTGGTCGATCATAGCCAAGAATACCAGGAGGCAGCATGAAGCCACATGACCCACATGTGTGACATATAATTTGGTGCTTAGAGAATGTTTACCAGCTAACCATGATTGTATACTCAACGTATGGATCAAGTTGTGACCACTCAGTGCAGTGATTAAAGTGTCTGTTTTACCATCTGGGGCAATACATTGGTATATTATACATTTATAAATGTTCCATGAATAAATAAGTTTGGCAAATACTAGTATATATGCCAAACCCTGAAATACGGATTGAAATAACTGACAGAAAATGCTGGGATGATGTCTTTACTAGGGAATTTACTAACATATATTATTGAAAACAACATTTGCCTTTTAGAATGTTACAACTTTAAGAAAAATTATTACAAATGAGTATACTCCTTAATCATCTAATCCCCAAAGAAACCTGTATTGTAACACAGAACACATATTAATTAATCTAGATGTATCAGGAATGTTATCAGCAGGAAACAACACACACAAACTTGATGGTAGCAATTCCAAGAACTTTACAAGGGCATGGGCAAGACTCGGGACCAAGAAGAGACAGTACAGTACCCCAGGGCTTGCATTACTGGGAAGTCGTAACCAGCCTGCTCTGAAGCAGGCAAGGAAGGGGGAGTGGTTCCAGGTGCCCAGAAAAGGTAACTGTATGCAAATGCCCCCTGAGAGAAGCTACAGGACTCAGGTAGAAGGTGCCCTCAACCCCTAGGGACTCCATAGGGAGGAGGCCAGGGAAATAAACACCCCAAATCTGTTTTTCTCCCACCTACAAAACGTCTTCCTGTCCTTCAAACTGCCTACTCCAATCCAAAGCCAAAAAGCAAGGAAGTCTGTCAAAGTTGTGCATAAAAGCCAGAGAACAAGGTGCAGAAGGAGACCTGCAGAGCAAACAGCCACTTGATGTCCATTTCAGCTTTTATTCCTTCTCATCTTTTTTTTTTTTTTTTTTTTTAAATTTTTTTTTTTTTTTTTTTAATTTATGATAGGCACACAGTGAGAGAGAGAGAGGCAGAGACACAGGCAGAGGGAGAAGCAGGCTCCATACACCGGGAGCCTGACGTGGGATTTGATCCTGGGTCTCCAGGATCGCGCCCTGGGCCAAAGGCAGGCGCTAAACCGCTGCGCCACACAGGGATCCCTCCTTCTCATCTTTAAGGACAAGTAAAGAATGCCCAAGAGGTGAACCTTTTCAGTACATGTCTTTAAATGACTGAATTATAAAGTCTCTCAATAACCAAGAGCTTCCTATAATCTGTATAGAAGCAGCTTTACCCAAATCTGGGCCAAAGGTTACATCTGCATTTGGCAGAACAAAGTTCTTCAAGTTACTAATACCAATTTAAATCTGACCCCAGATTTGAGGCTAGCTAATAAACTATACAACTCTCCTTAGATCTGCATGGTACAAAAACTCTCCCTGTGGTGTGTTTAATTTTTGTGAGCAAGAGAACAGTTCAAACAACTTTCTCAGTTTAAATTCTACAGAGGTTTGCATAAAACCCCAAGATGAAATCATGGTACAATTTAAAAAAAAAAGCCCCTTGAATTGTTTTTGACCATATTTCCTAACACAGATATTTCTCACTAGGTTTTTTTTTTTTTTTTTTAGATTTTTTTTTTTTTTTTTAAAGACTTTATGTGTTTATTCATGAGAGACAGAGAGAGAGGTAGAGGCAGAGAGAGAAGCAAGCTCCATGCAAGGAGCCCTATGTGGGACTGGATCTCAGGACTGCGGGATCACACCCTGAGCCAAAGGCAAATGCTCAACCTCTGAACCACCCAGGCATCCCCTCACCAGGATTTTTTTTTTCAGGATTTCTAAATAAAGAATTATTCCATACATCCAAGATTCCATTAAATGATGTCCAAAAATAGGCAAAATTAACCTATAGTTATACAAGTCAGAAGAGTGGTTACTTTTAATGGCAAGAGGACTTGGGCCAAGAAGAGGCATGAACAAACTTGTGAGGTGCCACCAGAAATGTTCTGTATCTAGATGTTGTTTTCCATCTTGATAAATTCTGATGCATATGGAGAATCAATGAGTTGTACAATTAAGATTAGTACACCTTGCACACTGTTGAGGTTTATGGTATCTCCATTTAAAAAGAAATAGTTACCCTACTGAAGGACTTCCACAATTACCTATTCAGCAAGTATCTTGAGGTAGATGTGTGGGGTAGGCGGTTACTAGAGGTCAGCAAACGGGTCCATGGGCACCGGCCTCCTGCCTAAGTGGAGTTTGCCTGGATCGCAGCCACCAGCTGCTCCGACACTATAGCTGCAGGGCCTAGGACGTGCAACAGACACCGGGAAACGCAAAGCCTCAGTATTTTCTACGTGATCCTTTAAGACAAAGTTTGTCAACCCCTGACTCCAACTTCAAATAATATATTTAAAGTGTTTCTTTTTAATGAGTAGTCCAGAGGCAGCCTGGGTGGCTCAGTAGGTCAATTGTCTGCCTTCGGCTCAGGTCACGATCCTGGGATGCTGGGACGAAGCCCCACATCAGGCTCCTTGCTCAGCAAGGAGTCTCCTCCCTTTCTCTCTGTCTACTGCTCTTGCCTACCTGTGTATGTGCACACTGTCACATAAATAAAATCTTTTAAATAAATAAGTAAATAAAATAAAGATCAGTCCAAATCCACCTCACCTAAACACCGAAGTAACAGGAGGGAGACTCAAAAGACAAAACTGCTAAGGCAAATTACTCCATCTGCCGCCACCAAGAATTTCATAAAACTCTCACATGGAAGTGGCAGTGTTCTTTGGCCTTGAGCTGCTGAGAGCCATAGGTTTATTTTAAAACATAAAAAAATCAGCATTTTATTTGTTCTTACACAATGCTAATTTAATTTGGTGTCTCTTATTTTAAAAATAGAAGCATACAATTTTTTAGAAAAAACTAAAATTTTTGGTGTATTACAAAAGTGAAAATCGAGCAACACTGATAGATATTCCTCCAAGGGAACAACGAGCTGAAGTGACTCCGGCACCACTGAGGGTAAACATCAGCTGACATTTCACACTAGCCTGCACTGTCCCATTATGACAGAGTTGAGACAAAATGAAATACTGCTTCAATTTGGCTAATATGAAAATCAGGAAAATAAAACAGAGGGTCAGGTTTCCTTAACGCTCAACTCACTCACTACTGATAGTCATGGGCATGTGAGTTTACAACCTTAAGTTTAATCAATGGCTGCAAGGGAAAACAGCAGAGCAGAATGAAAGCTATCCAAGGACCAAAAAGGGCAACAGTTAAGCTGATGCTTGCAAATATCAAGTGCTGGGGAGCTCCCTCATATCTTCCCAGCGCCCCTACTCCGGTCTCAGGGCACTTCTGTTAAAAAGCTTCTTTGTCCTATTTTTGCAACCTCTCGTAAGTCTATCTGTATTCCAAAAATAAACATTTAATAAAAAGAAAACTATTGTTTCCTTACACTGATTAAAAATGTGTCTTCCTGGGCAGCACAGGTGGCTCAGTGGTTTAGTGCCGCCTCTGGCCCAAGGCCTGATCCTGGAAACCTGGAATCAAGTCCCCCATCGGGCTCCCTGCATGGAGCCTGCTTCTCCCTCTGCCTGTGTCTCTGCGTGTGTGTGTGTGTGTGTGTGTGTGTGTGTGTGTGTGTCTCATGGATAAATAAAATCTTAAAAAAAAAAAAAAAAAAGCGTCTGCCTTTCTATACCTTAGTTGGTTCTTAACTATAGGACAAGTTTACTCCCTTTTCTGCCAGAAAGTTCCACCCTTATCCACAGCTCTCTTGCTCAGATCCCCACCAAAAGTATCCTTTCAAGGATGACAGAAAGAATAAGATTTTCACATTTCTTGTCCTATACAATATTCAATCAGCAAATATTTATTGAGCACCCACCACTAACTAAGGTATTGTTCTAGATTCTGAGTATCTAACACTGAACTATGTACTTATACCTTGTGGAACCTACACTAAATTTATGATGTCTAATAATGTAGCATAAGCTTTCATTAGACCCTGTAGCGGCCATATTATACTATTAATTTTATTGCACATATAGCCCACTCAATTCCCTAATCCTTCCTCATATATGCATTGCTCAAGCAACAGGGCCACTGGATTCAATTTTTCCTTTCATCCTTGCTATTTTTTTTAGAATCTTTTTTCTTTCAGCCAAGAACTTCCAGAATGCCAATGTCTTTTCTACCTTAACACACACCCTACCCTTGTTGTCTGTGAATGTGATAACCTCTCCATACAGTCAACCAAATTAGTCATTAAAATGTTTAACAGGACAGCATTGAGGTGACTAAGAACCCCATGACATCTCACTAGCATCCACCCAGATAGACATGGATCCATTATTCAGTACTCTGTGGCATTCCGCACTCAACCAGCTATGAATCCACCTGACTGTATTATCATATGAACATCTGTCCACAAGAAAATTATTGGGCTTAAGTCAAACATCCTTCTAAAGTACAGTATATTTACCAATTTTCCCTAATCATCTTAGGGAAAAAAGGAGGATTTACTTATTTTTTTTAATGGGAAGGTAACAGTTAAAAAGGAAGACCAATGGAAAAAGAGCAGGTTATTATAAAGCTTCCAAAAGTAAACCAGAAATCTTTAAAAATGCTAGATATATTTTTGAGAAGAAAATAAGTTTGTGGGGAAGTGGGAATCATGCCATTGTTGCAAAACAAAAAGCTGTCTTTAAAACAATTTATATATATATATATATATATATAAACAATTTATATAGCTAGATGAACTTTGACACTATAGCTTTGGCCATGGTACAGTTGAACACAATTAGCAAATTTAATCACCGGAAACCGTTTTCTATTGTTAACACCAAACGACTTTCCCCTCCCCCCACCGAAATAAAAGCTTTTTGCCTCCAATACAGTCACTGGTGGTTATTAAAAAATGGAAAGGCCTTTGAATCTCAACAAGTATATTTGAACTCTGTAAGTTCTACAATTCATATTAGGGAGTCAAGTTGAACTCCTATTTGAAAATGTTAATATATATGAATAAGGCATAAAGCATGACACACAAGTTAATCTTCAGCACTTGGAATTGAAATCGCGTAACAAGATAATTCATGAATATGGTAATAATTGTTCTCTGGCACAAAATCTGAAAGCATGTTATGCATTTTAAGCAAATTTTACATTTTAAGTAAACTTCCTGAGTATCATCTTCAAACTTTAGAATTAACATCCGGCACAAGTCATTATACAGACACAGTCTGGGATTTTTGACAATTTGGCAAGAGTGGGATAACAGTTGACTTTTTTCCCCCCACTAAGGAGAAAAGTTTTACCCAACAACAATGCAAATGAGTTTATGCGAGGCACAATGGACAGTAAGAAAATAAACTATTAACCAAATCTTTGGACCTATTATGTCGAGAAGGGTCATTAAATGTTACTGAAAAACAATTAACAGTGTTTAATTAACAGTTGATTAAAGCCAGGTTTTTATTATTCATACCTTCTTTTTAGCCCAGTAGATGTTAAATAAATCTATCTGGAAAGTAACAAAATGAGACTTACTACTCAATGGTCTAAATTTGTCCTTCTTCACTAAACTCCCAAAGCCAACTGAAATAGCATTATTGCAATGCTAAAGTAATTAAAGCACAACACCTCACCCCGTCTGGTGACATGTATGAAACTACAAGGTTTCTATTTAATTCCGTGAAGTCATGCTTACAAAAAAGTGGACTTGTGTCCTAGCATACTATATCCAATTTGCTCTAATTCTGCTCTCAAAATTGACACTTTGGGATTTGTATAATGTTAACCTCCAGAGCAATTTCTTTCCCTCCCAGTTGCTTACCTGAATATATTTCCGCTGTGTTTCATCATTTAAAACATGTGCAACATGCTTAGAAAAAATCTTTTCTCTACCAGTTCTGGCATGGATACCAACCATGGTGACACCTATGGGCCAAGGGGCATTTCCAATGGCCATCTGAAGATAAGCATCATTAGCCTAAAAAAAGAAAGTTCAGGAGATCAGAAAAGCAAAAAATACTGGGTTGGTCCCAATTTGTAAAATATTTCACAGCCCTTGCGACATAATTTTCATCCATCTCTTGAGCATGTTGAAAGTATTACCATTCCCATTATTCAAACAAAAGAAATTAAAATAACGAGGTGATAGACTGCCCTGCCCAGACCACAAATGTCCGTGGAAAACCAGAAACCAAAGCTAATCCTGTGAGTAAAAAGACAAACATTCCTTTGCAGCCTTTGTGCGCTGGATATTAATGCATTTCAGATCTGGAATTACCAGGTAGGTAATTTGATGCACTGACAAAAACTCTAGTTCAGTGTCCTTTAGACCCAGTCTTCTCCACAGGTGGTCACAAGTACAAGATGGAGGCCAACTGGTTTTTCACGATCCAACCTGTGACTAAACCCACTGCCAACTAAACCCACTGCCCGCACGGCAGTGAAGGCCTCTGAAAGCAGTGGGGGCTCTGTGAGCTGGGACTATCACACCGGGTCCACAGCAGATGTGTAAACAGAGATTAAATACTAACCCTCAAGTCGAATAGTTACAGGATGAGATCGTTTCACTTTGGCCCCTCTACCCCTCCCACCTGCCAAGAACCTTAAAATAAAAGCTGCAAAACGTAAAAAATAGAAACCAATCAAGACAAATGGCTCTCTTTCTAAACCAACCCTGGCTACCTATGAGGGGAAAAAAAGGAGAATAAAAGAGAACTCAAGTAAATTCTGAAAGACCCCTAGAGCTTTGGAGAGGCTCATACAATCAGGTCTTGAGATTTTAATTTCAAAAATCAAATTCCTATGTGATTGATATGTAGAGTTGATTTTAAAAATCAGGGGCTACAAATAGGCTACCTGGAAGATCATTTTCTACCCTGAAGACAAATTTGAATTTGCTCTCTTCAGTTTTATAAAGCTTAATTTTAAAAGAGCACATTACACACTTTTATCACAGATTCTGATTTGTGTCAATTTTAACACTGGATATTAACTGATAAAATTTCCAATATTTAGTTTCCTCAAACATCTTTTGAGAAAGCTATCCAAATAGGTTATTAAAGTCTCTTGGTTCTTCTGCAGTTTACACAAAATAAACTCACTTGCGGGATCCCTGGGTGGCGCAGCGGTTTAGCGCCTGCCTTTGGCCCAGGGCGCGATCCTGGAGACCCGGGATCGAATCCCACGTCAGGCTCCCGGTGCATGAAGCCTGCTTCTCCCTCTGCCTGTGTGTCTGCCTCTCTCTCTCTCTCTCTCTCTCTCTCTCTCTCTGCGACTATCATAAATAAAGTTAAAAAAAATTATAAAAAAAAACTCACTTGCTTCTCAAATATGAAAATGCAAAGAGTAACAACAGGGAAGGCATGCTGGCTAGTAGACAAGTGACTTGATCTTTCTGCAGTGATGGTGATCATATCTACCTATTCCAAGGCAACTGTCTTTCCTAAGTTACCATGCAACTAATAGAAACTACCCAAGAATAAAATTTATGGGCGTAAAACAAAAACATTTCCTCTAACAAAGCTAACTAGATCTCAGAGGGAATAAAATCACTACTTGAGCCTCATTAGCACAAGGCTCCTGTCAACCCAGGAATGTCAGCTAACCCTCTGTTTAAGTACAGATACTCAAAGGAGCACAGGGATAAGCACTGGCACTCCTGCTTTTCTGGCAGAGCCCCATATACTGTTCTGGAAGGGTCAGTGGAACAGCTGCACTGCAGCTCCTTAGTCCTACACTCTTGAGAGCCACTACTACTAGAAGCTTCCCTCTTCAGACTCTGCTTACGGGCCAGACGCACAGGCACATTTCCAAGCCCCACTACTGGTACAGCAGGCCATTCTCTTTACATTCCCCTGCACCAAACTGACAGCCTTCCACTCCCCTTTCTGAACTCCACCCAGGAGTGCTGGGACACGGGAGCTCGTCCCACTGCTGCAACCTCCTAGAGCCCATTCAGGACTAAAGACACCAAAGGCAAAGGGAAAAGTCTTCCCTAACAAGGGGGTCTGCTGTTGTTGCTGTTCTGAAATAGGAGAGATAAATTCTGGCAACCTTACTTGGAACATTTTCTCATACAAGCATAAAGGGTGGTGAAATTCCATTGTATCGTTAGTACAATAGTTTAGCTATATTACGGATTAAGTAGGCTTTTATAACTGGCCTGGGAAACTAATCTACATAACATTGTTTCTATGGGAAAATTTGTTCCAAGCCATAATCTTGAACAATCTTTGAAATCCAATCCCATTCATGAAATGAACATTGCCAATATCCAGTTCATGCTCTGAAGAACTTTACACCTACCTTAAAAATGACTAAAAAAACCAATGTGGTCAGAAAAGTTTATTCTCAATGCCTTAATAATCAAGCTGTCAATGATTTAGAAAATAAAAGGTTTGAGGTTTTTTTGTGTTTTTTTGTTTGTTTTTTTACTAACTCATTTCACATTTATTCTTAAAGCTCCTGTGTAAAATACTTCCACATCAAATGAATATATTATATACAACAACCTAGATAAGTTCATAATCGTGATACTGATGGACAGCATGGTAATGTACCTTCACATATTCTCTCTGCAACATGAATTTAATAATATCTGTTATGGATTCTTTAATATCAGCAGGAAGATTCTGGAAAATAAAAAAAAGAATATTTTTGAAAGCTGTGTATGGTTACAGACTGCATTTATTCTAATTTTTTATACTCTGTTTTTTAAAAACTCAGTTAAATAAAAGCATTTTTCAAGGAAACTTACCCTTTTCCGTAGCTTTCTGAAAAGAGGTCTGAGATAGGATTCAGTCTGTTTTTGAGTAGCACTGTTCAGTTTGCCCTGTACACTGCGCTTCACATAATCTTCTCTGGCATTCAACTCTTTAGCCCAAACACCCAGGAGGAACTGTTGAAAGAATGGGTAAATTTAGACGACAGTGCCCCCCAGTGGTTCAAAAAGTTTAAAAGTTCTCTAACATACTGAACAATATATTATCATCTTCAGAATAAATTTCTTTTTCTAATTAAAATATCAATATTTAATTAATGAGCTATTTCTGCTTATTTTGTCATGTATGTTTTTTAGTGCCTTTGGCAAGTCACAAACTTCCCTATTCTACATAGATATGTAGAATATACACATATTCCTAGCTCAAAGATAATCAATTTCCCCCTAACAAAAACTATCAAATTCCAAAGGTAATTTTTCAACAGAAATAAACTTTTACTCGTATTTCTACTAAAATTCAACCCACCTACATTTATTCACTGTAATACCATATGTGTTGTTATAATACATATGGGGCATACCCCATAGATACCACAGGATTGGTTCTAGACCACTGTGTTAATGAAGTATCACAATAAAGTGAATCAAATGAATTTTCTAGTTTACTAATGCATTTAAAGTTATGTTTATACTATAATATAGTCTATTAAGTATATGATAGCTTTATGTCTAAAAACAAAAAACAATAACAAAAAACCAATGTATGTACCTTAATTGAAAAATACTTTAATGTTGGAACACCTGCCCAGGTAGCTCAGTCAGTTAAGCATCTGACTCTGGATTTCAGCTCAGGTCACGAGAGAAGGCCCCTGTGTCAAGCTCTGCGCTGGGCATGGAACCCCTGCTTGAGATTCTCTCTCCTCCTCTCCCTCTTCCCCTTCCCTCCCCTTAAAAAAATACTTGATTGCTAAAATATGTTCATCATCATCTGAGTTTTCATGTCCTAATCACTGATCACAATTCACCATCACAAACACAGTAATAATGAAAAGGTTTGAAATATTGCAAGAATCACAAAAACTTAACAGAGAGACACAAAGTGAACAAATGCTATTGAAAAAAGTGCCGATACACCTGTTCAACAGGTGATGGCCACAAACTATCAATTTGAAAAACAACAACAAAACAAAAAACCCATAACAACAAAAACAACACCAAAGAAAACTTCATTATCTGCAAAGCACAATAAAACCAAGCACTATAAAATGGGGTATGCCTCTATTTGGACTTTCAATTTTTGTGGTAGAGATGATAATTCAATTAAATACTCCCATTAAAGCACCAGACTAAAGGAGAAAGAAGGAAAACAAAGAACACAAATAAAAAAACTATAGGGATCCCTGGGTGGCGCAGCAGTTTGGCGCCTGCCTTTGGCCCAGGGTGCGATCCTGGAGACCCAGGATCGAGTCCCACATCGGGCTCCCGGTGCATGGAGCCTGCTTCTCCCTCTGCCTGTGTCTCTGCCTCTCTCTCTCTCTCTCTCTCTCTCTCTCTATCATGAATAAATAAATAAAATCTTAAAAAAAAAAAAAAAAAAAGAAAAAGAAAAAGAAACTATAACCCCTCCGCCCTGCCCTGGAAAACTACCCTGGTGCCCCTAGGGTTTAAAGGCATCAAGAGCACGGATTCTATCAGTAGGTAAACAGGGAAGTTGGCAGAGCATATACCCCCCTAGTGGCATTACCTACAAGTAGCCTCTATAAAGGACCGGCTGTCACTCCGAGAGGAAATTCTAGTTCACATTAGTTCCTAAGCCTATCTAATTCCATGCCATATCCTAAAGAGACTGAGGATCCTGATGACTAATATGCTGTATTCAAACTGTTAATAAGTAGAAAGCACTTCTTACATTTAAATCTCTTGGCCTGAACACACATGGTTTGTGAGTAAATGCTAAAATGAATCTGGCATTTGCACACACTCTACCTAACCAAGTAAAGCAAGAAATGCTGAGAAAGATGGACTGAGCTCACCAGAGCAGGAACCTGCAGCTATCTGTAGAACTGAAAATGAACAGTCTCTGAAAGGTTGCTGATGTGTTTGCATTTTTCCACTGCCAAGGTCTCCCTACCTCCTTCCTCTCCTCGCTGTCATCACCGTTCATAAAAGCTTCTGCAACACTCTCCTCTCACTGCACTCCCTCCTGGAGGGTTTTTTAAAAAATTTTTTCAACTCCCCACACTCCTTGTTCATTCCACTGCTGTGATTCTTCTCTGTGTGTTTACATTAACAAGTCAGTTTTAAAGTGCTACAGTGAAGTAAATATGTTTCCTTTGAGTAACCTCTATATACCAGTGCACAGCAATACCATGAACCATGTATATGCACAAAGCATGCTTATTGAGGGATTCCCTGTCCTGTCCTTAATCCTTACATCATCCAAAAATTAAAGACCAGTTTTGAACCAACTCAAATGTCTTCCTCCTTTCCCACTCTGAGATCACATACCTTAAGGAACTTCGTAATGATGTCCATGTCTTTATGATCATCGCCTTTTCCTAAAGACTCACCCAATGCCTGCAGAAAAACAATGCTTCCGTTCATTAGTAAAGAGCAACAGCTGAATAGATATTCTCAACACTATTCTGAACACGAATATTTATTACATATACTAGTTTCTGTTTTTAAAAAACCCGAAAGAATTTCCAGAGAAGTTAAAAAAAATAAGAAAACACCAATTGGTCATCAAGATTTAGAGAAATTATCTTCTATGAATCAAAAGACAAAAAAAAGAGGCTTAGGGAACTAATGGATAGATTTCTTTTCAAGAGAAAAAAACTGTCCTAGAATTAGGTCATGATGATAGGCATCAACCTGCAAATATACTAAAAACCAGTGAATTGTATATTTTAAATGGGTAAGTTGTCAAATAAGTGAGTATCTCAATAAGGCTATTTAAGAAAAACGAAAGCCCATGGGATGCCTGGGTGGCTCAGCAGTTGAGCATCTGCCTTCGACTCAGGGCATGATCCTGGGGTTACAGGATCGAGTCCCTTATCGGGCTCCTTGCATGGAGCCTGCTTCTCCTGTCTCTGACTCTCTCTGTATCTTTCATGAATAAGTAAATAAAATCCTTAAAAAAAAAAAAAAAAAAAAGGAAAAATAAAAGCCCTGAAGTGGTTGCTCACACTATTTTTGTCAAATTTAGGGTCCAGATAAAGGTGCTGGTGGGGTGGGAGGAGGAGCACAATTAAAACAATTGTGATCTCATGGACAGTGCAGCCAGGAATGAAAAGAAACAGAAAAATAACAGTTTAGGTTTTCTTAAGAAGAAGAAGCTTTCAACTAAGCCATTAATTTGTGCTTGAGGTAGATACTTAGACAGTACAACACTGTTTTTTAATTTTGATTACATGTATCACTCCATGTTCAACACACTGGCAAAAATGAGAAAGCAAGATACTGCCAACTGTTGGCAGTGATGTGGGAATAAAAGGCACACATGCACGGCTGACAGGGATGTAGACTGGTACAGCCAGTCTAGAGAGCAACATAACAGTACTTGGACAAGTCACATACATATAAATCAGCCATCTGGCTTCTGAGTCCGCAGGGGTTACGTACAAGATTGTTCATAACGAAGTTGTGTGTGGCAATAAGGAGCTGGGAGCAGCCCAGCTCTCACTACAAGGGAATAGAGAGTAAAAGGCAGTGCGTGCCACAAAGTATGAAATGCTATGTACCAGTTAAGACCGCATGTTCAGATATACAAAAAGCATCAAGGATGAATCTTAGATACAGTGCCAAGCAGAAAAAAGAAACATAAAATTAAAAACAACAAAAGAAAGAAGAATTTCATAATATCATTTATGTCTATTAACAACACAAGCATACAAAATACTACTGGTTTTACAAGACCACCAAAAAATAAAAGGACGCACAAACATACCAAAATAATTACTTTTGAGGGAAGGATGGAAGGTAGTAAGAGTGAAGAATGAGGAAAAAGGGAGTGAATAAGTAAAAGCATGAAATTAAAAAAAAGGCCTTGGTAATGCCCACAGATCACAGTAGTGTGCTCTAAACTGAACCATCTGGTGAACTCAAGCATCTGCCCCAGGAAATGAAAGATGTGATGGGGTAAAGAGATTAGGTGGGTATAGAGATTACCTCTAACTCTTCGATTGTGGTGTTTTCTTCATGAACTTTCAAATCATTCTGTGTGTCTTCCTCTCCGGGTTCCTGACCCCCCACAAGCTCATTGAGGTACTGCTGGTCAATCTTATCCAGAGCTGCTTTCAGATCATTCCTCAACCCCTGAGAAAGGAGAAAAAAATACAACTACTATGAAATTTCACTGATGTTCCCCTTTAAGATTTTTCACTACTAATAAGTACAATTCATTTTTTTCTTCTATAAAGGAATTAAGTGCTTAGAAAAACTAGAGACTCCAGTAAGATTTCAATTTATTATGCAGCTATCATCACTGTCCAGTCAAAATTATAATGAATAGATTTGAAAAAATGTATACACAATAGCTACTCTGTTCAGAAAACCAAAGCATGTGTGTGATCCAAATGAGAATATTCCTAAATGCTAGAATTTTCTAATTTGGTCTAGTGCAAGTGACCAGGGATCCACCAGAGCCCTCAACTCATTTTCCCAGTTTACTTAAAATGTCTAACCTCACCACAACTACTCTGAATTCCTTTAACATTACACAAAATCAATAGTAAGAAACTGGTGTCTCATCTACATCCTAGGCTTTCACTAGATTTCTAATAAACCAGCAAATTCTACTTTCTATTCAAATCCAGTTTGTGACCATTTGATAAAAAGAGAAGCAGCCTTAAAGCTGGACCCATACTTTACACCACGTACAAAACTAACTCAAAAAGGTTCAAAGATGTACATTTAAGAGCTAAAACAATAAAACCCTCAGAAGACTACACATGGGAAAAGCTTCATGATACTGGATCTGGCCATCATTTCTTGGACACAACACCAAGGCACAGGCAAAAAAAAAAAAAAAAAAAAAACCCAAAACAAAACAAAAAATAGATAAGTTGGGCTTCGTCAAAATTAAGAACTTTTCTGCAAAGATACTACCCAAGAGTGAAAAGATAACCTGTGGAATGGGAAAAATACTTAAAAGTCACTAATTCACTAATATGATAACGACTGATATACAGTATAAAGAACTGTTATAACAACAAACTTCACTAAAAATGGGCATAGGTCTTGAATAGAGGACCACGTGTAAAAGGCCATTTGAAAATGAAATGAAA
The DNA here is from genome assembly GCF_003254725.2 of Canis lupus dingo. Classification (NCBI taxonomy): domain Eukaryota; kingdom Metazoa; phylum Chordata; class Mammalia; order Carnivora; family Canidae; genus Canis; species Canis lupus. Next base: position 21,447,387 of record NC_064244.1, read on the forward strand.
AGATGCTTAACATCACCAGTTATTAGGGAAATGCAAATCAAAACCACAATAAGGGGGCACCTGGGTGGCTCAGGTCATGATCCTGGGGTCCTGAGATTGGGCCCTGCATCACTGAGCTCTCTGCTCAGCAGGGGGTCTGCTTCTCCTCCCTCTGTCCCTCCCCCCTGGCTCCTCCTTCTCCCTCTCAAATGAAGGAAATCTTAAAACACACACACACACACACACACACACGCACGCACGCACGCACGCAGTAAGAGACCATTTCAAACCCATCAAGGATGGCTACGATCAAAATAAGCAGTGCTAGCCAGGATATGGAGAAATGGACTCCTTCAGTGCTAGAAATACAAAATAGTGCAGTTGCTGTGAAAATGTATGGCAATCACAACAAAAAGTTACATGTGTACACATCAAGACACATTCTAATTAAAATATCAAAAGGTAAAGACAAGGAGAGAATATTAAAAGTAACAAAATAGAAGCCACTTGTATACAAGGGCACTCCCATAAGACTATCAGCAGATTTTTCAGCAGAAATCTTGCAGGATAAAAGAGGGTAGTGCATAGTATATTCAAAGTGCCGCAAGAAAAATCTTCCAGCCAAGAATACTCTACGTCACAAAGTCATCATTCAGAATTGGAGGAGAGATTAGAGTCTCTCAGACAAGCAAAACTAAGCGACTTCATCACCACTAAACCAGCCTTACAAAGAATGTTAAGGGACCTTTTTTAAGCTGAAAAGGGTGCTAATTAATAACAACATATGAAAGTATAAATCTCACTGGAATAAATAGGTAAATATATAGTAAAGGTAGTAGATTAATCACTTAGAAAGACAAATGTAGTAAAAATAACTATGATTACAATAATTAAAGGATGCACAAGAAAAATATGTAAAATGTGACATCAAAAACATAAGATGTGCAAAAGTAGTAAATATGTAGAGCTTAGAATGCATTCACACTTAAGTTATCTTAAAATAGTCTGTTCCAATTATAAAATAAGTCACAGGAAGTCACAGGGATTCACAGCATGGTGACTACAGTTAATAGTGTATGGCCTACTTAAAAGTTGGTAAGATCACAAGAAAAAAAAACTGTAACCATGTATAGTGACAGATATTAACTACACTTATTGTGGTAAGCATTTCACAATATACACAAATATCAAATCACTAAAGCAGTATGTTAATTACACCTCAATTTTTAAAAAATTTACCAATAAGAAACTCTTTGGTATCTGGGACAAGCTTGAGCAAGATTAAAATGCAGCAGGTTGTAATAAATTAATAGCTAGAAAATTTTTCAAGGAATAAAACATAACTAGTAGAAACACTGAATCACATATTAACAGTTCACATTAGTATTTTATTACTATCTCTTGATAAAAAAAGGAACTATGATATAGAAAAGAAGTAAATGTTGATACAATGAAGCATTACAAAAACCACTAAGAATTTAAGTTATGGTTTTAAACAGGACTGAAAAAATTTTTTAAAATTGCTGTAAACATTACAATGGAAGAACATTTTTGAAATTCATTTATGCTTAAAAGAAAAAGTTAAACAGAGAATGACTATATGATCCACCAATTCTACATCTGGGTATACATCAAAGAAGTGAAAGCGGGACTCCAACAAGTATTTGTAAACCTGTGTTCAAAGCAGCATTATTCACAATAGCTGAAAGGCAGAAACAACTCAAATGTCCATCGAAGCTAAATAGATCAACAAAATGGGATCCATATATACAAGAGAGTATTTTTCAGCTTTAAAAAGGAAGGAAACTTTAAAAATAAATAAATAAAAAATAAAAAGGAGATTCTGACATACACTGTTACATTGATAAACCTCTAAGATACTATGCAGTTGGAAGGCCAGTCCAAGGGAGCATTCAGTGGACCTTGGCCACAGTCCATATCTAACTGCAATCACATGCAAGACTCCAAGCAAAAAAACTTCCCAGTTTACCCCCAAACTACAGAACAGTAACAGACAATAAATTATCTTAAGTTACTAAGTTTCAGGGTGGTTTGTTACAAACTCTGAGGACCAAAAAATATTTTATAAATTGTGTGAAGCTACTCAGTTTTGGGGTGGTTTGTTACATAGCCATAGATCACCACACCTGTCTCTCAGGCCTCTTACTAAGCCCACAGAAGATCTGAACACTACCATAGCTGACATTTACCCAACATATAAAAGACTTTCTTTTCAGGAGCCCATGGAATATTCACCAAGCCAGACCATCTGCTGAGCTACGTAAGACCAGATCAGAGTCCTAAAAAACTAGAACTCTTAAGCTTTTAGAGAAAATAGAGTATCTCTTCAAAACCTTAGGATAGGGAAATAATTCTTACAAAAAACACCAAAAGCAATAACCATAAAAAAGAAATAGACTTCATCAAAATTTAAAATGTCTGCCCAACCAGAAGACACCATGAAAAGAACAGGTAAGCCAAAGACTATCAGAAAATCGTCACAAACAATATAGCCATATATCTGACAAAGGACTTGTATTCAGAATATAGAAAGAACTCCTACAGTTCAAAAGTAAAAGGGCAAACAACCCAATTAAAACATGAACAAAAGATTTTAACACACACTGCCCAGAGAAATATATGGGCAATAAAGTCTACGAAAAGATGCTCATTACCTTTAGTGAACAGAGAGCTGTAAAAAGAACCACAATGAAGTACTACTACACATACAAAAGAATGGTTACAATTTAAAAGACTTAAAATAACAAATGCTGATAACATTTGGAAATATTCAGCATTTCTTAAAAACTAAAGCATACATTTACTCTTACTATTCAGCAATTCTATTTCTAGGTTTTTACCAAGAGATAGAACACATTTACAAATGTTCATAGCAGTGTTATTCATAACAGCCCAAAGTTGAAAACAAATGGTAGTATATTCAACTATCAGCAGCAGCAAAAAGGAACTACTGATTTCTGCAGAAACAATGCATTTTGAAAATAAGCTCAGCAGAAGAAGCCAGACTCTCATGACTCCATCTATATGAAATGCAGAACAAGCAAAATTAATCTACAGTGATAAGAATTTTGAAATGTGTTTGCACATGCATTCAAAAGGAAAAGGACTAGCTAAGAAGGGGCACTGGGCACCTTCTTGTGTGATGAAAATATTCTTTATCTTACCAAGGGTGGTGGTTACATACTCAGTGGATTTGTCAAAATGCGCTGAACTATATATATATGTATGCTTAACATAGGCGCTTTTTATTATTATTTTTTAAGACGTTATTTATTTATTTGAGAGGTAGGGGAGAGAGGGGGGGTGGGGGAAGGGTGAAACAGAGAGCACAAGAGCAGGGGGAGGGAGAAGCAGATTCCCTGTGGAGCAGGGAGCCCATGCAGGGCTCAATCCCAGGATCATGACCTGAGCCAAAGGCAGACCCTTAACTGACTGAGCCACCCAAGTGCCCCAAAATAGGTGCCTTCTAAAAAAAATTAAAGAAAACTTACATTCAGCAGTGGTAATCTGGCAAACTTTATTTTTCCATCTTTGCCTATAATAATGCAATTACTCCAACTCCATACTCTTCTAGTTTATGGGTACAGTGGTATTTCTCAAGTTTTGTTCTGACTTCTTACCTTGTTAACTTCTGGTGTGAGGATCTCGATTTTTCTTAAACGTTGAAAAGCATCATAATCAGTTTCTCCAAATAGTCTGATGGGTTCTCCTCTTTCTCTCAATCTTCTGATAACCTGTAAGAAGAAATAACAATTATAACAGTAACTCCTGTTTTTAGTAATAATAATTCCTCTTTTAGGTGACCAAATACTTATTTTGAAATGTAGACAGAAAAAGTCAGTTGGGTTTGTTTTTTAATTTTCCAAAAATGGATATAGTGAGTTATTATCACACCTTAAAAAACCCTAACATGTCCAGTTTCTTTGGCTGTTTCATCAAAGGCTCCATCTGAATAACAGAATACCTAAGAGAAACATTAAGATGGAAGGGAGGGAAAACTTTTATATACAGAAGGAAAATAAAGTCTGGAGTCAGCTGATAACTCACTAACCATAGCCTAGAGTCAGCACTGCAATACTACATTAAAACCAAACATCCCTCAGAAGAGAAGTGATCAGGACAGGGCACATGTCAGGCTTTTGAGGGGCTGATAATACCGTTTCTTGACTTGGGTATTGGTTATATGGGTGTTTTTAAATAATCATCCATTATATTGCACATGCATGTTTTGTACATTCTTCTTATACATGTATCCATTTCATAAAAAGAAAAAAATTGTGGGATCCCTGGGTGGCCCAGCGGTTTGGCGCCTGCCTTTGGCCCAGGGCGTGATCCTGGAGACCTGGGATCGAATCCCACATCGGGCTCCCGGTGCATGGAGCCTGCTTCTCCCTCTGTGTCTCTGCCTCTCTCTCTCTCTGTAACTATCATAAATAAATAAAAATTAAAAAAAAAAAAAAAAGAAAGAAAGAAAAAAATTGTAACAGCAAAAAATCAAGTTGATTCAAAAAAATTTTTTGGAAGTACCAAAAACTTTTTCTGGAAACATAAACAGTAGCACAGTAACCACTGGTAGAACACCTACTGAGTTACCCAAAGCTTGGTATTCAGAATACGAAATTCTTGTTCAAGATTACAGCTATTGTCAATGGATTTTTTTTTTTTTTAGGTCTAATATTCTTCTCTTCAAGCTAGGTATTTCAGATTCCTTCCTCTAATTTTCACAGGGCAGCACTTAAGAGTCCTCTGTCCTTTCCTTTGTTCAAAGTTCATTTTTGTTTTGTGACCCTCTGTATAGTTTGCATTCTCTATGTCACATGAGTATCTTTAAATTTTTGTTTTGGCTTTTTAAGAAAAGTAACAGTTGATACTGACCAGAGTATAGACAAGCACTGTAGTACAAACTGGTACAATAGGTCTACAGAGCCCTGTGATGATATGTATCCCAAGCCACAGAAATGTACAGTCTTTAGTCACCAGACTCCAGAATCATGGTTCCCACAACTTGTCCAAAAGGAACAATCATACATTAGTATGCACGCAATGACATCTGTATAAAGATGTTTATCTTACCTACGATTTATTTATATTAGGGAAATGCTGAAGCAATCAAAACGATCACTACTCTCTGGTTTTTAAAATAATGTTTTTAAAATATTACAGGAAATTACATAGTCATAAAAATTATACAGATCTCTGTTTTGACCTAGAAAGAGATATTAAAAGTTACAAAATGTATATTTAAAATAATTTTGAAAAATAAGTATGATTTCAAATATGTATTTTAGAACAATGTGTTTACTTTTTAAGGTTTAGAAATGTGTGTGTGTGTGTATACACACACACACACACACACACACACTTCTAAAAGATTTTACTTATTCATGAGGGACAACACAGAGAGAGGTAGAGACCATAGGCCAAGGGAGAAGCAGGCTCCCTGCGGAGAGCCTAACACAGGACTCAATCCCAGGACGCGGGGATCATGGCGTAGGCCAAAGGCAGACACTCAATTGCTGAGCTACCCAGGCATCCCTAAAAAAAAAAAAAAAAATATATATATATATATTTTTTTTTTTTTTAGAAAAATATATTCTTTTAAAAGTTTAAGGGTATCAAGAAAAGCAGAGATTAATTCAGAACCTCATGAAGAAAACTGGCTAGCTGCTCAATATTTCAGTTCAACCAGACATATTATAGAGGCAATAATGACATAAAACTTCCTGGAAAGAACTGGAGATAAATGCTCTTGAGATGGTTTTTTCATAAAGACAAACTTACCTCTTGCCTGGAAAGAGTCATGGGTAACTTTTCCTCTGCCAGTTCAAGTTCTAGCACTGGATTCGAAGAAGTTAATGGTTTCTGGTCCTCTTCTTTTGGCTGTATCTGTATTAATAGGCAAAAGAAATCCTATTATTCAGCTTTTAAAACATAATAATAAAGCTAATATTTATCATTCTGTGCATTAACTGGTCTTGGAAATTAAACATGTTTTAAATATTGAAGGTTTTCTAAATGTACCACCAAGGAAAAAGGTCCCAATAAATGTACATGCTTTTGAAAGCTCATCAAAATTCTCCATTTCAGGGACACAGGAGCAAACATGCACACAGGAGACCACATTCTTGCTATTAAAAAAATGACAGAAATATAATGGTTTACAAAATCAAAAACTTTTAAAAGGGCTGAAACGCAGACTCCTTTCTCCCTAGAGTATAAAGAATTTTATTTTCTTAAAAACAATCAACTTGCTTCTCTTTGAAAAAATCATCTTACGGGCTTCTCTGATCCTGTTTTAAATGATCCGATAAGCCTTGGGTTATAAACAAAGACAAAAACAAAAAAACAAAAAAACAAAAAAAAAAAACAACTGCTCTCCAAGAAACCTGTAAAGCCTCAGGCTCCTGCTTTATCCTGCCCTCCTTTTTGAAAGGTAGGATTCCAAGTGCACCAAAATCACTGCTGGACATGTAGAAACGCTCCAAAGGTATGGAGAATTTGCCCCCAGACCGAGCTATGGACCCCGGGGGGGGGAATAACAGCACCACACACAACCTGACAATGGCAACCTTTCTACTCATGCGACACAGAGTACACATTTCTATACAAAAGGACCTGCAGGGGGAAAATTAAAATCTCTCCATGTGTTTTCTTGAGTCTGCTGCCCAGCTCACAGTTTAGGAAAATTAAGTTCAGCAATGTATAAGGTGTGCGTGGTCTGGAAAAACATACTGAAACATGGTTTCCCATCTGATCATGAGACTTATCTAAAATGCCAAAAAAAGATTAAAAAAAAAAAAAAACACATAAAAGGCCAACATGAAGGAAAAAACATTCCATTAAGAAAGGCGACATGGTTGGGGCACCTGGGTGGCTCAGAGGTTGAGTGTCTGCCTTTGGCTCAGGTCCTGATCCCGGGGTCCTGGGATCAAGTCCTGCATTGCGTTCCCCGCAGGGAGCCTGCTTCTCCCTCTGCCTATGTCTTTGCCTCTCTTTCTGTGTCTCTCATGAATAAATACATAAATCTTAAAAAAAAAAAAAAAGAAAGAAACAAAGAAAGAAAGAAAAAAGAAAGGCTACATGGTTAAAATGCTATTATTTCTGATTCTGTAGTTAATGGCTAAAGGTTATGTTAACCAGTGTTACCAGTGCTGACAGAAAATTGAAGTAAAAAACTGGGGATTCCTGGGTGGCTCAGTGGTTTAGCGCCTGCCTTTGGCCCAGGGCCTGATCCTGGAGTCCAGGGATGGAATCCCACATCAGGCTCCCTTCAATGGGGCCTGCTTCTCCTTCTGCCTGTGTCTCTGCCTCTCTCTCTGTGTCTCTCATGAATAAACAAATAAAATCTTAAAAACAAACAAAAAACAACTAAACTGTCTGTTCACAAACCAAATCAGCATCAATCCTCATAAATGGTAACTATATTTCATAAAGGAATAAAAGTAATAAATGCTGTATTTTCATTATTACCAAGAAGGAAATATTAAACACATTTTAGAAAGAAAACCCTTAACCTTCGTTTTTAAGCATAAAAACGGGTATTTCCCCCAAAAATCTCAGGATGAAAAGCATTTTTAATTATAGAATGCCAGTTAATCACTTTTAGGAAAAGATCTAAGACATTTTGTCAGCAGGACTCAATGTTACAAGCAGTATCTTTAACTGTAGTTATTCTGCTTCAGTGCTTCTATCTAAGCAAGAAAGTACTGACATATCACTGAAGCAATCTAAACAAAGCAAAGCTGCCCCTGTTTTAAGTTATTTTCCTACCTTACCATAAAGTTGAAAAGGTTCAAATTTAGAGATCTGGGAAAGCAACAAGTCAGCAGACTAAGCCCATAGTCAATGATTCTCATTCCAGATCAAGTGTAAGTTAGACAACGATGGGCAAGCAAAAGATGAAAATTCTTCTGAGTAGCTATTCGACGGCTATTTACATATATTGTGTTTTAATTTCCTAAACTGGAAGCAAATGAAATCAATATATTTATGAAAAAATATCAAAATACAAATGCAAACTTTTGTATTTTAGAAATCAGAAACGTAAAACTCCATTTCCAATACTTGCCCTCTGCCAACACTACAAAACCAAACCAAATGCACATACATTCCTCATGCTTCTAGAAATGCTATGCCAGATAATTTCTAGAATTCTCCCATAACATGCACAAGATTATCATATTATACATGTTTCACAAGCAAAAAGTTGATGTCAAATTTACAATCTGGCAAAAAAGTATTCAACAGAACCTCTGAATTTTGTTTCAAAAATTATCAAACTAGATATAGTCTTCTTTGAAAATAATTTCAACTTCACCTCATAACATTTAATCCCTCCCAATAAAAACCCCATATATTGTTCAACCATGATAATAGTTGAGTAAAATAATAACAGGGTAACCCCAAGGATACTTTTAGTCATGGTTCTAAAATATACAGTCTTCCAGACAACTCATTTGTTTCTAACAAATATTTCTATACATTTTCTAACAGTAGACAAAGCAGCATCTGATATGTGGTACCTTATTACACAAAAGCATATAAATGCTGTATCGCATTCTATCTCAGGCAGAGGTACTTGGGACCAAAAGGAATTTATTAGCAATGCCAAATAAAAATAATGGTTTAAAATATTCAAGTGGAAGAGGGGAAATACCACTAGTAATACCACTGTGGCTGAATGAATAAAATAACTGAAACCTCTTAAAACAGACTTTTATTGGGAGAGGTAGGGAGAGGAGTGGTGGTGGTGATGAAGATGAGGCAGTATCAGATCCAGGAATTAAATTTAAAAAAAAAAAAAAAATCAAGCTTTAATCTCAAGCCACTTCATGCTGTCCACAAAAGCCAAACCATTCCAAGCCAAAAGTCATGCATGGATTTTCCTGAATTCAAGATTTAAAAAAAGAAAAAAGAAAAAAAGCTCATACCTCTCCAGATGGCTTCTCATTTATAGGCTAATGTATAATATTGATAAATTGAACAGAGATCAATAATTTTGTCACTTTAACAGCAGTAAAAATGTAAACTCAGAAATGTACAATGAAACAGAAAAGCAAGCACTCATACCTTGTAGCCACATCTTTCAAAATAGGCTTCCTCTTCTTTTTTCGCAAGTTCACTACGCTTGAAATACTTTTTATTTTCCTATTGAAGAAAAAAGTACATTAGTAGGTCCCCAGGTAATATGTCATGTTCCATAGTCCACCTAAAAACACTCCAGTTTTTCAAAATCATGATCAAGTTTGATTCTGTAGAGATCATACTGATTTCACAAACATGGCACCTGTCCTCTAGCCTGCTCTAAATATGAAGTATTGGGTGGCAGTAACTGGGTGATGGACATTAAGGAGGGCACATGACGTTATCAGCAGGGGTTGTTATATGCAACGAATGAACTACTGAATTCTACATCGGGAACTAATGATAAACTATATGTTAACTAACTGAATTTAAATAAAATAAGTTAAATAAATATTAAGTATTTTTCTTACAGTATCTTTTTAACAGGCATAACAAGAAGAAACCAACAATATTTTCCAAATGTTCACATTGTTTTGATTTTATTTCCCAATGTTTGGGTTCAATGATAATTTCTACAAGTGGATTCATTATGAATCACATAAAATAGAACACTATTTTCTCCCAACAGAAACAACTAAACAAAAATTATGGTTAACTGTATCTGACATTTAACTTCCATTTACCCAGAGAGCTCCAAAGATGTATCCAAATTTTTTTTGTCATTTGGAATCTTTTTGTATCAATTGTATTTGTATTAATGAGGTCTCAAAATCACATTAATTCCTAATCTAGACACAAAATGGTTTGAGAATCTTTACTAAAAAAAAATCGTTTAAAGCTATTTGTTTTATAGGATTCAATGTTATGAGACAAGCTCTAAATCTGTAGGAGGAACAAATGTTCGTTCTTTCTGTACCACATACATTATTCTCATTGTTAAATCTAGTCCCTAATTTGGACATCGTTACTGTCTACAGCTATGCCTCTTGGATATTATTCCACTAATGATTCAGCTCAAATAAAGCTCCTGCTCTCCTTCATTAGTAATTATAATTGTACCTCAAGATACCTCCATACATATTTAGCACTTCACAGTTCCCAAGCTCATTCACTCTGACAATAATCATGGATGCTAATAAGATCATGACAAGAACGGTTGATGATGAACAATGGACAACTCATGCTGCCACACTTGAAGGCAGCAGTCAAGTCTGGCATCAGGAAAACATTATGTGTCTCCTACATGATACACACAGGAAGTATACAGCGCATCTACAAAGTATTCTTGCCAAAGAGCTGCGAGGTCTCATTACGTTTTTTAAATTTTTTATTTAAATTCTATTTATTTAACATACAGCACATCACTAGTTTCAGGAGAATTTAGTGACTAGTGATTTGCATATATAACACCCAGTGCTCATTACATGAAATGCCCTCCTTAATTCTCATCACTTGGTTACCCCATCTCCTCACTCACCTCCCCCTCCAGCAACCCTCAGTTTCTTCCCTATAGCCAAGTCTTATGGTTTGCCTCCCTGTTTTTATTTTTCCTTCACTTCCCCTATGTTCATGTTTTGTTTCTTAAATTCCACGAGCAAATTGTATGGTATTTGTCTTTCTCTGACGGACTTATTTCGCCGCTTAGCATAATGCCCTCTAGTTCCATCCACTTTATTGCAAATGGCAAGATTTCCTTATTTTTAATGGCTCAGTAATATTCCAGTGTGCATGTATGTGCCTGTATACACATCTTCTTTATCCATTCATCTGTTGATAGTAGGTCTCATTTCTAGTTTATAAGAAATGTAAGGAATAGGGAAATAAGCTAAACACCATCACTAAATAAGCAATTAAACACTGGCACATTACCAACTAGCCAGTTTTTCCAAAAAGTTAATGGCATAAAAAAGGGGGGGGGGGGAGATGTTCTTGATTAAAAGAAACCAAGAGTCATAGTAAATAAATGCAATGAGTGGACTGTGTGGATTGGATTTGAACAAACCAACTGTAAAAACACGTATGTATATATTTTAATTCAACTGAGGACACGAACATGAGAGGACTATTTAATGGTATTAGAGATAAATAATTTTGCTGGGTGTGATCACATCTGGTTTATAAAAGAACATGTTCTTTCTAGAGTTACAAGTGTTAAGACAGGAAGAGACGAGGGTTCATTATAGAATTCTCTTTTTGTATATGTTTAAAATTCTCATAATAAAGAGTTTTGTTTTAGTTCATTAATTCAATGAACATTTACTGACTCCTCTATCACACACTCAGCACAGCTTTACAGATATAAAGTTGAAGTATTCCCTGGAGTAAGGAACTGACAGCACCATCCCAACATCAAAGCTACCCTGAGAAAGTTGGGAGCAAATAATATTAATCCCAGTTTAGATGTAGAGACTTGAGAGTTAGAAAGGGCAGGGGACATTCTCACAACTTACTGAGCTTCACACACAACTAGAACTCTGGTGAAATCCCTTAAACTGTCCAGTATTGCAAGCTACAGATCTTCATTCCCAAAATCCTATCCCAGCATCACCAATTGTTTCTTTTGACTACACAGCATGTAGCAGTCATATTTCATATAAATAAGCTGACAAGCATACTGGTATCCTCTCAGAAAGAGCAGATATACATGAAGAAAGTAAAGGACTCTCCAGGCCAGAGTCTGTGCTGGCATCTTTTACTACCATGCCCCAATTCTATGGAATACACCTAAGAAAATCTTAGTCTACAACATGGCTTCTCAAAATGTGGTTCATGGACCTTTGGGGGGTCCCTGAGACCTTTTCAGAGGCTCTACAGGGCCAGACATATTATCATAATAATACTAAGAGATCATGTGCTGGCTGCCCTTTTCACTGTGTTCACACTGGCACTGACAATACAAAAGCAATGGTGAGGAAAACCACTGGAACCTCAGCATAAGGAAAGGTAAGTATTTATTTAGGTCTCAGAGTTCATTGTATGCTTCATCTTTTAATATTTGGTATGATGAAATCAAACATATAAAATAAAAAAAAACACAAAAACATATAAAGTAGTTCTGCTACATAATAAAGTAGGATAGTTGTCTCCTGTTTGGCAGACTTTTTCTCAAAACTGAACAAAGCAAGTCTGTCACTAAAAGGACAATGATAGGATTTGTTGCCAATGATAAAATTCCATCTTTCAAGTAAAAATGAGAATGGGGTAAACTTGCAGCCATCACTGTGAACTTGATGGCTTCCCAATACTTAAAAGCTTTTCTGATGAATCAGTGGTGATATTAAGGAATGTCACTTTTTTATATCATCTAATGCAACATAGCAGCATGCAGAAGATCTACATGACTCAACAAACTATGACAGTACAGAGTCAACAAGTTCCAAAATTATGCATAGGCAAAAGATTTATGAGCAGAATAAATCAGAATAATCTGGAGCATAATAGATCAATAGACTGTAACATACAAAAAGTTCAGTGATGAAGGGGGTAGGGAAGACCAATGGCTGGCTCAGGTGATGAAGCATGGGACTTGATCAAGGGGTTTTAAGTTCAAGGCCCGCACTGTGTGTAGAGATTACTTAAAAATAAAATCCTGAGGAAAAAGAAGTTCATTGATAACGGTAAGAATCCATATTCTCATCTTTAAGAAATTTACCATTTGTGTTTTGGTATAGTATCAATCAAAAAAGAATAGCCACAATTATCCAAAAAGGCTATTATTTTTTTTAATTTTTTATTTATTTATGATAGTCACAGAGAGAGAGAGAGAGGCAGAGACATAGGCAGAGGGAGAAGCAGGCTCCATGCACCGGGAGCCCGACGTGGGATTCGATCCCGGGTCTCCAGGATCGCGCCCTGGGCCAAAGGCAGGCGCCAAACCGCTGCACCACCCAGGGATCCCCCAAAAAGGCTATTATTAAAATACTACCGTTTCCAACTACCTAGCTGTGTGAAGATGATGTTTCTTCATATACTTGAACAAAAACAACATATTGCAACAGGCTGAAAGGAGAAACAGGAGAATCCAACTGTCTTCTGACATGCCAGGGATTAAAAAGAGATTTGCAAAAATGTAAAACGTCATTCTTATTGCAATTTTCTTTTAGAAAATACAGTTTTCATTAGAACATCATTTATGTTAGCACACATGGGTTTATTGTGGTATGAAACAGAAGTCAACATGGAATATAAGCATTTTTAAACTTCCCAGTTTTAATTTTTAAATTCCTTATTATTTATTTTTTGAGAGGAAGAACACACACATGTGGGAGGGGGGCGGTTGGGGAGGGGGAAGGAGAGAAAGAATTTCAAGCAGGCTTCACATCCAAGTCATGATCTCATGACCTAAGCCAAAATCAAGAGTCACTTAACTAACTGTGAACCTTAACTGACCTGTTAGCCACCCAGGTGCCCCTAAATTTCCCACTTTTAATTTCTAACATAGAGTAATTATCAATAAACACATCATACAGAAACAAAAGCTCTCTGAAGCCATCAATTAAGTATGTAAAGGGGTTTCGAAATCAAGAAGTAAGAACCAAGGTCCTAGGAGAATCCCTTTGTTGGCTCTCCCCATGCTGGTACCCCATGCGCTACATAATGTTGGGAAACCGCTTGGGCCTCAACATTGCCTACTGATCCCGGTGTATTTATCCACTCAATATGCTCTCCTATTCTCTACAATGACCAGTACACAATCTCTACTCTCTTATCCCTTCATTTCCCCCCCTCACTCTCAGCAACTGACTAAACCACTCTGTTACAGAGAAAAGGAAAGCCACTGAATGCCAAGTCGTCCCAGCACCAGTCCTTCCCTGGCTCTGTACCAATCCTCTCTTCATTTCAAAATGGAAAAGGAAATCCTCATCCTGCCTAATGCCAATCTCTTCCAGCTGCACCCCAGATCTCAAGTCCCCTCCCCCAACCCTGCCTTCCTCAGGAACTTCTCAATTATACATCTGCTCTCTTGCATGGGCACCTTCTCCCTCTCTACTGGCTCCTGGCCATCACCACTTAAGTATGCTATGCTTAAGACTCTCCAACCTTAATTATTCTTCCCTCTGCACTAGGTACAGAGCTGAGTGCCATTTACAGCAGAACGAACTGTTTTGTCTCCATTTCCTCACTTCCAATTCTCTTTGCAGCCACTCAACAACTTGGCCCCTCTTATTATTCCTCTGAGGCCATCAACAATGTCTAAGGTGCAAATGTAGAGTCTTTCTGACAGACCTCAGGCAGTCTTTGGTTCCCAGGCTAACTCCCTCCTGCAATAGCTACACTATTGGCTGTCAGGCAACTTTTCTTCTTTCTTCCTCACTTACTGGTTTGTTCAGATTTCCTATTTCTTGTATTTTTTTAGATCCTTTTAATCATTTACTTCACTTCGATTTTTCAATTTACTAGAACAGAAGACATTATTCTCCCTAATGATTTTATTTTCCAGTATCTTCCATATTGGTAACTACAGTTCCTCCCTTTATTGTTTCAATTCAAAATTTTGTCCAGTTCTGTTTAAGTTCTTTAAAATTAAGCTGCTTTTATATTTTGATAAATTTAAAAAGGCAAGTGCAGAAGAGTGGATCTAGTATGCTACTATATGTATTTAAAAAAGAAAGAATATCCACCTACTTGCTTCTTTTCCACATTGATTTCACATAGATGTTAGCTGCTGTGGAGGTGAATCCAGAAGTCCGGAGACAAGTGTTAGAAGGAAACTTTATTGTATCCTCCTTCAGTAGATTTGGAATTTTGAATCATTTGAATTATTTAATTTTTTAAAGATTTTATTTATTTATTTGAGCGCACATGCACGGGCTCGGGCTCACGCACTAACAGGAGTGAGGGGCAGAGGGAGAGAGAGAACAGGAGACTCCTCGCTAAGCAGGGAACCCAAAACAGGGCTGATCCCAGAACCCTAAGATCATGACCTGAGCCGAAGGCAGACACTTAACCAACTGAGCCACCCAGGTGCCCCTGAATGAATTATTAACAATGACATTTTCAAATTTTTCATTTTGGAATTATAATGAGAAATATTTTGCTTTGTACTACATGACCATTTATTTCATGACATTAAAGGATGCCTAAAACAAAAGGTTATCCACCATGTTTCACTCTTTATATACCTTCTATTTAGAAAAAAAGCAGTTTAAAAGAGCAAATAAAACTTCTCTAACTATAAAACATTATTTTATAAAGTACACCGAAAATACACTTTGAAATATAAAGTGCTGAGGACACATTTATGGTATAATTTTTTTAAAAGATTTTACTTATTTATTCATGAGAGACAGAGAGACAGAGAGAGAGAGGCGGAGACATAGGCAGAAGGAGAAGCAGCCTCCACACAAGGAGCCTGATGTGGGACTCGATCCTGCGACTCTGGATCACACCCTGAGCCGAAGGCAGATGTTCAACTGCTGAGCCACTCAGGTGTCCCCATTTATTATATAATTAAAATTGTAGAATATTAACACTTAAATGTCAGTGATACAGCCCCTTTATAGGTAATAACTCAGGTTAGATAACTTGTCCACATTTAAAGAGCTATCTAGGAATGCAGCCACAATTAGATTTTACAACTTGTTTATTTTACAAATTTCCTAACTATATTCAAAATTTTCAGTTTGTTGAATTAACTATGGAATGAATGCATAATAAAGACTTACATACACAAAAGTCTAAAAGTGGTTGGCATACATTTTAAGACAGCATATGAACGAATGCTTTAAATCTCTTTGGATTCTCTCCTAAAACACCTAACATTTTATTGGCCCTTTTACCCTGACAGATTTTAAGAACAACATGCAAAGAGCATACATAAAAGTGCTTCTCCTTTTTAAGACAGAACCTAATTCCTACATGCTGCTTCACAAATGTTATTCTTAGACTCTATCCAAATTATACTTTGTAGATTATCAAACAGAGTCATAGGTCTAAAGTACAGAAACCTATCTACCACGTCACCTAAAATGTCTGCCCACACTAATAAAGGAAAATCAAAATTTAAAACATTCAACCGTGACTATCAATATTTCACTAATTTACAATCAGCCTTCCTCAATCATGTTAAGGTTTTTAGTGTTTATATAAATTGGATACAAACATCATCAAGAGCTCTACAAAAACACGCTGGAAAGCCAACATACAGCCTGAATATGCAATGCAAGACACTTTTTGAGGTGTCTGGGTGGATCAGTTGATTAAGCATCTAACTTGCGATTTCGGCTCAGGCCACGGTCTCAGTGTCTTGTGATCAAGCCCCACTCGCTGAGTGTGGAGCCTGCTTAAGATTCTCTCTCTCTCCCCCTCCACCCCTTCCCTGCTCACACACTCTCTCGAGCATGTCCTCTCTTTAAAAAATATAAAGAAATGAAAAAAAAAAAAAAAAAGAAATGATGCCTTAAATGACACGTTAGACCAGCTGGATGTAACAGATACATAAAGAACATTCCATCCAAAAGCAAAACAGACATTCTTCTCAAATACACATGGAACATTCTCCAGGAGAGATCATGTATTAGGCCACAAAGCAAGTTTTAATAAATTTAAAAAGGATGCAATCACACCAATCATCTTTTCCAGTCATAATGGTATGAAGCCAGACATCAATTACAAGAAGCAAATTGGAAATTTCACAAATATGCAGAGATTAAACAACATGTTACTGAACCAGTGAGTCAGTGAAATCAAAGGAGAAAAAAATTACACTCAAACAAATGAAAACGGAAGTACAACTTACTAAAATTTATGGCATGTGGCAAAAGCAGTTCTACGGGGAAAGCTCATATCAATACATGCTTACCTCGGGAAACAAAAAAAAATCTCAAACCACCTAACTTTACACCACAAGGAACTAGGAAAAGGACAAATGTATCCCAAAGTTTGTAGAGAGAAGGAATTAACAAATATTAGTGCAAAAATAAATGAAACTGATACTAAAAAGAGACCAAAGAAACTAAGAGTTGGTTTTTTTGAGAAGATAAATCAACAAATCTTCAGCTAGTTTTATCAAATAAAAGACAGTGCTGGAAAAAAATTATGAAAGATGCTACAACTGATACCACAGAAATACAAAAGATCCTAAGAAACTATTATGAACAATCATATGCCAACAAACCGGACAACCTAGAAGAAAAGGATAAATTTCTAGAAACTTGGAAACTTCTGAATCATCAAAAACTACAATATCTGAATTGACTGATTACTAGTAAGGAGATTGAATCAGTAATTAGAGACCTTCCCCAAAAATCACAAGTCCAGGACCAGATGGACCCACCAATTAATTCTACTAACCATTCAAACAAGTGATACTAATCCTTCACAAAAGTTTCAAAAAAAAAAAAAAAATAGAGAAAGGAACCCTTCAAACTCATCTTATTAGGCCAGCATTACCAAAATACCAAAACCACACAAGGATCCCACAAAGAAAGAAAATTACTGGCCAATATTCCTGATAAATACAGATGCAAAAATCCTCAACAAAGTATTAACAAACCAAATTCAACAATATATTAAGAGAACCATACACCACGACCAAATGGAATTTATTCAGGGATGCAAAGATCATTCAACACCTGCAAATAAATGTGATACATACACCACATTAACAAAATGGAGAAAGAAAAAATATCTTATGATCTCAATAGATGCAGAAAAAGTATCTGACAAAATTCAACATCCATTTATGATAAAACCTCTCAAAAAAGTAGTAGAGAGGGACATACCAACATAAAAAAGGCCAAATATGAAAAGTCCACAGATAATATAAATGGTGAAAAGTTGAAAGCTATTCCTCTAAGATCAGGAATAAATCAAAGATATCAATTCTCATGACTTTTTTTTTTTAAAGATTTTATTTATTTATTCATGAGAGACACAGAGAGAGAGAGGCAGAGACACAGGCAGAGGGAGAAGCAGGCTCCATGCAGGGAGCCTGATGTGGGACTTGATCCCTGGGACTCCAGGATCACACCCTGGGCCACAGGCAGGCGCTAAACCGCTGAGCCACCCAGGGATACCCCTCAATTCTCATGACTTTTATTCAACATAGTATTGGAAGTCCTAGCCACAGCAAATACACAAGAAAAATCCAAATTTATTAAAAGGTAAAACTGTCATTATTTGCAGAATTATATGTATAAAGTCCTAAAGACTCTCATATAAAACTCTTAGAGTAAATGAATTCAATAAAACCCCAGGATACAAAAATCAACATACACAATTTGTTTCTATGTACTAATAAAGTATCAGAAACAGAAATTAAGAAAATAATTCCATTTACAATTGCATAAAAATGAATAAAGTATTAAGAATAAATTTAACCAAGGAGGTAAAAGACCTATACCCTGAAAACTCTAAGACAGTGATGAAAGAAACTGAAGACACAAAGAAATGGAGGGACACCTGGATGGCTCAGTGGTTGAGCATCTGCCTTCAGCTCAGGGTATGATCCTGGAGACCAGGGATCGAGTCCCAAAACGGGCTCCCTGCATGGAGCCTGCTTCTCCCTTGCCTGCATCTCTGCCTCTTTCTCTGTGTCTCTCATGAATAAATAAAATAGAAAGAAAAGAAAGAAAGAAGAAAAGAAAAGAAAAAAGAAAAAAAAAAGAAAAAAAAGAAAGGAAGAAGAAAGGAAGAAAGAAAGGAAGAAAGAAACAAAGATATTCTGTGCTCATGGATTGGAAGATTTAGTACAGGCTTATGTTGTTTTATTCACAGAAATTACGACTTTTACAATATGAAGATTTGTGGCAACCCTCCTTGAGCAAGTCTGTTGGTGCCGTTTTTCCAACAGCATTTGTGTCTGTGCCCTACTTGGTGCCTGTGCCCTATTTTGATAATTCTAGCAATTATTTCAAACTTTTTCACTTTTATTATTTTTGCTACGGTATCTGATCAGTGATTACAACTCACTAGAAGCATAAATGATGGTTAGCATATTTTATTTTATTTTTTTAGTTAGCATATTTTAGCAGTATTTCTAAATTAAGCTATATTTTTATAGACATAATGGTACTGCAAACTTAATAAACAGTATAGTGTAAACTTAACTTCGATATGCATTGGGAAACCAAAAAACTCATCTGATTCACTTTATTGCAGTGATCTGGAACCAAAACCACAGTATCTCCAAGGTATGCCTGTACTGTGCAAAGGTCCATACCACTCAAAGCAATCTATAAATTTAATCCAATCCCTATCAAAATTATACTAGTAGTTTTTACAAAAATAGAAAACAATCCAAAGTTTTATGTGGAACCACCAAAGATCCCAATAACAAAGTAATTTTGAAAGAGAAAAACAAAGCTGGAAGTATCACTCTCCCTCATCTCATACTATGATATAAAGCTATAGTAATCCAAGCAGTAAGGTAATGGCATAAAAACGGATGAATGCAACAGAATAGAGAGCCCAGAGGGGTGCCTAGGTGGCTCAGTCAGTTAAGTGTCTGACTCTTGATTTCAGCTCAGGTCATCATCTCTTGGTTGTGAGAGCAAGCCCTGCTTCAGACTCTGCACACAGCAGTGACTCTGCTTAAGTTTCTCTCCCTCTCCCCCACTTGCTTGTTCTCTAAATAAATACATCTAAAAAAAAAAAAAAAAAAAGAATAGGGCATCCAGAAATAAACCCATGCACATATAATCCATTAATTTACAAAAAAGGAGTCAAGAATAGGCAAGGAAAAGGTAGTCTCTTAAAAAAATGGAGCTGGATTACCACAAGCAAAAGAACTAACTATACTACTATGTTAAGCCATACACAGAAATTAACTCAAAATTGATTAAAGATTTGAATATAAGACCTGAAACCATGAAATTCCTAGAAGACATAGGCAGTAAGCTCTTTGACATCTGTCTTGACAAGTTTTTGAATCTAACTCCAAAAGCAAAGGCAACAAAAGAAAAAATAAGTGAAACTACATCAACTAGAAAGTTTCTCCAAAGCAAACAAAATCATCAACAAAATGAAAAGGCAACCTACTGAATAAAAGATATTGTGAACTGCATATCTGATAAGGGGTAAGATCCAAAATATATAAAGAACTCCTACAACTCAATAGCATAAAAACAAATAATCCAATTTAAAAATAAGCAGAAGGTCTGAACGGATATTTTTCTGAAGATTACAGACAGCCAACAGACACATGAAAAAATGCTTATCAACATTACTAATCATTAGGGAAATGCAAACCAAAACCAGGAGATATCATCTCACACCTGTCCGAATACTATTATCAAAAGACAACAAATAACAAGCACTGGCAAAGATGTGGAGAAAAGGGAACCCTTGTGCACTCTTGGTGGGAATGTAAATTGGTGCAGCCACCTTGGAAAATAATGCGGAGGTTCCTCAAAAACTTAACAATATGTTCAGCAATTGCACTTCTGTGTATTTATCTAAGGAAAATGAAAACACCAAAAAGATGTCTACACCCTCGTGTTCATAGCAGCATTATTTTCAATAGCAAAGATATGGAAACAACTTGTCCATCGATGAATGAATAGATTAAAAGATGCATCTCTCTCTCTCTCTCTCGAGATCTCTCTCACACACAGAAAACCAAGTATTATTCAGCCATAAAATATGAAATCTTGCTATTTACAACAAACGGATGGACCTTGAGGGCATCACGCTAAGTAACTCAAATAACTCCAGAAAGTGCAAATGAAAGCCAATCAGTGGTTGCCCACGGACAGGGTGGATGTGGGATGCAGGCAGCAGCAGGAAGGTGGGATTACAAAAGGGTAAAAGGCAACTTTGGGAAGAGATGTTCATTCTCTTCATTGTGGTGAAAGTTGCACAGGTGTACATGTATGTCTAAATGCACCGACTGAACATTTTAAATGTGTAGTTTACTGTATGTCAATTATACCTCAATAAATTAGGCTGTTTAAAAATAAAATATCACAGCAAGAGAATAAAGAGGACAAAGGGGAAGAGGAGGACAAAAAAAGAAATAAGAAAAAACTAGCAGTAGTGGTGACAGGATTTACCTCCCCTGACCTTGAGACTCAACATAATGCTACAGAAATCAAAAGACGGTCCAGCAGTGGCATAAAGATCACTAAATAGCTTACAAGAATACGAGTGAGCACCCAGAATGGAACCATACACAATTATTTTATTTCTAAAGACACCAAAACAACCCAAAGGGAAAATTATGTTCAGTAAATGGTGCTGGAACAATTGCATATCCACATGGAATGCAATAAGCCACATCACTACCTCACATCATACCAAAATATGGATTCAAAATTGTTCAGAACTCTCTATTAAATAAAAACATAAAGCTTTTAGGATATAAGAATACTTTAGCCTCTTGAATTAACACCTAGGAACAGAGTGACTGGATTATATATAGGAGTATGTTTAACTTTTAAGAACTGCCAACCTTTTCTCAAGCTAGTTATACTCTCTTATATTCCCAGACAGGACACACAAAACAATAACCATAACAAACTGATAAGTTGGGCTTTATCAAAATTCAAAGATTTGCTCTTCAATAAACACTATTAAGAAAATGAACAGAGGGGAGCCTGGGTAGCTCAGTTGGTTAAGTGTCCAACTCTTGTTTTCAGCTCAGGTCGTGAGGGGCAGCCCCATGTCAGGTTCCCCACTTGGCAGTTTGCTTCTCTCCCTCTGCTCCCTTAGCTCTTTCTCTCTCAAATAAATACATCTTAAAAAAAGAGAAGGAAAGGGAAAAGAGAAGAGAAAAAGAAAGAAAATGAGTAGAAGACCTATAGTCTGGGAGAAAATATTCACAAAACATATCTGACAAAGCCTAGCATCCATGTTATTATGAAAAATTCTTTCAACACAAGGAAAAAACCCCAACCCAATTAAAAAATATGCAAGCAATTTTTTTTTTAATTTATTTATGATAGTCACGCAGAGAGAGAGAGAGAGGCAGAGACATAGGCAGAGGGAGAAGCAGGCTCCATACACCAGGAGCCCGACGTGGGACTCGATCCCAGGTCTCCAGGATCGCGCCCTGGGCCAAAGGCAGGCGCCAAACCGCTGCGCCACCCAGGGATCCCCATATGCAAGCAATTTTAACACTTTACAAAGGAGATACAAAAAACCCAACAACAACAACAACAAAAAAAAAACCCAAAACCCAAGAGAGATACAAATGGTAAAACAAACAAACAAACCATGAAAAGCACTATCATCATTATTAGGCAGATGAGAATTAAAACCACAACGCGGGGGATCCCTGAGTGGCTCACCGGTTTAGCGCCTGCCTTCAGCCCAGGGTGTGATCCTGGAGTCCCGGGATCCAGTCCCATGTCAGGTTCCCTGCATGGAGCCTGCTTCTTCCTCTGCCTGTGTCTCTGCCTCTCTCTCTCATAAATAATTAAATAAAACCTTTAAAAATAAATAAATAAAACTACAACACGGTATCACTACACATCCTCCAAATGGCTGAAATTAAAAAGACTGACAACACAACTGCTCTCAGGAATGGAGGACATCTGAACGAACTCTGCTGCTGGAGGTGTAACAGGGTCCAAGCACTTTGGAGAAGCATCTGGTGGCTTTTTATAAAAGCATGTATGTACTCTATGACCTAGCAGTTCTACTCCCCAGCATTTCCCGAAGAGAAATGAAAACATGACACTTCTAGAGAAGTTCCTGGCAGCTCTGATCTTAAGAGTCAAATCCTGGGAAGAGCCATGGTGTCCAAACTCAAAAGAATGATTTCCCAAACTGGGTCTATTTATTTAATGGAATACTGTGTGTGTGGGCGGGGGGGGGGGGGAGCAACTGATACATGCAACATGAATACAACTCAAAACATTATGACTAAACAAAGTGGAACACAGCAGAGTGCCCAGTAGGACTCCACTTCTGTGAAGTTCTACAGCAGGAAAAACCAACCAACCAGCAGTAGTGGCTTCTGGGGGTGGGAGGCAGAGGGAATGCCTGAGAAATGGAACGAGGGAACATTCTGTATTCTGATACGAATGGGCCTACACAGGTATATGTATTTGTCAAAATTCACTGATCTGTGTTATTTCTTACTATATAAATTTGTGCTTACACATAAAAAGAAGTATAAGCAAACACTGAAGTGTGACTAATGATGCACAGCAAGTTGTTTAGGGGTAAAGTGTACCAATGTCTGCAACTTGAAATAAATTAAGATTGTTAAATTGTTTTCATTACCCCATCTGCAGCCAAAAAAATTATGTTTGGTTCTGGAGGAGCTGCCTCACCTTTGGTCATTTCCAGGGAGTGTCCCAGCTTTTTATTGTTTTTGGTTTTTTTTTTAAAGATTTTATTTATTTATTCATCACACACACACACACACACACACACACACACACACACACAGAGGCAGAAGGAGAAGCAGGCTCCATGCAGGGAGCCCGATCCGGGACTCCAGGATCATGCCCTGGGCCGAAGGCAGACGCCAAACCGCTGAGCCACGCAGGGATCCCACAGCTTTTTATTGTTAATCTGTGAGAGTTGAAATAATACTTACCTTGTTAGTGCCCCTTCACCAAACTGTAGAGAAGCTACTGAAACAGACTATCCCCAATCCCAAATAAGTTCTGACTGCTCAAACTACTCTGAAGTAGTTTCTGCATTGTTAGACAAAGTAATGAATGGGCAGATAGAAAAATCATGATAAAGCAAATAGTTAAATGTTAACACAGAATCGACATGGTAGGCATGTGAGTTTCTAACTACAATTTTTTGAGTTTTCTTCAGTTGAAAAATTTCCAAGTAAAACAAAGGACAAAAATTCTACTCTGCAGATATCAAAATACACTATCAACAGGAAAGCAAAGTCTCTACCACACTGTTTTTTGACTGCACTAAAGGAAAACTTTCAGAGGCTACCCATTGAACATGAAATACAGAAGCTCAAGAAAATTACAGACTATTACAAAGAAAAGGATGAGAGGGCAGCCCGGATGGCTCAGCGGTTTAGCGCCTGCCTTCGGCCCAGAGCGTGATCCTGGAGTCCCGGGATTGAGTCCCACATCGGGCTTCCTGGATGGAGCCTGCTTCTCCCTCTGCCTGTGTCTCTGCCTCTTTCTCTGTGTCTCTCCTGAATAAATAAATTAAATTAAATTAAATTTTAAAAAAAGGATGAGAAAGACTGAAGAAAGCCAAGTCCAAAGAATTGAAAAAATGAAAAAGGTTTAATAGAGCCAGAACAACTCTGGTGCTACAGTATAATGGGCACAGTCTTTCACCAGCACAGAAATTACTAACCCTTGACCTTTTCAAGTCCAAGATCCTAAAAAGAAAAAAAAAAAAAAAAAAAAAAAAAGTCCAAGATCCTTTTAGCAATATCATAAAAAGGAGGAGATTAGAGGGGCACATGTAGAAAGAAGACTCGTCAAGACTGTCAAATGCTGTTGAGGTCAGTCTGGAGGTCACTGATATCCCTAATCAGAATCAATTCAGTACAGTTGCAGGAGCAGGAACCTTTGTGCATCATGTTAAGGAGTGTGGAGGAATTAAGACTTACTTTAAGAATCCTGGTTATAAAAACAAAACAAAACAAAACAAAACAAAAACCTGGGGCACTTGGGTGGCTCAGTGGTTGATTGATTGTCTGCCTTTGGCTCAGGTCGTGATCCTGGGTTCTGTGGGTTCCTGTGATTGAGTCCTACATCAGGCTCCCCAGAGGAAGCCTGCTTCTTCCTCTGCCTGTGTCTCTGCCTCTGTGGCTCTCATGAATAAATAAATAAAATCTTAAAAAAAAAAACTTGTTAAAGACAGGGGACATCAGTATGTTCTAGGACTGAAGGGGAAAAGCCAGAAAAGCCAGTAGACAGAAGGCACAGGAAGAGAGGAGATACGGGACATAAGGTTCCTGATGATCCTAAAAGAGATAAGCTGAGATCCAGTGAGCAAGTGGAAGGTTTGACCCAAGCTTAAATGATACCTCATGTCCCATTTCAACAGGACAAAGGGTGAGGAATATCTTGCCTGTTGGCTTCTCTATTTTCTGTGAAACTGGATGCATAGTCCTTAAAGGATCAAGCATGACTTTTTTTTTTTTTAATCCTCTGTGGCACAGTGTAGTGTACATGGAAACATATAGAAAACATTCAGTAAATATTATTGGGGGAAAAAACAAAAGGTAAAATTCTACACAAAGACCATACTCATGAGTACAACAGAAATGAAAACCGCTAATTGTGCTCCACTGTTTCTGAAGCACTGGGTTTTCCATATAATGACGCTCCATGTTAGCTCATGATTCACCAACACCAGGACTCCAAAGCATTGTTATGAAGCAAGAGACTACACTTCTAAGTAGTTACACCAGGCAGATCATTTAGGACAGGTGACAGGAGGCTATTTTAGGAGCTTCCCCAATTTAACAAGGAGGCACTCACATTAAGTACTATTTCAACTCCCAGAAAAACAAAAAGCTGCAACCTCACTTGAAAGGACTAAGCTGAGGCAGCTCTTCTGAG
The DNA here is from genome assembly GCF_003254725.2 of Canis lupus dingo. Lineage (NCBI taxonomy): Eukaryota > Metazoa > Chordata > Mammalia > Carnivora > Canidae > Canis > Canis lupus. Next base: position 21,472,856 of record NC_064244.1, read on the forward strand.
GAACACTGTAGCACAGACAGGTGTTTTCCAACTACAGACAAGGTAATGAAAACAACACAGTGACCCCCAACCAGGATTTTTAAAAATCAAACAGAACGGATTAAAACATATGATAGAATCACACGTAGTTAAGCTAAGAACAGTTTCATGAAACTTTTTTCCATTATACCCACCAGAGCAAACTAAACATTTCTCATGGTGACTGGGGCGGTGAGAAATCTGAAAACCACCGATGGTTAAATCATCAGATTCTACATAAAATTATACAGTTACATTATCAAGAAATGAAATCTCGCCATTTGGGACATGGATGGCGCTAGAGTGCACCACACAAAGTGACATTAGGTCAGAGAAAGAGAGGGCAGCCGGGGGGCTCAGCGGTTTAGGGCCTGCCTTCGGCCCAGGGCACGATCCTGGGGTCCCACGTCGGGCTCCCTGCATGGAGCCTGCTTCTCCCTCTGCCTCTGTGTGTGTGTGTGTGTGTGTGTGAGATAAGTAAATAAAATCTTTAAAAAAAAAAATGTCAGAGAAAGAGATACCATATGATCTCACTTCTCTATGGAATCCAAAAAAGGCAAAAAACAAAGCAGAAGCTAATAAATACAGAGACAGAGTGTTGGGGGAGCGAAACAGGTGAAGGAGGCTAAAAGGTACAAAGTTCCTGTGACAAGATCAAGTCCAGGGCATGGAAAAGCACAGCCTTGGGAACACAGTAACAGGTCAATACCTTTGTCGGCGACACATGTTAACCTACAGGGCGGTCAGCATTTCCTGACGTCCGTAATCGTCGGATCCCTCCGCGATACCCCCGCAACCAACACAACCCTGAACGTCGGCTAAGCTTCCGTAAGACAGACTTCCCAGCTTTGACTTCTACCGTGGCAAGTATCCGTAAACACATCGAGAAAAGCTCTCTGGGATCCCCAATGATCGGGAAAAGTGTCCAGGGCCGCAGGGGCCCAGGGCCTTGAGAACCGCTGGTCTAGGGCTGTCATGCAACGCAGTCCTGAATATCAGTTTACGGAAGCCTCTGTATCTCGCAATTCTCGCTCTCCTCTCACTCCGCTGTTTGTCCAGAACGGTGTCCGGCCGCCCCATCAGCGAAGGGCCGGCCGGCCGACGGGCTTTCGTACGCGATGGGGCGGAGGCGGAGGGGGAGGGGGGCAAAGACGACGACATAATAAAAGCTCAGGTTTCGAGAGCAGGACGCAGTCCCAGATTTCAGATACTTTTTTTCCAGCCGGGCACAAACCCTCAGTAAAACGACAGACGTGAGCCACCAGAACCGGGGCCCGTCCGCGGAATACGGACAGATGGGAGCGGGCGCAAGGGGCAGCTGGGGGGCATCCGCCAGAACCCCGGGGCTCGCTGCAATCCCGCGCCTCCCTGAGACTCGCCAGGGAGGCGTCCAAGGCGGGTCCGGGGGCCGCTCCCACCAAGCCCCATCCCCGCGCGGAGCCCGTCACCCCCCCCCCCGCCCCTACACCCACACACAGGTCGGCCCCCACGGCCTCACGACCCCCAAGGATCCTCACCACCAACAGGTTCCTGTCCTCCACCAGCTGCCGCTTCCGGAGGATCTCCGACTTCAGAACGTCCATGTCGCCGGCCCGGCTTACGCCCGAGCTTCGCCCTCGGGCCCCCGGAGCCGCCGACCCACCCCCGCCAAGCTCGCACCCCCGACGACGCCTGACGGCAGCCGCTTCCGGCGGAAGCCGACGTGAGCGAGAGGAGCGGAGGGAGCGCCCCGGGGCCCCTGCGGCTGGCGAAGCGGCTGTGGACGCGCGCCCCCTGGCGGCATCCTCCGGCAGCGCGCCTGCTTCACGCTAGTAGAGCTGCCCCTCACAGGAGGCTGGAACAGGAGCGCCTCCTGAAGCCCCTGCAGGTCGACGTGCTGTATTTTTTCATGAGCAGTTATTACACCTGCTTGTACCTGCTAGTTCAGGAGCAGAAGCCTCCGCATAAGAACGCTTCAATTATGTTAATTAGGGCCCGATCCTCTCTCATTAAACCGTTTCACATCAGAGTTCCCGAAGTTTACCTGGTTGCCAAAATGAGGTCACTGAAGTGGGAAAACCCTGAACGGTACTATTAGCTCCTAAGTACAGAACAAAGGGGCAGTGTTCACTGCCAGCCCGTTAAATTTCCTGTAAAGCTAAGCAACTACATCCACTTAATTCGTTTCAGAAGTAAATGTCTCTCTTCCTCAGTTCTAAACTGCTGCTAACAGGTCTTGGTGATAATTGAACACTTATCCCACACTAATTGAGATAATTTTTATGGTCATACATTCAGCAATCAAGATTTCTGATGACATGATTGGAGATGTAATCAAAAATTGTGTGTGTGTGTGTGTGTGTGTGTGTGTAAGTCTGGCACATGGAAAAAAAATTAAATTGTGGAGAAAAATTAGATCTAAGATTTTAATTTTAAGAAGACTCTGAGAACTGTTTACAGAGCTTTTATCTTGGGTTCTATGCCATTGAAGCTGGTTTTGAAATCCCAGATAAGTCATAACTGAACAATATTTGACATGTTAGTTTTCCCCCCTCAAAAAGGGAAGAAGTATCATTTAGTTCAGTCGATTGATACTGGGTAAGATGATTTATCAAAATAAAAGATGGCAGAGAACTGTTTGATCAATCTACAAAGTTTTTTTTTTAATATTTTTTTTATTTATTTATGACAGTCACACAGAGAGAGAGAGAGAGAGAGAGGCAGAGACACAGGCAGAGGGAGAAGCAGGCTCCATGCACCGGGAGCCTGACGTGGGATTCGATCCCGGGTCTCCAGGATCGCGCCCTGGGCCAAAGGTAGGCGCCAAACCGCTGCGCCACCCAGGGATCCCAATCTACAAAGTTTTGTACACACCTGTGTGCTTGTGTGTTGGTTACATTTCATCTAAAAGATATCTGACTTTTACCAAAAATAAGTCAACATAGGAAATTAACTCGCCCTCTAACCTAAAATGCTGTGCTAATTTTTAGGGCTTTTGAAAGCTTAAAATATTTTATGAAGAAAAGGTCCTTGAACTAATAATAAACATGGCAACACTCTTATATGGCTATCCATCTCCTGAGTCACTTACTATTCACTAAGCAAATAATTAATTAGCATCTTCCTGGGTTTTTTAAGATTTTTTTTTTAAGATTTTATTTATTTATTCATGAGAGCCATAGAGAGAGAGGCAGAGACAGGCAGAGAGGGCTCCATGCAGGGAGCCCAATGTGGGACTCGCTCCTGGGACTCCAGGATCACACACTGGGCCGAACGCAGGTGCTCAACCGCTGAGCCACCCAAGAGTCCCAAGATTTAATTTATTTTAATTGAGAGAAAGAGAGCACAGACAGAGGGAAGGGAAGACTCCCCACTGAGCAGGAAGCCCAACATAGGGCTCGATCCCAGGATCCTGAGATCATGACCTGAGCCGAAGGTGGGCCCTTAACCCACTGAGCCACCAGGTGCCCCAGGATCTTCCTGTTTTAGAAATAAGAGATTATTACATACAAACCTCAATGAAGGACTGACAAGGGATGATGGAAGTTTACAGCAAAGAACAGCTGGCCAATGGGAGATTACAGTAAGTGTAAACCAGACAAAAAAACTAGCTACCTTAAACAGGCTCCTTTTAAATTTCAGATTCTCAGTGATTTTGATGTTTATGTAAACATGTGCTTTAAATCCTGATAAAGGCTTGAGGTGGAACAGTGAGAGATGTGTACTTGAACAAGCAAACTGATGAGCAAGTTTTTCAATACAGAAGGGAAAAAAGACGATGAGGAGAGAACCAAGTCATCCTAACTCTAAGAGAGAATGTGTTCATTTTCAAAATATGCAACCTGGAGCGCCTGGATGGCTCCGTCATCTGAGCATCTTGCTCTTGATTTCAGCTCAGGTCATGATCTCAGAGCATGAGATCAAGTGCCACCATCCACCCCATTCCAGACTCAAAGGAGAGTCTGCTTCAGATTCTCTCTCTACTTCTCCCTCCACCCCTCCCCCAGCTCATGCATTCTAAATAAATAAATAATAAATAAATAATAAATAAATAAATAAATAAGTGGTTTTCTTTAAATGCATGCCATTCCATCACAGTAGTTATTTAAAAAGTGAAATATTGTTACCGACCCAAATATCTTAAATAGGTGTATGGTTAAACAACTTATAGTTCATACATATGATAGAATAATCTGGAACATTAAAAACCACTGTTTCAGAAAACATTCAATTATATGAGAATGCTCATGATATAGTGCTTAGTAAAAAAGCAAACTAATGAAACTAGAAATATAGCATTGGGGAGGCCGAGAAAAATCAAGGTCATTCCACCTCAAGTTTAGCATTAGCACAAGTACAGCCATCTTAGGCCCCTGTGAATAAGAGCTGAACTTTATAGGAAAAACTGCAGAATGTCCTTGTCAGGCAATCCCATATCAGAAAGACAACAGAGCTCACGCCCATGGTAGAAAGTCCCATATTAGAATGAGAACAGAGCTCAATGCCCTGAAAGCCCCATATCAGAGTATAAACAGAACTTGAGAAATTCCTCCACCCCTTCTGAAAATCCCCTAGACCAGCCTATAAAAAACCCAGCTGTAACCCACTTCGGGGTCCAAGTCCCTGCCCCTCTGTGTTGGGTATACTTGGATCCAAGCTCGAGCTTGCTAATAAACCTTCGTGCGCTTGCATCCGTGTAGGCTTCATGGTGGTTTCTCGGATTCGCAATCTTGGGCACAACAGCATATGGTCTCTTTTTGGTTAGAAAAGCATATAAACTTAGAAAAAATGGAAGGAAACATATCAAAATATTGGCTTTTCAAGAGTAACTGCTGGCGATTCTTCTTTTCTTCTTCACACCATAACTTGATACAAATTCTATAATTTGGAGAAAATATCCAGAAAGCTGTCATTTTCTGTTTTAATTACTGCAATTCCTTATACATTTTCCCAGAGTAACTACTTTAGAAATTATGTATGATAACACTTGAATAATGACAATAAAAGAAAGCAAAGATTGGACATAAAATATTTGTGTAAATCTTCATGATTATTCATCCAACATTTAAGTATCTTCTGTGAGCTCTGTCCTACATTAGGTTCTGTGACCTAAACCAAATACAAAATGAAGTCCCTACTCTTGAGAATCAAGAAACAGATCCTGAAAAGTTAAATTATGTCGGATAAATATGACTTAATAGCGTATATGGGGTTACAATAAAGTATTCACAGAAATAAAAGACCAGTCATTTTCTAGAGAAGAAATAGTAAAAATCAATATAAGATTGATGAGATTATTGCTCGCCAGAGTAACTCATCCAAAGGGAGATTATTTGTCATTTCTGAAGACTGGAAGAAATACCTAATTTAATCAGGATGATCTGGGTTTGTTTTGTTGCTGTCCTAAAGAACAGAATGTAACTTTGTTTAAATTAGATAATCCAGTACAGTGGCCTCAATCTTCAGTTTGCCTCAGAATAACCTGGAAGACCTTTTGAAACCTGACTTCTGGCCTCCATCCCCAGAATAGCTCAGTGAGGAGGCTTGGAATCATGCCCAATAATTTGCTTTTTGAACAAGACCCCAAGTGAAGCAGCTGCTTTTGATCCAAGGACCACACTTTGAGAACCACTGATCTAATACATTATTTTGAAATCTCTGTGGGAAGGAAACAGTGGATGAGTCAGAAACTTTTTCTGCATGGAGTCTTGATAAACAGGAATGGAGGAGGAAGCATGTGCCAGTGTCTGTAGTGCTGTTACAGACTCCTCTGAGGGTGCACTCCCACTCACAGAGATGCTTCCAGAAGTTTCCTAATGGATGGGAATAGACTTCCTTTGGATCCAGCTACATTCACAAACCTGCAGGTACCTGACCCAATCTGGACCAACCAGAGTCCATTCCTTAGAAAACTGGCATTGGAACTGGGTCAATCTTTCTAAGATGCAGGTAATATAAAATGTGAATTCAAGAGTGGTGGGTAGCCATTTGGTGCCAAGCTGGAGCCAGACCAGTCTATACTGACCTGCAAGAGCAAACTGCTAAATCTTTTAAGAATTTTATGAGTCAGCTGTTAAGCATAGCCATTGTTAAAAATTAAATGTTTATTTACATAAGTACATTATAAATACAGGTAATAAATACACAGAACCTATTATGTATTACTAATTATATTACTATATTTTACTATAATTTATGCTCTTGGATTTAGTTATAACTACTGTATCTTTGTGGTGGAAATTCCATATAACATGTGCTACTACATATTTTTCAATGACTCCACACTTAAAGATGTGATATTGGTACCTTAGATCAGCCACAGTGGGAATGTTCACACCACTGAAATTGGCAAATGCTACAAATCTGGACTTGATTTATTATCTTGTTGATTTTCTAAACTTTAAAGTGTTATGGAGACAATGTTAATAATACAGATCAGAGTTTCTCAACCTTGGACCAGATAATTTGTTTTAGGGAGAGGGATGTTTGGCATCTATTTACCTGTTAGATGCCAGTAACACCCTCCCCTTCTATAATTGTGACAACCAAAAATGTCTCTGGACATTGCCAAAGGTCCCCTGAGGAGCAAAATCTCTCTCCTATCAAAAACAACTGTTGCACAGTAAGTAAAGAAGAAAAAGACTTGAGGAGATATTCTTCCAGGACTTGAGAAACTATTATCTGATTGAATAAAGAAGTCATCTACATGGCAAACAAATTAAGTTCTAACATGCACCTTTGTTATTTCACTTTTGTCTTATTCATTAATTTAAGCAGAGATATCAACCAGCATTCATGTCAGAGCGGGGCTCATTCATCCTTTATAACTACAGGTTGGCTGAGGACATAGAGTTCTGCAAAAATCAATTAAAGAATCCTGTGAGAATCAACTAGCTATATGGAATTACAATAAAGAGTATGGTATAGTCCATTATTACCTACAATTGTGTCCTCCATATCCTTTATATCAGTAAAAATTACATGAATATAGGTGCACACCTCTTTTCTGCCAGAGAGCCAATTTTACATATTCACCAGCACAGTACTGGTAATCATCCACTACCCATGCGGGCTTTGCTAAACTCTTCAGCAAAGAGAGTTGGAATATCAAGAAAGAAGAGTAAAGCAGATTTGCAAAAAAGAGTCAAAAATGAGAGACAATGGAGAAAATTCCTGAGACCCTTTGGATTTTTAATTCTCTATTTGGATTCATCCTTGGAGTTCAGCTTGCATCTCTATACCAAAAAACACTACTGAATCCTTAGACCATATTTCTACTCTTATCTTTTTTTTTATCCTACTCTTATCTTAAGGTGCACTTTCTTCACTTCTAATGTTTCTAAGTTCAAGATGTATCTTACAACAAATGTGTTTGTAGTGAATGCTGTGGGGTTCTGCCCAGAACCTCTCTTTAGAGCCAAAAGACCCATCCCCCATCTTCTGGGAATAGGGGGTGCACAACCACATCCCTCACTAGGCAAAGCCTCAGGCTGCAGGGACCTGCCTCAGCCACAGTTACAGGCCCTCTCAGAGGGTGTCCATAACCAATGATCGACTGATGTGGAGATTCCGAGGCCCAGCTCATTGCTTCAACTTAGAGCATCTCAAAGGGTCATTCTCACCACAGAGCTCTCCATAGGGTCACAGGAGATCTCAGTTGCAACTCCCTCTGCCAAACTCTGCCTTCCTCATTCCCTCACAGATGCATCTCCAAAAGCAGTCTCTAGGAAACAATAAACATTTGCATGCAAAAAAAAGCAATGCATTGATCAGTAGACATAGGTAATCTGGTTCATTTGTTAGGAAACTATTAAATTGGCATTCTAGCTTTTGCATCAGTCCTTTCTTTGAATAGAGTTAGCCAGCTACTCCAGAGCCTGATCCAATCTGGTAACAGGGCAGCCCCGGTGGCGCAGTGGTTTAGTGCCGCCTGCAGCCTGGGGTGTGATCCTGGGGACCCCGGCTCGGGTCCCACATTGGGCTTCCTGCGTGGAGCCTGCTTCTCCCTCTGCCTGCGTCTCTGCCTCTCTCTCTCTGGGCCTCTCATGAATAAATAAATGAAATCTTAAAAAAATAATAAAATAAAATTATATAAAAAACAAAACAAAACAAATTTGGTAACACAAGCAAAATTGAATTTAAGGACACTAAAATTTGAGAAGGGCTCGCATCCTAGCGGATCTACAAATGTCAAGAGCCCTGTGATGACCAGGCAGAGAGATTGGCTAGCAATCCTCACTCTTTGTCTAGAACTTTTGCAGTGATCAAACTAGAGGGAGGGACAGCCCACACACTCTATCAGTCCCTTTCCTTCTTCCTGGACAGTTCTTGCCTGCTGTCATCTCCCCTTGTATTCCCTTCATCCCAAAGCTTTTGTACTGTTTTATTAGTGTGTTGTGGGCACTGAATGAAATAAAGAGTGGGAGAAAAAAAAATCTAAGATTAGGAATAAGAAAGGAGAGATAACCTTGGGTACAAAAAGCATTAAAGGAAATGTGAAAGATACTACCTGCAACGCAATGGCAATAAATTAAAATTTAGATCCAAAAGATATGATTTCCTAACAAAAACTTACCAAAGTTGTTCAATTAAAAGTTTAAAACTGAAATAAGCAATTACAGCAGAGAGAAAGAAAAGGTGATTAAAAAGCACCAGGTCCCAATGTTTTGATAAGAACAGATAATTCAAACTTTCTGGCTCAGAGATCCTTTCCATTCTTAAAAATTCTTAAAATTTTTCACAAAGGCTTTGTTTATATGGGTTAGAACTATCAATACTTACCATCCTAGAAGTTAAAACAGGAAAAAATGTCAAATTATTAATTCATTTTAAAATAACAATAAATTAGGGATCCCTGAGTGGCTCATCAGTTTAGTGCCTGCTTTCGGCCCAGGGAGTGATCCTGGAGTCCCAGGACGGAGTCCCACATCAGGCTCCCTGCATGGAGCCTGCTTCTCCCTCTGCCTGTATCTGCCTCTCTCTCTCTCTCTCTGTCTCTCATGAATAAATAAATAAAATCTTTAAAAATATATTTAAAAATAACAATATATTATACATCCATATAAATAATATATTTGGCAAAAAATATTTTCAAAGAAGTTAGGAAGAAGAGTGGCATTCTTTACATTATTGTAAACCTCTTTAATGTCAGGCCTAAGTAAAAAAAAAGAAAAAAATACAGATTCTCATATCTGCTTCTGCATTCAATCTGTTGTAATATGTTATTTTGTCTGAACTACATGAAGAAAGTCTAGCCTCATACAGTTATGCAGTTGGAAAAGAGAAGAGAATATTTTTAAGTAGACTCTACACCCAACGTGGAGCTTGAACTCACGACACCCCAGTTTAAGAGTTGCAGCCAGTCAGGCCTCCCGAGAAGAATATCTTTATCAGATAACTGTGGACATTCTTCTTTGATACTCTACCCAAACATGACAAGTGGTCGTTTCCTAAAAGCTGCAATCTGAAACCACATTGATAAATTTTTAATTAATTAATTATTTTTTTAAAGATAGAGAATGAGAATGTGAGAGTGGGAGCACATTAGTGTGGGGCAGAGGCAGAGGCAGAGGGAAAGAGAGAATCTTAAGCAGGCTCCATACTCAATGTGGAGCTGGCTGGGGCTCAGTCTCATGACCCTGAGATCATGACCTGAGCTGAAATCAAGGGTCACACACTTAACTGACTGAGCCACCCAAGTGTCCAATATATTGATAAACTTTTCATACTCCATTACATTAAAATCCATTGGCCTATCTTGAACTTTGAATGGATCTTTTACTTGTGCATCATGTTGTAACATCATGCATTGATCATTTGGAAAATATTAGTTCACTGATCCATGTGAATCTTCCAAATGTTGACACACTTTATTACACAATATTTTAAAAATCACTTCCATTAGTATCACCCCCTGAATCTCATCAGAAAAGCCTTTTAATTATTGGGAAGCTATTAAGCTCATAGTGGCAAACACAATTTACTAATTGTAAAATGCTAATTGTCACTGAAAGCGCATATTTTATCACTAGCAACAAATATTGTCAGTTGTTTTCTCTAAGAGACAGGCTTATTTTGTTTATTTGCAAGAAAACATCTGCCAAATACCCAAATCTGAATAATCATATTTGTCCGCTGGTTATTATTTTAAATAAAAGTAGTGCCTCATGAAAAAAGAGCTAGTTCAGCTTGCAATTCAAACAATTACAATTACAGTGCTTTTCCTGAAGCCAACCATCATACTTCAGTACACAGCAGAAGTGCTTATGTGTACTTCCCATTTTATCATGCAGATTATTAAAAAGGTGTCTACTCGTGTCAAGATTTGGTAAAGTTAAATTTTACTTTTTTATTAAGAACACTTTAAAATGAAACTGGCTTTTGTGTTTGTGACTGCAAGGGGGTGAAGAATATGACTCCTTGTGCAATTCAGTGACACTGCTTTGATTCCTGACAACACATCAGCAAACTTGCTATTGCTTTTGTACATTCAGCACAAATGTCAACTTTCAAAAGGTAATATATATATTTCATGTTTCACTTGTAATTTTTATGGCACAGGGTTTTGTAATAGGAGGTAATTATCTTGAAGATCATATGGAAGTATACATTTCCAAAAATAGTCATAAAAATAGTGAAAAAATATAGAGGATTGTTGCTTTTGGCCTGAAGGTCTAACTGCCAAGAACTACTGTCCCACCATAAACAACTAGAAAAACAGGCAAGATATATGAAACAACTATTTTTCAGACATTGGACAACATGCCACACAGGGTTATGATTCCTAAGAGAAGGAAAACCAATGAGGTGAGTCCTAGCCCAGGATTACTCCCAGAGGCAGCTTCCAGGAGACAGCATCAGTATAGAAAATCTAAACAGCACCCAATGTCTCACTGAGTTGAGGGAAAAGTGTTGGCAGATTGAAGAAGCTACATTTATAGGGGCAGGATACTAGAAAGAAAAAAGGTGTTCAGGGGAGAGCTCAAGAGACCTACAGAGGAGACCTTTCAAATCACTGGTCAAATCCTAATCTGCATATATTTGGATGAAATTCCCAAGACTGAGTAAAGAACCGCCATAAACAGTGGGACGTGCAAAGCCCAGAGCTCACACAGAGATGGGCATTTTCCCAACATAGGATGAACTCTTCAGAAGGGAATCGCCCAAGGAGTGGGGCTACTGAAGACTGCTTTGATTCACCCTAACAAAGCAGAAAAGCAAGCCTCAAAAGGATCAAATGATTCCAACTAACTTAACTTCCTGTTGGATAAAAGGCCAATATTTTTTGAAGGAATATAACAAAATCCAGCACCAAAAAACATAAAAATTCAGTGTCCTGAAATCCAAATAAAATTATCAGACATGGAGAAAATATAACCCATAACCAGGAGAAAAGTCAATCGATATAAAAAAGCCTAGAAATGACAGAGATGATGAAATAGGAAAGCTTGTATACCAGCTATTATAAATATGCTCCAGTTACTCAGGAATGCAGAGGAAAACACAAATATAATGAAGAGAGAACGAGAAGAAAACAAGACCCAAATGAAACTTCTAGAGATGGGACAGCCCCAGTGGTGCAGCGGTTTAGCGCCGCCTGCAGCCCAGGGCGTGATCCTGGCGACCTTGGATCGACTCCCCCATCGGGCTCCCTGCATGGAGCCTGCTTCTGCCTCTGCCTGTATCTCTGCGCCTCTCTGTCTCTATGAATAAATAAATAAAATCTTTAAAAAAAAAAAAAAGAAACTTCTAGAGATGGAAAAAAAAAGAAAAGAAACTTCTAGAGATGAAAAACATAGTATCTGAAACGAAATGAAATAATAATAATATAGCATGAGTGACCAGTGAAACAATACCAAGCAGTCTAAGGTACCTGTATTTGGAGCCCCAGGAAGTCAGAGGAAGGGTAGGAGAAGGATATTTCAAGAAACAATGGCCAAATTTTTTCCAAATTTGATTAAACTAGAAAACACACAGATCCAAAAAGCTCATGAACCCAGCAGAAAACTACACCAAAGCACATCATAACCATATTTGTGAGTCCATAGTCAAAAGGACTAAGAAGAAAAAAAAAAAAGAAGAAAAAAAAAAAAAAAAAAAAAAAAAAAAGGACTAAGAATATCACGATGATAAAGGAATATGTTTAAAGCTGCCCCCCAAAAGTCATTATGTAAAGGGGAGCAAAGGAAGGAATGACTATAAAGTTCCTATTAGAAATGACACAAGCTAGAAGACATAGGACTGATATTTTTAATGTCACAGGAAAAAACTATCAATCTAGAATTCTACACTCAGCAAAAATATCTATTAAAAATTGAAATAAACTAAAGATATTTTTTTTCAGACAAAAAATGTTTAGAGAATTCATCAACGAGTCTGTGCTACAAGAAATGTAGTTCTTGGGGCACCTGGGTGGCACAGTCAATTAGCTATCTGGCTCTTGGTTTCAGCTCAGGTCACAATCTCAGGGTCCTGAGATCAAGCCCCTCATGAGGTTCTGTGCTCAGTGCCAACTCTGTTTGCCCCTCTCCCTCCCCCTCTACTCCTTCCCTCTCTACAATAAATAAATAAATCTTTAAAAAAGAAGGAAATGTTGAAGTTTTTCATATGGAAGAAAAGTTATGCAAAAGGACTAAGAATAGTACAGAAATGCTACACATGTGGATAAAGTATAAAAGAATTTTCCTAATTGTTTAATCTCTTCCAAAGAAAGGTAACAAACTCTTTAAATCAATAATTGCATTAAATATAAATTGCTTAAACGGTATAATTGAAAAGCAGAGATTATCAGGTGGACTTAAAAAAAAAACAAATAATACCTAACAATATGATGCTCACAAGAATCCTAATTTAAATAAAAAAACACAAATAAGTTAAAGGTAAAAGGATGGGAAAGAAGATATGCATGCCACCATAAGTAAAAAGAAATTGAGTGTGGCTATATTAATATCAGACAAAGTAAACTTTAGAATAATAATATTATTAAGGAGAAAGAGGGGTATTAAGGTGTTGAAGTAACAAGAGGACATGCAATCCTAAATGTGTAGGTACTTAATAACATAGTATCAAAATACATGAAGAAAAAATTGTTAGAGTTGAAAGGAGAAGTAAACAAGTCCACAATTAAAGGTAGAGATTTCGATACAGTACTATCAGTAATCGATAGAATAAGTGTACAGAAAACCAGTAAGAATACAGTAGTCTTGAACACCATCCATCTCACATGAGCTAATTACAATTTACAGAACATTCTACCCTGAATTTCAGAATGCATACATGCTCTTTTATTTTTTTAAATAAAAAATGAGTGAGCTCTACACCCAACATGGGGCTTGAATTCATAACCCCAAGATCTAGAGTCACATGCTCTAGTGAAACAGCCAGGTGCCACTATACTCACACTATTTTATTTTATTTTAAATATTTTATTTATCTATTCATAAAACACACTGAAAGACAGAGAGAAAGAAAGAAAGAGGCAGAGACACAGGCAGAGGGAGAAGCAGGCTCCATGCAGGAAGCCTGATGTGGGACTCGATCCCAGGACCCCAGGATCACGCCCCTGGCCAAAGGCAGGCGCTAAACCACTGAGCCACCCAGGAATCCCCTACACATGCTCTTTTCAAGTTCATTGGAATATGCAGTAAGACAGACTATATTCTGGGACATTAAACAAGACTCAATAAATTTAAATTTTTAAAATTTAAAGTTATTAAAACCATACACAGTATGTTTTCTGATAACATACTAAATTAGTAATCCATAACAGAAAGATATCTAGAAAAATCCCCAAATCCTGCAAAATAAACACCCTTATAAATAACCCCTAGAATCAAAGAAGACATCACAAGGGAAATTAGAAAGTATTTTGAACTGAATGAAAATTAGAGCACAGGGTATCAAAATCTGTGGGATATTAACAGAAATCTGCAGACCCTAATAGATTCACTGGAGAAGTTACCAAATATATAAAAGAGAATTAACACAAATTTTAGGCAGTTACTTTCAGAGAAGGGAAAAGCAGGGGATGCCTCTCAACTCATTTAGCGAGGCCAGCCTTCCCCGATACCAAAACCAGACAAAGATAGTACAGAACAACAAACCCACATCTTTCAAAAACTTTAGACACAAAATTCCTTACCAAAACATTAGCAAGTTGAATCCAGCCATGTATGAAAAGAATTATATCCTTTAACGAAGTGCTATGCAAGGGTGTGGTTCAACATCCAGAAACCAATGTCATCCACTGTATCAATAGGCTAAAGAAGAAAAAGCATGTGACTATATTAATTGACAAAGAAAAAAAGCATTTTACAAAATCCAACACCCACAGCAAAAGAAAGCAAACTTGGAAAAAGGGCATTTACAAAAACCCCACAGCTAATACCATATTAGATGGTGAAGGACTAAATTGTGTCACCGTTGGGTTGAGGTACAACCTGAATGTATGCCAACTGATAAATGGATAAATAAATTGTTGTACAATCCATCCAGAGGAGTTCTACCCTACAATAAAAGGGAATTAACAGCTAAGACAGGCAGCAACATGAAAAGGTTTCAAAACATGATGCTAAGGGAAATATCTCAGACATAAAATACCATGTCTTGCTGATTCCATGCACATGAATTCTTTTTTTTAACAATAAATTTATTTTTTATTGGTTTTCAATTTGCCAACATACAGAATAACACCCAGTGCTCATCCCGTCAAGTGCCCCCCTCAGTGCCTGTCACCCATTCACCCCCACCCCCCACCCAATTCTTTTTTTTTTTTAAGTAGGCCCCACACCCAGCATGGACACCAAGGGGCTTGAACTCATGACCCTGAGATCAAGACCCAAGCTGAGATCAAGAGTCAGATGCTTAACCAACTGAGCCACCCAGGCGCCCTTCCATGCACATGAATCCTTAAAAAGTTAAAACTATAGTGATACAAAGCAATTAGTGATAGCAGGAGCTGGGATTTGGGCTGGCAATTGAATATAAAGGGGCAGGAGGAACGTTTTTTGGGGGGGATGGAAATATTACATATCATAAAGTGGTAAAAGAAACATTTCTAGAACCTCCCTAAACTCCCTATCATCTGATACATTCCACACTGTGACGGGATCCATTCCTTAGCATGCTCTATCATTCTCTTCTCCTGTA
The DNA here is from genome assembly GCF_003254725.2 of Canis lupus dingo. NCBI lineage: Eukaryota > Metazoa > Chordata > Mammalia > Carnivora > Canidae > Canis > Canis lupus. The sequence continues at coordinate 21,488,000 of NC_064244.1, forward strand.
TGAACCACCACACCCCAAAATATACACACTTCACCAGTTTTTTGAGAAGGCCTATTTGTGACAAAAGCTGCTACAGTTGAGAGCATCCAAAAGGGAGGGATAAACATTGCAAGTTGATAGAAGCAGTGGTCATGAAAAAAGCTGGCTATAAACAGCCCGTAAGTGTTAGAAAAATCTATCAAAACACATTTATATGCCATATTTCATCAATTTTAAGATGCTTTTTTTTTTTAACACATTTTAACTTCTTGAAACAGGGATGCATCTTTCAATTGGTGACATCATGCCATTATAATTGAATGTGTTTATGGGGCGCCTGGGTGGCTTAGTCAGTTAAGTGTCTGACTCTTGATTTTGGCTTAGGTCATGATCTCAGCATTGTGAGATCGAGCCCTGCAACCGGCTCTGCCCTGGGTATGGAGCCTGCTTAAGATTCTCTCTCTCCCTCTGCCCCCCTCCCTAAAATAATAAAAATAAAAATAACAATTGGGTGTGTCTATTTTTCTTAGTAGTAAATTTTTCCTAACGGAGCACCTTAGAATTGATGACTTCGACAGAGTCAATAAACTGCAGAACAGCTGGACAGAGGATGGACTGGTTTTTGCTGTGGCTGACAAGGGTAAGACATCAAAGATGAGAGATGATTCCAGAGTCCAGAGGACTGGAATCCATGCCCTGGGACAGAGTCTCCATGTTATGTATAAAATTATCAGCCCTGTTGCCACCTATTCCTGTCCCCAGTTAAGGCTGAAGAGGTACCTTGGCAAGTGGTGCAGATAGACTTTGGAACAGGAAGTCACTACTGAATGGCTAGAAGAGACAGTAGTAGGGAAAGGTGGTAATGAGCAGGTCCCATCTCCAGCAGGTGGCACCACAAAGAGAAAAGATAAATGGAGGCACTTGGGCCTAGCTTGCTCAAGGAAGAGTACAGTCGGCTGATTGCATTATGAAATTTGGTAACTAACGACCTTGCCACTGTGCTACTAGTGGACTAGACAACAGAGCCTCCGTACTATAATTAATCTTTCTGGACTTCAGTTTCTTCATCTCTAAAATGAGGAATAATAATAATACCAACCTAAAAGAATTAGATGTTGATTAAAAAGAGATAACACTGGAGCGTCTCGCTGGCTCAGTCAATGGAGTATGTGATTCTGGATCTTGGGGTTATGAGTTTGAGCCCCACACTGAGCATAGAGATTATTTAAAATCTTTAAAAAAGGGAGAGATAATACAAGTAAAGGGCTAAAAATACTGTCCGGCATATATAAGTATTCAATGATTTATGTATCATTATAGTCACTTCCATAAATATTTTAAAATTCATCCATTCATTTATTCAACCTTTTAACATTTACTTAGCAGTTATGATGCTAAAACCTGAATAGTTTATTGTAGTTTGTTACTGTTCTTTGTGTCTTTTTAATCTCCTTAGCAATGGCCAGTGGCAAATGCCAATTTCTCCTGATTTACTAATCCTTCTTAATATATTTTATTTCTGTTCCATCATCCTGCTACTTAGGCAACTGGTTGAACATACAGGGCCATAGTTTTTACTCTTTACATTAAAAATGATACTACTGACTCTTTGTAAAATATACCCTATCAACAAAGACTTAGAAAGATGACTAAGACTGAAGAAAGAAAAATAAAGAGTAGAGAGTGTCTTTGTCACATAAGGAGGTGTGATTGTAGGCCAGGCATTTGCAAAATAAAGATAATACTTAACTGGCAAAGATTTTGACAGAAACAAATGAGATGATAGATGTCAAAAGGCATAAATTTATTATGATGGACTCTTAATCATAATAGATTTTTGTTAACAAAAATAACATGATATGCCAGAAACTAATGTTGTATGTCAATTATACCTCAATTTTTAAAAATTAAAAAAATGATTTTCCTTTGACTGATTATAGTAGTTAAATGTATTTACACAGTAACTTCCTACTGAAAAAAATCCCCAAGTTTAATTCTCCAAACTCCTGAGAGAGCCAAGGGACAGAAATGAAATATGACCCTGAGTGTATGTAACATTTTTTACTGTACTGATGAAAAGAATTTTTTAAGACTTATTTATTTATTTTAGAGAGACAGAGAGAGAAAGTGCAGGAGTAAGCCCAAAGAGGGGCACAAAGGGGGAAGGAAAGTGACAAGCAGACTTGGTGCTGAGCAGTGCCCAAACCCCCTACTGGGCTTTCTCAATTTCATGATCCTGAGATCATGACCTGAGCTGAAATCAAGAGGCGGATGCTCAACTGACTAAGCCACCCAGGCAGCCCTGAAAAGAAATTATCCAAGATGTATTAATGGGCACTAGTGCTAAATCTAGACTCTATATCTCTTATTTCTCAACTTTGTGTTTCTCTCCTTGTATTTTAAGCCCCTTAAGTCTTTCAAAAGAAAAAAATATATACACAAAGACCCAACACTTCTCATCCTGGCTGGCCTTTAGAATCATCTGGGAACTTTAGAAAAATACTAATGCCTAGCCCTAGCCCTGCATTCAGAATCTCTGAATGTGGAGTCTGAATATTGGTCATTCAAAAAGTTTCCCAGGGGATCCTTATGTGCATCCATTGTCAAAAATCACGAGTGGAGAATTCAACATCAGCTACGCAATTTCAAAAGCATGCACGTACCCTTTCCAATGTCAGCTTTTCTCCTGAAATGGTTTTGTTGAGTATAGACTTCATATAAGGCACAGCACTGGGTGCTGACTACCATGGCATCCTTTTTTCTGCATGCCATTCCCCTTTATTTGTACTTTTTTGAGTGTGGTTCATAGTCTGCCTTGTTGTATAGTTATTTTTGTACTTATTCAAGCCATCTTTTATAATATCCATCTCTTGGGGGCACCTGCCTGGTCAGTTGGAAGAGCATATGACTTTTGATCTCAGGGTTGTGAGTTCGAGCCCCACCTTGGGTATACAGATTACTAAAAAATAAATAATTTTTAGAATATCCCTTTCTTGAGGACAGGAACCGTGACAGTGCCCTTTCATGGGAATTCTCTGCTTAATGTTTTAGTTGCCCACTCTTTTCATCTCACCTTGGAACACCTTAGAACCTGTATTTCACCTTCCCAGTGCTCAATCCAACCACATATCTCCCTTTGATTATGCCCATTTTCTTTTCTTATGTGCACCTCTCACCTCCACATAATTTAATTTTGTTCTCAGAGAATTTCATTGATTATTTGTCTTCATTCTTTCAAATGTTTTATCTCCCAAATATTACCTAAATGACCTTACAGTTCTTCCTCTCCGGCCATGGCTCTTCCCTGGCTTCACTCTTTCCCACTTCCTACTATCTCTTTGCTCAATCCCTTCCCCCATCACTTAACCACCCTTCTTTCTAAATTCCCCATAGGAGGCATTAGTCCCATTCAAAGGTATCTGTTGCCAGGGGTATGGAGCTGGGGTGCTCAGGAGTGGGATGCTTTGGTCAGTTTTGATGAGGTGTTAATTAGAGCTAGACCTTAATATAAGGAAAAGGGTAGCAGTTGGTGGAGGGGGACCTGGTCATTCCACACCCAACAGGCATGATGGAGGACAAGACAGGGGACAGAGAATAGGAGTGTTGTCAAAATGCTATGTGGAAGAGGTAAGTCAAAAAGAAGAGCCAGCAAGTTCATGGATCCAGCCAAGAGGAAACAGGTTAGAGATAGAAACAGAGAAGAAACACAGGTAACAAAGTGCAGAGATCAGAGTCCATGAGCAAGACTGTTAGATGAATATTATTTACAGCTTCCTAATTGCACTCCACACCTCTTTCTGCTGTACCCTGTCAGTCTTAAAGTGTTCATACTTGAATGGTTTCTGACTCTGCTTTCTATAAACCATAGACTGGTTTACTACTGGTGGTAGTAGACTGGAATTTTGTGGGGTAAAAGAGGTGAAAATTTCTCTAGAGCTATGTAGTCCTTATGGTAGATGGTAGACTGGTATGTTAGTTTCTTTTTTTTTTTTTATGATAGTCACACACACACGGAGAGAGAGAGAGAGGCAGAGACATAGGCAGAGGGAGAAGCAAGCTCCATGCACTGGGAGCCCGATGTGGGATTCGATCCCGGGTCTCCAGGATCGCGCCCTGGGCCAAAGGCAGGCGCTAAACCGCTGTGCCACCCAGGGATCCCGGTATGTTAGTTTCTTATATGTGGTTCTTATTAGCAGGGTTAGGGGGAAAATATTTGCCATAAGGAGGTAATGTCAGCTGCTATGAGGGCAAGGCTGAACCAGGCATACTTGTTGACTCAAAGAGGTAGAAGCAAAGGTAGTCCTGAGGGTAAATGAAAATCATTGTAAAGAGAAATACAAGTCCATGCTCAAAGGACAGCACCAAGTATGAGATCAGAGGGACAAGTATATGCCCATAAACAGGAGGTGAGGCAAGAGATCAAGAGCCAAAGGCATTAGAAATATCTTCCTGAAGCAGAGTGTAATCCTGAAATAAATATTTGGCATTCTAAACTGTGCACAATATATCAGAGCAGAAATTCATTTACCTTGAGAATCAGACTCATGTGCTAGGGGTAGCTGACCAGTTTAAAGATACAAAGACAAGTTAATCTCTTCCAAGAGGTCCCTCCCATCAGACAGGATAGACCTGGAGCTTCCCATCTGGGTATTCTTCACAGAAATGGAGTTGCTCTCTGGGCTGTGTATGAGTACCCCTTGAGCATCCTTCAGTCTCGGTCCCTGTCATCAGGCCAGAGTTAAAACTATTCTTGGAGGTTGTGGGTACATCAACCTCACCAATCACTTGTTTGGGGCCTCATATAAGATTGCTGGGGTGCGTCTTTGGGGTGTGTAATAGTCTTTGGGGTGTGCTAAAATTTAAGGTAGAAACATACGAAGTGAGGAATTGAACATGGGAGGCAACCAGAGTTATGGATTTTGTCATTACAAAGAGGCCCAGATTCTCAGACAAGGACAGATGAAGAGAGTGGTAGAAGGATGGCCAGGACATCTCCCATCTGACTCATTTCCCTTACTATTTGGTACTTACTGACTCTGGCCTTGTATTATAACGTCTCCTGTGATGCTAGAGGGTGTCCTGTAGGTGTTTCTGAGTGGCCTGAGCTCCTACATTGATGTGACCAGGAGCTGGGCTCACAGAGGCTCAGGATAATAGCAGGAAGAAATGGTGGTAAAACAAGAAATACCACAAAAGGGCATTCAGGGGGGAGGAGTTAAAAGAGCTATTACATATAAATTCAGAGGTTATTTCTGGACTACTCACTTATCTGTTCATCTTTGCCACCATGAAGGTATACAAAGACTGCCAACTTTCCAACCTCCTCTGGAAATTACTGTCCTTAATAAATCCTGTAGCTGCATAAAATTATCTGGACCCTAAATTCTGGCAGCTTCCAAATGTCCCAGGAGAGTCATTAATGTAGATGATATTTCAGAGCCCATTGAGTCAAATGACTTAAGGTCTTTGAGAACAGCTCTGCCCTGATCTCCTCTAACAGGGGCAAGTAGAGGTTATTTATAGGGTCCACTGAGGGCCCAGGGCCCTTCTCCCTCAGCAGCAACTTGGTAAAGCTGAATGACAGCTCTATCAATAGTTCTTCCTTTGCCTTACTTCAACTACCCTCCAATCCCCAAAGGTAAGTAATATCATCCCCAGAGCAAACAAGACATGGAAGGATTATGTAACTTGCCCACAGTCATACAGCTATGAGCAAAAGTCCTAGAATATGAGCCCATATTTGTCTTAGTTCAAAGTCTATAATCTTACCAAATAAGTTAGTACTGCCTCAAAGTAGAGATGAGGAACAGTATTGGAGGACAAAAAATCACAGCTGAACACTGTGTCAGTGAGACAATGGTTAGGGCTTATTGATTTCAACACTAATTCCCATCACAGCCAAAAGGGAACAGAAAGTGAGTATAAATTATGGCCACCTGGTTGTGCAGAGGAGCACCAGAGCCCAGCTATGCTAGAAATCAATATAAATCCAATGCAGAGATTTTCAGTAAGTAGGTCTTCCTTGGAGTGCCTGGAAAAAGATGTTTCTATTGTTGTTGCTTCTTTGTATTTTTCATCAATGGCCAAATCTGCTTTTGCTAATGAAATGATGACTTTCTCAAAATAGCTATATTTATACTCACTCAAAACTCATTCCAGGACATAGGAGATATGACAACACCAATAAATTTGTTAAAATTATCATTTAAATGAGAGAAAGAATTAGTCTCAATAGGAATCTGGATTATAGAATCTTTAAAACTAATATGATCATGTTATAGAAATTTGAAAAATAGAGAAAAAACATACATAATTCCAGCTCTACCACCATCGTTACCATTTCATATAATTTATATACATATTTTATATGCATATTTACTGACTTTGTAATAATTATGTACATATTTTATACCGTTTAAAAATTTTAATTACAGTATAATTAACATACAGTGTTTTTTAGTTTCAGGTATACAATATAGTGATTCAACAATTCTGCACATTACTCAATGCTCATTAAGATAAGGGTATTCTTTAATCCCTTTCACCTATTTCCCTCATGCCCCCACCCACCTCCCCTCTGGTAACCATCAGTTTGTTCTACTACATTTAAGAGTCTGTTTTTTGGTTTGTCTCTTTTGTTGGTTTGTTTCTTAAATTCCACACATGAGTGAAATTATATGGTATTTGTCTCTCGCTTATTTCATTTAGCATTATGCTCTCTAGATACATCCATGTTGTTGGAAATGGCAAGATCTCATTCTTTTTTAGAGCTGAGTAATATTCCATTGTGTATATACACCACATGTTCTTTATCTGTTCATCTATCAATGGACACTTGGGCTGCTTCTGCAATTTGGCTATTGTTAATAATGCTGCAATAAACACAGGGTACAAATATCTTTTCAAACTGGTGTTTTGGTATTCTTTGAGTAAACTCCTAGTAGTGGAATACTGGATCATATGGTAATTCTATTCTTAATTTTTTGAGGAACCTCCATACTGTTTCCCATAGCAGCTGCATCAGTGTGCATTTTTACTATCCTGCTTTTTTCCCCTTTAATATACATCATAGGCACTTTTCCATTTTGATTAATGGCCTTCTTAACAGTTTATTTAGTTGGTTATACAGCATTTCATGAAGTGGGCTACAACTAAAATTTACTTAAATCATTCCTATGCTGTTGGATATTTAGGTCATTGCAAGTTTTTGCTGTTATAAATTATTCTGCAGCGAACATCTTTATGCAAATGTATTTTACTGGCATAAAATGTTAAGATTTTCTTGTTATATTCACTATTACTCTAGGCTTGATCTTAAGCATCACATCTCCAAATTAATAGGTTAACATGCTAGCCAGTCCCTTTCTTCCAATCTGTCCTGTATAACACTAAGAGATTGTTATCCTAAAATACCACTTTTATCATGTCATTTTCCTACTTAAGATATTCTTATTTGCCTGTATTATATGTGGTATGACTAGACTACTCTATTAGAACCCTTACAGACCAAAATGTGAAGCGTGTTGGGCCCCCAAAGGCTAACCAGCAGGAACCAGGAAATAAACTAGAGCCAGTGGAACTAGATTCACCAACCCAGGAACGAGAGTGGGTTCCTAAATGCATGTCAGTTCCACTAGAGCAAGAAAAACTTGGGTTCGGTTCAAGTTGGATCCACCCAAGAGGTCTTATCCATCAAAGACATGGCACTGATGGTCACTGAGGGGTGGTAACACACACAGTCAAGCGGAACCAAAAATTAAAGTTCAAGATAAATTTATCCAGGTTGAACGAGACTTACAGTAGGGTGAGCAGTGTTAGATACCCAGGGGCACAGGAGCCAACATAAACTAGATGGGATCAGAGCCCAGTCAAATTGGTCTTGGTTGGGATCCCTGGGTGGCGCAGCGGTTTGGTGCCTGCCTTTGGCCCAGGGCGTGATCCTGGAGACCAGGGATCGAGTCCCACGTCGGGCTCCCGGTGCATGGAGCCTGCTTCTCCCTCTGCCTATGTCTCTGCCTCTCTCTCTCTCTCTCTGTGTGTGACTATCATAAAAAATAAAAAATAAAAAAAAGTTGGTCTTGGTTTATGGCATGGTTCCAGAACTACCAGGTTACTAGAGTGCAAATAAGGAACCAGGGGAGAAGCCCAGTTGTATAAACTAGGTCCACGTAAGGGACAGCACGAAGTCTGCGCCTGTAAGCAGCAAGCAGTGCTCAATCCCACAACTGTATGATCATGATCTGAGCCAAAATCAAGAGTTAGACACTCCACTGACTGAGCCACCCAGGTGCCCTGATGTTGCAGTCTTAATGCAAAGGCAGCTTGGAGGTAGGATTTCTTCCTCTTTGGGGAATCTCAGCCATTTTCTCTTAAGACTCTCATCTGATTGGACGACGCCCACAACATTATAGAGGGTAACTGTTTTACTCAAAATTCTACTAATTTGAACACTAGTGTCATTGAACAAACAACCTCTACAATGGTGTTTGACCAAACAACTGGGTGCCATAGCCTGGCCAATATAAAATTAACCATGGCAGCCACTGAAATGAGTTCACATCACTCAAATCCTGAGTATGGAAGAGAAAGATAACTGTATCTTTTCCCAATTATTCCAAGATTATGGGACCAAACACAAGGTTCTCATCCTTACATGTAAGTACTCATTTCTCATGGATCCTGAATACAACTCTTCTCCTGCTGAGTCAGGTCAGCTTTGCCTCTATCATTCACCAATAGATCATGGCCACTCCTGCTGCTGTGAATCCCAATTTCTTTGCTTACACAGACTTCTACTACCTTCAAGAACAAGTTCACAAGAATGCTTCTCTACCAAGATTTCTGTCATATGTGGGCTCAAACCTGAGGTGGCATTTCCCTTCTGACTAAATCCGGAATAAAAGATATAATGAGGCAGCAAAAAAATCCACAGAGGAATGAAACCTGGAGCTAGAATTTTTTCCTCTACAAATTAGCTAACCTGAAAGACTAGCTGTGCAAGGAAATACATTTGAGAGAGCCATTCTCTACCTATTCATGATGCTCAAGAACACCGCAGTATCTCTTCAAGGTCAAGAACATTTATTTATAGCTGAGTCCTGCTTCCTTTAAGTTTTTCAGTGTTGCATCATATATTTAGTTGACTACAGCCAAATTAAGCACAGATAATAATATACAGTTGATTTTTATTGAGAGAAAATTTACATGCAGTTAAATGTTACAGATCTTAAATGTGATTAAGTAAGTTTTGATTAACATATACACATGTGTAAACATCACTTCCATCACTCCAACTCTCTCCTCATGCACGGCTTTTTAAATAGCCTCTCCTCTCTTTATTTTTTTAAAACAATAGACTGGAGCACCAGGCTGGCTCAGTCCATAGAACACACAAGGCTTGATCGGGGTCATGAATTCAAGCCTCATGTTGGCTGTAGTTTACTTAAAAAAATATGTATGTATGTGATCCCTGGGTGGCTCAGCGATTTAGCACCTGTCTTCAGCCCAGGGCGTGATCCTGGAATCCCGAGATTAAGTCCCGCATCGGGCTCCCTGCATGGAGCCTGCTTCTCCCTCTGCCTGTGTCTTTGCACCTCTCTCTCTCTCTCTCTCTCTCTCTGTGTCTTTCATGAATAAATAAAATCTTAAAAAAAATACGTGTGTGTGTACAAAATAATAGGTTTTCTTTTTAGAGTAGTTTTAGATCTATAGAAAAATGAGCAGAAAGTACAGAGTTCCCAGATAACCCTCTACCCTATTTCCCCCATTATTAACATCTTGCATTAGTATAGTGCATTTGTCAGAACTGATGAGCCAATATTGATATGATTGTCTATAGTCAAATTTACAGTAGGGTTTACACTTTGTGTTGTACATTCTATGGGTTTTGACAAATGTATAATGACATGTATACACCATTACAGTATCATAGTTTCACTGTCCTAAGAATCCCTGTGCTCTACCTAAGTCATTCTTCCCTTCCACCTTCTGATCCCCAGAAACAACGGATGCTATTTTCTCCATAGTTTTGTCTTTCTAAGAACGTCACATAGTTAGAATCCTGCACTATGTGGCTTTTTCAGATTGGCTTCTTTCACTTTGCAATATACAGTTAAGTGTCCTTCATGTCTTTTCGTGGCTTAATAGCTCATTACTCTTTCATCATTGAATAACATTCCACTGTCTGGATGTACCACAGTCTATTTATCCATTCACTTACTGAAAGACATCCTGTTTGCTTCCAAGTTTTGGTAATTATGAATAAAGCTATTATAAACATTAGTGTGCAGATTTTCATGTGAATGTTAAATTTTCAGATCATTTGAGTAAATACCAAGGAACATGATTCCTGGATCATATGGTAAGAGCATGTTTAGGTTTTATAAAAAATAAATAATAATAATAATAAACCAAACAAAAACAAAAAGCAAAAAAACTGCTAAATGGTCTTCCAAACTCACTGTATTATTTTGTATTCCCACCAACAATGAACAAGTTCCTATTGCCCCACATACTCAATAGCATTTGGTGTTATTAGTGTTTTGGACTTTGACAATTCCTACAGATGTTTAGCAATGTATAGTGAGTGGTATCTTCTTGTTGTCTTAGTTTTCCATTCCTTTTTGATATATAATGTTGAATACCTCTTTATATAATTATTTGTATATCTTCTTTGGTGATGTGCCTGTTCAGCTCTTTTGTCCATTAAAAAACATTGAGGGGATCCCTGGGTGGCTCAGCAGTTTAGCTCCTGCCTTTGGCCCAGGGTGTGATCCTGGAGTCCCTGGATCGAGTCCCACATCGGGCTCCCTGCATGGTGCCTGCTTCTCCCTCTGCCTGTGTCTCTGCCTCTCTCTCTCTCTGTCTCTCATGAATAAATAAAATCTTAAAAAAAAAAAAAAAAACATTGAGTTGGGGACGCCTGGCTTGCTCAGTGGTTGAGAGTCTGCCTTCGGCTCAGGGCATGATCCTGGGGTCCTGGGATTGAGTCCTGCATTGGGCTCTCCATGGGGAGCCTGCTTCTCCCTCTGCCTGTGTTTCTGCCTCTCTCTCTGTGTTGCTCATGAATAAATATCTTTTTAAAAATTGAGTTGCTTTCCCATTGAGTTTTAAGAGTTCTTTATATATTTGGATACCAGTCCTTCCTTTATCAGACATATTTTGCAAAGATTTTCCTCTCAATTTTTGGTTTACTTCATTCTCTCAACAGTGTCCACTGCAGAGCAGAAGACATTTTAATTTTAATGAAGTCTAACTTCATTTTTCTTTCACAGATCATGATTTTGGTGCTTTATATAAAAAGTCATCACCAAAACCAAAGTCAGTTAGATTTTCTATTTTATCTTCTAGGAGTTCTGTATATTTAGGTTTATAATTCATTCTGAGTTACTTTTTTGTGGAAAGTGTATAGATTCATTTTTTGCATGTGGGTATCCAATTGTTCAAGTACCATTTAGTGAAAAGACTATTGTTTCTCTATTAAGTTACCTTTTGCTCCTTTGTCTAATATGACTTGACTACCTTTGTGTGGATCTATTTCTGGGCTCTCTATTCTTGGATTAAGATTGCATTAAATCTATAGATCAAGTTGGAAAGAACTGACATCTTGACATAATGAGTATTCCTACCCATATGCATAGACATCTCTCAATTAACTTGAATCTTTGATCTCTATTTCAATTTTGGTGCTAATGCATATGGTATTGTTTTTAATTTCAAATTCCATTTGATTGTTGCTGGTACACAAAAGACAATTGACTTTTATATGTTAACCTTATATGCTGCAAACTTGCTATAACCACTTACTTTCAGGTGTTTTTTGTTGTTGTTGTTGTTGTTGTTATTGATTCATTGGGATTTTCTACATAGACAGTCATGTCATCTGCAACAAAGACTGCATTATATCTTCTTTCTCAACCTGTTCATCTTTACCCCCTTTTCTTGTCTTATTCCATCATATATGACTTCAAGTATGATGTTGAATAGGAGTGGCAAGAGAGGGGACACCTGGGCGGCTCTGCGGTTTAGCACCTGCCTTTGGCTCAGGGCATGATCCCAGAGTCCCAGGATCAAGTCCCACATCGGGCTCCCTGTGGGAAGCCTGCTTTTTTCTCTGCCTGTGTCTCTGCCTCTCTCTTTCTCTCTGTGTCTCTCATGAGTAAATAAGACCTCAAAAAAAAAAAAAAAAAAAAAAAAAAGGAGGAGCAGCCCCAGGGGTGCAGAGGTTTAGCGCCACCTGCAGCCTAGGGCGGGATCCTGGAGACCTTGGATCGAGTCCCACGTCGGGCTCCCTTCATGGAGCCTGCTTCTCCCTCTGCCTGTGTGTCTCTGCCTCTCTCTCTCTCTCTCTCTCTCTCTCTCTCTGTCCCTATGAATAAATAAATAATCTTTAAAAAAAGGAGTGGCAAGAAAGTACATTCTTGTCATGTTCCTAATCAAGTGGGAAAGTACCTAGTTTCTCATCATTAAGTATGATGTTAAGTAGGGTTTTTTTTTTTAAGATTTTTTTTTTTTTATGGGAGAAAAGGCGAGAAAGCCAGCATGAGGGGCAGAGGGAGAGGGAGAAGCAGACTCCTCACTGAGCAGGGAGCCTGATGCAGGACTCGATTCCAGGACCCTGGGATCGTGACCTGAGCCGAAGGCAGACACTTAACCGACTGAGCTACTCAGGTGCCCCGCTAAATAGGTTTTTTTAGTATTCTTTATCAAGTTAAGGAAGTTTCCTTACATTCCTAGTTTTTGAGAGTTTTTACCTTGAATAAGTGTCAACTTTTCTGCATCTATCAATATGCAAATGATTCTTCTTTAGCCTGTTGATGTGATGGATTACATTAATTGATTCCAAATGTTGAACTAGTCTTGTGTAACTGGAATAAATCCCACTTGGTTGTGGTGTATAATTTTTTTATGCATTGTTTGATTTGATTTGCTAATATTTTGTTGAGGAAGAATTGATTTTTGAGCAGCACTAAAACATATATTATTTTATAATAATCCACATGTGTTTGTGCAGAAAAATTTTGTTTACATTCTTTGTATTGCAGAATGATTAGATACTCCTGTTAATTGGGGCTATATATATTCAATAATATAAAGTAGTAGGATTGGGTTAAAAATGATATCTAGATATCTTTTGTATTTGTCCCCTTTCTCCATCTGTGGCATCTCTCTTCAATTGTGATACCTCCAACCCCACCCCTTCACTCTATTGCTCCAAATCACACTACCTTTTAGGAAAGCTCAGAAGGATTTCCAGTTTTTCATGGTAGATTAAGCTAAAGATTAAATTAAAGAAGAACTTTCACCTGCTCACTCCTGAAACCAAACAAAAATGATAGTAAAGAATTTAAAAATGCAAAACCACAAAAAAGAAGGAAAAGGAAGGAAACAACAGTATTATCAATGAAATTTTGGAAAATGGAAAACAGATGTCCACCATCTGGAAATTTTCTTAGCAAGACAGGAGAAAGCTAAAAAACAAAAAACAAAACAAACCAAAACCAAAAAACCCCAACCAGACTTGTTGGCAATAGCATGCCAACAAGAAGCAATCCAATTCACCTAAAGGAACCCTGAGAAGGCCTGGACATTAGAAGCACCAAATAAGAGAATGTCGGTGTGAGAATTGGATTCTATAGACATTATAGAAATGTCTATAAAAAAAAAATCTCTCCCATACTCCATAAACTCCTTTACCAGCCCACAGAAAGAGTGAGAGAGGTTTACTACACTTTTTGGAGTTTAACCCTACTCTCATTTCAGGGACATTTCTTCACTGCCTTCCTCTATAATGTTTAATGTCCATGGCCAGAGTGTAGGGTTAAACTTAAATTTTTCCATGAAAAGTCTGCATAGTGAATGATATCATCCAAGGTCCCTTTCCCACTGTCATCTCCTAACCTTATGCCACCAATCACCACCCCTCACCTACTCCATCCTCCTGGAGAAAATGTGCAGAGACATTTGCATTTTATTGGAAAACCAATAAAACAACTATGTGTCTGCCAATTACCTTACAGTGAAGCCCACAAGACAACAAGCCTTATTCTTACACATTAAACTTCTAATTATTGTTTTTTTAATATCTTATTTCAATAGGTAAAAGGACAGCCCATGATCACTAAGCAATTGAGGAACACCTCTAATATTGCTCTTTTTCAAGAATGCTTTGAATATTTTAGATCCTTTGCAATACTACCTAAAAACAATTGGCTACTTAATTTCTACAAAAAAAGCCTGATGGGACTGAAATTGATATGGGGAGAAGTGACATACTGGCAATATTGGGTCTTCCAATTCATCACAGTATCCCTCTCCATTTCTTGAGACATTTTTTATTTTTTTCTCAAAGGTATTTTGTAGTTTCCAGGATAGGAGTCTTATGTATCTTTTGCTACATTCTTCCTAAATGTTGTAAATTCTCACATTACCGTAATTGGAATTTAAAATTTTCATTTCCAGGGTGCGTGGGTGGCTCAGTCAGTTAAGCATCTGACTCTTGATTTCAACTCAGGTCATGATCTCAGGGTCATGGGATCAAGTCCTACATCAGCTCCTTGCTCAGCTTGGAATCTGTTTAAGATTCTCGCCCCTCCCCTACTGTCTGTGTGTGTACTGTCTCAAAAGAGATATTTTTTCATTTCCAACTCTTTGCTGCTAGTATATAAAATTAAAATTTTTGTATAGTAAATTTGTATATTGCAACCTTGCTAAATTCTCATCTTTTTTTTGTAGATGCCTTTTTTTGTAGATGCCTATGTCAACAATCTACAATTTAGATTGATACATTGCATAACCCACACTCCATCAAGATGTAGAACATCTAAAATATCCCTAGTGTCCCTTCCCAGTCAATTCCACCACCACTAGAAGCATTAACTGTTGTGTTTCTTCCATCATAAAGTAACTCTGCCTCCTCTAAAACTTCATATAAATGGAATCAAACAATATGTACTCTAGCTTTGTTCACTCAGCATAATGTCTATGAAATTTACCCATACTCTTACATCTATAAATAGAACATCTTGATTACTGAATAATATTATATTGTATGATTATATCAAAATTTTAAAATCCATTTTCCTACTGATGGGTATTTTGTTCCGGACCTTGGTTATTAGGAAAAGAGCTCCCATAAGTATTCCTGCCCAAGTATCTGTGTGGGCATACATTTTCATTGCTCTTGGGTAAATACCTAGGAGTGGGATTGCTGGCTCAAAAGAAGGGATAACTTTATAAGAAACTACCAAATCTATTCCAAAGTGATTTTGTAATTTTACATTACACCAGAAATTTACAAGAGTTCTGGTTGCTTTGAACTGTCAAGACTTCCATCATCTTTTTTAATTTAACCATTCTGACAGTATCTTGTGGGTTTTGTTCCTAAGTGGATATTCCTTTTTTTAAGATTTTTATTTATTTATTCATGAGAGAGAGACAGACAGACAGACAGATAGACAGAGGCACAGGCACAGGCAGAGGGAGGAGCAGGCTCCATGCAGGGAGCCTGACATGGGACTCGATCCCAGGACCCCAGGATCACGCCTTTGGCTGAAGGCAAGCGCTAAACAGCTGAGCCACTCAGGGATCTCCGTGGATATTCATTTTTGAAACAATCTCAAACTCCTAGAAAAGCTGCAGGTACAGTGTGATACTTTTCCTTCCAAACCATTTGAGAGAAATTGCTAATATCATGGCCCTTACTTTCAAATACTTGGGTGTATATTTCCTAAAGAAGGATATTCTCCTGCATAATCGCAACACCATCATCAAAGTGAGGAAGTTAACATTAATACATTACTACTACTTAATTCTTCTACCCATTTAAGTTTCATCAATTGTTCCGTAACAATCTTAATAGCGAAGGGAGCCAGCCCAGGATAATATGCTGCATTTACTTGTCACGTTTCTTTTGTTTCCTTCTATCTAGAATAGTTCCTTGGTCTTTTTATGATTTTCATGACCTTGACAATTCTGAAGATTACAGAACAGTTATTTTGTATAATGTCCTTCAATTTGGGTTCGTCTGCTGTTTCCTCACGATTAGACTCAGCTTATGAATCTTCGACAGGCGTTATCGTAGTTCTCATTGCGTACTAGCAGGTGGTTCTGATTTCAATTTGTCCCAGTTACTAGGGATGTTGCCTTGGCTCATTTGATTAAGATAGTGTCTGCCAAGCCTCTCCCACTATCAAGTTACTTTTTCCCTTTGTAATCAGTAAGTGCTTGATGAGGGGGTAATTTAAGACTATGTAGATATCTGTTCCTTCACCTAACTTTCAATTTATTCACATCTTTATTCAGAGCAAATGTGGACTCATGGATTCCTGTTTTATTCAACAGCTTACACTTTGTTACTATTATTTGTTTTGAAGTCATATCCTTCCAGATTTCACCAGTGGGAAGCCCAGTCAAGTTGGATTCTATGGATTTGGACAGATCCCCGTCATTCCTCAGGGACTTCCTTACTTTTGGGCACAAAATGTTCCAGGTTCATTTTTGTACATTTCCTCCCCCAGTCCTCAAATCAGTCGTTACTCAACAAAAAGCCTTGGTTCTTTTACACTGAGAAGTGTTCTCAGAAATCAAGATTGGGCCTCTACAGATGCTCATAGTTGATGCTTTCAAAACTTGCCTGTGGTCACAGCTAGAAAGGATATGGTTGTGTGTATCTATGGGTATCTATGCATATCCACATCCACATGCATATTCGTGGACATAAACACAGGTATATATTTGTATACCTACAATAATATATCCATATTTATGTACTTATATAAGTAAATTCCAATACCACTTGTTCATTCTAGTTTCTACATCTGTAATCCCCTTCTCTAACAATAAGAAACTTAGCTCCCATTATCATTAATATACATTAATAATACAGTCTATTTGTGTCTGTCCATTTCATTCTTTTTTCCTCTCTTCCTTTCTTCTTTTTTGGGTTATTTGAATCCTTTTAGCATTCCATTTTGATTTTGATTTCTCCATTGGCTTTTTAGCTGTATATCTTGCATTATTTTTAGTAGTCACTTCAAGGATTTCAATATACATCTTTAAATTACCATGATCTTAGTTTATGTGCTGCTGAAGTGAGCACAAATTACCACAAGCTACTTAAGAGTTTACGGTACTACTTCACATAAAAGCTAGCAACCTCTAATATCATAGTGTTATTTACCACTCTCCCAAGTTGGTGAGATTTTTGTCATATCTGTCATAACTACTTATAACCCCCACAATGCTATATTATAAGCTGCATCATGCAATCAAATGCTTTTTCAAGAAATTAAGAAAATATGTACATGGGGTGCCTTGCTGGCTCAGTTGGTGGAGCATGCAACTCTTGATCTCGGGTTATGAGTTCAAGTCCCACTTGGGGTATAGAGATCACTTAAAAAGAAAATCTTAAAAAAAAAGAAAAGGTGTATGTTTTCTCATGTGAACCCAAATATTTACCATTTCCTGTGTTCTTTATTCCTTCCACTGAATCCAAGTTATCACCTGGTGCCATTCCTCTTCCACTTGAAGAATTCCCTTTAGCATTTCTTATAGCACAACACACAAATTCTTAGCTTTTATCCATATGAAAACATCTTTATTTTTCTTCATTTTTGAAAGATAATTTTGCAGCATATAGAATGCTGGGTTGACAGCTTTCATTATTTCAGTACTTAAAAATGTTATTCAATCATCGTCATGGGTTGGGTTTCCTAGGAGGTAGACTCTGAGGTGGAATTTAGCCAGCAGAATGTTTACTAAGGAGTCTCCTTGGTATCAAAACCTGTGGAAAGGAGAAGGAAGCAAGAGTAGTCAGAAGGAAAAATTGAGCTGTGATGCATGTCCTACAGCAACCTCAGCCGATGCCCGGGGGAGATTTGGAGCAAGAATGGCCCTTTAGATTTGTCTTGCATTGGGCCAAGATGGTCAGGTCCTGCACTGATCAACCACTGGCTATAGGTATCCCATGAAGAGGCTTGATCTTAAGTAAGTCAGTGCTCTACAGCTGAAACAATCCCCCTGAAAGAGGCTGAAAATGGAAGGTTGTTGGTAGCACTCCTCCCAACTGGGGGAATGGGTTTTTCCACTGATGTGAGCTGGGTGTGTAGCACAGACTTCTGGTCTCCCCCATTTCTCATGAGAAGTCTGCCTTCTTTACATTACTGTTTCTCTCTAAGTAACATACAGGCTTTATTTTCTCCCAGCTCCTTTATCTTTAGATTCCAACAGTCTGTCACATGCCTGGTGTGGTTTTCTTCGTATTTATTCTCCTTGTTCCTCACTGACCTTGGATCCGTTAGTGTTTTTATTAAATTGCTAAGTTTTCTGCTATTATTTCTGCAAATATTTTTTCTTCCCTATTCTTTCTCTTGGTTCCTTCTAGTTTTCCAATCACATGTATTAAACTGCTTGTATTTCAGAAACTATAGCTCTCTGAAAAGTTATTTATATTTCTTCTATCTTTTTTCCCTTTTCCAAATTTGGACAATTTCCATTTATCTGCTTTCAAATTCATTGATTCTAGTGCAATCTCTAGTCTGCCATTAAGCATACCTAGTAAAATTTTCATTTTAGTTGCTATACTTTTCACCCAGAATTTTGAGTCTGCTATAGACTGAATGTTTGTGTCTCTCCCGCCACCATTCACATGTTAAAATCCTAACCCCAATGTGATGGTATTAGGAGGTGGAGCCTCTGAAGGTAATGAAGACTCCACTTCATGAATAGTATTAGTGCCCTTGTAAAAAGAAGCCCCACAGAGCTCCCTTATTCCTTCTGCCATGTAAGAACACAGTGAGAAGATAGCCATCTATGAACCATGAATGTCACCAGAGACCAAATCTATTGGTGCCTTGATCTTGGGCTGCCCAGCTTCCAGAACTGTGAGAAATAAATGTTTGTTATTTAAGCCACTCAGGGTGTTTTTGTTAGAGCAGCCCAAACAGACTAAAACAGAATCTTTTCATTCTATTTGGATGCTATTTCTCCATCTGTTCATTCATTAAGACTATATTTTCCTATAATCCCTTGAGCATATTTATAATAGCTGCTTTATTTATTTATTTATTTATTTATTTATTTATTTAAGATTTTAGAGGCAGAAAGAGAACAGGCTCCATGCAGGAAGCCCGATGTGGGACTCGATCCTGGGACTCCAGGATCACACCCTGGGCCAAAGGCAGGTGCTCAATCACTGAGCCACCCAGGTGTGCCTATAATAGCTGCTTTAAAGTCTCTGTCTAATAAGTACCACCTAAGGTTTGGTTTGGTTTTTCTCTCTTGTATATAGGTCATATTTTCCTGTTTTTTTACACATTTGGTGTTTTCATTGTATACTAGACATTAGGAATTATACATTGTAAAAATTCTGTATTCTATTATATTGCTCAGAAGAGTGTGATTTTTGTTCTAGCAGGGAATTAAATTGGCCGGACTCAAACTCCTAAGTCTGTCTCCTCTGTTTTGGGTGATAGCTGAAATCTCCACTCAATTCCTTCAGTTTCTAGTGGACATTTTTTCTCTATACTCTCTGTGGTCTCTCCTATTGATGTACATTTGAGCAGCTGGACAAGAATTTGAGGACAGTTTATATGCAGATTTGTGGTTCACCACCTCTATGACCCCCTCCCGCCTAGGATGCTCCCTCCTCTAGGTCCTTCCAGGCCTAAATTCTATACTCTGACACCAGTGTTCAGCAAATGCTTCATTCTAAGACTCCTAAATGAATTGGTGAACAACTTTGAGCAAAAACTACAAACTCGAAAATCACATTGGCATAGTTACAATCTTTTAAAAAGTAGACTCCTCTCCAATATCTACCTTTTAGTCTCTGTCAAATGTCTTCAAATAGTTGGTTTTTAATATTCCCATCCAGACTATATCATTGTTATCTGTGGAAAGATTAGCTTGACTGAGCTACGCTACCATTACTTGAAGTCAAATTTCCCCATACCGGAATCCCACCTAAATCCTGATCTATGTCAGTGTTGTAATTCATTTCCTTTGCATCACTGCTATGTTTAGGAAAGGTCATAGATCAGTCTGGAAACCAGAAGCTACTCTTCGCAGTCTAGCTATAAAGGGTTTTAATATAGGGAATTGGTGGCTTATCCCCCCAAAAAAGCCTTAAGGGAGCAATGACTAGAGAAACCACCACTGACCTTCTCAACTTGAACCACTCAAGCAGGTGATTTTGAAAATTCACCTTGAAGTTTCTAAAAATATCACATCTGCTCACAATTCTGGATGCAACTGACTGGAGAATAATAATCTCTCCATCACTTTGGCTCAAGGATGCCTCTCATCAATACACTCTAGCCTGGGACCACACAACAAAGGGGAATCTGGAGAATGTAGCACCTGGCTTCTCTTCAAAGCAAAGGAGACCTTAGAAGGGAGGGGGGTGGTGGTGATGCCAAGTTGATGACAGATAATCCAAACAGAGCATATATCCCAAATTAGCCAAAGGCACAGGAGGGAAAAGGAGGTACAGATCTTCCAGAAAAAAATTATTTGCTGATAAACAAAACAAAACAAAGATCCACAAGAAGAATGGCCCCTCTTCTTACAAGGGATTTTTTTCATGTGATTCTTAGAACAAACAGTGATCTCATGATCATGACAAGGTACCAGCTGAGATGGAAGCAAATATGGTGTCTGAAGCCTGTCTAGTCTGGACTTCCTATTGCTAGAGTAAGTGTCATTATTTAAGATATTTTCAATTGGCTTATTTTGTTACTTGCAGTAGATATGGCACCTTATTTAGATTATAGAGGTAAATCCCAGAACAAACCATTTGAAGTGGTGAAAGTAGTAGCCTTAAAAGAGTAAGACTGGGGGTAATGAGATGTGGTACAGTGTGCATTGGCTTTTATTCTATGTCTTGTGCTATTGTACATTGTAAAGAAGATATATGAAATACTTGGATAAAATGTGAGATCCTTTTCTAAACATAGCAATGATGCAAAGGAAATGAATTATAACACTGACATAGATCAGGATTTAGGTGGGATTCCGGTATGGAGCACAAAAGTAATATGGGGAAATTTGACTTCAAGTAACCGTAGCGTAGCTCTGTCAGGCTAATCTTTCCACAGATAACAATGATATACTCTGGATGGGAATATTAAAAACCAACTATCTGAAGAGATTTGACAGAGACTAAAGGGTAGATATTGGAGAGGAGTCTACTTCTAAAACTCTGATCTTAGCACAAAAGGAAACAGCAGCTAAACACAACAATTTTTGCCTGCTCTTACTTCAGGCAATCATCAGTTCTAGCTGCCTACTGAACAGCTTCCTGAGTGAACCCCATCCTCATCTCCCTCAATCTACTCTTTGTCAGCAAAATTATCATTCCAAAGGACAAATATGATCACATCCCTCTCCTCCTTAAAATTCCTAATTGGCTTCATATTGTCTCCATAGGATAAAATCCAAATTTCGTAATATGGGATCCAAGACTCTTCATGATCTGGCCCCTAATACTTTCTCATGTGTATATATATGTGTGTGTATATATGCACACATATATATACATATATATTTTTTTAAGATTTTATTTATTTATTTATGATAGAGAGAGAGAGAGGCAGAGACACAGGCAGAGGAGAAGCAGGCTCCATGCAGGAGCCTGACGTGGGACTCCATCCTAGGTCTCCAAGATCAGGCCCTGGGCTGCAGGCGGCGCTAAACTGCTGCGCCACCGGGACTGCCCTCTCATGTATATATTATAGGTATTTTTTAAATCTTGCTTTTCTCCACACTCAGACGTCCATCCATTCTCTTGAGAATTTCGTTGGTTTGGAACATCTTTCTTAAATAATCCACTTTCAGCTACCTGTTCTGTGAAGATTTCTTACTCCTCCAGTTCTATAGTCTCTCCTTCCAGAAGAGTTCTTATCTTAGGGATACCTATAGCCTCCATCAACATAAATCTTATTACAGCTCAAAAACTACTTACTAGAAAGTCTGAAATCCAGAAAATCTGTTAAAACTGAAATATCTTTTGGTAACCCATTTGGTAAATGAATTGAACTACTTATATTTATAATCTCAGTTTATTCCACTTTGTATTAATATTCATTAATTTTGCCGCAGAAGTATTAATGGGTTTCATTGCATAGTGAAGCCTCAGACCTCACTGGTAATGGTACATAACACACAGTATATGCACCGCTGGTATATGTACTATTCCCAAAATGGCTACTGCAGCATGTCTCATCCCACAAATTCTAGAACTTCTATCACTTATTGCTTGACTTCCCCAGCTAGGTCATGAAAGGTGACATGGCTTCTATCTCTTTTCCTTTCTCTTTTAAAATGCTTGCCTTTAGAACTCAGCCACCATGTTGTGAGGAAGCTCAGCTATATAGTAAGGCCACCTGTAGCTGTTCTACCCCACAACCCCAGCCAAGGTCTCAACCACCACCCACCAACAACCACCAACCAGCATCAACTACCAGACATGAGAATGAGTGATACCTTCAGATGATGCCTCTCCTGAGCACTCAAGTGCCCCCAGCTGTTTGGCTGAGTGGACCAAAGACAAGCTGATGCCAAGCCTTGCCCCAAATGCAGATTCATGAGAAAGACAAATGTTTTTGTTGTTTTAAGGCACACAATTTTAGGTAATGTTCTGTAGCCAAAGTGATGGAATCTCATTCTATTACCTTGTAAAAATGTGAAATAGTCTTAATTTTAATACACATCAAAGGTTTCAGATAAGATCTGCATACTAAAATTATGTTTGTATATCTATTTTTCTATAGAATTAGAAGTTCTTTGAAGACAAGAACTAAGTTTTCCTTTTTTTTTTTTTTTTTTTTTTTTTTTAATCTTGGTATTCTCAGAGCTACTGTTTAAGATTGGGTAGGTCCTTGGGATGCCTGGGTGGCCCAGCAGTTGAACATCTGCCTTTGGCTCAGGGCATGGTCCTGGAGTCCTAGGATTGAGTCCCACATCGGGCTCCCTTCATGGAGGCTGCTTCTCCCTCTGCCTGTGTCTCTGCCTCTCTCTCTCTCTCTCTCTCTGTCTCTCATGAATGAATAAATAAAATCTTAGAAAAAAAAGATTGGGTAGGTCCTCAAGGCATGTCTATTGAATTCATGTTGAATGTATAGATGAGTGAATAAACGCAGGGTTCCAAACAAATGGTTCTTTTGAAATAGTTTTTCAGTAGACTATATACTTTCATTCAATCCAATCCATTGCTCAAAAATAACTTAGAACATCTTATTTTTATAATTACTTTTACTTTATGAACTATATAAAAAGTTTCATCAATTTTTGCGTTGTTTTTATCCAGAAGTGTCATCTTTTTTCTTAAGTTCTTTTTTTAAAGATTTATTTTAGGGCAGCCCTGGTGGCCCAGTGGTTTAGCACTACCTTCAGCCCGGAGCATGATCCTGGAGACCCGGGATCAAGTCCCATGTCAGGCTCCCTGCATGGAGCCTGCTTCTCCCTCTTCCTGTGTCTCTGCCCCTCTCTCACTCTCTCTCTCTCTCTCTCTCTCTCTCTCTCTGCCTCCCATGAATAAATAAAATCTTAAAAAAATAATAAAAAATAAAGATTTAGTTTATGGAGTGAGAGAGAGAGAGGGTGCGTGCATGAACACAGAAGGGGCCAGGCAGAAGGAAAGAGAGAATCTCAAGCAGACTCCCCACTGAACAAGGAGCCCGACACAAGTCTTGATCCCACGACCTGAGATCATGACTTGAGCCAAAACCAAGAGTCAGATGCTTAACCCACTGAGTCACCCAGGCACCCCCAGAAATGTTATCTATTATGATCATGTACCTTACCCATCCAAGTGTGTTCCAAAGTATTCTTGGCTATTTCCAAAAGTCAAATGCATCCTTAAGGATGAAGATTTTCCATTACTGAAGAGAATCAAAGTAATCTGACACAGACTCTGCAGGTTATGCAAAACAGGGAGAGCCCAATGTTTTTGAACAACGTAGTGTTCAAATACAATGCAATGTGTGGAAATGATGCATGGATGCAAAGATTGCAGCATCCATGCTGACAACTATGGAAGAAAAGAAACTACTTTGGAGTTAAGTTCTACCTTGCATGACAAAAATATAAGTTTATTTTTCTCATGGTCATATGTGACACATATGTCATGTCACACATGTACTTAAGCACATGAGGAAAGGGGATGAAGGTAGAGAGAAAATCCATAATGTCATAAAGACATGAATAGACAACATTGATCTATTTTTTAATGTTCCTATTGGGAATAAAGGTTTTAGCTCCTCCCAAGGAATGTTATAATGATGTAATAACAAGGTACTAGTTTTACAGTTCTGTTGCCCAACAACTATTTCCTCAGAATTTAATGGATCCTTACTGCCTTGCTTTTTCTTCCCTCTCCATGTCATGTAAATGACATAAACTGGGTTATATGTAGGTGTATTTCAGGCTAATTCACATTCAGAGGAAATCTCTGTGAAAGTAAGAGTCTTTAGATAAAAAGAATATTAACCACAGTTTCTCAAAAAATGCCAAGAGGGGAAGAGTCTTTCCACCCGAAGCACAACTTCCAATCCTTTCTCCTCTCTGATGTTTCATGGAGTCCGGCAGAAATACTTCCTCCAGACCTCCTTCTTACCCTTCATATTCCTCCAAAATCCCCCTTCCTCCCTCTCTCTCTCATGCCCACTTCCACGCACATACCACCCTGCTCCTTTACTGCCTACCACTCTCATCTTCTCAATGTGTTCTTTCCTCATCGAGCTGTTCCTGAGATCAATCAAACTGGCCTTGGTTGTATTAATTCCCTTCCTTATGCATTAACCTGGTCCCCTGCAATCCTGGAACCAGGGACACAGTGCGATGAAAAGAAGTTCTCTTTTTCAAGGTGAGAAGGAGAGGCTGTGAATCCTGAAATATGATTTTTTTCCCTTGTCATACCAACATCTTCTAAGTAGTATTCCATTTCACTAAACAGCAATAAAATGATGAGTAACCTTGACCAGATATACTGCCAGGACACTGTAAAGTACAACATGACCTGCCTATAGACTCTAAAATGAACAGTTCAAGGACCACATATTCACTGGTATATATTGCTGCAGGCCTGCTGGGGTCTGGACAAATTGATATTGATTTAAATGGATTCGTAAACAGTGTCATGAGGAGCTACTTCATCCCTGGGGCTACCATATTCCTGGGGTCCCTCTCCTTTTACCTGACACCTCAGTACCACTTTTTTAAGGAGTTTAAAGCCCTGGAAATTGCCAAAGACCTGATAATGAAAGCCAAGTATCCACTCCTATGTCCCCATCCCCCCTTCCCTCTCTTTGGACTCTGAACCCCAGAAGTTCTAGGGATTGGAGGGTGTAGAAGCTGCAATGCAGAAATTCACATTTATGATAAGGCTGTGACATAAAATACAAGTATACTGAATTAAGTCTGAATTTCACATAGAGAACAAATAACTTCTTAGTAAGAGTATCTCCTAAATATTGCATGAGGTATACTTATACTTAAAAAAAAAAAAGCATTCATTCTTTATGTGAATGAAGTTCAAATTTAACTAGATATTCCTATTAGAATTTTCCCCAGAAATCTGGTAACCCTAATTTAGGACAATCAGTGAGAATATCAACCGAGAATGAATGTTAGGCTTAAAAATGGGAATTCTTAGGTATGTACTGTCACTTGAGTTGCCCACTAAAAATGTACCCAAAACATCAGAATATAAGAAAGAAAGAAAGAAAGAAAGAAAGAAAGAAAGAAAGAAAGAAAGAAAGAGAGAGAGAGAAAGAAAGAAGCAGTCTCTGAAAACAGCAGGATCAGACTGAGATAGTCTGTAGTAATAAGACGCTTAAGTAGCTGGAAATGTTTTATTGGTGTACTAGAGATAGAGACTAAGTCAGCTTGTCCTTAAAGCATATATGATGTGGTAGTCATGTGATAATTTACTTGTCAGCACGACCTGTCCAGATGAGCTCAAAGTCTCTTCTCAGTTTCTGGAAACGGAGATGGGAATTGCAAAGCAAACTGTTGGTAGGAACATATAAAAATCTGGAGGAAATCTGCATCGCCCAACAGAGAAGACAACTAGATCAAAGGCACTACAGTAAAATGTAACCATGCTGACCTAGAAAACTTTGGGTGTGAAGGGGATGCACTGGCCAAAGTGCTCAACAGCTCATGATGTTTTTGTCTTAAAAAAATGCTAATACAGTGAAGATTCTCAAACATAATCTAATCTGGTTTATTCTCACTTGCTTATCTCTGATCCTGCTCATCCTCATAAGAAAAGAAAAAGGAGGGGGTGCCTGGGTGGCTCAGTCAGTTAAGCATCTGCCTTCAGCTCAGGTCATGATTCCGGGGTCCTGGGATGGAGCCCCGTGTAGGGCTCCCTGCTTAGCGGGGAGTCTGCTTCTCCCACTTCCTCTGCCTGCCGCTCCCCCTGCTTGTGCTCTCTCTTTCTCTGTTAAATAAATAAATAAAATCTTTAGGGAAAGAAAAAAGCAGTCTGAGCCTAATTCTTCAGAGATTGAAACTATTGCCTCGTAGCTTCACAGTGGTTAATCATTACTTTCAAAGCAAATACGGAATCTTATTTACATCTTATTTAAAACGTAATGATAAACTACTTCAATGAAATTAGCAAACATTACTAGAAATGTACATGTTTACATGGATTATTAATTACTAATAATCAATTTATGAAACCAGGAGATGTACTAGGTCACTTAAGTTTTATAGCAAACATCCAGTTTACTTGTTCTGCTTTGCTTTTTTAAAAACATTTCTCCCAAAAGAAATAGGTCTCCTTCAAGCATTCTTAAGCAAAAAGATTCAGTGTCCCAGGATGCTCTAGAGGCAATGAGAAGCCCCTGGTTGGTCTTCAGAGTGGACTGGAGCTGTGCTGGTTCTGGGGGCTGAAGCGGCTGGGAGCGGGGGGCAGGGTGGTGGTGGTCGTGAGTGTAGACCGGCTTCCCAAGCCTGCAACTCCTCCCTGTGGCCTGGGCAACAGGGGACTTGCAGGGGCTCGGGGTCAATGAGGAGATCCAGACAGGAAAGCAGACCTTCCCTGAGAACGCAGCAGGAAAACAAGGAGAGGCACTCAGGATATGAGTGAAAACAAGATGACCATTAAGTGAAGGCATGGATGGTAACAGGTAAGAGATGTCCTGCTCTGTCTCCTCTAATGAGGTCCAAAACTTACGCGATTTTGCTGAAATACAACTTAGGAGTTGTGATGGTTAACTTTATGTGTCAACCTGATGGGGACATGGGCACTCAAATCCATTGTTATTTCTGCATGTGCCTTTGAAGGTGTTTCCAAATGAGGTTAGCAGTTGACTCGGGGGGGCCGGTAACATAGGTTGCCTTCCCCAAGGCGGTGGGCATTACCAAACTGTTGGCAGTCTGACAAAAACGAAAAGGCAGAGGAAAGAGGAATTCACTCCTTTTGCTTCCTCCCTGCCTGCTTGGGCTGGGACATCCATCCTCTCCTGCCCTTGGACTGACCATTACAGCGTCAGCTCCTCTGCTTCTCTGGCCTTCAGACTCAGACTGAACTACATCACTGCCTCCCAGATCTCCGCAGTCAGATCCTGGGACTCCTTAGCCCCTGTAATCAAATAAGCCAATTCCTCAAAGGAATCTCTGTATCTGTACCTCTATCTATATCTTTATTTCCTACTTATTCTGTTTCTCTGGAGAACCCTGATTAATAGAAAAGTAAAAATGAGGCCATAAAACATCGTGGAGGGAAATAAACTTATACTCACCCAACCTAGCTACCTCTTCCTGCACATTCCCTCTCCCCAGACCCTACCTAATCACTCACCTACCTGAATTCCATTTCCCATTGTGCATTCAGTGTTTTAGAAGTGATAGCCTAGGGGAGCCAGGGTGACTCAGTCCATGCGGTGTCTGCCTTTGGCTCAGGTCACGATCCTAGGATCTTGGGATCCCACCCCACATCAGACTCCCTGCTCAGCAGGAAGCCTGCCTCTTCCTCTCTCTCTGCTCCTCCCTGCTACCCGTGCTGTCTCTGGCTATTTAGCAGCTTGCCAAACTGTACACTCACCGAAGGCAGGAGCAGCCTCCCAGACACTCTTATTTCCTACATGGCCCAAAACCTAGAAGCAAGTGCTTTGCACATAAGTAGGAGTTTCAAGGAGTTGACAAATACAATCTCCAAACTGCCAACATCTAAAAACACTAACTAGTGTTATTAATCTCAAAAAACAAAACAAAACAAAACCAGATCACAAAGAGAGCATCTTGCCTTTACGGTTCTCTCTAGGACGCCTTGAGAACGAGACTGAGCACAAGGTCAGGAGACTGGAGGGCAGACTGCAGTCTCCCGAGCTACAGGCTTGGCACCCTTTACCAGCACTAAGTTAGCCATAAGAAAATGAATGACAGTCCTGTCAGCATGCTATACACTTTGGGGAAAGGAACGGATGAAATCATATTGGCAGGATATGTCTCCTTTTTCCCTACAATTGTTCATTTGATCTTTATCCCAAAGCTTCTTTGACATGATTAACCAAAGACTGGAAGCTGAAGATATGAGACACACAAAAGCCTATTAGATTATCTAGTCCATTTTTTAGGCCACATGTACAATTACGTGTTCCCTATAGAAATATTTTCTAGAACTTTGTCTGCCCCTTTCCCAGTAGACCTCTCTGAATGTTTTAAAGTCTTTTCTGGGGAGCGTGTTCCAGTTAGGCACATCGTAGACACCTGACAGTTTTTCTGAAGCTTCTATTTCAATTTGTCTTATTTAAATTTTGCCCCATTACTCCTACTTAGACCCTTTTCCTGTCACCATATTGTAGATAGTTTTCATATTCCTTTTTAGGCATAATTTAACCATGCTTCACACATTAACTTGAGTAGACAGTATATGGTATAAATTACACAAAACAGCGATGTGTGAAGACATTCTGTGGTGAATAAATTAAAGCATTAATTTCAGACATATCAAACTAACACTTTTTAAATTTGTGGTTCCTATAATTTTCAGACCTGTTTCTAAAGTCTCTGCAGTGGGGGAATTAAATGGAAGAGATTAGTCTAAAACTTCTACTTTCATTTCATAGGTTGGAGATCAGCCATTTCCATGAATATTTAAAAGAGAAAGAATCTTTTTTTTTTAAAGAATTTAACACAGAGGTCCTACTCGGATTTAAGGAGATGTTGCCATTCAGACATACAGGTGAATAAGATTAGGCTTAGCAATTCACCAGACATCACCACCAACAATCTGGCAGCCAAGAGAGAATTAAGGGAGATTTTATTGCCCACAAAGTATATGTGAAATTTGGTACAATGAATCTGAATTGACTGAAGAAGCGCACATGTTTATAGTATGAAGAGAAGATTAAAAATAAAAAAAAAAGAACCTAACTCATATTTAACCAAAATTCCTCTGTGCGAAAAGGAACACTTTTCCAGCACAGGCTCTCTGGGGATCCTGGGGTTTCTGGTTTCCACGACCGATGCAGCATTGCGGAATGGACAGGGATCTAGCACCAAAAAACATATGCTCACAATTCCTTTTAAGTAGTGAGTCTTGAGATGAGTCAAGTTTATTACCCTTGTTCCCAGTTTCAATTTTCACCATAGTACGTACCACGTTTACGTTTTAATTTTGCTGATTGCCTGTCTCTTCCAGCCCTGACCTAGAATCTAAGCTCCGTGAGGACAGAAATTTTGTGTTTTGTCTTGTTTACTTCTGTATGCCTGGTGCCTAGAATATGGCCTGACCCACAGCAGGCAGTCAAGTGTTGGTTAAAGGAAATCACTTATTTGGCACCGATTTCTCCATTTACAGAGACAGAAAAATAGCATGCATATGTCTTTGCTAAAAAGAACTAGATCCAAAAAGAAAAAAAAATTGTTCTACTACAAGAAGTTTTTTAAATTCTTGAAGGTAGGCTTCAAAATAGTATTATTCCTTATAGTATAAACTAGGAAGTATCTTAAATCTGACCATCTAATTAAAGGTGCTAAAGATGAGGCTCCCTGAGGGCAGAGGCAGTGTCGTATTTTTCTCTCCGTATCAGTTCAGGACACAGACCTGGAATGAGGCATAAATGACATCCAGCTGGAATGGCTGACCTAGGCTGTGCTGGCCACTGCTCTAAACACTTATGCACATTAATTCATTGACTTTTTATAATCGTTCTACTTGGGGGCACGATTTTTATCCCCAGCTTCCAGACGAAGATCATAAAGCCTCAGAGAATAAGTAACTGCCAGTTATCAATGTTTCGTTTCTCAGCTCCAAACTCACCCTCCTTTGCCTGGGTTTGTGAGCTGGGACTGGCCAAATATTGTATCAACAGAGGGCACCAGAGGGACACTGCAAGGC
The DNA here is from genome assembly GCF_003254725.2 of Canis lupus dingo. Classification (NCBI taxonomy): domain Eukaryota; kingdom Metazoa; phylum Chordata; class Mammalia; order Carnivora; family Canidae; genus Canis; species Canis lupus. Next base: position 21,518,331 of record NC_064244.1, read on the forward strand.
TGCAGCCCCAGGAAGACCCTCCCTTACAGGCCCTAGACCTCGATGTTTGTTCTTCAGTGTGAGAAACCAGAAGGCAGCTTGGAGGAGTCCCAGCTCCACCTTGGCCACACTGTGCTTCTGCAGCACAGCGCTGGCTCTACCTTCCGGAAAGTCTTTTCCCACCAGCAGGCTGCATGTTCCCGAGGTACCCACAGCTTCTATCAAGAAGACTGACTCCCCTTAATTCCTTTATTTATCCCGTCTGCTCAGCCAGGAGGTAGTGATTGGCACCCACCTTTTACTCTGTAAGTAGGTAGCCTCCTTCTCCTAGTTAACAATTCTTTATAATTGTCCCTGGATATAGTATTTGAAGGGTACTCTATAATTTCAGACCCCAAACAGTCCAAGACTGTACCACTAAGAAGCAATCAAGCTGGACTTCAAACCCAAAATGTCTGATACCAGAGGGACACTCCAAACCATGATGCTACACTGTCTCCAATGTTTGGGATAGAATCCAGGATAACTCCCCCAACAGCCTGGAACCTCTGAGGCTGCAGAGATGAAAACTGCAATACGGGAGTGAAGTGCTGAATTGCATCTCCTCAGGTATGACATGGCTTAATACTATACAACCCTAAATCTTAATATTTCAAATCCCTTTTATATGCAGAATTTCACCACCAAACAACCCTGTAGAGTTGATAAGGCATATGTTATTATTCCCATAGATAAACTGAGGCCCACAGATACTGAAATTTTACACAAAGAGTTAGACTCGAGTCTTCCAACTCCCAACCAGAATTTTATTTACAATATCACTATCTTGCCTTGAGATTTAGTTACTCTGGAGTCAAGTGGACTGTGAGATTGTGAATAGTGGATCTCCAAAAGATCCATGTCCTAATCCTTGAAGCCTGACTATAACCCTTATAAAGGGAACTTCACAGATGTGATTAAATTACAGGGAGAGAGGGAGTTATCCTGGATAATCAGGGTGACCCCTAAATGCCATCATAAGAGTCCTCAGAAGACAGAGGCAGAGAGAGACTTCACACACAGAGGAAAAGATGTGAAGACAGAGGCAAAGATGGGAATGTGTGGCTACAAGCCAAGGAATACAAGTAGCCTCCAGAAGCTGGAAGAGAAAAAGATACAGAAAGAGAAAAGGAAGATTCTCATCTAGAGCCTCTGTAGGGAACACAGCCCTGCTGACACCTTGACAACAGCCCAGCATACTAATTTCCAACTTCTGGCCTCCAGAACTGTGAGAGACCACATTTCTATTAAGTCGTCAAGTTTGTGGTAATGTCTTACAACAGCCTCAGTAAATTGATACACTGACAAATTCAAGTTTCAAAGAAAAGTTTATACACATAGAAAATAATTTCTAAAAAAAAAAAAAAAAAAAAAGAAAATATTTCTAAGCATGACATAAGTAGTTCCATAAAATTAATTTCTTTCAAATGAAAGATGCTAGGCACTGGGGTGGCTCAGTCAGTTAAGCATCTAACTCTTGATTTTGGCTCAGGTCAGGATCTCAAAGGCGTGGGACCAGGCCCTGTGATGGACTTGTCCTGAGCATAGAGGCTGCTTGAGATTCTCTCTGTCCCTCCCTTACCCTGCGTATATGTGCATGCTCGCTCTCTCTAAAAAGAAGTAAATTAAATGAAGGATGTTAAGAATATTGAGAATGAAAACACAAGTTACAGAAAATAAAACCTTCTGAGACTGCTGGGTGGCTCAGCGATTGAGCATCTGCCTTTAGCTCAGGGCATGAGCCCACAGTCCTGGAATCAAGTCCCTCATCGGGCTCCATGCAGGGAGCCTGCTTCTCCCTCTGCCTACGTCTCTGCCTCTCTCTCTGTGTCTCTCGTGAATAAATAAAATCTTCTAAAAATAAACAAATAAAGAAGAGTTAATATCTATTCTTTTCAAACTATTCCAAAAAAAAGGAGGAGGAAGAAAGTCCAAATACATTCTACAAGGCCTGTATTACCCTGATACCAAAACCCAGACAAAGACATTACAAAAAAAGAAAAAGAAAAGAAAACTATAGATCAATATCCCTGATGAACATAGATGCGAAAATCCACAAAAAGTATTAGCAAGCCACATTCAACAGTACAATAAAAGGATCATTCACCATGTTTGAGTGGAATTTATCCTGGGGATGGTTCAATATCTGCAAGTCAATCAACGTGACATACCACATTAAGAAAATGAAGGATAAAAATCATATGATCATCATAATAGATGTGGAAAAAACATTTGACAAATTTCAACATCCATTTACGATAAAAACTCTCTAAAAGGTGGGTTTCAAGGGAACCTACCTCAACGTAATAAAGGCCATATGTGGAAAATCCACAGCTAAAATCATATGCAATGTTAACAGCTGAAAGCTTTTCCTTTAAGATCAAGAACAAGACAAGAATGTCCATTCCCTTCACTTTTATTCAACATAGTCCTGGGAGTCCTAACCACAGCAATCAGACAGGAAAAAGAAATAAAAAGGCATCTGAATTGATAAGGAAGAAGTTAAATTGTCACTGTTTGCAGATGACATGATAATATAAAACCCTGAGCAACCCACAAAAAACTATTAGAAATAGTTACGGAACTTACATAATTCATTAAGAATTCTGTAAAGTTGCAGGATACAAAACCAATATACAAAAATACGTTGTGTTTCTATTCACTAATAATACAGTAGCAGAAAGATAAATTAAGAAAATAATTCCATTTACAATTACATCAAAAGGAAAAAAATACCTAGGAATAAACTTAACCAAGGAGGGGGAAGACCTGTACTCTGAAAACTACAGAACACTGATGAAAGAAACTAAAGACAACACAAATAAATCCAAAGATATTCCATGCTCATGGATTGGAAGAATTAATATTGTTAAAAAGTCCATATTACCCAAAGCAATCTACAGATTCAGTGCAATCCCTATCAAAATACAAATAGCATTTTTCACAGATCTAGAACAGATAATACTAAAACTTGCACAGAACCACAAAAGATTTCAAATAGCCTAAGCCAATTTTAAGAAGGGCAAAACTGGAAAGATTACAATCCCAGACTTCAAGATCTACTACAAAGCTACAATAATAGGAAGAGTATGGTACTAGCCTAAAAATAGACACATAGATCAACAGAACAGATTAAAAAAGCCCAAAAATAAACCCACCATTACATGGCCAATTAATCTATGACAAAGGAAGCAACAATATAGACTAAGTAAAAGACAGTTTCTTCAACAGATTGTGCTGGGAAAACTGGACAGCTACATACAAAAGAATGAAACTGGACCACTTCCACACACACACACACACACACACACACACACACACACACACTAAACTCTACATGGATTAAAGATCTAAATGTGAGACCTGAGACCATAAACCTAGAAAAAAACATAAGCAGTAATCTTTCTGGCATTGGCTTAGCAACATTTTTCTAGATATATCTCCTCAGGCAAGGAAAACAAAAATAAAATTAAACTATTGGTACTATACCAAAATAAAAAGCTTTTACACAGCAAAGGAAATCACCTACAAAGGGCAAAGGCAACCTCCTGAACAGAAGAAAATATCTGCAAGTGATATATCCAGTAAGGGGTTAATACTCAGAATACATAAGGAATTTTTAAACTCAGCACCAAAAAAAAAAAAAAATAATAATAATCTAATTTAAAAATGGGCAAAGGAACTTAACATTTTTGCAAAGAAGACATCCAGATGGCCAACAGACACATGAATAGATGTTCATCATCATTCATCATCAGGGAAATACGAATCGAAACCACAATGAGATATCCGCGCACTTGTCAGGAAGGCTGAAATAAAAAAACAGAGAAACAACAAGTGTTGGTGAGGATGTATAAAAAAGGAACCCTTGTGAACTGTTGGTGTAAATGCAAATTAGCGCGGTATGGAAAACTGTACGGAGGTTGCTCAAAAAATTGAAAAGAGAATTAACATATGATTCAATAATTCCACTACCATGTACTCATCCAAAGAAAATGAAAATTCTAATTTGAAAAGACATGTGCACTCCAATGTTTATTGCCACATTACTTACAATAGCCAAGATATGGAAGCAACCCAAATGTCTATCCATAGATGAAACGATAAAGATGTTGTACAAATATACCGTGGAATATTACCCAGCTATAAAAAAGAGATACCTTGCCATGTACAACAGCATGCATGGATCTAGAGGATATAATGCTAAGTGAAATAAGTCGGTCAGATAAGTATTGCACAATTTCATTCATATGTGAACTTTAAAAAACCAAACAATCAGAAAAATAAAAGACAAAAGAACAGACTCTTAAAAACAGAGAACAAACTGGTGGTTGCCAGAGGAGAGGTGAGGGTGGTGGAATGGGTGAAACAAATGAAAAGGATGAGGGCACACTTATCTGGATGAGCTCTGAGTAATATATAGAACTGTTAAATCATTATACCATATGCCTAAAACTAATGTCACAGTACATTAATATACTTCAATTAAGAAAAAGAAAATGTACAAGAATATCCATCATCAATAGAATGTATGAAAAACTGTGGAAAAGAGTGAACTGCCACTATACCCAACATGAATGAATCTCACGTATAGAACGCTGGCCAAAAGAAGTCTGACACAAAACAGCATACACTATGATTCCATTCATATAAAGTTCAAGAGCAGGCACATATTGAGGTAAGGTCATAGAAGTTAGAACTGTGGTTTCCCTTGGGGGTTATCTGGGTGGAGGGACCACAGGGGAGCCTGCTGGCGGGCCAGAAATGTTCTATATCTTAATCTAGGGGGAAGGAGTATACATGGATGATACCTAAGTAAAAGAAATCGACTGCAAGTATATACCTAAGATTTATAGTCTTTATCATATATGTTGGATCTTTTTTTTTTCTTTAAAGATTTTATTTATTTAGTCACGATAGACATAGAAAGAGAGAAAGGGAGAGATACAGGCAGAGGGAGAAGCGGGCTCCATGCCAGGACCCTGACGCGGGACTCGATCCCGGGACTCCAGGATCGCACCCTGGGCCAAAGGCAGGCGCCAAACCGCTGAGCCACCTAGGGATGTCCTATATGTTGGGTCTTAATAAAAAAGAACATTAAATATTTATTTTATTTTTTAAAGATTTTATTTATTAATTCATAAGAGACTCAGAGAGAGAGGCAGAGACATACCCAGAGGGAGAAGCAGGCTCCCTATAGGGAGCCAGAGGCAGGACTCCAACCCAGGACCCCAGGATCACGACCTGAGCCAAAGGCAGACGCTCAACCACTGAGCCACCCAGGTGCCCCTATTTATTTCAGGGGATCCCTGGGTGGCTCAGCGGTTTCGTGCCTGCCTTTGGCCCAGGGCATCATCCTGGAGTCCCAGGATCGAGTCCCGCGTCGGGCTCCCGGCATGGAGCCTGTTTCTCCCTCTGCCTGTGTCTCTGCCTCTCTCTCTCTCTCTATCATAAATAAATAAAAATAAATCTTTAAATAAATAGGTATTTATTTATTTTAAAGAAAGGACAGAAATGTAGCAAGGATAATGCATCACGTTTAAGATAGAAAAACAGTATACCATTCCCAAGTTTCACTAAAAAATAGTTTTAGGGTTTTCCTCATTTGCCAGATAGGAGTAATAGTATCTATCAACTTCATATAGCAATTAAGAGAATCAGATAATATATAAATATAAATATCTTTGTACTCTAATAAGAGAAGTCCTCTGTCGATAGAAGGTAATATTTGTAGAGCATTCCAAATATATCATTTTCACTTAAGTAATATCTTAGAAATTCTTCTTCCGTTCTTTTAAAATACAGTAACTAAAACCCATAAAGTAAACAAAGAGGAACTCTGAGTTAGGCCAGCAACAAATCGATAAATTGATAATTGGTCCTAAAGTAGAGCTGCCCATTCTTTCCAGGACCCCTCTGATGGGCAATTGTCATTAAATCAAAATATTGTTTCTCCTAATGTTAAATCTTCCTGAAAGATTCCAGAATCTGCCTAGAACAGGATACTCAATTCCAGAGACTACCACCAAAGATTTATTAAATTTCAAGCCCAATAATACAATCCTGCTTACCCCCTTTTTTGAGTTATTAATAAAACAAACAAGATTGGGGATCCCTGGGTGGCTCAGCGGTTTGGCACCTGCCTGGAGCCTGCTTCTCCCTCTGCCTGTGTCGCTGCCTCTCTCTCTCTCTGTCTCTCTCATGAGTAAATAAATAAAATATTAAAAACAAACAAACAAGATTGCAACCAGCTCTAACAACTCATATAACAACATGGTTCAAATCGTACAGTTCCTCTAAATCAGACCGGTCCAATGTGGTAGCACCAGCCACACGTGGCTACTGAACACTTGAAATTTGGCTAATCTGAACTGATCTGCCCTCTAAGTGTAACACACACACAATTTTCAAAATTTCATACAAAAAAAGAATGCAAAATATCTCAATATTTTATATTGATTATATGTCAAAATGATAATATTTTTAATACACTGGGTTAAATAACTAAATATACCTAATATATACCTAAGTATGCCTAGATAAGGTATACTACAATGAATTTAATCTGTTTATTTTTAGGTTTTCTAAATGTGCTAATAGAAAACTTTAAATTTTGGGCAGCTGGGTGGCTCAGCAGTTTAGCACTGCCTCCAGCCCAGGGCCTGATCCTGGAGTCCCGGGATCGAGTCCCACGTCAGGCTCCCTGCATGGAGCCTGCTTCTCCCTCTGCCTGTGTCTCTGCCTCTCTCTCCCTCTGTCTCTCCCATGAATAAATAAAATCTTTAACTAACTAACTAAATAAATAAATTTTACATATGGCTTGCATTGTATTTCTACTAGACAGCAGGGATCTAAATAAAGATAGACCTTTTTATAATGCTATTTTTCTCAGAGTTTTCAAAAGAGTTTTAAGAATTAGGGTGAAGACTGCTTAAATGTTTTCTGGCCAAATTACCTGTCTTTGTTAACAATTAAAATCTACATTGAATCTTTACAATCAACGGAGTTTTAGAGTGGTCATATGATGTTTGGCCCCCACGAAGTCACAGAATATTTAACTGGTTTTCCCTGAGCTTTAATAATATGTAAACCTGTAGTTCTAAAACTTTTCAGGGCTTTGTACTGTTGAGGCAGAGAAATGAACTTAATAGATCTCCAACATGACTTTCCAGGATGCCCCAACACAAAAGCTACATTCAATTAACCAAAAATGATACTGCTATGAATTGAATTGTTGTTCTCCCAAATTCATATGTTCAAGCCCTAGCCCCCAGTATGATATGTGGAGGTGGGGGATTTGGGAGGTAATTAGGTTTAGATGAGGTCATGAGGATGGGGTGCTGATTGATGGGATTAGTGTCCTCATAAGAAGAAAAGATCAAAACTCTTTCTCTCCCTGATGTGAGGACACTGTGAGAAGGCAGCCATCTACAAGCCAGAAAGAGAACTGACCCTGCCAGACCTTCATCTGGGATTTTTTGAATTCACAACTGTGAGAAAATAAATTTTGATTATTTAAACCACCCAGTCTACTTTACTGTATTTAGTTACGGCAGCTCAAGTAACTAACACAGAGATCTACTGCTTAAAGCAATCTCTCTTTTATTAAACATGATAATCTTCACTTAAGGCTATTTATGAATAGGTACATTTTGTTATATAAAGACATGATGATAAAAATAAATAAATAAAGACATGATGATTTGCACAATGTGAAGAATTTAAAAATAAATATTTGTTGACTTTCTCTATGTGTTAATAGGACAGGTCTGACCTACAGCTTCTGTAGACCAACTCACTCGTGGATCATCTTTGTTGAGCCAGAAAAAAAGGATCAAGGAAGATGAATATTATTTAAAAACATTGTTACTTCAAAATATTTCATTCTTAATTATATAAAAAATATTTTCTTCAGCACATAGAATTCATATTTCTATCCTAACTGAAAATGCAAAGTTGTTCATCTCTCCCCTAGGGATTTGCTTACTGGTGTGGCACTTTCAATGATTTCACCATAGTTTAGGCATAATAAAATCTCATTTTATGCTCCAAGGCAGGAACGATCCTAAATGCTCAACCAGTATAGTACACAACCCTGTGGCTTTTGGAACAACATTTAAATAGACATCCCAAAGAAGAAAGGGTCCCAGCCTAGGGAACGAAATAGTATGCTTGTTTCTTTAGAAACTTCAAAACATCATCAGATGTTTACTGCTTGGTTTTAAAGAAAGAAAGAGAAAGAGGGGCCAATAGAGTAGATTTAATAGTAGTAACAGAAGATTCAATCCCTTTTTATCACTTTAATCTTTTTTTTTTTTTGCCACCTTTTAGAGCTCCAAAGGGTCTAAGTTACTCCAAACAAAACAAACAAAACAAAACAAAAAACAAAAACAAAACCATACAAAATTTTTTTGTCCTTCACATATTTTCGGGGAAAAGGACCCTGAACTTTGAACATAATCTCCAAGGAGGCAATGACCAAAAAAAGTTAAGAATCTTTTGGTTAAGGATTTGCTTAAGTAAAGTGAATGGACATTTGTCCTTGCACCTGGCCAGGTAGGGCCAGCTTCCTCATTCGCCGCACACCACCTAAGACCTCAGTATGTGTGTGTGTGTGTGTGTGTGTGTGTGTGTGTGTGTGTGTATATACATATATATATATGCCAGGCCCTGCTTCAGTGATTGGATTACTTGCTTGTTCCTTGCTTTTGTTTCCTGGGTGTGTGTACCCTAGCTGCTTCCAACTTCCCTCTTCCCCAGAGTTGTCCTGTTCTGTGTACCCCCCATTAGAGAGAGGGGCTGTCTCCTCCTCTGAGTGAGATCCAGGGTGAAATGCATCCCATTTATCAACATACCCCTCTCCCTCCTTCCTGGCTACTCTTCTGGGGCCAACCCGAGTTTGCCACCGTGTGGAATGGGTTGTCCCACCTCTTTTACTCTCTTTGTATTTAGGTCTAGGGACGGTGGGGTTCGGTGAGGTACTTTGAAACCTATCAGATTACAGTCCTGCGCTGCCATTCCCAGGCGGCGTAAAAATGCTCTTCCCTTCCCACCCTGAAGATGTTGCGAGTCGGGCATGGCGTGCTCCCAGCTCCCCAGAGCAGAATATCATATAAAAGTAATAAAAGCATTCTGTCGCTGTCCATTATTTTGGCTCTCGCACACCAGTGGCGGAGTCCCCCCGTGCACCTGCCTGGGCCATTTCTTCCCCAAGAGTCAGCAGCAGAGCCCCCGAGCACCCACTGACTGACGTCGCGGCCCTCACTCCTTCCACCCTCTCCACGCCCCCCGCCCCCCCGCCCCGCGTTCCAAGTTGTCTCCTTGAAGAGAACTCCAGATCTTTCGACAACCCCTTTTGTATTGAGGTAAAGAAGCCTCGAAGCTCACTCTCCTCACCAGTAAATTCTCCAATCTCTCCGTTTCCTGGCAGAGCGCGGAGAGGGGTAAGTTGTGTGCGTGTGTGCGCGTGTGTGCCTGTGTGTGTTTCCTAAAAACTTGCGTAAAGCCCGCTGAGCGCGGCCCCTCCGACATCCCGGATCTCCAGGCAAGGAGTGGGCTGGCCTGGGTCCCCCGACACCCGGCACGACGCCTCCCTGAGCCCGGCCCCGGGGAGCGGCGGCGAGAGGCAGGCGAGCTCGGGGTCGGGAGCCGCCCCCCCCCCCTCCCCGGCGGCAGCAGCGGCGGCGGAGGCGCCCGGGTCACCCCCACCGCCCGCGGCCCCCGGCCCGACCCCCGCAGTCCCCGCCGGGAGGCCGGCCCGGCCGAGGGCGCTGCGCCGCGGCCTCCGGCTCCTCCGCGGGGCGCCGCGCGGCCAGGCCGGTGGGTGGCGGCGGCCCGGGCCCCCGGGGATGGCGGCGGCCGCGCTCCGCCAGCAGGTGGCCCCGGGGTCCCGGCGGCGCCGCCTCCTCCCCGGCGCCCCTCCTCCCGCGGGGGCGGTCAGCGCCCCGACCCGGCTCGCACCCCGCCGCCGCCGCCCTCGGCCCGCCCGCCGCGTCCCCGGGGCCGCGCTCGCCGCCGCCGCCGCCGCCGCCGCCGCCGCCGCCGCCGCGTCCGGAGCAGCGCCCAGGCCGGCCCGCCCGCCCGCAGCACCCGGCCCGCCGCGCCGCGCCCTCCCCGCCCCCAACTCGCTCCCCCGCGGAAAGTTCGGCTCGGGCGGCGGCGGCCCGGGGACCCGGCAAGCGAAGGGGCCGGGGGCCGTGCTGACGGGACCGGGCGGCGGCGGCGGCGGCGGCGGCGGCGGCGGCGCGGCGGGGGCAACTTCTGCCGCCGGCCCCGCGAGCCGCAGCCCCCGGGCGCGCTCGAGGTGGTTCTGCCCTCGCCCTCGCCTCCCCCTGCGGATCCAGGGCACGGACCTTGGTCCTGGCGCTCCCGCTGCCGGGTGACAAGAGCCGCCGCCGCCGCCTCAGCCGCCTCAGCCGCCGCCGCCGCCTCAGCCGCCTCAGCCGCCTCAGCCGCCTCACCGCCCCCCGGCCGCAGCCCCTGCCTCCCGCCTCCCGCCTCCCGCCTCCCGCCTCCCGCCAGCACCATGGAGTTCTCCGAGAGGAAGAGGAGCAGGAAATCGCAGAGCTTCAAACTGGTGAGCCGAGGTAAGCGGCGGGCCGCCGGGCCGGGCGGGGGGCGTGCGGGCGGCGCGCGGGGAGGACTCGGCGCCGCGGAAACACCCCCGCGGCCCGCGGCCCGCGCCCCGCGCCCCGCGGGGGGGCCGCGGTGTGGGGGCGACGGGGGCGCTTCCGGGACCCCCGGGTCCCCTCCCGCGGGGGCGGCGCGGGGGCGGCGCGGGGGGCGCACACGCCGCGCGGCGGGGAAAGTTGTGCAGGGGGCGGGGGGAGGCAGGATGTTATTCAGCGTAAACAAGTCGGAGGGCACCTCAGGAAATTAGCGAACAATGACACTTGGGGAGCCGAGAGCCTTCTGTGGTATTGCACTCCGCGGCCGGGGGTGGGGGTGCGGTGGGGGCGGGGGGCGCGCGCTGCCTCTCCCCCGCAGGCCGTGCACGCTCGGATCCCGACCCCGGCTTGGGGGCTGGCCTCCCCCCCGCCCTCCTCACACATGCACACACCCCCCTCACGAAAACAGAAGCAAAAGCAAAAAAAAAAAAAAAAAGAAAAAGGTGGTGGTTCTTTCAAGCACCAGAAAGCAGCTCATTAGGTGAAGGTGTAGGAGCCCAGACGAGAGCGGTTGACCTCTGGCATCTTCGCTATAGATACGTTCCGGGGGTTGGGGGGGGAGGGGCGGTGGGAAGGTGTATCGGAAGGGATCGCTTGTCGGTCACAAAAGTATCCCGATTAAAAAAAAAAAAAAAAAAAAAAAAGATTCCAGCCGGTTCCTGACGATTTAACAGGTGTATGCCGCTCGCCGTCTTCGGGCTTGGGTCTCTCACAGGGAGGGCCGGGGAAAGTTGAATCTCGCCCTGTCCTGTGTTCAGTTACTTGTCAGGTCTCTCTTTTCCTGATTGGACTTTGTCAAAGATGATGAGAACTTGACATAAGAGCAGACATTAAAATAGGGCTATTAAAATGGCTTTGTGTTACCTTAAATTACAGGCAGGTGACTTTCTACCCCCACCCCCCCCCCATCCTCATGTCACAAGTCCTGATACCGAGTTTTGGAACCGCCTCGTTTAAATATCTTCTTTGAATCAACTTGAGGTCAGAACCAAACCCCAGAATTTGTCCCCTTTCCCTCTGTGCTTCTATCTAGCACTGGCCTCAGAGTAGAGGGAGAGCAGGAACCTGGAGAAGCCCCGTGTGAGCTGATGAAAATTAGAGGGTGATTTCCAAGTAATAGGGCTTTTCAAGCTAAGCTGAGCTAACTGTGATGTAGATTCAGTAAAGTCTGCTCTCCGCTGGTCTGAAGGTGGTTGTATAGACATTTATTTCCAAGATCGGCTCAGATCTGTTTCCCCTGTTTTAGTTTGGATACTGTTTAATGAAAGAGGCCTGAAATAGTCTCTACAAATTCAAAATATTTGGCTCTTCCTTCTCTCTGTGTGTGGATTGCTCAGTCATTTGTACTTTTAAAAATCTCTCCGTATGTGACTGGCCGGTGGGTCTATTGATTCATTCAGGAATGTAGGCTGCTTTCTTATTTATGACCTCTCAGACAACTTACTACTTTATCTGAAAAGTGAGAAGTTTTGTAGACCTTGACCTGTTAGGTCTCAAGCCACAAAAAGGGGAATAGCTGTTAAGAAGGAACCTCTATTTTCTTCCTAGACGATCCTACCTTTTAGAAATAGATCATTGGCAAGCCCAGTAGCCTCCGTAGAGAAGAAAAACGCTTGTAAAGTACTGCATTTTAAAGTTTGACTGACATAGCAAGTTTTTCATTTTCCTCTTTTTTTTTTTTCTTTGAATTATGGGTCTGATTCTTCTCTCTGCTCTGCAGGTGCATTTTTAGCAAATAAACTATTGCATATTAAAGTGCTGTAGCTGAATGCAAAAAGACTGTGTGAATGACGAGAATCTTGCTTTCTTATCTAGACTATACTATATTTGAAATAACAAATCAGTAATTTTCATGTGTGCTTTCCTGTAAGCTGCTTAAAGGCTGGAATTTTTCTGGATAAACTGAGAAAACTGAGCATCAGGTTACCCGAAAGCATGCTATTGATAGACTGTACTCATGGAAGTGGGTTGTGGAGATAATTTTGGAATCGTCCCCTGGCCTATGATTGGGCAAGGTTTTTCTTTCCCTTATAAACATACTTGTCATTTGAAAGCAAAGAGGCCTAGTAATTGGCATCTCTGGGCCAAATTTACTGTGAAAACCCATGTGATCAGCAAGGCTGTTTTCTAAAGTCAAAGTAATATTTCAAGTTTGTATACTTCCTCAGAGTAAGCAAAGTTTTAGAGATTATTAGTGACTACAAATTCAGTGATTAACCGAGTTCTTGGAAATTTATAGTTTAAAGTATAGATTATACATCTTATATGTAATGAGAGTCTAGTCTTGTTTTTTCGTATCTTGCAGCTCATTAGAATTTTAATTTTTGGTTGTTTTCTCATCCCAGATTATCACCATGAGGTATATAAGATCTCAGAATTCAGCAACAATGTTAATGGGGAGGCCGAAGAGACACAACCTATTTACTTAGGTAGGTTCCTATGTCAATTAATTTCTTAGCAAAACAGCGTGGCCGTTTGCAATTAGGGGGAAGGGAAAGAGAAAAAAAAAAAAAAAAGATTGTGCCAGAACGGGAAATGTCTGCCATTGCTTAATATATGACATTCTTTTCAAGACCTTTTATTTTACAGATTGCCAATATATCCCTTATTAACATTGCTAAAAGTTGTAATTTCAGACATAAATGTTTATTAGTGTCTACACACAGTGCTAATTATCACTCACTCCCAGAGCCAGATGCTGACTGTGCAGGTTTGTCGCTCTGTGCTCACCCCATTTACATTGCATATTCGCTGGCATGCTTCACTGGCAATAGTTTGTGTAATTGGGGTATTACATCTTTGACATCTGGATAACAGAAATTCAATTTCCAGGAAGCTGCTATTTGTTTGGTTTTGCTTCTGCCTTGGGTGGGATAGAGGATTAATATGCTGTCTTATTATAATGTCCCTTCACCTCTGTGGCCTGGTTGCTAATCCTGCCATGACAAAATTAAATTAAATCTACACTCGACTTGTGTGCACTTCACCCCGGTATTTTTGGTCAGAGAGATGAGCCATGCTTTGCTCTTGCCATCCTTCTTCCAAGCTCACATCAGGGACGAGCTGACTAAAAGCAGTGTCTGTGAGACCATCCCACTTGGGTAGCTGCATGCTGAGTAAGTGAGTAGTCAGAAGCGTTTGCCACTCTTTCCAAGCACAGTTCTTGGTACAGATGCCAATCATGAAGGACCTTGCACGTGCACGTGCAGTGTGTTACTTCCAGACCATGAACCAAAAAGTAAACAACTTATCGATTTTGCCACCAAGAGGGAAGTACCCATAAAGCAGGAGAAGTAGGAGTAGAGAGTGAATGGTGGTGTGTGGCTTCAACCTTGCCCATCCTGACCGCCTCCACCACCCCGGGGTAGGAGGCTGAGCGCCGAGAAGGGAGCAGAAAGTGCGAGACATTCGAGGCCAAGAGTGATAAAAAGCAGGGGCCGTATCTGCTGGCTCTCTGGGGAGAATCGAGGGCCGAAGGAAGTAAGATTGCTGCTCAGACCCAGTGTGCGTGTAGTACCGCAGCTCCAAACAACATGAAAGCCAGATAGCGAAGTAATCTGTCTCTAGGGTCTCTCTCCCTTTGGCTTTGAGGCAGAGAACGGGTGGGTTGCAAAGGACTGAGAAATCACATGGATACTTGATTGAGGTAAAATAGGAGGGAAGGATCAACATTTCTTACATGAGCCACCAATGAAGGCACATAGATCTTTCCATCTAAGCGCAGACTGTCACCAGCACTGGCAACTATGCCTCGCACCTGTTCATAGCTAAGAGAGCTAAACACTGAGAAGTTAATAGGCAAGTGAAATGCTACAACCCAGAAGGAAGATATTCTTGGATTGTACTCTCTTCAGTTCCTTAATCGCTTAGAATTCTGTATTTTCATTTCCCTGAATTTGATTGGTTGGAATTCTGTATCTAAGTCCCACTCAACTTAGTCACTGGAAATGAGGAATTTGCCTATTAGTAGAAAATTTACATTTATCATAAAAATGGAACATCGTGTCCTTGGTTGGGTTATTCCTCCACAAAGCGAGCTTCCCCGCACTCCCCCCCCCCCCACCTCCAGCCAGTTCCCCTGTGTATTTGGAAAACAGTAAGGATGCTATACAGTGAGTAATTCTGGGTATGACAGGGGTGAGGGGTAGAGAACAGGAGGGTGTTAGTGCTCAGAATTCAGTAAAAGGCAAACTCTTGAAGGGGGCACACATTGCTCCTTTCATTTTCCCCAGCTCGAGTCCAGGAAGGTAAGAAAACATCACCAAAAGACCAGGTCAGAATAAGCTTTCCAAGTTACTAGACAAGAAGGCCTCAGACATCAAGAGACAAAAGATCAAACAGTGCAGACATGTGCCTGTCAATCTTGCTTATTCTGGGGACAGTGGGATGTGGTTCCCAAAGCACATTTTTATTTTATCTCCAGGTCAATAAAAAAAAAAACAAAACAAAACTGGAGGAGCAAATGATCACACTAACGTAATTTCTAAAGCAATGGGGAATAGTTACATGTGAAGTTAAGAATTTGGTTGTTGATGATGTTAAAAACAGGCATTTTTACTTTATACGTACTCTTCTCAAAACATAGATTTAAACCGTGGTTGTTTCATGAATTGCTAGAATCTATCCATAATGGAACTTGCTAGGATGAAGAAT
Organism: Canis lupus dingo; assembly: GCF_003254725.2. NCBI lineage: Eukaryota > Metazoa > Chordata > Mammalia > Carnivora > Canidae > Canis > Canis lupus. Next base: position 21,533,669 of record NC_064244.1, read on the forward strand.
TTTGTGAGGCTTATGACATCGAAGGGAGTTTCTTAGCAAAATGCGAGAACTGTTTCAACTATAATGTGGTCCTAAAACATAGATGTTGTATAGGATTTTCTGTGTTCAGACATATGTATTATCTTTAATGCTGTCTCTACCTATAAGATTAAAGTTCACGTCTCCGGAAAAGCGAGTGAGTGCTCCGCGTTTTGGCAGAGTTCCCGCATGAAATCTATTTCTCTGGAATATTTTTAGGCTGTTGACTAATGTAGCACATCCAACATGGTAGGATAGCTCAATCGTGTGAATGGCTTGGCTGAGTGCTTTGGGAGTTACTCACACATTTTTAAATGTGATAATAGGGCCAGAGGAGGTTACCTTGCCCTGTGGACATTGACATTGTCAGGATGGCTGTAGTGGGCAACAATAAAAATTTGAGCACTGTTTGGAAAAAAAACAACAATTTGTTGTAATCAACGCAATTTTTTTTTTGGAAAATACTATGCACTCGGCACTTCTCTGGAATGAGAGTGGGGTTGGAGGTAACCAAAGAAATGGAAAGGACAGAGACCTTGTTCTCAATGATTAAATCTACTTGGGGACATAGGACAAGTTCAGAACACAGTTCTGAACAGCATTCAATAATCAGAACAGCTTCGGTTGTTGGGCACTCACTGTGTGCACAGTATTGACTTGAGGACCTCACATGAATCATCTCATTTGCTTCTCGTGGCAAATTTGTAAGTCATTATCATCCCCATTTTGTATGTGGGACTTAGATGTTTGGTAGCCTGCCAGAGGCCTCTCAAGTAGCAAGTGCCATAACTGGGATCCCAGGGCACCTCCGCCTGTGCTGGAAACACCCTGCCGCACGCCTCTGTGTGAACGATAACTCATTGACAAATAGGAACCATTAGGGCAACGAGCAAAAGCAGTGTTGGAAGGGAAGGCCGAATGCAGGGTCAAGTGGAGGGCTCTGGAAAGGCTAGACCTCGAGCTTGGGGAGGATTTGGATAGGCCGAGGGGAATTGGAGAAGATTCCAGGTGGGAGGGGGCCATAAGCTACAGCAGAGACATAGTGTCATGAGAATCAGATGTTAAATGATGGTCGCCCGTGTAAGAAGTGCTTTCATGTCTGTCATCCTGTGGTTTTGGGGGTATTCCCATAAGGTCACTAGGGCAGATGTTCTTATTCCCATTACCTAGAGGACAGGACTGAGGCTCAGAGTAAAGCACTTTGCTCATAAATAGTGGAACCCTGAGTAAACCCACGGCTCCTGTCCAAGGACCTTTCCCAATCTACCACGTCGGGCCAGATAATTCAAGGACCACCAAGAGACCTTATCTGGTGGCAAGGCACTTTTGGAAAGTATTTTAGTGAGATGGTGAATCCATTACTTGTAGCAGTAACACAGGCATTTGATAAAATCTCTTTTTATAAGTTGGGTTTTTAGATTGTCAATATATAAATTTGAAACATGTCTTTTTCAGGTGTTCAGTCTCATTCATTTATTCATTCGATAAATATTTATTGAGCTCCAATTACATGCCAGGCCCTGGCCCTGTTCTAGTTCCTTCTGACATGCTCAGTTCAGTTATACAGTTTTCAACAGGCAAAGCACAGGGTATAGTAACCATGCCAGTTGAGCAAGGTTGAGGCGTCTGAATCTCTAAATCTTTCTCAGTGGCTTTATTGATGCCAGCTGCCACCACCGTGGCCCCCAGAGTCTCCTCAAAGATGACACACTCCAGTAATCCCTACCCACTTTTCCAGGCTAGGGAGTTAGCCTTTCACGACAATGTAGGTCTCCTTCCTGGAGAAATGGGCAGGTGCGTGTTTAAATGGGGGTCCTCTTCCCCTGGAGTCAGGTGGCCTGGGTCCCACCTGGCTCCTGTTTCTTCCCAAGAGGGAGAGGGTACCCCGATGTTCCACCTCACCTGTGGCTGAAGTTCCATGAGTGAGAAGCAACCTCAAATAAATTAAAGGTCCAAGCTGGTCCTCAGTGTTTCTTGAGGTTAGAAACACAGCCAGTAATGGTAGGTGTCATTTGGGGAGAGCTTGCTGCATGGCAGGCACTGTGCTAAGAACTTTGCACGTTACCCCAGGGCACCGTGCAGCACACTCCACCTCTGCATGGCTTTTAGGGTGCCCTCATCACCACGTAAAAACTTCTGGTCTGAATGGTTTCTGAGGTTTCCTACAGCACTGAAAGTAGACCTGCTTGTCCTGTAGGTCCACAAATGGCTTCAAAAAAAATTGCAAGCAAAGTCAAAGTTGAGAGAGCCTCCTGAGGCTGTTGAACGCTGATGGCTTCCTTGAACATAAGCGCATGTGTAAATTGCTTCTGTAACCGTAGATGTAGACTCAGACATCCTCAGATACCACACTCTGCCTAAAGTTCGGGAGCTCTTGGCAGTTAGACCTGTCGCATACTCACATACTCGGATTAATCATTTAGCTAATATCACAACTACGCCGTGAGGCAGGGTGTTATATCTGTTATACAGACAGGAAGGAAGCTTAGCTCGGAGGTGAAAGTGATTTGCACAAGGTCACACGGTAATTAGTCGTTGAGCATGCTTTAAAATCAGGTCTTTTGATGTCCACTTGTGCACTCTTTCACCGTGTCAGGGCCGCCTGCTGTCCTGCCCCTGCCGGTCTGCCCACATGGGCTGAGCAGGCCGTGTAACTCCGCATCCTCTCCCCACAGAGCCAGAGCAGGGCTCCAGGTATGAGGGGGGCCTACTGGCGGTAGAAGGGAGGGGTGGGTGGCCAGAAGCTTTGGCTGGGCAGAGCCTAGGACCCACCTGGGAAGAAAGGAAGTAAAGTTGGTTGAACATCTGCTGTACGCTCGGCACTTCCTGTACTGGAGAAGTATTGTTATTTCCATTTTTAAATGAAAAACGTGGGTCTTTGGAAATGTCTGTTTGCCCAAGGTCAGAGAGCTTGCAGATGAGAGGCTGGCCGTGGACGTGGCTGCCACGTTGCTTCTGCTGTGCCTGCGGCCTCTGGGAAAGCCAGGCCCCCTCTCCTCCTCCCTTTGCTATTCCTTGTCTGCTTCTAGCTCACCTTTTTAGTCTTATCTCTCTCCTCTTCCTACTAAAAACATTTGCTTGTGTCAGCCTGGCCTCTTAGCATTCCTTTCTGGAGCACCTTTCCCTGCCCGTGTGTGTGTGTGTGTGTGTGTGTGTGTGTGTGTGTGTGTGTGTTTGTGTGTGTGTGTGTGTGTATCTCGCCAGCCTGTACTCTCCAGGCACTGCCATGTCTCACCCCATTTCCAGACTCCTTCTATTACAATCCTGTCTCCTATTGGTTTCTAAAGCCCAACTCAAACATTACCGAGGCCTGGAGGCCTCCTCAGTTTGTATAGCACAGTAGAGAGAAGTCAAGTTTAAAGTCAGATGACCTCAGTTTGAATCTCAGGTTAACAGTAAATAACGCCTTGCACAACATTCTTAAGGGATTTTCTCTCTCTCTCATAATATAATAGTGATGTTGGCCCTAACCTCTGCAGCAGGTTCCCCTACAACATAAAGGAAATCCTATATGACAAAACACTTTTTTAAAGTAAGAAATACCATATTTTTCTTACTATTATCCCCGTGTCCCTTCTTCTGAAATAGGATTTAAATGTTCTTCTGAATATTTTAGACTAAATAACAACATCACTCTTTTATGGCACTTACCATGCACTACCTAGTATCTGCTTATTTTGTGCATGGCTTATTGCACTCCAAGTTACCCTTGCAGGCACCCCCACAGCCCCCAAACCTGAACAATTACTGCACTGAATTGTGGTGGTTTATTTGCACCATCTCTCATATATATTGAGATTATATATATTGTTATATATATATATATCATATATAACATATAAATTGTTAAGATCACAGAGCGAGTATGACCTGGATTCTTTTTCGTATCCTTTGGAGCACCCAGCACAGTGTTTTATTCATAACAGGTACCCAGATGATAGGTACTCAAATATCTAAGTACGTGAATATGTTGGACACTATCATATAGACCTCTGAAGAGTTGCTTTATTTTTTTTTAATATTTTTAAAATATTTTATTTATTCGAGAGAAAGAGAGATAGAGAGCACAAGTGGGAGAGAAGCAGACATCCCACTGAGTGGGGAGCCCGACATGGGGCTCCATCCTAGGACCCCAGGATCATGACCTGAGCCAAAGGCAGACACTTAACCAAAGCCACCCAGGCGCCCCTGAAGAGTTGCTTTTAAAATATACCACTCTGTTGAGATTTTGGAGACATTTAGTGAGCCAAACTAAAATAAGCCACATTTAACTGGAAGAATCTGTTATATTAAACTAGCACAGAGGGGCAGCCCTGGTGGCGCAGCGGTTTGGTGCCGCCTGCAGCCTGGGGTGTGATCCTGGAGACCCGGGATCCTGGAGTCCCACATCGGGCTCCCTGCATGGAGCCTGCTTCTCCCTCTGCCTGTGTCTCTGCCTCTCTCTCTGTGTCTATGAATAAATAAATAAAATCTTTAAAAAATAATAAACTAGCACAGAAATTTGGGATTTCTGATGTCAATTTGTGAGCTACAACTTGAAATCTTTTTTTTTTTTTTTTTTTTGCCCTCAAATCTAGAGAAGACCAAAAAGGGGAGGACCTCACATTTGAAAGCCAGCGACATGTTGAAAACCCAAAACTGAAAAAATAGTATTTGTTCCACTGGCTCTGTATTGTGCTATAACATAGGTACAGCCTGGTAGGGGTGCTTAAGAGAGGATTGACCTGTTTATCAACTGATCTTGGCATTGTTTAGTTCTCAGATTCCACATGAAGCAAGTTTTCATACCTAAATTTCAGGAAAATTGAAAGCCAGGCATTCAACAACAGGCCTTGGTGCATGTCACACTGCGAGGGAGCGCACATGCTGTGCCAGCTCACCGCAGCCCTCCTGTGTCCTGAGAAAAAGTTGCCTCTTTCTGTTTCTCATTCAGACTTGGTGTAGTTCAGGAACTGCCCTGGGAGTAAAATGTGTGTTGCATTGTGATTGTTTGCTGTCCCTACCCTGATGATGACCAAATCATTTAAAAAGAAAAGAGAAAAAAAACACACCTCCAAGAAGGACAGACTTTAAAGAGATGTATTAACAATTTAGCCTCTCTGGTTCCCATGGGAATATGGATTTTCACTTTGGGAAGAAAAAAATAACATGGCCATCTATAAGATAAAGATTTTGGAACAGTGTGTTTTGCATCTCCAAGTTAAAAATAGATCTAGGACATTTACAAAGCAACTCTGTTATTCTTATAAGTCACAGATAACTGGAGAGAATGTTACCTTACCTGGAATCACATGCACCCAAATGTGTGTGTGCGCAGTAGCAGGGGGTGGCCCACACAGCCCCACACAGCAAGGACCAGATGCCCAAACCTGCAGGGGTTTATCCAGGGCTGCACCACGTGGGTTGCTCCCTGCCTCGACTTTCAGGTTAGCATTGAGACTCCTAAGCCTGACCAATAAGACACTACATGAACTGCCACCTGTCTCATTGGAGCTTATTGCTGACACTGTCCGTCCACCTCCCAGGTGTCAGCCATACCAGAGGGCTTTCGTTCCTGCCAGAGGAATCCGTCCTCACCTTTGAGGCTAGGCACTTTCTCACCCTGGTGGCTGCACCAGCCACCTCTTCTGCTTGGAATTTCACACTTGGACCATCCTCCCTCTTCTTTGCTTGGCTCTCTCTTTTCCCTAGAGATGCCAAATTGATGTAACTTCCTCCAGGCAGTCTTCTCTGATTGCCCTCACCTCTTCTTCCACAGTGGCATGGTGCTATCACAGCAAAGGTGTTGCCAATTTACTCTTTTTTTTTTCTCTCTCTCTCTTCCCCACTGGAGTGTAAACTCCCTGAGGATCGTCTCTGCATCCCCATTGCCCAGCATGCAGGTCACGTAATAAGCATCAGTACAGGCTCAGAGAATCAGTGAGACATCCACTTTTAAATTCAAAATAAAGTGGGGGAATCAGCCACTTTGAAACATTATTAGTCAACTCTTACTTCTAAGTTCCATCCTGGCTTCAAGGGGTGAAAATTTACACTTCCTTCTTAGTAGCTAACTGGACGTCATGTACCAGTAGTAAAATTTGTCAACAATGACCCCAGAAGCTTTATTTTTCATCTCATGTTTCTTTTTTCTTTTTGATTAGGTTAATGGCAGTGCCCTCTCTTAGATTTTAACCCCGGAAGAGGACGCACTGCCATACCTGTGTGTGGGTACTGGCCCTGGCCCCCAGCACCCTGCCCATACACCGTGCTGTGCAGGGCCCTCAGGGTGCTGCAGTCCAGTGGGCCTGGCGTCTGCTCTGCTGGGCTCTACCTAGAGCAGCCTCTGCCACCTTGTCTATCTAAGCCTTCATTGCTCCAATCTCAGTTTGAAATCCTGCAGGGCAAGACTCTGTTGACTGTGTTCCTAGGACACAATACTTGACATAGAGTAGCTTCTCAATAACTATTTTTGAATAAACAAATGAGTACCATATTTAAAACATGTTAAAAATGCAATTTGCTGCCGTTCTCAGCTGATCTGAGTGGGTCAGTCTGTTGCTATGGAACGATTTTCTTGTGCAGGACTGTCCCGTGTGTTATAAGAGGACTGAATGTTGGCAGCATAAGTGTAGATAAACGTCAGGGGCACCCCCTTCCCTGAATCATTGTGATGATCAGAAATGTCCCCTACACATGTCAGCTGGCATGTGGTCCTCTGCAGGCCAAGGTTGTGGGGTCAGTTAGCTTTGAGCAGAGAAACACTATTGCATTGCTATAGACTACACACCCTTCCTTGCTGGCTGGCTCCCAGCTGCCCGTGTAAAGGGGGCAGAAATGAGGGGCCGGGGTGGACCTACTCAGCCACATCACCGTACCCAGAGCGAGCTCAAAGGGCACATTCCATTCATGGTCAGGTTACTGAGCCTCCTTTCTGTACAAAGGACAACTTATTATATGCATATTCGATCATATATTTTAAAATCATTAAGAAGTTTAGACAGATTTCCTTTCAGTATTCCAGACAATCAGTATCTTTGCAAATAAGAATCCATAAAATTGTTTTCTTACTATTGCATTTTCCCCCAAACATATACAAATATACTGTATCATTTGAATTGCAAGGGTTTTACAATGTTTTTTTACTTAGAAATCAAATTTTATATCTGAAAGGTTAATGGAGAAAACTAATTATGCTATCTGGTAACCAAATGTGTGATGAGACATTTGTCTCTATAATTAACAGCAAGGAACTTTTATAGTTTCATAAAATCGAATGCTACATAGAGTATTCTGTGAGCCTTTGTTTGGATGAGGTGTCCAAAACAGAGATGTTTATGGATGATATAAAGTTGAACTGAAATGTAGTGCAGGTGTCTGTGCATCTCACAGGCATTTCTCATTGTAGAAATGGAAGCCAGAAGATTAATAACTTTACTTTGTCATGATAAAATAAGTAATGTGTTCTTGGAACAGTGGTACGGTACATAAGTTACTCAGTAATTCCAAGAATTTATTCTGTTCCAGGAATAATATCCTTAACAATTTATTTTTACAGAAAAAGTTGATGCAACATAATAGCCTTATGAAGTTGCTTGTGTGGCTAATGGAATTATATCTCAAATGTGACTTTACACCTCCGTATAAAATGTAAAGAACCCCACAAAAATGCAAGGTTAAGGTAACAAGCTAAAAGTGAAAAGTCAGGAGATGCAAAAGTTAAGGTTCTTTTGCTAACATTAACTCATGCTCATTGCACATATATAATTTTTTCAATTACTAGCAAGACTTTAATGGGCACCTTAATAAGCATTGTGTGAAATACAGTTGAAAAGGAGCTGCTGCAGGAATGTTAGCCTGAGCTTTGTCCGTACGTTCGTTGTTCTGCTGTTTAGCTCTGCTCTGGAAGCCAGCACCAGCTGCCTTGAGCAACACACGCCATGTGCAGCCCAGATCTGATTTGCCTTCCTCTGGTCCGCTTTGGTCATTCTGGGCAAGTAACTTTGTCTTACCCTTTGTTAAATGGGACAAATGAGTCGCTATTTATCACCTCTGATGAACTAGGAACACAATGAGGATAAAGTATGTTCTTTTGGAAAAGCTTTCATAAGAAAGCTTGATTGAATTAAATCGAAGCACCAAATGGCCTCTGCTTGCCAACCCTACATACTCTGTGGAGATGAGAATCTCTTTTTTAGGACAGCACAGATGTTGGTTTATGTCTTGACTGGTCAGTAGCATTCTCTTTCTCAGCTTTAGTCAACTGCAGCTTCTCAGCATACCTGATACTAGAATTCACTTATTCTTGTATTCATTTTGTAGGTATTTGTGGAGTAGCCACCAGTGCCAGGCTAAGAGATTTCAAAGTTCACTAGGTTGCAATAGGGAGATGAAGGATTCTTTGGGAGCGTAGAATGGGGGTGCCTCAGCAGGCCTGGGGGATTAGGGGATATGACCATTGAAGAGGTGCCATTTCAGCTGAGACATGAAGGAGAAGTGGGGCTGTGTGAAGGCCAGGGAATGACAGCACTTCCTTCTAGCGAAGGCAGAGGGCCCTCCAGCTATCCAGGATGGCCACTAATTGGATTGGTATGTAATTGTCCTGAAGTGAGGCCTGGGCATGGTATTTTTTAAAAGTAGTCCAGGTGATCCTCAAGTGCAGCCAGACCTGAGAGCCACCAGTTTAGAATCTGGGGGGCTGGGGGAAGGGGAGGGAACGTGGCAAGAGCCAAGATTGGAGAAATAGGCCAGGAAGGCCAGATACAGAGCCAGCTCCATCATGAGGTGGTTGGCATTCCACTGAGGTGTGTCATGTAATGAGGTTTGCATGTTTGGGAGATCACACTGGCTTCGGGGTAGAAGAGGGATTGGAGGGAGGGGCGCTACACTGGAGGCTTTGGCAATGGCCCCGTCAAGAGATAATGGGAACCTGGGGTGGAAAGAAATGGAAGGATTCAAAAGTAATTTGGAAGCTACAACAAGTAAAACTCTATGATTAATTGGCTGTGGGAGGGTGGGGCAAGAGAGAGGTCCCAGGTTTCTAGCTTGGATGGCTGGGTTGGTGCTATTTAGTAAAGCTCAGGAAGAGTCAGCATTAAATACGGTTTTGGACATGGATTTAAAGTTGCTTTTGAAATATGCAAATAGAGCTGTCCAGTGAGCAGTTGGAATATGTGGGACTGGAGCCTGGAAGTGGGATCGGGGCAGGAGTCCTCATATACAGATGGTCCCTGGAGCCAAAGAGAGGATTGGTGGGGTCCAGAAAGTGTGTGGCGAGTGAGAAGGCTGCTCAGGCAGCATCCTGAAAAACTTCAACATTTAAGGTAATGCTTTTCACACCAGTTGTTATGACCTGTAAATGGGTCATGAAATCAGCTTGGCAGATGGTCACCCACATGAGCTAACAACAATAACAGTACTAATAACAACAAAGATAGAGTAGAATAGAAAATGTCAGAGTGCATTGCAAGCAGGAAGGATAAACTCAGGAATCTTTTTTTAGTTATGAGCATTGTGTATGTGTGAGAGAGAAAGTGTGTGAAATCTTCATGAAAAATGTATTTCTTCCTGTGAAGTATGGTCTCAAAAGCTGGGAACCCACTGACCTAAGCTGTGATTGCCGTCCCCCTGGAGATTTGTCATTAGTCTCACTCAGGAAAGATTACAGCTCTCCAGGTACTTTTGGACTCAGACTTAGCGGAATTCCCTGAAATCCTTGGAAGAAAAAGGTGCTGTGAATACGATCCATTTCTCATCATCAGTAGCACTATTTACCTTAAAGTTGAAACTGTACAACACCACTTAGAATATTTTAAAATTTTAAATGGCTCAAGAAATGCAGTATAGCCACTTATAGCCACTGCTTAATCACATTCATACTTAACTGATCCATGATGTAGATGTGGAAATTAACAGCTCAGTTAGGGAGATTTGCACCTCTGTATTAGCATTCTTTTGGAAGTGTTCTGTACAGCATAGCAGAGGATCAGCATTTCAAATTATAACAAAAAAGGATCGTCTCTTTCCAGACAGTAAATTATGAACATTTTATCTCTTATTGAATGAAGGCAAGATTTTGGTTATGCTACTATAGGAAGATGGAAGCAGCTTTTAGTCTACAGTTTGTTATATTTAACCTATGTGTATTGCCAGCATTCGAAGACTTTTGCTATGTTTCACAGAATCATGAACATAAATAAATTCTTGTTGCACGTCTTCTAAGTGTTAATATTTGGCTTTTGTAGAACTAACAGGATTCATGTGAACCGTGCTGCCAATTTTAAAAGAAATATCTGAGCCTTATTACTCTTAAGTTAGAAACAGTACAACTAAGTTGGAATCCATAGATGGTTTGGTACAATGATTTGTTTCCACCATATATGTTAACATAACTGGGTGATTAAGGTGCTAACTGGTTCAGACACCACCCAGTGTGTGTCCTGACTGCTTCCTGGATACCACATAGCTGGATTATTTTGTGAATGGCCTCCTTTCTGCCAGTCACCCAATTCCTTGAGCACCTCAGTAGAGTAGCTCATGGACCTTAGAGCCTGACCCACCTGGTTTAAATCTCCAATCTCAAAGTCTCTGTTATCTCCTGGGTAAAATGTATTCATGAACATTCTCTTAGCTTGTCATCAGGATTAAAAGTTGGCAGAGAGTTTGCTAGAGTGCCTGGTATAAATGGTGACTATAACACTTCCCCCCCTACATACTGCTAAATTACTTTAAAAAAAAAAAAAAAACATGGGTTGGGGCGCCTGGCTAGCTCAGTTGGAGGAGCATGTGACTCTTGATCTCAGGGTCTTGAGTTGAAGCCCCACGCTAGGTGGGGCTAGGTAGAGATTGCTTACATACGTACACACATGCGCACACACACACACTTAAGAAAAATTAAAAAGGAAAGTAATCTCAGGCCTTTACACCTAGAAATACAAGGTAGACCCCACCCCAGCACCCTCCTTCCTTGACTTGCTTTGCAGTGCTCTCCCCAGCTACCTGTTACTTGTTCCTGTCCAAGTTTATCTTTCCTGGGTGACGTGATATGAAATGTTTTCATGTCCAAAGCTGCCACTCTACTCAGCATCAGGATACCACAGGGAGAAGATCATACATAACTCTTCTAGGTCATTTTATTTTCTTAGGAAAAAATAATACATATTCATTTCAAAACCATTTTTAAAGTTAAAAGTGATAAGGTGAAAAAAATGTATAAAGGAAAAAGGAAAACATCTTGTCCCCGTCACACTCTCCAGTAACAACCACCATTAACCATAGAGTTGTTTTTGTGTGTGTTACTACGAAAGGAAAATGGGATCAGACTGTATAATGTTTTCTAACTTTTTTGCTTAACCAAGTCTCTGTTGATTTCACAAGAATTGAGTAGCTAGTTTGAGGCAGGCAGTCGGCCCTGGTTATAAAGTAGTGAATGAGCGGGGCACCTGGATGGCTCAGTTGGTTGGACATCTGCCTTTGGCTCAGGTCATGATCCCAGGGTCCTGGGATCACGCCCTGCATCATTAGGCTCCCTGCTCAGCTCCTTTCTCCCTCTGCCTCTTCCCTCACCCTTGCTTGTGCCCTCTCAAATAAATAAATAAAATCTTTAATAATAAATAAGTGAATAAAATAGCAAATGAAGTCACTGTGATGTCAACTGTCATGAGTTTACAATTTGTCTTGTTCATACCTCCAAATGACTATAAAAATACTATTTCATTCTTTACAGGTATATAAACATATACTGGTAATTTCATTACACCAACATGCCACGATTGACATATCTAATGCTCCATTGATAAATGTTTGGATCGTTCCCAGTGTTTCACAGTACAATGATGCCATAGTGTGAATATCCTTGTATATGAGTTATGGGTACTTGTTGAGATGTTTCTATAGGATAAATTCCTGGAAGTGGAATTGCTGAATTTCCTTCCAGAAAGGTTCCCTCCCAACAGCATGAGAGTGACTGTAGCCCTACACCCTCACTAGAAATGGGTTTCATGAGTCTACAATCTCTGTCAAATTAATAGAGTTTAACATTATTTTTCATTACATTAATAATTTTGAAGATTAAGGGATTTAAGCTATTTCCCTTGTAAATTACTTGTCTGTGCCTTTTACCCAGTTTTTTATTGTTCGTATTTATCTTCCTCATTGAAGACCTCTCCCTTGTATTTGGGATTTTAACTCTGGCTCAGTTATTCTTGAACATTACTTAAAGTGGTGGCTTCTGACCTACTCATTTAATGATGGCTGTATTTACACATCCAAGGAGCATTCAGTTGGGAAGCCATGTTATATTTAGTATAAAATAAAACTTTGTTTTCTATGATAGAAGAACATTTGAGGGATAGATAAGCAGACCTACTCTTTGAACTGGTTGGGGAGTTCCAGCTGCTTTTTATCTTTTGCTGTCTCATGGAAAAAACTTTGTTGACTTCCGGTCATTCGCAGGATAAAGTAAAAGCACCAAGGTCCTTTGTTCACTTTGCCCACTCAGTACCTCAACTCCAGCTAAGTTAGCTTATTCACCATTACCCATTTTGTTTTTCTCTGCGTTCAGTCTTTATTCAATACCGTTCCCTTCTTTCTCTTCCCAGAAGGGCCTGTGGAAATGCTAGCCATCTATGTTGACCAACTCACATCTCACCACCTTCATGACACTGGCCATAATCCTCCCAGTTTAAAATGATCTCTTCCTTATCAGTTCCTGAACACTTGTAATTTATGCCATGTCCAAGGCATTTATTATACAATATCTTGGTTTGTTTTGTCTGTTCGGTTGTGGACGCTAGAGATGTACTCCTAGAAAGTAGCTGGGGGCATTCAAAAGCCTGACTTAAAAAGCTAAGCTGTATATAAGGGAAGGGGGAAAGTGTGGGAAATATCAGAAAGGGAGACAGAACGTAAAGACTGCTAACTCTGGGAAACGAACTAGGGGTGGTAGAAGGGGAGGAGGGCGGGGGGTGGGAGTGAATGGGTGACGGGCACTGGGGGTTATTCTGTATGTTAGTAAATTGAACACCAATAAAAAATAAATTAAAAAAAAAAAAAAAAGCTAAGCTGTTTGCCTTCTGTAACAGCTCAGCTCCTCCTCTCACTGGCCAGTCCAATTTAAACTGCAGACTTGTAACTGGCGCCCAGTGTTGTTCCACGGATTACAGGAATCTACACATCTCAGTTGGTGGAGAGCAAAGTATAATATTGACATTTATTTTTTAAGGTAAAATATGAAGACATGAAAAAAAATAGTTCCTTTTTCTCCTTTTAGGACTTTGCCCCCCAAACTTTTTAAAGATTTTATTTGAGAGCATGAGCGAGCATGAGCAAGGGGAGCAACAGAGGGAAAGAGAGCAACAGATTCCCTGCTGAGCAGGGAGCCCAACATGGGGCTGGATCCAGGACCCTGAGCTCATGACCTGAGAAGGCAGACAGACGCTTACCCGACTGAGCCACCCAGGCACCCCCGACCCCCAAACTTCTTTTGGTGGTGTTTAGTCTTCTTTGTAGGTGTTTTTTTGAGGGACACATTTGAGAAACAGCATGACAGTCCCATTTTTTATAGCTGTCCAGTTGGTTTTATTTTTTTTGAAATAGTCAACATACAACATTATGGTAGTTTCAGGTGTACAGCATAGCAGACAGACAATTCTATACATTACACGATGCTCCCCATTGTAAGTGTAGTCTCCATACAACATTATTACAATATTATTGACTAGATTCCCTAGATTCCCTGTGTTATGCTTTTCACCCCCTTGGCTTATTTTACAACTGGACATTTGTCCTCTTAATCTCCTTTATTTTGCTCATCCTCCTACTTGCCTCCTCTCTGGCAACCACCAGCCCTCTGTGTTTAAGAGTGTGTTTCAGTTTTGTTTGTGCGTTTTGTTTTTTAGATTCCACATATAAGTGAAAGCCTATGGTATCCATCGTTCTCCGTCTGATTTATTTCATGTAACATGATGCTCTCTGGGTGCATCCATGTTGTTGCAAATGGCAAGATCTCTTCCTTTTTTACAGCTGAGTACTAATGGTGATGGCCCACTTTGAATCACTAGTCCTTGCTTCATTTCCTGATATGTCTTTGCTCTTTGGCCCTTGATAGCCATCTCAAGCTCTTTTTGCTCTGAAGGCCTATTTTCCAGCTAGGATCCATGGCATTCTCTCCGGGTACCCATCCTGGCTTCACATGCTCAGCCTTAGATAAAAAAGAGCTCCAGCCTCCCCGCTCTGGCTTCAGGTGGCTTATACTGGGCAAGCCTGCCATTCAGTAGAAGAGCATCATATTTTTAAAATTATACATTCACACATCTCCCCTGCTGGACCACACTCTCCTGAATGGGAGCCACTAGAGCTTATATCTCTTTTCCTTTCCTTTTTTTTTAGTCACACAGTATCTCATATTTAGTAGTAGTACAATAAATATTTATTGAACGGATGAATGAACCTGATATTCACTAAGTAGATTTGAAAGGAATGTAGTTGCCCTTTCAATGAGAATGCCATGTATATCCTGAGCTGCTTAATTATTTTTCATCTATAACTTTCAGTATAACAGGATTCCTCACACATGTGCCAGCACACAAGCAGTTTAGATATTCCTAATCATAGTATTCAATTCAACCAATTAAGTGATTCTGTAGATACTCTTTACCTCCTCCCATCTCAGTGGCATTTAGATGATGCTGTGTGGTGCCCTCAGAGTTTCTGAATGCACCCCAGGGAATGCGGGTTCTGGCATGCTTTCTCCAACAGGCTTTACTTTACTCTGCTTTATTTATTAGGGTTCCGCCTAAGGCTGCATTGAAGAAAAAGGGTCACTTGGAAACCATGGCTCTCTAATGCTTTGCAGACCATTTTTGCAGAATGGTCTAGAATCCCAGTCTTGCATGTCTCTTGTAAATATGGCTCTCAGCCCTGAGGGTGGCTAGGTGGGACCTTGGTAGCATCTGCATATCAGTATGGGCTTGGAATCAGGGTGTCAACATCAGGCCTTTCCCAGCACAGAGTCTGCTTCACATTCCTGTGCTCTGAGACCCATCCGTTGCAATGTGTGCGGAAGAAAGGCTGTAGCATTGGCATGAAGGACCCTGTCCTCTCTCCCTGTTCTCTTTCTCACTGCTGTCATTTGACTGACTGCGGGTCTTTTCTTCAGCATGGCTCCATGCTGCTGCTACTAGTATTTGAGGGGAGATAGTTGGACTGTTCAGTATAAATCTGGGTCATCTTAGTATATCATACTGATGCACTCAACTGTTTTCTCACTTAACATGTTATTACCTAAAAAATGCAAAGGGTTTTAAAGCTTTCTCTTTCTTAAGTATATACAATGTTGGGCAACCACCACTACTATCCGGTTCCAGAACTTTTTCATCATGCCAAACAGAAAAGCATTCTCGTCCCTCCTGCACGTTCTCAGATGTGTCTCTGCTGTGTTGTTGGTGTTTATGAGTTGCAAGGGTCAGCTTTTGAAGACCATATGTTGCCCAGTCTCCTGCCTGGAAGCTACAGTTCAGTCCTTTTCTCCTTGGCTGATTAAGAATATCGTACCCGTAACAACCCACAGTATAGTTGAAGACAAGTCACTCAATAACCATTTCTTTCTCAGTGAAACACCCAACTCCTGTGGCCTGTCCTCGTCCCTTTAATCTATCCTGTTGACTTTTCATGACCTCCTATAGACCCTCAACAGCCTCTTTAAAATTGTACAAAACTGGACATGATAGTATAATGACAGCCCGTACTGAATATGGCAGAAGCGTCCCTTGGTCCTTTAATAAGATTGTCTGTCCTCCCATTGAGGCATGTTGCCAAGTGTGGCAGTCCTGCAGTGGACTTGATGTCGGTGGCACGGGGAGCCAGGCGTTGGAAATGACTCATTTCTGACTGGGGTGACTGCTGCTCGCCCTAGGGGTAGGGAGCCCAGGAGGAATGGGTGACCCACTTTCCCAGCTTGGAGACAGATGAGCTCATGGCGCTTTTCATATTGAGATGGGGGCTTTTGCCCTCTCTGCACTCTAGATTGATGGAAGTCTGGCATCTCCGTACACAGTGCCCTCCATCGCCTGAACTGTTAGCGAACCCCAGGGGCTTACTTGGTCCAGAGGGCCGGCTACTATTGGTAGTGGTGGTAGCTACTCCTAACAGAATGGCTCTGGAGTCAGCCTCATGTACCAGCCATGCACATGGCTACATTCCCAGTTGCCTGCTTATTATCTGAATTTTCTTTGTCAGAACTAGGCTCATTATAACCTCACTCCACAGCAACCTTTTTCCTCCAAATTCCCTGACTGGTATTAGAAACCTTGGCATTATCTTTCACTGGTTCTCCTCCTTCACCACCCGCACCATCCTCACGTCCAGCCCATCACCAGGTCTGTTTGATGAAGCTTCTCAAGTGTCTCTCTCTAGCCACACCTCCTGCACCTCCCTCTTCCCAGTCCTGGCACAGACTGTCATGGCCCTTCGGCCAGCCTTCAGCAATGACACTGTAACTGGTTTTCTCGCCCCATGCCACGTTCACCATAGTTTTGCCAAAATTATTTCTCTAAAGGATAGACCTGATTATTTACTATCTTTCTATTGAAAGAGATCATCTAAAATTACCCAGAGTAATAACCCAGTATCTCCAGTGTAAAATTATTCTTCTTTCGCTTGGCGTGTATGGCTCTTAATGGGATGACCTCGCTATATGTTTCAACTTCATCACCTGTCCTTCCCCTTAGAGAGCTTGAACTCCTGGCACACAGAACTGCTGTTCAGGAAGAAGGGGGGAAAGGGTAGAGCTCTGAGGCATCAACTCAGAGAACAGGGAGCTTTCTCCTGGGGCCAGAAGCATGGTGTCTTAGGGAGCCACCATCCCCAGCCCCAATTGGAGGTGATCAGCTTTTGTGCTGGGGCTTTAGGCAAAGCAGGATCATCAGGATAGGTCTGCAAATAGAGCAGTTTGCTCACTGAATTCCTGGAGCACACAGTTCATAGAGTTAGGGGTCAACAGGCCTGGAAGAATCAGGACCATTTTTCAGAACAACTAATCAATATAAAGTGATGTGGGTAAAAAATGTTGAGAGATTTGGAGAGGAGCTATCTTTTTATTTGTACCAGATGATCTTTATATATCTGAGGCTCAGAAAGTGCTTGATAAATGTTTGTTGAACTATTTCTTTTTGCTACTTTTTCACTCCACTCTGTTAATATATTGTTTGCTTACAACTTTATATTGCATTTAATTCTATTAGATTCATTCTGATTTTGATAAGCCATTTCTTTCATTCACTTAAGAAGGGTTTATGGAATACCTACCATATATCTACATTAGTACATTTGTAGGGCAAAGATATGATGACTGTTCTTCATGAATCTTCATAGTAAGACAGAGATAGACATTAAGATGTTTATGCACAATCTCTCCCTGTATGTTTGTACATTACCATCTTTTTCTTTTATCATCCCAGACCATATGTAGCATTTTCTTCTCTCCTGGCCAAGTTAAGAGAGATCAGTAAGATCACTTACTTCTGTGATGCAAGACTTTGTTTGTATTACTATGCATAATCATCATATGTATAATTATTATATATTTATGTATATTGCTTATGTAAAGAAAAGTGATCTGATAGAGTCTGGAAATTTAGCCAAAGATACGGTTTAACTCGCAATTTTTTAGACCTTGTCCAGACTCTCAAGAGGATTTCCATTAAGGTTGTTTCACCTTTTAGTAAGATTTCTTTTTGTTTGTCTTTCCTAAAAAAGAGTCAGCCTCTTGGAGTTCAGTGTAAGTAAAGACATAGATAGTTTTGGAAAGAAATCAGGAACGTGCACACGTTTCCTTATAGAATCATACTTCTGGAGCTAGCCCATGGTCTCTGAGAGCTCCCTTCTGCTGGCATTAAACATGACAAAGACGTTGACTGATCCCAAGTGGAAAGACAAATAGAAGTCAACTAATACTTCCAATTTCAATCTCTTAACATACTTTTCACCATTTCTTTTTAAGTCAAAGAACTTGTGCCCTTAAAAAAAAAAAAAAAAAAAAAAAAAAGAACAAAAAACAATGGGTTCCACTGTGTGGACAGAATAAGCCACTTTTTTTCTGAGAAAGATACCTGTGACTTTCAGAGGCATCAAGTACTCTGTTAACATCTTGTAACTATGAAAAACCCACATCCCCCTTCAGCTGCTCTGTGTGCCCCTGGTTCAGATCTTCATTTTATGCTTCAGGGAGCTGAAGTCTGGGAGAAGTAGGTTAGCACACTTGGGAAGGGAGTCCGCCACAGGCCTGTCGCTGGACCACACCAGCATCTGCTGGCCGGACCTTCACTGGCTCACCCTGCTTGCCTGGATTCAGCACCCAGTCCATCCCAGTATATGTCAGTTCACTCAGCTGCTTTTGTCATCCTGGCTTTTGGTCTCCAGGTTTCGTTTCTGACCCTCTCCTCCATCTGCCCCCAACACACAAAGCCACATTTCCCCTCTCCCTGCTGAAGACCATCGTCACCTGCAGGTGTAGCAGAGCTCTGGGACCTCTTCCCTGGCTGGTATTTTCAGGGCCCCTCCCTGCTTCTTTGGCCAAAGGAAGGACAATTCAGTTGCCCCGAAACCATTTGCGGACCTGCATCTGCTGGTCCTCAGGGGACGCCCAGCCTGTCTCTGAGCAGCTTTCTGAGATCAGCCCCTCCTCAACCTTCCCCTTGACTTTCCTCTCACTGACTTCTGCAGCTTCTCTCTATCCTGTCCTTGGAAATCTCTCGCAGGCAGGTAGACGGTGCACTGTCTCCCAAGTGATACCCGTCAGGGTGCCTTGGCACCTGGCATCCTCCTTTGCCGCCAGTACCTTCCTCCTCAGGCCCCAGCGGCTCCTGATCATGTCATTGATTGAGTTTTGTTTTGCCTTTGGAAGCAATGTCTGTCAGCGTTGTTGGGACAGCCTGGAACCAGAAGCCCCCTTATACTTTCCTCTCCTCCTGTGGACTCAGACCTGCAGCACAGGCTTCTGGTCCTCCACGCAGACAAAGTACGGGGAATTCAAGTGGTACGATCTTTCTGGTAGTTCTCTGAACTAAGGAACAAAGGTCGTGCGTGACAAAGCAGACTTGCTTTTAGCAGAATCGAGGGATTTGCTTTCTTCCCCCCATCCCCCCACCCTAGTAGACAGCACTGTATCACAGTGGAACCTCCAGAGCAGAGGTGGAACCTCGGAAAAGAGAACATCCCTTCTGCTCGATGCATCAGGGTCCGCGTGGAGGAGCAAGCTGGCACTGGCTCGAGAGGCAGGCAGAAAGCGGCTGGGCTGGTGCAGCTCCTGCCAGGGCGCCGGGAGGGCGGGGAGTGGCGGTCACCAGCAGTGCCAGCGGTGCCAGCAGTGCCAGCCCAGACCAGTGTGCTTCAGCCCTGGATGTACTTCCCTGATCTAGAAAATGGACGATTAAAAACCCCACAGGAAAGCAGCTTCTTGCCCAGGCCGTGCTATTCACTAGCCGGGGAAGTGTGTGTCTGGGTGCAGAAGCCAACTCAGCATCTGCCCATAGCTTTCCTTCGGAATTCCTCCGGGAGCTCTTCCAGACACACCCTGTTCCGGAGACATCCTGAGGAGGTCATAAATTTTGCTGGCTCTGCATTATTTAAATTGTGCTTAGTCATTCATTCACAGAAAATCTGGAATATCACTTACTGTCTCTGTGCTGTCATTTTCACAAGTGTTTAGTACAAAACTAGTTCCATCACAAATGAAAATACATCTCCTCTCAAGCAGATACCAGCACACAACAATATTGTAAATTTGGAAATGTGTGTCATCTGTGTTTACCCATATTAGATATTAAAGGCAGAATTAATATGTTTTTACCTTTTTTAAAAAATTGGAGATACTTATTTCAAAATAGTATATAAAAATTTTCTTATATACAATAATGTATCCATATATTAATTAAGTACCTCGTTTGGTAACACAAAATACCTAGATTCATTATACAGTTACCAATTCCACAGAGAAATTTAGCTTATACAATGCTAAGTGCATTAAAACATCATCATATTAAATGTGCTGTATTTATTTGCAGGAGCTTTTTTTTTTTTTCTGATACTTTCCATAGGCTTTTTCTTTTTATCATTGTTTATATTTTAAGCATTTAATGGAGTGATTGGTTAGAGGAGGGGAAATATCCACCTCTCCCAATCTTTAGGAAGACACCAGCTTGATGTAGTGTAAAAAGATAGAATGTTGAAAATAGCTCCAAATAGCATCCTCTAATGTTATTATTTACGGAAAATATTTTATATCTATATAATTTTAGAACTACCTTTAAGATATTTATTAAGTACCCCCAGTGCAGGTCCAGGGAAGTGTCATTGCAGGGACATCTCCCTCAGTGAGTTGAGGCCAGAGAAGGACAAAGCCCTCTCCTCCCTTGCCTTGGCTGTCTCTCTGCTCTTACACTGTCACTTCTGACACCCATGGCATCATACTGGGGTGCATCCCATGCTAATGGTGCTGCTGCTGTGCCAACCACCCATCCTCAGAAAGCTCTAGGTCCCAACTAATGCCACACATCCCCCTTGGTACTCACACCTACTGCCAGGTTGGTGAGCTGGCCAGCTGGCCTCCACGTCCATCCCAAGTGAATCTCCACAGCAGATCCAAGCACAGGATTTCGTGTAGTCCCATCCTGGGTCTTCTGTCTCAGCTCATTTTCTTACAATGCCCTCACTCAGAAAATGCTTCCAAAGAGGGAATTTGAAGTGTGTTCCTGATAAAAGCCACTCAGGAAAGTTCATTTATCCTAAGAGAATGTAGCCAGAAAGAAAGTTAAAATGAGATGCACAAGGAAATGATTGGTTTCTTCAGACCATAGCCAGTTTTCTTCCTTTAATTTTTAAAGATTCCTTAACTTTCCAAAAGCTTGTATTCTGGACTCAGGGATCTTTTCCACACAAAGAAGGAGTGTGTTTTTTGGTGGCGGGTTATGTTTTGTTCTGCCCATGCACATCTCTTTGGCCCTGTTTCCATTAGGAGATGAAAGCATGGAAATTAAAAAACAAATCACAGGAATGAGAAGATTACTGAATGACAGCACTGGCAGGATCTACCAGCGTGTGGGCAAAGAGGGAGAAAAATTAAAAGAAGAACCCCAGGATTTGGATTCAGTCTGGCCCCCGCGTATGAACTCCTCTGCTGAGGCACCACAGAGCCTCCACCCACCTTCACGTGGTGCGTGGAATGAGTTACCACTGCCCAGTGGGCAGTTCTCAGGGCAGTATGGCACCCGCTCTAGAACCTTCCAGAGTCAGCCCCACACTGCTGGCAGCTCCAACGGTACGTACGGTTATCAGACAAAATGCTCATAGGTGGGAGAGTGTCCGAATGTGTTGTATTTCTAAATGTCCAGCATGGTTTTTGAGTTCAATACATTAAACTCTCCCCTAGTCACCTGCCTCGGCTGAGAAATGCAGAGTATTAAAAAAACAAAACAAAACAGAATTGGGAAGCAAAACTGAGGCTCTGTATTAGAAGTAATGATTTCTTAGTAGAGATTTTAACCCTTTAAAAAGTGAAAGCTATCATATGCCAACATACAGATATTTTTGTCACAAGAGACTGAACTTTGGGGCAGAAGGAATTCCCCTTTGTCACAAAGGAGCTTCTGGTTTTCTGTGTATCATCAATACATCCTCTTATTTTTTTGCTTTTCTTCGTTATCACACAAGTTGTGGTTAAAGGGAGGGACACACATCCCAGCATCCTGGTGACACCTTTGCTTTTACCTCACATTCCAGCAACTGCACCAGATGATCCTAGTTGTAGGACTTGCTTCATTAGAGCTGAAAATTATTCCTTTAGAGTAAAATTTCCTTAATTTAAATTCCTAGTTGTTCAGAAAAAAAAAGATCAAATGGAAATTATTTTCTTCTAAGCTTAAGGTAAAAAAATGATAATTTTTTTCTGGATGTGTTAACTTACCATCCAGTAACATTGGATGTTGCTCCATAAATTGTATATGGATGTGCAGATCTATATTTTTCAGGAAGAGAACAAGAGAAAGTAAGACTGCATTTTCGGTTTCCTTGAAAGTTAAGGATTTTCTTTTCCCATTCATTATTCCTTCAAGAAGGAGAGAACTGTTTAGATTTTTTTTTTTTAACACAATTTGCAGGAACCAATTCAGAGGCATGAAAAACCATCCTGAGATGCTGCTGATGAGACAGGAGGGACCCCAAGAGATGTACAGGAGTCTTCCGTTTCTCTCAATATTGCATAAGCCAGGATCACATTCACGTGCTGGCACGCTTCCAGATTAGGGGGAGGTGGCTCTTTAAAGACTCCCCATAAAAATAAAAAAAGTTCTCCTTAACATTAGAAAATGATTTATAACAAGCTGAAAGGGTTGGTTTTGTCCTCTAAAAATGATAAAGACAGTACTCAGAATAGTAACTAGGAATATTCTATATAGGCCCTCCTAATTCACCTGCCGTGGAAGAAATGGCAAGAGAAATAGGACACCCTTAGATGTGTATGAAGTTAGTTCACCCCACATCAAGAAGTTTTGGGCAAACAGCATTCTGTTTTCCAGTAACAACAAGGATGGTGGATTTACTTGGGAAATGTTATTAATGTTAAAAGTTAGAAACATAAATTCCCCCATATTGGTTTGAAAACAGATTTTTGCACTTATTATTTGCATATTTTTGGTAGAAATTCATTATATCAGTTTGCTACAACTTTGAATGTAGATAAATACACCACTCGAAGCATTCGTGATTTTGCGTGGTGAATTTTTTTTTTACAG
Organism: Canis lupus dingo; assembly: GCF_003254725.2. Lineage (NCBI taxonomy): Eukaryota > Metazoa > Chordata > Mammalia > Carnivora > Canidae > Canis > Canis lupus. The sequence goes on from NC_064244.1 coordinate 21,556,450, forward strand.
TATCCACAAATAATGCATACTGTGAAATTAAAATTACATTTAATCTATAATAAAAGACAGAATTGGGCGAATGCCTTAGAACTTGCATTTCCCCTTGGATCTGTGAGAAATGCCAAGTGACAGCAGCGCAATCCAGTTCACAGTTGCCAGGCTGGACACAGATGCTGGAGGGAAGGCTGCAGAAAGAGCGATCTTCCAAATGTTCCACAGTATTCCAAGGACAAGGGGACAATCTGTGTTTACTTTAGTAGGATAGTTTTATTAAGAAAAAGATACTGAATTTAAACAGAGATAAAGAGATTAAAGTGAGGGAAAGGTAAGCTGTGGGAATGGAAGAAAGCTATATGAGGATCTCCTTTGCAAAGTTGAAGAAAAGCCAGGACACCAACACCAAGTGACAGGTTCGAGTATCTCCTCCCATATATACTCCCTGCTCCCCCAGTTCTTCCCTGCCCCACAGACATACCGCCCCCAGAGAGTGATCTAAATGTTTTAATGTGTTGACACTTCTTAATTTGGAGAAACATGCCTAATACTAAAAAAAGTAATTTTTAATAGACACATTTGATTTTTTTTAAAGAGTTTATTTATTTATTCATGAGAGACACAAAGAGAGAGGCAGGGAGAGATGGAGAAGCAGGCTCCCTGCAGGGAGCCCAAAGCTGGACTCGATCCCAGGCCCTGGGATCACGACCTGAGCCAAAGGCAGACACTCAACCACTGAACCACCCAGGCATCCAGACACATTTGATTTTCAATGTGAAACTTTATAATATGCAGCTACCAGGTTTTTCTATAAGACTGTTCTCAGAGCTCGTGTTTTTGTGCAACATAGCACATGTCTCTAGTGGATTTGTATGGCGCCGTCATCTGAGATGCACTGGTGTGACACTGGGGAGGCCTGCCGTGGTGGCGCATGGTGGGTGAGCTGCTGTGCACCGGGCTGTGCAGAAGCCTGGATGCTTAGCCCAAGTCAGCTCCTGACATTCAGGTGGTAACAGTTATTGGGCACCTTTTCCTTAGGCCCTGTTGCATAATAACTGCACATGTTTCAAAAGGCTGTCAAGAGGGTGGCCCAGGTGGCTCAGCAGTTTAGTGCCGCCTTCAGCCCAGCGCAAACCTAGAGGCCTGGGATCGAGTCCCACATCGGGCTCCCTGCATGGAGCCTGCTTCTCCCTCTGCCTGTGTCTCTGCCTCTCTCTTTCTGTGGGTGTCTCATTAATAAATAAAATCTAAAAAAAAAAGAAAAAGAAAAAGGCTGTCAAGATACCTTCCTTTTTTTTTTTTCTTTTTCCTCTTTGTAATTTTGTTGACGTTTGGAGTGTGCCATTCTTTTCTTTGATGCTTAGGAGACCTTCCCACGGTGAATTCGTCAGTTGGATCAAACTGTTGTACTTGCAACTGCCAGTCAACGTTGCAGGCCATCCTCCAGGAACTCAGGACCATGCGGAAATTAATGCAAATTCAAGCAGGTACCGAGACCAGGTGGGGGGTACAGTCCCCTGATTTCTAATGCCTATCCGTCCCTGTCCATTCTGGGGTGCAGCGTGACAGTGGGGAAGCCATGCAGTGTCATAGAGGTGCCGGGAGGCCCTCTTGGGAACATGGACAGGCCTGGTGAAGACATTCAAGAGCATAGGTACATGAGGTGTACCATGTGTACAAGAGCATGGTACAGAGGTGTTGCCTCTGAGGCCCTGCTTGGGGCTTGTCTCCCTCATATTCAGGATCTAGAAGCTTGAAGACGCCTCGTGTCTTGTCCTCTTTAGTTGCACGACACCTCTTCTGTTCTTGCTCATGTCAGTCAAGTCGTGGGGTGGACGAGCAGTGAGTCTGCAGGTTGGGGTCAGAGTCCCTGTTCTCCTCATGAGGTAGTGTGACTTCTCTGCTCTCAGATGTCTCATCTGTAGCTGGAGCATTAATATCTAACTCACAGGCTGCTTTTCAAAATAGCAGGAGTTAGTAAACATAATTGAACTTGTAAAGCATGAGGCAGGCAGAAACTACTTCATTAGTGTTGTTCTAAGGCCAGGAGCGGTTCATAGACGTCTGGGTCACCACGATAATGACTGTGGTTCCTAATCTCCACCAGTGCAGGGGAAATGCAACTTTTTGGTCCCAAGGTATAGAAAATAAGAAAGCATTTCATTAAAGCCTCCTCCGGTGAGAGAAGCCTCCTCCTGGAGTAAGAAACAGCCCGGTCATAGACGGTCAGCATCCCCACCCTTGCGCTGTAGAGAGATTTGGGAAGGTCATCATTCAGAAATCGTACTTGGTGCCATTTAGTGAATTCTGATAAAATTGTAATATTTAGTGATGTGGCTTGATATAAAAAAGCTTACTACTTAGACACCCCCATCACCCAAGAGCACATGAAAGTGAGGTGAGCCAAAGAACCTCTGAAAAGCAACATCCAATTGTATGTGCTGAATTTGGTCTAAGCCCAAGGAAAGGATAAGCATTTTGGTCAGGCCAGTAAGCGTTTAACTCATCTTGTTCTACAACAACAATCCATGTTCTTATTGACCTAGAAAAAGTTACTGTCTCTTAAATAAGGAGCAGAGAAAGAAAGGTTACTTCATGACTTACTGGTTCTTTTCTCAGAGGAAGAATTTGTTAGCACTTAAGAAAATATGCATATGAAATGGTAATGATTTATTTTGTTACTTAAGCTCCTTACTACCGAAATGGCAAACTACAAATTGCAACCATTTAAATCCTTGACTGAAGCCCTTTTGGAATCTATTAAGTAAATGCCACTTTGTCACCGTGTTTTCTTTTCTGAACCTTTTGCAGATTAGGGCAGTAAATGATTCCAGAGCTGGTAGGATAGCAGGAAGGATAAACTGAAGAAATTACTCTTCTTTAATTTCCTTAAACTTAAGAATCTGTATTGTGTGGGTAGATTTACTTAAGGCTTATTGTCTATAACACCTGTAGATTTATATTTAGAAAGTTTCGCCTCTACTTAGGGAGAAGACAAGGAATACAATGAAGCGATAAGATCTGGGTGCCAGAGACTATGGCTGTGTCTAGACTTGCAAACTCAGGAGAAAAACTCTGAAAGTGCCTGTGTTCTTTAAACCAAATGCATTCTCCCTTTAATTTAGAATAGCAAGGCTTGGAGAGGCATGAGTCCTAGACCATTGATAATTGCTTTCCTTGTCCATTTGACTTTGGGCATGGAGACCTAACCTAGGGTAAAAATCCAGAGAACAGAGGAAAGTTCTCCACTTGAGCTTGCACACTGGAATCACTTGAGCTTTAAAAAGAAAAAAAAAGTCTCAGTTCCCCGGACGCCACCCCTGCAAATTCCAATTCAGTTAGTCTGGGGTAAGGCTGAGGCATGGACTTTTTTTTTTTTTTTTTTTAAGCTCCCGGGTGATTCTAACATGCAGCCAAGGTCAAGCACCAGTGAACTCAACTAATAACTACACAAGTGGTTAAAAACCTTTTCAGTGCTCCTATGCAGTACAAGTGGTTTGTTTCCTTTTTTATTTTTTTAAGTAATCTCTGCACCCAACATGGGTGCAATGCCAAGATCAAAAGTTGCATGCTCCTCCTCCAACATAGCCAGCCAGGCACCCCAAGTAGTTGGGTTTCTAATACTTACTTGTAAATTTCTCGCCAGTCTAAAGATGCAAATACCAAGCTCAAAGTATAAATATCCTTTATTTGCAAACTGATGGGAAATGATCCATATTTATGTGCATTTAAAGATCTTTAGTTTTCATTTGGCTTATTTCTGTAAAAAAGCAGGCATATCCCATGATCATTTTTAGTAAGCCATATTGCTACATGAAGATTTAAATAATGATGCCGTGTTTTTCTATTACACTTTCCATCAGAATATTTCTAAATGGTTAACAAACATGACTTGCCAGAGTACATCTGTGAAAACTATACTTACCATCTTTGGCTTCCTTAAGTATATATTTAATACTAGTACTTGGTGTTTGTTCAGTGCTTTTCATCTTTGGAATTCCACCTGTTTCTGGATTTTACGGGTCTTCCTGACTTGCGAAGAACTATATCATTCCTATTTTTCCACTACCTAAAACCAAGGTATGGAGGGCAGCCTGGTCAGAACCCAGTAGTGTAGTTCTGTGGAGATGGTTGTGTGTGGATAACGTGGTTTGTAAGGAAGGAGGAACTGGCCCTGATAAAGGACTAGCCGGCTTTGCCTACATAACGTACGAGTCATGCCAGACTCATTCTTTAATAAATGATCATCATTGCTCACTCTTAGTCAATATTAGTGCCTGTAGATTGCTAGCAGCTGATCAACTTACCCTCCAAGGATGATTAGAATCATGGATCATCATCCATCATCATGGATATTCCATGTTTGGAATATCCAAACAAGGATATTCCTAAGTTTGGCTTACCAGAAAGCTTGGACATCTACACCTGAACTTAAATTCTGAGTTCCCATTTATATAAAAATGTCCTGCGACTTATAAAATCACACTCAGATGTTTTCCTACAGCTCAGAATGCCTTCCACGGAACCCAGCAGCAGCAGTGAGTGTAATTATTTAGCAGCATCGAGGACAGTGCTTTTCTTGTGTGTAGAACTCTAAAGTGCTTCAAAGACGTCATTTGATGATCTGCAGGTCCCACAAGAGATTGACTCTGGTCTGCTTCTTTGACTGAACCGTGCTTCGGTCTCAGTTAGTAGAACACGTAGATAGACGGACGATGGTTTCTCCTAAGTTAGACTCAGGTGCCTGTACCCTATTTTTGTTCACTCTTCACAGTTGGAACCCAAAACAGACAACAACCCCCGATTTCCCTTATATGCTCCCAGCGAACTGCTGTCTCACGCAAGAGAAATAAAAAGAAAAAAGTGCCCCCAAAGACCATTGAACCTCTAACTGTGAAGCAAAAGTCTGGCGCATTTGAAACTGAGAAGAAGACAGCAGGGGCCTCCGAGCAGCCTGGCCCCCCAACGGCCGAGCACCCCTCTTCTGGGGAGAGCCGTGTGCTGGGATTCGGCATCGTCCTAGAGTCGCCTGCCTCAGATGTAAGTCCATGTTCTCTGGCTGCTCACACTAAGGTGATGGAATTTTCAGGAATCTTATAGTATTAATACACATTCCCCTTAACTGGTTCTGCCCAAGAAAACTAGAGAAACTGCAAAAGACCCATGGGAAAGAGGAAAGGAAGACTATTAATAATTTCCTTACCTAGAATGTTCTCTTCCAAAAATCTTCAACCTCATTTATTTGAACGTGTTTCCATTCTTTATCCCTGCACGAAGAAGGGTGATGGAGTAAATAATCTGCTCACTAATTTCTTTAACAGTTTTAATTCTGAAGTGGCCGTTTTCAATTTCCTCAGCGTAGAGAGCTAAAAGAACATAATTAAATCCTTTGTAAATGGGCATAAATGAACAGAACCTTACAGATAAGGTCACACCTTTCTAGAAACACAAACTAATAATAAAAAAAGAGCAGTAGTGCTAATTCTATTTTATAGATGCAAGCCACACTGCTAATTAGGTTGCAGTGCATGCCATTTACTCTTTATAATGATAGGTTGGTTAATGCTCTGCAAAGGTTTTTCTATTTCAATATCATAGCTAGAAAGTTGTTGCAGTCCTGGATGTTGGATGACATCTAAGAGATCCATCCGACTTGCCATCTTATAGCTGTATGACCATAAACTGAAGTCCTTAAGAATGTGCTATTTTTGCAACTGCATACTCTGTTTACAATATCTTTATCTAAGTACATTAATGTGAACCCCGTCTGGTTGGGAGAGTTCTTAAAATAAACAAGAGTGAGTGATCTATTATTATCAGTTTGCATAGGATGAGAATCCTGCTGAGAACACCCACGGGCCTATATGGGATTGGAGTTTGGCCCTACCTTTTAAACTTTAAATAAAAAATAATTGCTATTTTAAAAAAAAGAGTGTCTCCTTTCAGATTGCAGAAAGGCAGTTTGCTAGCTTGTATCCACATTGGGTCTTTAATAAAGAGAGGTGACTTTTTTAGACTAGAAAGTCATTTGAACTTTTATCCAACCCTCAACATGAAAGGTTTTTATTGTTTTGGTTTTTTATCTTTGAACGCATGCTAAAATTAAGCAGTCCTTCTAGACTCAAAACTTAACTTTAAAAAAATCATTAATGATGTAATGTTCCACCCCAGGCCAATCAGCTGATTTGATTATATCATATGCTTATTGGAACTAAGGCCCTGGTTTCAAAACCCAAGTCAATCACCTATTTGGAAACAGAGGTGAATTATTCCACAACACAAAGTACATTCCATCTTAAGCAGTTTTCATGAACACTTTTATGTTTTTCTTGAATTTTCTAAGAGTTCATTTCTGATGGACATTAATATATGAGGAGCAATCATTTCCATTGTGTAAATCATCTCCTAAATGGGTCGCTCTAATGCTGATAACTGAACTTTCTCCTTTCTTTATTTTTAAGCTCCAAATATACTTCAGAGATAAATTGAGGAAGATCTGATAAAGGCCTTATGTACATTAATAATAGAATTTTTCTTATCTTTACCAATATCACCATTTTAATTTTGTTCATATACCAAATAAAAATAAATTTCTTTTTATTCATGATTACTTTTGCTAACAAGAGCTGTTAAATTTAACACAGCACATTCACAATTGTCCATGAAAACTCAGTTAGGTGCTGATTATCTTTGAGGAATAACATGCTTCTAAAAGCAGAAAGTATATGGAGATAATTATCTTTACATTATCCAGCTGATAAGCCGTTTGATTCATCTGTTCAACAGAAACAACTGCACCTAGAGGTCTGTGCAATGAATCCCATTGTTAGATGAGGCAATTTTGTCCACAGATAGTGTTCGTTGGAAATAATGAGACCAGCTTTCAGGGTCCCTGGCAGGGCAGGGGTTGGGGTAAGAATGTGTGGATTGACTCCCTTACCTGATGGAACCAGCAGTTCAAAGGCATCCAAATTTAGGTACTCTTCTATTCTTTATTATTTCTTAGCCATAGTCCTCTTAAAATTTGGTGGAAGTCCAGAGGAGAAAACAGAAAATATATAATAATCTTGTAGAAATTGTTCTCTAAAATGGATCTGAGAGAATGTAATATAATTGGATATATATAAATGGATGAGAATTCTGTATTTCTGTATTTGAAGATGGGCCCTGGGAAGTACCCAGCATTGGGAGGATCAGGTCCAAAGTTGCAGGGTTGGGCAAGTGGTCCAATGCTGCCTGAACAGCTATCTGGCTGGCTCTGGTAGTGGACGATGATGTAAAGGTAGAATGGGGCCAAGTAGTAAGAGCCCTAATATGCCATGCTGATGCCCTTGACCATCATCTTGTGGGCACTAGGGAGCCATTGTAACTCTCAAATAGAGGAATAATCATACCTATGTCTTAAAAGTGGAACTGCCTTATGGATAATGAAAGTTGGAGAGAAGAGAGTAGAGACAAAGAGACCAGGAAGAAGAACGTCACAGTCTACTTGAGCAGTGAGCCTGCAGAAGGAGAAAGGAGGCATTTAGGAAGTACCCACACAGAGGACTTGGTGGCTCAGTAGAAAGCAACCCCCACATTTCTCTCTTAAAAAACCAGGTTCGGTCCTCAGTACTGAGGTAGGGGACACAAGGGCAGAAGCAGGCCCTTAGGTCCAGATGGGAAGCACAAGTACATTTAGTATCGCAAAATGGTCCTTAGATGTTTGGAGGGGAGGAGAAAGAGCTAGAAGCAATGAGAAAAAGACATGTAAAACCTATACTTTCATTGCTGTGGTAGGTGTAAAAATTCCCATTAACTTTTTCTAATTCACAGTGTATGAAGTCCTCTGTTTTGCACCATGACTTTTAGTGTCACCCCAATACAGATAGGCCCCACGCAGGGCCATTCAGGGAGACCCCTGTCATCTGAGCGATAATGGTTACCCCTACTCAGATGTGGAAAAACACCGTGATCTCCTCAAAACCACCTGCACTGTCCCTCAGTGTTGTAAATGCTAAATGGTAGAGAATATGTGAGACTGTCCTCCTACAGTGCCTGGCACATAACAGGTACTCAATAAATGTGGTTTAGTCTGCAAGTGACAAAATACACAAAATAAACATTTGAAACTTTAGGACTAGGGCTCAGCTTTAATTAGAACCCTCTCTTCAGCTTAACTCCATTTCCTCATTCTCTCCTCGTTACCTGTCTCAATACTCCCACCACCCGGGCTCTGACATAATTTTTTTAAGATTTATTTATCAGAGAGTGAGTGCACACAGGTGCGTGCACACAGGTGCATGTACAAGACTGGGGGAGGGGCAGAGAGAGAGGGAGAAAGAATCTTGAGTAGACTCCCCACTGAGCAAGGAGCCTAACGTAGGGCTCGATCGCAGGACCCCGAGATCACGACCTGAGCCAAGACCAGGAGTTGGGTGCTCAACTGAGCCACCCAGGTGCTCCCAACATAATTCACTCTCATAGAACTTTCTATTCTGGTCCATAATTTTTTAGAAGATTTCCCCTCCTTCCAGCAAGGAATGCCAGTTTCTCCCAGGGCAGGGGCTATATGATAATTGTAGTATCTGTGTGCCACCCTGCGCTAAAATAATTTTTCTCTTTCATCCCTACTCTTAGAGGTGTCATTCCTGTCCTCGTAGATGAGGACACTGTGGCATAAAGGGCTTAAGTACACAGCCAGGTCCGTAGTTGTCCTTACCCACTGAGTGCCACACTCGGGTACCCCTTCTAGCTCTGTTCCTGAACACGACCCACACTCAGTAACCAGTCACAGGATGATCGATATGTGAGGAAAACTGAAAGGTTGGACTAAGGTAGTTTACTCCATTTACTTGGAAGTTTCTAAAAGAAAAGTACATGGTAAAAGGCACAGACTCTGAAATCAGGCTGCCTGGGCAAGAAGCTCGGCTGGGTAACCCCTCACCTCAGTTTTCCCTCCTTAAATTGGGAACAGTAGTAATGCTGACCTTCTAGAACTGGCCTACTGGAAGAGTTAAATGAGGTAGTCTATGTGAAGCCCTTAGAGCAGTTCCTGGTACATTTTAAACACTCAATAAATGTTGGTTCTTTTTTAAACTTTAGCAGTCCTAGCTAAGTACCTTATAAGGACAAATATAAATGTTTGTTAAATAACTGAAGTGTACATATGCATGAACAAATACACTTGAAGAAATAGTGTTTATAAAAAGAGAGTGGCCAAAATGTTTCTACTTTGAGGCAGGACTATTTGACTCATTTTAAATTAGCACATTAAATACAATTCAAGCCTAATTTACACAGAAGCCAAAGCAGGAGCCCAAAACCCAAAACCAAATTTCAAATTTAAATACAGTATTTCCTTCTTTCTTTTACAACTCCATGCTCTGCCAGTACTCAGACAAGGCAGCCGTGAATTTTTTGCAGTCATTGTTTTTTCCTATTTAGTTGGATATAGTAAGTTGTGTCTTCCAGGGTAGATATATGTGGCCCAAGCTTGTTTCATCACTGTTGCTTTTTGTTTGGCTTGTTTTTTGCCTTTGGTGAAACACTCAGATCAATTTTTAAAAATATATTTATGAGGGCCACCTGGGTGGCTCAGTCGGCTGAGTGTCCAACTCTGATCTCCACTCAGGTCTTGCTTCTCAGGGTCATGAGTTTGAGCCCCACATTGGGCTCCATGCTGGACATGGAGCCTACTTTTAAAAACAAAACAAAATACATATATATATTTACATATATATATATATATACATACACATATGTATATATAATTTTTAATAGTAGAAAACTTTTTTCTCTTTATTGGAATTATTGTGAACATTTTCCAATAATCCTAGATTATATAGATTTAAAAGTTATCAGAAGATAAATCTACCATCAACTGGTAATTCATTGGATTCTGGATACTTTCATTGATGTTTATATATACTAAGTCATTTTTCTAAAAAATAATTTAAAATATATTGCTGCTTTCAATAGAAGTAGCTTCAAAAATCAGAACCTGTTTCCTTAACACTTTCTTAACCCAATAAATACACAATCCACTGGGAACCAGTAAAGCACATCAGTCAAGCAAGCGACTGTTTATTCATTGACACACTGAACTTAAAGCAGATATGCTTGAGAGTGTAGATTTCAGTGCAGACTGCTTGGATTCAAATCCTTGCTTTGTCACTAAGTAGCTGGATAATCTTAAACAAGTTACCTGACCTCTCCAAGCCTTAGTTTCTGCATCTGCAAACTGGGGATAATAAAATATTCCCTTGGCAGGGTGAGGATGAAGTTAGAAAATCTGCTTCATGTGTGTTAGCCTAGGGCCTAGAATATGGTCTATAGTGAATAACTATTAATTACATCACCATTTTCCAGGGTGTACCTAAATGAATGAAATAGTCCTTAACCCGCAAGGAGCAGAGGAGGAAAACATGTAAGCAGTCGTAACAATATGATAGGACTTAAGCTCTAGTCCTGGTCATGACAGTCAGAAGAACGCAGAGGAGCCTGAAAGAACAGGACTTGCCCTTGGCCTGGAGGGTCAATGACAGGACCTCAGAGGAGCAGTTTCACTGGAGTTAGGGTTGGAAGAAGCTAAATGGCAGTGGCTAAAATCTTACATCTTAAACACTTGGGCTCAAATGTCTTTAGCATCAATCAAGCCATAGTGCTTAGAGTCATTAATTTACCACTTGAGGAAGGAAAAAGCTAGAAACATCTCCAGAAGACTTTGGAGTGCCTCGTTATCCAAGTGCATGGAGAAAGTTCAAGGGGCCAAGTCGTATTGTATTTTCTAAAGTTAAATGCTTAGTTCTACCAATATTTTGCCAAATAAAAGATCCATATTGGCCCTTTAATAACTTCTTATCGTTTTTATCCAATTCAGCCTGAAATATGTGCTGGTGTATAGACTGTGATAGAACTTTTGCCCGAGCATTTTTACTTACTACAGAGCATCCACCTTATAATGGACTCTTGATGTGATACCTCCAAGGTGGAGCCTCTGCCCCATCAACGCTGAGATTCTCTGTGCTCAGCTAGACCTACTAAAGCAAGCCTGCCTTGCAGTTGTGGTGTATTCTCATGGGCACCCAGCTCACTGGCTGCGATTGTGGCATTGCATTTAGTAAATAGTAATAGGAGTTCCTGCTAAATCTACCTGGAGCAGACCTGAGTTATAGGAAATGATTTCAGTGTTTCCCAAACAAAAGCAGATCACATTTGTGAGCAAAATAAAGTGAATTCAGATCACATATGTGAGCCAAATAAAGTCAGTTATGAGGGTTTTTTTTTTTAATTTCTTTTCATAAAGCCCATTTACCTAGAAATACCTCTAACATACTGCAAAATAAATACTAAATGAGAATAAAGGATCATCATATATGGAAGTATTAGGACCAGAAAGACTAAATTCACAGTCTTTAAACAGTCTTATAAATTCCGTTATGTGAAAAAAAATTAAAAATAATAAATAAAATAAAATAAAATAAAATAAAATAAAATAAAAATTCTGTTATGTGTTTTCAGTCCCACATCAGGGAGTTTTAGGCCACAGAATCCTGCCTCTTCATCCATGGGTTTTTTGTTTTTTTTTTTTTTCTTGAGCCAGTCTGAAACTTAACTAGCTAGCCACTGGAGTATACCAACTATTGTGTGTAATTTATTAATTTGTGATTGAAAATCTGAGGTTAATGTCCAATATGAATATTCATGCAATTCTTTTTACTCTTTTAACCAGTGACCACATTTAGCTATTTGCATGTTTTACTATAATTTGGCATTGATTAACACCTTATGGAAAATAGCCTCTATCAGAATTGTTTCCTCTGTGTTTGATATGATCTCTTTAAAATTGCTTTACAAAAAATAAATAAATAAATAAATAAAATAAAATAAAATAAAATAAAATAAAATAAAATAAAATAAAATTGCTTTACATATTTTACTTCATACAGGGGAATCAAATGATACGCTCACTCATAGGGACTGAAGGGGAAATCTTTTAATTTACCTGGTTAAAGGATTCCCCCACGCGAACTAGATCTTGACCTTAAGCAAAGGAAGGCCTCAGCTGAAGTGCAAAGAGAAGCAGGAGAGTTACTGTCCATAGGGCTGGGTCCGTAAACACTTTCAAGGGTCATTATGACTACACGTGATTTTTGCCTCCAGAACTTCACTGGGTGTGAGACGTGACACCCCTGGATAAGGAAAATTCAACATTTGATACACACTGGTGCTGAGTAGCTGCAGTACCAAAAATGGGCAAGACAGAGGGATCCCTGGGTGGCTCAGCGGTTTAGCGCCTGCCTTTGGCCCAGGATGCAATCCTGGAGTCCCGGGATCAAGTCCCACGTCAGGCTCCTGGCATGGAGCCTGCTTCTCCCTCCTCCTGTGTCTCTGCCTCTCTCTCTCTCTCTCTCTCTCTCTCTGATAAATAAATAAATAAATCTTTTTAAAAAAATGGGCAAGACATCATGAAAATCCAAATTTGTAAAGCTAATTCAGACTCTTAACTCTTAAGATGATGACTCTAAGTGTCGTAAATTCCGCCCCACATTTTGTCATCCTTTAAAGATCGTAACCCCTCAGTAAACAATAGAACCTGTCAGTGTATTAGCGATCTGTCTTTGCTTAAATATCAGACAGTGATGCCGTCAAAGAAAGTCTTGTTTGTAAAATGATACTCATTTGAAATAGTGTTGTTTCTGTCACAGGCATCCTTAGTAAGCAGAGATCTCATTTAAACCAGCACCAGAAAAAATAAATAAAATAAAATAAAATAAAATAAAATAAAATAAAATAAAATAAATAAAATAAATAATAAAATAAAATAAAATAAAATAAAATAAAAAATAAACCAGCACCAGTAAACAGAAGGAAGAGATTCAATGGTACAATTGAAGTTTTAACCTATTTTTAAATATATGTGCTCACTACATAACAGTACACTGCAATTTTCTCTCTAAAATAGAGGATATCAGAAGGTTTCATAATAAAAATTTGAGATTAGTTTTCTTCATGTCTCAGAAAATAAAGCAACACCATTTTTTTAAGGAATTGGTTTGTTGCTTTGGGGTCCCTTGTAGACACAGCATTAGTGCCCCTTTACAAGAGCTGAGAAATCTGCCTAACAGGACCTCAAGATCAGGAAGGAGGCAAAGATGAGTCACCCTTGCTCTCCTGGCTGCCGCTACTACCTCAAGTAATAAAACTGACTTCAGGCTCATAACTGAGTGAGTTCACGTTCCTTGATCTGGTAAGAACACTTCCAAATAACAAGATCTGTCCATCAGCAGGTAGTGGACTGGGAAACACTGACAGCTTCTGCAGTAGGATAGTGTCTCAGAAATCAAGAGACCATATGATCCCAGGGGGAGTCTCCTTGCTCCATGGAAAACTCCAGATATTTAGTTTCAGAAATGGCAGCAAGCTCTAGAAGCAGCAACTGCCTCTGTGTCCTCAGCCCTGCCAGACAGCCCTCCTAAAATACTATCCTGCCCCTCCCCGGCCCCACTCACCCCCTCACCCACCAGATGCTGCTCTGCGTCCAGCACATCTCATTTATCACTTTGTACTTTATGTAATATTTGTGTATGTATCTCATCTAGTGAGCCTGACTTAAAACTCCTTGCACGTGGAGTTACACACACAATAAATATGTCTTGACCAAGTCAGGTTCTCCAAGCAGTCTGCTCCTTGAGTTAGCACAAGTGCTGCCCCAAAAAGTCTGGTACGCTGAACCATGGCCTGGCAGGCTTTCAAGCACACTTCCTTCATATTGGGCTAAAAGGTCTCTAAATCAATATTATTTTTGAATGAATGAATTTTAAATGAATTCTTACATAGTGTTTTGTTTATTCTGACAAATATCTATTGGGCAATGATGGGGCATTTGGCACTCTGAATACAAAAGAGCGCATGTTCTCATGAGAAACACAAACTCTCAACCAAATAAATGCAGCATGGAAAGTGCTAGAAACACAGTTCATAGAAAAGACTGAGTATGTGAAGAAAGGGGTGGCTCATTTTTGCCTAGTACCTAGAGGAGGTCAGTATTCCTCAAACCAGGGTCAAGCCCTGTAGGGTAAGTCCAAAGGCAAGTTCTGGGAATCTCAGGTCAGGTGGCTGAGTCTTAAGCACCTGTTTGATGGTATCAGAATTCAACAGAGATCTATGAATGAGATCAGTCGGTGTCTTCCCCTCTTGACTCCTGAAAATTGAAGGGCTTCTATATCATCTGAGCCCTTCATAGACCTACAAGCAGCTGCTTCTGTAAATTGGGAATCCTTTTTTAATGGCTTTCAAATGATATAAGAACATGATGAGTACTGGGTGCTACACTATGTGTTAGCAAATTGCATTTAAATAATAAATAAATAGTGAAATAAAAATTAAAAATGGTATAGGAACACTAAGCTAAAATCTGGGATCAGTTCATTTAGAATAAGGTCTAAATGCAGCCATAGATAGGCACAGCAAAATTCTGGTTATGAATAAAACTTCATCTTAGATGATGTTGATAAAATTCACTCAGTCTAATATTTCCACATTAACTCATTCAGCAAACATGCACTGAGCACTCAGTGTGAGCCAGCTTCTGTTCCAGGAGTCGGGGGTACAGTCCCCAGCTCCCAGCAATGCCCCTACACACCCTTTACCAGCAGCAGGACCCAAAACTCAGCAACGAGTCTGACAGCACTCTGTTAGTGTAGTGATACTTGCCAAGTATCCAGGGACCAAAAGCTGAAAGGAAAAGTGAAGCAGAGACATGAGATGACTTTGTGGATAATCCAGTTGAGAATTGCTTTTGGGAAGTGCAGCTCCCAAACTGCCCACATCATCTGAATCATTTATGCCCTCTTTCCTCTGACCATAGTGTGCTAGGCATTTTGAGAAACACCAGGACAAACAAAAGTAGTAATTCCTCTTCTCCAGAAGAAAACCTAATCGCACATCCTCTTGTTTCTAATAGGGTTCTAAAAATCTAAAGTCGTACCAGGTTTGCAAAGTGATAAGTATGATTATCTAAGAATAAGCTGTTATAAGACATCTTACTTATGTGAGATTTTCTTCTTTTTTCCTTATGAAAGTTTACCAATAAAAAAAAAGTTTACCAATTGCATTTCTTCATTAAAGTTACTCTTTTAGGGGCACCTGGGTTGCTCAGTGGTTGAGCATCTGCCTGTGTCTCAGGTTGTGATCCTGGGGTTCTGGGATTGAGTCCTGCATCAGGCTCCCTGTGGGGAGTCTGCTTCTCCCTCTGCCTATGTCCCTTACTCTCTCTGTATTCTGTGTGTCTCTCATGAATAAATAAAATCTTTTTAAAAAACTAAATAAAAATTTAAAAAAAATACTCCTGCAGAGTTATCATGTTATAATCAACAGTAAATGACTTAGTAGTTTAGATTATGACTAATGAACTTTTAGCTACTCAAGAATTTATTGAGTACTTACTATGTGCCAGGCCCAAGAGACACAAAGTCTGAGTTGTGGGTGTCAGGAAGGGCCACAATCTAATACATAATTACACAGTATAATAAATGCAGCCATATAAGGATGTCACATAAATACCAGTGACAGGGTGTGTGGCCACCTCCATGGGAAGGAAGGCGTTTGCAAAAGTTTTGAAAATCCAAGTATTCATTAGGTTGCCAGATGAAAAGACAAGCTGTAAGCATCCATGGAGTGCTGACAGAGTAATTATTACCATCTGAGTTTATATCCTACTACTAAGAGTCTGAATTGAAAGACACCTAATAGGTCTTCTGTTCCAGCATCCTAGTCAGAAAATCCGTGACAGGGAAGCAGCGTGACTGGTATGTAGATTTTTCAGTGGTGGTCTGGGACATGGCTTCAGATTCTTCTTCCAAAAGTAGTAGGGGTGAGAGGCAGAATGAAACTGCCAGGGGCACCTGCTCATCGTTGTTGTTTACTTTATGTATTTGTTTACATAAGTTTTCACTGGAGAAAAATATAGTCCCACCACTGAAAAACACTGGCAGAGTAAAAAGAGCATAGGCGGGATCCCTGGGTGGCGCAGCGGTTTAGCGCCTGCCTTTGGCCCAGGGCGCGATCCTGGAGACCTGGGATCGAATCCCACGTCAGGCTCCCGGTGCATGGAGCCTGCTTCTCCCTCTGCCTATGTCTCTGCCTCTCTCTCTCTCTCTCTCTGTATGACTATCATAAATAAATGAAAAAAAAAATTAAAAAAAAAAAAGACTTTAAAAAAAAAAAAGAGCATAGGCCTCTGGGTAGCCCCATATTTGCGTGCTTAGGCAAATGAAATGAAATTATTTAATGTAGGAGAAAGTAAAGCGTAATGCACTGAGTACATTCAGATTATTTTTGTCATCTTGTTATGATCTCTTTGGACCTTAGTTCCTTCATTTAAAAAAATAAGGGTATTTCACCCAGAAATCTCTCAAGTCCCCTGTAGCTCTACAGTTATATGAGTTTGTGATGATCTGTCTTCTCTTGACTGTTTCTGAAGACAAGAATGTATTTTCAGGGTACTCTTCTCTGTTGCTTTCAAAGAGACTTAATGCTAGAATTAGAGCATCTTATTTTGTGAGTAACAACTAGTCACTGGTTTTATAAATTGCATATACTAGCACACAGAACCAAAACCACATTGTTCGTAGTATATAGACACTTCAGTAGCTAGTGATGGTTTTTTTGTTGTGCATATGCCCAAAGTCAAATGCTTCAAATGTTGCTTTTAATGAAATATTTATGTTCTTTTGGTAGCCAGAAGTGCAACTTGCTGAAGGCTTTGATGTGTTCATGCCTAAATCACAGCTGGACTCTATATTGTCAAACTACACTCGCTCAGGAAGCCTTCTGTTTAGAAAGCTGGTGTGTGCATTTTTTGATGACAAGACTTTGGCTAACTCCTTACCCAATGGGAAGAGGAAAAGAGGACTCAATGACAACCGGAAAGGACTAGACCAAAATATTGTGGGTGCAATAAAAGGTTGGTCTGCATCATTTCATTTTATGGGTTCTTTGTTGAGCTTTGCCTTCATTTTGTAAAGATACAGCTGAAACTGCAGTCAGCTAACCAGAGGCTAATTTAATTTGCCCCTGGCAGTTTACCCAACTGGTGTGGCTTTGGGGTATATGAGCTCTGCGACTCAGCACCCCAAATATCACTAGGATTTGGTATTTTAAGGTGATGTTGACTTGTTAAAATCATGATTTCAGAGCCAGTTTGTCTTGCTGCAGAACCAAAAAGTTTTTTCTTAATTGTCTCTTAAGATGAAAGTATCCTTCTCTCTCAGTAATTTCTAAGAACTTCATCAAAACAACTTTGACTTCAGTTTTTAGTTATAAATAAGAATAAAGCTAGGATACTTTTTGGAAAATAAAAGAAAACAGTCCTCTCCAAAGTTCGGAAGCTGCTTTACCTAGGTCCTGGCTTCTAAAGACATTTTAATTGTCAATGAGCCCACTGTGAAGCCACGCCCTGCGCATGTCCACCTATTCCGGGCCTACTCTGCTCCCTCTGGTTTTGTGTATGGAGTCACGCCAGTCACCTGGAAAGAAAACCGTGAGTCTCTCCCACTTAGCACTGTGAACACATACCTGAGCTCCATTAAAAAAGCCACATATGCATATATGAGTTCATTTATATCCAGTTACACATCCTAGACCTATTTGTTAACTTTAAAACGTCCCTACGTAGGACTCTGACAAATGTAATTTCGGGTAATAGAAGTACTTAAATGTTATTTTCAAAAAGAACGTAAATGAATTCTCCAATGTAAACACAACTACCATGAAAATGGAATTTGAGATCAGGCCTTAATTTACACTAAAATTGCCGATAAGAATGTTCTTCACTGCCTCGTTCCTGCCTGGCTGGGGTTGTGGCCTGGGACTAGACATGGAGAGCCTTCCCTCCCCACTCCTGCTCCCCATTAGCTTGCAAAATGCATAAATGAATTTAATAGTGCTTAAAGAATACTTGGAAAAACCCGCGATTAACTTTACAAAATAACGTGATTTTTAAATGACGTTAGCAAGTACCAAACACCCTTTGTTCGTGGCCAGAAGGATCTAAGCCTTCACTAACAGAAGATTTTTCATTCTCCAACAGAATTTTTTCACTTAAGGTGACAGTTGAGTTGTATTAAATAAGAAAAGCTGCAGAGATACCACAATCTGTGTCATTTCTGAAAAGAATGATTCAGCCTGAAGTGACAGTAAAAACAAGATTACTGAATTTGAAAAATGGTCAGTGATGTAAGTGAGACCAAGTGAAGTCAAGAAGGGTCCCATTGCAATTTGATGTAGCTGGAGCCTTCTGGAAACATGAAGGTCAAAGCTGATGATGCTTTTCATGATGAGGCTCTTAGACACATTGAAATGTAGTCAGAAATTATTTTAATTTCCTTTTTTTTTTCCAGGACAATGTATTAACAGTATGAAAGTATTTGGAAATCAGGGAACCGTAAATGACCATGTTCCATTTTAATGATAGGAGAGGAGTTACCCTAATAATAGATGATAATGAAATATATCATTACAAGTAGAGTGATAGGAGTTTATTCTTCCATTTTCAGTTGAGACTGGACATCCTACGATAGTTTGAAAAAGTATATTACACAGAGAATTAGAGAATATGCCTTTATTTTCTTCACAGCCCTACTCTTTAGCTAGAAATAAAAATGGTTAACGAGGCTTCCACTCCTAATACACAATACAGATTATTCAAATCAAAGAACTTAAATTTTCCATACACTTCCTTTATTGTTGAATTATGTCTGGCATTGAAATTCTATTAAAACAACAAAACACTTTAAAACAGATAGAAACCCAACCATAAGCACCAACTTAAGTCAACAAATATCATATATTCACTTATTTCCTTGTAGTATTTACTCATAAATGTTTATACTTTGGTCTAGATTTTTTCCCCTAATTATAAAAATAGTATACGCTTATAAAAAATCCAGACCGTAGGAATATATAGAAAGCTGAAAGGCCTCCATAATTCCTACAATATTTTCCCCCTAAAATCTTTATTCAAAGTATGACAATGATATCAGATTTATCATTCTTAGAAGGATATGCTGTTTGTAATGGTCAGCCAATATTTTTACCTGATTTATTCTGATAATTTCTCATAAGCACCCCGAAGACAAGCTCTGTGTTAAATATTTTTTTACTTCTTTTTGTGCTTCACTAAGAGCTTTACATATAGTAGAGTTTCCATCAATACATGTTGGGTGAGTGAACAGACATGGGTTTTTCTTTTTTATCTTGACTTTGGCCTTTAGTAGTTGACAAGAACTAAATACCCACCCTTATATCTTCTCCCAACCAGTTTGAAATAATTGACATCAAAATGTTGTAAATATTTACCAGTTAATAAAATATCAATGAGAGAAAAAAAAGAGGGGGGGGACCAAAATTCAGTATAAATTTGGTTACAACTCTCTCAATTTCCTAATACTTTTTTCCTTTACATATATAACCATACTTTCATTAACCCACGTATTATAATAGAAAGTGGTTCTTGAAAGTAGTTCGTAATTGAAGGTCTTATAATATAACTCTCCCCAGTTTTTCTTGCTATTTATTGGTAGAGATAGAAAGGGAAGTTTGCTTCCCTAACCCAAGTCTTTTGAATTGGAGTGATCTGGGAAAAAATAAAATGGTTTCTTTGTACATAATGGAGGCAGAGCTACTCATGTCACTATTGGTATCTGCCACATATTTTGACAAGATTTCACAAATCTTAAATACTGTCTTTCTTCTCTATCCTTTAATGCATCAGTACCGTATTCATTTCAAAAGTTCTACAACCTAGGAATATACAAAGACTGGTCGATTTTATAAAACATTAGAACTAAAAATAACACTAAGGGCTGCGTTCTGTTCCTTTTTTTTTTTTTTTTTTTTTTTGCATTCTGTTTCAAGTGAAGTGATTAGGTTGGGTAAAACAGCAGTGGCGGGAAAAGATGAACAAAAATCTAAAAAATGCTTATAAGTAAGAACAGAGGTGGGCTGAAGAGGAGTTTATTGGGGGATTATTAACAAGGTTCTTTGTAGTGATAATTAATATTCCCCATGACAGTATCTTGAAACTAAAACATAAGTCTCTTTGTAAAGATCACACTTTTCACATATTTTCTTCTGTTTTATGGTGGTTAACACTTAGTGGTAATTCATTAAAAATTCATTTATAAATAGGACAAAGTATTGATGATGAAAGGATCTTTAATTAGAAACAGTCACCTGAGCACTTTAGTTTAATGCTGGAAAGAAGCAACTTATAATCTTATTAAGTAGAGCCTTAGATTCCAGTGCTGAGGATAGTTTAGTATCTTGGATTTAATTCAGAATTGATTTCATGGCCAGAACATAGAATGGAGGTCAGTACCCAGGTACACTCTCCTCGCTTCATGCTATACCTGCTGGAGACCAGCTAAATCTAGATATCATATGCCAGGAGACAGTACAGTTTGCCTCAGTGAGAGTTGTCTAAATATTGTTGTACTCCTCGGATCTCCAGTGATGCTCTTCAGGAAATATAGTTGCTATAAAACAATTTTTAGAACCTGGATTATGGCTTTAAATTCAGCTTCATGATGATTAATTGAGAAAGTTTTATTACTATCAAACTGTACTAGATTCTCAAGTCTTCTTGCTTTCAAAGGAAATTGCGTACACCTGTCAAATGAAAGACCAGTCAACTGCTCTCAGTAGACTCTGTGCAACACACAAACACACACATAAACCCAAACTGTGACTCCCCTGGAGAGCAGTTCCCACCTGCAGGGGATCACAGCCTCCCCGTGAGGGAACACTCCTTGGTTGGTGGTCCTCCAGAAACTTAATATGCCTCTCACAAGACTAGAAAGCCCACCTATGGTCAGCATCACCATCTCAGAGGCTCTGCCGAGCTGGCCACCAAAAACCTTGCATTTTATCCCGACAACTCTGGGGACTTGTAGGGTCTATACGAGTTCTTTCAGAATACCTTTATTTTGCATTTTTATTGCACATCAGACTATTTTTTATTTGATCTCACAGAGACATAAATTAGTATGGTTGGGATGGGATATACCTCCAATTTAGTATTTATTTTTTGATGGCCACTTTTGTGGATCCTAAGAACTCTCCGTAAGATCAAGGACGGACCAGGAGCTTGGGTTTGAACACCCTCACAGAGTCGGTGATACCTTCATTTACAGGAGAAAAAACCGAAGCTCTGAGAAATTAAGTAACTTAAGGATAAATATGTAGTAGCTGGTAGAGCCAGGATTTGGTTCCAGGTCTGTATGGCTCCCAAGCCACTATCTAGCACAATTCTTTCCTTCTGAGAGGGATATCTGAAAGGAAAGAAGAGAGATAACCCAACCTTAAATTTCAATCTTAAAATTTAGCATTTTTGGATTTTTTATGAATTCCAGTAGGAAGGTGGCTATACAAATTACTTAAAACGACCAGTTGGTTACTGTGTATGCAAAGCATATTCAAAGAGAATTTCTGGATAAAAGGCAGCAGCTATACCTCAGTTTACTCAGCAGCTTCAAGGGCAGGTCTTCCCTTAAAGCTAGTGATAATTGGTCCCATCATGCTAGGGAGGAGAACTGAAGTGCCATCCCTTCCCTAAGGAAAAGAGACACTTCTGAGACTCTCCAGTACACAGAGCTTGGAAGTCACACTGCATGTAAGTAATTTTACGAAACTGTCTGTAAATTAAATTCTAGCTGAACTGTTTGGCAATTGAAACCAATTGATGAATGCTTTAATTCAAGAATCCTTTTGGAAGATGCATAATCATTTGTTAATTTTTCTGTTCATATTTTTACATAACAGATCAGCTTAAAACAGGATAAACTGCATAATATATAACAGCAAAATAATATGTAACAACTCTATAATTACTTCACATACATAGCTGTCTCTCGGCTCGGGAACTCTCATGTAGTTGTGTTGTTTGTATTTTCTCACTTTTTATGAAGGCCCAGTGACAGATAAGTGATACTGAAACTTGGCCAGTCTATGTGTAAAACCTGGTATGTTCAACCCTTTCCATAGTGAGTCCCATATTTCAGTTTCATGTCAGGATTACCTGGGATATTGGTTCAAAATTCAGATATCCGGGTCCCATCCTCAGAAGCTGATTCAGTAGGCATAGGGTAGTCCCAGAAATCTGATTTTGGACCCTGACACAGGTGGTTTCACACCACCTTTGGAGAAACCATGCATGCCATCAAGTTCCTGCTGCTGATGGCTGATTCTAACATACAACAGCCCTCCTGTGAAACTCTCATTCCTCTGTTCCTTAAGAACAGCCCTTTCTCTGAAGGCTGCCCTACTTCTCTCCTGCAACAAATGAGAAGATAGCATGTGTCGAAGGCTCTCTCCTTTGCACCTCTTGAACTTAAAGTTACTTGTATCTGTTGTATTATGCAAGGTTCCTGGTTTTATACAAGCCTGCCATGCCTCCCCAAGACATCCCTGAAATAACTGCCTAGTTTACCAAAGTGGCAGAAAGGCTCTTCCAGACCTCAGCACGACTCTCACATCTGGATCACTAAACAAATGCTGTAGAGTTTTCCATATGGCCTTCTCACTAAAGGCTTGAAGAAAGCATGGTCCCCATTCTTGGCAAGCTGGCAGCCAGTCTCCTCAATTGCAGGTTTGGAACACTTGTAGCCAACTTTGACACCAAAGACATGGTCCATGCTGCTTCTCCAGTACTGAAGAAATCATGAGAACCCCAAAACCTTCACACTACCATTGTCCTCACAAACACAGAAGTCATCAACAGGCATGACATTTCTGTGAATACCACCAATGTTAGTGCCCACCCACTGGGAGCCAGGAACCAGTGACTTACAGAGGAGGAAGGCAAGGCCTCTGACCTTAAGGAACGTACAGTGCAGTGGAGCTTCAGACATGGAAACAATGAGCCATAGCACAGAACCATACTCCAGGACAGGACAAAACACATGTCAAAGCACCCACTTGTGAATAGAGGGAGAAAGCACAGAGGATGTACAGCCCTGACTCTGAACTAGACTTTGAAGAATGAGAAGTATATCAAAGAAAAATGG
Source organism: Canis lupus dingo (assembly GCF_003254725.2). NCBI lineage: Eukaryota > Metazoa > Chordata > Mammalia > Carnivora > Canidae > Canis > Canis lupus. The sequence continues at coordinate 21,579,483 of NC_064244.1, forward strand.
TGGAAAAGGTTAACCACAGGATAAGTTTAATGCAGCTTACATTAAACAAAACATTGGGTGAAAGCCTTTTGCCCCCAGAGCTGTTTTAAGTCTGCTCTAAGTTGATGGGCCTTGAGTCCTCACCAACCTGTTTACCTTAAACTATTTAAATTCCTGTGAATATAGGTGCCGGGAAATATACCCCAGGGGTTTTTGGCCAGAGCTGTGCTGCTTGAATTTTCTTCCTGAGCCTCCGAAGGCCTCATCCCAGACCTGATGAATCAGAATTTGGGGTGTTTGGGCCACAGCAAGTCAGAAGCCTGTCTCTGCTTTGTCACTGGTCTTCCATAAGCTCAGAAAAGGAATCTCGCCTTCCTCCAAATTAAAGATCCATCTGCCTGCTACATAAGGAGCAAGTGGAAGTGTGGGGAGATTTGTTAAGAAGGTTGTGGCTTCTCATGGCTCTTTAATTCAGCCTCTCACATAATGGGCAGGAGCCGGTTGTGGGCTAACTCTCGAGGATTCAACTCTAACTCCCAGTCACTGAATTCTTACAAAGCCTGCATTTTAATACCACTGCTAGAGTTGAAAAAAACAGCCTCCTGTCAAAAGAGAGAAGTTTCTGTAGCACAAACAGGCCACTCCAGCGTGACTGTGCATTGCACAATGTTACGGGCACCCTTCCCGTTGTTGATGTTGTCAACTTGTATATTTATTATGACAGTGTTCTGGCAGACGCAAGGAAATTGTCCTGAGGAAGGGGTGCCTTCCTGGTTTGCACCATGGCACCGTACAGGCCAGCCATGGCCCTGGAAATAGCGGTGTCTTCTGCATTACCCATCACCTTTCTTGTGTGGCTCCCCCAGTAATGTGGCTGATCCAAGGTGCTCACCAGCATCATAAGGCAATAATGCCCCACCCCTGTTCTTTCCCATTGTAGGGGAGCAGAATTGTATAAGAAGTAAACAGTTGGTCAAATACATTCCTTGTACCTTTTCTCCTGGGCCTATCGTGGGCACCAGTAATCTGACAAATGTTCTGATTCCGTTCCATCAACAGTTACTATTGCATACAAGCTATGCCCCAAAAATCTGAGAGACTCAGGAATTGATGCTCGCTTGAATTTCTGCCCTAAAGGCGCGCATGCAGATGATCATGGAATACTTCTCGTCCCTGTAGTACTATGGACTGATGGTAAGCCCACACAAAAAAACTAAGAGTGTATGTCAGCTTCCATTAAGGAAACCCCTTGAAAATCCATAGACCTTCATTTAAAATTGAACTGAAAGCGGTCATCGATTTTGGCTGCCTTCAAGACATCTTTGTCTAAAAGCAAGCATGCATCTATCCTGTTAAAAGCACTCTTAGAAGAGAGGCTGCCTCTGGAAACTAGTCCTGTCTTCCCACAGGCTGCTCCTGATGCTCACGTCTCCCGTTATACTGACTGTTTCCGTGTTCTTCTTTCTCGCATCTGGCTCTTAGGTTTTGATGCCTCTCCATGGTCAGCTCCTGGTGTTTCTCTGAACCTTCGCCTCCTCTCATCAACCATGTACCTTTGATCATAGAACAAATCCAGTGGTCGTTATTTTAAGCAGACCCCTCCCACACCTCTTCTTCATCACCACCCGTACCATCAGCTTAGCCATGTGCAACTAAGTGGGGGCCAACCCTAATGAGAAATGTGCACAGAAGCCAGGAGCAAATGAGATCATTGACAGTGAGAGCTAAGATATGCAGAACATTCCAGCTTCATTGCAGGGCCTGGGCCTGGCCTCTTTTGAAAGAGTCAAGTGTGTCCTTCTTACACCCACAGTACACACCCTGAATGGTGGCCTGGGGCTTCGGACATAACACCCCCTCACAACCACACTGTTGGTAGAGGCATCAACATTCTGTTTCTTACGTTTGAAAGCTCAGAATTTTCATTAGCGCCTTTTTGCCTTTGCCCCTAATCCTGCCTGCTAACCCAGCCTTGTCAGTTCTTTGGTCCCTGCTCCCTCGTCACTGGTCTCTAGCTTCTGTGACAGCATCCTAATCCAGCTGGGCATCACTTTGTCCTTGCTGGTCTGGAAAATCTCTAAATATCCTCCCTCCCCTGCATTTCCCACTCGAGTTCCTGCTGTATTAGCATGTGGCCAAATAACACTTCCTTATAAAACTTCCTGACATTTCCCCTACCTAACTGGTCTCTGCCCGTTACATCAAGTCCAAACTCTGGCTCTTCCAGACTCTACCTTACTGGAATCTCTCTCCTTGCAACTACCTGTCCCAGTGTTCCTTCCAGGTGAACCAGCCCACTGTGGACACTATTCCTCGGGCATCACATTCTCATTGTGGACTTTGAGTCACGCTATATCCCAGGGCTACAATGCTCTTCCCTCTCTCTCTAAACAAATCTAACCCTTCATGGCTGAGCCCATGTCTCATGGCCTCTACAAGGGGACTTTCCCCAGTGTCCCAGCCTACACGGATTTCTCCTTTCCATGTCCCAGCCTACACGGATTTCTCCTTTCTCTGCATTCCTGTAGCACACATTACCTTTGTGTAGTTTACCTTAACCCTTTGCTTTGCTACTCATGGTTTATGTGGAAGATGACAATATCAGTTATTTCCCAAACCATGACACTTAGTAGAGTGAAGATAGTGGTCTTAACCATTTCACCGGGAAAACAGGCACTTTGAACCGTCCCGGATAAATCAGGGTATGTGACCATCCTATTTACATTTGGACATCTTGTCTTCTCAGCAAGACCACAAGCCCCTGTGGGCCAGAGATCACTCCTAGATTTGCTTTGCCTGTTCCTCAGCATGTGACACGGTGCCACTCACATAATCAATGATGAATAAATACAGGAAGGGAGGAAAGAAGGATGGAAGGAACGATGTGGTCAGTGTATCTTCACTGAAAAAGGTGGTTTCTTAAAAATGCAAACACAGCCCCACTACATTGGATGCACACAGGGCATGAATAACAGGATAACTACACAGCTTCCCTGTGACAACTCAGTGGAGGCAGAATGTAAGTCTGAAGATGAGAAGAAACAATGCCAACAAACAAATCAAGTGGTGCACAGCAATCGGGGCTGGTAGAAATCCTGTGAGTGAGAAGCATCAAGGTGATCCCGAATATCAAACCTGCCCTGTATGATGGAGGCCCTGAGAGCTCTGACTTCTGTTCAGTGTCACAGCAGTGTCCCCCGTATGCATCATGGAAGGAGTAGCATGTCGTGCTTTCATTCATACCAGAGAGTAATCATCTTTAAGATGTTAATAATGGTGCTGCAGGACTGTGATTTAAATAAACCCCATAATGCAACCCATAAGCAGGCTCAGTGTGCCAGTGTTCCGGTTTTTGCCATCTCAGGACTTCTGGATACCTCAGTTTGCTTATCCATCCTTGTACTCATCATCATGGCAACATGGTGCCTCGACGGTATCAAAGAGAACTTCTATATTGTCAGCCTCAAAATGTGAGCCTCCAAATTCTCCTAAAGCCGATCTCAATTAGAGGGGGGCTGTCACCATTAAAAAAGAACGGGAAACAAAAGCCTAACTCTGAGGTATCAGCCTGTCCTGACACCCAGTGTCATCACCCTGATGTCACACCACCACACAGCACCCATAGGCCAGCAGTGGCAGGCATGGTGGCAAATGTACTGATCCTCATAGGTGAGGCTCTATTGCTACCACTGCCCTCCTAGCTCATCACTCTCATCCTAAATACCTTTGCCATCTCTGAGTATAGGTGGCTGTGAGGGACAGGACAGTACCTGAACTAATAGAACATGCCCTAACTTACTCTGCTACCGTGGACAAAGCTTCCAAATTTACTGGCCAGGGCATGAACCCAGGACCTCATGGGAATGACTTCGAAAGTTCATATTGCACAAAACCTGGGCTTTAAAAAGGAGAGAAAAAAATCAGTACTTTCTCATCATTTATATGCAGAGCAGACAAATCTAGAAGCGCCCCGTGCAGCAGAGCTTGAGTAGAGGGAGCGTTGGTGTGCGAGCGGTCTTTATGCCACTTGCCCGACTTCTTGAACTGATGATTCTCTCAGCTCTGCTCTAGAAGATAAGTGAGTTACACTATTTCCAAGATGCCTTCCAAGTAGAATTTCCATAAATCTGTGATTCTGAAACATTTTTCTTTGCCCAGAAAAGGGAGTAAATAGCAAAACACCATTACAGCAAAACTGGTTATTATCCAGACCTTAATATTTCACAGATATAATTTATTCCCTTGAAATATACCAAACATGTTAAACAAACATGTGTTGTAGCAGCGAGCCAAAGAAAAGTGTTAATCATATCTCCCACTAAGTTGTATCATAAATGAGCTCTGCTGAGGGCTCTCTTAAATCGAAGTAAATTTAAAATTAACTTTGCTTAATTTGAGAAACCACTAAAGGCACTTTCTTTTAGACAGAGATGCCATTGTGGCAAAAGCAAGACAAGGGATATTGTTCTTTTCTACCAGACTGCTCTGGCCTCAAATCTTTGAGAATTGCTGTGATTAAACAAGATTGCTGAGACCTCAAAGTCCCACCAGTTTGGGGATAGTGAAAGGAGCATTGTGGGTATAGACTTAACTTCTGCCTCTGCCACTAAGGTCTTGAAAGACGACCTTCTCTTGGGGGGGGTGGGGGGGTGTTGGCTAATTTTTAGAAGTCTCTCCCAGTTCAGAAATTCTATGGTTTGGTAACTTTAGTCCAGATTCTCAGAAGTAAACCTAGAGAATTAAAGAAATATGACTGTGAATCAATCTTACAGATACCAAGGGCCCCTTTCATTGCAGCCATGAGCTGAAAGTTCCAGCCCTGATGGTCCTTATGGTCATCTTTCACCCTACTTGACCAGAGGGCCTGCCCCACAGTCTCCTGCATAGATAATCCAGGAGGATATTCTCATTTCATCAATGGATGCATTCTTGTTTGCTTTACTGTATTTTCTTAACTCATAACTTAAAGATTTCATTTTTAGGTGCATTAGTCAATGAACTTTGCTAAACCTTACAGTTAAATGATCTTCAGGGCTTAGTGTGACCTCAAGACCTGTAGCTCTTTACTGAAGAAATTCTCTAGTTCTTTCAGGTTAAGTCACAGACCAGAGAAAAAAACGTTTCTCGGGTTATTCTTTCATGAATTGCTGCCTGACACGTGCCAGCCACTGTGCACCAGGGAGCCACGGCCCCTGCCCTTGTCAAGTGCAGAATCTCATCACTACATGTTGTTATTTTGAAAACCACTGGATGATGAACTCGGGGAGGCGGTGGGTGCCTTGCCTGAGACGGTCACATTTCAGCTGGGGGGGTGGTGGTGGATGACACCTTCTCCCTGCTACTCCCAGCAGACAGAGTACTGAGTCTTCACCCGCACCCCCCCCCCTCCAGAGAGAGTGGGCGTAAGGAGCGGACTTGAGGTCCAGTCAGAAGTGATGTCATCCCAGCAACATCGTAGGAGAAACTCTGATTGATTCGTAGGCTGATGAGAGCATGGCATGGATTCGTTTTCTCCCCACCTTACCATGGAGGTTTAAAACAGGTGTTATATTGACTTCATGCCCATCGTCTTTTTTTTTTTTTTTTTTTTTTTTTAAGAATCAGAATGTTCAGGGTGCCCTGGGGGGCTCAGTCGGTTAAGCACCTGCTCTTGATCTCAGCTCAGGTCATGATTTCAGCTCAGGTGGTGAGAATGAGCCCTGCATGGGGCTCTGCGCTGGGTATGGAGCCTGCCTAAGACTTCCTCTCCCTCTGCCCCTCCTCCTCCTTAAAAAAAAAAAAAAAAAAAAAAAGAATTGAAATGTCCTTCTCCCATCTCCTTTCTCTTTCTCCCGCCCACTCCAGAGTAACCTGAAGCTGTTGTGACTCTTTCTCACGTTTTCCTACATTATTGCTTAAGCGTGTGTCCGTAAATCACCTGTCCTGTCTTGTAAACTTATGAATCCACATACAGAGCCTCTTCCTGTACTTCTGCAACTTTCCATCCGTTTCCCCCCCCAGATTTATCCATATTTTTACATTATAAATCCTGTTTGTTTATTTTAACTGCTAACCACCATATGAATAAAGCAATTTTTCCACAGTCTGCTATTAAGGGACAGTTAGAGTGGTTCTTGTGCACGATTACTGGTGGCAACAGTCACCTTTGTGTTTCCTGGGGCTCATATATGAGTTTCTCCAGGGGACACACCACGGAACCGAGCCACAGGGTGTGAGCATCTTCAGCTTCATTAAGCCTTGCCGAATGGCTCTCTGATGTGACATATCACTTACATATCCACCAGCGGCGAATAAGAAATCCTATTTTTCCTCATTTTTGCCAACACGTGGTTTTAACAGACTTTAATTTTTCCAGTCTGATTGGTCTCTAGTGACACCTCAGTGGTGGATTCCCTGATTGTTACGGTTGGCCATCGTTCCATATTGACAACTATTTGGTTCTTTTCCTCTGTGAATTTCTATCCTTTCTCTCTCTCCAATAGGCCATTGTATTATTGTTGACTTAGATGAATTCTTTTGTCAGTTGCATGTGCTACAAATGTTTTCTCTTATTTTCTAGCCTGTGAAAACCTTGCATGTGATCTCTTTTATCACACCAAAGTTTAGATTTAACAGCCAGACAGACTACTTTATGCTTTGTGGTTGGTTTTGAGGTTGACGGGGCGGGGTGGGGGGGGGTTGCCCATTTCAAGAAATTCTCCCTACTATATTATATAATGGTATTCCTTTAAGATTTTTTTTATTTTTTTTTAAATTTATGATAGTCACAGAGAGAGAGAGAGAGAGAGGCAGAGACATAGGCAGAGGGAGAAGCAGGCTCCATGCACCAGGAGCCCGACGTGGGATTCGATTCCGGGTCTCCAGGATCGCGCCCTGGGCCAAAGGCAGGCGCTAAACCGCTGCGCCACCCAGGGATCCCTCCTTTAAGATTTTATTTATTTTTTTTATTTATTCTCTGTGAGAGACAGAGAGAGAGAGAGAGGCAGAGACATAGGCAGAGGGAGAAGCAGGCTCCCCAAGGGGAGCCTGATGTGGGACTTGATCCCAGGACTCTGGGATACAACTTGAGCCTAAGTAAGACACTCAACCACTGAGCCACCCAGGCACCCTTATATAACGGTATTCCTGATTTTTTCCCCAACAAAGATTTAAAGTTTTACCTTTTATATTCAGATCTTTCATCCACTTGGAATTTACTTTTGCCTAAAATGTGAGGGAAGAATTTAATTTGTTTTTCTCTCTGAGCAATCAATCATTTTCGCACCATCCTTTTTTTTTTTTTTTTTTTAACATGAATCGTCATTCCCCCTTGGTCCTATACTGAGGTCGCACTTTACCTGTTTACACTTGGTCTTTTGTCTGCCTCTGAGCCAGTGCTACAGTTTTTATCAGGTTGGCTTTGCCGGAGTTTTTAGTATCTTACGGCTTGTGCTCTCCTTCCCCCTCTCCCTCCCCCCTCCAGACTTCCCTTCTGCTTTCATTGCTCTTCTTCCTCAGCTGTGACCTGTAGTAATTCTCAGTAAAGACTGAGGGTTCGTGGGGTGAGTTATTTCAGTCTCTGTTTTGATCATTTCTTTACTTCACCCTCACGATCGACTGGCATGGAGTCCAGTGGAGTACTTTGCTCTAGACTGGGGGATTGTGTTTGCAGAGCGATGTGAAAACCTCCCACTGGCTTTGCAGTTTGGTTGCTGTTGTGGGTTTGCCATCAGTCTGTTCTGTAGTTAATCTGTCTTTTCCGTCTGGCTGCTTTTAAGATCACTTTGCCTTTGGTATTCTCTGTTTCCTTTATTATAAGTCTAGGTATAGATTCTTATGAATTTGCTTGGTGAACTAATTTGTAATTGTAATCATAGGGTTTGGTGGTCATTTGTGTGTAACCGATGGTGGATTAAGAATCAGCCTTTACTTGGGGCCCCTGGGCTGGGCGTCTGACTCTTGATTTCAGCTCAGGTCTTGATCTCAGGGTCATGGGTTCAAGTTCTGTATTGGGCTCCACGCTAGGCATGGAGCTCACTTTTAAAAAAAGGCGGGGGGAGGAGGAGGAGGCAGCTTTACTCCAGTGTGTATAAAATGTTCTCAAGAAGGCTCTTTTGGTCTCAAAGCACAGTGTCCCTAACACTCCCTTAGGAGGAAGCTGTTTTGTGGGGCTGCACAATAGATCTTGTGGGAACGGAGTCTGCATTTGGCCTGCCTTCCTCCCGAGACACTTGTCATACTCTCTGGCTCCCCTCTTCTCTCCACACATCACCTTCATCTTCCTCACCAGCTGGCTTCCTCCACTTCGTTTCTGCCCCCTGCCCTCCACAATTCTGGTTTGCAAGGTGTATCAGGGCTACTCACACCCTGAGGTCTCAGTTTTGTAGCTACTGCTCAAGCCCTCATTCTCTCATTGCTTGCTATTCTGAAAAGCTCATCCTTTTGTGCTATCTGGGGCTTGGCTTCCCTTAGGTCAAGTGCCCATCACTGCCGTGGCCAAGCTGACGGCACTTTGGCAGCAGGGGCTAAGGGGGCAGTGAGGGTCGATTTCCCAGAGGCATCCTTGTTGAGCCTGGCTAGGTGTGTTGAGCCCACACCATCCAACTGCCTTTGCTTCAACTCAAACCTTCGGTTTAGTTTTCACTCCAGCACCTTGGTTCCAAGAAGTGAGAGTACTGGGTTATGACATCAAAGGTTTCAGATACTAGAAAGATAATCCCTCCCACACACGTTAATTAATTGCATCGTGATTTATTGATCAGTCCCTTGTAGGTTTAGTTATTGTGAGCTAGTTTCTCAGGCATGAACCCCTGGGTGATCTGATAAAACCAGTTTTGCTGCACAGCTGAGATCCAATCCATAGAGCAGTAGCACCTGCCTCAAGATCTAGAGCACCAGAACACCCTGCAGCATCCACCAGCCCTTCTAGCTCTTTCCCTTTCTCTTCTGGTACCTTAACTTCCATATCTCTCGTGACCTTAAGAAACTATTGGAATGGGTATCAAGCCTACAATTTATGGATTTCGGTTGTCCCCATGAACTTGGGAAATGAAGTTTTATTATCCTCAAGAAAAATATATTCTTTACTAGAGCCATGTCAGATGTGGACCAGAGCCCTCAGTCTCAGAGTTGAAAATGCCTATCCACCCATCCTCCCCAACACCTAGTTTCCTTCACCCTCCCTTCCTGCAGGCCAACCATCCCCACATGATCTAGAAGGGCAGGTGATCTCATACACCCAACTCATCTGATTCGTCCTTCCTCACGTCCCCTGCCTGTGCTTCTCTTTTGTGTAGATGAAAGTAAGCTCAGTGTTCACAACATTCACAACATTAATTTAACTATCGATTTGCTTATATTTAGAATTCAATCATTATTCTTTTATAAAGTCTATATGCTCATATGTAACCTTAAATTAAAAATTATATAACTTACGTGGAAAATAATCCCTATTAGCCATGTGGTCGGGGCCTGGTTATTTAACCTGCCTGTCTTTTGATTTTGTCTGTAATGCAGGATCCCGCACCATCAGGTTACAGCAACCATTAAATGAGATAGATACATATTTAGCACACGGGAAGTTCTACATAATAGTTTCTAAAAGAGTAAAGGGAGGAGGGAGCCAGGGGAGGATGCTGGTGGTCTTCTGGTTGCTCCCAGGAGCAGCCCACAGGGAAACTTCCCTCTACTCCCACTGCAGGCTTGGCCCCCCGGGGTTCCCTCTCCTTGGCACAGCCCCAACACCCCACCAACCTACTTACTGACCTACCCCAGAGAGAGCCCTTTTTCCCACCCGCATCCCTGGCCCCTCTCATGCTTTGGGAGAGGGGCCAGTCCCAGGAGGACCGGCTGCAGTTCTGCTTGCCGTCCACCTTGATTTCTACGTGTCTGTTTGACCCTAACTTAAAATGGCACCACGAGATCAGAAGTGGGGCTCCACGAGATCAGAAGTGGAGCTCTCCACGGTCAGCCGTAGCCTTCTCTGCAGGTGCCATGGAAAAACCAAAGCTCTGCAGATCTCCCCCTGATTCTCAAAGTGTCTATGCGATCCAGTGGCTTCCTCTAACAATCCACCCCATATTTTGCCTTTCCCAGCATAGGGAGCCAGAAAAAAATCCAAATGAAGGGCCCTCTAGAAACCACTGTGAACAGATAGCCGTTTGGAGAGCACGGCCAGTCCCTGTGTTCTCAGCGTGTCACATTCAGACACACTATACGCCCCCTGCTCATTGATGATTACATTAGATGCTGCGTTTCCCAGGGAAGGCTCTGCTCAGCCACCACCAGCTTATTCATTATTTATATACAATTAAAGGGCATGGTTCAAATGAACACAAGCATATGAGAAAAGTCATTATTCATGTACAGATCAAATTGAACATTTGTCATTTCCCTGGTGACTTAACATACTCTTTGTACCTTGGGACCTCAAATTATATTAAGCACAAGAGATGCCTTAACTCTTTTATATAGCTTAATTGTTGCCTTTAATCTGCTGGCTCAGATTATTTGGACTTGTTTAAAATTAGTCCTTGCTTCTCCTTAATATACGAAAATAGAAAAAAAGAGGGAAATTTCTTTTTAGTACCTATTGCTTTCAAAGGATGAATGCAAATTGTTCTATGATTCTTAATGACCCACCATTAACATAGTAGGAAACCCAGTGCATTAATGCAATGCCTCTTTTCACATCATTACTCCTAATGGAACTGTTACCAGGATAATAGCTTGACCTTTAGCTATAGATTCAGACAGCAAAATATATTCTGCTTACTCAATACCTCTATTCACATAGCATATTGAGCATTTTCGGATCAATACAATGACAATCTTTTGGCCTTGTTCTAAGGCCTCATCTGCGCGTGTCACAGAGAAGAGGATTTCCTCTTCAGTAGATAGATCCAAGTTAAAAGTCTCTTTTAAGTTAGAATGTAATCCATGAAATAGAACTTCAGTAATACACCCAGTGGAAATATTTGGTGGTATAGGTATTTTTCGAGAAGCCTAATGCTGTTCCTTCAAAGGTCTCAGATACAGACCCAGAAGACAGAGATTTCCCCGGCTTCTTCTTAATTGTAAACGGATAAATCGTAACTGAAAGGAGAAAATAAATAACCAGAAACCATCACCTTTTTAGTGGGTGAGAAAATATTTAAGCCCAAGGTTAGATTAGAAGGATCTGCTTGGAAGTCCTTCACCGACTGGGAGAAGACATTCCAGAGCCTTCCCTCTGGCTCTCCTACACTTGGTCATTGACATGCTTGGTTGCCGGGAGTCCTTTTGATGTTGGCATAACCCACATCGACTTTGTAATTCGGAACCACCACTTTCTAGTGTGTGCTAATTTGGACACACGCATTTCACAATCTTAAGAGGGGTTGCTGTGGAAATTAATTATACAAATAATATTACAGGGAGGGAGATGTTTACCTGGTAAGATGATACATTCCGTCATTTTTGTGGTACACATTTTCTTATAAACTGCGCTAAATATAGTTATTTTCTTCTCTTCGTTAAAAATGGGTCTTCGAGAACCTTTTGGCAATTCTCTGCTTAGGAAATGTTACTGTGGGCATTTGGATGTAATACAGACTTGTTTCTTTATATTCCATGAATTAAAACTTCCTAAATTCATGAGCTATTATACCTGCTGCCATTAGAAACAAACCCGTGTCTGTTAAATATTTTTGACTTCTTGTTCAGTACAGGGCACTGTGGTTGGTGCTTTGAGGGAGACAAGATAAATGAAGACCCTTGAAGAGGTCTGTGATCTGACGTAGGAGACTCAAGAGCACACCTACGCCCAGGAATATCACTCCGTCTGCATCCCTTCCACATAGAGACCACCTACTTGCCCAGCCCACAGGCCACATACTGGGCAGCCTGGTTGAGTTCTCCCCATTCCTTACTTATGCTTCCTAGTCCTCCCCCTTCCTCTGCTCCGCTGGTCCTGGGGTGGACCCTTTCCATCAAGGCTCTTATCACAGCTACACGCCTTCCTCTCCCTCTGCTGGCCCCTTGAGTGACTTCACTGTCCTCACAAAAAATCCACCTGACCCCCTACCCACATCGTGTCCAGACCTCATCCGCAGTGACCATGCCTTAGCATGCTCATATGGAACGGCTCCACCGCTGATGCTTTATACTCCAGGGTGATATTCTCAATTGCCCTTACTCTATGGCACCTCCTTGCCAACCCCACTGATACTCCATTCCCTGATCCCCATGGATTTTTTTTTTTTCAAGCACAGGAGCCTTTTGCTTTCCTTCCATATGTGGGTAGGGAGAAGGGGAGTGAAGAAAGCAGAGGTAATTAAGTCCAGCTGGCATCTGCAAGTGCTTTATGTCCCTGACCTTCTGCCAGAACCGTCCAGCAGAATCCTAACCTGGACCAGGCCTACCATCCAGTGGCGCCACTCCCAGCTCAGAGCCGCAGGGTGCCGCAGGACTGTTGCCACCACAAGCATGTAGGCGTCTCTTCTGCTCAGCAGCCTCACATCCGACGTCTGCTGCTTTCCTATTCCTCTTCTTAGAAGCAATTCCAGATCTTTTCCATGCTCTCCTACCCCTGGCCACTGGGTCAGCGAGATCTTAGGGGCAATTGCTCCAACATAGACCCCTTCTAAACCCACCCTGTCTCCCATTCTGTCAGGGCTCAGAGGGGGAAGTCTTGCTCCTGTTCAAGGGCAGCCCCCATTTCCAGACCCCACCACCTCCCTTCCTCTGGTGAGGTTCCTGTAACTGTTTCCTTCCTTCTCCTGGATCCTGCCTGCCTCAGAATGCTGGCTGCTTCCCTCAGCCTGTAAACCATGCTCATGTCTCCCTAGCTTGCCATCTTACCCCTCTTTTCTTCCTTCCCCCACTGAATGCGGTTTTTGGGGAATGTCCTCTGTGGCCGCCCCACCACTCCCTTGAGGACCTCCGGGTGACACTTTGCAAACCGTGTGCCTGACACTCTCTTCTGCACATAGTAGACTGTTGTCCTTTCTCTTCATTAGTGCCACTCACTGGTCTTTACAAGACCACACTTCCCAGGTCTCCTGATTTCATCTATCCTGTGCCCCCCTTTCCTTTTGGCTGGGGCTCCCTCCGGCTCCATGCCTGGCCCAGTGCTCTGTTCATCCCGTATGTTCTCCTTGCCCAACATTTTTTTCTTGCTGTTCTGACTACCGTATAGGTATGCACCTCTCAGGCCCAGATCTTCTCCCTGGATCCCTTCCCTGAACTACAGGCTTCTGTGCCAAAATATCTGCCAGCGGTCCCCACAGGGGTGCTTTTACAAACACCCCAGATCAGCATGTCCCCAACTAAACCCAGTACAGCCCACCTTTCCCCTCAAATGTTCCCTTTCTCCCATGTTTACCAGGTCATAGGATTCACCAAAAATACCAGTTCTAGATACCGGTCTGGTGGTCTGGTCACCCCTGCCCCCTTCACTCGTGCTGCCCTGACTCAGAGGATCTCAGTGGCTTCCTCCAGGGACACCCCAGCTCCCACTCCCTTCACAACCAGCCTCCCCACTGCTTCTGGCCATCGCTTCCTGCACAACTGGATCCACTGCCTCTGTATGTGGCCTTCCTCCTCCTTTCAGATCATTTCCCTAGGATAAGTTTCGGGGAGTGAGAGGCTCAGGCCACAGGTATAAGGTTTTAAAAGCCTCTCATCATATTTTACCACCTTATTTCCCAAAAGGGTTTTGCCATTTATGCCAACGGTAGTGTTTGAATGTGCCAGGTCCCCACGAGCTTATCAATATTAAGGATTAGTTTCTAACATTGTTTTTCTAATTTAGTAGCCATAGAGTGTGTTTTGCAATTCTTTGGTTTATATATTAGCTGACCGGTTTTCCTACATACGCTTTGTCTATTTATCTATGGAGACTTTTGAAGTTTCACTTGTATTTGAACTTTTTTTTTTTTTTTTTGGTGGTAGTTATTGAACCATTTCAGTCATATTGAGCACAGCCAGCTTTTCTTATTCTGATGAGATGTTCCTTTTTCATTCAATAGAAATTTTACAGTTTTGTACGGCTGAATCTGTCAACATTTTCCCTTGTCATTTCTTTTTAACAGAAACCTTTAAAACATTAAAACTGCCAGTATTTTAAATACCAAGAAGGCAGCGTGAGGTGACCGCATGCTACGCCTTGTCCTTACGGAGAGCAGGTTGCACAGATGGGGTGTGAAAGTGCTCCAAAGTGGAGGGAAGCCCAAATGTCCGCAGCAGCGTGTGGATGGCTGTGTGGCTTTCAGAAGGCCACCGTCTTGTCTCCCTCTTGTCCTGCCACAACGCTCCCCACAGTTCGCTGGGTGCTCTCCTAGGTGCTAGCCCAGCACACGAGAGGCTAACAAAGTACAACCAGGACTTGCATTAAGATACAGCTGCATTATTATTTGAGTGCTGATTGAGTTAGTGGGAAACACCATGAGAATGCCATCCTTTTGTGTAATCTTGCATTACATTTTGTGTGATCTTGCCTGAGATCAGATTTAACAACAGTAATGATCCATTTGCTGAATTTTGTCATGGTGCCAGTAGTCCCATAAGTAACATATTCTCCTCTGCTCATATAAGACATGTATACATGGATGTAGAACAAATAGAGTGGTTACATCAGAACTACTTATTTTGTATAGCCAGTTGCATTTTGAAGCACCATACGCTGTATGTAAGCTGGGAGATTGGGTCCTGCCAATCTCCATCTTTACCCAAGGAACGTAGTATAGACACTGAAGACACTGAAGTTCCCACTGCGGAACTTAAGGCCTTTTAGAAATACACTTTTTTTTTTTCTTCTTAGGATAGATTCCTATTTCAGATCTGCATGCTTTATTTGTTAAAGTACTTAACAATATTTAACATTCTCTTTCAGTCTTCACAGAAAAATACTGTACTGCTAACCATGTGGATAAACTTCCTGGCCCAAGAGACTGGGTACAGATTCTACAGGATCAGATCAAACTGGCCAGAAGAAGGTTAAAAAGAGGCTCAGGTATGAATAAGCTGCAGGAAAAGAATCGCGAGAAGCCCTTTACTGAGTTCTTAGACGTCACAAAGTACAGTTCTCTGCTCTACGGCACTTCACTGTTTTGTCTTTTGAAGGAAAAGCTCTATAGAATGTGCGGCGGTTTTGCATTTTAAAGTCTTACTCAAGTGAATTTTGAAATTCACCTGAAGATTAAGTAGTAAAAATTACATCAAGTCATTTATTCTTACTAGTACAAACAAAGAAGATTGCTAATCTCATTTGTGGCCTTGTGCATCTTACCTGCAAAGCTGGACCTCTCTTTTGTGATCTGCTTCTATTTGCTAATGGTTTTTGTGTGTTTGGATCAGCATGACTTTATAAAAAGTACCAGTGGCTTGAGGTAAAAAAGATAAATAATAATAATCCTCCCACCAGAAAAACTGCATAGAATAGACAAAGGGATTTGAAGTCACATAGATATTATTCAAATCTGGCTCTGGTGGTTCTGAGATGATGTTACCAAGGTAAGTGAATGCCAGTTGAATTAGGACTATTTAGATTTGGTCATTTGGGGTCTCAATGACAGTTGGTCTATTTACCAGTAAGGAATTCCTCTGAAGTCAGTTTTCTGTCACCATGTAAGAATAATCATCTCTAGGAGGCCACAAATCTGCAGACTTTTTTTTAAGCAAACAAACAATTCCAGTCAAACCTCAGGATGCCTGGTCTGCCAAGAGCCTACATGCTTCCATAGCTGCAGAGCGTAGGTTTCAGAGACGGGCTCCAGACGCTGACTTGACCGTGGCACAGCGGGGTGGTGTGGAGGCCTGGAGGACAGCAGCTCACACGCGCGGGCCTGGGTCTCTGACTCATCCCTTGTGTGAACTCAGTGTCCTGGGCACAGTGAGGAGCCTGAATCAGCTGGCGGACCCCTGCCCCCAGTGAGGAGAGCTCCCCACACGGGCTGGGGAGTGCCTCCATGCCCGAGACCAGGGAGCAAGGGACCCAGTGCATCTCCAGTCCTCTTCTGTAAAGCAGCTATCAGGACTCTAAAATATTTAGCGCTAGATGATTTTTTTTTTCCATTTGCTTCCTTTAATACTAATTGATACTCTTTATAAAAAGCAGTGGGCCACGGCTGTCTGGCCATCTGTCGTTGGTAGAAATGTATTGTTGCTTTGGGCAGTAAGTTGTTGTGGAGCCCAGAAGGCCTGGCCTTCGGGTCTCTCCTCTGCTCTTCCCCAGCTGGCCCTTGGGCCAGTCAGTCCCCAGTGTCTGTGTCACAAAGCGGTTAGGAAGATAAAGCCTGCGTCCTGGTTGTTGTGAGGTTCCAGACCTATGTCATACGTAGGTGTCTTCATAAATGAACCTGGTGTGCCTTGTGAAAACGTCTGTGCAGCCGAGGAAGCATAGCCTGTGTGCTGGGTCAGGGCCCACACAGCCCACCGTGCCCCGTGGGCCCTCTGCTCCTGTTGTCCTAGCACAACTCTCACCTCTTCGCCTGTGAAGGGTTTTCAGGCTTGGATAATAAATAGATCATTTGCTTGCCCGGCCCCCGGGTCTCTCCAATCTCTCTGCCTCCTTTCTCTCCATCTACCAATGACCGTGACTGCACGTGAACACAGTGGGGTGCACTGGGAAGAATGGGCCTCACCTTCCGGCTCCCATCTGCCCATTACAAATTCCTGGGACCTTCGAGGAGCCTCGGTCTCTCCATTTATAGAGCAAGGCTAATACCTGCCTCGGGGCTGTTTTCAGTGTTAGAATCAGCCCGTGTCAGTATTGCCACTCACAGAGCCGACACATCATGCCCTTATCTTCCTTCTCTCTGCCAGCCCTGAACAAAGCACAGCTATTCCTCCATCCGTGCTGGTTCTTAAAACCACTGCTGGCTCTTTCTCCTGGACAGTGTTGGTCGGACTTCCTCCCAAAGGGGTTGCGTTGCCTTGGTCGGCTTCCCGTCCTGTCCACTTCAGAACCCGTTGCCTTTTGCCCTGTGGCCCCACACCAGGGCAGGAGCTCCTGCTGTATCCCCCGGATGATCAGATTCCTGTTGACGTTAACACTCTACTTGACCTGCTTGTGGATTTTGACTCCATGGGATCTCCTCCCTTGGGCTCTGGGGCTTCCCAGACTGATTGTCCTCCCAAGTCTCCTGCTGCCTCCGATCAAGTCCACGGCCTCTGCCTCCTGGGCCCGCCTCTGAAACCCAGTGGCTGGCTTTCCATTCTTGGTGCTGTTGTTATTCTCCAGCCTCACCCAGGACCTGAACTGTCCGACCATCGATGGCCCATCAGTGTGCAGCTCCAGATGTGGCCGTACCTGAGACCCTAGACTTCATTCTCTGAGAATTAGATCTGATCATGTCCCACTCCTGATGAGAGACTTCGCCAGCTTCCTGTCTTCCCCAAATACCATCCCTTCTACAGGCCCGTTCAGCATGGACCCAGGGCCCTTGACAGATGGCCCATCCTAGTCACCTACTCCAGTCTTAGGCCTGTGCATCGAGCCTCATCAGATACCCTCCTGTCCTGAAACGTGCTGGGCTCTCACACACATGCTTTCCCTCTGCCTGGGAGGCGGCACCTCCTCTCGTCACAGATCTTAAAGGTTACTTCCTCCTGGAGCCTTCAGAGGTAGCCCTGGCCCTTTGGTCTTCTGCCCCCAGAATAATGGCACTCCTGTGTCTCCCCCACTGACCATGAGATCCTCAGGAGCAGAGTCTGCATCTGCAGCGTGTTTCGATCCCAAGTATGTGGCACATGGTGGACATGCGAGAATATTCATTGAGTGAGCCAGCAGATCAGTCATTGGAAAGGAGACAATAACCCACAGTGAAGAGGTCTTACTGTTTAGCTGATCCTGGTCACATGAGACTCTCCCACCAGTTCCTTACTTAGCATTCAAGTACTTATTTCATGACCCCCAGAACCCAGGGGGCAGCATCCCTGAGCTCTGTCCCTGGGAATGAGGGACTCTCATTTCCTTCTCGGCCCCCTACATCCTTAGTCCCCTCTGTTTCCCCTCGTCTCCCTTCCTCCCACATAGGCTGTGAGTCTGGAGTCCCAGTGGCCTCACCCTCTTCAGGTAGATTAACTGAGTAACACTGAGGAAGATTAACTCCTGGCTGGTGGGTGTCTCACCCCTCCTTAGGCTACAGGTCTCTCCTGCCTCAGCCTGACTGGCCTCACAAAGGCCGCCTTTCATTACCTCAGCCTCCTTAGATGTCAGGCTCCAGGAAAGAGCTGAGGACGGAAAGTTTTGTTTTTTTTTTTTTTACAATTGAATGACGGGTGTTATCAAAAGACAACTGCCCAATAGAGTCCACAGCAAATAACCCCTTACTGAGCACTGATGCCACGTGGGGCGCCGTGTCTCCTCAGTTTCATTTCCCAGAGCAGATTTCACTTATTAAAGCCTGAATGGTGTTTTTGTTAGTAAGTATTAGGTTGGCCCTGCCTTGGTGGTCTGACCTGTTTGGGTATGTCAGGACTCTATTTACCTATTGGGGAAATTGTTGAAGCCCCCGCCCAGATCAAAGACACTAAGTAGAATAGTCAGGCCTGAGAGAACGCTGACATCTGCCGCAGCAGAGACCTGACTTTAATGCTCTGTAAGCCCAGAAGAGAACAAAAGGCCAGAGTACCCCAAGAACCGGCAACTTGGCTTCCCTTTGGTCCCGAGGATGCCCCCAGCTTCTAGGCCGGAGGTTGGTTAGCACTTCACTCCTTCTACCTACAATCCACAGAAGCTGCCTGCTTCCTGAGGGGTGGGGGCAGAAAGGGAAAATGTGGGAACTACTCCAAGCAACTTGGGAATTTGAGGGGCAAGAGCTGTATAAATCCAGAGTACCGACGCTAC
This sequence comes from Canis lupus dingo, assembly GCF_003254725.2. NCBI lineage: Eukaryota > Metazoa > Chordata > Mammalia > Carnivora > Canidae > Canis > Canis lupus. The sequence continues at coordinate 21,598,270 of NC_064244.1, forward strand.
TTATCCAGGAGCTGCAGAGACAACTCAGTGGAAGGAAGACGACAGCTTCATGCTACAGAACATGCACCTCTGGCTTGAGAATGATTACAAGTCCCAGGGGGACTTGAAAAGTTTAAGTTTGAGGAGAAACCCTTGAAGGTAGAAGACATGAAAAGTAGAGTATTGAGTATATATCAAGTGTGTTGTGGAAGGCTATTTTCAGAGAGACAGAAACAGCCTTGCTGGTGTTAAAAGGAGAACCACAGGCCCAAAGTGGAGTCTCTCGTGCTCGGGCCATATCACCAAGCAGGCTCAGTACTTCACCTGATGGTACTTTCAGCCTCCCCTGGGAACGTAGTCTTAACTGATCAGTCAGCAGTTTTCTGGCCGGGACCCTCTCCATCTCCCAGAGCAAGAGGAGGCAGTCCACCTAATAAGACCCTCTTGTCCCCAGAGGAAGGTGGCCTTTCCCACAATTATCCTTTTTTCTGTTTATGACTTCCCCGTCCTCTTAAAACCGTAACACTTTGCTGGAGCCCTTTGGAGCTCCCCTCTATTTGCTGGATGGGACACTGCCTGGTTCCTGAATCACTTCAAAGCCAACTAGATCTTCGCATTTACTCAGTTGAATTGTGTTTCCAACACTGAAAGCAGGTTGCATGACTAAAATAGGAAATTTGGTTTAAGTTGTGTCTCTTCGTTGTAAGGTAGTGTGGAAACATCTTCAGTGTATGGTTTCCATACCATTCATTTTTTAACGAGGAAGATGGGAAATCCATTTGTAAGCTGGTTGGAAAAGTTGATCTTCATATAAATTTATGTTTGATAAATAAAAGATAAATTTTATTTTCTCATACCATATCTTTTATACATAAGCACACGTCTTTTTTTTTCCCTAGTGCCAGATGCTGAGACCAATTACTATGAGTTCTGGTCTCCAATCCCTTCCCTGCTTCCCCCCAAAGAACACACATGCACACAGTGGGGACTTCCCTCCACATTACTGGTTGGATTTCCCGCAGACTGGCCAGTGAACCCCTTCTTAACCTCTCAGCATTTGTGTAATTCATTTGACACACCTGGTTCACACCCACCTGCCCACTTCTGCAGTGTGGGATCCAAACTGTAGGCCACTCCCTTACCCTTCCCCTCCTGTGGGAGCCTCTCACGAGCTCAGGATGTTGGCTGCCTGGTTCCAGAGTCATCATCATATTTGATTTAGGGTGTTTTCACATCTAACCACTGGGCTTAGATGGTCCACCTAGATATTTGTGATTGGCGCCTTGGGCACTTCTCTGCCTTCCTGGCAGGTTCGTTCCTGCATCTGAAAGGGGGAAGATGGCTTGAGGACAAAACTAGCCCTGACCTGCAAACCAAACTAGACCAAAGGACAGCGCATCAGCGGTGACCTGCCAGAAAGGTTTTATCTTCCAGTTTTGTCAAATGCTCTTTTCGCCGCATTCTCCTTAAGCAGCACCAAAGTGGGACCCTAGCAGATAGACATTAGAGCCACTTGCCTTTCCTTCCTGAGGCTGATAGGAACTGAGTGGCCTGGGTCAATAACGTTGCTCCCACTCACGTTTTTTCATCTTGAGTATTCCCAGTCCAGACAATAATACGAACAGTGTCTCGTAGACATTCTATAACTTCAACCTTATTTATCATATTTGGTGCAATTCCTGGAATTAGGTACAGACCCCACTGTGCAAGCCAGTCAGCTCGCTGCTTATGGAAGCCCACCCTGCCTCTAGGAAAGAGAAGTGCCCCACACAGACCTGAAAGGTAGTTATGCGAATCCACATAGAAATTCATCTGGGGACTCTCGTCACATGTAATAATTTTCTCCTATAACTGGAATGATTCCTTTGCTAGTGTGGATTTTTAATCATTTTCATTAGGCTATTTCCTCAGAGCTGAAACCACAGTTTTTTATTTGTGGGAGATCCAAGAGCAAAGCTGTCACTGCTATTAAATTTTTATTGGACTTGCTCAATCTTTTCTAAATTTCACAACTTGACTGTCACCTGAGGAGAAGGACTAGGAGCTCGTTGTTACAGATAGATGTTATAATTAAATTTAAGGAGCACAGCCGTGTTCTTCACCTGTGACACTTGGTCCTGCTCCTGCAGCCAGCACACACGAATTTGCATGCAATAATTTGTATATTTTTCAGATGTGAACATTTTGTTTTTACTATAGCACAGGATTGTATAGGCCTGGTTTTTAAAAGTGAGAATGGCTAAATTAAAAAGGGAAGGGTTTTGTTATATAACTAAAGAGAAAGTATATATGTAGGGAAAGTGACTGAAGTATACAATGAACTAGAAGATTTTAAAAATTAGCTCACAGTGATACCATGCGAAATACATCTGGACTATTCATAGCAAAGAGATTAAGAGCCCAGGTTTGCACCTGACTCACAGCCTTTACAGTGTCACTTACTAGCTACATTCCCTTAATCTTTTTTTTTTTTAAGTTTTGTTATTATTATTATCTAGCAATCTCTACACCCAGCATGGGGCTCGAACCCACAACCCCAAGATCAAGAGCCATACACTCTTCCTGAGCCAGCCAGGCACCCCATATTCCCTCAGTCTCTTAACCTCTGTCTTGGTGGTTTCATTTGTTAAAATGAGCAGAATAATAGCCCTACCTTGTAGGGTTTTCTAAGAGTTAGATGATGTATGTAAAGTGCTCAGTAAATGGTAAACAGTTAATAAATGGTGGTGGCTTTCAATACTAATAATGTTGAAAATTTAAAAAAAAATTTTTTTAAATCCTAGACAATGAAAGGACTACCACGTAATTCATCACCCTCCTCAAATTCACTCAGACCATTTAGAAGAAAATAGTGTCTTCTCTCATAAAAATAACATTTGTTCATTAGTTGAAGATTTTTATTTATTTGAGAGAGAGCAAGCACGAGCTGGGAGGGAGGAGCAGAGAGTGAGAGAGAAGCAGACTCCCCGCTGGGCAGGGTGCCTGCTGCAGAACTTGATCCCAGGACCCTGAGATCACGACCTGAGCAGAAGGCAGACACTTCACCAAATGAGCCACCCACGCGCCCCCCCCCCATTATTTTCTAAGTATATAGAATAATTTTTAAAACCCAAAGAACAAGGACACCTGGGTGGCTCAGTGGTTGAGCGTCCACCTTTGGCCCAGGGCATGATCCTCGGGTCCTGGGATCCAGTCCTACATCAGGCTCCCTGCGGGGAGCCTGCTTCTCCCTCTGCCTGTGTGTCTGCTTCTCTCTGTGTCTCTCACGAATAAATAAAATCTTAAAAAAAAAAAAAAAAAAACCCAAAGAACAAAAGTTTAAATGCCTACAAGCCTTTCATCCGGAGAGGAACACTTCGCATTTTAGTATGTCCTGTATTTTGTCTATAAGCCTATGTTAACATTTTTAATCTTACCATTTTTCCTATCACTTGAATCAAATGTTTCGTTATTAAATATTCACCTATAACATCATTTTAGAGAAGAGGAGCAGAAACTCTTCTCTGCCCCAAACTGGTCTTAACTACCGTGTCTCCTCTCAGCGTTTTCTCTCTGGTGGATTCAGCAGGTCAGTAGACAATGGGTCTTTCACCAGCGCCAGTGTGTAGCGATCTGAGGACAAGGTGTTAGGGGATGAGCCAGAGTGAAAGTCTTTGAATGTTTCTAGCCGTATTGGCCCCCGATTGTGTTGAAAGCCTCAGCAATAAACACAGGAGTGCAGCATTACTTTTGCTTCCCACCGGCTCAGCATTACAACGTGATGATGGCACGTGGCAGCCCCCGTGGGACCAGCCCCACGCACCCGGATGCAGGCAGCAGGAGGGTGGCTGGGAGAGGGAACTAGCCCCGGGGCCCAGGGAGCAACGGGCGAAATTATCCAAGTGGCCGTGATGAAACGTGGTGACCTGTTCCCAGCATGCTGGGGAGAGTGGCAAGCCCATCAGTTATCGGGAGACATGCGAGCACTTTCTTTTTTTGTATTTAATGGAGGGTTTTCTGTGACTGAAGGACCTACCTTTGCAAAACCCTTAAGGAGATTAAAACATATCAGGCAAAAAAAAAATAAAATAAAATAAAACATATCAGGCGTGAGCAAAGGTTTGCACTTTGAAACAGAGACGTGACGAATCTTTTGAAGATACACTTACTCCTTCTGATTTCCTTTATGACTGAATTGATGCCGATTTCAGACAGGCAGCTCTAGGATCTGAATTTCAGTCATCTCCAAAGAAAGGCTGGTTCTTGGGATTTCCTAAGCCTCCCCCACGGGGACGGTTCTGGGGAGGACAAGGGAAAATTCTACCACAGGGATTCACTGACGTCTGTCCTTCGATGATCATATTCAAACAATACCCCCCAGATTCTTGATGGATATTTAAGCCTATGCAAACAAGGGAAAATGAACTAAGATCATCAACGATTGATAGAATAAGGTTCATAAGAGACTTCCAAAAAACTTAATGCAGGAAAAAAGATTTTATATCATTATCTTAAAAAAATACTTTAACTAATGGTACTAAAATCTGTACCGTGAACCAACGAGGAAGAAAGTTGAGACTATTATGCATTACTGGAGTTTTTAAATTGCATTACTGTATTCAGGGAAATGAATGTGCTCCCTGAAACTAATGAGATTTGTGTTTTATGTTTGTAACCAGCAGAGGTAGCTGACGGTGATGAAAGACTGGACAGCATTTCTCTACCACCAACAGGTAAAACACATTTACCTTTTCATCACCCGCTGGAAAATACAGCGCATGAAAATATTTGCATTGAAAATGTTTGAAACGTCAGAGACGCAGACACTTGAGCAAATGGCTTCTGGCCCAGACCCTTGTAATCAGAGGTTCTCAGGGCCCTGTGTTCAGAGATATTTTTACATGGAGTATGAAAAGCTCCATTTTTCTCACATGGTCTCATATCCTCAAGAACCTCAGAGCAACAAGTCCTAAGAACTTAGTGTCACAACATCATGCTTCCCAAAACCCGTAGACCTTAAAAGTACTTTAACATGAAATGCTATTTCTTCCTAGAAAAAGGACCACCAGGTTTTTGATAAAATTGACATACATTCTGTCCTCATCCATCTCTCCCGAAAGGGTTTTGAGAGGCAGGAGGTCACTGCTCCTCCTTTAACAGGCACCCAGTGAAAACGGAGTGATAGAGTAAGCCTGTCCCTCTAGCCTGGGTGCACATTCCCCGTCCTAGAAACAGATCAGCTGAGTAGAGCGTTTCACTGCAACATCTGCTGCAGTGCGAAGCCACAGACCACCATCCGACTTCGTAGTATTTGACTCTGACCTTGGCCTCCTGCCTCTGTGTCATTTCCTACCCGAGAGCCCCAGGGACAGGGTCCGATCCCTGAGCCATGTGATGATCAGGACTCTTTAACGACCACCCTCAAAAGACTACCTGGAGACTTCTCTGCCCACAAACCTCAGACACCTCCCCCGCAAAAAAAACCTCTAAGTGAAAAAAGCTCAACTCCAGATGTAGGGATGATAAGTTTTTCCATAAAATCTCGCAAATAGGGCAGCCCGGGTGGCTCAGTGGTTTAGCACCGCTTTCAGCCCAGGGCGTGATCCTGGAAACCTGGTATCAAGTCCCACGTCGGGCTCGTTGCATGGAGCCTGCTTCTCCCTCTGCCTGTGTGTCTGCCTCCCTCTCTCTGTCTCGTTTCTCATGAATAAATAAATAAAATCTTTAAAAAAAAAAAAAAAACCCTGGCAAATAGAAGAGGAGGAGCTAATCTTTGTAGGAGCTCCTCCAGGTCAGGTGTTCACTGGTAGCGCCTGTCCGGGGATGGCAAGGAAAGCAGAGTTTGCAGGTGTAGGATAGACGCAGGTCAGGACCGCAAGAAAGCTCACCCATGTAAGTGATGCACGGGCTTTCCCGGTCACCACGTAGCTAGGCAACAGATCGATGGTCAAATAAATGAACTGAGGCGCATAGCGTGAAAACAGCCCGCTTACATCAAGTTCTTCCTGCATACAGCCATTATAGGAGAGGGAGTTCTCTGCTTGTTTGGCTATGTTTCCACATTTATGAATTAAGATAATTGAAATGCATGATCTCTACTGTTCCTTCCCATCTTGTCCTTGTCCATCATGACGACTCCTATTAGCCTTGTTCTTATCACACCTGGCCCACTCCCAGTAGACGCATGAAATATTACTACCAGTAATGAAATGGCGCATTTCAGGAGGCAGTTTGGAAGAATCCCAGCTGTTTGGTTGTGCCTTCCAGCTTTCTTCCCCACCTATGCTGCCCTGAGGTCCATGAGCTGCCCCCTTCCTCACGGTCATCCACACACTTTGGGCTTCATAATTATTAGCAGTACTGCTATCCTTATTTGAAAACCATTCCCCTTGAAATGATACCTTTGCATTTTCCGTCTGAAGATGGAGGCAGAGAGATGCTTCAGATGAGGGAGTTGAACACAGGCTGATAGAACCATCTCGTGGAACTAAAGAATTTCAAGGAATCTGAGAAAAGAAGAAACGTTAGAGATCATCTAGTCCCTTCCCTTCTTTTTATCCAGTCCTTTTATTTTACAGGTAAAAAAGCCTGAGGCCCAGAAACACTAAATGACTTTCTCAAGGTCTCACAGCTGGTTGGTGGCCCGGCCCGAGCCCCGGCCTCTCGACTTCCAGCCATTATACCGCATAGCTTTCTCACATCTAAGCCAAAGCCAGCTTTCCTCTGCATGTTTCTTAAAAGACCCTAAGAGTCGATGGATGTACTAATCCCTTTAGGATTCCATTCCACTGTGTGTCTTCACAATTAGAATGCCTGTCGTAAGTCTGCCTGAAGTCCTCTGCAGTTGAAACTCACTCATTGGGAGTCCTCAAACCTTGCCCAAGGCCGCAAGGTCCTGCCAGAGACAGTAGTGGTAGGCCACCCTGCAGGTGTCTTCACTAGACTACCCACACTTGATACAAATGACTAAAGAGCACGACCAATAATACTGTTGATCCTGTAGCAAAGGGGGAAAGAAGTTGGCAGATTGGTGCTTAAATTTATTTCACAGTGTTGAAATGAGATTGTCTTGGTGAGACTAGCGAGTCTCAATCGCCTCTAAAGTAAAATCTGGGGTCGGGGCGGCATCTGTGAAGACAGCACTACACCAACCCTCCCTCCCCGCGTGGGCCCCAGGACACTGCCCCAGAGGGGAAGTGTGCCTTTCCTGCACACCTCGCTTCACCCCTGCCTTTAAGACTCCCTCATCAGACCTTCCTTATCTCTTTTATCTCAGCTGGCAACCGTGTGGCTCCTTTTGAGAGATTAAGCAACACCTTTTATTACCGTTTGAAGGTCTTTATCCTTCTTCCAAATTCTGCTATGCCGGGAGGGGCAGGAAGAGGGTGTAAATCCTTTAAGTGTGTCCATGAACCAGAATCAACCAAGTCAGGGTTACAGGCAGGCAGCCCAAGGATATGTATGTGTCTCAGTCCACTACATGGAAGCAACCTTCTGCTTGTCTGGTTTTAACCACAACGTGTGCCGCTTTTATAGTGGAAGAACACATTTTCCTCATTTCTTTTCCCTCACCACCCTGTCAGTAAGCCATAAGCGTGCTGGAGCAGCTCCCAGGATTCAGCACTGTCAGGTTTTGTGAACAAACGCCCACCCTCGGGGAGCCCCGGTCCCGTGTGAGGCGGCTGCGGGTGCAGACAACGCACTGTGATAACCCCGAGAAACCACCCAGGACTGGGGAACACTCTGTGCCAGGTAGAAAAAAAAAAAAAAAAAAAGGACAGAGAAAGTAAAATCAAAACAGTGCTTTCTAAAATTTAGAAAGGAGGTAGCACAGAGCTCACCGGGGCCTAGCCATTTTTGTCATACATCAGCAATCTTTTACATACTTCTAAACAATTAACAAAAGTAAAGGAAGAAACTATAAATTAATGTTACCACTCAGAGACAACTATTATTGAATATTCCCCCCTCCCGATTTTTCTATTTATTTTATTTACTTACACAGTGAAGGTCAAATACATAATATTTTGTTTCCTAAGGGGTTTTTTTTCTTTTTCTTTTTTTTGACCTAACCAGCATTTTCCACTTTCCACAAGTCTTCATACACATTATTTTAATAGCTGCATCATGTTCTCTTTTACAGGTAAACCGTATTTTATTTAGCCATATTCTATTCCTGGACAATATGTGGACCTAACTCCAATAGTAACACACAGTCATGGACTTTCCTGTAAAAATAATCATTACAGATTTCCAGTGGCCAAAATTGCTCACTCAGCACAACTAAAGCCTTGGCCAAAAAATTAGTGATTTAAATGCGAAACAGATACTTCATCAGCGAGGTTCTCCACCGACCCAGCATACTTGGCTTCTAACCCCGTCCCAGAAAAGTGTGCAGTTCTCTTCTAGAGAAGTGGCCCCCTCTTCATTGTCTTGTCTCTGTTGTAGGTAATATATTTGACACCAGGAGAGGAAACACGGAAGACACAGAGCCAGATTTCACTGCCTAGACTCCCCTTGTAGTGACATTGTTCATTAGTACATGTAACTCTGCCGTTTGAATTCCCTCAGAGATCCACGTAGCGTTTCAGGTTACTGCAAAGTGTGGGTGTTCTGTGAAGCTTTCCTGTCATATCTGAATAGTTTTCATAGACTTTGTCACATGTGATCATCAAGCCTCCAGTTTGAGGTCTTTAGAAATCGTTTTTAGAGTTGACTCATTCATTACCTTCTAAAAGTCCAGCGTATGACCATTGCGTTCATTGTTCATTAAAAAGCAGTTCTTTTTTTCTTCATAAGCTCAATGTGAACATTACAGAGATTAGAAGCATTTTTATTTTAATGTGCACTGCTTAGATGCTGTATAAAGGAGGATAGCTCTTTCCAGCGCTGAGGGAGCAGTTGGGAAGGCCAGCATTAATTAGGCCTTCAGCAGCTTAGAAGACGAAAAAGTTGTTGTGGGAGACAGGATAGCTCTGACCTATTAGACGAAATCATTTGTGACATCAGTTCCTCCAAAGATAGCCATTTGTAACTGAATAAGTGCGAAGGATCTACGAATTCTTGAGAAAGAAAAACTTTTCACAAAGATTGTGTCAACCCAGTGACAAAATAACTAATTAAAAAGTGAGAAACTCAAAGTAACCGGTGACCCATATGATACCTAACAACTGTTTCCACAGATGGTTTTAAACTGTGGGGTCCAGGGTTTTGGCATGGTGTGGCAACCAGCCACAAACGTACATAATATTATATACTTTATTTGGTTCCTAGTACACTCGCCCTCCACTTCCTATGAAACCGACATATGAAAATATGGGATTATACTAAAGAGATAGCTTGCCATGTGGGTATTGTTTTACAGAAATCTTTACCTCCAGATTCCCTTCTCCAAAAAGATGGTGAACTTAAAAATACCATTTTACTTAGAAACATTGCACGTAGCCCTCATTCACTGTAGAAAGCAAATTACCATGAAATCTCGGGCACTTGACCCAAAGCCAAAAATTGGCTGGAAAGAAATTGGGACCGTAGAAATACCAAACCAGAGGGGGAAAATATTGTTGTGCTGACCATTACACACCCTTCCCTAGCACTTGCTTTAACTAAGTCATGGAGGATTAGAGCTCAAAGTTCTTGTAGAGGCACCCTGTCCAAGGTACCTGTGCCATCTCGCACTGAACGGCTCAGCCTGAGCTGGGAGGGGAGCTCCGGGGCAATCCTGTGTTCCACTGAAGACCAGCTCATCAACCGAAGACAGTACATAGGCATCCCTGAAATGTGACAAAGCCGGTTCTAGGTGTGGCTTGTGGAATCAATCTAACTGCTAGACAGCTACATCTCATATCTGTGCATCTTTTATTTGTCTTATTTCTGAAGCTACAAGGAAGGTTCAGAGAAAGTGTTCCCATCACATCCTATAGTTACTGGCCTTTTACATTTTTAGGCCAGTTAGTAATCCCTTCCCTGAAACTGGTCCCATTGGTCATCATCCGGTGGCCTGATGAAGTCCTACAAACCAGGGCTTTTGTTGTTCTGCAACGTATGTTTTAAAATTTGTCTTCTGCCCCTCAGAAGGAAATATTTCTCAAGGGAAGGGAAAAGATTAATTAGTGACCTTTCAACTCTATTACAGTAAGATGGGTATGTTGCTACTAAAAGGTAGAAATATTTACCTTACAACTGCGGGATCTGTTAAATATGCATCACGAACCTTCGAAAGCACTTCCTTCCAAGACTGGGTGACAGCTTGGATTTTTCAATACTTGAGGAAGGGTGGGGATTGCTCAACTCACGAGTACGTGCAATGCATCCACAAATTGGAAATACATATCACAGAACTGCAACAGTGAAATCATATTTTGTACATTAAAATTGTATTTGTGTTTACTTACTGTGACTACTGTTCAGACTTTATTCAGAAATCCTTTTTATAGGCTTTCTTAGTAAAAAAAAAAAAAAGTATTCCATATCTATGGATAATGTCTCAATCTTCTGTATATATGTTTTATTAATATGTAAATATTTAGATTTTTTAAAATGACTATGTTCTTTAAAACACTTTCAACACAAGGCTAGTTGTGAAATGGTGTATAACATTGTGTTGTGCTGTCAATTCCCAAGATGCTCTTTATGTCCGTTCCAGAAGAACACAATAAATTACTTTAATTGAACGTGCCTGTTCTGTGCCTGTGTGCCAGTCCTCCCGTGTTTATGAAGAGGAGTCAGTGCTAATCATTAATTAAAAGGTATTTATTAATACTCGGGTGATCTTACACAGAAAGCCCTATCTCCTTAGGAAGCTAATTTTAAAAAATAAACAAACTAGATTGCCACCCGAAAGAGCGTCTTCAAATACAAGTAGGCTCTGCATGGCAGTCAGACGAATGGCAGGAGCCGGTACCACTGTAACACTTGAGCATTAAGTACTGATAGGCTTGAAGCCTAATTTTAAATGAATTAGGTAGCTTTATAATCTTCACTTAAAAGGTTAAGCCCTGCTTCTATGGAAACAACACATCAGAAGGACAAATCAATCTTCTTTAATGCAAAGTGGCTGGTAAGACATAATTGCTTTATTCTCCTCTCTGAACGTAGGAGGGCGCCACTCCTCACTGGGCCCCGCCCCCTCCCCCCTCCCCGGCCCTCCCAACCCCCCAGCCCCCCCAGCCTGGAGTACCCCCAGGCCGGTCTGTCCATTCTCTCCTGGCCTCTTCGAGGTCTGATTGTGGGTCCTCGCTTCACAGGGCCCTGAGCTACTCTGCAGCTGCCAGCAGCGGTGGGCGTGAGGTGGTGGGTGGGGAGCAGCTGCCACAGAAGCCAGCAGCTGGATTGCTGGTGCGAAAGTGCAGGGTGAGGTGCTTGCAAAAATAAGAACACCCAGCTGGAGCCCCTCGCGTACCCGCACCTCCTGGAAGCCTGACACCAGCCTGCCCCAACTGCCACAATGCCCCTAGAGCTTCATGCAGCTCTTGGGCCATGGAACTATCTGGAAGGGGGCCCACATCATGTTATTTGGCCCAAGACCCTAGGATGCCCTCCCCCCTGCACGTTTACGAGTCACTGGCCTAAAGCAGGAAGTCCTGTTGAGAAGCTGTTGGAGGGGGGCACTTGGATGTCTCAGTGGTTGAGCATCTGCCTTTGGCTCAGGTCGTGATCCCGGAGTCCCACATTGGGCTTCTTGTAGGGAGCCTGCCTCTCTCTGCGTCTCTCGTAAATAAATAAAATCTTTAAAAAAATAAAATTAAGCTGTTGGAGGGACGCCTGGGTGGCTCAGTGGCTGAGTACCTGCATTAGGCTCAGGGTGTAGTCCTGGGGTCCTGGAATCGAGGCCCGTATCAGGCCCTCCACAGGGAGCCTGCTTCTCCCTCTGCCTGTGTCTTTGCCTCTGTCTCTCCTGAATAAATAAATAAAATCTTTAAAAAAAAAAAAAAAAAGAAAAAGAAAAAAAAGCTGTTGGAATAGCGAGAGATACATCGAGCTGCCTTGAGCACACAACCCCATGTGCTCAAGTATAAGAAAGAGAAGGAGCGGGACTCCGTGTCTCCCTAGCTGGGGGCGAGAGGGAAGAGCAGCCCTAGGAAGGAGACTGGCTCTGGCGGGGGAACCTCCTTGCCATTATGCTCCCTGGGGAGGAGCCATTGGGAAAAGAATGATGGACAGGTTCAGGTGCTGATGTTACCCCATTCATTCATCCATTCATTCAACACACGTGTGCTGAACACTTGGGCGTGCCCGGTGCTGCTCTAGCGGCCAGTAGAGCAGTGAGCCAAAGTCCCCCTGCGTGGCATGGGGCCCACCCAGCCCATCAGTCACAAAGTGTGAGGAAACACCAGCACGTAAGACACTGTGTGTTCCTGAGCTGGAGAAGAGGTGAGCTCTGCCCCCAGACTGGAGGCGACCAAGTCCTGAAGCACCATTCATGCAGCACAATTCAAGTCTCCACGAAAACTCAGCAGAGAGCGAGCCCTCACCGGTGGCTCACAAGCAGCCACCAGTCCCCATCGGGTCACGGGCTGAGTCCCTTCTTGTCACCCACCACCCTCTGACACTGTCTTGCCAAACGACGTGGTGGGTTTACTGTCTACTTTGCACTGGCATCTAAGCCTCATGAGGTCAGGGACCTTCTCAGTAAGCCTTTAGGGTTCCAGGCCCTGGTGAAGACATTTTCAGAATATCCTCTCCCTGAGACAGAGTGGACAGTGACAGATGAGGGGTCGGTACCGCATTCTCCTTCCTTCTGTCCCATAGTCTTAGATCATGTGCCCTTCCTTTTGTCCCTGCATGGACACTCTTCATCAACAAGGGAGAAATTGTGTCAGTAGATCCACATGAGACGTGCTGGGTGTGGCCCATGAGAATTTGGTAACTCAGATGATTCAGAGCAACACTTTGAATTTACACAAATCAACTCCATCTGTACTTTGTAACCTCAACAGTATACAACTGATCATCCTCCTAAAATATATATATGTATATGCATATATATAAAAGATACGTTTCATATACATATACAAATGTATATGTATCTCTATACAAATATATATGTGTTTTTATTTCTATTATCAGTGAAATTAAAAGAATATGAAGGAGCCATTTTGAAAAAAAGCCAAAGAACAGTCTGAAAATGAAGCCCAGGTGGGATAATCTGCAGGATGCTGTGCTTTACACATACAGATAGTCCAAAGAGACTTGATACTTAAGGGCCTTTTAATTGCGTGGGGTTGGGGTGGGTTTTTTGTCATTTTTATCTGTTAATGCTGAGAAATTGAGGGACATTTTAAACCTAAAGTTATAAAACTAAGCTACTTTAGATAATTCCTTTAAAATACTTTCCAAAAATGAAGCTGATGTGAGCATGTGAAATGGAGGAGCTGGTCAGCAACTGGCTCTCTTGACTTCTAGTTGTTCATACTCTCCACCACGCTGCCATCACAGATTCAAAAAGTGGAGGGCCCTTGATGTGAATATGGAGTGAAAATCAATTTTACCAAAGGAAATTGAGCGTCCTAAATTGGTTCAATGAAGTGGTAGGCCAATTGCATATTCTGGTAGAAAAACTTTCTGCTCGACTCTAGCAACGGGGAGAAAAAGAATACATTATAATAGATGGCACTTACTCTATATATTACAGAATTAAGGATCCTCCAAAAGTGATGTATTTCTAACCACTGGAAATATGAAGCGACTCAGTTAACAGTCCCCGTGCTAACCCCATGCCCCCTTGTGTGTAACACCGCATGGTCAGGGGAAATAGTTCACAGTGTGAAGCAATGCCACCTCCTTCTGCTCCTCTTCCCGATTCTCCCTGTGACACAGACCTACAGCTGTGGGCAGCCTTGACTCCCATCATGAAGACTTTGCTTCTCTGGTTTGTGCTACGCGCTGTTCAAGTACATCTGCCCTACTCACTCCATCATGTCGGGGCTCCTTGGGAGCAATAACCACAGCTCACCTTTCCCTTACTTAATGTTCATAGGACTGGCTCACCAGTCATGGTGGAGGGGGCGTATTTCAACATCGGGCTGACTTCTGGACACCGGCTCCTGCCCATATTAAGCAATAGGAGCCCAAATGCACCTTGATCGTGCCTAAGCTAGCATTAGAACATATAACTTTAGAAGACTGAACAAACTCTCAACGACCAAGAAACGACTTCTGATTGGAAAGCACCCAGTGGCTTTGGAGGTGGGGAGGAGGAGGTGGTGTAAGTTGACAAAATTAGTCTGAATTCATTGGGCAGATTGAATGCAGGAGAAGAGCCAAGAAATGCTTTAGAAACTGTGAGTGAGACTTACTCTTCTCCCCTCATACCCTCATTTAAACATATTATAAAACTACAGAAATCGAAGCTGTGGTTTGGGTATAAGAATAGATCAATAAAATAGACTGAGAATTTAAGGAAAACCTTGTCTATATAGGTTGTCTATATAGACATATAGACATAAAGGTATTGCCATAACAAGAGACCTAAATATAAAGTGGTTCAAATGGATACAGATTTTTTTTTTCCTTCTAACTCCTAATAGCCCGGGTATGAATGGGTGGTCCATATAGTGTTGGTAGGTAGCTCTGTTCCATGAGGTCATCCAGAAACCTAGTCATAGCTTATTGTTCTGCGACCCCCAGGAGGATGTCCACATCCATGTGGCCAAAGCTGTCTCACAAGCCTAAGTCTACATTTGAGCCTCTGGGAAGGTAGGAAAAATTTAGTGGAGGGAACAATATCCTTATGAAAACATGATCTTGGGCAGCCTGGGTGGCTCAGCGGTTTAGTGCCACCTTTGGCCCAGGGCCTGATCCTGGAGTCCAGGGATCGAGTCCCACGTCGGGCTCCCTGCATGGAGCCTGCTTCTCCCTCTGCCTGTGTCTCTGCCTCTCTCTCTCTCTCTCTCCTCTCTATGTGTATTCTCATGAATAAATAAATAAAATCTTAAAAGAAAAGAAAAGAAAACATGATCTTGGGGTTGCATATATCACTTCTGCTACAGCAAAGGAGGGGCTGGGAAATATATCTCCAGCTGCATGGCTATGTGCCTAGCTAAAATTTGTATTCTTTTACTACCAGGGGTGGGAGAATGGATACTGGGGACAACTCGTCAGTCCGGCAAGTGCCATTTTAATTGCCAGGAAAGGAAAAATGATTCGGGAAACAGCACTGAGGACAACTGGCTAGCCATTTGTAAGAACAAAATTCACTCAAAATGGATCACAGACCTAAATGTAAAAGTGTTAACTATAAAACTCGTAGAAGGAAACAGAGAGGTAGATCTTCACACTCTTGGGTCAGGCGATGGTTTCCTAGATAAGGACGCCAAAAGCACAAGTGACAGAAGAAAGAGAGATAAACGGGACATCCTAGAAATGAAACACTTTCGTGCTTCAAAGAAAGTCAAAAGACAACTCACAGAAGGGATGAACAGATTTGCAAAGCGTCTATCTGATAAAGAATTTGTATCTAGGCTATATAAAGAACTTTTACAACTCAAAAATAAAAAGATAACCCAATTTAAAAATGGGCAAGAGATTCCAACAGACTTTTTCTTCAAAGATATATAAATGGCCAATAAGCTGATAAGCATATGAAAAGATGCTCAACACCACAGTCATTAGGGAAATGCAAATCAAAACCACGAGATACCGCTTCACACCCACAAAGGCTGGAATCAAATGACAACAGAGTCGCCTAGGAATGTGGAGAAATTGGAACCTTACACGTTGCTGGTGGAAATGTAAAATGGTGCAGGCTCTTTGGAAAACAGATTGGCAGCTCCTGAACAAGTTAAACGTAGACTTACCATAAGACCTAACAGTTACACTCCTAGGAATAGACCCAAGAGAACCAAAAACGTGTACATGAAGACTTATCCATGAACATTCAGTACATAGTATGTGACTTTTATGGATGTGAATTCTATCTCAATTGAGAAGTCATGAAAACTACAAATAAAGTTAGACCCTCCTACCTTACTCTATATGTGCTAGTTGATTCCAGGTATTTCAAGGATTTAAGCAAAACAAATAAAAACACTAGGAAATTTTAAATTCATATTTACAGAAGCTTGAGGAAAGAATTTTCCAAACATGAAGAAATTATCAAGTAAAAATGAATTCATTAACAAATTTTACATACTTTCAAAATTTTACCAAAAAAATTTAAGATTTTTTTTTTTTAAGATTTTATTCATCCATTTGAGAGAGAAAGAAAAAGAGAGGGAGAGCACAAACACAGGGAGGGTCAGAGGAAAAGAGAAGCAAATTTCCCACTGAGCGCAGAGCCAGAGGAGATCACTACCCTAGTGAACATCAGGGGGGAACCCACTAAACCACCCAGGCGCCCCTTAAAGATTTTAAGTAATCTCTACACACAACATGGGGATCGAACTTACAACCCCAAGATCAAGAGTCTCATGCCCCACTGACTGAGCCAGTCCGGTGCCCCAAAATTTTATGAAATTTAATAGCAAATGACGAAATGAGAAAAATGTTTGCAGAATAAATGGTCTTTGAGAGTATACTTATTTAAAACAATAAAAAAATTATTAGTACAAGCCCAATTCATAAATCAAATGGCCAACAAATACTAAAGTGCTAAAATCCAACCAAGAAATACAAATTAAAATAGTAGTATGAAATATCTTGGTTATTCCTTCAACTGGCAGAAATTGAAAAGTAACACTAGTGTTTCTTGCAATGAAAGAAACTTAGCACTGATAGGCATGTCAATTAGTGTTTCTGGGGGCGGTTAGGCAATGTAAATCAAATTTGCTTTAAACCTTTGACCCAGCAATTCTAAAAATTCAGGAATTTTTCTGAAAGCAGTAAAGATTTACCCAAAGATCAAGCCACAAAGTCACAGGGTGTATATCACACATAGTTAAAATAATAAAACCAACCAGCAAACAATGTACAATATCCAACAACACTTCAAATTCCAAAAGAAAGAAAAAAAAATTCCAATACCTCAAGATGGGATACTAGGCATCCATTTTTAGTGGCATACACAGAGATCCACAATCAATTAATTGAAAAGAAAAAGAAAAAAGAAAAAACAGGTCACAGAACAATAGATACTGCAGGATTTATTTTTTTTTAAATGCACAAAAATCATAGAAAATAGTCTCAGAAAACATACACCAAGCCGTTGATGACAGTTATCTCTGGACGGTGAGATTATAAGTACTTCAAAAGTTTCTTCCTGTTGTTTACCTAAATTAGTATTTCTGTAGAGGACATGCTGCTTTTGCAATGAGAAGGGCAATCAGGGCAGCCTGCTTCTTTCTCTGCCTGTGTCTCTCAGAAATAAATAAAATTTGTTTTAAAAAAAAGAAGGGCAACCAAAGATTTTTCCAGTAATGTAGAAAATTTCAGGACACGTGAGTGGCTCAGTGGTTGAGCACCTGCCTTCAGCTGAGGGCATGATCCTGGTCCAGAGATCGAGTCCTGCATCAGGCTCCCTGCAAGGAGCCTGTTTCTCCCCTCTCCCTCTGTCTATCTCTCTACCTCTCTTTGTGTGTTTATCATGAATGAATGAATGAATGTGTGAATGAATGAAAAAATAAAGTCTTAAAAAATAATAATAATAAAGAAAATTTAGGTGTGAAGAAACATTCGTGATATATTTACTGTTAGATAGTATGTTAGGCCTGATTGTACTTCTAATTTCCAAAACACATTTCTTTTCGTAAAGTTAGAACTCATGGTACTTGTGACTACACGCACAAACTGCAGCATGTCCAAAAACATACCAACAGCCACCTACGGCTTTAAAAAGATAAAGATGATGTTTTACTGCCAACCTAGTGCATTTTGTGAAAGAGATAGGTCTAGGAAGAAAGGGCTCAGTGGTCTGCATATCTGTGACTATGTAACACCTGCTGCTTGGATACTGTTAGAAATACCTGAAAATATCAGTGTAACCTCTTGTAATACAGACTTCTGAAATGTCACATTTCAGTGACACTGAAATGTCACATTTCAGCTCCAGTGAAAACACCACCTTGCTACTCCAATAATATGTACATTGCACCTACTTACAAGACTCCTTTTACTTTGAAAGGGCAAAAAAAAAAAAAAAAAAACGTTACGCAGCCTAACAGGAAGAGGATATCCTCTCCATAGCTTGAAGGGAAACTGGAGATGATGCTTTATAAAAAATGTATTAGCTGCAAGACAAGCAGCAGCCCATCTGAGGTAGACGTGCATTTGACACATCGGTTCAAAAAACAATACCGTCCGTCAGGGCCTTTGGGATCTGCAGAGTGACTACCTCAGAAAAAGAAAACACAGACTGGGGTTGCTGCAGCAAATGAGGCCAAAAATCTAGACAGTTCGGGCCATGAGGGTCTGTTCGCTCACTGGCCTCTTACTCATCTGTGCAATGTTGCACCTACACTCGTCTGTGCAATGTTGTACACCTTCACTCGTCTGTGCAACGTTGCACACCTTCACTCGTCTGTGCAACGTTGCACACCTACAGATGTGTGGCTCACGTGTAGTGCAAATGCAGGAGATGGGACTGTGGTCCCCATTTAACGGGCGGGGACAAATGAGGTACTCTGTCTCAGCTCCCAGGACCGAGAGGACTGGCCTAAGTCAAGATGTGAAACCAAGGGTGTGCCTCGACTCCCCACATTCTGGTGAGAGAAGAACCCCGGTGAGATGGGCTTGTAGGAGGTGCCTTCCCAGGCCCTGCACACCTCAGTTTGCAGGAGAGCACTGAGCCGGCCCAGAGCCCTCTTCACGAGGCCTCCTGTGAGCCTCCACATCTTACCTGTCTTACCCATAGGAATGCAGTTCGTCTCCAGTGGGGGGTCTGGGGTCATGTCCCCAGTCGCATGCCCACAGCTGAGGAGGAGGAGTTGCAAAGAGCTGAAATCCCTTGTCGTCACACAGCTGGAACGTGACCAAGCGAGGATTCAGGCGCAGGCCTTCTCTGGAGGCCGGGCTTCTACCCCCTACGCTTTAGGATGCACTTCTGTGGCACCGTGTGGGAGCACCTGGGGGGCTCAGCGGTTGAGCATCTGCCTTCAGCTCAGGGTGCCATCCCAGGGTCCCGGGATCGAGTTCCGCATCGGGCTCCCTGCATGGAGCCTGCTTCTCCCTCTGCCTGTGTCTCTGCCTCTCTCTGGGTCTCTCATGAATGAACAAAAATAAAATCTTTTTTTAATAAAATCTTTTTTAAAAAAATAAAGTGTTCTGCTTGAAGCATTTTTGTTTGAAATATCCCCCACATACTGCTAGAAACAGACCGAGAAGTCACCAGTGTCACCTGGAACTTGGTGGAGCTGAAGAATCTCCCAGAGCTGACCCAGGAGCCTGGGGTGGGGCCCGGTGTGTTTTCACACCCTGTAGGTCCTCCTGACACACACTGAAGTTTGGGAGCCAGGGGCCCAGAACACTTGGGAGGTATAGCAGCCCCCCACCCCCCCGGAGCCGTGGAGGGGATCACCTGTAACTTGTGACCAGTGAGAACAAGGTGTGAATTCACTACCTTAATGGAATAGAGCAGATTCAAAGCTTTCCCTGTGATAGCATCCCTGCCCTTTACATCCTGACTGGAGAGAAGTGGGTGGCATTAGAGAAGCAACTGGAAATGCCATAATCTCCAGGGACCCCCACCCCATGGAGTCAGAGTGCTGTGGGGAAAAGTTGAAGCTCAGCCCCTCACATTTGGGCTGCTGGCACTGAAAACACTGAAAACTCCAGAGGGCAGGGAACAGAGCAGAGGCCAACACCAAACTCACCTCCATGGGCCTCCCTTCCCTCCCTGTGCTTGGTTCCCCCAAGCACTCTGCCTTCCAGAATGACCTGATGCCACCAGCATCATGGGCCAGGACGTCCGGCAACACCAGCTTGAGAAGGTATCAAAACCACCAAGTCCCAAAAGACAGTAAGCAAACCAACAACTGTTGACTGTACATCTACTGTAGCTCCACCAGGAAAAGAGATGAAAAGAACCTATATGGGGGCGCCTGGGTGGCTCAGTTAATTAAGCATCTGCCTCCGGCTCAGGTCATGATCCCGGGGTCCTGGGATCAAGCCCCGCATCAGGCTCCCTGCTTTGCGGGGAGTCTGTTTCTCCCTCTGCCCATGCTTGTGTTCTCTCTCTCCCTCTAAAATAAATTAATAAAATCTTTTAAGAAATAATAAAAGTAAAAACCTATATACAGTCACCACTTTCAAAGTGTCAGTGAGGAGACAAAATGTAAACCCACCATGGTTATGGAGACAATACGAGCTCCCAACTGTAGAAACAGATTTCACAAGGCACCACACGGTCTTTGGCCAAAAGGAGGTTCCAATCCACAAAATTAGGAATTCCAAGGGTAGGGATGCTGTTCGAAATCTTTGTGAAGGAAGAGGGGCCCGAGCTGAGTCTCAGGGGGAAGAGAATGTGTGCAGGGCCAGAGGAGGGGTGGCAGTCATGCCAGCCAAGGGGCCAGCACCAGAAGGCTCCGGTGTGAAAAAAGGCAGCATTCGTGGAGCTCACAAATCTGTTTTGTGGGAGAACGCAAGTCTGGCAAACATTGGAAGTACATGTAGACACGTGGGGGAGGAAGCCTAGAGCCAAATCCTTGGAATCAACATCTCTGGTATAGGCCATGCTTTCCCAATGTGTGTGTTTCTCAGAACATTCTCGCTGTAGAATTTTAATAGATGTAAGGGGACCCAACGGGTTCTGGTGCCAATTCCAATGAGGTGCTTCAACAAGCAGTTCTCAGGACACCAGCTGCATGTCCTACAATTCATCAGTCCTGACACCATCTATCCGGACGTAACATCAGATTCCACAGAGCAAGAGCTCAGCCCTACGGACTGCTCCTTGCCCCTCCCCACTCACCCCCACTTCAGACGCCAGTCACAAACACAGGTCGTTCGTTCTCTGTCCTTCTGACGACCCGGCTATAAATCAGAGGGTCCCATGACTCCCTCCTCACATTCGATTAATTTGCTTGAGTGGCTCACAGAACTCAGAATCATTTTACTTACGAGATGACCGATCTATTATATAAAAGGATCCATTTCAGGAACGGCCAGGTGTGGGGAAAGCATGCGGAGCTTCCCTGAGACTTTCAACCTGAAAGTTCTCTGAATTATCTCCTTTTGGGTTTTCACGGAGGCTTCATTGCACAGGTTTGACTGCTTAAATCACTGGCCACTGAACTCAATCACCAGCTCCTCTCCCTTCACCGAAAGTGGGGGTGGGGGAGGCACAGGACTGGTTCTCCTGCCAACCAGCCCTAACTTTAGGGTGAGGTTCACAAGTCACCTCCTTAACATCACAAACAACACCTTCACTGCTCTCATCATTTAAGAAATTCCAAGGGTTTGGGGAATTTTGCACCAGAAACAAAACCAAATAGGTATCTCTTATCATAAAGCACAGCATCGCCGGATCAAACGGTTTTGCAATTGCCTCGGCCTTACACATTTGCACAGTCTCACAGGAGGTATCTTACCTGCAGGACCTCTTGAATTCTGAATCTTTAAGAGAGAGTTGGAGGCAGCGTTTCCCAGGCTTACTTCCATATGGAACCCCTTTTTGGGGACAAGTACTCCACGTGAGAAACTCAGTTTGTAGATTCCTGGACATAGGCCTGTTCCTGCCGTGCTCTCCTTAGGAGCTTGTTTAAGAATACGGCCTCGGGGGCACCTGAGTGGCTCAGTCGGTAAAGAGGCCAAGTCTTGGTTTCAGCTCAGGTCAGGTCCTGATCTCAGGGTCCTGGGATTAAGCCCCGCATCAGGCTCTGCACTCAGCACAGTCTGCTTAAGTTTCTCTCTCCCTCTGTCCCTCCCCACCTGCTGCTCATGCGTACTCTCTCTCAAATAAATCTTTAAAAAAAAGAATTGGTCTCAGATGCCACCTGTGGAGGCCCTCTGATGCAGAATCACCGCCCCAGGTGAGTACAATGTACAATCAAGCTTGGGCAATCAAGCTTGGGCTTCCACTGTTGCAGCTGAATAAGGTGCCAGTGGTGATGGAGGGAGAGAGGTGGGGGGAAGGTGAAGGGATAAGGAACAAAACCCCATGTCTTGGATATGGAGGTGCTGAGGGGGAGGGGTCACCGAGGCGAGGAGGGGGTGCTGATGGGTATGTGGGGACACTGAGGGGGCACGGAGGTACACAGGGTCAGGAACAGAACAGGGGTGGGAAGGAAACCCTCCCTTTATGGTCTGACCAACCTCACAGCCCTGCAGGGGCTCCTGGTGCAGGAGGCATCTTCCAAAATACCAGCCCCGTTGTCCTTATAATCCCACCGGGCAGGGGGTGAGATGATCTCCGGCTTTCTCTGGTTTCAGGCTAGGCAAAGTGGACAGGTGTTTGGGTGTTTTTCGTTGCCCTGTCCCATCCCATATCCAGCCCCTGTTTTCACTCTTGAGAAACACTAAGGGGCCTTGTCCGACCTCCCCTGAGGCAAAGGAGCAAAAATCTGCACCAGGCCACAGCAGAGGCCTGGCCACGCTGGGATGCCCTGCGTCCTGCCCCCCTTCCCCATCTGGTTCACCACGCGTCCCTCCCTCCCTGCATTCCTTATTCTGTCTAAATTAGCCAGGGCAGGTCTCCATAACTTCCAAGAAGCCTGATTGGAATGAGAAAGGTTAAGTGTGGGCATGAACTCCACTCTCAAGCTTCAGCATTCAGCTCATCTTGCACCGTGCCAGACCGTGGCACTGAGAAGTATAATGAGTTCGATTTTTGTCCTACAATAATGTCAGTGATGAATACCCGAGTGGGAATTTCCAGTAGGCATTTGGAGATGCAGGACTGGTATAGGGGATAAAAAGTCAGGGTAGAAATATGGATTTAGGAATCCATTCCGTTGAAATCATAGGTGTTCATGAAATACCTTCTAACACAGGGCAAGCTGTGGCAGCAAGCAGCAGATGACCCAAGGAGTGCAGCATAGTTTGAAAAGTCCTCCTGAAGAAGAGCTTTGGGAAGAGAAGAACACAGCAAGAAACGTGGAAAGGCCAGATATTTGGGGACATCCAGGGGTAGAAGTCACCGATATGCAGAGGCGATTTCCTAATATAGAACAGTAATATAAAAATAAAACTGTCGGCAGTACATGCTGTATGACCCCATTTTATTTTATTTTTTAAATATTTTTTAAGTATCTGCGGGAGTCTGAAGGATCTACATCAAAACGTTTGCAGTGATTATCTCTGGATGCCGCAATTTTTTTCTTACTTTGCACATCAAACATTCATCGATTTTTTTTCCCCCGGAAATAATTCATAGACCCTAAAACTAACCATATCAAAGTATACAATTCAGTAGTTTTTAGTATATTCACAAAGTTGAACAACCGTCGTCACTACCTAATTCCAGAAACCCTGCACCCATTAGCGGTCATACCCGTTACTGCTCTGTGACCCAACCTGGGCAACCACTGATTACTTTCTGGTCTCTCTGGATTTGCCCATTCTGGGTGGTTCACAGAAATGGAATCATCCACAGGGACTAGCCTTATCAAAGTGGTCATTCCAGAATGCATGCAGAGGGTGAGTTCCTATGTTATACCCCAACACTAACAATATTATATTAAAATAATCAGAAGAGGGGCTCCTGGCAGGCTCAGTCGTTAAGAGCATGCAATGTGGGTAGAGGGCTTCTCCCTCTGCCTCCGTCTCTCATGAATAAATATATAAAATTAAAAAAAAAAGAGTATGCAATGCTTCATCTTGGGGTTGTGTGTTCAAGCCCCACACAGGGCATAGAGATTGCTTTAAAAATAAATAATTATCTTTTTTTTAAAGATTTTATTTATTTATTCATGAGAGACACACAGAGAGAGGCAGAGACATAGGCAGAGGGAGAAGCAGGCTCCATGCAGGGAGCCCAACGTGGGACTCGATCCCGGGACTCCAGGATCACGCCCTGGGCCTAAGGCAGCGCTGAACCGCCGAGCCACCCCGGCTGCCCCCATAATTGTCTTTAAAAAGCAGAAGAGAAAATACAATTTGCAAGTGGTAAAAATAAGCTTCTAAGTCAACATTTTTTAAAAAATGGAATCATACAAAGGGTGTCTTTTGTGACACCTGGCTTCCTTGACTTAGCACAATGTACTTATGGTCTATCCCCCTGTTGTAGCACATTGCAGTGTAGCATTGCTCCTTTTTGCCAAATAATACCCCACCACATTTTCTTTATCCACTCATTAGCTGATAGATACCTGAGCTGTTTCCACCTTTTGGCTACCGTGAATAATGCTGCAATGAACATTTGTAAACACTTTTTGCATAGACCCATATTGGCGATTCCCTTGGGTATATATACAGCCAGGAGTGCAGCTGCTGAGCCATTTAGCCACTCTGTGCTTAATGCAAAGAACCCCCAGTTTTCCAAAGGCTCTGACCATTTAACACCCCACCAGCACCACGTGAGGGTTCTGGTGTCTCCTCGGGCTTGCTAACACTCGCTAACATCCCTTCTTAGAACTGACAGCGCACATGTGCGAAGGAGACCCGAGACCTACTTTCTTTTTGTTTTTCCCAACAAATTTAATCCTTTCTGTAATTTTTCTGCGGATGAAATATCAACAAGAAAAGATTCTCTATAATAATAATGATACAGGGGCTGGCATTTATTAGATTCCTAATCCTGGGAGGGCTCATGTAGAACCGCCTGCATGTATTATCCTTTTGAATATTTACAGAAAACCCTGAGTTTGGAACCTACTGGAGAGATGAAGAACGTGAGGCACAGAAGTGAAGTGGCTTGATGAACATTCTAACGCTGCCCCACAGCTGAAATCCTTAACCATTCACTGTGACATCTAAAACCCTGCCTCTCCCTTCAGACTAGACACCTGAAGAACAGTTTCAATAAGCCACCTTGTGTCATCTACATATTTTTCCACTGGAGAAAAAAAAAAAAAAAAGAAAGAAAACCTCTCAAGATGATTTTTCACAAGTCAGTCAAGTACAATTCATCATACTCTGAATGCTAACAAATTCTAGGGCTACAAAACCTATGGCATATGTATAAATAATTTGACTCAGCGGCGTAAACATTAATTCAATGCTTTTTTAAAAAAATGAACAACCTTGTTTCCCTGAGTTGTTGTGATACGTCTTCTCTCCTTCTGGATTTTTTATTGGCTCATTGGTGCCAATAGGAACGGGTTCCAAAACTGATTAGCCTTGAGAAAGACTTTTGTAATCAAATAAATCCAAAGTAAGGCGTACTTTCAATTTTGTTTAGAGGGCAGATTTTTTCCCCCCAGCTCTGCTTTGTTTCCCAGCGAAAGCTTGCTATCTTTGGGTTCTAAAACTCGTCCACTTCTGTGATTTCAGAGGACAGGAGAACGAATTCTGTTTGTAACTGGCCAATTTCAGCTCCTGAGAAAGACTGTGGAGGAAGTGGTATGTGAATAAGATCTGAATAAAGCATATTATTAGATCTCAAAGAGAATCAATAGAATCTAATGTAGTTTTCCTTGCATCGCATCAATAAAGCAACGTTGTTAGGAAGGCATTAGAGTCTTGTCTTCTCTTGTTGCTTTGAGAGCTTGTCTTTTTTTGTTGTGGTGGGTGATTTGCCCCTGGGTCGTCTGTCCCAAGGACTGCCTTGTTTGGTTTTGTGATGCATCATTCCTGCAACCATAACCGAAGCCTCGGAACACCTAGGGAGATAAGTAGATGTTATTTTTATTATCTGTGCTTTATAAATAAATTTTAACCTGGAAAGATTACATGACCTAAGTCACACAGTCAGCGGCGTGGGACGCAATCTGCTTACAATCAGGCTGGACTGGGGGGGATCGCAGGTTCGCCCCTTATTTCACATTTGGAGGGATTTATTTTCTCATGGCTCTGGTGGTTAGAAATCTGACATCAAGGTATGGGCAAGGGTTGGTTCCTGCTGATGCCATGAGGGGAGGGTCTGTGAGAAAATAAATTTCTGTTGTTTTGACCACCCGTCCTGCGGGACTTGGTTAGAGCATCCTGAGCCAACTAATACCAGGGCTGTTGCTGCCACTTTACTGTTGATGAATTAGAGACCCCTGGTCTCCTGACAGACAGCCCAGTATCCCAGGATCATGCCTGTGGGGTTTACTGTGCCAGAGCCCAGAAAGCACAGACATGCCCGCTGTTGGGTGCTTACAAGTCCCAGATTAGCTTAGACACCAGGGAGGGACTGTTTCAACCCACAGCTTCACTCTCCTCTTTGGTCAGCAATTTTTTAAAGAAAGGTTTTATATGTTTATTCATGAGAGACACAGAGAGAGAGGCAGAGACACAGGCAGAGGGAGAAGCAAGCCCCCTGTGGGGAGCCCGATGCAGGATTCGATCCAGGAACCCCAGGATCACACCCTAAGCCAAAGGCAGATGCGCAACCACTGATCCACCTAGGTGCCCAGCATTTTTTTTTTTAAGATTTTATTTTTAAGTAATCTCTACACCCAATTCAGAGCTCAAGTTCACAGCCCCCAGATCAAGAGTCGCATGCTCCACCAACTGAACCACCCAGGCGCCCCTGGTCAGCAAATCTTAATGAAATATTTGAAATGTGGTCAACTTGTTGGAGGTTGAGTTGACATCCTACCTCTCTCTCCCCAGTCCTCTTGCCAGGAGAGTTGCCCCTGAGAAATCCTCACTCATGTTGCGATTTCCAGAGGTTTCGCCCACCCAAGCCACCTCTGTTCTGACATCCAGGGCTTTGGGGAAAAAGGATCCCCTCTGTTCTTGCAAAGCAGGCTGCTCTGTCCCCTGGGGAGGAGTTCTGCTTCTTCACTGGGACCCCAGCTTGAGTCTTTGTCTCTGTCATTGGTACAGTCCCACTGATGTGGGGCTGTCGGAGTGATTTCCGTGGGGCTCTAGGCAGCACCACTCACAGGGGGGCCTGCACAGGGGGCCTGGTTCCTAAGTGGCTTGGTGACCGCTCCACCGGGAGGCAGACACAGAGGTTGACAGTGAGCCTTCGGTAGCATCCATACCAGTTTAACAGCAATGCTATGTCAGTGGGATCTCATAATAAAAAAAGATGTGAGCTTGTATTTCATGTCGTTTTTATTTATTTTTTATTTTTTTAAAGATTTTAAAATAAAGATTTTATTTATTCATTCATGAGAGACACAGAGAGAGAGAGAGAGAGGCAGAGGGAGAAGCAGGCTCCATGCAGGGAGCCCGCTGTGGGACTCGATCCCGGGACTCCAGGATCACGCCCTGGGCCGAAGGCAGGTACTAAACTGCTGAGCCACCCAGGGATGCCCTTCATGTCTTTTTTATACAATAATTTCATCTTTCTCATCACACATCACACGGCTTTGCCACGGACCGTTTGAGCAGCTCAGCATGACCACCTGAGGAGACACAAAGATAATAATAGAGAAGCGCAGAGACTGAGCCTTAAAGCCCAAAGCCCCAACCTTCATCTTGATGGTACTTGGAGGCAGGGCCCCTGGGAGCAAATTAGCTTTGGATAAAGTCAGGAGGTCGGGGGTTCCCAAGATGGGATTCGTGTCCCTAAAAAAGGAAGAGACCAGAGCTCTTGGTCTTGCAGGAAGAAGGTGGCCTGCAAGCCGGGGAGACCCTCGCCAGGAACCGCATCAGCCAGCACTCAGATCCGCCTGACGCTTGCAGCCTCCAGAGCCTTGAGCAGCCAATGTCTGTTGTTGGACCCCTGTCTGCGGTGTCTGTTGTGACGGCCTGAACAGAGACCAGGCTCCCCTCCTGACAGCCCAAGGAGCTGTGGCCCAGGCCGCCTCCTGCTGTCTGCTCTCCCTCCACTGGGGGCCTGTCTTCCCCCCGGGTCTTTATCAAAATTGGCCTGGGTTCCCATCCCCTGGCATGACAAAGCCAACCCCTGGGACACAGACCTGCCTGTACTGTGTTAGAAGGCAGGTCCCGGGGGTGCCTGGGTGGCTCAGTCAATTAAGCACCTGCCTTCAGCTCAGGTCAGGATCCCAGGGTCCTGGAATCAAGCCCCACATTGGGCTCCCTCTCCCTCTGCTGCTCCCCCTGCTTATGCTCTCTGCTCTCTCTCTCTCTCTGTCCAATAAATAAATAAAATCTTAAAAAAAAAAATGAAGCAAATTCCAGGACACATCATACCCCAGTTCTTTCCTGTTGCCTGATGGGGCAGCCACGCCACACCCTCATGCCCCTTGTGTGTGCCACCCCACAGGTTTCTCCCTCAAGAAGGAAAAGCTGGTGGTTCTCAGTCCCTTCCCTCCTGCAAAGCTGGTCTCACCTCGAGGCAAGGCTCACCTACTCCTTCCTTAGCAATTTAAAGCTTCCTTGGGCAGCCCGGGTGGCTCAGCGGTTTAGCGCCACCTTCGGCCCAGGGCCTGATCCTGGAGACCCGGGATCGAGTCCCGAGTCGGGCTCCCTGCATGGAGCCTGCTTCTCTCTCTCTCTGTCTCTCTCTCTCTCTCTCTCTCTCTCTCTCTCTCTCTCTGTGTCATGAATAAATAAATAAAATCTTAAAAAAATAAAGCTTCCTTAAAACTCCATACAGCAAGAGTTTCCTCCTCTCTGATATGAATGGTAAATTCCAACTTTCTACGTTAATAAAATAAATTTACACCAAGAAAGATGCCATTTTTTAGATAATGCAATCAATCTGCACATGACTTACTTTTCTTGTTGTTTTGGAAAAAAAGACCCAGATGCCTCAGTTGATGAATGGCCATCCCAAGCCTTCACAACAAGCCTAAGCCTGTAGCCTCAGTCATTCATTTCTCAATTATCTTGGGAGAAGTAGGTCAGGGATGAAAGCAGGCCCAGGAGGCCGGGAGGTGTAGTAGGACAACAGGAAATGGCCCTGCCCTGAACCCAAGTGACCTTGGGCATGAAGCCCCCTGCACCAGGCCCCCCACAGGGTTTGGGGTGCTGTGACCTCATACTTCTTTTTTTTTAGGATTTTATTTATTCATGAGAGACACAGAGAAAGAGGCAGAGACATACACAGAGGGAGAAGCAGGCTCCACGCAGGGAGCCCGATGCAGGACTCGATCCCAGGACCCCAGGATCACAACCTGAGCCAAAGGCAGACGCTCAACCGCTGAGCCCCCAGGCGCCCCTGACCCCTGACTTCTTGGTGCAGTTGCCATCCACGGGGCCTCTCCGTCCTTTAGAGAAGAACCGGGGGAGCCGCCCCGAGGCCTGGAGGGCGCCCTCCTCCACTGCGGCCCTCTGCAGGCTGCCCGGTCACAGCAAAGAGCCAGAAGCTGAGCAGCAGCAGCGGGAGTCGGGGTAAGCGGTGGGTTCGGCCTCCTGGAGTTTGCTAGACCTTGTCCGTGCAGCTACTCCCGGGGACCGAGCTGCGCTTGGCTTCTCTTTCCTGCCCGCCAGCAGCCCTGCTCCTCCGTCAGCCCCCTTCCCTCCCGCCCGTGGCAGCCCGCAGCCCCTCCTGGCTCTCCTGTCCCCCCACCCCACCCCTGTGCCCGGCCTCGGACTTACACAGTGAGCACATTCGTCCAGCACCCACAGCACTGTTGATTCATCGGCTTCTGAACAAAAATCAGCAGATCTGCGGAGCTCAATATAATTTTCCCCCACCTCCCGTATCTGCCCAGGGCCCTTGTCATCAGAAAAGTGGCCTGCAGGGGGTGGCTAGTGCAGGTGCGTGGTGCGCGTACTTCACCTCCCGTGAGCCTGGCAAGCCCTGCGAGGCTGATGGGAGTTTTTATCTTCATAAACATGGGAAGTGGGGCACCGGGTGGCTCAGCGGTTGAGCATCTGCCTTCAGCTCAGGTTGTGATCCTGGAGTCCCGGGATCGAGTCCTGGATCGG
Organism: Canis lupus dingo; assembly: GCF_003254725.2. Taxonomy (NCBI): domain Eukaryota; kingdom Metazoa; phylum Chordata; class Mammalia; order Carnivora; family Canidae; genus Canis; species Canis lupus. Next base: position 21,627,973 of record NC_064244.1, read on the forward strand.
GCTCCCTGCATGGAGCCTGCTTCTCCCTCCGCCTGTGTCTGCCTCTCTCTCTGGGTCTCTCATGAAGAAATAAATAAAATCTATAAACAAACAAACATGGGAAGTGAGGCACACTCAGATACCTGGAGCAAAGTGGAAACCTGGGGGCAGCTGGTCTTAAGAGACCCGGCGGTGGGCCAACTCAGAGCCAGTGCAGAGCTGGAGAGAGGCAGAGGCGGGCTCAGCCCCGATCCCGCTCCTGTGTGGTGCTGCAGCCCCTCTCCCCCACCAGGCACCCCGCTCTGGCCCCCGCCCTTCCCCCTCTGTGGCGAGGGCTCTAGGATGCCCTGGCACTTAGGGAAGTGGGGACCTGGAATGGGAGGAGGAAAGCAGTAGGCCCAGAGCCTCTGCCACGCCCAGTGGATGCGGAGGGGACAGACCATGAGAACCCGGGGTCCTTCTGCCTGTGGAAAGTGTGTCGGGTGTTAGCCTGGACGGGGCCAGGTTGGCCCAGGGATTTGGGTCTGGATACTTGGGGTGAGGACAGTGACCAGTCTGCCCCAGATGCCAGCAGGGCCCAGGGAAGGATCACTGAGCCACCCTCAGCTAGCTGCTGCTTTTGCATTCGCTCCCTCGCTGCTGTCTTGACATTGGCCCAGAGGACAACATCCAGGGCTTCTGGGGTCCCTTGCCTGCTTTTAGGCTGCGGAGGAGCAAGGCATTCAGAAACCCGTGACCAGGCCTCTCTGCGCTCGAGGCTTTTAATCTCCTTAATTGAAATTGATTGGCCTCTTGGGAGGTAGCTCTGCATTGGCCCTGAGCTGCAGCATGTGATCAACTTTTGCTTCTTTCTTTTAAAGACCCATTGACACACCAGGGCATCTAATCTTATCCCTGAATCCCGGGCCCCTTTCCAGATGAGGAGCAAAACCAGAAACAAGCACTGACAAAAACAGCTCAGGAAATGAAAGCGCCTGATAAAAATAAGGGGAGAATATTCTTGTCCCATTGTGGCTTAGCATGATACAAAAGGCCAGTCAAAACCCCATTAACCAAGGAAAGATGTAATCACATGGGGAAGGAGCCATGGGGGAGGGGGGGCTTCAGAAGCTCACAAAATAAACAGAGTGGGCTACAGCGTATCTAAGAACCAGCTGCAAAATAGATAAAACGGGAAGAAAAGTGCAAACCCTTCTTAAGTTAAAGGAAAACCAAACATTGAGATAATTGAGCATTCAGATTTGCGTTCATCCAAAAGCACAACGGTCACCCCAAAGTGGCTGGAGCTGGTTGACAAACCGGTTTGGCAGGTCATATCTCTTGGCCAAGCCCTCTGATAGGGTCCCTTACTTACCAGACCGATCACATATCCTGGAAATATCCCTCTGGGGGCTCCTCTGTGCCTCCTGGGGGTCATTTCACCAAATGGACACTGGGCTTCAAAGCAAATATGTTAGGGAGGCTTGGGCCACCTTGTGGCTGCCAAGACCTGGGCTCTGTCCCTGCAGCAGTGGCATGGGGCAACATCGGAGGGCAAGAAGTGCCTGGGAGGTGAGGAAGCACAGCAGTGATCAGTAATCATTACGAGTGACCAACTCATTCTAAGTACATCTTGCTGCCTGGCCATCTAAAGATCTAGTTGGGGGTGCCTGGGTGGCTCAGTCGGTTGAGTGTCAGACTCGTGGTTTGGGCTCAGGTCCTGATCTCACAGGTGGTGGAATCGAGCCCCACACTGGGTTCCGCACTCAGTGGGGGAAGTGCTTGAAGATTCTCTCCTTCTATTTCTCCCCCTACTCACAAGCCTGCTCTCTCTCTCAAATAAATAAATAAATCTCTCTTTTTTTTTAAGATTTTATTTATTTATTCAAGAGAGACACAGAGAGAGAGTCAGAAACATAGGCAGAGGGAGAAGCAGGCTCCATCCAGGGAGCCCGATACAGGACTCGATCCCAGGACCCCAGGATCACGACCTGAGCCGAAGGCAGATGCTCAACCACTGAGCCGCCCAGGCATCCCAAATAAATATATCTTAAAAAAAATAATAATAAATAAAGATCAAGTTGAAGGGGATCAAGATATTCCATTCCAAGATATGCTACCTTGTCGTGAGGATTATTTTAAGCTGAAGGCATCTGAGAATCAACAAAATGCAGGAAGAGTTCTCTTCCCTCCTCTTTTCTGCCTAAAAGCAGAACATAAATTTCCCTTTGTGAAGGTGTCCCTGTCTCCCACACTAGAAAGAGAGGGACTCAAAAAAAATTTAAAGTTAAAATTTAAAAAAAAGGAAGAGAGGGACTCTTATCATGGAGATGAGGCTGCATTAATAGATTTTACTTAAAAAAAAAAAAAAAACCTTAATTTTCCCATCCATATCTTCATCACCTCCTTAAAGCCCAAACCTCCTTTCCTTTGATAAAAATGACACAGAAGCCCCAAGGTCAAATCTAACCACCTCTTTTCAGTGAACTCCTGTGCAAGAAAGATATTAATAAAATTTGTATGCCATTTCTCCTATTTGTCTGTCTTTTTTTGTTGGTTAAATTTGCAGGCCCCCAGGCACTGAACCTAAGAGGACAGAAGAAAAGCTTTTCTTCCTTAATGATATCAAGACATCCAGATTTTAAAAAGCATCAAGAATCTAGCTTTTTTTGCTGGAGAAGCTCCATTTTCAAATAAATTCAAGTCGAAAATGGTCCTTGGTCTCCACTCTCCCTAGCAGCAGGAATGTGACATGAGGGTGAAGGAAAGAGTGAGCTCTATAAAAATGAAAGCTGTATCTGTCCCAGTCATCATGGAACTAGTATCCAATGGTGCCTAACACATGGCAAGCACTCAACGCATCAATGGATGAATGGATATTGGATCAAATATCCAAAATAGGATTGGAGCAAATGCATAGTGTGAAGATAAAACCGAACTTTATCAAACAGTCTCTCATAAAATAATACCAAGATAATCTGCTGATAAGGCAAAGCTCTTGGCATTAAGAGAGGTCACTTCTTGATGGGTTTTTTTAAGATTTTATTTTTTTTTAAGATTTTATTTATTCATGAGAGAGAGAGAGAGGCAGAGACACGGGCAGAAGGAGAAGCAGGCTCCATGCAGCAAGCCTGACGTGGGACTCGATCCCGGGTCTCCAGGATCAGGCCCTGTGCTGAAGGCGGCGCTAAACCGCTGAGCCACCCAGGCTGCCCTAAAGATTTTATTTTTAAGTAATCTCTACACGCAAAGTAGGGCTCAAACGTACAACCCCAAGATCAAGAGCGGTATGCTCCATCGACTGAGCCAGGCAGGTGCCCTCTTGATGGGAGTTTTAACAGTGCCTCCAAGTGGGGCTGGTGAGGTCAGGTTATTCATCATTTATGGTGAGTGTTTCAGTGTGGAGTGGGTTAGGATTGATGAAGTTTCATGATATAAAAGCTCAGGATTGTGGGCACAGCAAGGTGGGTTAATAGTCATTTAACGCTATTTTTTGAGGTGATGCACTTGGTTTTTTTTAAGATTTTATTTATTTATTCATGAGAGACACACAGAGAAGCAGAGACATAGGCAGAGGGAGAAGCAGGTTCCCTGTTGGGAGTCTGAGGGACTCGATCCCAGGACCCCGGGATCACGACCTGAGTCAAAGACAGATGCTCAATCACTGAGCCACCCAGGTGCCCCAAAGTGGGGCAGTTTTAAGTGGGCTTTGGTAAGTTCTTAAAACAATAGTTATTTGCAACTTTTATCTTCAGCAAGTGTTTCTGTCATAGGAAAGTCGTATTGGTAAAGACAGTGGAATTAAATCATGTTTAGGGACGACTGCTTGGTAGCAGCCACATTGCTGCAGATGTAAGTAAGCGAAGCGGGAGCTGGTGGCTTCAGTCCTCAAGCTAAAGACCTGACATGAACCATTCTCCTTCCAGAGTGTGACATAAACAGACAAGTAGACCACGTTTGTCCACAGGCTCTGGGATAGGCGTGGTGGCTCATTTCTGGCTAGAGAGGGCTGGTAACATGCTGAGCCATCCAAAGGAGAGGTAATTTGGGTGATTCAATTTTGATAACCTCTGAAAATAGCCCTGAGATGGGGCACCCGGGTGGCTCAGCAGTTTAGGGCCTGCCTTCAGCCCAGGTCGTGATCCTGGAGTCCCAGGATCAAGTCCTACATCGGGCTCCCTGCGTGGAGCCTGCTTCGCCCTCTGCCTGTGTCTCTGCCTCTCTCTCTCTCTGGGTCTCTCTTAAATTAAATTAAATTAAATTAAATTAAATTAAATTAAATTAAATTAAATATAAAATGGCTGGGCACCCTGGGTGGCTCAGCGATTTAGCACCACCTTTGGCCCAGGGCATGATCCTGGAGACCCCAGATCAAGTCCCACGTCAGGCTCCCCGCATGGAGCCTGCTTCTCCCTCTGCCTGTGTCTGTGCCTCTCTCTCTCTGTGTCTCTCATGAATGAATAAATAAAATCTTAAAAATAAATACATAATTAATTAGTTAATAAAATGGCAAATTTTACTACTCAAGTGTGCATCATTAGATAAATGGATAAACAAGTAAGATGGATCTATCATACCTCATGGACTATTACTCAGCCATGAAAAAGAATGCAATCTCGCCCTTTGTAACAGCATGGATGGAACTAGAGAGTATGATGCTAAGTGAAATAAGTCAGAGAAAGACAAGGACCATATGATTTCACTCATATATGGAATTTTAAAACCAGAATAAATGAGCAAAGAAAAAAAAGACAAACAAAAAACGAGACCCTTAACTACAGAGAACAAATTGGTAGTTGCCAGAGGACAGGTGGAAGGGGACAATGGATGAAACAGATGATGGGCAGCCAGGGTGGCTCAGCGGTTTAGCACCGCCTTCAGCCCAGGGCGTGATCCTGGAGACCCAGGATTGAGTCCCGCGTGGGGCTCCCAGCAGGGAGCCTGCTTCTCCTTCTGCCTGTGTCTCTGCCTCTCTCTCTCTGTCTCTCATGAATAAACAAATAAAATCTTAAAAAAAAAAAAAAAGAAACAGATGATGGAGATGAAGAAAGGCACTTGTGATGAGTAGCGAGTGATGTATGGAAGTGTTGAATCACTGTATTGAATACCTGAACCTGACATAACACTGGATGTTAATTATACTGGAATTTTTTTAAAATGTCAAATTTTATGATATGTTTTACTTTTAATTATGGTACAATACTATGTTATACATATTTGGCCACAATAGAAAAAAAAACATTTTTTTAAGATTAATTTTTTTTGAGAGAGACACAGAGAGAGCATGATCAGGGGAAGGGACAGAGGAAGAAGGAGAAGCAGGCTTCCCGCTGAGCAGGGAGCCCAACGTGGGGCTCAATCCCAGGACCCTGAGATCATGACCTGAGCTGAAGGCAGACGCTTAACCAACTGAGCACCCCCTGTACCCCTACAATAGAAAATTATTGGGACATCTGGCTGGTTCAGTTGGAGGAGCCTGTGACTCCTTATTTTGGGGTCATGAGTTTGAGCCTCACACTGGGGATAGAGATGAAAATAAAATCTTATAAAATATATATGTATATTAAATAAGAAAATTAAGAATTTCAATATGGCAGCAACAGAGCATTAATCAAGGCAGGGCCCTTCTGTGCCTGGGGTTCTAGGTGAAGCCAGCCCTCCCTAAGAAGACAGAGCCCCTCAGATTTAGGTGGCATGTCACGTCCTAGAGACTAAGGGTGTTCCATCTGGGCCACTGCAGACCTGCTGATACTACCCAGCATCCAGAATCCACTCCGTGCTCAACAAGGATGGCAAAAGTCAGGAGCCGTCACCTTCCCACTGCCGCCCCTGCTCCCCCTGACCTTCTAAAGATCAAGTCCAAGATCCAGTGTCAAAGCTCAGGAGATTTTGCGGCATCAGCCCTGGAGGTGACAGTGTCTCCGGGGTGTTTTCCTCCCCACCAGTTATGTTACGTTGGCCCCCTGCCATTGTTCACAGGGCAGACTTACGTGGCCAGGGGAGCAGAGGGAGCAGTGATCTACCTCGCGTCCCTGGCTAGGACGAGGCGAGCAGTCACCCACCACACTTCCTCGCCTGGCATTCACTGAGCACACCCCCTCCCCTTTCTTCTGTTTCCCCCCTTGCTGCAAACTTGTCTCCCTTTCTTCTCCGGGCCCTCCGTCCCCTCCCTGGCATGCTTGGGTGGCTGCTAGGTGGGGCCTAGCGCAGTCCTCACGCAGGGCGTGGAGGGGACAGAGATGGGGCGGACGACCAGCCAAGGAGGATTGCTGGCCCTGTCGCCCAGTCCAATCAGAGTCCACAAACAGCATATGTTAGGGGCTGATGAGAGGTTGGGGGGTGAGAAAAAGGTGAGCCAGGCATGGCTCTGCCCCAAGAAACCTAATGAAAGACAGATGGCTCGCCACCTTTGCCACACATACCTTAGATTATAAGCCCTTGATCTGGGGTTTACTGGGTGGAAAGAATGCCCTTCTTTTGAGCCAAACCAAACACGATGAGCACCAACGAGGTGAGCCTTCGGAGCCCTGGAGCATCTCTTCTAACACCTGCTCCGTGGTGGCCTTAAGCTCCCCTGCCTCCGAGCGGCCACTCGACAGGAGGGTGAGGACTCTGCTCCCTGGCAGTGGACAGGCCTTACACAAGACATTTCACATCGAGGTCACGAAGAGTTCTCTGGCTCCGACCCTGCCTACCACCGTAGGGTGACCCAGCCGCCACAGGGCCTCTCGTCCTTTCTGGGACTTCCCATGGGTATCTGTGTGTCCTCTCACAGCCGGGCGGCACACAGGACTTTCTCCAGCTCTGCTTCCCTGGGAGCAGAGGTGCCACCCCAGACCCCGTTCAGGTGGCTACAGTCGAGCAGGGGCTGCCTGCCAATGCCCAGCACGGCAGTGCCACCACCTGCTTATACCCTCTCTCCCTCAGGGAAGGAGGGCCCTGAGGCATCAGCACCTCCTCCCTCCAATGTTGGGCCGCTGTGTGGCTGTCCGGGCACCCTAAATTCCTTGGGGATTGTCCAGGAGGATGATGTGTGCCCTTGCTGTGCTAACAACTGCACTTTAGAAGTACCTGGGGGGCTCAGGTGTGGAGCATCTGACTCTTCTTTTTTTTTTTTTTTAAGAATTTATTTATTTATTTATTCATTCATTCATTCATGAGAGACACAGAGAGAGAGAGGGAGAGACACCGGCAGAGGAAGAAACAGGCTCCATGCAGGGAGCCCGACGTGGACTCAATCCTGGGTCTCCAGGATCAGGCCCTGGGCTAACACTTAACTGCTGAGCCACCCAGGGATCCCTTGCATCTGACTCTTGATTCTGGCTCAGGTCATGAACTCAGGGTCATGAGATGGGTCCCGTCATCAGGCTCTGCACTCAGTGCCTCTCCCCACCCCCTCTCTAAAAAGGAATAAAGAAAATCTTCAAAATACATACAGACATACCTACTGCCCTTCAGGGTTGGGGCTGGGACTAGGATCTGCCCCACCAGCCCCGCAGGCAAACCCAGATGAGGCCTGAATCCTGGAGATTTAAAGTTTGGCTGGCAATTCTCGACCTACTAGAGGTGTAGGGCCCCAGGATGTCACAACAGGGAAAAAACCTATATGTTTTAAGTCCTTCTCCTCTTCCTCTGAGAAAATACCTAAGTTTTAGCATCAGAGGGATGAAGCTGGTTTGGGAGACTGGAGCATAAAACTATACCATGTTTCATTACCTTCACTGGGGATTTTAGAGTCAAACCTCTCATCTCTCAACCATATTTTGCATAGAAGTGTGTGTGTGTGTGTGTGTGTGTGTGTGTGTGTGTGTGTGTATATATTTTTAATAATCAAAATACACTACCTTTGGAAAACATTCTGAAAGAGCACCCCCATGGAGGAGGTCCTTCACTGCCATACCACGCTTTCACTTTCTCACCCACCATCACAAGAGCCTTCCTTTGTTGTGCCCAAGATTGCAAATCCGAGAAACCACCAAGGAGCCAACCCCGATGCAAGCACACGAGGGTTTATTTGCAAGCTTGAGCCTGGGTCCAAGTATACTGGACACAGCGGAGCAGGGACTTGGACCCCGAAGTGGGTTACAGCTGGGTTTTTTATAGACTGGTCTAGGGGATTTTCAGAAGGGGTGGAGGAATTTCTCAAGTTCTGTTTACATTCTGATATGGGGCTTTCAAGGGCATTGAGCTCTGTTCTCATTCTAATAGGGGACTTTCTATCACGGAGGTGGGCTCTGTTGTCTTTCTGATATGGGATTCCCTGCTGAGGACATTCTGCAGTTTTGTTTTTTTTTAAGATTTTATTTATTTATTCACAATAGACAAAGAGAGAGGGGCAGAGACCCAGGCAGAGGGAGAAGCAGGCTCCATGCCTGAGCCTGACACGGGACTCGATCCCGGGACTTCAGGATCGCTCCCTGGGCCAAAGGCAGGCACTAAACCGCTGAGCCACCCAGGGATCTCCACACTCTGCAGTTTTTCCTGTAAAGTTCAGCTCTTATTCACAAGAGCCTAAGATGGCTGTACTTGTGCTAATGCTAAACTTTAGGTAGAATGGCCTTAATTTTTCTCGGCCTCCACACCTTTACAAAAATGTACCCTTTCTTTCTTTAAAGAAAAGATTTATTTATTCATCACACACACACACAGAAAAGGAAAGAGGAAGAGACATAGGCAGGGGGAAAAAGCAGGCTCCCTGTGGGGAGCCCAATGTGGGATTCGGTCCCAGGCCCCGGGATCATGCCCTGAGCCGAAGGCAGACACTCAAGGTGTCCCTCAAATATGTACCCTTAATAAATAATAAGAGCTAGCATTCACTGAACATGTTCCATGTGCCAGGCATGCTCACACGCTCTCATTTGATCCTCACAACAACCCTAATAGAGAAGTGTTATTATTATACTCTCTACTTTACAAATGAGGCACATGTTCAGGGAAATTAAACAACTTCCCAAATATCACTTATTTCCCTATAAGCTGTCAGGGTCCCACAGCACGGTTTTAATTCAGAAGAACCACTGGGCAGGCTTCAAACACAGTAATAATAAGAACCAATATCTAATAAGTACCTACTGCATGCCAGATGCTTTAGGTCTCTTCTTTCATTTGACCACTTGGTGCAAGATGCCTTTATCCCCATTTTACAAATGAGAATCCTGAGGCTCAGAGACTGAGCAATATCCTGACCCTATGGGGGAGTCATTGACAATTTGGGCTCAGGAGTCCCATGGCCTGGGTTCAAATCTTAACTCCCCTAATGACGTGCTGTGTGACCTCAGGAAAGTTACTTAATCTCTCTAAACCCTCATTTCCCCATCTGTACAATAAAACAGTGATAGCACTTATCTCATAGGATTACTACAGGTCACCACATGTCAGTGCTTGACACCGTCTACAACAAAGTCAAAGTCAGTAAAGGCAAGCTACAATTATTACTCCAAGACCCAGGCTTGGAGTAATTTTTTTTCCCCACCAGACTGCTCCATCTCCCAATCTTCACTGAGAGGTAAGAATACATTACACATTAAAATAAACAAGTTTCTTTTACTGCAATGATGCAAAATGCTTAGGTAAAGGAAGAGAACAACGGTTCAAACTCATCTGTTTGACAGCTCTCCCTGAATATTCTCAGGGAAGTGAAGCCAATGAAATGAAGGCCCAAGAAAAGCAAGGCTCATGGTGAGTATGATGTATATTTACACTTTTTTTTTCCTTTTTCTTCTCCATTTTTTCCTTCCCTTCCTCATCAGGCTCTGAAAGGTAAATTCATCTTTTTTTTTTTTTTTTTTTTAAGATTTCATTGATTTAGAAAGGGCATGCAAATGGGGGGAGGGGCAGAGGAGAGAGAATTTCAATCAGACTGCACTGAGTGTGAAGTCAACGCTGGGCTTGAACTCATGACTGGATCGCCACCTGAGCCAAAATCAAGAGTCCAATGCTCAGCCAACTGAGCCACCCACATGCCCCAAATTCATCTTTTTGACCTTGGAAGGACAAATTCGCTCTAAAGACTCACACTCATGGTGGCTTCATAGGGAGAAGGGTCTAGAAGTCAAAGTCTAAAGATACTGGAGTGGATTTCTTGCCCAACTTCCTACTATGTGACCAGGCCTAAATTCGCTAATCCCTGAGCTCCAATTTTGTCATCTGTGAAACATCAAGAACACGAGGAACAAATGAATGTGTGTTAAGATGTGAGATGCATTGCAGACTGTAGATCACAGCGCAAGGGGGAGGCCGCGTGCCTTTCGTCAGCTGGCAGGAACTCTTGGGTCTCGGTGCTCCCAGCCATCACGCTCAGGAGAGGTAATTGTAGGCTTCCAGAACATCCTCCCTAAGACACTGCCTAGAATTCGGCCCTCCTTGGGCGGGCTGGGGTTGGGGGGAGGTGTTGGGAGACTGCTTGCTCTAAGATGCTCCCTGCTGAACAAGCTTTTAGTAGCGGTGCCATGTAAAGGAGGGAACTAAATGTGGGATGGGAGAGGAAGAGGCTGGGGGGGAGAATCCAACAGCCCGCTACACCGGGTGGGGGCGGATTCCAGGCCAAGCTGGGTACCACACCAAGTCTGAAACACACTTCTCAGGCTGGGGAACCTGACCCTACTTTAGGGAGACTGGAGAGTTCTTTGGGAGAGGATCAGTGGCAACATTCATTGCTTGATGCATAATCCCCCAACTTCGGTGAAGGGTGAAGGCCAAAAAAGGGACACACATTGCTCTCAAAATGCCCCCAATAAGCCTGCTCCAGAGCAACAGGCAGGGCTGAAGAGCAGAAAAACAGATCACTTAGCACTTCCCCATGGGCACCAGAGGCTCTGCCAACAGAGCCACCACAGATGGCAAATCAGCTGGGATGTTTGGGGTCCCCCGTAACAGCGCCCGTGTACGCGACAGTGGGCAGGTACAGAAGAGTGGGCCGCAGGGGCTGCTCTCTTCCAGCCTGTATGGGAGGGATGGTGCTGGCAGGACAGGCCCGAGGGTCCCCTGGTGCCCGAGGACGACCCGGGGGGGCGAGACGAGGCTGCGGCGCTCCAGGTGGCTGCAGTGTCCCCTGGTGTCACTGCCAGCATCTTCCCCACAAGCATCTTTGCCACCTGCTCGGCCGTAAAAGACAAACTAGCAAAAAAATCAAAGAGGGACCTTCATTAAAAAAGCACATAATGAAACATGAACAACATACAACAAAATTAAAAAGACTATATTACAAAATACAAAAATCTTTTAATACATTTCACATGTGTGTAGATTCATGCCCACCCTGCACAAATAAGTGATTTGATTTTGTGGTTTGTATTAAGCACTTGTCTTCAAAATCTTTCCTTCACAGTATTATTCTCTCTCTCTCTCTCTCTTCTGTTTGTCAATTCATTTCCTGGTTTGGCAGATACTTTTTCTTGTTTTGCTAAAATGTCTTTCTCTGTTAAGAGAGGTCTGGGTTTCCAAATACTACGATGCATGATTTGCACCTGAGTTTTGTATTGCGTTGTGAAAGCCTCTGCATTTTTTAAAATTTATTTTTATTTTTATTTTTTTAAGCCTCTGCATTTTGAAAGCCTCTACACTGTTGTTTGTTCTTGGCATATTGTCACATGTCCATTGGTAAATGGTCCAAAGTTCTTTGGGAAATGTGGGTTCAAAACTTTGCAGCACTGTATCGAGCATTATGAGGGCTAAGATTTATATACAATAAAAATGGGAGTACTGTGTCAATGAAGAAATAAAACCAGTTGATGAAACCAATAAATTGGGATGCCTGGGTGGCTCAGTGGTTGAGTGTCTGCTTTTAGCTCAGGGTGTGATCCCGAGGTCCAGGGATCGAGTCCTGCATCGAGGAGCCTGCTTCTCCCTCTGCCTGTGTCTCCGCCTCTTTCTGTCTCTCATGAATAAATAAATAAAATATTAAAAAACAACAACAACAACAAATTGTCAAACCAAATAGTCAAACAGCTATTTTTCTATCTCAAGAAAATTGCCTTATGGTCAATTAGTTACACAGCAAAACTGCATGCAACAAAGATGCCTACGTAGGAACCACCTAGAACCAAAGGCCTCCCCACACCATACCTTGCCAAAAAGTCTCCATAGTGCTCCTCACAAATTGCTTCCCTTCGAACACTCAGGAACCCAAGTAGTCCATGAAAATGTTTGCCCACCCAGCTGTCAGCCTGGCCATGAAGTACGTTAGACTCAGGTCCTGGAACTTTTCAGAACTCTTGTTCTGAAAGGCACCTAAGAGGAAAAGGCAGTCCACACAATCTCTTCATTTACACAAATGTCAGCCAATCACAGAATGAACACACCCCTGACCCGAATCAGATTAAGGCAAAACCAAGTGAGCGAATCTTACCGGCCCATCTGTGCGAATGGCTGCTAGCAGGCCAAAGTTTTTAAACACCCTGGACCAGTTTTCATAGCCCGTCTGTTACTGCATGATCATTGTCGTAGCCTTGAGCACCCACAGGGAACTGCACAAAATTAAGGCTTGGGATTATAAATTAACCCATACTACACAGCAATAGAGCTCTTCTTTTTTTTTTTTTTTAAAGATTGTATTTATTTATTCATGGGAGACGCAGAGAGAAAGGTAAAGACACAGGCAGAGGGAGACGCAGGCTCCCTGCGGGGAGCCCGACATAGGACTCCATCCCGGGACCCCAGGATCATGCCCTGGGCAGAAAGCAGATGCTCAACCGCTGAGCCATGCAGGTGGCCCTACAGAGCTGTTTTCAAAACACTGGGTGATAAAGGGTGTTCAATGTCCAGAATTGAAGTGCTTGGGATAGGTCCCAGCTGCCTGAATTTCTGAAGTCTGGGAAGCAATACCTTCTCCCTTTTTGCTCTCCCAGCCCACCCAACAGCTTTAAGACTTAATTCTCTGCATCAAATCCCTCTTTGGGGGCACCTGAGTGGCTCAGTCAGTTAAGCAGCTGCCTTGGGCTCAGGTCATGATCCCAGGGAACCCCATGACTCCCTAATCAGTGAAGTGTCTGTCTCTCCCTCTGCCCCTACACCCACCTGTTCTCTCTCTCTCTCTCTCAAATAAATAAACAAAATCTTTAAAAAAAAATTAATGAATCCCTCTTTCCTTGAAATACCTAAAGTGATTTCTGGTTTTCCAGGCACCTACTGATGAACCTTTGGGGTTTTTTTTTCTTTTGTACATCTTTCCTTCTGGATATTTGTGTTGATACCCAAGTTTTCACGTTTGGCTCCCTGTCCTTTGTCCTTGGAGTTCTTTGACAAGATCTTCCTGTTTTTAATTCTGCGGTTGCCAGTGTTTCTTCCTACCACCCTCTCAACATGGGCAAAATTGGATGCTTGCCCCTAATCGAGCTCCCTGTTACATTCAACTGCAAAATGACGATGATGTTTAAAGCACGGAGCAGACCCAGCCCCTTCCTCTGGGAACATCTCCAGGTTCCAGGGAACCTTTTGTTCCACTGGGTCATTAACAAAAAAGGTCTGCCCCAGCAGGACTCTGCCCCTGTTGTTGGGAGCTATGCATAACTAATGAAGAGGAAAATTGGGAGCGAAATGGCCTGATCAGTCTCAACATGTTTCTAATAACTTCTACATCTTCCGATCTTCATTTCCCTGCATATCTTCTTTCCTTCCTAAATGAATACTCCAAATCCTCTTCAGCCCACTAACATTTTCCAGTCTATATTTTTTCTCCCTTTCTTCCCCATTTTATGGTACTTTATTTTTGTTAGAGGATTACTTCAGCTTCTCAGTCACACTGTACACATTTTAAAAATATATTTTTAAAGATTTTATTTGAGAAAGAGAGCATGAGCAGGGGAGGGGCACAGGGAGAGGGAGGGGAGAAGCAGACTCTCCGCTGAGCAGGGAGCCCAACATGGGACTCAATCCAAGGATCCTGAGATCATGACCTAAGACAAAGGCAGATGCTTAACCCACTGAGCCACCCAGGCGCCCCTGCACACATTGTAAATACCAGTTGCCTTGGTCTCTAGTTATGGGCCTTAAGATGTCACAGATGTCCAGTAACCTGGACGATTTACAAGTAGACTTTATACTTTGTAGTAGTGAAAGTACCCCCAAGTGACAGGTACTAAATTTGTTTCCAATATAAGGTAGTTATGCTTCCGTAATTCTTTTTTTTTTTGCTTCCATAATTCTTTTTTTTTATAATAAATTTATTTTTTATTGGTGTTCAATTTGCCAACATACAGAATAACACCCAGTGTTCATCCCATCAAGTGCCCCCCTCAGTACCTGTTACCCATTCACCCCCACCCCCCGCCCACCTCCCCTTCCACCACCCCTAGTTCGTTTCCCAGAGTTAGGAGTCTTTATGATCTGTCTCCTTTTCTGATATTTCCCACACATTTCTTCTCCCTTCCCTTATATTCCCTTTCACTATTATTTATATTCCCCAAATGAATGAGAATGCTTCCATAATTCTTGAAGGAGTGTATTACTTGTCCAGAATCACAGAGATTATAGGAGGCAGAGCTGGGATTTGAACCCAGATCTCTCTGATGCCACAGCTGCTGGCATCATTCAGAGGTGGAACCCGGAAAGCCTTCCCAGAGGAGGAGTGAATGCCAACAAACTGTAGAAAAGCCAAGACAAACATAAACAAAAGCACTCTTTTGAATTCCAGCAAAAGTCTATCTCTACTCTGTCAGCATGAGGTACCTCTGGGATGAAGAATTCATTCGAGTGTTTCTTAGCAACTAGAAGCATTACCATGAAAACTCCAGTTCGGAAGTGTCTTCCAGAGTTCCTTTCTCCCGAGTCCCACACATAGGTGGGATACAGTCATAGGAACAAGGAAAACGGGGCAGGATGCACAGACAAAAAGAAGGGAGGGTTGACAGGAGGTAAGGAGACAATTAGTTTCACTTTTTTTTTTTTAGTTTCACTTCTATACACTTGTGTTTTACTTGTTATAACAAGCATATATTGTTTTGCCATTTGAGAAACATCAAATAAAAAAAAGTTTAAGAGCAGGCCGCCTGGGTGGTTCAGTGGTTCAGCATCCGCCTTCCGCTCAGGGCATGATCCTGGGGTCCAGGATCTCTGTGTCTCTCATGAATAAATAAATAAAATCTTAAAAAAAAGAAAAAGAAAAAAAAAGAAAGTCTAAGAGCTTGCAGCAAATACTATGCATTCATCAAACCCCAGTTTATTTTCCCCCTCCTGCGTACACAAGATAACTACACTTCCCAACGTGCTTATGTCACCGGGTTCTCACCGAAGGGCTGTGGGCAGGAGTGATATATGCCATTTCCACACCATAATATCTCCTGTGACATCATCCACACTCACTCTTCCTCTTTCATGGCAAACATTGAGGACAGGATTAAGATGACACTATGTCAAGACAAACGGAGCCTAGACTCCTGAAGCAGTTATTGCAGGAGAGCCACTGGGCCTCCAACAAACAGGGACCTAAGCTACAAGCCACTAAGGACACGGTCCTTTTGTTTCTGCAGCGCTCCCTGCCTATCCTGACTACTAGGTGGCCCGTACACACCAGGACTTTTCAGTGACCCTCAGAAGTTCTGAGAGAGGGGATCCCTGGGTGGCTCAGTGGTTTAGCACCTGCCTTCAGCCCAGGGTGTGATCCTGGAGACCCAGGATTGAGTCCCACATTGGGCTCCCTGCATGGAGCCTGCTTCTCCCTCTGCCTGTGTCTCTGCCTCTCTCTCTGTGTCTCTCATGAATAAATGAAAATAAAATAAAATAAAGTTCTGAGAGAGCCTCTTGGCTACTTCACACACGAAAAAAACCTTGCAGTGTTTTTGCTAACTGGGTTTTTCCATCCTAAGGGTGTATGGGGACATATTGCAGGGTATAGCTCCTATCCCTTCCTCTCCCTCTGAATCGCCTTCCCCATTCTCATTTTGTTGTGGTGGGTTTGTTCCAAAGGGAAATAAATCAAGGCCTTATCAGAAAGGAAATAGTACCTGCACTTTACATTCTTGTTTAAATAAGGCCTGAAAGGGAAGGAAATTTTATGACAGTTTCTTCTCCTCAGGGACCATTCTGCATTTTACTACTCTAATATTTACTTATTGTTGTAGTAAAGCCTTAGATAAACCGTCAGGGGCTGAGCTATTCCAGACAGACAAGTGTTTCAAAGAACTAAAGTTTATATATTTAGGCAATAAAAGGCTGTTGACTTTTAAATGTTTGAGGAAAATATTTATGAAGCATATTAAATGAAGGTTGGAGACATGTTGTCCCCTCTCTGGGTGATTTGGGGTGGACCCAAGTTTCTTGAATGCTCCATGCTCCCTTGGGGGACTTGAACATGCTATTACCTCTGCCTGGAATCATCTCTCCCTTCTTTTGCCTACGTAGCTTCTCCTCATCTGTTGGATGCCAGCTCAAAGACCAGTCCCCTCAGGCACAATTGTCTAAATTTCCTAAAACTCATCAAACGGTTCACTTAAAACAGGTGAATTTTCTGGTATGTAAATTATACCTCACTAAAGCTATTTTTAAAAAGGCAACAACAATAACAATACAACAAATAAATTTTAGAAAATGCAACAACACTGTCAAGGAGGCAAAGCGCCCTCCCCCCACTTTAATGTGCACATAGTGACTTTGTTCCAAAGACTAGAGTATGGAAACGGAAAGAAGGAAGGAAGTATCACCACACGAGAGAAACCTGACAAGAACTACACCCGCCAAGTAACCAAGGTCAATATTGGCGATGATAAGTCATGTTGAAAGTATGTACCCTTGATGCAATGTGGTGAATGTGGCCCTTTACCCCTGTGGTCTTCCTCCCAGACACCATAAACTGCAGTCTAACCATGAGAAAAATTCTAGTAGAGATGCATCCTACAATATAACTGGCCAGTAGTCCTCAATACTGTCAAGGTTATCAAAAACAAAGAAAAATCCAATAAATATTCACAACCAAGAGGAGCCTAAAGGAGATACGACAACTAAATGTGATGTGAGGGAAGCCTGGATGGTTCAGTCAGTTGAGCATCTGCCTTCGGCTCATGATCGTGGGGTCCTGGGACAGAGCCCCACGTCAGGCTCCCTGCTCAGCAGGGAATCTGCTTCTCCTTCTCCCTCTGCCCGTCCCCCTAATCATTCTCTCTCTCTCTCCAAAATAAATAGTTACCAAAAAGTTAAATAAGTAAATAAAAATAAATGTGATATCCTGGATGGGCTCCTGAGAGAGAAAAAGAACATTAGGTACAAACTAAGGAAATATGAATTAAGTATGTACTTTAGTTAATAATAATATATCAATATTGGTTCACTACATGTGACAAATGTACCACAGTCATTGGTGATGTAAATTATAGGGGGAACTGGATATGAAATATCTGGGACTCTCTGTACTGTCTTGATAATTTCTCTATAAATCTAAAACTGTTCTTAAAAAATAAAGGTAATTTAATTCACATTAAAAAAAATTTCCCCAGGGATGCTTGGGTGGCTCAGTGGTTGAGCATTTGCCTTGGGCTCAGGTGGTGATCCTGGGATCAAGTCCTGCATCAGGCTCCCCCATGAGGAGCCTGCTTCTCCCTCTGCCTGTGTCTCTGCCTCTCTCTTTGTGTCTCTCATGAAGAAATAAGTCTTAAAAATCTTAAAAAAAAAAAAAAAAGGAAGGAAATCTTGCCATTTGCAATGACATGGATGGAGCTAGAGTATTATGGTAAGCAAAATAAGTCAGACAGAGAAAGACAAATACTATATGATTTCACTCTCAAGTGGGATTTAAGAAACAAGACAAACAAAGGACAACAGAGACAAACCAGTGTTACCAGAAGGGAGGGATGGGCGAAACAGGTGATGGGGATGCAGCGTATGCTCACCATCATGAGCCCCGGGTGTCGCATGGAAGCGTCAAATCACTATCCTGCACACCTGAACCTAATATTACACTGGCTGTTGACTATATTCTAATTTTAAAAAGGGAAAGCAGAGGAAGAACTAGAAAAACATGAAAATGACCTAATAAGTACACAGGCACAAGTAAGAGAGCAGATTTAAAGTGAAGTGAATTCATTCATTCATTTGGCAAGTATGTACTGAGCACCCACTCTGTGGTGGGTTCCATTCTAGGTGTTAGGGATATAGCACCCAACAAAACCATGGAAACGACTGCCCCAAAGAGCTATCAGAGCCTGGTGGGTGTTTACAAAGCAACTTAAACCAGAGAGAGAGTGACTGAGTGGCTGTTGTACATTGGTTGATCAAAGTAGGCCTCTTTAAGAAGGTGACATTAAATTGATACCTGAAGGGCAAGAAAGCACCAGGGGCAACGATCTACAAAGAGAGACAAACTAGGGTCCCAAGGCTACAAGGAAGTATTCTCAAGAATATGGAGTTTGTCCCCCGACCCCCACCTCCAGGGAACATTTGGCCATGTCAAGACTTTTGGGTAGTCACAACACAGTGGTAGGGAGCAAAGCTACTACCTCTAGTAGTTAGAGGCCAGGGATGCAAGTAAACATCCTACAGTTTGCATAGGACAAACCCTCATGCAAAGAATTTTCCAAATTGTCAAGGGTGCCAAGGTTGAGAAACCCTGGCCTGAGGCCGTCACAGGCTTGGCATCTTCAAGGTGTAGAAAGCAGGACACCACGCCTGGAGAAGAACAAAAGAGAGAACAGAGCTATGAAGTAAGCCAAGGAAGTAGGTAGAAGCAGGCAGTATGAGCCCTTGTATGCCATGACAAGGAGTTGCCATCTTGTTCTAAGTATGGGGAGGAGCCCATGGATGTTCTAAAACTGGACAGTAAACATGGACCAATTTATTTGTGGAAGTAATTACTCAGGCTCTTATGTGGAATGTGGTGGCAGGGGCCAATGTGAGTAAAGGAGACCAGCTGGGGGGGTTGATAGAAGAAGTAGTGGCTTGGATGTGGATCATGGCAGCAGAGACAGAGAAGCAGAGGGCTAAGATTTATTTTAGAGGTAGAACTTACAGGTCCTGGTGACACAGTGAATGTGGAGGGTGAGGGCAACAGGAATCAAGGATTCACTGAAGGAGGAGCCAGCTACACGGGCACTTGACCAGCGCAAGAGCCATCCCAACCTTGGGCTGGCAGTGACCTCGGTGGAGGGCTCTCTGCCACCCTGGATCCAGATACTGAGCACAACCCAGACCGGAGGCTGCTAGCCCGGCCAGGCGGCCCACCCACTGTGGGAGGGGGCAACAGACCTGTGGGAAGAGGGAATAGGCTTCCTGCTTCGCTGGAGCTCCATGTCTTCATTTTGCCCTGGGTCTGGCAAATCATGAAGCTGGCCCTGCTTGAGGGTTTCCAGCTTGTGCAACTAGAGGCTTCATTACTACCAAAATAGGGAAGAGGAGGGGGTGGGGTCAAAGGTTCCACCTGGGACTTGCTGAATCTCAAGACGCCTGTGAGACATCTCACTGACAAGATCAAGTAGGTGATTGTGTGTATCTTTCTACAGCTCAGGAAAGTCATAAAGCTGTAGGCATAAAGCTGGAATTTGTCAGCCCGTGGTATATAAGACACGAGAATGATGGTGCAACTGCTATGAAAAACAGCATGGTGGGCCCTCATAAAAATTAAACCCAGAACTACCACATGACTCAATGATTCCGTTTCTGGGTATACACCCAAGGGAAGTCAAAGTAGGAACTCAAACAGATGTTTGTACACCTGTGTATACAGCAGCATTGCTCACAGCAGCCAAAAGGTGGAAACAACCCAAGTGTCCATCAATAGCTGAATGGATAAACAAAATGTGGTCTATATGTATACAATGGGATCTCATTTGGCCTTAAAAAGGAAAGAAATTGGGGCACCTGGGTGGCTCAGTCAGTTAAGCAGCTGCAGGGTCCTGGGATCGAGCCCTGGGTTGGGAATCTGCCCACCTCTCCTTTCCTTCTGTCCATCCCCTTGCCATGCACATGGTCTCTCATGAGCTCACTCTCTCGCTCTCTCTCTCAAATAAATAAATAAAATCTTTTTTTTTTAAAAAAAAAAAAAAGGAAGGAAATTCTGTCACTTGCTACAACATGAGTGAACTTTGAAGACATTAGGCTAAGCAAAATGAGCCAGTCACAACAGGACAAGTATTGTATGATTCCACTTATGTGAGGAACCTACAATAGTCGAATTCATAGGATGGTAGTTACCAGAGGCTGGAGAGAAGGAGGAATGGGAAGTTAGTATTTAATGGGACAGAGATTCCATTTGGGAAGATGAAAAAGTTCAGGAGATGGATGGTGGTGGTGGCTGTATGACAGTGTGAATGCACATAATGCCACTGAACTGTACACTTACAAATGTTTAAAATGGTAAATTTTATATTCTGTGTATTTCATCACAATAAAAAAGAATTTATGTATTATTATTTATTGAGTGTTTCCTATATGCCCAGCACTATTCTAAGTCCTTTCATTGTTTAAAACTCATATAACCCTCATAACAATCTTTTTAAAAATGATTTTATTCGGGGTGCCTGGATGACTCAGTGCTTGAGCATCTGCTCGGGGCATGATCCTGGGTCCTGGATCGAGTCCCACGTCGGGCTCCCTGCAAGGAGCCTGCTTCTCCCTCTGCCTGTGTCTCTGCCTCTCTGTCTCTCATTAATAAGTAAATAAATTCTTTTTTAAAAATAAGTAAAATAAAATGATTTTATTCATTTATTTGAGAGAGAGAGAGAGCTTGAGCTGGCGGGGTAAGGGGAGTAGGGGCAGTGGGGAGAAGCAGGCTCCCCACTGAGCCCAGAGCTCCAAGCCCAACAAGGTGCTCTACCACAGGACCCTGAGATCATGACCAGAGCCAAAGTCAGACACTCAACCAGCGGAGCCACCCAGGCGCCCCAATGCCCATAATAATCTTAAAAGTAGACACTACATATAGGCAGTCATCTCTTGGACATCAGCCTTAGCAACATATTTATGGATCTGTCTCCTCAGGCAAGAGAAACAAAAGCAAAAAATATACCACTGGGACTACACTGAAATAAAAAGCTTTTGCAACAGCAAAGGAAATCATTAACAAAACCAAAAAGCAACCTAGTGAATGGGCAAAGATATTTGCAAATGATATAGCCGGTAAGAGGTTAGCATTCAAAATATAAAGAACTAACACAATTCAACACCAAAAATCAAACAACTGATTTAAAAATGGGCAGTGGGGGCACCTGGGTGCCTCAGTCATTAAGCGTCCAACTCTTGGTTTCAGCTCAGGTCATGATCTCGAGGTCATGAGATTGAGCCCTGTGGCAGGCTCCACACTCAGCACAGAGTCTGCTTGAGATTTTCTCCCTCTACCCTTCCCCCCCCTTTCTCTCTAAAATAAATAAACATATGTTTAAAAATAAATACATTTAAAAATCAAAATTGAAAATGTGCTGTGGATTTGAATAGACATTTTTCCAAGTAAGATATCCAGATGGGGGCAGCGCTGATGGCCCAGCAGTTTGGCTCCGCCTTCGGCCCAGGGCATGATCCTGGAGACCCGGGATCGAGTCCCACGTCGGGCTCCCTGCATGGAGCCTGCTTCTCCCTCTGCCTGTGTCTCTGCCTCTCTCTCTCTGTCTTGAATAAATAAATAAAGTCTTAAAAGAAAAAGATATCCAGCTGGCCAGCAGACACATGAAAAGATGCTGAACATCACCCATCATGAGGGAAATGCAAATCAAAACCACAACGAGGTATCACTTCACACCTGTCAGAATGAGTAGTACCAAAAAGACAAGAAATAACAAGTGTTGGTGAGAAAAGGGAACCCTCGTACACTGTTGGTGAGCGTGTGATTGTTGCAGTATTATCTACAGCAGCCAAGATACGGAAGCAACCCAAGTGCCCATCGACAGATAAATGGATAAAGACGTGTGTATACACAATGGGATATTACTCAGCCATAGAAAGAACCCTGCCGGGACGCCTGGGTGGCTCACTGGTTAAGTGCATCTGCCTTTGGCTCAGGGCGTGATCCTGGGGTCCTGGGATCGAGTCCCACATCAGGCTCCCTACATGGAGCCTGCTTCTCCCTCTGCCTGTGTCTCTGCCTCTCTTTCTGTGTCTCTCATGAATAAATAAATAAAATCTTAAAACAAAACAAAAAAACAATCTTGCCATTTGTGACAAAATGGCTGGACCTAGAGGGTACTATGCTGAGTGAAATATGTCAAAGAAAAACAAATACTATTTGATTTCACTTTTATGTGGAATTTTTTTTAATCTTTTTTTTTTATTTTTTATTTATTTATGATAGTCACAGAGAGAGAGAGAGAGGCAGAGACACAGGCAGGGGGAGAAGCAGGTTCCATGCACCGGGAGCCCGACATGGGATTCGATTCCGGGTCTCCAGGATCGCGCCCTGGGCCAAAGGCAGGCGCTAAACCGCTGCGCCACCCAGGGATCCCCTTATGTGGAATTTAAAAACAAAAACGACAACAGGCAGACTCATAAAGACTCATAAATACAGAGAACAATAAAAAAAAAGAAAAAGAAAAGAAAGTAGGTACAATATTATCAACCTCATTTTACAACCAAGAAAACCAATGACCAGAGTCATTAAGTAACAGGCCTACGCTCACACAGCTGCCAACTGGCCGGGCTCAGATTTGGATGCAGGGAGTCTGGTACCAGAGCTCAAACATTTCTTTTCTTTTCTTTTTTTTTAAAGACTTCTTTATTTATTTTAGAGAAAGAGAGCCCGAGTGTGTGTGTGTGTGTGTGTGAGTTGGGGAAGGGGGCGGGGGAAAGGGAGAGAGAATCCTCAAGCTGACTCCCCACTGAGCAAGGAGCCCGATGCGAGGCTCGATCCCAGGACCCCAAGACTGCGACCTGTGTTGGAATCAAGAGTTGGCCGCTTAACCGACTGAGCCACCCAGGTGCACCACCACCACTCCTGCCGCGAACATTCTTTTAAACCTACTGTACTACCTATCAACAGAGATTACGTCATGCACTAGAAGAACACATTTCACAATAAAAAGAAACAAAAAGAAAAATTGTAAATTGAAGGCTGAATTGATAGCTCACAAGCAGCCAGGTCCTGGCCTTCCACTGTATTTAGACGTGACTTCCCAGCACAGGGCTGGGCTGCAGAGACATGAGAAGTCCACCACCGAAGGCAGGGAGGGTACAATTATGGGTGACAAATAATTTCGTCACCTTTGCAAAAATTGCTCTATGATCAGAGACATCCCCTGGAAGTACTGCCAAGGGGGCGTCCTGCTGGGTGTGAGAAGTCAGGATGGCCCACCGCCGGCCCACGGGGCCGGGACAGGCAGCGCCCCAACCCCAGGACAGGTGGACCGGGGCGGGGTGGGCAGGGGGAGGCTCGCCGTTCCTTGGCATTCAAGAGAAGTGGTTACTGTGCTATTTTGGGGTCGCTCTGCTGTGTTATCAATTAAACTTCTCAGCCCGAAGTCATGCCAAAGCCATCGAAACTCCAGGCCCGCAGCTGGGGCAATGCTGTGGGGGGACCAAGGAGGCCAGAAGTTCTTATTTACGAAGCAAAGCGAGAGCCCGGCTGGCAGATGGGAAGGTGCAAAGCACTCATGTGGATCCCATTTAGAGACCAGAATTCCCTCGCTCAGAAACACATCCCAAGCCGTGAGGGATCCACAGGCCACCTCTGGCTCGGGGCAGGCTGAGTGGATGAGAATCACGGCCTGGCGACAAGGATGCAAAACCCTTCCCTCGCTCAAGGAAAGGGCCAAGAGGCCTGAGGGGTGTCGGGAGGGCAGAAGGCAGCAGAACCTCTCATTGTGAATGACCTGGGAGTAGGGGGGAGGCCCAGCCAGGGTCAGGCCCGCCCCAGCACCGAGAAGCCATACTCTTTCCTGAACCCCTGTTGGGGATGAGCCCCACCCGCCTTGTCCCCAAGTCCGAATCCAACTGGATCAATCACCACTGCCTTGGACATTGCCATTGACCTTACCTTTGGGGCCCCCTTCCCTTCTGTGGTGGGAAGGCCTGTGGCCCCGGTTACGGAAGCCGGGGCGGATGTTCTGGGTGGGCGAGTGCGAGGCCTCTCCCGGTGAGTGAGGTGGGTGACCCTGGTCAGGGGAACGGGAACCGGAGCCCCGAAGGAGGAAATCCAAGGAGGGCAGCCCAAGTTCTAGTTTCAAAACCAGGCCGCACCTTCTTGCTTCACTGTCCCTAAGCAAGGAGCTTTAGGCGCACACCTTCACCCACCGCGCACCCCGCACCCCGGCCGCACCCTTCTTCCTACCTCGAACTACCCCATAACGACCTCTGCCCTGAGGTGTTCGGGATCCGCAAAAATGGACACGCACACATTTCAATGTGTGTATTACATGGTTTGCTAGAGCTTCCATAACAGCATAGCACGGACTGGAGAGCCTACACCACAGAAATGGTCTTCTCACAGTTCCGGAGAGGCTGGAAGTCCCAGATCGAGACACCGGCAGATTTGGTGACTGGTGAGGGCCCACCTCCTGGCTCTCTGGCTCCTCACACGGTGGCTGTGGCAACGGAGCTCTCTGGGGTCTCTCCTACAAGGGCTCCAATCCCATGTGTGACAGCACCATGACCTACTCACCTCCCAAAGGTGCCACTGTGGAGGCCGAGAAAAATCAAGGCCATTCCACCTCAGGTTTAGCATTAGCACAAGTACAGCCATCTTCAGCCCCTGTGAATAAGAGCTGAACTTTACAGGAAAAACTGCAGAATGTCCTTGGCCGGGAATCCCATATCAGAAAGACAACAGAGCCCACGCCCATGGTAGAAAGTCCCGAACAGAGCTCAATGCTCTTGAAGGCCCCATATCAGAATGTAAACAGAACTTGAGAAATTCCTCCACCCCTTCTGAAGGTCCCCTAGACCAGCCCATAAAACTAAGCTGGAACCCACCTCAGGGTCCAAGTCCCTGCTCCGCTGTGTCGAGTATACTTGGACCCAAGCTCGAGCTTGCTACTAAACCGTCGTGCACTTGCATCGGTGCCAGCTCCTTGGTGGTTTCTCGGATTCACAATCTTGGGCACAACACCACCTCCTTTTTTTTTTTTTAAGATTTTTTTTTAAGGTTTTATTTATTTATTCATGAGAGACACAGAGAGAGAGAGAGAGGCAGAGACACAGGCAGAGGGAGAAGCAGGCTCCATGCAGGGAGCCTGATGTGGGACTGGATCCCTGGACTCCAGGATGATGCCCTGGGCCGAAGGCAGACACTCAACTGCTGAGCCACCCAGGCATTCTTGGTGCCACCTCCTAATTGCAATATTTTGGAGGTTAGGATTTAACGTATTTTCAGAGGACACAAACTTTAGATCCATAGCAGTGTCTGTGTCCTCATTTCTTCCTATAAGGACACCAGATCCACACAAATGACCTGATTTTACCTAAATCACCTCATTTTTTTTTTTTAAGACTTATTCACTTGAGAGAGAGAGAGCGAGAGAGAGCACATGTACAGACAGGCAGAAGGAGAGAGAGAAAGAGAATCTCTTTTTTTTAATTTTTAAAAAACATTTTATTTATTCATGTCTGACACAGCGAGAGAGGCAGAGACACAGGCAGAGGGAGAAGCAGGCTCCATGCAAGGAGCCTGATGTGCGACGATCCCAGGACCCCGGGATCATGATCTGAGCTAAAGGCAGATGCTCAACCGCTGAGCCACCCAGGTGCCCCGGGAGAGAGGGAATCTCAAGCAGACTCCCTGCTGAGTGTGGAGCCGGGTGCAGGGCTTGATTCCAGGACCCCCAGGTTCGTGACCTGAGCTGAAATCAAGAGTTGAAGGCTTAACTGACTTCAACTTCACCCGTGCCCCTAAGTCACCTCTATGAAGGCCTATCTCCAAAGACAGTCATACTCTAAGGAATTGGGGGTTAGAATATCAACATATGAATCTGGGGTGACACAATCCAGCCCATAACGGTGGGTAATGACCTTGGAGGCTCTGCAGCCCGCAGCATTAGCACAAGTCTGATCAATAACACTTTGTTTGGGGCGCCTGGGTGGCTCAGAGGTTGAGCATCTGCCTTTACCTCAGATCATGATCCCGGGATCCCGGGATCGAGTCCTGCTTCGGGCTCCCTGCATGGAGCCTGCTTCTCCCTCTGCCTGTGTCTCTGCCTCTCCGTCTCTCATGAAAAAATAAATAAAATCTTTAAAAAAAATAACACTTTGTTTAACTTATTGGAAATAGTTTAATTTTTAGCAAGGAAGGTAGAGAAACTATTGTCTTATTATTTTCATTTCTTCTTCCACTGCTTGTAAATGAGATGTCAAAAATGACACCTACAGTAGTTCAAATCTCAGTATTTGTTAGTTATGGTTTTCTCCTAATTTTTAAAAATACTTTCGCTCAGGGATCCCTGGGTGGCTCAGTGGTTTAGCGCCTGCCTTTGGCCCAGGGCGCAATCCTGGAGACCCGGGATCGAGTCCCTCGTCAGGCTCCCAGCATGGAGCCTGCTTCTCCCTCCTCCTGTCTCTGCCCCTCTCTCTATGTCTATCATAAATAAATAAATCTTAAAAAAAATAAAATAAAATACTTTGGCTCTATGATCCATCCCCAAGCAAAGCAGATATCAGAAAACAACCCCACATGTTACTGTCACCTGTAGTAATGAGCAAGACGGTGAGCAAGGGAATCCAGCCTCCATGGGCATTGTTGATGGCCGTCACCCATAATCCCACCACGCAGAAAAGGCTCGTGGTAGCATGCTGTATTCCCTTCCTGTTATTATTCCATCCATCAATATTTCATATTGGTGAGAGTATCCTTTACATTGAAATCAAAGTCTTGCTTTTTTCTGTTAGGTTTTATCATACCCTTTTCCAAACACCATTAAAAGGGATCCATTGATGGGGCACCTGGGTGGCTCAGTCAGTGAGATGCCCGACTCTTGATCTCAGGATGTGAGTTCAAGCCCCTTGTTGGGCTCCATGATGGGTGCAGAGTCTACTTTAAAAAAATTTTTTTTAATAATAATTAAAAAGGATCTGTTAACATGCGGAATGGTTGCATAATATTGCATGGTGTTTCATGCCACAATTGACTCAAACATTTCCAGTCATTGGACATTTAGATTGTTTCCAGTTTGGTTTTTTTTTTTTTTTTATGTTTCCAGTTTTTAACAATTACAAATAATGCTGACAAACACCTTTCATCTTTGGCATACACCCTTGCCTGCATTTCTGATCATTTCCCTCGGCTACATTCCTATAAGTGGAATTACTGTGTCCAAACATGCACACATTTGCTTTTAAGGCTTTTGGAACACAGGGAAACAGCCATCTTTCCAAGTCTGTGACTTCGTGGGTCAGGGTAAAATTTGTTGGACCCTCCCCTGATGCTAATCCAACACTTGGGCCTACATTCTTACCAGAGCTATCTTCATCCTCTGCCCACCTTTCCACCCAAGCACAATTAGGACTTCCCATAATTACAGGGTGTTGTGATAGATACAGGGCATCAAGAGGCAAAACAGCTGCTAGTAGGGAAAAGGTGAGGAGAGGCACAGAAATGCTGGCATTTACGAAGCACTTTTCCTCCAAAGGACTTAAAGGTTTTCAGAGATATGGTCTCATTAATCTTCACAGCTCTGTGATTTCTCTTTCTGATACAGACCCAAACAGAAACTGTATTTGTCGGTGCATATTTGTGCATCCCCGTGCTCCTGGTTTTTGATATTCCCTAAAATGGCTTTTATATTTGGGACATCTGATTCATGCACAGGACGGACACTCCCAAACTGAGTCTATTTATCTCTTACCCTTAAAACTCTTGGGATGGAGGAAGGAAGGACATTTAGTGCCATTTTAAGGACGAACAGAGAAGCTAAGTAACCCAGCACAGGGCATTTTGCCAAAGTGGAGAATTCAGGGCAGAAGCCCTAAGTGAAAGCTGCACACCAGACAGGTTGCTGTCTTTCAAAGCTGCTTGCTCTCACCTTCTTGCAAAAATACATTCACAACTTCTGACCTTGTAGACATTTTTTGAAAGAAATTGTGATAGAGTAATGGCTCCCCCAAAGATGTTCACATCCTATCGTCAAGATCTACCATCAAAAGGATCCCTATAAGAGGGAAGCAAAACTTCTATGCATCAAAGGTACCATCAAGAGAGTGAAAAGACAACCCAAGAATGAGAGAAACGATGTGCAAATCAAATGTGTGATAAGGGATTAATATCCAGAATATGTAAAGGACTCTTACAACTCAACAACAAAAAGACGAACAACTCAATTAGCACAGGGCCAAAAGACTCGAATAGACATTTCTCCAAAGAAGATATACAGATGTGTCGGCAAATTGAACACCAATAAAAAATAAATTTATTATAAAAAAAAAGATATACAGATGTCCAACAAGCACATGAAAGGATGCATCTAATCACTAGTTATTAGGGAAATACACAACCATAAGGAGATATCACTTCACGCCCACTAGGGTAACTGGAATCAAAAAGGCAGACAATACCAAGTGTTAAGCAAGGATTGGAAGAATTAGAACCCTGCACATTGCTGGCGGGAATGTTAAATGACGTAGTTACTAGGGAAAACAGTTGGGCAGCTCCTCAAAACTCTAAGCATGGGAGCACCCGACTAGTTCAGTCTGTGGAGCACGCAGCTCTTGACCTCAGCATCCTGAATTCAAGCCCCATGTTGGATGTGGAGCCTACTTAAAAAAAAAAAAAAAAAAAAACACCTAAACATAGAATTTTCACATAATCCCAGAATTCCACTCCTAGGTATGTACCCAAATGAATGAAAAGCAGGAA
This sequence comes from Canis lupus dingo, assembly GCF_003254725.2. Taxonomy (NCBI): domain Eukaryota; kingdom Metazoa; phylum Chordata; class Mammalia; order Carnivora; family Canidae; genus Canis; species Canis lupus. The sequence goes on from NC_064244.1 coordinate 21,656,615, forward strand.
CTCAAACAGATACTTCTACTCCAATATTCATAGCGGCATTAATCATAAGAGCTAAAACATGGAAATAACCCAGGGTCCATCAATAGATGAGCAGATAAAAAAAAAATAGATGAGCAGATAAACAAATGTCGTATGTATACATATGTATATATGCATATATAAGGGAATATCATTCAGCTATAAAGGGAATGACATTCTAGAACACACTACAACTTGGATGACTCTTGAAGAACTTACACTAGGTGAAATAACCAAACACAAAAGACAAATACCGCAGGACTCCATCTACATGGAATGTGTAGAATGGCAAATTCATAGAGGCAGCAAGTAGATTTGGAGTCCCCATCTGCCGAGGGGAGGAAAGGACGGGGGTTATTCTACTTGTGTGATGAAGGGTTCACAAATCATGGTGGTGGCCATACTACCCTGTGAATGTACTTCATGCCACGGCATCATACACTTCAAAAAATGGCTAAATGACCAATTTTATGTTACATATATTAAATGACAATGGAGATAAAGGAGACAAGAGAGTCAAAATCAGAAAAAAAAGGGATGCGAGGACAGAGGTTCTGTGGTGGAGGAAGGGGCCAGTAGCCAAGGAATGCAGGCAGCCTGGAGAAACAGATTCTCCTCTGCAGCTTCTGGAAGGAAAGCAGCCATGCCTAGACATCTAGATTTCAGCCCCCTAAGACTCCTTTCAAACTTTTGACCTCCAGCGCTCTAAGAGATCAAATCTGTGTTGTTTTAAGCCACCAGGTTTGTGGCAGTTTGAGCTATTTGTTACAGCAGCAACAGGAAACAAATACAGGGACGTAAGACCTTATTCCTATATTATAGTTCACGAATCATGATACACTAATTCACTTTGTAGTTGATCCATGTGACTTTTTTAAAAGATTTTATTTATTTAAGAGAGAGAGAGAGCATGAGCAGGGGAGGAACAGAGAGGGAAGGACAAGCAGACTCCATGCTGAGCAGGGAGTCTGATAAGGAGCTTGATCCCAAGACCCTGAGATCCTGACCTGAGCTGAAGGCAGATGCTTCACCAACTGAGCCGCCTTGGTGCCCTGATCCACATGACTTTTAAAGTTCCTCAGCAAAGAACACTAGAGTTTGGGTCTAGCACCGATAGCCGGCAGGAGGGGCCACTGCGTGCTTGATCGGCATGGGATCGGTCAGTGGAGTGAGTCCTCGTATGAAAAAGGTAGGTTGTGGAGTGGATTCAGTTAATGATATCCCAAAGAAAAATTCATTCATGTTTGAAGTGTATAATTTGTGGAAATTATACCTGCATTTAGGGCCCACATTCCTGTGTCCACTGCCTCCCGCATCTTGCCCTTCTCCTGGCACAGGACCCTGCCTCCTACCACACTGTTCCCCAGAGGGCCAGAACCAGGCCTCAGTAAGCTCGGCATCCGCAGCACAGAATTTACATTTTCATCCTTATATCCAATCAGGGAATGAAAGGCTTTCTATTTGATAATCTACCAGGTGGGGAGATAATGTGCTGAAGGGTATCTTGAAAGATCGGAAGAACCAGGATGCCCAGAGGACGTCTACATCCCAACAAGTGACACGTTGAGATCTAATAGCATTAACTTCCAAGAACCCACAGAACTTTACAACTCTCTGGCCCCAGCATCTCTCTCCGACGTCTCATATTATGGTATTTCTCTTAAAACACCAGCCTAAAAAATAAATAAATAAATAAAAATAAAAATAAATTAAAAAAAAAATAAAAAACACCAGCCTACAGCTGGTTTCAATTCCTCAGATTCTCCATGCTGAATTCCAACGTGGCCTCTTATCCACTTGCCATCTTCACATGACTTGGCTCTGTGAACTCCTTAACTGCTAAGCAGGTTACAGACAGGTGCCCCGGGCTCAGTTCCCTGAGCTCCGAGCCAGGGGCTGCCTATGTCCCTCCGGTGGTGGCACTGGGTGGGTACAAGGGTTCTGCTGGCGGGGACTGTCAACCACAATGCTCACCGAGCCTTGAGGCTGGGCCACAGTGGTCCGTGGTGGAGGCTGTGGATTCGGATGATCCCAGAGGTGCTCTTTCTTTATGGTGAGGATAGACACATAATAACCGAGGAAGAGTGTAAACCAGGTGGGACCCCAGCTTCCCAAGGCATGATTTCCCACTCTGCCAAATCACAATCCCAAGAACTACCAAGATCAGCCTTGGGTTTCTTGCACTCTGCCTACAGGTGAAGGTAAAGAAAGAGAAAGGCATAGATCCACCCGCCCTTTCTCTCCTGCTTTTCCCATGAAGTTCACTCTTCGCAGTCAGAGGACCAGCAAACAACAAACCAAAGAGACTTTTGCCAAAAAAAGAACTAGGTAGAAAGTGAACAGGAGTCTAAAACCTGTCATTGCAACTTAACAGAACACTTCCCCATCACTTTCATTTTTTTCTAATTAAATGGGTGGGGTGCATGTTTACTGCAAATAATTTGGAAAATGGAGAAAAATACAAAAAAACCCCACAAATCATCTGTAATCTGGCCATTTTGAGATAACCACCCTCCCTTCTCTAGCACCCTCTATACTCTATTACCCTGTATAGTTCACCATCCTGTAATATTATTATTATTACTACTACACCACTGCTTATTCTCCGGCTACGTCAATTGAATGTAGAGTCCACGAAGACAGGGCATTTGTCTCTCCGAGGTAGGGTTGAGCAGACTGGACACAATAGGTCAAGGGCATGAAGGCATTAAGGAGTTATGTGCAAAATCAAGGCATCTGAGTGAGTGGTTGAGTCTCCAGCTCGCTCCATTCCTCATCCTTAAGTTTGCCTTGCCCTAAAAAATTTGCCAGCATCGGGGCAACTGGATAGCTCAGTTGGTTGAGTGTCTGACTCTTGATTTCAACTCAGGTTATGATCTTGGAGTCCTGGGATGGCCCCACATTGGGCTCCATCCTCAGCGTGAAGTATCCTTGTCTCTCTCCCTCCCCCTCTGCTCCTCCCTCTGCTTGAGGGCTCTCTCTACCCACCTCTCTCAAATAAATAAATAAATAAATAAATAAATAAATAAATAAATAAATTTTTAAAATTTGTTTGACAGCATCAGCATCTGAAGTGACCTATTCCAACACGCCTTCATTTTACATCAACATTTTCCTGACTGTCCATCCAAACTGTCACCTTTATTCTCAGAAACCAGCATCCTCCTGTCTTCCCAGGGCACCTTCATCCAGGTGCTCATGCTCTTAATGGTGCCCCTTCCATCATCCTCAGGGTTCCACTCCACCATTTGTCTTCTCTCTGCTCATATCTTCAGTCTTTCCAAACACATTAATTGCTTCCCCTCTTTTTATGATTGTCCCGAAACTACCCAATCCTAAAAATGACCCTCCTTCCCACTCCCCTACCCATCCTACCTCTTGCCTTCTCTTCACACTGATCTGATTGAAAGAGTAGTTTACACCTGTTTTCTCCATTTCCTACCCACCCACTCCTTCCTTAACCTCCTGTAACCTAGTTTCCCCCTCAACCCCAAGGTCTCCAATGACCTTTTAGTTGCTGTCTGAAAGCCTTCACTCAGCTCATCCTTCCCAACCTCTCCATCTCCCTAACCTCCTACACAGTCAACTGCCATTGTCCATGGTACAACGACCGCAAACACCATCTCCCTGACGCTCCTTCCTCCCCTCTCTGTCCCGTCACCCCAGACATCCCACACACCAATGACAACTTAGTCTTTCCAAGGTACAACTGTGTTAGGCAAGATTAATTTAATTCCTTTCTACGGTGACCCCAGGAAATTAGAAAAAAAGTGTTGAGCATACCGGGTCAAGTCTTTAGCAAGACATGAAATAGTCTCTCATCCTTGGAGAGGAGGTTGAGAAGCGCGGGCTAAAACATCTCATGGGAGCTTTTCAGCAGAAGACCTTTCACAGATGCAGAGAAAGCAGGTCCAGAGTGGTGGCTCACTGGCTTCACCCCCCAGAACTGCAGTAAAGCGGCCACCGCACTGCCACTGTCATTAGTTTCTGTGGATCTGAACACACCAAGTGCTAAGGAATGTCCTGCACACCTACCAAACTTGTTGCCTCTCCTCTCCTGTGCCTTCTCAATGTGCCTCTAGTGCAGCGGGGGCCATGGTAAGGCATGGGTGGGGGGGCTTCCTTCTGGTTTATCATGTACTCAGCCCCAAACCGCACCTGGGAGAAGACACCCATCTGCAAGGACCCACGAAGGTCTCCAGTGCCCAGGACCTCCCTTGTCGGCTCTTGTTCTCCTAACTCAATCTTTCCTGTGCAGCACCTCATCCTCTGAGTGCTGCAAAGCCCCCCTCCAACCCCTCTTCTTCTGCTGGAGTGCAGTCACTAGGCATAAGGTCTCGTAGGACAGGATTCCTGTGCTTCGTCTGAATATCTTGTGGGAAGGGCCTGGTTTCCAGGGAGAAGGGCACCCACCACTCAGGGTCCATCATACCCTCTCCTACCTCCAGTCCAATGGCATTCCTAGTGTCTCACTGTCATGTGGCCACAAATGCAGTCACCGCAGCCCCCCTTCCCGCTCCACTACAACTTCCTGGCCTGTTACAGATCTTAACTTGACTCACCTGCCACATTCTGTTTCTACTAACCAACCCCCCGGTTCCCCTTCTCCAGAGCAACACATTTCTCCCACTCGGTCCTATCCAACGAGATAATTAAGGATTTTCAGTGTAGGTAACACTCATCTATCTTGGCAAAGGGTACCCATTAAGATGTAAATGAGCAAGGAGAAATCTATGACTTATTTGAAAGTTATAAACGTCTGACCTCTGTTCATCATTGGTGGGAATGCATGTGGGGACAGGGAGTTTTAACCCCTCTTGATCACTTTGAACTTACGAACAAACGGATCATGGGCAGCTTGTTTGTAAGTAGAGGCGTGTCGGTAGGATTAAGTGGATCAGTAACAGGTTGAACAACTTTACTTAGAGATATGGGCTGGTAGTCCCACGTCAATCTAAAACAGGGTCTTGGGCAGCCGGGGTGGCTCAGCGGTTTAGCACTGCCTTCGGCCCATGGCGTGATGCTGGAAACCCGGGATCCAGTCCCGCGTCGGGCTCCCCGCATGGAGCCTGCTTCTCCCTCTGCTGTGTCTTTGCCTCTCTCTCTGATAAATAAATAAAATTTAAAATAAAACAGGGTCTTTAGTGTTTGATTAGTCTCCACTTCTACCCTGTTCGAGCCTCTCCAATTGTGAAGGGATGAGAAAATCAGGGTTAAAGATTGTGTTTAAGAATCGGGGTTTTGGTGACACTGGGTGGCTCAGTGGTTGAGCATCTACCTTAGACTCAGGTTGTGATCCTGGGATCCCAGGATGGAGTCCCACATCGGTTTCCTTGTGGGGAACCTGCTTCTCCCTCTGCCTGTGTGTCTACCCCTCCCTCTATGTCTCTTATGAATAAATAAATAAAATCTTAAAAAAAAAAAAGATTGCTTTGGCTATTCAGGATCTTAAAAAAAAAAGAAGAAGAAGAATCAGGGCTCTGGGGCACCTGATTGGCTGAGTCAGTTAAGCATCTGCCTTTGGCTCAGGTGGGGATCCCAGGGTCTTGGGCTCCCTGCTCAGTGGGGAGTCATTTGTCCCTCCTCCTCGGCCCCTCCCCCCACTCGTGTTCTCTCTCATTCTCACTTTCTCAAAGAAATAAATAAAATCTTTAAAACACACACACACACACACACACACACACACACACACACACACAGTGGGAGATACAGACCTCAGTAAAATCAGGCAACCCAGAGGAACCTGCTGATACCCAGCAATCCACCGAAAGAGACTCGGTGATCATTTTGACCATTTCATGACCTTTCACGATCATCCCAAACAATAAGAGGAAACTTAATCATCATAAAGCAACCTGAGTTTTTGTGCAGGGCCCAAGAGCCAGTAGAGAGTGCAAAAGGTTGCAGCTTAGCAGGAGTGTGTGTGGGAATGGCGTAGGAGTTGAAATCAGTATTATATTCCGGTTAATGACGCTGCTCACCGCAGAGTCTGCTCAGGTTTCTCTTTCCCTCTCCCTCTCCCTCGTCCCTCCCCACTATGAATAAATAAATCTTAAAAAAAAAAAAAAAGAGGTACACTGATGGATTTTTTTTTTAAGATTTTATTAATTGGGATGCCTGGGGCTGCTCAGAGGTTGAGCGCCTGCCTTCGGCTCAGGTCGTCATCCCAGGGTCCTGGGATCGAGTCCCACATCGGGCTCCCTGCATGGAGCCTGCTTCTCCCTCTGCCTGTGTCTCTGCTTCTCTCTGTGTGTCTCTCAGGAATAAATAAAGAAAATATTTTTTAAAAAACTTTTTTAAATTAAAAAACGATTTTATTTATGAGAGCAAGAGAGAGAGAGCGACTCAGGCAGGAGAAGCAGGCTCCCACAGGGAGCCTGATGCAGGACTTGATCCCAGGACCCGGGGACCATACCCTGAGCTGCAGGTAGACACTCAACCACTGAGCCACCCAGGTGCCCCTCGACTGCACTTCTCACATCTCCTTTCTGGAACCAGCAGCAGCCTGCTGCCCCAGCCTGCTCCTAGGACTCTGGCCACACCGCCGTGTGGAAGTAACACGGGCGACAGCCTGCAAGCTCCCACTTCACTGTTGCCTGCACAACCATCCTGTCACGTGGGCTATGCCCCTGTGCTGTTGATAAACACACAGCAGTGTAAGGAAATTGAATAATATCCCCAAGGTCCCAACACCACTGAGTGTGGAGCCAGGATTCAAATTCCAGCCCTTCTGACTTGGCCCGGACGCCCTTCCTGCAGACACTACAGAGCATCTTCTTATTTTGCACTGAAACTAACAGAAGTCTTATGTTTTCTTTAAAGCACTGCCCTTATTCAAATTTCTTTTTTAAAAAAATCACTCCATTAAGGGATCCCTGGGTGGCTCAGCGATTTAACGCCTGCCTTCGGCACAGGGCATGATCCTGGGGACTGGGGATCGAGTCTGGTGTTGGGCTCCCTGCATGGAGCCTGCTTCTCCCTTTGCCTGTGTCTCTGCCTCTCTCTCTCTGTCTCTCATGAATAAATAAATAAAATCTTTTTTTAAAAACTCCATTAAAAAATTCACATTTGGACACCCTGAGACAGGAATGCAAACCCTCTTGCACACAGATGAGACATGTCGCCTTTACAAAACTTCCTCATCAAAACTCCTCTTTCTCTGATTCACATTGTGAACCACCACTGCCATATAAAACTAAGGATGGAGGGGAGCCTGGGGGCTCAGTTGGTTGAATGTCCAACTCTTGGTTTTGGCTCAGGTCATGATCTCAGAGTTGTTAGATCGAGCCCCATGTCGGCTTGGAGCTCAGCCAGGAGTCTGCTTGAGGGTCTCTTTCTCTCTCTCTCTTCCCCTCTCACTATGCCCCTCCCCTCACCCAGGAGCATACTCTCTCTCTCTTAAATGAATAAATAAATCTTAAAAAAACACACACACACACAAATCTAAGGATGGAAAAACATTCATTAATTGCTTCAGGATGCATTTGCCATCATACTCCCAAGAGTCTTCTTTTCTCCTCTTCTGTTCCCAGACTTTCTCCCCATTTCTGTTTCTAAAGGTTTTCTTTTAAACGCTGCCAAGACTTTGAGGGGATCCATTCACTTTTGTTCGTTCCCTCCAACAGCTTCCCTGGCACAGTCTTCCATCTTTGGACTCTGAAGAAGCCCACAGAGTGATGGCAGATTGGGAAGTACTGCTCCTTCCCTTAGACCACAGCATCCTCAAATTTTCCTAAAGGATGATACGTTTATGTCCTTCCCTAGCTCTTCTCTGCCATGACCTTACATGGAGAACATACATTCACCTTTAATTACTCAAAAAAATTAGTGGGCACTGTGGTGGCTCAATCAGTTAAGTGTCTGCCTTTGGCTCAGGTCATGATCTCGGGGTCCTGGGATCGAGTCCTGTGTCCGGCTCCCTGCTCAGCGGGCAGTCTGCTTCTCCCTCTCCCTCTGCAGCCCCACTGCTCACTCTCTCTCTCCCAAATAACTAAATATTTTTTTACAAATTAGTAAACAATTCAAGGGGTGCAAAGGGTGAACCTGCCTGCCCTGGTCACTCAGTCTCCTACACACAGGCTACCACTGTCACCGGTTTCTTGCAGCTCAGGGACTGTGGATATCATTTGCCAATTCAAACAAGAAAGGTCTGTGTGAGTGGTTTACTTTACCCTGTCGTTTTAAGCTACTTACAAGAAAATCCAAACATTCAGCTCAGCACACTTGAATTGCTATTCAACCTTCCACCTCCACCGAAATGACATGTCCTTCTGGAAGCCTTTCCTGTTCTATCTAGCCTGTATCGGGTGATCCCCTTTCATGCCCAGGACACCAGGTACTTACCCTATCGTCTATCCTGTGTATCAGAGCGGAAGTAGCCTGTGTGTCTGCTTCTTACTGGGGACAGAGGCCAGCAGAGTACCTGGCACACAGACTGCCTTCAGGAAATATGTGCTGAAACAAAGTATTATCTGAATATCTACGTATATTCTGAATGATGCACTAATCCTGGGAATGGAAAGGTAAATAAAGCATAATATCGATCCTAAACTTCCTGGCATCTTCATATAATTTACAAAAAAAAAAAAAAGAGAGAGAGAGAGAAGAAGAAGAAGAAGAAGAAGAAGAAGAAGAAGAAGAAGAAGAAGAAGAAGAAGAAGGAGATCCACTTCTATTCGTCCAACTCTGAATGTAGGTTCACTTGGCAACACAAACAGCATTTCTCATTTGCATAATCTGTCCCTCCTCTTAGTGTTACAAAATGTCCCAGAGTCTCCCTTTATTGTAAAAATGTGGCCTCCGATTCCCGTTAACCTGCATTGGCCTAAGTGGCAAAGGCTGAAGGTTTTACCTCGTGTTGTTCGCAGATAAGGTCTTGAGAGACTCAGAAGCAGCAGCATGGATGGACGCTCCGAGGGTCCAGGCAGAAAAGTGGGAGAGAAGCTCAGCGAGGTGCCACCCGGGTTGTCCACCAGCCACCAGGCCTCGGGCAGACTGGAAAAGAGCACTGAGCCTCTCCTATGTGACAGGGACAGACAGAGACCAACGGGGACCACAGCTCTCCACGCCGTCACCCCGGGGGTTTGCAGAAGCATTCACTGAGCTACGGAATGCAAGTGTCCCTATACTATGTGACACGTGAGAGGGCTCAGTCCTGCTGGGAGGAGTAGTCATTCCTGTGCTGTGATGCCACTTTTGATACTCATCATTTTAAAAGGATTTTAAAACTTAAAGCTCTCTTGACCATGAAATCTTGCTTACGTAAAATGGAGTGCATGCTGTGCAATGGCCTTGAGCCCAAATCACCTTATCCCAACAGAATGTTTCTCATGCCCAAAATGACAAGGTTGGGCTAGAAGGTCTACAGACTCCCAAGAGACAAAGCAAGCACATGTGATGGCTGACCTTGGTTGGATTCTTATCAAAAAAAAAAAAAAAAAGGAAAAACAACTGAAACTATTCTTGGCATTGCTGATATGATGGCTCATTAGCTACTATGGAATTATTACCAGTTTTCTTAGGGGATGGTGGTTTGGTGGGCATGGAGGGGAATGTCCTTACTCTGCGGAAAAACATACCGAAGCATCATGATGTCTGCACATGTTTCAGAGAAAGAATATCTGAGTGTATGTGAAAGAGAGATTGAGGGAAAGAGAGTATATAGACTGTTTTTTTTGTTTTTTTTTTAAAAAACCACCCAGGGGCACCTGGGTGGCTCACTCGGTTAAGCATCTGCCTTCAGCTCAGGTCATGATCCTGGGGTCTGTGGAGGCCAAGAAAAATTAAGGCCATTCCACCTCAAGTTTAGCATTAGCACAAGTACAGCCATCTTCGGCCCCTGTGAATAAGAGCTGAACTTTACAGGAAAAACTGCAGAATGTCCTTGGCAGGGAATCCCATATCAGAAAGACAACAGAGCCCACCCCCGTGGTAGAAAGTCCCATATTAGAATGAGAACAGAGCTCAATGCCCTTGAAAGCCCCATATCAGAATGTAAACAGAACTTGAGAAATTCCTCCACCCCTTCTGAAAATCCCCTAGACCAGCCTATAAAAAACCCAGCTGTAACCCACTTCGGGGTCCAAGTCCCTGCTCCGCTGTGTCGGGTATACTTGGACCCAGGCTCGAGCTTGCTAATAAACCCTCGTGTGCTTGCATCGGTGTCGGCTCCTTGGTGGTTTCTCAGATTCGCAATCTTGGGCACAACAGGTCCTGGGATGGAGCCTGCCGCCCGCCCACATCCGGCTCCCTGCTCAGTGGGGAGCCTGCTTCTTCCTCTCCCTGTGCCCCTCTCCCTCTTCCGCCCTGCTCTCTTGCTTGCTCTCTCTCCCTCTTGGATAAATAAATATATATTTTAAAAATTATCTCTGAATTCCCTTTTGGCTATCATTTCAAATTTCTAAGAATGCCTCAAAACCTTATGACCAAATATTGAAAATTATTATTTTTTTAAATCAACAGTAAGTCTAGCTGAACAAAAAACACATTCTTCATCTTCCTTCTTACCTTTCAAGCTCTAATCTCGGCCTTTAAAGTCTAAATATTGGGGCAGCCAGGGTGGCTCAGCCTTTGGCCCAGGGCACCATCCCAGAGTCCCCGGATCGAGTCCCACATCGGGCTCCCTGCACGGAGCCTGCTTCTCCCTCTGCCTGTGTCTCTGCCTCTCTCTCTGTGTCTCTCATGAATAAATAAATAAAATCTTTAAAAAAATAAAATAAAGTCTAAATATTGTGTCCCGTCTGCTTCATCTTAAGAAAGCCTTGAAACTTGAGCATACTAAAAATTGTATCTTTACAAAATTCTTTTCATCCGTTTTTATTTATCCTAATTTTTATCTGCATTGTGACTCTCTGCCCTTCCCTCCACGGGCCTTCCTGCTTCAGGCTTTGATTAGGACCTGCCTGGCCTTCTGCTTTAGATTTTATTCTTGAACTTGTGTGTTTGTCTCCATTTGATCTTTCACATTCAACATTTACACAAATTTCCCTTTTTCTTCCTCGCCGTCAATATTTTCCTGCTGATTTGTGTCTCCTGTTCTGGGCAGTAATTCGGCTCTCTGATTTGCCCTGCCCACACCCCACTTACTACCTCTCCATCTTTTTCACTATCTCCTAGTCGTCTAGACTCCGTGGGGGGGGGAGGGGGTCCTGCAGGGTGGGGGCTGCCAGGAGCGCAGAGCTACCTCTGCGGCTTCCTTTGTTCCATGCGGCTCTGAGCGCCTTCTCTCATCAGCCACGGTTTTATGTAAAACGGAAGTGTGTGTGTGCGTGTGTGTACACACACTTCTGTGCACGTGCACTTGCATATACATACCGTGTGCACATGCATGCACGTACACATAGAGCACTGACACACTTGGAACACACACGGGAAGGCCATGGCAGAGAGAATTTGCTCTCCCAGAGTAGGAAAATGGAGCCTGCCTGGAAATCGTCCTCCACCGTCCTCTCCAACCTCGTCGTCTTTTTTTTTTTTTTTTTTTTTTTTTTTTTTAAGGAACTAATTTGGTTGAGGAAGCGCTTTGGGAGAAGCAAGGCCGGCCCACCTCCACCCGCGGACCCGAGGTTGCCTCGCTCCCAGCACCCTGCAGCCCGGACCCGCTGTGAGCCAGCCCATCGCCCCCCCCGCCCCGCCCATCTCCCCTCTCTGCCCCGCCCCTGCCTTGCCCATCATCCCTCTTCCCCGCCCCCGCCCCGCCCATCTCCCCCTCTGCCCCGCCCCGCCCACCTCCCCTGTGCCCCGCCCCGCCCACCTCCCCTCCCCCACCCGCCCCTCCAATCTCCCCTCTCTGCTCCGCCCCTGCCTTGCCCATCATCCCTCTTCCCCGCCCCGCCCATCTCCCCCTCTGCCCCGCCCCTCCTCACCCGCCCCGCCCATTTCCCCTGTGTCCCGCCCCGCCCACCTCCCCTCACCCACCCGCCCCTCCAATCTCCCCTCTGCCCCGCCCCCACCCGCTCGCCCCGCCCATCTCCCCCTCTCCCGCCCACCTCCCCTCACCCACCCGCCCTTCGAATCTCCCCTCTGCCCCGCCCCCTCCCGCTCGCCCCGCCCATCAACCTCTCTGTCCCGCCCACCTCCCCTCCCCCACCCGCCCCTCCAATCACCCCTCTGCCCCGCCCCCTCCCGCTCGCCCCGCCCACCTCCCCCCCTCCCGCCCCGCCCCGCCCCCTCGCCCCGGCCACGCCCAGGGCTTCCTGTCGTCCCACCTTCTCTCGGGTTCACAGAACCGTTGAGCGATAATCCTCTTCTATTTTCCTGAACTTCTGAACTCCTCCGGAGTCTGACCTCCGGGCTTTGGCCGCCGGCCTTGGATTCCTTTATCTGCCCTTGGCCTGGCCGCGACTTCTGCGCGCGGCGCGTGAGAACAGCCAGTTTGCCCCGATTCTCGCCGCTGACCACAAGGACGCGCCACGCTGCATTTTTCTTTTTTCCCTCCCCCTTTTGCTCCTTCCTTTCCAGCTGACCAAACTTTTCCTATTCGTGTGTGTGTGTGTGTGTGTGTGTGTTATTCCTGAACCAGTGCTCTTTTTTTTTTTTCCTTTCTGCACTGTGTCCTCCGTGGTGTGAGCCACCTCGGGAGGTGGGGAGGCCGGGGAGGTGGGGGAACACGACCCCTACGGGCTGACCCCGGAGCAAACGGGCCCATCTCCGAGATGGTCAGAGGTGGTCAGAGGTGGTCAGAGGTGGTCAGAGGTGGCATCTCAGCATCTCAGCATCTCAGCACCGGGCCGGGGCCGCGGACCTCCCGCAGCCTGCACGGCCGGCCTGGTCAGCTTCAGGCTCTGCAGCGACGGGTAACCTCGCTCTGCTCTGCCCTGGGAAGGATGGTCCCAGCATCTCCCTGCTGGCATCGCAGTGGCCTCGGAGCCACACTAAAATAGCAACCTTTGGTAACCATGTTATTTCTCATTTAATCTTTTTTTTTTTTTTTTAAGATTTTATTTATTAGTTCATGACAGAGAGAGGCAGAGACACAGGCAGAGGGAAAAGCAGGCTCCATGCAGGGAGCCCGATGCGGGACTCAATCCTGGCTCTCCAGGATCACACCCTGGGCCAAAGACGGCACTAAACCGCTGGGCCACCAGGGCTACCCTTATTTCTCATTTAAGACGTAAAACACAATTTGTTTCTTGTCCTGCCTGCTACTGCGCAATTGAGATATTAAATCAGAGGCCCCCACTAAGATCCCTAAATATCTCTTTAAGCTTTTCTTATTTGGGGCACCTGGGTGCCTCCGTGGTTGAGCGCCTGCCTTCGGCCCAGGGCGTGGTCCTGGAGTCCCGGGATTGAGTCCCACATGGGGCTCCCTGCATGGAGCCTGCTTCTCCACCTTCCTGTGTCTCTGCCTCTCTCTCTCTGTGTGTCTCTCATGAATAAATAAATAAAATCTTTTAAAATAAACAAAGTTTTCTTATTCGAGTTGAGTTGACACACAGTGTTGCATTCGTTTCAGGTGAACAAGGCAGTGATTCATCTTCTCTATACGATGCCCAGATATTTTTTAAGATGTGTCATGTACTGTCCTTCTCCCGAGGCTTAATAACACACTTACTCTGGGAAACTAAAATTTCACCCACATGTCTTTGGGGATTACAGTCAAGAGACTTTGTCATCTACATTCACTAAACAAAATTCCTGCCTTGGAATATTTTTCTGATGAGATACATCCTTTCTGAAGGACCAGATAGTCCACTCTTTTCAAATCAGTCAATAGTTTGCATTAAGATTCTTTTACATTGGTGAGCTTCCTTGCGTCTTACGGAAAATGAAAGAAACTAACAAAGTTACCACTTTGTGCTTCTGATGATTTTCAGGAAACTTCTCAGCAAACACGTTTTCGGTTCTTCTTCCAAGCCCCACCTCACCATCTGCCTGTTTCTACTCCCTTTTGCAATCTGAGTCTGTGACTAAAACTCCTTAGAAAAAAGCTGTTCCCTGCTAATTCCTGTTAACATGTCCTCAGCCAATGAGTCAACAGGTATTTACTAAACAACTCTAGTGGACAGCCATCAGAAAAATAGCTTTGGCAAATTCTTACAATACCGAGGCATTGAATCAAGCTGTGAGGAGGCACAGTGGCAAAATGCAGAGCACCCCTCAGGGTTGTCCATCCATGTTGTAAGGTACATGGTATAAGGGAGGAAAAACTTCTTCTACACTCTGAAGTTCGTTCATGAGGGCCTGCAAATTAAACCACCAAAAGACATATTAACAGGAGAAAAGGCACACAATATTTATTAATATTCTTTCATGGGAATTCACAGAAAGAAGCAAAACTCAAAGAGGTGGTTAGACTTGGAGGCGTATATACCATTTTAACAAAGGAAAGGGGGTTTGGGCTTCAAAGGATGATAAATTATAGGGAAGTGACTAGGATATATATGGGGGAACAGATGGAAGATAAGTGTTACTTTAGTAACATCTGATTATACAGACTCATCTCAGTGCTGACTCTCTGTCTCCAGTGGTAAGTTGCTCTCCTCTTCCTGGTACAAGAGGAAATTTATGCTCTGCTTTTAGGCAGATAAGGGGAGGCCAGAGAACCCTTCCTGCATCTGTTGATCCACAATTGCCATCAGTCCAAAATAGTCCTTATTCCAAAGTAGCATATTTTGGAGTGGGATATCCTGATTCTTCAATGGCATCACCAGTATGTGCAACCAATGCTGACATTTTTCTGTTGGCACCTTATAGTGGGAAGTGTTGTTCTTTTTTTTAAGATTTTATTTATTCATTCATGATAGACACACAGAGAGAGAGAGAGAGAGAGAGAGAGAGAGAGAGGCAGAGACACAGGCAGAGGGAGAAGCAGGCCCCATGCCGGGAGCCCGATGCGGGACTCGATCCCAGGACTCTAGGACCGTGCCCTGGGCCAAAGGCAGGCACTAAACCACTGAGCCACCCAGGGATCCCCTGTTTTTTTTTTTTAATTGAAGTATAATTAACATGTAATATTAAATTAGTTTCAAGTGTACAATAGAGTGGTTCAACAATTATATACATTATAGAATGCTCACCACAATAGTGTATCATGCCATCACAACAGCTAGTATCAAAAAGAAAAGAAATAACAAGTGTTGGAGAGGATGTTGGGAAAAGGAAACCACCGTACACTCTTGGTGGGAATGTAAATAGGGGTGACCACCAGGATCAACAATGTGAAGTTTCCTCAAAAAACTAAAGATAGCTCAGGTGCTGGTCTGGCTCACTCGGTAGTGTGTAGGACTCTCAATCTTGGGGTTGGGAGTTCAAGCCCCACAATAGGGGTAGAGTTTACTAAATAAATAAATAAATAAATAAACGGAGCATAAGGGAAAAAAAAAGAAACAAAACAAAACCTTGAAGATACCTGGGTGGCTCAGTGGTTGAGCATCTGCCTTTGGCTCAGGTCGTGATCCTGGGGTATCTGGGATCGAGTCCCACATCGGGCTCCCCAAAGGGAGTCTGTTTCTCCCTCTGCCTATATCTCTGCCTCTCTGTGTGTGTGTCTCACATGTGTCACATGAGAGACACATTTTATTTATTTATTTATTTTTAAATAAATAAAATCTTAAAAAAAAAAAAAAAAGAAAACCCTAAAGATAGAAGTACCATCCTACCCAGTAATTTTACTACTGGGTGCCCACCTCAAGAAAATGAAAACACTAATTCAGAAAGATATAGGTTCTCTTTGGTTTACTGCAGCTTTATTTACAATACCCAAGATATGAAATCAAACCAAGTTTTCATCGATAGATGAATGGATAAAGATGCGACATATATATACATATATCTAAATATATAATGGAGTATCACTCAGCCACTAAAAAGAATAAAATCTTGTCATTTGCGACAACCTGGACAGACTTACGGGGTATTATGCTAGGTGAAATAAGCCAGATTAGGAAAGACAAATAGTCTTTGATTTCACTTATAAGGGAGAAGTGCTTTTTGATTATTAGTCATATTTTTCAGTTGAGTAAACCATGGCTTTGAGAGTTCATCCCTTTGTTTCTCTGACCTGACCTCCAAAGGACTCCATTCGACTACCTTGTGTAGTTCTACATCTCCACTTTCTTCCCTTCGCACTTCATTCACGTAGCTGCCACTGCTTTAAAAAAATCTACTCTGCTCCTTCCCTTCCTACTGAGGGTCCCTTGGTTTCTCCCATTACCCCTGAGAAAGAGTAAAAGAAACCGAAGAAGAGGGCACCTGGGTGGCTCAGTTGGTGAAGCGTCTGCCTTGGCCTCAGGCCATGATCCTAGGGTCCTGGGATGGAACCCCGAGTTGGGCTCCCTGCTCAGCAGGGAGTCTGTTTATCCCTCTCTCTGCTCACTGTTCATGCTCACTCTCTCTGTCTCTCATTTTTTTCATGAGAGACACACAGAGAGAGGCAGACATACAGGCAGAGGGAGAAACAGACTCCCTGTGGGGAGCCCAATGCAGGACTTGATCCCAGGACCCCAGGATCACAACCTGAACCCAAGGCAGACACTCAACCATTGAGCCACCCAGCCACCCCAAATAAATAAATTAAATCTTAAAAAGAAAAGAAATGAAAGAAGAGACCCAAAGGTAGCTCAACTCTTGCCCCCGGCGTCCAGAACCTGTAACCTTGGCTCTCCAGATGCCCATGTCTGGGGGTTCAATCACAAGCTAGCTTTTGTGACTACTTCCTGTGTGAGGTCTCAAGGGTCCCTCTGAATCTAAACCCCCGTCCTCACTGCCTGGGGGGGCGCTCCTGATGACGGTTCAGCTGACTTGTCACATACACTGGAGGTTTTCCCCAAATGTCTCTAGATGCAGAAATCTGAGCACTTCTGGGCAGAAGTAAACTAAGGACCCATGGAATCACATATTTTTGGAGTTGGAAAGGCCCCAGAGCAGAGCATTTTTCCCCACTGTGACGCCGGCCGTGGGGGGGTTCTACTGGTGAGGGCAGCAGGGAGGTTGGCCCTTCACGACAGTGGTCCATGGCATGCCGCAGACAGGAATCAAATCCATTCAGAGGCTTTAATCATATTTGTCTATTCTCTTCTGCCAATAATCCCTGATAGTGCCCAGATGTCATGATGTTATTTGAGTGGAACTAAACTGGACCGGCTTCCATTATCTGATTAATTAGAGTCGGCTTCGACTACAGTGACTAATAGGTCCAATCCTGTTAGTGCAACATTCTGCCCAACGGGCTGTGGTTACATAACATGGCGAAGGGCTGGTAGAGACGGTTGGTCTCTCTGTTTCTGGAAAAGTAAGTAATGAATTTTAATTTTGCTTAAAAATATATATGTATTAGCAGGGCAACTCAACAGAGTTGAGTTCAGCCATGAAAAGGAATGAAGAACATCCCACCACATGGATGACCCTCAAAACATTATGCCAAGTGAAAAGAAGTCAGATACAAAAGGTCCCATACTGTATGACTCCACTTATAGGAAACGCTCAGAATAGGGGACTCCACAGAGAGGGTCAGCAGATGGATGGTTCCCAGGGGCTGGGAGGAGGGGGGAATGGGGAGTGACTGCTTATTTAAGTGGTAGAATTTCTTTTGAGGGTGATAAAAATGTTTTGGAATTAGACAGAGGTAGTGTATGCACAGCACTGAGAATGTCCTGAATGCTACTGAATTGTTTACTTTAAAATGGTTAGCTGGGGCAGCCCGGTGGCTCAGTGGTTTAGCGCCCCCAGGGCGTGATCCTGGAGACCCGGGATCGAGTCCCACGGCGGGCTCCCTGCATGGAGCCTGCTTCTCCCTCTGCCTGTGTCTGTGCCCCTCTCTCTGTGTCTCTCATGAGTAAATAAATAAAATCTTTAAAAATAAAATAAAATGGTTAGCTGTATGTTACATGAATTTTACTTGGATTAAAACACACAGAGAGAGGGGTCCCTGGCTGGTTCAGTCGGTGGAGCATGCAACTCTGGATCTTGGTCTTGAATGTGAGCCCCACATTGGGTGTAGAGATTACTTAAAAATAAAATATTAAAAAAGAGAGAGACACACACACACAGGCCCAGAGAGAAGGAGCAAGAGCCAATCTCCAGGTTGCATGGATCACATTTGGCCAGCAATCCACATGCCCAAAGTTAGAGGTCTACACCCATACCTGTACACCTTATTGATGAGGGGGATGAGCAGCAGAGAGTGTATATCTGTCAGGGTCATACAGTTGAGCTTAGAACCCTGGCTTCCCCATGTCAGGGCTTTCCCTTTCCACTACTTTTACCAAGAGAATAACTATTTCAGGGGATCCCTAGGTGGCTCAGCGGTTTAGAGCCTACCTTCGGCCCAGGGCACGATCCTGGGGTCCCACGTCGGGCTCCCTGCATGGAGCCTGCTTCTCCCTCTGCCTGTGTCTCTGCCTCTCTCTAGGTCTCTTGTGAATAAATGAATGGAGTCTTTAAAAAAAAGAGAGAGAGAGAATAATTGTTTCAGTCCTTGAGATCATGGCTTCAGTAACCACTTACTGAGCGCCTACTACATGCCAGACACTGCAACTCAGTTCACTTGAGATCACAGGTAGCTTAACCAGCCCTTGTCTCCCCGGCGTAGAGTTATCTCGTTGGTCCCCTGCTAACAACCAGTTCTAATTTTGATCTGTAATTTTGTGTTAGTTCTCTAATAGGTCCAAGTGGCTTAGAATTTGAAAGTGTTGCTGTATCATTTAAAAGTGTTTTATGTGTGTGTGTTTTTAAAATAATCAGAAGACTACTGAGAGTAAATACATATTTGGGGCACCTGAGTGGCCCAATCAGATAGATACGCATCTGCCTTGGGCTCAGGTCATGATCTCAGGGTCCTGGAATTGAGCCCCACATCGGCTTCCTCAGCCTCTCCATCTACCCTTCCCCCCACCCCACTCATGCTCTTTCTCTCTCTCTCAAATAAATAAATAAATAAAATCTTTTAAAAAAATACTTATGGGGACTCCTGGGTGGCACAGGGGTTGAGGGTCTGTCTTTGGCTCAGGGCGTGATCTTGGAATCCCGGGATCGAGTCCCACTTGGGGCTCCCTGCATGGAGCCTGCTTCTCTCTCTGCTTGTGTCTCTGTCTCTCTCTGTGTCTCTCAAGAATAAATAAATAAAATATTTTAAAAATAAATACATACATACATATGTACATACAGTGCAGTATATAAATTTTTTCTCCCTTACAATTTTCTTAATATCACTTTCTGTTCTCTAGCTTGCTTTATTGTAAGAATATAGCATATAACACATATAGGATACAAAATACATATTGATCAACTGTGTATGATATTGGTAAGGCTTCCGATGAACCGTAGACTGTTAGTAGTTAAGTTTTGAGGGAGTCATGGGACGTCTGGGTGACTCAGTGGTTGAGCGTCTGCTTTTGGCCCAAGGTGTGACCCTGGGGTCCTGGGACTTGGTTCCCCCACAGGGAGCCTGCTTCTCCCTCTGCCTATGTTTCTGCCTTTCTCTGTATGTCTCTCATGATAAATAAACAAAATCTAAAAAAAAAAAAAAAAAAAAAAAAAAGCTAAGATCTAAAAGGTAAGTACACTGAAAGAGGTGACGTAGCTTAAAAATAATCCTAAACATAAGCAACCAAGTAAAATAGATAATTCAGGCTTCCTCAAAATTTAAAACTCCTGTGCTTCAAAGGAGCCATCGGGGAAGCAAAAAGAAAATTCACGGGATGGGAAAAAGTATTTGCAAATCTTGTACCTGATATGGGTCTAATATTCAGAATACACAAATCACTCTGAACACCGAGAAGGCAAATAACCCAGCTGAGAACTGAGCAAAGGGGTTTGAAGAGATGTTTCTCCCAAGAAGATAGGCAATGCAATAAACACATAAAAAGACATTCAACATCATCAGTTACTATGGAAATGCAAATAACAACCCGGAGAGCCCACTGCCTGCTCCTGAGGACACCAGCAGCCCAAAGATGATAACCAGTGTGGGTGGGGAGTGAGGATGCAGAGAATGGAGCCTGCTCCTCCGTTGTTGGGGGAAATGTAAAATGCAGTGGGCCCTTCGGAGAAAGATTCCTCAAAAAGTTAAACGTGGTGTTACCATAGGACCCAGAAATTCCATCCCAAACCGTATAACCAAGAGAGATGAAAAAGTAGGTCCACGCAGCAACGTGTACAGAAAGACATGCTCACAGCAGCAAGGAGGGTGACAGTTAATGGGTACGAGGTTTCTTTCTGGGGTAACAAAAATATTCTGGAACTACATAGGGGTGATGGTGGTACGATCTTGCAATATACTAAAAAAGCACTTTAGGGGCGCCCGGGTGTCTCAGGTCATGATCTGGGGGCCCTGGGATCCAGCCCCCCATCAGGCTCCTTCTCCCTCTGCCCCTCCCTCTGCTCATGCTCTCTCTCCTGCCCCCTCTCAAATAAATTTTTTTTAAAAGATTTCATTTATTTATTCATGAGAGACACAGAGAGAGAGGGGGGCAGAGACACAGGCAGAGGGAGAAGCAGGCCCCATGCAGGAGCCCGATGTGGGACTCGATCCCCGGTCTCCAGGATCACGCCCTGGGCAGAAGGCAGATGCTCAACCACTGAGCCACCTGGGCGTCCCTCTCTCAAATAAATTAATAAAATCTTGTTTATAAAAAAAAGCACTTTAAAGAATTGAATTTTTAGGATACATGTATGATATCTAAAAACAACAACCCCCAAACCTAAGGCATAAATGACCCTTCTCAGCTTCTGAGAGCAAAGCTAGCTGAGAAGGAAGGGGTGAGGCTGGAACAGCAGGCCCCGGGAGTCCCGGGCAGGCGGCCCCAGGAGCATGGGGGGCACCCACCCTGACCTACCTACCCTCCCTCTTTCTCTGCAGGTCATTTTTTCAGCTCCCACAGTAGAAAGAAAGTAACTTCACCCGCAGGAGGGAAAGTAACCCCACCAACACTCTTGGCTGTGGAAGTTGTTTCAGACACCAAAAAACACACAAGTGACTTTCAGAAAGTGCAATCAACAAAATATGTATGTATTTTTCTCCACAGCAAAGGAAGGGAAAGGATAATGAGAAATCCTGGCTTCAGGAAGTGCTTACTTGCCAAAAGAATTATCGAAAGCATGTGGTCCCCGCTCAGTTCCCTGGATCTACGCACAAGTCACAAGACGACAGAGCGAAGCTGTGCGTGTTTACATGAAACAGGTTCCTCCGAGCCTGGCAGATGTTTGCTGCCTTCCAAGAGGGGCAATCGGAGAGCAGGTTTGGTTTCGGGGCGCTGCCCACTCGAGGAAGTAACTCAGCAAGTTACTTAAGGAGCATCCTGGGGGGGGGTCACCTGGGTGGCTGGTCGAGCACCTGCCTTTGGCTCAGGTAGTGACCCCGCAGGGAGCCTGCTTCTCCCTCTGTCTGTGTCTCTGCCTCTCTCTGTGTGTCTCTCATGGATAAATAAGTAAAATGTAAAAAATAATAATAATAAATTAAATAAATAAAAATTCTTTTTTAAAAAAAGAGCATCCTAAAAATTTTTTTTAAATAATAAAAATAAAAAAGGAGCATCCTCGGGAGATTTGCTGGCTTGGATCAGGTGTCTGAACCTGAGCAAAATAATGACACACCTTCTTTCCTAACAAAAGGAGATGCCCCTTTAGTAACCCTAGAGGAGGCCTCGGCTCTTAGATTGTTAACAGACCGTGGAACCTGCGAAGTACTTGAGGGGAAAAGCAAACAGCCTCTGGCTGGGCTCCGAGGTAGGTGTGGGCATTCTGCAAAAGGCCTGGGCTGCTCGTTCCACGGCCATTATCCTCCCGACAGCCACCAGAGCCAGCACAGAAAGTTCTAGAGAAGC
This sequence comes from Canis lupus dingo, assembly GCF_003254725.2. Classification (NCBI taxonomy): domain Eukaryota; kingdom Metazoa; phylum Chordata; class Mammalia; order Carnivora; family Canidae; genus Canis; species Canis lupus. The sequence continues at coordinate 21,678,394 of NC_064244.1, forward strand.
CCTGCTGACTTGAGTTCATGATGCAATTATGTGGCACCTGCTGAAGAACCACACCCATCAGTAGGGGGGATCCTAAAGCGTTTCTCCAGAGGCTCCTGAGAGCAAGTAGCAGAGCAGGTCGTGGAGGGGGAGGGGACACCGAATACTTCAGGTCTGTCACTTTTTCTGTCTCTGGGAATCCGGCCCAAAGGTGAGACAAAGGTGGAGGCCGGTCGGGGCAGGGAGTGAAGAGTGTCTGCACACGGACACAGCAAAAAGTTTGGGAACCAGAAAATTGGGATGAGACGGGGAGCCACGATGATCTGGTGCTGAAGAGCTTGACGAGTAGTTGCTGATACTCTACAGGATTTGCAGATTTAAAGGAAAAAAAATCGCCCAACGCCTCACGGCCTCAACCTGTAGACACCCAGAAGCAGCGAGGCAGGAGCTGAAACTAGAAGCCAGGGGCTCCTGGGTGGCTCAGCGGCTGGGAGGCTGCCCCGGGCTCAGGGCAGTCCCGGGATCGAGTCCCCGCAGGGATCCTGCTTCTCCCTCTGCCTGTGTCTCTGCCTCTCTGTGTGTCCCCCCTTTAATGAATAAATAAAATCTAAGAAAGAAAGAAAGAAAGAAAGAAAGAAAGAAAGAAAGAAAGAAAGAAAGAAAGAAAGAAAGAAAGAAAGAAGGAAAGAAAGAAAGGAAGAAAAGGAAGAAAAGGAAGGAAGGAAGGAAGGGGCTAGAAGCCAAAGCAGCAAACACATAGGAGACTATCCTGCCTCCTGGCCTCCAACAGGAGCGCCTCGGCCCGTCTCCACCTGGGGCATCATGAGAAGGGCAGTGGCAAGGGTCTCTCATCTTAGTTTAAGTCATTGTCATTTAGCACTCCCCCCTCCCCCCCAGGCTCTCTTCCAAGATCTTGGCCTTTCAGTTAACCTGAATGTGTCTTCAATTCTTTTTCCATCACCTTTCCCTGTAACCTCCTGGTGGTGTGTCTGCTTTCCGTGGGGTTCCCTCCAGGCCTGGGTCCTCTGAGCCCCAGATGTCCAGCACGGCAGCCCCGGGCCACGCACAGCCACCAAGCCTCCGGGACTAAGACGTAGCTAATCCACAGGGAGGTGTGCTCTCGGTGTGAAATACACCCCCCGTGTCAAAGATGAAGATGATAGATAGATGATAGATAGATAGATAGATAGATAGATAGATAGAGAGATAGATGATAGATTTTTTTTAAGATTTTATTTATTCGAGAAACAGAGAGAGAGGCAGAGACACAGGCAGAGGGAGAAGCAGGCCCCATGCAGGGAGCCCTACGTGGGACTCAATCCTGGGTCTCCAGGATCAGGCCCTGGGCTGAAGGCGGTGCTAAACCGCTGAGCCACCTGGGCTGCCTGACACTTATATTTTTAAGATATTGGTGACGCTTTGAAATGATACTATTTTGAGTATATTGGGTTTGATAAAATATATTATTAAAGTTAATTTAATCTGTTCCTTTTTCCTCTTTTATTTTTATTAAGATTGATTGATTTTAGAGAGAGAGAGAGAGAGCATGGGGGGAAGATGCAGAGGCAGAGAGAGAGAGAAAGAGAATCTCAAGCAGGCCCCATGCTAGGCATGAAGCCCGATGTGGGGCTTGATCCCAGGACCCAGAGATCATGACCTGAGCTGAAATCAAGAGTTGGATGCTCAATCGACTGAGCCACCCAGGCGCCCCTCTTTTTACTTTTATAACGTGGCTTGCTAGAAAATCTAAAACTGCATCTGTGGCTCGTATTCTGTTTCTGCGGGACACAGCTACTATGAGCTATGAGCACACTGAAGAGCATTACGAATCTGTAAGAGACCGTAGCAAGCAGGGTCTCCAAACCATAGGCGAGCGCAAAACCGTTCCCCACGTAACATCTTGTTCTTGTTATATATTTATTCTCTTTTGTGCTTTTCCACTTTTTCATTCCTAATAGGTGGAAGTTTGCTGAGATGCTTAGTTTAGTTTGGTTACATCTGCATGCGAGGGACCCACCAGGCCCCTTCCCTTAACTTTACATTGTAGGCCCACTGTGAAGTACAGACCGGTTTCCATTTGCAGAAATGAGAACAAGGCTCCTTTGCAAAAAGCTTTGAGATTTTCAGATTGCAGGGCCAAGGCCCGGCACCCCCCACATCCCTGAATGTTTGAGGATGTCTGGCCACGACTAATTCCTATCGTTTTCAGGATACAGAGAAGGGAACACAGGCAGCTCCTCCTCCCCCCAAGGGGCCGACCTCACTCCAGCAAGGAGCATCCTGACACAGAACATGAGGTTGTGCTGCCTCCTGCTGGCCATAGTGGGACACTGCACAAACCCACAGGTAGGAAAACTGAAATTCAGTGCTTCGTTAATAGACTCCCTCTAAAGGGGGAAAAAATATCTTTTAAATATATCTGCAGTCCCCAGACTGAAAAGCACAATTATAACTCATGCAGATGAAGAAGCTCAAACAGCAACCGAGACTTAAATTCTAGAAGGTGCCTTCAGTTTCCGTGGGAGACTCTGCAAGGCAGAGCTCAGGATCGTGCACCTTGCATGCTTCCCACGGTAAGTCTTGCAGTAATGATGACCTTTTGTCACGGCGTCTCTGTACTTAATTTTGGTGCTGTTTATTGCTCTGTTCTTACAGAAACATACTCTTGCCCTGGCTCTGTGAAATGGAACTTATTTCTCTTCTTTGCCCCTAAGCCTTTCTGGCACCCCCAACCCCAGGTTAGGGGAGGAGGTCTGTGCCTGGTCTCAGCGTGTCCACATTCACAGCATCCGGTATCCCCTCCTCCCCAGACTCTGCCCACCTCCACCCCTGCACCTCTTCCCAAGCTGACTCAGCCTCTCTGTCCTCCCGGCGACCCCACCACCTGTCCTTAGCTCTGTCGCCTTATTTGTAGGTTGCCTCTCTCACCCTCTAGACCTCAAGCAATTTGAGGACAGACCATGTCTTAGGTATTTCTGAATGATACACATATTTATATCACTGGAATTTAAAAATATGCTCAGCATTATTAAAGGCTTCAACTTGACTAAGATGTTTGAATCAAAGGTTTTCTGACCTAATAAGACATATTCCTAAACTGGAATACCAGATAGAATGTGAAAGATAAATGACAGTTACAGAAGCTGATCAAACCCTCTACTAGGCGAACACAAAGGAAGAAGCAATTGCCTCCAGCTAGGGAAGGAGGAAATGGCATTTGAGACTGATCTGAAATGATAAGCTATGTCTGTGGGGATGGGGTGGGGGTGGGGATGGAGTTGTCACATGTGGAAACTCTTCCAGAAAGAAGAAATACAAATAAAATAAAATACAAGCCTCTGGGACAGGAAAGCGCGAGTATCTTCTATGAGGAAGGACTGCTGTCTTTCCAGAGACAAAGGAGATTTTGGGGGAGACAGAAGGGCAGATGGGGCCAGGTTCCTGAGGGTCTTAAAAGCCAAGCTAAGGAGGCTAGTAGGATATTTTGGCCAGGCAGGGACTGGTGCTGGGGGTGGTGTTCAGAGAGGGTCTGTGGGCTGGTGGAGCACAGAAGCCCCTGGACCCAGGTGTCCAGCAGCATTCTACTTTTCCATGGGAGCTATAGCACTTCTGGGAAACTCCTGGGTGTTCTCCTCGCCTCAGAGATGGTGGAAGCAGGCAGCAACCTCTTCATTCTAGAAGAACAAGGGTTCTCCAAGTGTGCCCAAGCGCCACAATCACCTGGAGGGCTCACTGAAGCACAGACTATTGGGTCCCACCTCCGAAGCACCTGAGTTGGGGGGCAGCCCCCAAATTTGCATTTCCAATAACTTTCCAGGTGAGACCAGCCTTTGAAAGCCATTGTCCAAGAACATCTCTCGGAGGAAAATGCTAAGTGTAGAACCCGATGCCCTTCAAAACGAAGTACCCAGCTCGCAGCAAAGTGCCTGAGACATAAAAGGCCTTTCAGAAATACAGAGATAAGATCTGTTAATAAACAACTGCCCCGGAGGATAGCAGGATAGATAGAGCCCCATTTTATGTGCGTTCATGGGAGGAAGGATTTGCTTCTATCTTCAGACAGAACAATACAGAGACTAGTGCAATAGACCTTCATTTTGTATACACATTTTCATGACTTTCCTTAGATTTGTTTAATGAAATAAAATGTCACGTATAGAGTCCAAGCGTAGTCACCAACTCAGGCTTTCTCCTCCTCTCTCCCTCCCAGAAGCCAGCCCGTCTTAGATCTGATATGATCCTTTCTTCAAGTGTTTGTGATGCATACACATATTCGGTAAGCATGTAGTAGTAGTTGATCTTTTTAAATGTCATGAATGCATCCCACAATGCATTTCATGGTGCACTTGTTCTGTTCATTATGTTTTTTTTTATTGTGGTAAAATATACATAACATAAAATTTACTTCTTAAACTATTTTTAAGCATACAGTTCAATGGCTTTAACTACTCATTTATATTGATCCCATTAGAATTGTCTTAATAATTTATTTTTTTTGTTTTAATAATTTAAACTGCTATAATATGCAACATCTATTTTTCCACCCCCATTTTGACAGAAGTTTTTAAAAAGATTTATATTTTTTATTTTAGAGAGACACAGAGAGACAGAGAGAGTGTACGAGGAGAGGGGCAGAGGGAGAAGGACCGAGAAACTCAGGCAGACTCTGTGCTGAGTGAGGAGCCCGAGGTGGGGCTCGATCTCATGACCTGAGATCACGACCGAAGTCGAAACCAAGAGTCAGCAGCTCAACCACCGACTGGGCCGTCAGGCACCCCCCCTTTAGATAGAAATTTAAATTATTCCCAATTTTTGGTTCTTATAAATACCCTTGTATAGGTCTCTTTGTGCATATACCCACTCGCTAGAGGATTTAATGAGTCAGAAGATACATGCACCTTCCGACTTTACTACAGAGCATCCAATTCTCTCCAAAATGGCTTCACTAATTTCTGTTCCTGCCATCAGCATCAGACAGCACCAAGTCCCCCACATTCCTGACCTCACGTGATCTTGCTAATTTTTGCCAATCTAGTAGCTATACAAGGGTATCTTGTTTTAATTTGCATTCTGCTGATTACTTGGTGAAGTTGCGCATCTTCTCGTGTATTAGCAACTTAGATGTCCTCTTTTGTGAATTCCGCATTCAGATCTTTATCATTTCTCTTCTGTCAGATTTTTTTCCTTATTGATTTGTGTGAGTTCTTCACATATTCTGGAAGGTGTTCCTTCGTTGATTACGAGTTACAAATATTTATTTCCAGTCTGTGACTAGTCTTTCACTTGGTTTAAGTATTTTTTCTTTATTATACAGATGTTTTAAATATTAAGATAGCCAAACTTACTGATATTTTTCTTTATTATATGTGCTTTTTGTCTCATTTAAAAGGGATCCCTGGGTGGCGCAGCGGTTTGGCGCCTGCCTTTGGCCCAGGGTGTGATCCCGGAGACCCGGGATCGAATCCCACATCGGGCTCCCGGTGCATGGAGCCTGCTTCTCCCTTCTCCCTCTGCCTCCCTCTCTCTCTCTCTGTAACTATCATAAAAAAAAAAAAAAAAATTAAAAAAATTAAAAAAATAAAAAAACTCCTTCTTGGGGTGCCTGGGCTGGCTCAGTCGGTAGAGCATGAAACTCTTGATCTCTGGGTTGTGAGTTCAAGATCCACACTGGGCATAGAGATTACTTAAAAATAAAATAAAATAAAAAAAGACAGAAATCCTTCTTGCTCAGAAAACATAAACTCTGATATTTCCTTTTATAAGTGAAAAGATTTACTTTTCTGGGATGCCTGGGTGGCTCAGCAGTCAAGCGTCTGCCTTTGGCTCAGGTCATGATCCCAGGGTCCCGAGATCGAGTCCCACATCAGGCTTCATGCATGGAGCCTGCTTTTCCCTCTGCCTATGTCTCTACCTCTCTCTCTGTGTCTCTCATGAATAAATAAATAAAATATTTTTTTAAAAAGATTCACTTTTCCTCAATAAATCTTGTAATTACCTTGCAACTTGCACCATTATATTGCATTGGTTTTGTGTATGTGAAAAGCATTAATTTGATAAATACATACATTTCCATTATACCACTCCTACTTAGAATTTTTGGCATTTTTAAGCTTTCAAGTTAAAGCTCAAGCAACGGAAGACACCCTGGCCTCTATGCTCTCGACTTCTGCAGGCCTCTGGTATTCACCTGCCCCATTTCAAGAGTGAGGAGGAGTATCTGGCACTGAGCAACGAGTCATAATAACTGGGCTTGCTTTGTGGGACATATAAGCACCTTGGACATGTCCAGGAAGTTTGGAAAGCGAGGCGCTGCAAAAGACAGGGCTTCCTTAGCTGAGCGGGGTCTCAGCATCTTGACACTGAGGGTAACAGTGGGGCTGATGAGGACGTCACCACTGGCCAAGCAGGGCTACTTGCATTAAAAGATGTAGGCCTGCCTCCCCAGGCAGTGGGGGGGCCCTCTAGGTTTTCAGGCTGGGGGATGGCATTACCTGTGCTATAGGATGGAACTGGGGAGATGTGTTACAGGGTTGGGACAAGAGAATGGAAGCGGCTAGAGACTTAGCGGCTCTCACAAAATACCATAGACTGTGGGCTGAAACAAGCAAACATTTTCTCCCAGTTCTAGAGGCTGGGAAGTCCAACATCAAGATGCCAGCAGATAGAAGCCACCCTTGTCAGGTGTAGACATTTGCTGTGTCTTTCCGAGGCAGAGAGAGTAAGAGGGCTCTGGTCTCTTTCCCTTCTTTTATTTTTAGTTAGTTTAGTTGTTTTTTTAAGAATGTATTTATTTGTTTGTTTATTTATTTATTTAACAGAGATAGAGTCTGAAAGCACAAGTAGGAGGAGCAGCAGAGACAGAGGGAGCAGGCTCAGTAGGGAGTCCGATGTGGGGCTCGATCCCAGGACCCAGGGATCATGACCAGAAGCCTAATCAGCTGAGCCTCCCAGGGCCCTGGTCTCTTCTGCTTCTTCTAAGGGCACTGATCACATCATGGGGCCCCACCTTCATGACCTCATCTCAACCAAATTGAAGCCCTCCCAAAGGCCCCACTTCCCACCACCACAGGAGGGAGCATCTTGGAAGGTAACAAAGATCCAGTCCAGAGACCACTGCAAGCCATTTAGGCAAATGAAACATGAATTTACGAAGAATCAGTGGAGAAGGACAAAAGTGAATGGATTCGAACAATATTCCGAGAAGTACGGATCCAGGGGAAGCCAGACTGAGCAGAGGAAATCACCACCAACAAAACCTCATGGGTGCACCTCCCCATCAAATGAATCACAGAATCTCCAGGCCAAAAAGGTCCTCAGTGCTTTTCTAGTACAACCACCCACGTGTGGCAGACGCTTGCCAAGCATCAAAATGGAAACATTCCCACTCCCTCTGGTGAAAGAGCAGGATACCACGAAGGAAATTTGAGCGGAGGAGGGCCAAACCTGAACACCATCCAAAACCAGACACGCTCCCTATATTCCAGATGTGGGTGCTCTGAAGGGAGTTAAAATAAAAACAACAGTTGCCTCTGCCATTATTTCTTTACTATTTTTTTAAAAGACTTTATTTATTTATTTATGAGAGGCAGAGACACAGGCAGAGGGAGAAGCAGGCTCCACGCAGGGAGCCCAACGTGGGACTCGATCCCGGGACCCCAGGATCATGCCCTGGGCTGAAGGCGGCACTAAACCACTGAGCCACCCGGGCTGTCCAATTTTTTTACTATTTTTCATCTTGGATCCTAAGTTCAAGTCTGGAGGCCCCAAGGCCACGTCCATTCCTGAGCACATGCCCAGCACGTCGCTAACACAGAGTGCCCGGTAAGGACAGTCACCGTCGGGGTAGGAGGAACTCAGTTTGTAAGTATTTTCCCAAGTGACCTTTGGCCAGAGGAGATAATTAGGGAAGATGGTGCATTTGGGGACAAAGGGTAAAAGTCTACCTTGGATGGAGCATTGTGAACAAAGACTGTGAATGAATAGCCTGCTCTCCTGCTTGAGGAACAGTGACTTCTGGTTAATTTAGGTGTTAGCTCTGGGCCCCACTTGAATTGAACCAATTCCGAGAATAGGAGACAGACAGGAAGCCTGGGACGTGTATCCACACACTCGGGCCTTCTCCACCTCGCTCTTCCTCTCTCTCCCTTCCTCTCCTGCGCCCAGCACATATGAAGGAGAATCTGGCTTCTGACAACCATCACTCATTACAATACGATCCTGAGCGGAGGAGAGAAGAGAGCCAGTGACATGTGATGCAGAAAAATGGGAAGAGATGTGCCCAAACCCAGGTAATCAAGATTCTTCTTTCCTTATGTTGCGGAATCCCTGCCGGACAGGAGGCTGGATGTGATAGAAGTGGTTGGGATAGGTTACCTGATAAGAAAGCAGGAGCAGGGTCTTTTTTTTTTTTTTTTTTTTTTTCCTTAAAAGATCTCTACACCCAACACGGGGCTTGAACTCATGACCCCAAGAACAAGAGTGGCATGCTTCACCAACTGAGCCAGCCAGGCGTCCCCAGAGCAGCTTTTCTTAAAAGAGAGAATTGAGGGAGCCTGGGTGGCTCAGTGGGTTAAGCATCTGCCTTTGGCTCGGGTCATGATCTCAGGGTCCGGGGATCGAACCTCACATGGGACTCCCTGCTCAGTGGGGAAGCCTGCTTCTCCCTCTGCTGCTCCTCCTGCTTGTGCTCTCTGGCTCGCTCTCTCTCTGTCAAATAAATAAATGAAATCTTTATAAAATTTTTGAAAAGAGAGAATTGAATGTTTGAGGAAAGAACTGGATAAACAATCAAGAGGGTACATCTGGGACTCAAGATTTAGGAGGGGGGTGGTCTACGCATTTTTTGAAACTAGATGCAAAACTTCACTCATTTTAAGCAGTGGAGACAGGAAAAGAGAAGGGTGGACCATGCAATAAAAGAAAATAAGCCGTTCCCCACCCCACCCCAGTGTTGTCATTCATGCATAAGAAAAAGGGAAAACTCAATAATTTTGTAGCCTTAGATAATCTCAGGGTGCAAACAATGAAATCTTCACTTTACAGCACCGAATTAGTCCTCTGTGCTTGAGAGAAACAGTATTTGCCAGGGAAACAACCATGGCCTAGTGGGATCTTAGGGAATGTGGCTACATTTTGGGGGGTGTAGAGGCAGAATTTTGAAAACTGCCTCTCTGTGTGTGTGTCTCTCATGAATAAATAAATAAAATCTTTAAAAAATGGTACCTACTTCATTGGGTTGTTACAGGACTGAATGAATAAATACATGCAGAGCTCTAAGAAGAAGGCTGGCGGCACACGGCTTCTGTTTGATTGATTAAAGATTTTATGTATTTATTTGAGAGAGAGAATATGCAGCGGAGAAGGGCTGAAGGAAAGAGGGAGAGAGAGAAACAGAGAGGCAGACTCCCTGTAGAGCAGGGATCCTCATGCAGGGTTGGATCCCAGGCCCCCAGGATCGTGACCGAAGAAGACGCTTATCTGACCCAGGTTGTTTTAAAGATTTTATTTATTTATTTATTTATTTATTTATTTATTTATTTATTTATTTATTTTTCATTCATTCATTCATTCATTCGTTCGTTCATTCATTTGAGAAAGAGGGAGAGCACAAGCATGAGTAGGGGGAGGAGCAGAGGGAGAGGGACATGCGGATTCCCGCTGAGCGCCGAGACCCGGTGGCCCAGCAGTTTAGTGGTTTAGCGCCACCTTCAGCCCAGGGCCTGACCCTGGAGACCCGGAATGTGTCCCATGTCAGGCTCCCTGCATGGAGCCTGCTTCTCCCTCTGCCTGTGTCTGTCTGTCTGTCTGTCTCTCTCTCTGTGTCTCTAATAAATAAACAAAATCTTTAAAAAAAAAAAAAGAGTCTGAAAAGTATCTGACATTTCCTTGAACAATGCTATCACTTTAAAGGGGCCACTGTTGGCTTTAAAATTTTCTTGATTCAGGTGCCTGAGTGGCACAGTTGGCTGAGTCAGAATTCGGCTGGGGTCAGGATCTCAGGGCCATGGGATGGAGCCCCGTGTTGGGCTCTGTGCTCAGAGCAGAGTCAGATTCTCTCTCCACCCTTCCTTTCTGTGCTCTCTCTCTCTCTAAAATAAATAAAGGGGGGCCTGGGTGGCTCAGTCAGTTGAGCATCCAACTCTTGGTTACAGCTTAGGTCATGATCTCAGGGTCATGAGATCGAGCCCATGTTGAATTCCACAATCACCACGGGGACTGCTTGAGAGTCTCTCTCTCTCTCCCTCTCAAATAAATAAAATTTAAAGTAACAAACACAAATATAAAAACTAAAATTTCCTTGACTCATTTTTTTGTCCTAAAGAATCATGCCCACGAAATGACAGGTTTTATGTTAGTTATATCTTTCCAATGTGTCTTAAAACAAACACATAATTATGAAAATAAAATGTTTCTTGCATGTACCACCTAAAATCATGCACACACACCCCTAAATGGGCACCGTCCTTGGAGAAACAGAGCCAGAAGTAGTGTAAACCACCTAGAGGTTTTAGGCAGGGAAAGAACATGGTCAGGATTGCCTTTGATAAATACCACTCCAGTGGTAGAAAATAAATGTTGCATATTGGATCGTGGAATATTATATAGCGGCTAAAATGCTGAAAACAATTCTGACTGGAAAAACATGAAGGACTGTAGTTAATGTCGTTGAACTGTACACTTAAAAATGGTTTAAGTAGTAAATTTTATATTATACATATATCTTACCACAATAAAACCCCCCATAATGAACAGTAAGTGCACCATGAAATGCATTGTGTGACGTATTCATGACATTTAAAAACATTAAATACTACTACTACACACTTACTGAATGGAAACAAGTGAAAATTGTAACAAAGAGGCCATAAGTTAGCACACTTCTGTAATAGTCAAAGTGAGAGATGAGAAAATGAATCAAGACAGGACCATGGGAGCAGAAGGGAGGGGAGGGCTGGGTGCATATAGCACCAAGGAGGTGAAAATGCTGGATGATAGTGAAGACAGTGAAGACTGGAAAAGGAAGGGGGGATTGAGGAGAGCCACTGGGGTAACGGCCATGGATAGCTGTCCATTCACCAAGATTGTAAATAAGGAGGAGAGTCGATAACATAGTGAAGGGAGTGGGGGTGGGGGTCGGGGTTGGAAGGGAATGATTACTTCAGTCCAGACCTGTTCTGTCCAGGAGAAACACCTGGTCAGGGACGCCTGGGTAGCTCAGTGGTTGAACATCTGCCTTCAGCTCAGGGCATGATCCTGGGGTCCTGGGATCGAGTCCCACGCTGGGCTCCTTGTAGGGAGCCTACTTCTCCCTCTGCCTCTGCCTCTGCCTCTGTCTCTACCTCTCTCTCACACAAATAAATAAATAAAATTTTTTTTTTAAATAAAATCTTTAAAAAAAAAAGAAACACCTGGTCAGCCCCCCCACACCACTTTCAGTGGCCAAGTGGCCAAGTTAAAACAAGTAGAAAGTAACATATGAAATTAATATTTTATATAATCCAGCATATCTGAATTATTAGATTTCAAAATGGACTGATATAAAAACCATTGAGATATTTTACACTCTTTTTCCTGTTTTAGGTCTTCGAATTCTGTTTTTTTTTTTTTTTTTTTTTTTTTACACACCGAGAGGCCCTCTCAATCCAGACATGCCAAGCGCTCAGTATTCCACCACGACAGGTGGCTGCAGTAGGGGACAGATGGCACAAGAAGGACATCAGGACAAACCTGATGAACATCGCATGGGGTGTGAATGGGAGTGAAGGATGGTGGAGGGGAGGCATCAAAAAAGAATAATATGACTGGCTGGCTCAGTCAAAAGTGCATGCAAGTCTTGCTCTCGGGGTTGTGAGTTCGAGCCCCACGTTGGGTGGAGAGATTACTTAAACAAATTAAAAAAAAAAAAAAACTAAACTAAAAAAAAAAAAAAAAAAAAAGATGATGAAGTAGCCAAAGAGGTTAGGAGGAGAATGAGGGAAGAGCTAACATGAACCCACCCAGAGAATTTTAAGAAGAGAAGGAATATGGGCTTCATGGCCTCAGATGCTGCAGGGAGGTCCTCAGGACCAGGCCCATGGACTCCAGACTTAGCCCCACTTTGAATCCTGGCTCGACTGCTTACTGCTGGGTGCTGTGACAGGGGCTGTAGATGCCAGCCCACCTTGGAGGTCCCCTGTAGTTTCAAGGACAGCATCCTGCCATGCACAGCATGCCCCCTCGGTCACCAGCCCACGCCTGACAGCAGGGCTGCTTTTTCCAGGAGGAAATTCTGCGTCTCCTCCTGTCCAGGGTGGGGGAGGCACAGGGGGTTCCCTGCCCCCAGGGACAAGTCTTAGCCAGTGAGGGATGAGAGTCTCTGGAGAAACGTCTCAGCCTCCCAGTCTGCAGGCGGTGTGATTTCGATGGTGTATTTGTTTTCTATCATTGCCCTGACCCAGGACCTATTACTACTTTGTGAGCACAGACACTTTTGTGATCGGACAGTTCTGTGGGGTTTTTTGTTGTTGTTGTTGTTGTTGTTGTTAAACCAGACCTCTTTCAAATAAACTGAAAGATATCTCCATCTGCAAGGCCAGCTTGCAATTCATCAACAAGCACCAAGTTACAGATTTTGTTTAAGAAGTATGTTCAAAGGCCCATGCTTCTGAGGGGCAGGACCCGGGGCATAATGAAAGCAGACTTTTAAAGGGTCTCCCCTTACAGGGAGCAGTGAGTCCAGCAGGGAGATGGGGCCTCAGAGGAACTCCATGAACGGTCCTGCTCCTACCAGCAGGTGATGAGCCTCCAGCAAACACAGATCACCAACAGTGTGGAAGAGAGGGAGTTTGACAGGGACCTCACTGGGCAAAGGGCAAAGGATCTACCTGCAGGGGGCATTCCTTTCTGGAGGCTCTAGAGGACACACTGTGTCCTTGCCCTTGCTAGATGCCGGAGGCTCCTGATTCCCCTGTTTTGTGGCTTCTTCCTCCCTCATAGCTGACAACACTGGGCTGAACCCTTGTCACACTGCCTTGCCTCTAGGTCCCTCTTTTGGTTCTCTCTCCCACGTTTAAGCACCCTGTAATGACACTGTGCCACCCAGGTAATCCAGGATAACCTCCTTAAGGTCAAACATAGTTCCCTCTACCACCTGAATTCCTCTTTACCCTTTTTTAAAAAAAGATTTTTTATTTATCTATTCAGGAGAGACACAGACAAAGAGAGGCAGAGGCACAGGCAGAGGGGGAAGCAGGCTCCATGCAGGGAGCCCGATGTGGGACTCAATCCTAGGACCCCAGGATCACACCCTGCACCGAAGGCAATGCTAAACCCTGAGCCACCAGGGCTGCCCGAATTCCTCTTTACCCTTAACAAAACATGTTCACACGTCCTAGGGATGGGGACGCAGGCAGCTGTGGGGTCAGGGGCATTAGTCTGCCTTCCAGAAAGGGGTTCCTGACAGTTTCCCAGCTAGATGCCAACAGGGCAGAGGCCACGGTGGTGACCCACTCACTTCTCTTGGGCTCTCCCTTCCGACTCATTTTGCCCGCGTCTTGCCTTGTGCTTCCTGAGAGCACCTCCCAAATAAACTCCCCTCCCCCAGATCCTCATCTTGAGATCTGATGCCTCAGAGGAACCTAAAGTAAGGTCGTGATCTTGGGCAAGTTAATCAATCTGAGCACTAGCTTCCTCCCATGAAAGCAAAATCTATCATAGTACCCAGCTCACGAGGCTGCTGGGGGAATTCTAGGGGTCTGTGTTCATAAAAGGGTCTATGTGGCAGGGTGCACAGTTAGTTAGCTACTGTTGGAGGGGAGGTGCTGGTGCACAGGGAGGGGCCAGCCTTGGACAGAGATAGTTCTCCCTCGGAGACCCTGATGGTCAGAGGGGTGGGGTGGGGTAGGGTGGGGGCAGGGTGGGAAAGCTGGAGGGTTTCCTCTGAGGGCATCCCTTTGCTTCTGAGCTGCCTCTGCTTCTGAGGGCAGTACAGTGTGGTACAGACTTTTGGGGACAATAATGAACATTCCCAAGAGCATAATTAAGGACTTCTGAGCTGTTGGGAAAGCCCAGTGGGCATTGGAGACCATATACTCGTCAAGGCACAATCTCTGAGCTCTGCATAGGGAAGATGGTGGGGGGAAGGGACAGAAGGCTGGACATCTCAGGGTGGATGTGGTCAAAGGGCAGTGCGGGAGGCCAGGCTGTGGGGTGTACTGAAGGCTCCAGGCTAGATGGAAGGGGAAGGGGCCATTGTGAGAGATTGGTGACCCCCATATAGTGGAAGGGCAGGTGGCCAGGTGTACAGCAATGAGGGGACTACGGGATCAGAGGTAGGATGTTGGTGCTTAATATTCCCAGGGAAGGGACAGTTTATAGTGCAGACACGAGAACAGGTGGCTGGAGTGGTTTAGCTTTGAGGGGTCTATTAGACTTGAGGTGTCCATCACCTACCAGGTCTTAGCCGTGACCAGACAGTCCTCCCACCTGCCATGATGACAAATCAGGGACTGCTTCTGAACGGGCATGACTTGGGCAGGACTCAGGCAACATAGGGGAGTGACTACCCCAGTGGTGGTGATGCTGGAAGGCGAAAACCCTGAGTGAGAGTCAGGACAGAAGGCAAGTAATGTCACCGAGGCTGCTTTCGAGCTCGCAGAATGTGGGAGGTGGAACAGGCTGCCTCCTGTCCCTCTGGGTGTCTGAGAAAGCAGAATTCTTGAGGACAGCGTCTCCCCCGCGCCCAGCATCAGCATCACCAGAGGAGCCCAGTTAAAAGCATGGATTCTGGGGATCCCTGGGTGGTTCAGCAGTGTGGTGTCTGCCTTCGGCCCAGGGCATGATCCCAGGGTCCTGGGATCAAGTTCCACATCGGGCTCCCTGCATGGGGCCTGCTTCTCCCGCTGCCTGTGTCTCTGCCTCTCTCTTGGTGTCTCTCATGAATAAATAAATAAAATATTAAAAAAATAAATAAAAGCATGGATTCTTAGTACTCCTCCCAACATATACCTCCAACCGGTTCTGTTAGTTTCCTGCAGCTGTGGTGACAAATACCACAAAGCTGGGCGGCGTGATGCAGAATACAGAAATGTGTCCTCTCCCAGTTCTGGAGACCAGAAGTCCAGGTCAAGGTGTTGGCAGGGCCATGCTCTCTCTGATGACTCTTGTGAAGGGTCTTCCCTGCTTCTGGGGGTCAGAAGCAATCCTTGGGAATCCTGTGTCTCAGTCCCTGAATCTCCCAGTTCTCATAAATTATTGGATTTAGGGCTCAGCCTCATCTACCATGACCTCCTCTTAACTTGATGACACTCGCAAAGACTCTTCCAAATATGGCCATGTTCACAGGTGCGGAGGGCTAGGACTTGAACACATCCCTGGCTGGGGACACAATTATTCTAGAAAAAAACAGTTTATGACACGCGTTGAACAGGTGAGGGTAGACTATGTTCAGGACCATTGCAAGAGAATTTTGCAGTGAGGGGTGAGAGAGCTTGGGCTCAACTCTGATTAGAGCATGGGCAAGAGGGAATTTATAGCCAAGGAGCAGGGGTGGGGATCCCCGGGTGGAATTTACTAAGAGGAAATAACAGGGGTGGGGGCGATTCTGGCTAAACTGACCTAACAGGATTCTTGCTAAAAAGGCAGGCCAGGGTGTTCAGACATCACCTGGGGGATGGTGAGGGGTGGGGAACCTGATCAGATATATTGGGGGGAGTGGGATTTCGCTTAAAACTGGATTTTACAAGGAAGCATGTAGATGGGCCTAGAAGTTTCCAGAACCTGACTAAAGTTTGGTCAAGCAACGGATCTTTCTCACAATTCAACCCATTATGCCAGCTAAATACAATCTTTGGAGCAGGGCTGGAAAATACGTATTTTTAAACAAGGGTCCACGAGGTAAAGTAAGCCGGAAGAACCATTTTTTAGTTGGAGCCCGTAGGACCTGAAAACTCCGGGAAGACGGAAGACGGCTCCACTGCCAAAGACTTCAGAAGAAGGCTGGTGGGAGAAAAGCTGACTGGGGGAAGCACGGAGAGGCATGCATTTAGGGCAAAGAACGGGGGTGGAGAGATCCAGTGGATCCTCTGGCCCCAAGGTTGGAGCCGGAGTCCGTATGAATGAAGGCATCCCCGGCTTAGCCAAGAGTCTACAGCCTCTGCCCAGAAGAATTTGGCTCTAGCTGTTGTGGAGCTGCCCGGGGGTGGGGCGCCTGGGGGGTGCTGGGGGAGGAAGGAGCAGGTTTTGAGGATGCTGGCCTCCCACAGACTCTGCAGGGAGCAGCCTCCCGCTAGCCCTGCCATTCCACTGGCAAAGCCTCGCCAGCCTCTGTCCAAGGTCTCCTTCACTTTCATCCAGAACTCTCCTTTCCGGTTAATCCCACCACTTTCCGAGGCTTTAAATTCCATTTACATGCTGATGGCCCCACATTTGCATCTCAAACTCAGACCCCACCACCTCCCCCCTCCTCGGTGCCAGCTCCTGTTTGACCAATTGCAATCTGGCTCGACCATCAGGCAGGTGCCTGAAATTTAACATCTCCAAAGCTGAACTTACCCCTAAACTTGTTTGACCTCCCATAGTTTCTTAAACTTGTTTGACCTCCCATAGTTTCTTTTTTTTTAATTAATTAATTAATTATGATAGTCACACAGAGAGAGAGAGAGAGAGGCAGAGACACAGGCAGAGGGAGAAGCAGGCTCCATGCACCGGGAGGGATTCAATCCCGGGTCTCCAGGATCCCGCCCTGGGCCAAAGGCAGGCGCTAATCCGCTGCGCCACCCAGGGATCCCCGACCTCCCATAGTCTCTAATTCAGTTAGCATTACTACCCACCCAGCCCCCCAAAACTAGAAATCTGGGGGTCGTCTTCATGCTTCTTCCTCCAACCACACACTAAATGCCCTCAACTGCGTGCTTGACCTCCTAATTAGAGATTCGGCCTCTTTTTCCCCTCCGGGAGAGGGCATCCTCCCAGATGTGGTACAGCCTTTCTTACAAGCTCACCTTGTGAAAAACAAATCTGACAAAACTCTGCAGACGACGGCAGCAATACCAAACTCCCCAGCGTGACACATCATCTTCAGGAGGGCCCTGCTTACCTAGCCTGGAAACCCCAAACTCTTTTTTTTTTTCTAGTTGTGACTTTTTTTTTTTTTTTTTTTTTGCTAAACCAAACCAAACCAAACCAAAAAAAAAAAACCCTCGCAAACAAAACCAAAACCCCACAACAACTTACAAAGCGAATCTCAAAAGAGAGAGGGCACGAGGAATAAAGATGCTGCGTCCTCTTTCCCGGATTCCGGAGGTCTGGAGGGTTGCCTGGGGACCGTGTGTACAGGCATCTTCCCAGGTGATTCAGGGGCAGATCCAGGTTTGCCAAACCCCACGTTTGTGCCATCCTTACAAAAGTCCAACAACTCACGTTACAGAATCCAGGCTACTATGTTGTTTTCCTAATGCACTGTAGAGGTAGCTAGAAAAGAAAACACACACACACACACACACACACACACACACACGCCAAGACAAGGGCGGAAAAGCCTGCATCAGCCAGCCTGCGAGGTGACATCACTTCTGCAGCCTCACCGAGATGAAAACCCTGAGGAATCGTGCAGCAGGAATTTGTAAGAGCGAGGAGCGGGCATCTGCCCAGCCTGCCACGCTGATGCGCAGCAGAAGCACCTTTGGGGGTGGGGGGGGACGGGGACACCAAAGTCGCTCCTGCCCCCCACCCCGATCCATTGAGAAAATGCCCAACCACCCCAGAAAAGTTTGGTCGGCATTCCCGCACGCCCCTTGCTTTTGCGGGAAGCCCTCCAGGACTCGGTGTTGGGAAGCGTCTGTCTGTACCTTCATCAGCGACGCTTCGGGGAGTGGAAAACCCGGAGAAAGCACTTTGACCGGCGGAAGCTCCCGGAGCAGCGTTCATTCAAACGCGCGCTCTCGGGCCGCCCTGCTCACTGGGACTTGCGAGGCGCAAACCGTGTAACCGAGGACCCCCTGAGCTCGCCCTCCCCGCCAGGCTCGCTGAGCGTTCAGCAAACTTTGCAGGAGGAGGACGTCTGCGGGCCCACCGGGGCTCACGTTAGCTCCCGGGCCGGCCCAGACAATAGAGAGCCGACCGGAGTCCCTATGAGCCCCACGCGCCGTGTAGGTCGTGTGCTTTTTTTTTTTTTTTTTTTTTTTTTTTTTTAAATCTCTCCTCTAGCAGAGGCGGCTCTGGCTCTGCTCCTGCCCCTCCTCTAACCGTCTGCACGGTCATTGTCTCCCAGTGCGACACGACGGCGGCGCCCGGGGAGCAGGTACAACGTCCCGCAGGGTGCAAGCGCGGTGGAGCCCGGCCAGCTTTTGGGGGAAAAGCATTCCCGGCCCCTTCCGGCGGGTCCAGGGAAAGTAGGTGGCCCGGGCGCCAAAGGCTGCTGCCAATGCAAGTCGCAACTTTTGAAATCAATCCTTTTTTTTTTTTTTTTTTTTTTTGCATCATGCAACGGATGCCACCGCCGCTCGGGTTTGCAACCCCCCACCCCTCCCCCGAGACCAATCATTGCCGCGCTCGGGCCTGCACAGCGCCCCCGCCCCCTTCCCGGGCCGCACGCAGCCACCGAGCCGCTCCGGCCGCGGCCCGCCGCCTCTTAAAGGGCGGTAGGCGGCCCTTAAAGGCCCCTCGCGCGCGCGGCGCACGGCGGCCCGGTACCCGGCAGGGGCCCGGCGAGGCAGGCCGAGCCCCCGCGGCGCCCAGGCGCGGCCCGGGCCCTCCCGCCCCCCGCCGCCGCCGCCGCCGCCGCCGCCGCCGCCGCCGCCGCCGCCGGGAGCGGCATTTTTATTCAGGCGACGCTTAAGGGAGCCCGGCCGCGCCCGGTGCATTGTGGGAGCGCCGGAGTCCCGTTTTCGGGAGGAGGAGGAGGGCGCCAAGCGAACCGGTAAGCGCCCGGCTCGGGGAGGGGGGGCGCGACGCCAGGCTTAAAGGGGCACATTCGTCCGCGGGCCCGCGGCGGCCGTGCGGATCCCCCTCCGGGCCGCCCGGGCCCGCCGGGAGCCGCGCACGGCCGGCGCTCCCCAGCGCTGCCTGCAGAGGGGCCGAGCCAGGGCTTGGTGGGGCCGCTTTAAAAAAGAAGCACCGCCCGCGCCGCCGCCGCCGCCGCCGCCGCCGCGCGCGGAGCCGGGGAAGGAGGGAGGGAGCAGAGGGCGGGGGAGGAGTGGAGGGGGAGGGCGGCGACGCAGGGGTTAATTTTTTCGCCCGCCGACATTTTTGCGCGGCGGCCCGCGCGCGCGGCGGGAGAGCCCAGGCCGGTGCCCGGGGCGCGGCGCGCGGCACCTCGGGGCCCTCCCCGCCCCCCCCTCCCCCCCGGCCCGCGGGCGCCGCCTGGCCCTGGGCGCCCCGGGCCGGGATCCCGCCGCCGGGACAGCGGGAGGGCGGGCATGGCCGGGCCGGCGGCGCCGCACAAAGAGCCGCGGCCCCGCGCGCCTTCCGGGGCGGCCCCCGCGCCCTGAGCCGCCCCGCGCGCCCGCCGCATGGACCGCGCTCGGCCCCCGCGCCCGCCTGCAGCGCTGCCCTTTGTTCGCGTGCGGGGCCCGCGCGGCCGGGGGCCGGGGGCAGGGAGGTAGGTGCCGGGCCCCGCGCCGGGCTCCCCGAGCTCCGCCCGCCCGGCGCGCCCGCCTTTGCGGGGGGGGGGGGGCGGGGGATCAGGTGGCCGAGAAGGAAAGGGTTAACCGCCTTTAAATATTCATATCATTGTTTTAAAGGCGTCAACAGGCGGCTTCTGGCTCGCAGTGCACTCCCTCTTATGCAGACTTACTCCCCCCCTCGCCATTAATAACGATTTTCCCCAAGCATCCCCCCCCCGGACCCCCAGGTTTCTCACATTCACCCTCCAGAAACTAACTTTTGCAAGATTTCGGGTGTGGGTGTGTGTGTGTGTGTGTGTGTGTGTGTGTGAGATGGGTGTCCCTCGTTCCGTTTAGTATTTTAATGACTCCTAAGTGCTTTTTTTTTTTTATTATTTTAAATTTATTTTTTTGACTTAAGGTGTTTTTAGACTTTTTTTTTTTTTCCTCCCCCTCTTAAAAATCTGGGAAAATAGAAATTAGGTTGAAAAGGAAGTTAGCTTCCCCAAGTTCCCCGCCTCTTTCTGGAGGAGGGTGGCGGTGGTTTAGGGTTGGAAGTAGGAAAATAACTGGATGCCTCGTGAGTTGGATTCCCCCCCCTCCCCCCCCCGCCCCTGGTAGGAGTGAGGCGGTGTTAAATGCGAGGCGTTTTGTGAGCAAAGGACTGTTTTGTTCCAAACTCTTCCAAGTCAAAGTGCTGTTGGACTCTTCCTTAACTCTAAAATGGCTTCAGAATTCCCCTCTGGGTAATTTGCTTTGCTCTCCTGACACCCTTCTTTCCGACAGGTTGTTTTCTTGAAATGTTGGAAGCTTTACTCCTGCACGGTTGTAGGTTTCAAGCCAAAATGATTGCTCACCCCAAACATGCTTTTTTGTAAAGACGATTTGGATTACTGCCCAAAGTCTGGCTTTGTGAGATTTATTTTATTTTATTTGTTTATTGTGCGTGTGTGTGTGTGTGTGCATGCATGTGTGTGTGTGTGTGGTTTATTTTAAATGAGTGATGTCTTTCCCAGGAGATCAGAAACTCTATAAATGGGAATTATGTTCTTAATCATAAATTTTATAGGGGAAACTGACTCTAAAACTTGGGGTGTTTGTAATTCTATGCCCAATAAAATACCATTCTGGAGGTTTGTAAACCCTGGGAGCACATGTAAGATTCTGGTGTAACCTCCCAGACTTCGGATTTAGAAGAGTTCACCCTAGAAACTTCCACAGTATCAAGTACCATGACTGCTAGTGATTTAAGTGCAGTTTAATTTCTCATTTTAGTTCTGCAGTGAAACCGTAATGAGCAGGAGCAAGCATATTTTGTCAATGATGTGTGTGTACTGGTTTGTTGGGCGGGATGTTTGCTTTCTAGGAAAGAGCACTGCATTAAAACATTAAGAGAACTTTCCACTGCTCTCTTGGAGAGGATTAACCTTGCTGCGTTAAACAGCCTTTCCACTTTTCAACTTGTGTTGTTCAGTGAGGCTTCCTTAGTTTTGGATCATGTTGTACTTTTGGCTCAAAGTGAAAACCTGCTTTTCTAAAGTTGAATTGAGCATCATGAAGAATTCCATCAGATGCATTTCCATCAACATCCTTTTGATGTTGCAGAGTGTCTGGTGGGCATTTTATTTTTCTGTTTGAGACAGCAGAAGATATTAAAAGGTTTTCCAGAAAAGTCCCTTTAGCTGGGACTTCTAATTTCAAAGCCATAGTGTTTCTAGGCTGACAGATGAAGTGACTGGAAGTATTTTCACAATGCTGGCCGCCAGAAGAACCTTTGGGACTTGCTGCTGAAAATGGCCTTGTGTCTTGTGCCAGCTGGCCCATGGTACCTTCTTCAGGGGAGGTGTCCTGTCCCCCTCAGAGCCACAGTGACAGCAACACAGACGTCAGATCTTCTGTAGAAGAAGATGTCTGTGGTGGTACAGTCCATGTTTAAAATGATCGTTCCGGCTTTTGCATCACCGTAAGGAACTTTTGTGGCCTCTGATCGCTGCCAGATCCCTGGGGTCCGGTTGATTTCAGCTCTTTTCACACTTACTTGTCACTGTCCTGTATATCCACCTGAGGCTTAGCAAGTACTGGTGAGGATTCTTTTAATGATGTCTTTGTGTTTGGGTGATACCTAGGTGGATCCGTAAAGAAACCAGCCGGCTAGGAGAGGGAGGGGAGGAGCCCAGCTGTGAGGTGTGTGTTCCCAAGAACCATGTCTACGCGGGAGTCCTTTAACCCGGAAAGTTATGAATTGGACAAGAGCTTCCGGCTAACCAGATTCACTGAACTGAAGGGCACCGGCTGCAAAGTGCCCCAAGATGTCCTGCAGAAATTGCTGGAATCCTTACAAGAGAATCACTTCCAAGAAGATGAGCAGTTTCTGGGAGCAGTTATGCCAAGGCTTGGTATGTGAACCATTATTTCTTTTATACTTCCCCAAGGAAGAGCATCTTGGCTGCAGTTGTAGTCAAGGAGTCAAAAGCCAAATTTCCATCCTCCCATGGTGCCTTTTTTAAAAAGGCTCATTTCTACGAGGATTCAAAGAGCACAGCCACAGTAACTATCTGATTATTGTAACTTATTTGGAGGAAGTACTTGGAAAGCATCAAGAAACGGGCTCTAGCCATTTTTAAACTGTAAGTGTGCAACTGAGACAATTCTATTACAGTAAGAGTGTTTTTCGCTAAATTGAATTTTGTAGTTAGCTGAGGATTAAGCAGAAACTCCTTGATTTCTGTCTTAAAATTTTCCTTAAAGTGCTTGCATTCTCTTCCTTCGCCTTAGGAGAGGTGGTGCTTCCCTGTCACTGTGTGGTGCTGTGAGGGCAGTGACTGGGTTGCGGGGGAGCTCAGAGGTTCCTCTGCAATAAGCATTGTTTGATGAGCTCGGGTGGGGAAGAAGGAGAAGCCTGGACTAAGTCTGCCTGACCCTGGGACATCATCTGGAATTGAGAGTGTTTTTTTTTTTTTTTCTTTACTAAATTCCTGATGCTTTCATGGTTTGCCTCTTCCCAAACACAGAGCTCAGAAATTCTAGGCTACCGGGATACTGTTTATTAGCTCTCCTTGTTTGGTGCATTAAGGACGTGGCATGAGACGGTGATCACTTTGCCTTTTGAATGTTTGGTGTGTAGTCTAGGAGTCTGAATGTTTGGTAGTCCTGCTGTGTGACCTGATCAGCTTTCTTAATTCATTTTTCACCATTTTATTGTGCAGTTCTGTCTTACAACCCAGGACACTCCTTCTCTGATATATAAAGCAAATATAAAAGCAGAGCTGATGGGGCACCTGGGTGGCTAAGTCGGTTAAGCGTCTGTCTTCAGCTCAGGTCATTATCTCGGGGTCCTGGGCTGGAGTCCCACAGCAGCTCTCTGCTCAGTGGGGGGCCTGCTGCTCCCTCTCTCTGTCAAATAAAACCTTTAAAAAATAAAAATAACGAAAGCAGAGCTGCTTTGGTTGGGAGAGAGGAAGCTGCATGCACTCTAAGGGTCTGCAGGGCTGACTCCCAGGAGTTCAGTTTGCAAACCAGCCTCATCTAGCTGATGCCGGAGCATGGAGAAATACCAGCTGAATGAGTTGGATTAGATACTGGCTTGTCAAGAAATAAGAACTAATGAGAGAGCTGTCAGAGAACTTTGTCAAGAGAAATAAGCTGCCAAATGGGCAAAAACAAATGGCAATAAAAACTTATGGATAGGGCAGCCCCGGTGGTGCAGCGGTTTAACACCGCCTGCAGCCTAGGGCGTGATCCTGGAGACCCTGGATCGAGTCCCATGTCAGGCTCTCTGCATGGAGCCTGCTTCTCCCTCTGCCTGTGTCTCTGCCCCCCTCCCCCCCCCCGTGTGTGTGTCTCTATGAATAAATAAATAAAAACATCTTTTAAAAAAAAATGAAAAAATGGATCAGGTGCTTGGGTGGCTCAGGTGGCTAAGCATCTGCCTTCGGCTCAGGTCATGATCCCAGGGTCCTGGGATCAAGCCCCGCATCAGCTCCCTGCTCAGAGGGGAGTCTGCTTCTCCCTCTCCCTCTGCCCATCCCCTCACCACCTTGTTCATGCTTGTTCTGTCACTCTCTCAAATAAATAAAATCTTTAAAAAAATATATCATAAATTTAAAAAAATAAACTTATGGATACAGTAGTAATTCCTTTTTAGAACTTCCTGTCAACCTTACTGAGCATGCCAGGCACTGTTAAGCACTTTGAGAATGAGTCAGGTCAGTCACTCCTTCCTTCCACCCCGTGATGCTCAGGAAGGCCGAGCAACCCATGTCATTTGGTGAGCAGGACCTGGAATCCATGCTTGCTGACTCCTCTAACCACCAGACTGTCTGTCATCTGATTTCTAAGTCCAACATGTTTGAAGTGAGAAGCGGGGCGGCTATAAGCTACAGCCTAGCAGTGGTGGAGGAGACAGATGTCCACAGCAAGGGCAGAGGCAGGAGAAAGTTGCTTGCTATGAGAACACTGTAGCAAAGAAGCCTAGTCTCCTAGGGCTTTTGAGAAGTAATTGGAAGCCATGACCCTTTGCCAGAAAAATGCGCACTCACAAAATTGAGCATTCATGGCATTCTCCAGGGTGGATGGATCCCAGCTAACCAGCAAAAGGAAGCACAGTAGGAAAACCTTGTCCAGAAATGGTAACATCTGGATAGCCAAAGCTTTGCTTGGGAATCAGATCTAGATTCATGTTCTGGCACGGTCACCGAGTGTTAATCTGAGCCACAGTTTCCCAATCTATAAAATGAAATGACAATACTTACTTTTTGGAAGTACCAGAAATGATCTGTGTATGTATATGTACCACGTGTATCTTTACCCAAACAGACACGTAATAATAGATGGATGCCAGTGTGTCTGTTTTTAAGTTATTTTTCTAAAAGAGTGTCTGCTTTCCTGGATTGTAAGATGGTGACAGTTGTTAAATGTACTGATTTATTAGATGTATTCTTACTAAAGAATTAAGTATTTCTTGCCTGGGACTAAAGAGCTATCAAGTATTGATCACTGCCGGCGGTGGTGGTAGGTTAGTGTGAGCATGTGGATTCTTTTTCTTGATGGTTTCAGGCTTGCTGAAAACCCAGAATTTCCCACCACCCACTCGTAATTAAATACACTGCTCTGTCTGGTATTTGAGGCTTCCTCCACCCTGTGGTATTTTCATCTGTTACCACCTGCCCTTTCCCTGGACAGTCCCTCTCCCAACTTGATCCTCTGGTTTTTCAAGGCCAGTGGCCCATCTCAGATATGCCCTGCCCTCTCTCCCCCAGTCACTGTGGACCGGTGCTACACAAAGAAATACCATGTGAGCCATACGTGTAATTTCAAATGTCCTAATCTTTTTTTTTTTTAAGCATCAGGTGAAATTAATTCTAATATATTTAACCCCACTTAAACACATAATTGCTTAAAATATTACTGATGAAATGTTGGCTTTTTGGTATACATGCTCGAGTCATCAGTTAAAAAGCTCTGTTGATACATATAAATAGAAACTAAATCCTTCACAAATCAAATTTATTTAATTCAAATTTAGGAGTAACCAAAGTAAAAACTTTTTTTTTTTTTTTAAGATTTTATTTGTTTGAGAGAGGGGGAGAGAGGGTGAGAGAGGGTAAGAACTTGAGTGGGAGGAGGGGCAGAGGGAGAAGCAGACTTCCTGCTGAACAAGGGTGATGGCGATAAATGGTGGGGCTCCATCCCAGGATCCTGAGATCATGACCTGAGCCATCCAGGGGCCCCGATTAGAAACATTTAAAGCTAACATTCAGCAACTATGTTCAGTCTCTCTTTCCATGGTCCTGTAGTTTACACATGAAAACCCCAAAGAAAACTACATTTCAACTCTTTCGTAAAGCAAACAGTAACATTCTCAGAATGACCTGTTGGGATTATCAATTTAGAGAGACTCAGTATGAGTAAAGTTGTGGTTCTTGCCCTCTTTCCCCTTAAGCGCTCAAACACAGCCCTCAGGTGAAGTTTCTGGGAGGTGTGCACATATAGTCATTGAGATGAATTATCACAGGTGTTTCCACTTAATGCACATGAACATTCACAATCTGGGCAGTGTGCTCCATTGTCACAAATCTGTGAAACATGCCATCCGGACCCTCCCTTGCCATCTCTAGTAGCAGAAAATAAGCCCGCCTTTGCAAAGTCTAATTCATTCATTCATTCATTCATTCATTCAGAGAGAGAGGCGCAGAGATACAGGCAGAGGGAGAAGCAGGCTCCATGCAGGGAGCCCGACATGGGACTCGATCCCGGGACTCTAGGATCACACCCCAGGCAGCAGGCAGCGCTAAACCGCTGCACCACCGGGGCTGCCCTTATGATTATTATTTTTTTTTTATTAAACTCGATTTTTAGTTTTGTGATACTAATAATGGATCAAAAGCTGGGAAAATAAGGTCCCCCTATGACTCGGCCTCTAGTGGGTATTTTGCGGTTGTGGTACTGAGGCTAGTTGTACCATAGCAGTTTTACTCAAGCAGACTATGAAAGGTACTCAAGTATTCATTTCACTGTGACTCAGATATGACTGATTTGTTTGTTGCATTTGGAATTCTGAATTAAGAAGGTCCCATTGACTTATTTCCTTTGGTATTTTATCTTGATTTTTTCCTCTGCCTTTAGCTCTTGCGCTGCGAAGTTGAAATCCTCATAAGGGGACTGGAGGGCATCCTTTCGAGAGAAGTGTAGGGAAAGTGCTCAGTATTCAACTTAGGCCAGTCTAAATTTGAAAATAACTACATTACAGGTGATTCCCAAAGAAATGTTGCCTCTAGTAACTTAGTTTGGGCTACTTTTAAACTGGACTCAGTAAAAGGGAATTATTTCTAATTAGATCATCTGTTGTCCATATTTCTAAGCATTTAGAAATAATTTTTAATAAATTGAAATATTTCCGGGATCCTTGGGTGGCCCAGCGGTTTAGCACCTGCCTTCGGCCCAGGGTGTGATCCTGAGGACCCGGGACTCAAGTCCCCACATCGGGCTCCCTGCATGGAGCCTGCTTCTCCCTCTGCCTGTGTCTCTGCCTCTCTCTCTCTGTGTCTCTCATGAATAAATATATAAAATCTTTAAAAAAATAATAATAAAGGTAAATTGAAATATTTCCTACAGGCTTATTTAGCAAAATATTTTCCCTCTTTATCGTGTAAGTTAATAAAGGTGACATTTACAAGTTTTCCACAAGAGGAATAGAATGGAATTTTAAAGTCTCTTCTTAAACACATTTGGGAACCTATATAACAGATCACGTAGGCACCACGGTGTATGTACATGCTTGATTGGAAATGGTGAATACCTGTTTCAATTTTGTCTTTTTCTTTTCTTTCTTTCTGTTTTAAGGTATACCTGACATGGGGCTTGAACTCCCAACCCCGAGATCAAGAGTCACACACTCCTCTGAGTGAGCCAGCCAGGCAGCCCCCCTCCTCCCCTTCTCTCTCTTTGTCGTTTTCATTTTTGACTAAAATAGAGAAGTAATTATAACATTTTTTATATGTGTAAAAGATTTTATAGATTTTCTGTTGGGAGGGATCCCTGGGTGGCTCAGCGGTTTGGCGCCTGCCTTTGGCCCAGGGCGCAATCCTGGAGTCCTGGGATCGCGTCCCACGTCGGGCTTCCGGCATGGAGCCTGCTTCTCCCTCCTCCTGTGTCTCTCTGCCTCTCTCTCTCTCTCTCTATGTCTATCATAAATAAATAAATAAATAAATAAATAAATAAATAAATCTTAAAAAAAAAAGATTTTCTGTTGGGGAAAATAATGCCTAAAGATCTACTCGAAAAGTAACTGTAGATAAGACAACTCAAGTTCTGTTGTTGCTTTCTTAGCTTTAAAGAAATTCTCTGTGGTGTCAGCCACGTGGTATGCTAATACAAAGGAACAATTTCCATTGGAGGCATCAGTAAAGCTTAAAAACTGTACCATATTGAAGTTGAATCTTCATGACTAACAAATTTTATTCTCACTTTCCATCTTAAGCTAGTTATGTTTCACGTTTATTTCAGTTACGCTTCTTGATAGGAAACACATTGCTTTATTGGCAGGGTGCAGTGTTCCATACGTGTCGTGCATAAGACTGTTCCTATCCGGAGCACGGATGGTATGAAATGAAGGGCTTTTCCTTTGATTTTTGGATGCTGATGACTTTCATCTTTGCAGGCATTGGAATGGATACTTGCGTCATTCCTTTGAGGCATGGCGGTCTTTCTTTGGTTCAAACCACGGATTACATTTACCCCATCGTTGATGACCCTTACATGATGGTGAGTTTGACGCTGGTGGGTGTTTACGTCTGGAATTGCTCGTGGGTTGGGGCTTTTGTTACATGCCAGTGGTTCCCATCCCACTACTGCCCTTGCAGCCTTTGGGTCTGGCCCCGCTTATACTTGGTATGGTTCCGTGTGTGTGGAAGGCAGTTGAGGCAGGCGTGGGAAGCCCCCTGCTGCCCTAGTATCTGAGTGTGTGTCTGTGAGAACACCTGTTGTGTCCTCAGCATGTCTTTTGTGACATGCTTATAGTCTTCTTTCGTTTGTTCTCTGACACTGGTAAGCTCCACATGCCTGCATCTCAGGCAGCAGGACTGATGCTAGAAGTTTCCTTCCAGAAATACAGTTCAGCCTCTTAACCACAGTTAAAACTTCTGGATGGTTTATTCCAATTCTGGTCAATACCCACCTCAGTGTGTTAGGTGCCACCGTGTGGAATATGTACTTGAACTGCTGCATTTTAGTTCCTAGCTACTGATCGTGGCCTGCCAAATCTATTTCCCACTTGCTTAGTGCATGGTTATGCCAGCAACCCCATCGTCTACCTGACTTTAACTCCCTGCCCTACCAGACAAAGAGCTGACGAAGTGACCGGGGACATCCTGCTCTTAGGAGATGGGCTGATGTGTGTGCCAGGGCACTGGACTTGAGCTACACGCGTGGGGACAGCTATGTGCAGGGAGGAGGAAAGTCACTTCTCAGGCGCCAGTGACAGGCATACACTTGACTAGAAACCCGTCTGGCCTCTGCACTCGCTGTGTTCCATCCCCAGGAGCAGCACTCCTGAGAGGCTGAGGCATGCCACACCCAGGCCCCCACCTGACCCGGGGGCATAGGGGGCTAGTTCCAGAGCTCAGTCTTTAGCCAGCATCTCTTCAAAGCATCAGAGAGGATAGAACGTCGCTGCAGCCCCAAGCAGTGGTGGGCACCTCCAAGTTGCCAAACCCCAGTCACCCCTGCTGTTGATGCTTCTGAGCTCACTGCCAGTCTGCTAGGAAGTCGTAAAAGAAAAAAAAACCTTGAACAGTGAGCCAGCTGCTGAAATGATCACACCTGGGAGCTTGATTATCCTTATGTCAGAAGAACAATTTGTTATCTTCTCCTTTGCAGTCTAGAAATGACAACTTACTTTATTTATTTATTTATTTATTTATTTATTTATTTATTTATTTATTTATTGGATCGGGGTTGGGGGAGGGCAGAGGGAGAGAGAGAGAGAGAGAATCTCAAGCAGGCTCTGTGTCCAGCACAAACAGAGCCCAACACGGAACTCTATCTTTTGACCCTGAGATCATCACCTGATGATGATGATGATGACTCTTGAAATTAAGAGTCTGATGCTCAACAGACTCAGCTACCCAGGTGTCCCTGTTTTGTTTTGTTTTAAGATTTTATTTTTGAATAATCTCGATACCCAACCTGGGGCTCGAACTTACAACCTCAAGATCAAGAGTCACTTGCTCCATCCACTGAGCCAGCCATGTGTCCCCGACAACTTGTATATCTCCGATTTAAAAAAATCTGTATTACCTTTTTTTTTTTTTTTAAGTTTATGAGAGACAGAGAGAGAGAGAGGCAGAGACAGAGGGATAAGCAGGCTCCTCGAAGGGAGCCTGATGTGGGACTCCATTCCCGGACCCAGGATCACGCCCTGAGCTGAAGGCAGACGCTCAACTGCTAAGCCACCCAGGCGTCCCTGTTACCATATTTCTATTGAATTAAAGTTCTTTACTAAATAATAGTTTACTGGACATGCTTTTTTTTTTTTTTTTTTTTTTAATTTTTATTTATTTATGATAGGCACACAGTGAGAGAGAGAGAGGCAGAGACACAGGCAGAGGGAGAAGCAGGCTCCATGCACCGGAAGCCTGACGTGGGATTTGATCCTGGGTCTCCAGGATCGAGCCCTGGGCCAAAGGCAGGCGCTAAACCGCTGCGCCACCCAGGGATCCCTGGACATGCTTTTTATGTGCTTTAGAAAACAGTCTGACTTCAGGCCTGGATGTTTTTTCTCTTCTATTTTTTAGTTTCTCAAGCAAGATGTTTTTCCTGTTTATCTTCTATAGCCTTGAAAAGAAACTACCAAAATTTCTCCGTCCCTATGTTATAAAAAACGTCTTCTCTCTAACCAACAAGGTGAACATATTTTTAGAGTCTGTTTAGGATACGTCACTGTTTCCAAGTTTGCTTTAGGACACTTGTTTTCCAACCTTTCCATTGCAGACCCATCTGCTCCAGCCTGCCGCCCCAGCATCTGCCCCCAATCCCCATTTCCCATCTAAATGAATTGCGGGCTTCTCCTGGTATTTAGAATGGGAAGCAACACGGAAATTATTTGTTCTGCACAAAAAAGAAGAGGCGGTCATGGGAATGTCAGAAAGTGGGAAGGAGTGGCCTAGTGATTAAGAAAAGGACACAAAACGGGGACCATGTCCCTGGAAAGTCCCCGAGTTCTCCTGGGAGGTGCTCTATAGGCCCTCACGGAAAGTCCCCCAGTTGTCATTTCTCACCCCTCCCCTCTCTTCCAGGGCAGGATAGCATGTGCCAACGTCCTCAGTGACCTCTACGCCATGGGGGTCACGGAATGTGACAATATGCTGATGCTCCTTGGGATCAGTAATAAAATGACTGACAGGGTAAGTAGTCTGTTGTCTTGATGGCATCACTTGCCTGGGTAGCCCTTTGTCCCCTATCTGTAACGTGAGGCACCCAGGCTGCGTGGCTCTCCTGCTCTGTCGGGCTCCCCGTTTATTTCTTGGCAGCTGTCCATAAATTAAAATAGAGAGTCTGGCCTCTTGTTTTCGTTTCTACCACCTGCTTCCCTTCCTCTCTTCCAGGTAGACTGAAGCCAAGACAGGCATGTTGGTTTGCTTTAATAAAGTCGAGGCCGCAGTACTAGCACGTCCCCCAGGCCCACCGTGGTCCAGGCCCAGCCTTACAGATGCAGGCCCAGGGCACTTAGGGCATTCAGGGCGGGCGCCTGCCTCTGCCTGCTGCTTCGGTCACTGCTGGAGGCGGTGCAGCGGTGGGGAGGGGGGTCAGTGTGTTCACGTGCTCACACAGCAGTGTCCGTGGCCTCGCTGCCGGTACCTGCCGTTTGACAGAGATGATTTCCCCTTAGATTGTTTTTGAAAGGTATCTGTTCTCATGCCTCAGAAAGAGTTTCACTGTGCCTCATAGAAACGAGTTTTCCGCCGGCCCTTTTGTGCTCCCACAGAGTGTGCTTGGGTCTTGGGTCCCTTACAGCCTCTGCAGGAGGCATGTGGATGCATGCAAAGCTAGTCTTAGAATTCTGAAGGACCACTTCAAGAGCTGGCTTTCAGATTCAGGGCCCACTTGGGTGTCCAGCCATATTCCAGTTTTTAGTTCTGTGTTGTCTGGGTTTCATTCACATTGTAACCTAGAGCGACTTCCAGCTTCTGATAAAATGGCTACAATGTAAACTGTTCCTCCTCCTTTCTCTGCCCTGGCTGTCAACCTCAAGACTCCCTTTAAGGGTTGTAGATTATAAGTGTATATAATGCTTTATTATATACACTTATAAGTGTAGATTCTTTATTATTATAAGTGTAGATTCTTTTCTCTAGGTGTGGAACTGAATTATGTTGACTTTTAATTTGTGTTCTTTTAAACCCTAGGAGAGGGATAAAGTGATGCCCCTAATTATACAGGGTTTTAAAGATGCAGCAGAGGAGGCGGGAACGTCTGTGACTGGTGGCCAAACGGTGTTAAACCCCTGGATTGTTCTAGGAGGAGTGGCTACTACTGTCTGCCAGCCCAATGAATTCATCATGTAAGTTGATTTTGTTTCACATCACCTGGCCTGATTCTCCCTTTCTTCTTAATTTTTTGGTAGAGAATTATTGACATATAAATTCGCATCCCGTCAATGGTCTTTGGTATTTTTACAGAGTTACATGCCCATCACCAGAGTTGATTTTAGAACATTTTGTCACCCCAGCCGAAGACCCATCCCCCTCACTGTCACTCCACGTTACCTGTGCTCCATTCTGCCTTCTTTCATGTCACATGATACTAGCATAATATATTTAAGGTCCGTTTTGTAGTACTTTATGCCTGTTTGTTTTTTAATTTTGAGGTGAGGTTTTTCCACCCCCCCCCGAAGTACAATTCATATAACACAATTTCACATCATCATAAAATACAACTTTTTAAAAAAATGTTTATTTATTTGAGGGGCACCTGGGTGGCTCAGTAGGTTGTCTGCCTTCAGCTCAAGTCATGATCCCCCAGGGTCCTGGGATTGAGCCCTGCATCAGGCTCCCTGCTCAGCAGGGAGTCTGCTTCTCCCTCT
Organism: Canis lupus dingo; assembly: GCF_003254725.2. Classification (NCBI taxonomy): domain Eukaryota; kingdom Metazoa; phylum Chordata; class Mammalia; order Carnivora; family Canidae; genus Canis; species Canis lupus. The sequence goes on from NC_064244.1 coordinate 21,710,533, forward strand.
CCCTCTGTGTGCTCCTCTCTCTCTCAAATAAATAAACCTTTAAAAAATAAAATATTTATTTATTTGAGGCGGGGAGGCTGCGGGGGGAAGGAGAGGGACAAGCAGACACACAAAGAATGCAGAGCCTGATGTAGGACCTGAGCCAAAACCAGAGTCAGATACTTAATGGACTATGCCAGGACCCCCATGAAATTCAGCTTGTTAAAATATACACTCCACTGGCTGTTGATAGTCACAAGGTTGTGCAACTGTCACTCCATCATCCTTGTCCAATTCCAGAACATTTTGATCGCCTCAAAAAGAAACCCTGTATTTATAAGCAGTCACTCCCAATTCCCTCCCCCACCCACTGCCTTATGCTCTGGAAACCACTAATCTACTTTTCTGTCTTGTGAATTTGCCCATTTTATTGTATTTTGTTTATTTGAGAGAGAGAGAGCATGGAATCAATCATATGATATATCAGTATTTTGTGTCTGGCGTTCAGTTAGCGTGCTGTTTTCAGACCCCATGTTAGAGTGTATGTTGGTGTTTCTTTTTTTTTTTTTTTTTTTTTTTTTTTTTATGTTGGTGTTTCATGCCATTTTATGGCTAAATGATGTTCATGGTATGATAGACCACTGTGTGTTCACAGTTGATGGTCCTTTGGGTTGTTTCCACCTATTAAAATGGTGCTGCTATGAACTTATGTGTGCAAGTTTTTGTGGACCTAAATTCCATTTCCCATGGTTATATACCTAAGAATTATCGAGTTGTGTGGTAACTTTATCTTGAGCAACCATCACACTGGTTCCCAAAGCAGTGGCACCATTTTTACATTTGAAACAGCAGCATTGGGAACACCTGGGTGGCTCAGTGGTTGAACATCTGCCTTTGGCTCAGGGTGTGATCCTGGGGTCCTGGGATCAAGTCCTGTGAGGAGCCTGCTTCTCCCTCTGCCCTCTCTCTTTGTGTCTCTGATAAATAAAATCTTAAAAAAAACAAAAACAAAAACAAAAACATGGGCAACCTGGGTGGCTCAGTGGTTTTGGGCTGCCTTCAGCCCAGACTGTGATCCTGGAGACCCAGGATCAAGTCCCATGTCAGGCTCCCTGCATGGAGCCTGCTTCTCCCTTTCTCCCTCTGCCTGTGTCTCTGCTTGCCCCCCCTCCCCCCCCTCCGCCCCGGTCTGGTCTCTCATGAATAAATAAATAATCTTTAAAAAAAAAAAAAAAACAGCAACATAGTAGAATGGCAGCGTCCACATCCTTGCTAGTACTTGTTCTGTTATCTTCATGTTTGGTAATAGCCATCCTAGTAGGTATAAGGTGTGAAATTGGCATTTCCCTGGTAGGTAATAACATGAGTGTCTACTTTCCAGCCATTTCCCGGATCTTTGGGAGTCTCTCTTTTTTTTTTGAAAGATTCTCTCTTAATACAAGTTATTAACTTTACATGTTTGATGTCTTCTTAAGAAGATGTTCAGTTTTCTGAAGGAACTAGAAACTCCATTTGTTTTCCTTTATTTTTTTTTTTAAGATTTTATTTTTTAGAGAGCGTGAGTATAGGAAGAGGGAGAAGCAGACTCCCTGCTGAGCAGGGTGCCTGATGCGGGACCCAATCCCAGAACCCTGGGATAATGACCTAAGCCAAAGGGAGATGCTTAACTGACTGAGCCACCCAGGTGCCCCTGATTTTTTGTTTGTTTAATTTGTTTTTGTGGATAAGTACTAACAGAAAGTGTTCATATGATTCAGTATTAAAAAAATACAGAAAGATCTACAATGCAGAGTCCCTTCCTCATTCCTCATAACCAGTTTTCCTTCCTGGATGAGGCAACTGCTTTTACCAATTTTTAGTCCATTTATTATTGATATTTAGATTACTCAATAATTTTGACATTACAAATAGTGCTTTAATGTGTAACTACATACATAGATCATTGTGGGTATGTGTATCTCTTGGTAAGAAATTCTTCAAAATAGAATTGCTAAGTCAAATATATATGTAGAGTAATTATGATAGATCTCTCCAGACTGCCCTTCATGGAGGCTCTGCCAACAGTGAATGGGACATCCTAACCAACACAGCATGGTAACAGATCTCTTGTTCTTTGCCAGTCTGCCTGCTGGCTTTAAACCTTACTCCTTCGTGAATAAAGTTGAGCCTATTTTTCATATATTCATATATGTCTTTTGCCCATTTTTTAATTGATGAGAGAACTCCTTTTAGAGGTGCTATCTGATAGCTTTCATGTTAAAGGTCTTGCATTTTACTTAAATCAGAAAGTTTTGTTTTCCTATGTTTTATGTTGGTAGTTCTCAAACCTCCACACAGAGGACAAGAGATCCTGGAGTCCATCTCCCTCACAGATTTCAGCTTTTCAGTAGAAAAAGAACTTAGCAGTTGCAAAAATTTGAGAGGAGAAAATAATAAAACAAGCTTCAATAGATTTTTTTTTTTTTTTTGGACAACAGCATGTATATTTAGTTTGTAAAACATGAATGAGCCTCCACAGGTGGTTATATTTCATTAAATAGTGCCTATAAACTTAAAAATAATGTAGTAGTTTTATTGCATGTAACTTGATGGTAATTTTTGTGGGTGGCACATGACCTGTGATGGTGCAAGAATATACCGGTGTTAAGTTGTGGCTGAGTCAGATTCAAAGACATTTATGGGGGCGCTTGGATGGCTCAACAGGTTAATCGTCTGCCTGCAGTTCAGGTCATGATGCCAGGGTCCTGGGATTGAGCTCCGTGTCAGGCTCCCTGCTCAGGAGAGAGTCTGCTTCTGTCTCTCCTTCTGTGTGCTCCTCTCTCTCTCAAATACATACATAAAATCTTACTTGATGGTAGGGGGAGGCAATGGGGGATCCTGGGGTAGAGCCCCACATCGAGCTCCCTGCTGCTCCCCTCTCCCCCCTGCTCATGCTCTCTCTCTCAAATGAAATGAATAAATAAAATCTTTTTTTTAAAAAGAAAGACATTTATGTTTTCAGGTCTAGTTTTTGGAAAATCAGTTTCCTACATACTGTTACCAAATTAACATTTTTTCAAAGGTAGTGAATACAAATGTCACAGGATGAGCTGAGGAGCTAGTTACTGATTGTAAGTCTGGTCCCCTGGCTTTGTAATCGATGTGGGTCAGTGTTGGAGGATGGAGTGGCAGGGTGGACAGTTTGACCCCAGGCGGGGAAGACCCCCACGAGCAACTAGTAGGATGTGGTATGAGCATTTGGCATGGTGGGGGGAGGGATCGGTCTTTGTGGTTTTAGTGTTGGCCTTTTATCTTTAAGACAGATAGCAACCAGGGAGTCTGTCTGGGTGGCAGGTAGGAAACGTAATGTTGGTCAGTTTGAGTTTGAGAACTTTGCTGAAATCACCACAACGTTAGACCCACAGATTGGAGCCTCGTCCCCCCGCGTCTCTCCCTCCTCTAGGATGGTGGAACCACCTCAGTTGCCCCAGAGCCATGGAGAGGGGGGTGGGTCCTGAGAATTACACAGGAGCAGGGCTGAGCCAGGGCCCGAGGAGGCTTTTGCCTTTGAAGACAAAGTGATTTGCTTCTTCCTCCATTCTTGGGGGCTTGGGGTGGGGGGGGGGGGGCTGCAGGTAATTGGCAGACTCTTCAGTTCTTTGAGCATTGCTGCTGTCCTGGCGGTGGTTTGTTTAAATGTGTTTTGCAGATGTGCATACATTTTTACCAGCCTTTCTGGTTCTACTGAGAGTGAGTTTATATCCCTGATTACACTGACTAGAGTCTACTGCCTTGTTCTCTCCTTCAGGCCAGATAATGCAGTCCCGGGGGATGTGCTGGTGCTGACGAAGCCCCTGGGGACGCAGGTGGCTGTGGCTGTGCACCAGTGGCTGGACATTGTGAGTGAAGCGCTGCCTGCCGGGGACTGGGTGTGGACGGGGATAGCACGTTTTCCGAGCCCTGGTAGTTTTTTTGTTGGTGGGTTTGGGGAGCAGGGCATTTGCTCTGCACATCAGGTCAGCTGAGTATCTCCGTCTGCTCCTGCCAGAGTACATGTGCTCGAGAAGATGTGTCTGCTCCAGAGCAAGCACTGCTTCTCATCCAGAAGTCAGCCCTTCCCCTTGCACCTGTTTGCACACATTCCAGATCTAGATCATCTACACATCTGCACTCTGTCTTCCACAAATGAGCCCCTTTAGTTCCGCTTCCAGGGAGGGTTGTATCAGCTATGTCCTTCAGAAATTGTAGAGAGATTGTCTGTCTTCTTTTTTTAAAAAAAAAAAAATATTTATTCATGAGAGACACGCATACAGAGAGGCAGAGACATAGGCAGAGGGAGAAGCAGGCTCCATGTGGGGAGCCCGACCTGGGACTCGATCCCAGGACCCCAGAAGCCTTCCCTGGGCCGAAGGGAGGCGCTCAACCACTGAGCCACTCAGGCGTCCCTGTCTTTTATTAAATCAAGGTTCCACATATTGAGTGCTCTAGCGCTCATATCTTAAGTATCACTAAAAAAAAAAAAAATCATAGAATATATGGAAAGTGTAGTGTTTGGGGGTATAAATATGGGCAGGGTTGTTGACACTTTAAATTTTTATTCACTAGGTTTTTGGCGGTTTTGTTTGGTTGTCTTTTTAAACTAATTAGTAACTGCAACATTTTGTTATCTATCCCATGGAGAAAGCATCTAGAATATGAAGATAGTTATCCTGAGTCACTGTATCACTGAGCTGTGATCACACTTCATTTAGGGTTTTTCTCCTTGCCATAACAATACAATAATTAATACAGTTGTGGCCTAGTCTCACATATCTTGGTGCTTTTAATTTCTGCCACTGTCATCTGAACCACCATTACTGAGAAACAGTCGAAAAGGAGTAACAACTTTATGTTATTTATCAACCAGATACATCTTACTTGATACAGAGAGTAGATGGGACGCCTGGGTGGCCCAGCAGTTGAGCACCTGCCTTCCGCCCAGGGTGTGATCCTGGGGTCCCGGGATCGAGTCCCACATTGGGCTCCCCACATGCAGCCTGCTTCTCCCTCTGCCTGTGTCTCTCATGAATAAACTCACTCTTAAAAAAAAAAAGTTACAGCAGAGCAGAGAAAATCCCTAAGCCACATCCTTGAGTTATTTTTCCCTTCTATCTGGTGATGAGGGGAGATTTCCCAACAGGTAGACTCACCCATAAATCAGATTGCAAGGCCTTCACGGCTAGTAATCCACAGTGGCTCTCTAAGCAACTGCCAGGGTCTGAGTAACCTAGCCAGGTTGACAAAGAAGCCTCCAAGATGAGAGGTTTGGGATCCTTCTCCCTACCCCCAACCTGACACCACCTTTACTTTTTCTTTTCTTTTTTTTTTTTTTTTTAATGCTCAGAATTGAAAAAAGCAAGGCACAAAGATTACCTAACAGCATAAGACCCTTTCATAAAGGTCAGAAGCAACCAAAGAGCATATTGTTTTGGCATCTGTGTGTATGAGAATATTCTCTCTTGTATGGCAGGAGTTGGACGAGTATAAAATTCAGAATAGTTGTTAGCTCTGGGGGAGATACAGAGAGGTGTGGGTTAAGGGGGAAGCACATGGATGGACTTGAGTTACTGCGTTGGGTGGTAGATTACTGGGTATTATTTTAAAAAAAAAAAGAGGGATCCCTGGGTGGCGCAGCGGTTTGGCGCCTGCCTTTGGCCCAGGGCGCGATCCTGGAGACCCGGGATCGAATCCCACATCAGGCTCCCGGTGCATGGAGCCTGCTTCTCCCTCTGTCTGTGTCTCTGCCTCTCTCTCTCTCTCTCTCTGTGACTATCATAAATAAATTTAAAAAAAAAAAAAATTAAAAAAAAATAAATAAATAAAATAAATAAAATAAATAAATAAAAAAAAAAAAGAATGCCTGGATGACCATATCGTGATGCTACAGTCTTTGAAAATCAGACTGAGGACAAAGGGAAACCTCTTTTCACCTGACCTTTGTGACCTCCTCTGGTCACCCAGGGCTGTCGGGGTGCATGCAATCAAACTGTTTACATCCATCAAGATGGCTCAGTGCAGAAAAGTAAAAGTATAATTGTGTGAAAATGCAAGCCTCAGCTTGTGAGAGGAGATGAGAGCATAGGACAGTGTGATCTGTGCCCCGTGGTGGGGAGGTGGGGAGGTGGGGAGAAGCCTCACTGCATGCACGCTGCGGCCCTGCGTCCTGCTGGGTTTACATGGCCAGGAAACTGTAGTATGTGGCCAGGACCGCAGAAGAGGGGGGGGTTGAAAATAGAAAAATTGCATGGTTCAGCGTCTAACGAGGCACCTAAAACATTAGTCACAGGAAGAGAAAGTTAGAAAACTTCACTTTATGTACAAAATTAGATCAATGAAACCCCCAGAAGATGACCCCTCCCCGCAAAATACGCTCTTTTTCTTTGAGTGGTTAGAAGATGAATCACATTTTTCCCCCTCTTTTCCTCCTAATCTCTGTTCCTGTTACTAGCCTGAAAAATGGAATAAGATCAAGCTAGTGGTCACCCAAGAAGATGTAGAGTTGGCGTACCAGGAGGCGATGATGAACATGGCCAGGCTCAACAGAACAGGTATCGGGGCAGGAGGGCTCATCTCTGGCAGGGATCGGCTAGATGGGAAACATTTTAGGCTTTGCGGGCCACATACAGTCTTGGCTGCCTTGCCCCCTGTCCCCTGGCACCAATTTGTTAAACATGTTAAAACAAACCAAAAAAACCCACACTCTTGGCTGGAGAAACAGGCCAGGGGCCAGATTCAGCCAGTGCGGGAGAACCTCTTCTATTGGTGCCTGGCTTGGGGCCCTTAGTCACTAGTGGGAGTCCAGGTACACTGTGTGTTCCTGTCAGAATTGTGTCTTAAATGTGACTTGCAAAAAAGAAAACGAAGACAATGAATTAGGGGAAACATGTTAGATGAGGTCGTGAGGTCATGACCGCTCTTCTACAGCACGCTTTCAGCTATGTCCCTGGGGTCCCAGGGCACTGTGGCTCTCCCTGTGGTGTAGATTCCCTCACAGTGACAACGGTGCCAGGCATAGAGAAGCAGCAGAGACTATGGACAGATACATGAATTCAGTTTCAACTCACAGAGTTGAGGTTATATTTTCTTTCTGTTCCTTCCAGTCCTACATTTCTGGGATAATAGGCAGTATTGAATTCCTTTGTGCCCCAATAAAAATGGGAAAGAAATTTGTATAATGTGTTTTCAAAAGTCTTTAACATATCAATTCAAGGTGTTTGCATTGTTTACTTATAATTCCCACGTTTGTGTGCATAAATGAGTAATGGCATTATATCATCATTTTTTCTTTATATTTCATTTTTTGTCTAGCTTTATTTGTTTTTTAAAGATTTTGTTTATTTATTCATAACAGACACAGAGAGAGGCAGAGACACAGGCAGAGAGAAGCACACTCCCTGTGGGAAGCCCGATGCAGGACTTGATCCCAGGACCCTGGGATCACAACCCAAGCTGAAGGCAGTTGCTCAACCACTGAGCCACCCAGGCATCCCCTTGTCTAGCTTCTTAATACGGATAAAAAATAGTAATAATAAAATAGTGGCTACCAATTATCTGGTAATTACCGTGATAGGAACTCAACCTGCTTTCCTGTTTAATTCTTAGGACAGCCTTGAAGGTAGCTGCTGGTATCCTCAGTTCACAGAGAAGTAACTTGCTCAGGGTCACAGAGCATGTCAGTGGGAACCTGGGATTTGAAAACTGCTGTTTACAACGCTTTGAAGTATCACAGTCTGTTCTTTCTGAACAGCTAAGTAAGAGATTGAGGCTGTTCCACAGTCTGTATGATAATTGAGCAAATACTTTAGTATGACACGAAGTTTCAAAGGCAGGTTAAAATGAAACCGGAAAGTTCAAGAACCATAGTTATCTTCTAGAAAGCAGCATTGCATGCCAAGGTAATTACTTGATATAGTTCAAACATCTACTCTCTCCCTTTTTTTTGGCTTTCTTATGTATGTAGAAAATATCAGTCCTATTAAATAATTAAGAAGGAAGCTTGAAGGAAGCTTGGGGCACCCAGGTGACTCAGGCAGTTAAGCATCTGCCTTTGGCTCAGGTCAGAATCCCAGGGTCCATCCCAGGATGGTGGGATGGTGCCCTTTGTTGTAGGGCTCCCTGCTCAGCGGGGAGTCTGCTTCTCCCTCTCCCTCTGCTATTCCTCCTGCTTGTGCTCTCTCTCAGATAAAAAAATATAAAATGAAATGAAATGAAAAAAGAGAAGAAACTTTATCCAGTTTTACCACCCAAAACCGCTTCTGTTAGAGTATATTTGTTTTCTTTCAGAATTTTTTTCCTGTTATTGGTCAGTGGTTTACTGTTGTTTTATTATTCGTGTTTTCAACTAGTGATTATCATACATTTATTTGTATTTGGAATCTGCTTATATTCACTTAATATGACTGAATTCTTTTTTACACATTATATAGCCCTAGTATACTTAATTTTTAATGCCTGGATGGTCCATTAGAGAGCTGTAAGATAAGAATTCGTCTTTTGCCCACTCCTGAATAGTTTTTTGGGTGATCACATTTCACATTTTTCCATAGTTTGTTTTTTGCATTCCAGGAATATTTCGTTGGCTGTATTCCACGTCACACTTTGTCCTTAGATGCTTCATCACTTAGCTCCAGGGCTTTTTCTTTGCGTTTCTCTACTCCTGTGCCACTCACACTGTTTAAGGAGTCCTTTCCCCTTTTTTGGTTCTTCAAATAAAATCGTTTCATAGTAAGAAAGGGACTTGTAATGGTTTAATTTTATTTGTATGAATTTTCAGTTTGCTTGTGTTTGAGCATGTAAGATTCTGCGTCCTTACTTTTGTATACTGCTGGTCATGACAATGTGGCAGCTTATGGAGGAGTATTTGATCATATCTAGCAAAATTACGTGTGCATTTATTTTGACCTCGCAGTCCTACTTCTGTGACTCTGCCTCAAAGCTCCACTTGTCAAAATAGGAAATGGCATGTATACAAGACTCTGCATTAAAGCCCTGGTTATAACTGCAAAAGGAGGAGACAATCCAAATGTCCGTCAGTAGGTGTCTAGTGTACGTGCACACTGGAATGCTATATAGCCACTAAAAAGGAATGCAAGGTCTTTATTCCCAGATGCTCTAAGATAGGATCAAATAAAAAAGGGACAGAAACACGTATACGATGTGCTGCATTTAGTGTGTTTATGTGTGAGTAATATGCATTGTATACTTTTAAAAAGAAACCATGGGGGGATCCCTGGGTGGCTCAGTGGTTTAGTGCCTGCCTTCAGCCCAGGGCCTGATCCTGGAGTCCGGGGATCAAGTCCCACATCAGGCTTCTTGCATGGAGCCTGCTTCTCCCTCTGCCTGTGCCTTTGGCGCTCTCTCTCTGTGTCTATGCATGAATAAATAAATAAAATCTTAAAAAAAAAAAAAAAGAAACCATGGAAAATCATTAATAAAAATAATTACATGTAAGAGGAAATTAGGGCGGAAGTAGACCTCTTTGAAGTTTGCCTTCAAAATGAATGTTTTCTGTAGTTAAAAAATTATATTAAAAATCATATAGCTCACAAATCTAAACCAAATATTTTAAAAAGCTGCCAAAACCACATGGGGAAGAATTATTTCAAATTACTTTGAACCTGATACTTTCTTTCTTTCTTCTTTTTTTTTTTTTTTTTTAAGAATTTATTTACTTATTCATCAGAGACACAGTGAGAAGCAGAGACAGGAGAAGCAGGCTCCATGTGAGGAGCCTGATATGGGACTCGATCCCAGAACTCCGGGATCACACCTTGTGCCAAAGGCAAATGCTCAACCGCTGAGCCACCCGGGCATCCCAAACCTGATATTTTCAATGTGTATCCTCAGGACAAAAACCCACAAAGATATCTCATTGTATTCAGTGGGCTTTGTTTGTGAGATTATCGGGCTAGTATGATAAAGCAAGTAAGTTAATATAGTTTGGAACAAAGATTTTAAGAATAAAAAGAAGTAAAAAATAAATAGAAAAAAAAAAAAAGTAAGCCCAAAAAAGCCAAGTTAATAACTGCAATCTTTACTTTGGAATTATTAGTATGAACTCAAGATTTTTCCCCCCCTAAAAATGTTATTTTCCAAGCCTGTTGAAAATAGTAGGGAATCCCTGGGTGGCTCAGCAGTTTAGCACCGCCTTCAGCCCAGGGTGGATCCTGGAGACCCGGGTTTGAGTCCCACATCGGGCTCCCTGCATGGAGCCTGCTTCTCCCTCTGCCTGTGTCTCTGCCTCTCTCTTTCTCCTCTGTGTCTTTCATGAATAAATCTTTTTTTTTAAAAAAGGCATAGTAGAAGCAGCAATAACCCACTAGTAATGAACTCCTGGTGCCCAGATTCTGATCTGAAAATTAACATTTCCCATGAAAAAGTGCCAGGTCTCCTTTGCGAAATGGGTGATTCCAACTCTGTGAAAGGAAGTACAGAAGATAAGCCTGGGACCTCCTATGCCAGAGGGTAATAGAGGTATCCACAAATGGGTAATGTCACAGCACCAGAACTTGAGGAGGCTCCCACCAAATGGGGCAGGAACATTTTGAACATCAAGAAGAGTGACTGAAGCCAGATGAAGCATACCAAGTATCTGTCAGTGAGACCATAACGATAATTAAAACTTTTTGGCTACCTTTGGAGGTTGCTAGAGCACTAATGTATTCTGAAAATAAATTAATTAGGAATCAGTCACACATTTCACCTCTCTTGTACAGACTGTATTTCAGGAAATCTAAATAAGTTGTTTTTAAAATTCCTTAGAATAGTCCCTTCTAATAAATGCAAGAAGAATAATGGAATCACACACTTGACATTTTGCTGCCCGCTTGATTTAACAAGCCTCAACAACAAGCATCCATGGTTTCTAAAACCATTAGGTGAAAGGTTCATGTGGAAGTGATAAGTGCCCCTGGTCCCCACCAATGAAGTACTCTTGCCAGAAAAACTGAACTTGAATCTATCTCATCAAGCCATGGATCTGTCTGCGAGGATGGGCAGTATGTAAGGTAGCAAGACATGTCACCATGAAGGAAGATGGCAAAATCCAGAACACAGGAACTTTTACAGAAAAGATGACTGTTTCTATAACAAATGCACGCCCCATAGTGGAGAAGAAGGAGAAACTCTTAAAAATTCAGAGGTTTAAGAGACCTCTGTTAAAGTATTAATTGCATTGGAATGATAGTAGTATTGTGGTTAACAAGTTATTTTTATCTTTTAGAGTTCCATATTGAAATATTTACAGATGAAGTAGTCTGACTAGGGTTTGCTTCAGTGTTACCTTCCCCACCCCATCCACATCCCCCAACAAGTAGGCAGGAATAGATGAGGTCCTAGCAGAAAGATGGCAGTAGTTGAAGCTGGGTTTTGTTGAGTATACAGGAGTTCATTGTAGTGTACTATTTTTCTCTGCTTCGGTGTTTCATTAAAATGTCCATAGGAAAAATTACCAACGGTAATTCCCTATGTAGGGACCAAATGGTGATGTATACCTAAAAATGGAATGCCTCTTACTAGGATTCAGTGTGTCCTCTTGTATCCTCTGGTCATCTCAGCTCACCCAGCGTGGCACCAGGAAAAGCTTCTTAAGTGCAGATCTTGGCTCATATTAAATGTCGCAGGCTACACCACTGCCCTGGGTACAGAGACGATAATAGAATGATGTCTAGTGGGATCCCTGGGTGGCGCAGCTGTTTAGCGCCTGCCTTTGGCCCAGGGCGCGATCCTGGAGACCCGGGATCGAATCCCATGTCGGGCTCCCGGTGCATGGAGTCTGCTTCTCCCTCTGCCTATGTCTCCGCCTCTTTCTCCCTCTCTGTGTGTATGACTATCATAAATAAATAAAAATTAAAAAAAAAAAAAATAGAGTGATGTCTAGTTGCTTAACCACCGTAATGGATGAGTAATGTCTGTTCTTCTCTCTGCCTTAGTTGTTGAGAATGCACGCAAGTGTAAAAGAGATATTGGTCTAAAAAGAGAAAATGTGCCCCCAAAACACATCCCCTCTGGAATACACTGGTAAACATAGGGTGTATTTCATTTCATGAGAAAGAGGTGTTTAAATTTTTTTTTTTTTAAGATTTTATTTATTCATGAGAGAGAGAGAGAGAGGGGCAGAGGGAGAAGCAGGCTCCGCACAGGGAGCCTGATGTGGGACTCAATCCTGGATCCCCAGGATCACGCCCTGGGCTGAAAGCAGGGCTAAACCGCTGGGCCACCCGGGCTGCCCAAGGTGTTTACTTTTTTAAAAATTAGACTTTCACTCCTCCCCACAATGAAATACTTCAGGATGAATCTAACAAAGCATGTCCATGCTCCACATGAGGAAAACTGTAACACGATGACAGAAGTCAAATAAAATGTAAATAAATGGAGAAGAGTTCCAGGTACAGAGGTCGAAAGACTCAATATTGTCAAGATGTCGGTACTTCCCAACTTGATGTATGGATTCAGGGCAGTCCCATTCAGGATCCTAGCCCATGATTTTGTGGATATTGACAAGCAGGTTTTGAGTTTAAACGTAGAGGCAAAAGACCCAGAACAGCCAGCTGTGTTGAAGGAGAGCCGTTGGAGGACTGACTACCAGCTTCAGAATAGTGTAAGCTACAGTCCTTGCCACAGGAATAATACGTGTATCGGTGGGACCACAACACAGTCCAAAAGTGTACCCACATACTTACACTTTGATCTTTGACAAAAGAGCAAGAACAATGCAGTGGAGAACGGATCGTCCTCTCAGTAAGTGTTGCTGGAACAACTGGACATTCACAGGCAAAAATTCAGAATGGATCGCGATAAATGTTCAATTCCTAGAAGGTAACGTTGGAGAGAACTAGGTGACCTTGGGTTTGGTGATGACTGTTTAGATACAATATGGAAAGCAATGATCTATTAAAGGAAAACTAGACAAGTTGGACTTTATTTAAAAAAAATGCTCTGTGAAAGATGCTAAGAATGAAGAGATAGGCCATAGACTGGGACAAAGTCCTTATAAAACACATACTAATACGATCCAGCGGTCATACTCCTTGGTATTTACTAAACTGAATGTGACGACTTCTGTCCACCCAAAAACTTGTACCCGGATCTCTTCACAGCTTTACCCGTATCTGCCAAGACTTGGAAGCAACCAAGAAGTCTCTCAGTAGGTGAATGGATAAGTAAACAGGTCCACCCAGGCAAAGGAATATTAGTCAGTTCTACAAAGAAACGAGTTATAAATGACCCAGAGGACACTTAAAAGCATATTTGAGGGAAAGAAGCCAATCTGACAAGATCAAATGCTCTACGATTCCAATTCTGATAATCCAGAAGAGGCAGTACTGTGGAGACAGTAAAAATATCAGTGGTTGCCAGGAGTTGGGGAGAGGGGTGGAATGAAAGGGGGAGCACAGGACTTTTAGCGCAGCGAACAGAGTGTAGGATACTCTAGGGATGGATACCTGTCACTCCTCAACTGCCTACAGACTGTACAACAAGACTAGTGTGTATGTAAAGTAAGAACTTCACTTACCTATAATGTATCCGTAATGGCTCATCACTTGTAACAAATGTACCACCTAATGCTGGATATTAATAGCAGGAGAAGGGGCGGGGGAGTTATTAGGGACCTGGAGTTCTTCCCATTCAATTCTCTTCAAACCTAAAACTACACTGAGAACTTTTTTGTAGTTGTTAAAATTTAACCTGTGCAGAACAAGTCAGTTCAGTTGTACTGAGAGTGCCTTGAATTTAGGTCCATATTAAAAAGCCTTGTTCTTTGATTTTAGGATGACTTAGACCGTTTTACTTTGTGTTGAGATAGTGATTCGTCTGGACAGACTTTTTTCTACTTTACTGGAAAAGTACTATTGATTGAAGCTACTGATCGTTCTAAATGGTTCCAGTAGAGTAAGAAATCAACTTTCAGGGACGCCTGGGTGGCTCAGCAGTTGAGCGTTTCCCTTTGACTCAAGGTGTGATCCTGGGGTCTTGGGATCAAGTTCTGCATCTGGCTCCCTATGGGGAGCCTGCTTCTCCCTCTGTCTGTGTCTCTGCCTCTACCTCTGTCTCTCATGAATAAATAAATAAAATCTTTAAAAAAAAATCAACTTTCAGAATGTTATTCTGGTTTGGGTTTTTTGGTTTTTGTTTTTGTTTTTAGAAATTACATTTTCATTATTCCAGTGTGCCATCTCCTTGATAGATTGGGAATTCTGAGAACAATGTGTATTTTAAAATTTTGAGTTGAGGAAAGGTGTTTCTTTCCTCCATCTTCACTTATGTCACTAGGTAATAAATGGCTCCTCTGTGTTCTCCTAGCTGCAGGACTCATGCACACGTTCAATGCCCACGCTGCCACCGACATCACGGGCTTTGGGATTTTGGGGCACGCACAGAACCTAGCCAAGCAGCAGAGGAACGAGGTGTCCTTCGTGATTCACAACCTCCCTGTCCTGGCCAAGATGGCTGCTGTGAGCAAGGCCTGTGGAAACATGTTTGGCCTCATGCATGGGACCTGCCCAGAGACATCAGGTACGAGGACCCTGGGCCCAGGTCTGAGGAGTAAAGTAGCCAGGCTAACCTGACAAGGAAGAAGCCAAGTACACGAGCACGACCCCACTGTGCGTGAGGTCAGTGCTGCCAGAAACCTTGGCCTTCTTAACACCAATGTCCTTAGCTCCCCTGGGTGCTGTGGGTCACCTGACTCCCGCCAGTCTGTGTGTGATCCAGCGACCTCCAACTCAGCATTTGTTTGGCGATAGGACAGGATGGAGGGAGAATATGGGAAAAATGAGTCCTTACTCACGGGACACTTAGCATTTGAATTAACTGTGATCCCTCTAGGGTACATTGATCATGCTATATATTTTCCTTGCAGAAAATGTCCAAAATTGCCATTGTAAGAATGAGATAGAATATCATGTCTCCAGAGTTCCCCTTACCTGGACTCTTGGCTTCCACTCTGGATAGCCTTCCTCTTTTTTCAATCTTTTGTATTTCTCTTTTCTAACATCTTTATTTCCCAACCCCGATCACAGAGTGAAATCATCTGGAGATTTAAATATCTGTGCCAAGACCTGACCTGTGTCAGGAATCCTGATTGAGCCAGTCTGGGATGGGTCTGGTCAGCAGCAATTGTAGCGGTGCCCCAGGGGGTTCTGGGAGGCAGCCAGAGGCGAGGAGCACAGAGCCCTGCCCACGCTCCAGCTCTCTAGAAGGGCCCGCTGTTCTCTAATAGGCCTCCCAGGGCCTCTGTAGAGGACTCTTCAGTGTCCTGTCTCTGTAACAACAACAAACCAAATCCATTTTTTAGAAAGAGGGTTCCAAGAGGACAGACAACTCCTGTGTTGGTTCAGTGTAGGGCTAGAACAGTGCCTGCCAGGTGGTGGGCCTAGAATCCAGGTTGAATGAACTAACAGGTATTAATAACAAATCCCTTTATTCAAAGTTGAGAAGTTTTTACTTTTTGGTAAAAGTATGAATACAAAAAAAAAGTATGAATACATATTTTTTCCTGATGCGTTATTTCTACTTAGAAATCCATACACTTTTCTGTCTTTGCTACTGATGTGATGAAGGCTTTTCCTTTTTTTTTTTTTTTTTTTTTGATGAAGGCCTTTCCAACATGTTTCAGCTTTTTCTGTTTTGAAGATTACAGAGCCACTGACCGGACCTAGATATTGAGGCATACACTCCTTCATGATCTTAATTTTTAAGTTAAAAAATAAGAATACAAAAGTCTTTTGTGTAAGAGGATTCTATGTAGAAAATCAAGTCAGGAAAAATTCTCTTACGGTTTAAATATTTCTTTCAATGAAGCTGCGCCTGAGTGGCTCATTCGGTTAAGCATCTACCTTAGGCTCAGGTTATGATCCCAGGGTCCTGGGATCAAGCCCCGCATTGTGAGCTCCTTGCACAAGAGGGGGTGCTGCCTCTCCCTGTGGCTCTCCCCCCTGCAAATAGTGAAATCTTTAAAAAAATTGTTTTTCTTTCAGTGTAACAAGAAGATAGTAGCTAGCATATGTATATTACACTGTGCGTGAGGTCAGTGCTGCCAGAAACCTTGGCCTTTTTTTTTTTTTTTTTTTTTTTTTTTTTAAACCTTGGCCTTCTTAACACCAATGTCCTTAGCCCCCCTGGGTGCTGTGGGTCACCTGACTCCCGCCAGTCTGTGTTTGATCCAGCGACCTCCAACTCAGCATTTGTTTGGCGATAGGACAGGACGGAGGGAGAATATGGGAAACTACGCCACTCAGAACATATATATATATATAAAAAGATTTATTTATTCATTCAGAGAGAGCGAGAGAGAGGCAGAGACACAGGCAGAGGGAGAAGCAGGTTCCATGCAGGAAGGCTGATCCCGGGTCTCCAGGATCACACCCCGGACTGCAGGCGGCGCTACACCACTGCGCCACTGGGGCTGCCCAGCTAGCACATATATTATTAGGATACCTCACTCCTGCACAGTTTTCAGTGTTTCGCAGCCTGGTAATTCCCACACTTGAAAGTTGGTTGTATGTGTTCTTTAATGTAGTAGTTCAACCAAAGTCAATAATTGCCAGACATATCATCTGTGGGATGTTAGTGGATAGGAAAGGGCAGTCCCTGTGTAGAGACAGAAATGGGTTGTGGGCCAGTGGGCCAATCGACCGCCTGGGTGGACGTGCCCTGGAAAACTGGTGGCAAAGGGAACTGCTGGCATGGCATCACTGCCGACCGTGATCCTTTCTCTCTGTTTTTCCCTTTGTCAGGAGGCCTCCTCATCTGTTTACCACGAGAGCAAGCCGCCCGGTTCTGTGCAGAGATCAAGTCTCCCAAATATGGGGAGGGCCATCAGGCATGGATTATTGGGATCGTGGAGAAAGGCAACCGCACTGCCAGAATCATAGACAAGCCCCGGATCATCGAAGTTGCACCGCAGGTGGCCACTCAGAACGTGAACCCCACCCCGGGTGCCACCTCTTAATCTAGACCCAAGTAGCTATCTGGTTTTGTTTTTAAATAGAGCTATTTCTTTTTTCATCATTTCAATTAAAGACGATACACGACAACAAAAATCTCATTGTGTCTACACATCTGGTGACCTTAGGTCGATTTGTGAGTGGATGCAATTAATAAAATAAAATCCATTGCCTTTTTTTCCTGTTACATTAACTGAAGATGCACCTAATCTTGAGGCAGCTTCTGAGTTGAGAATTATATTGTTATCCAATACTGTTGATTCATTTTGAATCTTTAGACACTTATCTCTTGCCGCGTAGGCTCTTTCTAAAGGTGCTCCCCCGTGGCACAGACATTACCGGTCGTGGTGTCAGAGAGCAGTTGGTGTCTGTTCATTTCGTGCGTATTTATCATTATCAGTCTGGTCTTTTTTTAAGTGTCTTGGATGATATTCTGGAAAGATGGAAGTGGTAAGTGACACAGTGATATCCCCATAGTGAGAGGGTCATATGGTTCCTTCCAGCCTTTGCTTTGTAAAGCCCAGTCTTCTCAATTCGAGAGCATCTCTTCTGACCCAGGACACTTTCCCAGGAGAGCATTCAGTTAAACAAGGCAAGTGCTTAACTCTGCATGGAAAGCACTTGGAAGACAAAAAAGAAATTTAATTTCTTTTTTGGTAGCCTTCCTAATATTTACAATAATACCATTTAACTGTTTCCTTTATCGACAGCAAGAAAGGATACTTTTTGCCATGTAATTAGATGTTCTATAGTAAGACAAGGAATTGGCCTTCCGGAAGGGGGTTCATGTATGATACTCATTTACAATTCAATATATAATTAACTACACAAATAATTTTTAAATATAATCAATAATAAAGACTGTTCTGTGGATGGTAGTGTTTAATACATTTTATATTTTGTATAGTGATTTCAGGCCTTTTGTTTTCTTAAAATCAGCAGTTATTTAGCCGAATTTTTAGCATTATTTTGTCCTTGGCGCCAGTACTTTGTGCACGCTTTTTGTGATCTGTGTTAAAAATCCGCATTGCCAACATCACAGCTCGAACTTAAACTTGTTATTCAAATAAATATTTAATTTTTTTTATTGCTCTTGTATAATCAGATGCCCCCTTTAGTATTATTTTAGAAGTGTTGGGAGGGTTTTGGCTAAAAGTACAATTTATTGGGGAAAACTAGATTTTAGTTTTATAAAACTTTTAAGTCTTTCATGGGACCTATATTTTCTTGAATTAAATTTTGTAGTTCTAGAACAAATAGGTGATCTAAAAAGGTGTTTATCCGTGTTACTTAAGAACAGAGGCTTCCTTCTGTTGTAACCCACAAAAGCGAGAGGGACTGTGGTCATTAAGCACAAGCGCTGACTCCTCGAGTATCCGCCTGAGAGAAACAGCACCTGGCCCAGGAGCCTCCCAACGCCTCCTGCCTCCAGGCACCAAAGCCTGGACATCAGAGCCTGCCTGTCCTCCCCAAAGGAAGCACCCCTTGGAGATGAAGCCCCAGAAGAGGCTCGGCTTGGATGCACCCTCCACGAGGAGCCAGAGGGCAGCCTTTCTGCAAGTGGGATTGGAACTCAAGCCATAAGTACGCTGTGCGGGACCCGACAGGCTGCTACGGAACTGACAGTAATTGGACATTTTATAGGGATTTATACACATGTTGGTCCTCAAAAGCGACAAACCAGTGCTCTACAAAATAAAATGTGTTGGAAACCTCTGAGTAAGGTGAACATACTGTTGGGCTTTTTTTTTTTTTTTTTCTTTTTTTTTGGTATACTGGTGATGACTAAATCTAAATTCTTTTGAATGTCCATCATGTCTTGAATGCTGCTGGCTTCTTCGGTGGCAGGTCTCCTGAGAGGCAGGGAGCTAAGCAGATGATGTCCCTGAGGAAATCATCTTCGTGAAGATGGATTTTGTAAAATGTTGGGTACATGCAGGTCTGTGTGATTCATGTGATCCCGAGGAGGAAGAACTGGTCTTTAAAGCAGGGTTTCCCAGAGAGCATTCCAGATCATCTGGGGGTGCTTGTCACGGGCACGGTCTCGGGTCTCGCCACAGACCCGCAGGATCCGAGTTCTGGGTGGCCCAGGGAGTCTGTCTTCCACCAGCATCCCAGGTGGCTCCGTGCACTGAAGTTGGGACCACAGATCTGAGGAGTGTCCCAGAGGGCCAGAAGAGGCAAAGGAGGGAAGGAAAGTGCAGTTGCTCTGGCAGCACCACTCTGGGCCCAGCAAACACGCACCCACACCCAAGAATTTGGAGAGTTCCTTGAAGAATCAAGTGATTGAATATTTGACCTCTTAGCAAAATCTGTGTAGGAGATCTTCCAATTTGGTGAATACTTAATAAATAGACAATTATTTGGCTTCCTGATAGCATTTTAAAACTTCACATTGACCTTCGTATAGTGAGTTGTTTTCCTTAAATCCTATGATGTAGTGCATCCAAAAATACAGCTTGTTAAAATGCACGGCATTTTTATTGTACCCTGAAAGGGCAGGGCCCTGGTGAGGTAGGTTATTCCTTTGGGCAACAGGAATCACCTATCAAGGAATATCAAGGCTTAGCTTGTTATATTTGCACAGGCTGTGTTGAAGCTTTTACTGTAATTCTGTCTAGGAAGAGAAACTGAAATATTGTGTAAGCAATATGTACTTTTTGGCTAAATATTTTTGAAATAACTTAGTATGTTGTAGTCTCCAAGTTCTGCATGCCTTATGATGAATAAATGCGAGTGTTTTAAGTTGTTCTGATCTGAGATGTTTGAGCCAGCAGTTTTGGTCTGAATTTAGCGTTGCCTTTCAAAGAGTTATAACCGAATTCTAAGTTTTACAGTTTTATTCTGTAAAGAGAGACCAGAATAGCTATACTCTACTACCACTGCGATGCATTTCTTTATTTTCAGAAGTAATAAAGCAAGCATAGATAATGATGCTTCAGATACGTACCTGTGTTGTGTGTACATGTATGTGCGTACGTAGAGCGAGGTCTAGATTTCCCCAAACCTACCTCCTTGAGCTTCTCATTCCCTACACTCAGAGCAGCCTTTTGCTCTAGATGAGGTATTGGTTGCATAGATAATATACTTTTCAACAATAATTCGTACCTTCCTTATTAGAAGTCTTCATATGAACAATGCAACTGTTGAACATGCCAGTGTCCACAAGGTAAACCAACAGTTTCAAAAGCCAATTCTTGAACGTGGAGCATGGAAATACCATTTTTGCCTTTGGTTGAGTCTCCATGTCTTAAACCTAAACATGGCTCAACCCAGTGACCCATGGTTTTACTTGGCCTTCATCAAGTGAAGCCATCAGTGGGACAGGGTACTCCTGGATATCTAGACAGGTTCAAGAGGTGCTGGAATCCACACCTGCCAGTTGCTTTGGATAGGTGAGTGAACATTGGGTGAATAGGTGAATAGGTCTTGGACTATTCTCTAGGGTCTCCTGTATTTCCTTTTTTTTTTTTTTTTTTTTTTTTTTTAAGATTTTATTTATTCATGAGAGACAGGCAGAGACACCGGCAGGGGGAGAAGCTGACTCCATGCAGGGAGCCCGACTTGGGACTCAATCCCGGGACTCCAGTATCACACCCTGGGCCGAAGGTGGCGCTAAACCGCTGAGCCATCCGGGCTGCCCTGTATTTCCTATTTTTAAGTTCTTAAATATTTGATCTCTGACTCCATACACACGGGATGTTTTCAGATTGGTTTCAGATGGTATCTGATTGCCCTTCCAAGTCCTGTTGCCTGTGGAGGGAGTTTCATGGTTGGGAGGACTGCATATAATGAAGCCTGCCAACACTTGGTGGAAGGAAATAGAAAATTCACTCTACTAGTGATGTGGTTGCAGAACAGCCAATGTATTTTTTATTCTGTATTTCAAGAACATAAGCATATGCACCTACAAGTTCATGGAGATCTATGAAACGGTAAGTTAATTATCAAGTCTTGTATTTTGCCTAGTTCTTAGAATTGTATACAGTTGGTTTCTAGAACATGGCCCCACTTTGGTCCATTTTGGATAATTAAGAAAATTATAGCAGTCAAACCCTGTACCTGTGCTCCCTGTATCTTACCTTGTCCATCCCTAGAAGCCTTACCTCCCACTCCCTTTCACCCACTTTGCCCCTCGCCTCACCACTCTCCCCTCCGGCAACTGTCAGTTCTCTGTATTTATGAGTCTGTTTCTGCTTTTTCTTTGTGTTAGAGATTCTACATACAAGTGATATCATATGGTATGTCTTTCTCTGACTTAGAATACCTTCTAGGTCCATCCATGAACCGTGTTTAAGTTTTAAATAAAACGCTAGATTCTATTTCTAGCACGTTAAGAAACAAAGGAATCAGATATACATCTATAAAGATTTCTCAAATATTAGAATAAGACCGTTAACGTGGACATTTTTATCTTTTTAAAGATTTTATTTATTTATTCATGAGAGAGACAGAGAGGCAGAGACACAGGCAGAGGGAGAAGCAGGCTCCATGCAGGGAGCCTGACGTGGAACTCGATCCCGGGTCTCCAGAATCACACCCCTGAGGGCGGCACTAAACCACTGGGCCACTGGGGCTGCCCAACATGGACATTTTTAAAGTTATAAAGGGGTGCCTGGGTCACTCCGCCAGGTGGGCATCCGGCTCTTGGTTTCCATTTGGGTCATGATCTCAGGGTCATGGGGTTGAGCCCCACATTGGGCTCTATATACTAGGTGGGGAGTCTCTTTGAAGATTCTCTCCCTTTGCCCCTCCCTGCTCCTGTGTGTGGGTACATGAGAGCTCTGTCTCTATCAAACAGATGAATAAATCTTAAAAAAATTAAAAGTCATAAAATTAAATAGCCATCATCCACCTTAGCCAGTCAAATCGATCTAGTAACTCCACTTCCATTACGTTTGTGGGGTGCTTAAAATGCGGGTGACATTTATTTCTGATGCCCAACTTTTTACTTCGAAAGATTTTAAAAATTAGCAAAGTAGTACAATGGATACTTCTAGAAATGTTAAGTTGTTGATATTCCACAACGCCTGCCTTCTCTCTGTCTATAATGTATGCACACAGCCATTCCTTTGTTGTTTTGGTAGAGCCACTCTCATAAATGAATTGTGGACATTGTGACACTGAAACAGCAGGTGCAGGACCTCCACAGGTGATCAGATGATTTCAGGTGATCAGAGTGCCTTGAATCTAGCCATAGCATTTTCGTGGCACTTTTTATAGGATGAAAGAACTAACAGTATAAAATAATTGAAGTGAGCAAAACTAAGAGAAATACCAAATGAGAGGTGGAACTTAAAAAAAAAAAAAAAACTGGCATAGAGACACCACCCTGGTGCCCTGGTTGGGCATCTGACTCTTGATTTTGGTTCAGCTCATGGTTTTAGAGTCAGGCTCTACGCTCAGTGGGAAGTCTGCTTCTCTCCTCCTCCTCCCCCTGCTTGTGCTCTCAGTCTTTCTCAATCTAAAATAAATAGATCTTTAAAAAAAATTGGCGTGTACTTATATATAGTCATATATATGGTTGTGCAACATGTTTATTCTCAGTTAATAGATCCTGGACATAATTTCCTATCATAGTTTCCAATCATAGATCAGAAATATCCCCATTCATGTTAACCCGAATATAGTTTTCCTTGGTATACTCAGTCACTGAAATACAGACAATTTTTGAAGATACTCCTGTGTCCAGTCCATTCACCTTAAGTTTTGTTGAATGCTAATCCTCGGAATGTTGAAAACCTAGATATTGTACGTCCATACCCTAGCTAATAAAATTTGAAGAGTTTTCTAAGTTTTATTATTTAAGTAATCTCCCCGCCCCATGTGGGGCTCGAGCTCATGAGCCTGAGATCAGGAGTGGCATGCTCCTCTGACTGAGCCAGTCAAGTGCCCCAAGATTTGAAGATTTTTTAAAATACTTTATTCATTCATGAGAGACACAGAGAGAGAGAGGCAGAGACAGAGGCAGAGGGAGAGGCTCATCGCAGGAGCCCGATGTGGGACTCGATTCCTGGACCTAGGATCCCAACCTGAGCCGAAGGCAGACACTCAACTGCTGAGTCACTCAGGCGTCCCTGGTTTTTGTTTTTTAAAAGATTTTATTTTTTTGACACAGAGAGCAAGAGTGCGCACACAAGTAGGTAGAGCAGCAGGCAGAGGGAAAGGGAAAGGGAAACTCCGCTGATCAGGGAGTCTGATGTGGGGCTCAATCCTAGGACCCCAGGATCATGACCTGAGCCAAAGGCAGATGCTTAACCCACTGAGCCACCCTGTACCCTAGCAGCATGTTTATACGCTGATGGCAGGGGGAGATCCAACAAGGTGGAGAAGATGAGAGTCTTTTGAACAAGATTCTGGAAGAATCAAGACAGGAGATAGAGGTTACTGCACAAGGGGAGGGCTGGCTTTTGTTGAGAGTGCTGAACTATCCTACAGTAGCTGAGAAAGCCAAATATGGGCCTAGTTGCAGGTAGATGGCCAATGTGCTGGTTTCTGTTTGGTACATGAATGAATTTGATTAACTTTAAAACTTGGTACTAAATTACCTGGCTATGATCATCTATTCTTCTCAAGAAGGATTGGCATTTTTGAATCTGGGACTGATTGCAATTTCTCATTCATATCATGAAATTGATTTGGGGTGCCTGGCTGGCTCAGTTGATGGAGCATGCAATGCTTGGTCTCGGGGTTGTGACTTTGAGCTATGTGTGTGGAGACTACTTAAAAATAAAATCTTTTTAAAAATTGTCTTAAGGGTGCACAACTCTTGAGCAATTAAATTCAAGGTTCTTAGATCATGCTATTTTTTTTCTTAGCTGGTCAAATATGGTCATTATTAAGAAATCTTTTTTTCAAGATTTTATTTATTTATTCATGAGAGACACTGAGAGAGAAGCAGAGACATAGGCAGAGGGAGAAGCAGGCTCCTCTCAGGAAGCCCGATGTGGGACTCAATCTCAAGCACATTGCTCCAACATTACTAAGAAATGAATAATTACCAAATGCTGAAGGAGAAAGAAATGATCATTCTTGCGATCATGCTTATGTTTCAGTGTGTTCTATTTCAATTGTTCTAAAACATTTTTATTTTAATAGCACAGTTATTAAAGATGCCTACTTAGGGAATTTCCAAATAATCCAAATTGCTATTTTTAAAAACTAGGAGGGACGCCTGGGTGGCTCAGGGGTTGAGCGTCTGCCTTCTGCCCAGGGCCTGATCCTGGAGTTTCAGGATCAAGTCCCATGTCGGGCTCCCTACATGGAGCCTGCTTCTGCCTCTGCCTGTCTCTGCCTCTCTCTATGTCATGAATAAAAAAAAAATAAAATTCTTAAAAAAAATAAAAATGTAATAATTGTGTATTGTTTAAAAAAAAAAAAAAAAACTAGGAACGTTCATCAAGTTACCTAAGGAGAAATTATAGTTCTAATTCCCCATGGGATCTTAAATGAAAAATTTTAAACCCAGCATCCTCTGATTTAAAAAAGGCGATAATACTTGGAAGCATTCAAAGATTTCCTTCATCTTTTATAACTATAAACTTAAACAGATCCATTGTAAAACACCTTAGGGTAGAGAGGGCAGGGATTTTCACACACTTGTAAAACGGGGGTATTTTGGGGGAACATTAAAACTACAGGTGTAGGTAGTTTCGTCTCACTGTCTTTTCCAATGGTCTGGAAGGCCAGGAACGGTTCAGGGCCTGTGTAGATAAGGGTCTTGACCCCCATATAATTTGCTTTGCCCTGAACTCAAGTTATATTTTCTCCTTCCTAGCAGTACCCACTTTCCACCACACGAGGGCAATAAGGACTCACCTAGTCACCCAGGCCCAGTCCAGGAGCAGCACCTTTTTGGAATCAGAAAGATGGAGATTCTCTTTCCTATACCTGCCAAGGGCCAGATACTTCATTTTTAACTATGATACACAGAAGTGCCTCTCCTGAAAACCCTTGGCAATCCAATCAACGAGTTCAGGATTGGGGGCCTGCCTGTGATGATCAATCTGTGAGAGATGAGGTTAAGAGCTACTGAGGGAAGGATCAGGACATTGCTATCAATCAAACAGATTTGAGAGTCTGGGTAAGGAGGAATCATGTAAAAATAATAGAGAACCCGAAGGTGAGGTTGAAGGCAAGCCTTGCTCTGGATGCTGACGATTCTCTACCCTGCCTCAGATGAAATAGGCAGCAGCTAACAATTCTGAGTCCTGGCTTGCTTTTCTCCGTGAGGATGGCAGTTCACCACGTTATATAGGCACAGCACTTGAGGGACACCGGGCTGGCTCAGCGGTTGAGCATCTGCCTTCAGCTCAGGGTGTGATCCGAGGTCCAGGGTTTGAGTCCCACATTGGGCTCCCTGTGAGGAGCCTGCATCTCCCTCTGCCTCTCTCATGTAAAAATAAAAATAATAATAATAATAATTAAAAAAAAGACATCAGTTAAGAAGTCATAACATGTTTAGGGGTGCCTGAGTGGCTCAGTTGGTTAAGTGTCTGAATCTTTTTTTAAAATATTTTATTTATTTATTCATGAGAGACATACACAGAGAGAGGCAGAGACACAGGCAGAGGGAGAAGCAGGCTCCATGCAGGGAGCCCGACGTGGGACTTGATCCCAGGTCTCCAGGATCACAGCTGGGGCCCAAGGCGGCACTAAACCGCTGAGCCACCCAGGCTGCCCTGAATCTTTTAAATTAATTAATTAATTAATTAATTAATTAATTAATTTTAAAGCATCGGAATCTTGATTTCAGCTCAGGTCATGATCTCAGGCTCTGCACTCAGCTTAGAGGCCACCTGTCCTCCTCCTCTGCTCCTCCCCCCTGCTTTCTCTCTCTCTCTCTCTCTCTCAATTTTTTTTAAATTTTTTTTTTAATTTTTATTTATTTATGATAGGCACACAGTGAGAGAGAGAGAGGCAGAGACACAGGCAGAGGGAGAAGCAGGCTCCATGCACCGGGAGCCCGACGTGGGATTCGATCCCGGGTCTCCAGGATCGCGCCCTGGGCCAAAGGCAGGCGCCAAACCGCTGCGCCACACAGGGATCCCTCTCTCTCTCTCAAATTAATAAATAAAATCTTTTTAAACAAATGATAACATGCTTCTAAAGTGAAACATTCGTGATGTAACTCTTTAAGACAACGAAACAATGAGAAAAATAAGGAAGAAAAAAACCAATGAGATGCTATGTCGATCATCTGCAGAGACTGGATGGAAAAATTATTACAGAAACAATTTCTAGTTCTTATAGTCATTATGGAAAATAGTATGGAAGGGGAAGAGAAAGGGAAGGGGAAGGGGAGAGGAGAAGGGAAAGGAAGAAAGGGGCACATGGTGGATCTAGATTGATGTTGTGCTGTTGAGTTCGATCCCCAGGTTGGGGGAAGAGGTTACTTAAAAAATAAACTTAAAAAAAAAAAGAAAAACAAAAATCATTTCTATTTTTTTTTTCATTTCTATTTTTAAAAGAAAATTTAAAATAATACTAGACTGTGGATCACACTAGCTTCACAGAATCATTCTTTCAGGGACTTTTTTTTCTCCTGAATGAGAAGCCAGTATGTTTCGGCAACCTCAGACTGGATCCCCAGATTCCTCTTTGGATCAGCACCTTACTTGTATGGGTGAACGACCACGTGAATTGTCAGAGCATCTGCACAGGGAGGGAGGGGCACAGTCACGTGGGATTAAACAGACTGAAAGTCCCGGTTGGGAGCATGGGTCATGTGTTGGCTCATTTCTCCCTGGACGACCTTCACCGGGTTAGAAGCCCTTGAAAGGATCTCTGCGATCTCGAGGAGCAGGGTGTGCGGGCATCCATCCTCTCCGCCCGGGGCGCCCAGTGCGTGGACCCAGGAGGCCCGGGGCATCTCCGCACCACGCAGAATCCGGGCGCTCCACGCCCTCCTCCAGACCGACGTCCGCTCGTCGCCCCGCCCGCCGCCCGGAACGAGGCCGAGGCCTAGGCGGAGGCCGACGCCCGAGACCCTGCTGAGCCGTCTCCTGTCGCGGCCATGAACCAGCGCCAGGCAGCCGCCCGCCTGCGCGTCGTGCTGGGACACCTCGGCCAGACCTCCGCCAGGACCGGCGTATCCTTTGGGCTGCGGGAGCTCGGGCTGCAGGAGGGGTGGCCTCCAGGGTCCCCTGGGTCGGCGCCCGCGTCCCCGTGATGGTCCCGCCTGTTCCGGGCGCCCGGGGCGGGGGGCAGCGCGGCAGGCAGCAGGGGGCATCCGGCCGCCGGGAGGGCGCGGGCAGTGCGGGCCCCGGGGCTGATGCGCGCCCCCAGCCCCCGGCGTCCGCGCCGTCCCGGGCCCGGGGCCCCGCGCTGCGGGCGGAGAGCAGGCGGCGTGCGCGCAGCTCCCCGGGCCTCTGGCCGCGGCCGCCCGGAGCCCGGGAAAGGCGAAGCACGGGCCCGGCACCGCGCGCGGAGCTGCCCGGGGCGGCCGGGCGGGCGGGCGGGCGGGCGGCAGCGGGACCCTCGGGCCGGGCCGGCCCCCTCCGCGGGGGAGCCCGCTCTGGCCGCGGCCCCGGCGCTCCCCTCCTGCCCGGGACCTGCGTGCGCCGCCCGCCGCCCGCCGCCCGCCGCGCCCAGGGGCCCGCGCTCTCCGCGGCCTCGGCCTTCACGAGGGCAGCTCGCAGGCGCCGTGGGCGCCACTGCTGTGGCATCCAGGACACGTCGCTGCAGGACAGGGACACCAAGTTGCCGGATAGAACCGGGTCTCCTGATCCCTCTGGGGGCCACTTCGGGGAGCCTGGGAAACGCTGCGCGCGATTTTCCCTTAAGCCGCGGGACTAGTCTCTGTCCTGCTGTGGGCAGGGTCCTGAAACCTTTCCTACAAATGAGACTGGCTGTTGTAGGATTGCTCTGAGTTCCAAGCCGCGATGCAGCGGTAAACGAAAGTCCAGCCGCCCTCCCACAAGGCTGATGAGGTGATCTCATCCGACGGGCCAGAAAGCAGAAACCCAGGCCAGGGGAGAGGCACACTCTTGACCGAAGCCATTTAACTAAAGCAGTGTGTTCCCGGGACGGGCACCGTCAACAGCAGCTGGAAACTTGCTAGAAAGGCAGATTCCAGGCTCATCTCTGACCCTGGACTCCAAACACCTGGGAGTGGGGCCCAGCCATCTGTTTTCACTTGTTTCGGATACATGCCCAACAGTGAGAAGCACCAACATACTGGGACTAGGGATAACTGGGTCCAGTCTGGTACTGCTGTTAACATTTGATATCATGGGCCCCTGGGTGGCTCAGTCCACGAGGCATCTGATTCTTGGATTCTAGCTCAGCTCTTGATCTCAGGGTTATGAGTTCAGGCCCTACACTCGGCTCTATGCTGGGCAATCAGCCTACTTAAGAAAGAAAGAAAGAAAGAAAAATCTGATATTCTGATCCTGCTGGTTCTTGCTTTTTTTTCATCTATGTTTCCTAGAACAGCACTATCCAATCAACTTTCTTTGATGCTGGAAATGTCCTACACCAGCATTGTCCAGTACATGTGGCCATTGAGCACTTGAAATATGGCCAGGGCAGGCTTCATTTTCATTCTCTTTATATTAAATAGACAGACGTGGCCGGAGGTTCTGGTATCGGACAGCTCTGCCAAGATGTTCAATGAATGTGTATGTGGTTAGTGCTTAGAGAGGATCCTGGAAATCCTGTGGCAGTTTCTTCCCAGCCTTAACTGGTCTTAAAGAGATGTGGATTCTGGCACAAAGCAGGGATTTTTTTTTTTTTAAGGCATAAACCATAAGGCTTTTTTAAAATGCAGATATGCATTGAGAAGAAAATAAATATGACTTATAATTCCACCACTCACAGATCATTATCAGTCAGCTTTTTGGTGTGTTTCTTTTCTATGAATTTACATAATTATAGTCATACTGAATGTACAGCTTTTTGCATCTATTTTTTTCATGTTTACTAATATTATGTAGTAAACACCAGAAACATTTGGCTTTATATAATACCCATTTCCACACCATTAAAACATTTTTTAGAGAAAAGCAACTACCACCACCAAAACACACAGTGGTAGGAAGAATTTTGGACTGGAATATTGCTTTCTGGCCACATCTTGCTAGCAGCTGACAAAGGTCATTATCCTCTCTGCCTCAGGGAGAACAAACATTGGCTGGCAGTTCTGTGTCCCTGGCTGTTTCTCTCCTTGACAGTAATACTGTCCCCAGTTACATAAAGACATGACAAAAATAACATGTTTATGAGTAGTGACATTCTGACAGTCACTCCTTAAGCTAAAGAAACAAACAAAAAAATTAAAAGGAAAAAAGGAGGGACACCTGGGTGGCTCAGAGGTTGAGTGCCTCCCTTTGGCCCAGGACGTGATCCTGGAGTCCCAGGATCGAGTCTGGCATCGGGGTCCCTGCATGGAGCCTGCTTCTCCCTCTGCCTGTGTCTCTGCCTCTCTCTCTTGTTTCTCTCATGAATAAATAAATAAAAATCTTTAAAAAAAAAAAAAAAAGAAAACTACAAAGATTTTCTAGAGTTCCTGGCTCTTTAGGATATTTAAAATTATACTTGATTGTATGGATCACACTTTTCCTGCAGCCAGTGTCTATTTAATAGATATTTTTTAAAAACCAGCTAAACTGTTTCTCATATTTGCACTGCATTACCAATAAATTCAATAACTCTTGTGAGAAGCACGTTTCTTCTCACTTCTATTTTCTTTGTAAAAAGTTTTATTTATTTGCTTATTTATTTATTTATTCATTCATTTATTTATCCATGAATGACACACAGAGACATAAGCAGAAGAAGATGCAGGTATCCTGATGCAGGACTTGATCCCAGGACCCAAGCCGAAGGCACAACCACTGAGCCACCCAGGTGCTCCTCTCCTCATCTTTAGACATGAACCTTACAATGTTTATTTGTTCAGCAGTTTAGTGGAAGGAATAGTCACATAGAATAAACTAGGGAAATCTATGAAGGAAACAGTGATGGCTCAAGTGTGGGCTCAGCCATTCTCTGCTGGGTGACCTTGGACCAGTTACTGAGCCCAGGGGTCCAGGCCACCTGCTCTGGGCAGCTGGAATGCTGATAAAGGTCTTGGGGCTTCCAGCCCCTCCTCAGGACTTTGTGAATTGAAATGATGGAAGCAAGGGCGCATACCTGTCATCAGCTCTGTGTGTCTTCCCGGATGAGGGCTAATCCAGGGCCAACTGTGGGTTCCAGAAAATGCTGACTCTGAAATTTAATTTTATTTTCCTTAATTCATATCGTAGGTAGCTTACTCCACTTCGAGAGCTGTGTCTCCAAACAGCTTCCATCCTCCACAATTCCAGTAAGTAGATCCAATTGTCATTAAAAACCATAAGATATATATATATATATATATATATATATATATACATACAGCTTTTTCTAGTGGGAATTAAGATATAAAATACAACATATCATGTTGCCTGGTGAATTTATTACACAGGGGGTGCGGCACCTGGGTGGCTCAGTGGGTTAAGTGTCCAACTCTTGATTTCTGCTCAGGTCATGGTCTCAGGATGGTGGGATGGAGCCCCATGGAGGGCTCTGTGCTCAGCAGGGAGTCTGCTTGCCCCTTTCCCTCTGCTCCTCACCCTGTCCCACCTGTCCTCCCTTCCTCCATCCCTAAAGAGAATAAATAAAATTAAAAAAAATATTCATTATAGAAATCTGTTGCCAGGACTTGTTCTAATTAAACCCAGGGAAAATGTTGAAGACCTTGACTTTAAATTTTTTTAAAGATTTTTTATTTATTTATTCATGAGACACAGAGAGAGAGAGAGGCAGAGACACAGGCAGAGGGAGAAGCAGGCTCCATGCAGGGAGCCTGATGCGGGACTCAATCCAGCGTCTCCAGGATCACGCCCCAAGCCAAAGGCAGATGCTCAGCCACTAAGCCACCCAGGCATCCCATAAAATAAAATTTGAAATATAAAATCTATTGGATTTGTTTCCCACCAAAAACCATAACATATTCCTTACAGAATAAATTAGAAAATCAGAGAAATAAAAGGAATTTTAAAAAATCATCCACAATTCCACTACATAAAGGCAATCAAATAATGTGTTTTTTTTATAATTTCTTTTCATTTTTTTCAAGTAGTGTCTTAGTTTTGCATAAATATAACTATATTTTACTATTATAAGCACTGTCCATGCTATTAAGTTCATTTTTTTTAAAGATTTATTTAATTAAGAGAGAGAAAGTACGAGGGATAGCGACTGAGAGGAGGGACAGAGGGAGAGAATCTCAAGTAGACTCCCCACTGAGCCCGTAGCACCTCGTGGGGCTCAATCTCAGGACCCGTGAAATCATGACCTGATGGGAAATTACCAGTTGGCACTTAACTGGCTAAGCCACCCCAGGGTATATGCTCTTCACTTTTTTTTTTTTTAAATTTTTAATTTTTATTTTTATTTTTTATGATAGTCACAGAGAGAGAGAGAGACAGAGACAGAGACACAGGCACAGGGAGAAGCAGGCTCCATGCACTGGGAGCCCGATGTGGGATTCGATCCCGGGTCTCCAGGATCGCGCCCTGGGCCAAAGGCAGGCGCCAAACCGCTGCGCCACCCAGGGATCCCTGCTCTTCACTTTAATGCCTGAGTACTACCTATCCCGTTGAACAAATATAAGTAATTAATTATTCTTCTGGTTTTTTTTGACAGTAGTTAATGTTTTGGATTTAAACCTTTTTTTTTTTTTTAAAGATTGTATTTATTTATTCTTGAGAGACACAGAGAGAGAAGCAGAGACATAGGCAGAGGGAGAAGCAGACTCTCTGTAGGGTGCCTGATGCAGGACTTGATCCCAGGACCCCAGGATCACGACCTGAGCCAAACAAAGACAGATGCTCAACCACTGAGCCACCCAGGTGCCCCTAAACGTTTTTTAAATAAATGTTCAGAAAAAAATAAAAATAATAAATAAATAAATAAATGTTCAGATTAGAGGTGCCTGGCTGGCTCAGTTTGAAGAGCATGTGACCCCTGATCTCGGGGTCATGAGTTAGAAGTCCATGATGGGTATAGAGAATACTAAAAAAAATAAACAAACTTAAAAAAAAAAACCCTATGACTTTTTTTTTTTAAGATTTATTTATTTATTTATTTATTTATTTATTTATTTATTTATGATAGACACACAGAGGGAGGCAGAGACATAGGCAGAGGGAGAAGCAGGCTCCATGCCAGGAGCCCGAGGCGGGACTGGATCCCAGGACTCCAGGATCACGCCTTGGGCTAAAGGCAGGCGCCAAACTGCTGAGCCACACAGGGATCCCTGACCTTTTTTTTTTTTTTTTTTTTTAATTTATTTATGATAGTCACAGAGAGAGAAAGAGAGGCAGAGACACAGGCAGAGAGAAGCAGGCTCCATGCACCGGGAGCCCGACGTGGGATTCGATCCCGGGTCTCCAGGATCGCGCCCTAGGCCAAAGGCAGGCGCCAAACCGCTGCGCCACCCAGGGATCCCTCACATTATTTTCTTAAAGTAAATAAAAAATACAAATGCTGGGTGGATGAGTAGTAGAAACATTTCTCAGGATCTTGATACAGAGTGTTGGGTTGTGATTTTTCGGTTGGACTTATTTGAAATTTATCTTTTCTTTAGGTATACTCAGCATAATGCTGTTCTAAGCCTAGAACAGAGAAAATTTTATGAAGAAAATGGGTTTCTTGTCATTAAAAGTTTGGTGTCTGATGCTGACATTCAACGCTTTAGGTACAGTAACCTTTCGTTATTTTACAGAAATATGTTGTATGTTTGCAATGGGAACATGGGTAAGAGTAGCGTGTGCATGTTCAGATATTTTTCAGGGACTGGTTCCTTGGGAAGTGGTTGGGAACATAAAGGGCTGGCTTTAATCTTAGCCCTTCTACTAAATGTTGTGTGCCCTGGGGCAACTTACTTTCCATGCCTCTCCTTTCTCATCTGTAAAATGGGGATAGTAGTACTGAGCCCTAGTGTTGTTGTGAGGACTGAATAAAGTAAAAGACGCACAGAGTGCTTCCAACCGGGCCTGGCCCATGGAATGGAGGAGAGAAGTATTTGCCATTGTTACTCAGATGCAACCAAATCACAGATTTTCCCCACTGTTTTCTTAGGCTAAGGAAGCTGTGAGTTCTCACAGTGAATTCTGGCCTCACAGTGAGGAGGCAGGGGCTTGTGAGCTGGCCATTTCCTCCTCCCCATGCTCAGAGCTGCTCAGCCTGGCCTGGAGGTCAACTTGGTGCAGAGACACCATCTCCTCAATCTTTGTGGATCTTTCCACAGAACTGGCCAGGCAGGTGCCTGGAGCCTGCAGTAATGACATCATCTGCCAATTTCATTTCCTAGGGACCAGTTTGAAAGGATCTGCAGAGGGGAGGTGAAACCAGAACAAATGATGATAATGAGAGATGTGTCCATTGCAAAATCAGAATATATTCCAAGTGAAAGGATGATTTCAAAGATCCAAGACTTCCAAGAAGACAAGGAACTCTTCAGATACTGCACTCTCCCTGAGGTTGGAGAACCTTCCTGTGTTTTCTTTGTTTTTAGGTTAACAGGCTAATCATGATGAGCCTCCAGGGTTCCCACCTTTTGTGTAACACGGGAACAAACTGGTTGTCACTGTGTGTTGTCCACTTATAATAGATCTGACATCTTCCCATGTGACTTATATATTATCACTTGTGTATCTATATCTATATCATACTTGCAAACTTCTGCATAGCATCCCATTGTATCAATGTACCACAGTTTATGAACCATTTATTTCAAATGCTTTTAGTTTTATTTTTATTATTTTTTAAAGATTTTACTTATTTATTCATGAGAGAGAGAGAGAGGCAGAGACATAGGCAGAGGGAGAAGCAGACTCCTCACACAGAGCCCGATGCCGGATCTGATACCTGGACTGTGATCACACCTTGAGCCAAAGGCAGAGGCTCAACCGCTGAGTCACTCTAGTGTCCTGGTTGTGTGTGGAGATTACTTAAAATTTAAAAAATTCTTTAAACAAATGATAAAAAGAAAAGAATATTTTCCTGCCTGTACAGAGAAGACTGTACAGGCAGGCCACCTATCATGTCCAGCCCCTTGCGTTGGGGACAAAGGGGGACATGGCCCCTGAATCATCTATTCTTCCCAACCTCAAGTCTTGCAACGGAAATGGAACTTGTGAGCATCGATCAAGGAAGAAAAGCTTGAAGTTAGAGGCAACTTGCATTAGATGAATCACGATGAGGCCTCCAGGGTTCCCACTGTTCTCAAATGTGCACCATGCACGTGCTGGTTCATGCAATGATTTTTAGGAGGTGGGGATGATATAGTAGTTGGGTATTTATTTCAGTGTGTATTGGAAAAAGTAACCAGCGCATCTTACCTATGACTTCAGGAATATTATTAATCAGGATAAGACATGATTTAATTTAGGGAAATTATTGGCTAATATTGGGTAGTTCTGTCACATATGCTAGAAATGGTAAAATGGCTCTTGAGTCACTGAAGTTTAGAAAATACTGGTAGGAGATGCTGGGATGGCCTGGCTGGGTGGAGCATGTGAGTCATGAGCTCAAGCCCCACATTGGGATAGAGATTATTTAAAAAAAAGTGATGCTTGGGTGACTCAGCAGTTGAGTGTCTGCCTTTGGCTCAGGGCACGGTCCCGGAGTCCCGGGATCAGATCCTGCTTTGGGCTCCCTGCATGGAGCCTGCTCCTCCCTCTTCCTATGTCTCTGCCTCTCTCTGTAAATAAATAAAATCTTAAAAAAAAACAAAACAAACAAAAAAACAGGAAAAGAAAATACTTGCCTAAGGGAATCCTAAAAGTTTATACCCTTTACAAAAAAAAACAAGTATGAGGCCTAACTCCTAGGATTTTAGTACCATTCGAGTGTTTCATGTTCAAGTTGCCAATATTCCTTATACATGAGATAAAATAGTGAGGAAAGCAGTAGAAGAGGCCTCATTTTTAGAGTCAGACAGAATTGGAGATGGAATATCATCCATTTCAATTGGCTCTGCCAACTTGGGCAATTTATCTGCAAGCTAATGATTCTTTAAAGCATCATTAATTCCAGGGGGCAGAGCAGCCCAGGTGGCTTGGCAGTTTGGCACCACCTTTGGCCCAGGGTGTGGTCCCAGGGTCCCGGGATTGAGTCCCTCATCGGGCTCCATGGAGCCTGCTTCTCCCTCTGCCTGTGTCTCTGCCTCTGTGTGTGAGTGTGTATGTGTCTCTCATGAATAAATGAATGACATCTTTTAAAAAAAAATTCCAGGGGCATTACTTTTCAGGGATCGTTGTGAGACGTAAGTGGCTGACACATTAAGCCCCTGGCAGGTGGTAGGCATACAAAGCTGAGTGCTTTCCTCCCTAGTGGGTTAGGTGTAAGGAGGGAGCACACCCGCTGCCAGACCCCAGTCCAAATTCAGCAAACACACACACACCTCCCATCCCCCCACTCCCCCCACGAGCTCTCATTGCACCTTGGTGTCAAGCACCAGTGCCCATGTTATTATTTAACATCCTTCCAACAGAATATAGATGCCATGGGAGGAGGGACCTGCTCATCTCACTCCCCTGCTGCGTGTCCTTTTCTATTACTGTCTGGTTTGTAGCCCTCAGTGAAGAGCTGTGGAAAGGGAGGTGGCCTGACTGTGAAGTGTCCCCCTGTTGCTGTTCTTTTGTCTCCTGGGCTCTGCATGGCAGTTACATGTGTGTTGGGGCCTCTCATCCCTTCATTTTTTTTCTTTCTTTTTTTTTCTTTTAAGATTTTATTTATTTATTCATGATGCGCGCACACACACACAAAGGCAGAGACATAGGCTGAGGGAGAAGCAGATTCTTTGCAGGGAGCCCAATGGGGGATTTGATCCCAGGACCCCAGCATCACACCCTGAGCTGAAGGTAGGCGCTCAATCTGTGAGCCAGCCGGGTGCCCCTGACGGTCCCTTCTTATGAAGAATCTCCATGAGGGAAAGAGAAAGGTGTCCTCTCCCTGGGCATCTATGGACAGTTTCAGTTGAAAGAAGGGTATTCCTGTCCTTCCCAGTCGAAAGCTGAGAGAAACTCATCCCATTCTCATAGAAAAAGTGATTCAGTTTCCAACTGGCTTGAAAGAGCCTGCTTAATTGAGTGTTGCAGATTTCCAGTGCTGACTTTTTCATTCTTTGTTTGCAAAGTTGTGACATACCAACAGTTTTTTAAAAATATGTATTCTTGGTAGGGAGGGGCAGAGGGAGAGAAACACAAGTAGACTCACCACTGAACAATTAGTCCAACCTAGCCCATGATATTATGACCCTGGGATCATGACCTGAGCTGAAATCAGGAGTCGGATGCTTAACCAGCTGAGTCACCCAGGGACTTCTACCAAGTGTTTTGTTATACATTGACATCCTGGCTCTTGTACAGATAACTGTACTTTATACCATGGGCCTATTTATTTGATTTCTCATGAAACTTTTTTCTTCTTTTCTCTTAGATTCTGAAATATGTGGAGTGCTTCACTGGACCCAATATTATGGCCATGCATACAATGCTGATAAACAAACCACCAGATTCCGGTAAAGGGCTCTTATTTCAAAGAGGAAAAAAAAAACCCAGGAAGTTTCAAACGTTCCAACTATAGCTGTGTGTATAACTGCTAAACTTTGGGTTTTTTTTTAAGATTTATTTATTTATTCATGATAGACACACAGATAGAGAGAGGCAGAGACACAGGAGGAGGGAGAAGCAGGCTCCATGCCGGGAACCCGATGCGGGACCCGATCCCGGGACTCCAGGACCCCGCCCTGGGCCAAAGGCAGGCGCTAAACCACTGAGCCACCCAGGGATCCCCAACTGTTAAACTTTGATAAATAAATATTTATATACTTTTATTCATGTCTCAAAACAGCACACATAATAGTGAAGTAGAATAGTTATTTCAGATATATTTTTTAAAGATTTTATTTATTTATTCATGAGAGAGAGAGAGGGATCCCTGGGTGGCTCAGTGGTTTGGTGCCTGCCTTTGGCCCAGGGCGTGATCCTGGAGTCCCGGGATCGAGTCCCACGTTGGGCTCCCTGCATGGAGCCTGCTTCTCCCCCTGCCTGTGTCTCTGCCTCTCTCTCTCTCTCTCTCTCTCTCTCTCTGTGTCTATCATGAATAAATAAATAAATCTTTTTTTTTTTTTTTTTTTTTTAAAGAAAGGCAGAGAGAGAAGCAGGCTCTATGCAGGGAACCCAACATGATATTATAATAGCAACCATCAGTTGCTATTATTATAACCATTACCTCTAAGCTTTGTTAACCATTCTCACCTATGATAGCATGAATTCTGCTTTCCTGATTGAAGACATTATTATTACTAACAAAATTAAAACTATATTTATAAATCACAAACTACAGTTGCTTTTAAAAATTCCTTGTGCTTGCTCAAATGTAGCTCCTAAGATCTTATTACCAAAGAAAGTGATTTGAGAGTTAAAACCCAGGAATGTGTACTTTAAAAAGATTCTGTGAAGCCCAATGCGAGACTTGAACTCATGACCCTGAGATCAAGCCTTGAGCTGAAATCAAGAGTCAAATGCCTAACTGAGCCAACCAGGTGCACCAAGGAATCTGCATTTTTTAAAAAAGATTTTACTTATTTATTCATGAGAGACACACAGAGAGAGAGAGAGAGAGAAAGACAGAGACAGAGACACAGGCAGAGGGAGATGCAGGGAGCCTGATGTGGGATTCGATAGTGGGACTCCAGGATCACACCCTGGGTGCGAGGGCAGGCGCCAAACCGCTGAGCCACCCAGGGATCCCCGGAATCTGCACTTTTGAAGCCACCCCAGCTCTTGGGCCATGCTGAGAAATTCTGCTCTACCTGTAATAAACTGATCCTTCAAAATTCTTTATCCTTTCCCACTTTTTCTGGAGAAAAAGAGCCAGGAGAACTTTATTTGACAGGCCTGTAGCTTAATTAACATCACCAAATCTTTCCTACTCTGGATGTCTTGTTTAGAGACGTCGGGTTGGGGATGGGGGAGCACCAGATTCAGAGTGGAAAATAGGGAGAAACATAAAAATGTCTGAGAGATCTCTGACTCTCCACAGTGATTGTACGCCAAGTGCATCTCATTCTGTGATGTACTTTTTGGAGACCTTTTATTAATTTAGTTAACTGATATTTTTTGTATCAGCCACTTAGAAGGCTGACTGGGAACCAACAATTTGGTTACTCTCTTCAATTACTCAAACTTTTTTTTTTTTTTTTGAATACTAGGTTCTATGCCCAAACCACAATTACAAAGGAATAAAACACAAAAGAATTCATGACATGAAAAAAAAAAAAAAAGGATTCATGACATGTATGAATTGCTAGTGAATGCTGTGTGTCAGTACGTCCTCGGCTCCCAGGAACCCAGAAAAAAAGTAGAGGATCTGGAGTCGCCCTGTGGATTTGATATTCAAATTTGATGCTTAGCTCTCTGGACTGATTTTCTGTAATGTTGTTTCACTTCTTTGGGTTTTGTAGGTTTTGCAGGCAAAAGAGATGAAATCTGAGATGCGAGTGTGTGTTAACAGCAGGATCTGTTTCAGGCAAGAAGACATCCCGCCATCCCTTGCATCAGGATCTGCTCTACTTCCCCTTCAGGCCCAGCAATAAAATTGTCTGTGCTTGGACAGCCATGGAGCACATCGACAGGAACAATGGCTGCCTGTGTGTGCTTCCAGGCACACACAAAGGCCCTCTGAAGCCACACGATTATCCCCAATGGGAGGTATGTCTCGTTAGAGGAGGAATCTTACCTTTTTATGTCGTTGTTTTCTTTTAAGATTTTATTTATTTGTTTGAGAGAGAAAGAGCACAAGCACGTGGGAGAGGAGTCGGGGAGAGACAGAGGGGAAGGGGAAGGGGCAAGCAGACTCTGCTGAGTCAGATAAGTGGCTTGAACTTCGCACCCTGAGATCATGACTGGAGTTGGCATCAAGACTTGGACCCCCAACTGACTGAAACATCCAGGCGCCCCTAGAGGAGAAATCTTAACCAGAATATATGTATTTTTAAAGTATAATCGCCATTTATTTTTTTTCTGAACACTTTTTCTTCAGTTGTTAAGGACCTAGCTCCTTGAGAGTAAGGCTGGAGGACAGAGAGGCTTGGATGGAGGTTTAATGAGGCAAGAAGGATACGGAAAATTACAATGAAGCAGATCTGGACTCAAAACAGAGCCACACAGGGGCACCTAGTGGCTCAGTGGTTGAGCATCTCCCTTTGGATCAGGGCGTGACCCTGGAGTCCTGGAATCGAGTTCCGCATCGGACACCCGCAGGGAGTCTGCTTCTCCCTTTGCCTGTGTCTCTGCCTCTCTCATGAATAAATAAAATATTAAACACACACACACACAATAAAATTAACATGTTGGGAAAAAAAAGGACTTAGCTCCTTACGTGGGCTTCGGTGAAGGTTGTAGGACAGCACCTGCAGGTCTAAATTGGGGTGGGGGTGTTTGGTCCTTCCATGCTTCACAAGAGCGATTCCTGACTACCTGCAGTGAATGGCACAACTCATACAATAATGTACTTTCACATACAGCTTGGGAAGCACATAGGCCTCCACTATGTTCAGAAGAATGAACTTCTTAATGACCTTGTCCTTGGGCACACAATGGGTGCAGTTGGTGTAGCGGATAGGCTGCATGTGGCCACGGCATTTTTTGGCACGACCATTATTTGTTCTTTTCTTAGCCATCTTGGGCACGGGACCAAGAGCCAGAATATTTTTTGTTTTGATTTCAATCAGTATCCATAAAGAGCTTTAACATTGAGATGGCATTTCCTTCGTAATAAAACATCGTTATAGGATTTGGAATTAGAATCAAGGAAGATTCAAGGATGTCAGGTAAAATAACCATTTTTCCTTCATGAAGTGTTGGAAAGCTGATCAGTGTAGGGAGCTTTGGTAGGTGCTGTATAGGATCTGAGATTATCAAGCCTAATTGCAGAAGTAAGACAAACACTTGCAATACCACAATCCAACGTCAAGTGCCAAGTACTTGTTACGCACCCTTCATGAATGCATTATATAACAGGAAGTTAGTACTTGACTCTGGGGAAGCATGAGTAGTATTCCATTGCATGACTGTTGCATGGTGTATGGATAGAGCTAGTGATGTTGGAAGAGTACAGAAAGCTTTTGAGCCCATGAATGGTGAGATCAAATTCGTTCTTCAAGAATGATAATCTAGAGGCCTAGAGAAGAATATACTGGAGGTGAGAGTCCAGAGGCAGAGAAACCAGAGAGGAGGTGATAAGTGTTTTAGGTATGAGACAATAAGGTCTTGAAACCCCATAATGATGGTCAGAATGGGAAGAGCATGGGTTGTTAAGGCAGGAAGAATGAATGTGGTTTGTAGGAAATAAAGAATATGGCTTTCAGGCCTTCTGTCTCATTAGTTAGATTCTTGCACTGAAGATTAGTGCCAAAGAAAATATTGGAGTCTGGATTCTGATATAAAATCTGAAACTAAAAAAAAAAAAAAAAGTCTGAAACTATAAGATTCATCAATTAAATTGAGGTTTAGGGAAAGTTTGATGCGGACAACAGAAGTGGGCTGTGGCTGACTTAAGGCAAGGGGAGTGTTTTGGAGGGTAGCAGGTATCTGCTGAGTCCATGGAAAGGCTGGCTAGCTCGGATGAACAGGAAAGTGGAGGTCATGTTCAGTGGGAACTGAACCTGGTGGGAGCAACTGAACCTTGACCATAACCAGTGCCTTCCATCCTCTGCTCAGATCCAAAGTGACCACAGAGGAAGGTCAGATTGACTTAGATCATGTATCCACCCTGGCCAGGAGAGAAGTGCACTGGATCAAAGCCCCAGTGAAGTCCAGCAGGAAAGCAGTCCTTTCCCCAGGAGAATGTGGCATAACCTCAGGAAGAGGAATGTGATGCCGTCCTCCCCCCATAACCATTACTTAATGTAATAACTGATTTTGAAATAGTTATTTAAAAAAACACAATGTTTTCCTTTTTTTTTTTTTTTTTTTAAAGAACTTATTTATTCATGAGAGACGCACAGAGAGAGAGACAGAGGCAGAGACACAGGCAGAGGAAGAAGCACGCTCCATGCAGGGAGCCCAATGTGGAACTCGATCCTGGAACTCCAGGACCACGCCTTGGGCCAAAGGCAGGCGCTAAACCGCTGGGCCATCGAGGGATCCCCAAAGTTTTTCTTCTTAATTATGGATGTGACATCAGTGCTTTCTGAGCTGAGAAAAATAGAGATTTACTCTCTGCTGGTTTGGGAGAACAGTTTGCTTCTTAGAGGTACTCTTGAGTTATAGAAGAATGGTTCAGGCAAAGTTCTAGGTGAGGAGAATATCATACTGGGAAAGAGAGGATCCCTGGGTGGCTCAGTGATTTAGTGCCTGCCTTTGGACTAAGCAGGGCCTGACCCTGGGGTCCCGGGATCGAGACCCACATCGGGCTCCCTGCATGGAGCCTGCTTCTCCCTCTGCCTGGGTCTCTGCCTCTCTCTGTGTCTCTCATGATTAAATAAGTAAAATCTTTACAAAAATATATCATCCTGGGAAACGATGATTATACATTCAGGCTTGAAAGGCGACTTCCATGTTAACTACAAAATGCAACGTTGATCTAGATCCTCATTTATAATTCAGTTATGAAGGGTAAGAAGAAATTTCAGCATCTTCCTTTGCCTCCCTAAATCCATGATTTTAATATCATAATGTGACTTTCACAGCCACACATCTGAGAAGCTTTTGTATATTTGCAGTACCTGTTAAGAATCTATTTATCTTTTTCTCTTGGAAGAACTTAGGAAACCTTTGCTTTTCCTAATGAGTCATTGATAAAATTTTTAGTCATTGAGTTCCTCAAATACAGAGTTGGGTTCTCTTATGTGTTCTAGGGGGGCGTGAACTTAATGTTCTATGGGATCCAGGACTATGATGAAAAAACCCCCCGCGTGCACCTCGTGATGGAGAAAGGAGACACCGTTTTCTTTCATCCTTTGCTCATCCACGGATCAGGCTGGAACAGAACTCAAGGATACCGCAAGGTATGCATTACATCACCGTGCTTTCCAAAGACGAATAGGTTAGAAGCAAAAATGTCAAGATATGTGAAACTTTATGAGATTTGTGATGTTTAACTAAACTGCTCTTGCTCTGGGGCAGCACCGGTGGCACAGCTGTTTAGCGCCGCCTGCAGCCTGGGGTGTGATCCTGGAGTCCCAGGATCGAGTTCCACGTCAGGCTCCCTGCATGGAGCCTGCTTCTCCCTCTGCCTGTGTGTCTGCCCCTCTCTCTCTCTCTCTCTCTCTCTCTCTCAATAAATAAATAAATAAATAAATAAATAAATAAATAAATCTTAA
Source organism: Canis lupus dingo (assembly GCF_003254725.2). Taxonomy (NCBI): domain Eukaryota; kingdom Metazoa; phylum Chordata; class Mammalia; order Carnivora; family Canidae; genus Canis; species Canis lupus. The sequence continues at coordinate 21,752,836 of NC_064244.1, forward strand.
AAAAAATAAAAATAAACTGCTCTTGCTCTGGTTTATTTACCAGGGAATATATTTGATACCTCATGCTTTTTTGCTAAGTTATCAGTAGGAGGCCATGAGACCTCAGTTTCCCAATCCTACTGATCCTGAATTAGGAACATTCATAGAATTGCTTCAGAGAAAGAACATACTTGGTAGCCCACAGCCTGTGCTTTTGGAGACAGAAACAATGGCTGATGTACTAAAATCTTAAAATGGGAAATGGATAAAGGAACCATTTATGACGGCAGTTTATAATAGCTTTGATATTGAATTGGCTGCCCAGAAATAAGATTTAGCAGTGATTCATGTTTTTTGCCCCTTAGCTATGAATATATTAAAAACCTATTGATTTCATTGCTTACATTAAGATTTGACAAATTTCCCATATTCCCAGATTTCTCTCTTCTCAAATATTTAGCAGATCTCACAGCACTGTGGACTGACATTACCCACATTACATGGCTCTTATTACGATATATTGGGGTTTTTTGGGGTTGAGTGAAGCGTGCCAGTTTGTCACACCAACACACCCATTGTCTCCCTAGGTGCAGGGTAGGCTACCAGGTTTCATCTTCCGTTCATTCATATTTCCACCAGGTCAACAGGGCCAGGATGAGGGTGAGGCAAGAAAGCCCTCTCCTCCAGGGAAAATATAACGGGGTTAGGAGGATGGTGCTAAAAAACCTCAACAATCAAGTTAAATGATAGTTTAAGGCAGTATTTAGAAAATCAAAATCAATGCAAAAAATATCTGTGATGAACACAATGCCAAAATTTTTTTAATGCCAAAATTTTAAATACTTATATTTAAATACTTATATTTTAAATACTTATATTTATACTTTAAATACTTATATTAGTTTCTTAGATCAGACTCCCCACCAGCATGACCCTCAGAACTGTACAAGCAGGGGTACAGCCACAAGGACATAAATAATGTGAATGTTTTTGGGATTCATGAATTTGGGCCTTTTATCATGTATCCTTGGTGTCAAAATTCAATTTGATATGAAAATGGAATTTTATGTGTATGTGTGTGTAAAAACAGGATGCTAAGACAAATAGTCTGAAAGTCTGTATGAGTTAGAAAATTATATTACTTTTTTTTTGAAAGATTTTATTTATTTATTCATGAGAGACACAGAGAGAGAGAGAGAAGCTTAGACACAGGCAGAGGGACAAGCAGGCTCCATGCAGGGAGCCTGATGTGGGACTTGATCCCAGGTCTCCAGGATCACGCCCTGGGCTGAAGGCGGGGGCGCTGAACCGCTGAGCCACCCAGGGATCCCCTTATATTACTATCTATATGATCAGGATTATAAACTGTGTAGGATAACTACATACCGAAAGATCTCATGTCAAAACCTGAAAATATAGTATACAGTGATTCCTGTATGAAACTAAAAGGTAAATAATAAGAAAACCAAGTAATGTGAATGATAATATCCTAACTTTGCAATTTTCAACTACTTTATTTGAAAAAAGATGGACCCTTACAAAAAAAAAATTAAAAACACATATAGGTAATGTACTTATCCCCTCTGGCCTCAGGTGTCACTACTCCTTGGTGTGTGTGGGGGCTTCCATGGGAAATGGAGTTTGTGACTCCACTGTCTAGAAATTTCATGTTGTGAGCAAAGCAGGCAGCTCTTCTGAGAAGTGAGGTCACCTCAAGAGAACTAACATGCGACTAGGAAAGTGAGTTTTAAGTTTATCTGCTGATAACCTTTTTAAGAATGGGGAGAACCAAGTAACCTCCTCTTACCTTCAGAAGGAAACAAGATGAGTGCCGTATATGAATGCTATTGGACTTCAAATGTTCTTTTGATTTGACAGGAGTGGGTGTGTATATTATTTTCCTTCGCAAGGTATTTTGTGTGTTTTTTTCTTGATCTTTAGACATTAAAATAACAAAGCACCACAAACTCAGCTGAGTAACTAACTTCTGTGACTAAGAAGAGGATGAAGAACCCTGGAACCCATTCCTGTTTAGGACTCGAGGACATGCACTCGCTAGATAAATCACATGTTAAAAATTAAAGTCCTCTTACTCTTGTCATTATGTTCTCTGCCCATTTTGAAAACAAGTATCCCAGGGAGTTTAAAACCTCTTGGAATTTCTCAGTCAGCCTTTAGCTGTACCTGGGGGGAGATAAGATATTGAACCCCAAAGAGACTAATCCAAGACACGATGGAACATTCTGGAAATCAAATGCTAGTGAACTAGCTGATGTTCTAAAAGAAGTCTTTCTGTTTGGTTGTTGCTGTTAACAGATATTTTTCTCCCCCAATATTAATCATTTCACCCTGCACAGGCAATTTCCTGCCATTTCGCCAGTGCTGACTGCCACTACATCGATGTGAAAGGCACCAGTCAAGATGTCACTGAGAGGGATATTGTAGGGATTGGACATAAATTATATGGAATTCCGAAAGACACCAGCCTGAAGGTATGTTTGGGTGAGATGACAGGTTAAACTTCTTTTCTCCTTCAGATACTTGATAATTCTCATATCTGGTTTACTTTTAAAGGATATTATTTATTCACTTGAGGGAGAGAGAGAATATGAATGTGGGGGGTAAGGACTGAGGGGAGGGTGAAGCAGAGTCTACTCTGAGCAGGGAGCCTGATGATGAGCATAATTCCAGGACCTTGAGAAAAAAGGGTAGACCCTTAATTGAGTCACCCAGGCACTCTAGCTACCTGGTTTAATTTGGAAGCATAATGTGCATTGTTTAGAGCACCGTGCAGAAGCCTTGCTGAGATCCACTGAGAATTTCAGCTAATACTTGCTTCCCCCACGTGGGGCACCTGAGCATCCCAGACTTCTTTATGTCTTTTGGCCGCCCTGTGCTGTGTAGGCTATCCTGTTCCAGGACAGGCAGGTAGGAAAGGAAACAGCAGATCTGGAGGAGAGCAAGTGAGCAACAAAAGCCACCTTCTGAATGCACATAAGGAAAGTTAAAGGTTTGGGGTGTTACCCATAGGCCTCCCTTAATTTCTCTACAACAGAGTATTTACATATATGCAGATCCAATAACTGTCCCAGAAGCAATTCTCAAGCAGGTTTCTGGGTGGGTCAGTTAGCATCTGGGGTTCCACGGAGCTGATGGCAGAAACCACTGATGCTTATCAAGAGGGGACATGAGACATTATTTCATATGCTTTGCTACTTAATACACAACACTTGTAAAGTAGTTGCGTGTAGCTAGTGGGCATTCAGTGCTGCTGATGATCCCCAGACAAATTACAGTCAAGCCAAAGAAATAGACATATTTGCCTGGTAGACAAAGACATTTTAGCCTCCGAACCAAGAGGCTGATCCTATGTTTCAATTTGCAGGAATCACCAATATATGTTTTCCTAGGGGGTGACAGGACCTCCACGTAGACTGAATGTAATGATAACTCGGCCCCTCTAGTACTGTGAAGAGTACCGCACACCAGCACTACGCTACTGGGCCACTGGGAATCACCTTCTGAAAGTCATTCCCAGCTGAAGAATCTTACTTCCCCCTTGGCCCCTTCTCCCTTTAGAACCTATGAATCTATCCCATATCAGAAGAGGCTCTCATTTCACATTTGCCAATGGTGGGAAGTCTTGTCCTTCTCTCTTTGCCCAGTTTTTATTTTTTATTTTATTTTATTTTTTTAAAAGATTTATTTATGTATTCATGAGAGAGAGAGAGAGGCAGAGACACAGGCAGAGGGAGAAGCAGGCTCCATGCACCGGAAGCCCGATGTGGGACTCGATCCTGGGTCTCCAGGATCGCGCCCTGGGCCAAAGGCAGGCGCTAAACTGCTGCGCCACCCAGGGATCCCCTACCCAGTTTTTAAAACGCTTTTATGAAGGCATCCTATTTTGTCAAGTGGGGCTTCCGGGCAACACACTGATTCTTGCAGCAGAAAAAAAAGCATATATTGGTTGGCAGATTGTCAGGGTTGTAAATGAATGAACTGCCTCCAGTATTTATTTCAATTATTTGAGAGAGAGAGAGAGAGAGAGAGAGAGAACGTGAGCAGGAGGTGGGGGTACGGGCAGAAGGAGAGGGAGGGAATCTCCAGCAGATTCCCCACTGAGCCAGGACCCCAACACGGAGTCCATCCCACCACCCTGAGATGAGTTGGGCTCTTAACTGACTGAGCAACCCAGGTGCCCCTCCCTCCCCGCTCTAAGGAAAAAATGAAAAGTCCAAGAGGCTACCAGAAGTGATGCAGGTGACAGAGCTACATTTCAGAGTCAGGTTGAATTCTGAAATTAAGCATTCCACCAGACCTTGCTGCCTGTCAAAAATAAACAAGAAACCAGAAAGCTTGTTGAATCAAAAGTCTGTTGTTTGATTAAGAATAAAGCAATAATACCAAATCAACCCAATACCAAATCATGACCTGATTTTCACTGAGGAGCAGATCACTCTAGATGAGGCAGCGAGTGGCTAAAGGAAAGCCAGACAAGGAGTACAGGTCTTCTTGACCAAACAGCATGCTAAGCCTGTTGTGGACACCTGTAGTCAAGAGGAGCACCAATTGGCACAGGCTGACTGGCGTCTGGCTCTCTCAGTTTGTTCAATGCGATTTTATTTTATTTTGCTTTATTTTATTTTAAAGATTTTATTTATTTATTCATGAGAGACACAGAGAGGTGGAGACATAGAGAGAGATGCACGGTCCCTTTGGGGTACCTGATGAGGGACTTCATCCCATACCCAGGATCATTACCTGAGACAAAGGCAGATGCTAAACCACTGGGCACCTTGGCACCCCTGTTCAACATGATTTTAGATCGTAAAATCTAAATTAGATCGTACTGACAAGTAAATTATTGGGAGTCTTAGAATATGGTTTATTTACTGATTGGATCATTGTGGAGAATTTTTCTATTTAACTATTGGTAGATGCTAGAAATCTACCTTGTCTTATGCTGAGCACATTCCCAGTGTTCCACGGACTCACTGTATTTGGCTTTATTTCCAGGAGGTGTCTAGATATCGAGCCCGGCTGGTGAAAGGAAGAAGGATCAACCTTTGAAGTAGCTGCCTCCTGGAGCTCTTTGAGACAAAAACCAAAAGGAATCAAGATGCCTGTGGAACATGTTTTATTAATGAGCTGTCCTAATCTTTCCTGTCACTTGTTATGAAGATCACAACGCACTTACAGGGAACTTTATGGGATCTGGTTAGCTCTGGGTGAGGGGCTGTTGCTTTAATGGATGAACAGGTGTAACAGTGGCCTATTACTATTGTCAGGAATACTACTTTGCACCTAATAAAGGTCACTGATGTCTAATTTAAGTGTGTTCAGTTACTTTCATTCAGTTAGCTCTTTGCCCAAGCAAGAAGGAATGCTTTGAAACTCAGGGTCTGCTGACTTTTTTGCATCCCTCTTCTGGAAATCCCACCACCCACTGATTTCATGGCATGAGAGACTTCTCAGATCTAGACACTATCCTCTACACATACGTTTAATGAACGGTATTGTGGAGTGAGGACAAAGGTGGATGCTCATGCTCTGACACAGGAGTCCTTGCATGACTTCTCCAACCCAGCCAGCCTCCTTAAAAAAACACAGGATCTTTCCAAATCCCTTTCTCTCTTGCTGAAGAAGGAAGACAAAGGTGACTCCCACTGCTAGTTTTTATTGAGTTAGGCAGCTGAAAACCCTCAGCATTTATGAATGAAACCTAAACTCTCTCAAGGTACAGAGAAATTGTTAGTTTTGATTTCTAATGGGCACAAACTGGGGAAATTTGTTTTATTTCATTTTAAGAGTATTTATTTACGTTACGGAGAGAAAGCACAGGCAGCAGCGATTTGGAGGGGCAGAGGGGAGGGAGAAGCAGACTCCCTGCTGGGCAGGGAACCTGAGGCGGGGGGCTCAACCCCAGGACTCTTAAATCAGGACCTGAGCCTAAGGCAGAGATGCTTAACCCACTGAGCCACCCAGGTGCTCCTCTCCTCACCTTCAGACATGAACCTTACAATGTTTATTTGTTCAGTTTAGTGGAAGGATAGTCACATAGAATAAACTAGGGAAATCTATGAAGGAAACAGTGATGGCTCAAGTGTGGGCTCAGCCATTCTCTGCTGGGTGACCTTGGACCAGTTACTGAGCCCAGGGGTCCAGGCCACCTGCTCTGGGCAGCAGGAATGCTGATAAAGGTCTTGGGGCTTCCAGCCCCTCCTCAGGACTTTGTGAATTGAAATGATGGAAGCAAGGGCGCATACCTGTCATCAGCTCTGTGTGTCTTCCCGGATGAGGGCTAATCCAGGGCCAACTGTGGGTTCCAGAAAATGCTGACTCTGAAATTTAATTTTATTTGCCTTAATTCATATAGTAGGTAGCTTACCCCCACTTCGGGGGCTGTGTCTCCAAACAGCTTCCATCCTCCACAATTCCAGTAAGTAGATCTAATGGTCGTTAAATACCATACGATATATATACAGCTTTTTCTAGTGGGAATTAAGATATAAAATACAACATATCATGTTGTCCGGTGAATTTATTACACAGGGGGTGGGGCGCTTGGGTGGCTCAGTGTGTTAAGCATCTGACTCTTGATTTCTGCTCAGGTCATGGTCTCAGGATAATGGAATGGAGCCCCATGGAGGGCTCTGTACACAGCAGGGAGTCTGCTTGCCCCTTTCCGTCTCTGCTCACCCTGCCCTGCCTGTCCTCCCTCCCTCCATCCCTAAAGAGAATAAATAAAATTAAAAATATAATTCATGGGGCAGCTTGGGTGGCTCTGTGGTTTAGAGCCTTCCTTCAGCCCAGGGCCTGATCCTGGAGACCTGGGATCGAGTCCTGCGTCGGGCTCCCTGCATGGAGCCTGCTTCTCCCTCTGCCTGTCTGTCTGTCTGTCTGTCTGTCTCTCTCTCTCTCGTAAATAAATAAATAAATAAATAAATAAATAAATAAATAAATAAATAAATAAAATATTTTAAAAAAATAATTCATTATAAAAATCCTCTGTTGCCTGGACTTGTTCTAATTAAACCTAGGGAAAATGTTGAAGACCTTGACTTAATTTTTATATGTATTTTAACATTTAGAAAGGCAAAAAATTTTAGAAGTGTATAATCTGATTAATTCTTTTTAAAGATTATTTATTTTTTTATTCATCAGAGAGACAGAGAGACAGAGAGGCAGAGACACAGGCAGAGGGAGAAGCAGGCTCCATGCAGGGAGCCTGATCCGGACTGAATCCCGGAACTCCAGGATCATGCCCTGGGTGGAAGCAGGTGCTAAGCACTGAGCCACCCAGGGATCCCCTACCCCGGTTATTTCACATTCAGGCATGTTACACCTCATTGAAGTTAGCCCTTAGTGTGTGGTCATACTGCTCTATTAGGTAGTATCTTTGGTTTATCTTAAATTATCTTTGTAGGAGAAGACATGATATCCATGGAATATTATCATAGAGCCACAATTCTGATGTAAATTAATGGATGGGATGCTCTGAGTTGTGCATAAACTGACTTGGATTTTTCAACTTTGATTTCTTCTGAGAATGTATGATTTTTTTTTGAGAATGTATGATTTAATATAAAACATAAAATCTGTTATATTTAAAATAAAATTAAAATATAAAATCTACTGGATTTGATTCCCACCTAAAAAACCATACTTATTCCTTACAAAACAAATTACAAAATCAGAGAAATAAAAGGAATTTTAAAAAATCATTCATAATTCCATTACATAAGGCAATCACTTAAAAAACATGTTTTTAAAAAAATTTCTCTTCATTAATTTCAAGTAGTGTCTTGGTTTTGTGCAAATCTAAGTATATTTTACTATTATAAGCACTGTCCATGCTATTAAGTCCTTCATTTTTTTTAAAGATTTATTTATTTTTTTATTTTTTATTTTTTTTAATTTTTTTTATTATTTTTTTTTAATTATTTATTTACGATAGTCACAGAGAGAGAGAGAGAGAGAGGCAGAGACACAGGCAGAGGGAGAAGCAGGCTCCATGCACCGGGAGCCCGACGTGGGATTCGATCCCAGGTCTCCAGGATCGCGCCCTGAGCCAAAGACAGGCGCCAAACCGCTGCGCCACCCAGGGATCCCTTAAAGATTTATTTAATTAAGAGAGAGAAAGCATAAGGGGTAGTGAGTGAGAGAGGGACAGAGGGAGAGAATCTCAAGCAGATTCCCCACTGAGGCCATAGTAAGCCATGGGCTCAATCTCAGGACCCATGAGATCATGACCTGATGTGAAATTACCAGTTTGCACCTAACCGACTAAGCCACCCCAGGGCACATGCTCTTCACTTTTAAAGCCCGAGTCCTATCTATCCCATTGAGTGGACATAAGTAATTAATTATTCTTCTATTTTTTGGTGACAGTAGTTAATGTTTTGGATTTAGACCTTTTCTAAATACATGTTGAGTTTAGGGGTTCCTGGCTTGCTCAGTCAGAAGAGCACATGACTCTTGATCTTGGGGTTATGAGTTCGAACTCCATATGGGATATGGATATAGGGATTACTTTTAAAAAAATGAACAAACTTAAAAGAAACCATTAGACATTAAATAAAAAGGTTCAGATATTTTCTTAGAGTAAATAAAAAATAGAAATGCCGGATGGAAGAGTAGTAGAAACATTTCTCAGGTTCTTGATACATAGTGTTGGGTTGTGATTTTTCAGTTGGACTTATTTGAAAGTTTTCTTTCCTTTAGGTATACTCAGGATAATGATGTCCTAAGCCTAGAGGTCAACTTGGTGCAGAGACACCATCTGCTCAATCTTTGTGGATCTTTCCACAGAACTGGCCAGGCAGGTGCCTGGAGCCTGCAGTAATGACATCATCTGCCAATTTCATTTCCTAGGGACCAGTTTGAAAGGATCTGCAGAGGGGAGGTGAAACCAAAACAAATGATAATAATGAGAGATGTGTCCATTGCAAAATCAGAATATATTCCAAGTGAAAGGATGATTTCAAAGATCCAAGACTTCCAAGAAGACAAGGAACTCTTCAGATACTGCACTCTCCCTGAGGTTGGAGAACCTTCCTGTGTTTTCTTTGTTTTTAGGTTAACAGCCCACCGACATGCCTGCCCCAGGAATTGCTGCTTTTCCTTTCTCTGAGCCCCTCTCTGGTGGTTGTAGAGCAGTGGTTCTCAGTTGGAGGAGCACATCTGGTGGCGCCTGGAGCCCTGTAGGGTTGTCACAAGGTTTGGTCTGTAGAGCCTGGGCATGCCGCTAATGGAGCCCAGGGAGCCTATAATGCACAGAACAGCCCCTCCCCCCAATTAATGAATTATCCGGCCCCAAATGTCAATACTGGCCAGGTGGAGATACCCTGCTCTGGCGCTTGGTAATTAACCTGGTGGAGAAGGGCGGGAATTCTGCAGTGGAGAGGGGGAGCCTCTCTCACACTGAATATGGGCATATCAACAGGAGTCACATTGCAGATCCCACTCACTATACATCCATTTATTGTTGCTTTTGTTTCTGTGAATCTGGTAGTAGAGGTTTAAGTAGGTCTTTAGAGTTAAACTTGTCTAAAAAATTCTCATTCTTTAAGCATAAATCATGTTTATAAAGTTATCCACATAATATAGAACATGTAAAGTGAAGTCTCCCAACGTTCAGCCCCACTCACTGCCAAGCTTTTAGGTGTATTCAACTAGAATTCTTTCATGGCCATGAAAATGCATACGTAACCCCCCACGTTTTGTGTATCACGGGAACAAACTGGTTGTCACCGAGTCTTGTCCACTTATAATAGATCTCAGACATCTTTCCATATCACTTACATATTATCACTTATGTATCTATATCATACTTGCAAATTTCTGCATAAATATATGACAGTTTATGGATAATTTATTTAGAATGGTTTTAGATTGTTTATTGTTTTTTAAAGATTTTATTTTTTCATGAGACACAGAGACAGGCAGAGACATAGGCAGATTGAGAATAAGCTACCTGTGGGAAGCCTGATGTAAGACTTGATTCCAGGACCCCAGGACCATGACCTGAGTCAAAGACAGACACTCAACACTGAGCCACTCATGTGTCCCTTGACACATGGCACACTTTTTTTTAAGGGGCACTTTGCATATAGAACATTTTGGAAATTATAACCCCAAATGCTAGTAGATAATTTGACTTAATGGGAACCTGGCTGCTTTAGTTGGTAGAGCATGGGGGATCTTTTAGTTTTTAAGAGGTATGCACTTTTTTTTTTAAGATTTATGCATTTATTTTTGGCATGAGAAGGGGACAAGGCACAGGTTGAGGTAGAGGGAGAATCCTCAGGCAGACTCCCTGCTGAGTGCAGAGGACGACACAGTGCTGGATCCTTAGACCAAGATCATAACCTGAGCCCCAACCCAGAGGTGGACATTTAACCAAGTGAGATACTCAGGATATTCATGAGATATTCATGAGAGACGCAGAGAGAGAGGCAGAGACAGAGGCAGAGGCAGGCTCTTCACATGGAGCCTGCGCAGGACTTGATCTCTGGACTGGGATCATGCCCTGAGCCAAAGGCAGATGCTCAATCGCTGAGCCACCCCGGTGTCCCAGTTGCATGTGGAGATTATTTAAAATTTAGAAAAAAAAATACTTAAATAAATAATTAAAAAAAGGAAGAAAATTGTCCTCATGAGAAAAGACTGTACAGGCAGGCCACCTATCATGTCCAGCCCCTTGGGTTGGGGACAAAGGGGGACATGGCCCCTGAATCATCTATTCTTCCCAACCTCAAGTCTTGCAATAGAAATGGAACTTGTGAGCATCGATCAAGGAGGAAAAGCTTGAAGTTAGAGGTAACTTGTGTTAGATGAATCACGATGAGGCCTCCAGGGTTCCCACCTTTTGTGTAACACGGGAACAAACTGGTTGTCACTGTGTTTTGTCCACTTATAATAGACCTCAGACATCTTCCCATATGACTTACATATTATCACGTGTATCTATATCTATATCATACTTGCAAACTTCTGCATAGCATCCCATTGTGTCAATGTACCACAGTTTATGAACCATTTATTTCAAATGCTTTTAGTTTTATTTTTATTATTTTTTAAAGATTTTATTTATTTATTCATGAGAGACACAGAGAGAGAGGCAGAGACATAGGCAGAGGGAGAAGCAGACTCCTCACACAGAGCCCGATGCCGGACTTGTTACCTGGACTGTGATCACACCCTGAGCCAAAGGCAGAGGCTCAACCCTGAGCCACCCAAGAGTCCCGGTTGTGTGTGGATATTACTTAAAATTTAAAAAGATCTTTAAACAAATGTTAAAAAAAAAGAAAGAATATTTTCCTCATGAGAGAAGACTGTACAGGCAGGCCACCTATCATGTCCAGCCCCTTGGGTTGGGGACAAAGGGGGACAAGGTCCCTGAATCATCTATTCTTCCCAACCTCAAGTCTTGCAATGGAAATGGAACTTGTGAGCATCAATCAAGGAGGAAAAGCTTGAAGTTAGAGGCAACTTGTGTTGCCTGAGGCCCTGGGTACCCGGAGGCCTCCAGGGTTCCCACTGTTCTCAAGTGTGCACCATGCACCTACTGGTTCATGCAATGACTTTTAGGAGGTGGGTACGATATAGTAGTTGGGTATTTATTTCAATATGTATTGGAAAAAGTAGCTGGTGCATCAAACCTATGACTTCAGGAATATTATTAATCAGGATAAGACATGAGTTAATTTAGGAAAATTATTGACTAATATTGGGCAGTTAGCAACATATGCTAGAAATGGTAAAATGTCTCTTGAGTCACTGAAGTTTAGAAAATACTGGTAGGAGATGCTGGGCAGGCATGGCCCGATGGAGCATGTGAGTCTTGATCTCAGAGTCGTGGGCTCAAGCGATAGAGATTACTTAAAACCAGGAAACAGGAAAGGAAAGTATATGAAGAAATATATTTGAGGAATATATTCTTCAAAGAAAATATCACAAGAAAATATAAAAGATGACACCCTTTATAAAAAAAAAAACAAATATGAGCCCCGACTCCTAGGATTTGGGACCATTTCGAGTGTTTCATGCTCAAATTGCCAATATGGCTTATACGGGAGATCAAGTAGTGAGAAAGCAGTAGAAGAGGCTTCATTTTTTGAAGTCAGACAGAACTGGAGATGGAATACCGTCCTTTTCGTTGAAATTGCTCTGCCACCTTGGGCACTTTATTATCTGCAGGATAATGATCATTTAAAGGATCTTTAATTCCTGGGGGCATTACTTTTCAGGGATTGTTGTGAGACTTAAGTGGCTGACACATAAAGCGCCTGGCAGGTGGTAGGCATGCAAAGCTGAGTGCTTTCCTCCCTAGTGGGTTAGATGTAGGAGGGAGCACACCCGCTGCCAGACCTTTGGCCAAATTCAGCCTCCCCACCCCGCCTCTGCTTCCTCATACTCTGTAACTGCACCTTGCTGTCAAGCACCAGTGCCCATGTCATTATTTAACATCCTTCCAACAGAATATAGATGCCATGGGAGGAGGGACCTGTTCATCTCACTCCCTGCTGCGTGTCCTTTTCTATCACTGTCTGGTTTGTAGCCCTCAGTGAAGAGCTGTGGAAAGGGAGGTGGCCTGACTGTGAAGTGTCCCCCTGTTGCTGTTCTCTTGTCCCCTGGGCTCTGCATGGCAGCTGCACGTTATTGGGGCCTCTCATGGTCCTTTCATTTATTATTCTCTTTAATGATTCTACTTATTTGAGAGAGAAAGTGAGTGAGATCAAGAGAGATCATGAGTGGCAGGGAGGGGCAGAGGGAGAGGGAGAAGCTGACACCTCTCTGAGCAGGGAGCTGGACATGGGGATCATGACCTGAACTGAAGGCAGATGCTTAACTGACTGAGCTGCAATGGTGTCCCCCTACCACCTTTTTAAAAAGTGACTTCTACACTCTAGGAGTAGCTTGCAGTCACGACCCCGAGATCAACAGGTTCATGTTCTAGTGATTGAGCCAGCCAGGTGCCCCTCGTGGTCCCTTCTTATGAAGAGTCTCCGTGAGGGGAAGAGGAAGGTGCCTTCTCCCTGGGCATCTATGGACAGTGTCAGGTGAAAGGAGGGTATTCCTGCCCTTCCCAGTCGAAAGCTGAGAGAAACTCTTCGCATTCTCATAGAAAATGGGGTTTGGTTTCCAACTGGCTTAAAAAGCCTGTTTAAGGGCAGCCCCGGTGGCCCAGCAGTTTAGCGCTGCCTTTGGCCCAGGGTGTGATCCTGGAGACCTGGGATCGAGTCCCAAGTCGGGCTCTTGGCATGGAACCTGCTTCTCCCTCGACCTGTGTCTCTGCCTCGCTTTCTCTATATCTCTCATGAATAAATAAATAAAATCTTTAAAAAAAAAAAAACCTGTTTAATTCAGAGTGTTACAGATTTCCAGTGCTGAGTTTTTCATTCTTTGTTTGCAACGTTGGGAAATACCAACTTTTTTTTTTTCCTTTAAATAATTGTTTGATAGAGAGGGAGAGGCAGAAGGAGAAAACCTGAAGTAGACCCATTACTGTGCAAGGACCCCAAGGCAGACCTGTATCCTATGACCCTGAGAACATGACCTGAGCTGAAATCAGGAGTTGGATGCTTAAGCAACAGACTCACCCAGGCACTTCTACCAAGTGTTTTGTATAACTATGTGCATTTTGACTCTTGTACAAATAAGTGTACATTGTACTACGTGGTTGTTTATTTGATTTCTCATGCAACTCTTTACTCTTAGATTCTGAAATATGTGGAGTGCTTCACTGGACCCAATATTATGGCCATGCATGCAATGCTTATAAACAAACCTCCAGATTCTGGTAAAGTGGTTTTATTTGTTAAGTAGAAGCCAAAAAAAAAAAAAAAATAGAGAAAGGTAAAGTAAGAAAAAGTTTCAAGGATTCAAAGGATCGCTTTGTGTATAACTGCTGAATATTAAAAAACAAATGTGGGGACGCCTGGGTGGCCCAGTGGTTGAGGGTCTGCCTTTGGCTCAGGTGGTGATCCTTGGGTCCTGGGATCTAGTCGTACATCAGGCTCCTCGCAGGGAGCCTGCTTCTCTCTCTGCCTGTGTCTGTGACTCTCATGAATAAATAATAAGATCTTTAAAAACATAAAATAAGGGCAGCCCAGGTGGTTCAGCGGTTGGCGCCACCTTCACCCCAGGGTGTGATCCTGGAGACCAGTGATCCAGTCCCATGTCAGGCTCCCTGCATAGAGCCTGCTTCTCCCTCTGCCTGTGTCTCTGCCTCTCTCTCACTCTCTGTGTCTCTCATGAATAAATAAATAAAATCTTTAAAAAAAATGTGTATATACTTTTAAGTCTTAAAACAGTATGTAAAAAAAAACCAGTATGTATCATAAGAATCGTGGAGTAGGGATTTCAGATGTCAACTATATGGTTATTTTTTCTTACTTTTAAAGATTTTATTAATTTTTTTGAGAGAGAGGGAGAGACACCATAGAGGAAGAGAGAGAAGCAGATTCCCTGCTAAGCAGAACCCTTTGCAGCTTGATCCCAGGGCCCTGAGATCCTGAGCTGAGAAAAGGCAAATGCTTAACCCACTGAGCCACCCAAGAGCCCTTAGAGGCCTTTTATTAACTTAGTTAGCTGATATTTTTTGCATCAGCCACTTAGAAGGCTAACAGGGAACCTCAAATTTGGTTGCTCTCTTCAATTACTCAAACTTTTTTTTTACTTTTTGAATTCTAGCTTCTATGCCCAAACCACAATTACAAAGGAATAAAACACAATAGAATTCATGACATGTGTATGAATTGCTAGTGAATGTTGTGTGTCAGTAAGTCCTCGGCTCCCAGAAACCCAGAAAAAAAATAGAGGATCTGGAGTTGTCCTGTGGATTTGATATTCAAATTTGATGCTTATCTCTCTGGACTGATTCTCAATAATGTTGTTTCACTTCTTTGGGTTTTGTGGGAATAGTCATTGCTGTGGTTTTGCAGGCAAAAGAGATGAAATCTGAGATGCAAGTGTGTATTAACAGCAGGTTCTGTTTCAGGCAAGAAGACATCCCGCCATCCCTTGCACCAGGATCTGCACTACTTCCCCTTCAGGCCCAGCAATAAAATTGTCTGTGCTTGGACAGCCATGGAGCACATCGACAGGAACAATGGCTGTCTGTGTGTGTTCCCAGGCACACACAAAGGCTATCTGAAGCCACACAATTATCCCCAATGGGAGGTATGTCTGCGTAGAGGAGGCATCATTTTTTTGTTGTTGTTTTTTGTTTTTTGTTTTTTTTTAGGTTAGCTTTTTTTTGTATTTTTTTATAGGGTTCGATTTTTCAACCTATAGTATAATACCCAGTGCTCATCCTGTCAAGTGCCCCCCTCGATGCCTGTCACCCAGTCACCCCATCGCCCTGCCTGCCTCCCCTTCCACTACCCATTGTTCCTTTCCCAGAGTTAGGGGTCTCATGTTCTAGCTCAGAGGAAGAATCTGTTTTTTGTTTGTTTTTGTCGTTGTTTTCTTTTAAGATTTTATTTATTTATTTGAGAGAGAGAGAAAGAGCACAAGCAATGGGAGAGGAGGGGAGGAGAGAGACAAAGGGGAAGGGAGAGGGACAAGCAGACTCTGCTGAGCACGAGTCAGATATGTGGCTTGAACTTCGCACCCTGAGATCATGACCTGGGTTGGCATCAAGACTTGGACGCCCAACTGACTGAGCCACCCAGGCACCCCTAGAGGAGAAATCTTAACCAGAATATTGTTTGTTTTGATTTCACATCACTCTCCCTAAAGAGCTTTAACAATCAGATGGCATTTCCTTCCTTACAAAACATCATTATAGGATTTACAATTAGGGTCAGGGAAGATTCAAGGATGTCAGGTAAAATAACCATTTTTCCATCAAGAAGTGTTGGAAAGCTGACCAGTGTGGGGCACTTTGGTAGGTACTATATAGGATATGAAATTATCAAGCCCAATTGCACAGGTAAGATGTCAACACTTGCAACACCACATGCATGTGTAAAGTGCCAACTACTAACTTACCCACTGATTGATGGCTCTTGGCATAAAGAAGAGAGAGGAATCATCTCTTTACTGCTAGAGAGACCAATGAAGGACTCTGGGGAAGCATGAGTAGTATTCCATTGCATGACTGTTACATGGTGTATGGAATTGAGCTAGTTGAGGATGGAAGAGTATAGAAGGCTTTTGAGCCCATGAATGGTGAGATCAAATTGATCCTTCAATAATGATAATCTAGAGGCTTAGAGCAGGATATACTGGAGGTAGGGCTCCAGAGGCAGAGAAACCAGAGAGGAGATGATAAGTGTTTTAGGTATCAGACAATATGGTCTTGAAATCCCATAATGATGGTCAGAAAGAGAAGAGCACGGGTTGTTAACGCAGGAAGAATGAATGTGGTCTGTAGGAAGTAAAGAATATGGCTTTCAGGACTTCTGTCTCAATTAGATTCTTGCACTGAGGATTAGTGCCAAGGAAAATACTGGGGTCTGGATTCTGATATAACTGAAACTGTGAGATTCACAAATTCAGTTGAGTTTTGGGGAAAGTTTGGTGCAGGCAACAGAAGTGGGCTGTGGCTGACTTAAGCCAAACGAAGTGTTTTGGAGGGTGGCAGGCACCTGCTGAGTCCATGGAAAGGCTGGCTAGCTCTGATGAGCAGGAGAGTGGGGGTTATGTTCAGTGGGAACACTCGGGGTGGGGCACCTGGTGGGGTCAACTGAACTGTGATCATGACCAGTGCCTTCCATCTTCTGCTCAGATTCAAAGTGACCACAGTGGGCGGTTAGATTGACTTAGCTTAGGTCACGTATCAACCCTGGCCAGGAGAGAAGTGCACTGGATGAAAACCACAACTGAGTCCAGCAGGAAAGCAGTCCTTTCCCCAGAAGAATGTGGCACAGTCTCAGGAAGGGAAATGTGATGCCGTCCTTCCACCATAACTATTACTTAATGAAATAACTGACTTGGGAAATAGTTATAAAAAACAGAATGTTTTAATTTACTGTTTTTCTTTCCTTACTCTGCATGTGACATCAGTGCTTTCTGAGCTGAGAAAAATTGAGATTTTCTCTCTGCTGGTTTGGGAGAACAATTAGCTTCTTAGAGGTACTCCTGAGTTATAGAAGAATGGTTCAGGCAAAGTTCTAGGTGAGGAGAATATCATCCTGGGAAAGAATGATTATACATTCAGGCTTGAAAGGTGATCTCCCATGTTAACTGCAACATGCAACGTTGATCTAGATCCTCAATATAATACAGTTATGAAGGGTGAGAAGAAATTTCAGCATCTTCCTTTGCCTCCCTAAATCCATGATTTTAATATCACAATGTGACTTTCACAGCCACACATCTGAGAAGCTTTTGTATATTTGCAGTACCTGTTAAGAATCTATTTATCTTTCTCTTGGAAGAACTTAGGAAATCTACTTTTTAGTCATTGGGTTCCTCAAATACAGAGTTGGGTTCTCTTATGTGTTCTAGGGGGGCGTGAACTTAATGTTCTATGGGATCCAGGACTATGATGAAAACAGCCCCCGCGTGCACCTCGTGATGGAGAAAGGAGACACCGTTTTCTTTCATCCTTTGCTCATCCACGGATCTGGCTGGAACAGAACTCAAGGATACCGCAAGGTATGCATTACATCACCGTGCTTTCCAAAGACGAATAGGTTAGAAGCAAAAATGTCAAGATATGTGAAACTTTATGAGATTTGTGATGTTTAACTAAACTGCTCTTGCTCTGGTTTATTTACCAGGAAATATATTTGATACCACATTCTTTTTTGCTAAGTTATCAGTAGGAGGCCATGTGACCTCCGGTTCCCAATCCTACTGATCGTGAATTAGGAACATTCATAGAGTTGCTTGGTAGCCCACAGCCTGTGCTTTTGGAGACAGAAAGAATGGATGATGTACTAAAATCTTAAAATGGGAAATGGATATAGGAACCATTTATGACGGCAGTTTATAATAGCTTTGTTATTGAATTGGCTGCCCAGAAATAAGATTTAGCAGCGAGCCATGGTTTTTGCCCCTTAGCTATGAATATATTAAAAACCTATTGATTTCATTGCTTGCATTAAAATTTGACAAAATTTCCCATATTCCCAGATTTCTCTCTTCTCAAAAATTCAGCAGCTCTGACAGTACTGTGGACTGACATTATTCCACATTACATGGCTCTTATTACGATATATAGGGGGTTTTTGGGGTTGAGTGAAGCGTGCCAGTTTGTCACACCAACACCCATTGTCTCCCTAGGTGCAGGGTTAGCTACCATGTTTCATCTTCCATTCATTCATATTTCCACCAGGTCAACAGGGCCAGGATGAGGGTGAGGCAAGAAAGCCCTCTCCTCCAGGGAAAATTTAGCAGGGGTCGGGGGATGGTGCCAAACACCTCAACAATCAAGTTAAATGATAGTTTAAGGCAGTATTTAGAAAATCAAAATCAATGCAAAAAATACCTTGATGAACACAATGCCAAAATTTTAAATAAAGACTAGATCAGACTCCCCACCAACATGATCCTCAGAACTGTACAAGCAGGGGTACAGCCACAATGACATAAATAATATGAATGTTCATGAAATTCATGAATTTGGCCATTTATCATGTGTCCTTGGTGTCAAAATTCAACTTGATATAAAAAATGGAATTTTATGTATATGCATCTGTATCAAAACAGCAAGCTAAGACAAATAGTCTTAAAGTCTGTATGAGTTAGAGAATTATATTACTTCCTATATGATCAGGGTTATAAACTGAGTAGGATAACAACATACTGAAAGATCTCATGTCAAAACCTGAAAATATAGTATAAAGTGATTACTGTATGAAACTAAAAGGTAAATGATAAGAAACCAAGTAATGTGATTGATAATATCCTAACTTTGTAATTTTTCAATAGTTTTTGAACTACTTTATTTGGGAAAAGATGAACCCCTACAAAAAGACTTAAAAATGCATATATGGTAATGTACTTATCCCCTTGGATGTCACTTTTTCTTGGTGTGGTTTGGGGGCTTCCATGGGAAATGGGGGTCCCTGTGTGGCTCAGCGGTTGAGCGTCTGCCTTGGCTCAGGGGGGTGATCCCAGTCCGGGGATCCAGTCCTACATCGCGCTGCTTGCATGGAGTCTGCTTCTCCATTGCCTGTGTCTCTGCTCCCCTCTGTGTCTCTCGTGAACAAATTTAAAATATATATATATATAATAAAAATTAAAAAAAAAAAGGAAATGGAATTTGTGACTCCACTGTCTACAAATCTCATGTTGTAAGCAAAGCAGACAGCCCTTCTGAGAGGTGAGGTCATCTCAAGAGAAGAGAACTAACATGCGACTAGGAAAGTGAGTTTTAAGTTTATCTGCTGATAACCTTTTCAAGAATGGGAACAACCGGGCAGCCCCGGTGGCCCAGCGGTTTAGCGTGGCGAGCAGCCTGGGGTGTGGTCCTGGAGACCCAAGATCGAGTCCCATATTGGGCTTCCTGCAGGGAGCCTGCTTCTCCCTCTGCCTGTGTCTCTGCCTCTCTCTTCGCTCTCTCTGAATGAATAAATAAGTAAATCTTAAAAAAAAAAAAAAAAAAAAAAAAAGAATGGGGAGAACCAAGTAACCTCCTTTCCCTTAAGAAGGAAACAAGATGTGTACCTTATGTGAATGATCTTGGACTTCAAATGTCCTTTTGATTTGAAAGGGGTGGGTGTGTATATTATTTTCCTTTGCAAGGTATTTTTAATGTTGATTTCCCTGATCTTTAGACATTAAAATAACAAAGCACCACAAACTCAGCTGAGTAACTAACTTCTGTGACTAAGAAGAGGATGAAGAACCCTGGAACCCATTCCTGTTTAGGACTGGGGGATATGCACTAGCTAGATAAATCACATGTTAAAAAGTTTAAAGTCCTCTTACTCTTGTCATTATGTTCTCAGCCCATTTTGAAAACAAGTATCCCAGGGAGCTTAAAACCTCTTGGAATTTCTCAGTCAGCCTTTAGCTGTACCTAGGGGGAGAAAAGACTCCAACCCCAAAGAGGCTAATCCAAGACACGATGGAACATTCTAGAAATCAAATGCTAGTGAAATAGCTGATGTTCTAAAAGAAGACTTTCTGTTTGGTTGTTGCTGTTAACAGATTTTTTTCTCCCCCAATATTAATCATTTCACCCTGCACAGGCAATTTCCTGCCATTTCGCCAGTGCTGACTGCCACTACATCGATGTGAAAGGCACCAGTCAAGAAATCGTTGAGAGGGAAGTTATGGAGTTAGTACACAGATTATACGGAATTCCGAAAGATACCAGCTTGCAGGTACGTTTGTATGAGATGAAAGATTTATAAGACTATTTTCTTCAATGCATGACAATACTCATATCTATTTTTTTAAAGATATTCTTTATTTATTTGAGAAAGAAAGAGAGAGGGAGAGAGAGCATGAGCAGTGGGGAGAGAAAGAGGGAGAGGAAGAAGTAGACTTCCTGCTGAGCAGGGAGCCTGATGTTGGGATCAATCCAGCAACCTGAGATCATGAACTAAGTGGAACATAGAGGCTTAACCAGCTGAGCCACCCGGCAACTCTGTTATCCCTGATTTAATTTGGAAGCATAATGTGCATTGTTTAGAGCACCGTGCAGAAGCCTTGCTGAGATCCACTGAGAATTTCAGCTAATACTTGCTTCCCCCACGTGGGGCACCTGAGCATCCCAGACTTCTTTATGTCTTTTGGCCGCCCTGTGCTGTGTAGGCTATCCTGTTCCAGGACAGGCAGGTAGGAAAGGAAACAGCAGATCTGGAGGAGAGCAAGTGAGCAACAAAAGCCACCTTCTGAATGCACATAAGGAAAGTTAAAGGTTTGGGATATTACCCATAGGCCTCCCTTAATTTCTCTACAACAGAGTATTTACATATATGCAGATCCAATAACTGTCCCAGAAGCAATTCTCAAGCAGGTTTCTGTGTGGGTCAGTTAGCATCTGGGGTTCCACGGAGCTGATGGCAGAAACCACTGATGCTTATCAAGAGGGGACATGAGACATTATTTCCTATGCTTTGCTACTTAATACACAACACTTGTAAAGTAGTTGCGTGTAGCTAGTGGGCATTCAGTGCTGCCGATGATCCCCAGACAAATTACAGTCAAGCCAAAGAAATAAACATATTTGCCTGGTAGACAAAGACATTTTAGCCTCCGAACCAAGAGGCTGATCCTATGTTCCAATTTGCAGAAATCACCAATATATGTTTTCCTAGGGGGTGACAGGACCTCCACGTAGACTGAATGTAATGATAACTCGGCCCCTCTAGTACTGTGAAGAGTACCGCACACCAGCACTACGCTACTGGGCCACTGGGAATCACCTTCTGAAAGTCATTCCCAGCTGAAGAATCTTACTTCCCCCTTGGCCCCTTCTCCCTTTAGAACCTATGAATCTACCCCATATCAGAAAAGACTCTCATTTCTCATTTGCCGTTGGTGGGAAGTCTTGTCCTTCTCTCTTTGCCCAGTTTTTAAAACGCTTTTATGAAGGCATCCTATTTTGTGAAGTGGGGCTTCCGGGCAACACACTGATTCTTGCAGCAGAAAACAAAAGCATATATTGTGTTGGCAGTTTGTCAGGGTTGTAAATGAATGAACTGCCGCCAGTATTTATTTCAATTATTTGAGAGAGAGAGAGAGAGAGAGAGAGAGGAGAGAGAGAGAGAACGTGAGCAGGAGGTGGGGGTATGGGCAGAAGGAGAGGGAGGGAATCTCCAGCAGATTCCCCACTGAGCCAGGACCCAACACAGAGTCCATCCCAGAACCCTGAGATGAGTTGGACTCTGACTGAGCAACCCAGGTGCCCCAAGAAAGTTTGTTGACTCAAAAGTCTCAGTTGTTTGATGAAGAACAAAGCAATAATACCAAATCACCCCAATACCAAATCATGACCTGATTTTCACTGAGGAGCAGATCACTCTAGATGAGGCAGCGAGTGGCTAAAGGAAAGCCAGACAAGGAGTACAGGTCTTCTTGACCAAACAGCATGCTAAGCCTGTTGAGGACACCTGTAGTCAACAGGAGCACCAATTGGCACAGGCTGACTGGCCTGACTGGCGTCTGGCTCTCTCAGTTTGTTCAACATGATTTCAGATGTTGACAAGTAAATTATTGGGAGTCTTAAAAAATGGTTTATTTACTGATAGGACCACTGTGAGAGTTTTTCCACTTAACTATTCGTAGATGCTAGAAATCTACTTTTTTCTTATGCTGAACACATTCCCAGTGTTCCGTGGACTCCTTGTGGTTGGCTTTATTTCCAGGATGTCTTTAGACTGGGAGGACAGCTGGTGAAAGGAAGAAGGACCAACCTTTGAAGTGGCCGTCTGCTGGAGCTCTTTGAGAGGAAACCAAAAGGAATCAAGATGCCTATGGAACCTGTTTTATTAATGAGCTGTCCTAATCTTTCCTGTCACTTGTTATGAAGATCACAACGCACTTACAGGGAACTTTATGGGATCTGGTTAGCTCTGGGTGAGGGGCTGTTGCTTTAATGGATGAACAGGTGTAACAGTGGCATATTACTATTGTCAGGAATACTACTTTGCACCTAATAAAGGTCACTGATGTCTAATTTAAGTGTGTTCAGTTACTTTCATCCAGTTAGCTCTTTGCCCAAGCAAGAAGGAAAGCTTTGAAACTCAGGGTCTGCTGACTTTTTCGCATCCCTCTTCTGGAAATCCCACCACCCACTGATTTCATGGCATGAGAGACTTCTCAGATCTAGAACACTGTCCTCTACACACACGTTTAATGAAGGGCATTGTGGAGTGAGGACAAGGGTGGATGTTCATGCTCTGACACATGTCCTTGTGTCCTTGAGTCCTTGCATGACTCTTCCAACCCAGCCAGCTTGCTTAAAGAAAAGCCAGAATTTTTCCAAATCTTTCTCTGTTGCTGAAGAAGGAAGACAAAGGTGACTTCCTCTGCTAGTTAGGCAGCTGGAAACCCTCAGCATTTATGAATGAAACCTAAACTCTCTCAAGGTACAGGGAAATTGTTAGTTTCGATTTCTAATGGGCAGGAACTGGGGAAATTTGTTTTTTTTTTTTTTCATTTAAAGATTATTTATTTATGTTAGAGAGAGCACAAGGAGCAGCAGGTTGGAGGGGCAGAGGGAGTGGGAGAAGCAGACTGCCCGCTGGGCAGGGAACCCGATGGGGGCTCAACCCCAGGACCTGAGCCTAAGGCAGAGATGTTTAACCCACTGAGCCACCCAGGTGCCCCATGGGGACTTTCTTGTAATACAGAGCTGTGTTTCTACACCAGCTGAGGGTAGCAAAGACACATACTACTGATTATTAAGCATACCAGTTAGAATTTAGATCAGGAATAACAAGGAGTCCTTTTCTTTCAATCTGCTAAGCAGAAGTTGTTCTAAATGGACGTTCACCTTTTTTGTTGGTTTCTTTGAGGACGCTTTCTTTCCTTCTCTTTCTTTCCTTGTGAGAGAGCTCAGAGGGAGAGGGAGAAGCAGACTCTTTGCCTAATGAGGGCTCGATCCCCAGGAACCTAGATCATGAGATGAGCCAAAGGTAGATGCTTAACCTACTGAGCACCTAGGTGCAGGAGGACACACAGTTTAAGTTCACATCTGGCTGGAAACTGGAGAAGGTAAGACTATCCCTGACAGGGTTTAAGGAAATTGGATTATGGAAGAATTGTACATAAAATGTACATAAGGAATACGGTGTAATCAGCATGTATGGAGCACTGTTCTAGCAAAAACATTTTTTAACTCTTCAAATTTCAAATACATTTGAAAAAATAAACTTCAATAGGAAAGCAGACAGCACAGTTTATGTCCCTTAGGCATTTCTGGTTGCCAACTAGTCTCTCAGGAAACAATCCATTTCCCATTTGTTCTGTGTCCCTGGTGTCCATGAATTCATTTCCCAAACATCCAAGCATCCATTCCTATTCAGCGCAATAGGACTAGATGTCAAAGAAAGACAACAAGTGGAGGAGTTAGGGCGGCTCCTTTTGTCTGTGTGGACCCACCTGGGAGAGGTGGGCAGGAGGATCAGCTGTAGAATGGAGAGCTGGGACGGGATTACCACCGGATCTTGGCAGAATGAGGAGCAGCCTGGTTTCCCAGTGGCTGTAAAGGGGAGGGATTTATCCTGGGCTAACCTTTTATTTCCCCAGAGGCTCACTTCCAAGGGCTATAGGAGGTACTCCAAGTGCAGACCAAAACAAATAGAAAGGGTCCCTTTCGTTGATGATTGGCACTGACAGCCTCAGAAAAACAGACCTTGGCTCCTGGTATCTGCTTGGAGTTCCTCCTTTGTGAGCCACAGACTGAAGCAGTTTGAAAAGCTTCTGATTGAATCAACAAAGGGTGGTAACCTTTCCCAAAGCCAATCCTAGTAATATGGCTGCATGGTTCAAACCAAATCCACCTGTGCAAGACCTTTTCCTACTAACCCCGGGCAGGCCGGCAACTCAGCTCCCGTACCCATCCTGTATGTACAGCATAGCCCATCACTTGGCCCTTGACTTTTCCGGAAGGGATGATGTTCTTTTTTTTTCATGTTAAGACCCTGCCTTCCCAAATAGAGAGGGTAGGCTCTTTGACAGCCCTGTCTATTCCTTTGCCCCTCCTGTCCCCCGTGACCACTTCCAGCACACTCACACTCGAGGCACGTACTATTTATGGCTTGTTCAATGTGAACACCAAACTTCTCATTTTTGTAGCTGTCCCTCCTACATAAGAGAGTGTCTTCTTGGAAATGTAGACACTTTACCTGCACGGTACCCATTATGATTCCCAGACATGTTTTTTTCTGAATGTTTCAACCACTTCTCCTTTTTTTTGAAATATATTTTACTTATTTACTCATGAGACTTACACACACACACACAGAGGCAGAGACATAGATAGAGGGAGAAGCAGGCTCCCTCTGGGGAGCCTGTTGCAGGACCGAATCCCAGGACTCTGGGTGGGATCATGCCCTGAGCCCAAGGCATATGCTCAACCACTGAGCCACCCAGGTGTCCCAGTTCCAACCACTTCAAATTCCAGGGCTCTCTTCACCAAACCTCTCCCCTATAGGTGGTGGTATGGGGGGGCGGGGCACTGGAAAAGTGGTGACTGTGGCTGAGTTTTTGCTCACTCATCAGAACTCTAGAAAATGTTTCCGTTGAATTCAACATTTTGTAAGTTTTAGTTTTATATTCTTTATTTTTTAAGTTTTATTCATTTTTAAAAATGTAATCTCTATACCCAGTTTGGTCCTTGAACTCATGAATCTGCCATCAAGAATCAGATGCTCTACCAACTGAGCTTGCTAGGCACCCCCAGTTTTGTTTTTTGTTTGTTTGTTTTTGGCCATGGGTGGATCCTGCACAGGGAGGGGCAGAGGGTGATGGAGAAGCAGACACATCACAGGGTGGGGAACCTAGAGTACAGCTCAATCCCAGGACCCCGAGATCATGACCTGAGCAGAAGACAGAGGCTTAAGTAAATGAGCATGCCCCCAGGTGTCCCCAATAGCCCCTAGGTTCAGTATTCTTAAAGAATTTTTTAAATGGTAGCAAAATGCACATAACACAATTTACCACCATCATCATTTTTAGGCCTCTAATTCAGTGGCATTAAGTACAATCTAATCGTTGTGCAACCATCACCGTCATCCATCTCTAGGACTCTTTGGCTTGAAAAACTGAAACTCTGTCCTCATTAAACACTAACTCCCCATTCCCTCTCCCCCAGGTCCTGGCACCCACCATTCTACTTTCCATCCCTATGAATTTGACTACAATGATAACTCAGACAGGGGGTGGTCCTACAGTATTTGTCATTCTGTGACTGGCTTATGTCACTTAGCATAATGTCCTCAGAGTTGATATATGTAGTAGGTGATGTGTGAAAATTTCCTTCTTTTTGAGCGCTGAGTAATATTATATTGTATGGATATACCCAGTTTTGCTTATCCATTCATCAGTCTGTTGACATGTGGTTTGCTTCCATCTTTCATCAAATGTGAAAATTGCTATGAACATGGTGTACAAATATCTCTTAGACACATTGCTTTCTTTTATTCCAGATACATATATTTATATGTATATTTTTAATATTTATTTATTCATCAGAGACAGAGAGAGGGAGGGAGAGACAATAGGCAGAGGGAGAAGTGGGTACCCTACTGAGAGTCTGAGAGAGACTTGATTCCAGAACTTTGGGATTATGAACTGAGCCAACGGCAGACACTCACCGATTGAACCATGCAAGCGCCCAAAGATACATATTTTTAAGTAGGCTCCATGCAAGGCATGGAGGCACTCACAACCCTGAGATCAAGTCCTGAACTGAGATCAGGAATCAGACACTTAAGTGACCGAGCCACCCAGGCGCCCCTGGAGAACTTGCTGTCAATTTTTTGGTATATATACCCAGAAATGGGGTTGATGGATCATATGGTTTTTCTATTTTTAATTTTTTGAGGAACCCTCATACTGTTTTTCAATAGTGGCTGCACCATTTTGCATTCTTGCCAACATTACATGAAAGTTCTAATTTCTCTACATCCCCGCCAGTACTTGTTATTCTATTTTTGTGTGTTTATTTTTCTGGTTTTCTTGGCAGTATTCATCCTCACAGAGGTGAGATGGTGTTGTGTTAGATATTTTTAACTAAGGTAAAAATCTTAGCTCGTACTTCCAAGGACAACTGGATGCTAACTATGCCTTCACAATGACTCAGGGACAAACCTATTGTGAGGATAGCTAGGTTTAAGCTAGAGGGTTAGACAAGTTTAAAAAAATGAGCTGGTGTTAAGAAGGGGGGTGATGATGTTACAAAGCTGTTTTCTATGTTTATTGTTTATAAGGACCATGTAATAAAGCAGGCACGCTTTCTGATTGACTCTACAGAGGAAAGCCTTGCAAATGAAGCCCTAGCATAATGATTCTGGGCTTCCCCTCCCTGAACACAGATGGTCCCCCTGGAAGCTTTGGAGGAGGGGGATTTCACAGGAACGTGGAAGGTTTTGGGACTCTGGCTCTGCCACTTCCTAAAAGTTAACATTCCCGAGCCTGTTTCCTTACTGTAAGGTAGCAACACATATGTCTGACCTCTAGGGTGACAGTAGAGGATAAACAGGATAATATACTGTGGGGGCATGCAGCACTGTTCAGATTCTTTTCAGGAATAAAGAATTGGGGCCCCTGGGTGGCTCAGTCTGTTGAGTGTCCGACTTTTGATTTCAGCTCAGGTCATGATCTCTGAGTTGTGAGATCATGCGCCACGTTGGGCTCTGCACCTGAACTCTGGGCCTGGAGCCTGCTTAAGACTCTCTACCCCTCTCCTTCTCCCTACCACCTCCTCTCAACAGCTGATATGTGTGTGCACTTTCGCTCCCTAAAAACAAAAAAGAAAAGAAAAAAGAATATTATCTCTAGCTTTGAAAGGGCTGTCAGCAGATGTTCTTTCTGTCAGCCCTCTAGGGAGGGCCTCAGCTGCAGAGCTGCCTTGGTCTAGGTCATGTCCCTGCCCTGTGTCCACTGGCTGGTACAGCGTTAGAGCTGGTACTGCGTAGGGGGTATGAAAGCTGACACTTCTCAGCCCAACTCAAGGCAACTCTAAAGGGCCATTCCATTTCAGAATGTCTCTTGGCCAAGGGTGTCTCTAAGCTGTGCCTGCATTAGATGGTCCAAATCCTTTTAATTTTTGACTATGTAAAAGGAAAGCAACATATAAGTGGTTATTAGAATTTGCATTCCTTTCATAATAATGAGATTGAGGATTTGTCCCATCTTTATAGGCTTTCTGTGACTGACCAGCTAAATGCTGGTTTCTTCTTAGTTCTAGGTACACCTTCTTCTATAAAAGTTGTAGAAAAGATTTCACATAGCCATACATGACTCAAATGTTTTGAGAGATTAGCCTATTTTTTCTTTCTCATTCACTGCATGCCTGACTCCATGTTGTTATTCCCTGCCTCAGGGATTTTAACAGAAGCAGAATGTGATGTCCAGTCCTGAACCCACTGAGAGGGGCTGATATATGTCCTGGTAGGTAGGGAGGAAGGAGGGTGGGGACGAGGGTTTGGGCAGGGGTGATGTCTGAAGTATGTAACGAGGGCACCATTAATTAGATATCATGCAGACAGGAACGTGGCACATCTTGACAGTTTGTGAAGTTCCTGAGAAGTGGGTAACTCATCAGGCTTACTGGAACCACTCCAGGAAAATGGCCAGGCTCCGGAAGGCTCTCAAGGCAGGCTGTTCCCTGTGGCAGGTTGGGGCCTGGGTCTCACTTGCTGTCTCAGTCCTTGTCTACTATTTCCAGAGCAGCATTCCCTCTGCTTCCCATCCCTGGTTATCTCAACTCGGAGTAACTTACACCCAGGCCCCTTTCCCCAATGTAGGTGGGTACAAGATACATCATCCAGAGAAAAAGATCAATAAGGAATTGATGGTTTTCAATTAAACCAGAACCACCTAATACGTACATGTAGAACATTCCACCCCAAAGCAGCGGTGTACATATTATTCTCACATGTACATGGGACATTCTCTACAACAGAGCACACAAAGGACACAGGACAATTAGGAAAATGTAACTATCTCAAGCATCTTTTCCAACCACAGTGGTATGAAAATAAAAATTAATCACACAAAGATCCCCCAAAATGTGGAAATTAAGCAACATGCTCAACAAGTCATCAAAGAAATCGAAGGAGGAAAAATACCTAGAGACAAATGAAAACAGAAATACAATACAGCAAAATTTGTAAGCTGCAGCAAAATGATTCTAAGAGGGAAGGTAATAGCAATACAGGCCTACCTCAAAAAGCAGGAAATACCTCCAATAAACAATAAAATTTTACACCTAAAGGAATTATAAAGAGAAGGAAACAATAATTCAGAGCAGAAATAAATGAAAAAGATGAAAATGATAATAGAAAAGATCAATGAGGGGATCCCTGGGTGGCTCAGCGGTTTAGCGCCTGCCTTTGGCCCAGGGTGCGATCCTGGAGTCCCGGGATCGAGTCCCGCGTTGGGCTCCCGGCATGGAGCCTGCTTCTCCCTCTCCCTCTGCCTGTGTCTCTGCCTCTCTCTCTCTATGTCTATCATAAATAAATAAAATCTTTGAAATAAAAAAAATCAATGAAATTAATAACTGATCATTTGAAAAGATAAAATGGGTAAACCTTTAGTTGGAATAACTGAGAAAAAAAAGAGAAAAATATAAATAATCAAAATCGGAAATGAAAGAGGACATTAGTTTTAGTTATGACTGTTTAGATACAATACCGAAGGCAATGATCCTCAGAGAAAAAATTGACAAGTTGGAATTTATACCAAAAAAAATCTCTACTCTGTGAAAGATGCTAAGAATGAAGAGACAGGCCACAGACTGGGACAAAGTCCTTATAAGACCTATACTAGGGCAGCCCCGGTGGCGCAGTGGTTTAGCGAAGCATGCAGCCTGGGGCGTGATCCTGGAGACCCTGGATGGAGTCCCCCGTCGGGCTCTCTGCATGGAGCCTGCTTCTCCCTCTGCCTGTGTCTCTGCCTCTCTCTCTCTCTCTGCATCTCTATGAATAAATAAATAAAATCTTAAAAAAAAAAAAAACCCACATACTAATACGATCCAGCGGTCCTGCTCCTTGGTATTTACCGAACTGAATGTGACAACTTCTGTCCACCCAAAAACTTGTACCCGGATCTCTTCACAGCTTTACCCGTATCTGCCAAGACTTGGAAGCAACCAAGAAGTCTCTCAGCAGGTGAATGGATAAGTAAACAGGTCCACCCAGGCAAAGGAATATTAGTCAGTTCTACAAAGAAATGAGCGATCAAGCCATAAATGACATGGAGGACCCTTAAAAGCATATTTCTGAGTGAAAAAAGCCAATCTGACAAGATCAAATGCTCTAGGATCCCAATTCTGATAATCTGGAAAACGCAGTACTGTGGAGAGAGTAAAAAGATCAGTGGTTGCCAGTTTTTAACTTTTGGTAAAGTATGAATAGCTACTTTTCCAGATGTGTTATTTCTACTTACTAATCCATACACTTTTCTGTCTTTGAAGGCTTTGGTAACAGGTTTCAGCTTTTTCTGTTTTGAAGATTACAGAGCCACTGACAGCATCTAGATATTTAGGGATACACTCTTTCATGATCTTGATTTTAAGTTAAAAAATATACAAGAAGTCTTGTGTAAAAGGAGGATTCCATGTAGAAAATCAAATCAAAGAGGAAAAGTTCTTGTTTGGTTTTAAAGATTTCTTTCAGTGAAGGTGTGACTCGGTGGATCAGTTGGTTAAATGTCTGCCTTCGGCTCAGATCATGATCTCAGGATCCTGGGATCAGGCCCCCAGCTAGTCAGACTCCCTGCTCAGCTGAGAGGGTGGGGCATGGGCTGCTTCTCCCTTTCCTTCTGTGTGCATGTTCTCTCTCTCTCTCTCTCTCTCTCTCTCTCTCTCTCTCCCTCCCTCCCTCTCAAATAAGTGAATAAATCTTAAAAGAAACTTTTTAAAGTCTTTTATGGGACCTATATTTTCTTGAATTAAATTTTGTAGTTCTAGAACAAATAGGCGATCTAAAAAGGTGTTTATCCGTGTTACTTAAGAACAGAGGCTTCCCTCTGTTGTAACCCACAAAAGTGAGAGGGACTGTGGTCATTAAGCACAAGCGCTGACTCCTCGAGTGTCCGCCTGAGAGAAACAGCACCTGGCCCAGGAGCCTCCCAACGCCTCCTGCCTCCAGGCACCAAAGCCTGGACATCAGAGCCTGCCTGTCCTCCCCAAAGGAAGCGCCCCTTGGAGATGAAGCCCCAGAAGAGGCTCGGCTTGGATGCACCCTCCACGAGGAGCCAGAGGGCAGCCTTTCTGCAAGTGGGATTGGAACTCAAGCCATAAGTACGCTGTGCGGGACCCGACAGGGATTTATACACATGTTGGTCCTCAAAAGCGACAAACCAGTGCTCTACAAAATAAAATGTGTTGGAAACCTCTGAGTAAGGTGAACATACTGTTGGGCTTTTTTTTTTTTTTTTTCTTTTTTTTTGGTATACTGGTGATGACTAAATCTGAATTCTTTTGAATGTCCATCATGTCTTGAATGCTGCTGGCTTCTTCGGTGGCAGGTCTCCTGAGAGGCAGGGAGCTAAGCAGATGATGTCCCTGAGGAAATCATCTTCGTGAAGATTGGATTTTGTAAAATGCAGGTCTGTGTGATTCATGTGATCCCGAGGAGGAAGAACTGGTCTTTAAAGCAGGGTTTCCCAGAGTGCATTCCAGATCATCTGGGGGTGCTTGTCACGGGCACGGTCTCGGGTCTCGCCACAGACCCGCAGGATCCGAGTTCTGGGTGGCCCAGGGAGTCTGTCTTCCACCAGCATCCCAGGTGGCTCCGTGCACTGAAGTTGGGACCACAGATCTGAGGAGTGTCCCAGAGGGCCAGGAAGAGGCAAAGGAGGGAAGGAAAGTGCAGTTGCTCTGGCAGCACCACTCTGGGCCCAGCAAACACGCACCCACGCCCAAGAATTTGGAGAGTTCCTTGAAGAATCAAGTGATTGAATATTTGACCTCTTAGCAAAATCTGTGTAGGAGATCTTCCAATTTGGTGAATACTTAATAAATAGACAATTATTTGGCTTCCTGATAGCATTTTAAAACTTCACATTGACCTTGGTATAGTGAGTTGTTCTCCTTAAATCCTATGATTTATCCAAAAATATAGCTTGTTGGGATCCCTGGGTGGCGCAGAGGTTTGGCGCCTGCCTTTGGCCCAGGGCGCGATCCTGGAGACCCGGGATCAAATCCCACATCGGGCTCCTGGTGCATGGAGCCTGCTTCTCCCTCTGCCTGTGTCTCTGCCTCTCTCTCTCTCTCTCTCTGTGTGTGTGACTATCATGAATAAATAAATTAAAAAAAAACAAAAAACAAACAAAAAAAACCACAAAAATACAGCTTGTTAAAATGCACGGCATTTTAAACTACAGTCTGAAAGGGCACGGCCCTGGTGAGGTAGGTTATTCCTATGGGCAACAGGAATTACCTGTCAATATCAAGGCTCAGCTTGTTATATTTGCGCAGGCTGTGTTGAAACTTGGAATTCTGCCTAGGAAGAGATGCTGAAATACTTACTGTGTAAGCAATATGTACTTTTTGGCCAAATATTTTTAAAATAACTTAGTACGTTGTAGTCTGCAATTCTGCATGCCTTATGATGAATAAATGGGAGTGCTTTAAGTTGTTCTGATCTGAGATGTTTGAGCCAGCAGTTTTGGTCTGAATTTAGCGTTGCCTTTCAAGGAGTTATAACCGAATTCTAAGTTTTACAGTTTTATTCTGTAAAGAGAGACCAGAATAGCTATACTGTACTACTACTGCGATGCTTTTCTTTATTTTTAGAAGTAATAAAGCAAGCATAGATAATGATGCTTCAGATACATAAGTATCTTGTGTGTGCATGTATGTGGGTACACAGAGAGAGGTCTAGATTTCCCCCAACCTACCTCCTTGAGCTTCTCATCCCCCAAGCTCGGAGCACCCTTTTTCTCTAGACAAGGTATTGGTTGCATAGATAATATAATTTACTTTCAACAGTAATTTTGCACCTTTTCTCACTAGAGAGAATAGTGCATATGGGGGGCACCTGGGTGGCTCAGTTGGTTAGGCGTCCACCTTCAGCTCAGGTCATGATTCTGGAGTTCTAGGATTGACACCTGTATCAGGCTGTGCACTAAGCATGTACTCTGTTGTCGCACTGCTTCTGCTCCTAACCCCTACTTCCTTTATCTCTCTCTCAAATTGATGAATAAAATCTTAAGAAGAAACCAAAATGATGACATATTTCTAAGGTGAGACATTCCTGAAGTAACTCTTTAAGACAAAGAAACAATGAGAAAAATGAAGAAGAAAAAAGAAACAATGAGATGCTATGTCAATCATCTGCAGAGACTGGATGAAAAGATATTCTAGAAAGAATTTCTAGTTCTTACAGTCATTATGGAAAGCAGTATGGAAGTTCCTCAAAAAATTTGAACTAGAACTACCATATGAGGGGCGCCTGGGTGGTTCCGTGGTTGAGCGTCTGCCTTTGGCTCAGGTGGTGATCCCGGGGCCTGGGATCAAGTCCCACATTGGGCTCCCCGCAGGGAGCCTGTTTCCACCTCTGCCTAGGTCTCTGTCTCTTCCTCTCTCTCTCTCTCTCTCTCTCTCTCTGTGTCTCTCTTATTTAAAAAAAAATAAAAATAAAAAAAGAACTGCCATATGATCCAGTAATCCCACTTCTGGGTATCTATCCAAAGGAACTGAAATTAGATCTCCAAGAGATATCTGCACTCCCACCTCCACCTAGCACTATTCACAAGAGGCAAGATAAAGCAAACCTAAGTGGTGGTCAACAAGTGAAAAGGTAACGAAAACAAGGTACACACATACAATGGAATATGATTCAGCATTAGTGAGGAAGGACATCCTACCATTTTGTGACAACATGGATGCAGCTTGAGGGCACTAGGTTAAGTGAGATAGGCCAGTCACAGAGAGACAGGTACCTCCTTCTCCCACTTACCCAAGGAATTTAAGAGTCAAACTCACAGAAGCAGAGACAATGGTGGTTACCAGGGGTTAAAGAGAGGGGAGAATGGAGAGGTGACGGTTTAAGGCTACAAACTTTCAGTGAAGCTACATAAGTGGTTCGAGAAGTCTATAATACAGCATAGTGTCTACAGCTAGCAATGTTGCAATATATACTTAAAATTTGCTAAGACAGTGGATCTTATCTTGTGTTCTTCCCACATACAAACAAAATAGTGAGGTGAAGAGTATGGGAGAAAATTTTGAGAAGGGATGGTGGTTATGACCTCGATGGTGGTGGCAGTATCATGCATACTTACCCCAAAGAAACTGAATTGTTGGAACGGAACGGAAAGAAAAGGAGGGGAAGGGAAGAGAAGGGAAGGCCTGGCTTGGTTGGTGGATCCTGAACTACTGATGTTGGGGTGGTCAGTTCGAGCCTCATGTTGAGTAGAAATTAGTTCAAATAAATGAATTTAAAAAGAGAGAGAGAAAGATAAAACTTCAGAGTTTTAGAAAATTTAAAATACTAGACTGTGGATCACACTAGCTTCAGAGTCATTCCTTCAGGGACTTTCTTTTTCTTGAATGAGAAGCCAGTATGTTTCGGCAACCTCAGACTGGATCCCCAAATTCCTCTTTGGATCAGCACCTTACTTGTATGGGTGAACGACCATGTGAAT
Source organism: Canis lupus dingo (assembly GCF_003254725.2). Classification (NCBI taxonomy): domain Eukaryota; kingdom Metazoa; phylum Chordata; class Mammalia; order Carnivora; family Canidae; genus Canis; species Canis lupus. Next base: position 21,787,048 of record NC_064244.1, read on the forward strand.
TGTCAGAGCATCTGCACAGGGAGGGAGGGGCACAGTCACGTGGGATTAAACAGACTGAAAGTCCCGGTTGGGAGCATGGGTCATGTGTTGGCTCATTTCTCCCTGGACGACCTTCACCGGGTTAGAAGCCCTTGAAAGGATCTCTGCGATCTCGAGGAGCAGGGTGTGCGGGCATCCATCCTCTCCGCCCGGGGCGCCCAGTGCGTGGACCCAGGAGGCCCGGGGCATCTCCGCACCACGCAGAATCCGGGCGCTCCACGCCCTCCTCCAGACCGACGTCCGCTCGTCGCCCCGCCCGCCGCCCGGAACGAGGCCGAGGCCTAGGCGGAGGCCGACGCCCGAGACCCTGCTGAGCCGTCTCCTGTCGCGGCCATGAACCAGCGCCAGGCAGCCGCCCGCCTGCGCGTCGTGCTGGGACACCTCGGCCAGACCTCCGCCAGGACCGGCGTATCCTTTGGGCTGCGGGAGCTCGGGCTGCAGGAGGGGTGGCCTCCAGGGTCCCCTGGGTCGGCGCCCGCGTCCCCGTGATGGTCCCGCCTGTTCCGGGCGCCCGGGGCGGGGGGCAGCGCGGCAGGCAGCAGGGGGCATCCGGCCGCCGGGAGGGCGCGGGCAGTGCGGGCCCCGGGGCTGATGCGCGCCCCCAGCCCCCGGCGTCCGCGCCGTCCCGGGCCCGGGGCCCCGCGCTGCGGGCGGAGAGCAGGCGGCGTGCGCGCAGCTCCCCGGGCCTCTGGCCGCGGCCGCCCGGAGCCCGGGAAAGGCGAAGCACGGGCCCGGCACCGCGCGCGGAGCTGCCCGGGGCGGCCGGGCGGGCGGGCGGGCGGGCGGCAGCGGGACCCTCGGGCCGGGCCGGCCCCCTCCGCGGGGGAGCCCGCTCTGGCCGCGGCCCCGGCGCTCCCCTCCTGCCCGGGACCTGCGTGCGCCGCCCGCCGCCCGCCGCCCGCCGCGCCCAGGGGCCCGCGCTCTCCGCGGCCTCGGCCTTCACGAGGGCAGCTCGCAGGCGCCGTGGGCGCCACTGCTGTGGCATCCAGGACACGTCGCTGCAGGACAGGGACACCAAGTTGCCGGATAGAACCGGGTCTCCTGATCCCTCTGGGGGCCACTTCGGGGAGCCTGGGAAACGCTGCGCGCGATTTTCCCTTAAGCCGCGGGACTAGTCTCTGTCCTGCTGTGGGCAGGGTCCTGAAACCTTTCCTACAAATGAGACTGGCTGTTGTAGGATTGCTCTGAGTTCCAAGCCGCGATGCAGCGGTAAACGAAAGTCCAGCCGCCCTCCCACAAGGCTGATGAGGTGATCTCATCCGACGGGCCAGAAAGCAGAAACCCAGGCCAGGGGAGAGGCACACTCTTGACCGAAGCCATTTAACTAAAGCAGTGTGTTCCCGGGACGGGCACCGTCAACAGCAGCTGGAAACTTGCTAGAAAGGCAGATTCCAGGCTCATCTCTGACCCTGGACTCCAAACACCTGGGAGTGGGGCCCAGCCATCTGTTTTCACTTGTTTCGGATACATGCCCAACAGTGAGAAGCACCAACATACTGGGACTAGGGATAACTGGGTCCAGTCTGGTACTGCTGTTAACATTTGATATCATGGGCCCCTGGGTGGCTCAGTCCACGAGGCATCTGATTCTTGGATTCTAGCTCAGCTCTTGATCTCAGGGTTATGAGTTCAGGCCCTACACTCGGCTCTATGCTGGGCAATCAGCCTACTTAAGAAAGAAAGAAAGAAAAATCTGATATTCTGATCCTGCTGGTTCTTGCTTTTTTTTCATCTATGTTTCCTAGAACAGCACTATCCAATCAACTTTCTTTGATGCTGGAAATGTCCTACACCAGCATTGTCCAGTACATGTGGCCATTGAGCACTTGAAATATGGCCAGGGCAGGCTTCATTTTCATTCTCTTTATATTAAATAGACAGACGTGGCCGGAGGTTCTGGTATCGGACAGCTCTGCCAAGATGTTCAATGAATGTGTATGTGGTTAGTGCTTAGAGAGGATCCTGGAAATCCTGTGGCAGTTTCTTCCCAGCCTTAACTGGTCTTAAAGAGATGTGGATTCTGGCACAAAGCAGGGATTTTTTTTTTTTTAAGGCATAAACCATAAGGCTTTTTTAAAATGCAGATATGCATTGAGAAGAAAATAAATATGACTTATAATTCCACCACTCACAGATCATTATCAGTCAGCTTTTTGGTGTGTTTCTTTTCTATGAATTTACATAATTATAGTCATACTGAATGTACAGCTTTTTGCATCTATTTTTTTCATGTTTACTAATATTATGTAGTAAACACCAGAAACATTTGGCTTTATATAATACCCATTTCCACACCATTAAAACATTTTTTAGAGAAAAGCAACTACCACCACCAAAACACACAGTGGTAGGAAGAATTTTGGACTGGAATATTGCTTTCTGGCCACATCTTGCTAGCAGCTGACAAAGGTCATTATCCTCTCTGCCTCAGGGAGAACAAACATTGGCTGGCAGTTCTGTGTCCCTGGCTGTTTCTCTCCTTGACAGTAATACTGTCCCCAGTTACATAAAGACATGACAAAAATAACATGTTTATGAGTAGTGACATTCTGACAGTCACTCCTTAAGCTAAAGAAACAAACAAAAAAATTAAAAGGAAAAAAGGAGGGACACCTGGGTGGCTCAGAGGTTGAGTGCCTCCCTTTGGCCCAGGACGTGATCCTGGAGTCCCAGGATCGAGTCTGGCATCGGGGTCCCTGCATGGAGCCTGCTTCTCCCTCTGCCTGTGTCTCTGCCTCTCTCTCTTGTTTCTCTCATGAATAAATAAATAAAAATCTTTAAAAAAAAAAAAAAAGAAAACTAGAAAGAATTTCTAGAGTTCCTGGCTCTTTAGGATATTTAAAATTATACTTGATTGTATGGATCACACTTTTCCTGCAGCCAGTGTCTATTTAATAGATATTTTTTAGGGGATCCCTGGGTGGCGCAGCGGTTTGGCGCTTGCCTTTGGCCCAGGGCGCGATCCTGGAGACCCGGGATCGAATCCCACATCAGGCTCCCGGTGCATGGAGCCTGCTTCTCCCTCTGCCTGTGTCTCTGCCTCTCTCTCTCTTTCTGTGACTATCATAAAAAAAAAAAAAAAAAGATATTTTTTAAAAGCCAGCTAAACTGTTTCTCATATTTGCACTGCATTACCAATAAATTCAATAACTCTTGTGAGAAGCACGTTTCTTCTCACTTCTATTTTCTTTTTAAAAAGTTTTATTTGTTTGCTTATTTATTTATTTATTTATTCATTCATTTATTTATCCATGAATGACACACAGAGACATAAGCAGAAGAAGATGCAGGTATCCTGATGCAGGACTCGATCCCAGGACCCGAGCCGAAGGCACAACCACTGAGCCACCCAGGTGCTCCTCTCCTCACCTTTAGACATGAACCTTACAATGTTTATTTGTTCAGCAGTTTAGTGGAAGGAATAGTCACATAGAAAGGGAAATCTATGAAGGAAACAATGATGGCTCAAGTGTGGGCTCAGCCATTCTCTGCTGGGTGACCTTGGACCAGTTACTGAGCCCAGGGGTCCAGGCCACCTGCTCTGGGCAGCTGGAATGCTGATAAAGGTCTTGGGGCTTCCAGCCCCTCCTCAGGACTTTGTGAATTGAAATGATGGAAGCAAGGGCGCATACCTGTCATCAGCTCTGTGTGTCTTCCCGGATGAGGGCTAATCCAGGGCCAACTGTGGGTTCCAGAAAATGCTGACTCTGAAATTTAATTTTATTTGCCTTAATTCATATTGTAGGTAGCTTACCCCACTTCGGGAGCTGTGTCTCCAAACAGCTTCCATCCTCCACAATTCCAGTAAGTAGATCTAATGGTCATTAAAAACCATATGATTGAGATATATATACACACACACACACACACACACACACACACACACAGCTTTTTCTAGTGGGAATTAAGATATAAAATACAACAGATCATGTTGCCTGGTGAATTTATTACACAGGGGGTGGGGCCCCTGGGTGGCTCCGTGGGTTAAGTGTCTGACTCTTGATTTCTGCTCAGGTCATGGTCTCAGGATGGTGGGATGGAGCCCCATGGAGGGCTCTGTGCTCAGCAGGGAGTCTGCTTGCACCTTTCTCTCTGCTCCTCACCCTGCCCTGCCTATCCTCCCTCCCTAAAGAGAATAAATAAAATTAAAAATATTATTCATTATAGAAATCCTCTGTTGCCAGGACTTGTTCTATTTAAACCTAGGGAAAATGTTAAAGACCTTGACTTTAATACTTATATGTATTTTAACATCCAGAAAGGCAAAAAATATCAGAAGTTAATAGTCTGATTATTTCAAATTCAGGCATGTTACGTCTCATTGAAGTTAGCCTATAGTTTGTGGCCATACTGCTCTATCAGCTGGTATCTTTGGCTTATCTTAAATTACCTTTCTCGTGGAAGACTTGATAATCATGGAATATTATCACAGAGCCACAATTCTGATCTAGAATAATGGATGGGGTGCTCTGAGCTGTGCATATGCTATGCACTGAGTTTGCTTTTTGCCACTTTGATTTCTTCTGAGTATGTATGATTTAATATAAAATGTAAAATGTGTTATATGTAAAATAAAATTTAAAATATAAGATCTATTGGATTGTTTCCCACCTGAAAACTCATAATATTCCTGACAAATTACAAAATCAGAGAAATAAAAGGAATTGAAAAAAAAACCACCCACAATTCCATTACATAAAGGCAATCACTTAAAACATGTGGTTCTTTTTTTATTTTTCATTTTTTTCCAAGTAGTGTCTTGGTTTTGCACAAATCTAACTATATATTATAATCACTGTTCATGCTCTTAAATTCTTCATTTTTTTTTAAAAGATTTTTAATTAAGAGAAAGCAAGAGGGATAGTGAGTGAGGGGAGGGACAGAGGGAAAGATTCTGAAGTGGACTTCCCCTTAGCAGGTAGGAATCATGGGGCCCTATCTCAGGACCCTTAAGATCATGACCTGACAGGAAATTACCTGGGGCACATGCTCTTCACATTTAATTCCTGAGTCCTACCTATCCCATTGACTAGATATAAGTCATTAATTGTTTTTCTATTTTTTGGTGACAGTAGTTATTGTTTTGGATTTAAAACTTTTTAAAATAAATGTTCACATTAGGGATTCCTAGCTGGCTCACTCAGAAGAAAGAGCACATGACTCTTGCTTCGGGATTGATTATGAGTTGGCTCCATGATAATTTGAAAGTTTTCTTTCTTTTAGGTATACTCGGGATAATGATGTCCTAAGCCTAGAACAGAGAAAATTTTATGAAGAAAATGGGTTTCTTGTCATTAAAAATTTGGTGTCTGACGCTGACATTCAACGCTTTAGGTACAGTAACCTTTCATTATTTTACAAAATATGTTGTATGTTTGCGTTGGGAACATGGGTAAGAGGAGAGTGTGCGTGTTCAGATATTTTTCAGGGATTGGTTCCTTGGGACGTGGTTGGGAACATGAGCTCTGGAACCAGTAAGGCTGGCTTTAATCTTAGCCCTTCTACTTAATCTTGTGTGCCTGGGGCAACTTACTTTCCATGCCTCTCCTTTCCCATCTGTAAATTGGGGAAAATAGGGGCAGCCCTGGTGGCTCCTCAGTTTAGCGCCACCTTCAGGCCAGGGCTTGATCCTGGACCCCCAGATCAAGTCCCATGTTGGGCTCCCTGCATGGAGCCTGCTTCTCCCTCTGCCTGTCTCTGCCTCTCTGTCTCTCTTTGTCATTCATGAATAAATAAATAAAATCTTTAAAAAAAAAAACGGGGATAATAGTACTGAGCCCTAGTGTTGTTGTGAGGACTGAATAAAGTAAAAGACGCACAGAGTGCTTCCAACCGGGCCTGGCCCATGGAATGGAGGAGAGAAGTATTTGCCATTGTTACTCAGATGCAACCAAATCACAGATTTTCCCCACTGTTTTCTTAGGCTAAGGAAGATGTGAGTTCTCACAGTGAATTCTGGCCTCACAGTGAGGAGGCAGGGGCTTGTGAGCTGGCCATTTCCTCACCCTATGCTCAGAGCTGCTCAGCCTGGCCTGGAGGTCAACTTGGTGCAGAGACACCATCTCCTCAATCTTTGTGGATCTTTCCACAGAACTGGCCAGGCAGGTGCCTGGAGCCTACAGTAATGACATCATCTGCCAATTTCATTTCCTAGGGACCAGTTTGAAAGGATCTGCAGAGGGGAGGTGAAACCAGAACAAATGATGATAATGAGAGATGTGTCCATTGCAAAATCAGAATATATTCCAAGTGAAAGGATGATTTCAAAGATCCAATACTTCGAAGACGACAAGGAACTCTTCAGATACTGCACTCTCCCTGAGGTTGGAGAACCTTCCTGTGTTTTCTTTGTTTTTAGGTTAACAGCCCACCGACATGCCTGCCTCAGGCATTGCTGCTTTTTCCTTTATCTGAGCCCCTCTCTGGTGGCTGTAGAGCAGTGGATCTCAGTTGGAGGAGCACATCTGGTGGCACCTGGAGCCCTGTCAGGTTGTCACAAGGTTTGGTCTGTAGAGCCTGGGCATGCCGCTAATGGAGCCCAGGGAGCCTATAATGCACAGAACAGCCCCTCCCCCCAATTAATGAATTATCCGGCCCCAAATGTCAATACTGGCCAGGTGGAGATACCCTGCTCTGGCGCTTGGTAATTAACCTGGTGGAGAAGGGCGGGAATTCTGCAGTGGAGAGGGGGAGCCTCTCTCACACTGAATATGGGCATATCAACAGGAGTCACATTGCAGATCCCACTCACTGTACATCCATTTATTGTTGCTTTTGTTTCTGTGAATCTGGTAGTAGAGGTTTAAGTAGGTCTTTAGAGTTAAACTTGTCTAAAAAATTATTCTTTAAGCATAAATCATATTTATAAAGTTATCCACATAATATAGAAAATGTAAAGTGAAGTCTCCCAACTTTCAGCCCCACTCACTGCCAAGCTTTTAGGTGTATTCAACTAGAATTCTTTCATGGTCATGAAAATGCATCCGTAACCCCCCACCTTTTGTGTTACACAGAACGTACTGGTTGTCACTGTGTTTTGTCCACTTATAATAGACCTCACACATCTTTCCATATCACTTACATATTATTACTGTTTCTTTTTTTTAACATTTTATCTATTTATTCATGAGACAGAGAGAGATGCAGACATTGACAGATGGAGAATAAGCCACCTGTGGGCAGCCTGATGTGAGACTTGATCCCAGGTCCCCAGGACCATGACCTGAGTTTTTTTTTTTTAAGATTTTATCTATTTATTCATAGACACAGAGAGAGAGAGAGGCAGAGACACAGGCAGAGGGAGAAGCAGGCTCCATGCAGGGAGCCCGATGCGGGACTCGATCCCAGGTCCGCAGGATCACACCCCAGGCTGCAGGCGGCGCCAAACCGCTGCGCCACCAGGGCTGCCCCATGACCTGAGTTAAAGACAGATACTCAACATTGAGTCACCCATGTGTTCCTTGAATAGTTTTATGCGGCACTTTGCATATAGAACATTTTGGAAATTATAACCGCAAGAGCTATTAGATAATTTGACTCATGTGGGAACCTGGCTGGTTTAGTGGGGAGAGCTGCGACATTTTTTATTATTTAAGTGTATGCGCCTTTTTTTTTTTTTTTAAGATTTACATATTTATTTAGGCAGGAGAACTGGAAGGGGGCAGAGGGAGAGGCAGAGAGAATCCTCAGGCAGACTCCCTGCTGAGTGCTGAGTGCCTAGAAAGACACAGGGCTGGACCCTTATACCCTGAGATCATGATCTCAGCCCCATCCAGAGGTGGACATTTAACGAACTGATCCACCCAGATGACCTGAGCATGTGGCTCTTGATGTCTGGGTTTTGAGTTCGAACCCCAGGTTGGGTGTGATGATTGCTTAAAACTTAAAAAAAAAAAAAAAAAAAAATCTGGGCAGCCCAGGTGGCTCAGTGGTTTAGCGCCAACTACAGTCCAGGGCGTGATCCTGGAGACCCAGGATGGAGTCCCATGTCGGGCTCCAGGCATGGAGCCTGCTTCTCCCTCTGCCTATGTCTTGCCTCTCTCTCTCTCTGTCTCTAATGAATAAATAAATAAATAAAATCTTCAACAAAAATCTTTAAACAAATAAAAAATAGACAGAAAATTTCCCTCCTGAGAGAAGACCGTATACACAGGCCACCTATGATGTCCAGCCCCCTTGAGCTGGGGACAAAAGGGGATGTTGCCTAACTGAACCATCCATTCTCCTCACTCTTAAATCCTGCTATGGCAATGGAACTTGTGAGCATTGATCAAAGAGGAAAAGCCTGAAGTTAGAAGCAACTTGTGTTACATGAATCCTGATGAGGCCTCCAGGGTTCCCACCATTCTCAAGTGTGCACCATGCACCTGCTGGTTCATGAAATGATTTTTTGGAGGTAGGGATGATTTAGTAGTTGGATATTTATTTCAATGTGTATTGGAAAAAGTAACCAGGGCATTAAACTTATCACTTCAAGAATACTATTAATCAGGATAAGACAAGAGCTAATTCAGGAAAATTATTATTTTTTAAAAGATTTATTTATTCATTCAGAGAGAGAGAGAAAGAGAGGCAGAGACACAGGCAGAGGGAGAAGCAGGCTCCATGCAGGGAGCCTGACGTGGGACGCGATCCCGGGTCTCCAGGATCACACCCCGGGCTGCAGGAGACGCTAAACCGCTGCGCCACCAGGGCTGCTATTCAGGAAAATTATTGACTAATATTGGGCAGTTAGCAACATATGCTAGACATCATAAAATGGCTCTTGAGTCACTGAAGTTTAGAAGTCGGGGGGGGGGGAGGGCAGAGGGAGAGAAACACAAGTAGACTTGCCACTGAGCAATTAGCCCAACCTAGCCCATGATTCTATGACCCTGGGATAATGACCTGAGCTGAAATCAGGAATCCGATGCTTAACCAGCTGAGTTACCCAGGAACTTCTACCAAGTGTTTTGCATAACTATTGGCGTCCTGGCTTTTGTAATAAATAATTGTACTTTGTACCACGGGCCTGTTTATTTGATTTTTTGTGAAACTTTTTTTCCTGTTTTCTCTTAGATTCTGAAATATGTGGAGTGCTTCACTGGACCCAATATTATGGCCATGCATACAATGCTGATAAACAAACCGCCAGATTCTGGTAAAAGACTCATATTTCAAGGAGAAAAACAAACAAACAGGAAGTTTCAAGCATTCCAACTATAGCTGTGTGTAATACTGCTAAACTTTGATAAATAAATATTTATACACTTTCATTTACGTCTCAAAACAGCACACATCATAATAGTTGAGGTAGAATAGTTATTTCAGATATTAACTGGAGAGTTATTGTTGCTTTTTCAGAAGACAGGCTTGCTTCTAAAAAGTGCGATTAAATAAACATGACTGTTCATATACCATCGGTTGCTATTATTATAATCATCACCTGTAAGGTTTGTTAACCATTCTCACCTATGATAGGGTGAATTCTGCTTTTCTGATTGAAGATATTATGATTACTAACAAAATTAAAACTATATTTATGAATCACAAACTACAGTTGCTCTTAAAATTCCTTGTCCTTGCTGAAATGTAGCTCCTAAGATCTCATTACCACAGAAAGCGATTTGAAAGCTAAAACCCAGGAATGAGTATTTCTAAAAAAATTTTGTGTAGCTCACCCGGGACTTGAACTCATGAGCCTGAGATCAAGCCTTGAGCTGACATCAAAAGTCAGATATCTAACTGACTGAGCCACCTAGGTGCTCCAAGGAATCTGCATTTTTGAAGCCATCCCCAGCCATTGGACCATGCTGAGAAATTCTGCTCTACCTGTGATAAATTGATCCTTCAAGATCCTTTATCCTTCTCCACTTTTTCTGGAGAAAAAGAGCCAGGAGAACTTTATTTGACAGGCTTGTAGTTTAATTAACATCACCAAATCTTTCCTACCCTGGATGTCTTGTTTAGAGACGTCATAAAACATAAAACAAACATAAACATGGCTGAGGGAGCTGTGGTCCTCCATAGTGATGTACACCAAGTGCTTTTCGTTCTGTGATGTACTTTTTGGAAACCTTTTATTAATTTAGTTAATGATACTTTTTTTGCATCAGCCACTTACAAGGCTAACAGAGAACCTCCAATTTGGTTACTCTCTTCAAGTATTAAAACTTTTTTTTTTTTGGTACTCTGCTCTGTACCCAAACCACAATTACAAAGAAATAAAATACAATAGAGTTCATGACAATTCAGTGTATGAATTGCTAGTGAATGCTGTGTGTCAGTACGTCCTCGGCTCCCAGGAACCCAGAAAAAAAGTAGAGGATCTGGAGTTGCCCTTTGGATTTGATATTCGAATTTGATGCTTATCTCTCTGGACTGATTTTCTGTAATGTTGTTTCACTTCTTTGGGTTTTTCAGGAAGTCATTGTCGTGGTTTTGCAGGCAAAAGAGATGAAATCTGAGATGCGAGTGTGTGTTAACAGCAGGATCTGTTTCAGGCAAGAAGACATCCCGCCATCCCTTGCATCAGGATCTGCACTACTTCCCCTTCAGGCCCAACAATAAAATTGTCTGTGCTTGGACAGCCATGGAGCACATCGACAGGAACAATGGCTGCCTGTGTGTGCTTCCAGGCACACACAAAGGCCCTCTGAAGCCACACGATTATCCAAACTGGGAGGTATGTCTTGTTAGAGGAGGAATCTTTTTTGTTGTTGTTGTTATTATCTTTAAGATTTTATTTGGGAGAAGAGGGGAGGAGAGACAGAAGGGAAGGGGAAGGGACAAGCAGATTCTGCTGAGCATGAGTCAGATATATGCTTGAACTTCGCACCCTGAGATCATGACCTGAGCTGGCTACAAGACTTGAACACCAAATTGACTGAGCCACCAGGACCTCTAGAGGCAAAAATCCTTTATTTTCTTTTTAAGATTTTATTTATTTATTCAAGAGACACACAAGACAGAGAGGCAGAGACATAGGCAAAGAGAAGCAGGCTCCATGCAGGGAGACCACTGTGGGACTCAGTCCTAGGATTCCAGGATCATGCTCTGGGCCCAACATGGGCGCTCAAGTGCTGAGCCACCCACGTGTCCCAGGGAGAAATCTTAACCATAATATTTTTTGTTTTGATTCTACAACAGTATCCATAAAGAGCTTTAACAATGAGATGGCATTTCCTTCTTAAGAAAACATGGTTTTGGAATTAGGATCAGGGAACATTTGCAACACCATGTGCATGTGTCAAGTGCCGAGTACTTCTTACTCACTGATTGATGGCTCTTGGCATAAAGAAGAGAGAGGAATCATCTCTTTCTCTCTAGAGAGATCAACGAAGACCCTGAGGAAGCATGAGTAGTATTCCATTCATAACCATTGCATGGCTTATGGATTGAGCTAGTGCTGTTGGAAGTATAGAAAGCTTTTGAGCCCATAAATGGTGACATCAAATTGGTCCTTCAATAATGATAATCTAGAGGCCTAGAGAAGAATATACTGGAGGTGAGAGTCCAGAGGCAGAGAAACCAGAGAGGAGGTGATAAGTGTTTTAGGTATCAGACAATATGGTCTTGAAATCCCATAATGATGGTCAGAATGGGATAGAGCACGGGTTGTTAAGGCAGGAACAATGGATGTGATCTGTAGGAAGTAAAGAATATAGCTTTCAGGACTTCTGTCTCAATTAGATTCTTGCGCTGAGGATTAGTGCCAAGGAAAATACTGGGGGTCTGGATTCTGATATAATGGAAACTGTGAGATTCACAAATTCAGTTGAGTTTTGGGGAAACTTTGGTGCAGGCAACAGAAGTGGGCTGTGGCTGACTTAAGCCAAACGGAGTGTTTTGGAGGGTGGCAGGCACCTGCTGAGTCCATGGAAAGGCTGGCTAGCTCTGATGAGCGGGAAAGTGGGGGTTATATTCCGTGGGAACACTTAGGGTGGGGCACCTAGTGGGGTCAACTGAACTGTGATCATGACCAGTGCCTTCCATCCTCTGCTCAGATTCAAAGTGACCACAGTGGGAGGTTAGATTGACTTAGCTTAGGTCACGTATCAACTCTGGCCAGGAGAGAAGTGCACTGGATGAAAACCACAACTGAGTCCAGCAGGAAAGCAGTCCTTTCCCCAGAAGAATGTGGCATAGTCTCAGGAAGGGAAATGTGATGCCGTCCTTCCACCATAACTATTACTTAATGAAATAACTGACTTGGGAAATAGTTATAAAAACAGGATCTTTGAATTTACTGTTTTTCTTTCCTTACTCTGGATGTGACACCAGTGCTTTCTGAGCTGAGAAAAATTGAGATTTTCTCTCTGCTGGTTTGGGAGAATAGTTAGCTTCTTAGAGGTACTCCTGAGTTATAGAAGAATGATTCAGGCAAAGTTCTAGGTGAGGAGAATATCATCCTGGGAAAGAATGATTATACATTCAGGCTTGAAAGGTGATCTCCCATGTTAACTGCAACATGCAACGTTGATCTAGATCCTCAAATATAATACAGTTATGACGGGTATGTGGAAATTTCAGCATCTTCCTTTGCCTCCCTAAATCCATGATTTTAATATCACAATGTGACTTTCACAGCCACACATCTGAGAAGCTTTTGTATATTTGCAGTACCTTTTAAGAATCTATTTATCTTTCTCTTGGAAGAGCTTAGGAAACCTTTGCTTTTCCTAATGAGTCATTGATAAAATTTTTAGTCATTGGGTTCCTCAAATACAGAGTTGGGTTCTCTTATGCGTTCTAGGGGGGCGTGAACTTAATGTTCTATGGGATCCAGGACTATGATGAAAACAGCCCCTGCGTGCACCTTGTGATGGAGAAGGGAGACACCGTTTTCTTTCATCCTTTGCTCATCCACGGATCTGGCTGGAACAAAACTCAAGGATACCGCAAGGTATGCATTACATCACCGTGCTTTCCAAAGACGAATAGGTTAGAAGCAAAAATGTCAAGATATGTGAAACTTTATGAGATTTGTGATGTTTAACTAAACTGCTCTTGCTCTGGTTTATTTACCAGGAAATATATTTGATACCTCATACTTTTTTTGCTAAGTTATCAATAGGAGACGAGTGACCTCAGTTTCCCAATCCTACTGATCCTGAATTAGGAACATTCATAGAATTGCTTCAGAGAAAGAACATATTTGGTAGCCCACAGCCTGTGCTTTTGGAGACAGAAACAATGGCTGATGTACTAAAATCTTAAAATGGGAAATGGATATAGGAACCGTTTATGACGGCAGTATATAATAGCTTTGTTATTGAATTGGCTGCCCAGAAATAAGATTTAGCAGCGAGCCATGTTTTTCGCCCCTTAGCTATGAATATATTAAAAACCTATTGATTTCATTGCTTACATTAAGATTTGACAAAATTTCCCATATTCCCAGATTTCTCTCTTCTCAAAAATTCAGCAGCTCTGACAGCACTGTGGACTGACATTACCCACATTACATGGCTCTTATTACAATATATTAGGGGGTTTTGGGGTTGAGTGAAGTGTGCCAGTTTGTCACACCAACACCCGTTGTCTCCCTAGGTGCAGGGTAGGCTACCAGGTTTCATCTTCTATTCATTCATATTTCCACCAGGTCAACAGGGCCAGGATGAGGGTGAGGCAAGAAAGCCCTCTCCTCCAGGGAAAATATAACAGGGTTAGGAGGATGGTGCTAAAATACCTCAACAATCAAGTTAAATGATAGTTTAAGGCAGTATTTAGAAAATCAACATCAATGCAAAAAAATATCTTTGATGAACACAATGCCAAAATTTTAAATAAAGACTAGATCAGACTCCCCACCAGCATGACCCTCAGAAGTATACAAGCAGGCGGTACAGAAACAAGACATAAATAATGTGAGTGTTGTGAAATTCATGAATTTGGGCCTTATCATGTATCCTTGGTGTCAACATTCAACTTGAAATGAAAAATGGAAATTTAGGTATATGTGTATCAAAATAGGAAGCTAAGATAAATAGTTTGAAACTCTGTATGAGTTAGAAAATTGTATTACTTCCTATATGATCAGGATCATAAAGTAATATAGGATAGCTACATATTGAAAGATTTCATGTCGAATCCTTAGAAAATAGTATAAAATGATTACTGTAGGACCTAAAAGGTAAATAAGAAAACCAAGTAATGTGGTTGATAACATCCTAACACTGCAATTTTTTTCAATAGATTTTCAACTACCAATTTGGGAAAAGATGAACCTTACAAAAAGACTTCAAAACACGTATATAGTAATGTACTTATCGCCTCTGGCCTCAGGTGTCACTACTCCTTGGTGTAGTGTGGGGGCATCCATGGGAAATGATGTTTGTGATACCACTGTCTAGAAATCTCATGTTGAGGGCAGCCTTGGTGGCTCAGCAGTTTAGCGCAGCCTTCAGCCCATGGCTCAGCGGTTTAGCGCAGCCTTCAGCCCAGGACGTGATCCTGAAGTCCGCGGATCAAGTCCCACATCAGGCTCCCTCCATGGAGCCTGCCTCTCCCTCTGCCTGTGTCTCTGCTGCTCTCTCTCTATCTCTCTGTGTCTCTCATGAATAAATAAATAAAAATCTTAAAAAAAAAATCTCATGTTGCGAGCAAAACAGGCAGACCTGAGAAGCGAAGTCACCACAAGAGAGCTAACATGTGACGAGGAAAGTGAGTTTTAAGTTTATCTGCTGATAACCTTTTCAAGAATAGGGAGAACCAGGGCACCTGGGTGGCTCGGTGGTTGAGTGTCTATCTTTGGCTCAGGTCATGATCCTAGGGGTCCTGGGATTGAGTCCAGCATCGGGCTCCCCGTGGGGAGCCTGTTTCTCCCTCTGCCTGTGTCTCTGCCTCTCTCTCTGTGTCTCATGAATAAATAAAATCTTAAAAAAAAAAAAAAAAAGAATGGGGAGAACTAAGTAACCTCCTCTTACCTTCAGAAGGAAACAAGATGAGTGCCGTATATGAATGCTATTGGACTTCAAATGTTCTTTTGATTTGACAGGAGTGGATGTGTATATTATTTTCCTTTGCAAGGTATTTTGTGTTTTTTTTTTCTTGATCTTTAGACATTAAAATAACAAAGCACCACAAACTCAGCTGAGTAACTAACTTCTGTGACTAAGAAGAGGATGAAGAACCCTGGAACCCATTCCTGTGTAGGACTCGAGGACATGCACTCGCTAGATAAATCACATGTTTAAAGTCCTCTTACTCTTGTCATTATGTTCTCTGCCCATTTTGAAAACAGGTATCCCAGGGAGCTTAAAACCTCTTGGAATTTCTCAGTCAGCCTTTAGCTGTACCTAGGGGGAGAAAAGACTCCAACCCCAAAGAGACTAATCCAAGACACGATGGAACATTCTAGAAATCAAATGCTAGTGAAATAGCTGATGTTCTAAAAGAAGACTTTCTGTTTGGTTGTTGCTGTTAACAGATTTTTTTCTCCCCCAATATTAATCATTTCACCCTGCACAGGCAATTTCCTGCCATTTCGCCAGTGCTGACTGCCACTACATCGATGTGAAAGGCACCAGTCAAGAAATCGTTGAGAGGGAAGTTATGGAGTTAGTACACAGATTATACGGAATTCCGAAAGATACCAGCTTGCAGGTACGTTTGTATGAGATGAAAGATTTATAAGAGTATTTTCTTCAATGCATGACAATACTCATATCTATTTTTTTAAAGATATTCTTTATTTATTTGAGAAAGAAAGAGAGAGGGAGAGAGAGCATGAGCAGTGGGGAGAGAAAGAGGGAGAGGAAGAAGTAGACTTCCTGCTGAGCAGGGAGCCTGATGTTGGGATCAATCCAGGATCCTGAGATCATGAACTAAGTGGAACATAGAGGCTTAACCAAATGGGCCACCAGGCAACTCTGTTATCCCTGATTTAATTTGGAAGCATAATGTGCATTGTTTAGAGCACCGTGCAGAAGCCTTGCTGAGATCCACTGAGAATTTCAGCTAATACTTGCTTCCCCAACATGGTGCACCTGAGCTTCCCAGGCTTCTTTATGTCTTTTGGCCGCCCTGTGCTGTGTAGGCTATCCTGTTCCAGGACAGGCAGGTAGGAAAGGAAACAGCAGATCTGGAGGAGAGCAAGTGAACGACAAAAGCCACCTTCTGAATGCACATAAGGAAAGTTAAAGGTTTGGGATGTTACCCATAGGCCTCCCTTAATTTCTCTACAACAGAGTATTTACATATATGCAGATCCAATAACTGTCCCAGAAGCAATTCTCAAGCAGGTTTCTGTGTGGGTCAGTTAGCATCTGGGGATCCACGGAGCTGATGGCAGAAACCACTGATGCTTATCAAGAGGGGACATGAGACATTATTTCATATGCTTTGCTACTTAATACACAACACTTGTAAAGTAGTTGCGTGTAGCTAGTGGGCATTCAGTGCTGCCGATGATCCCCAGACAAATTACAGTCAAGCCAAAGAAATAAACATATTTGCCTGGTAGACAAAGACATTTTAGCCTCCGAACCAAGAAGCTGATCCTATGTTCCAATTTGCAGAAATCACCAATATATGTTTTCCTAGGGGGTGACAGGACCTCCACGTAGACTGAATGTAATGATAACTCGGCCCCTCTAGTACTGTGAAGAGTACCGCACACCAGCACTACGCTACTGGGCCACTGGGAATCACCTTCTGAAAGTCATTCCCAGCTGAAGAATCTTACTTCCCCCTTGGCCCCTTCTCCCTTTAGAACCTACGAATCCACCCCATATCAGAAGAGGCTCTCATTTCACATTTGCCGATGGTGGGAAGTCTTGTCCTTCTCTCTTTGCCCAGTTTTTAAAACGCTTTTATGAAGGCATCCTATTTTGTCAAGTGGGGCTTCCGGGTAACACACTGATTCTTGCAGCAGGAAAAAAAAGCATATGTTGTGTTAGCAATTTGTCAGGGTTGTAAATGAATGAACTGCCTCCAGTATTTATTTCAATTATTTGAGAGAGAGAGAGAGAGAGAGAGAACGTGAGCAGGATGTGGGGGTACGGGCAGAAGGAGAGGGAGGGAATCTCCAGCAGTTTCCCCACTGAGCCAGGACCCCAACATGAAGTCCATCCCACCACCCTGAGATGAGTTGGGCTCTTAACTGACTGAGCAACCCATGTGCCCCTCCCTCCCCGCTCTTAAGGATAAAATGAAAAGTCCAAGAGGCTACCAGAAGTGATGCAGGTGACAGAGCTACATTTCAGAGTCAGGTTGAATTCTGAAATTAAGCATTCCACCAGACCTTGCTGTCTGCTCAAAAATAAACAAGAAACCAGAAAGCTTGTTGAATCAAAAGTCTCAGTTGTTTGATTAAGAATAAAGCAATAATACCAAATCAACCCAATACCAAATCATGACCTGATTTTCACTGAGGAGCAGATCACTCTAGATGAGGCAGCGAGTGGCTAAAGGAAAGCCAGACAAGGAGTGGGGTCTCCTTTACCAAAAGCCTGCCCAGCCTATTGAGGACACCTGTAGTCAACAGGAGCACCAATTAGCACAGGCTGGCCTCTGGCTCTCTCAGTTTGTTCAACACGATTTCAGATATTGACAAGTAAATTATTGGGAGTCTGAGAATATGGTTCATTTACTGATAGGACCACTGTGAGAGTTTTTCCATTTAACTATTGGTAGATGCTAGAAATCTTCTTTGTCCGATGCCCAACAGATTCTCAGTGTTCCATGGACTCACTGTATTTGGCTTTATTTCCAGGAGGTGTCTAGATATCGAGCCCGGCTGGTGAAAGGACGAAGAATTAGCCTTTGAAGTAGCCGCCTGCTGGAGCTCTTTGAGAGAAAACCAAAAGGAATCAAGATGCCTACGGAACATGTTTTATTAATGAGCTGTCCTAATCTTTCCTGCCACTTGTTATGAAGATCACAACGCACTTACAGGGAACTTTATGGGATTTGGTTAGCTCTGGGTGAGGGGCTGTTGCTTTAATGGATGAACAGATGTAACACTGGCCTATTACTGTCGTCAGGAATACTACTTTGCACCTAATAAAGGTCACTGATGTCTAATTTAAGTGTGTTCAGTTACTTTCATTCAGTTAGCTCTTTGCCCAAGCAAGAAGGAATGCTTTAAACTAGGGTCTGCTGACTTTTTTGCATCCCTCTTCTGGAAATCCCACCACCAGATTTCATGGCATGAGAGACTTCTCAGATCTAGAACACTGTCCTCTACACACACGTTTAATGGAGGGCCTTGTGGAGAGAGGACGAGGGTAGATGCTCATGCTTTGACACAGGGGTCCCTTGCATGACTACTCCAACCCAGCCAGCCTCCTTAAAATAGACAGGATCTTTCCAAATCCCTTTCTCTGTTGCTGAACAAGGAAGACAAAAGTGACTCCCTCTGCTAGTTTTTATTGAGTTAGGCAGCTGGAAACCCTCAGCATTTATGAATGAAACCTAAACTCTCTCAAGGTACAGTGAAATTGTTACTTTCGATTTCTAATGGGCACGAACTGGGGAAATTTGTTTTATTTCATTTAAAGATTATTTATTTATTTATGTTAGAGAGAGAGAGAGAGAGAGCGGGCACAAGCAGCAGCAGGTGAGAGGGGTAGAGAGAGTGGGAGAAACAGACTCCCCGCTGGGCAGGGAACCTGACAGGGGGCTCAACCCCAGGACCCTTAGATCACGACCTGAGCCTAAGGCAGAAATGTTTAACCCATTGAGCCACCCAGGTGCCCCATGGGGACTTTCTTGTAATACAGAGCTGTGTTTCTACACCAACTGAGAGCAGCAAAGACACATACTACTGATTATTAAGCATACCAGTTAGAATTTAGATCAGGAAAAACAAGGAGTCCCCTTTTTTCAATCTGCTAAGCACAAGTTGTGTACATTGTGCACAAATGTACGTTCACCTTTTTTGTTGGTTTCTTTGTGAGGACACTTTTTTACTTCTTTCTCTTTCTCTCTCTCTTTCTTTCTTTGAGAGAGAGAGCTCAGAGGGAGAGGGAGAAGTAGACTCCTTGCCTAATGGGGGCTCGATCCCCAGGAACCTAGATCATGACTTGAGACAACGGTAGATGCTTGTTACTGAGCATCCAGGTGCCAGGGGGCCACAGTTTAAGCTCATATCCAGCTGGAAACTGGAAAAGACAAGACAACCCCTGATAGGCTTTAAGGAAATTGGATTATGGAAGAATTGGTCATAAAATGTACATAAGGAATGCAGTGTAATCAGCATGTATGTAGCCCTGTTCTAGCAAAAACCTTTCGAACTCTTTTCAAATTTCAAATACTTATCAAAAAATAAACTTCAACGGGGAAGCAGACAGCAGGGGATCCCTGGGTGGCTCAGTGGTTTAGCACCTCCCTTCAGCCAAGGTTGTGATCCTGGAGTCCAGAGATTGATTCCCACAGCAGGCTCCCTGCATGGAGCCTGCTTCTCCCTCTGCCTGTTCTCTACCTCTCTCTCTCTCTCTATGTCTCTCATTAATAAATAAATGAAATCTTAAAAGAAAAAAAAAAAAAGGAAAGCAGACAGCACAGTTTATGTCCCTTAGGCATTTCTGGTTGCCAACTAGTCTCTCAGGAAACAATTTATTTCCCATTTGTTCTGTGTCCCTGGTGTTATTAATTCATTTCCCAAACATCCAAGCATCCATTCCTATTCAGCGCAAAGCGCAATAGGACTAGATGTCAAAGAAAGACAACAAGTGGAGGAGTTAGGACGGCTCCTTTTGTCTGTGTGGACCCACCTGGGAGAGGTGGGCATGAGGATCAGCTGTAGAATGGAGAGCTGGGACGGGATTACCACCGGATCTTGGCAGAATGAGGAGCAGCCTGGTTTCCCAGTGGCTGTAAAGGGGAGGGATTTATCCTGGGCTAACCTTTTATTTCCCCAGAGACTCACTTCAAAGGGCTATAGGAGGTACTCCAAGTGCAGACCAAAACAAATAGAAAGGGTCCCTTTCGTTGATGATTGGCACTGACAGCCTCAGAAAAACAGACCTTGGCTCCTGGTATCTGCTTGGAGTTCCTCCTTTGTGAGCCACAGACTGAAGCAGTTTGAAAAGCTTCTGATTGAATCAACAAAGCGTGGTAACCTTTCCCAAAGCCAATCCTAGTAATATGGCTGCATGGTTCAAACCAAATCCACCTGTGCAAGACCTTTTCCTACTAACCCTGGGCAGGCCTGCAGCTCAGATCCCGTACCCATCCTGTATGTACAGCATAGCCCACCACTTGGCCTTGATACTTTTCCAGAAGGGTTGATTTTTTTTTCCCATGTTAAGATCCTGCCTTCCCAAATAGAGAGGGTAGGCCCCTAACCTCTACACCAAATGTGGGGTTTGAACTCACAAACCTGAGATCAAGAGTCTGCTCTCAGGGCACCTGGGTGGCTCTGCGGTTAGCAACTGCCTTTGGCCCAGGGCGTGATCCTGGAGTCCCAGAATTGAGTCCCACATTGGGCTCCCTGCATGGAGCCTGCTTCTCCACCTTCCTGTGTCTCTGCCTCTCTCTCTCTCTCTCTCTCTCTCTCTGTCTCTGTGTATCTCATGAATAAGTAAATAAAATCTTATAAAAAAAAAAAAAGAGTCTGCTCTCTACCAACTGAGCCACTTAGGCACCCCTAAATTTATTTTGCGTTGTTTTTCAAGAGATTATAAACGACGGCCTATGCACAAACCAGGGGTATAGCAGGGGAGATGGAGAAATATACCCCTGCCAGGCAGAGAACTGAAGTGGGGGTGGATAGGACCTTGAGATCATGACCTAGCAGAATGCAGATGGTTAACTGACTGAGCCCCCCAGTCACCTCTAGTTTTGATATTATTAAAGAATTTTAAAATGGTAATAAAATGCACAGAACATACAATTTATCGTCATCACCATTTTTAAGCCTCCAATTCAGTGGCATTAAGTACATTCTAATCGTTGTGCAACCATCACCATTATCCATCTCTAGGACTCTTCGTCTTGAAAAACTGAAACTTTGTCCCATTAAACACTAATGGGACACTTTGTCCCCATTCCCTTTCCTCCAGGTCCGGGCACCCACCATTCTATTTTCCATCTCTATGAATTTGACTACACGGATAACCCAGACAAGGGGGATCCTACAGTATTTGTTACTCTGTGACTGGCTTAGTCACCTTACATAATGGCCTCAGAGTTGATGTATGTTGTAGCTGATGTGTGAAAACTTCTTTCTTTTTGAAGTCTGAATAATATCTATGTATGCGGGACACCTGCATGGCTCAGCGGTTTAGTGCCTGCCTTTGGCCCAGGCCGTGATCCGGGAGTCTTGGGATCGAGTCCCACATTGGGCTATCTGCATGGGGCCTGCTTCTCTCTCTGGCTATGTCTTTGCCTCTGTCTCTGTCTCTCATGTATAAATAAATAAAATCTTTAAAAAAAAAAAAAAAAGAAGGGAGTGATGATGTTACAAAGCTGTTTTCTATGTTTATTGTTTATGATGATCATGCTAATAAAGCATGCAGGACTTGTGGTTGCCTTGCAAATGAAACCCTGGCACAATGATTCTGCTCCCCCCCCCCCCCCGCCCCAAACATGATGGTCCTTCTGGAGGCTTTGGAGGAGGGGAATTTCACAGGAACATGAAGGTTTTGATATTGGGGTGGAATGGCTCTGCCACTTCCTAGGAAGTTAATGTCCCTGAGCCTGTTTCCTTAATCTAAGGTAGCAACACATATGTCTGACCTCTAGGGTGACAGTAGAAGATAAACAGGAGAATATATGGTACGGGGCATGCAGCACTGCTTAGATTCTTTTCAGGAATAAAGAATTGGGGCCCCTAGGTGGCTCAGTCCGTTGAGTGTCGGACTCTTGATTTCAGCTCAGGTCACGATCTCAGGGTCATGAGATCAAGCCCTACATCAGGTTCTGCACCTGTGCTCTGGGCCTGGAGCCTGCTTAAGACTCTCTCCCCCTCTCCTTCTCCCTACCACCCCCTCTCAACAGCTGATATGTGTGTGCGCTTTCTCTCCCTAACAAACAAACAACAACAACAAAAAACAACAAAACAAAAGAAAAAAATATATATCTCTAGTCTTGGAAGGGCTGTCAGCAGATGTTCTTCAGGTGTCGGCCCTCAAGAGAGGGCCTCAGCTCCAGAGCTGCCTTGGCCAATGTCAAGTGGCCAAGGCAGCTCTGGTACTGTCACAGTGGCTGGTACAGTGTTACAGCTGGTACTATTTAGGGGGTGTCAAGGCTGACACTTCTCAGCCCAACTCAAGGCAACTCTAATGGGCTGTCCCATTTCAGAATGTCTCTCGGCTCAGGGTGTCTCTTTCTCTAAGTTGTGCCTGCATTAGATGGTCCAAATCCTTTTAATTTTTGACTATGTAAGAGGAAAATGACATGTAAGTGATCATTAGAATTTGCATTCCTTTAAAAAAAAAATAAGGGGGAGTCCGGATGGTGCAGCGGTTTAGCACCGCCTTTAGCTCAGGGCATGGTCCTGGAGACCAGGGATCAAGTCCCACGTCGGGCTCCCTGTATGGAGTCTGCTTCTCCCTCTGCCTGTGTCTCTGCCTCTCTCTCTCTCTCTCTGTCTCATGAATAAATAAATAAAATCTTAAAAAAAAAGAATTTGCATTCCTTTGATAATAATGAGATTGAGGAAATTTTTAAGGATGGGAACAAGATAACAATGCCCACTCTTGCCACTTTTATTTAACATAGTACTGGAATTCCTAGCCACAGCAATTAGACAAGAAAAAGAAATAAAAGGCAGTTAGGTTGGAAAGGAAGAAATAAACTGCCAATATTTGCAAATGACATGATATGTATAGATAGAAAACCCTAAGGAAATCATCAAAGAATTATTAGAACAAAATAAATTCAGTAAACTTGCAGGATACAAAATCAATATACAGAAATTTGTGGTGTTTCCATACACTAATAATGAAACATTTGAATTAAGAAAACAATCCCACTTATAACTACATCTAAGACAATAAAATACCTAGGCATAAATTTAACGAAAGAGGTGAAAACTGAACACTAACATCTATAAAGCACTGATGAAAGAAACTGAACACACAAATAAATGGAAAGATAGTATGTGCTCATGGATAAGAAGAATTAATATTGTTAAAATGTCCACACTACCCAAAGCAATATACAGATTCAGTCCAATACTTACCAAAATTCCAATGGCATATTTCACAGAATAGAAATAATAACTCTAAAACTTGTATGGAATCACAAAAGATCCTTATGCACCAAAGCAATCCTAAGGACAAAGAAGAAAGCTGGAGGGTATCACCCTTCTTGATTTCAAACTATATCACAAAACTATTGTAATCAAAATAGTATGGTATTGGTAGAAACATCAACACACAGATAAACGGAAACATTGAGAGCCCAGAAAAAACCTACAGATGTATGAACAATTAATCTTTGACAAAGGAGCCAAGAACATAAAATGGAGAAAAGACGGTCTCTTGAGCAAATGGTGTTTTCATGCAAAAGAACGAAACTGGACCACTGTCTGACACCACACACACAAATTAACTCAAAGTGGATTAAAGACTTGAATGTAAGACCTGAAACTGTAACATTCCTAGGAGAAAACAAAGGCAGTAAACTCCTTGATGTGTGCCTTAGTGGCATCTTTGTGGGTATGACTCCAAAGGCAAGGGAAACAGAAGCAAAAATAAACAAATGGGACTACGAAACCAAAAAGCTTCTGCCCAGCAAAGAAATCCACCATCAAAATGAAAAGGCAATGAAATGGGTGAAGACATGTGCAAGTCATATAAATGGTAAGAGATTAATACCCAAAATATATAAGAAACTCCTACAACTCAACAACTTAAAGACAAACAACCGGCTTAAAAAATGGATAGGAGACCTGAATAGACATTTCTCCAAAGACGACAGATGGCTAAAAGGCATTTGAAAATATGCTTGACATCACTAATCATAAGGGAAATAAATCAGAACCACAATGAGGTATCATCACCTGTTAGAATGGCTATTACAAAAAAGACAAGTGTTGGAGAGGATGAGGAAGAAAGGGAACCGTTATGCACTGTTGGAGGGAATGTAAATTGGTGTGGCCACTGTGGAAAACACTATGGAGACTCCTTAAGAAAATTAAGGACAGGGCAGCCCAGGTGGCTCAGAGGTTTAGCGCCACCTTCAGCCCAGGGCCTGATCCTGGAGACCTGGGATCCAGTCCCATGTCGGGCTCCCTGCAGGGAGCCTGCTTCTCCCTCTGCCTGTGTATCTGCCTCTCTCTCTCTCTGTGTCTCTTATGAATAAATAAAATCTTAAAAAAAAAAAAAAGAAAAAAGAAAATTAAGGACAAAACAACAGGACCCACCAATTCCACTTCTCAATATTTATCCAAATAACACAAAAACATTTAATTCAATAATGTTTTACCTTTATGTTCACTACAGCATTTTGTATAATAGCCAAGGAAACAACCTAAGTGTTCAGAAGCAGATAAATGGATCAAGAAGATCTGGTATATTTATATAATAGAATATTACTCAGCCACAAAAAAGAATGAAATCTTACCATTTATGACAACATGGGTTGAATGTGAGAGTATTATGTTAAGTAAAATAAGTTAGAGAAAGAAAAATATAGCATTTCACTCCTCTGTAAAATCTAAAAAAACAAACAAACAAACAAACAAAAAACCCCAAACCCAACAAACTCAAAGAATCAAACTCAAAGATGTAGAGAACAGACTACTAGTTGCCAGAGGAGAAGGAGGTGGTGGGTAGGCAAATGATGTGAAGGAAGCCAACTGCATGATGATGTTTGGTAACTAAACTGTAATGGTGATCACACTGTGGTATATACAGATGTTGAATTATAAAGCTCTACACTGGGAACTTACACACACACACACACACACCTATATACATAGATATATATGTATATAAATGAACAGAGGGCATGGCACGCCTGGGTGGCTCAGTGGGTTAAGCATCTGCCTTTATCTTGGTATTGGTACAAACATAAACACACAGATAAATGGAACACATTGAGAGGTCTTGGGTCATGATCTCAGGATCCTGAGATTGAGCCCTGTGTCGGGCTCCCTGCTCAGTGAGGAGTCTGCTTCTCCATCTCCCTCTGCCCCTCCCCCTGCTCCTGCTCGCGCTCTCTCTCTTAAATAAATAAATAAATAAATAAATAAATAAATAAATAAATAAAATCTTTTTTTTTTTTTTTAAAGAGAGTTATTTATTTATTCAGAGAGAGAGAGAGAGACAGGCAGAGACACAGGCAAGGGAGAAGCGGGCTCCATGCAGGGAGCCCGATGCAGGACTCAATCTCAGGTCTCCAGGATCACGCCCTGGGCTGCAGGCGGCGCTAAACCACTGCGCCACCGGGGCTGCCCAATAAATAAAATCTTTAAAAGATTGTGAGCAATCTAGGAACCGGACACTAAGAAACACAAACTTGGTTGATTTGGGGATTTCTGCCCTAGGTTGGGAGTTGGGTGATCCTTTTTCTGTCAAGAGCCAGAGAGTAAATATTTTCTGCTTCATGGGCTATACTCTGCTGCAACTACTGAGCTCTGCTGTTACAGCAGGGTCAACAGGTAAATGAAGAGGTGTGGCTGTGATCCAATAAAACTCTGTTTGCAAGAACAGGCAGTCTGCCAGATTTGACCCCAGGGGGTCTGTTTGCCTGCCCTGCATTGGATGAATATGTCTATTTACGAATAGCAAACAATTGCCAGTGTGCCTTGGCAGAAAGCACCTGGCATTGTGAGAGCATTGCTTTAGTAGACCTCCCTGTTTTTTCGAGATTAACAGGAAGGTGCTGGAGAGCCCAGCCCCACCCGGTGCAAAGCACAGCTTGCTTCCTTATGTGATGTGCAACTGTTTGGGTTTTTTTTTCTCCTCAATATGGCCAATTGTTCATGATCAACTCTGGCATACCATGTGAAGACTTGTTCCCTGACTCTTCTGGTATAACTTGTAGGCCAGAAAGGAGCTGCTCGGCAATGGGGTGGGAGATACACAGTACTGAAGGACTCTACTTAAGTGTACACATTAGTATCCATCAGAAATCTTGGTTGCAAACAACAGAAACTGACCCTAACCATGGGAGACAGGAATCAAATCATGTTAGCAGGCTTTCCAGGGCTTAGGGAACTGCTGTGTGGCTGGCAGGGGTAGGGGGTGGGGGTGCCAGGTGCCAGGTATGCAGTGGACAAGAGACCAGCACAGTGGCTATGAGTGATCTATGTGCCTCTGCCCCCTAGCCCTTGCAAACTTGGAGCCCCTGCTTTGGAGTCAAAGCCCTAGGGACAGGTTCTGGGGACAGAGTGTGAGTCACATGCCATGACTGGCTGTTGCAGTGGTGGACACATAAGGAACATGGGCCTTTCTGGTTCTCTATTTTAGGATGTTACCACGTATCCTAAGACCACACTTTGTGGTGGGCTGGGGCTGCCGCAAAGCAAGATCCAGTTGCCAAAAGAAAGAATACGGACAAAGTGTCACCATCTGCTGTAACACCCACACACCTGGATATCACAGTCTTCCTGCACAGGAAAGGTAAAACCCCTTGTGAATGTGATGAAGGGAAGGGCTGTGTCCTAGGTGCCTGTCTCAGCCCTCATAGGACAGAGGCTCATCACCCATCACCTGGGAAGCACACTGGCCCACAGGAGCTCTGGCCTGGTGCAGCATTCCTTAGGCTGATGTGGGCATCCATTATGGGGTCACTGTCAGTACTTCAGTAGGTCACCTCTTCAATTTTCTTTTTGTGAGAGACTGAGAGCAAGTGTGTGGGGGAGGAGAGGCAGAGGGAGAGGGAGAGAGGGAGAACCTCAACCAGACTTCATGCCCACAGCCCAAAATGGGGCTCAATTCCATGACCCCGAGACCATGACCCGAGATGAAATCAAGAGTTGGATGCTCAACTGATTGTGCCACCCAGGTGCCCCTGTACCCTCAACTGCTAAATAAAATGACAGACTAAAATGAAAAACAGAGAAGAAATGAGAGAGCACCACATAAAGTAAGGGAAAGCAATGCTTCTGTTTTGTAAAACTTTCTGTGTGTAAAACTTGGGTCACAATGCAAAATGGGTTTCCTACTCTTGACTGTGGTCACAAAGAATGGAAGCCCATGAGTCTTGTTCATGACACACACACTGATTAGTGTGCTTGGACTGTTGTCATGAATATCCCAGATGAGCGGCTTAGTAACAGCCTTCTAGTTCTGGAGATCTCGGTGCAGTTAGGGCTGTTTCTTCTGAGCCTTTCTCCTTGCCTTATAGCTGGCCATCTTCCCTGTGTTTTCACACGGTCTTCCTTCCACACATCTTGTGTCCTGATAGCTTCTTACAAGGACACCAGTCACACTGCATTAGGGCCCATCTCAATGACCTTATTTATTGCTACCTGCCTCTTTAATGATCCCATCTATAAGTACAGTCACATTCTGAGTTACTGGGGGTTAGGAATTTTAGGAAACACAACTCAACCCACAACACACACCTTAAAGCTTTCAAGCAGCTGATGAAGCTTCAGGAGCTTCAGCTTTGCTTGTTTTCTTTGGTACCCCACTTCCAAACACGATTATAGTTTTAATATATGTCTTTATTTTTCCAGCGTCCAGATTCCTTTGTTTCTCGGTAGAATTGGTATGGCTTGGTATAATTTACACCTCTCATAGTTTAGAGAGAGCAGATCTTTGTTAGTGGCCTGAGACAATTTCAAAAATTACAGCAAGGATGGTTTGGAGATACTTCTAGCAGAATGAAGGACTAGGGACCAACAGGATAGAGTAACTTGTCTCCCTAAGTCACTGATTTCTGTCTTATTTCCAGATCAAAATGACTCAACATGGCTTCTATGAGAATAAATGTGGCTCGCAGTGTCTTTAACTCCCAGAGTACATTTTACTGTGCATTTACTAATATGTTATTATGATGGAGCTTAAAATCTTTTTGTATGCATTTCATTCTTTGGACAAGCAGAATAGCGGTGGAAAGATGATGAGCTTGGAGGTCAGACAAATCTGCATTTAATTCCTGGCTCTACTGCTAATGAGCTGCGTGGCCTTGGGTAAATCACTTAACCTCTCTGGGCCTTACAGTGTTCATTTGAAAACTGGAAGTGATAAGGCCTGTCTTTCAAAGTAAAGCCATCCAGTTTGTGGGTGGAATATCAAAAGAGATCATATAGTACAGCAGGCACTGAATAAATACTAGTTGTGGTATGTACGAATCCTCACAAGTGTGAAGTAGGGAGGAAGGATATATGTTGCTCCATTTTATGGTAATATGTTCCCTGAAAAGGAGTTTGGTTGGGCAAGAGAGGAGACTGGTAAATCCAAGAGTTCTGATTCCCAGTCTAGGCATTTCCTACCACACCACATTCAGAACCCCTGTTGATGCTCCTTACCCATAATTCCAAAGAAAACCATGGGCTGTGGTTTATTTTCTTTCGTGAAGCGTGGAGGATATGCAATGCGAAATGTCTATGTTAGCCCCAGTTCCTTAAACATCATGGGTGGAGGCAAAAGTGGAGATCCCAAGTCTTTACTGGGGAATGCAGTGGCCCAGGGACCAGAAAGAGAATGTGCGGCAGGAAAGAGGAGGAAGTGAGTGGCACGTGGCCAGTGTGTCACAACAGAACAGCCTGTTCTTTATCCTAGGGCCACACAGAGGCTTCCTGGAGTCCCTGATGCAGGAAAAAGAGTGAGTCAGCAGTTGAGCAATTTAGCTTTAGTCTTTCCCTTCTCCCTCCTGGGTTGTGTTTCTGGCTCTCCAGGTATTTGCTGGGGAATTCAGCTTCTGAGGTTCCTGTGTGGTGCATCTGTACCATGTTCAGTTATGTTTGAACAATACCAATCTCTCCTTTTAACTAGTAAAAGCAATGGCAGCTACTACCTATATTATGCCTTACTATGCGTTGGGCAGTGCTGTGAGCCTGGAATTTGTAGTATTGTTTAAAAAAAAAAAGAGAGATTTAGGGGATCCCTGGGTGGCTCAGCGGTTTGGCGCCTGCCTTTGGCCCAGGGCGCGATCCTGGAGTCCTGGGGTTGAGTCCCACGTCGGGCTCCCGGCATGGAGCCTGCTTCTCCCTCCTCCTGTGTCTCTGCCTCTCTCTCTCTCTATGTCTATCATAAATAAATAAATAAATCTTAAAAAAAGAGAGATTTACTTATTTGAGAGAGAGCAAGAGCCCATGGAGGGAGAGACAGAGAGAGAGATAAAGAGAGAGAATCCTAAGCAGGCTCCACACCTAGGGCAGAGCCTGATGCAGGGCTCAATCTCACAACCCTGCGAGATCAGGACCTGAGCTGAAATCAGGAGTCTGGCACTTAACTGACTGAGCTACCCAAGTTCCCCATCCTGATGCTTTCAGTTCTTGCAACAACTCTACAGTCTAAATACAATCATTATCCCCATTTTACAAAAGAGACAACTCAGGCACAGAAAGGTTAAGTAACTTGCCTAAGGTCATACAGCTAGCAAGTGGTAGGATTTAAACCCCAGCAATCGGGCTGTGGAGTCCTCACCACTTCATCATTGGACTAATGCATTAAAAGATCATCTACACATTTTTGGCGATTGATTTTATTTCGTATAATGTTAAGAACTTCAAAATTTTCCAAAATGTCAGCTATACTACAATTCAACTTATATTTCTTTAAGTAACAATGGCAGACAGTAAGAATAATCTTTAATATAGATATTGATCGTGTTTATGGTAGTTGGTATTGTAAAGGGATTCTACTGTATGCACAGAAACTGTGTCTAGCAATCCACTGATAACACTGACAATCCACTGATAACAATCCACTGACAACAGTGGGCAGATGAATAGTTTATAGAATCAGAATACACAAGACGTAACAGAGAGAGTCTTAAGGATCATATAGTCCAATCCTCTGATTTCATTCATTCATTCAATTATCAACACTCTGGGCACAGGCATACATGGAGTGTGAAGCACATAAAGATGATTAGGACACGCTTTCTGACTTCAATGAACTCACCTCTGGGCTATGAGGAAACCCTGAGCTCAAGGCGGGGAGGGGGGGGCCCTCTCTGGGCTGATACATGTGTCTGCAATTTATTGACTGTTAACCAAGAAAGGAGAATTAAAAACCTCTAACAATACTTTACCTTAAAATGTCTATAATCGTTTAATTTCTATAAAGAGAATGTATTCATATAGTACTGCAATTAAAAATTGTTTTTAAAAGTTCATGATAATGACTGTTGGTGCTAAAAACCAACAATGTATTTCACTAGGCTAATAAGCTAAGGGGCTTGAAGTCGTTTTTGTTTTTTGGTCCTGCAGAAAATAGCAGATACTATGACAGAAACAAGTCATTAAGTCCAAAGTGTTTTTAGGTTGGGCATGTGTGTTTAGCTGAGTAAACCTTGGTTGCAGGGATTAGTTTGAGCACAATGGGGTTTTTATGATAAGGATCCTGGGCCATGCCATGACATTTAGAGAGTTGGGCTGCAGCTTCCGGGCAGGAACATAGTACTTCAGGGAATCCAAGTCTCCTTTCTCCCAGCTGCTTTGTCCTCTCTCCCCATGATCAGCTTCTCCTGAGCCCCAGCTGATGCCAGATAAGAGCTTTCATCAACAGGGCTGAGTTTATGTCTCTCCTGTCCAACGGAGCAGTCAGATGGTGAAAATATCTATTTAAATTCCACATTCCTGGGACGCCTGAATGGTTCAGTGGTGGAGTGTCTGCCTTCGGCTCAGGGCGGTGATCCTGGGATACTGGGATTGAGTCCCACTTCAGGCTCCCTGCCTGGAGCCTGCTTCTCCCTCTGTGTTTCTGCCTCTCTCTCTGTGTGTCTCTCATGAATAAATAAAATCTTTTTTTATAAATAAAATCTTAAAAAAAAATCCAGATTCCTTGTCATCCCTACCAAAATACCAACAGCATTTTTCATAGAACTCGAACCATCCTAAAATTTATATGGAATCACAAAAGACCTCAAGTAGCTAAGCAATTTTGAAAAAATAAAACTGGAGGTATCACAATTCCAGACTTCAAGTTATATTACAAAGCTGTAATGATCAAAACAGTATGGAACTGGCAACAAGAAAAGACACATGGATCAATGCAACAAAATAGAAAACCCAGAAATAAACCCACAGTTACACGGTCAATTAATCTTCAATAAAGAAGGAAAGAATTTCCAAAGGGAAAAACTCTCTTCAACAAATGGTGCTGGGAAAACTGATCAGTTATGTGCAAAAGAAAGAAACTGGACCACTGCCTTACACCATATCCAAAAGTAAATTTGAAATGGATTAAAGACCTAAATGTGAGATAAGAAACCATTAAAATCTTAGAAGAGAGCATAGGCAGTCATTTCTCTGACATCAGCCATAGCAACACTTTTCTAGGCACATCTCCTGAAGCAAGGGAAATAAAGGCAAAAATAAAGTATTGTGACTACATTAAAATAAAACATTTTTGCACAACGAAGGAAACAATCAACAAAACTAAAAAGCAACCTATGGAATGGGTATATTTGCAAATGACGTACCTGATCAAGGGTTAGTATCCAAAATATATGAAGAATTAATACAACTCAACACCTCCAAAACAAATAATCCAATTTAAAAATGGGCAGAAGGGATCCCTGGGTGGCGCAGCGGTTTGGCGCCTGCCTTTGGCCCAGGGCGCGATCCTGGAGACCCGGGATTGAATCCCACGTCGGGCTCCTGGTGCATGGAGCCTGCTTCTCCCTCTGCCTATGTCTCTGCCTCTCTCTCTCTCTCTCTCTGTGACTATCATAAATAAATAAAAATTAAAAAAATAATAATAAAAATAAAAATGGGCAGAATAAATGAACAAACATTTCTCTAAAGACACATGGCCAACAGACAAATGAAAAAAAGATTCTCAACATCACTCATCATCAGGGAAATGCAAATCAAAACTGTAATGAGATGTCACCTCACACCTCTCAGAATGGCTAAAATAAAAAAATACAAGAGACAAGGGTTGATGAGGATCTAGAGAAAAAGGAACACTCATGTACTGTAGGTGGGAATGCAAACTGGTGCAGCCCTCTGGAAAACAGTATGGAAGTTTCTCAAAAAGTTAATAATAAAACTACTCTATGATCCAGTAATCACAGTACTGGGCATTTACCCAAAAAATACAAAAACGCTAATTCAAAAGGATACATGTACCCCTATGTTTATAGCAACATTATTTACGGTAGCCAAATTATGGAAAGAGCCCAAGTGTCCACCGATTGATGAATGGATAAAGGAGAAGTGGTATACTTACACAAGGGAATATTACCCAACCATAAAAAAGAATGAAATCTTGCCATTTATAATAAATGGATAGAGCTAGAGGGTATAATGCTAAGTGAAGTACATCAGGAAAATACAAATACCATATATGAATCTCACTCATATGTGGAATTTAAGAAACAAACAAGCAATGGAAAAAAAAGACAAACCAAGAAACAGACTCTTAACTCTAGAGAATAGACTGTTTGCTTATCAGGGGGTGGGGTGGGGTGGGGAAGATGGGGAAAATAGGTGAAGGGGATTAAGGAATGCACTTGTGGTGAGTACCAGCAGATGTATGGAATTGTTGTATTATACACCTGAAACTAACATAACACTGTGTTTACTGGATTTTTTAAAAGATTTTATTTATTCATGAGCGACACAGAAAGAGGCAGAGACATTGGCAGAGGGAGAAGCAGGCTCCCTGTGGGGAGGCCAATGCAGGATTCGATCCCAGGACTCTGGCATCACGACTCAGGCCAAAGGCAGATGTTCAACCACTGAGCCACCCAGGTGCCCCAACTCTACTGGAATTAAAATAAAAAATAAAAATAAAATAAAATAAAATAAATTCCAGGAATTCCTAGGAAAGAAGCTCACTGGCTCATTTTAGATCAGGTGCCCTGCCCTGATCCAATTATTTTTTAGCATTGTCAGCTTCTCCCTTAAGTAAGGCTAGTATAGCTAGTACCCAATCAAGTGTCTCGGGCTGTGGGGGATGAAGGTTGAGGAACAAGAGGTATGGGTTAGGTGAGGCAAAGGCAGGGAAAAAAGCTGACCAGACAATGTAGCTGTGGCTAGAACAGTCTATATACTAGGCAACACATCTCTATTAAAAATGCACTGATCTAGGGGCACCCAGCTGGCTCAGTCGGAAGAGCATTCAACTCTTGATCTTGGGGTTGTGAGTTTGAGGACCACATTAGGTATAGGGATTACTAAATAAATAAATAAATAAAAAGAAAGAAATTTTAATAAAGAAAGAAACTTGCATTAAACAAATGCACTGTGGCAGCCTGGGTGGCTCAGCGGTTTAGCACCACCTTCAGCCCTGGGCGTGATCCTGGAGACCCGGGATCGAGTCCCATGTCAGGCTCCCTGCATGGAGCCTGCTTCTCCCTCCGCCTGTGTCTCTGCCTCTCTCTCTCTCTGTGTCTCTCATGAATAAATAAATAAAATTTTTTAAAAAGAAGACTTATTCTTAGAAAGAAATTATAAAACAAAACAGAAAAATGCACTGATCCAATCCAGCAGTTCCATTTTTTATAGATATCTAAAAGAACTGAAAACAAAGTCTCCAAGAGATCTCTGTATGCCTATGTCCACAGCAGCATTACTTAGAGTAGCTAAAAGGCAAAAGCAACTGTGTTCATCAAGGGATGAACGGATAAACCCAATGTGTAAACATACAGTGGAATATTATTCAGCCTTAGAAAGGAAATCCTGACTCATGCTACAGCATGAATGCATCATGAGGACATTATGCCAAAGAAAATGTGCCAGTCACAAGGACAAGTATCAAATGATTCCATCTATATGAGGCAGCTAGAGCAGTCATATTCACAGAGAGAGCAGAATGGAAGCAGCCAGGGGCTGGAGGCAGGAAGGATGGGGAGTTAGTGTTTAATGGGGACAGTTTCAGTTTGGGAAAATGAAAAGAGACCTGCATGTGATGGGTGTAGACTTGGCGGAGTCGAATGGTTAAGACTTTCATGGTACCTTTTACTTAATGGTAATGGTAACTTTTCCGTTATATGTATTTTACCTAAGTCTTAAAAAATAAAACAGAAAACTTTTAATACTGAAAAAAGAAAACACACCCAAATTTCCTAAGATACTAGAAAGGAATATATATACACCAAACCCTAATAACCTCAGGAAAAAGGTTTCTCCTCGCTTAGAAAGACTTCAAATGGGGCACCTGGATGAAGTCCTGGCCATGCAAGGGTGGGTGCCCCTGCATTAACCGCCCACAGCTCTGAGCCTGAGCAGAGTCAGGCACTCAGGGCAGCACAGATCCTGGGGTCTTTGTGATTCAGTCCTAGAGGTGTGGCTAACCCTCTGAAAAAACACTTTTCTCCTCACCAGGTGCCTTGGAGACTCCCCTCCTGGCCAGCATTTCCCAGTCTGTGGGCATTTCCCAGACCTCCCACAGAGCCAAAGAAGCCCAAAACAAAACCACAACAGTCCTCAGCTTTTCTTAGAGATTTCCTTAAAGATGCCCCTCAGATAGGCCAGAGGTAAAATCCCAGCTCTACTACTGACTCACTGTGAGCGTCACTCAACATCTTAGACCTCAGTTTCTTCATTTATATGATGAAGCCTCTGGGGTGGTCTTGAAAATGAAATAAGGGTGTTGGCTACTTTTTTTCCTGTTCTTATTGTTTGTTGAGAAGTCTATTCAGACTTCAATTTAGCAAAGATCTTAAAAATGAAGTCCAGGGCCGCCTGGGTGGCTCATCGGTTTAGCGCCGCCTTCAACCCAGGGCGTCATCCTGGAGACCCGGGAGTCCCACGTTGGGCTCCCTGCATGGAGTCTGCTTCTCCCTCTCCCTCTCCCTCTCCCTCTCCCTCTCCCTCTGCCTCTCCCTCTGCCTCTGTGTGTGTGTGTGTGTGTGTGTGTGTGTGTGTGTGTGTGTGTCTTACGAATAAATAAATAAAACCTTAAAAAAAAATGAAGTCCATGATGGGATGCCTGGGTGGCTCAGCAGTTGAGCCTCTGCCTTTGGCTCAGGACGTGATCCTGGGAGTTTGGGGATCGATCCCAGGAGTCTGGGGATTGAGTCCCACATTGGGCTCCCTGCAGCAAGCCTGCTTCTCCCTCTGCCGATGTCTCTGCCTTTCTCTGTGTCTCTCATGAATAAATAAATACAATCTTAAAAAGAAAAAGAAGTTCATGTTATCACTAAAAACAAAGAAAACCACCCCCAAATCAGTAACAACTGTAAGTAGGATGTTGCTAGAATCAGGCAGGGAAGAGGGATGTCCCAGACCAGCTTCAGTGAGGGTGACCCATGGGCCCCTAATCCTGTGTTGGTCCCTCTTTGCTCAGATGGGACCAGAAAACAAAAACAAAAGGAAAAACACTCACATCAGCCAGAGCTTGGGAGACCCTCAGATTGTTTCCATTCGCTCATTATTTTTTTTTTAAAACACCGGGTTATGTATATAATAGGTGATAATCTGCTTATTATTAGAAACATTTTGCCTCATTAAATGCAGGTGACTTGAAAGGGATGTGGGAAATTGGGGCAGGATGAGTGGAAATGAAATAATTAGAGGATTGGATGCTAGGACTTACAAGATGGCAAAGACAGCTTTAGAAGAGATCTTAGGCTGACCACGCTTTTGAGTGATGTGAAAAATTTACTTATGTTCCCATCACAGTTCTGACTCAGCCCTCAGAACTGCACTCCAAACAGTTTCACAGATTCCTCCAGTCACATAACAAACTCCCTTTCACACACCCTTACACAGAAGACTTCCCTCACACAAGCCCACATTCACCCGCTTGTTGACACACTTGCACTGTCCACACAGACACCCTTTCATGCTATTTCCTCAATGGAGAAACCCAGATGCCAGCCAACACATGCGTCTGTTGCTGCATCTCCAGCTTTCTTCCAAGTTGTCCACAGAAATCCCCTGCAACAAATATATATATATGGGTGACCATGCCATGCTGGGCACTGTCGTGACCCCTGGGAGCCCCAGGACTGAGGAAGAGGTGGTCTTTGCTCCCAGGAAACTCCGGGTCTACTGGAGAAGGGTTGGTGGTGGGGGGGGGGGTGGCAGGGAAACTGTCTAAAAATCTAAATGCTTGGGGTGAGGCTGGTCCTAAAACTGAGGTAAGAACAAGGAAAAGGAATGGAAAAGGGGACAGTGAGAAGTGGGGCCACAAAGTAGAGAAAGTGTCAGGAGGGTCAGGTGTTGAAGAGAAGGGGATGCTTGAGAACAATCTTAGAAAATTAAAAAGATTTTGCCAGATGGGGAAGGAGGAGAGGATGCTCACCGGAGAGGGTCTGAAGAAAGGGAGAATCAATCCCCAGGGTATGGCTAGGGTTGAGACATGCTAGAGTGCAGAGGGGGAGACAGCGGGAAGATGGGGACCAGGAGGTAAAATGGGACAGATGATGAAAAATGCTTTTTTGCTGTGCAAAGTAATTTGGAATTTATTCAATATTCAGTGATGAGTCACTCAGGATGCTTTTGGTGGCAAGTAACAGAAAAAGTTGATTCTGGAGGCAACCAGTAACAAAATGGATTAACTCATATAACTGGAAGCCCAGAGTAAGGGTATGATATGCTCAGTGTCATCAAAGACCCAGGTTATTCTCACCCATTTCCTATTCTGTCCTCATCATGCTGCTCACAATCACAAAGTGGCTGCAGTGGCCTCAGGCACTGCATCCTCACACAGCATTCAGAGGTGGAAAAGAATTTGTTCTTTTTTGAGTCTCTCTCTTTTTTTTTTAATTAAAGGTTTTTTTTTGTTTTTTTTGTTTTTTTTTTGTAAGTAATCTCTACATCATACAACGCGGGACTCAAACTCACAACCTCCAGATGGAGCTGCATGCTATTCTGACTGAGCCAGTTAGGTGCCCCTCTTTAGAATCCTGAACCAGAATCACCCCCAATCCAGTGAGCTTCCTCTCACCCCTCAAGTTCATATGCCCTTTCTCAAACCAGTCATTCGCAAGAGGATTACTTGATTGGCCTGACAAATCAAGAGCCATCCCCTGGGGCTGGAGATGGAAGTCCATGGGCCCCAGAAGCCCACAACTGACAGAGGACTGGACAAAATCTTAGCTCTGTTGGCAAAGGCTTGTGGTGTGATGCAATCAAATTTGCAATGTAGATCAGTGACTCCACAATCTTAGTTTGCAGGATAAGTAAGAGAGAAATGAGAGTAGAAGCAGGAAAACCAGTGGTAGAGGTGACAGCCTCAATCAGGGCAAATGCATTCAGGGAAAAAGGGACTAGAGTGGATGGCAACATAGAAGAGATGGAAGAAGGGAGAAGTGGACGATGAGGGAGGAGGAGGAGCCCAGGTAACCCCTCGTGCCTCAGGGCACATTACTGTGCCAAATTCACCAAAGAGACCTCCGCAAAGCCACTTTGGGACTCTCCAAAAGAAGTGCTTTCCAAACCCTTAGAGATCCCTCTGAGCATGGGTGCCCATGCTGACCAGAAGTGTGTGGTTCCTTTTGCCATGAACTCACCTTCCTCTTTTGAATCTTTTAACCCACGGGCTGTTCCTTCTCAGCGCCCCCCTGCTGGTTCCTCTTCAGTCCCTCACCTCTAACTCTGTGCCTGCCTTAGGCTTTTTAGGCCAGAGAACTTCAGACGGTGGTGACTGGGGTCTAGCTAGGTGTATGGGCCACAGACCCTTTTAAGAGGATCCAGACTGAAGTCCTCTATTTCCATACATTTTGTTCCCAAAGATGTTCTGCCCAAGAATGTACTTGGATGGAGGTGCAGGTTCTCCTTTCCACCTTTTTTTTTTTTTTTTTTAAATATTTACTTATTTATTCATGAGAGACACAGAGAGGCACAGACATAGGCAGAGGGAGATCAGGTTTCCCACAGGGAGCCTGATGCAGGACTCAATCCCAGGACCCTGGGATCACACCCTGAGCAAAAAGGCAAAGGCTCAACTTCTGGGCCATCCAGGAGTCCCCTCCTTTCTACTTCTAACAAAAGACCTTCCGATATCTTTCTGATTTCATTGCTCCAGGGAGTAACACCCTCCAGAACTATCTGCTTCTGAGGAACTTCTGGTGAGAGTAAAGCAAAAAGAATGTCAGAGAGAAAAGCTGTAGGCAAGGGGACTGATTTCATTGCAGAGTGAGGCTCTGTGATTTATCTATTTGTCTTAGAAGCAGAATTCAGAAGATGGTTGTCCCAGGAAGTGCATTAGGCAGATTTATTTAATCTAAGAAAAAGCCAGGGATCCCTGGGTGGCGCAGCGGTTTGGCGCCTGCCTTTGGCCCAGGGCGCGATCCTGGAGACCCGGGATCGAATCCCACGTCGGGCTCCCGGTGCATGGAGCCTGCTTCTCCCTCTGCCTGTGTCTCTGCCTCTCTCTCTCTCTCTGAGTGACTATCATAAAAAAAAAAAAAAAAAAAAAGCCAAACTTTTGATTACTTTTGACGACCCCTCCCCACTGCAGACGAGGACTGGTCTGACTTTATAATGGGGCAACACACTGTTCTTTGCAACCTGGTTAGGTGGCATGTCCCCTGAAGCAATGAACAAAATATGCAGCTCCCAGTGTTCGATAAAATTAACAGAAGGCATGCTAGTGATGAAATTTTTGTTAAAATATTTTATTAGCAAAGAAGAATTTAATAATAAATATTTTAGAAGTCTTTATAAAGTTCTTCTTATTCTATTTTTCAGAATCTAGGAGAACGAATGACTCTAATGACAGGTTACAAATCCTCTTCAAACTCTATTGGTTTCCAATTCCTTGCTTTCATCAAAATTCAAAGAAGGTCTAATAGACCTGTCAGCTGGTATAGGTCTTTGTAAATAATATTTGATGATAGATCACTATGTGATTTTTGGCTTGTAATTCAGAAGACTTTAAAAGAATTGGGTGACAGCTTTGATACTAAAAATCCTTGCTTTATGTATTTACAAGAGAAACTTTCATCAGTTCTTCTGTCAATAAAAATGAAAAAATAGGAAAAACTGTTGCTAAATCTTGTCCCAATCTAGCAATAAGAGCCACCCATATGTATATAATCTAATTTGCAATGACACTCATTTCACAAAGAAGTGTTAAATGACTAACATCTACAAGTCATCATTTGTTGTTTCTAATTTAATAAGTAGTAAATATGTTGTTTGATCAGTTATGCACGAATATTAACTGTAATGACAACTCTCAATCCAGAAGAAAAAATTCTAACACTAGGGATTATGGTGTCAGGAAAAAAAACCCAAACAACAAAACACTGACAAAGGAGAATGACAGGGTGATAAATGAATGACTTACAAGCTTAAAGACATATTGCATTAGGAAAATATTTGTGAAGAAGTGGAATGGAAAGGCTCTAGGGTCTTACCATTTGCCATTTCAGCCAATCGATTGGAAATAAGAGTTCAAGGAGAAAGAGGAAAATATGTCAAATTTCCAACTGTTAAAGAAGAGCCTGTTCATGCCTTTATTTCTAAAGAAAATGAATGATAGTGGCGATAAAATCACTACTGTATTTGGATTCCCTTTGATACATTTATTTTTTTAATTTTTTAAAAAGATTTTATTTATTTATTCATGAGACAGAGAGAGAGACAGAGAGAGAGAGTGAGAGAGAGAGAGAGAGAGGCAAAGACACAGGCAGAGGGAGTAGCAGCCTCCATGCCCGGAGCCTGATATGGGATTCCATCAGGGTCTCCAGGACCATACCTTGGGCTGAGGGCAGCGCTCAACCGCTGAGCCACCCGGGCTGTCCTCCCTTTGATACATTTAAAAGAGCAATATGGAACTTTACTTAAAAATATGAATGCCTATAAAATGCCTAAAATCACTTGTAATTATTTAAACTTATAAGCAAACTGCAGCTGCCACCTTAAAAGGCATGAGGAGAATCCTAGTTCTTAAAAAACAAAATTTGTTTTTAAGTAGGCTCTATGTCCAACATAAGGCTCGAATCCACCACCCTGAGATCAAGAATCACTTGCTCTGCTGACTAAGCCAGCCAGGAACCCCTTAAAGTTTTTTTTAGACCTTGACGTTGCTAAAATGTGACACTCAACAACTGCAGGAATCAAAGTGAACCCAGATTTTTAGCGACATATACCAAACACTGGCCATACAGCCAGTCTCCATAAATTTCAAAGGACTGAAATCATACATATAGATTCTCTGATCATACAATTTATTGAAAGAGTTATCTGGAAAATTCCCAACTATTTGGAAATTAAACAAAATACTTTTAAATAATGAACGGGTCAAAGGTGTCACAGGGGAGCTCAGAAAACATTTAGAAACCAATGACAAAAACACAACATATCAAAATCTGTGATATGTGACTAGAGAGTGGTGCTGACAGAGAACTCTATGACTTTAAATGTTTATATTAGAAAAGAAGAAAGAGGGCAGCCTGGGTGGCTCAGCTGCTTAGTGCCGCCTTCAGCCCAGGGCATGATCCTGGAGACCTGGGATCGAGTCCCACGTCAGGCTCCCTGCATGGAGCCTGCTTCTCCCTCCTCTGCCTGTGTCTCTGCCTCTCTCTCTCTTTCTGTGTGTCTCTCATGAATAAATAAAATCTTTGAAAAGAAGAAAGAAGAAAAGAAATAAGCTTATTAGATTTAAGCTTTCCTCTTAAGGAGCTAGCAAAAAATAAGACAGAAAAATAAGAAAAAAGAAATAATAAAGAGTGTAAGTCAATTAAATAGAAAATGAACAAGCAATGGGGGGCGGGGATCAGTGACAACAAAAGCTGGTTCTTTGAAAAGATCAATAAAATCAATAAACACCAAGCAAGACTGATAAAGAGAAAAGATGAAAATGTGAGTTTCCAATTTTAGGAATGAAAGAGGGGACATCAATACACAGCACAGAAATGGGACTAGGTTAAGAACAGGAAAAAAAAAAAAAGAACAGGATATTATGTCCAGCTTTCTTCCAATTAATTTGGCAGCTTGCATCAAATAGAAGATCTGAATAGCTATATATCTGCATATCTATATCTGTTAAAAAAAACTGAAGCTGTAATTTAAAACTTCCCACAAAACTCCAGGCTCAGAGAAAACTGTGAGCTCCAATGGCTTCACTGGTGAATTTATCAAACATTTCAAGAGATAATATGAATCTTACACACATTTTTGAGAAAGGAGAGGAGAACACTCCCTAACTCCTTCAAGGAGGCCAGCATTCCCTTGACACTGAAATCAGTAAAAGATATTACAAAGTAATAACTACGACCAATAGCCTAAAACACAGATCCAAGAACTGTAAATAAAATACGAGCACAGTACAATTCTGCAGTAAATAATAAAGATAATCCAGTAGCATTAAGTAGGGTTTACCCCAGGAATACAGGGTGTGTGGGTTTCACATTTGAAAGTCAATCATTGTAATTCATCACATGAAGGTAATAAGAGAAAACCTGTATATTATCTGAGTAGATGTAGTAAAAGCAATTGACAAAACCCAGGAACATTAACAACAAGAAGCCCAGCACGCTAGAAGTAGAAGGAAACAATCTCATTCTGATAAAGGACACCTGCAGAAAACCAACTGCTGACACCACACTTAGTGAGGACAAACTATACTTTCC
The DNA here is from genome assembly GCF_003254725.2 of Canis lupus dingo. Taxonomy (NCBI): domain Eukaryota; kingdom Metazoa; phylum Chordata; class Mammalia; order Carnivora; family Canidae; genus Canis; species Canis lupus. Next base: position 21,828,616 of record NC_064244.1, read on the forward strand.
TCGAGATGGTATTCTTCCACTTTTATGCAGCCTCTCATCATAGACTTTAGCCACTGCCCTAAAGGAATGTAAAGCATACAGATTTGAAAGAGAGAAGGAAAACTCTTATTCACAAATAACATGACTGTGTACATAGAAAATCCTTAAGGACCTACAAAAGCCTAATATAAAAAAAGGGAATTTATCAAGATTGCAGGAGAAAAGGTCAATACACAAAAATATATAGCATATGCATATATTAACAGCAAACAATTAAAAAATAAAAAATTTAGATTCCATAAAAACCCCCATAAAATACCTAGGAATAAATTCAACAAAAGCTGTGCAGGGCCTCTATACAGAACAGTAATAAGACATTGCTGACAGGCATTAAAGGGGATTAAAATAAATGGAATGAGACATTATGCCCCTTGATTGGAAGACCAATATTGTTAAGCTTGCAATTGTCCCCAAAGTAATCCACCTAAAGTGCTTCTAAAATGTATATGGAAGTAGAGAAGAATGAAGAATAGCAAAAGAAGGAACACAGTTGGAGGTCTTAGGCCATGTGCCTTTAAGACATAAAAAGCTGCAGAACTGAAGACAATTGGTATTGACATCAGGGGAGGCAAACAGATCAATGGAACAGAATAATCACACTGATACATGGTTAGCTGATTTTTGACAGACACAGCAAAGCAATTCTATGGAGAAAGAAAAAATTTTCATCAGATGGTGCTGGAACAATTGGATATCCAAAATGAGAAGAGACAAATGCTGACTCCTATATCATACCATACACAAAAATCAGTTCAAGGTGAATTATACACTTTTTTTAAAAAGCTTTTTATTTATTTATGAGAGACAGAGGCACAGACATAGGCAGAGGGAGAAGCTCCCTGCTGAGCAGAGAGCCTGATGTCGCGCTGGATCCCAGGACTCCAGGATCACGACCTGAGCCAAAGGCAGGTGCTTAACCAATTAAGCCACCCAGGCACCCCAATTATACAAAACTTGTGTAAGAAATTAGAGAAGACCTTTGAAACCTTGTACAAAGTACTTAAAAATACATTAAAAATTTTATATCTGACAAAATATCATATCAAGAACATAAACAGGGGATCCCTGGGTGGCGCAGCGGTTTGGCGCCTGCCTTTGGCCCAGGGTGCAATCCTGGAGACCCGGGATCGAATTCCCACATCGGGCTCCCGGTGCATGGAGCCTGCTTCTCCCTCTGCCTGTGTCTCTGCCTCTCTCTCTCTCTCTGTATGACTATCATAAAAAAAAAAAAATTTTTAAAAAAGAACATAAACAATCTATAATAAAAAGACAAACCGATTAAAAAAAAAAAAAAAAAAAGAGCAGACCTGAACAGGAACTCTACAAAGGAACACATACAAATGGCCAGTAAAAACATGAAAAAAAGCTCAACATCCTCAGTCATCAGCAAAATGCAAACTGAAACTATAGCATAATATAGTTTTAATAACAATCACTCAATGGGCTAAATTAAAAGCAGTAACATCACCAAATGTTGGTGAAGATGTAGAGCAACTGGAACTCATATACATTGGTGGCTCCTCACACTCTAGATTTTGAGTCATAAAGGTGATGTTTTAACCTCCACCTTCTGTTTTGTTCTTTAATTTGTCTAGGACCCCAGTGAGAAAAAGAGGGCCTCAGCAATCTTATCTCTGAAATGGTGATAGTCCCCTCACCACGGCATTGAGGGTTGTTCTGAGAATCAAATGTAGTAATTCTGGCCTTGGGACAACCCAGACACTCTACAAGATCATACATAAGCTTCCTCTTACCTTTTCCTTGAATAGCTCTTTCCATGCTTGGAAGATTCTGTCCCCTTACCCTCTTTGTGCCACATGACAGCCAGTCTCTGCCTCTCTCACTCCCCAGCTATTTCTATAAAGATGAGAGCCTCAAGGATCAGCCTCCCTCCAGCCCATGTCTCCAGGAGCTGCTTCTCTACCTGTCCATCTCTAGCTGCCTTCCCTGGAATCAACTGTGCTAAAAAGTGCCAGTGGCAAAGATCTGGGGCAGGGGACTTCGTTTTCTTTTTCAATTTTAACCATTTTACCAGCATGGACAATTCATGCTGTTAACACACTGTACGATCTTATAGTAGCCCCTTCCCTTGTTTTACTTCAGTGAAAACAATAAACAGATCGAAACAAAATTAAGAGCCAGGCTCCTGAGCTAGGTAGAAGGAAGCCAGCCAGCCTTCCTTGGAGGCTATCTGGCAGCAGAGAGCTGGGGCAGGAGCCTGCCCTGGCAACAATGGCCACAGCTTGCCACTTGCCCTGAGTTCCCAGAGATGTTGGGAGAATCGATAACATGAAGGATAGTGTGCATGTAAGGAGATGTCAAGGGCTGCTGTTTCTAGGACAGGTTTATTATATGTTCAAGGCTTTGTTTATATGCAAATGAATGATTTTTGAGCTTCCATGCCCTAAATTGGGCTGTTTTTCAAAAGGGTGCTTATCAGAGTCTAACTAGGTCATATGATGAGATGCCATTTTTCCTGATATTCTTGCTGGTCAGAACAGATGGCCTCAAATTCAGAATCTTTCCAATCTGGTCCAAAGTTGGACATAGGAGGGACATGATTCTCTTCTACTCTCTATCCTGAAGCATACTGTATTCATCCTTCAGAGACTTGCGTATTTCTTTACACTGGCACTCTGTTAAAAGCTTTCCTGCTTACACTGACCACTCTCTTTTCTGGACAATTCTATATCCCTATCAATGACTTTGGTGCTCATAGCTTATTATGTTGTCATTAAAAAAAACCCACAACTGTTTCCAGTTAATAATCTGTCAATTGGCCAGTATATTATTTGAGGACAGTGACCCAAATATGTAATACTTATTATGTTTTTTTTAAGATTTTATTTTTAAGTGAGCTCTACACTCAAAATGGAGCTAAAACTCAATCCTGAAATTAAGACTCACATGCTCTACTGAGTGAGTGAGCCAGGTGCCCCAAATTAAGCTTTTTCTTGGAAAGGGAATTGATTAATGACAAATACCATTCTAGCTATGGACTCTCTTGCCGTAAAGTAATTGATTCAGATCTTCCCAAAATGGACCCTGAATATTAACAGGTATACCATCAATTAAGATGGTATGGTCAACTAAATTTGGAGGCATGCTGGGATTTTCCAGCTGCAGGACTTGTTAGAGCCTTTAATATGCTTCTGCATTGTGAATCTGCTAGAGAGGAGAGGGATAGTCTAGTAGTTCCCAAATTTATTTGACTCTGGTACCCTTTTGTCTTCAAGCATTTTGCTGTGCTAGTGTGTCCAAAATTTAGGGAAGCTACATCCTAATATATTCCCCATTGCTAGGGTACAACTGGGAAGTCACATAAGATGACACTTTCTCCTTCCAAGTAAGATGCATTCTGACATTTACTAGGAGGAAGAAGGCCAGGGATCTTACCTGCCATTTTCTAGTCCCTCTGGTTTCTCAGACTTCCAATGCAGGACTTACCAAACAGAGTCCCCACAGAGCCTTGCCTTCAAAGCCATCCCCATGAGGATGGCAAGGCAGGGACCAGTGTGCCTGTTTTCCTCTGGCACAGCTCACCTCTACATAGGCTTCCTGACGTGACTCAGTTCCTTTCCTCCCTGGGTCTGCCTCAAGATGTGTCAAGCCGCCAGAACTGTGAAGAACTCAGAATACAAGCCATACATTCACCAGATTCCTGGACAGACAGAAACCCTAGTCAGCTTGGCCCACATTTCTTATCCCACAGACCTCACTTGTATGTTCTTCCACAGACCTTGCCAATGCATCCATCCTTTCCCTTCCGTTCTCCTAGATAGCCCATCCGGAGACCAGAAAGCTGCTCTGGGCTTCATCTCCAGAGAGAGAGAGTGTCTGTTCAGAGAACTGAATGACTCCTGGCACCAGCTCAGGCCCAAGTTATCAATAATGCCTCTGTCCCTGCAAAGATGTGCCAGACCCTTCCCTCCGGGCACTCCTTGGCTGGGGGAGGCACTATACCAGCATGAACAAAGAGTAAGCATCTGTAGTCTCTGTGAAGTGCTGGAGGCACTACAATGGCCACAGGCAGGAAGGAATTTAGGGGAGAGAAGTCTGTTGGGTGTTGAAGGGGCTCAGACAGAAAGCTGAGCTGATCTAGAAAGGTCAGTAAAGTTATTTTACAAACAGCACGTTGGCTTCTTGTGATTATAAATGATTGCACGACACTGTACAAAACTTGAAAAAAAAAAAAACTCAAAAAACTAAAGAAAATCAAGACCACTCCTATTATAAGTTTTTTTCCAACACAGACACAGACACAGACACACACACTTTAATAAAAAATTAGAGGGGCACCTGGGTGGCTCAGTCAGTTGAACATCTGATTTTGGCTCAGGTCATGATCTCAGGGTTCGAGCCCCTGGGTTCGAGCCCCACATTGGGCTCCCCGCTCAGCAGGAAGTCTGCATTTCCCTCTCACTCTGCCCCTCTCCCTGCTTGTGCTCTCTCTCAAATAAATAAAATCTAAAATTGGATGAGTATGTGAATGTGTATCCCTACATAAGTATAATATATATATATATATATATATATATATATATATATACACATATATACTTGTACCAGTGGTTTTCAGCCTTAGCTGTTCATCATAACCACCTCCAATGATTGTAAAAGATATCAGTGCTCAGACCTCACATAAACTGAACAAAAGCCTTACAGGTTGGGGTGATGGATATGTTAATTAGCTTAATTGTGATGATTATTCCACAATGTACACATCAAAACATCAGTTGTACAGTTTAAATGCATATAACTTCCATTTGTCAATTATACCTAAATAAAGTTGGAAAAAATAAAATACAGAGATTTTTAATCAGCATGTACTGATTACACATTCATGTGCACACACACACAGATGTTGACATCCAGGCACCGTGTATTTTTACAGCACCACGGAGACCTGAATGTGCAAATGTGAGGTCCACATCTCTAGACCCTTCAGAGTAAAGTGAATGTACCTCCATCCATCTCAAGAATGAGAACATTAGAGACCCCCATCTGATGACAATGGCAGAATCCAGAAATTCAGTCTCTTCCCCAATGTACATCAGGGGTCTTGAGGGCAGCAGCAAAGCCTGCCTTGGCTGTATCTTGGGAATCTGGTCTTGGGATGGTGGGTTTGTAGTAGATGTGGGATTTTTTTTTTTAATTATTTATTCATGAGAGACACACAGAGAGAGGCAGAGACACAGGCAGAGGGAGAAGCAGGCTCCATGCAGGGAGCCCGATGTGGGACTCGATCCTGGAACTTCAGGATCACACCCTGGGCCAAAGGCAGGTGCTAAACCGCTGAGCTGCCTTTTTTTTTTTTTTTTTTTTTTTTATTTATGATAGTCACACATTGAGAGAGAGAGAGAGAGGCGGAGACATAGGCAGAGAGAGAAGCAGGCTCCATGCACCGGGAGCCCGATGTGGGATTCGATCCCGGGTCTCCAGGATCGCGCCCTGGGCCAAAGGCAGGCGCTAAACCGCTGCGCCACCCAGGGATCCCCCCCCTTTTTTTTTTTAAGATTTTATTTATTTGAGAGAAAGAATGAGAGAGAATGAGCAGGGGGAGAACCAGGGGGAGGGGGAGAAGCAGACTCCCCGCTGAGCACGGAGCTGATGTGGGGCTTGATCCCATGACGCTGAGATGCTAAAAGCAGATGCTAAACTGACCAAGCCACCCAAGAGCCCTGGCACGGAATTTATGATGGTGGTTGGGGGTAGTACTTCATATGGAAAATAGAACAGAGGTGTTCTTCACTGCTCCTGAGAGGTAGACAAAACACAAGGCAAGTTCAGAGGATCAGTGGATGATCAGAAAGCCCTAAATTCAGAGTGACAGGAAATATGCTTAGCTGGCATAGGTCAGACAGTGATCAATCAGAATCAAGGTGAGCTGTGGGAGCACAGCAGGGTTCTGCAAGTTCCCTGCTGGGCCAAGCATCACCCCTTTTGAGAATGGATTGTGGAAAGCATGGGTTATGGAGAAGAGCCTGGAGCACTTGGGGCAGAAGAGGGCTTTGGGAAGATGGCTCAAGAAAGTGGCTATTTATCCACTAATAAGAAAGTATTTTAATATTTTAGGAATATTGTAGCCAACACAGTGCTTGCCTGCTGAATGAAGATCAACACAGATACGAGTGATCTCCTGGCAGTACTCTATGCAGCTGTAGAATATTTCGTGGCTTTTTCTGAAGGGGACAATTCTTGTCAGACTTAGTTCCACAGGGAGACCACTAGAGACCATTTTTATAGGAGCTAATAAAATTCTGTCACACATGAGGAGAAAAGCTATAAATAAGCTCCATGACACTCTAGGAGAGAAATAAATGTATTTCACAGGAAAATAACCAACAAGAAAGGTTTTAGAAATGTTGTCCTGACTCACGAAGCTCTCATTGTCCACACCCCACTGTGTCAACACCATTAGCTCCAGGAACATCAAACCAGGTGTGACATTTTTTGTAAATGTCACCCTCTTGCCCAAAAAACAAGCCTTCACATTCACATCTAAGGTTTTCTAACTGCTCCTGCAACCTGAGGAGGTGGCAGAAAAAATTGTTCATCTATATTTGCTACGGGGATTCCTGAGGAAGTTGAGTTCTGGGGATCTCCTTGTTCCCAGGGTCATGAGTTCCTTTTTTTTTTTTTTAAGATTTTATTTATTTATTCATGAGAGAGACAGAGAGAGAGGCAGAGGGAGAAGCAGGCTCTTCGCAGGTAGCCCAATGCGGGACTCGATCCCAGGACTCCAGGATCATGCCCTGAGCTGAAGGCAGACCCTCAACTGCTAAGCCACCCAGGTGTCCCATGAGTCCCTCTTTTGGTATAATCCTTAACTCACCCTACCAAATGGGCAGGGGGAATGAGCTTAGGAACATAATTAGTCCATTGAAAATGAAATAACATGAAAGAACATAATATATTCTTCTTTTTTTTAAAGACCCATTTATTTATAGAGAGAAGAGAAGGAGAAAGACAGTGTGTGAGTAGGGGGAGGGGCAAAAGGAGAGGGAGAAGGGGAAGCAGACTCCCTGCTGAGTGTGGAGCTGACAAGGAGGTCAGTCTCACAAACTTGAGATCATGATCTGAGACAAAATCAAGAGTTGGAAGTCCAACTGACTGAGCTACCCAGGAGCCCCAGAGCATAATATATTCTTAATATTAGGTGCTGAAAATGGGATTTACATATTTGTTTTGGGAGAACATTTACCATGGGCCATAGCATCTAGTGATCTCATTTGGCTGGGTACACTGTCCCCAAGGGCCATTTCGACTTACATAAGTCATGCCCATAGGCCCTGGTGGATCAGGTGATATGCTGAATCAATGACTTTTTCAGAGTTAAGATTGTAAAAGACAAAGTTAAAAAGGCAAGGAAGATTTTATTCAGGGATATTGCAATAGTGTAGTGACACTAAACTCAATTCCACTGAAGGACCTGGTGAGTTTTTAAGAGGTGGGGTCAGGGGAATCTCAGGCCACCTGCATTTGTTACCTGCCCTTCACAATTGGAGCGAGGTGCCCACCAAAGCCAAGTGTCTACCCTCCCACAGAGACTGGGAGATAGGGATGCTATCTCCTGTGATATTTTCATCTCAAAAAGAAGGTCTCCAGGTCCCTGAGAAAGATATTCCTGGACTGTAAGACCAGCAAAAGACTGGAAGAAGATCTGCATAGATTTCAGAGGGGCAGAAAAAGAATTTATAAATTGCAAGTTTTCTAAAGTAAATGCTCTAAGAAAAGGGAGGTCAGGGGCCTGCCATCAGGAAGAAACCTGTCTAAACTTTAGTCAAATGGAGGAAAATGTTAAAGTCAACTTGGCTACTCTCTAAGGCAATCTATAAATGCACCACAGAATTTGTTCCTGTTTGCTTGAGAACAATCCTGAACCCATGGATACATTAACTTGGAAATTTTGAGTCTCTGTGTGGGTTTATGAATAGCCCACTGAAATAAGCTTATAAATGTTTCCTGTTAATGCCCTCACCCAAGACTATTTTCATTGAATAAGTCAACAAATATTTATGAAGTACCTATTCTGTGCTGGGCATCATTTTAGTAGAACAACATGGAAACTTCTCTTCAAAGAGACTTCATAAGAAAGATGAAAGAAAGATGAGTAAATGAAGATATAAAATATGTGAGAGTCCCTCAAAAGTTAAATATGAAGGAACCATGTGATCTAACAATTCTGCTCCTAGGCATCTACCCCACAGAAATAAAAATGTATGTCCACCCACAACTGTGCACAGGAATGTTCGTAACAGCCTTATTTATGATAGTCAAAAGGTAGAAACCACCAAATGCCCATTAAATGAAGAATGGATAAATAAAATATGGCATATCTGTACACAGATTTTTCTGTAGCAGGGAGAAATGAGATACTGACATGTGCTACAACATAAACGAACCTTGAACACAGTATTTGAAGTGAAAGAAGCCAGTCACAATGGACCACACACTGTATGATCCTATTTGGACAAAATGCCCAGAACAGGGAAATCCGGAGACACAAAGCAGATTAGTGGTTGCTTTGGGCTTTGGGGGTTGGAGAAAATGAGGAGAGACTGGTAATGGGTATGGGGGTTCTTTTTGGCGTGGTTAAGTGTCCTAAAATGGACGGTGGTGATGATTTAGTATAGTCACAATATTATGGTTGTGAGAAAATGAGAAGAGCACTAGATTTGCTATTAGGAGATCTGGTTAGAACACAAGTGTCAGATACTTGACTTGTCAAATGCGTGTCCTTTGAACTTTCTCTTGTGTTCTCTGCCTCATTGAATGGTCTTGCCATCCATCTGCCTGGTTCCCCAAACCAGATACACAGGAGCCATCTGAATGCACATCTCCCAGCCTCTCGCTGCCCTTAGCTAATCAGTGGAGCCCTATCAATTCTTTCTTCAGTCTTTTGAAATGTTTTGTCTTCTCCATTCCTGATCCTCCTGTCTTTTTCCTGACATCATGTCCCACCTGGTCTACTGTGAAAGCCTTCTCTAAGTCCTAGAGTTTAATACCTCCCACCTTCCACATCACTGGGAGGGCAGTATTCCTAAAAATCCCCTTGTGTCCCTACTCTGCTCAAAATCATTCAGTGGTTCATGACTGTGTCATGACAGCAAACACATATCCAATGCCCCATGTGTGCCAGGCACCATCCTGACTTTGGGTACATTAACTCTAATCCTCACATCAGTATGTGGCAGAGGAGGGGATTAGGCATGAAGAGGTAAATGATCTACCCAAGGCCTGTGTGCTGGCCAAGCCTGGAGCTGGAGTTGAATCCAGGGAGCCTGGTCAGGGTCTGTGCTTGTAACCCACACACTAGGCTGCCTCACGACGATGGAGACCAAACTCTTTCCTGTGACCTCAGCCCTGCCTAACCCCTGCTCCCCAAAGGCTCCGGGGCTCTGGAAATACTGAACTGTCTGCATTTCTTTGAAATGGCCTCACTTAACCTTGCCACCTCGGGTATGGCCAAAAAGTTCACTGATGAGACAACTGGGGGACATGACTCCCATGGGTACCCTCCATCTCCCCACACTTTCAGGTAGGTGTGGGCTGTGCTCTAGGTTTAGTGATGGTCACCATTAAGAAAACTCTATAAACAATGTCCAAAGTGCAACTCTTCAGCTAGTAAGAGAGTTGAGGATCGTTCATAATAAAGGAGAATGTCAAGAACATACCTCCAAAGGGACTGTACCCTGATGGCTACACAGAGCTATGATCCCATTAGCGTTCTCACTTCTAGGAACTCACTTCCTTCCCTACATGGAGTGTACCTTTGTCTCCTTCCAGAGACACATGCTCAACTGTGGGCTCTTCACACACTGTGCACTGCTCTCTCTTTGCAGTGAAAGGCGAATTGGCACTCTTCCCTCAAAGTCCTGAAAGGGCGCTGGGACCCCAGCACAGGAGTCTATGTTTTGCTTGACAGTGAACATCAGCTGGGGGATACTTCAAGGTGAGGGGTACTCTGGTTACTGTCGTAACAGCCTATATGTCCATGTGATAGTCACCTGAGGGGGTCTTCCAGGCTTTCTGGTCCCTCCTTGCCTGACATTTCAGGCAATCTCCCACTGAAACCCGGTTCCCCCCACAGGCTTCAGCCTCCAGGACTAGAGTCCCCACCTTCCCTGAAGCAGATGCCAGGATCTCTTTGGAAGTCTTCGGAATCCTGATTCTTGGGCTGGGAATTCCAACAGCAACTCTTTGGGTGCAGAATCTTGGAAAGGCCACTTCAAAACTGTCTCGGCTAGAGCCTCACGACAGGCTCTGCTTCTGTGAAGGTCTGCATGATGCCAAAAACATCTCCAGTGCTCCAGAAGGAGCAGCCAATGGAAGTCACAACTGAGACCCCTCCTACTCCCCCCCACCCCTCCCCACCCCTGCCAGGGGCATCCAGGTCTCCTGCCTCCCTCCCTCCTGGCATGCCTGGCACAGAAGTGAGGATCTGGCGGCCGGCTTCAAGTCCTGTAGAACCCTCTCTGCCCTGAGGTTCCCTAACGGAGTCTCAGCCCCCGGCAAAGATGGCCTGGAGACAGCTGCTCCTTGCCTCCGGTCTCTTGGCTGCTGTGCTCCTGACCAGTGAGTATGAGGGGGAGGCTCCAGGATGGATTGGTGTTAGATGAGGCTTCTCAGCTGGCCCAGATCGGGTGTGTGTGTGTGTGTGCTTACTGTAGTACCTGGGGTGTGTGTGTTATGTGTGTGTATAACACAACATAACATAGAAAGAACAGCTTGCCTGGTGGTTTCCTGGGGAGACTGCTCTGCAGCTAGGATGTGAGGGACCCAGGGCCCCACAATGGGGCCTGGCAAGTCTCAGTGTTCAGGAAGGACTGTCCCAGCCCAGCTGTGGGTGAGGTGGGCAAAGGCTCCTCTTGGGGTGCTGCAGCCCTCAATGCTGTGCTTTCCCACAGTGCTGCAGGAGGGGACTGGTGCATCAGTGGGTACCCAGCAGGTGGCAGAACAAGAGGCCCAGGAAGGTGAGTGCAAGGGTCACGGAAGGGTGCAAAGCAGGTGGGCCAGCCACTGTAGTAGCCCTGGCGAACTTGCGTCGGTCATGACTGGCCTCTCTCGGGTTTCAGATGCGGAACAGAAGATTTTCATGCAGGAATCAGATGCCTCAAATTTCCTCAAGAAGCGTGACAAGCGGTCCCCCAAATCCCGAGATGAGGCCAATGGTAAGGATGCTGGAGATCTGCACCTAACCCCCACCTCCCATTCCTTTCTCACAGTCAGCTGGGCTCTGGGGACTGCAAAGGGAGCCCAGAGGGAGGGTTCCACATAGACTATCGGGTATCAAAGTGACAGCGGCTCTGAATTAGAAATTCCACATTTCCTCAACTGCAGGTCACATCTTGGGACTGCCCCATCAGGGTAAGGAACACACAAAGAGACAGTGCAACATTGAATGCACCTGATAGGGATGAGACTCTTCCCAATTCCAGAAAGTTTAAATGTTAAGAATTATGTTCTAGTCAAGAGGGAATGCAGTATCTGGGTGTGTGCTTTCTGGGGGTATCGGGCAGTGCCCCCCATGCAAGAGCAACAAATGGCACTATAGTAGAGAGAGGGCACACAGGACCGGGAGCTCGGACTGTGGGCTTGGTGACAGCTGTGCTAAGTGGCCTTGGCCACTTCCTCCCCTTGGCCCCAAGTTTCTTTATTTATAAGCTCCTGAAATTGTGGTATTCAGCCAGCAGTGGTTGTGGGGTTTTTTGTTTTTGTAATTTTTCATTTCCAATGCATTTGGAAGACTTTTGAGCTTGGAAGCGTGTCTCCTTCTCAGTCTGAAGTAGGCCCTGGTGTCCCCTGCCTGGCAAGGACCCTCATTTCCATGACCTGCTGACCCTGGAAGGCATCTGAGTTTTCTGCCCTTGGACTAGATTCTTCCAAGGACTCTGAGCTCTGTCTCTGAGGCTGTGGCTTGATTCATTACTTGTGCACGTGTCTGAATAAACTCTTTGTGTCCCTCGGCACACTCAGAAAGCTTTACAAGCTCCGTCAAAAATAACAAGACTGTTTTCAAATAATGAAAAAGGCTTGGAGATGAAATTCCTTTCCCACCCCCTCCAACTGGATAAGAATGAACCACACTGGGAAAATCTCCAGGCCTCTCACAACTTGAGATTTAGAAGTTAGCAAACATCGAATACTGGAAGGGCTGTGACGAAGGCCGGGCAGTTTGTGATGGAGATCAGAGAAGCGGCCTCCTGGCAGACTTCCAGTGGGGAACAGGTGTGAATTTGGGAGAGGCGAATAGTTTCCATTCTCCTAAGCTGATTCAAAACCATGAGGAGTGTGATGAAGCCATGGGGTCCTCTCCTCAAACAGAAGCTCTGTGTGTCAGTCGTGGGTGGGTGGAGGGTGGGGTGGGGCCAGGACAGCCTAGTGAAGACATAGGACACACCTGAGTTCACCTGCTGTCACCCAGTCAACTCCTGTGCAGGGGCAGGAGAACAGAGCCCAGTTATGTCTCAGGCTGGGTAACAGGCAGGTAACATTGATAGAATGCAATCTGGAACCAGGAAACAGGCATCTGACATCTCTAATCTTCTGGATAAAGATGCGAGACGTTCCTCTGGGATGAGAGGAGACGCTGAGAATACAATGCAGAACCTGAGAAGGGATGTACACAGTGCACAGGATGCATGGTGTTAACATGGCATTCTGACCCAGGACTTAAATTGTCCGTAGCCATCGCTGAGTCCAGAGTCCAATCTGCTGCTCCTCCAGAAAGGCAACTTGGGAAGACCGCTTCTTTTGAAGTACAAAGGAATAGAAAATGCTTGGTTAGGAACTGGTGATGGCTCATTAAGCACCTGCTTCCTACACTCCAGACCCCCTTGTCTGCCATCCCCAGTGGCTTTCTGGTGCCTGGAGCATGGGCACCTGGGGCTCTGCTCGTCCCAAGCGATGCCCTGACCAGCTGTGTAACTTTGATTAGGTCATTGCCTCTCTCTGAGCCTCAATTCCCTCTTGAGAAATGTATGGATGTGGGGCAAGCTGGTGGTGGTGGTGGGGAGGTGGATGCATGGGGGAGGACTGGAGTACCAATTCCTTCGCCAGTCTCAAGAGTCCTACAACTATGTGGGTAAAGGGGCAAGTGTGGGAAAAACATGGGATTTCCCTGAGGAATCTGCAGTGAGACCAATTCACAGGTAACTGGACTTTTACTCTGAGTTAAAATAACATAATATAAATAACTAGTATTTATTTATGTATTACTCTAAGCCCCTTAACTTTCAAAGATTTCAGATGGTTTATGGTATTATCATTTCACAAAGAAATACTGTGTTGTTTGTGCCAGCACCACTGTAATGTGGGGTGGGGCAGGAAACCAATGGCTTCCTCAATTTCTTGGCTTCTGTCACCACTTTGCCCCGGACTTCCTATTGCACAGCCAAACTGGTGGGGACAACAGCGCCTCAGTCTCCCCTCTTTGATGTGGTCATACCAGAAGAGTAGAGTTGTCCTTGAGGGGCCAGTTCCTCTGGCATCAGACATGGCCTTCCTGCTGTTGTGGATTTGTTCAGTTGAAGCCCAGTTAAAAACAATTCTGAGACTAAGAGAGCTTTCAGTAATTTCGTTCAGACAACTAGAGCTCTCACATGGAAAGAGGTCAAGATTTAAGGGTAGAAATGGATGAACCTGGAAACTATTATACATAAAAAAAAAAGCCTCCAATCTAGAAAGATTTATTTTCAGGCTAAATTAAAGCAGAGACAGCTGCACCTGCTGGACAAGCTGCAGTGATTCAGGTGGGGGTTCCCGCTGGGGCTCAAGGTACGGTTGGGTGACAGTTTTCAGTTATCATTGTGGGTATTTCTTCTGACCATAGAGGTGTACCCTCCTCCCCTCCAATTTTATCATCTCAAACTAATATTTCTCATAAAAAGTTTATAGCCAGGGAACCTGTGTGGCTCAGTTAGATGTCAGACTCTTGGCTTTCAGCTCAAGTCAAGAGATCGAACCCTGCGTCGGGCTCTACAATTGAGATTCTCTCTCCTGCTCCTCCCTGTTCTCTCAAACAAAATCTTAAAAAAAACAAAAACAAAAACAAAACACGTTAACGGTCACCTTTACTAGAATGCATTGCCTTACAAAATAAGCAGTTGGTCTCTTCCTCATCAGGAAGTTTACCTGGTCACCTTATATTCTGTACCAGTTACCTACTGCTGTGTGCCAATGGGCCCCTAAATTTAGCAGCTTAAAACCACATTTACGGACTCCTAGTCGCTGGCATCAGCAGTCCAGATATGCCTTAGCTGGGGGCCTCAGGGTCAGCGTCCCTCCCAGGCTACAGTCATCTCAAGGCCTGACTGCAAGATCTGCCTTCAAGCAAGCCTCTACGCCTTGCTGGCTACCCGTCAAGGCCACCAGTTCCTTGCCTTGAGTGGGCCTTTCCAGAAGATCACTTGCATGGCAGCTGGCTTCCCTCAGAGCAAGGGACTCCCAAGAAGGAAGCCACATTCCATCATGCCTGCCATCTTCTGTTCATTAGCAGAGTCAATAAGGCCAGCCCACATAAAGGGAGGTAACTGCCTAAGGGCACAAATATCAAGGATCCTCCAGATTGCCCTACCTAATTTTATCATCCCTACCATCATTGTGCCCTGCATACGTTTCTATCACAGTAGCCATAATGCTGGGCATGACTTATTTTTGTATCTTTCTCCTTAACCAGACGATAGGCCTCTAAAATAGAGGAACAGAATCTTTCTTGCCTTTTTAATCTGTGCCTGGCACACATTTTGGCTGGAACAAGTGCTCAAAGATGGACTTGAAGATATTAATGTGAAATTAACTTTATTTTTTAAGATTTCATTTATTTGAGAGAGAAGGAGTGCATGAGAGAGTGAGAAAGAGAGTGAGCACGAGAGAGAGAGAGAGAGAGAGAGAGAGAGAGAACGAGTAGGGGGAGGGGTAGAGGAAGAGGGAGAAGCAGGCTCCTCACTGAACGGGACTCTATCCCAGAACCCTGAGATTATGACCTAAGCTGAAGGTAGACCCATAACCAACAGAGCCCCCCAGATGTTCCAATGTGAAATTTACTTTAAGTTGGTTATTCCCTCCTAGAATTCTTTATTATTATTATTTTTTTAAGACTTCATTTATTTATTCACAAGAGACGCAGAGACACAGGCAGAGAGAGAAGCAAGCTGCCTGTGTGGAACCTGATGCGGGACTCGATTCCAGGATCCTGAGCCAAAGGCAGATGCTCAACCACTGAGCCACCCAGGCGCCCCTAGAATTCATTTCTCATCACTGGATTTCTAGTTTCTAACTGGCCCAGTATACTTAAATGCACCATTAATTTTATGAGGGAAGTGAAATTGATTTTCTCATTTGCAAAACGCAGTGCTTGGACGAGGTGAGTTCCTGGGTCCTTCACGTTTTAAAGTCTGTCTCAGGAGTAAATCATCTTCTTGAAGGTTAAAGTTTCTCAGACAAAATGATTTGTGTTCCCCTAAATGTGTACAACTGCCCCCATTCTTGAAGGCAATTCTCACTTCTTGCGCTTTCCCAGCGGAAAACAGGCAGAAACTGCGGGCTGATGAGCTGCGGAGAGAGTACCATGAAGAACAAGGGAATGAGTTTGAGAACTTCGTAGAGGAACAAAATGACGGTAAGAACTCTAGCACCAGCATCTTCAAGGAAGTGGGTCTTTGGGGGAAAATCAAAAGTTGCCTCCACTTCTCCCTATATTGTAATTGAAGGCGGGAGGGGTAGGAGAGGCTCCTTCCTCAGTTCACTCTATTGGAGTCTCGAAGGAAGAAAGTCACACAAATGGCTCCCGAACTTGAGAAGGCATGAAGAGGGAGGAAACACCTGGATTTCCACAGGCTCGGGGAATTTCTGGCTGATTGTATTTTCTCATTCTCCTTGGGGGATCACGACGGAGGCCTATGTTCTCTGTCTTGGCACCTACACTGGTGACTTAGCTCTGGTTACATGTGGATTGGAAAGATCTCAAACTCACTTTCCACCTCCCTGGATTCACATCAACGTGATGGCTCTAGGAACTACTCATTCTGGCCTTTGTTCACCTAATCACTCTAATAATCAGTGTCTTACCTGACTCGTGCAACCAAACCAGGAAACCTGACCTCAGAAACAACTCACCCACAATGTTGGGCACACTGTAAGTTTTATATGCTTTGCTTGTGCCCTTACGCGACTGGTCTTTCCTAAGCCTGGGCCTTTGCCTCAGAGTCTCTTGCCAGGCAAACAGCACACATCATTCCCTGCCTCAGCCCTTGGGCAGACAGGACTCCTCCCTCTCTTAGGAAATGCTTATTTCACCAAGTCTTCCGTGGGGCAGCTGGGTGTAGGCAGAGGAAGGTTCTGTCTTTGAACCAGTCTCCCTCCCAAGGCATGGGACGGGACTTTGCATCTATTAAGTGTTCCCAAGTGTCACCCAGAGCAGAACCCCATAGAAATATCGAATAGGGTTGAGGCTAGTAGTCCAGGGTATGTATTTATGTTTATTTCTATTTGGGTCTTTCCTAACACTTCAAGATGGAAATGTTCCCAAGCAAGCTCCTTAATGCCCATGAGCTTAGAGAAAAGGCTCCAGTTTAGGTGACCTTTGCTAGAGAGTTGATTTTCATTCTTAAGTCATAAGCCTCCTGGCTTGTATGCTCTTGTGGATTTGGGGGGTAACTCTCTCCAAGGGCATCTCTTAGAAACAGGATACAATCACTAGGTACCCAAGGGCTGCAGGCCCCATGCCCACTGCCTCACAAGTGGCACTGGAGCTCTGCAAACAGGTGCTGGGCTTGGATCCTACCAAATCAAGCTTTCTTGGGAACATCCTGGAAAAAACCCCAGGCTGTTGTAACTCAGGGGCAAATATTTCTGTTGGACATTTATTTACCTTTGTGAACAACTTAAGGTGAAGCATTTAAAAAATGAGAATATGGCCAGCAAAAATTCCTTCAGGGTTTTTTGGTTCTTTTAAGTCATCTATTTTGGGCATTTGTAAATGTTTCAGGTCCAAATCCCTAGCATCTGGGTGGAGAATATTCACTGTTTTTGTTCACAATGAACAAAACCTTGGGGTAAGGGATCAGGCAATTGAGGGATGACCAGCCCTCTACCAAAGGCAGAGGAGACTGCATTTAGGGGCCTCAGGACTTACCCACAAAGATGAAGACTCCACAGGCCAGGCTGTGGGTCTAAGGGCACTGTAGTGACAGAGCTGTTGTCACTGGTTGAACACCTGCTCTGACGGAGGCTATTTGGAACTACCCAACCCTTATAACCAGCTTCTTGGGTCTTAAAATTTCTGTGCTTTTGTTTTAAAAACTCAGGCTCAGAAAGTGTGCCTGAATATCCAACCTGCCATAGCTAGTCAGGGATTTGAAACAAGGTATGTTTGCCAGCCTAGAAATGTTCTTATAAATGAAGGATAATCACATGTGTGGAGGTCTTGGGGGAACCTTCTTCGATCCAGGAATTGGTCCCTGCAGATGGACAGAGTGAGGGGAGTAAGGAGAGTGTGCCCCACCCCCACTCCCTAGTCTCCCCAGAGCTGGATAAAAGGAGGCAAAAAGATGGAGCAGGTCCAGCCGACCTGAGAGTAAATGACATGAAATGCATCTCAATTTTCCTCCTCTTCCCTCACGTATGTCCCAGAAAACTGCTGCATGGTAGCCAGGTTGGTGAAATCCTGACCCTGGGGTAGTGCTGAGGCCCCCACATACTCCTGTCAGGACACTGGTTTTTCAGTTGGCTATCATGATCTGACAGTGTCACTTATTCTCAGAATAACTGGCAGCAGTTGCAGGTTTGTCCCCACCCCTTAAAAGCAAAAGCTGAGGGATGACCATGGCTAAACAAAAGGACTAGGATTTCCAAAGGAGGAAGTTTAGGCACGTGATCTGGACCAGAGTGACCTTCCTGAGAGCCTGAGCACTCCATCTCAAAAGCCCATCCGTCCATCCAGGACATGGGACCTGTTCTGGGAATGTTGTGGCTCGGGTTGCTTCTCTACTCAAAATCACCAGTTTTATGAGCCAAAGATGCCGCTAGGCCTTTGAGTTCTGCCTCTGGAAGTGCCAGGATAAATTGTGTTGAGCTCCTACCTCTAAGGTCTGTGTGGGAGCCAAAGTCTGCTTCCACCTTCAGAGCAAGAAGCTTGGGTCAGCCCATCTGAGATTGGTTGCATGACACCTGGCTTGGCTAAAGCTGCTCAGCTGCAAGTGGTCCCCTACACAAAAGCCATGCTGTTAGCACCTTTGCCAGAGACGCCTTCAATTTGTCTAAATGGAATGGTGTATGAAGAAATTGGCATGATCTGGAGAAAAAAAAAAATCAACTTCTATGTCATAATCAGCCTCTTAAGATCGGCAAAGAGTAGCTATGATCTATCTGGCCTGAGAAAGGTCTGATGGGCTTTCACAAAGCCCAGCTGGGGCCTGACTCTAAGCTCTGGGCTACTAAGTCCCAAAAGGGATTTCTAAGATCAAGGGTAGCACTGACTCTTAGCTCACATAGGAAGGAAACATACCCAGTGGTAATAAGGGGTCCTTCTTCTTGAGGGCATCTGATTCTCATGGGTGTCTAAGGACCATGGGGACACCCATTTTCTCCAAACCCTGATGCCACCGGGCCACCCTGTTCACCCAATGCCCCAGAGAATGAGGTTCTCAAGTACCAAAGTCAGGTTCACAGGCTTTTTGGTGGTGAAGCCCACACTTAAAAAAGTAAGAGGTGGGATCCCTGGGTGGCGCAGCGGTTTGGCGCCTGCCTTTGGCCCAGGGCGCGATTCTGGAGACCCCGGATCGAATCCCACGTCGGGCTCCCGGTGCATGGAGCCTGCTTCTCCCTCTGCCTGTGTCTCTGCCTCTCTCTCTCTCTCTGTGACTATCATAAATAAATAAAAATTAAAAAAAAAAAAAGTAAGAGGTAGACAAGGACAACTTTTGGGGTTCTGAATCTTTAGTATTATCTTTTTTCTGTTAAAACTTATCCTTCCAACATTTTCCACAAACACTGAAAAATTGGGGCAAAGAAATCTACATAAAATTTGCCATCATAACCATGTTCAAGTGTGCAAGTCAGTGGCATGTGGTACGTTCACACGGTTATGCAACTAGCAACACTTAGGGATTTCTAGAACCCCTTTCATCACTTCAAAGACCAACTCTGTACCCATTATAATACAGTTAGTTCCTCCTTCCCCCCAGTCTCTGCTAACCTCTAATACATTTTGGTCTCTACCAATCTGTCTGTTCTAGGTATTTCATAGAAGTGGAATCACACAGTATGGGTCTTTTGGCATGTTTCACTGATTGCATTTCAAGATTCACTCATGTTGTAGCATGTTATTAGAACTTCATTCCTTTTTATGATTGAATAATACATACGTGTGTGTGTGTGTGTGTGTGTGTGTGTGTGTATAGCTTCTTGTTTATCCATTCATTTGTCTCTATTTTCACTTCTCTTAGTTATATACCTAGGAGTGGAATTGTGAGGTTATGTGGTAATGCTGTTGAACTTTTGAGGAGCCTTATGGTTGCCTTTTTACACACTGAGGGACTTGTATGCTTGTGCTTTAGTGGTCCCTACCAACAACGGGCAGTGTGGACTTGGCCATCAGGATAGCCTAATTTGACAATTGAACGAAGTTGTAATTCAGAGAACTGATTAAAGGCAGCAAAATCAAGACTTTCTTACTCATTAAATAAGACTCTTTTACTCACTAAAAACTCCCTTCTGTTCTTTTAGCCTTTTACTTTGAAAATTTTCAAATGGCAATGTAGTTCAAAGAATCCCCATATAACCATCACTCAGAATCAACGATTATCAAATTTCCCTCCACTTCATCCACCCCATTTTCTCATTAGTTTTTTTTAATATTTTTTTTCTTTATTTATTTATGATAGTCACAGAGAGAGAGAGAGAGAGAGAGAGAGAGGCAGAGACACAGGCAGAGGGAAAAGCAGGCTCCGTGCACTGGGAGCCCGACGTGGGATTCGATCCCGGGTCTCCAGGATCGTGCCCTGGGCCAAAGGCAGGCGCCAAACCACTGCGCCACCCAGGGATCCCTTCTCATTAGTTTTTAAAACATAATTTTCTTTTTAAAGCCTGAGGAAAAAAAATTACTTATTTTATTACTTATTACTTAGTTATAAGTAAGTAAAAAATTACTTATAACGTCATCACTTGAAGTTGATAGTTCTTTCCGTGATTTAGTTTTTCAACCGTAAAGGCTGTCATCTCTTTTCCATGCTGTTTTGTCCTCTTTGCACTTTGTTTCTTAGCTACCTCTCCCTGCTTTGCTGGCTGTGTAGGGGAAAGAGCACAGAATTGGGAAATAGTTCTTGATCTTGGCTCTCCTGGCTACCAGCTCTTTCTCCTGCCTGGCTTGGTCCCCAAAATGGGGCTTTTGGACTTTCTGTTCTGTGAGGTCTTTCAAGCTCAGATTGTTCTGTCACCAGTACACCCAGCAGGCACAGTGTGTTCATGTCATCACAGGGTAGGCAGTTTGGGTTGATGACTGCTTGGTGGTTCTCCTCAGACCAGAGTCCTCTCCATACTAACACGATGACTTTACCTCTGCTCCCCAGAACAGGAAGAGAGAAGCCGGGAAGCTATTGAGCAGTGGCGCCAGTGGCATTATGATGGCCTGTACCCATCGTATCTCTATAATCGCCACCACATCTGACATCTTTATTGACCAAGACGATGGAGACTGAGATTCACATACCTACCCCACGTGTTTGAACAACGCTTCCACACAAACAGGCCTCTTTGGAGGGTCTCAACTTGGGGCTTGGTGTGGTAAACACACAAGCCTTTTGCTCTGATTAAGATGCCCCGGCTTTTGCTTCTTTGCATCTGTGGGGTTAGCACCAAACTAACAGTGACTTCCCCTTACTTGGCCATTGTCTCCCACAGTAAGATTCCTGTCCTGTAGAACAATGAAAAGGATCACAGTAAAAAGAAAAGATGACATGTTTGCTTACAGCTTAGAAATAAATGTGCTCAGTTGACCCTGAGTATTATCTTCTGAAAACTCATCAAACCGAGCCATGCCAACTTGTCTCCCCTAGTGACAAGTTACTCTGACTTAGGCATTGAAAGCCTGAACTCAAGGAGTATGGCTCAGGATTCTTCTCAGTCTGTGTCACCAAGTCACATAAGCATAACAGAAATGTTCACACAATTGTTTAGATTAAGACCATTCTCTGGGAGTTACTGGGCCCAGATGCTTCCCCATGTCTCTGACATGTTGAGGTTCAACTGCGGTTCCTTAACAGCATCAAATCAGAAGCCAGGGTTACAGCAAGGCCAACTGTAACCAAAACAATAAAGCAGAAGAAATTTAGGCTTGGTGTTAGGTACTTCAGTTTCCCTCCTACTGCCTGCACACCTTAGCTTAAGGCTGCTATAACACTGCATAACAAACCCAGTGGCTTCACACAGTAAAAAATGTATTCTCTTACAGTTCTGGAGGCTAGAAGTCCAAATTCAAGGCGTCAGCACAGACACATGCCCCCTCTCTCTCTCTAGGGGAGGATCCTGCCTTGCCTCCTGCAGCTTCTGGTGGCTGCAGGACTCCTTGGGTGTTGGCAGGGTCACTCCAATCTCCACGTCTGTTGTCACAGGACCTTTCCCTTTGTGTCTTCACATCTCTTCCCTCTGTATTTCTCTATCTCTTCTCAATATCATTTCAAAGTGAACTCTACACCCAACATAGGCCTCGAACTCACAAATTCGAGATCAAGAGTTGCATGCTCTACCTTTTTGTAAGGACAGCAGTCATACTGAATAAAGGGGTGGGGGAGGACACAACCAGCTTCTTACAGTGATCCTTTCTTCTCTCCAAACCACTTTGCTTCCAGCCCCAGACTCACCAACTATCCTACTTTACCCTTGCTCTCAACTACCCTCAGCAATTCTACACTAAGAATGCAGAACAATCAAGAACAATTATAGCAGGCACCTCTGTGGGGTCATAGTATATTAGAAAATACAGAGGACTCTAAATGAAGCATTCTCTCTCAGCCATCTCCCTGCCCCTACCCCCGGTTCCTTTGCTTCCCCTGAGACTTGGGTCCCTGGCCAGCCAGTCCACCCTGCTTCTGAGGTTGGGATCTCAGGGCAGTGTAGAGGGACTTTGCTTTAAGGAAAAGCCGCTCAGCTGTGGTAAAATACTTCTTCACCAGGGATGGGATGATTGATCAGAGCAGGACATTTTGTACCAAATGCATGTATTTTAAAGTAATCTTTATTTAAAAAAAAAAAAAAGATTTTATTTATTTGAGGCAGGGGAGAGAGCATAGAGGTAGAGGGAGAAGCAAACTCCCCACTAAGTAGAGTCCAATGGGCTCGATCCCAGGACCCTGAGATCATGACCTGAGCCAAAGGCAGAATACTGAGCCACCCAGGTGTCCCTAAGTAATCTTTTAAAAGGCTGATAAAACCTAGCAATTAAGCAAACATGCATATCCAAAAATCACTTCATCTATAGTTAGCACTCTATTTTCTCTCACAAATTCCAAGCAGGAGCTGAACTGGCCTCAGGGAGGTAACAGTGGCACAGGGCACACTCTATCATTAAACGCTGTCACCTGGGCAGGTGGAATGGAGGGGCCCTTCTCTTCTCAGGAGTCCTGGGATTCATACTTTGGAGATTCAGGCTTGGGGCACAAGTCCCTGCACAAAAGCCAAAGCAGTGCCCAATTTTTCAGTGGCATGACGCACTTGTGTTGAATGTGCCTTAACCATGATGACTAGTAGCTGAGCCTCTGGAATACTCTGATTATGCTCCACAGTGTGTATGCTAAAGCTGTGCTACCAACATATGCCTTCACTGTCTGTGGGTATCTAAGTTGGATCAAACTAGAATGCTTCCAAAAGGGAACCAGGAGAATAAGGAAAACTTCCCTCAGAATTGGAGATGCAGAGAGAGGCAGAGGGAGAAGCAGCTCCCTGCCGGGAGTCCAATGTGGGACTCGATCCCAGGACTGACATCACGACCTGAGCCGAAGGCAGACACTCAACCACTGAGCCACCCAGAAGTCCCTGAAAGCTCCCTCTTTCTAACAAGATCTAACAAGAGTTAGACCACGTAGCCCATTATTATATTGTCACAGGCATGTTCCTTGCTTCTTTCCATAAACAAGGAGATCATCATCGAATCAGGTCCTTTTACCATAAACCTTCTCACGGTGCAGCTGGTATGGCTCTCTGCAGCGTAAGCACACTTCTTTGGGAGGCAAGGGGTAGGGGGTGCTCAGGTAATTGTCTGGGCTCCTAAGTTATCTCTCAATAAACCCATTTTGTATTTTCATCACATGGCCCGAGTGTGTGTGTGTGTGGGTGTGTGTGGGGTGTTTGTGTGTGTCTTTGCTCCCTTTGCATGTCAGTGAAAATGCCACTTTACTTACCCATGCCTCTATTAATAAGACAAACCTCTGGAAATGAAATGATGGGTCAGGACTTATACACGTTAAACTGGATAAATCAGGTTTCTCTTCGAAGACATTCTATGCGCTGTCACTGTACACATCTGCCAATCCTTTCCTATACCAAGCCGACTGAGAATATTGGGGGAAAGGCTAGGAAGGGGGAACTCTTTCAGGATATGCAATCCATGGGGTTTCCTCAGACAGCAAACATCCCCTTCAGGTCTAGCCTCCAAATCACACCCATGTATAGCAGCCATACATTTCTACCAACAACCCCAAAGCCTCAATGGAAGGACCAGCAGCCTTAAATGAGAAACTCTGCAGATGGCTCAATATTTTATTATTATTTTTACTTATTACCTGATGAGACAAATTACTTGAGAAGGGAGAGTTCGAAGTTTCAAAACATAAATCTCAACAGAAAGGAATGGAGTTTGCCTGCTGTTAGCCACCTCCCATCTCTGATCTCAACTGGAGACATTCATCAGCTTGTGTAGAAAAAAAGGTCAGAGAGGTTCCTCTCTGAACTGTTGGGCAGGAGATGCATGCGTGGGCTCCCATCTGCTTCCTACTGCACCCCTGACTGGCAGACCAGATCCCTGCCTCTGTCTTGCTCTAGCGCGTGGGGCTCCTCATTGTAGTGCCTAATCACACACCTAGATGAGAAATTCTCGCTGAGAGGCATGTAGGAGCAACACATCCCTGTCCTTAGCTGGGTTACTAAATGAGAGAAGACCTGGTGAGTCAACCAACTAGGGCTGGTAGTTGGGCACAAGCACTGCAAGCTGAGCTGACGGCTCGCTCTGATCCCGAGGCCAGTCCGCAAGCTGCTTGCTGGGTCAGGGGTACAGGTGAAAGTACCTTGTACTTTACATCAACCACATGGAACTGAAACAGTCTTCTTGGTTGGCCAGATCCAGTCTCTGAGCCGTTCGGTTGGTAACCCTAATTGACAAGGGGGAATGTGTGTGTTTACACATCCAAGTTATGTAAACAAAAAGAAAAAGCAAAGCACTGCTCTCCACCTTAGCCATGAAAATGGAGGAGCCACATTTTGCGTCCTACTGGTGATAACACATCTAAATGCCTTCTGGTAAAAGGTCCAGCAACTAGGTAGAGGGCAGCTGATGGATTCAGACCCACAGCCACCCACACCAGCAGGAAGGAATGCTCAGGCCATACTGATGTCAAGAATCCAGGACAGTGGGGTTGAATAACCAGTTTAAGACAATAAAACGGTCTGTCTTTGCCTCTTCAATGGCTATGCTTGGCACGTTGGCCCTTGATAAAGAACTCTGACAAAAAAAAAAAAAAAAAAAAAAAAGCAATCTATTACCTCGTTTTACCCCCATCCTTAACAAGGACCCCATTATACCTCAATATTTTCAAATTCCACCCAGAATTCCTTCACTGAAAACCAATCAGTCATTTTTCCTGGGTAGGGACAAACATGCCAAAGGTAACACGAGCGGGAATCTGGGCACCCACATTTACT
Organism: Canis lupus dingo; assembly: GCF_003254725.2. Lineage (NCBI taxonomy): Eukaryota > Metazoa > Chordata > Mammalia > Carnivora > Canidae > Canis > Canis lupus. The sequence continues at coordinate 21,853,567 of NC_064244.1, forward strand.
AGGAAATCAGTAATGAAGCAATTTATACTTTATTAGGGACTGGCCTTGTCAAAAGTGTGGCCTTTTGGACTCCTCTGTTCTTTCATTACTCTCCCCTAGTCCTATAGGGATTCCAGGTAAGTGGTTAAAAACAAATTTGTTGAAGGATGAATTGGCAAAAACTCATTATTTTTATTTATTTATTTTATTACTTTTTAAGATTTTATCTATTTTTAAGTAACCTTTATACTCAATGTGGGGCTTAAACTCACAACTACAAGGCCAAGAGTTGCATGCTCCACTGAGGCAAGCCTGGTGCCTTCAAAACTCATTATTTTAAATGTTTTTTTAAGAGAAAGAGAGCGTGTGCAAGGGGGAGAGGCAGGGGGAGGGACAGAGGGAGAGGGAGAATCCTAAGCAGGCTCCATGCCCAGCACAGAGCCTAAGGCAGGCTTGATCTCACAACCCTGAGATCATGACCTGAGCTGAAATCATGAGTCAATATGTAACTGACCGAGCCACCCAGGCGCCCCAGTACAACTCCTTTAGAAAAATATTTTGGCAGTTTCTTTCTTTCCTTTTTTAAAAATATTTTATTTATTCATTTGAGGGGCAGAGGGAAAGGGCACAGGGAGAAGGAGAAGCAGATTCCCCACTGAGCAGGGAGCCTGATGCAGGGCTTGATCCCAGGACCCCAGGACCATGACCTGAGCTGAAGTCAGATGCTTAACCAATTGAACCACCCTGGTTTAGCAGCTTTTTTTTTTAAAAAAGCTAAACATATACTTACCATTTGACCTGGAAATCCCATCCCTAGATATTTAACCTAAGAGACAAAAACACATAACCAAAGAAAGACTTCTACCTGAATATTGGTAGAGGCTTTATTCATAATGGCCCCAAACTGGAAATACTCTTAACTCAAATGTCTATCAACAGGTGAATAAATAAATTGTGGGGCATATCCATCCAGCAAAATACTCAGCAATAAAAAAACAATGAATTACTGATCCATGCACCTACACGGATACATTTTGAAATACACTGAATGAAGGAAGCCAAATACAAGGGGGTGTTCTGCAGGATTCTATTTAAGTGAGGCTCAAAAGGCAGGTTGAAACTTCAGGGATAGAAAGCGGATCTGTGATGGGGGTGGAAAACAGGGAAATCGCAAAACCTGCTGATGGGATGGAAATGTCCTACATCTTGCTTGTGGTGGTGCTTACCTGGATGTCTGTATTCATCAAAACTTAATGAATCATACACTTAAAATGTGTGCCTTTACTATGTGAAATTTAGGCCTTACTAAAGCTGATTAAGAAAAAGACCAATATTTGCTTGCTTCGGCAGCACAGATACTAAAACTGGAAAGAAAGATACCAAAAGAGAAGTCTTGGCTCAAGCAATATTACCACAGCCTTTGTTCCAATCGGAGTTTCAACTCACATTTTCGAATCCCTTAAATCAATTTCCTAATTCTGCAAAAAGGAGACACACTCAATCTGGTCTTGTTTTGGAAAAAAATCATACAGTCGCTTATTATTCGTGGATTCCCTTAATTGCTAAAATTTATTAGTAACCCCAAAATCATTACTTGTGGGGTCTTTCTGGTCATCTATGTATGTGCAGAGCAATGAAAAATGAGTTACCCAATGTACACACTCCCAGCTGGTGTCAAACTGACATTCTTGCTCATTTCAGCCCTGATACTGTAAGCAAATGTCCTTTTTTGTCATGTTTTTCACATTTTTGTGCTTTTTGTGGATGATCTTGCTGTTCAAAATGGCCCTGAGCATAATGGTTTAAGTGTTATCTAGTGTTCTTCAGTAGAGGAAGGTTGTGTGGTGTGCCATGTGGAGAAGATATATGTGCTAAGATCAGCTTCATTCAGTCATGATTTACAGTGCTGCTTTCTGTGAGCTCCACATTAGTGTATCAACAATATTTATTTAAAATGGTGTCTAAACAGAAACACACTTAAAACAAGGTTACAAAATGTAAGACAAAATGTAAGTCTGTGTGGTCTAACCTGTGTAGGGCACAGCAGGGCTCATTCTCATTTTGATCTATACAGTTTGGCGTTGTGTCTATACTGTCAACATTTTTTTTTTAAGGTTTATTTATTTGACTGGAAGGTGAGCAAGAGGGAGAGTGAGAGGAGGAGAAAAAGCATCCTTAAGCAGACTCCCAGCCCGGTGTGGAGCCTGATTCCGGCCTTGATCCTAGGACCCCAAGATCATGACCTGAGCCAAAATCAAGAGCCAGGGACAGCCCCGGTGGCGCAGCGGTTTAGCGCCACCTGCAGCCCGGGGTGTGATCCTGGAGACCGGGGATCAAGTTCTACATCAGGCTTCCTGCATGGAGCCTGCTTCTCCCTCTGCCTGTGTCTGCCTCTCTGTCTCTCTCTGAATAAATTAAAAAAAAAAAAAAAAAAAAAAAATCTTTGGGCAGCCCTGGTGGCTCAGCGGTTTAGCACTGCCTTCAGTCCAGGGCGGGATCCTGGGGACCTGGGATCAAGTTCCACGTTGGGCTCCCTGAATGGAGCCTGCTTCTCCCTCTGCCTGTGTCTGTGCCTCTCTCTCTGTGTGTCTCATGAATAAATAAATAAAATATATTAAAAAAACAACAACAAAAACCCAAAATCCAAGAGCCAGCAGCTTAACCAAGTCACCCAGGTGCCCCTCAGCTTCTTTTAAATTTTAAAACTTTCACAACTTTTCCACAAACTGCTATTAAATCAACCTATTTCTTCCATTTTGTATCTATTATTTTCTTTAGATATATCACTGTTTTTTTCCTCAATATTGGTGAATATAGAATTTCATTTTTTGAGCCATCCATCCTTGAGAGCTGTATTGTTTCCAAACATCTACCCATGGGATCAGATGTCTATTTTACCTGTCAAGGACAGCTCTGATGTGCTCCTATGAGTGACACACTTAGGCAAACAGATTTACTCTCCTGACTTTTAAAAATCCACGTTCTGGGATCCCTGGGTGGCGCAGTGGTTTGGCGCCTGCCTTTGGCCCAGGGCACGATCCTGGAGACCCGGGATCGAATCCCACGTCGGGCTCCCGGTGCATGGAGCCTGCTTCTCCCTCTGCCTGTGTCTCTGCCTCTCTCTCTCTCTGTGTGACTATCATAAATAAATAAAAAAAAAAAAAAAAAAAAAAAAAAACTTTAAAAATCCACGTTCTCAGGCACATTTAAATTTTTTTTTTTTTTTATTTATGATAGTCACACACAGAGAGAGAGAGAGAGAGAGAGGCAGAAACATAGGCAGAGGGAGAAGCAGGCTCCATGCCCCGGGAGCCCGATGTGGGATTCGATCCCGGGTCTCCAGGATCGCACCCTGGGCCAAAGGCAGGCGCCAAACCGCTGCGTCACCCAGGGATCCCCTCAGGCACATTTAATCTGCTATACACATCAAGCTTCACTTGCATCCTCATTCATTTTACGTAAAAGTCCAGTTCATGTTATCTCTTCCTGTCAACTTTGCTAAAAAGTTTTTGTTTGCTAATTTAGATCACTGTGTACTTCCTCTGTTTGGATGGACTATGATCACATAATAAACCCTACATTGCCAATGACAGGGTAAGGAAAAATTAAACACATGTTTGGACTTATATAAAAGCATTTAATACATTGATAAACAGAATAGTATTAAAAGACTGATCTCACTGATGAATCATAATTTCAATCCAAACAAGTAAGTTCCCCTTCTGGCCCTCCGCCCCTTCTCATCGTTGAGTACTCTATGAGACCTCCAATGAAAGCCCTCCAACATCTAGAGTAACTGAGAATTTGATGATTTTTTTAAATTATTATAGTACCTTATAATACTTATTTATGATATACAAGTGAACGGGGAGACTCTTATGGCGCCCTTGGGTCCAACAGGAATGTGTACGTTTCTTTCATATGAATGGGATTGCTGGTGTTCAAGTCCTTGTCAGGCACTTCTTCACATACATTGTTCTAATTTAAGTTTATGGCATAAACTAACTAAGCCATTAAAAATATCACAGTTTCAAGTGCCTTTGGTCCTTATTAAGAATCAAACACTTTATTCTTTTCTTCATTAGTTAAAAATTAAAACAAACAGCTCCTGGGAAGTGAAATACTCCTAAAAATATACCTTTTACAATATAACCCTAGGAGGAATGCAAAGGGTCAGACACAGCACCTTCTACTCCTATTGAGCAGAATTTGATGAAATCTAAGGCATGTACAATGTGTTCTGGCTCTTGAAAACAAACATTTCCCACAATGAGCTCCTGTAAGCATTATGCCTTACCATAATACCATCATGGGGGAAACCTGATCTATTTCTAGATAGAATTTAAAATCCCAATATAATAATCTTACCAATTTACTCGATCTTTGGATGGTATCAGCATTCACTTGGAAAAGCAGGTTGCCCAGGTGTAGGAATCTCCTAAACAGCATTTTTTTGGGTGCTACTTTGAACAAGGTTTGACCTACAATTCTTGATGTGTATGATAAAATATATCTGCAAATCTCAAACTCCCTGTCTTTCAGAGATGTTTCTGTTTTTCTTTTTTTCAAGATTTTATTTATTATTCATAAGTGACATAGAGAAGCAGAGATATAGGCAGAGGGAGAAGCAGGCTCCCTGCAGGGAGACTGATGCAGGACTCGATTCCAGGACCCCGGGATCATGACCTGAGCCAAAGGCAGAAGACACTCAATCACTGAGCCACCCAGGTGCCGTTTTTGTTTTTCATTGTTCACACCTTCTTAAACTCTGCATTCATTTTGGTTAGAGGTTTTGAAGTTTCTTTAAGCCACATTTAAACAAAGCTGTGTACTTTAGAATGATGAGATTTTAGGTGTTTCTATTAAAGAGCTCCACAATATTGTAAAGGCACAAACCATATAAATATGAATTAAATGCCACATGAGGCAGTGAATTATTATATTTGAAAAGCAAAAGAAAGGTAAGAATGGAATTGAGAGAAGGAATCTGGCTTTGATGTCAATATATCAAGATTATATCAAGGTTGATGAATATAATTATCCATATGGGAAAAGTTGTATTATTTGCAGAATTTGAGTGCTGAAAAGTACACTTCAACATCATTTACTCCAAGCCTCCTCATTTTCTAGGTAAGAAAACAGAAGCCTAGAAGTCACACAACCTATCCAGGGTGAGCTAAATTAATTCTTTTACTTTTGTTTGCCCATATAAATACGAGAACTTTACTCTGATCAAGAAGCAACGCTACACATTATATAACCCAAGACATACAGCAACACAGCTCTCAATTTACCTTTCAGTTTCTGAGCAAAAAATCTGCACAAATGCAGCCATCAGTAGCAAGAACATGGGAGAAAACAGTAATTTGATTCATCACTTAAAGATCATTGTTATTTTCTGTTTTGTTGCTTTGATACCAAATTTAAGTAGGCAAAACATGTAGGTTTAACAAGTACTTGTTTGGACTGTGTCAATCAGGAATATGAGCAATACGGAGCCAATACCCTTGCTTTTCCAGAGCCGTAAGAAACAATGTAGGTCGTGGGTACCTGTTTGAAGTCAGGGCTATTTAAGGCTATTCAGAAATTTGGCATGTTCTTCTCCTCTTGGTAATAGGGTTTCTCCTCCTATCTTTGGGCCCATTTTTTCCTAGAAAAATGAAAATAGTTTAGTGAGAAATGGATCAACATTATTTGCACAGATCACTAAAATTGGTTACCTTGCAAATGACCTACCTTCAGCATTCCATCTCGTTCCCACTTGAAGAGGCCACAGTTACTGAAACAGAACAGATGAGATTCACTCAATGGTGAAGTATGGGCTGATACTTAAAAACAACTGGGTTCACTGCACTTGCAGGAAGAGAACCTGCCATCCAAACAAAAGATGAGGTAACACTCATATTACAGGTTACGTTCTAACGCTACTGAAAATACAGAGTCCAATGATTTGAGAGATAGTCTTCAGATCTTTTGTAAAAAGCTAGATACTTCAAAGATGGAATATGAAATCATAGTGTAACAGGGTATGCACATGGCAGGTGATAAACACAAGAGTGGCTTCTACTGATGGGCATCAGAAAGAGACACAGAATATGAAGCTAGCCCTCTGATGCCATGTAGTTTTGGCTTCCCCCGTTCCCCTTTTCTGGAACTAAAAGCTTGTGATAAGAGAAGTTGAATCTTCCTTCTGATCTGCCCAATCCTTCCTCCCTTTTCAAACTTAAAGATGTTTACTCTCTTATTGTTCAGAGGGCCTAGAGACTTTTGTTCGAGTCCAACCCTGAGAAGAGATATGGCTACTACACAGAAAGCTTATTTTTCCACAACGTTCACTCTGCTGAAATAAAGCTACCTGCTTTTGTACATAAAGTTTTATTTGAACACAGCCATGTCCGTTTGTTTTTGTATTACCTACATTGCTTTTGAGGTCTAACACCAAGCTGGGTAGTCATGAAACAGACCACCTGGTTTATGAAGCATAATATATTTGCTATCTGGGCTTTGACAGAAAAAGTTTGCCTTGTTCTGTTTTAGATCAAGAATTGACAAGAAAAAGTCTAGAAAAGCAGTTGTGACAAAAATAATAGCACTGCCTGCAGGATGAAAAAGCATCTTGCTCTTCCCTTTGTGAATTGTACTTATTACTTATTCATGGAATTTTTCTGATCCTCAATTTTATAGAAGCTCTTGCTGTTAAAATATTTCAGAGAAGTATCAATATACAAAAAAAAGGTATCAATATACAGAGAGATACTTTGAAAAATTATAATCCAGATTGTAACAATTACACAAACCAACTCCTGACAAGGTAATGAACTAGCATGGGGTCTGGAGCTCCTCAATCCCAATCAGCCCTGGAGAAACTTGGAAGTGAAGTATGAGTTCCAGGAAGTAAACAAAACACAAAATACAAGCAAGTAGGAGGTGACACTATCCTGGAGGGACATTCTTGGGAAGTCTAAGGAGATCTTGAAATTGCCTAAGACTCATTATCATATTTGATCCTTTAAGAATAAGTCAATAAAGTAAAAAAAAAAAAAAAGTAAAAATCAATCTCCTATATTTGAAAATTAAACAGTATTACTCTTAGATGAAACAGGAAGTCATCAAAGGCATTAAAAAATACTTAAAAAATTTTTATTTAGGTAAACTCTATACCCAATGTGAGGCCTGAACTCACAACCCCGAGGTTGCAAGCTCCTCTGACTGAGCCAGCCAGGTCCCCCAAGAAATACTTTTTAACTATAGGCCAAATGTAATGGGAAACACTGAAGCAGGACTCCTTAGAGGGAAACATGTAGCTTTAAACACATTGACGAGGGAACAAGAAAAGTTAAAAACTAGTAAGCGGAGTATAAGCAATTAGCTGAAGTTGTCAAAAGGATACAGAGAAAACCCAAAGAAACAAGGAGGACAGAAAGATAAAGACAGAAATCAGTAAAACAGAAAGAAAATCAATAAATATGAAGAAAGCTAAAAGATGGTTTTCTGAAAAGAGAAAGAGAATAACAAGACTTATGTCAAAGCTGATCATAAACAAGAGAAGAGATATAATAGCACAAAACATAGAAAGTGCCTATTAATAAAAAGGGGTAAGAGTTTAAAAACAATGAAAATTTATTAGGAACCACCATATGTTAATATATTTGAAAACCTAAATAAAATGAATTAAAAAAAAAAAAGCTGAAGCTGAAATTGGCAGAAGAGACCATGAAATTGAAATGGTAATCAAGCTACTCCTGGACCCCAAACCCAGGCCTGGAACTAAATAATTTTACAGTTGAAAACACGTCTAACTCACTTACAAATATACAAGTGGACCCTTGAAGAAGATGAGAGAGAATAGGGGTACTGGCCTCTGTGCAGTTGAAAATCCGCATGTATCTTTGGACTCCCCCCACAACTTAACTACTAATAGCCTACTGCTGACCAAAGCCTTATTGATCATGGTCAATTAACACATATTTCTACAATAAAGTCAGCTAGAGAAAAGAACATGTTATTAAGAAAATCCTGGGCAGCCCGGGTGGCTCAGTGGTTTAGCATCACCTTCAGCCCAGGGCATGATCCTGGAGTCCTGGGATCGAGTCCCATGTTGGGCTCCCTGCATGGAGCCTGCTTCTCCCTCCTCCTGTGTCTCTGCCTCTCTCTCTCTCTCTCTCTCCCTGCATGGAGCCTGCTTCTCCCTCTGCTTCTCTCTCTCTGTATGTCTCTCATGAATAAATAAATAAATAATCTTTAAAAAGAAAGAAAAAAGAAAGAAAATCCTAAGAGAAAATACATTTAGGTACTATACCATAGTTATTAAAAAAAATCTGCATATAAGTGGAGCTAGGCAATTGAAACCTTCATAAAATATTAGCTAATTGAATATAACTGCATACTAAAATAAGAAATCCTTGACATAACCCCCAAACCACTAATAATCCAATCAAAATGGGCAGAAGATATGCATAGACCTTTTTCTAATGACACACAGTTGACCAACAGACACATGAAAAGATGCTCAACATCACTGATTATTAGGGAAATGCAATTCAAAACCACGAGATATCACCTCACACCTGTCAGAATGGCTAGAATCAAAAGGACAAGAAATAACAAGTGTTGTTGAGGATATGGTGCTCTGCACACTGCTGCAGCCACTGTGGAAAACAGTATGGAGTAAAAAATAAAATACAGACCTACCCTATGATCTAGTAATCCCACTACTGGATTTACCCAAAGAAAATGAAAACACTAATTTGAAAAGGTATGTGCAGCCCTGTTTACTGCAGCATTATTTACTAATCAAATTATGGAAACTTATACCTACCTACTCACACACATACAATGCAGTATTACTCAGCCATAGAGAGGACTAAGATTGTACCATTTACAACAACATGGATGGATTCAGAGGGTATAATGGTAAGTAAAATAAGTCAGAGAAAATTTAAGAAACAAAACAAATGAGGGATCCCTGGGTGGCGCAGCGGTTTAGCGCCTGCCTTTGGCCCAGGGCGTGATCCTGGAGACCCGGGATCGAATCCCACATCGGGCTCCCGGTGCATGGAGCCTGCTTCTCCCTCTGCCTGTGTCTCTGCCTCTCTCTCTCTCTCTTTCTCTCTGTGACTATCATAAATAAATAAACATTAAAAAAAAAAAAAAAAAAGAAACAAAACAAATGGACAAAGAAAAAAAGAGACAAAAAAAACAGACTCTTAAATACAGAGAACTGGTGAGATGAGTGGAATGGATAAATAGAATTTCAGATTAAAAAAAAAACATCAGGTAGGTTTTTTTTTAAATGCTAACTTTAAAAAAAAACAAACCTTTAAGATTTATTTATTTATTTATTTATGATAGAGAGAGAGAGAGAGCAGAGACACGGGAGGAGGGAGAAGCAGGCTCCATGCCGGGAGCCCGACGTGGGACTCGATCCTGGGACTCCAGGATGGCGCCCTGGGCTAAAGGCAGGCGCTAAACCACTGAGCCACCCAGGGATCCCCTCAGGTAGGGTTTACGCAAAGAATGAAAGGATACTTCTGAAGGTGATGTGATCATCAAAAGGGGAGCTATTCCTTTTTCTTCTCCCCTTTGATTTACAAGTAATTGGACAACTTAAAAAAAAAAAAATGTACTTGACCACAGCATACCAGGTTATCAGGGGTGAACTGGAGCAGGAAAAACAGAGAAGGAGGGGAGTGGTCATAGAGATGGCAGGTCAGCAACACCCTTCTGGTAGGAGGTAGAGAGTGAAGGTGCTAAGTGGGGGTCCGCCACCATCCTGCAGCTTCTTCAGCTGGAGATACTACAGGGAAGTGTCTCCTCCTGCCTGCCCAGGGATTCAGGCCCATGGACTTCTGGGCTCACTCAAAGTCCAGAGTGCTAAGTACATACCTCCCCTTAGTTGGCCACAGCCCCCCACTCTATTTTTATTTACTTTTTTAGTGCACTCTGCCAAGAGAAACCAAAATACACATGCTATGGTGCCACCTTCTGGAAAACAAAAGAAAGGCTCCTAATTACCAAGGGGTTGAATGTTCAGAATCAAAGTGAACAAAACTTTGCCTAAGTAAGAAAAGGGCTCATTACATCAAATGTGATGGCAGAGACACTCTTCCTCAGACACCATGACAAATCACAGTAATTTAGTATTAAAAATAAAAACAATAACAACCCGACAATTTTCCAGCAAAAGAGTCCAAAGAACATTCTGATCTGATAAAGATTTGAAAGAGCTTTTATGAAGAAATTCAGCAAGCTACAAGGAAACTTAGAAAGACCTTGGAAATAAAATTAATGAACAGAAGAACTTCACAGAAGAAATTCTAAAAAAGAACTAAACAAATTCTGGAGTGGAAGAACTAAGTAAGATGGAGAATGTAAAAGAATGCATTGGAAATACAGCAAATCAGATGGAAAAGAGAATGTGTGAGCCAGAAGACCGAAACCTAAAAATTTATGATGCAGATGGGAGAGGTGAGAGAACGAATGTTTTAAAAAAGAAATGAAGTCCTCTGAGATTCCATGTAGAAAATAGATTTCACTGGAAAAGCTCAAGTAAGAATGATGGGTATTCCAGGAGGAGAAGAGAGGAGGACATGAACAGAGTTTTTAAATGAAATAATAGTTGAGAATGCCTTAAACCTGGACAAAGTCTATGAAGCTAGTTGAACACCTTCTTATCTCAATTCAAGAAGATCTCTCCAAGAAAACTGTATCAAAACTGTCAAAAGTCAATGATAGAGAAAAAAATTTAAAGGCAACAGGGGGGTGGGGTGGGGTGGGGTGGAGGTAGAAACCTACAAAGGATTAGGCTCTCAGATTTCTCAGCAGAAACTCTACAGGCCAGGAAAGAGTGGAATGACATGAAAAATATTCAAAGATTAAAAACTGCCAGCCAAGAATACTCTATTCTGCAAAATTATCCTAAATTTAGGTAGGAAGGAGAAATCAGGACTTTCCTAGACAGACAAAAACTGAAAAGTCTATCACCACTAGACCTGCCTCATAATAAGAAACACAGAAAGGAGCTCTTCAAGCTGAAACAGACAGAAATACATGAAACTCTGATTAAAGTGATAAATGGTCAGAATCAGAAAATTAATTTTTTCTGGAATATTGTATTAAACTCTTAATTATGGTATAAAGGTTAAAGCAAAAGAGCATTAAAAAGAACTATGGCTACTCCTTGGTGATGACATCACAGCACAAAGGAAATAATTTATGACATAAAATATCAAAGGAAGAGAAAAAGGACATAAGCTTTATAGGTGAAGATAAATTGCTGACAGCAGAGAAAGGAGTATTTTACTGAAGAGATGTTTTATGGAAACCTCATGGTCACCACAAAGCAAAGATCTAGAGCAGAGACGCAAAACATAAAAGACGAGAGACTAAGCAAATCACCATGGAAAACTACTAACTTAAAAAGCAAGCAGAAATGGGAAAAGGAAACAATGCGGAGACCAAAAAATCAGAAGAAGAAGAAGAAGAAAAAAAGAGTAGTAAATCCTGACCTATCAATAATCATCCAAGAGTTAAATGGATTGAATCCATCAGTCAAAAGGCACAGAATGGCTAGATGGAAAGAAAGCGACCCAATCATATGCTGCCTACAGGGGTCACATCTCAGCTCTAACAACACACAGGCGCAAAGTGAAAGGATGGAATACGTTATCTCTGGCAAATGGAATCCAAAAGAAGGCAAATAGAGCCATCCTTACATCAGACAAAAATAGACTTCAAGCTGAAAAGAGACAAAAAGGTCATTATGTCATGATAAAGGGGTCAATCAATACATCAGGAAGACAGAATGATTGTAAATCTGTATGCTCCAACATCCGAGCACCGAGACATATTAACAAATACCAACAGATCTTAGGGGGAGAAACAGATAACAATACAGTAATAGTAGAGGACTTCAGTACCCCAGTATCATGATGGATAGATTGCCCAGAAAGAAAATCAACAAGGAAACATGGAAATTGGTGTACACTTTAAAACAAATGGACTTCACAGACATATACAGAACACCCATCCAACAGCAGTGAACATGCACTCTTCTCAAGTGCAGGTAGCATATCCAGAGTAGATCACAGGACAGGCACAATACTAATCTTAGCAATTAAGAAACCTTAAATCATACAGCTGTGTTCTCTAACCACAATGGTATGAAAGTAGAAATCAACAAGAGGAAAGTGAGAAGATCTACAAATATGTTGAAATTTAACAACACATATCTAAGCAGTCACTGGGTTAAAATAAAAAATTATCTTGAAACAAATGAAAATGGAAATACAGCAAATCAAATATTGTGGGATGCAGCAAAAGAAGTTCTAAAAGGAAAGTTTACAGCAGTGAATGCATATATTAACAAATTAGACACATCTCAAATAATCTAATTTTATACCTCAAGGAACCAGGAAAAACAAAAAACCAACTAAGCCCAAATTTAGCAGAAGGAAGGAAATAATAAAGATCAAAATTCTCGATAAAACATTAGTGAATCAAATTCAAGAACACATTAAAAGGATTATACACTATGACCAAGTAGGACTTATCCCTGGGATGCAAGGATGGTTCAACATACACAAATCAACAAATTTATTTTTCTTTCAAGTCAACAAATTTAATCCATCACAATGAAAGATAAAAATTACACAATCATCTTGATAGATACAGAGAAAGCATTTCACAAAATACAACACCCTTTCATAATAAAAACCTTAACAGATTGGGTATAGGAGGAACATACCTCAACATAATAAAAGTCACATATGACAAACTCAGAACATTATATACTCAAGGGGATAAAATAAAAGCATATCCTGTAAGATCTGGAACAAGACAAGGATGCACACTCTCACCATTCCTATTCAGTACAGTACTGGAAATCTTTGCTAGAGCTAGAGCAATTAGGTAAGACAAAGAAATAAAAAGTATCCAAATTGGAAAGGAACAAGTAAAATTGTCACTATTTGCTGATGACATATCTTATATGTAGAAAATCCCAGAGTCAGTCCCAAAAAAAAACACTGGAGTTAATTAACAATATCAGTAGAGCAGCAGGATAAAAAATCAACACACAGGGCAGCCCCAGTGGCTCAGCGGTTTACGCTGTCTTTGGCCCAGGGGCAGATCCCAGAGACCCGGGATTGAGTCCCACATCCAGCTCCCTGCATGGAGCCTGCTTCTCCCCCTTCCCGTGTCTCTGCCTCTCTCTGTCATGAATAAATAAATAAAATTAAAAAAAAAATAGATAAATAAATAAATAAATAAAAATAAACACACAGAGATCAATTGCCTTCCTTTACACTCAGGATATACTCAAAAACAATAAAAGGCTTAGTAACAAATTTAACCAAGGAAGTGAATGGAAATCTACGAGACTTTCCTGAAAGAAACTGAAGACACAAATGAATGGGAAGACAACCCACAGTTCATTGATCTGAAAAAATTAATATTGTTATAATGGCCAAACTACCCAAAGGAATCTGCAGACATTCAATGTAATCCCTATCAAAATACTAAAGGCATTCTTCAAAGAGAGAGACAGAAGAACAAATGAATGCAAACTCTAAAAATTGTGCAGACCCAGGGAAGATCCTCAATAGTCAAAGTAATGCTGAGAAAAAAGAACAAAGCTGGAGACATCATGCTTCCAGATTTCACATTATACTACAAAGCTATCGTAATAAAAACAGTATGATATCGGCACAAAAATAGATATATTGACCAGTAAAACAGAAGGCCCAGATTTAAATCCCAGTATATATGGTCAACTAATATTTCAACTGCTATTCAACATAGGAGCCAAGAATATCCAATGGGGAAAGGACAGTCTCTTCAACCAGCAGTGCTGGGAAAATTGGAGAAACACAGTCAGAACAAGGAAATTGGACCATTATCTCACATCCCTCACAAAAATTAACTTGAAATGGATGGAACACTTAAATGTAAGATCTGAAACTATAAAACTCTTAAAAGAAAATGTAGGGGAAAAGCTCATCAACATTGGTTTTGGCACTGATTTTTTGAACACGATGCCAAAAGCTCAAGCAACAAAAGCAAAAAATCAACAAATGGGACCACATCAAAACTCAAAAGCTTCTGCATAGCAAAATTAACAAGTAACAGAATGAGGGCAGCCCCGGTGGCGCAGAGGTTTAGCACCGCCTGCAGCCCAGGGCGTGATCCTGGAGACCTGGGATCGAGTCCCGCGTCGGGCTCCCTGCATGGAGCCTGCTTCTCCCTCTGCCTGTGTCTCTGCCTCTCTTTCTCTCCCTGCATCTCTATGAATAAATAAATAAATAAAATCTTAAAACAAAACAAAACAAAACAAAAAAAACAAGTAACAGAATGAAAAAACAACCTATAGAACAGGAGAAAATGTTTGCCAGTCATCTATCAGATGAGGGGTTAATATGCAAAATACATATAGAAATCAGTCAGTAACAACACACTGATAAGCTAAAGGATAAGATCATAAAATGAAAAAAAGATATCTACTCACAATCTTGGTAAACTGGAAATAACAAGAACTTTCCTTAAGTTGGTAAAGGCTACACTTGGAGGAGAAATCTGTGAAGGATATATTCACTTAAAGATAAAGAAATGAAAGCCCATTATCATCACTATTATTTAACAAAGTATTGGAGGTCTGGCCAACCCTATTGGGAAAGACAAAGAAATAGAGGGTATTAAGGATGAGAACAAGACAGGTAAAACTGCCTGTTTGTGGATGATGAACTACATAGAGAAATTAACAGACAAATTACTAGTTTAATAAGAGTTTAATAAGCTTGCCAGAGGCAAGATCAACATATAAAAAATTTGATAACATTTCTCTACACCAATAAGCAACAACAAAATACTAAAAAATAAGTTGCCATTCACAGCATCAACAAAAACGAGATTCATCTAAGAATTAATAATATTCAACATCTGAAGTGGAGATAATTCTAAAAATTAATAAAAGCCAGAGGATTAGATGAATAAATGGAAAGATACTTCATGATCTTAAAAAGGGATGACTTCATATATAAAGACATTATTAGTCCCCACAAAAGACATTATTATTAGTTTCCACAAAATTGTTTTATTCACTTAAATGTGATCCTAATTCTACTTCTGAGTGGGATAGACCTTAGACAAGTGCTTTGAGAACAACTAGAAAAACTGAATGGAATAGATATCCTAAAGGGAATATCAACCAATGCTCCACCAATGCTCCCAAGGCAAAAGTGGCCACAGAAATTAGTTAGCTCATGGCTCTAAGATTATATCCTGGTTCTGATTCCCTAGTTCTTGTCCCAGCAACTCCAGGACATTCAGAGAAATGACTTCTGTCATCTATTCAACAAGCATTTGTCAGGACCCACCATGGGGTGGGCACTATACCAAGTATTGGGGATAAAGCAGTGACGAGGGAAGGGTCCCTTCTCTCCATGAGCTTTTAGAGATGACCCGGAGCTGTGAGAGGGATGGAAAGAAGGCCTGACCCTCAAAATGGACTGACCAATGTTCCAGTAGAATGGCATCATATGGGAACTGGAAAGAAGGTTAAAGAACACCAGGCAATCCTACCTGCAGTGCTTTTTGGGGAGCCTATCGAGGGAGATGCTTCTGTTTCCACAGGGACACTTGAAAAACCTCTTTATGCCGTCATGCCAGTGGTAGTCGTGCTGCTCACTGATGCAGGTCTCCAAAGGCTTCAAGTGGGTATAGGCGCACTGCATATAATCAATAGAAGGGTACACATTTGGTCAAGAGCTTTGAAGGAGAAACTGGCTGTTAGGAGGGTGTTCTGTTCCAGAGAACTTCTGTTTTCTTACCACCACCCAGGTAGCTATGAGCAGAGCTTATCTGTTTTCTTACCACCACCCAGGTAGCTATGAGCACCGCCTTATCTACTAGCTGTGGTGATGCCTATGATTTCTCAAGTCTTGCAGAATGATGCCACTTTTTCTTGTGTTTGACACAATTTTGGGGCAGGAATGAAGTACAATAACCTTCTGTAACATCAAGACAAAAGCACTGGGAACCTCTCAATAGCTTCATTAGGTCTGTCCTAAATTCACTCCAGTTGCTTGGTTATAGGACACCGACAGTGGGGCCTATGCAGTAGCCCTTGCATTTCCTCTTAAAAAGCCTCAGAAAAGGATGTAAGCTTATAATTACTCCTCTTTCACAGGCAGCAAAATCAAATGGAGATGATAATAATTGACTTGTAATTCTGATCCTCAGAATGACTGAATAAAATAGGAACAAAAAGCAGCACCATACTAAGAGAACCTCCCCAGTACTTCTGAAGCCCTCCCCATGCCCCCTTCCAATCATAATCACTACCCTGCTTTCTAACAGCAGAGATTCATTTGTCTGGTTTTGTATTTGGCATAAATGGAATTGTATGAGACATTTAAATGAAAGGAAGGAAGGATATGAAGGGTGAACGTCGAAACAGGTAGGTGCTGGGACAGACCATATGGTTTCTGGTAACTTTTGGTTCTGGCAGCCTCATAAAAATACAGAGCAGAGTGGTATGCCAGCTGTAGTAGGTAGAACAGATGCTCCCGCCCAAGACATACATACCCTACTCCCTAGAACCCATGAGCATTTTAGATAATGTGGCAAAGAGGGATTTTAAGATTGGGAAATGATCCTGGATTATCAGACGGGCCCAATGGAATCCTAAGGGCTCTTAAAAATGGAAGTGGAATACCATAGGGAGGCAGTCAGAGGATGTGATAAAAGGGCTGGGCCTGCCATGGCTGGCTCTGAAGATGGAGGAAGTGGCTGCAAGCCAAAGAATAATGAGTGGGATCCAGAAGCTTGGAAAGGCAAGTATATGGATTCTCCCCTAGAACCTCCAAAAGGAACACAGTCTTGGCTGACCTGGATTTTAATCCTGTGAGACCCACAGAGACTACAGAAGAGCAAAATAAAAAAGTTGTGTCTTTTAAAACAATCAAGGTGGTGGTTATTTGTTTGGGCAGCAATGGGAAACTAACACCAGCTATGTCCTTAGATTTGCCATTGTATCAGCATAAAATCTGTTAATCTGAAGTAAAACTGTTACTTATTCTGAACTTTCAAAGGCAGCCCTGCCTTTTGGGGTGACAGCTGGTTCAGGGCCATCCTCTAAATGTAAAGGAGAGGGGATCCCTGGATGGTTCAGCAGTTAAGCATCTGTCTTCGGCCCCAGGTGTGGTCCTGGAGTCCTGGGATTGAGTCGTACATCAGGCTCCCTGCATGGAGCCTGCTTCTCTCTCTGCCTGTGTCTCTGCCTCTCTCTCTGTGTCTCTCATGAATGGATAAATAAAATCTTAAATAAAAAAATAAAAAATAAATGTATGTATGTATGTATGTATGTATGTACGTATGTATGTAAAGGAGAGTCAGAGGTTTGAAAAGGAATAAAGACAGAGAAAATTGTACTTGGTAAGCTAAGCCTCTTCCTCCTCTTATGTATGCTTACAAGGAAGATTAGCCAGGCAGTATAAAATGAGTGGTAATGAAAGGATACTGTTGCAAGAACTATTTTTTGGTCCTATTTGTCAATGTTGATGGACAAGGGTATTATCATTTTTCTAATGGATTTAGTGTAAAAATTCTGCAAACACTGAAAATAATGCAATTTACACTTTGCCTTGAGATTCAATTTAGCAAGTTAAGCCCTGAGTAGAAAGGAACAATAGTAGTTGGTCATAACATGTGATGCCAAAGGAAATCATACATGTCCCAGGAATGTGAACCACGGACTATGGATGTGCTAGAAACTTGAGAAGGACAGTTAAGAATAACTTGGATCCAACGTTCAAGGCTTGCCTGCAGAACCAGGAGCTGTGGTCAAATGAGAGAAGAATCTCACTGCCACTGCTCTGCCACCAGAGCTCAGAGACCAAGTCAGCTGGCAGCCAGGTCCTTGGCTGTCGTGAACCACTTGGTTTCCAGCCTAATTAAATGACCTGTGC
This sequence comes from Canis lupus dingo, assembly GCF_003254725.2. Lineage (NCBI taxonomy): Eukaryota > Metazoa > Chordata > Mammalia > Carnivora > Canidae > Canis > Canis lupus. The sequence continues at coordinate 21,871,509 of NC_064244.1, forward strand.
AGGACTCCAGTCACAAGACATGGCCCCATATCCTATATATCTCCATGTTCTGCTGAGTCACAACAGCTCAGAATAGGGCCCAGGGTTAGAACCATCTCCTCCACTCACCGTCTTGCATGTCACTACTCGACATTTCACTTCTCTGATGCTTCTCATCTTTTCTTCCATTTGTTCTTTTTTCACCAATGGCTCAAAATAGCGTTCTTGCAGCTCAGCCTCAGCCTGGAAATGACAAGGCATACAAGAGACCTTGCACCAAATCCAACTTGTACTCAGGCACCAATTCAATAATAGTAAAAACCACCAGAGACAAGCTGTTATGAGGACACCTGATAAGAACTCAAAGAACTGCAAACCAAAAGATGATCATAAGTAGACATAAGCTCTTACTTTTTCCAAGAACTGGTTTGAAGGCACCTGGTGATTTTTAAAACACGAAATACAAACTTAAATACTAACATTATTAACAGCGTCATCACATTGAGTGTGTGCACCAGAAGGGAATTATTTCTCCTGTGCCCGTATAGACTCAAGCTATGGAAGGTATTCAGTGCCTCTCCACTTATGACAGCCGAGTCTATTTGATACTATTTTCTAGACCGAGCACTTGGCAGGAGCCATCCTTGGGTGAGGGAAGAGATATTCAGAGCTCGGGAGTTAGTGCAGCTGCACAAGGCCCAAGGCTTCTGGTGGATGCAAAGACCAGGAGCTCAATTCTGCAACCTCTCAGGGATGGCCTCGGCACCTCTTCGGGCCAAGTTTCTGGTCTGGTAGAGTGGTAGGATACACAACTGTCTGATTAGTCAGTAGTTTTATCAAAAGCACAACATTCAGAGCAGAGCATTCAGAGTACTGGCACTAATGGAGACACCGTAAAAATTGGTGGGAGCCCTTGTTTTGTTATCCCAATGATTGCTACCCCTCCCTGCTACTCGCAGGGACCAGGGAAACTGCACCCGCAATGCACCAAACAGTCCCTTGATATGAAAGGATTCATTTGACTGTTTTAGAAGGTACCCATGTGGATGAAAAACCCCATTATAACTCTCAAAACTAACTGCTTTATATACGACCCTACAACATTTGTGCATCATTCAAATATACATTGAATATACCAAGAGCACACTAGGCAACTCGTGTATATAGAGGGACAACCATAGTTTGGTGTGTTCAAAAGGTTCCCTGGAGTATTTATTGTTAAAAAAAAAAAAAAAAAATCACACTGTCAGAGAAACAGACCCATGGTATTTAAGTAACCAAAAAAACCCACACCTAAGGCTTCATTTCTATTTGTCTTATTTACGTTTATAACCCAACCCTCTGACAACTTTCTTATTTCTTCTGGGATAGTTGTGCCTACATGTTTATGTAATCAAATATATATTTTTAATACAAATATTTCCTTTTCTCATTTTTACATTACACATAGGATATGGATACCCTTTTTTGGGAAAAGCTTATTTATTTATTTGAGAGAGACAGAGTGAGAGGGTAAGAGTGGAGGAGGGGAGCCAGAGGGAGAAGCAGATTCCCCGCTGAGCAGGGAGCCCAATTCGGTGCTCAATCCCAGCCTGGGATCATGACTTAAGCCAAAGGCAGATACTTAACCTACTGAGCCACTCAGGTACCCCTATACTGATATTCAAAAGAACAGCTATAGTGGCAAACCACTGAAAGATAAATTCAAAGCTATACCTAGAAAGCAACATTTTTATAACATCGATGTCTATTAAAATTAAGATAAATGATATTCTTCACAAGGACAGAGGCAAAGCTAAATTCTATCAAGAATGTTCCTGTTCCTTGAAGTCAACTCAGACAAAACTATGTCTTGGCTGAGGTCGAAGAAATATTCTTCTTAGTCCCATGACAAAGTGCGAGTCTGAAGGGCAGCACTATCATTTTTGACCTTTTTTTGGCTTTTACCTCTTTGAGTATTCCTGTGTGCTTTGATTTTGCTTTTAGAATTTTCTGAAATTCTTCAGATTCCAGGTAGGTAAGTTGTTCTCTCCTTTTTTTCCTGGCAGGCTCCAACTCATCTTCAGCTAGAGCAGAAAGGAAACAGTAGCCGTCACTGAGAAATTTCAGGAAGCCAAGGAGCCTCATGGACTCAGCTTCTTCCTGTTCTCTCCATCTCTGACAACAAGGCCCTTCAAATTTAATTTACCCCAATCGGTACCAGCAGAGAAAAACTCTTGAGGAGTGAGCTGACAAGTAGGCCCTAGCATATGGGGAATGGCAGATTTAACCACTGGATTAGAATCTCTTCCATTCTTAAGACAGGAACAGACTATGATGATAAGTAATGTCAAGAAAACTCCTTTTTACAAACCGATAATAAAATGTCACCGCCAACTTCATAGTTTTTAAAATAAAAATAGCAATTTGGAAACAAATTCTACTTCTTTCAAAGTAAATCTTTATACTAATATATCTCTGTACAAAGATCTAATAAGTAATCATTTTCTTATTTATTTTTAAGATTTTATTTATTTATTCATGAGAACACACAGAGAGGCAGAGACATAGGTAGAGGAAGAAGCAGCATCCCTGTGGGGAGCCGGATGTGGTACTCGATCCCTGGACCCCAGGATTATGTCCTGAGCTGAAGGGAGATGCTCAACCACGGAGCCACTCAGGCGTCCCAAGTAATCTTTTCCTTAAGCTTTTAGATTGTGTATAATTTCACTTCAACTTAATGTGATCATTGAAAATGGTGCCCCAGTGGCACTAGCGGTTTAGCTCCGCCTTCAGCCCAGGGTGTGATCCTGGAGACCAGGGATCGAGTCCCACATCAGGCTCCCTACATGGAGCCTGCTTCTTCCTCTACCTGTGTCTTTGCCTCTCTCTTTCTCTCGGTCTCAAATAAATAAATAAATAAACTAATTAAAAAAAAAAAAAAGGTCAATTCCAGTTGCAGAAATTCTATTTAGGTACTGTAATAGAGGCAAATTTAAGTAAAACAAAAACTTCTGGTATCAGGGATGCTGGTTATGGTTTAGAACATCTTACAGATGGCGGCGGCCTTCCCACTGCTAACTCTAAAACCCACAGTACCTTCAGGAGAAAAGTTGTGGTTCTTTTCTACACGGTCCTTCACTCCTAGGACATCCTGGGGGTCCTTTTGCTTCTTTTTAATGCTGTTTGGGTCTGTTTTTGTCAGAATCTGGCCTTTTGCTCTTAATTTGGTTATAGCAGCTAACTAGAAAAAAGATAAAAAATCTTAATGAGACAGTTATCTAAAGCCCTGTACCCCTTTTCTAGTTATTAACGAGTGAATTCTATTCTCAAATATAAATTAGCAAAATATATCTTCTCTTTATAACATTACCCAGTTATTAAAATTTTAAAGTATGGGATCCCTGGGTGGCGCAGCGGTTTGGCGCTTGCCTTTGGCCCAGGGCGCGATCCTGGAGACCCGGGATCGAGTCCCACGTTGGGCTCCCGGTGCATGGAGCCTGCTTCTCCCTCTGCCTGTGTCTCTGCCTCTCTCTCTCTCTGTGTGTGTGACTATCATAAATAAATAAAAATTAATAAAAAAAATTTTTTTAAAGTATGGAGACAGCTCTATAAGCTAATAAAGTTTCAGCTTACTTAAATACCAAGTTTAAAATCATTACACTAAAAAAAAATAAAAATAAAAAAAAATAAAATCATTACACTACAGCCTTCAGGAACCATAGAGGAACCACATAAACACTGTGGAAGTTTGTTTTACAATCAGACAGAATCAGGATAAGATTCTAGCTCTGCTACTTACTAGTTTGTAACCTTATGTAAATTACTTAATTTTTCAGCCTCAGGTTTTACATTTATAAAATGGAGATGATAGTGTTTAGTAGGCTGTGCAGATGAGAGAATGTGGGCAAAGCACGAATCTATACAGACTAAACAGCATGTGTGTATATACCACAAGCACATGTCCAATCGTTTTGTTTTACAGGGCTTTTTGTTTTTCTACACCTGTGGTGGGGCTTGGACTCATGACCCAAGATCACAGGTGCTCTTATCACTATCATTACTGCAGGTGCAGCTCTGGCTTATGACTAGCCTTTGCCCTTCAAGTGGTGATAGTGGCTAACTAGGACAAAGAGAAGACAGGCTCTTACTGGGGCTCGGGTTGACTCACGAAGTGTTTGAAAAGTGGGGCTCTGAGCATGGCAATCAGAGCAACTTAGCTCCTGTGTAAGATTTCTTTCAAAGAAGGATTCTGTAAATCACCATTTTACAGTCTTGTGTTAATAATTCCCAGAATTTGCTTCCCTCAGGCCAGCCAGAGTTTAGACCATCTCCCTCAGCCTCACAAGGAACAGTGTTGAGAATGGGTAACGTTCTTGGATTGAACCAGTGGCATTATGTTGATGCCATTATCACTTGATATTCCTTTCACTCTAATTTTCATGATCAATAAATATCTATTACTCTCTTTCAACTCCAGCTACAGCCTACAGAATGCAAATTCAAATGTTAAAAAAAATTGATGCCACTCACCTTTTTGGCTTCTGCTAAAGCACTCAGTTTTGGTCTTGGTGGTGGTGACTCATCAAAAAAGAGAACGTCATCTCCTTCTGAGATGCCTCGCCCCAGCTTGGGCATCTGTGTGGCTGGTGCTCCTTCCAGGCTGGGCAACACAGCCGCCGTTTGCAGAGACTGGGAAGGGACCCGTTGAGAAGAGGGTGTCACGGCTGGGCTCTTGATCCCACTTGAGCTTTGGAGAAATCTTTAAAGAAATACATAGTCACAAAATATGCTGACTGGGACACTGTAGATAGGCCACCAGCTGGTAAGTAGTCACTAGTAAAATAGCTGCTCCTCCATGGTCAAGACCAGCACACACTGAGAATGTGCGGGCTTTCCTAACTCTGGTAACTGACTATTCATTGCATAAGCTCTTGTTGTTTTAGCAATTTAGAACTGATTTTTGCCAACTGGCTTTCTTGTGGGTGCCTCTCAACAGAACATAGCCCTGAAGGTGAGATGTGTGCTGTATTCCCAGCTCTCTGGTTAGCTGGGACCTTCAGAAACTCATGGAAGGTCTCATTTTAGTTTACTGGGAAAAGGTAACACACAGGATATATGTGAAAATCCTTCACAGAAAGACATAATTCACATGGTGACTTATTTTGTAAGCAGTCAAAAGGGCTAATGAAAAACAACAGGTGCCACAAATTATGTAGTCCAGAACTCTCATTTTACAGATGAAGGAATTGAGGGCCAAGATCCTACTGCTTGTAAGTGACAGGCTGATGACTAGTTCCAGAGATATTCCATCAGCACCTCAAACTCACCTGCCTGAAGCCAAATCTATGCTCTGGATTTTTCCAAAGAATTTCCTGGTAGCTTAAAGTGGACTTTCCTATTTATTGAACCATCTACCTTTCAGTGGCCCAGATCTGGGGCAGCCTAACTGTTTTAACTAGGGCAGAACAGGTATGAATGAGTCCAAACCTGACTCCATCACCAACCAGCTCTCTGGCACTCAGTTACATCACTCATAAAACAAGGATAACAGCATCTCACAGACTATGGTAAGGACTAAAAGAGACACCGTTGATTTGATGTATAGCATGTGCTCCATACCTGTTAAGCATCTCTAAACTGATACTCTTATCACTATTCTGATAACTTGAGTTTAAGAATCTTTGATTCATTTACCTTCTGCACCATTTTCCACTTGTTTCTGCCTCTAAAATGACTCTCCACTTTCACTGCCTCACTTTTATCATTTACGTGAACAACTGTAAAATCTATTTACTGGCTTAGCCTGTACTTAAAAAAACTGTGGTAGAACTAAAAAATGAGAGATAGAGGTCAACATGTGCTTTTCCCTTTCACAATACCCTTTTTAAGCGTTCCTTCTTTCCCTTCTAACCCGGGGTGTTGGGGTGTTAATTACTATAACTTGTACCACCTGGTCTCAAATTCACCAGCGTGAGTCAGAGATACAGAACCCGAAAGGCTGTGTTCTTAGGTTATGTTAAAATTGCTTTGGAACTTTCAAAGTTAAAAAGCTATCCAAGCATCTAAAAATTTAAAGCCACATTTTGGAAATCCATTAAGACGTTCTGAGGATCCCAGAGATAAACTATCTAAATAGGAAATATTAAACCCATTATTCTTACCGTTTTTGTATTTCTTCTGACCTCTTCTTCCTCATCTCCAGCATGTGCTGCTTCTGCTGCTTTAAGAGGGCTGATGCTGAGACAGACTGGAAAGCAGGTTTCGGGCTTCCTGTTATCCCTGAAACACAAGCCACAGACTGAGGGGCTCCGAAGGGCTGTGGGAACGCAGGCGTGGGCACAGGAGCAGGGGCAGGCTGACTCTACCTGGTAACCTGGCTTTGGCTAAATGTTGTTTTAAGTTTCTGGCTCCAAATGTAGGCAAGTCCATCAGTTCCTTGAATTCCTCAGAGCAAGACAAGCTCTTCTGGGGTATTCCTGGAATATACAAACATCAGCTTTAGAGGACTCAAAGTTCCAACAGTTTGAGATTATATGATGTTACTTTTAAAACTCTGCATTCAGGGGCAGCCTGGGTGGCTCAGCAGTTTAGCACCGCCTTCAGCCCAGGGCCTGATCCTGGAGACCCAGGATCGAGTCCCATGTCGGTCTCCCTGCCTGGAGCCTGCTTCTCCCTCTGCCTGTGTCTCTACCTCTCTCTCTCTCTGTCTCTCATGAATAAATAAATAATTAAATAAATAAATAAATAAAAAATAAAACTCTGCATTCAGGGCAGCAGCCGGGGTGGCTCAGTGGTTTAGCGCCACCTTCAGCCCAGGGCATGATCCTGGAGACCCAGGATCGAGTCCCATGTCGGGCTCCCTGCATGGAGCCTGCTTTTCCCTCTGCCTGTGTCTCTGCCTCTTTTTCTGTGTCTCTCATGAATAAATAAAATCTTTTTAAAAAATAAAAAAAATAAAACTGCATTCACAACCCAGTCATTTGTAAATGAAGTACATGGAATGCCAAGAGAAAAAAAGAATCCTTAGCTTCTAACATCAAACTAATAGGACTCTGAAGGCATGACAAGCAGATCTTATTTCAAGTTATGATTAGAACACCAGTGTCTGTGGGATCATTTCATACACTATGTCTGGAACGTGCACTATGGGTAGGGTCTGTGCTAGGCCCTCACTACTGTTAGGAACAAAGCCCCAAGTGAAAAGGGCAGAGGTGTCATTCTTTGAGTAAGATCTGTTTTAACAAGAAGGTAACGATGGGTTTGGCCAGGAACCTTATACTACTGATTCTAATGCTGGACATTAAGAGTTAGACCAGATATATCAAAATTTAGGGAATCCCTGGGTGGCTCAGCGGTTTAGCGCCTGCCTTTGGCTCAGGGCGCGATCCTGGAGTCCCCAGATCGAGTTCCACGTTGGGCTCCCGGCGTGGAGCCTGCTTCTCCCTCCTCCTGTGTCTCTGCCTCTCTCTCTCTATGTCTATCATGAATAAATAAGTAAAATCTTAAAAAAAAAAAAAAAAAAAGAAAGAAAAGAAAATTTATACAGCATCTACGTAAAGACTCAGCTATGATTAAAAAGATGCTTTCCTTAAGATGCAGCCAAGCAAGCCTGATTGCTTCAGCTTAGGCCACATTACTCGGTAACTATAGTGATGACTGGGTATTTATAATTTAGGGCATGAACGACTGTGACCATTTTCAATCCTAAAGACTACATATTTAAGCTACAGAAAGAAATATAGTATTGAGAAACAAAGTTACCAAGTTTTTGTTGGGTTTCCTGAATGATCAAGTCTGTCCCCTTAACCACCAGATTAGTCAGAGTGGTTTGAATCTTCTTTTTAGGAGCAACAGCAGCCGCACTGAAATGACAAGAGTCACCCCCCCAAAGGACAGTCACTAAAATCTAATGCTCTGATGAAAGCACAGAAGTATTCATTTATTACAAACTGTCGAAGCTTCTCAAAGCACTATATAAGGAAACTTTCTTAATACCATAGTCCTACAATATAGGTGCTGATGCATCATGTCAGGCAACCTCCAAGTTTGGTGAAGGCCATTCTGGAAAAGCAGTATGGCAAAAAAAAAATAAAAAATATGCCACCACTTTGATCAAGCAGTCTGGAAATTTACCTTAAAAAATTAAGGACTAGGCAAAAACTTAGGATATTAATGGCGTAAAATATTGTTTTCAATGTTAAAAGTTAGAAATATCATTAATGTTTATCCACAAGGAACTATTTTATCACAGAGCCATGTAAAAAACAATGTAGCTGCTAAAGATAATGCCGTAAATGCATATTCGATAATGAAAGCAGTAATTATTTTATGGTGGGGGGACTGCAAAGTATAGATGCAGTATGATCTCATTTTGTATTACTGGAAACATATCTAGAAGGATATATAGCAAGGAATGATTATCTTACACCTAGTTTTTATTGTCTCCTTTTGGCTGAACTGTATATATACAGATACATCTTTATAATGTAGAACTGCTTTTTGTAGTTTGTGAAAATACAAGCATTATTTTAAATGTGCTTGATATGATAAATTAGGCAAGAGGTGAGAGTTCCCTTGCCCAATTTCTGTGAGCCTAGAAACAAAATGTTTTGTTCTCAACCAGTGGTAGCTCCTTTGTGACAGGTTCCCACTGGCCATGTCCTCAGATGTGCTTTCTATTCTACAGGGACAAGGCCATCGATCACATACTTCAAGGACTCTATGGAAGGCCTGACATGCCCAGGAGAGAGGCTACGAATGTCTGCCTCAGCAGCATCCCAATCCTATGTGAGGCTTCACTGCTATTACTTCACTGAGTTAAACATGGCCTCTAAGAGGTCTATCATTTCAATGTAGGAGTTGTGAGGGAAAGGACTTAGAGGATGCCAACACTAGGACTAGTGGACTTTTAGTGGCCGTATAATCAACCCTGACAAAGTTGCACTATTTACCTTAGAAGCCAAAGAAGTGTGGGCTCTATGTTAAAGACCATCATGACACAACTTACCTAATTTCCCTCCACCTCCTGTGTTTTCCTCTTTCCCTGGGAATAAAGGAGGTCCTTGTCTACCTTGTTCTGGGCAGTGAGTTTATGAAAGAGCAAACCTGTACAAGTCTTCTAGGACCATTACAGGGAAGTACAACCATTTGGTTGTTCTTATAAGGAGACAAGCAAGATCCCTGTCCTGAAAGAAGCCCCAGAGAATGTCTCACACTGAGGCCGCGTACGATGCAGAAGAAACCCCTCCATAGTAAAAACCATCCTGACATAGCCGTTCTTTTAGGCTGCTGCCTTTGCGGGCAAACTTCTTTGGAATTCGTCCTCCGGAGAAGGTGGACTGCAGGTCAGCTCGCCTGGCACTGAGCTTCTTATATTGAGCCTGGATGTGATATTGACAGTACTCACAGTCATTCTGTAAAAGGAAGAGTGTCTGCATCAGGATTATGGTGACATACCCGGGGACAGTGTCAATAAACACTTTCTTTTCTCCCAGCTTCATGGGGTGCTACTGAGTGTAGAGCCCCGCTACTGATCTCCAGGGCCATTCCTCAAGTGCAGCTATGCAGTGACTTCTCTGAAATTCCACTTGAGAGCTCTAGTTGGGTGAAAGAAAAAATGATACTGTTCACCCCATAAGCCCTCGCTCTACCTTGACAATAAAAGAAGTCAGATACACTAGGCCCAATCACCAGGGGATGGAGGAGCGGGGTGGAGAGTGGTTACTTAATGGGTATAGGGTGTTTTTGTGGGGTAGTGAGGTTTTGAAAGTAGAGAGCTGGTGGTTGCACAAGAGGAAACATGCTGAATATATCACTCAAGTGTACATTTTAAAATGGTTAATTACAGGTTATGTGCATTTTACCTCAATACAAACTGATTTAAGAATAAAACAAATCAGGGGTGCCCAGATGGCTCAGTCAGTTAGGTGTTGACTCTTGATTTCGGCTCATGTCATGATTTCAGGGTTGTGAGATTAAGCCCCATGTTGGGCTCCACACTGAGCGTGGAGTCTGCTTAAGATTTTCTCTCTCCCTTTCCTCCTACTCCTACCACCTGCCCCCACCACCGTGCATACTCTCTCTCTTAAAAAAAAAAAGGGGAAACATGCTAACATTCTACTGGGTGAGGCCTTAGATGGGCAACAATAGGGTTTTAATGATCACACTGGTCTGTGGAGATCCATCAAGCACTTTCTTTTGAGACCTCTTTCTCCAACTATCTCCCTCCTGCTATTTCCTGCTCACTAGCTCATCTATTAGGAAGCAAGGAGGGAACTAAAAGGTGATGAAACCAAAACCCGCCATTTAATTTGTTCACAGAACTCTAAGTAGCACCACTTCACACCCACTAGAATGGCTGTCATCGGCAGCACATAGAAACAAGGGTTGGCTGGGAGGTGGAAAAAATGGAACCCTCCTCTCTGCTAGTGAGAATGTAAAAGCCACTTTGGAAACCAGTCTGGCAGTTTCTCAAAAGCCAAAACATGAGGTTACCAGGCAACCCAGAAATTCCAAGGAAACTAAAAACATCCATCCATCTATATAATAAGAATGCTGATAGCAGCACTATTGATAAAATGCCCAATGACTAATGAATAAACAAACTGCTGTACGCATACAATGGAATATTATTTGACCATGAAAAAATGAAATATTGATGCATGTGACAATGTGAACAAATCCCAGAAACATCGTGCTAAGTGAAAGAAATTAGACACAAAAGGTCACGTGTTGTACATTTCCATGACATGCAATGTCCAAAGGAGAAAAATCCATAAAGACAGAAAGCAGAGTAGTACTTACCAGGGGTTGGGGGAAGAAGGTAATGGGGGGGTGACTGCTAAGGAGTATGGGGTTTCGTGGGGGTGAGGTGGGGTCTGAAATTACATAGTGGTGATAACTGCACACCTCAGCATTAAAACTACTGAACTGTACATAAAAGGGTGAATTGTATGGTACATGAGGATCTTAAGTTATGACTTATATTTTAAAAGGCTCTAAGAAAATACAAGTTGGACTTAAAGAAATGAAAATAAGGTTTTCAGTGCATTTCATCATTGTTTGATCTCTGGCACTGCTCAGAATTTAGGGCAAACTAAAAATCTGTCTTCCTTATACCTTCCAGTCAGTTGGCAATAAAAGATCACTTTCCTGAGAGATTAAATCCTTCTCTTGTCCTCAGTTTTTTAAACTGGCAGTTACTAACTACACACCGAATTTTCTTACTTTTGTGCTTTCTGTTATGTAGGAAACTCTGTTCCAAATTGACCATTACCACTATGCTATCTACAATCTAGTCACATTAGATCCCGTCCTCATCAGAAACTATCCCAACAGAGTTGAAACCAACCAAATTAACAGTCTGTGTACACGGCTGTCCATTCTTCTTCTTTGCTTTACAGGTTCCTAGGTCAAGAGCCTCACCCATGATTAAGATCTTCTGAGGATGATCAACAGACAAGCACACCTACAGAGAAGACACAGAATGGGAGTTAAAAGCTGACAAAGGTATGGCCTTTTATCAGCAAGAATGAGTAAGAGGCTGGCTGGTGGGAGTTAGCGAGGCTGTAGCAGTCTATAGGAATTAGAAGCCAGGACCCTATAGAGCAGCTTTAGGAATAGGAGTATAGGAGATATGCTCAATTCTCTATCTAGTATCCATTCTCTCCTGTCTCCTTTGTTTCTGCTGCAGAATTTGGATTTTATTTGCGTGGGCCAACGCTCAGCCTCAGGTGACGGATCCTGTTCATTTTCCCAGCATCCCTTGCAGGTAGTGATGGTCACAGGACTGCGTTCTGGCCAAGGAGACTGATTCAGGAGGTCCCAAAAAAGCAGACAGGGCAGGGCTGGGTCACTCCTGCCTTGAATGGTGGTACGAGGGCAATAGCTTCAAAGCCATGCAGTGACCAAGAGGAGAAGGCTGAGAGGCTCATAGACATTGGCCCTGACATCACTACATTGTCTATGTTGGGATTAATATGTAAGGATGGAAGATCTGTTGCTGTTCTCTGGTAAAAGGAAGAAAAGAAAATAATTTTGATTCTCACTCTCCCTTATTGTATTAATGATAACATATAGTAACAACAAAATGATACTTCTTGCTGGTTGGATGGAGAAAAGGTCTGTTGCTATTCACAATAGATCTCAGGCTATAGCAGCAGGAACCTCTGCTGCTGCTGAGAAGATGAAATCACTCTGGTTCTAAGTTGCAGTTATGGCTGTACAACTAATGGAATCAACTATAAAATCCTGCCTGCTTGATGCCGCCAATGGAGATCTATGAAGAAGATGTAAGGAGACCTGAGCAGAACAGTTTAAAACACTCTAGGAAACTTGGAACTAATGTGGAAAGATTTAATGAAAGCAATCGTTGTGAAACATTTAAGAGTAAACAGAAGTTCAGAATATTGGTGGGTGAGGAACAAACAAAAAGCTAGATTACTGGAGATATATAAAAGCATGACTCAGTTCTGGAGATGGACCAGTTTTTGACAGAATTTGGCTCAGCTGTAAAAACCAGAGAGAAAGAGAAAGAAAGATCATGGAAACAGATTCTTACCTCATCTGAACCATCCTTGGGCTTCATGGGGTTAGCATTGAGCAGACCTATGACAGTACCCTGTTCAGTCTTCCAGAGTTCTTTGTGAACTTCTCCAAATAAGAACAATGACACATACCGTGTCAGGTCACGGAGATCATTCAGTCGCCAGATACTAAATGTTTTCCCCTGGAATAAATATTTACCCCTCTTTTTAATAAATTTTGCACAATGGGCTATACTGTGTTTCAAGTCCTCTACTGTGGGAACATATATAAACATAAACCAGTCTTATTGTATAATCTTGAAAATGCCTGTTTGTTGTGAATTAATCCTACCTCTAGGCTTTAGTATTTACTACCTTTCTCATTTTAGAAATGAAATTAAGACAAGCCAGAAGCACACACGTTAGTGAAGTCTCTAATTCTCAGGTCTAAATCGTCAATGGGATAGCACCACCTTTCTAACTACATGCACACAATATTAAAAGGACCAGTCAAGTTGTGGCACTACCATTTAATGACTTATTGATATAAATTTAGTGGATCTGTTATTTATCACTGATTAATTATATTATTAATATTAATAAAAAGGTGTCAGCTCTGTGCTATTCAATCTTTGCCTAACTTACAAGAAAAACAAAAGCATATTTAAAGACAACTGGTTTATGTTTAACTGTAAAATTTCAGAAGTATTCTATATCTGAAGAAATGCAACTCAAAATGCTAACCACTTACATAAAAATGTCCACTTTCAGTTTTTTTTTTTTAAGGCAAAATAATCTGAATATTCAATCAAGCTATTTCACACAGGCATCCTGGAATGGGTGTGGTTATAGGTTATGCTGAGTTATTGACTGGATTCAAGTGTTTTAACTATGTTTCCATGGATTTGTACAACTCCTTTCTTGGGAGGGTTCAAATAAAATTTTACACCTATCATTTCAAATCATTACAGCCAGTGTCATTAGTCATTACCAGCCACAATACCAGTAGTGACACAATTAAGAACTTAAAAGAACCAGATGTGTTCACTTTCACTTTTAACAGTAAGAGGGCTAGAGCAGGACTTGCAGAACAATATAAGATTGACCAAGATCTCAATTAGAGAATGAAATCAGGATTGTGCATGAGTAAGCCTAGTATTTGAGAGCTGGAAGAGAATTCTGATATAAACAAAAGCCATTTCCTTCCTTTTACAAATATGGAAATGAAAGTACTTAAAGATTAAAGGTCAGGCTAAGTCCACATAGCTAGTGAGAATGGGGCTTAGGATGCAGGTTTACTGACTTCCCACACCACAAAGTCATCTTATTACCTCTCCGTCAACTGCAATTTTAAAATCTGTTAGATATTTTGTAATATGCACTGTGCTGGCACAGTCAGCAATTTCAGAACTTCTGAGGCTGACCTCTTCTTTCTAGAAAGGCTCTTTAGAGGATCCAGGTACTCGACCTCTCCCCCTCAAATGGGATGACAGTATCACAGGGGCAACCCTTGTGCCACCAAAACAATGACCAGTGAAATACGGCAGGAATAATACAGTGAAAAGCCCAAGGACCCTGTACAATCAGGTCTGTAAGTAGGACATTCTTTACGTATTTAACCTTCAGATAGCAATCCAACGATGGTGAGGCAATCTGTGAACTCACTGGCAGCTATTTCAAAATAAAAACTAATAGGCTTGGGGTAGAGAAATCAAGAACATGAATCCCCACGGTCAGCTTGTGATGGAGCAGCTAAGAAATCAGTAAGATGGCTTACACTATTACAACTCTGCGGAGTGATTTTCTTCAATATAACCCCAAAAGTCACCCAGTCTATTTCTTCTAGCTTCTCACTTGCCATCTTTTCCTTGAGCTGAGACAGTCTGATCAGTTTTCGGCCAATCATTTTCTTGTTCATCTCTGTGGAGGACACTCGAGGCCGCCTGGGTCAAGAAACCAGCAATGGTTAGATTATCATTCTAATAAAAGATTACTTAGCACTGTAGCAGGTTGGTTAGAAGAGACGTTACGGATAGAAATATTCTCTGAAGTACTTGTTCTCAGAGAGGCTTAGTTATATAGTATGGACAAGGGAAAGATTTTTATGGCAGATAAATAAAAATAATTTTTTAAAAGATTTTACTTATTTATTCATGAGAGAGACAGAGGCACAGACACAGACAGAGGGAGAAGCAGGATCCATGCAGGGAGCCTGACATGGGATTCGATCCCAGGTCTCCAGGACCACACCCTGGGCTGAAGGCAATGCTAAACTGCTGAGCCACCTAGGGTGCCCAAAGTAAGATAATTCTTAAGGCTAGTTTATCCTTACTTGGATAGAGAACTGGAGCTTATACAGAAAACAAGACTGTACACACTCTAAGTTCTTATAAATGATAACATATGTTATAATAGTCTTTTGAAAGTAATCTCTTTTGACTTTAATACAAAATGAATTGATATTAAAAATAAGATTTAAATTTCATCAATTCTGTAATAATTTCAGAGTCTACAATTTTTTTTTCTTAAAAAGATTTTATTTATTCATGAGACACAGAGAGAGAGAGGCAGAGAGACACAGGCAGAGGGAGAAGCAGGCTCCATGCAGGGAGCCCAATGTGGGACTTGATCCCGAGTCTCTAGGATCAGGCCCTGGGCTGAAGGTGGCGCTAAACTGCTAAGCCACCCGGGCTGCCCAGGGTCTTTAATTTCTAATTGGATTTTTTTAACCCAACATTTTCATATAACAATAAATAAAAGCTTATAATCTAGCTTCAGTTAATATTTTCTTAATCCTAATGACTGGCCAAACATTGGTGGATTTGCAAAAGCTATTTTTCTCTAGGGGAATATTAATACCTATTCCGTACTAGATCATATTATATATTCAAAAACAAAAGAAAAACCAGAATAAAACATGCCTTTTGATTATTTCAAAGATCTTTAGAAATAAAAAGTCATAGAGCTAACTCTGAAGCAATGAAGAATATTCGGGAGAAAAACACTGATGTAGGTAGAGAAATCCTTTTTGTGGCTTGATTTCTGTGAATTAATAGATTACTATCACGTTACTGCCCTTTGGAGTATTTTCAGAGCCTGAGATCCAGGTACAACAATTACAAAGAGATTCAAACAATTGTGGTCCCCTAAATCTGTAGGCCACTCAGAAGCTTGGGCTGACTACTGCATGTACACTTTCATTAGCAACATCTCTCTGTGGGAAATTTCAACAGAGAACTGGTTACAGCAGGCACTATCATCTTGCTGGGGGTGGTTTACCTTAAGACAAAAAAACCCTGCAGTGAAAACCATAGCTCTTACTGTATCCCAGCCCACAGACTGTCTCAGATGTAATTAAGATACTGAATACTTTCTTCTAATTTTGGAGAGTATGGAGTCTTTACAATATGCTTTTACTTCATGGTGGCAGCTTATTCTCCCTCTGCTCAATATTATATAATTTAAGACCTTAGTAGTTTTAGTTTAGATTGACAAGGGTTAGGTGTTCTAAAGGGATTGCACTTAGCTACTCAGATGGACTATACTAAAAGCAATCTGGTCTCAGAGTAAGAATTACTGCTCTGCCCTGGGCTTTGACAGAATAGAGATACAATGGAGTAGTGATATGGAGCACAGAAGATTTGAAAAGCTTTTAACTCAAATGATCCTGGGACTTATTCCTATTTTAACTGAGTATCTTAATTTCCCCACAGTTATAACTGAAGCAAAGGACATAAGTTTGCCTTAAAAGTTATTAGAAAAAGAGCACAGGGTCCTTTTCTTAACATTAGTTACAAGAAGTCACTACTATTCTGGTTAAACTGGATACACCTTTATGGACTTAAAAATAATCTCTATCACAGTTTCTGATTAAATATACTATTATTTACTTGTCCATTTCCCTTTTACAGATACATCATCTTTTATTCATCACTCAAATAAGAAAAAATCGCCTTTAGACATTTCACATGTGAAGTATACTGGATGTTATGGCTAGTCTTACTGCCAACGTTTGCCAAATTAAAGAGATGTTGGTGTTAAGTGGATCTGCTGTACAAACATGTCATTTCTAGAAGGTTCAATCCTTGGGAAGGAGGACAGGCATCTAGTGGGGCATGAGAACCAAGTGAGACGCCTTTACAGTTACTGACCTGAGCCTCAGGCCTGAGAAGGCTTCCACGGAGACTACTGTCTGAGCCGGTTCCCCAGAACTCCTAGGGGTCCCTGCATTTTGACCTCTGGCCATCCCACTAGGTTTGTTTCCAGGAGTAGTTCGGAGTGGTTGAGGGGATGTACTTGTCATTCTTGAAGAGGAGCTTTTGGGCTCTAGAAATTTAACATAAAAGTGAAAGGAAAAAAAAAATCATACTGATCCTTACAAAATTTGTTTATATAATATTGTTTTTTTTTAAATCAACATATGTAATAACCAAATCTTGAGAACAAAGGAAGCCCACAAGACCATTTCTGTACTACCCTCCAAATCTCTGCAGTGCAGTCCGAAAGAACTTCCTGTGACAATGCGAAGGTTTTATACCGATGCGGTCTCATAGGGTGGCTACCAGCCACACGCACCGGGCACTTAAAATGGATGAATGTTTCTAAAGAAATCAATGTCTAATTTTACTGCATCCAATTAAAGCCTAATTAGCCACATGTAGCAGGTGGTGGCTGTACTATAGTGCTGCTTTCAAACACAGTTCCTTTCTGCAATGACATTTCCTGAGTATTCCCCATACAGAGTGCTGTGGTATACTCCACAAGGGAGTAAGATCCATCTTCAGGGAGCAATGATTAGTGATTTGTGTGCAGACCAACCTCTACCTGTAGAAAACCTAAAGTCAGCTCTCGTTTCTGGTTTCATCTCATTCCATTGTTTCATTTGATTTTATTTGTGGTGATGGTGATCTAGGGGAACCAGGGTATTTTATTGCCTTGCTTGCATTAAATATCCCTGTATTTTTCTTCTTCTAGAAGTGTTTGATAATGTTCCTGAAGGTCAGAAAATGTGAATGTTTTCCTTAAAAAATACCACTTTCTTATAAATAACACTGTTGTTTACCCTCAAAGAAACTTTGGGTCACTGCTTCCAAGCTAGGAGCTAGGACAATCCTAGAACTTTAGAATCTCTAGAAAGCATACCCATGCCCCACGCCTTAAAACTAAACTTTGGACACGACCTAATGAAATACCTTAGTAATGTCAAAGGTCCTAAAGGAAAGGATGCCATTCATAAGTGGATATGCAGAATATATATTTTATGTCAAATATAAATACAGAGAAGCTGCTATTCCCTGCGATTAGGTCATACGTCACTGCTATTCAAAAGGGCCTTTTTGAACATGAATGGTTAGGAATATGCTGCTTACTCTGAGCTTGTTATCCAGACCATTTTGTCTTAGATCTTCTGAAGAATTATTACCACCATTTGCAAACTGAGGCAATGCAACAAAATCAGTATGTAGGGCTTACATATTTTCTCCATTTTAATTGTGTGCTTATATGTGGGTTGAACTAGAATGATATCTGAGTGTACATTTCTACTCCAGACAAAGAAATCTTCTCCAAAGAATGGACCGTCTGCTTTAATACAACTTGGCTTCAAATAAAACTTAGCCATTTTGAAAGGAATCTGTGCCTTGAACTCACAAGCCCAAAGATTCAATCTCTAGACTGCACGAGAACTCAAGCCAGTAGTTATACTTACAATTCAACTACAGGACTACAGAGTTTAAGAAAACTTCAATTCATTGTTTTAGTGAATATCCACTTTGTACCTAAGGATTTTCTAAGCACTTTGAGATGTAGAAAAAGATTACAAAATACAGCAATGGCTCTCATTCCCAACAAACTTACTTTTCTCAATAGGCAGACAAGACAGAGCTCTGGCCCTCTCCCATTGGCAGAGATGACAGTGCTCCCTGCAGACCGATATGACAGTGAATTTCAAATAGAGCAAAAGTAGTGAAAAACCAGGGAGACCTTGAGTACTATACCTGCAGGTGAAACCTTTGGTGTCCGAGCCACTCGTTTGGTTTTTGGGAGAGCAGGGACATCAAGCTCTGCAGAAAAGCACGTCGACTCCAGAATTCTCTGAACTTTCTTCTCTTTAAGAGGTGGACGTGATGACTTATCTACTTTATTAAAAGAAAAGGAAATTCAGAAAGGGGCTCAAAGGCTATTTTACCAGCAGCTGGATGCAGAAGTAATGCTATAATTTCTTAATAATGGAATTGCATAGTATTCCTAGAATTAACAGTCTGATTACCAGATTTAGGTGGAAGGGGTGAACTTGTAGGCTGTTTAATTGTTGCTATTTCTAGTTGTTTTTGCAAACATTTCATCTGCTCTTGCAACTTCCTTAGTTCATCTAGAAAAGAAAAAATATACTGATTTAAGATCCAGAATAGAAGAAATATTAATACGTGATAAACATGCTGGAATTATTTTTGGTGCCATTCCCCCACCTTGAAACTCTAAGGCAGTATATTCACATACTGAGAACTACCACCAACTTTTGTACCTCAAAGAGGCCCCTCAGAGAAAGAAACTTGGTATTTTCAGTAATCAAGCCTATAATACCTAAGCTGGTTAGGAACTGGTACTACTGACAAATATCATAGATCCATATCCCCAGTTAACAAGTTTTTCGGTATCAGGGAATGATTATTATTTTATAAACTGAATACCATAATTAATATACAATAAATAAGGGCTCTTTTACCATAAGAAACATCCAACCACTGAATTTTATTAGAATTTCAAACTGTGTGAGCCGATGTCGCAAATAAGAAAAGGGCGCTCCTCAAAGCTTCTGTTCAGAAATGGATCTCCTGCCCAAACAGACTGTGGAAGAGCCAGCAGTCTTGACCCTGGCTCCACATACAAATCTCTAAGTAAGATTCTTTGGTAATAGGCACGAAAGATGTTGGAGCCATTGTGGGAAGGACCAATTATAGCTGGCTGACACTGAGACAGGGGGCCTCTACGTGCTGAAATGCCTGCCTTAAGTGTCTTATCTAAGTTCCACGCTTTTTTTTTTTTGCCAAGCCATTTATCTCCACCTGACTCAGCAGCTACTTTGATGAGAACCATCAGGCTCCACCTAGTCTATTTTGAAGAAATTAGAAAAGCTAGTAGTTAGGGCACCTTGCAACTCTTGATTAGTTTTCCCCTGACTGGGAGCAGGAGCGGGGGGGACTCTATTTTCAGGTGACTGCCGTGTGGGAATTTCTTCCTCATCTGTTAAGTCCCCCATATCTCCAAAGAGAGTGGCCAAATTTTCCTTTTGCACTGCAGTCTCTCCCAGTTCTCCATCAGTGGCCTCCTCTGAGTAAGATTCACCATCGTCATCCGCATCAAAGAGCTCATCATAGGCGTCGGGTTCACGATCCTCCTGGGTCAAGGGGTGACTTTCTTCTGGATTACAATCCAAGGCAGACTCATTCTCCTCCAGCAGTGCAGTGAGCAGAGATAAGTCATCTTCCTCCCCTGGGGAAAAAGGATCGAAAATAAACCTGAGAAAAAGTATCAATGGAAGTATCAAATGTGCTTTGGAGAAAAAGCACAGAGAATTAAAACATTCACCATTAATAAGGCAACTGAGGGGGATCCCTGGGTGGTGCAGCGGTTTAGCGCTTGCCTTTGGCCCAGGGTGCGATCCTGGAGCCCCGGGATCGAATCCCACGTCGGGCTCCCGGTGCATGGAGCCTGCTTCTCCCTCTGCCTATGCCTCTGCCTCTCTCTCTTCTCTCTGTGTGACTATCATAAATAAATAAAATTTAAAAAAAATAAAATAAGAAAAATTAAAAAAAAAAAAAATAAGGCAACTGAGGGACGTCTGGGAAGCTCAGTGGTTGAGCATCTGCCTTTGGCTTAGGGAGTAATTCTGGTCCTGGGATCGAGTCCCACATCAGGCTCCCTGTGAGGAGCCTGCTTCTCCCTCTGTGTCTCTGCCTCTCTCTCTCTGTGTCTCATGAACAAATAAATAAAATCTTAAAAAAAAAAAAAAAAAAAAAGGCAACTGAAATGACTCTGCTGTCTTGTGTTCATCTTTCCTCTTCCCAAGTGCTTAGTGGGCACCAGGCTAAGGTGGAAGGGGCAGGTATTTTTCATACTTTTTCATTTAACATTGCATATCTGATTGATCTAAATCAAAACACAGACTTCTAGTTTACTTCTTTCAGTTGCTAGATGGCATTCCATAAGACCATCCCATTTTATTAACTCACATTCCAGTTAAGGACAGATGGGCTAGTTCCAACTTTCCCACCACAAACTAGGTGGCAACCAAAAATCTGCCTTGCCATACATGTGAGTTTCCTGAGAATACCTATCAGAACTGGAATTGCTGGACTGCTGGGTATGCATACTTTCCATCTTTCCCAGACACTGTCAAACTGCTCCCGAAGTGGCTATACTCTCACTAGCATTGTATGCAAGTACCATTTCTCCCTTACCCCTTCACTAATATCTTTCACTTCAAATTTCGTGCTAGTCTGATGATTTTAAAAGGCATCTCATTGTTCTGATTTGCATTTCCAGAAATCTCACAAAGCAAAGAATTGTTTACTGTATTGGCCCTTTGGATTTCTTCTTTCTTGATTTGCTTATTTTCTGTGACCGTTTTTTCTATTTGGGCATTAATCCTTTATAAATCTGAGCCATTTTAAAGCAAAGACATCAAGGATATTTCATGCATCCTCTTCCCTTCAAAGACAAGGGCTGACGTCCAGAGAGGTCAAAGGCCTGTTCAGGGCCATGTGTGGTGAGACAGGTCAGCACAGGATCCTGGCTTAGGATGGAGATATCCAGGCTAGCAAACAGTATTCTTCCCACCACTCTGCACTCTCATCAGATGGAAAATGACCAGTAGCCAAACTTATGGCCTAGAATCTGATAAAAGGGTCTAAAGTTTGAAGTCAAAGGTTGCATAATAATTTGAATTGCTTACTCAACAAACACTCCATAATTGCAGGGTGCAGCAAGACAGAAGAGGCAGTCTGGCTCCCTGTGCAAGGGGTGAGACTGCCACATTGCCTCAAGACTGCCAAAAGACCCTCCTCTGTCTTGTTCCCAGCTGTGGAAGAGAGCACACCCTAAAAAGAGACCTTGGCTCACACCACTGGGAGCCCCAGGTGACAAATTTTACCAACTGGCCTCCATATCCTTCCTCAACCCCATTTTCTTTCAGGAGAGCACCAGAGATAATCCTGTGATAACTCCCATCCTGGTTTAACTCATGCACCACCAAAAATCCTGTCTTCTGCATGGTATGCTGACCCAATCTCCCTGCTTCCTCACTCTGCTATATATACTAGACCCTCTTCCTCTCAGCTCCTCAGGGACTTCAGCCTATAATCACCAGCTCTCTTCCCAACATCGCCCATTATTCCCTATCTTCTGGAGCATTCCTCTCAGCATACAAATTCATTCTAGCTTCTTCTCTCTTACAAACTACCTGGTATTTTCCTACTTGCTATCATCATGCTCTCTGTACTAGAATGGAGGCAGAAATGTTGTTCAAACGTGTATCCCTAGCACCAGTAAACACTTCGATTTCATCTATATGGGACCAAATTGTTAACACTGTGCCAACCAAATGAATGCTTATTAGATACAATGATTTCTTAGAAAACACATACCATTTGCCACTTATTTTCTTAACTGTCTCATAGCAAATAACTATGCTTTATATATATACATTAACTGCCCTGAAGATAATTTGATGATTTTAGGAAACAGGACATTATTAATCTACCAAAGGTATAATCAATGTCACATGTTATCATAGTGGAAGAGTTTCAACAACATTTGGTTCTACTTTTTTTGAAAAGGGGAGGGTAGGGATCCCTGGGTGGCGCAGCGGTTTAGCGCCTGCCTTTGGCCCAGGGCGCGATCCTGGAGACCCGGGATCGAGTCCCACATCGGGCTCCCGGTGCATGGAGCCTGCTTCTCCCTCTGCGTATGTCTCTGCCTCTCTCTCTCTGTGTGACTATCATAAATAAATTAAAAAAGAAAGAAAGAAAGAAAAGGGCAGGGTATAATAAACCTGGATTTAAAAACAAAATCCAGTTTCAGATAATGAGCGCAATCACACAACCAGAAAAAAAATGTGTTTTATTAGTCAGGGTCTCTCTGCAGCCAGTATCATCATTTTTGTGCTGCTCCCAAGCTAAGCTCTGCTAATTACAGTAGCATCTCTTTACTAGGTAAAATTTTGTACGTACCCTTACAAAGTAAGATTAGAAAGGACAAGAGTTTAATTCAGAGTTAGACTAAATTTACCTCAACAGATTTCAATACTAATTGTGAACTCTGAGGTCAGACTGCCTGGGTTCAAACCCCTGCTCTGGTAGTCTCATCTGTGACAAATTATACTAAACATCTGTCTTCCAGGATAAAAAATATGGCTGCTCAGAGGACTAAGACATTTAATATTAGCAGAGACCTTAGAACCAACTACCATTATAAAAGACAATCACCACTACCAGGAGAAAAAAATCCCACCTGATTAAAACGAGCAACATTCACTGACATGAGATCTTCTCTAAACCACTCAGACAATACTCAAGGGTGTGGTACTTTTGCTTTTTTGTAAGTAGAATAAATAACAAATCTACTGTGGACAAAAGGGTGGTTTTCAATGAAACAAACAGAACTTACCATCCATGCCGCGAAGAGAACAGTTGTGATGGAGAACTTCGAAGGAGAATCAGGTGCTCAGGAAATGGCAATAATGTCGAATCTCGGCTATGCTACGAGATCAGCATGGGAAAAGTCACTCTTGATTGTTTGCTCTCTCACGAAGCATATGTAATAAACTTAGGATCTCAAAATCCTATGGGCTTGAAGCTCAGAACTCATCCAGAATCTGGCCATTTCTCATCCCCACCACCAACACCATCCCACTTTATCACGACTTCACACTGTGGTTATAGAAACTTGGTTGCAATATGGAGTCCTTTGTAGGATACTAGATTATGTGGATGGGACAAATTGGGAACAAGTATTATTGAGGGTGGCTTAAATATTAGAGCTATTATCCCATTTTACTGACTGTGACACATGTGACAGTTACCTTATCCACAGCAGTCTAGTGAGTGGTTTTATTTAGTTGCACCCTTGTCACATCAGGATTTCAATTCAGTACTACTTAGCAAAACCTACACTTGGCAGAGCTAAGTAAGGTAAGTTCGTATACTTCTGTGCACTTGTCTTATTTCATTTAAGTGATTTTAAGAACTGTGAGGGGAAAAAAGGAAATTTTCTTCTACATTACTATTCAACTAATACGAACTTCATAGCTAATCTTGGTCTGTCCAACGTCAAACATTCATTATGATGCTTCCTTTTTATTTACTCGACAAATATTTCTATGGAACTACTGTGTACACCACACTGTACTGTCTCCTGGGAAACCTGCTGGGTTGTAACCTTCCTGAGGGTAAGCAAACGGTCTCATTCATCCCTATGACCAAGCGTCTTTTTCCCCCCAGAGCCGTGTACTCTACGTCACCCTCACGTCCAGGACCACCCAACTGCTATGAGCCCATAGCGGCTGTCTCCAAAATATCGTTCAGTCTTTTGCCTCAACGACTGCATGAGCTTCTGGTATTGGTCTCGTCTCTCTATTACCTCTTCTCCACACAGTGGCCACAATAATCTTTTCTTTCCTTCATAATCTTCTAGGAACGTAAACCGTGGTATTCCCTTAGTAAAGATTCCTTAGCCGGGGGCTGCCTGGGTGGCTCAGTTGGTTAAGCATCTGCCCAGCTCAGGTCCTGACTTCAGGGTCCTGGGGCTGAGCCGGGAGGGGGGCGGGGGTCTGTTTCTCCCTCTGCCTCTCCCTTTCTCACTTTTGCACGCCCACTCTCTCAAATAAACAAAATCTTAAAAAAAAAAAAAAAAGATTCTGTAATGATTTTTGCCTTAGAACAAAATTTAAAAGTCTATGAAGAAATGGACACTCCCTCTCGCCACCTCTTGCTCCATCAGGCCAGCCTGCCCTCAGCTTCCTCCAAACACGGAGTGCTCCCTAGGCCTCGGGCTCTTGGGGAGAGGCTCCCCCGGCTCCTTCTCACCCCACAGGCTCCCACTTCTCTGAGCGTCCCCCCCAAGCCTCGCACCCTCTCCGCGACTTTACAGCACTTTCCACTGCGGTGTGCTCCTTACCCCATATTCTCTTTATTGCCTAAACTGCAGGGCGTAAGTGATGTTGGAGGCCTGCGCAAAACACACTTTCAGGGACTAGGAGCCAATCGTGAATTAAAAAAAAAAAAAAAATGAACGAACAAAAACATTCTTTTGTTCAATGCCTACATCGCAGGCACTCGGCAGGCATTTAAAAAGGTTCCTGTAGGAAAAAACCCAAACAGGGGTGCCTGAGCGGCTCAGGGGTCGAGCGCCGGCCTGCGGCCCAGGGCGTGACCCCGGGGGTCCCGGGACGGAGTTCCACATCCGGCTCCCCTCAGGGAGCCTGCGTCTCTGCCTCCCTCTGTGTGTCTCTCAGGAATAAGTAAATAAAGCCTTAAAAACCAGGAATAAGTAAACAAAATCTTAAAAACCAACAACAAACCTGGCCCCTAAAGCAGAGAGAAGGCCCACCGCGCGGCACCCCCTCAGCCCGGGCGAGCGGCGCCCCCACCTTGCGGACGCTCCTCACGCGGCGCCCACCCGCCCGCGGCCCGCTCGCTCGCCCGCCCCGCGCCGGCGTCGCCCGCCTCACCGCCCGGGGCTCCGCGCCGCCCACCCTCCACTCCACGCTCTCCCGGGACCAGCCGTCGGAGACCAGCCACACGCCCACGGCCCCGCTTCTTACCCTCCTCCGCGCCGGCTCCCGCCCGGCAGCCAGACCCGCCAAAATTCCAACTTGGCCGCACCCCTCCCCTGACGCCAGACGCACGCTCACGTAAGGCCGCGCTGATTGGCTACGTCAGCGATCTTGGCGTGAGCTACCCGGAAGAGATAGCGAAATGCCCGGCTGCGTAGAGCCATCTGATTGGCCCACGTGACGAGGGCCCCTCTTGGGTGGCGGCCGGGAAGTTTCCGGCCGGTGAAGCCGGGCGCCTTAGACGCAGTGTTCTGGCGCCCCCGAGCGTCCTGCAGGGCGTTTACACCGGAGGTCGGACGCAATTCCTCACGCTCTCTGGGGCAGTCCTTCTGAGCCTCCTTCTCGATTTTTTTTTTGTATTTTTTTTATTGGAGTTCGATTTGCCAACATAAAGCATCACACCCAGTGCTCATCCCCTCAAGTCCCCCCTCAGTGCCCGCCACCCAGTCACCCCCACCCCCGCCCCCACCCCCCGCCCCCCTCCCCTTCCACCACCCCCTGTTCATCTCCCAGAGTTAGGACATTTCCCACTCATTTTCTCTCCCTTCCCTTATATTCCCTTTCACTATTTTTTATATTCCCCAAATGATTGAGACCATATAATGTTTGTCCTTCTCTGACTTACTTCACTCAGCATCATACCCTCCAGTTCCATCCACGTCGAAGCAAATGGTGGGTATTCGTTGTTTCTAATGGCTGAGGAATATTCCATTGTATACATAAACCACATCTTCTTTATCCATTCATCTTTCGATGGACACCGAGGCTCCTTCCACAGTGTGGCTATTGTGGACATTGCTGCTAGAAACATTGGGGTGCAGGTGTCCCGGCGTTTCACTGCATCTGAATCTTTGGGGTAAATCCCCAACAGTGCAATTGCTGGGTCGTAGGGGAGATTTTTTTTTTTTTTTTAAGATTTTATTTATTTATTCATGAGAGACAGAGAGAGAAAGGCAGAGACATGGGGGAGCCCGACGTGGGACTCGATCCCCGGTGTCCAGGATCACGCCCCGGGCTGAAGGCAGCACTAAACCGCTGCGCCGCCCAGGCTGCCCGAGTAGCTCTATTTTTAACCCTTTGAGGAGCCTCCACCCGGAGGGTGAGGCCTGAGGCCGGGAACTCTCCTACAGGGCGCACATTCCAGGCGTTTCTCCCGCCCATGCAAACGTCCTGTGGTTGGTGGATCCTAGAGGGATCTGAATAAGCTACTTGGTTATTTCACAGCCTCTTGTGTTCAGTGCAGATGGCTGGACCCGGGAACACAAATCTGGTTCACTTTTGATTGTGTGTGACCTTGGGGAAGCAACTTGTCCCTTTGGGATTCTGCTTCATCGTCTGTAAAATGAGACTTGAAGTCTAGATGACATTCTTTAATGCGGTAGAAATCGCTCTTGACCGAGGAATTTGTGACAGTACACAGACTTGCAGAATTGTAACTGGCGTCAGGTTAACTTGTTAGGAGACCATGTTTTTCACAGAGCTGCCTTTTCTTTTCTTTTTTTTTTTAGTAAAATTCAGACTTTGTTAGGTATTTACATTCTAAAAATTGTGTTTGTACCTAATTCTGAGGACTGCCGTGTTTAAGTGCAGAATTAAAGTTAGCTTATTAAATAATTACATAATTTAACAGAATTTAAAGCAGAAGAGTTTTTGATGGAACAAATGACTTTTAAAATTAACTTTTTAGTTAAAATTTTAGTTGACGTACAGTGCAATATTGGTTTCTGGAGTAGAATTCAGTGCTTCATCACTTACATACAACACCCAGTGCTCATCCCAAGTGCCCTCAATTTCCATCACCCATTTCGCCCCATCTCCCCTCCCTCCCTCCATCAACCCTCCATTGCTTCTATATCATTGAGTCTCTTATCGTTTGTTTCCCTCTTTTTTCTTTTTCCTCTTCCCACATGTTCGTCTGTTTTTCTTTCTTTTATTTTATGTATTTATTCATGAGAGACACACAGAGAGAGAGGCAGAGACATAGGCAGAGGGAGAAGTAGGCTCCCTGCAGGAAGCCCGATGTGGGGACGTGATCCCAGGACTCCGGGATCAGGATTGGAGCCAAAGGTAGATGCTCAACTACTGAGCCACTCAGGTGGCCCCCATCTGTTTTTTTTTCTTAAATGCCACTTATGAGTGAGAGCATATTTTTGTCTTTCCCTGGGACTTGCAAATAACCATTTTAAGTCTTTTTTAAAATCCCCCCTCTTGCAGCCACTGTTCAGGCCCTGCATCGCCCCACTAGTTATTCCATGTAAGACTGTATCCATTGTGTTTGACTTTGTTTTCAGAAAAACTAAAATCAGCTTTAGGATGAAAATAAACAGTCTGGATACCATCTACATCGATTTTTTTCCCTGTGTCCTAATGGAGCATTAATGCTCCTTATTATCTGAGCTTATTATAGTGTCCCAGGAATGGGAATAATACCACTTTCGAGAGCGGCTAGTGTTGAGAAATTCACAGCAATGGAGGAACTATATAATCAAATTGAAGAAAATTAAATGTATCACCACATCTAATTGTAAAGGTTCATCACAGACTTACTGGCCATTATGCAGACATTCCTGGACTAATTCTGATTTGTTTCCCAAAGTTCTTTTCTTCAACTTGACTTTCCAGGTCTACTTTGCACCCAAATCCATGCAAGAAGTAGAAGATAGTACCGATCTAAGCTCTCAAGTTTCCCTCCAGTGAGGGATAGATTATTATTGGGGTGATTTTGAGAAAGAATTAGGAGAGTAGTTTCAGGACCCACTGATGGAAGGGAGAAAGGTAGGAAAACACCAAAGTTTAGGGTGGTTTTTGAGGCAATCCATTGATGTAGGGGACATAGGAAGCATAGAACAGGTTTAGGGGAGAAGACAGGCTTGGTTTTAGATTTCAGAACGAGGTATGAAAGATATTGCTTTAGAAAAACTTGATCTGCAGATGTGGGATTCAAAAGAGAGGTCCGTATTGCAGTGGTTCTTATCTTTTTGGCATAGGTGATCTCGGACGCCTTTGAGGACAGAAGGAAAATGTTTTTTCTTCCTCAAGAAAAATGTACATTCCTACATTCAAGATTTTGTATACCTTCTGAGGGGACTCACGTATTTTCCCAAAGACACTCTGAGTTAAGAACCTGAAAGCCAGAAACCTGAGACATGTGAGCCAGCGACAGAAGCTGAACAGGAGCAGCTGGAGTGGTTAGGAAAGCAGTGCCACTCTTAGCCCTAGGTCTAGGCCTAAGCTTCATGTGGCCTTATGTTGATCCTCTTCTAGCTATGTCACTGTCCCTCCACAGGGTGAGGTGTCCCAGGGCCGATGGGATGCACTCATCCAAACCCTGGGCAGCCCCTGATAGCCAAAGCTCTAATCCTGGGACCCTGGGATTTTTTCTTACCCAATGGCTCTGAGTCTGCTTTGAGGCCTGGCGTGTCCTCTTCCCCTAGCTGTCCTTGAGGTCAGATCCCTCTGTTGTAGGGGTGGCTATTTGGTGGTGGGTGGGCTGTGGGTAGAGTGGGAGTTAAAGGGAGCTTGAACAGCAGGGAGGGGTGGAGAGAGGCTGCCAAGTGCTACACAGAACTGAGTCCAGGTGAGAGGACAAGCAGGGTTTGCAGGGCTGGGGCCCAATTCTCAAGGTGCCATGCTTCTGTACGAAACTCCAAGGAGACTATGAGCTTTATTTCTAAACTTTAAAACTTTACACGTAGGATCTCTGCCTGTATCCTGGCCCCAGAGTTTTCCAGTGTAAGTGGTGAAGCTGCAGGAAAGAGATGGCCCAGGATGCTGAGGAAAGAGTGTGTTAAGAAGGAAATGGCAAATATCAATATGACATAGGAGGGCTTCTCCAGGGCTGGTCCCCGGAGGAGTAGCTGCTGCAGCTCCTGGGAACTTGTGAGAAATCAAATGCTCATGCCTCACACCAGACCTACTGAATCAGAAACTGAGGGTTGGACCCAACATTCTGCATTCAGCCTTGTGGTCACTGCATCTTTTACAACAGTGGTTCTAAAGCTTTAGAGGACACCAGACAGGAAAGTCTGTCTGCTTTGGGAACAAAAGAACTGGCCGAAGAAAGTGACCTCTCACAGGAAAAGGAGAGGATGATGGCCCGGTTGGCAATACCTGGCGCCTCAAGAAATGGACTGGAGTGTCCAGAAGGAGCTTGCTGTGGACAGGAGCGAGATGGCCAGTTCATTCTGAGGTGACAGTGCAGATTTCAGCAGGTGCCTTTAAACTATGTGACGGAAGATGGAGAATATGTCAGGGCTCCACGCGTGGGCCTGGCATGTGGTGAAGTGAGTGTACTTGAGCTCTCCAAAGCAGAGGCTGTAGAAGCAGAATGTCCTTGAGTATGTCTATCTAGTTAATGCACCAGGTGATTAAACCACTTCCTCCATCCAAGGCCTGGCAGGCAATGCTATTCAAAATCAGAAAGTCAGACCTTATACTGAGAGTAATAGCCAGTTTCCAAAGCTCCTCCACCACCAACTCCTCCCTGCATGCATCTGTTTACATCTGCATTCATGTCTTCTTGCTATATGTGCAGAACTCTCTAGAGTCTTATCCCAAAACTTGAGTCTGTCTGAGGACAAAGATCCTGTCCTGAGAAAAACGTTATCCTTGCTCAGAGGCAACCTCTCTACTTAGAGAATGAGGGGAAATCCCATCGCCCTGATTTTACTAACAGAATATTGTCTCTGTTGTGCAAGGAAATATCTGTTGCTTTTCAATCAACCTAGAGGTTACTTTAAACAAGGAGGAATGTTCCTTCCTGTAGTTACCTCAACTGATATTTTCCAAAGGGAAGCCAATAAAACCAGTAGCCGTGCTGGTTTTAATTCATTCATAAGACTGTTCAACACATTTTTTCCACTTCTTCAACACATTTCTTCCTTTCTGGGTTATAAACCCAGCAAATAATAACACCACCACCACCACCACCACCACCACCACTACTACTATTACTACTACTACTACTAAAATATAATACATGTACATATATACAAAATAAATTTTACCCATAATTATGGCTCCATATATTTAAAAAGCCCAAACTGCTATCTAAATCCATCAACTTACAGAGAGTTTCTGAATGAATATTTTTTTGTGTATTTCACAGCTTTGCAAGTACTTAGCTAGAAAAAAAAAGCTACTCAGTGATGACTAACATGTTTGCAATGAGAACATAATGTTATTTCAGTAATTATTAAAATGATAAACTCTAAATCAAAGGATTCAAAAGACTACAATTATTTCTATTTTTTATTTGCTTTTAAGAGCAAAGCAGTTTTGGTACCTTTTGTTATTCCATTAAGAATGTTGGTTCATATACTTGATTTCTGTTATACTTAAAAGCTGCAACATCTTGCACTAGTATGGGACATTTGTTACAATGGATGAGCCAACACTGACACATTATTCTTAACTGAAGTCCACAGTTTACATTAGGATTCATACTTATACATTCAATTGATTTTGACAAATGTATCCACCATCACAGTATCATGCAGAATAGTTTCACTGCCCTAAAAATCCTGTGCTCTCACCTATTCATCCTTCCCTCCACCTAACCCCTGGCAATCCATGATCTTGTCTCCACAGTTACGACTTTTCCAGAGTGCCGTACAGTTCAAATCATACAGCATGCAGCCTTTTCAGATTGACTTCTTTCACTTAGCAATAGACATTTAAAGTTCCTCCATGTCTTTCTGCAGTTTGATGGCTTATTTCTTTTTAGCACTGAATAATATTCCACTGTATGGATGTACCATGGTTTATTTATGCATTTACTTATCGATGGACATTTTGGCTGCTTCCAAGTTTGGGCAATTATGAAATAAAGCTATTGTAAACATTCATGGGCAGGATTTGTGTGGACATAACTTTTCAATTCATTTGGATAGGTACCAAGGATTGTGCACTTAGTTTTACAAGAAACCCCTGGAGTCTTCCAAACCACCATTCTGCATTTCCACCAGCAATGAATGACAGTTTGTTATTTCATGATCCTCTCCAGCATTTGATGTGTTTTGAATTTTAGCCATTTTAGTAAGTGTGTGGTGGTATCTCATTGTTTAAATTTGCAATTCCCTAATAACATGTTGTCGAGCATCTTTTAATGTGTTTATTTACCAACTATATATCTTCTTTGGTGAGGTATCTGTTATCTTTTGCCCATTTTTAAATTGGGTTGCGTTCATGTTGCTGAGTTTTAAGAATTCCTTGTATATATTGATACCAGTCCTTCATCAGATAATGTTTTGTAAAGATTGACTTCCAGTCTGTGGCTTGAGTTTATTTTTGTAAAAGGTATAAGGTTTGTGTCTTGATTCGTTTGTTGTTGTTGTTGTTGTTGTTTCGTTTTGTTTTTACGTGGGTATCCAATATCGCTCCCTAAAAATACTATCCTTTCTCCACTGAATTGCCTTTTCTCCTTTATCAAAGACCAGTTGACTATCTGGGTCTATTTCTGGGTGCTCTGTTCTGCTCTATTTATATATTTGTCTATTCTTTCATCAATATCACAATCTTGATTCTTGTAGCTTGAGAGTAAGTCTTGAAGGCAGGTAGTGTCTGTCCTTCAACTTTGTTCTCCTTCTATAATCTGTTGGCTATTCTGGGTCTTTTGTGTCTTCATATAAACTTTTAGAATCACTTTGTCAACAACCACAAAATAACTTCTTGGGATTGTAATTGACTCTGTAGATCAAGTTGATGATACTAAGTCTCCCTATACACGGATACGAAATATCACTTTATTTATTTAGCTCTTTGATTCCTTTAATTAGATCTTATATTTTATTAGATTTCTACTTAAGTATTTAATATTTTGGTACTAATGTGTTATTATTATTATTTTTAAAGATTTTATTTATTTATTCATAGACACAGAGAGAGAGAGAGAGGCAGAGACACAGGCAGAGGGAGAAGCAGGCTCCATGCAGGGAGCCCGACGTGGGACTCGATCCCGGATCTCCAGGATCACACCCCAGGCTGCAGGCGGCGCCAAACCGCTGCGCCACAGGGGCTGCCCCTAATGTGTTGTTATTATTGTGTTTTTATTTTATTTATTTTATTTTTATTTTTTATTTTTTTAAATTTTATTTATTTATTTATGATAGTCACACAGTGAGAGAGAGAGAGGCAGAGACATAGGCAGAGGGAGAGGGAGAAGCAGGCTCCATGCACCGGGAGCCCGATGTGGGATTCGATCCTGGGTCTCCAGGATCGCGCCCTGGGCCAAAGGCAGGCGCCAAACCGCTGCGCCACCCAGGGATCCCTATTATTGTGTTTTTAAAGTTCCAGTCATTCATTGCTGGTATACTGATACTGGTAATTTGTGTCTTCCATCTTCTTAATTAAGCTAGGTAGGTTTATTAATTTTGTTGATTTCAAAGAAACAGCTTTTTTTAATAATACATTTATTTTTTATTGGTGTTCAATTTGCCAACATACAGAATAACACCCAGTGCTCATCCTGTCAAGTGCCCCGCTCAGTGCCCATCACCCATTCACCCCCACCCCCTGCCCTCCTCCCCTTCTACCACCCCTAGTTCGAAGAAACAGCTTTCATTTTCATTGATTTTCTCTACTGATTTCCTGGTTTGAATTTCATTGATTTGTGTTTTAATTTTTATTATTTATTTTCTTATGTTTATTTTGTGTTTTATTTGCCATTCTTTTCCTAGGTTCTTAAAGTGGAAGCTTCAATTACCGATTTTAGATCTTTTCATTCAATGCTATATATCTGCTAAACATGGCTTTCACTTCAGCCACAAATTTTGTGTTATATTTCCAATTAGTTAAAATTTATTTAAATCTCTCGAGAATTCTTCTTTAGCCCACGTATTATTGACAAGTGTGTTAAATCTCCAAATGTTTGAGGGTTTCCAGGTATCTTTCTGGTTTTGATTTCTAGCTTAATTCCATTGTGGTATGAGAGCATATAATGTATGGCTTGCATTTTTAAAAAATTTGTTAAGCTGTATTTTATGGCTCAGAATGTGGTCTATCACGGTGAAATGTTCTTCATGAACTTAAGAAAAATGCATATTCTGCTATATTTAGAATATGAAGTATTCTGTAGATGTGAGATCCTGTTGATAGTGTTACTCAGTTCAACTATATCCTTACTTATTTTTTTTTTTTTTACTTTTTATCAGTTTGTTACTGATAGAGATTTTGAATTCTCTAACTGTATTACTGGATTCATCTATTTTTGCTTGCAATTCTATCAGTTTTTGCTTTATGTATATTGATGCTATGTTGTTAGGTGTATATACAGGAAGTACTATTATGTTTCTTGGAGAATTGACCCTTTCGTCATTTTGTAATCTCTTTTTATCCCTGACAATTCTTCTTGCTTGGAAGTCTAGTATAGTTACTTTAGCTTTTTTATTTTTTTAAATTTTGTTTATTTATTCATGAGAGGCACAGAGAGAGAAGCAGAGACATAGGCTCCATGCAGGGAGCCCAATGTGGGACTCAATCCCGGGACTCCAGGATCACACCCTGGGCCAAAGGCAGCTTAACTGCTAAGCCACCCAGGCATCCGTAGCTTTCTTTTAATTAGTGCTAGTTTGCTATTTCTTTCTCCACCCTTTATTTTCAGTCTATGTGTCTTTAAAGTGGGTTTCTTACAGACAGCATATAGGTGAAGCTTGTTTTTTTTTTTAATCCACTCTGACAATTTCTGTCTTTTAATTGGTATATTTAGACCAATGATATTTAACCTATTGATATAATTGTATTAATATCTACTATAATTGTTACTGTTTTCTATCCATTGCCCTTGTTTTTCTTCTATTGTCTTTCATTCTATTTCTGGCTTTTCTGATTTTAACTCAACATTTTATGTTATTCCATTTTCTCTCCTCCCTTAGCATATCTCAGCATAAACTTCTTTAACATTTCTTTTCTCAGTGGTTGCACTGGAGTTTGCAATGTAAACAACCAATCCAAGTTCACTTTCATGGAACACTATACCACTTTATGTATAACGCAAATACCCTGTAATAGAATATCCTGCTTGCCCTGTTTCCATCCCTTATAATATTGCTATTATTCACTTCATTAATCCATTAGCTATAATCACTAAATACATGTGGCTATTATTATTTTGAACCAACTGTTAATCTGTTCAATTAATAATATGGAAAACATGAGTTTGTCTTCATTTATTGTTTCTCTAATGATTTTCCTTTTTTTTAAATGTAGATCTGAGTTTCTGACCCATGTAGCTTCCTTTTTTTTTTTTTTTTTTTAAAGATTTAATTTATTTATTCATGAGAGACACACAGAGAGAGAGGCAGAGACACAGGCAGAGGGAGAAGCAGGCTCCATGCAAGGAGCCTGACATGGGACTTGATCCTTGGTCTCCAGGATCACACCCCTGGCCAAAGCCGGTGCGCTAAACCACCGGGCCAGTGGGGCTGCCTACCCATGTAGCTTCCATTTTCTCTGCAGAACTTTCAACATTTCTAACAAAGCAGGCCTACTGGCAACAAGTTCATCAGTTTTTATTTGTCTAGGAAAGCTATTTCTCCTTCGCTTTTGAAGAACAATTTCCATAAACACAGAGTTACATGGTGATTTTTCTCTCTCAATACTTTAAATGTTTCACTCCCTTTCTTATTGCTCGCATAGTTTCTGAAGAGAAATCTGATGTATTTCGTATTCTTGCTCCTAAAGGTAAGTTTTCTTTCCTTCTGGCTTTTTCAAGATTTTCTTTTTGCCTTTGATTTTTTGCAGTTTGAATACAATATACCTAGGCGAAGATTTTTTGGTATTTAACATGCTTGGTGATCTCTGACCTTCCTTATCTGTAGTTTGGTATCTGTCATTAATTTTTAAAAATTCTCAGTCATAATTACTTGATACAATCTCTTTTTATTGTGATATTCTCATTGCACATATATTACATTAAAACACTGTCTCACAGTTCTTAGATATTCTATTTTCATTCTTTTTTTCTCTTTGCATTTAAATTTTGGAAGTTTCTATTGACATTGCTTCAAGCACACAGATTCTTTTCACGGGCATGTTCAGTCTTTTCATGAGCCCATGAAAGGCATTCCTTATTTCTGTTATAGCACCTTTGATTTCTAGTATATCTTTTAAATTTTTTCTTAGAATTTCCATGTGTCTGCTTGTATTACCCCTCTGTTCCTGCATGTTGTCACGTTTCCCACGAGAGCCCTTACAATACTAATCATAGTTGTTTTAAATTTCTAGTCTTATATTCATCATATCTGACGTTTGCTCTATCTTTCCAAACTGTGTTTTGTGTTTTAGTATGTAGCATAATTTCTTGTTGAAAAATGGAAATGATGTAGTAGGTAAAAGGAACTGAGGTAAATAAGTCTGTAGTGTGAGGTTTTATGTTTACCTGGTTAAGAGTTGGACTATGTTTACTATCTGCTGCAGCTATGGGTATTATAGGCTAAAATTTCCTCTGGTGTCCTTGTTTTGTTCTGTTATCTTTGAGTTTCCCTATATACTTCTTCTTCAATACACCCAAAGATGAGCGGTTTCTCCAGTTGTAATCCCATTATTATACAAGCACCTTGTTGATGTGGTGGTAAGGTAGGTATGGGTGAGAAAAATTCCACAGTCCTACGATAAGCTCTCAGTCTTACTGAGCTTCTGCCTCTGGGCTGTGACCTTACAAGTGCTTCTCAGACTTTTTTTCTCCTCCTTGAGTGAGAGGAGTAAAGCTAGAGCGGGGCTGGAGTTGGGTATCTCCTTTCCTCCAGGTCAGTCAGGCTCTGATAATATCCCAGCAGGTTAGGGTCTGGTAAAACAGTTCCCCTTGAGGGAAGGCATTCCTAGAAGAACAGTGTGTGTGTGTGTGTGTGTGTGTGTGTGTGTGTATTAAATCAAGTTGCCTAAGAGATATTATTAAAACAAATCCAAACAGAGATCTTTTAATTTTCTTTTAAATGTTTTAGGATATAGACAAAGACATTGTTTACTTCTATGACTAGCCTAGTATTAGTTAATCTCAGTAAACTGTGGGTTTACAAAATACAGCAAATCCCTCTCTCTTTACCTCCTTAGCAAGAATAATTTCAAATTCAAACAACACACAGTTGTTTCTAGTAAAGGGATTTGCTCATATTCACAGAATTCGCAAAACAGATCTGAGTAAGTATTACGCTTATATGAAGCTGAATATGGGAAACATGTCTCATGAAATTGGCCAGTCATATACAAACAATATGAACGATTCAAAAGCAAAATTTTATTTTGCAATACCTAGTTTTGTGATTATATATATACAGCTTAATCCAGGAAAATTTACAGTAAACAGTGCTTTTTAGAAATTAATAAACCATCTACTATATAAGCCTGTATACCTGTGGCACATGAAACCAGCAAACCTAATGTATGTACTTCATGTATGCCAGTGTAACTCGTCCTAACAATCAAGCAAAAGCCCACAGTGCTCATATGAAAAGAGCCATATCATAACTTTGGTATAATTACTGTGGCTGCAATAAAACCCCAACATACACACAACCCCAGACAGAGGTGTCTTAAATGGATGGAGAAAAATAACAATATAATTTATTTAAAAAATACTACAAAGGTCCTTTTCTTGATTAAATCTGTGATCATTTTTCCTGCCTCCTGAAAAGATCCTCAAAGTTTATCTGTGAGGCCTCTTCCTTTGGTTACATTAACTCTGTCCCATGATGTCTCACACTCATTAGCTTCATGAACAGTTTAGCTCACATACACAGAACATTAAAAAAAAAAAAAAAAAAAGAAAAGAAAAGAAAAGAAAAAAGAAATAATCTATTATCAGAAGAATCGTATGTTAAGGATTCTAAGGAAATCCACAGAAAATGTCTTATTTAGAACATTTTGATTTTCTTTCTCCTAAAACACAATGAGGCAAAATGTTTGAGTGAAAACAAATAATACAAAAGCACAACTCTTGGAGGAAAAAATCTGATATTTACCAACGGTTTGGGGGAAGTTACATTTGAACACTTAAATGATGCAGTCCATAACGTGGATCTGGAGTGTGTCTATATCGGGTAGAACTTCTCCACATTTGGGGCAGGAATGAATCGGAATATTACGCTGCTGCTGCCGCTGCCAGCTTCTATCCTCAGTTCCTGGGAATAAGCATTCAATGAAAAGCTATTCCATTTCTTTCACATTGCAAGTGACTTTGTTTGATTTTAATAATGGGTGATTAATGTTAACACCCATTAAGCTCTGCGACTGATACCTAGTGGGGAGTGAATAAAGGGTTTTTTTGTTGGGGGAGGGGAGGTCCTTATTAACTTAAGAAATCTATACACAGAGAAAAATCTCCCAAAATGGTACCTGCTTTCCTATTACTTTGTGATTTGGGCTCTAGTTCAGGTTGTAGGCATGTGAAAATATGTGGTTTCAGTTCTAGGGACAGGACAATATGTGTTCTAATGAAAACAAGAATATTTGAGGGAAGGAACAAGATAGATGAGGATATGAGCTGAAGAGAAGGTGGAGAAAACAGTGAGCAGCATGTGGGCAGGAAATCTCACAACAGTGCGAACCTTCTTGGAAGCATAGACAATAATGACATTCATTTGGCCCATGGGTCTGAGTACCTGGGAGGTTGTAGAGAGGGATACAGAGACGGTGGGGACTTTGGGCGAGAAAAATGACAGCAGAGTGCAGGACGGAAGTGTCACACTGTGTCCTGTTAGTGGGTTAGTTGGACGACAGAGAAAGGTCCCCTGACGAGACCTGTTGCACTTGAGAGGAGTTTTAAGAATAAGTAAAGGCTGCTCAGGCAAAGTCAATGATGAGAAAGAACAAAACAACAGGTCATGTCATTTTGTCCAATTTTGGAAGTGGACTGAGGGTCAGGTCTAAATTAAATATGGGATGTCTGGGTGGCTCAACAGTGGAGCATCTGCCTTCAGCTCAGGGTGTGATTCTGGGGTCCGGGGTCAAGTCCTGCATCAAGCTCCCCACAGGGAGCCTGCTTCTTTCTCTGCCTATGTCTCTGCCTCTCTCTCTCTGTGTCTCATGAATAAAGAAATAAATTTTTCAAAAAAATAAAGAATGTTTGAGATAAGCCTTGACTCTAAGTAGGTCCCACGTGTGAAAACTGGAAATGACTTCCAGCTCCTGGGACATCTCCTTGGTCTGACCTTTCTGGACCAAAGCAAACCATTTTGGTCTCAAGACTTTCAGTTGGCCCACTGAAATGTTTGCTTTTGGAGGCTGACAGTGGAAGCAACCTTATACATAATTTTTGGCTTCTGAGCATATTATTTGAACTGAATAACATGTGAGACTATTGCAGACAGTGTGTGTTCAGCAAATTCCAGAAGCACCCTTGAATAGAAATACTGATCCCCAGACATGAGTTCTGAAAGCTGGGGACTTTCTCGTGGTATCATGATCCTAGATCATGGCTCAGCCAACTTTTTCCACTGTAGATGACAACTGGTCACTGATCAGCGACTGCTGATTCTTCATTTTTAAACTTTTTTGCTTCCATCTGTGCCTTTTTTTTTAGGTGCTGATCTAGGTTTCGACACTCAGACTTTGATTGTTGCTATTAGTCCATTAATGGGTTCTCTGTACCTCCTGGCTTTTTGCTATAAAAAAAACTTCTTCGGTTTTTGCTTTTTTTTTTTTTTTAAGATTTTTTATTTATTTATTCATGACAGAGAGAGAGAGAGAGGCAGAGACACAGGCAGAGGGAGAAGCAGGCTCCATGCAGGGAGCCCGACGTGGGACTCGATCCAGGGTCTCCAGGATCACACCCCAGGCTAAAGGTGGCACTAAACTGCTAAGCCATCGGGGCTGCCCAAGGTTTTTGCTGTTAACACATCACATTCCTCTCCGCCTTGGACCCCTCATTCTCATCCTGTGCTTATGTGAATCCTAGCTTCAAGTTCAAGCTTAAAGTCACACCTTTTCAAGGCCTTTCTCAGCTCCCCTGGTCCTCAGTCATCAACCTGTCCTCTGACCTCCAGCAGCATTATTTCTATTACTTAAATATTATCTTGTTTTATGAATCCATCCTTTTCTGTGCAGAGCCTGTCTCTCCAACTAGGCTATACACTGCTGCAGGCCTGACCTTGCCTTGTACCTTTTAGTTCCCTTTTAGTTCTCAGCTGAGAGTCCTGGATCAGGGCAGATGCATTGACGGCCACAGAAGACCATAAATAAGGATGACTTATGGTGAAGATAAGGCACCTTTGTTATGAAGCTAAGAAAATAATAATAAAAAAATAAAAATTTTCATGCAGTCTCTATTTGGAATGTTGCTTTTTACAAGACAAAAAGCATGTAGGATTATCATGACTAAATCTGTACTCTGTGATGGTTTTTATTTTTTTATTTTATTTATTTTTTTCTGTGATGGTTTTTAGTTTATAAATACA
This sequence comes from Canis lupus dingo, assembly GCF_003254725.2. Taxonomy (NCBI): domain Eukaryota; kingdom Metazoa; phylum Chordata; class Mammalia; order Carnivora; family Canidae; genus Canis; species Canis lupus. The sequence goes on from NC_064244.1 coordinate 21,911,213, forward strand.
AGTCAAAGAGTGTTTGACTTTTTTTTTTTAAACATAAATAGGCATGTGCCTTCTTTAATTATGACAAAAGAAAATCTTCCTCTAAGAAATTCAGGTGCAAGAGATTGTCTATTTGGACTCAAAACAATGTTGCAGGCACTTTTGATAAAAGAGGTATAGACGGGTGTTTCTGGGATACTTAAAATCGGATTAGAGAAAATGTCTGATGGTGCTCAGGTGGGTAGATGTAGTTCCAAAGAAGAGCACAGCTTCACCCTGTGACGCTAACCATGCCTGAGGCCAATGTTCACGTCTGTCTACCTGCTACTTCCACATACGCCCCATGAATACTGTGTTTATTTTCAACCTCAATTACTTTAACCTATTTCTTCCTGTAAAAGAACTTTGGTGGGGGAACAGGAAGAGAAGGGGGTAGGAGGAATACTAGGAGAAATTTCCTAAAGATTTAACAGTCGATGACACACACTAACATTGCTTCCTTGCTGCTCCCAACACTGTGATGGGAATTTGCCTTGGTAATCAGTTGGCATGTGGAAGGAACTCAGACTGGTCCACCATCAAAGAAAGGTTAAAATGCCAGTTTTATGTGAAATTTAGGATGGCATCTTAAACTAAGATTCATGTCAGTGGCCATGTGACTTTTTGTCTAGCTATGTCAGTCTTCGACCCCTTGAATTTTACGTTTTTTCAAATCTAGACTCCAGTAGTAGTAGAAATCTACTACTAGATTTCTCTAGTAGTAGAAAGACTACTACTTTCCTTTCACTGATGTACTATAACATAGGGATTTATTATATGTTACAGAACATTATGACTAATGTATTTAAACCATGTAATAAACACAGCATCATACTTTTAATGAGGGCCACGATCAATTTCACTTAGACAACTGAAGTCTGGATGTGATAAAAAACTAGATGACAACTTATTACATGATAGTACCATTTAGAGTCGGATAAGCCTAGGTTCCATGGCCAGTTCTGCCCCTAACTAACCTTGTGATCCTAGGTTATTTAATCTCATCTTCTGGAAGATTGTGATCATTTATAACTCATGGAATTTTGTGAGGATCACAAGAAATAATGTGTACGAAGTGATCAGCATGGTACTTGTGCACAGTAAACTCAGTAAATGCTCACATTATTATTGCATAATACTAGGTAATGGGTAAAGATACGAGTTCTGAGAGAGCTTAGTTAATATGGTACTTAGGAGCACATTTAGAACACAGAATTATAATATAAAACAGCAGACAAGTGCTACAACAGGAAGAGAGTACTTTGAAAATTTAGGAGGGAGAGGTCACATTCTGCTGGAATCATGGAGATAGTATTTGAAATGGGTTTTACAGATGGGGTAGGAGTTCACTGGAAAGAGACGGGAGGGAGACAGGGACGTGAGTGAGGGAAGGACGTGCATAAGGAGGTATACTAGCCTTGTACAAGTTCAAGGAATAGGGAGTGATTTATTTGGCTAACAACTGTAGGGAATTAGAGGGGGAAAGGTTAAAAGCTGGGCTATGCCAGGCCTTAACTGCCAGCATGAAGAAGTATGGTGTCCAGATTCAGTTGGTAAGGTATGGAGAGCGGGGTACTGGGGAAGTAATACTGAAAGGCACGCTTTACTTTCGTAGTTTGAGCTGGAATTGTGCAGAATGTAGTGAAATTTGTCTTCAAGCATTCTCTTCATAGGATAGGTCTTCTCTGAGACCCTGAATACTTACAATCACACGCGACTCACCTCTCTGGACGAGGTAGGCCTGCTGGTCAGGGTCACTTGTTCTTGCCCCATGACGGCTCTGCATCTCCATCAAAGACTGCCTACTGGGATAAAAAGTAACACACAGTGATGTTCTAAAATCCTGACATATGGCAACATTAAGCAGGTATTCAACAGTATTGGAAAAAAAGAGTTGAAAAAAGATATAAGGTCCATAAAAAACAGATCTTAAGAATTAACTTGAGGTTTAAAAAAAATTTTTTTTAAAGATTATTTATTGGGATGCCTGGGTGGCTCAGCAGTTGAGCATCTGCCTTTGGCTCAGGGTGTGATCCCCGTCCTGGGATCAAGTCCCACATTGGGCTCCCTGAGAGGGGGCCTGCTTCTCTCTCTCTGCTTGTGTCTCTGCCTCTCTCTGTGTGTCTCATGAATAAATAAATAAAATATTAAAAAAAAAAAGACTATTTGAGAGAGAGAGAGCGCAAGCAAGCACACACAAGCTGGGGTAAGGGCAGAGGGAGAAACAGGCTCCCACTCAGCAGGGAGCCTAATGTAGGGCTCGATGCCAGGACCTTGAGACTATGACCTGAGCCAAAGGCAAATACTTAACCGACTGAGCCCCTTAACCAGGTGCCCCTTAACCTGAGTTTTTTTTTTTTAAATATATATTTTTTAAGATTTTATTTATTTATTCATGAGACACACACACACAGAGAGAGAGAGAGAGAGAGAGAGAGAGAGAGAGAGAGGCACAGACACAGGCAGAGGGAGAAGCAGGCTCCATGCAGGGAGCCTGACCTGGGACTTGATCCCAGGTCTCCAGGATCATACTCCGGGACTGAAGGCGGCACTAAACCGCTGAGCCACCCGGGCTGCCCTAACCTGAGTTTTTAAATGTTATTGGCACTAGGACATAGTTTAGTGAAAGATACTAACAATTAAGATTTTAAAAATCAACTAGTAAATGACCAAACTGTCAACTGATAAGGGAATGGATTAAAAAAAAGTGGCATATTTCTGAAACAAGACAGTATAGAGCAATTAAAGAAAATGAAATATATCTGCACGTGTATAACACACACATACACACACACACACCCTCAGAGTTCAAAATCACAATGTTATTTATATAAAGCAAGCTGTAGAACAATACTTGGTGATCACTTTGTAGCTTAAGCATAGAGAAATTAATATTACCTTGTTTCAAGACATGACATAGATATTGTATTGATACTACATAAAAGCATAAAACGGATGGGTATGTTACTCCCCAAAATCCAGGCAGTATGGGGCAAGGAGAGAAACACTAATGAAGGGTGGTGAACAGAGGAGCCTCCAACTTCGCCTATGACACCCTTTTTTCTTTTGATAAAATACACATGATGCAAATAAATATATGTAACTGTCAACTACAGTTGACATACAAATATATGTAACTGTCAACTACTCAACAATATATGTACATCATGGTGTCATTTTATTCCCTGTATTTTTCTATGTCTCTGTTCCAAATTTTTCTCAAAGTGAAAATTTATATTTTTTAAAGATTTTATTTATTTATTTCATGAGAGACACAGAGAGAGGACAAGATACAGGCAGAGGGAGAAGCAGGCTCCCTGTGGCGAGCCTGATGCGGGACTCAATCCTAAGACCTGGGGATAAGGATCTGAGCCAAAGGCAGGTGCTCAACCACTGAGCAATCAAGGAGCCCCTCAAAATGGAAACTTAAAAGAAAGAAGTAATTTGAGCAATATTTCCTTTTAAAGCTTATTACAGAATTGTTTAAAGTGTTAAGACTATATGTCACTGACAACGGCAGGATAGGACTTTGGAACACATGTGGTCATGTTTATACAGCACGTCCAAAAGCAAAGAACTTATCATGTTCCTACAAGATGCTGCCAAGCTTCCTAAGTTATGCTGAGTGTCAGGTACACAATCAAGTGAAGTGTACTCAGGGTGATTTCTACAGCTCATCTTAAGCACCACCTCTGACAGGCCACCTGTCCTCAGCCTGTGCCCTGGGCTCCAGGTGGGTGCCCTGAGCCTTCCCGAGCCTTACCTGCCTCCATCTTCAAAAGCATTATTCTCTTTCAGCAGGATTGCCAGCTGCAGCGCCAGCTGTTCCTTTTCTTCATGTATCTTCTCTCTTGCTGCTCTTTCAGCATGAAAGTCAGAACAGTAAACCTCCATCTGATAGAAGGTAAAAGAGGCAGAAGTCACCACCTAGGCAAATGTAGATTCACCCACCTGGTGATGGGGTGCAGACAGAGTGCTGCCTCATATGATATGCCTTGTAAGTAATGGGTGCACATATTCCTGCTGGAAACCAGTGTGGCGACTGAGACTTTCCAACCACCTTCAGAGAGGAGACAAGTCGCACGCGCATGTGTGAGCATGTTAGACAATTAGAACCTGACAATGACACTGATATAGGTGGTTTAAATACCACATGTAACATTTGTTCAGCAAGATTCTCTGGCCTTTTAAAAAAATAATATTCAAGATTAGCTTAATAGCTTACTTACTCTGCCAGTTATATTTATAAAGGCTGGTCTTAAATTTAATTTTAAATAATAATAATAAATAGATACTATTTATTAAATTCCAAACATGTACAAGGTTCTATGTTGGGTGCCTGTATTCCTACCTCATTTCACTTTATCAAAAAATTCTACGTAGCAATGTGGAATTGCTATGCTCATTTCGCATTTACAAGTTTAACAGCGCTCAATCTTGGGTAAATTAGGTAAGTGATTAAACCAGCACTTGAACCAAGATTGATGCCCACATTCTATGCCATTTCCCACAATGGTAGCCAGCCTCCAAGATGGCTCCAGTGATCCTCACCTTTATGTGGTCCCCTTCCACAATGAATAGAGCCAACCTGTGTAACCACTAGGATATTGCAGAAAGGATGGTGTGTGGCTTGTCTTGTTCTCTTCTGGGTCACTTGTTGTAGGGGAAGCTCACTGACATGTCATGAGGGTGTGCAAGCTGCCTGTGTACACCCTGGAGGCCCACAGGGTAAGGAACTCAGGCCTCCTGCCCACAGCCATGTGAGCGTGCCAGCTTGGAAACAGATCTTGAGTACAGCCTCATGAGGGGCTCTGGGCCAGAATCATCCTGCTAAGCTGCTCCTGGATGCCCAACCCACAGAAACTCGAAGATAACAAATGCTTGTTGTTGTTTCAGCTGCTAAATTGGAGGATAATTTCTTTCTTTTTTAAATATTTTATTTATTTATTTATTTATTTATTTATTTATTTATTTATTATTTATTTATTTCACACACACACAGAGAGAGAGAGAGAGAGAGGCAGAGACATAGGCAGAGGGAGAAGCAGGCTCCATGAAGGGAGCCTGACATGGGACTCGATCCTGGGTCCCCAGGATCACGCCCTGTGCTGAAGGCGGTGCTAAACCACTGAGCCACCTGGGCTGCCCTGGAGGGTAATTTCTTATCTAGAAATATATAAATATTATGGCGTGATATGATTTCCTGTTACAAAATTCTAAAGTAAAAATGAACTCAAGAGTGAAATGAACATTACTCTAACACCAGTTTTTAGCTTTCCAGATTTAAAATGAGTTTTTTCCCCCAAAATTTTATGGTTCTAGGATAAAAATGTTTATCTCTAAAAGTAAAATCAATAAAAATTTAAATATTCTATCACAGTTTTAGTTACCAACCTCCCCTCACTACAACCATGTAATAAAAAGGTCATTTTAAGGGACTTCCTGCCATCTGTGAATGGTCCAACATTTTATGCTATCATTGATGCATCATGGGGTTTTTTGAATCAGATCTCAATTTGAGTTATAGTCTTACTTCTTTCTCTGATTAGCTTTAAGCCAGTCAGACCTGGGTCGTTCTGTCCATTCCTATACATGCCTTGCAATGACAACAGTGGCTCATGTTACAGGTGCTCAAAAAGCAGTGGCTGAATGAGTGAGAGTACCTATCAAAACACAACCAATTGGGGATCCCTGGGTGGCGCAGCGGTTTGGCGCCTGCCTTTGGCCCAGGGCGCGATCCTGGAGACCCAGGATCGAATCCCACATCGGGCTCCCGGTGCATGGAGCCTGCTTCTCCCTCTGCCTGTGTCTCTGCCTCTCTCTCTCTCTCTCTGTGACTATCATGAATAAATAAATAAAATCTTTAAAAAAAAACAAAAACACAACCAATGTCAGAAGGACAAAGGATATGACAACAATACCATGAGGTACTCAAATAAATGAATTGCTATAAAGGGCTTGGGTTGAAATTCTGATAATACAGGTAAGGGTAAGGATGTCGATCAATGGGGAGTCTGTTGATAGGAGTAAAAACTGGTACAACGACTTCGGAAAACTGTTGGCGACATCTAGTAACACTGAGTAATATGTGTACTCCATGAACCAGCCATTCCACCACTAGCGAGATATGCACCCAACAGAAATGAACGCACAAACCAAACAAAGAGACAGGCACTAGAATGTCAGAGCAACGATAATCATAATGCTCCAAATTGAAAATAAGCTAACTACCTATCAACCATAAGTGGATAAATTCATTGAACTATACCCTTAAAAATTTGGTGCACTTTCCACACATGATATACTTCAATAAAACTTTTTTTTAATATATTGGTGGGAATTATATAAAATCCAAAAATATATTTTAAACACGATTGCTTTTCCAAATGAGAATACGATAAAGGTTGGCCTTACTCAATTCATGTTTCAGACCACAGCTTACCTGAGCCCTAAGAACGGTCATGGTTTCCAGGTCCTCCTCCTGCTTGGTGATGGTCTGCTTCATCTCATCCATCTGAAGCTGCTTGGAAGCCAGGGCCTTCTCTGCCAGTTCCAGTTTTTCACTTAGTTCTTGCAGAATCACCTTATCCACTTTTTCTGACTGAAAGAGACAAGATTATTCTAGAAATGGCTGTGAAATAATCCAATCTATTTTTTTTAAGATTTATTTATTTGAGAGAGAGAGAGAGCCCATGTGGGCATAAGTGAGGTCAGGAAGGAACAGAGGAAGAGGGAGAGTCTCAATCAGGCTCCGTGCCGAGTGCAGATCCCAACGTGAGGCTTTGATCTCACAATCCTAAGATCACGACCTGAACCAAAACCAAGAGTCGGTTGCTTAACCATCTATGCCCCCCCAGGGGCCCCTAATTTAACCTATTTTAGTAAAATATTAAATGAAGTTTAATTTCTTTAAGTGATTGGCTTCTAAACTGTTCTGTTAATTAGCAATCAATGATAACTTACTCAGAAAATTGTATTCATTTAACTTATAGCTTGCAAATTACATTTTCTTAGTTTAAAACAATTTAAAAAAACCCACTGAAATAAGGGAAATAATAACAAACCCTGATCTCAGTGAGGTTGTAACTTGCTGATACTGTCATCTTCCCCACTGATATTACTGTTACTTGGTGAAGTCAGAGGAAAAGAAGAAACATGTTTATATTAAAAATTGGTCACCTCACACCTGTCAGAATGACTAGTGTCAAAAAGACAAAAAAGAACAAGTGTTGGTGAGGATGTGGAGAAAAAGGAACCCTGCTGGGCTGTTGGTGGGAATGCAAACTGGTATACCCACGGTAGAAAACAGTACAGAGGTTCCTCAAAAAGTTAAAAATAGAGCTACCCTATGATCCAGCAATCCCACTTCTGGATATTTATCCAAAGAAAATGAAAATACTAATTAAAAAAGATATATCCATGCTTATTTTTACTACAGCATTATTTACAATACTAAGATATGGAAGCAGCCTCAATATCCATCGAATAGCTGAATGGATAAAGATGTGATCTATACATGTACGCACACATAGATGTATCACTCAGCCATAAAAAGACTGAAATCTTGCCATTTGTGACAACAGGGATGTACTTAGAGGTCCACCTATGCTAAGTGAGGTAAGTCAGAGAAACAAATACCATATGATTTCACTTATATGTGGAATTTGAAAAACAAAACATAGAAACAAACATAAATACAGAGAATAAACTAGTAGTTGCCAGAGGAGAGGGAGATATGGGAATGAAGGGGACCAAGAGGCACATAACTTCTAGTTATAAAATAAATAAGTCACGGGGATGTATAGTACAGCAGAGGGAATATAGCTGACCCTTGAACAACATAGGGGTTAGAGCCACTGACCCTCTGCAGAGTCGCAAATTCACAATGTAACTTTCGACTCCCCAGAAACTTAACTAGTAACAGACTATGGTTGACAGGAAACCTTACCAATAATTTAGTGGATTAACACATATGTATCATATACTGTATTCCTACAATAAAGTTAGCTAGAGAAAAGATGTTATTAAGAAAACAACAAAGAAGAAAAAGACACACTTATAGTTCTGTATTTTAAAAAATCTGCACATTAAGTGGACCCGTGCAAACCCTTTCTATTCAAGGATCAACTGTACAGTCAATACTATTGTAATAACTTTATATGCTCACAGATAGTAACTACAATCATGAGCATTTCATAATGTGTATAAACATCTGATCACTATGTTAGACAATGAAAACTAGTATGATATTGTAGGTCAACTGACTTCAATTAAATACAAATAAATAAATAATGAAAAAACTTACTAGCTTCTAGAAAGGAACAATATTCTATCAAAAAAAAAAAAAAAAAAAAGAAGAACAACAAGGATGTCTGAATGACCCAGTCAATTAAGCATCTGTTTCGAATCAGGTTATAATCTAAATGGTTGTGGGATTGAGTTCTGCATCACTGAGCTCTGCCCTCAACAGGGAATCTGCTTGAAAGATTCTCTCCCTCTGACCCTCCTTCCGCTTGTGCACACACTCTCTCTCTCAAAAGAAATACAACTTTAAAAAAAAAAAAGAAAAATGAAGAGTACATTTATAAGCATATTAAACTCAAAGACCCCCTTCTACTAATTCAAAGCTTCCATGATCTTCACTTATTTATCCCAGCTTTATCCAAGTAAAACTGACAAATTAAATTGTAAGATATTTAAAGTGAACAGGGTGACAACTTGATATGCATATGTAGCATGAAAAGGTTGACCCCACCCGGTTAACTAAAATGCCTATCACACCTCACAAATCCACCCATGTTTAAACTGCTGCACCACACTGGCATTCTATTAATGTAAGTTGCAATCTGGTAAATCCAGGGTCTCCAGGTCACTGACAGCAGCAAGCTAGCCCTGTAACAGCTCCATGGAGACAACCCCTCCAGTGGCAGCCCACAATCTTGCTGCACCCTGTTCCTGTGGGAGCCCACACTGGTAGCTCTCCTACAAACCCACCCTGTTAGAAATGCTAAAGGCTGTGGCACCAGGGAGGCTCAGTTGGTTAAGTAGCCAACTCTTTGATTTCAGCTCAGGTCATAATCTCAGGGTTGTGGGATCGAGCCCTGAGTTGGGCTCTGTGCTCCGCAGGCAGTCTGCTTGAGATTCTCTCTCCCTCTCTCTCTGCCCAGGCTCACCATGCTCTCTCTCTCTCAAATAATAAATAAATGTTAAAAAAAAAAAGAAGTGCTAAAAACTTACTCCCTGACTGTAGGACATTAGCACGATCTTTGCACATGAAGCAAATTATACACAGGTGGACCATCAGAAGTTCTACGCACTTAGACACAAGAAATCAACTATAAAACTGAAGAACAACCTTTGAAAAACAGACTCAAGGATTAACACAACTGCTTTACATATAAAAATGTTTACAGCCTGTTTGTTATGGGGCCATGAAAATAATTTTTTTCTATGAGTACCTCTTTCCTTTTCAGTTCCTCGATTGTTTTCAATGAATTATTGTATTCTTGAAGAAGCTTGTTATGTGTCAACTGGAGAGTGGCTAACTTGGACCTATTCAAAAGAAATTAAGAAACTGAATATTGGGGGGAAATATGATAAAAACTTAGATTTGTTCTTCAATCTTCTTCCGAGCATTCAACTAGCAAAATCGTCTCTCCTACCTTTACCATCTCACCACCTGCTGACATTTTCTTACTCTCAAAGAAAATATTTAAAAAAAAATCTATAGGTTACAAGGAACTTTAATAATGTTGTTATAGCAGAACAAATTTGATCTCCTCAGAAAAGTCTCTTAGTACTCCTTCAATTACATAGAAAAGTTTAAAGTTTGTTGTTAAATCCTAATTCCAATCTTATAAAAGTACTATTCTATCTTCTCCTAGCAAGGGGTCATTCAGTCATGGGATACTCACTTCTCCTCTTCGGTTTTAGCTTGCTCCATTTTGATTTCTGATCGCATGCTTTCCACTTGTAGCTCCAACTTTTTGTTGTTATAAACAAGCTCTTGCTTTTCATTCAGCTCTGATGGGGTTGCAGAATTTTTCCTTTCAAGGGTCTGACATCTAAGAAATATCAAATTTTCATGAGGATAAACAACACTCCTTTATTTCTCAGTGGCTTTTAAATAAATCCCAAGATTATGTAGCAAACACAAAGAAATTTAGGATTGCATTTTTCTTTTTTTTTTTTTTTAGGATTTTTCATTTTTCCATTTTTCAAGGATATAACGGCAAAAAAAAATAAAATATTTTATCCTCCTTGCTTCTTTACCAGAAGCAAGTAGTATTTCTAAACCCTCATGACTAAACATTAAAAAAAAATACAGATTTTTTTTTTTGAAAAGAAATTTACACAATTTTGAACCCTTATGCTTAACATTAAAAAAAGTGCAGATCTAAGACCACACAAGCTATGGCCCGCTTGGAATAACTGTCTTCAGTAGTCACGCAAGTATATTTTTGTTGGTCAGATATAGTCCAAAATAGTAATTGGCTAAAGATGCTTTTCATATAGTGATCCATGGATATCTGCAATATTTTAAGAAGTCTGGGTTCCCTTAAGCACAAAGAATATGACTTCTGGCGAGGATTTAATAAGGGAAAAGGAAGCTCCCTAAGTTCAGAAAGAGAATTTCAATATAATAATAGCAAATATGAACTCATGGTTGCTATATGCAAGGCGTTAATGCCAAGCATGTTAAACATCTCAATACAATATTATGAAGTAGGGATAACAACACGCGTACGTTTTACAAATGATAAACTAGGCTCACAGAGGCTTAATATATAATTTGCCCAAGGTAATACCACAGATAAATTCCAGATCCATATGTCAACTAAGTCTGTTTGTCCAAAGTCCTTTAGCTGCTAGGCTGTGCCAGATTACCATAATACTGTAGCTCTAAGGCAACGTACACTCATGTGTTGTGCTGGATATATGTTTGCCAACTAATCCAAAAGAACAACATCAACTTAGCATTTCTAAATTTCAAGTAATTTGCTACATCAAGAAAAACAAGCAAATGCAAAGGTCTCAGTTTAAATATTAGCCTTCATAATTGACTAAAAATGAATTTTGTCCTCAATAAATCTCACTCAAGTTCTTCCTTCTCTTTGGCAGTTTTCATTTATGTTTGCTTACATCAATATTGTCAGCTCACATAAGTCACAGAAAACTGGGCTTACTGCTTTTTTACAGGTCCTCACAGAGACTCTAGTACGCATAACAAACATCTCTGAACAGCAGAATCAGATTTCCCTGGGCCCCATCCCCCTATCCGCAAGTATTTCATATTTATAAATGAACCTGTACATTAATCTTGATGTTAGCATTTTCTGAATTCATATTTTAATTAGGTTTCTATTTTTCTTTGGGTAACATAGTAACAAAGCCATATTTTTACACATAGTAATACATTTTGTAAAAATGTCCATTTTCTGAAGGGGAATAAAATTCATCTCTCATTCTTACTTCTCTTGAAGTCTCTTCTTCATTAACTCAGCCTCACTGAGTTTTGTATGTGCCTCTTGAAGCTCCTTAAATAGGGTTGTCACCTGACGGTTCAATGTCTCCACTTCACTGCCAACCTGTCATTCAAGAAATTCCAAACATGCACAAGTGATTCATATCAGAGATTAAATGACTCTCTTTGTGGGAAAATAGAGTGAACCATTAGTATCCAATGAAGACCGGTGATTAAATTTTGGACAATCAATGCCCTAAATATCTTACATGAAAAGAAATGTTTTAGATACAACTCTGTTCCCTTATATGTTTACATTTACTAATTACAGATAACATTTTACATTTCATAATATGTAATTTACATATATAATCACTAATACATCTGGCAATATTTATATATAAACTGTTTTTCTTACATAACTGATCAATTTGGATGCACTGTCATAACTGGTTATCTCTTGATCTCAGTGTTTGAAATAGTTCTCTGGTCTCTCAAAGTAGGAGACTCAGCCCAGAGCATGGCATATAGTAGGCATGCAACATATATTTGCTGAATAAATGAACTGGCTAAAGTGAGCATCTTACATAAATGTCTTTCATGTGGATGACTGCGGCACTTAAAACCTCCTGGCTTCGTCAACCTTCCCTTAGCTTAAGACTGTGTGACAGGCTCCAATGCACATCTCTGAGTTGCCACAGAACACTGGCTACAGAAACATAAACCTTTTCATTCAAACTATTTCATTCAAACCAGTAGTAGGGTAGAATCAAGGTCTTTCAATTTTATCTCAAGTTTCTGGGTCATATTCTCAAGTGATCTCATTATAAAGTGGACAAAATTGCTTTCTTTGCTGGTGGATCTGTTCATTCACGAAGTTAGGAAAGAAAATCAGTCATGAAGAGTTTAGAGATAGGGCCGTCTGGGCAGCCTACCCAGTTGGTTGGGTATCTGACTTTTGATTTGGGCTGGGGTCCTAATCTCAGGGTGGTGAGATGGAGCCCTGTGTTGGGCTCTGCCCTCTGAGGGCAGTCTGCTTGGGATTCTCTTTCTCCTTCTCCCTCTGTCCCTCCCCCTGACTCACGCACACTCTTGCTCTCTAAAATAAATAAATCTTAAAAAAAAAAGAAGAGAGGTATGATTCCCTACAATAACTGGGATAGGAACACATCTCACTACAATTTACTATGGATGAAATTCAAATCAGAACAAGGAAATATGAGAGAAACAGAATATATCCAACATTAAAATTATTGCTGTTTCTAAAGCTAATAACAGCACAAGACTTGACTTCAGATATGACTCTTATGTACAATGGCGGTGTGACAACAGCCTTAGAACTTAAGTACCCACAGTTTCTGGGCCTTTCTCCTCTTCTTTCTCTTTTTCTGTGCTCTCCTCTGTCTGGGTCTCAATCTTAGAACCACCACTGGCTTTCTTTTCAAAATATAAAACTCTGAAAAATACAGAATATGTTAAAGTTACTTTCTCTTTGGCTTTAAGAGGAATAACAATTGCAGAAACACTAAAAAGAACATTGTCTGAAATTTGGATAAAGGATCAAGGGCTTCAAAATCTCTCTACATTTACTCTATTAACCTTTCTGGGCTTAGCTTTTCATCCTAAAATTGGCTAGACAGGAGTTAAAGCATGAATTCATGCAGAGGCAAAAGATGGGCATAAATCATCACAAACACTGAAAAACACTGCCTCTTTCTGTGTATTCAGTAATACACAGAAATATTTTTAAAATCTGTCTTTGTGTGTATGTACCTGCATGCATGTGTGTTACATGAGTGTGTCCCTTTATAAGGATTCAGCAGAGAAAGGAAAAATAGACAAAAAGTACCAACATTCTTATACTGAATAATAACCACCTGAAGGCCAGCCCAACAGAAATGCAAATGAAAGAAGAGATTTCTAGTTAAAAACGGTGAACTGAATATATTTTTCTCCCACCTAGATGCCACCAAAATGACTTTTAAAAAGCCATATACAGGGGCACCTGGGTGACTCAGTGGTTGAGCATCTGCCCTTGGCTCAGGTCATGATCCCAGGGCCCAGGGGTTGAGTCCCCCATCTGGCTCCCTACAGGGAGCCTTCTGCTCCCTCTGCCTATGTCTCTGCCTCTCTCTCTGTCTCTCATGAATAAATAAATGAAATCTTAAAAAAAAAAAAAAAAGCCATAACATACAAGAACAAAGAGAAAGGGAGAGAAAATAACAGCAAGATTTAGGGGGCATGGCTATGAATGAATTGATTTGGCAGCCCAGTAAGGCTAGGTCTGAAGCCATAGCAGGGAAAGCCAAGATATAATCCAATTGACATTATGGTGACCCGAAGGCTCAGGAGTCAGTGACATCAGATTCCTCTGGACACGGGGACAAAGGTGGAGCCTGTTTAAGAGGGACTAGAAGGGGGCAGCCCCAGTGGCCCAGTGGTTTAGTGCTGCCTTCAGCCTGGGGTGTGATCCTGGAGACCCGGGATTGAGTCCCACATCAGGCTCCCTGCATGGAGCCTGCTTCCCCCTCTGCCTGTTTCTCTGCCTCTCTCTCTCTCTCTCTCTATCTATCTATCTCTCTGTATCTGTCATGAATAAATAAATAAAATCTTAAAAAAAAAAGAGAGGAACTAGAAAGGGTGCTCAGTCAGTTGGGCATCTGGGTAGCTCAGTCAGTTGGGCATCTGACTCTTGATGTCAGGGTGGTGAGTTGAGGCACCATGTTGGGCTCCAAGCTGGGTGTGGAGCCTACAATGAAAGAATATCACAAAATAAAAGGTTTCTGGGTTGAGATGTTAGAGATGAGAAGTGGGTTCTTCCATAAGGGGAACTGACACACAGTTACACACAGAACACTAAGACCTTCACCCACCTTTTTCTACTCATCTCAAGAACTTCAACATCTTCCAGGCAGGAGGCTGGAAGAGTCTCCTCTGTAGTATGTAACCAGGATAAGGGAAAAGATTTAAATTTTTTAAAGAAATAATTAATTAATTTATTCATTCATTCATTTAAAGATTTTATTTATTTTTTCATGAGAGACACAGAGAGAAAGGCAGAGACACAGGCAGAGGGAGAGGTAGACTCTCTGTGGGGAGCCTGATGCGGGACTTGAACCCAGGATCCTGGGATCACGACTTGAGCCAAAGGCAGATGCTCAACCACAGAGCCACCCAAATGCCCCAAGATTTAAAATTCCTGATGTGGGGCTTCCCCAAGGAAACCTCCCAGCCAGATCTCCTTAGATGTGCTCAGCTTCTAACACCTTATAATTCTGCTAAATCTGGTCAAACAGCCAAGATTGCCAGACACTTAAGGAAAATATTAATATGAAACAGAAAAAGTAACTTACTGAAAATAGAAAATGCCAGTGGAGGGAAAAAGTCAAAATAGTATCACTAATATCCTTAGAGATAGGAGGAAACATTATAACCACAAAAAGTAGAACACAGTAAAAAGGAACATTCAAAGGTTCTCGCTTGCAAAAATCAGAAGATCAAAGTTGGTCAAATCTAGCAGAAGGGGAAAAAAGAGAGAGATAAAAGGAACAAGGAGCTAAGAAAATTAGAAGAGATCCAATTCAAAATACTAATAATGCCAGAAAGAGAGAACAAAGAAAACTGAGGGTAAGAGATTATCACTAAATTAATTCAAGATCATGTTTCAAGAACTGAAGGACATGAGTTTGCAGAACGAAAAGCCCAAGTGTGTCCAGAATAAACAGATGAAAAACGGGCTCAAACCAAAGCACATGAGAAGTCTCATTCCCAAAGATGAAGAACCAGGATGGCAGTGGGTCTCTCAGCATTAAGACCAGAAGCTGGGACACAATGAAGCAATGTTATTGAAACGTGGAGGTAAAATCTTATCCAATTACAGAATTTTATACCCAGCCAAACTATCCATGAAGTATAAAGGCAGGAGAGATTTTCAGATATACAGGTCTCAGAAAATATACTGCCCATATGTTCTTTTTCAGTAAGTTAGTGGAAATGTAGTGAACTGTGTTTGAAAAAAAAAAACACAAAAAAACATTCAAAAAAGAGTAGGAAAGACAATGGATTCAGGAAACAGGTGATGGAACACAAGACAGTGAAGGAATTCCTTAGGGTGAAGGTAGAGGGAGATGCCAAGATGATACCATGTGGCAGGACCTAGAAAGCAAGTAGGTCAGACACCAGAGAGAATACCACTAGACTCCTAACATGTCTGAATGTAACTGAGCAATTTCTCCATTGGGGAAGAGCATGGAGAAACCATGCAAATTTTAAAGATGTAATTATGCATAGAAGTAAAAAAAAAAGTTCCATAAGAAAAGGAAAAGTGTTCAAGGCACAGAGTTCAACTGAGTACTCTGTGTGTGCCTAATAACGTAAACACTGGGTAGTTATCTAACTGAATTTCAATATAGCCAATTTTGGAAATGGAACAGGTAAGCTGGGTCCAGGAGCATCTGTGGTATGTGAGTTCAGCTAATTGTGTGTTACAATTCAGTAGGATTTAAGTCTGGTGCATGGAGGTAATTTAAGTCTGGTGCATGGAGGTAAGTATCAAAATAGCTAGAGCCATTGCAAAGTGCCAGACCTAGCTGGTGCACAGGCATTGTTTCAGGCTAAGGCAGGCTAACTGGTGCACAGGCACTGTTTCATTAAGACAGGCTTAAATGGGTTAAGAGCCAGCTGCGGCAGGGTTGATAGATGAGCCTTTTTCATGTCACTCAAGCATGACCTAGGGTTCTGATCTACATTTGAATGATCATTTATTTTACTTTCCTAGGGCAAATTTTCATCTTGGACTGACTGTCTCTGCTACCTCTTGATTCTCTTGCTATGCACTTTCCCCCTCTTTACTTGCTATCAGTTCAAATTTGTTTAGAAAATGCAAATTACATGAAATACTAACCCTGGAAAACAATGAGAAAAAAACCTCAATCTATGATCCCTTTTCCCCACAAGTCTCCTAAAAGTTATCAGAATAAATTTTATACTGTCTATACCCATTTGTTGTGATTCATGAAAATAGTTGAAGACTCACTTGTCTGAGAGAGAGACATGTTGGGTCTTAAAATACATTTTCATTGTATCCTATACAGCCTGGAAAGCAAGCCAAGTTGTCCAGGTATCAGGGGTTTAATTTCTTGGTTTCGGGCCTATCTCAGCAAGGGAGAAATCACCATTCTGGTACCCACCCAGAGAACATGAAGTCTTGTTAACTACTGTTGACTTGCCAGTTACCAAATACTGAGAGAAGGCTGGCTTACAGAGTAGAAATTTAATACTATTGAGAAAGGGACCCTTTACAGGTGCTTAAGGTGGGAGAATAAACAGAGCCATCTCAAAGGCATGCCTGACTTCCTAGTGCTATCTGAAGAGCTATAGCTGCAGAGAGAAGGCTATAATTATTCTGAAAGTAGGAATTACATACATCATATGAAGGAGGTATAATTAGCAAATTCCTAAGTTGACACTTTCATCATGAAAGCTAATAATGTTGTCTAAGTATGCATGAACTACTGGCTAAACTTGACTTCTGAGAATGGTGGATAGAACACAGGTGGAGTAAAGGTGCTCACAGAATACAAACATGATTACCTCCATGCACCAGACTTAAATTACCTCCATGCACCAGACTTAAATCCTACTGAATTGTAACACACAATTAGCTGAACTCACATACCACAGATGCTCCTGGACCCAGCTTACCTGTTCCATTTCCAAAATTGGCTATATTGAAATTCAGTTAGATAACTACCCAGTGTTTACGTTATTAGGCACACACAGGGAGTACTCAGTTGAACTCTGTGCCTTGAACACTTTTCCTTTTCTTATGGAACTTTTTTTTTTACTTCTATGCATAATTACATCTTTAAAATTTGCATGGTTTCTCCATGCTCTTCCCCAATGGAGAAATTGCTCAGTTACATTCAGACATGTTAGGAGTCTAGTGGTATTCTCTCTGGTGTCTGACCTACTTGCTTTCTAGGTCCTGCCACATGGTATCATCTTGGCATCTCCCTCTACCTTCATACAAACATGCCGATTATTCATAGGTAGTAATGGTCTTCTTCAAAGTGGAACATCTTCTCTTTAAAAACCAGTTGTGGTAATTAAGGTGTAAAAAGGGTGCTTTTATTTACCTTACCATCTATCTATGCATGTTACTATATTTCGGGATTTGTCTAAAAGATAGGATGAATATTTTGCTCTATTAGAATACATGGCCCTAGTCTCCTAGAAGTCAACCTTTGAAATTTTCTAAGGGACAACAGTAGGATATGATGTAAACCCCTAGGATTGAACAGCCAGCATGCCCTCTGTAGCTTTTGAAACAAGCTATCAAATAAGTTATTGGACCACTGCTGATGTGTCTTCCAGGTTAACCTCATCTGAATAAATAACTTATGTTTCATATTTTAGGAAAAGATCTTTTTATAGTTAAAAATTTTAACTGCTTCAGGTGCCTGGGTGGCTCAGTTAAACATCTGACTCTTGGTTTTGGCTCAAGTCATGATCTTGAGACACTCTCTCTCTTGCCCTATGCCCCCACCCCCAATAAAGAAATCTTAAAAAAAAATCTAAGTTGCTTCAGTTAGAAAGTGCTAATTCTTACAGTGCTATAATTTTAAGATTAACAAGCCATTTATAATGTCTGAGAGAATTAATTATGTCATAGTATATTTATGATTAAATGTTGCAATCACGGGAACCCTATTGCATAACCTTTCCCATGTCTTACATGGTTTAGCATTTTGCATTTCTTTTTTTTTTTTGCATTTTGCATTTCTAAAAAGTGCATTTGCACATAAGAATTCATTGACTTCACAACTCTATAACACAGATGAATTTTACTCCAAAGTAAGTGCATATGTGTATACACGTATACCACATTCTATTAGGCCAGTATTTCCCTTCTACCAAAACCAAAGACATCACAAGGCAAGAAAACTATGGATTGATACCCTTTATGAATAAAGATGTAAAAATCCTTAACAAAATTCTAGCAACCCAAACTAGCAACATATAGAAAGGATTATACATCATGACCAAATGGGATTTACCCATGAATGAAAGGCTGGTTTAACATATGAAAATCAATAAGTGAAATACATCATATTAATAGAAGTTTAAAAAACCCACGTAATCATCCCCATAGACATGGAAAAAGTGTTCCACAAAATTCAAAACCTGTCATGATAAAAAGTGCAACAAACTAGAAATTGATGGGAGCTTCTCAACCTGATAAAAGCATCTATGAAACCTTACAGCTAATATATACTTCGTAAAAGCACTTTCCCCCTAAGATCAGGAACAAAACAACCATGTTGTATTTAACATTTCTCCACTTGTATTTAACATTGTGTTAGAGGTTCTAGCCAGGGAAATCATGCAAGAAAAAGAAATACAAGGTACCCTTGTTGGTAAGAAAGAAGTAATACTTTCTCTTTGAGTATGATGTGACCTTATATAAAGAAAATGCAAAGGAATCCACTGAAAAAACTATTAGTGCTGATAAATGATTCTAGCAAGGTTTCAGGCTATAGGATCAATGTACAATATATAAAAAAGTTGTGATATTTCTATACACAAGCAAAGAATATTCCAAAAATGAAATTAAGGAAAAAAGTTGTGTATTTCTGTACACAAGCAAAGAATACTCCAAAAATGAAATTAAGGAAACAATTTCATGTATAACAGCACTAAAAAGGCTAGAATACATAGTAACTAATTTTGAAAAGTAGCTTAAGGCCTGTATACTGAAAATGACAAAACATCATTGAAATACATTACAGATGACCTAAATAAATCTATGCGTTATCTTCTATGGATCAATTGATTTCATATTATTAAGATGGCAATGCTCCCCAAACTGAACTCCAGATTCAATGCAATCCCTAACAAAATCTCAGCTGGTTCCCCCCACCCCCAGAAATTAGCAAACTTATCCTAAGATTTATACAGAAAAACAAGAAACCCAGGATAGCCAAAATGATCTTTCAAGGTTGGAGAACTCATACTTCCTGATTTCAAAATTTACTACAAAACAGTAGTAATTGAAATAGTGTAGTATTAGCAAAGGATAGACATATACATTAAAGGAATAAAATTGAAGGTTTAGATATTAATCTTTACATTTACGACCAACTGATTTCCACCAAGGGTGTCATGACAGTTCAGTGAGGGAAAGAATGGTCTTTTCAATAAATGGTATTAGTGCTGCTGGATATCCACAGACAAAAGAATGAAGTTGGACCCCTATCTCACATCATACACACAAACTCAAAATAGATCAGAGCCCTAAATGTAAGAGCTAAAATGAAAAAGCTCTTAAGAGAAAATATAGGAGTGAATCTTTGTGACCCTGGATTAGTCAATGGTTCATTAGAAAAAACACTAAAAGCACAAGTGACAAAAGAAAAATAGATAAGTGGACTACATCCAAAAAAACTTTTTGTGCTGTCAATGATAGCATCCAAGAGGTAAAGAGGCAATCCACAGAACGGGAGAAAGTATTTACAAGTCATATACCTCATAAAGGATTTGCATCTAGAATAGATAATGAACTCTTATGACTTAGTAATGAAAAGGAAATCCAACTTTTTTAAATAGGCAAGGGACTTCAATAGATATTTCTTTTCTTTTATAGATATTTCTTCATAGAAGATCTATAAGTGACCTACATGAAAAGATGCTCAACATTATCAGTCACTAGGAAAATGAAATCAGAATCGCAATGAGGTACCACTCTAACTCCATGAGGATGGCTATAATCAAGAAGACAATTACAAGGGTTAAGAAGGATGTAGAGGAAAGTAGGACCCTCATATGTTTCTGGTAGAAACATAAAGCGGCGCAGTCACTGTGGAAAACAGCTTGGTAGTTCCTCAAACTATCAAACACACAGTTGCCAATGACCCAGTAATCCCACTCCTGGGTAGATGCCCCCAGGGGATTAAAAAAAATGTCCACACAAAAAACTGCATGAATGTTCAGAAGTAATATTAAGTGGGAACCAAAATGTTCACAAAATGATGAATAAACAAGATGCTGACTAGTCACACAATGGTCTATTACTTTGCAATGAAAAAGGAACTGAAGAACTGATACAATGCTACAACATAGATGAACTCTGAACACATGACGCTAAATAAAGTCAACCACAAAAGACCACATATTAAATGGTTCCATTTATATGAAGTCTTGAGAAAAGGCAAATCTTGGAGACAGAGAACTGATTACTGGGAAGAATGAGGAATCAGTGCCAATAGGTCCTGGGTTTCTTATCTGGAGGAAAAAATGTTCCAAAATTATCATGTGGTAATGGCTGCAAACCTGTGAATATTCTATACACAAATGGATGGATTATTTGGTGTCTTAATTCTATTTCAACAAAACCGTTTAAAAAAAAAGCAATGTATGCATACTTTAGAGTTACCTATTTCATACCTTTCTTTGGCTTCCTTGAGTGCAGTTTTAAGCCTCTCCACCTTCTGGTTTTCCTCCCTTAGACAAAGCAGGAGCTGGCTCACAGTTAATTTCTCAAATTCCAAATAATTCCTTGCACCTTCTGTAGATTTGTTCCTACATCAAGAACAGTATAAAGATTAACAGGTTTTCATCAGAAAACACCAATGTCAAAGTGTCTAAGAATGTAACAGGAACCAACATAAAGGAACTTCTTTCCAGAACACTCTCCAAATAATTCTCATTTACAGACCAAACGCAGTTGGCCCTGTGACCACTGGGGCCATACTCCTCTGTGCTTTCCAAGAAAGGAGTGGGGGCTCTCGGGTAGGCTCACTTTGCATGCGCACGCTCACTTTCTCCAAATAGCCAGTGTGCCCATAACATTAGAACCCAGTACCCATGAGAATGGTGGAGCAGAGGTGGCCCTGGTTTCTTGTGCCCGGCCTTCCTACAGAAGAGGAAAGTCACACAAAGTCTACGAGCAGGCGTGCAGCCTGGCGACATGCGGACCACCAGCCTTTCTCTAACTTGATATTCTCAAGTTAGGAGAAGAAAATAGTGTTTGTTTTTGATTTCATGTAATTACAGCAGAGAAATATAGGCACTGTTGATAATGTACAATATTTTCCTTGACTTTGAAATCTGATTACA
The DNA here is from genome assembly GCF_003254725.2 of Canis lupus dingo. Taxonomy (NCBI): domain Eukaryota; kingdom Metazoa; phylum Chordata; class Mammalia; order Carnivora; family Canidae; genus Canis; species Canis lupus. The sequence continues at coordinate 21,932,811 of NC_064244.1, forward strand.
TCAAGAAGCTGTTGGATGATAAACAAAACCAGGACCACCGGTGCAGTAACTACACTTCCCGGGTGACTGCACCGATGCTCATGGCACCTACTCCAGTTCACACCTCTTATAAACAGCCGGGATTAAATCCCAGTTCCAGACTCTGAACTCCATACCCAGAAATCAATCTCTGCCTCCTTAATATATTTTCAAATGAGGTAAGGAAGCTGTTATTAAAACATAACTGTGGCTCAGGGCACCTGGTTGGCTCATTTGGAGGGGCGTGGGACTCTTGATCGTGAGTTCAAGCCCCACGCTAAGTGTAGAGATCACTTAAAAATAAAACCTTAGAGAAAAAAAAAACAAACCTGTGGCTTAAAAGAGGAAGTGGTTTTGGCAGGTTGATATAAATGACGAGGAAGTGGCTTGGAAATTTCAAACAGGGCTTTCTTCCTTCCCACCACTTCCAGGAAAGTCTTTCGATATTAAAAAAGCAATACAGGGGAAAAGCTGAGGAACTGCTAACTAAGCTAGGGAGTAACTTTCATTTATACCAACTGCCCTGTTTGATGATAGAATACTAACACTTATTTTCTCCCTGATGCAAGGGCTTGGGAGCATAAGTGGGGAAAAAAAAACTAGCCCATTTTCATGTTTTATAAGAACATTCGTCAAGTTATAGAAAAAAAGATACTAAAAGCCTTAGAAAAGATTCCTAGAGAAATTCTCTGGTAACTGTCTCTTTCAAATAGACTAATACAACAGTAACCTGCTTACATGGGATGAGTCAATAGCCTGCAATGGGGAGAGGCTCAAATGCCCAGCTCCTTTGCCATCTCTTCCTCCAAGCCCCTCTGCCATTTAAGATGTATGCTACGTAATATCTACTGGGAACAGGTCAACTTGAGACGCCACGGGTAAGACATCTGGCCACTGGGTAAGGCGGTGACTCAGAACACTCGCAGTCCTCACTAGAGATTACTCAGTATCAGTCACCTGGGCTTATCCTTGGGAATGAACAGGGAAGACAAAATGATAACATCCCACTTATCGAGCTGGACAGCCTGGTCCAGGTCAAATTGTGCTGATAAACAAATCAGGAAGCAGGAGTCTTTTGATGAAGGACAAGTTTGTCTTCACTTCTCATCTTATGGCAGATGAAATGCCTCTCAACAGAGTGGTGAGGGTTGTTAGCCCACAAAGGCATCACACATAGTGTTTATTCTCTGCCAGTTTGGGCTGCAACACCAAATCACATTCAAACCGACATTCTTAAAAGGCATAAATTAGTAAGAATCAACTTGTGCAGCCAAGATGTTTGACCTCCCAGTGGCGAGCTGCAAGTGACAAGACTGCCCGAGGGTGTCTCCGACGGCCCTAGCCCTTCTTCACATACGTGTCAACGGAATCAGTTCTCGTGGGACCAGGACTTGTCCTGATTTCTCTCACTGCCACATCTGCTTCTCCTTCCTGTAAAGGCAGAAATGAAAGTGCTTTAACATGATAATGTCTCCAAGACAAATTATGAAAGAGAAAAAGGCAAAAGATCAAGAATTTGATGACCTGCAACCCAAGGAACCTACCAACATTTAAATGCGAGATGTTTAACCAAGGTCAAGGAAATGGAATGGAAATCTACCCTTCTTCCCTCACCCTGCACACCCTGTCAGGATTATAAATATCTAGGCCAAGGTGTGAAGATTGGTGTCTCATCCAGAATAGTCAACCTGACCCCAAACACATGAAAGCTTATCTCCTCCCTCTCCTTGGCAGGTCCCTTCTCTCTCAAGTTAAGGTCATATAGAGCTAGTGACAACTCCACACGCCTTCCCTGTACAGGCCTTTAAAATGCAAAATGTCAGAACTTGCTGAAGCAATGCTGAAAAAGAGGCTGTTTTCTGTGGGCAAAGCTCTCAAAGCACAAAGTTGGCTCCTATCAGAAATGTGAACACATCGTGGGCCACTTAAGGAACAAGAAGTCTAAGACCAGTTAAATGATTTGAAAGACACTTATATTTTAATGAGCTAGCAGGAAAATCTTCCAAAAATGCACAAAGATGGTTCTAGATAATTCTGAATGTGTACATTCTTCCTAAATCTTGGGCAATGTTTTCTAGTTCACAGAAGCCAGGCAAGAAAAGCATGTTTACGCTAAAAATAACTGTCAGTCATCAGATCAGTGAAGCAGCATATTATGCTAACTGTGCACCTCAAAGGAAGAAGCCTCATTTGGAAACTTCTCATCTGTTCTTTGGCCTCCTTGAATTTTGCCAGTTATTTGCAAAAGGTAAAAGCTATTTGATCAAACTTGTGTTTCATCATCTTTGGTTGTCTACAGAAGTGTGCTTTCCATCTGGTATTTCAATTCTCCTGATTTCAACTGCTTTGAAGACACCCAAAGATTTATTAGGGGGCATGGGGAGCCGAGGTATTAAGTGCCCTTTCCCCAGGCTGTTACTCTTTAGTGCAGCAAACGAACTGGAAGGCAAAGGAAGTCATACGCTAATAATTCCAACACACCCAGGAGTTTGGCTTTTTACAAGCTCCCCAGATATTATCTACAAGGTACATGCTTCTTTCTCAGAGGCGCTATCTCTTTTCCTATGTCAGATGTGCAGTTTGACAAAGCTAAAATGCCACAGTGTGTATCACAGAAGGTCTAATCCTTGTTTTTCTCCCTCACTATTCATGTAGCGACCATCACCTAGCTGCCCTGCTCTTCATTTAGCGGGACCACCCACACACCCAGACTCGGTCACAACAGATGCTACTCATGCGCTCAAGAATGGCCCAGCGCACACCACGTCACTGATCTCACTTCAGTTTTGGTTTCACCAAAATGTGTCAGATGCCGTGGGCTCCCAACTCTGCTCCCGGAGGTGCCCGGGCAGCTGCTGTCAGAAGCGGGGGCAAAGCCAAGGTGGACCCTCAATCACAACCCCAGCGGTTCTGCTCACTCTTTTCTCCACTTCTTGTTTTTAATAAACTGAGGTTCCTTGTAAGGCTGGTCTGAAAAAAGGGTTCTATTATTAACAAGTGTCTTAAAGGGCAGCCCCAGTGGTGCAGCGGTTTAGTGCTGCCTGCAGCCCAGGGTGTGATCCTGGAGACATGGGATCGAGTCCCACGTTAGGCTCCCTGCATAGAGCCTGCTTCTCCCTCTGCCTTTGTCTCTAAATCTCTCTCTCTCTCTGTGTCTCTCATGAATAAATAAATAAAATCTTAAATAAAAAATCTTTAAAAAAAACTGTCTAAAAGTCAGTTCACTGCACTTGCTCAGGATTCTGCTCATCTAAGTGCAATGCCAGACACAGCTGAGGACCTGGTCTGAAAAAGTTTATGTTTTCTGTTTTTTTTTTAAGATTTTATTTATTCATGAGAGAGAGAGAGAGAGAGAGAGAGAGAGAGGCAGAGACACAGGCAGAGGGAGAAGCAGGCTCCATGCAGGGAGCCCGATGTGGGACCCGATCCTGGGTCTCCAGGATCACGCCCTGGGCTGAAGGCGGCACCACCCGGGCTGCCCTCTTTTGTTTTTTAGGTCAGACATAAAATGTCTAATTTGCCAGGACCTATGGGAAGGAAAAAGAAACTATCTCTTTTGTCATAAAAGGTAATCAACTGTCTTCCATTTCAGCCATGATAAACCTCACGAGAATTATATTACACTATTTTTTTGGGAGACAGAGGGAGAGAGTGCTTATGTTTGCGCGTGAGCAGGGGTAAGGACAGAGGGGGCGAGAGAATGCCAAGCAGGCTCCACACTCCAAGCAGGATCTCATGACCCTGAGATCAGGACCTGAGCTGAAATCAGGAGTTGGATGGACATTTAACTGACTGAGCCACCCAGGTGCCCCAGGATTATGTGCTACTTAAAAACAAGAGCCAATTTATCTTGGCGATGTTGATGTTGAAACTTCTCCACTTTTTGGCTTCCATGTGTTGAAGAGACATAGAGTGTAATCTAGGTGTCTAGGTGAGGTTCTGTAATTTGCTTAAAACTGAATCAAAGCTGGGACACTCACAGCTATCCTGATTTCCACAAAGGAGTCTTCCGAGGGGCCGCCTGAGTTCAGCTTGAGCTGGAGTTCAGACACAATCCCCAGCAGATCGGCCTTTTCAGCTTGAAGATAGGCCACCTGGGTCTTCAGCTGTTCCACTTCCTGGTCTGCTTCTGCCTTGGGGGCTTTGAGGTCCCCAGCCGGGTCCTGGAAATGACAAAAAGAAAGTGAATCAAACTCACACCTGGCCATCACACTCAAGTGTCCCCACACCCACTGGCAAGGCAACAATGCCTTATGGTAGACAATTCTAGCCTTTTCTTGGAGATCTATATTGATACATCAATTCTAATGGAAAATTTTACATTATTTTATTATAGCCAAACAATAGAAAGTTAAAATAACCTCATGCCAAGAAAGAGAAGCTTCCTCAGCCCACAGAATAATCTGATAGGAAAATGACCAATCGGACTTTGTCAATGGTAGACTGTTAAACTGTAGTCCAAAATGTCAAAAAGGACAAAAAGCTACCAGAATCAACCTCTTGCCTTTTCTTCCTCTCCCACAGATGCAGACCCAACCCTACTCTCCCCATACTTATCATGGACAATCAGAAGCCAAAGGACCAAAATATTTCATTACTTGATACATGAATGGCAAAAGACCATGAAAAGTCCAAAATTCTCTCAGGCATGCAAGCTGGTGGCTATCATACTCTATGATGGTGTTTTTAGGTTGCTAAAAGTAACCCTGGGGAGAATAAGAAAACTGAACATTCAGAGGGTGCTACCAAAGGTAAAAAAATTAACTTTCAGCCTATATAAACATTGGTAAGTATTCATATTTTACTAACACCAGTATGTATTGTGTTCCTCATTACAATTATTGCACATGACAAAGTTGTCAGAGATGGACCCTGTTTACATGAAGTGTTTTCACTCCGGGGTAGAGTAAACAGATTCCAGTCTACACCCTGCTAATCCCTGTGTGTGTTGCCTTGAGAAGATTCACTTAATGTCTTGGGCTTGGTTTTCTTGAGTTAGGAAGATGAGGTGCTACATGGTCTCTGTGGTACCTTCCAGCTGTGACCTACTAGGCAGGCCTCTCTGATTTCCTCCTCAGGAAACTGTCACTGCTTTTCTGGGCATGGTGCCGCCAGAAATATATACTTGAGATTATCAGAGAATGACAACACTTCAGAAAACTCTCTCACACACACACCCATGCCTGTGATAGATTTCCTAAGGAACTGCAAACAGACCCAAAGGCTGGGAGCAAAACCAAGAAAGCACCAGAGAGGACATGCATAAACCAGCTGGTCCATGAACATTTAAAACCTGGAAGGAAAGGTATTAACATGTATCATGGGAGCACCCCTCACACCAGTGAGATCGTGCTCTTCCTTTACTGGGAGTGTTCTCTTGCCAGGAAACCACTATGGGCCTGAGAGAAAAGAACTCTTTGTGAGGCTGAAGAGGTAGGTGTGCAGCAAAAGGTTATCAGCCTCTGCATCCTCTCTAGGTAATGACTCATCTGAAAGAAATGTAAATGTGAAGGGGGTGGGGGAGATCAAAGAAGAGGTGCTTAGCCTGGAAATAGGAAGCAAGTGGGTAAGGGAAAGGCCATGCTTTTTTTAGGAATCTTTGCATTTTCTTACTGGACCCCTTTGAGGACATTTTATGGAATTTTTTTTCTCTTCTTTTTAAAGGGTGAGTGAGCATGTCAGCGAGGGTAGGGAGGAGCAGAGGGAGAGAGAGAGAATCCCAAGCAGGCTCCCTACCCAGTGCAGAGCCTGACGTAGGTCTTGATCTCACGACATTGAGATCACGATCTAAGCCGAAATCAAGAGTTGGATGTCCAACCAACTGAGCCACCCAGGTGGTCCAGAATGGATTTTTAAAACCACCCTGGTATAAGAGTAGGAAACAGAGTTTTAAGCAAGTGTCCAAGGACCAGGGATATAAGATGATCCTAGAATTGCAGACTTGTCAGGTTTTGTTTTTTTGCAATGGTAAGGATCCCTTCACCATTGTTTGGAAATTCTGAATCTACTTGATTGGCCATAAAACAATTCACAAAATAACATTTTAAATCTCTCTTCATTTTACTACTTGAGACTCTTTCCATTCCCTTCTTAAACTAGAAGTCACACGTTTTAATCTCTCTGATCAACCTCAACTCCACTATTTGTTACTGTCTTTTCCACTTTTGAGTGCCGGCCATTGATTTTCATGCAACACAATGGCTCTCCTTCTTGTGTACTTGTATCATGTCTTCATCTTGCTGTCCGGGAAATCCGCCCAGACTAACATGCCATTTTAGAATCCTAGAGGAAACATCCATCTAATGACCGCTGCCTAGCAATTGGTACAATTAAAAGTTAAAAAGTTCTCTCTACAGATGCTTATAATGTATAATTCTGTGAAATGGGAAAGAACCATTAAAACCTCAGCCTTACCCTAAGGATCAGAAGGCAGATCTCCAAAAGAAATTCCCTAATCCCTTCGTTGTGTGGCATAGAACACATGAGAGGCCCTAGTGGCTGGAGGGGAATCCCTGGAGGAACAGCAGCAAGGATGGACAGCAAGAGTGAGACAAGTCAGAGGCTTTGAGAGCTTTAAGTCAGGAAGATGAGAGCCTCGATTTTACAAATCACCTCAACCGGTCCATGAAATAAAAATTAAAGAGACAGGGAGGTAATAGGCAGGCCTGGAAGGCACATTTAAGGGGGAGAAAGCTGATGACCAAGGGTTTTAAAGACCCATAAATATCTCTTTGTCCAAGCACCCATACCTCTGTCCCAAGGACTCACTTCTGAGTCCTGCTTTTGCTTATGGCTTGTTTCACCTGATCTTCTGCATTGAAAGAAGTTGTCTAGAGCTCTAGCTTCTGTTCTCAACTTCTTCTAATACTAGGACTTTTTCAGAAAACCCATAGGCAGACTATTTCAAGCAGACAAACTGCTTCCGGAAGGCTCCTCAATATGACAGGCCCCACCAGGCTGATGACAACTGTCAGTTCACATCCCCAAAGCCAAAAGAGGAAAACAGTGTAAGATATTTTCTTCCAGGGAGCAGAAAATTATTCATACATCCTAGGTCCTATCTTGAAAATATTTAGATACTAAGAGATTTCCCCCAAAGAAGTGACTTAGTGTTCTTTGAAGTGTAAGACAAGTTGAAGCATCAGATGTGATAAATCTAATCAACAATGAGTCATTTCCTATACAAATGTAAGTATATTAAAGCAGAATGTTCACATCATCCCATGAGCAGGGACTGATGAATAAAGCACTGACATAAACCACAATTTCTCTAAACAACTTTTCATTCTTCATGTTATTCTGTATCATCCCTTTTTTGTTATTTCTTCTTATTTTTCTTTGTTTGCATACATTACCCAAGAAATAAGAGATCAACAGGGTTCAAGGTATCTCAAGGAAAATCACTGATGTCTGGGATTCTATCCTTCAGGGGGCTGCTAAGTTCCAGGTTGGGAAGGAACGGCAGATGTGCACCCTAATGAACAATATCCAGTGAGCCTTAGAATATGGGCAGGTGGTTCACATGTGGGTTTTTTTTTTAAATTTTATTTATTTATTCATGAGAGACCAGAGACAGACACAGAGAGGCAGAGACACAGGCAGAGGGAGAAGCAGGCTCCATGCAGGGAGCCCGACATGGGACTCGATCCTGGGCCTCCAGGACCACACCCTGGGCTGAAGGTGGCACCAAACTGCTGAGCCACCTGGGCTGCCCTCACATGTGTTCTGATACATATTTTTTCACTGACATCTTTGACATCCACTCTTGGCTATGGGCACATTTCTCAGATTCTTTGGGTCAATGAAAATGTGACAACCTGATAGCCTCCTATCACAACATGACATATGTCACGCCATTTCTCAAAAACAGACGTAAAATGTAAAGGGAGGAATCTCTATTTTAGGCTTGGGAAAGGATAAGATCAGTAAGTAAAACTTCTGAGTAACAGACTTTTAAAATGTTATTTTATATCAGAGAAACTAGAAACTAACACTTGGATGGTTCTAGGCAGAGGTTTTCCTGCATCATCTATAATGAATACAAAATACTGATTGATGACTACAACCTTCTTTTGACTATAATCAATATGGTCAAAACTGTACAAATTTCCTTCCCCCAACAGAGATTGTACACGACCCTTGATATTGCAACCAGCCTTCTCAGCAAGAACAATTCTTTCAAGACGATGCAAAATACTCATCTAGCCTGAACCATGAAAGGTTTTGATCTAGAAGTCTAGACAAGTGAGATTACACTTTAAATATTAATCAAATCAAATCACAACTGATCAGTCTGCTCACCTTAAGAGACATCTCTGTTTTCCCTTTTAGTTTTTCAAGTTCTTCCTTCAATTTTTCATTCTCATGACTCAAAGCCATGAGGCGTTCTTTGGCTTCTTTGCTCTGTACCTCAAAATAAAGGCGTTCTTCCTTCTGCTTCTCTGTCCAGGCTGAAAGCTCCTCAAATCGCCCTTTCATCGCCTGATTATTTAGTTTCATGGCTTCTGCATGGGGTTCGGAATGAGATTGTCCTACATCAGTATCGATTTGATGAATCCAACCTCCAAGACCACCCTCACACATAGTTCTAAATCTAAAGACGCCATGCTTGGCCTGGACCCCAGGGTTGGCCAGAAAAAGACCAAGGTGGGTGGTTTTTGCTTCCAGATAGGACTAGGGGGTCTAGTGTCATTTCCAGTGCTTCAAAGACTCCAGAAAACAAAATGGGTTTGGATACCTCTACTACAGCACACATGCTAGAGGACTCATTTGAACACTAGTCCTGCCAGAGGCCATGGCCTGAGACAGAGGATGCCTTCTGTGAACTATTTAGGACTAACTCTGTAATAACAGTAGCCTTTCTTCCTGTTTCTTTCTAAATGGACTACATGTCATTATGCCATTTGCCTGAGGTATGCAAGTGCTTTTTATTCTTACCTGTATCTCAAACTGAACAATGGAAACAATTTTAGTCTTACCATAAGCTAAACTCTGCTCTTGCTCCTGCTAGTGAAACAGAGAGGAGGGAATGCAACAACAAGCCTTTTTGCAAAAATATTTCATTCACCAAGGCCCAGGGTGAATGAAGAAACATAGGGGCCAGGTGCTGCTCACCTTTGAGCTGATGGTTCTCAGTTAGGAGCTCCTTCATCTGCTGCAGCAGCTCCTCTGGAGTGAAGGTGTCCAGGTTTGGGTGAGCCAGATTGGGGGGTCCATTTCCTGTGGTTTCATTGGAGCTGTCCCCCTTTGCAGTCAGGCAGCTAAGTGGTTGGTGGGACATGGCAGTAGGACCTATGGAAATGTCACAACCTGAAAATAGAGCCATCTTTTCTCAGCAAGGGGTCTCCCTACAAGTCCCACAGATCCACTGGCAATTGCTCTTCAGTATTCCAAAAGCTGTCTATTTCCTCTCCAGTTGTATTTTGGACATTTTTGGTTCTTCCTTTTTTTCCCCCCCAAAGATTTTATTTATTTATTCATGAGAGACACAGAATGATAGAGGCAGAGACACAGGGCAGAGGGAGAAGCAGGCTCTCTGCAAGGAGGCTGATGTCCCTGGGATCATGATCTGAGCCCAAGGCAGACACTCAACCACTGAGCCACCCAGGTGCCCTGGTTCTTCCTTTTAAACAAAAAAAAGTGTATTTTAGCTTTAGTGTGTCTGTGGGTGTGGTGAGGGGCCACTAGATGGAGGAGGGAGAGAAGACAATGATATCATGAGACTTGGGAATCCAAGAGAGGAATTCAAGAAAGCTTCCATATATTCGTGCATGTGGGTAAAGGATCCTTAAATTGGTTTTCCTATGCAAATCTTTAAAGCTCAGCTCTTTTTATTTTGGCCGAAACTGTTGCAAAATCTCCATATTTTATCTCTTGTATTTTTGGCTAAGTGGAAAGGGAGAACAAACATATTTTGGATGCTTACTATGTGCTGAATCACCGCACCAGAAATGTCAGTTTCTAATCCTCACTAAAACCCAACTGGATAGTTATTTTCTAGGATATGGAGCTGAGTTCACAGAGGCTTTATAGCTCAGCCAAGGTCACTTAACAAGACATGCAACAATATTGGCAATATTGTTAATTAACAAGACCAAAACCCAGCCATGTAATACAATAAAGATGCTACTGAATATTTATGCTTCTGTATTTGATAATTCTGCAAGGCATACTAAAAAGACTAAGGTATCTTGCCCACTTACTGCATGTCCTGAGAATATTTTAAGCATACCACTTCATTTTGTACAGGGGTCAATGTGGATATAAATAAGATAGACAAGTGTATCCCAAATCCACTTAGTATGTGCTTCCACCTGGGCATACACAGGAATCTGATAACTGGTGACATGCTACAGGCAAATATTTTCTTTTTCTTTTCTGTGCTTCATGAAGATGATGATAAGCCTTGTCATGAAAGATGGAGAGAGATAAGTGCACTCTGATACATCACTGTATCATTAACATCTAAGAGTCATTCTTGCTGGCCATATATTAAGATGCAACCAAACACACAGGGTGTGGTGCTTCCTCCCCCCACCCCCCCAACTGGAAGCAACGCCTAAGGGTTCTCTGGAGGTCCCTGGACTCAAGAGCCTGGTGACTTGTTTTTGTTTTGTTCATTTTTTAAAAAGATTTTATTTGAGAGAGAGAGAGACAGAGCACGCACACACACAAGCTGGGGGAGGGGCAAAGAGGGAGAGACAGAAGCAGGCTGAGCAGGGAGCCCGATGGTGACCTGCTTTTGGTCTGAAGGAGCCTGCAGGCCATGAGAGACAGTACTACCATGGCTCTTCTCCCCAGAGCAGCCATCTGAAGAATGGCAGCCCCATGAAATGCTTTAATGAGGGTGGCAATCTTAGGAAGTGAAAAACACTGATGAGGCATATTATTCAACTATGAGCCTTAGAAGGTATCTGTTTCAGGTATTCTAATGCATTTAGAAAAGAGATTATGCTGAAGTGTGCTCTTAGCATTCAGTGGCTAGAAGAGACTGCTCCCCCCCCCCCCAATAATTTGTATAAAATAATTTAGACAAAAGTAATTTGGAGAAAGCCAGTTTCTGGCTTTCCATAAAATTCATTTTTGCACAGTATGATGTTAGAGCTAATATTCACAAACGTGGGTTTTTACTAAATAACAGGAATACTAAAGAGACCTACCCTGGCAGTGTGCCCCAACATTTATAGCAGCAGTGTCCACAACCGCCAAAATATGGAAAGAGCCCAGATGTCCACTGAAAGATGAATGCATGAAGAAGAGGTGGTATATATGTATATACAATGGAATACCACTTAGCCATAAAAAGAATGAAATCTTGCCATTTGCAACAATGTGGATGGAACTAGAGGGTATTATGTTAAGCGAGATCAGTCAGAAGAAGACAAATATATGATTTCACTCCTATGTGGAATTTAAGAAACAAAACAGATAAACATAGGGGGAAGGAAGGAAAAATAAGATAAAAACAGGGAGGGACACAAACCATAAGAGACCATTAGAGACTCTTAACTCTAGGGAACAAGCTGAGGGTTGCTAAAGGGGAGGTGGGTAGGAGAATGGGGTCAATGGGTGATGGGCTTCTTAATGAAGGGCACTTGATGGAATGAGCACTGGGTGTTTTTTTTCTTTTTTAAAATACTTTATTATTTGAGATAGAGGGAGCACAAGTGGAGGGGGAGTGGAAGAAGGAGAGGAAGAAGCAGGCTCCCTGCTCAGCGCTGGGGCCTGATCCCAGGACGCTGAGATCATGACCTGAGCTGAAGGCAGACACTTAACCCACTGAGCCACCAGGAGCCCCAGCACTGGGTGTTCTAGGCAGCTGATGAGTCACTAAATTCAACCTCCGACACAAATAATACACTACATGTTAACTAAATTGAGTTTAAACAAAAAAAAATTTTTTTTAAATCCTTACAATGTGGATCATTTACTTGTCAACATTCAATTTGCTTAGGTATTCAATGATTATAACACACGTTACAAAAGTAAATGGAAACATTCAATAGATGTTTTTTAAAAGAAGTTCCTAAGCAGTTCTCTACCAGTGTGTTTAGTTTCATTTTATTATATACACATTTCTCCTTAATGGTTTTTCCAAGAGAGAGGAAAAGGGAGAGATGGAGAGAAGAGAAAAGGGCAGGAGAGGGGAGAAAAGAAAGATTTTCTCTTGAAAATTATCCAGGTATTGTTCTTCGACTTTCCTTTGTACCTCCTTTAGACACAACCACAATAAAGTTAAAAATTGGTTCTACCAGTTATATCAGTGCTCCTACCTTTATCAGGTTGCCCAGATATTAGGAGGACAGAAGGGGCAAAAAAGCAGGGTTATGCTAAGGGGGACAGTAGAAAAAACAGAGTGCCTCAACTAAATGTGTGACCTCTTATGGTAATTTAGTGACTTGTCTAACAAATGATGATTCTTACATTTGCTTTCAGCTCAAAAAGCAAATGAAAAGTATTCTTGAGTTTCTAGGAAGGCCCAACCCTACCATCCAACACATACACCCCAGCACCATTATGGTCATGCCACCCTCTCTCACTAATACATATGCCTGTACTAATCATTGCCAACACTTTATTTTCCAGCACTGTGAGGAAAAATTATTTGGTAATTGAAATGTCAGAGTAATAAGAAGTTAACATATATGCCAAACATAAGCATGTAAATACTTACTACCAAATTTTTACCAAAAGCAATACATTTGATTTTTGGTGGCTCAAAAAGCATCCGATGATTTTAGGTATTTTGGGGGCATCATTATGAGTTACGAATACACTGCCTATGTGAAATATCTATTGGTAGAACACCCATCAGAGAAAGCTGTATTTTCTAAATCTTTAAACATCATTTTAAGCTATTTTCAATTGAACACAGAGATGTGTTATAAATTCTTTTTTTTTTAAATTTATTTATGATAGTCACACAGAGAGAGAGAGAGGCAGAGACACAGGCAGAGGGAGAAGCAGGCTCCATGCACCAGGAGCCCGACGTGGGATTCGATCCCGGGTCTCCAGGATCGCGCCCTGGGCCAAAGGCAGGCGCCAAACCGCTGCGCCACCCAGGGATCCCTGCATTATAAAATTCTTGCACACATCTTCAAAGGTTATAGAAATTGAAACTAAGTCATTTATTCCAAGGTTCTATCTGGTAACAGAATTTCTTTTTTCTTTTTTTAGTAACAGAATTTCTCATAAAAATCCAACTAATCTGGATCTGAAATGTGTCAGTGTTTTCTTTGTTCTTTTTTTTTTTTTTTTAATGTAAACTCTATTATGTCCAACATGGGGCTTGAATTTACCACCCCGAGATCAAGAGTCGCAAACTCTACCAACTGAGCCAGCCAGGCACTCCTGAAATGTGTCATTCCTAAGCTAAGGTGGTATTTAACTACAGAAGGGTGAATTAATTTAGCACAGGATTTGCCAAGATTTCACCAGTAAGGAAGAAGGCAAACCACCTGGAATGTGGAAGAGCAAAAGCAAAACCTCTTGGATTTTATTCTCAGATCTGTTTGAATTCTTAAATGTCAGTTTTACTTTCGCAAGTCAAGTAATTATATCAATGACCTGACTTTGTGGATGTGAGCATGAGCTTAAATCTTATTTCTGTGGTGGCCTTACAAATGATCCACTCCAACTTATTCGATGCAAAAATGTCTTATCTGGTCTCCACGGAAGATGGTCATATAGACCAGGCATGAAAGGCTTCAATGACAGAAGATATGAGCAATGACTAGCAGGCAACAGCCCGTTCGATTGGAGGACCACTACCATTGTCAGAAAGTCATTTTGTATCGAACAAAAATCTGCCTTATGCGGACTTCTACTCCCTGGACATTGGACCAACCAGCATAATACAAAGTAAGTCCAGGCCCTTACCTTGCTATGGCTGACGTTCCAAATTTGCTTAATAAGCATTCACAGGCTTAATCCGCACATGGATAAATTAATTTTAAACAGTGCAAACCTATTTCTTGATCAGAAACAATAAGTGGCTATTGGCAAATTCTGGTTTGGGATCATGAGAGGGCTGAGTAAGAACCCAAGATTGCATCAACTAAAATTATTATCATCCTGGAAAAAGAACTCAAAGTATGTATCCTATTAAGAGGAAAAGAACTCAAAGTATATATCCTTTTAAGAGGGTAAAAGAAGCTTCTACGCCAGAAATGGTATTCTGATTTGGTAATTCGCTAACATACAGAAAATGGAAATCGATTTAACCTTATCACATAATGCAGGAGCCTGGGAGTGTCTTGATGCTCCATTCGAGTCTGAGGGGTGACCGAGTGCTGGCACTTGCACCTCCCTCCCATCCCTGCCAGCTCAGGTCAGGCCCTTCTTGTCTTGTCTCAATTACAGCAATGCTGCACTCCGCAGAGTACAGGATTTTTGTCTCTTTTGTCCACCACTGTGTCCCCAGTACCTAGAATACTTGCTGAATAGCCTCCTACGTGGTCTGACTCACCTCTTTACACTGCAGTCCCACTACCACCACGGTTTCTTTCCCAGCAGGAAGTCACTCTCCTGCTTAAAACCCTTCCCATACAGGACAGAGTTCCAGCTCCCAAATGAGAAAAACATGGCCTTTCAGAGTCTGGCCCCCACTTACCCACTGGTATCATCTCCCATCACCATGCCACTCACACGCAAGGCATATGAAAGAGTTCACAGTTCCCTGATTTTTTCTGCTTCTCTGCCCTTGTCTCTGTTTTGTTCTCCCCTCTGCACAAAATGCCTGGCCACAGTTTTGCTCTGGCAAATACTCACCAGACAGTTTCACGTCCGGCTGAAATGCATGTCCTGTGTTAAAGTTCTTTCCTCTAAGTACCCAGTAGCACTTGGCTCTTTCTGCAAAGTCCTATAATCCTCCCATTCCAGTCTATCTTGCATCAAACTTCAGCAAAGGTCTCTATTTTATTTTTCCTTGTGAGCGGCACATAGCAGGCTCTCAGTAAATGTTCGTTGAAATGAAATGAAAATACAGCGTAACGAGGTATTTTAAGGTCTAGCAATTGTAAAACACTTTCTGCTCTGTAGGTGACAAAGCCAGCGGTGCTAGTAGTATTTTTTTCTACAGCTCTACGGCACTCCTCTCCAGAATCTCGAACTCAACTTTCAGAACTTGTTTTGAAAATTAATACTGTTTCTTTTGTCATCCCTAAAAGATCTGGGTGTCATTTTGTAACACGCATTCTAGCATTCCATCCTCATATACATGTCAAACCTTCCAAATATTTTTCTCTGGATGAAACAGACTTCACTTTTTAAAAAACAGAGTTTAATTCCTTCCTTTTCATTTGGATTTACTAATCCCATTGATTCCAAAGAACATATCAAATAACCCAAGTGTCTATAAAATTTGGAAGGGCACCTGGGTGGCTCAGTGGTTAAGCCCTCTGCCTTTGGTTCAGATCATGATCCTGGGATTCTGGGATAGAGTTCCAAATGAGGCTCCCCACAGGGAGCCCGCTCCTTCCTCCACCTGTGTCTCTCATGACTGAATAAATAAAATCTTTAAAAAAATTTCGGAAAAAGCAGGGCTAGGAGAAGAAAATACCCACGCATCCTTACTTAAGGGAGAAGGTTCTGTAGTACAATGGCCAATTCCTTTCAAGAATAAAGCCTGTTTTTGTTTTTTGGAGGATTTAGTTGGATTCCATAGCATAATATGCAACTTGAGATCAGTTACAAAAAAAAAAAAAGAGGCTATTTTTATAATGTTGTGTACCATGTACAAAGAACCACTAGAATTGGCCCAGTTCTGAAAAACAGATCAGTCACTTGGAAGATTCCAGTCACTGTCCTCTCTCTCCGGGCCACATTTAAACTTCACTTACCTTCTCCATTCCAGGACAGCTCCTGGCCTCAGCCTCTGCTCCAGGATCTTTCCAGCCCAGTACAAACTGGGCAGGCATATCCTGGGAGGTAGCCAGGGCTGCCTAGCTCTTCTCTCCTTCAGCAAAGAGCAGGGGGAGGAGCTGGCTCCTGAGTTAGTAGGGATGCCCTGCTCAACCAGATCTGAGGCTCTGAAGTCCCACCTAACACCACCTTCACTGGCCAACGGTTCTGTTTTCCAGTTCATCCTTCCACAGCTCTGGGGCATACATTTCCATACAACAGTTTTCCTGGAGGAGGAGGAGGGGGTGGAGGAGGAGGAGGCCAGACCAGAATCTGGGTTTCGTTTTCTCCCAGCGATGTTTACTCCGCCTCCAGCTCACACCTTTCCGACAGTATAAACAATTCCTTTGGGGTTCTCAGCCTCCTTGAGTGTTCACCGTGTATGTACGTACATGCCCAGAGACAGACATGGAGCTGGTGGTTGTTTCTCAAAGGTGTCCCTTTAACCACTCCCCACACAGAGAGGAACTGGCTGTACAATCATTCCCAAGCTGCGGGAGGATGTCACCCTTAAACCACCTCCGTGCCCTACAGAGGAAGTCACCTGCGGTCAGCCGGGCCGGTAAAAGAGGGGAGGGGGGCGCTTGGGGAGGGCCGCCCCCCCTGCCCTTTCCCACCAGGTCAGGATCCCCCCCACCCCGCCCCACCCCCGGGCCTGGAAACCCTCCCCCGGGCGGCGGCAGCAACGGGGGGTCTAGAGGACGCCCCATCCCCATCCCCCGCCACCCACACCCCGACAGACTCGGGGTCGCAGGGAAAAGGGGGGTGGGGCCGCGGGAACCGCTTCCAAGGACGCAAGGGAGCTGCCGCGCCCCTGCCCGCCCCCGGCCCCGCTCACCCCTGCCCGCGCTCCGGCCTCGCTCGGGGTCACTGCTTCCTCGCCATGGTGCCCGCGGGGGGAGGGCTCCGGACCCGGATGCAGACGCCGACCTGGGCACCGGCGGGGGGCGGCGGCAGCGCGCTCGGGGAGCCTCGGGCGGACTCGCGGCCTCGCGACCCCGCCCAGCGCCGCTCAGCTGACCGCCGCGCCCGCCTCCCCGCCCCGCCGGGAATTTCCCGGGCCCCGCCCCGAGGCCCCGCCCACCCGCAGCCCCGCCCGAGGCCCCGCCCACCCGCAGCCCCGCCCGGGCCCCGCCCACCCGCAGCCCCGTCCCCGAGGCCCCGCCCACCCGCAGCCCCGCCCAGGCCCCGCCCACCCACAGCCCCGTCCCCGAGGCCCCGCCCACCCGCAGGCCCCGCCCCCTCCTCCCGGGCGCGGTGTCCCACCCGGCGTCTCTATCTAGGAGAGGTCCCGACCCGGGAAAGCACGGCTACGCGGGCCTGTGAACGGCCGTAACCCGTCGTGATCATTTAAATAAATTATCAATTAAAGGCTATTGCGGAGTCGGTCTCCTCCGCTGGGGTCCCTCTAGGAGGCCGGAGCCGCAGGGGTCGCTGCGCCCCACGGCAAGAGGAGGCCGTCCGAGGCATGCTTTGCGCGAACCCTCCACCTCTGTTATAAGCCTTGCATCTAGATGGAGTAAACTGAGCCTGCATGGCTTTCCATCCGACTTTGCCCTTAAAATAGACCTTTCAGGGCAGCCTGGGTGGCTCAGCGGTTTAGCGCCTGCCTTCAGCCCGGGGTGTGAGCCTGGAGACCTGGGATCGAGCCCCACATAGGGCTCCTTGCTTGGAGCCTGCTTCTCCCTCTGCCTGTGTCTCTGCCTCTCTCTCTCTCTGTCTCTCATGAATTAAAAAAAAAAAAAAGACCTTTCATTAAAAACACAAAGCCTGCAGGATTTTTGTCCCAGGCGACAGGCCAACTGTTGACGCCGGCATGGTTGGGGTGCCCCTGGCAGGTGGGATTACTGGGGTGACCTGGATTGTTTAGGCAAGCAGAAGTATTGATCTACTGTACCGGAGGAGGGAAGATGCCTCCGGATTAGGATGAAAAGGGAGGAAACCAGACGAGGAAGGAAAAAGAACCACAATAATTTGCATCCTAGGCACAGCGAGGAGGGTTGAGCAAGGACGCAGACCCAGGACACCGAAGGCAAGTGATAGTGAGGTCAAGGTCTGGGCAGGGTCTCCTCCCGGGCGGTGCAAGACGAGAAAACAGAAATGGGAGAAGGGGAGGAGGAGAGGGTCTGAGAATAGGTTTGTGCCAAAGATCAAAAAGAAGTTCAAACACCAGACTTATACCCT
The DNA here is from genome assembly GCF_003254725.2 of Canis lupus dingo. Taxonomy (NCBI): domain Eukaryota; kingdom Metazoa; phylum Chordata; class Mammalia; order Carnivora; family Canidae; genus Canis; species Canis lupus. The sequence continues at coordinate 21,950,913 of NC_064244.1, forward strand.
AACTCTAACCGTCAACCGTGACCCCAGCAGAAACCTGGGGTTTTATTCTCTGGAGCCTCTGAACTGCAAAATACCAGGCACATGCCCTAACCCTAACCCCTAACCAAGGGGGGGGGGGGGGGAAGGACTTCATATGGGGAAAGAACTTGATTTAGTAATGAAGATGCTGACTCTGCTCCGTGGTCATACGCAGCACGTGGCTGTGCGTCCAAACTGCCCAATGGTTGGAAGGCAAGGCAAAAAGCCGAATCCAAATGGGAAAAGGCCGATGCGCCCTCTTCTGGGATTTCGGAAGGATTCAGTTTCACTTTCAATACCGACTGCTTTGGTCGGGCTCCCCCTGCCCGGTCTTTTATACCACCTGTGAGTGAATAAACTCTAGAATTGGGCAGAAGGGTAGCGAGGCAGCACCTGATCCCACACTCAGTTCCCCGGGGTCTGGCAGGGGTCTCTGGGGTGAATCCCACTCCCGCTGGGTTTCCTTCTACTATTTTAAACCATATTAAGGTAAGATAAAATGAGTATAAGAGGATTTGGGGGCGGGGAGGTGCAGGAGGAAGGTCGTTTACAGGCTGCCCTCAGCTGAGGAGTACTGAGGTTGGAGTTGGGTTTCTGGTGAAGGGAGTTAGGGAGGGGGGCCCTGAGGCATCGCGCACCCCTGCCACTTCTTAGCTTCTTAGCTGTGTGACCTTGGGCAAGTTGCCTGATCTCGCTGGGCCACATTCTCTTTATCTGTAAAATCCAAAAAGTCCTGAGAACCCAAAGGCTTTCTTACTTCGTTTGGTGGCAAAACCTTGACCTAAACCGATGGAAAGTTACTTGCAGTCTTTAGACCACTTCGTGGGATCATTTATTTCATTGAAGATGCGTTAATTGGTTTGTATGAGATCTGCTTCAGACACTCTTGGGGAGGTATGTTATATAAATTACATACTTTGCAATACATTACTGTATCACCTTTTTAGATATTAAAAATCCTCAATGAGTTTTTGAGATTTTTGAATTCTTAAAAATTCTGAATTCTAAAACTGGAGCTTATTCCGAAGGCTTTAAATAAGGGATCTGGATCTACAGCTCCGACTGCCGAAGGCCATTGTGAGGATGAAGGGCTAAATCAAGTAACAGTAACACTGGGGCACAGTGTCATTGCTATTGTTGCTGGTGGGACAGCCTGCCCTGCTTCTTCGCTTGCCTAGTCCAGGGTGGTGCCTCCTCCCTCTCGCACTTCCGTGAGTAGATGGAATCTAAGGGTAGATAAAACTAAAACTATAACACGCTTTTAGTTGTTCACTGTTGTGGTTTTGTGGTAAGTGAATGCAGAGCAGTGTGGCAGGATATTTACTGAGATATTCACTTGTTTGACGCTTTCTGTGCTGCTCCCCACCCTCTCACCCCTTCTGTTTGGAGAAGGCAGTTCATTCCTTGGTTCCTACCTCAAGGGTGTTTGCAGGACTCTTGGACAAACTATCATTCTATACCTTATCTACCCCAGGTGTCCTGGAGGGAAGGGGGGAGAAGCCAGGTGGTATGTGTCAAAGCAAAATGAACAAGACTTTTAGTTTCTTTTTAAAAAGATTTTTAAAAATTCATTTGTGAAAGAGAGAGCACAAGCAGAGGGAGAAGCAGACTCCCTGCTGAATGGGGAGCCTGACTCAGGGCTCGATCCCAGGACCTGGGGATCGTGACCTGAGCCAAAGGCAGACGCTTAACCATCTGAGCCACCCAGGCGCCCCAACTTTTAGCTTCTAAGAAAAAAAGGAAGAAAGTTTTATTTGAGCCCAAGTAAGGACAGCTGCCCTGGATACACTATCTTCACAAAGAAGAGAGTGCTCCTGAGAAAGAATGTTTGATACAGGGTCAACATACAGGTTAAATAAATACATATATTTTTTTACATCAAGGGTTACAATTCACCATGACATAAGACATTTCAGAAACTTACAAACTCTTATGTTTTAGTATGTACACAGTTGTGGGCTTAGAGGTATGGGAACTTTTTTTTTTTTTTAAGATTTTATTTATTTATTCATGGGAGATACAAAGAGAAAGAGAAGCAGAGACACAGGCAAAGGGAGAAGCAGGCTCCATGCAGGGAGCCTGACGTGGGACTCGATCCTGGGACTCCAGGGTCATGCTCTGGGCCGAAGGCAGCGCTAAACCGCTGAGCCTGCCGGGCTGCCCAGAGATATGGAAACTTAGGGAGATTCTTTAACTCTAGAAATGTTTCTTTTAGGTAATTTGCTAATGAAGCAGATGTATAAAGTGTGCTCACAGCAGAAATAATGCCTGTGCTCTGAAGTTTGGTTAAATCATTCTGATCTTGGTAAAAGTTAAAAATATAGCTTCCCTGAGATCCCAGGAGCAGAGCCCACAGCAGTATAAGTTGAAATTTTCTTTATCAGGTGGAGAGCTTTCACAGCAGATGAAGGGCAGCATGGGAGGGGTAGAGGTTGGTGGTCTCAGGAGCAACACAGAGTCGAGCCTCAGCCCCTTTGCCTATAACCATACTGTGATTGAGGTTATCTGGCCTTGGGGTGACCAAAGAAAAGACATTTGTCAGTGCCTCTCAGAGGTTGGCATTGACACAGAGGAACAGCTTAAGCTTCGTAGATTATAAAGTGAACCTAACGACGTGGAGAAGTTTTTGAATAATGTTCTCCAAACCTACTTTGGCTTCCTTTTGAAATGATTCTCTGCAGTAAACAAACTTTTTATTTATATAATCATTCAAACTTCCATTCACATCTGCATGATTATGTAGGCTAGTAACACATAGGAAAATTGCAGTAAGGTGGTAACAAAACCCCATACCATCGTAACATGCTTCCAGTGGAAAATTTTTTGTTTGGAGTATTGATTTGTTTATTGTTCAGTTTATTATTTTTCACTTGATTAAATACTTTCTTGTTGTATTAAACCATGTATGTTGCAACTTAACAATAAAGTCTATGAAAAAAAAACACCTCAATTATACTATAGGTCTACCTGTAGTGTGATTTCATATGTATGAGATGTCTGGAAAAGGGAAGGAGAAACAGAAAGCAGCACTGTGGTTACCTGGGATTGGAAGTGGCTTTGACTGCAAGTGAGTTCAAGGGAATTTTGGGGGGTGATGAAAATATTCCAAAACTGATAGTAACAATCATTGTATGGTGCTATTGGCCTAATTAGAAACATTGAGCTTACAATGAGTGAAATATATAGAATGTAAATTATACCTCAGTAGAGCTGCAAAAACAACACCAAAAAGCACCCTGGAGCCAGAAGCAAATAATCCTGAGGTCTGATGAAGGGTACACCCCTTCTTCTGTTGGATGGGTGGTCTAGCTCCATGGCCATCATCCCCTCTGCAGCTGAGCTGGGTCTGGGCTTCCTTTGAATTTTAGTTAGATTCAGTTCATCATTGGCTCCACATATTCTGAGGATGGGTTCCTTGGGAAAGTTCAATGGCATTGCCGCATGATCCAGCAGTTCCACTCCTAGGTATACACCCCCAAGGATTGAAAACAGGGACTCAGAGGAGCCTGTGTATTTCTTCTAATGGTATCTGCCATAGGAGGAATGAGGTGTGTAGTGGAGGCTTCCATCGGAAGAGAGCTGTGGGACCAGAGTCTAACCTGCCACCAGTTTGCAAGCCAAGTATCCTGAATGCTAGGAACAATGACTCTGCTTTTAAAAAGCCAGAGCACAGCGTGAATGTAGTCTGTTTTTAATTCCTCTCCTTTGCCTCATGACTGTAAACCTTGAAACAGTGAACTCTTTGGGGAGGAGTCAGTGTTTATCTTTAAGGGGATCATTGGTCCTCTGTGAATATTAAAAAAACACACACACCATAGTGATGCTACTACCTAACCATTAATTCCTGCTCCTCTCCATTAAGTACATACAGACACTATCCTAGACTCTGGCACATTTTCTCTCAAGTCAAAGCAGAGCGTAGATTACACCTTCAATTCTTATTTCTGTGTTTTGCTATCGAACTGTTAAAAATTCCTGAAACAAAATTTTCTATCAAAGTACTTATTAGTCAGAACCGGTGATTCGGGAACATAATCACTCTAAGACACCACAGCTCTTCATCATGGTCTGCAAAGCATTGCCATTGTCTTCGTTGTATGCCTGGTGAGTGAGAAATGGCCTGGGTGTCTCATTTTCTACAGAGTTCCTTGCTTCTGATTAAATAGTTCATCTGTCACTGTTGAAGCCCATGTGATTGGTCTTTTTTCCATCTCACTTACTCTTTTCTAGAATAAAATTTCTCACTTCTCAGAAGTGCAGGGTGGAGTAGGGGACACAGTTCTGGGTATCAGGCTACCTGGTTCTGACTTGAGAACACAAGAAAGGGACAAAGTTCCTTGGGCTTTGGCCTTTGTATCAGTATCAGTAGAGACGCTGGGGCAGGTGATCTCTTAGCTTCCTCCAACACTGAAAAAGCGGCATTCCTTTTGGTCCATTATATTTGGTATTCTGTTTTAGTAGATGCCAAATTAACTGAATTTCAGTTTAGACTTCTTTTTTCATATGTTAATCACAGTTCTCCAGAGAAACAACCCATAGGATAGATGTGTGTGTCTGTACAATTTTTAAAAAATATTTTTAAATTTATTTATTCATGAGAGATACAGAGAGAGAGAGAGGCAGAGACACAGGCAGAGGGAGAAGCAGACCCCATGCAGGGGGCCTGATGTGGGACTCGATCCCGGGTCTCCAGGATCACACCCTGGGCTGCAGGCAGCGCCAAACCGCTGTGCCACCGGGGCTGCCCGTGTCTGTACAATTTTATTTTGATTTTTCAATTTGAATTATATGTATACAAAATAATATATTTATTATAAGGAATTGGCTATGCCAATAGAAGCTGATGAGCTTCTTGATCTGCAGTTGGCAAGCTGAGGTCCAGGAGAGCTGTTGGTGTAATTCCAGTCCAAAAGCTGGCAGGCTTGAGACCCATGAAGTTGTTCCTGAAAGGCAGGAAAAAACTGATGCCTTAGCTGAAGGCAGTCAAGCAGAAAGAACTTGTTCTTATTTGGGAGGAGGGGTCAGCATCCAGTTGTATTCAGGCCTTCAACTGATTGGATGAGACCCACCCACACCAGAGCAATCTGCTTTATTCTGTCTTATTCATTTAAATGTTAAAGTCATGCTACAATTCTCTTATGGAAATATCCAGAATCATGTTTTTCAAATATTTGGGTACCCCATGGCCCAGTCAAGTTTTAAGCTGACACGTAAAATTAACTGTCATATTTCTATAAAGCTGGCTTAATACTTGGCTAGTTAAATGATCATAAGTGACTTTGCAATTTGAAAAGTCGCAGGTGTCTTGAAAAAAATGTATTCATTCATGGCTTCCATATAGACTATGATAAACCTGGACACAAAATCTTAGCTGGACTGTCCCTGACCTTCTGTACCCACAAAGCCTCAGTGCTCCCCTCAGCACACTACATTCACCCTTTTCTGGTTTTGTGGACAGAGGTCCTATTCCCCTCATCATAGGCCAGTAGACAGTTACTAAATTTATAGACATGATATTCTGCTGAGAAGCAAATCAGCTTTCTCTAGGGTTGGTCTCCTCAGATCTTCGCAACTGTGGATGCCAGAAACACATTTCTTTCTTTCCTAAGGTCCATGGGTCAATTCTCCAGCTAATATAGCATTAAATTTTGCAACCAATGACTCTATTGACATTCCTGTCCTCATCCATTCCTCTTTCTGGTTCCGTTGGAAACTAAGGGAAAAAATGACTTTGATTACACAGGAGTCATTCCAATGTGGAAGTCATATAAAGCAATTCACACAAAGCAGTTTTCACCAAGTTAATGTGATCCAACCCCAGGGAGGGGGGAAAAGTCTCAGCCAAAATACGCTTCTTGCAGAGACAATTGGATATTCATGGAATATTATGGCAGTGGGGGCCAAGCTTTGAAAAGCTGGCTGTGAACACTCTAAGAGGAAGGTCTATTTGTGAACTTGGAAGTGCTGAGGCATTATTTCCCACTGCCATGATTTCAGAGATCTTACATAAAGGTAGAGCTTTCCCATTCAGTGGGTCTTATTGAAATTCTGGGAAACTGCTTCGTTCTGTTTATTACAGAAAAAAGAGAAGAATCTCTGTGGATCTTTTTATAAAACCATTTCCTGTGCCTTGGCTCATGTCCTCATGAATTCCTTTACTCACCTTCAGTGCAAAAGTATATTTTAGTTGATTCTGGCTTGGTTGGCTCAAGCATACCTTGTTTGCCTATGTGTTCATGAAATATCACCCAGCGAATTCTCTCTGCCCCTCTACACCCTTTCCTTCCTGCTCTGATCTCCCACTCCCTGATTTCCCAGCCTCACTCTCTGTGTGTGCCATCACCTCTCCCACTGGAAGGCTATGTGATAGGGAAGTGACACCTTGGTGTGCTTCAATGCAGGCTGTCACCCTTCCAGACCCTTTTGCATTTCAGATCATTTCTAACATTGTGATAAAAACTTTGCCTGTTAGAGGAGTTCCAGGGATCCACCAGCAGGGAGGATTTTGTTTCAGATTTGGGCCTTTCCTAGTAAGCTTGAAATCGGGGACCTCCGTCTCAGCTACAAATAAAGTCCCATATTGGACTCTGTTATGAAAAGGGGGGATACATTTGGGAGTTTTTATACAGGTGGAGCAGACAATTTCAGGATGATGAGATGTGACAGATGAGAAGAAAAGAGTAGTTGAAGACAATTACGAATTTCTGCCCTGGGTGACTGTATAGACAGTAGAATCATTAGCTGAGATGGGAGCACAGATGGACATTCGTGTTGGTGGGAAGATGACTAGTCCTATCTGAGGAATTTGAAGAACCTACGGGGCAGGTGAGTGAAGTACTTGTGGGATAGGTGAGTGAAGTATCTGTGGGGCAGATGTGGGAAGCACCTGTTGGGCAGGTGTGGGAAGTACCTGTGGGATAAATGACTGAAGTACCTGTGGGATAGATGAGTGAAGTACCTGTGGGGTAGGTGTGGGAAGTGCCTGTGGGACAGGTGAGTGAAGTACCTGTGGGATAGATGAGTGAAGTACCTGTGGGGCAGGTATGGGAAAGGCCTGTGGGGCAGGTGTGGGAAGCACCTGTGGGGCAAGTGTGGAAAGTACCTGTGGGATAAATGAGTGAAGTACTTGTGGGATAGATGAGTGAAGCGCCTGTGGGGCAGGTGTGGGAAGTGCCTGTGGGATAGGTGAGTGAAGTACCTGTGGAGCAGGTGTGGGAAGTGTCTGTGGGGCAGGTGTGGGAAGCACCTGTGGGATAGATGAGTGAAGGACCTGTGGGACAAGTGTGAGAAGCGCCTATGGGGCAGGCGTGGGAAGTGCCTGTGGGATAGGTAAGTGAAGTACCTGTGGGGTAGTACCTGTGCCTCTTTTTGTGTGTGTCTCTCATGAATAAATAAATAAAAATTAAAAAAAAAGATTTATAAAGATAAAAAAGGATTTACATGCTAAATCTTAAATAATAAGATTTATTATTATTTTATTTAAAAAATTTTTAAATATTTTATTTATTTATTCATGAGAGACACAGAGAGAGAGAAGCAGAGACACAGGCAGAGGGAGAAACAGGCTCCATGCAGGGAGCCCGACGTGGGACTCGATCCCAGGTCCCCAGGATCACTCTCTGGGCCAAATGCAGCACTAAACTGCTGAGCCACCCAGGCTGCCCTGGTTGTGTTCTTTATTTGATTACATATGCTCATACATGCTAAATAATAAACTTGTTATATAAAACCGGCTCTCTACAGATTTGGCCATTATATGTAAGCTGCAAGATATAGTTTATATGGTCAGCTATATATTTCTTGGACCTTACTCAGACCCTAGAGAATTTGAGGAGAAAATTTATTCTAAACCTAATTCTACATGTATCTCAATATTCAGTTAATAAAAGGATGCTTTCCTCTTTCTCATCCTATCTCGCTGATGCTGCTTATTGCCTCATTTAATTCCTTTGCCTAATTTTTTGGTGACAAGAGCAGGCAGGTGAGAGACAACCTGTCTCATAATAGTCACCTGGTGGCTTTGGTTATTTCTAGAATGTCATCTGTGGGAGATCTTCAGCTTAGCTTCTATCCCTGGGGCTCATGTTAACTTTCAAGATCAAAAACTCATTTTTCGATATGATTCATCCCACTTAGTGTCTGGTGCTAATTATAGCCGATATTGACTCTGCTGGATTTTAGGGGATGTCTTCCCACCATGTTCCTTCCTTGTGTTTGTAAACACTGGTTTGCTCATTTCATATTTCCCCTTCGTTGATTCCAAGATTTGTATCTCTGCTATGGACTTGGAATCCTTCTATCTTTGGAATAGCATGTAAATCCTTTTGATCCTTCTCAGCACTGTCTCTAAACTCTTGAATCTTTTTATGATAACTAAGAACCAATGGGGAAGAAAAAGCCAATAAAAAATGACTTAGTGGTGGGTTGCCTGGATGGCATTCAGTGCCCCACTCTTGGTTTCAGCTCAGGTCGGGATCTCCTGGGTCTTGAGATCAAGCCCTGTGTGGGGCTCTGCGCTCAGCCTGAAGTTCTCTTGAGTTTCTCTCTCCCTCTTCCCCTGCTCCTCCTCTGCAGCTCTCTCTCTCCTTTCTCTCAACTAAATAAATAAATAGTCTGGGGAAAAAAAAGACTTAATGGTGAGTAAGACGGCCCAAACTTTCTGTATATAAATTTGCTAATGTGAATTTACTGTGGTTTAGTCTTGCGAGGATTTGCCTGAGGCCGCTCCGCACGATTGTGCAGGCTATTGGTGGCATAGTGGCGCTTGGCCGTGGGGAGCAATGCAGGCTGCCGGGCAGCTGGCACTTTACACAGCACCCAGCCGTGCACTGTGGAGTGTGACTGCCTCTCCCCAGGGAAGCAATTCCTTTTTCTAATTTACACAAAGACCCTACATTGATCATCGGAGAACTGGATTTGATTATTTTATAGAGCTCCTCAGCCAACTATACGATCACCAAAGGGAGGGAGCAGTGTAGACCTTGTCTTAAACTCTGAAAGGAGATATAACTCTTGCTGTCAGGGGCGCCCTGGGTGGCTCAGTTGGTTAAGCATCTGCCTTTGGCTCAGGTCATGATCCCAGGGTTCTGGGATTGAGCCCCATGGTCGGGCTTCCTGTTGGGTGGGAAGCCTGCTTCTCCCTCTTCCTCTGCCCCTCCCCCTGCTTGTGCTTGCTTTCTCTCTCTCTGTCAAATAAATTAATAAGAACTCGTTAAAAAAAAATCTTGCCTTCAGCCATTACAGAGTTCACAAGGTCTGTGTAGCCACGGCTGCTCTGCTAAGCAACTAGCTCCCTGCTCCCACTCTCCACTGGTGCCAGACCATACTTGCACCAACAGGGCCAAAATCTTCTGGTCAGGAGAAAAGCCCCTTTCCCTTCAGACCTCCTACTTTTTTCCCTTCTGTCGCCCATAACCCTTCTGTACTTTTCTCTTACCCACCCCACTTCCAGGGTTCTGATTCCTCTTGTGTTGATTTCCAGAGCTTCCATCTGGTCTTGTCACTGAATGTCCCGTTGTTGATTCTTCATGGGGAGAGGGACAGGGGTGACCATAGAGAAGGGACGGGGAAGTGGTATCCCTATGGTCTTATACTCTACCCTGTGTCAGAGAGGCTAGAAGTCTGGAAACTCTATTTCTGAGACTCCCTTACCATGAGGCTTCAGGATAGGGCTTAGAAAGTGCATCTGTCAGCCACGTGCAGAAGAATGAAACTGGACCATTCTCTTACACCATACACAAAGATAAACTCAAAATGGTTGAAAGGTCTAAATGTGAGACAGGAATCCATCAAAATCCTAGAGGACAACATGGGCAACAGCCCTTCTTACCTCGGCCACAGCAACTTCCTGCAAGACACGTCTATAAAGGCGAGGGAAACAAAGCAATAATGAGCTACAGGGACTTCACCAAGATGAAAAGCTTCTGCACAGCAAAGGAAGCAGTCAACAAAACCAAAAGGCAACCTACCGAATGGATTTGCAAATGACATGTCAGATAAAGGGCTAGTATCCAAGATCTATAAAGAACTTATCAAACTCAACAGCAAAGAAACAAACAATCTGGTCATGAAATGGGCAGAAGACACAAACAGACATTTCTCCTAAGATGATCTACACATGGTGAATAAGCACATGAGAAAATGCTCCGCATCACTCGCCATCAGGGAAATACAAACCAAAACCACAATGAGACACCACCTCACACCAGTGAGAATGGGGAAAATTAACAAGATGGGAAACAACAAATGCTGGCGAGGATGTGGAGAAAGGGGAACCCTCTTGCACTGTTGGTGGGAACACAAGCTGATGCAGCAGGTCTGGAAAACAGTTTGGAGATTCCTCAAGAAGTTAAAAATAGAGCTACCCTATGACCCAGCAATAGCACTACTGAGTATTTACCCCAAAGATAAAGATGTAGTGAAATACTGGGACACCCACATCCCAATGTTCACAGCAGCAATGTCCACAATAGCCTAACTGTGGAAGAGGCCTCAATGTCCTTCGTCAGATGAATGGATAAAGAAGATGTGGTCTATATACACCATGGAATATTACTCAGCCATCAGAAAGGATTAATACCCACCATTTGCTTCGACGTGGGTGGAACTGGAGGGTATGATGCTGAGTGAAATAAGTCCATAGGAGAAGGACAGTTAGTTATATGGTTTCACTCATATGTGGAATATAAGAAATAGTGAAAAGGATCATTAGGGAAAGGAGGGAAACTGAGTGGGGAAAACTTAGAGAGGAAGACAAACCATGAGACTCCTGACTCTGGGAAACAAAAGGTTGCAGAAGGGGAGGTGGGTGTGGGGATGGGGTAACTGGGTGACGGGCATTAGGGAGGGCATGTGATGAGATGAGCACTGGGTGTTATACTATATGTTGGAAAATTGAATTTAAATTAAAACATCCATCTGTGCCAGGCTGGGAAAGTTATGGCTGTACCAAGTATGTGGGCTTCAACAGGTGGATTTGTACCCCTCTTGCATACCTTTGTTGGTTCTCAGTCCCCAGGTTGTGGACACCTGTGACCACTGAGAATGGTTTTCTGCATTTTGCTGACCTCTGGGTGGCAGCTGCAACTTTCTGACTTCTGGACCACAGCTCTGGGGAGTAGTCTGGAAATGAGGGGTAAATCCCTGATGCTCATTGTAGGAGCCTTTGTAGGGAATTCAAGTTTTTTTCATAACACCCCCAATATTAAGAACAACTGCCTTACATTTTAAATATCAGCAAGAGTGGGACACCTGGGTGGCTCAGTGGTTGAGTGTCTGCCTTGGACTCAGGTTGTGATCCTGGGGTCCTGGGATTGAGTCCCGCATTGGGTTCCCTGCAGGGAGCCTGCTTCTCCCTCTGCCTAGGTCTCTGCCTCTCTCTCTCTCTCTCTCTCTCTCTGTGTCTCTCATGAATAAATAAATAAAATCTTAAAAAAATAAATATCGGCAAGAGTGACTTGAAATGGTGGGGGCCAACATCTTTGGAAATACCTGAAAATGTATTTTGCATTTACAACGTTTACGTTTGAGGCTTCCTCTCATTTACATTGACACAGGACATATTTACCAAGTCAAAGCTACCTGATTATGAACTCCTTGAGGGATTGAGATTATTTGTGTTTATCCTATTGACCATCTATCCCTTTTTTGGGGCTTCCTCCCTTGGCCTACAAACATAACGGTGGTCCCTACCATTTCCAAAATAACTCCATCATGAAGTAAAAAAGGCCTGTCTTGGTTCTACTCTTCTCTTTACAACCATTAGGCATCCTTTTTAATTTTCTGTACCAAGATGTCTTTTTAAAAAAAAATATTTTATTTATTTATTTGAAATAGTGAGAGAGAGCACAAGCAGGGGGAGGAGCAGAGGGAGAGAGAGAAGCAGACTCCTCACTGAGCAGGACCTCACTGAGCTTGATCCCAGGACCCTGAGATCATGACCTAAGTCGAAGGCAGATGCTTAACCAACTGAGCCACCCAGGAGCCCCTGTATCCAGATGTCTTAAATGATATTGGACTCCCTGAATTTTCAGTGCTCCTTGAAGGCATTCATAGGTTTTTGGCCTGAAAGGGATGATTGTGGGTCAAAAAGTCTCTGTTAAGCAAAATTTAGGAGCAAAATTTCAATGCCCTTTAATATGCTGATATGCATTATTCACACAGAATTCAGTATTTCCTGAATGTTTCTGGCTGAGAACCCTTTGGCTCTGTCCAAAAACACTGAGGACCTCCCGTCGCTAAATTCAATGGATGTGTAACAGGATGAAGAATTGCTTTTTGGCAGAAGAAGCTGACATTTCAAGCCCTTTCTATTTCTGGCTTGGGACACCCCAGTCATCCAGGAGCAGACTTTTTTTGTTCTGGGAAGAGCTATGGGAATCGCCCCTTTTAGCTCTTGAGCTGCAACGTTTCTGGGGAACCTGTGCCCAAGCATGCTTACTTACTAATTTTTCCTTAGGCAGGGGCTGGGACCCTGGCTTGAGGTAGATCCCATACCTCGATCATAGGTAAATGTTGCTGGGATGGTTTCAAGGGACAAGACCTTTCAGGGAGGAAGGATACAGACACTAGAAACTTTTCTCTTTGTGGTTTTGTCAGGGGCTTTGGGTGGGGAGCTCTGAAAATAGGACCTTTCCCTTTCCATGGCCTTTAAAAATGCTGACATGAATTTTTTTTTTTTTGACATGAATTATTCACACAGAAGTCAGTATTTCCTGAACGCTTTTGACTGAGAGCCCTTTTGCTGTGTCTAAGATCTTCCTCCCTGCCTGGCTTCTGAACAAATTGAGAAATAAGACAAGAGAGAAGGGCAGATGGAAAATTAACATTTTCCTCTGACTGATTAAGGCTTGGCTGGAGGGTGTGGCTTATCTACTGGGGAAACTGGCTCCCTAAGTTTTTATAGACACCCTGGCCCAGGCCCTGCCCGGCTAACCACGCCCCTGGGGACCCTGGGGGAGCAAAGTAGAGCTCAGGCTTTCATGGGCAACTCCATCTGGAGAAGAAAAACAGAAGGGAGGGAATACATGTGATGTGCAGCATTGAGTCCTCCCAAATTTAAGTCACCCTGCCTCCCCCTGCCCTGCCCCCAGGATGAAGTAAATAAATGGGCAAGATCCAGGAGGGTGGCCCCAAGTGAGCTCCCTCCTACCTCTCTTCCTGCAGGAAACACTTGGCATAGACATATGTTGCCCTGACCTGTGTTAGCATGATTAATGGGACAGGGAGAGTTAGAAAAAGATCAGCTGATGGGAAAGCACCCTGGGGTACCTGATGGGGGGGGGTGCTTTCCACGCACAGCAGGTCACCGATGCTGTCATTGCTTCTGTCCCAAACACACCAAAGGATAGGGGGTCTTGGGGCAAATGGCTGCATTGTGTGTATGTGTGTGTGTGAGTGTGAGTGTGTGACATCGAGTAGTACCTTGGAGCTTTGCCCTACTTTGGCATGTAGCACCATAGCTCAAGGTAAAACTGAGGACACAGGCAATCTTGCCTCCCAAATCCTACATCAAAAGCCTCAATGGTTTCAAATCCCTGGCATGGAACTGGTGGCTTTTAGCAGAGACACCGTGGAGGGCTGCCACCTCTCCTGCCCCTTCTCTGTAAAGTGACACTTCTTCGGATGGTTCTCTTTCACAGTATAGGCCTGCCTGGGGGTTTCAGATCCTACCTGTGATAGGAACCTTAAGAACATTAGAATGGGCTGCTGGCACTTACAGCTGGGAACGTACTGTGGTCTGAATACTAAAGAAATGCTGTTTTTTTGTACCTCAAGGGGATGTGATAGGATGCACGACTTATAGATGCTTCCCTTGTGTTATTTTATTGATGCCTCTGCTGCATTTCACAGCTGTGATCATACACGTAGCTGCTGTGTTCTCTTCTCGCTGCCCTGAGTGCTCCATCTGGCCTCCCTCACAGCTGAAATTTGTTTTCCCGATACTCCTCTTAGTGCACTTTGATGCTTACTGCTCAACGCTCTCCTTCCTCACCCTGGAAAGTCTCTCTCCCACTCCTGGTCCTGCTCTTGGTCTCTTCCAGCCTCAGACCCTCTTGACCGATTGCTTGCTGTGACCCTTTAGGCACTTCAGAATCAACATGTTACAACCTCTGAATTCATCACCTTGGCCAAACTGGTTTTCTCTCTCTATTCTTCAACTCGATTCATGTCATGGATGTTCAGACAGTTGTATGAGTTAGAAATTAGGGGCACCTCTGACTCTTCCTCCCACATTGACTTAGTCATCAAGACCTGACCCATTAAACAACATTTTTAAAGCTTTTTTGGAATCTGTTAGCATCTCTGCCTCCATCAGTAGTGTGCTGGTAGGTGACTAACAGATAGCTCTGAGGGGAAGCCTTGATTTGTACCTTTTGCCTGATGTCTATGGCATAAATGCTACCACCATGGCTGATTTCAAGCCATCCAATAGTCTTTCCCCCAAATTTTTAAAAACTTCATTGGGTTTTGCAAGATGGGACAAACCAGCTCCAGTCCACACTGGCCCCAACTTCCTTGGTGCTTCTCAGCCCATCCCTCTCCAAACTTCTCTCCCCTCAAGACATTCTGTAGCCAGCTGCTAAACTCAGTGCTGACCATGCCACTCCCCTGCAGAAATGACGTTGATGGCTTCCTGGGTGATTCAATCCATGCACCTTACCAGTGCGTTGAGCTCTTGGAGGCACAACCCTGCCTACCTCTTCGGTGTCGTTTCTTGGCTTCTTCTTCTTTTTTTTTCCTTTGAGGCTCAGTTCAGCTGAAACTCCCTCCGACCATTTGGCAGGTTGAGTCAGCTGCCCCATCTCATCAGGCTTTGATTACTGCACTTACAACCTTGTATTTATGGGGTTTTGTTTTGTTCTTGGTTTTTCTTTCATAAGTCTAAAATCTTCTGAGGGAGAGATCATGTGTTTGCTCTGCATCCCCCCAGCTTTGTATATATAGAACAGTGGTTTTCTCATTGAAATTAATAAAAAAAAACACTTTTTAGAATAAGTTTTTTTTTTAAAGACTATTTGAGAGAGAAGGAGAGAGCATGAGAGAGAGAGTGGGCAGGGGGAGAAGTAGATTCCCCACTGAGCAGGGATCCCGATGTAGGGCTCCATCCCAGGACCTTGAGGTCATGAGACCCAAGCTGAAGGCAGATGCTTAACCGACTGAGTCACCCAGGTACCCATGAAATTAAGCAATAAATGCTTCTTAATTACTAAAATACGATTATCAAAGTTGCATGTGTGTGTTGGGGATGAGGTGGGGGTTTAACAATTGTCTATTTACCTATTACTGTGTAACAATTGCTCCTCCCTCAATTGTGGCCTAAAACAATTGCAATTATTTTGCTCATGAATCTGGGATTTGATGGGGTCTGCTAGGCAGCTCTTGCCCTATTTTGTTTTGTAGATGCAGGTGCAGTCAGATGGAAGCTGGAGCTGGAGTCATCTCAAAGATGAATTTACCTCCACGTTGGGGAAGGTAACTCAAACGGTCGGGGCTCATCAAGACTGTCCCCACACATAGCTGTCTCAGTAGCTGAACTTTTGCCATATGGCTGAAAGAGCACTTCCTCTGCCCCCACTCCCACTTATACTGCCATGATGACTGTCATCTATCTATTCTCATGTTTGGAGAGTGCAGTCCCCCAAAACTACAAGATGCCTTTGAGATGTGCTTTTCCTGCTTTCAGTGACGATGGACTAAGTTTTAGGTCAAAAGTTCCAGTTTTTCCTTCAGGTCCTGAGGCTGAAAGCTCTCCCAGGTCTTTCAGCAGGTAGCTAGCTGTCTCCCTAATGTCACTAAAATGATGTGTTGGAAGCCAAGGAGTTGAGAGAAAGCCCTGGGAGCTTTGACTGGCAGATTTTAGGTCAAGAAAAAATAAAATACATGAGTTTTTATTTTTAAAACCCGCAATCCATATTTTCTTTCCCTGTTCTTCTATGTTCTGATCTCTGACACTGGAATGGGTGCATTCTCTTTGCCTACATTTGGCACAGATAACCTCTTCACCAGTAATTTGCAACATTTTTTTTTTTTTTGCACACTATCTCATGCAAATGGATACTTTCTTAAAAAGGCAAGATTTTCCCTGTTGGTAAAGAAGTCATAAAAATGATCTTTGAGAATGTGAACTAAGCAGGAAAGATGCTTGGCCAGTAATCTGAAGACTTAGGCTAGGTCCCAGCTCCACCATCCAATAGTTACCTCACCTCTTTGAGCATCAGTGTCCTCATCTGTAAAACAGTAACACCTGCCTTGCTCGCCTTCTAAAGCCATTAGGATCAGTTGAGCTAACATACGCCAGCGTGGCTGTCCGAGCATGATACAAACGCAATGCTCCACTCTCCAAATGCACCAAGTGAATGCAGTGAGCAATGGACACAGACCTCAGATCTGAATTCTGGACCCGTCATGCACTAGCTGTGTTTCTGATACTCCTCTCTCCTGGTCCTCCTGCTGCCTGTTTGGAGGTAGCCTCGCCTCAGCAGGTGCTCTCTTGTTGATGTCTGGGGCTGGAATCCTCCTCAGGTCTTGCTCCTGGGCTCTGCTTCTGTGTGTGAGCTCTCTCCAGGGGATTTCATCATTGCCATGTCCTTAAGTCCCATCTCTCCGTGGTGACACCTAAGCTTATATCCCCCGTCAGACCTCTTCTTTGAGTTTCATGCTGGTCTGTCGACCTGCCTCCTTGAAATGCCTCCACTGGGGTGCTGCACACGCAGCTCCGGTATAACTTGACAAAGGCAGGTCTGAGCTTGAAGTTCACCCTCTGTGACTAACTTAACTCAGGGTGGATCCATTCCAGTTACTCAGTCACCTCCCGTTACTCATTTCCTGGGTGGCACAATCCACATGCCCTGTGGCAGTATTCATTTCTTGTTCACTTGACTGTTATTGGTTATCCTTTCGAGAGAATTAGCTCCATGAGGGGACCGTGTCTCTCATTCACCTTGCCAGCTCCAGGGCCATGCAAAGTGCCTGATCCATAGCAGCTGCTCTGCATTATCTGATGAACAAATGAATGTGTATCCTGAACAGGTTACTAACCTTGAGATAACTAGGTCTACTCTATAACACGAGAGTTGAGTGAGATATGAGATAATATACTCAAAGCCTAGTCTAGGATTTGGCACATGGGAGGTACTTAATAAACGTTAGTTCCCCTTTCTATAAAGAATAAGCTATGCAGGTTATAAAGAATATATTCTTTAAGCACATAAAAAATATGGGTGGGCTAGGGGTGCTTGGGTGGCTCAGTCAATTATGCATCTGACTTTTTTAAAAAAAAGATTTTATCTATTTATTCATGAGAGACACAGAGACACAGGCAGAGGGAGAAGCAGGCTCCCTGCAGGGAACCCGATGTGGGACTCGATCCTGGGACCAGGATCACGCCCAGAGCCAAAGGCAGATGCTCAACTGCCAAGCCACCCAGGTGTTCCAGCATCTGACTCTTGATTTCAGCTTAGGTCATAATCTCATAGTTCTGAGATTGAGCCCCACATTGTGCTCTGCACTCAGCAGGGACTCTGCTTCTCACTTTCTTCTTCTCCTTTGGCCCTCTCTCCCCTCACTCAAATCAATCAATCTTTTAAAAAAAGAATATATATGGGCTATAAAGAATAAGCACATAACGTGTATCAAAAAGGTCTTAATCGAACCCGGTGTAATGCACATTGCTAAACTTAGTGTACCAACTGTAGAACTTACTACATATACAGGCGCCTGGGCTGTACTCTCAGAGACAATGATGTAAATGGTGTGTATCCTAATGCCTATCAGTTTGAGAACCAGTGATGTAGCATGCACATTGAAGTACTGTACTGGATATATTGGGGTTCTCCAGATGGAGAAAATTTTTTTCTCTATATGGGGAGAAAGAGTGAGATGAGAGAGGGTTGGGATCCACAGGGTGAGTAGGCAGGCTGGAAATTCAGGCAGGGTTTCTATGCTGCAGTCTTGACCGGAAGCTATTCCCGCTTTGGGGAACTTTAGTCTTTGGTGTTAAGGCCCTCAACTGATTGGATGAGGCCCACCCACATTATGGAGGGTAATCAGCTTTACTCACAGTTACTGATTTAAATATTAATTACATCTGAAATATAACTTCACAGCCTCATCTAGACTGGTGTTTGATCAAACAACTTGAACTAAAGGCCGAGCCAAGTTGACACATAAAATTAACTAGCACATTGAGCAAGTATTTTAATTATCTGTTTTTAAAATATATTTTAGGCATTTACTATTGCTCCAGTTTTAGGCTCGGTTTCATGGAGTATCTAGAATGCAAAATCTTAGTCTCTCCTGCCCCCGTCCAAGAGTTTGTTACTGATTTGTTTTTACTTATGGTGTTTCTTCCTTTAATAAAGATTTATTACATAAGATATGGAAGATTTCTGGTTAAGAGCTTTTAAGGACCTACCGAGGCAGAGAAGTCTAGAAAGCTCTCTCTTCAAATAAAGATCTCTGTGAGTCATCTGCACCCACCTCAGGTAATACTTGCTTACAGTTGCATTCAAAATGCCACAGAAACAGGGACACCTGGGTGGCTCAGTGGTTGAGCATTTGCCTTTGGCTCAGGTTGTGATCCCAGGGTCCTGGGATCGAGTCCCGCATCAGGCTCCCAGCGAGGAGCCTGCTTTTCCCTCTGCCTGTCTCTGCCTCTCTGTGTGTCTCTCATGAATAATAAATAAAATCTTTAAAAAATGCCAGAAAAACAAAACAAAATCAAGTCCAGAGCTGCTACCATGTGCCAGTTGCTATGCTGGATTCTAAGGACACAGTGACAAAGGAAACGTGACTTCTAATTGTTGGTTATCATGAGCTCCTTAGTTCTCCTGACTTGCTCGACTAAATAAACAAAGGCGCTTTATGAAGTGCAGAGGAAATAGGAATAGAAAAGGCCCTTGGCTTTTGAGATATTTCTTAAAAGTTGGGGAGTTTATTTGTCATAAAGGGATGGAGAGCATCCTTCCAGCACGAACAGTTCCAGGTATGCAGGGGGTACCTGATGCCCGTTATACCAGATCAGCTTCCCCTCAACCTGCGATGCTTTGTGTCCAGCAGATGGCACCAAACGACTGGTTATAGTAGGATGCACATCGTCCTCTGGAAAACATGAAATCTATTTCTATGAAGCCGGCATCTTAAACATGGCACTTATATTGTCTGTCTGAGGCCCTTTCTTTCTTTTTTAAAAAATATTTTATCTTTAGGTAATCTCTACACCCAACGTGGGGCTTGAACTTACAACTAGAGATTGAGTCACGTGCTCTACGAACTGAGCCAGCCAGCTGCCCCTTGAGACCCTTTGTTTTGCTTTTAGTGTGACCTGTGGATCAAAATAAGAAGTGGACAAGAAAACGGTTGCCTGTCCTGGAATGTGGCACTATTGTGGAATAATGGAAATGTAGGTGAAACACAAGAGATAGCCTAGTAAAGTAGTGCCCAAATATGGGGCAGACATGGGAAACTTGTATGTGTCTGTGTCTATGTGTGTGTGCACGTGCATACTTGTGATGAAAACACCTCAAAAAAGGGTATTGAGAAAGTATTTAAAAACCTATAAAGAGAATTTAAATGTTGGAGAAGATGAAAGAGTGTGCTCCAGTGACCACAGCAGGGAACTCAGTTTTGAAACTATTAACTTGGAAACTCCAGAAGAAAGGGTCCCATTTCTCTAGTTCTTCAATCCTAACAGGTGACTTGAATTTCAATGACTATCATGCAAGTAGAGGATTAGGAAAAAAGACTCAAAGTTGTCTAGAGCCAATTCAGTGAAATTCCTTTCAAGGCATTTTTCCTGCACTCTCAGAGACTAGGAAGGACCCATATGCACACAGTGCCTGTTATGGAAGGTGACATCAAAGCTTTGGGTTCTGAGAGAGGCTGTTCTCTACTGCAGAAAGAGAAAAGCAAAACGGAGTTGAGTGGTTATGGTAGACCTACCGGGTTCTCCCATTGAAGGGGTGCCTGGGCAGCTCAGTTGGTTGGACATCCAACTCTTGATTTTGGCTCAGATAATGATCTAAGGGTTCTGGGATCAAGCCCCATGGTGCCTCGAGACTCCACACTTAGTGAGGAGTCTGCTTATCCCTCTCCCTCTGCTCTTCCCCTGTGCTAAGTAAAATCTTAAATAAAAAAGAAAAATCTCCCATTGAAATAAAAAGTCTGCATCAGATAAGGAGGAGGATATGAAGAAGGGGTTTATTCCTGCTGTGTTTGGGGGCGTCCTATTGCTCAGAATAGAAGCTGCTTCCAGAGCACTAGAGCAAACCAGTGCCCTAGTTTGGAAAAATGGTTCTTTGTCTGTGTCCTGGGGCCCCTACATGGAGACATTTCAAAAGGGAAGACACAAGGAGAGAATTTGTGAGATAGTCCAATGATCATACATTGAAGACCAAACTAAGATCCTACCACAGTTTGCCCAGAGGGATATGGCTTCTCTTGGGAAATGTGCAAGTTAAAAAACTCAAGTGAACTGATGCTACAGGCAGAAGTGTCATTGAATCATAATAGTATGTAATTATGGGCTTTGCGATTTACCTCAATTCCAGTGGATTTACAACACTGCTTGCGAAAAAAAATTTTTTTAATCCCTTTCTTTTATGAGTTGATCTCCTTTTTTTTTTTTTTAAAGATTTTATTTGTTTATTCATGATTGAGAGAGAGACAGAGGAAGAAACAGGCTCCATGCAGGGAGCCCCATGTGGAACTCGATCCCAGGATCACACCCTGGGTGGAAGGTGGCGCTAAACCGCTGAGCCCAATGAGAGTTGATTTCTTACAAAGAGTATGACACCCAGGTTGTTACAAATTTGAGCGTAATTACAAAATCAATGGAAAGGAACAGTGTTTAATCCAGATTATTCCAATTCATCATTTAAAAAATATCTTGTAAACATACCCTGATAAGACAGTAGCTCTCAACAGTAGTATGCCAAAGATTCACCTGGCTGGGGGCTGGGGGTGCACCTGAGTGGCTCAGTCTGTTAAGCATCTGACTCTTGATTTCAGCTTAGGTCTTGATCTCAGGATCCTGAGTTCAAGCACCACATTGGGCTCCAGGTCATGGAGCCTACTTAAAATAAAAGAGTCATCTGGGGTACATTGTTAAGATGCAAATTCCTACCCCAACTCCAGATATTCTGGTTGTAGGGATTGGGGATGGAGCTCAGGAATTTGAATTTATAGTTAATTTCTTCATTTCGAGTAATTCAGAGCAGAAGGTGGAAAGACCGTCCTTAGAGAAATACTACCCTAAGCAAAGGCAGGATTAGTCAATCACAGAAACCTTCAAACTTCTTTCCATTCATTCATTCATTCATTCACTCCCTCCCTTTCTTCTGAACACATAATTCACCTAATATTTCTGGTGCCCTACCTTTGAACTTGGTGCTGTGGGACATAGTTAATATAAGGAAACTCTGTTCCTGCTTAAAGGACTTATAATGCCTGCTACAGATTCTCGTAGCAACATGAATGACAATGTCAGGTGTTAAGTATTGTGCTTGTAGAAATGGTATGGGTGTCAAAGGGTATTGCAGGGATTGAGAAAGAAGTCTTGTCCACGTGAGCTGGCATGCTCAGGGAAGGAGGAACCATTCTGTGGAAAGGGTGGGACATGGCCTGGGGCCTGAATGATGAGAGGGAGTAGGATATTTGAAATGTGGGAACAGCATTAGCTTCATATCCTTATTAAGCAAGAATATTATTATCATCCATAAGCCGTGCAATGCCACTCTAAAGATAGCAGAGTAGCAATGCACGGCCAGCGATTAAAAGTATAATCTCGTTAATTGCCTTCTGAGGAGAAATAAAGGGTGAGAAGCCATAAATTCCTGAACCAGCAACGTCATTTCCTTGTTTTTTCAATATCCAACTGGACCACTCTCTACTTTGCTAAGTTGATGAAGGGTAGAAACGCTTGACATGACATGTTTATTACAAATAACCTGTTTTCCTCATAGACTGATATCTATTTCATCCAGCTGCCTTCAAAAAGTTAAAATTATGATAAGGCACATGACAGGTATGGGCAATTAGCACCCTAAGAGAAAGATTAGGACTGTTTGAAGCCAGGGGAGGGAGATTAGTTGAATCAAAAATCACTTATTTAACAAAGAGAGCTGTATTCCTAATACTTATGTTTAGATATGGTAATTTTCTTAGCTGTCTTTGGCCCATTTCATTACATGAAAAAAAAAATTAATTCAGCTATCTTGTTCTCCTTCCTCAGTGCTTTTTGCCAGTATCGTACAAAGCATCAGAAATCAAATATTTAAAGTATTATGTCTCTGAGCATGTAGAGGAGTGGCATTTTTCTAACTCCATACTTGGTGAGAAAGGACACAGACTCTGGAGCCAAAGAATTGGGTTTTTAATCTTAGGTCCATCACTTTCTGTGTAGCTTTGGCAAAATTACTTAATTTTTATGGGCCTCAATTGTCTTATCTGTAAAGCAGACATAAGTAGGATTCTTATGATAAGTAATGAATTTATACATATAAAAGCACTTAGAACAGCCCATAGCAGGGGTTCAGTTGGTGTCAGCTACTGTCATGAGCTCTGGTATTAAGGAAGATACACAAGGACAAGCTTTATAGGATATCTAGGTAGACTGGAGAGGTATTAATATATATTTGAAAATCAGCTATAGGGCAGCTCGGGTGGCTCAGCGGTTTGGTGCCGCCTTCAGTCCAGGGCCTGGTCCTGGAGACCCGAGATCAAGTCCCACATCAGGCTCCTGCATGGAGCCTGCTTCTCCCTCTGCCTGTGTCTCTGCCTCTCTCTCTCTCTGTGTGTGTGTGTCTCTCATGAATAAATAAATAAAATCTTAAAAAAAAAGAAAATCAGCTATAATATGGGGCTAAAAATTATTCACCCCCCCAAGAAAATTCTATCTTCTCTTGTAACAGCAAACATTTAGACTCTAAGAATGCGTAATATAAAATATCACACATTTTAAATGAGAGTAACAAGGACATAAAGTACTGGAGAGGAGTCTAGTACAAAAATGTACACATGGTGTCTTCTCTACCTGCAATGGGTGGACCACACATTTGTCTCTAAGCTTCCCGGTTATCACTGCAGAAAAGTGGAACGTGATCGGTTGCAAGATAAAAACAGGCCCATTGTTCAGGAGAAACACAATTACTTACACCATTGTGACCTGGGAGGACACTCACCAGGTCAGCTTAGGAGGAGAATTTGTAATGCAATACACAACATCTTCAACAGCTTTCCGGCAATGGAACTACGGGGTTTCACAGGGCTGCTCTGATTATGTTCCTCAAATCATCACCCTCGGGCACTTCAGTGATACAGTTCTAGGAGATGGATTGTGTGGCACCTGTGGACAGGTGCTGGGCTGCCTGGCCATCCTCACTGAGAGGAAGATTTTGCAATACCTGGAATGCCCAAAATTTCTCTTGCATTCCAAGTTGTTTAGTTTCTTAAAAGCCCATCACAACTGTTTTCTCATTTAATCCTCAGAAACCTCTGGGACAGGGATCATTAAACCCATTTTACAGATAAAGAAACTGAGTTCGAGAGTACTTGGACAGTGAGAAAATGGTGGTGGAGGATGAAGGGGCTGGCTCTCTGAGCTCATCCGGACCTTCGGACCTGACCAAGTACCAGACATCTCAGAGCCCTGCTCCCTCCAGCTCACTGCTCAGTCACTGTTTTATCCATCAACGTCTGATTTTTATGCCTGCAGCTCCACCGAAATTGCTCTGGCAACAGTCACGAGTGATAGTTTGATTATCAAATGCAGAGTCCTTTTTTTCAGCTTGCTTTTTTTTTTACATTTGAAACAATGTTATTCACTCTGTGGCATTCGGTTCTCCTTTGGTTTGGGGAGCACTAAATACTCCTGGTCCTTCTCCTACTTCATCTCCCACTTCTGCTTTTTAGCCTGTAAGAACATTCCTCCTTCTGCCTCCCAAATGTTGGGGCCCCCAGGGTTCCATCTTTGGCCCTCTCTTCATACTCCCCAAGAGAGCCAATCCTCTCGCACAAATTAGCTGCCCTCCTGGAAACAGTAATGCCCAGACTTACGCAGGAGAATCACATCCTCTGTGAGGTTGAGTTCTCAGACCAGGGTCTGAGGAAAAACAACATTTCTTCAACAGGAGACTTGTTCATTGTTGTTTTTTTTTTTTTTTTTTTTTGGTTGAACAAGAGATGAAACAGCTGGCTCCAATTTGGAGCCATTATGTACAAAAAACTGTTTCATCACAGACTAGAGTTCTACTCGGAGTGGTGAGATGTTCGTATTGTGAGGACATATGAAGGAAATGAGACCGCCTGGAGAATGAGCAGGTTCATACCTCCCATTTCACCGCCTGCTTAGAGCCTATGGCTATGGGGTGAGAAGGCAGAAGGAGAAAATTCTTTCCCTCTGTTATTTACTTACGATCAAGCACACAGGTGGATTTGTGTGCATTAACGGCAACCCCATGTGTCTCCGCTGTCCATCCCCTGGTTTTCCCAACGATTTCAAACTCAACATGGCTGCTATTCCTCATCTTTACTTCCCCCTCAGTTTTACTCAGATATAGCAAGATATTCACTCTCTATAATTGCTGTTTTAAGATACTTCCAAATTTCAGTGGCTTACCCAATAACAATTTATTTCTCATCTGTGTCATGTTCCAAGGTAGGCCAGGAGGTGGAGGGTGACATGTGGCACAGGAGGTCTGCTCTACAAGGTCATTTAGGTATCCAGACTCAAGAAGGGTCTGCCATCTTCCATAGGTAGCTTCCAAGATTGCCTTGGGATCAATATGGAGTCAAGAGAAGGGGCCGAGGAGAGCATGGCACGGGCATATCTGTGTTTTAACATCATGCCACTTCCATTCCTGCTCCATCAGGCCACCTAGATGCCAGGGGAAGAGTGCACATCCCAGCACCAAGTCTGTACCGTGAGAGGGAGCATAGCACCACATTTTGGTGGAGAGGTCTTCATCTGTCATTTTCCTCCCTCATTTGTTCTTCCACCAGTATTTTCTGAGTCTCAGTTCTCTCTCTCTTTTTTAAAGATTTCGTTTGAGAGAGAGAAAGAGCACAAGTTGGGAGGAAAGAGCACAGGGAGAGGGAGAAGCAGACTTCCCCCTGAACAGGGAGCCCAAGGTGGGCCTCGATCCTAAGACCCTGAGATCATGACCTGAGCCAAAGGCAGATGCTCAACAAACTGAGCCACTCAGGTGCCTCCTCAGTTTTCTCTTTTGTGAAAGATGCCAACAGTTGTGCTCTTCACAGGGGTTGTTGTGGAAAGTGAGAAAACCTATGGAAAGCAATTAGAATGTGCTTGACTCACAGTAGGTGCTCACAGGTGGGTTAACTATTATTGTTATTAGTTGCAGGGCTTCATCAGCTGCCCTGTTATACCAACCTAGAAACTCTCTTCCCTCATCACCAACTGCCAATCAGTCAGTGAGTCCTCACCTAATTAAAAAATACACAATTTATGTGTCTTTAAATGCAAGAAATAGATGTTTTTTATATGAAGGTTAAAACATATGGATTTGGATTTTTTTTAAAAAAGGAAACAAAAGCCATTCTCCCCGGGGGATCCAATGTATTTCTATGGCTTCAGCTACCATCTTTACAATGGGTTCTATATGCCAGATCAACTAAACAGATGTATTCAGAACATTCCATCCTGAAACAGCAGAATACATATTCATTTCAGGTGTACATGGAACATTCTCCAGAATCTATCATCACATATTAGGCTATAAGACAGACTTTGACAAATTCAAGAAGATTGAAATCATACCATGGCCCTTTTCTGACCACAATGCTATGAAATTAGAAGTCAACCACAAGAAACAATCTGGAAAGACCATAAATACATGGAGGCTAAATAACATGCTACTAAACAAGAAATGGGTCAACAAGGAAATAAAAGAAGAAATAAATAAAAATACATGGAAACAAAAGAAAATGAAAACACAACAGTCCAAAAACCTTTGGGATGCAGCACAAGTGATGCTAAGAGGGAAGTTTATAGCACTATAGGCCTACTTCAAAAAGCAAGAAAAATCACAAATAAACAATCTAACCTTACACCAAAGGGAGCTAGAAAAAGAACAATCAATGAAGCCTAAACCAACAGAAGGAAGGAAACAATAAAGATTAGAGCAGAAATAAATGATACAAAATTTAAAAAATAGAACAGATCAATGAAACCAGGATTTGGTTCTTTGAAAAAAAATCAATAAAATTGATAAATCTCTAGCCAGACTTAACAAAAAGAAAAGAGAAAGGACCCAAATAAAATTACAAATCAGAGAGGAGATATAACAACTAATATCACAGAAATACAAAGTTATAAGAGAATATTATGAAAAATTATATGCTAAAAATTGGGCAATCCCAATAGGTTTACCTTCCAGAAATAGGTAAATTTCTGGAAGCATATAAGCCACCAAAACTGAAACAGGAAAAAATAGAAAATTTGAACAGACTGATAAGCAGCAAAAAAAAATCGAATCAGTAATCAAAAAACTCCCAACAAAGAAAAGTCCAGGACCACATGGTTGCACAGGCATATTCTACCAAACATTTAAAGAAGAGTTAATATCTATTCTCTGCAAACTATCCAAAAAATAGAAAATGAAGGAAAACTTCCAAATTCATTCTATGAGGCCAACATTACCCTGATTTCAAAACCAGATAAAGATAGCACTCAAAAAGAGAACTATAGGCTGATATCCCTGATGAACATAGATGCAAAAATTCTCAACAAAATACCAGCAAACTGAATCCAACAATGAATTTTAAAAGGCATTCACCACAGTCAAGTTGGATTCATTCCTGGGTTGCAAGGGTGGTTCAACATTTGCAAATCAATCAATGCAATACATTACATTAATAAAAGAAAGGATAAGAACCATGTGACTATCTCAATAGATGCAGAAAAGGCATTTCACAAAGTACAACATCCATTCATGATAAAAACCCTCAACAAAGGTGTAGAGGGAACATACCTCAAGATTATAAAGGTCATATATGAAAAACCCACAGCCAATATCATTCTAACTGGGGAAAAACTGAGAGCTTTTCCCCTGAGGTCAGGAACAAGACAGTGAAGTCAACTCTCACCACTTTTATTCAACATAATTACTAGAAGTCCTAGCCTTAGCAGACAATAAAAAGAAATAAAAGACATCCAACTGGCAAGGAAGAAGTAAAACTTTCACTATCTGCAGGTCACATGATATTATATATAGAACCCCAGAAGACTCCACTAAAAAACTGCCAGAACTCATATAAGAATTCTGTAAAGTCACAGGGTACAAAACAATGTACAGAAATCTGTTGCATTTCTTTTTTTATTTCTTTTTATTTTTTATTTTTTAATAAATTTATTTTTTATTGGTGTTCAATTTGTCCACATACAGAATAACACCCAGTGCTCATCCCGTCAAGTGCCCACCTCAGTGCCCGCCACCCAGTCACCCCCACCCCCCGCCCACCTCTCCTTCCACCACCCCTAGTTTGTTTCCCAGAGTTAGGAGTCTTTCATGTTCTGTTGCATTTCTATAGAACAATAAGGAAGCAGTAGGAAGAGAAATTAAGGAATCAATCCCATTTATGATTGCAACAAAAACCATAAGAAATCTAGGAATAAAACTGACCAAAGAAATGAAAGACCTGTACTCAGGAAACTACAAAACATTGATGAAAGAAAATGAAGATGACACAAAGGAATGGAAAGACATTCCACACTTATGGAGTGAAAGAACAAATATTGTTAAAACGTCTATACTACCCAAAGCAATCTACACTTTTACTGCAATCCATATCGAAATACCAACATTTTTCACAGAACCAAAACAATCCTAAAATGTGTATGGAAGCACAAAAGGCCCCAAATAGCCAAAGTAGTCTTGGAAAATAAAAACAAAGATGGAGGCATCACAATTCCAGCCTTCAAGTTCTATTACAAAGCTGTAGTCATCAAGACAGTATGGTATTGGCACAAAAGTAGATGCATAGATCAATGAACAGAGTGGGAAACCCAGAAACGAACCCACAATTATATGGCCAACTTATCTTCAACAAAGCAGGAAGGGATATCCAATGGGAAAAATACTATCTCTCCAACAAATGGTGTTGGGAAAACCATTTTCTTATGCCATACTCAAAAAAATAAATTCAAAATAGGATAAAGACCTAAATGTGAGACCTGAAACCATATGAATCCTAGAAGAGAACACAGGCAGTAACCTCTTTGGCATTGACCTTAGCAATTTTTTTCTAGCTAGATCTCCTGAGATAAGGGAAATGAAAGCAAAAGTAAGCTGTTGGGACTCATCAAAACAAGAAGCTTCTGCATAGCAAATGGAACAATCAACAAAACTAAAAGACAATCTATGGAATGGGAGAAGATAATTTGCAAATGACATATCCGATATAAAATCTGTAAAGAACATATTAAAGTCAATGCCCCCCCCCAATAATCCAATTAAAAAATGGGCAGAAGACATTTTTCTAATGAAGACAACCAAATGGCTACCAGACACATGGAAAGATGCTCAATTCACTTCTCATCGGGGAAATCAAAGCTACAATGAGATATCACTTCACTGTTAGCAGAATGGCTAAAATTAACGACACAAGAAACAAGTGTTGGCAAGGATGTGGAGAAAGGGGAATCCTTGTGCACTGTCGGTGGGAATGTGAACTTGTGCAACCACTGTGGAAAACAGGATGGCAGTTCCAAAAAAGTTAAAGATAGAACTACCCTATGACCTATCAATCACTCTACTAGGTATTTACCCAAAGAATGTGAAAATATAAATTCAAAGAGATCTATGTACCACTATGTTTACACCAGCATTACCTACCATAGTCAAATGATGGAAACAGCCCAAGTGTCCATCAATTGATGAATGAATAAAGAAGATATGGTGTATATACACAATGGAATATTTATTCAGCCACAAATGAAATCTTGTCATTTGCAGCAACATGGATGGAGCTGGAGGGTATACTGCTAAGCAAAATAAGTCAGTCAAAGACAAGTAGCATATAATTTCACTCATATGTGGAATTTAGGAAACAAATAAATGAGCAAAAAAGGGGAAAAAAAAGAGAAATCAAGAAACAGATTCCTAACTATAGAGAACAAACAGATGGTCACCAGAGGGGAGGGGGGCTGGGGGATGGGTGAAACAGGTGATGGGGATGAAGGAGCGCACTTTTCCCGATGTCAGATGTCACGTATGGAAGTGCTGAATCACTCAATCTACATTTGAAACTAATGTTGCATTGTATGTTAACTAACTAGAATTTAAATAAAAACTTTTAAAAAAGGGTCTATTATATAACTGGATTAGAACTCCCAGCTGGAAGGGGGTCTACAAATATCTTCTTTTTTTTTTTTAAGATTTTATTTATTTATTCATGAGAGACACACACACACACACACACAGAGAGAGAGAGAGAGAGGCAGAGAACAGGCAGAGGGAGAAGCAGGCTCCATGCAGGGAGCCCGATGTGGGACTCTATCCTGGGTCTCCAGGATCACACCTCGGGGGGTTAAGGTGGAGTTAAACCATTGGGCCACGGGAGCTGCCCTACAAATATCTTCTTGTTCCCTCATTTTAAAACCAAGGAAACTACAGCCTGCTAGTGGCAAAGCCAGGGGTCAAATCTAGGTCTTTTGACTCCAATCAAATGCTCCCTTGGACTTAGCTCCTTCCAACATAAGAACGTTCACATATTCCTCTTGATTTTCATTTCTCTGTTTACCTCCTAGTAATTTCACAGAAAAATTAAGTCTTTCAAAACCACCCAAGCAGCTCCTCTCCCTTGTCCTCACAGTTACTGGTCGGAGATGAAAATGACTGCCTTGGGGATCCCTGGGTGGCGCAGGGGTTTGGCGCCTGCCTTTGGCCCAGGGCGCGATCCTGGAGACCCAGGATCGAATCCCATGTCAGGCTCCCGGTGCATGGAGCCTGCTTCTCCCTCTGCCTGTATCTCTGCCTCTCTCTCTCTCTGTGACTATCATAAATAAATAAAAAAATTAAAAAAAAAAGAAAAGAAAATGACTACCTTATCAATTTCCTCTAATCTCCTCTGGTTACCAAGCCAGTGAAGATTCCAGAGCACTAAATTCTGGCTCTTTATCTTAACCGGGTTCCTCAGATCCCCAGACCCAATGCCACCTCCCTTCCTGCTTTTGATTCCGAGCAGCAGATGGCACTGTGCACAAGTCTGGAAAGATGTTGAGAGAAAATGTGCTCAAGCTCCCTGCAAAACCCTGCCTTCATTGCAGAGGCAAGCTCACCCACCTCTTCTGGGGTTGAGGGCTCACAGGGAGTGGGAGTCGGCCAGGGACGCTGTGGCAGAGGCTGCTGGCTCACCACTGAGCTTGCTTCCTCACCTCCTGGGCACACAACTGGACTATACTTCTTGGTTTCCGTTGCAGTGCCGGAGCTGTGGCCATTGTGGTGTGGCAGAAAGTGATCCTCATCTTCCCCATTTCCAGGCTTGGCCGATGAGTATCCTGTGCTTTCCCCTCCTCCTCTAGCTGGGTATCAATGCCCAGGATGACCTTGGAATCGTAGGATGAAGGTGGCAGAGTTGGCACCACACTGAGTCCCTGAATGACTACATGGAGCTGAGGCCTCCCCAGTTTGGACCCACACTGGGGGGAGTTCCAGGAGCATGAATTACTGAAGTCCCCCCCATCAGCTTGAGACTCTTAGGCCAGGGGGACCCACTCCTTGCCCTCATGGAGCTCATAGCAAAACAGAGGGAGACAGAAATGCAAATAAACAACTAGTTCTTGGAACTGATACTGAGTTGGGGGGCAAATCAGTGGAAGTGATCCATTTTGAAAAGCTTAAGCTGAGTTTGTAAGTTGAGTAGACTTAAGGAGTATCTGGAGAGGATTGCAGGGGAGGAACCAAAGCATTCCAGGCAGCGGGAGGGTAGGCACGAAGACGGGGAGGGCTGAATCCGGGCCCTAAATAGGACAAACACAAGGCTGAGCCATAGCTGGACTGAGAGCAGGTAAAGCAGGTGAGGCTCACCTTTGCTGCGATCCCTGGGCCTTACCACAGCTACCTGGCTGCACCCAGTGCCACACTGTGCCACTGACACGGTGAGTTGTGTGACCTAGAGCCTGCCCATACACCTCACGAGGAGCAGAGCAGGCAGCTCCTATTTTGGTCCCAGTGGTGTACAGACAAAGTACCAGGCACGGGGTAAGTGACACAAGATAACGAGTCAACATCCTTCACTTGCAGAAGTGGTAATCTTTCTGTTTCTATCACCTCCTGTTTTTCTAAAGAGCATTGCTGTGGGCTCCGTGTGCTTTTATTACATAAGTCAAACGTTTTCCTCTCTCTCTGATTTTACCCCTCCGACCTACAGAAACAGAAACAAAAAATGCGAATAACTCCACTTTCAGATGACTGGTATTAGAGAAAGAAAAAGGATTTGTTACCTTTCTGAGAATGGAGGCGAATGCCCTTCCCCTGCCTCCTCCACCTCCCGTTTTGGGGGTGAGGAGTATCCAAAATTGGGTGTGCAAGAAGATCCACTGAGGGGCAGGGAAAAAAAAAGCCACTGAAACTTCCAATTAAAAAAAATTATGTAAGAACACTTAACATGAGATCTCCTCTCTTGACAAATCTTGAAGTGCACAATACAGTACTCTTACCTATGGGTATGGTGTTGTACAGGAGATCTCTGTGTGTGTGTGTGTGTTTTAATTAATTTATTTTAGAGAGTGAGCCAGTGGGGGCAGAGGGGTGGGGAGGGAGAGAGGAGCAGAGGAAGAGGGAGAGAGAGAATGCTGGAGCAGACTTCCCGCTGAGTGTGGAGCCTGACTCACAGCTCAGTCCCTGGACCCTGGGATCATGACCCAGGGTGAAATCAAGAGCTGGCCACTCAACGGATTGAGCCACCTAGGTGCCCCATTTCATGTATGTGTTTTAAAAATCTAAGCCATATTTTATATGTAATCAATGCAGATGAATAACGTGTAAATAAAAATATGTATATGGAAAGTACCTAATTTCATCAGGTAAGCAATAAACAAAGTTTGGAGAACGTACACCCTAGCAGTCTGCACATTCCAGATTCCTCCTAAAGTCCCAGAGGAGGGGCCCTCCTATCCTTACCCCTCAGGTGAGTAGCTGCACACCTTGTGCAGGAGGAACCTAGACAAGTGAGCCCCTCTTGTCACCTCCCCAGCAGCACTTTTCTAGGCTCTGGTCCATGTCTGCTTATCTTGTTGCAGAACTTTGGGTCCTGAAGCCTGCTCCTGCCCAGTCTAGTACTTCCCCTCCTGTCTGGTGATTTGGACGTTACCTTTCCACCATCCTCCCAGCCCTCCCTTCCCCTGGGTGGGGGCGCCGATCATTCCCTGTCTCAGGCACTCCACCTCCTGACCTCCTGGCCACCATCTCCAGCAGCCGCTGCCACTGCTACCCCAGCCCTGCCTTGGTGGTATCTACACTCTGTCCTTAATGGACGGGTGCCCCCTCCTGTTTCCCTGATTTTGAAGGAACAGTAATCATACCATAATAACAGTAGTGACAACTGCCATCTGTATGCCCCCTGGTGCTCTGTGCTTTACAGATAGTCTCCAATGCTGACAACAACTCTTTAAGGGGAGCGCTGTCATTCCCCCTTTTGGGACCACACCACTGCGACTGGGACTGTAAGCCCAGACACCCGAGCTGGGATTTGTACCCGAAGGACCCCTTTGCGACCAAAGCCAAGATCTTTCTGCCACACCTCAGGGCTTTCCTCACCAGTACCCGTCGTGCTGAGGGATGCGTTACATTAACGTCAAAGCAGTGTTGAAAGAGAAGTCCCCCTTTCCTCTCCAAGCAAACAACCTACTTTGCAGGCCGTGATCAAAATAGATAAATAAAACATAGCGGTTGGAGATACTTGAGGTTCACCTGGGGGCAGTCAGAATAATAACTTAAAGGAATTCCAACGTCTAGAGCTTTGGGTAGTCCCCCTGACGTGGTTCCTCCCTCCTAGTGACAGCGACAGTGGCCGTGCCTGCCCGCTGCCCCTGCAGGCTGCACTTCCCTCGGTCGCAAGACTTGCGGGCACGGCCACGTCCACGGGCGCGGCCACATCCACAGGCACAGCCACATCCATGGGTACGGCCACATGCACGGGCACGGCCACGTCCACGGGCACGGCCACGTCCACGTCCACGGGCACAGCCACATCCACGGGCACAGCCACGTCCATGGGCACGGCCACATGTACAGGCACGGCCATGTCCCCAGTCACGGCCACGACCACGGGCGCAGCCACTTTCACGGGCTGAAACCGGACCCTCCCCTGCCACACGCCTCCGGGACCATGACAGAGTTTCCCTCCAGTCCGCCTCACATCCTGGCTAACACCTGGGCTGACTTCACCTGTCCACCTTTCAGGTTTGCGGCTGTGTCTCCAGCGGAATCAGAGCAACAGCTTTGGGGCGCCCGGGTGGCTCCGCGGTTGTGCGTCTAACTTGGGCCCAGGGCGTGATCCGGGGGTTCCGGGATCGAGTCCCGCATGGGGCTCCCCGCAGGGAGCCTGCTTCTCCCTCTGCCTGTGTCTCTGCCTCTCTGTGTCTCTCATGAATGAATAAATACAATCTTTAAAACAAACAAAACAACAGATTTAGGCAATGCTGTGGGTCTGGATGGGAAAGTGTCCTGGAGTCGCAGGTTCCTTCTACGCCCCCCCCCCCCCCCGCCCCCCGTAGCTACTCCCCCCAGAGCTGTGCTGGTGCGGAGAACATCGTTTCTTGGGGAAGAGGCCGAGGCAGGCGTGCTGAAAATCCGCTCCAGCTGCGCTCCACACCCGCATACGTGGAGCCAGGACGTAAGGCATCAGCTGTCCTGAAACGGGGTGGGGGTCCCTTCCTTGCCAAGGGAAAGGTGACAGCCCCTGGCTGCCTGTGCATTTCCCCCACCCCGATGGGGACGGCCTGCTGATGGGGGATTTTAGAAAACCTCCTTCCCCTCAAGTGAGTGTCCAGCTGCTGGTCCTGCTCCTGTTCTTTATTTCCAGCTACTCCAGGGGGGCTTTCTCCCAACCTTAGCTCCTAGAACCCCACACCTGGAGGGCTGAGGGCTCTTCTATTTCCTTCATATTCCCAGGCTCACTCCCTCTGACACTGCAGGCCAATCATTTGGCTTCTGCTGCCTTTCTCTTCCCACGAAAGGGATTAGGGGGGATAATTCTCCAAGAAATCTCAAGTGGTTTCAATCAAAAGCGAGTTTTGATTCTTCATCTCTTTTCTTGCAGCTATTTTGAATTTTGTGCACCTTGGTTTGCAGAGGCTCATAAAAATGCATGAGTTTCCAGCCTCACAGGTGAGGGCAGAGGTTTCCAAAGAGCAAAGTGGGTTCTGGCTGAGGTAGAGTCAGTAATCAGCGTTGTTGACCTTTGGCTCTATCCACCTTGCCTGCTCTGAGGAGGTGTGTAGTGCAAATGGAGACACAGACATGCCTTGTGGTTCCTGTATTCCAAGAGGAAAGGTGCTCTGCAGGCCCACTCTCCAAACTCCTTTTCCAGCAGGTATTGACTGATTTGTTTGAATTTTGAGCTCCAGTCAAAAATGAAGCGTCTAATTGGATCTTCACACTAACCAACATGTTCAGGGCTTATGTACAGGATATTGAGTAATTTCTAACTTGGAGTCTGGTAGTCTTTCTGGTGAATAAAGGGAAAGGGTGGCAGGGGCATATTTTTGTTTACTTTCAATGGTGATGTCTTATAGGAATCAGATACCTAAGAGGTTCTAAACCAGGAGTCACGTCAGGTGACCTGGCCCTCGTTCCTGGACTGTTCCCTCCAGCTGTGACACATGAACTTTGTGTGCGCATAACCATTATTATTATATAGCTGACTTTTCATGTTTTGCAACGAAAAGATGGAAAATTCAAAATAGATGGTTAAAACCCACGTGGCCGTGGATATAATGAAAAACAGTCATCTACGGAGACACGATGTCTCTCTCCCACATACACATCCCACTCATATATGTTTGGGTTTTTACTTTGCATCTAATTATAACCCTCTTTTGGCTTGTTCTATAATGCCTATGACCAGGGGACCAGGGGACCCAGGGGGACACCTGGGAAAGCACCAAGCTGATCATCCACATGTGGCTTTTTGGGAAGCACTTTCAAGTTCATGGCCCCAGAGGCTGCTACCCAAAGTCAACAGCCTAGGAACCTTCCTGTTCTATCAGGGCCTCTATCTAAAAATGGATGAACTTGGGCCACCTGGGTGGCTCAGTTGGTTAAGCATCTAACTCTTGGTTTCAGCTCGGGTCGTGATCTCAGGATCCTGGAATGGAGCCCTGTGTCAGGCTCCACACTCAATGGGGAGTCTGAAGATTCTCTCTCCCTCTCCCTCTCCCCCCAACTTGTGCTTGCTCTCTCTAAAATAAATAGCTCTTTAAAAAAAAAGAAAAATAAAAATGGATGAACTCAATAGGAAATCAACAGCAAAAGGTAGTATTTCCTTCGTAGGTACCAGAGTCCATGAAACAAAGCAGTCTGAGGTCTTGGTCTCTTTGGAGTGTTTTCGAGAGATCTGCAGTTGTCCTGGGTAAGTCAGGCCACGTAGTGGAAGACACGGGAGATTCAGCTTGGAGCTGTCAGGACCATAGCAGACTACTAAGGTGCCTTTATATATAACTAGGTATTCTCCAGGGTGTGTGTGTGTGTGTGTGTGTGTGAAAATGGGACTGGATCAAATTTTGTTTGGGAAATTCTGCATTAAAAAAAAAACAACCTGCTTAAGAGACAGGTTTCTTCAGCCTTTAATATTGAGATTTTATTGTGAATCTCTTCAGAGGGGTACATAATAATAGGAAGCTTTTCCCAAGCATCTTTGACCTGGGAGTTCTTCCTCACTGGGAATCTCTAACATTTCAAAGGGCACTAAAATTCCACAAAACCCAGTTTGGAGAATGCCGTTTGGAGAAGTCAGAGAAGCCCCAGCTGTCCAGGGTCACCAGCTCCAGTGACGCTCAGGTCCTAGCCCAATGGGCTTCACATTTGGAGACCTACCTTGTGGGAATTAACACAAAGGTTTGCTAAGAGTACATAAATGCAAGGATTAAAAAAAAAATTCTAGGTCCACCACTTCCATGGGCACATTCGCCTCTAATTGCTCTGCAGAGAGCCGGGTGGCAGTGAGCCATTCCTGCAGGATGCGGAGCCTCTTTTCTGTTCTTCTTGCACACTGGCTGCCCTTCTTGTGATGCTCCGTTGCCCCAGGATACGCAGCTCTCTGGGGTGCCTGACAAATGCTGTTTTTTTTTTTTTTTTTTTTTTTGAGAACGTGAATGTGTCTATTGACTAATCTTGCAACTCTGATGATTTCTAATTCTTTGCTTTCATGCAAATTGAGGGAAGACTTAATGGAGTTGTCTGCGAATCAGATCATTAATAATAACTTTGATGATAGATTACCGTATCAGAAGGGGCTCAGGAATTGATATAGCTATGATAAAACCCTTCCATTCTAATCTTACTTTTGTGAAAATGGCCTCGGAGTGCTTATAATAACTGTAGCAACCGTAATGGGAAGATGGGAATAATATTCATAAGAAATCCCATCTATTTTACTAAGAAGTCTGATGACGAGTAGTTTTTCCAAAAAATTTTTCATCTTATGTTGAATAATTATTTGCAAACATTGTATTTCTGTTATTTTCATAAATTGTGTATTAATAATATCTATAATGATAACTCAGTCTGGAAATATTTCTTTGATACCTAGAGTTATATAGTCACAGGAAATTTTAAACATTAACTTCAAATTAATTAAAACAGGCAAGATTAATTTCAAATTCTATACATATTTTTGCTGCAGATAATTATGGGTGATCAATAAAAGGATTTCAGGCAGAAAATATTACATTATCATACATTTATGTGGGGAAAATAGAATGGAAATATAATTTTAGGAGTAAATGAAATAATTTTTTGCTTCTTGGTTTATATTTAAAATGAATTATGGTGGATATCAAATTGCTATGGCACTGGAAACAGTTTTGAAGGTCATATGAGTTTTATTTTTTAGTGTCGAGTATATCCATTTGCCAGCAGTTATATCCTTTGTAACTATTTAAACCGATGAAGAGATATTTTAGATGTTAACCTTAAAGGGTTTGAGAAGACATGTCACTTAAAAAAATTATTTTCAGGGGTAACCGAGCAGGAAGTTGAAGCCTCTGGGTCTAGTAGCACTTAAGGAGAAGGAAAAGGTATGGACCCAGAGATGGCAATGTTTGGCCTGAATCAGCTTCGGGTTGTCCCTCCTGCCCCATGCCCATTTCACACTTCCTCCCTCTATGGAGCCCTCGCTCTGGTCTGTCCCATCCATCCATCCATCCATCCATCCATCCATCCATCATTCCAGCTCTAGGTCTTTCGCTGCCCAATGTAATGTCCTACCTTACCCCTAACGTTCTCCTCTTCCTGGCCCCAGCACTCTTTCCCTTTAGACTTGATAACCAACGGTGTTAACTTGACCTCTGGACACCTCCTGGTTCACTGCCTTACATGCCCTCACATCATTCTTGCCCTAATCCAAGAAACTCTCAGATAATAGGAAGCTCACAGCTGGTCCAGGCCTCTGAGCCCAGTCCATCCATCACCATCTCAACAATTAGCATTAATTTGTAGGTTCGCAGTCTTTGAAGTGCTTCCCTCTTCTCTCATTTACTCTCTACCACAGCCTGCTGCATGAGATGAAGAAGCTGGAGCTCAGAGGATTGAAGTGATTTGCAAGAAATGGTGGAGTTAACACCTGGATCTGGGTCCTCTGTCGTAAAAAATCTATGCTTTATCCATTATGTCTCACTGCCACTGGGAGTCTTTTCTAGTCCAAGGTGAAAGCAAACCAATTGGGATCTTCCGGGTCTGGAGAGGCCCACTTCTCATGGCCTTAGTGAGCCCACCAGCTGGAGTTGGTGATGGGTGTTCGTGCAGTGTCCTTGTCTGCTGGCCTCTCCTGGGGGTCTCCATCAAGATTCTTTGCCAGAAGCTCGGAATAGACTTACAGACAGTGAAGGGGAAGTCAACACATATGCATACTTGATGTGGAACAAGATACGATGGTGTGGAGCCAAGATGAGATGAGTAGAAACAAACATTCACATAAAAATGCACAAGATTTGCTGCAAGTGGCGTTTTAGTTTGTATAGTTGTACCAGAAATAACACTTGGTTGCATGTCAAAATACCAATCATCCAGCTTCAGTTTTTATTTTTAATTGAAGACAAAGACTTAGAAACCAACTGAAGTGCTAAATCTGTTTCAATTAACCTCAAAAGGCCCAAGTTAATAGATATTTCTGGCTGAATAAGTTGACTTTCTCTATGCTTTATGTGTGTGTGTGTGTGTGTGTTTTGCAAACTTTTGAGGAGAGCTTTTTTTTCTCAAGCTGCTAGACATATATTAATTAAATATATAAAATATAAAATAATTACTCTATTTTTGGGGCCTTGATTTTTGATTCCTCAGTGTGAGGTATTTCATTGAAGCTGACCCTTCAAGAACATTATAAGTGGGATTTCTAAAAGTGATGGATTCTCTCAGTCGTGAAGGAGTAAATACGTAGTTAAGATAGATGGTAAATCATTTCAGGCCTCTTAGCACACACAAAGAAATAATTTGCTAAAGAGAGAACTGAAGCATTGTAAATAGCCGGGGATCAGCCTCAAAGACCCCCTGGAAGTTCACGCGTGCAGATGACTAGGAGGTTAGCCACCTGGAACTTATTAAACCTGTTCTCATTGGTTGGCTCCAGCTATTTACTTCGGAGCACAGCTTAACTTGATGGTTACTCAGGCTGGGACCTGCTTGCTTTTGTGACTTGATCTAGGGCTGGTGAACATGTTAACACATGTTGACAGGGTTACAAATATTAAATTCTTCGGTGGAACTTAAAAAGCAAATCTAGGGAAACAGTGGGTGGGGCCCTTGCAGATGGTAGTCACCTTGCTGGTTCCCTTTGCTCACCTCTGGTACTGATATGCCCTCTGAAATGTCACTGAGCATGAGACGGACTGCTTGAACATAGAGCCTAATCCCTTTGTGGCTGAACTTTCGGAGACAGTTGTACGTAGTCTGTCACACTGGGTAGGGGGTTAGAGGTCATTTACTTGGGTGTAAGTGACCACCCAGGGTCAATTTGGGGCTTTTGACATTTGGGGCCAGAAAAACTTTTTCTGTGAAATGTTCCTGTGCAGGAGAAACAGCACCCTGCCCTGGCCCCTAACATCATTAATGCATCTGCTGCAGTTACTGTGACATTTCCAAATACGGTGGGGAGAGGAGTAGAGGGTCATAGGACTTTCAGCTGACAATGCTGTGTAGAGAGAGGACACCAGGGTTCAGGGAGTGGGGAGTGACTTGCCTGAGGTCAGAATGCAAATTAGTAGAGGGGTCAAATTTTTCCTCTGCCATCTGTTGACTTTATTGCCCTACTGCTACTATCCATCTGTAGACAAGGTGTTAATTTACTATTAATGGGCAATGTTGGTGAAATGTTTTATAGTCCTAGGCAAAACCTACTACATATCTCAGATTATTTATTATCGATTTGTAGCACAAGGCACTTTGAACAACAGTGTAAATGACAGAATAAAAATTTACGTGGTAATCCATTAGGGAAGTACTTCTTTTTTTTTTTTTTTTTTTTTTTTTAATTTTTTTTTATTTATTTATGATAGTCACAGAGAGAGAGAGAGAGAGAGAGGCAGAGACATAGGCAGAGGGAGAAGCAGGCTCCATGCACCGGGAGCCCGACGTGGGATTCGATCCCGGGTCTCCAGGATCACTCCCTGGGCCAAAGGCAGGCGCCAAACCGCTGCGCCACCCAGGGATCCCTAGGGAAGTACTTCTTAGAGACAGATCACAGATGCGTAGAAGAGCACAGCGGTGCCCAGAGTGACAGCTGCCAGAGGACAGGTCTGGAACATGCCCTTTACGTCCCAGCGCTAAGCCTGGCATGAAGCTGGCAGCGGCCCAATGTTTGTTCCTTGGACCCGAGGCAAAGGCATGTTTGCATTTGGGCAGTTCTCCCAGTTTGTCAAAAGGTGTATCTTTGGAGTTTAATTTCTGATTACTCCAGGGGCTCTGGTTCCGGCTTGCTTGGATTGTGGAGAGGAAACTGGACCCCGGAAAGAAGTCCAGGTTGAGTGGGAACTGAAGGAGTCTCCTCGAAAGCAGGTGTGTAAGAGGTGGCCAAAACAAGCCATTGGGACTGCTGGGAGGGGTGTACAGAGCAAGCCTCCTTGCCAGCCCATAAATCCCTCCCACCTGGGAGTTCTAGCACCTTGAGCAAGAGGCTGCCTGCCAAGTGCTCTGAACTGCCTGGAACAAGGTGCTGTACAAACATCATCTTGATTGTTGTTTCTAATCTGCAGATCCTGGGCTCTGTGTTGCAAATAAGAAAGGAATGGGGCTGGGTAGACAAAACAAACGCATCTGAGCACCCCAGGCTGCTTCTTGCTACGTGCCTTTCCAACAAGAGACATTAAACCCCTACTTCTAAGCGTTAGTAAGTCCTATATATTTGTCTGTGATACGAGCTTCCTCTTCTGGAAATAAATGTTGTTTTTTCCCCCCTCTTCAACAATCAACTTTTGTTCTTTCCCAGCAGAGCTCCTACACAGCCCTAGGCTGCTCTCTCTCATAAATGAGTTATGGGAATGCTACTCTGGTCTTCCAGCTTTCCAGTAAAATCTATTAGGGACCTCCCTGAAAAAGCTGTGTCTTGGATTCTAAGTGATCGGTTTCATCCCTTCACCGAGATCTAGGGGAACCGGGTTGTGTGAACACTCAGACTGCACACCTGCCAGTTTCACTAAACAAGGCAATAGAGTGCCCACAAGACCCAAGAATGTTCCTCTGGGAAATCTCACCTGACCAGAGTGTTCAGAGCTTAGGAGTGGCTTTGAAACCACATCCATAGTGTGACAATTTCTTCAAGACTACTGATCCAGTTTCTTCAACTACCCAACGGCATGGGGAGGAAGTGGGGAGGGCAATGCTCTAGTGTGAAAAAAGTATAAATGAACTATTGGGACTTCATCAAGATAAAAAGCTTCTGCACAGGAAGAAAACAATCAACAAAACTAAAAGACAACCTGCAGAATGGGAGAAGATATTCCCAAATGATGTATCAGATAAAGGGCCAGTGTCCAGGATCTATAAGAAACTTATCAAACTCAACACCCAAGAAACAAACAATCTGGTCATGAAATGGGCAGAAGACATGAACAGACATTTCTCCTAAGATGACCTACACATGGAGAATAAGCACATGAAAAAATTCTCCACATCACTTGGCATCAAATCAAAACCACAATGAGATACCACCTCACACCAGTGAGAATGGCTAAAATTAACAAGACAGGAAACAACAAATGCTGGCGAGGTTGTGGAGAAAGGGGTACCCTCTTGCACTGTTGGTGGGAATGCAAGCTAGTGTAGCCAGTCTGGAAAACAGTGTGGAGGTTCCTCAAGAAGTTAAAAATAGAGCTACCCTAGGACCTAGCAATTGCACTACTGGGTATTTACCCCAAAGATAAAGATGTAGTGAGGGAACCCTGGGTGGCGCAGCGGTTTAGCGCCTGCCTTTGGCCAGGGGCGCGATCCTGGAGACCCAGGATCAAATCCCATGTCAGGCTCCCGGTGCATGGAGCCTGCTTCTCCCTCTGCCTGTGTCTCTGCCTCTCTCTCTCTCTCTCTGTGTGACTATCATAAATAAATTAAAAAAAAAAAAAAGATGTAGTGAATGCTGGGACACCTGCACCCTGGTGTTTATAGCAGCAATGTCCACAATAGCCAAGCTGTGGAAGGAGCCTTGATGTCCTTTGACAGATGAATGGATAAAGAAGAGGTAATATATGTACACTATGGAATATTACTCAGCCATCAGAAAGGACGAATACACACCATTTGCTTTGACATGGATGGAACTGGAGGGTATAATGCTAAATGAAATAAGTCAATTGGAGGACAATCATCATATGGTCTCACTCACATGTAGAATATAAGAAATAGTGAAAGGATTACAAGGGAAAGGAGGGGAACTGAGTGGGGAAAAATTAGAGAGGAAGACAAACCATGAGTGACTCATAACTCTGGGAAAC
Organism: Canis lupus dingo; assembly: GCF_003254725.2. Lineage (NCBI taxonomy): Eukaryota > Metazoa > Chordata > Mammalia > Carnivora > Canidae > Canis > Canis lupus. The sequence goes on from NC_064244.1 coordinate 21,993,088, forward strand.
AAACGCAGGGTTGTGGAAAGGGAAGAGGGTGGGGGGATGGAGTGACTGAGTGATGGGCACTAAGGAAGGCACTTGATGGGATGAGCACTGGGTGTTATACTATATGTTGGCAAATTGAATTTAAATAAAAATAATAAAAAAAGAAATATAAAAGAGACTTAAGATGCATAATACCTTATATAGTGTTTCAACCAAACTTATGGTAAAAAAGATTGTTTAGACATTTGAGGTACTTTTATGAAGTTGGGTATCAGGTTAGTTTGTTGGGATGCTAATGGCATTATGGTTATGTGCTAGAGCATTCTTTTCTTTTAACATGCCTATTGAAACAAAACGACTTGAAAACTTGGTCTTGCTTTAATCTATTCTAGCCTTAAAAAAAGTTATTGATGATAAAGAAATATGGCAAAATGATGATTATTAAGTGGATAACTGGTAGCTGGTGTTTGTTATACTCTTGGGGTACATTTGGAAATTTTTATCAAAATAATTTAACACAAAAAAATTAAATATCTTATATAGAAATATGGATGTTAATTGTGTGATAAAAGTACTCAATATAAGGCCTTTACTTTCTGTCGAGTTTAGAGAAAGCGTAGTTTTAAAAACAACTGTTCATTTAAACCCTTTGGGAAAGAGGTATCTGTGCAAAGTTTGGAACAGTTTACCTGAAATTTAAAATTCTATATATTTTATGGATTTTTTTAATGTTCTGGAAATACTGGTAAACATATGGATGTCCACAGTTCAAAAGAGATAAAGTAGGATTCATGATAACAGCTCTTTTCACCAGGGCAATCTGTTTCCCACATTCTCCTTATTCCTTCACACTGGTGGATGGGCACTTCCTGGTAGTATTAGACACTTCAGCTCCTTTTTGCTTTTCTCCCTAGGGGAAAAGGTTTTGTTTGTCTGAACATTTCCGTTCAAGTCCATTTTCTGAAATGTCATCCCAAGTGGTTCCAACTGTAGGATGCCTAAAGTCAAAGAACCATGAGTTGTATGTGGGTGGTGACCATAACACCTTGTTGTTCTTTTCTTTTCTTTTTTTTAAATAATATATGTTGTGTTGATATATAAGTGTCATATAACATTGTCTTTCTTTTAGGTGTGTCATGTAATGATCTTACTATATGTATATATCACCAGGTGATCACCCTCGTAAATTTAGTTAAACATCCATCACCACACATAATTACAAAAATTTTTTTCTTGTGATGAAAATTTTTAAGATCTATACTCTCAGCAGCTTTCAAATATGTGATACAGTATCCTGAACTGGAGTCACCATGTTTTACATAACATCCCCAGGACTTATTTATCTTAGAACTGGAAGTTTGTACTTTCTGATGACCTTTACTCATTTCACCAATCCCTTTACCTCCTGCCATTGGGCAACTGCAATCTGTTCTCTGTGTCTATGAGTTTGGTTTTTGCTTTTTGATTCCATATATAAGATTATAACAATATTTTCTTTCTCTGTCTTACTTATTTCACTTGGCCTAATGTCCTTGAGTTTCATCCATGTTGTCTCAAATAGCAAGATTGCCTTCTGTTTCATGGCTTAATAATATTTCATGATTCCATATATTACATGGAATATTATGTGAGTAATGTATGGAATATTCCATGTGTTATATATATCTCTATATATTATAATATTTTATTTATCTATCTCACTGTCTTTATTCATCCATTAGTAGACCCTCAGGATATTGCCATGTTTTGGCTATTGTAATAATGCTACAATGAACATAGAAGTACATATATGTTTTTGAGATAGCAATTTCAATTCTTTTGGATAAATATTCAGAAGTGGATATTTTGAAATTGCTTTATCATATGGTAGTACTATTTTAAATTTTTTGTGAAACCTCCATATTGTTTTCCATAGTGGCTGCCCCAGTTTACATTCTTTCCAGCAGTACATATGGGTTTCATTTTCTCTATGTCTTCAGTAATACTTATTTCTTATCTTTTTCATGATAGCATTCTAACAGGTATGAGGTGATATTTCATATTGTGTTTTTGATTAATATTTCTCTTATGATTAGTGATGTTGACACCTTTTCATATATCTATTGGCCAGTTGTATGCCTTTGGAAAAATGTCTATTTATAATCTCTGTCTACTTTTTAATTATTTTTTTTCTATTGAATTGTATGAATTCTTTATTTATTTTGGATAGTAACCGCTTAATCATTTATATGATTTACAAATATTTTTCAGCATTTGGTAGGTTGTCTTTTCATTTTGTTGATGATTTCCATTGCTGTACAGAAGCTTTTTACTTTTATATAGTCCCACTTGTTTATTTTCACTTTTGTTGCTTTTGCTTTTGGTGTTAAATAAAAAAATGTCATTGCTTAAATTGATGTGAAGGAGCTTACCCTCTATATTTTCTTTTAGGAGTTTTATGGTTTCAGGTTTTTAACATACAAATATTAAGAACATTTTGAGTTTATTTTTGTGTGTGGTACAAGAAAGTGGTTCAATTTCATTCTTTTGAATGTGGCTGTCTAGTTATCCTAACACCATTTATTGAGGAAATGGTCCTTTCCCTGTTGCATATTTTTAACTTTTTTGTCAAAAATGACCACATATGGGTGTTTTTTTTTTGGGAGGGGTCTCTCTATTCTGTTCCATTCATTTATGTGCCTGTTTTTATGCCAGTACTATACTGCTTTGATTACTATAATTCTATAATACAGTTTGAAATCAGGAAGTGTAATGCCTCCAGCTTTGTTCTTCTTGCTCACTATTGCTTTGACTATTGTTTTCCATACAATTCTCTTCCACACAAATGTTAGGAGTGTTTGTTCTATTTCTATGAAAAATACCATCTTAGGGATGGCATTGGATCTGTAGATTGCTTTGGGTAGTTGGAAATTTTAACAATATTAATTTTTCTAACCCATGAATGCTAAATATCTTTCCATTTACTTGTGTTTTCTTCAACAGAGATAGTTTTACTTCTTCACTTCATTTCCAATTTGGATGCCTTTCATTTCTTTTTATTGTCTGATTGCTATGGCCAGGAGTTCCAGTAGTATGCTGATTAAAAATGGTAAGAGTGGATATCCTCATCTTTTTCCTGACCTTAGAAAAAAAGCTTTCCATTTTCACCATTGAATATGATATTGAGTATGAGTACAAGCTATGGGTTTGTCATATATGGCCTATATTATGTTGAGGTACAGTCCTTCTATATTCACTTCATTGAGAGTTTTTGTCATGAATTGATGTTGAATTTTATCAAATGCATTTTCCACATCAAATATATTTATAAGATGATCATAAAAATTTTAACCTTCATTTTGTTAAAGTGGTGTATCATGTTGATTGATTCGTGGATGTCAAACTATCTTGCATCCTCAGAATAAATACTACTTGACTGTGGTGTGTGATCCTGTTAATGTATTGCTGAATTTGGACAAGTCTGAAGATTTTGGACATTCCTTCCTTAGAGATTTTGGATTGCTGATTCAGTCTTTTTACTAGGAATTGATCCATTCAGATTTTCTATTTCTTCATGATTCATTCTTGGTTGGTTGTATGTTTATAGGAATTTATTAATTTATTCTACCTTGTCAAATTCATTGGCATATAGTTTATAGTAATTTCATATAATCCTTTGTTTTTGTATGGTATTACTTATAGTGTCTCTCCTTAGTTTATAATTTTATTTACTTCAGTCCTCTATTTTTCTTGTTTAGTCTAGCTAGCCTTGTCTAGACTATACTTGTTTACACTTTTTAAAAAACCTGCTTTTGATTATCTATTTTTTCTATTGCCTTTTTTATTTCTATTTCATTTATTTCACTCTCATCTTCATTTCTCTTCTTCTGCTAACTTTAGGCTTGATTTCTTCTAACTTACTCTAGTTCTTGGTTAGATTATTTGATAGCTTTCTTTTTTCTTGATGTAGGTGTCTATTGCTATAAAATTCCCTCTTAGAACCGCTTTTACGGTATCACATAACTTTTAGTGTGTTGCATTTCCATTTTCATTCGTCTCAAGGTATTTTTAAATTTCTCTTTTCATTTCTTGTTTGACTCATTAGTTTTTCAATAGCACGTTGTTTCAGCTTCATATATTTGTGAATTTTCTAGTTTTCTTCCTTTAATGGATTTGTAGTTTCATACCATTGTGATTGGAAAAGATGATATAATTTCAATCTCAAATTTATTAAGACTTTTTTGTGGTTTAATATTGATCCTGGAGAATGTTTCATGTGCACTTGAGAAGAATGTGTATTCCACTACTGTTGGATGAAAGTTTCTCTAAACGTCAAGTCCATCTGGTTCAATGTGTTTAATGGTTTCTATTGATTTTGTCTGGATGATCTACTATTGATGGAAATGGGGTATTGAAGTCCTCTATTATTATTATATTGCTGTCTACTTCTCCCCTTAGGTCTGTTAATATTTGCTTTATGTATTTGGGAGCTCCTTAGTATTCTTGATATTTTAACAAATACCTTTGGATAACATCGCCCTTTCTTAATACGAATCAAACAAGCAGAATAATCTTGGTTCAGTGGAACATATATAAACACGATGTTTCTTGTCCTTGAAAAGCTCACAGGTCTAGCCAAAATGACAAATGTGGAACCACAGGAAAGTTGAATTTTTTTGAAAGGGTCCCATAGGGTAGGAGGCCTGTCCTGGCAAAGTGTTTTTGAAGGATATGGTCATTCATTCCAGAACCGAGTTACCAGACCATGATAAGAGTCATGCCAAAAAGTGAATTTCTTTTGTCTAGCTCTTGGGGAGTTAGAAGAAAAAATACTTTAAGACATGCTAGAGCAGAAATAGGAGCAAAATGCACTGAAGCCATGCAGAGGCCACTTCCACCCAGTAAAGGCTCCATCTGTAAGACTACGGTCCGGAAATGGAGAGCGCACCAGTGCTCTCTATTTATGGCATCCTGAAATGATGCTAGGACTGGGTTTTGTAAATTTCCTTTAGTTATTTGTGTTTTGAATTCAAATAAACAAAACAAAACTGATTTTTGAGGCAACGTCAAAACAACTTTTCTTATGCTGTGGAAATTTCCAGAAGTTTGAGAGTTGGAGGTAGAACCTGTGGTAAAGGCAGTGGATCAGAGTACACCATAGCAGCACAGGGAGAGAAGCTGGTAACTCATCTGGGTCCACTTTCATCCTTGATCACATACCCACATACTTGGCTTAGGTGTAGAACAGGGTACTCTAAATCAGAGGGAAATTCCAATCAATATCTGTTGAGTGTTAATAATATATAGCTGTCATTTTGCAGGATACTGTGGTGTGGTAGGGACTAAGACACTGTTCTTCCTGTCCTCAGGTCATTTATATAGTCCAGCAATGTCTGGAAAGATACCTTGTTTGTAAAGGGGCAGAATCTTGGTTTTGGTAGATGTGACTATTAGAGAGGCAATGCCCTTTAGATTTTACTGTCCATCTATTTCCTGTTTCTATGTGCTTGTACGCCATCAATTAATCTTCCTTGTACTTCTGCCCAAACCATTTACTAAGTGGATGAGGTCTAGGTTGTTAAAAAATTGGCAACATTATGTGAGGTGATCCTATGGGCTAGTAGTAGGACTCTACTGATCCTGTGCATCCGCGCACGCGTGTGGGCGCATACGTGCCTGTGCGTATGTATGAGAAATAAGACAATCCTTTTAATTTCCTAGAAGTTTGGTTCTTCTCTATCATCTGTGGGTGCTCTATGAATTGAGAATTGAGTACTCATATTAGAAAAAAATAAACTTGAAACCCTAATAAGGTCATTCAAATGTCTGGGTGGTCTGGGTCACATGTGTTCTAAATTCTGTTTTGGGCTATTCCTCTGATTTATTGGCATTGTGACACTGTCTTTTGCATCAACCTGGCCATGCAAGCCAAGGGGTCCTAGTCAAACATATGGTAAATATTCTACTGCAGAATAATGATATCTCCCTAGAAGGAGTGTTGATCTTGGCTTCTATCACTAATTGAGAAGATAGAGTATGAGGTTTAAATGCTGGCTCCAGCGTTTACTAGCTGTATAACCATGAGAACTTGGGCAAGTTAAAGCAACAGTTGCTTTAACTATTATCAATAGTTGCTTTATTGCTTTAATTCATTATCAATGAGATGGAGCAAATATTTACCTTGTAAGGTTACAGTGATGAAATGATAAAGTATCCAGTAGAATGTTGATATACAATATGGGCACATGGTGGCTGCTCAATGAATGGTGTCTGTGGGTGAATGAATGATTAGTGTTTTACTGTACTGAGAATTCAGAGAGAAAGAAAAAGGAGAAGACTTCACAATATTAAGGGATGTGAAGAAATTCCTGATATATCATAACTAACAGAAAGTACTTCTGAAGTAAGCTATTGAATCTCTTTCTCATTATATTCTTTAATATAAGACAATATTCATTTGTTGAAAGAGTTTGCTGTACAGTGGACCACCTCCTGAGGTATACTTTGGGTTCTGGGAAATGCTGTTAGCAGAGGAATTGCTATTGAAATTCACGTATGAACCCCAGACACTGATGCTTCTCACAAACTCATCCCTAATAAAGGTCCTACCTTCTCGCTTGGTGACAGACTAGCTTGTTTGCCTTTGGAAGTTTTGTTTTCAAATGTGACAGAAACAGAGCTCATACTGAAGCAGCATTTATAGGTCCTTTAAAAATGACTGAGATTACCATGGAAACTGAAGTTAAAATGACAAAACTCCAAAGCGGGGGCATTCTTTGTTAATTGCTTATGAAGTTAGGTGAAAGGAATAGAAAGTTTGTGCCTGGTAAGATGATAGATCTGTTTAAGAAAAGGAAATGAAAAAATAGTTAACAACACCCTTGGGGCGGCTCAAAACAGCACTGTTGAAATTATTGGCTCTGTTGAAGCATTTTGATTAGTTTCAGTTACACTACCTGTCAGATTTATGCTGGGGTAAAAAAAAAAAAAAGCTTATGTTACATAGACTAGTATAGATTAAGCTGAGAATCTCATGGGAGAAAAACAAAATGGTCAACATATATACCTTTTAGTTGGACTTTAAATCTGTTTTTTGTCCTTTACAAATCACCTGTAATTTCATCAAGGATTAAATAAAAATGGAGAGTGCATCCTAAATCTCAGTGATTTCAGACCCTCCAGATTTTTTCTATCGTTATGTAAAGAAGACATAGCCCAGCTATCCAATGCCAAATGTAGACTGCATAGTCTTATAAAACATGAAGTGCTTTTATTCTTTAAAGTTTCATTTAAAACTTACACATGTAGCAGAGAACAAAATTAAACCTCTATTTAAAAAGTATATCTTTGTTTAAATGTTCTTTGTATAGACTCTAGGCCTTTCAGAACTAAGTCAGTCGGAGAAGGACAAACATTATATGTTCTCATTCATTTGGGGAATATAAATAATAGTGAAAGGGAATATAAGGGAAGGGAGAAGAAATGTGTGGGAAATATCAGAAAGGGAGACAGAACGTAAGGACTGCTAACTCTGGGAAACGAACTAGGGGTGGTAGAAGGGGAGGAGGGCGGGGGGTGGGAGTGAATGGGTGACGGGCACTGGGTGTTATTCTGTATGTTAGTAAATTGAACACCAATAAAATGAAGAAATAAACAATAAAAAAAAAGAATTCTCAGACAGAAGCAGTTTGTTAAAGCTGTAGGTTATTAGGCTTGATGAGGAAGGTATTACTGTATATAATTTCAAGCCACATCTGCCTACCAGTGCCTAGTTGGCTGCTGAGAGAGTGACCATTTAATTCTCTATGAGTGAAGTTAAGAAACTATGTCAGGATGAGGGCTAATATGTGGATGCTATTATGATGGTATTATTTCCAAGGACTAGTGATGCCCAGATTCTGTTTTGTGACTCTTCTTCTGCAAAGGGATCTTGACCTGACAGTGAAACTAAGGCACAAAAACCAAATGGGAAATAGAATAACCAGAAAAAGTCCATTCAAATGGAATCCACTTAAAGTAGGAACCAAAATGTCATAGTAGACAATGTAAAACAGGATTTTTGAAAAATAAAACAAAAACTTATAAAAGTTTATTTCAGCTCATAATTAATAAAATAATTTTATAATGATAATTATGCATTAATCATTTGCTGAATAAATCAAGTGTTGGCTTGAGGGGTGTGGTACATTTTGGTGGCCCTCAATGAACCATGTTTCTTTGTATGAGTCCTCTTACATGTTGATTTTGGGCTTGACCATGTTACTGGCTTTGGCCAATGGAACATTAGCAAGAGTGATGCAAGTGAAGGACTGGTAAATCCTTGCACATTGGGCCTTATTATCTTGGGATGTTTCTAGGAACCCATCCACCATGCTATGAGAAACCATAAGCAACCATGGGAAGAGGCCCACATGGTGGAGAACTGAGGCCCTCTAGCCAACTCTAACTGAGTTCCCAGCCAGTAGCTAGTACCATTTCCAGCCACATACGTGAATCCATTTTAGACAGACTCCACTTAGAGTCCATTTAGACATCTCAAGCCAACAATATGTGAAGCATAATAATCTCTAGGTCAACCCACAGAGTTCTAAGAAGTAACAAATTGTGATAAGTGGCTAAATTTTGGGGTGGGTTGTCATACAGGAACAAATAACTAGAACTGAAACTATTACCTGAAAGTGGGGTCTTGCCATGACATGTGGCATTGACTTTGAGTCTTGTAGAAGGAAGGGAGAAATTTGGAGGAATCACAAGGAGATTGTTAGTGGAGGCTGGAAGTTAGTGAGGAAATTCCCATCGGAAGCTGAAGAACAGGGAACCTGAGTTATGTGTTGGCAGAACAATGATCAAAACTGCTTGTGGTATTATGGGAAATAGAAAGGGTACCTGGTGAACTTGTGGATGTGGCTAAGGAGATTTCTGGGAGGATGTGGAAAGTACCATCTGGCTTCTTTTAGCTGCCTATACTAAAGCACAGGGGGAACAAGCTCTACCAAAGAAGGAACTGTACAAATTTCCAGCGGAATTTGAGCTAAAGAGGGGCTAGAATGTGAGGGTTTGATAATAAAGCTATTTTTCATCCCCAGTCTCTATAAAAAACAATTTTCTCAAATAAGAAATGGCCTGGTTTGAAGATGAAACCCAGGGTGCTGGTAGTGAAATATACCCTCAGGGTCGAGGTCTGTAGTAAGGCCTCTGAAAGATATGAGGAGTATCTCAAAGATCCTAGACAAGAAGACCTCTAAGAATCTAAGGGATATTTTCCCATATGATTCTGATTTGGAGTCCCAAACAGAAAGGATTTTCTTAAAGAGATTCGTGAGTGTGGTTTTATTTAATAAGGTGAATTATAATTTGATATCTAAAAAAACCAAAGTATGTGGTACACCTGTGTGGCTTTGTTGGTTAAGCATCTGCCTTCAGCTTGGATCATGATCCCAGGGTCCTGGGATTGAGCCCCGTGTTCGGCTCTCTGTTCAGTGGAGAGTCTGCTTCTCCCTTTCCCTCTCCTTCTATGCTCTCTCTCTCTCTCTCTCTCTCAAAACATTACAAAGTATGTGATTAAATTACACAATTAAAAGGACAGAGATAATTCAAAATAAGAAGATGCCTCAAGATCCTCAAACTCCTATGGGGAGGAGAAAGCAAGCTGAGAAAAAAAAATGTACCCCTGGGTCATTTCTCTTTGGAAAATAATAGCTCATAACAGAGTCTAGAGCACAGAGGGTAGAGGTTAGAGCCACAGAAAATCATTCTCAGGGAATAGAACTGAATCATTATCAAGAAACTGGCTACATGTGCCTGGCTGGATTTCAAGATTGCCGTGGACCAGTAACTGCTGTGTGCCTCCCATTTTCAACCTCTTTGAGTAGAAGTATCTACTGCAGCTTTCTTTGTTTTGATTCTTCATTGCATGTTGGCTGTGTGAGGACCAGAAAACTTGTCTCTTTAGTTCACACTTCTTCAGATCAAAAAGAGCTCCAGGTGGCTCAGCGGTTTAGTGCCATCTTCAGCCTGGGGCCTGATCCTGGAGTCCTGGGATCAAGTCCCACGTCAGGCTCCCTGCATGGACCCTGCTTCTCCCTCTGCCTGTGTCTCTGCCTCTCTCTCTATCTCACTCTCTCTCTCTCATTAATAAATAAATAAAATCTTAAAAAAATAAAATAAATAGTTAATACTACAAAACTGTTTAAAAAAAAAAAAAAGAGCTCCACTCAAGAGAATTTGGTTGCTTCTAGACCTGACTTAGATGATGAGAGTCTGTACTTGATGGCATAATGGGATGAGGCCTTGGGATCTTTGAAGAAGGTATGTGTATCTTGAATGTTGAATAGACATGACCCAGTAGAAGCCAGAGGGTTCTTTGGGGTAGACTGTACTTTGGTGGCCCTCAGTGAACTTTATCTCCTGGTATTTCCTCCCACATTGACTCTGGGCTTGGCTCTGTGATCAGTTTTGGAAAATGGGAATTTGGCAAGTTTGATGCAATAGGAGACTTGGTAAGCACTTGTACATTGGGTGTTGCTCTCTTGGGGCAGTACTTCTTGAAATGTAGACACTAAGTTATGAAAAACCCAAGCAGCCATGCAGAGGAAAACCGAGACCTCAGAAAACACTTGAAGTTAGACACCCAGCTAATGGCTAGCACCAACTTCCAGCCATGAGAATGATGTCATGTTGGAGTTCCTTGTCAATCCAGCATCCCAGTCAATAACATGTGACGTGGAAGAACTATCAGATGAACTAATAGAACTGTGAGAAATATTACACTGTCATTCTTTTAAATTATTAAATGTATGGTTGGTTTGTTACACAGCAATGGATAAGCCAAACAGAAAGCTAATACTTTTTAGATAAAATTGTCTAACAACAGGATAAAATATCTTTCACTTCACATTTGACTTTTGCCATATAATCAAAGGGCTATTCTTTGTAAAAGTATTCATAAGTTATATTTAGTTTTTCCCAAGTGCTTGTTAATCTTTTGATAGTTGAATATATTTTTTAAAAAAGATTTTATTTATTCACTCATGAGAGACACACACACACAAGAGGCAGAGACACAGGCAGAGGGAGAAGCAGGTTCCATGCAGGGAGCCTGATGTGGGACCCAATCCCGGATTCTGGGATCGTGCCCTGAGCCAAAGGCGGATGCTCAACCCCTGAGCCACCCGGGTGACCTGAATATCTTTTAAAGTATTAAAAGTATCTTTAAAGTATCTTTTATGTTATTGTTCTTGTTTATTTTCTCTTTGTTAACTGGAAAATTGTGCTATGTCATCATATATTTCAAATAGTTTTGCAACATTTCTTTCATTAATTTCATGAAATTCTGCATCTTTTGCAGTATTTACCATTCCTTTCCACAGTACACCTCTACTGTATTTGAATTTATTATCTGCTATAATGGTGGGGTAGATATTGATGTCTTGAATGAAAAGGGCTTTGGTTGGAGATTAGTTTTATAAAAAGTCAGTTTATCAATACATAGTTTTGCTTTATGATGACTTTGCTTCTCTTCAACAGATCAGATAATGTATGTTCATATAATGAGAGATGCCCTGTGCTGCTATATTTATAGCTGAGCAGTCCCTGGTACCAGACAATGCTGGTTTTTTTGGTAAAAACTGAGTTGAAGCATGCATGTTAGGTTCATGGTCTAAGAGGAGTTTCCTACTTTCCACCATGAATCTAAATCTTGGCACAACCCACTCAGGTTAAACTTCGGAAAGGGAGAGAAGTAGAGAGAAGTGTGGATCCCCAAGCCTGTTCTAGCATGCTGTTACAGGTGTGGAAGAGGTGGGAAAAGGATAGATGAATGCTCTGAGAATTCAGCTTTTTCACAGTCTACACAGGAGGAGGCTGAAGAGAAAGAGGTCTGCTAACCTGTTACCCTTGGCACCCCTAAAGGTACCAAGAACCTGCCCACTGGTAGGTGGGACCTAGTGAATGCCCTGGGATCTCATCAATAAAACAATTAATCTTCATCCTTTGTGGGAGGATGGAGGTAGGAGGGGATAGAGAAATAGAAGAGTAGAAAGAGAGGACTGAAGAATCTTATCCCTCGGCAATAACCATCTTCCTGAAGGAGAATCTACCCATTGGGTGATGAGATGTGGGGAAGTCACCAGTTGAGGAACAAGACAAGTCTTATACTCTCAGGGCAGATCACTCTGTATTTCTCTCTTCATTCTCTCCCCATGGAAAGGAGGAGAGAGAACTAAGCAAAGGAATTGCTCCTCTGGGCAGAACCACCTTAGCAAAAGACTAAGAGAAGGTGGTCATAGGACATGAGCTTGTCTGAGTTGAAATTCTCATAACTTATTCTTGAAAAAAGCTGCAAGAGTTTTTAAAGACAAGTTTTCCTAAAGTTTGGCACTACAACTAGGAGGGCACTAACTCCAAAGACGCTTGAAATGGAGGGAACTGTTCTTTAGTGAAGATCTAGAAATGGGGGCAAGATCAAGCTGTGATTGAGAAGAGTACGCAGATGGGAAGGAACAGGTGTACTTTGAATGGGTTTACTTTAAAAGGTTGTTCCAGAGACAGAACACGAAGACTCTGGGAAACGAACTAGGAGGGGTGAAAGGGGAGGTGGGCGGGGGGTGGGGGTGACTGGGTGATGGGCACTGAGGGGGGCACTTGATGGGATGAACACTGGGTGTTATTCTATATGTTGGCAAATTGAACACCAATAAAAAATAAATTTATATAAAAAAAAGGAAAAGCAAACAAACAAAAATAAAAGGTTGTTCCAGAAGAGTTAGATGTACTTTGTATTGGTAAATGTTAAGCTTAGTTATTTCCACAAAATTCATTTGTAAATAATTAGCAGAACATTTCTAGTTCTTTTATAGCATAGCTATAATCTACCCCTCAAAGCCCACCCTTTGGAGTTTATTTCTTTTTTACCCTTTTGAGTTTAAACATACAAATTCAATACACAAGAGAACACGTAAACTGAATAAATAGTTTTAGTGTGGAACAAACTTTCAAAAAGCTGAAGTTGTACATTTATAGCTATGGAACATACATATCCGTTAATTCATTCAACAAACATTGAGCGCCTGATGAGTGCCAGTCACTATATCTAGTGTTCATATTATTAAAGCAGATTTGGAAAGCTTATTTTTAAAAGCTGTAACATATAAAAGTGGGGTCACTGGCGCTAAGTCATAATATTTTTAAGTGGAATAAAGTCAGTAATGGAAAATTTGGAAAAAGCAGATATTCTTCTACAAAGTACTTTACCTTAGGCATAGAAGTTGCTGAAGTACCACAACTACGTCTTTGCAATGAGAGCACAGATAGAAATGTTAGTAAATGCAGAGTGTAAGTGAAAAATCACTTAGGGAAAAAACATTAATTGTGATGCCTTTGGGGTTTGTTATAAACGAATCAGATGCCCAAAAAGGGCTGTAATCAGCATATCTACTTTCATTTATGTTTCAGAGCAATATTTGTTAAGTCCTTTAATACAGTGCTTTTATAGTAAACACGAGAATACCTAAACTTCTTCCACACTTTCTATTCATTTCTTAATGGTCATCACAATGTCCTACCAAGCCAAAAATCCTGTAAGATCCTTTCTCTAGAATAAGAAGCCATTTCTCCCGCAAGCTTTTCAACAGGATTTTAACTCTTCCGTCAGCTGGCAAAAGCATTGAACCAGCAGATTGAAAACACATAGTGGTATGTATGTTTGGAGTCTTTGTAAACTTTCCCATGCATGCTATTCCATCGGCTGTGCACATTCCCTGAGCAGATACTGATGAGTTGAGATATCATGCAAGTGCGCAGAGGTGAAAATTGGTCTAGGATGCACAGTTTGTGAATTTACAGTCTATTGAGTGGGCCCAGCTGTGGGCCTTCCCGTCAGCAGGAGGGCTCTTCCCTTTTAAAAACTTTGTTCCACTCCAGCCTCCATGGCTTCTACTATCTCCCCAGGAGACTTCACTTCCTATGGGAAAGAGCCACTTGTTGACAGTATCTCAGGGAAACTCAGGGCAGCTTTATGATAATCACATATATACCCTCTTTCCACCCCTCCTTAACTTTGACTTTTTATTTTTTTTTTATTTTTTATTTTTTTACCATTTCATTCCAAGGATATTGATGTGAAAGGATGGTCAGTGAAAACCACTTTGCTGTCCTTCCAAGGGTTTGTTGTTATTTATAACATAAATAAAGGGGGCGTATCTTCTTAGGGACTCACCTGACACCTGGCATGCTTTACTTTAACCTTGTCAGTTACACATACATTTAAATGAAGGTGTTTAAAGAAGATGTTGAACTAGATTTTCAAGCTGTTCTTTCTAAGATAAGGGTTATGCCTTCAAAGGCCATTTTTCCTCTCCCCAATTTATTGATAGTATCAATTTGACTTTTGGTGGATGTGTGTACCCCATATGGGCATGTGATCTCTATTTTATTCATTTTATTCCTTCAGGGACCTGAATAGTGCCTGGCCCATAGTAGTTGAAACATAGATGTTGAAACAAATACAGAGTGATGATTACAGAGTAGAGTATAAAATGCTCAACCCATGCCTTGTATTTCCATTTCATATTTGAAAATTTACATAGAGGATGTTGAGAACTTGATTTGATGGACTTAGAATTATAGCAAGAATCTTAAAGCCTCATCTTGATTACTTGAAAAATCAACTGGTCTCCCTGTTTCTGTTTTTCCAGCCGTGAAGGGGGCTGTTGGTAGTGTCTTCACCAAGGCAGTAGAGTAAGGAAGGAAGCATACTGCATTGTTATGGGGTACATGTCAACTCCAAACTTAGCTCATTTCCCCCCCTGAAATGCAGACACCAAAATGGCGTAGATTGAGATGTCTTCCATGAGTTTTAGGCTCCTGTTTCTGTCCTTTCTCGATAGGACAGATTGTCATAGACTCATGGTCACTGGAAGGGTCATTTTGGCTAAATATTAGTCTCCAAATTGGATGTATTTTCAACTATTATAGACAGTGGCTACATATTATAAATCCACCTCCTGAAAATGTACCATGCATTAATGTTTTTTTCTCAGCAGTCCCATAACATTCCTATGATGGGGCAAGATTCCAACAGAGTTTTAACATACAAAGTTATTTCATAAGAAGGAGGTCCCATTTGGGAGCCAGGGGGCCACAGGCAGGGACTCCTAACCCCATGCCCCATTCCCAGCACCCCTAACTGCCTATAGTTATGTGACCCCGGGTAAGGCATTTCACCACTTGGGATTCCAGCTTCTTTATCTATGAAATAACATTGGCTTCCTGCCTCCCAAGGATACCAGAAGGAAGAACGAGTTAACATTTACATAGCTGCATTGGGAGCCTCCAAGAAAGGCACTGCATGAGTAGGAAATATGATATAAGAGGAAGAACATCTTTTATCTTTAAGTTGGTCTCTGGTCAATCTTTCTGGGTCTATTCTCTATGTACAGTAGTAAAAGAATAGGCAAACATACAAAGAAAGTTCTGAATCTAATTCAGATATGATAACTCTAAATCATAGCTACTGGGGTTTTTTGTTCATTTGCTAACTTTGGGGTGAGGTAACTTGATTGCTATTGGGAGAAGTATTTGATACTGGGCTGCATTTAGGCAAAACAGATAGGAACTCCTGTTGGAGAACAGCTGTAGGCATAGATGGAATGGCCTAAATTTGGAGTCCATTAAGATAGTAAGCTCCTGGAGGGTAGGAATTTTGTCTTAACATCTTTATGTCTCCAATATCTTTCCAGAGCCTGACATAGAGCTGCAAATTAGTGTTCATTTAATGAGTGCACTAGGGTCTGAACTGCTATTTCATTCACCAATATTGTGTGCTTTTCCTTAGTTGAAAACTGAGAGTAATATATCCTCTTTGCAGGCTACCGTGAGGGTTAGATGAGTGATATGTGTAAAGTGCGCAGCTCACTGTCTGACATACTTTTGGGGGCATGTAATCACAGTAGCTGTTGTCCCTCTCACCACTAATGCTGAGGACACAGGGTAGTGCTGTGGCCAAAGCACAGAGGAGTCCACATCCTGGCCTTGGTATCTATCCACTCCCAGACAGCAATGGTTTAACTTTTTTGGAACATGGTTCCTCATGTGCATGGGAGACTGCTAAAATTTGATCTATTTAGCAGCTCAATATTTGAAATATAGTCCATATTATAAAGGGTCTTGATGTCCTTTAAAGATATTTTGTTGTAACAAATGTCAGGAAAATATGTAGAACAGATTTATGAAACAAAATTAATGACCATATGGCTACCACCACAGTCAAGACAACCTTAAGAATTCATCATGTGAACACAGATCATTTCTACTCTTCTCTCACTTAGCATTACATCATGTGCATGTCATTTGGAATTTATTAAAATATGTTCAATTGTGATAAATATTTAATCTATAAATGTGTGACAGTTTATAAAGCAGTCCCTCATTTTTGGCAATTTGGGTCGTTCCCACATACTATATTAAGTTCTTATGAACAAGATCCCTTTTGTTCTCCCGATATGCCAGTTGCTTCTTGCATAGTTACTACCATTTCAAGCATTGTAGCTACACAGTATACCTTAATATCTGGAAGGGCAAATTTTTCCTGCCAGTCCTTTTTAAACATTATTCCACTTATTAATTTTCCTTCCTTTTTAAATTTGAAACTTCCTCAAACTAACAGAAAAGTTGCAGGTTTAGTACCAACAAATTTTTCTGGAACCATTTGAGAATAAATTGGTCCATGATGCCCCATTACCTGCAAATATGTTAGTGTGCATTTCCTACACTCAAGGCCGTAGAAATAAAAAATTAGCACTGATATATTGTCATCATTGAAATGTCAGGTTCTACTCAAGTTTTGCAACTTGTCCCAATAATGTCCTTTATAGCAAAGGACCCAGTTCAGAATCCTGCTTTGCATTTACACTTTTGCATGTCTTTTCTATCTCCTTCAACCTGGAACAGCTACTGGGTCTTTTATTGATTTTTGTGGACTTAACACTTTCAAAGACTATAGGCTAGTTATTCGGTAGAATATTCCTCAGTTTTGTTTGTCTGATGTTTCTTCACTGTTTGTGTTACCTTCAGCAGGAACATCATAGAAGTGATGTTCTCATTGCATTTTATCAAGTATCATGTGATTTCCATGTGTCCCATTACTCAGGATGTTTATTGTGAGGAAGGTGATATTTGCCAGGCTTTTTAAACCATAGATTATTCTTCTTTTCCTTTGTAATGAACAAATATGTTGTTGGAGCTATATGTAACCAGGTAAACATATCCTTAAAATGTTCTATTTATCCATTCATGTATGCATTTACGATTTTAAATAGTAAGCTATTTACAACTACAATTGTCATAAATAATAAACTATAGGGTATAATCCATTACTATCATTATTAATTTTAATTGATCACTGGGAGCTCCTTCAGGCTAGATAGTGTGTGTGTGTGTGTGTGTGTGTGTTGACATATCCCTATTGTTTGCTGTGTACTCCCTTACTTTTTGACTTTTGGCACAGCAATATTCCTGACTCATTCCATAACTACTCTATGGAATCAGCCATTTCTCCAAAGAGCCCTGTTTCCTTTATTGGAGAATGATATTTAGAAACCTAGATCTGGCACTAAGTGCTCTTATTTCTTCTGTGTGTTATGGCTCCTAGGTTCTCTCAGTGGACAGAGCTGGGGAGTGTGTGTGTGTGTGTGTGTGTGTGTGTGTGTGTGCGTGCATGCGCGCATATCAGTGTGTCTCTAAGTCTTAGTGCAGTCTTAGGTTATAATAACTTCAGAAGTACATATGCTATAAATAAAAATCATTGGGAAGGTTAGTTTTATACTTCTTTACACTTCGTGTTTTGAGTTTTGAATAATAAATTTTTATTTTAAGGTTTTATTTGTGATAGTTTTATGGATGAGAATTTCTAAGACCAGTGGATTGGTTCCCAGTAGAGGAGGTTCCCTTGCTTGGCCACATTTGTTACCTGATGTATCTCCATTAGGTTTTTCTTGTCAAAACTGTTATTTATGCATCAAAACAACATTCTTCTAACAAACTGGAGAACCTAGGTAAAATGGAAAAATTCCTAGAAAGGCACAAATTGCCAAAACTGATTAAAAAATAATTAGAAAATCTGAATGGCTTTATATCAGATAAAGAGATTGAGTTAGTAATCAAAACTTTCTACAAAGAGAAGCTCAGGAACACATGATTTCCCTGGTGTAGTCTACCAAACATTTAAAGAAGAACTAATACCAAGTCACAAAATCTTCCAAAAAAAAAAAAAAAAAGATGAGAGGCCATTCTCTCATTCATCCTATAAGACCAGTCTTACCTTGATACCAAAACAAAAGAAAAAAACCCTTTCATCACCACAAGAAATGAAAAATACAGACCAATATCTCATGAATATAGATGTAAAAATCCTCAAAAAAATACTAGCAAACTGAATCTAGCAACATATAAGTAGGATTGTACACCATGATCAACTAGGATTTGTCCCAGGAATGAAAGATTGGCTCAACACATGAAAATCATACACAGTATTAATAGAAGTAAAACACAACACATAAATCAATAGACAAAGAAAAAATATTAGGCAAAACCCAGCATCCTTAAAGAAAAAACATTCAACAAATTGGAAGTTAGAAATAGGAGGCAGCAAGATGGCGGAAGAGTAGGGTCTCCAAATCACCTGTCTCCACCAAACTACCTAGAAAACCTTCAAATTATCCTGAAAATCTATGAATTCGGCCTGAGATTTAAAGAGAGACCAGCTGGAATGCAACAGTGAGAAGAGTTCGCGCTTCTATCAAGGTAGGAAGACGGGGGAAAAGAAGTAAAGAAACAAAGGCCTCCAAGGGGGAGGGGCCCGCGAGGAGCCGGGCTGAGGCCGGGGCGAGTGTCCCCAGGACAGGAGAGCCCCGTCCCGGAGGAGCAGGAGCTGCACCGACCTTCCCGGGGGAAAGGGACTCGCGGGGAGTTGGAGCAGGACCCAGGAGGGCGGGGATGCCCTCGGGCTCCCCGGGACAGTAACAGCAACTGCGCCCCAGGAGAGTGCGCCGAGCTCCCTAAGGGCTGCAGCGCGCACGGCGGGACCCGGAGCAGCTCGGGGGGGCTCGGGTGGCGGCTCCGCGGAGGGGGCTGCGCGGAGGGGGCTGCGCGGCCCCGGGAGCAGCTCGGCCGGGCTCGGGCAGAGGAAGAGGCTCCGTGCAGAGGGGCCTGCGCGGTTCCAGGAGCAGCTCGGAGGGGCTCGGGGGGCGGCTCCGCGGAGGGGGTTGCGCGGCCCGGGAGCGCGAATCCAACAGCGCAGGCCCCGGAGCACAGGGCGCCGGGACACAGCCCAGGATCCGGCCTCCCCCGGGACAGGCAGAGGCCGGGAGGGCCCAGGACAGCAAGGACGCTCCTGCCCCAGCTGAGCAGATCAGCGGCCCCGCCCCGGAGCCTCCAGGCCCTGCAGAGAGCTCCGTAGTTCCTGCTGGAGCTGAATCCAGGTTTCCAGAGCTGCCCCGCCACTGGGGCTGTTCCTCCTGCGGCCTCACGGGGTAAACAACCCCCACTGAGCCCTGCACCAGGCGGGGGCACAGCAGCTCCCCCAACTGCTAACACCTGAAAATCAGCACAACAGGCCCCTCCCCCAGAAGACCAGCTAGACTGACAACTTCCAGGAGAAGCCAAGGGACTTAAAGTACACAGAATCAGAAGATACTCCCCTGTGGTTCTTTTTTTTTTTTTTTTTTGGTTTTTTTTTTTGTTTGTTTTTTGTTTTTTTTTGTTTTTTTTTTTTTGTTTTGTTTTGCTTTTTGATTTGTTTCCTTCCCCCACCCCCCCTTTTTTTTCTCCTTTCTTTTTCTTTCTCTTTTTCTTCTTTTTTTTTCTTTCGTTTTTTTTTTCTCTTCCCTTTTTTTTCTCTTTCTCTTTTCTTTCCTTCTTTCTCTCCTCTCTTTTTCTCTTTTACCCAATACAACTTGCTTTTGGCCACTCTGCACTGAGCAAAATGACTAGAAGGAAAACCTCACCTCAAAAGAAAGAATCAGAAACAGTCCTCTCTCCCACAGAGTTACAAAATCTGGATTACAATTCAATGTCAGAAAGCCAATTCAGAAGCACTATTATACAGCAGCTACTGGTGGCTCTAGAAAAAAGTATAAAGGACTCAAGAGACTTCATGACTGCAGAATTTAGAGCTAATCAGGCAGAAATTAAAAATCAATTGAATGAGATGCAATCCAAACTAGAAGTCCTAACGACGAGGGTTAACGAGGTGGAAGAACGAGTGAGTGACATAGAAGACAAGTTGATAGCAAAGAGGGAAACTGAGGAAAAAAGAGACAAACAATTAAAAGACCATGAAGATAGATTAAGGGAAATAAACGACAGCCTGAGGAAGAAAAACCTACGTTTAATTGGGGTTCCCGAGGGCGCCGAAAGGGACAGAGGGCCAGAATATGTATTTGAACAAATTCTAGCTGAAAACTTTCCTATCTGGGAAGGGAAACAGGCATTCAGATCCAGGAAATAGAGAGATCCCCCCCTAAAATCAATAAAAACCGTTCAACACCTCGACATTTAATTGTGAAGCTTGCAAATTCCAAAGATAAGGAGAAGATCCTTAAAGCAGCAAGAGACAAGAAATCCCTGACTTTTATGGGGAGGAGTATTAGGGTAACAGCAGACCTCTCCACAGAGACCTGGCAGGCCAGAAAGGGCTGGCAGGATATATTCAGGGTCCTAAATGAGAAGAACATGCAACCAAGAATACTTTATCCAGCAAGGCTCTCATTCAAAATGGAAGGAGAGATAAAGAGCTTCCAAGACAGGCAGCAACTAAAAGAATATGTGACCTCCAAACCAGCTCTGCAAGAAATTTTAAGGGGGACTCTTAAAATTCCCCTTTAAGAAGAAGTTCAGTGGAACAGTCCACAAAAACAAAGACTGAATAGATATCATGATGACACTAAACTCATATCTCTCAATAGTAACTCTGAATGTGAACGGGCTTAATGACCCCATCAAAAGGCGCAGGGTTTCAGACTGGATAAAAAATCAGGACCCATCTATTTGCTGTCTACAAGAGACTCATTTTAGACAGAAGGACACCTACAGCCTGAAAATAAAAGGTTGGAGAACCATTTACCATTCGACTGGTCCTCAAAAGAAAGCAGGGGTAGCCATCCTTATATCAGATAAACTAAAATTTACCCCAAAGACTGTAGTGAGGGATGAAGAGGGACACTATATCATACTTAAAGGATCTATTCAACAAGAGGACTTAACAATCCTCAATATATATGCTCCGAATGTGGGAGCTGCCAAATATATAAATCAATTATTAACCAAAGTGAAGAAATACTTAGATAATAATACACTTATACTTGGTGACTTCAATCTAGCTCTTTCTATACTCGATAGGTCTTCTAAGCACAACATCTCCAAAGAAACGAGAGCTTTAAATGATACACTGGACCAGATGGATTTCACAGATATCTACAGAACTTTACATCCAAACTCAACTGAATACACATTCTTCTCAAGCACACATGGAACTTTCTCCAGAATAGACCACATATTGGGACACAAATCGGGTCTGAACCGATACCAAAAGATTGGGATTGTCCCCTGCATATTCTCGGACCATAATGCCTTGAAATTAGAACTAAATCACAACAAGAAGTTTGGAAGGACCTCAAACACGTGGAGGTTAAGGACCATCCTGCTAAAAGATAAAAGGGTCAACCAGGAAATTAAGGAAGAATTAAAAAGATTCATGGAAACTAATGAGAATGAAGATACAACCGTTCAAAATCTTTGGGATGCAGCAAAAGCAGTCCTAAGGGGGAAATACATCGCAATACAAGCATCCATTCAAAAACTGGAAAGAACTCAAATACAAAAGCTAACCTTACACATAAAGGAGCTAGAGAAAAAACAGCAAATAGATCCTACACCCAAGAGAAGAAGGGAGTTAATAAAGATTCGAGCAGAACTCAACGAAATCGAGACCAGAAGAACTGTGGAACAGATCAACAAAACCAGGAGTTGGTTCTTTGAAAGAATTAATAAGATAGATAAACCATTAGCCAGCCTTATTAAAAAGAAGAGAGAGAAGACTCAAATTAATAAAATCATGAATGAGAAAGGAGAGATCACTACCAACACCAAGGAAATACAAACGATTTTAAAAACATATTATGAACAGCTATACGCCAATAAATTAGGCAATCTAGAAGAAATGGACGCATTCCTGGAAAGCCACAAACTACCAAAACTGGAACAGGAAGAAATAGAAAACCTGAACAGGCCAATAACCAGGGAGGAAATTGAAGCAGTCATCAAAAACCTCCCAAGACACAAGAGTCCAGGGCCAGATGGCTTCCCAGGGGAATTTTATCAAACGTTTAAAGAAGAAATCATACCTATTCTCCTAAAGCTGTTTGGAAAGATAGAAAGAGATGGAGTACTTCCAAATTCGTTCTATGAAGCCAGCATCACCTTAATTCCAAAGCCAGACAAAGACCCCACCAAAAAGGAGAATTACAGACCAATATCCCTGATGAAAATGGATGCAAAAATTCTCAACAAGATACTGGCCAATAGGATCCAACAGTACATTAAGAAAATTATTCACCATGACCAAGTAGGATTTATCCCTGGGACACAAGGCTGGTTCAACACCCGTAAAACAATCAATGTGATTCATCATATCAGCAAGAGAAAAACCAAGAACCATATGATCCTCTCATTGGATGCAGAGAAAGCATTTGACAAAATACAGCATCCATTCCTGATCAAAACTCTTCAGAGTGTAGGGATAGAGGGAACATTCCTCGACATCTTAAAAGCCATCTATGAAAAGCCCACAGCAAATATCATTCTCAATGGGGAAGCACTAGGAGCCTTTCCCCTAAGATCAGGAACAAGACAGGGATGTCCACTCTCACCACTGCTGCTCAACATAGTACTGGAAGTCCTAGCCTCAGCAATCAGACAACAAAAAGACATTAAAGGCATTCAAATTGGCAAAGAAGAAGTCAAACTCTCCCTCTTCGCAGATGACATGATACTCTACATAGAAAACCCAAAAGTCTCCACCCCAAGATTGCTAGAACTCATACAGCAATTCGGTAGCGTGGCAGGATACAAAATCAATGCCCAGAAGTCAGTGGCATTTCTATACACTAACAATGAGACTGAAGAAAGAGAAATTAAGGAGTCAATCCCATTTACAATTGCACCCAAAAGCATAAGATACCTAGGAATAAACCTAACCAAAGATGTAAAGGATCTATACCCTCAAAACTATAGAACACTTCTGAAAGAAATTGAGGAAGACACAAAGAGATGGAAAAATATTCCATGCTCATGGATTGGCAGAATTAATATTGTGAAAATGTCAATGTTACCCAGGGCAATATACACGTTTAATGCAATCCCTATCAAAATACCATGGACTTTCTGCAGAGAGTTAGAACAAATTATTTTAAGATTTGTGTGGAATCAGAAAAGACCCCGAATAGCCAGGGGAATTTTAAAAAAGAAAACCATATCTGGGGGCATCACAATGCCAGATTTCAGGTTGTACTACAAAGCTGTGGTCATCAAGACAGTGTGGTACTGGCACAAAAACAGACACATAGATCAGTGGAACAGAATAGAGAATCCAGAAGTGGACCCTGAACTTTATGGGCAACTAATATTCGATAAAGGAGGAAAGACTATCCATTGGAAGAAAGACAGTCTCTTCAATAAATGGTGCTGGGAAAATTGGACATCCACATGCAGAAGAATGAAACTAGACCACTCTCTTTCACCATACACAAAGATAAACTCAAAATGGATGAAAGATCTAAATGTGAGACAAGATTCCATCAAAATCCTAGAGAAGAACACAGGCAACACCCTTTTTGAACTCGGCCATAGTAACTTCTTGCAAGATACATCCATGAAGGCAAAAGAAACAAAAGCAAAAATGAACTATTGGGACTTCATCAAGATAAGAAGCTTTTGCACAGCAAAGGATACAGTCAACAAAACTCAAAGACAACCTACAGAATGGGAGAAGATATTTGCAAATGACATATCAGATAAAGGGCTAGTTTCCAAGATCTATAAAGAACTTATTAAACTCAACAGCAAAGAAACAAACAATCCAATCATGAAATGGGCAAAAGACATGAACAGAAATCTCACAGAGGAAGACATAGACATGGCCAACATGCATATGAGAAAATGTTCTGCATCACTTGCCATCAGGGAAATACAAATCAAAACCACAATGAGATACCACCTCACACCAGTGAGAATGGGGAACATTAACAAGGCAGGAAACAACAAATGTTGGAGAGGATGCGGAGAAAAGGGAACACTCTTACACTGTTGGTGGGAATGTGAACTGGTGCAGCCACTCTGGAAAACTGTGTGGAGGTTCCTCAAACAGTTAAAAATATACCTGCCCTACGACCCAGCAATTGCACTGTTGGGGATTTACCCCAAAGATACAAATGCAATGAAACGCCGGGACACCTGCGTATAAACGCTGGGACACCTGCGTATAAACCCCGATGTTTATAGCAGCAATGGCCACGATAGCCAAACTGTGGAAGGAGCCTCGGTGTCCAACGAAAGATGAATGGATAAAGAAGATGTGGTTTATGTATACAATGGAATATTACTCAGCTATTAGAAATGACAAATACCCACCATTTGCTTCAACGTGGATGGAACTGGAGGGTATTATGCTGAGTGAAGTAAGTCAGTCGGAGAAGGACAAACATTATATGTTCTCATTCATTTGGGGAATATAAATAATAGTGAAAGGGAATATAAGGGAAGGGAGAAGAAATGTGTGGGAAATATCAGAAAGGGAGACAGAACATAAAGACTGCTAACTCTGGGAAACGAACTAGGGGTGGTAGAAGGGGAGGAGGGCGGGGGGTGGGAGTGAATGGGTGACGGACACTGGGTGTTATTCTGTATGTTAGTAAATTGAACACCAATAAAAAATAAATTAAAAAAAAAAAGAAATAGGAGGCAACACCCTTAATGTGATAAAGGGTATCTGTGAAAAGCTCACAGCTAACATCATGTTTAATGATAAAAGACTAAGAGCTTCTGTCTTTAATCAGGAAACAGACAAGGATTTTGTTCTTGCCACTTCTATTCAACATTGTATTGGAAGTTCTAGCTAGGCTAATTAGGCAAGACAAAGAAATAAAAAGGCATTAAGATTGGTAAAGAAGTGAAACTACCTCTATATGCTAATGACATGATATTTTATAGACAAATCCTAAGAAATTGACAAAAAATATTGTCAGATATATGAGATCATCAAAGTTACAAGATGCAAAATCAATATACAAAAACAGTTGTACTTTTACACACCAACAATGAACAAGACAAACATGAAATTGGAAAAACAATTCCATTTACAAATAATATCAAAAAGAATAAAATACATAGGAATAAATTGGATCAAACAAGTGCATGACTTATATACTGAAAACTGCAAAACACCATTGAAAGAAATTAAAGAAGGCCTAAATAAATGGAAGCACATCTCACATTCATTGAAGAAAGAATTAATATGGTAATACTCCCCAAAGTGATCTACAGATTCATCCCAGGAATGCAAGATTGGTTTAACACACAATTGCTAGAATCAAAAGCACATACAAATGATGGTGAGGATGTAGAGAAATATAAGCCCTCATAGATTGATGGTGAAATTGTAAAATGGTGTCATTGTTTGGGAAAACAGTTTGACAATTCCTCAAATGTTAACATATATTTATCTTATGACCCAGCAATTCCACTCCTATGTATTTACCTGGGAGAATTGAAAACATTTATTCATATAAAAACTTCTAAATGAATGTTCACAGGAGCATTGTTCATAATGGACAAAAAGTAGAAACAACCTAAATGTTCAGTAATTAATGAATAAACAAAATATGATATTTCCATACAATAGAATATTATTCAGCCCTAAAAAGGAATGAAGCACCAATTAATATTAAACATGCAAAAACCTTGAAAGCATTATGCAAAGTCAAAATAGCCTAATACAAAAGTTCACATACTGTTTTAGTCCACTTATAAGAGGTGTCCAGAATGAGAAAATTTATAGATATAGAATGTAGATTAACAGTTACCAAAAATTAGAGAGGAAATTGGCAGTGATTGGTAATGGGTCTGGGGTCTGAAGTTGGGGTAATGAAAATGTTCTGGAGTTATGTAGCAGCAATTGTTATGCAACCTTGTGAATATACTAAAAACCACTGAATTGTATACTTTAAAAGAGTGAATTTTATGAAATGCCAATTATGTCTCAGTAAGAAAAGCAAAACCAATGAGAGTCTAAAACCCTAATTTTTTGTAGCATCTGAAAGCTAGAATTATAAAGGAAATCTTTTATGTTATAAAATTTGAAAGTGGACTAAAATTGTATGTAGTGCAATATAGAAATTATGTAAATTTAAAACATAGTTTTCTTTACTACCATTGACATACACTAAACTGCACATGTTAAAATGTACAATTTGGTAAGTTTTGACATATGAATATACTCCTGAGAACATAATCACAATAAAAATAACTAGCATATTCATCATCATCATCTCCAAAGGTTTCACTACATCTCTTTATAATTCTCACATCTCCCTTGGCTCTAGGCAACCCCTAATCTTATTTCTGATACTACATAGTAATTTGCATTTCTTAGAATTTTGTATAAAAGAAACCATATGATATATTACTTTTTGAAGCATCTGGTGTCTTTCACCTAGCATAATTATTTTGAGATTCTTTAATGTTTTTTGTGTATTAATAGTTCATTCCTTTTCACTGATGAGTAATATTTCATTATATATCAGTTAGTTTACCCATTTACCTGTGGGTAGACATTTGGGTTGTTTCCAGTTTTTGACTATTTCAAACAAAGCTGCTATGTGCATTGATATACAAATTCTTGTATTAAATATGCTTTAATTCCTTTGGGTAAATACCCAGGAGTGGAATGGCTTGATCATATATTAAGCTTTTAAAGAAATTGTTTTCCAAAGTGGTTATATTGTTTACATTCCTACCTGCATGAGAGTTCCAATTGCTTCACATTCTCAGCAATACTTGGTATGGTCAGTCTCTTTAATTTTTGCCATTCCAGCAAGTTTGTAGGGTATCTTGCAGTGGTTTTAATTTGCATTTCTGTAGTGATTAACAATATTAAGTATTTTTCCATGCAGTTAGTTGCCAACCTGATATCTTCTTTGGTGAAGTGTCTGTTCAAGTATTTTGCCCATTTTTATTTATATTATTATTTTATTATTATTATTATTGCCCATTTTTATATTGGATCGTTTGCCTTTTTTTTTTAAATTGGGTTTGAGAGTTCTTTTTGCATCTGGTTATGCATCCTTTATAAGATAAAGACTTTGCAAATATTTTCTTTCAGCCTGTAGCTTGATGTTTCATTCTCTTAACCATGTCTTTTGAAAAGCAGAAGTTTTATTTTATTTATTTTTTAAAGATTTTATTTATTTATTCATGAGAGACACAGAAAGAGAGAGAGAGAGAGAGAGAGAGAGAGAGGCAGAGACACAGGCAGAGGGAGAAGCAGGCTCCATGCAGGGAGCCTGAGGTGGAACTCGATCCCGGGTCTCCAGGATCACGCCCTGGGCTGAAGGCGGCACTAAACCGCTGAGCCACCCGGGCTGCCCAAGCAGAAGTTTTAAATTTTGATAAAGCTCAATTTTTGTCTACCCCAAGTTATCAGAGGCTTTCTCTTAAAAGCTTTAGAGGTAATTTTTGCACATGATGCAAGGTATGGATTCAAGGCTTTTGTTTTGTTTTGTTTTGTTTTGATTTGTTTTTTGACATATAGATATCCAATTGTTCTAGCACTATTTGTTCAAAACATCTCCCTTTCTTCAATGATTGCCTCTGTATCTTTGCAGAAAATCAGCTGTAGAAAATCATATATGAGTTAATTTCTTCACTCTTTATTTTGTTCCATTGACCTATGTGTCTATGAGACTAACAGCAAAGCACACTTTATTGATTTCTCTAACTTTATAATGTCTTTAAACCAGGTAATATTAGCTTTCTAACTTTGCCCTTCTTTTTTTAAGTCATTTTGGCTATTCTGAGATGTTCGCATTCCCCATGAACTTTAAAATCTGCTTGCTAATGTCTACTGAACGTTCTGCTGGGATTTTGATTGGGATTGCATTGAATTTGCAGATCAGTTTGATTAAAATCGACACTTGAACAATATTGAGTTTCCAACGATTAGCAAAGGATATATCCTCATTTCTCAAAATCCTCAATTTTTCTCAGTAAATGTTTTTTAGTTTTCAGTGTACGATCTTCCACGTATTTTTTCAGATTTATTTCTAGTTATTTC
This sequence comes from Canis lupus dingo, assembly GCF_003254725.2. Lineage (NCBI taxonomy): Eukaryota > Metazoa > Chordata > Mammalia > Carnivora > Canidae > Canis > Canis lupus. The sequence continues at coordinate 22,021,427 of NC_064244.1, forward strand.
ATGTATTTGATGCTACTGTAAATGGGTTTATTTATTTATTTATTTATTTATTTATAAAGATTTTATTTATTTATTCATGAGATACACACAGGGAGAGGCAGGGACATAGGCAGAAGGAGAAGCAGACTCCCTGTGGTAGCCTGATGCAGAACTTGATCCCAGGACCCCAGCATCATGACCTGAGCCAAAAGCCGACATTCAACCACAGAGCCACCCAGGTGTGCCAAATCGGTATTTTTAAAATTTCAATTTCCAATTTTCATTGTTAGTGAATACAATACAACTGATATTTGTCTATTGATCATGCATTCTGCACGTTGTTAAGCTTGCTTATTAGTCCTAGTAGTTTTTCTCTAGATTCACTTGTATTTTCTAGATACATGATTATGTCAAGTGTAAATAAATGGAATTTTACCTATTCCTTTTCACAATGCCTTTTTTTTCTTTTCATTGCCTAATGCTGGCTACAGCCTCCAATAATGTGTTGAATAGAAGTGGTAAGAGTGGTCTTAAGTGGAAATATTCAGTGTCTCACATTAATGTTAGCAAGAGATTTTTCACAGATGCTCTGTATTGGGTTGAAGAAATTCTCTTCTATTGCTAGTTTGCTGAGAGCTTTTAATCAAGAATTCTCTCTCTCTTTCTTATAAGAATATAACACGTATATTTCTGAGTTTATTAAAGCTTGAAGTTGCACTAAGACTTTGAGACAAAGATGTATATCCATACATGCATAGTCACACACCTTTATATTTGTACATTATTTAAAAACGATTTATAATTGTTTTCAATTGTTATAATCATGAGCCATATGATTTATTCTGTTTCTCTCCCTTTTCATATTTGTAAACTCCTTTCTCTGACAGTAGAAACTTGGATTCCATTATCCTTAATGTATTTGCATAATTGGTTAATTTCCTGTGTGTATTCAGCCTATCATTGCCACAATCTCATACCTCCTGCAGATGCACCTGGGTTCTTTTTTTTTTTTAAAGAAAGTTTTTTATTTTTATTTTTTAAATTTTTTTTTAAATTTTTATTTATTTATGATAGTCACACACAGAGAGAGAGAGAGAGAGAGAGGCAGAGACACAGGCAGAGGGAGAAGCAGGCTCCATGCACCGGGAGCCCGACGTGGGATTCGATCCGGGGTCTCCAGGATCGCGCCCTGGGCCAAAGGCAGGCGCCAAACCGCTGCGCCACACAGGGATCCCTGCACCTGGGTTCTGACGCTCACTGGACTGCTGATGCCTGCCTCAGTATGGATGCCCCCTTTACTCTGCTAAGCCTCCGACTCCATGCCTTGAGCTGCTCTTCTGCATGGACACCACCTTATTCTGACCATGCTCTGACGCTCTGCACTTGTTATCACCTTCCACGTGGAAGCCCTTCCCACTGGCTTATGCACTGACATTCTGTACTAGACACTTGTGAGTGTCCTCACCCCTGTTGGCTTGTGAAACCCATGTTGGGCTGTTACCCCTACAAGGCCCCCTTTTGGCCTACTTAGACATGCATCTCTGCAAAGGCTGCTCTCTCCCACGGTTACGTTCCTCACCTTCTTGGGTTCCAAAACCCCATGACATACAGTTCATAGGCAGAGACTCCCTCCCAACCCTGCTGGAGCTCTGACATCCTGTGCTGGGCCACTCCTTTGCATGGAGCTGTCCTTACCCTTTGTGGCTCATGCCTGCAATGGGCAGTTGTGTTTGGAAAACTACTTATTTTTGTTTGGTCTCCTATATATCTCTTCCCACCCCAGGTTGGACATGTAACATGCTTGGTCCCAAACAAAGGGTTTAGGACTGAATTTTTCAGGAAATGATATGAAGGGGAGGAAGAAGAGGAAGAACTTCACTCATTTACATTTTTTAAAAAGATTTATTTATTTACTCATAGAGACACAGAGAGAGAGAGAGGTAGAGGCACAGGCAGAGGGAGAAGCAGGCTCCATCTAGGGAGCCCGACCCTGGGTCCCTGGGACCATGCCCTGGACTGAAGGCGGCGCTAAACCACTGAGCCACCTGGGCTGCCCCTCATCTACATTTTGTGATTAACTTAGAATAATTTTCTTAAAATCAAACTCAAAAAACTTGCATCATGTTTTTGATTGGGATTTTGTCAAGCTTATTTTAGAAGGAAATGACATATTGGCAGTACTGGGTCTCTCCATCTTTGGATGGTCCAGCTCTGTCACTGCAGGAGAATCTCCCACAAGGCAACTGAAGCCACAATTAAGGTCAGCTAGAGCTGTGTTTAAGGACAAAGCTCAGTATGCTTCAGGGGGCAGGTACAACTATTACCCAGGGGGAAATAGCCTACACACTAAAGGTATTGCAAGACTTTGCCAATATATATCAAAAGAATCTGGGTGGAACTAAAGTGGGCTGAGTATAACACCAGTTCTGGCCAAATTTGTTGATACTGACACATTTACTAGAGATTGTAGATTCAATGTACTTCTAGAGTGGCTCTAATAGTTTCCTTGATTGGTTGAATAAAATTTAGAGTCCATGATAGCATCTATTTAATGAGGCTGATATGTCAGAGCTTCCATGGCATAATGTGGAGGAGGGAAACCAAAGGCTTATGAAGTTAGGAATATTGAACTGAATGCTTTATGTGTGACCTGCTTGGCCAACTCCCAACTACATTCCACAAGATGGCCCAAAGGTACTCCCTTCACAAAAGCAATGAGATATATATTAGTGAGGGGAACACCCACATCCTTAAAAATCTCTGTGGTTGCTCTTTTTCCTAGGCAAAGTATGACTGTAGAGAATGCCACTGTTTAGTTGGGTTCCTGATTTCAAAGGGGATGATGGGATTTTGAAATAGCAGGGGACAAGCAGTCACATTCAACTGCCTAAGGCAGGTGAATACATTTACCATAAAGGACAGGAGGGACATACTAGTAATCAGAATGTTTTGAATGTTGGAGCTCTTTGGCAGTGGCTAGTTGATCATGATGTCCCTCAGAAGTAAATATACGGAGTCTACTAGAATATTGCTTCATCTATATAACAGGAAAAACTGTAAGCCTCATAGAAGAAAACAGGACTTAAGTTGCCGCAGAGGAGAGTCCTCTTACCGAGTTTCCAGACATAGGTAAATTCACAGAGACAGAGCCCTTTGATTGAAGGGTAGGCCAGGTACCCTTGAGGAAGGACTCCAAACCATTGCCACAAGTATACATTGCAATTTTTCTTCTAAGATTTTTTAAGAGGACCAGAGGCAATTGACCAGAATGACTACATTGGAAAAAGGAAGTACCAAGACCTTTTGGGGATTTTTAGACACTGGCTCTGAAATGATATTAATCCCAGAGGGCTTCAAGACCAAAGTGAAATTTTATAATGTTCAGATTATAGATGAAGTTTAGTTCACATCAGATCTGTATTAGGCCAGTTTGGTTCAGAGACTCAGCTATTGGTTGTTTTCCCAATTTCTGAAGGTATAAGTGGAATAGACATGGTTGACAACTAGCAGAATCCCCATATTTGCTCTTTGACCCCTGGGTGATGGCTGCTATGGTAGGAAGGGCTAAGTGGAAGCCCCTAGGACTTCCATTCACACCAAGAAAGTAAGCCAGAAGTAATACTGCAATCCTTGGGGGGATTGCACAAACTAATGCTGCCACTGAAGCCCTGAAAGAAGTGCAGGTAGTGCACTGTAGTGTAAGCCCTGACAGTTGTTTTTTTCTCTTTTTTTGTGATGCAAATGCCTGATTTAAGCTTTGATTGCTGAGGCATGCACTTCAAAGAAGCATGCACTTCAAAGACAGCTATCTTGAATAAACACAGTGCCAGCCACAGGACTCAAGAAGAGTCAAGCTGCCCTCAGGCTCCTTTCTTTTAGAGATTTTAGTTGATTTTGATAACGAGCATCTGAGCAGCTGGTTTTTCTATTCCCATGCTTTAAATTTCTGCTCTTACAGTTTAAATTCATCAATGAAGAATGAGTCTATTAAAGCCTAGGCATCCCACCCTCAACTCCAATAAAAGGAGAACTCGCGGCCCCTGCTCTGTTTTTCTACCTTGTGAGCTTACTCTGTGGCCTCAGATGTGTTGTGTAATTTCCAGGACTTGTAAGTAATAAACATGTTTTTCAAAGTTTCCTGATAGTTATCGCTTAGGATTCATAATAAGAACCACAAGGGCTGCTGGTCCAGACTTTGGTCTCCAGCTGAGACTGACACAAAACACAATACTTATCACATCTCCATTGAACTCATCAGTTTGGCCTGGGCAAAAGTCGCACAGATCTTGAAGAATGAGCAGTTTACTGTAAACTAATGAGGTAGTAACTAAAATTTCAAATGCTGCCCCCAGTGTGGCATCTTTCCTAGAGCAAATTGCCATGTTCCTTGGCATTTGCTCTGGAGATGCTGACCTGGTATATGTCTTTTTCTCTAGGCCAGTTTGTAAAGACCACCAGATATAGTTTGCCTTTACTTGTCAGGGCTAGCAGTACACTTTCACGGTCTTGCCTCAGGCTAGGCCAATACTACTCTTTGATACATTTATTCTATAGAGATCTTGATTGTCTTGACATTCCACAAAAGATCATTCTCTACATTGTTGATGGCATTATGATGATTGGCTCTGATGTTCATAAAATAGTAGATACTTTAGAGGCCTTCCTAATAATGTGAACTAGAAGGTAGGAAAGAGATACTACAAAAACTCAGGGGCCCATGAACTCAGTGAAGTTTCTGGAGGTTTAAAAATGTCACTTTTCTGAAGTGAAAGTAAAGCTGCTGTTCTTTGGACCACCTGCAATGAAAAAAGAGGAAAAATGCTTGGTGAGTCTTTTTGTACTTGGGCAGCAATATATACAGTATATACAGCATTTGAATGTGCTACTTGGATTGTCTACAGAGTCAACTATAAGGCTACCAGTTTTAAATTGAGACAAGCAAAAGAATGCCCCACTGCAAGTTCAAGCTGTGGTTTAAGCCACTGTATCACTTGGGTCTTTGTTTACCCATTAGGTCCGGTGATATCTAACGTGTCTATGGGAAATGTGAATGCTGTAAGGAGCCTCTGGGCAAGCACCAACAGGATAGTCCCAGCACCAAGCTCTAGGAGTTTGGATCAAATCTATGCCTTGTTCAGGATCTGACTATTCTCCTTTCAAAAACCAGTGGTATGATTCAGTCTGAGTCTAAGGGCCTAAGGGCCTAAGGGCCAGGTGTAGATTCTGAAGGTGAGATGAGATGTCCCAGCTAAAGGAGCGATGCAGGAAGAAAAAAAGATGGGGTGCAAATTCCTCCTTCCTCCACTTTTTGTTCTATTCAGGCCCTCAGTGGATTGGACGATGCCCTCCCATATTGTGGAGGACCAGCCTTCTTTGCTGAGTCTACTGATTCAAGTGCTAATCTCATCTGGAAACATCCTCACAGGCACTCAGAAATAATGTTTAATCTGGATGCCCTGTGGCTCATTTAAGCTGACACATAAAATTAACCATCATAGATTACCAGGGACTTGAAAGAAATAGGTTTGGAAAATGGGTGACAAGGATGTCTGGGGAAGAGGTATGTGGATAGACTTCTTGGAATGGTCAGATTATAAGACGTTTGTGTCCCACATAAATGATGACCAAAGGCATTCACTGAAGAGAAGCTCTCAGTAACTAGGCAGACAAATCATGTACTCTAAGGATATCATTGTCTCTTCCTAGCCACTCCAGTGCTTGCTCAGTGGGCCCATGAAAAGGCGGCCATGGTGGTAGGGATAGAGGCTATGCATTGGTTTGACAGCATAGATTTGCTCTTACCAAAGCTGACCTGGCAAACACCACTGCGGAGAGCCTACTGTGTGAACAACAGAGACCAGTACTGATCCCCCGATATAGTCCCATTCACCAGGGGAACCAACCAGCCAGCTGGTGGCAGGCTGATTACATTGAACCTCTTCCATCTTGGAGGGGGCAGAGATTTGTCCTCATTGGGACAGGCATGTTCTGGACATGGATACACCTTCCCTGCCACACAGTGCTTCTGTCAGTAGCACTACCTTACCCCCCATCATGGTATCTCCCATAGCACTGTTTCTGATCAGTGATTTCCATAGCATTGCTTCTTCTACTGCAAAGGGAATAGCAATGGGCTCTTGGCCATGGAATCAACTGGTCTTATCCTTTGCTCCATCAACTAGAAGCAACTGGACAAGTTTTGAAAGCTCACTAATGGCTTACTGAAGACTCATTTATGTCCGTTGAGAGTCCCACCCTGAAAGGAACAGGTGCTATATTAAAGAATTCCAGATGTGCTTTGAAACAGAGAACAATCCAGGGTGCTGTTTCCCCATAGTCAGAACATATGGGACTTGGAATCAAGGAGTAGAAGTGGCTCATTCACTTTTAAGCCCAAACATTTATTGATAGAAGTTTTACTTCCCACCCTGGCCACCTTGAGCTTGGCTTATATGGAATTCTTAGTCTCCAAAGAGAAGCTGCTCACCAGAGGACACCCCTTATGACCCCAGGTAAAGAACCCCAGGCAGTGTGACACTCAGCCAGACCTGACAGAGAAGAGAAGCATGACTGATGTTTCTGTGAAAAGTCTAGGAGAAAGACAATCTCTCAATGATGCTCATTTCTGGAAAATACATTCTGCATGGTGTTGGAAGAGTTTGGATTTTGTCAAGTTTATGCAAGGAGAAATCAGCTATGCATACTGATTTTTTATTTGCTTGTCTAAATGGAAAGAAAACTCAGGATTTTAAGATCTGTTGAAGTGAACAAATCTTTCCCAGGCTTCTGAGATGCTCGAAGATGCAACGGAAAAGCTTTCTTACCATCTCATCTGTTTAAGTTACAGCATGAGACTAACACAGAGCAGGGTTAATACAAAATGAATGTTTGTCCAATTACATACTGCTCTAGCCATCACTGATGAGTATGCTAAGGTTATTACTATGCATATATTCGCTTCTAGATGAATGGTTCACTTGCATCTTGAAAACATTGCCTATTTTGTCCATATTCTCATGTTGTAGTTAAATATATATATTCTGGAGTCTGATGCTGGGGTTTGAATCCTGGTTCAGTCACTTTCCAGCTCTGTAATCTTGGGTACGTCAATTAAACTCACCATGCCTAAGTTTCCTTATCTACAAAAGGAGGATGAGAGTAGTATGTACTTCCAGAGTGTTGTTTGGAGAATTAAGATAACACATTCAAAGCCCTTACAATAGTGCTTGGCCCACAGTAAGCAATGAATACATGTTAGCAGTTGTTAATATTATAATTTGTCCATGGTTGCTTGAAGTCCGCTTGCTGGGAATATCAAGCATTTTATATCCTCTCTCTTTCCTTCTCTAGCAAACCTACAGAATACCTGCTAAATATCTGTTATGGACCAAGTTGTGTTTCTGTTTCCCTTTCCCTCTAAATTCACATGCTGAAACCCTAACCTCCAATGAGACTGTATTTGGAGATGAAGACTTTAGGGAAGTAATTACATCCTTAGGTCACATGGCTGGGCCCTTAATCTGATAGGATTGGTGTCCTTTTTTTTAAATTTTTTAAATTTTTTATTGATTTATGATAGTCACAGAGAGAGAGAGAGACAGAGAGACAGAGAGACAGAGAGGCAGAGACACAGGCAGAGGGAGAAGCAGGCTCCATGCACCGGGAGCCTGATGTGGGATTCAATCCTGGGTCTCCAGGATCGCGCCCTGGGCCAAAGGCAGGCGCCAAACCGCTGTGCCACCCAGGGATCCCAGGATTGGTGTCCTTATACGAGTAGGAAGAGACATCAGAGATCTTTCTCTCTCCATGCAGGAAAGGAAAGGCTATGTGAAGACACGGGGTGAAGCAGCTGTCTACAAGCCTGAAGAGAGCCCTCCCCAGAAACCAACCCTCATGACGTCTGGATTTTGGTCTTCTGGCCTCTAGAACTGTAACAAAAGAAATGCCTGTTGTTTCAGCCACGTCATCTGTGTATTTTGTTACGGCAGCCCTAGTAGACTATGACCATGACATTACAAGGTTTCCTAATTTACATATTCAGTGAAAGACAAGTGAGCAGTGCTGACATATGGTGTTGGAAGTCATCCTTGAACACCATTTACCCATTGTGAAAGTCTGGTATCTACTACAGGGTGTGTGTATGGGGGAGGGGTCATATCATCAGAACGACTGTTGACTTGATTCCCTCTAATGATAACTGGTTTTTCTGGAAAATTCATCGAAGGTCTAGGCTGACTACTAGCTATGGAGGGATTAGTTCTTATCTGTGAGAAGCCCTCACTCTTATTTTTAAAAAAATTTAAAAATTTATTTATGAGAGACACAGAGAGAGAGGCAGAGACATAGGCAGAAGGAGAAGCAAGCTCCCTGAGGGAGCCTGATGTGAGACTTGATCCCAGGATCCTGGGAAGGAAGATACCCAACCACTAAGCCACCCAGGTGCCCCCCTCATTCTTATTTCTGTCTGCTTATAGGCTCATCACAGATGACTTTGTAGGGACAAGAACTTGGTCGATTGAGTCACTGATCAGATTCTGGGCTAATGTGATTGCATGTCAGCGGCAGCTCGCCATTCCCTCACCAGCTGGGGAGGGCTGGCTGGAGTCCTGATCATTCCGCTTCTGGGGATGCCCAACGCCCTCCCATGGATGTCCGCCTGTTGCCTGAAGCTGTGCTTCCTCATGGTCTCTTTCTCCAGAGTCACTGGCCTGCCAGGGCCAGGTCTGGACCACAGAGTTACCTTTCAAAGACTGCGGTCACAACAAGCATTGGTGAATTAAATCGCCTGAATTGAAGATTTAGGGATCACAGGAAGAAGATTTGGGGACCATAGAGAGGTGAGGCCCAGCCTCAAAACTTCCTCTCCCACTTCTTTATCCTCTTTTCTCTTTACCTTTCCTTCCAGAATTCCCTAAGAACTTTCTCTTCAGTGAATGGAAGAAGTTAGCTGGTTCCAAGACTCAGACTTGCAGAAACCTTGGTAAACGAGATGCTTGTGGAACAAAGAGTCTTCCATTTTTAAGGCAGTTCTGCTCATACATTTATTATAAATATATATTACATACAATATGTATGACATGTACCATGAAGTGCATATTACACGCACGATTATATATGCACGATGTAATCCATATAGAAAAATACTATAAATATGTTTACAAATAAACATCCTCCTTTTTTTCTTCTTACTACATTAGGAACACTTAGGGCAATTAGGAGATAAAAGGAGCTGCTGCTGAGTGTAGAGAGAAAGAGACTTGGTTGAGCCTGGGTCTCCTCAGACTCACGCACTGACTTGTGAAAAGCTGGTTGGAATTCACTTCTTAATTTATTCCTCAGGTGTCGGGGGTTCAGAATCTGGAAGCAGGGATTCTATAAATCACTCAGCTTTAGGGAAATCGGGACAAGAATGGCTTTTCAAATCTCTCGTTAAGGCTTTCCTAAGATTATCATGAGATAATAAGCAACGTGAAAGAGAGCAAGAGGGGGGGAGGTAATCTAAACGCTGCATTTCCAGATTAACTTTTGCAAAGCAAAAGGCAGATTTGATTTCCGCGGATCTCTCGACTGTAAAAGGCAGTCGAGGGCAGCCCGGGAGGCTCGGCGGCTTAGCGCCGCCTGCAGCCCAGGGCGTGATCCTGGAGACCCGGGATCGAGTCCCACGTCGGGCTCCCTGCTTGGAGCCTGCTTCTGCCTCTGCCTCTCTCTCTGTGTCTCTTATGAATAAGTAAAATCTTAAAAAATAAATAAATAAATAAAAGAACTCCCGGGACCACGCAAACGCGCCTACAGGGTCCTGCGGCCAAGCAGCGAGGACTGCGAGGGGGCCACGCGTCCGAAGCGGGCCCAGCGCACCGCGGCAACCGGTGACCGGGTCGCGCAGCCCCCGCTCGCCCTGCACCGCGCGGGGCCTGGGAGCACCGACGCCGCGCGCCGCGGCGCCCCCACCCCCGCCCTCCGCCGCCCACGCCCCGTCGCGGGGGGCAGGGCAGGAGGCGGCGGCCCGCCCCGAGACCCCTACTTAAGGCGGCGCGCAGGGCCGGGCGCGGCGGGCCCCGCGGCTGGGAGAGCGGCGCCCGAGCCCTGCGCTGCGGGCTGCCCTGGGCCGGCCGGCGGGGCGGCGCTGTGGGCTCCGCGGGCTCCCCGACGCCGGCGGCTCCCGGCGGCTCCCGGCGGCCGCCGCTCTCCCCGCGCCCCGCCCCGCGCCGCGGCCCCGGGGTCCCCGCCATGCGCCCCGGCTAGCGCGCCCCCCGCCGGCTCCCGCGCGGCTCCCGCTCCCGCTCCGGCTCCGGCTCCCGCTCCCGCGCCGCGCCCGCCGGCATGCTGCGCCCGCTGCTGCTCGCCGCGCTCTGCCTGGCCGGCCGGCCGGACCCCACCCGCGGCTGCCAGCTGCCGTCCGAGTGGAGGCCGCTGAGCGAGGGCTGCCGCGCCGAGCTGGCCGAGATCATCGTGTACGCCAGGGTGCTGGCGCTGCACCACGAGGTGCACGGCCCCTACAACTACCTGCCGTGGCAGTACGAGGCCGGCGACGCGGGGCTCTTCTACTCGGCCGAGATCGAGATGCTGTGCGACCAGGCGTGGGGCAGCATGCTCGAGGTGCCCGCCGGCTCCAGGCTCAACCTCACGGGCCTGGGCTACTTCTCGTGTCACTCCCACACCGTGGTCCAGGACTACGCCTACTTCTTCTTCCTCAGGTGAGCGCCGCACCTCACCTCGGCCCGCGCCTCCTCCCGCGCTCTTTGCCCCCCCCGCCCCCACCCCAGGGGCACCTGGAGCCAGCCCGGGAACTCCAGGGATCCTGGAATACGCCTTGGGCTCCTTTCCTTTTAACTCTTTTTTTTTTTAATTTATTTTTTATTGGTGTTCAATTTACTAACATACAGAATAGCCCCCAGTGCCCATCACCTTTTAACTCTTTATTCTCTCCTGCTCCGTGCGACGTCTGGACAAAGGTCCTGGGTGTATTCGGCTAAGGCCACTGAAAAAACAGAAACCAGGGAGGATTTCTGGGCTGAATGCATCAAAGAGTGTTGCAGGCAAAAGCCCAAGGTGGTTTCCAACAATCCACTTGGCTCCTCTTTTTATTCTTTTTAGAGAAAAAGAATAAACTAACTTATTTATTTCCTAACTCTGGGAAATAAACAAGGGGTAGTGCAAGGGGAAGTGGGCGGAGGTGTTGGGGTGACTGGGTGATGGGCAATGAAGGGGGCACTTGGCGGGATGAGCACTGGGTGTTATGCTATATGTTGGCAAATTGAACTCCAATAAAAAAAATAATCGGATTCACTGGGAGTAGCTTGGGATGGTGAGGGCGGGGGCATCAACTTTCAAGTCAGACTGTTGTTGGAATTCCAGCTCTGCTCTCCCTGTGAATTTTTGAACAAATTGTGTTGGGAAGAACCTCAGTTGCCTCCCTCTCTCCCTACGCGGGAAACCAGGTTGGTTGAGATGAAAACACAGTGAAGCCGCAGCACACTTGTGCAGGTGAGCTAAGGAAGGCCCAGTTCCTCTTTGCCGCACCTGCTTGAATGCCAAGTTAGGGATGGTGAGGCGTGCAGCCCAACTGTCCCTTTGTTTCACCCCTTGTCCACCACCAGCAGATCTCAGTGCCTGGCTTTTCAAAATAGCAGAGATTTAGGTGGGGGGGGCCTGCTGGGGAGGAGGACCTGGCTCCCAGTGCTTTGAAGAACCTAGGTGAAGCAGGCAGGAGGCCCCCTCCGACTGGAGACCCCTGGAATCTTGTCAAGTTCCATGAAAGTTGGCCTGCAGTCAAGATGGAATTCATGCGTGTGAGTTCAGTCAATGGGTTTGAAGTTTGAGATAGAGAACAGCAGGTGGAACCCTAAATGCATTGGCTGCCGCCGGTTGAATTAGAGTGCCCTAGAGCAGCTGCGAGAAACGTTGACCTGGAATGTTACCTACATATCTAGCTAGTGAGTGAGTGAACCCACAGTCCAGACTGGCAGTGGCTCCAGTCTCCCCAGTCCGGGAAGCAGCGACGAGGACCTTTGGAATGACCATGCCCTCAGTCTGCAGATTCACTTTTAGCTCTTGAGATTTCACATGAGCCTGAACAAGAAAACCATAAGATCCACCCGGGGACGTTCATAAGCTCATGGCAACACATGTTTTCCATATTGGAGCCAGAACCTCTAAGTTTAGAATACATGGCGTGCTTTGTGTTGGCTTGGGCGGTTTGCTGAGATTATGTTGTGCCCCCCCCCCCTTTTTTTAAATTTCTGGGGAAGTATAGTTTCTAAATAAAGTCAGCAAGGAGTGAGGTGGTATCTGTGATACAAAGAAACTCAGATTTCTCCTGTTTTTCTTGAGGAAGGATACTGAGAACCCAGCTATAAAGCTACTAGTCGCTGAAACTTTATTTTCCGAAGAAAAAAGCTGGAGAACTTGAGCAGACATTATATTTTCCTGATTTTTATCATGAAAGAGCTTTGTCCAGTGGCTCTGTGGTGGTCAGCCAGCCCTTTCATCTTTCCCTCTGACATATTTACAGAAAGTTTAGGGCAGAAATACAGAGTCCACTGGTAGTCTGACAGATTTGCATTTCACAGGGCTGTGTTGCCCTGAAGTGTGTTAACAACGGCATACAAATCATTCCTCCCCTGTTATTCTGGGACCTGGTGAGATCAGGACAGATTCTGGGCAGTGTCACAGGGAAAAGTGGCAGTGGAGGCTCACTGGTGAGTCCCTATTTGTGCTGGAGGGTAACTTCTCCCTCTCTTCTCTGTACGGGATTTCTTTGTCTTTCCAACAGGCTATTTATTCTTAGCTCGATGAAAATGTTAATGTCTATACTGCACTTGCTCTATGCCAGATACTTTATCTAATGCGGTCCTTGCACCCCATCATGGTGGTGGAATAGCGACTGGAATAGTGAAGCTTAGGTAATCCAGGAAACTCCTCTCCAATCAGATATGTGACAAGTAGCAATGGCGGGATTCGAACCTTGGTCATTATAACTGGCTTTCATTTCCTTTGAGAAACAAGGAACACTGTGAAAAAGTAGGCCACTTGGGAGATATACAAGTAGACAAACACATCTGCACAACGTCCCTCCCCGGCAACCCTTCATCCAAACTCCCCTTTTGGAAAACCTTAAGGATAGACTCCTGTAGTGTGAGGCAGAGAAACACTTAGAAATGGTAAGTCCTCTAACGAGAGTCCTGTGAGACCTAGTTGTGTAATGGCAAGATGGTCCGTCTTTACAACTCTTGATTAAAGCTGGTATACCCTATGGCTGTACAGCCTACAGTTCTACTTTTTTTCCTCTTTGTTCCCATTAGGATGGATGAAAACTATAATCTCTTGCCTCACGGAGTCAATTTCCAAGATGCCATCTTTCCAGACACTCAAGAGAACAGAAGGATGTTTTCCAGCCTTTTCCAGTTTTCGAACTGTTCTCAAGGGCAGCAACTGGCAACTTTTTCCAGTGACTGGGAGATCCAGGAAGACAATAGGGTAAGAATTGTTCCCGTGTCACAGCGAAATAATAGAATAGCTACGTCTTGTCTGAATTTCGTGACTAAAGGAGTCAAGAGTACTCTTCCAGAAGCCCAGACCTTTCCCATTCCCCTGGCGTTTAAACAAACAGACAAACAAACTTCTTATAAACTAACTAGATTCCTGAGACTTTACTAGCTGGTATGGGGTTCCTCATAAAGTGAAAGAACAGATTGAATGAAGGTGGGAACCTATCCTTAGTTTCTCCTCTTGTAAGATGGGAACAAACTACATCATAGGGTTGATGCAGTGGGATTTACCTATGTAAGAAAAAAAGTAAAAAAAATGAAAATATGTAAAGCCTCTAACATAGTGCATGACAGAGTAAGTACTCAGTACATGAGAGCCATTATGATTATTAGATCATTACTGTTATTGATAGCATAAGGCTCTAGGGAATCTTCTAAGGGAGAAGAGAAAGTCCTCCAGGAAATGGTTGTCCTAGCTAACCCTTCCATGATTGTTAACTCTAGTTGTGAAGACCTGGAGGCATAGGGTGGCCAAAGCAGTGTGGAATGTAAGGGTTAAGATAATTTGGGGTATGAAAATGTAAAAGAGATCTGCCCATCTGGGACAGTTGTCAGAGTTGTGGGGAGATTTTGAAAACTGTCACTGTCGCAGACGGCACTGCCATACTCAAGCTGGGATGACTGTAGGACCAGATCAGTAGAGGAGGTGGCCCCAGGCCAGGTCTCCCATGTTTTTAGGGCAGTGTGAGAGACTGCTAGAAGTGTTCTGATGGGGGGAGGGTGTAGGCATCTCATGGGACAAGGACTATTTTTATGGGTTGATGAACTAATTTGCACATGGTAAGTGGCTCCCATGGGTCCCCACATCTAGAAGTGTAGAATGGTAGTCAATAGAGTTTCTCTTCCACGTCTGATGCCTACCCATCTGGTTCCCACCTACCCTTTAAACAAAGAGTTACTGTTCAATGAGTATTTTCATCCAACAAATAATTCAAACTTATGTTATTTATGGTCTCCTTTGACCCAAGTGGCAGCCCACTACGCATACTTGGCTATACGTTGCCTTTATTCACAAGTAGATCTTGAAGATCTTTCTATATCAGTGTAGGTGAAGTTGCCTTAAATGGCTGCATAGCATTCCATTGAGTGCATGTATCACAATATATTTAATCAAGTCCTCTGTTAATAGGTGGTTAGCTTTGTTTCCAGTATGTTGCTGTTACAGAGTGTGTGGACATGTATGACATTCGACATCAGTTTGTGGGACTGCAGAGTCCAATCTTTAGCAAATACTGTATACCTACTATAAAGCAGCTACTGTTTTAGATGTTAGTTTTTCAATATTGAGCAAAATACAAAGCCCCTGTTCTCCTGAAGCTCATAGTCCTAGTGTTGGTGATTGACAGAATCAAAAGACCCCATTAATGATCTCATAATTTTAAATGAAAACATATGCTCCCCCCAAAAAAATATCAGGGATTCTGACCTAGACTTAAGGGTAAAGAAAGCCTTCTCTGTTGAATTGATACTGAAGCTAAGATTTGATGGATGAAGAGGCATCCTAGTTAATGCTGGGATCAGGGAGATATGAGAGCACTCCAAAGAATCTGTGGAAAGTTCCTGTGGCAGCACAATGCATGATGCCTTTGAGGGAATGAAAGAAAGCTCCTTGGCTGGAGCAAAGGGAGTGACTGAGGAGGATGGGACAAGAGCTTGAGTTGGGGCCAGACCTAGTGAGGATTTGGGCTTTGTCCTAATTCTGATGGGAAACCTTTTATGTTGTGAAAGGAAGGGGGACAGGATCAAGTTTACATTTTGAAAAACCTACTGGGTTGGAGGGAATCCAAGTGATGTGGTGAGAACAGGAAGTGGTTATAAAGCTCCTAGGTAGTTGCTGGACTATGTAGAGGCGGTAGGGATGGAGTAAAGTGGACAAATTTGAGAGAGATTTAGGGGATAAGATTAGGTGTTCCTGATGGTTTGGTCACAAAGAGGTAGAGGAGGGTCAAAGCTAACTTCTTTGTTTCTGGTGTGAGCTGCATGCCAGGACTGACTCTGCGAGATGTGAATAGGAAAGGTTTGGTAGGGGAATTCAGGTGTCGGATGCTGAATGTACAGAGTTGAGGGGTTCTTGAGCCATCGGAGTCATTTTGAGCCAAGTGAGCTCTTGAATAGGGGTTGAATCTGTAAGTTTGGAGCTTTTTAGAAGAGCTCTAAGTGGAAAATCGACCTTTGGGACTTAACAATAATTCAGTGTCTGTTGAGACTGGATGTGAATGAGATTTTCAGGGATTTTTTGCACATAGGGAGAGCAGAGTATAGGCCCTAGAGTAGGACTGAGCCTTGTGGAATGCTAACAATGGTTGAGAAGGAGCATTCAGAGATGTAGAGGGAAAGCCCGGAGGGTCAAGGGTACAGAGTGTTCCTAGAAGGATGCGTGATCATCAGAGCCAAAAGCTGTTGCGAAGTCAAGTAAAATGATTATTGAGGAGTAAGCTCTCTTAGGTGACCTAAAGGAGGACATTTTCCATAACATGAGGGAATAGGGTGGTGGGGCATGAGTGAGGGTAGACAACTCATCAAGGAGTTGAAGTTTGCCTGTGGATGGTTTCATACATCTAAGGCTGCTGGTGAAGGGGGTAGAATAGTTGAGGGAAGGGGTTTTGTTGTATTTAAAGATGGCAGCCATCCTGTTCACACCACTTGGTCTCTGTTTTCCTGCTATTCAGACCCTGCCTACTCAGGTTGTCCAAACTACCCAAGGGCAGAGATAACTATTTTATTTACTGTTGTAGGTTTGGTGCACCCTTTTATGGGTTTTACACATTTGTTACTTAGACATCCTGTCTCTCATCCAGAAAGACAGGATGCCTAAGTAAGCAGAAGCCTTCTGTCTCATTTTCTACATTAATATCAAAAATCCATATGCAATAAAATTGACTCTCTTGCATATGCTGTTAAGAGTTGTGATTATACAACCATGTGTATTTATCAAAACTAACCCCAGTGCCCGAAAAGTACCATTACTGCAAAGAACCTCCCTTCTGCCCTTTTTTGGTCAGACCCTTTCCTAACCTGAACTCATGGGGTCTACTACTCCAACACTGGTTGTGCATTTTCCAGAGTACCTTATGAATGGACTCATACAGTATGTTGCTTTTTTTTTTCCTTTCGATTGGCTGCTTTTACTTAGCATGATACATTTGATAATTGTTTTGTGTTCATTCGTAGTTCACTTTATTTTTAGTTGCTGAGTATTCCACTGTGTCTCAGGGATGTACCACAGTTTTATTTATCCAGTTGTCAGTTGAGAGAGATTTAAGTTGTTCACAATCTTAGGCTACCAGACCGAAAAGACCCACGTACAGGTTGTGGTATGCACATAAATTTCAGTGTGTCTTGGGTAAATACCTGTGATGGGTTTGCTGGGTCATAAGGTAAGTGTATGTCTAATTTTGTAAGAAACTGCAAAATTCTTTTTGAGAGCGGCAGTAATGTTTTGGATTTGTATTAGCAATGTATGAAAGCTCCAGTTCTGCATCATCATCAGTACTTGGTATGGTCAGAAAAAACAGACATGCTGATAGGTGTGCAGTGGTAACTCATTGTATATGTGTGTGTTTGGTTTGTTCTTAGATTCCACATGTAAATGAAATCAGACAGTAATTGTCTTACTCTGTCTGACTTAGCGTAATGCTCTCAAGGTCCATCCTTCATCCATTTTGAAAATGGCGGGGTCTCCTTTTTAAAGGCCAAATAATCTTTGTGTGTATACATACCACAGTTTCTTTTTTTTCCCCAGATTCTTTTTTTTATAAATTTATTTTTTATTGGTGTTCAATTTGCCAACATATAGAATAACACCCAGTGCTCATCCTGTCAAGTGCCCCCCTCACTGCCTGTCACCCAGTCACCCCCACCCCCCGCCCTCCTCCCCTTCCACCACCCCTAGTTTGTTTCCCAGAGTTAGGAGTCTTTCATGTTCTGTCTCCCTTTCTGATATTTCCCACTCTTTTTTTTCTCCTTTCCCCTTTATTCCCTTTCACTATTTTTTATATTCCCCAAATGAATGAGACCATATAATGTTTGTCTTTCTCCGATGGACTTACTTCACCCAGCATAATATCCTCCAGTTCCATCCACGTGGAAGCAAATGGTGGGTATTTGTCATTTCTAATGGCTGAGTAATATTCCATTGTATACATAGACCACATCTTCTTTATCCATTCGTCTTCTTTATCCTTTCATCTGCCATTGGGCATATAGGTTGTTTCCTGTCTTGGCTATTGTGAAAAATGCTGCACTGAACTGGGGAGTGTAGGTAAGTCTTCAAGGTAATGATTTTATCCAGTTTGGGTTTATACCCAGAAGTGGGATTGCTGTATCATCTGGCAGTTCTATTTTCAATTTTTTAAGGAACCTCCATACTGTTTCCCATAGTGGCTGTATCCATTTACATTCCCATCAGCAGTATATGATGGACCTACCTCTTCTCCACATCCTTGCAACACGTGGTATCTTCTAGTTTTTGGGTAATAGCTGTCCTAACAGGTGCAAGGTAATACTTCATGGTACTTTTGGTTTGCATTTCCCTGATGATTAGTGATGTTGAGCATCTTTTCATGTGTGTTGGCCCTCACTATGTCCCTGGAAAAGTGGCTAGTCAGGTCCTCTGCCCATTTTTTAAAATTTATTTTTTATTTTTATTTTTTATTTATTTATTTATTTTTTTTTTTTATTTTTTTTTTATATTTTTATTTTTTAAAAAGATTTTTATTTATTTATTTATTCATGACACACACACACACACACACACACACACACACACACGCAGAGACACAGGCAGAGGGAGAAGCAGGCTCCATGCAGGGAGCCCGACGTAGGGACTCGATCCTGGGTCTCCAGAATCAGGCACTGGGCCAAAGGCTGCACTAAACCGCTGAGCCACCCGGGCTGCCGTGCCCATTTTTTAAAAAATTAAATTTCAACTGAGTTAACATATAGCATATTACCAGCTTCAGGGGTAGAATTTAGTGATTCATAAGTTGCATAGAGCACCCAGAGCTCATTACATCAAGTGCCCTCCTTCATGTCCATCACCCAGTTACCCCATCCCCTCCCCACATCCCTTCTAGCAGCCCTCAGTTTGTTGTCTATGGTTAGGAGTCTCTTATAATTTTTCTTATTTTAATTTTCCTGCTCTTCCTCTTTGTTCATCTGTTTTGTCTCTTAAATTCCACATATGGTATTTGTGTTTCTCTGACCATTTTTCTTAGCATAATACCTTCTAGTTCCATCCACGTCATTGCAAAATAGCATTATTTCATTCTTATCTAAATAAAATTCTATTCCATTCCACACACACAGAACCTACACCTTTATCCATTCGTCTGTCAATGGACATCTGGGTTCATATTTTGGCTATTGTTGATAATGCTGCTATAAACATTGGGGTGCATGTGCCCCTTCAAGTCCCTAATTTTATCTCCTTTGGATAAATACCTAAGAATGCAAGTTGCTGGGTTGTAGGGTAGTTCTATTTTTAACTTTTTGAGGAACCTCTGTACTGTTTTCCAGAGTGGCTTCACCAGTTTGCATTCCCACCAACAGTGTAGGGTGGGTTCCCTTTCCTCCGCATCCTCGCCAACATGTTGTTTCCTGAGTGGTTAATTTTGACCATTCTGACTGGTGTGAGGTGGTATCTCCTTGTAGTTCTGATTTGGATTTCCCTGATGCTGAGTGATGTTGAGCATTTTTTCATGTCTGTTGGATGTTTGTCTTATTTGGAGAAATGTCTGTTCATGTCTTCTGCCCATTTCTTGACTGGATTGTTTGTTTTTTTGGAGGTGTTAAGTTTGGATTACTAGCCCCTTATCTAATATGTCCTTTGTGAATATCTTCTCCTATTCCATAGGTGCCTTTTAGTTTTGTTGATTGTTTCCTTTGCCATCCTCTATTTTTAAATCAGATTATTTTTTTTGGTGTTATGTGGGTTCTTCATATGTTTTGGATATTAACCCCTTATTGGATATATCCTTTGCAAATATCTTCTGTCATTCAGTAGGTTGCCTCTTCAGTTTGTTGATGGTTTCCTTCACTGTGCAAAAGGCTTTAGTTTGAAGCGGTTTTAATTTCTGCTTTTGTTGCTTTTGCCTGAGGAGACTTATGCAAAAATCTTCTCAGACTAATGTCCACAAGTTTACTGCTTATGTTTTCTATTAGGAGTTTTATACTTTCAGGTCTTACGTTTACAGTTTTTAATACATTTAGAGTTTATTTTTGTATGTAGTGTAAGAAAGTGGTCCAATTTTATTCTTTTCTTGTAGCTGTTCACTTTTTCCAACATTATTTATTGAAGAGACGGTCTTTTCCCTGTGGTATATTCTTGCCTCCTCCTTTGTAGATTAATTAACCCTATATATGTGGTTTATTTCTGGGCTTTCTATTCTGTTCCTTTGATCTCTGTGTCCTTGTGCCTGTACCATAATGTGTTGATTACTGTAGATTTGTAGTGTAGCTTGTGATGTGGAAGGATGATACCTTTAGCTTTGTTGTTCTTTATCAAGATGGCTTTGGCTATTCATGGTCTTTTGTGGTTCCATATAAACTTTAGGATTGTTCTATTTCTGTGAAAAAATGCTATTGGTATTTTGATAGGGATTACATTGAATATATAAATTGTTTTGAGTAGTATGGACATTTTAACAATACTAATTCGTCCAATCCATGAGCATGGTATGTCTTTCCATTTGTGTCTTCAACTTATTTCATCAGTGCTTTATAATTTTCATGGTATATATGTTTCACATTTTTGGTTAAGTTTATTCTTAGGCATTTTATTATTTTTGTGCAATTGTAAATGGGATTGTTAATTTCTCTTTCCAATAATTCATTATTAGCGTATAGAAATCCAACAGATGTCTGTATATTGATTTTATATATTAGGGTTTCCTATATTTAATGTCCTATCATTTGCACATAGAAACCATTGTTTTTCTTCCATTCCAATTCGGATGCCTTTTCTTCATGTCTAATTTCTCTGGCTAGGACTTCCAGTACTATGTTGAATAAAAGTGATGGCAGTGACTATAATCTTGTCTTGTTCCTGATTATTATAGAGGATAAGTTTTCAGCTTTACATTATTGAGTGTGATGTTACTTGTAGTTTTTCATACATGGTCTTTATTATGTTGAGGTATGTTCCTTCGGAACTCACTTTGTTGAGATTCTTTATCAAAAATGGATGTTGAAATTTTCTCAAGTGCTTTTTCTTCATCTATGGCAATAATCTGGTTTTTATCCTTCATTTTGTTGAGGTGCATTATCATGTTGATTTTTGTGGTTCTTGGGTCATCCCTGGAATAATTCCCACTTGATTGTATTGAATGATCCTTCTAATAAATCTTTGAATTTATTTTGTTGAGGATTTTGCATCTATGTTCATCAGGAATATCGGCCTATAATTTTTCGTAGTATTTTTCTTTTTTTTTTTAATTTTTATTTACTTATGATAGTCACAGAGAGAGAGAGTGAGAGAGAGAGAGAGAGAGGCAGAGACACAGGCAGAGGGAGAAGCAGGCTCCATGCACCAGGAGCCCGACGTGGGATTCGATCCCGGGTCTCCAGGATCGCGCCCTGGGCCAAAGGCAGGCGCTAAACCGCTGCGCCACCCAGGGATCCCCGTATTTTTCGTTTTGATAACAGCAATCCTGGCCTTGTAGAATGTATTTGGGAACATTAATTTGTTTGAATAGTGTGAGAAGGATAGCTATTAATTCCACTTTAAATGTGTAGTAAAGGAGATCTCGGGGGGGCTCAGTGGTTTAGCGCCTGCCTTCGGCCCGGGGCGTGGTCCTGGAGTCCTGGGATCGAGTCCGGCATCGGGTTCCCTGCATGGAGCCTGCTTCTCCCTCTGCCTGTGTCTCTGCCTCTCTCTCTCTCTTTCTCTGTGTGTGTGTATCTCTCATGAATGAATGGATAGTCTTTAAAAAAAATAAATAAAAGTCTGGTAAAATTCACTGGTATTGTGTCTAGTTCTGGAGTTTTGGGAACTTTTGATTACTAATTCAATTTCTTTACTAATAGTCCGTTCAGATTTTACATTTCTTCCTGACTCAGTATTATGTTACTATGTTTTTAGGGATTTACTTGTTTCTCTTAGGTTTTTCAATTGGTTGGTATGCAATTGTTGGTAGTCTTTTATCACTTGTATTTCTGAAGTGTTAGTTGTAACTTCTCTTTTGAGTGTGAATCTGCTCCTTTTTTTCTTGATGATTTGGTTAAAGATTTATCAGTTCAAAAAAACCTTATTTTTTTTAATCTTTTCAAAAAGCCAGTTCCTAGATTGATCTTTTCTATTGTAATTTTAATCTGTATATCATTTATTGCCTCTCTGATCTTTATTTCCTTCCATCTACTAACGTTGGGCTTTGTTTTTCTTTTTCTAGTTGCTTTAGGTGTAAGTTTAGATTGTTTTGAGGTTTTTATTTTGTTTTCTTTTGACAAAGGCCTGAATTACTATAAATCTCCCCCTTAAAACTACCTTTACGGTGTCTCAGAGATTTTTGAACAATTTTCCATTTTCATTCATCTCCAGATACGTTTTGATTTCTTTTTTTTATTTCTTCCCTGGGTAAGTAGCATATTGTTTAGCCTTTTTATGTTTGTGTTTTTCCAGTTTTTTTTCTTGTAATTTCTAGTTTCATACCTTTGTGGTCAGAAAAGGTGCTTGATAGGAATTTAGTCCTCTTAAATTTATTGAGACTTTTTTTCCTTTTAAAGATTTTATTTATTTATTTATTTATTTATTTATTTATTTATTTATTCATTCATTCATTCATTCATTCATGAGAGACAGAGAGGCAGAGACACACACAGGCACAGGAATAAGCAGGCTCCCTCTGGGGAGCCTGATGTAGGACTTGATCCCAGGATCCCGGGATCATGACCTGAGCCAAAGGCAGATGCTCAGTCACTGAGCCACCCAGATGCCCCTTATTGAGACATCTTTCATAGCCTAACTTGTGATCTATCTTGGGGCATGTTCCATGTGAATTTGAAGAGAATGTGTATTCTGCTGTTGGATGAAATGTTGCATATGTGTCTGTTGAGTCCATCTGGTCTAACATGTCATTTAAAGCTACTTTTTCTTTATTGATTTTCTGTCTGGATGATGTATCAATACTATAAGTGGGGTTTTAAGGTCTCACTCAGTATATTACTGTCAATTTCTTTTATGTCTGTTAATATTTGCTTGATCTATTCGTATGTTCCTATGTTAGGTGGATAGGTATTTATAATTATGTCCTTTCGTTGGATTGATTTCTTTATCATTATGCAATGCCCTTCTTTGTCCCTTGTGATGGTCTTTGTTTCAAGTCTATTTTGTCTAGTAAGTGTTGCTACCCTAGCCTTTTTTTTTTTTTTAATTTCCATTTGGATAGAATATCCTTTTCCGGGGCACCTAGGTGGCTCAGTGGTTGAGCATCTGCCTTTGGCTCAGGTCGTGATCCTGGGGTCCTGAGACCGAGTTGCCCATCGAGCTCACTGCTGGGAGCCTGCTTCTCCCTTCGCCTGTGTCTCTGCTTCTCGCTCTGTGTCTCTCATGAATAAATAAATAATCTTAAAAACTTTTTCCATCCCTTCACTTGCAGTATGTATGTGTCTTTAGGTCTGAAGTGAGCCTCTTATAGGCAGCATATAGTGGGTCTCATTTTTTTTTTTTATTCATTCTCTCACCCGATGTCTTTTGATTGGAGCATTTAGACCATTTACATTTAAAGGAATCCTTAGTAGCTATGCACTTCCTACTATTTTGTTGATTTATTATATTTTTCTGGCAGAATTTTATTGACGTATAACTAACTTACCATTTTACATTTGTTCAGTAACAGTACACTTCTCCGTGCTCATCAGGATATGTGTACCATAAGTTCTCGTGATCTATCTCACCTAGCCCCTCACTCTCCTCTTCTTTGGCAACAACCGATTTGTTCTATGTATTTAAGACTCTGTTTTGGAGTGCCTGGGTGGCTCGGTCGGTTAAGCATCTGCCTTCAGCTCTGGTCGTGGTCCTGGGATCAAGTCTCACATCAGGCTATCTGCTCTGCAGAGGGGGGAGGGGTCTGGGTCTCTTGTTCCATCTGCCCCTCTCCCTGCTCTTGCTCTCTTTCTTGCATTTCTTTCTGAGATCTTTAAAGAGCAGACTTTTGTTTTTGTTTCTTAAATTCCACATATAAGTAAAATTGTATGGTATTTGTTTTTCTCTGATTTATTTCACTTAGCATTATACCCTCTAAATCATGTTGTTGTAAATGGCAAGATCTCCTTTTTATGGTTCAGTAATATTCCATTGTGTACATGTACCCCACATCATCTTTACCCATTCATCTGTAGATGGACCCTTGGGTCGCTTCCATATCTTGACTATTATAAATACTGTAGTCAACGTAGAAGCACATATATCTTTTTGAATTAGTGTTTTTGTGTTTTTTGGGTAGTAGAATTACTGGATTCTATGGTAATTCTATTTTAAATTTTTGGAGAACCCTTCATACTGTTTTTCACAGTGGCTGCATCAATTTGCAGAGCTGCTAACAGTGTACCAGGGTTCCTTTCTCTCCATAACCTTGCCAGTACTTGTCATTTCTTGTCATTTTTACTTTAGCCATTCTGACAGGTGTAAAGTGATAGCTCATTGTGGTTTTAATTTGCATTATGCTGATGGTGAGTGATGTTGAACAACATGTGTCTGTTGGCCATTTGGATGTCTTCTTTGGAAAAAAGTCTACTCAGATCCTTTGCCCATTTTAAAATTGGATTGTTTTTTTGGTGTTGTATAAGTTCTTTTATATATTTTGGATACTCACCACTTATCGGATGTATCATTTACAAATATCTACTTTCACTCAGTAGGTTGCCGTTTTGTTTTGTTGTTTCCTTTGCTGTGCAAGAGGTTTTTATGTTGATATTGTCCCAGTGGTTTAATGTTGCTTTTGTTCCCCTTGCCAGAGGAGATGTATCTAGAAAAATGTTTCTGTGGCCAGTGTCAGAGAAGTTATTGCCTATATTTTCTTCTAGGAATTTTATGGTTTCAGGTTTCACATTTAGGTCTGTAACTCATTTTGAGTTTATTTTTGTATATAGTGTTTTTGTAGCTCTTCTGTTGCTTTCTTCCCTTGTACTTTGACTTTACTGTTATGCTTGGATTTCTTTCTCTTCATTGTTTGTGTATCTATTAAAGGTTTTTGGTTATGATCACCATGAGGTTTATATATAACATCTATGCATAACAGTCTATTTTAAATTGTTGGTTGCTTAAGGTCTAACATATTCTAAGAGCCTATATTAACATCCCTCCAACATTTTGTGTAATTTATGCCATCTATTACATGTTTTTATTTTGTCTATCCCTTAAACAATTATTGTAGACCTACTTGATTTTGCTATTTGTCTTTTAACTTTCATAATAGCTTTATAGTCAATATACTCTTGACTTTTATCAATGAGATTTTTCCTTTCACAGTTTTCTTTTTATTTATTTATTTATTTATTTATTTATTTATTTATTTATTTAAAAAAATTTTTTTTCTTTCACAGTTTTCTTAAGCTTATTTATGGCCTTTTCTTTTCTGCTTCATGAAGTACCTTAACATTTCTTGTAAGGCCATTTTACCACTTTAGTGGTGATGAACTCTTTTAACTTCAACCTGTCTGGGAAACTCTTTGTCTCCTTCAATTCTGAATGATATACCTTGCCAGGTAGAGTATTCTTGGCTATAGGTTTTTTTCCATTTTATTATGTAGATTATACTTTGCTGTACTCCTTTCTGGCCTATAAAGTTTCTGCTGAAAAAAAAATCTATTCTTGGTGTTAAGAGTGTTCTCTTGTACATAACTAGTTGCTGCCTTTAAGGTTCTCTTTTTACCTTTCACTCTTGACATTATAATTATTATGTGTCTTAGTGTGAACATCTTCAGGTTCCTCTTATTTGGGACTCTCTAATTCTTGGACCTGGGAAGCTTTCAGCTATTATTCCTTCAAATAAGTTTTCTGCCCCTTTCTCTTTTCTTTCTGGAACCATATAATGGGAATGTTAATCTGCTCGTTGTTGTCCCAGAGGTCCTTTAAACTATCCTCATATTTAAATTTTTTTTTCTTTTTGCTGTTCGTCTTGGAGGGTTTCCACTACCCTATCTTCCAGATTACCTCTTGGTTCTTCTGTGTCCTTGAATATGCTGTTTAATCCTTCTAGTGGATTTTTCATTTCAGTTATTCTTCAGCTGATTTGTATGTACGTATGTATATATTATTTGAGGGAGGAAGGAAGAGAGAGAGAGAGCATGCGTGCGCGAGAGAGAACATGTACATGAGAACAAGCAGGGAGAGCGACAGGCAGAAGGAGAAGCAGACTCCCTATGGAGCAGGGAACCCGATGCAGGGCTTGATTCCAGGACCCTGGGATCATGACCTGAGCTGAAGGAAGATGCTTAACTGACTGTGCCACCCAGGTGCCCCAGTTGTTTTAAAATATTTTCTCTTTGTTGAAGTTCTGTGTTCAATTCTTTCAATTCTTCTCCCAAGTTTGCTGAGCATCTTTATGACAATTTTACTTTGAATTCCCTATCCGGGGGCATTGTTTATCTCCATTTCATTTAGTTCTTTTTCTGAGATTTTTGTCTTGTTCTTTCATTTGGAACATTGTCCCCTCTCCTCATCTTAACTGGCTCTCTGTCTTTGTTCCTGTGTACCAGGCAGATTAGGTAGATCTTTCCTGATCTTGAAGTCCCTTGGAGCCCAGAAGTGCAGTCCTACTGCTCACCAGAACCAGGTGTTCCAGAGGTGTCCCCTGAGTGGGTACATGCACCCTCCTCTCATAGCTGGGTTAAGACAGGTGGACACATTGGAGGGTGGACTTGATGTACCCCTTGGTGAGTGGCAGCTGTCTGAGCGTCCTGCCTGCAGTTGCTGTGTGTACTATTGCACAGGGCTTCATTCCCTACCCCTGGGCAGGAGCTGCTTTGGTGGAGCATGGTTTCCAAGGCCATTAGCCAGGTAGTGGGGGGGTGGTACAGGAGCCACTTTGTAAGGGTGCTAGTCCCAGATGAGGCCACCTGCTGGGTGTGGCCGGGTAGGAACTGGTTAGGGGGGCACGCCTGGCATAGCAGGAGCTGATGGGGGGGTACTAGTTTTGCCTGAGGATGTGTGCTGAGTAGGAGCTGCTTTCAGTGGGGTGGGTCATTCTGCCAAGGCCACCTGCCAGATGTGGTGTGGCTGGAACCACACTGGATGGGTCCCTGCCGGGGTGGGTTGATTGGGCAAGGCACATCTGCAGTGCAAATGCGGGCGTATGGTAAACCGTGTTAGCAAGATGAGCGGGCAGTGTCAGAACTGGTTCCCATCCATGTCAGGCTAGCTAGACAGGAGGAGGGCAAAAAAAATGGTACCTGCCAGCACCTAAATTCCTGGGTAAAATTTTCTACAGGTCTCTGTCCCTCTGACACCTGCCGTAAAATTCAACAAATGTCCTTCATGTATGGTCCAGGTGCTTTTCAAACTGTTTACTCTGTGCTGGGTCTCAGAGCTAGTGAGTTTGTATGTGGGCCCTTTAAGAGTGGAGTTTTATTATTTATTTATTATTATTTATTTATTTATTTATTTATTTATTTATTTATTTATGACAGAGAGAGAGAGAGAGGCAGAGACACAGGCAGAGGGAGAAGCAGGCTCCACACAGGGACCCTGATGTGGGACTCGATCCCGGGACTCCAGGATCACGCCCTGGGCTGAAGGCAGATGCTCAACCGCTGAGCCACCGAGGCGTCCCAGAGTTTTTGTTTTCTATAGCCCTTCTCTCTTAGAGTTAAACTCCACTGTTTTTTTTTTTTTTTTTTTATGCCAAACATTGTGGTGGCTCATCTTGGTGCAAGTCTCAGAGTGCCCTATGTGGGGTTTGAACCCCTCACTTCTCATGGAGGACTTCAATCCCTATGATGTCCCTTCTGCTTATGGGTTGCCCAGCTAGGGGTATGGATCCTAACTAGACTGTGTCTCCTCACTTCCCATCCTTTTCAGTATGGCCTCTATTGTCTTTTTAATTTTTTAATTTTTTAATTTTTTTTATCTGAGATTGATTTGCCAACAACATACAGCCTAACACCCAGTGCTCATCCCATCAAGTGCCCCCCTCAGTGCCTGTCACCCAGTCACCCCATCCTCCCACCCACTTCCCTTCTACTGCCCCTTGTTCGTTTCCCAGAGTTAGGAGTCTCTCATGTTTTGTCACCCTCTCTAATTTTTCCCCACTCATTTCCCCTCCTTTCCCCTATAATCCCTTTCACTATGTTTTATATTCTCTGAATGAATGAGACCATATGTTTGGCCTTCTCCGATTGACTTACTTCACTCAGCATTATACCCTTCAGTTCCATCCACGTTGAAGCAAATGATGGATATGGCCTTTATATCTTTGGCTGTGGAGGACCTGTTCTGCTAGGCTTTAGGTTATTCTCAGACTTGTCTATATGTAATTGCAGATCTGGTGTGTTGTCGAATGAGATGAGCTCAGAACCCTCTTATTCTATCATCTTGATCCTAATCCCACATTCTGTATTTTTTTTAAGATTTTATTTATTTATTCATGAGAAACAGAGAGAAATACAGAGAGAGAAAGAGAGAGAGAGGCAGAGACACAGGCAGAGGAAGAAGCAGGCTCCATGCAGGGAGCCCAATGTGGGACTCAATCCCGGGACCCCAGGATCACACCCTGGGCTGAAGGCAGGTTCTAAACTGCTGAGCCACCCAGGGATCCCCCACATTCTGTGTTCTTAATGTCACAGTTACCTTTGATAAGTATATTCATTAACATAGTTTAGGTGTTTCTAATACTTCTGTTTTTTCTTTTAGCTTTTATAGAAGTAGGAGTTCCATATTACTGCAGAATTCTATTTTTGTCTATATATTTACCATAACTAATGAGTTTCATACTTTCTTATTCTCTTAGGTTTGTTAAGTGTACTTTATTTCAACTTGAAGAATTCTCCTTAGCTTTTTGTGTGAGGCATATGGTAAACTCTCTAAGCTTTTGTTTGTCTCAAGAAATCTTTATCTCCATCTCATTTTTGGAGGTTATTATTCTTAGCTGGTATTTTTTCCCCCAGTGCTTTGGATATATCATCCCACTTTTTTCTGGCCTGCAAGTTATCTGCTGAAAAATCCTCTGACAGTCTTTTTGGGGAGGGTGTAACTAGTCACCTTTCTTTTGCTGCTTTCAAAATTCTACTTTTAACTTCTGATAGTATGATAATAATGTGTCCTGGTATGGGTCTCTTGAGGTTTATCTTCTTGATAATCTTTGGGTGTCCTGGATCTGGGTGTGTATTTCTTTCTCCAAGTTTGGGAAACTCTCAGCCATTATTTCTTTTGAGTAAGCTTTGAGGGGCTTTCTGCCCCTTTTTCTCTCTCTCTCTCTCTCTCACTCATCATTTTGAGGCTCCCATAATACATATCGATTGGTTTTCTTGATGGTCTCTTAAGTTATCTTTGCTCTTTTTCATCTTTTTCTTTTCGTTTCTTTGACTAGATGATTTCCATTGCCTGCATTCAGGTTTACCAATCCTTTCTGACACTTGTGTTATGCTATTGAGCTGTTTTATTGAAATTTTAAGTTCATTTATTGCATTCTTTAGCTCTAGGATTCCTGTTTTGTACTTTTCATATTTAAGATTGTAGCATTCAGATCCTATACCTATTTTGTTTGATTTATACCTCATTTTTTTAGTGTTATGATCAATGGTACTCTTCTTAATGTTTTTATTTTTAATAGTCTCTTGCTATATGGAAATACGATTGATACATTTTTCATATTAACCTTGTAACCCACAGTTTGGGTAACCTCACTTATTCTAAAAGCTTTTTGTAGATTGCATTTTCTATGTAAATGATCATTTTGTCAATGAAGAATGTTTTACTTCTTCTTTTCAGGTCTATGTACCTTTTGTTATTACTGCATTTGGCTAGGACTTAACCATATGAGCTGCATAATAGTGGTGAGAGTAGACTGCCTACTTTAAGTACATTAGCTATAGTTTTTTTGTAGATAACTTTTATCAGGCTAAGGATGTTCACTTCTATTTCTAGTTAGCTAAGAATTTTAACTGTGAGTTGAAGTTGAATTTTGTTTCCTGCTCTTTCTGCATTTGAGATGATCATGAGATTTTTCTCTAGTTTGTTAATAAAGTGAACTACATTGAGAGTCAAATGCTGAACCATACTTATAGTCTCAGGATAAGCCCTACTATTTATATAATGATGGACTAATTTTGTTAATAATTTGTTGAGGATTTTAAAATATATTTCTGAGGAATATTTGTAGTTATAATAAAAAAGGATATCAGGGTAGTATTAACTTCACAAGATGAGTTTTGTTCTCTCTTCTTGAATAAGATATTAGATAAGATTTTTTGGATGAGATTGTATAGCATTGGTGTTTGTTGTTGTTAAATATTTGTGCATTAATTTACTAGGGATACCATAACAAAATACTATACAGTTGTGGCTGGTGGTTTAAACATCAATTTTTTTCTCTCATAGTTCTGGAGGCAAGAAGTCAAGATCAAGGTGCCAACAGGGATGGGGTTCTCTGAGGGCTCCCTTCTTGACTTGCAGATGACTGCCCTCTGCAAGGGGCATGATATCCCTTTGTGTGTGCACATGTTATCCCTTTGTGTGTGAGCATCGCTAGTGTCTCTTTAGGCATCTTGATCTCTACTTATAAAGATACTAGTCAAGTGGGGTTGGGGCACACCCTCATGGCCTTGTTTTAATTTAATGACTCCTTTAAAGGCTTTGTCTCCAAATACAGTCACATTCTGAGGTAGTAGGGGTCAGTGCTTCTAATTATGAATTTTGGAGGGACACAATTAGGTCCATAACAGGTTGGTAGACTTTTTAAGTGAATCTGGTCCTGGAGTTTTCTTTTATTGGAAGGTTTCAAACTCATTAAATTTCTTTAATAGTGGAGTCTACTCAGGTTACCTATTTCTACCTTCCTATATCATGATGACTGTGCAGACCTGAGGCTAGGTTAGCCTTAGGACACGGTGGTGAAAAAGAGGAAAAAAATCCAGAGAATTACTCTATACTCTCTAATACACTGGGACCTGTTTCCTGGATGTTCTGGGTAAGAGGGATTTGTCCTAGAGTTGGTGCTATATAATATAATGATTCAGCTTCTGTTGGTTCAGGTTCTATTGTCTCTAATTTCTTAGTTTTCAGAGTCCTAAGGTGGTTGCCTTTTGTATTCTGTGCAGAGATTTTAATTGTACCAATAAAAGCCATAGGCTGTATTCAGCTTGTTTTATCTTGAATAGCACTGGAAGTTGATCTTTATTTGATTTGGCCCATTAAGAACATCTAGTCAAGCTTGAGTAGAACATATTGCAGGGAGGGAAAGAATAGCATTTAATTGATTTTTATCTCAAAAAATGAGATCAAAAGCATTGATCATGATCAAAAGCAAATAGAAATGGGAAAGAGGATCTGTAGTTCTTAAAGTGAGGTTTGAGTCTGCAGTTAATCGGGAAAATCCTAAAATCAAGAAAATACCACATCAGAACTTAAAAAGTGAGTATCTTAAAAGACAACCTACAGAATGGGAGAAGATATTTGCAAATGACGTATCAGATAAAGGTCTAGTTTCCAAGATCTATAAAGAACTTATTAAACAACACCAAAGAAACAAAAAATCCAATCATGAAATGGGCAAAAGACATGAACAGAAATCTCACAGACGAAGACATAGACATGGCCAACATGCACATGAGAAAATGCTCTGCATCACTTGCCATCAGGGAAATACAAATCAAAACTACAATGGGGAAAATTAGCAAGGCAGGAAACCACAAATGTTGGAGAAGATGTGGAGAAAAGGGAACCCTCTTACACTGTTGGTGGGAATGTGAACTGGTGCAACCACTCTGGAAAACTGTGTGGAGGTTCCTCAAAGAGTTAAAAATAGACCTGCCCTATGACCCAGCAATTGCACTGTTGGGGATTTACCCTAAAGATACAGATGCAATGAAACGCCAGGACACCTGCACCCCAATGTTTATAGCAGCAATGTCCACAGTAGCCAAACTGTGGAAGGAGCCTCGGTGTCCATCGAAAGATGAATGGATAAAGAAGATGTGGTTTATGTATACAATGGAATATTCCTCAGCCATTAGAAATGACAAATACCCACCATTTGCTTCAACGTGGATGGAACTGGAGGGTATTATGCTGAGTGAAGTAAGTCAATTGGAGAAGGACAAACATTGTATGTTCATTTGGGGAATATAAATAATAGTGAAAGGGAATATAAGGGAAGGGAGAAGAAATGTGTGGGAAATATCAGAAAGGGAGACAGAACATAAAGACTCCTAACTCTGGGAAACGAACTAGGGGTGATGAAAGGGGAGGAGGGCGGGGATGGGGATGAATGGGTGACGGGCACTGAGGGGGGCACTTGACGGGATGAGCACTGGGTGTTATTCTGTATGTTGGTAAATTGAACACCAATAAAAAATAAATTTATTATTAAAAAAATGTTACAGTGCAGGACCTGAAACCTTATCAATGAACTTCTTGTATTCCTACAGGAAAGTCCATCTTTAGTCTGTCTTGTACTTTAAAGGAATTTTTTTTTAACCCATGCATGATTTTGTAACATGATGAATTGACAATACGGAAAATTAGTTCACAGAATTGCACAGATCTTATAAATGTTGAGACTTTTAGTTATACAATATTAAAAAAATCCATAAATATAATCATCCATCTCATCAAGAAAGTCTTTTAGCATTGGGAAAATGTTAAGCACGCTGAGGTAAGTTTCTTAGAATTCCAATTTTTGCTTGAAATCTTGAACTTTATCATTGGCAACAAATACTGTGTTTTTCTTTGAAGTTACAGTCTTACTTTATCTCTTTTGAAGAAAATGTCTATTAAATGCTCAAATCTTATAAGTACAGTTGTAATTTTTTAAGCAAAAATAGTGTTTCAGGAAGAAAGCCACTAGGTCAGCCCAGAACTCAATCACCTGAGTCCTTTTCCTTGAGATCACTGCTGTACTTTGATAAACTGCAGTAGTGCTTTATGTGTACTTCTGATTTCTTTACAGTATTTAAAATGTGTATCCAAGGGTCAACTTTTAATGATTTTTTTTTACTGCTTTATCAAAAATAGGAAATTAAGCATGCCTTTTTTTTTCTGCCAACACAGAGCACTGAAGAATATAGTAACTAGTAGTATAATTCTATGCTAGTGCCTTGATTTGCACCAGGGGCCAGTAGTTTTGCTTTTCCTTCTATGCCAGCAGTGCAAAGGTCAATACAGTGACAAAGACCTCTAAGTATTATTCTGAAAGTGGTTTGATCTCTTGGATGGCCTGAAAGGCTCTTGGGATCCCTCAAGAATCCTCACACTTTGAGAGCCACTGCTGTAGAGCAACTTGGTGATGGGAGAATAGTAGAAGAGGAAGTGGTACTTGAGCACTCAAGGGTAGGGAACATTTCACAATCTGAATTGTGAAACTGTGTGACCTCACATTAGGGACCAGAATTTTAGATGGCCTGGAGTAAGCATTGATCTGGGGATGATTTCAGCAGTTGGGCACATAGCATTGAGAATAGTGGAAAAATGCATAGTTAGGGTTAGGCCACATTGTGGAAGGCCATGGATGCCTTTGGAAAGAATCCAGAGCTGGGATTCAGGAGAGAAGGATTCTAATTGAGACACTACCCACTAACTAATGTGAATCTTAGGCAAATCCATTCACCTTTATGGATCTTTGTGCCTAGCACATAATAAATACATGCTTAATATTTTGTTCTTTGGAATTGTTTCATCTGTAGAAAATGAAAGGATTTTACTCTTCAGAGGGTTCTATAAATACGAAGTATTATTTCTGTTCTTAATAACAACACTGAATCAGATGAGCCGGACCCGTCAAATGGAATGTAGGAAGATGGTGACAGAGCTAGAAGTGAGATTGTGATCTCCTGACTTCAGATCCATGCTATTTATGATCTTCATCCTTCTTCCTGCCCAGTGGTCTCTTGCCTCCCATATCTGCTTATAGAGTGTTACTTCTCTGACTCACTTTATACCTGCTTTCCTTCCTCTATCCAGCTGGTCTGCTTTTGTCCTCCAATTATGCTATTAGAACAAACTTAATTTTCTTTGTGGCACTTCTTGCAAATATAATTAATCATTAGTGCAAATATTGGTTTAATATCTATGTCCCCCATCTAGAGTATAAATTCCGTGTAAGCTACTTACTGTATTCCCAGGATCCAGCACGGTTTCCTCACACGGTAGGCCCTCTTACTACTGTGATATTTAATAATCTCCTAATTTACATGATTGATCAAGACAATAAAAACTTTAGAAAGTCAGAGAAAGAAGGGATTAGTAAGGTCTTGGTCTAGGAAGAGCTCAGGGAAGAGAGGGGACTTGATCTGGGTGTTGTAAGATGACTTGTCCTAGATGGTTTTTGAAGTATTTTGAGGTATGTAGCCTCCTCATACTATTCACTTACTTACCTTTTAGGTGAAAACTATTAACTTACTCTCAGATTGTCATTATTAGACCATTCCTTTGGCCAGAAAGAGCCAAAACTGAAGTACATAGGATAATGGTCTTTTTCTCTTCATCCATACCTTTTATTTGATGCATATTTATTAAACACATACTATGTGTGAGATACTGAGAATTCAAAAGAGAACAAGAGAAAATGAACCCCCTGCCTTTTGAGGCTTACACCGCAGTGTAGTGAGGGAGGGACAGTCGATAAATCCATAGATCCTTGGGTCAATAAGGAAAATTATCCGATAACCATAAGTGTTTGGCAAAGAATTAAAAGGATGGTATAATAGAGGGGAATAGGTAGGTTCTTTAGGTTTAGGAGATCAGACTGACATCTGAATCCCACAGGGCCAGCCATGCAAAGATGAGGCATTAAAGCATTTCAGGTAGAAGAAAAAGCCAATGCCGTTAGTGATGGCTGAACCTGCCTGGCATGTGTGAGGATGAGAAAATGTGAAGGGAGCATTGTTGGTGGGGGGAGTGGAACAAGGTGAATTTGGAGAGGTGAGCAGAAACCAGACTACTCAGACTTGTCTAAGCAAAGGTAAGAAGTTTAGCCCTTGATGCTCTGAGGAGCCATTGGTTGGGACAGTCTAATCTGAGTGATAAAAGCTTGATGAGGGGGACAGCAGTGGCACTAGAGAGAAATGACTGGATTCAGGATATACTTTGGAAGTGGAGCTTTTCCTGTGCTCTTCCAATCGGTCCTTGATCAATCCACTCCTATGTCCCTACTTTTTAAGACCTTTACTCTACGTCCTGTTCCTACAGGGCCTTGGCCAGCCCCAAGCTATTGGCTAAATATCCTATTTTGTGCAGCAAAATGTTACACTTGCTTTAAGATTTGCATCTATTAACTTGTAATTTGCCTCCTTAAAAATAAAGCTTTAAGACCAATACCATGTGACTTCACTTATAGGTGGAATTTAAGGAACAAAATAAAGAAACAAGACCAAAAAACCCCCAGACTCTTAAATACAGAGAACAAGCTGGTGGTTGCCAGAAGGGAGGTGGGTGCAGGGAGATGGGGGAAATGGAGGATTAAAAGTATACTTAATATGATGAGCACTGAGAAATATATAGAATTATTGAATCATTGTATTGTACACTTGACTAATAGAACACTGTAAATTAATGTCTTAAGGTGGCAGTTTGCCTCTTGATAGGGCTTTAGAATAAGTCTTGGGTTCTTTTTTTTTTTTTTTTTTTAAGATTTTTATTTATTCATGAGAGACACAGAAAGGCAGAGACCTAAGCAGAGGGAGAAGCAGGCTCCCTGTGGGGACCCTGATGTGGGACTGGATCCCAGGATCCCGGGATCACTACCTGAGCCAAAGGTAGATGCTCAACCATAGAGCTAACCATGTGTCCCTACTCTTGGGTTCTAACCCAACTCCATACCAACTTTGACTTTCAATATCACTTAACCACTCTGAACTCCATTCCCTTATCTACAAAATGGGTCTGATTCTACCTACTATGCTTCATTCATAGCGCTGTAATAAATGAAAGGATCTATTGAAACATACAGAGTACCAGGTATGTGCAAAACGTTCCATCATGGCCTTCATGCCCTTATATACATGCCCACTTTACTTCATCACCTAGAGCACAAAAGAAAAATAAAAGATCTTGAGGCTGACAGGCCTTTATTCCATGAGTGATCATTTTTGAGTACCTCCTGCATTCTTTGCACTGTGTTGTGTATTATGGAGAATATAGAAGAAAACTTGGAGTCCAAACTCCAGTATCCAGTTAGAGACCTTAACCCATGTGGAAGGCTGGATACTGCTGCTGCTGCTGGGCCATATGTGATGGGAAAGGTTTGGATAGGTGGGGAAGAAAAATGTGAATGAAGGCCTCGGGTTCTGACTGAGCACGTGTTAGAGCCCAGTAGAGCTGCATAATGGGCAAAAGAGGACAAATGAGGATACAGAAATGAATGGGTCCCCACTGGAAGTTTTTCACTTGTTTTTGAGTATGGGCAGCTGACACTAAGAGGAGGATGCCTCTAGAGAGGAATTCACCTTAGAGAGGTGATAAAGAGGTGATGGCTTGTGGCTGTACCATGCAGGTGATCATTTCTTTTGCTATCAAATGAGTTACTGAAACAGCCATTACTCTTAAACATTGACTAAGGCCATCACTGTATAGTTACTTTAAAAAAACAAAACTTATTTTTTAAAGACTTATTTATTTTAGAGAGAGAGAAAATGAACACAAGCAGGGGGAGGGGCAGAGGCAGAGGGAGAGGGAACCTCAAGCAGACTCCACATTGAGCAGGGAGCCTAACATAGGGCTTGATCTCACGATCCTGAAATCATGACTGAATTGAAGGCAGATGCTTAACCAACTGAGCTATCCAGTTGCCCACCCCCCCCCCAAAAAAAACTTATTTTAGAATAGTTAGTTTTACAGGCAGTTGCTGAGAAAGGGAGAGGGGGATCAGTACTCCTCACCCATTCTTCTTCAGTGTAAACATCTTGGATAACTATAATGTGGTAGCAAAACCAGGTATTGACTGGTAAAGTCCACAGAGCTGATTCAGTTATGCATGTGCACACACAAAATCTATGAAGTTTTGTCACATGCATAGCTTTCTGTCCTTACCACCACAATTAAGGTACAGGACTGTCCCATCACCCCAAGGCTCCCTTGTGCTACCCCTTTGTAGCTCTACCTTCTCTCTTGACCATTCCTGAACATTGGCAGCTACTAATCTGTTCTCTCCATCGAGAATCTGTGGTTTCAGGTGTTCTAGAGGCCACACAGTATGTAACTTTTTGAGATTTTCTTGACTCGGCATCCTTTCTCTGAGCTTAATCCAAGTTTTCTTTCTTTTTATTGCTGAGTAATATTCTATGTTATGGACATACCATCATTGTTAAACCATTGGCTCATTGAAGGACATTTAGGTAGTTTCTGGTTATCAGCTATAATAGATAAAGCTATTCCGAACGTTCAGGCAAGGCTTTGATTGGACCTATGTTTTCATTTTTCTGCAATAAATACCCAGGATCATTGCTGGATCATATATGGGAAGTCCATTTGTCATTTTAAAAGAAACATGCGTACTATTTTCCAAAGTGGCTGAATCATTTATACTCCCACCCACAATGGGTGAATGATCTCCTTTTTTGCATTGTTGCCAGCATTTTTGCTGGTATTCCCACTGTTTTTGATTTCAGCCACAGTTTTTGGTTTCAGCCTTTTGATAGTACTACACACCTATTTTACTGTGGTTTCAACTTTATCGATCTAGAATTCACAGGCCATAAAACTTACCTTTTCAAAGAGTACAACTCAGTTTTTTTTTTTTTTTTAGTATATTCACACAAGTGTATGACCACCACCATCCTTCATTTCTAAAACCTTTTCAATCCTCCAAAAAGAAACCTGTACCCACTACCAGTCACCCTAATTCTACCCTCTTCCTACTCTGGCAACCACTAATCTGCAGTGTCTATGGTTCTATTTTCAACACATCATAGAAATGGAGTCTTATGGTACATGACCTTTTGTGTCTTGTTACTTTAACTTAGAGTAATGTTTTCAGCATCAATCCAAGCTGAAATATGAATCAGTACTTCATTCCTTTATAAGACTGAATAATATTCCACTGTGTGGCTATACCACATTTTGTTCATTCATCAGTGGATGGACATTTGAATTGTTTCTATTTTTGCCTGTTATGAATGATGCTGCTGTGAACATCCATGTACAAGTTTTCATGGGGATGTATGTTTTCACTTCTCTTGGGTTTATACCTAGGACTGGAGTTCCTGGGTTCTGTGGTAGCTCTGTGGTTAGCCTTTTGAGGAACCACTAAACTTGCCCAAAGCATCTGCAAAACCAGTGGAAAGATCTAATTTCTTTACATCTTCACCGACACTTATTAGTATTTATCTTACTGATGCTAGCAGTGCTATTGGGAATGAAGTGGTATCTCATGGTTTTGATTTGTGTTTCCCTAGTAACTAATGTTGTGCATCTTCTCGTATGCTTACTTGCCATTTGTCACATCTTTAGAGAAATGTCTATTCAAGTCTTTTGCTAGGTTTTTAATTGGGTTGTCTTTTTGTCATCAGGTTGTAATAGTTACAACCTTATATGTTCCATATACTAGACTATTGCATCAGATTGCAGCCTATTGATAACAATGCTGTTAGCTAGGAATGTCTAAGGTGCTTGCCCAGGCCTATACTCCTTGTGGTGAAGCCCCCATAGACATGTTACCTATTGGAGGCCATGTTGTGAACCCCGTGGCTCTTATTGATTGCAAGATGCACATCAGCAGCAGCCATAGGCAACTTCATGGAGAAGGAGGGAGCCCCAGGACTTATTACAGGTTCTTGAGGACCCAAACACACTGAGGGCTACACAGCAAGGTCACAGTAAGGGAGAGCAAGGGGAACACAGACCTGGGGCTCTCCCTTTAGTAGGGTCCAAGCACAAAGTGGCTAGGGTTTTAAAGGTTTGTGCTTCATTGGGGAATTGAAAACATAAGAGCAGGAATTGGGGCACAGGAAGGGGAAAGTGGAGTCACTTGTGGTCATTTATTTAGGTTACCCAGGGTTTCATAAGAGGGGAACTTCACGGTGAGTGGACAGCCTGGGTTTTTATCTAGTTGTTCAGCTACTAGCTGTGTCCTCCATCTGGCAATGGATTTATTCAAGACAGAGGTCTTTGAAATGGATGCCTTGGCAATCAAAAGTTTAAGGTCAGATTCCTACGTGATAATTATAAAAAAATTAATATCAAGCCACTTCCACTATGTAGCCCCTTACCAGACATAGGATTTGCAAACATTTTCTCTGTCTGTGGGCTGTCTTTTCACTGTGGTCTTAGCTTGTATTTCCCTAACGACTAATGAGTTGAGCATCTTTTTGTCCGCATGTTTACCATCTGTATGGCCTCTTGGGTAAAATGTCTATTTCGGTCTTTGTCAGTGTTTGTCATTTCTTCCTACTGGACCAATGGCTGTAGACCTTTCCCTTTATAAATTAAACATCCTCAAACTTCTTGCAGTAACACTTAAAGTGGATCAGAGACACCTGCTAAGCCACCCATGACTATAGATTTTTTTTTATAGTAGTACAAAATATAGAACCTGAAATCTACCCTGTTAATAAATTTTTGTGTACAGGACAGTGTTAACTATATGCACATTGCTTTCTAGCAGATCTCTGAAACTTTTTTGTTTTGCATGACTGAAACTCTAGATTCCTTGAATAGCAGCTCCCCATTCCCCCCACCTCCCAGCCCTTGGCAACTGCTGTTCTACTTTTTGCTTCTAGGAGTTTGACTACTTTAGATACCTCATACGAGTGGAGTCATTCCATATTTTTCCTTCGTAGTTGGCTTATTTTACTTAGTATGATGTCCTCAAGCCTTATCCATGTGTAGCATGTAACTATAGCTGTGGATTTCGATCCATGCTAGGTCAGTTCTCATGTTTAACTCCTTGATAGGCACACGATCTCAACAGGACTCTGTTTCTCTGTCAGCAAATGGGTAACAGTGGGTCATCATGGCATGGGAATGGAGGAGTAATTAAACTCAGAGCTTTGTAAATATTTAGTACTCTAGTCCTATGGATTACCTCACAGATGCCGTCACTTACAGCATCTATTCCAGAAAGTCAGAAGTCAGCAGGACAAAGTTCTCATCCTGGTTTGTTAAGAAGCTTCACTGAGTGGCTTCCTTTCTTCCTTAATTTTTAATTTCTTGCATAATGAAGTTCACACTTTAATCCCAAAGCCTTTGCAGAGTACTCAGTCTCTGTATACTGAGATGGAAAGAGAGGGAATTGTGTGGGAGTCTGGTTCTTCATGGAGGGTCTGCTGGGCTCTTTAAGAGGAGACTCCCCTAGCCAGCCTCCACCTGGCCAAGGGAGGCAACCTCATCCTGGAGAGTTTTTATGGAAATGTGCTCCAGGACAGGAAGTGAAGGCAATAAAGCATTCCTAGTCTTGCAGCCCGGAAAATAGAAGTTCTGACTTCGGTTCCCAAAGTTCTGACTTCTGTTCCCAAAGTATCCTCCTGTTCATTAATTTTTTTTCTTAATGTTTCCTTGTCCCCCATGTGGACAAGGAGGCTGAATGTGCTGACCGTCTGTGCAGGGGCTCTGCAGAGGCACAAGAATTTTGTAAGATCTCTGGCCATCGGGATGTGGTTTTCAGTAAGAAATGGTGATCATTTTTCCCCTCTTCTGTCTTGGAAGCAGAAAATCTGCCACCATCTGAGCTTTCCCTGTGGACATCTTAGCTCATGGAAGCTTTTCTTGCAAAAGTGGAGGATCTCTTTGCCTTAATCCCCACACCCCCTCCTCCGAAGGCCCTTTGCTTCCGCATCATCCTGCCTAGCAATCCATCAGCAGCTTCAGCTCTCTCCTTTCTTAGCACACCCTGTGGTTTTACAGACAGGAGGGGACATTTCTGGGAGTTGATCTCAGCATTAGAACAAATACCGCCTGTGAATCTTGGGCCATAGGAGGTCTCTCCTGTCTCCCCCATACTGCTCCGGCTGTCACTGGACAGACCCTCTGGGACACTGTCAAGCTTCAGTTCCCATGGCTGGTTCTCTTCTTTTAGTTCAATCAGCTGTGACACCTGGCAGAGCCATGCTTTCTCCCCTCCCCATTCCCCCAACCCCTCGCTGCCTGCCCCAACTCAAGGACTTAAGCAAACCCGGATACTGCCAGCATGTTCTGAGGGTGAGTGTCCCTGGAATATACTCAGGGTCATTCCATTTTTTTTCCTGTGCAGATACAGGATGAAGAATATCTGCAGCTAGAAGGAGCTGAGAAGCCACCTAATCTAATCTCTTAATGCAGCATCACCAAAGAATTTCCTAGGAAAACAAAGACCCACCCACAGCTACAACTCTTAGCATGCGGCTTCGTGATGCAGTTTTAACTTTAAATCCAATAATTGTAATTTGAATGATCTAACTGTTAACAAACTAGAAACTAGCATAGGGCTCCAAAAGCATGCAAGCGTTTGTCACAGCTTTTGTAGTGAAGCAGACCGGTCATAGCAAAGGAGGAGGTGAACCGGTGCACACGCACACAGCCACACACGTGGACACAAAAAGTAAAGGAAGATCACTTTTGCACAGTATCAGATGGTGACTCTATAGGTGCCTTCTGATTTATGTCTGTTTATTTTCTCTGAGAGGAGGGGCCTTTTCCATGTGCTTGCTCTCTGCCTGGAGAGCAGGGTCAACTTCTCAGTTTTCTGGGCGATGGTTGTAGTTGTGCATGGAGACAAGGCTGGTCTCTCTGTGCTGTCTCTCTGTCTGGTTTTCCTCCCTGGGTTCTCCCTGCAGACCCAGGTTGGCTGCTGGCCTGATGCCCACGGCTTCCTGGTTGGTCTCGTTCTTTGTATACCATTCATTGTCTAGACCCTACTGATACTTGGTAGGTCCGTGTCCTGTAACCCCAAGGCTTCGCTAGACAGTTGAAGCTGATCGCCTAGAGTAAGTCAAGTTAAAGTGATAAATGGTAAGAGTGACATTTATTTATTTGCTTTCTCTAAACTTGTACATTTGAAAGCTTTTGATGCTTTTTTGTTTTGTTTTGTTTTTTGTTTTTTTTTTTGGATTAGGGTAAGTGGAGCAGGCCTTTCAAGCAAGAGGGGGAAGGTCACTTTTATTAATGCTACAGTGGGTCTCTCAAGCCACACGGCTGATGCAGTGATGCACAGCCCAGGCCTGACTCTGTTCTTCTGTCCCGTTGTTCCTAAGGAAGATTAAGTGACATTTATGCTAGGTACGTCTTTTCTAAGTATCTGTGTATAATTAGGTTATAAGCTACTAATGAACAGGAATCCTGTCTTTTTAATCTGATTCTTTTTTGTGGACAGTAGGAACTTAATATGGATCTACTAATGAAGTATTAATATGATTGAAGGAGTGACTAGGAGTCTTTCCTAGTGTTTGCAGAGTGCTTATAAAGCCTTGTTGGAAAGGCCCTGCGAGGGCTTGGATTTTGTATTCTAAGAAACACTGATTAATTGAAATCTAGTGAAGGTCCTTTCTTTCCCCTCTAGCCAATTCATATTGCAAATAGGGTTCTTTTGCGGCTAGAGTTACAAGCTTTCTGGAGAGATCTGAGGAAATTAGCTTTAGATGCTTTTGTCAGCATTGTAATCTGCTACTATATGGGGAGAGGGTTTGCTCTCCTTATCAGTATTAATATTACCAGGCATGTTGAGATGCCAAGCAATAATGCAGAAGGTGCTTCATAGACTTTTTTGTATACACTAAAGTGATGGATACTATCTTGACTATTGGACTTGGGTAGACCCAGTGGTTGAATCCTAGTATTGCTCCACACTAATTCGTCGTCTCTGGACAGGTCATTCAGCTTCTGAGTCTCAGCTGCTTTATCTGCAAAACTGGGATCATGACTTCTTTTCACAGGATTATTTTGAGATTTAAATGAGGTATTTATGCAACATGCTTGACACAGAGTAGAAGTGTCTAGTTGGTGGATGGGAGCTCTATAATTTGGTAAATCCCCAAATGGCTTGCATTTTGGCCCATTTAATCGCCATCTTAGGATGTGTAGAGCTTGTAGATCAAGAGATTTGAGGCTTCCAAGGGGACATTTCTTTTCTTTAAATCTTAAGTCCCAGAGGGTGGGCAAGGAGACTCCCAAACCTGGCATGCTATGAAATGTCTCCTGTTTTGGTATGTAGGATTCTCCCAGGACAGCATGTATTTGATGCCTGCCATGGAGAGGGTTCTTTGCAAAGAGAGTACTTGAGGTGAGTAGGCTGTCTGGATGCCCAGAATTCCTGTTGTCATAGACTGAATGTGTTTCCTTAAATGCATATGGGGAAATTCTCATCCCCAGTGTGATGACTGGGAGATGATTTAATTGCAGTGGTGGAACCTATGTGGTGGAATTAGTGCCCCTTTAAGAGAGTCCTCAACAATTCCCTTGTCCCTTCTGCCCTGAGAAGAGGTCCATCTCTGAACCAGTCAGTGGTCCTATGTAGAGAGCAGGTCTGCTGTTATCTTTAACTTGGAATTCTTAGTCTCTACAACTGTGAGAAGTAAATTTTTAATGTTCATGATAGCCACCCTGTTGAGTAATTTTTTTGAACTTTTTATTTTAATTCCTGTTAGTTGACATTGTGTTATGTTTATTGCAGGTGTACAATATAGTGATTGAATAATTCCATACATCACCTGGAGCACATTGCAAGTGCACTCCTTAATCCCTATCACCTATTTAACCCATCCCTCACTCCCCTTCCCTCTGGTGACCATCAGTTCTCTATAATTAAGACTGTTTCTTGATTGGTCTCTTTTTTTTTATTATTTGCTCATTCATTTTGTTTGTTAAATTCCATGTATGAGTGAAATCATATGGTATTTGTTTTTTTTTTCTGGATTATTTCCCTGAGCATTATACTCTAGGCCCTTCCATGTTGTCGGAAATGGCAAGACTTCATTCTTTTTTATGACTAATACTCTATTGTATGTATATACCACCTCTTCTTTATCCATTCATCAATCTATGGATGCTGGGGCTGCTTCCCTATCTGGGCTATTGCAAATACTGCTGCTATAAACATGGGGGTGCATGTATCCCTTTGAATTAGTGTTTCTGTGTTCTTTGGTGTAAATAACCAGTAATGCAATTGTGGGACCATGGATAGTTCTATTTTTAACTTTTTGAGGAACCTCTGTAGTATTTTCTAGAGTGGCTGCTCCAATTTATATTCCCACCAACAGTGAGAGAGGATTCCCTTCTCCACATCCTCGCCAGTGTTTGTTGTTCCTTGTGTTGATTTTAGCTATTCTGACAAGTGTGAGGTGATATCTCATTGCGGTTTTTATTTGCATTTCCCTGGTGATTAGTGATGATGAACAGCTTTTCATGTATCTGTTGGCCATCTGTATGTCTTCTTTGAAAAAATGTCTGTTCTTCTTCTGCCCATTTTTAATTTAGATTTTTTTTGAGTGCTGAGTTTTTAAAGTTTTTCTCTCTATTTTGGATAGTAATCCTTTATCAGATGTATCATTTGCAAATATCTTCTCCCATTCCATAAGTTGTCTTTAAGTTTTGTGGACTGTTTCCTTTGCTGTACAGAAGCTTTTTATTTTGATGTCCAGATAGTTTATTCTTGCTTTTGTTTCCCTTGTCTCAGGAGACCAGATAAGAAAAAAGTTGGTATCACTGATGTAAAGGAGGTTACTGCCAACGTTCTCTTCTGGGATTTTTATGGTTTCAGGTCTGCCATTTAGATCTTTCATCCATTTTGAACTTATTTGTGAGTATGGTAAAATAAAGTGGTCAGTTCCATTCTTCTGCATGTTGCTGTCCAGTTTT
This sequence comes from Canis lupus dingo, assembly GCF_003254725.2. NCBI lineage: Eukaryota > Metazoa > Chordata > Mammalia > Carnivora > Canidae > Canis > Canis lupus. The sequence continues at coordinate 22,065,863 of NC_064244.1, forward strand.
CCTGGCACCATTTGTTGAAGACTTTTTCCCATTGGATATTTTTTCCTTCTTTTTTAAAGATTAATTGACTATATGGTTGAAGGTTCTATTCCATTAATCTATGTGTCTGTTTTTGTGCCAGTACTATACTGTTTTGATTACTACAGCTTTGTAATACACCTTGAAGAGTGGAATTGTGACATCTTCAGCTTGCCTTTTCTTTTTTCAAGACTCTTTGGCTATTTGGTGTCTTTTGTGCTTCCATACATATTTGAGGATTGTTTTAGTTTCTGTGGAAAATGCAATTGGTATTTTGATAGCGATTGCAGTAAATGTGTAGATTACTTTGAGTAGTACAGACATTTTAACATTAGTCTTACAATCCATGAGCATGGAATGTCTTTCCATTTCTTTGTGTCATCCTCAATTTCTTCCATCAGTGTTTTGTAGTTTTTAGAGTATATGTCTTTCACTTTTTTGGTTAGATTTATTTCTAGGCATCTTATTTTTGGTGCAGTTGTAAATGGGATGGTTTTCTTAATTTTCTGCTGCTGTATTGTTTAAAAGTATAACAGATTTATGTATACTGATTTTGTATCCTATGACTTTACTAAATTTGTTTCAGTTCTAGCAGTTTTCTATATATAGTATCATTTCATTTACAAATAGTGAAAGTTTTATTTCTTCCCTATTGATTTGGATGACTTTTTTGTTTCTTTTTGTGGTCTAATTGCTGTGGCTAGGACTTCCAGTAATTATGCTGGAAAAAAAGTGGGGTGGGTAGCCCGGGTGGGTCAGTGGTTTAGCGCCACCTTCCGCCCAGGGCATGATCCTGGAGACCCAGGATGGAGTCCCACGTTGGGTTCCCTGCATGGAGCCTGCTTCTCCCTCTGCCTGTGTCTCTGCCTCTCTCTCTCTCTGTGTCTCTAATAAATAAATAAAATCTTCAAAAAAAAAAAAGTGGGGAGAGTGGACATCCCTGTCTTGGTCCTGATGTCAAGGAGAAAGCTCTCAGTTTTTCCTCATTAGGGATGGTGTAGCTGTGGTTTTTTCATATACGGCCTTTATTATAAGGAAGCACAAAGACACCAAATATGTATGGAAGCACAAAAGACACCCTGTAAACCCTACTTTATTGGGATGCCTGGATGGCTCAATTGGTTAAGCACCTTTGGCTCAGATCATGACCTCAGTCAGGTCCTGGGATTGAGCCCCACTTTGGGGCCCTGCTCAGTGGAGAGTCTGCTTCTCCCTCTGTCCCTGCTTGTGCTCCTTCTCTTTCTCTCTTGCTCATTCTCTCTCTCTCAAATAAAATCTTTTAAAAATAAACCTACTTTGTTGAGGGTTTTTATCATGAATGTATCTCATACTTTGTAAAATGTTTTTCTGCATCTGTTACAATGATTATATGATTCTGATCCTTTATTGTGATCCATCACGTTGATTTGTGAAAAATTTTTAAAGAATTTGTTTAGTTGACAGAGAGCACAAGCAGGGAGAGTGGCAGGCAGAAGGAGAGGGAGCCTGATGTGGGACTCTTATTCCAGGATCCTGGGATCACGACCTGAACTGAAGGCAAACACTTACCTTACCAAGCCATCCAGGTGGCCCCGATTTGTGAATATTGAAGGATACTTGCAACTCAGGAATAAATCCCACTTGATTGTGGTGAATGATTTTTTAATGTATTATTAAATTCAGTTTGTCAATATTATGTTGAGAATTTTTGCATCTAGGTTCATCAGGGATATTGGCCTGTAGTTCTCTTTTTTTGAGTAATGTCTTTTTCTGGTATCGGTATCAGGATGATACTGGCTTCAGAAGAAATCTGGAAGTTTGCCTTCCTTTTCTTTTTTTTTTTCTGGGGGGGGTCAGGGGAGGAACATATTGAGAAGAATAGGTGTTAACTCTCCTTTAACTGTTTTCTAGAATTTGCCTGTGAAGTCATGTGGTTCTGGACTTCTGTTTGTTAGAAGTTTGATTACTGATTTGATTTCTTTACTAGTTATCAGCCTGTTAAAATTTTCTATTCCTGTTTCAGTTTTGTTAGTTTGTTTCTAGGAATTTACCCATTTCCTTTAGGTCATTCAATTTGTTGGCATATTGTTTTTCATAATATTCTCTCTTATAACTATGTTTCTTTGGTGTTGGTTATTTTTCCTCTGATCTGGGACTTTGAGTCCTTTATCTTTATTTTCTTGGTAAGTCTGACTAGAGGTTTTATCAGTTTTATTTTTTTTTTTGAAGAACCAGTTCTTGGTTTCATTGATTTGTTCTATTAAGTTTCCATATCATTTGTTTCTGCTCTAATCTTTATTATTTTCTTCCTTTGCTGGTTTTAGGTTTTGTTTTATTCTTTTTCTAGATCCTTTAGGCATAAGGTTAGATTGTTTATTTGTGATTGTTCTTGCTTGTTGAGGTGGCTATAAACTTCCCTCTTTGCACTGCTTTTGCTGCATCCCAAAGGACTGTTGTGTTTTCATTTTCATTTGTTTCCAGGTACCATTTTGTTTATTAATTTCATTTCCATTGTTTAGTAGCATGTTATTTAACCTCCATGTTATTTGTGGTCTTTCCAGATGGTTTCTTGTGGTTGGCTTGTAGTTTCATAGCATTGTGGTCAGAAAAGATGCATGGCATGACTTCGATCTTCTTGAATTTGTTCAGGCTGGTTTTGTGGGCTAATATGTGATCTAGTATGGAGAATATTCTGTGCACTTGAAAGGAATGTGTATTCTGTTTTAGAATGGAATGTTCTGAATATATCTGTTAAATCCATCTGTTCCAGTGTGTCATTCAAAGCCATTGTTGCCTTGTTGACTTTCTGTTTAGATGATCTGCCCACTGATGTAAGTGGGGTGTTAAAGTCCCCTACAATTATTGTATTGTTTTTTATTAGTTCTTTTTGTTCTTAACTTTTGTATGTTTTTGGATACTCTTCTGTTGGGTGCATAAATATTTACAGTTGTTATATCTTCTTTTTGGATTGTCTCCTTTATTGTATAGTCTCCTTCTTTGTCTCTTGTTACAGTCATTGTTTTCATGTCTATTTTGTCTAAGTTGCTATTCCAACTTTTGACATCCATTTGCATGATGTTTCCCTAGCCCCTCATTTTCAATCTGTGGGTGTCTTTAGGTATAAAATGAATCTACTCTAGGCAGCATATGAATAGGTCTTGTTTAGTTTATCCATTCTATTGCCCTATGTCTTTTGATTGGAGTGTTTAGTCTGTTTACATTCAGAGCGATTTGATCTATTTTGTTTAGTAATTTTAAAAGTAGGTTGAATAGACTAAGCTACCTGTCAATATTATGATCCAGTGGTCTTACTGGATTTTTAAAAAAGGTTTTTTTTTTTTTAGAGAATTTCAGATTCACTGCAGAATCAAATAGAAGGCACAGATATTTTCCATATAACTTTTGCCCCCAAATATGCATAGTCTCCTCCATTATCAAATCCCTCTCAGAATTGCATATATATTGCAGATGAACCTATATTGACTCATCATCATCAGACCTGAAGTCCATAGTTTACATTAGGGTTCAGTTTTGGGGTTGTACATTCCATGCATTTGGACAAATGTATGATGACCTGTATCTACCATTTTAGTATCAAATGGAGTAGTTTCATTGTCCTAAGATTCTCCTATGCTCTGTCAATTCATTCATCTCTCCTCTTTAGTCTTACTGGATTTTTAACAAGAAATTATTTTGCTTATCAGGGCATATTTCAAGATCTATTTGTCTTTTACATAAGATTATGTATGTATCATAAGATTATGAATGATAGTAGGTTCATGGATCAGATGAAGAAGAAAACTTCCATAACCTGTTTCTTTGTGGCTGTGGATTCTTGCCTTGATAATTCAACTTCATGTGGTACAATTCTGTCTTAGAATTCGTAGTCACTTCTGCTCCCCATCTCTGCCACTCCTCATCTTTCACTTCTCCATTATGCTAGATAGTCGAGGGGTGGGGACCATGTCTTTTTGTCTCCTAGAGCTTAACACACATCAGTTGCTTAACAAATGCTCAGTGAGTGAATGAGTAGATGCTCACCTACCAGCTCCTAAATTGTCACTTGCTTTCATTCAAGCTTTTCCATAATCTGCTGACCACAGGCCTCCCTTCCTTCACTTATGCTGCTGCTCTTGTCCATCTTTCTACCATTCTGAGGGGAAATAGGGCAGAGGCCTGGGTTTCCAGAGACAGGAGCAGGTTTCTTCTCACCAAGCCAAGGCACATGGCTTTGAGTAGAGAGAGCTGTGAGTTGGTTGGGATGGGATTGCTCCACTGCCTGGACCCCATATGGGGAAACATGGGGGCTTAGATGCAGATAATAGCAACCTTAACCCTGCAGGGATTCTCATTTGTCTTTAAGGCAGTAGGAGACATTATGGAAGGGTATGTCTTAGGGACCAAGGTGCCATGACTGCACCTGTCCTGAATTTTTATCCCACCTCATTGAAACCTGGGGAAGTTAAATTTTGCACATGCCAGTTGGGACTGGGTTAACTCCGTCACCCTCAGTAACATGGTTACTAGCTTTGCTAGCTTCTTAACCATGGGAACCTCAGATTCTTCATCTGTCACAAACATACAAGGTAGGCATAACAATACCTACCTTGACTGGGTTATGATTTCATGAGACAGTGTATATAAAACACTAAGAACTACAAGTCTCTGATACAATTACCATTTTTCAAACACCTTCTATCAACTATTAGGGGAGGACTGTTAGTCTGTTACTGAGGAGACTATGCTGTAACTCTAATGAAATCCTAAGAAGATCCAAATCTGGTCATCAACCATTATCCCTGGATGGGATTAAAGAATATGGCTGTGCCTTCTACTCTTCTAAGATACATTGAAGAATCCAAGATCTCTGAGACCCCAAAAGCCCACAGAAAGCCCCACAGCTGGGCAGTGATCTAAGATGATGGGGACCTATCCATGTAGTGGGCAGCAAGGGCCCAGCTGCTCAGAAGGGTAGGTGCCTCTTCTAGAGTGTCAGTACCAGAGGGTGCCCCAGGGCCACTCAGATCTGCATCTACTTCTCTCTCCTACAGTCTTAGAGAAGCTTTCAACAATAGCATGCCATGCTCCTCTTTTGCTACGCAGAATGGCATTTCCCAGACATGCTGCCCTTTTCCATTTGGTTACTCAAAGTAACAGTTAAATCATGTCTTGGAGGTCTCAGAGGCATTTTTAAAAGACCTGTGAATGTGAACCATGAATATGAATGACAGTACGAACTCTGGGATCAGTCTACTCATGTAAAAGATGGGATCACACACCCTACTTCGTAAGCAGTTGTTAGCAGGGTTAAATATATTAACTCATGGTTACATACTTAATGTGCTTATAGTAAAGGCTCAGTAAATAATGGCTCTATTTTTATTACTGTGATTATCTTCTGTATTCTCCCCCATACCTCCATCTTCTTCTGTACTCTAGTTTCAGTTTGGGTTTCAAGAAGTTTCCAGGAAAGGGTATGGATTGTTGGGACCAGCTGTCTTGTGGAAGCTGTATTTATCCTTCCCCCCCATTTCCCATCTATCCTGTTTTGATGCATTGAGGTAGCTCAGTTTTCTTCCTGTGTGCCTGGAAGAAATCATATCTTGTTCTCCATGGGGTTGGTTGCTACCATCGCAGGAGCTGGCAAGAGTGTATCATTAGCAGACCTTGAAGGGCAAAGGGGAAATGAGCAGACCATTGGTTTGGGTACACATGGGGCTTCTCTGGGCTGTGGGAAGAACACAATGTGCCAGTTTCTTTTTTGGGGGGGATTTTAGGGGGAGATCCTATTACTGTTGAAAACTAGTCTTCTTATTGACCCTCTGGCCTTTCTTCCTTTCTCCTCAAAAGTTAGGGGTATCCTGTTGGCTTGGGGGTGCAGCTCCACTTGGAGCTTCCTAACTATAGTTCAGGTCTAAGCCCCAGAGCTCACTCAGTCTTTGCACCATGCCCTCTACTTGCCAGTGTCTCCTGTTCTGGCTGTGTCACCATTCCTTTCCTCCTTCCCTGCCCTTCACACCCCTCTGTCTTTTCAAGGATATTACAAGGCCAAGTTTCATGGATACAATGGCCACATGTATCTTTTCCATATTCCATATGATCTATCATTTAAATCTGTCCATTTACTATCCGTCTACTCTATCCTCTCTGCTGGTAGAGATAGCTGTAAAAACAATTTCACAGGAAAACAGGAGGAAAGGAATGTGGCCAGTCCCTGCCAGCAGGACAGTCATTTCAGTGGCAGTGGAAACATCTGGCCTGCACTGAACTGTCCTGTTCTTATGTTCTGTCGATGACGCTTTTCATGGAACATACAGACTGGCTTGGTCAGGTTCAGAAAACAGCCTGTTTAACAAATGGAAACTCCAGACAGGAAGTTTGAGAACCTGGCCCTGATTTCTGCATGGATGCGATTATTACTTTTTTCACTGTACCCAATAGGCCTTTCCTGTCCAAAAAAATTCATTGTAGTGATTGAGGTTATTTCAGATTTGGGATGCTCTGGCCATTGCTCCTTCTCCTCTACCATTAGAAGGGTTATTGGCTGTGTCCTTTGACAATCTTGGACTTTTCTGGATGTCTGCCTAGTGCTTGATGTTTTCACGTCTCTTTTGGTCTTCACAACCACAGATGACTTTATAGGTGAGAACCTGGGGGTAAGTGACTTACTCAAGGTCATAGAGGTTGGTAATAGGTAGGAAAAAGAATCCAGGTTCTCTAATGTTTTGCTTGGTGTTTTTTTCTTCTTTTTTTCTACATCATCCTGCTTGCAGAAGAGCTAGGGTGTCATTTACAAGAGGCCTCGGGCATACGAGACCTGAGTCAGGTTAATTTGGGAGAACAAAATCTAGTACAAGTTGGGAAGCATATGCCATGAGTGAGAGGATGCCTCTTCATTGACATGGAGACAGCAACAGCCTTCAGGTGGCGCTGGGAGCCCACTAGATAATCATAGTCTCTGACCTTTTGGAGGAGACTTCCATATTGGAAGAGTATGGTTGGCTCCCCCTTCCTTTCCCTGAACTGATACTGCCAGTCCAGACAGGCAAGGACCAGTGGCCTTTCCCAGAGGATCCCCTTCAGGACTTAGGGATGAGGCTGAGTTGTGTTGCTTGCTGTCCTGCCCTTTCCCATTGCTTAGGGCTCCTACTGTTAGACTCTGTTGAGCCTCCTCTGTTCAGCCTTGTAACTCACCCTGTGGGTTAGGCTGCTGCAGTGGGCCCCGTATTAGGACCCATGCTGGGTTAGGGGCTTGTGCTATGCTGTGGTACCCTGCTTCTTACACCCCTACGGGCAAGTCTCAGCTAATCTCCTACCCCCACTGTGCCCTGAAGATTTGACCAGCACAAAAGACCTTGGGTCTTTAAAAAATAAAACAAGCTGTGGGCTTTGCTTTGTCTTCTGTGGGTCTCTAGTAAGGGCTCCATAACAGTAGTTGGTACCAGTGTTATGATTTTGCTTTATTCCTCACAATTCTGAAAACAAGGTTGTTGATGTCCCCATTTCACAGATGAAGAACCAGACTTGAAGGAGCAGTCTGCCCAGTCACATTTGTAAGTGATTTGGAGCAGTAGGATTCAAACCCAGGTCAGTCCAGACCCCAAGTTGGGGTTCTTCTGTACCACCCTACTTCCTCCTGCTGTGCTGTTCACCCCAGACTGAGTCAGTTTCTGGGATTCCTCATTTTAAAGGAACTTGGGGTCTCTAAGTGGCTATAGGAGGGGTTTCTCTACCATCCTGGTGGGAGGGGACTTGGCAAGAACTAAGACAGGTCTCCAGCATGGAGTGTGGCTCAGGGTAGGGAGTGAAGTCCAGCAGGGCATCCAGAATGCCAGGCTAGAGAACAAGGCAGAAGCTCAAATAAGTGGCCTGGACCTATGGCAGAGACTTGGGAGCGTCAGAGTTATAGTGTTGGAAATTGGGGGCAAGGTGCAAATGAATCCTGAGTAAGCTGTGCTTTCTTGGAGTTTAAGCCTGTGTGGCTGTGAATATAATGACAAAAACAAAATATCACAAGTGAAGTTGGGGAGAGGGGCTGCCTTGGAGGCCTTGGTATAGAAATATGAGCTTGGTCTGGGTTGTGGATGCTTTGAGATGATGGTTTGACATTGAGGGTCCTGTCCTGCAGGCAGCGGGGATGAGGGGTGAGGACAAAATATGTTCCTAGCCTGGGAGTGGTTTGGTTGGAGCCATGAGGAAGAGGAGACATCTCAGAGGAGACAGGAGAGTGTAGCCATGGGGCTTGGTTGCAGTTGGGGCTGGAAATAGGGATAAGACTCAGCCCAGCAGACAGACGGTAAGCCCTGAGAACCATGAGTGGAAGAACAGAAGACCACAGTGTGTATGGCGGGATGGACACAAGGAGACAGTCAGGAGGAAAAGGGCAGTAGTGCCATGAACTGAAATTCAAGGCCCAGAAAGGACACTGGATTTGGCAAGAAGGAAGCCATTTAGGACCCCAGGGAGCAATTTCCCACTTTTCCAAAGCTTTGTCTATAGGTGTCTACGATACGAAGTTGTGCTCTGAGGGAGTGCTCTGAGGGTCCTCAAAGATTAAGATGTGTTCACTGTACAGGATCTATTATGACAAGAAAAATTCATTTTAGAAAGGATACTAGCCACTGTGTTTTCTGCCCCAGCATTGGTGCAGTTGATCACAACGACCCCTTTCCCACTTAACTTTAGCAAGGTAGTTTTACTCCATAGTGTAAATAGAATCTATGAGGCCTCACCCAGGGATGATGGGGAAGGAGGCAATAGATAACTTAGGGTCTGATGCCATGTAATGGCAGTCAAGGACTTTCCTTCCCTTCAAGATATGCCAACTTGGTCAATTTCTGTATTAGATTAGTCTTGACACTATCTATACCTGGAAGTAGATAGATTTCCAATTTAAATTATGTACACTGAGAAGTTGAGAAGTCAGGATTTAATGATGTGCCTGGCCTTGCAAAGTGCTTTATAATTGCTTAGTTTAGTAGTCCATTTGTGGAGTGACTTTTAAAGAACTTTGTAAGAGTCTCTAATTTGTGTAGAGACATACTGATTAAGAATGAAAAATAAGTCACTTACAACGACAAAAGAATTAATTTAATTATTTTCTTTGCCTGGTAGAAGCCTCCAAAGCTTGCAAAACTTGGGGCTTCTGGTAAATTAGGCTATTTATTAAATGACACCAAAGTCAATGCATTGTGTTATGTATTGAAGTAGCCTTCAAAAAAGCAGAACTGTTGTCTTGAGGGGAGAGGTGAAAAGAGGCCTGTGTCTACATCCTGCCCCATCTTGGGTAAGTCACTCAGCTCATTAGACTCTTATGGTGCTAGAGGAAGCTAGGGGGGAAGATATTTCAGAAAAAAAAACAGAAGCCAGGAGGTTGATCTACACGTTGTGTAGAACTGTGTACCCTGGACAGGTCCCTTAGAATTTCTGGATCTGTTTCCACACTGGAGTCCAACTGGGATAATAAAACTTGCCTTCTTGCCAGGTTTGTTGAGATGACCCAAAGAGATAAAATACCAGAGATTGCTTTGACTGCCATCAAGTACTACACAAAGTATGGTGTAGGGAAGCCTCTCCATTTTTGGAAAATGGGGTTTGAGTGAGCTCAATTAGTCATCCTTGGCTTCCTTAGCCGTGTTCTGACTTAAATGTGTGGGAGATTTTTAAACTTTTTTAATTTTATAAAAAATTAAGATGATTAAGATGCCATTGGAAAATGTGGTTCCTATCTGTAGGTGAGTAGGCTGATGCCCAAACTCAGGATTCTATGGACTGGCCCTCCCAGGTGGGGGCTCAGGCAGCCATGGAAAACCATAGCCCATGTCTGTGGGCCCTGACGATCTAACAGTTTCAGCTTTGATGAGAAGGCTGGACTGGCAGCTTCCTGCAGTCAGCTAGCTCTAAAGAGGATAAGGGGTGAGGATTGGATGGAGTGACACATGCTCACCTTCTGTTCCTGAATACACCAGTGAGAATTCACTCTGCCTAGGGCAGTGTGAGGGTCCCAATGGAGACCAGGAACTACTTCTAATGAAGGACCCTCTACAGAGAAACTAGACATCAGTGGAGAGGAGTTTCCTCCCATAAATAGTACCATTTAGAAGGAACTCCTTGCCCAAGAATAGGTGCTATGGGCTCTGAATTCAATACAGCCTATTTATATATCACTTCCAGATGCTTCTTGTCTACAGACCATGACAGGTATATTGAGACATGACTTTAGGAATATCTGGGCAAAGGCTTGTAAAGAGGACATATAAGTAAGATGCTCAGATGACAGATTCACTTTTTTTTTTTAAATGCTGGAGACTCTTAATGATGTGTAGTTGTGAAAATGACCTTGTTATTCATTTTCCTAGAACTCGGTGATTGGTGATCCGAAGTGAGTAGTATTCTGAATTCCATTTGCTGCTTGAGTGGGATCTCCATTTTCTACATGTTATTTTATAGTTTGTATATAGTAATGAAGTCTTTTCTTTAAAGATAAGCATCCAGAAGTTAATGACTCATGATTGTAGGAGAAAAGCAGCATTAACAATTAACTGAAGATTACTGCCTGTGTATATACTTTGCCTGTCATGGCTAATTACTTGTTAAGATGAACTGTTAGAGTCAAAAGCATTAGGGTTTAATAACCAATAACAATGTTTTTGCCTTTCCATGTGCCTTATGAGACCTTTAGTGACTCATATCTATTTTCTCTCTCCCTTTCACCCCTCTCTCCGTCATACACACACACACACACACACACACACACACACACACACAATCAAAATCTAACAATCTTTAGGAGTAGGAATCAAATATATATGGAGCCCTAGGTGGTGAACTTGCTAACCATAATTTTAAGATTAGTGTGTATGTGAGTGTGTGTGATTGTGAAAATATGCATACATGCCTACATCCAATTTGTAAAATGTAAGTACTTGAAAGTCCTTTTTTACCCTCCAGAATAATTTTATATATACCCTTTAGTCCATGTGTTCTTAGCACATTTACTAGCAGTGTAATTTTCTGTAAGTCTCTTGCGCTCTTAGCTTGTCTTTCTTCATCTGTAGAGTTAACTACATCATTAAGTTTGCCTTTGGCTGCAGGTAGAAGAAATCTGGACTCAACTAATGTAAAACAATGAGCAAATGTATTATCACATGAGGCAAGAACAAAAGCTATGGCAGCTCCAGACAGAACATAATTGGGCTCTGGGTCCTCCCAGGTGACTCTCCTGGCTTGGTCTTCTGTCTCTGGTGCCTTTGTCCTCAGGTTAGCATCCCTCATCATTGCAAGAAGGCTGCAGCAGTTCTAAGCATCAGCTCCAGGTCTGACAAGATCCAAAAGAGGGAGACCTTCTCTCATCCCATGTGGCTTTTACTAAAAACAAATTATTCTCATGATCAATCCCCCTTCCCCTCAACCAGCAGGCTTTCTCTCGGGTCATTGGCCAGAAATAAGTGTGTCACATACCTGTACCTGGGGGTGGTGGTGGTGGTGGTCTCCTTAATTAGCTTAGAACATCAAAGACCCACCTCCTGGGACAGCCTCTCCAAAAGTAATGGCCATGAGAAAAAGGGTGGAACTGTAACAAAATTAGGGCTAGTTAGGTTGGGGAAAAGGATTGAACCAACCAACATAATAAACCAACCAAGATAATAAAACCATAGGATTATTATGAAGAATATGTGGTGTAACCTATGGCTTAATGAGTGAACACGTAAAAACTCCTCAAACACTGCCTGGGGCATGGGAAGTGCCATATATCTGTTTGTTGTAATGAATTTATGTGTCGGATAACTCTGAGTGCCTCAGCCATAGAAATAGCATTATGAGTGGTGGTGGTTTATTAGAAACCAAAGAGGTGGATGGTAAAGGTAAACGGGGGAGGAAATCTCATTGATACTTAGAGGCAAAGAGGAGAGAGACTAAGTGAGCAGCTGGCCCATATTTGGTCATCCTCTTTCCATTGGGAGGAGCTAGCCCTGCCTTCTAAATAAAGGAAAAATGCTATTGCCCAAAGTGTTAATGAGTTCCAGTCCTACTAGTCTCTTTCCCACAGCTATTTTCTTTCACTGGTTAAAAGTGGTATTTAACAGCAGAAGTCTTTTAAAACAGCCAGAGGTTTCTTAACAAAACAAAAACTTTAGACTGTATTGCTTGTCATGGGGGGAAGAATGGAGGTAGAAAATTGTGTGTTGTGTGTCTATGAATGTAAATTTAAATCTCTTTTTATGAGACATACACACACTTGTAAGAAACCATGTAAAAATTATAACTGTCCTAGCCAAGAAAAAGGAGAAGAAAAAAGTTGGCTCTTGAAGCTTTTTAGCTATAACTAAAAATAATCTTCTTGGTCCATACTTGATACATTACTTGAGAAATCTCCTCTGTATCTTGAATTTTAGAGTTTATTTTCATGCTGTGTGACTTAAAGAGGGTTCCTGTTCTATCTGATGGCATTTGATGCCATTTGGGACTTAGGGTTTTGTTCTGGCTACTTGATATGGCATCTTAAATGTGACAGGTGACAACTGTAAAACGACTCTTCATTTCTTTAGAAGACAGGAAGCAGCAGTTCTAAATGTAAAAACTCATTTCACACTAATGCATTGAATTTTATTCTCACAGTCTTGAAGAGATTTTGGGTGTTTCCTGCTTGTTATGTGTTTTTTCTTAAAGCAAGTGACTTTAAAGGAAAGGTGTCTGTCTGACAGTGGAACTTGTCATATCAGATCCTTTAACTTCAGGGAAGCCAAAGAAGGCAGGGAGAAATTTTGGAGCTCTTACTCTGGTGTGAAAATGCCAGTTTCTGTTTTCATGCTTTTTGGGCTTTTATCAAATTTTACTTTGAATCTTGTCAAAGAAAGTCATGTCCCATTATTTATAATCAACGGCAGGAAATCTGATGTTTGCCAGTCTATCTGGTTTGGCACTTAGCATCTACGAGTCCAAATAATCATCCTTTATCAGAGGCTTACATTTCCTCCATTTATACTCCTCAAAAAGGGATCAGGGATGTTTCTCTACATTTCTGGAATATTCTCTTTGAAGTTGAGACTGCAGCTAGCTACTTGGAAGCTTTGTAAGAGAGGGTAGTTAGAGCAAACCTTCCCGGGAAAGGGGAAGGGAACTGTGCTGCCTTCGGCTGAGTACTTGGGGGTGGGAGAGCCTTTGTGCATCTACTGTGCTGTGGACGTAAATTCCATTAACTTCCTGATGCAAAGCAAGCCCTCTGTTGGAAATCAAGCTAATGGACTTCACCAGCTGTACTGAGTTACTGTAGGCTTAAGAGCAGACATGGTTGGAGAGCTGAGATACATGTATACCACAATCCCAGAGCCTTTGGGAAGAAGCAACAGGAAAAACACTTGAAGTTATGTGTGCCAACATCTTTGTGAAAGCTTACAGTGACCATTTCTATTAATAGTTTTGCTACATATCCCGTAGTTAGGACAATTTAAGACCAATGGAAGCTTTCCCCCTTTCTCTACTTTACATGCTATTTGGCTTTATTCCTACTATTTGGCTTTAAAGGAAATACTGGTCTTAAGAAAGAGTTGACCCACCTGCTCTATTCTTTCCTGACATGTTGGGAAGAGCACGTTTTGTGGGTAGCAGTTACTTGTAGGGCTCTGGTGATGCTAGGGTTTTACAACAGTCCTGAGGTGTGTAGACTGTTATTACTCTTATGTCATAGATGTAGAAATGGAGGCGTGGTATGGTTAAGCCATTTTCTGAAGCCACTGAGCTAGTGAGGACAGAATCTTGTCTGAGGCTTGGGTCTGTGGGATTCCAAGCCCATGCTCATTCACAGTACCACATAGAGCTATTTCTGGATGGTGGTGTTCTCTGCCAACACCTTAAAGGACACCCATATTGCTAAGTGGACAGTGTATTTCTAGGCTCCCCCCTTCTGCTCTTCTGTTCCCCCTATCTACTTTTCTCCACTGAGATACCATATTCTAAGAATACCAACCCAAACTATAAAGGGTGAGAAAGTCTAATTGTCAGCGAAAACTCCCTTGTGTTTGTACAGAGCACTTTTGAACCTATAGAGTGCTTTTCCATTTACTACCCTGCTTGGTTTCGTTGGTAGGGCTCATTTTGGGGGTGAGAGCAGAAATCCTAAGCTTATGATATGGCAGTTTGAGTTTGGCCAGCAGAGTTACTTGGGATCAATGTGGACTTTTCTAGACCCTTGCCTTCTAGGACAGGGTTGTGTAGTCTTGATCCCTTCTGGGGTCTCCTAGCTATTTCTCACATTTTTTGTTCCCCACTCCCTACTACTATTGTGTTCCGTTTCCCCATCTTCTATTTTGATTTTTTATAGCTTGTCGTTGTGGTGGGAAAGCTCTTAAGCCTCATTCGGAAGCATTGGACACACATTGAGTATTGTGGGCTTCCATTTGTTCCATATAGGTCAGGGTTGGAATGACGTATTATAAATCTCCCGTGCCTGGCAGCTGCCTTCCCTGAGTCAATAAACAGATAAGCCTTGAACCAAGCAATGGGGAATTTCCACCCTCTGAGGCACCAGGACTCAGATCACGAGGAGCCAAACCACATGTCTATCTTGCCCAGCCTTCCTCCATCCTGGCTTTTCTCCCCATCTCTTCCCAAACACAACAGAAACATGAAGAAACAATACAACAATGCCAAAGGTCTTTAGTGCTAAAGGATAAAAACACCACAGTTATTCAGAAGTCTTATATCTGTTCTTTTTATTATTTCTTCTCCCCTCATCCCCCAAGGACAGTACAGTTATGCTGAGAAAACTTTAAAGCAAGCAAAGAAAATTCTAATTTTCCTTGAGTCTCACATGTACGTGTTCTGGGTGCCATGTGACACAGTGGTAAGTACTGGGCTGGAAGTGGCCCCAGCCCTGGCTTTTGCCCTGACTGGCCTTGAGATTCAGGCCACAGCACTTAGTTTCTCTGGGCCTCTGGTGTTTGTATGTTTGCTTGTTTATTGTAAACCAAACTTTTTTTTTTTTTTTTTGAGGTGTCTTTCAGCTCCAACATTCTATTGTTTGGGTGGAAGAGATACCTCCATAAAGATGATTTCCCATGGGCTGATCCTTGGACCCTCACCCCTATGTGTATATATAGAAGACTTGGGTAATTAGTATTTGCTGAGGAATAATAAAGCATACTCCTATTTTTTGTAGCTTGTCAAATAATGAGGGTGGACAAGATGGGAGTGGCGGCCTACTCCAGTTGATGGTGAATTAGGGCAGTTGTAGTCCATCAGTTGGACTCTAAGATTGAATTTTTCATTGCTTACTTGTGCACAGCTGCTGCATCTGCCTGCCTTGTTTTGGGTAATGGCACCCTGACTTTCCTTGACTGTCCTTTCTACTGGGTTGACCACCTCTCCAATCTAGGTCTGGCCATGTAGAACCCATATTCCCTGGCCATGGCCAGTGGTGAAGGAATAAGCAGATATTTAAGCCATGTCAATAAGATTTGCTGGAACTATAGGGACAGAGGGTCTCTGTTCCCACTGCAGTTGCCAGGCGGGAGGCAGGCATGCCGGGTAGTGCTGGTGGCCATCTTCATCGAGATATGGGCTGAACCCACTGAGGGTGAGGTTGATGCTGGGGGGAAGCAGAGCAGAGAAGAGGGGACTTCTGAAGGCATCATCATATCTTGAATCCAGCTCCCTTGAGTCCAGCTCTACCAGAACTTAAAGTGAGGACTGGACTTGTCAGTGATATTGGCCATATATTCCTTTTTCCCTGCTCAAGTTTTGGATTGAGTGTCTGTCACCTATAATTGAGTCTCATTCAGTACTACTCTTCAGGCACTACTGCCTTTCTGTTATGTCCTCTGGGCAGCTTTTTACCTTACGGGTTGAATCAGGATGCTTTTAACTTCAAGACTGTACCCACAGCAGCTTAAATGAGTGGAGTATTTATCAGTCTACTATAACAAGAAGCCCCAGGCAACATAGGTCCAGTGTTGGCAGTTAGGGTCATCCAATCCTTAGGTTGTCATCTACAGCTCTGGCTTAGCCTTTAAGGCTGTCCCCCTTATGGTGCAAGGTGGCAGCTCTAGAAATTGCCTCCTTACATAGCTGCTTTATTTTAAATGGAAGTTTCTCCCCAAACTCCTTCATAGTCTTGGGTTGTTGGTTTATTTGGTTTGTTTGCTTTTTTGGGTCTCATTTCTGTTTAGATCAGAGGGGAAAAATTCTAGCAGTCCTTTAGCAGACTTACCTTTAGATTTCTGTTAAAGAAAAGCAAACCTCAACATTAGTTAAAAGTGGTAAAGGCAGATTTCATTCAGTGCCTTTGCAATGATAGGGGAAAGAGATGCAAGTGCGTGTCTGATCTGTGTAGAGGTGCCTGGGTGCTTTAAAGGGAAAATGAGGGGGCTTGAGTGGAGACAGGCAAGTAGAAAATCACAAAAAGCAGGTAGGTTGGTCAGTGTGATAAGCACCCATTAGCAAACCCAGGTGGCCTATCGAAGTTAGGCTCCTACATTCCCACAGAGACTGGGGGACAGGGGTCCTATCCTTTCTAATGATAGCATTTCAAAGGAGTGGCTTACAGGTTCTTGAGAAAGCTACTCTAGGCTTATAGGAGATACATCGATATCTCAAAGGAATAGGAGAAGGATTCATAACTGTAAGTTTTTAAATAAACATATTATGAAAAGTAAGGTCAGAGGCCTTTGAGGTTGTTGGCTGGAACAAATGGTAAATTCTTCTGACAGCCTTGAGATTTTTTAGACATGAACTCAAGGGGGGACCAGGCCAAGCCAGGGACATGACCGTAGGTAGCTAGAAGCCATGTTAGAGTTTGCTTGAGTTTCCTAGTGTGGTAGAGTGGAGAGAGTCCTTCATGCCCAAAGTCACTGTTCTTTCACCACAAGGTGGAGGCCTGGTTTTGGGGTGGGGGGGCTCCAAGGCCAAAACCTTGGTCAAGGAGAAGTCTTTGTCATTTCCTTGGACAGAATTAAATTATCAGCACATGATAGACCAAGCCATAAGAAGCTCTAGGCTTATATTGTGGCAAAAGAAAGGTGATTTCTGTTATTAGTGTAGAGTCTAACAGACTCCTCAGGATTCCTCTCCTAGAGCTGGGAAGGGCCTTTTCTCTGAGCTGGTGGACAAAATCAAGGTTCCGTTGGGAGGAAGAAGAGGATGAGTGATGGTATTCCTGTGGATTTCTATGCCAACGCCCCGGCTGCGATGGGCAGAGGGCCTGTTGTTGTTCATCTTAACCATATTCCTGCTCCACAGAAATTCTAGAGGGATGAAAATTGGTCTGAAGAGCCTAATTTGTTTTGCTCCCTCAGGGACAGCCCAATATATCTTGAAAGGGATAGAATGATGGGGTAAGAATGTTTTCCTCTTTTCAACCACGGGGATGGTGGTTTGAAAGAACAGCTACATAGTGGCCACAAGTCACTAAGACAAGGATGAAGTTACTGAATCTGGGACTTGGTTACAAACCAAATGATCCACAGGCCTCACTTTGAACTTACCTCCCCCTCTTCGCTCCCAGCACCCTGACTTGTAGTAACAAGGTATGAAAAGTGGAATCCTCATTGGAGAACAGGTAGTAGGATTCTCTTCAGCAAAAGACTATAGGTTGCCTAACAAAATATGTCCTTGAGAAGTTAATTAGGTTTTGAATTAGAAGAACTTAGTATGTAAAAGGATCTTATAGTGACTCTTTATAGAAATGGAAGTAAACAATTTTGGTGACTCATAGTTCTGTTTGGTATATCAAAAAGTCTAAAGGCCAGACACATCTGAACAATAATAGAATGATTCTAAACATTTTAAAAATAAGTGATAATTCATCTCAAAAAATGGAAAAACAGTCTGCTGTTGTGGGTGGTGTGTGGTGATTGCGTGAAGTACTGAGCTGTGAGTGACAACTGGTGATGTCTAGGTGGGCTAGTCCATAGGCTAAAAATGGAGAGGCAGATGGTAATGGATGTTGGCAGGGCTATCATTGGCAGTCTCACAGGTGACAAACGCATCGTGACTGTATAGGTCTCTTAAGTTTTCATGGATAACAGTCATTTTAGAGTGTTAGATTATAATTGAGCAAATATATATTATATATCCTATTCAAGAATCTATATCATTGAAAGAAACACAATACCATTCAAAGTAAAAAAAAACACTTGAGTTGCATGATGTCTTTCATGAACATCATGTTTGGATTTAAAATATCCAAGTTCTGGAAGTAATAATTTAGAACAGGTCAGAATTAGAATAGAATGGGCATTCTGGGTATATTAGTATTTGTTTTCTGACTGAGGATTTTTAGATATTATTATATAGCATGACTTTTCCATACTAGACCAGAGGTTGGGAAACTTTAGTCCACAGGCCATACCTGGTCAGCGGGTTACATCCAGCCCACTGCCTGGATGTAGCTAGGTATGGTTTTGACAATTTTTAATGTAAAAAAAATTTTTGTGACACAGAATTGCATGAAATTCAAAATTCAGTGTGTTTATTTTTATTTTTTAAAGATTTTATTTATTCATGAGAGACACACAGAGAGGCACAGACATAGGCAGAGGGAGAAGCAGATTCCCTGTGGGGAACCCGATATGGGACTTGATCCCAAGACTCCGGGATCATGACCTGAGCCAAAGGCAAACACTCAACCACTAAGCCACCCAGGGGCCCCAAATTCAGTGTGTTTAAATCAAATTTTATTGGCTCCCAGCTTTGGTTGACTGTTTACATATTGTAATATGGCTGTGTCTATGTTACAGTGGCCTAGATAAGTAATTGTCACAGGCCAAGAGGCCCTAAAAAGCTGAAAATATTAACTGGCCTTTTACCAAAAAGTTTGCCTATCCCTGCACTAGGGCCTTTCAGTGACTTCTGTTATTCTTCCTACAAACTTGGGGTCAAGCTGTCTGAGCATTCCCTTGGGCTGAGCGCCCATGAGCTCCCAGGGGCTCCTCTTAAATTACATACAGAGGGTTAAAACCTAAGTGAGCCTTCCACTTGGCTCATTGTCCCTCAGCAAATGAAGAGGGAGACTCAGGGGAGAATTTTCCCTGCTTACATATAAATAGTTAGTGCCTGAGTAGCGGATGAATAACATCTCCATGGTAGTCTTATGAAAACATGATTAATCATTTACTTCCTATTTTCCTTTTGCTTCAGGGCATATCATTATTTTATTTGCATGTGTATATTTGAATCGTTTTATTAATTTCCTCAGCTTTTCCCCATATCTATAACTTCTGGGGATATGCTGAGGCAGGCTAAGTAAGACTGGGCAGTAAGGAGTCCAAGAGGACAGACTGGATCATCGTTCATTCATACCTCTTGTAAATGCTTGCTGAATAAACTCCACTGTAACCTGCAGGGAGCTCAAAATCCCATGAGGGAATAAAGCCATACCACATAAAGTGCAACAGGATATTTGAAACACAACAGACATGCACACAGTGCAGAGTAGCACTCCAGTTAAGGGCACTGGTCAGGTAAGGCTTTGAAGAGGTCATACCTGGCCTGGGACTTCAGGGAGGGTGGTTCTATTTGTCTGGACTCTCAAAGGAGGCCAGTATTTAAGGCAAAGGACACTGAATGTGCAATGGCACCAAATCCTAAAACAACCCCATGTGTTTGGAGAATTCAAATTCGTTCATTTTTGTTAATAAGTTTTAAGATGGAGCAGGAGGGAAGAAGGTGTTGCTAGAAAGGTAGGAGGGAACTTGGGAGGTAGGAAGAGGTGTCATGAGTCAGTTTAGAGTGGAGTCTGGAGGATGCCAACCAAACATTTCAAACTGGAGACCTAATCCTCGTTCTGTTTCAAACTAGTTTTCTTAAATCCAGCTAAGCATATTTGTTACACCTCAGTGAAACATGTCTTTGTAGGTTTAGGTAAATGTTTACATCAGTAAGTGTTTTTGGGGTTTGGGGATTGTCCTAATATATTTGTTAAATTATTCATTCAAGTAAGGCCTGCTTTGTGCCAGGAAGTGTTGCAGGAACTGAGGATAGAGCAGTGAGCCAAACAAACTTTTCCCTTGTGGAGCTTATGTTCTAACTGGTGCCCACTAGCTATTTGCGGCCCTATGTTTGGCTACATAGAAGGTTTGGGGAGAACCACAGAAACCTGTTGTTTGGTTTTATCTGTTTTGGCCCAGCCAAAACAGCCTCTTTTCTGTGTGGCCACAAGGAGTCCTTTTCTGTTTTGCACATTTTGGTCAAAAGGGTGTTATCATGGCTGTTTTGGTGCAAACACCGGAAGAACAATATCTGTCGCTCTGCAGGTGGGGGCTGAATGCCAGGGAAGGTAAATGAACATGAGACATAAAAAGAGGAGTTCCCAGGAGAATGTGTATTTATCCATCATTTGTTCTGTCAGTGGCTTCCCAACATTTTTGGCTGTGGCCCAAAGAACAACATTTTAGAACCAAAAAAGAAGTTTCACAAAATCATGAAAGTGATGCCCTGATACTTCCTGTTATCCTGCTTTATTTAAAAATGCTGGCAGGGACTTGCTAAATTGATTTCACAACCCACCGCGACTGGGTCACTGCCTCCAAGCTAAGAAACCCTGCATGAAGTTGAACATTCCTTGCTGGCTGACATGGGGTTTTAAACTTTATTTCTCTCAGTTCTCACAAAGTAGTTGTTGATGAATTGTTTCAGCTTCTACTTGGCCTTGTATAACCCAAGCAGCTATATACAAACTGAGCTATAGATCATTTAGTCTTTGTGTTACCAGAGAAACTCAGTCCTCCATGCCCCACTGCACGCTCTGCCCCTGGAGGGGGTAACTCAGGCTGCCCTGTGGTAATTACTTTGGGCATTAAACAAAGTCAGATGTGGGAGCGTAGTGGCCTCTCCACACTCCCTTCCTTACAGAGGCCCCCACTGTTAATGCTGAATAAATGATCCTGACAGTTCACCTTTCCCCTGAGAAGACTGCAGGTCTGAGCTTGTGTACTCGGCTCTGGTTGGAGCACATGGGCTCTTTTAAGGGTTTCTGATATGGGCGAGGAGGCAGGAAATTTAGAAATGTTTGTCTTCTCTGTTCCAATGGTGTGCAGGACATTTAGCCAGAAAATCCTGGATGGGGGGAGATGACAAATACACATTTTTTTTCTGGGGTTCACCAACCCTGACCTGTCAAAGCATTTCATGTTGTTTTAATAGAGAATGCTTCACCACATTCTGCTGTTTGCTTCTGAACTAATCTCAGTGGCAGTTGCTAGAAACTGAATAGTTGATGGATGAATTCCTTTCCTTGGGTTCTTGCTTAGCATTTCTGCAATGTCCTTTATGTTTAGTTGAAAAAATCCCTTGGGCAGACCGATCACCAGGCAGACCAGCCTGGTAACTCCTTGGGTTGATTCTCTCTTGCACAAATACACACTTTCAAGCCCTATTGATCATATTTAGTTTATTTTGCTAAGTATTTATTGAGCTTATAAGCGAGAGCCCTTGGGTTACTCAGTGCGTAGATGAGAGCTTCTGGAAGGATGGATGAGAAAAGGACCTGTTTCCAGGAAGTGACGGGGCTGGATCTGTGTTGTAAAGAAAATAGCAGATGCAGGAAGGAGAAGTCAAAGGGTGCAGGCCCTGGGGAGGGGACAGCCGGGGACACAGGAAGCGTTGGTGTGCTAGGAGGAGGGAAGTCAGGTGTGTGCACCTGAAGCATACTCCAGACAGGTGCAGTGCACTTCTGCAGTCCATTCTTGCCACCATTTTGACGCATAGGTCTCTGGGGTCTACACAATTACCAAACGTACATAACCTCAACCTGATATGAGCATCTCCTTTCTTGACAGTCTGCACCCATTGTGATCTGTTTTCTGAGCAGTCTGTGGTGACTCTTATCTGGTCAGAAAATCCAGACACTGTGGTATTAAGGGAAGAGTCTTTTGTCCAAGAATCTACTATGACCTCAAAGAGACAGGCCAGGCTATTACTTCTATTGATTTAGAGTGAGAGCCTGCTGTAACTTCTCCAGTGAGCAAGCCAGTCATGTTATGTTGGGTTAATTGGCCTGTGTTCTGCAGGAGTAGGCTCAGCTCAAGGACCAGAAAACCCAGGAGGCTGAAGTAGAAGTTTGTTCCTGTCTCATGTGACAGTCATTAGGGAATCTGTGCTGGAATGGAACTCCGTGGGGTCAAGGCCTTCCATCTAGTTGCTGCACCGTGCGTAGTCTCTCCATGATGAAGTTCACCTCACGGTCCAAGGTCCACTCCAGCTCCAGCCATCATGTCTGCATTCCAGCCAGTTGGAAGGAGAAAAGGGTATAGACATGCTTTTTCCCTTTAAATGAAGCACATCACAGAAGCTGCATATACTCCTCCTACTGACCTCTCACGCCAGAACTTAGGTGAGCACATTTGGCTCAAGGCAAGTCAAGATATGTGGTCTTTATACTGGGCAGCTGAGTGCCCAATTATATAGTTCCTTTAGGAGCTCTTTGATACTGAGGAAAAGAAAGAACCAGTATTGAGGAGCCACTGACAGTGGTTTCTGGCTCTTTTGTCATTTAGCTAGCCAGGAGTCTTCCCTCCCAGGAACCCTAAAATTTTCTGTGATGGTGCAATCCACGTACAGCCCAGCTGCTGCCCTAGGATCCTCATAATGTCACAAGATAAAGTGAACTGGCTTATGAGCAGACTTGAATTGTGACCAGACCGGTTGGTCTTCAGTTGATTCAGATCTTTTTCTAGTGCTTTTAGTGACTAAAGGCATAAGACCCTGGATCTAAGAAGGGCCAATCCTGTCTGACAGTGGCCTTCACATTAAAGTTGAAGAGACCGATCTGCTACCATAGGAAAAGCCCTGCAAGTAGAGAGCAAGAGGAAAAAAGAAGGGGGGGTCCAAGGCGAGGGGAGATGTCTTCCTGTGTGATGCATGTGCACTGCCTGTCTTCCTTCAGCCACATCAGATTCTTAGCCCTGACATCCATGCCTGTGAGGCCATGGTCTCCCTGTTGCCTGAGAGACTGTGGCTAAGAGATAGACTCTGGAGTCAGACTAAAGGGGGTTGGAAGCCTGGTTCTGCTGCTGACTGGCTGGGACATCTCGGGTCTGTCCTGTAGACCCAGCTTCCTCATCTATAAACTAGGGATGATGCTAATCATAGAAAGCATCCCCCGGGATTGTCAGGAAGCTGAGCTTAGCATGGCACCTGGCCCTTGGTAAGGTCTCCACAGATCTCCACTGTTATTAGTTATCATCCTAAAGGAAATCTATAAGTCACTCATGTCTTCATGCAAGAGGCACTTTCATTCATTCGTTGTAACATATTCTATTCTGTCAAGTACTGAACACCTTCCATTTGCCTCCTTCTGTTGTACACACACACATACACACACACAGAATAATTAGAATAAGAATTATTAATAGAATAATTAGAAGAGCCAGGTTCTTGCCACAGGGAAATTGTAATCTGTTTGAGAATGTGGACACTGTAGGTGATACGGTAGCTCGTACCTGAAGTGATGGTGTGCCCACCATGGAGAGGGAAAGTAAACTCAACTGTGATTCCTTAATGTATTTTGGGCACCTAGCTCCCAGGTATAGGGTAGGTGCTCAAGAAATGTTTGTTGTAGAGAACTAAGCAGAAAATAACTGCTCCAGTGTGGAATCTTTGGCCATTTCTGGCATAAACTTGAGGAAGCATCCCTCAGTCCTATCCTTTGGCCTACTAGAATCTCAAATCTAATCCCTACATAGCAGATGTTTGATATGCAAGGCCCTTGACAAGCTAAACCCCTAGTCATGAGCCCCTTTGCCACCTGATGCCTCTTTCTAAAGTAGTGTCAGAGCAGGAAGGCGGCAGTTGCTCCAAGCCTATATCAGACACACCACAATCCGGGCAGGAGTCAGAGCTGTGATTTCCCCTGGAAACTCAGAGTTGGGGGAAGGGGCATTTTTTGACGGAAATAGAAGATATTTCTATTTATTCTATATGTTTTCTATCTGGGGCTAGAAACAGGAGAGAACACCATAATAAAAAGGCTGGCCCCTAGTTGCTTTTTTGTTTGGTTTTCTGTGATTTGATTCCTTCTTTTGGCTTCTATCTTCCCTTATTCATGAGGAGAGGCTGCAGTGACTTCCAGACTTTCCACAGGCCACTCCCTATTGTTGATCAGTTCTTTCTACAGAACTAGTAACATCAAGGGTCAGGCTAGAGGCTTCCTTGCTCTGCTCTGCATTGTCTAGATTTAGGGGCAGGAGACAGAGGAGAAATGTTCATTTTCTACCTTCTGTGTACACTTGATTTACATTATTAGCTTAATCCTTACCACCAATGTTAGGAAGGAAATGTGCTTATATGTTCAGATAAGGATCTGAGAGGTTAAGTGAGTGGTAGTTAGGCAACTAGTTAGTGGTGGGTAGGATTCAGACTTGGATGTGCTTGACTGCAGACCCTAGGCTCTTTTTGCTCTGCTTTCCCACCTTGGGCTATGGAATGACCCTCAGATGAATTCTGCAGACTTGAAGCCCTTCAAGGGTCATGTGGTAAGAAGGCCCTCCAGAGCCTGTCATTGCAGTCTACTATGTGGCAGCCATATACCTGAAAGGCCATAACTCTGTCCACGTCACATGTCCCAGTGGTACAGTCTCACTCCCAGGAGAAACACTGAACAGGGCTGTGGCTTAGGGAAAAAATGATTTCAATGACTCTTTTTCCAGATGCCTTCGTTTTCTTTTTGCGTTGTTGCTTCTGTAACTGAAATAGTCTGGTGTATTTTCAGCTGTTTTCTTTTCTGTGTAAAACATCTGCCAGCAGGGTCCTGTGCTTTTCAGAAAAATCTGCATGTTTTCAGACATTTAGGTCTGGTCTATTCATGCAAAAGAAAAAGTAGAAATGGTGAGGGTCCTAGGATGGGCGTTTAATCCACCCTGGCCAGGTCTATCCTACTTTTAAAGGCCTCCAACCTCCTTTGGTGAACTGTGCTGGTACTGAACAATTTTAATGTTCTAGAAATTCTTAGGATTAGCCAATTAGTTAATATTTTTATTAAATCATTCTCTGTAAGAAAGGTTAATTTTTGGTCAGTGGTAATGTGATTGACCAGGCTTGATTTTGTCACTCTTTTAATTGTCATGATTTGGTCAGAATCTGTTAAGTCATGCAGTACTTTTTTGGATAGTCTCTATATCAGAGATGGACTTTCACAGAGTGTCTCATTTATTCTTTGAAGCCAGCTGATATCTGGACAGAATTGATCCACTCTTGCTATTTATTACCTACTAGTAATCTTCATTATGAAATAGAAAGCTTCCTTCTCATGCAGCTTAAAAGCTATAGGTCTCAAGGGAAAGAAAAGAAAAAAAAACCCCAACAAAACAAAACTATTGGGACTACATCAAAATAAAAAGCTTCTGCACAGCAAAGGGAACAATTGACAAAACTAAAAGACAACCCACTGAATGGAAGATATTTACAAATGACCTATCCAATAAAGGTTAGTATAGAACATAGAGAAAGTACTTATAAAACTCCACACCTCAAAAACAAATAATTCTATTAAAAATGGGCAGAAGACATGAACAGCTATTTCTCCAAAGAAGACATAAATGACCAAGAGACAAATGAAAAGATGCTCAACATCCCTCAGCATCAGGGAAATGCAAATCAAAACTACGAGATGTCACCTCACACCTGTCAGAATGGCTAAAATCAATTACACAAGGAACGGGTATTGGCGAGGATGTGGAGAAAGGGGAACCCTCTTGCACTGTTGGTGGGAATGCAAACTGGCACATCCCCTCTGGAAAACTGTATGGAGGTTCCTGAAAAAGTTAAAAATAAAATTACCCAATGACTTGGTAATTTTACTACTGAATATTTACCTCCCAAAATACAAAAATGCTAATCCAAAGGCATACATGTACCTCTACATTTATTGCATCATTATTTATAATAACCAAATTATGGAAGTAGCCCATGTTCATTGATAGACGAATGGATAAAGAAGAGATGGTATATAAATATAATGGAATATTACTCAACCTTAAAAAAAGAAATCTTGCTGTTTACAATGACGTGAATGGAACTAGAGTATAATGCTAAGTGAAATAAATGAGTCAGAGAAAGACAAACACCACAGGATTTCACTCATATGTGGAACTTAAACAAAAGAACAAACAGGAAAAAGAGACCAAGAAATAGACTCTTAACTATAGAGAACAAATTGATGGTTACCAGAGGAGAGATGTTTAAAATAGGTGAAGGGGATTAAATTTACACTTACCATGATGAGCACTGAGTACTGAATAGAACTGTTGAATCACTATATTGTACATATGAAACCACTGTAACATTCCAGGTTAACTATACTGGAATTAAAGTAAAAAACCATAAAAAAAAACCCTACAGGTCCAGTGGGTTGGACAGAGGTTGAGGACTGCAGTAGAAACTGACCTACCTCAAAAAGGGGACATATTTTCTACTAGAATCAGGAAGATTAGAGGGTGCAGACATCTGAAGAATGGGGAAGAAAGCTGAGGAGTGTTTATTTCTCTGTGTATTTGTATATGTGTTAAGCTTACACATACAGATACAGATAAGCAAAGTTATCTGCCAAGAATGAAGAAAGAGGCAATGGTGAAGAGGGGTTTGAGAAGTGTGTTAAAGGTTAGAAATCATCATTATGAGGACTAGGAAAGAGAATTGGCTAGATACAAAGGCAGAGCTAAGGTTGTGGTGGGTGCAGTAAACAAGGGTAGGGAGAAAAAAGATTTTTTTTTTGTTAGATCTAAGGCAGGTGTATTGTCAAGGGTGTTTAGTAGAAAGGACAAAGAGAGAGTTGAAGGTATGGATAAGAATGTAGTTGAAGTTATGGATCATTGATTCATTCATCCATTAAACAAATATTTCTTAAGCAACCATGGGAGACTGTGACTAGCTAGGGAAGGAGGTAAAGATGGGAGTAAAAGGAGAGTATTTCTTTTTAAACAAAGATTTTATTTATTTTTTCATGGGGGACACAGAGGCAGAGGCATAGGCAGAGGGAGAAGCAGGCTCCCTATAGGGAGCCTGATGTGGGACTCGATTCCAGGACACCAGGATCACACCCTGAGCCGCAGGCAGATTCTCAACCCCTGAGCCACCCAGCTGCCCCAAAAGGATAGTATTGAAGAAATGGAGGGTTGGGAGATTAAAAGCCTCAGGAGGTTTGAAGAATAACCAAGGAAGTGAGGGCATGAGAAATCTGGAAGTATGAAAACAAGCCAGTGTTTGAGTAGTTCTGTTTTTGTGCCAGGAACTACTATGGATGCTTTGTACACATTAACTCATTTGAATCTCTCAGTAACCCTATGAGGTAGAACTATTATTATTCACATTTTATAAGTGTAGGAAGATCAAATAATTCATCCAGTGTCTCCCTTAGTGCATGCAGTAGAGCTGGGATTTGAACCCAAGGAGTTTGGCATCAATTTTCAATCTTTCTACACTGCGCTATACTACCTCTAAGAGCTTGTGGTTAGAATGGGATGCAGAATGTTACAGGTGGAAGGTTCCAGGTGATTGATCATGCAGTAGGAGAAAGTGGCTAAAGACGAGTGTGGGCAAAGGTCATTGGAGGCAAGATGGCTGGGTGTCTTCTTCATGGGATTACTAATGTCTCCTGGAATACTGACAGAGTTAGGGGCTCGAGACTAAAAGCACTCACAAATGTAGCTGGTGATTAGAAGGCCAGTAGATGACAAAATGAAGAGGTGGAGATGATGATAAAATCAGATGGACTGAGTCCAAAAGCTCAAGGGTTGTTACGTGTGAGTGGAGGAGGGACAGTTTGGAAATACCATTGTTGGGGGAGGAAGAAGCTAAGCCTCCTCCCAACCCTGAGTCTGAGGGATTGGGAAGCTGTGTTCTTGGGAAGGAGCCAAGCTTTAGCTAAGCAGCCAGATGGAAGGAGTGTACTCTGCATGAGTTGAAGATGTTTGGGAATTTATTTTCTATACTACTAGGTTCCAGGGATGGAGGAGGGAAGAGAGTTTGGGAAGCCTGGGTAAAGGGCATAAGAACATAGAAATTTGGAATGGAAGTAGTGCAAAGGGTAAGGTATTGAAGGGGCCCACCTTCTGGGTAATGACTGAGACATGGTGGACTGTTTCGCCTTTGAGGTTCCATATCGGGGTGTGTATAAGGTTGCCTGGGCCTCCATGCAGACCGAGACCCCCCATTCCAGCTTTCATCCAGGGGGGCCAGGAAGGCCTCCCAACTGAGCCAGAACAATGAACACACTCCTTTTTAAAAAATTATTATTTTTCAATTTAAATTCCATTTGCCAACATATAACACCCAGTGTTCATCTCATCCCGTGACCTCCCTAATGCCTGTCACCCAGTTACTCTGTCCCCCCACCCACCTCCCCTTCTGCAACCTTTTGTTTCCCCAGAGTCAGGAGTCTCACGGTTTGTCTTCCTCTCTAATTTTTCCCCACTCAGGGAAAAATTCTCTCCTTTCCCTAACGATCTCTTTCACTCTTTCTTATATTCCACATGTGAGTGAAACCATATAACTGTCTTTCTCCAATTGACTTATTTCACTCAGCATAATACCCTCCAATTTCATCTATGTTGATGTAAATGATGGGTATTCGTCCTTTCTGATGGCTGAGTAATATTTCATGGTATATATACACCACCTCTTCTTTATCCATTCATCAGTTGAAGGATATCGAGGCCCCTTCCGCAGTTTGGCTGTTGTGGACATTGCTGCTGTGAACACTGGGATGTGGGTGTCCCGGTATTTCACTACATCTTTATCTTTGGGGTAAATACCCAGTAATGCTATTGCTGAGTCATAGGGTAGCTCTATTTTTAACTTCTTGAGGACCCTCCACACTGTTTTCCAGAGTGGCTACACCAGCTTGTGTTCCCACCAATAGTGCAAGAGGGTTCCCCTTTCTCCACATCCTAGCCAGCATTTGTTGTTTCCTGTCTTGCTAATTTTAGCCATTCTCATTGGTGTAAAGTGTATCTCATTGCAGTTTTGATTTGTAGTTCTCTGATGCCAAGTGAGGTGGAGTATATTTTTCATGTGCTTTTTGGCCATGTGTATATCTTCGTTGGTGAAATGTCTTGGACACACTTTGCATGAGACCATCAGCTCTCCCTTAGCCTCAGCAATAAGCTGTGAATGGGCTTATTCTGAGTCATACTATATCCCTAGCCAACAGGGTTTTTAAACTTTCCTTTGCCATTGAGCTCTTCAACAATCTAGCTCTTGACAGCTAATGGACCCTTTTTCAGACTGCTTTAAATGCATCAAAGAAGGTGCCCAGGATTACGAAGGCAACCAATTAAATGTACATAGGTTATCAGATTGTGAGAAACAAACTTGCAATGTAGAAATGCTCATGCTCTCTTATTAATACACTAGAAGACCAGAACTAGCAGCAGATCTAATAACAATTATACATTCCAAGAAATGATGATAGACATAAATAATATATAACCTTAGAACATGAGAGCCTCCTAACTCTGGGAAACGAACAAGGGGTAGTGGAAAGGGAGGTGGGCGGGGGTTTGGGGTGACTGGGTGTCAGACATTGAGGGGGTCACTTGACAGGATGAGCACTGGATGGTATGCTATATGTTGGCACATTGAACTCCAATTGAACAAAAAAATTAAGGTAAAGATTCCTGTGTTGCTGTTGTTGTTGAGAGTGCATGAGTGTGAGCAGGGGGAGGGGATGGGGAAGAAGAAGAGAGAAAATCTTAAGCAGGCATGGAGCTCAATGTGGAGCTCAATCTCATGACCCTGAGATCGTAACCTGAGCTAAAATCATGAGTCAGAAGCTTAACCCACTGAGCCACAGGGCACCTCAAGATTCTTATGATTTTTATTGCTCATAAAATATCAGGTACTGCTAATACTGCTGTGGCCTATATTGACCACATGCATAATAGAGCAAAATGCTTTATTTCAGTTAGAGATTAGTGAAAAAATAGGTAATATTTTCCCACTGAAATCCCCATAGCCTCTGAATTCTACTCACAGGCCCTTTGGGTGGTGGGACCCCAGATTAAGAACCTGGCATAGGGGAAGCACACAAGTAGGACCATATTCCTGAAATGCAGACATGTGAGGATTTCTGGCTTTTCTCACTCCACTATATCTGCCATACATTGTAAATAACTAATTAGAAATGAATACAGTTGGTAATTGTGACATTTATAATTGTCCTTATTCATAAAGTTTTATGAATGCAGTATAATTATGAGAGCTTTAGAGTGATTTGTGCTCCTCACTGTGTAGAGTCAGAGTGGGACCAGAGCCTGGGACAAGCACAGGTCTTTGGAGTTCTCACCAAAGCCCCATCCTTACAAGCACCTCCTTTGCTCTCTATATAGGCTCCAAATCTCCTCCTAGGATGAGGGTTCTCAACCTTGGCACTAGTGACATCTGGGGATAGATAATTCTTTATGGTAGGGATGTCTTGTGTATTGGGGACATTTGGCAGTATCCCTGATACTAATGGCAGTAGCATTATTCCCCAAGTCATGACAAATAAAACTGTCTCCAAATGCTGCCAAAAGTCTCTTAGGGGCTAAAATCATCCCTGATTGAGAGCCATTGCTCTAGGACAGGGTTTCAGCTGTTAACCAAATGGTTGCAGCCTGTATCTGCTGTGGCAGTTGTCGTTTGCACAAGAAGACGGTTCTGCACATGTCAGAATGACATCCCATCCCCTTTACGTCATGTTACCCTCTTACTAATAACACAGGGGAACATTCACAAATCAAGGGCGACTGTCATTTTGATCATGAGGAGAGAACATTTTCCACTGTTTCCAGTGTTTGCCACCAGAAATTAAGTAACACTTTTCCCTCCAAATAATAGATGATTATACTTTTCACTCTGTCAAATGTTTGCAAATTGCTTTTGTGACATATGTTTTCTGAGGGAATGTTGCAAGTAGGTGACCTATTGTCACTGAATAGAAGAGAAACTGAGAAATGTTGAACCATTTTGGAGACCAACTTTACAGTCTCCTTTCCTGGACAGCTTTTAAAAAAGGTTTAGAGACCTATTTGATGAGAATGATTTGGCTGAGGTTCTGCCTAGAGCAGGAAGGAGCTTGAGGATATCTGGAATCCTGTTGTAACTATTCAGTTATGGAACACTAAGGAAATCATCATTGTAACTTGCCCCCAAGTTAGCATCTCTCATGGTTACGTATACGTGTGCAAACAGTGATTTTTATTTGAAAATGTAACTGTTAATCATTTTTCATTTTATGTTTGCAAACCACTTTCTACCACTCTTCACCTTCCCATGTACTCATTGCAAAAAGACGTTTCAGGGGCCAGGTAAAAAACAAACCATTCTTTCCCATTAAAGCTTTTCTCCTATTGTGCCCTGCAGGTGATAACCTTACCTCTTCCACTTTGATTTCTTAGCCTGATTTTGTAGCATTCTATAGTTTTCAGAGACCTCGCATATACGTTTCTATGTTGGATTCTCCCCCAAATTCTAAGACTGGCATCATTACTCCCATTTTAAATATAAATAAACAGCCTTAAGAGGTAGTGCTTAGGGGTGCCTGCGTGGCTCAGTTAAGCGTCTACCTTCAGCTCAGGTCATGACCTCAGGGTCCTGGGAGCTCATGTTGGGCTCCCCACTCAGGGGGGAGTCTGCTTGTCCCTCTCCCCTACTTGCATGCTTGCTTGCTCTCCCCTCTCTCAAATAAAATTTTTCAAACAAACAAACAAACAAACAAACTTCAAACTCAAGATCGTGGTGTTGGATTGTCTATATGGGATCATTATTGGGAGGCATATTGGTCTTACACACCAGTGGAAAAGGGCTGAACCAGTACTGGGGTGCCATGAAGGATGAGGACATCATTGTGGGGGTCAGTGGCATGTGGCTGATAGTGGTAGAGAGCATCTTTGGCAAAAAAGGACAGAGGGGGCTCCATAATCAACATCTGTATATGTGGTTGTCATCACAGGGAAACTGTAGAGCCACTGAAGCAGAGCAGCTGTCTCATGCAGTGCTCCCAAGCTCTGCTTTTGTGAAGGGGCCTCATCAGAGTCCCTCATGGCCCTGGCACATCAAAATTTGTGACCTTAAGAAAAGGCAGAGGCAGGTTGAATAGTTTGTCTAAAATGCCATGGTGCAAAAATAAAACTCAGAGTTGGGCAGGGGTCCTGTTTACACAGCATTTCCCCTGTAGAACACTTTTAGCTTGATGGTCCCAATTGGCTGGATCTTCAATGTGGTAATTAGGGTTCTCCAGAGAAACTGAACCAAGAGGAAGATGGAAAGATTTCTTAGAAGAGGTTGGCTCATATGATCTGCTTTCTGGAAGCTGAGGGCCCAGGATAGCTGGTGGTGTCGTTCTAGTCCAAATCCAAAGACCTAAGAACCAGGGGGCCAGTGGGGTTAGCCCCAGTTTGAGCCTGAAGGCCCGGGGGCTGAGAGTGCTGGTGTCAGGGGGGCAGGAGAAGATGGACATCTCTGCTCAAGCAGAAAGCAAGAATTTGCCCTTCCTCTGCCCTTTTGTTCTAATCCAGTCCTCAAAGGATTGGATGATGCCCACCCACATTGAGGAGGGTGATCTTACTCAGTCTACCAATTCAAATGCTAATCTTTTCCAGAAACTCCCTGAAGGTCACACCCGCAAATGTTTTACCAACTCTCTGGGCGCCCTTCAACCCAGCCAAGTTGACTCATAAAATTACCCATCGTACTCCCCTCCAGGTGAGGTCAACCTGGTGCCCATCAAGCACCAGGTTGTTGCTCCCTCTGGGCATGTGCCAGAGAGGCTCCTTTAACACTGGTGCTCCAGTGATAGAGCCCTTCCTGTCCTCTCTCTTGGATGTTGGGGGACCAGGCATGTCCTCAGTGGAATAAGAGCTCCTTGCCACATCAAAACCAGCTCTCTGGGGAGGGCCGACCTTCACAGTTGCTCTGGGAATGGAATGGGAGTCAGAGAACAGATTACCCAGATACCCGTGTGCAGAATCTCCTCCTGCAGGGAGGCAGTGTGGACGGACTGGCTGATCAGGTGATATGGATCAAAATTAAGACTTGACTATTGTTATAAACTATACTCCCCTAAAGGGAGTTCCAGGAGGAGCTGACAGGTTATACAACCTCCCTTATTTAAGGGACCGTTTTGATGGCAGTATGCAGCCCTGCCAAGGGGCAGGAGGATGTATGATACCCTGCTATTTCTTCCCTTCGGTTCACTGATGCAACTGACTGAGCATATCAAGATTACAATTCCTGAAAAAAGCAGAGCCTTTGCAGGAAACAGCTGAGAAAAGCCAGTCATTTCATGCTTTGTCTTTCTTTCCTTTTGTTGTTTTCTCTCCTGTATTTTCTCTTTTGAGCCTTTTGAACTTTTTCTTCCCAAGATTTTGGGTTTGTTGTGGGCAAGTGTCAGAAATAGTTCCTGTGGTCCTGGCTGGCTAACACCACGTATGCCTTGGGCTGTGGTTTTCATAGGCACCTCTTCCAAGCTCTGAGTACATCTATATTAAGCTGTATTTGAAAAGCGTTGAGAATGCCATTTGCTTGGCTGTGTTTGAACACGCTGAAGCCCTGGGTGTACACACCTGCATTCCTTGATGGCTCCCATATGCCCCAGTAGGCCTTGAGGTTAGAAGAAACTTAGTTACGACTTGGCATTGTTCACCTCCTTCAGATTTATGGGGCTCTCTGAAGACCTTTCTCCATTTTAGTTAATTTTCTGGGATTTGCTTGTAGTCTGAGATGGATAGAACCTAACACATCTCATTTGTGCTTTGGAAATGCAGATGGAATTTCACCTGAAATTGAATTGAAAAAAATGTCTCTGCCCCTGATGATTCTAGTGGGGTCTACGGGATTCTAATGTGGTTCAAATTGAGTTAAATAGTTTCAGTGAATTCCTTGGGCAAGAAGAAGCAATTTCTATAGAGTGTTTCAAAACAAAGAGCATATATTAAAGAATTCACTCTTAAGCTTTCATATTATTGCTCTTTATTTAGGTGGTGGTAGTAATCATCTCTAGACGAGATCTTTAAATCAAAGAGCTCTTTTTGCTACTTTTTGGCATAAATGACCCAGTTTCTCTTAAATCAATGGCATTAAAAAGAAAGGAAAAAGGATTATTACAGCATAAAAAGACTCAGGAACTCTAACAACCAAATGAAATATAGTGGCTTTACTTGGATCACATTTGAATAAATGAAAAGGAAAAAAACATCTGTGAGGCATTTGTACTGGGTATTAGCTAATAGTAAGGAATTATTATTAATTCTGATAAATTATGAGGGATGGTTTTTTTATTTTATTTTTTTTTAATAGGCTCCACGCCCAGCATAGAGCCCAACACAGGGCCCCAGACTCACAATCCTGAGATTAAGACATGAGCTGAGACCAAGAGTAGGAGGCTCAACTGATTGAGCTACCCAGGCACCCTAGAGGTTATGCTTTTTTTTTTTTAATATGCCTTTATCATCAGCTAGAGAAGCCTACAAAAGTATCTGCAGGTTAGATAATGTGATATCTGGGATTTCCTTTAAAATACTTTTTCAAAAAATAGGAAAGGACCATTGAGTAGATGAAACAAGTAAATTCTGGGAAGTGTTGAATATGGTGATAGGTACATGGAGGTTCACTATACCAGTACAACCTCTCTACTTTTATGTGTTTCTGGAAATTTCCATAATAGAAAGATTTTCTAAAAAAGATTCTTTTTCTGGGTGGAGATGGAAAACAGGGGCTGGCAAATATCACATCAGCTGATAGGAAAAAGACTGGGCTATTAGGGTGTCTTTTTTTTTTTGCTGCTAATATCTACTCTGAAAATCTTTAAATACTTGTTTTGGTTTGTTTTTTAGCAAGTGGAAGTTCCTCTGGGGAAGTGACTATGTTTTATTAATCTTTCTAATGCTCTCAGTGCTAAATCAGTGTTTCTTGACTTGACATACTTTTTTTGTGTTTAGGAGTATAAACATCTATGATTGTAGGGTCTTCACATTGAGTTGACCCTTGATAAAATACTCCCTATTATCTTAAGTAATAATTCCATGTGCTGGAGTCTGCTTTCCTGATAACAGCGTAGCCACACTAGCTAGCCACGTCAAAGGTGATGCTAGCTAGCGTGCTTGCTTTCTTCGGTTTCTCTTTTCTCTTCTCTTCTCTTCTCTTCTCTTCTCTTCTCTTCTCTTCTCTTCTCTTCTCTTCTCTTCTCTTTTCTCTTCTCTTCTCTTCTTTCTTCTTTTCTTTTCTTTTGAGAGAGAAGAGAGAGCCTGTGAGCAGGGGGAGAGGGAGGGAGAATCTGAAGCAGGCTCCATGCCCACTGTGGAGCCCAACTCCGGGCTTGATTCACAACCCATGTGATGGTGACCTGAGCTGACATCAAGTGTCGGAAGCCTAACTGACTGAGCCACCCAGGTGCCCCACACCAGCTTTCTTATCCAGAGTATTTCCATGATATGCATGTATACATTTTCCATTGTTTTACTTTGAACCTAGTTGTGTCTCTGAATTTACAGCTCATTTCTTGTAAACAGCATACATTGTTGGGTTTTACTTTTGTGTCCAATTTGATCATCTCTGCCCTTTTAAGTAGCATATTTAGTCTTGGGCCTTCTGGGTGTTCCCAGCTTTTCCCTTCTGCTCCTTATTGCTTCATACATAAGGTTTGAGCTTTGACAGCCTGGGTCAAACTATCCTTCAGCACAGTCAGTGTTCAGCTATGGGCACCATATCAGGATGGTTTGGAGAATTTCTTGAGATGCAGAGTCAGACCATGATGGGCCTGGAAAACTGTACTGTGAGAAATGGTCCAGGTGCCCAGGGATGTTTACCGTAGGATAGAGAGGATGGAGGGGAAGGTAGAATGTGTATTCAAACCTTTGGCCTGCTACCATGTAAAAAGGAAATGGTTTTATTCTCTGTGACTCCAGAAGCAAGAGGTAAAACAGGGTCTGTTACATTTTGTTATAAGGCATATGGGTATATCTACCTTTGGGTTAGGTTGTTGAGCTAGACACAAATAGTGGGTTGGATACCAGCTATGGCTGGATTGTCTTGCCACAGGGGGCCGACCACTTGTGGGAGGAGATGCTCAGTATTTGCCACCAATGGATAAGAGGTTGCCTATGGGACCTTGAAACATGTGATTTAGTGGGTCTGGATGTTGAAAGTATTCTTGATTAAATGTAGGCCAGAAAGGATTTTGAAGGGGGGAAAGGAAATCTTGATCTTTTTGTCTAGGATCAATTACCTGTTGAATATAACCCAGGGAGTCAGAGTGCATGCCAGTTTGGGGACATGAACAGCCCTCCCACTGGTTGTATTTCCTGGCACCTTGAGCATCTCTGCTTTGCTTCTGTGCCCTTTCTGGGATCCCCTTCCATACCAACCTGCTTCCTGATGGAGACCTACGGGGTTGTTCACAGAAGCTTCTAGAACTTCAGGCTAACCCCATCCTCTACACATGTGACAGTGTTACCACTGTCATATGTAGTTCTCACTTTCCAGAACTGCAAGTCTTCCTTGAAAATCAATAGGCATTCTCACTTTATCTTCTTCCATTATTATCCATGGTCCCCCATGCTCTTGAGACCCATGCTTCTCACGTATTTTGGAGAGTCTCACACATATGCATACACAGAGAATGTGGCGGAAGAGTAGGAGTTAAAGCCTGGATACTCCAGATTGAAAGCCTGTGTCCCAACGATGACATTCTGAGGAAGAAGCCAGAGATTTTTTTGAGATCCATAGAAAAGCAGTGGATGAGGAGCAGAGAAATGAATGTTAACCTGGGGCCCTTACAGTGATCACACCTGGCTCTTCCACTTAGCCCATTCTCAGAGTTATCAGGTTTTAGATATTCTTAGGCTGAGTGAAACGTGACAGATTGGCTGCCATGGCAACTGAGTTATAAATTCTGGTTTGGCAATGAATTTCTACTTCGGGAGGCATTCTAGGATTTCTACTTCGACCCACAGGCATAGGATTTCCTAAGACCTAACAGAAGAATATAACAAGCTTGTTTCTGCTTAAAAGTCTTTGCAGGCTCCTGTTGTAACACATTTTGTGTCTTAAGCCACACTGTAGGGCAAAGTGATTTAAAGATAAATTGGAAATAGGGAATGTCCAGCTCTTTGACTTCTTGCAGCTTCCTTGGAGATTGAGAAGGGATCTAAAAACTCTGAGCCTCATCAAGAAGGTTGTATAGCCTACATTAATGATACCAGATACAGCAGAAATTGAGGCCACGACAATTCTAACCATCTGAAACCAATCTCTTCCAAGGCACAAAATTGAGCTCACAAGTCAATCTCATGTCAGAACTAGTGTTTCATCAGTTCACCAAAGGAAGGAGATTCTAATCCCTCTTGGTTTCTCTGCAAAGTGCAGCCATTCCACAGGGACGCGTGCATTGCTGAGGTCAGGCGTTCTTATCAACGTTGGCAAAGATACGCATGGCAGGGGAGGTTGTGTCCACAGGCTGTATGCTTAGAGTAGGACTATGGCTTGCAAAGCTTAACAGACTAATATTTATTGAGCACCCAACAAATTCCAAGCATGGGGTGAGGTGGTGAGTGATGGAGACCGGAACAGACCCATATGTTGTTTTTAAAGAGCTTAAAGTGATCATTGAGTGTAGAGGGGAGGATGAGTGTACGTGACTATGATGTGTATCTCAAAGGTAGACCTATTTGATAACAAAATATAACATAATTGGTCTTAATTGTTGCCTCTGCAAGATAGATGCAAACAGAGAAGCTCCAAGTGCCATGGACTTCCAAGTGGGTAGATTACATGCAGTGGAGGGATCCAGGAAAGACTGTGGAGGTGGCATCAGAGACAGGCCAAGGGGAAGGTTTTGGCTAAGATAATGGTGGTGGAGAGACTTGCTGGGTAGAGGAATCATCGAGAATAGATTCAGAAGCGATCTTTGGGGCATGTTTAGGGAACACTGAGAACAGTTCAGTGCGGCTGTAACTTAGGGCTTGTGAAAGAGGAATTTTAAATCAGGAAGCTAAGTGAGGATCATCTCCTGGCAGCTCTCCTTGCCTTTGAAGGTTTCTGAGTAGAGAAATGACATAATGCCAGTGACCAGCATATGTTCCCCAAGCAGGGGAACATCACCCAGAGATGACTTTCCTTTCCAGAAGATTAAAGTTACAGACAGTGGGCCCATGGGACGTCTAATAGAAGGCCTTTCCAATCTGGTTTTGTCTACTCGTTTTCTTTCCTGTGTTCTGAGGCTTTCAAAGACTCCAGATCGTCTCCTTCCCCCGACTGACTTTTAAAAATAAATGACTCATCCTTCAAACCTGTCAAGGGATTTGCCTCTCTTGTCTCTCAAAGAGAGGAGGCACAGAAAGGATGTCCTAAGTCTGAATATCAGTGATTTGGCAAGCATCAGAACATGAGTGTATTTTCCAGAGCCTCGAAGGCTCCCTTGCTTGGCTGTAAGTTGGCTTTTGGGGAGTTGTCTCTTTTTGCACAATCTGCACTGTGAGATGGGACATCTAAGGTGGGCATCTTCAACCAGGTTCCTCCAAAGGGAAGAGGTTGGTAAAGCAAGGTCATTAGGGTTCAAATAACTGAGAGACTCTTAACTTTATGCACCTCCTGGGACAACTTGAACTCGGTTGGCTGGTTGCCTCCCACTATAGGACGAGTGAGGAGGTCGATTGAGGGAAGACGAGAATGGGGAGGAAGGTGATGGACTGGAATGGGAGTAGCAGGTCGAGGCCATCAGACAGATGGGGCAGGACATCAGTGTGGGACACAGCTGCCCAGGTGCCTGACCTTGACAACCCCCCCACAGGCTAGATAGGAGGTGGTCTCCTTTCATGGAGAAGTCAAGAGACTCCACAAGGTTTGGTCAACTGCCCAGGGCCACACAGCTGCTTGAGCAGGTACCAGATGGTAACTGGGGCTTCTGCTGTAGGAAAGCCAGGAGGAAGAGGGAGGGAGGATGGGTGCAAGGCTGGGCCTCCTCCTGGCCTGAGCCCCCTGGGCAGGGAGGTCTCCCCAGGCCTGCAAAGAGGCCCAGGAAGTCAGCAGAGTGGAGGCCATGCAGGAGCCCTAGCAGCGTGGTCTGGTCACAAACACGGCGCCTCTGTGAAAATCCAAGGACCATCTGGAGAAGTGGACCCAATGAGAGAAGTTAGGGCAGGGTGGAGATACTTTAGGAGTCCAAAGGTAAGACCTGGGAGTGGACGGTGGTGGTGGCTGCACAACCACATGAATGTTCTGGATGCCACTGACCCTGCATACATTAAAAAGGGTGAAAATGGTGCATTTTACGTTCTCTTTTTTTCTATTGTGGTAAAACAATCATTAAAAAAAATAATAAAGCCTGACTTTTCTGCTGGACAGGTGAAGTCTGTCAGCAGGTGGGGCTTTGGGGCTTCCAGTCCAGTGAGTGGCCGTTTTGGGGTGAATGGGGGTCCCTGCCTACACTGGGCTGCCCTCCCATGGCCTAGGGATGGTGTCGCGGTGTGGCAGTGGCTCTGGCCACAGAGGATGTACAAGGTTCATGAGTCAGAAGGTCACCTTTCTCAGGGGCCAGAGTGGAATTCCACGTTCATTAACTGAGTTCTTGAAATCTGGGGCTGACCTCCTTCTTCACTCAAGCTGCCGTCCTAATTCGTTTTAAATTGAATATCCAGACTGTTCACAAGCAGGATTATGGACGTGGAGGGAAGGCAGCCTTCTGGAAGGGTGGTTTCAAGTTTTATTTTTTGGCAATTAGAACCACCGTATCCCAGGCAAGTATCATATGGAGTTTGTCTTCATGGGAGCAGCCGGGGAGGTGATGGTTGTGCAAGAAGAGTGTGCCCTTTTGGGGGTGCTGTCGAGGGTCAGGGAAAGCCGAGACGGGAAAGCTAAGCTCCCTAGAAACTCCACTTGAGCTTCCAGGCTTGCAAATAAATCATCTTTTTTGAAAGCCTTAGTAGTTTATCAGAGAGCTCCAGAGCATGCCTTTTAAGACAGATGGTCTGATTTCAAGTTCAAGCTCGATCACATACCGTGGGGCCCTATGCAGGTTTCTTCAGCTCTCTGAGTATTTTTGTAATCTCTATAATGGAAATAGTGCAACGTACTATATGGGCTGAATGTCAGAATTTAGTAAGAGAATGTATCCAAGACACCCAGTACAGTGCCTGGCACATAGTAAATGCTCAATAAATGGCAGTTACTGTTATTCTGTAATTCCAGAATATAGTGAAGATGAAGTCCCAAGTCTGGGATCTTAGTGCCTTGGGTAAGTAACTATCTCCTCCCCAGGAACCCCCTCCAAGAGCCATTAACCAGCTCTGATCAGTCATTTTTTTATAATAAAATTATTTTTTATTGGTGTTCAATTTACCAAAATACAGAATAACACCCAGTGCTCATCCCGTCAAGTGCCCCCCTCAGTGCCCGTCACCCATTCACCCCCACCCCCCACTCTCCTCCCCTTCCACCACCCCTAGTTCATTTCCCAGAGTTAGGAGTCTTTATATTCTGTCTCCCTTTCTGATATTTCCCACACAATTCTTCTCCCTTCCCTTATATTCCCTTTCACTATTATTTATATTCCCCAAATGAACGAGAACATACAATGTTTGTCCTTCTCCGATTGACTTACTTCACTCAGCATAATACCCTCCAGTTCCATCCACATTGAAGCAAATGGTGGGTATTTGTCATTTCTAATGGCTGAGGAATATTCCATTGTATACATAAACCACATCTTCTTTATCTGATCAGTCATTGATGGACGGGGACAGTTAGCGCCTTCATGACAGTTGGAACGCCTAGACTGCACTTGTGTGAGGCTCTGAGTCACTGCCAGTCCCTGGGCAAGCCCTCCTCTTTGCTGAGCATGGTTTTCTTACCTCAAATGGTAGTCTTTGTGACTCCTGCAGGGTGAGGACTTCTTCATAGCTGAGGGTCCACCTCTACTGTGGAGTATTAATGCCCTGGGTGCTTGCTGGGGCTGTGCTGGGCACCCACAGAAGGAACTATGTGGTGCTATGGCACCAGGGCATATGTGAGAGAAATGCAACCTAAGTGCTGATAATCCCTTCAAACAATATGACCTGTAAATATTTAATACTTTTTAAAAAATATTTATTTGAGAGAGAGAGAGAGAGAGAGAGAGAGAGAGAGAGAACATGAGCAGGGAGGAGAGGGAGAAGCAGGCTCTCCACTGGGCAGGGAGCCTGCTACAGGGCTCAATCCCTGGATCCCAGGGTCATGACCTGAGCCAAAGGCAGATGCTTAACTGACCAAGCCACCAGGTGCACCTCATTAATAATTTCTAATTGCCCATGTGAAACAGTTTGAATACATTATCTGTATAAAAGATGTTACAAATAAAAGCACAGATTCCTTTACACACTCAGACCCAAGCTTCTCACAAAAGCAACCATGCTAATGGTAAAGATCCTTCTAGATTTCTGAACAGGGCTTTATATGCAGATATTTGGACCTTAGAAATAATTTTGTGGGCTCTCCCCTCCCATAAATGGTATCCTACAACATGAATGGTTCTAAAACCTGATGGTTTTTTGATAACCTGGTAATATATGTTGGAGCTCTGTCCCCATTCGTATTTTAATTTCCTGTAGTATTTCATAGGGTGGATGAGTTATAGTTTATTTAGCTGTTCCTTTACAAATTGATGAGCATGAAAGTTGTTCCCAATTTTCCAATCTTATAAAGAGTTCTGCAGTGACCATTCTTGTTTGTGTCATTAGGAACAGCTGTGCATATTTTTCTAACTAGGGAATAAGAAGAGGGGATAATGCAAATTTTATAGGTTAAATCAGTATGAAACATAAAATTTCCTGCTTTATTCCCTCAATAGGAACAAGATATAGAATCAAGAATGTATTTAAAGAAAAATAGGGAAATTTATCAGGAAAAGAATATGCCTGAAACTAATTTTTATTATTAAAAAATTTTTAAATTTAAATTTATTTAATCAACATGTATTATTAGTTTCAGAGGTAGAGTTTAGTGATTCATCCATTGTATTAAAACACCCAGTGTCATTACATCAAGTACCTTCCTAATGCCCATCACCCAGTTACCCCATCCCTCACCCACCTCCCCTCCAGCAACATACCACCTCATACCAATCAGAATGGCTAAACTTGGAACTGATTTTTGAAGTTATGTGATAATTAAATATTAGTCCAGTGTTTGATCTATTCAAAATATGTATAGAGCTGCACAGACATTTTAAAGTTATTCTAGCATCCTTCTGATTTAAAAAATTTGGCTCCTAAATTTATATAGTCACATCACATATACTCACATAAGTTCTAAGTAATTTTAGGAAATACATATAAAAATTAAAACTTAAACGAGCACAGTGCTTTTATTTATTTATTTATTTTAATAAATTTTTATTGGTGTTCAATTTGCCAACATATAAAATAACACCCAGTGCTCATCCCGTCAAGTGCCCCCCTAGGTGCCCGTCACCCAGTCACCCGCCCCCCCCGCCCACCTCCCTTTCCACTACCCCTTGTTCATCTCCCAGAGTTAGGAGTCTCTCATGTTCTGTCTCCCTTTCTGATATTTCCCACTCATTTTTTCTCCTTTCCCCTTTATTCCCTTTCACTATTTTTTATATTCCCCAAATGAATGAGACCATATAATGTTTGTCCTTCTCCGATTGACTTACTTCACTCAGCATAATACCCTCCAGTTCCATCCACGTTGAAGCAAATGGTGGGTATTTGTCATTTCTAATACCTGAGGAATATTCCATTGTATACATAGACCACAGCTTCTTTATCCATTCATCTTTCAATGGACACCGATGCTCCTTCCACAGTTTGGCTATTGCAGACATTGCTGCTATAAACATCGGGGTGCAGGTGTCCCGGCGTTTCATTGCATCTCTATCTTTGGGGTAAATCCCCAGCAGTGCAATTGCTGGGTCGTAGGGCAGGTATATTTTGAACTCTTTGAGGAACCTCCACACAGTTTTCCAGAGTGGCTGCACCAGTTCACATTCCCACCAACAGTGCAAGAGGGTTCCCCTTTCTCCACATCCTCTCCAACATTTGTGGTTTCCTGCCTTGTTAATTTTCCCCATTCTCACTGGTATGATGTGGTATCTCATTGTGGTTTTGATTTGTATTTCCCTGATGGCAAGTGATGCAGAGCATTTTCTCATGAGCTTGTTGGCCATGTCTATGTCTTCCTCTGTGAGATTTCTCTTCATGTCTTTTGCCCATTTCAGGATTGGATTGTTTCTTTGGTGTTGAGTTTAAGAAGTTCTTTTTTTTTTAATTTTTTTTTATTTTTTATTTATGATAGGCACACAGTGAGAGAGAGAGAGAGAGGCAGAGACACAGGCAGAGGGAGAAGCAGGCTCCATGCACCGGGAGCCCGATGTGGGATTCGATCCCGGGTCTCCAGGATCACGCCCTGGGCCAAAGGCAGGCGCTAAACCGCTGCGCCACCCAGGGATCCCAAGAAGTTCTTTATAGATCTTGGATACTAGCCCTTTATCTGATACGTCATTTGCAAATATCTTCTCCCATTCTGTAGGTTGTCTTTTAGTTTTGTTGACTGTTTCTTTTGCTGTGCAAAAGCTTCTTATCTTGATGAAGTCCCAGTAGTTCATTTTTGCTTTTGTTTCTCTTGCCTTCATGGATGTATCTTGCAAGAAGTTACTGTGGCCAAGTTCAAAAAGGGTGTTGCCTGTGTTCTCCTCTAGGATTTTGATGGAATCTTGTCTCACATTTAAATCTTTCATCCATTTTGAGTTTATCTTTGGAGCACAGTGCTTTTAGAAAACAATTTGGCAATATAAAGCAAAATTCTTAGAAATGTTTATTTACTTTGAGTCTAATAATCTAATAATTTCACTTCCAAACATCAACCTAAAAGAAATAATCCTGATAAAGAAAAATGTGGTGTTATTCTCTTTAACCTTATTTAAAATAGTACAGCATTAGGCAATGCGTATGCCCAAGAAAAGGAGTATGGATGAATAAGTTAAAGAATAACTTTATTTAAAAAGTTAATGGAGAGGTGCCTGTGTGGCTCAGTTGGTTAAGCATCTGACTCTTGATTTTGGCTCAGGTCATGATCTCAGGGTCATGAGATCAGCTCCGCATTGGGCTCCACACTGGGTGTGGAACCAGCTAAGATTCTCTCTTTCCCCCTCTGCCCCTCCCCTGGCTTGCACACGAGGGTACTTGCACTCTGTCTCTCAGATAAAAACTTATAACAAGTGATAAAGGTTAATGGAATAATGATCTTCTTAGATTGTAATTTTTTAATGAAATATAAATTTACAAAACAAAACTCAAAATTTAAAATATACCAAGTTTATAACTATGTCTAAAAAATTATACCAATGTAAAAGAAAATTGTCTTTGAGGATGACTTTTTATTTTTTTCTGTTTTCCAGTAGTTCCAATTTTTAAGCAAATTAGCATATAATAGTTTTAGAACTCATTATTTGAGTCAACAGTTACTCTTTTGGACACTTACTGTGTGCCAGGCACTGTATTAGGCACCAGTGCTATAGTAGTAAAAATGAGAGACTGGGTCCTTTTTTTTTTTTTTTTTTTACAGTGTCTTGTAAGAAAGACACAATTAACCACAGACTTGATAGTGCTGCTTGGGGCCCGGGCAGGGTGCTGAGATAGGCGTTTGGGGAGGCCACACACACACACGGGGTGGTAAGGATAGACATCTGAGGAGGTGACACAGGAACCAGAATGCTGCACAGGAGCTCATCATGCAGGGTCATGGAACAGCATTCCAGAAACATGGAACGGCAAATGGTTGAAGAGGTGGCCAGGAATAGCTTGCATTGTTTATATAATGGAATCATAATACAGGCATATTTAAAATTCTCCTCGTAGCTAATATCCAGTTTTCATTTGTCACAGAGTCTGGCCGTAACCATGCACTGGATAGAATTTTGTAATGTCATGCCTTTCACATGTAAATTTAGC
Organism: Canis lupus dingo; assembly: GCF_003254725.2. Lineage (NCBI taxonomy): Eukaryota > Metazoa > Chordata > Mammalia > Carnivora > Canidae > Canis > Canis lupus. The sequence goes on from NC_064244.1 coordinate 22,110,769, forward strand.
CTGGACCATGTTATTGAAACTTTCAAGCTCACAAGGGCTTGTGCCAGATATCACACCAGAAAGGACAGCCCTTGGAAGTTGGCAGAAACCCATCGCTGTGCTTCAGTATCCATTTGGCATCTATTCTTTAAAGGTTTTCCAATAATATTTTTACCTAATATTAACTGTGAATTGATTCTGGGACATGAGCTGATTGAGCCTGGCAATATGTAGGGATGATAGTTGACAGTTAGTGGCTTTAAGGCTTACTAACTACCTTTATGTATATTCTCACCAAGATTATCAATGTCTCTACTTGACAATATAAAAAATAGTGAAAGGGAATAAAGGGGAAAGGAGAAAAAATGAGTGGGAAATATCAGAAAGGGAGACAGAACATGAAAGACTCCTAACTGTGGGAAATGAACTAGGGGTGGTGGGAGGGGAGGTGGGTGGGGGTGACTGGGTGATGGGCACTGAGGGGGGCACTTGACGGGATGAGCTCTGGGTGTTTATTTTATATGTTGGCAAATTGAACACCAATAAAAAAATAAATTTATATATATAAAAAAGAAGGAAACCATCTACATAGGCAGCATGGCAAAGCCAGATTTGAAGCAAGATCCCACCAAATCCCACCCCCAGCTCTTTCTACTCAAAGAAGAGACAGCTCCAAGGGCCACCTGTCTTGATTCAGTAGCAGAAAAACCTGTTTCTGGCTTTGATAAACAGACTTTATGCTGAGTCAGGCCCTGGATGTGGCCACGTGGACAAGTCATCGGTCGCTGAGAAGTAGCACACTCACAGCTCGTAAATCTCCATCCTATTCCCCAGAAGGGCTGGTGGCAGGAGCTCTTTGGGGTTTTCAGCCAGTGAGGATGCCAGGAAAACATACTAGCCATTGGGAGGTAAAGTAGAGTCTGGTCCTTAGCTGCCCTTGTCAGGGAAAGAGCTTAGAGACTGGACCCCAAGTACTCAGAACTCAAGACCTTGAAAGACCTCAGTGAAACGAGCATCAGATCAGAGGGGAGTCAGGCCATTGGTGCTGCTAGCAGGCTGGCTCTGGGTTCTCCTCCTCAATAGGCTGCTGGGGCCATGGCCCAGCCCTCTTACTCTCCAAATCCTCCAAAGCATGTACTGAGATCAGAGGGGGACTGTCTTTAGATCACCCTGGATCAAGTTCGGAGGCCCACAGGGTAAGGTGGAAGCTTTGACTTGGTTAATGACCTACTGTTCCCTTGGGCAACAGCAGGGACCAGAGGCATGGAGATTAAGTGGGCCAATATACCTTACTCAGTGAGGGTCAGCATACCCAGTGCATACCAGAAATGAACTTGGCCCCCTACCCCCCAGTGGCAGCACATCTGTCATCTGCTGGGTTTGGGGGAGAGGTTGCATTATCAGGCCCTTTCCTTTCCTCTCCATGAGTCTGCAGGTGCCACAGAGGCTGAGCGCATACACATCAGAAGGCGGGTGGCCAGATATTTGCAAAAACCTGAGATTCTAGTGACCACAAACAGCACCCTGTCTCTCCCAAGGGAACTCCGGCATCAGCGAGTCCGTAGTGGGCCTATTTTGCCTGGGAGTCTTTTCCACTGCACCTTGAAAAGTGCGTAGCATTTGCTGAGAACTGCTTAGCAGCTCCCTTACCTGGGGATCTGTGATTTCACTTTTTTCTTTTTTTCCCCTTGGTAGTTCTCAAAAAGCATTGGCAGTTAGAATCAGTATTCCGTGGTCTGGCATTCTTCTTTATATCCTAGACAATGGAAAATGATATTTGCAAAACTCTCTGGAGGGATGCAGATTCACCCCCAAGAAGCTTAGAACCTAGATTGAAATGTCACATAATGGGACACGTTCAGTTTTTCCATCGTTGAGGTCCACTTGCATACAATTGTGTAATATTTATTGAGAAAGAACAGTGGGGATTTAATGAGGAAATCTATTCATTTTATGTATGAGTGGTAATAAAAATGTCTTCAAAATTAAACTTTAGAAGTTACTGAACTCCTTAGCTCAGGCCATTTTCAACCATATGAAAGGATTTTTGTAGTTGACATTGAACAAAAGTTCTCTGGAGAAAAATGCTGCAAGCTGCAGTGGACCGGCTGGCGGCTCTGGGCACCTCCCTGGCCAAGAGGATCAAAGTATCCACACACTTGTGGTCTGTTCTTGCTGCCTGTTGGTGGGCTATGCCATTGTCAGCTGAGATTTGGGGTAAAACAGAGTTATAAGAGGTTTATTTAATGTAGGACCAGTGTGCAAGGCTGATATGTTAATGAGTATTACATCAAAGAGAGAGATCTCATATGCAGCATTTTTGAACTTTATTTAGGAAAAAAAATCCTTTTTTGTCCCCATGCAAGCATCTCCTGAGATGAGAAGCTCTTTGTAAGCCTCACTTGGGGCAACGCTTCGTAGTGAATTTATCTCAAGATAGAACTTTACTTCTCTGTAACTGAACTTAACAAATGACCTTACCCCTTCATGATGGCAGCCAGAGACCCAAGACAGCACGGATGTTCCTCGTTTTAATTGTGGTCAGTTGAGGATTAAAGCCTTGGCTCTCTAAGACCCTCTGCCCCTCCTCTCCCCACCCACCGATTGCTGCTCCCTGGAGCCAGCTTCTGAAATAGGATCCCTTCTCCTGCGTTAACCTGGGTGTCCTCTAGCTCAACATCCCTCCTTAAAAGTCACTGCCTTTCCTCCTTCTGGTTCTGCAACTTTTGTGGGATTTGGTATGGGGATATAGGAAACAACCTGGCCAGCTGGGTGTATATGGAGAGTATCAGAAAAGGGAAATGCATTAATTTCAGCAGTCCTGAAAGTCAGTTCCTGGTTGTCCCAGAATCGATAGTCAAAACCAACTTTCTTCTTCACTCAGGACTTCAGAGAGATCATGGTGAACTCAGCACCCACTTTCAAAAGCTAGTTTTTGCTTCTGTTACTCATTTATAAGTCATTGAATTTGTTTCTATTTCAATCTGCATCCCTTCTTTTATGAAGTGCTTGCTGTGTACGAGGGTGCTGGCTACAAAGACGAAAAGCTTAGAACCACTGTCATTGAGGGGTTCATGGAATTAGGAGGAAACTGGACTTTCCGAAGGGGCACAATGTGATACACTTGACCATGGAATCAGGAAATGGTGACAGCGCTCTGCCTGGAGGAATCAGGGAAGGCTTCACGGAGGAGATGACTTTTAAACTGAGACTTGGAGAAGCAGAATTCTATCGGTAGGATAAAAGTGTGACGAGTGGGTTGGTGGAGATCTTTCCATGCAGGGGAAACTACATGTGCAAAGGCATATCTATGGGAGAGAGCCCAGGGTGGCTAGGAAGCAAGTACTTTGGTTAGGAAAGCTCATGTGTAGGTGAATAATAATAATAGAAGAACTCCATTTATTGTTCACTTTATACTATGTCAAATGTGTAACACATATTACCTGATTTTACCTTTGTAGTAAGTCTGTGGTGGAGGCACTCTTATCCCATGTTCCTGCTCAAAAATACTAGCCACCGCCCACTTGCCTGGGCAGAGTGGTGGGAGGGAGGGGAGAGGAGAAGAGAGGCAGGTGGAGAGGGACCCTCAGCCTGGCTGCCCAGTGGCAGAGCAGTCCTCCTCCAGCTCCCTTCCCAGACCCCACTTGCCTGTCCTCATTCCCTCACCTTCCAACTGCAGCCTGTCTGGGGCATTTGCTTTCCCATCTGTTGGGCTCCTGGCACAGGGAGGCTTCTCTTTGGACTCTGGGTGGAGCAAAGAACCGGACGCCAAGTCAAATACAGTCATAGGAATCTCAGGTTGTTTCTCCAGAGAGTCCTCAGAAGAACTGCCTTGTTGTCGTTTCCGTGGCTTGGGAGTATTTTTCGGTAGCTCTGGGCATCATCCAGCCTGTTGGTGCTGAATCATTCAGGAAACCATTCTACATGGATTTGCCACTGCTGCCCACTTCCTCACACATCTCAGGGGTTTAAAGCAATAATGGAACAAAGACCAGAGCAGAGAGACCTTGGAGAATCCGCTGAGGCTTACCAAAACCCCCCGAGGGTTCCTGAATCACCCAGAGAATGAAGGAATCCCCTGCCCTTGACTGGGTCAGAAAACACAGCACAATGGAAACTTCTAGAACTGGGAGACAAATGGCATGACCATCTGATCCCCTAATCTCCATACTGATCATTAATGTTCCTGAGCAGTGCACATTTGTGGGTTCTAGAGAGCGTATCTTTCCAGGGTCGCTGGGGAAGCATTTTGGGAACAGTTGGCTCCTCGTTTTGCCAAGAGCTGTTTTGTTAATTTCCGTCTGGAGGTTTGAGATTGGCAGCAGTCCAGTAGATGGAGTGAAAAGGGATTGTTGCGAGCCTGGGGTAGTCATCGCAAATCAGTGTTGGGAAAGTAGTGTGAGAAGGGTGAGGTGTGAGCAGTGAGGATCTTGGGGAACTTGGATACCTGGTGTTTTTCCTATCCCTTTGCTCTTCATTCTTCGGTTGCCCAGTTTCCCCTCCAAACCCATGCAGTTGTCAGCTGTTGTCTTTGCATCTCCATTTGCTTGGGGCCTCTCTGGAAGTTAAGGCTTAGGAACTTTTCCTGCAAAGGAAAATAATAAATATTTTAGGCCTTTTGGACCATACAGTCTGTGTCACAACTACTCAGCCCTGTTGCTGTGGCCCAGAAGTAGCTGCAGACAATATGTAAACAAACGAGCATGGCTGTGTTCCAATAAAACTTTATTCTCAAAAGTAGGCAGGGGGCCTGATTTGGTCCACTGGCTGTAGTTGGCTGATCCCTGGTCGAGATTTTCATTTTTTTTTCTCTCTCTCTTTTTTTTTTTTCATTCTTTTTTGAATCCTAAGAAGAGGAACAAAGTGTTAAAAAGGCAAGCTGTCGGTTTGTGTTGTTTCTTTTGGACTTGACTTTCTTCATTTTTAACATTTCAGAAAGTACACTTTGTCTTGTCTTTATAGGTGGTTATTTAAATTGAAAGCAGCTGTGGAAGGCAACAATCTTCTCTGAGTATTTGGTATGTCTGCTTGCCATGAAATAGTAATTTTTAATGCACTGTCTTTTTGTTTAGCTAGATACAGAGTTTATTGGTATATTACAGAATAATTCAGTACAAGTTTACACCGTATGGTGCCAAGCATGAATAATAAATGCTTCTTGCTGGAATGAGTGCATATACAGAAGCTGAAACTGTTTAGAAATAAATTTAGAAATCATTTAGAAGTGATCTGATGGCTTATGGATTCTCTATGGTGATTCTGTGTGGTCAGTCTGGATGGTAACATGGATACAGTTCCTTAATCTTTCATGTTTTTGTGAAACTTTCCCATAGCAGAGGGAAAGCAGAGAATACCTAGAAAGGTTTTAAGTAGAGGCACTCTACCAGTGAGAAACTCTCCGGGTTTGTCCTGTCATTGGAGACAGGTGACAACCCAAAAGACCGCGCTAAGATCACTCAGCCTCAGAGATGCCGGAAGGCCCATTTTGGCAACCTTCCCTGTCAGCCTCGGGTCCTAAGGATAGAGGAGGGTTAGCAACTAGTGAGCAGTCTTGCAGTTCATGGTAGCTAGGCACAACCACCTGACTCACCCTTCCCCAGCTCCCACTGAAATGCTCAATGGGAGTGCACAAAAATGAATGTCCCAGAAACTAGTTATGACAAAATGCCAAAGGGAAACAATTAGAACTGACGGCATGATTCCAGTGGCTTGATCTAAGTCTAAGGTGGCATGATCCCCACTATGTTTAAATATTTGTCTACACCCACAGAAACAATCCTAGGAAGAAATACACTGAAATGTCAACAGTGGCTATCTTTGTATAGTAGAATGACAGATGATTTTGCCTTTTTTTTTTTTTTTTGGTCACATAGTTTAAAAAAGTTTCTCTAGAATAAACATCTGTTTACTTTTATAATTCAAAAGATGTTATTTTGAAAAGATGAAGAAGAGGTGTCTTAGTCTACCTTTGGTCTTGCTGAGAATGAGAGCATAGGCTCCCTTATGATGATCTGCTCATTGACCCTGAAGCAGGCACTCGAATGGTCACATAAAGTTTTCCAGAGAAAGACATCCCTGCCATAGGCTAATGCTAGGGGTGCTCAGACATCTGCTGGGCAAGGGCTTTCTCCTCCTCAGCCAATCAGCACTAGTGATTAGGAATCTATTGTTTTGGGGTCACCTAATAGGATCATTTGTTTCTCTTTGGTTCTTCTTCAAAGGAAATGTACCCAATTCAGCTTGACTTGTTCTTCCCCTCCTCAGTGTACCAAAAACTACTACAATGCAAAGTGGGCAAATGACGTATTTTTATACATTTTTTAAAAGCAGATTTATAAAGAAATTAATTTCATTTGGAAGGCATCCCAGAGAAAGGACAATTTCTTAAACACATGTATTTGAAAGCATAGCTCTTGTGCAGAAATTGTTGCTTCTTCATGAGGCTATGGGCAAGATTCAGGCGGCTTCCTTGTTTTATAGGGTTAGCCTCTATTGTTAGGGTGGAGAGTCTCTCTACTTGCAGGCATTAGCTCACTTTCCACACACATACACACACAAACACACACACACACACACACACAGAGAGAGAGAGAGAGAGAGAGAGAGAGAGAGAGAGAGAGAGAGAGAGACCTTCTGCTTGGGAAGGGATCCTGGGTCACAGCCTGGATTGGTGACATTGGACAAATTACCAAGAGCCCTTCTGTGTCTTTCTGCATGAACTCAAACCCTATCCAGATCAAGGAGAGGCTATGGGGATCAAGAATGACCTATTCACTAAGGAACTCCAGTCATCCTGTCCATCCCATCTTAGCTCCCCCTGTCACACACTTCCAGGTGACCCCTTTGTTCCATCTGGTTTCTTCAGCCCATTTTCAAAGTGGTCTTCCTCTTGCTCTGATTTCCTAGAGTAGAGAACACTTGGCCTTGGAGAATGTTGATGTCTTAGCAGTGATCACTAAAGTTCTGCCAAGAGGATGGATCTTGTTGTGTTCGACTAGGTCTGCTTTTATTTATTGTTTTAATAATGCGGCTTTTGAAGAATGTCATAAAATAGAACTTAACCTTCTGTTTGTTATGTTCCAACACAATATTGGATTCTGTCCTTCTAAAATTTGAACAAACATGTTAAAACCCAGTTTTAATAGAATTTGCTTGGACTCCTTGATCCTGTTCTTGGTTGAAGAATCTGCTGTACCTTCTAGAAAGGGCATGATTTAATGAGAGAGTGGATATTAAGTGCTTAGCCTGGTATGTAGCCATAGGAAGCCCTCAGTAAGTGTGGTAATGTCTGGTCCTATACAACATAAATAAGGAGTTCTCTGATGTCACCTGTGCCCAACTTCTTTTCTCTTTAGGGGGCTCATTTTGGCCAGAAGAGGTCACCATTGAATGGGTTGGTCTCCCCTTCACTAACAATGGCAGCTCCAGGGGACCAAAGCCTTTTATTAAATGACAGGTACCTTTGGAACGCTTAACTAGATTCAGATATTTCGGGATATGCCTAAAAAGGCCAGTGAAACGAGGCTACAAAGGCAAAGGTGAAGGTAGCCTTGAGTTTGTCATGTGACCAGCGTGGTGACATTATTGCCAGTGCTGTGTGAATACCCAGAGAGTGCTATGCAGACGTTATATACACTCAGAGGACCTGTGGAAAGTAGCAAGGAGATGGAATATGGAACGGTTATAGGATTGCCAGATGCAGCTGGGTGAGACCAACTCTCCAGGAGGATGGGAAAACATTGCAGTGGCCCAGAGATGAGGGGAAAAAAAACAAAAACCAAACCAAACCAAAAGACAACCAGGAGCATAAAGAACGTGAATAGAAGAATGAGAAGTAAGACTGGAGATGTTGGCTGAGCCCAATCACAGAGGTTAAAGGTTTTAAGAGACTGAACCTTATCTCAAATTAATGGCTAACATCTAGTGAACATTTCCTCCATACCAGGGGGTCTTAGTTTATTGGGAATGCCATAATAAAATTCCATAGACTGGGTGCCTTATAAATAACAGAAATCTATGTCTCTCTGTTCTGGAGGCTGGAAGTCTGTGGTCAAGGTGCCAGTGCGGTCAGGTGAAGAGCCTCTTCCAGGTCACAGATTTCTAGTCATATGCTCACATGACAAGAGGGGTCAAGGGAGCTTTCAGGCCACTTTTTATAAGGACATCATTCCCGTTCATGAGGGTTCTACTGCCAAGACCTAACCAGTCCCCAAGGCCCCACCTTGCAGTAGTGTCGCATTGGATACTAGATTTTCAATATAGGAATTTTGGAGGGGATACAAAACCTTCAAACCATAGCATGCAGTATGGGGTCTAAGCACCTTACAGGTGAACTCATTAAATCCTTGAAACAACCCTATGAGCTGGGTACCACGACGATCACACTGTACACATGGGGAAAATATGTAAGTATGGCAGGTCAGGTTCCCCGGCAAGCAGACTCTGAGCTGAGAGTAGTATATAGGAAGGTTTTGCTTTGTTTTGTTCTGTTTTGGGGTTTTGGGGTTTTTTTAGAGAAGATTTTTTTAGATTGCTTCTGGGGAAGGGATGGGAAGGAAAGGGAAGAGCAGAATTTGGCCACAGAAGCTGGACTGCAATGTAGTCTCAGCAAAGGTTCCTGTCCTACCCCGTGGAGTGCTCTGAGGTGGAGTTCCCTTCAGACATATTCCAAGTTGGAATGAGGGTCCTGGCTTTGATTCCCTTGTGTCAACCAGTCATTGATGTGAGTTCCCAGGAAGGAGGTGTGACCTCAGGTGTGGTGGCTCTCTTAAGGCAGGGGCAGTTTCTGGAGAGATTGCTTGGGGGGACTGTAGGCCAGCAGAGTCTGGCCGGTGTAGCACAGATCCTACCATCTTGAGTTAAGAAGCTTGCTCAAGGTCACCCCACTCATCAGTGGAAGAAGCAGGACTTGAAACCAAAGCAGCCTGGCCTCAGAGGCTGGCCGTTTCACCATTGCACTATACTGCAGTGTATACAGTGGGGCTCGATGGAGATTTCTAAGCAGAGGTACATTGCAGCTCAAGCCTTACTTTGGCAGTGAAAGTCTTGATGGTGACATGTGGAGTAGATAGAGCAATTTGGAGGTGAGGGTTTTTTCCCCCCACAATAAAAGGAATACTAACATAGAGTGCAAAATTCTGGAAGTATGAAGGAGTACACAGTGAAAATCTCCTCCTCACCCCTGTCCTCTTGCTCCCTGGCCACAGCCATCCTTACCAGTTCTTTCTTTCTTTTTTTTTTTTTCGTCCTTACCAGTTTCTTACATCTTCTCCCAGACACAGCGTATGCATACTTCGGTATAGATAGAGATGGATACCATATTTTTATGCTCTTGTATTACATGATGCACACTATTCTGTGCTTTAGTTTTATATTAAGAACATAACTTTGATATCACTGTAGTTCCAATCATCTGCTGCTGCCTTTTTCTTTTAGATGGCAGAGGTTTCCATTGTGTGGATTACTATAATTTATTGAACCAACCTCTTTTGATTGGCATTTTTAGATTGCTTTCAATTTTCTCTCCCCGCCCCCCAGTTTTACTGAGCTATAATTGGCATCTGACATTATGTAAGTTTAAGGTGTGCAGTGTGTTGATTTGACACCTTTATATGTTGCAAAGCGATTACCACCTGAGCGTTAGATAACCCTTCCATCCTGTCACCTAACTACCCCTTCTCTTTTGTGGTGAGGTCATTTAAGATCTACCCTCTTAGCAACTTTCAAGCATCTAACACAGTATCATTAACTAAAATTACCGTCTTTACATTAGATTTCTATAACTTGTCATCTAAAACTGGAAGCTTATAACTTTTGACAACACCTCCCCATTTCCCCCAACCTCCCAGCCCCTGGTAATCACTATTCTATTCTGTTTCTCAGTTTAGCTTTTTAATATTCTGCATATAAGTTAAATCATACAGTACATGTCTTTCTTTGACTTATTTCACTCAGAATAATGTTTTCAAGGTCAATCCATATTGTCATAAATTTCTGGATTTACTTTCTCACAGCAGGAATAATAATCCATTGTATATATGTCACATCTTCTTTATCTATTCATCCTTGTAAGGACACTTAGGTAGTTTTCATATCTTGACTATTTGACTAATGGTGCAGTAAACATGTGAGTGAAGATACCTCTTCAAGATTCTTTTTTTATTTCTTTTCTATCTATACACAGAAGGGGAATTGCTGGGCCATATGGTGGTTCTATTTTTTAATTTTTTGAGTAATCTCTATACTGTTTTCCTGGTGGTTGTACAGATTTATATTCCCACTATAAGTGCACAAGGGTTCTCTTCTCTCCACATCCTCCTCAACATTTGTTATCTCTTGTCTTTTTGATAACTATTCTAACAGGTGTGAGGGGATATCTCATTGTGGTTTTGATCTGCATTTCCCTGATGAATAGTGATGATGAGCACCTTTTCATATACCTGTTGGACATTATGTATCTTCTTTGGAAAAATGTTCAGGTCCTCTGTCCATTTTTAAATCAAATTGTTTATCTTTTTGCTGTTGAGTTGTAGGAGTTCTTTATATAGTTTGCTTATTAACCCCTTATTGGATAAATTGCAAATATTTCTTCCTATTTCATAGGTTTGGATTTGCTTTTTTTTTAATTTATAAAAGTTTTAATTGAAATATGGTTTACATATAATATTTTCTTTTTTTTCTAAAGATTTTATTTATTTATTCATGAAAGACACACGGAGAGGCAGAGACATAGGCAGAGGGAGAAGCAGGCTCCCTTTGGGGAGCCTGATGTGGGACTCAATCCTAGGACCAGAGGATCACAACCTGACCTGAAGGCAGACACACAACCTCTGAGCAAACCAGGTTCCCTGGAAGTTTGTAACTCTTAATCCTCTGCCCATTTTGCCCATACCCCCACCACCTCCCCTTTGGCAACCACCAGTTCTCTATATTTATTCAAATCTTCTGCCCATTTTTAAGTTGGATTTATTTTTTTTTTTTGGTATTGAGTTGTAATAAGTTCTTTATATATTTTGGATATTAATCCCTTACCAGATAATATCATTTGCAAATATTTTCATCTATTTGGTATGGTAGATCACCTTTTTATCTTGTTCATGCTTTCCTTCACTGTGTAAAAGCTTTTTAGTTTGTTGTGATCACAATTGTTTTTCTGCTTTTATTTCTCTTGCCTGAGGAGACAGGTCCAGGAAAATATTGCCAAGGTACAAGAGATTACTGCCTATGCATTTAAAAAAAAGTTTTAAGGTTTCAGGTCTCACATTTAGGTCTTTAATTCATTTAGAGTTTTTCTTATGCACATAACTATCCAGTTTTTCTAGCACTATTTAATAAACAGACTGCTTTTTACCCAATTGTATATTCTTGTTTCTTTTGTCATAAATTAATAGACCATTATATGTGTGGGTTTATTTCTGGGCTCTCAATTCTGTTCTATTGATCTACTTGTCTATTTTTTGTGCCAGTACCATACTGTTTTGATTACTATGGCTTTGTAGTATATCTGAAAATCTGGTATTGTGAAACCTCCAGGTTTGTTCTTAAGATTCCTTTGCCTAGTTGCCTAGTTGTCTTCTCTGGAGTTCCCTACAAATTTTAGGATTTTTTTGTTCTACTTTTGTGAAAAAAACTATTTGTATCTTTTTTTTTTAATTTTTATTTATTTATTTATGATAGTCACAGAGAGAGAGAGAGAGAGAGAGAGAGAGAGAGAGAGGCAGAGACACAGGCAGAGGGAGAAGCAGGCTCCATGCACCGAGAGCCCGACGTGGGATTCGATCCCGGGTCTCCAGGATCGCACCCTGGGCCAAAGGCAGGCGCCAAACCGCTGCGCCACCCAGGGATCCCTATTTGTATCTTTTTAAAGGTTTATTTGAGAGGGAGGGAGAGAGACAGAGAGAAAGCCAGCCAGCCAGTGGGAGGGGCAAAGGGAGAGGAAGAGAGTCTCAAGTAAACTCTCTGCTGAGATCAGCCCTGAGATCATGACCTGAGCAGAAATCAACAGTCAGATGCCCAACTGACTGAGCCACCTAACTGCCCCGACACTATTTGTATTTTGATAGGGATTGCATTGAACCCGTAGATTGCTTTGGGTAGTATGGGCATTTTAATAATAATCTTCCAATCCATGAGTATGGTATCTCTATTTATTTGTGTCACTTTTGATTTCTTTTATCAGTGTCCTAGTTTTCAGAATAAAGGGCCCTTCATGTAATTGTCTAAATTTATTTCTAGGTATTTTATTTTCTTTGGTGCAGTTGTAAATGAGATTGTTTTATTTCCCTTTCTATTTCATTATTACTGTACCAGAAACAGCAAATTTTGTGTATTGATTTTGTATTCTGCAACTTTATAGATTTTTATAAGATCTAATCATTTTTTGGTGGAATTTTAAGGTTTTCTATGTATAGTATCATATCATCTGAAAATAGGGTTAAACACTTCTTCCTTACCAATTTGGATACTTTTCGTTTTTCTTGTCTGACTTCTATGGTTAGGATTTCTAGTACTATGTTGAATCAAAGTTCCGTACTATGTTCAGAGTGGACATCCTGGTCTTGTTCATGATCTTAAGGAAAAGCTTTCAACTCTTTGAGGAACCTCCACACAGTTTTCCAGAGTGGCTGCACCAGTTCACATTCCCACCAACAGTGTAAGAGGGTTCCCTTTTCTCCGCATCCTCTCCAACATTTGTGGTTTCCTGCCTTGTTAATTTTCCCCATTCTCACTGGTGTGAGGTGGGATCTCATTGTGGTTTTGATTTGTATTTCCCTGATGGCAAGTGATGCAGAGCATTTTCTCATGTGCATGTTGGCCATGTCTATGTCTTCGTCTGTGAGATTTCTGTTCATGTCTTTTGCCCATTTCATGATTGGATTGTTTGTTTCTTTGGTGTTGAGTTTAATAAGTTCTTTATAGACCTTGGAAACTAGCCCTTTATCTGATACGTCATTTGCAAATACCTTCTCCCATTCTGTAGGTTGTCTTTTAGTTTTGTTGACTGTATCCTTTGCTGTACAAAAGCTTCTTATCTTGATGAAGTCCCAATAGTTCATTTTTGCTTTTGTTTCTTTTGCCTTCGTGGATGTATCTTGCAAGAAGTTACTGTGGCCGAGTTCAAAAAGGGTGTTGCCTGTGTTCTCCTCTAGGATTTTGATGGAATCTTGTCTCACATTTAGATCTTTCATCCATTTTGAGTTTATCTTTGTGTATGGTGAAAGAGAGTGGTCTAGTTTCATTCTTCTGCGGGTGGATGTCCAATTTTCCCAGCACCATTTATTGAAGAGACTGTCTTTCTTCGAGTGGATAGTCTTTCCTCCTTTATCGAATATTAGTTGACCATAAAGTTGAGGGTCCACTTCTGGATTCTCTATTGTGTTTCATTGATCTATGTGTCTGTTTTTGTGCCAATACCACACTGTCTTGATGACCACAGCTTTGTAGTACCACCTGAAATCTGGCATTGTGATGCCCCCAGATATGGTTTTCTTTTTTAAAATTCCCCTGGCTATTCGGGGTCTTTTCTGATTCCACACAAATCTTAGAATAATTTGTTCTAACTCTCTGCAGAAAGTCCATGGTATTTTGATAGGGATTGCATTAAACGTGTAAATTGCCCTGGGTAACTACGACCCAGCAATTGCACTGTTGGAGATATACCCCAAAGATACAGATGCAATGAAACGCCGGGACACCTGCACCCCGATGTTTATAGCAGCAATGGCCACAATAGCCAAATTGTGGGAGGAGCCTCAGTGTCCATCGAAAGATGAATGGATAAAGAAGATGTGGTTTATGTATACAATGGAATATTACTCAGCCATTAGAAATGACAAATACCCACCATTTGCTTCAACGTGGATGGAACTGGAGGGTATTATGCTGAGTGAAGTAAGTCAATCGGAGAAGGACAAACATTATATGGTCTCATTCATTTGGGGAATTTAAATAATAGTGAAAGGGAATATAAGGGAAGGGAGAAGAAATGTGTGGGAAATATCAGAAAGGGAGACAGAACATAAAGACTCTTAACTCTGGGAAACGAACTAGGGGTGGTGGAAGGGGAGGAGGGTGGGGGGTGGGAGTGAATGGGTGATGGGCACTGAGGGGGGCACTTGACAGGATGAGCACTGGGTGTTATTCTGTATGTTGGTAAGTTGAACACCAATAAAAACTAAATTTATTTTTAAAATAAATAAATAAATAATAATAATAAATAATCCATGAAAAAAAAAAGGAAAAGCTTTCAGCATTCAGTTTGATGTTAATTGTGTGTTTGTCACACATAGCCTTTATTGTGTTGAGGTATGTTTCTTCTATACCTATTTTCTTGAGAGTTTTGGTGATGAGGGGATACTGAATTTTGTCAAATGCTTTTTCTGCATGTATTGAAATGATCATATGGTTTTTATCCTACGCTTTGCTAATGTGATCTATCAAATTGGTTGATTTGGATTTATTGAACCATTCTTACATGCCTGCACATAAATCTCACCTGATGATCTTGAATGATCTTTTAAAAATATTGTTGAATGTGGTTTGTTAATATGTTGTTGAGGATTTTTGCATCTACATTCATCAGGGATATTGGTCTAATTATTATTTTTGGAGTGTCTTTGTCATGTTTTGATATCAGGATAATGCTGGCCTCGTGGAATGTATTTGGAAGGTTTTCTGTTTTTTCTTTTTGAAACAGTTTGAGAAGGAGAGGTATTAACTACCCTTTAAATGTTGGTAGAGGGGGATCTCTGGGTGGCTCAGTGGTTTGGCTCCTGCTTTTGGCCTGGGGCGCGATCCTGGAGTCCTGGGATCGAGTCCCACGTCGGGCTTCCGGCATGGAGCCTGCTTCTCCCTCCTCCTGTGTCTCTGCCTCTTTCTCTCTCTCTCTCTGTCTATCATAAATAAAAATAAATAAATAAATCTTAAAAAAAAGACAAATAAATGTTGGTAGAATTGACATGTGAAACCATTTGGCCTGGAATTTGATGGGAGTTTTTTGACAACTTATTGAATTTTGTTACTAGTAATTAGTCTGTTCAGATTTTCTATTTTTTTCCTGATTCAGCCTTGGAAGATTTTTGTTTCTATGAATTTATCCATTTATTCTAGGTTGTCCAGTTGGTTGGCATATAATTTTTATTCTAATCTCTTAGAACCTTTGTATTTCTATGATATCAATTTTAATTCCTCTTTCATCTAAAAGATGATTTTGAGTCCATTCTTTTTTTTTTTTTCGTAATTAGTCTGGCTAAAGGTTTATCAAGTTTATCTCTGCACAGAACCAGATCTTAGTCTCACTGGTCTTTTCTATTGGGCTTTTTAAAGTCTCCTCCATTTATTTCTACTCTAATCTTTGTTATTTTCTCCCTTCTAACTTTGGCTCTGTTCTTTTTTCCCCTAGTTCCTTTAGGTGTAACGTTAGATTTTTATAGATTTCTCTTGTTTCTTGAGGTAGTCCTGTATCATTATAATATTCCTTAAAACTGCTTTTGCTGCATCTCAAAGGTTTTGGGTCATTGGTTTTCATTTTGTCTCCAGGAATTTCTTGATTTAATCTTGAATTATTTTATTGACCCAATCATTTAGTAATGTTGTTTTAGCCTCCATGTGTTCATGCTTCTTCCAGTTTTTTTTCTTATATAATTTCTAGTTTTATACCATTGTGGTCAGAAAAGATATTTGATATGATTTCAATCCTCTTAAATTTTTATGAGAGTTGTTTTGTGGCCTAACGTGTGATCTATCCTGTAGAATCTTCCATATGTATTTGAAAGAGTTGTGTTTTTGCTGTATGGGGGTGGAACATTCTGTATACATCTGTAAGTCCATCTGGTCTAAAGTGTCATTCAAAGCCCAATTACTTACTGATGAAGTGTCTTATTACTGTCATTACTGCATTACTGGCAATTTCTCCCTTCATGTCTGTTAATATTTACTTTATATATGTAGGTGCTCCTATGTTGGGTCCTTAAATATTTGCAATGGTTATATTTTCTTGTTGGACTGATCCCTTTATCATTATGTAATGACCTTTTCTGTCTTTTTTTCCATTTTTGTCTTAAAGTCTATTTTTTCTGATATAAATATTGGTATCTGTTTTTTTTCATTGCTTCCATTTATATGAAATACTTTTTTTTCATCCCTTCACTTTAAGTCTGTATGTGTCTTTAGGTGGGGAGTGAGTTTCACATAGGCAGCATATAGATGGGTCTTGTTTTTCTTTTAACCATTTGGTCACATATGTCTTGATTGGAACATTTAGTCTGTTTATATTTAAAGTAATTATTGATAAGCATACACTTGTTGCCATTTTGTTACTGTTTTCTGGTTTTATAATTCTTTTTCTTTCTCTTTTGCTTTCCTGACTTGTGGGTGGATAGTTTTCTTTAGAATTACGGTTGGATTCCTTTTTCTATATATATTTTTGTGTCTATTACAGGTTTTTGGTTTGTGGTTACCATGCAGTTCATATATAACATCCTATGTGTATAGCAGTCTATATTAAGTTGCTGGTCACTTAATTTTGAACCCATTCCAAAAGCTTTCAAATTTTACTACCATCTCCACATTTTACGCTTTATATGTTTTTACTTTGTGTATCCCTTGACTAACTTTTTTAGATATAATTTCACTAGTCCTGTGTGTTCACCTCCATATTGCCTTTTTAAGTAATTTATTATTTTTACTATGTGTTTGCTTTTACTTGTGAAATTTTTTCCTTTCATAATTTTCTTTTAGTTTTCCCCCTCCCCTCAATTAAATAAACTTATCAGTCAGAGTATTCTTTGCTGTAGCTATTTGGCTTTCACCACTTTGAATATGTTGTGCCACACACGCCTGGCCTGCAAAATGACTGCCGGTAAGTCACATGATAGTCTCCTATCACTTTTAAGTTTCTCTCTTTATATGTAATCTTTGTCATTGGAATTATGTGTCTTGCTGTGGACCTCACTGAATTCATCTTGTTAGGGGTGGTCTGTGTTTCCTGGACTTAGACTTCTGTTTCCTTCCCCAGATTATAGAAGTTTGTAGTTACTATTTCTTCAAGTAGGTTTTCTATTCCTTTGTCTTATTTTTCTCTTCCTGGGACCCCTAGAATGAGAATGTTATGCTTGATGATGATATCACGGGAATCTCTTTATTCTCATTTTTAATATTCTCTTAAGCTTTTAATTCCACTTAACAAACAATGTTATATTAGTTTCAGGTATACAGAGAGTGCTTCAACAATTGTGTACATCACCACGTGCTTCTCACAAGTATACTCTTTAATTCACTTTATCTGTTTAACACTCCCCTACCTCCCTTCTGGTAACCATCAGCTTGTTCTCTATAGTTAAGAGTCTTTTTTTTAAATTCCACAAGTGAAGTAATATGAAATTTGTCCTTCTCCAGTTATTTTGCTTAGCAAAATTCTCTCTAGTTCCTTCTGTGTTGCTGCAAATGGCAAGAGTTCATTCCTTTTTATGGCTGAATAATATTCAATTCTAATATTCATATATATGAATATTCATATATATCCACACCTATATTAACATATATGAATATTCATATGTACATGACCTATTTATCCATTTATATTCCTATATATAAAAATATATATTCCTATATGTGAATATTCATATATATACGACATCTTCTTTATCCATTCATCAATCAGTGGACACTTGGGCTGCTTCTGTATCTTGGATATTATAAATACTGCTATAAACATAGGGGTGCATATATTTGCTCGAATTAGTGTTCTTGTATTCTTTGGGTATAAGTAGTGTGATTGCTGGATCATAAGGTAGTTCTATTTTTAACATTTTGAGGAACCTCTGACTGTTTTCCACAGTGGCAACACCAGTTTGCATTCCTACCAACAGTGCAAGAAGGTTCCTTTATCTCCACATCCTTGCCAACACCTGTTGTTTCTTGTGTTGATTTTAGCCATTCTGACAACTGTGAGGTGATATCTCATTGTACTTTTGATTTGTACTTCCCAGGTGTTGAGTAATGTTGAGTATGTTTTCATGTGTCTGTTGGCCATCTGGATGTCGTCTTTGGAGAAATGTCTGCTCAAGTCCGCAGGCCGTTTTTTAACTGGTTTATTTGTTTTTGAGGTGTTGAGTTGTAGCAGTTCTTTATCTATTTTGGATATTAACCCTTTACTGGATATGTCATTTGCAAATATCTTCTTCCATTCCATAGCTTTTTAGTTTTGTTGTTTCCTTTACTGTGCAGAAACTTCTTTTTTTAAAAATATTTTATTTATTTATGAGACAGAGTGAGAGGCAGAGACATAGGCAGAGGGAAAAGCAGGCTCCCTATGGGGAGCCTGATGTGGGACTTGATCCCAGGACCCAGGGATTACAACCTGGGCCAAAGGCAGACACTCAACCACTGAGCCACCCAGGTGCCCCAGAAGCTTCTTGTTTTGATATAGTCACCCTAGTTTTTTTTTTTGTTTTGTTTTTGTTTTTTTTTGCTTTTGCTTTCCTTGCCTCAGGAGACCTATCTAGAAAAAAGTTGCTATGGCCAATACCAGAGGAGTTAACTGCCCATGTTCTCTCCTAGGCTTTTTATGGTTTCAGGTCTCATATTTGGATCTTTAATTCATTTTTAATTTATTTTTGAGTATGGTGTAAGAAACCGGTCCAGTTCATTGTTTTGCATGTTGTTGTCTAGTTTTCCGAACACCATTTGTTGAAAAGACAGTATTTTTTCCCACTGGATATTCTTTCCTGCTTTGTCAAAAATTAATTGACCGTGTAATTGTGGGTTTATTTCTGGGTTTTCTGTTCCATTGATCTATGTGTCTGTTTTTGTACCTATAACATACTGTTTTGATTACTGTAGCTTTGTAATAGAACTAGAAGTCGGGAATTATGATGACTCCAGCTTTGCTTTTCTTTTTCAAGATTGCTTTGGCTATTTCGGGTGTCTTAGGTGGTTCCATACACATGTTAAGATTGTTTTAGTCTGTGAAAAAATACTGTTGGCATTTCCACAGGGATTGCATTAAATGTGTAGATTGCTTTGGGTAAAGCCATTGTAACAATATTTGTTCTTCTAACACATGAGAATGGGATGTCTTTCCATTTCTTTGTGTTATCTTCAGTTTCTTTCATGAGTGTTTTACAGTTGTCAGAGTACAGGTCTTTTACCTCTTTGGTTAGGTTTTATTCCTAGGCATCTTACTGTTTTTGGTACTTTTGAAAATGGCATTGATTCCTTGACTTCTCTTTCTGCTGCTTCATTACTGGTGTTTAGAAATGCAACAGATTTCTGTACATTGATTTTGTATCCTGTGACTTCCCTGAATTTTGTGTATCAGTTCTAGCAGTTTTTTGGTGGAGTCTTTTGGGTTTTCTATATATAGCATCTTTTCTTCTGCAAAGAGTGAAAGTTTTACTCCTTCTTTGGTGATTTGGATGTCTTTTATTCTGTTGTCTGATTGCTGTGGCTAGGACTTCCAGCACTATGTTGAATAAAAGTGGTGAGTGTGGACATCCCTTTCTTGTTCCTGACGTTAGGGGAAAAGCTCTTTTTCCCTATTGAGGATGGTGTTAGTTGTGGGTTTTCATATATGGCCTTTATGGTCTTGAGGTATGTTCCCTCTAAGTCTTCTTGGTTGAGGGTTTTTATCATGAATGGATGTTGTACTTTGTCAAATGCTTTTCTGTATTTGTTGAAGTGATGTGATTTCTCTTACTGATGTTATGTATCATGTTGATTGATCTGCAAATATGGAGCCATGCTTGCAATCCAGGAATGAATCCCACTTTATTTTTTTTTTAATGTATTGTGTTTGGTTTGGTAGTATTTTGTTGAGGATTTTTAAAAAAAGATTTATTTATTTGGGGAGGGCAATGGGTGAGGGAGACAGAATCTCAAGGAGTCTGATGCAGGGCTTGATATCATAACCCTGAGAGGATGACCTGAGTTGAAATTAAGAGTTGGGTGCTTAACCAACTGGGCCACCCAGGCCCTCCTTATTGAGGATTTTTGTATCTATGTTCATCAGAGATACTACCTTATAGTTCTCTTTTTTTAGTGGAGTTATTATCTGGTTTTGGTATTAGAATAATGCTATCCTCATAGAATGAATTTGAAGTTTTCCTTCCTTATCTGTTTTTTTTTTTTTTTTTTGGGAATAATTTGAGAAGAATAAGTATTAACTCTTCTTTAAATGTTTGGTGGAATTCGCCTATAAAGCCATCTGGTCCTAGACTTTTGTTTGGGAATTTTTTGATTACCGATTGAGTTTCTCAGTCTATTTCTTCCTGTTGCAGTTTTGGTAGTTTATGTTTCTACGAATTTATCTATTTTAGGTTGTCCAATTTGTTGGCATTTTTGAAATAATGTCCTCTTATAATTGTATTTCTGTGGTGTTTTTATTCTTTAATTTGTGATTTATTGAGTCCTTCCTTTCTCTTTTTTTCATGATAAGTCTGGCTAGGAATTTATCAATTTAATTGATTTTTTTTTCTTCAAAGAATTAGCTCGTGGTTTCATTGATCAGTTCAATTATTTTCATAGTCTCTGTATCATTTATCTCTGCTCTAATCTTTATTATTTCCTCTCTTCTGTTCATTTTAGGTTTGGGTTTGTTCTTTTCCTAGGTATTTTAGGTGTAAGATTAGGTTGTTTGAGATTTTTCTTGCTTCTTGAGGTAGGCCTGTATTGCTATAAACTCCCTCTTTGCACCACTTTTGCTGCATCCCAAAGGTTTTAAACAATTTTGTTTTCATTTCTTCCATTATTTCCTGGTACCCATTGTTAGTGGCATGTATTTGTGTTCTTTCCAGATTTTTTCATGTTAATGACTTCTAGTTTCATAGTATTGTGGTCAGAAGAGATGCATGGTATGACTTCAGTCTTCTAGAATTTGTTGAGGGTTCTTTTGTGGGTCAGTATGTGATCTATTCTGGATAATGTTCCATGTGCACTTTAAAAGAATGTGTATTCTGTTTTAAGATGGAATATTCTTTTAAGTGCATTTGGCCCAGTGTGTCATTCAAAGCCATTGTTTTCTTGTTGATTTACTGTTTAGATTATTTGTCTTTTGATTTAAGTGTGGTGTTAAAAGTCCCCTACTTATTGTTTTATTATCAGTTCTTTTGTTTGTTATTAACTGTTTTTATGTATTTAAGTGCTCTTACATTGGGTATACAAAAGTTTTTAAAGATTTTATTTATTTATTCATGAGAGACACAGAGAGAAAGAGAGAGAACAAGAGGCAGAGACACAGGCAGAGTGAGAAGCATGCTCCCTGCAAGGACCCTGATGCAGGACTCAATTCCTGATCCCAGGGTCATGCCCTGAGCCGAAGGCAGGCTCTTAACTGCTGAGCCACCCAGGTGTCTTGGGTACACAAATATTTACAATTATTATTTCTTCTTGTTGGATGGTCCTCTTTATTATTATATAATGTCCTTCTTTGTTTCTTGTCACAGTCTTTGTTTTAAAGTCTATTTTGTCTGATAAAAGTATTGCTAGTCATGCTTTCTTTTGACATCTATTTGCATGATAAATATTTCTCCATCCCTTCCCTTTTAATCTGTGGGTGGCTTTAGATCTCAAATGAGTCCCTTGTAGTCATCTCTATGGGTCTTTTATTTTTTATTTATTCTTTCACCCTATGTCTTTTGATTGAAGTATTTGGTCATTTTACATTCAAAGTAATTATTGATATGTATTTATGGCCACCTTATTTTTTTTGTGGTTGTTTCTGAAGATTTTCTCTCATCCTTGTTTTCATTAGTGATGTAGTTGGATTTTTTCTTTATTCTTTGCATATTTATTAGTGTTTTTTAAAAGATTTATTTATTTATTTTAGAGAGAGAGGGCAAGCAGGGGTTGGGGCAGAGGGAGAGAGAGAATCTCAAGCAGACTGCCTGCTGAGCATAGAGCCTGTTGTGGGACTTGATCTCACAGCCCTGAGATCTTGACCTGAGCTAAAATTAAGAGTTGGATGCTCAACTGACTGAGCCACCTAGACTCTCTTTATTAGTGGTTTTTGGTTTGTGGTTGCTATTAGGCTTTTATATAACCTCTTCAGTATAGAGCAGTTTATATTAAGGTGATGATTGTTAAAGTTTGAACCCATCCTCCTATTTTATATCCTTTTATTTTGTGAGTTTCTTGATTTTTTTTTTTTGCAGAAATATTTTTTTCCTGCTTTTGTGTTTCTTACCTTCATACTCTCACTTTTGATTTTTGTTTTCACTAAAGAGTCCCCTTTAATATTTCTTGCAGGACTGGCTTAGTGGTCATAAATTCCTTTAGTTTTTATTTGTCTGGGAAGGATGTTATCTCTCCTTCTATTCTGTGTAATATCCTTGCTGGGTGGGGTTTTCTTAACAGCAGATTTTTCACATTCAGCACTTTAAATATACCATGCCACTCTCTTCTGCTTTGAAAGTTTCTGCTGCAAAATCCCCTGCTAGCCTTATGGGGTTTCCCATGTATGTTACTGTTTTTCTTTTGCTGCTTTTACTATTTTTTATCACTATATTTTGTCATACTAATTACAATAAATTTTGGTGTAGATCTGCTTTTGTTGGCGGTTGTCTGTGCCTCCTAGATCTGGATATCTGCTTCCTTCTCCAGATAAGGGAAATTTTCAGCTATTATTTCTTCAAATAAATCCTCTGACTCCTTTTCTCTCTCTTATTCTTTGGGGACTCCTGTATCGTCAATGTTAATACATTTGATGGAGTCAGTCACTGAGTTCTGAGTATTTTCATTTTGTATAATTCTTTTTTCACTCATTTGTTCAGCTTGGTTTTCTTTCCATTACTCTGTTTTCTAGGTCATTAATTTATTCCTGTTTCTTCCAGCCAGCTGTTCATTCCATCAAGTGTGTTTTTCATTTTGTTTATTAACCTTTATTTCTGCTACATTATTCCTTATCTCTCTGTTGAGGGTTTCAGTGATGCCTTCCATTCTTTTCTCAAGCCCATTGAGTATCTTTGGGCTTTAAATTCTCTATCAGGTATATTATTCTATCTCTTTCATGTAGGTCTCTTGCTGTGGTCTTTTCCTGTTCTTTAATTTGGGACAAATTCCTCTGTCTTCTCATTTTGTCTAAGTCTCTCTGCCTGCTTCTTTGTTAGGAAAGTCAGCTACATTTCCTGTTCTTGAGGGTAATGGCTTTATGAAGAGGAAATCCTGTAGTACCCTGTTGTGTAGCAGGCCTGGCACTTCACAGAATGTCTCCAGTGTGTGCTGCATGCACTCTGCTGTTTAGTCCTTGCCTGTTTATTTTTCAGGCCAGTCATCTGCAGAGGTAAGGCTTTGCTAATTATGGGCAGTGTTTGGTTCCTGGGTACGGATACATGGTGTCAGTAAGGGTTTGGGCTGATCTTCTATGGGATAGGGCCTGCTATGCTGGACTAAAGCAATCATGACTGGGAAGAGCACTTCCATTGGAGTCTGTGTGTATGTGTGTGTCTGTGTTTGTGTGTGTGTGTGTGGGGGGGCTTGATGTAAGCAAATTAGGTAGCCAGTGTTTTTGCTCTGCACTAATTCTTGTAGGTGCTCCTTTGATTATGCTGAGTGGTGAGGGAGGGAAATGGTACCTTGTTCCTGAAGGGGTCTCTCCATGAACACTGCCTTTTGGGGATGTACTCTGAGATAACCAAATAACCTCCCTACTGTATTCCCCATGTATTTTAAAGATCACTATTTCCATGCTGTAAGTTAAAGGCCCTTTGCCCTGCCTTCTCTCTAAGAGCAGCCTCAATGCACTCTGGGCTCTGTCCAATTGAAGCCCATTGACCTTTAAAACTTCAGACTTTAAGTCCCACTGGTTGCCAGAAGTCATGAAATTTGGTATCTCTCACTTTCTAAGCCACTTGTTATAGGGATTAATTTTCCTCTATGCACCCTTGTCTTTCATCCTTCTCCATGACTATAGTGACAATGATCTGTTTCTCTCCCAAATATGTCTCTATACTTTCTACCTTTTTTGGCATGGCATCTTCTCTACCTTTAGCTGTGAAGTTTGTTCTGCTAGTCTCCAAGTTGATTTCTGGGGTGTATAGGATGATTTGATAGTTTTCTAGATGTATTCTTGGGATGAGGTGAGCTTAGGTCCTCACCCTGCTACCACTTCCCTTCTTATTTAACATACTTTTGTCTTTTGTCTGCTCAGCTTTGTTACTTTCAATTACTGTGCCTTCCAGAAAGTTGATTCATTCTTCTGCATCCTCTTTTTAAAAAATATATTTTATTTAAATTCAATTTGCCAACATAAAACACCCAGTGCTCATCTCATCACGTGCCCTCCATAGTGCCCGTCAGCCAGTTACCACATTCCCCCACCTGCCTCCCCTTCTGCAACCCTTTGTTTCCCAGAGTTAGGAATCCCTCATGGTTTATCTTCCTAATTTTTCCCATTCAGTTTCCCTCCTCTCCCTTAGAGTCCCTTTCACTATTTCTTATATTCCACATGAGTGAAGCCATACGATTGTCTTTCTCTGATTGACTTACTTCAGTCAGCATAATATCTTCCAGTTCCATTCACATTGAAGCAAATGGTTAAGTATTCATCCTTCCTGTGCATCCTCTGTTCTGTTGATTTCCCCCTAGTATACTTTTCATTTAGTGTATTCTTTGTCTGTTTTATACTTTTCGCCTCTATTGAAGTTCTCATTGAGTTCATCTACTCTTTCCTCAAATCCAGGGAATATCTTTATGACCATCACTTTGAACTCTTTATCAACCATACTGCTTATCTGTTTCATTGAGCTCTTTTACTGGGACTTTGTCTTTTTTTTTTTTTCATTTGAGATCTATACCTTTCTTCATTTCATCAAATCTCTGTGCTTGTTTCTATGAATTAGGTAGGCTGACTGAGTTTTGAAAGGATAGCTTTTTGTATATAGGATCCTCTAGTGCCCTGCGGTTCAGTTTCCTCTGGTCATGAGTGCTCCAGGGATGTCCCCTGTATGTGGCTGAACCATAATTGATGTGAGCATGCTTGATGGTGGAGCTGGCCTTCAGCTCAGCTGGCTGAAATGACCCACTGTAAATGCCACGGGCACACTTTTGTACAATTCTTGCTCCTTTGTGCAATTTAGACGCTAGGCTGGCTGGTGGGTGGGATTGGCACTTAACCTGGGTGTCTACACTTAATACTAGGACAGATGTGAGTGTACCGATGAGTAGGGTTTGCTCCCTGCACAGCCAGTGAGAGGCTTGGCTGTGGGAGCTGTGGGTATGAGTGTGTAGGTTAGCTACCCCCACCCCAGGGCAGGAGTCACTTTGGAGAGGTACCACTCCTATCCTGGGCTGCCTGCTGGGTGTGGTGGGGCAGAAGCCACATTGGAGGACTGCCTGCTGGAGTGGGGTTTGCAGCTATCATGGTAGATGTGACAGCCAGTGTTAACACTCTCCAAGTATCAGGCTGTCTAGGATGGGGGAAGGTAGGAAAAATGGTACCTGTCAGCACTTTTGTTCCTGGAGAAATCTGCAGATGGCTGCACTTCTGGCACTCATCCTAAAATTAGTCAACAATTCTCTTTCACATCTATCAGGTGCTTTTCAAACTGTGTTTGGGCAGAGTTAGTTGAAATGTGGGCTGTTAAAGGGTGGGAACTCTCAGTTTCCTATCACCCTTAGGCTCTCCTGGTGTTAAGAACCACTACTTTCAAAGCCAGACATTATAGGGACTTGTTTTCTCTGTGTGGGTCCCTAGGAGGCAGGTGGTTGTGCCCCATGTGGAGTCTGATGTCCTCTTTTTTCCATACTTGTGATGACTCTCACTTTTGTGGTTGGTTGTATCAGAGGTTTGGTTCCTGACTGCATTTCTATCCTTTCCTACACTTCTCAGTGTGGCCTTCTCTCTACAGCTAGCTGTGGAGGATCTGTTCTACCAGTCTTCAAGTTGTTTTCTGGGAGAGTTACAATACATGTGGTTGTCTCTGTGTCTCTGTGTGTCTGTGGGACAAGTTGAGTTCAGGAACCTCATACCACCTTCCCAGTCTACCCTAGGTGTTTTTTTTTATTATTTCATTCATAGTTCCTTTGCTGTGCAGAAGAGCTTCTTAGTTTGTTGGAGTCTTACCTGTTTACTTTTGGGTTTTTTTTTCTTTTTTGTTTTGGTTGTTAAATCCAAAAATTCATTGCCAACACCTGTGTCTAGGAGCTTACTCTATATTTGTCCTTTTAAGAATTTTCTATTTTCAGATCTTACATTAAAGTATTTAATTCATTTGGAGTTAATTTTTGTGTATGATGTTAAGATTGGGGTCCAGTTTTCCCAGCACCCTTTATTGAAGAAACTGTCTTCTCCCCAGTGTATATTCTTCCCTCCCTATTGTAAATTAATTGGTTGTATATGCATGGGTTTGTTTCTGGACTCTGTTCTATTGATCTTTATGTCTGTTTTTATGCCCGTATCATATTATTTTATTACCATAGTTTTGTGACATAGTTGGAAATTAGGAAGTGTGTTGTCTCCTCTTTGTGGCTCAAAATTGCTTTGGTTATTCAGGGACTTTTGTAGTCACACAAAAACTTTATGATTATTCCATTTCTGTGAAAAATTTCATTGGCATTTAGATAGGGATTGAATTGAATTTTATAGTTTTTCACTGTACAGATCTTTTACCTTCTTGGTTAAATTTATTCCTAGATTTTATATACACTCTAGTGCAGTTGTAAATGGGTTTTCTTAATTTCTATTTCTGATAGTTTGTTATTAGAGAATGGACACACAGCTGATTTTAATATATTAATATTATCTCCAGCAATTTTATAGAACTTTTTTATTCTAACAGCTTTCTGTGGAGTTTTAGGGTTCTCTCTCTATATAATATCATGTCATCTGTAAAGAGACAGTTTTACTTTTTCTACTGCAATTTGAATGCCTTTTCTTTTTCTTGTCTAATTGCTGTATTAGCACTTAAAAGTAGTGAGAGTGAGCAGCCTTGTCTTGTTATTGATCTTAGGGGGAAATCTTTTAGCATTTCACTACTGAGTATGATGTTAGCTGTGAGCTTCTCATATATGGCCTTTATTTTGTTGAGGTATATTCCCTCCCTATTTTTATCAGGAAGGGATGTTAAATTTTGTCAGTTTCTTGTTCTACATTTATTGAGATGATCATATGGTTTTTATCCATCATTTTATTTTATTTTATCCTTCATTTTATTAACATGATATATCACATTGATGGTTTTACAGATGTTAAACCACCCTTGCATCCTTGGAGCAAGTCTATTTGATTGTGGTGTATGATCTTATTAATATTTAAATTCATTTGCTAATAATTTGAGTATTTTTTCACATATGTTCATTGGATTATTGACCTATAATTTATTTTCTGTAGTGTCATCTTAGATCTTAGATGTTAGATCTTAGTATCAAGGTAATTGCTGGCCTTATAAAATCAATTTGGAAGTTTTGCACAAGGAATGGTATTAATATTTCTTTAAATGTTTGGTAGAATTCATCACTGAAGCCATCTGGTTCTGGACTTTTTTTGGCAAGTTTTTGATTAGAGATGGCTCATTCAATATCTTTACTAGTAATCTGTTTAGATTTTCTATTTCTTCATGATTCACTCTTGCTAGGTTGTATGTTTCTAGGAATTTATCCATTTCTTCTCATTGCCCAATTTCTGTGGTAAAAGTTGTAACAGCTCTTTGATTCCTGGTCTATTCTGTTTGTTTTGCTAATCTTTTTTGTTGTCTTTTTGTTCTCTTATTTATTTCTGGTCTGATCTTTATTATTTCCTTCCTTTCATTAACTTTGCACTTTGTATTTTCTTCCTTTCTGAGTTCCTTGAGGTATAAAGTTAGGTTGTTTGAAATTTCTTCTTAGATTTTACTGCATTCTGTATTTTTTTTTCTGGTTTTGATTAAACATGCTCTCAACCAATGGATCAAGCAAGTAATCTCCACACATTTGTGAATTTTCCAATTTTCTTGTAATTAATAGTATTTTGGTTAGAAAAGCAGCTTGATATATGGATTTCAGTCTTCTAATTTATTAAGATGTGTGATGTGATGCTCAATATAGGATTGGACATAGAGAATGTTCCATGGTTTCATGCATTTCAGAAGAATGTGTATTCTTCTGTTTCTGAAATGGTCTGTATATATCTGTTAGGTCCATCTGGTTTAACATGTAGTTTAAGTACAATGTTTCCTTGTTTTTCTGTCCACATAATCTATTCATTTTTGATGGAGGCGATAGTAAAGTCCCCTATTACTATAGTGCTATTTCTCTCTTTAGATCTGTAAATATTTCCTCTGTATATTTCGGTGTTCCTCTGAAGGGTACATAAATACTTGCAGATGCTATCTCTTTGATGAATTGATTCCTTTATCACTATATCATGATCTGTGTTTACTAGCCTGTCTCTTAAAGTCTATTTTTCTGTTGACAACGTAGTTACCTCAGCTTTCCTTTAGTTTCCATTTGCATGGATATCATTTCTCATCCTTTCACCCTCAGTCTGTGGTGTGTTCTTGAAGCTGAAGTGAGTTCTTAATAGGTAGGCATATAGATGGGTCATGCATTTGATCCATTAAAACCATTCTTTGTCTTTTGATTGGAACTTTTAGACCACTAACCTTTAATAATTGATATGTACTTATTGTCATTTTGTTAATTGTTGGCCAGTTATTTTGTAATTCTTCTATTCCTTTTTCTTTTCTTGCTCTCTTTGTTATTTGATAATTGTCTGTAGTGGTATGCTTAGAGACCTTTATCTCGTGTATCTACTATAGGTTTTTGCTTTGTAATTACCATGAAGTTTATATAAAGCAATGTACAGCTGTCTGTTTTAAAAATCATAAGAACTTATTTTCGAAAGCATTCTAAAGCTCTACACTCTCTCTCCTTACATTTTGTTTTTGATGTCACAATCTTTTTATCCATTAACATATATGTGTATAGTTATTTTGTTTTTGTTTTTTGACATTCGTATTGGCTTTATAAGCAATTAATCCACTGCCTTTATAACATACATTATTTTGAATTTTAGTATATATTTACCTTTACCCATGAGATTTATACTTTCATATATTGTCGCCCTTTCTTTTCAGCTTAAAGAACAACTTTGTTTCTTGAAAGGTGGGTCTGGAGGTGATAACTTCTTTTGTTTTTGCTTGTCTGGAAAACTTCCAGTGTCCTTCAGTGTTCTGAAGGACACTTTTGTGGGGCAAGATATTCTTGGTTGGCAGTTTTTTTTTTATTTCCAGAGATATTATGGGTTCAGTTCCAGATGACCCCAATAAATTGAATATCACAATACAAGTAAAATGAGTTTTTTTGTTTCCTAGTGTATGTAAAAATTGTTTAATTTAAAAATACTTTGCTAAAAATTGCTAATCATCATCTGAACTTTCAGGGAGTAGTAATCGTTGA
The DNA here is from genome assembly GCF_003254725.2 of Canis lupus dingo. Taxonomy (NCBI): domain Eukaryota; kingdom Metazoa; phylum Chordata; class Mammalia; order Carnivora; family Canidae; genus Canis; species Canis lupus. The sequence goes on from NC_064244.1 coordinate 22,140,115, forward strand.
TGGCTGCTGACTGATCAGGGTGGTGATTGCAAAAGGTTGAGGTAACTGGGGAAATTTCTTAAGACAACAATGAAGTTTGCTAGAGTGATTGACTCTTCCTCTCATGAAGGATTTCTCTGTAGCATGTGATGCTGTTTGATAGTATTTTACTCAGAGTAGGCCTTCCAATTTCAAAAATTGGAACCATTCCTCTCAAACCCTGCTCTGCTGTCTTATCAACTAAATTTATGTAATATTCTAAATCCTTTGTTTTCACTTCAATAATCTTGACAGTGTCTTCATCAGGAGTAGATACCATCTCAAGAAACCACTCTCTTTGTTCATCCATAAGAAGCAACTCCTCATCTGTTCAAGTTTTATCATGAGATTGCAACAATTCAGTCCCATCTCCAGACTCCACTTCTAATTCTAGTTCTTCTACTTCCATCTTCTCTGCAATGACTTCCTCCACTGAAGTTTTGAACCCCTCAGAGTAATCCACGAGGGTTGGAACCAACTTTTTCCAAACTCCTGTTAATGTTGATGTTCTGGCATTTCCCCATGAATCATGAATGTTCTTATTGGCATCTAGAATAGTTTTCAGTTTATTTTGTCCAGATCATCAGAGGACTCACTATCTGTGGCAGCTATAGCCTTAATAAAGTGTATTTTTTAGATAATTAGACTTGAAATATAAGATGACTCCCTGATCCATGGGCTGCAGATGGTTATTGTGTTAGCAGGCATGAAAACATTGATCTCCTTGTACATCTCCATCAGAGCTCTTGGGTGACAAGCTGTATTGTCGATGAGTAGTAATATTTTGAAAGAGATCTTATTTTCTGAGCAAGTCTCAACAGTGAGCTTAAGATATTCAGTAAACCATGTTGTAAACAGATGTGTGTTCAGCCTGCTTTTTTGTTCCATTTATAGACCACAGAGTAGACTGAGCATGATACCTAAGGGCTCTAAGATTTTCATAATGGTAAATGAGCATTGGTTTCAACTTTATGGTCACCAGGTGCATTAGCCTTTAACAAAAGAGTCAGTCAGTCCTTTGAAGTTTTGAAGTAGCCATTAACTTCTCCTCTCTAGCTATGAAAGCCTTATATGGCATCCTTTTTTCCAATAGAAGGCTATTTCATCTACATTGAAAATCTCTTTAGGGTAGCTAACTTCATTATCTCAGGTAGATTTTGTGAATAACTTGCTACAGCTTCTACATCCTCACTTCTGCTACATCTTGCACTTTGATGTTATAGAGATGGTGTCTTCCTTAAACCTCTGCTAACTTCACACTTGTCTTCTGTAGCTTCCTCACCTCTCTAAGACTTCATGGAATTGAAGGAGAGCTCTAGAACCTTGTTGTGGATGAGGCTTTGGCTTAATCCTGTGGATGATTTGATCTTCTCTCCAGACCACTAAAACTTCCTCCACATCAGCCATAAGGCTGTTTTGCTTTCATATCATTTGTGTGTTCATGGGAGTAGTACCTTTAATTTCCTTCAAGAATTTTTCCTTTGCATTCACTGCTTGGCTAACTATTTTGTGTAAAGTGTCTAGCTTTCATCCTGTTTCAGATTTTGCCATGCCATCCTCACTAAGCTGAATTATCACTGAACGCTTAGAAGCCATTGTAGGCTTATAAACTGGCCTAATTTCACTATTGCTGTGTCTCAGGGAACAGGGTGAGGGAAAGAGATGGGGGAATGGCCAGTTGGTGGGGCAGTCAGAATACACACGTTTAAGTTCACCTTCCTATGTGGGTGTGGTTAGTGACACCCTAGAACAAGTATGAATAATATCAGAGATCCTAGGTCACCATGACACTTAATAATAAGTTTGAAATATTTCAGGAGTTACCTAAATGTGACACAAAGTGAACAAATGTTGGAAAAATGGCACCAATAGACTTGTTTAGCAAATCACCACTAATCTTCAATTGTTAGAAAATGCAGTATTTGTGAAGCACAACAAAATGAGATATGCCCATGTTTATCATGCAGGTCTCTATGGGTGTGGAAAATTTCTGCTGAAAAATCTGTTGACCGTTTCATGGTGGGGGGGTCCCCTTGTACATAAAAAGGCCCCCTCCCCATTTTTAAGCTTCTCTCCTTTTTTTTGACACTTTAGCACTGAGATATACTGTGATTAATCTCTTTGGGTTCCTCTTATTATTCTGGGCATCCTAGATCTACATGCCTGTTTCCTTCTCCAGGTTAGGGAAGTTTTCAGCCATTATTCTTTAAATACATTTTCTACCTCTTATTCTCTTCCTCTTCGGGGACAACATCAAGCAGACCAATATTCACATTATGGGGTCCCCAAGTCCCTTAAGTTATCTTCACTATTTTTCAATCTTTTTTCTTTTTGCTGTTATGATTGGATAAGTTACACTGACCTGTCATTGAGTTCATGAATCCTTTCTTTCTGTGTCTTCAAGTGCACTAACTCCTCTGTAGTATTTTTCTATTCAGTTATTGTATTTTCCAACTCTGTCACTTTTATTAGGTACTTTTATTTTCTTTTTGTTGAGATTTTCATTTGGTTTATGTGTCACTCTCTTAAATTCAGTGGACAGCTTTATCCGTGTTGTTTTGAACTCATTGTCAGGTAAATCACTTCTCACTATTTCATTAAGGTCTTTTTCTGGGATTTTATCTTCTTTTTTTCCTTGGAGCATATTCCTCTGTTTCTTCATTTTGATCTATTCTCTGTATTGGTTTCTAAGCCTTAGATAAAAAAGCCACATCTTTCATTCTCCTCTGGCTTATGAACTCTTGGTTGTCTCTCAATTTCTGTGACTGTCTGAGCAGCCTACTTCATTCTTGCAGCTCCCAGTAGTGGAGGGTGTGCCAAGACCTTTCAGTGTCTCAAGGGGGAGAATCTCAGCACTTAGATTCATGCTGGTTGGAAACCAGAACTTCAGGTAGCAACTATTAAAGTTGGCAGATTTATCTCTTCCAGGAGAAGATGGGGAGATGGGCATTTCTGTCTGCTCCCTCTGTGCTGAGCTCTTTGGTGATACAGTTAAGAAGTGTTTCTCTGGTTGCTACTGTCCTGATGAACTCACACACATGCCATAGTCTCAAGGGATGTGTTCTTTGAGCATCAGACACAAAAGCCAGGGTGCCAGATGTGTATACAAGCTTCTTTCTTGGAGGCACTGGCAACTTGGGACATAGGGGGAGTATGAAGATGACTCCCATTTGCCTCCACAGTCTTTGGAGAGTCTTATCAGTGGGTCTTCAGTTGTGTGTTAAATTAGAAGTCTGTTTCTCAGGCCAAAACTCTAAGATAAACAGGCTTCTTTCACAGAAGGATTGGGTGCTTTTGAGGCTGCTGCCTCTGCACTGGGTCCTGAGGGGGTGGTAGACATAAGCCTGGTGGCTTTTGAAGCCACAAGTAGAACCAGGTGGCTTAGGTAAGAAAGAAAAATTGTTTTAAAAAATGCCCTGTACTTGAAGTCCATCCTGCCATGACCAGAATAATTTCCATTATGTATTTGATGCATAATGCAGGCAAAGCCTGTTAAGTAGAAATACCCTGAAGGCCCTTTGTGGCTGATCCTCAAATTTTGGCTTTTCTGGAAACTGTTTTAAACCCAGATTAGAATTTAACAGGCAAAAAATTGCTGAATCAAAAAGTGGAAAGTCACCAACCCCTTCAGGGAATTAATAGTATACAAGTTGGTAAGCATGTAAAAAGACAAACCATGCAACAGCTTTAAAAAATTAAATTATCAAAGGTACCCCAAAGAGGATACTTTATATTTGCTATTAGGGCAGGGTTCACAGGGTGAAACCAAGAAAAGGCCTTGAGGGTTGTCCTCATCCTGGGGTTGGAGCCATTGGCTAAGTCAGAGCACCCAGGCAGCACCCAGGGAAATTTCACAAAACCTCCCTAGAGCAACTCACCTGCCTCTCCCATCGCATTTCTTTCCCCAGCTCATGTGTTCGTCAGTACAGAAGGCTCTGTTTGAGGAGGAGGACCATGTCAAGAAACTGCAGCAGAAGGTAGCCACCCTGGAGAAGCGTAACAAGCAGCTTCGGGATCGGGTGAAGAAGGTCAAGAGGTCCTTGAGGCAGGCACGGAAGAATGGTCGCCACCTGGAGCTGGTGAACCAGAAGCTCAGCGAGAAGTTAGCAGCTGCAGCAGGTGCCATCCCACACATTAATGCCCTGGGGCAGGAGCCACCGGGTGCCACCTACCTGCGGGGGTAGCAGAGACTGAGTCTTGCCTGGCTCTGCTGAAACATGTTGCCTCTTGCCAGGGAATCTAAAGTGATGATAGGTTTTAATGTGCACTTAGGTCAAAAAATCTTGTGGATGATCTTTTTAATATGCATTTGGTAGTGTCTAGCTACTTTAAGGGGCACGTCTTGCTATTTTCTTAGTTGCTCAGCTCCTTCCCTTCCCTGCTTGCAAATCCAGAGGCAGGATCCTGGAATATCATGTGCTTGCTGAGGCCTGTCCTCAGCTTTCAGGAGCACACAGGAAAGTGTACTTACTGTGGAAAGAATATTTTAGAATCTCTAGATGTATAAGAATCAAGGGGTTGAGCCTTATTTCAGAAGAGAGGCAGTGTGAACCCCAGCTATGAGCTCCAGGACTACCATTAGTTTTGAGCAGCAAGTCTTGGAACCTTCTGGTGCCTCATTTGTCACATTTTTCAGAAGGAGGATGGAGGCCTTGCAAAGCACCCGAGGATGTCTGTAAATAAACACATGCATGGTGTCCCTACTCTAACCAGCATTTCTTCACAGCTGAAGCATAGCTCATAACACGTAGTGCTTTGAGTTGGGGGTGGGTAGCAGCAGCAGATAATTGAATAAGATGAATTATTCCTGATTTCCAGCACCAGTTACCCAGAGTTAAAGTGGATATCTGTGGACCACTTTAATATAAAGGGGAACTGCCGTTGGGGACTGGTCGTGGTTTATCAAACCATGTTCCTGAGCTGGAAGGAGCCTGTGCAATATCTCTGCCATTGCTAAATGCAAATTTATGGTTGCTCATTAACTCAACTGCTCTGAATTCGAGGTGAGTTGACCCAGTACACTATTAACTTCTGTTCCGCAAAGACACCTTCTTGCCTATTGGAATCAAGTGATGTTGCCTCATTCCCATCCAGGCATCCAAAGATCTTGTTTCACACAGTTCTACAGAGTCTTGATGCAAGCATTTTTCACCACTTAATTGGGTGAAAGGCAATGTTGTTGTCAGAGATAAAATAACTGTCAACAGAGAAATGAAACCAAACTAAGTTCCCATTTTTACATTACATGAATCTTAGGCCTCTTAATAGTTTATGACCAGTATACAGGGTGGTCTTAAAATAGTGGATAATAACTCCATATATCGACTTGATAGAAAATACAGTAACTAACTAGAAGTGTGAAATAAGAGTATAAAGGCCAGATTGCATACCATACTGTAATACAGAGTAGTAGTTTATCAATTGTAATAACTCAGAAATGCATTATAGTTTTTCTTTTGCATGTCCCATAGAACTTTTGAATGTCTATGGACAGATATGCATCATTATGCTAAAGATGGAACAACAATGTAGAAGGCTTTCATAATGAAATACAAAACCCAGTTAAAATATGCATCCCAGTATTTGGAAAATTGATACTTCTCTTAAAAAGGACAAAATGAAGAAATAATATTAAGGTCCCTCTTTTATATTTTGTTATTTTATTTGGCCCCTCAATGGCCAAATTGCCTTCTGGCCAATGAGTTATGCAGTGAAAATACTTGTGGCAAAGATGCCTATGGTGGAAATGCCAGACACAGTTCCAGGCATTCCAAACTCTTGCTTCTGAATGCAAACACTTTCCAATCCTGGGAATAATGTTTGCACATGAGTCCACTTGTCAGTGTGTCAGATTTTGTACATGACCTCAGAGCACTTCACCCTGTTTGGAAAGAAACCTTTAAAGACGGTACTACAAGTACAAAGAGTATCCACTATATAGAACATCTGAGCCCTTAATTTAGGTACATTTGATCCAGTCCCAGTTGTCATTAAGAAGGCAGCTGATCCTCCCACAATTGTCTTCTGATGGACCTCCAAATCTACAAGTCTCTCTTCTGTGCTGTTCCAGATGGAACCTGCAGGTTCCTCATCGGGAAGTCTCCCCCTAGACCACCCCAGGCACTGCAGCACCTGACAGTGTTGTCCTCTCCATTGGAAATGGCTATCATACTGTCAGATTTCCCTTCTACTGCCTTTAGGAAAACCACATTCTTGCTCTGGCAGCTGGTTGGGAGGGTGGATCTGTGTCACTTGGGGCTGCCTCTAAGGGGAGATGTAAAGGGAGATGTCTGCACTCTGAACTAGATAGAATGGCAGCTTTTGCTTCATTTTCCAACATTCTCCTGCTCCTTTATTAGCAGCATCCTCCATAGTATGGTACAATAGTTTATTCTTTCTGGGGCCATTTCATTAAAGCACTTTTGCTTCCACCCAAGGGAATGACAAACCTAAAGGTGATTTACAGCTAGTGCTTTGAGAACTGTGGAACCTGGATCCCTACAGATGCATTATGTTCTACCTTTTTAATAAATACGAGCAGTATTTCAGCCACAATGGTAAGGCATGTGTATTTCTTTTGGGTCAGGGAGATTCCAGCTTTGGCCTGGAAAAGCACTTTAAAACCATTTGAGGAAGCATCTGTGAGTCACACCTGAGGCCTATAGGAGACTGAGATCAGAGCTCCTTTGATGTTCCCCTGAGGATATAGTTTGACCCTCTCTTTCCCAGGGTTCCCACCTCTCCACACACCTGCAGAAAAGCAATGGTATCCAGGCCTGTTCCTCACGGGGGACAAGAAGCTTCATTTATCAATGTCTACAAAAATACATTTGAATCTATTGCCAAAGAGAAGTCCCCAGGTCCCTGTTGTCTGCTGCACTGTCATCTCACTGTAGCCCTTGCAACTTGTTTATTATACTAGTAGGAATTTTTTATGTGAAAAGAACCCAAGAAGTACTCCAAAATTGATATGCTTAACCAACCTGTTGTAGCATTATCTCTGAGATGCAAACCAAGAGTTCTACTTTGCAAAAGTCAATTGGCCTCATCAGACACCAAATCACAAAAGAGAGGCAGACAGCATCTAGAAGCCTTCAACTACAGACATAGGAGCCACAGCTAGTGTGGGGTATTTTTTTTTTTTTTGTGGGGTAGTTCCTTAGGCCTCCACAGTGTGGTTGAATGTGAATGCCCTTCTTGTACTCCAGACCACTGTTGCAAGAATATTTTTTGAGGCCAGCCTATGTCACACTTTTCCTGGTACCTGCCTGATAACAGAAGTTAACAGGTATTCTCACATCTGTGGTGCAACACTCCATCTCTCTTAGGGGAAAGAGAACATAAACTCAAATCAGTGACTTTGAATCAAATTGTTAGTTCAGTAACAGTCCATATTCTAAAATGGTTTTAAAGAATCAAGTACCCAGCATGTGTTAAGCTCTTTTATCCATATTCTCATTTACTATTTCTAATAGTGACCCTGTTCCCCATGCTTGAGGAATCTGGAATTTCAAGAGATTAAATAAATTGCCCAGTGGACACAAGTAGTATAGGTGGCCAATCAAGGATTCAGTGCCATCTTGATTTCTCTCTTTATACTGGCTCCTGTACAAGGAGGATAATAAATATTTCTACCTTAAAGGCTGTCCAGAAGATTGAATAAAATAGTTCATTTAAATGCTTAGCTTGGTTCCTGACCCTCTGTCCTCAATAGCTATTACAAGAATAATTTTTGTTTCTAATACTCACCACAAAGGCCCAATGCATGTCAGAAATGAGAGTGTATTGGTGGGATTCCATATAATTTTCCTACCAATCTTTATCTTAAATTCTATCCCTCTTTCCAGTCACCACATCTCCAGTTCTTTTTCATGTTCCTTAACACTGAGCCACCTCCCTTTTTCTCACAATTAGTAGTTCCTCCAAACTTACCAAGAAAACACGGTGCACTCGGAAATGTTTTCTCAACTTCCTTGAATATCCCTGACACTGTGTGGTTCTGTCATCCTCTCCTCTCTTCCACCTTCAAGGCAGGCACATCCCTATTGACCACATCCAGGGTCAAGCCTGTTCCTGTTATCTTGAGTTCATATTGCACCTCTTAAAACCTAGCTCCCCACAATATTTTCTTTTTATCATAAATATTTTCCTCAGTGAGGACTCCTCCCATAATCCAGCCATGCTCCACTCTCCCCATCATAGGGGGGAAAAAAACCCCTCAAACACACATAGTTTAGAAAGCATTGGGATCCCTGGGTGGCTCGGTGGTTTAGCGCCTGCCTTCGGCCCAGGGCGTGATCCTGGAGTTCCGAGATCAAGTCCCACATCAGGCTCCCTGCATGGAGCCTGCTTCTGCCTCTGCCTAGGTCTCTGCCTCTCTCTCTGTGTGTCTCTCATGAATAAATAAATAAACTCTTTATAAAAAGTTTAGAAAAAGAAAGTATTGAGGCAGCTTTAAAGATGGTAGCATAGGGCAGCCCAGGTGGCTCAGCGATTTAGTGCTGCCTTCAGCCCCAAGGGTGTGACCCTGGAGACCCGGGATCGAGTCACACGTCAGGCTCTCTGCATGGAGCCTGCTTCTGCCTCTGTCTGTCTCTCTGTCTCTCATGAATAAATAAAATCTTTTTAAAAAATGGTAACATAGAAGGCTCTTGAACCCCCCTGTTCCCACAGACACAGTGACACATGGAAAAGAAACCCTGAAATTAGCCACGCAAATCTTCCATGCTGAGACAACTAAAAGGACCTATATCAAAATGAGTAGAAAAGGCTTAGACATGCTCTTGCCATAAATGGTGCCCACCCACTGCACAGTGCTATACAATCAGAAGGAAATCTCCAAATACTGGCTTTTCCTTGAGAGAAGGCTTGGGATGTGACATCTACAGCCCCAACTTTTAAGAATTCTACTTCAGGACTAGCCCTCAAAACACCTAGCTCTGAAAGTCAGTGGGATTTGTGTTTACGAGTCCTACAAGACTGTAACAAACAAAAAGGCAATTGCTAATGAGCACAGACCTACTTAATCCAGCTGTCACATCAGGATCAGCAGAGAAAATGAACATCTAGTATTTCCCAGAATGGGGTCCATTTTGATACTTTAAAAATTGCCCAGAGGAGGGGGTTCAAGATGGTGGTGTAGGGAGATCCTGATCTCACATCATCCCATTGACTCATTAGGTCCACACTTAAATGTGGAAAAACTCCCTCTGAAGGGGACCTGGAAACTGGATGAACAGAACCTCCACAACAAAGGATAACACAGGTAGAAGAGGGAGAGATGTTATACTATATGTTGGCAGATTGAATTTAAATTAAAAAAAAGAAAGACAAAGAAAAGGGAGAGATGGTTTCACCAAGTTTAAAAAACAACAGCACAAAATACCCCAGGCTTGGAGTTACATGGTTGGGAAGAATCTCAAAGGTACAGAACTTTTCCCTGAGGAGCAAAAATTCATGCTCCACATTAGGTACTGTAGCCCTTAGGTCCTGTATAGGAGAGATGAGCCCCTAAAACACAGGCTTTGAAAATGAATGGGGGGGGTGGTCTAGGCAAACTACAGAACTGTAAGGAAAGGAAAACCCACTCTTAAAAAGCCTGTGCACATACTGAACCCAGAAGCCAGGGCAAAAACACCAGATCAGAGAGTGTGTAGAGCATAGGTTAAGGAGAGTCATTAATCTTCAAATGCCTGACAGAGACCCAAGAGGAGCCTGGACCTAACACCAGGGACTGAGGTGTTGATAGCAACAGTTTTTGCTATCTAATACTACCATGCTGATCCCAGCGCTGGTGGTCACCATTTTTAGTTCTCCCTCTAGACTGTTAATGCTAGAAGCATGCTCTACTGAGAGTTCTACATACCCCTAGACCTTGTCTGGGCCTCAAAGTCAACAGGTTGACAGCTTTGCCCATCAAAGTCCCAAAAGTAGCTATAACTGGGAGCCAACCCCCTCCCACCCAGAAGTGTGCCCCCAAAGATTCAATCAGGCATGGCAACCAGGTAGGCCTGAGGCCACCTCCCACCCACCAGGAGAGTACAGGTAGCACATGCAGGAAACACCCCTTCAATGCCTGGATCTAGTGGCCAAGGGTGATTGCACTTCTGAGTCTTGTAGGACATCTCCTGTACCAAGCTATTTTTCCATGGGGAGATATAGCTAAACTACCTAATAAATGGAAATAGAGAACTGGGCAAAATGAGGAAATAGGAAAATGTTCCAAATGATAAAACAATAAAAAACCCAGAAAAGAACTAAATAAAACAGTGATAAGCAACCTACTTAATAAAGACTTCAAAATAATGGTCCTAAAGATACTTACTGTATTTAGGAGAAGAATGGATGAACACAATGAAAGCTTCAACAAAGAGAAAATATAAAAAGTTACCAATCATGGAAATGCAAACTGGTGCAGACACTTTGGAAAACAGTATGGAGATTCCTCAAAAAATTAAAACTAGAACTACTCTATAATCCAGAAATTAAAATCCAGTACTAGGTATTTACCTAAAGGATATAAAAATAGTAATTTTAAGGAATACATGCACCCCAGTGTTTATAGCAGCATTATCAGCAATAGCCAAGTTATGGAAAGAGCCCAAATGTCCACTGCCTGCTAAATGGATAAAAAAGATATGGTAGGGATCCCTGGGTGGCGCAGTGGTTTGGCTCCTGCCTTTGGCCCAGGGCGCGATCCTGGAGACCCGGGATCGAATCCCACATTGGGCTCCCGGTGCATGGAGCCTGCTTCTCCCTCTGCCTGTGTCTCTGCCTCTCTCTCTCTCTCTCTCTCTGTGTGTGACTATCATAAAAAAAGATATGGTATGTAAATATACATATATACACACACACACACGTATATGTATATACATACATACACTGGAATATTACTCAGCCGTAAAAAGAATGGAATCCTGCCATTTGCAATAATGTGGAACTAGAGAGTATTTTGCTAAGAAAAATAAGTCCATCAGAGAAAGACAAATACCATATGATTTCACTCATATATGGAATTTCAGAAACAAATGGCAGGGGGGGAGATAAGGAGGGAGATGGGTGAAGTAAGTGGTGGAGATTAAGGAAGGCACTTGTTATAATGAGCATCCAGTGTTGTATGTAAGTGTTGAATCACTAAATTCTATTTCTGAAACTAACATTACACTGTATGTTAACTAACTGGAATTTAAATAAAAACTTGGAAAGAAAAAGTACCAATCAGCACTGAAGAATAAAGAAAGGAAAAATACTAGAGGGAATAAAGAGTAGACTATACAATAAGGAAAACAGATCAGTTATCTGGAAGACAAGGTTGATAACCCAAACTGAACAGCAAAATGGGAAAAAAAATTTTTGAATGAGGTTAATGGGACCTCTGAGACAAAAGCAAGCATACTAATGTTAGCCTTATATAAGTCCCAGAAGGAGAAGAGAAAGAAAAGCAGAAAATTTATTTAAAGAAATAACAGCTGAAAATTTCCCCAACCTATAGCCTATAAGGGATACACAAAAAATAAAGAACATAATGCAAACATAACACTAAAGAAAGTCATCAAGGCATAAGAGAAAAGAAAAAGAAGAATGAAACAGAATTACGAAACAGACAAAAATTTTTTTAAAGATTTTATTTATTCATGATAGACACACAGAGAGAGGCAGAGACAGAGGCAGAGGGAAAAGCAGGCTCCATGCAGGAGCCTGATGTGGGACTCTATCCTGAGACAGCAGGATCACACCGCGAGCCAAAGGCAGACACTCAACCACTGAGCCACCCAGGCGTCCTGACAAAAAATTTTTAAATGGCAACAAATACATATCCATCAATAGTTACTTTAAATGTAAATGGGTTAAATATTCCAATCAAAAGACAAAAGGGTGGCTGAATGGATTAAAAAAAAAAGAGTTATCTATATGATGCCTACAAGAGACTCACTTCAGATCTAAAGACCTACATAGAAAGTCAAAGGATTGAAAAAATACTCCATCAAATGGAGACTAAAAGAAAACCAGGAGTAGCAATACTTACAAAAGACAAAATTGACTTTAAAACAAAGGCTATTGTAAGAGACAAAGAGGGCATGATGTGGTGAAAATGGGATCAATCCAACAAGATACAATATTTATAATACTTATACACCCAACATAGTAGCATGTAAACACATAACACAAATATTATCATACACAAGAGGAGAAATTGACAGTAATAGTAGGGGACTTAAAAAAAGATTTTATTTATCATAAGAGACACAGAGAGAGAGGCAGGCTCCCCAGGAGGAGCCCAATGTGAAACTCGATCCCGGACCCTGGGATCACGTCCTAAGCCAAAGATCAAACACTCAACCACTGAGCCACCAAGGTGTCCCAATAGTAGAGAACTTTAACCCCCACTTACAGATAGATACATCTAGACAGAAAGTTATTAAGGAACTATTAAGGAAATAGTGACCTTAAATGACACATTAGACCAGATGGCTTTATAGACATAGAAGACATTCCCTCCAAATCAGCAGAATACACATTCTGCTCAAGTGCCCCTGGGACATTCTCCTATGTTAGGCTACAAAACAAGTCTCAACAAATTTAAGAAGACTGAAATCATATCAAACATCTTTTCCAACCTCAATGGCATGAAAGTAGAAATCAATTCCAGGAAGAAACCTGGAAAACACAAACACGTGGAGGCTAAACAACATGCTATTGAACAACTAATGGGTCAATGAAAAAAATCACAAGGGAAATGAAAAAAATACCTTCAGACAAATGAAAATGAAAACACAATGTTCCAAATCTCTGGCGTATGGCAAAGGCAGTTAAAAGACTTGTTTTTAGTGATATAGCCTCAAGAAACAAGAAAAATCCCAAATAAAGTTTCTGACCTCACACCTAAAGAAACTAGAAAAAGAAGAACAAACAATGCCCAAAGTTAATAGAAGAAATGAAATAATTAGAAGAGTGGAGATAAATAAAATAGAAACTAAAAAAAGTAGAAAAGATCAATAAAACTAAGAGTGAGTTCTTTGAAAAGGTAAAACTGATAAATCTTTGAGCAGACTCATTGAGTAAAAAAGGAATAGGGCCTAAAAAAAATAAAATCAGAAGTAAAACAGAAGTTATAACTGATGTCACAAAAATACAAAATTTATAAGAGACTACTATGAACAATTATACACAAATATATTGGAAATCCTAGAACAAATGGATACATTCCTAGAAATACAAAATCTTCCAAGACTGAATGGGGAAGAATCAGAAAAATCTGAACAGACTAATTACTAGCAATGAAAATGAATTGGTAAAGAACAAAACAAAACAAGACCCTCCCAACAAATTCCAGACCAGATAGCTTCACAGGTGAATTCCACCAAACATTTAAAGAGGACTTCATAACTACGCTACTCAAACTATAACAAAAAATGGAAGAGGAAGGAATGCTTCAAACTCATTCTTTGAGGCCAGTGTTACCTGATACCAAAACCTGGCAAAGGCATAAAGAAAGTAATAGAATAATATCACTGATGAATGTACATGCAAAAATCCTCAACAAAACGTTAGCAAACTTAATTCAACAATATTTTAAAAGGGTCATAACGTTACAATCAACTGGGATTTATTTCAGGGATGTAAGGATGGGTCAATGTGATCTATTATACTAACAAAATGAAGGATAAAAATCCTGTGATCATTTCAAAAGGTGCAGAAAAAGCATTTGACCAGTTTTGATCTCTGTTTATGATAAAAGCTCAACAAAGTGAGGGCAGCGCCGGGGGGCTCAGTAGTTTAGCGCTGCCTTCAGCCCAGGGCGTGATCCTGGAGAACCAGGATCGAGTCCCACATCAGGCTCCCTGCATGGAGCCTGCTTCTCTCTTACCTGTGTCTCTGCCTTTCTCTCTCTCTCTCTCTCTCTCTCTCTCTGTGTGTGTCTCTCATGAATAAATAAATAAAATCTTAAAAAAATAGTACTAGGATAAGGATACCCAATCTTGTCAGTTTTATTCAACACAAAAATAATGAAATCAATTATATCTACAAAAATTAGTCAAGGTATACACAAAATAATGTAAAATATGACATCATATACATAAAAGTGGTGAGAAGTGTAAAAATGTAGTTCCTTTAGGATATGTTTGAAACATCCATCAATTTAATATACACTGCCAAACACATAAGATGTTATATGTGAATCCAATGGTAATCACAAATCAAAAGCCTGTAGTAGATAAAAAATAAACGGAAAAGAATCCAATCATAACACTGAAGAAAGCTGTCAAACCTCATGGGAAGAGAGCCAAAGAAGGAACAGAGAATAACTAGAAAAACAACAAAGTGGAAATAAATACATATCCATTAATAATTGCTTTAAGTGTAAATGCACTAAATGCTCCAATAAAAAAAAATGTGGTAACTGAATAGATCAAAAACCAAGACTCATCTGTATGCTGCCTGGAAGAGATTCATTTAAGACCTTAAGACACATACAGATTGAAAGTGAAGGGACAGAACAAGACATTTCATGCTAATGGACTCCAAAAAAAGCTGAGGTAATAATATTTCTTTCAGATAAAATGGACTGTAAAACAGAGTGTAGCAAGAGACAGAATAGAGCACTAAATAACGATAAAGGAATCAATCCAACAAGAGTGTGTAACAATTCTAACTATTTTTGTACCCAGCATAGGAGCACCTAAATACATAAAGCAAATTTTAACAGACATAAAGGGAGGTAATGAAAGTTATACAATACTCATAGGAGACTTTAACACCCAACTTATATTATCAATGGATAAATCATCCAGACAGAAAATTGATAAGGAATTAATGACTTTGAATGACATTTTAGATCAGATGGACCTAACATATGTACAGAACAAACATCCCCAGGCACCTGGATGGCTCAACGGTTGAGCATCAGCCTCTGGCTCAGGTCGTGGTCCTGGGGTCCTGGGATCAAGTCCTACCTACATCAGCCTCCCCACAGGGAGCCTATGTCTCTGCCTCTCTTTCTGTGTCTCTCATGAATAAATAAATAAAATCTTAAAAAGAACATACATCCCCAAACAGCAAAATATACATTTTTTTTCAAGTACACACAGGCCATTCTCAAGGACAGATTATGTGTTAGGACACAAAACAAATCTCTATAAATTTAAGAAGACTGAAATCATATTAAGCATCTTTTCCAACCACAGCAGTATGAAACTAGAAATAAAAAAGACTAACACATGGGGTCTACACAACATTCAATTAATCAGTGAGTCAATGAATAAATTGAAGAGGAAACTTTAAAAAATTCATGGAGACAAATAAAAACACAACAATCCAGAGTCTTTGGGACTCAGAAAAAGTAGTCTTAAGAGGGAAATTTAGTGATACAGTATTACCTCAAGAAACAAGAAAAATCTCAAACAATCTAACCTTAGGAGTCAGATAGAAAAGAACAAACAAATCCCCAAATTAATAGAAGAAAGAAAATAATAATGATTAGAACAAAGATAAATGACATGAAGATTAAGAATAGAAAAAATCAGTGAAACCAAGAGTTGGTTCTTTGAAAACATTAACAGAATAGATAAACCTTTAGCCAGAGTCATCAAGAAACAAAAGGCAGAGCCCAAATAAATAAAATAAAAAATGAAAGAGGAGAATTAAAATCTGACACCACAGAAATACAAAAGATTATGAGACTACTACAAAAAGTTATTTGCCAACAAATTGGACGGCCTAGAAGAAATGCATACATTTCTAGAAACATACAACCTCTCAATGCTTTAATCCGGAACACCTAAAATACTTGAACAGATAAATTACTAATAACAAAACTGAATCAGTAATTAAAAAAAATTTTCAACAAACAAAAGTCCAGGACCAGCTGGATTCACAGGTGATTTTGACCAAATATTTAAACAAGAATTAATACTCTTTTCAAACTATTCCAAAAAATAGAAGAAGAAAAGCTTTCAAATTCATTCTTTCTATGAGGCCAGCTTACCCCAATAGCAGAACCAGACAAAGACACCACAACAAAATAAAACTACAGATCAGTATCTCTGAATAACATAGATGTAAAAATTCTCAACAAAATACTAGCAAACCAAATTCAACAATACATTAAAAGGATCATTCACTACAGTCAAGTGTGATTCATTCCAGGTATGCAAGGATGATTTAATATTTCCAAGGCAATCAGTGTAATACATCAAACTGACAGCAAGAAGGGGAAGAAAACTATTTGGTCCTCTCAATAGATACTGAAAAAGCATTTGGCAAAATAAACATCCATTTATGATAAAAACTACAACAAAGTGGGTCTGGAGGGAATGTTCCTCAACACAATGAAGGCCATATATGAAAAACCCAAAGGTAACATCAAACTGGTGAAAACTGGAGAGCTTTTCTCTAAGATCAATAATAAAACTACTCTCACCACCTTCATCCAACATAGTATTGGAAGTCCTAGCAGCAGCATTTAGACAAGAAAATGAAATGAAAGGCATCCAAATCAGATTGAAAGATGTGAAAACTGTCAGTATTTGCAGATGACATTATATATAGAAAACCCTAAAGATGCCACCAAAAACTGTTGGAATAAACAAATCAAATAGCAGATTACAGAATCAATATACAAAAATCTCTTTTATTTTTATATACTAATACGGAAGTAGGAGAAAAATTAAAAAACAATGCCATTTATTTGCATGAAAAGAATAAAATATCTAGAAATATATTTAACCAGAGATGAAAGATCTGTATGCTGACACTGTAAAACATTAGTGAAAGAAATTGAAGATGAATGTTTTATGCTAAGAAATAAGGCAGACAGAAAAGACAAATAGCATATGATTTTACTTATATGTATAATCTAAAAAATACACACAATAATGGATAAATAGAATAAATGAATAATGAATAATATATTGAATAAATGAATAAAACAATATAATATAATGAATAAATGAATAAAACAGAAACCGACCCAAAGATACAGGAAATAAACTGTTGTTATTAAAGGGGGAAAAGGGGAATCCTTGGGTGGCTCAGCGGTTTAGCGCCTTCATGCCCAGGACACGATCCAGGAGTCTCAGGATTGAGGCCCACATCAGGATCCCTGCATGGAGCCTGCTTTTCCCTCTGCCTGTCTCTGCCTCTCTCTCTCTCTCTCTCTCTCTCTGTGTGTCTCATGATTAAATAAATAAAATCTTAAAAAAAAATTAAAGGGGGAAAAGGAGGAAGTTGAGAGAAAGAGGTGACGTGGATTAATACATCCAAATGTCCAGTTATAGAATAAATAAGTCATGGGAATGTAATATACAGCCTAGGAAACATAGTCAATAATATTGTGATACACTTATGGTGACAGATGGTAATTAGACTTATTGTGGGGATTTTGTAGTATATAAAAATATCTCTTGCTATGACATACATATAAAAGTAATTCATTGTTGTATGTCAATTACACTCCCATTTTTTAAAAAAGCATCTGAAGGTGTGCCTACACACACAGCTATACTTCCTGGGCCCAATGCAGAGGGAGGAAGCAAAAACACCCACCTTTCATTTCTTCCTAAATAGCACCTAAGTACATACTTTCCCAGGTACTGCCTAAGGATCTAGTCCACCTTGCATGTAGGTAGGTGCTGACTGTAGTCTTCCCCTTTGGGACTCCAACAAGTATTGGCAACCCTCAACTCCTGGGAGCCAGTAGGAACAGAGGTAGTGGGTTGGACAATCACAAAGGTTAAAGAGACAATCAGGAACATGGGCTAGGATGACAGATGAGTTTCATCTCCCACAATGAGACCACTGGTAAAACTGGTTTAGGTGGCTGTTTTATTGAATGCACAAACACAGAGAGTCAAGAAAGATGAAGAAACAGACTATATTCCCAACTAAAGAACAAAATGAATCTCCAGAAACAGATCTTAATGAAACAGATAAGTTAATTACCTGATAGAGAGTTCAATTAACAGACAAAGATGCTCATTGGAATCAGGAGAGCAATTCATAAACAAAGTGAGAATTTCAACATAGAGAAAGGAAATATAATAAAGCACCTAACAGATTACAAGGCTGAAAAATACAATTACTGAACTGAAACATTCAATAGAGGCATTGGACAGTAGACTAGATCAATCACAAGAAAAAAAATCAATGAACTTGAGACAGGGAAGTAGAATTCATCCAATCATAGGAGCAAAAGACAAATTATTAAAGATAGCTTAAAGGATTTATAGGACATCAACAAACAGACCAATATACATATTTATAAGGGCTCTGGAGGGCAAAGAGAGAAAGAAAGGGCAGAAAATTAATTCAAAGATATAATGACTGAACACTTCCTTAACCTGGAGAAAGAAACAGACGTGTAGATTCAAGAGATGCAGATTGTTTTTTTTTTTTTTTTGCACTAGGCAGATTTTTTTTAGAGATTCAGATTAAAAAAAAATAAGGATGAATACAGAGAAAAACACATTAAATTGTCAAAAGTTAAAGACAAGGAGAGAATCTTAAAAGCACCAAGAGAAAACAACTTGTTATGTACAAGGGAGCCCACATAAAACTTGCAGCAGATTTGTTAGCAGAAACTTCACAGGTCAGAAGGGGCTGGGAGGATATATATTCAAAGTGCTCAAAGAAAAAAAAAAACTACTAGCCAAGAATACCCAGCAAAGTTGTCTTTTATAATTGAAGGAGAGCATAGTACTATGTATAAAAAAACCCTGAAGACCACACACACACACACACACACACACACACACACACACAGATATAGACAAATTCAGTAAAATTGTAAGATATAAAATCTATATATAAAAATTAGTTAAGTTTAAGTTGTCCTCCATAATTTCAAGAGAGAGTTTTCCATACAAGCAAAAACTGAAGGAGTTCAGCAACACTAGACTGACCTTATAAGAAATATTAAAAAGACTTTAAGCTGAAACATAGGGGCACGAATTAGTAACAGGAAACACATATGAAAGGATAAATGGGACTGATAAATATATAAATTCAGAATAGTTTAATGGTATTTTAGTGGTAGGTTAATTGCTTGAAAGCCAGTATGAAGATTATAAGGCAAAAGTACTAAAAATAACCATAATTAAAATGATTTGTTAATGGGGAATCAAGATAAAAAGATGTAAATTGTGACATCAAAAACAAAAATGTGAAGGGGGAGCAAAAATAGAGAGTCTTCCAATACATTCAAACTTAAGTTGTTACCAGCTTAAAAAACACTTTTGAAAGTTTTAGATAGACTTACTTCACTCAGCATAATACCCTCCAGTTCCATCCACGTTGAAGCAAATGGTGGGTATTTATCATTTCTAATAGCTAAGTCAATCGGAGAAGGACAAACATTATATGTTCTCATTCATTTGGGGAATATAAATAATAGTGAAAGGGAATATAAGGGAAGGGAGAAGAAATGTGTGGGAAATATCAGAAAGGGAGACAGAACGTAAAGACTGCGAACTCTGGGAAACGAACTAGGGGTGGTAGAAGGGGAGGAGGGCGGGGGGTGGGAGTGAATGGGTGACGGGCACTGGGGGTTATTCTGTATGTTAGTAAATTGAACACCAATAAAAATAAATTAAAAAAAAAGAAAGTTTTAGATAGACCTCTGGTAACCACAAAGCAAAACCCTACAAAAGATAAAGGAAAAGGAATCTAGGCATACCACTGCAGAAGAATAATCAATTCACAGAGAACAAGAGAAGAATAAAGGAATATAAGAATTACAAAACAGCCAGAAAACAATGAACATATGCTAATAAGGTCAAATCTATTAACAATTACATTAATTGTAAATAGAATAAATTCTAAATGAATAAAAAACAAGACCCATCTCCATGTTGACTGTAAGAGACTCACTTTGGCTCTAAGAACACACATAGGCTAAAAATGAAGGGATGCAAAAAGATATTCATAATATAGAAACCAAAAGAAAGTTCAGGTAGCCATAGTTGCATTATGTAAAGTAGACCTTAAGACAAAGACTGTAATTATAGACAGAGAAGGTCATTACATGATTATAAAGTTATCAATATAGCCAAAGGATATAATATTTGTAAATATTAGTGCATACAGCATAAAAGCAACTAAATATATAAAACCAACCAATATTAATAAATCTATATAGAGAAATATACAGCAATATAATAATAGTAGGGGGTTTAATACTCAACCTTCATCAATGGATAGGGTATCCAGAGAGAAAACTAATATGGCACATTTGACCAGATGGACCTCCTGAACATTTAAAGAATATTCCATTCAACAGCATCAGAATACACATTCTACTCAAACACACATGGCACATTCTCCAAGATCACATATTAGACCACAAAAAGGTCTTAATAAATTTAAGATTTAAATTCTATATATTGTCTTTTCTGGCCATAGTGGTATGACTAGAAATCAACTACAAGAAGAAAACTGGAAAAATCACAAATATATACAGATAAAACAGCATGATATTAAATATCTTAAGACAAATGAAAATGGAAACAACATATCAAAAATTATGGGATGGGACACCTGTACCCTGATGTTTATAGCAGAAATGTCCACAATAGCCAAACTGTGGAAGGAGCCTTGGTGTCCATCGAAAGATGAATGGATAAAGAAGATGTGATTTATGTATACAGTGGAATATTACTCAGCCATTAGAAACGACAAATACAAATAATTTTGTTTTGTTATAAAACAAAAACAAAAACAAAAAAACACAAAAATTATGAGATGTAGCAAAAATACTTTTATTTTTTTATTTTATTTTTTAAATAAATTTATTTTTTATTGGTGTTCAATTTGCCAACATACAGAATAACATCCAGTGCTCATCCTGTCAAGTGCTCCCCTCAGTGCCCGCCACCCAGTCACCCCCACCCCCCGCCCACCTCCCTTTCTACCACCCCTAGTTCGTTTCCCAGAGTTAGGAGTCTCTCATGTTCTGTCTCCCTATCTGATATTTCCCACTCATTTTTTCCTCCTTTCCCCTTTATTCCCTTTCACTATTTTTTTATATTCCCCAAAATGAATGAGACCATGTAATGTTTGTCCTTCTCCGATTGACTTATTCTAAAGAGAAGTTCAAATGGCAAATGCCCACATTGAAAAACAAGAAATATCTCAAATAAACAACCTATCTTTCTGCCTCAAGGGACTAGAAAAAGAGGACAAAGCTAATCACAAAGTTTGTAGAAGGAAGGAGATGATAAAGATCAGAACAGAAATAAATGAAATAGAGTCCAAAGTGACAATACAAAAGGTCAATGAAACTAAGAGCTGTTTTTTTTTTAAGATAAACAAAATAGACAATCCTTTAGCTTGAGTTATCAAGAAAAAAGTCACAAATCAGAAATGAAAGATGGGACATTACAACTATACCACAGAAATATAAAGGGTCATAAGAGACTACTATGCACATTATATTTCAACAAATTGGATAAGGTAAAATAAATTGTGAAAATGCTAGAAACATAACACCTACGAGGACTGAATTATGAATAAATAGAAAATCTGAAGAGGCCAAGTAATAGTAAGGAGATTCCATCAGTAATCAAAAACCTTCCCAAAATGTCTGGGTCTATCTGGAGTATGCTAGCCAGTTTTCTAAGATGCTGAGAGCTTCACTGGGGGAGGAAATGTTCACCAACTCCCTGCATTCCCCTCACACTTGTTAGGTCCTGTTTCAACTGGTTTAACCCAGAGCAATAAACCTGAGATTGTCATTTAAAAAAAAAAAAAAAAACAGGATTAGACAGTTTTGCTGATTTATTTTTTCAAAGAATTTAAGAAGAATACCAATCTTTCTGAAACTCTTCTAAAAATACAAGAGAAGCAGATGGACCCTAGCTTCCTGGACCAGTATACTGCATTCAAGGGACTCACCTTAGACCTAAGGTGACAAATACAGATTGAACTGAAAGTGAAGAGATGGAAAAAGATTCTTCATGCAAATGCAAGTGGAAAAAAAAAAAGCCAGGTACCGGCACTTATATCAGACAAAACAGACTCAGAAACAGACTGTAGCAAGAGACAAAGAAAAGCATTACATAATGATAAAGAGATCAGTCCAACAAAAAGATGTTATACTTGTAAACATCTACCCACCCAACACATGCACCTAAATACATAAAGCAAATATAAAAAAGAGAGAGGTTGATGGTAATACAATAAGAGTAGGGGACTTTAACCCTTCAATCACATCATTGGATCAATTATCCAGACAGAAAATCAACAAGGAAACAATGTCTTTGAATGACACATTGGACCAAATAGACACAAGAGATATGTATGGAACATACTATCTGAAATCAACTGAATACATATATTTTCAAGTGTCACATGCCACATTCTCCAGAATAGATCACATATCAGGCCATAAAATGAACCTCAATAAATTTATTTAAGAAGATACCATGCATCTTTTCTGATATCAATAGTATGAAACTAGAAATAAGTCACACACACACACACACACACAAACTGAAAAAAGCATAAACATATGGAGACTAAACAACATGATACAAAACGACCAATGGGTCAATGAAACAATCAAAAAATAAATCAAGGAGTACACAAATTAAAATGAAAACAGAATGGTCCAAAATGTTTGGGACACAGTGGAAGCAGTTCTAAAAGGAAAACATATAGCAACTCAGGCTTACCTCAAGATGCAAGAAAAACCTCAAACAATTTAACTTTATACCAAAAGGAACTAGAAAAAGAAGAATAAACAAAGCCCAAGGTGAGTAGAAGAAAGGAAGTAATAAATATCAGAGCAGAAATAAATGACATAGAGACTAAAGAAATAATAGGAAAAAAATTAAAACAAGAGCTGGTTCTTTGAAAAAGTAAACAAAATCGACAAACTCTTATCCAGACTCATTAAGAAAAAGAAGAAAGGATCCAAATAAATAAAATCAGAAACAAGAGAAAAATAACACCTGACACTACACAAATATAAAGGATTACAGGAGAATACTATGAAAAATTAAATGGCTGTGTAATTTATTTATTTATTCCTGGGATGAAAGAATGGCCAAATATTGATAAATCAATAAACTTCATACACCACATCAACAAAATTTTAAAAATCATAGATTTCAATAGATGCAGAAAAAGCATTTGGCAAAATTCATCATCCATTCTTGATAAAAATTCTCAAGAAAATGGGATTAGAGGGAACATACGTCAACATAATATAGGTCACATGTGACAAACTTATAGCTAACAGCACACTTAATAGTGAAAATGGGTAACTTTCCCTCTAAGGTCAGGAATAAAACAAGGATGTCCAGTCTTACTACTTTCATTCAACATAATACTGGAAATTCTAGCTGCAAGATTCAGACAAGAAAAAAAAAAGAGGCATCCATATTGGTAAAGAAGAAGTTAAACTGTCTCTATTTGCAGATGGGATGTTATTATACACAGAAAATCCTGAAGATTCCACAAAGAAAACTATTAGAAATAATAAATGAATATAGCAGAGTCACAGGATACAAAATTAATACCCAGAAATTGGTAGAGTTTCTCAGCGCTAACAACAAAGACATAGCAAAATAAATTTTTTAAAAACCCACCATTTATGATGGCATCAAAAAGAATAATACACCTAGGAATAAACTTAACCAAGGAGGTGAAAGACTTGTACTCTAAAAACTATAAAACATTGATGAAAGAACTTGAAAATAACACAGATGGAAAGATATTTCATGCTCATGGATTGAAATAATTTATATTGCAAATGTCCATAATACCCAAAGCAATCTACACTCAGTGCAATCCCTATCAAAACGCCAACAGCATTTTTCACAAATCTGTAATAAATAAAACTAAAATTTGTATATAAGCACATGCAACCTTGAATAGCCAAAGCAATTTTGAGAAAGAACAAAGCTGAGGCATTGCAATTCCAGATTTCAAGATATACCACAAAGTTGCAGTAATCTAAACAGTATCTTCTGGCACAAAAATAGACACTTATCAGTGAAACAGAATAGAGAGCCCAGAAATAAACCCACACTTAAATAGTCAGTCTATGACATAGGAGGGGAAAATATACAATGGGAGAAAAGATAGTCTCCTCAATAAATGGTGCTGGGAAAACTGGATAGCTACATACAAAAGAATGAAACTGGACCACTTTCTCACACCATACACAAAAATAAACTCAAAGTGGATTAAAGACCTAATGTAAGATCTGAAATCATAGAACTCTAAACAGAAAACATAGGCAGCATTCAGATTTGGCTGTACCAATGTTTTTCTAGCAATGTCTCCTCAGGCAAGGGAAACAAAAGCAAATGATAAACTATTGGGATGATATCAGAATGAAAAGCTTTTGCACAGCAAAGAAAAACTAAAACAAAATGAAATTTTGTGAATGGGAGAAGATATTGGCAACTGATATATCCAATTAGGGTTAATATCTTAGATATATAAAGAACTTATACAACTCAATGCTCTAAAAGAATCCCCCCCAAACAATCTGATTAAAAATGTACAGAGAACTTGAATTACATTTTCCCAAAGAAGACATACAGATGGCCAATAGACACATGAAAAGATATCCAGCATCACTAGTCATCAGGGAAACGCAAATCAAAACCATGATGAGATATCACTCCATACGTGTCAGAATGACTAGAAACAAAAAGACAAGAAATAAGTGCTGCAAGGATGTGGAGAAAGAGGAACTCTTACACACTGTTGGTTGGAATGTAAATTGATACAGCCACTGTAGAAAACAGTATGGAGGTTCCTCAAAAAATTAAAAATAGAACTACTACGTAATTCAGCCATTTCACCACTGGCTCTTTATCCAAAAACAAAATCACTATCTCAAAAAGATATCTACGTCTCCATGTTCATTTTGGCATTATTGATAATAGCAAAGACATGGAAACAACCAAAGTTCATTCAAAGAGAGAAAGAGAAAGGAAATATACTGTGTATATTTGTATTCCATTGTATATGTACAATGGAATATTTTTCAGCCATAGAAAAAGAAGGAAATCTTGCCATCTGGGACAACATAGATGTATCTTGCAGGCATAATGCTAAATGAAATAAGTCAGACAGAAAAAAGACAACTACCATATGATATCACTTATATGCAGAATCTAACAACAAACAAACTCACACAGAGAAGATTGGTAGCTACTAGAGGTAGGAGGTTGGTTAAATGAGTGAAGGTCATAAAAAGACTCAAGCTTCCAGTTACTAAGATAAATCCTGGGGATGTAATGTACAGCATGGTGACTGTACTGTATGGTTAACAATACTGTATTGTTTTTTTTCTTTTTTAAGTTGCTAAGAGAGTAGTTCTTAAAAGTCTTTATACACACAAAAATTTTAGCTATGTTGGGTGTTAACTAAACTTATTGTGGTAATCACTTTGCAATAAATACACCTATCAAATTATTTTTATGTTGTAACCAAAACCTAATACAGTGCTATATGTCAAGTATATCTCCTAAAAATAAGTTGCCTTTCTACACACTAATAATGAACTGTCAAAAAGAGATTAAGAAAACAATCACATTTACATTTGTGTCAAAACAGTGAAATACTTGGAATAGGTTTAACCAAAGAGGTGAAAGATCTGTATGCTGAAAACTATGACACTGATAAAAGGAAGTGAAGAACAAACAAATAAATGGGATGATATTCCATGCTCTTGCACTGGAAGAATATTGTTTAAATGTCTGCACTACCCAAAGTGATCTACAGATTCAATGCAATTCCCATAAAAATTCCAATAGCCTTTTTTACCCAACAGAAATAGAACAAACAATACTAGAATTCATATGGACTCACAGAGACCCAAGCAGCAAAGCAATCTAGAGCAAGAACACAAAGCATAGAAGGATCACACTGTCTGATTTCAAAATATATTACAATCAATAGAATGAGGGGACAATCTACTAGTTGGGAGAAAACATTTGCAAATCATACCTCTGATAAGGAGCTAATGTTCAAAATATGTAAGTAACTCACACAATTCTATAGTTTAAAAAATATGATTTAAAAATGGGCAAAGGATCTGAATAGAAATTTATCCAATGAAGACGCACAAATGACCAACAGATATATGAAAAGATGCTGAACATCAGCAACCATCAAGAAATACAAACCAAAACTGCAACAAGATATTACCTTACACCTGTTAGAATGGCTATCATCAAAAACAAAAAACAAAAACAAAAAAACAAGAGATAAAAAGGCTTGGCAAAGAGGTGAAGAGAAGGCTACCTTTGTATATTTGTTGACAGAAAGGTAAATTGGTGCAAGGCACTATGGAAAACAGTATGAAGGTTCCTCAAAAAATTAAAAATAGAACTACCATATGATCCAGCAATCCCATTTCTGGGTATATATTTAAAGGAAAAAAGTAAATAGGATTCAGAGAGATATCTGCACTCCCATGTTTGTTGTAGCAATATTCACAAATAGCCAAGATATGGAAACAACCTAAGTGTCTGTCAATGAATGAATGAATGAATGAAGAAGATATGGTGTATATATATACAATGGATGGTTATTCAGACATAAAAAGAAGGTGAAAATGGGGAAATGTTTGTCAAAGATCACAAACTTACAGTTATAAAATGACTAACTTGGCGTTCTGATATTTGGCACTGTGATTACAGATAATATTATTGTATTATATACATTAGAGTTGCTAAGAGTACGTTTTTTTTTTACAATGAGCATCCATATACCCTTTATCTAGACTTATCAATATAACATTTACCACATTTTCCTTTTTTAATTGAAGTGTAGTTGACACACAATATTACATAAGTTTCAGGTGTACAGCATATTGATTTGACAACTCTATGCTATGCTATGTTCACCCTAAGTGTAGCTACCATTTGTCACCATATGACACTATTATGATACCACTTACTATATTGCCTGTACTGTCCCTGTGACTTATTCATTCTATAACTGGAAGCCTGAATCTCCAACCCCAATTCCCTCATTTAGCTCATTCCCCATCCCCCTTTTCTCTGGCAACCATCCGTTTGTTCTATTTATAGGTCTGATTCTGCTTTTTTGTGTCTGTTTTTAGATTCTACACTAAGTGAAATCATATGCTATATGCTATTCTCTGTTCGACTTATTTCACTCAGCATCATATCCTAGCAGAGTAAATCTTACATGCTTTCACCACAAAAAAAGTAATGGTATATATGTGAGATGATGGAGCTGTTAAGTAACACTATGCTGGTAATCATTTTTGCAATATATAAATGATCAAGTCAACACCTTGTACTCCTTCAAATTAATGTTGTATGTCAATTATATCTTTTTAAAAATTTTTTTATTGGAGTTCAATTTGCCAACATATAGCATAACAATCTCAGCAAAGTCAAAAATGATGAAAAATAAAAGTATTGAGTGTTACTATCCTTGAAAGTGGAGGTGGCTGTCTTGAGGATCAGAGATGAATGTGGGGGATGCTGTCTTTGAAATGGGTCCCTAATTTCAATGTAGAATGGGATCCTAGCATACAGAAACCCTGCAGCCATGCTTGCCCTCCAGAAACAGAGTGGGTGTTTAGTTAACGGAAAGCATGACCAAGGAGGCCATCCAAAGGATTGATCATGATTTTCATTTATATTTGATATTTATATTTGATATATAAAATATTTATATTTGATATATATCTCAAAAAGGAGCTCACCTCGAGTCTCTACTTATGGGTTAGTCATAGGTCTTCAATGAATTCCAAGACCTGAGATAGTTCATAGAGTCCTTTGATAAAATGGAAGATCAGAAACCCTTGAAGACCCTGTAGTAACATTACAGGATGCCACACACCTTCCTAGTTGTCTACCAAGGACCTGCAGATGCTCACCAGAATAAACATGCACCAGAAAAAAGGAAATCCTAAAACCTTTATGGGACTAGATAATGGTGCTGAGCTATTCCTGGGCTAACCGTCAGAGGGGATGTTTAAGAGGGTCATATAGTAAATGGTGTCTTAGCCCAAGTCCATCTTAAAGTAAATCTTATGGGTTTGTGAACCCATACTATGGTTATTTACCCCAGCTTCTGAGTATGTGATTAGAATAGATATTCCTAGTGTCTAGTAGATGTTCATATTGGATCCCTGAACTATGGGGTTAAGGCTATTATGGCAGGGAAGGTCAGGGGAAAACCCTGAAGCATCTCCTCTTCAGCAAGGTTACAGTATATAAATAGTGAACAAAACAGAGTCAGTGAGAACACCATCTTACAAAATAGGAACTATCCGTAAGAGGTAGAAATTATAAAAAGGAATGAAATAGAAATCCTGGAATTGGAAAAGCACAATAGCTAGATAAAATAAAAATAAAATAAAAAGTTCACTAGAGGGACTCGACAGCCGATTTGGACAAACAGGATATATAATCAGTGAACTTAAGGGTAGGTTGAGATTATCCAGTCGGATGAACAGAAATAAAAAAGAATGAAGAAAAATGAGCAGGGACTAAGGAGCCTGTAGGATAGCACCAAGCTTGCCAACATGCAATAATGGGAATCCCAGCAAGAAAAGAGGGGAAGAAAAAGGGAAGCAGAAAATAGATTAGTGGTTGCCAGGCACTGAGGTGAATGGAGAGTTGGTACAGGGTTTCTTCTGGAATGACAAAAATGATCTGGAATTAATGATGTTTGAGCAATGTTGTGAATATATTGCTTAATTATACGCCTTATGATTTTTTGTTATACAAACTTTATCTCAGTAAAAAGGGCATGGTTTCAGTTTTTCCTGCCCCCCCCCTCTTATTATAGCCTCTCAACCTAAGTCACACTGTATGAAACTCAATCTGCCCCCAATGTCTTTGTTTATACCATTGCCCTGCCTTTTGTCTCGCTCTTTGTCCCATCTCAGAAAAGCTTATTCAAGTCATATCTGCTCCAAGTCTACCATGATTCTCATTCCCCATAGCAACATGTTTAATTCTTTAACACTTTAAAGTTCACAAGTGGGTATCTACTGAGAAGCCTTGGGTGATTAGCTAATCTATGTTGTGAAGTTTTACTAAAGATCATTCTTTTTAATTCAATAAAAAAAACCTAATGTAAAATTTCTTGTCTTAGCCATTTTTAAGAGTCCAGTTCAGTAGTGTTAGTTACATTACATTGCACAACAACCGGGACCCATTTAAACCCTGATTTGTGAAGCTTTTCCCATCCCCCTAATTGGAATCAATTACTCCCTCCTCTGTGATCCCATAGCATTTGGGGGCATATTTCCATTCTAGTCTTGACTAGATTCTTTCTGGCTCATTGTGTTTCTGTTTCCCTAACTAATTTGTGGGCTTCTTCAGGGCAGGGCTTGTGGCAAATTCTGCTCTGAATTATCAGAGGAGAGCACAACTGAGCAACACTAAACGAATGCCCATCGAACTAAAAATAAAGGGGTGAAGGATGCCTTCCATCAGAAACTGAGCTTCCCAGAAGTCTGACAACTGGGGACATGAAGGGAGAGAAGCAAAAATGACTTTACCATTGAGGCTTCCTCCTCTTGCTCTGTCTAGGCCTGATGTCTTGCCTCAGCCTTGGCCAACCACAGGGGCCATGGGGATTACTCCATGGGTTCCAGCATCCTGTCAGCGGCTAGCCTCAAGGAAAATCCTGCCTCTGAAGCAATTTCTTCCATGGCTAATGTCCTAGAGCAGGTGAACTGCCATTATCCAAAGCTGTTGTGTGTATAAATATTTATCCCCTTTCTAGTTTTCATCTCTCTGGACTATAGGACCATAGGAAGCCTCCTCGAGAGGTCCCAGCTGCT
Organism: Canis lupus dingo; assembly: GCF_003254725.2. Taxonomy (NCBI): domain Eukaryota; kingdom Metazoa; phylum Chordata; class Mammalia; order Carnivora; family Canidae; genus Canis; species Canis lupus. Next base: position 22,169,924 of record NC_064244.1, read on the forward strand.
TATCATCTTATACGACCAACATGCAAGAAAATAACCATGTGGCAAAATCACTCTGGTTATTTAGACATGATCTCTCCAGGGAGGAAATTAAAAAGCCCTTTGTTCCTCTCCTCCCTCTTCATTCCTGGCTGCCACCCCCTTGGTGTCTACAGAGCTTGTTGTCTTTGACACTAAGAGCTGTACAGAGGGAAGGGGTAAAACTATAATTTTGCTGCTTTTCTTCAGCTTTTGCTGAAGGCTCACAAAAGAACTAAAATGAAACTTTGATGATCTGGATTTTTCCAATTAATCCTGCTCCCCATTAAAGGATCATGAGTTGGCTGCATCGCTATGTCCCTCTGAGATGAATCCCCACTTGCCAGATGGCTGGGCATGAACTGGATGGCCTGGCATTTCATTTCTTCCTGTCCAGTAAAATGAGAAAATTCAAACCAGACACTGAAATGTTCTTTTCTTTTATTAAAAACATTTCTTAATTGGGTAGTTTGGGTACTTTGAAAGTGAACCTCAACATTTCTAACTCTTTGAATGCTGGAAACAGAAAAAACTGCCATTCTAAAAGTGACAGACAGTTATATAATGTGACTCTAAACTCCTGACTCTCGACCCCCGCAGTCCTTGGAAACAATGTAAATAAAAGGATGCCACCCCCAACCCACCCTCTGTTGTACCTGAATGGGGTTCTAGCATCATGGCATTTAAAAACAAAACCAATCAAATCAAAAAGCAAAATAAAATACCTTTATGATGATGGTAATGCAGTGGAGATTGAGAAGTCACTCTGAGGGTAAAATAGGTCATTTATCTCTAAACACCTTATTTTGGACAAATTATTTTGGGGAGGATCCTTGATAAGAAGATAAAAGTTCAGGTACTTGGAACACCTCTGAATATTGGTAAACTGATCCAAATGCAAATACTTTAGACTGGTATATATTGCTTCATCAAAGTGTACAAGCCAAGAGGGCAACATAGAAAGTCTTCCAGCAAGATGTAAATTAGTTCTAATAACTTCATCAAGAAATAACATCCAATCATCTTGGTAATATCCTATTGGTTAGAGGCAAGTCACAGATCCCACATCCACTCAAAGGGAGGATAAAACACAGCACATGAATATCAGGAGTAGGGGATCTGTGAGAGTCATCTGAGAGTTTGCCTGCCACAATTTGGCTTGAATAATTCAATTTGGTGGTATAAAAATCTGTCCTTTGGTGAGTAGGATCTATCTCTACTGATATTTTTTTCCAGTTTTATTGGGGGTATAAATGACAAAAATTATATATATTTAAAATGTACAACCCGATGTTTTGATATATGGTTAGTGAGAAATGTTTACCACAATCAAGCTAATTGACATATTCATCACCTCACATAGTTACCTTTTTTGTTTGTGTGTTAATAACAATATCCACCCTCTTAGCAAATCTCAAGTATGTATACAGTACCGTACTGTTAACTGGACTCAACCTCCTGTGCACTAGATATCCAGAACTCACTCATCCTGCATATATTAAACTTTGTACACATTGATCAACATTTCCCCCTTTCCCCCAACCCTCCAGCCATGGTAACCACCATTCTACTGTCCACTTCTCGGAGATTGACTTTTTTAGATTCTATGTGTAAGTGTTACCACACACTATTTGACTTTCTGTTTCTGGCTCATCTCACCTCCAGGTTGAACCATGTTGTCACAAATAACAAGATTTCCTTTTCTTTAAGCCTTAATAATATTCCAGTGTGCATATGTACTGCATCTTCTTTCTTCATTCATCCATCGGTGGACAGTTAGGTTGTTTCCATATCTTGGCTATTGTAAATGTTGCAATGAATGTGGGAAAGCGGGTATCTTTTTGAGACACCCTTCAAAAATCTCTTTTTGAGATTTCATTTCCTTTGGATATATGCCCAGGAGTGGGACTAGTGGGTCATATGGTAGTTCTATTTGTAATTTTTTTTATTATGTGAGTTTCAGGTGTACGGCTTTATAATTTAACATCTGTATACACTACAAAGAGATAATCATCACAAGACTAGTTACCATCCATCACCATACTTTCAATCTCATTCACTTATTTCCCACACCCATCAGCTGCCTTCCCCTCTGGTAACTACTGCTCTCTATATCTCTAAGACTCTAAGAGAGTCTGCTTTCTATATCTAGGGGTTTTAAAAAAATTAACTTATTTATTTATTTGATTTCACATATGAGTGAAATCATATGGTATTTGTCTTTCACGGTCTGACATATTTTGCTTACCATAATATCCTCAAGGTGCATCCATGTTGTTGCAAATGCTATAGTTTCATTTTTTATGGCTGAGTAATAGTGCATTGTATAAATAGGCCACATCCTTATCCATTCCTCTGCCGGTGGACTTTTAGGTTGTTTCCATGTCTTTGCTATTATAAATAATGCTGCAACCAACATAAGAGGCGCATATATCTTTTTGAATTAGTGTTTTATATTCATCAGATCAGCACCCAGAAGAGGAAAAGCTGTGTCATATGGTAGTTTTAATTTGTAATTTTTTGAGGAAACCCCATACTGTTTTCCACAGGGGCTGCACCAACTTACAATCCCTTTTTCCCACACCCTCTCCAGTACTTATTTCTTGTCTTTTTGATAATTGCCATTCTAATAGGTGTTAGGTGATAGATATCTCATTATGGTTTTGCTTTACATTTCCCTAATACTTAGTGATGTCTAGCATTTTTTCGCATCCCATTGGCCATCTGTATGTCTTCTTTGAAGAAGTGTCTCTTCAGATTCCCTGCCCATTTTTAAGTTAGATTGTTTGCTTTATTTGTTGTTGAATTATAGGAGTTCTTTATATTTTTTGGGTATTAATACCTTATTGGATACATGGTTTGCAATCTTCCATTCAGTAGGCTGCATTTTCATTTTTTTAAAGTATATTTATTTATTTTATTTATTTATTTATTTATGAGAGAGAGAGAGAGAGAGATTGAGAGAGAGATTGAGAGAGAGGCAGAGACACAGGCAGAGGGAGAAGCAGGCTCCATGCAGGGAGCCCACCGTGGGACTCGATCTCGGGTCTCCAGGATCACACCCCAGTCTGAAGGCGGCACTAAACCACCGGGCCGCTGGGGCTGCCCTACCTTTTCTTTTTTTTTTTTTTTTTTTTTTTAATTTTATTTATTTATGATAGTCACACAGAGAGAGCGAGAGAGGCAGAGACACAGGCAGAGGGAGAAGCAGGCTCCATGCACCGGGAGCCCGATGTGGGATTCGATCCCGGGTCTCCAGGATCGCGCCCTGGGCCAAAGGCAGGCGCTAAACCGCTGCGCCACCCAGGGATCCCCATGTCCTACCTTTTCATTTTGATGATGGTTTCCTTGAGGTAAGCCCTTTATCAAAATAGGCCTGTATTGCTGTGAACTTCCCTCTTAAACTCACTTTCATTGCATTCCATTTATTTTAGTATATCTTTCCATTTTCATTTCTCTCTCTGTATTTATTTCTCCTTTGATTCCTTTGATGATCCATAAATTGTTCCATATCCTGCTGTTTTATCTTCACCTTTTTGTTGTTTTCTCCCATTTTTCTTCTTGTAATTAATTTCTAGTTTCAGATATAGTGGTCAGAAAAGATGCTTGATAGGATTTCAATCTTCTTAAATTTACTGAGACTTATTTTGTGGCCCAACATGTGATCTATCCCAGAAAATGTTCCATGTGCACTTGAAAAGAATGTGTATTCTGCTGTCTTTGGATGGAATTTTCTATATATGTCTGTTAAGTCCATCTGGTTTAATGTGTGGTTTAAAGCCAATGTTCCTTATTGATTTTTTTTGTCTAGATGATCTCTCCATTGATGGAAGTAGGGTATTAGAAGTGTCCTACTATTATTGTATTCCTATCAATTTCTCCCCTATGGTCTGTTAATATTTGCTGTATATATTTTGGTGCTCCTATGTCACATATTTGTAAATGTTATATCTTCTTGCTGGATTGATCCTTTTATCATTATGCAATGTCCTTCTTTGTCTTTTATTGCATTCTGTGTTTTAAAGTGTATTTTGTCTGATAAGAGTATAGCCACTCCAGCTTTCTTTCCATTTCCATTTATATGGAATATGTTTTTCCATCTCTTCACTTTCAGTCTGCGTGTCCTGTCTTCTGAAGGGAGTGTCTTATAGGCAGCCTACAGATGGGTCTTGTTGTTTATTCATTTAGCCACTCGATGTCTTTGCATTGGTAAATTCAATCCATTTACATTTAAAGTAATTATTGATGACACATACTTATGCCATGCTGTTAACATTTTTTGGCTGTTTTTCTAGTTCCTCTCTGTTCTTCTTTTTTCTCTCTCTGCGGTTTGATGACTTCCTTTAGTGTTAAGTTTACACTTCTTTCTAATTTGTGATCTCACTATAAATTTTTTCCTTGTGGTTACCATGAGGTTGACATTGTATACAATATCCTTATGTAAATAGCAATTTGTCTCAAGTTGATAGCAATTTAATTTTAAACACATTTCGGAGTTTTACCTTTTGACTCTCATCCAACATTTTATATTTTTGATGAACACATTTTACCTGTTTTTATGTTATGTTCCTTTGTCTAAGTATTGTAACTTCAGTTAATTTTACTCCTTTGTCATTTAACCTTTATGCTTGATTTCCGTGTGATTCATCAATTATCTTCATTACATATTTACCTTTTCTAGTAGATTTTTACTTTTGTATGTTTTCTTCTTGTAGGTGCCATTTCTTTTTTGGCCTCAAGGAGTTCTTTTAGCATTTCTTATACAGTTTTAGTGGTGATGAACTCCTTTATCTTTGGCTTATCTGGAAAGCTCAATCTCTCCTTCGATTCTGTTTATTAACCTTGCTGAGCAGAGTTCTTGGTTGGAGATTTTTTCCTTCCAGATCTTTGTCAAGCCATTCTCTTCTGGCTTGTAAAATTGCTGCTGAAAAATCTGATAGCCTCATGAGGTTTTTCTTATATGTAGCAAGTTGTTTCTCTCTTGCTGCTTTTAGGATTCTCTTTATCCTGAGCTATTATTGTTGTAATTATAATGTGTCTTGGTGTGGATCTCTCTGGGTTTATCTTATTTGGAACGTTCTAGGCTTCTTGGATGTGCTGTTTGATTTCTTCCCCAGATTAGAAGAGTTTTCAGCAATTATTTCTTGAAATAAATTTTCTGGCCCTTTCTCTTTCATCTCTGTGACTTCTATAATTCAAATGTTATTCTGCTTGATGTTGTCCCAAATGCCCCTTATCCTCACTTAATGTTTTTATTTTGCTGCTCTCTGGATGAGTTCCAATACTTTGTCTTCCAGTTCGCTAATCTGTTCTTCTACTTCATCTAGTCTGCTGTTCAACCCTGAAATATATTTTTCAGTTCAGTTATAATGTCTCTTCAGTATTATATCTTCTATAACTTTATTGAAGTTTTCACTGTGTTCATCCGTTCTTCTCCCCAGTTAAGTAAGCATCTTTACGACTATTTCTGTGAATTATTTATAAAGTTGATTGCTTATTATCATCATTTTGTTCTTTTTTTCTGAGATTTTGTCTTGCTCTTTTGTTTGGAATATACTCTTCTCTCTGCTTATTTTGGTTTACTCTCTGTGTATTAGGTAGGTGAGACACCTATTCTAATCTTGAAGGAGTGGCCTTATGTAGGAGATGTCCTATGAGGCCCAGGAGCACAACCTCTCTTGGTCACCAGATCCAGGCACCTGAAAGGTCTGCTGTATGTGGGTTGTGTAGCCTTCCTGCTGTTTCAAGAACACAACTGTGGCACGTTGTTGGATGGGGTTGGTCCTTGGTCTGATGTGGGATGTGGCTGTTACTGCTGCAATGCATTCATGGATGGTGCTGTGCATATGCTTCTCTTTCCCTTTGTGATGCTGCTTTTTTTTAATCCTTTGGGTGGAGGCTCTGTTATTCCATTTACAGGTCCATTTCGGAGGCTATTATTACATATGTGCTCATAGATTTGGTTTGTCTGTTTAAAGAGGTGACTCCAGGATCATGCTATGCCACCATTTTGATCCCAACTCCTATTTTTAATTTTTTGAGGATTTGCCACAGAGTTTTTCCATAGTGGTCATATGAATTTACATTCCCACCAACAGTGTTAAGGGTTCCCTTTTTATCCACATTCTTGCCAACACCTGTTATCTTTTATCTGTTTGGTAATAGTCATTCTAATAGGTGTGAGGTGATATCTCATTGTGGTTTTTACTTACATTTCCTGATGATTGGTGATGTTGAATGCCTTTCCATATACCTGTTAGTCATTTGACTTCTTTTGAGAAATGTCTAATTCAGATCCTTTGCTTATTTTTAAATTGGGTTGTTCTCTTGTTTTTGAGTTGAGTTCCTTATATATTTTTCTTATTAGCTCCTTATAGACATAAGGTTTTCAAATATTTTTCCCATTCCATATATTGATTCTTCCCTCTATTCATTGTTTCTTTTACTGTGCCAAAGCCTTTTGTTTTGATGCAACCCCATTGCCCATTTTGCTTCTGTTGCCTGTGCTTTTGGGGATATATCCAAAAACTTATTGCCCAGACCAATGTCAAGAATATTTTGCCTTATTTTCTAGTAGTTTTATAATTTCAGGTCTTACATTTAAGTCTTTAATCTATTTTCAGTTAGTTTCTTTAAAAAAATATTTTATTTGTTTTAGAGAGAGAGTGTGAGCACACAAGTGAGTGGGAGGAGGGAGAGGCACAAGCAGACCCCACGCAAAGTGTGGAGCTTGACACAGGGCTTGATCTCATGACCCTAAGATCATGACCTGAGGTGAACCCCAAAGTTAGATGCTCAACTGACTGAGCTACCCAGGTGCTCCTCGAGTTAATTCCTGAATACAATGTCTATCATCTTTCTTCTGCATATTAATCTAGCTTATATAACACCATTTATTAAAAGACCATCCTTTCCCCCATTTGCGTGTTCTTGGCATCCTTGTCAAAGATCAGTTAACCATAAATGTGTGGATATATTTCTAGGCTCTTGATTCTCTTCCATTGGCCTAAATGTCTGTTTTTATGCCAGTGCCATACTGTTTGGATTACTGTAGCCTTTGTTGTTATTTTGAGATCAGGCAGTGTGATGTTTCCAGCTTTGTTCTTGTTCAAGATTACTTTGGCTATTTGGGGTACCTTGTGGATCCATAAAAATTTCATGATTCTTTTCTATTTATGTGGAAAATGACATTGAAATTTTGATAAGGAGACTGCTCAGATTGTGTAAATGGGCTTGGGTAATATGGATATTTTAATAATATTATTTCTTCTAACCCACAAACATGAGGCATCTTTCCATTTACTTGTGCCTTCATCAGTTTTTTCAAAGCTTTACAATTCTTGTACCTCTAATCTTTTACCTCTTTAGTTAAATTTATTCTTAACTATTTAATTGTTTTTGATGCTATTTTAAAAGGATTTTTTACTTTATTTTTTGGATAGTTTTCAGTATATAGAAATACAACTAATTTTTGTATGTTGATCTTGTGTTCTGCAACTTTACTGAATTCATTTATTAATTCTAACAGGTTTTTTTGGTGGAGTTTTTAGGGTTTTCTCTATATAGGATCATATCATCTGCAAAAGATAAAATTTTTCCTCTTTTCCTATTTGTATATCTTTTATTTCTTTTTCCCACCTAACTGCTCTGGCTAGAAATTCTAATACAAGGTTGGATAGATGTAGTGAGAAGTCTTATTCCTGGTGTCAGAGGAAAAACTCACAGCTTTTCACCATTGAGAATAATGTTGACTGAGGATTCCTATAAACACATTTTTGATCACTGTCTTCACCATTTTCATGGCTAGATATTTTTATGAAGGATGACTGGCAACCTTGGAGGTTGTCAGGTTTATCAAAAGCACTAATAAATTACCTATTGTCTCCTTGATGTAGTCCAACATCCAGGGGAAAAATTACCATGAGAGTCAATCAAAAGCTCATAGAGATCCAGGGTGAAAAGGAACTAAAGACTGCAGACCAGCTTTATATTTGAATCCCTTCTTTAGCCCTCTAACTTAGTTTTGTCTATTAGAGCAGAATACCATAGATTGGGTGGCTTTAACAGCAAACTTTAAAAAAAACCATTACTATAAGTTAAGAAGTCCAAGATCAAGTTGCCTGCAGATTTGGTATTTGGTGAGGACATTTTTTTCCTCATTTTTCAGCTGGATGTCTTCTTCTATCCACACATGGTAGAAAACAGAGAGGAAGCAAGCTCTCTGTGTAACTTCCTATTAGGGCACTAATTGCATCATGAGGGTTCCACCCTCATGACCTAATCACTTCTCCAAGGCCCCATCTTCAAATACCATCATATCGGGGATTAGAATTTTAACATATGAGTTTTGAGGCAGGCATCACATTCAGACTCATTCATTCATTCATAGCACTCTCTGTTGACTGTTCAGGGTCCTTGGGGGAACTTTCAATGATAGAGAATGCTTTCCAAGCAGAATGCCATCATTATGAAAGGCAAACCCACAGCGTTGAGTTTTATTCACATTCCTTAGAGATGTTTTCTCTGTGATGTTGTGGAGGTGATTTAGCTTCTCTGTACTATTTCCCTATCAATAAATTTTAAAAAATCAATTTATCATTTCTGTATCTATATATCATCTATATATCATCTATATATCAGCTCTGTATCTATATAAAGAGGTCTGAATTTTTTACACTTGTTCAAATACATGGATCTCTTCCAAAGAGCAGCTCTACCTGCACCTTGTTGTTTATAGGCAGCGTTTAAAGCTGGCTTTCTCTGTGTTTGATTTTGCTTTGGATTCCCCAAGGCAGTTTTTTACTTGGAGTTAATAACTCAGACCCAAATGCTTAGTTTGGAAGATGGAGGCTGTAGCCAATCTCTAGATTACCTAATCCAAGGCCAAGTGGAAAGTTTTTCTAAGCACCAACTGGAGGGAAAAAGCTAACTGAGCCCTTCCATGGCTCTCCTCCAGGTAACCCCTGTCAATGTCCCAGAGGCATAAGCCTTTCACATCCACCCAGTTTGCATGATTGCCAAGAATTACACACCATGGAGAATTCTGAGAGCAAGTCAACACATCAGTTTAAAAGACATGATTTTTAAAAAATTTCCCTATTTTTTTTCTTATTTTGGTCATGAGCATCAGCGATGATGGAAGACTATCTGTCCTGCCATTACTACAGCATTCTCATCCCATCCACCTTCCACCCCTGCAAGCAATTTGAGGCTGAGCCTCCAGCAGCCCTCCTTCATGTGCATACCATGACCAATGGCCCATTAGTGACATGCAGTGGGGTGGAATGATAGGGGGTGGAAGCCATTGGGGTTGGGGAAGCTAAACTGGCTATCAGCTCAGGAAGAGCAGAAATCAATGGGAGGATTCTCCCACAGTCCTATTTCCCATCACATAGAACTCATTTCTGCTTAAAAATCATATGGTGGTCACGGTTATACATGTTTTCAACCCATGCTGTTGGGTTATGTTTTAATTTTACTTTTGCACTCAGACTTTCATTTCAAAAATTGGATTTTTGTCCTTTACATTTTGGAGGGCAGTAGTGATAAAAAGGAACATTAAAACCCACAAATCAGGGGCACCTGGATGGCCCTTGACTTTGGCTCAGGTCATGATCTCAGGGTCCTGGGATTGAGCCTTGTGATTGAACTTGGTGAAGAGTCTGCCTGAGATTCTCTGCCTCTTATCTGCCCCTCCCCCTGGTAATACTCTCTAAAATAAACAAATGAATCTTAATTTAAAAAAGACACACACACACACACACAAAGCAGAGGACCCAAAAAGTAAATCTAAATCTACAAAGCATGTCACAAAGAGCTATTCTTACACCTCTGAAGAAAAGTCTCCACTTTCAACTTGTTTTGCCATTTTGGTCTCAAGCACAAAAAGCCAGCAGGCTGTACAAATCAAGCACTTTCCATTTTCTGACTCTCAATCCACTATTGCAAAGTTTTGGCCTATAGAGTTACCAGTTCCTTCTTCCTGGAAACTCAGGCTGCAAAGATTTGAGCCCTCCCTTTCCCTTCTCCTTACAAAATACTGTAATAGATACATACAGACGTTTCAGCACTTCATCATACTAACTATTTAATGAGAAAGAGACAGCTTTTCATCAAAGAGGAGTATAAACAACATTTCAAAAGAAAAACAAATGCTAACAATTTCCCGCACGCATCATGATTTCTCTCAGACCATGAACTCTGATCTCTCTAGAATGATGGAAGTTTTGCCAGGTTTGCTCTGCCTTTATGCCTCCCTATCGGCTAATTGACACTCATAAATAAATACTCTTCAGAATGGTATGAGGCCCTTTGTTCAGATTAACAAAAGTCTTCACCATTTCAACATCCCTTTATAATTTTTCTGCCACTTCGTGGTCTACTTTAACTGGACTGTGTCCCTTCTTGTTATCTTGCAATAGATCTGGAAAACAGACCTTGCTGAGAAACAGAGACCTCTGTGATATTTTCAGCTTCTTCTTTGGAAGGAGAGCTAGCCTTTAGCTTCTCATTCCAGTCTTTCTCAAAGAAGTTGGATACATACTGCATTCCCAGAACTCTCTAGTGTGTTGGCTTGGAACATAAAAATAGCCTTCTCCCCTGCAGGGGCTAGATCCTGATTAGAAATCTTGAAATATTTTCTCAATTTCCTTTTCCATAGAAGGGACTAGATTTTAAATCAAGCAGTTGGCAAATAGCCACATGGTTTTTCAGCTTGCTGGCCCTGACATTTCATGAGAACAACACAACGAACATTTAAAAGTCTTTTGTTTGAGAAGTGTAGCAGGGAGTTGGAGTAGATCCATCTATATCCAGACCATGATCCTCCTAAAAAGGATGCATATACCATGATACTTAGTAATTGATGTAAATGGTGCCCAGCACTCGAGCGTCTTGAAAATCTAGCATCTTGTTTGCCTCTATATTCCCTCATTATTATTCCCTGTGCCATCCTTAAAAAACCAGTTTGTTAGACTGTATTCATCTTATGTAACTCAAAGTTTGCATCTACTGAATACCATCTCCTCCTTCCCCACTTATTCCAGCCCTGGCAACTACCATTCTACTCTCTGCTTCTATGAGTTTCACTATTTTGTTAAGGGGATAAATCACATGTTAAATGTTACCACAATAAACAAAACAAAATCCATTCCTTATCTTGGGCTGAGGGCTCGGTGATTTAGAATATTGCTACTCCAGTATATGCTTTGAGGTCTAATTAATTCACTCATATCTCAGTCAGGAGGAGTTCATTCATTTCATCAACAATATTTACTAAGTACCTACCATGTGTCAGGCACTATGCTAGTTCTGGCTGATAATGGTGACCAAAACTGGCAGACTACCTTCCATCATGCAGTTTAATTCTCTCTCCAATGGAGACTAGGAACAAAAAACTATAATAAACTGATCATTGTAAATGAATGATATGAATGACGTCATATGCTGAATGAGGAAATGTTGCAGTGGGAGGTAGAAACCAAGAAAAGAGACATAGGCATCCAGGGATACTGGATGGTTAGAAAAGGTCTTTCTGAGAAGTGACCTTGAACATGAGACTAGGAGAAGTTAGGAGTTTGCCAGTATATATATGATCCCACAGGAAAGAGAAATATTCATTGGCATGTGGTAACTGGTTGTCAGTGCCCACTGAGAACCATTTCTGTGCTTACCTCCCCTTCCTGCCCCACATTTCGGCTCCCAGTAGGCATCCGGGGAGACGGAACTGTACCTTAGGAGGAGACAGGGGAAATGATGGCCCCTGCAATTCCAAGAGGTGATAACAATACACTTTATATTGGTAGGGACATTTCCTCACGTCTGTAGCATCCATCTTGCCCCTGAGCTCCAGACTCTCATATTAAGTTGCATGCTTGGCACTTCCATATGGTTGTCTATGAATTTCACATTTAGCAGGTTTAAACAGAATCCTTGATTTTCTGCCTAAGACTCTGTTACCTCCAGCAAATGGCACCAACATCTATCTAGTTGCCCAAGCTAAAAATACCCGAGAGTCATTCTTGCTTCTTTTCTTTTTCCCATCCCCTTTATGTAATATATAAGCAAGACTTGTTGAATCTTTCACCAAAATTTATCCAGAACCATCCACATCTTTCCTGGCACCACCAAGGCCTGGTGCCTGTACCACTGCCACAGCTTCCTACAAACTTTCTGGCTTCTATAACTAATTTCTTTCAATGTTACATTAGATCTTCTTAATTTCCTTTGTAAACCTTCCAAGGGCTTCTCATGGCCTTCATAATTCCTGAAAAGTCATTAATCCATGCCCACTTTGGACCTATTTCAGACCATTCCCCTTGTTCCTGACTCGCAATTTTGCTCCCTCCATTCCAGGCATACTGGGATTTTCATTCCTTGACTGTCCATGCTTGTTCCAACCCAGGGTCTTTGCACACACTATTCCTGCTGCCTGGAGCCCTCATCCTTCAGATCTTTGCAAATTCTCCTCCTCCTCCTTAAGATGGTCACCCATCAGGAGACTTTTCCTTCAGTGTGCTCTCTAATACATTCCCTAGCTAATAGCATTACTTTGTTTAATCTCATTCATAGCATTTATCTCTATTTGCAATTTTTTTATTTTTTTTTAGTCTACGGTCTCCTTCTACCCCCATTAGAAAACTAGCACCATGGACATAGAAATATTGTTTTATTTACTGCTACACTTCCCAGAACAGTGGGGTTCTTCTTCCTACCTAGAATGGAGCCTGACACATTGCATACTCATTTATATATGTGGGATAAATGCATAAACAATAAAATATAGTATAAAATATTTTTATGACAGTCTTAAAATATATATTAAGAATACAAGTTAAAATATAAAAAATAAAATGTATATGTAGAAATTCTTATCCTCATTTTACAGATGAGGAACTGGAGACAGAGAGAACCAGGGAGATTAAGTAACTTGGTCAAAATCACACAATTTGTAATGAAGCAGGAATTGAGATCCAAGCAGTCTAATTCTAGTTATCTTTTTTTAATAGCAAGAATCTGAGTTTTCTTTTAAAAATTTTAATCATTTTTATTGAGTTATGGATTACCTATAATAAAGTATACCCATTTTAAGCATATTAGTTAGAGGAGTTTCAACAAATATATTCACCCATGAAACCAATACCATGAAAACAGGATATAGAATATTTCTATCATCCCATAAAGTTTCCCTGTGTCCCTTGGCAGCCAATCCCCACTGACTTTCATTAGGCAACTACTGATTTTTCATCAGTGCCTGTACTTTATTGTGTGTGTGTGTGTGTGTGTGTGATGCACATGCCTGAACTATTTTCAGCATTAAAGGATATGACCTTTCTAAGCTTCAGGCTTCTCGTTTGTATTAAGTAGATAGTTATATTATTTTCCTTATTGTATAAAGCTGATCCTTGAATAACATAGGCTTGAATTATAGAGATTTTTGAGTTGAAAGCAAAAGACACATGGCATTTATTTACAATTGCTAGCTCCAGTCTTCACAGGACCAAATTGAAGGTGACTATCACAGAAGACACATCTGCTCCCTGCTGAGTACCTGAGGAAGGCCAGCACAGCAGTCAGAAGCCCCTGGAGGTCCCAGGACCAGCAGGACTGCAGGTTGCCCTAGGTGCTGACAAGGTGATTGGGCAGAGGGCCTGCAGCTGGCAAGCAGGTGGCTGGAGTGGACAGATGTGTCCAGAGAGCAGGAACAGTACTGTACAGCAAATTCTGCTCCCTTACACCCACAATTCTGTGTGATGAGCTCAGAACACAGCAATTGTGCTGCTCAATTGTGCAGTTGGCTGCACAGGGCCAGCCAACTGCCTCAGGCCTCTACTGGCCAGATACAGACTCTTCCCCACTACACACCACCCCCACCCCCAACCCCACCCTGTGGCCTCCCAGAGGGCAGCACACACACATGTGGCCACAATTGCCAATGGTCACAACCCAGGAGTATGCCTTCAGGCAGGTGGAGCAGCTATATTGTGCCTCTAGGCTGCTGTCAAGGTTGGTAGACCCATCCAGCAGCTGCCATGGCTTAGCTGAGGCCACCAGGCTGTGGGACGTCACCATCTCACAGCTAGATCCCTGCCACTGCTGTCACCCTTGTCCCACCAGCCTGGCTGGCCTATACACAGATTGTTTTTTTCAATAACTATACATAGAGAATTATCAATATAGTTTATGATTTTCTTAACAAAATGTTCTCTTCTCTAGCTTATGATAAGAACACAGCATATAATACATATGTCGCATGAAATATGTGTTAATAAAGTTTATGCTATTGGTGAGGCTTCAGTCAATGGTAGGCTATTGATAGTTAAGTTCTCAGGGAATTCAAAGTTATACATGGACTTCCGATTGTGTGAGGAATTGCCGCCCCCAACCCCTACATCATTTCAGGGTCAGCCTATCCATCATCAGAATAGTTACATACGTAAAATGCTTCTAATGGTGTCAGCCACTGCATTAGACTGCTTGGGCTGACATAACAAAATACCACAGACTGGGTGGCTTAAACCACAGTAATTTTTTTTCTCACAGTTCTGGATGCTAAAAAGCTCAAATTAAGGAACCAAATGATTCATTTTCTAGTGAGGGCTCTCTTCTTGGATTGTAAAAGGTGACCTTCACACTGTGTCCTCACAGACTTTTCCTTTGGGCAAACATGGAGAAGAGAGTGAACTTTCTAGTGTCTCCTCCACTTCTAAGGACACAAATCCCATTGGATCAAGGCCCATCCGTTTGGCCTCATTTGATCCTAATTACCCCCCAAAGACCCCATCTATAGATATAATCATGTTGGGGGTTAGGGTTTCAAAACATAAATTTGGAAGATAATATAATTTGGTTCATAAACTTCTGCCTCCTGGGCCCCTATAATTCATATCTTTATCACATGTAAAATGCATTTATTCCATCCCAACAGCCCCAAAAGTCTTAACTCATTCCAGCATTCACTGAGTCCAGAGTTTCACCTATGTATCATCTGAATCATGGTTATAGGGGAGACCTGAGGTAGGATTCATCCTGGAGCAAAATTCTTCTCCAGTTATGAACCTATGAAACCAAACAAGTGATATGCTTTCTAAAATACAACAGTGGGATAGGCATGGGGACATTCCTATTCTAAAAGGGAGAGATTGGAAAGAAGAGGAGACATGCTGCAAACTTTTCCAAAATCTAGCAAGACAAATTCCACTGAACCTTAAGGATAGGGACTAATCTTCTTTTGCTGAATGCTGTGCCCACTGGAGTGTCCACAACATTCTCATGGCTTTAGGCGGCAGCCGTGCCTCCAGCTCTCTGCAGTGGCCCCACCCTTGAGGTCCTTGGTGGGCCACCTGACATGGAGAAACTGAGGAGGGGAACCGTATCTTCTGAAATCTTTGAAACTAAGAAGGAAACCTCCTCACACTCTGTGCCTGGGGTGGGAGTGACATCTAGGATGATCTCTGGATCACCTTTGGGGTCATTCTTCTCTTTTTGTATAGCATAAAGAAAATGTTTACAGCCAAATTGTTCCCTTTGGTCTAAGCTGGCAGTCTCTGTTGGGATAATCACATCTCTGTCCCACCCACATCCTGAGTGTTCTCTTCAGAGTATATGTTCTCATTTTTTGCAATAAAGATAAGCCTGAGAATTTTCCAAATCTTCAAGTTCTGGTTCCTTTTTGCTTAATAATTCCCTCAGTTTCTCTCTCTCCTCTCACATTTTCCTGTAAATGATAAGGAAATGCTAAGCCACTCCTTTAACACTTTGCTTTAAAACCTCCTCAGCTATGTCCAATATACCTCAATAAACATTAAATTTTAAAATCTCCTCAGGTAATATCCAATTTTATAACTCACAAGTTCTATCTTCCACAAAACACTAGAAGACAATTCAGCCAAATTCTTTGCTACCTTATGACAAGAATAGCCTTTTCTCCAGTTTCTAAAACCATATTCCTCACTTCCATTTGAGAGATCACCAAAATCATCTTAATGTTCATTTTTCTATCCATGGTCTCCTCAAAGCAATCCAGCCTCTACCCATTACCCAATTCCAAAGCCACTTTCACATTTTTAGGTATTTGTTATAGCAGCATCCCACTTTTCAGTATTAAAATATGTATTAGTCTGCTTGAGCTATCATAACAAAGTAGCACAAGCTAGGCAGCTTAAAAAATTATTATATCACAGTTCTGGAGGCTGGAAGTCCCGGATCAAGGTGCTAGCTGAGTTTCTAGATGATATTTAGCTCCTAATGAGAACTCTCCCCCTGGCTGGTAGATGGCTACTTTGTTTCTGTGTCCTCTTATGGACTTTCCTTTGTGCAGGTACAGAGATAAAGCAAATGAGCAAGCTCCTTGGTGTCTTCACTTCCTCTTTTAAGGACACCAGGCCCATCAGATTAGGGTCCTGCCCTTGTGACTTCATTTGTCTCTATTGCTTCCTAAAGGACCCATCTATAAATACCATCATATTGGGAATTAGGTCTTCAACATATAATTTGGGAGAGTCACAGTTTGACCCATGGAAGCTATTATTATGATAGAGTCATTCAATTAGTAAACTTCAGAGTTGAGACTTGACCCAGGGCCCTTGCAGACATGCTTATTCCATCGCTCTAGTCTTCCTCCCCCATTATTAAAGCCATTGGAATGATATTAATAATGATAGTGGAAATATGTACCATATTTCCTTGTAGAATTGGTGATTTGACTAGTAACCCTACATGGTGGTTGTCTGATCTCAATTACAGAGAGGAGAAAGTTGACAGTAGTAGAAAGGCAAGGCTATTGGGTCAGTTTGCTCTGGAATTAAATCTGTGAAATGAAAATGATAGGAACCCATAGAATTGAATCAAGTACTCACAAGATTATATAGGTAAAGAAACTTCCACATGCCTGACTTTAAATAGGTGCTCTTCCCATGGTTTTAATGCATTCAATAATTCATTTAAAGAATCCTATTTTGTGATGAAGTGGGATTAATTCCAGGGATATAAGTATGGTTTAACATCCATAAATGAGTCATATACTACATTAACAAAATAAAGCATAAAAAACCATAAGATCATCTCAAGAGATGCAGAAATAGCATCTGACAAAATTCAACATCCAGTCATGATAAAAACTCTCAACAAAGTGGATAGAGAATTTACCCCACATAATAAAAGCTGTATATGCCAAGTCCACAGCTAACATCAAGTCAAAGGTAAAAAGCTGAAAGTTTCCTATAAGATCAGGATCAAGAAAACTCTTGCTATCTTTATTCAAAAATGGTACTGGAAGTCCTTGCAAGAGCAATTAAGCAGGAAAAGATAAAAGGTATTCAAAAAGGAAAAGATGAAGTAAAATATTCTCCATTGGCAGATGACATAATCTTATATATAAAAACCTAAAGACTCCACAAAGAACTGCTAAATAAATTCAATAAAGTTGCAAGATAAATAACCAACATTAAAAATCAGTTGCATTTCTATGCAGTAACAACAAACTATCTATAGGGGGTGTTTTTTAAAAAAACTCCATTTACAATAGCATCAAAACCAATTAAATATTTAGGAATACATTTAATCAAGGAGGTAAAAGACTTGTTTGCTGAAAACTAGAAAACACTGATGAAAGAAATTGAAGACTCAAATACATGGAATGATAATTTGTGCATTTATGGATTGGAAAAATTAATATTGTTAAAATGTTCATTCTACCTACAGTGACCTCCAGATTCAATGCAATCCCTATCAAAAATTCAGTGGTGGGGGGACCTGGGTGGCTAAGTCATTTAGGCATCTGCTTTCAGATCAGGTCATAATACTGGGGTCCTGGGATCAAGTCCTGCATCAGGCTCCCTGATCAGTAGGGGGTCTGCTTCTCCCTCTGCCCCTCCCCCTTTCCCCTACTTGTGCTCTCTCTCTAATAAATAAATAAATAAATAAATAATCTTTTAAAAAATTCAATGGCATTTCTCACAGTAATAAAAAAAAATAAAATTTGTATGGATATAAAAAAAAACCCAAACTATAAAACTATCTTATGAAAGAACAAAGCTGGAAGCATCAAACTTCCTGATTTCAAACCATATTACAAAGCTACAATCACCAAAACAGTTTGGTACTTAACATAAAACAGACATGTAGATCAATAAAGAGTTCGGGAATAACCACACACACACACACACTCAATTAACTTACAACAAAAGAGGCGAAAATATACAATAGGTAAAAGATATCTCCTTCAATAAATGGTGCTAGGAAACTGGATAGCCAAATGCAAAAGAATGAAAGTGGATTACTATTTTATAGCATAGATAAAAATCAACTCAGAATAAAATTAAAGATGTCAATGTAAAACCTGAAATCATAAAACTTCTAGAAGAAAATGTAGGGAGTAAGCTCCTTGACACCAGTCTTGGCAATGATTTTTGTTTTGTTTTTGATACCAAAAACAAACACAGCAAAAGCAAGTATACCATTACATCAAACTAAAAAGCTTCCGTACAGCAAAGTTTATCATAACAAAACAAAAAGGCAACCTACTGAAAGGGAGAAAATCTTTATAAATTGTGACCTGTGAGAATGTAAATTGGTATAGCCACTATGAAAAGCTTTTGGTGAATGGAGACTCACCAAAAACTAAAACTAAAAACTAAAAACAAAGCTAGGATATGAACCAGCAAATCTACTTTTGGATATTTATCCAAAGGAAGAGAAATCACTATCTCAATAAGTTATTTGTACCCCCCCATGACTGTCCCAGCATTATTTACAGTAGCTAAGATATGTGCTCATTTTTGGTCAAATGAATAAAAGAAACGTGCTATATGAACACATGGAATATTATTCAGCCATGAAAAAGGAATCCTGCCATTTGTGACAATAAGAATGGACTTTGGTTTATGCCAAGTGAAATAAGACAAAGAAAGACAAATACTGTAAGATTCAACTTATATGCAGAATCTTAAAAAAAAAATCCTAAACTTATAGGGTGGTGAAGTGGATAAAAAAAACAAGGCCCATCTATATGCTGCCTACAAGACACTAACCTCTGACCTAAACAAACATATAGACTGAAAGTAAAGGGATAGAAAAAGATATTCCATGCAAACGCAAGTGAAAAGAGAGCTGAGGTACCAATACTCACACCAGACAAAACTGGGCTTAAAAAGACTGTAATAAGAAACAAAAGACATTTTATAATGATAAAGGGGTCAATTCAACAAGAAGATAGAACAATTATAAATAAATATAAATAAAACAATAATAACAGATATAAAGGGAAATTGACAGTAACACCGTAATAGTAGAGGACTCTAACACCTTTCTTAAAGTTTTAGATAGATCATTTAAGCAGAAGACCAATAAGATGTGTCTTTGAATGACACATTAGACCAGACGGACTTAATAGGTATATACAAAACATTCCATCCAAAGGCAGAAGACACATTCTTTTCAAGTGCATGTGGAACATTCTCCAGGATAGATCAGATGTTAGGCCACACAAAATAAATCCCAATACATTTAAGATTGAAATCACATCATGCATCTTCTGTGACCATGATAGGATGAAACTACAAAGTCATCACAAGAAGATAACAAAAACCACAGAAATATGTAGTAGCTAAGCAATGTGCTATTAAACAACCTGGGGATCAACAAAGAAATAAAAAAAATACAAATGAAGTGGAAGGGGAGGTGGGCAGGGGGATGGGGTGATTGGGTGACAGGCACTGAGGGAGGCACTTGATGGGTTGAGCACTGGGTGTTATACTATATGTTGACAAATTGAACACCAATAAAAAATATACAAAAAATATACAAAAAAATACAAAAGAAATGAGACAAATGAAAATAAAAACACAATGGTCTAAAATCTTTGGGACAAAAATAAATAAATAAATAAAATAAAATCTTTGGGACACAGAAAAAGCAGTTCTAAGTGGGAAATTTCTAGCAATACAGGTCTAACTCAAGAAATATGAAAAATGGGATCCCTGGGTGGCGCAATGGTTTGGCGCCTGCCTTTGGCCCAGGGCGCGATCCTGGAGACCTGGGATCGAATCCCACGTCGGGCTCCCGGTGCATGGAGCCTGCTTCTCCCTCTGCCTGTGTCTCTGCCTCTCTCTCTCTCTCTGTGACTATCATACATAAATAAATAAAAAATTAAAAAAAAAAAAAGAAACATGAAAAATCTCAATCTAACCTCTAAAGGAGATAGAAATAGAAGAGTAGGGATCCCTGGGTGGCGCAGCGGATTGGCGCCTGCCTTTGGCCCAGGGCGTGATCCTGGAGACCCGGGATCGATTCCCACGTCGGGCTCCCGGTGCATGGAGCCTGCTTCTCCCTCTGCCTGTGTCGCTGCCTCTCTCTCTCTCTCTCTCTCTCTCTCTCTCACTGTGTGCCTATCATAAATAAATAAAAATTAAAAAAAAAGAAATAGAAGAGTAAACCAAGCCCAAGATTAGAAGAAGGAAATAAAGATCAGAGCAGAAATAAAGCAAATAGAGACCAAAAACATGTAAAGGACCAATGAAACCAAGAACTGGTTCTTTGAAAAGATAAAATTAATAAACCTTTAGTAAGATATATCAAGAAAAAGAGAAAACCTGAGGTAGAGGAGTTAAGACAGTGGAGGAGTAGGGGACCCTAAGTTCATTTGGTCCCTGGAATTCAGCTAGTTATCAAACCATTCTGAACACCTGTGAAATCAATCCATAATTTGAGAAAAGAATTGTTGCAATTCTGCAAATAGAAAAGCATTGACTTTTTGGAATATAGGAGGTAGAGACCGGAATCGGGGTGATATGTTAGTGGATACGGAGAAGGGGAGAGAGCCTGCTTACAGGCCATTTCCACCTCCCCCATTGGTGCTGAAAGCCTTCAGGGAGTAAAACAGGGCCACATAGTGGAATCTGGAGCCCCTGATACTGAGCCCCGCCCCCTGGCAAGGGCAGGTGCAATTCCTCCGGAGCAAAGACACCTGGAAGTCAGGGCAATAGGCCCCTCTCCCAGGACTGGCAGGAACAGTCAGCTAGCACCAAGCTTACTGACCATAGAAAACTGCAAAACTTCAGCTCTTGGGGAAAACAGTATAAGCATTTGTGTTTTCTTCTTATTCTTTAGTCTTTAAGGGTTTTTTTTTAAAAGCTATTTTATATTTTGAATTCTTTAAGAAATTCCTTTTAAATTTATTTTTATATGTATGTTATATATGTGTATTTTTAATTTTTTGTTCCCTTTCACTGTATTTTATTATATATACAATATATATTTTCTATATATACATACACACATATAGACACATATATATGTGTATATAAAATTTTTCTTTCTTTTCTATTTTGAGATCTAGTTTCTTTTAACAAGCAGACCAAAACACACACCTAGGATCTAGTTTAGTGTTTTGTTCCATTTTACTTTTTGCTTGATTTTTGTTTTGTTTTGTTTTTCTTTTCTTCTGGTTTTTTTCTGGCATTGTTGTTGTTTACTTTGTCTTTTCCCTCTCTTTCTTCTTTTCTGGACAATGAGAGATGGAGAAACTCACCCCAAAAGAAAGAACAGAATGGAGGCACCTGGGTGATTCAGTCAGTTAAGTGTCTGACTTTGGCTCAGGTCATGGTCTCAGGGTCCTGGGATGAAAAGCCCTGCATTGGGTTCCCTGCAGACCAGGGAGCCTGCTTTTCCCCTTCCTTCTGCCTGCTACTCCCCCTGCTTATACTCTCGCTCACTCGCTAGCTCTCTCTGTCAAGTAAATAAATAAAATCTTTTTTTAAAAAAGTACAAGAGATAGTACTCACTGCCAGGGATTTAATCAATATGAATATAAGCAAAACGTTGGAATTAGAATTCAAAATAACAGTTATAAAAATACTAGCTGGGCTTGAAAAAAGCATAGAAGACACTAGAGAATCCCTTACTGGAGAAATAAAAGCACTAAAATTTAATCAGGCTGAAATTAAAAATGCTAAGATGCAGTCACAGATGGAGGTTCTAACAATGAGGAATAACGAGGCAGAAGACAGAGTCAGTGATAAAGAAGACAAAATGATGGTAAATAAGGAAGCTGAGAAAAAGAGAGAAAAACAACTACTAGATCATGAAGACTAGATCATGGAGACTTCAAGAAACCAGTGAGATCTTCAAGTGAAAGAATGTCTGGATAACAGGGATCCCATAAAATGAAAAGAGAGGTGAGGGCAGGAGATTTATTTGAACAAATTATAGCTGATAACTTCCATAATCTAGGGGAGGAAACAGGCATTCAAGTCCAAGAGGCACAGAGAACCCCCCTCAAAATCAATACAAATAGGTTAACACCACAACATATAATAGTGAAGCTTGCAAATTTCAGAGATAAAGAGAAAATCCTGAAAGCAGATAAGGACAAGAGGTCCTTACCCTACAAGGGTAGAAACATAAGGCTGGCAGCAAACCTGTCCACAGAGACCTGGCAGGACAGAAAGCACTGGCATGATATATTCAATGTGCTAAATGAGAAAAATATGCAGCCAAGAAGACTTTATCCAGCAAGGCTGTCATTCAGAATAGAAAGAGAGATAAAGAGTTTCCAGGACAAACAAAAATGAAAGGAATATGTACACGCTCAGCCAGCCCTGCAAGAAATATTAAAGGGGATGCTTTGAGAGAAGAGAGAACCCCAAAATAACAAAGACCAGAAAGGAACCGAGATAATCAGCAAAAACAGTGACTTTAGAGGTAATAAAATGGCACTAAATTCATATCTTTCAATGATTACTCTGAATGTAAATGGACTAAATGCTTTAATCAAAAGACATAGGTTATCAGATTGGATTAAAAAAAACAAGACCCATCAATATGCTGTCTACAGGAGACTAATTTTAGACTCAAAGACAACTCCATATTGAAAGTGAGAGGGTGGAGAATCATTTATCATGCTAATGATCATTAAAAGAAAGCTGGGGTGGCAATCCTTATAGAAGACAAACTAGATTTTAAACCAAATACTGTGACAAGAGATAAAGAAGGATACTATAGTATAATAAAAGGCTCTATCCAAAAAGAAGATCTAACAATTATAAATATTTATGCCCTAACTTGGGAGCAGCCAACTATAAACCAATTAATAACAAAATTAAACACATTGATAATAGTACAATAACACTAGGGGGCTTTAACACCCCATGCACAGACAGATCATCTAAGCAGAAGATCAACAAGGAAACAAGGACTTTGAATGACACATTGGACCAGATAGACTTAAAAGATATATTCAGAACGTTTCATCTTAAGGCAACAGAATACACATTCTTCTCGAGTGCACATGGAATATTTTCCAGAATAGATCACATACTGGATTACAAACCAGGTCTCAACTGGTACAAAAAGATTGAGATTATACCATGCATATTTTCAGACCACAATTCTTTAACACTGGAATTCAACCACAGAGGACATTTGGAAGGAACACAAATACATGAAGGTTAAAGAGAATCCTACTAAAGAATGAATGGGTCAACCAGGAAGTTAATGAAGAATTTTTAAAAATACATGGAATCAAATGAAAATGAAAACATGACAGCTAAGAACCTTTAGGATGCAGCAAAGGTGATCCTAAGAGTGAGGTATATAGCAATACAGGCCTTTCTCAAGAAACAAGAAAGGTCTCAAATACACAACCTAAACTTACACCTAAGGAGCTGGATTAATAGCAAATAAAGCCTAAATCCAGTAGGAGAAGAAAAATGATAAAGATTAGAGCAGAAATCAATGATATAGAAATTAAAAACAACAACAACAGTAGAACAGGGTGCCTGGGTGACTCAGTCAGTCAAGCGTCCACCTTAAGCTCAGGTCATGATCCCAAGATCCTGGGATCAAGTCCCACACTGGGCTCCCTGCTCAGCAGAGAGTCTGCTTCTTCCTTTCCCTCTGCCCCTTCTCTGACTTGTGCTCTCTCTTGCTCACTCTCTCTAATAAACAAACTAAACCCCCACACACAAAAAAACCAGATCAATGAAACTAGGAGCTGGTTCTTTGAATGAATTAATAAAATTGATAAACTCCTAGCCAGACTTATCAAAAAGCAAAGAGAAAGGACCCAAATAAATAAAATCATGAATGAAAGAGATCACAACCAACACTGAAGAAATACAAACAATTATAAAAACATTATGAGTAATTATGTGCCAACAAATTAGGCAATCTGGAAGAAATTGATGCATTCCTAGAAACATATAAACTACTAAAACTGAAACAAGAAGAAATAGGAAACCTGAACAGACCCATAACCAGCAAAGAAATTTAAGCAGTAATAAAAAATCTCCCAACAAACAAGAGTCCAGAGCCAGATGGTCTTCCAGCAGAATTTTACCAAATATTTAAAGAAGAATTAATACCTATTCTTCTGAAACTGTTTCAAAAAATAAAAATGGAAGGAAAACATCTAAACTCATCCTATGAGGCCAGTATTAGATCCCAAAACCAGACAAAGACCCCACAAAAAGGAGAATTATAAACCAATATCCCTGATGAACATGGATGTAAAAATTCTCACCTAGATACTAGCTAATAGAATGCAACAACACATCAAAAGGATTATTTACCATGACCAAGTGGAATTTACTCCTGGGCTGCAAGGGTGGTTCAACATCCACAAATCAATCACTAATTAACAAAAGAAAACACAAGAACCATATGATCTTCTCAATAAATGCAAGAAAAACATTTGACAAAATGTAGCATCCTTTCTTGATAAAAATTCTCTGCAGTGTAGGGATAGAAGGAAAATAAGCCATATACGAAAACCCACAGTAAATATCATCATCAAAGGGAAAAACTGAGAGCTTTTCCCCTAAGGTCAGGAACATGACAGGGATGTCTACCCTTACCACTGTTATTCAACATAGTACTTCCTAGCCACAGTAATCAGACAACAACAAAAATAAAAGGATCCAAATCAGCAAAGAAGAAGTCAAACTTTCACTCTTTGCAGATGACATGATACTTTATGTAGAAAAATCCAAAGACTTCACCCAGAGATTGCTAGAACTGATACAGAAATTCAGCACAGTTGCAGGATATAAAAACAATGCACAAAAATCAGTTGCATTTCTATACATTAACAATGAGGTAGAAGCAAGAAACATCAAGGAATCAATCCCATTTACAATTGCACGAAAAACCATAAAATATCTGGGAATAAACCTAACCAAAGAGGTAAAGGAGCTGTACTCTGAAAACTATAGAACTCTTATGAAAGAAATTGAGAGACACAAAAATGGAAAGACATTCCATGCCCATGGACTGGAAGAACAAAGATTTGTTAAAATGTCTACTTAACCCAAAGCAATCTACACATTCCATGCAATCCCTATCAAAATGCCATCTGCATTTTTCAAGGAGCTGAAAAAAAATCTTAAAATGTGTATAGAGCCAGAAAAAACCCTGATTAGCCAAAGGAATGCTGGAAAAAAAAGCTCCAGGCATCACAATTCTGGACTTCAAGCTGTATTAAAAAGCTGTAGTAATAAAGACAGTATAGTACTGACACAAAACAGACACATAGATCAATGGAACAGAATAGAGAACCCAGAAATGGGCCCTCAACTCTATGGTCAGCTAGTCTTCAACAGAGCAGGAAAGAATATCCAATGGAAAAAAGTCTCTTCAACAAATGGTGTTGGGAAAATTGGGACAGTCACATACAGAAAAATGAAGCAGGACCACTTTCTTACACTATACACAAAAATAAAGTCAAAATAGATGAAAGACCTAAATGTGAGCAGGGACCCACCAAAATCCTAGAGGAGAACACAAGTAGCAAACTCTTTGACCTTGGCCTCAGCAACTTCTTGCTAGGCATGTCTCCAAAGGTAAGGGAAACAGCAAAAATGAACTATTGGGAATTCATCAAGGTAAAATGCTCTTGCACAGTAAAGGAAACAGTCAACAAAACTAAAAAGCACGTGTATGTCTTCTTTGGTGAAATGTCTGTTCATGTCTTTTGCCCATTTTATAATTGGGTTGTTTGTTTCTTTGCTGTTGAGTTTAATAACTTCTTTATAGATCTTGGGACTCGCCCTTTATCTGATATGTCATTTGCAAATAGCTTCCCCCATTATGTAGGTTGTCTTTTAGTTTTGTTGACTGTTTCTTTTGCTGTGCAGAAGCTTTTTATCTTGATTAAGTCCCAATAGTTAATTTTTGCTTTTGTTTTCCTTGCCTTCATAGATGTATCTTGCAAGAAGTTGCTGTGGTCAAGCGCATGAGAAAATGCTCCACATCACTTGCCATCAGGGAAATACAAATCAAAACCACAATGAGATACCACCTCACACCCGTGAGAACAGTGAAAATTAACAAGACTGGAAACAACAAATTTTGGAGAGGATGTGGAGAAAGGGGAACCCTCTTGCACTGTTGGTGGGAATGTGAACTGGTGAAGCCACTTTGGAAAACTGTGTGGAAGTTCCTCAAAGAGTTAAAAATAGAGCTATCCTAACCCAGAAATTGAACTACTGGGGATTTACCTCAAAGATACAGATGCAGTGAAAGACTGAGATACCTGCACCCCAATGTTTATAGCAGCAATGTCCACAATAGCCAAAATGTGGAAGGAGCCTTGGTGTCCATCGAAAGATGAATGGATAAAGAAGATGTGGTCCTATATACACCATGGAATATTACTCAGCCATCAGAAAGGATGAATACCCATCATTTGCTTCAACATGGATGGAACTGGAGAGTATGATGCTGAGTGAAGTAAGCCAATCAGAGAAGGACAATCATCATATGGTCTCACTCATACGGGAGACATAAAAATTAGTGAAAGGGATTATAGGGGAAAGGAGAGAAAATGAGTGGGAAATATCAGAGAGGGTGACAGAACAGGAGAGACTCCTAACTCTGGGAAATGAACAAGGGGGTAGTGGAAGGGGAGGTGGGGGAGGGGATAGAGTGACTGGGTGATGGGCACTGAGGGGGGCACTTGATGGGATGAGCACTTGGTGTTAAACTATATGTTGACAAATCAAACTACAATAAAAATATACAAAATATATATATATATATATATACAAAAAAAACCCACTAAAAATCAATCTGTGGAATAAGAGAAGATATTAGCAAATGTCTTATCAGTTAAAGGGCTAGTATCCAAAATCTACAAAGAACTTATCAAACTTAACACCTAAATAACAAAAAAATCTAGTCAAGAAATGGGGAGAAGGCATAAACAGACATTTCTCCAACGAAGACATACAAATGGCCAACATACACATGAAAAAATGCTCAACATTACTTGGCATCAGGGAAATACAAATCACAACCACCATGAGATACCACCTCATACCAGTCAGAATGGCTAAAATCAACAACCCAGGAAATAACAGATGTTGGCTAGGATGAGGAGAGAGGGGAACCCTCTGACACTGTTGTTGGGAATGCAAACTGATGCAGCCACTCTGGAAAATAGTGTGGAAGTTCCTCAGAAAGTTAAAAATAGAGCTACCCTATGGCCCAGCAATTGCACTACTAGGTATTTATCCAACAGATACAAACATAGTGATTTGAAGGGGCACATGCATCCCAATGTTTATAGCAGCAATGTCCACAATAGCCAAAAGATGGAAAGAGCTCAGATGTTCATTGACAGATATGTGGTATACACACAATGTAATATTACTCAGCCACCAAAAATAATGAAATCTTCCCATTTGCAATTATGTGAATGGAACTGGAGGGTATTATGCTAAGCTAAAGAAGTCAATTAGAAAAAAACAAATACCATGTGATTTCATGCATATATGGAATTAGAAACAAAACAGATAGCATAGGTGAAAGAAAGGAAAAATAAAAGAAGATAAAAACAGAGAGGGAGGCAAACCATAAGAAGTGTGCTCCACCAAAAATTAAAGGATGGTTAATGCCTATTTTCCTTAAATTATTCCCAAAAAATAGAAGATGAAGGAAAGTTTCCAAATACATTGTATGAAGCCAGCATTACTCTGATGCCAAAACTAGACAAAGACACTACAAAAACAAAAATAGGACAATTCCCCTGATGAACATAAATGTAAAAGTTTTCAACAAAATATTAGTCAACTGTATAATATGTTAAGAGGATCATTCATCATGATCAAGTGGGATTTCTTCCAGGGATACAAGGATGGTTCAATATTCACAAGTTATTATGACACATCACATCAACAAAACAAAGGATAAAAATCACATGATCATTTTGATAGATGCAGAAAAAGCATTAGACAAGATTCAGCATCTATTTATGATTTAAAAAAAACTTGTAACAAAGCGGGTTTAGAGGGAATATAACATAATAAAGGCCATATATGAAGACCCCACAGATTACATCATAATGGTAAAAAACTGAGAGCTTTTTCTCTAAGATCAAAAATAAGACACAGATGTCCACTCTCATCAATTTTATTTAACATAGCACTGGAAAGTCTCAGCTTTGCAATCAGATAAGAGAAAGAAATAAAAAGCATTCAAAGTGGTCACTATTTGCAGATGACATGATACCATACATAAAAAAATCCTAAAGACTCCACAAAAAAAACCACATTAGAAGTAATTAATGAATTCAGTAAAGTTGTAGGATACAAAATTAATATATAGAAATTGCTTGCATTTCTAAACACTAATAACAAAATGGCAGAAAAAGAAATTAAACAATTTCATTTGCAACAGCACCAAAAAGAATAAAAGACCCAAGAATAAACCTAACCAAGGAGGTGAACAACCTATATTTTGAAAACTATACAACACTGATGAAAGAAATAAAATAGGACACATGCAAATGAAAAGATATTCCATATTCATGAATTGGAGAAATTAACATTGTTAAAATGTTCATACTACCCAAAGAAAATTACAGATTCAATGCAATCTCTATCAAAACACCAACAGCATTTTTCACAAAATTGTAACAAAAAATCCTAAAATTTGTATGGAACCACACAAGACTGGGAATAGGCAAAGCATCTTGAGAAAAAAGAACAAAGCTGGAGGTAACACAATCTCATATTTTAAGACATATTACAAAGCTGTAGTAATTAAACAGTATGGTACACAACACAAAAATAGACATATAAATCAATGGAATAGAATTGAGAGCCCATAGATAAATCCATGCTTATGTGGTCAATTCATTTATGACACAGGAGACAAAAATATACAACAGGGGCAAGACAATCTCTTCAATAAATGGTGTTAGGCAAACTGGACAGCTATATGTAAAAGAATGAAACTGGCCTATTTTCTCACACCATACACAAAAATAAGCTCAAAATTGATAAAAGACCTAAATGTAAGACCCAATACTATAAAACTTCTAAAAGAAAACATAGGTATTAATTTCTTTAACATCAGCCATAGCTAGGTCTCCTCAGACATGAGAAACAAAAGCAAAAATAGACTACTGGGACTACATTAAAATAAAAAGCTTTTGCACAATGAAAAAAAAATCACCTATCAATAAAATGAAAAGGCAACCAGCTGAATGGGAAAGGACATTGGCAAATGATATATCTCACAAGCAGTTAATATCTAAAACATATAAAGAACACATACAACTCAACACCAAAAATAAAAAATAATCCAATTTAAAAATGGGCAGAAGACTTAAATAGACATTTCTCCAAAGATAACATAGATGGCCAACAGACATATGAAGAAAATGCTCAACATCATTAATCACCAGGGAAATGCAAATCAAAACCACAGGAAATATCACCTTATACCGGTTAGAATGTTATTATCAAAAAGAGAAGAAATAACAAATGTTGGCAAGGATATGGAAAAAAGGGAAC
This sequence comes from Canis lupus dingo, assembly GCF_003254725.2. Taxonomy (NCBI): domain Eukaryota; kingdom Metazoa; phylum Chordata; class Mammalia; order Carnivora; family Canidae; genus Canis; species Canis lupus. Next base: position 22,199,731 of record NC_064244.1, read on the forward strand.
CCTTATGCACTGCTGGTGTGAGTATAAATGAGGGCAGTCATTATGGGAAAAATTTCCTCAAAAAATTAAAAACAGAAATACCATATGAGCAAGTAATTCCACTACTGGGTATCTGCTCAAAGAAAACAAAAACACTAATTTGAAAATATATGCACTCCCGTGGTTGTTACAGCATTATTTAGAAGCCAAGATATGGAGCAACCCAAGTGTCTATCAATAGATGAATGGATAAAGAAGATGTGGTACAGAATAGATATCATGATGACACTAAACTCATATCTTTCAATAGTAACTCTGAACGTGAACGGGCTTAACGACCCCATCAAAAGGCGCAGGGTTTCAGACTGGATAAAAAAGCAGGACCCATCTATTTGCTGTCTACAAGAGACTCATTTTAGACAGAAGGACACCTACAGCCTGAAAATAAAAGGTTGGAGAACCATTTACCATTCAAATGGTCCTCAAAAGAAAGCAGGGGTAGCCATCCTTATATCAGATAAACTAAAATTTACCCCGAAGACTGTAGTGAGAGATGAAGAGGGACACTATATCAGACTTAAAGGATCTATCCAACAAGAGGGCTTAACAATCCTCAATATATATGCCCCGAATGTGGGAGCTGCCAAATATATCAATAAATTAATAACCAAAGTTAAGACATACTTAGATAATAATACACTTATACTTGGTGACTTCAATCTAGCGCTTTCTACACTCGATAGGTCTTCTAAACACAACATCTCCAAAGAAAAGAGAGCTTTAAATGATACACTGGACCAGATGGATTTCACAGTTATCTACAGAACTTTACATCCAAACTCAACTGAATACACATTCTTCTCAAGTGCACATGGAACTTTCTCCAGAATAGACCACATACTGGGTCACAAATCGGGTCTGAACCGATACCAAAAGATTGGGATCGTCCCCTGCATATTCTCAGACCATAATGCCTTGAAATTAGAACTAAATCACAACAAGAAGTTTGGAAGGACTTCAAACACGTGGAGGTTAAGGATCATCCTGCTGAAAGATGAAAGGGTCAACCAGGAAATTAAGGAAGAATTAAAAAGATTCATGGAAACTAATGAGAATGAAGATACAACCGTTCAAAATCTTTGGGATACAGCAAAAGCAGTCCTGAGGGGGGAAATACATCGCAATACAAGCATCCATCCAAAAACTGGAAAGAACTCAAATACAAAAGCTAACCTTACACCTAAAGGAGCTAGAGGAAAAACAGCAGATGGACCCTACGCCCAGTAGAAGAAGAGAGTTAATTAAGATTCGAGCAGAACTCAACGAAATCGAGACCAGAAGAACTGTGGAACAGATCAACAAAACCAGGAGTTGGGGGATCCCTGGGTGGCGCAGCGGTTTGGCGCCTGCCTTTGGCCCAGGGCGCGATCCTGGAGACCCGGGATCGAATCCCACGTCAGGCTCCCGGTGCATGGAGCCTGCTTCTCCCTCTGCCTGTGTCTCTGCCTCTCTCTCTCTCCCTCTGTGACTGTCATAAATAAATAAAAAAAAATATTAAAAAAAAAAACACCAGGAGTTGGTTCTTTGAAAGAATTAATAAGATAGATAAACCATTAGCCAGCCTTATTAAAAAGAAGAGAGAGAAGACTCAAATTAATAAAATCATGAATGAGAAAGGAGAGATCACTACCAACACCAAGGAAATACAAACGATTTAAAAAACATATTATGAACAGCTATACGCCAATAAATTAGGCAATCTAGAAGAAATGGACGCATTCCTGGAAAGCCACAAACTACCAAAACTGGATCAGGAAGAAATAGAAAACCTGAACAGGCCAATAACCAGGGAGGAAATTGAAGCAGTCATCAAAAACCTCCCAAGACACAAGAGTCCAGGGCCAGATGGCTTCCCAGGGGAATTCTATCAAACATTCAAAGAAGAAATCATGCCTATTCTCCTAAAGCTGTTTGGAAAGATAGAAAGAGATGGAGTACTTCCAAATTCGTTCTATGAGGCCAGCATCACCTTAATTCCAAAACCAGACAAAGACCCCACCAAAAAGGAGAATTACAGACCAATATCCCTGATGAACATGGATGCAAAAATTCTCAACAAGATACTAGCCAATAGGATCCAACAGTACATTAAGAAAATTATTCACCATGACCAAGTAGGATTTATCCCTGGGACACAAGGCTGGTTCAACACTTGTAAAACAATCAATGTGATTCATCATATCAGCAAGAGAAAAACCAAGAACCATATGATCCTCTCATTAGATGCAGAGAAAGCATTTGACAAAATACAGCATCCATTCCTGATCAAAACTCTTCAGAGTGTAGGGATAGAGGGAACTTTCCTCGACATCTTAAAAGCCATCTACGAAAAGCCCACAGCAAATATCATTCTCAATGGGGAAGCACTAGGAGCCTTTCCCCTAAGATCAGGAACAAGACAGGGATGTCCACTCTCACCACTGCTATTCAACATAGTCCTAGAAGCCCTAGCCTCAGCAATCAGACAACAAAAAGACATTAAAGGCATTCAAATTGGCAAAGAAGAAGTCAAACTCTCCCTCTTCACAGATGACATGATACTCTACATAGAAAACCCAAATGCCTCCACCCCAAGATTGCTAGAACTCATACAGCAATTTGGTAGCATGGCAGGATACGAAATCAATGCCCAGAAATCAATGGCATTTCTATACACTAACAATGAGACTGAAGAAAGAGAAATTAAGGAGTCAATCCCATTTACAATTTACATTTACAACCCAAAAGCATAAGATACCTAGGAATAAACCTAACCAAAGAGGTAAAGGATCTATACCCTAAAAACTATAGAACACTTCTGAAAGAAATTGAGGAAGACACAAAGAGATGGAAAAATATTCCATGCTCATGGATCAGCAGAATTAATATTGTGAAAATGTCAATGTTACCCAGGGCAATGTACACGTTTAATGCAATCCCTATCAAAATACCATGGACTTTCTTCAGAGAGTTAGAACAAATTATTTTAAGATTTGTGTGGAATAAGAAAAGACCCCGAATAGCCAGGGGAATTTTAAAAAAGAAAACCATATCTGGGGGCATCACAATGCCAGATTTCAGGTGGTACTACAAAGCTGTGGTCATCAAGACAGTGTGGTATTGGCACAAAAACAGACACATAGATCAATAGAATAGAGTACCCAGAAGCGGACCCTCAACTTTATGGTCAACTAATATTCGATAAAGGAGGAAAGACTATCCACTGGAAGAAAGACAGTCTCTTCAATAAATGGTGCTGGGAAAATTGGGCATCCACATGCAGAAGAATGAAACTAGACCACTCTCTTTCACCATACACAAAGATAAACTCAAAATGGATGAAAGATCTAAATGTGAGACAAGATTCCATCAAAATCCTAGAGGAGAACACAGGCAACACCCTTTTTGAACTTGGCCATAGTAACTTCTTGCAAGATACATCCACGAAGGCAAAAGAAACAAAAGCAAAAATGAACTATTGGGACTTCATCAAGATAAGAAGCTTTTGCACAGCAAAGGATACAGTCAACAAAACTAAAAGACAACCTACAGAATGGGAGAAGGTATTTGCAAATGACGTATCAGATAAAAGGCTAGTTTCCAAGATCTATAAAGAACTTATTAAACTCAACACCAAAGAAACAATCCAATCATGAAATGGGCAAAAGACATGAAGAGAAATCTCACAGAGGAAGACATAGACATGGCCAACATGCACATGAGAAAATGCTCTGCATCACTTGCCATCAGGGAAATACAAATCAAAACCACAATGAGATACCACGTCATACCAGTGAGAATGGGGAACATTAACAAGGCAGGAAACCACAAATGTTGGAGAGGATGCGGAGAAAAGGGAACCCTGTTACACTGTTGGTGGGAATGTGAACTGGTGCAGCCACTCTGGAAAACTGTGTGGAGGTTCCTCAAAGAGTTAAAAATAGACCTGCCCTACGACCCAGCAATTGCACTGTTGGGGATTTACCCCAAAGATTCAGATGCAATGAAACGCCGGGACAACTGCACCCCGATGTTTCTAGCAGCAATGTCCACAATAGCCAAACTGTGGAAGGAGCCTCGGTGTCCATCAAAAGATGAATGGATAAAGAAGATGTGGTTTATGTATACAATGGAATATTACTCAGCCATTAGAAAGGATGAATACCTACCATTTGCTTCAACATGGATGGAACTGGAGGGTATTATGCTGAGTGAAGTAAGTCAATCGGAGAAGGACAAACATTGTATGTTCTCATTCATTTGGGGAATATAAAAAATAGTGAAAGGGAATAAAGGGGAAAGGAGAAAAAATGAGTGGGAAATATCAGAAAGGGAGACAGAACATAAAGACTCCTAACTCTGGGAAACGAACTAGGGGTGATAGAAGGGGAGGAGGGCGGGGGGTGGGGGTGAGTGGGTGATGGGCACTGAGGGGGACACTTTTTTTTTTTTTTTTTTTTTTTTTTATTGGTGTTCAATTTACTAACATACAGAATAACACCCAGTGCCCGTCACCCATTCACTCCCACCCCCCGCCCTCCTCCCCTTCTACCACCCCTAGTTCGTTTCCCAGAGTTAGCAGTCTTTACGTTCTGTCTCCCTTTCTGATATTTCCCACACATTTCTTCTCCCTTCCCTTATTTTCCCTTTCACTATTATTTATATTCCCCAAATGAATGAGAACATATAATGTTTGTCCTTCTCCGACTGACTTACTTCACTCAGCATAATACCCTCCAGTTCCATCCACGTTGAAGCAAATGGTGGGTATTTGTCATTTCTAATAGCTGAGTAATATTCCATTGTATACATAAACCACATCTTCTTTATCCATTCATCTTTCGTTGGACACCGAGGCTCCTTCCACAGTTTGGCTATCGTGGCCATTGCTGCTAGAAACATCGGGGTGCAGGTGTCCCGGCGTTTCATTGCATTTGTATCTTTGGGGTAAATCCCCAACAGTGCAATTGCTGGGTCGTAGGGCAGGTATATTTTTAACTGTTTGAGGAACCTCCACACAGTTTTCCAGAGTGGCTGCACCAGTTCACATTCCCACCAACAGTGTAAGAGGGTTCCCTTTTCTCCGCATCCTCTCCAACATTTGTTGTTTCCTGCCTTGTTAATTTTCCCCATTCTCACTGGTGTGAGGTGGTATCTCATTGTAGTTTTGATTTGTATTTCCCTGATGGCAAGTGATGCAGAGCATTTTCTCATGTGCATGTTGGCCATGTCTATGTCTTCCTCTGTGAGATTTCTGTTCATGTCTTTTGCCCATTTCATGATTGGATTGTTTGTTTCTTTGGTGTTGAGTTTAAGAAGTTCTTTATAGATCTTGGAAACTAGCCCTTTATCTGACATGTTATTTGCAAATATCTTCTCCCATTCTGTAGGTTGTCTTTGAGTTTTGTTGACTGTATCCTTTGCTGTGCAAAAGCTTCTTATCTTGATGAAGTCCCAATAGTTCATTTTTGCTTTTGTTTCTTTTGCCTTCGTGGATGTATCTTGCAAGAAGTTACTATGGCCGAGTTCAAAAAGGGTGTTGCCTGTGTTCTTCTCTAGGATTTTGATGGAATCTTGTCTCACATTTAGATCTTTCATCCATTTTGAGTTTATCTTTGTGTATGGTGAAAGAGAGTGGTCTAGTTTCATTCTTCTGCATGTGGATGTCCAATTTTCCCAGCACCATTTATTGAAGAGACTGTCTTTCTTCCAATGGATAGTCTTTCCTCCTTTATCGAATATTAGTTGCCCATAAAGTTCAGGGTCCACTTCTGGATTCTCTATTCTGTTCCACTGATCTATGTGTCTGTTTTTGTGCCAGTACCACACTGTCTTGATGACCACAGCTTTGTAGTACAACCTGAAATCTGGCATTGTGATGCCCCCAGATATGGTTTTCTTTTTTAAAATTCCCCTGGCTATTCGGGGTCTTTTCTGATTCCACACAAATCTTAAAATAATTTGTTCTAACTCTCTGAAGAAAGTCCATGGTATTTTGATAGGGATTGCATTAAACGTGTATATTGCCCTGGGTAACATTGACATTTTCACAATATTAATTCTGCCAATCCATGAGCATGGAATATTTTTCCATCTCTTTGTGTCTTCCTCAATTTCTTTCAGAAGTGTTCTATAGTTTTGAGGGTATAGATCCTTTACATCTTTGGTGAGGTTTATTCCTAGGTATCTTATGCTTTTGGGTGCAATTGTAAATGGGATTGACTCCTTAATTTCTCTTTCTTCAGTCTCATTGTTAGTGTATAGAAATGCCACTGACTTCTGGGCATTGATTTTGTATCCTGCCACGCTACCGAATTGCTGTATGAGTTCTAGCAATCTTGGGGTGGAGACTTTTGGGTTTTCTATGTAGAGTATCATGTCATCGGCGAAGAGGGAGAGTTTGACTTCTTCTTTGCCAATTTGAATGCCTTTAATGTCTTTTTGTTGTCTGATTGCTGAGGCTAGGACTTCCAGTACTATGTTGAACAGCAGTGGTGAGAGTGGACATCCCTGTCTTGTTCCTGATCTTAGGGGAAAGGCTCCCAGTGCTTCCCCATTGAGAATGATATTTGCTGTGGGCTTTTCATAGATGGCTTTTAAGATGTCGAGGAATGTTCCCTCTATCCCTACACTCTGAAGAGTTTTGATCAGGAATGGATGCTGTATTTTGTCAAATGCTTTCTCTGCATCCAATGAGAGGATCATATGGTTCTTGGTTTTTCTCTTGCTGATATGATGAATCACATTGATTGTTTTACGGGTGTTGAACCAGCCTTGTGTCCCAGGGATAAATCCTACTTGGTCATGGTGAATAATTTTCTTAATGTACTGTTGGATCCTATTGGCCAGTATCTTGTTGAGAATTTTTGCATCCATGTTCATCAGGGATATTGGTCTGTAATTCTCCTTTTTGGCGGGGTCTTTGTCTGGCTTTGGAATTAAGGTGATGCTGGCCTCATAGAACGAATTTGGAAGTACTCCATCTCTTTCTATCTTTCCAAACAGCTTTAGGAGAATAGTTATGATTTCTTCTTTAAACGTTTGATAAAATTCTCCTGGGAAGCCATCTGGCCCTGGACTCTTGTGTCTTGGGAGGTTTTTGATGACTGCTTCAATTTCCTCCCTGGTTATTGGCCTGTTCAGGTTTTCTATTTCTTCCTGATCCAGTTTTGGTAGTTTGTGGCTTTCCAGGACTGAGGGGGACACTTGATGAGATGAGCACTGGGTGTTATTCTGTATGTTGGTAAATTGAACACCAATAAAAAATTAATTTATTAAAAATAAATTAATTAATTTAAAAAAAGAACATGAGAGACTCCTAACTCTGGGAAATGAACTAGGGGTGGTGGAAGGGGAGGAGGGCGGGGGGTGGGGGTGACTGGGTGACGGGCACTGAGGGGGGCACTTGATGGGATGAGCAAGTGTTGCTCTGTATGGGTGTTATTCTGTATGTTGGCAAATTGAACACCAATGTTATTTTGTATGTTGGCAAATTGAACACCAATAAAAAATAAATTTATTATTAAAAAAAGGAAGATGTGGTACATATATACAATGGAGTGTTACCCATAAAAAAGGATGAGATCTTGCCATTTGCAACAACATGGATGGAGCTCTAGGTATTATGCTAGGTGAAATAGGTCAGGTTGAGAAAGACAAATATCATGTGTATAATTTCACTTAAGTTTACAACCCAGAAAACAAATGAACAAACAAACAAAAAGAAAATACAGATATATAAATATGGAGAACAATCTGATGGTTGCCAGAGGGGAGGGGGTTGGGGGGATGGGCAAAATGATGATTTTGATGAGATGAGATGAGGTGATGAGAGTAGAAGATACAGGATTTTGGTCGTGGAATAAATAATCCCAGGGGTAAAAATACAGTAGAGGAAATAAAGTCAATGGTACTATAATAGTATTGTATGGTGACAGATGGTAGCTACACTTGTGAGTATATCATAATATATACCTGTTGAATACTGTACTTTACACCTGAGGCTAATGTAACATTATATCAACTATACTTCTATTATGAAATCCCAAACTTAAGTTACACAGAACAAACCACGGCAGCCAGAGGCTGGGTATGGAGGGTGGGCAAAATGGGTAAAGATAGTCAAAAGGTACAATCTTTCAATTCTATGATAGATAAGCCCTGGGAATGTAACATCCAGCATAATCCAGTCAACAATGCTGTATTGCACATTTGAAAGTTACTAGTAGAGTAGAACTTAAAAGTTTTATAATATGAAAAATTATACCCACGTGTGGTTTGGATGTTAACTAAATTGACTGTGGCAGACATTGTGCAATATATACATACATACACCTAAAACTAAGACAATGCTATAACGCCAATTATATCTCAGGAAAGAGAGCAAGAGTGAGAGAGATGGTATAGGAAGTCCCCCCCCCCATTTTATCATTGAGACTGAGCCTAAGTTTTAATTACTGAATCCAAAAATATAATGCTTCCTGAATAGCCAATCTAAGGGCATTGAGAGAATAAAATGGTATATTTCCCAAAGGAAAATACTTCTCAGATCTCCTGGGAGACATTTAGTCCTTTTCAAAGTAGAGCCACATTAAACACTTAAAAACTTAATTTTGGGCAGGTGGCCTTGTTTGATATCACCAAGAAGTTCTTTCCTAAAACAGGTATTGTGAGATGCAGAAAGTGAAGGCTAGAGTAAGGGCAGGATGTTACAAGATGTTCAGCACCATTGAAGAGCTGCCCTCTGATTGGCAGACAACTGTCCTTGAATATACAATGATGGCTAATGGCTCATGGTCCCCATGAAGAGTCCTCACCACTTGAGGGTTGGGCTGTTGTTGACTCTGCACCTGGTTCTGGGTTAAGTACTTTTCAAACTATGTTATCTCATTGAGTCCACACAACCATCCTGGAGCGTCATTTTCAGGTGAAAAACATAAAACTCAGAAAGGCTAACTTCCTCCCACTGACTAGACTAGTGGGTGGTGGAACTGGGCTGGTGAACCTTGAGCTATCTCACCCCCAAGGACTCTCTTAGCCAAAAAGCTAATTGCAGAGAAGCAATGCTAGTGAGCGCTTCTATGTTGGGAGCCTTTGCTAGATGTTAAGTTATTGTAAAACACACTCAAGGTAGGCAAAGATTCCCACAAGGTGGATGATTACAGAGGCAAAGCACTTTGGGAAATGGGCAGGAAGTGGAATATGCTATTAAGGGGATCCCCTGGAAAGGCTTCAATTTTAACTACTTTCCTTTCGGCGTTGGAGGCAAGTCATATTTAACATGCAATTATGAGGTCTCCTTACCCCTATGATGAAACTCCATTTAACCAAACTCTTCAGTAGAGGGCACCAGGGAGCGGGTGGAAACATGGAGAAATCCATCCAGAATTCATTAAGGAGGCAAAGGGAAATAAGTTGACATTGCGAATTTCATATGTGAGAAATGGACATTTGCCTCATGATGGAAACTATATATATATATATATATAGAGCCACATTAAACACTTAAAAACTTAATTTTGGGCAGGTATATATATATATATATATATGATATCTCAGGATTCTTCGGTTGCAAATGATAGAAAACCTAACTCAAGCTCTTTTAAATAAAATGGAGAACTTCACTTTTAATTTTTAAGTTGGCAATACATTCACATGATTCCAAATTCAAAAGGTAGCAAGGGGATGTACACGGAGATGTCCTACCTGAATCTCCCAGCAATGGCTGGGTTTCCTCTTCACAACAGCCCAAATGATCACACCCTTGTGTACTCCTTCACACACAGACACACACACACACACACACACACTCACACAATGTACTATCCTGCGCTTTAACTTTTCACTTAAAAATCTATATTGGAGGGGCAGCTGGGTGGCTCAGTGGTTGAGTGTCTGCCTTTGGCCCAGGGCGTGATCCTGGAGACCCGGGATCAAGTCCCACATTGGGCTCTGTGCTTGGAGCCTGCTTTTCCTTCTGCCTGTGTCTCTGCCTCTCTTTCTGTGTCTCTCATGAATAAATAAATATCTTTAAAAGAAAAAATCTATATTGGAGATTGCTGCATATCAGTACATGAAGAAATACCACACTTTTGAAGTAGGTGATGTATCATCCATGGAGGGCTAAATTCTGGGGCAAGTTTTCTGTCAACTATGAGGGAAGTCTTGCCTGGTGGTTTCTCTCCCATCTAGTCTGTCAAACCTCATGAGGTGTTGTGTAGGGACTTCAGCTTCATATGGTGCCAGTATGGGCCCCAATGTGAAGGACAGGGAGGGCACTGTGGCAGGTCCCACATCCCTCCTTCTGCCGGTACCCAGGAGCTGGGAATGGCATCCTATTACGGGCAGCAGGAAAGTAGGATCCTGGAAGGATAGGAAAGCTTTCGGACTCCAGGAGTTTGGCCTAACGGTCTCTCAGGAGGAACTAAGACTAACACGGACACCTTCACCATGTGTACTGGGAAGAGGGTGGCCTGGAAATGGAGGGAGGCTGATGCTTGAGCTCCACAGGGAACTAAGAGTTAGTTCTACCTTAGCTCTAGTCTCCACTCAGGAGTGTCCAACAATAAAAGGCATCTGCTTGGGAGATGCCATCATCACTCCATAGGATCCCCACCCCGCCCATCGAGACCCCCTTCCCACACGGTTCTCAGGAAGGTCTACAAATATGAACACCGTTCCTTGGGGAGGGTGGGAGCTGCAGTGAGTTCAGTGCCTGTGGACAGGAAACAGCTGCTTCTCAGGGGGACCATCTCCCCGAGGGCAAGAGTGCTGTTGGTGCTTTAAAAATAGAAGCAGAAGGGCGAGTGGGAGGGCAGTAGGGAGGCTCCCCTGATTATAATACTCTGGTTTCCCTCTTTGACGACCCTCACCATTCAAGGTCCACCAAGACCTTTCTTAGCATCAGATGACAAGGCAGAGGAGCAAAGGCTTTATTTGTATGGCCACGATCTTAAATAATAGCCACTTAATCTCTCATCTTAAAGTTCTTTTGCATTTTAGCTCAAAGCCAGCTACCAGGCTCTCTGCTCCTCCCTGTTGACAGATGGCCACATCTGCTGGTGCAGGGCCAGCCATGTCCCTGAGACACAATGGTGAAGATGGAGTGAATGGATTTGGCCATATTGGGTGCCTGGTCACCAGGGCTGCTTTTGACTCGGGCAAAGTGGATACTGTCACCATCAATGACCCCTTCATTGACCTCAACTACATGGTGTACATGTTCCAGTAGGATTCTACCCACAGCACAGTCAAGGCTGAGGACGGGCAACTTGTCATCAATGGGAATCCATCTCCATCCTCCAGGAGCAAGATCCTGCCAAAATCAAATGGGGTGATGCTGGTGCTGAGTATGTTGTGGAGTCCACTGGGGTCTTCACCACCATGGAGAAGGCTGGGGCTCACTTGAAGGGCAGGGCCAAGAGGGTCATCATCTCTGCTCCTTCTGCTGATGCCCCCATGTTTGTGATGGGCGTGAACCACAAGAGGTATGACAACTCCCTCAAGATTGTCAGCAATGCCTCCTGCACCACCAACTGCTTGGCTCCTGTAGCCAAAGTCATCTATGACCACTTTGGCATTGTGGAGGGCCCCATGATCACTGTCCATGCTCCATGCCATCACTGCCACCCAGAAGACTGTGGATGGCCCCTCTGGAAAGCTGTGGTGTGACGGCTAAGGGGCTGCTCAGAACATCATCCCTGCTTCCACCGGCACCGCCAAGGCTGTGGACAAGGTCATCCCTGAGCTGAATGGGAAGCTCACTGGCATGGCCTTCCGTGTCCCCACCCCCAACGTATCAGTTGTGGATCTGACCTGCCTCCTGGAGAAAGCTGCCAAATATGATGACATCAAGAAGGTGGTGAAGCAGGCATTGGAGGGCTCCTTCAAGGGCATCCTGGGCTATACTGAGGACCAGGTTGTCTCCTGTGACTTCAAACAGTGATACCCACTCTTCCACCTTTGATGCCAGGACTGGCATTGCCCTCAATGACCACTTCGTCAAGCTCATTTCCTGGTATGACAATGGATTTGGCTACAGCAACTGGGTGGTGGACCTCAGGGTCCACATGGCCTCCAGGGAGTAAGAGCCTCTTGGACCACCAGCCCCAGCAAGAACAAGAGGAAGAGCGAGGCCCTCAGCTGCTGGGGAGTCTCTGCCCCGACTTAATCCCCCAACACACTGAGAATCTCCTGACCTCCAATTTACATCCTAGACACCGAGGAAGGGGAGGGGTTTGGGGAGCCCTACCTTGTCATGTACCATCAATAAAGTATACTGTACCCAGCCAAAAACAAAAAACAAGCCAAAACAGCTACCAGAGATAGGAGGGCAGGGTCCTCTCTTCCTGGTGGCTTCTTGGCTATGACGTCCTGTATCTGAGGAGAAAGTGTGTAGCTTCCTCTCTTCTTTCCACTTTCTTGCTCTTTTTCTCCACCACTGTTGCCACTGATTCTGCTACCCCCTCCATCTCCCAACAACCACAAGACACCCCTATAGTTTTACCAAGTGTTGTGCAATTCTGCCTCTTACAGAGCTTAGCATCAGACATGGTTTTCCTTTGATCCATGGAGCTAATACTCTGGGATCTGGCGTTAGGTTCTGTCAGTGTATGTTCAATCTGATTTTGAGGGAAATGCTGCAGTTTTGTGATCAGAACCTAAATTTTCTTCTTCCCATGATGCTACTTCTTGGCCTTCTATCACAGCGAGAATATAGAGGCATGGTGATGTCTTCTATCCTGGTGGGCTGATGTCTACTCCTAGGCTATCCAGAACAATCCATTCTGAGCTCTCCCTTCCTGTGTCATTCAGAGGTGGGCCCTCCATCTTTGAGGAGCAGCAAACTGTAGTTAGAAACACACACACACACACACACACACACGCACACACACAATGCTTGGCTAGAGAGCAGAACTAGACTCTACTTTTAGCTTCTTTAAGAAAATTCCCTGAGATCGTGGATAAGTCACTTTATCATCTTGAGCCTTTATCTCCTCATCTCAAAATGAATGGGTTAGGACAGAAGATCCCTAACACTTTCTCCAGCTTGAGGAAAGTGATTTGATGTAAATTTTCACAGGAGAGGTGGGATCAAATTTCCTAAATCCCACAGACAATCAGAGAAGGTGGCTTAATTTTCAAAACCATTCCAAAACATCTACCACAAAGATATCAATGCCCCAAATTAGGCCTTCCACCCCTCTCTAGTAGAGTAGTGAATGTGGTCAGCCTAAAAGACTTTGGTCTCAAATGTTGGTTCCTAACTCATCCTGTGTTGGAGCCAGATTGTAGAGACATTTGTGAGAGCCGTATGTGTGCATACCTTCCCAGCTCAGTGCTCAGTGATTTCTCATTGGTAGCTCAAAATTGGTAATGGGAGGACTATTTACATCACAGACATTAGCAAAGGATACAAATTAGGGCTTATTTCTCCCCATGGAGATCTGGTTTACCAGCACATGATGGCTCCCAATACATCATTCGTTGTGATGGTTAGCTTTGTGTGTCAATTTGACTGGGACATGGGGGAGCAGATGGCTGGTTAAACATCATTTCTAGGTGTGTCTGTGTTTCTGGAAGGGTGTGTCTGTGTTTCTGGAAGCTACTATACTAGTAGCTCTCTATTTTTGGAACTCCACTGCTGGCTTTCCTGGGGTGCCAGCTCACACGTGACAGAGCATGGACTTTTCTGCTTCCTTAATAGCATGAGCCAATACCTTATAATAACTCTCTTTCTAAATATATGTATATACATATAGCCTATATTTTAGAGTAAATCTCCTTTTAGATTGGCTGATTGATAGATCCATCTACCCATCCATCCATCCATCCATCCTACTGGTTCCATTTCTCTGGAGAACTCTGAGTATTACTATCATAAAAGCCACAATGCCCACTTCTTAATCATCCTCATTCCCTAGTGGAACCCATATTGCTAAGAAAAGAAAAGTAATAATTTGCCAATTGATAAGTCTTTTTCTACCAAACATAACTTAGATAAAATCCCAAAGAAAATAAATCAGGAGAAAAAAAAAAAGCAAAGAACACCAAACTCCTAAATCTGCGGTCTAATTCTGAGACAACCCAGAGTTCTTTAAAACTCTGGCCACAAAGTGCTTCCCCATAGGATCATGTCTCCATAAACTAAACAAGGCTTTACCCCAGACCCACATTTCTGCCTCAGATTCACCAGAGCTTCACCACAACCTCATGTTCCATTAAATAAGCTTCGTGTCTCCCTCTAATTGCAAAATTTACATGAAGACTCATGGCTCTGTTCCACCACAAAGCTTATCTGATGCTTCGTTCCTTTGGGTAAACAGATTTCTAGCTGAGCCTGCCAGCATCATTGAGTGCTAGCCAAGTTTGGCAGACATTAAGAGCTTGGGGCTCTTCTCCATGTTCTCTGCTCCAAGCTGGTCATAAAATCTTTCTACACCCCAAAGTCTACCAGGAACTCAGCCATTTCTGCCATGCTCCCGGGCTTGTTGGTCCACCATCATCCCTGCTATAAGCTCTATGTCCATTTACACCTGCCTGCCCTGTTGGGAGCCAGGGCATCATTAGTGTCAGCTTTCTGAATGTCCTCATGGCTCATTTCAGACCCTGCTTCCTACAGGTTGCTCAGGTGGGGAGAGCCTTGATTTCTCAGTTCAGCTGCTAGAAATAATGACAATTGAGGGGGATTGGAGAGACCAAGGATCAGTGTCAAGAAGTGTTGATGGAGACTTTTCTTGCCCCAGGATTTCAGTTAAAGGCCAAACCTGGGAGGAAAAAAAACCAAAAAAGCTATGCTAGGTACCCTTCATACCTAAAGTGAGCCATCCATGGTTAGGCAGCATGGATTGCGATTAGCCATTCTTTGGCATGGCATGGTTAAGTAAAATGTGTCCTTCCCTGGAAGAGAAGCCCAAGTGGCAGGTACCCAAACTGAAGCTCAACTGGAAAATAGAAATGCTGGTCTCTTTCTTGCTTGGGACCTAATCTTTTCCATTTGGCCTCTGTGAAGGGAAGACACACCTCTTCCCCCTACAGACAGTTCACTACTGCGAACACGCATGGCCCACCAAAGTAACGACAATCTCCATTTTCCCCCCTTTCATTCCTCTTTTGATGATGAAAAGATGATGTAAAGGGGGTGGAGTGGTATTTTGTGTCAAAGCCTCAAGCATTGGAGACTTTCCTTGGCACCTCACTGTGGAAGGTAGGGGTACTTATTTAGAACCTTTTGTTTTAACTTTGGGCCTCAGCTGAACTTCTCAGAGAACAGCAAAGCTGCACCTGGCATTCTCCTACACACAGTGACCTCAGTCCAATGACTGGCCAAATTATGGAGTAGAGATGATGCATCCTCACTTTCTCTCTTGGTGCCCGATGGCCTCCTACCACATCACCCACATTAGTGGATGCCCTGGTCCTACCTATCTCAATAAGTGTTCTATTGCTCTGTTCTTTGATTTGCATCCCTTTTAAATGTCCATGTTCCATTCTTCCAGGGCCCTGAGTCTTGGCACAAAAATGTTCTTAGGGTTTAGCTCTCTACACTATGGCATTTGCCTTTTAACAGAGGTCTGCTCCCAAATGTAACAGAAAGAACCACTCTGAAGGTAAGCATTTTAGGTATAGTAACAGGTTAAGGGGCAGATATGTTTGTAGGCAAGTTGGATTTCCAGAGCTTTCCCAGTGAGACCATGTAGGCAGTAACTACGGGTTGGGATAAACCCATTTGTCATTTACAGAAAACACCAGTCAACTCAGAGTGAAAAGAAAGCATCACCCTTTTCTGTCTCCTTGCATCCTGTGAAGTCTCATGGTAGGAAGTTGCTTATTGAATAAGGCTCTTTAAGCTCATTGAGGGGATTTCTCAGTGATGACTGGTATGTAATTCACAAGGCACAAAGAGCTTACCAAAACAGCAACAACACTGGATTAGATTCCTGGGGTATAAATCTATTTGACTTGGATGAAAGGTTTCTCCAACCTCTCTTGAAATCACTGTGGCTGCTTATTACAAGATATGGGGTGAGGAGTGGGTATGTCTTACGGATGGGGATCAAGTAGAGTGACCATGTAATTGTCCAAACTTTGATGCTGAGTGTGGAAGGAGCACTCTAACATACTTCTTCCAAGACAGTAGTTTTAAACTGGGATTGTCCCAGACAAACCAAGACACAGGTCCTCCTACATCCTAAGTGTTACAACTATAATGCTGTAAGAACTTGCATGCCACGTGGGTAATCATTCTCCCCACACTGCTTTAGCGACTCCAGAGTCCGCTTTAACAACTGGAAGGGGGCTGGTAATGGGAAATAGCATACAAAGCTCAAAATAACCCACTTAGATGTTGTAACAATAGAAACTTCTTGAAAACTTTCTAGATGCTGACACTCACTTTCTGTATTTTCTTTCATCACAGACCACACTTTGAGTCTGCATGTAGTGTATTTGAGAGTTCTTCTTATGTAAAGAGAGGTGAAATCTCTTCTTTGTGGAGATTATAACTGGGAGAAGAGCCACAAGAGGAGGGCTGAACACTGGTCTCTTTAGCAGAAGCGCGGCAGATATACTGCTTTCAGAATGATAGAAAAACAAAGTCTCAGAAGCCAACATTAAGATGATTTTTAGTGGTCAAGAGATACAGAGTTGGCATGGAAAGAACAAAGGGAAAAACCCAAAATGTCGAGGAGAAAAAAGTTAGATGTTGGGGGTATGGGTGTTCAGTGGAGGTAGGGTCTGTGAAGGATCCCCCCTCTTTTCAATATGTCCATCTCCTTCCAGAGAGGATTGCCCTCATGTGTGATTATTCACTTTATAAAGGGAAACACACAAAAGAGAAGATTTAGAAATGGGAACTACTCCAGGGTATTCAAGTCCCTCTGAAAACCATCCCTTAATTCTCCATCTGTTCTCTTTCCCCTATTATTGGCAACAATATCAGGGCATTAAATATGGCCCTGGGGACAAGAGAAGCTGCTCAGAAGAGAGTAGAAGGAAAGCTGACAGATGTAGCAAGTGAAATAAGAATCAGATTCACTTTTCATTCCTAGATAACTGGATTATTATAGGATTCTGGTTTCTATCTCCTACTCTAAATGGTCTTTTAGGGTGCACAGACATTTATGAAGGGGCATCCAGGGCAAGGTAATATTGTTCTGAGCCACCAGAGTTGTGACATAAGGATGGCAAGGCCCCCATAACCCATAAGTGACTACTACCAGCTTTGCAGTCAAATTTCCAAAACGGAGATCTATTCTCTCTATATATAACTTAGGCCAGTGGTTCTTAGCCTTGGTGGTAACTTGAAGCTCCCTGGGTGACCATCACCCTAAGAACTGGTGATCAACACCTTCTCTTATAGATGAGCCAACCCCACTCTCGAGTCTCCTTTCCCTTCCCCCAAGCAGCTATATTTTCCTTGGCCAAACCCCAAATACTAGGAAAATGAAAATGAGCATTTTTATCATCACCAAACCAGAGGACTAAGGTCGCAGAACACTATTGGTACAATCTTCTTTGAGATACTCCTTGGGTTTTCCAGAGTTCCTACTTTATAGAGTCTTGTGGGCTCTGAAAGAATTTATCTGAACTACTTATGAAGGCCAGATATCTCAAAGGTGCAGAAGAACAAAAGAAGAGAATAAGGGCAGAAACACAAAGGGAGGAAAATACTTACCAGGAAAGTGAGAGCAGTGATAGAGGCTGGAGTAGGTCACTTCCCTGATGATCTCAGAATGTTGTCACCAGGCAGCTTAACTGAGGACCCGTGGAAGACACTTGACCACCTGCCCCCAGACCTTCTTCTCTTCTTTCTTTTATTACTAGAACTCCTCAAGTGTTGGCTCCTCAGCTAAAGACTACAAATCCCAGCCTTCCCTGCAAGTAGGTATGACCATATGTTTAAGTTCTGTCCAGTTAAGTGAGTGGAAGTGATCTATACACAATTCCCATTGGACACTGAAATGGGAGCACTTGCTCATCCTTCCTTCTCTCTTCTCACGGGCTGGGGCAGGTAGAGGTATTGAGATTTCCCTGACCATGCAGGTAGGGAGAACATTAGTAGGATGGTGGAGCGAAAGAATGGGATTAGTGCTCTCATAAACACCAGAGACCTCTCTTGCTCTTTTTGCAATATAATGCAGTTACATTACATTTGTGAGATTTATCCATGTTGGTACATATAGCTATAGTTTGTTGATTTTTTTTCATAGTTTGTTGATTTTTATTGCTGAGAAATATTCCAAAGTATGAGTCTACTCAGTCTGCTAGGAACAGCCATTTATGAAGTGGGCTCTCACTGGCCACCATCTGCTGGTGCCCTGATCTTAGACTTTCCAGCCTCCAGAACTGCAAAAAAAAAAAAAAAAAAAAAAAAAATTCAGCCACTTAGTCTATGGCAGTTTATTATAGCAGCCTTAGCAGACTAAGACATTTGTCTTTTGATTGCATGGTAATCTTTGCTTCCTTTTTTCTCTTTTGTTAGGTTTTAATGGAACCTTAGCAGATGTAGGCAGGATATTGGGGATATGCTATCTTCCAGTATACTGTGCTGAGTTACAGACATTTCTAGAATCTAAGAGAATAAAATACACTGGCTAGACAGACTGGACCCAAGATATTCAAAAATATTTGAGGTAGGAGAGTAGAGCACAGGATCCCATGCACAACCCAAGCAGAATTTTCCCTACCTTCTCGCTGCCGCTTTGAGCCTCAGAGAAATATAATATTTATACTCCATCTTTGGATTATAGCTCAGGATCAGAAGAAACGAAGTGATTCCAGAGTTGAAGTGTGTCACACAAAATTCATGCACACATCACAGTAAGTAGAAAATCTGTATTAACATGCTCTTATTAACCAAAAACAAGGTATTTTTGTTAATGGCATAGCAACTATGCTGGCAAACTTCAGGAAGAGATCAAGAAGAAAGGGACATGTATAGAATTAGATACTTCTATTAGAATATCCAGAAAATAAAAAGAAATGTGAAAATTGGTGACAGAAAGAATTTTTTTAAATGGCAAGACTTTAAAAAGTGCTTTTCAAAGGAAAACACTCAAATGGGCCAAATAACTTAAGGAAAGGTGTTCCAGCTTATCAGAAATCAGAAAATGCAACTGTAAACCATGATAATGTATAAATATAGAGCCACAATTTTGACAAAAGTTTGAAGTCTGGCGATACCAGGGGATGGCAAGGATATTGAGTAATATCTCAACAAAGCTGCTGGGATTCTATGTAAATTGGTACAACATTCTGGAAACTTTTTTGACATTATGAACTAAAATTGAACATGTGCATATCCTGTGGCTTAATTTTCCCGCTGGGGGTAAGGGGATATCCTAACCTCAGCAACGTATCTACCAGCACACATGTCAGAGAATGTTCATGGGCAAAAACTAGAAACAAACCAAATGCTCATTTACTGTAGAATGGATAAATACATTATAGTGTATGCAGTAGCATGCTGGCAGGTGTTTAACAACAAGAGGAGAAAACCCCCAATTTGTAGCATTTGCCAATTTTCAGGATTTAAGTATTCTTACTATAGCAAATTTCAGGCTACCAAAATGGTATCAATTAGCTTGCGAAATTCCTTATGATCTAACAGACATACATCCCAGTTTGTCACTGTCACTGAGTAGATTCATACTCTGGAATACTGTTCAGCAATAAAAATCAACGAACTATAGCTACCTGTACTAACATGGATAAGTCTCACAAATGTAATGTCAAGCAAAATAAACCATAAAAAAATACACAAATTATGATTTAACTTACGCAAAGTTCAAAATAGGCCAAATTAAATCAGGATGTCTAGGGATACACACATAAGTGATCAAAGCATCAAGAATAGCACGGGAGAGATCACCATGGAAATGAGGGTATTGTTAACTCTAACGGGGAGGAAGGGGATCATAGATGGGTAAGATCATGTGGTGGACTTTTGGGGTACTGGCCATGTTCTATTTCCTGACCTTGGTGGGGTTATGTAGGTATTTTCTTCACAGGTATTTGTTAAATTATGTGTAAAGGTGGTGTACATCTTTATGTGCATAGATTAACACCAATGGTGTGCTGGAGCCAACTTGTAAGAACCTGTGGTGTGGCTCTGCCCACCTCCGCACTCAGTGATGCACGTTGGTAGCTTGAAACCAGCCTTGGAGGGGGTATTTACACCACTGTAACTGGCCAATACAACAATCCAGGATATTTTCTTGTCTCAGCAAACTGGTTTAACAGCACACCACTGCTTAAAAGTAACAATAAATTTTTAAAAATATGGTCTCAAAATTGGCTTATTTAGGCAGATATATTTTCAAGTCTGAATATATTCAACAATTTCAAGGCAAAGCCACATTTAAGAACAACTAAATATGACAAGATCTCTTCAGTGAAGAAATGCTTGGGAGTTAGGTGAAGAGAATGGGTTGAAAGAACTATTTTTCTTCATTGATTGGGACTCTTAATTACTTGATGTATAAGAAAAACCATTGCATTGATGGTAAAACTAATGACCCTATCTAAGGACCCATCATCTTTCCTCACATATTTTTATTTTATTTTTTAGGGATTGAATTATTTATTGGCCCAGGCCTGAGGAATGGGGGGCTTCTGGAGGAGGCAGAGGAGGGGACTCAAACCACCAAATGGTAGAAGATGTCCTTGATGAAGGCTTTGTGAGGTGCCTGGGTGGCTCATGGGGCACCTGGATAGCTTAGTCAGTTAAGCATCCGACTCTTGATTTCAGCTCAGGTCTTGATCTGAAGACTGGGTCATGAGCTCAAGTATTAAGCTCCATGCTGGGTGCAGAGTCCACATAATTAATAAAATAAGTAAGTAAGTAAGTAAGTAAGTAAGTAAAAGACTTTGCAAGATAGTAAGAGATATAGTGGATCAGGAACTTTTTCACTCTACCATTCAACCTCACAGTCTCAGAAAATCTACAACAAAAATGGCCTCAAACATACCATACCAGCTCTTTGGCAATATTCTGGGAAGCTTTGTTAGTAATCAGTTGTCTTAACTTGTAAGACAGTGAAAAAAACATTTATATATTTTTGAGAATCTATGTTTTTACAATTTTATAACCCTAACATAGGACTATATAGTATCACCTATGTTTAATTCAGCTTTCCCAATAAATAAAGTATTATTTTACATTAAAATAATCCCACATGATGTAGAATAAGAAACAAAATTCAGTGGTTTTCAAGGTATATCTTAAGACTTCAGATAAGTTTTAGGCCTGCAGACAGCTTCTTTAGATGGTGAGTTGAGATCCCATTGAAGGGGGTAGGAAGGCATATAGCCATATTTCAGTGGAATATTGTCTACTGCTAGAGAAGGAACTCTATGGGAATTTTCTTTTTCAATTATAAAGTCTTATCATTTCAGTTAAAATAGGAATCTGAAAATAGATTTGGTTGGATGTTAATATGCTCCTATAGAAACCTGCACTGTGGAGACTTTGCTTGACTGGAAAATAGTGCTTTGGTTTGGGGGAGGGGGCGTGAAGAGTTGGGGAAGGAGAGGTCCCTTTGTGAATGGTTTTGACTTGTTCTCATTTAAGACCTGAGGACTGGGACATCAAAGGATCTATACAAGATAGCCATAGAGTTTGGTTATTTTTCCCCTGGTTCTTGATAAGAGTAGTTTATCTGGAGTTTAGTGGGATGGACATGTAAGACACCTGTGTATAGGAGAGCTCTTCTATTGGTGGCTGGTCATTGGGATACTGGAATTTAATAGGTGATGTCTACATCACAAGTGGGCCAAAGCCTTTGGTTGTGGGAGGGTTTCCAAGCTCTCATCCACACTTTCTGATTTTACCAGCCTAGCAATCCCACTGTGCTATTACTTAGACTTCTCTGCTCCCCATTCCTTTTGGCTTCATTGGGCAGGATCTAATTCTTATTCATTGTAACATGAGATAATACAATGAGCATTCATTCATCACATTTAATATCTGTGTTGCCAATGGCAGTTCCACCTCAAGATAATCATGGGGATTACTGTCACAACATGTTTTCCAAGAGTTAGGAGAGAAAGGCATGGTTATTCTACTACCAAGCTGTGTCAGAACTACACCTAAGCCATCAAGAGAAGAGGAACCACCTCCCCTAATTAAGAAATGTGGTTTTTTTTTCCTAGAAATCTTTTTTTTTGTGCTTTCATGAAAGTAGTTCTAAATATAAAAATAAATAATAAGTAAATAAAGCTAGAGTTGGTTAGCAGCATGCAACTTTAAGTTGGCTCACATTTCTGTTAAATTATTTCCATCGCAATTGTGGTAGACCAGAGTATGAGGAGGTGTTGAAGTCAAACCACAGGCATTGTTGCTCTAGACTTAGTTCTGATATTCCAAGCAATTGAAGAGAATTAATTTCAAACTATTTTCAATCGAAGTTGGTTTGTGGGAAGAAGAGAGTTTATCAGACTTACTGGTGGAAAACCAAAATATACATTCCAATCCAACCCTACATCTCAATCTTCTCAGTCAGAATTCCTTGAAATATGCGATAGGTGACTTTGTCTCTAAAAGTTGATTCTGATATGCACCTCTTGATGGAGAGATAAGTTAGACAGGAATGCTGATTAACAAGAACTGGGGACAAGAGGGTAAAGGAGACTCCTCTCCATCCTTCTAGTAACTTCAATAAAGTCCCGGTGTGGATTCTATGAAAGAATAAAGAATCTCTAACTCCCAGCAGCTTACACTCCAGTAGAATAGTTGAGATACCGGAATAGAAAGTTCACAGCAGGGCAGCCCAGGTGACTCAGAGGTTTAGCACTGCCTTCAACCCAGGGCCTGATCCCAGAGATCTGGGATCAAGTCCCACATCAGGCTTCCTCCCTGGAGCCTGCTTCTCCCTCTGCCTTTGTCTCTGCCTGTGTGTGTGTGTGTGTGTGTGTGTGCATGATAAAATAAATAAAATCTTAGAAAAAAAAAAAAAAGAAAGTTCACAGAGCAGAATGGGGCTGCTTCTGTAGATCAGATCTCCTGCTCCCGCAGGAGCCTAATTACCCACTGGCCTGTGGAGCTAGTGGATTTTCAGGTGTCACCTTGGTGAGGGTCAAGAGCATATGGATGAGTCCCTCAAGCATCAGAAGCGAGTGTCTTCAACCACAGCAGATTGAGAGGTTTCTCCCTTCTTCCATTAATAGGAGAGCTGAATAGGGCTGGAAGAAAGCTGCTTCCTTTGAGCACAGCACTGGCCCTCTAGCCCATTAAATTCTACACTAATGACCACCATCTCTTCTCTAGGCAGAGGTTCTTGCTGGATGGCAGAGCAGGAGGCAAGGTGTGGTGTGCATTCCTGTTAGACCTACTGAGCATCTACACAGCTCATTAGAGACCCTTAGTAGGGAATTACCTACTCAGTGACCTCATAGCTATCCTAATTTGGGTCCTCCCTTCCCTAGGCAGTAATGCTCATATGTTTGGGATGAGTAAGAAATGCATTTCCTCTTTGGATGGAGCACACATGTGTTTGTTCAAAATCCTTTTCCTTGGAAAGCAACCCATACATGGTGTATCCTAAAGCTGATCATCTCCTGTGATTTGGGTGGGGAGTAACTGCTCCTCTGGCCCTAGGTATGGATGACCAACACCAGGGCAAATCGAATACTCAACTTCCTTGGCCACAGTGACTCAGTGAGAGACTGTGTCTCGAGCTAGAATCATCAGCCTTCCCTGTTTCTGAAGCTCTCACGGAGACTTCCTTCCAGTAGGATCATAAGCCATTAGGGGGCCTTCTTTCCTTCTGTTTAAAAAAACCGGATGAAGAAAAGAAGAGCTAAGGAATATGAAGAGAGGTCCCTGGATACATCTGAATATAGCCCCAATACATGGATTTCTTAATGATATCAACCCATTACTGTTTTATTTTATTTTATTGCTTAGAGTTGGGTTTTGTTATCTGTACCAAAAAGGTCTGATTAATCTATTACAGTTGCCAGATTTATCAAGCAAAAATACAAGATGCCCAGCTGAAATTGAACCATTTCTTAGTTTAAGTAGGTCCTATATGTTGCCCAGGATACATTTATAGTAAAAAAAAGAACTCATTGTTTCCCGAAACTCAAATTTAACCGAGTGTTCCATATTTTAACTGTTGTTACTTGGGATATAAAATTTGTGTCAAAACTGTTTTAAATCCTTTGCTCAAAAGGGCAGAGATCAAGCACCTGCTGGATTTGCCCTTAAAGAACGTGGAGAGAAGACCAGAAGTGTTCCTACAGAAGCCACAGACAGAAGCAGCCTAATTGAATCTTTGTTCTCCAAGTCACCCCCTGCTTTGTATAAACCAGACAAGGGCAGTAAGGAGTTTCAAGGTCAGGCTCTCTTATCCTCATCAGATACAGAAAAGCTTCAGCTGGCCCAGTGAGTCCCACTTTCCCTTACATTAGCATCATCTGAGGCAGCTTTAAAAATTCCCATGGCACAGGTCACAGCCCCAACCAATGACATCAGAACCAGCGAAGACTCGCACGGGTGACTTCACGTGGAGCCAGGCTGAGAATCACTGAGTGAGGCCCCTAAGAAGATTTGGGTGAATTGCAAACATGCCAACAAGTGACAAGAGTCATCCTCAGGCTGTGCACCCTCCATCCGAGGAGCTACCGGGAGTGAGCGCATCACTGCCAGATGGGAGTTTGCTGACATGCGGCCTCCCTGCTCGGACACCGTGGGCACCCCTGCCACAGGGCATCAGGCCCTCATTTCAGGCTTCCCCCAAAGTGGCCACACCAGCAGGTGTTTGGTCCACAGGGAAGCAGTTAGAGAGGCCCATCCTTGACTCCAGCCTGCTCCAGAACAAACAAAGTGTCTGGCAGAGAACACGAGTTTCATGCCTACCCCCACAGTTGAGTGCTTGTTCTCCAGGCAAAGAATGAGAAGCCAGTGATCGAGGGGAGGGAGGCAGGGTGGGGGCAAGGTGCCCTCAATGAGTTTCTGTGCTAACCAAGGACAACGTTTCTTTACTGCTCTTTCCCGCTCTCAACCCACCCCTCAGAGCTATGGGCCTGAGCGCAGCCCTGCGGCTCCAAGTTCTAATCCGTGGCTTTCTATTCCTGCCACCTCATCTCAGAGGAGCAGATCTTCCTCAGAGCCCCAGAATCCCCCACAAGGCACCTGAGGAGGGGGCTTCTCAACCCCTCCCTGCCCCAACCCTGGCTCACCCGTTCTTTGGCCTGCCAACACACTCCCTGCCCTCCTCGAAGGAGGAAATTGTGTTCATTCTCTAAGATTTCATTTTCTAGAGCAGTTTTAGGTTCCTCTCCATTTTGCTGTCAAAGTACAGAGATTTCCCATATGCCTGCTGCCCCAACACACGCATAGCCTCCCCCCTTAGCAGCATTCCCGCCAGACAGGAATGTTTGTTACAAGGGACGAACCCACATGGAGCCATCATCATCACCCCAAGTCCATGGTGCATATTAGGGTCACCCTTGGTGTTACACACTCCGTGGGTTTGGACAAATATATAATGACATGGATCCCTCGTTACAGTGTCACACAGAGTGTGTTCATTGCCCTGAAGAAATCCTCTCTGCTCCACCTGTTCATCCTTCCCTCCCGGCCTACCCTTGGCAATCACCGCCTGACCGTGTCTGTTCTTGATCAGGTGCTCGAAGCTCCTGGCAGTCTCCGAGGCATCCTGAACGCATCAGACACACACAGTTGGCCAACTGGAAGGAAACAGCTGGAACTGTCTCTGATTAAAAGATCTTGGAACATGGCCCCTTCTAGCTGCTAGGACTATCACTAATGGGCCAGGCGTGGTTAAAACCGAATATTGCGTCAACAGCCATCCTAGTGGTGGGATGACACTATGTTGACTTGAAGATGACCCTCGGCTGACACTGGGCAAGGTCCAGGGCAGGCTGCTGGACTCCTGTCTCTAGTGGCTCCACGTGGGCTCTGGCCACCTCCAGAAAGCCATTACTGCCCTTACATGCCAGCCTGGGATGCTCAGTTCTGATCAAGGCAGTAGAAGGAGGGTTTTGAGCTCTGCTTACCCCAGCTGGGCCTCAAGGGCAATGTGGCCAAACTCACCTTCCAGGAACCCGGTCTCTCACAGAGAGTGAGGTTCCCACAAGCTGTGAGGTTAACAGAGGCACGGGCTGGTGATACATGCTCGGGGAGGGACCTGCGACAAGGCTCGTCCTACCCATCCTCAGTACGCAGGGAGGCAGAGTGAGGGGAGGCCCCTAAGAGGGCCCCAAAGCTAGCAGGCTAACGAACGGCCAGAGGGAGAACATGGTGTGGACAAGGGGAAAAGGAACCACAAAAGCAGAGGCTGACAGTGCCCTAGTATGTGTGCTCCAGGAAGGAGCACCCCGAGGGCAGCAGCACCCCGGGGTCTGTGCATTCACGCAGCACTTGTAATAGAGGCTGGCCCCCAGGAGACAAGGAAGCCAGTCCATTCACTGGCTCAGCAGTTGGGTGATTCATTAAGTCATCCAGCAAACACTTGTGTCGTGGTGCCCAGTGTGTACTGAGGACAAGGAGGTGAGCAGTCACGGTCCCTGCCCTCAGGGTTCACTCACATCCCCCAAGTGGGGAGGTTCACCTAGAAGCTTCTTAAAATGATCCACTAGCAGGTCTGCTCAAAGTGTGAATCTGGGGTGGATGTTTTTAAGAACTAATTCACAATCGCCTTAGGAAGCTTTTCAAAACCATCTCACTTCCCCTGAGAAAAAGAGGATTGCACACATTCCCCTGGGGGGCGGTGAGGGTGCTCTGATTCCCTTTAATCAAGTCTAAAAGCTTTTATCGCCGCTGGGAGGGGAGACGCTGCCCAAGCACCGATTAATCTTTCATCTTCTCTCTTTTTAAAGATGATAGAAGTTTCCAGTCACTTCACAGTAGTGCGGGGGCCAGGGTGTCACCCTGGAGTCACAGAGGGTCGCTTTCCTCGGGAAAGGAGATGATGGGAAGAGCTACATGGTCCCGAGAGAGAGAAGTAGCTGTCCCTCCCGCACCCCCACAGCCTCTGGGGTCCCTGAGTCTTACCTTCAAGGTGTGGGTGCTGGAAACTCAGTCCTGTCCCGCACTCCAGAGCCAGCTTATTCCTCCTGGGGCTGTGGCCCTGGTGACTCAGATGACAGGGGACTTTCTATGAAGAGCGGCAGGGTGGAAGGCTTCCGTGCCAACACCCAAGGGCTTCATCTGCCTGTAGCCTTCACCTTCACCTTCAGCCATTCAGCCTCTGCCTCTTCACTAACGCGAGGCTGGCCTCTGGTCAGCGTCCCCTCCAGCCTGCAGGGCTCCTCCTTGGCTTCACTGCTACATCTGCTCTTTGGAGGGAATGGAATCGGAATTTAAAGAGGTTTAACCCAAAGGTGCCATCTGACTTGGCCGTAGGAAACACCCAGGAGTTACTCGGGTGGGCAGCCTCCCTCCTGATCCGGACTTACCACTTACGGCTGAGCGCGGAGCCTGATTCAAGGCTTGGACTCATGACCCTGAGATCACAACCCAAGGTGAAACCATGAGTTGGATGCTCAACCGACTGCACCCCGCAGGCGCCCCCAAGGATGGCACATATTTAGCGTGTACAATGTGATGAGTCTGGACTTCTGTAAACCCCCGTGACATGATCACTGCAAAGTAACAGATGTTCAACACTGCCCAGAGTTTTCTTGTGTCTCTTTGGGGTTCTTTGTGTTGTTGCTATTTTAGTTTTGTTTTGGTAAAAACACTTAACATGAGATCTACTCTCGTCACAAATTTTGAAATGCCCAAGACCTCACTGTTAACAGCACACTGTACAACGGATCTCTAGAATATATTCATCTTACTTGACTTAAGGTTTATACCCATTGAGTAACTAAATCTCCATTTCCCCCCTGACAACCACTGCTGTATTCTCCACTTCTATGAATGTGACTATTCTAGATACCTCAAATGGGTGGAATCATGTGGTATCTGTCCCTGGCTTATTTCACTTGAAAATGTCCTCCATGTTGTCACAAATGGCAGGAGTTCCTTCTTTTTTAAGGCTGGCTACTATGTCATCGGAGGTATATACCTCCCTTTCTCTACAAATTCACATTTGTAAGCTTTTGGCCCTGCGTCTTTTCCTAGCCAGTTCTATTTGCTAGTGTGCCGAGTTCTCCGAAAAGAGGCCACATTCTTCAAGATTTGGGGGACCACAGCTCTGAGTGCTCTGAAGCTCCAAGCTCCCTGGAGGGCCTTAATCAAGAGAGATGCATTAATACATATTTTTATTCAGTTGTGAGTTTTCAGAAGATTTGAGTGTTCATCAAAAACTAACATATAAACATTGACCTGTCAATTTGCAGAGAAATAGGGTCTTAGGGGGAACTTTTTGCACCTGGATTATAGTGACGTTTGTGTCACATGACTTAGAGGGGCCCAAGGGTCCTTGGCAGGAAGAGTAGAAAGAGATTGGCTGTACTGTCACTACCTGCAGTCATAGAAGTTTCCGGTTTGGATTTGGTCGCATCCCCAATTACAAGCCCCCCATCAGTAGGTTTCTTCTGTTTAGATCTACAAATTTTTGCAATGCAACTTTTCCATTACAACAATACTTAGAATCCAAAAATTAAGATAAACTAGACTTAAAAATCAGATTTTCAAACTCTATTACAAAAATAGCTGCCTAAGTCACACTAATCTAACAAAGATAAAAAAAAAATGTTTCTTTTGTTTTGATCTTGCCTTCGTGATTTTTCTGTGTGTGTTTTATGGATTCATAGGGAGGTATAATACTCCATGCCTATAATTTCCAAATATGTAAATATTCATATGTTCGGAGCGCCTGCATGCTCAAAAACATTTTATCATCAGGGTGGACAATGAAACTCTTTAGAGATCACTGAACTAGATTAACGATCTCTCGCTATCTTGTCAACAAATGGATCAGACAAGTTCCATTGCTGTCATTATTTAAAGCCAGTGTCAGGCTACTGCATTCTCTACACCTGAGTCATCCTTGTTAACACTCGTTTGAGCTTGTTAACACCAGGCTTGGAAAGAAATGACAGGAAATGTGGGTTTCCTAAGTACTAGAACAATTCTACCTCATGCTCTCCCTTGCCTCGGGGCTGGGATCCAAGTCCGAAACCTGCAATTCACAGGTTCACCTGAGACCCATGTCCACGGTCCTCAGGGAGCAGATGGGGTCTCCTTGACACCCAACACCTTTCTCCGGGCAAGGAGCAAAATGCAAAGAGAGGCACTAGAATCCAGTGCAATCATGACATGGGCATTAAGAGGGGTCTGAGGGCCAGAGAGTTCTAGAACTTGAAGCTTCCTTTGGGATCCAGCGCTGTATAAATGAGGACACAGAAGGCCCAAACTGAAGCAACTCACCCAAGATTGACAGCTTGTTAGTTGACATGTCTGAGACCATGACCCAGTCTTTGGTCTCCACTAGAGCTCTCGAACCTTCTGATGTCCCCTGAGGGCTGATGTGGGGCAGGGGCATCATGAGGAACTTGGGGAGTTCTTGGCTTATGATGCCAAATCCAAAAGATGTCTGGAGCTCAGTGATCCTGGTGAGCGTTTTAGCCGGAACCTCCCGTGCACACTGGCTCCAGGCAGCGGTGGGAGGCCCAATACGAGGGATGTAAGGTTGCTTGGCATGACCCCTGGGAGAGTAGGAAACTTTCTCGCTGCTTCTTCGACCCTGGTGGTAGACACACTCCAGCTCTCTGATCAGGCCTGCAGCTCCCGCACACGCCCGAGGGCCGATCAGGCCCGGGATGAAAGTGGGGGGGTGGGGGGCACGGCGCTCCAGGTGGGCAGAGGCGGGCGGGTGTGTTGTTCACTGCATCACCTTGCTGCCTGGAGCAGGAGGTGCTCAGCAAATTGCTGAGGAGTGGGGAAGGCCTCGCCCAGGGAGGGGGGACAAGTGCAGAGGACCCGGCTCTGGGCCAGATCATGCTGGGCCTGCAGGGGGCGTCCAAGCAAGAGGTGGGTCAGGAAGGGCCAGGGTCGGGGGGGGCCCTCCTCTGGGGCTATGGGCCACCCGAGGCTGTGGAGGTCCACTGCGGACCCAGGAGGCCTCAGCGAGATCCACCCTCAACTTAGCCGCTGCCTTTCCTAGTTTGCTCAGTCGCGGGAGGGAGAGATGCGCTGGGATGTGCGGGAAGCGGGTTCGAGCCCCAGGCCCACCTCCAGCCCTTGTGCCTGTCACTTCCTGTGTCTGACACTCCACTTCCTCCTGCACAAAGCAGAGGAATAATAATGTCTGGAGTGGGGGGTGTCAGGTGGTTAAGCCTCCAACTCTTGGTTTTGGCTCAGGTCAGGGTCGGGAGATTGAGCATCGCCTCAGGCTCCTTGCTCAGGGCTCTGCTTCAGACTCTCTCCCTCTGCCCCTCCCTGCCCGGGCGCTCGCTCTCTCTCTCTCTCTCTCTCTCTCTCAAAATTAATAAATCTTTTAAAAAGGCAATAAGATGTATGCCATTCCCGCTCACCTCACCGGCTGTGTGAGGAGTGGAGAATCCTTGAGCAAGAGCTACAGACACGGGCAACCCCTCTGCAGGTGTGCTGGTCCCCCTGGAAGGGGTCCGGGCTGCTTGAGCCCAGGGCGGATTTGGGGTCCCGGCTGCTTGAGCCCGGGGCAGATTTTTGCCTGGGGGCTTATTCCTACTCATGGGCAGGCACGGGGATCCATTTTAAGCCGTCGGGAAGAAAACCTCTTTCCAGCCAGTCTGTGATTGGGTTTAACAGCCCGGAGGACCAGCTGCATGTGGGGTACAACTTCATGCCCTCCCGGCTCCACGTGCAGCAGAGAATGCAGGAGGGATTTTTTGTTTTTAAAGAGAGAGAGTTGGGGACAGAGAGAATCTTAAGGAGGCTCCACATCCAGCACAGGGCCCGTTGAGGGGCTCGATCTCACGACCCTGAGATCATGACCTGAACTGACCCCAAGAAGCAGAGGCTTAGCCCACGGAGCCACCCAGGTGCCCTGGAACTCATGAGTTCTTTCCAAAGGGACTCATTGACTTCATCTGGCACATAGGGTGCACCTGTGGGTTCAAGGCGTTTGCCCAAAGCTCACTCCTCCTCTGAGGAGTGAAAAGCCCCTTAGCACACACAGGCCCTGCCGTCTTCCTGAAGCTTCCTTAGGGCAGCTTGCTAATGCTTTGGTACCTTGTCCTGTGTGTTTATAATAAACACAAGACTTTAAAGAGTTAATTGTAGGTATATAGTTGGGAGGCAACGGGGCTCTTTCCAACACACAATGAGTGGTTCAGTCCCCACACTGCCCCTCCGCTCATATTAGCACCCAAATCAGAGCCCAGGCCCCACCCCATCTCCCGGGCAGCCAGGGTAACCGAGCAGTTGGGAGGAAACCCAAGGAGGGAGGATGGTTGGCGGGCAGCCTTCTGGAGCCCCCCAGTGATCCCCTGGTCCTGGCACTCACACCCTTGGGTAATTCTGGCTCTAATGCACATGGCACAAGCAGCGTGGCATCACGTCCAAGGGTAGGCCATAAAAAGACTGGTTTCCATCCTGGGTACTTGTTATCTCTCGTCCTCCTTGGCTGGTCCTACAAAGAGGCCCTACGAAGAGGTGGGGGTGGGAGTGAGGGGCCCCAACCACGCGAGCGGATCCTGAGGGGTCCCAGCTCCAGCCGGCAGCAGCTGGACCTCATGTCGTGAGCCACCTGACGCCAGGGCACCCAGCGAGGGACACTGTGCACAGACAACTCCCCATGCACAGACACCGCGAGAGAGCCAGCGTTTGCTGTCGGAGTCTTCGTTGGCGCTATTTGGTTGCAAAGCCGGTAGCTAATGAACGTGCGTGGAAAGAACTATAAGCAGAAACGACAGAACTGGAGAAAATAAAGGGAAGAGGGAGAGAGAAGAGAGTAAAGGAAAAGACATGAAGCCCGAATACATCTCTGCCGGACTGAGTGCCCCCAGCCACCCCCTCCATGGGGTGACCCACGGAGCCACCAGGTGGTGGCTAAGGGCCTGGCTTCTGGCATCAGGCACCTGCATTTAAACCCTGGCTCTAGGGCAGCCCGGGTGGCTCAGCAGTTTAGCGCCGCCTTTGGCCCAGGGTGTGATCCTGGAGACCCAGGATCGAGTCCCACGTCGGGCTCCCTGCATGGAGCCTGCTTCTCCCTCTGCCTGTGTCTCTGCCTCTCTCTGTCTCATGAGTAAATAAATATAATCTTAAAAAAAATAAACCTTGGCTCTGTCACTGGATGGGGTCCTTGGGCTGCCACAACAAAGTCCCCCACACTGGGTGGCTTCAACCACGGAGAACAGTTGTCTCACACCTTCTCGGAGGTGACACCTCTGAGAGGGGGGTGTTGGAGGCGTTGGGTCCCTCCGAGGGCCGTGGGGTCAGCAATCTCTTCAGGCCTCTCCCCTAACTTCTGGGGATCTCTGGCATCCTCGCTTGCAGAACTCTGTCTTCATCTTCACTGCTGTTCCTCCTGTGTGTCTTTAAAAATTTCCTTTTTAAAAAGATAGGGACACCAGTCAGATTGGATTTGGATCCACCCCAAAGGCCCGGTTTCCAAATCAGGGCACATTCCCGAAGTACTGGGGGTCACTACTTCAATATATGAATTTTTAGGGGGGCAACGTTCAATCCATGACAGCCCCTCGCTAGCGGCATGGCTGGGAGAAGCCGCCAAGCCCTCCGTGCCTCAGTGTCCTCATCTAGAAAACTGAGCCCACAGCAGTAGCTGGGTCATAACAGGGCTGTGATACGCGTGGCCCAAGTCTTGAGTGGCCGCTCGCACACTACTCGTGTTTGTCGTACGAGGTCATCAGTCTCTTGTGTCCCAGTGACCTGGTCTGTGGGTCCGTCCCTGCTGCCTGGAGAAGCGGATCCTGGGCCCTCTCCACCTACAGGTAGGATGTAGGGGGTTTTGCTGATGAGAGATGGTGGGTTCCAGAAAGCACGGTGGGGAGAACAGAGGTTAGTTCGGACCAGAGGAGATGGCCCGAGCTCGTTGAAGCAGGTGCTGGAAGGCCTGGGCCGGGGTCGTGGGTGCTCAGGGGAAGGCAGGCGGCTGCTGATGGTTCCAAGGTGCACCCTGCAAGCTCTGGGGTTCCTTAGCTCAGGTGGCTTGATGACGAGGCTGCCCTGGTTGTGCACCTGCGAGTCCCCGAGGCCACCTCTCCTCCCCAGAGATCCAATTCAGCTGGCGGGGCATTGACATTTTCAAACAGTGCCCAGGGTGATTCAAACGTGCAGGCAGGCATGAGATGCGGAGGAAGAGGCTCCTGCGAGTCCCTCGTTTCTCAAAGTGGGGTCCCAGGGCCGGTGGCAGCGCCCGGGAGCTTGTCAGAAAGGCCTTAAGGCCGGGCCCCAGCTTCCACCTGCTGAACCAGGGTCTGCACCCCAGCACGCCTCCCCCGGAGAATGGGTGCGAAGCACTGGGGTGCAGCTTTCCGAGCAGCTGGACTCACCTGAGCCCGAGGGCGACCAGGTGTTCTCCACTTGCTGTGCCCTCAAGACAGTCCTTCACGGTGGGGACTGCTGTCCCCATACAAGACGATGACTTTAGAGACTTCCACCTGAGTAAGCCTTCTTCTCTCCCTCAGGGGCGCCATGTGGCGAGCACGTTGGGCCAGGTGAGTGCATAAGTTAGCTGTTCTCCAGCTCGGAGCTGGGGCCCACCTGGCCCTGGGCAGGGGAGGGGGGGTGCTCTTCACCGTCAGAGCCAGGTGCGGCTGGCGGCTCAGCGTCCCGAGTGAACTTCTCCGCCAGCTGACGACACACATAGCAAGGCCCACGTGAATCCA
The DNA here is from genome assembly GCF_003254725.2 of Canis lupus dingo. Classification (NCBI taxonomy): domain Eukaryota; kingdom Metazoa; phylum Chordata; class Mammalia; order Carnivora; family Canidae; genus Canis; species Canis lupus. The sequence continues at coordinate 22,233,496 of NC_064244.1, forward strand.
TCTGGACACACTCAAGGAAGAAGACAGTGTGGAAGTGAAATGTTGGCAGGGGGAGGAAGGGGCTGAGAGGTGGGCAAGAGGGAAAGGGTTAATAAATTGGCCATGAGCTGCATTTTCCTGGCCCACTGTCATTCTGGAAAGAGTCCCCTCGCTGATGGAAACATATTAGGTGGATGAGCTCATGCTAAATCCAGTTCCTCTCAGGGGAGGCTGGAAGAAAACAAGAGATCTGAGACACTTTCTTGAAAATAAATCAGCGGCTTTGTAGATGATCTGCAGGAAAATAGCAGATGACAGGGAAGTCGGCATGTGAGATGTGAAACTGTGCACGGATGGAACTTTCCAGAGATACGAATCCGAGCAAGAGAAGAGACTGATTGCAAAATAAAAATAAAAATAAAAATAAAAATAAAAAAATAAATCCAGCCGTGTTATGATTATTGTCTGCATCTCTGATTCTAGATCAAATCCAGCTTCTGTGGCATTTCTCCTTGAGAAATGGGACAACAGAACAGCAGAGAACAAGTAGGGTGCTGGCAGAGGGACGCCTCTGCCCTCCCCGTGGGCCCTCGTTCTTGGGTCACACCTAAGCCCGGGCTGAGCTACTAAGGAAGATGAATGTCCCTTGGAGATGTGGACTGGACCCCGGGAACAGTGGTGTTCTGAAGAGTTAACTGATTTGATTGCGACAACCCTCAATTCAGGAATCGTCAGTGGTCCCCGCACACCGACTACATAAAGTCCAGATTTCATGCTTCTGACTCCAGTGACCTGGACAAAATCACGCGAGGCCCGGTGGCACAGTGGCCTTGGTATCAGTCCCAGCTGAAGCCACCTTTCCATCAGGCTGATGGGTAAACAAGATGCTGGACGGGGTGGGGGGGGCCCCTTACACGGTATCTAGAAGTCAGTGACTGGTCCACACATGATGTCATCATCACTATTCTTGTGGGTGCTGCTAACGCCAAGGCTCCCCCGGCCTGCCTACCCCCTCTTGCCCTGGGAGATTCGTGCTGTTGCGTCTGCACCCACGTCCTTGCTCGCACTGCCCCTACTCGCTTCTTGCCCTCCAACTCTACCCTTGCTTCCAGGCCCCTCCTGCAAGTCCCTTTCTCCTGCAGCCTCCGAGGGGCGTGTCTGTGGCAGATTTACCTCGTTGTTGTTGTTTTTGCAGGATGCATGAAAACTCTCGATTATAGTAGGTGCCCAGAAGATGTTGAATGAATGAATGAAAGCTTATCACAGGGTTCACGTGAAGGGCCAGGGTGGGACTTGGTGGGGGGATGGGTGAAGGAGGGTTTGTGGGTTCCACAGGCCCTGGGATCTAATTTCTCTGCTGCCAAAGGACCTGAAGGAAAGATAAACTCTCCCTGGGCCCCTGGCGTGCGGCCAAGCAGGCTCCCACAGTTTCCTCAGCCCTGAGGCCGACTTGGTGTCTGTAAAGTGCTGTCATGTGTACCCGCCCTCAGGGATGGCCTCGAAGGCTCACGCTCCTCCCCTTCTCTCCCACCCCTGGGTGAGCTCCCCCGGAGCCTGTGCTCTCCGCTGGCTGCCCTCTCCAGCCTCGAAAGCCTGCTCCAAGTTCTGGTTGTCCCACCGCTCAGTCTGATGCTCCACGGTCCGCCGGGCACGTGCAAACCCGCTGGCCCCTGGGTGGCACCTTTGTGTGGATCGAGTGGAGAGACCAGGACCCTTTCCCCCCGAGCCAGGGTGCAAGGCCTGGCCTGGAGAATGCAGACTTGGATCGGCCCCCACTACGCACTCCCTCAATCGGAAGCCCCCCTGCAAGGGGTCCAAGAGCACGTGTGTGTGCATACGCGACGCTCTGTCGTTATGAAGAGCTCATGGAACAGGGGTGCTCTTTGGAAAGGCCATGCTCTGGGGGCTCAGCACAGGTTGACAGCGTCCCTCCCTCCATCTTTCTCTGGCATAGCCAAGTACGTGCACACCCCGAGACCACGGCTAGCCCAGCCCGATGGCTCGGCAGGTGTGTGAACATTCTGTTTTCAGAAACTCTCTCCATGGAATAGTTTTGCTGTAGTCGTCCTCCTATGGGGGTGAGGGGGGAGGGCCGGGAGGATTTTGGGTGGACACGGTTTGTATCCCCTTTTGCCGTCAAGCTCTGTGCCTGCTGTTATCAGGCACGGCTCTTTTCTGGATGGACAATCCAGAAAAAGTCTTTACTTCTTAGACTGTCAGCCCCTAAGTGCATCATGACGGATGATAGATACAAGAGAATGTGTCAGACCAGGTGATATCTGGAAAATACAGGATACTTGGGGTGAATTTCAGTGCCCAGAGCCACAGGGAGGCTGGGTAAATGTAGGAAGGGCAGAGGGGCTGGGCTGGTCAGTGTGCCAGGAGCCAGGTACAAGCTGACCTTAAACACTTTGACGCCAAGGCATCAATAGACACCAGCTTTCCACCAGGGCGTGTTTTATGCTTCAGTGCATCTGCTTTGGCTACATTTTCCATCACGCTTGGTGGGTCCTATCTTTACTAGATCCTTGTAAAGGGTTTTCAAAAGAGGTTAGGTTACCAAAGTTCTTTTGTTCCATAAAATTTCCATTAACAGTGTCACCTGTGAACCCACCCAATCAATGATGTTTGCTTGCTATATGTCATAATTAGGGTCTGGGCTAAGAGAAGCAGTAAGGAACTCCGAAAAGACTAGAAGTCAGTCGGCGTGCACCAGATTTCTCCGGGACGCCCTTTATTCCCACAAAGGCCTGTGCAGGTTTCTTCTGATACTGGCTGCACGGGACAGCTTCAATTTTGTGGTTTTTCTAACACACTTGCGGTTTACTTCCCTCTGCAAACGGCCACTTACTGTTTGGATTGGGGGAGTCGTCTGGTCATCAGACCTACTCCCCACAATATATTTGATGACCTGTGAAATGCTTGTCTCCCACCCCCCCCAGGAGAAGGAAAGATAGCAGGCAGCCTTCTCTGCAGAACCAATCTTCCTTTGGGCCTGGAGAACTCCATAGCTGTGGGGTGCAAACCGATGGGTGTGGGTGGGAGCCTGCTCACCCTACTTAGAGAGGGGTTCCTCGAAATGAGCAATTCATGAAGGGAGCTCTCCTGTTGGGCAGGGTGGTAGACTGGGGGCACCTCGCACCTGCCCCAAAGCCAAGATGCGCCCACCCCTCCCTCTCCTGGCACTTTGGGCTCATCGGGCAGGTGACAGGAAATATTTTAGGGAATCTCATGAATTTCCAGGGAATCGGTTCAAACTCCCTGACTTCAAATCCAAACTTTGGAAAGAGGAGGAGAGAGTTGTTGGAACCACCTCCCGCCCCCAGTCCCGCTCTTGATGGAGGAAACAAACCGCATACCCCTGAAGGTGATTAATTGTCTTTATTGGAGGAAAACAAGAAGTCATCAATCTCATTATCATTATGATAGAAATCTTGATATGTGTACATGATTGTCAAGGCAGAGAATCATTTGCTACATAGGCCCATGAACAATTTTGCAGTGCCGCAAACCTATGTGGGTTAAACTTCTTGCAGAGTTTGTTACATGCATGGAATAAATGCACAGTTTCCCTTCTTTGGGACAAACGTGTTTTTTATGGGACAATTGAACCAATCACAAGCCTCATAATAATAGACGCGGGGACATTCCTGGATTCGCCGGCTGTAAGCTTTTGGAAAACATGCTCACTCGCTGCTGGGAGGGCTCTGAGAAGTGACTAAGGCCAATTGAGAAATTGTTCCAATTTTTTTTTTCTGGACAGAACGTGCCTTTTCATGCCGTCCAACCCGAAAGTGGCACTAAGTGTTCTCTGAAACATGCCGCCCATCTTTGGAAACAAAGATGCTCTGCGGCCTCTCTGCTGTCATTGGCCAGCATGTCACACACTCCGACGCAAGGGCCTGGGAACGGGGGTGGCAGGCTTCTGTGTGTATGACCCATGTCCCAGCGAGCGACGCTCCTGTTCCTTCTTTTTCTCCCTGGAAAGCCCGGCTGCCAGCCCAGTCCCAGCCCCCAGGCCCCGAAATACAAGGCTGGCTCGAGCGCCTGGCAATCTCGCTCTGTCCAGATTAAGGTTTTCCTTTGAGGAGTAATTTATTGAGTGTTTGGGGCTTTGGAGTCCCCGGTGATGACTTATCTCTACGACTGAAGCCTCAAACACTCCTCTCGTTTTCTTTGTGTTGTTTTTGTTTTTGTTTTTCCTGTCCATAAGAAAATAAAATCACCTCTAAGTAAAATAATTCAGTAAGTAATCAGAAGACAAAAATCACTGTATGAGAAGTTCCCCCAAGGACCAAAAGGTTAAAAATAGATACGGCAAATGCAGAAGCGGCCACAGGACACGGGGTGAACGCGACAGCTCGTCCCTTTGGTGTAGAGATACGGACACCGAGAAGCCATTCCACACTTTGCTTTGTCCACGAAACCAGACCTGGCAGCCGCATGCTGTGGGGTTGGCTGCCAAATGCACGGTCTTCGGGTTTGCAGAAGCGGAGCCCCAGGCCCCCCAGAGCCAGAAGCGGACGGCGGCTCGGGCAGCAGGTGGCAGGGGGGCGACTTCACAGTGGGGCCGGGCTGCAGAGCCTGACACTCTGGGCCACGAGGAGGGTGCAGGGGCGGAAGGGGGGCGGCCCTCGGCCTTCCTTTCTCCTCCCCACCTGCTGGCCTCCGCAGCCGGCTCAGCTGCAGACTGGGTTCCTCGGTCTTCAGGAAACACCCCCCACCGCCCCTCCCCCAAGTGTAGGACTCTGTCCAGTTCACCTTTTCTATCTCAACACTTTCCATTCCGAAAACCAAAGGGCTGGAACGCTGGTTTGCAAATGTCAGGGACACCTGCAGCCCCAACCTAGGGCCAGGTGCCCCCCGCCCCCCACACCCCAAAAGAGTGGTGGGTCACATACAGGTATACACATCTTTCGTTGTCGTTGTGGCTGTTTGGAACAAACCGAACAGTGTTTGGTCTGGAATGTGTTTTAAGGAAAAGGCAAACGTTGCCGAGTCTGGGCAGAGGGAACGTGGACGTAGTTGACGGTCTCAGGAGAACATGCAACGGGCTCGGGCGCTGGTTGAAACAGAGGCCCTTCGTTTCATTGGCCAGAAGCGAGCGCGTGACCCTGGGAAGCAGTACATCTTATTTCTGTTTGCAAAATGGGAGGAGCTGCCCTCTGCCGGCCCTTGCTTTCCTTTCACGCATCAGAAGGAGACCTTGGGAGCCACGCAGGGTTGGGGAGCGTTGCCGGGGGAAGCACAGCAGTCACCCCAGATCTCTGTCCTCAGCCCCGGCGCCCTGATTCCCGTGTGGCTGCTCCAGGGCGAGAATCAGTGCAGGCCGAGGCTCAAGTACTGAGTTATCTCCGCTGGATACGGTCTTTGCTGTTTAAGATTGCTCTTAAAATGTCACATCCCATGGGGTCATCAGATGAAGCTGTCACTCCTCGAGAGAGAGAGAAGTTCAACCCCCTTTCAGGTGTGGGGGGCTGGTCCCTCGTGTTCCTGACCTTCATCCTGAAGGGGAGTTCCTCTCTCCCACCCACAGCCCATCTGGGATGTGTTGGACGCCAAGGTAGATAAACGAACAGGATGAGGTGAGTGCCGGGCAGGTCAACTGAGTCTGGGGGTCACGACATGATGATCCCTGTCATCAGACGGCCCTTGCTTCCTAAGTGCCGGAGCCTTGCCTGTTCAGCCCCAGCCTGCGGAGTTCCCTGAACATGACACTAGCAGCTGGTTGGAGAAAGGGACCCTCTCGAAGGCCAAAGGCTCCCGTGCAGGGAGGTGAAGCTGCTCCCCGCTCCCCAGCTGGGATTTCAGAAGCGACCGGAACCATTGCCATAGTCAAGAGCACTAAGCCCTGGCAGCTTCTTAATTTTTCTGGCATGCTTTCTGCATAGCTCTTTTCTTTAAAAAGTAGACACGAAGGGGGATGTTATCCTTGCTGTTCTCTCATGGGGTCAGAGGCAGTGGGAGATGGGGACACCTGCCCGCTCCAGGGGCCACACGCTGCCCTGGAGCTGCGGTCAATCTATCTGGGCATCTTCTCCTTTTTGAAGAGTTTTCCGTGCTCATGTGTACTTCCCACAGGGACTCCCTGCCCCTCTTGGCTCCGGCTGCCTACACCCCATCCCAGTGCAATACCCCAGGCCCCGGAGTGCTCGCCGAGGGAGAGCAGTGAGCGCTCCAGACTCCGGGGTACCCTGATTAGGAGCGATCAGCTGCTGCTCTGGGGGGGGCCCACGTGTGGGCTCACACTCTGCTTGCTTCAGTGCTCGCTTCGCCCATGGCCTCACCGAGGAGGTGCAAAGTGGGAAATGAGGGATAGGCAGCTGAGGGAGAGACCATTCGAGAACACAATTTCAACAGGTCATGTTCAAGTGAAAAAAATCATCTACTTGCTTTGAGAGGCTTAGGAGACCAGTGAGGAGCTTGGGGTCGAAAGGAAGCCCACGAGGGGGCCAGTGGCCGTCCCTGAGCCTTGGCCACACACTGGCTTCCACAGGGAGTGGAGGCCGGGGGCACATAGGAGATGCTCAGCTACTACTGGTGGGATCTGAAATCGGCGAGGGTCCTGGGGCCTGGCCACCCCCCTCGGCAGGTCTCAACAGAAGGCACATTCTGGGTTCTCTTGCCATGTGATGTGATAATAAAGCATAAATAATACCAAATGTGGTTGAAAGAGAACCTCGATCCTTTTGCCACAGAGGCTCTCTCAAAGAGCAAGAGTTCTTTCTCCTCTTCCTAAAACAATAGGAAATGACTGAAGTCTGGTGACTTTGAAACGGTATGGATTTGCCTGATGTCAAGTTCAACACAGTCGATGTTTGGCCTGAAAGCAGTCACCATCTCCTCGCATGCTGTTGTCGAGACCCAGAGCGTTACAGGCCCAGCATGGCCAAGGGCTGACCAGACCCCAGAGGGGACGCTTGCAACGTGGCTCATCTTTGACCTGTTCTGCACTTGTCCTGTGAGACATACTTTCAAACTAATGGATTGGAACATGGACCCCAAATATCAGCTCTAGGGAATAATGTAGTCACCCGTCAGTGACTCTGGCTTCTAGGGTGCTCTCCCAATGCAGCACCTGGCTGCATCTAGCTCACAGGGCAAACAACTACTTTGACAACTATTCACGCACACGTGATAGGGACCACATTTGGGCAAATTATCAGCCCCTGTAACAGCTGATGGCTTGTTTTCTGATACTACAGAAACATGAATGTTCCATTGCACCTGTTAGTAAGCAACACCCTAACAAAGCCCCCCGGAGAGAGACGTCAGCTTTCTCAGATGCTCTTTAGAATCTCCATGCCATTTTCTTCTGCCTGTAAAGTTGTTGGGCCACAGGGACAGGTGGCCAGCCTGAGGCTGACGGTGCAAAATGCAGACTCCTGGTGTTGCATGGACAGGAGGGCCGAGGGAGGGCTTTTGCAAAGCTAGCATTTGGAGCCACCTGCATGCCTCTGCAAGGGAGCATCCCTGAAGCCTCCTACCCCCCAGAAGTGGTTTGCCTTGGGTTTCCCACCCACACATCTACGCACCACATGGACGCACAATGTGGCCAGTTCGCCCAAGACAGTGCCAGTTTTAGCAACAAGAGTCCTACACCCCAAGAAATTCTTCAGTCCCAGGCAAACCGGGCCCTTTTGTGACACCACCCTCACAGGTCTTTGGTTTTCAGATTGCCCTGGTCAGAAGGAGGGCTCCCAGGGCTGGCGGGGCCTGGCAGAGGCCGGCTCTGGCCCTCACCGTGGGGGCCGGTTGTCCCGCGTGCTTGGCAGGCCACCTCTCCCTCCCACCCCAGGTCAACGGACTCTCTCCCCAGGCCCCTGTCCTCGCCTCGCCTTGGTAGTAACACTCATAGAGGAACAGGGTAAAAATCTGCAGAAACGACTTCTGTGAGGTGGAGGCCATTTTAAGTGTTAAGATTAGAAATGCATTTTTAAAAAACAGAGAGGTTAACTTCAAAACTGCATAGCTGAGAGCCGAGCTTTCTGTGTCACCCTCGTGAGAAACAGGAGCTGTGCGGGGCATTCCCTTCGGACACACTGGTGGCTGGTTCCTTCTGGAAGGCAGGCTCTTAAATCTTTGCTGGGCATCTCCTTCACAGCAGGCAAAGACTCCTTAGGGTGAGCCTTCGTATCGGGGCAGCAGGCTCCTTTATTTCTGACCACTGGTGGGAGAAGGCCCCTGGGGTCTCCAGGTGGCCAGGGGGCTGCTGGAGGGGGTGGGTGCCGGCAAAGGTTTTCTGCAGGTTCCTTCCCAAGACGGGCCCTGGACATGAGACAGCCCCGAGGAACCGGGGAGTTGTTTTCTTAGAGGGCTGCTCCTCCAGGGAAGGAGAGAGAAGGAGGACAAATAGAAGTAAAGTGCACTCTTCGCCTTGGAGACAGATTCTTGATCCTCTTATTAGAATTTTAAAAAATACCTTTACATTCCTCTTGGTGGGGGGAGAGAAGAAAGAAAAACAAAACATCTCTTAAAGGTTAACATAAAACTCTACTACTGACAAGCCAAAGATACAGATCATGTGACTAAGTCTAGATCAGAAGGGCGTTATTTCTCAAAAGGTAAAAAATAAAACCCTAATGCGCAATATTTACCAATACTTAAATAATCCAGTTGAAACCTTGGTTTTTTTTTTTTTTTTTGTCATTAATGAAAAAATACAACATAGACGGTTACCCATACCAAGAAGAGCGGAAGTGACAGGGCTTGGGGGAGAGGACGAGGGAGGTCCGTTCCTGCAGAGCTTTTGCAAGATTCGTATGTACAGCACCAGATCCTATTACGCGTCAGCTCCCTTGAGTCAGTACAGTTTGTGAGAAATGAACACTTCAGAATTGCAGTATAAAATATGGCCATAAAAAACTTCTGTCTTCCAGTCCTGTGCAGGAAGGCGCACCATGCAAGGTGGGATCACTCTGGAGGGGCAGGTGGCGCTGGGGGCCCCCTGCCCTGGCCCTGCCTCCAGAGGCAGTCACTTGCTTCCAGAGTGCACTGTGGTCACAGTGGTGGGCCTCGGTCTCCGCTCCGACCCCACTCCAGAGACCCCCGAGGAAGAAGAAACAAGACTACAGAGTGTCGAGGGTACCAGACCTGCAGGGGGACAGCAAATACAGGGGTGCAGGGTCAAGGCTTCAGAAGATAACGTTTGCTTCCCCTTTCCCCTTTTGGGTTTGGAGCAGGGTTGGGGGGGTGGTGGTAAACTTTTATACACTTGACTCTAAATTTTTTCCTACCTGTAGGAAAATGTTTGCAATGGGTCCTTAAAATGCTTTCCTCTTAGACTCAACTCTTCCCTCCCATTCTCATAATATGATCATAACTGCTTTGTACCCAAAGATGACATGGTTTAGCCACCCTAACAGAACCAGGTGCCACTTACTACGTACTAGGCTTCAGGCTCGGTGTTGAATACATACTGTCGTTATAAGAACTGCTGTCACACATGAAGAGAAATCTCTCAGAGGAAGACATAGACATGGCCAACATGCACATGAGAAAATGCTCTGCATCACTTGCCATCAGGGAAATACAAATCAAAACCACAATGAGATACCACCTCACACCAGTGAGAATGGGGAAAATTAACAAGGCAGGAAACCACAAATGTTGGAGAGGATGTGGAGAGAGGGGAACCCTCTTGCACTGTTGGTTGGAATGTGAACTGGTGCAGCCACTCTGGAAAATTGTGTGGAGGTTCCTCAAAGAGTTCAAAATAGACCTGCCCTATGACCCAGCAATTGCACTGCTGGGGATTTACCCCAAAGATTCAGATGCAATGAAACGCAGGGACACCTGCACCCCGATGTTTATAGCAGCAATGTCTGCAATAGCCAAACTGTGGAAGGAGCCTCGGTGTCCATCGAAAGATGAATGGATAAAGAAGCTGTGGTCTATGTATACAATGGAATATTCCTCAGCCATTAGAAACGACAAATACCCACCATTTGCTTCGACGTGGATGGAACTGGAGGGTATTATGCTGAGTGAAGTAAGTCAATCGGAGAAGGACAAACAGTGTATGGTCTCATTCATTTGGGGAATATAAATAATAGTGAAAGGAATATAAGGGAAGGGAGAAGAAATGTGTGGGAAATATCAGAAAGGGAGACAGAACATAAAGACTCCTAACTCTGGGAAACGAACTAGGGGTGGTGGAAGGGGAGGAGGGCGGGGGGTGGGGGTGAGTGGGTCACGGGCACTGAGGGGGGCACTTGACAGGATGAGCACTGGGTGTTATTCTGTATGTTGGTAAATTGAACACCAATAAAAAATTAATTTATTAAAAAAAAAAAAGAACTGCTGTCACAACAGCTCCATGAATAGAGATGTGAAGAATAAAGAAAGAATATGATCCCCCTCCTGACCCCCGTGTGGTATGTAGTCTGTACTCCTGGCTAAGAAGCGTCTGTGACACAGAGCGACTGCAGTGGGAAATCCCCTGTTCCTCCTGTTCCAGCAGCCCTGGCCTAGAAAAAGCCCTCATAGGCTGCACTGTCATGCTCCCCAAGGGCATGTGTTGGCATCAGAAAATCCTGATGTGGGATGAAGCCCCTACAGCTCGGCCTGGTAGTGCATTTGCCTGTGACCTTGGGAGGCCCCCACATAGGGAGATCCAATATACGTGGGTGTACCACAGGGCACAGTTGGGCCAGGGGATGCTCATGGAGATTTCTTGGGAAAATTTAAGGGCTCACATTCCTGGATGAGACAGGAAGACTATTTAGACAGGGACTATTGGTTACCTTTTCCGAGGGTAATGGGATGAAATGTGATGCCCAGTGTGAGACCAAACGCCTCAATGATCAAGGAGATGAGGGCCAATGGGACCATCAAAGCAACTGCTCTGAAGTGGACAAGAGCCACTGGGGCGGCCTAATGTGGGATTAAGATAAATATACTAGGGGGTGGTGGGGAGTGGGGGAGGGAAAAGTAAGTGTGAGTGTGAGCGTGCCCTCAAAGACCTAACAGTCCACGCAAAGATGAGGGACCGTCTAATATTCTTACTATTACTCGGACTCCACAGCCAATGCACGTCATCTGCTTCAGCCCCAGTGATCACCATCCTCATCAAAAAAGCCAGATATTAAAACCCATTGAGATCAGGCTGTCATGAGCCTCCGCCATCGCTTCCTCAACCCCTAAGAAGGATGCACGGCGAGGAGCAAACCTCAGGGGAAGGAGACAGATCGGAAAGTGTCTGGGCTTTTGTCCAGACAGACATGGCCAGGCCGGGCCCGGAGCCACACATTTCTCATCTAAAAATGAGAATAATGAGGCCCACTATTGTGTGAATATCCAATAATTAAACGTCTAGCAGAGATTCTTTCAAATTAAACAATGTCCCAAAAAAAAAAAAAAAAAAAAAAAAAAAAAAAAAAAAAAACAATGTCCCAGGGTTGGCAGGGACGTTACACGACATGAAGTACCAAACACGGGGTGCTCGCAGACGTGGGTTCCCGCCTCCCCACCCTAGCGGGGCCTGAAATGCCAGTTGAAAAGTTCAGTCCTTGCTACATACGCACAATCTTTTTGGCTGGCCAAGCTGAGGCTGCTGGAAACACTTGCATTTGAACTGTCCAGGCTGCTGCCGAGATGGAGCTTCCTCATATGCCTCACGACGGCCGTGGCATTAAATGCTTGCTGAAATTTAAGAAAGGGGAGAATCAGACAACACAGTCTGGCCAATTCAGAAAAGACTCAGAGTCGTGTCCTGTCATTTCTCCCGTTACCCGGAGCATTTCAGACTTCTCAGAGCCTTCTCACACAATCCCTTAGAGGGGATGCTCATCTTGCTCCTTCTTCCAAAATGACAGGGATTTTGTGTCCAGGCGCCTCCTCCCCCCACGGAGATGTATTTTGGAGATTTAAACAGATACTCTTCTCTTCTGATTCTAGTACACATCTAGAATAAATGTAAACCAATTCTCTCCGTCACTTAAGAGAAGTGCCTTTTAGAATCAAAGGCATATTGTAAAAAGACCGTATCCAAAATGGTACTTTTTGATGATGTTTTCAGTAGTTTTAATTTTCCTGCTATTGGTGCGAGTGTGCTGATTGTAGGTCCGTGGAATTAATTTTGTTTCTGTACAGTGTCTCCTGGCAACACAGCCAGCTCTTAACTTACGCACACTGATTAGAACCTAGGGTTTAGACTCTCCTAAACAGGGTTTCCCTGGGTGCCCCCCGCCACCCCTTTCATATCTTTAACAGAAGTCAACTAATCAAAGTTCTAGCAAAAGAAAGGCAGACAACAGGAATTATGTTCCTAAGAAACAGCCTCTGAGTAAGAGCCGCCACTATTGCTATTTTTTTTTTCAAGACAGTGTGGTACTGGCACAAAAACTGACACATAGATCAATGGAACAGAACAGAGACTCCAGAAGTGGACCCTCAACTTTATGGTCAACTAATATTCGACAAAGGAGGAAAGACTATCCACTGGAAGAAAGACAGTCTCTTCAATAAATGGTGCTGGGAAAATTGGACATCCACATGCAGAAGAATGAAACTAGACCACTCTCTTTCACCATACACAAAGATAAACTCAAAATGGATGAAAGATCTAAATATGAGACAAGATTCCATCAAAATCCTAGAGGAGAACACAGGCAACACCCTTTTTGAACTTGGCCACAGTAACTTCTTGCAAGATACATCCATGAAGGCAAGAGAAACAAAAGCAAAAATGAATTGTTGGGACTTCATGAAGGTAAGAAGCTTCTGCACAGCAAAAGAAACAGTCCACACAACTAAAAGGCAACCTACAGAATGGGAGAAGATATTTGTAAATGACATATCAGATAAAGGGCTAGTTTCCAAGATCTATAAAGAACTTATTAAACTCAACAGCAAAGAAACAAACAATCCAATCATGAAATGGGCAAAAGACATGAGCTATTGCTATTTTGAATCACAGAGGGGGAATGTTAAATCGCGGACTTTACCCCTCCCACACCACGACACCCCCTGAGGCTTCATCATTATTGGTTTTAAAATTAGCAAGATTTTCTGGGTGAGGTTCTGGGGACTGTCATCAGACCTGGGGGACAGTGAGTGTTAGAAATAATAACGCTCCAACCACAGGCAAGTGTCATGGGAGGGGTTTTCAGTTCACCCCGGATTAATTAAATCTCAAGAATAAAGACTCAAGACTTACTCTCCACTTGCTCTTGGCAAAGTTCTTGCGGATCTGGGCACTGACCGACTCGTGGATGTTTTTGTTGAGGGCGGTGTCACCAGCGATCCTGAAAGAGAGGCAGAGATGCTTCTTTTAAAGAGTTTCTTGGGTGGAGGCGGGGTGCCCAGACCCTGAGTCCCCTACTGCTTTCCCAGGAAAGCCTCCATCATGTGCCCATCCGGAGGTTTACTGAGAGGGTGGCTTGCCCTTGCCCTTCTAGGCTGCGTGGCTCTTGTCTGAACACACATAACCGGCCACCACCATGCTCAAAGTCCTGTCCCCCCCCCCCTTTTTTTTTAAGATTTTATTTATTCATGAGACACACACACACACACACACACAGAGAGAGAGAGAGAGACAGGCAGAGGGAGAAGCAGGCTCCATGCAGGGAGCCCGATGTGGGACTCGATCCCAAGTCTCCAGGATCAAGCCCTGGGCTGAAGGCGGCACTAAGCTGCTGAGCCACTGGGCTGCCCTCCTGTCCCCTTCTACACTCGCCACCCTCCCAGGAATTTGTTGACCTCTCTGCTTGGTTCCCACTTATTTCCTTTTGCCTGCAATTCCTACAACCTCAGAAGCCACAAGGTCACCTGAACCCAGTTTCCCTTCCCTCTCCCTCCCCACCTGCTCTCTACCAGTAGCGCTTCCCCTCCGAGTTCCCACATGTGTTCCCTGCCACCAAATCCCTATCTACCAAATCCCTACCCGGGGCCACCTTCCCAGCTTCCTCCTGCTCCAGGCTCCTCCTCTCTGCTCTCTCTGCCCATTGCTCCATGGCCCTGCTCACACCCTGGGGCCCAGAGCATCCTTCTGGCTCCATCTAGGAGAACTAAGCTCTGCGGCGCTCTCTTTGCCCACACCTCGCGCCCCCTCACCTCCTCTATGCTCAGTGAGAAGGCACGCAGCCTCAGCTCACCCCTGCTTGGCAAATCTTCTTCCCTTGCATTTCCTTGGAAAATTCTCAGAACTGCCAGGACCAAATCCACTCTGCACTCTGCTGAGTCCCTGATATCACAGGGCATTAATTACTGTCTGTTCTATAGCCTTCTGTCGGCAGGGGAGAAGTGGGTTTGCTCTTCACCTCTGTCCTTAGAAACTACTTACAAATTACCCTCCTCGTCCTATTGTTTCCTCCTTCATTTTTTTCACATATATCTAAAAAAATTTTTTATTAGAGTTCAATTTGCCAACATTTAGCGTAACACCCAGTGCTCATCCCTCCAAGTGCTCCCCTCAGTGCCCATCACCCAGTCACTCCAACGCCCCGCCCACCTCCCCTTCCACCACCCCTTGTTCATTTCCCAGAGTTAGGGGGTCTCTCATGTTTTGTCACCCTCACTGATATCTTCACTCATCTTCTCTCCTTTCCCTTTATTCCCTTTCACTAATTTTTATATTCCCCAAATGAATGAGACCACATAATGTTTGTCCTTTTCCGATTGACTTATTTCACTCAGCATCATACCCTCCAGTTCCATCCACGTCGAAGCAAATGGGGGTATTCGTCGTTTCTAATGGCTGAGGAATATTCCATTGTATACATAAACCACATCTTCTTTATCCATTCATCTTTCAATGGGCACCGAGGCGCCTTCCACAGCTTGGCTATTGTGGACGTTGTTCCTATAAACATCGGGGTGCAGGTGTCCTGGCGTTTCACTGCATCTGTATCTTTGGGGTAAATCCCCAGCAGTGCAATTGCTGGGTCGTAGGGCAGGTCTATTTTTAACTCTTTGAGGAACCTCCACACAATTTTCCAGAGTGGCTGCACCAGTTCACATTCCCACCAACAGTGTAAGAGGGTTCCCCTTTCTCCACATCCTCTCCAGCATTTGTTTCCTGCCTTGTTAATGTTCCCCATTCTCACTGGTGTGAGGTGGTATCTCATTGTGGTTTTGATTTGTATTTCCCTGATGGCAAATGATGCGGAGCATTTTCTCATGTGCTTCTTGGCCATGTCTATGTCTTCCTCTGTGAGATTTCTGTTCATGTCTTTTGCCCATTACAGGGTTGGATTGTTTGTTTCTTTGCTGTTGAGTTCAATAAGTTCTTTATAGATCTTGGAAACTAGCCCTTTATCTGATATGTCATTTGCAAATATCTTCTCCTATTCTGTAGAGGTTGTCTTTTAGTTGTGTGGACTGTTTCTTTTGCTGTGCAGAAGCTTCTTATCTTGATGAAGTCCCAATAATTGATTTTTGCTTTTGTTTCTCTTGCCTTCGTGGATGTATCTTGCAAAAAGTTGCTGTGGCCAAGTTCAAAGGGTATTGCCCGTGTTCTCCTCTAGGATTTTGATGGAATCTTGTCTCACATTTAGATCTTTCATCCATTTTGAGTTTATTTTGGTGTGTGGTGTAAGAGAATGGTCTAGTTTCATTCTTCTGCATGTGGATGTCCAATTTTCCTACCTCCTTCAGCTTTATCATAGGTAGATACCCCTACGCCCATCTCACACTTCCCTCCTCTCTCTCGGCTCACAATCTCCAGTCCCATTGGTCACCTGGAGGTCCTTTGCAGCTCATTCTTCTCCCACACATCCCTTTCAATCTCAACACCATCCCTCCGCTACATTGAACCACCTGGCCTTCCCCGCTCCATCCCCCCAGTTTCAGAGGAAGCTGTGTTTGCTCTCATTCTCTTCTGCACTTAGAACCTTCCATGTCTTCCCTTTCTTTTAACAACTATTAGATTCTAGGTCGGTACCTGATACCAAAATAATTTTTTTGCATCTTGGAAAGTTAAGGGACAGATAGATGTCAGGAACACTGACTGTCCTTTCTGGCTGGAAGGTAGACCCAAAACAGCCTGGACGCCTCACACTACAATGCACAAGCATTTCAGGACATGAAGGGAACAAGCTTAGGGCTTGTTCAGACAAGAAATCATCCCTGAGCAAAAAGTATGTCCCCACCTACCCAGCCCTTCACTTGAGAACTGAAAACATGGTTGATGACCTGGACCTTTAGTCTGTGCCAGGCTGGGCCTATGTTTGGAATGCAGTCTGATATTCCCAGCTAAAAGCAACCCCTGCCCCTCCCACCATAGACTCTGGTCTTTCCTCCAGCAGGGCTGGAAATACTTAGTCAAGAGGACACTCAGAAACTAACTCAAGGGAACCAGGTTTCCATTTCCAACAACTGTCAGTCGCCCCCTTTCCCCAGACACACACTAATGAAATAGAATACTGGGCAAATCCATTTGAAACAAGGGGGACGAGGTTAGGGGACTGCAGACATCTTCATTGGGCTTTTCCTTCTAGATAATTCATCTGAGTGTTTCCTCTTGCACCGTTTGAAAAAGCTACAGCCTCAGAATAGAAGGCCAATTCCAACTCATCGGTGGCCAGCGCCTTCTTGGAAACAAGCAGGCACAAGTGGTAGAAGTCTGGGGTTCCTCGGGCTGAGCAGCACCGCAGGGCAGAGCTGTGCTCCAAAGCAAACAGCCCAGCGAGGGGGGCAGGGAGACTCCCTTCTCTGTGGGTTAGCATGGGCTGAGATGCAAGGAAAATGCAAACTTCCAATTATTTTAGGAATGTTCCGTGCTCACTTCCCACCGTGCTGGGGAGTGCTGTGGCTGAGGAGGACCCAGCAGGGCAGACGTGGCCCAGAGGCTCCCGTGAGGCCCTCTCCTTGGAGAGATGTGGCCCTCTTGGCCCATGACAGCACACCATCTTCCTCAAACGGGCACTGTCCTGGGAATGCCTGCTGCTGCTCACGAGCCAGAGAGTTTATAACGACAACGTAGGACACTCGCGATGCTCGGTGCTACTAGCTTCAGCTTATTCATCAACAACACTGGTGGCGCGGGATGTTAGGATTGGAAGGGACTCCGGTTTTGCCTCGATGGTCCTAGGAATTGAGCAATGCCTCTGATACGGCAGAATTTCCTTATAAATCCGTATATACACACATGCAAATAGCTATGGACACCCATGTTCTATTCTTGTGTCCTTTGCTTTCCTTTTTTTGTTCCTTTTTAAGTAATCTTTACACCCAACATGGGGCTTGAACTCACAACCCCAAGATCGAGTCGCACACTCTACCAACTGAGCCAGCCAGGTGCCCATCCGCTTTCCTGTCTTAACCCCTTGCTAACAACACAGATGGCATTCACAGAGACTGCACTTTGTAAGGTCTTGCCTCCTTCTCCACACGCAAGTCATCAAACTCCTCTCTCCTTGCCTTCTGCTGTTTTGTACTTAGTCTGCTGTATCTCCACAGCTCTGAGTTTGCATTTACCTAGCCACTTGCTCAAGACAGGCTTGGTGATGCCTGGGTGACCCCCAGGACGGGGTCTCCCAGACTCCTAGTGGGCTGCTTCCCGATTCCTGTGGTCAACTGTGGCTCAGCTGGCTGGAGCCCAGGAGAGGGGAGGGGTCTCAGCGAACACTGAGGAGGGGGCTGCAGATGCCATCCAGCCTGGCCAATACACCATGTCTCCCCAGGTGGGCACACTGCCAAGTGTCTTCGCCTGGAGCATGGAAGCCTGGGAATCATCACGTTGGTTTCCTTGTCAGGGTAACTAGAGACTGAGATTCAGAGCAATCTGAACCAGACAAACAAACCTCATCAGGGTGCTTCCCTTAAGAGGGATGGGCTTCCAGCCTGCCACTTGCCAGACCCTACTCTTTGGCTGGCAGGGGGCAGGCTGTTGGCTCCTTACCATGCACCACCATGAGAAGGCAAAGCCTCAAGTGAGAGAGGCACAGGAAACATCTGGCAAGATGGGCTGATGGTCCTCTATATGGACAGTTTTTTTAAAAAAAATTTATTTATTTATTTGAGAGTGAGAGCAATAGAGCAAGAGTACAGAAGTACAGGGAGAAGCGGACTCTGAGATCATGATCTGAGCTGAAGGCAGACCCTCAATCCACTGAGCCACCCAGGCGCTCCCCACACATGGACAGCTTTGAAAGGAGCCCTGTCCTGTCTGGAGTAGTCTGTTTTGAGGCCAAGGTAAGGGGTCTGTGGCTTCCTGAGGCCGTCCAGGCTCCAGGTAGCCTTGATTGAGTTGGAGGAGCAAGTGCAGAGTAAGAGATCATGTCCTCTGGATATAATCGATGTGCCCAGAGTACAGCTTCTAGAACAGTGCTGCTGAGAAGCTGAGCTTCACCAGAGTAATCACTCCACTTTCTGCTAGATCTCTGTCGAACCCGTGCTCTTGGCCCAGGCAGTTTGACATAAGAGAAACAAGGATATCACAAATGCAGGCAGTGGGGCATTTCAATGATATTTGAGTCAAATGCATTCGTTTTCACCATTTTCTAATGTTTGGCTTCCAGGGCCTTTTGAAATGCATGGTAGAAATAATAAAGCACTGGCAAAAACCCAGCTCTGAAGTAAAAAGGCCTCCATTTGTGCAGCTCACGTGCTACTAAATCCTGATGTGACCCGGGCCAATGACCTTGAAATCTGTCTCTAGCTCGACCTCTTTCCTGGGCTCCGGACTCAGCAAAGGGTCCCCGAAGCTCTCCATGTGGAAGGTCCTGGGCCCTCCCTCCTGCTCTAGCACAGGCTGCAGCACCTCCCAGTAGAGGCATCTCACCTGCCCAGTCCCTCCAACTGGAACCCTGGGAATAAGCTCAGACCCTGCTTGTCCCAAACTGTGGCTCCCCAGCCCTGGCATGTCCTTCCTGCTCTCCATCCTGCTCCATCCCTGTGGCTCCGGGCAGGCCCCCTCCACCCTTCTCTGGGCCAGCGGCAGCCCGGCCTCCAGTCTGCACTGCCCTGTCAGCCTCCCTAGGCCCAGCGTCAGAAATTCCTCCAACCTCCATCCTGCAGCCAGTTGAGCTCTCAGAAATGCAAATCTGATCATCTGCTCAAAACCTCTCAGGGGCCCCCAATGCCCGATGGGGAAAGTACAAATTGCTTTAGTATGATAATAAATTAGCAGCAACTCATATAGATTGGAGATTTGTTCGGTACTAGGTCTTCTTCTTATTTGTATGTAATGTCTTACTCAATCCCTTGAAAAGCCCCATGGGATATGGACTAATATTTATGATCTTGGTTCATTCGACACAAGGAAGCCCAGGGCTCAGGAGCTCGTCCATGCAGTAACAAAGGGAATCTGGGACCTGGACTCAAAGCTCACGCTGCCCTAGAGGCTACGCTGGAGCAGGTGCCAGAACCCTGCTGGTCGGGCCTTCCCTTCGAGTTCTCTGCTGCCTTGCTCCTTTGTCCACTCCTCCTCCAGGAATACTGAGTGCAGGTGTCCCGGCGTTTCATTGCACCTGCACCCCGATGTTTCTAGCAGCAATGTCCACAATAGCCAAACTGTGGAAGGAGCCTCAGTGTCCATCGAAAGATGAATGGATAAAGAAGATGTGGTCTATGTATACAATGGAATATTCCTCAGCCATTAGAAACGACAAATACCCACCATTTGCTTCGACGTGGATGGAACTGGAGGGTATTATGCTGAGTGAAGTAAGTCAATTGGAGGAGGACAAACATTATATGGTCTCATTCATATGGGGAATATAAAAAAGTGAAAGGGAATAAAGGGGAAAGGAGAAAAAAATGAGTGGGAAATATCAGAATGGGAGACAGAACATGAGAGACTCCTAACTCTGGGAAACGAACTAGGGGTGGTCGAAGGGGAGGAGGGCAGGGGCTGGGGGTGACTGGGTGACGGGCACAGAGGGGGGCACCTGACGGGATGAGCACTGGGTGTTATTCTATATGTTGGCAAATTGAACACCAATAAAAAAATAAATTTATAAAAAAAAAAGAATACCGAGCACCGTGGCTCTGGGATAGAGGCGCAGTTTAGGCCCTGATCAAGGCCCAGGCTGCTGGCCCTGCCCAGAACCCCATCCCTCTCCCCTCCCCTCCCTTCCCCTCCCTGGACAGCCTGCGGCAGGCCCTCTGGGAAGTCTCCTGCCAGGCCCCTCAGCAAAACCGACCTCTCCCTTCTTTGGTTTCTCAAAAATGTCTGGTGAAGGAGAGACGAAGTTTTGGCTGGCATCCTTCCTGTCTTCCACAGAGCGAGGCTGGATTAGTGAACTGGTCCAAAGAAGCAAATTGCTTCGCCTCTTTAGAAATCACTTTCCTCCTCCATCAGATCATCCCAAAAGTCTCTTTCGTACAAGATAAATATGGGCTGGGACGTAATGTACAATGTGATGGCTATGGTTAGGCCGACTGCAGCATCTATTGGAAAACTACTAGAGAGTAAATCCCTCAAAGGTCTCAACCAAGGGAAAAAGTTGTTTTGGGGACCTACGTAAGGGGATGGGTGGGATGGGTGGGATGGGTGTTCATTACACTTAGTACGGTAATCATTTTGCAATACATTCATATGTGAAGTCATTATGCTCTATTCCTTAAACTTACACAGTGTATGTCAACTACATACTTCCATAAAACTGGAAGAAGACAAAGTTCTCATACAGCTCTGAGGGCCAATTGTTGATAAAGTAAGAAAAGCTTTACTAACTTTATCGTCACACACTTTGACCTATTGTCCAATGTAACTGATTACAAAATAAAATACCATTTATTTTAAACTCACTAAAAATATAAATGACCAAACCTGTCTCCATATTTGGAAGTATCTTTCCCTCCTCTTCAACTATTCCTGTCCTTCTTTTACTTCTCCTTACAGGGTGGTGGTCAAGAGCATTTATTTTGGAATCAGTTCTGGCTGGAAACGATTGTGGCTTTACCGTTAGGTAGAGGCTATGCAGTCTTGGCTAAGGCTAAGTTACCTTTTATTTCTAAATCAATTTTATTATTTCTGAAATGGAGAGATAAAGCCTACCTTATTGGGTCATCATAAAAAAAAGAAACCATAAGATGATATTTTAACACAATTAGAATAGGATCTGAAATAGAATTGGTGCTCAAGAAGTGACAGATGTTGGGTAGCCCCGGTGACTCAGAGTTTTAGTGCTGCCTTCAGCCCAGGGTGTGATCCTGGAGACCTGGGATCGAGTCCCATGTTGGGCTCCCTGTGTGGAGCCTGCTTCTCCCTCTGCCTGTGTCTCTGCCTCTCTCTCTCTGTGTCTCTCATGAATAAATAAAACCTTTTAAAAAAAAAGAAGTGACAAATATTGTCATAAATGAAAATACAGAACTTCCTTAACTTACAATTGGGGTTATGTCCCTATAAACCTATCATAAATTGAAAATATCATACAGCAAAAATGCACTTAATGCACCAAACCTGCCAAACATAACTTAGCTCATCTACCCTAAACGTGCTCAGAACACTACGGTAGCCTCCAGTTGGGCAAAATCACCTAACACAAAGCTTATTTTATGCTAAGGTGTTGAACAGCTCATGAAATTTATTGAACACTGCACTGAAGGTGAAGAACAGAATGGCTGTACAAGAGATAGAACAGCTGTCAGGGTATTGGTTATGGACCATCATGATCACATGGCTGACAGGGCGTTGTGGCTACCAGAGCGGGCATCATATGAGGAGATCTCCCCTAATACAGCCAGCCTGAGAAAAGATCAAAATTCAAAACTGGAAGGGTTCCTACTGAATCGGCACCACATTGGCATCATCGTAGTCAAAAACATCGTTAAATCAGTGGCCATCTGTACTATGAAACCAGGTTGTGACATTCCCCTGAGCAGGTCCCCTTTGGAAGACAAACCAGCATGTGACCCTATGGAGGAAATGCCACAGGGGACAGCAGAACACACAAGTGGCAGTTTCCTAGACTGCTTCTTAGGGGAATTTCTCCTGAAGTCAAAGTGTTTGTTGTCATCATACAATACATTTTACCATCCCCAGTCTCTGTTTCTAAATGGATGCTCCTAGTGGTTTAATGATAATAACCAACAAAACGTTTGCTATGTTCCAGACGTTGCGCTAAACCCCTGATAGGCATGATCTCAATTATTTCTTACATCAACTCTGTAAGCTAGGTATCATCTAGCTTACAGATGTTCTCATTTTAAAGATAAGAAAATCGGAGGCGCCTGGGTGGTGCAGTCATTTAAGCATCTGAGTCTTATTTTTGGCTGAGGCTGTGATCTCAGGGTCATGAGATCAAGCCCCTCACCGGGCTCCGTGCTCAGTGTGGAGTCTGCTTGGGTTTCTCTTTCTCTTCTCCCCTGCACACACACGCTCCCTCTAAAATAAATAAATATTAAAAAAATTTAAATAAAGATAAGAAAACTGAAGCTTAGAGAAGTTAAGTATAAACCTAATGTAACAGCTAGTTGATAATGAAGCTGGTTTCAAACCCAGTAAGTCACAGGAAAAGGTGGCCTCAAGAGCACTGCTGAAAGCGTGTCATGGAACATCACAAGCATTAATAAATGCTGCTGGGGTTGAAGACACATTAACTTGAAAAGTATTTTCTTTCTTTTTTTCTTTTTTTTTGAGTAGGCTCCACGCCCAGACGGGGGGCTTGAGATCATGACCTGAGCTGAGATTCGGAGTTGGACACTTAACCGACTGAGCCACCCAGATACCCTGAAAAGCATTTTAAAAAGAAAAACATATATAACATCAATTTACTTACTTATGGAACAATAAGCTCAAGGAATAAAACTCCAATTTTGATGCCTCCCTAGAGAACCACCTTCAGTAAAAACGATCCTAAAATACTTCATGTAAAATGAAAAACCTTCAGCTAGCTTTTGCTCACTGAACTTGTCACCCGTGCATTCAAAGGCCTGTGTGCCGAGGGAACAGAAGAGTTCCAGTGTTGCTGTGGGGATGGGATGAGAGCCAGTGGTCAGAATGAGAGGCAATCATTCCAGAACCGAGAACGGCCGAGAGGGGGTTTGCTCTGGGAAGGCATCAGATAGTGCGGTCTTCCCCGTGGGTGATCTCTCTTACCATGGGTGCCGAGCTGCTTGCTCACAGGTGTATCTTTTATTTGGATCTTTCTCCATCAGATTCCGGATGAAGTCTTTTGCTGTTGAAAAAGAAAGCACAAGGGGCGGGATCAGTTTGTGACTTGGGATGCGACAGTTTGATGCCACCAGGTTTTTGAGAATATTGTGTGGAGCCTGAAAAACAGGCCAGCCCTGCTGCTGACCCTGTGGCAGCTTTAGCACAAAAGGCCCACAGGATTCCGCAGTTGGGAGAAAAGGAAGCCACGACTTGGCAGTCTGAGAGGGAACACGGTGAATGGGGAGGCGGCCAAGCCAGGCCTGGGACCCTGCCTTCGCAACCCAAAGCCCTTCCTTTTGGCAGCCAGGGACATCTTTGGTTCAGAGATCAAACATCTTTGTCATCACGTGCCTCTCACTGAGCTCACTGCTTCGGGAAGCTGCTTTCTTGACGTCCTCTCTGTGTTTTAGACATTACTGACTCCAGAAGGTCCCCGCAGCCCCTGCTCGGGCCGCCGAGCTGTTCAGGCACTGCGGATACGCAGCCCACTTAGGCGGCTATGATGAGCAGGAAATTGCGATGCAGGAAAATGTGCCCTGGTGGGGAAGGGCAGAGCGCTAGGAGGCCTGGGATGAGGAAGGACCCAGAAGTGGGACCCTGAGAACACAAGGGACTGGGTCACAGAACCTGAGGGTGACACCTGTGTGCCAGGCCAGAGACCTGTGGCATCGCAGGGCCTGGCAGCTCTCTGCCCACAGGACTGGGGCTCCTGGCGGGAGGACTGTGCCCTCTGAGCTCAGAAATCAAACATTCCTCATGCCGCTTTTCCCTGCAGGCCTTGGAGAACTGTACTAGGGCACCAGCTTTTAGAAGACTGAGGAATAAAGCAGTGTCTCCAGTGAGGAGGAAATAACACAGATAATACATGTGATATTTGAACAGCTCAGCAGGATGGGAATGGCTCTGCCCCATTTATTATTTTATTTGGGCCTTGTGCCACCCTCTGTGGTAGGGAGGCCTGCTGTTACCATCCCAACCTTGTCAGGAGGACACTGAGGCTCGAGAGGCTCGTCAGTCCACCAGAGCCTTGGTTTTGATCTTTATCCCTGAAGAGGAAATGGGGAACATCCCAGAGGACTGAGTGCATTAGTGCGTGTGCGGAGCTCACAGTGCTCGGCACACAGCAAGCACTCAATGAACACTAGCCTACACTGCGGCAGTCCTGGAGTGCCCAGGTCAGGGCATGGCTTGCGGAGGGGGTAGGGGAGTCGGCCCCGACCCTCAGTGTGGCTCCAGGCAGAGGCCCCCAGCCTGTCTTCTGCTTTGCCAAGTCAAGTACGCAGCTCACGGAGCTTCCCTGGGAGCCTCAGGACCACCCCGAAACCCTCAGGCCTGTCCGGGTCAAGTGTAGGGGTCCTGGGGGCCAGCCCTGGGGCACCTGGACACCTACCAGAGTCGGAGATGTCATCCCAGTAGGGGGAGTCAAATTCATATTCTGCCTTGAGGATCTGTTCAAAGAGCTTGGAGTCATTTTCATCATAAAAGGGAGGGTAGCCACAGAGCCTGGAAGATAAGACAGAGTCAGGACCCGTGTGGCTCTATGTCCACCGTGGTCACTGGCCATTCCGCCTCAGAGGAAGAGCCGTTTATACTCAAGGGGAGTAAACCTGCACTGTGTGTTGCATATACAACCTGAGCAGAGAAATCACACATTCCGTGGGCAGAGGTGGCACAGAATTAAAGCTGCGATTTGATGGACGGCAAAAAGGTGAACACATACGGAAGCCCAGCTTTTTTTTCCACGTTATTAACCAGAGCCTTGTAATATTCCCAGATCAACCCCTAAACCCTCTGTGTGTAAGTGCTATTGGTCGTACTGTCTGTAACGTTATCCCCAACGGTCAGTGGGTTGATAACCAACTTGCTGTAAGTTGCCCTCACATGCACATTATCAACCTACCAGGCCCAAATTGGGTAATTTGGAAGGTTCCAGTTTGGGTCATTAATACACACTAAATATAAAAGCAGAAGTCGGCACAAGTCATAATGCTATCACCGCTTTCCCCCCCGAACCCTTTCAAAATGGATTTATTTTAATTTTATTTTATTTGAAGATTTTATTTATTTATTCGTGAGAGACATGGAAAGAGAGGCAGAGACATGGGCAGAGGGAGAAGCAGGCTCCTCTAGGGGAGGCTGAGGTGGGACTTGATCCTGGGACTCTAGGATCACGCCGTGAGCCGGAGGCTGACTCTCAACCACTGAGCCACCCAGGCGACCCTCAAAATTGATTTTTCAAAAGATAATATTAGGATGTTGGTGCAAGTAACATGTAGTTCTAGAGATACTGACAGTTATCTGACCGGCATAACACGAGTAGAAATTTTCATTACACACTCCCAATACAATTCATCGCCTGAGACTGCTACGGGCTCTCACTCCACTTCTGCTTTCTGCTCTGATGTGACCTGTACCATCAGTACAGGTGCCACTGGTGTATGTTCTGGACCAGGATCTCCTCATTTGGATGAGGAGGCCACACCAGGAAATTCCTAATATTCTTTGTGGCATGAAGACACTATGGCTCTATGACTCCCTCTTTCAATTGGCTTGCACAGCAAGGAGACCTAGGGAGGGATCTAGTACATGCTTGAGGCCCACATGGGGCAGGGCATCCTGGGAAGGGGTAAGATTTAGCTCATAGCTCTCAGGGACAGACAGAGAAGAGGCAAGGCTGGATTCTAGAAGGCCAGGTGCAAAGCAGCATGGTGTAGACCCTGGTTCTGGGCCTGTGGCAGCCCAGTGGGGGGCACCCACGCAGTGGGGGAGTTCTCCCCCCAAACGAGCCCTGAATCTCCCCCAGCTAGCCAAACTTTGTTCAAGACCCAACTCCAGCCTAGAGACCTGTTTAATGAGAACAAGTGAACAGGAATCAACAGGCCTGTGAGGGATTAGGCTGTGGGCAAATAAGTAATCCCAATAAGGTTCAAGATGCAGGCTTGGTACACTCATTCTTCAGCTGCTCCTGCTGTGACACATGGTGTCACCGGTCCTGCTGCCCAGGGGGAAGGCCGATGACATTTTTAAAGGCTGTGAGACATTTTGCGGGCCGATGAGATTCAAAATCATCTATCCCCACAAGGTTGATTTAGGGGCTAAGTGCCTGGAAAATTTCATTTTTTAAAGATTTGCTGCTTTTGGCAAAATGAATTAGAGCCAGTGCTTCTGAAACCACCAAGCGCATATTTTACTGCCCAGGAAACCCTGGAGCCTGGAGATGGATATGTAAATGTTTCCCATAATGAGGATTTGGGCTTAAATGAAATGTGCATATTAGGAAAAGCAGACAGAGCAAAATGTTAGTTCGACTTGGAAAATAACTAAATTTTAGATATGTGAGGTTTTTGTTTATTAACAACTGAGTGTGTTTTACTTTACAGTTTGGCACTCTTTTCAACAGGGAAAAATCTTTAAGAAAATTCTAAGAAAGATTTATTCTTCTTGTGCCAATTTTCTTAATGTATATCCCAATTTCTTCTGGTTTTTGGAGTGGGGGATAGAATACTGTTTATGCGGCTATATGGAGGACAGAAGAAAAGGATGTGGATCTAACCTGGAGACTGAGTTAATGTTAAGAAAGAGGATTTTAAAAATAAGGATGGGGAAATGAAAAGAAGGACAAATAGAAGTCGTAGCATCTTCCCCAGATCTAGAAATTTCGCAGAGCTCCCTGGCCAGGCTATTGCATTAGTAGGTCTGTGTTCAGGGTCCAAATAGGAGAACAAACAACTTTGACCTATTTCTCTCCATATACAGAACATGGACTTCCGTGGTCTGGACCTCTTTGTAAGTGGAATCTCTATGTTCTTATTTTACATATCAAACCATTTAAATAACGTACAAATTATCTCACCATGCGTACCCAAAGACCATAAAGCCATTCTCAACTGTTCTAGACCTAAAAAGTCTGTGGTTCAGAATAACATCTAAACTTCCAACCCCGATGACTGATGGTCATGCCCAATTGTGGGCAACACATGTCCCCGGGGCTCATCGATTGCATCCCTCCCAGCCTCGGGATGGTCATCCAGGGAGAACCCTGATCCCTTCAGTCTTTCCTACTTTGCCATCTTGTCTACCTGTGGCACATTGGTGCAAATGTACTGCTAGATTCTAGTTTAACCTTGACCAGGCACTTGTTTTGAGTAAAAAATACCACTAAGAGCTTTAAAGTATTATCTCACTCAAGCTTCTCTTCCCTGGGAGGTGGGCATCCTTGACACCTTCTGTTTGTACTTTAGAGCCACCTTCCACTCACTCTGTGCCCTGGGAGGCTGACCTGTATCCCTAAGTGAGGGGTGAACTCCGTAACATCTGGTATGAGTTGGCCAATGGGGGGCCCCCAGTGGAGATGGTGAAAGAAGGGGGAGATACAGGACAAGGGTACGTACTGGCCTGACCCCTCTCATCCAGCATTCAGACCATCTCTACCCTTTGACTGAGGGCCACTGTTCCTCTGAAGGAGCACACCCTACCATGCACTCCTCCTCCTGGTAACTTCTCCCAGCCTCCCTTTACCACCTTGGGTCTAGTGGTGTTTATGGCTCAGCAGCTAAGAAGCTTAGGGTCACAGTCCCTTGTATAACTCCTATTTCGAAGGCTGAAATACAGAGCAAAGTCAGGAGTCCAGGCCTCTCCATCGGATTCCAGCTTTGTGTTCTTAACTATTTTGCTTATTCACTCAAGGGAAGGAGGCTTGAGAAATGAACCTATGTTTCAATCTTGACTTTGAATGCTCTCTCTAGGTCATTATTTAGTTTGCCCACCTGCTCCTTCACCTGGAAGTAGAACCTGGTGACTGGATCCTACCTTTCCAACCCCATTTCCCACACTCTGGGTCTTAAATGCTAAGATGCTCAGTGTGTGTTCTCCACTGGGCACTTTTTATTTCTGGACCAAGGTAAAGGTATGTGCTTGACTTGGGCTACCCTTCCCCCTTCACTTGCCTCTGGAATACCCTTGAAGACCAGCTAGGGTGTTACTAGGAAGACCTAGCCCCCTTCTGCCAGGTGGTAGGTGCTCTGCTCTGTGCCGCCGGGGCAGTGGATGGCCCTTCCTAGTGACACTTCCTACACTGCATGCTGCCCTGCTGTCCTGACCTATCCTCAAGCTCCTTAAGGCAGGACCACGTCTTAGGTCTTACTCTCATCTTTGATTTTTCAGTGGCCAGCCCTGGGTCTGCCATAGCAGATGCTGAGTAAATGCTTGGATGAACAAACGCATTCTTGAAGAAGAGGCTTCATCTTGGCTGCTGAGCCCCCTGGTTGGGCTCTGCAACAGAGACAAGGATCTATGATGTAGGCGAACCTACCTCTGCCCCAGCCCAGGGAGCCCTCAAAGATCCCACCGACTCTGACTCCTTCCCATACAGTACCCCTACCAGGAGGCAGTATACTCTGCATCTTTAAGAGGCATTCCAGAAGAATTCAATGGGCAAGGCCCAGTGTTGGGAGCAATCTGGCCTATCTTTGTAGAGAAGGCAATGCGGTTTGGATGACCTTAAATGTCCCTGTTGGGTGTGGACGCATGTCATAAAGGAGATTTTCCATGAAGGAGAGGGCTTTTCACATAAACGAATGTAAAAATCAGCAATGGCCAACCGTGGCTGATTCGGCAATGTACAATTTTTCTTGGAAACTAAAATGCTGTATTAGCTTAAGAGCTCCTGAGAGGCCCTGCTAGTTTACCGGGGTAATTAGGCTGCATATGTTCTTCTTGCTCATTTGCCCTTGGCCACGTATCTAGGTCCCACTGAAAATGGACACAGGCTAACAGGATTCCCAAGAAACAAGTCATTACCTCTTTACTCTTTTATGTAACTTTATTTCCACAATTCACCTCAACCCACTGGGGGAAAACAGTATGGAGGTTTTAATTAAAAATTTTAAAAAGGACAACCATATTATCCAGTAATCTCTCTTCTGAATATATTCCCAAAGGAAATGAAATCAGTTCCTTGAAGAAAGATATGCATTCCCATGTTCACTGCGGGGTTACTCACAATAATCAAGACAATGGAAACAACACAAGTGTCCATTGACAGATAATGGATAGAGAAATTACAGCATATGGAGCACTTGGGTGGCTCAGTTGGTTAAGCATCTGATTCTTAATTTCGGCTCAGGTCATGAACTCAGGGTCCTGGGATGGAGCCCTGCATTGGGTTCCGTGCTCAGTGGGGAGTCTGCTTGGGAATCCTCCCTCTGCCCCTTCCTCCCTCTCTAAAATAAATAAATAAGCCTTAAAATAAAATAAATTATGGCATATATAGAAAATCAAATATTATTCAGTCATAAAAGGAAGACAATCCTGTCATTTGCAACAACACGGTTGAAACTGGAGGGTATTATGCTAAGTGAAATAAGCCAGACATAGAAAGAAAAATACTGCATGATCTTACCTATACATGGAATCTAAAAAAAGTCAAATACATAGAAGCATAGAACAGTGGTTACCAGGGATGGGGTAGGGGGTGGTGAGGGAAATGGGGAGATGGTGGTTAAAGGTAAAAGTCACATATAGATAGGGTGAATAAGTCTAGAGATTTAGGGTACCGTGTGAGATCTATAGTTAATAACACTATACTGAATCCTGGACATTGGCTAAGAGAGTAGATCTCAGGTGCTCTCATCACAAGAAAATAGAGTAACAATGTCAGAATATATGTTAATTAGCTTGACTGTAATAATCATTGCACTATGTATATTAAATCATCGCATTATAACCTTAAATATATACAATTTTTATTGAAAAAAAGGTCATGGTAGAGAAAGTACCAGCTATGTTCAACATTAAGCAGTGACTTTTTAACAAGTGTTATTACGGGGGCATCTGGGTGGCTCAGGCATCTGACTTTGGCTCAGGTCACGATCCCAGGGTCCTGGGACTGAACCAGCTTTGGCTCTGAGCTCAGCAGGGAGTTTTCCCATCCCTCTCCCTCTCCCTCTTTTCCCCCTCCCCATGCTCTCTCTCTCAAATAAATAAATAAAATCTTTAAAAAGATGTCATTACAGTAAAAAAATAAAACCATGATATCTCCTGTTTTAACAAATTTTAAGTGTCTTGCATAGTACTGTTGACTACAGGCACAACGTCGTACAGCAGATCTCTCTAGAGCTTACTCATGTCGGGTCACTGAAATGTTATGCCTGTTGCTTCCCCATTTCCCCCTCCCTCCAGCCCCTGTCAACTACCATTTCACTCTTTATTCTATAAATTTGACTATTTTAGATACTTCATATGAGTAGAATCATGCAGTATTCGTCTGCCTGTGACTGAATCACTTCACTTAGTGTAATGTCTTAAAGATTTATCCAATATTCCATTGTATGTATAGAACACACTATCCATCTGTCGATGGACATTTACATTGTCACCGTGTCTTTGCTATCGTGAATAATGCTGCAATGAACATGGGCGTGCTAATAGCTCTTTGAGGTCCTAATTTCAATTCTTTTGGATATATACCCGGAACTGGGATTGCTGGATCATATAATATGCTCTATTTCTAATTTTTAAAGAAGATTTTATTTATTTATTTGAGGAGGGGAAGGAAGGGACAGAGGGAGAGGGATGGAATCTCCTCGCTGATAGTTCGATGTAGGGCTCAATCCCATGACCCTGAGATCATGACCCAAGCCAAAATTAAGAGCAGGTTGCTTAACCAACCCTGCAACCCAAGCACCCTGATTTCTAATTTTTTGAGGAACCTCCATTCTGTTTTCCTCAGTGGTTGTGCCATTTTGCATTCCCCCAGCAGTATGCAAGGGTTCCCCTTTGCCCATATTCCTACCAACACTTTTTCTTGTTTTTTTTTTTTTTTTTTTTTTTTTTTTTTTTATTTCTCCAAAGAAGATATACACATGAAAAAAGCAAGGGAGTATGTGTATGGGGTCCCAGAATTCAGACTACCTGATGTACAGCATAGACTGGATGGCTGTGTAAGGACAGCTGGTTTGTTTTTTTGTGCAGGCCAGCGAGCACTCAGCGTGAACCCAAGTGATCCCTCTTCATGGGGAATACGCTTGATTTTTCCCTGGTAGGTTTCTGTCAAATATTAGCTGGCTGGCTTTCAGGCCTTTTGCCCTGGATGTGAGCACAGGCCTGCGGCAGCTGTTCCTCACCCTCCCCAAACCCCATGTACCTTCCCTAAGTGTTCTCCTCAGGTCCCCACTAAGGACAGAGGATGAAAAACCACCCATCAGGTAGTCCTCTGGCAGGCCCCAGATGCTGATTGACATTGGCTATGTCCCAGGCTTGGGGATAGGAAGAGACCATGAATCCTACTCTCATGGCTTTTACATTCTATTTGGGGGGCAAGGGGAGAGACACTCAACATTAAGTTTCAAAATAAACAGGAATAGAAAAGTAGACAGGAAAGGTAATGGGAAGGTGATCACAGGAAGCCACAGCATTTCATTCGGATTTGAGAGTATTCCTTCTCATACACTGTTCCCTGTGCCTGGAATGCTCTTCCTCTTGTGTCCACTGTTGTGGTTCCTCCCTACTCCTAGGGCACCACATGTCTCACCCCTAACCTGTCCCAACCCTTCCTCTGAGCTCTCAGCCTTTTTGGCACAGCCATCATGCACACATGTCCTCTCCTCTGTTAGATTCTGAGCCCCCTGAGGGTGGTGACAGTGCCTCATTCATCTTCGCCAACCCCAGGACCAGCCCAGGATGTACTCAGCAAAAACCATTTGCTTCGACATGAATGGAACTGGAAGGTATAATGCTGAGTGAAATAAGTCAGTCGGAGAAGGACAAACATTATATGGTCTCATTCATTTGGGGAATATAAATAATAGTGAAAGGGAATAAAGGGGAAAGGAGAAAAAATTAGTGGGAAATATCAGAAAGGGAGACAGAACATGGAAGACTCCTAATTCTGGGAAACAAACTAGGGGTGGTGGAAGGGGAGGAGGGCGGGGGCTGTGGGTGGCTGGGTGGCTGGCATTGAGGTGGGCACTTGACGGGATGAGCACTGGGTGTTATTCTGTATGTTGACAAATTGAACACCAATAAAAAATAAATTTATTATTAAAAAAAAAGAACGGAAAATAAAGACTAGTTATAAAAAAAAAAAACCTGCTGGATGAATGACCCTGTCAACACCTCAATGCTTCAGGGACTGCCACCCCCACTGCACTCAACCCCTCTCTGAACACCTCCCATTCTTTACACTCTACCTCAATTCCATCTCTTTCTTGGGTCTTTTCAAAACATTTAGAAAGGATTATTTTGTGGTTATTACATGTGTCTTCCCACCTCAATCATGAGTTCCTACAGGAGAAAGACGATGTCATATATTGCTTTTCTTTGGATCTTTCATTTGCATTCAACAATAATCAATATTTGTCAACTATTCTTTCCTAAATGGGAAACATTTACATGAAAATTGCTTGTGTATGTTTGCATGCACAACAGCACACACTCGAGTTGACTTATGAAGTAGTGTTGAACACTCTGAAATGGATGTTTCCTCTGGGGAAATAATTTAACTACAGTTTCTCATGAGTTACAATTTTTCAGTTAGCTTTGCAGTGAAACCTGCTAATGCCCAATGATGTCTGTTGTAAGTCCTTCGAAGTGGATGGGAATGAGCACACCACTCGTCAACAACTATCCTCTGTGCTCACATTTGCCCCGTACCCTGAGGGCTTCCACCATGCATCAATCTCCCTGACCTCTTTTCCTTCCATCCAGGGGATGCCCATGAGATGACACAACCCATAGATCCTACCCTCTGTTCCCAGCCCGAATCCTTAAGCTAGAAGCTGAAAAACAACTTTGCATAGTAGGGGGATTTGCACAGAATCACAGAAATTTATTCTGGAGTTCAATAGTCCTCATCTGGCCCTAGCCACCCTCTCTTAGGAGACTGGGAAAGTAGGCCCCAGGGAGATGAAGAGGTGACCTCCACCAGAGCAAGTGGCAGGCCTGAGCATCTATCTGCCCAGGGCTCAGGCTTCAAAAACAAAAGCCACTTCAGCCCAGTTCTACAGAGATTTATGGAGCACCAATGCCTGTGCCAAACGCTGATCATATAGTAGTGAAGAAGACAGGCCCTGCTCTTGATCCCCAGGGTTCAGCATCCAGCCATATGTGAATAGCACAAGCGGGATGCTGACTTTTCTATAAAGGACACGCTATGTTGTGTGTGTCCTGTAAACTTAATAACAATAGCCACCACGTGTGGAGTATTTTTTTTTTTACGTGTGGAGTATTTACTGTGTGCCAGGCACTGGGTTATGCAGCTTACACGCCTTGTCCCATTTATGAGACGTGTGTACTTGTGACCTAAGCATGTCTGTCTTCCATTTCTAGGTGAGGGAATACATGAGAAGAACAGAACTTTAACTTTTCTCATCCAATTCCAGAGCCAAGTTGTATTAACCTTTCATGTGGGCTCTGTTGCCAGATAGGTCATGGCAAAGATGAGGAAATGCATACATGCTGTCTTCCTAGACCTGCCTCTGAAGTCAGGGTGCTGTGCATTTTTTATGTGATATATGAAGCAGGGCCAGAAACAAGGCTGTAAGACCTGCCAAAGAAATGAAGACCAGCTGAGTCTTTGCACTCAGAAAATCAACCCAGCCTGCCTTCTGGAAAAGACAGAGCAGAGGAGGATGGCTCCCTAGGGATGACTACTAGGGCCTATCTGTGGGAGACAGGGATTGAGTCTATACTGAACCAAATTCCAATATGATCACATCCAGCAGCCTTGCTGAGCTCCCATGGGGAGCGTCAAGGGGATGTAAAGGATAGAAATCCTTCTGTCAAGATCTTGTGGAACTCTGCAGGATGGGCAGGAGTTCAGGCATGCCTCACCGACCCAGAGTAGTTGGGAAATCAAATAACATATATAGGTGAATTTTCTAAGCACCTGAAATGGGCTTAAGTGCCAAAACTTATTTGCAATATTCTAGAGTTGTGTTTTTTTTTTTTTTTGAGAGGGGGAGCATGTGTGAGCAGAGGTGGGGGGCAGATGGAGAAAGAAAGAATCTTAAGCAGGCTCTATGCCCAGTGCGGAGCCCAGTGCAGAGCTCAGTCTTATGACCCTGAGATCATGACCTGAGTGGAAATCAAGAGTCGGATGCTCAGCCGACTGAGCCACCCAGTTGCTCCAATTATTTTCAATATTTTATCCAGAAAGCATTTGGGTGTGACAGTCCACAATGACAATGGAATAATCACTAGGAAAAGGCAACCCAGAATTTGCCATGTAGTCTAATTGGATAAAAGAGCTCTGAAGGAGAACGGAGATGTGGCTTTTCAAGGGAACGTTTGCTGTTGTCCTTTGAGGGCCAACTCTGTCACTCTGTGCTCAGAGGTTTCATGATGTGGTTTCCTCAGCCTGAGATTTAGAGAAATAAAGACACAGATTCGAATCTCGGCTCCGACAAGTACAGGTTGAGTGACCTT
The DNA here is from genome assembly GCF_003254725.2 of Canis lupus dingo. Lineage (NCBI taxonomy): Eukaryota > Metazoa > Chordata > Mammalia > Carnivora > Canidae > Canis > Canis lupus. Next base: position 22,267,943 of record NC_064244.1, read on the forward strand.
GGGGAAATGACATATCCTCTTTAAGGCTTAGCTTCTTCTGGAAATGAGGATAATAGTGCCCACCGTAGAGACAGACATGACATGTATAACACATAACTATATAACAATAGGTGTTATTTATGAGACACATGCATAGGTGGATAGAGGGACAAAGAAACCTACAGGTAACAGGTAGAAAATAGGAAAATGCTGTCATACACTGTGTAATCCCTTTCAGGTCCCTCAGTTGAAGCACACAAGTGGGACGCTGCTCATGCACCAGCAAGAACAATAGAAAGGGGACAGAGGAACAGATGAATCCCGAGGGACTCAGTCCAACGGCCTCAACATGAAAACGAAGCAATATGTTTTTACACTTTGTGCAAAGTCTACAAATCATCCACTCAGGCCTTCTAAGCTTGCTACGAAAAGGAGGAAGAGCCGTGACTGAATTATGGACCTAACTTTGTGCACTGTGTCGTGAAAATAAGGACAGGGCGTACCAGAGACCAGCTCGTCACTCTGCTGTTTGTCTACCACTATTTCCAAGCATTTAGCTCGGGAGCCCCTCACTTCCAGGAAGAGCTCAAGGATCCCCGTGGACATTTGCTCAAAGGTGTATTTGTGAAGAGAGAATATTTTTGGGCAATTCGACTGGGGGTGCCATAGAAATGACCAAAACAACCAACCTCTATGTATATTATTACAAACTAAGGAAGCCACAGAAAGCCAACGCAGGCCCAAAGAGTCTCTGAAAAACATCAACAAAGCCAGTCAAATCTGGGTGTCTCTCTGTTGGAGACGGGCGTCTGTCTGATATGCTATAACTCCGGGAAGCCCCTATTTGCCTTTTTGTTTTGGCACCCGGTGGGTATTTACGAATGTCTGGGGCCTGGGCTAAAGAATCCAAGTGTTATTCATCTTACTCTGGATAATATGACAGACTTTAATAAAATAAAGCAAAGCTTTTTAAGCTGATAAACCTCTTGTACTTAGCTGCAATGCCCACTTAGTGAACAAAACAGGTTTCGGCATATTATTCGGATTTATAAAACAGAATGACCAACAAGACCCGAATCATCACAAAGATGTAATCCAATTATTTCAACAACCATATGTTTGATTATGCACGTTCCAGAACTTTTTCCTCGCAAACTTGGAAGAGATCAGGCTGGAGAAACTAGGAATGGTTTACATATTAAAACCATGTGCAGGCTGACTTCAGCAAAGTGGGATGGATGAAAATTCAGGGGATACATGCCCCATGCCCCCCCCCCCCCGGAGATTTAGATCATGCCTTGAAAGCTGAGAATGAGTAAGCAGATCAGGGAAAGATGTAGGGGAGAAAGGAAACACATTTCTTGGAACATTTATACACAACTGGACCTGAAGATTGGGAGTGGGGAAGGGTGGGGGGGGAGACCCAGCACTTCCCCAAGCGAGAGAAGGGAGTAGCATACTCCATTTGAAGTAAAACCATCTTAAAGGAGTGGGCTGGACAATGCTGTTGCATTGTGATCCACGGTCCCACTTCCAAGCATATTACTTTTTGCTTGTTGTGTGAGCCAGATGGACAGCGCCTTGAGGGGTCTGGGGACCCCAGGGGCAGAGGCTCTGGGCCTCCTCCTGCAGGTCAGACACAGCCAGAGGAAGCCCAGACTGTGCTCCTTTGCACTTGGAGGGCATGGACAGTGGAAGGGAGGGCAGGTGGGGAAGAGGATGAGCAGGGACAGCTTCTAACAGCCAGGACTGTTGTGTTAGGAAAAACCCAGTGCAACTTCCAGCAGCTAAAATTAGTTCTCACGAGTAATGGATTTCATCCCGAAGCACTGCGGGGTGTAGACATCCATTCTGGAGGTGATTAACACCAGCGCTAACTGATGATTCTGAAGCCCGGGCGGACTTCCAATTCGACTTTTGCATCTAGAGGTTACTTTTTTTTTTTTCCCTTGGTTCAGGGCTCTTGCTTCCTACCCTCCTCCCCTCCCCCCCCCACCCTTACCTTTCCTCTCTCTCTTGCCCTCTCTCTCTCACCTGCCGATTGGTAAGTGATTATGATTCTGTGTGGACTGCATTTGGGAAATGTCCCTGGGTGGCCACACCGTGGAGTTTGGCCTTTGGCCCCTGGTTTGGTCACTTGGCCCCTGGCCTCTGCTTACTGTCTTACAGAGCATCCTCAGAGCAGGGCAGGGGACCAGAAGGCCCGAAGGCAGTCCTCGGCATGATCTGGCCAAGTGCACACCGTGCTGCTCAGCTTCTAGTCCATTCTTCCGTGGGTCTTCCCATCATCTCCACGAGCAGTTACTGGCTTGCTCTTGGAAATCGGAGCCACTTCCCTTCCTGTCTCCATCATCTGTGCCTCCTGGTCACAAACCCAGCATGGAGTAAGTGGTCCAAAATCATGCCTTGCTACTGCACCTCCGATGTGCTTTCTGCTTCTTCCCACATCTGTGGGCCACCTCCCTCCTGCCTCCGGGCTGCTGTGCTCCATATCAGATGGTTAATATGGTAAAACATCCTTAAGGCCTCTTTCCAGACTTCCGTTTGCTCACTATGGTGATTGGTGAGTTAAAAATCCTGCTCGTTCAAAGACTATATTTTTCCCATCACCAAGTTTTAGACATCAGAAGGTCAAAGCTGGATCAAATCTTTCAAGTTCTATTTGAAAAATTATGTTTCAGATTGAATGGTACATCTTGTCTCAAACACAGTAAGTGCATCATCTCTTCAGATAATTGGTCTTGAAGGATAAACCATCCATTTCCCCGCATGATGGCCAATATTTGAAGATAGTCTGTCCAGAGCCAGATCACCACCACCTCTGTCGTGGAGACTTCCTCAAGGCCAGGCCAGTGTTCACGGCTCTGCCCTGGGAGCTCTTGGCTCTCAGCTCGGTGACAGCCAGCAAGACTGGGTTTTAACTGATCTGTTTACTGTCTGTCGCCTCCAGCAGACAGCAAGCATCTCCAAGGCCGGGTTGGTAATGAATCCATCTCTAAAACCCCACTGCCTGACATGTATTAGGCTCAATAAATGAGAGTTAAGTGAGAGAATGTCAATCCCCTGCCTTCCATTCTCCAGGCTAAATATCCTGAAGCATTTAGCTGCTGCTGAAGTGAAGGTTTCCAGGAGCCGATGCTGACATGAACACGAGAAAGCAGTGAAATGTTTTTCCATCCAGCCTGAAACCACACCATTGAGTGTAAAGGTGATACAGGTGAGACATCCCCTTCCTGATTCTCCCTCCAGGGGTCCTCTCTACCCCAGGGCCTTTGCAAGAGACAACCAATAAAGTCTCTCTCCAGGAGCAGCAGAGAGAAGGCCACAGGCTCACAAACAAAGCAGGCATGTGGTCAAGCAGTACCTGCTTCTGAGATTAAAGGTAATCAAAAGGCATTGAGCCACACACAGGATCCACTCAGTGTAGACGGAGGAGGGGAGATGAGGCACCTTTCTGGAAAGCGCCACACTGAAATGCAATCGGTGGAATAAAATCGGTGAGCCTGAGAATTACCACCACCAGAGCCTGCTTGAAATACAAGTGATGATGCCTGAAAGGATGAAAGAGAGAGGGAGCAGGAGGCAGGAGAGGGAGGCGTGAGCATGGGCCAGCATGTGGCTACTCTGACCAGCCACCAGGAACGGCCCTGCCACAGCGGGCGGGACACAGAGAGTCTGGAGACGACTACAGGTTTTGTGAAAACCCGTCTGGCCATCGAGGTCTAGGGCTCTGATTCCTTGTTCGTAAAGGAAACTTCATACTTCTGCTTTTAATTTGCTTTCTCATGGAGCATTTCCTATTGGGGAGAGAACATGCTAGTTTGAGGACAGGCATATCCAATTACCCCGTGGGGCACAGATCCCATCATTTAGTAAACTGACACTCCAGGTTTTTTGTTTTAAATCTCTCTTGAGTCTGGCTAGCGTGAATCAATTCACTGGGATCATCTGAGCAAGACGAATAAACAGATTAATCTAGTTTCTGAGCTTCTAAAGCCAAAGTCCAGACCATGGGCCGAAGGCAGCCTAAACAAGGCAATGTGTCCCGTCCCACAAAGCTTATGAATATAACAAGATGATGGCTGTCTGCTGGCAACGCCAGTTAATTATTCCTATTAGTGTTAACGCTCCTCATGCTGATGGAAGTAACCACCATCATGATGCCCCATGCTTGGTTCTTTCCCTGGGGCTAATTATACTACATTCTCTCCTACTGGAGCTGGGGTTCATGCTCTCTCCCTGGGACATGTGTAGCCAGAAAGAGGCAGCTGTCAATGGTTTAAAATCATGATGACTCTCTTGGCGAGGAGCATTCTTTGTCTCAGAAAATGGACCTACCATGCGGATTAGGCATTCAGAGCCACTCTTACGAAGCCAATTACGCTGTGTATGTTGGCCAATTGATATTTATGTCACCTCGTTTTAAAGACTGAACGATGCCAGAGGACAGTCGAAAAGCAAGTGGTTACCATCAATATGCGGCCTGGAGTTTCTGTTAGGCAGAGAGGTCAGAGGTCGTGGCATGGGTAGGGGCCCTCCCCACCCACGGCAGACCCTCCCTCACCATCCAGCCCACCCTAAGGCTCTAATGCCTAAATTCCTTAAGACCTCAGCCCATTTCTTATAAGGGCAAACATCCGCTGTGCTTCTCCATGGCATGCTGTATCCCCGAGCGTAATCTAGGCAAGCCATCATGAACTCATGTCCTTGAACTTTCGAGAAGAAAGGCAACGTATGTGTGATCACAAAATTCCATCTGGTCAGTGACATGGTGATTCTATGTCCTCGGAACTTGTGCTACCTTGGCTGAGCCACACCTCCAGCCTGGACACCAACATGCTCGTCAGGGTGCCCAGCACACTGTGTCCTCCATCCTTCTCAGTAGCTTACGTGATGCAGGCAAAGATGTTCTTCCGTAAGTCCTGATCCCCAAAGACAGATTCCGGACAAGATAAGGACCCATTGGATGTATTTTTAACACTGAGTATCCCTGATAGAAAAAACGTATTTCTCTTTCTGAATGATGGGTAACATAGAAATGCATGTGTGCAGAGGTCAAGAGAAGCAATTGCTCAAGTATTCGTGCTGACAAAATGCAGAATGTTTGCCTGGTGTGCAGAGAGGAAGATGTCTGGTACCTGGCCTGTCACAACCGCTTTTGCTGTGATCGGATATCTCAGTGTGACAGGGTTATCAGATGAAAATAATGCTGCACCCCAAAAAGCCGCAGAGGCTAACCCCTTTTCCATCACAGGTGACACGAAGACTGTAGTTGCATGCGGCCCCCCGCGGCAGAGCTGGCTTCCCCTGCGTGCTGTCTGTGGGTCACACGTTGTGCAGCAGCCTGGCTCGTCGGTCTCCAGCTGAAGGGTGGGGTGTCTGGGCACAGTGCGTCAGTGGGAAGGAGTGGAAGTCTGAGAGGGAGATCTGTAAGCTCTAACTTCTAATCCTCATCTCAACACCGAGCCAGCCTCCTGCTAGGCCGAGGCCACAGGCCTCTCACAGAACATTGTCATCAGCCCTACAATGTGCCTCAGGCGACCTCGTTCCTGTGCCCGCATTCCTCTCCTCTCCTTATCCAGCCTTCTAGACATACCTGGAATGGTGCCTCCCCCTTCCTGAATACCCTGTCCTCAGTGGTGGCTTCATCCCAGGAATTCCTACGGCTGTTCACAAGCCTCCCTGCATGTCACGTCATCTAATTATGAATTTTCCTGTCCCGCCATATACATTGTTAATTTTCTCACGAGAGGCAACATGTCTTCGCATCTTGATATCTTTAGCACCTAATGCAGTGCCTGGAATAGAGAAGGTGCTCAAGAAGTGTTAGCTGTTGGGCCGCCTGGGTGGCTCAGCAGTTGAGCGTCTGCCTTCGGCTCAGGTCGTGATCCTGGGGTATCGAACCTCTCATCGGGCTCCCTGCAGGCAGCCTGCCTCTCCCTCTGCCTATGTCTCTGCCTCTCTCTGTTGTTTCTCATGAATAAATAAATATTTTTTTTTAAAAAAAGAAATGCTAGTTGTTGACACTGATAATGATAAATTCAAAGCTAGAGGTTCTCAAAACATAGAGCCACACTGTGTAGAAAAATTATATCTAGACTTTGGCCTATCACTCAAAAGGATCTGAACATCTTGGGAGGTATAAGTGAGATGTTCAACGTCCATTCATTCTCTGCCTGAGACTCTCAGAGCTCTGGAAGGCATCAAGGAAACCAGGACCCTGGCTGCCATTTTGGAGTCTGACATAGTCATTAAATCAACCTGAGACCAATTCCTGGAGCAAAAGTGGGGGTGACCAGGTAACCACCAAGTTGAAGCATATCAAGTTTAAACTTAAAATAGAACTATAGTACTGCTTTATTTAACTTAATTTAATATTTTAACCCAGTCAAGTATTGTATCATATACTATAATTATGATGATTTGGATGTAGAATGTTCAAACTATATACCCAATGATGTATATGGTATTATCTCTCCCCCAGACTTCTGACCTCCACGTGATTCCATAACCATTCCATGGATATCTCAAAGGGGCCTCAAGTTTAACATGCCCAGAAGGAAATTCTTGATCTCGCTGATCCCCCTAAACTTGCTCCTCCATCACCCCCTATTCTTTTTTCTTAGCCATTTACATGATTGCGTAAGCCAAAGACTTGGGATTATACTCGAAACTTCCCTCTCCTTTATCTCCCGCATCCAAAGTACACCTACCACTTGACCCCCCTCACTGCTTCCCCGGTAGACACAACTTTCACTGCTCACCTGAACGAGCCTCCCAACAGTCTCCACCCCCCACTGCTGCCCTGTCCAACCCCTGTTCATTCCAGAGTAGCTGGAATATTCCTCGAGTGAAAATCAGGTCAGTTCACACCTCTGACCCAAATTCTTCTTTGCCTTCCTATCACTTGTGTTAAACCAAACCTTTCTAAGTCTCTTGTTCCCCAGGCCCTTGCGTACCTCTTGGAATCTAACTTTCTGATATCCTGTCTTGCTATCATGCCTACGGATCGTGGCAGACACACTCTTTACCTACTGCAAATCCATTTCCTACTTTCTTCTTCACCTGCACACCTGTGATTTGCCCCTCCTACACATGGTCACCTGCTTCACTTGGCCAGCTGTGAAATCCCATTTTCTTTTCTAGGGACTACTTTAGAAATGAGCACGGGAGGCATTTCTGGCCAATGAGACATGAGGAAAAGTTGGCTGAGGGACTTCTGGGGAAGATAGTCTAGCTCTAACTGCCACATGGGGATAAATATCACCTCTTCTTCCACCAATTGGTGCAGCATCTGTCCATGAGGCCAGAAGCTGTGGCAACCATCTTGTTTGGTTGGGGAGGGCACAAGGAAAAACCAACGCATTGAGGATGGTGGAGAGCAAGGATGGATATAATCTGGGATTGAGGTTCTGACTTAGGTGATCTTAGTGCTTTCCTACCTATGCACTTGTTATTACCTGAGGTATGACTTCTTAAAAATGCCTACGTTAGTTGGGCCAGGTTTTTCTGTTACTTGAAGCTGAAAGCATCCTTTGTTCATTCTGCCTGGAATATTTCCTCCTCACTCCTTGTCTCCCTATTCATCATTTACGTTTCATTTTAGGCCCTCTGCTCAAGGAAGACTTTCCCAGCCACCCACTGGAAATAGGTAATCTCTGTTCTACTTTGCCATGGTACCTTGTGCTCTTCTTTTAAAAGCAATTTGCACATTTTAAAATTCCACGTTCATTTATGAGATTTCTTTGAATGCCTGTCTCCTCCACGAGACTGTGAGCCTGTTTACAAACAGGGGCTGCATATGTCTTGGTGAGTGCTCATTCTCAGTATCTTGCATAGTGGCAGGTGCATGGGACAGATTCAGTAAACATTTGTGGAAAGAGATAAACAAATACAAGCTGGATAGAACATGGAGTGAAGTATCTTCTCTACGCTCAATGACATGGCCACATCCCCATGGGAGGGGTATACGGTATAGCACAAAGAGCTGGACTGGAAGTCAGAGCTGGGCTTGAGTTCAAATGTTGATTCTGCTACCAAGTGATATTATTTAGTCTCCCTGAAGTTATCCTCTCAGTGGGTTTAAAACAACTACCCCTATCTTGTAGGATTTGAGAGAGGGTGAAGGGAGATAAAACTTGTGACCGTATTTATATTCTTGCAGTGTTATACAGATGTTTGACGTCAGCATTATTATAAAGTAGGTGCTATGTCCATCCTGAAATGTTCATATCTTAAAGGGATTCCATTGTAATAATTTTATTAAGGATAGCACAACCAAACTATGTACTATGGACCGAATAGTGTCCCCCTCAAATTCATATATTGAAGCCCTAACCCCCAATGTGATGGTGTTTGGAAATGGGAACTTTGAGAGGTAATTAGGTATAGATGAGGTCATGGGGATAGGGCCCCCATAATGGGGGCCTTCTTTATAAGAAGAGGCACCAGAGAGCTTGCATGCTCTCCTTCTGCCTCTTAAGGACATACCAAGAAAGTGGTGGTCTGCAAGGTGGAAAGAAGGTCCTCCCTAGGAACTGAATCAGCAGGACCTCCCAGATCTTGGACCCCCCAGCCTTCTGAACTGTGAGAAACAAACCTGCTGATTAAGTCACCCAGTCTATGATGTTTTTTGTTCTAGCAGCCAGAGGTGTCTAAGACACCACTGCTTATCCCAGTAAAGCCATCTGCACCTCCTCATAGCTGTGGTATGTCAAATGCCAAGACTTTAGGGAGACAATTATATACACAGCTGTATATATGAAGGGAATCTATAGACACTATAATGTAGACCAGAGTAGTGGTTTAAGATTCAGCCAGATGTGAAGGAACAAAAAAGTAGAAGCCCAGATGGGGGGGGGGGGCATTTTTTGCCTGGCCCCAGATTTCCCTAGATGACACCAGCTTTGGTCCTCGGCAGGAAGGACAGTGGCCCATCATTCATTTCTTTAAATCTTCCTTGTCAAGTCTGGCAAGGTCGGACCTCTGATAAGAGTTTCAGTTGGGGTTTTAAGGAGCCAGAGTAAATGACACACAGTCCATGTCTGCTTTCTGCTTACCCAGGAAGCTAATGAGGTATGCAGAAGTGTGTGTGTGTGTGTGTGTGTGTGTGTGTGTGTGAATTTATTTATTAGGGGAGAGGATCCATTGCTTTTACTAGATTCTCAAGGGGTCTATAACCCTCCCCACCCCCACAAAAAAGAATGAAACTACCATAGAAGACAGTCAATGTGCTTTGAAAGTGAAAGCAGTATGTAAGTGCAATATGCTAGTTTTATAGCTCAGATGAATCTGGCCTTTATCCATTTCCATAAGTGGGGGCCGTAGGGGCCAAGGATATTATAATGGAAAAATCCTGTGATAATGGCAGGAATCTACAGGAGCTGTCAACTAAATCCACACTAAACTACAAAAGCTGCCCAGTTGAATGTAGGCTGTAGAAAGACCGCTTGCTTTCCAGATAATGAGACAAAGCCAACACAGGGGGGATGTTTCCAGTAGTCCCTGAGGATGCCACATGCTGTCAGACCTTTCTCTGATCACAATCCTCCACAGTCTTTCATTGTGTGTAGTGGGCTCTATCTGCTAGAAAGCCTTCCCTTCCCTGGGGAGAAATTCATTTCCTATCAATTACAGACACCAGTTGGCCCAAACCCACCCTAGGAATGTGCTCTGTAGTAAGCATTTGAAAGTATCATTGCAAAAAGAAATTATAATTAAAAAATAACTTTACAGTGGACTTAAGCAAAATGAAAAATAACAACAAAACCCAATATTGATCACCCTGAAAGAAATGCAAAAACCTTATGTCCATGATGGCCTTTCCTGGGTTGGGGAGATGAGGCACCTGAAAGGAAATGAGAATCTAAAGGCTACCTTCCCATTTTCATCACATTTTTTTTTCTCATTTTGATTTCTTTTGGAGATGTCCTAATACTTTCATAATACTGGTTTGTATCCCCAGGAAATCCAAGGTAGCACAAGAAAAGGTGTTAAACATCATTAACCATAAGAGAAATGCACTGCAGCATTATTTATAACAGTCAACATATGGAAGCAACCCAAGTGTCCATTGATACACACACACACACACACACACACACACACACACACACAGGAATATTACTCAGCCATAAAAAGGATGAGATCTTGTCATTCACAACATGGATGGACCTAGAGGGTATTAAGCTAAGTGAAATAAGTCAGAGCGAGAAAGAAAAGTATCATATCATTTCATCATATGTGGAATCTTAAAAATGAAGCAAATGACTACCAAAACAAATAAAAAGCAGAATCAGACCTATAAATACAGAGAACTGATGGTTGCCAGAGAGAAGGGGTTGGGGGATGGGCAAAATAGGTGAAGGGGACTGGGTAAGTCATGAGGAACATGGCCAATGGTATTGAGATAGCCTTGTCAGGTGACCAATGGCAGCTACACTCGTGGTGAGCACAGCATAACCCATAGAGTTGTCAGATCACTGTGCTGTACACCTGAAACTAATGTTAGCACTGTGTGTCAACTATATTCAAAGAAACACATTACCAATACATTTTTAAAAAGAGAAACACAAATCCAAAACGAAAGCACTTCATGCCAATCAGGATGGCTATTATAGAACATTGGAAATAAGTGTTGGGAAGGATGCAGAGAAACTGGAACGCTTACGCATTGCTGTTGGGAATGCAAAAGTGAGGGCGCTGCTTTGCAAAACAGTATGGAGAGTCCTCAAAAAAGCTGAACAGAATTACCATACGAGCCAGCAACCCTACTTCTGGTGTGCATTCAAAGGCAGACATTTGTACACCTATGCTCATAATGGCATTACGCACAATAGCCACGGGGCAGAAATACCCAGTGTCCACTGATGGATGGGTGGAAAAATACAGTGTATTATATGCATATCATGGACACTTATTCAGCCTTAAAAAGAAGGAAATTCTGTACCTACTGCAACGTGGATGAATCTTGAGGACATTATGATAAGTGAAAGAGCCAGTCACAAAAGGACAAATACTGTAGGATTCCACTGACGTGAGGAACGTAGAGTCGTTGAGTTCACAGAGACAGAATGTAGGACAGTGAGTGCCAGGGTCTTCAGGGAGGGGGGGATAGGAACTTTAGTGTGTAATGGGGACAGAGTTTCTGTTTGGGAAGATGAGGAATTTCTGGAGATGGATGGTGGTGACGATTGCACAATACGGTGCCTGTACTTGATGTCACCAAACTGTACATTTAAAAATAGTTAAAATGGTAAATTTTGTGTCATGTATATTTTGCCACAATAAAACAGAAAAAAAAGGAAGAAAGAAAAAAGGAGCCAAGGTGGCAAGCAAGACTTACAAGATGTAGGCAATCACCCCGATGGACCAGCAGTCAACAGCTTTGCTGTATGGTTTCTGGGCCAGGACCTCAGGAGCTGTGAAAAGATAAAGGAGAGACACAAGCCTGACAATTTAAATGCCTACAACATAAAACATCTTTAAAATTTTTTTCTTTTCTTTATTGTCTGCCCCTCAGCCTGAACTTTCTGTGACTAAAAACTGAGTAGAGATATAGGACTTATTTTATGTGTTGGCTTATCTAACTAGAAAAAAATCTGTGTGTATGTGTGTGTGTGTGTAATGAGATTAACAAAAAAAATCAATCTATCAATCGGAATAGGTGGCTATTTTATATTAGTGCTATGCTAGGTATTGCAGCTCAGATGAGGCTGAGTCAGAGAAAAGGATATTCCACTTGGAGCCTGGTGGGGTGACCTCACCTAAAATTAATTCAGGGAAGCATTTTTGGCCCCAGGGTAGGGCCCACCTGGGTGCTGTGGCGGTGTGAGCGTGAAGCCTCCTCCTAATGCCTTTATGGAGCTCATGATCCAGTGGAGGTGAGACCTGAGACCTGGTCCCTGGGAAGCCTGCCTTAGGCCTGCTCTCAGCTCACTCTTAAGGTGTTGGGCAAATGACCTGTCAATACTATCGTTTCATTTTCTCATCCGTGAAACAGCAAAAATGCTCCTTGATCCTGATTCCTTGGTTCTAACCCAAGAATGCTCCATCCCGGGAAGGGGGGTGTGTGTCTCAGCTTATTTTGTCTTCTCGTGCTTTTTAATCCTGGCCTTGTGGCTCCAGCCCTGGGCTGGATATCCACCCAAGTATCTGGCAACCAACAGTGGCTGCCATACATTTTGTGCAAAGAGTAGGTAAATACAAGAGAAAACAGTGCATCTTTACAAGCAAAATCCCCCTTTTACCCAAATACACTTGACTAGCATGTCTTTAGCATGGACATTCCAGAAAACTTGAGAGTACACAAAGTAAAACTACCAGGCATGGGCTGTCTGCTGGATTGTGTGTTCTATGGGTTTGGGATGCCTTAACTCACTTACTCACCTGGCTTTGGGGGGGAAGAGCTTAATTAGCATTATTATGAGGACTCCCTAGTCACAGGTGAGGACACAGAGGGATTGACAGATCCAGTAACTTGCATCAAGTGATCCAGCTAGCAAGTGGTCTCTATACCAACTTCCTCTCTGAAGTTTAACCTAAAAGAAGTGCCTGCCGTGGCCTGGGTCTTGTGCCAGGCATTCATAGATGTTTTCTACTGTAACCCTTTTGGCAACCTGCACACTTATCACACTCTGCACCTGATCTAAGGAAAATGAGCCTCAGAGAAGTTCTTTTTCTGACACCACACAGTAGACATGGACCAGTTGGGATTTGAACCGGGTCAGTCTCTTCCTTGTTCCAGTTCCAACCATCGGAATATATTTACTGTGAAGGTGAGTGCTTCTTTAGCTTATAAGAAAAGTCCTTTTGCAGAAAAACCGACGGGGAAATCCTCTCTTATATTCATTAAGGTAAAAGTTCCTAAGCAGGATGAGGGACACACACAAACGTTTGCTGAATGTTTCTGGTTGTGATGGTAAGAAATACAATCCACAGATAACCCCCAAGTCTACTTTTCGATTTTAGCCCCCATTCCTCCACACTTCAAATCAAGCTTTATTTTTTGCTTTTTTATCAAGAGCAAAATAAATTCGCTTGCGTGTCCTTTCTTGACTGTGTTCACCCTCAATGCAATGGCACGAGGAGAAACAGGACTATAAAGTTAGGAAACTCACGTATCGAAGAAGTGGCCCTTGGATAATTGGGAGCTGGCTGCATCAATACGTCCTTTTCCCTGTAACTGCTAAGAGCATATTTCTCAGACACTTCTATTATGGCAACTGACAAAAGGGAGCCGTTTCCCACAGTAAATGTCTTGCTGATTTAGGAGGTAAGCTCTCTCCGAGCTGATGTTCTTCTGGCCTGAGTGGCTGCAAGGGCACAGATGGTGGAGGTGATTGCATCTGCAAGGAGCTTATTTCTGAGTCTCCAGAGCCATCCATGTAGCTTGATGGAAAGTTCAGGAGGCAGGATAAGGCTCACCGGTGACTTCTGACCCAGTGTTGCTTTCCAGCAGGACAGACGGCAGAAATCCTGAGCACAGAGGCAGGACGGCGGGCAGGTGCCCTGGCTTCGATGTCATGATATCTGCTGGGCTCTCTGGAGAGATGGCAAGCCAGCCAGGCCCAGCCGCTGCATGGCACCAGATGTCAAACAGTGGTGCGGGGGCAGCTAGAGTGCAGCACAGGATTTGGGGCACAAGCTCACGTCACACACCAGGTGGGACATGGTGACAGATGTGGGGAAGGAGCCCTGAGAAGGAAAATATTGGCGTCCCCAATGGCTGTTTCCATAGTTTATAAGCAAAGATTGAGCTGATCTCCTGAGCCGTGATTAGTAGAGGGTTAGCCTGCAAGCAGATCTCACCCCTAGGAGGAGCTGAAACTGTGTTCTCTGGAACATTCCATCCTCATGCTCTCCGGCACTGTGGGCGTGCGGAGGGAGGGCTCCTTAACAGAACATCCTTGTCCTCCTTCTCCTCTTCCCCCTTCCCTGCCTTTTAGAAGGAGGGATGTTCTGGCCACCATCCATCATTCAGAAAACAAAAGAATAAAGAATACGGTGTCCCTCTGGAAGTCTGTATACCCCCGGGGACACGCACACTTGGCAACTCACCTTCAGGCTGGCAGGGCCACCCCCATTTGGGAGAGCCGTGCAGGGGCCTACGTGCACTTGAGCAGCGAGTGGCTGATTTTTATGCAGTGTGGAACTGGGATGTTACTTGAGACGTTTAGATTCTTGAAGCCACAGATACCACATATAATTTTTAAAATATGAGATTTTGCATAAATAGCGAAGTTTATCACAGCAAGTATATGTTTTTAAAAAAGGTATTTGGTTCTTTCTTAGATGCTTCTGGTCTCACAACTGACAAAAGGGAGACACTGATGGAAAGGTGCCAGGATCAGAAGCATGGGTTTTAGAGGGGAAAGTTCTAAATGATTAACAGGCAAACATCAAGGTAGCAATCCGGGGGTGGAAGTCTATGTACCTGTGCCAAACATTTCTTGTTAGTTTTCTGGTGTTGTGTCTTATCTAGGTTCTATCAACAACAGCACAGTAAACATTTTTTAACCAGTTGTTGGCAGATGAACCACTTGCCCGCTGGTGAGGTTCTTCACAGCACTTGAAACAAATGGAGAGCGTGAAGTCCTTGGATGTGTAACATAACAATAAAAAAGGGAAAGCAGACTGATCTGGAGAGTCTCACCAAACTAAAATATTTAAAAAACTATACAATGGCAACATACACTAATGGCCTTAATTCCAATTTCACTTTTGATTTGATTCTTGAAACCAAATGTTCTCAGGGCTCCTGGATGGCTCAGTCGGTTGAGTGACCAACTCTTGGTTTTGGCTCAGGTCATGATCTTGGGATCATGAGACTGAACTCTGTGTTGGGCTCAGTGCTCACTGTAGAGTCTGCTTGAGATTTTCTTCCTCTCCTGCTGGCCCTCCCCCTGGCTCACACTCTCTAAATAAATAAATAGATAAAATATTTAATTAAAAAAATCCAAATGTTCTCTGGGACGTTGTTTGAACAAGCCTCCCTATATCCCTTTAGCTACTTTTCATCTCATAGTGATTCTTGGAAAGCGTCAATTCTCAGGCAATAATCAAAACCTTCCTGACAATGTGATATGGCAACCAAATCATGCTGAATCCCTGGGATCTGGGATGTCTTTTTCTCTTGCTCTCCTCTGGGTCCTGCAGTTGGCACCTCTTGTTTGGCCAACCTGTTGAATTCTTCCTGGCTTTTGGCCCCCCTCCTACCCTTTCCTTGATCCTTTCAGCCTGTAGACTGTGCTCTGTGAGAATCCGCCTCTGGCTCTGATCACTTTGAGAACCAGCCACGCTCCCTCGGATTATATCAATCTTATACCATGTAATTCTTGGCAAGAATTCAGCTGTAATCCTAAAAAGTCACAGCATCCAGTTTACAAACTCTCAGACAGTGAATAAGCTTCCAGGCAGAGGAGGCCCAGGGCACAGTCAGCCAGGAGCCTTGCAAAGTGGGAAGGGTTCTCTGAGCCATGCCCACCACACATCCACCGCTCCCCCAACGCTGTCAGATGCTGAAGAACTTCTTCATCAAGGAGAAACAATTTTCCCTTCTGACTGTATCCAGCTCAATGCATGTGTAGTGGGAGGGTGACAATGACTCTCGCCACCCCCACACCTCCTAATAGAGGGAGGCTTTGAACTGAAATAATTGGAACTACTGGCACTCGGAAAAGAGAGCTGTCATTAAAAGGCACCGCAGCTTGTTGGTGATGCTATCAGCCCCCGGGCAGAGCAGGAAAGGGCTTAGTCTCCAGGTCAGCCTAGACAGAAGGAAAGGACTCGAGGCAAGAGGACACATATGTTCCTCCGGTGCATCTCCAGGCACAGTCCCTGGGGACCATCAGTGGCAAGAGACCCATCTAGTGATGCTGAAAGGGACATACGCAAGATAGGCAGTGGTTGAGTGGGAGCAGCTCTACCTAGGTGACATGTGTCGGGTTCCTGGGTCCACTCAGAAAAAAAAAAAATCCTGTAACACATCAGCCTCCTGGACCACCACGCCTCTGCATCTTTTCCCTGCTGCGTGAATCACACTGTCAAATACCAGGCTTCGTGCCACCGGACACCAGCGACATATCTCAGGTCTATATTTTTAGGGCTTAGCACATTCCATTTGGTTAACAAGTGGCTATTCCTAACATGAATTTTAGGGATAAAACAGGCTGAATTAGCTCCAATTCTCTGCGTGTGGCTGACTGTCATTCATACCATTCTCCTTTTAAAACCTTGTTTGCAAAGGGATTTCAGGATTACTACTTTTAGGTCTAATGGGCAGAAAAGATATTCTGTTAAGTGATCTCTCAGAACTTCCTCCCTGGTCCAAGGTTGGGGTTAACAACTCAGTTTTCTTAGCCACCCCTGATGGGAACAGCATCCCTCTGGCCAGTTTAGTTTATTCCAGCAAATGGGAGTTAATATGTAAAGGATGCAGCTTCAGCAGAGCATCCCCGAGCTACTGGAGATATCTGCGGACAGACAGATGTGGTCCTCCTTCTGAGGCTTTTCTCATGCTCTTCAGTGAAACAGTGGTTCAAGATTTAAAATAACTGAATTTACTGCTGTGAGACTCACCGACCCACCGTGATAAATTCCACTTGGTGGGACACATCCTACAACCTGAGCTGTTTTATATTGGTTGAGAGCTAGGGTTCCTGGTAAACTCCAGAGGTTTCAAAAAAAAGGAAAAAAAAAATTTCAGAAACCTTTTGTCTTGTTTTTAAAAACATTTAAATTGCCCATTTTCCTTACTGAAAATGAAGAAAAAGGCATAACCAAGTCTAACTGGACACGGGAAGAGCCGCTGTCTACTGGAGAGACAGGAGGAGATTGAGAAGATCTCACCGGGTCCACCAAGTTCACGTTCAAGGCCGTTTGTCCTCCTCTGTGGAAGTCTGAGTACCACTGCACTCAGCACCTCAGTTGACCACCTCCAGTGCGTGAAGGACAGGGTCACATTAGGAAGAGGGTGGCCTGGGATGGGAAGGAGCAGCCCTCAGTGCCAGAAACGGAAGCCCACAGCCCCGAACCACGGGGGCCTAGGCTGTGTTTCTTGCATTCTTCAATTGTTTACCAGCTTGGGTTCTGTTCCAGGCACTGGGCGTACGGTGTGAAGGAAGCTGACCCGGCCCCATCCACCTGAGTGCTGAGTGTGGACACGAGCCACAGAAGTCATGCCAGCCACAGCTGCCCTCCTAGGGGAGACGGTCAGACCAAGCTAGACAAGATCGTGGCAAGATTTTTAAAACTCTGAAAACACTGCACTTGCTCTAAATAAAACTCAAAAATATCTAGGAAGGGATATATTACCTCCAACAGTCAAACAGCGGGGAAGAAAGGCTGTCGCTAGTCTGTTGTGAGAATATGCCCTTGAGTTGTGCTCTAAGAATAAAGTAATTGGTTTAGAGATGAGGAGTAGGAGAGGTACGGGGGCTTGTTTTCTCATTACACAGGGGGTAAGGATGTGAAATGGTTGCTCGGATGTAGGTGGTTTTAACTTCAAACAACTTTAGTTGTCTGTATTTACGAAGTTTTAAATAGGCCCACTGACTCTTCAGTAAAAGAAATCTGGGATCTGCCACTTACTCCACCTGTGGACTCAGGTGAGTCATTTGATCTTTTTGAGCCTCTAGTTTGTTCATCTGTAAAATGGGCACCTTCACAGAGCCCGACCTTCAGGACTGTAATGAAGCTTAGTGAAAATAATAAACATAATAAAGTTACAGATAGAGCCAATAGTGTATCATGTAAGGACAAAAGGTTGAGAGAACCACAGAAAGAGAGAATGGAGGTTCTATTATTTTGTAGAATTTAGAATTTAGAATAAAGGATGGACAGATCCTTGATTTCATTCGGTACCCTGCCTTCATTCTAGCTTTACCTAATGGAACTGATTCATAAATGGGAGATTTCCTTCCTTTGCATTAGAACCTTCAGAAATCAGAACAGAACGGGGACTACAAGCAATGGAAAGGCACAGCTGAAGATTTGAATCTTTGAGTTCGAGGGCAAACCTCAAACCCCCTATACCAACCTCCCGCCTCGCTGGTCCCTCTGTCCATTGAGTTACTGATCTTTTGTTCACTTATTCGCCAACACACTTCTACAGGCCCCTCTCGGTCCAGGCACGGTTCTAGACACTGCAACCCAAGAACTGGGTTGTCATCATTGCTGACAGCGCCATGGGCATGAGAACTGTCTGTCATAATATTAATGATGCCCACCATGGCCGAGGGGCACTGGCTCACTGTGACCCCTTCATGGCTTTGTATTTATGGAGAGAAGAGCGAGACTGTACTCCTCCTACGTTCTCTCTCCCTGGCCCTCGGCCCTCCCTCACCCCATCCCACCCTCTCCTACCTCCAGGCCAGGGGTATCAAGATTGCCTTTGCCATCACCCTGAGCTCTCTTCAGTCGTGTAATTAGCAGCAAGGGAGCAATGCCCAGCTCCAGCCCAATTCTTCTTTTCACTGGCCTCAATTATAATTCTTTCTTAAAGGGAGATTAGAAAAATTTGCTTCAGAAGTAAATATTAATGTATCGTAATTTTTTTTCTAATTCTTGGGAGTTTGCAAAAGTCCTGCCATTTCCCTTACCTGCAGAACAGAGATGACCAGACCCCAAGATTAACAGCACTCTACATTTCCTCGAATGAGCTTCTGTTTTTGAAAATGGCTTAAAAAAAATTTTTTTTTTAAAGATTTTAAGCAGGGAGCCTACTTCTCCCTCTGCCTATGTCTCTGCCTCTCTGTGTCTCTCTCATGAATAAATAAATCTTTTAAAAAATTGATGAGATTTTAAAAAATCTTTAAAAAAAAAAATGATGAGATTGGGATACCTGGGTGGCTCAGCGGTCAGGCGCCTGCCCTTGGCCCAGGGCATGATCCCGGGATCTGGGATCGAGTCCCGCATCAGGCTCCCTGCGAGGAGCCTGCTTCTCCCTCTACCTATGTCTCTGCTTCTCCCTCTCTCTTTCTCTCTGTGTGTCTCTCATGAATAAATAAATCTTTTAAAAAATTGATGAGACTGTGCACACAGAGAGTGGCACTCTCACCTCCACCCCCTGAGATCTGGCAGGGAATCAGAGAACAGAATTACAGGCTGGGCCCAGGACCAGCGAATCTCAGAGAATTCATTAAATTTCTGTGCCTCAGTTTCCTGTCTCAAAGGGCACCTGCTACTCTGTCCTGAAGTTATGCCTTTGTGGTAAAGAATCTGAGCTCAAGTGAAGAGTTGCCCGTGACACCTCATGGGAAGGAATACGGCTAGGGATTTGTGTCCAGGGCTAGCCACTTGGATCCTAGTCTTCCTGTTTTTGAGGATTTCCACAGGTGGTGAGAAGGAGCAGCTTCCTTGCTGGTGGATGAGTAAACGAGGCCTTCAGTGAAACTGGAATCTGGCCCCAAAGAGTTAAGTGATGGCGCAGGTTGGAGAAGTGACAAGAGGGATTTCTTTTAAACACTGGGAGAGAGGGGATCCCTGGGTGGCTCGGCGGTTTGGCGTCTGCCTTTGGCCTGGGGCACGGTCCTGGGGTCCCGGGATCGAGTCCTGCGTCAGGCTCCCTGCATAGAGCCTGCTTCTCCCTCTGCTTGTGTCTCTGCTTCTCTCTCTCTATCATGAATAAATAAATAAAATCTTAAAAAAAAAACACTGGGAGAGAAATAGGACATATCAACCCAGTAGCTACCTGTTCAGGGATGATAGATAAAATTCTACAGATCAAGGAAAATAAATTTCAGGCATCCCTTTCAGGGGGGAGATTTGGTTTCAGGAAGAACCGATGACAAGGAGTAGGACTGACTGGAGGAGCCAGAAGTCTGTCGGTGGACATTCCAGCAGCAGCAGGGGGATTACATGGGCAAAAGCCCAGATAACGAGGGGCTTTACCATGAGCGTCCTCACAAGCGGTGCTGCTTCCCCGAGGGTTAGAGGACCGCCACGGGGATTGCTGGCAAAGGATACAGCTGCAACACAGATTCATGCTTTGCCTGCCCTCTGCCTTGAGCCCAATGTCATGGGAGCTCCGAGGAGTAGCGTGTTCTTGGGACAGCCCTGTCCTGCCCATATGGGTTCCCTTGTACTTTCTCACGCTGCCCTTAGAATTGCCAGTTACTAAAAACACATCACAAAACAGCAGCTCGCCCTGGCTTTCCTGGAGCCCCTTGAACTCCACCGCAGGCAGGCGAGGTCCCCACAGAAAGCGCCGTGCTGCTGTCTAACCCGGGCTGATGGGGGCTGCTTACCAGGCCTGCGCCACCCAAGCCACAGTGTGGCGGTGCCTGGAGGGGCGAAGCCGGGGAACGGGAAGGCAGTGGAAAAATCGGGGGGCAGCTGGTGGTTTAAAATATGGGGGATTATGAATCTGAAGCGCTACCTACTGTGCTAATGAGGCACCTACAACCCAGCAATTGCACTGGTGGGGATTTACTCCAAAGATACAGATGCAGTGAAAGACCGAGACACCTGCACCCCAATGCTTATAGCAGCAATGTCCACAATAGCCAAACTGTGGAAGGAGCCTCGGTGTCCATGGACAGATGAATGGATAAAGAAGATGTGGTCTGTCTATACAATGGAATATTCCTCAGCCATTAGAAATGACGAATACCCACCATTTGCTTCGACATGGATGGAACTGGAGGGTATGATGCTGAGTGAAATAAGTCAATCGGAGAAGGGCAATCATTATATGGTATCATTCGTTTGGGGAATATAAAAAATAGTGAAAGGGAATAAAGGGGAAAGGAGAGAAAATGAGTGGGAAAGATCAGTGAGGGTGACAGCACATGGGAGACTCCTAACTCTGGGAAACAAACAAGGGGTGGTGGAAGGGGAGATGGGCAGGGGGACGGGGTGACTGGGTGACAGGCACTGAGGAGGGCACTTGATGGGATGAGCACTGGGATGCTCTATGTTGGCAAATTGAACTCCAATTTAAAATAAATAAATAAATAAATAAATAAATAAATAAATAAATAAATAAATAAATAAATAAAATAAAATAAAATAAAATAAAATGTGGGAGAGACCTGGAATTCAGTGGGAAGGAAGAAGCGAAACATTCAGAGCCATTCTGGCCATTCTGGTGTTTGGGGTTTTAATCATTAAAAGAGAGAGAGGGGAAAAAAAAATAAGTTCCAAAGTGCCACAAGGCTTCCTTCTCTTCCTCACCACCCCAGCCCACCTCCACCCAGTGGAACCAGTTTAGAAACTTTGATACTCCATCCTAATATCCTCTCTGCCTCCTAAGGTTCCGGCAGGGAATCAGAGGACAGAATAACAGGCTGGGCCCGGGGCCAGCATATCTCAGAGAATTCGTTACCTTTCTGTGCCTCAGTTTCCTGTCTCGAAGGGCGCCTGCTAGTCTGTCCTTCTGCCATTCAGCAATCGCAGAAGGGTGAAGAGTGTGAAGAGTGAGTTAGGGTGCCTGGGCACGTGGGGGGGTGCTCCTCCAAGGGTTTACTCTCTGCCCATGTGCTGACAGGGAGCTCCTGCCCCCTCAAGGCTAGCGTCCCCACTGAGGGGGGCCCTGTTCTCTCTGACAAACGGGGTCTGGCTGCAGCACTCCGTGTGGCAAAACACTCACTGCTGGTTGTCACCAGCTAGCTGCAGGGAGAGGAAGAAAGAGAAAATTCTTCTCTGGGTCCTCCGCTTACTCATCTGCACCCTGCATGGCCATTTACGAGTTCTAGAAACCCTGTTTTAACACCAACAGCCTAAGAGCATGAGAATGATGTGATATTTTTAGCTAAACACTAAAATGTGAAATTTCAAGTAGCAAATAGAGGCTCCTGGGTGGCTCAGTTGGTGAAGCATCTGCCTTCGGCTCAGGTCATGATCCCAGGGTCCTGGGATCGAGCCCCATGTCAGGCTCCCTGCTCAACGGGGGGGGCGGGGGGGGCTGCTTCTCCCCTTCTTCCTCCCCCTGCTTATGCTCATTCTCTCTGTGTCAAATAAATACATAAAATAAAACAAATAAGGGAGCAAACTAAAAAATCAAGCTCTGTGGGAGAAACAGCCACACAGAAGAGTAGGGATGAAGGGCTAAGAGCAAGGGCCCACGGGGGAAAAGATGAGAGGAATCACCATGACAGGTTGCTGACCAGGACAAAAATGGTTGATAGCAACTTATTCTAGTCTTTTCTTATTCGTTCTGAGTGAAGGTGGGAAAAGTGGCAGTCAAGATCCTCCACACATGGATATTTGTATACTTAGAGGACCGTGAGTCACATGTCTCTAGAAATACAAGATGGCAGACCCAGAAAAAATCATGGAGCTCGGTTAGTCCAGCAGTTATTTTATATCCAAGAAACTGACAACCCAAGAGTTTAATGAAGGGCTCTGGCCTCCCACATCTCTAACCAATGGCAGAGACATGCAGGCGACTCGCATGCAAGTCTCAGTGCTGTGACTGCCACCAACTAGAGGCTGGGTGGCTTGGAGAACAAGTTGGGTCCTTGTCCCAATACCATGCTGGCTGCAACCACCACTTTCCAAGATCTCATCGGAGCCACAGGGCCCAGAGCAAGCTCTAAAGAGGCTGTGGTCTCATGAATTCAGGGCATTCCTCTATCAAAAAAAAAAAAAAATATGCCAAGAATATCGACCAGCCTTTCTTCATTCCATTTACAAGAGAACATGATGAAACTTGTTTCAACTATTTTAGGGAAGTTAAGCCAGAGCTAGACCAAAGATTTGTGCAAGCAGTACTACAAGTAAGTTAGGGAAGGGAACCAGGACTCCTTTCCCACCGAGTTAGGAATATGACAATCAGCCACCACGTACAGAACCATGGTGTGCTTCTGCTCCTAAATGCAGTGGTGGACTGGAGGTAAGTGCGCCTTCCTATTTTTGAGCAACATCCCACCATGAAACAGTGTGGTTGCTGGTGTGCACTCCAGAGGAAGCACTGCACAGCGGTGGATCATCGCTCGGTAGGGCTCGATGAGAAAAGAGTCTTGTTTAGCTCGGAAACAACACAAAGCAATGAAAGTCTCTACCACTCTTCTTGCCCTTTCTAAGGTGAAGTCTGGGACTCTCGAGTCACCCTGCTAGCAAGAGAACACCTGCGCGCCTTCCTCTGACGAGGCACCCCTGTCACTCAATCTACAGATGGTGGTTTGAAGTTCTTTGAAACTGTTTACTTTTCTTTCTGGAATCAGGAGAACCAGACCCACAGAACTGGGGAAATCGCATTAGTGCACAAAGAGCAACATCAAGAAATAAAACAACACGCTGTCCTCTACCAGTCGGAGGAGATTTGTCATCTTTAGTTTGACTAAAATGGGTGCTTTCCATGACTTACTGTTGTCTTTTTTAAGATTTTATTTATTTATTCATGAGAGACACAGAGAGAGGCAGAGACATAGGCAGGGGGAGAAGCAGCTCCCTGCGGGGAGCCTGATGAGGGACTCAATCCCAGGACCCCAGGATCACACCCTGAGCCGAAGGCAGATGCTCAACCACTGAGCCACCCAGGCATCCTCGTGATTTATTGTTTCCATTCAGTGATTCAAAAGAGAGCCCACTTAGATATCTTAATTTACATAGCAGAGCAAGTGACACAAGTAACTTTACTAACTTTCTAAGTTTGGACTTTTGCCTTATTGGTGACACCAAGGGGAACGTTTCACCTGGCTCAATCAAGTGGATTCCAAGTCCAGGTCAATACCATACTGACAGCCACCACGTTACCCCGAGGAGCTAATGACCACCGGATAGCCCCATCATTTCTTCTAAATTATCTCCAGGAACTTGTATATGCAAGTCCCCTCTCCAAGCCAAATGAGTCTGTTCATTTCTTCCACACCTGACTCTGGAACTTTGTTCTCCTGCTTGCCCACATCTGTCACTCTCTTCGTCTTGGCCCAGAATTCTACTCTTCCTTCCAATCACTCCTCCTCCATGAGTTTTCCCCTGTTCGTTCCAGCCCTTGCTGATTCCTCTCTCACCTGCATTTGTGAGGCTGCTTGTGACACCTGTCCAGTGATGGCATACTGCAAACGCGCCACCTTCTATGGGTCTGCATCGCCCCCGGCCGGAGTCCGTTGGAGGGGCCCTAGGTGTGAGAGCCAGTTCTAGGAGCTGCCGGCAGCGATGGGAGATGCTCATGGTCTCCTGCCACCACTGACGTGATGCTCTGCAAGCACCCTGGTTCCTTATAGAGGACATGTAATATCTGACAGCTGCGAAGGGTGAAGGGTGAAGCTCAAGATGCTCGGATCCTTTCACCTTCTCAAGCACCGGGTGCACCGGGATATTTGGGATAAACAGCCCTTTCTTCCTCACTATTTCATCATTAGACAGCTCATTTAAATTGAAGGTATCTTGATGCTGCCAAACTTCACTATTTAGCCGAATAGTCATGTAGACAAGAATAGTGAGAACAAGAACGCGATGGCCTTTACAAACTGAAATCAATACTCCTAGAAGGACCTAGAAGGAGTCTGGACCAAAGCTGAAAGCAGACAGTGGTGCTCTGTGCCTGGCTTGGGCTCCTGGACAGCACGGCCCCCAGAATCAGGAGGGCTGACTGCAGCTGGGCTCTGCTGTGTTCAAACTCAAACTGCCCAGTAGGGATGGGGCTGTGGCTTCTTTGTCCAAGATCCCAAATAGTGTCCCAGTCTCGCTGAGAGATAAGCCAGGAGTGGGGAGCAGGTGGAGGTGGGGGTGTCCAGAGCTAGGGTTGACAGCATGTTGGGGTCCCCTTACAGAGACCCACTTCATCTTCTGCCCACTGGCTGTCGGGATCCCACTGGCTGGGACAGATCCATAATTCAAGGCCCCCAAAGCCAATGGCCAACACCCAGTCTTCATCTTCCTTGACTTAATAGCCACAATGGACACAGGTACTCTCTCCAACCTGAGGTACTTCCGAGGTAACCACAGCACCCTGGTTCTCTTTCTGCCTCACATGCTCCCCCCTCACTGTTCCTTGGCCTCCAGCCTCAGTCCTTCTTCGCCTCCATCTCTCCCTGTCCAACCCCCATAGCCATTTCATCTGGGTTCATGGCTTCAAAATACATCCAGAAGCTGTCAAGACCCCCGGTCCAGTCCATCCTCAAGTCCACACATGGATTCTGTCCTTTTTAATTTGCCTACTTGCTAAATTTGTAGCCCCCAAATCAATACTTGCCATGCTTTTAGGTCACTTGTGGACATGAGCAGAGAGGCTCAAACTGTGTTTCCGAGGCACACGTTCCCAGCTGAGGTCAAACAAGGCCACGCTCTGCCCTCCTGTTTCGACGCTCACACTATAAACAACTGTCATTTTCATGATCTAGTTAGGGTCATGTTTTTCCCATTTCTGTGCATTTTTGTAGATTCATGGTTTAAAACGGCCCCCAAGTGCCGTGATGAAGTGCCTTCTGGTGTTCCTGGCACCAGAGAGCAAAGATGTGCTTATAGAGAAAATATGCAGCTAGATAAGCCTCCTTTAGGGCTAAGTTATGGGGCTGCTGGCCATGAGTTCAACGTTCATGAATCAAGACTGTCCATAAAATAAGGTGCCATGGAACAGAAATACACATAAAACAAGGTCATTTATCGATCAGGAGGTGCAAATGTGGTGACCAGAGGTTCACAAGGAACCTGACCCTGTACCTCCCCTGGGAACGGCAGGTCAGTCTTTACTAGCTCAGCGTAGACAGTGATGTTACAGGACATAATTCCTGCGCATAATGAGAATCAGACCGGCTCTTTCCCCAGAACTCCAGACTCACGTTCCAACTGCCTCCTCGACCTTGCAAATTCAAACCCATCAAAATCTGAACCCCTGATAATATTTTTGCAACCTGCTCTTTCTACTGACTTTTACATCTCAAATAAAATTAAAGGAAACTGCACCCTTTCTGGGGCTTAGGCCAAAAAACCCCCTTAGAATCATCACGGATTTCTCTCTCAATCCCTACTTTTAGTTTTCCAGAAAACCTCCATGACATTACTTTCAAATTTTATCTGACAACTTCTCACCACTTCTACTCTGTCAACCCAGCCCAGACCCCACCATTTTTCCCCTCCTTCCACCCTGGCCCTGCACCCTGGCATCTCTCCTAATCCCCGGCCTGTCTCCTAGAGGAATCCTGGTAAAAGTCAGATCATGCCATGCCTTGCGTCAGAACGTTCCCATGGCTCCCCTACCACCCTGAGTAAGAGCCACCATCTTGACAATGACTTCTAAGTCCTGGCTGCACGTGCCCTGCCTGTTACTTCTCTGCCTTTATCCTCCACTGCTCTCCTCTTTGCTCACATGGCTCCCGTTTCTCCCCCAAATACCCCTGCCTCAGGGCCTTTGCACTATCCTTGGAATGCTCTTCCTCCAAGTAACAACATGGCCAGCATCTTCACTTCTATCAAATCTTGACCTCACTGTCACCCTCATAGTGAGGGCTGCCTTGACTACTATGTTTAAAATCACAACCTCCTACACACACACACACACACACACACACACTCACACACCCCTCTCTTTCCTGCTTTATTTTTCTTCACAGCACTCATCAATCTAAGATACTAAAGAATAGACTTAGCTGTTTGCATACAGTCCGTCTCCCTCTCGCTCAAATGTAAGCCCCTTGATTGAGGGCAGGGATTTTTATCTGCCTTTCTTTTCCTTTCTACTGATGTGTCCCCAGTACCTAGAACAGCAGGTAGGCACTAAATAAATAATCCTTAGGTGATGAATAATGTAGCACTTACCAGATATTATTCAATTTGCCTGTTTGTCCTCTGTCTCTCACAATACTGTGAGCATTTTGAAGTCAGAAACCCTGTCCCTATATATTTATATTCCTAACACCAAGCCACCGAGCTCAGCATGTAACAGGGATCTAATAAATGCATGCTGAATGAACGGAAGAAGGGGAGAGAGAGAAAAATGCTAATTTTCAACAACCTTGGGTTTTTATCAATTTAACAAGTGTCTCTGCAAAGATGAGTGAGAGAATTCCTAAAGATGAATGTAGGAAACACCCGCAGTGCAGTGGGAAAGAGACACTGATACATAGGGACCCTGATGCAATGTAATCAGAGCCATGATGAAGAAATGGTTAGGAAAATGAGTAGGATGACGAGAGAGAGAATGAGGGGCACCTGGGTGGCTCAGCAGTTGAGTGTCTGCCTTCAGCTCAGGTCATGATCCCGGGATCCTGGGATCGAGTCCTGCATCGGGTTCCCCATGGGGAGCCTGCTTCTCCCTCTGCGTATGTCTCTGCCTCTCTCTGTGTGTCTCTCATAAATAAGTAAGTAAGTAAGTAAGTAAGTAAATACATACATACATACATACATACATAAATAAATAAATAAATAAATAAATAAATAAATAAATAAATAAATAAAATCTTTAAAAAGAGAGAGAGCGAGAGAGCGAGAATGGGTGTTGGTAAAGTGGCCAAAGTGGGGGCAACCTGTGAAGTGGACTTTGAGGGCTGAATAGGAGTTTGCATGCAGCCTGGGGAGTGGGGAGGAAACAGGCCAAGCTCTGCTGCTCCCTGCCCAAGATGTAGGTCTACAAGTCATGAGCTCCCCAGCGTGGCCCCTTCCCTGTTCTCAGAGGACTCCCCAGGCATCTCAGTGCTCACAAATGCAAATGCTTGGAGCTGCTACATTCCCACAGAGCTCCTCTTCTCCCTCCTCACCCAAAGAAAATTCCATATCTGGCAATGGAATTACTTGATGGCTCCACTTGCCACTATTTAGGGTGGTCACAGCAAGGGCCACATCTACATGGTGCTCTCGGTTCCGGGACTCGTCAGCGCCTGCACAGAACCAGACCTCCCAGATGACAGCTGCTTAGAAACCCAGAGAAAGTGCCACTTTGCATTTCCTGATTCACCTGGTGGAACAGGTTTCTCTCCTCTGGGCCTTTGACGAGAACTGAGAAGCGCACCTCCTTCATTTTTATTTGCCGCTCGCCTGGCCTGGAATGAACCGGAGAAATCCCATGCGCGCACCGCACACACCCCCACTCCCAGGCACACACATGTGCTCCCATGTGCATCTCACACCACAGCCGTGATGCCAAGTCCCCTCCACCCCACGGGGCCCAGATGGGTCCTGCTGTGTCATTTCCCAGGCCCAGGACAGGGACCGCTCGGGACACCGTCCATCTCATCGGGGCCTGGCCTGCGTGGCCTCTCTGTCCAGCGCACACCAACCGGGGACACCACGCCCGCCTTGGCCACACTGTCATTATCTCCTCCTGAGTCTGTGGCTTCCCTTCACCTTACCCCCCCCTCCCGGGGCCCCCAGCTGGCTCCTCTCTCCTGTCCTATGGGCACCTTCAAAGATGGGACGGCTGCGACCTAACGCCCTGACACCCCTGCCCGCGATGGAAGGACCAAGAAGGCCACTATGCACCAGGCCCCTGGCTCCTCAGGTGGGAGGCCCGCTTCCCGCAGCCTGGCCTGGGAAGGCCGTGTGCTTGGACCTAAAATCAGACAGGAGTGATGCCCGTCAGAGAACATTCCCTCTTCTCTTTCAGGGTGGGCGTCCTGTTCTCATTAGGAAAGGCCATCATGGTTTGTACCACGGGAATCCAGGCCTGGTCTCTTGTTCTGCATCCGCATCCTCGGATATTCCCAGCTCGGACCGACTCCCCAGGCTTTTCCCACTTGGGGCTCTGGCACCAGCCGACGCTCCGCGCCCTTGCGTCCCAGGGCCGCCTGCTTCTCCACAAGCAGGCGAATAGGCCGCCCGCCCTGCTGCGCCCTCAGCCCCATCTCCCCGGCGCCCTGCCACTCTGCTGCCTGCTCCCACTTCTGTTCCTCGTAGCCCTCGCCATGGCCTGAAACGACCCTGCTCTTCACCTGTTTGGCTGTGGTCTGCCACTCCCGAGTAACATGTAAGCTCCTCGAGGGCAGGCGCCCTGCGTCTCGTGCCCTGCCTTCACCCCGGTGCCCAGCACCGCGGCTGGCACGTGGTGGGCACCTTCGTGTATACATTGGCTGCAGGAGTGAACACGTTCGTGTAAACCAAAGTCACGGACCCCTCGCCAACGGCGCCCGTGGCCTTTCTCCGGGTCCCCAGAAGGCAGACGATGACTCTGAGCGTGCAAGTGCTCTTGCCCTTTCTGCATTCCGAATGCTTGGTACAAAGGATCTGGGGCTCTGATTTTAGGAAGGACTTTCATTCTTGGCTTCTCCAGGACAGATCCGGACCGGCTACTTCAAGAGTGACTGTCAAGGTACAAAGCAGCTTCCTCCTATGGATGTTCTCTTTCTAGCAGCTTCTATCTCCATATTTTACATGTTCTGTGTGTGTCTGCACCTCACTGCTATGTCAGTGTCTCGTTGTCTCGCTGTAAATCATTTGAAAACACGGGTATGTATGCAATATTTCTGGCATCAGAACCCGGGAGCTCATCCAAATCAACTCCAGGCCTCCGCGCCCAGGCCCACACTTGAACTAGACAGGATTTCTCCCCAACTATTCAAAGGTTTCAGGGGAAAATGCTTCCCTTCTATCTTGTTCCAATGTCTCTCAGCCTTTTTATTCTCCCCTCGAGGGGAACGAAGGCAGCTGTGATCCCGCGCCAGGCTCGAGCGCTTTAAGACAGACAAAGCGGACACGGACACACACACACTGTGCTTACCAACGTAGCCCGGGGTCCCACAGGCTGTGGACATCACGTCTCCTTTGCCTTCCATTTTTGACAATCCGAAGTCACTGATCATTATTTTGGATTCCTCATCTTGACTGTAGTACAAGAGATTTTCCGGCTGGAGAGAAAATAAGAAGCAAAAAATCAACAAGGGGTGTTTAAAGCGGGGTTAATTGTGGGAGACTCACCAAGCCACATAATCTGGTCACAGTTTTTTTTTTAATTTTTATTTATTTATTCATGATAGAGAGAGAGAGAGAGAGAGAGGCAGAGGGAGAAGAAGACTCCACACCAGGAGCCCAACGCGGGACTCGATCCCGGGACTCCAGGATCACGCCCCAGGATCACGCCCCAGGCAGGCACTAAACCACTGAGCCACCCAGGGATCCCCTAATCTGGTCACAGTTTAAGCACATGCTTAAACTTCAGACAGAGTAAATGCACCAAGGAAAGCAGTGTTCAGTAAGAGCAATGTGGAGGGCCCTACGCAGCACTGGGCACTCAGGTTCTCAAGAAATGTGACTCCCTTTCACTTACCAGTATGTTCTCTGCTTTAAAAAAGTGAACCCTCTATTAGGGTGACCTCGAAATCCTCTCAGATCTGTCAGTGTATTTCTTGGGTTGAAGCAGGGGGGTCTCACAGAAGTGAAATTCCTTCCGCAGGTGGAATTTCTTGTTCCCTTTCTCTGACCCTTGTCAGCAACCTCTCTGTAATCCCAGGCTCCCTCTCCTGGCCCTTGGTAACGTCCCATGTCCTGCCGTTCTGGCAGATGTGTCCCTCGTTCCCTTCTACTGAGCCAGCTGACCCCTGCTCCCCCACCTCCTGGGAAATAGAGGGATATCATCATGGTTGAATCAAATCTGAAGATCCAGCACCGTGTAGGCATGTGTCCTTAAAGATTCTGAGCTCTGTTTGCCTTCCTGGAAAACATGGGTTGCAGTGGTTCTTCATTTGCTTCCCGGAACAGTACATGATGGCGCTCAGAGAGTAGGAATGCTTGACACATGGCAGAGGTCCTGTCTCCCCAGAGCCCTGCAGTCAGGGGCACCTGCATGGCAGCTCCAAAGGGGGGGCCGAGGGAATGCAATCCAGGGGTAGAGTGGGAGACAACGAAGCGTTATTTGCATAGTGTTCTAGGAAAAATTGGGGTGTCACTCTTCACCAAAAGGGGGAGAGAGAGAGAAAGAGAAGCTCAAGGAGACAGAGGGAGATGTCTCAGCCTCGGGACTGGGCCAGTCCTTCCCCAGGCAGAGCCTGAACACAGATGGGCTGCCTCAATTAATGATGTTGTCCCTGAGGAGATAATGTTGAGGAATGACACCTCCCCTCTCCCCGCACTGGGAAAATTCTGAAGATTGACCCAGTGAATAAGCAATCGCTTCTCTCATTTGCATTTAACCTTAGAGGAAATGCAACAGGAAGGACGGGAGCTGGGCAGGCCCCTTCCCCACGCCATTTCCTGTCTGGCTCTTCTCCCATCCCTGAGAGTGAAGCGAGAGCATCTCTGGTCAGCACTGTGTGGTGAGTCTTTGGTTCCCGAGTATTGAATTTGAGGAACTATTCTCTCATCGAGTGACTAGGCCTGTGTCAAGAAGTGGTTCTGGGCCTGGCTGTGCAGCAGAATCCCCTTGGACAGCAGCAAATGTCTGCATGTCTTCTTCAGGAGATTTCAGAAGGGCCAGGGCCTTTGGGTGTTAAAATCCATGGAGGTGGGGGTGGGATTCTGAGGTGCAACCGCTGCTGTGAGGAAATCCTGGGAACTGCTCAAGACACCCTTTGTGAAGAAACCGTAGTCAGGCCACTTTGAGCCCTCTTTTTTTTTATTTTTTATTTTTTTTATAGGAGTTCAATTTGCCAACATATAGCACAACACCCAGTGCTCATCCCGCCAAGTGCCCCCCTCAGTGCCTGTCACCCAATCACCGCAACCCCCTGCCCACCTCCCCTTCCACTATCCCTTGTTCATCTCCCAGAGTTAGGTGTCTCTCATGTTTTGTCACCCTCACTGATATTTTCACTCATTTTCTCTCCTTTCCCTTTATTCCCTTTCACTAAGCCCTCTTCTTGACGGGGCCTCCATCCTGGCCTTCTGTGTCCTTCCTGTCTTGCTGGGCTTGCACAGTCCAGTCTTAGCAAGAGTCCTGCTAAGTCAGGTAGAGAGAATCCCTCACCCTTGATATCTGGCCAAGCTGGTCACATCTCACCTTGGATGTTGTTCAAAAACATTTATTCAGACACTTGGTAAAGACAGTCGGCAGACTTAATTCGGGGGGGCCACTGCAGTGGGGTTCTACAGTAGGAGAGGAAGAGTGGGCTCATGTCCTAATGCAACAAAGACAAGTGGAGACCTATACCCAGGAGCAGGAGGAGGGTCAGTGGATGGGAAATCACTGAGAATATCATGAGTGGGAGGATGGGGGCTACACCGATCTCAGAGGATCCTTTTGAGGGCAGGCCAGGGTGGGCGGATACGGAGGGTGGAAGATAAGGAATCTGTTCAGACCCTCAAGTATGGGTGATGTTCACCGTGACTCAGTGGGATTCTTGCTCAGCCTGGAACACATGGCCAGAGCCAACTGACTAAGGACAGAGCCCACGGAGCCTAGTCAGAAAGAAGACTCAGGAGGGGCCAAACTCAAGTTTGGTCAAGGGAGAGAGTCTGCCAATGTCTAAATTCTTGGCCAGGCTTTTATCAAGAATCCCCCCATCCTTGATATTCTCTCTTGGCAATTTTCCATCCATGCCCCTCATTCTGTTTAATGGCTATAAACCCCCCACAGGTCCTTGAGGAATTTGGCGTTGAACCCAATTCTCTCCTCCATTGTCAACCCTTCCTGCAATAGCCTTAAATAAAGTCTCCTTTATTTTAACAAGTATCAGAATAATTTCTTTTTTTTAACAGAGCTCAAAAGAAAAAAAAAATACTATCCTTCACCCCAAATCATACCCCGAGAAGGAATAACACTTAACATTCACAGTGACATGAATTCCACGGATGAAGCATAAGAGTAGAAGAAAATCAAATGTATGCTTGAGGGTGCTTTCACGGAGTTTGAAGAGAGAAGAAAATGGGCCAGTCAATAATCAAAGTAAGAACAATGCTTAGAGTGGGGATGAAATAATCTAATCAAAAGGTGTGTGTGTGTGTGTGTGTGTGTGTGTGCACGCGCACATGTGCGTAGGTGCATATGTGCTTCATGATAAACAGGAAGGATCTGACCTTGGGGGTGGAGAGGACTTTTAAGTTTCTGATTTTTAATCTTTCTATCCCAAGCAAGGATTGCGAAGCCAGTGGCCTCATGCTCCTCAACAAGGCTGCATCTAGGCAAGAGATTGCCATGGAGACAAATATCCCCCTTACACATTCTTCCTCCAGGGGATACATTTGGGTCATAAAGCCCTCTTTTTGCGGGATGATTACCAAGGAGGGTTAAAGCCACTGGTCATTCACAACTTAGATCATTACTTGTCCGCAAGCATCTTCTGACTTAGTGAAGATATAGCTTTTCCTTGAGGGGAGTGGGGGGAACAGGAAAGTGGGAGAGAAGACAGGTTCCAGGGTAAACTGGAGGGAGGCTCCCAGTTGGCAATAGGAGGGCTCAATCAGGCAGACAGCCTGGCGTAGGTGGAGGGGATCCAGCAAATCTGCCTGGGGTCACAAGAGGCCCAGGATTCACCTGAAAAAACCTTGTTCCTTTGATGACATCTTTGCAAGAAAACGGATGGCTAACTGGGGAGTTGGAAGGTCAATGCCAACCCTTTAATAGTTTATATAACAAGCTTTTAAAACGTCTGAATCAACACTTCCTATTAAGTTAATGTTATACATAAACACACTCCTAATCCAGTGATTCTCAACTGGGGCAATTTGGCACCCCAGGGAGGCGCTTAGCAATGTCTTTGGCTGTGTCAAAACTGCAGGAGTGGTACCGGCATCTAGTGGGTAGAGGTCAGAGATGTTGCTCAATATCCTACAATGCACAGGACAGCCCCCCACCCCCCACAAAGAACATAGGGCTGAGAAGCCCTATCCTGATGTGAGGGGGCAGTACTGGACATTGCCCGTCTCAGTCCCTCATTTTGAAAAAAGGACAACTGGGATGCCTGGGTGGCTCAGTGAAGCATCTGGCTTTGGCTCGGGTCATGATCCCAAGGTCCCGGGATCAAGCCCCATGTAGGGCTCCTGCTCAGCGGGGAGTCTGCTTCTTTCTGCCTTCCTGCCCCTCTCTGCACTCATGCTCTCTCTCTCAAATAAATATAAAATCTTTTAAAGAGAGAAACACAGAGAAAGATAAAAGGGCAACTGATTGTCTCCAGTAGGCCCCTGGGGCAAGAAGACACAAGACCACCTTTCTGGAGGACGGAGGGGGTATATTTGCATGTGAGGGTGCCACGGTATCCCAGATGGTGCCCTAATCTTCAATGAACCTGATCATGTTCTCTATTGCTCTGACCTGGATCATCTAGTTTGTTTTCATTTTCTAAGATGTTTATGAAAATTTAATAACTCAATCCCAATTGCTGCCACGTAGATCAAATTCCTCTGTGACTCTGAAAAGCAGTGACAAGAGATCCCAACGTGGCACTGTTCTTTCCACAACGATAAGCCTGGTAGTCTCACAGTTGCAGAGGCTGGGAGCTGCAAGTGCTTCTCTAAAAGTGCTATGTGGGCATAAAAAGCAGTCTCTCTTGTGCAGCCCATTTGCCTTTTGAAAGGGGAATAAACAGTGCCCCTCTAGGAAATGGTATCTGCGTAGGAATGATTTCTATGAAGTACAAACAACCCAGCCTACCACGTCACACCCCCATGGTCAGTTCCCACACTAACTTGTTCAGAGAGCTGCCTGCCTCCTCTGTTCTGGAAGCAGGGAATCGGCCTTTGGTGAGGGCACTGCTGCCTGGCAGAGAGAGGCTAAGTGGGCTTAGCACTTGAAAGGGCCTCGAGGTTCTGAAGATTAATGCTCACAGCCCATTTTAGCTGTCAAGAAGCCTGCCAGGGGCAAAGGCTGTAAGGACTCCATCAACATTTCCAAATACCCTTGTCCAGCAGTTCTCCAAGAATATTCCCAGGGTAACACCAGCATCACCTGTAAACCCCTTAGAAATGTGAGTTCCTGGGCCCCGCGGCAGACCTACAGATTCCGAACCTCTGGGCTAGGGCCAGCCTGATTGCACAAGTGCTCCAGACAATTCTATGTAGGCTAACATTTGGAAGCTACTACCCCAGCTCCTGGAAAATGCCACTGGGAAGAAGAGGAAAGAACTTCGAGTGAGACCTTATGAAAAGAAAAGCTATATTGTTTATTCACACCCAGTATTTAAAAATGGGCAGATGCTGAAATTCTGTTTTAAAAAATGCTTACGGTGGGCAGCCTGCGTGGCTCAGTGGTTTAGTGCTGCCTTCAGCCCAGGGTGTGGTCCTGGAGACCGGAGATCGAGTCCCACATCGGGCTCCCTGCATGGAGCCTGCTTCTCCCTCTGCCTGTGTCTTTGCCTCTCTCTCTCTGTGTCTCTCATGAATAGACAAATAAAATCTTAAAAAAAATGCTTATGGTTTGTTCTTTACATCGGTTTAGACTTCACATAGTCATGCAGAGCATGGCTCCAGTACGATATAATCCCTGTGTTTATGATGTGAGTGGCAGGTATGTGGGCTGGGGTGAAGCTTCTGCCCTGACTGGTGCAGTGAGCTCTGGGGTCTATACCTGTGGCCACTGTAGCATGAAGCCACATTACAGCCTTGGGTTAACAATGTTGCTTGTTACTGTTCCTCCAACCAGTATGTTCACCACCTGCACTTGGTAGCATATGATTGATATCTACCCTTCGGTATCTATACTGACCAGGAAGGGATGCCAAGCTGCCCAATGAAGGCTCCGATCCGTTAGTGCTATTGGGTGAAGGGTCAGTATGCCAAGTCTTCATCAAGAAAAGATCAGATTATAACCAACAGGACACTGGGGGAAGGCTGCGATTGTAGGGCATTTCTTTCTTTCTGCATAACCTTCCATTTTTCCTCTTCTGTCATGCCTTCTATAGACTTGTTCCATTTCTTTCATGCAGTGTGGTGCTGAAATGGGGTTGGACCTGTGGGAAGGCTGTGTAGAATTGCGCTGGGAGAAGGCTTTTCGTGGCCAATATATCCTGAACAAAACTACCTTTCAGGTAGGCTGAAAGCAATACACAACCTACCTCCCTGTGGCCCTTTGGCTGCACGTGATTATAAAATCTCCCAAATAATGGCTGGCCCTATTGATCTTAATCTTTCTTTGGGTCCCAAAGGCCCTGACAACTAACAGTACACAGATGCCCCCATTCATGCCAGCCATATATCCATCCAGGCAACCTCATCCGTCTTCTGGGGTTGATCCTCTAGGACAGGTGCATTGTGGGTGGGAGAGTGGTAGGAGGATGTTGCTAAGTGACGGCCTTACCTTGAGGTCCCTGTGGACAATGCCCATTCTGTGGAGATAGTAGACAGCATCCAAGACCTGGCGGATCAGAGTGCTGGCATCTTTCTCTGTGTAAAATCCTTTCTCCACTATCCGATCAAATAGCTCTCCACCGGATACACTATTTTTAAAAAAAAGAACAAATAAGAAATTTGAGAGGACCTGTGGAATTGTTCAGGGGAAGCCATCAATAAGAGATTTCAGTCTGACAAAAGAACCAAATTTTATCTCCAAAATAAATTCATTTTCAGATTTAAGTTTTGCCCCATCTTTTCCACAGACACTATGCCAGGGAAGTGTTTCTGTGTCATGATGGTATAATTATCTGGAATGAAATGAAGGGAATAAAAATAAACCAGGACTCATGGACTAGCCAGGCTTGAGAAGTCTCCTCTGGCCTTTGCTTCCATCCCGCTATGACAATGTAAAGTCAGAACAACTTTCCAGAATATTAGCATCATAAGATATAAGGAGATGATGGATAGGATGCTTCTTCTGCATAAGCGAGGTCTGCAAGGTCTTCAAGGTCTTCAAGGTCTGGAGGGGTAGAGAGCATGGGAGGAGCAGCGCTGTGGGCAAAGAATAGCCAACATGATGTTTGGGTTCTTGACCAAGTTCTGCCCCTAACATGGTGGGGGCACGGGCATTCCTTGAATCTCTGGACCCCAGTTTTTTATCTGTAAAATAAGGGGATTAATCTAGTCAACTATAACCAACAGAAGGTAGGGGCACACCCTCTGAGGCATGAGAACCTGAAAGCCAATTGCAATTTACAAAAAAAGAAAGAATGACACCCCATTACACTGTTTTCACTGTTTTTGGTGACAATGTTAAATTTTAATTTGCTTGAATTTCATACTGCACTAGATATTTTCTTGGTATTTATTATATTTATTGCCTAGGTTGGCAAAGGTCAAAAAGCCCTGGTGGACAGGCCCTCTAGCCCCTTTCAGCTCCGATATTTGGTGCTGCTCTGAGTTGAACAAAGTAACAGAGCTGTACAATTCTGCCTAGGAACAATTCAACCCTTAGTCTTCAAATTTGTAGAATTTATACTTCTCGAAGAAAAACAGTGCTTCGTTCAGATAATTAAGCCATCTTGGAAATTAGCTTTGAGGGATATATTAACATTATTCTCTTGCATAAAAAAAAACAATTTCCAAGACCAAAATGAAGACGATTTATTTGAGACACTAAAATCTTAAAGCAGTTTCACAAACAACTTTTACAGCTGTAATAGATATAGTAAAAGACATGCCCTGGCAGTAACACACACACACACAAACACACTCGGGGCTCTGATTCATTTTCTGCAAGTCACAGCAATTAATGTGCAATATCTGATCCATCAAAACCCTCCTTTTAAAAAAAACCAATAAAGAAAACCAATTGTGGCTATAAAACGCCAAGGTGTTTGAGTTTCTCCCATTACCGAGAGTCATTCTAAGCGATGTTGTGCTTGGATAATGTCTTGTTTCCCAAGCAAACTGAACAATCAAGACAAGAAAAGGAAAGACGCTCTGAAGAAATAAGAAGTAATTCAGAGAGTGAAAAGAAATGGAAACATCAAGGAGAAACTACACCTTTTGATGACCAGATTGTCTAAATGGCCCATCCTTATGTACACCAAAATCCCAAGACATCCCCTCTCAGCAGCTCAACATCAAGCTCTCACCAGTCTTCATGTTTCTAGACCCTTCTTGCAATGAGTTTCAGTGGAAGAGCTCTGCAGACCTTGAGGGTGTACTATGGAGCATGCCCTGCTGCCAAGGCTAGGGTGACCCTGCGTGTGCTCACTTCAGCTGAAGTGACCCCCCTTTGCCAGATTCTCTCCCTCCTTCACAACTGATCTTTCCTGCTTCCCATTCTCTCCAAGTCCTCCTTTCTCCTATGTAATATATTAGGTATTAATAGAACATCTGCACTCTGATTGGGCATCAGTGCAGTAAGAATTGAAGCATCAGGGGCTCCTGGGTGGCTCAGTTAAACATCTGCCCTTGGCTCAGGTCATGACCCCCATGGTCCTAGGATCAAGCTCTACGTGAGGTCCCTGCTTGATGGAGAGCCTGCTTCTCCCTTTTGCTCTGTCTGCCACTCCCTCTGCTTGTGCCCTCTCTCTTTCTCTCTCTTTCTCAGTCAAATAAATAAATAAAATCTTAAAAAAAAAAAAGAATTGAAGCAACAGAGTCGAAGTGTAAGACACTGTACCATGTTCTGTCACAGTCTCAATGCTCTGCACATTTATTTCACTTCTGAAATTTCAAATCACACCAAGGCTTTATTCTTCCGAACAGTGTTCAGAAAGTATATGGTTTCCTTAGAAACCAAGGCACAGAGAAGTCTAAAAACTCACCAAAAAAAACCCCCATAATAATACTCATAAAAATGCCTTAAAATTTGCAAATCACCATATATTTTTCAAAAATCTCCTTAAGCATACATTCCAAATGGCTACTGTTACGTACTACATGTTTGTGCTCCCTCCCATACTCATGTTGAAGCCCGAACCCCCAGGGTGATGGCATTTGGAGATGGGACCTTTGCCTCAACCTTTGGTATTTAGGTTGAGATGAGTTCGTGAAAGTGGGGCCCTCTGGCGGGATTAGTGTCCTTATACAAAGAGAAACCATTGAGTCCAGTCCAGTTCTCTCCTCTCCCTCCCCATCTCCTCCATGCCATGTGAGGACACATTGAGGAGAAGCCATCTGTAAGTCAGGAAGAGGCCTTAAAAGGAATCACATCAGTTGGCACCTTGGTTTTGGATATGCCAGATTCCCGAATGGTGAGAAATAAATGTCTGTCATTTAAGCTGCCCCGTTTCTGGTATTCTGTTGTGGCAACCTGAGCTAAGACACCTACTTCTTTTGAAAACCATTTGTGAACAACCAGAATCCTAGAATCACTAATGGGGAAATAAGTTTAGAATCGTGGTGAGGGGTGTATCTCATTTTTAAGCCCGCAGATCAGGAGTTAGGTCGGTTGGTTGGCTGCTGAGCTGACTGACTGGCTGCTTTCTTTAATCAATACCCTTTCTTTTTTTTTTTTCAATACCCTTTCTACAGCAAATTTCCCAAGTGCATGGTTTATAGCTCCACGTTAGAAATGGAGTTCCCCAATGGGAGCACCTCAAGCATCAGAAGGAAGTTAGAAGGGTCAGGGGTCAGGTGATTGGGGAAAAGGAGTAGAATCATCATGACAGATCAACAAATAAAATTAACTAATGGTGGTTATGGGAGAGAGGTTCATTAGGGGAATGTGGACATAGAAAGAAACTGGCTATTGGGACTCCTGGGTGGCTCAGTTGGTTACACATCCGACTCTTGGCTTCAGTTCAGGTTGTGATTTCGCAGTCATGGGCTCAGGACTCAGTGCTCAGCACAGAGTCCACTTCACTTCAGATTTTCTCTTCCTCTGTCCCTTCCCCCACCTCAAATAAATTTTTAAAAATAAAATCTTAAAAAAAGAAAGAAACTGGCTATTAAAAATTAAGGGAGAGGACAGAGATCGTGCAAAAATTCTCTACTCTTCTCATTTGACATTCATTTAGAACAACCTGTCTTTGCATCGACCTTGGGTTTGCTCAGTTTCTTATCTTCTGTGTCTATTACATTTTACTGCTATCACTGCACGTGAATTTTATATCCGCAAATATGAAATGGTTCGATGTCACAATCTCAACCAAATTTCAGTTTATTTGTAAAATTTTAAGTAGTGCAAATATCTTCAAATGAAAAAAATCATTGTCAAGAAACATAATGTTAAAGTTGTTGGATCAAGTTCTGATTTCACCACGGCACACTGCAACATACCCTAGTCAGTGTACCATGCACCCACTGTTAGTACTGGGTACACCGAGCCATTCTTTACACGCACTTGAACTTCTCCATGAGGTTTCCATAGGTGTTATACCGTTGTTTTAAAAGTCACTGTTAATTATAACTTAAAATGTTTTTAAAAATCTTATAACAATATCTACACATTCATTAAAAGACAGCACTTGAGTGGCTGTACCTGGTGGCTCAGTGGTTGAGCATCTGCCTTTGGCTCAGGTCATGATCCTGGGGTCCTGGGATCGAGTCCGGCATCAGGCTCCCTGCATGGAGCCTGCTTCTGCCTCGGCCTATGTCTCTGTCTCTTTCTTTCTCTCTCTCTGTCTTTCATGAATAAATAAATAAAATCTTAAAAAAAAAAAGAGACAGTACTTGTGGCTAATGCTGAAAAGTGGGCTCCAAAAACCTGTTCCTCTAGGAGTTAGGTATAATAAAATATGAAGAAGGCGGCAGGAAACCAGAATATGTCACCCCAAAATATGTCTCCTTGACATAAAATTTATTTTGAGTTCCAAGCAATTAAGAAGCAGTGAATGCAAGAAAAAAAGTCTCCCTCTTTTGTCTAAAGGCAAGAAATGAGTTCTCCTTTTCCTGGAGACAGACTCTATCAGCCCACAGACTGCACCAGAGGAATGTGCAAACAAACCTCCTTCAACTAATCTTTTATCTCTCTAGTCTCCTCACCATTTACTATCACCGGCCCAAACCCCTCTGTGTTGTCAATTCTTCACAAATTTATTGTTTGTGTAAAAGGTATAAAAGCTTCCAGCTCTGATCACTCCCCCAGGTCTTCATTCTCTGGGCAAGGATCCCAAGTAACTGCCAAACTTCATTAACATGTGTCTAGTTTCTTCCCGTTTAATGTGTCTTTGTCAGTTTGACCCTAAGAGCCAGCCAAGGACCCACAGACAGGGGTCAAGGAAGACTTTGTATCTCCCTAAAAAGCCAAGCAGTATAGGGCTGTGCTGTTAATTTTAGAGAGCACTCTGAGAAATATAAACAGTCATGCTGAGATAATAAAAAAAAAAAAAAAAAAAAAGCAATGCTATAGCAAATATGCCTTGAAACTCACAAAGACCATCACCCAACTAGGGGGTGATAATGGAAAAGAGCCAGAGACCCGCCTACGGAGCAAGGTGGCCTCTCTGTGCCCCAGAGCAAGGCTGGTTACACATGTGTTTTCCCAGAACCATCTCCCCCATTCACATTTCATCCTAAGAGGAAGGTCCTCTTGAAATGTGCAAGATGTGAATCAGAGAGGCTACAAGCGAGGCATGTTTCATCCATGAGACCCCAAGGCCCAGATGGCAGAGGTGTGTATTTTTTCAGCCAGCCTGGAGAAAGAAAGGGCCCATCCTCTCAGTCCTTTCCTCAATGAAGTCCCAACTCGGCGGTCCTCGGGATTTCCCTCCTCCCACGCAGGGCAGTCGCCCAGCTCCCCAGCTCCCGGGCCTGTGCTCTTAATCCTCACAGCTTCCCTTGGCTTTGGCACCCACACCCCCTGCTCCCGAGGGGACTGTCTCGCCCGCTCTGGAAGGATTAAGGGTTTATTTCATGCAACCTCTAGCCTCCATGTTTCCTCCCTTGACAAATCCTACTTTAATAATAAAAATATCTTTTTTTCTTAGAATTCAGTTTCACAATATCTTCCTGGCTCAAGCTGTTCAGAAGATTCCAAAACGCAAAGGCATGCCTCTCCACCTCATGGACCAGATAGACCAGTTTAACTTCTGGCGTTCTGGTGTTGGGGGGTGGGGGTGAGGCCGATGAAGGCGCTTTGGAAAATCCCAGAAAGACACCGAGGAGGGTCTCCTGCCCTGCAGGAGAAGATGAGTCTTAGCTGTCTTAAAGGGGACTGATATTTAGTCAAGTAGACAAAAAGTGCGGGGGGTAGGCTGACACCAGTAATTTGAATTGTCATGAAAGGAGTCTTTTGGTGAACTGAATATCCTTAGGGAAGTATAGTCAGTGAAAGAAGTGTTGACTGCATGCCTTTTATAAGCCCAGCACTTGGCAGGCAGCGCTAGCCTGTATTTGGGGAGCTACTAAAGAAGCCCAAGTTGACAATTCAGACTACTAGCAAGCAAGGACTTGCCAAGCCATGACCCCAGCTCAGTATCACAGGACATCGCGGAGGGGAGACATCAGTGAGGAGAGGACGCTGCCTGCAGGACAGTTCCTAACTTCCCTTTTGCCTCCAGAGTCCAGCACAATGCTAACAGAAAGACGATTCCCAAAGGCAGGGGTCACGCTGTCTTCTAACGAAAGTCTGCCATTGCCATCCTGGAGGCCTACTGATTTCAGATTCCCGGTCCTGTAGCCTTCCTGCCACCCTCAGAAGTGCTCACAAGAGCAAACCCATTCCTCCAAATCCACGCTGGCCAGCTCTGCAGTGCACACTAATTTTCCACCCACCCAGGCAGCAACTTCCATTGCATTCCGTGGGGCCTCAGGGATTCCTTGGAATTGTCTTCTCTCCCGGTTTCCAACTACGCCCCTTCGGTTCCCAGCTGGCTGCCCCTCAAGGAGGGCCAGGGAAAGTGTGGTAATAGTCAAAACCATGGATAAGAAACAACTAAGGCATTTTAATTTTGTATGGGAAACTTGCTTGCTGAGTCCCTCATAAAGAAATTCTACTTTTGTATTACTCATGAGAAAAGGGCCAAATGATTTGTTGAGAAATTATTAGCATGTTCAAGTTTTCAAGAGAAAATAACTCATCTGTTCTAAGTCCAAACACCTGCTCACGTTTCAAAAAAAAAAAAGATAATTACAAATTATTTTTAGTTTTTGGTATTCCAAGGGGGCAAAGCATATCTCATTCTTATTGAATCCCCAGTATCTATAACTGTTGTATTCCAGTGGGAAATGCAGAAAAAGAAAAGACATAAATCAACAAATGAAGAAATGTAAACCACTCAGAGAGTCCAAAATGCTGTGCAGAGAACTGAAACAAGCTGCATGGTGTCACCACTTGAGTGGGCTCCAGGATGGGCCCCTCTAGACGACAGGGAAGAGCCAGCCAAGTGTCCATGGAGGGGAAGAGTGTCTGGGTAAGCCAATCCTAAGATCCTCAGGACAGCAAAGGTCTTACAGAATTTGGGGACCAGAAAGAACTTCAGCAGTGAGTGGAATCTGCTGGGCAATGGGTAGAATGGAAGGCCCAGATCACATGGAGCCGCTTGTTACAGATTGAATGTTTGTGAGCTGCCCATTGATTCAAATGTTGAAACCTAATCCCCAATGGGATGGTACTTGGGGGTGGGGTCTGTGGGAGGTAATAGGCCATGAGGGCAGAGCCCACACCAATGGGATTAGTACCCTTATGAGACACCCCAGAGGGCTAGCTTGCCCTATTTTTGCCAGACAAGGATCCAACAAGAAGTTGGCAATCTACAACCTAGAATGGGGCTTTCACTAGCACCTGGCTGTGCTGGCACTCTGATCTGGGACTTCCAGGCTCCAGAGACTGTGAGACATAAATTTCTGTTGTTTACAAGCCACCTGTCTATGGCACTTTGTACTGGCAGCCCAAATGGACTAGGGCATCATGCAAACTAATGTTCCAACTGTGGTGTGTTTATTCTGTTTGGTAAGAAATCATTAGGAGGATTTCAGTTGAGGGACAGGTGAAATCATTTTTTTGTTTTTAATGATCACGCTGGCTGCTCTGTGGAGAATGGGTTGTAGAGGCAAGAGTGGAAGCAGGCAGATCACCGAGGAGTTACTGCAGCCTTCCAGGTGAGAGAGGAGAGTGGCTCAGCCTGGGGAACACTGGAAATCGAGGTGGACACCCGTGGGGTATGTTTTGGAGACACAGTAGGCAAGATTCACTGATGGGGTTGACATGGGCATGCAGGAAGGAGAAGAATCAAGGATGCCTCCTGATTTTTTAATTGAAAAACACCTGGGGGTAGTGCCATTATTTGAAATAGGGATCTTGGTGCAAGAACAGATTTGGAAGGGTAAAAACAGCTGAGGCAGCACTGAACTTCCTATAACAATGGAATGTTCTCTACCTACAATGTCCAATCTGGCAGCCACGAGCTACAGGAGGCTGTTGTGCATTTGAAATATGCTAGCACTTTAATTAATGTAAGCAGCCACATGGCCCTACCACATTGGATAGCTCAGACCTAGAGCCTTGGGTA
Organism: Canis lupus dingo; assembly: GCF_003254725.2. Taxonomy (NCBI): domain Eukaryota; kingdom Metazoa; phylum Chordata; class Mammalia; order Carnivora; family Canidae; genus Canis; species Canis lupus. The sequence continues at coordinate 22,311,958 of NC_064244.1, forward strand.
GGATATGTGAAATCTGAGGTGCCTTTTGGATGAAGATATCAAGCAACAGCCGTGGGTAGAAGTCTGAAGTTCAAGGACAAGATCAGGGCTAATGTTTAAAATTAGCAAGTCATCCACATGGAGGTGGTCCCCAGAGCCAAGAAGCTAGACGTGATTGACCACTGAGAGAGTGCAGCTGAATAAGAGAAAGACGTCTGGGGGTAGCCCGGGTGGCTCAGCGGTTTAGCACCTGCCTTTAGCCCAGGGTGTTATCCTGGAGACCGAGGATCGAGTCCCACGTCAGGCTCCCTGCATGGAGCCTGCTTCTCCCTCTGCCTGGTGTCTCTGCCTGTCTCTCAATCTGGGTCTCTCATGAATAAATAAATATAATCTTAAAAAAAAAGAAAAGAAAGATGCCTGACTCCTGGGAATGCCAATACACAGATAAAGAAGAGCCAGCAGGGATCCCTGGGTGGCGCAGCAGTTTGGCGCCTGCCTTTGGCCCAGGGCGCGATCCTGAAGACCTGGGATCAAATCCCACATCGGGCTTCCGGTGCATGGAGCCTGCTTCTCCCTCTGCCTATGTCTCTGCCTCTCTCTCTTTCTCTCTCTGTGACTATCATAAATAAATAAAAATTAAAAAAAATTAAAATCATCTTCTACCTCCATAAAAAAAAAAAAAAAGAAGAGCCAGCAAAGGACCAGAGGTAGGAAGCAAAAGAGGAGACTGTGGTACCATGGAAATCAAGGAGGGTCTGAGAGGTCAAGCATCATGAGGATAGAGAAACATCCATTGTACTGGGCAAGACGAAGCCCAGAACAGGAGGCAGAGAGCTGGGAGTCACTGACATATGAGACTGCATCTAGACTGTGGGACTGGAGATGTCTGAGGACACAGAGAAGAAATGGGTACCCAGGACTGAGCTCTCTGAGTCTCACTTTTCTCCTCTGTAAAAGGGGTAATTATATTTGCTTTAAGAATTAAAGCAAATGAAGGCAAGGGAAGTCCCTAGGTAGACTCCCGGCATTCCTCACTGTTCTGTGAAAGTCCATGCCTTCTCTCCTCCCACTGAGGACCTTGGGCAGGTGCAAACCACTGACAAGGCATCTGCGAGAGGGCTGCTAGGAACAGAACTGCCCCCAGAGGAAGGTGGCACAGAGTTTTTGGTTCTCTGGACAGGAGAGCCCCTGCATTTCTCTGCTCCCCACAGACATAAAGGGGATTTTGGAAAATATCCATGTCCTTGATTAGGATGGAGATTTGTGAAAATTTCAGCCTTATTACATAATCTCACAGTTTTGTATTGTGACTTCGTCTGCATTAATTAGTTATTTTTTTTATCTTTCTTTCTATAACCTTAATAATGAGGATTTAAGGGGGGTGGTGGTGGTCAGAATGCTATCAACCTAGTATGGCCTATTTCCTGAAATGTTCTACGTTAAACATGCCACAGCCCCACATAGTGACCTTCTGAAAGAACACGCACAGCAAGCGCTTTGTATGAACAAACAATCTTGAACGTTTTAAATACAATTTTGGGAAAAGTTCTGCAAAGAACCATTACACACTGGCTTTCCAGAATTAGTCTCAATTAGAAAGATTTTACTTGGCAACACATTGTTCTGTTATGATTTTTCTAATATTAGAGCAGCTTTGCATTCCTTGAGCAGATAACAACTGGAAGAGGCATGAAATGGCTCTGGAATAGGTCTAGGAATATGGCTTAGTTACAGATAGTCCATAAATTATAACTCCCATGTAGGGAGTTGCCACTGGGCTGTAAGCACGTCTTTGTCTATCTTGGGTAGTGGGTTGTGTTCAAAACTGATAGAGAGCAACCGCATACTTTCATGCATGCTCAGAGATTCAGACTCTGAAGGCAACTGGCTAAGGCTCTAATTTTACAAGCTTAAAAACTGCATTTTTTATTTTTTAATTTTTTTTGGTTGAAATATCTATATAAATTTTTTATTGGTGTTCAATTTGCCAACATATAGAATAACACCCAGTGCTCATTTTAAATTCTTCTCTGTCCAGTTTTAATGAAGTTCATTATACGTATTTATATTAGTTCTAGTGTTTCTTGGCTAAAGGGGGTCTCTTCCAAAAAATCTTCCAGTAGATGTGTGGGAGAGCGTATGTATTTAGGGAACTGGAGAAAGATCTAACACTGCCCTCAAAAGAGCAAAAACAAAATAAAAATGGCCTGCCTACTGTTTAGGCTTGCAAAATGCTCAATGCTTTTGCTGATTAAGTCCGTGAACCTCCCAAGTTTACTTCCTATCAATAGCCCTGACCAAGGGCATGGTCACAGCTGCCCACTGCAGGGTTCCCTGGCTCCAAGCCACCTCTGTACCTGTTGAACCCTCAGATAATTTCTGAATCTGATTCCTGCTCATTGTTGGGGTTGTAGCTTGAATGTCACTACTTCAGAAAAGCCTTTTCTGTTCCCCAGACTAAATTAGGTGCCCCCCCTGCCAGCCAATACATTCTCTTAATGCCTCCATTTCTACACAACACTCACCTGTTAGAGTTAATTATTGGTATATTCATCTGTGTAATGCACTGTCCTCCTACCCTGCCCCGACCTATCCCAGACTGTGAACTCCATGTAGGCAGAGGCAAGGTCAGCCTTTTTGCTGCTTCTACCCAGGGCCTAGCATGGTACCTGCACAGACAAAAAGCTAACAAACTATTTGCTGAATAAAGAAAGATGTTGCACAAGAAATGCATAGTGAGTGGGGTCTGGGTCTTGCTGGGCATGGCATTGTTTAGCAATCATGCACATTGCCAAAGAATGTGCCACAGAGCACCAAACAAAAGAGACCCAAACAGGCTGCAAAACAAAAGCAGGTAAGCCATGGAAATTGTGGTCATTTGTACATCTTGACGGCTAAGTATTTTAAAGCACCCCCTTGTAACTGTACGAATACACATTATATGTCCACTGAAATGTTTTCTTCAATTAATGTGCTCTTTTAGGAGGAAGGTAACAAAACGAAGCAAGTGCCAGACATTCCAGGTAAACCAGCCGCTATACTTGCTCTTTCACTCTGCTCAAACTGCAACGAGTTGAGGATGTAACAAAACCTCCACTCAGGGCTATGTTGCCAGCAGCTCCTAGAACATATTTCTTAGGTGTCCTAGTCCCCATATTGGGCTAAGTAATGCTTGCTGGTGCATTTCTTCTGTTTTTCTTTTTAGCACCCACACATTGACCTTCCCCACTTAGCATAGAGGGGAAATAAGATGCAACATGACATTGAATGTGATCCTTACAACATGTTCAGAGACAACAGGTAACAACCTCTAAAACCATATTATGTTTGTGTCTAACATGAGCCTTCATATAAAAAATTGGCAAAGGTTTCTTCTAAGTTGACAAGGCCCTTAAGAATGCACACCACTGTGGTGGCTGGGTGGCTCAGTGGCTGAGCATCTGCCTTTGGCTCAGGTCATGATCCCAAGGCGTTGGGATCGAGTCTCTGCAAGGAGCCTGCTTCTCCCTCTGCCTATGTCTCTGCCTCTCCCTGTGTGTCTCTCATGAATAAATAAATAAAATCTTAAAAAAAAAAAAAAAAGAATGCATGCCACTAACCTCAAAGAGTGAACGGCAACCTTGTGAAAATTACCATCCTGAAATTTGAGTGATAATTTAGAATTACTGTCTCCTGGAAGCTGTGCACAAAACTTAGGAGCGGCTGTTGGGCAAAGTCTGTTGGTCATGGTATGAGTCACCGATAAGACCCCTAGTTCATACTTTTACAATGAAACGGTCTCTCTGTAAACATAGGTTATTAAATAAGAGTGTAAAAAACCCCTTGAGTGACAATCAATAGAGAAAAAGAAGTCATGGAAATAATCTGAATCCCTATAGCCCAAACTTTGTTTTTTATCAATCACCATTAAGGAACATCAGGCCTTGCCCAACATGTCCATGGGCAACCGGAGTTTGGGGACATGGCACAGTGAAGAGCCCCTCCTGACGGGCTGTGTAAGTAGCTGCTGTCCTAACTGATGGAAGAGTCACTCTGGTCTGCCAATGATCCCCAAACCAGAGGCCTGGAGCAACTCTCAGTGGCTTTTCAGATTCCAAAAAGGAAGCTCTTGCCAAAAATGTTTTTCTTCCCTCCTTGAGTTTTTTGTTTGTTTTTAAAAAGATTTTATTTATTTATTTGAGAGAGTGTGAATCAGCATGCACAAGTTGGGGAATAGACAAGGGAGAGGGAAAAGCAGACTCCCCGTGGGCCTGCTGAGCAGGGAACCTGATGTGGGGCTTGATCCCAGGACTCTGGGATCATGACCTGAGCCAAAGGAGAACTCTGAGCCCTGCCCACCTGGTCCCTCTTCCAACACCAAGCATGTCTCTAGCACCCGAGGCCTTAGCCTCACAGGAGCTTCATGCATCATTCCCCTTCTTTCTTCCTGATGTTCTAAGCACAGAATGGGTCTTCATACTTCAGTTTGACAAGAGGACTTTGACAGAAATATTTCTTACTCAAGATTTTTCTGAAAGACACACTAAGTACGCTTGCTTTTGAACCATTTAAAAAAATATATATATGTTTTTAATAAATAACAACTGGAAAAGTTTAAATATAATGAGCTGTGAGGGGTGAAGAGTGGAGTAGTGCCGGCCAAACTAGACACCAGGATAGTTCCTTAGCTTCTCTTCTTTGTATCTCTGACTGGGGCTGATACGGTTAACTTTGTGTTTCAACTCTATGGGAACACAGGATGCCCTATTCTGTGTGTGTCTGTGAGGGGGGGGTTTGGGGGCAAGATTAACATATGAATAGGTAGACTGGGTAAAGCAGATTGCTCTCCCCAATGTGGGTGGGCCCTATCCAATCAGTTGAAGGCCTGGATAGAACACAAGGGCTGAGGAGGAGGGATCTCCTTCTGCCTGAGTGCTTTAAAGCTGAGACATCTGTTTTTCCTTGCCTTTGCACTTGAGCCAAAACATCAGGTCTTTCTGAGTCTTGAGCTTATTGGTCTTTGGATGAGAACCACATCATCAGCAGTCCTGCATCTCCAGCTTGCTGACTCACCTGGCAGATCTTGGGACTTGTCAGCCTCTCTAAAATTGTAAGCCAGTTTCTTACAATAAACTCTTTATATGTATTTTATATAGGTGTGTGTGTGTGTGTGTGTGTGTGTGTGTATATTCATCAAATATATTTATATTCATATAAAATATATAAAACATCATGTGTACACACACCCTATTGGCTCTGTTTTTCTAGGGAGCCTTAACTAATGCATGACAAGTACAGGGACTTTCAGCTTCCAAGTTTCTGAAGCTTCTAGAACTCCTTGGCTCAACCCCAACCCCAATTAATGGCATCATTTGCGGTATTCAGGAAAATATCTGGCCTCCAAGATGTGGGTTCCTTTGAGGCCATCTGGTTAGGCCCATCGTTCTGCTGATGAGTAAAGGGGGCCCTGGCTACAGTGTGATTCACCCACGGTCACACAGTTCTCAATGGCAGGGCCTCCTGGCTTTGCCTGGTGTTGCCTCCTGTGAAAGGACACTTTTCTCTGCAACCCTAGTCACCACTCTAGAAAAGAAACCAGAGAGCAGAAACAACAATGTAGCAAAAGAAGAGGAGATGAAGAAGACTGGAACAGAAGAGGCAGCAAAGAACACAAAAAGAGGAAGTCATTTCAGGAGCTGTCTATTCAGAAACCATTGTGTCGTGCCCCCCGCCCCCAACACAGACCCCCCTCCCCAAAAAACTTTCTCTATAATGAAATGGGAGTGTACAACATGGGAAATTCATATTTATAAATAATTCATCTACTACTCTAAATCCTCCCACGATTTCTGGCAAGCTCTTCTAAGGTACTTCAGCCTCAAGCAGACAGATCTAAGACTCAGTAAATTGTGTTTTTACTTTTACAGGTAATTGTAGGCACCCAGCCAAATACTAAATGTCCCTTTGATGACAAAAACCCTCCAAGGCCAACTACAGCCTAACATGCTGTCCAAGTGCCAAAGGGGCCCTGGGACATACTTTCAACAAAGTCACTATCCTTAATTCACAGTTTTCTAGAAGAAAGTTCTTATACCACCCTTCCTTATATTTGAAACCCCCCCCCCCCCATATATGGCAATACTTAAAAAACTTACAAAAACCACCTGGGGCAGGGACACTTTCTTCAGTGAGACCGACCACAATGATTTACCTTTCCCATTCTCTTTAGCACATTCTGTTTCTAGTGTTTTAGTTCAGGACGTGTGTTTACATGGACATTTATTTGAAATTAGCCATGAGCTTTGACACTCTGGCTGTTATAAAATAGAGCAGGCTCTGTTTAATGAGTGAGGCCAGAACAGGCATCGTCATGGTCCTGCAAGTGACAGGGTTCTCCACACCAGCGGCCACCAAACCCCCTCACCGAACACAGAGCTGAGGGCCCCAAACACGGAACTCATGTTTCTAGCATTCACCTTTCTTCACTGTCAGAGTCTTTTAAAGTGTGCCCTTCCACTTTATGCATCCTGGGATGGCTATAATTTAAAAACAAAGCAAAACGAAAAAGCAGAAATGACAAATGTCGGTGGGAATGTAGTTAAACTGGAATCCTTCCATATTGCTGGTGGGAGTGTAAAATGGTGCAACCCCTCTGGGGAAAACAGTATGGCAGTTCCTCAAAATTTAAACAGAGACTTACAATAGGACCCAGCAATTTCATTGGTTGGATGCAGTAAACATACAGATGCCTATAAAAACTTGTACATGAAGTTCACAGCAAAATTACTCATAATAGCCAAAAAGTGGAGATAACCCAATGGCCATCAGTTGATGAATGGATTAACAATATGTGGTATATCCATATAATTCATATAAGAATATTATTCAGCCATAAAAAGGAATTCAGTACTGGTACATACTATATAATACTGCAAACATATTGAAAATATTATGCTAAGGGAAAGAAATGAGACATGAGTACACATTGTGTGATTCCATTTATATGAAAAGTCCAGAATAGGCAAATCCATAGAGATGGAAAAAAGATCAGTGGTTGAAGGCTGAAGTGAGGGGAGGGATTGCAGATGGAAGGCTGGGTAACCACTAATGGGTACAGAGTTTATTTTGGGGGTGATAAAAAGTTTCTGGAATTATATAGTGGTGATGTTTCCATAATCTAGTGAATATACTAAAAACCACTGAATTTTATACCTTAAAAGGGTGAATTTATGGTAGTGAATTATATTTTAGCTTAAAAATCCTCTCTTTTGGGTTTCTAGAACTTTTCTTTTATCAACAAGATGACACATGTACAAAGGCTTTATACAAATCCTAGAGAATGCCTTGTTTTCTGCCTTGGCCACTTGACAAATGGAATTTTCTCCCTTTGTCTTTTTACCACTTTATTCCCATCTTTTCCACATCTATTCCTTCTCCTCTTCATGATTCCATCTAAAGGTGGTTTCTCACTGGAGCTACTGTTTCCTATTTTAGAAAGCTGTCTTTGACTGCCTGCTGTCTTGCACACACTAATACTTGAACAGTTCCCTGTCTCTGATAGAAGAGTTCTCTTGAGGAATGCCCTAGAACTTTAATGCACAGAGCCGTCTGTCAGATGTGTTATTCTTAGATGACCTCTGGGAATAACTCACTTAAAGGGAGGGACAGTCATTCTCTCTGGAAAGAGCCTTCTTTACATCTCCCAAGGTCTTACATGATGTGACCTTAAATAACTTGTAAATGGCACCTCACTCATATAAATGTAAGTCTTGTCTTTTTCCTATCAAGAGATCCCCTCAGTTAAGAACTTAATTGCATTAAAACTTCACTGAAGTGACTTGCTTCAAAATATACCAGGAATAATTTTTTTAAAAGGGAGTGTGCTGTTAGAGTGATAAAGAGATTCTAAAGCCAGATGAGGGGTAGGGTTACATAACTTGGTGAAATGTACTGAAAAATCATTGAGTTGTACACTTAAGGTGAGTGGATTTTATGGTATATAAATTATATCTATAAATTATCAAAAAAATAACCCACACCAAAAAATAAACAAACCATGGGGCTGGAAGGGTCAGAAGCGGGTGGAGGTGGACACAATGGATTCAAGGTGGACAATCGTGGAAGATGAGTGGTGGGTAAATGGAGTAGATACTGTTGGGCGGTGCCTAGTACTCTCTTTCAGGCCACTCCAGATGAGGGACTGGTGGCTGAGGAAGGTTCTTGGCTGGGTCCCTCCAAAGGTATTTCCCTTAGTGGAAGAGCACTGCTCGTCTGAGGCTGTGCCTCCCTCTCTGGGCATAGCCCACATACAAAGAGGAGACATGTGTTTCAAGGAAGGAGAGATCCTTTAAGGGCCATGCTCATCCAGATGTCCCAGAGTTGCTGAGGCTTTTGTTGAGACTTTCAGCTCAGCATCTCCCTCTGGCCTGGCCTGCTTCCTTTACTTCCTGCAGAAGCTGATCACGACTGCTCTCCCCAGAAAACCACCTGCACCCAAACCCCTGTGTCAGCCCGAGTCGGTCTCCAGTGAACCTGATTTAAGACTGAGGCTCATTATATATTCTTTCTGTGTTTGCAAGCATTTAAAATTTTTCATAATAAGGAGAAAACAACAACAACAACAACAAAACCACCCCAAAAAACAAACAAACAAAAAACAACCCAAACTAAAATACCACAAACTCTAGGAACAATATATCTGAAGTTTCCCAGACTGTGTAGCCAATACTAAATTAGTCATTCAATAAATTCTACATCAAAACCTAGGCTCATCTTTATCGTCACTTCCTCGGTCTTTGTTAAGTACTGAGATGTATTTACTCATCTGTGTAGATGGGGTGTTGAACTCAGGTCTCCTTTTGCCCTGACTGTCTGCAATCATTTTAAGAGTGTGCGGTCTCTGCCAAGCATGAAGAAAGAAAAACAAGGAATCTGAGAGTAATGAGACTTTCAGAAAGGCAATGAGATGCCAAGTAAGTCTGTACCCACACTTGAATTTAGAGTCCATTTGTTTCCTACATTTAATATAATTGCACTTTCTGCTAGAAAGCCCACAGGCAGAAGAATAATAAGATTTTGGCGATTAAATTATTTAAAGTCACTGATACTATAACATTTTAGGGAACATTCCACATATTCTTTCGGTTACATCAAAAGGATGATCTGGAAAATCCCCTTTCCTTAGGGAGCCCAGGAACCAATTGTCTGAAATTGCCTGGCTTAAAAAAAATCCCAAATCTTATTAGACATCTCTGGTTATCTAACCATCATTAACTCCCATTGGCCCATTTCATGAATGTTAGTACTATACTAACTGTCCTCAACCAAAGAGATATAAATTACTGCTTTGGTTGTGCTAGGTCCAATTCAGTACCCAGCATGATGGAATGTGTTGTTCTATGTGAAAACAGTTCTCTCCAGGGGAGGCACTGCCTTCCAAATTCTTACAAATTGCTACAGAACTGCCTTAGTTTACCTATTTCTACCTGGTTCAGTCTTAGCTCCTCCAGTTGTAAGCCCATCCATGTTCATCCATTTGTCCTGCCCACCTTTCTGATTCCATCTCCTGCCTCTGATTTTGCCTTTCTCCCTTGACGTGGTACTTCCATGAATGAATCTCTTACTTATAACACAAAACCCTCTCCCATTTGTAAATTTCCCCAATAGGCTGTTCTTTGCACATACCTTTCTAAAACCCCAAACCAGTTTCAGGGAATACTGCCCAAGTGGAGAATAGAGGAGAGACCAGGGGATTTCTTGGGCACAGGCAGAGAAGCACACAGTGAGAAATCAGGAAAATGAAACCCCATATGGTGGGATGAAATAGCAAGCAGCACTACTCCTTTACCATGCTATTTTAAAAAATTATTTATATTTATCTTATTTTTATTTTATTTTTACCTTTTGACGCCCTTCACTCATTTCTCCATCTCCCACCCCCTGTCTCTGGCAACCACCAATCTATTCTCTACATCTATGAGCTTGGTTTTTTAAATTAATTATTTTTAGATTCTATATATAAGAGAGATCTATGGTATTTGTCTTTCTCTGATCATGCTAACTATTATATTTTTACAAGTTAGGAAACATTTGACACATTTCAACTCATAACTGTTGCCAATCTTTTACTTTTTGAAAATATCAGTGAGATCAAAATGGCAAAATAGCAGTTTTCTATTATCTTCTTTCAAAGAGCACATATTTTGATAATCACCCACAATGAGGATGCCTTGTGAAAGCCTAACAGTCCAGAGAAGATGTTTCAGTGTACCAGTGGAGCCTAAAAAAATCTGAGATTGGAGTCAATGAAGAGGATAAGAGGAACTGTTTAGCTTTACCTGTGTCATCTTTCTCCCAGTGTGGCATAGATCAGGGCCAAGGGAGACCTTCTTGGTCCACGATTTCTCCCATTTGGGGAAGTGAGAACATATGAGTGAGCATTTGGCTTCCCCAGATCTGCAGGACACCACCAAAGAGACCCACTTCTTTCTCACCCTACCAGAAAACTGTGGTATACTGTATAACTGAAAGACAAGCAGATAATGGCAGACCAGTAGTCAGGTCTCTTTGATAGCCTCCAATGGACATGGATCCCACTAACTGCTTCACTGACTCTATCAGGAAGCCTACCATGAGCCTTCAGATGTCCTACCTGCAGATCTTCCCAACTAGCCCAAAAGCAACCCTAATGTTCTTTACACCTGAACCTCCCACCCTGAGGCCAGCTCCCTTATGCATATTCCGAATGGCAGCAAGAGTGAGCCTTTGCAGATGGCTAATAAGCACATGAAAAAAAAACTGGGCCAGCTCCATGAGACTGGGATAGAAGACACAGACTTGAGCATTTTCACCACTGCCTGTGGGAAAACAAGAAAACGAGAGGCTGTCGCACCTGGTATGACTTTGCAGAAATGATAGAAGACATATAATCTTAAGAATTTCTTCCCAAGGAAGAGCAGAAAGTGTGGAGGAAAACTATCCACAGAAAAGGTCTAAGAAAGCCTCAGAATCCCTAGCAGAGCTAATGGAAGGTATTTCTCTCTTGAAGCTAGTTAGTAAAGACTGGGCAAGGTGACTTCATTTTAAAGACAGCATAGCAAGACTTCAAGGAATATGAAATATCAAGGAAACATGACACCACCACAAGAACACAATAATTTTCAACAACTTACCCCAAAGAAACGAAGATCTATGATTTGCCCAATGAAGAATTCAAAATAGTTGTTTTAAGGAAGCTCAGTGAACTCATAAGAAAACATAGAAGGATGATTCAGCAAATTAGAAGAACAATACACAAACAAAATGAAAAGTTTAACAGAGAGACAGAAATCATAAAAAAGAAACAAACAAATTTGTACTGGAGACAAGGAATACAATGAATGAAATTTTACAATGCAATACAAAGTATCAACAGCAGACTGGATCAAGCAGAAGAAAGAATCTGGGAAGTAGATGACAGGTCATTTAAAATGATCCAGTCAGAGGAGAACAAAGCAAAAAAAAGGAATGAAAAATAGTGAAGAAAGCCTCTGTGAACTACTAAACATCATTATGAGAAACAACATATATGTATTATCAGAGTGCCACAAAAAGAAGAGAGGGAGAAAGGGACAGAAAGTTTATTTGAAGAAACGATGGTAGAGACCTTCCCAGATCTAGAGAGGCATTTGGACATTCAAGTTCATGAAGCTTATGAGTTTTCCAAAAATTTCAACCCAAAATGATATCCTCCAAGACACATTACAATAAAACTAAAACCAGAATTTTAAAAGCAGCAAACTAAAAGAGGAAAAAATTCTTCTCGTAGAAGCAAACTCCTATATGACTATCAGGGCATTTCTCAGCAGAGACCTCACAGGCCAGGAGAGAATGGAATGATAGATTCAAAGTGGTGAAAGAAAAAACAGCCACCCAAGAACACTTTACCTGGCAAAGTCATCCTTCTTAAATGAATGTGAGATAAACACTTTCCCAAACAAACAAAAATTGAGGAAGTTAATTACCATTTAGAGTTACCTTGCAAGAAATGCTTAAAGGTAGATTTCAAGCTGATATGAAAGGATGCTAATTTTACCATGAAAATATAAAACACGATGACAAAGGCAAATATATAGTCAAATTCAGAGTACTCTAATACTGTAATGTGCTAGGATGTTAAGCAACTCTAGTATAAACTTATAGTATAAACTTAAAGGATAAAAGTATTTAAAAAACATAGCTATGATAATTTGTCAGTGGAAATACAATATAGAAAAGAGGTAAATTGTGACATCAAAAAACATGATCTGTTTAGGGAGGGGACAAAAGGGTAGAGTTTTTGTGTGCAATTGGAATTAAGTAATTATTAGCTCAAAATAGATCATTAACTCTTTAAGATGTTTTCTGTAAGCTTTATGGTAACCACAAAGCAAAAAAACTACAGTTGATACACAAAATATAAAAAGAAAGGGATCAAAGTATATCACTATGAAAAATCAATTCATAAAGGAAGGCTGTAAGAGAGGAAGCCGGGAATACAGGAACTGCTAGCAAGAAAATAATACAATGGCATTAGTAAGTCCTTACCTATCAATAATTACTTTAAATATAAATTAATTAAATTCTCCAATCAAAAGGCATGGAGTAATTAAGTGTATAAGAAACAAGACCCAACTATATGCTGCCTACAAAAAGCCCACCTCAGTTTAAAGGACATATATAGGCTCAAAATAAAAGAATGGAATAAGATATTCCATACAAATGGAAAACAAAAGAGAGCAGGGGTAACCACACTTTCAGACAAAACTGATTTTAAGTAAAAAACTGTAACAAGAGACATAAAAAGTTATAATATATTAATAAGTGGGTCAAATCATCATGAAAATATAACACTTGTAAACATATATGCACCCTACATTGGAACATTAACTTATTTGAAGGGAGAAATAAACAATAATACACTAATAGTAGAGGACTTTAATATTCCACTTTTAATAAGGATTGATCATCAGAAAATCAATACAGAAATATTAAACTTAAACTATACTTTAGACCAAATGGACCTAACAGACATATACAGACATTCCATCCAACAGTAGCAGAATACGTATTTTTCTCAAGTACACATGAAATATTCTCCAGGATAGATCACATATTAGGTATTCACAAGTATTAGCAGACTTAAACCATTCCAAGTGTCTTTTCCAATTACAATGGTGTGAAATTAGAAAAACAGAAGGAAAACTAGAATACTCACAAATTACTAGATATTAAATGAAGCACTCCTGAATAACTAATAGGTCAAAATAAAAGCCAAAACAGAAATTTAAAAAATTTTGAAACAAGTGGAAATGGAAATATATACCAAAAATTATGGAACACAGTAAAAGCAGTTCTAAAGGGAAGTTTTAGAAATATGGAGATAAATGGTTATATTAAGAAAAAGAAAGAACAACACAGAAAACAACAGGTGTTGGCGAGGATGTGGAGAAAGGGGAACCCTCTTACACTGTTGCTGGGAATGCTAACTGGTGCAGCCGCTCTGGAAAACAGCATGGGGTTCCTCAAAAAGTTAAAAATAGAACTATCCTGTGATCCAGCAATTGCACTACTAGGTAGTGCATCAAAAGGACACAAAAATACTGGGATGCCTGGGTGGCTCAGTGGTTGAGCGTCTGCCTTTGGCTTAGGGCGTGATCCTAGTCCCAGGATCGAGCCCCACGTCGGGCTTCCTGCATGGAGCCTGCTTCTCCCTCTGTCCGTGTCTCTGCCTCTCTCTCTGGGTCTCTCATGAGCAAATAAATAAAATCTTTAAAAAATATATTGATTCAAAGGGACACATGCACTCCAATGTTTACAGCAGCATTATCAACAATAGCCAAATTATGGAAAGAGCCCAATTGTCAACTGACTGATGAAAAGATAAAGAATATATATATATATATATATATATATATATATATATATATAATGAAATCTTGCCATTTTCTTTTCTTTTGTATATATATATTTTTTATTGGAGTTCAATTTGCCAACATATACTATAACGCCCAGTGCTGGGCAGCCCGGGTGGCTCAGCGCTTTAGCACTGCCTTCAGCCAAGGGTGTGATCCTGGAGACCTGTGATCAAATCTCACATCAGGCTCCCTGCATGGAGCCTGCTTCTCTCTCTGTCTGTGTCTCTGGCTCTCTCACTCTCTCTCTCTGTATTCTCATGAATAAATAAATAAAATCTTAAAAAAAGAAACACCCAGTGCTCATCCCGTCAAGTGTCCCCGTCAGTGCCTGACACCCAGTCGTCCGATCCCCCCACCCACCTCCCCTTCCACTACTCCTTGTTCGTTTTCCAGAGTTAGGAGTCTTTCATGTTTTGTCACCCTCTCTAATTTTTCCCACTCATTTTCTCTCCTTTCCCCTTGAATACCTTTCACTATTTTTTATATTCCCCGTATGAGTGAAACCATATGATTGTTCTTCTCTGACTGACTTACTTCACTCAGCATCATACTCTCCAGTTCCATCCACGTTGAAGCAAATGGTAGGTATTTGTCATTTCTGATGGCTGAGTAATATTCCATTGTATATATACCACATCTTCTTTATCCATTCATCTTTCGATGGACACCGAGGCTTCTTTCACAGCTTGGCTATTGTGGACATTGCTGCTATAAACATTGGGGTGCAGGTGTCTCGGCTTTTCACTGCATCTGTATCTTTGGGGTAAATCCCCAGCAGTGCAATTGCTGGGTCATAGGGTAGCTCTATTTTTAACTCTTTGAGGAACCTCCACATAGTTTTTCAGAGTGGCTGTACTAGTTCACATTCCCACCAACAGTACAAGACGCTTCCCCTTTCTCCACATCCTCACCCAGCATTTGTAATTTCCTGTCTTGTTAATTTTCACCATTTTCAAAGATGTGGATAGAGCTAGAGAGTATAGTGGTAAGCAAAATAAGTCAGAGAAAGACAAATACCATGTGATTTCACTAATATGTAGAATTTAAGCAACAAAACAGATGAAAATGGGGTAAAAAAGACAGGCAAACCATAATACAGACTCTTAACTATAGAGAACAAACTGAGGATTGCTGGGTGGGGTTGGAGGGTGGGGATTGGTCTAGATGGGTGATGGGCATGAAGAAGGGCACTTGCAAAGAGCACTGGATGTTTTATGTAAGTGATGGATCACAAAATTCCATTATTGAAACTAATATTACTATATGTTAACTAACTGGAATTTAAATAAAAACTTAAAAAATAGGGCAGCCCAGGTGGCTCAGAAGTTTAGCACCACCTTCAGCCCAGAGCCTGATCCTGGAGACCTGGGATTGAGTCTCACGTCAGGCTCCCTGCATGGAGCCTGCTTCTCCCTCTGCCTGTCTCTCATGAATAAAAATAAAAATAAAATAAAAGTGGGAAAAAAAAAGAAAAAAAGAAAGATCTTAAATAAACAATAATTTTACACTTCAAGGAACAAGGAAAAAAACTGCCAAATTAAGAGAAGGAAGGAAAATGATGGTAACAGAAATAACTGAAATAGAGATCAGGAAAACAAAAGATTAATGAAAACATGGGCTATTTTTTGAAAAGATAACCAAAATTGATAAGCCTTTAACTCACTAACTATAAAAAATGAAAAAAATCAAATAAAGCCATAAATAAAAAAAAGGAGACATTACCACTGTTACCACAGGATCATAAGAGACTACTATGAGTGGTTATATACCAACAAATTGGATGACTTAAAAGAAACAGATAAATTCTTTGAAACATACAACCTACCAAGACTAGTTTAAGAAGAAATAGAAAATCAAAAAAAAGAAAAAAAAAAGAAGAAGAAGAAGAAATAGAAAATCTGAACAGACAACAAGGAGAGTAAATTGTGATTAAAAACATCCCAGCAAAGAGAAGCTCATAGCAGATGATTTCCCTGGTGAATTCTACCAAACATTTAAAGAAGAATTAGTGTCAACCTTCTCAAACTCTTCCAAAATAAATGACAAGGATAGGGCACTACCAAGCTCAGATTATGTGGTCAGCCTTACTTTGATACCAAAACCAGAAAAGAACACAACAAGAAAACTACAGGCCCACCTGATGAACATAGAAGCAAAAATCCTCAACAAAATACTAGCAAATTCAACAGCATATTAAAAAGAACACATGCCATGATCAAGTCGAACTTATCCATGGTACATGAGGATAGTCCAACATACACCAATCAATGTAACACACCACATTAACACAACGGTAGATAAAAATCATTCTATCTTCTTCTTGGAGAAAAACCACTTGGCAATTTCAGCATCTTTTCATGGAAACAAATTTCACCTTGCAACAAATTGTGAATAGGAGGAATACACCTGAACATAATAAAAGTCATATTTGACAAGCCTACAGAAATCATATACTTAATAGTGAAATATTGGAAGCTTCTCCTTTAAGATGAGGATTGAGACAAAGGTGCCCACTCCCACCACTAGCATTCAACCTAGTACTGGCAGTCCTAGCAAGAGCAATTAGGCAAGAAAAAGAAATACAAGGCATTTGAATAGGTAAGGAAGAAGTAAAATTGTCTCTGTTTGCTTGATAATACGATCTTATGTAAAGAAAACCCTAAAGACCTCACAAAAAACCTATTACAACTAATAAAAGAATGCAGTTGAGTCACAGGATATAAAAATCAACATAACAAAAGTCTGTTGTATTTCTTACACTAACAATGAGCTATCTAAAAGGAAATTAAGAAAATATTCTCATTTAAAATAATATCCAAAAATGAAATAAAATACTTAGAAATATACTTAACCAGGGAGGCAAAGATCTGTGCACTAAACTATAAGACACTGATAAAAGAAATTGAAGATGACACAAATAACTGGAAAGATATCCCATGTTCATGAATCAAAAGAATTAATGTTTTTAAAATGTCTATGCTACCTAAAATAATTGAATAGATTCAATACAATTCCCATCAAAATTCCAACTGAGTTTTTCATAGAAATAGAAAAAAAAATCTTAAAACTCTTATGAAACCACAAAAGACTCCATATAACCAAAGTAATCCTGGGAAGGAAAAAAAAAAAAAAAGCTGGAGGCATCACAATTCCTGACTTTGAACCATTCTGCAAAGTTACAGTAATCCAAATGGTATGGTACTGGCATAAAAATGGACACATTGACCAATGCAATGGAACAGCCTTGAGAGACCAGAAATAAGCCTATGAATATATATGGTCAACTGACATTTGACAAGAGAGCCAAGAATGCTCAATGGGAAAATGACAGTCTTTCGAATAGTGGTGCTGGGAAAACTGGATATTCAAAACAAAAGAATGAAACTGGACCTTTACCTTACACCACTCACAAAACTTCACTGGATATGGATTAAAGACTTAAATAAAAGACCTGAAATCACAAAACTCTAGAAGAAAATCAGGGCAAAAACTTTGAGACACTGGTTCCAGCAATGAATTTTTGGATAGGACATCAAAAGCACAGGTGACAAAAGCAAAAATAAACAAGGGGAACATCAGACTAAAATGCTTCTTCACAGCAATGGAAATAATACGATGAAAAGGCATCCTACAAAGGGGAAGAAATCTGCAAACTGTGTATCTGCAATATCCAAAATATGTAAGGAGCTCATACAACTCAACAGCAAAAAAACTGCAAATAATCCAATCAATATGTGGTCAGGGCACCTGAACAAACCTTTTTTCCAAAGTAGACACACAAATGGCTAATAAGTACATTAAAAGATGTTCAACATCACTAATCATCAAGGAAATGAAAGTCAAAACCACACTAGGTATCACTCAATATCTTTTAGAATGGCTGTCATCAAAACAATAAGAGATAACAAGTATTGGTGAGGTCATGAGGGAAGGGAACCCAGGAATACTGCTGTTGCAAATTAAATTGGCACAGCCACTACCGAAAATAGTATGGAGGGTTCCTCAAAAAATTAAAAGTAAAAATACCCTGTGATCCAGGAATTCCATTTCGGGACATATATCTGAAGGAAATGAAATTGCTTTCTCCAAGTGATAATGGCACCCCCGTGTCCATTGCAGCATTATTCACAATAGCCAAGACATGGAAACAACCTAAGTGTCCATGGAGAGATAGGTGGATGAAGAAAATGTGAAATAGATATAGATAGATAGAAGATAGATAGATAGATAGATAGATAGATAGATATAATGGGATATTATATATTCATAATATATATACACATATAATGGGATATTACATATTTATAATATTATATATATATATAATGGGATATTATTCAGTTACAAAGAAGAAGGAAATCCTGCCATTTGTGACATAGTGAATCCTCCTTGAAGGCATAAAGCTAAGTGAAATAAGACAGAGAAAGGCAAGTCAAGTACTGTATGTTCTCACACGTGTAAACTAAAAAAGCCAAACTCGCAGAAATGAGAGTGGAATGGTGGTTTTCAGGTGCTGAGGTGTGAGGGAAAACAGACAAATGTTGGTCAAAGGGGGCAAATTTCCAGCGGAAAGATGAATAAGGGGGATGTAATGTACAGTGTGGTGATTACAGTTAATAATATTGTATTATACACTTGAAAGTGTCTAGGAGAGTAAATCTTAAATGTTCTCACCACACACAAGGAGAAATAATTATGTGAGCTGAGGGATGTGTTAACTAATGCTATTATAATCACTTCACAATTTATTCAGGTATCAAGTTACACCGTATACCTTAAATTTATACAATATCATATATCCACTATATGGCAATAACACTGGGGGAAAGGCATTTGTACAAATGTACAAATTTCAGTTGCTTCTCACAAGGCAAGCTATTCCTGGTGTTGTTTTAAGGATAAAGTAGCAGGGTTATGGAAAAGATAAATGATTCGGCTGGTTAGTAGCTGAGCTGAAATGAACATAAAGTCAGAGAGTACCACAAATTTGGAGGGCTTCCAAATTTCTGATTGTGAATAATACATGATTGTTATCAACAATATGGAAGGCACACAAAACATACAAAACTTTAAAATATCACCCAAAACTACCCCCAGGGGCAGCCACAATTAATACTTTGTCTTTAACCTCTCAATCTGTTATCTAAGTTATATGGAGACCAAATTACATCAATATATAACTTTGTATTGAGCTTTTCAAGTAATATGATATAACAAATGTTTCTTGACCTTAATAAAGATACTTCACAAAATAATTTCTGAGGTTTTCACAAAATGTGATTAAAAATAATTGAACAATATAGTCCTTGGGGATTTTGGTTATTATAAATAATGAGAACAACTTGGTCTAAGCGCCTTTGTTTATATTTTGGATGATGCCTTTGGGGTCCATTGCTAGGAAGAACTATAGCCCACTGACAAGATAATAGGAGGAAAGAAAGTGCTCATTTTCACTCATACCAACAGTCTCTTATAGAATGTCTGGCGTCTTGCCAAAAGAGGTTAAAAATTTTTCCCATTCTGTAGGTCACACACATACGCTGCTGTAATTTGCATGTCTTTAATTACTGGTGAGTTGCAACATTTTACATGTTTATTCACCACATCTTATGCATCTATGTGACTATATCCTTTATTTACTCATTTCACCAGGTCAAGCATCTTTTTTTTGTTTTTATTTATTTATTCATGAGAGACACTGGGTCAGGCATCTTATGGTAGAAATTAGTATGGGCTCATAGTATGGTAAGGATATGAATCCTAGAGTCTATCAACTTTTGAAATATTTTTCACAGTTTAGTATTTTAATGTTATCCCTCCTCCATGCTTTGTCACTTATAGTTGCTGTCAATTTTATTAGGACATTAAATCTGTCCACATATTCTTTATTTCTTTTTTAAAGATTTTATTTATTTGAGAGAGAGAGCATGAGAAAACATGAACAGGAGGAGGGACAGAGGGAGAGGGAGAAGCAGATTACCCATTGAGCAAGAAGCCTGATGCAGGACTTGATCCCAGGACTCTGGGATCATGACCTGAGCTGAAGGCAGACAGTTAACCAACTGAGCCCCCCAGGCACCCCTATTCTTCATTTCTTTCATTGAAGAAAGGTCTTCTCTCTTTCAAAAATCTTGTAACTCCTTCTTCCCAGAGATTTTGTGATTTGGTTTGCTATTTTATGTTATTTAATCCACCTAGAGTTTGTTTTGATGTGTGATCTTAGTCTTGTGTAATATAACTGGCACATGAGGTCAATAAATCTCAATTGCTGTTATTTTTTGTTGACTTTGGATACTATAACTCTCATTCTTAGAGTATTTCTTATTAATTTGTGCTCATCTTGCAGTTCATGTTCCCTAAAAGTGAGTAGAAAGCTATAGAATCTAGGATGTGGTAAAAGTGACAATTATGAAAAATTTTGAATATACTATACTCAATACTCAGTACCTATATAAATCAACATTCACAAGATAAAGTGCTGATGGTAGCAGTATTATCTATCATCATAGATATTAGTGGAGTGGCCAAATCATGGAGAGAAGGCCTTGGGACTTTATTCTGCTAGCAGGAAAGACAGTGTTCTAAGCACAGAAATCTCATGTATAGGGTTATGCTCTAGAATGAGCATTCCAGAGCTGAGATGAGCTGAGGGGAAAAAATAACCAAGGTGCAGGAGTCGTCAAATGGCTTGGCAACAGGCCAGAAAGATGAGTGAAGTTGCCCAAAAGGAGCAACAGTACTAGGGGTAGGGAAAGGGGAGGGGTCGGGGGGTGGGGGTGACTGGGTGATGGGCACTGAGAGTGGCACTTGATGGGATGAGCACTGGGTGTTATTCTATATGTTAGCAAATTGAACACCAATAAAAAATAAATTTATAAAAAAAAAGGAGCAACAGTGATGCGAAGGGAGGAAAGAATTTAAGATTGCCAGGGAAAAGGATTGTCAGAACTCGATGGTTAATTGGCTGTTGGCAGGACGGAAGGATGGGGTGGGGAGAAGTTTAGAGAGCGAGTGGGGTGTGTGTCTAGCAGCCTTTGTACCAATAAGAGGACACTGTAAGCTCGTGTAATTAGTGAGCAGGAGATACAAAGAGTCACATGGATGACTTAGATAAGGCTAATAAACATTTAAAATGCTCAAACTCACAATTGAGAAAACACAGGTTTAAGCTTTGTGAGGGTCCTCCTGTGATTAGGCTAGGCCAGTGCATGTCCTCCTCAAAGCTGCATCTCCCGGACTTGTTCAGGGTTGCTCACTCCTCTCTTGGGGTGGTAAGCCAGAATGAGTCAAACCTTCGGCCACGGTCCCCACTGCAGGGGCAAAGGTCCTCCATGGCATTAAAAATGAACCAACATACAGAGAGAATATGAAAGAAGAGACACTGAGAGTGGCCAGGAGAGAGAATGAATGAACATGAGAGAATCAGCACTGGCTAAAGGAGCTCCATTCTGGGGCTTGCTTCTGCTTGGGGTTGCTCTCGCTTGCAACCAAAGGAGTCTTTTTTGTAAGACTGATTATTCATTCATTCATTCATTCATTCATTCATTCATTCATTTAGAGAGTGAGTAGGGGAAGGGGCAGATGGAGAGGGAGAGAGAGACTCCCAAGCAGACTCCATGCTGAACCCATGAGATCATGACCTCAGCTGAAATCAAGAGTCAGATGCTTAACCTACTGAGCCACTCAGGCGCCCCAACCAAAGGAATCTTAACTAAAAACAAATGTCATGCTGGCTTCTGGCCTGGACAACCAGGTAGACGATGGGGGCATTCATCTAGCGAAGCAATACAGGTGGAAGGAAATGTACTGGAAGGGAACAGAAAGTTTGAAATTAGAGCATGTGGATATATCCAAGTAGATGCATACAGCTTGTGCTTATACATAGGCATATATCCTTGGCTTTCTTGTTATTCATTTGTCACAGTCTTTGAGTTTTGTACTGAAGTGTTTTTTCAAAATTGTAAACTACAAATCCTTATTTAAGAGAACTCCCAGAAAACTTTAAATGATAGAAGTTGCTTTGTTTCTAAAATTGAATTGTTTAAAGAAATTTTTAAAAAATTGTCAGTATTACTTTGACAAGAGTTTGGCAGTTAAATGAATAAAACTCTCCAGTCTAGCGCAAGGTTTATCCCTTCAACAGTGAGAGACCTGGGTCTTGTGGGTTGAGGCCACTCGCAGCACATGCACTTCTTGCATGCTCCCTGGGGACACAAAGGGGAGGGCAGTGGGGTGTGTGTGTGAAAGAGTGAAGGGTGGGACTGGGGCTCTCACTCAGAAGAGAAGGTGAGGGAGTGGGGGAGAGGAGAAAAGAGAAAGCATGGCTTGTCTTCTGTCATTGAGGAAGACACTTGTGGGGTGCTTGGGGCAAAGCAGACTCCACAGAAGTTTTGGCTTCTGGCACCATGATCGAAATCTCTGGATGAAAAAAGGGCAACATTTCAGGACTTGCTGCAGACCTGGCTGTCCTCCACAGTAGCTCCCCCTGGTAGCACAGCCTTCCAGCCAGTGCCAAATCTAAACAAAAGGATCCCACAGCATTCACCAGCTCAAAGATTCTTTAAAATTCCTCAAGATGCTTACAGTGGAATTTCAATCAAAATCAGCTTATCCTTCTTTTCCCCTTGCAATCTGAGCAACTGCCAGCCATCTATCAACCCTATAGCAGTTGGAGTCTGCTGGTCAAGAGTACAAGGGGTGCAGCTTTTTTTAAAACAGATTTTTTAGAGCAGTTTTAGGGTCACAGAAAAATTGAGAGGACAGTACGGAGATTTCCATATATCCCTTGCCACCACACATGGAGAGTATTATTGTCAACATCTCTCACCAGAGTGCTACGTTTGTCACACCTGATGAACCTACACTGACACATTATTGTCATTCACAGTCCACAGTTTCCATTATGGTCACTCTTGGGGTTGTACAGCCTATGGGTTTGGATAAATGTCTAATGACATGGATCTACCATTTTAGTAGCATACAAAGTAGTTTCACTGCCCTAAAAATCCTCCCCGCGCTCCACGGATTCATCCCTCCCTTCTCAGTAACCCCTGGCAACCACTGTTTCTTTTATTATCCTCATAGTTTTGCTTTTTTTCCAGAATGTCATATAGTTGGAATCATACAGTATGCAGCCTTTTCAGATTGGCTTCTTCCACTTTACTAATATGCACTTAACTTTCTTCCATGTCTTTGCATGTAAGTACAGTTTCCTCATGTTTTTCTGTTTCTTTAAAAATAAATAAATAAAAATAAAAAACACCGGTTGACTCTGCTACCCTGTAACTCTACTGGGATTAGAACTTGCTAGGCTGGGGATCCCTGGGTGGCGCAGCCGTTTAGCGCCTGCCTTTGGCCCAGGGCATGATCCTGGAGACCCGGGATCGAATCCCACGTCGGGCTCCCGGTGCCTGGAGCCTGCTTCTCCCTCTGCCTGTGTCTCTGCCTCTCTCTCTCTCTCTCTCTCTCTCTCTCTGTATGACTATCACAAATAAAATTTAAAAAAAAAAAGAACTTGCTAGGCTGTGGGCCCCACATCTTAGACTGCTGCTCCTGGCTCCCAGGTCAGAGCAGGTCAACCGACATGGACTTTGGTGACCTGAATCAAAGGGCTCCCTGAGAGTCCTAATTGCAGGACTACAATTTAACTCAATTCTGATGCTGTCTACCTGGAGATACCGTCAGATCCCACAGGTTAAGGCCTCCATCCTATAAGACTGTCCCCTCCCTACTTTAGATGCCAATCTCAAGTCCAGATTGTCACTGTGCTTCTGACCCACTGGCTATAAGGCAGAGAGTTCCACGACCTCCTCCTCTGGTTTGATTAATTTGCTAGAGTGGCTCACAGAAGTCAGAGAAACATTTTCCTTACTAGATCACTTGTTTATTATAAAAGGATAGGACTCAGAAATGGCCAGATGGAAGAGATGTGTAGGACAAGGTGTAGGGGAAAGGGCGCAGAACTTCTGTGCTCTTGGAGCATGCCACTCTCCCTAAATCTCCCTGTGTTCGCCAATCTGGAAGCTCCCTGAGCCTCATCCTTGTGGGGTTTTTTGGAAGCTTCGCTACACAGGCATGATTGATTAAATCCTTGGCCATCGGTGACTGAAAGTCTCCAGCCCTCCTCCCTTCCCAGAAGGTCTGGCGGGTATAACCTGCCAAGTTACAAAGCTCTAATCACCTGGTTGGTTCCCCCAGAGCTTTCCAGAAGTTGCCTCATTAACATAACAAAGACAACTTTGTGGTTGCTCTTGTCACTTAGAAAATTCCAATGGTTTTAGGAGCTCTGTGCCAGGAACAGGAAAAAGCCAAATGTCTATTTGCTGTCTCCTGTGATAAATTATAGTATTATAAGTTCCTTCTAGGGAGACACGCTACTGCCAGTTTATCACGTGGATGCTGCATTGCAGGGTAGTGCTACGATTCCAGGTGCTGGAGTTTCAATCCTCACTCCTCTACTTCTAGTTCCCTGAATTTGGATAAGATACCTTCCACTCCAGAACTCACAGAGGTAAAATGGGCATAAAAACTGTACTTATAAGGAGAAAAAATGAGTGGGAAATATCAGAAAGGGAGACAGAACATGAGAGACTCCTAACTCTGGGAAACGAACTAGGGGTGGTGGAAGGGGAGGTGGGCGGGGGGTGGGGGTGACTGGGTGGCGGGCACTGAGGGGGGCACTTGACAGGATGAGCACTGGGTGTTATTCTGTATGTTGGCAAATTGAACACCAATAAAAAATAAATTTATAAAAAACCCTTTACTTATCTCACAGGACCATTAGGATGAAGATACTGTATGAAAAACAGACACAGAGTAAGCCCTCTATACATACTTGCCATTATTATTTTATTATTATTATTATTATTATTATTATTATTTATTTTAAGATGCTTCAAGCTAGACAAATGGTTGAGATCGAATCTCCATCACACAGATGGGGTCTAGTAAACTTGCACTGATTTAGCAAATGTTTACTGGATTCATGTTTTGTGACAGCCATTCTCTTAGGAGTGGGGAAGAACATGCCCAAACACTCCAATCCATCGAAAGGAACTACTTTTTATTCCCAACCCTATTCCAGAGAGCAGGTTGGAAAGGATGCAGGAAAGAAAGAAAGAGAAAGCATATGTACTATAAAAAAAAATAAATAAAATTAAGGAACAGAATGAAGCTAAGGTGGGGCGGGGGAGAAGTGAGCATGCAAAGCCATGATGTTCTCCGTACTTGGTGGAACCAGGTCACAATGTGGCTTTAAGATTTTCCTACAGCTAAGTGCAAGAGGCTTGTGTCCATAATTTCACACAAATCAATCGTGTGTAGGAAGCACAAGGGATGAGGATCTGAATGGAGGCCACTGCAGAAAGCTTAACCACACACAGTCTTGGCAAGGCTCAAGATTTCATCTTCTGGCCTTTGAACCTCTTGCCTTTCAAAAACTTTAAAATAATTCGGAAGCTGGGGCACCCGGGTGGCTCAGCCAGTTAAGCGTCCAACTCTTGATTTTGGCTCAGGTCATGATCTCAGGGTCATGAGATCCAGCCCCGTGTTGGACTCCGTGTTGAACATGGAGCCTGCTTAAGATTCTCTCACTCTCCCTCTCCTTCTCTCTCTCCCCCATGCGTATGTGAGCGCTCTCTCTCTCAAAAAAAAAAAAATAATAAAATAATTTAGAAATTGAGCACATGTACAATGAGTGCATTTATAAGAGATACATATGGTTTTGAAAGTCACAATAAAATGAATGTCTGTTTTGAATTTATTGGCTAGAGAAACAAGTTCAATTCAGGAACCATGAAACCATTTGAGCCATATGGCTCAAGAAATACTACCATATATGATCATTACAAACAAACTGGACGGGTGTGTGTGCAGAACATAGGGAAATGTACGGAGTAAAGAGACACTGGTTGGCGTTGTAATTGTGATGTCTCTAAGACACTACCTTGTGTAATAATTCTTCTGTGGCTGTATACAGGGTTCCCAACACGGTGAGGATTTTGGAAATGGGTCCATGTCCTGATTATTGCCAAATCTGATGGAAACCCACTCAATCAACGAAGCAGCTGTTTGCCATGAAGTGTTCTAAGCCTTTCTTCCCATCTGTGTGGTCACCGGAGCCAGAAACCCGGGAGACCATCCATGACTCTCCACCCATCATTAATTCAGGTTTCAATTTCTGCTTATTTATGCTCTAGACATACTTCTCATCTCTCCTCTCGTCTTCATCTCCTCTCCTACTAAGGAAGGTGGCTTCTTCTCCTCCCTCAGCTCTTAGAATAATATTCGAGCTGCACTCCCTCTTTCTGGGCTATCCTTCTCAAAGTTGCCCTCCATACATTTATGGAGCAAAAGCTAAGAAATGGAGGCAAATGAACCCTATTTAGCAACTTGTTGCTGGTACATAAAAATAGAAAGAGAAACTGCCACAATGCTCCAAACTAGAGGCACAGGGTCTCACATGAAGATTCAAAGCAGGAGAGGGACATCATAGTGATATTTTAGGTAATTACTATCTACCAGGCACTGTGCTTAACATTTTATATGCACCATCTTATTTAACCATCACAAAATGCTTCATCTTTGGGGTACGTACTTTTATTGTCTCCATTGAGCAGATGAGGAAACAGAGACTGAGAGGGGTCAGTATTTGCCAGGCAGCAGTGGTGGAGTGGAGATTGGAAATGAGGTCCACTGTGGCACCAATGCCAATGCCTGTCAATCACATGACACAGATGATCCTGCCACCACCACTAGCTTGCACCACTGCTCCTCATTGCTGTTGGTGACTCTTGACCCCAGATCGCTTCCCCTCATGTATCAATGGTTTGAGCTCCCTGCTCATGGTCACACTCTTCAAGACCATTACTACTTAGTCATTTCAATATGCATGGAGATCACACTGCCCATGCATGGGACCCTCAGGTCTTGAACGGAGGTCCTCTCAGATCATCCAAGGATTTAGTCCTCCACCCAACCTCATCATCCATTCATGCTCGAAATCATAACTGAGACCTTGCTTGTCATCACCAATAACTGCAACCCTTCCATAATCTTAATATCAAGCATGTCTCCTCCTTTCTGAACTCTACCTTCAATCTTTCCAGCCCATTCCATCTCATACCAGGACTCCAATAATCCTTCAACCCATGGGGGCCTCTCATCCGTCTTTTCTACCCACCATCTTTTCACTGTCCTTAGCCAAATTCAGGTTCTCTCTTGCTCCCTTAACCAGATTAAATTTCACAGCCAGTCATTAAAATCACCCCTCCCATATGCCCTTGGTCCTCTCTCTAGCTTATTTATTTGGCAAAGCCATGACCCTGGTTGCAGCTAACCCTTTGCCTACTCCGTGCCTGCACCTGTGCAGCTGAACACAGAGGCAGAAAGACACACAAGCCTGCCAGCTGGTCCACTTTAGATTCCTGACCATGCTGACCTTTGACAATGCCTGGCAGTCATAGTCTATTTCCCCAGGCCATTTACTGTCTGACTCCTCCCCACAGATGACCATTTTGCAACTTTCCCCCTTCTCCAGTCTCTCTTGCTCAAGACTCTCAGCAGAAGACCTGGTTTCCTCCTTCCCTAGGAAAATCAGAGAAGAATTTCCACAGACTCTCACCACCTAAATAAAGCATCTGACCGAGTTACTCTGTCTTCTTCCTCTTTCACAGGCAACTACATCTGTCCTAATGCCAGTCCTTCTGGTCCTGCACCAGACCTCATCCCCTCTCCACATGCAAGGACCCATCTGAACGATTCTTACTTCCCTCCATGGTACCAACCTTCTCCTCTCTCTGCTGGATCACTGTCATCAAAACACGAACATACTGTATTTTTCCCCATTAAAACACACACACACAGAAACCTCCTAACTTGATCTCACTTCCCCCACCCTTGCTACTCCCCTATTTCTCTATTCTCCTTGGCAGTGAAGAAGCTCAAACACCCGTTCTATGCTCACATTTAAATCTTCTACCTACAATTCTCTCTTCACCTCCAATCAGGCTTTTGTTCTAACACTTCACTGAAAAGACTCTCATCAGGGTTTCCAAAGCAGTGGTCAAGGCTCAGTCCTAACTTAATTGACGCCCAGCAGCATCGGACATCAGTGGCCATGGCTATCCTTTGGAAACACTTCGTGACTCACCTTCCAAGGGATGGCTCTCATTTCCTGCCCACCTCACCAGTCATTCCTTTCCACTTTACTTTCTGACTCTTCGTCTTCTCCCAGCCTCTTCATGTTGGGGATCCCCAGTCTTTGTCTTCCTCTCTATCTATCCTCATACCTTGGTGAACTCATCCTGGGTCACAGATGAAAATTCAAATGGCAATGCCAATGACTCCCTACTTTCTATCTACAGCCCAGACCTCAAGCATAAATGCACAGAATTGCCTATTCAAACTGTCCACTTGGATAGGTCTCAGGCATATCAGACTCAGCATTTCTAAGAGTGAACTCTTGACCTTTCCCTCAGATCTGCTCTAACTCTCATCTACCCCATCTCAGTTGATGGCAAGTCCATCCTTCCAATGTCTCAGGACAGAAATCCTGGTGTCACTCTTGAGTCCATTTTCCATGTCCACATCCAACCTGCCAGAGAATATTGACCCTCAAAACATCCAGTTCCTACTATATCTGCTTATCTCCCTTGCAACCATCCTGGTCTGAACCATCTTAAGTAGATCACTATAGCAGCCCTGTGATGGTCTGTGTCCACCATTGCCCCTACAGTCCATTCTCAACATAGCAGAACAACCAGAGTGATTTTTTTTTTAAAGATTTCATTGAGAGAGAGAGAGAGAGAGAGAGAGAGAGAAGGGCAGAGGGAGAGGGGAGAAAGAATTCCAAGCAACCTCCATGCTGATTGCGGAGCCCAATGCAGGGCTTGACAGGGCGCTTGATCTCAAGACTCTGAGATCACGATGTGAGCTGAAACCAAGAGTCTAATGCTTAACCAACTGTGTCACCCAGGTGCCCCTGGAGTGATTCTTTTAAAAGGAAAAAGGGGCAGCCCGGGTGGCTCAGCGGTTTAGCGTCACCTTCAGCCCAGGACATGATTCTGGAGTCCTGGGATCAAGTCCCATGTCGAGTTCCCAGCATGGAGCCTGCTTCTCCCTCTGCCTGTGTCTCTCTGCCTCTCTCTCTCTCTCTCTCTCTCTCTGTGCCTCTCATGAATAAATAAAATCTTTAAAAAAAAAAGTAAAAAGAAACACATCACAATTTACCTCTGCTAAAAATCTTCCAGTAGCCCTGCATTCTCCTCAGAGTCAACCCAAAGTCCTAAAGTCCACATAAGGCTACACAGTCCTATAGTAGTAAGCCTCCTATTGCAGCTGGAGCCTTGTGTCTGTCTCTCATCCCCTCACCTCGCTCTGTCCCAACCACATTAGCCTCTCTGCAGTTCCCTGGCCATACTAGGCATATTCCTGCCTCAGGTCTTCCTCTACTCTTCCCTCTCCCTGCAATGCTCTTTCCCCCAATACCCACTATGTTAACCCCTCAGCTCCTGAAGTCTTTGCTCAGGTGTCACCTGCTCAATGAGGTTTATACCTGACCACCCATATCCTCCTGGAACCCTGATTAATTTTCTCTAGAATACTCAGCACCTTCCCCCATAGTAAAGACTATACTTAATTATTGGTTCTGTCCATCTACAGAGGCAGAGACTTTGTCTGTTTTGAAACTATAACCATCCCTGGCACTCACTGCATACACAATTCACAAGATTTGTTGAATGAAGGGTGCTTGAGTGGCAAAGCTGGTTTCGTGTCAGGCTCTCAGTTTTGGCTCAGGTCATGATCTCAGGGTCGTGAGGTAGAGCCTTGCATCGGGCTCTGTGCTTAGCAGGGGAGTCTGCTGGAGATGCTCTCTTTCTCTCTCCCTCTGTTCCTTCCCCCACTCTCTCTCTCTTTCTCTCTCTCTCTCAAAATAAATAAATCTTAAAAAAAAAGATTTATTGAATGAAAAACACACACAGAACTGCCCTGTCCCATGTTCCAAAGCCCCATTATGCTGGGAATCCTACTATCCCAACCACACTGACATGAAAGCATAAAGGATGGAATCAATCAAAATACTGAACTTTAGGGGCAGCTGGGTGGTTAAGCGTCTGCCTTTGGCTCAGGTTGTGATCCCGGAGTCCTGGGATCAAGTCCTACATCAGGCCCCCTGCAGGGATCCTGCTTCTCCCTCTGCCTATGTCTCTGTCTCTCTCTGTGTTTCCTAGGAATAAATAAATAAAATCTTTTTAAAAAATACCAAACTTTAGTAAGGAAATAAGAATTATTTCAGTTATTTTTTAGTTTTTTCACGTGTTGGAGTATCTTTTAAATTTTTTCCCCTTGTTAGAGAATTTGGAGAAGTTACTTCTTTTCTGAAGAGCTACTGTAAATTATCATCTCCAGGACTAACTACAATTTCTTCTAGACTTTTCTGTAAGCAGGCACCTGACTAAAGAGGACATGGACACATATACCAAAAGCCAAACAACAGTGGCGACCTCTATGGAATCATTGACTTTGGCAACCAAGGCAGCTCTGTGGCATGGGTCACTGAGGGGAATGAGGTGAGGTTAAAAAGGCAGGTAGAGAAACCAGGCTGCCTCATCTCGGCAGCCATCAAGAGCACAAAGATAGCATCTCCTTTAAAGGGACTGTGCAAGCAAAGTCTCCGGCTTGGTCTCGTTACCATACCAACAATGCAGTACTGGAGCACTTCTTCCAAGAGACTGTAACTCTTAGCCTACAGTTCTTAAAATGTGGGCCACGTCAAGCCACTTATCACTGCTCTGATGCCAATTCACAATCACACACTATCTCAGCCCTGCAGAGGCCATTACCATCAGACAGGAGCCCTGCTAATGGACTAAAATTGTAATGCATTTCAAATGCTTGCACCGTCATAGCCAGTGCTGCCCCAGGATCTCTACAAGCAGCCAACTGGAATCACAAAGCAGAAGGGCTGTCCCTGCAAGATGTTAGCACAAAATGGTTGCTAGAAAAACATGCAGTATTTCCTTAGGTCTTTAATTTTAAAAACTGCCACCACATTTATTAAGAAATGCAATGCCGTGACCCTATCAGCCCTCCAATGCGCGATGCAAGTCTGGAAATGTAGTTCAGTCCTATGGAGGCAGCATCTCTGCATCACTCACAGGGAGGCATTTGAGCACATTTTCCAGGCTAAATGGCCACCACGATCTACTTAGAAATATGCTACATTTGAAAAAGTCTGTGGCTCTTAGATTTATCTTATGATATATAGAGAGCAATGCACTAGAATCTGACCTTGAGTATAATCGAAGATTTTTTTTAAAGTCTAATTTCTTGGGGCACCTGGGTGGCTCAGTCGGGTGAGCATCTGCCTTCAGCTCAGGTCATGATCCCAGGGTTCTGGGATGGAGCCCCACATCGGGCTCTCTGCTCCACAGGGAGTCTGCTTCTCCCTCTCCCTCTGCCCCTCCCCTTGCTCGTGCTCTCTGTCTCTCTCTCTGTCAAGTAAATAAAATCTTTGAAAAAAAAAAAATGAAAGGCCTAATTTCTTTAATGCTGGTAGTTTCCAGGGGTCACCACCTGTATAGAAGAGCACCCAAAGACACCCTCTGTCTGTAACATAGACCCCTAAATTATTTATCATCTGGACACAGTGTATACAATCACAGTAAAAACGTCAAAAGGCAAATTGCTTAGGAATTCATATGCTGTCAGTAAAAATGCTACTTGAAGCAAGACGTTAAGAAATATTGTGAACAGGCACAGACCCATGATTACTTAACCCCGGATCACAAATACATCCTGGCTTGATGTTTTTGAGACATGACCTCTCTATTATTTCTGTACTTGAAAAGGATTGTTTAATGTCTGCGGAAGGCTTTAAGTTGTAGCCTACTGTAATCAAAATGAGCCTGATTTTCGCTTCCCTCACTTAGGTAATGAGTTTTCACAAGGCAGCAAAGCCTTAGCTGCCAGTTCTTCAGTCCCACCACCCACAAGGCCCACGCACGCTGCCAGGCGCCTGGGCAGAGCAGCTGGCAGATGGCAAGGGTGGCTCTGCCTGTGGTCACGGTCTCAGCTGCTAGAGGCATGGGTTTAATGTGATGGGCCTGGGTGCACAGCTCAGAAGAAATCTGGCTCCATGGAACATCTACCCAGATGCACAAAGGAGTGCAAAGAACTAGAGAGAGAGAAAGAGAGAGAAAGAGAGAGAGAGAGAGAGAGAGAGAGAGAGAGAGAGAGAGAGAGAGAGACTGCCCACAAGCGAGGAAGCAGGGCTATTCTGGTGGAAACAAAAGTGGGAACCCAAAGCCCTGCCCTGTATTTGAAAACCACAGTTGTTGCAGGTACAGCTTGGGAACTGGGAGACAGGACCACAAACCTAAGTTGTATCACTTTGACAAGTCACTTCTTTGTCCAGCTCTCTGCTCCTCAACCAGCACAGAGTGGGTGTGAGGACTTAATAAATAACCAGTGCTCAGCACGGTTTGCTCTATGAACTAAATGGTTTGCTCTAATTCTAAAATTACTAACAGTAACATGTTCTGATTGTAGCTTCCAGAAAACTATTTTCTGGGACATGGCTTTCTTAGTTCTGTAGCAGAAAAGCATCTAATTAAAGTCAACAAGATGCAAGTCTGTTTTGTATTTGACTTTAGTCTTCTCTTCGTAATATTAAATGTCATCAATCCTATTTTGTAAGCGAAGTAAGAATCCTGATAAAGTATGCATTAGCTAGAAAAAGCATTTGGTGTGTGCATAGTGATGAAACACTGGAAAGTTGTGCCACAGAATCCTTTTCCAATGTGTTTGTAATGTGTGGAGAAAGAGAGAGAAATTAGCATTTATTTTATTTTGAAAAATGTAAGTGCTGCCTGTAAATCCATTATGGAAACAACCAGATTTAAAGGAAAATAAGTGATAAAATGTTCCCTGTGGGGCAGGAGACATCAATTTTAAATATGCGCAGTATCCAATATCAAAATTTCATTCTGCGGTGGTCTTTGATGTAGAACGAAATTGGAAATCGTCTACAGCAAATGTTATGTTGGGTATATGTCTGTTACTAAAAGTACTCAGATGCACCTTAAAATGGTTTTGGCCTTAAATAAATAAAACAGAAAAAACCTCGTTCTGACCTTCAACACGTATGAACTAGGAATATTCCCTAAAAAGAGCAACAATCTATACAAGCCAACACCAGACTATTCCACAGTGTCTAATCTCCCAGGAAAACATGACCTGCTTTGGAATCCTTTACATTCCTTCCTTCTTGGGAACAGGTGCAGGCATGCCTCATGATACTAATCTCACCTGCCAGATTCCAAGATGAGAGACGAACATTGAGAAAATAAAGCATCACTTGACATTCCCAGCATGTACTTGGAACTTTTTAAGGGAGCTGTTAAAGGTTGTATGATTAGTAACAATTCTGGCTGAATAGTCATTCTCTGAAAGGATTTTTAAAAATCCTGTTTGGATTAATATTTCTGAGTTGAGGTTACATTCTACTTGCTATTTTCATGTCTTTTTTGTTTAGGAATAAAACAGACTATTTCTGAGTTTAGGTATAAAGGAGCTTCGAAATCCATTCACACATAGAAAAACATACCAATGCCTGACGTTGGTGAGGGTTTCCAAAGTTGTGACCACCAAGTACTTTCACATGCATGTTCTTATTCAGGCCTTTGGTGATCTGGAGTGGGGGGAGCAAGGACAGGAGTCTGCAAGCTGATTTCAGAGACAGAGGATCATGGATCTGGGGGTGCTCCCCAGACCCCCTCACCACATGGCTAAAGAGAGACACGTCAGGGACTCTCTTCTGCTGCAGATTGCTAGACAAACATGTTTAGTTATTATTTGAGACATTTATATTTTTAAAAAAGTTGGGTGGAAGGAAATGTGCCTGTAATACTTCCACAGTTACACCAAATACCTCTGGAGGCAGAAATCTGGACACAGATGGAGCATATTATGTTACCTGGTGAGACCCAAAGGAAGATTTAGAAAAGGAAGGCTGAGCAGGGCTTTATTTGACCACAGAAGGAGCATCTCCTTCCATTTAGATCCCAGGCAACAGGCTGCCTGCCATCAAGCTCTAAAATACGAACACTTCCACAAATAGCCTTCTAAATGCAGGGGCTTCTCTGCATTCACAACAATAGGAATGTAGGCAACTGCGTTCTTTAAAGCAGATTTACAAAATTTTGGTTTTGTCCAACAATGGCATTCCATTCTTACATCAGAAGACCCAGAGTTATAGCTGTAAGAAATCTGAGGAAGTGACAAGCCTCGGCAGTGAGGGGACTCCTTCCCTTGGTTAACTATACGACACTCTCAGGGAAATAAAAGCCCCAGAGTATAAACATCGAACCTTCTCCATTTCGGCTAGTGCCATTTTCCTTACCCTTTGAAGATACAACCAAAGATAAAGAGATATAAATCCAGAAGTACATTTTAAAAACCTGCTCATGTATATTAAAACTACTGCAGAAACTTGAACATGATCATTTAGGGTGTATTTTAATTGGAAAAAAATTTGGCTTACAAAGAAACTGCTGCCTCATGGGGGAGGCCTTGGTTTCATTTAATCTACAGGCTGATTAGTGAGACGACTAGTAGAAGACTCACATTCACCTGTGCAGGCCGCAATTCGGCATGCTTTCACATAAATTCTATGGTCTTTTTCATGATTTGTTTCCTTAAGTAGATAACCACTTCTTCTTTCTGAGGTGAGATGCCCTGAAAGTGATGCCAGGAAAGGCAGTCTTGCTTTAATTCTGTTACTCATCGGCTGCGTTAGGTTAAGAAAGTTCCTCAACCTCTCTGAGTTGTAGGTACCTCACTTTTTCCTTTTTTTGAGCTACAATTCTCCGATTCTCCTGCTTGGAGTGTTCAAAAAGTGAACAAATCTTCGTCCTCCCCAACTGCAGACTCTTTCCAAATAATTGTTAAGTTCTAAATTAGTTACGTGTGACTCAGTGAGATTGCTTGATTAAGATGTGTGGGCCCACGAGCGTGCACACCCACAGCCCGACGCCCTGGAGGCTTCAGTCTCTTCAGAAACACATGGATTCTTGTCTCCATGCCTGTGTGTATATTGTCTTCCTTCCGCCAGGGACTCTAAACCATCCTTTTTCTCCCTTCGCCCCCCATCTACACTCTACTCCAGGTCCAGTCCACACAGCTTTCCAACATACTGCCATTAGAGATGGGCCGATTAGCACTTTCAGGATCCTGTCACTTGTTTATTAAATAGTATCTTGTGAACTGTGTACCTTGTTTTCTCATTTTTTACTCTTGTTTCAAGTGGTCTCAATGACACTGCATTCATCTCAATGATTATGTTTCTTTTGTTCCTGCCATAATATCAGAAACTCAGTAAGAATGGAGATTTTTATCTTTCATCAAATTTATTTTTTTACAGATTTTATTGATTTGCTTGGCAGAGAGAGCGAGTGAGCAAGCGCACAAGTGGGCAGAGGGAGAAGCAGACTTCCCGCTGAGTAGGGAGCCCAATGTGGGGCTCGATTCCAGGACCCCGGGATCATGCCCTGAGCTGAAGGCAGATGCTGAACTGACTGAGCCACCCAGGTGCCCCTCTTTCATCAAATTTAAATGGTAAGGCCCTTAGAGGTCACCTGGTCCAAATGCCCCCGTAGGCAATGGAAGAGGAGATCCACGTTTATTGAATGGAATGGCTATTGTCTTAGTTCAGGCTGCCTTAACAGATTACCATAGATCTGGTGGCTTTAACAAACCCTTATTTCTCACAATTCTTGAAGTCCAAGCTCCCAGTGCTGACCCCTCTTGGGTTTCCTGGTTTTCGAATGGCGCCATGCCCCCCTGTGGTGGAGAGCAGAGAGGGAGAGCTTGTTGTCGCCTCTTCTTCCAAGGGCGCTAACCCCATCACAAGGTTCCACCCTCATGACCTAACGATCTCCCAAAGGGTCCACCTTCTAATACCATCGCCTTAGAGGTTAGGATTTCAACATGAATTTAGGGGGCACACAGTCCATAACAGCTACAGGGTGGCAAGCACTTGGCTACATAATCTTTACAACAGCTCCATAAAGAATGATTTTCTCTCTTTTCTACATGAGGATCCTGAAGGACACATTTCTATGACTTCCAGGGGATGACTTTACAGTCTGTGCTAATTTCAGACCTCTCTGGAATTATTTTAGAGTGCAGGAGTGTTGACTCCTTTTGCCGATCTCCTACTTCCCACGGGCCGTGATGGGACTTCATGATGCGCCACACCTGCCTGGACACCCAACTCAACCCTGCTTTGAATTCACCAAAAAGGATCCAGCCACAGAATAGCATTAACGAGCAACGAAGGCCCTGCCGAGCTTTGCAGGCAGCACGGAGGACAGAGGTGGCCTCTCACTCTGCCCAGACGACAACGGGGACACACGTCATGATGAGCCAGCTCTGTTTTTGCTCTAAAATCCTTCCTTGCCCAAGCTCTCATCAGAGGCTCTAGTTTCCCCCAGCTCCCCCTTGGCATGTCCGGATCCAGGTTTCCCTCTCCTGGATCTCTCCCATTTCTCACTCTTTCCATGTACACATCAATTTGCTCTGCCCTGCAGCTGCTTCTCCACTCACATCCCCTAATACGCCTCTGTGATCAGTAAAACGGGGACTCTCCAGTTACAGACCCTGCCTCTCTTAGAAACCAGCAAGGGGTTTAAATAACTCCTACAAAAACTTCCGTTAGCAAATGTTATCAAATGTTACCAGTAATTCTGACTTCTAGAGACCAGCACTGTGTCCATAACCGGTACTTGCCTGCAGGCCGGAAACCAGCCAAACCTGTCTACCACCACTTTACTTCCAAAACCAAAACCTACTGTTTCCCACCAGTGATTCTTCATCAGGTTTTCACAGCACTACCTTATTTGGAAATATCTGTGATCATTTATGTGTATACCTGTTACTACAGGTCTCACTCTCCTAGGTAATGAGCTCTGTGAGTTCAGGGCCCTTGACTATTTTGTTCTCTGCTATATTAATGATGCCTAGAAAGGGCCTGTCACCGAGGATGTGCTCAGTAAATATTTTTTGGATGCATGAACAAATATATGAATGAATAGTGGTCAGAGAAAGCAACGTGGAATGTTGAAGCTCTAAGCTCTCTCACACCAGAATCCCAGATTTGACCTGCCATCAACAGTGCAGCATTGAGTGATAAATGATCTCCTTAATACATCTCTTCTAAAGAAATTCCATTCTTTCTTACATGGAGTTCTATAAGGTCTTTTATTAAGCTGAATGTGGAGGGAGGCAGATGCAGAGAAACTGTTAGTTCTCATCAAGGCTGCCCACCCTGTAAAACAAAAATATATTGCAATCAGTCTCAAAATACTTATGGAGTGACTGAAATGTCCCAGAATTGGGCGTAGGCAATGAGACTACACACAAGTTACAACATGGACATTTCTTCATGTCCATATGTCTATGTTCTTCCAGACTCTGGCCACTTGGTCTTGAAATCCTGGTTCTGCCTCGCAAATCCTCCTTCCTTAAGGTTGTACCATCTGCACATTCCAGGCCAGTCCTTCCATCCCTGATGCTGCCCAAGCACACTGGGGGTGGCTGAATGTCTGCTACTCATGTAATGTAAATTAACAAGTCTGTCATTATTTGTGTGTATACATCTACACCTCACCCAAAGGCAGCAAGTCCAAGAGTCAGGGCCTGTGTTCTATCATCTCACAGAGTCTTACCAAAGGTCTCTGTTGAGTGAATTAATAAATTCCAGAAGATAGGTGCTCTATTGTTGGCTTCTGAGAACTACTCAAACACATGGTTTGATATATGTCCTTGGGTTGCAATTAATTCTAAGGCGGAAAAGGCTAAAGGATGATGGCACACACAATAGGTCCTCAGCATCATCTGCCAAGAGTAGCCACCTTTCCATGGATGAGAAAAGCCTAAATATGAATCCTTATTGATTCAGCAGGGCCATTCAAAAAATGAATTTTTTTCTCCAGAGTAGCAGTATCATTCTCAAAAAAAAGGCTTGAAAGGCTCTTATTTCATGTATACTCTCTGTCAAGAGAATCAGGGCTTTGTGCCAGTCACTGGTTTGGGACAATGGATCTCTGTTTACTTTAGTTGAGATTAGAGGATCCATCAGCAGTCATCTTATCTAAGATGTCACCTTTGGGTCTCATTGCCCGGAAGTAATGGTTGGGTTGAAAGATTGGTAAGAATGCCTTGCAGTGACTTGTTGGAGG
This sequence comes from Canis lupus dingo, assembly GCF_003254725.2. Classification (NCBI taxonomy): domain Eukaryota; kingdom Metazoa; phylum Chordata; class Mammalia; order Carnivora; family Canidae; genus Canis; species Canis lupus. The sequence continues at coordinate 22,350,089 of NC_064244.1, forward strand.
AGGTTGGTCACAGACTTGCCACATTTCTCATCACTCATCATGTCTCCTCATGTTCAACAACTGGCATCAATCCCTCTGTGTTATTAATGGGATGATGTCTTGAGATATATCTCAATCATCTCTTCTAGATATAACTGAAGACATAAAACCAAGTAGGAACATTCTCTAGGTGATGTTCCAACATTCTTCCTCTTCTCACATTGATACCCCAAAAGTTCTCTTTGATAGGAATTCTGGAGATGGACCAAATTAGGTTTCTTTGCACCCTAATGAAAGTTAGAGTTCCAAGTCTCATAAAATCCTGTTTGGTTTGGACTTGCAAATGGTTTGATGTGGCTGCGGCCTGTTGTTTACCTACAAAGGCATCCCTCCCGACAGGTAACAAAAACTGAGTATTAAAAGCATGTTTTCAAAAGTCTTTCTGCTTGAAGGCTAGTTCCTGGACCACCAGCATCAGCATCACCAGAATCACCAGGGAGCTCATTTGAAATGCAAATTTATACCTCTTTTCCTACCCCAATCTCTGAATGTGGGGCCCAGGAATCTTTGTTTTAACAAAATCTCTAGGTGATTCTTAATGTGTGCTAAAATCTGAGATCTACTGCTCTAAAACTTTCCCAAGATTTCTCACCCATCCTTCCTGGGGCCCCTACAGCTGCTAACAAAGTTATACACAGGTTTTGCCCTCAGATAACTACAAAAGAAGCTTGCTATGTAAAAAGTGACTGAAGGAGGAGTAAGATTGGCAGGGAGACACAGGTTCAGCAGCAGGAGTTAGTACTTTCTGAGTTCCTAGAGTTTTCTGGTGAGTGGTTTTGAGTGAGGCCAATACAAAGTGATTCTAACCCTAAAAAGAAAAGAGGATTATTGATGAAGGTCTGCTCAGTGCAGCCTGCCTCCTCCTCCTTGTCACCTAACATCTGGTGGTCACAAGAACATTGGGTGAATTTCTCCTCATGGATTTCTTTCATCATTATGATAACCTGCACCACGAGACCTAGAGTGGTGCATTTAGGAAAGGAGTGACACTCAACAGTTCCTGTGGTGAATCTTTAATGAGAAATTTTGCAAGAGAAATTACAATTGATGCCACAGAAATACAAAAGATTGTAAGAGACTACTATGAACAATGACACACCAACAAACTGAATAACCGAAAGAATTGGATAAGTTCCTAGAAACATACAACCTACCAGGACTGAATCATGAAGAAATAGAAAATCTGAACAGACCATGAACAAGTAAGGAGATTGAATTAGCAATCAAAAAGCTCCCAACAAAGAAAAGCCCAGGACCAGATGCTCTCCCGTGTGAATGTTACTAACCAGTTAAGGAAGAATTTGTGCCAATCCTTCTGAAGCTATGCCAAAAAGCTGAAGACAAGGGAACACTTCCACATTCATTCTATAAGGCTAGCATTACATTGATACCAAAGCCACCCAAAGATTCTACAAGAAAAGAAATCTATAGGCCAATATGCCTGATGAACAGAGAGGCAAAAAACCTCAACCAACTACTAGCAAACCTAATTCAACCACACATTAAAGGGGTCATATACCATGGCCAAGTGCAGTTGAATCGTGAGATGCAAGAATGGTTCAACAGATGTAAAATGATTAATATGATACACCACATTAACAGAATGGAGGATAAAAAAAAATCACATGATCCTCTTAATAGATGAAAAAAATTATTCAACAAAATTCACACCCCTTCATGATAAAAACCCTCAAGAAAGTAGGTCTGGAAGGAATTTCTCAATATTGTAAAGGCCATATCTAACAGATGACACAATCTTTTATGTAAAGAACTCAAAGACTCCACAAAACTATTAGTAATCAATAAGGTTGCAGGACAATCAACTTACAAGAATCAGTTGCATTTCTGTACACTTACAGTGAACTATCCAAAAAGGAAATTAGGAAAACAACCCCATTTCAATAGCATAAAAAAATACTTAAGAGTAAACTTAACTAAGGAGGTTAAAGACTTGTACACTGGGACGCCTGGGTGGCTCAGCAGTTGAGCATCTGCCTTCAGCTCAGGTCATGATCCCAGGGTCCAGGATCAAGTCCCATATCGGGCTCCCTGCGAGGAGCCTACTTCTCCTTCTGCCTATGTCTCTGCCTCTCTCTCTGTGTGTCTCTCATGCATAAATAAATAAAATATTAAAAAAAAAGACTTGTACACTGAAAACTACAAAACATTGATGAAATAAATTAAAGAAGATACAAGTAAATAGAACATCCTGTGTTCACGGATTAGAAGACATAATATTATTAAAATGTCAATATTACCTACCCAAAGCCATCAATATCACAATGACATTTTTAAAACAGAAACAAAGCAATCTCAAAATTTATAAGGAACCACAATCAACACCAAATAGCAAAAATAATCTTGAAGAAGACAAATAAAGCTGGAGGCATCACCCTTCCTGATTTTAAAATATATTTCAAAATGACTATAATTAAAGCTGTGTGGTATTGGCATAAGGGTAGAAATATAAGCCAATGAAACAGAATTAAGACCCCAGAAGTAAATGCACACACATATGGTCAACTGGTCAATCACAAGATTGACAAGAATACAAAATGGGGAAAGGATAATCTCTTTAACAAACAGTGCTGGGAAAACTGGACATCCACACACACAAAAATAAAACTGGACCACTCACTTATACCATACACAAAAATCAGCGTGAAATGGATAAAGCTTAAATATAAGACTTGAAACCATAAAACTCCTAGAACATATAGGGGAAAGCTCCTTGACATGGGTCTTGGCAATGGTTTCTCAGATAAAAGAACAGGTAAAGCACAGGAAACAAAAGCAAAAATGGACAAATGAGATGACATCAAACTAAAAAGTTTCTACACAGAAAAGGAAACAATCAACAGAACATAAAGGCAACCTCCTAAGGAATGGGTGAAAATATTTGCAAACCATATGTCTGATAAGGAGTCAATATCCAAAGTCTATAAGGAACTCTTACAACTCAACAGTAAAAACATCAAAGAAGCAGATTTTGAAAGGCAGCAAGGGTCTTGAATAAACATGTCCTTAAGAAGACAGACAAAGAAGATGTGGTTTATGTATACAATGGAATATTACTCAGCTATTAGAAATGACAAATACCCACCATTTGCTTCAACGTGGATGGAACTGGAGGGTATTATGCTGAGTGAAGTAAGTCAGTCGGAGAAGGACAAACATTATATGTTCTCATTCATTTGGGGAATATAAATAATAGTGAAAGGGAATATAAGGGAAGGGAGAAGAAATGTGTGGGAAATATCAGAAAGGGAGACAGAACGTAAAGACTGCTAACTCTGGGAAACGAACTAGGGGTGGTAGAAGGGGAGGAGGGCGGGGGGTGGGAGTGAATGGGTGACGGGCACTGGGTGTTATTCTGTATGTTAGTAAATTGAACTCCAATAAAAAATAAATTAAAAAAAAAAAAAAGAAGAAGACAGACAAATGACCAGCAAGTATACGAAATGGTGCTTAGTGTCACTAATCCCCAGGGAAATGCAAAGCAAAACCACAGTGAGATATTACCTCGTACCTGTTAGAATGGCTATTACCAAAAACGCTAGAACTTCTTCAGCTGAAGATCTGCTGCATCACGTTAGACCTACAGCTAGTGATAACTATGCTGTGCACTTAAAAATTTAAGATGGTATATCTCATGTTGTATTCTTACTACAATGAGCAAACACTCCCATAATCCCTTGCTTTTGTTTCCTTTTAGTTAAAGATGCTCCCATTGGGTTTTGGAGAACTTTACAGATGGGAAGGTGCCCAGTAGTGAGAACTATGAGAAGTGAGTACACAAGATTAGCAGAGAATATTTATGTCAGATGAGCAACACACAACTTCTACATTCTGCTCTAGGTGTGAACTTCCAACCCTGTCTTTGGGAAGGTCATGCCCAGTAAGCAGACTTCTAAGGCACAGTGTAAAGAATAAGAAACAAGATGAGGCATTTCAACTTTGAGTAAAAAAAAAAAAAAATTAAAAAGAAAAGCCAGCGAAGATGGTAAGTCATGATGCATGTAGTAAAACCATCCTGATGATCTTGCATAGTAACCTCCTGCCAGCTCTAAACCTGTAAATTCACTTTGAAATCATGAAGATCTGCTCACATTACCACATTAGGGCATTATGCAAAATTTACTCAAGTAATGTTTTCAGAGAAAGCCAACTTATTTATCTAAGTGGAAATTCAAAAAACTAAGGGAGCCATCTGGTGGCTTGTGTGCCTACTAACTAACATTCTTCTCTTGGGCACAGGATTGATGTCCTATGAGCACTGTCACTGGAGCAAATGGCCCAAGACAAACCAGAACTGACAGAAAGCATTCTGATGTTGTATGAAAACCGAACAGTGCAATTTAGACACACTCAAACCAAAATTAAAGTTGGATACGATTAAGAGTAATCTGATCTTATCTGCCCTACCTGCTCTGAAAAAGAAACCAAATAATGGCTATGAGTAACAAAAAGTTGTGTTTTGTACTCCATTTCAAGATTGCATTTTTTACATAGAATATGGAGACAATTAATTCAATAATTACAAAACTTGAAATCTAACCAAAAACCATGAATCAATGGCTCACTGAAATGATGCATAGGTTTACTTAGCTTTATTATCTTGCTCCCACTTTGTAAGAGAAGCAGTAGAGTAGGGTGGGAAGATGCCGTTCCTGCTCAGAAAAATAAAAAAGTTCAGACTGAGCAATGTAATTAAAAATACCTTATGGGTGCCCGGGTGGCTCAGTCTCTGCCTTTGGTTCAGGTCATGATTTCAGGGTCCGGGGATGGAGCCCTGGGTGTGGGAGCCTACTTCTCCCTCTGCCCCTCCTCCTCTCGTGCTCTCTCTCTCAAATAAATAGATAAAATCTTTAAAAATAATAAAAAATTAAAACAAAAGTAGCATTATTTTTTATTAGTATTTAATGCGTACTTCCTTTCAGGACTACAAGGTCACACTAAAATCGCTAATGATTTCAGTGCAGTGTCTATTTCTTCAAATACTCTTTCTCTACACTACATTTTTTTCATGTTGAAAAATGTACATGTATCACTCTATGGAGGAAAGATCACTTCAAAATTTCAGATGATTGCCTTGAGTAAGAGATGGCTCTTCTGTACCAGCACACTTCATAAAGTTTTCTTCTAAAGCTTCTATCATTCCAATTTGCCCAGTCCCAAATAAGTTACCAGAAATGATTTTCTTCTTGCATGAACAAAACCCAGTTCCTTACATGAAAGCCTAATTATACCGATTTTACTGGCAACCATTAAGAACAAGCAGTGAAGAGTTCCTCATAATTGCCTTTATACCCCATTATTAAAGTATAAATTGGCTGTAAAAATGTACTAGAAAGTTGGCGTAAATGTTAAAAACCAAAATGCAATTTTCCAAATTACTTACAAAACCAATACAAGGACTACTTTTAAAAGAGATATGTCTTCTAAACTATAGTTTAAACCAAATATAATATTAAAACTGTGCAGTGTACTATGAAATACACCTTTTCACTGGACTATTCCTAAATTGATGGCATTCTGGGTCCTTTTTCAACTGAAGCCTAACATTTTTGTTTAGTTATTATCGTGGTTGTCTTGCATCTACTAAACATTTTCTGAGGTTCATAACTAGAAGTATAGAAATTCTTTATCTGTTAGTTCAAAACACTCTACTTACATTAATTGTGTGTTCCACTTTTTATTGAATTGTTTTCTTTAAGTCAGCTTACCTCCAATTGTTATTGCCATGTATGTTTATTTAGGTATTAAAAGTATAAGTTGTTTTGACTTTTACTGTTAGCTTATATTCATCTTTTTGTTATATTCAATATGAAACCTAGAGTCTGTTTTTTTTTTAAGATTTTATTTATTTATTCATGAGAGACACATAGAGAGAGGCAGAGACACAGGCAGAGGGAGAAGCAGGATCCCTGCAAGAAGCCCGATGCAGAACTCAATCCCTGTACCCTGGGATCATGACCCGAGCCGAAGGCAGATGCTCAACCACTGAGTCACCCACGTGTCCCTAGAGTCCAGTTTTTAAAACACAATGATTCCTTCATATATAAAGCGCAAATTCAGTACTTTAATGAAATCCAGCCATTTTTGCTATAATATGTGCTTTGAAAATAGGAACTTTTTTCACCCACCATGATTGATATATTAGGGAATAATATATCACAACATTTCATATTTACTTCTATGCAATTCTGTCTGTCAGAAACACTAGGTCAGTTCCAAATTGGGGTGGTTTTGCCCCTTCAGAGGACATCTGGTAATGTCTAGAGATATTCATGCCATGACTGAGGGATCTGCTACCAGCATCTACTAGGGTAGATGATGAACATCCTACAATGTGCAAGACAGCTTGCACAACACAAAACTATGCAGTACAAAATGTCAGGAGTGAAAAGGGTGCAAAAGGTTGCCCTGAGTGGACACAGGGAACGAAGCTGAGCAGGAATCTGCAACGCACACACACCTACCCTTCCAGCACCTACCAGCCACCTTGGATTACCCCGTGTTGTGAGCCTTGCCTAGCCACACCTGCTGTCACAATTTACTAGATTTCAGGTAACCTTCCTTCCATTGCTTCACAATAACTCACAAGCTAGTCTATCCCTTCTTACGCCCACTTCCGCAAATTTCAGGAGGTCTTTAAGGGAATTGTTCATTTCTTAATCACTTAACATGCATAAAACTGGGCTATTTTCATTAGGTTCTTATCTTTCCATCTTAACACATCACTGATGAATGGACTGAGTGTGGTGTGCCTAATACCATTTTCCCCATAAGTTCTGTGGGTCTGATGCATGATTTTGCATCACGCTGTGAGTCTTAGCAACACACATGATGCATTATCGCAGAACCAAATGCATGGTTTTGTTCCTCCGTTAAAAACACCTCTTCTCTGATTAAATTCCTTACTCTTAAAATGTTTTCAAGAAATGCCCGGAAAGCCTTTAACTGTTTATTACGTGCATTTTCAGGAGTTCAAGAGATCCAAAATCTTATGGAGAACACCGTAACAGGCACCCTAGGATTCACCACCGAATTGAACAAATTTAACATTTTTCTTCAGATTTCCTCCTAATGAAATCAATAGAACATGACAGAGGAAACTCAAGTTCCCCCCTGTTTCCATCTTCAATCCTGTTCTTATGTTCAGTCTCATTCTCTTTCTTCCCTGGAAACAAACACGATGAATGTAGTAACTTTTCAGTTCATGTTTTTAATTTTCTAGTCCATGTAGGTATCCACCCATACTATGTGGTATTGCTTCGTCTTTTATGGACAAGTGCTTTCTTACACCGCAGCTTGCAGTTTTCATTTAACATCTTCAGATGTATACCTTGATATACACAGAACTGATTCATTTTAATTTTGTATAGCGTTCCCTTTTCCCAACAGATCAGTCTTTAACCCATTTTTATACACTGACCGTTTGTTTTCAGTTCTGTGAAGTGCTTGTTCATATCCTCCTGTGGTATTATTGGGTCACTTGTCCTTTCATTTCTAGGATTTCTTTATATAACATGTAAATTGATTATTTATGGACTACATTAGATTATGGATACTTTCTCCTAGTCTGTGCTTTACCTTTTAATTTTATTTGTGGTGTCTTATAGTGTATGGGAGTTTTCAATTTTCAAAAAATTTTTTATTTCAATTTCAATTTTTTTTAAGTAAACTCCATGCCCAGGATGGAGATCAAGACCTGGGCTGAGGTTAATAGTCTGACGCTCAACCAACTGAGCCACCCAGGCATCCCAGGAGTTTTCAATTTTGATGCAAATAGATAAATCTTCTCTTAGGTCATTTCACTTCTTGCATTTTAAGAAATTCTTTTCTACATTGAGGCTACAAAGATTTTCTACATTTTCTTCCAGAAGGCTGAAGGTTTGCTTTTCGTAGTTGGATTTTCAATTTAGCAAGAATGTGGCTTTTTGATAGCAGACAGTAGTGATCTACTACCTTCATGGGTTTTTTCCCAAATGGAAAAGTCAATTGTCCCAACACCTTTTTTGGCCTGTATATTAGTTTCCTAGGGCTGCTGTAACAAAAGGCCCCAAACTGGGAGGCTTAAAACAATAAAAATGTGGTATCTGCCAGTTTTGGTGGCCAAAAGTCTGAAGTCACGGTGTTGGCAGGGCCATGTTCCCTCTGAAGGCTGGCGGGGAGGATCTGTTCCATGCCGTTCACTTGGCTGCTGGTGGTGATTATCGATCCTTGGGGTTCCCTGGCTTGCAGCTGCGTACCCCCAGTCCTGGCCCTGCCCCAGTGACTCTGCAGCACCTTCCCTGCCTTCTGCTGCCCAGACCCTCAGATCAAACCCAACTGCCCAAACCCCAGGGGCATTCTTTTATTTGTAATTTGTATTTTCTTTTCTTAAAAAAAAAATGGAAGTATGACTAACATACAGTATGTTAATCTGAGGTGTACAATATAATAACCCAATAATTCTATACAATATTCAGTGCGCACAATGATAAGCATACTCTTAATCCCCTTTATTTCATCCATCCCCCTCAACTCTCCTCTGGCAACTGTCAGCTTATTCTCTGTTTTTAAGAATCTGGGGGCTTTGTTTTGTTGGTTTGTCTCTTTTTTTCTTTGATCATTTGTTTTATTTCTTAAATTCCATGTGAGCGAAATTGCTTGTTTTTCACTGACTGACTTACTTCACTTAGACCCCCTAGGTCTACCGGTGTGCTTGCAAATGGCAAGATCTCATTCTTTGTTATGGCTGAGTAATATTCCTGAGCGCGCGAGCGTGCATGTTTTATTCAGTCCTCTATGGATAGACACTTGGGTTGCCTCCATATCTTCGCTATTACAAATAACACTGCAATAGACATAGGGGTGCATATATCTTTTCAAATCAGTGTTTTCATTTTCTTTGCATAAATACCCAGAAGCGGAATTACTGGATTATATGATAGTTCTATTTTTAATTTTTAATTATTTATTTTTTAAAAAGATTTAATTTATTTATTCATGAGCGTCACAGAGAGAGAGAGAGAGAGAGAGAGAGAGAGAGAGAGAGAGAGAGAGGTACAGACACAGGCAGAGGGAGAAGCAGGCTCCATGCAGGGAGCCTGACATGGGACTTGATCCCAAGTCTCCAGGACCACACCCTGGGCTGAAGGTGGCGCTAAACCGCTGAGCCACCCGGGCTGCCCTATTTTTAATTTTTTTAAAGGAACTTCCATACTGTTTTCCACAGTGGCTGCTCCAGTTTGCATTCCCACCAACAGTGCATAAGGGTTCCTCTTTCTCCACATTCTTGCCAACATTTGTCATCTCTTGTCTTTTTGATATTAGACAACCTAACAGGTGGGAGGTGATACCTCACTGTGATTTTGATTTGCATTTCCCTGATGATCAGTGATGTTGAGCATCTTTTCCTGTGTCTGCTGGGCATTTGTATGTCTTCTTTGGGAAAATGCCTATTCAGGTCCTCTGCCCATTGGATTATTAATATTTTTGGTGTTGAATCGTATGCATTCTTTATATATTTGGGATATTAACCCCTTATGGAATATATCATTTGCTAATATCTTCTCCCATTCAGTTGGTTGGTCTTGTTGTTTTGTTGATGGGTCTCTTTCCTGTTCCTTTTTATTTTAGTATCATCCCAACAGTTTAATTTTGCTTTGGTTTCCTTTTAACATACCCAGAAAAATGTTTCTATAGCTGATGTCAAAGAAATTACTGCCTATGTTTTTTTCTAGGACTTTTATGGTTTCAGGTCATACATTTAGATCTTTCATCTGTTTTGACTTTCTTTTTGTGTGTGGTACAAGAAGTGGTCCGGTTTCATTCTTTTGCATGTGGCTGTCCAGTTTTCCCAGCACCATTTGGAGACTGTATTTCTCCCATCGTATGTTCTTGCCTCCTTCGTCATAAATTAATTGACCATATAATTGTGTGTTTATATCCGGGCTCTTTACTCTGTTCCATCGATCTATTTTTATGCTTGGCATTTTTTTAAAATGTTAACCAATACACTCAAAATGAGAAATTATCAGTGTAGTCCCAGTGAATATATTCTCTGACTACTTCTGTGGCCAGCAGCACTGTTTATGGCACCTGATATATGGAAGAGACTGCAGATCACTGTCCTTCTGCTCTCCTTTGTCCTCTGCTCTGTTGCTCCAGTAAGAGAGTCCCAACAGCTGGGCTGAGGATGATGGAGGTGGCCTGCCCTCTAATCAGTCTTAACTAGCCCCTCACTGTTGTCATTCCTTATGCTCCAGGGTACCAGAGGCCAAGACACGAGTTTAATTCTAGAAACGGAGTTCATGAAATATCTCACCAGTTTTCCAGGCGCACTGTCTGCATAATACCATAGTGTGAGTGTGGCGGAGTTGTCCAAATTGCACCGCATAGGCACAGGCCTCATCTTGTGTGGTGGGGAGCAGGCCAAGGAGGTAGGGTGCTGGGTGCACAGATTTGAGTGTGTGTGATACGAGTTTTCACTAAGTGATACATGTTCACTGGCACAGGATGAATGTGAGGCCTCTCCATACCCCTCCTGCCTCCCGTCTACAGCCCTGAAAGCTTTGTGAGCAAATGGACTCAAGAAGTAGAACATTTTGCTGGAGCAGTAGGGAGGCCCAATGCAAATTTTCCTGGCAGGGTCAACAAAGTTGGACAGTCTAATGCGGTGCTTCTCGACTGGGGGCAACTTTGTCCCCCAGGGAATATATGCCAATATCTGAAGATATTTTTTATTTCATGATTGGGGAGTGCCACTGGCATCTGGTGGGTAGAAGCCAGGTATGCTACTAAACATCCTCAAATGCACAGGACAGCCTCCTACAACAAAGAATTATCTAGCCCCAAATGTCTCTAGTGCTGAGGCTGAGGTTGAGAATCTCTGTTTTAAAGGGATATAAACACTACTTCAAAGGGCACCTGGGTGGCTCAGCGGTTGAGGGTCTGCCTTTGGCTCAGGGCGTGATCCTGGGGTCCTGGGATCGAGTCCCTACATCGGGCTCCCCGCAGGGAGCCTGCTTCTCCCTCTGCCTAGGTCTCTGCCTCTCTCTGTGAATCAATAAAATTTTAAAAACAAATAAATAAATAGATAAATTGAAAATGATAAAATGTTAACTGAAACCACTAGAAGCAAGAAATGGAGAATTTACAACAGTAATGCAGTTGAGAGAAGACAAAGCCGGAACTCCCTAAATGGAGCAAAAGTGGCCAATAGGGAGCTTGTTGGACTCTAGCTTGCCCACTGTTTACATTTAGTTATGAAAACACAAAAATCAAAGAACTATATGGGAAGCTGGAAATATATAATCAGGAACTGTGGCTAAGGGATTAGGGGTAATGAGGGACCTCCTGTATTTTTATATGCTCATTCGTATAAATATTAATGTATTTTTTAATCTTCCTGGCATAGAAACATGTCAGCTCAGTGTCAGAGTTTTGCACATTAGCACGTGCACGTTTGGGGAAATACACTGTACATGCAAGTAAGAGGGTTGTCTGTATTAATCTTCTAGAGTGAGGACATGCCTCTGGGGCTCTGGTAGAGGCGGGAGGGGTCACCCCTCAAGGGCAGCCTACTGAAGAAGGTCGGAGAGGTCGGCCATCCCCAGGGCAGCAGCGCCTCCCCACACTGTTGGCAGAGGCAGTCTTGGCCCACTGCCCGTGGACTGTGGCCGGATTTGCCTGCAGGGGAGGGAAGACTTCACACTATGCCAGTCCAATGGCAGCAGCCATTAAAATAACCCCTCCTCCTACCTCTCACACTGATTCTATACATCCCAGCAATCTTCTGACCGTACTTTGCCTTTCCAGGTATTTTTGCATAAAGGGAAAGAATATGCTGCTTAGCAAACACAAGCCTGCTGGCTAATTATATATTTCATGAGAATTTACTAAAACTGTCATTCTCCCACTGTTGATTACTGGGACTCTGCTCTGACCAGAAGACCTGATCTTGGTGTGCTGACCCATCAGCTGAGGTCTAGACCTTGGACTGTAGGGAATTCATGGATCCAGGTAAATGCCACTCCTTGGGGGCTGCTTATGTGTGCAGCTGACGTTCCCAGGTCTTCCTCAATCCTAATGATCATCTGCAGCTCAATGAATTTCAAGCTTGGGGGTGGCCTAGCCTCTATTCCTCTCTCCCTCTCTCTCTTTCTCTCTCTCTCTCTCCTCTGGATTCTACAAACACGACCACATTCTCTCCTTGGTTTTGTTTTTTCCCAAACAAGCAGCAAGTGAGGATCTACTATACCAACAAGGTGCACCAGGCATTCATGTCACTGCTGCAAAAAACCTATTAGCACTGAGCACCCCAGGAAGTCTTGAGAGCCACCCTTCCACCAACATCTGGGCAAAAGGCAATTCATGGAGACCCCCAAGGCCAAAACAAGACCTACAACAAACCTGAGGCGGCTCCCACATGTCTCCTGTGTTTTGATTTCTTAAAGGAGGCACCCACTTAGCAGAAGCCCTAAAAAGATCTGAAATAGGTTCAGTGCCTCCAGGAATCTCAAAAGGATCTTTTCTGCACAGAAATGTATTTTTCCACATGACGATGCTTCGCTCCTTTCACAGACAGTGGTCTTTGAAGCTCCTCAAAGTGTCAGATTGACAATGTAGCCTGCTGTTGCTAAGCTCTGTGCCCTTTGTACTTTAGCCTTCTTGTCAGTAAAGGTGTGAATGTGTGCACCGGGGGACAGTGAGGGATATTAGATTCAAATAACCCGAAGCTGAACCTACTCCTCTTTTGCCCTGTGTACTCTATCCATGGCACTTCATGAGGTTGGCTTTGAATGATATTTAGGTACGTGATTATCCAAACTCCTACCCTCCATTCTAGAAACAAGGGCTACATCTTAACATCCCCAAATTGTCCACAACGACCACTACACTTGATACTTCAAAAAACGTCAGTTCTGGGGCACCTGGGTGGCAAAGTCGGTTGAGCATCTGACTCTTGGTTTCAGCTCAGGTCGTGATCTCAGGGTTGTGAGATCGAGCCCTGAGTTGGGCTCCGTGCTCAGTGCAGAGTCTGCTTGAGTTTCTCTCTCCCTCTGCCCCTCCTGCTCACTCATTCTCTCTCTCTCTCTCTCAAATAAATAATCTTTTAAAACGAAACCAAAAAAAAGAGTCAGTTCCTATTGAGTGTTTTTCTGAGGAGTTTCAGGTAAAGAAGAGTGGGTGTTCCATGGGAGGCATTGAAACTCTGACTCGAGCTTCTTGGCGACACTCTTAAAAGTCCCTTTTGTATCTGCTGTGTCCCCTGCTCTTGGCACAACAGCAGATGCTCCAGAGATAGATACTGACAAGATCTATAAATCTGCGAATAAACCCTACTCTGCCCCCTTGAAAGCAGCAATAAACAAAACTAAAAGAAGAACAGCTGATATGTGGCTGAGCATATGGGAAACATGATCAGATCACACGGCGCGCAGAATATTTGAAATTAGGTCTGTCCAAGAAAAATGTGTTCCCTTTATGAAAGTATACATTTAAACAGAAGAATTCTGGTGGAAATTTATTTTGGACGGACTGATTTTTCATGGCATGCAGAAAAGCGAATGTTTGGTAGTCTCCATTACCAATGTTCCCTTAATTCTAGACTAGCACCGTTTCTGCGGAATAGGTGGGTGGGCGCAGGGGGACTGGATATTTAGAGCTGCTGGAAAGGGCCGACACCCAGTTTGGGGACAGTGGGTTGAGGCCGAACACCCTTCCCTGACACATGTTAACCGAGTCTGCAATAACATCCCCTTTGTCTTACGAAAACAAAGAATGCTTTGCATGGTGTTGCTTTTTATTAAAACATCAGCCAGCAGCAGCATTAAGCAGCAAGTTCTCTGAAGGAAAATTAATGTCTTCCCAATCTGGGAAGGAAAAAAATAGAAAATACAGGAACGAAGGGCATTTGTCAGAAGTCTTGCAAGGATGTGTTGCCATATATATTTATCTGCAAGTGATCCTTCTGAGTTCTTTGCTTTCTTGGGCTTCTTTGCCTTTCCTTCTGCTTTTCCTGCCTTTCCTTATTTACTGGGTTTTTCTCTCTTGGCCCTGCAGGTGGCGCCTCTGGTCCAGCCTGGTCAGACTCCCCAGCTATTAATAGACCTTGATTCCTCAGAAGCAAGTACTCACCACATCACCTTATGTAACTAAAAGGGGCAGTTTTCTGTTTTGCTTTTAGCCAGAAACCAACTGTTCTGGGAAGCACGGGGCCATTAGACCTTATTAAGCTGAAATTAATATAAAGAGGCAGAGAAGAAAAAGAACAGGCATCCATGACTGGGAGCTCAAGGCAACTGTTTTACGTGGGGGGTGGATTTTGACTTCATGATGAATCAGAGCAGCAAAACACACAAAAACACATTCTGTCAAACAAAAACCCACGTTACGGCCTGAACACGATGAAAATTCCAACTCTGACTGAGCAAATGTCAAACACTACAGTAACTTTTTGCACACTGGTGGTGCCCATGGATTCCTCAGTTTATACTTGGTCATGGGCCATGTCCGTGATAGGGTTCTGTTCACCCCAGGTTTCTTGGTTGAACTGGAAGTAGGATGTGTGGTTGTTATCTGCTCTTAGTGGGATAGAGTTTGTTCTTTACCAAATCTCCCTCCGCCTGGGTCCTGTCTCTTGAAGTACTGCATATTCACTGGCTAAGGTTGGAAAGTGTTCTGGGCTACAGCAGGTGGATGCATCCAAGCATTGCTGGCCCCACATTATTCCATCCTCCACCCTACAATTCGCAGGACCTAAGCCCCATACAAGTCTACGGCCCTGATCTCCCAGTCATTGTCCAGAGTGCTAATAACTATCATGTACGAAATCAAGAGCTGTTACACTGGGATGCCTGGGTGGTTCGGTGGTTGAATGTCTGCCTTTGGCTCAGGTCGTGATCCTGGAGTCCTGGGATCGAGTCCTGCATCAGGTTCCCTGTAGGGAGCCTGCTTCTCCCTTTGCCTATGTGTCTGCTTCTCTCTGTGTGTCTCTCATGAATAAATAAAATCTTTAAAAAAAAAAAAAAAGAGCTATTACACTGCAGCAGAAGTACTTGTTTGCTTTTTTTTTTTTTTTTTGGTCTTTGTCACTAATCTGCAAACTCTTTATTTTTCACCTGGGTATTTTCCACAGCTGGTGCTGTCCGTAGTCCTGGATAGGTGCTCACCATGCAGGTACAGAAGGAATTACAGGGAACAGCCCAACTACATGAAGCTGTCAACAGATTGTCCAAAGTGTCCTGGTGGAGGTGGCATAGCACTTACCTATAAGCCAATGCCATTCCATCTGGACCCAGCTACTACACCTATTTGTAGAAACACACCTTGAGTTCTAGGTGAGAAAACTAAGGAAGAATCTAAGTGTCTTTGACTCAGTGAGCTGCATGTGATAATAGTCAATATTTCTTTGAAAAATTATGTGACAGACCCTTTTAAGCACTGATATAATATGTCATTCAATGTTCACAATGATCTGTAAAGTAAGGTCTGGTTACCACATCTTAAAGAGAGGAAACCAAGGAATGGAGAAGTTGAGTGATCTGCCTGAGGTCACACAGTAAGTTGCAGAGTCAGGGTGCAAACCCATGTGGTCTGACTTGAGAGCTGTTTCTCTGAATCACTACATGTTCTGCCTCCCTGTACTGTGTGGGTGTCTCCAATTCCATTAATGGAAAGTCTTAAGCAGCACCCACACTAATACCAGTAACTTATTGCTGGGAGGTAGAAGGGATGGGGGAGGACGGGCTTTTGCAAATCTGACCTTACTCAACCTTATCAGTAGCTGATCATCCATGATTGCTCCTACACATACATCCATCATCCACCGGGGAAGTTTCTAGCACTTCGGTTCAGAATTTCCGTTGTTCTTGGAACTTACAAGCGCTTCTTGGAGATCCTATTGTCTAATCAGGATGAATGAAATCATCTAATGAAGCTCAGTTGGGACAAACAAACTAGTCCGGAGTGACTCCAGGACCCAAGATCCTTCCCTCAGGTTCTTTCATCTTCAACAAGAAGGGTGTGTAGCTTCATCAATTCAGTGGAAGGAGAAACAGTACGAAGAATTTTGAACGGGTGGTTACGATGGGCCAGGCCCAGAAGCGGCACACAGTACTTCCACTTACATACGTTTGGGCAGAGCACACCCGTGGGGCTGAATGTAGCTGCGCCACTGACTGGAAAAGTACAACGCAGCTCTGTGCCCAGGAAGAGAAAGAAATGGGTCTGATAAATAGCTAGCCAGCCTCTGCCACACAGGCTAATCTTAGAATTAACAGGAGATGCAATCAATAAAATAATTTCAAACCCCTACATTATTATAGTACATCCAGTATTTTTATTTTTATTTGTATTTGTATTTTTGGGGAAAGGGAGAGAACCATGACATTGGAACTTTCAGGTTCTTCATTTTACACAAATAATTCAATGGCTTTCATCACCCTCCCCAAACAGGATTGCCTATTCCATGGGGGGTTTATACAAAATGAGACAAAGGAAGAATCTGGAGCTTCTCAATGGCTAAGATGTTTTCTTCTGCATAAGGAGACCACTGCTAATCTCCTTCGATTTGCTCGTCCATCAGGGCTGCGCTGGCACGAGGAGGCTGCACCCAGCAGTCACTGACTTCTGTTTCTGCATTGTCATTATAGTGCACATAACCAGCATCTCACACCTTCCTCTGATGACAGTGCCACTGCAAGCGACAGATGGCAGAGGCAAAACGGCTGGTGGTGCCCACAGCAATCACAAAAAGGTGAACCTATTCTAGGGGAAGGAGGATTGGGGGACTGGTGCTACCCACTGGGCTCCATTCCCTCTCTCCACCCCGGGATCCCAGCATACCTTAGGGCTCCTGGGCACAAGTTTGAAAACTTCTGTTCAGAAGCCCTATCAGCTGCTGTAAAGAGCTGTGGACAGACTGATAAATAAATCTGTGCTATTATCCTGGGAGTATTTCTACAACCACAGCTCTGCTTTTCTTTTCTTATTTTTTTTAAAGATTTTATTTATTTATTCATGAGAGACACACAGAGAGAGGCAGAGACATAGGCAGAGGGAGAAGCAGGCTCCTCACAGGAAGCCCCATGCAGGACTCGATCCCAAGACCCCAGGATCATGCCCTGAGCCGAAGGCAGACGCTCAACCACTGAGCCACCCAGGCATCCCATGCTTTTCTAATTAATAGCAAATATATGATGCTCAGGGGCTCCTTTTCTAAGGCTAAATGCTTATTGAGTGAAAGATGATGGATGGGTTCCCGTCTGTTCCTGTAATCAGATCACCTCTTCCTGCATTACTGGAGTCTTTCAGGGGCTTATGCTCAGAGAAGCTCAAAGCCTGGGACCAACCACCGGGTGCCAATTGAAGCACCACTTTCTATCACAGAAAATGGAGAATGTCACACCACCTCTAGCAGAATCCTGAGATTAGGATTATAGTCCCACTCCACCCCCCTCCATCCCCCGGCCCTATCCCTTTTCAACTGGCCAAATCAACTTATCAAAGTAGGATCCCAAATCAGCTTCTGTCTAAAACTGAATATAGAGTGATTGGTAATATACGGGAGCAAAGAAATTTGACTAGGGAATTTTAATCATTCATAAGCCTTTATAATGAGCTAGCTACCTTAAAGGATTTATCTTTTAGAGGATACATATATTCTAATTCCAGAAGATAGAATGCCATTGCACTAATTTGGTTTTCCCCTCTTTCATATTATAAGAAGGACAATGGTGGACAATGGTGCCATCATGGTTATATCTATGTGTATGTGTGCATATATATGTATTCTGGTCTTCAGCACCATTCACAGTGGTCACAGAGGTATTTAAGAATAGCTGTAGAAGGAAGAAACTAATGAATGAATTTACAAAGGGAGGGAGAGAGGAAGCCATTGTGATATAATCTGAAATACTCTTTTTTTTTTTTTTAATCTGAAATACTCTTAAAGCCCTGTTAGATTTTCCTAAGAAGATACTGCAATCAGATAAGGAGATATCTCTTTGCCCTTAACCTATTGATAAAATGAAAGCAAAACCAAGGGACATCTGGGTGGCTCAGTAGTTGAGCGTCTGCCTTTGGCTCAGGGCATGATCCTGGATTCCTCGGATCAAGTCCCACATTGGGCTTCTTGCATGGAGCCTGCTTCTCCTCCCTCTGCTTTTCTTTCTGTGTCTCTCATGAATAAATAAAATCTTAAAAAAAAAAAAAAAAAAAAAACAGAAAGCAAAACCACGCTCCGCAGACAGTAGGTTCCCTGGGCCTGGTTTAATGGCCTAAATCCCTGATTAAGAACCAAGAGATCTGGAATTGTCTTCTGTGCTAAATAGCCAAGGAGTTACAATTTGGATGGGATAATTTACATCTCTTCCCAGCCTCATATTAAACATTTTAAAATGAGAATACTTCTCGGTTTTTCTCAGGGAGAGTGGGTCAGGCCGGCAGGGGAGGGGCTGCCAACAGGCTGTGGGATAACCAAGTGGTAAACTACGGGGGAAGATACAAGGATTCCACAGATGTACAGTGTGGTTGATGTTGGGAATTTAGAAGACAGTATCTGTTCCACAGGCATCTGCAATTTTCAAAATGGAGTCTCCTGCATGTTCCAAGTTTTATTAAAACAAATAATAAGGGTGTCTACTTTTGCATCTGGGACAAAACCTCAAATAGCCAACACTGAGACAAGGAAACTGAAGGACTCCGCAAAAATCTGCTTTTCACTCCTTTCCATGCTTCTATTCTTGCTAGGACCTGCACTCCCACCCCACTCCACACATGCCTCAGAATGCAAATAGTGTCTGTCTTTCCTGTAAGGGACCAGGAGTGAAGGATTTCTCTAGAACAGGTGACATCTCAGGAAGCACCATGTGAGAATGACCAGAGGAAGCCATCATATGCGTATTCCAGACCACTTGTGCTAGACATCTCAATGCCAACACCCCCTAGTTCCAAGGAATAACACCTGGGCACTAGCCTTTGTTCCAACCCCTTCTGGATGCCTGAGGGGACACAGACACCAGACCACAATCTATACCTTCAGTAAACTCTGCTTTCATCGTCTGCAGGCTCCTATTTGATTTCTATCCTGTGCAGAGCCAAGGACCTTCTTGGCTGGTCCTATGGGATCCCCTCTGGGTCCTTAAACCCCAGCTGCCTGCCTCAAAACCAGTGATGACCTTATATGGTTTCCCAGGTGCAGGGGTCAACCAGCTGCTACCTGGCACCTGAGTCACTTTGAGGTGCTTCCCTTAATTCTACTCCACAGGCTTTTATTTTTTTTTATTTATTCATTTTTGTTTTATTTTTCAGAAGTGCCCTAAGTGGTCTCTATGTGAGTGTGACAAGCTTAAAAACAAAGACAAATCCCTCCCACAAAAAAAAAAAAAAAAAAGAGAGAGAGAGAGAGAGAGAGAGTAATTATGGGCAACAGTATTTAAAGCAAGGAACTCCAGGCAACTAGTCCACTGCCTTGAATTCCTTTCCTGTTGGCTTCCTATCGAAAGTAACCTCTCCTTCGAAACATCCCACCTGCTAAATCGGCCTAAAGTCCACAAGCTACTAAAAAATTAAATTAGTGACAAAACTCTACCAAAATACCTTGAAACTGCCTGAATCATAAGTTCTTCTAATGTCTTTCCCAGGCAGTGGGTGACACAGATATTCTCTTGGATGCCGCTCTAGGCAGGACACGGAATGACCCAATCCTGCAGTTCCTGAAGCAAATGCTTCTTGCTGTTTCTGACTTAGCAGACTCTTAGCCTCCATTCTAGATATTTTTATCTCCCTAAGACTTAGGCCTGCATTCAATTCTTTATATTCCTCATTCTTTCACTTTGCCTCCCCAGACTCTTAATTGCATTGCAAAGTCTCCCCCCCGCCCTTTGTCTGTTTGTTTCCACAATGGCAAAGGGAAGGGGGCCGGCTCACCCCCTTTTGAGCCAGCAACAGCAGAAACCCTCCAACAGAGGCCTGGGTGCTCACCCCACATTTTCTCAGCCAAGAATGTTCTCAGATACAATGCATCCCATCTTTACAAACCCTCGCTGTCTTTTTTCTTTTTCTTTTTACTTTCCATTTATATCACTGTGGAGGCTCCAGGCTTCACGTGGGCTTTCCCCGAGCCTCCCCAATCAGGTTCTCAGCCGCCCCCCTAGACAGGGTGACTCACCCAGGAGGAAGGCTTAACAATGTGCAGGGCTGTCACCAGGGTCTCCTCCCCCGCCACAATGCAAGCCCCCGGAGAGTCAGGGCCACTCCCTTGGCAATGCAGGCACCAGGGAGGCTGGGACACTACCTCTGCCTCTGCCAGGCTCCTACCTCCAGCTCACAGCTACGCCCTTAAGGTCAGGCCAGCAGCCACCAGTGCAGCCCCACTCTCTCATAGACCCCTTCAGCCTCTAAGGCTCCCAGCCTCCAAATCTCCCAATGACTATTAGATCTGGATTTGAATCCAGGTTCAGTTCAAATCTCCAGCACCCAGGTCTTAAGCATCGCCCCCCATGGACTGCTCTTAGGTACTTCTGACAATGAACTTCACTTCACTGCCTCCACCCCTATCCAATCCTACGATCCCATAGTTTTCTGATGCCTGGCATGCAGGAGGCAGTCAGGGCTTACGGACTTGAACACTCAGATATTCCATTTTACATGGTGAGGCCCGGGGAACTTTAGTTATTTCTTTTGCTTCTTACAACACTCGAGCAAGGCAAGGCAGGTCCTGACAATTTTATAGGGTGGGAAACCTCTGCCTGGGAGCCAAGTTACCTGCTCAAGGGGTCACAGTGAGAAAGTCTGTTTTGTTTTTTAACTCCCCAAATTCTGCATGTCGAGGGTTTCTGACGAGGGCTTCAAAATTGCAAAGAAGTGTCCAAACGAATCATCCCCCAGGTTTTCTTAGCAGCTCCCCAGGCTCATGAATGAACAAAAGAAATGCCCCCAATTAGCCAGAGAAGTCATCCACAGCCTGCAGTTTGTGCAGGCACTTGCGTGGCCCCACTGAGGCCATGGGGAGAGGCCCAGCCAGCTCTGGCCTTGGGAGATTTTTTTTTTTACCATAATATTTTGGATTAATTATGTGATACAAGTTGTCACTCACCCTCTGCCTGGGAGAGTTCCATTTCCTTCAGGACTTAAAGGAAGAACGGAATTCACTTTAAGGATTTCAGAGAACCCTAGAGCCATGAACATTGGTTGCCCTTTCCCCCCCTACAATTAATAAGCCTTCCCCCAACTCAGCACCTTAACTGGACATGAAGGCCCAACTCTAATTTTACAAAGCAGGGTTTTGAAAGAATGTGCACCTGTACACAGCTGTATATAGAATATAGCTGTCTGTGTCATGTATTTCCAAATATCAAATATCTGGGGGCTAATGCCACCTAAGAAACTCCCACAAGAATGGAGAGAGGCAGGAGAAAACTCACACTGGAGTGTGGATTCCAGCTCAGCTTCTTACTGTGTACCTGAGAACTTAAGGACCCTCACATCCAAGTGGGATCATTTAAAATATGCTCCGGTACATCAAGCGAGTGGCCTGTATTTATTTAATCTCCGATGACCCCCTCGATCAGTAAAATGACACACAGACTCACTATATAACAAAAAAGGAAAAGAAGTTAACAGCCTACCTGTCTGCAAGGCTGTAATGACTGAACTGTCTTGGGAGTTAATATGTATAAAATGATCCAAGGAAACCCGTGCTGTTAAAGAGCACAGACACATGCAAGATATTTTTAAATTATGGGCAAAGGAAAAGATGCCCAGTTCTTTTGCTGAGGTCATCCAAAGATTTTATAGAAACGAATAATGAAAGCATGCCACTGGGTTTAACAAAAAATCAATTTGCATCGATGCTACCTTGATCATCGCTACGCTGAGTTGAGAGATCTGATTGGGATCAGCAATGAGGCAAAGAGAAAGGAAGTAAAGATAGAGGCCACGCTGGTCACCCTTCCTACGCTTTTTGAATCTCCAAATGGAGTTAAATTGCTTCTTCTTACACCTTACCTCCCTACCACCCCCAAGTCCGTATGTTTCAACAACAGAGGGCGTAAGCACACGCAAACCCCCTGGCACTGAGCCCCCAGGCTTCCCCGGGGGTGGGGGGTGGGGGTGCGTCATCGGCTGGGCCAGGAGCCTGAGTCCCAGTGCAGAAGGCAGATAGTGCACACATGCGACTGAGGGGTGGCTTGCGGAGGCTGAAGCTAAAAGGACTGTACTCTGTGCTACTCTGACATTGGCTCTGTTGTAGAGATACATTCTGCATTTTAAACTAAATACAACGTGTGCCCTGGTCGTTGCAGTGACAGTCACCTGGATGACTCCTAGACAGGCTGACACAGGATTGCACGGGAGGTGAGGGGCAGCGGAGGAAAACCACCGAAGGAGCACCTCCAATGCCCTGGGCTTTGTACTGAAGCAGATGCACAGAATCTCCACCAAACACTGGCTTGAAGGGAGTCGTTTTGGGGGCTGATTTTGCAGCTAAGGACATAGGCTCAAAGAGATTCTAGGCCTGGACTTTGAAAACAGATCTAGAACCCAGGCTCTTTGGGCTCTGCTATACCCCTCTGAACCTCCCCACTGTCCTCATCACACTCACAGAACAGAGTCCAGGAGAGGTCAGAGGCAGGAAGCAATGTTGAATCAACCCCATGGACCTTTGCCCTGCGTGTTCAGGAATTCCCCTGACAGCTGTCCTCACCTCATCTGTCTTTTGACCACGCCTAGCAGACACGTCCTGCTTCCTCCCTGGCTTTGGCCACCTTCCCTGCTAGCTATGCTTTATTTGGCCTTTTATCTCTCTTCCCTTGTCAAGAAACACTAAATTCTTGTTGGGAAGAAAATGTGAGATGATAAATTGGATTTGTAAGGGAGGACTCGGAATCGAAATTTCACACATGGACTTCCACCCCAGGCAAGACAAACAAAAAACCAGTGAAAAACTCTAGATAAATCCAATTAAAACAAAAAAAGGCATTATGATAAGCCTGCTTTCTGGTACACTGAAGTTATAGTGAAACCTTAACCAGCCAGACCTCCCCTAACTGGTACTCCGAAAAACTAGAATTACTTTTTTTCTGAAATCAATTTTAATAGAAAGATCATCGATACTCAAAGCTCATCACGTGCTAAGCCGAACAGATCCTGCACTGTTTCTAGAGTCAGGTTACGTCTCCCACCCCTGACTTCTATCTTTCTCTAGCTGGAAAACTCTTATTCACCTATCGGGTTTTATTTCGATGATTCTGTGATGTATCGGGTTTTATTTTGATGATTCTGTGATGGGCAATGTCTTCCCAAACTCAACAGTTCTGCTTCCTTTAAAATCCCAGATAACTTTACACCCCTCTCTCTCTCTTTCTCTCTCTAACTCTAGCACTTAGCATCCTGAATTGCCACTGTGGATCTACATGCATGTTTCTGAATCTGGACCAAGGGCCAAGGTGATCATCTGTGGGTTCCCAGAGCATAGCACATAAAAACTGTTCCCCAGAAATGCTTGCTTTAAAGAAAAATGAGGGCATGAATGAAAAAGAGATCTTTCCCACTTTCTATCTTCGCATCTACATTGCTGCACGGTTAGTTCCTGATTTCAGAACGATTATGCTGCAATTTCCTAAATCGATAAAGATGAAATGACTTTAGTTTAACTAAGTGCTAAATAAGGATGCCGAAGCATGCCAATGCATCTCATAGAGATGCTCAACTACTGCAGGAATCATGAAAGCATGAGTTTCTAGTTAACATCACTTTTAATTAATCCCACTGTCTCATTCATAAAAGCATTCCTATCCTCCGGGCAGTCCAGCTAAGGGAGAGATGGCTGCTCTTAGAGCAGCACACACCATATCTCACACTTCGGTGAGTCTCCACTCTTGGCACGAGAGCTGAAGAGAGGCAGTGGTCCAACTGGAAATGGACCGCCATCCTCACAACCAAAGACCAAGCTAGTCTTCCTAAACCAGAGTATATCATACACACACCCATGTTCACGTAAGTGAAACAAAAGTTGCAAAAAACAGTCTTTTCTTATCTTTACTGTGTATAGTATACTATTATTGCCCATTCTGTTCTGTTTTGTTTTTTCAAAGCCAGTTGCAATCCACTGAAGTGGTTTCGATATCCAATGGGTGTGTCAAGACCTGGGTATAAAGAAATCTCCACTGTATCCCAAAACCACCAATTAAACAGCACACAAGTCAGCTGCCTTAACTTATCCCTGATCCCCACTGGTCAAGAAAAACAGCTCTGAGAGACAGCATAGCCATTACCTCTATATTTTAATTCTAACAACCTTTACCAGGTCTTACCTCACGCTTCTGAAACCAAAATTACTACCAACACCACCACTGCAAGGGAGTAATTTACTAGAGCAAGAAGAGAAAGAAGTGATATTTAACTTCGTGTTATAAATATACACCAAAAAGTAGACTTTCCATGGGAGATGCAGAGAATGAATGCCATCGAATGTAAAGGAATGACACAAGCAATACTTAAATCTAACGATCACTATGTCCCATCCCACCCCCAACGCACAAAGTCTGACAAAAGCCATGTTATTCCCAGGTGTCATTTTATAGCTCGTTAATCATCCAGAAAATGCACTTCACCTGAGTTTTGATACTCGACGACTCATTGTTGGGGAAGTCTCTCTTCTTTTTTGAGTGTTAACACCTTAGATACAGAAAATGAGAGACTCTTGAAAATGTGACATCTTCTGGGAGGACTGTCTATGCAGACCAAGGTCTTAACTCAAAACCCCAATGGCCGAATGTAGGGTCTGTGGGTGGATGGCACCCTGCCTACATTTTCATCTGTCCCTAGCTATTGTCATTCAGTGTTTCACACAAGACTGAGATGATAATAATGTAATTATGAGAATGAGCTCGTGTTTGTATTCCAGCCATGGTGGGGGACTGCTGAGTGTAATCAGCCACATTTCTAAGAAACCCTGACACCAGCAAGGGGTTTTACATAAATAATGTTCTATTTTTTTAGCCTTGCCTAATGAGTCTACTTCTACTTAAACTTATATTTAAAAGACTGAAAAGGGATGAACACAGGATAGCTGTGAGCACACCCACAGGAGGGGCTCATTAATAACATAAGTTGTAGGGTCAGTACTTATCCCGCACACATCTACACACACACATCTACACACACACGCACACACACACACACACACACACACGGTTCAAAAACGCTGGGAAATAATTCAGAGAACAATATTGGTTTATTTTTGGCTCATCAAGAAAAGTGAATCACATACCATCTATGGAATGTGCACCTTTGGATAAACATGAGAGCTCACTTTGTGACAGCGATTCACTGTCTTGAACTCAAAATCAGCTTCAAACGGATCTGGGCGGTGTATAAAAGGCTGCTGTTTGACAAAGCAGCTAAATATGTATCATTTCCAGGTCGGTGGCACGGAAGTGCCTTTCCTGCAGCGTTATCGGTTCATTTAAGTCACTAGGAGATGAGACAACCTGGGGACCCCAATGCCCACCACCCCACGGGTCCAGAGTCTTCCATACTTGCTGTCCCCAGCCCCGCCAGGGGGACCCTTTGAGCCTCTGCCACTTGCAATATATAGAACGTCAACTCCAGGCCACCACATCCCTCACCTGCCACTGATTCTGGGGCTGAGCCCCTAAGTCCAAGAGGGTTAGCACCATATTTGTGTCCCAGCTCGGGAAAGATCAATGTATTGGTACTGACTAAAATTGCTTATGAGACAGACAGCAATTTGCCAAATGAAAGCTTTATTTTTAAAAAATGGTGAAACTTGTGGAAGGAGTGCAATTGTCATGATGGGCACTGGGTGATGCATGGAATTATTCAATCACTATATTGTACACCTCAAACTAATATTACTCTATATGTTAAAAATTTTTTTGAATTAAAAATGGCTAGGGGCAGGGGCACCTGGGTGGTTGAGTGTCTGCCTTTGGCTCAGATCATGATCCCAGGGTCCTGGAATCCAGTCCCGCATCTGGCTCCCTGCATGGAGCCTGCTTCTCCCTCTGCCTGTGTCTCTGCCTCTCTCTCTCTCTGTGTCTCTCATGAATAAATAAATAAAATCTTAAAAAAAGAAAGAAAGAAAGAAAGAAAGAAAGAAAGAAAGAAAGAAAGAAAGAAAGAAAGAAAGAAAGAAAAGAAAGAAAGAAAGAAAGAAAGAAATGGCTAGGGGCACCTGAATGGCTCTGTTGTTAAGCACCAGACTTTTGATTTCAACTCAGGTCATGGTTTCAGGGTCGTGAGATCGAGCCCGACTTCCAGCTCTGTGCTGAGCATGGAGCCTGCTTAATAGTTTCTCTCTCTCTCTGTCTCTCTCCTGTCCCTCCCTGCCTCATGAGCATGTGCACTCTCTCTGAAAACTTAAAATAAAAATGGCTGAACTTCAGGAAAAATCTCAGGTTTATTTCACAACTGGTTATCTTCTTGATGGTGGTAAGTAAGCTATGCTCAGAAGGAACCCCCAAAACTGAATTAACTTTTTGGGAGACAATTCTGATCTATTATGTAGCCATGGACCAGGCATTTACTTACCAAGCCTCAGTTTCTCTGTCCGTAAAATAGGGATATAATTGTAACATTCCCATTAGTCCTAGTCTCTGGCCTCATGATCTGAAAGGAACAACAGCGCCTCCCTGGTAGGGATCTAAAATAATGCAGTTCCGGGGCGCCTGGGTGGCTTAGTCAGTTAAGCATCTGCCTTTGGCTCAGGTCATGATCCTGGGGTCCTGGGATCGATCCCCTAGTCAGGTTCCCTGCTCAGCAGAGAGCCTGCTTCTCTCCTGCCACCTCTGCTGTTAGCCTTGCTTGTGCTCTTTGTCTCTATCAGATAAATAAAATCTTAAAAAAAAAATGCAGTTCAATGACCTTCAGTCACCGTGGAGCACGCTATGTGAAACCCTCAGAAAGTACCAAACGGGACAACATGTCAGTCTCATTCATTCCCAGCACCATTCATTTTCTTCATCCATCCTCCCCTACCCTCCACGGGTGGTCTGGGCTCAAATCCTAGCTCTGCTATTTCCAGGCTGTGTGCTGTGAGCAAGCTACGTGCCTTGTCCACACGACTTCCTCTCTGTATAATCGGGGTCACACTAATAGAGGCTGTGTCGTAATGGGGATTTAGAGATTAAATGAGATAAGAGATGTTAAGTGCTCAGCACAAACCCCGGCCACAGTACACATTAGCTCGTGTCATGTGTGTTCAACTCGCACGTACTGAGTGCCTTCTTTGTAGGAGGCTCAGATGGAGCCTGTCTGCCAGTAGCTCCAGTGAGTGTCAAAACCAGATTCCTGGGACGCCTGGGGGGCTCAGGGGTTGATCTTCTGCCTTCAGCTCAGGTTGGCTCAGGGCGTGATCCTGGGGTCCTGGGATTGAGTCCCACATCAGGCTCCTCACAAGGAGCCTGCTTCTCCCTCTGCCTGTGTCTCTCATGAATGAATGAATGAATGAATGAATGAATGAATAAATAAATAAATAAATAAATAAATAAATAAATAAATAAGACATTTTCAAAAAAAGCAAAAGCAAAAACAAAATACCAGATTCCCATGCCTTATCCTGGATTTGCCTGGAATCTAAATGGAGAAAACAAGGCTTCTGTACCTTGAAGGTACGACACTAATAGAGCTCAGCTTGAACATGGGGACAATTTGATGGAAACATTGCCAACAAGCTCGTCTCCTCAATGTTGGCATCAGCTGTCCTATCGTTTCACTATGGTGCCCCAATAGCAGCGCCCCACACGGCCTTCTGCTGCGGGCCAGGGACAGCTAGCTGCCCGTGAACACTTCATGCTCCCCTTCCACAGCTCACAGCCCTGCCCCTGGGAGGTGGCTGCCCCGCCAGGGTGCACGATTCCAGCCCTCACCCTATTATACCCAAGGGGGAGGCCACACACACGAGTCTGAGCAAGGAATGTGGGGAGAAGCGATGCACACTGCTTCTAGGGCCTCATAAAAACCTCCTGCCTGGTTGTCTATTCATTTTCTTTTCCCTGCTACTGGCGGCATATCTTGTACCTGTGAGTCTCTGCCTGCCTGGGAGTATTAATGACAGCTGGAGGAGAACCCCTGGCCCCCAGCCAGGCTTCCAATTGGATATCACATGAATGAGAAATGTGCTTCTTATCATATTTAGCCCCTAAGATCTGGGATTTATCTGCTCTAGCAGGAAAGAACTCTAGATTTCCTTTCTAGGAGGAGCAAGTGAGCATGCACTGTGTGTCTGGAGAAAAAGAAAACTGCCTTTATTTAAACAAGGCTCCTACAGTAAATACGGGGGAATGACCAGAGGTTCACGGGAAGATGGACATTTAAGAAACATCTTACAGTGCAAAGCGCAGGATGGTTTATCACAGAGATGTCACTTAAGAAGCCACACTAACTTAAACAAAATTGAAGAGGCCATGTAGCCAGCGAGAAAGATCAGCAGCCTACTGTTCCTCTCCTGATCCCTGGCCCAGCTCCTACTGAAGCCTGCTAACTATGTATTTAAAAACAGAAATGAGGACAGTTAATTGCCATTCATTTATTAGTTAAAAACACTGTTTAGGCGTTTAATTTTGGTGGAGTTTTGTTTGTTTTTTGTTTTTGCAAGTCACTGTAGTTTAGAATTCTAGTGAATAAGCCATCAGAAGTGAAAATTCTATGCACACTGAAGAATCAGCTACAGCCACTACAGAGTAGAAATGTCAGCTTTTAGGGATCCCTGGGTGGCGCAGCGGTTTAGCACCTGCCTTTGACCCAGGGCGCGATCCTGGAGACCCGGGATCGAATCCCACGTCAGGCTCCCGGTGCATGGAGCCTGCTTCTCTCTCTGCCTGTGTCTCTGCCTCTCTCTCTCTCTGTGTCTATCATGAATAAATAAATAAAATCTTTAAAAAAAAAAAAAAAAAGAAATGTCAGCTTTTAAATAACAGTACATTTTCAATCATACCCAAGGGGGGGGGGGTAACAATACTGAATCCAATATAATTTCTTGTTTTTTAAAAAAAAATGGGTAATCTAGGGGCAGTGTAAGGTAAAGCCCAAAGCAGGTAACAGGAATAAAACACAGATTCACCCGGATTTTAGAAAAACAGATTGAAATCAGATTTGGGCTAAATTGTCCTAAAAACTCTCAAAATGGTTGTTACTTTCATATGTTCAAGAATCAGACCTAGAACTGGAAACAGAACTAGAATTTAGGAGTCTCTAGGCTTTTACCCACTAGCTTGCTACTCTGTTGCTAAATGGAAAGCAGGGAAGATGAAGAATATGAATCTGAGTTCAACTTCTGCAGTGTTGCCAAGATTTTGGGGAATGTCAAAGACAAGGGAAAGATCCTTGACACAGATGTACTTCCTGTGTTTCCACTGCCCTTGACCTAGTCTATGGCTCTGGTCTGGATTTTGGATGGTATCAAAAGGGGGAAATGCCTAATTTTTATGCTTTATAAATTTGTAGAGAAAGGTATGTATATAGTAAGCTAAATTAAAATACGAGTACATCCAGTCCTCATTGTTTGTGAATTGCAGGTCTGCAAATGCTCTACTTGCAAACATCTCTTTGTGACACCAAAATCAGTACTTGTGGCACTTCTGGGGTCATGCGTGGACATGAGCAGGGGGGAGAAAATGTGAACCCCAACTCACTCAGCTTGGGTCAAACGAGGCTACAGCTTTGCCTTCTTGTTTCAGCTCTCATGCTGTAAATAAGTGTCTTTTTGAAGTCTATTTAATGCACATGCTTTTTGTTGGTGATTTTGTTGTTTAAAACGGCTCCCAGTCACAGGACTGAAGTGCTGCCTGGTTTCCCCGATTGTGATTTCGAGAAGGCTGGGATGTGCCTTCCGGCAAAAGCACATGTGCTAGATAAGCTTTGTTCAGGCCCGAGCTGATGGAGGCTGTGCGTTCAATGGCAATGAATCAATAGTACGTATTAAACAGAAACGCAAATAAATGAGGTTATGTACTGATGGGCTGATGAAAAAGTTGGGACCAGAGGCTCACAGGGCCCCTCATCCTGTTTTCCCCTGGGAGCGACGGCTCAGGATTTGCTAGTTCGGTGTTTGTGGTGACTTTTTACACCTGAGAATTGCAGTAGGTGAGCTGCAGAGGCATTTCCTATGCATTACACATCGCGCTAAACATTTTCACAAACATGTTTTTGCAACTTAAGCATACTTAAAAACCCCATCGGGCCTGACAATAGAGCCATATTTACAGAGTAAATACCTTGAGAAAACACAATTTCAATAAATAGCAGTCTTTCCAAGGCCATGCAAGCTTTCCTGTCCAACAGACAACCCTTGCCAAGTAAACTGAACAGCCTTTGTGAGATTTAGTAGTTTTGGAGATGACCAGAGCCACTTCCTGAGGATTGCCTACAAAGCCCACTGACCTTTCACGCTGCATGGCTGCTAAGAGGAACACACCCCACCACCCCTATTCCAAACCCTGAGCCATGCCTGGCCCAAATCCAGACCAGAGCAGCAGGCTCGGTACCATCAGTGGAAACACAGGAAGTGCGTCCGTGTCAAGGGTCTTTCCTTTATCCTTGGATTTTTAAAACCATCATTGTACTCTCAAAAAAAAAAAAAAAAACAAAAACAAAAACAAAAAAAAAACACACACACAAAAACCTGGCAACACTGCAAAGGCCTAAGGCAGATTCTTAATTTTCCCTGCTTTACATTTAGCAATGGAGCAGCAAGCCAGGAGGTCATCACAAAGAAATCTCTTCTGGTGCCTACAAAAGCCCAAACTCTAGTTCTGGTTCTCAGACATAGGAAAGGCCAGTAGGATTTTGAGAGTTTTTAGGACAGTTTAACCCAAATCTCAATCCACCGTTTCCTCTAAATTCTGGGTGAATTCGGGGATTATTCGTACAGCCTGCCCTTGGGCTTTACTTCACACTGCCCCTAAGGTAGGCTGCTCTTTAACCATCAACTATATTGAATTCAGTATCATTTCTTTTTCTTCAGATCAGTGAAAAGTACCCACGAGTGTGACAGCAAACAAACTGCTTAGCTGGGAACTCTGATCTACTTCGAAAGGATCCAGCTAGATAAATATCCTAGAACATCAAACAAGACGGCCAAAACGGAGCCATTCTGAACCCCAAACTGGTATTTACATAAAACTAACACAGCTTCATAAACTGTTTTCTTCGAAAGATCTGTTTTCCTATGAAAGCAAGATTTTGAAATTTATTTCTAGAACCACTTGTCCTACTGAGTGGAAAATTCTTAACGTTTCTGAACATAATGAAGAAGAACATCAAGAATTATAAGTAGAATTTAGTCCGTAAATGACAGCTTTTAGAGACTGACATTTTCATCTGTTGAGACAATTACTGTTGAACATGAATATGAATGTTTAACTTAGGTAGATGGATATTTCTGCAGGCATTCAGACTCCAGGGATCATCTTAAAGCAGTAATTTTCAAGCTTTTTCACCCCAGGACAATTATTGAAAAAAAAAAAATCTGGAAAACGTTCAAGCTCCACTTGTCTCTTCTCTAAGTCAAAGGTATGGCAGGATTTCCAAAGAGATAAAATATTCCTCTGTTTTTTAGTCAACTACATTGTTACATGGATTACATCCTAAACCCCTTCAATTTTAGAGCTGGGCATGGACACAGTGCCTCCACTGTGGGGCTAATGGTCCCAATGGAAACCACGGCAGGTGCTCCATCCCAGGGCCTGGGCATTCAGGAGGGCTGCTAAGGGGCCACAGGCAGCCACTGCCTGGCCTGCTTTCTGCTGGAACTTCAAGGGACAAAAGGAGAGTTCTTTCTGCAGGGTGAAGGGGCTGTCTGCAGAAAAAAACACCTAAAAATAAAGAACCCAAGAGGATGCAGAACTAAAAGATGAAAACAGATTTGGACTGGAATCCAACTGTGTCAGAAGCAAGTTTTAGCCCCCACTGACTTTCAATTTTGCAGCAATATTTTTTTGCTCAAGCCAGGGTGAACTGGGTTGCTAATCCTGAATGAGCCCTGAATTCTATACACTCATTACAAAACCTCTCTTTCTTCTTCAAATAAAAATACTCATTCTCTACATTTTAAAGACGACAAATAAATTTGGGGGCATGGGGGGAAGAAGAGAAGAATAAAGCCCAGAACCTACTAGCCACATCTTTAGTTCAGCCAGTGCTATGCTTTAAAAACTCTCTTAAGTATTTTTTAAAAATTAAACAAATCATACATGGTAATTGTATGAAACTATATACAGAGAAGAAAATAAACCACCTATTATGCCAAGATCCTAAGACAATTTCTGTGGATGCTTTAATTTATATACTTTCAAACTTTGGGGGAGGTGTATTTTTTAAATACATTTTTATTTAAAAAATTTATTTATTTGAGAAAGTAGGGTGAGGGAGATAAGGAGAAGGAGAGAAAGAGTCTCAAGTGGACTCCCTGCTGGGCACAGAACTCAACACAGAGCTCCATCCCACGACCCTGAGATCATGGCCAGGGCCGAAATCAAGAGTTGGACGCTTAACCCAGAAAAACTGCGAAGACAGTACAGCAAACTCCCAAAAATCTCACAACCAATTTCCCCTAATATTAATATCCGCAAACAGTTCAGAGAGGTTGCTCCCATCTCCATCCCACTCCTTATCATTAGCCAAAGGCGTTCTGTGTTATGTTTTTTCTTCAAGACTTTATTTATTTGAGACAGAGAGAGAGAGAGTGAGGGGGGTGGGCATGCGGGTGGAACAGGGACAGAGGGAGAAAGAAAGAGGTGGAGAGAATCCTAAGCAGATTCTGCACAGAGCGCAATGTGGGGCCCAATCCCACAACCCTGAGATCATGAACTGAGCTGAAACCAAGAGTCAGATGCTTACCCAAACGAGCCACCCAGGCACCCCTTGTGTCTGTTTTAAAATTTACTACACATCCATCCTACACAATTGATTGTGAAATACAAAATATACATAATATGCCCTCTTTCTCCTAAAAGGGGTATATGTATGTGTCTTTGTGTAGCATATGACCAATAAATACATATTTAAACAAATATTACATATGAATAATAAAGGTAGGCAATTTTTCATATCAGCGCACATCCATCTGTGTACACTGCTTTGCTATGTTAGTGTTCCATAATTTATTTAACTAGTTTCTTATCAATAGCTTGTTTCCACTTCTGTTTGTTTTGTTTTGTGATCACAAATGAAGCAATAAATTGATTTGTTGGACAAATTTCCAGACTTGGAATTGCCGGGTTTAAGAATATGCACATTTATATATGAAGAACTGATACAACTCAACACCAAAAGCCAAACAATCCAATTTAAAAAATTGGCAGCGGTTAGGTGGGTGGGGAGTTGGGGTGACTGGGTGATGGGCACTGAGGGGGGCACTTGGCGGGATGAGCACTGGGTGTTATGCTATATGTTGGCAAATTGAACACCAATTAAAATAAATAAATAAATAAAAATAAAAATAAAAAATGGGCAGAGGACCTGAACAGATATTTCTCCAAAGAAGACACACAGATGGCCAGCAGGCACATGAAGAGATGCTCAATATCACTCATCAGAGAAATGCAAATCATAACTACCATAGGTTTCTTTTCTTTTTTTTTTTTTTTTTTTACCATAGGTTTCACCTTACACCAGTCAGAATGAGAAGTATCAAAGACAAGAATAACCAGTGTTGGTGAGGATGTGGAGAAAAAAGAACACTTGTGCACTGCTGGTGGGAATGCAACTGGTGCAGCCACTGTGGAAAACTACAAGGAGGTTCCTCAAAAAATACCATATGACCCAATAATTAACTCCCCAAAACACTAATTTGAAAAGATGTGTTTATTACAGTATTATTTACGATAACCAAGATATGGAAGTGACCTAAGTGTCCATCAATAGATGAATGGATAAAGAAGATATGACATATATATATATTTATGTATGTGTATATATATATCATATTGTCTCACAAATATATATCTATATATACTACAACTTATTTTATATATATATAAAGCTAATGTAACATTGTGTGCTGGCTATATTGTATATATATAAATATTAAATATTAAGCAGCCATAAAAAAGGATGGGATCTTGCCATTTGCAACAAGATGGGTTAACCTACAGGGTATTAAAGGTTAAGTAAAGACTGACAAAGACAAATATTATATGCTTTCACTCCTATGTGGAATCTAAAAAGCAAAACAAATGAATACACAAACAAAAAGCAGAATCGAAGACCTAAAAATACAGAGAACAAACTGATGGTTGCCAGAGGGAAGGGGCTGGGGGGATGGGCAAAACAGATGAAGGGGATTGGGAGATACAGGCTTCCAGCTATGGGATGAGTAAGTCGCCGGGATGAAGGTACAGCACAGGGAATATGGTCAATGGTGTTGTGATAGCCTTGTAAGGTGACGGATGGCAGCTACACTTGTGAGCACGGTGTAAGAGGTGGCGAATCACTATGTTGTACACCAGAAACTAATGTACCACTGTGTGCCAGCTAAACTCGAGATTTTTAAGAAGAGCATGTGCATTTAAAATCCTGAGCAAGGGCAGCCCGGGTGACTCAATGGTTTAGCACCTGCCTTCAGCCCAGGGCATGATACTGGAGACCCTGGATCGAGTCCCACATCGGGCTCCCTGCATGGAGCCTGCTTCTCCCTCTGCCTGTGTCTCTGCCTCTCTCTGTCTTTCATGAATAAATAAATAAATAAAATAAAATAAAAAATAAATAAAATCCTGAGCTATACAGCCACACTGTCCTCCATAAAGACCATACAAACGTCCCATCTCACAAACAGTGTACAGTAATGCTTATTGCCCCGCACTCTGAGCTCCATGGGTATTATCAACCTTTAACATCATTACCATGTGATCGATTTCTTTTCTTTTCTTTTTCTTTTCTTTTTTTTTTTTTAAAGCTGTTTTGTTGATTTCATCTGCAGGCCCTTGTCTGCCTTTTCCACTTCCGATCTTACATTCTCTCCAATTCTGATTCTGCTCCAGCCACTGGGCCTTTCTTCTCTTCCTCATTTGCATCAAGCACATCCCCGCACAGGACCTCTGCAGGAGTTACTTCCTCTGGCTGGAATGCTTCCCCCAGTTCTTTGCCCAGCAGCCCCCTCCTTGTCTTAAAGATTTTTACGTAAATGTCACTTCTTCTGAGAAGCCTTCTCTGATCAACAAACCTAAGGAAACGCCAAGTCACTCTTTGTTTTATTTTATTTGTTATTTTTAAAAAGATTTTATTTACTTATTTGAGAGAGAGAGAGAGAGAGGGAGAGAACGAGCAGGAAGAGGGGAGCAGAGGGAGAGGGAGAAGCAGACTCCCTGTTGAGTCTACATGGGGCTCAATCCCAGGATCCTGGGATAAGGCCCTGAGCTGAAGGCAGAGGCTTAACTGACTGAGCCACCCAGGTGCCCCCAAGCCACTCTTTGTTTTATTTTTTATTATTTTTAAAAGATTTTATTTATTTATTCATGAGAGACACAGAGAGAGAGACAGAGACACAGGCGGAGGGAGAAGCAGGCTCCATGCAGGGAGCCCAGTGTGGGACTCGATCCTGAGTCTCCAGGATCACGCCCTAGGCTCAAGGCAGTGCCAAACTGCTGAGCCACTGGGGCTGCCCAACCATTTGTTTTAAAATATACATCTTAATTTTATCCAGTAAAGTGAGACCAACAGATCGGGGGATGACTGGCACTGAAAAGACAGACAGCTACTGAGGATTTCCAAGAGAAGAAAGCACACGATGCTATGCAGGGCCGCATGAGGAAGCACCGGGCTCAGCTGGGAGGCAGAAAGAGTGGGAGAAATGGGGCAAGAGCCTTTACTGTGGTGTTCAGGAAGAAACAGGTCAGGCAGGGCAAGAGGGTGTAAGACTGACTGGTTTTAATAATTTCAGTCTGACTGATTTCTGGGGTGCAAGGGCTGTCTTCAATTGTCTGGTACGTGGCCCCAGGTGAGAAGAACAGCATTCCTGAGTGTAGGAGCCCTGCGGAGGAGGTGGTCAGGCTGTGGGCTAGAGGTTGGTTGGTGTGCATGTGTGATCACGGGTGAGGCATTTACTCTTTCTAGAAACTGGCTAACCAGGAGGGGCTGTCTCTCCAAGGCCACCAAGTCCCCAAGATGACAAACCATCAGAGACACATGGTTAATACTGTCATATTATCCCACAACACTTCCCCAATGTGCTGCTTCCTTGCTAATGTATTCATGAACTGTTTGCCATCTCTTAGCTCCACCAGGATGTAAGGGCCTTAGGGCGGGATCATTGTCAGGTTCACTGCTAATTCCCAGCCCTACTAAAACCTGCAGCAGTAGAAGACACTCCATCCATGTGTACTGAAAGAATGAATGACCCTTTCTTCTTAGAATTGCTTATGTTTGTTCTTTGCTTGCTTGCTTATTTATTTATTTATTTGTTTGTTTGTTTGTTTATTACTAAAGATAAATTTATTCTTTTACAGTTCTGTAAGTCAGAAGTGCCCATTTTTTACTTACATGGCTTGTGCCTTTCTTGTTGATTTGCATTTTGATGAACACAAAAATTAAGACATGGTCCATTACATGTTTTGCAAATATTTTTCCTGTTTCCTTTTACTTTTTAACTTGCTTCTGGCTGTAAAAGAGTAATTTTTATTTTCCTGTAGTCAAAGCATCAGTATTATCTTAGTTTTATGTCAAGCTTAGAAATTTTTCGCAGCCCAACATGATAAAAAAAAATAGGATGATATTTAGTATTTTATTATTTCCGTATTTTACAATTAGGTATTTGGTACATCTAGAGTTTATTTTGTATGAGTTAGTAAGGTAGGGAAGCCCTGGTGGCGCAGCGGTTTGGCGCTGCCTGCAGCCTGGGTTGTGATCCTGGAGACCCGGGATCGAGTCCCACATCGGGCTCCCTGCATGGAGCCTGCTTCTCCCTCTGCCTGTGTCTCTGCCTCTCTCTCTCTCTGTGTCTATGAATAAATAAATAAAATCTTTAAAAAATTATTTAAAAAATGAGTTAGTAAGGTAGAGAACTTTTTCCCTAAATTACTAGCGTGATTTATTAAACAATCTACTTTCCCACTGGTCTGAAATATTTTAACATATACCAAATTGTGTGTGTGTGTCTATTTTCTGAACTCTCTCCTCCATCCTTTTATCTGTCTTGCACCAACATCACATATTACATAAATCACTCAGTACCAACGACCTCTCCTCTATCGGTAAGAAATAGGCCACGCTCTATTATCAGATTACTGAATGGGCTAGTTTTGCTGCTAAATTGAAAAGCTGTATCAAAATACAGAAATACCTATGAAGGAGAAATAACATTCACGATGCGTGAAGCAAAACAGGTGTTAAAACAGCCCTTTGTGACAGGAGAAAATAGTTCAACCATGTGGTTTACATAACTTGGCCTTTTAAAGCAAAATGAGCAAAATAGAAATTGCCAGGTCTGTATCCTCTCTCTTTGGAATCAAAGGTGACACTACTAAACTATGCCAGTTGTAGGAGCCAAAGTGAACTGGGCAGGAAGGCCAGAGGTGGTCCCCCGGCTACAGAGAGGAGCCAGAGTCACTTTCACTTGTTGTCACTGGCAATCTCAACATCTACAGCCCCAGGATGTGAGAGTTGGTCTGGTTATGCAAGGCCTCCCTCTCCTCTTCATTTATTCACAGAATAGACACACTACATATGCTGCATATCACAGTACAGAGGAACTGGGGCCATGCCAGGTCTCCTACCTCTTTTGCCCAGAGTCCTCGAATGCCCATACTCAGTGCCAGCTCATACTGTTACTAGACCGCCTTCCTATCTGTTCAGCTGCTCTGCTTCCAACACTCTGCTAATCGTGCGTCAGTCCAACTTCTGGGAAGCCCTACCTCCCTTGGCATTTCTTCTACTTCAAGCATCACCTCAGGGATGGTCTTCAAGAATTTGGGGAAGAGGAAGAAAAAGTCTCTAGAGACTGTCTTTGTTATTTCAGGGACCAGTGGTTCAGCCATATGTGTGTGATCATCTATATTATGAAACAATGGGGTCAACCTTTTGTCAGTAGAAAATATGATTGGAGTTGACATCAGTGGGCACTGAAATATTAAGAGTCAAGGCACAAAGAGTGCATGGGCCGTGGTAGCTCTTCTGATTTTTTGCCATTCCTCCCTCTCACTCAGCAAGTCTGCAGTCACATGGCACATGTGGTCATTGCAAAGTTTGGGAGAAGCTCATGGGTCCATGTGGACATCAGAGGACCGGCCAGTCCTCAGCATACAGGACGGTGCTCTGATTAGAGGGTGGGGCTTCTGTCAAGACCAAATCACAAAACACTATAAATATTTATCACATCCACGATCTCGGCACATTGGAGACATCTCTGTATGCTGACGTCTTGCTCACTTTGTATACTTTTCAACACAATTGTGAATCAGAGTGAACTATAAAAATGAAATGACCAAATGTCAACCTTATTTTGTTTTCCACTTAATGATAAGCTGAATATAAATAGACATGGAATAGAACTTAAGTTATAAATAGTACACTCAGCTCAGTTTAAACCAATTCCTAATAGCTACACTTTTGTGAGAAAACCACTTTACCTATGTGTTTAAGTGAATTTTCTGTTCAAGTGGATTTTAAATTTTGGATGAGGGGTGAGAGACAAGCAAAGTCTCCTTATAAGGAGCACCTGGGTGGCCTAGTTGGTTAAGTATCCAACTTCCACTCAGGTCATGATCTCAGGCTCGAGCCCCACATTGGGCTCCCCACTCAGGGAGGAGTCTGCTTCTCCCTTTCCCTCTGCCTACACACCCCACCCCCCAGGTCGTGTTCTCTCTCTCTCTCTTTCTCAAGTGAATAAATAAAATCTTTAAAAAAAAAAATCTCTTTATGAAGCAGGCTATCAAACTGCCAAAATGAGAAATAGGGTACTAGAGAGTATACTTGGTCTGGTTAATGAGTATACTTAACCAGTTAATAGGATTAAGTGGTGTTTGAAAGGGGAGGAGGTGGTAGGAGGAGAGAAGCGAGTAAGTTATTCAACTAGCTGCTAGGGAAGCCTTCTAGGTGAAAAAATGCAGTCACAACCTAGCGTGGTCATAACCTCTTTTCTTGCAGCTTATTCCAAATTGTAGGAAGGAGAAGGCAAAGGAGCACATCCCTCTCTCCCTTCTGGAGCCTCTGTGGGACCACTGAGAAGGGAACTCTGAGCTCCCTTTCTCAGAAGCATGAACAGCCTTCCCAAAACCCTGAAAGAAGAGACTCATTACAGAGATACCTAAGGATAAGCTGAAGCTGTGAGCATTTTGGAAATTAAAGGAATTTTAGGCTCTTTCTTGAAGGATCTATACCACTTCACTGACCTGCGGATCTCTAGGATCCTGGTTGAGTGCTCTACCCAAACTTGGCAGGGGGAAGGTGCCAATATTATAGTAAAACTGCAATATGAAGGCACCAAGTCCTATTGAGCTGTTTGTATTTCGTTAAGTCTTTCTCTTTCTTATTCATCTTTGAGAACAGAGGTTATTTATTAGTGATTGGGTTGTACCTGTTCTTATTTCAATAAATTATTATTATTTTTTTTTAGGATGAAAGAGGCCCAGGGTTTCCTGATGCCATGACACTATGATGCAGTCATCCATGCCAGATGGAGTTTTGTCAACTGACCCACATGGCCATTGCCAAAAGCCACTTGTTCACCTGGTGGCCGGGAGAGATGTCAGACCTTGGAAGGAACCAAACAGCCCTGAAGAGCTATCGTGGCAAATGACAGGACTCAGACCACGAGGGTATTTTCTAACCTTGGAAAACAAAACGAGAATTTAGGAAGACTTTCTGAGCAGAGCCTGGATGAAAACGATTTGTCATTTTTACCTTCTTCCCCTGCTGCCTTTCATCGTGTCCATCTCTGGTGAGTGGGGATTCTTTGTTTTCAACAGATTTTTACAGTCAGAGGAAAGACCCACATGCATATAGATCATTCATCAACTGTATTTATGGTCACTCTCAAAGTCCTCGATGACAAAAACTGAAACACACTGTTCTGGAGCTTATGAGCCTTAATGTTCCTGAGAAACTGTGAGGAAAGAACATGGGATAATTGGTGGGGATGCACAACTCGTTATAGTCATAAGGCTCCTAGATGGGGCAGCCAAGCTTCCCCTGCAGCCCTTGGCAGCTGTTCACCTCAGTGCTCCCCTCTTTTTTATTCCTCTCTGGAATTAGGAGAAGTGGCCTTTATTCCAGCCAATGGCTCTCTTGCTTGCACTGCGGCAAACACTGCCTCCCGTCCCAGTCTGGTGCGTGTGCCCTTTGGTTCAGACACTCCTATGCTGGGCACACAGGGGGCCTTTGGTTTAGTTTAGTGATTCGGTCGTGAGAAAGTACAATTTTGTTAGGATTTAGCCACCGTTCAAGATCATCCATCAACCAGCTCACATCACAACAAAACGAGAAGCTCATAAACTCACAAAGATTGCACAATCCTATATTAGAGTCCTCATAAAAATGAAACAGCAACTTTAATCTATTACAAGTGTAAAACCCAGTAGGGAGAGAACAGATGTAAAGATTTCTGGCGCACAGTCGTCGGGCCACAGCACAGGAGGCATTGTGTTAAAAGGCTCTTTGTCAAAACATACTGTGAAATATTTTTTTTTTCCTGAGCACAGAATCAATAAATCAGAGAGAATGGCTGATCTTGAATCAACATGAATTGCTCAGTGAGATAATTAACGACCCAAATCATTAAGGGCTCAAGTACAAAGGCTGATATTAAAAATGAATCTGTTCTGGAAACACACCACATCAGACTTTTTCCCATTTCGAGCCTGACATTACCCATCAATCCCCCTGCGTCGCTCTCTCCATCACATCCTTACACAGGAGGACTTGGGCTCTGATTACGCCAGCAAAATGAAATTGTTTGTCATACTGAACACTGATTCTCATTGTGACAATTCTTGGTGGCAACGAAATCATTAGTATTCAAAGTTGGCAGTGAAAAGTCCAGTCTTGCTTAAGTAACCGCAGTTCTTAAAGATCCAGTAAACAGTGTTCACAATAGGGTCTTAGAGCTCTGGGAGTAAGTGCAGAAGGAGGCTCTTTAAAGGCATTTTTAAAAGATATGGCCACATAAGAAATTTTATTTGTACAAAAGGGCACAGAGTAAAAACAGTTTACTTCCCACTCCAAACACCCAATCCTTCCTCTATGAATCAACCCCTAGCAATTTCCTAAACATGCCTCTGGATACTTCCTATGCATATAAGCATCTATGTGTCTATGGAATCTTATTTTTAAAACATAAATAAGAATGCACAGCCCTCAGTGTTAGTAGAGCGGTCATGCGTGAACATATCTTCACAACCATCCCAGATCAGTATATTACGAAGTAACCCCATCCAGGATCTAATATTTCCATGGATGCATGTAGCACAATGATGGGACTTTTCTAAGAATAAATAGTGTTAACTTCCCAATAAGCTGAACTGAGAACCAAAGAATCTGAGAAACAAACCGCCCCCGTGGAGCTACTATTGCTCAAAGTCACAGTTGCCACTTGATGGGACTCGTGGCTCCCACTGTTACTGCGATCGGGGAAATAGGGTCTGTTCCCAGCTCTCTGGGCAAGGTAGAGTTAGGGGATGATAGGAGGGCCTGAGATACACCTGTCGGGCAGAAACACGCAAGGCAGAGTCCAACCAAGCCTCATCATCTCCTGCAAAACTGGAAAAGTCTAGAGTTCCCACCACTGCCCACTCACCTGTTCCCAGGTGCCAGGCTGTCCATCTCCAGGCACCCACCAGTCCTCAATCCTCCATGACTTTCCACCACTCAAAACTGCCACCCCTTCTCCCTCTCAAGCCCAGATGATTGAGAACAGGGAGAGAGTGAATCACTGCCCAGAGGGGCCTCGGGTGACTTTCCTGAATAAAAATAGGCAGAATTCAGTGACTGAAGAACTATTCCTGGAGATGATGAACAACGCAGTCCTTTCATAAGGGGACCTGGTAAAGCTGCCATCACTGCAACAAGCTGCCCTTCGAGCAAAGTGAATATTGTACCTGTGACTGGCTTCTGGTGGCTCCTCCAGGGTGGGAGGGACAGTCCCTCAGCCCTGAGTCCTTGTAAAACATGCTAAAACTCAGGCATGTCTCTTAGTTCTAACGTGTCTCTGCTCAAGGTCACAGTCCTGGTGGTGTGGAATCAAGAATGACAATTTTTAGATAACCTTTGGAAGACAAGGCTTCACCCTTTAGAAGCCCTTGGAAAACATCCCTCAGTTCCAGACCTTGCTGGGATCTCAGGGGGCAGCTACTCTTGTTCCCATTTCTATCTGGAGGATTTCCTATGAGCCACTGTTTGTTTTCTATAGTGAAAGGGAACCTGTTCCATGCTAACTCTACTCCTCAGTTTAGAGATCTCAATGCCAAAAAATAAATACCAAGCACAATGGTGGAAAGGGATTTTGCTCAACTCCCAACATCTTCCAGATGTAATCTCTTAGTTGTTTTTTTTCATTATAGGGATTATCATGGGATGTGTAATATAATTACACAAGAAGCTGACAGACCACATCATCTTTATATTTCATGGCTTCAAGAAGTTGTTTGATCTATACAGTGATGTGATTTTTTAAAATAAGCAATCATTTAAAAATGTTTTAGGGGCACTTGGGTGGCTCAGGTCCTGATCCCAGGGTTCTGGGATGGAGCCCCCTCATTGGGCTCCCTGCTCAACGGGAAGTCTGCTCCTCCCCTTCCCTCAGCTCCTCCCCCCACCCCCCTGGTGCTCTCTCTCTCTCTCTAATAAATAAATAAAATCTTAAAAAAAAAACATTTTAGAACAATCCCATTATTTGCATTTATTTAGACATGGGAATCAATAATCTTCTACTATACTTAGAGATGTCTTTAAAAAATTCAGTTACCTCCCTCTGGGATCCTTATCAAGGACTCATAACTTAAAATGTCTCGAGTCCTTTCTTCCAAAGAACTTGGCTTCAATCAGTGGGAACTACCCTGGCTGGGACTGCTTCTGAGATACTCGCTTCTCTAATGCACTGACCCCATGTCTGACCCAAGACAGTTTCTCCACTTCCCCTCATCCCATCTGACCCTCCAGAGAGGCAGTGGGAGGTCACTGATCCATCCACAGCCCTTCCTAACTCAAAGTACTACACTCTCCCAGGAGGAACAACAGCTTCTTAAAATACCAAGATGTTACAAATTTCCTGCTGGGGCTGAGTCCCCGCACAGGAGCTCTCTGACTTGCTGTAAGCCACCCCAAAGGGCCCCTGGGCTCTGTGGTGTGTGTACTAAGGGCATCTGTGCACACCACTCTCTTCACAGACAAGAAATTCCCCTTCCTTAATGTCCTGTCTTCCTTACGGCTTAATTTGCTTGCCTTAAAAAGGCATCAGATGCCACATCTGTATGCAATGCACCCTCACGCCTATGAGAGCACACTTGTACATCCATTATGAGTGAAATATCAGGTTTAGTTGCCCAGTAATATCTCTGTCTCATTTGCTTAGTCACTAGGGGTCTGAATAAATGGCTATCACAGGGGTAATGAAAAGAAAGGCGTAGTGTTGAATACAAATGTTTACCGATGGATTCATTTATTAGGGAGTTCTACTGAAAAAAAAAAAAAAGAAAAGAAAAACCCTCAATCCCTAAATTCATTTACTTAATAATCATTATGACAGACCTATTATGTTCCAGGCATTGGGCTAGACCTTAAGGGTGCAAAAATAGTAAGATGAGATCCTGTTCTCAAGGAGCTTAGTTAGATGAGACACATATGAGCAAATAAGAACAGGAAAAAAAATCATAAAATCATGTGTGAGCACAGGTGCAACAGCCATGAAGGGCAGGCTTCATTCTCAGGGAGAAGGCAGCTTAGAAAGAGCATCGCAGGGCACCTGGGTCGCTCAGTTGGTTAAGCGCCTGCCTTTGGCTCAGGTCTTGATCCCGGGGTCCAGGGATCGAGCCCCACATTGGGCTCCCTGCTCAGCGGGGAGTCTGTTTCTCCCTCTCCTGTTACCCCTGCTCATTCCCTCTCTTCTCTCTCTCTGTCAAATAAATAAAAATCTTTAAAAAAGAAAAAAAGAGCATCACAGAGAGAACTACTATATAATTTAGTATCCAATCAGTCCATTTTCAGACTAATAAAACCCTATAATGTCTGAAATTTTTACTTATGGACTGACAAACTGATTTACCACATTAGTAAGGCCCATAAAAGGAATTGTTTGACAACTATTTTTTAAAGCAAAATTATTACCAAAAAATTAAAATAACATATCCGTGTATAATTAAAAAAAAACCCTTTTAACTTCTTTCTGTTGTCTGAAAATCAGAAAATAATCTCAACATAATAATTACTCTTGGCACATATTCACATATTTTAGTCAATTTTTATCCATATCCGTATCTAAATGCATTTATCTGAAGAATTCACTTTGTTCCAAGGTGGATTTATCACTTTGAATTTTTTCATAAGATTGCTTACAACTGTCTTACAATCGCCCTCACAGTCGTATTTTATGATCACTAAGTTTGAACCTGTCAACACCTTCGGTGAATTCGTCTCTAATGACTATAATGTTTTAACTTGGAAAACACTG
The DNA here is from genome assembly GCF_003254725.2 of Canis lupus dingo. NCBI lineage: Eukaryota > Metazoa > Chordata > Mammalia > Carnivora > Canidae > Canis > Canis lupus. The sequence goes on from NC_064244.1 coordinate 22,394,739, forward strand.
CAAGGGCTCTGATGTCTGCAATCCTGCTAAACGGACAGATTCTTAATCAAAATGTACAAATATTTCAGCCCCAATTTTTTTTTTTACAGGTACTGTCATTTTGCTACCCTCCTTCAACAAATCATACCTTCCTTGGATAAATATTTTTAAAAGATAAACTTCGTCAAACTGTCTCTATTAATGGTTTTTTAAGTGCTTCTCCAAATTTGGATGCTGCAAAATAATCAGCCTTCTCAATCTCATTCCATTGCAGCACAGATATAAAATTATCCAATTAAAAATAGGAGCTCCAACGAAGACACTTCCCACAGATTGAGTTATTCCAAACCACAATTCTAGAATTTCAAAACTAACTCTGATACACTATCAAGCTCTCATCACCTAATTTGTTCAGCTTCTTTCTTTCTTTCGTAGGGATGTCTTTCAAGTTTTGTTTTCAATAATTGCAATTTGCTAGAAGCTTCAAAAGTTGCTGTCTTTCACACTTCACCCATTGAACACTTTGATTAAAGATTTCCAACTGTCTTTTCACCAATGCCATCAAAATATGGGGAATTTATTTTTTTATTTTTTGGGGGGGGTAATTTATATACAGAGAAGTTTGGTACTATTTAGTATACTTAAATTGAAGTACAAAGTACCGCCCTCAAAGGCTCAGACCATTCTAATAGGCAACTGGTGGAGTAGGTAGTTTGGAAGAATAACAGAAGTCTGGAATAAATGGAATATAAGAGAATGAAGAATCTAACCAGAAGCATGTGACAGGGGAGTTGAGTGGTGCTGAGGGCTGAGAAGAAGTGGTTATCACAGAGGTGATGCTGCTTCTGAAGTGAGCATCATCTAATTTGCAGCAGTTCCAAGCCACCAGGCTGTGTGCTACCCTCCAGGAGTACCCAGCAGCCCTGTGTTGGAGCAGAGGATGCAGACAGGTGCACTGATATCCAGTTTTGCATCTGCTGGGTGGATGCAGCAGGCACACTGGCCAGGGGAATACCAGTGGCCCTCCAAGGGGTGAGGCTGGGTAGGGAAGCCCAGAGGGAGGGAGGCATTGGTTTCCAGCAATGTCAAAGAATTGGTAAGAAGGACAGCATTAGGGGTAGTTGTCAACTGGGCTGAAGGCAGACAGAGGGTGGTGGAGACTAAACTGACAGAGCCACAGCAGCTCTGGGGACCATCATTCTAGAGAGAGGCCGTGAGCAGGAGAAGAGCAAGGAAGGCTGGCCGGAATAGAGCGTGAGAGCCTAAGCTATGAAGGAAGCAAGAATTTTTTATTTCCAGATGTAAAATTAATCATCTGGATGCAGCATAGGGGGATCCAGCAGGATTCTAAATGCCTGCTTCCAAACAGGAACCAGAGACCCTCTCTATAACCCAGCCATTCCCGCGCCAGCCTCCCTCTCTCACCATGTCAAATAACAAATTGCATACATTCATCAGGCTGCCAAGCCAGCTTCAGCACTACATGCCTTATTTATAAAGCCACAGAGTCAGAGGTAAGACATGGTTTTGGAAACAACATCTTGGGAAATGGAGAGACTTAGCTAGCAAATGCTGAAAAATCCAACAGATTTCTAACATCTGTGCTTGTTCCATGGGGATTTACAATGAGAAAATGGAGAGTACCAAAAAATGACAAGACCATGGGATTTTAGACCAGAGGCCATAGGCTTGTCTTAAACAAATGAACAAACAACAAGAAGGACCCTTCACGTTACAGATAGACCCAGGGAGACCAGGCACAGTGCTATCATATAGACCAAGGGCAGAAGGGAGCCTGGAATCCACAGCTTGTGTGTCCAGTCCAGTGATCTTCCCACTGCATAGCATTTCTAAATAAATTTCTCAAATAATCCCTTTGAGATCTCCCTCCAATCTCCTTCCATATGCCTGACATCATGTCCCAAACAGGAACATGAGGGGATTTGCACCTAATAATCCCACCTTTCCGCATGAAACAATCTGAAAACCATTTGAATTTCCATGATACTAATGAAGGGGCAGTTATTTCCTCAGAAGGACCAGAAAAACAAATATTGTTAAAATGTCTATACTACCCAAAGCAATCTACACATTTAATGCCATCCCTGTCAAAATACCAACAGCATTTTTCACAGAAATGGAACAAACTCCTAAAATTCATATGGAACCAAAAAAGACCCTGAGGACAAAACAATCTTGAAAAAGAAAAGCAAAAAGCTGTAGATCTCAGAATACTGGATTTCAAGTTATGTACAAAGCAGAAGTAATCAAAACAGTATGGTACTGGCACAAAAACAGACACACAGATCAAGAGATCAGAATAGAAAACCCAGAGACGAACCCATAATTATATGGTCAATTAATCTTTGACAAAGCAGGAAAGATATCATTGGAGATGTCCAATATTCCAATATCCAATGGGAAAAAGACAAATGGTGTTTTCTTCAACAGATGGTGTTGGGAAAACTGGACAGGCACATGCAAAAGAAAATGAAACTGGACCACTTTCTGATACCATAGACAAAAATAAGTCCAGAATGGGTTAAAGACCTCAATATGAGATCTGAAATCATAAAAATCCTAGGAGAGAACATAGGTAGTAACCTCTTTGAAATCAGCCTTTGCAACGTCTCTCTAGATATGTCTCCTGAAATAGGGGAAACAAAAGCAAAATTCAAACATGAGATTCATCAAAATAAAAAGCTTCTGCACAGTGAAGGAAACAATCCACAAAACTAAAAGGCAACCTACAGAATGGGAGAAGATATTTGCAAATGATATATCAGATAAAGGATTAGTATTCAAAATATATAAAGAACTTACACAACTCAACACACACACACACACACACACAAATAATCGAATTAAAAATGGGCAGAAGACATGAACAACATTTCTCCAGAGCAGATATACAGATGGCCAAAAGACATATGAAAAGATGCTCAATATCACTCATCATCAGGGAAATGCAAATCATAACTACAATGAGATACCACCTTGCACCTGTCAGAATGGCTAAAATCAACCACACAAGAAACAACAGGTGTTGGTGAGAATCTGGAGAAAGGGAACCCTTGTTCACTGCTGGTGGGAATGCAAACTGGTGCAGCCACTGTGGAAAACACAATGGAGGTTCCTCAAAATTTAAAAATAGAACTACCTTATGATTCAGCAATTGCCCTACTGGGTATTTACCCAAAGAATACAAAAACACTAATTCAAAGAGATACCTGTGCCTCTAAGTTTTTGCAGCAGTATTTGAAGTAGCAAGATATGAAGCAGCCCACATGTCCATGGATTGATGAACAGATAAAGAAGTAGTGGCATACATACACGATGGAACACGACTCAGCCATAAAAAGAATGAAATCTTGCCATTTGCAATGACATGGATGGAGCTAGAGAGTATAATGCTAAGTGACACAAGGCAGAGATACCACATGACTTTATTTACATGTGGAATTTAAGAAACAACTGCTATTTCTCCTCCTGAACCCAGGGCCCACCCATGGGGCCCTCCCCTGCTCTGAGAGTCCCTCTGCTGCACCCACTCCCCGACTCCCTTGGGGCACTGAGCTTCCTTTAGCACAGGGGTGTGGGGGCTCATACCCATCCTACTGTTTCACTGCCAGGATGTGCTTTTTCTGACAATCACATGCAGGGCTGGCCACATAATCCACTGGGCCCAGTGCAGAGTAAAAATGTATATTCTTTATACAAAAAAATAGGAAAAAAATTGCTTCCTTTCTTGTGCTCTCATTCTACCTGTCATGGTGTTTTTTTATCTGTTATTTAATGTCATGCTTTCTTGGTCATGCAGATACTCGTCTGCATGCAGACCCCTGTGGCTCCGGGGTTCCAGCCCACGTTGGTGAGCTGCGTTCATGCATCTCATTCCACCCCCCACATGGGTGCCCAGGTCCCCACCGGGCTGGGACTAGGGGAGTGGGCAGCCAAGAACCTATCCAGGGAAGGTGACAGAAGAAGCTGGGGACCTGGGGGTGGGGTGGGGGACGACTGTGCTCCAGGATGAAGGGCTGGTACAAAGACCAGCATTGTAAGGAGCCTGGGTGGGATGGTGAGGGGGTTTACCCTGATGCTCTGAAAGGAAAGAAAGGATCTAGATGCCTGAAAAGAGTAAAAAGAGCATTATCGAGATTGGAAAAACATGAGAGCAAACCTGGAGGTTGGAATGTACACATCCCATTTGCAGGGCGTGAGGAAATTGGTTTAGCTGAAGCAGAGAGCCTGTTTCTTTTAGTAAGTTATCAGATAGAACTGCAGTTCAGGAGCATCTCAAACCAAAAGGTATAATCTGATATATTCAGAAATGGATTACTGCATAGGCAGGTTTTGTACAAGCCCTGTTTTTATCTACTTAGGAAATTAGAAGCACAGAAGTTCATGGTGATACCGTCTGGATTTTTAATTTTACAAGCCTCGGCTTGCTGGCTTTTAGAGTATTACATATTTCCTCAAATCAAATAAATATTTGTACAACATATAAGTTAATAAATGGATAATTTCTGAAATTGATGCTGTATATTCTAAACATGACTTTACTCTTTATGAACTTTTATGGATTTTCAAATTTGAGTATTAAAAACCAATTGTTTCCTATGAAAATTTTTACAACTGTAGGGGGGATGGGTGAAACAGGTAAAGGGGATTAAGGATACACTTATCGTGATGAGCACTGGATAATGCATAGAATTACTAATCACTAAATTGTGCACCTGAAACTAATATAACACTGTATGGCAACTCTACTGAAATTAAAATAAACTGTTAAAAAAAAAAACACAACAAAAGTTTTTTTACAATTGTTCTATAATGTATGGGATATTTAAATCCCATTAAAGAACTTTAAAGAACTCATTAGAAATTTAATGAAATATGTTAAGTTTCATTTGAATGGGAAAGAATGGAAAGATGATGTTTAGAAAAGTACTATGAAAATCTTTAAGTCAAAAATGATTATAATAAGAATGTGGTCATAAAAAGTAAAAACTGGGGACACCTGGGTGGCTCCGTGGGTTAAGCATCTGAATCTTGGTTTCTGCTCAAATCATGATCTCAGGGTCATGACACTGAGCCCCTCATAGGGCTCCGTGCTTAGCGTAGAGTCTGCTTAAGATTCTCTCCCTCTCTCCTCTCTCTCTTTCTCCAAACAGAAGGAAAAACTATTACAAGAGACAAAGGAGAACATTATACAATGATAAGAGGGTCAACTACCAAGAAGATACAAGCATCAAACAAGCGCAGAATAGCAGAGTTCCAAAATACATGAAGCAATCTTCGACAGGATTGCAGGGAGGAAAAGATAGCTCTATAAAAATAGTAGGAGCCTTCCATACCCTACCTTTCATAGCAGATAGAACCACCAGACGGAACGTTAAGTTAGGAAACTGAGGACATGAACAACACCAAAGACCAGTTGGACCTAACAGACACACACAGAATGCCATCCAACAACAGCAAAACACATATTTTTCCCGAGTTTGCACAGAACATTCTCCACCATATAAGGCAAAACAAAACAAAATAAAAAAAACCCACCAAAGCTTAATAAATTTAAAAAAACTGAAATCATACAAAGTATCTTTTCTAAGCACAGCAGAAGGAAACTAGAAGATCAACCATGGAAAGAAAACTGGAAAATTCACAGAAACGTAGAAATTAAACAATGCATTCTTAAACAGCCCCAGGGTCAAAGAAGAAATCACAGAGAAATGAGGAAATATCTTAAGACAAGTGAAAATGAAAGCACAGCATCCCAAAACTCATGGGATGCAGCAAAAGCAGTGCTAAGAGGAAAATTTATAGTTATAACAGCTTACATTAAAAGAGAAGACAGTTCAAACCTGCTCACAGACTGGACCCCTTCACGGACTAAACCGCCTCACAGATTGGACCCCCTCACAGACTAAACTCTCCCCCCCCCCTCAGACTAGACCCCTCACAGACTGGACCCCCTCACACATTAAACCCTTCATGTCCCACCCAGGCTCCTTAATATTTCTCCTTGTATCAGGCTGAAGGGCTGAAGGAACAGGCCCCACCCCACCTATTCCAAGCGCATTCATCTGGCTTGTCCCAATCACCCTATATCCAAGTGTATCTCCTCCACACAGCTTTCCCTGTGACCCACAGTCCCCACACAAACCCCAAGGGGTACAGAGGTTGTGCATCATGATGGCTCCTCCACAAAGAAAACCATTGCAGAGACCAGCTGTGCCCCCAACCTGTTCCCATTCACCTAGTACTAAACAAAAGTCATCAGACCCTAGATTCTCAATTACAGTCATATTATGAACAAAGATAAGACTTTGGAAATTTATATGTAAATATATTAAGGTATCATACGCAGAAACACTTTTGTCTTCATTATAACTCTTGCCTGTTTGAAAAGACTTTCTCTTGGGAGTAATAATTTGTGTTCTAATTAAAACTGTTTCTGGGAACACACTGCATGAATTATGAATACAATATGCACATGAAGCTACCACTGGCAACCCCCACAAACAGGTTCATGCAGAAGCCAATGGGGTAGATAAACCACACTTTTCTCTTGAAGGCTGTATATATTTTCATGTCTTAGACTATTCAGGAATCTAAAATTCTTTAGAGAAAGTGCATTCAATTATTAGCATTTCTAGTTCAGCAGGTAACTTCTACGTATCTTAATACTATCACAAAATGAAAGAAATATTAGACATATTTGTATCTTATGTGGAATATACGTAATGCAACCTATCATAATATTGGTAAAACATGCTCATCTATTCCTTCATTAATTGACAAAATTATCTAAGAAAGAAACATGATCATTGCTATGTATGTGGAGATTAGTTTAGTGATTTCCTGTGATATTATTTAGTAAACTTTTCCCCCCACACAAACCATGACAAAATACAGGGCATTTTCTAGTTAGCTCTGCTTTTAAAATCCTTATTTAATCACAAATAATATATATTTTTCCAAGTAAACTATTCACATTAGTGTTACCTACTAGATTTATTCCTAGAAAATATCAGCAGTGTATTGTATTATGCTGGTTAAGGGCATTCACTGGGCCACTTGCTGGCTTGGGGAAACAATCCAACCCCTCTGCTCAGGTTCTCCTTGTAAAATTGGGATAAAAGTGGCTCCTGGGGCTCCTGGGTAGCTCAGTCGGTTAAGCATCTGCTTTTGGCTCAGGACATGAACCCGCGGTTCTGGGATGGAGCCCCACATCTGCATCTGGCTCTCTGCTCAGAAGGGAATCTGCTTCTCCCTCAACCTCTGCCTAGCTCTCTTGCTCACACTCTCTTGCTCACCTTCTCTCAAATAAATAAAATCTTTAAAAAAAAAAAAAAAAGTGGCTCCTAAGTTTTTTGTCAGGGTTGTGACTGTTAACCATTATCCTTCTTATATGTAATTCTATTAATTGAACAAATACATGTTAAATGCCTACCATACCATTCAAGCACTGCTCTAGCAGAGAACAGAAGTGAGAAAAATTTTCTGAGGGTGACAAGTGCTATAGAAAAAAACCAAGTTGGGGAAGGGGACAGGGAATGAAGATGAGTGTGGCAGGAGGTGGTGGGGGAGTAGCTATCTCACATAGGGGATCTGGGGAATATCTCAATGAGAAAGTGTTATCTGGCAAAATTTTGAATATTTCCTTCATTCCACGATAGCATTAAGATCTCTAAGGGAAAGTGCTCCAAGCAGAAAGAATAACAGGAACAAAGGCCCACAGTCATGCAGGCCTTTTGAGGAACAGCAAGGCCAGTGTGGCTGCAGATGAATGAAATCATGAGAGAGAGAGAAGGGGAAGCTGAGGTCAGAGAGGTTACCAGGGACCCAGGACACACAGTGTCCTGGAGGTCGCTCTAAGGACTTGGTCTTTTACTGAGATGGGAAGCAAATGGGAGCTCTCAACAGAGGAACAGCAAAGCCTGGCTGATCTGCTAAGAAAGAACAGTGCAGTGGGAAAGGTTGTGGGGACAAAGATACGTTTCATAAATGATGGTGGCTTGAATCAGAGTGGTAGCTGCAGAGATGATGGCAAAGGGGTTGGATTACCAATAGTCCCAAGCTGGGACCATGGGATTTGCCAATGGATAGGATGGTGGGGCGGAAGAGCAGAAGATGAGTCAAGGATGACTGAGGGTTTTGGCCTGAGCAACTAGAAGAACAAAGTTGCCATTTGCGGAGAGGAGATAGACAGCAGGAGAAGCAGATTTTGTGTAAAATTCAGGAGTTTATTTTGGATCTGGTAAGTGAGCGATGCTTATTACACAGCCAAGTGGAACTCTCGAGCAGAAAGTTGGATATACATGCACGGTTTCAGGGGAGGAGTCCAGGCTGATGATAGAAATTTGAGAGTGACCCATATATAGAAATTTAAGTCTTACTGAAAACATGATATAATTCAATAGGGAATAAAATACTTTTATAAGAAAAAAAATAGTCATCCTGATATGTCCTTTGAATTATACCAGCCTGAAGTATATGTTACATCCCATGCTGGTATAGACGTCAAAGGGGAGGAGTTGGGGGGGGCCTTTATCATCACCAAATATATGGGCTGATACGCCACAACCAAAGCAGATGAGGAATAAACTCTAAATAAACTGACTTCTCAATGGCATCTTATCTCAATGTCGTATTGACCTTATACTATCTAAAGAAGAATGGTTCAAAAATTAGCATTCTGGAAAAAAAAAGATAATTCTCTCAAAACCCAAATAAAACTGTAAATATAGACCACTATAAACAATCAAGTCTCTGCTGTAGCTTGCAAAGGAACAAATATGCTACAGTACTCAGAATCGAAATAGCAATTAGCTAAGTAATAAAATTAGGGTGCTGAGCAGCCCCTGTTATATTTGAGCATCAGTGCCCAAGATGATGTTTCCTAGGAAACCAAAAACCTCCCAGGCACAAATAATGTGAAATAAGTCCCCCCAAATGTTGCGCTCTAGACACTCCCCAAGTATTTAGAAACAAAATCAATCAAATCAAATCAGTCAAAAAAAGAAAATATTTCAGAACAAATTTAACAAAAATATAGAAGGGTCACACATTGAAAACTATATAACATTAAGAGAAATGAAAGATCTAAATAAATGAGGGATTGACTGACCATGTTTGTGGACTGAAACACTTGATTTTTTAAGCTACTGGTTGTTTCCAAACTAATATACAAGACTCAATGCAATCCCAAATTCCCACAAGCCCTTCTGCTAAATAAATAAATAAATAAATAAATAAATAAATAAATAAATAAATAGTAGATAAACTGCCTCTGATATTCATGTGAAAATGCAAACAATCTAGAATACCCAAAGCAATTTTTAAGATTTTTAAAAAAATTTATGACAGGATAGACAGAGAAAGAGAGAGAGAGAGAGAGGCAGAGACACAGGCAGAGGCATAAGCAGGCTCCATGCCGGGAACCCGACGCAGGACTCGATCCCAGGAACTGGACTCCAGGAACAGGCCCCGGGGCAAAGGCAGGCGCCAAACCGCTGAGCCACCCAGGGATCCCCCCAAAGTAATTTTTAAAAAGATTTACTTACTTATTTGAGAGAGAGACATATACACAGAGAGAAGCAGGCTCCCTGCTGAGTGCAGAACCCGACACGGGACTCAATCTCAGGACCCTGAGATCATGACCTGAGCTTAACCACCTGAGCTACCCAGGCACCTCTCTAGAATTTTAAGAATTATAAGAATTTTAAGAAAACAGGGCAGCCCCGGTGATGCAGCGGTTTAGCACCACCTGCAACCCAGGGCGTGATCTGGAGACCCTGGATCGAGTCCCACGTCAGGCTCTCTGCATGGAGCCTGCTTCTCCCTCTGCCTGGGTCTCTGCCTCTCTCTCTATCTCTCTATCTCTCTCTCTCTCTCTGCATCTCTATGAATAAATAAATAAAATCTTAAAAAAAAAGAATTTTAAGAAAATAATAACAAAGTTAGAGGACTCTGATACCTGATTTCAAGACTTACTAGAAAGCTACAGTAAATGAGATGGTATCATATTGACAAAAGACAGATATATAGAGTAATGGAATAGAATGAGTCCAGAAATTAAGTCAGCCTTATATGGTCTAAGGTACCAAGGCAATTAATTGAGAAAAGAAAAGACGTTTTAATGAATGGTGCTGAATATTGGATATCCCAATGGAAAAATTAAAAAGTATCCTCCTTACTTCACACCATGTATTAAAATTAATTTGAAGTTGGTCTTATAATAGACCTAGGTGGAAAACTAAAACTATACAACTTCTAGAAGAAAAGAACATTTGCAAACTTACAGTAGGCAAAGACACAAAAAGCACAAATCATAAAAGGAAACAAACTGATGAGTTGAATTTTATCATCATTAAAACTTCTCCTGTTCCAAAGGTACCATTAAGCATTAGGTGTTGGTTTCTTGGGTATGACACCAAAAGCATAAGTGACAAAAGAACGAATAAGCTGAACTACACCAAGACAAAAACCTTTGGTGCTACATGTGATACCACTGAGAAAGTAAAAGGACAACCCACAGGATAGGAGAAAACATTCTAATGCATGTCTAATAAGGGACTTCTACTAGAATACATAAAGAAGTCTTAAGCTCAAAAACAAAAGTCAAAAACCCAATTTAAAAATGCATAAGGTATTTGAATAGATACTGCTCTATAGGAGATATACAGGTGTCCAATAAGCACAGGAAAAGATGATCAACATCACTGGTCATCAGGGAAATGTAAATCAAAACTGCAATGAGATATCACTTCACACCCACAAAAATGGCTATCACCAAAAAGACAAATAATTAACAAGTCCTGGAGAGGGTGTGGAGACAATGGAATTCTGATATAGTGCTCGTGAGATTGTAAAATGGTGCAGCCACTTTGGAACACAGTTCAAAAGTTCCTTAAAATGTTAGACATAGAGTTACCATTTGACCCAGCCATTCCACTCCTAGGTATACACCCAAGGGAAATAAAAACATAGGGTCACACAAAAATCTGTACATGGAAATGTCTAGCATCTTTATCGTTAATAGCTGAAAAGTATAAACAATGTAAATGTCCATCAACCAATGAATGGATAAATAAAATGTAATATAGCCTTATAATGGAATATTATTTGGCCACAAAAGGGAATTAAGTATTGACACATGCTACATCATGGATAAATCCTGAAAAGATTAAGCCACATGAATGAAGACAATCACCAAAGGCCACATATCATATGATCTAGAATAGGCAAATCCTTGGGAATAGAAAGTAAGAGGTTGGGGAAGGAAGAACTGAGAGTGATAATGGGTATGAATCTCTTTTATTTGTTCTCCTCTAGAATATAAAATGTTCTAAAATTAGATTGTGTGATGGCTGTACGATTCTGTGGCTAAAACAAAAATCACTGAATTGTACACTCTAAATGCATAAATTGTATGGCATGAAATTATATTGTATGTATATTGTATGGAATTATAGCTCAAAAAGGCGAGTTTTTAAAAAGGCTTCATTAAGAAAACAATAAAAAGCTACGGAATGGGAGAAAAATTCATATTACGTATATTTGACAGAAGATAAAATAGATAAAGAACACTCACAACCCAATAATATGATAAACCATCCAATAAAAAGTGAGCAAAAGATTTGAAGAGACATTTTACCAAAGGAGATATGCAAATGGCCCATTAAGACATAAAAAAGTGATCACCATCATTTATCAGCAGGAAAATGCAAATTAAAACTACTGTGGGATATGACTACAAACCCATTAAAATGGCTAAAATTGAAAAGATAAAGTATGAAGCACTGATGGGAATGTGTATTAACAAGAACTTACATATGCTGTTGACAAAAATGTATAATGGTAAAAACCACTTTGGAAAACTGACAGTTTCTTAAAAAGTTCAACCTAACCCCCATTGTATGGCCCACTCACTCTGGTCCTAGCTCTTCACCCAAACATATATATACACACCATATATATCCACACCAATGCTGTACCTGAATGTTCTCAGAAGCTTGGTTTCTAACATACAAACTGGAAATAATCCAAATATTTCAGCAACAGCAAATGGCTAAAATGTGGACTCATCTGTATAGAATACTAATCAGCAATGAAAAAGAACATGCTACCACACGAACCAATGTCAGTAAGTATGATGAGTAAAATAAGCCAGACAAAAAAATGGACTTCTATATAATTCCATGTACATAATATTTTAGAAAATTCAAAATCAACTCTAATGATTGAAAATAGTTGTCCCCAAGGTCAGGGGTAAGGAAGCGAGCATGTCAAAGGGGCCAAAGGCATCTTTAGGGTGATGAAAATTTTCTGTTCTTGATTATGGTGGTGGTTTCACCAGTATGATTCGCTCCCACATTCATCACTGAATTGTTCAGTTTATTTATTTTTTTAAAGATTTTATTTATTTATTAATGATAGACATAGAGAGAGAGAGAGAGGCAGAGACACAGGCAGAGGGAGAAGCAGGCTCCATGCAGGGAGCACAATGTGGGACTCGATCCCAGGACTCCAGGATCACACCCTGGGCCAAAGGCAGGTGCCAAACCGCTGAGCCACCCAGCGATCCCCTGAATTGTTCAGTTTAAATGGGTGCAGTTAATTGGATGTAAATTATACCTCAACAAAGTTGAATTTTAAAAAAGTAATGAGAACCAAAAAAAAAAAAATAATGAGAACCAATGGAAAAACAATTTATATACAAGTTAACAGCTTGCAATTAGCAAATCCAACATTTGTGTAAATAGCGCTTCTAAACTCCTCAACGGTGCACATAAATCGTGTCCTCCTTAAGCACTTCAAACATTCCTTGCCTCTAGATCTGGATTCTATCACCAACTTGCCTGACAAACCTCATCTGGGATCCCCAAAAGTTCATTCTAGCCCGACTCCTCTGTGTTATTACAAATCCTGAACGAATGTGATCCATATTGAGGAGGTTTTAGAATGATTGTGAAAGGGGATAAAGCCCTGATAGAAAAGCTCAGTGAAGGAGTGGGGACAGCTGTGCCCCAAGAAGATTTCCAAAGTCTGTTCCTAGGTTTGTTCCATTCCAGACACTTTTATACTCTCAATGCCGACCCATCTTTACATAAACTCCTGCTGGTAAGTAGACAATCAAGTTGCTTAGAAAGTTAGAATTCAAATCCACTTGAACTTCATCTCATAAAATGAAAAGACCATCTGCAGAGATACTGATGAAACAATACAGATGTCCATAAAGAGACAGTCCGTATTGGGGACCTTCTATTTATGGCATTATTTATATTTAATACATTTTTATACATTTTTCTCATTCAGGACTCACTAAGACCTTCTAATATAAATATTATGATGATGAAGATGTCAATATTATTATTTCTTTCCATTAAGGAAACTGATACTCAGAGAGACCCAGTTATTTGTCCATATTTACCTAGCTAATAAGAGGCAGAGCTGAGATTTACATAAGGGGATGCTTTCGACTGATTTATTTAGTGACAGATCCATAAACAGAGATCTTAAAGCAAGGGAATACATAGACCAATAGATTCAAATATTAATGCATTTTTTTCACATCACCAATAAAAAAGCACACATTTAAATATACTACCGACATTTTTGTTGGGCTTTTTCCTGTCATTAAAATGCCATATTCTTCCTACTGGGAAGTTAATGTTTGGGGAGAAAGTGGTTCACCTGCGTAAGAGTAGCCTCTATTAAAAAAAAAAAAAAAAAAAAAAAGAGTAGTCTCTATTGTTCAAAAGAAAGCCACAGGCCCAAAATGGCACCATTTAGGTTAAGGCCCCAAGTCAATAAACCAAGACTTAATACCTAACTTAACTGCAGTTTCAATTTTCCAGGAATGTATTTTTTAATCAGTCAGTATAGCATTTCCTGGTCAATACTAGGAAATTTACTGATAGACCCTTTCTATCCCTTTTAGGATGGCAAGCTTGCCTCAACAATGCATTCCTGCTAATAAGTTCCTTTCTTTTTCTTTTCCAGTGCTCTCTTTTTGCCTTAAAAAACCTTTCTTTTGTTTAGCTCATCTCTACTTGCTAGATGGGATGCTGCCCAACTCATGAATCATTTAATAAAGCCAACTAGATCTTCACATTTACTCAGCTGAATTCTGGGTTTTTTTTTAACACGATATAAAACAAAGTCACATGAACTTCTAGGGAGTATCCCAAATCTGGGGAGAGCTACTGCTCTCAAGGAAGAACCAGAATGTGGCGAATTATGAAACAAACAGTATAGCAAGGAACTAGGAAAGATTACATTTAGGTAATCAGGAATAAATGAGGAGCCAGCAGTTGAAACTGCTTAAGCCACCAGTCTCATGGCAGACAGTAACAGCCAAAGCTGTAAAACTTCTGGTCACTGATGTGGGAAGCAAAGGCAAAAGAAAAAGTTATATTTTCATACTACTTACTGCCCATTGACACATCCTTAAAACAGGCAGTGACATTCCCCAAGGAACTCAGCTGCCTGGATGTTAATACTTTGCTAAGGGCAAGAGGCAATCTTAGCCCGGCCCTCAGAATCCTGTAAGTTTCCTTTAACATATAAAAATTCCTTTGGAAGCTTCCTTTTGCTCTACCCCTCTAAGATCCATGCTGGCAATCACTCCCCAAGCATATGGCCCACTGATACACATCTGAAGAGTCTCATGACAGAGTTTTTTTCCATACAGTAATAAATAACCTTTTTTTCTAAAAAAAAAAAAAAAAAAAAAAAAGATTTTTATTTATTTATTCATGAGAGACACAGAGAGAGAGAGAGAGAGAGAGACACAGGCAGAGGGAGAAGCAGGCTCCCTAAGGGAGCCCGATGCAGGACTCAATCCCAGGATCTTGGGATCACGACCTGAGCAAGACAGATGCTCAACCACTGAGCCACCCAGGCATCCCATAAATAACCTTTTCCTAACAACAGCTAGCCCCCTCAGGATTCTGGAACTCTTGTTTCCAAAATACCTTGGAGGTTTGTGCTGTCCGTAACCTCCTCCCAACTTGAAAGTATATAATCAACCGCCCATCACAACCCCAGTACAGCTCTTTCTGCCCACAGGTTCTGTCCCAGTGCTTTAATAGAACCACCTTTTTGCACTGACATCTCAAGAAATCTTTCTTGGCCGTCAGCTCTGAACCCCAACATTTTCCTACATCCGTCGCCAGCTAGGACAGAGAAAAATTATCCATGTGCTTCCAGACTGGATGCTTTTAAAAATGTTGGTACAAAAAAGGCCTACAGTGTCCTATAAAAATGTTCAGGCAAAAAAAAAAAAAAAAAAAAAAAACCAACAACCCTACTAATGCAGAGACTAATTTCATTGAACAGTGGACATGTTACATTTACATGTGCCTTACAGGTTCGAGTCAAGTTTCGACCTGAGTATTCAGCTTTTTTATTTCTCCCCTCTTCTGATAATCTCCAGCCTCACTGGCAAGCAGAAATAATCCGCCGGGGGTGACAGTGTCATGGTGTGACCCAACTATACTTGTCTTAGGCCTGGCACAAGTTCCAGTTCACTTACATGTGCATTTATCTGCCGGCAGAGTCGATGGCAGGACAGAGCCCACAGGGACCATCTGCTGCCCTCCCCCAGCATCCCTCGAAATGAAGACAAGGTGGGAGTTTCTCCTAGAGACGGGAGCAGAGTGTACTTCTCGGTGGGCCCACTGGAGTGTTTTCAGGAAGCACCATTTGGACCTCGTGCATGAAAAAGCAAAAGAGGCACCCCGAATACAGGCGCCCTGCAATGGCAGCATCGGGTTCCACTGTGAGGATGGAGATGCTCAGTCTGGTGCCATGGCTGCCCGAGTCCCCAGTCCCACCCCATGGCTCACCTGGCCCGCCACCACCCCCGCTTCCTAGACCACAGGCGGACCTTCATGTTAGCCTGCGATCCCCACTCCCCTCACCCCCTTCCTCACCCATCAGGCACTCGAGGTACTCACAGCTGCATGACCAAGTACAAGTGATTGGGGCTTTCGTAAATGTCTTCCAGGGCAACGATGTTTTCATGCTTGATCCTGAAAGGGGAAAAAAAAAACCACAAACAGAAGAGTGAGTATGATCAGACACGAAGGCTTTTTAAAAACAGATGTTGTGATAGCAAAAAAAAAGTTCTAAGGATCCAAACTTCCTAAGGTGACACTGGAGACTCCGCTCAGTCTTGGCCCCAAACTCCCTTCCAGACCCCTGTCATGTGCGGGACTCCAGTGCAGGCAGAGGAAACCTCCACTGACCCCTCACTGGGGACCTAGTCACCACCACCACCAAAGGCCATCCTCAAGGACCCCAGCAAACTGGACTGCTTCTAATCAAAATGTGGTTCCCGAACATGGTGACAGCATCTCCCGGGAGCCTGTTAGAAAGGAAATATCAGAAAGGGAGACAGAACGTAAAGACTGCTAACTCTGGGAAACGAACTAGGGGTGTTGGAAGGGGAGGAGGGCGGGGGGTGGGAGTGAATGGGTGACGGGCACTGGGGGTTATTCTGTATGTTAGTAAATTGAACACCAATAAAAATAAAAAATAAAATTAAATAAATAAATAAATAAATAAATAAATAAATAAATAAATAAATAAATAAATAAAAAAAAAAAAAAAAAAGAAAGGCAAATTCTCAGGCCCTACCCTGGTCGAACAGATTCTGAATCCCTGAGGGGCAGAGCCCAGGAACTGGTTTTGTAAGTTCCTCAGATGATCCGTATGCACAAAGCAGAAATTCTATAGTCAACTCATGCTTTTCTTTCTTTTTTTTTTAAGATTGTATTTATTTATTTATTCATGAGAGACACAGAGAGAGAGGCAGAGACACAGGCAGAGGGAGAAGCAGGCTCCCTGCAGGGAGTCCAATGTGGGACTTGATCCCAGGACCCCCGGATCACACCTTGAGCCAAAAGCAGACGCTCAACCATTGAGCCACCCAGGGGCCCCAATCCATGCTTTTCAAGCTTCAGTGTACATGTGAGTCACCAGGGATCCTGGTTGCACTGCCCATTTTGATTCAGTGGAGCCAGGGCAGGCCTGAGCATCTGCATTTCTTTTTTTTTTTTTTAAAGATTTTATTTATTTGACAGAAAGAGCACAGCAGGGGGAGCGACAGAGGCAGAGGGAGAAGCAGACTCCCCACCGAGCAGAGAGCCCGATGCAGGACTCGATCCCAGGACCCTGAGATCATGACCTGAGCTGAAGGCAGACACTTAACCAACTGAGCCACCCAGGCCCTGGAGCATCTGCATTTCTAAGAGTAGCAAAGTCCTAACTACAGAACCAAGAGAGAAGGACACAGCCTCACACCGGCCCCTGGCATTACCCATTAGAGTAGCTTTCGCTCAGAATATAAGGCTTGCTAGTTATTTAAAGCATTTGCAAGAAGAATCATTTCATTACTCTACGAGCTAATGAACTCTTTCCAGAAGACTTTCACTGAAATGACTACTGAATCCCAGAAAAGCAAGTGTGTCATGTGCAGATTCCCCTGAACACCTGAAAGCAGGGACCGCGTCTCACTTATTTCGTTTCCCCTCCTACCCAGCATCCACCTGCTTAATAAATATCTCCTGGGTGAATGAATGATGCTCAAAAGCTGTCCCTACTGAACAGCAAGAACCATTATTCAGGGGAAATGGAGGCAATTTTCCCAAGTGTGAGCTGTCTTTCCCTCAAACGGAAGCTTATAAGGTGCAACAAATCAGAATATCATCTTTCCTCTGAGCAGATGAGAGAAGAGAACAAAACACTTCATTGAGGGTGGCTATGGTTTGCTCTGATTTCTACAGCTCTGAGTAGTCAGTGTGGTTGTCTGGAGGAGCAGAGAGGAAAGAGTGTATGCGATTCACATTCATCTGACTCCCGTGCACAGAGCGACAGCCCAATATTTATTTGTTAGCGGTGGTTACTCTGATACCTGAGCAAAATAATATCCATATTATAGAAATTACTTTTATAACATAGTATTATTATAGAAATAGTAATATAAACATATTATATGTAATAATATATAAATAATAGTATATTATAGGAACCAACTAAATATGCTACCAAGGAAACCATGACGAATTAAGTTAGAACTGCCGAGGTCCTGGATGTTTATGGAATGATCATTACTGGATATCCTGAAAGAATGATGACCACAAAAAGTATACAGCATATGGATGCTCCTGGTTTAATTTTTAAAGATTCACAATTAGAATCCCCCCAACCCAGGGGCACAAGCATTTTCTTTCAGTGAAGAAAGAATTTGGGGGTGTGCTAAGAGCATAGGCTCATGGGGATATGAAATAGTAGGGTTTACATGAAGGGTTGCCAGATAAAATGCAGGGGACCCCTGGGTTATGTTTCATTCTAGATAAACAACACTTTTTTTTGGTGTAAGTATGTCCTGAATATATTGCATTGTTGTTTATCTGAAATTCAAAAGTGACTGGGCACCCTGCATTTTCACGTGCTAAATCTGGCCACCCTAGTACATGAATCCCTGTCAATGGGTCTCTCAACTGAGCTTCAAGATTTGTACCTGCTGTCCCACCTCCCCTCAGAGGTTGAGCCAGGAAGGCTGTTTGAGCTCTGGAATACAGCCATTAATACAGATTCCACTACATACAAAGACTCAACTATGTGCAAAGCACAGGCCCAGCCAACACTGGAGACTCCAATAAATTAAGAATATAATCCCTTCTTTGGATGCAAGGGATAGAGAAATTAAAGTCTACTTAACCTGCCATGTCTTACATGACTTCTTGCAGTGGCTCGGATGATACTGCTCCTGACTCTCCCACTCAACTAATAAATCTCCCCCCTCAACTAATAAAAATAAATCAAGCAGTCAACCCGATCGTCATTTCCTGAGTTTTGCTATGTCTCTGAAAGAATATAAGAAAAAAATAAAATAAAATTTTGCCCTCAAAAAACCTAGCATCTAGCTGGAGAGACCCACGGAGCAGTTAGGAAAAAATTAAATGCTAAACTGTAGCATTGCTGTTAAGTTCAGAAAAAGCAAGGCTACAGACCCGGAAGTACAGTGAAGGCCTCAAAAAGTGATGAGCATAGTGCTGGATGAGTGATGTTTGAAGAGTATACTTCAGAAATTTCAAAAAAATCCTCAAATGGCCTCTTAAATGTCTCTTAAGTGGCTTTAACTAACTTGTAGATGTTGGAACGTGATAGAAGAAAAAAACATTCTGGCCCCCAACAGCTGTTCATAGGTACTTTATTCCACCCTCAGACTCTTAAGACATACAGAAATCGAGCTTGAAGTTTTAACAATGGGTACCTAGGTTACCTTCACAAACGTCATAGGAATATCCACCTACATATGTCTGGGCACCCACCACATACCAGGCACCGCACAAGGAATCCCCAAAGTACCAGGGCAGCCCTCAAGGAGCTCCCACAGGTGGGTTTCCAGGTGCAGCAAGGATACTCCACAATAAGCCTCTCTTTATCACCAGGAATCAGCCTCCTTGTACTTATTAGTGACTCCTGAGCATGACACAGAACAAGCTTAATACCTTCTTGTCATACTCCTACAAGTATTTGACTTAGTGTTTCTCCCTGGGGCCAACCAATCCTCCTCCAATGTGGTTTGCGTTCCTCTCGCCTTGCTATTATCACTCTCCTTTGTCCAGAACTGAGAGCAGTGATCTCAGTATAAATGAGACCACCAAGAATGAGGTATTATATAAGAGAGATGAACTCTTAACCATCATGAGTGGATGTTACACTTTTATAAATAAGGCCTAATATTAGGTTCATCTTATTTAAAGCAGTTGCACAAACTATGGGCATATGAAGAACATAAGCTCCATGGAGGTAGGGCTTTTTAAACTATTTTGTTCACTACCATCTCCCTACTGCCAAGAGAAGTGCACGGCAGCTGATACTTTCATACATACTTGTTGAATGAATGAATGAATGAATGAATGAATATTAAGTGTTGGGTCAATAAAATGACCAGATCAGTTTTACCTAAACTTCTACTAAACAAGATCTCTTTTCCTATCCAGTCGAGCTTTTGAGCTTCAAGTCTCCACCTTCAGATTCATTAAATTCAATCTCTTAGGTTCTCATGCAGTGTTTCAGATCATCAAGACTATTCTGAGAATTTATCCTCCTGTCTATTATATTTACTATCCCTCTCAACTTTGGGCCATCTACATATCGGGTTGGTTGGTACACATCCATCTCCTCTTTTTTTTTTTTGGGAGTGAGACAGAGCATATGCGCATGCGTGTGCATGTGCACAGGTGGCGAGGGGGAGAGAGAGAATTTTAAGCAGGCTCCATGTCCAGCACAGAGCTTGATCTCACAACCCTAAGATCCTGACATTAGTCAAAATTAAGAGTCAGAGACTTAACCAACTGAGCTACTCAGGTGCCCTTCATCCCATACGTCTTGATCCAAATTCCTAAAGTCTTAAATGGGAAGGTTACGTCAGAGCTGGCCTCTGGTATCACACTAGAGACCCCCATCAAGATAACCATGACATGAATCAGCTGGCTTCGACTGCTACCAAGCTGTAAACCCAGCAGGACTATCATCTAGCCTATATTTCACCATCTTACCCATAAGGAGACAATTAGACTCCTTGCTGAAATGGCATTCCTCAGATTTACACACCACGTAATACTATTTAAAAGGGAAATGGAACGTTTGGGAAGATTTGTTCTTAGTAAACCCATGGTGGCTCCTAGCAACCACTACAGTCTTTACTAAATGATCACAAACCATCTGCTTAATTTACTGTTCCAGACTTGTGCTGAGCACTGAAGTCAAACTTCCCAATCTATACATCTCATAGCTTACCTGTTTTATGTTTGGAAATTTTGCCAACATCTTTTATATTCTTTTCTCAAACATTTCACCTGTGACTCTTTTGTGATAAGTACAATTTCCTCAGTCTCTTGGAATGTGAGACATCTAAATCTAGGGACGAACTAATATTAACACTTTCTTTAGGCCCTACTTACATAGCTGTTTTATATGAGCCATTTCCTGAGTGTTAACTAAAGGCACACCTTGGAGATATTGCTGGTTTGGTTCCAGATCACCACAATACAGTGAATAGTACAACAAAGAGAATCAAATGAATTTTTTGGTTTCCCAGTACATATAAAAGTTAGGTTTATACTATATTGCAGTCCAGTAAGTGTGAAATAGCATTATGTCCAAAAAATAATGTACATACATTAGTTTAAAAAATACCTATTGCTAGGTGATAGCTGGCTCAGTCGGTAAAGCATGCAACTCATGATCTTGGGGTCGTGAGTTCAAGCCCCATGTTGGGCCTAGAGTTTACTTACAAAAATACGTGATTGTTAAAAAAATATGTTAGCCATCACCTGAGCTTTCAACAAGTCATAATTTTGTTGCTGGTGGAGGGTCTCACCTCAATGTTAAAGGTGGCTGACTGATCAGGGTGGTGATTGCTGAAGGTTGGGTTGGCTATGGTAATTTCTTAAAATAAAACAACAAAGAAATTTGTTGTGATTGACTCTTCTTTTCATGAATGATTTCTCTGTAGTGTGTGATGCTGTTGGATAGCATTTTTACCCACAGTAGAACGTCTTTCAAAAGAGGAGTCAGTTCTCTCAAACCCTACTGCTGCTTTACCAACTAGATTCATATAATATCTAAATCCTTTGCTGTCATTTCAACAACCCTCACAGTATGTTCCTTAGGAGTAGATTCCATCTCAAGGAAATATTTTCTTTGCTCGTCCATAAGAAGCAATGCCTCATCCATGAAAATTTTATCATAAAATTGACATAAGTCAGTCATGTCTTCAGGCTTCAATTCAAATTCTGATTTTCTTGCTATTTCCACCATATCTGCAGTAACTTCCTCCACTGTTGTCTTAAGGCCCTCAAAGTTATTCAAGATAGTTAAAATCACTTCTTCCAAACTCCTGTTTTTGTTTATGCTCTGACTTCTTTCCAGAATCAGAAATGTTCTTCATGGCATTTAGAATGGTGAATCCTTTTTCCAGAAGGTTTTCAATTTACTTCGCCCAAATCCATGAGAGGAATCACTGTTTATGGGAGCTATACCCTTACATAAAAATGTTTTTCTTAAATAATAAGACTTGAAAGTCAAAATGACTCCTTGATCCATGGGCTACAGAACGATGTTGTATTAACAGGCATGAAAACACCATTAATCTCACAGTGCACATCTCCATCAGAGCTTTTGGGAGACCAGGTGCATTGCCAATGAACAGTCATATTTTGAAAGGAATCCTTTTGTCAGGTCTCAACAGCAGGATTAAAATAGTCAATAACTATGTTGTAAACAAATGTGCTGTCATTCAGGCTTTGTTGTTCCATTGAAAGAACACAGAGTATGGGGTGCCCAGGTGGCTCAGTGGTTGAGCGTCTGCCTTTGGCTCAGGTCGGGATCCTGGGGTCCTGGGATAGAGTTCCGCATCGGGCTCCCTGCATGGAGCCTGCTTCTCCCTCTGCCTGTGTCTCTGCCTCTCTCTCTGTGCCTCTCATGAATAAATAAATAAAACCTCAAAAAAAAAAAAAAAGGAAGGAAGGAAGGACACAGAGAATATTTAGGATAATTCTTAAAAGCCTCGGATTTTTGAAATGATAAGGGCTTCATGTGAAAGTCACCAGCTGCATGATACCCTAACAAAGGAGTCAGCCTATTCTTTGAAACTTTGAAGCCAGGCACTGATTTCTCCTCTCCAACTATGACAGTCCTGGGTGGCATATTCTTCCAATAGAAGCCTGTTTCATCTACACTGAAACTCTTGTTTAATGCATCCATCTTCATCCATTATCTCAGTTGGATCTTCTGGATAACTTGCTGCAGCTTCTACATCAGCACCTGCTGCCTCACCTCATGCTTTGCTGTCATGGAGATGGCTTCTTTCCTTAAATGCCATGATGCAATCTCTACTAGCTTCAAACTTTTCTTCTGCAGGTTCCTCATCCTTCTCAGCCTTCAGAGAATTGAAGAGCATAAGGACCTGGCTCCGGGTGAGGCTGTGGCTTGAGGGAATGTTGTGTCTGGTTTATTCTTCTCTCCAAACCACTAAAACTTTCTCCCCATCAGCAAATCAGGCTCTTTCGCTTTCTTAGCATTTGTGTGTTCACTGGAGTAGCACCTTTAATTTCCTTCAAGAACTTTTCCTTTGCATTTATAACTTGGCTAATTGTTTGGCCTGAGGAACCTCGCTTTCAGACTCTCTCAGCTTCCGGCCTAAGTTTAATCATTTCTAGCTTGTGATTTATAGTGAGAGAGCTGCAATTCTTCCTTTCACTTGAAGACTGAGAGGCCATTCCATGATTATTAATTGACCTAACTTCAGGACTGTTGTGTTTCATGGAACAGGACAGCCTGAGGAGCAGAGAGGTGGGGGAAGGGCAAGTCAAGGATGGAGCAGTCAGGACACACATGACATTAAGGATCAAGCTTGCCGTTTTGTACGGCGTGATTTGTGGTGCTCCCAAAACAATTACAATAGTAACAGCAAAGATCACTGATCACAGATCACCGTAACAAATATAACAATAATGGAAAAGATTGAAATACTGCAGGAAATATGAAAAAGTGATCCAGAGACACAAAGCAAGCAAATGCTGGTGGAAAAATGGTACGGTTAGACTTTCTCCACATGTGGTTGCCACACGTCTTCAGTTTTGTTAGTAAAAAACAAACAGAAAACACAATAAATGCAAACTGTAATAAAATGAGTTATGCCCTGAGGCACTTAGTAGCTCAGTCGGTTGAGCATCTCACTCTTGATGTTGTGAGTTCAAGGCCTATGTTGGGCTCCACTCTGGGTATGGAGCCTAATTTAAAAAAAAAAAAAAAAAGAAGTATGCTATAGGTATTAAGACCATAACTAAGTATTTTTCATTATTGTGTTTAATACACCAATCCTATCAAGCAGCTATGAGACAATACTGGTCTCTACCCCTGGTTGCTGGCACAGAGCTCCTGAACTCCTTGTAATTTCCTAAGTGATAAGAATACTAGGAGCATCACTTATTCTAATATTTGGTCTTTCACTGCACCCCTGACACAGGGATTCTAAAACTTGTAAATTTCTGGGTAACAGGAGTGTCTTTTGCTCTAATGAAACTACCTGACTGGGGTCCTGGATGGCTGCTTGGTCAGAGCTGGTCACTGGAAAAACCAGGGTCATGACTGGAATACTCAGCCCTATCCCCCTCTTCTCTGGAGAGGAGAGAAGGGCTGAAACAGTTAATGATCCATCATATCTACATGATGAAACTTCCATGATATCCCAAAAGTATAGGCCTCAGAGAGTTTCCAAGTGGGCAAACACATGCATTCTGGGAGGATGACACACCCCAAATCCATAGAGACAGAAGGTTCTATGCTTGGGACTCTCCCAGATCTCACCCTGTGTCTCTCGTCATCTGACTGTTGATCTGTATCCTTTACCATATCCTTTAATGAACTGGTAAAAATAGACCTGAGCTCGGTGAGCCACTCTAGCAAACTAATGGAATCCAAGGAAGGGGTTGTTGGAACCTCCACTCTGGAGGTTGGTCTTCCAGAGCTGGTTGGTCAGAAACACAAAATGACAACCTGGGCTTGCACCAGTGTATGTTTGTGTGCTGGGGGCATTCCTGTGGGACTGCGCCTCGACCTATGGGATCTGACTCTACCTCTGGGAAGACACAGTTAGAACGGAGTTAAATTGTAGGACACCCAGATGGTGTCCAAGAATTGCTTGATGTGGGGGAAACCCACACACATTTAGTAACGAGAAACAGACCTTTGCAGTGTTCCATGTAAATAATAAAGGAAGATACAGAGAGAAGAATCACAAAATGGGGAAGAACTGGGGTTTTCCCTACACAGGAGAGAGTAAAATGGAAAAACTTAGTTTAGTCTATTATTCCCCCTCATTTGTAAAAGAGGAACACTAGGATTCCAAGATATTAAGTACATATTTCAAGGTCACACAACTGGGGATAGAAATCACTAAGAGTCTAACTCCCAAGCCCATGTTAAAGCACTTATACTATAACTTTCCAGTAACTATGTTATACTGAGAATATGGAAGAGCCCATATAAATTCAGTTATTTGTATGAAATCCTGACACCTAAAGTCAGGGTATTAAATTTCATTACTAAGGATATAATATCCAACTTCTGGAGGTATGGAGATTGGAACTATTCTGAACACTACTGGAAGCTCTCAAGATATTTGGTTATAAATATCCTCACATATGAAATCCCAGGGGGTCAAAGTGAACTAGAGGAAGAGATACTCAGAAGCAGAAGGAATAGTTAGGAGTCCAGAAATTATTATAATTAGAAAAGGCCTAGGGGCGCCTGGATGGCTCAGTCATTGAGTGACGGACTCTTAGTTTTGGTTCAGGTCATGATCTCATGGGTCGTGGGACTGAGCCCCCGTGTCAGCCTCTGCACTCAGTGGGGAGTCTGCTTGAGGATTCTCCCCTCTGCCCCTCCCCTAGCTCGCGTGTGCTCTCTCTCTCTCTCTCTCTCTCTCTCTCTCTCTCTCTCATAAATAAATAAATATTTTTAAAAAAAGAAAGAAAGGGCCTTTCATCAGCCCAGATCTGCTAGTGTCATCAAAAAGAAGAATAAAGTGGAGAGAAGGGGCGGGGATGTCAGCTATAAGCAAATGGAAAATCAAGGTACCATTAACCTTGCAGAGCTTATGTTGCTAAATCCTATAGATCAGCATTCAGTCTTTCTAAAATACGACCAAGAGGACCTTCATGCATAAGGAATGTTCATCTCCAAACAACAAACCTTTCTAAAATGCTCATATTTCAAAGAAGCAATATCATGAAAAACAACTGTAGGTATGAAAATAACCTCACTTAATTTTAATCACTTAGTATTTACCAGGCCCCAATTAAACATTAGCTGGTACAACCACGTACAGAATGTAGATGGTTTATATGGCAATCTATGCTAAAGTCTCCATAATCCCCAATAAAAGACAGATGAGCTGGATAGAGGGAAGTGGCTCAGGCTGAGAGAGAGAGGGAAGCTGAATGGGATCACAGCATATATGGACATTGATGCAGACGCCTGCGTGCATGGTAACTGACAGCCAAGCAAGAAATCCCCAGAAAGAGCCAGGAAAACATTTAAAAGTTAATTCATGCAACAAATCGTACCAAATGCACAAGCAGGCCCTGTTCCAAAGCCCCCAAGCTGGAGGGAACATCAAGACCCAGAGAACAGGCTCTCTATTGAACACACATGCCTCTTTGAAACAGCCACACCATTTCTCCCTCCAGTTAATTCTTCACAGTTCAAGAATCCCCAAATTTTGAACTTCATGTAAAACAAGGAATGTTAGAAAAACACAGAAGAGGAGAGAAAGGAAAGTTCAGCATATTGTTTCTCTCATCCTATCATGGCTCATTGAGCTGGATGGGGGTAGATTGCGGCAGCAATAACGAGTATAATGAAAATTATCAGAAGAAAGAAAAGGCAACAAAACACCTTTCTCTTGTGTGGTCACTGGAAATGGTCGCTTATCTACTCAGATTAAAGGAGTCGCTGGAGGGCAAGAGATGGACAGGAGACAAGGTGATTATTAATGATGATAGATGAGAGGATGGGAGGACCAGATCCCCCAGCAGGGGCTCAACACAGAAGTTATGACAATGAGCTGTGACTGATTTCCTGTCCTCTCTCAACACTTCTGCATTAATTGTCCAGTCAGGAAAACGCCCCTCTCAGGAGAAAAGCAAGCACCTCTTTTAGACAAAGATTGTAAAGGACTAGGCCTTTCACTATCCACCATGACGTTTTTCTAAATGGTCTGGAAAATTTAAATGTTATTCACAAAAAAGATGCTATGGTTCTCTGGCACGGGCAAATTGCCTCAAAAACATTCGAAGAATATTCTCATGTCTTGGCAAACACTCTTTGTCTAAGTAAACACTATGCTTTTTGGAAATAAAGCAAACCATTTCCTCCTTTCCTGGGTCAGATTATCGCCACCCCTCCTCCCGTTAAAAGCAGTACAGGAAATAATGCTGAGAAAAATCAGGATACCATCAGTCACAAGGGAAAGTGGTAGAGTTGAAATATTTGCCAGATGGTATTAAAAAATAATACCTTTCCTTTTTTTAACTTAACAGGCACATTCACAGATGTTTCTTCATTTCATTCTCACAACAGCTCCATGCAGTAGGTATTATTATTCCTACTTTATAGATGATCAGCCCCAGTTTATAATCACGTAATTGTTCTCCCTCCCTCGCTCTTGCTGTCTCACTACTCTCCATGCTGTCTCCTGAGCCATCATTCCACAAAACAGAAGTATATAAACTTCTTAGCTTGAAATCTTCCATAGCTCCTCATAGTCCAAGATAAGATCCAAAAGACTTGACATGACTTACAAGGACCCCGTCGCTTGGTCCTTACCTACCCCTCCCACCTTCCACCATTGCCCCATACCGAAACTTTCCTAGGCCCAGGGCAGCTCTCGTACACCTGTGCACACCTTCTTTTCCGGCCACATAGGTGTGCTCATCCCTCTCGTATCTTCTCACCAAACTACACATGATACAAGACTCATTCTACATCATCCACTGAGAACCCTTTGCTATTCCTCATCTCCTGTAGGATGGATTCTCTTCTGGGCCAGCCCAATTCTTTTATCACTTTGCTGTTGTACTGCATTGTATCCACTGTCTGCATGGACATGTGTGTACATATTTAGATGCTTTTATATGCAGAGAAAAAAGTCTAGAAGGATACATATCAAACCAGTTACAAATACCTCAGAACATGTGCTAGAGGATTTTCATCTTGCAGTTTTACTGAACTGAGATTCTTCCTCTGAGCCAAAAAAACAGAAGAAAAATTATTTGAGTGACTATTTTCTCAGTTTTCCCAAGGAAAGTACCCTTCTAGTTGCATAGGAGAGAAAGTTAATTCCGAACATACAACAAACACCTTAGGGCATTAGGGCTCCATTCTCTCACTGAACCCAAGTATAGAAAGGTTGTCAGACTGTTGTATTGCCAGATTTTTACAAAGAAGTGCTTTTTTAAAAGTTCTTGATCAAAATCATTAAAGCTTGGTTCACCAAAATACATAATGCTGGACTAAAGAAATTCACACTAATTAGTCTAACTGCTCAAGACATCAAAAGATGAGGTTGGGTCTCAGTTCTCACACATCTAGCTGCAGGATTTTAGATGGGTCATTAAATACTTTCTGACCTGAATTCCTCATCTGTTAAATGAACATTAAAATATGTGGTCTCATCATCTATCAATAGAAATACACACATGTAGAGGTAAAATATGCTATGTGTACACATGTATGTACCATATTACATATAGAGAGAGATCGTGTCTAATAAGAATATAGGCTGGGGTACCTGGATGGCTCAGTCGGCTGAATGGCACTGTTAGTTTTGACTCCAACCATGATCCTGGTGATGTGGGATCAAGCCCAGCATAGGGCTTTGTGCTCAGCATGGAGTCGGCTTGGGATTCTCTCCCTCCACCCCTGCCCCCGCTTGTGTGTGCTCTCTCTCTCAAATAAAATAAACAAAATCTTAAAAAGAAAGAAGGAAGGAAAGAGAGAGGGAGAAGAAAGAGGGAAAGAGGGGAAGGAAGGAAAGGCAGGCAGGCAGACAGACAAGAAAGAAAGAAATGAAGGAAGGCAGACAAGGAAGGAAGGAAGGAAAAGAAAGAAGGAAGGAAGGAAGAAAGGAAGGAAGGAAGGAAGGAAGGAAGGAAGGAAGGAAGGAAGGAAGGAAGGAAGGAAGGAAGGAAGAGAAAGAAAGAAAGAAAGAAAGAAAGAAAGAAAGAAAGAAAGAAAGAAAGAAGAAAGAAAGAAAGAAAGAAAGAAAGAAAGAAAGAAAGAATGAAGAAAGAAGAAAGAAAGAAAGAAAGAAAGAAGGAAGAAAAAGAAAATATATAAAAATATATAGGCTGCCTTGGGAAAGACGAGAATTCAAAATCCAAATCTTCAATCACCTCTGTTTGCTGCCAGCAGATGGAGCTGTAATCAATGGGAGACTAAGGAGCAAAGACTGGTAAGTAAATAAACTACATCTTAAAAATGCAAGGCAGTGTTGTTGTTAAGAAGTAAGTACCACATGTGATAGTCTCTCATTGTGAAATAAGTTTTGCTTTGAATTCTTAAAAACAAACAAACAAATAACAATTAAAACCCTTGTGCGCAGCTGATGATGTTTTTGTTTTTGTTTTTAAAAAAAGCATCTCAGGCATCCTTAGCACACTGTAGAACGCACAGGGTGGGGGGCAGGGGGGCACCTGGCCAGCATTCCCTGATGGCCCTAGGGAGGCAGGGCTGGGGTCTGTAAGGGTACCCTGGGAGGGGCACCAACTTGGCTGACTCTGTCTCTATGGGATGGTTCGCTGGTCATGTCCCTTCCCAGGGTCTCAGTTTTCTCATCTAGAAATGAACTTGTCAAACAGGATCCTCGCTGAGGCCCTCTCTAATAATCAATGAATTTAAAATTATAATGAGGTAGAGTGTACTAAAGTATACATGGGTCCCCAAAGCTTGACCCTAAACCAGTATTCAGGGGTCCCTAGGATAGAGCTTGCTGCATGGAAGCATGGATGACAACACATGCGTCAACAGGCTCTTCTGCATCGGTAACTTTGTCAAGTTAGACGTGGAATAGAATTCCTTAAGACAGGAAGCCATTTACACGGGAAAAAACCTCCCTTTCCTTCTCTTGCAGCCAGCCTTGACAATGCTATGGACGGACAAAGAAATGGCCAACTAATTTGCTTATGTCCAGAATAGCTCCAGCCAAGGCCTAGTGGTCTTTAGTCCAAAAGAGAAATAAGTTAGGTCCAATCAGTGGGCGAAGCCCAGTGCTTGGCACATACCAGCATTCAGTGAATGTTCTGAAGAACAAATA
This sequence comes from Canis lupus dingo, assembly GCF_003254725.2. Taxonomy (NCBI): domain Eukaryota; kingdom Metazoa; phylum Chordata; class Mammalia; order Carnivora; family Canidae; genus Canis; species Canis lupus. The sequence continues at coordinate 22,424,623 of NC_064244.1, forward strand.
AATGAATGAACAGCTAATTCTGGCCTTACCAAAGTCTTACATGCCAAAGATACTCAAAAGCCGGATACCTGAGTACATTTACTTCAGAGGTCAGATTTAAAGGTAAGGTGTCCTGAGGACAAAGGTTCAAGTCTACTTGTCCAATACGTTAGTTTTCTCTGGAAAAGAGTATGAAAAATGAAGAAATGTCACCTGGTCACATTAGCTTCTATTATTTCTCAATCAGGCCTTACAACACTAAGACGTTTAAGACGTTATCATTTCTTTCTCCTAATTTTTTGGTAACCTCTTGCCAAAGGGTAATATACATTTTCTGGATGTTTCCACATGAGAATAGCTGTCTGGAGCCTTAGAGGCTGTCAAGGGGCTCGCCTGTCTCAGAACAGAGATGAGGCCTTGTAACTCTGATTTATTAGCTCTGCTGATATGCAAATACAGCATGCAAAGGTGTTCCAGGGTCACTGCAGAGAATGATAATGCGAATTTAGAAGCCATGCCCACTTGAAATACTGCTGACATACATAAGCAGGCTCTGACCGCCTGGATCGCACCCGGCAGCTTCATCACACACAGTCTACGCCCCAGACGGAAGACTCTGGGCTGGAATTCAAGAAGCATCTTAGATGCTTCCAGCTCTGAACACTTGGATTTATGTGAGCAAAAAGGAAAGGGGATCAAAACAATGCGTTAGAATCTTGGAGAAAGGCATCATTTCCCTTTTCTTTCCTCCCATGAAAGCCCCATGCTTTCCCCATGCTGATCCCCAGACCGTGAGGCTGGGTTTCACAACTTGAACCCAGAACCATGCTGAGGCAATAGGTACCCTGACTGGCAGGCTCAGACACAGCCTTCTCGCTGACACAGAGACCCAGGGATGCGGCTAAGGGCTGTGGCCTGTGTCTGCTCTGGATAAAGAAGCATTAAAGGCCGGGTGAGCATCTCACTAAGTCTGCTGGAATACCATGCCATTTATTTATACGGTGAGAAGCAAATTGTAAAAGAGTAAGATGGGGTGGAAAGGAGTAAGAAGCAAAATAGAAAAGGAAGGAAGGTGGTTTGGGACAACTATCTAATATCAATCCATTTTCAGGCTGCAGAGGGTTGACCACACACCGTAAAGCATTCCTTGCTATTCTAGGAAAGTACCCAGGTTCAGAGATAATGGTGCAGAACTGAGTGTTCTTTAGTTTTTACACATCAGTAATTAATGCTGTCACATAATGTGTTCAGGGCAGACCCTGGCTTCACCAAGTCAGATGCATTCAAATAGAAACACCACTTTTTTCAAGGACTCACATGTTGGGAATTCAAAAGGGTGTTTGTGGTTGGTTGTGTATAATATATACATCTTGTTTTATTTTATTTTTTTTAAAGATTTATTTTATTTGAGAGAGAGAGAGTATGTGCACACAAGTATGGGAAGGGGCAAAGGGAGAGAATTTTCAAGCAGACCCTCCGCTGAGTGCAGAGCCCCACGTGGGGCTTGATCCCACAACCTGTGAGATCATGACCTGAGCTGATCCAAGAGTCAGAGGCTTAACCGACTGAGCCAGCCGAGTGCCCCAATATATGCATTTTAAAAACACAAGAGATCATTTCTGTGAATGTGTGTAGTTAAGTGCAACTCTGTATTCTTCTCTCGAAAAAGCAAGGGCAGTCTCTTCATAACTGAGATTGGAGACCTGATTAGAAAGAACAGCATGTTTTGCTTTGTTGATGATTTTTTGAGAAGGTGTGTGATACACACATCGCCTTTCCAACGTACAGTTTTATGGGAGATGGGTCTTAAATGCTGAGGCAGTTCAGGATTTACAGTTTTATTATGTCCTGCTCATAAAACATGATGATAACCCAAGGGATGTCGGTTCTTAAGAAACTTGCCAGGGTGAGCTCCAGGGCTACGTGCAAATTCTCAAGAATGCTAGTACTAATTGAGGATCGTGAATAAACAGTTGCCAGATCACCCAAACAGTTGCCAGATCACCATTTCCGAGTTTGCAAGGGAATTAAGGACAGCAATTGCACCATGAGGGATAAGGGATGGGAGAAACTCAGCCTTGTGGATTGGCCCTGCTGATCACACAAAGGTAGCCAGACAGGGGGGTGGGTGGTAGCAGTGGCTGCCCTCCTCTGCCTAAGCAGAGCATCTGGTATGTCCAGGTGGTGGCCACAGTCCAAAAGCCATAGAGCAGGGCCGGCTGGGCCAGGCTGAGGTCATACACAGGCCATCGGGGGCATTTTAGGTGATTCTGCTGTTTTTTCCGAACAAGGCATAGGGATATTTTTCCTCTAAGCATCAGAGCATTTTAGGCCAATGGCTAGACTTCACTGAGGTCACTTTTGGCTGCTGCTTTTCAATCTGGTTTCCTCCAGAGCCTCCAGGTTCTCAATAAATATTTTAGAAAGTGCAATGAAATACAACTGCACAGCCCCAAGTGCAACAGATACCAGATGTGAACACACCGCAGAGAGTGCCAGCGTGTTCGCGGGTGTCCTTGTTGACAGGATTCGTCATAACATCATAAAAGTAAACGTATAAGTTCACGCTGATAAAATACCGACCTGTGTATGTTTGGGGGTTCTATGTAAGAATTTACTTTTTTTTTTTTTTTAAGATTTTATTTATTTATTAGAGACAGAGAGAGAGAGAGAGAGAGGCAGAGACAGGCAGAGGGAGAAGCAGGCTCCATGCAGGGAGCCTGACATGGGACCCGATCCCAGGACCCTGGGATCACGGCCCGGGCCGAAGGCAGTGCTAAACCGCTGAGCCACCCGGGCTGCCCAAAATTTACTTTTTAAAAAGGGTTCTGCTAGTCAGCAATGATAAAGGAAAGAAAACAATAAAATGGGGGTGGGGGAAGGGAAGGAGACACAAAATCAGTGCAATAAATAGTGCAGAAGTGAAGGAAAAAGTTTCCTCCCTAGAAGAAGACAATATTAATCTATCTTCAGATACAAAGGGAAGTCTTGCTGCTCAGAAAGGCATCCTCAGAGGTGCTAATGTATTTCTTTTTCTGCAAACTTTGGCCTCATTATTTTTTTTAATTTTTTTTTTTGATAGTCACACAGAGAGAGAGAGAGAGAGACAGAGAGAGAGAGAGAGGCAGAGACACAGGCAGAGGGAGAAGCAGGCTCCATGCACCGGGAGCCTGACGTGGGATTCGATCCCGGGTCTCCAGGATCGCGCCCTGGGCCAAAGGCAGGCGCTAAACCACTGCGCCACCCAGGGATCCCAACTTTGGCCTCTTTAGATCTTTTCTTTTCTTTCTTTCTTTCTTTTTTTTTTTAATTAGGCTACAATCAGGAAGAAACTGTCTGTTCTTTTGTGCCCTATGAATTACATACCATGTGCTTCACTAGTGAAGAGTAGATAAGTACAATTTAATTTTTTTTAAAGATTTTTAAAATTTATTTATGAGAGACAGAGAGAGAGAGAGAGAGAGGCAGAGACACAGGCAGAGGGAGAAAGAAGCAGGCTCCCTGCAGGGAGCCGGATGCGGGACTGGATTCCAGGACCCCAGGATCACGACCTGAGCCAAAGGCAGATGCTCAACCACTGAGCCACCCAGGCGTCCCTACACTTTAATTTTTTTTTTTTTTAATTAGGAAGAAACTAACAATGCCAGTAGAGACAGGCAGGGTGGTGAAGAGTGAAATACATACACATACGTGCACACACACATACATGCATACATGCGTGCATGTACATGCAGACATGCATACTCACATACATGCACACTCACATACATGCACACGTGCACACGCACATACATGCACACAGTTTGGAAGCCACTGTCTGTAAGCCCAGTCTCAAGTCACAGTGTTGTGTCCACAGCACTAGAGTTCCTCACCCGAGGCTGGGGAACAACCAGGACTGTGTAATCCACTCCGCAGGCAGACAACCTGGCAGACTGATTTATCTCAGGGAGAGGGTGCCAAGAACATTTGAGGGGCAAAGAAACAGAAAGAAGGGTGTGTGTGGAGGAAGGAGCAAAGCGTGTGCCTTCTGAAAAGCACACACAAGCCTGAGTCAGGATTATTTCCCAGTCTCCTGATGCAAAAGCAGAAGGCAGCCGCAGGCCTGGCGTGGATGCGTGTTGCTAGATCCCAGGACCTTTAGGGGAGGCAAGCTCTCCTTGAAGGAATGAAGAATGGCAGTTCTAAGATCTTGCAGTAAGGAGGTGGAGTTAGAAGGACCATCTGGTGGCTTTTCCTCTTTTCTCTTGTTCTTTCTCTTTTTTCTTGGGGGGTGAGGAACGGGGCTGGTGGTGGATGTAGCATTTAGAGGCCTAACATGGTTTGATGATGAATAAACACAGAGAAGTTCTGCTTAATAAGATGGTCCATCCGGTGTCATGATGGGACACATTGCACACGATGAACACTATCGCACGAGGGCTGAAGCGTGTGCAGGGAGAAGGGCAAGGAAGGGGAGAGGCATGACCTCTCACTATTGCCGTGGTCCTTTCCCATGCTCGCAGCATCCCTTGGTGAAGCATCATGGCACATGATTTGCAGAAAACTTGCATAAAACTCACAGACCTACTAGACTTCATCAAACATCGAGAGAGTACCTACAAGAGCCAGACATGAGGCTAAGCAGCGGGGACATAAAGACAAATAAAACCCAGTCCCTGAAACCCAGTAGTTCCCAGGCCAGTGTGGGAAGACAGATGTACTTATAAACATTATGATACAGGACGCCCCATGTCCTGCCAGGAAGCTGGCCATGAGCTGGGGAAACACGGCCTGTGCCCTGTCTTACTGGGCCTGAGCACTCTGGGCAGGCCACACGCACTCTGGGTGTTGGCAAGTTTGTAGGGTAAAGGAAGACAAGGAAGAGAGCATACCAGAGGGAAGGAACAGCATGTGCAAAGGCACAGAAAAGTGAGGTGAGGTGTGCTGTGTTGGGACATAAGAGTCCTCAGGTGGGTGGGGGTCAGGGGAGATGAGTCGATGAGTGTGCACCGGGGAACAACATGAGGGGCTTTGGAGCCGAGTTCAACAGTGTGGGTTTTATGCTAAGAGAACTAAGAAGCAATTTGCAAGTGTTGAGACCCAGTTCTGAGAAAAAGGAAATAGAGTGGTTTTTTTGCAGGGATGTTTAACGTGAGCAACGTGCTAGAGTCCCTCAGAAATCGTGCTTGATGACCTACGCCAACTCTCCTACAAATGGTGTAACTTTAAACATGAAATTCACTTTGCTCCACTCCGCTTTTAATTTCCCAAGTGGAAAGTTCATATACGTGTTTCTCTTTCGTCACGAACAAGTATAAGGAGTCAACTGGACCATAGTGTAAATGCCTCGATTTCTTTGGGGATGGAGGCTAATTTGGGAGTTCTTAGTATGTAGTGATGGGAAGACTAGAATCTTGCAAAATGTCAAGTTCATGACTCTTTGCACTGGTTTCTTTTTTCCCTCGAAAGGAAAAGGGGACTGTGAGAAAGAAAACATAACTGTCATTATCTGGGTCTCGTTCTTCAGAGTTTTCCTACATCTCCAAAACTGGAATGCCATTGACTCATTGTCCCCAGAAAACACACTGTACATATTGGAAAGACTTTTTTTTTTTTATCTTTGGCAACCACAAACACTTTGAATAGAGAAAATGCCAATTACTACACGGAATTTCTGATAATCCAGAAACCCACCTAATGTTCCTTGGGCTTCTAGCACACAGCCTCTGGCCATTTATTGGTCTGGCCTCTCTCTCCTTTCAGAGGTATGTCTATCTTCTTTTTTTCTTCTTAATTATCACTCCAACTTGGTTCCTACTAAAAACACTGACTGCAAGTCAAGGCCGTGGACCTCACGGCTGCCTCTCTGTATTGGTGTGTGTTCTAACAGGCAAAGCAACGCACAGATCTTAAGAGATACCAAATAGACAGTGTCTCCCAATGAACACATGCCCCTGATCTCCACATATGGTGGAAAAGAAGCTTCGAAAGTGTCAAGTAAAAATTTAAAAATTTTTAAATAAAGTAAACGGAATAACCCTAACGTCTGTCTAGTAGAGTGGCAGGGAGAGCCAACTGATCAGCAAGGATCTGATCTCTGGGGTCAAGGTGGAGGGTATGCACACTGGGCGGGAGCATGCCCTTGGCCCTCTGTCCTTGATGCTGCAGACACCTCACTCAGGAGAAGGGCATGGCTGGCATGGGGCTGGATGGGACCACGAACCAGGGCTCTTCTTCTTGCCTGGGACCAGGACAGAGCCTCTTGTGGAGACAGAACCTGCCCTGATGAAAGCCAGCCTCTTTCCCGCTCACATATGCAGCTATGCGTATAGGTTTCTATGTCAATAGCTTTTCTACGAAGTGTTGGCATACAGAACGTTTTGAAGGAAATTGTTATGTTTCTAAAGAAAAAGAATCCAATATGACAAAGAATAGAGAATTTCTAAAGTTTCTAGGTAATAGAATAATTTTCTACAACTCAGTCGGAGGTTGGCATTTGTTTTCTTGTTCAGTCTCATATTTTTCGAAATCACCATCATGTGCTTAGAGTTCTCCCCATGCAGGACACTGGGTTAATCACCCTTCATTTCAATATCTTATTGGAACAATTAAAAAGCCTGGGGAGGGGTCTATTATCCCCTATTTTACAAGGAAGAAAACTGAGATTCCAGTTAGTAATCGGCCTGAGATCACTTATGTGGCTTATTCTGGATTCAAAACCATGACTGTTTTATTTCTTTCTACTACAGGAATTGCCTTTGCAAAGAATGTGTGTATGCATTTCTTCATGTCTCTTTAAGAAAAGTCCATTTTTCCAGAAGGGGAAAAAATTTTTTCCAGAGAAACACGTTTTACTATTTTTGTAACAGCATAACAATATTAGTTATATTAGTTACATAACAAGATTTTTTTCACGTTTCTACTCTATCTGTAACTGTAGTCAGAGAGGGTTCTTGAAAGCTACGCAAGCCAGACAAGAAGAAGCTATGAACTATTAAAATGAAAGAATATTAAAAAGCCTCACTGACATTTCAGGAAATCACTATCCTTATATCCTTGAAAAAACTATTTTAAAATCGATTACAGGAATGCTTTACTTCAGAAATCACCTCTCATACTAAGATTTAAGGTTTTATCCAGTTTCTGGATAAAAATACTTAACGGGATAAAAAAGAAGAGTAAGTAATTCTTTTCATAGAAATTTATTTTCTGTTTAGTGGAAGATTCTAAACAGAAGCTATTTATGATGTTTCAAGTTCTTAAAAATAAAAACTAAGCATGTGTGAGAATTTACAGAAATTCTCTCAATAATATGAAAATAATCAAAATGAAGTCAGATAGCCTCATAATGAAAATGGACAGATTAACTGTAACATTTCTTTAGTCCTATTTGCAACACAGGCAAATAGGCAGTATTTTTAGATGAACTGCCCACAGATGCTGTGGTGGATATGGATACTAGGTTGCCTCTCATTAGCCGCATACCCTTTCCTTTGTTAAGTTCTTGATTTTTCAGTGGGTCCTCATTGCTGACTCACAACTTGTACTTTGGGGAAAATGACCTCTACTCCTGGCAGTAAGATCCAGGGCATCTGGCTCAGGCCTGGAGCAAGGACACCATTGTTCTAGAAGATGCTGGCAGTCATCTTTGTGAGCAAAGAAGAAACTCTAGAATGGAGCTATGGACAATAGAGCAAAGAAATGGGTAGAAGCCAAGGTCTTGATCTCAGTATTGTTTTACTGAATCAAACCACATGCAACCCATCCTATCTTTGAAGGACCAGACACATCAACCAATGGTTGGTAGATGCCAACTTGAGCTTTGTTTTCTGTTGCTAACAATCAAATGCATCCCAATTGATACAGATAGACCAACAACTAAAGGAGTTTGTATATTTCTAAGTTGTTCTAGAAATGCAAACTAAAATAGAGGTATATTTCATATCTAGGTTTAGAAATCCAGTTGAGGGGCACCTGCGTGGCCCAGTTGGTTAAGCGTCTGACTCTTGATTTGGCTTAAGTCATGACCTCAGGGTTCTGAGACAGAGCCCTATGTTGGGCTCCATGCTCAGCAGGGAATCTGCTTGAGATTCTCTCTCTCCCTCTGCCCCTCATCCTACTTATGCTCTGTCTCTCTCCTCTCTCTTTCTCTCTCTCTCTCAAATAAACAAATCTAAAAAAAAGAAAGAAAGAAATCCAGTTGGAAACCATAGTGTTAGTGCAATAATGAATATGTCATTACCATTGATCCTGGCCATAAACAGTGGGGAGTAAATGGTTGCCCCTGTCAAACAGAAAGTGTGGGAAGCTCTTAACTGCTCCTCATACACTTCAAGAAAATGTTCAGGCACTTAAACACATGAAAAGAACAAGACAGAAGAGGATATGAACTTTGGAATGATTTCTGAGAGACCTGAGACACATGGTAAAGGTCAGATGCTAAGAAAAGTCAGCTCTGCAGAAGAAAGAAGCGCATTTAAACCATTTGTGGAGATTGTCTAACCTTCAAACAATCCCACTTGGGTTTCTGCATATCAGAAATCTAATCCTAACACGCGAAACTTCTGTGTGAGCAATCTGACACATATTTCTGCTTTCTTCAGCGATAAGGAAAAGATCCACTGAGTACAGCCTTTTGGAATGTTAACAGGAGATTAATATTAACTTGTAATGGCTTATGAAAAAATAATGGAGAAAGTTACACAAGATACAAATCAGAGCTTGCACTGCCGGTAAGGAAAATGTATAATTTAGTATGAAAGGCCTAGAGCCCTTTTGGAATCAGAAAGGGCTCAGAATCAGAAGAAAGGCTCTACATTTGAGGTTACTGAAATTCCAGGGAAAGCTCCAAAGCCCAGGTGGCTGAGAAGAGCCAGGAACTCTGAGGGAAAAGTGAAGGTAAGCCAAGCACTGAGGCGAGAGCAACAACATCTCGAAAGAAGGGAAAGAAGACAAGCCAGCTTCTGAGAAGGGTCATGGAGGCTTCCAGTGACGAGGCAAAAGCTTTAGGTAAGGAAATATTAAATTTGCTGGTGTATTAAGATGTTGACTTATCTGATTTGTCACAAACATGAAAGGGATTGAATTTTGGTGTTAAATGTTTAGTCACTTGGCACAATCCTTGGGTTTGGCTTGTCTTTATTTTGTTGACTCACACTAATGGAAAAGGAGACATTTATTTTTGTTGAGACATTCCAAGAGGTAACTCCGTCCTGTTTTACTCAGGCAGCTCTAGCGCAAGAGGCAAGTGGGTGAGAGGCCTGGGTAGGGGGCTCTTACACCCCCAAGAAGCGTGGCTCGTACCAACCACATGAAACGAACATGTCATTTGCCAAGGAGAATAAATAAGTTACCCCGAGCTTTTATAGTCATTTGGAAAAGGAAAAGTTATGTAACTCACTCTTCTAAGACTACTTTTGACTCATCGTGTTGGTTTTTGTTTTTTTTTTTAAACCTTGTATATACTAGGAAAAACTCTGAAGTTTTCTTCACAGAATATTCCCCTACACTCCCTGGAAATGACTACAGAGCATTCATCTATCTTCTTCCATATTGTCAAAATCCAATCATCACTAGAAACCCTAAAATAAACTAAAGAGAGTGGGTGGAAAATTAAATTAAAAGCACAAAAAAGCATTCAAAAAAGGGTAAATGTAATTTATTGTGTCATCTATTATTGGTAGAATTATTTTTGAATCTAGCTTCTGGCCATATGTAAATTTAATAAGTATGCTTTCCATGCCTTCTTCTAAATTATTTCCTTTTTGCAGTATTGGAAAAAATATGTTCTGAGCCAGCCCTGGGGAAAATCCCTAGAAATTTCCTTTCAGGTTGTACTGCCCAGTGATCAACAGCTTTGGGACATGACAGCTCAACCAGTCATCCCTCCATTTAAGTGTGATATTATGTAGCTCACACTTTTTCTATCTCACCTAGAAGGATATTCATTAATTCATTCACAATAATTTATTGAAACATAGAATGCTCCAGGCCCTACAAGGGCTGCACTCAGTGATTCTCAGCCCTGGCCTCCAAGAAATCACAGTCTTGTCTGTAGATGGGCCAGTTAGTAATTACAACACACGGTGACAGGTATGACCTCTCTGGCACATGAAATTTCATCTAGGTCAAAATTTTACGGAAGATTCAATGCTGGCTCAAAGCTATCTCTGCTTCTTTTTCTTGAGGTGCTCACGACCTATCTCTTCCATAATGTGTTTTATAGTCTATGCAGAATCAACTTACTTCTTAGAGTCCTAGATTTAAATGTTTCTATTATTTAAATATTTACTTATTTTTACACCAAGGTAGCTTATGAGAATTGTATTTTAAGACAAAGGATATCTATGATGACTGATAATTTTTTTATTTTATTTTTTATTTTTTATTTATTCATGATAGACACACAGAGAGAGGCAGAGACACAGGGAGAGGGAGAAGCAGGCTCCAGGCAGAGAGCCTGATGGGGGACTCGATCCCGGGACTCCAGGATTGCGCCCTGGGCCAAAGGCAGGCGCTAAACTGCCGAGCCACCTAGGGATCCCTGATAATTTTTTTAAAAGAATATTTTATTTATTTTTTTGCTGTATTTTGAAGTCTCCTCTACACCCAACATGGGGCTCAAACTCACGCCCAAGATCAAGAGTCACATGCTCTAGTAACCGAGTCAGCCAGGTGCCCCTGATAAAGCATTCTTTAAAATCAACTCAAAAGAAAGAATTTATCTAGAAAATGTGGTTTAGGAAGAGGTTCCCCGTCTTCTTCATCTCTTTTCCCCAAGCTGAAAAGAGACCTTATTTGTAGAGCACTGCAGTAAAAACAGAGCTAGGCCTCACCCAGCAAAGTCAGTTGTCGCAGGACACACTGACCAGTACACAGGAGAGCTTTGGTCAGGAATATTCTCTGAGAATGTATAAAAACCATGCTTAATCTTCTTTTTACTAATTATAGAGAGATGCAAATAGCCTGATTTTTCTCTCGTGAAACAACAACAAAAAACATTTTTTTGGGTCCATTTCTAATGTTCTCATGGTTTCCACAGAGAAAATAAAGTACCCTTTGCTACTAGGATTTTGTAGCTGATGTGTCCAACCGGTTTGCACCTAATAAGCTCCCCAAATGAAGCTCAATGCCACTGATACGACATTTGTTCACAGAGAAGTGACATGGAAAGCTGTGTGCTAGCAGGTGCAGGCCCCTCCTGCAGGACAGCCAGCAGGATCCCCATGTCTACAGCCAGGGGGCCTGGGAACAGGGAGGCTGGCTGGCTGCTGAATGCCAGAGTGCCAGGTTTTCGGAATCTGAAATCCTTTCACTTTCCCCCACCCCACTGGCAAAACCTGTAACTTCCACAAAGCCTGGCCTAATTGAATGGGACGAAGGCAAGCTGACAGCAAACAAAAATCCCAAAGCAGGAGAAACATTCTCACGAGCAGAGTGAACGGAAAGAGTTTTCGAGGAGCAGAAACCGTTGAGTCTAGGAACACAGATTCTCCTCGGTGAGAGAAAGGAGCTGTTCTGTGGAATAATAATAAGGACATCTGTCGGTTTCTATCATCCAATACAGTTTTTTCCCCCCTCTCATTAAAGTCACACAGAGTTTGAGGGACTAGTGCTATTAGAAATCATCAATGATTTCAGCAGATCTACCGAGGGAGTTTTCACATAAAAATTTCAGGTGCATCGAAGTCTCCAGTTGAACACCAGGGATGCAGAGAGAATCTCCAATTAAGGAATGCATATCCACAAGTCATCAGATTGTTATATAATAACCCTTTCCCACGGAGCCCTGGGATGAGAAACACCTAAGGGCTTAAATGATCCTGTAATGAATGCAGTAATATGCAAATCAATGTAACTAAACACATAATAAACAGATGGACAGTGAAAAACAAAATGTTAATGAAAAAGTAAATAAACATTACATCTCCTTTAAAACAGGTTTCACATGAGCATGTCCTGGAGCAAATGGAGAGGAACACTCTCCTGGGGGCTCCTGGGAGCAGAGGATGAGCTGGATGGACTAACCCCCAAAGCCCTTTCTGGTTCTGACCCTGTCTCTTGAAAAATTTTTCTTCGGTATTTGAAGGCAAATAAAGGGAAAGAGGCCTTCTTCCTTCACTGCCATCTGAATTAATGAATTCAGCGCATAGATACTGAACAGCTTGTGTGCTGCAGGGGGATGCTGAGGGATGAGGCTCCCACCCCGGGAGGAGAACAACGGACAGCTGAGATGGCTCCTCATGGACCTAAGCACTGGGAAGGAAGTGGCGGCGAGAGGGACAGTCATGGAGACGAGGGTGGCCACACAATGTGTCTCTGAGAGGCTTCCCTAGCACGGTGGCAGGAAGGGAGGGTCCCACCACCTTCCCCCTCCCGCCCTCTTCCACATTTACAGATCTGATGATCCAAAATGAGGCGTGGGCAGGGCCCGAGGGAATGCACCTGTTCCTTCCGCAGACGTTCAGGCATCTGAGGACAGAGCTGACCCCAACCCGGCCGCCAGGTTGTCTGATGGGACTTGGGGAGACCCTAGTGGCTGTGGGTCAACACATCAACTGGGGCTTGTGGGATCATGCAGGAGGGGAGCCTGGCCAGTTATAGGGGCTTGGAACAGACTTTCTGATGGGAATAAAGGGCATAGATCAAAGACCAGTAGACTTTACTCCAGCAAAGTGGGGTGGGGTGGGAGTAAGGGAGACAGAGGCCTCCAGGCAGAGAAGAGCCTTTGCAAGGGGCAGGGGTGGCGAGAGAGCACAGTGCATGGCCAACAGCATGCAGTGGTTGGATTATAAAGGGCTGGGGGTGGGGAGGGGGAAGGCTGGTGGAGGCACAAGGATGAAGCCAAGAACAAGGGCTAGATCATGGACAACAGCCAGGCCAGGAGCTTGGATTTCATCCAGATGGCAATGCAGAGCCATTAAAAGTCGACCTGAGGAGGGTCATATGACAAAAACTATAGATCTGCAAATGAAAAAAAAAAAAACTGAAAAATTAGCTGGGAGCTTGGCCTCTGTCAATCCCTAGCCCTTCACATTGACCTTTGGGTCATTCAATGAGGGAGGCACTGCAGTGTGTGTCAGAGGAAGGGGCGGAGGGAGGCAGAGATGAGGGGTGGGGAGACAGGGGGTGGGGGGCTCCTACACACATGGCAGGTGCCACTGCCTTCCTTTCCCTGAGGACCTTCTTGCCAGAGGATCTCAGGAGCCCTGCAGGCTTCCCCCCATCATTCTGCTGCCTGTGGCCACTGGAGGCACCGGCCTGTGGGAGGGGCCACCGTGGGGAGGTTTGGGGAGGGGGTGTCACAGGGTTCCCGGGTTGGGGCGTTGGGTGGCCATCCCCTAGTCTCTAATATTAGAAGCCATCTTCTGCCTTTGCAGTGTTTTCCCTCTTATTTGCATGTCAAACTAGAGAAAGAACATGTTTCTTTCCTTCTTTTACCATATGTTTGATGTTACCATCTGAGTGATATGCCTTAATATAGCACCGCAGCCTCATAAAGGGGAAGGAGCCAAGGATGCTTTACTGCTAATTCCTAGCCCTGTTCTCTAACAGACTGTTTCTTCCAAGAATAAAAAAGATTGCTAACATTTGCACGATTTTATGCAACTGACTTGCACGTGCCCCCTCCCCCACATCAAAATGAGGGCACCTATACATTCGCAGGTCCAGGAACACCAACACCGGGACCTGCCCTGGACCTTCTATGGTACTAATGTTTCCACCACCTACCTCTGCAGGCATCCCGGCCAGTAACGAGATTAAGGACATTTATGTCGTAGGTCCACGTGTTTTCACAAAAGAAAGACACAGATGCCACCGTCAATGGGTAGAAAATTACATATAACAGTGACAACATTCATGGCCTCGCATTAGTTAAAAAAAAAAAGAAAGAAAGAAAGAAAGAAAGAAAAAGAAAGAAAGAAAGAAAAAAGAAACACCAATGGCGTGGGTTTTTAGAGGGGGAATATTCTCAACAGAGGTACCCGGTCGTCACACTGCAGGAGTATGTTTCCACATCGTCTTCAACAAGAAAGTATGGTTTTAATTTTTAGCTGCTTTTGCAGATGCCTGTTGTGTTGGCACTCACATTTATTGATCAGGAAAATCTGAGCACAAAGGAAAGATGCCTAGCATTCTGAGAAGATGCAAACCGTGCTCTGGTCTGCGCTGGAGACAGTGATGGAGAGAAGGCAAGATGCCAGAATCAAAATTTCAAGCTGAAAATCACCGGGAAAAAAAAAAAAACAGGGCTTCAGAGGCAGCTGAGTCCAAATTCACATCCCCATGTCTCCTGGCAGGTTAACCCCCTAGGCCTGGCTTCTCAACGGTGAAAATAGGGTGTAGAATGTCCCCGTATGGGATTACGGTGACAATTACATCATATAATATGTGTAAAAACCTGGCAATTTGGCTAAATAAAACATGTCTATTAGCAAGAGAAGCTGTACAAACTCCAAGGCCTTTGAACAAGATGAAGAGTCTGTGGATGGACGGTGGTGATGGGTGCACAGCAACGTGATGTACTTCATGCCACTGAATGGTACTTAGGCACAGTGAAGATGGTAAATTTTATGTATATTGTACTACATTAAAAAAAAAAAAAAAAAGCCAAGTGTGCACCTGGGTGGCTCAGTCAGTTAAGTGGCTGTCTTTGGCTCAGGTCATGAGCTCAGGGTCCTGGGAATCCTTGCTCAGTGGGGAGCCTGCTTCACGGTCTCCCCTCTGCTCATGCTCTCTCTCACTATCTCCCCCTCTCTCAAATAAAAAAATGAAATCTTAAAAAAAAAAAAAAAAAAACGCCAAGGACAATTTGGAAAGTATTTAAAATGTGTGGATGGAGAAACTCACAGGAGATTTCTTCCACTTTAAATAGGCTAGTTTTCTTTCCAGCCTAATGGATTGTTTCTCATTACTGAAATATGCATTTTAAATAGTGAATTGGTACTAATAAAATGTTCAATGGAGCATCGTTGAACTATAAAATGAAAACGCTGGCTTTCATCAGGAATCACCTATCTTAGGAGAGAAGGAGGAAAAGAATCAATTGTCATTAGAATGAAGACAAAGAGCGCTAGTTCTCCAGATCATTGCCCCTGCTCTGAATTTGGGTTTAACATTTATAAATAAAAACCGGTTTTGCTGCATTAAAATATGTAGGCCTCAGTCCCTCAGCAGTGGTCTGTCCCTCCACCCAGCTCCAGACTGGAGCTCCTGTGGGCAGGACCCCTCTGCATGCTCCTGCAGGATGCCATGGGCTCCGGGGCACTTGGTAAGCAACCAGTGAGTGAATACAACGTTAAACTTACTCCAAATGGTGAAGTCTGGACAGTTTTGCACTCGTTCAGATGTTTCCATGATTATGTTCATTAGAACAAACTAACAGCTGCGAGGGTCGGTGAGCTGCTAGGGAAGGGAGGAAGCAGACAGTTCAGCTGGGCTGGGAGTCACAGGGGCGGGCAGTTCTCTGTACTGCTGTGGCCACAAGTGGATCGGACCCCGCCTGCACAGGCCTGGTGTCAGGATGTGGGGCTCCCCGTGCATGCTCTACACAGGGCCCTCCGGTCCCCAAGCCCTCATTCTCCACCACTGACCCCCACAGCATCCTAGCTCATGCCCTCACCTGTGCACATCAACTTCTGAAATCATCTGGTTTACTGTCTACCTCCCCCATCCCTACCCCTGCCCTATTAACTCCATCAAAATTAAGACTTTGTCTTGATCACTATTGTATCCCATCTCCTAACCTGGTACTGGCGCATGCTGAATGAATGAGGGAACAAATGAATGAACGAATAGAAGATTGAACAAAACAAATCCCAATCCTCTCCTTATGCTGTCACCCCAGCCCCACTGAACATGGTCACCACCACGACCTCACAATGCCTGGCTTGTGTTACGATGAGGCTCCCTCCCTCCCCTGGGAACCCTGGGACGCTGCATCTCCATGACAGGGACAGTGACAGTGACCGGGAATGGGCTGGTAGGAAGAACAGTTGAACCAGACTCTAGCTGCAAGGACATGGCACACTGGCACCGCAAAAAAGTTAGGAATCGTGCTGAGACTCAGGGGGGAAAGTATTAGGCTGCTCCCGAGGCCTGGGCACAGTGTTGAACAGAATGCACACAGAAGAAAAAAAGGTTGTGCTGGCTACACCAGCTGGACAGGGAACAAGAGTTCCTTGGGCCCCCATGCCGCTCAGTTATGGATGAGCCTCAAAATCCACCCCCCCCCCCATCTGTCCCTATAGAACCAGGGCCTGGAGAACAGTTGGTGGAACAACGTGATGGTCACTTGGGGGCTGACTTATGGCTGAAAACACCTGCCGAAAGGGTCCAAGAAGGCATCTGTTTGGAGGTGACTCCTGACAGCAGATGGGGGGTTTCGTTATTATGTTTTATTCTCTCTTTTCCAAATGAATCATTGCACATTCTACACTGCACAGCATGAGAAGAGGAAGGTGCAGATAAGAGGGTGGGTGCTCCCACACAAGAACCTGCCAAAGGATTGCTCCAGCCTCATGGAAAACACTTGTTTTTAACCAGGACAAGGCTGAAAGTCAGCCTTTAAAAAACAAACAGCTGGGCAGCCCGGGTGGCTCAGTGGTTTAGCGCTGCCTTCAGCCCAGGGTGTGATCCTGGGGACCTGGGATCGAGTCCCCCATCGGGCTCCCTGCATGGAGCCTGCTTCTCCCTCTGCCTGTGTCTCTGCCTCTCTCTGTGTGTCTCTCATGAATAAAAAAATAAAATCTTTAAAACAAAAACAAACAAAAAAACAGCTCCTCTGAGTGGTGACGGAGACTCTCCCCAGTAGGCCTCAGCCTCACTGCCCGTCACCCACAGCGCCCCTGCTAGGCCGGAGGGGATCTTCTGTCCAGGGGCAGGTTGTGCCAGACCTGGAAACTCTTCTTTCAGTGTGAATGTCACACTTACTGGGATCACAGCCTCCAAGAGTCAAGTGATTGTAAAAGGTCAGAGCGTCCCTGACGAAAGCCCATGCTAACCTTTCCAGAAGAACAGCTCTGCGATTTCCTTGGAACCAAGTTTCTAGAAGTGCCCTGTGTGGGCTGCGTAGGTATCCAACGTTGCTTATTGCTAGGAAGCTCACTATGCCTCATCGCTCTGTATGGCTACACTTGAAGTTGACCTTCTCTAGTTTAATCTTCTGTGCAGATGGAAGTAACTGGACAGAAACCTCAGTCACTTGGAGACCACTGTTGCCGCATCTCAGTTTTGCCTCCTGGCATCTCTTCCATTCCCCCACCTTCTCCCAAAGTGGGGCAGCCAAAACTGAATCTGCCACTGCAAGGACAGGACCAAGAAAAAGGGGTGGCTTCTCTCGGTTCCTGCTCAGCAACCAACACATACATCACAGCCTTTTTCCCTATCAGAGCAGGGGCATGATGGACTTGCTGTGGCTCAGCCTCTTGGGGCCTCCCGAGGGGAGGCTCACAGTCTGGGGGACACTCCACCTTTCAGGCAAACAGTGAGAACTCCTATGGGCCGTCGAAGGTCTGAGTTCCAGCCTGTGAACTTCTCAGAGTTCCATTTCCTTCATCTCTACAATGGGAATAACTGCATCTAATGGATTTACTCCAGGCTGCTGTGAGGTTCAAATACATATAGAGACACTTATGTCGGGCACTAGCCCAGGGTAGCCTCCCCATGCAATTAGGATACAATCCAGTCTCCCCAGAATGGCCCACAAGGCCACCGCATTGGGCCCACAAGCCCTTCTGACCACTCAGTGCACTGTCACCAGTCATGTGGATCTTCCTGCTGTCTGTCAACACTCCAAGATCACCCTCCCTCTTCCGGGCTTTTTTCTTATTTCCCCGCCTGGAATTCTCATCCTCAGATTCTCCATGGCTGGCTCCTCACACTTACTGTTTTTGCACAAAAACGTGACATTCTCTGATCCCCTATCCAAAATAGTCACATGTGAAATGGGGAAGGGGTCGGGGGCAGGTTCTTTCAGGAGGGAGGTGAATCTTAGCTACAGAGTCTGCAAATCACAGAGAAGCCTGAAATAGAGTTCAGTGTGGCCTTAATCAAATAGAGACCTCATCCATCAGTCAGGGGGTAGGGCCATCAGCAGCAGCCAGAGACAGATCAGTGCTGCTGGATTGGCAACAACCAACCTTGGCATAGTGCTTTAGAGTTTTTATTCATTTACTCATTCATTCAACAAATATTTACCGATATTTACAAATATTTGATAGGCACCTCCTGCATGCCAGGGTCAGGATAGAGACGGAGTTTCTGCTCTCATGGTATTTGTATCCTACTAGATAAGCTTTCCCAGAGTGGCAAATGCATATCCTCCAGCCACTCTCTGCCTTCACGTGCTTGTATTTTCTTCATAGCACATGATCTGAATCATTTATTATTCTGAACAAAGGCCCCTGAACAATGATGGCCAATGTCTTGACTTTTTGTGTCCATGTTCAATGTACTGAAGCCCTTCTGACTAAGATTCACCACTGCCCTTAAAGCACCTACTCAATCCTTTACCAACAAAAATTTTGCACCTTTTGCAAAATTTTGCAAAAATTGCCATGAAAACAGCAATACAGAGCTTCAGAGGGTCTGTGCTGACCTCTGGAGATTTAAATTGCTCCTCGCTTTCAAAATAAAGTTTTGGGGTGCCTGGGTGGCTCAGTTGGTTACTTGACTCACAATTTCAGCTCAGATTACGTCTCAGGGTCATGAGATCAAGCCTGCCCCACCCACCCTTTCCAGTGTTGAGCCCTGCATCAGGCTGGGAGCTCAGCGTGGATTCCACTTGAGATTCCCTCTGCCTTTACCCCCTCCTTGTGCATGTACACTGTCTCTCAAATAAATAAATAACATCTTTAAAAAGAGATAAAGTCTTGACTGCAACCTCAAAACAGCTCCTCTACCATTTTGTTTGTGTTGTAAAATAATGAATCATCAAGTACTAAGACGGAAGATTATAAGGTGTAGTTTCTTCTTCTAAGGAATGTTCGTGGAGACATGGGGTGGAGGGGACACTGCTTCCTCATCTACCCATCTTTACACATAAGTCCTGAAGGCTCTACCAACTCCCACCCTAAAAACATAATTTATAATGTGCTTGAGATCGTGCTGCGCAGGAAGTAGCTACAATTAGGTCTCAAAGAAGGGAAATTTGGAGGGATGCTTCAGTCATGAGGGAAAGCTCACTGGCAAGATGAAAAAAAGAAATCTCACTGGGCAGAACATAGATAAGGAAAGAAGAGAAGCGGGGTCCTACCTGTGGTCATGATGGGGGGGGGGCAGGGAGTGGTGCAGGGTTCACAAGGAAAAGCAAGATGGAAGTTCCAGAGGCAGAAGTGAGCCTGCCAGTGAGGAAAAGATGTGGGGAAGAAGTATAACAGTTCTATAACAGATCCCCAGGTGACAAATGGCTTCAAGTAGCAAGGTGAGGAATTTGGCCTTCATTGTTCAAATTCTACATCTTCAGGGTTAGAAAGGATTTTGGAGGTCATTTGTCCAAACTATACCCAGAAGGAAGAGAAAAGCCCACTTTGGGAGCTGCCCTGAGGTCCAGCGGAGCTCACCAAGGGCCAGGTCATCAGCCCTGCCTCTGTGACCTTCCTTCTAGGTCCATGCCATGGAGCTCCTAACAATCTCAGTGTCCTTTTCCTTCAGTACCTGGAGCCCCTCACTTACATGATGCTACCCAGCAACATTTGTTCGAGCCCAGAGAAATGGAACATCACAAGAAAATCAAGAGCTCTAATATTTTCAAAAACAACTGTTCGGATATTGTAAGAGTTACCGTTTGACACTTTTCTGCAAGATAGTGTGGAGGTTGAAACAAAACCAGAGGTAGAGAACATGTCCCCATCCATAATGACTATAATCAAGATCTTCCCACACAATGAGCTCTTCACTTGAGAGCCACACAGAAGGCCTCTAACTTTGCTCCGTGTGATATTCTGACAACCTCGACGTGGGAACAACACACAAGAGCTCGGGAAGAAAGGACAAGCTTTTAGCTCTGTTTCCTTACTGGTTTGTTTATTATCATCCTGGGCTTTCAGTGCCTTGGAACAAGATGTTTCCATGGCATCAGGTGGAGTGCAAAGTTTATTGCATAAAGTCACAGCTTTTGAAATCACAATGAAATCAACCCCTTGGTAAAATCAAATGGAAAGGTAATACATGCTGTAGGCTTTTTGTTAACAAATAAGAACTCAGCATCTAATAAAACTATCCCCTTTCAAGTGCAGACCATTATTTGCCCTGTTGCTTTATCCTTGTTCCCTAACACCTTATAGGGGAACTGAGTTACCGTGAGACCAAGGAAGCGCGCTGGATTCCCAAATAGCTGATGCTTAACATTTCACCTCTTCCAAGGCTAAGTGCATTTCACTATCCTAACGCCAGGATGCTCAGATGGGGGAATACATCAGAACCAAGCAGAGAGAGCTTTTCTAATGACAAATTCCAGAACTCCACCCCAGGCTTCGTGAGTCAATCTCTGGAGGGGAGCCCACAGGTTTTCCTCAGTTACACCTACGGTTAAGAAGTATTCCTCATCAAAAAAAAAAAAAAAAAAAAAAGTATTCCTCAAGACAAAGAAGTTATTTTCTAACTGTGAATTTTAGCCTTTAATAAGCTCTATGAAGAAAATGCAAAATATGGAAAACATTCTAGTATTCCTGGAAAGAAACCAGCATAGGTTTCTGTACATGAAGCTCTCCTCTCTGAACAGAAGATCTCTATCAGTTTACTCCAAAGGGCAGAAAGGTCCCAGACTCTGAGAAAGAAGACAGGAGATTGGTACAGTAAGTGGTTTTCCATAAGGGTCTAGATGAGTCCACCCTTGCTGCAATGTGTTCATTTCCTCCAACTAAAGTGGCACAGGGCTGTGCCTCAATCTAGTTCTCCCATAGCAGGTGGTGAGGACAGTCCTCAGTATGTCCTGGAAAATCCACTGCCCATGCCCTAAATCAAACACGCAGGAGGAACATCAAGGTGCCGGAGCCCAGACTCTGTAGTAAGGTAGACGAGATAGATGAGGAGCTAAAGGGGCAGCGACTGAAGCTGTTTCCTGGAGATGAGGCAGGAGCAAGTAAACTGGAGAACAATTCTGAAGGGTTTTGAAGGGTTCCGTCGGCCAGGGCAAAGGATCCAAACACCTCTCAATTAACAAGCATGTCGCTACCAAAGACTTTTGCTGGTGCAGAAGCTGCTACAAGAACGAGGAGATGGACTCTGAAGCCAGGCCGCCTGGATGTGAATCACAGCTCCACACATTCCAGCCGTGGGCTCTCGAGGTGGCTTGCCCTCTCTGTGCCTGGACTTCTCACCTATAAGGTGGGGATGATCATAGTGCCCACCCCATGGGGCTGCTCTGATGCCCAGTGGGGTTTGTGCAGATGAAGCATCTGGGACACAGTAATACAGCGGAATCTGAGTCTGTTTAACTGCATTTGGTTTGTTAAATGGATTCATACATCAACTGGCATTGTCCTAATACATGACCCAGGAGAAGCCTCTCAGGAGACTGCGATGCCCTCGTGAGGGGACACTGAGGGAAAGGATGTGGGGGCAGCATTGCCAAGAGAGCAAGTTGCCATCGGGCGTGAAGGTGAGGAGCTCAGCTCTGGGTCTGAATCCCAGCTGAGGGGTGCCAGGCTGTTCTTAACCCCTTTCTGTTCTGGGTCAAATGGGGGCACTTTTAGGACACACCTTGCAGAGCTGCTATGAGGGTCACATAAATGATATATAAATAATCCTAATTATTTATGAAGCATAATAAAATTATATAATAATAACACAATATATATTGTTGCCCGTAACATAGCAATGTCAGGTGCTTAGAAGGGTTTCTGGCAGGGAGCAAACGGGTCTGCAACACTGAGGTTGTTGTGATGATGGTGAAAGTCAGGTATTCTGTAGTTTTTCAAAAGTCACAGAGGGTGACAGGGAGCTAGCTACTTGTGTTTTTATTTACTCACTCATTCACTCGGGCAATGCTGTGTAGGTGCTAGTGAGCCAGTGGTAAGCAAAGGGCAGCCTGTCTTTGGCCTGTGGAGACACGAGTGGCGCTCCACTGACCACCGTGAGGAAGGTATCGCCTGGGGAGGGGCCGGGGAGGAAAGTCACAGGGAGATTGGCAGGGCCCTAAGCCAGTGTGTGGGTTTACTGTTACAGCCATCATCTGGCATCCTCCCTCCCGCCTGGTGGAGAAGACAGTCGAGATGTCATCACTGCTCTAAGGATGACCCATCTGATACTTGAGAAGCTGGGATGCCCTTGGCCAATGCAGAAAACTCTGCATTACACCTAGAACCCGGTCCTTCCAACGCTCAGCTCGGAGCTACTGCTCTGCCCCTGGCAGGCTAATGAGGCTGCCGTGCTCTGTCCCCCTCCAATGCCTTCCTGGAGCTTCCAACTCTGGGAGACACACCGTCCCTGGGAGCAGTCCCCATGCACACCCTGTGCAGGGGGCCTGGGACTGTGTGGCATCTGCTTCCACTGTCCACATACATAGACTCATTAGTTGTAGGGAGGTTAAAATCAGAACCGTGAAAAAGCCAATGGGAAGGGTCACAATGCCTAAAAAGACCAGTTTGGGTCCTTTCCTCATGACCCAGAGAAGGAAGAACTGCTTTGGGCCTCTAAGGGCCACAAGAACAGAATGCTTTGTTCTTAAAAGAAAAAACCATCTGAGATCAGTCAGGTGAGCAACACCCGCAGCCCTCCTCCTTTCTTTTTTTTTTTTTTTTTTAAGATTTATTTATTCATTCATGAGAGACACAGAGAGGCAGAGACATAGGCAGAGGGAGAAGCAGGCTCCCTGCAGGGAGCCTGATGCGGGACTTGATCCCAGGACCCTGGGATCATGACCTGAGCCAAAGGCAGACGCTCAACCACTGAGCCACCCAGATACCCCACACCCTCCTTTTCAATGCGGTGAACAGTGTCCCTGCTGAGACTCCTGCAGGGTGTGCATGGATGGCCACAGCCCGTCACCAAGGAAACAATGACCTCCTCAAGGAGGAGTATAGAGGTTGTCCATTCAAGTTCCAACTGAAGCCATCATCGCCACGTGGAATATCACACAGGGAATGTTCCTTTGCCAACCTGAGAAGCCTTTGCTTATATTCCCATTAACCTTCTTCACTTTAAAAATAATTTGGCAGCATTTATCAAAACTTACTATTGAAAAAAAAAAAGCAATCAGCTAATCTCAAGTCCACTGCTTAAAATAATGCTGCATGCTCAGCCCTCCTGGGACCCTAATTTTCTCACTTGGAAAGTGAAACGGAATCCAGTGCTGATGGGAGTGTAAATTGCAACCAACTTCTGGAAAATTAACCTGACAATATCTATTAAAATGTAAAACATACACACCTCTGGTCCTACAATCCCACACAGAGGAGACTTTCTACAGAATTAAAAGAACCCAGTGAGAAAGGATATGGGCGGGAGGATGTTTATCCAAGCATTATGGGTAGAGCCAAGAATAATAATAATAAAAATACAGAAACCAAACTGAAAGTCCATCAACAGCAATATGGCTGAATAAATGATGGTATGTTCATATTATAGTATCCAATAAGGATCTTTGTAAGAAGAATGAGTTGGGGGGTTTTCATTAAGCACAGCAGAAAAGGTAGAGGAGGGGAAAAAATGACTCATCAAGGTTGGTCAACAAAATTATGGCAGTAGAAGCAGATGGACAAGTTGCAACTGACTTGATGGACCAGCAGACCCAAATCGAAGGCCAAGGGTGGGCCAGGGAGGGCAGTGTGGGAAGTAAACCAAACCAGGGTCGGTTTGCATCACTGAGCCCTGGCAGACTCAGGAGCTGAAGGTACCAGATACCTCAGATGGTTGGTTTAAAAACAAGGGGATGGATCGGTCCTCAGAAGGACCATATAGACCCTCTCCAATCCCAGATTGTCTCTCTTACCCTCAAGCAAGCCAAGGGGGAAAGCTGGAGGAGGCTCGCTCTCCAGGGAAGCTGACTCAGGCAGGCTCAGTGGCCGAGGGGGAGACAGAAGCACTCCAGGAGGACAAGAGTCCTGTCCCTGTCCCACTCAGCTCCCAGATGCTGGCATCCGACCTCCATGTCCACCAAAGACCAGTGGATGTTTCTAGCAGCTTCATTCGTAACGGTCAAACCCAGAAAGCAACGAAGGTGTTCTTCAGTAGGCAAATGGAAAAACCAGCTGTGGTCCCTCCAGACAATATAACACTACTCAGTACTAACGAGAAACGAGCTATCAAGCCACAAAAAAGACATGGAGGAGGCTAAGTGAAGGAAGCCCATCTGGAAAGGCTATATACTGGGTGATTCCAACTAGAGGACTTTCTGGAAGAGGCAAAACTATGCAGGCAATAAAGAGGTCAGGGACTAAGGGGAGGGGGAGGGAAGGAGAAGAAGGGGAAGAGAACAATGAACAGGCGCAAGACGGGATTTTAAGGCAGCGAAACTATTCTATGTGATATTGTATCAGCAGACACATGTCATCACACATTTGTTAAAATCCACAAAATACAATAAGATTTAACCCTAATGTAAACTTTAGAGTCTAGCTAACCATCAATTGTAATAAATGTATCACACTAGTGTGAGACAATAGCTATTAAAATGTAAAACATACACACCTCTGATCCTACAATCCTATTAATAACAGGAGACACTGTCACCTGAAACTAATGTAACATTGTGTGTCACCTGTACTCAAACAAGATTTTTTTAAAAAATAGGGAAAACTGGAGGTGACGGTTTATAGAAGCTCTTTGTATTTTGCACTCAATTTTTCTGGAAACTGCTTAAACAAACAAATAAAATCTACTGATTTAAAAAAAAAAAACCCACAGTGAGTCATAACTACATATGCACTAAAATGGCTAAAATTAAAAATACTGACAGCACCAACTATTAATGCACAATCAGAATTCTCTTCATTACTAGAGGGAATGAAAATGGTGCAACCACTTTGGAAAACAAGCACACCACCTACCAAGTTACCCAGTGGTGCTCCTCCTCAGGATTTACCCCAGAGAAGTGAAAACACATCTACACAAAGACTTGAATGCAAATGTTTATTACGGCTTTAGTATAAGAGCCCCAAACTGGAAGGAACCCAAGTATTCACCAACAAGTGAATGAGTAAACACTGTGTGATATGTTTATACAGTGGAATACTAGCCAGCAGTAAAGAACAAATACAGTAGCATGAATGAAGCCCAATAACATTATGCTGAGGGGAAGAGACCAAACCAAAGGCGTACATGATGTATGATTTCATTTACATGAAGTTCTAGAACAGGCAAAATAATTTATAGCAGGGGCGCCTGGCTGGCTCTGTCGGTAGAGCCTGCGACTCTTAATCTCAGGCTCGTGAGTACAAGCCTCATGTTGAGCGTAGAGCCAACTTTATTTTTTTAAGGTTTATTTACTTATTTGAGAGAGAGCACAAGTGGGGAGGGGCAGAGAGAGAGAGAGAGAGAGAAGCAGATTCCCCATGGGGCAGGGAGCCCAATGCTGTGCTCGATCCCAGGACCCTGGGATCATGACCTTGATGAAGGCATATGCTTAACCAACTGAGCTACCCAGGCTCCCCAAGAGCTTAGAGCCTACCCTAAAAAAAATGTATATAGTGAAAAAAATTAAAAATAGAAAAAAGAATCTTAGATCAGTGGTTGCCTGAGACAGAAGGTGAAGGGGATTAACAGGGAAGGGACACAGGGCATTTTCTTGAGGCTATGGAAATATTCTCTATATTGATCAGGCTGGTGATCGATTACCTGCATGTATACACTAGCCAAAAACTCATAGAACTGTGTGTTTTAAATGGATGTTTTTTATTGTATATAAATTAAACTCCAATAGAGGTCATTAAAATGAAAAACATAAACAAGGTAATTAGGGTAATTAGTAAATCCAAGGGAAACAAAATAAGTATAAGAAAGGAAATGTAATCCTAATACACTTTTATGATTTTGCTGTGAATATTATTTACATAGTCACATAATATAAGCGCTGATCTTTGACATAAGCACTGATCGTTTAAGACAAACGTGTGTGTGTGAGCATATCTTTTGTGTGGTTAGATAAAAAAGCTAAATCCTCTTGTTGGTATGACATCAACAGATGATGTTCTAAAACAGATGAATTGAGGAACCATAGTAGAAACATATTGTTTAGAAATTTGGAGGTAAATACCCAAAGAAAGAGTTTAAGGAGTTCACAGCGTGTCTCTTTGGGAAGAGAGAATCCAAGAGTAGGGAGGACTGGGGTAAGTGGCCGCAATTATTCAGTTGACGTCTAGTGATACTATTGAATTTTAAAACAATATACAAGGGTCTTGCTTTGACAAAAGTAAAGTTAAATTTTAAAAGAATGTAGAGGCGCCTGGATGGCTCAGTGGTTGAACATCTGCCTTTGACTCAGGTCATGATCGCCGGGTCCTGGGATCGAGTCCCACATCAGGCTTCGAGTGAGGAGGCTGCTTCGCCCTCTGCCTATGTCTCTGACTCTCTCTCTCTGTGTCTCTTATGAATAAATAAATAAATCTTTAAAAAATTTTTTTAATTATATAAAGACCTAAAGAATATTCGTGACATACTGTTAAGTGCAGAAACATGATTTTGGTAAGAGTATAATATAGCTTTCACTTAAAAACAAAAACTAACGATAGAGGTAAAGGAATTTTTGAATATAAAGAATGGTGAACAACAAAGTTACCATTAGCCACCTCAGAGGGGAGGAATTAAAGATTACAGAGGTGGTGTAATAGATTATTGACTTTTTCCACATACATTTCTGAGTCATTTATGTGTTATAATAAGTGTATATTAGTTTTGCTATTAAAAACTCAAATAAATAAATAAATAAATAAATAAATAAATAAAACTCAACAAAAAGGGATCCCTGGGTGGCTCAGTGGTTTGGCGCCTGCCTTCGGCCCAGGGCATGATCTTGGAGACCCGCGATCAAGTCCTGCGTCGGGCTCCCTGCATGGAGCCTGCTTCCCCCTCTGCCTGTGTCTCTGCCTCTCTCTCTCTCTCTCTCTCTCTGTCTCTCATGAATGAATAAATAAAATCTTAAAAAAAAAAACCCTCAACAACAGCAAAAATTGAGTAAAAACAATTAAGCTGGATGATCTCTAAGATTCCTACAGATCTAATATCATAAAAATATGGGACCCCTGCCTAAACTCTACCAAAAGTCCAGACTTACTAAAACATGAATTTTATCCCAGATATGCCCACATGTAATCTTGGCAAATTGTTTAAAACTTCAAGCAAAGACATCTATGGAGTCTACTATAATTTGACATACTGACTCCAAGCAATCAGAAATCTAGCCCTTCACAGATTTCCAGGAGGTGAGAGATAGCTGAAGCAGAGCATATGCCAGCATGCAGGGAGTGCCGGGGAAGGGAAGGATGGTTCTGGCAACCAGGGTCATGTGCCCATGTAGCATGGTTCCGGATACTTTGCCTGCTATGTCCTTTAATTCTTACAACAACCATAAAAAGAGTATGATGAAGAAATTAAGGCTTAGAGGGTTCCAGATAAATGGGAAGCATCTGTCACTCTGACCTTTCAGCAGAAATCACTACCAGCTGAATAGTCTTACCTGGACCAAGGCATTTGTTTTTCTAAATGAGAAGGGCCCTCCCTCCTGTATAAAAGGAAGGAAGGGGAAGGCTGAGGGGCTCAGTCAGTGAAGCAGCTGCCTTCAGCTCTGGCCATGATCTTAGGGTCCTGGAATCGAGCCCTGTATCAGGCTGCCTGATCAGTAGGGAGTCTGCTTCTCCCTCTCCCTCTGCTCCTTCCCCTGCTTGTGCTCTCATTCTCACTCTCTCTCTCTCAAATGAATAAATAAAATCTTTAAAAAATATAAAAGGGAAGGAAAAATTAAAAACTTTTGCTTCTTTAAAAAATCCTGCTTGGGGGGCAGCCCCGGTGGCTCAACAGTTTAGCGCCGCCTTCAGCACAGGGCATGATCCTGGAGTCACGGGATCGAGTCCTGCGTTGGGCTTCCTGCATGGAGCCTGCTTCTCCCTCTGCCTGTGTCTCTGCCTCTCTCTCTCTCTCATGATAAATAAATAAAATCTTTAAAAAAAAATCCTGCTTGGGGATGGAAAGACAAGCTACAGAGTGGAGAAACTATTTGCAAACCACATATCCAACAAAGGATGACTCTACTCAGACTGTATACTATATACTTGGCCTATATAAAGAACTTTCAAAACTCAACACTAAAAAAGCAACCAATCCAAATAGAACCTGGGCACGAATCAACATTTCACCGGAGAAGGTAAACCGATGGCCCTGTTGGTCATTCGAGAAATACAAATTAAAACCACAAAAAGATGTCATTACATGCCTATCAGGATGGCTAAAATAAAAAATAGTGACAGCACCGGATCACTCATACTTTGCTGGTGGGAAAGTAAAAGGGTCCACCAACTCTGGGAAACAGTTTGGGCAATTTCTTAAAAAACCAAACATGCGACCACTATATAACCCAGCAACTGAACTTCTGGGCATTTATCCCAGAGAAATAAAAATTTATACTCACTCAAAAACCTGTACACAGAAGTTTATAGCAGTTTTATTTTTAATGGCTTAAAAAATGGAAACAAGCCAGATGTCCTTCAACTGGTGAGTAGTTACACAAACTGTGATCCACCCAATTCCATGTAATACTTCTCAGCAATAAAATGGAATGAACTACTGATACATAGTTCATGTATGACATACTGACATACTGAACATGTCACTGATACATGTGACAACCTAGAAGAACCTCCAGAGATGGCTGAGTGACAAAGACAATCCCAGGTTTACATCTGTATGTATAACATCATAACGTTAATTTACGGCATATAGGTACATGTTAAGTACATGTATAATTTCATGACATTATTTTTAAAAATAAAACTCTAGAAACAGAGAGCAGGGGTGCCTGGTGGCTCAAAGTCTGCCTCTGGCTCAGGTCATGATTTTCCCTGCTTGTGATCTCTCTCTGTGTCTGAAATAAATAAATGAAAGAAAAGAAGAAGAAAGGAAAGGAAAGGAAAGGAGAAAGGAGAAAGGAGAGGAAAGGAGAGGAAAGGAGAGGAGAAAGGAAAGGAGAAAAGAAAGGAGAAAAGAAAGGAGAAAAGAAAGAAAATAGAAAGGAGAAAGGAGAAAGGAGAAAGGAGAAAGGAGAGGAAAGGAAAGGAAAGGAAAGGAAAGGAAAGGAAAGGAAAGGAAAGGAAAGGAAAGGAAAGGAAAGGAAAGGAAAGGAAAGGAAAGGAAGAGAGAGAGAGAAAGAAAAAGAAAGAAAGAAAGAAAGAAAGAAAGAAAGAAAGAAAGAAAGAAAGAAAGAAAGAAAGGAGGGAGGGAGGAAGAAAGAAAAGAAAGAAAGAAAGAAAGAAAGAAAGAAAGAAAGAAAGAAAGAAAGAAAGGAGGAAGAAAGAAAAGAAAGAAAGAAAGAAGAAAGAAAGAAAGAAAAAGAAAAAGAAGAAAGAAAGAAAGAAAGAAAGAAAGAAAGAAAGAAAGAAGAAAGAAGAAAGAAAGAAAGAAAGAAAAAGAAAAGAAAGAAAAAAGAAAGAAGAAAGAAAGAAAGAAAGAAAGAAAAGAAAGAAAGAAGAAAGAAAGAAAGAAAGAAAGAAAGAAAGAAAGAAAGAAAGAAAGAAAGAAGAAAGAAAGAAAGAAAGAAAGAAAGAAAGAAAGAAAGAAAGAAAGAAAGAAAGAAAAGGAAAACAGAATACAGGTTGCTAGGAGTGAAGGAGGGGGTGGGAGCAGAGAGAACTGGGTGTGTTACAAAAGGACATCATGAGGGATGCTGGAACCTTCTGTATCTTGACTGTATCCTTGCCAATATCCTGGTTATGACACTGTACTTCAGTTTTGCAAGATGTTACCAATGGCAGAAACTGGGTAGAGGTTTATGGGATTGCTCTGTATTATTTCCTGCAATTGCATTTAATCTATAATCCTCTCAAATAAAATGTTGGGAGTTTTTAAGAAATCCAGCTCTGTGTAGATTTGGTCAATTATTCTATGCCTCTCTGTGCCTTAGTCTCCTCGGGAGTAAAACAGAGATAATAGTAATAACACCAACCTCATAAAATTATTGTGATATTGGAGAGTTTACTAGACATTAAATATTTAAACGGAGCTTAGCAGGTATTACTCAAAAAATACTAGCCACTCTTATTTCAAGCAGTAATTCAGAAGTATTTATTGAGCACCTGCTATAGGCCAAGACTCAGTAATTTCATTAAAAATCAGCATCTCAGGATGCCTGGTGGCTCAGTGGTTGAGCATCTGCCTTCGGCTCAGGTCGTGATCCTCGGGTCCTGGGATTGAGTCCCATATCGGGCTCCCCGCAGGGAGCCTGCTTCTCCCTCTGCTTAGGTCTCTGCCTCGCTCTGTATCTCTCATAAATAAATAAATAAAATATTTTTAAAAAATAAAAATAAGCATCTCATTTTGGGATAAGCAAGAGACCTGGATTCAGGACCCCAGCACTACCACCATTCTTGCTGTGCATCCTTGGACAACTAACTTAACCACTCTGAACTGCTTTCTCTTAAACAGCAAAAAGGAGTGAATAATACACACACATCCCATAAGGCTAGGAGGACTGAAATGATGCATATAAATGCCTGCCACGTAGCAAATCGTCAATAAATGGTAACTAACTGTAAGGCGCCGGGGTGGCTCAGTCAGTTGAACATCTAACTCTTGATCTCAGCTCAGGTCTTGATCTCAGGGTTGTGAGTTCAAGCCCTGTGTTAGGCTCCACCTTGGGCATGAAGCTTACTAAAAAAAAAGAAGGATAACTATTATGATTACTTATGTATTCTCTTTATTGTTACCTTCTTCCCACTTGAGTTTTAAGCTTCTTGAGAACATAGTCCTCTGCTTTTTTCTCAGGAATCCGTCTTGACACCAAGGATAATGTAATAAACACATAAAGGACTCCACAAATACGTACTAAAAAAATAGAATAATCTGGCAATCCCTAACGAAATCATGTATGCCTTCTGATTATAAGGCCTGAGAAAATTCCCCTATAAGCCTAAGACGGGGCTTGCACAAGGGCGTGCATTATGATACTCTTCATGGAGGCAGGAAAGCCTGGCAACCCACATATCTATCTCTGGGGAGATGGAGAGTAGAATGGATGGAGCAAAAGCAGCTAAAATCAACAGACTGGAGGGAAATATAGTTGTAAGGCCAGATGTTAAAAACAGTGTGAATTAAAAATAGTAAGCCACAGAATGGAGTTTATTTAAGAACAGCACTCATGAAAATAAAAACACAAACTCGGCACGCCCGGCTGGCTCAGGCGGAAGAGCGTGCGACTTTTGATCTTGGGGTCGTGAGTTTGAGCCCCATGTTGAGTGCTGAGATGACTAAAAAATGAATATAAAATAAACTTAAAAAGATAAAACAATAAAAACACAAATTCGCCCCCCCACACACACACACATACACCACAAAATGACAAATTTGAGGAGGATGCTCATGTCTTCAGGAGATATATGGAATCCATTGTGGTGGATGCCAGGTGACAGGAAAGACAGAGGTCAAAGATGATAAAGATTTAAAAAAAAAAAAAAAAAAAAAAGCAAAAAATCCCGAAGAGCCTGGAATCCACTGCTGCTGACAAACTAGACTGGATGACATACTCCAATCATATACCTGAATCCAAAACAAATATGAATTCATACAAAATAAATAATTACGTAAATGGTGACAGTGGGACCCCAGACCTTGTGGGAGAGGGGCAGGAGCTAAAGAGACAACTGTGAATTGTCATTTCAAAAAAATATAAACTTCTCTATTCCAATTATGGATGTTATGCAACAAAATCAATGCTTTGAAAAACGCCTATTGCTTCTTCTTCTCTTTGGAAAAGTCACTGGGAGGAATTTCAAGAATGTCGCTGGTGGAAACAGCATTGCAGCGCCCTGGTATGAGCTTCTCATTTCTGTCTCTCCTGAACATTCAATATTTTTATCGCTAGTGAATCAGAGACACACAACCCAGAGGAGTGAAAATAATGCGGCAAGAATCTCAGCATCTGGAAAAGCTGAAGAACGGTGTGTGCGCCACTCGCGGTCCTTTGCGTTTGGTCCCCAAGGTCAGAATCCAGATGCATGTGGAACAGAAAATTACTTTTTTCCTTGAAGTTTAATGAACAGCTCTCTCACGAGCAGGAAATACAAATCACCATGCCCTGGGCCACCTCCTTTTCTGGCCCTACCTGCCTACCACACACACAGTGGCTCCTTCTCCCACTCCAAGGAAAGGCTGATCCGGATTCATATATTGGGGTGGAAAGAGGTTAGGGTGACTGGCAGTCCCTAATGTATATGTGATGTGAAGAGCGGGATTTCTGGAATGTGGGATTCTGAATGTTTTTCATCTTTCTGCTTAGACACTTTTCCTAATTTATCTTCCATGAGCACACATTGCTTTGGTCGCTGTGGGAGAAAAAAAAAATTTCAAAATGGAATAATAGCACCAGTTAATCAATTAGAAGGCTTAAAAATCATGTTTCCTTTGGTGCACTGGTAACTGTATTGCAAAGCATAAATGCATTTTCAACGATTGATTATTCTGAAACCCACTGGCCCTGTGTGTCCTTGAGGGAAAAAACCTACCACTCACCTTGCTTATGAGATGATCGTGGTGTGTTGGATTACCATAAGATGTCTTGAGCTCCTGTGACTGGACATGGCCAAACGCTGAGAAAGCAATCCCACAGCTAAATCTCCTGCTACCACTTCTTCCTACCTTACCCCCAAAACACACAGTCAATTTACTTTAAAAATACCATGAAGTGGGTGTCATATGACTTAGCAGCTAAGAATGTGAACTCAGGAGGCATATTTGCCTGGGTCCCCCACACTGGCTCCTCTACTTCCTCACTGTCAAGCTTCAGTCTTGACAAAAAAGACAAAGATATTTGCTCTGTCTTTTAGGTTTTTCTGTGACGGGTGGGTAAAAACAATACCTATGTGAGGGGCTCGTATGAGAATTAAAGGAGCTAATGCATAGAAAAGATGTAGAATAGTCCAGAGAACCAGAAGCATCACTAAATGTTAACTTCTGTAATTACTTGTCAAGATGATTAAGTTCTGTTATTCATTCAATTTTAAAACATCATATAACAAATACAGTATCTGTTTGCCCATAATCCTACTTCGCCAACATGGAAACTAATTTCTTTGTATTTCCTTATCAATTTTAACTATACATTAAAGACACACACACACACACACACACACACACACACACACACATTCATTTCCTCAGTTCCATTTCCAAAGAGGGGCAAAGAACTGAAACAATTCTCTTTTAGAAACTATACTTGATGGAATTACTCAAATATATTTCCATATTTAGATTGAAATGGAATCTAAGAACCCCATCAAGAGTCAAAAGCAGGGAGTTGAGCTTCTTCTATCAATGGCTCTCAGTGACCTGAGGACATCTTGCCTGGTCCCATTTGGCCTCCTCCCTCGCACCCTCCAGTCACAGGCTCCTGGCTCACCCCCAAATACCCCTCCACGCTCTTGGGCTTCCTATAGGCCACTCTTTCTCCATCCTCCCTCTCAGCTGCTTCTACCAACCCTTAAAACTCACCTTAAAAAAAAAAAAACTCACCTCAAATGCTGCTTCCCCTGGGGATCCCCAGATTTGGGTGCCCATGGCATGGATGATTAGTTGGGAATGTGTTTCCCTCACCACACTGTGTTGTAATTATTAGGGCACGTGGCTTTAAGATTGGAGACTTTCTGCTGGTCAGCAGTTTCTAACACATGGTGGTCTGGCTGGAACTCAAAGAATCAGAGGACGTGAGACACAGCCATCTTTCTGTATTTTTAACAGCCTGTAGCCCTGCAACACTTCTCTGTTGGTTTCTGCATGGTGAATGGGCTGTACGGGGCAGGAGGAGCATGCTAGTAGGTAACTAGTTAACTTCGGGAAGGCTGGATGGAGGCTCCAGTGGTTTATCACAGACTTCCCTATGCAGGCTCAGTTCAAACACAGTCTAAAGTCAGCCAGAAAGGCAAAAATTATGTACATGGTAATCAAAATTTCCCTTAGAAATTCCTTCCATTGCCCAGAAAGTATGGTGCACACATTTTTAAACATTTAGCCCAATACCCTACTACATATTTAGAGCTTAGTAATATATAAAAACTCTAGATATTGTGTAGTAGAGAGCACTCACTATGTGCAAAAAATAACTTTACAGTATTTTTTTAAAGATTTTATTTGTTTGAGACAGAAAGGATGAGTAGGGGCTAGGGGCACCAAGGGAGAGGGAGAAGCAGGCACCCCACTGACCTGCTGAGCAGGGAGCCCAACGTGGGGACTCGATCCCAAGACCCTGAGGACTGTAACTTGAGCCAAAGGCAGACGCTTAACTGACTGAGCCACCCAGGCACCCCACTTTACAGTATTTTTAATCACATGAAAGAGAGATGCAGCTGATGGAATTTGCTCGAATTAAATGTATATGTAATGTAAATCCACAGTTCAATTTTTTTTCATCACTGATCTGAGAGCAACAGCAACAGTTTGGGCATAACAACAATGACATTTACCGAACACTTGCTACCTGCCTTGCTCTGGGCTAAGTGCCTACAAGTTATTAATTCAATTTTCACAACCCAGTGAACTAATAAGCACTATTATGATGCCACTTTACAGATGAGGGAGCTGAGACATAGAGAGGCCAAGTCACAGCTCAAGGTGACAGGGCTACCAAGTGGTCTGAGGACCAAAGCAGTTCAGCCACCTAACCATGCCCTACCCTGACTGCCCCCCTTAGCAGCTGTACATTGGCAAAGACTGTATGTGTGGTGGTGGTGGGGGGGAGATCCCGTGGATTTCAGTCGAAAACAAACTCAAGTAAGGCAAAAATGTGATGTGGCTGCGCTCAAAAGTGTGATTCTTGGACCACGTCAACACTTGCTCCAGAAACGGCCAGGAGAGGTCCCATTGTACGTTTGTTAGAAAGATCGGCTCGCATCTGAAGTACTGGGAGCCAACTCCTGTGATATTTCTAAACCAAAAGCTTTAAGAGACAGGCAGGGGTGTGGAATAATATATTTGATGGGGGAATGAAGGGACGAAGGGAGTGGGGGCGAAAGATGGGAGAGAAACCAAAGGAGGGCAGAAGAACCCAGAGTTCCAGCACAGATTCTGGACTCAGCCTCTGCGCTTACTGGGCGAGTCACATTTTCCTTTTACCTGTTGGTCTTCTTCCCTGCAAAATAGGAATATTATGGCTTACCTTGAAAAATCCTTACAAAGATTAAATGAGCTGGTACATTAAGTCCTACGTGGAGTACTCGACCCATAGTTAGGACTCAATAAAATTATCCATCACTGTCAGCGTTATTACATAATAACAACGGGGGGAGTCTACAAAGCCAGAGATTCAAACATAAGAATCCATTTCCTAATAGTTAAATTGTCCCAAAATAAAGGGCACTGCCTTATAAGGTAGTAACCTCTGTACTATGGGCCATCCTGTCTGTGACTTAACAGATAATATCCCAACATTGGAGGGTGTTACTCAGATGGTGGTCTAGGAACTTCTCATCTGACATTTTTATGAACCAATGATTCCACAACATCACAAGTAGAGTCACATATCCAGACCAAGAACAGAAATAACAGAGGAATAAAATAAGTAAAATTTATGCCTTTAGCTTCAGTTCAGTTTAGGTAAATGCCCTTAAATCTTACCATGCTTCTAATGGCTTTTCACTTGACTTTGTATTCCTTAAAAAAAAAAAAATAGCCAGTGGATTTATAAGAAAGACAGTTAACAAAGCTAAGTGGTCATCATGCCTGGATGATACATTAGCTAAGCATCCGACTCTTGGTTTCGGCTCACCTCATGATCTCAGGGTCCTGGGATCAAGCCCCACATTGGGCTCCCCATTTAGCAGGGAGCCTGCTTAAGTTTCTCTCTCCCTCTCCCTACCCCCTGCTCACACACTCTCTCTCTTTCATAAAAAAAAATAAATCATAAAAAAAAATTTAAGGAAAATTTGCCCTTGACCCTCCACAACCATTCGGTTTAAAGTGCTGAAGGGGATTCTAAGGTTTCAAAATAGAAAAAGTTTATAGTTTCCATGGCCACTTCACACATTATAGATGATGGAAATGCAGATCAGGATTCTGATCAACACTGCCCTGGGTTCTTTACGGCTTTCCATCATCTCGTATGATGGCCATGACTGTGACATTCCCACCAAGTGGGCTGCTGTCAGGAGCACCAGCCGCCCAGGTCCGGGAGCCACCTGCTACACTCAGAGACCAGTTTGGAAGGGACACGTTTCTGCACATAGATTCCCAAACTCTTGTCTGCGGAAAGAGCTTTTAGCAAGTTTCCCAAAGCCTTGGGGTTGCAAGAGGCAGGGCTTAAGGATGCTGAAAACTGAGTCCTTGGAGAAGGCTGGGATTAATTATGCATAAACGGGAGGAGGGGACGTGGGTGTTCAACCACCAGCTTTACCTACTGTGATTCCTGCCACCAAGGACGGAGGCACCACGCCACACCATCTAGTCAGTTCTTGAGATGGAAGTGGGGACAT
Organism: Canis lupus dingo; assembly: GCF_003254725.2. NCBI lineage: Eukaryota > Metazoa > Chordata > Mammalia > Carnivora > Canidae > Canis > Canis lupus. Next base: position 22,461,183 of record NC_064244.1, read on the forward strand.
GCATTCTATTAGGGAATCAGAGCCCCTACAGATACCATCTCCCAAATGAACTGCTGTCACGCATCTGCCTTGGAGGACTCACGTTCCATGACTACATTGATCAGATTTTTCTTTTTTTTAAGTACAACAATGCTCACGATAAGAGTCTCTATGAGAACTTTCCACTGTCATCAAAATCATGAAAATTCTAAGTGTATTGGTGTCCTGGAAGCACAGAGCTTCAGCCTTTCATTGTCTAAGCAACGACACCAAATGCTCAAAGAATGACGCTGACCTGCCGGGGCTGTACCAGGAGAGACACACTACCTCCCCTTCTCTCTCTGCAAAGGTCCTCTCTTCCACTTAGGACGACTGGGGGAAAATCAGCTGTCTTTTCCCCGGATCCAGAGAACTTTCTGATACAGCCAGGGTACCCTTAAAGCCGCATTATAAAAACCAGACCTCAGACCACAGACACAGAGAAATGCCAAGGGACATCATTCCATCCCTCTGCCTTGAGACTTTGTTTTTCAGTGAGGCCTCTTTATAAACCTTGAAGGTGACCTGTCATCTCTTCTCCAGCTTGGAGTGTTGAAGCTCTTGAAGGGCGGCTCGCAGGGGCATCTGCTGGAGGCCCAAGGAGAAGGGAATGGGGAAGGCAGAGGCCTCTCATCTTCTCAGAAGGTACTAAAGAGCCAAGGAGAGGCTTAGGAGGAATAACTTTTTAGCTACTGCATCCCAGTTCCCTTTTAATTAGCTTCTTAGTGGTCTAGCCTCAGACACAAAGTGCCCAGCCAAGCAGGGCAACGAGGCATTATCAGGATAACGTGGGGGCAAAGAGAAACTCAGGCGGCATCCTCCTGAAGTATCCAGGGAATTGGGGATACAGGAAGGGTAGGGTCCATTAGTTGGGCAGGTAGTCAGACATGTGATCCCAGGGCCAGGGTTGAGCCTTCTCACCAGGAAGCAGATGTCTGGGGCAAGAATGATCACAGAGTAAGTCTCCAGAAACCAAAAGAACCAGATGAGGGCATTACAGCTGCAGAAGCAGAGACAGTAGAGCTTCCTGTTGGAAGGAGGCTCTTATGGTCCTGGGATGGTCTCTGTTGCATCCTTTCCAGGACAGACAGAGATCTTGTGTTTTGCAGTGTAAATGGAATCTTCCAGGTTCTCTGCAACAGTTCAGGGTCTCATTCTAAGTTCTGGAACTCACCAGTTAGGAACCAGCCTATGGTAGTGGTTAGACCATTGGGAACCAAAGGTCTACATTCAAATCCTGGTTCTGATCCTTGTGTGACCCTGGACAAATTACTAAATATCTCTGTGCCTTAGGTTCCTGTTCAATAAAATGGAGACCTAGAGGGTTCTTGTTTAGATTGACATGTAAAATACTTATAGGAGTGCCTTGTGTGTCATAAGTGCTTTGTAAGTACTTGCTGTTATTTTCATTTCCCCCTGGGGTTTTCGGGTCTTGAATCCTGTTAACCAAACTGACAGGAAACTGATGTATCAGTCAGAAAGTCTATGCATAATTTTGAATTGAGACTTATAACCACCACATAGACAGAAAAAGTGGGGTCAGTTGGACAGTATATTTTCATTCACATAACAGAAGTGTACTTGAGAAGCCACATTAAGATCAAAAGATTGCTTTCTGAGTCCAAAGTCGGATCATCCTTCCGGGCTGCCACACAAAGCAAGACTGAGTCATTTTTCCACTGCCGATCATCCCTGCCAAGTGGACCCAAAGACTGGCGTCAGTGGATCGGGACACACTCTGCCTTGAAATGTGTTAGAGACAGACGGACCGGCTCTTATCCCCAAACTCTTCCATTTGCAATGATATGTTTAGGATTTGGGAGAGGCAGCAGGTTTTTCTGAGCGGCGGATGACAGAAGGAGGTCTGCTGAGAACATGGGAAGCCTCCTAGAATCCGGGGTGTGCCCAGAGAGAAGGGATCAGGGCCACATGTCAGTACCCAGACTCAGTGAAGGCAGGAGCACTGACACAGCATACGTACCACCGCCTCGTTTATATCTATTCTACACAAAGCGCATGAACTTGAAAATGAAAGCCATCTGCTGCCCATCTCCACCTTGAGGTCAGGATTGTGAACATCTCTTTCCAGTCTGGATCCAGCGACCTCAAGCTTTCAATCAGCCATGCTGGGAGTCTACACCTTGACGTTGGTAGATACTAGAAGAGAGCCCCTTGTTGGGCATTCACCAGCACACCACGGGCTGTGTCCCCACCCGTTCACTAAAATGGCTCATATGGGGACCAGATGATTTTGCTGTCCCTAAATTCAACTGGCACTGTCTAGTTTTAATTTTTCTCAAACTCTCCAGAGCGTCTGATGGGTGAACATTTCCTCCCTCTTGAACCTTTAAGATACCTCTGGTCTGGTCTTCCCTGACATGCCCATTTCTCTGGTCTTCCCTGACATGCCCATTTCTAGAACACTTCTGACCTTATCTCCATCACAAATAAATGTCTGTCTACTGGTGAGCTCCCTCGGCTAGAGGGCAAGGGCCTGGAACACCAGGACTTGGAAGTAAAGCAACAATAATAAAAACGATAATGATAAACAGCTGCTACTGGCACTTACACACTCCAGGCATTGTCCCAAGCGCCTTGCAGAGATTATTCCATTTTACTCTTTACACCAACCCTGTGATTTCTCCCATGAGACACTTGACACTAGCAGAGCTGAAATAACTTGCCCAAGATTACACACTGATATGAACTCCAGAGGGCAGGCACTGAAGCCAACACATGTAATCATTGCTCCGTGATGCCTTTTCCAGTTGGCGTAGCCCAAAAACTTGATTTATCCTATGTTTGAAGGGGAAAAGAAAGGAACAGAGAGGCAGGGACATCTTGAATAAGTAAATGTTTTGCAATCTTAACACAAGATCTTGTCTATGACATTGTTAAATAAATGGAATAATTCCTAACTCTGATTTACTTGGTTCTTGACAGCTGCCATTCAGGCCCGGGGGCTGGATTTTTGTTGTAAAACACAACTTACCAGTTTAGTGAAAATATTAATGAGGCATGGAAGAAGAAAAAAAATACTATTTAAAACCTGATGATCTTAAATCTCTCCACACAAATAGCAAAATGCTGTAAACTATGTAAATCTGCTATTAGTTCCATGGGTTCCATGGACTTATCAGTGTCTGTATATTACCTCTCATAGATCTGTTCCGTTTTGCTATGAAATCTCAGGTTCCCCCCTACCCAAAAAATAAAATACAAAGCGTCCTCTGGGTTTGCATTCCTGTCAGTTGTAAAAGCAGAAGTATCCTTGTGTTTGGGTAGGAAAGTGCCATGATACATTTGAGCAATCTGCAAAGCTGTGACTTGCTCCGGATCCTCAGAGTAATTAGAGCATGCCAGGCATTTGCTGGAAGGTTTATGCTTTTGTGTCTGTGGTGGAGGCAGCACATGCTCAGGGATGCTCAGTGAACGTGAACAGTGCAGGGGAGATATTCCTGGAAAATTAACACATCACTAAATGGCCTAGGAGGTTTTCTGAATTCCTCTCATTGCAAAACCCATAATTCTCAAGAGCAGCTTACCCTTTACAGTGTGTTGGGTAGTTTATTAGAAGGTTCTCGTACCGTCAGCCTTGGGGTATCCTCACTGATGAGGGAATGGGACATGTGGGGGATAAATGTGTGCTTGGCTTTAAAGCCCAGTAGGAAAGAAAGGGAGAGAGGGAGGGTGGGAAGAAAAGAAGGAAGGAAGAGAGAAAGCCTCGGAGATAGGGAAGAAAGGAAGGGAAGGGAAGGGAAGGGAAGGGAAGGGAAGGGAAGGGAAGGGAAGGGAAGGGAAGGGAAGGGAAGGGAAGGGAAGGAGGGAGGGAGGGAGGGAGGGAGGGAGGGAGGGAGGGAGGGAGGGAGGGAGGAAGGAAGGAAGGAAGGAAGGAAGGAAGGAAGGAAGGAAGGAGAAAGACTAGGAGACAGGGAAGAAAGGAAGGGAGAGAAGGAGAAAGAAAGAAGGAAGGAAGAGAAGTAGGAAAGATAGAAGGAAAAGAGGGAGGCAGGGAGGGAGGAAAGAAGGAAAGAAAGAGAAATGCAAGAAAAGAAATGTTCATTAGAAACCTGTTCTTCCCCATCTGAAGACATTCCTACACCAATCAGGTGTTGGGGGCCCAGGAATGGGGAGCCCTGATATGACCCCCAAAGTATAATTCACCAGAGATTTGACTCCATTCCCTTCTTTTAAGGGTAGAATGACTGCATACACATTTTCTCCCTCACTACCACTCACTGGGTGGAGCCAATTCTTTGGCTGCATGATCGCTAAGAGTTTGTTCCCTCATCTACTTGGGAAGACCCAGCTCTTGGGGATAATGACAAAAGCAGATGAGAAGTGTCATGTCACAAATATGAGGGAGGACGCAGCTGGTATGGATGGCAGCTGTAAGCACCATCACCATGATTCCAAGTCCAGTCCTCTGCCACCACTGCTATCTTGGATGTCAACCACTGTATGCCAAGTGCTGCCTAAGTGTTCCTGGGCTTGGGGGCACCCATACAAACGTCCCTTTCCTCTCCTGCTGAGTTTAGAAACAATAGAAAATTGAGTCAGAGAAGCCACACACAGAGGACGGAGATGAAAATGTGAGCTTCGTTCCTGAGAAGCCAACCAGGGAACTTGGCTTTACACCTTTGAGTGGGTTACATGGACCCCTAAATTCCTTTTTGTTTTTATTTTTGGTTTTTTGTTTTAATTCCAGTATAATTAACATACAGTGCTATATTAGGTTCAGGTGTGCAATACAGTGATTCAACTCTTCTATACATTACTCATTGCTCACCAAGATAAGTATACTCTTCATCCTCATCACCTGTTTCACCCCCACCCCACCTGCCCTCTGGTGACCATCAATTTGTTCTCTAGAGTTAAATGTCTGTTTCTTGGTTTCTCACTCTCTCTTTGTTTTTTACCCTCTGTCCATTTGTTTTGTTTCTTAAAATCCCCCAAGTGAAATCATATGGCATTTGTTTTTCTCTGAACTGACTTATTTCACTTAGCATTATGCTCTCTAAATCCATCCATGCTGTTGTAAAAAGCAAGATTTAATTCTTTAAAGATTTTATTTATTTATTTATTTATTTATTTATTTATTTATTTATTTATTTATTTATTTATTTATTTATTTTATTAATTTAAAGAGAGGGCAAGAGAGAGGATGGGCAGAGGCAAAGGGAGAGGGAGTCTCAAGCAGACTCCATGTTTAGTGTGGAGCCCAATGCAGGGCTCAATCTCGCGACCCTGAGATCATGACCTAAACTGAAATCAAGAGTTGGCCACTTAACCAATTGAGCTACCCAGGTTCCCCAAGATTTAATTCTTTTTTATGGTAAGTAATATTCCATTATGTATATATACCACTTCTTCTTTATCTATTCATCTATTGATGGACACGGGCTGCTTTCATAATTTGGCTTTTGTAAATAACGCTGCAATAAATACAGAGGTGCATATATCCTTCCAAATCAGTGTTTTCTTTTTTTAATTTTTATTTATTTATGATAGTCACACAGAGAGAGAGAGAGAGAGGCAGAGACATAGGCAGAGGGAGAAGCAGGCTCCATGCACCGGGAGCCCGATGCGGGATTCAATCCCGGGTCTCCAGGATCGCGCCCTGGGCCAAAGGCAGGCGCCAAACCGCTGCGCCACCCAGGGATCCCCAAATCAGTGTTTTCACATTCTTTGGGTATATACCCAGTAGTGCAATTACTGGATTGTAGTAATTTTTTTTATTTTTAATTTTTGAGAGAAAGTCCATACTGTTTTCCACAGTGGCTGCACCTGTTTACACTCCCACCAACAGCGCAAGAGGATTCCTTTTTCTCCATGTCCTTGCCAACAGCTGTTGTTTCCTGTGTTGCTGATTTTAGCCATTCTGACAGGTGTGAAGTGATACCTCATTGTGGTTTTGATTTGCATTTCCCTGATGCTGAGTGATGAGGAGCATGTTTCTGTTGGCCATCTGGATGTCTGCTTTGGAGAAATGTCTGCTCCATTTTATAACTGGACGATTTGGGTTTTGGGTGTCAAGTTCTATAAGGTTCTTTATATATTTTGGATACTGACCCTTTATCAGATATATCATTTGCAAGTATCTTCTCCCATTCAGTAGGTTGTGTGTTAGTTTTGTTGATTGTTTCCTTCGCTGTGCAGAAGCTTTTTATTTTTATATAGTCTCAAGTTTATTTTTGCTTTTGTTTCCCTTGCCTCAGGAGACATATCTCAAAATAAGTTGCTATGGTTGATGCCACAGAAGTTGTTACTTGCCCTGTGTTCTCTTCTAGGATTTTTATGGCCTCAGGTCTCACATTTAGGTCCTTTTTGAGGTCCTTTTTTAAGATTTTATTTATTTATTCATGAGAGACAGAGAGAAAGAGAGAGAGAGAGAGGCAGGCAGAGACACAGGCAGAGGGAGAAGCAGGCTCCATGCAGGGAACCCGATGTGGGACTCAATCTTCGGACTCTGGGAAGTCCTTGGGCCGAAGGCAGGCGCTAAACCCCTGAGCCACCCAGGCGTCCCATCACATTTAGCTCCTTAATCCATTTTAAGTTTATTTTTGTGTATGGTGTAAGAAAGTGGTCCACTTTCATTCTTTTGTATGTAGTTGTCCAGTTTTCCCAGCATCATATGTCGAGGAGACTGTCTTTTCCCATTGCATATTCTTGCCTCCTTTGCTGAAGATTAATTGATCATATAATTGGGGGTTTATTTCTGGGTTCTTTGTTCTGTTGATCTGTGTATCTGTTTTGTGCCAATATCATACTGTTTTGGTTACTACAGCTTTGTAGTATAACTTGAAATCAGAATTGTGATAGCTCCAGCTTTGTTTTTCTTTTTCAAGATTTCTTTGACTCTTCAGGGTCTTTTGTGGTTCCATACAAATTTTAGGATTGTTTGTTCTAGCTCTATAAAAAATGCTGTCAGTATTTTGACAGAGATTGCATTAAATGTGTAGATTGCTTTGCGTAGGATAGACATTTTAAAAATATTTGATCTTCTAATCCATGGGCATGGAATGTCTTTCCAGTTCTCTGTGTCCCCTTCAATTTCTCTCATCAGTATTTTAGTTTTAAGAGTACAGGTCTTTCCCCTCTTGGTTAAGTTTACTCCTAGGTATTTTATTCGTTTCGGTGCAATTATAAATGAGATTATTTTCTTAATTTCTCTTTTTGCTCCTTCATTATCACTGTATAGAAATCCAACAAATTTCTGTGCATTGGCTTCTGAATCCTGCGATCTTACTAAATTAATTTATCAGTTCTAGTAGTTTTTGGTTGATCCCTGAATTCTGTAGCCCAATCTGCAACCTCTAGCCCTGAAGGACAGCTGCGGGTCTTGGCTGCAGATGGATCAGAATGCACTTGCCAAGGTTAACAAGAGCCCCATCTGGGGTTGTGCTCAGGTCCATCTCCCAGGTCCTCTGTTGCTGCATGGCTGCTCCGCCTACTGTGCAGTAGTGTGGAGAAAGGCCAATGAGGAGCTTCTGCTGAATGAGCTCCTGGAAGTCTGAGGCCAAGAGAATGCAATTTTTATTCTGAGTGATGTTCTCATGTCAGTTTGATAGCATCTCTGACTCCCAGATCTCCACATTACTACTGACAAGAAAGTGAGGTTCAGCAAGGTGGGGACCAGGGCCCAAGGTCACCCAGGGAGGAAGGACAGCAGGATTAGCACCAACCCTGCCAGCTTGTGCTGTCAGCACACAATTGGCATCCTGGTTGGCAAGTGATTTGGCCAAGCACTGCACATAGGGATGGACAGGAGAGACTAAACAGGGCACTATTTTCTCATTAATCCCACAGACCTCGTCACTACAATAATGTCTTTAACACACATCTTCCAAAGATAGATACAAACCCTGATGATGTCTTGGAAGATTTCATTTGCAAAATGATTCTGCTGACCTTAGGAACCATTGCAAATAGCTATGACCTCTGGGCACATCCTCTGCTGCAGAGGTCAGAGGTTAGAGTTGTCAAGGATGCAAAATAGTGCAAGAGCTCCCACATGTCCAATCACAGCACAGAGCTTTTGATTCCTCATTTTAAACTCCCCCTCCCTGAATAGAGCACCTGAGTGGCTCAGTTGGTTAAGTGTCCAAACTCTTGATTTCGGCTCAGGTCATGATCTCAGGGTCAAGCCCTGTCCTGGACTCTTTGCTGAGCATGGAGCCTGCTTAAAATTCTCTCTCTCACTCTCTCTCTGTCCCTTCCCCCACTTGCATTCTCACTCTCTCTCTCTTTCTTTCTAAAAAAATAAAATAAAATAAACTCCCTCTCTCCAAAAATCATCAGCTCATAAGATTTCACATTTGCTGGTTCCAGTGGTACAGGATATTAGCAGAAGAACTAGTGATTTTCTAGAACTATTTAAAGAAGTATTGGAGCACAGAAACATGGGAGAAAAAAAAAAAAAAACAAAGGATAATATGCAGAAAATGCCAACTAATGCAAGTAGATAACATTAATTGAGCATGCACAAGGCAAGCACTGTTGTTGGTGTTTCATGAGTATCAATCCATTTAATCTCACACTAGTCATCAAGAGAAGCACTAGTTTCCTTGTACAGATGGAGAAACTGAGGCACAGAGAGAAGAACTAAACTGATCCCTCAGTTTATGTATCCAGGCAGATTGAGACCCTCCCCTTGACCACCATGTCATATCGCCTGACCCCGCAAAATGGGCACTGCATCAGCCTTTCAAGGGGGAAGGCAACCTCCCCCCTCAACCATCCCTCCCTTTTGCTTTAAGGAAAGGAAAACAAGTGAATTCATTTCTCCTAGTCAAGCAGTGGACAGCAAGGCTCTCTGTTATTGCTGAGTTTCAGGTATTTCTTCTCCCCTTCATCAGTGGTCAGATGGATAAGGAGGAACTGGCCCAGCCAACAGGTACATGACATGCTGCTTGACATCACAGGTCATCAGGGAAATGCAAATCAAAACCACAGTGAGATATTGCCTCACATCTGAAAGAATGGCTAGTAAGTATAAAAAAAGATAAGAGATAACAAGCATTGGTGAGGATGTGGAAAAAAGGGAACCCTCATGCACTGTTGATGGGAATGTAAATTGGACGGCCATTATGGAAAACAGTATGGAGGTTCCTCAAAAAATTAAAACTAAGAACTACCATATGATCCAGTGATCCTACTCCCAAATATATAACAAGAGAAAATGAACTCAGGAGCCTGAGAAAGTATCTGTAGTCTTGTGTTCACTGCAGCATTATTCACAATAGCCAAGACATGGAAACAACCTAAGTGTCCATCCATGGATGAATGGGTAAAAGAAATGGTGGTATATGTGTATAGTGGAATATTATTCGGCCACCAAAAAAGATAAAGAAATGCTGCCATTGCAACAACATGGATGAAACCCAAGGTCATTATGCTAAGTGACACAAGTCAGTCAGAGAAAAACAAAATACTGGATGATCTCACTGACATGAAGGATCTAAAAGAGCCAGAGAAACAGAGTGTAGAGTGGTGATTGCCAGGGACTAGAGGGTGGGAGAAATGGAAAGATGCTGGTTAGAGCACACATGCTGCTGGTCGTAAGATGACTAAGTCCTAGGGATGTAACATACAGCGTGATGACTACAGTTTATAATGCCGTATCCTTGAAATTTGCTTAGAGGGTTAGTTAATTCTTGAGTGTTCTGACCACCACCACCATAACATGGTAATTATAGGAGGTGAGAGAGGTATTGGTCTTACTGTGGTGATGATTTCACAATATATACGTGTATTAAACCATCATGTCATACACCTTCAACTTGTTACATGTCACTTATATTTCCATAAAGCTAGGGGGAACAAAGAACTGGTTCATTCTGACCAGCCCTGGTGGCTCAGCAGTTTAGCGCCACCTTCAGCCCAGGTTGTGATCCTGGAGACCCAGGATCGAGTCCCACATCGGGCTCCCTACATGGAGCCTGCTTCTCCCTCTGCCTGTGTCTCTGCCCCTCTTTCTGTGTGTGTCTCTCATGAATAAATAAATAACATCTTAAAAAAAAAAAAAGAACTGGTCCATTCTAAGGGGTATTGGTTCTATGGGGAGGTAGGTATGAGTCTGGGCTACAGGGACTCAACTGGGCTTGAGTATTTGCCATTTCTTTAATTCCTTCCTTGCCAGACCACTGGCAAGATGAGCCTCAGGTTCCTCTTCCATGAAATGAGTATGATAACATCTAACCCCCAGCATCCTTGCAGTGGTTTAAAAAGCTCTTATCCACAAGGTGCTTGGCGTGGTGCTTGACACCCCATAGGGAATCAGAAAATGGAAGCCATGGTCATGCACACCACAGTCATGAAATAGAACAATGTGAGTCCTCTGAGCCGGCCTGGATCGAGGAGTAGCACGAAGACCTGGCAGGAAAGGATGTTTCCCGCACTCAAAATCATCAGGGAGCCAAGAGTTAAAATCCCTGCCTTCCTTGTTAGGATGAGCACTGGGTGTTGCATGGAAGTGATGAATCACTAAATTCTACTCTTGAAACCAACATCGTACTCTACGTTAACTAGCTAGAATTTAAATTAAAACCTGGAAGAAAAAGAAAAAAACCCTGCCTTCCACTAGCAACTCCGCCCTGTGAGGACAGCCCAGGGTTCGCACCACTGTCCAGCAGATCTGGGAGTGAAGCCCGAATCTACTGAGGTTGCTGTCTGGAGAACCTCAGGGCAAGCTGAGCTGAGCCTAAGTGCAGAGGAGAGCTTGGCCTGTTCATAGTCATCCGGGGTCCCAGCCTCTCGGAGACCTGGATTCTCCACCTCTCGATGGGGCTCTGGGGGGTAGGGGGGTCGAGGCAGAGAGAAGGCAACACGTGGGTCAGAGGGCCCGGGGTCTGAGATCTAGTGGTCCCTCTCCTGCGGGACACTGGTCAGTCACACCCTCTAGGCTCAGGTGGAAATGAGGACGGAGCTGCTGCTTTCACTTGGAGGAAGAGCTAGTCTGGTGGCTTCGCACCTTGAGGTACACAGCTGAGAAACCAGCAGAGGGTCTCTCTCTCTGACCTCAGTTGGTCCCTGGCAGTCAGGACAGGGGTTACCAGGTAAGGCCCGATCCTGCCCTGTGGCTCCCAGAGCCTGCATCCACGCACAGCCCCTCCATGCCCAGGGCCTCGGGGAGAGGCCGGCCTGTTTACTTTGATTTCCCAATAACTCCTGTTTCCAAGAGCTCCCTGCCAACTGGCGAGGGAGGGAGTTGGCCACAAACAGCCATGTCCAGGGGCGGCCAAAGCCTGAGGCAGAAGCACAGGCCACACGGGCTGTGGGCTCTGAGGACCGTGGTCATGGTACATCTGCCCCAGTGGCGGCCGCTCCCTCGTGCCCACCTTCACCAGCTGACTCCTTGACAGCATCCCTCTTTTGGATCATTCCTTAGAAGGCAGTGAACAGGAATTTGACTGTAGAAGCTCCACTTGGGTCACAGAATAAAGGAGAGAGAAGAGCCACGGGGGTCACAGTGGACCCCTGATGGCCTGAAATCACCAGGTGCTGGGAAGCATGGGTAGCCGAGGGTGAAATGCCATTGATAAGTGGGCAGAATAAGTTCCTGCCCAGGGCCAGCTCTGGCCAAAGTGTGTGTGTGTTTTGCCCTCCTCTCTCTTACACACACACACACACACACACACACACACACACACACTTCTCTCCACCCTCTCACCCTACGTGGGAAGCCGTGCGGTTCACAGGGAGGTACCCAGACCTAGGAGCCAGGGGACCTGGGCTCAGGTCCCAGCACTATCACTTCTTAGTCTCACGGCCTTCATCTGTCTGGGCCCCACCTGTTTTCTCTGCAAAATGAAAATATCACATTGGGTCAGGGTTTCCCAAAGTGTGGTTCTGTGGTGCACTAGTGTACAGGGAAGAGGATTCTGGGATCAACCAAGTCTGGAAACACCTGGCACTAGCAGCATAGGCACATCCCTCTCCCATTCTTAAATATTTCCATTGCAACTAGGACTCACCCCCTGCACATTTTCAGCACCCCTAGATACACAACAGATCAACAGCGCGCCTCCTGACACTTCACTGGAACCGGAAACGTTTGAAGCAATCCCTAGGAATGCTCAAAGTACTACTCGCAAGCAACAGGTGGTAAATTATTTCTATTCTCAGGAATGAATCAACTCGAGATAATTAAGACTGACCCTCAAATTCCTGAAATCCTTTGAATAGCATCAAATAAGAGTTTCCAGAAAGTTCCCCAGAGAAGCCAAGCACACTGATTACACCTTGGAGGAGACAGAAATTCAGTTTCCCTCGTGCCGCTGCCACACAAGCACTTTTGCTAATGCATCAAAGATTTACCATATATGTTTCATCTCATTATTTTTTACCGTCCATCATCTTCAAAGACGCTGGTGCTTGTACTGCTTCCCGTGCCCAGTTTCTACCAGCCTCGGGATTTTTGCCTGACTTGTTTGTGCACACCCATCTCCTTCTGTTGTCTCTCTTGCTGCATGTGTCCACCCTGAGAAATGATCCTGCGCCAGACACTGGCTTGGTTGGTTGGGTGCTAAGAATTTGAACATAACGTGAGAAATGATCCCAGGCCCACGTGGTACACCTCCCACCTGAGAAGGCAGGCAGGTAGGTAGATAAGGGATTCGTGATGGCTTATGATGGAAAGTGACCGGAGCGAAGGCCACCATGAGAAGCACTTACGGACACTCCCGGGGGCACAGGGAAAGGTCTCACCGGTGCTGCCTGCAGACTTGGCCAACTGTGCCAAAGGCCATGTAAGGAGAGTTGTGAAGCAGAAAGTGACTCTGAGGGCAGGTGGGAGCACTCTAGGCACCAAGGTAATGCAAAGCCCCAGGGGACTCCAGGCACAGGGTATTTTGGGAATGGAAGGTGCAGCCGGTAAGCCACAGCAAGAATGTGTATTCCAAGGCAGGCGGGGCTAAACAACAGGACTAGAAAGGCAGTTTGGGGCCACTTTATGACTGGTTTGACGTGCAAAAGTAAGGAGTTCAGCCTTTATTCCAGACACGGAGGAGGAACACGTGAAAACTGTGTCCAGAAGGGGGTGGCGTAATCAGGTCTGAGTGTGAGAATATTCACGCAGAAAAGACGGGAGAATGAGTTCAGAGAGGTGGAGCCCACACATTGGCTGGGCCCTCAGGGAAAGTTCTACATGGGTGAAAACGTGAAGGAGGAGTTGGAGAAAGAAGGCAAGGCAGCTAGGGGACCTGTTTCAATCGTTCACATCAGGGATGATGATGGTGCTGGGTGGGGAAAGTAGGCTGACAAACCTAAGACACTTCGAAGGCTGAAGCCAGGTGCCCTAAGGATCATGTCCATGGCTGCACCAGTGGGCAGGGGGCAGAGTTGTGACTTCTTCTGTTGGAAGCACCAAACGTGATTCCCAGGTTTTCTTGGCCTTGACAACTGTGCAAGTGGCATCAACCCCCCACCACCACAACTGAGACTTGCACACAGCAGGAAAAGCCAAGGCTGGGTGGGGGATAAGGCATTTGGACATGCTGAGCTTGAGGTAATCGCAGGACATATATTGGGGGATACCAAGCCAGCAGTGAGAGATATGCATGGGTACAGTTCACAGGCGGAATCAGGGCTGGAGCTGCAGCACGAGTCTGTATTCAGACATCCTGAACTTCCAAATCTCTGCACGGCAGAGGGTGTGCAGTGGACAGCCTCCACACGTGTGTGCAGGCCCAGCACCCACCCAGCCATCAGCGAGCTGGACACAGATGATGCAGGTGCCCCACAAAGAAATGTCTACTAAGTGCTCAAAAAATAGGCAACACTTTTGATTCCGACTTCCATTCACATAGAGGTGTTTCTGGGGTTCCAGGAATTCACAACATAAGATGGACCTGCTATCCAGGAGGATGAAGCTCTAACTCCGAGGGTCCCCCACGAACCCACCCTGTGTTCGGAAGGACACTCTCTCTTGTACAACATAAAGAATTTCTGTCATGCAGGGATCTTCCTGTCACTGGGGTTGTTTTCACACCTTTTCTGGCTTCGGAAAATAGTTGGCTGAGGAGATTCCCGTTACCTTGGACTGCTTTTGCTAGTGAAGTAAACAAGAGATTGTGAATGATGATGACAAGGGAGCTCATAATGAGCTTTCCAGTTATTTTATTATTATCAGACTTTGCTCAGATAAAGAACTGGTCACATGAAAGAGGAGTTTCACACAAGTATGGAAAGGCAGACAGGATCATGGGAGAGGTCCTTCAAATCATAGGTAGGCATTTCCCTAGTTCTGGAAGATTCTGAAGTCCTACCTCCTGTGAGCAGTCCCATTCCTCTGGCAGGGCCCAGGGGCAGGGGGACTTCTTATTCTGTCCTAAGAGCTGTGTTCCCAGGCCACAGGCGCCTGATGCCCACCAGCTGGGCTGAAATGACCTAAGGAGGTTGTGGGAAGAAAGCCCTTCTAAGACTTCAAGACCTCAACCTGTATCTTCAAGGACTGAATGGAGACCCCCATGGAAGAGGCCCCATCACTCCACACACCTGCCAGGTCAGGGACCACGTGAGACTCAAGGGAGCGTCAGAGCCTGTGCATTCCCACGTGTTGTCAGATAAGAATCAGCCAGAACAAAATGGAACAAAATGGGTCATAAAAGAAAAACTTGTTCACACCATTTACTATTTACAGGACATAGAATGTTTGTGGGTAGAAGTTCATGCCGGAAAAGACTAATAAAGGACTTGAAGATTTTGGAGCAAACAGCTTGTATGGCTCAGGGAATCAGGGGGAAAATTCTTTCATTATCATACACTGTGGTTGCTAAAAGGGAGAGGCTACCACATTTCACGAGATCAGCATTTGCTAAACACAGGAGCTTGGAATTTCCTCCGAATCAAAACACAGGTTCATCAACCCTTCTATATTTTGTTTAAAAAAAAACTAAATTAAAAACAGAATATGAATGCATTGCAGAGACTCTTTCTAAGTTTTCCTTGAGTTACATAAAGCATCTGAGTGAAAATGTAGGATCCATTGTTTTGAAAGTCTCTTTTTGAGTTGAATTCATCACAAAGGGAACATTTACTCACTTGGGGGCACCTTCCTAGCTTCCTGCTTATTCAGCAGGTGGGAACTACAATCAAATCTACTTTAGTAATTCTTTTTTTTTTCCCCTAGACCTAATACTTTTACAGCCTTCTATTGTCCTCTATTTTCTTACAAAATCAGGCCACTCATTTGCCTTTATGCATGCATTCAAGCATCTTCTGGTGGATAATAGGGAATTTATACAATTTTGACATTCTTCTCCTCTCCAGAGGCTGACATGGGGGATCTTACTGGAGGGACTGCAGCCCTCTCCCTGGAGCCCATGTGGAAACTGTGTTAATATTTCTGGGCAGAGAGCTATATCATTAAAGGCAAGAGCTCACAAGTGCTCATCAAATGTGAGCATCTCTAATTGGAGAGACAAAGCCAAAGTGGCGACATTGCCCGACCTCTCCTGATCCCGTTCTTGTCTTTACCATGGAAGGCTTGTTGGGAAAGGGACTCCACAGGAAGGAAACACTGAAGAGTTGCAGAGTGAAAGGTTGGGGCTTTTCTTCTTACTTTGTATATGTCTTGGTCAGAGGATTTCTCCTACTCCTGTGATGCCAGTTGGGTACAATGAAGTCATGCAACCTCCCAGGATCCAGTGAGCCAGATGCTTGTGTCTTCTCTGCAGCCCCATGCCACCCCATCTGGGCTCTAGGAGACCACAACTGTTTTGGTTTGGTTTTTTAAAGATTTTATATATTTATTTGACAGAGGGAGACAGAGAGAGAGAGTAGGTGGAGCAACAGGCAGAGGCAGAGGGACAAGTAGATTCCCCGCTGAGCGGGGAGCCCAATGTGGGGCTCAATCTCAGGACCCCGGGGATCATGACCTGAGCAGAAGGCAGATGCTCAACTGACCGAGCCACCCAGGGGCCCCAAGACCACAACTGTTAAACAAGGATCTAGGGAACAGCAGTATCTTACCTGAATTGACTGAAGCTTCCCTAATCAACTCTTAAAATAGGGCAAAGGATAGGGAGGCCCTTCTATTTCCAACACTTTAACCCAAAACCTGACCCATAATCTTACAACTCAAGAAAACAGAATGATTTGCCCAACTAATCCAAAAAAGATACTAAGTCACCCCTATTTCTCAATAAATGATGATGATAAACATTTATCATTAGCCATGGGACCATGTGGACCAAGAGAATCCCCAGACACATCTATCGCCTTCTTTAATTTACGGGGAGGTTGCATCCCCTTTCTCAATCCTATGAATACTGGTACATTCTTTTGCTGATCCCAAGGTAGCTGTCTTCCCTATACTCTGCTTACTCAACTCCCACCCTAAATACAGAGATTACATCACATCACATATATTGCGATATTTTGGTCTTTGTAGACCTAATGAAAAGGGATTTGCTATATCCAGTTACTGCACATAGAGCAGATAGTATGTCTGTCATTTACAAGCCCCTCGTTCAAAGATTAATCTGCCTTGGCCTAATCTTGCTTCTGTCCCTGGACAAAAGCAAGAAGTTCAGTTGACAAAGAAAAGTTTCAGGAACCTGACAGTATAGTATCTTTCTCCTCCGTCAGTCCTTCCATCTAGCCTTCATCCCTACAACCCAGACAGTATTCCAAAGATCATTTGCTTTCAGTGTTACTCTATGACATAAGCATTTATCAGACTATGCCAAACTCAAAAAAGAGTATCCAGGGACTTGGCTTCTCAGTGGGGTGTTCTAAATCTGCAGGAAGTAGACTAGCCTGAAACACACTCCATTTTCTTCTGAAAACAAGTTTGCTTCCTTAGATACACAGAAGGGTGCCCAGCACATAGCAGGTACTCAAGAAATATTAGCTAAGATTCCTCAGGTTCTCTAGGTCATCTGTTTCCTTCGGTTCCCTCTTTGGATGAAGCACAAATTGATGCATCTTGGGAGCTCTTTATGGGCAAAATGTCTGCATCATTCAAATTTTATCATGCTGGAGAACAGCTGTAGGAAATGAAACAATCTCAGCTGAAGTGGGAGCCCACACATAATCACATGCTTTGAGCAGATGCGCTACCATGATGGTCTACCACGGATGCACATGAATAATGGAAAAGCAATCGAATATCCTCGAGTATTTTCATTTTCACAGCAGGGACCCAGGTTTAGCTATTGCTTTCATGTGGCAACACTGAAAATCAAGCATGAATGAGGTCCTTCTGGAGCTAATAAGCGATTATCCTTCACCAAAGAAATGGAACTGCAGTGCTCGCATAGCAAGACTTTGCATAACTTGCAATCCATTTGGTCTATAGTGTTGATGTGAGCTCCTGAGAGACTGGACTGTGCCCATGCTTCTCTTCTACAGAGTCTAGCATGGCAACATACGCACTTGGTGCTGGCAAATGTTCGTTGCTATTGTTCAATGATGGCAGCACCAATTTTATGTCCAGGTAACTGCCCCAGGTGTTTTGATAGAATATAGGCATACCTCATTTTACTGCACATCTCTTTATTATGCTTTGCAGATATCACATATTTTATGAATTAAAGGTTTGTGGCAACGTCGGAGCAAGCAGGTCCACTGGCATCATTTTTCCAAAAGCTTTTGCTCACTTCATGTCTCTGTGTTACATTTTAATAATTCTCACAGTATTTCACTTTTTCAATGTTATTCTGTTACAGGAATCTGCAATCTGTGATTACAGCTCATTGAAAGCTCAGATGTTGGTTAGCCTTTTTCAGCAATAAAGTCTTTTTAATTAAGGTATGTATATTGTTTTTTTAAGATTTATTTATTTGAGAGAGAGAGACAGCATGGGTGGGTGGGGCAGAAGGAGAGAGAGAGAGAGAGAGAGAGAGAGAGAGTCTTAAGCAGACTCCTCGCTGAGTGCAGAGCCTGATGTGGGGCTTGATCTCACGACCCTGACATCACGACCTGAGCCAAAATACCAAGAGTCAGACACTTGGTTGACTGTGCCACCCTGGCGCCCCTGTATATTGTTTTTTTTGACATAATGCTATTCACATTTAATAGACTACAGTACAGTATAAATTCCACTTCTCTATGCACTAGGAAACCAAAACATTCATTTATCTCACTTTACTGGAATATTCACTTCATTGTCGTGCTCTGGAACCAAACCTGCAATATCTCCAGTCTGCCTGTGCACCTCCCAGAGATCTGGTTAGAGCACAGATATCAGCAAATATCAAGCTTCCTTTCTCTTTGGAGAGAGAGAGAACAGCTGATAATAGGTGGTGAATACCCACCGATGGCAGCCCAAGAGAACTGGCAAATTGGTACAGAACTGGCCAAGGATATGAAGGAATCAAGGATCTAAAGTTGGCATAGCTACAATTTACAAGCAGCTGGCTCTCTCCACACACCGTCAATTAGCGAACACCTGGGTCACAGACATGCCTCTCTGTCACCAGAAAGACACCTGTCTGTGCTCGGAGTGTAGGTCACAGCTGCCCCCTTCTATGGCTGTTACTCTGAACCACCCCCTCATTTACTGAAGTACCTCCCAGAAAGGGAAATTCTGTTCCCTCCAGATGGTAAATGCTTCTGTGGGAGGAGACTTTCAACCCCACAGGCCAACGACCTTGAGTTAGCAGAGCTGTGAACTGCAGGATGCCACCAGGAGAATGGCCTGGTCTCAATTCCTGGAAGTTCAAAGTGAAGTCTCCTGAGCTGGAACAGCTGGAACATCACATCACAGCTGAATTCTGTTCTCAAGGGGAGCAGGGGTGTGACAGATGTTCTCCCAATTCTCCCAACCATGGACGTTATTACAGATTCAGCTCAACTCCTTGTATTCAGGAAATTAAGAGCAGTCACCACAGAGCCCAAGTGTGATCTGCAGAAGTGTTTGTTTTTGTACAAATAAATACTGTTCTCCCCACTGTTGGAACCGAGAAATGGGATCAGTGCTAAGGTTCCCCCCCTGAAGTTGCAAAGCACGAGCTGTGTATTTAGAATTCAACATCCCCACTAACTGGGACATTGTAGGGGCCCAATAAATGTTGAATGCATTCAACCCCCAACCCCACGGATAGCTTCACAGCCTCCTCTCAACATTTATCTTTCAACATGCTAAGTTTGCTGTAATACTCCCAGGAAAGAAAATACTCTGCTTTCCTTGACCATGGAGGAACTTCATAAAGACAAAGACAACAGCCACGAGAAAAAAATGTAGAAAAGAAAAAAGAAAGTCAGGTCTGGACAAAAAAAAAAAAAAAAAATTGCGAGTGGTGAGTGGGACAGGAGGCCTGGCCTGAAGGCCCAGAGTCCAGGGAACTAGTGATTGGCGTGAATGATGCCTTAGACAGGGTCTCCAGACAACCCCCACCTCCACCCCCCACCCCCAATTAAATTCTGAACTGCACCACAGGATTTCAACATCACACTTTTTAGGAGTAAGGATCCACACAGCTTCATTTTTAGATACTCTCCCCCTACTGCTTCTTAAGTTTGAGCAACACTAATCTACAGGCTACAGAGGGAAGTTTTGGGGATAAATTCAACCCCACTCCCAAATTTCTCCACACTCTCCCCGCTCCCTGCTCCCCCTTTCTGGGGTCTTACTGGATCATCCCCCTTTTTAGGACTGCTGGCTCCCTCGTCCCCATCCTGCACAGGTGGTCTTAGGCCTGCCAAGGAGGAGCCCTACCCAGACTACATTTCCCAGACTCCCCTGCGGCTGGTTCTGCCCAACAGGTACTGAGCCCTAGAGGACAAGGAAGGTGGATGAAGTGAGGTGGAGGCTGCTACTCACAGCCACCGAGATATGACATTCATCCAGGGCCAGCCATGAAATTTGCAGAGACCAGTGCAAAATAAAAAGCAGGGCCCCTTGTGCAAAAAGCAGGGAGGAAAGTTTCCCCTTGTTTCCACAGTCTCTTTCTCAATCTGCCATCCATGGTATTTGTCATCTGCTTCTTATTGTCATAAATATCCTAGGCCAGTGACCCCCTTCCGCCTCCACTGTAGGCTCTGATTCTCCCTCCCCTCCCCATAGCCATGCCTGAGCCAGCATAGGGGTGTGGGGGGTGAGGGAGTGGGGTGGGGATGGGAGCTGCAGAGGGTGATGGGAGAGAGCAGAACCCACCCTGGAGAGGCAGCTGGATGGTAGAGGGGAACCCCTGTGAGCTGAGGCTCCAAGCCCCTGGCATATGCTGGCTGGACTTGATTCACAAAACACAAACGCAAACAGAAAGCGATTTAAAAATTTCAAAATGGTCCTTGATGTACTGGCCACCATAGCTGCAGGTCCTGGGGAGCAGGCCCTAATTCATGAGGCAAGGGGCAGGGCTGATGCCGCAGCCTCAGCATCTTAGGAAATCCCCAGATTTGGATCATTCTCTGTGTTCCTGATCCTTCCCCGCCTCCTGGCCTTGGCAAACAGGGACTCTCCCTGGAATCATTCCGAGAATCATTCCTGGCAGTTCTGCTTCCCTAACACTTCCAACTGTGCCAGTACCTGAACCTCTCTGGTATAGGCTGGCTGTGCCCCCTACATTCACATCCTGAAGCCCTGAACCCCTCCCCCATGTGATGGTACTGGAGGTGGTGCCGCTTGGAGGCAAGCAGGTATAGGTAGGGGCATCAGGGTCCTCATGACGGGACTAGGGCCCTTATAAGAAGAGGAAGAGACGTGTTCTCTTGTATGGTTGCCTCCCTCTCCCTCCCTCTCTCTCTCTCTCTCTCTCTCTCTCTCTCTCTCTCTCTCTCGGCCATGTGAGGACACAGCAAGAAGGTCTGTAAGCCAGAGAGCTCTCCTAGACACCAGACACCAAATCTGTTAACCTGGATCTTGGACCTCCAGCATCTAGAACTATGAGAAATAAATGTCTGTTACTTAAGCCCCCCCAGACTGTGGTATTTTGTGACAGCAGCCCCAGCTAAGACACCCTGTGGTGTTCACTCTGTGCATATTCAGGAGTTTCTGCTTTCTGCAGTGGAAACCAGTAGAATCTCCTCCCAGAGTCCTGGGGCCCCGGGCCCCTGGGCGTGGCTACATCGGCTGCCTAGGCACCTAAGTCAGCCACTTCCTGGGACCCCATGAATGCTGAGCAGGCTGGTGCAGATGAGGATCACAGGATCAACCTCCTGGAAATTGTTTTTGTACCAGGAAAGTGAGTGTTTGAAAAACTATGCATTTCCCAAACTGCTAATAACCTAAAAGTAGCCTTTGACCTCCTGATCATAGGAAACATTTCTACATCTGAGACATTGAGAAATGCCTGAGTTCACTGCCTCCCTGCAAATTTACCATCAGGAAAGTCCATCCTCACTGGCTCTGTTGGTGGGTGGTTCCACGTTCCTCCAACTTTTGGTTCTATGGAGACTCAGAAGCGTTGACAGCCTCAACTGAAGGCATTTATAAAGCAAGAAAAATACAACTGAGATCAGCACGTCTAAAAATGTCACTTTGCAATTAGTCGCCTATAAAAATAAGGATCACACCTATAGACTTACGCATGGTTGAGCAAAACAAACTCATCTGGTATAAAAGAAATAGCTGCATCTTGGAATGCTTGGCGTAGACCCGAAATGCTTGGTGGCTGTTTTTTTTTCTCCTTCCCCCCAAATCATACTAATGACAGTCTGACACGGCCAAGCGTTCCTCCCCGTATATGGATGCCATAAGACTCTTAAGATGAGCTCATCTCTCATGATGGCATACACATAACTTCACTCAGGTTTTAATTAGAGAAGGGATCACAAACCCCCATCTGGCACCACAACTGCCTGACCAAAGGTAATTACCAATTGAGTGGCTTGAGCTTGGGAAGACAGAGAAGTCCGGAAGGATCTAGGCTTGGAGGGGAGGCGAATCAAGCCCAAAGACCACAGAGGATTTTATTCTGAAGAAATATTCAGAGCTCGGAGATACAGGAAAGGGTTGGCAGACAGACCGAGGACAGTGTATTGCTGACAGATAGGAAGCAGAAGGCGCACCTCAACGCCTGCTGCACGTCTACTGCATCAGTCATTCAGCAAATGCTTATTAAGTGCCTGCTGGGTGCCCAGCACTATGCTTGTCCTACAGGCGCAGAATGGACATCAGTCAGCACTTGGATCTAACAAGCTCCAGTCCACAGGGAGGAGAGAGATAATAAGCAAATAATCACATGATCCTATTGTGCAGAGAAATTACACAGTGCTCTTAAACGCGTTGGTAAACGATGGCCAGCTATCTACTACTTGTTTCTATAAATGAAGTTTTACTGGAACTCAGCCCACCTCCTCATTTACATATTATCTATGGCAGCCCTTGCCTTACAACTGAAGAGTTGAGCAGAAGTCTGCATGGCCTGCAAGGCTGAACACTGACTACTGGTTTTTTTTTTTTTTTTTTTCCAGAAAACAGTTACTGACCCCCAGTCTAAGGAAATAAAATGAGGCTCTAACTTAGACGGGGGTTTAGGAAGGCTTCCTGCAGGAAGTGGCATTTCAGAGAGATCTGAGACACAGGGGAGAATGAGTCAGCCAGAAAGAAGAGAGTGAGGTCTCAAGCAGAGGGAACTGTGTGAGTGGAGGCCAGAGGCAGGAAAGAGCTCTGTGTGTTCAAGGAAGGGAAGGGGCGAAGCAAACTGGACTTAGAGATGGTACCAGCCCCCGACATCGACTGATAACAGCAGTAGCAGCTGCAAACCTTGAGCCACGGCTACGGACCAGGCCATGCACTAAGCACCTTATACATGGTAACTCTCTATCCCTGTTACAGGGGCTCATGGCATCAACATGTTTACAACTGAGGGCCTGACAACCGCATGCACACTTCATGCAACATTGACAAAATGCCAAGAGGACTGGGGGGGTAGGGCTGGGCTGACAGACACCTGGGAGGCCCGATTCCTGTCCCCCCAACCCTGGCCAAGTACCCCCTTCGCGATGTCACTACTTACAGAGAACTGACACGCAAGATGGTCCTGAAAAATAAGATAATTTTCTCTCTTTAATTATTGACATTCAAAAGAAGGAGACCCCTGGCTGGTAAACTGTCAACTTGATTTGTGATTTCAGACTTTTAAATCTATACTGGGAAATACTGGAGAATAAGAAAAGTCCTGATTCCCAAAATAAGAGAAAAGGATGGATTCCAGAAAAGGATCAATGATGCCTGTTATCATCCTCCTTGAAAATTCTCGAGAGATTATTAAATGGAAGTTTTAGGAGCATCCAGAAAACCTGGAGGTAATGACTCTGAGCCACATCAACCTCCTTTCCTATCTTGGCAGGGTCACCACATTGACAGGTCAGAGGAATGCCACACGTAGAGTGTATGTTCATTTTGGCCAAATGATCCACCAAGGCTTTTACACCCATTCTTTGGGCAAAGAAAGAAACAAATGGGCTTTAAAACAAAACAAAACAAAAAAAAACCTATTATGCAGATGTATTACTGGTTCCCCAATCATAACCAGAGAGAACACTGAGGAGTTGGCAGGGCTGGTGTTCTTTCTCCATCTTTCTCCAGGTGGGGAAAGCCCTCCCAAATGAGGAAAGCTGAGGCTACTCAGAGCTTGCCGGAGCAAGAGACTCAGCCACCATCGGTTGAGTTTGGCAGAGACTCAAAGGCAGGCAGAGGAGTGGAAGGCTCCACTCTGGGTTGGAGGCTGCCGGCATGTTGAGGCTGTAGTCGGCCTAACTAGAAGCAGGGCATCCTCTGTGGCTGGTTTAGGGGAGCACATTGGGCTGAGGTCTCAGGCTGGCCCTACCCTGGGTACAAAGACAAAAGTTAGAGAAGTGCTAATAACTAATCAAGTCTTGACCACTCAGGGCCAACTGCCACAAGGGTTTTTGATTTGCTCCCTGGCCTGATGCTGCAGATTAGAGGTCAGAGTCCTAGAGTCACATATGGTCTGGCCACTGTCTACCTGCATAACGTCCCTAATCCACCACCCTTCTACATCTCATATGGGGAGAATAATAGACTGCGGGGGGGGGGGTGGGGGGATTTCCTTGAAGGTGGCATGAAGACAGTTGACCAAGTAGACAAAGAAAACATGCAATTCATTAGCCCCAAATTCACAGGAGATAAAATTAAAAATCAATTAAATATCTTCCCCGAGGAAATCAGGGCCATAAAGAAATTTAAGTGCACCAGAGGAGTAGCTAAAACAATCGCCAGCAAAGTCAGTTTATAGGAGACCCAAGTAGAGCAAGGGGCTGACTCGCCTACTACTTGGCTCTGCAACCTTGGGCAAGGCACTTGGTCTCCATCAGCCATAGCTGCTCAACTGTAAGATAAATAGGCTGAATTAAAATCACTCAGGTCCTTTATGGTTGCAAAATGTTCCGGTCCTGCGATTCTCGTCACTTGGAGAGTTCTTTTATTCTACAAATGGCAGCTTTATGTCTGCCCAGCTAGATATATTAATTCATTAGGAGCTGAATTTGAAAAAACAAAACAAATCATACCCATGTTTTGTAAAAGTGCATTCATTCAACAATAATAATGGAACAATAACTATGAATAAAGCACTCTCCTTGGTGCCATGGGAGAAACAAAGAGAAAAGATCCAGCACCAAAGGACTGTAGCTGAGAAGTTAAGTATGCACATAATTAACTCTAAGCAAGAAACAAAGTATTCAGTGCCCTAATATGATACAGAAAGTGCTGCAGAAAATGACAAATACTCTGTACAAGCTGAGAGGCTTCCCTAAAGGTGGTAAAAAAAGAATCAGCAAGTAATTGCAATTTTTTAGCCTATTATAATTTGCAAAGAATTTTCATTTGCTCCCATTGCTTCTCATCCCCTCCCCTCCCCCCCCCTCCCCTGCCCTCCCCTCACCCCTGGCTATGGGATTTGGCACATCAGAGTCCTACAGCAGATCTCTATTGCAAAAGGGCATTTTATCTTACTTTTTATTTATTTATTTGTTTATTTTTGCAAAGGGCATTTTAAAAGAAGGTTTATGCCAGAATATTGGTTGGCAACTCTACATTTTACAGGATGTTCTGGCCAGAGAAAACCCAGTCTCAGAAATTACTAAGTAATTGCAAAGAAGGGGCACAAATGTTCCCACGAGCCTGATTTTCCTTAAAGTCTCTGGTTCCTCCTCGGAAGCGGTAAATGCTGAAAATTGCCATTTCCTGCTGCCCTCCACCCCCATCTGAAGCTACTTGCAGTTGGGAGGGGTGGGTTTAAAAAAAAAATGTACCTCTCTAACACTCAGGATGCCTTTCATTTCATTTCCACTGGCAGGAGAGGGTTAGGGGAGATTTTTCGCTTGCCCCTTCCTGCCTGGGGAAGCCAGACTTTAATGTCAGCAGCTCTCCTGTTGCTGCCCCCAAATGCTTCAGTTTTCTCCCATTTAAGAGAAACATGCAAATCACAAAATACAAAGTGCCCTCTGCCCAGGAGGCACAGCCACTCCCTGCAGTGATGCTCTTCAGCTGGCCTCCAGCCACAGTGCACAAGTCTCTTAAACAACAGCTCTGGGTCACATTTAACACACCCCCTTCCCTGTGACAAAAATGACACACGAGAGGCACCTTAAATCGATAGCACCGTCTCTCGTTTAATGCGGAGCATTAGTTACTTCTTGAGCAGCCTTGGCAAATGGCAAATTGATTGTCCTGTTTGGGGTGGGAGGCAGGGATGCCCAGAGCAGTGGAGAGGC
Organism: Canis lupus dingo; assembly: GCF_003254725.2. Taxonomy (NCBI): domain Eukaryota; kingdom Metazoa; phylum Chordata; class Mammalia; order Carnivora; family Canidae; genus Canis; species Canis lupus. The sequence goes on from NC_064244.1 coordinate 22,486,827, forward strand.
TTGCTTTCTCTATTACTTCCTTTTCGGGGTGACAGGGAGGCTGAGCAGGTGCACTGTGGCCAGGAGAGAGACCCGCATGAAAGAAACAGGAAGTTCTCAGAGACCAAGGGCTCCTGGTTTGTCAATTAGTAAAAACAAGCGCCCCAATACTGACTCAATATTTACTAAATCTGGCAAGGGATTCGGAGGTCCCTGCTGATGTTTTGCATATCTTCACAAATTCCCCCCAAACAATTAGCGGGTGGCTTTTTGAGAGTAGGGTTTCTCTTTGTTTTCCTGCAAACTCTCATGGGTGTGCCTATTTAAATTCTGTGACTAAAAGCCCTTGGGGATGATGCTAAATCTGTAGAGTGCCTAATCATTATTCTTAACAAGTTCACCAGCTACATGTGGCCAAACCAGCTAGGGGACTCTCCCCACCCAGTCACTAGTGGATACATCTGGCGAGCTCTGGGCCTTGCAGGTGGCTAACCCATGCAAAGGGACAAAAGGAGCTGCGATCCCCAAATGCCCTGCCAATTATAAGTACTGAACTACCCAGGTTTGTATTTGTTTGGCTGCTTGGTTTTGCCCTCTTTGGAATATTCACTTATGTTATACTGACTTGCAATAAACTAACTCATTTCATCAGTAGATAGATGTGAATTCCTTTTTTTTTAATTCCTTTACTTAATATTCTCCTGCAAAGCTGCAAGTAAATATATCCTAAAAAATAAAAAAGCAACTAAGAAAGTCACTGTTGTCAAAAGCTTGAAGGCAAAAATCTTTGATAACAGTACATCCTTTTACAGCCAGCCAGCCAGCCAGCCATTCCTCGTTTCTCTCTTGGGTTTATTGATGACAGGCTCATGCATCTACAGAACAATCCAGAGAGATGCAAAAGCAAACCTAAATATTCTCTCTTAAGCCCTGAAAAAGAAGAGGAGGGGGAGAAATAGTTTCCTAAAATATGGAAAGATGAATTGTTTTCTTACAAGAAGAAAATAAATTCCTTGGCAGCCTCCCCGGATCATCCCACCTGCACATTCCTGGGGGACCCTCTCTGCTCTGGTCCTTCCTGCCGCATTAGTCAGGTCCAAGGGTTCTCAACCCTGATTCCACATTAGAATCATCAGGGGTTTTTTTGTTTTTGTTTTGTTTTTTTAAATACTCATGTCCTGACCCTAATCCCAGAGATTCTGATTTAATTGATCTGGAATGGGTGATTTTAACATGCAGCCAGAGTCCAGAACCACAGGCTGTAATCAAAGCCGATAAATCACTGCAATCCACCACCTAACCCTGAACAAATGTAGACATCTAGAAAGTCAATACGCTGCTAGCTCCGGATCTCTCCGAATTTTGTATCCAGGATATCGTTAGGGGGGCTACACACTGTTGTCTGTGCCCACTTATGCTGGAGGTCAAAGTGCATTTTAGGACCGGAGAGGGGGATGGCTCCCCTCGAGTGATCACTCAGTAATTTTAGATTCTATACCACAGAGAACCTCTCTCGATGCTGCAGGGAAGTCTATTTTCCTTTAAAAAGGAAAGGAAACTATAAAATCAGAGCACGGTACTCCGAGATCATGTGTACCTAGACAATTTGCAAAGCAGGAAACTGAAGCCAAGAAGAAATAAAATGAAAACTGCTAAAGGGAAGTTGCCCCAAGTGAGAGGAAGCCAAGTAAAGTAGATGGTGGTCCAAATTTTCTTGCAGCAGATGAGGCTTAAGAGTAGGGCTCTGCGCACTAGGTGGGTAGCTAGCAGCCTCTCTGTGGCTCACATTCCTTAGCAGCACAGTTCTCCAAAGCTGCTCCCAGGGCCGGGGCCGGCAAGCCCTTACCTGTCAGTCATGGCCTCAGAAAAGCCGGTTTAGCAAGAGGAGGGTTTGGGGGTATTTTTCTCATTTTTTCATTAAGAGATTAGATTGTTCTTTGTTCTGAGGGTCCATCGTTCCTGTATTTTTTTAATACCCTTAAGTTCTTCTGTGAAATGACTCTCAGGGCAGATTCAGTTGGTGTGGATGTGTGTATACAAAGTAGCAGCCCCAGAAATGTCTCCTGAACAACCGAAGGGAGGAGTAGAAAGCTCCTGTACACCCTAAGTAACTGTGTCCCGGGTGAGGCACAGGGTGCATTTTTATTTTAGCCACAAGGGCACAGGTTGCTCTTTGGCAACCAGCAACTGATTGGTATCTCGAGAAGGACAGATGCCTTCGCTTCATCCACGATGCGCTGCAGTTGGTTATATGGGATCAATGGACCAGGCGGGGTGGTCATGAAGGGGGGTTGAGGGGAAGGGCACCTCTTCCAAAACTCTCGGGGACTACCTCTTGTTTGAATGCCCTAGCTCTCCTTTTACATTCTGATACGGGCCTGTCTAGAGGAGATGGGCAGCAAGGTCTCGCCAGAAAAGTGGAGTTATTTTGGGTGCCCCTCACCCAGGGCATGGGAGGGGGCCCTCCAGAGATAGGAAAGTGAGCTTATAGAAGGGAACGAGAGCAGCAGAAGGGGAACCCGGACCTTCTCTATTGGCCCAGAGTTGTTAAGGGATCCGTAAATCCAGCATTTTCCTTCCAGATGGCAGGTGAGAGATTGTAGAAACAACCTGGGAACCAGGAAAGCAGGTTCCTGACCTACATATATGGAACCCACGTGTTCCAAAACCCACATGTACGGAGAGAACCCCTGGGCAATAGACAGCAAAATCTACCCCATGCCTTGATTTATGGAACTTGCCATGTTTCATTCTGCCTCTGTGATGATCCAAAGTGCCACCGGGAACCAGAGGAAGAGACACTGGAGAAAGCCCGTCTGCCTGTGTCTGAGCCCACGTGTCAAGGGACAGCAGTGGGTGGCCACGCTCCCAGGCATGAAACACCAAACTGAGATTACCTTGGGCTCAAGGGAGGCTGCGGGTCACTCTCTCTCTCTAGTGGGGTCTTCCCTCAGAACCAGCTTCGAAGAACAGGTGTTGTTTTTCATAAAGGAAGTCAGACTACCCAACCACTGAACTGAACCTTGGCTGCCTTCCTTTTTAGTACGTTCCACTTGCTACTGTACAAAACATGCTGACTTTTCAGACGCATAGTTGGTCTTGTTTTCAGAATCATCTCGAGCTCTCCCCTCCATGCCATGGAGTCCCAGAAGATGGCACACGTCAGGGGCACTCCCAGCTTCCTCTGACCCTGACTCACTGTTTCCTTCCCTTGGAACATAGAGACCTAGACAATGGCTTTCTCAAATTGAGCACAGCCTCTGGGCTCAAGGAAGTCCTTAGCTCTTGAGGAATTAGGAGCCGGTTGGAAAGTGAGTGCTCTGTGGGAGGGCGGAAAGGGAGCCATCTGGAGCCCCAACTCCTTGCTCAGCCCCTGCAACCCACGGCACCAGACAGCTCTGGTAGCAGCAGGCTTCAGGAGGAAACGTCAGTGCCAGAGTGTTCAGGCCATGAGACTGTCACATGTTTATGTGTGTATTTTACTCTGTTGGATTCAAAACTATCTGAGCTTTCATAGCATTAAAAACAGAAATGAAGGCAAATCTTTCTTGCTAAAAGTCAACTATCAGAATGCTCTGAAGCTCTCTGGAGGCTGAGTCTCTCCTTACAAGGCACCCTGTAAGAGTAGCAGTGAGGACAGAATTTTATTGCAGGCGGGGCAAGTTCCACACACCTCTCCTATGGCCCTAGAGATGCTCCTCTTCAGAGGAATACAACTAAGCTTCTTTAATTCCCTGACTGCCATTTAAGTTCGAACACCTTGGACAACTCTGGGTGGGGTGCTGGGTTGACAAGATGCCACTCTTTTCTGGCCATAGCTCCTAATATACCAAGAGGAGTCACCAAGGGCCACGGTTATGCCACATGAGTCTCACTTTAGCTGCTTGATCCAAGGATAACTCTTAAGCCAAGACAGGTCTATGCTGTCCCAGGATTCTGAGGTTTGGGAAAGGGGAGAGAGGGAGAGGGAGAGGGAGAGGAAGGAGGAGGAGAGAAGAGGAGAGGAGGGAAAGGGAGAGAGGGGAGGGGTGAGAAGAGGGGTGGGGAGTAGAAGAGGGGAGGGGCGAGGAGAGGAGAGGGGAGGGGAGGGGAGGGGAGGGGAGGGGAGGGGAGGGGAGGGGAGGGGAGAGGGATGAGAATTAGGTTGAGTTTTACCAGTGGTTATATCCTATGAAGAGGACTGTGAATTCCTAAAATGACATTCCAGAAACAGACCTGATTGCCCTCCAGGAGGGTCTTGGTTATTCATTTTTCTCTTCAATTAGCTAAGATAAACCAGTATTCTGCTAATAAACAGCTTTTACTTGAGCTAACCAGAAGCAGTTTTCTCTAATACAAAAATGCTATAGGTCTATGTTAGGCAGCTAGTATTGAAAAACACAACAGAAACAATTAAATACGTTGAAAATCTTTTTTCAAAATCTTGTGAAAGACTTTATGTAGGTTTGGTGGGAGAAAGCCATTGTGTGCCAGAAGCTACGAATACTCATGAATACTCAGGTTCTGAGGTTCCATATCTAAGAGACCACCTATCAGAGCAGTGTCCCTAGCAAGCCTCTTGTTTCAAAAGGCTGGAAGAAGCCAATGGCATTAGTGGCTTACCTGCCACAGCGGACTCTGTTAAAACTCGTACCAGGCATACTTCAGATTGCTCCATGTACTGAGGGGGAGATGCTCTCTTGAACAGGGCAGATGTTGCTGTCCTGAAGCCTCCGGTAGGCCCTAGATTGAGCCAGCTGGCAAGTCACTGAAGACCAGCGTTGGCTGTCCAGGCTGAGCCCCAAGGCCCTCACAGGCTCTTGTGCTTGGTCACCACATTGGAGAAACAACTGCAGGATCAGAGTGCAGACCTTGGGCTGAGACAGCCAAGTGAGTGCTTTTCAAAGTGTGGTCTCCACACCAGCAGGATCAGCATCCCTGGGTAGCAGAAATGCAGCACCTCGGGCCACAATCTCGGGCTGAGCCCCGCAATCGGTATAGTTACCATCCCTTCAGGTGATTCCGATACCTCTTGAATTGGGAGAATCACCAGCCTAAATCTCTAATTAATCCCACTAAAGACTGGCCAAGTTGTAAAAAAATATCTCAGCAAGGATATCTCCTCAACTTTACTTCTTTGGAGGGAAGGGCAGCCCATGTGGTCTGAATATGGCTCCCAGCTCACTACCTGGTGGTCCACAAACTTTACAGGTAGCCTTCTGAGCTCTGTGTGATTTCCCTTATTCCAATTGGTTGGCTTACACACACACACACACACACACACACACACACAAGGCTTAGATTTAAGAAACACTTAGATTTTCATCTCAGTTTTGGCAAGCAACTGACCTCCCTGAGCTTCCTCCTCCGTAACATGGAGATTCAACACCTGCCCTATGGTGGTGTTACACGGTCCCGCGATAATGCGTGTGCTCAACACCAGAGATGCTATCACCACCACCAGTACCACCACCAGCACCAGCGCCAGCACCCTCACCTTTATCATCATCATCTCTCTCCCACCAAATCATATTTATGTCTTACTTCTTGGGACAGTGGCTTCCTTGGTTTTGCAGAAGGAAGTCTACTTTTTTCCCCCCTGGAGAATCACATTACTCGTCCTTAGTTAACACTTAAATTTTATTGCCATTCTTCCAAATAAGTGCAATATACCTGTACAAGCCCCTTAGCCTTGTTAGATTTTATTTACTTACTTATATAAATCTTAGGGTTCAGGCATCATTTCACGAATCGATACTCACATTAACCAAAACCTGAGAGATTCAGGTCCAGCTTTCTGCTCTCCAAGCATGCAAAGACAAAAAGAAAAATAGATGTCCCCAGGAGCGCAGAAATTGCTTCCACTGAAAACAGCGCCAGAGTGCTGACAGCCACTTTGCCATCATAATGTTCTGATTACTCTAAATCTGCTTAGTACAATCACACTCGGGCAGTCCTTGAAAAGATAAGAACTCAAAGTGGAAACACCACCTAAATGAGAAAGCCTAAATCCTGGAATACATCATGAATACCCAAACGGATTCAGCTATTGGCAACATCAGATAAAAACTAAGGACCCTGATGGAAAACAGTGTCATCCCTGTTGTTTGTCTTAAAGCAAACCTGGCTGAAAATAGGAGATTAAAAATGTTACTTTAACAAACATAAAAATAGACAAACAAACAAAAACCAGACTCTTCAATAGACTCTTAACTCTAGAGAACAGATGGTCACCAGAGAGGAGGTGGCAGGGGGCAGAGCTTGAATGAAATAGGCACTGGGGATGAAGAGCACACTTGCCACAATGAGCCCTGAGTAACCTACAGAATTGCTGAATCACTATACTGTACACCTGAAACTAAGGTAACACTGTATGTTAACTCTCTTGGAATTAGCATTTTTTAAATGCTATTTTAACAATGTCAGGTATCAAACTACATGTTTGCCAGGATAATTTCTCTTACATATGTGCCAAAGAACGACCAACTCCTATAATTGGAGCCCTCATACTACAGAGTCACTGAGAAATCAGCTCCCTCTTTCCTCCTCTGGGCAGAACTGTAACTGTCCCTGTAGAAACTGCACTTTTTAAATTCTCCAGATAAAATACTATAGTCTCCTTCATTTGAATATTAGATAAGCTTCTCCAACAGAAGACTGGTCTTTTCGTTTTGTTTGAAGATTTTATCTGTTTATTCACGAGAGACACAGAGAAGTAGGCAGGGGGAGAAGCAGGCTCCCTGCGGGGTGCCCGATGCGGGATTCGATCCCAGGACCCTGGGATCATGACCTGAGCCAAAGGCAGACACTCAACCACTGAGCCACCCAGGCATCCCCAGAAGATTGTCTTTATGCAACCTCAATTTCATCTAGGACTTTTGGAGTTCAAAACATGCCCCCCGCCAAATCTGCCATTCTGACATATTGAGTATTTTGAGTTTAAAATGGCAAAAATGAGCAAAACATGCTGACTTTCCTTCTTTTTCTCAAAGGCAGAAGAGGAAATTCCCATGTGAAAGATCTCCTTCCTCTACCAAAAGAAAAGGAACACTCTTATCAGCAAGGACAACAAGTTGAGACCAGGAGAATTCTGAAAAAGTGGACCTTGTTAAAATTATTCCTATTTACCTTTAACTCCCCCATGGAGTTGAGTCATTTATCCACAAGCCTGTCTTTGTGGCAGCCAGGGCAAAAGCAAGTTGGTTTCCCCATGTCTTTGAGTCTCTCTTCATCACAAAGGTTTCTGTACCACACAAAACTGGTGATCAGTGCATCGGTATGCTTTTTTCCCATTGATCCATCTTATATCAATTCAATTCAAGGGCCAGCCTAAAAGTTCCCCTAGGAGGGTAAAGAAGTCTGCCCCGTACACTTCTGTGTCCTCAAGTCCCACATCCTGCCCCTCCCCCAGCCCATGACAAATGGTGAACTGTGGTGGTTTAATTTCTCTGGGATAATCCTTACTCTAAAATAAGAGCTGGGCTGGGGGTGGGTAGGGGTGGGCAAATGTGAGAGCTCAGTCAGTTAGGAGTGTGACTCTTGGTTTTGGCTCAGGTCATGGTCTTGGGGTCATGGGATCGAGCCCTGCATCAGGCTCCATAGAGTCTTCAGATTCTCCCTCCCTCCCCATTTCTCCCCCAGCTCTTTTGAGAATATGTGTTCTTTCACTCATGTGTACACACTCTCTCTCTAAAATAAATAAAATCTACAAACTTTTTAAAAAATGAAGAGATGGATTATTATGTCCACATGTTATGATTCTAAATCTTCAAGGATTTTTTTAAAAAGTATAGTGTCCCCCCACCCCCCACCCCGAATGCTGGCCACTCAAATACAATCATAAATATATGTGAAATGATGCCAGTTGTCATACTTCTCCAGGTTAACTAATGCCAGTTGCTTCTGGCTCTCCTCCCAGAACGTAATTTCCAACCTTTGGCCATTCTTGTGGTTCCTCATGGAAACTTCTCGAAGTGCTCTCCTATTCTTAGGCTGGTTCCAGAACAGCGGGATGCAGTATCCCATGACTCTTGCTTTTTTTCTCTCTTTCTAATGCGGCTTCAATGATACATCACTTAGTTAGGATTTATGTACTATTTTTCAAATACAAAGTGGAATTTCAGTGGGTTAACAAACCTTGTTTGAACAGTAACGTTGCGCATACAAAGTGTATTTCCCACTGTCATCTGAAACAGAGTCTCAGAGGAGTTAATCTGTAGCTAACTCAATACTCTCAGAGTCACTAGCTTTGACACCAAGTCCTATGGCCCAGGAGACAAGCCACCAGTCCCAGCAGGCTCCAATCTCCCATTGAAGAGATACAGATTCAGAGAGAGAGAGAGACAAAGAGAGAAAGATTATATATCTCTATATTTAAGCATATATTTTAGTCTGACTACGTTGGTACAGCCTAGATTTCCAGTTCAAAGGCATCTGTTAATCAAATTGCTTTCAGATCATGTTGACAAGCAAACTGTAGCCTTCAGGAATATCTAGAGATGGGGGAGGCCTAGCTCATACAGCCAGGTTTGGATAACTAAATCTTTGGGATATTGGTCACTGGGGAATTCTGGCTCTGTCCAAAGACCCGATGAGGCCTCACAAGGCAATCTTTCCCTCCAAAGAAGACATCAGGTCACTGAGTTCTCTGCTCAGGGGAAAATGCCCAAGGAGACACACAAGAAAGAAAGCTTAGAGTGCACACCTTTTTAAATGATTCCACCTAAGTAAGGGGGTTTTCAGGCACCTTCGAAACTGAAAGTCACTCCCTGAATTTCTGGGTTACATTGATGGGAAGGATGTGGATGGATATGGAAAACAGAACCCAGCCGCTAACCTAAGGATTGTAAACAAGGACAAGAGAAGAGGCGGCCCAAGGTGATGGCAACAGCACCTTTGAGAGGGGAGAGAGGATTCTGGCCAGATGGTCAGGAAAGGCGTCATATTTGAACCTGGGAGATGGCCTTCAAGATGGCTAAGATTTGTCAGGGGCAGAGAGAGAAAGGGTAAGGGGATTATGGAACTGCCAAGATGAGGGCACGGAGATAGGCAATTGGGCACAGTCTATCGAGAGAGCAGACAAGAATTCTTCTTGTTTGCCCAGTGGCAAGAGAGGGACAAGTCATGCAAGACACAGCAGGAAACAGACAGACACCCAAATATGGAGGGTATCTGAATGCCAGATTAAATGGTTTGGCCACTGAAGAGCCATTCTTTAATTGAGAGAGAGAGTGAGATAACGAAACAGTGCTGTAAGACTGGTTGGCTTTCGTGACACACAACAGATCAGAAGAGGTAGAGAGTAAAGGCTGTCATGACCGTCCCGGTTTAAGACAACGGGAGCCCAGCACAGGAAGGCAGAAGGAGGAAAAGAAAGGAAGAGAAAGACATCAGAGTGGGCTTATCAGCACAAGCCCAGGGGTAGAAACAGGAGAGCAGGTCTCCATCTCATCATGCTTCCCCAGGGCTGTTCCCTGTTCATGCTTGTCCCATCACTCTGGCTGTTTCTTCCCTCTTCCAAGGGGAGGATGTCCATGAACATGTGCATCCGCTGCTGCATCTTTCATCTGTCATCTCCTTCACTGCCTTCAACAACTCTAGAATTAGTGTCTTCTTCATGATTTCTTTTTTTTTTTTTTAAGATTTTATTTATTTATTCATGGGGGTTGAGGGGAGCAGAGACACAGGCAGAGGGAGAAGCAGGCTCCAGGCAGGGAGCCTGACGAGGGACTCGATCCCAGGACTCCAGGATCACACCCCGGGCGGCGCAGAACAACTAAACCACCCGGATTGCCCTTCTTTATGATTTCTATTGAACGTCTCATTTTGTTCATGTATTATTTCTGTGATTTCATTGAGTTTTCCATCTGTGTGCTCTTATACCTCTCTGAGTGTCCTAAAACAATTATTCAAAATTCCTTGATCAGTAATTCTTAGATCTCCATTTCTTTGGGGTTGGTTATTGGAAAATTATTATGTTTCTTTGGTGGTACCAGGTTTCCTTGATTTTTCACATCCTTCAAAGCCTTGCATTGCTGTGTGTCTTCTCATTCGAAGAGAGAGTCATTTTTTCTGGTTCTTACTGACTGGCTCCATAAAAGAGATACCTTCATCATCTGTCATTTTGGCTAGAGATTCTGGGATTTTCTCAGATTTTTTCTAGGAGGCACCACACTTCTTGTTCCTCTTGGGGGGGTGGTGGTAATTCCTATGATGGTATGTGTTCTCTCCACCCCACAGAGCCATGCTAGGTGCTGAGAGCCTCCCACTTATCTTCCCTAGGGCAGTGCTTTCAAACCCTCAGGTTTCCTTTCTGCACTTGCTCATGAGTCATCTACAAAGGCTCGCTCTCACCATGTGCAGAACCATGTGTTGGAGCCAGCCACGAGTGAGAAGGGCAGGAAGCCCTACCGCCCAGTATCAAGGTATTAGGTGGTGGGGTCTTTGGAGGGTGCTTACCCCCCAAAGGTAGAACCTTCATGAATGTGGGATTAGTGCCCTTATAAAGGAGACCCTCCCCCCCCACCTCTGAGTCCCCTAGCCAGACTCCTGCCACATGAGGACACTGCAAAAGCATGTCATCCATGAACCAGGAAGTGGTACCTTGTTCTTGGATTTCCCAGCTTCCGGAACTATGAGAAAGAAGTTTCTGTTGTTTATAAGGTATCCAACCTCTGTTTTTCTGTTACAGCAGAGCCCAAATACTAATATAGGAAGCAGGAGTACTTAAACAATGTCATAATTAAGCAATCTAGAGTTTAAAGAACAGAGCACTGGTCAAATATAGGTCAACAGGGTCTACCATTTCAGAAAAATTGAAAGGAATCTATACATGGGCTGTGATGCTCGGCAACTCAAAATTATTGGTGATCTTTGAGGAAACAATCGCAGTGCCACGGTTGGGCAGAAACTAGGTCTTAAGAGGTTAGTGACTGAGCTGGTGAGTGAGGACGTACAGCAGTAGATGCAGAAACATTAAAGAAGTTTGGTAGTGAATGAAGGCCAGAGGAAGGAAGGAAGAAAGAAATGAAGGAAGGAAGGAGGGAGGGAGGGACAGAGGGAAGGGAAAACAAGATTCTGAAACCTTCAGTGATGAAAACCACTAACCTGTAAGTCAGAACTTCAGAAGATGAATCCTCCCACTCTGTACTACCAATAATAATAAGTGTTTGGTCCATTTGGTCCATCTTAAAAATCCAAGCTATAATCATGACCTACCTCATGGGCCTAAACATTCATCCTAATGAATATAATGCATCTCGGCAGTGCTAACTGTAATACACCACCATGATACACAACCTCTTCTTCATCTGTGTCTGTGCACACCAGTCCTGAATATGGGGGAAACTGCTCCATTTCCAGCATGCCCCCTCTCTCCTACACTGCGTGACGTGCCTATCACAGCACACCTCTACCAACTGTCGCCAACTATAACAAGCACTGTGGGTTTTTCTTTAAGGTTTTATGTATTTATTTGAGAGAGAGAGAGAGAATGCGTAGGGGTGGGGAGCAGAGGAAGAAGAACAAGCAGACTTCACAGTGAGTGTGGAGCCCAACACAGGACTCAATCCCAGGACCTTGAGATCATGACCTGAACTAAAGTCAGATTCTAAACCAACTGAGCCACCCAGGAGCACCTGAAGCACTGTGTTCTTATGTAGGCTGCAGGGTTGTAGCCTGATGGATTTCTGTGCTGGCCTCATTTCTCTCAGGCCTATGGGGTCATGGTAATTAATTCTGTCATCAGACATCCTATTGGAAGGAGAGAAAAATGCCCCATGCTGTGTACTGCCATTGGCTTGGCTCCTCTATTCCTGTGCATGCCCCAGCACATTCCCAAACACTCAGACTTAAGGACCCGCTTCCCTCATGTCTTACCTCCCTATGCTTGCAGAGCTCCATTGATCCTTCTACCTCACGTCCCAGGTGAAGTCTGTGTGGCCCCATGCCTTGGCCAGGACTTCCCCCAATCCTATGCCAGGTCATCTCCAGCCTCTACCCAACCGCTGCATGGCTCTGATCAGCCTTCATCCCTCCCACCACCTCAGGAGCCATCTTCATTTCCCCAGCATGCCCTCCCAGTCACCTCCTTCCATGAAAAACACTGCAGAGGCTACCTCACCTCTAGCCTCACCCTCAGGCATCTCCACGCTCTGACCTGGCTTCCCCACACTTGCTCCCATGCACCTTCTCCATCATTTCAGCGCCTCTTCCACACTCAGCCCACACATTGCATATGCCTCTGCCTATGTAAGCGTCCCAGCTGTTCCATCCACTGAGATCTCCCTTCCCCCTGCCTCCACCCCAGAAAAGCCTACCCTCCTTCAAGGTGACTACAATACTAACCAGGTGCCTCTTCAGCACCTCTCTGCCAAGCACCTGTGCCCCTTCTGCAGTGTGCTCGGGCCACCCGATGCACACCTGTCAGCTGTTCCAGGAAGGCTGCCTGTCTCAACACATCAGTTCCTTGAGATGTGGACTGCATTTCATTTGTTTGTGAAAAAGTGTGTCCAGGGATCAGTAAGGCTCAAGAAATGAAATCTAGGAATTCAGCTCAAATTAATGCCAATTTCTTTCCAGAAGGTGATTTTCTCATTGGAACTTTAGAGCCATGAATATAGTTTTTTTCTTTCATATTTAAAATGCTGGACAAAGTTGCAAACATGAGAGGCAAATCTCAACCAGAACTGTTTTAAACAGTAGGGGTATGTCATTGGTGTGCCATTCACACATTTCCCTCAGCCTGCATTTTAAAAGAGAGTATTATGTGTCCCATCTGAAAAGAACTGACAACAAAAGTAGAAATTCTATGCCAATTCTGATGGGGATTCACATATTATATTGAAACAGGGTTTTTTGTTGTTGTTGTTGTTGTTGTTTTTAGTGTCAGTTTCCATCTTTGAAAAGAATACAAATTTGTCACTCTCAAACATTTTGTTGAGATACGCATGGTTACGTTTTTCAAAGCGCCTGAAGATTCTATTCACTCAAAGAAATAAAGCACTTTGAATTTTTTTTTTTTTTAGAGAGAAGGGAATACGTTATCATCTTCCTCAACCCTCTCTCATGTAAAACTGGTATCATTTTATTCAACAAAATGTACAAAGCACCTACTATGTCGCAGGGACTCTGGAAGGTACTAGAAGTATGTTTGGATCTCAGAGATCACCCCTGTCTTCAAGGAGCTTTCAATGCAGGGGGAAAGAAAGACACGGACATGGTTAATTACTCTATATTGTAGTGAGTGGGTACAAGGGAGAAGAATCCAGACATGACTGGATCTCACAGAAGGGGCAGCTAAGTCATTTTGCTTTCTGCAGGGAAGTTTCCTCTGTCAGAGCATCTCAAAGACAAATGTGCAAACAAATCACTTGGGCTTCTGGTTACACCACACATTCTAAGCACATTCTGATTCAGAGATGCTGCCCAGGGCGGGGGCCCAAGAGTCTGCGTCTCTAACAAGCTCTGGGCTGCAGATGGTGGTCCTGGACCACACTCTTGAGGAGCAAAGCACCAGACCAGCCCAGTGCTGAGGAGGAAGTGCATTCCAGCAGAAGAGGGGATGTGAAAACAGCCCAGCTGGAGGAGAGACCCCAGAGCAAACCACCCCTTTTCTCTCTATCTTAAAGAGGTAAATGAAGGGAGACAAGAATTTGGAAGCTAGGAAAGTATTTGCAATCCTGGAAGGGTGATCCGGCCTTCTTAAGTAGATCTGAGAGCTCTCTAACTCAGAGTAATTAGAAGACACATCTAAATAATTTAAAAGTCTGAGCTATAAAAAATTGCTAAAGGGAACAGAGTTATTTCAAGTACTTGTAGGCTCTTGAACCTACGGCCACCCAGGGTCACTGCCGTATCACTTTAGGTGAAAAGGTAATTACCAACGTTTAGCACACTGGTTTCAAGAACACACAACTATTTATTTCTCTAGGTAGGTTTCCTTTATAATAGAAAAGACAAATTTCAACCGGATCTGTATCCTGATAAACTAAATTCAAAATAACAAGATTTTATATACTAAATGTAGCATCTAACACCATCCAGAAAGAGACACAATGAAAAACATTCTATATGATATATTGATAGTATGGGTGAGGGCATCCAAAAAATTATGGTTTAAGCACACAGGTGAATGCAGGTCAGTATTGTAAAAGGAGATGAAAAACTGTCCACACTAAGAAAACTCTTCAGTACAGAGAATCCGGGAGTCTGAAATACGTTCTCTGCAAAGTCTCACTGCCATCTGGTCATCTGACTCAGCAACAACAGTGTGGAAATATCAGGCATATTTCTTGCTTAAGTAGTTTCTTCAGAACAGAATTTCCATTCAGAAGCTTGTGCTGTGCTGCTTGACATTATTGTATTTATAAAGGAAAAAACATTCATTCTAAATTGGTTTTTTAAGTAGGAATGTTATCTTTTTGGAAAAGTTATATTGACTGAATGTTAATAATAATGGACTTCATAATAACTTACTAACAATTGCCTCCAAAGCGCCTAAATGAGCTAAAGCACCGAAGCTTGCATAATAAAATACTGTTGTCACTTCATTAAATGACTATGTTTTGGAAAGTAAAAACCATTTGCTATATTCCCCCAGGAAATTATATCAATAAGCAACTTCGGTTTTTTTTTTTTTTTTCAGCTTTACTATGGAATAAATGACAATCAGCAACTTACTCCTGAATACTTCTGGTAGGTCAGATCAAGGCGTATTAGCTTACTCTCCTATCCCTACAATCCTCTATGAGGTATTTAAAAATGAAGCACTCGAGAAAGAAAGGAAGAAAGAGAGAGAGAGAGAGAGAGAGAGAGAGAGAGAGGAAGACAGAGAAAGGCAAACAAGGAAGGAAGGAATGAACTCTGGTCCCAAGAACAAATTCATCAAAATTTCAACCACTGTATTGATATCATTCAAGAAAACCTGAGTAGCAGCAGGTGTAGGAGTCTCCAGGGGTGGATCAGTGCCTTTGTCCTGGAGGCACCCTATCGGGATTAAACAAAGCATGAATGCAAGAACAACACCAGGCATTCCCAGCTAGGGAATGGGGTTTGGAATTGGGCAAATACAGTCCAGATCCACCAACTTAACCCAGGGAAACCTTCATTTCAAAGAAATAATTGCATTATCCCTTTGCTCTCCAGCTAGGAGACTCACAAGAAAGAACATCTCATGCTTAAGTGAAAACTTCTTCCTGTAGGTTTGCCTTTAGACCTAGAAAGGGTTACATACTGTTGTATAAAAATTTACCACTAATGAACAATTTTGCAGCTTCTGGAACAGGTACACTTACCCCCCAAACAGTACCTTTTGACTCAGATCTGCTCAGTAGCTTCCCCTGCCCTGCTCCACCTACACTGGGCTGCCCTCAGCTGACCCAGTGTCCCTCACACCCACTCTGGTGTCCAGGACACTGTGTGAGAAGGCAGCTCTCTCTGTTTCTAGAACATCCTGGAAAGGATCAAACAGAGCAAAGAAGGAATAGGAGCTGGGCTCAGGTGTTCAGCACGCCTCCCTGGCCTGTGGCCGGATGGGGACAGTGGAGAAGGTTTTCTGGATTACAACTGCACCCCACAGTAGCACTGTCCACATTTTCTGAATTCTCCCCCATCCTGCAGCGGGCTTCCTCGTACTGCACTTCTGAGAGGTACTATCTTCATTCTGTGGACAAGAAACTGGCACAGAAGCCCAACGTCATCAAATATACCTGAAGTAAGGGCAAAGCAGTCCCATGTTTCATCTTTCACATGGGCCCTGAGCCCATTTATGGTGAATTCCAGAGAAGCAGAGGTAGTATGGGGCAGGACACAACAGCAATCACAGCAGCCCACAGCACTGCTGCATCACCACAGAGGGGGAAGCGGAAAGAACGGCATATCTAATTGAAATCACCAGGAGACTTTCTGAAACCAGATTCAATATCCCATACTAGCATCAGGCCAGGCTGGTGGGACAGAGGCCTCAGTCTGTGCCAAATACACCGAGGGGCTTTTTTTTTTTTTTTTTTTTTTAAGATTTTACTTATTTATCCATGAGAGACACAGAGAGAGAGAGAGAGGCAGAGGCACAGGCAGAGGGAGAAGCAGGCCCCAAGCAGGAAACCCGAGGTGGGACTCGATCCCGGGTCTCCAGGGTCATCCCCTGGACTGAAGGCGGCGCTAAACCGCTGAGCCACCCAGGTGTCCCCACCAAGGGGCTTTTAAAGATGAGGAAAGATAGATAGAGAGATAGATAGATAGATAGATAGATAGATAGATAGATAGATAGATAGATAATTAATTAATTAATAAAAGGAAGAGCTACTTCTTTCATTCTCCTAAGAGACGCTCTCCAAGGGAGCCAGCGGGGTTATGTGGAGAGAGTTCTGAATTGGGAGGCCAGAAACCACCATTCTGAACACACACCTGCTCAAGTTAGTTTGGTGACCTTGGCCCAGTCACTTAACCTCACTGGGCCTGTCTCCTTACTTGGACATCAACAGAACTGGACCCAGATCTCTAGGCTCCTTTTCTGGTTCTAATGCCCTCTGACTAACAATAGCAGAAGTAGACCAGAACACAGACAAAGAGAAGAGCAGTTTTCATGCCTGTTTTCTGCAAGAAAAAACAGCAAAGCTGACAGAGTCTCAGCAACACTGCAGCTACACCAGGTATCCAGGCACCTCCTGCTGTTGGCGCTGTTTCCTCTGCCAGCAGGGCTTCCTTGGGCTCCATCAGGGCACCTTACAGACCTGTGTGATGTAACTTCTGGAAAGGCATCTACTCCCACCATCCTATCGCCACTATTCCCACTGTCTAGCAAGATGGCCCCTGTACCTGTGATAAGAATATAAACAGAAAGCATTTGGAGAGCCCATACCATGTGCCAGTCACTGTTCTAAGCGCCTTATGTGCATTGATTCTTCAATCTCTACAACAACTATGTGAGGAAAACTCTAATGTTATTCTCCTTTTCCCAACAATGGAGGCACAGAGCTGAAATAATCTGCCTGAGGTCACAGAGCTTCTAAGTTGTAGTTGGGTGAAAACTTAGATAGGCTTGTTCTCAGGCTTTCACCAATATTTTGTACTGCCCCTCTGATGACAGTACAAAATAGACAATTAGAGATTTATTCTTTCACCATTGATGAGCACCCCCCACATGCAGTGTTGCCTACATCAAGAATATATGGCCTTGTTTGGGGGCACCCGGGTGGCTCAGTCAGTTGGCCATTTGACTCTTGACTTTGGCTCAGGTCATGATCTTAGGGTTGTGGGATCAAGCCCTGCATCAAATCCCACAATAGGCTCTGTGCTTGGTGGGGAGTCTGCTTGAGATTCTCTCTTTCCTTCTCCCTCTATCCCTATCCCCACTTACACTGTCTGTCTCTTAAAAAAGCAACAAACAATACATGGCCCTATCTTAAAGAGACAACATGGAGACACCAGATGGATCAAATCATAATGGGAAAGAAAGACAGATTTGGGTCTGATTTCCTGCTCTACCTGTTACTACTTACATAGCCTCTGGAAATTTCTCATAAGGAACCCATTCCTCATCTGTAAGATGTGCTACCTCATAGGATTACATTAAAATAGTTCTCGTGGAAGTCCCAGCTAGTTTCTAAGTTTGACAAACGGAGAATATCCATATTTAAAATTTTTATTTACTTTAGAGAGAGACAGGGAAAGTGGGAGGAGGAGCAGAGGGAGAGAGTCTCAAGCAGACTCCCCACTGAGCACAGAGCCAGACACAGCGCTCCATCTCACGACCTGAGATCATGACCTGAGCTGAAATCAAGAGTCAGTCGCTTAACCAACTGAGCCACCCAGGCACCCTGAGAATATCTGTATTTAAAATCTCAAAGGAGGGGCACCTGGGTGGTTCAGTTGGTTAAGCATCTGCCTTTGGTTCTGGTCATGATCCCAGGGTCCTGGGATGGAGCCCCATGTTGGGCTCCCTGCGCTCAGTGGGGAGTCTGCTTCTCCCTCTCACTCTGCCCCTCCCCCTGCTCATCTCTCTCTCTCTCTCCAACTCACACTCTCTCTCACTCTCTCTCTCTCTCAAATAAATCTAAAGAAAAAAAAATCTCAAAAGATAGGTATAAATTTCTCCAGACTTTTTTTTTCTTAAAGATTTCATTTATTTATTCATGAGAGTCAGAGAGAGAGAAGGCAGAGGGAGAAGCAGGCTCCATGCAGGGAGCCCGACATGGGACTCAATCCTGGGTCTCCAGGATCATGTCCTGGGCTAAACCACTGAGCCACCTGGGCTGCCCCAGACTTTTTTTTCCTTAAATATTTTATTTATTTATTCATGAGAGACCTAGAGAGAGAGAGGCAGAGACACAGGCAGAGGGAGAAGCAGGCTTCCTGCAAGGAGCCTGATGTAAGACTCAATCCCAGATCCCAGGATCATGCCCCAAGCCAAAGGCAGATGCTCAACCCCTGAGCCACCCAGGTGTCCCTAAACTGCTCTAGACTTCAGCGGACTAGGATGAGACAAAATCTGAATTCTGGTTTTAGAGTTCTCAGTGTCTTAATTTAATTAATTCACATCTATTTCAATTAATCTATTGACTACATTATCATCAATTGAAATCTATCGATATTTATGTCTTAGTACAAGCACTAAGATTCCTACCAGTTGTTTCTAGTTGTTTCATCCAAAGCACCAATGGTAGTTTCCTAACACTGGCTACCTTAAAACATGGAAGGCAGCCCCACAAGTGAGAAGCTCTCTGGCGCCTCCCCAGCTCCATCACCTGCTCAAATTATATACCGGGCACCTCAGGTTCTCCTTCCGTGAAATGGATGCAATAGTTTCCACTCTCACCTCTCCCACAGAGATATTCCCAACTTTTATCATATTACGATGAGAGTAGTAATGCCTCACATTATATCATCCCTAACACCCGAACATTTCAAAGTTTCAAAATGCTTTTCCTATGTCTTATTACCTTACTTAGGTACCTAGACAGCAGATGTGTAACAGTCTCGGTATTTTACTAAATTTACTATTATTTATTAAATATTTGCTAAATTCAGCAAAAATAATTTTCTGCTCTTCAGTAGAAATAAAAACACTGAAATGTATTTAAAGTGTGAGTATATGCGTATATGCACATGTATGAATATATATATTATATATGTATATATATGCACAGAGAGACACACATGCACGCATTTAGCACATTAGTTCTGCAGCCTTCAGGAACAACGAAGACAGCCCATCTATCATACCATAGTACTTGTTCACAATTACCCTTGCATATGTTCTGGATTCCCCATTGATACCTACCACATGTCTGAATCCTATAGTCAACACTATTTTTAAAGTATTTCTAAAAGAAAATGCACATGGCCAAAAATGGGATACTGAATCCCATTTATCAAATCCCATGCAACTACTGTTTTAGACATGATTTCTTTAGTTACATACTTCCTAAAGACTTCAGACCAGTCACCTAAGACCTCAGTTTCAAGCTTGACTTCAAGAAGTCAGTCCAGCAACTTTAAAATGGTGACGGTTTAAGCCACTCAAGTGATAGCCTTGCACTTCAGGTACGTAAAGTAAAATTTACTCACCAAGTCATGCATAGTTTAACTAGATGATCAATCATAAATAAAACTTCACTAAAATCATTTCTCTGTCCATATAAATATGCCAAAACCATGCAGAGAACAGAATTTACAAAGCATAAAGTTTAACAGAAAAGTAACAGCAAACCATTGGTGTATATTTATTTCTTTTTCTGTCTTTGCCATCCTCCTCTATCTCAGGACTCCTGTACTTAATTGTTCCTGCTGTGTGATCCTCCACTATTAAGCTATTCTGACTTTTTAGGAATATTAGGTTGCAAAATCTATATATGTTTCTGTTGGAACCATATAAGTGAAATTTGTATAAATCATTAGCTAAGTCAATTCACAAAAGAAGGGGGGAAAACATTTGCCAAGATATATTATTAGAGGAATTTAAACCACCAAGCAGCCCACGCAAGGTTGGCTCCCCCAGCACCAGATTAGGTGGCAGGGAAGCAGTGCGTGGAAACGAGCCTGCCAGTAACTGACACTGCCTCTAAAGTGTGATAAAACACATTGTTTCTTCAACTACTCTAAATATCTGTGGAGTCATATATATAGTATAAAAGGTGGTAAGAACAGCCAGACTGGATTTAAGTCTGCTCTGTTGCCATAGGAAAATCACCTTCCCCTCAAACCTGCCTCCTCTTCTAGAATCCCTGTGTGGGCTGATGCACCTGTCACGCTCTGGGTCACAGAGCCAGAGAGGGCTGTAAATCAGCACAGATTCTTTGCTTACCCTGGTCCCTCTTCCCTTCAGTACCCAAGCTCAGGGCTTCTAACCTCCTTCTATCTCTTGAATCTCCCACCCAGCCCTGGCCTCCATCCTTACAGTCATGTCTTTGGTTCAGGAAGCAGACCTCACTGGCAGAGGCAGGAGGGACAGAGGGTCAATATTGATGCCATAGGGTCTCAGAGAGAGAGAACAATCAAGGGGTGATCTTCAAGGGAGAGAGGCAGGGAGAGGTAGAGGCTGAATCGTCTGTTCAGGAATCATCTGTTCCTTTTGGGGGGGGCCTAAACTATGATATGGGGTGTTGGGGCAGGGAGGTATACACTAGGCAGCAAGATCACAAAGCAAGGGGCTTGTTCACAAAGGAGTTTGGATTCCATCATGCAGGTGACTTTGTGGAATTAACATCAGACATGCATTTAAGCTCTCATTTCATGGTGCAAAGGGAGCAAGCACTGAGGAAAGAAGACCGGTCAGTCCATATAACCCACACTAAAGGTAGTATTTGGGAAGCAGAAACCATAGGCAGGGAGAGGCTCCAGAGGTTCATGGTCACTGAACAGATAGACCAACACACCTGCTCAGGCTGGTTTGAACATCCCTGTTTTCTAGTAAGGGATCCCACCAATCCTATCTGCGTCCATCCTTTGAGTTCTGTAAGCAATAACCAAGAAATTGATAATACAATAAAATATACTGATAATAAAACCACTATAACAGTAAGAATACAGTGATTCTGGATCTCAAATCAAATAAAAAATGTTCCTGGATTATCTATTATGGACAAAGTACCAGAGGAAGGCCACTAGGAAGTACAAAATGTAGCTTCTCTGGCTGTACAGTTGTGTTGACATCAGACCATTTTTATTACTTACGTACACACATGATGCTAAGATGAAATGAAACAATGACTACCAAAGGGTGGTCTGACCAAAGCTGAGTGTGCTATCTCCCTGGCAGGGACGGGCGCCTCGCTCAGGAGGCAGACCCACAGGACTCTCAGAAATAGAGAAGCCTGGGCCTAGAGCAAAAGAAGGGGAAGCACACAGAATCAGGCAAGACTGAGGTCAGGTCTCTGGCAAGGCCATAGGGAAGAGAGTCTGCTCTTTCACAGAGCCTGGTTTGACCGGATCCCCCACTGGGTTGTATCCACATCCCAGCAGGCATGGGGTCATTCAGCAGACACACCCACACAGCCTGCTCCAAGCTTGGCACAATTGTGTCTTCAATTACACAACAACAACAGCGACCAAACCACAAACCACCTCCCTCAACTTTGGTTTTCATTGAATGATATGTTTTTTTCCTACCTCAAGGAAATTTCACTAAGGGTTTTCCAGGGTCCTCAAGGGTTCTAGGATCATAAAAGATATACCTCCTTCTCTACAGGCTCATCGCATGGCCTTTGCCATTACTTCCCACACTTGCTGCCTGTGTCCTTAATTCCAAAATTACACTTCCAAAGAAAAGGTCTCTGTGTTAGAATATAATCTTCTAAACAGATCAGTTAGATCCTTAAAAAGCTATCCTGGTGCCTGAGAAACGCAAGTATCAGCTTTACTAGCTTAGCCATTTTCAGTAGCTGGAAAAGTGATTTTGTTCACCCCAAATCGATGAATTTCTATTGAAGCGTATGTTTCTCTAACACACACAATAAACTGGCATTTGGCAGTGATTTAAACAAGTGAACGGGGCCAGCCTGCCATGAGAACAAAGCTGCAGGAACAGAAGCGAGCCAGATCTAAATGAGTTAATCTATGGGGAAACCTTTCTCTGAAGGCTATTGCTTAATACAAAACCAGCTGTCCTTGCCTTTGGGTGCTCAAGATGCCTTCCCTCTAGTTAGTCTGCACTGAGAGAAATGGGTCTGGCCTAAAAAAAAACAGAGAACCAAGCTACTGCAAGGAGCACCCAGGCCCTTAGAGTCCTGCTGGTACCTGGTTAAGTGCCCTTTCTCTCTGGAAGGCCCAGCCTCCCCATGCTTCCTGCAGCCCATCCTGACCCTGGCCACAGGGAATCCTGGGCTTTGATATTTGCCACCCTTCACAGCCCTGATCCCCCTTCTGACAGCATACCTGTCACCAAGTCATGCTAACTTGACCAACCTGGACCCCAGGCTCTTCCAACCACCAATGACCACTACTACCCCTACTTGGTCGTTCCTATGCATCTCAAACTCAGCCAGCAGCTGAGGCCTGCTCCCCACTAATGGGATGATGAGCTCCTGTCAATTCCCCTTGTTTACAATGAAATCCAACTCAAATATGGACCATATTTGAGTTCCCTCCTCTAAGTGAAACCGCTCACCTAAAGGAAGCATCATCTGGCATGTTTGTGTGTGGACATCTTTCCATGCTGCTGGCCACAGAAGAGCACTTTCATTGCTGGGCGGTGAGACTTGAAGGCAAGGGCCCTAAGCTGCTCTTCTCAACACTGAGTCGGCTGCGTGTCCGCATCCCTAGGTGGGGAGCAGGGGAAGTGCCCATCATAATCTCCAACACAGTGGGACTAGGATGGAGTCTGTGCATCTGATGTTCCAAAAAGCATCCCTAGTGATTTTAATGTGGGTGGAGCACCACTGATTCAGAGAGAAAATGACAGACGGTCAGCCGAGACTCTCCAGTGTACCCAGATGGAGGACATCCACTTTAAAGGCCTTTCCTACTGAGATCCCTGCCCTCTGCCCACCGCCTCCACCCCCCCCCCCCCGCCCACATCCACTGCAAGATAATCACTGTAGCCTACAAAGCATGCATTGGAACAACATCTTGAACCCTGGGACCTTGCTTCATTCAGATGGTGCCTCTGCATCCCAGCTGAGCCTCAGTCTCCCCCCTCTTAGGAAAAGGGATCCTCTAGATACATTTGTTTTCCTTCTCCTTCTTTCTTCATCTCTCATTTAAATGCAGCCTGGTTAAATGCTTGCCTTTCTGCTTCTCTAAAAATGCCTTATGTGTTGCCTTGAAATTTGATTTGGGTAGTGCCTGCCCTCTAAGTAAATAACAGCACAAAAACTAGAAGCTCTATAATGCGATCAGGGGATGTAACACTGATGACATGATATTCCATAAGGCACGAAACACTCCATTCTGCTGCAGAGACTCACATGGAACCATAGAGGACTTGCCCCCTGAACGCCAAAGTAAGACCAGCAGCTCTCTACGACATGACAACTGTCCACTCTGATGCTTGTCGCTTGTTATTCCCTCTGAGCCTGGCTTAATATCTACTTATCAAGTAGAAAATTCACTTTAGATCTATTTTCAGAGCAAGTATGAAGACAGTCTTAAGGATAAATTAGCTACATTCCTTCAGTTCAATGAAAGACATAAATCTCTCACCCCACAATAAGCTCTGCACATGGGACGACAAGCCATCCTCTGACGGGCCTGCTTGGATGAAAAATGACACTGAAATACACAAATGACTAGTATATGGCACAATCTGGAACAAAGCAGGTCTCTTTGGGACCCCGTCTACAATGATTTAGCTATGGAAAGTGCCAAGAGGCGTTTTGTTCTATGTTGTTTCAGAAAGCTTGAACATACAGCAAGCCCAGATCATGACTATGTTCCAGACCTAGCTGGTCAACTGGCCATCCCTACCTGGCCATCCCAAGACGCTCAAACTCAGTGTGCCTAAATCAGAACTCACCACCTGCCCTCCAGGGCTTGCATTTCTGATCTCAGTTAAGGGAAGTGCTATCCACCCCAGTCAGCCAGTCAGAAACCTGATAGTTACCCTAGAACCCTATCTCCTCTCCACCTTCTCCCCACCCCTCCCATATCCCTAAGTCCTGGACATTCCAGGCTCATAGCTCCTGTTTCAATGTGTTGCTTTCCAGACTCCTCTGACTGTCCCCCAACTGCTCCCCTACACGGAGTCTTGCCCCCTCCAGTCCATCCTATGCTCCACCATAATAATCTTTTTTTTTTTTTTTTAAGATTTTATTTATTGGGATCCCTTGGTGGTGCAGCGGTTTGGCACCTGCCTTTGGCCCAGGGCGCGATCCTGGAGACCCGGGATCGAGTCCCACGTCAGGCTCCAGGTGCATGGAGCTTGCTTCTCCCTCTGCCTGTGTCTCTGCCTTTCTCTCTCTATGTGACTATCATAAATAAATAAAAAAAAATTTAAAAAAAGAAATATTTAAGATAAAAAAAATTTTTATTTATTTATTCATGAGAGACACACAGAGAGAGACAGAGACACAGGCAGAGGGAGAAGCTCCGTGCAGGAAACCCAACGCAGAACTCGATCCTGGGTCTCCAGAATCAGGCCCTGGGCCAAGGGCAGGCGCTAAACCGCTGTGCCACCCAGGGATCCCCCCACCATAATAATCTTAACAAAACAATCCTGATCACGTCGTTCTTCCATTAAAATCCTTCAGTGGCTACACCCACTGTCTACGGAATGATGTTCAAAGTCCAAAGCAGGGTATGTGATCCAATCTCCAATCCAACCTCTCCAAACTCAGGCCTCCGTGTGTCACCTCGAACCCTCTGCCCCAGTCACATGAGCCACGTGCAGTTCCCAGCACACCAACCTGCCTTCCATCCTCTTACCTCTGTGGGGGCGGCTCCCTTCTGGTTGGAATATCCCTCTGTCTTTCTGCCGCCCTCCCAAGCAAAATACACTCCTTGTCTGGACCCACCTCCTCCATGAAACCTTTGCTCACACCGCTCCCCAAAAGAAGAGCTGGGCAGCCCACACCTTGAGCTCCTGGTCAGTCTCCTGTCATGGCATCTACATCATTATCACCCTTATTTTTAACACAACAATAAGCTCCTGGAAGGCAAGAACTGCATCTCTTATCTTTCCAACCTCGGTGCCTAGCAGTGCCACCTGACGCACAGGAGTTTCATAAATATTGGTTATTACACTGAATGTTTATCGCTGGATTGTTGCGATGGTGGCATTCCAACAGTTCCAAAACTGCTTTCTTTACCACTCACACACTTTGCTTTCAGCTGCTTATGACGTGGGCCCGTCTCTTATTCCCCCTTGGAAGTCATTTGCAGGGGACCAAAAATAAATAAATAAATCAGCACAGGAGATTTATCACCTTCTTATCCCTTGAGAAATTATTTCTTTGTTCTTTATTCCTGAAATAAGGGTCACACATCAAGGCCCTTCAACAGCAGATGGTGAGAAATGACCAAATGAGTTATTCCAAATTCCGGCCCTCCCTCCAGTTCAAAGCCCTCTCCCTGGAAGTGATTATTGACTCAGGCACAGGGTTGAGACACTAATTAAAGCAGAATGAGCACGGCCTAAAGCGAGACTGGCTTAGGAAATCTCTATCTGTGACCCCTGCCCATGCAGATACAGAATAACTCTGAGAATAAAAACAGACTTCCCTGGCTTTGTGGCTTCTTCTAAGCCTACGAGGGAGTCATCTAAATATAAAGGTGCCATTCCCAATTCAGCAGTGGGCAGCCCCTGTGCCCAAACAAGGTAAAAGCTCTGGAAGGTTCTAGGCGCACCCAGAATTCCAACTGAAATGTCAAGTACCTGCAACGTGGCTGCCATACCCTGCAAACACCCTCTTCCCCAAGGGCTGACTTCATATTGGAAAATGAGCAATTTAAATAAATGTTTCATTAACCTAGTGTTTTCCTGCTTGATGCTAATGTACTTAAGAGTAATTTGTTTGCCCAATTTCTTTTCCATAGGATCATTTCATACAATCCTCCCCAGGACAATCTGAAACTCTTTGGGTCCCTAGTACACAATCCAGAGAACCTAGAAACCAACCAAACAACCAAACAAATAAGTGAAAACCCTTCCGCTAAAAAGCTGTCGAGACCTATTTGTTCCGGAACACCGATCACATATAATGCAGAACAGGACAGACCATCCTGACCACTTTGGTGGCCTTGGGTTTGTACCAATGGCAACACAGCATCCTTCAGCAGCCACCGCTGGTCCCAGAGAGACAAGAGGGAGACGCTGATTATTCAGAAAGAATGTGAGCATGTAACATTTTGTTTTGAGCCCCTAGAAGGCCTGTTTCCACACTGCTTTGCTTATCTGTACACAGATTCCTGCTGTGTGCTGACTCCAAACCCCCAAAATTTCAAGGATATTTCTAATATCCTTTATTAATAGAAGCTCTTAAGAATCTCATAGCATAAGGCTCAGATACACTCTCCCAACATGCAAAAGCAGATACCGCTTAAGAGTTTCTTCCTCCAAATCTGTGAGACGTGGAGAAATGGCTTGATTGTGATGATGTGGGGAACAGGCTAGACAGCACACCAATAAGACATCATCTTTTGGGTGGATCCAGCCACATCAGAATGGTTGTGTGTGTGCCATTATGCTAGAGGCCAGATTTTGGTCTGGGGAACAAAATTAAGACCCAACGAAGAAGGGAAGCACATGAACAGTGGAACTCGGTGGAACTTGCTGGGTGCCAGGTGCCATGTGTGTGGCAGGAAGTAGAAGACCCATTAAAGAGTGTGACTCCGGTGGCGTTGGCACTCCAGGCTCTGCCACACGCAAGCCACGAGGCATTGGACAAGTGACTTTATTTTGAGCTTCATCCGCTTCTTGTAAAATAAAGACAACAACAAGGAAACAGAAATAGTACTAACAGCAGGGCCGGATGGCACCAGCTACCCTGTTGAAAATGCTCTAGAGACACTTGTTAAGCACCACCTCCCTTACTCCAGCTCATGGAGAAGGCCCTGAGTTGAGTGACCAGCCCAAGGTCACCGAGCTACAATGAGTTCAAAGCCAAGTCTCCCTGACCGCTGTGTTCTTTGGAAATAGTAACTCCAACAACTGCCACCAAGGTTGTGAGATTTTAAATATACAAATATGTATATATGCAAAATGCTCTGAATGCATCCGAAGAACATCAGTTAGGTAACAGCACCCACCCCCTCCAGCATTCGGATTGGCCTCTTTGACCTCCAGGCGCCCAGCTCCTGGCAATCTCTCCTTCCCCTGGATGGAGACCCAAACATCAGAAGGTGGTGGGACAGGTGGGGGGGGGCGGGGAGGGCCATCCCCCGGGGGCACTTACTTTCTCAGAACCGCTATCTCGTTCTCTATGCTGCTCTCCTTGCCCTTCAGCGCCTTCTTCGGAATGCACTTGACAGCAAAGAGTCTTCCACTTGCCTTCTCTTCGGCTAAGACCACTTCAGAAAACGCCCCGCTGTGAACAAAGAGGGAGAAAAAGAGGCGGCTTAGATTCAGGAATTAGGGGTTCCCCAGTGGCTCCTCCAATCCCATTACCAAGGTTTAAGGAAAAATAACAATAATCGCCAGCATTACTATTACGTTTTTAGCCAACATCACTCCCCATTGGACTTCTTTATGCAAACAAGTACACACACACAAGGATGCCCTCATGCAAGGGGACACATGGATATCGCCCTGGGTTTGGCCGGCTCCCAGTGCCACCTGCCACCCTACAGACCAATGCAGTGGCAGTTATTTTGGAGCAAACAGAATGGTTCCTAAAAAGAAAGTACCTGTCCATCTCCGTTGCCAGTACCCCACCCCAAGTAAATGAGAAAGTGATGCTAAAATTTCTAGATTCCTCACAGGCCCCTCCACTCCAAGGAAATTTCGGAGCATGCAGCAAACATTAATTAATTCTCACAGATACGTAAGAATGTGATTGAAGTGTGAGTTGGTGCGACACGTGGTATTGACACGGGGTTAATTAATTGGTAGGGACACGCAAGTTTTCAATAAGTTGTCTTTTCAAACAAACAAAATCATGATGCCTTGATTTGGGGAGACTTTTCTGCCTGAAAATGTAAACTGAACTCTGCAAAGGCAGAGCCACAAACTGAAAGTATGACCAGGACATTTGGAGTCAGAGAGTTCATTTTTCCAGAGAAGACCACTGTGGTCAGTGAGCCCCAGAGCCAGCCCCTCAGGAACCACCATGTCCCCCAGTCCTGTCACCTCCTCTCTCTGCCAGCAGGCAGTGCCTGGGTGCCACACTCGGGCTGGGGGTGCAGAACTCCCCTAAGGACTGAGACAGAAGTAGGCTTCTCCATTGCCCACTCGGGGCCCCAGTAACTTGAGCTCTGTGTATGCAGGCCAAGGAAAAGCCACGGTCCACTGAGTCATTCCCTGTCTCTAGACTTCAAGGAGCAGCAATTCTTTCCTCAGAGAGACACCACACGTGACTTCTACCCAGTTATAATTAGAGACAAACCCTCCTGCATCAAAAGAAACCACTAGAAGGACCAAGGTCGTTCCAATCCCAGGGCCTCCGGGCTCTTTTCTTCAACATCAAAAAGATGCTTAAGCAAGGAAAATGTACTTTTGTCTCCCTCTCCTTATCCATCTGACAAGGGTACACATCTATCACAGACCAAAGAACATATAAATATACATATATTCTTCAAAATCTCTTCCAGTGAGAGGAGTTCACTCTACTTAGTGCAATTAACCATGAATCTTCAGACAGCGTTCCTTCTGGAACATAAACTCGAGAGAAGAAGTTCAGCTACCTCCATGTCTGTATCTAATTATATAAAACCCGAGGGGCAGAAAACAGACATTCCACCAAAGAACCAAATGGAAACTACTGGAACAAAGATCTTCTGCCCAAGTCCACAAATCACGGTCGAGCAGGATTTTCCCTCACAGTATCACATGCCTCACATAGACAGTAATATTCTAGAACCAACCAGAATGACGATTATGAACTATAAATACAAAAAGAAAACCCACAATAGATTTATCACAGAGGGATAAATAGACTCAGACATTCCCAGGGACACTTACTTGATCACCACCAACAGATTTCGCCCAAGGAAACCAATTCTTGACAACTTGAAGGAATCCCCCCAAACCCAGCTGTCTCTCCTCCTCACCTCTATCTCCGGGATGGACTGACATGGAATCACTTCACGGGAAAGGGTCTGAGATGGACAAAATCAGGGATACCTGTGCATATGCTCCCTTTCGCTCCCCTCCAGGAGGTAGAAGAAGAGTATAAGAATAAGAGATGAGAAAAATCAGGGAGGAAAGACCAGGATTCTAGCCCCATGGGTGATTTTATGCCAGGGATTCCATGCATTTGTTTCCAGCGTCCCTATTTGCCACCTGAGTCCCTGACGCTAATGACACCACAGTGGTTTCTCTTCTAAGTCTGTTGGGTTTACTATCCCCATTTTCCAGAAGGAAGCTCTTTAGCAGCAGTAACCAAGCTGCCAGAGTTTGGGCTGGGACCTGCTAGACCTCTCAGCTGCCCCCTGCCCCCTCCACACCCACCATGCTCCTTCCTCTCCAGAATCTGCATGGAGAGTAACAGACTATGGTCAATGCAGAAGAGGTACTCTGCTTAGTGGTAGCTATCAAGAGCTTATGGGAGAAAACGCCCCTTTATCCTGTGGATCATTCCCTGCCTGGAAAACAGAGTGGGAAGTGAAGCTTCTGTGTGAATTGACCCCTGGACCCACAACAGAAGAAGGAGGGGACTTGGTTCTCCATGGGAGCCAGGGCTGGTGGGCTGCTGCAGGGAGCAGAGGTCAAGGTGAGTAGTGCTGCTGGATCAAGGGCTCTCTGCCTTTGTCCCTGACTTCATGAGGGATGGACTATCTGCAACCCTGGGTGAGGACAGGGTGGTGGGACATAAATACATAAGGGGCTTCAGAAGAGGCTGGGGCTTGACCCCAAGTTACCTATGAAAGGACACAAGGCAGGCCCCCAATGGCCAAGCACGCCCGCCATGCCTCCAGGAGTTTCCATCCACAGTTCCCCAGCAAAGTCACCCAGCCAAGGCTACACAGTCCCATCCTCTCAGGCTGAAACTCAGTCTGCAATCCCATTCCTGAGCAAGCTACCAAAAGAATCGACAGCAGAGACGGGAACAGATATCTGTGCACCCATGCTCGTGGCCGCATTATTCACAACAGCAGCCAAGGGGTGGAAACGGCCCAGATATGCATTAGTGGATGGATGGATAAACAAGATGCGGTCTACCCACACAATGGACTCTTATTCAGCCATAAAAAAGGATGGAATTCTAGTACCTGCTGCAACATGGATGAACCCTGAAGACATGATACTGTTTAGGCCAGAATCAAAAGGACAAATACTGTATGATCCCACTTATACAAAGGACCCTGAGTAGTCAAATTCATACGCAGAAAGAGAGACAGCGGCTGCCGGATTTGGGGGAGCAGAGAATGGAGAGTCCACGTTTAAGGGAGACAGGGTTTCCCTTTGGGAAGATAAAAAACATCTGAGATGGATGGTGGTGATGGTATATAACAGTGCAAATTGACTTAACGCCACTACGCTTCACTCTTAAAAAATGGTTAGAGTGACACATTTTACTTTATGTATGTTTTACTGTAAGAAAGAATTAAAAGTCATCCTGGTTCTATCCATGGCAATCACCTGGGGATGGATGTGCAGAAAAAATTCAACAATCCTTTTCTCTCACTACCTTCCTAAAGGAGAAAGAAATAAAAAACAGCAGGGGCTGTGTTCCCCTTGACACTCCCAGAGCGCCTGGCACATGTCAACGAGTCCCATGCTCACAGCAACCTCAAGAAGTGTACAGGGCGGGATGTCTGGGTGGCTCAGCAGTTGAGCATCTGCCTTTGGCTCAGGATGTGATCCTGGGGTCCCGGGATCGAGTCCCACATCGGGCTCCCCTGCATGGAGCCTGCTTCTCCCTCTGCCTGTGTCTCTGCCTCTCTCCTGTGTCTCTCATGAATAAATAAATAAAATCTTTAAAAAAAAAAAAGAAAAAAGAAGTGTACAGGGCGTGACTGCCACCTCCACTCTGCAGATGAAAAAACTGAGGTCCCAGTCGCACAGGCAGGAAGTTCAGAAAAGAAAATTTAGGTTTCCCAACCCGTCCGATGTCCTTTTCCATACACTATGCTGGGCTGATGCGCGCTGCTGGCAGAAAGCCTGCCTCTCAAGCACGGAGGGTGACAGCCATGGAGGGTCACCCTGCCCCTCTTTGCGTGACCTGCCAACCCTCCCAGAGTGTGCGAATCCACCTCGCGGCCTCCTCATTTAAGCAAGCAGTGTGTATTTACCTTCTTCAAGCTTCCCAAAGACAAAGCTCTCTGGTCTTTTAGGGGATGTAAGATTAGCATAAATTGTTATTGTTCCTGCAATAAATAGAAATCACTTGAAGACACTTCCCCCGTTGCAGGAAAGCTAATTAAAACCATCAGAAGCAGAAACACATGAATGAAGAGTTTGGGCACTTTCAAGGTAATTGCACAACAAAGTGATGTGTGTGTCTGGGCTGTGGGGGGGAGGTGTTGGAGGGAGAGGAGGCGGGCGGGGAGGGGGCTGGTGGCAGGAAGGAAGCCGGCAGGAAAAGTGATCCGAAAGTCCTTAAAGGTTTCAGACAACCCAATGAAACAAATTCCTAGGAACACAAGCAGGGGACAGAGAGTAACAGAGCTTTAAAAATAAGGAAAGATAAATAAAATAAATAAAATAAAATAAAATAAAATAAAATAAAATAAAATAAAATAAAATAAATAAAATAAAATAAATAAATAAAATAAAATATAAAATAAATAAAATAAAATAATAAAATAAAATAAATAAAATAAAATAAAATAAAATAAAAATAAGGAGAGATCATAGGAGGTTCTTCCATCAGCTGCACCTTCAAAACAGAACAGTAGAGACTTGCAGCCGGATTGAGTGCACCTGTGTCTTGAAATGACAGTCGGCTTCTTCGGGGCCCAGGGCCTCCAGGGCCCCCTGCTGTCTGCAGTCTCCCCCCACCCCCCACCCCCCACCACCACTTGCCTGGAACCAGGTGATCTGGGCCCCAGGGGAGGGGCGGCTTCCCAACAGCTCAGATCCAATGGCTTCTTGCTGCTCATCCCCCTGGGTTCTCGTGTGGGCCCCTTCCTAAAACTCACTTCTTCTTGGATCTACGACACAGTTTTCACCATCTCCCTTGTGTCCCATTGTGTCTCCACCTCCACCTGTTCCTCTTCCTCCCCTAAAGCGGCAATGCCCCCACTCCAGGCTGCATCCTTGGCTCTCCCTCCATCCCACCCCACACACCTGCCCCCTAGAAAATCTCTTCTTTCCAGTTTCAGCCCCCTGTCCCCTCGTGGCCCCCTCACCTTCACCTGAATTTTAACCTGGCTCACGTGCAACCTCATCTCTCCAGCTGCTTTCGAGGGCCTCCTGGCTGAATGTCCCGACCGCCTCTGAAGAGCACCAGAAACAAAGTAAGAAACAGTATCTTTATCCCCAAAGTTCCTTCTCTGTTCTCTCATTTCTACCAATTCGATAGCGCAGCCCGGAACCCATCTACTTCGCTCCTCCCTGGCTCATCTCCATCACCAAGTATGCTCGGGCTCCCACCAAAGCTCTCAGATGCCCTCTGTCCAGCCCTACTGCGCTGACTCTGGGTCTGGTTATCTCACCCTGCACTGCTTTCAGGATCCTCTTGGCCCCTTGGCCCCCCCAGCCCACTTCCCACCTGCTTGCTCCTACCTGCTACCAGTGATACTTTTCTAAAGCCAAGATCTGGTTATGTTGCTGCCCCCCAACCCCCCCCCAAAAAAACCCCTGAGGTTTCGTGTCTACAACATCAAGTTGAAACTCCTTTGCAAGGCATCTGCGGCGCTCAAAGTGCTCCTCAAGCTGACCCCAGCTTTGCAGGCTCATCCGCTCTGGAGCCAACCTTCCCCAGCGCAAACACACCCCCGCCATACACACAAGGCCTCCACCCACCACATCAGTCACCTGGCTGCTTCCCAAACACGCCCATGCCCTTTCATACCCCTGGCCTTGCTTGAGTCCTGTCCACCTCCCCACTTCCTTTGAACGCCATTCCTTTTTCTTTCTGCTTTGCAAAATTCCATTTGTATTTTAAAGGACCCAGTTGGTCTACTTCTCCTCTCTTTGAAGGCTTTCTCAATTGCCTTCCCACCCAAACAGAATGAGGACCTCTTTCTGGGACTCCTACGGCTGGCGATCCCTGCATTACCCACTTACACGTTCCACCGTGGGCCTTGATGTGCTTGTCTCCGTGACAGCAGGCGTCCTAAGCCACTCTCTGTGTCTCCAGGTCTAACAATACTGGCACCAACTGGTGCCCAAGGCAGTGCTGATGATCCTCATCACTTGAGGCTCTGTGTCTCCTCTGGCTTTCTACAGCTTCCCTGTATGGTAGACCCACAAAATAAATGACATCCACTAATGACCTTCCATTGCGTGTTGAGGAAAATAATCTGGTCCTCCTTCACAACATTTTTCTCCACATTTCTATGCAAGTGTGTGCAGAAAGAACCACAAAGGTTTCCCTTGAAGCATAAAAATTCTTTGAGGGGGATCCCTGGGTGGCGCAGCGGTTTGGCGCCTGCCTTTGGCCCGGGGCGCAATCCTGGAGACCTGGGATCGAATCCCACGTTGGGCTCCCGGTGCATGGAGCCTGCTTCTCCCTCTGCCTGTGTCTCTGCCTCTCTGTCTCTCTCTCTCTCTGTGACTATCATAAATAAATAAAAATTTAAAAAAAATTCTTTGAGGCTTTCTGGATAGATTTTAGACCATGCATTTGTATGCCTGAACACTTGAGAGATATTCTCCAGCTGAAGAACCCCAAGATCACTGTTTGACCTGCCTGGGGAAAATATTAAATTTGTGACATTGTAATATGATGATCTCTCTCCCATAAACCTTCATCCTGGTTAAGTAAGTCAAATTTGGTAGGAAAGAGGAGAGGGGCAGATTTTTAGATGGTTGGAAGGACTTTGGAAAAGCCTAGGAGAAATAAAAATCTTGGTGTTTCAAAGATTGCATTTCTTTGACTTGTAAAAACATATTTATTTGATTTTTAAAGAACACTAACTTTCCATTTAAAATTTACAAAACCAAAACACCAATTTTCCATCTAAATTAAATCTCTGTGACAAATTACTGAAAGGTCAAACAAAAAGTTATTCTTGAAATGCTACATATTTCCAGCTCCTGAAGATAAAACTGTACAAATTACAAGAGTTGAATCCTTCCTCTTTCTCTTTCACATTTCAAAGAAAATCAAATCTCATCACCTAGAGGCAGCTTACGCTGATTGTAAGCCAGGTACCCGGGAGGAAATAAACGATGTTTTGCTAGCTGAATTTCCAAGATTTGGGGAAAGGTCACATTTTCTACGCTGACTAAAGAATTCTAAACAGCTACTTCTGCTTTTAACTTCGTAAATCATGGCTCTGGAAAAGGTTGTTTCTTTTTGCTTTATCTAGTCAGCTGTGAGAAGGGAATCCTACTGTCCTAATGGTGGACCATCCATGCCTTAGACTCTGCATGCTATAAAGCACTACCCTGAGTACTTTACTGGAGGTACCCATTCCTCCCTGAGGGAAAAAGATTCCCTTCCAATGGACCAATGGAAGGACACAGAAAATAAGGCTGGGATCTGGGAATTCCTTACATTCCTGAGTTTCCTAAAAATGCAACAGTTATGGTTTTGTGAACTACAGATAGACTTTACCTGCCCTTTGTTAAAAAAAAAAAAAAAAAAGTCACAGAGACATTCAAAAAAAGTCACCTCACCTCCATAACTGCTTCTGTAGACAATAGACCCTCTAACCCTGGGTTCACTCCCAGTTTCATTGACCCACAGCCAACCAAGCCCTGGAAGCAGATGGTTCTCTTCTAAGCCTCACGCTCTGTCACAATGCCTACATCATTCACCTACTCCATCTCATCACATATGCATTTTATCATCTCACATCATCACAAGGATGAGTACAGCAAGGTATTTTGGGAAAGACTATACTCTTGTAACTTTCATTACAGTATATGTTTCAATTGTTCTATTTTATGGTTACTGTTGACTCATCTCTTACTGTGCCTAATTTATAAATTACACTTAATCATAGGCATGCATATATAGGCAAAAACATTGTTGTGCAGCATTTGGTATTATCTGCGATTTCAGGCAGCACTGGGGGGGCCCTCCATGATAAAGGGGACCAGAACTCAGAGCTAAGCCACGCCCAGAGCTATGCTGGCTAACCCACCTACTCACTACCAATTATTGCCATAAAAAGCAAAAACAAGGATCTATGAATTCTGCTTTCCCAATTTCTAATGATCTTTAACCTGAGGTTGTTAAGAACATACATGAGATAGTATTTAAAAAGGATAGTAGGGATCCCTGGGTGGCTCAGCAGTTTGGCGTGGTCCTGGAGTCCTGAGATCGAGTCCCACATTGGGATCCCTGCATGGGATCTGCTTCTCCCTCTGCCTGTGTCTCTGCCTCTCTCTCTCTCTGTGTCTCTCATGAATAAATAAATAAAAGATTTTAATAATAAAAAAAGAATAGTGCATATGCTGGCTACTTTAAGCGCATATAGTTTAAAAACAAATTCTTTTCTCATACAATAGCAATTTAATCACAAAACACACATGTAGCCTCCAACAACCTATAGTGACTTGCACATTTTAGATGTTCCACCAATGTCCATCCAATTGAACTGGTGACACCTTAGAAAAAGATGCCTCTGATTTTCAACAAGAATCAGAATTCCAGAGTTGCCTCTTTGATTCATGACAGTTCACTAAACCAATCACTCAGTAAAATTATATCCATCCCAAATTAGACCAAGAAATAATCAGATGGTGCTGAAATGATCTGCCCTATTAGCTTAGAGTCAGCTATTATTGGATCATTGCCTTCTCATTCTTTTTAATCATTCTACATACAAATCAGATTGATTGTGTTATTAACTGTATTAACACCATCATCTCTGGCCTATGACCATCACTGTGCCATGTGACTGGGCTGTCAGACATTACCCTCGGCCCTCAGGCTATAAATTAAAATGTTCTTTTCCACTAAGCATAGTATTTTCCACTAAGCATACGATTTTCCTCAGTGTCAGACCAGGACAATATTAACGGCTGAAGGGAGGAGAAGTGGGGGAAAAAACTGCACAGGAAAAATGAAGTTGGTGATCTTTCACTTTAGAGCATCGAAAAAAACAGACAGGTGGCTTTTAGACCTATTGTTCCAGACCAGAATCAATTCTTAAAATAAGAACACCTGTCTGCTAACTCTAACAATAATCTTACTGACCCCAAAGGATCCAAACAGATAAAAAACAGTAGCGGAGTCAGATGGTCTAAGCAACTCTCCAGGCAGACATTAGAGAAATTAGACAATTTTCAGAAGTGGCATTAACTCTTGCTGGTCAGATCTTCGGTCTAAAATCCCCACTAATCCACACACCCCTGATGACATTGTGTCGTGCTAATTCAGCCCACTGAACTAAAGAAAGCCATGCCCAGGCGGACAAAGAAAACAAAGCAAAAGGAAAAGTTTTGCCGTCACATGCTTCAAGAATAAATACGCACCCACAAAAATTGGTATCCCATTTAGACAGAACATCTATTCATTAGAGTGTGTCCTCTAAAACCTCTGCTTGGCAATTACATAGAAAGCCATATGTGAGTTTATGTTAATGCTTGAGCTAAATGTATCAAAATTCCATTTCTTAAAAAAATAATCTATAAGTTAGGCCCCTATTAATTTGGACCCGCGCCTCACCAACCAGTTCAAATTAGAGACATATCCTTGACTTTAGTAAGTTATGCATACAAATAGGGAGGCTCCTACTGAAAATAGCTATTTTTTTTTTTTCACTCCGAAATCCCATTTTCCTCTTTGACTTGGTAAATCCCACAATGACTAGCAAGTTTCCCTAATAGCTTCAAGAACCATGACGGAATGTTCTTAAATATTCATACCATTAGCCTGATTTTTGCCCAGATCAATTCTTATTCTGAATATGTCCCTGTGTCTAAAACCACTGGAGCAGTTTGGGTGGTGACAATGCCTGTCACAGGGGAAGGCATCAAAATGCCGGCATAGTCATTGCATGTGACATCTCTGGGTTCTTAAGGTTTTTCTGTGGCACTACATCTTTGCTGTTAATTGCTTCACTGATCCAAATGCAGAAGACAAATAAATTCCAAATGAATGCACACCACCATATTTGAAGGCACCAGTTTCATTTAATACCACAACTTTTTCCCCCTCACTTCTCTGATAGGGCCTCACATTTTATCTCTGCCCTTTTTCCAGTCACTTGTGAAAGGTTGATATGGAGCCCGACTACGTCAGTCATTTTTCCTTAGCTCACCAACAGGGAGCATTAATGGAAGCCTGGTTCACGGAGGCAGTGACAAGACAAAAGATGCGGTTCTTCTGAGACTACAAAGTCTCCTATAGCCACAGCTAAAAGGCTCGTAACACTGAAAGGCACATAAAGTGTCTGTGTGGGCCACATGGGTATTTGTTGCAAGGGTATATTTCACTTGGATGACACAGGTTGAAGGGGTTCAGGACAGCTGCCCTACACCCCCCCAAATGGGCCACTTTGACATGTGGATTATTTTGAGCTGAAGGCATTTGACACCCTGCAGTCTCAAGAGAAACTTCTGTCCCTCCCTTAATCACATGGACAAATCTAAATTGGGGGTCTTTCCCAAAATAAGAGTTACTAAAAGAGATAAATTTTATCTGAGTGACCCATCTATATGGCAGGGCAACCATTGACTTACCAAATATCTGTTCCTCTCATCACCCTGTGAAGTTCATTCTTTTCCTCTGAAGTCCCAGACTCCTACCCCCTTCTCCTTTGTTCAGAATGACATACACACCTCATTTTGCCTCTTTGGAATTCCCATGTCTATGTGGATTCCCTGTATGTATGCCTAATACATTTTATTTTCTCAGTGGAAAAAAATATTCTCTCTTGTTAATCTATCACATGTCAATCTGATTCTTTGTCCAGCTAGAAGGACTTCTGCGGGGACAGGAAATCTTGCTCCTCGACAAGGCAATGACTCAGATGAAACTGGAACATCCAGTATATATTCCATTTTTCTTTGTTGACTGTGTAGACTTCTCAGGTGGTACATCTTGTTGTGGGCTACACAGATCTCCTGTTTGACAAAGATTCTCCCCACAGAAGTTGCTCTTCAGTGTGGCCCTCTTTTTCACTCTCCATTATGGTAAGGGACCAGAACTAGAAGGCTCTCATGTCCTCCTGCTCCTGTGACAGCTACAAAGATTCAAGGTCCTCCTAATGCCAAATGCATATTCCTTTATAGAGGCTGGTGGACATCATCATAAATGATGGGCAACACCTTCACAGCAAAGCTGGCGTGGCTGTTTTAAGATAATCCCAGCTGGCCCACCCTCACAAGGCTTCCTACTCCTTGGGACCTGCTGGAAAGCTCTGATTTTAAGTACTTTTTAAAATCTATTTTAATTTTGGTTAAGGGCAGATGGATCAAAAGGTAACTTGTAGGAAAAATCTTTCAAGTTCCATGCCAGCCAAACTCACACATCAATATCCTTTCTAATTAGTTTTTCAAGGTCTCACATTAAAAAAAGAGTCCTTATTAGTATAATAATTACTACATTAGGGGCACCTGGGTGGCTCTGTTGGTTAAGTGTCTGACTTCTGATTTCAGCTCAGGTCTTGATCTCAGGGTCATGAATTCAAGCCCCACATTGGACTCCACCCTGGGCATGGAGCCTACATAAAAAAAAAAATAATAATAATAATAATAGCAATTACTACATTAAAGGGACATTGGCTATATCTACATTAAAAAAACAAACAGGAAATCTATCAATAATCTGGTAAAAAAAAAAATCAAAAGCTTAAGTGGCACCTGCCTGGCTCAGTTGGGTGGAATGTGAGACTCTTGATCTCAGGGTCATGAGATCCAGCTCCATGCTGGGTGCACAAGTTACTTAAAAAAAAAAAAAATCCAAAGTTTAAAATAGCAAATCACTGGAAATATTCAAAATATCTATAATAGAGGACTGGTTAAGTAAATTACGATCTAAAAATACAATGAAGTACTAAGCAGCCATTTAAAATAATCAAGTAGATTTATGTGTGCTGATATAGAATTATCCCCAAGATATACTGTCAAGTGCAGAAAGTGAAGGTGCAAAGTGTCTATTATGTTCCTATTTGCATAACACACGTGCACACATCAGACACACACACACACACACACACAATCTCTGGAAAGAGACAAGAAGCAAGTTACACTGTTGCCTCTGGGAAGAGGCCTAAGAATGATAGGAGTTACTTTTTATCCATTTTACTATGTGCATATATGTGCACTATTTTTCCATGAAAAGTTATTTAATGAAGTACAGAAAATGTTAGGAAAAGGCAGTGGAAGCAATCGATAATCATCTATACAAAATGACTATCCACTCACTAAAGCCTCTTACTAGGTCCAACTAGCTATACCCTACTGATATGAAATGTCAGTAACAACCCCATTATACAGTGAAGTTTACCCTTTATGATACCTGGATATCTAAATGTGGCTGGTATTCACCGGTATGAATCAGCCTTGTATACCTGGTTCACATTTAGTCTTGACACCTTCACCAATGAAGCTATTTTTTAAGAGGGACTTTTCTTCATAGAGATCATTCATATAAGACATCGGGGAACTTATTCGTGGGGAAATGCAACTTGACATGGGCTCTGAAGGATGAGTTTGTTTCAACAAAAACATCAAGGTAGAAGGAAGGAAGTCAAGAAAGGCAGGTTGACAGAAGGAGAACATAATCCAGAGCCAGCGCCCTCAATAGGGCAGATCATAAACACATGAGGGGACTGTGGGAAGACAGCATGGTTTTTTGTGCAGAGCATATAGCTAAGAACAAACTGTATGCATGAGTGTGTAAAACTATAAAACATATCATTGATGTACACAGCACTCGGACAGACTAATGGCCCCCTAAAGATATCCATGTTCTAATCCCTGGGATCTAAGAATGGCAGTTGACATGGCAAAAGGGACTCTGCAGCTGTGATTAGATTAAGGGCCTTAAAATGGGGCTATTACACTGGATAACCCAGGTGGCCCATTTTAATCACAAGAGTCCTTATAAGAGAGAGGCAGGAAGACCGGAATCAGAGGAGACGGGATGCTGGAAGCAGGGTTCAGAGTGATGCTGTTGCAGGAGGATGTGAGTTAAGGAATGCTGGAAATTTCTAGAACCTTAAAAAAGCTAAGAACAAGTTCTCCCAAGACCCCCTAGAAGGGACACAGTCATGCCAACATGTTTATTTTAGCCTGCAAGACCCACTTCTGGATTTCTGACTGGAACTGTAAGATAAATGTGTGTGGTCTTAGTCCACTAAGTCTGCGGCAAATTGTCACAGCAGCAATAAGAAGCTATATCTACATCCGTATGACTGGCAGGTATCCCTATCTTATAGATGAGGAAACTGACCTCATCAAGGTGCAAGGACTTGTCCAAATCTCGAAGCCAGTGCCTGGAGGTACCAGAACTCAAACCCAGTTGAGAGGGGTTGATGGAATGCTGCCACTGGAGAAGTAGCTTGAGAGACGCCATGGACATTGTAAAGATCAGATGGATAATATCACTCGGTGCAGCAGGCAGTAACAAGACATGAGGTTTTGGACAAATGAAGGAAATGAACAGAGCTGATTCATATAAGGTATTCTCAATATGACCAAACTTGTTGTAGGCAATTGTGTTCTTTTACATCATTTGAACAGAAACAGGTAAGTGTCTTCCTTGGCAAGGTGATATGGCTTTGCCATCTAAGAAATTCATTTATGGCAAACATTTTCCCCAGTGATGCTACTGAGTAATATATAAAAGATGCTTCTTTACTTTCAACTTGAAAATTCTCTTCTCTTTATTCTTGGTTTGGTAAGTGATTACTCCACATTTGGCTGAATCTCCCTACACTAACCAATGAAATGCTCTGCTCATCTTTTCATAACTGAGCTGTACTGTGGGCAGTTCCATAAACAAGGCTGTAGTCAGAACTTGGTCAAGATGCAAGTTATTCTGTGCTTTCCTTGCGTGTGTGCTTTTCACTGTGAGGAACAATTCCCTTTGCCAGGTAGATAGGCTATTGTGCAAACAATGAAACTTCCCAAATCTAGGTAATCACCACCACTACCACCATCACCACCACCATTACCACCATCACCATCACCACCACTACCATGACCACCACCACCATGACCACCACCACCACCACCACCACTACCACCACCATCACCACCACCATCACCACCACCATCATCTATCCTGCTTATTTAAGCCATATTAGAAGCTTATTTTGATAACTATATGCCAATAATCTTCTAATTCCACCAATAACCTTGCATGACAACATTAGGCCCCACTTAACACCTGAGGAAATCTAAGTTCAACAAGGTTAAAATTTTTACAAATGAGATAAAAAAAAAAAGGATTTCTAACTCTGGCTTGTTGCAAGAATCATGCTACTTCATTTTTAAACCATGCCACCTCTTCAGGTAGAGTTAATTTCATAATTAAGAAAAAGTTAAAAAAAAAAAAAAGTTAACAAGAGTGCATAGGATGCAGAGGGGGTTTTTTGCTATACTTTGCTCCAAAAAAGAAAGTTGAAATTCTCACCCATGCTACATCAACAGCAACCTGGGCTCTGAGGAGTAAAAATCACTGAAATTTTCTTAACCAGAGAACCCTCTGGCTAATAACTTTGGCCTCTTTCTAAGTTTCTGACAGTGTTTGCCCATGTCAATCCCAAGGACTGAAGACAGAAGGTTCTCTTGCCTCGGATTTCCAGGTACCCACGCTCTCCATTAAAGGAGAGTGGAAGAATTTTCAGTTTGAAATTTTATGTTTGTGTTCCTAATCTACTCCTCGCTGTTTTAAAATTAGGCCCCCTCCTTATTGCCTTTATGTCTTAAAATTCTACATAATAATTTTTATTCTTTTCAAAAAGACAAAAATTCAGTAGACTCAAGATGAACCCCTAACTTCCCCACCTGCTAATTTCTCTTTCTCAACTGCCCACGCATCTCGATATTCATGTCTCGATTACCAGAGTGGACTTAATCTCCAAGCACAATTGACAAGCTCTCCCATTTCCCAAAATATGATCACATGAACATTGTCCCAGCTGAAAGAAAAGTTTGCATGTCCATGGGCATTAGTGACTTGGTGCAAAGCTTTAATCACCACTCAATCATGCACAACACAAACCACCAATCAATTTGTTGTGAGGTGCTGATTACATTACTTCTGGGTGAAAGTAAGAATAAGCCTGCCTAGTGGCTACCCACAAAAACAAAAGATCACTCCCTGAGATACCACTGCACACAAAATGGAGGCAGACGCACGGGGATATTGTTCTTTGGGCTTTTCTCATGACCGGGTCACGGAAATTATAACACATCAGAGATGATGGAAATAATGTACGGGCTGCTCCACCTCTACTGGCCCTGGCAATTCTCAAATGGTAAGAATGGTGCCCAGAATGCTCTGACCCCTGCAGAGGCCACCAGCCCCAGGCACAGGCTGCTTGGCTTCTTCCGTTAGGACAGAGAAACATGCTGGCCCAGCAGCACATCTTTCTCTCTCGCCGTGTAAGGCAGAAGGCATCCATTAGAAACTCCCTGGCTCTCCTTTCTTGACGGTGCACTAGCTGATGGTCAGGTTGCTCTGAGATTTATGAGATTCCCCAGGGAGGTGAATTTGAGGGGTTCCAAAAGGCTTGCTTGCTCAGAGATATCTCCCCAAATTGGCCCATTGAGGAGCTTGAGCCAATTCTCTGGGTCAAGGGACACAGCTATGGACATAGCTATGACTTCTCTGGGTCAACGGACATAGCTATCGACATCTCCCCTGAAGCCCAAGTGTGTTTCTTGGGAGCCACACAAGCACCCATTCGCAACAAGCCCTACTGACAGTAGTAACAATCCACAGTTTAAACTTAGTTAGCTCCAGCCCTGGGAAGACAGACTCCACTTTCACAGAAACCTGAATTACAAGCTGGTGCCAACCACCGTATGTGGCACAGTCGCCTTGCACTGCTTTCCGCAGGTAGTGAGGTATAGTGGCAATGTCCCCTGGCCCTGCTGGCTGCCTCGGGGAGCAGGTCACACATCCGTGAGCGGGCAGGGAGTAAAGAGCACAGGCCGCCTGGTCCCCAGAGAAGTGGTGAGCACTCTCGCATGGCAGGCCCTGGGGAGATGGAGGGGAATGGA
This sequence comes from Canis lupus dingo, assembly GCF_003254725.2. NCBI lineage: Eukaryota > Metazoa > Chordata > Mammalia > Carnivora > Canidae > Canis > Canis lupus. Next base: position 22,530,115 of record NC_064244.1, read on the forward strand.
AAGCACATTCTGCCCCAGGAAGCTCCCATGCCAGCGAGAGAGAGGGAGACTGTAAACATATCCGTGCCAGGTGTTGGTTAGAGCTGGAAACAAAGACAAAGCAGGCAGGGGAAAGAGTAGGCCTTGATGGATGGGGTGCCTGGGACAGGCCTCTTTGCTGAGAACTGAACAGCACAAGCAGGAGATCACGGCGTATCTAGAAGACTTCCAGGATGGCGAAGCACACACGAAGGGCCCCGCCAGGTTGCAGAACAAGCAGCCAGGCTGCCGCAGCTGCGAAAAGGAAAAAGGAGACAGGATCATGAGATCCAGAACAGCGTTAGCGCCTGTGGACCATGACAAGGGTTTGGTGGGGTGTGGAGTATTTTTCCTGAAAGATGTCAATCCATCGGTCATGGGACACATTTTTCTTCTGCGTGAGAGCTTTATTTTTTTTTAAGGTTTTATTTATTTATTCATGAGAGGCACAGAGAGAGAGAGGCAGAGACACAGGCAGAGGGAGAAGCAGGCTCCATGCAGAGAGCCTGATGCGGGACTCGATCCCAGGACCCTGGGATCATGCCCTGAGCCAAAGGCAGATGCCCAACCACTGAGCCACCCAGGTGCCCCCTGTGTGAGCTCTTTTTGAAAAAGCACAAAGAGGGGCACCCCAGGTGGCTGAGGGGTTTGGCGCCGCCTTCGGCCCAGGGCGTGATCCTGGAGTCCCGGGATTGAGTCCTGAGTCGGGCTTCCTGCATGGAGCCTGCTTCTCCCTCTGCCTGTGTCTCTGCCTCTCTCTCTCTGTCTCATGAACAAATAAAATCTTAAAATAAATAAATAAAAAATAAAAAGCACAAAGACTCAAGCCACGCACTGGCTTACAAATGCCATCATTTTAGCTAAATTAACTAATACTCTTAAGCTCCCTAAAAAAGTGGAATTGATACTGATTTAGCCCCAGTTCCTTGAGAAGCTGGTAAGGCCCTCAGTTCTAGCCTGAGTGGTCTCATGGAGGTGCTTAAACTCGCCCTCTTTAGGCCTCTGTTTTGCCACCTGCAAAAGGGAGACTGTGCTCTGCCTTCCACTCCAGGGAGAGCTGCAGAGGCACAGGCCAGGCCCGCCTTCCCACCCACCGTGAGCAGAGGCCTGAACCCCAGGGGTTCGCCTCCCACCCTCAGTCTGGGTCTTCTGCTCCACGCTGGCTGCATGGAGGATCATAATTCTGCTGGATGCCTTGCAACTGGTCTGCACCTCCTCAGGACCTTCCTGGAACTGGCACTTCATCCTCATCATGGCCAAAGGCGCTTCATATACTTACCGACAAAAGGAGGCAACGGAAATTTATCTAAACCACACACACACACACACAAATATAACACTAAAACGATTTAACTTTTTTTTTTCATTTGCCACACACTTTAATGCTTCTGAAGAGTACGCTTAAAAATAGAAACTGGAGCCACAAATTGTTTTCACCATTAAATTAGATCTACCTCACCAGCAGCAGCAGCAAAATGAACCCCTTTCTCACTGTGGCCTGCCTTCTCCTCTACGGGGGAAAAAAAAAATCACTATGTCTCAACCCTGGTAAATGGCAGGAGCTGAAGACATCATCTGCCAGTTTCCAGGATGCTTCAGTCCTGGCATCTTTCCTGAGGGTAAATATCAGGGACAATTACAATGGCCTTGTTTCTTTATTTGGTTTTTAAACAAAAATACCAGTCCAGGTCTTCCTTCCAAGTGTGCGGAGCCACCAGCTGGCCACCCTCTCCCTGTGTGAGCTCCACAGTACTCGAACAGGAAAGATCATAGTGGAAATTTTTAAATGGAAAAGATGAGAACACATGTCACATCATTGTTCCCTGGCAGAGCATTTGATACAGCACCCAGGCGAATGATATTTAGTAAATGGGTTCCGATGCCTTCGCCGCACTGTAATAACAATACCTAGAAAACCTGGGTTCTCTGAAGACGTTGCTTAAGTTTCCAAGTAAAAGCTACAGTAAAAATACTGGAAACATTTTAGGAGGAAAGAATGAAAAGGTCTGCAAAAGTTAATGTCACAAGTGAAAGACACAAATGTCATAAGTTAAAGACACAAAATCCAAGAATCATGTTGGAAGAGAGAAAGTAGTCAAGTCTTTCAAGTAAGAAATTGGGGCATAGTAAAAGATGCTGTAAGCAAAGTATAAAAAATAACAGGCTCAGATAGGGGTGAAGAAATAATTGCAAGCCGTAGGACCAAGAGTTAATATCCCAGGGACAACAAGGGCTTCCCACTGAGGCTGCCACACACACCTGCAGGAGGGCACTGCTCACAGATACTATGCCCAGCAGAGATGCTCCAGTCCGGCAATTCGATGTGGGCAAGGATACAATCACACAGTTCACAGGATGGCCAATGAACATATTAACTGATGCCCAACCTTACTAGTGGTCCAGGAAATGCCAAACAAAACCTCAACAGGATGCCTTCCTTCCCAACAGGTTGGGAAAAGGTCAATTTACATGGGAAAGTTCCTGCCTGGAAACTGCTATAACATTTTTGGAAACTAATCTGGCTGTTCCTGTTAACTTTCATCTTAGGAAATCTAACCTATAGAAGTAAACACACGATAGAATGATGGATGTATGAAAATGCTTATTGCAGAGCTCTAAGAAATGGAATATAATGAAAACACTATGAATGGCCAGGAATGGTGGAATAGTGACTATCATGGAATACTATATGGCTAATGAAAAGAGTTAGAGTTACATGTATTTTAAAGGGATGTAACATCCCAATTAATCTAGAGGGATGCAAATACCCCAAATGACAAAACTAAGCTAAGCTATAGCCATTCAGTGGAATACTTTAGCAGTTAAATTAAATGATGAGATCTATCATTAATCAACAGGGATAAGTCTCCAAAACATAATAGGTGAGCAAAAGCGGGTTACTAAGAGATACCTACAGGATTGACTCCACTTAGGTCCCTCTATAAAATGCACACACATATGCACCAATAATCCTAAGGCCCTACATTGCTAGGACATATGGTACAGACATATGTGGTAGAAGCCTGAAAACACATAACAAGAATGCACAGGAGTTTCAGATACAAGTTGCCTCTGGGGAGGAAGAGAATGGGATGTGTATCCATAACTGGATCCTATAACATTTTTGAGAGAGGAATCTGAAGCAAATATGGCAAAATGTTATTCAACATTTGCTCAATCTGGGTGGTGGTTACATAGTAATCTGTTCATTTATTTTTCTGTACTTCTTGGTAAATTTGAATATTTCATGATTTTTTTTAAATTTAACCCAAGGCAGAACAGCCAGCAGTGCTTCAGGAAACTGCAGAGCTGGGGGCATGTAAGGAGAGAGGCCCCAGATCCTGGTTTCCTTAGAACAGTGCCAGTTTTTACCCGTGCCAACACACCATGGTAAATCACAGACCTGATTTTCGCTCACGAGGCGCATTTGCTGAACCTCTTTTCCTCTTTAGTACATGGGGGTAAGTGAGACCATATACTTCATGGGGCTGTTGTAAGGATTAAGTAGAAACATTATACTCACTCCGTAGTATGATCAGAAAACACTAATCAGGGATCCCTGGGTGGCACAGCGGTTTGGCGCCTGCCTTTGGCCCAGGGCGCGATCCTGGAGACCCGGGATCGAATCCCACATCGGGCTCCCGGTGCATGGAGCCTGCTTCTCCCTCTGCCTGTGTCTCTGCCTCTCTCTCTCTCTCTCTCTCTCTCTCTCTCTCTCTCTGTGTGACTATCATAAATAAATAAATTTTAAAAAAAAATTAAAAAAAAAAAGAAAACACTAATCATTTTGATGAGGAAATAGGCCCTACAACAGAGTTATTCACAAAACATTGTAAGAACTCAGAAAAAAGAACAAAACCTGCCTGGCCAAAACTGAGCACTGAACCTTTGCAAAGCAAAGGCAAATGAGTAGCCTTTTAGGAGGAGGAATTTTCTATAGTAAACTTCAACCTAGGAAAGAGAGGGCCCTGTCCAGGTTCAGATCAACAAAGGACAGTTAGCACGCAACCACAGAAGCCTGGTGGTCCTTCGAATGGCCTCTGGATGTTGCCCAACAGTGTCAGTCACTATTTAACTCCTGGCCTCGTTATCTCTTTGAACGGATTTCATCGAGGACTTCTTGGCCATTCTCATGAAAAGGACACATGGCTGACTAGGGCATAGTTAACAGTAAATGATAATGGAAGAAGAGAATAAAGTCCCTGCTTTCACCTGGCTAGGGTGCAAAACCCAAGACCCAGGAAACACTGAACAAATAGAAATAAGTCACTATGGAATCAGGAGCTAAAGTTGGCAGTATGGACAAGAAGTTGGAGAATAGAGAACACAGTGAGGGCTGGTGTCACCACATAGACCCAGGAGGGATAAGGCCCGACCTGGGGGAACCAGGAACAGAAGGAGGATCCATGGGGAAAATGAGCAGAAGCTGCAGCTGAGACTGTTCCTCACTTCACATGTCTCAATGTGTCTGAACGTCTTTTCTAGGAACAGAATCGTGGCAGTACTGGGGCAGCACTTTGCCCGGTGGCTGGCCATTCTGCAAGCCCATTTCCCTCTCATCAGAGGCACAGAGCTAGATGCTGAGTATCAGTCTTTCAGGGATATGTGGCCCGCCATGTCACTGAGCTCTGGCCAATGGAACATAAGCCAATGATATGGGCCCTTGCAGGTTGGCCCAGAAACACCTCCCAGGCATGACTCTCCATTCTTGCTCACCATGTGTCCACTCAATGAAAAAATTCAGGTCCTAGAGGAGGGTATAGCCACAGGTGCAGGAAGCCTGAGTCTCAGTCCCCATGTGGGAGGCCTACTGGCAACAAAGGACAACTTTCTTTTTCTCCGATGAGAGAAAAATAAAGGCCTATCATGTGAAGCCACTACATTCAGAGGTCTATTTGTTACCATCGCTAACCTCACTCTCCTATGCCAATCTGCCAAGTTACATTTCCGAACTGCTCTTTCAGCTAGAGGTGGCCGATGAGATTGAGGCCAAAGTCACCATGTGAGGCTTATGTAGGAACTCTTTCAAAGGAGAACTGATTTGTCCCTTGCTTTTTCTTTTCTTCTAGAACAAGGACATGATGGCTGAGTCTCCGGTGGTCAGGCTGTGACCATGAGGATAGAAGTTCCTCACTTGTGGTTATGGAATAGAAAAACAGAAAGAACCCAGGTTCCTTGTGTCTTCCAAGAACCACGTTAGCCCTGGATCCCTGAATTTTTAAATTCTGTTACCTGAGATAAAAAATGCATAACCTGTTCATGCCATATTAATATGAACTCCATTTACTATCAGCCAAACTCACCTCCTTACTAGTAAAATAGCCATAAAAACTACCCAGTTAGAGTGGAGGTTCTGTGTCACACCAAAGAGTTAGCGGCAGGAAGGATCGATAGTGGTGATAATATAGAGCCATTAAAATAATGACAACGCAGACTGAAGAAGCATGGAAAACCATATCCAGAAAGCACAGTACAAAAAAGTACATGGTGGTCACAGAGTAAGCACAATTGGTGGTTTATGGCATGAAAATGAGGCTTTAAAAAGATAAACTCATGACTGTCAGTCAGTCCATGAAGGAGTATGGCATGCCATTATGGAATGATGACCGGGAGATGGCACATGGAGCAGTGCATGAGACACTTCCTTCCATTCAAATTATCTCACAACCAGACAAACAATGCAAGAGGGAGATGGTTCAGAACAGTGACGCATTCTCAAAGACCAGTCATGAAAATGAGAAGAGTTAAACATGACTCTTTGGGCCAAGTGATCAATCTTCAGCTGTAGAATGAATGAATGAATGGAGACAACACATATTTTTTTTCAAAGCCTAAAAAAAAACAAAGAAGAAAAAGGGCAAGGTGTCCTGTCAAATTAAAAAAGGAAACCCAATTACGAATGGAAAACATGAAGATTTTTTCCCATTCTAGGGATGATTTAATTGCTCAATAACCTTCCCAGGGAGAGTGTGGTCAAGTAAGTGGTCAGCTAGCCCGGCCAAAGGTCTCCACTGGGTAGTGTTTGGAATATCCCTTACTGGGAAGAGCTGGATTAGGTCTCTTTTAGAATTGAACTGAGAGAGTTCTCAGATTCCTAGATTATAAATCTTTGTAACTAGAGACAGAAAATCTTCGCCTTTATTAGTAATTCCCCGGCCTCTGTAACAATACCCAGATTCATCATTTAATAGTTATTTGCTGCATCAAACACCCCATGAGGAAAACAGCAAAAAGTCATTTTTCAGTTTGTGACAGACCCAGATAGAACATTATGAGAAAATTATTGCTAGGAAACAAAGAAAGGGAATGTAATGTCAGGTGACAGCAATTTTGAGTTTTGTTTCTTATTTATAATTACTCTGCATTCTCTAATTTATCACTTCAGCATGGAAGATGAATCTTGAACGAGTGCCCCCCACCATGCTATTCTGTGCCAGACGTGTTTTGTTTTGTTTTTTTTCAATTCTGACGATTCCCGGTAGCTCCCGCCACCACCCCACTCCATGGCAGTGTACAATGACAGACACTGTAGTCATTATGTTTATCATTAGTAACTTGGTTCCAAATAATTGGACTTTGCCCGCAGACAATATGTTTAAGCAAATGTGATGCATACAGATTAGGAAGGGCCAGGGCACGAGAAATCTTCTGATGTTGGTAATTTCCATGCGTCCCTGGCAACCATTATCTCATTTCAGCACAAGGCAGAAGGGAGAATGAAGGCACCCTGGGCAGGTTTCTGGGTAGAGCCTTGCTTTGTGCCTGACTGGGTCCCTAAGTATACTACATACTTCTGGAAACCGAAACACAAACAAGTACCAGCAGTTCATCATCGAAACGTGATGGTCTCACCAGTAATGTCCAAAAAGCAAGAATGCTGACGTTGAATGTAAACTTCATGTAGTTTCCACCCATTTTACTTGCCACAGGGGAAGCCTCACATTTAGAGTCCTTGAAAGCCTGTGCTCTAATTGGCTTATCCTGGACAATTAGACATCGGATCACATTGGCCTCCAGACTAACGATGCAAGAGAAGGAAGGAAGCTTGGAATGGCAACATGGAAAGATGGAAAGGATCTCCGAAAGTAATACCCAAAACAGTCCTTGGCAAAATGCACATGATACCAACTGCCTACCCCATACAAAATAGGGAGATCATTCCTTTCTTTGGAATTACAATCAGTATTATATGCTTATGTATACTGAGGTATTACCAAGCTTGACAAATCATGACCAGATAGTTGATTAGCTATCTTTTTCACAAGTATGTAAGAAAAAATTCATATTTAAGTCATTCGTATTTCCAAAGCCCTACCTCCATGAAGCACAAGACAATGGATTTTCCTTCATCTCAGTGTTAATAGAGGGGAAAACATATCTATTCTCACTCATATTTAATCATACTCATCCTGAAAGGTTCATGAGTACTCAGCCCTAGAGAAAAAAAAATCTATAAAATATATATTGGTTTAAGGGCTTTCTTCATGACTTTGCACACCAGTCATATTTTAAAACTGCACTTGCTAAAAGGATGTCCTTTCTCACTCAGCAACAATGAGCAATATATCTAAGTGACCTCTGTCCACACATTAAGGAATACCTAGCTCTGTGTGGTTCATCTCTGACAAACCTGGAAAACAGACTGGCAGATCCATTAAAATAAATACTTATGAACACTGGCCCTCTGGAACATTTTATATCATCTAAATCAAACAAACTAAGGCAAATAGAAATTATGCAATCAAGAAACAAAGGTACATAGCTAAGGTGACCCTCTGTCTCAATTTGCCCAGGACAGTCCCAGTATAATTACTACTAGTACTCACCCTCCCCCCCACCCAGAAAAAGTACCCTAACTGGAACCAAACATTACATGGTAATTACATGGATGATGAGTATATGGCAAATACTCATAGGTAGAAAGTACTCAGGAAAGAAGTGTGAATGACTCTTGACCCAAGTATGTTACTGTGCTTGAGTAAGTTACCTACAAGTTACTACCTATCATCTCCAAGCATCCATTTTCTCCTATGAAAGGCATGGATTATAACAGCTATTTTGAAGGTTATTTTAAACATCAGAGCTGTGTCCTGCAGAGTGCCTGGAACATTTGTGTTCTATAAATGCAGCTACGAAGATGGTAATGAAGATGAGAATTTCATCACTTTAGCTCTTCTAGAACTGTCTCCTTATCTATAACTAATGGTCACATATCACTTTACCTTTTACAAGGTGCTTTCCGATACATCATGGTATGTGATTTATAAAATTTGGGGTAAACTAAAAAAAAAAAAAAATTGGGGGTAAACTTAGACCCTGTGTGTCACTTCCAACTCTAATCGCCTATGATACTATTATTCCAAAATACACTGGCTAGAAATGTACTGTACTGTCCAGAGGGGCAGCAATAGTCATTGAAAAGACCTCTCGTCTGCACTAGAGAATCCTGCTGACATCTCTCCAGCTAGTCACCTGACTTTTTTCAAATTTCCTACACGTAGAATGAATATACTTGCTCCCTGAGAATGATACATGTCATGGGCTAACAAATACACTTCGTTCTAAAGATTATTTGTACATTTATTTCTATAGTAATTCTCTGGCTAGCATGTACTAATATGTGCTAGTTATATGTTAGATATTATTATCACTGCCATTATTATTATTATATAATTTTTGTTATATGTATGGACTCTGGAACCAGACTGCCTAGGTAGCTCCTCCACTGACTAGCTATGCGACCTTAGACAAGTTTCTTAATTTCTCTCATGAGGTATCATCATCTGTAAAATGGGAATAATACTATCTATCTAACTAATAGGATTGCTGCGAGGATCTCATGAGTTAATATACATATAGTGCTTAGAACAGTGCCTAGAACTTAAAGCATTTGAAAATTGTTGTTTTATTGTCACTGTTAATAGCATTATCAAAATCTCCAAAATATATTATTAAGTAAAAGAAAAAGAAGCAAGCACTAAACAATATGTTAAATGGTATACCAAATACTGTGCCACTGTTTATTTTTTAAAAGGAGGATGTAACACTTACAGGACTGGTCCACCTGGAGCAAGCCCCATAAAAGCCTACATCTCCCACTGATTACAAGTGAATTGTCTATACAGAATACAAATATCAACTTCCTGATGACTCCGAAAAGTAAATAATACCAGACAGATTGAGAGAGAAGTTGAAACTTGAAGAAATGTACATTGGTAAATTTCCTGTATTAAATTTCCCTCTTTTAATTCTTAGCTTTGATCCAAAAATGGGTCAAATCAAGGAACTGTACAGGAGGAAGAACATGGGAACTCCAAGAAAAATCTCCCCTTTCTGCCCAGAGAACTGGGAAAAGGAGCCCTTGAAAGCCAAAGAGTGTGATGAGATATCTCTGGCATTTTTTCCTCTTCTCTCTGCCCTGATCTGAGGCCAGTCCTGGCCAACATGAGCAGCTAGGACCCCAGGAAACAACCCATGCCTCTGGCCAAAGGACTGGAAAGGAGGAATCCTGTGTGGTCTGAAGAGTGGAAGATGCTGGTTATTTTTGTTCTCTTTCTTCTCTCACTGCTTTGCCCTCTGGACATCAGCACAAAGCTACACAAAAGTGTTTGTGGTGTGAGGATAAAACTCTGAGACATATCCACCTGTCTGATAAGAACTGGGAAAAGGGGCCCCTGAGAGAGAGTGTGAAGAAAATCCCAGAGAGGGGAGAGTCAGAGAAAGAAATCTTGAAAAACTGTATATGAATCAAAACAAGTTCCAGACTATTAATGAGCTGTGCACGTGTGAAACACACCCAAAGAAGCAATGGCCTCAAGAAGTAAATTATGATATAAAGAACTGCATAAATCCCAAACTAATCCAGAACAGCACATGCAAACCACATAGCAAACTAAATGGACATTGTTGCCACGACCCATGAAAGGTAAGACAGACTTGTCATCTGAGCCTAATCTCGTTGGCTCTGTTAAAACAAAACAAAACAAAACAAAACAAAAAAGAAGATGAAGATGAAGATGAAGAAAACGAAAGAAAGAAACAAAACCATTCTCTAGCAGATTTTAATTAGGACCCAGAGTCTCACAACACAATATTCAAAATATCCAGGATACAATCTAAAACTTTTCAACATGCCAAAAAAAGGAAAAATACAATCAAGGGATGCCAACCCCAAGATGATCCAGTTGGAGTTATCAGACAAAAACTTTAAAGCACTTAGTATACTTATGCTCTAGGAGTAAGTGTGAATACTGTTGAAACTAATGGAAAGATAGAAGCCTTCAGGGGAAAATTAAAAATATTGAAAAGAACGGAATGGAAATTTTAGGCTTGAAAAGTACAATAATTGAATTCTTTTGAAAATTCACTAGATGCATGAAATAACAGATGCAAGAAAGGGTCAACAAATTTGAAAACAGAACAATCAAAATTATTGAATTAAGGATGGGGAAAAACAAATTGAGAAAAAAAAATTATCAGAGCCTTAGGGATTTGTGGAGCAATATCAAAAGATCTAATATTGATGTCACTGCTATCCCAAAATGAGAAAAGAAAGTGATTAGTGCAGAAAAGGATGTTTGAAGAAAGAATAATATTATTCTTTATTAAATATGGTAAAGGACATAAATTTACAGATTCAGAAAGTCTGTCAAACTGTAAACAAAATAAATTCAAATAAAAGAATACATTCAATAATCAAATTGCTAAAAACCCAAAAATAAAAAATCTTGAAAGCAATCAAAGAAAATCATCATATAGAGAGAAAACAGTAATCTCATCAGAAATAACAAAAGGTAGAAGACAATGGAAAAAATCTTTAAAGATTTTAAAATTCTATATCCAGTGAAAGTCAATAGCCAATAAAATACCATTTAGGAATAAAAGTAAAATAAAGACATTCTCAGTGAAGTTAAAAAAAGAGAAAAATCATCACCCAAAGACGTGGACTAAAATAAGTGCTACAGTAAGCTCTTCAAACTGAAGGAAAATAATACTAAAATAACTTCAAACTTTAAGAATAAAGGAAAAGCTAAAGAAATGGTAAAGATCTCTGTAACTATGATAGATTGTCTCTGCTTAAGTTCTTTATAATTAGGATGACTGCTGAAAGCAAAAATTGAGTTTTTAATGTATGTAGACAACTGTACTATAACAAAGATACAGTAAAGAAATCTATTTGTTTGTAAAGCTTTTAAATTTTATTCAATTAATAAAATACCACCTCAAAATAGATTATGAAAAAGTAGACATGTATATTGTAATCCCCAGAGCAAACACACACACACACACACTATATATATATATATATATATATATATATATATATATATATATCTCCAAAAGTCCAAGTGAGAGATTTTAATGGACTCTTCAAAATATCAAATAATCCCCCAAAAGGGAAGAAGTGGTAATGAGAGGTACCAAAAGAAGAAAAGACAGAGAGCAAATCATAAAATGGTAGACCTATATACAACTATATGAATACTTACATTAAATGTAAATGATCCAAGCAAACCAATTAAAAGAGATGGTAAGATTGTATAAAAAAACAGAACCTAAGTATAGGCTGTCTACAAGAAACATCTAAAAATATAAAGATATAGATGGAGTAAAATTAAAGGGATCGAGAAAGATATACTATGGAAACACCAAAAGACAGTTGTTTATTAATATTAGACAAAATAAACTCCAGAACAAGGACAATAAGGAACAAATAGGATTGTTACATTAGGGTAAAAGAATAAACTTACCAAGAATAAATAACAATATTAAATGTGTATGTATCTAAAAATAGGGCTTCAAAATATATGAAGCAAATATTTATAAAACTAAAAGGAAAAATAGAACAAAATCAATGTTATACCAGGATAGGTACATCAACAATCCTCTCTAAGTAATCAACAGAACAAGTAGACAAAAAAATCAGCAAGGATCTAGAAGTCCTAAATAATACTATCAAATAATTTGACCTGACATTTATAGAACACTGTACCCACCACCAACAGAACACACAGTCTTTTCAAGTGCACATGGTGAAACACAGCTGAGCTTGGGCCTCATGAGTGACCAAGAAAAGCATGAACTAGTGACCTCAAGTGCATATGGACTATTCACCAAAATAGACTACATTGTGAATCATGAAACAAACCTTAAAGTTTTTAAAGAACTGAAATCATACAAAGTATATTAACTAACTATAATGGAATTCAATCAGAAACCAATATCAGATTATCTAGAAAATCTCCCAAACATTTGGAAAGTAAACAACACGCTTCTAAATAACCCAGGAGGCAAAAGAGACAAATTAGAAAATGTCCTAAATTGATTGAAACAAAACTGCAACAAATCAAAAATTTGTGACAAATTAGTAATATGTAGTATTAAACACTTGTAATAGAAAAAAGAAAGATCTCAGGGCACCTGAATAGCTCAGTCGGTTAGGTGTCTGACTCTTGGTTTCTGCTCAGGTCACAGTCTCAGGGTCGTGGGATCAAGCCCTGCATCTGACTCTGTGCTCCCTCTTCCCCTGTCCCTCCCCCGATCACATGCTCTCTCTCTAAAGCAAATAAATAAATCTTTTTAAATTTTTTAAAAAAGAAATAAGAAAGATTTCAAGTCAATAATCAAAGATTTCACTTCAAGAAACTAGAAATAGAAGAGCAAATTAAACCCAAATTTGGCATAAGGAAGGAACATAAAAGGATAAGAGCAAGAATTGATGAAATTGAAAACAGAAAAACAAAAGAGAAAAGTCAATAGAACCAGCTTTGGCTGGTTCTTTAAAAAGATCTATAGAATTGATAAACCTCTAGCCAGGCTGGCCAAAGGGAAAAAAGAGAGAATACAAATTATTAATATCAAGAATGAATGAGGAAATAACACTACAGACCCTATAGACATTGAAAGGCTATAAAAATATTATAAACAACTCAGCTTGTGTATTTGACAACTCAGAGTAGGTGTGAGCAAACATTTTTGTAAATGGACAGTCAGTAAATATTTAAAGCTTGTTGGCCATATGGTCTCTGTCACAATTACTTTACTCTGCTATTATAGTGCAAAGTAGCCATAGACATTAGGTAAATAAATAGGCTATGCTCTAATAGAACTTTATTTATAGGAATAAATGGCCGGCCTGTGGGCCCTATCTTATTGATGACTGGCTTAGATGGAATCGACCAATTCCTTTAAACAAAAACTATCACTCAAGGAAAAACAGATAACCTGAACATAGTCCCATATCTATTAAGAAAATTGGTGGTGGTACATTATGCTTAGTATATATTGCTAGACTCAATTTGCTAATAGTTTGTTAAGGATTTTTGTGTCTATGTTCATGAAATTTATTTTTACCATTTTATATTCTCACCAACACTGTATAACTGGCTTTGATACCAGAGAAATCCTTGACTCATAAAATGAGTTGGAAAATGTTTCCTTCCCTTCATTTTTCTGGAAAGGATTGTTTAGGATTGGTATTATTTCTTCCTTAGATATTTGGTAGAATTCATCAGTGAAACTGTCTGGACCTTGAGTTCTTTTTTTCGGAAGGATTTTAACTTTGACTATAAAACACTGAAAAAAGAAATCAAGAAAATCACACTTAAGGAAAGAAGCCTGGATGTTTTTCCCCTCAGGTCAGAAACAAGTCAAGGATGTCAGATCTCACCACTCCTATCTCTCATTATACATCATACTGAACACTCAAGCAAGTGCAATAAGGCAACACAAAGAAATCAAAGGGGCACAGATTGAAAAAGTAGAAGTAATCTACCTCCATTTGTAGATGACATAATTGTTTAGGTAGAAAATCCCAAAGAATCTATTACCAAAAAAGCATCTAGAACTACTAAATGAATTTAGCAAGATCTAAAGGATTCAAGATCAATATTTAAAAACCAACTATACTTCTAAATCTTAACAATGAAAAATTGACAATAAAGATTTTAAAAATAATGCCATTTACAATAGCTGCCCCCAAAAATGAAACACTTGGCTACAAGGACAACAAAATATGTACAGGATCTATGTACCAAAAAATATAAAACACTGAAGAAAGAAATCAGGAAAATCTAAATAGAAAGGCAGATCATTCATGGATTGGAAGATTAACATTGTTCAGATATTAGTTTTTCCCAAATTGATATACAGATTCAATGCAATCCCAATCCAAATACCAGTTTTGTGTTTTTGTGGAAATTGACAAAATAATTCTAAAATCTTTACAGAAAGGCAAAAGAAATACAATAGCTGGGATCCCTGGGTGGCGCAGTGGTTTAGCGCCTGCCTTTGGCCCAGGGCGCGATCCTGGAGACCCGGGATCGAATCCCACGTCAGGCTCCCGGTGCATGGAGCCTGCTTCTCCCTCTGCCTGTGTCTCTGCCTCTCTCTCTCTCTCTCTGTGACTATCATAAATAAATAAAAATTTAAAAAAAAAAAGAAATACAATAGCTATAAACATTCTGAACAATAAGCAAAATATTGGAGGACTCACACCAACTGATTTCAAGATTTAGTATGAAACCACAATAATCAAAACAGTGTGGTACTGGCAGAGGTAGTAACACATAAGTCAGTGAGACACAGAGTACTTAGTCTATCAATAGACCCACACGAATACGGTCAAATTTTGACAAAGATGCATGGCAGAAAGAATAGTCTTTTGAACAAATATTAACAGGACAATCCTTATGTAGAAAGAAGAATGGCAACACACAACTCCTACCTTAAACAAAAATTAATCCAAAATGGATCGTCCACGTTGAAGTAAACTACAAAACTATTAAATTGTTGGTTTAATCCAAGAGTTCCTAACTATGACATCAGAAGTACAATCCCAGAAAAGAAAAAAACTGGAATATTGGACTTTATCAGAATTAAAAATTTGTGCTCTCAAGAGGGTGAAAAGAAAACCCAGAGACCAAGAGAAAATACTGGAAAATAAAACCGACAAAGAAATTGTATCCAAAATGTATAAAGAACTCTTAAAAGCTTGATAAGAAAAACAATCCAATTTTTGAAAAACCAGATTTAAACACTACAGATTGTAAACGAGCACATGAAAATGATGCTCAAAATCATGAGTTATTAGGGAACTATAGACTACAGTGAGATATCTCTATGTAACTATTAATATGGCTAATTTTCTTAAAAACCTGACAATACCAAGAGACACTGAGAACACAGAGCACTTTAGGACCATCATCTGCTGCGAAGGGAACTGTAAAATGGTACAGACACTTTGGAGAAGACCTTAGCAGTTTCTGACAAAGTTGAACATATACTTACCTTATCACCCAGTAATCCACTCTCAAGTACTTACAAGATAAATGAAAATCTATTGACACAAAAACCTATATGCAAATGCTTATAACAGCTATATTCATAATTGCAGAAACGGGAAACAATCCAAAAGTCCTTCCACTGGAGGATGGTGCAAATGGTCTGTTGGACATCTGTACAACAGCCTGATACTCAGAAATAAAAAGTAGCAAATTACTGATACGTGCAACAATGTGGATGATTCTCAAATGAATTGTGCTGACAGAAGCCCGATGCAGAAGGTTACACACTGTAGGCTCCCATTTATATTACATTCTGGCAAAGAAAAATTAGAGAAATAGAGAACTAGGTTGCCAAGGATTAGGGCCAGAGGGGGTACATCCGACTACAAAGGGGCAACATGAGGGAGTCTGGGGGAGTGATGGAAATGTTCTGTATCTTGATTGTGATGCTAATGATCTGATTCTCTGCATGTGTCAGAACTTATGGCACGCTACACCAAAACAGCAATTTTTACAGTATAAAAATTAAAAAGCATTTTTTAAAAGGGTATATAAATATACACCGATAAATACACGGCACTGGCTGTGTCCCAGGCCCTGTCTTAAGCACCTCCTATTGGGTGGGGAAAATAAATAATGAAACTTCGTCCCTCGAGTGGCAGCCCTGCTTTGACCAAAGCCCAGCTTGGACCAGTATTCTTTGTTAATTCCACGCTAGGGAGCCAACTGAACAAAATTATTATTAAAACCTAATTACAAACAGTACAGACCTGGAAGGAAGGCAGGCCTGTGACTTGAAATCCTGCCTGCCCCTCATGCTTCCTATATGACTTGAGATAAGTCGGTTCATTTTGCTTAACTGCAAAAAGGAAACAGCACCCTGACCTTACTGTGTCAGTGTGGGAATTAAATGAGATAGTGGAAGCCTGCAGTGCAGCACCTAGCGTACGGCAGACTAGAGTCGAAGGGAGGTTATTCTTTTTCTCGTAAGTTTTTGTTTACTGATGCAAACGCTGCAGCGGTGGTCCAAGGTGGACCTAAATTATTGCAAAATTTGCCTAACCATGAATAAGGTGCTGAATATAAACAACATATGTGAGGGAGGGGGTTACCCCGTGCTAATAACCCACAATGTGTCATATCCTCCTCGTGTCTCCTAATGGGACCAATCTGATCAAACAACTAATGAGTATGAGCATTAATGAAATCTTAATATCTCTGTACCACTCTCCAGCTAAAAAGCACACTGGGATCCATTAATGTCCTTACCCCACTGCAGCAAGCCAGGGAAGCTCTGTTCTTTCCAGCACAGCACAGTGACAAACGCCTACATGGGGAAGGTGTAATTTATAACGCTATTAGAATCAAGCTCTGCCCAGCTCTGCAGTCGGGTACACTAAGAGGGGAACAAATGTTTGATTTAAACACAGAGACAAACGTGGAGATACGACCCCATCCATCACTTAGGCTTTCACTACTTTGAGACTTCACTTTAAATAGAGAATAAGGCATAATCAGCTCACCAAATATCGATTAGGCACTTTCTATGAAGAAGTCCCAGGCCCTGCCTTCAAGAAGCTCACATATCCCTAACAGGCCTTCCTTAGTGGGCCTGCTACGCATTATGATGACTTCGATTAGCTAGCGGGTTAGTGCTGAAATCCAGAAAGCCCACGTATTTATAATAATGCTGCTTCCTTCTGCGGAGGCTCACATGATTTATGTATGTCCCACCCCAAGAACTCAAAAGCCTGACATAATGACTTCCCTGAGGCTGCCCGAGTCCAATTATTCCACTGGCTGTCCTAACACCTCTTGTAGAGTGTTCAGAAAGGCCAGGAAAAAAGACCCTTGGAGAGGTTAAAAAAAAAAAAAAAAAAAAAGTAAAGGCCAGTCAATGAAGCCAGCAAAAGCCCCAGCTAGACAGCTGCAGCCAGAAACACTCAGCTGGGGAACAGATGATCATGAGTCCCCATCAGAATTTCCTCATTGGCGCTGGACTGGGCAGTAAATCCAAACCTTTGCTATTCGTGATGGGTTAACACAATCCTGACTGCATGCTCTGAGGTCAGGGTTGTCGATCCCGTTCAGAAGAAGAAAAGAGCCGAAGCAGTTAAACCAAGTGTGTTCGCCTTGGTCCTTCTATTATGGGAATTGTCAACATCAGCCACATACGGTTTGCTTGTTTTTCCCTTGCGCTCTTTGAGCACAATGAAGTCACCTGAACCACGAAAATCTTTCCTTCGGAAATAAGCAAAGGCCCATAGGAGCTTTAGCGAGCTTTCATAAACACAACCTTTCTCCTGGGTTTAACAAAACACAGCGAGAGTCAGTCCACCGCATCACACCCACTTCCAGACTCCAAGACATCGACTAAGGGACTACTGGAAGTGACGAAAACAATACCCCAGTGGCAACCAAGGGGTCTAAATCCTGAAAGCCAAAATGAAGGCGTATCTATGAAAATAAAGGCATGCTCTATTTCATCAGAGCCCCAGATCTCCCTATGGGCAGGTGCCAAGACAGTGGGCTTTTGGCGGAGCAGGTGGTCTGCAAACAGAGGCAGGTTAAGGCATTGCCTTCTTGAGCCTGGACCGACCCCAACTGAACCACAGAGGTATCTGGCTCCATCCATCCCTGGTCCTCTTTTAGAGAGAGTGTTATGAACATTTTGATGAGGGGACACATATTGATACTTCTCTGCACTCAAGCCACATGCTAAGGCTTTAGACAAGGTTACAGGGCATTGAGCTTTTCATTACACTGAAATATGCCAGGGAATAATGAAGGCTTCCTTTAGCAAAGTGCTTTGCTAGATTCCTCCATGGGTGTGCTTTCCCACACCTGAACGATTTCATCAGCTTCTTTCTAACATCCCAGAGTAGGGATCATTATCCCCATCTCACAGATGAGGAAACTGAGACAAACACATATATGGGGAGTGAACTCGTGCAGCTTGTTAACAGCACAGGCTCTAGAATCTCCAGGGCCGTAGGTTGCACGTGCTGCCCCGACTGCTCAGAGATGCTGCTGAGCCTGGTGAGAAACTATGGACAGTCCATTCTTATGATCTGTGTGGTAGGATCAAGTCTTTGTTGTCCATCCTTCTGTAGGGCCCTGGGGTTCTGGATCCTGTCGCACATTCACATCAGCCAAAAAGTTGCTTTTTAAAAATACCAATGCCTAGGCACCACCCAGAGATCCTGATCCAACTGGACTGGGACAGGGCCCAGGTAGGTGTATTTTCTTTTTCTTAAAGTTCCTCCCAGAGCGTCTATTTTTCATCTACAGATGGAAACCACTAGTCTTGAGGTCCTAC
Organism: Canis lupus dingo; assembly: GCF_003254725.2. Taxonomy (NCBI): domain Eukaryota; kingdom Metazoa; phylum Chordata; class Mammalia; order Carnivora; family Canidae; genus Canis; species Canis lupus. The sequence goes on from NC_064244.1 coordinate 22,548,736, forward strand.
TAGGTAATAAATATCTGAGCTGCCTCCAGCATTGCAGCGATGATCCCTAAAACCCAACGGAACCAAGGTTCAATTCCAAAACTGAGAATCTCTACGGCATTGAAGTCGGGAGACAGGGCCGGTACCTGTGAAGAAAACCGTGAGCCCCTTTGTGACAGAGCAGACCACCGACTGCACGCTAAAATCACACACACTAGAAGTGCCGGAAAAAATGAAAAGTGAAGGTCAAACCATCCTGCTTGGGGAGCAGAAGCCAGCTCTTTTGCAAAGCCTAGCTGCCAGGGCCCTTCTCTCCTTCGCACCCCATTTCTTAGCAGAGCGCAGGGACCGCCTTCGAGAATGAGAAATCAATGATGTACACGCTGCTGAATTAAGGCTTCTCGCCGCTCCTCGGGGCCGCCGCTCTGCATTCATTTGCATTCATTTCCACTGTCTTCCCTGCAGAATGGATGCATAGAAATCCAGAAAATGCCACACTTGTACATTTGTGTCCTCGCCGCATCCTGCAGAAGGCACTCCTCAGATTCATTCAGGGGAGGCCAGAATGAAATTTCGTGTCATTTGGTGACTCTGGGCAAGGGCTGAATTACTGTGTGGCCCGGGAGGCTGACTGGGAGCTGGCATGAGGACCAGGACCACACTGCCCTCAGCAAAATGGTACAATTCTGATGCACTCGTGTGTGTGGCCACCTTAGAATATCCCATTCTCAGACATGCTTGTCAATGAAGGAACATTTTGGGGTGGAAAAAAAGGAAATGATTACATGAGATCTTAAGACAGTTTGGGAAAAGGTTTCAAAAAGCCAACACAGGTCTCCAACCCACCTAGAACTGAGTAGCACAGCTCTTTGAGCAAAGCCCCCCCCCCACCCCCCCACCCCCCCCCCCAGCACACCGATGCTGAGGACTAGTGTCTGAATTTACATTCGGGTTTTTATTTTTATTTTTTTAGAGGTTGTGTTTATTTGACAGAGAGAGAGCAAGTAAGTATAATAAGCAGGGGAAATGGCAGAGAGAGAAGCAGAAGCAGGCTCCCCACTGAACAGGGAGCCCAATAGCAGAGCTTGATCCCAGGACCCTGAGATAATGACCTGAGCTGAAGGCAGACGCTTAACCCACTGAGCCACGCAGGCGCCCCTACATTCAGGTTTTTACTTGCCCACAACCTGGTATCCATTTGAAAATCTAAGAGCTACAATAATGAAAGCAGGCAACAACACAGAATGTTATTATCTGCAATCCCAGCCCATAAAATGGAAATACTCATCCAGCCGGGGAGCCTAGAAATTGGCTGCGTCACCCAGGCCGTGACGGAATTCACCTGCTGCCACCTGGCTACTTCTGCACCATAGTCATTGCCAACGCTCCACGCGAACACAGGAAAAACTACTGTGTGTTGAGCACAATGGCAGGCCCTTTGCTAGAGCTGTTTCCAAACAAGGATCACTGAGACTTCACCTTCTAAAACCTCAACTTTCTCAAAGACCCATCCCCCCACCCACGTCGAAATGTGCACATTCACATCCAAGGGAAGCTGAGGATTCGTGCTCACGCATGTGATGAGAACTCACACTGGTTTGGTCAAATACTGGTCTCTACTCAGTTTTCCTCCTGGAACAGGATTCCAGGGCAGGAAACGGCTGTGGTGTGCCCAAGCTCAGGGTCGCCAGGGCACACCCACGAAAGGCAAGTGATGCCTCTGGCCTGCGGCCCTTCCCACAAGCAGCTGCTAAAAGGAAAGACATGCAATTATCCAAATGATGGCTCTCTCCAGCCACTGAATTTTGGCACGTGCCGCTTCCTCTTCTGAGATGCCTTCCTGCATCTCAGAAAATTTAATAAGATGTGATGGTCACAGCAGCCTGTGTGTCCCCACATCCCTCTCTCGCAGATGACTTCATACATCCTCAGAACTTGCCAGCCCCATCATCCAGGTCAGGGAGGTAATTTTCCAGAGGTCTTGATTTGCCTATATAAACCCATTTTCGGGATGCCTGGGTGGCTCAGCGGTTGGACACCTACCTGCCTTCAGCCCAGGGCATTATCCTGGAGTCCCGGGATCGAGTCCCATATCAGGCTCCCTGCATAGAGCCTGCTTTTCTCTCTGCCTGTGTCTCTGCCTCTGTGTGTGTGTGTGTCTCATGGATAAATAAATAAAATTAAAAAAAAATTTTCCTTTACAATCTTAAAGAGAATCTAAGGACAGAGGACACTCCTTTTTTATTGCTTTGGCTTAAATGCAAAAACTAACTCCAGAGGGTTCTCCAAGCTTTATTAAAGTTCTATCAACTCAAGATGGACCTCAAGATGAGACGTTAGTAGGGAAGGTAGAAGAGAAGGGGACTGATGTATTTGTTTTTTCTTTTCACTGTGATAAAATACATAGAACATAAAAGTTATCATCATATTCATTTTTAAGTGTACAGGTCGGTGGCATTGGGTCCACCCACAGTGCTATGCAACCGTCACTACCATCCATCTCTAGGATTTTCTCATCCTCCCAAACTGCAACTCTGTCCGCATTACACACTAATGGGGACACTCTGTCCCTATTTCCCTCCTCTCTGCATCCCTGGCACCCACCAGTCTGCTTCCTGTCTCTGAGAATTTGACGGCTCCAGACACCTCATATAAGCGGAATCACACAGTATTTGTCCTTCCGTGTCTGGCTGATTTCTTTCATTCAGCATTATGTCCTCAAAGTTCATCCATGCCCTACCATGGATCAGAATTCCCTTCCTTTTTAAGACTGAGTAATATCCCACTGTATGGATTACCACCTTTTTGCTCATCCATTCATCTGTCGGGGGACATCTGGGTTGTTTCCACCTTTTGGCTATCGCAAATAATGATGTGTTTGCTTTTTGGAAGGATTAGTCTGAGTTATCAAAGAAATCTAGAGGGAAATAGCCAGCACAGAGCAGGAAATGAGGATTTCTCACTGACAGCAGGCAGCAAACCAGAAACTGGAGTCTCGGAATCATCATCCGAGGGCTGTTTCTCAAAGTGTCTTGGGATGCACATTAAATGTGCAAATGGCTCAATTCTACCCCAGGCCTCCTGGATCAGATGAGCTAGACACAGGACCCAGGACTCTGCATTTTGTAAGCTGTCTAGGAGATACTGAGGTCTGAGAACAATTTGGCCTAGACATGATGGCTGAGCCCTAGGGGAAGAAGAGGTGAAGAGCCAGACTGTATAAAGAGGGACGGTGCAAGGACACCTGGGTGGTTTTAATGGTTGAACATCTGCCTTTGGCTAGGGTGTGATCCAGGGGTCCTGGAATCAAGTCCAGCATCGGGCTCCCCACAGGGAGCCTGCTTTTCCCTCTGTCTATGTCTCTGCCTCTCTCTCTGTGTGTCTCTCATGAATAAATAAATAAAATTAAAAAAAAAAAAGAGGGGTGGTGCACTTCTAGAACACAATCTTGAGAAGCATCTATATTCACAGGAAGGAAGGATCAAAATGAGCCATGACTGGAGACAGGAAAGATGAATTAGTCATGTGGCAATGCAGTAGGGAATCAATCAATAAGAGATGTATAAAAAGAATCAGGAATGGCAACAAGGGCCCAGCTGAGGGTAAACAATGTGAGTCAGGGGGAGCTGGTCAGCCATTTCCTAGGAAGTGGATTCTCGGGGTGTCACTAACCTGCACGGAGTACCTCGGTGCAAATTTGAAAAAGCTTCCTTTCCCCTAGGCACCCCTCAGCCAGCAAGCTACAGAAATCAAAGCAGCTGAGGGGCTACTGTCCCTGCTCCCCCATCACTCCTAGAAATGGAACACGATGTCCTGACGTCAGTGGGAAGTCACTCTATCCACGGAATCCAGAAGTGGAGATACTACTTCTCTCAGCTCAGCTTAAGTGCTCCCCACCTACTTAACAGAAATTCAGAAGAGAAGAGAGAGACACCCCACCGATGCTGGGTGTCCCCCGTCTCTAAGGCCAGAACCCTCAAAGCTACCACCAGTAGCAGAGAGATGCACGCTAAGCTTATCCAGGAGACTATTTCCTCAGGTCCAGAGCTTCCAGGGCTTTCTTAGCCTCTTTGTTTTCAGTACTGTGCTTGCCAGCTTTGGGGATGGATTACACACAGTACCCAGCGGAAGGAAGAGTCATGGGGAAATGAGAAAACCCAGGTTGCAGCCTTCCTGTAGACAGCAAGGTGTATTCAAACAGGAGCTGTAAAGTTTTCAAAATCCTTCAGAAATTCATCTTCACCCATCCTCAAGAACAGTTTTTCCTTTTAAACAATTTTTTTATCCTCTACAAGTAATACAAGCAGGATATTTACTGCCACATTTTCGGGTCAGACTGGTCTGATGATGGAGAAAGACTTTTCCTCCCCTTGTGTTTTGGGGTGGAGTTTTTTTGGTTTGGTTTGGGAAGCACACTCCCCATGAGATCCATCCCCTTAATATAATGAAAACATTCAATACCATATGGTTAACTATAGGAACTCAGGCGTACTGTGGGTCTCTAGCACTTCTTCATCTAACACAACCCCTATGCCCACTGAAAAACAATCCCCTCCTCCCCCTCCCCCCAGGCCCCTCGCAGCCACCATCTTATTCTCCAATTCCATGAGTTTGACTATTGTGAATACAGCATGTAAAGTGGAAATTATGCCGTTTTTGTCTGTCTGTGGCTGGCTTAGCACAATGTCCTCTAGGTTCACCCATGTTGTCACAAATGGCAGGATTTCCTTCTTCAGTAAGGCTGAACCATACTCCATTGTGTGCGTATCCCACATTTTCTTTACCCGTTCATCTGCTGATGGACATCTGGACTGTTTCCACATCTTGGCTATTATAACTATCACTGCCATGAACGTGGGGTGCAGCTAGCTCTTTGAGATCCCAGTTTCAATTCTTTTGCTACCCTTAAAATTTTTAATGAGGCGCTCGGCATTGTAACAAACAACCCAATAAATCAACTCCTCTAGTAATTAGAACAGTTCATTTGAAAAATGTTCCCAGCTCTGCCTTTATAAAAGGAATATTAAAGACCGTTATCTTGCCCCCAAAACATTTCTTGAGCACTGTGCTAGAAACCAAGGATATAATGGGACCCAAGGACAGAGGGTCCCCACCCTAGTGGTTCAGTGGTACCAAGCACTGGGCGAACATGAGAGAAAGAAAGAGCCTGAGTCCCTCCAGTTACTCCTTCACAGTACGTAGAGAATCGTAAGCTTCCCAACACTGACTCACACATTATCTCTTCTGATGCTCACAGGAGCCCCCAAAAACAAGCCAGACAGGCATACTACACCCATTATACAGATAAGAAAATAAAGATCTGGGGAGTTGAGTGACTTGTCAGTCCTCGCACATTTAGTATGTGACAGAGCCTGGAGCCCTCCTAGGTTCTCCATTCCTCTAACTTATAACTCTCATACAAAAGAATGAATTCTGGGGAGCCCCTGCTTTGGGAGGAAATGACAGATTTTCATATACATGGAAAGGGTTGGGGGCTGGAGCAGGGGAGGAGGAGGAGGAGCGGGGAGGAGAAAGGCACCTGTCTGAAATCACTTGTTTCATCTGAGCAGCTCTTCTTGGGCCCGCGCTGTTAGTATGTGGTACACGCCAGAGCATGTAATGCTGGCCTTAATGAAGACCAAACAGTGATAAAGCCACAAGGCAAAGAAGAGATCCAACTTTGCCAAGAGAGGCGTAATTAAATTCTCGTAAACCAGACACTGATGCTGGCCCATTTGCTTTCACTGTTATTTATTCCTGGTTGTGCAATTGTGCTGAATAAGCAATAAAGGACAGACAGGGCTTGTGAAGAAGGCAGCGTAAACGCCATCCGTGTAAGGGAAGTGGCCAGAAGGACCACTCCATCAGGAACGTCCCCTCCAGAAAGCAGAGGCCAGTCTTCACTGGCATTGTAATGACATTTGGAAGCTTTTGATCCACCTTTGAGAAGCTTTCTACATCCCACTTTTATTGCCTTTAAAATTCCAGAGCGGGCCTCAGGGTCTCTGCAGGCCTGAGCCACACTGGGTTTTGCAGAAGAATGTGGGTTTCCCTGGCACCCGTGAGAGAAAAGAGGTTCAGAAGCTCTCTCCTCACAAACATGTTCAGTTCTTGAAGACTCTCAGGAGGCCACCTGCTCTCAGGCTCAGAGGGACACCCAGCAAGTGGCCAGCACTGCCGTCAAGTTTCCCCGCAGTGCCACTGCCACCATACACCTCTTTCCACTGGGACTTGCTGCACTAGCACTGCTTCTGCACCAATCTGGACATGATAGAGGCAAGCCTGATCATAAAACAGCTCGAAAATAAACTTCTGTCCACAGTAACAACAACACCCCAGAGACTAAGGGGCCGTGGCTGCCCTGGTGCCCGTCAGAAACAGAAGAAGGTGAAACCCTGGGCTCACACATACCCCCGCCTTGCTGCCTTCAACAGAAAGGTCCTGCCTGGGGCAGCTGCTGCCCTGCCTCCAAGAACAGGGCCCATACCTCAGGACGGGGTCCGCACTAACCCAGGGCTGTGCACAGAAGGTCCCAGAGGCAACGTTGGGAGAGCAGCCACCTCCTGGGAGGAACCAAGAAGGGGCCACAGGGGCCACCAGGGCCTTTGACAGGACTGGTTCCCAGAGGACTGCAAAGCCAGCCTTTCTGACTCTGGCTGACACACTCCAGGTCTCTGCCAGGGAGACAGGCTTCAGCTAACACAGGAAATCAGGGACACTTGTGGGATATTTTTCCATATCCGTGCCAGACAGATGCCCTCGGACAGCAAGTCCAAGTCTCCTTGAGAAACACTGACTATCCACAGGCCAGTATCATGCCCGCCTACGAACCAGGGCTTTTAAACCTGGTGACTTTAACATCACCACAAAGCAGGACCCTAAGAGAAGATACTCTAATATGGTCTTCCATCCCAGCAGATGACCCTGCAGGAGTCCGCAGACCCAACTCTGAAAGGCTGGCCTAACAACATGGGGAAGGAGATAGGACCCATTAGGAAGCACAACACAAAAATATCAGAGCAAATGGCACCTGGGTGGCTCAGCACCTGCCTTCAGCTCAGGTCGTGATCTCGGGGTCCTGGGATCGAGTCCCACATCAGGGGACTGCTTCTCCCTCTGCCTGTGTCTCTGCCTCTCTCTCTCTGTGTCTCTCATGAATAAATAAATAAAAGCTTAAAATATGTATACATATGTCAGAGCAAGTCATCTCTCTCAGTTAATTCTCCCTCAAACGTATCTACTCACAAAAGGTGGAGCCAGCCTGATGAAGGGGGGGCCTCGCCTGAACTTCCCATCTCACAATAAGATCTCCACTCACAAGCAGGCCCACGCACGTGCATGTGCACACACATGGGTACACACACGTGCACGCACGCATACACACCAGAGCACACGCACGCACACCCGTCCCCCCATCAGCCCGCTGCTGCCAATGTCCCCTCTCCCCCCCCCCCCCGACTCCCCCTCTCTCCTCTCCTTCTGCCCAGCCACCGCCCTCCCCGGCCCACCCTCTCCTCCGTTGTTAAAAGTAGCCCAGGCTGCCAGACGGCGGTGACACACGCCGGGAGGGACCTGCTACTCTGCTGTAAGCGGGCTCCCAGGAGTTGTTTTTGGTTCACGCATCTCATTGAATGTATTTGAATATATTATATGCAGCCACCTGGCTACACAGGCAGGCAAGGAAGCAAGAGCTCCTCCCGCGATCCCAGCAGCACATGCACGCACACACGCGCAGCACACACAGAGACACGCATGGGCACGTGTGTGCGCAGACATGTATGTGCACACATAACACATGCGTACTCGCACAGGCACAGGTGCACACATACATGTGTACTCACACACATATGTATGCAGACACACATGCATACATGCATGCACACCCACACGTGCACATTCACATGCAAACATAGGCACGCGCGCGCACACACGCATTACTACATGGGATGAGCATCAGTGCAGGACTGACGAAGCCTGTGCCATGGGCACGAGGGCGGAGGCACTCGCATGAAGAAAGCTAGAAGGGCCGCCAAGGCCGCTCCGGCCCACACCAAAGACGGGCTCCAAGGAGGAAGGGAGGAAGCCGACGGCGGCAGGGGACCTGGGGCGCACACAGACGTGCAAGTACCAGGCAGGCCGGGCCGCATGCTCGCCCCCCTCCAGCCCCCCCGGGGCAGGTGCACGGCCCCCTGAGCCCGGCTGCCAGCGCAGAGCCAGGCCCAGGCCGCGGAGGCCCGCCCTGCACTACTGCTGCACGCCTGTGTGCACCCCGTGCCCTGGGCGTGCAGCTCCCAAGGGGTCTGGAGCACACACCTCCTGGGGTGCAGCCCCTGCCTCACCCCCGCTAAGCCGAGGACCCAGGACATGAATCTGCCTGCCCCGGGTTCTCTTAGGGGAAACTGAGGACCAGTTGGGTTATGGCCCGTGTTCCCTCCAGCTTGCAGAGCATAGTGCCATCTGTTTCTCCATCTGCTGCCAGGCACCCCTTTCTCCCTTCTGGAGACTCCTTCCTTCAGACAAGGCACTCCTACCACCGCCCCAAAAGCCTCCCTTGTCCACCAGGGCGGCACCCCGGCCCACGCTCCACCTGCACCCTGCTCCTGGCACTAAGCCTCTGCCAGCTGCCTAAATGCGACCCCAGCTCCCGGGCAGTGGGGCTCTCTGCCACAGGCTCGGATAGGGACCGCTCTCCTCAGCAACCATCACAGGCCGCCCCCAGAGCACCACACGGCTCCAGGAAGGCACCCTCGGGACACCAGGGTTTCTTGATCTCAGCATCACTGACATTTTGGTGGGACCATTCCTCATTGTGGGGGCCCTTCTGTGCACTGTAGGCTGCTAAGCAGCGTGCCTGGTTTCTACCCACTAGATTCCAGGAGAAGCATGGGCAACCCCCAAATGTCTCCAGACAGTGCTAAATGTCCCACTGGGGGATGTGCAAAATCTCCCCCAGTTGAGTATGACTCTTCTTTTTTTTTTTAATTTATTTTTTTTAAGATTTTGTTTATGCATGAGAGACACAGAGAGAGAGGCAGAGATACAGGCAGAGGGAGAAGAAGGTGCCCCATGGGATGTTTCTTTTAGAAGAATCATGGTCTGTAGGGGCTTATCATGAAGCACAGCACTGTGCTCTGCACCTAACATCTGGTTGATTAGAAATCACACTGTCGAATTCTCTGGCTGGCCCAAAGAAGAGGAATTTGTACTGTTATGGAAAGCCTACTATGGAAAGACTTTCCCACACTTGCCTCCGTTAAGCCTCACATAACCCTCTGTGGTTGGCGTTCTATTTCTCCTTTTACAGATGAGGAAAGTGGAGCTCCCAGAGGCAGCTCGCCAGCAACGTCTGAGCTCCTAATGGATGTATCTGGCGTCCAGATCTGTGCCCACCTGCCTGCCAAGCCCTTCTCTACATGCTGCCATGGTTTCTCAGCTCACAGCCATTCTGCTTCTACAGCAAGGAAGGGAAATAGGGAAAATGGGAATATGCTTGTCCCACTCTACCTGGGTAGTAGAATTTCCTGTTAATTTTAGTTCCTAAGTTTTGTTATAAATAGTGCTCTGGGAAGGGTTGGGGGGGAGGTTACTCATTCTTCAAACTTTTATTGAGCCCTGCTATATTCGAAGCACTATCTCCTGGCTGGAATTGACTACAGGGTGCAGTGATTCAGAAAATCTCATTCTTGTTTATGATATAGTAAAGGGCATGGGGGGCCTCATGTATGTTCAGGCGTTGGTTTACCTGGAGATATAGGTTCCTCTGTGCTAAATGCTTTCCTGAGCCACTGCCCTGCTCTGTGGCTACTCACATAGTCATTCATTTGTCTGTTTATTCCAGTAGGAATTGGACAGCGCTGTGCTTGGTGCTGGGGAGGAAATAAAAATCAATAAATAACATGGACCCTGTTCTCCAAGGGCTCATGGTTTATTTAGAGAAATAAGTGTATTGTGGGCCACCCAGGAAGGCGGCTCAGTCAGTTGAGCATCTGACTCTCGGCTCTGGCTCAGGTCATGATCTTGGGGTTCTGGGATTGAGTCCTGCATCAGACATCGTACTCTGTGGGGCATCTGCTTGGAGATTCTCTATTTCCCCATAAAATACATAAATAAATCTTAAAAGGGCACCTGGGTGGCTCAGTGGTTAAGCATCTGCCTTTGGCTCAGGTCGTGATCCCAGGGTCCTGGGATCGGGTCCCACATCGGGCTCCCTGCAGGGCACCTGCTTCTCCCTCTGCCCATGTCTCTGCCTCTCTGTCTCTCTCATGAATAAATAAATAGAATCTTTAAAAAAGAAAAAGAAATATGGATTAGATGACAAAGTGGTGGAATGTCGAAGCCACTTTTGACAGCTAATTGTCTCTGCATGGAGGTCCAGAAAGGTAAAATAACTTGCCTAAAGTCACAAGGCAAACAGTAGTATCAGGCTTCAAAATCCAGTCTTTTCTCCTCTATCCTAGGTATATTCTTGATCACTAGGCAAGGCAAGTCACACTAACAATAGCAGTTAGTGACTATTTAGTGACTATTTATTTAGTGACTAAAACCAGTGACAGCAAAGGCTTCTCCAGTCCTACAAGAAAAAGGCTCCCGCTGCTGGTTACCTATACCCCCTCCAGAGCAGATTCACACTGGATGATGCCTTTGTCCTCCATGAGGTCTAAAAGCAAGTAAGTCCAGCCCAGGACAGGTGCAGGCACTGAATGATTCTGCCCCAGGAGGGCAAGGAAGAAGGAGGAAAGCTTTCCTCCCCTTCCTGATCATCTGCACAGTCAAAATCACACCCTCTCTGGGCATCCGGCTCTGCCACGGCCCCATCCAATGACCGACAGAGGGTTCTTCTTCCTAGGATTCCTTCTCTCCAATGGACCATGGAGAATGTCAGTCTGTCCCATTGCATCTATTAGGGGTTCTGGAACTCTACACAGGCTGTGACAGAGACACCCCGTTAAGTAATGGGGCTGCTAACTCCCATTAACATCCTGTAAAAGAGCCTTCTCAAAACCTCACAGCTAAGTGGCAGACAATCCACCAGTGATTCTATGCTCTGCTCTTCTTGGTCTGCATTAAGGTGAAAATCTCCCCATTTCAAGCCCATCTGTTGAAAACAGGAGAAAAATAGCCCTTCTTTGCTTTGTTCTAGGCAAATCCTATCATAAAGCCCCATGTGTGCCACCCCCTAGATAGAATCTCCTGGTGAGAGATTCAGATTTGGGGGGAAAATTGATCCTAATGCCCCAGGGCCAGCTACATGAAAGTGTTTATTTTTGCCTTTGCTCTCCCATGTCCTTTTTTCATTTTTTTTCTTCAGAAGCAACTGGAAGGTAAGAAAATCATGAAATATGCATGCAGATATGGATTGTGGGCAGCAAAGATAAAGCAGAACAGTTCTTATCAGAATGAGAAAAAAGGTATAGTCTCCTGGCAGTGAAACAAGACCTAGAATCATCCATCCGCATCTTACCCAAGGTTACTGGTCACCCTAAGTGGCCTCATCAGGGCAGCTCTAAGGACTGAGATTGATCAAAAAGAAAATATAAGGAAAAACCACCCAGGAAGCTTTTACTTACCCCACATCCTTTCCATCCCTTGTGGCTCTTTAATCAATAAGATAAATGGTATTAGAGTACTAAGTTTGATATGGATGTAAAAAAAAAAAAAAAAAAAAAGCAACAAACAAAACAAAACAAAACAAAAAAACCCACTAGTCCAGAGGCCAAGAAAGTAGATTTCAGGTATGACCCAAGGCAAGTCATGCACAATTGATGTCTTACCGTAGCCACTGCTAGAAGTGTACATGAATATCTGCCACCTAAATTCTATTGAGAAAACTGACAGAAATTCTTAACTTAGATGACATTTGGGAATCCCTGGGTGGCTTAGCGGATTGGTGCCTGCCTTCGGCCCAGGACGTGATCCTGGAGACCCGGGATCAAGTCCCACATTGGGCTCCCTGCATGGAGTCTGCTTTTCCTCTGCCTGTATCTCTGCCTCTCTCTCAATCTGTGTCTCTCATGAATAAATAAAATCTACAAAAAAAAAAAAAAAAAACTTGGATGACATTCTGTGAAAGAAAAGGCTGCAGCATAGAAGTCCAGGCAACACCGGCATTGTTCCTCTTCAAGATTTCCTGAAGTGGGACTTCCCAGGACTGAAGGCACACCACCAGGTCGTAGCATGAGAAAGCATGTTCAGGCAACAACGACTTTGATGTTTTCTAAAATCCAAGATCAGCGTGGGGTCTTAAGATCAGCCAGTTTCCCATCATCCCCATCCACCTCGAAGGTCACTTTCCCCCTTCATTCCTCACCACCCATCTCGAATCTGGAAGCCAGAGTCTCTTTTCTGTTACCAAACCTCTCTTGGTGACATCCAAACATGAGAATTAACTCAATGCTTCCGGAAATGGTCCCTTGCTTCAGAATCCAGGTTTTATACCAGTTGGAAGTTGGGCACATCAATGATTCTGGAGTTTAGCCATATCTCAGCCAAGGAGCTCCTGGAGAACTCTGTTACCCAAACCCATCTACCCTGGCCTACATAAGGTGTTCCCTACCTGGATAACTCGGAAGTCTTTTTTTTTTCTTTTTTGTTTGTTTGTTTGTCTTGTTGGCACCAAATGCCAAGACTCTAAGATCTGGCCATGGGACACATCAGTTCCTCCAGCCTGGTTCGGGCTATCTCAGCACTCAGGCCTAGGTTCCCCATCATCACATCTGTCTGGCTTTCCTCTATCACAGCCTCCTCTTACCCCAACTTCTCTCTTGCCTCCGGTTCCTCCCCACCCTCACTCAAACAAACAGGTTCCTGCCACATCCTTTATTGCTTGCTTCTGGCCTCAGTACTTTCCATTCTAATCACACAGTTCATACTCTCTAGCCAATTTGTAGGCCTAAGTTTAGTCAATTTTCACAAACCAGGCTTTTGTGAATTATTGTGTACTTTTCAGCCCCAGTCATTTGGGGTACAGGTAATAAAAAATTTAAATAAAATGTATTAACGTGTGAACAAGTGCATTTTGCCATTTTAAACAAATAATGTTTACCGCGGGTCTTTATACACAAGGGCAAACCAAATCTTAAAACTAATAGAATGTAAGTAAGCCCATAACAACCATAAAAAGAAATTCAACTTGTTTTCAAATGTCATGAATAGATTGTTTCCACTGTAATGCAGCTAAAGTCTGTTACTGCAGCAGAGATGGCTAGCCATCCGCTACTAGCTATGCTCTCTTTCTTCTATGGGGAGGAGGCCCCTGATTTCCAGCTTGACCCACACATCCCAAAATGGACAATTTATTTCCCATCCTCCCTTGCAGTCAGGCATGCCCAGCTGTCTAAGCTCTGGATAGTTCACATGTTCCCTTTGCCCCTACTATCTCTCTGTCCCTTCTTCCATTCTGCTGCCTGAAGCAAGGCTGTCCCCAATTCACATCTGGAGATTAAGGCCACACAAGGCAGAGCAACAAGCCAGAAGGAGCCCAGGTCTCTCACACCAAGAAAATCATGCCAGCCCTACACCACCCACCAACACTCGTGCTAGAGAAACAGCCCTTATTCTGTTTGACTTACAGTTATCTATAGCTTTCTATGACTTGCAGCCAATCTAATCACAACTTATACAATCATTAAAGAGTAAGAATTGAAAGTTGTAAAACTGGACGTGAACTTCATAAAGACATCAACAACCAAAATAATTTACAAAGACACTTGTCCACATCCCTTAGAGAACAAAGGGATATTTGATATTGTTTAAAAGAATGTTTTAGGAAGAAAAAGAAGTTTTTCCTACAGTAGATGTATATATTTCCAATTTTTTCAACATTTCACATCATCAAATCCTTGACAGATAATACAATAAATCCCCTTGTGCATTCTTCCAACATTCTACTAGCCTAACACATTGGAATGTTTTCATCCTTTTAAAATTCCTGTAAATTTTGTGTAAATGTTTATTCCTCAACTTTCCCAAGAACATAAAACCTTGAATGAGCAATATACCCAGATGAACCATTCTGGCATTCTGCATTTCTTAGAGAGCTAAATCTTTTGCTGCCTTAACTGGCAAAAAAAAAAAGTCTTTGAGTCTTAAAATTAAGATAAATTTTTTTTTTTTAATTGGGAAGATGGACCCATTAAAAGAGAGAACCTTGGGCGTCATGAGGGTGGCTCAGTCGGTTGAGTGTCTGACTCGATTTCAGCTCAGGTCATGATCTCAGGGTTATGGGATGGAGACCCAAGCTGGACTCTGCACTCAGTGGGGAGTCTGCTTGTCTCCCCCTCTCTTTGCCCCCTCCCTGCTCACCCTCCCCTCTGAAATAAATAAATAAATCTTAAAAAAGTATCCTGGAAATTGAAAAAGGAATATTATTGTTTGAACCAATTGGAACATTCCTTGATAACAACTGGAAATATTCCTTGATAACATTTAGCTCATTCTACACAGTCACTAAAATTGACATCATTGTGATGTCCTGCATCATTAGAAGGTCTTACGTACAGGTTGCAGAAGAAACAACTATTGGTTCTCATCTGGGAACTTTGTGGCTGCAAACAAGTCAAAGGCATCTTCCTTTTTCATAAATGTCATGGGTGTAACTGGGCCAGTGAATTTTGCACCATGAAATTCACAAAAGTGAAAAAAATGTGCTTGCTTTGGAAGTAACCAGAATCTGAAGTTTTCAATCCACAAAAGTTCACAGTTGACTTTTTTCTTCTGAAGGATTTTGACAGTGGTGCTTTTAATTCTAAATAAGAAGATTTTCCCCTGAAATAGAAATTCCACCTCTGAGTGACTCTTACCTGACAGATTTCCAGTTTATGTTTACAATCAGTTTTATTGCTGGATCTCAAATTGAGAACAGTGAGATTGTCAGCTCTTCACCGACCAAACCAGTGAAGGTGAAGAGTGACAGGAAAATTCAAGACAACGGTGAATACGAAAGTGAACCCAAAAATATCTGGCTTTGTGACATACTAGGTGACAGTGGTGGGGAAGGGAGGAGATCAAGGAGGCAGCAAATCTCCCTTCCTGTCTATGACTTTGGAATATAATATATGTGAAAGAGAGAAGCTCTAATGTTAGAAATTAGCATGTATTCCCTAACACAAACCAGCTAAGAAGAAAAAAATGGCTCAAAAATAAGCTGCATGCCAAAAATATACAGAGTGAAGCTAGCCCAGGATGCAACATTCCCCATAGATAATCCACCCTAGATAATCTGGTTCTATAACAGAATTTAAGCTGCAAGCTGCTTCTAGTATTTACCTACATCTGATGTACTGTACTATAAATGGCTGAGATTTGTCTTGTCAGGACTGACTTGACACCTGCCAGTCCTGAGATACCCCCATCTTGCTGGGCACTTCCTAGCTTCCCCTGGAGACCACCAGCAAGCCTGTATTACCCCCTCCCACAAGCTCTGTGCTGAAGAAATGTCTATTACCTTAACCCAGGTCTCAGGTCCAAGGCTAAATCCCCTATAACATCCCTTCAATTATCCTCACCACCATATTTCCCCTCACTGTCTCCAAATTGCAACCCCCACATTTTAAAACAACATGCATTTTCTACTTTCCTTCAACAGCTCAGAAGAAGAGAGGGGTTTCTACCAAAAACACAAGTGTAACCTCAATCCACTTGAACCCATCCCATATAAACTGAGTAACTTAAATCAGGTACACAAACAGGTTGGGGTCATGGACACTATTCTGGACTACAGCACATAATTAATATTTCCTCCATGTGGATTAGAATGTACTTATAAACTCCTCATCGATTTACATTGGTGGTGGTTTCTTTAATCTGGTTCTGCATTCATTCTCTGGGAGTATGATTTCTCCACTACTAAAGAAATGCAACTGACAAAAAAAAAAAAAAGAAATGCAACCGACACCATTTATAAAAATACCATTCCGATGGTAAGTTCATTCTCAATGACCGTCGCACAACGGGGATTAGGTCTGAGCAGTGAGACTCTTGAAAGCCAAGATACAAGATTCTTCCAAACCCAACCTCATTGGCTCGAGCAGGAAAATCATAACCACCCAATGAATGTGTTTATTTCCCTCCACCCTGACTTCCAAGCAAATGTGTTATTGACGCAGGATAGGTGGTCAGCGTACTTGCCAAGTGGGCCAGTAAAATCAAGAGTTTTCTCCAACATTTCCAAGATCTGTCTTGTCACTTTCTACAGGAAATGTATGTAAATGGAGTCTCAATAAATGAGGCGCTATATATTGCGAAATGGAAAAGCATGTTGGACGAGGTCAAGCTTGGGCCACTGAGGTGTCTTACCAAGACCTGCCAATCAGGAAATGCCTTCCATTATGAGGTGAATTGTGTCCCCTCAAAATTCATATGCTAAAGTCTTAATCCTCAGTGTTTTAGAAATGCAACCTTATTTGGAAACAAGGTCTTTATAGAGGTGATCAAGGGAGGGTAGGCCCTAATTTTCTACATGACTCGCATCCTTTCAAAAAAGAAAAACTTGGACAGACAGACAACACATAGAGGGGAGATGATATCAAGAGACACAGGGAAAACAAGGCCACCTGAAGCCAAAGACAGAGGCCTGGAAGAGATCCCTCACTCACAGCCCCGAAAGAATCACGCTGTCAGCCTTGCAGCCCCCAGAACTTTGACATAATCCATTTCTGTTAAGTTCCCCGGTTGAACCATCCCAGCAAACTAGCACACCTTGTGATCTAAAATGATCCTATTCGCTATTCCAAACTACTGCTTAATAAGAGGGCATAGGGTAAAGGGGGATAGAAGCCCCCATGGCCAGCAGTGATGTCACAGACTCTCCTTCCCAGAACTAGCTGTAAATTCTCAGGTTGGGTGGCGGGGGGGCGGGAAGCAGACAGTCAAGACACACAGGGCTCCCCTCTACTTAGCTGGGTTGGGAAAACAACTGAAACAGTCTACACTGAGATGCAAGAAGATGAGTCGTTTTCGTGTGAACGTCACTGAGAGCAGTCAAGGAGAGAGGTTAAGGTGAAAGCATCATAGGGTTATATAAAAAGCACTGGATCAAGAGTCTAGACACATTCTGTGAGCTCTTGGGCCTGGCTTTGCTGCTAATCGGATAGGCGGTGGGAAATAAATCTAGACATAATCTTTTCACCAGTGAATCAAGGAATGGGGGGGATCCAGAGTATCTGGCTCCATTGCCCCTTAGCTATGGTCCATAAGTACATTTCTGGTAGTCAGTGAACTGAGCAGAAATCGAGAGTCGGCTGCTTAACCAACTGAGCCACCCAGGCACCCGTGTGTGTGTATTCCTGTCACTCTAGTGAATCAGATCCATGGTCAAGGTGTTCTAGGCTCTCTGCTGTGAACCTCCCACCTTGGAGAAGAGCCTTGGAGCAGTGAGCACGGGCCCTGGGGCTGCAGTCACAAAATCCCCACTATTTTATCTCAGCTAACCCTGTGACATGCTTCACAGGTGAGGATGAAGACCCGCCTGGTTCTCAGAGCTGGTAAGCGACAGAGAGAGGATCCAGCCAGGACTGCCTCACTTTGCAGTCAGACGTCACCTGCTACCCAGTCTCCCGTGGTGGATCTGGGGATCTTTTATTCTGGCAGGATTTTCTTTTAGACACAGGAATTTCTTCTCCTGACCCTCACACAGAAAAAGAAGAAAATATATATATATATGTATCTCCTTATCCTTGCATCCGCTCAAAAAGTAAATTTAACGTGACCTTTGCCCAAGGGGGTGGATGAATGTTATAGCAGAAAACAAGTTAATAAGATAAATAGAAGTATTCCTGACAAAAGCAGCATCACCCCAAGTCTGGCAACTACTTTGTCCAGCCTAATGAGTGATTAGCCACCATCACTTACACAGCAGCACAGCGCAGCCCAGACATTCCCAGACATTTTCTTTCAAAGCTTGAGACACCTGGCACTGGGTCTTTGGTCCGTTCAGGGTGTTGTAAGGAGATACCATGGGCCGGCAGGCTTCTAAACAACAGGTATTCATTTCTCAGGGGTCTGAAGGTACGAAACCCAAGATCAAGGGCTGCTGAGAGCCCCCTTCCTGGTTCAGAGTAGGCCTCCGAGGTCTCCTCCCGAAGGGCACTAACCCCATCATGAGGGTTCCACCTGTGACCTAAGAGCCCCACCTACAGACACCATCACACTGGGGTTAGGTTCAACCTTTGATGCTTGGGGGGACACGCACGCTCACAACCTCCAGTGACCCGCAGTTACAACCGAATGTGCACGGGGCAGGAGGATTCTGGGAAAGGCCAGGGAATGGGCCATGGACATGTGATGTGCCCAACCCAATGCACATGCATCAAATCTCCAGGGGCCACACAGCCTCATTTTCCTTTTCATTACCTGGCCAGTGAAGCCGGTGAGCCCAACCTGCCTCTGTCCTAAGCACGCCAACTGAGGGGCAGTGGGGCTGGCAGCCTGACATTCTTCTTCATCACCATCCTGTCTCTTCCCTCCATCTGTAAAGCCTCTACCCCGCCCCTGCTACCCCACCACCACCACTTCCCTGTCTTCTGATTAAGCTGAGCCAGGTCCCTGGGTGCCCTTTCCACACCACAGGAACCTAACAGCCACGGGTGGTAGAAGAATCTAGCCAGTCAAGTGTGTCCCAGCGCCCTGCAAGCAGCTGGCTTTGATGACAGTTCCAAGGGCAGTATTACTGTTTCCCGACACTTATCACACTGTAATTAATTTCAAAACAATGTCTCTCGAGTCTTGTGCCTTGGTGCACCAGGCGGGAGGGGACAACCCCTCAAGTGGTTTCCCGAGCCAATTAAGGTTTCACAGCGATGGCTGTGGTGCAAGGAGTGCTGCTGTCGTGCAGGAGGCTACAAGAGATTGCACCCAGACAAACTTAGAGACACACCAGAGTGGCACCAGCCTGTCCCCTCCCCTGGCCTGGCCACGTGACACTGACACCTTTAGTGCCTGGAGGGAGGCGCCTACAAGAGTGGCGGCCCCCTCACAGCGGCCCCCTGCTATCTGGGGCAGGGATCGTGGTGTCCAGCAACACGTTCCCCTCGTGCTAAGGGCGCCGAGCTCCTGGCCACACATGGCTCTCTGCCCGGGCTGGCCTTGCCTGTAAACAGCCGCTGGTGCACGTGGTCAAGCCAAGGCAACCCAAGGGAAAAGCACAGAATGGAACACGGATGGATACAAGGAAGGCAGACAGCTCCCCCCTATAGTAAGTACCCTGGGAGGGGATGGTGGGAAAGCAATGCATTCATTTAGGTCATGCAGATGGCCTCCTCAAGTTAAAAGTGGACTCTGGCACCTGCATCATATGGTCACTATTGCTCACTGCTGTGGCCTGATATATCAACCCTACATTTGGGTGGGGCTTGGTAGGGGACACTGAAGGTAAAGGCATTTCCCCGTAGGATACAGATCCAGGGCACAGGAAGCATCACTGGGTGTATCTCACCACCATCACTTACATGATTTGAGCACCCATTTCTGTAGTTTCAGGGAGCTTGGAAGCTTTCCATCCTCAGAAAACAATCAGCACCCTTCAAAGGCTTAACCTTGGAAACCTCACCTCAGACCTGCTCCTCTAGGAAGCATGACACTAGGCTCCTGATACTCCTACCTTAGAGTGAATGATGGGGTCAGAATGGGAGCAGACCACATCTGGGAAGGCAGGGGACTTAGCAAAGAGAAGGGGGTATTTCTCATGCTTGTGCTCATCAGTAGAAGTCACCCTGACAAGATCCTGAAATGCCCAGATTGTTTTTTTGTTTTGTTTTTTAAAGATTTTATTTATTTATTCATGAGAGACACAGAGAGAGAGGCAGAGGGAGAAGTAGACTCCCTGCGGGGAACCCGATGCGGGACTCGATCCCAGGACCTCAGGATCACAACCTGAGCTGAAGGCAGATGCTCAACCACTGAGCCACCCAGGCATCCCAATGCCCAGATTGTTAAAACAAGAATGGACGGGCCATGAACCCACAAGCTCAACACACATTAATAAATACTTTTACAGTATGGGTAATACACTGTCCCAAATTCACATTCTCCATTTCAGATCTCAGTATTTGCCAAACACCACTGAGGGTCTGTGTAGAACACAGTGTTCTGCTGTAGGAACAGAAAAATCTCAGTCCCAATGATTCTTCAGAGCCTGATACCATCTTTCTGATGACAGGAGTCCCTTTTAAGTAAGACCTATCAGAAATGATCGCAGTTACCTGATGCCTTCCTTCTGGGATCTGTGTCATTATGGGGCTGAGCTGAGGCTTGCTGCAGGCATTGAAGATTTACAAAGGACTCAAGGATTGACTTAAAGTCAATCCAATGAAATCAAACCCAAATAAACAAAAGAAGTACAAATCGACCAATGCTCGCTGTGTCACAGGGTCACTCCCAGGGCCACACCAGTCATTGGAGAACAGCCTCTGAGATAAATCAAATGTAAACCTTGTGAATCGATCAACAAGATTGCTCAATATTATGCAGTAGATGCTGATAGTAGAGGGGTAGTTCATTTGAGGTAATCTATGCACAAATCAGAATTTTCCAAATAAAACAGAAAACTTGTTCATCAAAGGGACCTCAGAAGAATCCTATTTCAATGTGAAAAGTTAGCCTCTAATTTCTCCTTTTGCACAGGTTTAAATTTTGTGCATTGAGTTTCTTGAAAGCGGGGGCCATGTGACAGCCACATGCAGAAGAATGAAACTAGATCACTTTCTGACACTATACACAAAAATAAACTCAAAATGGATGAAAGAGCTAAATATGAGACAGGAATCCATCAAAATCCCAGAGGAGAACAGGCAGAAACCTCTCTGACCTCGGCTGCAGCAACTTCTCACCAGTCACATCTCCAGAGGCAAGAGAAACAAAAGCAAAAATGAACTACTGGGACATCATCAAGATTAAAAGCTTTTTGCACAGCAAAGGAAGCAATCAACAAAACTAAAAGGCAACCTACAGAATGGGAGAAGATATTTGCAAATGACATATCCAGATAAAGGGCTAGTATCCAAAATCTATAAAAAACGTAGCAAACTCAACACCCAAAAAACCAAAAAATCCACTCAAGAAATGGGGAGAAGACATGGACATTTCACCAAAGAAGACATACAAGTGGCTGACAGACACATGAAAAAATGCTCCACATCACTTGGCACCAGGGAAATATAAATCAAAACCACAATGAGATACCACCTCACATGGGTCAGAATGGCTAAAATTAACAAGACCAGAAACAACAGATGTTGGCGAGGATGTGGAGAAAGGGGAACCCTCTTGCACTGTCGGTGGGAACACAAACCGGTGCAGCCAATCTGGAAAACAGTCTAGAGGTTCCTCAAAAAGTCAGAAATAGAACTTCCCTATGACCCAGCAATTGCACTACTAGGTATTTATCCAAAGGATATAAGCATAGTGATCCAAATGGGCACCTGCACCCCAATGTTTATAGCAGCAGTGTCCACAATAGCCAAACTATGGAAAGAACCCAGATGTCCATCGACGGATGAATGGATAAAGAAGATGTGGTCTATGCACAATGGAATATTACTCAGCCGTGAAAAAGAATGATATCTTGCTATGTGCAACAACGTGGATGGAACTAGAGGGTATTATGCTAAGTGAAGTGAGTCAGAGAAAGACAAACACTATATGATTTCACTCATGTGGAATTTAAGAAACAAAACAGATGAACATAGGGGGAAGGGAAGGAAACTAAAATAAGATAAAAACAGGGAAGGAGACAAACCATAAGAGACTCTTAACTATAGGAAACAAACTGAGGGTCGCTGGAGGGGAGATGGATGGGGGGAATGGGGTAACTGGGTGACGGGCATGAAGGAGGAGGGCATGTGACAGAATGAGCACTGGGTGTTGTATGCAACTGATGGATCACTAAATTCTACCCCTGAAACTAGTAATACGCTACATGTTAACTAAGCTGAATTTAAATTTAAAAATTACTTTAAAAAAGTAGAACCCCTGTGGCTCTAAGTCTTCGACCCACTGCCTGCTACACAAAGACTAAATGCTGAAAGAACTCAAGTTTGACTCTTCTGCTCACTCCCTGCCTTTTCATAAAATCCTGTCATTGAGAAGAAGGCGTTTTGGATGGGCCACAAAGTAGGCTTTTATTTGGCAGATGGTTGTATTAGTTGGGGTTCTACAGAGAAACCAAAGCAACAGAACCAGAAACAGAACCAATAAAGAGGTTTATTATAGTTATAATTGCTGCACATGATTATGGAGGCAGACAAGTCCCAAGATCTACAGCGTGAGTCAGCAAGCTGAAGACCCGAGAACCGGTGGTGTAGTTCAGTCTGAAGGTTGGCAGGTTCAAGTCCCCAGAAGAGCCAATGTTTCAACTGGAATCCAAAGGCAGGAAAAGGCCAATGTCCCAGTTAAAAGGCCAAGAGGCAGGAGGACTTCCCTTTGGAAGCTGGGGGAGGGTCTGCCTTTTGATCTACTTGGGCTCCAACTGATTGGTTAAGGCCCACTCACATGAGGCAGAGCAATCTGCTTTACTCAGTCCGCTGATTTTTAAAGGTGAATCTGATCCAAAAACACCCTCACAGAAACACCCAGAATAATGTTTGACCAAATGTCTGGGCACCCAACAGCCTAGTCAAGCCGACACATAAAATTAACCATGACAACGGTGATGGCCACCTTCTGAAGGGAGAACACAGGAGTAGGTGAACCGGACCCCCATGAATCTGAGGATCCCGGAGTGAAGTCGGCCAACAGAGAGAGACCAGACTACAGAGATGGAGCCCAGCCATGGGAACCCCGGGTGGGCAACTGCGTTAGCACCAGGCGGTCGGGGCAATCCGGTACCCAGAACTTCAGATGGATTCCAGGAGGACTCGCCTGGGGTTTAACTTTATTCTACTGTGAATAGTGCCCTTGCAAGACTCCTGTCGCTCTCGGGTGTTACACCCTAGCTAATCTGCAGGGAAACAAGTAATGTTACATCTTGGCATTTCGAACAATTTTCTGCTCAAAGTTCTAACCTTCCCTTCTCTGTGACCTTGTTTGGACTCCTGACTCCCTGAGAATGTATTAACACTCTGTCCACTGAAAGAGAGAGAGTCTGGGGAGGTGTGGCCCTCACAACCTGAGCCCCTAGGATTTCTGCGGCGCTCACAGCCCGCCAACCAGGGCCTTGGCGTCCTGCAGCTCTCTGGCCTTCCTCTCACAGGCCTTCACAGGGCTCCCCCAAGGGAGGCAGCTGGCGGCAGCCAAGTCTGGGTGGGCGAGCCTCCCCCCATCTGGTGGGCTTGCCAAGCTGGTCCCCCGGGGCCCCCTCCCCTGGGATCACCACGATCACACTGCCACCATGGCCAGAAGCAGGAGCATGAGGGGCTCTAGAACCAGCACAGTGCCCCCAAGAAGCCTCGCCCCCCCCAGGAGCCCCGACATCCTCAGGCCCCACCGGTCTTCCAGTGCAGGGGGTGGCCCCCAGGCAGCCGAGCATCGGGCCAGCTCCCACCCTTCCCTTGCACCCATCTCTCACCGCACCCCTCAGCTTCAGCCGTATTTGCTAAAAATACACTTCGTCTCCCTGTTACGCTTACTAATACGTTCTATTTCCGGCCTGTTTGCATTCTTACTTAGAAATACCCGCATGGGTGGCGGCGAAAACACGCAGGGCGCTGTAGGTTTTCCTTCGGGAAGGTTCCCGGCGCCTCTGCTCTGCTCAGCACGCAAATCCAAAGGGGAATTAGTGATTTCCTCACTGGGTGGGAATGAGTGATGCAAAAGAAAAAAGGCTGCATCGGAGCGGGAAGGAGGGAAGGAGCCACCAAGGGACTGGGCTGGGCACACACAGTGGAGCCGCCCGCGGGCACACGCGCGGGCCCAGAGCAGCTGCGGAGTGGCCTCTCGCTGAAGCCGCACAGCCCAAGCCAGGCCCTGGAAGCGGTTTTGTGCATTGGCGGCCCGGGGAGGTGACTGTTGACACCGCACAGTGGTCCCCTCGAGGGAGATCATCCTCCCCAAGCTCAGGTCCCCACCGGCTTCCCTGGGCCGCCTTTGAAGAGCCCCCTGACTTCCCTGGCGTTTCCAAGAACTTGGGCTGGCCCCTGTAATTATGTGGAGGATAATGACAGCTCTCTGGCTCCGATCTTTGCCTTCCTGAAGGGAAGGAGGTGGAAGGACTGTAGGACCAATTTCAGAGGCCTTAATTCATGCATCCCTCTTCCTGTTTTGTCCTGGGATCCCCTTTATTGGCCTTCCTTTCTCCTAACCCACATTTTACACATGTTCCTCCACCTGGAGATGTACCACGAAGGGACACAGTGGGTACTGCTGGCTGCAGAGAAGGCAGGCAAGGAGGGGACAGGTGAAGGGATGGCTGGACTGGGGCCAGACCAGGGAGGAGGCCGGAGTCTTGGGGTGTGGGTGCGGGGTGTAAGCCAGAGCTCGGAACACAGCTGGTGCGACAGTTGTCTTTCCGATGGCCAAGCTCATGGGTGACAGGCTCGTGGATGAGCACAGAAGGAAGCATTCGGGATGCTAACTCTGCCCTGCCTCCTTCTGGCCTCAGGTTGTTGGCTGGGTGCCAACACGTTCCCCAGAACCACCTCCTTAAAAATACAAAAACAATATTACAACTAAGCAGGAGCCTAGGGAGTCCCTCAAATAAGATAGATGGGAGTCTCCCAAAGTGCAGGATCTGGGAGCTCCAGGCCGCGTGAAGTGGCCAGGCGGAGAGGCTTAAGGGCAGGTAGGAGAAGCTGATCCAGCCAGATGTGATCGTGAAGGATCACGAGGTACAAGGAACAGAGAGCTAAGAGCACACATTTCTCTAACTACATTACCTCTTTTGCACACTTAGCTAGCCCCGTGATCTGGCCAGGGAAATGATTATTGACAACCCTGAAACAGGAGATCATACTGTCTGAAAATCTCCCAAATACCAAGCAAGAACAGATCTTACTCATCCACGCTTGATTCGACCCTTAGTACCAGAAAATATTGGTATAATGGGGGACCCCTCCACATCCATCACCATCAGGGCAGCTCATCAATGAGGTCAGGTGATCAAAATAAGCTTGATGGCCTCACAGT
The DNA here is from genome assembly GCF_003254725.2 of Canis lupus dingo. Classification (NCBI taxonomy): domain Eukaryota; kingdom Metazoa; phylum Chordata; class Mammalia; order Carnivora; family Canidae; genus Canis; species Canis lupus. The sequence goes on from NC_064244.1 coordinate 22,573,768, forward strand.
ATATCCTCAGGTGCTGCCACTCAATTCGATTACATTCCCATAACAAAAGACAGTCACAATCTCAGGCTGTTTATCATGCACGCCCAGTAGGCTGCCGCTCCAAGCAGGCAAGGATGCAAATATGTGTGTAATATATATGCGCATATGGAAAAAACCCACTCACACTGAAAAGAAGTTTCCCAGAACCTCATCCCCTTTCATTTTCTCGGCTATTCCTCTGAATAGCTTGTCTTGAACACTGTAGCTGCCAAGACACAAGAATTCACTGCTGAGAAGAAAAAAAAAAAATTCTATTATTCAAACTTTCTTTCCCTGAGCGGAAGGCGAATAGTGAAAGGGGCTGGTGAGCTTTCTTTAGCAGGAAGAAGGTTATTTCTCCATTTAGCTACCAGGCAGTACGAAGGAAGTGGGATGCAGGTGAGCTGCCCTGAGCCCTCCTCCAGGAGGCCCCCACTTTCCCCAGCTCTGCCCCGGGAACTCCAAGAAATGACTCCCTCCCTCTCAAGGCCCCTCCCCTTCCCACCTCGCTGCAGAGCTTTCTGGAGCCTGGGGCAGGCTGTGCCAGTTCACTTCCCTCCCTTCAGAGATGCTAAGAGGATTACAGAGGTAATTGTTGCTTCTGGAGCTCTTCAGCTATAAGACGCTCTATAAATACCCGTAACCACCCCCTCCAGGGAAAACACATTTCATTACAGTGGAGGTGAGCACTGCAGAGCCCGTGAGAACGACGTGATGCCCCGTGGAAGGATTTTCCACCAGCCTGAGTGGACCCAGAGCAATCAACCACCTTAGAGAGTGAGTGGTCCTCGCAGCATCCCACCCCAATGGGCATCTAACACACCTGCTCCCGTGCGGCCCTCCCTTGTGCACTTATGAAGCACCGACTGTCTGCCCAAGGAGCCCCAGGGCACAGTGGTGAAGCCCACGGGGCACTGGCGCAGGGCTGCCTGGCGGGAATCCTGGCTGTGCACGCTCACTAGCTGTCTGACCTTGGCAACTCCCTTCGCTAACCTCTGTGCACCTCCGTGTCCTCGCCCGTGACACAGGGACGAGGACAGAGCCCACCTCACAAGGTCATTGTGAGAATTCAAAGGGTTCGCCTTTGTCTGGGGGTCAGGCCACTGTCTGATGGGGGGGGGGGGGGGCTGCTACAGAGGCACTGCTGTGAAACATGCCTACCAAAGGCATGGCTCTGCCTGTCTTTTCTGTCTTCCTGGAGTATTTTCAAGTAGGTTATTGGCCTTAAAATCGAGGTGAAGGAAGAAGGATTGACCAATCAGATGTGGCCTGAGGACTCAGTCCTGTGGAAGACAGGGATGGGAAGACAGGTCCCAGAGCCCCAACAATGAAGGGTGTTCGGGTGTTTTTACCTTTAGCTGCCAGGCAATGGACACAAGGCAGTGGGGAGAAGAGTATTTATCGCAGGCACCGCTTAGAATTGCCAGGACAGGGTGATACTAAAGCAGACCGACTTTTAGTTGATGTTTCTACCGTTCTAAGTCCTGGGGAGACAAGGCCTTCCCTTAGCTCCTGCTGCCAAATGTTCCTTTGCCTCAGGACACCTGCCTATACGGGCCAGCAGCTCCCCTGAAAGAGAAATAACTCCTCCCCTTGAATCTTCTAGGATGCCCTTAGTCCATCCCCGGCAGTGAGAGGGTTTCCCTCCTTGCAGGTTCCCAGAGTGCACTTCCCATAAAGTGGAGAGCACACCTGCAGTCAGCCCGGCCCTGGTGTGAATTCCCGTCCTACATCCAGTCCTGCATCCAGCAAAGTGTGGTCCTTAAGGCCCACAGCCGCAGCACCTGGGAACTCGTGAGAAAGGCAACTTCTCTGGCTCCATCACGGACGGAGCTCCTGAATCCGAAGCGCTGGGGATGGGTCCCAGCAGCCAGTGTTTTAACAAACCTTCCAGGAGATTCTAGCGGCCACTCAAATTTGAGGACCACCGGCTTCAAGAAACTTACTTCTATTTTCCAGAATCATAGTTTTTTTCATTCAGTAAAAGGGGTTAACAACACTATAGTCCATCAGGCTGTAGTGCAAGAATTAAATGAGATGATATACATCAAGCGCTTGGAACAGTGCCCCAAATATAGTCGGCACTCCGTACACTGCACCTGTTATTACCAACAGTCAGTGGAACAGATTCAGAAACAGCTAGAGTGAGCGTGAATCCATGACAGATCTGATGCCCAGGGATGTGGTTTAAAAGACAGTGGGATAAGAGAAGTTGGAGGAAACCAGCAGATAATACTGCGCATTATCCCAGGTTCTCCGGGGCCTTGGGGTCACCATCTCATGCCACCTGTGACCCTACAAACTCCGGCTCCTCGAGCATCTTGCAGGTTGGGAGTCTCAGAGAATAAAAGTGTACCCCACTGTATTGTTAAAATAAGGATAGTATGAGTTTTGAGGAATTGCCTCCAGAGAGGACTAGATGTGTCTGAGTTCAAATGGTGGTATTTAAAACATGTAACGGAAGTGTTTAGAACATGTTCTAAATTGCTGAAGGGTATTTTTGGTAAGGAACGGTGATAAGAAGCATCATGTGCTGACTGACAGAGCTTCTGGACTTCAAGACCTAAGGGGAGAGCACGTTGGAAGGATCCCATCTTGGATTGTAAACCACCATGACCTGAAACAATTCTAGAAGAGATGATGAGGGCCTCCTAACAGCCAAGTGGACACTTGTCAAGCATGTGGTCCCTCCCACCTCCCTCAACCTCCTCCCTCTGGCTTCCAATGCACCACGTGCCTAGGATCACCAGTCAGACCCCAGGCCCACCCCACCCCAGCCTCTTCTGTAGGCTCCTCTCCTGCCACCCATGTGGCTGCCACACCTCAGCCAGTCTCTCCAGCGTTTCTCCTGAAACCCTACTCTTCCCCTCTGGAGTCTGTGCCCATGAAGACAGAGGAATGGGACACGGCTCCAGGCTGGAGGCCACCTCTGACACTTGGCCTATTGTTCACTCTGTCCCTCAAAATGGAACAGGAGTAGACAAAGAAGAGGATGGTCTTCCCCTCTCTGCCTTCTTTCTGAACTCGGGCAATCTCATCCCCCTGGGCTCTAGGATGGTGTCCATAGCTATGTCAGCTTCTGGTCAATCCTGAGCACCAGATCTTCATAACCACCCACCTACATACTTCTGCCAAATGGTCCACCAGCATCTCAAGATCAAGACACCTGAAAGTGAACCCATTAGCCTTCCCCTAAGTCCATCCTCCTCCTGCGTGGTCCCTTCCGATTCTAAAGTAACAGGATGTGGAGCAAAGGAAATGAAGAGCCAGGTCTGTTAGGAACGAGGACTTTATTAAGAAAATATTAACCTTCATGACAGACACCCAAAATAAAAAGTCCTGACCTGACAAGAGAATTTCTGTAAAGAAATGTAACCATCTTTGAATAAGAAGTTGTGATGTATATGTACACAATGAAATATTCAGCCCTAAAAAACAGGAAGTCCTATCATTTGCTATAACATGGATAGAACCTGAAGGCATTACACAAATTGAAATAAGTGAGACATTTATAAGGTACTGTATGTTCTCACTTTTATGTGGAATCTTAAAAAAAAAAAAAAAAAAAGATTAGACCCGTGACTATCAGAAGCAGAGGGTGGGGAGGGGGAACAGGAGGAAAGTGGTCAAAAGATACAAACTTCCAGTTACAAGTTAAGTAACTGTTACAAGTTAAGTTAAACTTCCAGTTAAGTCCTAGGGATGGATGTACAGCCTGGAGACCATGGTGAACACAGATAACGGCATATGGAGAAATTGTTCAGAGAGCAAATCCTAAGAGTTCTCATCACAAGAAAAACATTTTTTCCTTTTCTCTGTTTTGTTTTGTTTTTTAATTCTTATCATGTCTATATGAGAAGACGGATGTTAGCTGAACCTACTGTGGTCATCACTTCACAATATATGTAAATCAAACCTTATGCCCTAAACTTACACATTTGGTTATAACAATTATCTTCAATGTAACTGGAAAAAAATAAGTTCACACTAATTTACTATAATTTAATAATAATTTCACAATAATTTACTATATAGTAACTTCACTATATTTTTCCAGTTTCACTATATGGTCCCATTGTAATGATCCTTACCCTGCACATCATCTGCAGGCCCATGAAACTTCTTCCCCTATTTTGTAGCAGTCCAAAATAGATGTATGCTCTATGATCTCCCAGGACTCCCCTGCCTTTGCCAGTCATCCTAGTTCTGGGGACCATTTAGCCACCCAAACTAGAAATATGGGGTTCACCCCAGACTCTTCTCTCTTCCTCATGCCCTACAATGAAATGCAAACTCATGAATGCCCTAAATTCTACTTCCTAGACTGGGCCCCCAATCAGCACTGCCCCTCAGCCATGTCCCTCCCTCACTCCTCACCTTCCCTTGATCTTCTACAGCTCAGAGAGTCACCTCCTACTTGAGATTTGTCAGGGAATGCTTCCTGTTTAATGCCTACTAGGCTTCCTGTTCCATAAAAGTGGGAAAGAGGACCCACTCTAAAACATACTATTCCTGAAATCTACCTCTACTACTATATTAAGTATGATTCATTTGACATGGTAGCAAAAGTAGGGAGAAGGCAATGTCTATCCCCATGAGCACAGCTATGTTACAGTTCCCAAGGTGAGGCCTAGGAGGGAACAAAACCTCATGAAATACCCAAAAGAACTAAAAGCAGGGACCTAAACAGAAGATACTGACCTATGTTCACAGCAGTACTGAGCACAACAGCCAAAACATGGAGGCAGTCCAAGCACCCATTGATGGTTAAATGGTTAAACAAAATGTGGCCTATCCATACAGTGGAGTATTATTCAGCCTTAAAAAGGAAGGAAACTCTGACACCTGCTACAACATGGATGAACCTCAAGGATATTATTATAAGTGAAACAAGCCAGACACAAAAGGTCAATTACCTGAGGTACCTATGGGAGTCAAATCCATTGAGACAGAATGTAGAATGTGGGTTCCAAGGGCTGGAGGGTGAGGCAATATGGGAGTTGTTGCTTCATTCATCAGTTCTGGATGACAAAAAGAATAGGGATGGATGGTGGTGATATTTGCAAACATGGTACATGTATTTAATCCCACTGAACTGTGCATTTAAAAATGGTTAAAATGGTAACGTGTGTGGTATGTATATTTTACTACAATTTCCTTTAAGATTTTATTTATTTATGTATTTATTTGAGAGAGATACACAGAGAGAGAGAGAGAGAGAGCACACAATCAGAGGGAGAGGTAGAAGAAAAGGGAGAGGGAGAGAAAATGTCAAGCAGATTCCCCACTAAGCGTGGAGCCCGATGCGGGGCTTGATCTCATGACCTCCAGAACATAACCTGAGCCAAGACCACGAGTCGGATGCTTAACCAACTGAGCCACCCAGGCGCCCCATACTACAATATAAATAACTGTTTAAAAAAAAAAAAAAACCTCCTGGAAGAGGTACCAGTTAGGGACACCATCACAGAGGAGCCAGCTGCTTCCCGAGGGGTACTGTTAATGAAACTGCCAGCCTCCCATCAGACTGAGAAGTGGAAGGAAGATCCAAAGGGTCTTTAAGAAAAGTGCCTAATAAAAAAAAATTGTTCCTTTTATTGTACAGCAAAATATTTAAAATCACATAAACATATTGATTATTAAATTCACACATTAAATTCTATCAGCATATAGGGCATGTTTCGTTATAAACTAGCACTGGTTTAAAAATAGGCTGCAGAGCTGCCTTTTCAGGATATAGAATTCTGAGAAAGCCATTCTAAAAGACGTTCCACCAGATTCCCACACAACAACGGCAGGGACTTCTAAGCAGCCTTCCTGGATCAAATCTCCATCTGTCTCTAAAGAACTATCTGAACAAATTTCAGATCTGTTTCCCCACGAGTTAACCCCTTCCCATCGCTCCCCGAGGCCCATGTGATGAAGTAACTGGAGTGTGAGATGTGGCCGCTGGGCCACGAGGACAGCCAGCTCTGGGCCATGCAGTCCCACAGCAGACTCCCTGGCCCGAAGCCCAGATCCACCCCTGCTGTCCGGAGAACCTTCTGTCCATCCCAGTCTCTCTGGTCTTAGTTTTTTCATCTGTAAAATGGAGACAGCAACAGTTGCTACCTCTTAGAGTTGGTATGAGGAATACATGAACCCATGTCTATAAAATGCTCAGTGTCTTGTCCATAATAAGGACCATGGAAGTGTTAACTGGGTTGCTATCATTCCGATATAAAAGGGCCTTTGTGATGTGGCCACAACCTTTCTCCCAGTGTCACTTCTAATCTGGCTTTCCGCATGGCTCATTTTCATGAACGTGCCACACTGTCAATGCCTCCAACCTCCACATGTGTTATTCTTTCTGCCTGCCTGTCCTCTTCCTTTTGCCCCACATTGGCCTCACAAACCCTTTGAGGGGTGTCACTTCACCACTGATGGCTTTCCTGACTCCAGCACAGACTTAGGCCCACTTTCTTGTGTTTCTGCTGGACCCTGTGACCCCTACCTTGCATAGTCATCAGCTTACCTGACTCCCCAGGTAATGAGCAGCAGGCTCCTGGGGAGGCAGGAACTGTGCTGCGTATCGTTAGGCACTGAGACTCAAGCAACAGGCTGGCACAATCACAGATGAATGAGTGAATGAATGAATGAATGCTGTGCAACAGAAGTGTGAGACTAAGCCCAGGAATGAAGGGAGGAAGGAAGGAGACAGGTGGGGCAGCCGGAATAGAGTTGCATGAGGCCTCCATGGAGGAAGAGGGGTGCACTTAGGAAAGAGGAGCAGGAGAAGCAAGGTTTTTAATCACAGGAAAGAGAGGAGACCAAGCAAGCACGGATGCTGTGTACAGGCTCCCAAGGTTCCCGGCTCCTGCCAGGGCCTGCACCATCAATGCACGTGACAGACTTAGACCTAAAGAGAGCAACGGTGGGGAACCCCACGGACAGCATGTTGTCTGTAACTCAACAGGCCTTCACGCCTCAGTAAAGGGCGTGACACGTCCAGAGTGGCTGCATCCTGACAAAGGGGAGATTAAGAAAGGCAGAGACCTCTCATGTTAAATGGGGAATTGCAGTCAAGCTCCAAACCATGCCTTTCCAACGTATCTGTCCTCGTTCTACACTAGCAATAAAGGAAAAAATCAGACACCCATCCGGCAGGTGGAGAGAGGAGTGGAGAGCCCAGGCTGTGGGGAGGAGTGCTCCAGCCCTGTCTTTCCTGATTCTCAGGAACTTACAGGTTAAGGGGCCCTTGGTCTGTACCCTGGCAATGAGGTTGGCTCCTGACCTGTGCATCCTCAGGCTTTGGGTTGCTAAGCTCTAGTCAAAGAGCCAGGCCACATTTCACAGGGTCACCTGATATGCAAAGCCAGCCCCACACCAGCCACTAAAATACGGGTTCACCATGTTTAGTGAGGGGCTGTCTCCAGTTAGAAGTCAACAAGGAGAATGAATGATCATGGGCTCAGAAGGAAACATGACCAAATATCATAAAGGCAGCCACCCCCGTGTGCAGTGAACAACTCGGATGCAGGCCGGGGCTAACTCCCACTTCCCAGGAGGAGCAAGCCTGCAGCGGGCACGCCCGTGGGCAGAGAAGCATGGCCAGAGGACCACCACTCGGCCCCCAGCTTCTGATCAATACTGGCGAGTGAGAAGGAACTAAAAATACGCATAGGAAAATGCACATGGGGACAAAGAGGAGAAGGAATGGAGAGAAATGAGAGGATGCTTATGGCACTCTGACTTCAGGAAGGCAAGGGGACCCCCTCCTCCCCTACACACACCCTGGGGCCCTGGTCAATACAGAAGTGGGGGCGCAGCAGGCCATGGTGCACACTTCAAGCTAGGCCTGGGTTTCCTGGGATTCAAACGGCATATACAGTATTTGGGGAAAAGATTTACAATGTGAGAAAATGCCCAGGATATGTCATTTAATGATAAATGAAAGAAACAATACACAACAAGGAAAGTAATCGTGTTAACTATGCATAGAAAAAGCCTGGAAAAATACATTTTTGTAATTTAACAGTGGTTATGGCTGAGGATGAGAGCCAATTTTCATATTTTTCTCCAAGTCGTTATCATATAAGGGATGGGGGCGCAGACGCACTCTTTCTTTAATTTACAAAGCGAGCCTATGTGTACTATATAGTTAAAGTTTTCAAAAGCATTCCAGAAAGTCGTCATAAAATCCGGGAGGCAAATGTAGCCCTCAAGGCTAGCTGTATCTATATAATAATGGACATTCTGCAATAATTCGAAGAAACTCATTATCTGGTTGCTTACTGAGATGTGAACATTTGGAATCATTGAGACATATCTTTGGATCCAAAGAAACATCCAAAGCAATGAAGCAGAAATTTACCATTCTTTCTTTCTGGTATTCATCCATTTACTGAAATATCAGAATATGCTCCGAAGAAAATGTTCAATACTTAAAAAGAAGAATAACCTGGTAAACCAAAAAAGCGGGAACAGAGGGGCGGGGGGAATCTGCCAGGAATAACAAGGTTCTGTGAGAACCGGTTATATAAAAAGGCTTAGAAGAATAACTGAACACGTGCATTTTCCAAATCCCTTGCAAGGGTCATTTCAACTAAATTGTTCTCCAAGTAAAATAAAACGTGATTTCCTCCAGAAGCTGCAAATTTAAAAACCGGATTCTTAAAACCTTATTAAATAATATTATACTATAAGCACGTTTGCCAAAGTATTTTATTATATTAGCTTTTCCTGGAAAAAGTTCTCAGGGTTCCCACATAGTAAGCAGTTGTTATGTAGTTATTTGTTGGACAACTAGTAATTCCTGGGGAAGGTGTGTCTTTTATTTTCTAGATCTATGGCAGAAGGTGGCCAGCCAAATAAGGGAATATTATGCAAATGTTGCCTTCCTTGGCTCTGCCCCAGGAAAAGCAGTGATGGTAAAGCCAGCAAGCAGCCTGCCCACCCCTAAGGGAAGGCCTGGCTCAGACGCAAGAGTTAACTGTGAGTTAGCTACTCACACAGGCTGAAACCCAGACACTTTTAAGTCAGAAAAGAAGATGGTAGGGGGGACCTCTATCTTCTAACCTAGAAGGCTGGATTCAATTCGGGAGCGTAAAAAATACTGGGTGGTTTTTCTCTCCCTAAATAGAAACAAGGCCACGTTCCCACTTCAGAGAAGCTCCTTCAGCTCTGTGGGACCCTGGGCTTCAAGGGTCCCAGAAACATAATGGGCTCCTGCCCTCTGCACCATTACCCTCTGCTCACCCCACCTCCTCCGCATCAGGGGAGTTGCAGGTCCTCGTTCCCTGGAAATGTCTCCCTAGGGAGAAGCTGACTTCATTTCCATCAGCATTAATGACCCACCTTTCCAGCACAATGCTGTGCGGGCTGCACAGGGCAGATGAGATTTGGTTAAGAGACTGCTCAATAATGAATAAAAAGAGGCACCATCAGCCCTCTAATACCTCATTATTTGTTCGCCTGAATCCAATGAGAAAAACAACCACAGGAAAGGAAAGAATGACAGAGACTGGGGCTAATTCTCAAGGCTTCTGGAAATTCTGGTTCAGAAGGGGGCGGGTGTGGTCTGGGATTTGGGTGTAGACCAGACTTCGGGCCCCTGTAAGCCCAAACCATGGCATGTGTTCCCGCCGCGTGGCTGGAGCAAGGAGGTCACTAGTGGGAAGGGCACCCACTGGCGGCAGCCTCAGCCCTGGAAAATGCAGAACAAGGCTCCCTCCTTTCCTCTGGGCTGCCAAACAGACGCCTACTGCTCTCAGCCCCAAGGCTCACTGCCCTGAGAAGCCTCTGCTCCCCGACAGGGGACCCCCTGAGTCGTCCCACACTCAGCTCTCCTCTGGACTGGAAACCAGCCTCGCCCCAACATACGTTCACAAAGTTCTAGTTCCACCTTTGCCACAGGAGCCTACAGTCTGGCTTTTTTCCCTCCCCAATCATACTTCACCATTTTAAAAGCACACTAAAAAAATATTTGAACAGCGTTGTCTGGGTGGCTCAGTTGGTTGAGCTTCCGACTCTTGGTTTTGTCTCAGGATCGTGGGATCAAGCCCTGTGACAGGCTCCACACTCAGCACGGAGTCTGCTTAAGATTCTCTCTCTCCTGGGGATCCCTGGGTGGCTCAGCGGTTTAGTGCCTGCCTTTCACCCAGGGCGTGATCCTGGAGTCCCAAGGATCAAGTCCCACGTTGGGCTCCCTGCATTGAGTCTGCTTTCCCTCTGCCTGTGTCTCTGCTTCTCATGAATAAATAAATAAAATCTCTAAAAAAAAAAAAAAAAAAAACTCTTTCTCTCCCTCTCCCCATGCCCCTCCCTCTGTTCTCTCTCTCTCTCTAAAAATAAATAAATCTTTAAAAAAATACATTTGAACAAAATCAGCAGATCATATGAGCGACATGGGTGGACTGTCTTGATGCCAACATCCTGATTTTGATACTGTGTTGTGTTTTTGTCAGAAAAATTTCCCCCATTGGGGAAAACTATATAAAAGGTACACAGGATCTCTCTATATTATTCCTTACAGCTTCATGTAAATCTACAATCAAATTTGACCTCAATCAAATTTCAATTAAAAAAAACCTAAAGAATGTATTTTATAAGCTTCATGTGAATAAAGACCAATCAAGAGGTCACCCTACTCACGGATGCTCAAACTGAGCCTGACTTCCAGGAGATGCTTCTGCAGTACACGTATTCAAGAAGTATGTATGTCATCCCTCAACGTGCCAGTTACTGTACCAGGCACTACAACGTCTGTCTCAACTGATGTTCTTAGAAGATGAACAGGGATGAGAGAAAAGTCATTGAGGCAGCCCTTGTGTAACTGGCCATTCTCAACAGAGGTGAGAGGTTTAGGTACACACTAGGCAACTGCACTGTCTGGGTGAAGACTATTGCTCAAGCAACAATTCATCTGTGACAAGAGTTCCACCAGTCAAGGCACCATGACGGTGGGTTCCCAACCACCGACTCACTGCTTGCTACGCGCTTAAACATGGCAGCGTCTTTCCATTCCTTCTGCTCCGCATATATTTTTGAGCAAGTTTCTCAAGTGGCTGAGGGAGAACACAGTACTTGGTTTGCTTTCAAATGAGTTATCCAAACCTTGTCTGCCTTTTAGCAGGAAAGTTCCAGAGATCTTAAACAAGAAAATGGGCTCCTGGCCATGACAATCCTCGTTCAACACGTTGCTTTGTTTGGCAGCTCTCATTTGTCTAGACCAGATGTAGGTCTCAACTAGTGTAAACAGCCGTGCTGAGCTATCACAGTGACCAACCTGTAACTCAGAGGGGCTGAAGGCACCGTCCCAGGCACCTATTCTTCTCAAAGGGCAGAGGTTTAAGGGACTGACAATCCGCCTTAGTATGTGTAGGGCTGGTTGTACTGACCAGTGCATTTCTAATCCATTATCTCATTTGCTCCTTATAATGCTTGTCAATACTTTGGTATGAAGAAACCCAAGCTAACTCTCTCAAATGTTCGTCAATTCTTGGTTACTCAGGAATTGATGATTCATGATTATGTTAGCCCTTTTTGGGCCTCCTCCAATCTTACAGGACATTTTACCATATTTCTACCAGTGGAGAGGCAGTAGTTTGAGAGAGAGATAATGAGTCTTGAGTCAGAGAGGTGAGGTTAGGGCCCAGCTCCATGACTCAGTGGGTGGTCCTGCATTAGCTTCCCTGAACCTCTGTCTCTTCATCCATCACTGGGGGGAGTAACACCCACATTGCAGGATTAAAGCAATGATTAAATGAGACACCTAGATAGAACAAGTGGTGATTGCTCACAATGTTGCGTCTTCTGTCAAAAGTTGGTTTCAAAATAAGACTGGTTCCAAAGAAACAAGAACTAGGAACGCCTGGGTGGCTCAGAGGTTGAGCGCCTGCCTTCGGCCCAGGGCGTGATCCTGGAGATCTGGGATCGAGCCCCACATCGGGCTCCCTGCATGGAGCCTGCTTCTCCCTCTGCCTGGGTCTCTGCCTCTCTCTCTCCGTGTCTCTCATGGATAAATAAATAAAATCTTAAAAAAAAAAAAAAAGAAAAGAAAAGAAAAAAACAAGAAACAAGAACTAACAGGGGCGCCTGGGTGGCTCAGTTGGTTAAGCATCTGCCTTTGGCTCAGGTCATGGTCCTGGGACTGGAGCCCCACATCTCCCTCTGCCCTTCCCCCTGCTCATGCTTTCTCACTCACTTTCTCTCTCTCAAATAAATAATAACTTTAAAAAAAAAGAAGGAGGGATCCCTGGGTGGCGCAGCGGTTTAGCGCCTGCCTTTGGCCCGGGGCGCGATCCTGGAGACCCGGGATCGAATCCCACGTCGGGCTCCCGGTGCATGGAGCCTGCTTCTCCCTCTGCCTATGTCTCTGCCTCTCTCTCTCTCTCTGTGTGACTATCATAAATAAATAAAAAAAAATAAAAATAAAAAAATAAAAATAAAAATAAAAAAAAAATAAAAAAAAGAAGGAAATAAGAACTAACAACCAAAGTGAAATTTTTTGATTATCAAAGAATGCATATTATCTATAAGAATCCCTGAATTCATGGGCAATTGAGGATCATCTGTAATTAGCAGCTGCTACAGAAATGCCCAAATGATCAGAAGGATTTCTTTCTTATTTTCATGTATCTGAGTTAGTAAAAAAATATTGTCCTATTATCTTACCCTCCAATAAGAAACCCACCATTAAAACTCTGCATGTAACTAAAATCCACAGGACACTAAGTACAAATGTATTCTCAGCAGATTTCCACATTTTAGCTGTACGAGCAAATGCAAATTTGAGGAAAAATGGTTCCCTGCCCGATGTCCAGAATGACTGGGGAACAGGTGGGCTGTTCTAATCTACCTAAGAGAATGGCTTTTTTTTTTCTAAAGATTTTATTTATTCATGAGAAACAGAGAGAGAGAGAGAGAGAGGCAGAGACACAGGCAGAAGGAGAAGCAGGCTCCATGCAGGGAGCCCGATGTAGGACTCAATCCCAGGACCCTAGGATCACGCCCTGAGCTGAAGGCAGTTGCTCAACCGCTGAGCCACCCAGCATGTCCCAAGAGAATGGCCTTATAAACCACACAAATATGACCAAATTTCAAAGGATATCAAACATGACAAAACATATTTGTGGTGAATACACTGACCACTCCCTTCTGTCTTTCCAACATTAGCTGCTAACACCAAACTTCTCAAATTATAGTATGTGTGCCAAGGGGTAGAGAGAGCCCTTGGGTTACAAGGGCCCATCTTCCAAGAACATCAGTAGTCCTCAATGGGAGTCCGTGAGACACACAGAGATACCTAAGCTCATGCGTCTACCACTCTCTGCACTTGAGAGTACTCAGAAGAAGGATGAAAAGCACTATTGAGGGGCGCCTGGCTGGCTCAGGTTGCAAAGCATGCAACTCTCGATCTCAGGGTTGTGAGTTCAAGCCCCACATTGGGTATGGAGATGGACGGAAGGAAGAAAGGCAGGAAGGCAGGAAGGCAGGAAGGAAGGAAGGAAGGAAAGGAGGGAGGAAGGAAAGGAGGGAGGGAGGGAGGGAGGCAGGGGGAAGGGGGAAAGGAGAAAAAAAAGAAAGAAAAGCACTATTGAGGGTGAGGCAAAATACTAATTTACTGAACACTCATCTGCCAAGGCCAGTGCTCGGTGTTTGCACATTAATCATCTTAATTCCTCACTTACTCGTTCAATAATCATGGGAAGAAGAAAGGGAACAGCCAGTGACTTTTATTATTGTTTTGAGATACATTTTAACTAGGCTCTCAGAGTCCAGCTCAACATTAATATCAAATCTTTCAAGTCACTGGCTCTAAGTGAAAAGAAAAAAAAAGGGCACAAGGAACTTGGTAGTGAAAACATTGGCAACAAAATCAGACATGAGAAAACTGGTTGATAGAGACACAATACGCTAGCAGGGGACACGTGGGTGGCTCAGCGGTTAAGCGCCTGGCTTTGGCCCAGGGCGTGATCCTGGGGTCCCGGAATCGAGTCCCACGTCAGGCTCCCTGCATGGAGCCTGCTTGTCCCTCTGCCTGTCTCTCTCTCTCTCTCTCTCTGTCTGTCTGTCTCTCATGAATAAATAAATAAAATCTTTTTTAAAAAAAACACACATACGCTAGCGGGTTAAGAATTTTGTTTACTTAAAAAGGGCAACTTCTGAATATAAACATATGAGTGAATCGACTAATAAATACTAATAAGCACCAACATGTGACACGTGTATATACATGTAATAATTTGCTAAAAACCTCTTAGAGGGGCGTCTGGGTGGCTTAGTCATTAAGCATTTGACTTTGGCTCAGCTTATGATCTTGGGGTCCTGAGATCGAGCCCTGTGCTAGATGCCAGGCTCTGCGCTCTGGGGGGATGTCTGCTTCTCCCTCTCCCTCTCCCTACGCCTCTCCCTCTCCCTCTCCCTCTACTTACACTCACTCACTCTCATCTCTCTCAAAAAAAAAAAAATAAAGAAAATCTTAAAAAAAAAAAAAAAAAAAACCTCTTAGAGTTTATTTTCTTTTCCTAACCCAATCAGGCAGGAAATAGGTTGTTACTGACACCAATTTCAGCCATTGTTTGCTCAACAGAACCTAGCCAAGAGATGCACCTTCTCTGGCGTAACGTGCACCCCCCCTTCCCTCCAGCCCACTCAGAATGTTCCCTTGTCCCTGCTGCTGTTAAGTGCTGCCCTCTGAGTTCTCACCAACATGAAAGGACCCCATTACCACCACTGGTTAGAAATAAAAGCTCCTTGACTCAAATTGGCCTGTTGAGCCTGTTGGCTCTGTCCTCTGATCCATCTCCTGTTGAGTAACACACACGACACAGAAATTGCATGTCATGAACTCCAATGCACTGTACAAATGCCAGTTATTTTTTTTTTGTCCTTATGACTATATTTTACACCCATTCTGCTGGACTGCTTTGAGGCTCCCACAGATATGGTCAAATGCTTAGCAGCAGTTAAAAAAACTCTTAACAGGCCAGATACACAAATTGTTAATTCGGTAAAATATGAAAAATTTTTAATGAAATTAACAGAATTTGGGCTTTGGAGGAACATTACAACTACTGTAAACATACATTCATCCTCTTTCCCTGACTCACCAAGGAGCCAAGGATCATGCTGTGTGCAGAAGATAGAAGAAGCGATGGCTGAGAATATTCGGCCAAAGTGGACACCGGAGAACAGTTTACTGTGTGGTTTAGAAACCAGGGAGTTGCTTCCAAGAAAAGCAATCCTTTGGTTTCTGTAACGAGCAATAAACTTCTTCCTCCAAAGCTGCTGTGGCGAAGCAACGCAGTCTCCACTCAGTGTGGCTGGTCCACTACTAGAAGCATGAAGGGACCACAAAGAAGAACACCCCCAAATGATGAGAGATTTCACAGGCCAAGGTACCCCTTTTGGATATGCTAACTCTACAAACATCCCCCCAAACAGCAAAAGGCATCAGAGAACTCGCTCCATCGTCCTTTCTCACCTTTGCATCCCTGTTGTTCTACTGTCCTCTCTGGAAATGACATTCGGAAAGAAAACACAACCTAGTGTGAGCCCCAGACATACACCCTCACTGTGCCCAAATGCCTGGCACCACGCATGTGCGGAACTGCTTAATGCACCTCACTCTCTGCAAGGCTGCCTTGCTGTGCTAGTGATGGACATTGTGAACAGTCACCCCATCAGGGGGCAGCTCCGGTGACTCCCACCGCCAGGCCCAGGGATGTCACACCTTCCTGTGAGGCCCAAGTCTCTCAAGCAGCAAGCAACAGGTAAGCATGCTGGCCAGCTTCCACGGCCATCACCTTTCTGAGCATCCCCTAGGATGACAGAGGATCCCTGGGACCCTGAGCGGTTCTTACTATTCCATAGAAAGCACTTTGTTGTGATTATAAAATAAGGATCTGCATTACTCTGCTTTTTTTCTTTTTTAACTTAAATCTGACTTCTGGTGCTTTCTTAACTAAGTCACAAACCTCCGATCGTTTATGAATATGCTGGCTCCAGAGAGATCTGTATTTTGGGCTTTGGTTGCCAGGAAGATTCCAGACTCCCAACTCTGGCTGCCAGTCTGTGTTTTTTATTCCGTCAAATCTGAGCAATTCTTAAGTGGCTGGAGAAGTGGAGATGCGAAAAAGCATGCTGACCGTCACAATCTCCTATGGCCTTTGATCTGTTTCTCAAGTTTCACCGAAGCTTAATGGAATCGAAAGAAACAGAGGAAAAAAAATATCTCTCCCTTTTAAAAAATCATGTCATCGTAGAAACTTTTAAAAATAACCATATTAATATTTCATCTGATTCAGAAACGGTGAAGGAGAAATCTGCCAGTAAAAGACCAGAATGAGAAAAAAATAAACAGAGGAGAAATGTTGCAAATGTCTACACCATCTACCGTGAGAACATCTCCATAGTATTTTCAGAAAATAATTGTCTTGAAGATACGAGGAATGTGAGCCTCGTATCTGGGTTGGGGGGGTTGGGGGGGTGGGAGGGAGAAGAGCACGTGTTTGAATTTTCTATAGCTAATATGTCACAGTAAAGGGACAATTTACATTTAACTGCTTCCAGAGTGGAGCAACAGATTGTCAGACTAATATCTTGTCTGTTTAATAACCTATGGTTATAGTCACACAAATCATAGAGATAATATAATCCCCAATACAGCCCCACTGTTGTGAAAAAAACTGTAATGGTCAACTCAACTTTGACTTATTCACCTAAATTCTGGTCTTCTGGGCAACACAGTAGTAGACTGGGGTGCAGTGACCTCTATTCTGTGTTTATTTCTTTATTTGAAACTTAACTGAAGGGATAATGAGATTATGGTAAAAAATGACATTCTGAGCGCAGTGGTGAAAAGAATAAAAGTGAGAATTTACCCCCAATTTATTGCTCACAAACTCGGCTCGACATGAGGAATACAGTTCAGCAGTTAACCTCCCTTTTGACCTCAGCAAGGACTGCTCTCACCTCCTTCCCTGGGGCCCAGCAGAATAAGCCTCCTGCTTGCTCATCATTTCCTCGTGGTCTGTCCCTTCAAGTAGCTCCATGAAAGCTGGACCTAAGGCCCCTAATGACAGCACCTAAGCCAGTGCCTGGCACATCAGATTGGCAGACCGGTTGAGTAAGCACCTGCTTTGAATGTCTGAATTTGAGAGCTTCTGAGAATGGATATGGAGTGGATGACCTCACCCTTTCGTGATGCATTCAACCGGCTTCGCTCTCTGCCACCCGCTCTTGGTCTAGTTCAATGTCAAGGGGCACACCTGGACAGAATCACTTTTGTTGGTTGGTTGTCTACTGCGTGATTCCAAAAGTCAACACAATATAAACAGGCGGACGAGCCATTCCCACCCTACTGCCAGTCCCTATGCTCACCGCTGCCTGCTATCTATCCACATCTACCTTCGTTTCTTGTTATCTCTCCAGGGCTTCTCTATGCAAATATAAACAAACCTCCCTACATATTTCCAGATCCTCACCTTCCTTGCATAAAGGTAATATAGTCTATACACTCGTCCCCAGCTTGTTTCCTTCACTTGGCCGTGTATCTGGACACCATTCCATGTCACAACACACATCATCACTCTCATCAACAACTACACAGCATCCACTGCCCACAGACGCCATCCTTCAACCACTCCCTCATAGACCACCGTACATCCAGTGGCTTCTGGTGCTCTGGTGTTACACACAAAGCTTGTACCGGTGTCCCCTCAGTATGGGTGCAGGTGTGCATGTAGGAAAAGATTCCCGGAACAGGACATTTGTAATGTTGGTTTACACCATAGGGTTGCTAAGAAATATTGTTAGGTGCTATAAATAGGGGGTGATAGCATCCATGTACATGTGTGCTACAGGGCACTAGAATTTTTTTCCACTCTTGTCAAGGGGAGTGCTAACCGAATTCCTCACTTTCATAAAACACAGACCCTTTGAAATTTTAAATTGATGCAGCATCCCCCAATGGTAGCCAGAGTTCAGCTCCCCTATTCTACTTCCACCCATCAATTTCCTAGGCTGACAGATTTTTCCTCTAGAAACCTATTAGAGGAAAACAGGCCCTCTAAAAAAGCCTTGAAAGCCTAGTTAATATGGGTGGAATTAAATTTTTATAAGAGTATTCAGGGATTCTAAATCAGCAGCAAATGCTTTCTTTTCATCACAATACCCAAAATGACATGGAAAGAAAAACATAAATGAATATTTAAAAACCCTATTCATTCCAATGCAGGGGACCCCCAAAAGTAGTTGATATTCTCAGAGTTTTTCAGTAATTCATGACTTTTTTTCACAGTGACAATCTAAAATTAGAAAATGATGCCTATTTGCAGAATCAATGAAAAGGTCCTTTTCCCACCCATTCTAGAGAAGGCATGAGGAAACAAAATACTTTCACATGAGAATCTCAGCTCTCAGGAAACGCACCCTCTGGCTTAGAGTATTTATTAAAGTCAAGGAACACAAAAGCAATGATTTCCTTTTGTTCCAGCATATACTTTGGTAAATACCAACATACCAGACTGTATCCCTTTCTTTGATACAGTTTTGTATGATCTGTTCAATATACTTAAAAAAACATGTGCCATGGCCAACATTATGTTCTGTGTTGATGAATATAAACCGATTTTACAGACAATCACCTTAATCAGTAACTCATAGTCCATCCACCAAAGACATGCACCAGAATGTTTTTAGCTGTTTTATTCACAATAGCCCCAAACTGGAAATAATCAAATGTCTACCAAGTGTAGAATGGATATCTAAATCTCAAAACAATGAAATACTACACAGCAATGGGAAAAAATGAGCAATTATACAACATGAATGAATGTCACAAAACTTAAATATGATCCCATTATACGGAATTCAAATAGGCAAAACTAATTTACGGTGACAGAGGTCAGAATAGTAATTACCTTTGGGAAGGAAGGGCATTGTTCTCACGGGGAAAACGGTACCAGAAGGACTTCAAGGGTGCTGGAAATGTTCTTCATCTTGATCTAGGTGGTCCTTACATGGGTTAAAAAATTCTGAGATTTGTTATCTTTACTATATGTAAAGAGTATCTCAGCATCCTGAGCTAGTCAGCTAGCATCCTCAGCCAAGAAGTCCTTACCCCAGAAGCAGCCAACTAGAACCCCTTCTGTTACCTATATTTGAGTCATATTAGCCCCTCTGCTAACTAGCAAAATGAATGTGAGGAATGATTTTTTTTTCTTGATGAAATCAGTGGTTAATTAGCATGATGAGCATAAGGAATGGGGAAAATATTTTAGATAATCTCTATCCTTGAATAGGCAGGGATAAGGCTCAGGACCTGTAACCTTCGACTTGATCCCAAAATGGTCTATCTATTGGTTTGAGGGATTTCTGGCTGCCTGATGCCTATCCTAACAGAAATGTAATCCTGCTTTTGGAATATTGGCAGCTTTGCTTCAAGGGAAGCTCTCATCCTAAGTGGTGGTCGGAGTACCTAAGAGGACACAGAGCTGGGATTTCAGGATACAGCACAGAACGTATGAACTACATTCTGCTAATACCCATTTAAGAAACGTCCTGATGCTGAATTTGTTCTGAAATTTGCTTTCATTATAAGCTGGTCATGAGGCTGTAAGAGAACAGCTAATCCTCATTCAACTACAACTTTCTGGTGGTTATCATCCCCTACCTCAAAACACTTAAGAGCATGTATGACCAGTCTGGCTAATTTCCATTGTCAAGTCTGGAGACTGTTAGAGCATGAAAATGTGCAGACATGCATGCTGGAGGGTAACATGTTTCCTTATGAACAAAATGAAGAATGGAACCAGAGGTGAGAAAAGCAGGATAAATGGGCATAGAACAGCACAGTGACACCCAGAGAATGAAGCCAATCAGGGGGAGGTTTCCAGCAGTACTCACAACTCTTGGAGGCTTGCACAGAGATACACAGGATACGATCATATTTGTGAATGACCCAAAATTAAACAAGATGAAAGACTCAGAATTCTAAAAGGTCTTGTCAGGCAATTTGGTGAACTAGATCTAACAAGATTAAACATACAGTTAGGTGTACAAAAATTAACAACTCAAGACAAAAGGGGCAGAGATCAATGACAAAATCCATTATAATTGTGACATTTAAAACTTTAGGGGTTTTGGATAAGAAGCTCAGGCTCCTAATTGGCCCTCATACCTCACACACATAACAGTGTGGCCCCAGGCAGGTGTTTGTCAGGAGAAGGCTAAGATGCTGGGAAGTGGCTTCACAGGGACATCCACCCAATGCAGAGAATGTGCCAACAGGCTGGTGATCCCTGGGGCTGAAGCACCCAACATCCCCTAGGCTGTTACTATATGACTTTTTCACTCTTCTGTTCTGGAATAATGGGACTTTCCCTAGACAGGCAACCAGAGAGAGAGACCCAACATTTAGTGTCTCTGAAGAAAATACCAGAGTCTCAGATAACAAAATGAAAACAGAAGGCCTGTCCAAGTCCTCCTTGTAACTGTATATGGCACTCAACATTTATGGAGCACAAAATGCAAGCCGCTCTTGGGCCTCAAACTCTTTCTCTCTGGCATGTGCACCACCTACCTAACACAGGTCTGCCCAACCCAGTGTGACACCCGCAAACCTGTCTTGACTGATCCCATGAGTCAAAATAATTTTCACATTCCATCTCATCATGCTATAGAGCCATGGTCAATATCTATAAGTTTTGTATCCTCCTTCTCCAAGAACAAGAGAGAAATGAACAGAATCAGAGCAGCGCTTGCTTGAAGGTATTAAAACATGAACACTGAAAAGAAAAAACAAAAACAAAAACATGAACACTGAGCCTTAGAGACCATTTACTCGGTACTACCCCTCATCCCCCATTCAAAGCAACTGCACTAACATAAAGCACATTCAGTGTATGACCTGATCGTACCTAGGGAAGCCTGAACATGAACTGGATATGAGAGGATATTAAAGACCTATTATTAACTGTGTTAGTTATGTTAATGGTATTTGGGGTACATTGGGAAATTTCATTTCTTCCTTCCTCCTTTCCTTCCTTTCTTGGGGGGCTGGGGGAGGACAGAAAGCCATATTATATTACGGGTGGCATGTCAAGATATCTTTTTTTAATTTAGATATAACTGACATACAATGAACATTAAAGGTGCACAATGTGTTGATTTGGTACCATCCCAGTGTCAGCTAACACCTCCACTGGTGTTACCACTTTTTTTGTGTGCTGAGAATATTTATGATCTAGTTTCCCAGCAACTTTCAAGTATGTAATACAGTATGTTAACTCTAATCACCGTGCTGTGCATTGGATTCCCCAGAACTTACTCAGCTTCTAACTGTAAGCTTGCATCCTTTGACCAATAATATCTCCCCAATTCCCCCACCCGCTGGCCCTGGTAACCACCACTCTATACTCTGCTTCTACAAGGTCTGCTTTTTTAGATTCCACATGTAAGTTGTATCATGCACTATTTGTCTTTCTCTGACTTATCTCACTTAGCATAATGCCCTAGAGGTCCATCCATGTGGTCACATACGGCAGGATTTTCTTCTTTCTCATGGCTGAATAATATTCCATTGAACCGCATCTTATATATTCAATCATATGTTGACACTTAGGTGGTTTCCATGTCTTGGCTATTGTTCAATTGTGCAATAAGATGTCTTAATTTACTTTAAAATATTTTAGCGTTTTTTACAAATGGAGGGCATGAATGAATGAATAGTTGGCCTGACCCAGAGTTCACACAGCTGGTTAGTGGTGGGGCTGGTTAACAGTCCAGTGTCCTTCCTCTAATGTTTTACAAAAGACCACCATTTGTGATGTTTTATATCCTCTACACCAGAGCAGCTACTCAAGATGACTGCAAACATGTAGAGGGCCATTTGGACTCTGCCCATTCAGCTCTAGAGAGGTCCTGCAGGCTCCCAATCAGCGTGGTAAACTGAGTTTCGATGACAAAAAGTTGCTAGATTGGCTTTCTCCTCTCATCCAAATAACCAAGCAATGGCCACACAGTCATTAAACATTGGCGTGGGTGGACATTTGTTGAAAGTTTCTAAGACCACATCAGCATACCAAGAAACTCAATTCTTTCATAATATAATAACATGACCTAACAGAATTAGTGTATAATCGTACATAATAACCATGAACTGCTTACTGTGTACCAAGGAATATTCTAAGCATTTGACAAGAATGATCCTGGTTAATCGCCACAACATCCAAGAGCTTATTGTCTCCATCATGTAGATGCAGTGAGTGGGACACAGAGTTTAAGAAAATTGCCAAGCCCACAGAGCCCTGAGGGACAGAGGCAGCATTTTGGATGACTCCACCATACATTCTCCTCATGGCCACATGCCATTTCTTCATAGTCACACCTAATGTTTTCACTGGGAGAAATGGTCCAGGGATAATTCTTTCTCATTGTTGTGTTTAAAAATACTACCGAAGAATTGGGGCGCCTGAATGGCTCAATCAGGGATCTGACTCTTGGTTTCGGCTCAGGTCATGATCTCATAGGTCATGGAATTGAGCCCTGCATCAGGCTCTGCACTCAGCAGAGTCTGCTTGTCCCTCTCCCTCTGCTCCTCCCCACCACCCCCCTCAATCTCTGTAAAATAAATAAATCTTAAAAAAAAAAAAACCTACAGATTAAAAACCAAAAGAGAAAAATAAAATCTGCCCCATAGGCCAAAAAAATAGTCTGATTTCATAAAAATATTTCACTGTGTTTTCCTTATAAAAAAATCAAATTATTCACATGCTGTTTAACTTTCTTCCTCAAACATGAGTAAGAAGTCCAGGCAGCTCTGCAATTTCTCCTCTAGAAAACTATCTGGGGGCTGCCCAGTGGGCAACAGAGGCCTTAGGCTGCCCATTCAGCCTCTGATCATGATGTGATAGAAAGCTGCCAGTCATTCCCTTGAAGGGTTCTGAATGACTTTCTGTAGAAAAGTCTTTACACACACACACACACACACACACACACACACACACACGAAATAAAGGACAATGCAGTCAACCTTCCAGTACCTGCACTATCTCTCAGTACTGACAATAACTTTGAATGATTCAATTCCTTCTTTAACGTTGTGCCATCAAAGCTAAAATAAGACAAAAGCCCCCCAAAATCAGATTCAAATCCTAGAAAAGGGGAGGTGTCTTAGGATAAACTGGAGAAACTACCACCTTGGGATGGTGTTCAGCTCTATTCCAGAGCTCCTCCCTCCATTAGCCCAATTATCCCAACAGGAATAAATGAAGGGTGGCTCATGTCATCATAGAAGTCAGAATTCTCAACAGAAGTAAAGTCAAATGAAGATACGGCAAAGGTAGCATGTGAAGGCACAGACAGAAGGGGAGCCTAAAAACCAGATCAACACCAACTGAGTGGCCTAACTCTGAAGGGTTTGGTGATTACTGGCATGGAGGTTGCCACAAAGGGTCCTGATTACAAGAAGAGAAAGGATTCGTATTGTGGCTACTGTCCCTACTGGAAAAAGCTGAGCTTCCTCAAATATAAGCAGGCTGAATGACAAAGTTAATAATCGAGGCCAAGAAGCCATATTTCCTGTTGCAATAGAAATGAACACTGCTATTGCTGAAGGACAAGCGTCTCTCCCACAGAGGAACTTCTCGTTCCTCCCCAGAATTTATTATCATTAAAACTAGTATTTGACATTCACCAAATGCCAACAACATGCCTATATCTGCTATTATGACTACATCATTAGTTCACCTCTGAACTGACTTTCCAAACACGGTTAACTTTGTCCCGGAAAACAACAGGCAGGCACAAAGATAAGGAAGGCAATTAAGAGTTATGCTAACAATAAAAATAAAGTAGTGATAAAATTTTCTGCATTGTCCAGGCATGGTTTATGACTTTCACATTAAAAAGACTGGGAACCTTTTTTCTTGTTGCGACTACGTAGATACAGCATATGTGGTGAATATAAATGGCTAAAGGCAAATCAAAAAAAGATCTTGGGGCAATCTCCTGTCTAAAACTGTGTGTTACTCTGTAATCAGATGTGAACAGAGACAACAAAGAAGACATCATTCAAGTCACAAAATTTTGACTATCCCCCTTCTCCAAGCCAGTATGACAACTGCTGCTTTTTTATTGACTACAGCTATAGTTTTGTTCTGGGATTACCTATCTAGAGATGAAATTACCAATCATAAAAGTATACCTGATTACTGATACACATCACCCTGAGTAAAATTCTGCTTATTTTAACCCACCCCCAAAATCAACTAACATAAGTGCAAAGTCTATATATAATAAGGCTCTTCTAACAATTCTTTTGAAAATGGCCCAAGGAGCTCCAGTGGCACAATCAGTTAGCACACGGTACTTAAACGAAAATGGCCCACAGTTCCCATGGTACATTTTTCTCTTAATGAATGGAGGAATCCAGGTTCTATTTTTTTTAAGATTTTATTTATTTGTTCATGAAAGACAGGGAGAGGGAGGCAGAGGGAGAAACAGGTTCCATCCAGGAAGCCTGACGTGGGACCTGATCCCGAGACTCCAGAATCACACCCTGGACTGAAGGCCACACTAAACCGCTGAGCCACCCAGGCTGCCCTTCCAAGTTGTATTTAACTATATATATATATATATGTTCCAAGTGGTCTTTCACTTGGAGGTCATTGACCTGTCTATAAAATATGAATGTATACATGAATATTAAGATATAGATATCATTTTATTCTATAGACCTGAATCTGTGTTCACAAAATTTTAAACACATTTTCAAAAAAGAATATACATAAAAAAATAAAACTGTGTGTTAACATTGTAAGGTAATGCTACTTTGAATACCCAAAGGAGAATGTGTCTACTCTGCAGCCAATCATGTCTATCCCCTTCTGGGCCATATTTCTTGAGCTCTGCATCTCACACTCAGGACAACAACACTGACACAGAAGACAGTCGAATCCCAAGAGGAGGGAAGCTGAAGGAAGCCAAAACAAAGATGGCAGAACCAGAGCTAGGTCTAACTCAACTCTAGTCCTCAAGAGCTCAAACCTCCAGGATGGTTTCATTCCAGAACTCTCACGTTGCCTCATTTCACAGTTTTCTCTTCCAAGTCTCTGAGACCAGGAGAATGGATGTTTCCATGGTTGTTCTCACATCTAACTATGTGAACACAACACGTGGTTCATGCCTCCAGGAAGGCAGTTACAATACTATATGGTAACTACTAATTTCTATGTTGTCTGTCCCTTCCCCTGCCATTGCAGGGTCCTCAGAATGTGAGGGACATCATTTATCCACCTGTGTGTTTGACAGCAGCACCTGGCACACAGTGGGCATCCATCACCTCTGTCCCATAAATAGTGAACAGATCTTATAAACAGACAATTCCTGAGAAGACCTTCTGCTCATAAATGTCCCTCCCATTAAAGCCAAAGTTTCCTTATTAAGGATTAATGTCTTTGGTTCTGTCGTCCAGAGTCCTCAACAAAGCAGATCTCTGTGACAGGGGTGCCCCTGTTTTCTCTACTACTGTGAGATAATACATAAAAGGAGTAAAAGAAACTGGCTCAAAATAGAATGGAAGTAAAAAAGGAGAGAAATAGTGGGGAGAAAAAGAAAGAGTAAAGAATTGAGAGGAAAGATAAGGTGGAAAGGAGGCAAAGACATTCTCCTCCTTCCTCAGAGGTTTGCCTGGAATCTGCGATCACCGCCTCCTCCCCCCAGCATTGTGGATACTTCCAAGTATACTTGATTCTAAGGTGCTTCTCCTTGCAAATGAAGTGGAGGAAGCAGGTTTTCATTTCCCCCAAAATGCGTAACAATGGCGGATCATTCCCTTTTGATCTTCTCCTTGTTACAAAAAAAAAAAAGGAAGAGAAAAGGATGCCACATATAACCTTCCTCTATCTAAAAGAACAGAATGGGAGTGCCTGACTTGCTCTGTTGATGTAGGACCCAAATCTCCATCTCCGGGTTGTGAGTTCAAGCTCATATTGGGTTTAGAGATTACTTAAAATCTTTAAAATGAATGAATGAATGAATGAATGAATGAATGAATGAATGAAAAGAGCGGAATAATTAGACTTTATACATATGAAAACTCTGAAGGTGAACATTCAAGGTCTGGGGTGGCAGCTACAAGGGTGACAAATCTCGGCAGGGCTTTGCAGGTCCATCTGAATTTAACTATTAGCAGAACAAAGTTCCATTTTTGTATAACATTTAAGAGGAACCAAAGTTGGTTTTTTGTTTATTTTTTTAAGTAATCTCTACACTCAATGTGGAGCTCTAACTCACGACTCCGAGATCAAGAATTGGATGCTCTTCCAGCTGAGCCAGCCAGGCACCCCAGGAACCAAACAACTAGTTAAGACTCCTGTAATAACTCTTTGAGCCTTTGGTTTAAATTTTATGGAGCCTTAGTCCATTCTAATTCATTAATAAGACCTGAAGAATTATTACTGGCCGCATTTGTATGCCACCAGAGATTCTCTTTCATAAATTTAAAAATAGCTTGTGAGGGAGGCCTGGGTGGCTCAGTGGTTGAGCATCTGCCTTTGGCTCAGGTCATGATCCTGAGGTTCTGGGATCGAGTCCCACATCAGGCTCCCTGCATGGAGCCTGCTTCTCCCTCTGCCGCTGTCTCTGCCTCTCCCTATGTCTCTGGTGAATAAATAATAAAATCTTTAAAAAATAATAGCTTGTGAACTTCCATTTTTTTTTCACCTTTTTGAGCAAGAAAATTCATTTTATATAATTTCCAATCCATTCTATGTTCTGGAAACTTCACTGAGATGAACTCTTACCAAGTTCTTCCCAGGTTATGGGGGGGGCTAGTCCCCATCTTTGGGAGGAATGTATAAAGTTTAGACTGAGGGTCAAAAAAAAAGTTTGGCTTTTGTCACACAAATTAAACAAACAACAACAATCAAACATTATAAATGTATCCAAAAGGGCTAATTATAACAAGAATGGCAGGAGGGGAAAAAAAAAAAAAAGATCAAGAGATATACTAGCTCATAAATACCAGGTGACCCAAAAGCAACTCTTCTAAAGAATTGCAAGACATTGAACCCCAGGCCAGGGCAGCCCCAGCTCCACCTGTCCCCAGATACAAAGAGATGTTCCTGCTAGAAAGCAACACAAATCAGGCCACCAAATTTCTTCCTTTTTTTTTTTTTTTTTTTTGGAAAAAAAAAAAATCTCCTCAGCCTCTTTAGTGACAAAGACACAGCAGAAAAACGAAGCAAGTTCTTGCCCCCTGTCAGGAATGTGGGACAATCAGATTCAAGTGCAAACCACTCAGGGGTGCAGCTTTGCAGCCTCACCTAGCAGATGTTCACACTGACCATGCTAATGGAAAAGGGGAGGACAAAATATCCACAGCCGTTACCACAATGAAGCCCGAAAATGCAGGCAAATAATAAAACACACAATATTTCTGTCCTATCAATCCAATCTCCACAGCTCAACTAAAGGGTGATAAAGCTTAATGCAAACATAAAGGGATGCGCATTCACAGAATAATTTTGAAAACGTGTGGCTCTTGCTAGCTGGGCTCCAGTCAATAAATGCACTAGACAAATACTTTCAATAAATAGTAAAACAGAACAGACAACCATTCTGGTCTCGGAGACACACGCAGTGTTTTTACCCCAGAAAGCACCTGTCATAATAACTTCAAAAATGAGTTGTGGAAAAGAAAAATAATTTTACCCTGTGCTACACAGAACAATAGTCCTCAGACAGCCAGGCACTGGGCCTGGATAATAGATCCTGTAGACACAGACAAGAGTGCCTGACATCTGGCCTGCCCAGACTACGGTCTCCCACGCACCAAGAGTGTATGGCTTCGTTATAATAATTGGGAGCAGAAAATGGGAAAGAATCCTGCAGCAGAAGGCTGAAGTCTTGGGAAAATATTGTGAAAAGTCAACATTAATTAGAAGTAGTATGTCTTTCTAAAAAAAATAAAAATTAAAAAAAATTAAAAAAGATATAGTGCTATCCAAGGGTGTGGTTTGTATTCAGTGTCTAAACCACTTTATTGTTAAACTAAAGTCAAACTATTAACTATTCACTACTTGGTAGAATGGAACCAGACAAGAAGGAGAGAACAAATGTTGTTCTATGTTACAGAGAACAAATCTAACACATCTCTACCACAATCCCTCAAAACTTCAGAAGGGATGGTGAGAATTTTAAATCTCAGGGTTAATAATCCCTAGCAAACATCAAAAATGTAGACTCAGCACCCTGAGAGGTTAGTAGCCTTAGGCAAATTTCATTAAAATGTTTAACTCTAAGATGAGTGAAAAGGGGTCATGACAGACAGTAATGGCCCACAAGGAACAGACATGCCCAGGGACCTCTCCTCATGGAACAATCGGTGCTTAGAAAACAGACTTTTCATTCTGGAAAGTAGTATGGAGGTTCCTCAAAAAGTTAAAAACGG
The DNA here is from genome assembly GCF_003254725.2 of Canis lupus dingo. Lineage (NCBI taxonomy): Eukaryota > Metazoa > Chordata > Mammalia > Carnivora > Canidae > Canis > Canis lupus. The sequence goes on from NC_064244.1 coordinate 22,602,224, forward strand.
AGCTACCCTACAACCCAACAATTGCACTACTAGGTGTTTATACAAAGAATACAAACATAGTGATCCAAAGGGGCACCTGCACCCCAATGTTCATAGCAGCAATATCCACAATAGCCAAACTATGGAAAGAGCCCAGATGTCCACCAACAGATGAATGGATAAAGGTGTGATGTATATATACAATGGAATATTAGCCATCAAAAAGTATGAAATCTTGCCATTTGCAATGACGTGAATGGAACTAAAGGGTGTCATGCTAAGTGAAGTAAGTCACAAGAAGTAAGACAAATACTGTACGATTTCACTCATATGTGGAATTTAAGAAACAAAACAAATGGACAAAGGGGAAAAAAAGAGACAAACCAAAAACACTCTTAACTATACAAAACAAAGAGATGGTCACCAGAGGGGAGGTGACTGGGTGGGGAACAAGTAAAACAGGTGAAAGGGATGAAGAACACACTTGTGATGAGCACTGAGTAACGTACAGAATTGTAGATTCACCACACTGTACACCTGAAACCAACCTGACGCTCTGTTAATGATGCTGGAATTAAAATTTGAAAAAAGAAAAGAAAAAGAAGTGAAAAATATATATATAAATAAATAAATAATCAAACCTTCCTGTCTGAAAAAGGAAAAAAAAAAAAAAAAGCTACACACCTGGAGAGGGAAATGAGGGCAAAAAGAAAACTAGAAATTGTTAGTAATTAAATCCTTTGGTTTGCAGAAGGGCACTTGGTAGTGATGAGAATCTCCAGGAAAGTGTTAGGCATTAAAGTGGCTGAGCTGAGAAAGGGTTTTCATCTGGGAGACCGGCGGGGGGGGGGGGGGGGGGGGGGGGGGGGGGGCATCTCCATGCCCCTGTCTAATCTCTAAGAAAACAGTATAAATAGGGTCATTCTGAGGTTGGCTGAGATGAAATCTGCCCTAGCACCTGGTGTGTGGTCTGTCCGTTGTTCCCTGGCAGGATGATGTAACTCATGCTCTATCTGCCCCCTGCGCAGCATGCACCTGGGCAGTCTGTGGTTCTCTGCAGCTCTTCGGTGACACAGTTCAGAGATTGCTAGATCACTGCGGAACCATTTGTATTTACTTTAATTCTGTGGCCCTTGTATAAGACTCTCAAGAAAAAAAAAAGAAAGAAAAGGAAAGAAAACAAGTCAGGGGCTATAAGAAGTTGCAAAGAAGGTCTCCAAATCCTCAACTGAAGCAAGGAGGTTTGTCAATCTTCAAATGTCATATAGGGAATTGGATAAAAGCCATTACTTCAAACTTTCCTTGCTAATCCCTGGAGGGAATCAGCAGAAGTGGTCATGCAGGCAAGATGAGAGTCCTGGAGAGCATGGCCAGCTCCCCACCTCACCGCCCCTGGGGTAAGAGAGGACACTCTCATTCCACCCACAGCCACTTGGTTTGCTTCTTGCTAGCCAGGCTGGTGCTCCGGACAGCCACACTGGTTTTTCTTGAAGATTAGAGTATCTTTTAAACAAATCACTCCTTGGGGAAGTGAGAGGGTCATTTATCACCTCTTGGTAGTATGTGATTACTTGGGTTTCCTGGGGGTGTCCAAGAACCAGCCCTGCACCCACTCAATCTCTCCATCTCCCATTTCCCTCGCTGCTCCCCGTCCCTGACCCAGTGATCAGAGCCTTGCATACTTCCAGACCAACCGCTGCCCTGGTTCCCTCTAGCAACTGAACCTTCTAGCATTCGGTGTGGGTGAGCTCAGAGCAGGTCTCGGTTTCCACTCCCGCCCTCACCAAGCAGGGATTACGCTGCTGCTGTGAACAATAGCTCCTGCCTCCAAGTGGCAAATGTGGGTGAAATATGGGTTTGATCAACTTTGCCACGAAACTGCCTTTAACGTTTTGGTTTATTGTTTTAATTTTGCTTTGTCCTTTCTCTACGACAATAACCAGGCAATAAGAGCAAGGTGGAGAAAGCTTCTATTTTTTAAAAATAAGAAAATGAGGCAAATCTCCTGATTTGTTATTCAAAACACAGCAAAAAAAAAATTGAAAAATACTAATCACATCGATGCATAAAAGCTCCGAGAGAGAAACAATAGAGAGATCCAGTGCTCAAGACTCTAGCTCCAGCTCTGTCCCTAAGGAACTCTGTGATCTTCAGAGTCTGGGCAGGTGTCTGGTCTCAGTTTCTTCATTTGCAAAGTCAACCACATACTGCCTCATTCTCAGACTACAGCATGTGGCCCACATGCCACAAGTAGGACACGGGGAAGGTTGCGTAGTTAATTCAAATGACCTGGGGTAATGGCTAATTTGATTTAGGGGGAGCTGAAGGGCCTTGATCCCTTTCACCCTTGTGAGAAGTAAGAGCTCAGAGCTGCAGCCCTGGCATTAATCACCCACCAATGGGGTAAGTGTCCCAAGATGCTTTCTTCTCTCAGAGAGGAGGGCTCCCCGCAGGTGCTTCTATTGCTTCTATTGCTCCGCTGAGCAAAGCCTCTTTTGTGGCGGGTACAGAGGTCAACATCAGCTTATCCATCCAAGCACTCGCAAATTCCCAAAGAGCGGATCTGAAGTGATAAGGGTTTTCAATGACTATCCTGGCTGCTGACTTCTGTCCCAGAGAGCAGCAGCGAGAGAGACAGGGCGGGGGGCACATGTGGGTCTTCATCATTATGTATGGCAATGAAAATGAGGCCAGAAGGTCAGACAGGGGCTGAAAAAACAGGAGAAAGCCAGCCGGGTAGAATGTGGGAGACAAAATAGATGGGTGGTTGACCCAGGGCCACCACCTAAAAGACACCCACACTTGGGGGATGAAGGGGGTGGCCTGTACTTCTACGGGCTCCCTTCGCTCTGTCCTGTGGCCCACAAGATCCTAAACCAGCAAATTAAATTCATGGAAGCATTCGTACCTATACAGCCCAGGGACTCCCCAGAAGTGAAGCCTCAGGAGGAGTGTGGCTGGAGGTGCATCCTCTGCCCAGATCTCCCACACGCACCTTCCTCAGATCCGAACTGGTGCCAACGTGTACCAGCTCCTGTCCCAAGTGCAGGCACATCAAGATGGGCGAGCGGGGTCACAAGTGTTACAGGAGAGACGAGGGGGCAGGAAAGGACTATTTTGACCTTCAGGAGTCGGGAGACAAGGCCCTGAGGGGTAACATATAAACTGGTAGGTGAAGCATGAGAAGAAGCCGGCCCGGCAGAGGAAGAAGGTGGGGAGGTAGAGGCAGCTAAGGGGGAGCATGGGCACAGGGCAAGGTGAGAAAGGCCTGGAGAACTGGGGAGCTCAGGGATGCCAGTGCGGCTGAAAGGGCAGTGATGCAGGGTGCCTGCAGGGGAGTGAGAGGCACACAGAGCCCCCCAGTCTGGCCTCTCAGCCCAGGTAAGGAGGCTGGGGTGCACTTGGCTGTGGCAGGAAGGTGATGTTGGCACAGGGCGCCTGGATCTGCCTGCCCTTTCTCAGGATTGCTCTGGCTCCCAGAGAGGGGCCAAACTGAGGAGGGACAAAACAAGAGGGAGGAAGCCACTGGAAACCACTTCATCTGCCAGGAGAGGGAGATGGTGCCTCCGTCTAGGACAAAGGTAGACATGGAGGGAAGTAGATACCCTGAGGAATGACACCAGGCAGGATTTTGAAAATGGGATAAAGAAAGAAACCCTGATGAGAGGGAACTAGGAGGCTTGCGTCTTTAATAGGTGTGTACCTGCAGCAGGTCACGCCTGATCCAGCACTTGTCTGTCAAGGAAGGATAAGCTCCATAAAGCTAGAAGAATATTTCCAGCCCTGTGACATTCCCCATGGAATAAAATGGATGAAACCAAAAGAAGGGCAACAGCTTCAGCCTCCAGGATCACTGGTTATTCCCTGCCCTCTTGGGTCTATTGTCCACCCTGTGTCCTGCTCTGTGTCCCAGAGGCCAACCTGTTGATGGCATCACCCAGGCCCTCTGGCTTTGGGTTGGCCAGGGGGGTACCCATCAGAAGGACAGAGAGGCCAAGAGGAGAGAGATCAGGGTATTTCCTCTCTATCCCCTCCAGGCCTTGGTCCAGGGTTCCAGCAATGACTGTGTCCCCAAGCCATTCACTCTGGCACCATTCTCCGTGGCTCCCTGGGTTGGTGCCCAGGGGCAGCACAAGCTCTGGGCACCCAAACAGCTATCACTGACTTCCTTCACTCTGCCTATACTTCTGCCATTAGCCCCTCTAGTAAATTCTCTTCACCAGAACCCTCTGGAATGAACTCCCTTTCCTGCTAGGACACCATCTAAAACACCAGGGGTGCCCAGTGGTCCTGAGAACTCTCTGGAGCCCAGCAAGCAATGGGAGGTGTCTTCCTAGTATCAGCGGGTTGACTCCATATCTGGCCCAACTATTCCAAAGCTCACAAATGTCTCATTAAAGAGGAATCACTGTGGTGCTCAAAATAACAGCTTATCACAAGCAGTGCGCTACAGAGGAAATTGTAAAATAATACCAGGATCAGCTAACGTAGCTGAAGAGGTGACATACACCTGGCATGCTCTGTTCTCCCACACCATCACCGCAGGCCTGAATTATTCAACAGCAGGGTGAGAATCTTTGGATCTCTCTTCCCAGTGTTTCCAGCAACACAATCGAAACAGTTCCCAGGGCTGGGGTTTAAAGGGTTCCTCTTGGCACCTAAGAGTTGGGATAACTGATACAGTTTCTCAGTTGGGAGGAATCCTACTTTAATCTTAACCTTTTATTCCCCAGTTAAACAATATTGATCACTACTTTTTGCTACTTGGCGGGCACTGAGCAAACCTTAGACAGCAGTGACCATCACACAGCCCTTGCCCCTGAAGGAGATGAGCATCTAGCTGAGGAGAGGAGGAAACATGTGCAATTAAACACAAGGCCAGAGGCAGCGCCCAGAGCTAACCAAGTACAGGAGCTTGGGGAGCCCACGGGAGGGGACATCCTGTCTAGTGAGGAGGAGATTACACGGAGGTTTCCTGGAAGAAATGCAATCTAAGCAGAACCCAGGAGAAGTGCAGGGGCCAGCTGAGAGAGGAGGCAGAGGGTCAGGCTCCAGGCAGATGGCCCCATGTGTGTACAGGCTGGAGGGAGGAGAGGAAACATCCCATACAGCTGATGCAGAATGTGACCAGAGGGCAGAGGTGAGGTGCAGGAGATGCATGGCACCCCTCGAAAGTCCTTATAAGTCGGGAGCCCCTACGGTTTATCATCCAAACTGGGGACGTGGAGAGAGACATACCTGCCCTAGGAAAAGAGACACAGCAGACCACAGTCACTATGCTTATATCACTTTGTGGGCAATGGGAAGTCCCTGATGGGCCAGAGCAGAGGAGTAACACCATCGGAAAGTCACTCTGGGCCCTCCATTGACAATAAGCTGGAGAGGAGCCAAGACTGAAGAACAAGAGAGTGAGCAGTGAAGATGTTACTGGAGAAGTTCAGGAAAGAGACAAGGGCTCCCTGCATTTGGGAAGGGGGCGGGTGGAAGGGTCATGGTTCGCAGAGAAATTCAAGAGGTTGACAATGAAATAGATGATGCAGGGCAGTGGCTGGAAATGGGGGCAGGGAGGACATATGAGAGGTGGAGGAGGGAGCCCAAATCTGAACCAGATGACTTGGCGGAGGGGGCAGGTGGAGGACATCAGCCCTTGGGAAATGGGAGATGGAGGAGCCCATGGGGGAGAGCAGTGAGATGGAGGGAGAGTACATTTGAGACATGCCAGGCCGCATCATTTAGGGACATCCAGGGAGCCACTGGATAGAGGGGCAGGGGCTGGGGAAGGAGACTGGGGGGTGGAGGGGAAGGGACCAGGACTTAGCAGCATATGCATGACAATGCAAATGGCCCTGGAGCAGGTGGCAGTGACCTTGAGAAGTCCTCATGGAAGACTGGGGGATACAGGCTGCAGTGAGCGCACAAGTGAAGGAATGAAGAAGTAAATCTGACAAGACATTTGGCCTTAGAGGGTGTCATCTGATTGGCACTAATAAGACAGCAAGATTTTGAACAGGAAGCACTGACTAGGGGCAGCTGGGTGGCTCAGTGGTGGAGCGTCTGCCTTCGGCTCAGGGCATGATCCCGGAGTCCTGGGATCGAGTCCCACATTGGGCTCCCCACAGGGAGCCTGCTTTCCCTCTGCCTGTGTCTCTGCCTCTCTCCCTGTATCTCATGAATAAATTTAAAATCTTTAAAAAAAAGAAAAAAAGGAAGTACTGACTACTGAGACACGAATGTCATAACAGACATAATGTCACGGCAAAAGGTCCCTCTAAATTCAAATACACACCATTCAGAATCTTTTTCTTGATTTCAGTTCCACAGAAGCCAACCCTTAAAACCACCAAATTAGGATAAAACATTCATGGCTATATGAACAAACCTGAAGGGAAATGTCCCTTAGATCCAAATCTGGGACATTCAAGCTATCATTTCAAGCTGGCTTCAATCCGACTGGCGAAAGGAAGACTAAATTTCCATCACTGACACCTTCAGACTAACACAGGGAATTCCAGAGCCTCTCTCCCTCAGTGGTCAGAGGTAACAGAATCTGTCACAGGTAAAATTTTAGGGCCTTTCTTTTTAATACAATTAAGTGGTCACTCATAATATTAGATGAAGTGCATGGGTAGTACAAGACGAAGTGCCGGAAGTACAGGGAAGGGACAGAAATCCCTCTTTCCTCCATTGCTCTGTTCCACGAAATCATCCTTCCCTACTGGATCTAAGCCCGAGCTCCATTACATAAGGAACACTCCCTCAAAAGAAATAAAGAATACTGTGTAAATTTTTACAAACAAAAATCCTTACATATATACACATTTCCTAAAGAGAGTTCAGACTGGAACAACATAACCCTGTTTTCCATGTACCTGTTAAGTCTTTTTTTTTTTTTTTTTTTTTTTTTTTTTTTAATTTCCTAGCTTCCCTTCCATTTTGGTTGGGCGTTCCAATGGCATGCTGGAGCTTGAAATACACAGCTATTCACATCCACGGAGCTGCGTCCTCTCGTAATACCTGTTATTATGCAGTAATGCTCGTGGACATGAGCACCTGCTCATCAGAGCTGGTGAGTTATTTTTTGATCATTGTGTAATTATCCCATTACCAACAGACGCTGAAAATCAAGAGGAACCAGAGAAAGGAAACACTCTGTCCCTCTTGTTAAACACAACTAAAATCCTTACTGAAAGATTGATCACCAACAGATTTACTTGCCCTTCAGTGTCTGTGAGTGCTTGAACCAAGGAGAGAATTTTCATATTGGTGTAACCACCGAATATAAAGGGAAAAATCATTCCTGAATGCCTGGCTTCAAAGGCATTAAAAAAAAAAAACCCACAAGGGCATAATTGGAACTATTCAAACAGAATCCAGGCAAAGTTGGCTCTGCCCAAACCACAGCCAGTGACACAAGGCACAAGTCAATTGCTTGTACTGGTTATAGTTAGTGATTCTGTTGGCTGGAGGACACACGGGTTTGTAAGCTCCCCTGATCTTGATGAAAAGCTCTGCCCACAAAGCTCTGACCCTCAGGATGAGTCACATAAGCAAAGGTGCTTTATTAAGAGAATTTCATTCCTCTTGCTAAGCTCACAGAGCAAAGCCCAGACGGATTCACACTTGAGCAAAGGTTCTTCCTACACTTGAATGTGTAAGTGGGAAAGACAGCAGGCCCAAACACCTGGAGCCTCTACTTGCCTGGTCTTAGAATTCCTTACCCAGAGAGGCCAGTGGCCGGGCTTGGGTTCACTGGAAACCATGATCTCGTTTTCAGGGCCTCCTGCCTCCTGAGAGGTGGAAAACTGGACAGAGTATTATAAACTCTGCAAGGACCCAGTGGGCAGATCAAACCGGCAAGCGGGGCTTCTTCAGGCATAAAGAAAAGCAACATGCCTATGTCTTTTAGATGGAACAGACCCTATAAGTGATGCAGGAGCCCGTCTGCACACTTCCACCCTCCTCCTTGTCTGATGGCCAGAGCACTGGACTCCTCAGTTGCCCCCAGATACCAACGTGAGCCCAGAGGAGCCCAGAGGAAAGATGACGGCCCTCTGGGAATGGAAAAAATTACATCTGACACTTTATTTTATAAAAGCCGGATTACTCTCAGGCAGGCATTGGTGGTAATAGTGCTGCTGTAATGCACTTGGTTTTCTCCTGAAATCTTCAGTCTTCCTAGATTACACAATGGCCCTTTGCAAGAGAGAGGCTCTTAGAATAACCAGAAACTGCAAGAAGTCTGGAATAGTGCATTCTTCTAGGCAGACTCAAAAAGGAATATATTTGACTAAGATTTCCACCAAAAAGGGTTAAATGAGCAAGCCTAAGTTACCTGAAAATCTTCTTAATCCAGAAAATCCATTACCAATAAGGCCTTGTTGGAATTATAAAAACAAATATTATAATTTATAAAATAATAAAAATGATTAGGGGTACCTAGCTGGTCAGTAGAGCATGTGAATCTTGACCCTGCTGGGTCCCCATTAGTTCGAGCCCCATGCTGGGTGCAGAAATTACTTTAAAAAAATTAAAATCTTAAAAATATAGTAATCATAATTACACATGTTCATTCATTAGAAATGGTCCATCAATGTAAAATAATGAAAGCATTATTATATCATGCATCCACTTTATCACGAAAGCGCCATGTTTTTAAAAGTTGCACAGATTCGATCTTTTCACAAAACCTGGACAAAACTATTATATCCAATTCTTTATCACTTACTAAAAACTTTTTAAACTTCAATTTAGTTATTGAAGTCATTATGAAAGTAGGTTCCATCCAGAGTCATGCTCCAGATGAATAGCTGTGATGAGCTGTGATGGAAATCTTACGTAAAAACCCAATATACAAAATGAAATCCTAAGAAGCCGTAAAATGAGTTTTTCCAATATTAGTTTTTTTTGCAACTTCAAAATAATGGGAACTCTTTTGCTTTTTGGTTGTCTGTGTGTGTGTTTTTTCTTTTGATCTAAGGCTGAATCACTTTCTGGCTTCATTCAGAATCCACTGAGGCCCAATGGGGAGCTAGTTATTTGTGCTCAGTGCTTTATGCCCTAGGAAAACCATGGGTCTGACTCATTTCTAATGTGTGCCCTGTGTGTTGTTAATAAAGCCTGTGGAAAAGTCAAGAAACAGGACTTGGCTCTGGTTATCTAGTGGATTTTCCCATTTTTCATGGTAACTTGGAAAATGTTCCTACCAAAAGCCAGTGGGTGTCAAAATAATCCGGTTCTATTCTTGGAACCTTCAGTTCCAAGCTAGCAATCTCACCTCACTGGCTGAATTTTCTCAATTTTGCCTAATTTTTTGTTTTTGAAGTGGAGGGAATATGGAAGGGTAGCGATTGATGAGATTATGTCTGCCAACTTTTGTAGAAAATATATGAAAAATCATAATGCTTATGAGATCTCCCATCCCCAGGGTTTTAAAAAGTAGGATGGATTTCCATTTATTTGAGATGAGATCTGAAATGGAGATGCATGACTTCTCAGGGACTTTTCTTGATTTTACATCAAAAAGAGACACAAGTTCATTTACTCACAAAAGTCAAGCAAAAAAGCATCAGGCAACTGTTCTAAAGTCTCATATGGGGATCCCTGGGTGGCTCAGCAGTTTAGTGCCTGCCTTTGGCCCAGGACGTGATCCTGGAGTCCCAGGATTGATTCCCACATCGGGCTCCCTGCATGGAGGCTGCTTCTCCCTCTGTGCCTGTGTCTCTGCCTCTCTCTCTGTGTCTCATGAATAAATAAAATCTTAAAAAAAAAAATAAAGTCTCATATGAGCAATGCGTTAACCACATCCCAACCTCAGTTCACGTCCTCCATCTATAGTAAACCTGTGGATATCTCTCAGCAAAGACAGACTATCACCCCCCCATCTTCTACCCAAACACAGGTCTAAAACTCCTGGCAAATGCAGTAATTGGGATCTTCACTCTACTGAACATCAAGTGTTTTCTTATAATACCTTGATTAGTTTCCTAAAAGGTTTCATTTTGGACTTTCAAATTAGCAAAAAATAAAAATCAGTGGTAATCACTCTCAAGGATGTGGTATGATGGACATGCTCATTAGTAATAGTAGTAGGAGTATAAATTAGTAAAGATCTTTCTAAGAGCTTTGATGACATCACATAAGCCCTTAAAATAAAGATATTTAATTTCCTTTCTCATAATCTGTTTCAAGACCCATGTTCATAGCAGCAGGATTCACAATGGCCAAGATAGAGAAACAACCTACGTGTCTGTCAATGGATGAAGAGATAAATAAGATGCAGGGTATGTACATTCAATGGAATATTATTCAGCCATGAGAAAAAAGGAAATCCTGCCATTTATGACAGCACAGATGGACCGTCAGGGCATTATGCTACGGGAAATAAGAGAGACAGAGGAAGACAAATACTACATGGTATCACTTGTATGTGGAATCTTAAAAAAAAAAAAGTCAAACTCATAGATACAGAGAGTAGAATGATGTTTGCCAGGGGCTGGAGAATGAGAGAAAGAGAGTGATTCATAAAAGAGTACAGACTTCAGATACAAGAATGATAAGATCTGAAGATCTAATGTATAACATTGTGACTATAGTAGATAACTCTGTATTGTATCACTGAAGTTTTCTGAGAGAATAAAACTTAAATGTTCTCACACACAAAAAAAATATAAACGTGATAGATGTGATAATTAACTGGATGGCAGCAGCTTTTCACAATGTACACACACATTGAATGATCACAATATGCATTTTAAATATCTTCCCACTTTATCTGTCATCAATAAAGCTGAAAAAAAATATCGATGTTAGTATATGTGCTGCCAAAGTGAACACTGAAAAAAAAATTATATCAAAACCAGGAGATAAAAAAAGAATATAATCAGGATTGTGCAGAGAAATGTATGGACAGGATGTTCCCTGCATGTTATTTATAACAGTTAAAAAAAAAAAAAAGGAAATAAGCCAAATGTTGAACAACAGGAGACTGGATAAATAAAATAGGACATAGCCAGACAAGGAGATATTAAAAAGTCACTGAAAAGCCTATTTGCAAACAACCATATAATTCACGATACATTTTTCCAGATGTAATATTGGAATAAAAAAAATTCAGGTTGAAAGTTATATAGTAAATGTGATAGCAACTTAGATAAATGCAATTTAATGAGCATAATAATAATAATAATAATAATAATAATAATAATAATTTAGGAGGAATCAGTAAGAAAGCAAGTCCTTCTCTACTGCTAAAGTGGGCTCATCTGCGTCTCTAATCTGCCAACAGCTGGCCAATGTTTCATCCTCCATATGGCGCCCCAGTATTGTAACCACAGGTTTCTTTTGAGGACCTATCTCTACCTCCCTTGACCCACTACATTAACAGCTCTCTGCAGGCAGGGACTGGTTTAAACATTGCTTTGGACACCCTGGGGATGCTCGGTCATTTGTGCTCATCTCGCTATGTGCCAGTTAACATGGAGTGCTCGGTTGGCTGGAAGAAGTTTCTTTGAAAGAAAACACAGAAGCCCAGTGACCATTTGGTTAGTGTTGGAGTGAGGCCCCTACATCAGAGATCTCTGGGCAACTCTGTCTCGTGCTCACCAGGAGTAGCCCGTGGTGGGCCTGCCCAGGCCTCATTTCTGCAGGACCCATGAGGCAGAGGAAACCCCAGAAGGTTTGCACTTCACTGTGGCTTAACCTGGGTTCCCAGGCCAACTGCCCCCATGCCCCTTCCCCAAAACCCCAGCCAATGCTTCCTCCGCCCCAGCCTGGGCCCCAGGGCCACCTTCTGAGCAATCCCCCTGGCTGGATGCCACCCTAAATAACTTGTGGCCACCTCCTGCTCTGTGAGAGATCCCACCTCTGTTTTCCTTCTCTGGAACCTGTTTTCTCTGGCATGGTGGCACTCGCAAATTCCTGGCTCTCTTCAAAGGGATGACACTGAAGCATCCCCCATAGTCCACAGAGTGGCTATGCTATTGTCCCTGTCTTTGTCTTTCCCTCCCCCACACACATACACACACATACACACAGAACGGGAAAAAATTCACAAGGTCATAGTCCATCATCCTGTTTGGGTGATAATAATAGCTACTACGTTTTGAAAACTTATTCTAGGCCAGCTCTGGGCTCATAGGCTCTTTCCATGGGCTGTCCTGCGAGACAAGCGCCCTAACTACCCCCATTGCACAGATGAGCAAACAGAAGCTTCAAGAGCTTAAGCACCCAGCCAACATCATGCAACTGAACTAGGACCCACGCCCCAGCAGTGTGGCTATGGAGCCCCAACAAGGTCACAGTCACACCGAAGTCCAGGGGTTCAGCATCTCCATGCTGGAAGGCCCTTAGGGGGCCCGCCAGGCAGACCACATGGGCACCCCCACGATGAGGCCCATTTCTGGTAGAACATGGCTGGAAAGCTGGGAGCCTGGAGGAATAAGGAGGGAAGAGCAAGGAAGGAACAGGACCACGAGGGCAGCAGAGCGCACGGGGAGGGAGAATCCCACTCACCCTGGAAAAACCATGACACTGACTGTGGCCATGGTTTCTAGCTCTTTCCACCACCAAATTCTAGTCAGAACCTCCCCCTCAGGTGCCCAGAGAAATCCCTGCCTCAGAGCAACTCCTGCCAGCAAGTGAAGCATTCCCACCTTTACCATCTCCCCAGCGCACAGTTTTGGGATTACTGGCAGGGCCACTGGGAGTCCTGGGCTGGGATTACCAAACCCCATCCAAAACAAAGCCCTCCAGCCAGGGGGCTGTAGCAGAAGGAGAAACAGGACTTGGCAGCCTTGAGTCATTCTACCAACACCCTTCCTCTCTGTGCTACATAATTTTTCCTTCTCTGAATTTTATGTGCAACCAGCAATCAAGACAGGAAAAACAAGCAAAGTCTTACATACACCGCAAACTGCTGATTTGTCTATTCTATTAATAATACAAAATCTCAGCAAATGTAAATGGCATTACATGAATAATTCCATAAAAAGTTAAATCCAAACTAAATGTTTCAATTTTAAATGACATTTGCAGAGACCTCTCCGTATATGTTTAATACTGACTTTCTTTTTTTAAAGGGACTATTTTGTATTTCCTAAGGAAAAAACTATGAAGACACTAAAGACCAACAAATAATTTTAAAGCTGAATTGTAAAACTGTCTTTTATTCTGCTCTACTGCACCACTCTTGGCACAAGAATAGCCACAATCATATATTAATAAATGCTTTTGTCCCGCAGTCAAATGCCTATCTTTTTCAAAGAAGACAAAATAACCATGACTTCAGTCTGCTCAAACAAGGAGGTTGTTTCTCAGCACTGAGTTTAGAATAATGAAGCAAAATGTGCAGAAGTCCATCAGACCTTGATAAGCAGTCACAGTAATGCTCGGAAGAAATAATTTTTAGAAAAACTCAATACAGAATAAATGTGTATCACTAACATACACTCTGGATACTAAAATAAGTGACTGGCTGACTTAGTAAGTAACTTTATTTTTGAAAGGAAAAATCACACATATTGCAAATGATATTAACAGACCAGAGAAGCTTGAGCAGCATGAAGCACGATTCTTCAAGAAAAGGGAAGTTAATAAGCTAAGGAAGGAGGTCCTCAGGTTATCATGAGACTGATGAACATGACGGAGGAAATATCGATAAACTGGGAAGGTAATATGATCCAACAGGGAAACAAGACAGATTTACAAGGGAAAAATCAAAGAGAGTCAACTAGATTTCTTTTTCCAATAGGAATCCAAAATGAATGTTTAGGGGAATATTTTGAGCACAAAAAAATATACTGATTCTCCCTAATTTACCTCCTGAATGAGAACAGAATTTGGCCATCAAGCAAGATCTGATAAGCCTCAACTAAGTGTATATCTACACAGGCAAAGCCAAGTAGAGAATGAAGGTAATCAAGCATCCAACCAATTGACACAAAATGCTGGGATACTGTGACCAAATTCAAATTAATGGGGGAAGGTTGCTAAGTTGTCTTCCATACTTTGCCTAAAATACTCCAAAAATAATGGTGAGAGCTCATCAAAACACATCCAGAAAGAGGTCTACAAGTGGGCATCAGTGTTAGATTTTTTTCAAACAGTGAAGCTTAAGAAAGCTATCCATTTTTTTAATGCAAACTGTACAAAATTTAACATCTCCCACCAACTATGAGACAATGAGGCACAATAGATAAAATACCAGATTAAAAGAAAAAAAAAAAAAAACTCTAGCCAGGATCCATGTAGCTGTCACTCTCTCCAGCCATTTCTGAAACCACAGAGGGAAAGAGATGATTTCAGATAAAACATGTCACAACTGTACACAGGCTGCTGTCTTCTTTGTACAGTGAGCTTGCTTCCAGAGTTTTTGCAAAACAGATCAAGTTTACCACATTTATTATCATCAGAAAATAACACAATTGAAGACTTGGCCAAACAAAGAAACAGTGTCTCTTACTTCACCTGCTCCATTATCCTACCTCCTGTGTAAAAGCAGATAATTTTCCAATTAAGGAAATAAACCACACATTTATTAGATGATGGTCCTCAGACTTCTGGGTTTTTTGTTGTTGTTGTTGATGTTGTTTTTATTTTGCCACATTATTTTAATAGGCTGGGAAAAAAACACATTTTACTTAATAATGACAAGTATATGTAGCAATTTCTTAACCAATTTTAGATTAGTAAACAATTTTTAATTTTGGATTTACAGAAAAAAACAGTGCATTTTAGAATCTTTTGAGTTAATTTCTTTCTAGTACTCACAATGTAATTTTGGCTATGTATAAATAGTTCAACACTGTTCTATTTTAATGAAAAGTGGGCATACAGGTCCAATTCTCTGGATGAGAAAATGTAAAAAAAAAAAAAGAAATGTAATACAATGATCACTGTCTACATAAACACAAAAATAAATGTTTTTAAAGCTAACAATAGAGATTATCAGTGATTTAAGTTCTAAAATATCACTTATATCAGAATAATTCTGTTTCCTCCATGCTCAGGACACAGTATTTTCCTTTAGGAGTACATTTTCACACCTTATTGTTTTGAAAATATTTACACAAGTTAACCTAAAACAGCCCCTTATAATTCTAACCATTCATTTATCATTCCTAGGGAATCAGGCACACACACACATATATCACAAAAACGTCACTATCTCCTAGGCAATGAAGGAAGGCAATATTTTCTTCTAAAGTCCTTTTTTTCCCCCACAGTAAATGTCTTCAGTTCTTTCAAATCTTTTTCCTGCTTCTTTTTACTTATTTTTTTCTTTTCTTCTTCTTTTTCTTAATATCAAAGTTTTCAGATACTTCATCAATCAGGATGCATAAAACAGATTTTAGAGGGTGGGGGGTGGGGTGAATGGGTGACGGGCACTGAGGGGGGCACTTGACGGGATGAGCACTGGGTGTTATTCTGTATGTTGGCAAATTGAACACCAATAAAAAATAAATTTATTATTAAAAAAAACATTTTAAATATGCTGCCCAGACTGAATCCAATACTCTGCATAGGGCCTAATCTTGAAAACTGTAATATGGTATTTGCTCTTTTTTTTTTTTTTTGTATATTTTTTATTGGAGTTCGATTTGCCAAAATAGAGCATAACACCCAGTGCTCACCCTGTCAACTGCCCCCCTCAGTGCCCGTCACCCAGTCACCCCATCCCCCCACCCACCTCCCCTTCCGCTACCCCTTGTTCGTTTCCCAGAGTCAGGAGTCTCCCATGTGCTGTCACCCTCTCTGATATTTCCCACTCATTTTCTCTCCTTTCCCCTTTAATCCTTTTCACTATTTTTTATATTCCCTGAATGAATGAAACCATATAATGTTTGTACTTCTCCGATTGACTTACTTCACTCAGCATAATACCCTCCAGTTCTATCCATGTTGAAGCAAATGGTCCTCAGACTTTTGGCTTTCAGAGAGCCCAAAAATCAAGGAACAGCATTAGAGTCACCAGCTGTGAATTTCCACTAAGGTACGTACATCCAAACTACTCACATAGTACCCATCATATCATGAAAGGCAGGATATTGAACATCAGAAAACAGAAAAATAAGATTTCAAGGAAAAGGAGGCTTATCTTTTCCACTTGATGCCTCTGGATTTCTGAAAACCCGGTGCATTTTTTCCCTCCTTTTCCTGTGCACCAGGGAAAACTTTGTCATGAGCCAGTGTTGAGACAAAGTGGTCCATGTGGTACAGAGCAGTGGTTCTCTAAGTGTGGGCCTCGGACCAGCAGCAGTGGCATCAT
The DNA here is from genome assembly GCF_003254725.2 of Canis lupus dingo. Classification (NCBI taxonomy): domain Eukaryota; kingdom Metazoa; phylum Chordata; class Mammalia; order Carnivora; family Canidae; genus Canis; species Canis lupus. The sequence continues at coordinate 22,618,467 of NC_064244.1, forward strand.
CTGGGAACTTGTCAGAAATGAAAATTTTCTAACTCCAAGCAACTCTAGGGTAAAGCCTAGAACCTAACAAGCCCTCCTGGTGATCCTGGTGTCTGCTAAAGTTTAAAGACCAATGGTATAATCCAAAGCATATGCATTTCAGAACTGGGAAGGAAGTCCAAGGAACCTGATTCAAGGCTGGCAGACCTGGGTTTCTCATCTCCAAACTCTGAAAACAGTATTTTTTTTTCCAAGCAAACAATGGCACAATTTTGATCTGAAATACATGGTGTGACAATTGAACAGAATATCTGAAATATCTACCCCACATGCAGAGATCCAAAACATCAGCAAATGGGGGCACCTGGGTAGCTCAGTGGTTGAGCGCCTGCCTTTGGCTCAGGGCATGATCCCAGGGTCCTGGGATTGAGTTCTACATCAGGCTCCCTGCAGAGAGCCTGCTTCTTCCTCTGCCTATGTCTCTGCCCCTCTCTCTGTGTCTCATGAAAAAATAAATAAAATCTTTAAAAAAAAAAAATCAGCAAATGACCAGCAACTTCCTCAAACACATGGCGCTGTGGCCTTCCGGATTGACTCATCATTGTCACCATCATCATCACCAGCACTAACTTCATATGACACTTACACCACATAACAAGTTAGGATAACATTCAAATTCATGATTTCACTTTTATTTTGAACGACCCAGCAACCCTGTGAAGCTTTTGTAGTGACAGATACCAACATCCCATTTGGCAGATATGAATCCAGAGGCTTGGCCAAAGGCAAGTGAGCCGCCTTGAGCATCTATCTCATCATCATTGCTCTTGACAGTTTTTTGTTGTTTTTAAAGTAGCGAACTTCCCTTCTTTCCCTTGCAAGCCAGCACAAGAAGACTGCTTACCACGGTACAATCCCCAAATTCATCACTTCCCAAGTGGGCTGAGAGTGTTGTCATGTTATATGGCATACACAGAACACCACAGAGGTCCCTGGCAGGTCCCCCAGAAGGTCTCCAGCGCAACCTGGGCACACCCGGGTGACCTGCCATGGATCCCTGGGATCATCACGTGCTTCCTTCCTTTTTTTGGGTCCCCTTGCACCCCAGCAAGGCCAGCCCTCCCCTCTGCCAAACAGGTGGGCCACTTCTCCCAAAGCCCTGAACAAACCTCTCACCTGCCAAGAGATATGGGCATTGCTCTGGAGCAGCGAGACCACAAGGTCCCTCAGAGAGGAGAAGGGGCCCGACTCCCACGAAAGGAGCTGCAAGCGGGGTACAGGGGCTCTGTGTCACTCCACTGTGGACAGAACCCACCACCCTGCAACATGACCCAAAGTGGACAAGGACCCGATGTGAGTCAAGTAGAAAAGGACAGTGAGAAGATGTTCGTGCGTTCATGAATGCTTTCCAGGGACAGAAAGAACCCAGGGGGGCCAAATACAGATGAGCAAGTGATTCATCTAAGGGAAAGATTTAAAAAAAAAAAGCCTGGAAAATTTAGTACTGAACACCCCCACTTTACCCTGGCCTGTTTCTGTTACACTCAACCCAGGCATCTGCTATAGCTTACGATTGGTTTCATTTTTAATAGACACCATTTGACTTTTCTTTCTTTAGTGGCTGTGAAAAGGAGCAGAGAATGTGTTAGGTGTCAGAGTGTCAGAGTAAGCTCAGGAATGGGGGAGGGGGGTCAGCCTGCTTCCCCTCTGGTCATCGCATCCAGAGCCACTGGTGCCACAAGCTCATCCCACAGGTGAAGCCCCAGGAAATAACAGGAGATGAGGATCATTTACAACACGTTGTGTTGTAAACAGGTAGGAAGGAACATATCTGTATTATTAGTCCCCTGGGCTCGGTCTCCTACTTTGCTTCTCTCAACAAATGTCACCGGAGATGCCAGCCACTCTGATGGACTCAAACCTGAAACAAGACCGATCAAAAGACACCAGCAGACCTTCCAGTCTTTGTTTTGGAATCATTATGTTGATTCCTGCCTTGGTAGCTATTGTCAACAATGAGCATAAGAGGCCGGGTTAGACTACCACTACAAATTAGAATGCATTTACAGTATTTCCCTACTCAGAAGCCTGCAGTGTGTAAGTCAAGGCTTAGGTATGCCCAGGGAATAAGAAAACAAGACACAGAGGGCTAGCCGAGGTTATCCTGTCCCACAGATGGTTACTCAGCACCCAGACTGGCCCAAATAAATACTCCATGAGTCAGTGCTCAGTGAGATGGTGTCAGGCGAGCCCATGAGGAAAGCTCAAAGCTTAGTAATGAATGAACACACTGGATTTTTTAGCATGTATCTCACAGATGAGGAAGGGAAGAGCAAAGGTTCACCACGAGCATTCTAGAAATGTCACAGACATTGGCCACTATCGCAAGCCATTATGCCCTGACACCTTCGGTAATGAGTACAAACCCAAGAAGAGCAAAAGCACGGAGGAGATCTGCAAAATGGGTTAAAAACAGTCTATACCAAAGGGCAGAGGGAGGAATATCTTCCAAGGTGAAACTGAGATGCAGCAAAGGCCTAGACCCCAGGCGGTCCCGAGGTCTAGAATCACTTTACCTCAGGCCACCCATTAAATGTGTGCTGCTCCAGTCGGAGAGAACTAATGTCTGTCATCAAACACATTATATATTTGCCCCACTGCCTTACAGTACTGGATGTGTCCTCCTTTGATTTGTGAAACCAACGACAAAAAAAGATTTATCAATTCACTTTCCCTGGGGAGCAGCCCACCAAAGAAGTACATTTTGTCCCTGTGTTTCTTCAGCCCCACGAGACACATTTATTATAAGGAGACAGATATAAATCTGTTTGGAGCAGACTGCAAGAGTAAATTGGGATGATATTAAGCTTCACAAGAACTGGCTTTTCTTTTAAATACCTCTGGAGCAAGGAGGAGAGTGAATTATTCCAAGGCCTTGTAATGCCACCCTGACCCCTCATATTATCTTCCCCAGACAGGTTTATTAACTGGATGACCTCACTTATGAGGGACCCAGAAATACACACATTCAAGAAAATGCCATAGTTTAAAAAAAAAAAAAAGCACATAGTTACATACATGCACACCAGGAAATGGCATTTCTGACTTGTCACTACCATCACCTTGTTGGAAATTGTTAGTCAAAGCAATCATGAAATATTTACCAGCCAGATGGCAGGCAAATTAATCTGTTGAGAATTCTGGGGAAGCCCTAAGAAAATACAAAGCATGCATCAAGATTTCAAATGACATGGGTAAATGAAACGTAGAAGAAAAAAAAAAAAGAAACGTGGTATATACTTACAAAAGAATATGATGAAGCCATAAGAAGGAAAGTTCTGACACCTGCTACCACATGGATGAAACTCGATGACATCATGCTGAGTGAAATAAGTCAGACACAAAAGAACAAATGCTGTCTGTGTCCACTAACGGGAAATACACTGAATAGGCAAATTCCTTGAGGCATTAAGCAGATGAGAGCTTGGTGGGGAGGAGGGGGTTTGGGGGAGTTACTGCTTTATAGTTAGAGTTTCTGTTTGAGATGACGAAAAAGTTTTGTAAACAGCCGTGATGGTTGCAGGACATTGTGAATGTAATTAATGCCACTGAATTGTACACTTAAAATTGGTTAAAATGGCCAACTTTGAGATCTATATATGTATCCACAATTTACAGAAAATAATATAGTAATATATATATATATATATATATATATATACACATACTAAAAAAACACTGGAAAAAACCCTTTAAATGGATGAATTCTATGGCCTCTGATTTGTATTTATACCTCAAAAGGACTGGGTTTTTTTAAAGATTTTTTAAAATTTATTCATACATTAGAAACACAGAGAGAGAGGCAGAGGCACAGACAGAGAGAAGCAGGCTCCCCAGAGGGAGCCCAACGTGGGACTGGATCCCCGGACCTGAGATCACACCCTGAGCTGAAGGCAGATGCTCAATCACTGAGCCACCCATGTGTCCCAGGATTGGCTTAAAAAAAAAAAAAAAAAAATCAAGTGGTGCAAGAGAGCTTCCTATCACCCTACATAAAATAACATTCCGTCATCTCCCCTCATTCCCTATCACAGCATTCATCGTGAGTGGAACTGTTTTATTTCTTTGTGCATACATTCCTAGCCTACATCTCATTTCCTCTCCTACCCTTAAGTGTAAGGACCAAATACACAGAGGCAGGGCCCAGGGTGTCTTACACATTTGTCTTCCCTGAGCCTGCCCACGAAAGGTGTTGAATATTCATTTATAAATGAGTAAAAAAAAAAAAAAAAAGTGAGTAAATAAGGAATGGAAAAGGCAAGAAAGGGACAAAAACCATAAAAGAGAAAAATGCATGTATTTCCTAAAAAGAATGAACACAGGAGAAAACCAGTGGCCAAGTACACCACTGGAACACATACTGCATACTGCATGTGACATGTGAGTCAAGAAAGAGAGCCCCTCACATGTCTCAGCTCCTGAGTCACCCAAGCTTTCCCAGGTCACCGCATGCCGCCCCCCCCCCCCGCCCCCGTCTACGCTGGATATGAACAATTCTCAGGAAAAACATCTGACAGGGTACCTATCTGTGGTCCAAACTTTTTCATAAGCAAAGGAAGTCAACTGTGCCACGTGCATACCTGGAATCGTGGCTCTGGTGTTTTAGACAGGGCATGAGAAAATGAGACAGTCGGCAAACCGTGTCCCTGGGAAAAGCACTTAGACCATGACTGCTGTAAAGTGCTCAAGAAAATCACCTATTTGCATGATGTTTGTCAACTTCTAACACAGCTGGAACTGATGGGTCAAATCTCCTCCCAGACTGGATATTCATCCAACCAAATATTCCTGCACTAACCCCTTGATATCTCCTGAGACAGCTTCCTCCTTGCCCTTAAGGCCACTCACAGTGTAGCAGGAGGAGCCTGATACCACCCCTGTAAAATAATGTAGGGGTACAGTGATAGATTGGGAGGTGGGGTCTCCAGGAAACTTCCAAAGGAGGGCTTACTGCAAAATAACAAGCAGGAATCAACCATGGCAGAGGAAGAAGGGAACTGGATGCAGACAGCCAATCAGAAAAGACCCAGACAGGCAATAGCAAAGCAGACAGGGATGATGATGGTGCCATCAACAGTTGAATGGGATTGAAATCTGAAGCTGGAAGGAGGGAATGCTGAGAAAAAGAACACAGGCAAAAGAAGCAAGGCCTTGTATGATTGGCTGAGATTCTCGCCCACTGGCAATGGCAAGCTCTTGAAGGATTCTAAGCTGGGGTGTGACATGACCCTAACTGCGCTCTATTTTATTATTTTTAAAGATTTTATTTATTTATGAGAGACACGGAGAAAGAGGCAGAGGGAGAAGCAGGCTCCCTGCGGGAAGCCTGATGCGGAACTCGATCCCAGGACCCCAGGATCATGCTCCGAGCCAAAGGCAGATGCTCAACCACTGAGCCACCCAGGCGTCCCCCTACCTGCATTTTAGATCCAGCACTCATGGTGACCTTTCCTTCCATGGTGGGCATTACAATCCCCATTTAACTCATCAGGCTGGGAGAGGCCGAGCAGGCCAGATTCTGCTCCGGGGCTGCCCATTGCAGGACCTGTGCCCTTTCTACCAGGCGAAGGAGAATGTATGCAGTGGTTTAGACATGAACGTGAGGACCAAGGTAGGCCAGTAGATGATGATACAGGAATGTGGATGTTAAAGATTTATTTTAGAATTTTGGGATATCTGAGAAGGTTTACATGCAGTGTGGAAAGAGAGAAGACAAAATGGAAAATGCTAGAGATGGGAGGGGTGGCCTAAGAACAGCAAGCCAGGGCAGCGAGGCTCCAGCGAGAGCCTCCAGCGAGGCTCAGGAGGCATTCTGAGGCCTTCTGAGGTTTGGAGAGATGACACCACAAGTCACTCTGGTTGGCCTCAGTCCCCTGTAAAGAGGCAGAGAACACTGAGAAAGGGCTGGAACAGCCCATGACAAAATCTAACAGGCAGTTCGAGGTTAAAAACAGCAGAGGACCCAGGTAGAATTAGAAAGCCTGATTTTGTAGAGAACCCAACAATTTAAATTTTTTTAATCTTTTTCTCAGAGACTAACTTATATTTCCTTCTATTTTATTATCTTTTTTATTTTTTTGTGTGCTTCTTTTTTTATTTTTTTAAAGATTTTATTTATTTATTCATGAGACACAGAGAGAGAGAGAGAGAGAGAGAGAGAGAGAGGCAGAGACACAGGCAGAGGAAGAAGCAGGCTCCATGCAGGGAGCCTGACGTGGGACTCGATCCGGGGTCCCCAGGATCACACCCCGGGCTGAAGGCAGCATTAAACCGCCAAGCCACCCGGGCTGCTCTATTTTTTTATTTTTGTTTTTTTATTATCTCTTTTCTACATTTAATTTTCTAATATCTGTAATTTATTTTGGCATTTGCAGGGGAAGTGGTGGTCCCCAACTAGCGACTGCACTGCTCCCCCAGGGGTATCTGGAAGCAAATAGGGCTTGGTGGTCCATCTCAGTGGGGTGGGCACTACTGCCCTTTAGTGGATGGAAGTCAAGAATGCTGAGTGTCCGGAGATGCACCAGGCAGCGCTCAGACGAAAGAATCACCTTGGCCACAGTACCAATAGCACCTGCCATTGGAAAACACAATATATTACTTTTTTCTAACTAGTTAGACCACAATCCCGGTGTCATTGTATTTATTCACACCTTCAGTTATACATTTGACAAGGAAGCACGGGGCGCCCCCTCCGAGCCAGGTCCTCTTGCTGGCACTACGCACACAAAAGAGACACTATCGCATGCCCTTTCCCACTGATCTTAAAACATGCGTGGAGAAATGCAATCTAAATGCTTCGAAATTCATAACAACTTTTAAAAACCAGCGAAGCATTGCTAAGCAGGAGTCTCACTGCTCCTGATAAGAATTACTTGTAACAAACACTTAACTACACGTGCAAATATTAAAGCTAAGTGGTTAAACAACATGAGCGCGTCCGTGTTAATACAATTCATTTGCTTAGCAAACTCCTTTTTCGTAGATCCTGGCTTGAACAAACTCCAGCCTACCCCTGTGGGGTTTTGCTTGGCACTCCAAAGGTAGGGAGGTCTCTATAAATGAGGTTTCCCTGGGGGTTCTAACATGCCAGGGTTCTAGGGCCAGACAACTGCAGGTGTTAATTGTCCTATGTTCCTATCTGACAGACTGTGACTAATTTTCGCAGAGAGCTGCTCAGGGCAGTGGGCATGCGAGTCAATACAGAGGCGCTCGAAGCAGACAGCAGAGGTGCAGAGCCAGTTCTCTGCTGGCCTTTCTATTGAACATGAAACTGGCATGTAGTATTATTGCTCTCTGGCCACGATTTTTTACAGAGACATCAGGGGTTGGCCCCACAGTTCCCTCAAGCTCTATCTGTCCTGCATATAACGCATTACCCTACAAAGGCCCTATGATTCTGACCTGGGCAAGTGATTTCAACTCCCGAGATCTACAAAATGAGGTGCCTGGACTGCAGGTGGCTGTGGATGTCCCCGGAGGGAGCAGTGGGAGCACCAGCTACTTCCAGTATTTTGAAAGGCCCAACACTAACCACACATTCACCCACAATATGATGGCACAGGCTAAAGCGTATTTACTTTGGCCTAGAATTATGTCAACTCAACGGGCAGTGGCCGTGGTGACAGCTCACGGAGGAGGAGCCCTCGCTAGCAGCGAGGTCTGTCCTTTATTAATAAAACTATAAAGAAAATGGATTAGCACTTCAAAAATACACTTTCCTTGTTCCTTGTGATTAAAAGGTGATCTTTAAAATCCCTCGTATTCTAAAGTTCTATGATTCTTTCACAGGAAGTTATTCATACCAAGAATAACCCATTCTTAGGGTAGCCTTAATACATAATTAACAGTAACAAGTAGCTTTCTCTCTTGGCTTCCCTACACTTGTTGATAGCTTTTCAACTAACTGAAGGAGAGTTTATTTATAAGGGGTGCCAGATTTCCAAAAAGAATTAGCTGCCACTGTATGTTCTCTGAAGATATAGTAAGGAATGGATGGCCTGGATTTGCTCAGTTAGCAGGTTCTTCCTCAATTTCTACCTCTTCAAAAAGCTCAAGGGATCCCTGGGTGGCTCAGCGGTTTAGCACCACCTTCAGTCTGGGGCGTGATCCTGGAGACCCAGGATCGAGTCCCACATCAGGCTCCCTGCGTGGAGCCTGCTTCTCCCTCTGCCTGTGTCTCTGCCTCTCTCTCTCTCTCTCTGTCTCTCATGAATAAATAAATAAAATCTTAAAAAAAAAGAAAAAAAAAAGCTCAAGCAACTAGATATTCCTCTCTTTTCTCTTTTCTTTCCAAAGCACAGGAAAGGTTTTTTTTTAGGTGGTGATGTCCCTGAAGCTCCCTGGCCTTGGCATCATCACCAGTAACATCAGGGCAGCGAGGCCAGCTTGACTGTGAAGCCTCTACCAGAGAAGCAGTTGAGAGGATGTAGGGGGGAGAAACTTCAGAGGTCAATGCATTATAAAATATAGTTGATTTTCATTTTGTAAGTGAATTTTGTACTAAATCATATTATTATTATTATTATTATTGATAATGGACTACGATGGTAAAACATACAGAACTATTGCAGGTCAAATAGTTTTAAATGTACGAAGATCTTCTACAGGGACTCTGCAGTGCATCCCTGCTTAAAACGAGAAACGAATCTCTTAGAAAACCAAACCTGAGTTCCAGTTTTATGTTTGGTTGTGAATTTAGAGTCATTATATAAGAACTGTTCGTGTAATTATTTTGAGATGTAATCTTTTTGAGAGCTCACTATGCCAGGAACTGGGCTAAGAAAATAGCATCAATTATCTCGTTTAATCCTCACAAATAAAGTGGATTCTATTATCATCACTATGCAAGAAAGATATTTAGACACAGAGCAGGGATTTGCACAAGGGGGATGTGAATCCGCCCGTGACGGGATAAACTAGGTCCACCTGCACCCAGAGTCGGTGTCCTTAGCCTCTGTGCAATTCCACAGGGTGGGTGTGGACACAGGATGGCAAGAAGGGGACAACTTGTCCTAAGTCATATGAAAACCAGCCCACAGCCTTTTAGTGCATTTGGTTTCGTGTGCCCACACTGGTGTGTAGACCATATCATCAGAGATTTTTCTCTCTTCCCAGGTACTTTGACACATTTTGCTCCACGCTCTTTTTCCACCGACAAATAGATCACCATAAATTACATGGATAATGCAGGCCAAAACACACAAATAAGACAAAACCAAACCAAACCCTGCCTCGGGGATGCAACCCTGGGTCTTTATGCCATAATGATGAATCTATTCACCTGTGACTGGGTAACTCCACTCTGAGGCTGCAAGGCAATTCTCTGCATTCAGAACGCCTTACCTTTCTCCCCTAGACCTGCTCCTGCGTGTCCTCTCAGGAGAGGGCATCATCTTTTACCCAGCTGCCTAAGCATGAACCCTCTTAGTCCTTCCTTCTGGGATGGTCCCAAATCTAAAATGATCCCAAAGAACTGAACTTGACCTACTTCAGCATGCCGTTTGTCCATCCCATCTTCTGGTCCCCATACCCTTCACCTCTACCCCAGACCCCTTCCACGAATCTAAGAGCAATCTAGAGCAATCCCCTTGACACTGTCTGAAACTTCCCAACTACAGCTCCAAGGTGGGCTTCCAGATGCACAGACAGGCTCATCATGGTTCCTCTTCAATTCCCTCACCTTCAGGATAAATTCCACATTACTAAATGTGGCATAAAAAGTCATTAAACCACAACTCCATTTCCAGCTTCTTCTCTCACCACTCCCCTGTTGTGGCCTGAACACCCAAACAGACTGTGCTCTTTCATGCTCTGGAGTACAGCACTAGAGTGGGACCATCTACTAGGAAGTCCTCTCTCCCTTGCTCTGCTTACATCAACTCCAACCCATCCCTCAAGCCTCAGACCCTATACCACCTCATCTATGAAGCCTTCCTTGACTCTCCCAGGCAACCTCTGGGACACCCCAACCATACCCTTCTGAGGTTCGTCTCAAGGACCCTCGCCTGCCAGCCTCTCCACCTACAACACAGATTCTTCTCAACAGAAAGGGGGCTCCTCTTCCCTGGGCTGAGGGCTGGCTCTCTTTATCACCCCGGCACCTGGCACAGACCCAGACACAAAGTAGGGGCTCTGTAGTATCTACTTATTAAATACACATGAATAAAACCACATACATGGGAAGGGAGGAAAACCACTGGCTTTATAATTTATTGAGGTGAGAACCAGTCTTGGAATCTGATTTGAGCTTATAAAACATCCCCTTAAGGGAAGAAGTGAGGAGAGGAAAGGTGTTCTTGGACCAGAGATTTGTCCCAGTGGAGAAGGGAATTCAATAAGGAGCACATCCTTCCTGGATGCCCGTGTCCTACCCTGGGTGAAGGTTGTCCCCGTCCACTGAAACGCAAAGCCCTCAGGCGGGGATTCCAGAAAGATGAAGTCACATCTTAAAATACGCTCTGCTCCTCAGAATATAAATTTCTGTAAACCACAACAATTACATCTTTATGTACTATTTAGTTGGGATTAGTGGTTGTGGGACAAGTGGCTGTTTAAAAAAAAAAAATCATTTAAGTCATGTGAAATCAGAGACTAAATGATGGCTCTGAATGTAAACTAGGAGATCCATGTGGCTTCCGAACTCCGGGCTTCTCTGAGCTCTTTCATCTTCCAGGCACAGAAGCTTCAGTCGAATAATAAAAGAGTAACTCAGATGCTGTTCTCACTCAGCCCCCAGTCTGACTCTCAGACTTCAAGTGTGCCATGAGCACAAGTTCACAGTCAAGTCCAAGTAGCAAAGGCATCCACCAACATTAGAACATTACCCCTTTTGATGAACCCTAAAGACACGAACGAATGCCATCCTGTTAGGGAAATGCTTTAAAAGACTATCTTGTAAAAAATAAAATAAAACACTTCATCTTCTGAGTGAAAAGCCTGCCTACCTAGACATTACCCTGAGATTGGTACTTAAATTTCTTTTCTTTTCTGGTACTTAAATTTCTAAAGCTGTAATAGCCATGTGCAAATTACAGATCTTCCCAGACTTATAGATGGGCTTACATCCCAATAAACTCATTCTAAGCTGGAAATATGGTAAGTCGAAAATGCATTTGATACACCTCACCAATTGAGCATCATGGCTTAGCCTGGCCTATGTTAAACATGACCGCAACACTCTCATCAGCCGACAGGTGGGCAAAATCACCTCACACGAGCCTATTTGATAATCAGGGGTTGATGGTCTCACGGCATATATTGAGGACTGCTCTGAAAGTAAAGACCAGAGCGGCAGGATGGGTGCAGGATGGGTGTCGGGATGGGTGGTCATGTTCGTGATTGCTGGCGGCCTGGGAGCTGCGGCTCATTGAGACAGGCCTGACCCCACTAACCCAGGACAAGATCCAACTTCAAAATTCTAAGTATGATTTCTACTGAATATCATTTTTGCACCATCATAAAGCTGAAAAATCATGAGTTGGGGACTATCTGTACATTCAGGTGATTTTTTTTTTTTTTTAAAGATTTTATTTATTTCATGAGAGACACAGGCAGAGGGAGAAGCAGGCTCCATGCAGGAAGCCTGATGTGGGACTCGATCCCGGGACTCCAGGATCATGCCCTGAGCTGAAGGCAGGTGCTAAACCGCTGAGCCACCCAGGGATCCCCCACATTCAGGTGATTCTCATGATTCACAGTAGTTGTGTCCTGTAAAATCATGGTGCACAGTGAAATTACAAATACTGAACCACTGCTCCTAAGGGAAACACAGCATCAGTCTCTTTTGGGCCTCTGGTCACAGCATTTTTGGTCAACTGATCCACACAGAGCTTGTTTTATGGGAGTTTCTGTTTAAAGACACCTTATTTAATATATATTTCTGGTTCATTAACATGAAACACGGCCAACAGCACCATAACTCATGCCTGAACAAGCTTGTTTGGCACATGTGTTTGCACATCTCAGCCTTCTTTCATCAGGACCACCACACAGCACTTCGGCATCTGCGTCGGGGCCGTTTTTAGCAGTGACATCACTAACAGCGCAAAAATGTGAAAAACGTGGCACTAAACAGACCATGGGAAGGACACTTGTTTCCAGTGCGAGAGCTGAAAAGAGAAGGCAGCACATGGCCTTGGTCAACCTCAGCTGGGAACACGTGCACTCAGGGACAGATTGTTCACCACTCTGCTCATGGCACAAGGAATGACCACAAAAAGCATCTCAACCATTGTTTTGGGGTAACAAACACATTTTAGTGAGTAGATGAATTTGAAAATACAGAATCTGGGAATACTGAGGACTGACTGTAGTTCACGTTACATTGGAAACATGACCCAGGACGCCTGGATGGCTCAGTGGGTTAAGTGTCTATCTTTGGCTCAGGTCATGATCCTGGGGTCCTGGGATGCCCCGCATCGGGCTCCCTGATCAGTGGGGAGTCTGCTTCTCCCTCTCCCTCTGCCCTTCCCCACCACTCGTGCTCTCTTTCTCATTCTTTCTCTCTTAAAGTGAAAAGAAAGAAAGAAAGAGAGAGAGAGAGAGAGAGAGAGAGAGAAAGGGAGGGAGCGAGGGAGAAAGAAAGAAAGAAAGAAAGAAAGAAAGAAAGAAAGAAAGAAAGAAAAGAAGAAAGAAAGAAGAAGAAAGAAAGAAAGAAAGAAAAGAAGGAAAGAAAAAGAAAAAGAAAAAGAAAAAGAAAAAGAAAAAGAAAAAGAAAAAGAAAAAGAAAAGAAAAGAAAAAAGAAAGAAAAAGAAAGACATAACCCAGACATAACCCAGACCAGGTTGGGTGTTGTGGGGGAGCTCAACAGAGCTAAGCCATGGTGTGGTTCTCATTCTTATGGAGCTACAGTCTAGCGATGACCCTCATCATTAATCCTCCAGAATGTTCTGGAGGATACAGTGCCAGTGAGTCTGGGAGAGACACATGCATAGTTGAACAGCGCCCTACGCAACCCCCATGCCGATGCCAACGCACCGCCCTGAGGGCCATGCTCCCAAGCTTCTGAAAAGGAACTAAGAGCAGCAACTGACCATGGATGCAGTAACAACACGGCATATAACTCAGACACAGCTCCAGGGACTACAGGACTGCTATTACAACTCCTGGTCCCATATACTTATTTGGTTTTATATGGTTTCTTTGTGCTTTCATCTGTGTTAAACCACAAAAACAGGAATGAACTGGTGTTGAACTTTCTTACTCAGCAATAAGTAATATTCATCCATGGATACAGTAAACAATTGCGAAAACACAAAGGGCTCTATGCATTTTATTAGGAGGTGTGTTTCCAAGCAAATTTTGTATTCTCCTGTTAATATATTTAGCTACATTTGTAATAGATTTATGCTTTGTCCAAATGCATAACAATAATCAACCACAATAAGTAAATACCAGAGCTTTTTAATACTTAGACCCTTACAGCCATAGGAAATTTAAATGTATGTACAGATTTTTGCAAGGATAAATATAATTCCTAAGGACAACAGTCTGTGGCAATAGAATATGAATTCAGAAGAAAAGGGAGAATGAGGTAGAAATTCCAATGGTTACGGAAGGCTCAATTCAAGTACTTTTTAAATGGGTGATGATCGGTATCAAGACTCTGTGGTATTCAGTTTCCACTGGTTATATTTAAAAGAATGATGTAAAGTTTTATTTAAAGATGTCATATTTACAATAAGCTAGAAATAACATCCTTTGCAACTCTTAAATTATGATGAAAAATGTTAGCTATCAACACAAAGTGTGTGAGGGGATAGATGGCTTTCTTTACAAAACTATTTTAGTGGGGGAGATCCCTGGGTGGCTCAAAGGTTTAGTGCTGCCTTCGGCCCAGGTCGTTATCCTGGAGACCCGGGATCAGTCCCACGTCGGGCTCGCTGCATGGAGCCTGCTTCTCCCTCTGCCTGTATCTCTACCTCTCTCTCTTTCTCCTTCTCTGTGTCTCTCATGAATAAATAAATAAAATCTTTAAAAAAAAAAAAAAACTATTTTAGGGATTACGTGAGCAAAAGCCAGAACACTGGCCCCTCCAAGGTAAGCTCACCCTTCAGTTCCAGCCTAGTGTGGGTCTTAACATTTTGCAAGAGAAGCTGGAAATGTGGATTTTCTATGTACAGTTTACCTATTTTTGTAAGATGTTGGTTCAGAAATTTTTTAAACAGTGTGCAGGCCAAATGAAACACGTCTGGAGGCCAACATTTTTTCTACCTTGACTCTGAGCAATAGTTACCATCTTCTGTCAACTTTTCCATATGCTGATAGGAGAGCCACTCATTCAAAAAACCCTCACTGAACACCTCCTAGTGTTCCAGGACCCAGGGACGGCAGAAATACAAAAGTGCCCTCAAGGAAGATAGATAACCTTTTGCAATACCAGCTGTTAAAGTCAGTGCCAGTTAGATCCCAGGTACAGTGGCCATGGGACCTTGGCTTGAGTGGGTTTAGGAATAAATGGTTTATTTGTGAAAGCTTAGTGGGGGAAGACAAGGCAGGAGTAGAAGCATCCTGAACTAGCACAAGATGTGACTTCAGCGCTGGTGACTAAGCAACGTTACCTGGGGAAGGCTCCTTGGAAGATGGCCAACCAGGCAGACAGAAGCAAAGAACATAGCAGGATATCTGAATGCAAAGAACACCCACAGTGAGACAAAACCCAGCCCCGCTCCTCATTTTCAGTTCCTCTGTTAAAAACAGGCACATGATGGAAATAAACCATTGAGACAAGATCCAAAAATAATCTTAACTGGGCATAAAAGCTCATATAAAAATTCTTCCTTTAATCACTTCTGGAAGGCAGCTGAAAGGTACGTACACCAAAACTCAGCCTGTAAAGCAATCAACTTAATCTGTTTCTTTGAAAGATTAATTAAAACTGAGATTACCGATGGTGGCAGATGAGCTGGGGCAGCCGACAGGGCACAGTGGAGATGGAGAGAGAAATTGTTTTAAGATCACACAAACACAGCTGCAGGCCAAACGCGAAGATGTTGCATAAAACCTGCTTCTTCCTAGGCCCTATAATTCCAATTCCTGGGGATGACGCTTGAGTCAAAAACCCAAATCTCAGGAACAGCATGCAGCAGGACTCCAATGCTCCAGGCATGCAGCCCGCCCTGTGGGCAGTGCCAGCAGGGGACCTCTGGGGCCTTGAACTTCTGAGCCGCAACAGCTGCAGAAGGACAGCCACAGCCCAGAGGGACCAGCTATGGGAGCAAAGAATACAACTGTCGCTCTAAACTCAAGCAAGATTTTAAGTGCTTGTTTAAAACAATGTCAAGGACCTGCCCAGGAAAGGCCTCGATGAGAGGCAGAGATAAGAAACCAGAACAGTGGGGCGCCGGGTGGCTCAGTGGTTGAGCATCTGCCTTTGGCTCAGGGCATGATCCTGGGGTCCTGGGATCGAGTCCCGCATCGGGCTCCCCATGGGGAGCCTGCTTCTCCCTCTGCCTCTCTCATAATAAATAAATAAAATCAAAGGAAGGAAGGAAGGAAGGAAGGAAGGAAGGGAGGGAGGGAGGGAGGGAGGGAGGGAGAGGAAAGAAGCCAGAACAATAGGGTGACACTGTCCACAGAGCCCTGACCCCATAGGGAGCTGCTAGGAAAGGGAGTTCTCTCCGAAGGAGAACTGCTCTAATCTCCCCACCCCCTGCCACTGGCAGCAAGAAGGAGATTATGTAGGAGTTAAGTTATGGAAATTCTGGTTTGGGGATCCGGAATTTGAACACGCTGTCGTTGGATGTAAGCTTTAGTATTGAAAAATTCTCTGTAGCACTCACCAGAAAAATGACAATTTGTGCAACAGTTGCCAAAGTTCTTAAATCGGCAAGAGGAGCAAAGGGAGACAATGAAGACACACAAAAGAGGGGACAGCAGCAGTGTGAGGAGGAGCCCCTGGGACTGGGCTGTGGCCTCCTGCATCACTCCCCAATCAAAGTCCACTGGGGCCTCCGTCTGCTCCGTCTGAGAAGCCCAAGACATAGGCTCCCTGGTGCTGAAAAACTAGCATTGCCCAAAGGCAACAGAACATTCCCGACCGCCCCAGACACCAGGCCCTGTCCTGATGGCCCCCACCAGCCACCTGCCCTCCCTGCATCTCTCTCCCTACCTGGGTGCTGAGGAGGCGGAGCCCAAATTTCGAGAGTAGATCATCTCTTATGTGGTCCTCCTCACTCCAACAAGCTCTTGTTCTCCTGGCTTGGCCATTCCCATCCAATATCCTGTAATGACCCTCATGACAGATCTGATTTCGGGAGGCTTCTACTGTGTAGATTATGGATCCAATGGATGCTTACGATCATTTTATTTTAGGAAGGGAAGAGAGTCAGGATTCAAGGAAATACACTAAAATGTGAATGTCAAATGTACTGTTTACACCACAGTAATAGTTAAGAGTATAGACCCTGGAGCCAGCCTTCATTGTCTCATCTGTAAAATGGGAATAATAATCATAGCCTGCCTTGCGGAGTAGTCATGAAGGGTAAATGAGTGAGTCATAAAGCACTTGGAACAAAATGTGACATAAAGCATTATATGTTCAAATAAAACTATATAACCATTTTATCTACCATCAAGAAGCAACTACAAATTACACCCAAGTCAGGCTGGAGGGACACCGTGCTGCAGTGAATAAGAAGCCCAGCTCCCAGGTGAGATGGCCACTAGACCCCAACAAGCCCCAAACCCCGTACAGTAGCTCTCCTTCCTGCTCCCCTCCTCTGCTCCCCCGACCACACCAGATCAGCCCCCCCACACTGGAACCACCATGCCAACCCCCCAGCTCTCCTGTGGGCCTGCAGGCCCTCCCAGCCCAGTCCCCGTACCCAAACACCAAGGTCAGTTTCTAACATTCTAACTTTAGAATATTATATTCTGGGACGCCTGGGTGGCTCAGCGGTTGAGCGTCTGCCTTCGGCTTAGGTCATGACCTCGGGGGTCCTGGGATCGAGTCCTGCATCGGGCTCCCTGCATGGAGCCTGCTTCTCCCTCTGCCTGTGTCTCTGCCTCTCTGCCTCTCATGAATAAATAAATAAAATCTAAAAAAAAAAAAAAAAAAAAGAATATATTCTAATAGCTTATATCATCAGCTAAAATTAAACACAATATTGCCTCAACTTCAAAACTCATGATTTGACCCTGTACCTACTTTATAACTGTACTTCCTACTCATTTCCTTCTAGACCAGTGACCTGAGCCCCACCCTTCACACCCACCCACCGTCCCCCATGGTGATACCTCCAACCTGGCCTGTTCACCTGGCTGTGGCTCCTGCCTCCAAAGCTGGACACCCCCCCTGCCAGGCTTCAAGGATTGGCTTCCGTCACATCTCCCAGCCAGCAGAATTACTGCCTCCCCTTCCAGCTCGCAGGGCTTTCATCCCTGCTTAGGGAAGGCAGAGGAGAGTCTTGTCGGGAGTTGGGAGTCCCAGCTCTGCCGCTTACTAGCTGAATGTCTCTGGGTCAGAAAATTAAGATCTCTGAACCCATCTCACTGTGGCTGAGAGGAGAAATGGGGATAATATATGCAAAATGCTTGGTTTAAGTTCTCTTCACCTGCCCTCTCTTGTGGAATTTATTACTTCTCTAAATTTTATTATAGCTATTAGGCTTATAAGTTTTCTTCCTACTGACACTCGAAGTTCCTTGAGTGCGTATTTCAGTGTTTCTCAAAGGACCCAGCACAAGGCCTTACACTTCGTAACAGTGAAACAACAATTTATCAAATGAAGGAAGAGATCAATGGGATATTTTATACTTACTCTTTATTACTATTTTTTTTTTCAGAGAGGGGGGTGGGGGAGGAGCAGAGGGGGAAGGAGAGAAAAAATCCCAACCAGGGTCCATGACCAGCACAGAGCCCGACGCAGGGCTCCATTCCACGACCCTGAGATCACAACCTGAGCCAAAACCAAGAGGTGAACCCTTAATCGACTGAGCCACTCAGGTTCCCGGAACTCTATATTATTTTTAATCATTCCTCATTTTCACCCAAGTTGTTGTTAATGACAGTACAGATATCCAGATGGTTCTGAGGGGAAAACTCTATTCTAAGTCTTGAATGATTCAATTCCATTCATTCAAAGTTATCTATTTTCTCCTGGCTCCTTCATGTATCCTACTACCAGGAAACCCTGTACTTGACGCTATGTGGCCTACAGAAAGACAATGCCTATTCCCAAATTCACCCACTGGCATTGTAAGGACATTCTAACAGGCCTCACAAATTTAACCAACTGGTATGTTTTGTTTTTCTTTCTTTCTTTCTTTTTAAAACTTTTATTTATTTACTCATGAGAAACACATGGGGGGAGGTAGAGACACAGGCAGAGGGAAAAGCAGGCTCCCCGCAGGAGCCTGATGCGGGACTCGATCCCAGGACCCCAGGATCACACCCTGAGCCGAAGGCAGACGCTCAACCACTGAACCACACAGGCGTCCCTTGTTTTTCTTTAAAAAAAAAAAAAATTTTTTTTTGAAAAACATCATCCTGAAAAGGAATATTTTATTCATGCCAGTTTAAGTAGTGACAGGAAAATATTCAGTACTCAAAATGGAATGAAAAAAAAAAAAACGGTCAGCATGAATTTCCAAAAGCATCTGGAAAATTGGCAAAAGATTTAAGAATGCAAAAGGCAACCGGTGATCCCAGCTGGGGTGAAGTTGCCGTCATAATTACATGTGATACCACCCCTAAGACTGCTTTAGGAATTCCCAAAAACAGTACTCTGGAAAGCTCATTTACATAATGATTCCCACTTAATCCAAAGAAAGCACACCTACAACTTGTCCCCAGGGTCCCAACAGTCTTTAAAGCATTTGATTTTGTATTGAGAATAACAAGAATCCAGGCAGAAATCTGACTTAAACCGGAAGTTAAATCTTCCCCCTATAGGTAATAATAGGTATAGGGACTAGGGTATAATCCCTACCTATACCATGACCCAAGAAAAGGGTTTCCTCACCCTGGGCAGAAGAGGGTGGTGGCTCAACACGTCAGCTCTAGAGCCAGCTGGAACGGGCTGGAACCCCCACACCCCCACCCCCATTCAATGGCAGGCTTTGAGCCCATTAGCGACCCCAAACTGAATCCCATCCATCCGACTCATCAAGTCAGGATAACGTACAAGCAGCATTCCACTTCATGCACACTGAACCTAACTACCTAGGTCCATTTGGAATGTGGTGGGCCAGAAGGACCACCTGGTGGGGACAGCTGCACCTGCATTTCAGACCAGGATCAGCAGCTCACTAGGTGTGAGGCCCTCCGCCCCTCTGGACTTCTGCTTCTTCCTGTGTCATTTACACATGCGACTGGATGCTCCTGCTCTCATGCAACACGAGCATGGGGGCTGAGAGCCTGGACACAGAGTTTCAGAAGCGTCCCTAGGGGCCATTCTGTGCCCTGGCCTTGCTCTCTTATTTGGGTTTTGCTCTTACATTCTATCCTATTCTGTCCCTAACTAGTTGTGTGGGCCTGAGCAACATGCCGAACCATTCTGTGCCAGGTTTTGGTGGTGGTGTTTGTTTGGTTTTTTTCCTCTGTAAAACACAAAGATAAGCTGTATATATACACAGCCTCTTCTAGCTCTAGAATCCTACCTGTCAGAGAAATCCCTTCCACTTGGGACTAAAACAGAGACTGAACCACTTTATAGTTTTTCAGTCCCTTGGTGCACATCACCGACAAAAGGAATGCAAAAATTCTGCATCGGCTTTAAAAATGAACAGACCTTGCCGAGCAAGTGCGTTATAAAAGGTCAAGTATAGGATAAACATTACGTATTCGTTCCTGCAGAGAAGTCAGAGCAGTCGATTGGTCATACCCATGACTCAAAAGGAAATTCCATCCAGGACCACCAGTCATCCCTCAAAGTTAGTCACCCTGCACCATGGGACCAGGGCGGGGGGTGGGGGGGAAGGGGAGAGGTGGTACATCCCATGGCAGCACAAAAATGACCTACAGGGAAAGTGACCTTTTCACTGGGGCTCCCGGAGAGCCACTACAGGTCTGTACACTGAATTCAACACCCCCACCCGACCCTGCCTAAATCCATATGGAAGACATTGAAAAAAGAGAAAACCACAGGTGACAATCCAATGGCACAGATTTTGTGACCACTCTGTCCCCAGCCTTTTCCCCCAAGAAGGAAGGGGCTTCAGACAGCTTAGCAGTCTGACAAGGACACCAGGGTCAAGAAGAGACAGTTTCCTTATAAATAAAACTTTCAAACTCACGGCCATTAACACTCACCCAAAATAAATGGACGAGAGCCAGCCAGGAAAGGGCACGTTACTAAAACTGGCCCTCCGGCCTCCGAAAGGCTCAGCAGAATTATTCTTGCTGTGAGGAGAGGAGGAAGGAAGGTCTGGTTATTGTGCCAACGTGCTGGGAGGCACATAACTAGGTCACGGTCCCACTCGGGCCTGCCTGCTGCGGGAGCGGGTCCCACTCCTGCTCTGTGCTCAGCATCTCTCAGGAAGCCACTGGAAGGTGCCCCTGGCCACACAGGCCCCGCCACGGGAAGCCGAGGCAGGAGGCTTCCAGAGTACATGACATTCTAGAGAGCCTGTTCCACGAGCAGTGGTCTAGCACACATCCAGGGTTGTGTGAAAGCGTGACAGCATGAAAGACACCTGGGACACACTGCAACCGTCCACCCAAACCCTTCAACTCACACCACAACCACACACAGTCCTTTAACTCAGGAGCTGGTCATTAACCTGGGTGACAAGCCCCTTCTCTTGAGCCTTCCAGGTCCTGCACCACATGGACTGGAAGCATCTTCGATGAGCACAGGTGCATCTCGGGCAGCTCCCTGGGATGGAAATCATCATACAGATTTAATGAAAATCTTCACCAGTGGAATCGCAAGCCTCACCTTTTCTCCAAGGCTCATAAAGCATTTCCTCCAACAGCAGAGTTTTTAGGAGAACATGATGCAACTCGGGGAGCTTTGTAATGCACTCACGTTCGTGCCACATCTCACGACTTCCTCGGGCTGTGACGTTTTTCTTTTCAGAGCAGACAGACCTCCACGTTGGCACAGTTTATCCAAAAAAAAATTGTCGGAGCCTCTAGCCCCAGGCGATCACAGAGCTGCTTAAGGATACCTCAGAGGGCTTGCCACTGTGCATCTTTCACAACTTATTAATTTAAGAGGCACGTTAGATGAGATGTGCTCTTGCTTTTGCTTTTAACCTCTGCAATTAGCCGATCTGAAGCTCTCCTTGAGCCTCTTAACATCACACAACAGAGACACAAACACTGACAGTGCCAAAGTATTTCCTGCAAAAGCAGGCACACCGGCACATTCCAGGGCTTTCTTCTCCTCTGCTTTTACCTGACATCGTTTATCTGCAGACACAGGACCTAGAAGCCACGTCTGAGGGAAAAAGTTGAATGTGAAAAAAAAAAAAGTTGAATATGAGAAAACTATTAAGTTCAGGGCTGACTCAGGTAAAATTCTACAGTAACAAGGGCTTAGAAGTCTCTTCCTCATCAGGGTTCCTGGGTGGCTCAGTCAGTTGGGCATCTGCCACTGGCTCAGGTCATGATCCCAGGGTCCTGGGATCAAGGCCCACCTTGGGCTCCCTGCTCAGCAGGGAGTCTCTGCTTCTCCCTCTCCCTCTGCTGCTCCCCCTCCTTGTGCGCTCTCTCTCTCTCTCCATCAAATAAATAAATAAAAAATTAAAAAAAAGAGGTCTCCTCCCAAAGCATAGGGGAAAACAACCCAGTGCCCCAAAACAGTCTCCCAAAATATCACTCAAGGAGCCACAGGATACAGACATCACTGGAGAGTGGACATCTCCCGAGAATCACCGCTCCAGGTACCGCCTGGGGCCGCACACAAAACATGAGCTGCATAAGAAATGCTAAGTGGCAGGTGCCTGCAGAAGAGGACGTGAAGCCCAGGAAAGAAACATCTGAGGTTCTTCCCTGCCCCTAAAGGCTCCATTTCCACGCTGTTCACTCATGAAAGCGACGTGCTACTGGAAGGGATGGGAGGCAGGTGAAAGAGGTGTTACTACCGCCCAATTTTTAGAGATGAATATGATATTTCAGAACTAACATTCCGGAACATTGACTTTGCAATTATTATCAACTGGTTAAAATACACACCTACAATTTATAGTAAGAGCTTACAATGTCTAATATACATATTACATCTTCTTAAGCTCTCAGTGAAAGTTAACTGTTTTATATGCTGCATATAGTGTGTGCGTGTCAAAACATGGAAAAATGTCACTATTACTAAGAACAGTAATAATTGTAAAAGAGAATAAGCGGTGGGAAGGTTATCTTCTTTTAGGTCCTTATGATTTCAGTGAAGTATTAAAACCAGTCTCTTGTGTGTAAATTGTACATAAAACGTCTTTTCTGATAACTAATGGATGATTAGAATTTTTTAAAACTCTAGGAAATACAGCAAGGCAAAAAGGAGAAAATTTAAGCTTTCTGTCATTTCAATACCCCAAGAGGGGATTACTATCACTGTAGTTGATGTACATACTTCCAGACCTCTCCCTATGCATATAATTATGTTTTTCCACAAAATTGGGAGCATGTTATTGGATAACTTATGTTTTTCACATTAAATGGTGTGTCACTTACTTATGCCCTAAAATCATATTCTGCATCATGAATTAAAGCCTGCAGTGTCACATTCTATTGAGGTGCTAATATTTTATAATATTTTATAAATATTATTAAATGAGTTGTTTCCAACTGTCAATTACTATAGGAAATACCAGTGGATGGATAGAGAGATAAACAGATTTCCTTTTTTCCATAAAAGCTTTATGGAGAGGGACAGCTGGGTGGCTCAGTGGTGGAGTGTCTTGCCTTCGGCTCAGGACATAATCCTGGGGTCCTGGGATCAAGTCCCACATTGGGCTCCCCATGGGGAGCCTGCCTCTCCCTCTGCTTATGTCTCTGCCTCTCTGTGTCTCTCATGAATAAATAAAAAAATTTTAAAGCTTTATGGATATATAATTTGCAATTCACCAATTTAAAGTAGACAATTTAGTGGTTTCAGTATATTCATAGTACGCGCAATGATTGCCATAATCAATTTTGGGACATGTTCATCATCCCACCCAAAAAACCTGGCACATTTTTAGCAGTCATTCGCCACATTCCCTCAAAGCCCTTCCACCCCTAGTCCTAGGCAACCAACTAATCTGCTTTCCATCTCCACAGATTTGTCTATTCTGGACATCTCTCATAAATGGAATAACACAATTATTGCTTTTTGGTGACTGGCTCCTTTCATGTGACCTAATGTTTTCAAAGGTTCAATCATACTGTAGCATGTATCAGTGTCTCATGTCTTTTTATGGCTAAATATTATACTTTGTATGTATATACTACATGTTGTTTATGCATTGACCAGTTGACGAACATTTAGGTTGTTTCCTCTTTTGGGCTAGTATGAATAAGGCCCTCAACATCCACGTGCAAGTTTTTGTGTGGACACATACTTGCAGTTCTCTTAAGGATATATCTAGGAGAATTGTCAGCTCATATAGTAACGTATTTTAACCTTTTAAGCAACTGCCAGACTGTTTTTCAAAGCAGCTGCACCATTTTACATTGCCATCAGTAGTGGGTGAGGGTTCCAAGTTCTCTCCATCTTCACCGACACTTATCATTCCCCATCTTTTTATTATATTCATCCCACTGGGCATGAATTGATCTCTCTCTGTGGTTTTGATTTGCACTTCCACGTTGGCTAACAATGTTGATCATCTTTCCATGTGACCTACTGGTCATGTGTATATTTCTTTGCAGAAATGTGTACTTGGATTCCTTGTCCATTTTCCATTGGGTTGTATTTTAATTACTGAGTTGTGTTTTACATTTTAGATAATAGCTTCTTACCAGATTTGCAAAAAAAATTTTCCCATTATGTGGGTCATCTTTTTACTGTCTTGACCAGGTGTCCAAGTACAAAAGTTTTCAGTTTGGATGAAGTATTATCTATTTTTTCTTTTGTTATTTGTGTTTTTGGTGTCCTACCTAAGAAACACTGCTTACTCCAAATCATGCAGACTTACACCTGTTTTCTTTTACGTGTTTTATAGTTTTAGCTCTGGTATATAGATCACAGATCCATTCTGAGTTAATTTTTGTATATGGTGTGAGGTAATGATCTGAGTTCATTCTTTTACGGAGATCCAGTTGTCCCAGTACTATTTGTTGAAAAGACTATTCTTTCCCCCATTAAATTATCCAAGTACCCTTGTCAAAAATCAATAGATCATAAACGTAAAGTTGTATTTCAAGACTCTCAATTCTATTGATCTATATATGTCTGTAAGCCAGTGCCACACTATCTTGATTATTGTAGCTTTTTAATAAGTTTTGAAATCAAGACATGTCATTTTGGGAAGCCTGGGTGGCTCAGTGGTTGAGCGTCTGCCTTCGGCTCAGGTCGTGATCCCGGGGTCCTAGAATCGAGTCCCATGCCAGGCTCCCTGTCAGGAGCCTGCTCCTCCCTCTGCCTGTGTCTCTGCCTCTCTCACTGTGTCTCTCATGAATAAATTAAGTCTTTAAAAAAAATACATGTCATTTCTCCACTCTGTTCTTTTTCAAGACTGTTTTGGGGTCCTCTGCATTTCCATATGAACTTCAGGATCACCTTGTCAACTTTTGCAAAAAGGGCAGCTGGGGTTTTCATAGATATTATGTTGACTCTGTGGATAAATTTAGGGACTTTTGCTATGTTGACCCTATTAAGTCTTCTAATCCACTAATACAGGATGTCTTTCCATTTATTTTGCATTTAGTTTGCAGTTACAATTCCATTTCCATTTAGTTTGCAGGGTATAAGTCTTGTACTTCTTTGGTAAACTTATTCTTTTTTATTCCATTACAAATGAAATTGTTTTATTAATTTTATTTTCAAATGGTTTATTGCCAGAATATATATATAATTGATTTTGTATACTGTACATTATATATTGATTTTGTATCCTACAGACTTTGATGAACTCATATTAAGACTAAATAGATTTTTAATGGAGATTTTAGTGGAGTTTAGCATTTTCTCTCTATAAGACCATGTCATCTGTAAGTAGAGACAGCAAATAGAAACTTATTATTTTATAATCTGGATGCCTTTTATTTCATTGTTTTTTTGTTTTGTTTTTTGTCCAACTGTCTAGTCTAGGACCTCCAATGCAATGTTGAATAGAAGTGGCAAGAGCAGATATCTTGCCACCTCCTTGATCTAAGGAGAAAACATTCATTCTTTCACCATTAAGTATGATGTTAGCTCTGGGACTACTCCCAAATTCTTAACTGTTGGAATTTTTGTGGGAAGATAAAAAGGTCATTTTAGTGTTTTACCCATTCATGAAAGTCCTAAATGTGCCCATTTCCCAATGCACAGTTTCCTCAATATTTATTTCTCTAACACAATTTCAACATCCTTTGTACTTGTAATAGGTTGGAAAGGGATAGTGACGCATCAAAAGG
This sequence comes from Canis lupus dingo, assembly GCF_003254725.2. Classification (NCBI taxonomy): domain Eukaryota; kingdom Metazoa; phylum Chordata; class Mammalia; order Carnivora; family Canidae; genus Canis; species Canis lupus. The sequence goes on from NC_064244.1 coordinate 22,643,986, forward strand.
AAATCTCAGGTGGTTGCGAAGTTCAAGAAGTCTTGAAATGGATGGAATTTTGAAATCCAAAGCCTGTGTCTGATGATATAAACACCTGCTAATATAAAGCCCAAGCAGTGGGCATTAAGTGAAAGGCAATTTGACATTTCCCTGAGCTTGTCAGTCACTCAATTCACTGCTAAAAGGAAGACTTCATTCTGAGCCTGTTCTGAAATTCTGTGTCAGTTTTACTGCTAGAATGTTCCCTGAGTTCTCATTCTCCTTCCCACCAAAATTAGTTCTTCCACAAAAAGCTCCTCGCACTACCAAAAAAAATTTTTTTCAGAAAATCTATTCTAATTGTATTTAAATGTGCAAATCCTAGAACAAAGAGGGATTTGACAGTTACTTAATTTGATTATTTAATCACCCCAAATACCTCAGATAAAAAACTATACTCTGAAATACGGATTATCTGGTCTGACCCCTAAACAAATTATATTAGAGCAACATCTTGGTTAGCTGAGTTATATAGTTAGAGGTACAGGGGGAAAAATCTGGACTTGAAAAGACATGGCTTCAAATTCGAGGTCCTTCTGTTCATAGCTGTACGTCTTTGGGCAATTATTCATCCTTTCTGTGTCAACTGTTAAAAATTTTTCAAGAATAAAAACTCCTGGGGCAGCCTGGGTGGCCCAGTGGTTTAGCACCTGCCTTCAGCCCAGGGCGTGATCCTGGAGTCCCGGGATCGAGTCCCACGTCAGGCTCCCTGCATGGAGCCTGCTTCTCCCTCTGCCTGTGTCTCTGCCTCTCTCTCTCTCTCTCTCTCTGTCTGTGTGTCTCTCATGAATAAATAAATAAGATCTTTAAAAAATAAAAATAAAAAAGAGAATAAAAACTCTTGCCTTGTAGGGATGTTGTGAAGATCACATGACATGCTATTCATAAAGTGCCTGGAACATAGTAGGTGCTTTTATTACTAACAGCAAAAATAATTCTTAGCTAAAGTGTTCAGGAAATAGAGTAGTTTGATCCACTGTAATTTCTAGTTTTCAAACTCCTGTGGCTGAAAATCCTCCAAAACAATCTTAGTTTCTGCATCTGTTTTATGGTAGACAGCTACGTCTTCCATCTCATTCCTAAGTAGTTCATGTGTAAGATCCCATGCAAGTTACCAAGAGGTGTGTCCAGCTCATCCACAAGTACTTTATAACCTAGAATAAGTGCAACACGTGCAGTAGGACTTTATGTGAGTTACCATTACACAGTATTTTAGGGACAGCAAGTGCAGGAGTTTGAGCTAACTATGCAAGCAGGGACTCAGCACACATTCTCAACCATGGTTTTCACTGATAAATTCCTTTTTTTTTTTTAAAGATTTTTATTTATTCATGAGACACACACACACACACACACAGAGAGAGAGAGAGAGGGAGGAAGGCAGAGACACAGGCAGAGGGAGAAGCAGGCTCCACGCAGGGAGCCCAATACAGGACTCGATCCCAGGGCTCCAGGATCATGACCTGGGCCGCAGGCAGATGCTCAACCGCTGAGCCACCTGGGCGTCCCTCACTAATAAATTCCAAATCTGAGCCAATGCAATGGGTGTTAGCTGTTTTCCTCCAAAGGGTAGCACAGGAAAAAGGCCAATGAATGGAAAGCTTTACCTTATATCCCCAATCTCCCCGGAAAAGCCACGTCTGCACTCTGAAAACTAATCAGCAACGGCCAAACTCCTCATCTCTCCCATTTTAGCATGCTCCTGACACAGGCTAATTGGCACATCTGAAATCGTCCAATTAACAAGATGATGAGAACTGCCCAGTGCTGTGAAGGTGAACCCGGGCCGCTTCTGTATGTGTGCCACACCACCGCCTTCCGCAAACTCAGTCTGTGATTCTGATCAGTCCTGAGAGGTCTCTGTCCTCCTTGAAAGCTTAAGAGCGAGTCTTAAGAACAATACATTTTCCTAGCTATGAAAACTGTATGCACCTGACACAAGTTCCTATCTCAGGAAGGCCAGCACCCCACTGACAAGCAGGGAAAGAAACCAAGGGAGCGGAGACCTGCCTGCAGCAGAGCAGTTGCTGGGAGGGGGACTGGCTCAGGAAGGTCAGGGGACACTCCTTCCAGAGTCAAGGTTGGATGCCTCCCAGGACCCTGGGGCTCGGCTCAGCTGAGCCCCTGGCCTTCCCGAACAACACAAAACTTAATTAAGCAGTATCAAAATCTATCATATGCAGAAAGCATGCACACGCACACACGCACAGGGCTGTCTCCTAATTAGCAATGTCAGCCACAGAAAACCATTCATCAACAACTAAAAATCATCAAACAATGACAGAAATAAATCCAACAATAATTTAGCAGATGGGGCCTCCTCTACTTGGCCTCCTGGAGGGAGGAGAGACAAGCCGCTGGCACCGAAGGACGAAGGCCACACGGTAATAAAGCACAGAAAACGAGACCAGCTCCACAGCCACCTGCGCTCACCCAGGGCGCACAGCCCCTGACAGCAAGGGCTCACGGTGATTGAGTGCTCACTCCGAGGCAGGGCTGTGCCAAGAGCTCTACCTCTGTCAGTTCACTGAATTCTCGAGACAGCTGAGACAGGGGCTCCCCATTACCACTCCCCCAACCTCCCTGAGAACTGGAGAAGGAATCACAAACAGGCGAAGAAGGCACATTCAACGTGTCTATTCATCTGGAAGGAGAACCTACATGCCTTTGTGTCCCCTATAAAGTCAGCATTTCTAATCCCAGTGCCATCTCAGAAATAGCCCTGCACACAAAAGTTCCAACTGTTTACACCAAATCTGCCACCTTCCGCTGTGGGGTCCTGTGCAACGCCCCCAACCATCCCAGGCCTCTGTTGTCTCAACCCAATCAAAGAACAAGATGTTGTCCAGACCCTTTCCAGAGTCCACATTCTCGAGGCTTCCAAATCCATGATGTTCCTGCATCTGCTCAAAGCCACGAGAGGACCCTGCCATACAAACCCCAGGCTGAGCCTGGTTACCAGAGGAACCTGAGAGATGACATGTTTCACAATAAAGCGGCGTGTTTTTCACGTTCTTCCTGCTTCCCATTTAAGAAGCACTACCCATGGGACGCCTGGGTGGCTCAGCAGTTGAGCATCTGCCTTCAGCTCAGGGTGTGATCCCCGGGTCCCCAGATCGAGTCCCACACTGGGCTCCCTGCATGGAGCCTGCTTCTCCCTCTGCCTGTGTCTCTGCCTCTCTCTCTGCATGTCTCTCATGAATAAATAAATAAAATCTTAAAAAATAATTAATTAAATTTCAAAAAAAGAAGTGCTACCCAGGATTTCGCTTAGAAAATTGCAGGTTTTTATCACCTTCATCCAAGTCTTTGGCTGCAAGCACATGGGAAAGGAAGCAGCGTTAATACTGTGGCTTTCTGGGGCGCCTGGCCCATTGTTGGTGCCCGATGTACAAAAGTGACCTCCTTCTATAATTATTTTGAAGGTACAGCTAGTTCTTTGCACTTCCGTCCCCCTTTTTATTTCCCTAAGTCTAAAGAAAAGACGAAGGCCTTCACCTAAATCAAAATGGAAGAAATTCATAAAATGCACCTGCTACTTTCACACAGGTATATACTTTTCATCGTTTTCCTCTCAACCTCAAGCCACTCACGTGAAGCCAAAAAGAGATGGGCAAATGACCGGCCAGCCGATTATATCATTATTCAATTTGTGAGGCCTTACATGAGTTCAGGAGCGCTCTTTAAAAATAGGTTGATTTGGGGGCAGGCACCATGATGGAAATCAATCCATTTTATAAAAGCCATAATCACACAAAAAGCAGAAGTGCCATTACGTTATCTGCTTCATAAAAGGAAGGACTATTCAGCCTCCTTTCTGTTGTCAAACTGGATAATTATGACATAAAATGGGCCACAAGTGATTGAAACCTTGCAGCCTTACAAACCTTCCTCTCGTTCTTGAAACCATGTATCCGCTCAACTGGCAGCTGGAACAGTATTACAATAAAGGCTCTGCTGCTTTCAGGGCTGTGGAGAGAAGGGTTTCATGTGATCTGAAATCAGATCTGACTCCTCTCTACCCTGCTCCCAGCCCACCCCCACTCATGGTCACCCAGGCCAAAGGCTCACTTGTTCTCTTTTGCACCCCTTCATTCCTTGCGATGCCAGCCCTAAGACACGGCAGGTGCATGGCCCATGACCCGCAACATCAGAGAAGAAACCACATGAGCAAATGCCTCCCTTTTTCCAGCTCTGCGGGACCATGTAGCAAATATCATGAAAGGGTACCTTCTAAGAACTCCTTGAGGAAAGGAGCGGTTGTGACCTTTTCATTTTTGTGACCATAGGGCCTATAATATACCAGGGGTGGGTGTGTGTGTATGTGCATGTTCCTGTGATGAACTGCAGTCTTACCTCTTTTCAGTTTGACACTCCAAATATTATTTCTGGCTACACTTTGATTTACCAATTACCAGGAAACTAAGCGATCCCTGCCCTTCGTATGCAAGGACAACATCTCAAAACACATCCCCTCCTTTTTTTTTTTTTTCCTTTTTTTAAAGTTCTCCTAAGGATTTATGCTGATCCATTCACTTTGTGACACATTTTTGAAAGCTATCAAACTGGGAGTTATAGGTGTCATATTTGACCATGAAGCAGTGTGACAAAAACGGGCCCGAAATGATTTCAGTTAAGATTTACTGAGCATTTAATATATGCCAGGCATTACATAAAAATAAAAACAAAATAACAGAAAAAGCACAACCTTGCCCACTTTATCTCACCAAAACCTCTTAGCAATCTTAGTGTGTGTCATTGTTATTCCCATTTTATGAATGACAGAGGCTCAGCACTCCACACACATATGGCGGGTGAGTAGGAGAGCCAACAGTCAGGCCTACAGAGGGCTGTACTCCCATGCACAGACCATGACCTACTTATAAGAGCCGCTGTGCTTTGACGTCAGCATTGGCAGCCAGGAAGTTGGCCGCATGAAGATCAAGCTCTTTGCAGACGTTGTGCCTAAGATGACCAAGAATTGTAGGCAGTTCTACACTGGAGAATTCAGGAGAGTCCCTTGTCTCAAGTGTGTAGTTAGCCAGAAAGGCCTATGACGACCTGTCATCATTCTAAGTCTCCTCCTTTTTTTTTTTTTTTTTTTTCTCCTCCTTTTTAGTTATAGGAAAGGTAGGGTTCCAACAGGCTACAGAGGGAGCACCTGCCACAGGGTCATAATGGGCTTCATGATTCAGAGTGGGGATTTTGTTAATGGAGATGGTACTAGAGTTGCCAGTATTTACTGGGGGGGGGGGGGGGCATTTGCAGGTGAAAGTTTTAAACTTAGACATTCAGCTCAGCTCCAGGCCTACTTCAGTGGGCCCAGTACAAATGGCAGGCAGTTCTTCATCACCTGCTCTAAATGTGATTGGCTGGATGGGAAGCATGTAGCATTTGGGGAAAAAAATAATCACTGACAGATTTTTTGTGATACGAAAGATTGAGAATGCTCCCAGAGACCCCAATATTAAGCCCAAACCACCCGTGGCGATCTCACAGCGTAGGGAGAGGAGATCCAGATCCAAAAGTGATCAGGCCTTGCCTTGCTCTGGATGAGGCTCGTGAGTAAAATAATCTGGATTGGCCCTTGTGTTGGCTTCTCTGACTGCTGCTGCCCTCTTGGATCAAGGGACCTTGGAAGTCTCATAGATTCAGAACCCAAGATGCTCTGTGTTTAAGTTTACAACTATAAATAAAGTTATCTTTTTTTAATTCATTATAATACCGAGAAAGCCTGTAGGCCACAGCATCCAGGGAACACCTCAAGTTTTTGCAGACTAGAACCTCAGGTATTTCTTTTTAAATATACCCAAAAATGTATGCCCATGCCTGGGTAATGTTTACCACACAGGATATCACAATACAAGACTTCCCCAAGTATCCAATACTTTCAGTATTCAACAAATTTTAATCACTACCCTAAGAAAAGTTTAATCAATCAGTAAAATCCCTTCGACATCAGGCTGGAAGGGTGGAGGGGAAGGTTTTATAATTAAAAGGGATCAGACCAGCTATGTAATAACTTACAGGACCCAGTGAAAAATGGGGGCGGGGTGGGGGGAGGAGGGAATCCTTGTTCAAAAAATATTAAGAATTTCAAAACAGAGGGAGAAATCCATTAGAGGAACACCAGGCCCTGTGTCACTGTAAAGCCCCCACACCCAGAAGCTGGCCTCAGAGGGCACTGGTGTCCAGGACCCTAGGGGTTACTCTGGAGTCCAAAGGAATGAGGCCTGATGGCCTGTGAGCTCAGCTGCATGTGTCAGATGCTTTCTCCAGAATAAAACCCAGGCAGTCAGGACCTCAAACTGGAACATGAAATAGCTTGGCTCCAGATATCTCTGGATGTGAACTCAACACACATACGGCTTCAGCTGCTTCTTTATGCGAAGGTGTCGCCTGCAATAGTGGGAAAAGGTCATCCTGCACACACATCGTTAGAGAAACAGATTTTGAAACACATCCTGAAGAGAAACAATAAATACCGTCATCTATCACACTGGCATGTCTTCCTTAACAGAGCAGGTGTTCAGAACTTTTTGTGTTTCTATTGGCTCTTTCCTGGTATTTTCTAATGAGCAAAAATACAAAGAAACTGCATGAGGCCCATAATATATGATGGGGCCTTTATTGCGCAGCTAATAATGCTTTTGTTTAATTGCCAAGCCCCAAGAAAAAGTCAATCTGAGCTAACAAACTTTTGAAAAGCACGTATAATACTTTGTTATGAGAAAAGGAAAATACTTATTTTCGTGTGATTGGCACAAAGACAATTTTTTTAAAAGTTCAGTGAAAAAAAGATCACTGAGCTGGAAGTCAACAATGGAATAATATCTGTCCCCTACTCATTGGACAAGCCACTCAGTAACCAGCTCAATACCGGCTCAAACAGGAAGAATAAGGATAGACGTCACACTCCTGTGCACGTTTGACTAGCCATGTTAGAGAATAAACCAGGCTTGATCTGAATTCCTGGATATCTGCCTGAACTGTGCATGACCTTTTGTTAATAGATACCTAAGCTATAAATGATATGTATTTTATAGTTCCAGGGAACACTAGAATCTGTTTGCCAGAACTCTAGGGCGAGCCCTCTAACTCTTTTCTTTTGCCAATAGTCTGATTTGAAATCTTGGGGTTCTCTGGATGTGCTAAAAATGATTTTCTTCATTTCTGCTGGTACAGAAATAGCAACCCAATAACCAAATGGATCCTTAACCTGTAAACTAATCATTAGGCCCCATCCTCTCTCAGCACAGAGGTTTTTGACGCGCAGATCCCAAGTCCCAGGCTCCTCACCTGCACGCTGAGCATAACACAACTTCCCAGATCAAGCACTTAGGCAAGGCCTCCAATGCACCCGCAAGAGAGAGGGAAGCTCTGGAGACCCAGCAACAACAGTTATGACACACAAGCACACAAGTTGTCCCTGTCAGTGCCCCTAGGGCAGTTGTGAGCCAGGCACAGCCTTCCAGAGCCTCTTCAGACAGATCTGGGTTCAATCCCTGTACTGTGACTTACGAATCACGTCACCTGGGGCCAGTCAGCTCTCCTCAACAGTCAAGCGATACTTAACACACAAAGTCATTGACAAATTAAGTGATCCATCAACTAGTCAAGTGTCTCCTGAGGTACCCCATGACTAGCAGATCTTGAAACACATTAGCCATTAGTATTCTTTTTCAAACCACTTCCACACCTTTGCACTAACACCGGTTTTGGCAACCTTCTCAGAAAATCTAGTAGATCCGGAAAATAGATGTTGGTGAAAGAAAAAATGCATATTTTTTTTCCACTCCAAAGGTTTGGGTGAGGGTCCAAGAACAAGGAAAACTTTTACCTCAGAGTGAATACATCTGGGACGGTGAGGGCTTGATAAATTCTGAGGAGAAAACACCAGGAAACGCCACTACGTATGCCCAGAAATTTTTCATCCAATCTGCAGCTCTACAGACATCACATCTTCTGAAGAGAAATGATGTAGCTGATAACCGTGGCCAAGGGATCATCCTTGGGTTTCAGACACACACTGGCATGCAGACAAAATAGTCACAAAGCTATTAAAGGCCAGATTTGCAGGGGAAATGATGAAACAGCCAAGCACGCCTTGCTTCCATGAGGAATCTCAAGACCGCAACAAGCCATGCTTGAGGGGGGATATCTCAGGAAGGAAAGTAACAGAAAATAGTATTTAGAGGGACACCGCAGGACACTGCCAACTGTGGTACCCAACTGACAGAAGGGTATAATGATCCAAACATCATTTATATTTAGTTTGGGGCCGTCCTACTGAGGAAGACTCTGTTTTCGGAGCCTGACAACTAGGTTTTCTTTCCCCGAGCGCAGTCCTGATAGCAGCCAGCAGAAAGAGCCTGCCAACAGGCTAAGGGAGGAAGCAAGGCAAAGCCCCACAGATTAAAAGTTCACCCCAGCTAATCCCTCGAGTGAGCAATCCATGGGGGGAAATGTGGTGACCATCTAGAGAGACGAAATCCAGAAGAAGAAAAGAGGGACAGAACATTCTGAAGAGCTTAACAGTAATGAAAACATTTAGAAAAGCAAGCTTCCTGAGCAGCTATGGAGACAACTTCACGACTCGGGATTTTTAAAACTGAACCAAACAAAACTCTCCATCTGTTGCACAGTGTGCCAGGTACTGTGGGTGCTTCAGGGGACACCGTGTGAGAGGTGGCCCTTCCTCTCAAGAGCTTCCTGTTTCATCAGAGAAAAGTCTCACAAGAGAAAAAACTTGGAACAACTGACCCTCAACAGTATGAGTCTAAGACTGAAGAACCGGGGAGAGGAGCCTCAGGTGGACACTTGACACTTGATGGAAGGGATCACACTGAAGCAGAGCCCTGGAGACCTGATGGGGCAGGTGGTGGAAGCAGATGACACCACAGGGCCAGGGCAAGGAGACTGGAATACATCTGTGTACCTGTAGGACACGGGCGGACCACCTCTCGCACCTCCCACTGGTACAGCAACAGCCTCCATGTGTCACAGCTTAACAGTCTTTTGTTAAATGAATACATGACAGTCATCTGGGAAGTGGGTCACTGGAGAAGCTCTACTAGAAAAACAATCCCCCAGGGCCCCTGGGTGGCTCAATCAGTTTAGCATCTGCCTTTGGCTCGGGGCCTGATCTCAGGGTCCTGGGATTGAACCCCACATTGGGCTTTTTAAAAAAAAGAAAAACAGGGGATCCCTGGGTGGCTCAGCGGTTTGGCGCCTGCCTTTGGCCCAGGGTGTGATCCTGGAGTCCCGGGATCGAGTCCCACATCAGGCTCCCTGCATGGAGCCTGCTTCTCCCTCTGCCTGTGTCTCTGCCTCTCTCTGTGTCTATCATGAATAAATAAATAAATCTTTAAATAAATAAATAAATAAATAAATAAATAAATAAATAAATAAATAAATAAATAATAAAAAATAAAAAGAAAAAAAAGAAAAACAATTCCATTACCAGGTCTTACAACTGGTCCCTATCCATTACTTCCCTTCTCTTGGAACTCTTAAAACACTTTGCAGCCTGTTTATATCACCATGCACTGCTTTCCATTGTGGGCATATGGGCACATGTCCTTTTTCTCTAAGAGTTCGGGAAGCAAAATGTACCAACCCGCACAGGAGAGCCCCTTTGGGGTGATGGTTAAGAGCCCTGGCTTTGGCCCCAGACAGGTAAACCTAGGTTCGAATCTCAATTCTTCCATACAGATAGATCTGTGTTACTCTGGCCAAGTTGTTTAACCTCTCTGGGCCTCAATTTCCTCCAAAATGGTGACAATACTATCTATTTTATCGCATGGTGGGTGGATTTAATGTGAAAATTCATGTAAAGTACTGTACCTGGCCCACAGTCTAGCAGTGGGTACTCGTAAAGTCTGATACGATTATTATTATTATTAAAACTCTATGTCCTTTTGTCTTGCAGAAGCCAGTCTTCTCTTTGGCATACAGCAGAAGCTCACTAAATACTTACTGAGGAATGCTAGATTTTTTTCCCTTCCGACTTCTAGAACTTTCTAGAATCCCAGCTGTCTCTGAGCCCCATTGCCAGCAAGGTATACCCCTCTTCTCAACTTCCATATCATATACCTGCTGCAATAGCAGTATCACACTGAATTGCAATTACATGTTTGTCGGTCTTCCCAAAACGTTCCCTGGGGACACACAGGGAACAAAACCACATTTTGTTTACCAGCACCTCCTCAGTGCCTGGCACTAGACTCTCAACCTCTAATATCCCATGAATTTAAAAAAAAAAAAAAAAAGAAAAGAAAAAGAAAAAAAAGAAAAACTGTGGTATCAGTCTTACAATTCTCAAAAATTTTATCTGAAGTCTGACCAAGGGGAATAAATGAAGGCTCACTTCCAGATGGCTTTGACCAGACACACCCATTCAAATTTGCACACCAGAATTAGTTTCAGCATCCCTCACTCCTGGGTTTGTAAAGAGAAGCCGTTTACCCAGTATCCAATGAACCCACAGTTTTCTGCAGGTTTAGCACCTGTCTAGACAATACCCCACAGGCCATGGTGGGAGCTACAGAGCAGACCCCAAACTCTAACTTCCTGGAAAGCTTCCAAAGGACACCCAGCTCTTAGGACCTTTAGGGTTAACCAGGATTTTTAGAGGTCCCTGCATTTTTTTATCTGGACCATTTCTACAATCCCCGGATGAGGTTACACCTGGGGGATACACATTCAAAAAATTCTATAAGAGGATGGCCACCAGGAACCCCTGGGGTGGGGGTTGGCAGGATACAAGTCACTGGATCCTAAGACTCAGTGGCTGTCACGTCCACACTCAGTTAGGACCCTGCCTGGGAGACTAACCAGCCAGGGTTGTGCCTTCCACAAACAACAGGCATTGCCCCTCCCTTGCCCACCCTGTGAACCACAGAGAGGTGGCTGCAAGGGTGATGCGGCCAACCAGAAAACAAACCACACTGCCCTTCCTCAAGGCTTCCACCTGACTATGAGGATCACAAAGAATATGGTCATCGCAGGCCACAGAGACAGAACTACCAGGCTGTCACAGTACTTCTCACATGGCCAACATTCACCAACTATTTGCTGAATGAATGCTATAAGTCTGGCTGACTTCAGCACCTCTGATCTCTGGCATCACTGACATGACTACTACCCCTTAATTCTAGTTCAGCCCCTGTGGTTTTCAAGACCACTTTCCTATCTTTCTCCAAACTCATTCTAACAAAACATAAACTCTCTTCCACTGACCTATAAGTGGTTATTATTATTTAATTTCTTATACTTAAGAAAATGCTTTAAGCCAAAGGAATGAATCTCTAATGGCATTCCTGAAGGCATCAAGTAGAGACCTTCTTAATGAAATTTAAATCACATGATAGGATCTAACATCTACTTGCTTAAAATTCAAGTCTATACCCTTTTTTTTAATAACAAAATGCCACAATAAGTTGGAAAGGCAGGTACTGTTATCCACACTTAAATATGAGAAAATAGAAGCTCAGAAAGATCATCTAATTTGCTCAAGGTCTCATAACTCATAAATGGCGCAGTTAGGACTTAAACTTTCTTAATCTAATCAAAGCCAGTGCTCCTTTTATTCCACTTACTCGTTCATTTACTCAACATTGATGAAACGTGTAGGTGTCCCATGTGAGCCAGTCGCTGCCTGGGAGGCCTGTTCTGTCAGCATATGGGAAAGCCTCCACGCAGGCTCCTAACATGGGTCTCTGCAGCAAGACCCTGTAGGAACCATGGAAGCCCCTTCTCTGCTCTCAGGTCTCTGAATGCAGATCCTTCTCACCGACTTGGGGACACATGGCCTAGGAGCCACAGCATGGCCGGGGGAAACATGCAGAGGTAGCAACAGCACTCACTCTCTGTTCATGGCTCTGAATTCTCTCTGGAGCCAAATGCATCCTCAGGAGCTCATTTTGCACCTACAAAATGAATTACTGAGGATACAGGAACATAACAATGGCTGAAATAAGAAATCTCTAACATGGATGGCTTCTTCTTGGTCGCTGTCATGACATTGATGGTAATGGGTGATGCCTCTGAACGTTCACTGTCACCATCGTCAGGGATAACATGACACGCACGCTCTGGATGTGGTCCAGGCTACCTGTGGGACCTCAGGCAGCCTACCGATGAGAGAGCTGGCCTGACAGTATCAATTTGAGTTAGAAAGACTTTAGCCTGTAATTGCAAGAATGAGTTGATTATGAACACTATGTCCTAAAGAGGGGCTGGCTTGAAGGTTTTGGGTGTGAACAGTTTGGCAGACGGCAAAGGCCTAGCCCTTCCCAGCATAACAGAATGCCATAGGCTGGGTGGCTTATGAACCATAGAAACTTACTTCTCACAGTCCTGGAGACCAGAAGTCCAAGACAGGGCCGCCCGGAAGATTTGGTGTGTGGTGAGGGCCCACTTCCTGGTTCATGGAGGACCGCCTCCCTGCTGTGTCCTCACATGATGGAAGGGCCCCAGACCTCCATGGGGTACACTCTTTTACAAAAGGGTACTAATTCTATCATCGGGCTTCACTTCCATGACCTAATCACCTCCCAATGGCACCACTTCCTAATACACCACACTGGGGGTTAGATTTCAACTATGAATTGTGGCGGAGGCAAAAAAATCAGTCTATAGTCAACAATATTTATTTTATAAGTGAAGTGCCTGAAGCCAGGGTCTTGTGTCCCACCCCAACCAGGTACAGTCAGCCACATGTGGATATAGTTTTACCTCTTTCTTCCCACATGTATAACTAGCCAGCAGAGGTCTCTTGAGCAGGGTCTCCTGTAGGCACCAGGTCTGTCCCACTGCAGATGTTCAGAGGTGCTGATGAGTGTAAAGATGGGATCATGACAATAACTCCAAGAACGCTCTCACCCCCCACCACCATGAACCTAACACAAGTACTCAGAAACCCATAGCACTCAACGAAGACCACCACCCCTATTTCCAGAGCAGATAACCAATCTGTGCACAGTGGTTCCATCAGCCAAGTTAGTAAAGTACTGAAATATTTTCATACCAATCAGTGATAACCACAGCCTTATCGTAGCCCTAACAGCTGACCTCTACGACCTCTCCTGAGATCTCCCCACCCTCTAGAGAGATTGACTACCCAGAACCCATCCAGATAACAAGTCAAGTCATATTGCCTTACTTATTTCACTCTTCTAGATTTTTCAAATTCTCTACTAGTATAACATGTGGCTTTTATGATTTTTTTTAAGTTTTTCCTAAGGTACCAATCACTTATAAACACTAAGAATGAAAACAACAAGCATGTGAAGACAGCCAGTTAAACTATACTATGAAACTCGTTTTTGTTGATGCTTCCAGAGTCAAGGTTGACCCACAGCCCAACTACTATGGGAACACTGCCCATAAGATGATAGCTAGGTTTCAAAGAGTGTACGTGATACTAACATTCATAAGAAAGGAATATTTTTAAAGCTATAATTTCCATAACATAATAATACCTTCTATTTGTATAAGGTCTTACTACACATGCCTTATCTCATTTGGGACTTACAACAGATATGTAATATAAGCAGGTGTAATTATCCCATTTAACAAACAAGGTATTCAAGAGGTAGAGAGGATAAGATCATGATTCCACAGTTCTCAAGTGACAGCTAGAACTCAACTCCAATCTCCTGACCTCTACGTCCTTCAGAGGTATGCTGGAGTCACCTCACACCTGCTCAGAAGAGCCTGATTCAAGAATTTTGCAGTAGGCCACTTGAAACTGCTCCATGTGGAAGTATTTACACTATGGAAATCAGAAGCTGTTACAGATCAGAGCCCATCTCCTTGCCATACCATAATACGTCCACAGAAGGGGAGGCGTTTCTTCTTCATTCTTTAATATTCTCTATCTCCATCAACCCCACTAACCAGCTTGTAAGCCATGTGACCCAGGAGAAAGAGCACTGAAGTAGGGACTCAGAAGACACTTAAATCTACCCCATCTACCACTCAGCAACCTTTTCCCATGAGTCATTTGACCTCTTTGAACCTCCATTTCCTTATCTGTAAAGTGAGGGCTAATAACTGAATCATGCAGGTAAAAACATTCTGTAAACTGCAAAACACCACATGGCTGTGAAAAACAATATGGCGGCACTTCCAGAAATGTCAGCAGAGAATTACCATATGATCCAGCTGTGTTACACGGGGTTAACTTCTGTGTACACAATCAAGAGAATTGAAACCTGGAACCTGAAGACATACGTGTACCTCCATGTTCATGCAGCATTATTCATGACAGCCAAAAGGCAGAAGTAACTCCAAGTGTGTACCAACATGAATGAACACAATGTGCTACAGACACACCATGGAATATTATTATGCCTCAAAAAGCAAGGGAGGGGAACCTAGATGGTTCAGTCAGTTAAGTGCCTGCCTTTGGCTCAGGTCATGACCCCAAGGTCCTGGGATACAGCCCCACATCGGGCTCTCTGCTCAGCGGGGAGCCTGGTTCTTCCTCTCCCCCTCGCCCTGCTTGTTTGCGTGCTCTCTCAAATAAATAAGTAAAATCTTTTTTAAAAAGGGGGAGGGACATAGAAAAGAAAGTTCTAGTACAAGCTTCTATGTGGATGAATCTCGAGGACATTATCCTAAGTAAAACAAGCCAGTCACAAAAGAGCAAATGTTTTGTGATTTCACTTCTGTGAGGCACCTAGAGCAGTCAAATTCATAGAGACAGGAAGCAGAATGGTGATTATCAAGGGTTTGGGAGAGAAGGTGGACTAGGGAGTTGGAGTGTAACGGGGACGGAGTCTCAGTTTAAAAAGATGAAAGGGTTCTGGAGATGGACGGTGGTGACAGTTGCACAGCACTGCGAGTGGACTCAATGCCACTGACCTGTACAATTAAAAATGGTTTAGAGGGACGCCTGGGTGGCTCAGTGATTGAACGTCTGCCCTTGGCTGAGGGCATGATCCCAGGATCTGGGATCGAGTCCCGCATCGGGCTCCCTGCATGGAGCCTGCTTCTCCCTCTGCCTGTGTATCTGCCTCTCTCTCTCTCTGTCTCTCATGAAGAAATAAATAAATCTTAAAAAAATAAAAATAAAAATAGTTTAGGATGGTAACTTTTCTGTTAGGTATTTTTTACCAAATTAAACATACACACACACAAATATGAAGCCTTGTTATTATATTCTAGTTGTGAAAGGAGCCAAAAGGGCCACAAAACCCCACATTCCTTTTTTATCATTACCAGGACCACAAACCCCATCTTTGCTGACCGTGCTAATATAGGCAGAAAGAATCCACAAGCAGTATCACTCTTGCACATATTATCAGATACAGGTTTTCCCCAACTTTTATGCAAGGTTTGCTCTAAATGTTCACTACAAGCTTTTTATTATTATTTAAGGCATACTTCCTTAAATGAAATTTTTCAGGGCTACCTAGGACTGTACTCTAGCCTCAAAAAACTTTGGGGGCACTGACATGGCTGGATACAGTGCTTACAGTCCCACCTGGCCCTGGGAGGAGGGATAGGGGAGACACAGAGGCCACCCCATGGCACCCCCGTCTTCGGGAGCCCACACTAGCTAGTACCCAGCTTTGTCATGGCTCTGCAGGAGGCCTCGCTGGGTCCTCCACTTCCCAGTTTTCAACCCATCTGAGCCTCCTCAGTACCCCCAAAGTCCCAAGACCACAATTACCTATCTCCCTCCTGTCTTACATTCAAACACAACTTCTCTTAGGTGTTGGAGAAAAAGCACTTCCTTTAAAATCGCTTACATCATAAATGACTGGGCCCCCGACCTATTTCAAGGTGTTCCTATCTTCTGATGTTTCAAGGCAACTTTCAAGTGGCCGTTCCTATAAAGGTTAAAGAAGTGGCAGCTTATAGACGGAAGGACACCTGGGGCCAGGGGCACCAGGCCTGCGGGACGCCTGCCACCTCCACCCCTCCGCACCCATTCTCTTCCCTCCACCCACAAGTTTTCTAAAGCTACAAAGGATTTGGGGCTGTGGGGTTGGGGGTCTTTGGTTTTTGTTTTGCAGTTTTCCCACACACACACAATACTGTGGGCCTCAGCATGAGACAGGACACAGTTGTGTGAGGAGGCAAGGCAGAGGGGCCATGTGAAAACCAGGGACTTTGGAGGTTGTACTGAAAACCTTTAGGGTTTCAGTTACAGCATCAAATCCAATTCCGTACAAAGGCGATTGCACTGGTGTGTGTTGTGGATATGAAAGAAAGAGAGGTCCTCCATCAAGTAGAAATGTCAGGCACTTTTCTTCCCCTGCTCACCCCATTAGAGATCCCAATAAATTGTGCACCCTCCCCCTGAAATGGAGAGGTCAAGACGAGAGATACTGCCCAACGCAGGCATCTCCCCAACTGTCACACCTGTCATATCCTGAAACCTGGGAAATGACCCTTCTGAGATCTGGTCCCACACCCCCTCCAACATTCCCCATAAAGATATTTTTAAAGAAACTGTTACGTGTGTCCGTGTGGTAAACACACATACAGGCTGTCACTTCTTAAATACCCTCCCCCTAAAATCAATTCAGGACATATCAACCTTAAACTACGATGTTTTGTCATACTGCAAATAAATTACTTCAGTGCTCAAATCAAAACCTTCTATTCAATAAGAAACAAAGCTGACACACGGTAGCAATTCTCAGAAAGAAAAGCACCTGTAAGCCCGAAGCAGGGCCACAGCTGTAGGGAGACCTGGGTGCTGCCTGGGAAGATAGAAACTACAGGCAGAGACTGTTGCACAAGCTGACGCAGATAGGGACAGGCTAAAACAAAACAAAACAAAACAAAAGACCCAGCTCAGGGTGCAGGGAGAGGTGCAGAGACAAAGCTGATGAGATAACCAGAGGAAGGAATGAGCCTGTGAAATACAGCAAACTAGGTCACTCCAGCACACAAGCTGGCCCGGGGGACGTTTCAGGCTGAGTCTCTTGGTTAATGCTAGCACTCTATGAACTAATCACCCTCCTGTGGGGAGCAAATGTTGAATGGTTCCACGGACCCTCCAGATCCGTGCAAATGGCCTCTGAGGAGCAGTGTTCCAGCACCACAGGGGCTAATGAGAGGGAAGGAGCATTTCCTGAGAACATATTTATGGGCCCTGCATTGTACTAAGTAGTCTTCATGGGCTCTCATTTAATCCTCCCTACAGTCCTGAGATAAGGTGCTAGTCTTATCCTGTTTTATGGAGATGAGGCTGAGAATGGCCAGAGAATTTGCCCAAAACCAGACTCTAAGAAGCAGCGGAGCAGGATTTGCACTCGTGTCCTAGTGACCTCAGCGCCTACTCACTACTCAGAGCCACTCACTGCTGTGCTGTGTAAAACAACCAGCGATTGTTCCTCCCTGGCTGACTGAAGACTTGTTGATGGTTTCTTAAATCAATTTGGGGGTGGGGTGGGAGGTGAGGAGAGGTGAAATATGTAGCATTCTGCGTTTTTGCAACAAGAGCTTCAAAAAATCCATTTCCCACAGATTCAGACATGTTCTTCTCCACGGTACTGGCCCTGAATTCCCATAGGCAGTCCCCCTCAACCAAAGCTGCTTGAAAGCAACTGGAGTTGATGACAGCTACTGTTGACTTAATCCCAATTATGTGCCAGGCACCTCATAGACATCGTTGCATCCTTACAAGAATCCCACAAGGCAACAACTTCCATCTCCATCTCAACTCAGAAAGATTAAGGAACCTCTCCAGAGGCACACAGCTTGGAGTGGTTGGATGGGAGCCACCTTTCCATTACGGGTCATGGCCGCCTGATGCCTCTCCTATCTGGCCTCAGCAAATAGGTGATTTTCAAAGGCTTATCCTCAAGATGTGGTGTTACCCAAGAGACAGAATCTGAATCCTATAGTTAGTTAAACTATAGATGGTTTCTGAATCCTTCTGAAATCACTAGGAAAAACAGCACAAGACACAGAGCTGATTGCTGGAGATGTGGAATGAATCCGGTGTGTCACCAAATGACCCTGGCCTGTGGCATCCATTTGGATGTTACCCTTGGTCTGACTAGAATCAAAATAATCCATACACTGAATAAACATTTTTGTTTAGAAGTCAGGCAGGACCTAATGAAAGTTAGCCCAAGGGAAAAGTGGTTTCCTTCCCAAAGAAAGACAAGGCCATAACCAACATGAACCGAGAAAGAAGATTAGGTCAGCATCTCCCCCAGAGTCCACATATCCTTCTGCTTTTAGCTACGTATGAATTGGATTGCCCATGCCAGAAAAGGAATTCAAGGCAATTGCCTAGGACACCAGGCTTCCTGGTGGCCACCCAGAAGCAGTTCCTTCTTCAATTAAAAATATGGGTCCTCAGGGGGCTGTGGACTCCCTGATGATTCCTGGGAAATCTGGTAAGGATGAGAAGTATGAGGTTGAAGGTCTACCACTATGGGTGCAAGTTGATCAGCAATGTGACAGTCCCCCACTGGACCAATGCCTAAGCTGTCCCAGAGGAGAGAGGAGGAGAAGGAGAGAGATTGAAGGGGATTTAAGGAGATTTATTCGGGGAAAGGAAAGATTAAAGGGATTTATGGAGACCCAGCCAAAGAAAAACTCAACAAATTAACCCCTAAAATCCTCCCCTGAGGAGACACAAATGTCTACCTACCTACCAAGCCTAATTACTGTCCGTGCAGTGGCCAAGTTTGAATCAGAAATTTCTGCTTGAAACATCGTCCTTATTAGCCCCTCTGGGAACAAGCTCTCTACCCAAAAGAGCAATCTCCCAAATCCCACTGCACTAATCAATACGGACACTGGTTGTCCGTTATCTTTTTTCCCAATCAAGAAAAATGTTTGGCTTTTCTTCTTCAAATAGAGAACATCCTGTCAAAGAAAGGAGCAGTAAGAATGTTCACGTTTATTATTTGTCATGGCATATGTTTGGGCTTTAAGTCACCAAATTAAGTGGGAGAATTAAAGGTTACAGGCCCACCTGTCAAGGGGAGCCAGCTCTTCCTGTTGAGAACTCTAAAGGCAAAACCCAGCATTTTCACAGAAAGTTAAGTAGTTCTTCCAGCTGCTGAAATGTCCAGCCTATCACCACTTTCCCTCTGTGACCGAGGAGGAGGGGGCCCGTCAAAAGCCCCCCACCCCCCACCCCGGAAATAAACTCAGAGGGAAGGAAATTCACCTTGAAAAGCAGGCGCCCCTCCTGAGGGGTCCTAAAAGCCCAAAGGGTGTAAGCTTACCCAATAAACGGTTTCCAAGAACCTTCCCAAGTGTGGACAGCCCTGCTCTGCAGAAGCAGCAGGCACTTGGAAAATCCTTGAATAAAACTGACCCAGACCATCCAATGGCACCCTTCTTCCAACCCCAAATCCTTGGAGAATCTCATGTCCAACCACAGCAGTTCCTCTCTGCTGTCCCTTCCAAACATATCCAGAATCCAATCACTCCTCCTCACCTCTGTGGCTACTTCAGAGCCACCTGCCCCACACCTGGATCATCACAATAGCCTCCAAGAGGGTCTCCCCACGTCTGCCCTGGAGCCCACCGTCCATCTTCAACACAGCAAGTACAGTGATGATGGGAACACTTAAGTCAGATCAAGGTTCTCCTCTGCCCAAAACCCTCCAACGCCCCCCACATCTGTCAGAGCAAAGGCAAAGTCTACGGCCTCCAAAGGTTCTCCATGAATCCGATGTCCCCTCTGCCTTGCCCCCACTTCCTGACCCTGATGCCTCTCTTCTCTCGGCTCCTACCTTCCTCCCCTGACTGCCCACTTCCAGCCTCTCTGAATGCCAGACAAGCTTCCCACCAGGCCCTCATCCCTTGCTGTTCCTTCAGATGTCCCATGGCTCCTTTCGATGGCATTCAGATATGAGCCTCCCAGGGAGGCCATCCATGACCACCTGGCCTCAGGCTGCCATCGCCACCTCACGCCACAAAATCCCCCTGCCCTCCTTAGCTTTCCTCCTAACGTGTATATGGAACACCATCCTCTCCATCCGATTTACTTACCTTTGTCATCCCCTGGTCCTCCTACCTCCAGAAGGTAAGCTCCAAGAGGGCAGGCATTTTTGGTTGTTTGCTTGCAGCTGTGGGCCACCCCCCCCACAGTGCCTAGACTCTATCACACGTTCAATAGATTATCTTGTAATGTATGAGAGGCTGAATTTATATCCTGCCCCCTTCCAGAAAAAAAAAAAAAAAAAGAACTGAGAAGTACAAACTCCTGACAAATACCCCAGCTGGGACACCCTCAGGCAGAAATCTAGGGGCTTCCACCCCTAGGTTCCTCTTAGTAAAATTCTTTCAAATGCTTCACCCAGATTCTAAAATTCTGAGCAATCCCAGAATAAATACTATTAAATCAGCCGGTCAAATATACAACCACCTGAAGCAGCTTTGCGTTCTCCTCCTCCCCCCCACACACACATACCCCCCCCCCAAAAAAGGACTGTTGATTTTTTCCCCCAGGGCTTTCAGATAAATCAATCATCTGTGTACTCAACAGGTGTATTTACTGAGCAATTTCAGAATAAGGAGTTTAAGTATGATACTAGTGGGAAAGGACCGCGCTTGCCCCACAGATATTTCTATTTATACTCTTCCTAAAGCAGCACCCAGCAGGCACTCATTTAATGAAAAGGGGAACACACTATGCTATTGACATTAAGTGGGATAAGACTTCCTGTCCTGAGTTGTTTCACTTTGCTACTAGCATGAGCCCTAAAATGTTGCTTGCCACACACAGAAGGCTCGTAAAGAGCCACAGCAGGTACCTTCCTTGTTCAGGTGAGCCATAAAACCTCAGGGCTGTAAGGGTCCTTGAAAACCATCTTGTCTGTCCTGCCCCCCTGATGAGGAAGCTGTGACCCAGAGAGTGGTGTGGTCATTTGTCCAGACAGGCCACATAACCCATTAGTGGCTGAGCCAGACCTGAGAACCAGGCCCAAATCCTCCACGATGCCTAGTTCAGCCCCCTACAGACAGCAATTACTTCACCGTAAAATGTTCCGTCTATAAGAAAAGCATGTATTCACACCCTGCAGAGATGAAGATCTCTTTTCTAGGACATGCCATTTCCTATACTCCAGAGGAAAGGAGGTATATTGGGACAATCATTCTGTGTCATGCCAGGTACTGAGACCTTCTCTGTTCAGATGGCTTTCGTAGCATGGAAATTATAGAAGTGATTTCCAGGAGTCTGGGGGACTCCCTGGACACCGCACCCAAGCTCTCTTCCCATCTGTTATTCT
This sequence comes from Canis lupus dingo, assembly GCF_003254725.2. NCBI lineage: Eukaryota > Metazoa > Chordata > Mammalia > Carnivora > Canidae > Canis > Canis lupus. Next base: position 22,665,240 of record NC_064244.1, read on the forward strand.
TCTCCGAATGGCATATTATCTTTTTTTTTTTTAATTTCGGAAGTCATTGAGAGGTATCTCTGGAAAAGATGGTCTGAAGATGTCTCTGCAAATACGCTGACAGAAACGTTCACTACCCCTAATTTGTTGTTACACAACGTTTATGTGCTCTCACAACATGCCAAGGATCTGAAAACATGTCGTTAATTAATAAATAGTAATTAGGCCTTCCACCTAATTCAGAGCTGTGGTCAGGTTCTGCAATTCTCTTTCAAAGGGAGTTACCTGCAGCCCACCCAGCTGGGAGGTTTTCCCTGAGGCCTGACTCAGAGGCACATCAGCTAACCCAGGCCCAAAGCCCAGAGCCAGATCCTGTGCTCGGAGGCTGTCCCTGGCTTCCTTAATCTCCTTCCCACCCTCCAGGGACCGCCTTCTCACCCACCTGGCCCCCACCCTCTAGCAAGGCCCCTCTGATCACACAAACTATAGGACTCGACCCTTTGGCTTCGACAGTATGTGTTCTAGCCCTGCAGGGATATTGGCAGCCAGATATCGGATGACAAAGTTTGGCAAAGTGTGCTCCTCGGGCCCTTACGATGCTTTATTTTAAAAGCATTTTAACACTGTAAGATGACAGTCTGGCTCCTGGCAGGGCTTTCCTGCCTTCAGATCTTGAAGGCATATGGGGAAGGTGTGACAAACAAAATGACTTGGAGCTGCTGAGTACCTTGGAAATGAATCCCAATCTCGATTAGTGATGCCTTTGACTTACGCCGGGGGAGTTTTGTTACAAACAGGAGAGGGGTCCAGACTCCACGTCTACACAGACAGGACTGGAAGTGATCTCCCTACTTGAACTCAGGCCAAGGTCACTGGAGTTGGCCCAGGGTGAAAACAGGCATCCTGAACATCAGACCACTGCTAGAAAGTCCAAGCAGACCAAATAATGCTGATAATCCAAAAGCTTTGAAATGTTGCCATATTTAGATAACAGGTCACCCTCACCCCACAGTTATGTTTTCGTTGCACTAATATTAAAATTAGCTTTCCAAATACTAAAGTCAAATCAAATTATTAGAAACATTTGCTGTTACGTAACAGCATAGTGGCTCGACCCCAGATAGAGCCTGATGAGTTGTTCTGCCTAGATTTGAGTATCAGCTCTACCACTTAATAACAAGCTCACGTTTAGAGAGTCACTTAATCTCTCTGCTGCCTTACTTTTCCCATCTGCAATTGGGGATAATAGCAAAACCCACCTCCTAAGCTTATTAGGAGATAAAATACATGTAAGGCACTTAGAATAATGCCTGATACTTGGTATTCATTTAAGAAAGTCACCTATGATGACTATGATTGTGTCATTGAGTAAAAGCATTTTGATCACTTAATTATTTGTGTTGGACTGTTTTAGAACCCATGCCAGCACCACAGGGCCTCAGTGGGAAGCTTCTTTTCAAAGCATTATTTCCAAGGAGGAAGGCAAAGCTTTGGGTCCCCAACAGAGACCCATGCCCAAGTGCACCGGGCACCTGACCAGAGTCCAAGAGATTGTTCTGCAACAGCTCCACCGGTCTCTCTGGCACCAGAAGGCAAATCCCCATCTGTCCCCCAAGGGAAAGCTGCCCCGCAGTCACTCCCAAACAGCGTCTGCCATACAGCAGGAGCCACTCAATAAAGCCACAGCTCACTGAGCTTCAGCGGGCCAGGTTGCTGCAGAGGCACCGCTGCAGGGCTCTCCTGAAAAGCAAGAGGGGGAGACTGCTTCTTTCCACCTGGAGGCCGCAGACAGGGGGAACCCGAGCCAAGGGCTCAGGTGGGATAGTGCCATGCAAACTCCCACATGCTGAGGCTCCACTCTCCCATCCCCTCATCTGCAGCCACATAACCGGTCTCAGGATGACAAGCAAGGGCATGCTTCTTGTTTCTCCATAACTTGAGAGCATCTCCGCATGAAAACCCTAAATCCGAGTAAACCTCGGATAGTAATTCTCAAAAGTTTTGACCAAAACTCACCCCTTAACTGGCCATGCTGAAAGAGGCCGTCCCAACCCCGTCTTTATTAAAAAGGCTAAGTCCTTTCTGTTTTCATCCCAACGAAGACTGAAAGTCTATACCCACAGGTGCCCCCCCCCCCCCCAAAGAGCAGCGCACAACACCCGGAGACCCTTCTGAGCCTCGCCAACGGGTGTCTTCCTGGGAACAGGAGTGTGGCTGGAAAGGTGGCCTCTACAACTTCGCTCTGGGGGATCCACTGCAGATGTGAGGGTGGGGCTGAGGGGGAAATAAAAGACTGAAGAGCCAGGTGGACCCCAAGCCTGGGGGCAGAAGCCAACCTGCCATCTGAAAATGTGGTTCCGGGAAAGCAAACCAACCACAAAAAAAAAAAAAAAAAAGGAAAGGAAAGGAAAGGGAAGAAGGAGGAACACAGTGATTTATCTCACCAAACACCTCCTCTTTCTCTTCCCAGCCTAATCAACACCTCCATGAACCCCTGCAAAACGTTCAGTTCATGGAGCACAGGTGTGCGTGTCAGAGAATATATATACCGACAGATACTGATCACCAGCAGATGCCCATCCCGGGGGGGGGGGGGGGGGTAATAACTTGAACTTCAGACTCCCCCAGCAGACCTGACTCTCCCTCACTGTCAGCCTCCCTACCTAATCGGGGGCGCATCGGAACAACAAACCAACCAAAACCAAGTCAGGGGCAGAGAGGGAGCCGCGCCGCACCTGCTGGGAGCTCAGGCCGTGCGCTCGTCCAGCCTTCCCGGGAGCACAGACCCTCCCCGGAGCGCGCGGCGCGGCCCCGCCAAGTGGGCCTCGGCTCAGGGCAGGAGGGACGGAGCTGCCCGCACGCGCCCCCCAACACTGCGAAGAGTCGCTGGCACCCACCGTCGTGCCCGCACCCGTGCGTGCAGGTGTGGGCTGAGCCTACGCGATGGAAGGGCGGGGATGGGGGGCCCGAGCCCCACTTGCTCGCGGCCGTCTCCCTCCCGCACACCCGGTGCGCCCGGACACGCGGCGACGAGACGCGCGCCGCCGGGAGGCAAGAGGACCCACCACGCTCAGCCCACAGTCACGCGTGGGGGGAAGGAGTCGGGAGGGCGGCGGAGCCCGGGCAGGCGGGAAGTCGGCTCCCCTGCCCCGGCCCGGAGCGGCGCCCACCCGCGTCCGAGGCAGCCCTGTGCGCGGGGGCTCCGCGGGGCCGGGCGATGCGGGCGCGGGGGGCCCCACTTACGTTCCGAGGGTCTCCTTGAACTCGAAAATCTTCTTGATGTCTTCCGCTTGCTTTTTCCAGGAGGAGCTGCTCTCGCCGTTCTCCCGGGCCATGGCCGACGAGGGCGGCGGGGGCGCGGGGCGCGGGGCGCGGGGATGCTCGGGCGGGGGCCGGGGCCGGGGCCGGGGCCGGGGCTTCCTCTTCTGCAGTTTCCTCTTTCACTCTCGCCGCCGCCGCCGCGCGGTCCCTCCCCGGCTCGGGGCTGCTGGTCTCGGGCACAGACTTCCTGCCGCCGCCGCCGCTCCCCGGCTCCGCCGCCGCCGGCTGCCAGCCTCACTTTCTGCTACTTTCTTGCCTCCCTTCTCCGCCCTCCGCGCCGCCCGCCCCGCTCCCCTCCTCCGCCTCCGCCCCCTCCGCCCCCTCCTCCCGCGGGCTCCCCGCCCTCCCCGCGCGCCCCGGCCGCCTCCCGCCTTCGGGGATGTCCTGCGCCCCGGGAGCGCCGTGCACCGGCCGCGGCGACCGACCGCGGCGCGCCCCGGAGCCCAGGCGAGGGCAGGTGCGGGGCGCCCGGCAGGTGCGGGGCGCCCGGGGCGCGCGCGGGAGGCCCCAGCCCCCCGGGAGCCTTGCTGGCTGTGCGCTCGAGGCCCGGGGGCGCGAGGGCTTTCCCCCGGGCGGCGGGAGGGGGCGCCTCTGCCGTAGCGCTCGGCGGCCGCGGGGTGGGGGCGGGGGCGCGAGGCTGCGGGCCTCCGAGGTGGGGGCGGGGCGGGGGCCGCGGCCGGGGCGTCCCGGGGCGGGCGGGGCGGGCGGGGGCCGGTTGCTATGGCGACGGGAGGCGGCGGGGGGGGATGCGGGCGGAGGTGGGCGTTGACTCGGCCCCGCGGTGCCGGAGCTCCCGGAGCTCCCGGAGCCTGCCGGTCCCTCCCGACCGGGCGGCTGGAGCTAATTCGCATTGCACCAAAATCGGCGCTCGCGTCAAATTCTGGCCGGGGGAGGGGGCCTCGTGGCGAGGAGGACGCCTGGAGGCCTCGGGACGGGGGCGCGCAGGACGTGCTCGTCTTCCCTTTGGGAGCGGGTGCATGTGGGGACCGCGCCCCTCGGGCTGCCGGGATCCCCGCCTTCGCTCCCGCGCGGCACCCCCTGGCCAACCCCCCCCCCCGCCCTCTTCCCGCAGGAACCCAGAGACTTGGTGAAAAGTGAGCATCTGCCCCCACACCCCCCGTAGCCCTACCCGCAGCGGGCTTAGTGGGGTACCCCCTCAAAACATCCTGCCCTACTGGCTGGAGAAAGGAACCCAGAGTTCCCTCTGGCCTCCCATCTCGGAGATGCTCTTTGCCCACCCTTCTCCCCATGTCCACCTATCAGAGGGGGCCCCGCGTGCAGATCCCCGTCCCCGACCTGAAGGGACTACCTCTTGATTCAGGGGGGAAAAAAAATAAATAGTTTTTCTTGTATCCAGATTAAAGCTCGGCTCCGTAGGGCTCCTGGCCCCTCTGCTGAGTTGGGTAAACAGCCTTGTCTCTTGATTGTTGGTTGACACCTGCCCCATTTTCCCAGGACTGTTCCAATTTCACTGTAAAGGGGGAAAAAAATCTACTCCCTGAAAAGGAAACTTCATCCAGCATCTTCTTCCTGGGTCTGACAGGGTGGCTGCAGGCCACCTCCGGGAGGCCCTCTGGAACACCGCCAGCCCTCCACCCCCCTCTGACCCCCAGGAGGTCAGAAGATACCCTGGCCTGCCCATCCCTCCACACCTCCGCGCTGGTTTCCTGTCTTTCAGGAATTGTGAGCTTAAGGCTCTCCAGGCTAGGGAGAGCGAATTCGGTATTATTTGGCTGTTAGAAATGCAGACTAAACCCGACAAGCGCAACTTCCAGGACAGATTACTTTAGGGAGGCAAGAAGTTGGGGCACATCACCAAAGTGGGAGGCAAACAAGCACTCGTTTCAAAAAGAACTGGGTTTGAGGAACTACAATATCTTTTAATCAAAGGTTCAGTGATATGAAGACTTAGAACTGGGCATAACCAAGTGGCTAGTTGACACCCTTCCATGCCCTACTATAAGCATCTTCTTCCCTCCTTCTGTTCCTCCCACTCTCCTTCTTACTCAGTTCTTTCCTCTCCATTTTACCCTTGCTCCAGCCTAAGGATCAGGCTCCAGAGCTCCTGAAAATAACTCTCAGTCTGAACTTTTGTCCCCAGAACTAAGGAAAGGATTTTGCTCTCTATCAAAGAGAGACAGTTGTCCAGAAGGAGCAAAAGGGAAGGGGGAGCAGGGAAGGGCGGCCTGTGGTTCTATGGCTGTGGCTTTACCTACCAGCCTGTAAGGTCCATGAGGTCAAGGAACACATTGCCTTTTGCACCACTGTATGCCCAGCACCTAGCATGGTAACTCACACAGAGTAACTGATGGATGAATGGGCATAAGAAGGATAAAGAAATGAAATAGAATCAAGACAACTATTTGATATTTGTTGTACTGATGGGGAGGCTATAGAGACTCTTTTTTTCTCTTCCAAACTTTGTAATGATGTTCATTCAGTATTATCAAGTCATGCTCAGCTGGACTAGGTCCCAGAGAAAAGGCACAAGCATTTAATGCGGAGCTGAAGAGGCCAGACCCAAAAGAACAGATCCCACAGGAGGTAGAAATGCCAAAAACTAATTGTGTGGCTCTACTTGGTCATTTCTCCCTTACTGAACTTCATGTAAATAAAATAAATATCCTCATCCTAGAAATTGCAATGGAAAACAAAACCCACCATTTCCTAAGAATGGTTACACCTTAGACTGTACGCTGCCTAATTCTGTTCACTTGAAGGCCGCACTTGGACTATGTTTTCTAGTAACTGACCATTTCCTCCAGCCTGCCATGTTTTTCTAGAGGGACAGGTGGTGGTTGCCAGGCTCATGATCCTACCCCACCTCCACTGTCCATCGATTGTTATCTATCCATCAAAAGCTATCTGTTCCCCCCAACAATTCCACTCTAGAAAGCTCTGTCACATATTCTGGGTTACTAAAGTTAGATCTGTATTTTTTTAAAGCTCTTTTTAAAAAAATATTTATTTATTTGACAGAGAAAGAGAAAAAGCACAAGCAGGAGGAGGAGGGGTAGAGAGAGAGGGAGAAGATGGATAAAGAATCAGGGAGGCTTGCCAGCAGGGAGCCTGATGCAGGCCTAGATTTGGACCCTGGGATCGAGACTTGAGCCGAAGGCAGACAGTTAACTGACTAAGCCACCCCGGCACCCCTATATTTTCTTAAAACTTTTACAATTTTCCTTAAAGAGACCAAAGAAGAGGTTTTTTTCTTAAGGATTTTATTTATTTATTTGAGAGAGAGAACTTGAGTAGGGAGGAGGGGCAGAGGGAGAAGCAGACTTCCAACTGAGCAGGAAACCCATATGGGGCTCCATCCCAGGACCTGGAGATCATGACCTGAGCTAAACCCAGATGCTTAACCAACTGAGCCACCCAGGCACCCACCCCAGAGGTACTTTTAATAATGCATCATTAAAAAGCTACTAATATTATGCTCATCAACCTTTCTCCCACCAACCCTCCAGCCAATAGATTAGGCTTATGTGGCCCTGACTCAGAACTGGGCAGATGGTGTAAGGGAAATAAATACTGTCTAGAGCAGATTCATAGATTAAATCTGAAATTTTCAAAAAAAAATTTTTTTTAATCTGAAATATTCTAAATTACCCTATTCAGTTGTTCATACCTAAAGTGATAAGCCAGCAAGGCAAACTAGGGCAGTGGAAAGAACTAGAAATCCAGAAAACTAGATTTAGGGAGCAGGTCACTAAACACCTGACCTCCTTGGACCTGTAAAATGCAGGTTGTAGAAGGAAGAATGATACATAAACTCGATAATTTTTAGGACATGCAAATCAATGTTTTTTTTTCATTTGATGAAAAGCTTATCAAGAATATCATTAATCTTTGAAAACTTAAGAACTCTTTGGTCCAAAAATGTATTGATCAAAAATATTTTATTAGGTGACCTCCTATAGATGCACTCTACATGAAAAACTTAAATCTCAACAAGAAATATTGCAGAGAAAAGCATATCCTTCTTAAAAGTTGGGTGCTGGGATCCCTGGGTGGCGCAGCGGTTTGGCGCCTGCCTTTGGCCCAGGGCGCAATCCTAGAGACGCGGGATCGAATCCCACATCAGGCTCCCGGTGCATGGAGCCTGCTTCTCCCTCTGCCTATGTCTCTGCCTCTCTCTCTCTCTGTGACTATCATAAAAAAAAAAAAAAAAAAAAAAAAAAAGCTGGGTGCTATCCTCTTCATCGAAAGGATTGTTTGACACCACTTTGATATTAGAGCCTCTTATAAAGACTACAAAGTTCTTAGCATCTTAAATTGTGTACTTAGTTCTTAGAAATAGGTAAAAGAGTTACTAGAGCATATGTTTTATATACTGATGATTAACATAAGTTGTTGCCAGTCTGCAGGACAATAACATCTAGGAAAAGCATAGCCAAATGAGGAGTTACAGAGAAGGTCCACCTCTGTGCCAAGCAGCTTGTCAGGGAGGCATAATCAAGAAGAGGGACTTACTATTGTCATTTCAGATCTCTACTGGTAAAGGTAGAGACTAAAAGAACCTTCAGTCACAAACCTAAGTCATAAAGAAACTGAGCATGATCCAAGGAAAATTCTAGCTAGCCTGGAAAATGTCTAAGGCCCACTCCCTAACATGAACCTCTTACATATTAATAGCCATTCATAGAGGAATTCATCTGGTTCGTGTGATGAAAAGTCAAGGTGAAACCAGCACAAAATATTCACACATTTCCTCCAATTAAAACCAAAACAAGGGATCCCTGGGTGGTGTCTTCAGCCCGGGGCGTGATCCTGGAGACCTGGGATCGAGTCCCACATCTGGCTCCCTGCATGGAGCCTGCTTCTCCCTCTGCCTGTGTCTCTGCCTCTCTCTCTCTTTCTGTGTGTGTGTGTCTCTCATAAATAAATAAAATCTTAAATTAAAAAAAAAAGAACTGTCTTTAAAAAATTAAAAAATAATAAAAACAAAAACAAAAAAATTGGGGGGATAGGAAGAATAAGGAGCAGAGGAGATTTAACACAAGAAAAAAAATTGCCATAGCGGAAGTAAAGTTTGTGTTCAAATACATCATAATTTACAAAAAAAACAAAACAACAAAATATAAAACAAGCAAAGATGCATTTGGTCAGGAAAGACAGGGCAAGACAACAGGAAGGAAGCAGGAAACAGTGAAGTCACCATAGATACGAAGACTATCTCAGAAATGGCACAAGGAAAATTGCTAAAAACCTTTTAAGTGATCTAGAGGACAAATCAAGAATAGTGAGAAAATAAAATGGAACAATGATTAGCTAGAAAATTATTTGAAACAAAGGAAGTACAATGTATTCATAAACGGCATCCCTTCTGAAGAAACTGAAATAATGCAACAAAAAAATACTTAAAGATGTTACTCAAGAAAACTTTTCAGAAATGAGGAAAGACTTTAATTTACAGACCAAAGGGGCACATCACATACCAGAAAATATATGGATGATCAGTATCAAGACATACCCTAGTTAAACTTATCTCTAAAGAAATAATTCTTTGATTTGCAAAGACAAATAATCAAGTCACATGTATTGAAGAAAAAAAATATACCAGTCTGTTATGTCTATAGCCATGGGGAATGATAGAAGACATGTTTACAAAGTCCCTAAGGAAAAAGTCGTGTAAGAATTTCCTAATAATAGCTAACATTTACTACATTAATGTTAATGCATAATTCATATTATGCATCAGCCCTGTTCTAAGTGCTTTACCATATTTATTTGTGAGTCCTCATGTCAATTCTAAGAAGTAGGTAATAACCGTCTTCCCATTTCATAGTGGAGTGGACCAGGATTAGAAAGGTTGAATAACATACCCCAGATCACACAGTATGAGTAAATAAAAGACACGCAGCCTGGCTCCAGAGCCCTGCCAGTAACTATGGCACTCTCAAATAACAGGCCCCAGATGAACACTGAGAAGCTGTTACTAGAAGGAGGAATGGATATTAAGCAGACAAACAGGAGAGATGTCCACCACCATGTAAAAATACTCTTTTGGGGGGGATTCCTGGGTGGCTCAGCAGTTTAGCACCTGCCTTCCACCCAGGGCGTGATCCCGGTGTCCTGGGATCGAGTCCCGCATCAGGCTCCCTGCATGAAGTCTGCTTCTCCCTCTGCCTGTGTCTCTGCCTCTCTTTCTGTCTCATGAATAAATAAAATCTTTTTTAAAAAATCTTCTTTTTCATTAAAAAAAAGAGAGAATTGATAGTTGTTCAAAACCAAAATAGGACAATCAAATGGCTGCTAGACCCACAAATACATCTTTTCCTGCGTGTTTAGTTTCACTGTTTTCAAACCTTAAGGGACTCTTAAGCAAACACACCCCTTGGATCTTACCTAGTGGACACAACCTTTATCTTTCTACCTTAGACCCAGGACAAGGGTGAGACTTCCTGACATTCTCCTGGACCTGAATTTTGCTTTTTCTACAAGTGACATTGAGACACCATCTTGTTAGTTCCTGTTAGAATTAAGAGTCTATTCTTAACTCACTGAAGTGCATTTGGCAATATGCACAGGTGATTTATAAAATTAAGGATACTGCAAACAGTAAATGTGCTGCCTCTTCTATGGGGGACCAGCCTAAACAAGAATGGGACCTCCCCTGACTTTCTACCTGGAATGGAATCTACAACAGACGTTGAAATAGAATCTCCCCAGCTTATATTTGAACTAATAGTACATTCCAAGCCACTGAGGGAGGTATGTTTGATGATATACACAAATGCATTTACCAAAATTGAGGGCACTGAGTCCATAAATACCTGTTTCATATAAGCAGAGCCAGACCTAGACATGTAACTACAACGCCTTCAAATAACTGCCCGTAAAAGGTTGATTTTCTCCAAAATCCCATATCTTTTAAAAACCATTTCCTGTAAACATGAGTAATTGTCAAAAGATGGGAGCCTGATTGTACAGTGTTTTCTTCCCTTTTAGCTATTTGAACCACAAGCATTTTTGAAATATGATAGTCACTTAAATAGTATTGAAAAAGGAGAGAAATCAACCTTTAAAAATGTCTTCCAGTATCTGGGAGATTACCAGTTCTGGTATATCTGGGGGCATTGGGATGATGAACTGTAACACCAGTCAGTGACTGGTTGACCTTAATTATGTCCACCAACCCTTCAGAGTGTCTTAATTTCTCCGTGAGACATTTGTTGAGCTTGTACTTTGGAATGGACAACTTGGATAGAAAAATAAACTAAACCACAGTTCCTGCCCTCAAGGTGTTCAGTATCTAAGAGACAAAGACAGACACGTAAACAGACAGAAAGCATAAAATGTGATTAAAGCCATCATGGAAGTTTGCACAGAGACTGGTGGGGAAGCTCAGAAGAGAGAGGGTCTACCTTCCCCAAGATGTCAAAAGAGTCTTCACAGAAAGGAACTTGTGAACTGGGCCTGGAAGGATCTGTTAAGAATTTGTCGAGCAGAGAAAGGAGGGTGCAGATTTCAAGCAGAGGGAAAAGCATATTTAAAGGTACAAAAGTCAAAGAAAGTTGTATCCCTCTGAATAGCCCGGTGACAATCCCAGAATCATAAAAACAGAAGTTTGTTTCTCACATCCGTCATACATTGGATGGGGACCTATTGGCAGAGCAGCTGCCATCTTAAGCTTTGCTAGTTGCAAGTTGCTAGTTCCTTGGATGGAGGGACATCCAGCCACGTCTTGCACCAGCAGCACATCGCTTCCACTCAAGTTACTGGCCAGAACTATTGACAGTCTCTCCCGACCACAAGGGGGCCAGGAAGCACAATCTTATTTAACCCAGAAAGCCAAAACAAGATATGGCAAAAAGCACTAATGGCCACCACGAAGGCACCACAGAAGGCTCTGCGTTCAGGAGCTGGTGAAGTGCTTCTGGGGCTCCAGTGCAGCAAGCAGAGAAGGGGAACACAGATGAGGCTGGAGGAAATCAAAGGATCTATTCGTGAAAGGCCTAACTTGCTCTTCCTTTGAGCCCAAAAATAAAAATGTTAAGTGCTTCAACAAGTATGACAACCAGGGTTGAAAACCTAGCAACATCCCACCCTGCATTTCAGTGATGGCTCTGTCGCTCACGGAAAGAACACGGGCTTGTGGTGGATTTTCTAATCCTGGCCAAGCACAGCCTGAACCACAAGAGAACCCCACACACCTCCGAAGGAATTTGGACCAACAGCTCCAGAGAAAATTGTAGTATTGCTTCCTACATTCCTACTTTTGATGTTAGCAATAGCTTTCAATTTCTAGTCATTAAGGAATCTTGAAGTCTGGGTAAAGTGCTGAGGATATGCCAAAGACAGACGGATTAGCCAGGATTCTAAAATGCAATCTCCTATTGGGGGCATCTCTGGAGGCGTTATTCTCAGAGCTAGTCAGGGGCAATTCACTGAATCTTAACTCCAACAGAGCTGGGACCCTAGAATTATGTTCTTGGTGACTGCGTGCATACACCTTGCAAGTGACTTTGCAAACTGCCCAGTGCAGGAAACAAGGCCAACAAGCACCTGGGTAGGTTAGTGGGTCTGGTGAGAGCTGTTTGCATGTTCAGTCTTTCTGCTGTAGGGCAATAGGGAGGCAGCACAGTGGGGGCAATGAGGGGTTTCCTAAAACAAGACTTGGGTTAAAGGCATCTAGCTCATGTTCCAGCATTGGTGCACTGAATACAGAGTATTCAGTATGTGGGGTGCGGTGCCAAATGTAAGAACGGGGGTCTTCTCTGATGTCTAATATACTCCCTGACTTCAGGCACTTTCCAGTCCTTTCTTCAAATGAGGCTGACATATGGGGTTGGAGGAGATAACATCTGCAAAACACTTTGAACTTCTCAGAAGACAGGCAATAGATAAACGTAAGGTATTCATAGTATCATCTTTTTCTCTTAATCACTGTCACATCTGGCTTTTAAATTTTTTTTTTTGGCCTGGGTTTTATTTTTTTTTTAAGATTTTATTTATTTATTCATAGACACAGAGAGAAAGAGGCAGAGAGACACAGGCAGAGGGAGAAGCAGGCTCCATGCAGGGAGTCCGATGTGGGACTCAATCCTGGGTCCCCAGGATCACACCCTAGGCTGCAGGCGGCGCCAAACCGCTGCACCACTGGGGCTGCCTTGGCCTGGGTTTTAAATGAATGGCTAAAAAGAAAACATACCCCACCAAAAACACATCTACCCACAAGACTTCCACTAGATTGTTGCATTTTATATTAGACATAAATAATCTTGCCATGTCACAAGATTCTTATTTCCCTCAGGGATTTTCTAGCTGAAGGAAACCTATCAATTCACCAGATCCTGCCAATACATTATTCCCTGAGAGTGTCTTGGGCACTGTGGCATTAATTCTTCAAAACCAAGGCTTTAAAAATCCGTAACCGGAGGGACGCCTGGGTGACTCGGGGTTGAGCGTCTGCCTTCGGCCCAGGGCGTGATCCCGGGGTCCTGGGATCGAGTCCCACATCAGGCTCCCTACGAGGGGCCTGCTTCTCCCTCTGCCTGTGTCTCTGCCTCTCTCTGTGTCTCTCATGAATAAATAAATAAAATCTTAAAAAAAAATCTGTAATCAGAAACGTATCTGTTTTTATATTTAAACCTACAAGCAGAGATGAATATTTTTATAAAAGCAAATGACTTGTAACTTAATTTAAAAAAAAAAAAAAGATATGCTCCTGCAAGCTGACAAAGTGTTTCTGAAAACAGGAAAGGTAAAGGGGGAATATCCAGTCAAAAGTGACAGGGCAAAAAAATCAGCTAAGTGCTTCTCAGCATTCTTGGTCCGAGTGCTTTTTCCAGGGTTCACAGATGGAGGTGTCCGTGGAATTTACACCTCCAACGGACATAAGCCAGCCTGTGGGTTTATTGGGGCGTTAACTACACCCGTGACAAAATGTAGGCGCTCTACCAAATGCAACCCCTGTCCTTCAATGGATGCACTTGGGTAAAGTGTTTAACCAGCCAAGGGGCCTTGAGAAGAGTCTTTCTGCTAATGAAGCGTACATGGGAACTGAGGAAGCTTGAAGTTGGGCCCAGATAGTAGCCTGGGGAGCAACCCAGCTTCCCCCCTCATCTGCCTCCCCAGAGAGGCCTCGCCTCCCAAGTCTCAGACAGCTCCTCTGTCCTCTCAAGGTTAACAATGCTGTTTCCCGCTGAACTAGCCAGAAACAACACTGGAAGTGGGTTTATTTTTACCCTGGGCTTCGTCATCTATCATTACTGAAAAACTAAGAGACAGGTTTTGGCTGAATATGCCGAGGAATATTCAAGATCTCCATGCAGGAGTTGGCCCTCCCTCTGCCACACTTATCCTTTTGGATTGGCCTTCCCCTCTCTGCCAGTTTCTCATTAGCAAGGATATTTGTATTTGAAACAAGAGGCCTTCTCTCTTGGTCAGACACCTGAGGGATCCTGTGATGACATCGTGAGGCAGCCCTTGTGATATCGTAGCTTCTTTCATGGCAACAAATCATTGGCACCTTGGATGACATGGTGTCTTTAACCAAAGGGGAGGGGCAGGCACATTGAGAAATCTCTCGCAGATTTCTTCAGCACACAGACATAACAGCCAAAACCTTGCTTTATTAAAGGGCCCTCCCTCAAACGAACAAGGGGTGGTAGAAAGGGAGGTGGGTGGGGGATTGGGGGTGGCTGGGTGATGGGCACTGAGGGGGGCACTTGATGGGATGAGCACTGGGTGTTATTCTATATGTTGGCAAATTGAACACCAATAAAAAATAAATTTAAAAAAAAAAAAAGGGCCCTCCCTCTGGATTCGGGTATATTTCCTTTCAGGAGGGAGCCTTTTCCCTGGTCTGCAAGGTGAAAATCATATTAGCTGCTGATTTGATGCCTTCTCAAACCACGAGACCCAGTTGTGGGATGCACTTGTGACTACCCTTTATCTTCAAATTACATTCAAACTATTTTTGGTTTTCAGAGTCCTCCGTTCATGGAACTGGGCATAGATCTCCTTTCTCACCTTCCTTTCTAGTCAAGCAGATTTGACTGGAGCCTCTCAGAGCAAATCCAGAATGACAGAACCGGGTTACCGGGTGCCCAATACTGTGCTGAACCCAGACCCAGTCCCTTTGCTCTCATTTCCATGTCTCATTTCCAGTTCTTTCCTATTCCCAGTTGTTCTTCTCCAAGCACCAAACTACTACCCACTCTTCTCAAACTCAGCAAAGATTTCTTTCAGGATGCCTTTTGACAGATGAGGAAACTGAGTCTTCCAACTTGCTCAAAGGCACACATCTACACACAAGGAAATGGAACCAACAGCAAAGTTCTAACTGAAAGAAAACCCACTAGGGTCTATATCGCCTCTGAGTGTAAAATTAATGGAAGGAGGGCTTCAGGGGAAAGTAAAGAGTAACCACCCATGAACTTCACATTTCACATTCCAACTCTCAAGTGAAAATTCTAGGTTTTCTCACATCAGTGCATTTATTTATCAATAAGTACGAAAGCCAAGTTCAGAAAGAAAATACAGGTTCTCCCCCACTATCCAAAAGCAGAGTGTTCCTATGAAACCTTTCGTAAGCCAAAATGATGTAAGCAAAGAAGCAATTACCATTAATTTATATGGAAATTTTTTGAGCATTCCCAGACCCAAAAAACAACCTCCGTTAGGCTTTTGATACCTTAGGACATATCTTGTTATGAGATGCACAAAATAAATCAGGATAAAGCACCGGTGCTCACAGGTGTGGTTTAAATCTACAGCGCTTTGATGATGAGACACTGAGTGTAGCACCTGAGAAAAGAGCTTGTGGGGGCCACTCACTGCTGGGGTGCATGCTGCCTCTGTGATGCCTGGCTGCAAACAAATGCTAAGTGCCATTTTTGTTTCCCACTGTTTTTTTTTCCCCCCAAACTTTCAAAAAAAGCAGGGATACCTATATACTAGAAAAGGTGTAAGGTCTTCTATCAATCTCTATCTGGTCCTGAGATTGGCACTGCTCTGTTCAGCTGTCTGCCTTGGGTTGAGAAAGTGGAATTTCCCCGGTGTCCCCTCACACTTCTCTATGACACTTTTGCTCAGGACATTCCCTGGCGGGGAGAGGGGAGAGGGTGGGGAGTCAGTCATTGAGTAATTTTTTTTTTTTTTTTTTGTCATTGAGTAATTTGAACCCATAAAGCTGGGTGTGTGGGGCTCTGATTTTGAATCCAGGCAGCCTTCATAATGCCCAGTTGTAACTCAGAAATCCAGCCTTGCTCTGGATCTCTGGATTTGCTTCGAGCTGTCCCCTGCGTGACCAAGCACAAGCTTGGTCTTCTTCATTACCATACCAGCATGCTTCCCTGCAAGCAAACAATGGCGAAGTAAGAATTCTATCATCCTAAACCCTCCTACAGATCCCCAACAGAAGGTCAGTGGGGGTTTTTCCTCTGTTGCTTGGCTGACTCAGATCTCTCCTCTCCCTGGTGCTGCCTCGAGGAGGCCGAGGTTCCAGGTTTTCTGGTTTCAAAATAAATTGGCAGAAATCTGAAGCAATGCCAATACCGCCCTCCTGCCCGCAGGCAGCTGGGTCCCAGTGGGAGGTCTCTTAGCAACCAGGCTCAAATCAAATATTTGGGCGTCTGGACACATTCTGATTGGAATGAGCTCACGAACAAAAACTTCTCTCTTTCCCTCAACCCAGCTACCGAGGGTTATGAAAAGATGCTGAGTCCCTGGCTTGCCATCGTGTACTGGATGAATCTGACTCACGCGGAACGTTACGTTAGAGGCAGCCCCAGACTGGCAGGCCAGAGATCCGACTTCTATTTCTGGCTTGATGTGTATCCTTGGACAAGACACTTGAACTTTTTGTCGCTGTGCCTACAGAAAGCCCGAAGTTTTCATTTGACCTTCTGCATGCTACGTGTTCCCCCCAAATTCAGAATATTCACAGGCTCACGAAGGGCCTGAGCTCCAGTTCAATTCAGAAGTGAACCAGGAGGAGGAAGGAGGCTTTCAGAGCCTCTTTCTCCATGTACCACCTCATCCTACTGCTCCTCCAAACTTCCCCCAAAATGCCAAGGGACAAGGGGGCAAATGGGTGCTAGCCAAGAGCTTCATACCTTTTTATTCAACCTCAAATCCCAGCTTTACACTATTCCTGGGTACTCGGAAAAAAACTAAATACTTCACAGTCAGCTTTGGATGATAATTCAAATTGATATCTTTATGTACAGTAGAGCCTTTCATCTCAGTTTTCACGTCTATCAAATACAGCCGTTAAACCCTGGTGTCCTGATCTTCTGAGAGACGGCTGGTCCCAGCTTCCCCTCCTTGGCCAGCACACCCACCCCTCCTACCTCTGGTAACATGTCATAATTACTGAGGGTACCACCTCCACTGGCCACTGCAGTTGCTTATTTCTGTGGCCATAGATTCCTCAGCTCTTCACTGAGCCCCCAAAGGCAGATGTCATGGCTTATACCCCTTGTCACCTTTTAAGTCACCTCACCCACTGGGGCAAATGCAGCTAGTCCTAAAGAAACACTTACTGAATTTAATGAACATCCAAACCTCATGGGCCTGAGGATGCTCAAACAGGGTGGCATGAAGAGCTCTCTCCAGCTCTCCCCAGTAGGAAATGTCATGTTTCCTTTCTGAAGAAATGAGACGTCAGAGGATAGTGGAGTGCATTGGAAAGAGTGTGGCTCTTCACTGGTACCATTGATTTGCCTCGGTCACTCTGTAGCTGTGTGGCCTTGGGTGGGTTCCATAACCTCGATCTGTTTCCTTATCTGGACAATGGACATAGCAGTAGTATCTAAATTGCTGAATGGTTTCAAGCCAATTAACTGAGGAGGAGCTATAAAGCACCTCACACGAAGGCAGTCAATAAAATGTAGTTCTTATTGTTGTCATGACTTGGTCACCCAATCATTCGATCATTAAATAAAAGCATAGTTGGGTTACTCAGTCGTTCTGATTACTAAATTATTTTAATTGTTTATCTAAAAAGCTGCAGGAGAGTGTGGAATGAGGGAGTCAAGGACTCCTATAGCTTAAGATAAAGATCATTATTGTTTTTAAATCACTCTTTGGTTTAAAAAAAAAAAAAGGTAGGAGTGCCTGGGTGACTCAGTCAGTTAAGTCTCTAGCTCTTGATTTCAGCTCAGGTCATGATCTCAGGATTGTAAGATCGAGCCCCACATCAGGCTCCAAGTTCAGCTTGGAGTCTGCTTCTTTCTCCCTCTCCCTCTACCTCAGCCCCTCCTCCTGCTTATATGACCACTTGCTCTCCCTCTCTCTCTAAAATAAATCAATAAATCTTAATTTTTAAAAAAGGCACCTGTGGAAACAATGATAGAGCATTTATTAAAATAATTTTTGTCCAAGGATACACACAAGTTAATCACCAGGATTCAACGGTGAACCTGAATCCCATATTTCATGACCTCCTTCCTTGATCTGCTTTGGAAGTAGCTTGAGCTTTACTCTGGGGAGAGTCAGAGATCAATTTTTGTCAATTTTGTTTACACTATAAAAGATGGCAGACTTCAAGGACTAAAAAACATGCTGGTTCTGAAATGAGCCTCAGCAAGATTTGACAATGGACACATTTTATCCATTTCACTGTCATCAGAACAAAGAAGCCAGCACTATCTATCATAGTGGGAACTGCAAACAGTCCAAGTGTCCAAGAGGTGGAGACCCTGTTTTCACAAAGCAATGGAATATAATACTTTCACTTAACGTGTAGATTCTAGTCGAAATAATATCCAGTGAAAAAACTAAAACAAAGTAAGAGGGATTGTATGGCTCTAACAACCAGGATTATTAATATAGTATAATAGGATCTCCTAAATAGAAGCTGTTATGAAGATTTGAGCTTGGCACTCCCAAAAGTACACTTTTCCAATACGTTTTCATTTCAAAATACATGCAGTAACCCTTTCTCCTATGCAAAGTTTATCGAGTATCTACTATACGTCAGGTATTGTTGGGGAAACCGCAGTAAAAAATAAATAAATTTGCCATCCTCATGGCACTTCCATTCTAGTGGGGGACACAGATGATAAATAAAAATGTTAGTATACCACCTGACAAAAAATGTTCACATTTTATGGCCATGCTGTCAAGTAGTTAGGGTTTAATGAACCCATGTGATAAATGTGGGAACTTGGCCAACATCAAGCTAGCTTATAAGTGTCAGACCTCGAATTTAACCCTACGTCATTTGGTACTTCCGCTTCTGGCAATTGCAGACTAAGTAATTCGGATCAACCCTCCTCCCAAAGACAACTTAAAAAGCTGGATGAAATATTTGCTTAATTTTCTTAAAAGCATCAAAGCAATAATAAGGTAGTGAAGAAACACCTGCCAAAAACTAGAGAGGACAAACCCCAGAGAGGTTAGCCCAGCGCACAAAGCTTTTATTCTAAGGCATTTGTCAATCTGGAAAAAAAGCACCTTTGAAAAGGAGCTCTCTCATTCTGACAGCCTCACAAGGCCGAAGCCCAGATACTGCCAGAGTTGGGGATTCAGAGGAACCCTCACCATTTTAAGCTGGATTGCCAGGGTGAGGGACAAAGGGAAGGATATAGCCCTCAGCCTCACAGACAGGGTCCCTTCCTCATTGGGTCAAGGGAATCTCAAGCTTTGCACTTGGATTAAGGTGGCTTCAGACAGGAAGTGCTCTAATGCCTGGCAGACACAAGGGAAAGCCTCTCCAGTAGAAGATTCCACAATTATATATTGTTGTTTATATATTCTTGTTTCAATGTCAGGACATTGTAAGAACCACAGAAACAGCCAAGAGAGCAAACAGGCCCACAAAGACTTCAGAAATGGGTATTCTTCAATACAGACCATGAAACAACTCTACTTACTATATTCGGAAACATAAATGCCACGCTTGAAAATTTTGACAGGGAACTGGAAACTAGAAAATTAGTGTACAAGATTTTTAAAAGAGCCAAATAGAAACTCTCAAACTGAGGAATGCAGTTACCAAAATTAAAAAAATAAAATAAAATAAAACCAATGGCTGGGTTAACAGCAGATTATCACAGCTGAAGTGAGGATTAGTGAACCAGAATATAGGTCAGAGATAGCGCCCAGAACTCATCTGAAAAGGGGGGTAAAAAGGGGAAAACATGAAAAAAAAAAAAAAAAAAAACCAGGATACATTCAAAAGATGGAACATACATTGAATTGGCAGGTGGAAAAGAAGGAACTATTGGAACAAAGGGAATATTTGGAGAGATAATAACCAAGGATTTTCCAGAACTGACAGCAGACATCAACTCTGTTTCAAGACCCCAACAAATCCCAAGCAACCTGCAATTGTTCTTTGTGATCCACACCTAGACACAACATAAAGAAACTGTAAGCAACACAAACCAGAGCAATCTTGAACCTAGATCACCTGAGGCCGAGTTTGGCTTTCTTCCCATCCCATCAAAGCCTTTTTCCATGGAAGCCTCACTGTACTTGGGTGGGCCCCATGCTCCCTGGGTGAGTGGCAACCTGCATCAATTTCTAAATGGCCTTCTTTTCACATAAGCAGAAATGCCACTGGTTTCTAGAACATTTCTAATTGCCACAACTAGTTAGTAGTAATCAGAAGAATGAAACATGCTCTTGAAAGCCAGCAGGACAAAAAGGGGATCAAAATGCAACTACTGGAGGCGGCTTTATTAGGAATCTGAGCTGACAGCAGAGGGACACCCGCAGGCTGTCACTGGCCATCCCTTGTTCCCATTGGCCTGTCTCTCCCCTACGGCGCTTACTGCCATGTTCTGCCTCAAACTCCAGCCTGTGGCCCCATCTGATGTCCCCTGTCAAACCAGAAGGATTTTTAGCTCACATAAAAGCAAAAGAATCAGATGGAAATGGGATGAGCACATTCCAATCTATTCCAGTCTTCTCTCAGTGGCCAGTCACCTGTGTGATCCAATGACCCCACAGTCACTAAAATAAAGAACTCAAGGCTGGGTCGACAGTGGGTGATGAGGGAAGGGGGGCGATTTCATTTTTATGCTATTCTTTATGGGTGCTCCAATCACCAGGGCAAGATGTCTATCATCCATCCTATAGGCCCAGCCTCGGAATCGGGGCCTGGAATTACAATAGGAAGTCATACAGTAATTTGTGAGCAAACAAATTTGTAGGCAGAGTGAGGCAACTCTACCAAGCCCGTATCAGGAATATTGATTACCAGGAAGGTTTCAGACACACAGACTACTCCCTAGAGAAATGAAAAACTCCTCATCTCATTTCTGTCATCTTCTCCTATCACGCGTTATCTGCTGTAGTTTCTAAAAATATGAAGATTTTTAGAAGTTAGGGTGAAAATGAACTTATATGGTTTGGCAGTGTATTGAGTCCTTTTAAAAGCCCTAAGCACCAGCACCGTAAGGCCCTGGTCCTAAAATAGTGCTAATGCTTTGGCAGATTCCATTCTACACCCAAACCGCCTTGGGTCTCTGGCTCTTGACCCCAGCTACCTGTGCAAGTCCTGCCATCCTGCTCAGGGAGGGCTACGACATAGCTGAAACAGCGCTAGGCCAGAAGCCAGGATAAGAGGATACCTGTGCCCTGTAGGCAAGTCACTCGCTCGCCTGGGACCCAGCATCTCAGTGGCAAGAAGAGCTTGTAGTGGGCGGGGCGGGGGGGTGCAGCTGTGAGTGGGATGGGTGTGTTCTGCCAAAATCTCTAGGTAGTATGAGCTGTGTGGTTCAAAAACAGCCCCAGGCAGTTCTGACAGGCCCTTTCCCAGACAAGAAAATGGTTCCCTAACGTCTCTAGTAGGAATAAATGCTCTACAATTGTCCCCTAGTCCCTCTGTATCCTGCTTCCACCTCCGTCGGAACCAGGAGCAGTTGTTCATACAACAGGCCCCTCTGGCTCTGGCCCTATACTTGACACTCTTAGTCACCACAACGGATTAGTTTGAAGCCAAGCTGCAGCCCCCAAAGCCATTCTGTGGCAAAGCAGATCCCACAACAAGCTAATCAGCAATCAAAATGCAACCACTGGAAGCAGCTTTATCACAAATCTGAGCTGACAGCAGAGCGACGCCCACAGGGTTGTCACTGGCCATCCCTTGTTCCCAACAGTTCTCTCTCTCTGTCTCTCTCTCCCCCACTCTCTCCTACAGCCCTTACTGCCGTGTTCTGCCTCAAATTCCAGCCTGTTTCTCCATCTGATGTCCCCTGTCACACCAGAAGCCTTACAAAAGCCCTCATGTTCTACCCATGAAATGGTACCCAGAAGCAATTGCTTTCATTTTTGGGCCCTTTATGGCTTTTAAAGAGTGTCGACACTGTGCCAAGCCTACAGTTATGAAATGTTGGGTTGCATAGCCTGGGGAGGATCTGGGGGGTTACAGAGAAGTGACTTGCTTTCCATTGAAGCGGTCATATAAATCTTTCCCAAAATTGTTGATTGCAGCCCTACCTAAGGGGGAGCACAAAACACATACTCCCCCACCTTCAAGACTGATGAGTGCCCAGGAAGGGTAATGGTCATCCTTCACTGTCTCCAGATGTTCACAACTTTGTTGTTACATCACTGTCCATGGGCCACCTGCTTCGGTTGGTTTTGCTAGTTTTGAGGACATTTACACCATCTCTTCCATCCACATCCTCCGTCAGCTCCCTGCCTTGTGGCCAGTGGCAGACACTTGGAGAATGTCTGGCCGCTGACTGAAGTTCTGGAGAAAAGCAAAGCTCCCTAATGTAGATATGACCAGACCTGTTCTTCATGGGTGGAAGGTAGGGAAGGCAAGGGGTACCTGCCATAGAGCATGCCTAGCATTTGACAATTCTATCACTGCTATGGGCTCAAATACCAGAAATCACTGTCTGGCAGCCCCTGGGCTCAATCAAGCCTATAGATGTGACTCGTTTGGGCCAAAGAGGGTTTGGGGTTTTGAGGTTTTTGTTTTGCTTTGTTGGTTTTTGTTTAAAAGTTTCCAACATTAAAAAAAAAAAGTTGCCAACATTTAAAGTGTAGGAGATTTCATACAAAAATCTGTATTTCTTGCTGCTCTTGAAAAATCAGAAGCTCTAACCCTGTTTTTGATTAGCTGTCATCACTTGGAGATGAATAGTCCTACTTGTTTAGACAGGGCACCCCAGTCACCAGAGCTGCACCAGACACTGGAGCCAGTGGGGCCTGAAGCTTATGTAATTTGGGGCTACCTCTCTGAGAAAAATAAATCAAAATTATAACTATAAAGTTGTTAGGGCCCCTCCCAGGGCCTGAGTAAGTGGTGGGTCAGGAAGTTTATATACCAGGAGCTGCCAGGTAAATCCCCCTCAGGCTCCCACCCATGGCCTGCTTAAGTGTCAGAGTCCATGACCTCTTGCCTATATACATCGTGGTCACCAGCTCCTGCCACCACTCCTGGTTCCAGCCCCAGTTTCCAGTATAAACACAGCCCTGTAAAGCAGGCCCCACTATCCCTAACACTCCAGTAATTAAACGAAAGATGACTTCATTTATTTTTAAAGGCAGTAAAAAGAAGTCTTTATGCTTTACAACTCCCTCACCTTTGCAAGGTTAGGAGAGGACCATCCAAGTATCTGCCTAGAATTAATACAGAAAGTGACTCCTTAACCAGCACAGAGATCTAAGAACAGCAACAAAAAGGAGGGGAGGGTCCTAATGGGGGCTCAGTCTACAGCCTATTTTCCGTTCACTTGGGGATGCTCACTGAGATGGCCCATCGCCTCTAAATGACTTTGTTTTGGAGGTCGAGTGGAGGGGAAACATGCCAACAAAATGTTTTCCCAATGGGCGGTGGACTGTACTGCCACAGTTACATCAGGAATGAGATAATCAGCAATATTTATTGAATGCCTAGTGTGTACTAACTCTACCTCTTATACACCAAGAATTTTTCTAGACAGCACATACATGGTGGTTCCCTGTGGATTCCTGCAATCTAGTTTCAGAAAAGGACACACCCAGAGAAGTTAGATAACAGGGAAATGTAATAAAGGTTTGTAGGAATTCAGAGGCCTAACTGGGAAGATGATCGTGAAGCAGGGGTGAACCCCAGGGGCCTTGGAAATGCAAGGAGCAGCACTGAGAACATTCTAGCTGGTGAGAAGGGTTTGGGGGACCAAGAGGTCTGGGTCTGGAGAGCTGGAGGATGGGCTGGGAACAGAGAAATAAAAAGAAAAGTAGGTAGGGACCCTATCAGGAAGAGATGTGAATTTAAGATAAAGGTCTCTGAATTGTGTGACTCCATGATGGAGTACAAGAAATATAATAAAGGGGGCGCCTCGGGGTTCAGTTGGTTAAGCATCTGCCTTCAAATCAGGCGGTGATCTCAGGGACCTGGGATGGAGTCCCACGTCAGAGTCCCTGCTCAGTGAGGAGTCTGCTTCTCCCTTTCCCTATTATTCTGCCCCTCCCCTTACTTGTGCTCTCTGGTCCTATCTCTCTGTCAAATAAATAAATAAAATCTTTAAGAAAAAAATAAAATAAATATAAGAAAACTGCATGTAGGTGGTGCTTCTCAGTTTCCTGAAAATAAGCATTGTGACTTATTCCCATTTGATTCTTACATGCCGCATTATACATGTTTTTGTAGAAAACGTGGAAGATGGCAAAAATTGAAAACTGTAATTCTATCAACCAGCAATAACCACTAACATTTTGGCATATTTTCTTCCCATTTTATTTCCAAAGGTAATTTTTTTCAAAAATAGGATGAGCGTATCTATCCTCACTAAACACTGTAAGACTTTCCCCATGTCACTGAATATTCTTTGAAAACAAGATGTTTACTGGTTGACTGATATTCCATTGTTTGATGTACCATAATGCTATCAATTGCACTGTGTTGATCAGTGCTTAAGTTGCTTCCTATTTTTCATTATTATAAATCATACTATACTGAATATCCCTGGATATAAATATCGGTCCACACCTCTCTTATTGCCTGGTGATATGCAATTATTAAAGCAAAGGGCACAAATATTTTTAAAACTCTTAATAGATATTGCTAAATTATTTTCAAGTAAAGATTTTTACCAATTTACACATTTAACCAGAGTACATGAAAGGGCTTGTTTCATGCAGATCTACCCTAGAATTAAGTATTATTTTTCTAGTCTTTGCTAATTTGATAAATGAGAAATGGAATTACAAAACCGCATCTAAATAATCATTTTTGTTACTCATGAGTTTGCATTTTTTACATATGTTTTCCATCTATATGTATTTCTGCAAATCATCTGTGCTTCCACTCATTTTTTATTGGTACAAAGTGTTTATCATTTTGCATTTTAAAAGCCCTTAATAGGGGTGCCCAGGTGGCATGGTTGGTTAAGCATGAGCTCAGCTAATGATCCCAGGGTCCTGGGATGAAGCCCCGCATTGGGCTCTCTGCTCTGGGGGGAGCCTGCTTCTCCCTCTCCTCTGTCTGCTGCTCCACCTACTTAAGTGCTCACTCTCTCTCTCTCTCTAATAAATAAATAAAATCTTACCAAAAAACTAATAAACCCTTAAATATTCTATTGCCATTTTTTATGTGTGTTTTAATTTTGCTTGACCAAAAACTGCTTTCCATTTGATATCGTTCAATCTGTGGATCTTTCCTTTTTATATTTCTTCCGCTGATTTCTTTTTTTATTAAAATGTCCTTTTCTACTCTGAGATCACTTATATTTTCTCTCATATTTTTTATGGTTTCATTTTCACATTTCACTCTTAACCATCTGGAATTCATTTAGACATGTCTTTACCTCTGAGGGTAAAAGTAAATACAACTTGATACTTCCCAGATAGCCTGTCTTCCCATCAACATTCATTAAATAATTCATTAAATAAATTCATCCCTTTAGCACATGACTTGTAAAGCTCTTTTGTCATATACTCTCTATTCCATACTCTGGGATCGGCTTCATGGCCATCTCCTCTGTTCTATTACGCCATTAGCACACTGCTTTAATTACCGTCTTCTTCAATACACATATAGAACCTTCTACTGTTTCATAGATCTTTTATGCATGTGCTTCCATAAATAATTCTACTTGAAAATAAAGACTGTCTAGTCCTCTCATTTCTTTGCTATTACTCATGTAAAAGACAAATAGTCATGTAGAAAACAAACGTTTTGAGCTACAGATGTGTGGACTTAACTTAAAAAAAAGGTCTTGCAGTTCTGTGTCTTTTCTTTGGTGGAAAAAAAACCCCCATAAAATAAAAAGCATGGTCTGGTTATTAAAATGGAACACTTACTGAGTTGGAAAAATCAAAACAAAACAGGAGTGAAATCTGAATATGCTTGCTTTGATATTTTTTTTTTAAGTTGAGAATGGGAAACCTGAACTTGTAAAAAGGAAGCCAGGCCTTGGAGGTGGAAAGTTATAGTCCTCTGAGCTTTCCTTTCCTAAATAGAAACCTTTAGGGATGAGCAGAGAATCTGTAGAAGCCAAAATGAGTGCATCTGTCCTGCTCTTTAGAAGTGACACATGAATCACCGGCTTTACATTGAACTTTGTCTACTAAGGCTCAGATTCTTCTCTAAAGAGGGTCTGCAATGATGGGTACATACACCCTATAGAGCACCCTCAACATAGGATCAACTGCCAAGGATTTGGGAATACATGGTTCATCTGGGTATAAAACATTGTGAATCATTTTGACCTGCAGCCTTTGCCATCATTGCAAGGCATGTGACAGCTGAGTTCAGCCAGCTTACTTGATGGGAACATGGTGCCAGTGGGGCCGTGGTCACTGAGCCTTCCTACTCTGAGTCTTCCCTGTACCTCTCACTCAGCTGGTCTTCCAGAAATCAGTACCTTGGTTCACAAGCAAATTCTGGGTGAGCTAAGTCAGTACAACCTATTGCCATCACTAGAAAATAATGAAAGTGTTCACCCTCTTAGGCAGAGCTAAGTCAGTCTGCCTCACGTGCTGATTGTGAGCTCTCGCAGGATGAGATCTGTGCTTTATTTATCGCTCTTCTATAAACAGAAGGCACCTGACAATCACTACATGATTCGTGAATGAATGAATGAATGAATGAATGAATTACAACATTCAAAAGATAGTCTGTTACTAGGGAATTGAACTAAATAAACTGTCAGTTAAACTCACGATCTTAGCAAGTGTGGACATTTTTACGTGGTCTGAATATGTATGTGATTCCTTTTATCTTTGTATTTTGAACAACCCCAAAAGAACATCAGAAAAGATATGTGTGATAAACAGCATCACAATGTATAGTCTTCTTGGAGCTTGAGAGTCAGCCTTGCATTTTTTTTCACGAGGTGAGTAATAAGAACCAGATGAAAGAGTGCATGGGAACAAATATGCAGATGCCGCCATTAAAAACAAACTGTGGTTCAGGAAGACAGACCCATGAGGCATCTGATTTTCCTCAAATTTTCTTTTGGATTCAAGGAAATTGATGTTCCTGAGGAAGGTCTGAAAATGATGGAGTTGGTTATGTCTAAGCTTCTGTCTAGCCCTGAAATTGTTTGAATCTGGGACAGCTTGCCTTTTGCAGAAATGGCCATGAGGAAACATGGAGTGCTGCACAGTGGAACCAATGCCTTTCTTCCTGGGATTAGTTGAGTCTTCCTTCATGCACAGCAATTTCCTCATTGCTCTGTGTGCACGATGAGTATGCACATGACAGCATTGCCTACCAGACACTGACCATTGCTAAAGTATTGTGGGTACAGAAATGCAAATTTCAAGAGACAAGTCAGCTCATTAAATCAGAAGGAATGACTGCTCACAAGCTGAGACAATACTAATCCCAGAATTTTATAGAAAAGTAGGACATCCTTGGCTAACAAGGCTGTCTGATCAAGAGAATAACGTTCCTTCATAGACGTAGCTATGGGGGCCACTTTGGTAATCTGGGAATAGAACATGTACCTAATATTTACTGTCATCTGGGAAGAAGTCCATCTAAGGCATCAAAACTCACCAAAAACTATTTACCTTTAACAGTTCCAGTCCTTGTTTACCTTATTCATTTGTATAGTCTTTAAAGAAATTGTTTTGCTAAGTACACACAGGAAAATTTCAACTCAGCTGCTGTTCGGTGGCCGTGAATTCCAAAATAGAAGTGTCTGAACTTGGGCGCCTGGGTGACTCAGTTAAGCATCTGCCTTCGGCTTAGGTCATGATCCTGGGGTGGGTGTCGGGCTGAGACCCTCGTGGGAAATCTGCTTTTCCCTCTCCCTGTGCCCCTCTTCCTGCTTGTGGTCTCTGTGTGTCAGATAAATAAATAATTTTTTTTTTTTTAAAGAGAGAAAAATGTCTGAACTTAATGAAACCGCATTACAGATTAAAACTCGTCATTTAAAAAAATAAAAAATAAAATAATAAAATAAAATAAAACTCGTCATTTTATAATGTACCACAAAACTTGCAGACATAGCCCAATTTTGGATACCCACTTCTACAGCCACCAATTGTTGGTTCTATTAGGCTAATTTTTAACCTCAGTCTGGTTTGGGCCTTTGATTCTCAAGCTCCCCAGCTTCAGTCTCATATCTTCCCATACCCTAAGCTGCTGTAAACCCACAAAATACAAATTAATTTCAATATTAACCTAAATAAAACAAGTAAATCCCATAAATAATGGATTCCAGAAGGAAATAGGAATATTTTTAAGTTTCCTATTGTTTGGATTAGCCCCACAGGTTCCCACTCTTCCCCCCTAGAGGACCACAAGGCAGCCAGAGCACGACAGCCTGGTGGTTAGGAAAACAGGCTTTGGCTCTGGACCAAATTGGGTTTCAGCTTAAGCTCTACCTATGGTTGAACTCCTTGGAGCCCTATTTCCTCATCTGTGAAATTGGTGAGAATGCATATAAACGGCTGGGCCAGGACACAGACCAGACTCATGAAATCATAGCTACTCAACCACCACTGATAAAGAATTCCTTAGAAGCAGTCACCAAATACCCCCCTTACATCAAGAAGGGACAGAAAAGACAACATGGCTGGTCTATCTCCCTGCTGCTAATACGTAAAAAAAAAGCATGGAAAATGCTTTCACGCAAGTACCAACTAATAGTTAAAATATTCGATGACCCCAAGACCCATTCTCTAGATTAGACCTCCCACATGGGAACCAACACTTGAAACAGCACAGCTGTCTCTGGAGGGTTTTGTGTAGGAAGCCACTGAAAATGAGGCCAGTCCACGTGGAGTATCCAAAAGCACCAAGTAATTGCTGGAAGCCTGCCAGACCCACTGACTTAGAAGGATGACACCCCAGACATGTGGGAGATGAAAATTTAAGCCCCAGTTCTGTGTGAGGGTGGGGGTGACTACTTTATAACGCAGTTTCAGCCCAAACTTACAGCCAGGAGCCCTACTCCCCACCCATTACCATCAGCCCTGGTTTGACAAAGGAACATCGTTCCAGAAGTTCATGAATATGCTGTTTTTTAGAGTTCATAACACACTTTCCTCCCAAAGGTGTTACAAATAGTTGTTACATATTTTTTTTTCTGGTTAGGTACACAAAAGACTCCACTGTTAAAGGTGTCACTGAAGGGGTAGCCCTGAGCCTGATCCCTGGGGCTAGTGACTTTCTAAACTGCAACAGCTGGGCAGCAAATTAAAGCATTCTGGAGCCTCAGTTTCCTCACATATAAATTAGAAATAGTAATACTTCTATGCATATAAAGCATTTAGATAGTGCCTGACACATCATAGGTACACGATAAATATTAGCTGTCGTTTCTCGTGAAGGCAATGAAGTCACAGAGTAGGGTCTCCAGGAGGGCCACAGCAGGGAGTTTCAGCCTCCAAGGAGAGCAAGGATTGCACAAGAACCCTGTGGCAAAGAGAAAGGGTTTGGAGTAACCAGTCTCCCAAGGTGGCTGTTTACTGAGCACTTAGTACATCCTGGGCAGCGTGCTGAGAGCTTCCCATGCACAGTCTCTTATTCCTCCAAACAAAGCTTTAACGGAATTATGACAGTGATCACGATCACCTCATTTGTTCACAAGAAAACTAGAGCCCCAAATGGCAGATGGACTCATTTACCATCAAATTTTGGTCTTTTTCCTCCAGTGACATATGTTCAGCTGCCTGCCTTCAGGTCCCTGCCCAGAAAATAAAAGCTGCCCTTGTAAGCGGAATGTTTCTCAGTAACTTCCATGTGGAAAAAAAACAAAAAACAAAAAACAAAAAAAACACCAACAACCTTCACACACCACCAAAGGAAAAAAAATAACTGTAAATATGAGCCCCCAGTGATAATCCCCTCTCACTCTCCAAGAAATGTTTATTCCCCAGAGCATTTAGGCAAAAGATACTGGGAAGAGGCCTATTTTGCCCTGTTTTTCACTAGAACCTTCTTTGCATACTCCTACTCTGTGTTATTAGTTCCTAGATCCATTTCCAGTACCACATGCAGTGGGAATATGCTAAGGGCACAGGTAAGTGTTAGAGGGGAAAATGGCACTGAAATGTCTAGTGTTTGTGAAAATTGGGTCTGCTTCTACTTATGACAACAATTCAGGAAGGAAGAAGCTTTCATTTCACGAGAGTTTTCAGAGGAATGATCATCAATTATTACTATACAGAGAGATAAGGAATAAACCTCCTAAATGCTGGAGGAAGACAAGGGCAAAGATGCTCCTAGGGGTGTTCACCATGATTTTTTTAACAATCAGAAACTAGAACGTTCAGCCAAGGGGAGCCTGGGTGGCTCAGTCAGTAAAGCTTCCAAGGCTTGATTTTGGAGTCATGAGATGGAGCTCCATGTTGGACTCATGCTGGGTGAGCATTCTGCTTGAATGCTCTCTTTCTCTCCCTCTCCCTCTCCTCCTACTCTCATGCTCAAAATAAATGAATAAATGAATAAATAAAATCTTTAAAAACAAAAGTGCAGCCAAGAAAAGTTGAATGGAGTTGGGGCGATAAGATGGGCAAGACCATCTGAATGTGAAGAAAAACCTCATCATCTGTAGGAGAAGTAGAAGGACAAGTCTCTCCTCTCTCCTTGGGGGGTTAGTATTAGCAAGAACCTCGCTGATCAAAGAAGAGAAGGAAGGTAAGGACAGAGCAGTAGCTAAAATGCATCAATAGCTCATTGGGATCTAAAAATTCAAGAAAGAAAAATTCCTAGTGATTTGGTGTTACTCCGGACATCTGGTTTACCTGAGTTAGCAAATATTTATTGAACACCTATTACTACCCCAGTACTCGGAGTGTTTACATTTGCTGTAAACATTGTGATTCATTGAAATGTCTTCACCCCGGGAGAGAGACAGAATTTTCTTCACTGGATAGAACAACTCATCTCAAAGTCAAGTTCTGCTTGGAGACAGAGAGGTTGTCCTCTCTAGTCAAAGTTTCTCCAAAGTCAAAGACGATGTTGCTGTGGGGGTTGAAGTCTTAAAACTACAGACGGAGAGGGGATTCAAATGTTAACAACTGGATATGTTATTTTGCTTCTAATAGATATATCATTACTCTTCTCATGGTTTAATTTGCCTTTTAATAGTTTCCAGTTTTGTACATTGTCATGGTTGCAAAGAAAACATCTTTAAATCTTTGAGAATCAAATTAAAGTCAAGTCAGGAAACTTTTTCCTCTTAATATTATAAGAACATTTGTCAGGAAAGTGCCCTGGCACTCAGTCAAAACTCCTCCTCATAAACTGGAGAATTTTCTCGAGGCAGATTACCATATGTTGGACAATGAAATCTCTACCTCTTACAGGCTGTTTCTTTTCTTTAATAAGAATTTCTCATACTTAGATACACTTTACAGAACTACAACTGGTTTGCAAGCATAAGTGCACCAGAAGTCCTTTATATAATACTAACAAAAGTTTTGAGTTTGGGGTTTTTTTTGGGGGGGGGTGTTTAGGAAAAAGAACATATCAAATAGGTACTCAGTTTATTTAAGATCATTTCTATTGACAAAATATTCTATTATAATTGTAATATAATTAATGGAGAAAATATTTTCTGATGCTTACCCCTCCCCTTTTTAAAAGTAATCTCCCTGCTAAACGTGAGGCTTGAACTCATGACCCCAAGATCCAGAGTTGCATGCTCCACCAACTAAGCCAGCCAGGGGCCCCAGTGGAGAAAATCTTTTGTTAAAGAAAACTGTATTTAAATGTTAGACATGTCAAGGTTACTCTATCAAATCACCTTATAGTAGCATCCGTCAGCATGTTGGTGAAGAGGAGTCAAAAATAAGGTGTAATCCTTGCCCTCAAGGATCCAAATACCATACTTGGAACTCAAACTATTCTAATGAATGCAGTAAAATAATATGTGCCTTAATAAAAAAAATACTTTTTGGATTAGTCTCATTGATATTGATGAGACAAACAGGAGGCTTTCTTGGCTTAAAATTATATTTGACTTGATCCTCCAAGCAATTGCCCAAACCGGGTATTTTGTTTGAATTGTTGAGTAGATAACTCATCCATTTATCTACTCAACATTTATTGAGTGTTTATTATGGGTCAGGCACCACACGAAGTGTGGAAAATTTAGCAGTAAACAAGTAATTAATCTTAAGGCTTGTTCTGATGGGTGGCTTTGCCAGCCAGCCCTCTTTGTAATGAGGGTGACAATGGAAGTAAATAGAACAATGTTAGGATAGTTTCTCTTCTCCCTACCTTAGAGTCAACAGTGAATCTGAAAGGTGTTTGAGATGAGACAGGTATGAGCCTCTTTTCTTTCTATCAGTTTTCCCCAGGTTTCTTTGACTGAACCTCTTCATACTGAAAGGAGATGGTCCTACTTTTGCCTTTAAAATCTGCAAGTTCCCTCCTGATGTTTCTGCTCAACAAAATCCCTCTCTGAAGGCCAGATGCCACTTGATGAAGTTTGATGCAGACTGAGTTTAGGATTTTGCTGTCTGGAGCCTTCTACAGAGGAAATTCATGTTGTTCCTTTGGGAGGATGGAAATATCCTGAAGAAGCAGTCCACGAAAATGGTAGGCTGCCTTGGTTTTGTCTGGTGCTTTCTACCTAGTGGTGCCCTTCTACCCCTGTGGTCCTCTTCTTAGTCACTACAATCTGTTAGCACAGGAACATTCTAGAGCACATTGAACTTAATGAGATTCCTCTGCTAAAAGTGAAGTGACTCCTTACTATTCTTCAAGAGCAGAGCAGCGATAGATGGCTCCTGTTTGGAGCCTGTGCAGATAAATTACAGCACCTCCCTTAAGAGACTTCTCTGCTACCATTCTCCAATTGGTGCTTTCATCCAAAGCCCTAAGCTGCCTATCAACCAATTCCTTGCAAGCTGATAGTATTTTTTTTAATATTTTATTTATTTATTCATGATAAACAGAGAGAGAGAGAGGCAGAAGCATGCTCCATACAGGGAGCCTGACACAGGACTCGATTCTAGGACCCCAGGATCACGCCCTGGGCCGAAGGCAGGCGTTAAACCACTGAACCACCTGACATCCCTACAAGCTGATAGTATTGACGAGCTACCATGTACAGGAAGTATGTTAGGGGGTTGACAGATATGGAGGCTCCAGTAAGGAGTGGGGGAACAAAAGGGAAAATAATCAGGTGATATTTTGATGGGTTCTGTGATGTGAGTTACATGCCGAGTTCCATGGGAGTGCAAAGGAGTGAGTGGCTACCTTCTGAACAGATCTTAAAGGGTAAGTAAGAATTCTATCGGTGGGTGTTGGGGTTGCAATATTTTAGGCACAGGGAACATCAAGAGCAAAGAACAAAAATGAGAATGAACGTGATATTGGGGGGGAAATCCCCAACAACTGCTGTGTCTTAGTTCATTCAGGCTATTCTTACACAATACCAGAGAAACTTCTCATAGTTCTGGAGGCTAAAAGTCTAAGATCATGGAACAAGCAAATCTGGGATCTAGTGGTGGCCCGCTTCCTGGTTCAAAGGTGGCTGTCTTCTCCCTGTGTCATTACCTGGTGGAAGGCGTGAGGGAGCTCTCTGGGGTCTCCTTCCTGGGAGTACTAGTCCCATTCATGTGGGCTCCACCCTCATGATGTGCCTCATCACCTCCCAAAGGCCCTCCCTCCTAACACCATCACATTGGGGGTTTCAACATACAAATCTTGGGGGAACACATTCAGTCTGTAGTTTACTGTGACCATGTATAATGTGCATCAGGGCATGTTGTAAGAGAGGAGAGTAACAGACATGGTGACAGATGGAAAGACTGCGTAGGTCATGCTAAGGAAGAATTACATGTCTGTTACAAATGGGGAAACTGAGGTTCATGGTCATTATACTTGTCACCCAAGGTCGCTCTCACAAGAACAGGACTTGAGGAAGCAATCTACCTCTCTCCTTCCCGCTAGGGCAGGAAGAGGAAAAGAATAAATACCCAGAGGTGGAAGAGATTGAAGTCTTTGGTGATCAGTTGCATTGTTGCCTCTTGTCCCTGCAGCCTGCTCCTTGCTCTAAGGAGGACTAGGGACTAAGAACACAGCTGTCTTTGGGAGGTTCTTATTCACATACAGCCAGCCCAGCTCCAACACCACAATGGCCTGGAAACCCAGCTGCTTCTTGCAATGGTCCCATGTAGCTGAGCTACTTCACAGGTTAAAGCCCATCCTCATTGTCTACATCACTGGCCTTCTGCCTCGGGACCCAGGAGTCCATCTAGGTGGAAAGCTGGCAGCGTGCACTCTGCATGACTTTGCAGGCTGGGACCAAAGAGAGCCACTCCCTCTGTGCTGGCCCTTATTCTGGGAAAAAGATCGAATGCTTATCAGAATTACAGAAATCATCCTCAAGTCCTTAGGAGTTCAACCATACTCACATCTGAGTTGAATACAGTAGCCCACATGGCTTCTTAGAGCCTTGAGAAGGGTAGAGCATAATGGATCAGTGACGTCAAACAAGAAATCAGAACTCAAAGGGGTTTCCTAGGTAGGTCCCTTCCATAAGTAAAATTTTCCTTGGTTTTACCAATATGTGCCCCAGCATCTGTGACCACCAAGCCACCTCCGGTGCTGGGCTGTGGAAGGCACAGTGTTCAAATCCTAGCTCCATCCCTGTTGCTGTAACTCTAGACAGTCTTCTAGCTATGGCCTTCTAGGGAACTGCTTACTCTTCCTGAACTTCGCAAAGGGAAGCTAGGACCACCTCCAGTGGTTTTCGCCAGGACCTCACGAGAGGATTCAGGTAAAAGGCTTGTAAAATGTCAAACATGATATGAAATGTTAGTTATGACCATTAATCATTATTGCCTGTGGTTAATCTCATCAGCACCCAGTGTTTTCAGTTTCCTATGAAGGAAGGGGCCCATTCTCATGCTCATGGCTAGAATCCAGAAACATTATAGAAAAGCTTTTCTCGTTTCCAGTTAATGGTCCCAATCTCACATTGGATAGCATTGTCACAGGACTGTTTATTTTATTTATTTATTTTTTTTGGCAGAACTTCTGAGTCTAAAGCACAATTCAGCATAAACAAAGGCCTGGCTCTGACCCCACATATTAATCAATGAATTAATTCTTTCCCCCATCCATTAACCTTGGGCCTGAAGCAGTGACTTAGCACTGGAGGAATTAGGAATTCTTAAGCTATCTGAGATGTCTTGAGGACTAGGGGGGAAAAGCAAGCAGTCCTCAGTCTCCTGAGAAAGAGGTGGCCAAAATGACCTGTGACCTCTCTGCTCTCAGGCCACGTTAGTTTTGTCTAGTCCTCCAGCAGGTTCTACAAATAAGAGAGAGCTATGCTCTTGCTACCAGTTATATGCCGGATCTAGGTGGACCCATTACAATACTTATTTTAAGCATTCATTCTCCAGATATGCGTCCTTCTACCCCACCCTTTCTCCCTTACCTTTCTCAGATGGTGTTTTTGTAATTGTGGTTAAAAAAAAAAAAGACACACATAACATGATATTTACCGTCTTAACCATTTTAATTGTACAACTCAGTAGAGTTCTAATTGCTGAGCAACATATCTCCAGAACTTTTTTATCTACACCCATTAAACAACTCCCCCTCACCCTTCTCCCCTTTCACAGACTTTTAAATCTTTGTGATTTCCTTTCAACCATTTTGTCCTCCGCAGAATCTTCCACTGGTAGACCACTCTAGCCTTTTTTTTTTTTTTAGATATTGTAGCTGGCCTTGTTCAAATTGCCTTATAAGTTCTAGAATCATCTCTGACTTTTTATTTTTATTTTTTTTTAATTTTTTTTATTTATTTATGATAGTCACACACACACACAGAGAGAGAGAGAGAGAGAGAGGCAGAGACACAAGCAGGCTCCATGCACCGGGAGCCCGACGTGGGATTCAATCCGGGGTCTCCAGGATCGTGCCCTGGGCCAAAGGCAGGCACTAAACCGCTGCGCCACCCAGGGATCCCTGTTTGACTTTTTAAAAGCAACAAACATATCTTCAGTGGTGAAGCTTTCTCTGTCAGAGCACCCTGAAGGGAGCTGATGTGGAGATCTGCATGTAAGACTGAGCCATCCCAGAGAGGAGAGGGCAATTGGTGCCCACTGGAGTCAGCTCTTAAGCAGAGCCCTTTGCCGATTTCTAGTAGGCATTATTCAAAAAGTAAAAACTAAAAGGGATGGGTCCTATGGTCAAATCACTGGAGGGACCTTGGGTGACT
Source organism: Canis lupus dingo (assembly GCF_003254725.2). NCBI lineage: Eukaryota > Metazoa > Chordata > Mammalia > Carnivora > Canidae > Canis > Canis lupus. The sequence continues at coordinate 22,701,074 of NC_064244.1, forward strand.
CAAAGTTGAAAAGGACTCTTTCCTGTGTGATGGCTCCAATCCTTGGCCATGCCACTGAGGTGAGCAGCGCTCCACAGAGCACCTGGCTCAGGGACATTGCCTGCTAGGGGTCTCCAGAGGTGCCAGCCCAGCACCGTGAGAGATTCCACAGATGGTGAGCAGAGCTCAAGAGGTAGGAACGCACTTACTCCTGGGACAGCTGTAATATCCAGGGAGTTGTATTTATCAGAAAAATTCACAGAGATCAGTCCCTCGGGGAAGGAAATGTAAGGTTAGACTTGTCCAGTTTTAGAAATCTGTCTTACCTTTCCCCTTTTCAGGGAAAAAGCAGCCAAAACAGAATACGGGGTATAAAGCAGGTTGCCCATAAATACTGTTTGCCTTAGCTAGCTCATGTGGCCATATAACAAAATACCACAGGCTGGATGGCTTAGCTTCTTTGTCACAGTTCTGGAGGCTAGAAGTCCAAGTTACGGTGTGGGCCACTTAGGTTCTTGGTTGGGAGACAGCCACCTTCTTGCTGTGACCTCAATGACCTTTCCTAAGCGTGTGTACTCGGAGTGCCCTCCCTCTCCTTCTCAGGAGGGCCCCACCTCCATGACCTAATCTAACCCTATCTAACACACTTTCATGACCTAATCTATTATCTCCCAAAGGTCCTATCTCCAAGGACCATCACATTAGGAGTTAGGGCTGCAACATGTGAATTTGGGGGTGGGGGCAGAGGACGGACATGAACTTTCAATTCACAGCATTGTTGATGCCTCTATTGAAAGTATAGTCAGACACAGTGTATTCTTCCAAAAAGGATTTACGTCACCTTAAAATAAAAGCTGAGAGGGATCCCTGGGTGGCGCAGCGGTTTGGCGCCTGCCTTTGGCCCAGGGCGCGATCCTGGAGACCCGGGATCGAATCCCACATCAGGCTCCCGGTGCATGGAGCCTGCTTCTCCCTCTGCCTGTGTCTCTGCCTCTCTCTCTCTCTCTCTCTCTCTCTCTCTCTCTGTGACTATCATAAATAAATAAATAAAAATTAAAAAAAAAAAAAAAAGCTGAGGCATCAGGAACTACAGAGAAGAGGGCACTCATCATTCTACCAGGAACCAGGAGCGGGTAAGTATTGTTATTGAACGCTAAATTTTAGTTCATTCTGAGCATCTTGGGGGCAAAAAAAAGTGATCTTCTATCCCTATTCAGATAGAATCCCTATTCAGATAATAAAAAAGCATTTTCCCCCTGAATTAAATTCTAAAAGGAATTTATTATTAAATCTAAACAAGCATGAAAATGTACCTTTACTCTGTGTGGCTGGCTCTTGTATTGACATTTTCTAAAAACCAGGGACATGAGATACTGATTTATAGCTAAGCAAGGAGGAGGATTCTACAGGCCTAAACATATTCATGTCTGATGACCAACCTTAATACAATGGGAAGAGTCAGGAGAGGCAAGAGCAGGGCCTCTCCAAGTGTGTCTTCCTCACCATCCCAACCCACCCCGAATTCGCATCACCTTCAGCTGAACTGCTGAGAAAATGTGGATTCTCAGACCAACCCCCACCTACTGAATCAGAATATTGGAAGGAGGGGGCTAGAAAGTCCCTAGTTTTGAAACTTCCTGGGTGATTCTGATGCCCATGAAGCTCTGAGACACTGTGATCTAGAAAAGAATGTTGGTGTGTGGTCTCATAAGCATTTTCTTTCATGTTGTCTGCATTGCTGGATAGAAAGCATTTCCTGTTCTTCAGCTACCTGAGGCTAGCTGCAAAAAATGGATGGGCTGTTACGGAGATTAAGGGGTCTGACATATGTTCTCTTTCTGAAAGAAAGGCCACTGTTCCCACAGCCATCAGAACCTGTTTTTCTCAACCAAGAATGAGGGGCCCACCTAAAAGTGCTCGTGAGCATCTAGTTACAGCCCAATGTCAGGCACCATGATGTACAGAAGAGATCATTTAGCCCTAAATTTCAGACAAGTGTTAGCAGTCGGCTGCCATGATCACAGAGTGATTTCTTGTGGTACCTAATATATATGGAATAGTGATGAGCAATTCCTCCAATGTGCCCATCAAAACAAATAGGTGAGAGACAGCTGTGGTCCCTAAATACCAGACTCAAAAGAAGATTCTTTTGTATGCTTGACAATGGAGAGTGTTGTTTAATAGTCAGGAATATAGTGAGCCAGCTGTTTAAACTGTTGGTAGTTTGAAGTCTGCCACATGTGAGCATTTATCCCACAGAAATCAGCAAATGCTACAAATCAGGGCTCATTTTCTCCCCTCAGAGAGCTGGTTCACCAGTGTACCACTAGTGCTGACAGAGGAATGAGTCGCAAACGCAGAGAGCAGTCACCTTCCTGATTCCCATGATAGAGAGACTCCCTCTTCTCCCCACACACTCTGTTTTGTCCCGAGCCCAGTGTCAACTTGGGTAATGGTCTGTGTGGAAGGTTGTGATTCCCCAGGTAGTCAAGTGCATTTAATTCTATTTAGACAGGCTCCATGTGGTTGACTTGTAAGGGTCGCTATGACAAATAAACAACAACAAAAACCTTTTAGCTGATACATTTCTTTCATTAAAAACTTTGCTTTGGGGGAGGGGCACCTGGCTGGCTCAGTCGTTGGAGCATGTGACTCTTGATCTCAGGGTCATGAGTTCAAGTCCCACATTGGGCATGGAGCCTACTTAAAAAAAAAAAAAAAGAACTATGCTTTTTGGTACCTTTGGGGATAAATTTTAAATGCAAACAACTAGAAAAAAAATGAGCTCATTGATTTAAATTCATATCCAGGTGGGAATGACTAACACCATGAACCAGGTTTCACTTTCCTGAGTGCAGGGTTGATTAGGGGGCAAAGGATACAAAAGAGGTAAAGTGCTGAGTATAAAGAAAGTGAGGAGCAGAGTGACCAGGGGGAAGTGAAATAGCTGCCAGGAGGGAGGCTGGGATGTGCACAAAACATGGCAGACAGCTTCATTAGGTCCGGAGCCTGTCCTACCAATAAGCTTGTCTTCAGAGCACAAAAACAGAAATCAGACACTGATTTGCACACAGCTCTACAACATTTTACACCAACATCTCCAGGGCAATACCCTGTCACAACACCTCTCTCAGGACAGTGAACTCTACCAATGACCAGGTATTTTCATTTTCCCTGTGCCTAGCCCTTATGGAGAATCCAAAGGAAGTTGACTTCAAGCTTCCTGCTTCTGTGAATGACAGAATGACAGCTAGAGAGCCTAACAGTTAAAAATGCAAGACAGTGTATATTTAGGCACTAAATTGGTGGTTGAGTTAGGGAAATAGAGTCTAATGTGGGTTGATATAATCAGGGAGGGAGTGTTGGGTCATGAAATATGGTCAGTTGGCTTGGGGAAGGCAAACAGGCTGAGCAAAGGTGGTGTGCAAGCAGGTGATGTAAGAAGGAGACATCTAGAAACTGCTGGGAGCAGGAAGCAGTTGGTATTGGTAAATTAGAAAGGTGGAATTGAACCAAATTAATGAAGGAGGTTAAAAGTCTGGGAAAGAGCCTCAGGCTGAGCCTGTAGCAAAGGCAGCCCTTACATGGCCAGCCGGAGTGAAGTCTTGAGCAAGAGGGTGATGTGATTGATGAAAGCAATGCTCTGCCAGGTAGCAGAAATTTCTTAACAAGATTTTAAGTATGGTAATCCTACAAAACCAGCAAATATATGAGAGTATGTTCTCTCTCATGGACAAACCTACATTACTTGTTTCAATAAATCTGTGGATTTAAATAATCTAAAACAAAGACTCTTTCTTAGCCCAATCATGAACCAGGTTTCCTTCTTGTTCTTTTAATATTTTATTTTTAAGTATCTCTACACCCAAAGTGGGGCTTGAACCCATAACCCCGAGATTAAGAGCCACATGTTCCACCCACTGAGCCAGATAAATGCTCCTTCTTCGTTTTTTGAATCAACTCATATTTGCAACTGCTTCACAGAATTTGGTTTCCTTGTCCCTCCAGATAAAGAAATACGTCCATCTTTCCCTGTTTGGAAACAAAATCATAGGCTCTGGTGTGTTCCCAAGATAGCAAGTTGTATGCCACAAGCCAGGTCAGCCAAGTCCTCCAGACTGCTTGTAGGACTACTAACCTGAACGCACCTGGAGGCTAGGTGACCATGCCCAAGTCACCAAAGGAACCCGATATGAGGCTAAGGGGACAGCCTAAGCTCCTGCGTGGGAAAAATCAACACCAAATTTCCAACCATACAAGAGCTAGAGTGATTGCTGGGCAACCTTCCTGAGATGCTTCTGACCTCAGAGGACCAAAGCAGCTACCTGGTTTGAAGTAAAACAGCCTGGGAAAATCCTACCCTGTCTCCTAAGTTATAGGGTTTCTGCCTCAATCCTCTACTTCTTGAAATAGCCTAAATATCACCAAAAGAAATGCCACCCACTCTTTTGAGTGACCACTTTCCAAAGACCAAAATGCTCTCTGGATTCTATTTTTAAGAGCAAAAGCAAAAAAATGTATATATATAAAAGCAAAATATATATTTATGTGGTTTACTGTTGTATCCATTTCTTCCACCCCAAGACCCTTTTGTAAGTTCCTGCTCTGTTTTCCCATAGGACCCCTGCACCAATATGGAGTGTGCTTTATAATTACCCAGACCTAGAGAGTTTGTTAAACACAGTGCTGGGCTCCGCCCCAGAGTTTTTGATTCAACATGTTCAAGGTAGAGCCAAACTTTGCATTGGTGATGAATTTCTAGCAACAACAAATTTCTCTGCTATTTGATGTTCTTCATCCATGCTTATGTGCACAGATGCTCTTTCCAGTTCAAAGGTAGCTTTCTCCTGGAAGAGAGATATAGGGGCAAAAAGGACTTCAAAGGTGAAGCTTTCTGAGTGGGGTACTTGTAGTTGGCTGGCTATATTATTGAAAGAAATCACCAAGGCAAAACTGTTCAGCAATAAAAATGGTATTCAGTCAGCAGAACTCTCTGTGGTGAATGAGTTAAAAATTTGGTTCCCAAACCTGTGCTTGAGTCCTAGCACCAACATCTCATAATTATAAAATCATAGAATCTTAGAACTAGGTACCTCTTCAAATTCCCTTATTTTAAATATGAGGAAATATGAGGCTCAGAAAAGTTAAGTAATCCAAGATCTTAGAGCTGACAAGTAGCAAGAATGGGATTAGAACCCAGCTTTTGTAACTTTTGAAAATCACTTTGACTTATTTAATGTACAAACGAAAGGGAAGGAAGAGTTCTGCTACCAGTAACTTGCTGTTATCAACCTTTATGCCAATAACAATTATAAATTCAGAAGTTACCAGACAGTAAAAAATGCAAGGAAAAAATATAGCCAATGACAAAAGGATGAAAAACAGCTAATAAAAGCAGACCCAGAGATGACCTGTTTGTTGGAATTAGTGAATGGTAATAGGTAAAAAAAATCATGAAGGAAAAGATAGATGAAGAGGGAAAGAAATGATGAATTTAAAAGCAAAATAGAAACTTAAAAAGTCAAATGGAAATCCCACAACAGATAAAATATCTGAAATAAAATTCATCACATGGGATTAATAGGAGATTGTTCACTGCAGAAGAATCAGTAAACCCAGACAGATGAACAGAAATATCCTAAGCTAAACAACAAAGAGAAAAGAAACTGGGAAAACATGAGCAGAGACTCCGTGACCTGTAGGACTGCAACAAATAGTCTAAAATAAATCCTGTGAAATAGCCTAATGAGTATTAGATATTAAAAGAAAGGTACAGACCACTATCCCTCAAGAACAAAGATGCAAATGTTAACAAGACTAATGTCTTGCTAATGCAAAGCAATATATGCAATGATATATCATAACCTAGTGGGGTTTATTCCAAGAATGTAAAGTTGATTTAATACTTGAAAATCAATGAATATATTTCACCACATTAACAGAATAAATAAGAAAACTCATGGCTATCTCTCTGGATGCAGAGAAAGCATTTGACAAATTTCAACACCCATTCATGATAAAAGAAATCATACTTAAGGTTGAAATATTGAACGTATTCTAAGACAGAATGAGGTGAGGATGTCTGCTTTTACTACTTCAACATTGCTTGTGCCATAAGGCAAAAATTAATTCATCAATCAGTTCATTAGTGGTATAGAGCTTGAAAATGAAGAAGTAAAACTGTCATTATTTGCTGATGGCATTACTATACCATATAAAAGCCAAGGAATCTGGAAAAGCAAAACAAAACAAAAACCACTAAAAGAACTAATATATGACTTTAGTAAGAGATTACAGAATGTAAGGTAAATATACAAAAAATCAATTCTATATGCCAGCAATAAATCAAATTTAAATTGCTATATCATATACCTGAAACTAATATAACCATGTATTAACTATACTGGAATTAAAATAAAATAAATAAATAAAAAATTTTTATTTGCTATTATACTATTATAATAGCATCAAAACTATGACATACTTGGGAATATATAAAAGATGTGTAAGATCTCTACACTAAAAGGTGCAAAATGTTGAGAAGGACTTCTTAGATGCCTAAACAAATAGAGATATGTCATATTCATGAGTTGGAAGACTCAATTTGTTAAGATGTTAGTTCTCTTCAAAGTGAACTATAGATTCAACATGATCCCAGTCAAAGTCCCAACAGGTTTTACAGAAATTACCAGGCTGATTCTAAGATATGAAGACTTAGAATAGCCAAAATAATCTTGGAAAAAAGGAGTACCAGATTGGAAGATTTACATTACCTGATTTCAAGGCTTACTATAAAAATAAAATCAATCTGGTTTTGGTGCAAAGACAGACAAAGAGATCAATGGAACAGAATAAGGAATCCAGAAATTTTGAGAGTGTGTGTAAAATGTGATCAGTTGATTTTCAACAGAGATGCAAAGTACTTCAGAGGAGAAATTCATTTCACCAAATCATGCTGGAACTATTGAATATCCATACTGAAATAATTATGTTTTTTGACCCCTGCCTCACACCACACACAAAATATTTATTTAGGATGGATGTTAGGCCTAAAAGTAAAAGCTAAAACTGTAAGGCTCCTAGAAGAAAACACAGGAGAGTATCTTCATGACCTTGGAGAGGGCAACAATTTCCTAGAACACAGTACTAACTATAAAAGAAAAGATTGATAAACTGGAAATAATCAAATTTAAAACAAATCTGTTCAAAGAACACCAGTAAGAAAATTGAAAAGGCAAGCCACAGACTGGGAGAAATCTATAATATATATATAACATAGAATATATAATATATATATCACTAATATATATATATATATATATATATAATACATATATCTGACAGAGATCTTACATCCAGAATACATAAGGTATTTCTACAAGTCAAAAATCAAAAGACAAACCCAATTCTTTTTTTTTTTTTAAGATTTTATTTATTTATTCCTGAGAGACACAGAGAGGCAGAGACACGAGCAGAGGGAAAAGCAGGCTCCATGCAGGGAGCCTGACGTGGGACTCGATCCCGGGACTCCAGGATCACACCCTGGGCCAAAGGCAGGTGCTAAACTGCTGAACCACCCAGGGATCCCCAACAAACCCAATTCTTAAATGGACAAAAGGCTTGAACAGACATTTCACAAAAGATGATACAAAAATCACCAGTGAGCAGGTGTTCAAAATCAGTAGTCATTATCGAAATGCAAATTAAAACCAGCATGATATGCCACTTAACACCCAATTATCAACTAAAACTTAAAAGACTGACAATATTAAATGCTGGCAAAGAAATGAAGCAACTGGAATTTTCTTACAGTGTTAGTAGGACTTTAAAATGGTACAACTACTTTGGATAAGAGCTTAGCAGTTTTTTAATAAGACTGAACATATAACTACCATATGATCTGCCAACTCCTAGCAATTTACCCAACAGAAATGAAAGCATAGGTCACTGTGAGCTGAGAGAAAGAGATGTTGTTGGTGTGATTGAAATGGAATCCAAACTGGAGTGGGTGGAAGTGTGAGTGGGAGGTGAGGAAGTGAAGAAAGAGTAGTCACTGGGCGGGGAGCTGGGTGGGTGCAGGTTGGGGTTAAGGATTTTTTTGTTTGTTATGAAACAGCCTTGAGCGTGTCAGGCATATACGTCACACCAAAAATCAATATAAATTCCAAACAATATTGCTTAACCAAACAGACTACAGGAAAATAAGATCTTTTCGAAATATCTGGAGAAGTTGGAAGAGATAATCTTGTCTAGAAGCAGCATGTTCAATAAAAAATGTTTGAAATGGCTATATTTGACTACATGAACTTTTGAAAATACATTAAATGAGAAAAACAATTAAAATGCAAACAGACCAGGAGAGATATTTGCACCAACTCTAACAAAAGGTTAATATCATTATTACTAAGAGAAAGTCCTTATAATCGACTTTTTAAAACGTCTCCTGGATAAATGGGAAAAGGACATAAAGCTACAATTCAAAGAACGCTAGCCAAAAAAGAAAAAAAAAGAAAACAAAAAAACAAAGAACTCTAGCCAGTGGACAAATATACAGCATATCGTTTAATTGTTCTAATTATAAATGCTAAAATACTGCATTTTCATTTCGAAATTTTAAACTAACATAACTAATGGTAGCAGGATGTAATTTATAGATGGATGGACAAAGAAGGTGATATATATTTATGTGTCATTTATATATTACAAATGGGCATAATTATTTTAAAAGTCATTTTGGCACAACACATCAACTGTCATTAAAATATTCCCAGTCTGACTTTGTTATTTAGAGCAACAACATTATACAGTAGATGGCCTATGGATAAAGACATTCCTTGAAGGGTTGGTTATAATAACAAAAGGAAAAAAAAAAAAGAAGTAATTTAATGTCCACTTAGAAAGGAAATGATCAGCACTCTGCTTAAATGCTCAGGGCCTGGAATCAGACCTGGGCACAACCAGCTCTGCCACTCCTGGGCTGTGTTACCAGTCCTTCGCCTGAAAAAAAAAAAAAAAAAAAGAGCTGCTATCCTAGAGCTGCAAGAAATAAATCAGATAAACAAGGAAAGCTGACAATAATATAAACAGTACATGTTAGATGTTATTATTTCTTCTCCTTAAGAAAATACCACTTAGCCACAAGAAGCTAGAAGTGTGAAACAAGAGTTGAAAGTATCCAGCAAAATGCATATATTAAGCAGGGTGAAAAATTCCAATTACAAACATTATATTGGCATTACAATTGTAACAGCCCATCTATCTCTAATAAACTATATATGACATCCGAACTCAGAAGGTATTTTTGGATCTTCCTATAGCGTTGTAATATTATTTTCATATATGAAAATAAATTCACAAAACAGGATATACCCTCTATCAGATTACAAATTCTGATTTTTTTTAAGATTTTATTTATTTATTCATAGACACAGAGAGAGAGAGAGAGAGAGAGAGAGGCAGAGACGCAGGCACAGGGAGAAGCAGGCTCCACGTGGGGAGCCCGACGTGGGACTCAATCCCGGGTCTCCAGGATCACACCCCAGGCTGCAGGTGGCGCCAAACCGCTGCGCCACTGGGGCTGCCCACAAATTCTGATTTTTGATTCAGAAACAAAGCGAGGTGAAGATGGGCTGTCTGGACCGCCAGACCCCTTCTTTTCTTGTTTCCTGTCACCTGGACCAGCAGGGCAGGCACTTCTTGGTGTTGACTTTTGTGCTTCTTTTGGGTAGTTTCTCTGGATTCTATCTGCAAGGCTCCATCTTGGGGCATCTTGGGTGGCTCAGTTGGTTGAGCTTTCAGCTCAGATCATGATTCTGGGGTCCTGGGATTGAGCCCTGCATCCGGCTCCCTTCTCAGTGGAGTCTGCTTCTCCTTCTACCCCTCCCTCCTGCTTGTGATCTTTCTCTCATGCTCTCTCTTTCTCAAATAAGTAAAAATCTTGGAGGGAGGGAGGGAGGGAGGGAGGGAGGGAGGGAGGGAGGGAGGGAGGGAAGGAAGGAAGGAAGGAAGGAAGGAAGGAAGGAAGGCAGGCCGGCGGCCAGCCGGCCCTGAGCATCCCTTCCTTTACAAAGAAGAGAGAGAGAGAGAGAGAGAGAGAGTGAGAGGCAGTCAGACTCCATCTTTTCAAGCTTTCTAACTGAATGAATGGGCACCATCAACTGTATCTCTGTTATCCCCACCCTTACAGACTCTGTCCCTAATCTCACTCCACAAGTAGGTAGACAAAGGAACTGTGGGAGATGGGCCACACTCTGCCTTCTTCAACCTTCACAGACAAGAAAAGCTGTATTTTCCAGGTTTGGTGTTGCCTGGCTTCTTTCTTATTATTCAAAAACCCTTCAGTCTGTGCCTAATCCACATGATTAAGAAGGGCTTTGCTGTTTAACTGCTTCGTGCCCCCTATGTGTGGGTTATATCCATTCAACACCAAGTTTTTAGTAGTTCTAGTCCTCAATTCAAACTCAGCTACTGTTTGTGGAAAAGATTATTTTATTAACTTTTCAATATAAGTAGTTAATAGTAGTTGCAGCTAAAACTTGCTTAGTATAAACTTGAATTATAGCAAGCAAAAACAGTGATGCCATTCAACTTGGCAGCTGCCTGGTTATCAAGTCCACAAACATTTTATTTAGCATATATTGAGCATCTACTGTGTGTCAGGTGTCACACTAAGTACTACAAACATAAATTCTCATGGTTGAAAAGAACTTAAAGATCACATGTTCCAACCACCCAGTAAGTTCTTGGATCTGATTTATAACATCTCCACTAAGACTAATTCCTATGGTGAGGGATTCACAGATTCCCAAGGTAGTCCAGCTCACTTATAGACAGCTCAGAGGGTAGTTAAGTTCTCCCTTGGGTTAACTTATACTTCACAATCATCAGTTATGCTGAGGGACTATAATTAGCTATCACCTCTTCCTAAGAACATCAGTTACTCCTGTCCCGTATACTGGCATCCAAGTGTCCTAACTATCTCTCTCCCTGTGACTCAGCAAACATTGCAGATGATTTTAAGACCAGGAAGTTGACAATTACCAAACAGGTATTCTGTACTCTGGCACCCAGCCAGAAATAGGTAGTTCTCTGGTTAGTTAAAATGGTGTCTAGGTGCTAGATTTTAACCATGTAGCTGGCATTCAGCCCAATGCAATTAGGAGTCCAACAGGAGTAAATTAATCTTTTAGCCTCTTGAATGATGAGCCACAAATTCCGTAAAAGGCCCAACTTGCAGCTCCTAGCCCTGAAGATTAATGGCTTTTCACCCTGAATATAAGTGCTTAATCCTCTTGAGACAGATGCATTCTCAGAGGGAGTTCTGACCAAAAGTTATTATCCCATTCTGGTTATGAGGAAATGCTTTGCCCAAGAAGCAGAAGTTAATAGGGGTGGAGAGGCTTGATGGGGGACGGAAATGGCCTGAAAGAAAGCTCTCACTTAAATTTTTAAAACTTAAATAATTCTTCTAACAGATAATGAAGCAATGTGTTCAAACTTTTATGGGAAATGGCTCTGAATTTAGAGCTCTCTGTCCATTCAAATTATCAATCAAATGTGAAGGAACCAAAAGACACTGTGGAATATGCATGTGAAAACTCAGAAGGATAACTGGCCAAGTACCCACCATGAAAAGGTTACCTAAGAGACTACTTTGGAAAAATAAAAGAGGAATTCAAGAAAAGAAAAGAAATAAGATACAGGAAAGGATCACTAAATATGACCCAAAAGACGTGCCAAGAGGCTGGACAATTTGAAGAGCCTTCCATCAGCAGTGAAATTCTGGAGCCAGGAGACTGGATTACTGTTTCTATAGTCCATTCACCCTTCAAGAGGGCTCTTCTTGAATAACTCAAAGCTCTCCAAAATTGTTTCTCTCCATTAAGCTGGTTCTTAATTTATTTTATCTTCTTCCACAGTGACCAATTCACTTCAGCATCAATAACAGCATTCCAAAAAAAAAAAAAAAAATAACAGCATTCCATGCAAGAAAGGGATGCCTACTTTCATCACTTTTATTCAATATACTACTGGAAATCCTAGTCATAGCAATCAGACAAGAAAAAGAAATAAGATGCATCCGTATTGGCAAAGAAGTTAAACTGTTACTATTTAAAGAGGACATGATAATATTCATAAAAATCCTAAAGACGGGGAACCTGGGTGGCTCAGCAGTTGAGCGTCTTCCTTTGGTTCAGGTAATGATCCTGGGGTCCTGGGATCGGGTCCCACGTCAGGCTCCCTGCCAGGAGTCTGCTTCTCCCTCTGTCTGTGTCTCTGCCTCTCTCTCTGTTTCTCTTATGAATAGATAAATAAAATCTTTTTAAAAAATCCTAAAGACTCCACCAAGAAACTACTAGAATAAATGAACTCAGTAAAGTTGCAGGATACATAATTAACACCCAGAAATCAGTAGCATTTCTATACTCTAATAATGAAGCAGTAGAAAAAGAAAGTAAGAAAATAGTACCATTTGTAATTGCATCAAAAAAAAAAAAAAAAAAGAAACCCTTAGGAATAAACTTAACCAAAGCAGTGAAAGACCTGTGCTCTGGAAACTATAAAACCCTGATGAAAGAAATTGAAGATGACACAAACAAATGGACAGTCCATGCTCATGGATTACAATTGTTAAAATTTCCATATTACCCAAAGAAATCTACAGATTCAATGCAATCCCTATCAAAATACCAATAGCATTTGTCAAAAAACTAGAATAAACAGTAGTAAAATTTGTATGGAACCACAGAAGATCCCAAATAGCCAAAGCAATCTTGAGAAAGAAAATAAAGCTGGAGCATGCCTGGGTGGCTCAGTCAGTTAAATCCTGCCTTCAGCTCAAGTCATGAGCTCAGGGTCCTGGGATCAAGCCCTGTGTCAGGCTCCCTCCCCAGTGAAGAGTCTGCTTCTCCTTCTCCTTCTTCCCCTCCTCCCACTCATGCTCTTTCTCTCTGTCTCTCTCAAATAAATAAAATTTTTAAAAAAGAAAAAAGGAAAAGAAAGCTGGAGGTATCACAATTCCAAATTTCAAGAGGTACTACAAAGCTGTAGTAACCGAAATAGTATGGTACTCAAAACAAAATAGACACATAGATCAAGAGAACAGAATAGAGAACCCAGAAATGAAGCCATGATTATGTCATCAGTTAATCTATGACAAAGGAGGCAAGAATATACAACAGGGAAAAGATAGTCTTTTCAACAAAAGGTGTTGGGGCAACTGTACAGTTACATGTAAAAGAATGAAAATGGACCACTTTTTAACACCATACACAAAAATAAACTCAAAATGGATTACAGACTTAATTGTGAGACCTAATATCACAAAAATCCTAGAAAAGAAGGCAGGTAAGTGATTTCTCTGACATCAGCCATAGTAACATTTTTCTAGTTATGTCTCCTAAGGCAAAGGAAATAAAGGAAAATAATCAATTGGGATTACATCAAAATACAAAGATCTGCACAGCAAAGGGAACCATCAACAAAACAAAAAGGCAACTAACAAATGGGAGAAAATATTTGCAAATGACATATCCAATAAGGGGCTAATATCTAAAATATATAAAGAATTTATACAACTCAACACCAAAAAGGCAAACAATCCAATTAAAATATGGGCAGAGAACTTAAATAGACTTTTTTCCAAAGACACATACAGATGGCCAACAGACACATGAAAGGATCCTCAACATCACTAATCATCAGGGACATGCAAATCAAAACCACTATGAGACATCACCTCATACCTGTCAGAATGGCTAAAATAAAACATACAAGAAACAACAAGTGTTGGTGAGGATGTGGAGAAAAAGGAACCCTCATACAGTGTGAGAATGTAAATTGGTACAGCCACTATGGAAAACAGTATGCAGGTTCCTCAAAAATTAAAAATAGAACTACCATATGCTCCAATAACCCCGCTATTTGGTATTTACCCAAAGAAAATGAAAGCACTAATTTGAAAAGATATAAGCACACCTATGTTTATTGCAGCATTATTGACAGTAGCCAAGAGATGGAAGCAATTTATCCATTGATAGATGAACAGATAAGGAAGATGTGGTACGTGTACACACACACACACACACACACACACACACGAATATTACTCAGCCATTAAAAAGGATGAGATCTTACCATTTGAGACAACACGGTTGGACCTAGAGGGTATTATGCTAAGTGAAAAAAGTCAGACTGTGAAAGAAATACCATATGATTTCACTCATATGTGGAATCTAAACAAAAGAAAAAAGAGAAACAAACACAACAAATGAATAAACCAACAAAAATCAGTTTCGTCAATACAGAGAACAAACTCTGATGATTGCCAGAGGGGACTGGAGAGGTAGGCTGGGCAAACTGTGTGAAGGGAAGTGGTAAATAATACAGATTTCCAGTGACAGAATGAATAAGTCATGAGAATAAAAGGCAAGGCATAAAGAATATAGTCCATGATATCGTAATAGCATTGTACGGTGATAGGTGGTAGTCACACTTGTGGTGAGCACGGCACAATCTATAAACTTGTGAATCATCACGTTGTACACCTAGAACTAAGGTAACATTGTGTGTCAGCTATACTCAAATTTTAAGTTAAAAAAAAAAAAATCAAACCACAATATTTTTCCAAGGGGATCGACACAAGCAATGCCCAGCCCCAGGCCTACCGCCTGCCAGTTTCCCAAGTGGTCCAGGTAGGGGATTTCCTACTGCAAGAAAGAACTGCTGAGTGCAAAGTTTTGGTGTCTGCGGTAACTAATTTTCTGAGCCAAAAATCAGGATGTCAGAGCTTTCTGTCAAGTTAAAATATACTTAGCTGAACAAAATGGACAGAATATTCAATCGAGATTCTTCTTAAAAATGCAGGATCTATGGCTATCATTGTCCTGGGATTCACGCGGGAGACGGACAATAAGGAAGGCCCGAAAAGCTGAGGTCCTTACAGAGAGTACTCTGATAATAGGCTTTTCACCTGAATGAACCTCTTCTTGTGCTTCTCTTCAAGGAGTCCTCCCAGTGACTCTCTCTCTCTCTCTCTCTCTCTCTCTCTTCCTCTCCTGGGCAGGGTAAAGACGCTCAACACTCAGTGCTCTAACAGGCTTACAACTGGGCAGTCCTTTAAATCTATAGTCTTTAGGGAGCTGTTTGATGATTATGGGAGTCTGTGGGGTTAAGAGATGGAGAGACAGAGAAAATGAAAGTGTCTGATAACCTAGCCTCTTCTTTTTGTCCCTAAAAATTTAGCTCAGGCCTGACACCGGGTAACTCACTTAGCAGACAAGTTCACCAGCTGGAAGGCTGCTGGGCGGCTTGTCTTTACTCCAGCACGCCCTCAGGAGTATGGCAGGGTAGGGGTGCAATCTTACTTTCACCTTAAACTACTCATTAAATTACGTCTCCCTACCCCTACCCCTTAGAATATTCTATCTCAGAAGTACTCTGAAAGATAGGATTTTCTATCCTCATTATATTTCCACAGTATTTTAGTGTTTCTTATAGATCGATGCCCCTAACAACCATAGAGCTAAATGGTCTATTCCTCAGTGCATTTTGACCAGAGGCCTTAGGAAATACTACTACTTTGGGAATGTATCCTCAGTAGGTGAACATTAGGGCCTACTCTTATCTCCAAGGCTCCTGCAAATGAGCTATTGGTCTTGGCCACCAGAATGTCCCAGGCCCGCTGAGAGGGAAAGATAAGACCTGGCAGGCCCCCTTTCCCTTTGGAGCTTGTGTCATTCTGTGAACTCTGTCACAAGAGAGAGATAAGGGCTAGGTAGGCTCACTTCCCACAGAGATTGTTTCATACCCAGTAGACACGTGCCCCAAATCCAGAGAAGCAGTAGGCGTTTTGCAAATATTTACCTAGCTACATGGCAACAGGGCAGTACTAGTTAAGAGTTCCATTTAACATCAAGGACACACGCCCTGCACACCATTCTCTCCACACACATAAAAAAAAGGCGACATCCTTTCCTATGGCTATCTTTCCAAGTGTTAAAAGCCATGTGAATGGCATGTGAATGTTGGACCCCTTTAATTCCCAAATCATCCAGTTATCCAGGATTTGAACACCCAACGGAGAAAATATTAGGTTTGCTTTCACGTGCGAAGTAAATGGCTGTCACTGAGCCTTGGATTTCAGACTCAGTCTTGTACTCTCAGAAATGAGAATCACAAGCCCTGTGGACTTTTCTAGTTCTGCTGCTGTTTTCCACAGATAAATTAAGGAAACCAAGTGTTTGGTGCTTAAGGAAATCCACAACAAACACAACAGAGAGAGGACCCAGAACATAACTTTCCCATACTTTCCATCACTTGCTAAGGGAAAAATTTAACAAATGCCTTCAGAAGCCAAACTAACTAAGCCACCTTCTGCTAAAATACGTAACTAACTATTGACTCCGTGCTGTCAAGATAATAGCATGTTACCAGAAAGGCTTAGTTGGAGGGTGGAGAACATATAAAGAACACAAGAGGAAGACTTTAGTCACTAAGAACCCACATAGCAAGACAGACATTTGTCTCTATATGCACAGCACTATCAGATTACCATATGCCCAGGCTCCTAAGGACCTAATGTGAGATAAACATTAGGCACAGGGTTAAATCTTTTTATTAACTACCACTTGCATGGTGCCATCTTGTGGTGAATCCATTTAACAACTTGAAAGAAACAAGGCCAATTTTATAGAATTATCACATTTTGAAGTAATACATAAAAGTAAAATGTATAAAATCATAAACTTTATGAAGTAGAGTATTTAGACTATTTTTGACTAGTTTAAGAACAGCTTGAGCTTCCACTTCCTAATTAAAAAAAAAAGGAGTCCTTGATACATTATCCATTAGATCTAAAAGTTAATTAATATTGATTGAGATTTCTCTACCCCAGCATCAACAATCATAAAATTCAGGAAGGAATTTGCTTCATGGAAAAAAATATTTTAAAATCATAATTCCTTTGAGGAAAAAAATGTCATGCAGAGGTTCAATCTTGCACTATCTCATGTCCACATGTTTTAAAAGGTAAGGGAATTTTTCCAGATGGTCCTTGATAGATTGGTTTCAAACAACCCAAAAGGCACTTAAGGTCTCTGCACATGGACTCTGGATTTTTCTTTTCACTTTTTTTAATCTTGAGGAAAAGGTTAAACAGCAGTGTCTCCCTGAAACTCACATTCCAAGGATACAGGGCATCCTGTGCACTCATGAAAACCTCACACAATCGAATGTGTACTTGCAGAACTGGAACTGAAACAAAGCTTTCCTCATTTCTAGTCCTGTGGTCTTCACTATAGATCTGAGTGCTCAGTGTAGATAATGAACCCACACTGGCTAGGAGTGGTGTGAAGTTGTACATTTTGGGTGGTTATGAAATCAGAATGGCAGGCCTGTGGCTGGGTAGTCATGGGGAGACGCCTGAACAATATGCCCAGACCTGCCAAGTTGGGGACTGGAGATGGCCCAGGCCACATTTAGGACTTTTTTGAGGCCTGCCCAGCCTTATAGCAAACAGACCCCCCCAAATTCACCAAAACTGTCAAACATCCCAGCCCCTAAAAGCTTCCCAAGTCCTTCTCTTCATGGTGATACCACTGTGCCAAGTTCACAGAAAGTATTCAGTGGATGCTCTTGCCCCATTGACTGGTAAGACATCTCATCACAGTGAACATCATAAAAACCTGATGCCTGGAACCTAATGGCCACTAAATACCTGATGGTACTTTCAAAAAAATGTAAATCAGATTCTCTCTTGCTCAAACTCCGAGTTCTTTTGTTTAGCTGCAGATTAAGCAAACATTTACTGCCCACTGGTATTTTCCAGGCAGAGTTACGTATATCTTCACTTGTGGCTAGATGTATACAGCCAGCCCAGCTGACTGAGACCATCCTTCAGTAAACATTCATCTCTGTGCTGGGAAGTCACTCCACCAGAAGAAATAAGCAGTGATGGACAAAAGGTTTCACAATTAGCTTTCAGGGAATGGAGCAAGGAAGGCGTGACTGAAAATTATTTTTTCAGGTCAGGAGGGCATCCGAGTTCAGTTCTCAGAGAACCAGGTGCAGGCACAGCCTAAAGGTAAAACAGAGAGAGCCACAGAGAATGTCATCAGTCAGAAAGAGACAGAAGGGAGATGTGGTCAGAGAAAAAGGGAAAGATGAAAAGCGATGTGGTTGGAAGTCTGCCATCAGATTCTGAGGAAAGGAGGATCATCAAAGGAGGCCCAATGGCAGAAATTGTCCTGGAGAGAATCTTCGAGTGGAACAATGGATCAAAGCATGTTGACAGGAGATCAACTAGATGAACGAGTTGGAGAATTTTGTTATCTCCCCAATTTCACTGTTCACTGACATTTCATGGAGGGGAGAAAGCAAGGATCTAAAATGAGAAACATTCATTTTTGTTGGTCTTCACAGCCCACAGAAAATGTTAGAAGGGAAAGAAAATCAACACAGATGACTAAGGGGAGTGAGGGTATGGTGGCGACAAAGTGTGGAATTGGGGGTGTCCATTTCCTTCTTGTTCCGTTACTAGAGTACTCCAAGGACATGTGTGTGATGCACCAACTTGGAAGGAAGGGAAGAGGCCCCAGAAGGTAGGGTACAGATGGAAGGGGAACCGCCTAGGGCATAATTAGACAGTGGGAGGCAGTTTGAAGAAGAGAAAACAGTCTTGGGAGAAGCAATGGAAATAGTTGCAAGGCCCCAGAGAAGAGTTGAAGGTAGCACTTAAGAAGTCATTGTGGGGGAGGCAGGGGAGAGCCATGCCCAGAACAGGTTAGGGGGGGCTAGGGGTTGGGGAGGGGTGGGTAGAGGGGGCTTGGGGAGAGTGGGAGGGACCTTATGGTAGGAGGGCATCATCACAGCTTTGAGAAAATCCTGCTTTTCTAAGGAAACCAACTCCAGCTGCTCCCCACCCCAAAGGCCCATGGCTCTGTCCTCATCAGGCCAATTATTAAGTCACAAACTCCGTTTCAGGCGGGGGTACCTACAGCTAAAACACATGATGTGCTATAAGGGAAGACACGTTAGAACGCTGTTCCCTACTCTCCCACTTCCATCTCCCAAAGAGAATGTCCATTATCCTGGGGCCATCTTGAATAACAAACTCCAAGGGAAGAAAAAGGGAAAAAGAGAAGCAATGTAAAAGTTTTACTAAGGGCAGAATTTTCCATGAGGCAATAGCCACTCCATTCTCTGCTGTTCACAGCCTATTGTGCACAACACATTGCCTGATGGTCTGGTGGCAGGGAAGCCACTTGGGGTGGAGGGCTGGCTCTCTTTGGTCTGTTCAGGTCAAGGCCACTAGGTATAACCATCCTTTGGGAAGTTACCTCTTTGTGGCTTCCATGCTTTCTCCACCCAACTCTCCAACTCCACCCTGAAAGAAACACACATCTCCTGTTGTAGATGGGAATAGGTAATAAAAGCGGTTTGTCTACAACAACAGAGGGCAAGATTAGAGAAATGACAAAAGTCAGTGAACTTGAAGATAGAAATATCCAATCTGAAAAAATGTGTGTGTGTGTGTGTGTATCTCCAATCTGAAGAATACAGAGAGAAATTATTTTTTTAAAAAAAATGAATAGAACCACATGAGCCATAGAATAGTATCAGAAGTTTTTGGCATTCATGTCTGGAGTTCCAGAGGAAGAGGAAAGATTGAAACAGAAAATATACCTGGAAAAATAATGACCAAACTCCCCAAATGTGGTGAAAGATATAAACTTGCAGATTCAAGAAGCTCAGCAAACCCCAAACAGAATAAATCCAAAGAGAAAAACATGCACGGATGCATGAAAAGCAAACCGCAGAAAGCGAAGAAGGAAAAGAAACTCTCCAAGGCAGCTGGTGAAAAACTGCCTCACTTATCAGAGAACAAGTGTTTGGAATTAGTGCAGAGTCCACCTCAGGAACAACTGGAGCCAGAAGACAGTGGAACAGTATCTTTAATATTATGTAAGGAGCAAATTGTCAACCCAGAATTGTGTATCCCATGAAAATATTCTGGGGGAATTGAAGCAAAAAAAAAAAAAAAAAAATTCTCAAATTTCACTACCAGCAGACATGCTCTAAAAGAAGAACTAAAGGGTATTCTTTAGGTTGAAGGGAGATTATAGCCAGAAACATGGACCTTCAAAAAGAAGAAGGAGGGGATCCCTGGGTGGCTCAGCGGTTTAGTGCCTGTCTTTGGCCTAGGGCATGATCCTGGAGACCCGGGATCGAGTCCCACGTCGGGCTCCCTGCATGGAGCCTGCTTCTCTCTCTGCCTGTGTCTGTGCCTCTCTCTCTCTCTCTCTCTCTCTCTCTCTCTCTCTCTGTCTCTCATGAATAAATAAATAAATAAAATCTGAAGGAAGAAGAAAGAAGAAAGAAGAAGGAAAAGCTGCAGGCCTGGCTAGTATCTGGGTTCATGTAACTCAGGTTGGCGAGTTCCCTATGCAATCCATACAAGACTTCCCCTTTCTCCTAGGTAGGATTGTGGGTATGCATGTCTACTTTCCCACCAGAATGCATTTCTCCAAGGTCAGCAAATGCTTTATGATTATTCTAGTATTCACCTACAGTGCCTGCCACTGTGCTGTGTGACTGACATAGTGGATGAGTTCGAAGGCTCAGGAGGTGCAATGCCTGGATTCAAATCCTGCAACTGCCACTTACTAATAGAATGTTCTTGAGCCAATCACTTAATCCCTTTGTACCTCAGTGTTCTTATCCATAAACTGGGATGATAATGCATTTACCCGACATGTTGCCATGAAGATTAAATTAGTTAACATGGAAAGTGATTAGAACAAGGCTGGGCACATAGTAAGTCTTATGTTTGTTAACCACTATTGCAAGTGCTCAAAGATTGCTAATTTTCCATAGCACTACTGATGTATCATCAACCTTGAATTGCATATCTAACAATTATCTAAGGATTAAGCTAATCTCAAAATAAATACTATGCAACTTGTGTTTTAATAGAATCCATATTAAAGCATTATTCAAATCAGAGTGATCAAGAATGTTCTCTTGAAAAAAAATTAAATCTCAATTGTAAATGGTGTGAAACAGAACACAAGTGACATGTTTTTGCACAGCAATATCAAGGTACCACCTGCCACCTGATAAAGCTTAATTGTGTCTCTTTATTCAGCAAATAGAACGATTTTGTCACAGGTTCTCACTGGATACCTCAGTGTGAACTTCTTATTACCAGTCCTTATCATAAACTTTCTCGGGCAGCCCCGGGGGCCCAGTGGTTTAGCTGCCTTCAGCCCAGGGCATGATCCTGGAGACCCAGGATTGAGTCCCACATCGGGCTCCCTGCATGGAGCCTGCTTCTCCCTCTGCCTGTGTTTCTCATGAATAAATAAATAAAATCTTAAAAAAAAATAAATTCCAATTCCTCTGTCAAGTTATATCATCAGAAACATAGTCCTTTAAATCCCTCCCTAGAAATCCCTTCAAAAATTTTACTTTGATGATGTCTTTGGTGTGTAGTCAGAGGTTGATATAAGAAATGGTCATTACTTTCCAACCTGGGCTTAGCAGAATGGCTCCCTCAAAGAAGAGCCGTGAGAAGGGCCCTTCTGCCACCAACAAGGTAATGACCAGAGAACACACCATCAACATTTATAAGCGTGCCCATGTAGTGGGTTTCAAGAAGCTTGCCCCTTGGGGACTCAGAGAGATTCGGGAATTTGCTATGAAGGAGATGGGAACTCCAGATGAGCATATCGACACCAGACTCCACAAAACTGTCTGAGCTGAAGGAATAAGGAATGTTCCATACCGTATCTGTGTGCAGTTGTCCAGAAAATGTAACAAGAATAAAGATTCACCAAACAAGCTTTATACATTAGGTACCTATATACCTGCCACCACTTTCAAAAACCTACAGACAATGTGGATGAGAACTACCTGCTGATTGTCAGATAAAAATATAAAACTGCAAAAGAAAGAGAAAGAGAGGGAGAGGGAGAGAAAGAAGAGGAAGGGATGCAAGAAATGTTCCTAGAAAACCTGAATAGACATTTCTCAAAAAAAAGACAGATGCCCAAGAGACACATGAAAAGATGCTGAACATCACAAATCATCAGGGAAATGCAAATCAAAACCACAAGGAGATATCACCTCATACCTGTCAGAATGGCTAAAGTCAGAAAGACATGAAATAACAAGTGTTGGTGAGGATACGGAGAAAAAGGAACCCTGGTGCACTGTCGGTGGGAATGTAAAATGGAGCAGCCACTCTGGAAAACAGTAATGAGGTTCCTCAAAAATTAAAAATAGAAATACAAAAAAATAAAATAAAAATTAAATTAAATTAAATTAAAAAAATAGAAATACCTTATAATCCAATAATTCTACTATTGGGTGTTTACCCAAAGAAAATGAAAACATTAATTCAAAAAGATACATGGACCCCTATGTTGACTGCAACATTATTTACAATAACCAAGATATAGAAGTAACCTAAGAGTTCATCAATAAATGAATGGAGATGTGGTATAGATATATATTTTTATTTTATATTTATAAAATGGAATATCACCCAGCCATGACAAGGGATGAGATCTTGCCATTTGTGATATGGATGTACCTAGAGGATATTATTTTAAGTAAAATAAGTCAGAGAAAGACAAATACCATATTATTTCCTCATAAGTCGAATCTAAAAAAGGTAAAAATCAAAAATAAAACAAATGAATAAACAAAAAGCAGAATCAGACTCATGAATACAGAGAGCTGATGGCTGCCAAAGAAAAGGGGGGTGGGAGGGGATGGGCAGAATGTATAAAGGGGAGTGTACAGACTTCCAGTGATGGAATAAGTCATGGAGACAAAAAGTACAGCCTGAGGAATATACTCAATGATGCTGTAACAGATGGTGTCAGGTGGTAGCTACACTTGCAGGTGAGCACAGCATAATGTATAGATATATTGAATCACTATTTTGTATACTTGAAACTAATGTAACATTATGTACCAACTATACTTAAATAAACAATTTTTAAAGAAATGGCCATATAAATATCTTTGCATTTTCTGCAAAACTCTTTGAGTGTAAAGGCATAAAGACATTCTCTATTACACGAACTTCACAATATAAAATCCCAAAACAATATATATCTCCCAATAAATCAGTATGGGCAGTTTTCTTTGAGAGTAAAAATAACACTTTGGTGGTTCACCATCAAGGCTACATATCAGAATCACCTGATATCACCTGGCAGCCTGAACAGCTCTTGGCGCTCTGTCATTTACCAATTAAGTCAGAATCTCGGTGCATGGGGCTCAGGCATTGATGGTTTTTAGAAAGTTCTCCAAGACATTCTTGTGTACACCTAGGACTGACAATCCCTCCCGTAGTTTATCATTTCACATGTTTTAAAATATCTTGACTTCTAAGAAATTCAAAGTTAAATTTCTTATAATAGGGCAGCCCGGGTGGCTCAGCGGCTAAGCACCACCTTCAGTCCAGGGCATGATCCTGGAGACCTGGGATCGAGTCCCACGTCGGGCTCCTGCATGGAGCCTGCTTCTCCCTCTGCCTGTGTCTCTCATGAATAAATAAATAAAATATATTCTTAAAAATTCCTTATAATACTTGGCCAAGATTTTTCATATTGTTCATTCCTCATCCTCCATGGTTTATCCATGTCTTTTTTTTTTTTTAAATTCATAGAGATGCAGAGAGAGAGAGAGAGAGAGAGAGGCAGAGACACAGGCAGAGGGAGAAGCAGGCTCCATGCAGGGAGCCCGACGCAGGACTCGATCCAGGGTCTCCAGGATCACGCCTTAGGCTGCAGGTGGCACTAAACCGCTGCGCCACTGGGGCTGCCCTCTATTTGTCTTTTTAATTATCATTAAACATGCCTTATAAAAGTCACCTCAAATCATTTTTGGAAGCAAATAGAGAATAAGATCTCATTTTTTAAGAAAGGTCATCCATGGAAATCCTTCTAAAACCTATTTGGTTTTTTGATGTTACGGGTTCTTTGGATAGATAATTGGTTCCATAAATTTAGTCTCTGGTGTGCAAAATCATGCTAACTTTTGGGTGTTCAAAAATTTCCTTTGAGCTCTCAGTGATGGGCCCTAGTTCCAATCTTCCAGGACTTAGTAAGTTTTCTATTGCTGTGTAAAAAATATCCACAAATTAATGGTTTATTTTTTTAAAAAGATTTTATTTATTTATTCATGAGAGACACAGAGAGAGAGAGAGGCAGAGAGAGAAGCAGACTCCCCACAAGGAGCCCGATGTAGGACTTGATCCCGGATCCCAGGATCATGCCCTGAGTCAAAGGCAGATACTCAACCACTGAGCCACCCAGGTGTCCCCACAAACTAATGGCTTAAAACAACACACAGTTGTTTCATCTCACAGTTTCTGGAGGTCAGAAACATATGCTTATCTGGTTTCTCTGCTCAGGGACTCACAAGACTGAAATTCAGGTGTTGGTGGGTCTATGTTCACAAATGGAAGCTTAAATTAATTGAAGAAGGATCTTCCAGGTGGTTGCTGTGGCTCTAGAATGCAGGCAGCTTCTATCTTCAAACCAGCAGCACAAATCCAAACCCTGCTTTGAGTAAGAGTACTTGAGGAAAGAGCTTACCTCCACTGCACACACAGCCTCCCAGGTGTAGACATTTCTCTGCTTCATGTGTGAGTGTGTTTGTGGGTTTCTTTCTGTGTGTGTGGGGGGGAGGGGTTTCTAACATTCTTTGGTGAAGACATCCTTGCATTTAGTAATGAATGCATCGGACTATTGCCTAGGAGGGCAGCCTATAATGGTGTCTGATTCTGTTAATGAGTGGTATCTGATAGCTCAGAGCTTAAAAGTATAGAGTATCTTCCTCAAATTCATTATTTTAATTTCCCCACCCCCTTATTTCCTGTGTGAGTTTGCTAGGGCTGCCGTAACAAAATACCACAGATTCGGGGGACATAAACAATAGAAGAATATATCTTTCTCCAGTTCCAGAGGCTGGAAATCCAAAGTCAAAGTGTTGGCAGGTTTGGTTTCTTCGGAGGCCTCTCTGATTTGTAGATACTCTTTCTTCTCACTGTATTCTCAGTTGGTCTTTCTTCTGTGTGTGTCTCTCTGTCCACATTCCCTCTTCTTATAAGGACACCAGTTAGATTAAATCAGGGCCCACCCTAACCACCTCATTTTAACTTAATGACTTCTTTAAAAAGTCCCATCTCCAAATTTAGTCCCATTTTGATGTACTGGGGCTCAACATATGAATTTGAAACAAGACACAATTCAGCCCATAACACTTCACTGCCCATGAAAGGTCATCTGAAACATTCTTGGATCGATTGCCATCTACTTGATGCGTCATTATCTGGAAGAGCTTACTAATTGTCTGAGTCTTTTATTTGTGCTCTCGAGGAACTTGTGATATAAACGAACACCAGAGACAAATAGGAAAAATACAATAAAGTAGGTAATTAGTTGCTGGTTTGGACAAAGTAGACTATAGTTTTCTAGAATTCAAAGAAAGGCAGGGGCACAGTGGCTGCAACCGGTCCAGAGGGCCTCAGGAGCAGGACTGGTTTGTGGACACTGGCAGCAAGCCTGAGGTTTAACTAGTTGTGCTAAACTCTAGCAGTACCTTAGAATTATCTGGGGGATCAAACTAGGTCCTTTGCATTGGTATTAGAAAACAAAACAATGGGGTGCCTGGGTGGCTCAGTCGGTTAAGGGTCTGACTCTTGATTTTAGCTCAGGTCATGATGTCAGGGTTGTGAGATAGAGCCCCATGTCAGGCTCCCTGCTCAGCTGGAAGTCTGCTTGAGATTCTGTTTCCCTTTCCCTTTTGCCCCTCTCCCCACCCCCTACTTGTGCCCTTTCTCTAAAATAAATATATATATTTTTTAAGGGCAAAAACAACTCTCTCCGGGTGATTCAAATGCATAGCCAGTCTTCAAACTGCTGGTTTGGATGGATGGATGAGATAAGAAGGGCATTGCAGGTGAGGATGAGGAGGAGGATGTGAGCCAGAGCATGAAAACAAAAACCTGGGATATCTGAAGGATCAGAAGACCCACCTGCCTGGAGGGGTGGATGTGTTGGAAAATAAGTTTGCATTGGTCAGAGTGAAATTCCTGGAGAGACTATGGAACCCGTGTACAGGCCAGAAAGGCAGGAGGAATGCAGACACCAAGTTAGCAAGCTCAGCTATTCAGTTATTACAGAAAAATGGGTGTGAGAAATGAGGGCTTTGACGAGCGGTGGCACCAGCCCAGAAATGCAGACGTGGGTGAAAGGCTGGGAAGGATGGATCGGTAGGACTGGCCAAGTGGATAAGCTGATAAGTGGTGCACAAGAGAAACTGTCGTGGAGTAAAGAGCATACATTTGGCTAAGTCGTGAGCTTCCTCTAGGAGATGTTAAGTCAGAGATAATATCTCATTATTCACAGTTAGCGTGATGACCTGTATGTACCAGCTGCTCCACACGCTGTGGTTGACCAGAGTTAAACGAGATAAAATTGGAGCATAAGTAGACATCAGGTATGAGACCGCACGTGACAGAGAAGAGATAAGAACTCAAGCTTTGATACAGCAGAGGCCTGGGAGCGCTGTCCCCGATCTCTGATAAGGATTGGTAAGAATCTTGAGCGAGGGGATCCCCAGGTGGCTCAGTGGTTTAGCGCTGCCTTGAGTCCAGGGCCTGATCCTGAAGTTCCGGGATCAAGTCCTGCATCAGGCTCCCTGCATGGAGCCTGCTTCTCCCTCTGCCTGTGTCTCTGCCTCTGTATGTCTCATGAACAAATAAATAAAATCTTAAAAAAAAAAAAAAAAAAGAGTAGAATCTTGAGTGATGTCTCCACGCAGCCCCCTGCCCCTTCCCCATCTCCTGCCCACGTGGAGTGAACGGGCCTCTGCCGTTTTGTCACCCAGCACCCCCTCCCTGTGCGAGTTCCCATTTTTCTCTTGGGGAACTTCCCCTTCCTCAGGGCCTGTCAAAGTCCTCTGCCCTCCCTGCCTGGGGTTCCAGCCACGACCTACATGTTAGGTCTTGTGCCTCACATTACACCTCTCCTCGTCCCCCAGAGCTTCCCGGGCCACTGTGCCTGCCTCTGTTGAATTGCTAGAGAACGATGGCTCACGTTGTTCAAACTAGCAGTAATCTCCCCCTGACCTCAGCTGGGCCCATCAGACCCTCTCTCCTGGGATGCTGGGGCTTGAGCAGACTAACAGAAGTAGAGAATCCACAATCTCTTGGGCAACCGAGTCCTGGTGACACTCTCCTCGGGGTCTCTGAAATTGCCTGGGTCCCCATTTATTCCGCTTTGCTGTTAAGTCTCTGAGGTCCCTCAAATCCTTCCAGTACATCCTTTTTCCTACAGTTAATCAGAACTAGTTTCTGTTCCTTGCGACTGAAGCTTCTTTACTGACTGACCACATTCCTTCCCATTATTCAAATTGTGTCACAGCTTTATTTTACATTCAAAATCCGGAAGTGAGCGTAGCATCACTGGGATCCTGGGATCTCTATCTCCATTTTTTTTTTTTTTTTGGTAAGCGCTATGCCCAATGTGGGGCTTGATCTCATAACCCGAGATCAGGAGTCATATGCTCTAACAATGGTGCCACCCAGGCACCACCCCTCCTTTTCTAAAGTTGCGTACCCCAGGGATTCTCATTTCCATTTTAAACACAAATCGAGATGGGCAGCAGCCATCTGACAGCCTCGCACCTTTGCATTTCTCATACCTACTAATTTATTGGAAGAGGTCCCCATGGTCATTTGCCCAAGACTCTATTATAAAGTCATCTGGGGATGCCTGGGTGGCTCAACAGTTGAGTGCCTGACTTTGGCCCAGGGCAGGATCGAGTCCCACATCAGGGTCTCTGCATGGAGCCTGCTTCTCTCCCTGCCTATGTCTCTGTCTCTCCCTGTGTGTGTCTCTCATGAATAAATAAAATAAAATTTAAAAAGTCATCTGTTTAAAATGTCTCTTCCAACCCAAAATTCCCTTGCAGTCAAGGTCAGATGCCATTGAAGAGTATGTGAGAATATGCTTCTTCATCCTTTCTTTCTCTCACATCTCTACCCAAGGTCCTCTTTCTTTGGGTGACCACTTTATTTTAAAAACTTAGAACAGTGATGGTCTCAGCGTCACCAATGTATGTGCAGGAGGCTCTCCTTCTCTTGTATATGAGAAAAACAGATATGAATTCTGGCTGTGGAAGTTTGGGCTTCCAGTGGGCCTAGAGATAAACGCCTTTTACCACTCTGACAGAGAACACTTCTAGAAGCAACGATGTTACT
This sequence comes from Canis lupus dingo, assembly GCF_003254725.2. Lineage (NCBI taxonomy): Eukaryota > Metazoa > Chordata > Mammalia > Carnivora > Canidae > Canis > Canis lupus. The sequence continues at coordinate 22,729,335 of NC_064244.1, forward strand.
TGGCATCAATGCAACACTTTTCATCACAAAGCAATTTGTAGACATTAAAGGGTAAGTTCTTTCCATAAGAATAAATGCACGATGCTGGGTATAGTCCTATCCAATTCCTCTGGCCCCAACAATGGGCCCCACATATAAACTGTGGCTGCACAAGATGACTTCTTGAGACAAAAAAGAGGGGCAAAGGTGGGGGAACACAAAGAGAAAGAAAGAAAAGAAGACATACAATTTATCTAGTGAATGTTGTGAGTCTGGCACGATGGTTTGGAGAAGAACCTTCCTTCCAGTGTTCTGGCCTGGCTCCGCTGCTGTTTAACCTCCTCCATGACCCGCTGGGAAGTTTCAACAGAGATTAGATCATTCCCAGTCATGTCTCAAGCTGTAGTATTTTATATTTTGATGATTCTTCCTTCGTGTCCCTGGCACACATCCTTATTCCCAATTCAAGTCCTAGCACCTGGCACACCAAAGCAAATCAACTTTAACATTTGTGGGCGCATGTGCCCACATACATATATATACACAACCTCTGTGCTCCTTCTTGCCTCGTTACCCACCTGCCTCCCTGCTTATTTGGGGCTGGGATCTGGGGAGGAAAATAAATAATGAACCATGCCTTTTAGCCCAATGTTTTGCAATGATGTGACTGGAAAGAACTCAATGAGATTAAGGATGGGTTTACTTCTTAAGAAATCATTCCATCAAAAGAAAGACGAGCCTCCACCTGCTCAGAGAAATTGTTGGCTGAACTTCTGAGCAGTTAGACACCCTGTGAACTGTAAATGAATGCAGGGCGTGAAGGCAGGAACCAAAGCCTTTCAATGCTTTCCACACAAGTCTTCCATAAAGACCACTGTATAGCACAGTTTAGGCACCCACGTAGTACCCTCTTATGTCCTGATTTTCCAATCACAGCCAGGAAAGTACAATTCCTTCAACAAGCCACATCTCCCTTCTCACATGTCATCCTATCATGTGTGATAGGATGTCCTAACTGTGGCATTAAAGAAAACAGATATGCAACAAACCATATTTAGGACTGATCATTTGATGAATGGGTATTTGCATAATGGAACATAATGGGAGGATTTTTTAAACTACGGAGTCCTGTTCTCATAAACTCAATCAATTATATTAAACCAACTTTCAATTATGGAATTTCACCTTCCACACCTTATAAAACCAACTATAAATCAAGCCACATCTTCCTTTACTACTATTTGGTTGTTAACACATATGGGTATCCATATATCTTTTCTTGGACATTCTCTATATGTGTGTGTGTGTGTGTGTCCCTATTTCATCACTGGACTGTAAACATCCTCAAGGTCAGGAACTATCGCCTCCTATCAGTCCAGGGGAATCAGAAAAAAAAAAAAAAGGGAAATCGGAGAAAAGAAATATAATAACCTAAGACCCAGAAACAAGTGAAAATTCTAAAATATTGCATCGGTCCTGATGCGTATTCCCAGCAGCCACACAGATGTATTATGCTTATACTCTGGAGAAAGGCAAGAAAAAAGTGCCCAGTATGAACACATACGCTTTCAGTTTTGGTGTTTCCTTAAAATGTAATGAAAGTTAAGCAGTCTGTTCAATCACGAACTACCTAGAACAAGAAGACAAGAGCACAACGCCCAGCTCTGCAGCTTCACTACTGCTTTAGTAGGAGGGAATCTCGTTAAGCCAAAAGCTTAATGGAGGGCACACATAAAGATATACCCATGGAGCCATGAATACTGCCACCGAACTACAGAACCCAGACAAAGCAGAGGCTGCTCATCAAGTCCAGAGCACAGTGCACAAGCTCTCTGGCAGGCCTGTCTCCCTGGATGCTGGCAAGAATGGCTGGCCTCGGGGAATTTCATTGTGGAACTACAATAAGCCAACTTGACTGATTTAAGTGGGCAGTGACTGGTGTGGTGAGAGAACCATTGACTCTTGAAACGGAACAATGAAAGGAGGCTATCCTAGAAGTACTAGGGAGATTCCAATTTGTGTATTTCCAAATTTGTTCCTTTACTCGATATCTAGTTCATGAAAGTAAGAGCCTCTTGTATCAGTGGCCTCCACAAGGGTTTTTTGAGAATTCTGTATAATATTTTACTTGTAGGGAAAAATTAAAAGTCACAGATTAATTAAAGAAAGTCTGGATAAACAGACCTTAGGTTATTCTCCTGTGATTTTTTTTTTTTTTTTTTTTTTTTTTAGAGATTTTATTTGAGGGAAACAAAGGTAGCGAGAAAGAGCATGAACTGGGAAGGAAAGGGGGAAAGCAGGCACCCTGCAGAGCAGGGAGCCTGATGCGGGGCTCTATCCCAGGACCCTGGGATCATGACCTGCCCCAAAGGCAGACACTTAATCAAGTCACCCAGGCGCTCCTCTCCTGTGATTTTTTTTTTTTTTTTTTTTTTTTTCTCTCCTGTGATTTTTGAAGTAGTAGATCATAGGGTGAATCTGGGTTTGAATCATAGGTCTGTAACTTGCTGCTTGTTATCTGGAGCAAATTAAGCAACAGATTTTCTGTAAAATGGGAAAAATTATTAACTCATATAGCTATAGAGTTAAAAATTAGGTAATGTCCACAAAGCACATGGCATTCCCTTATCCCACAATTTTTTATTACCAGGCTGGTCATTTCTTATGTCTGTCTCTTGAATGGATGCATTTGTTTCAGTCTCTACTGTGTTGCTTTAATATAATTGCATTTGAAGCATTCCTGATACATCTGTTCTATTCTCAACTAAATGTCTACCCACCGTGCTGCTCTTGTCCAGGGCCAAGTGGAGTGGCTCTGGAAATGCACACACTGACACTCAGGAAGTCAGAGTCTTGGGAAGCTGCGTGCATGTTGGTTCCCTTGCCCCAAACACAGAAAGCAGAAAATATTATTGGATGGTTATAATATAGAGGTTTACAGCTCACTGAAATCACGTGATGACAGTGGTATTGTACAGTAAGAGCTTATATATACTGAGCATTGACTATGATGCCAGGAACTGTCCTACATTGACTCTAGCCAACAACCCAGAGAGGTAGGTGCTATTGCCATTTCTGTTTTATAGATTGGCAAACAGTGGGCCAGACAGACCCAATACCTTGCCCTGGATCAGTAGGTGACAAACCAATTCTAATCCAGGCCATCTGGTTCCCAGGACTGTACTGACATTCAACGACCCACAAGTGTAATTTTTCACATAGATGTAAAAGAAACAAAACAAAAACCACGTCCTAAGAGGTTATCATTCTGAATAACTCCTAGACATATAGAAGGCATGACTCCTTAGCCAGTGGCTGCAGCTCTGTGTCTGCTTCATACCAAGACATGCTTGTTAGTGCTGGGGATGGGGCCCGGGAAGGGGCGTAAATGTCTGAAAGAGGAAAGGAAAGCAAACGTAGAACATACTGAAGTTCTACAGCTGTTTTTAAAAGATATGCAGAAATAATTACTCAGTTGGGGTTTATTCAGTTTAAGGGCCAGCACAGGCTCTATCATGAATGCTGTGGGTTGAGATGCCAGCAATAGGCTTTGATGATCTAGTTTAGGTAAGGGAAGACAAGAACTCTAACAACCTGTGGGAATAGCGACACTGTAACATGAATGGAAAAGATTAACATGTATAATTGAGTGTTGCATTTTTCAAATTGTTGACCTTAAGAGTGATGCATTAGCTTGGATGATGTTCCTGTTGTGGCAAGTGTTTTGGGGAACTCATTTTGAATTGCTTCTAAGTCAGAATACGTTCAATGATGCTAAATCACATTTCATTTGGCCAAGGCTAAAGCACCACACCACTATGAGAAAACAAGTATACCATTCTTTTTTTAAGATTAAGATTGTAAATTTTTAAAAAGATTTTATTTATTGATTCATGAGACAGACAGAGAGAGAGAGAGAGGGGCAGAGAGACAGGCAGAAGGAGAAGCAGTCTCCAGACAGGGAGCCCTACGTGGGACTCGATCCCGGGTTTTCAGGATCACACCCTGGGCTGAAGGTGGCGCTAAACCACTGAGTCACCCAGGCTACCCAGATTGTAAGTTTTTAAAGATTTTAAAGAGAGAGCCCGAGTGGGAGGAGCAGAGGGGGAAAAAGGACAAGCCGACTCTGTACTGAGCAGGGAGCCAACACGGTACTCGATCCCAGGACTGAGACCATGACATGAGCCCAAACTAAGAGTCAGACCTGACTGAGCCACCCAGGCACCCCGCAGATACACCATTTTTTGTCCTAAGTTTACAATTAGTAGAAAGATCATGACAGCTATATCTTACAAATACTGCACAGGATTCTAAATATAAGAGGAACAGTAGTATCAGGGTGCTATGAAAATTCCAGCACAGAAAATCTTTGGATAACTTCATGAGGAACATACTTGAGCCAGGCTGTGAAAACTGGCTTTTAATAACCAGAAGACTGGGCAGGGGGTGAGTGGGGGTGAGGGGAGGAGGCACAGCAAAGGGAGCAGATGAAAAAGCTCTGAGGACATCCTCAGCTATATCAAGTAATCTAGGCTGGCTGGAGAACAGTATGTGCTGCTCAGGATGAAATTAGCCCATAAAGACAGATTGAAGCGACACTGAACAGGACTTTGGATGCCCACTGAAGTCTGTACTCTAGCTTGCAAGCAATGGGAAGCTGAGGGGCTCTAAGCGTTAGAATGACTGGAATTGTGCTTCAGGAAGATTAATGTCCTAGTGGTACATAAAATGGATTAAGGTTTCTTGAGGCTGACATCTGAATTTTGGAAAAATTCTCAACCAAGTTTGATGAATAAGAAAGAAAAGTGATATGGAACTGTATACCATTTTTGGTCAAAAAACCAGGTATTGAATAAAACAGGAAGATAGATTTTCTTCTGTGGCTTGTAAGTGGATCTGATGGAACTTTCAAAAAAACCCAAAAAACAAAAACCTAGTTAGGTTTTTTTTTTTTTTTCAGGTCTTGGAGTGGTGGCAGCACCACAAAAATAAGTATGTAGTCCTCTCTAAAGCACATGCTTTCAGGGATAACACTTATCCCAGTGAATAATCAGTTGCTCCTTTAAATACAATCAGAATTATTTAAGTCACACAGTATACTTTTTTGTTGTTCATGCAGTATACTTTTTAAGTAGATTATAATCCACCACAAGAATTAGCTTCGAACCTACAATGTGACCTTCTTATCCAGCCTGTGATGGCTTCCTGCAGTTATACAAACACTAACTAGGTTCTGTGGCCAAGGTATTTTTGCATATGTAAGTCAAGTCCGTGAATTTTAAATAAGAATATCATGGTGGGCCTGACTTAACTAGTGGAAGAACATTAAAAGCAGGGTTGAGGTTTTCCCCAGAGGAAAAGATGAAAGTCAACCTGTGGACAAGAGCTTTGGCCCATGCTCATGGAGTTCCAGCCTGGCCAGATCACCTCAACTGCATAAATCAATCCCTTGTAATAAAACCCTTATTTATAGATACATGTATGGACTAACATATGTGTGTATTTAATGTGTACATATAAACACATGTAGTAGATTTTATGTTTACATATATATGCATGTACCTATGTATCTCCTATTGGTTTGGCTTCTCTGGTTGAATTCTAACACTTTATGAGAGCTGACAGCCTGAAAGGGATCCACTATAAATGAATTACAAAAACACCATTGTTTGAAACTCTCAAAGTTTGAAAACAATTCCAAGTGGAGTACACTACACGCATTATGAAATGGCTCCATTCTTAGAACTACAGAAGCCTTTGGCTTCTGATCTGATTATACCCGGCTTCCAACCAGGGATTCTTAATCTGGGATCTATGACCCTTTCAGGAGGGCCCATTGCTGCCACCAGATTCTCAGAGAAATTTATGTCTCCTCAAATTACTAAGAATTGTTGTAGTTCACTTTGAAGTAAGCTTATAAAGTTCTCTATAATCAATTTCCCAATGATTGTGTTTATATACAACTATGAATGGGTAGTTGACTCCCCGCTGCTTGCCTTGTTCCGAAATTAGTGCTGGCATTTGACAGATTTTCTTCCCCAAGAACAGGGCAGGAGCGGCCGCTTCTAATTTGCAGGAGAAATTCAGTTTAAGTCTTCACCCGAGGACCCACCGCAGAACTCTACATGTTAAAGGTGTGCCTCAGAGAGTCAAGAAAATCAGTGCCGCAGGAGATGCAATTTAAGCCATATTTGTTTCACACGGAGGCTTTAAAAAAATTAATGATCAATAAAAGAGTCTCAGAATTATACTGCCATATATTGTCTTCTATTGCGTAAAGAAAGATTCGTGCCTTATAGTAAGAAAAAAAAAATAACGATTCTAAATTCACATTAAATACTCACATTGTCTTTTTTTTTTGAAGATTATATTTATTTATTTGAAAGAGCGAGCGCGCGGCGGGAGAGCAGAGGGAGGGAATCTGCAGCAGACGCCGCGGGGCCCACGCGGAGCCCACGCGAGCTCGGACCCCAGGCGGAAAGGGGGGTAACCACCGGGGCCCCCGGCGCCCCCGCCAGACCCTCTTAAAGAGGATCGTCATGACACGGGACAACCGTGGCTTCGTGCCACTGCGCCGCGCCCCGCATCGGGCCAGAGCCCGTCCCAGACCTCTTGCGGGTGTGCGGGCATGCCCCCCCCTCGGCACCCCTCCTACACCCCCCCCAGACCCCCTCCTCCACCCCACCCCCCGCCCCACTCCTTGGCACCCCTCCTCCATCCCCCTGTAGACTCCCTCCTCCACCCCCCTCTCGCCCCCCTCCTCCATCCCCCCGCTCCCCTCCTCGGTACCCCCCTCCTCCACCACCCCGCCCCACTCCTTGGCACCCCTCCTCCGTCCCCCTCTGCACCCCCTCCTCCACCCCCTTCGCCCCCCTCCTCCATCCCCCCCGCTCCCCTCCTCGGTACCCCCCTCCTCCACCACCCCCCCCCGCCCCCACTCCTTGGCACCCCTCCTCCGTCCCCCTCTGCACCCCCTCCTCCACCCCCCTCTTCCCCCTCCTCGGTACCCCCCCTCCTCCACCACCCCCCCCCCCGCCCCACTCCTTGGCACCCCTCCTCCACCTCCTCCCCCTCCCACGCACTCCCCCTCGCCCTCCCGGGGGTGAGCTCCCGGCCCCCGCCCGCCCTTCCCACCAGTCACCTGGCCCCGAGCTCCGCAAGGGGCTCCCCGGGGCTTCCTTCTCCCCACTGACCTGCTTTCCTTTCCACACGCGGCGGGGAGAACCGCTCCGAGAGCGGCCCCGGGGCACGTGTCACCCCTGCTTGAGCGCCCGCACCGCACCGGCTTCCCACTGGCGGGGGCATCCCCCTCTCCGCCCCCCCCGCCCTGGCCCCACCTCGGGGGTCCTCCTCGCGGGCCTGGGCGGGAGCCGGGCTGACCCTGCAGAGGCCTGGGCCGGCCTGTCCGTCCTACAAGCGGGGCCTGGGCTGCTTTCCCGGGTGAGAAACGGCGCCCTTGAGCGCGTCCCCTCCCAGGTCATTAACGCCGGCCTCGGGCCCAGCTGCTCCCAGCTGCTCTCCCATTAGGTCTTACACGGCCTTTTCCTCGAGCCTCTCACGTGTATACGCCACACACCTGTGCCTGTGCGAGTCCCGGGCTTATCATTGTAGATTTTCTTATTTACTGAGCCTGTTTCCTGTGAGCCAGTACAGCTGAATAAAACAATACTGAATTAAATAGGAATTTTATCTTTAAAATGTCTAAAAATGATAAAGTCACCTGTCAAGATGAGCCTGGTTATATAAACATGAAGTTGAATTAATCTTTAAAGACAGGTATTTCCTCATTTCTGTATTTAATTTTTCTTTTTAATTTTCCACACAAATGTGAATTTGTAAAAATTCCTAGCTACACTTGCAGTAAACATAGCATCATGTATAAACCTGTGGAATCACTATGTTGTACACCTGAAACTAATGTGATGTGTGTCAACTAGTCAATTATACTAAAAAAAGTTTTCTTTTGAAAACTGTATAATTAAAATAATAATTTGTCCTGGTTGAAACTTATCTATTAAAAATATTAGACTAAAAGCCCTTAGAGAAGAGCATCAGAATAGAAGTTCTTTTGTGGTCCTGATTCTGCTGCAGAATCTTAACTCCCCTGGGTAGCAGTTTTCTGTTGCATTAAAAAGGAAAAAAGGGAAGAAAGGACAGGAAGGGCAGAAGGAGGAAAAATGGAAAAGAAACTGGGCTGAATTATCTCTGAAGTCCTTTGCTACTCAAAATTTTCTTGATTCTACTAAAAAAAGAACTTGCTTTAATACATAGAGTCTGCAAAGCAGAACAATAATGGTAACTACCACGTGTTGGGGAATTAGTGTGTTATGACACACTGTATGAAAGCCGTTACATGGGCTCTCATTTAATAGATGCATGAACTTATGATTATTATTCTCCTAATTTATAGGTAAGAACACAAACTTAACCCAAAAACCTCAGTCATGTAACATTTGTTTGTTTTTTAACAGACATGATCCTCAATTATCATAGAAATGGCTGAGTAGATGGGAAAAATTTATGGACTCAGAAAATACACATCAAAATGAGACTTAAAAACAGAACTTTTTGGCAAAGTCTGCTGTATTGGAGGCCCATACTGCGTGCTACTAGTTCTGCAGGACAAAGTAAACATGTTTGTCCCAACCTGACTAATAAGCCAACAGCTACAATGTCTTCTCTTCAGAAGGTACGATTTCAGGACCAAGCTAAAGAATTAACGTTCTAAATTCAAGTATAAACCTGAAGTATCTCAAAAAAAGAACATATAAGGCCAACAAATAAAAGGATAATTCAAAACTAATCTTTAGGCAGCCATAAATGATATTTGAATGTAGGAGAAGATTTCCTGCATGTTATCCTGTATTTACTATTAACATCAGGATAATCAACAAAAATTAAATATACTAGGGAAATAATGTATAAAAATCACATTTTTAAAAGTGAGAGTTGAACTCAGTAATACCTCAGGAAAATTAATGCAAAAATTTAATGATACCAAGAACTGTACTTTTTATAAAATATTTGCCAATTTTGCTTGAGTCTTTTTATTATTATTTACAGTCCAATTTTTTCAATTGGTATTAAATACATTAACTTTTTGTTTTCTTTTTTTTTTTTTGGAATGGTGAAGTACCACCTTGATGAAGTCAGTTCCAGAGCTGAGGCTAAGTCAACTCATGATAATAAATCCTTCCATTATGAGTTAGCAGTCAAATCCCTCAAGAGCAGTTTAAAAAATAAAAATATCTGAAGCACCGCAACTTCAAACTGGCCTTGGAAATGGCATCTGATATGCTGAGTACAAAGACCACAACTCGACACTGTGTATTTAAAATACAAATATCCAAGTGATTATAACTGAGAAACCACACAAAAAGCTGCGGAGTTTGAGATAACAAAAAGAAGTATCTTTCATCATTATGTGTATTCTGCCTTAAACACACAGAAAGGGGAAATTCTACTCCATTTTTCTGTCTTCCTATGGGAGCATTTATAGGTGCTCTCCTAAGTTGAAAACCACACCTCCAACTAGTAAAATATTCTTTGATACCACATTAGATAGATGCCTTGGGAAACTGTAACGTTGATTTCCTTCAAACTGTTCCAAAGGGCATAGCATACATAGCAGAGTGTCTCAGCATATATTAAGTACTGAGTAAATTAGAAATTACTCATATCCTCATCAATTAAAGCACTGAAGAATAATTACTCAAATAGTAGCCTAAGAAAAGTGAATAAACCTCCCCCAAATTCTAGTTTTTTTAAAAAAGGCCAAATTCTAACTAAATCTGTGATAGTTTTACTAATACATATTAAGCTAGTTGTAATATACTGACATTTTCATGGTTATCTGATAGCTTGAGAAGTCTGTTATTTTAGCTATATGCAAACCAAAGATAAACCAACGGAAAAATTATATGAAAATGCTCTCAAAGTAGGAAAACATTTTCTATAGTAATATAAGGTTCTATTTTTTTCCATGAAAAAGTAATGATTCAAAAAGCACCCATTTCTGTATAACAAATATAAATTTGCCCATCTACCCGATAGGTAGAATAAATAGCACAAGGAAACAGATAAATCTCAACAGACTGAGCCAAAAGAGTGACGTATTTCAGAGAAGGTATTTTATCATCGAACAGTATGGTTTCCTATACTTAAGATCTATTTATTATTTATTTTTACAAGTAGCAAAGTCCCTCCATTTTTTTCCAGCTTAATATACATGGATATAAAAAGCTATTGATTTCACGCTGCCTCCCACCCCAACCCGAGTGGGGTACAGGAAGTTGTGAGCTCAGAGCAGCCTCCTGACGCCAAGGTGGTTTCCTCTTTACCTCGGACTTAACTCTGCACTCTAATCAGTCATCCTCTTGCTGATTTCTTTTCTGTCAAAGGAAACCAAGATACATTAAAATAGCACATTTTAGTTGGGATATGTGTTCAGCCAAGATCACTTTTTCTGTCAGCAAGTATAATTTTCTAGAGGCCTTGGCAACAGATAAGGTTGAAAATCATCATGGAAAAACATGCCTAGATTAATTCATCAGACAAGTTTATCACTTTGGCTCCTAGGCATGTTATCTTCAGGTATTTGAATACTTCTCTTTTTTCCATTTGTGCAAACATTCCCACAAAGAAACACAAGTACAAATACACACATTCCCCCTGAATAATACAGCAGAGAGCTAGATCTAGCCATATAAGAACATATAGAATTTCTTCAAAAGCAGAAGTCTTGTGAAAATTATTCAAAAAACATAAACATCCTAAGATACATTTTCTATCATTCTAAGCAATAAATTATTCCTTCAGCTTACTTTATATATTTCATTATAAAATGTCCTAACCAAATATAATCTAGATAGTATAGAAGTATAATGAAACATTACAAAGTCAACTTAAAAACAAAGATATACACACATGTGTACTAAGTACACATATACTTTACCAGTTTAAGAAAATCTATGAGTTTGTGAGCATCCTCCCCAGTAGACAGGTCTACAAAGTCCTTGGGAAGTCGGTAACTCAGATAGGGACTGGGTTGAACTGTCACTTCACTGTTTGTGCAACGGAAAGCTGGAGAATCCTTTATAAAGAAAAAAAGGGAAGTCCATGAGAAATTACCTTTTTAAGTCTATTCTTCGAAGCGAAAAAGATGCTAGTTTAACATTTTCAACTTCATGTTCCCTTCTGTACTAGGTAAAGAAAATAAGATTCTGAAGTAAAAGAAACACCAAGATTTTGAGGATATTTCCACATGTTCACTAGAAAATAAATACACAGTATCTGAAAACAGTGTCCTCATGGAGAGCTGTGGTCAATCCCTAAATGCTACCAGCCACTATGCACAGCAAATATGGGTTCCTTAGTCCTTGAATGGGCCCAAGGCCTATGGCTAGTTCTCTCTAGCCTTGAGCAATCTCATGCTGGCCAGAGGGCTTTATCAATACTATCATTTTCTATAGGTGCACAGTTGGGAAGTATTGCCCTGGAGAACATAGTTAATAGGGAGGGCAAGCAAGTACTATGAATTCCTAACACTCTGTGCTTCTCTTAGTCATTTAACGTACGCATTTGTGTATCTCTCTCAGCACCTATGGAAAACTGCAAATCTGAGTGTCATTTTTAACAAGTCTTCACATTCTTCAATGTACTTGCTTAGAGTCTTGCATTTAATATTTACATGTTGCCTTGTGCCAAAAGGATTTCAGAGACAGAAGGCCTTGGGTTTGGACTTCATGGGTGGCAGGTATCTAGGTGAGGGATGGATGGTGTCCAGCAGATGGAGACAGGCCGAGAACTTGAGTGGAACAGGACCGTAGAGCCCTAGAAAGCAGGCCATATCTTATGACAGACCAATCATCTGACAAACACTTAGGAAACACCCACTTTGTGCTGACCTTGTCCTAGGTATAGGAGATCAACTGGTAAACCAAATAGGCAGACAGTCAATAAATAAGCAAATAAATATAATGGCAAGGTCACTTCAGCTAGTAAGAGTTGTTTTAAGAACACTATAACAGGGTGTTATAATAAAAGAAAAACACAGGCCACTTCACAGGGGTGGTCAGGGAACCCTTTGCCAGGGAGGGAACATGGGGACTGAAGTATGATCAAAGCAGCCCTATGAGGTCTGGGAACTCAGACAGGGACTAGGCATGGCTTGGAAGGCAGTGGGCATAACCATGGCAAAAATCCTGTAGCAGAGCTTTGTAGTTGTGAGGACCAGAAGGAAAGCCAGGTCTCTGTGAAGAGGAATAAGAACAGGGAGACATGCAGGACATAATTCTGTGGAAAAGACAGTAGCCAGTTCCTGTTTCCCTGTTACCCCCCGACCTCCAATACAACACTGTTTAAATTAAAAAAAAAAAAAAAAAAAGGATTTGGATCATAGAGTGTATTTTGTACAAACTGTTTCTATCCACTGTGTCCCTCATATTTAAAAATAACCCTCTGCTGAATAATTTACATTTCTTTCCTTGACATTCAGATTTAATGGCCCCCAACTCTAAGATGCCAGCACAAAGAAAATTCTTTCAGTCATTAATTTAACAAAAATCAACTGTGCTGAATTGTGCTAGGCCAACACAGATCTGTGGAGAACATGAGAGATACCACTGTGCTCAGAAACTTACAGTCTGGGCAGGACATAGCAAAGACAACACAATAGAGCAAGTACCATGAAAAGGAAAATACCCATTTGAGCCAGATCTAGAGGAACAGGGCCAAAGAGGGCCCTGACACAGTAATGATGAAAAGAAGTATTTCAGAGATAAGACCAAAGAAAAGATGCTCACACTGGAAGCAAGGCAGCAGCCAGAAAGGCAGGAAGAAACCCAGGAGGAGAGCATGTGTCATGGAAACCAAGGGAAGATATGCAGTGAAGACACAGAAGAGGGTGATATATTCAAATGCTACTGTGCTCATCCACTGGCACTCGCAGCGAGCCTGCAGAGCCCTCACCAAAAGCAGTTTCTGTGGAACAGCAGGGATGGAGGGGCACACAGGTGAGAGGCAGCAGGCAGGGGAGGTGGCCACATGAGGAAGCCACTGGGAGGCTGGACAAGTACTGAGAAGTTACAAAAACATGGGTCACATAGCGTGAGTGAAGCTAGTTTGATCCCACTAGTGTGAACAGATGTGTGCGTTTGCATATAAAACCACACTTGGACAATATTAACTGAAGGGGTAAGGATGGTAAGTTCCAGGTGGTTGGATTTCCAGTTTTGCCTCTTTCTCATTCTCTGTTTTTTTAAATGACCATGTAAAGATAAAACTATTTCTTTAAAGATATAAAAAACACTCAGGATAACACATATGTAGCACAATCTCATTTATTTTTAAAAGTTTATGTGTATGTATACAGGCATGTTCTATATACCAAAGTATACGAAATACGATAGAAAAAACGTATAGCGTGGTTCTTAAGGTGGAAGGACTGTGGTAATATCAGAATGCTCTTTATTTAAAAATGGGCATGTATTACTTTTATAAGCAGAGAAGGGCAACACAAAAGTGTTGTTCAAAGAAAGACTGGCTGTGAAGGTGAGGAGACAGAGCTGCTGGCTGAAGACATGAGGTTGAAGGAGGTTTTGGACAGAAGATACCTGAACACAGACAGGGTGGGACAGGAAGGAGTGAGAGGCAGCACCGGGTATCAGGAGGGAGTAAGGAACAGCATGCTGAGCAAGTGGAACTATGAGACTGAGGAGGAGGGATGCTCATAGGTTTGAGGACAATCACACAATATCACCAGCGGATTCTCTTCCTGTGAGGAGGGATGTGGAATCATCTGCTGAGAGGATGAAGAGAGGATGGGCAAGGAGGTCTGAGGGGTTCCACAGGGGTGTGGAAGGCCACCATGGGTGGAAGAGAAAGCTGGTGAGGGAGACACTGCAGTAGGGCCCCCTTGATGGGGTTAGGACTATGACAAGACCCCTGTCTGGGCACCTGCACAGTTTTCCTCTGTCAGGGGTCAGGAGCCTAGGGCTAGGATCAGAGTCAACTAAGGAACTGACCAGGGGTCAAGATTCTTCCAGGTGAATCACAATGCACACACCCTTTTTGGTCACCTCCATGAGCATGTATCTATTAGTAAATCTGTGTTAGTGCTTAAAGAACAAGCGAGCAATTACTTAGTGGATTGGAAGGTTTCCTGTGTATCCTCCTTGATCCTCTTACCTGCTCCAGGGCATCTCCTTCACTAAAATCACCTTTTAAGTTTCTTCCAGATATCAGCTCTTCCCAAGTAAACAGCAGTGAATCGGTTACTTCCCCAAACGGATTAAAATCAATCAGCCACACCTTCCCCTAGAGTACAGACAGAAAAACTAGTAAGCACAGGATAAAAACAAACACTTCGTGATCCTGGAGACCTGGATCGAGTCCCACGTCGGGCTCCCGGTGCATGGAGCCTGCTTCTCCCTCTGCCTGTGTCTCTGCCTCTCTCTCTCTCTCTCTCTCTCTCTCTCTCTCTGTGACTATCATAAATAAATAAAAATAAAAAAAAAAACACTTCAAGTCTGTCACCTGTCTTATCCAAAAGATCATCTTCGTATTGTTTTACCTAAGTGATAATCTTGAAGTTCTTGTAATTTATTTCAAAAGAGTTTCTCCAGGTCCCAGCTGAGAAAGGGCCACTCGTCTAAAGAAAGCAGTGCCGGATCCAGAGGGAAGGCTGCCAGTGAAAGCCCTGACAAAGGTGGATATGCCAACTCCTGCCTAAATCACACAGGAATTCTAAGTCAAAAATCCAAGCAGGAGAAAGGACAATCTCACAGAATGGTTCCACCAAAATAGCATGACTAGAATGCTTTCAAGCTGCCTGCAGTTATCTTGCCTGAGCAAGCAAGGCAGAGGCAAAGCACCTTCCTTACCCTTGACAGGCTGCTGCGGGGGGGGGGGGGGGGGCGGGGGGGACTTAAAAAAAAATTCCTTAAAAAACGTAGGAAAATTCTGAGTTCTCTTTAATTTTAATGTAATATTTGCTTTGTATGATAGAGTGTGTGACACATGAAGGGGACAAGAAAAATATCAACCTTTAAAAAGAAATTTCTATCTTTTGTTCTGAGTACCGGTGGGCAATCTTATAGGTTCCAGACTCAGGGAAATACTTCTGACCTAGTTATACTAAGTTTGGTTAGAATCAGGTGCATCCTAGGATATAAAGTGCCATAGCACTGACATAACAGACCTGGGGAAATCTGTGAAATCCTGCCAAGATATTAAAGCCACATCTGATCACAGAGATACATGTGACGTTTAGTAAATGTTTCCTCGAAATTTTTATCTTTGCTACTCTTGACTTTTCTCACTGAAACATTCAATTGTATCGTTTTGCTGTTGAGAATTATTTTTCCAGTAAATATGTAATCATGTCTTGAACAGATGTATGTGTATAAAATTATATCAACCTAAGGAACTAGACTGCTGAGCCGGCATTATTAATCTCTAGTACTGTTTCTCATCATTTAAGAAAGATGAGAAACATCTTACTAGGACGAGCTTCAAATGTCAGAAATATCTAGTAAGTAGCCAAGAACCATTATAGGAAGTTTGAACCACATACTTTTTGGTAAGTTTCCAATTATATACAATTCCCCCAGGAGAAAACCTGCAACTCTTTCTTGCCACCTGAGCTGTTTCCTCAAACAGATTCCACAACCACTTGGACATTGTTTGTGTGAAAAAAAAGTCAGCCATTAATCAACTTCTTTGTGTGACCTTAGCTTTGCTTTGGGGTAATTACTAAGATGCCTTTAACATACTGTATGTTACTTTAACAAAATGGGTATTTTCTAACCTCTAAACTCTTTCTACTTGAGTTTTTATAACCAATAAAACCACCTCTTTATTAAAGGGGAAGAAAAACCCTATCACACTTGTTAGTATAGGAATATTGAGCTCTACATGCTAAAAATATGCCATACTATAAAAGCAAGCGAAACAAATAAAAAAAAAAAAAACAAATCACCACTGTTGGGATAGCTGGAGGAGTTTGTTCTGTAGTTAGAAGGCATCCTCTAGTTCACAAAGGAAAAAAAGAAACCAGCTGTCATCAGGCATGAAACTATCAAGATGAGGATTTTATAGCTATAATGTGTTTTTTACGTGACATCTCAGGCACAAGACATCCTGAGAAATTCTGTTTTTAGGCAACCCATCAGATAAGAGTGGTCACACTGACCTTCCTGATATCTACCAACTAACCATCCCACTACCTGCCCAAATAAATCTCTACACACCAAACACTACTAAGCACTGGAGCATAAAGATCAATAACACAAAATCTATTCCTTCAAAGAGCTCAGTCCAACACACATGCACATTCCATGTACACAGAATTATTCACAGCACAGTTTGTAAAAGACTAGAAATAAGCTATGTGTTCATCAACAGGAAAATGGCTAAACTATATAATATATCCACAAAAGGAAATACACCATTGTAAGAAACTAGAAAGCTCTCCAAAACACAATTTTTTAAACAAACGCATATAAAGCAAGGTGCAGAGTATATCATGTGCTAATTCTTGTGTATGAAAGATGGAAAAACTTAAGTATATTGCTTGTTTTTACATCAAGAAATACATAAGATACTAATAAAAGTATACCTCTGGGATTACACAGGAACATGGTAAGAGAAAGACTTTCTACATGTATTTTCACATTGATTTAATTTTTAAGAAATGTGAATATATTCTCAACCAAAAAGTTTAAAACTCAATAGGTTTTATGGAGCAGTGTTTGCCAGAGACTAGGGTGCAACGAAGGTCATGAGAAAGTTTGGGGAAGTGATAAGAGTTCTACATGTTGACTGCAGTAGTGGTTATACAAATGGATGTATTTGTCAAAACTCATAGAACTATACCCTAAAAAGGGATGAATTTTACTTTATGTAAATTATTTCTCAAAAACT
The DNA here is from genome assembly GCF_003254725.2 of Canis lupus dingo. Lineage (NCBI taxonomy): Eukaryota > Metazoa > Chordata > Mammalia > Carnivora > Canidae > Canis > Canis lupus. Next base: position 22,746,237 of record NC_064244.1, read on the forward strand.
CTGACCAATAAAATAGTCTTAAATGATTTAAAATACAGGGATGCCTGGGTGGCTCAGTCAGTTTGGTATCTGGCTCTTAATTTCGGCTAAGGTCCGTGATCTCAGGGACATGAGATTGGGCCCTGTGCCCTGCTCTGTGCTCTGGCCATGGGGTTGTCTCTCTTTCCTTCTCCTTCAGCCACTCCCACCCCGCAACTGTGTGCACTCTCTAAAATTAAAGTAAATAAATCTTTTTAAAAAGTGATTGAAAATAGAAAAGATATCAAAACCCTAAGACACAAGATACTATGAAAAAAAGAATACACAGAACTGAATTTACCAAATGGAACCTACAGGTATGAAAAAATATAGCTAATATGATTTAAACTTAGTGAAAGGTTAAATGTATCCAATCGGATACAGCTGAGAGAATTAGTGAATCAGAGGATATATCTGAGAAAATTACACAACACAGTAAAGAATGGAGGTGGAAAACAAGGATATTGAGTTGAGACACATGAGGATAAAATGAGATGTGCTAACACTCCTCAAAACAGATTTCCCAAGGACAAAAGACAAAAAGAGGTAACATTTGAAAAGATAGCTGAGAGTTCCTCACAACTGACAAAGGAAATGAATTCTTAGACCTAGGAAGTACTCAAAAAAGACAAAAAGAAAAGGAAAAAAAAATGCCAACAACAATGCAGCAGTGTTTTCAACATGCTGAAACAACAGAACTGGTCAGCCAAAAATTCTATACCCAGCTAAGCCTGCCATGCATGAAAGCTAAACAACTTCTCCAGCCAATGGTAAGAGATTTTTCTACTAAAGGATATACTACTAAAGAGAAACTGCATTCAAAAAGCAGTAGTAAGAAGCATTGGTAAGCAAAGAAAGTGAACAGTTGTAGTCATAACTGATTTAGGGATATTAAATATAAAAATAGAACCAAAAATCAGAAATCACATGTAAGATGTAAGCAGGCACTGGGAATTAGTTCCAACGTCCTTGTACCATGAGGGCAACAGGAAGTGAGATTAACTTTTGAACTTATTAAATAATCATACTAAGATTTCATGATAACTACCAAAGTAACAAATACAAAATAAAACTTCAAAATTTTGCAGAGGAAGAGTAGGGTGGTAAGAATAAAGAAAAAACAGTAATACAAATCAAAGGAGAAAACAAAAATAGAAAAGTAAATTGCAAACTCAAGATAAGATGCTGTAAAACATTCAGATATCAAATACAATATATGCATACACCCACTTGTTAAAAACCAGAAATTGTCCATGATTAAAAAACAAAACCCAGCAATATGCCACTTACAAGATACATGCACAAACCTAAAACCTAACAGCTAAAAAAAAGGGAAAAAGGTAAATTCTCAGACCAAAAAAAAAAAACACTGTAGTAACACTATCAATATCAGTCAAAACATACTTTAATGCAAAAACCACGAAAAACATTCTTAGGAATAGAGATGGTCAGTGCCTAATGATGAGAATTCACTGGGAAAACAAAACCATTATGAACATAACATATGTTCTTGTCTAAAAACATAACCTCAAGATATGTAACACAAAAACTGACAGAATTAGAAAGCAGGAGATTTTAACATACTCTTTCAGTAATTGATAAATTAAGTAGATGAAAAATTAGGGAAGATACAGATTTTTTTCATGGTTTTTAGAATTAACTTTATATGGAAAAGTTTAAACATATAGAAAGTAGACAAAATATAAAGAACCCCACAAACCCACCACTCGGTTTCAACAATTATCTTGTTGAACCCCATGGCCAATCTTATTACATCTATATCCCATCCATTCCCCCAAATCTGTATTATTTTGAAGGTCTCTACAGACATCATTTCATTCATAAGATACAAAAATATTTTCACAATTATTACCAAGCTTAATCTAACAAACATCTACAGAATACTTCACACATTAGTTGTAATTTTTCAATCACACAAATAACAGTAAAATAAAAGTGACCAAGTTGTAAAGCCTACCTCAACAATATCATAGACTCAAGACCAGACATGTTCAGTCCTTAAAGCAATGTAATTAGTAATAAAACAATAGCCATCATTAAAAGAATACATAAGGAAAACCACAATAATTTTTCAAGTCTCTAAAGTAGTTATTCTAAATTCTAGTTATGTGTCACTTAAGCAGCTCCTTACCACACATATACCAAGGCCTCATCCCAGACCTAGTGAATGTGTGGCCATCTCTGACATAGGATAGTCATGTGACTACCAACACTGATAGCAATAGTGAATCTATCAATACTGAGTCAACTTGCCCACTGCAGTAAGAAAGTAGACACATCAAAATATTACCAGACTCAAATATACTCCATTTGGAACTTATACAAGTTCCACTGCATATGAGAGACTACCATAAAGAGTTAGTTTTCCACAATAGTCATAAAACCATATATTCAACAAAGTGCCTAACAAAAAGTGATACAAGTGCCACTGAGCAAATGCAAATGTGTTTTACATCATGGTTTAAATCTCTTCTCAGAATGTTTATACTGGTATGTTTCTCACTTTAAAAATATGCAACTACTTTCAGTTCTGTTAGATCATAGCAGTAATTGCTTCTGTACAGTCCAACTTCACTTAAGACATTTATATAACTCTTTCACCAAATTACACATTTGCACTGACCTGCCAGCAATACTGAATCAAATACTGAGAGACCTTGGCGAATTCCGAATTTTTAAATGCCATTAAACATGACTGCATTAAAATATAACTGCTTCGGTTTTAATATCTATAAGTGAGAATATCTATAAAGTAAGAATAATACATACCTCACAGGATTATATGGATAACCTAAGTTAAATACAAATAAAGTTCTTCTGAGCTGCACATTAGGGTAATAAGCTAGGTTTACTCACTCACTAATTGATTTGATCCCACTTATGACCAGGCCAAGTCCCTGGAATATTTGTCTCAAAGGTATGCTCTTTGTAGGTCAGGAAATCCTCTTGTTGGAAGCCTCCTGTTAGAAGCATGGCACCTGACAGTACAAGCTCTCTATGGATGCTGGCTGTGTGAGAGACTGATGTCCATATATTGGTTAGAAGCAGAGCCGGGACTAGAGCCTGGGCTCCTGTCGATCAGCTCCAGTTTTCATCCATTCTATCACACCAGCTTCCCATCCTTTCTCTAAGGTTTTTTTCACTAGATTGAAAGTGTAAAGTAACATCCCTCTTCCTTATACAATTTATCATTCCTCTTTCTAACTCTTAATAGATATTCTCACCCTTGAAGACATAGAGATGAAAACAGAGTATGTGATATCTTTTGTCTAAATAGAGGCAAGTCAACAGTTAACTGTTACTTTGGGACATTACCATATGGGCCATATCCTTTTTGTCAAAAAAATGATTCAAAGGTATTGCAAGCATCACAACAGTGAAGCTGATATGAGCTTGGAGAGGGAATGAGAAATATGTGGGTAACATTTGGAAAACATATGGTCACATATTCGGAAAACACACCTGCTGTCCTCTCAGCAGCTAAGTCAATGAGCTCTAATCACAGGACATTTAGTGACCCAAATTTCTTTGAAAATTTGCATGTCTTGATAATTAAACCTCTGCTGTAGGATTTATGAAGTCAGGGTTTTGTTCTCTTTTTCATTGTACAAGTAAGATTTAAAAATAAGTGAACCTTCATCTTCATCTTAAAGATAAAAGCAATTCCAACCATGCTAAGGTTCTTTTAGTTGACTAAAAATAATTATCTAAATATCATATGACAAACTCCCAGCCACATTTAAATAAATATATATTTTTAAAAATAAAAACAAACTCTACTTCTTAGGTTGGATGGTGGACACTTGAGACATTTAGCATTTAAAATGTAAAACAGAAAAACACACGCCAGACCCACGTCTATTGACGATACTGTGTCTCCTATTAAGTATATGTTAAGGGAGATTCCTGACCATGATGAATTTCAAACATCTTAGCTGGTTTGAGAAAGTATTTTTTGAGCAGTGGCCCCTTACATACATAACAGCTACACACTCCGTAAGACCAGCCCTGATTTTAAAGCATATCAGATAATTGTTACTTACCCTACTGTCTCTATATATATCGAACACAACTGTAAAGGAGAAAAAATTCAAAGTTAAAAGTGAACTATCATATATACATTATATATCTAAAATGGTAAGAAAATAACTGCCATGGTAATAAAAAGTGACTGATTAAAATAAGGTAAAATTAACATGCAAAATATCAGTAATACCAAATAGTAATACAGAAAAATGCTTAAAATACAGTGGTCAAATCCAGTTTTAAAACTTGCACCACTAGGGTGCCTGGGTGTCTCAGTCAGCTAAGCAACTGCCTTTAGCCCAGGTCATGATCTCCAGCCCCATACCAGGTTCCCTGCTCAGCAGGGAGTCTATTTCTCTTTGCCCCTCCTCTGATTTGTGCTCTCTCTCTCAAATAAATAAAATCCTTAAAAAAAATCTGCACCATCATGAAATAAGATTCATCATGTATTTCATTTGGAAAATTCATGTACTTCATTTCACTAGATCAATAAAAAATACTCACAGTCTTCATCTAAGAATTTGTACTGTATGTGTTTCTTGAAAAAGTCTTGTATGCATCTGCAAATCTCTTCCTTTTGTTTAGAAATATGATCATAGTACTGTGTATAGTCCCTCTGAGAAATACCTGACAAGAAAATATTTTAGATTACATTACTTTCTTTTCAAAAACACCAAAATGTAATTTAAATGTCGTTTTGAGTGAACCCTTAAAGTAGATCAGAAGACCAATCAGATGAATATTACAAATACATGATTCAGCATTTTTATATACATAATATAAAACTTACCAGTTGTAAAAAGTTATCCATTCATATGGCTAGGTATATCCTAAGTTCCATGTTGTCATGCAGTCTTTAGAAAATAGTTTCTATTTTTATTTAGTGTAATGGAAAGAATTGTCATAAATATGTTTATAATGTAAAAAATGAAAAAAGCAATTTTGAACCCATACACATAGTCAATTGCTTCTTCTTTGATTTTTTCTAACAAAGTTTCTACAAATTGGTAGATTTCTTTGGGAAACTTAAAGTATTCTATATGTCTTCCAATTCATATCGTATTTCATAGAAACAGGCTATTTTTCCTATTCACACGTTACTCTGCCTTCACAAGCCTGATATTTCAAGCCACAGAAAAGTAAACATTCCTTTCTTTAGAGTAACTTGCTGATTTTATTCCAAATATACTAAAGGGATTATTGTAAAAACTCACTCAATTTGTTCTAGGCCTCGGAAAAGTTTTCTATTCTGAAAGAAGGGCTTCCACTCAATTTCTTAATCAATGCCAGTATGATTCCCTTCTTTTGCTGTACTTGTATTGCAGTTTCTCCAAGAATATCTAATAATATGATAAACTCAAACACCCCAAGTTTCTTTTAGGTAAGTTAACAGGTGTCAACATCACAATCACTAAGTAGTGCTGATTTGGGGAACCTGGGTGGCTCACAGTCGGTTAAGCGTCCAACTCTTGGTTTCAGCTCAGGTCATAATCTCAGGGCTGCGACACTGAGCTGTGTATGGGACTCCACTCTGAGCAAGAAGCCTGCTTAAGATACTCTCTCTCTCGGGACGCGTGGGTGGCTCAATGGTTGAGCCTCTGCCTTCAGCCCAGGGCGTGATCCTGGAGTCCCGGGACTGAGTCCCACGCTGGGCTGCCTGCCTGGAGCCTGCTTCTCCCTCTGCCTGTGTCTCTGCCTCTCTCTCTCTCTCTCTCTCTGTTTCTCATAAATAAATAAATAAAATCTTAAAAAAAAAAAAAAGATTCTCTCTCCCTCTCTAAAAAAGAAAATAATAAATAAATAAAAATTTAAACAATAAATTAAAAAAATTTTTTAAATAGTACTGATGTGATTCTATTCAAATCACACTTTTCTTGGTTGAAGGTTAGTTTTACTGCATGGAAAACATGCAAAGATTAAAAAAAAGATTACCTTCAATACTTGAATACATCACAGCTAACTAAACAGTAATCTGAGGAAGAAAATGGGTGGCTTTTAAAGTAATGCACTTATTTTTTCCACATATTTCCTCTTGCTAGAATAATAAACACTGCTCCAATAATAGAAATAAAGATCCCAAAACTTGGCTTTTTATGATGCTTAAAGTAAATAGTATGTTGCTAGTACTCAGGAAAGTTCCAAAGAGAAAGCAGGTAACATGATACATATCCTAAACTGGGAATGGTCAAGACCATCACTTTCATCTCCAGAATCCAGACAGACATGATTAATGGACAAGATTCTTTTCTATGGAAACTGAATATGGCTTCAGAAGCATTGTCAACATAGAATTCCAGAGTCACTACCAACTGGTTAGAGATAGCATCTGAGATAAAGAGTGATTACCACCCTCTCCTAATTACTAGAAATTCACTTCCATCAAAAGCTTGTTGTCTTGGGGTGCCTGGCTGGCTCAGTTGAAGGAGCATGTGATTCTTGATCTCAGAGTCCTGAGTTTGAGCCCCATGTTGGGTGCAGAGATTACTAAAAATAAATAAACTTTAGGGATGCTTGGCTGGCTCAGGTGGTGGAGCATGTGACTCTTGATCTTGGGGTTTTGAATTCAAGCCCCATGTGTAGGGTAGAGTTTACTTAAAAAAAAAAAAAAAAAAAAGTAAAATAAATAAACTTAAAAAAAAAAAAAAGCTTTTCTTCTTTTAAAGGGTAAGAAAAACTTACCAATAAGCTTGTTTTCCTTGACAAAACATCGGAACTCAGCCCCAGGAATTAATTCACACCATTTTCGAAGAACAAGCTGTAGAGAGAGGAATAATGTAACACAACCATGTAACAAGGGAATATTCACTGATCTAACAGACAATTTTATGCCAAGCATATATCTTAATAATTGCCATTATCAAATAGTTTGGAAAAGGCAAAATAAACCATTTTTCTCATGAGATGTGGGGGGACAGATTTATTAGTCCAGTCAGTGGGGGAAACGCTGTTAAAATTCTTTACGACAAAATGCATCTTTGTCACTTATTTATCACATTGAGTTCTGACATAATATACAATCCAAGGACAATAAAGGCAAATCCTGTCATCATTGTGTATAGCTGCCCTGTAATTCGTTACATCCTTCACCCCTCAAGTATATAAAAAAAATAAAAGGATATCCAAGTTATCTACCTTAGCACCACTGGGTAAGGATTACTCTGATAAAATTATTATGATTCATCACTAAAAATCACTATGACCCTCCTGTGATTTTGCCAGTACTTTAAAATAAAGCAAATTCCATCACTGGCCCAAGTCATAAGTGGGTTCTACTACTATAATTAATTATTTATCATGTATAAATACTCTATACTATTGAATTGCTATAATTTTATAAATACTATATAGTTGAAAAATGTATGCTTTTGAGTTTGTTTTAAAATGTTCTGTGGAGAAAACTAGTCATACTCTTCTGAAGTATAACTGTAATAATTGGTCAATGCCTCCAGCCTTCCTTATGCTGGCATACAACTCTGCCCTTTAAGACCTCAGAGACGGAGCTGGAATTACATAAAGCCCCATTCTTAGAATTCTCTCCAGTGGTCTCAGTATCTTCCCTTCTCATATTCCTGTGTTCCCAGTTTCTTGCACCTAATATTCTGTAGTATGCATATACCCAGTTGTACTATGATAATCTGATGCAAGTCTCTCTTCCCTCCTAACTGGCAACTGGGCAAGGGCAAGGAACTGGGCCTTATTCATCTTTATGTTCCCAGCACAAGTATGTAACACCTAGCAGGTGCTTAAAATATGTTACAAAGCAAAACAGTCAAAATATAAGATAAACAGCCACTAAAAATCCTGATATAAAAAAATAGTCCATGAATTAGCAAAATACACACTGTAAGTGAAAAAAAATGGTGTGCAAAGTATTTTATGAAGAGAGTGTATATATGCACACACACACACACTTATCTCAGGAAAGGGAAGCTAAATGTCAAATGCTAATATTAAGGATATATCCAGGTGGTAAGTTCCTCATATTTTCTCATACTTTTAAATTTTTGATAGTAAGTTGCTCTTCTTAAAAAAAATACTGTTAAAATATGCCTAAGATTTTAAAATGGACTGATTTCCTTTTTTTTAATGCACTGATTTCAATTTTCATTATTGTGTGCTCTTACTCAAGTTTTATACATGCTGTATTCTTTAAAAAGAAACTAATTATTAAACAAAGAAGTAAAAAACTAAAAATTTACACAGTTGTCATCTATTAAAAGCTGATACTGGCAAGTATAGTTTTTTAGGGTTACAGTAATTTTTATTTAAGCAACAAAGACATAAGCAATTGTTGTAAACTAACATTAATTTTTTGGGAAAATTCGCATAATCTTTATTAAAATAATGTTTTGAACAGGTAACACATACATTGTGTAGTTGATTGAAAAAATACATAAGGGTAAAAATGTGAATTGTCCCCTCCACCCCATCCAGTCCCTCTGTCCTCCTCCTCAGAGGTAAACTGTCAATTTCTCATATAGCCTTCCAGAAGTAATCTACAAATATATGAGCATGGAATATATGTATATATCTTTTTAAATACACAGAAGGAATACACCATATATAGCATTCTGCTTGCAACTTTTTTCATTTTAATTATTCTAAGAATATCTCTTCCCTGAGCTTTTAAAACTGAGTTTTAAACCCTATGCACTAACATGATGATGGCATATTCCCCAAAAAGCAATAAAGAGTAAACTGCAGGTGAAATGAATCTCAAGGCTAGAAGATGACATCTCAAACAAAGATTATGCCTCAGGGCAAGACCTGGGAAATCATCTTTGTCATTTTGTGTTTTCTAGCACCAAGTGGTAAGACACAGCAGGTGTTTAATAGATGTTTGTTCAGTGAGACAATAGATGTGAATATAATATATACATAAAAAATGTTATAAAAGATGTTTAATGATTGGGAAAATGCTCATACTATGCTATTAAGTCAAAAAAACCTTCACAACTGGTACGTAAAAAGCTTCAATTATAATACATGCTCAAAGATCCAGTTTGGTTGCCTAGTAAATAGTAAATTAACTGTTCTACAAATGTTGTATAATCACAGAAGATCTACCAATATACACTCAACACACTAAAAATTTCTTGGTACAGTGAGTCAGTGGACAAGTTTTAAAAGCATGTCTATGCAAAGGGGACTGGAAGCAAACAATGAATTTTTCTTTTTTAATGAAGAATTTTTTTAAAAAGACCATTGGACTAATTCTAACGGATGTTACAAATCCAAAAATGCAATTGGTTTGCAATTATGGAGCAGGATGACCACAACTCTTCAACAAACTATGAGCGGTCAAAGTTTTTAAAAAGTATTATATTCTGACAATCCAAGTGCAAGAAGAACCAGGAATAATGATAAGCAAGAGCCTATCAGAGATGTAGTTGATACCTGGAATCAAGATTTAAAAGAAAAGTATGTTCCAGATTCACTCATAACTGTTAACAAGTACGGAGTTGCATCCAAGAACACTGCCCATTTCAGGGAGGGTTATGTGGCAGGGGAGGATTATATACCTTCAAACTAGGAAAATATGGAATACAAATTTGGGTTTGCTATGTTTGAATTCTTAGTTATTTCTAAAAATGTTTTCCACAATCCTTTCATTTTAATTTTATGTAATCTGTAAAATGAGTGAACAATGTAAAAAAAATAAAAAGGTCCACCAGACCTAAATGGTAAAATGGTGATGATTATATGTTTTCTTCATATACTAGGTTAAAGACCTTACCCAGCTTAAGCCAGCTGATGAGCATAAAGGTATTTGTTTTATTACAAAATACGTACATTCCATAGTATGTATATAGTGTATATACCTGTATATATACTTATACATAAATTTTTCCTAAATTTAAAAATTCAGTGGCTCTAGGTTCCCAGAGAAATTGATCCAAAAAATTTTATTCATTTTGCTTAAAAATAAATAGCAATTTCCAACACATCTTCATTTAGGATTATCAATTTCGAGATTTAAAAAATAAATACTTACCTCATATTCTATACAAGGATCTGGAGAATCATCAGTACAATGAATAAATCTTTAAGAGAAAAAAAGGCAATTGAGTAATTTTTTTGGTGCCAGTTTATGTATACACCTTACTTACATCCAATGTGAGTGTAAGGTTTTACTAGAAGAATCCAGGAACAGGAGACTAATTCAAATCTGATGACCATTTATTAAGCACTATTCAATCTCAGACATTAGCTGAGGCACCCCAAAATAGTATTTCACTAGTCCTCAAAATAACCATACAAACTACTATTATCTCCATTTTTCTGTCAAAAAACAAAGACACTTAGGCCCAGAAACGACAAATTTAGTGAGCGAGCCAGAACTAAAACTCAGACTGTCAAACTATAGATTCCCAATGAAGGCAGGATGGCGATGCTGTTCTATAATTCTCATTGCCTTCTTTATGGCTAAACCAGAAGTATACTTTCTCTGTTGACATTACCTCTACCATCTAAAGCCACACAAACTTGGGCAGCCCGGGTGGCTCAGCAGTTGCACTGCCTTCAGCCCAGGGCCTGATCCTGGAGACCCAGGATTGAGTCCTGCGTCAGGCTCCCTGCATGGAGCCTGCTTCTCCCTCTGCCCGTATCTCTGCCACTCTCTCTCTCTCTGTGTCTCTCATTAATAAATAAATAAAATTTAAAAAAAAATAAAGCTACACAAACTTAATCCAATCCTTCCCCTGCATGCCATTTAAAAAAACATTTCACAGAACTAGTCATTCCTTCATTAAGTATACAGCTTCCCCCTCTAAAAATCCTCCATTTCATGAACAATTTTTCATATATTTTCTAAATGCTTTTATTAAATGCCTTCCTATGCCAAGGACTAGTTAGGCACCAGGAATGCTAAAATGAACCGAGTCCCCTGTTCTTTAGGAAGTTAATCTGGTGGGGACAGCCTAACAAGTTAACAAAGAATTTCAAAACACTGAAAGCAAACATAAAAATACTCTGATAGCACAAGGAAAAAACTGATAAGCTCTCTGTTGTGTGGGGGAAGGGCAAGTGGTAGTCAAGAAAGCTTCATTCAACAGGAAGGGAAGGGTCCACATTTAAGGCAAAGAGAAGCATGAACTAAAGCAGGAAGAGAAATGGGAACTGTCACACAGTATGCAAAGAACTACCACAGATTCGCGCTGATGGAGTGTAGAGCTCAAGGAGAACCACCAAAAGACAAGGTTAGACCTTGCGCATGGTTGGAGGGGATGTAAACTGGTGCAGCTGCCGTGGAAAACAGTATGTATGGAGGTTCCTCAAAACAGTCAAAGTAGAACTACCATATATATGATCCAGTAATTCCACTACTGGGTATTTACCAAAGGAAAACAAAAACACTAATTCAAAAAGATTTATGCACCCCTACATTCCCTGTTGCATTATTTACAATTGCCAAGAGAAGAAAGCAGCCTAAGTGTCCATCAATAGATGAATGGATAAAGAAGATATGGGGCATGTTAAACATGTTAAACAAAAAGCAGAAACAGATTCATGTTTATAAGAAATAGACTCAGAAATACAGAGAACAAACTGTTGGCTGTCAGAGGGGAGGGGAGAGGGGGGAATGGGCAAAAAGGGTGAGGCGTGGTGGCAGATTCAGGTTTCCAGTTATAGAATGAGTAAGTCATGGGGATAAGAGACACAGCATGAGCAATCCAATCAGTAGCACTGGAAGAGTGTTGTACGGGGAGAGATGGCAGCTACACCTGCGGTGAGCACACCATAAAATATAGACTTGTTAAATCACTATGTTTTACACCCAAAATTAATGTAACATTGTGTCAACTATATTCCAGTTAAAAAAAAGAAAAAGATGATGTTGGGAGAGAAATCTTAGCTGAGGAGGAGTATCCAGATTGTGAAGGGTCTTATTTGTCTCTCTAGGGAGGCTATACTTTATTATATAGACAATGGGGAGCTAAAAGTTTCTAAAGATGTGAGGGCTTTAGGATACCACTGTGGCAACGGTACTGGATAGCTTGGGGGGAGGAGTAGCAAGCAGGAAGGTGGAGAGACCAGTTAGAAGGCTTGTTCCAACAGCCCTGGGGGGAGATGAGGGTCTAGCTGCTGCAGTGCGAGTGGGAGGAGGAGGAAGAAAGGACTATATTTATAAAGATATTCAGAAGGCAAAGCCAATATTGCCTGGTGCCTTGTTGAAAGTGAGGGGTTAGGGAAAATGGAGTAGGGATGACCAAGGTCTCTTTTGATGCCTGGCTGGATGGTGATGGGAATGCCATTCACTCAGACTGAGAGAAAAGCAAGTGACAGGGGTGAAGTAGAGAAATATGTTTGTATGTGGAGAGTTAGAGACATCCTAGGAGAACTGCACAGAGATGTCTAAGAAGCAACTGGAAATAAGGAAACTCAAAGAGAAGGAGGAGGTGAAGACAATCATCTGGAGGTAATCACATAGGTACTAGAGCTAAAGTCGAGGAAGTAAATAGAAGCAATCACCTTAGGCAGATGACAGAAACTTGGAGAAGACTAACAATTAAAGAGTGAGCAAAACTTGCAGGGGAGAGACATTTTTATTAAAAAGAAAAACCCCACGCAAACAAAACAAAAAATACTTTTAAAGATCTTTTATGCAACTTACAAGTAAAACTGAGTTTGAAAAGCTTTTCAATTCCCCTGAATATTTGATTAGGTTGGAATTCTCTGTAATCTTTTGTAATTTGTACTACAAACAATAACAATTCCAATTTATTTGGTTGGCTGAGCTTCTCAGAAAAAAACTTTTATTCCTACTAACAATTAGGCATGGATGGGCAGATATAATCTGAATTACCAAGAAAAGTACACCCAACATGCTTTGTTGAAAAGCAATGGGTTCTCTCTTGTATTAATGAACAGGCACCAATAATCCTATGAGAAAGTCTATTAATATCAATGTTTATCACATGAGGACATCAAGGTTCTGAAAGGTGCGAAATCAAATAAGTGGTAGGAAGGGCACTAAACCTGCAAGGATGGACGTTCAAGAGTGGCTGTCAGGGGCGCCTGGGGGCTCAGTTGGTTGTGTCCGACTCTTGAATTCGGTTCAGGTTTGTGAGATCCAGCCCTGAGCTCAGTATGGAGTCAGCTTTTCTTTCTCTCTCTTTCTGTCCCTCCCTGCCCTGCCCACATGCTCTCTCTCTCTCAAAAAGAAAAAAAAAAAAAAAAAAAAAGCTGCTATTAAAGCTCTCAGACTTTAGCTAAAAAACAAAACAAAACGCCATAAATACCAGATGCATCTAAAAAAGTCATTGATCATCTTTTTTAATAGTTCCACATAACAAATTTTTTTCATTCTCATTTTTGAAATGTGATTTTAATCATGTGGGTGCCACAGTTTTTATAAATCTGGTAACAGAGGTTATTATTATTATTCTATAAAGAACAAGGTGGATTAAGGTTCTATACCTACCATTTTTAAAATACTACAGGAAACCCAAAAGGCACAATTCTAAAACAAAGATCTTCATTGTTTAATGTTTTTAATGCTTCAATATTCCTACAAATACTGATTTCAGCCCTGGTTAATCCTCATATAGCTACTTTAAAACAGCTTTACCTTTTAATACATATTTGCATTCTCCCAATCTATAATATTATTTTTTAAGGGTTGATTGGTTTAACATTTTAATGTTATTTTAAAAACTTGGTTAGTTTCAGAAAGTAGAAGTGAGAATGTCTGTGGTATGTGAGATTATTGTATAAGGCTTTTTCTTATTAAGATGATTAACCAGATGGTCCAGTATGGTTCCTACGAAAGAACAGTGCAGAGCCAGCTAGTTAAGCCTGAATGTAAAGGTCAGTAACAGCATTTTCAAGAGCTCAGCTGAAATACTGCAAAGAACAGTGTGTGTGAATATTTAGATTTCATTTGCATTCTGGAGGAGGTAGGTTTAAAAAGCAAAAATGAGTAAGATAATTAGGGTACCAACAACACGGGAATTTTTACGATCCTTATATCTAAATTAATGGACCTAAAACTTGTTCAAAGAGTCCCAATTCTTTTTATGAGTTTAATTAATTACAACACTTCCTTTATGTTATCTTTGAGACTTCTGTTATTTTTAATTCATACAGCTCTACTTCCTCGTCTTGTCTGTTGTCTCATCTTGAGCCACAATGTACTGTTTTCTCACAGATTTTCTTATTTCTAGCATGAGAGCCTATTTGGTGTGGCTCATCTTGCTGGGGGCCCCACAGGAGGGCTAGGTTGTGGCATCTTCCCAGAACACTTCGTATTTGCATCTCCTAGGTGCCTCAAGGGTAAAAATGACTAGAGGACTGACTTTTACATTAATAGTTTGGGAGATCTCTAATCAGGCAGGTGATTTAAATTCTGTTTTCCAAAGTTCATTATGACATCTAGACGTGACATTTCAACTTTTTAAAATGAAAAACCTAGTGCCCAAGAGGTTTCAGTCCTGCTTCCTTATCTCTGTGCCAATGGATGAATTTTTTTTCTTGTTCATCCTTAAATGAAGGTGCAAAACAGTCTCTTCCAAATCCTCACTTTATTTTGGCTTAATGCTTGGCCTCCAGTTCCATAAGGGGATTAAGTTATGTCCCTTAACAGCTCTGATAAGAACCCCTAAAAGGCTTATCTACCTAACTCTCTGATTTTCTGTCCTCTTTACATTTCTTGCATCTGGAATTTGTCTTTTGTTTCTCATGAATTTTTGTGTTCTAGTTTATTTTTTGCCCAGCATCTCTAGATAAGTTGTAACAAAAGATTTTTCAAGTTATCTTAGCCTGCTACTTAGCTAAAACCAGAAATTAATGATCAGTTTCTTACAGTTCTTTTATAATTACAAATAAGAACGTTTTGAATCTCACTCGAAGATCTCTGCCAACCTGAACAGTCTAGCTATAATTAGTACTTACCATTTTCATGTACACCTATGAGCATATTGTGTGGGTGTATGTGTGTTTAAATCCCACTCCTGGGCAGCCCAGGTGGCTCAGCGGTTTAGCGCCGCCTTCAGCCCAGGGTGTGATCCTGGAGACCTGGGATCGAGTCCCACGTCGAGCTCCCTCTGTGGAGCCTGCTTCTCCCTCTGCCTGTGTCTGTTCCTCTCTCTCTCTCTCTTTCATGAATAAATAAATAAATAAAATATTTAAAAATTTTTTTAAATAAATAAATCCGGGGATCCCTGGGTGGTGCAACGGTTTGGCGCCTGCCTTTGGCCCAGGGCGCGATCCTGGAGACCCGGGATCGGATCCCACGTCGGGCTCCCGGTGCATGGAGCCTGCTTCTCCCTCTGCCTGTGTCTCTGCCTCTCTCTCTCTCACTGTGTGCCTATCATAAATAAATAAAAATTTAAAAATAAATAAATAAATAAATAAATAAATCCCACTCCTAAATTTTTTTTCCTAGATAAGTATTTTATTATAACTCAGAAGATTTCCTTGAAATTTTCAACAAGGTAAAAAAAAAAGTAGTATTAAATCAGTCACTCTACAATCTGGATAGAAAGGAGGCTCCTATATTGAATTTTAACTATAGTTCCTCTAGCTAGCCACTAAAACTCCAAAATAAACACAAATGTTATTAAACGATGAATGTTATGTTATCTACAATGAGAATTACAAACTAAAAAAAATTCTCAGATACAACAGTAAAGATTTTATTTTGGAAAAAAACCAACAAAACCCAAAAGTCTATTCTGATGAAAGCTACTATGAAATTATGCCAGTGTATTTCTAAAATATTTTGAAACTAGCCAGTTAATAGGAATTTTTGAGAATAAAGTTCTAGATCCAAATTTTAAAAAAGAAAAGAAAGGGGGGGAGGTTCTAGCCCAAAATGGCAAGGACTGTGTGCTCCACCAGCCCTGATGATGGGCAGGCAGGAGAGCCATCTTTTTTCTTTCATTTCTACTCAAGCTACTGCCCAAATCATTACCTCAACTTCAACAAGACTGCATTTCCTGTCAGCCACGAGGTCTTAGCATAAATAGACCTATTCATTATGCCCTAAACACGTCTTAAGATTGACATACTTTTTTCTGTGAACTTCATAGCTGTGCTCAACAAGTTTTTATCATGCTGTTCCAAATATTTCACACATCAAAAGAGAACAAATGTAATGCATTCAATGAGAAGGATGCGGGTGTGTGGAGCCGAGGGGACTCAGAAAAAGATGGATGTACTCCAACAGACAAATGAAACAGAACGCGTCCCATGCTTTGTTACGGGGAAAACAGGAGACGACCAGGAAAGGATACGTGTGCCTGCACTGTGCTGGGCTGTGCTACGATTAGGAAATATACTGTACAAGAAAGAGCTAGATGGAGATGAAAACAGAGAACCATGTTAGTGGAAAACATTTGAGTTGAAGATGAATCATGTGTTGGGGGTAAGGGGTGAGATTCTGGCACTGGAGGTACAGATTTGCAATATTACCTATTCAAGTGGTAGGAGTTGGGTTTCTAATGTGGGCCAGTCACATGACAGGAGTGGGGAAAGGAGAATCACACTATCAGTATACTTTGAGGATAGTGTCTACGTGGATTTATTTACTCTAGGCAACTTAGGTATGACCTAAGTCCATTGGCTGAGGTCACAATGTACTTTCTCACAAGTAGGGAGAAAACACCTTCATTAAAGCTTTCTGAAGTGGCAGTAAACACAATCACTAATGCTTTAAAGTGGCACACCACCCTAGATATTTACTAGGGCACAATTCTCATTGGTAAGCTTTTTTTAAAAGTTGGAAGGCTACATTATACCTCACAGTAAACACTTGCTAAGTGCAAGAAAAAGTGTGAATCATGGGCAGGAAAAAAAATGCAGACCATGGAACATTAAGCATCAAAGTCCTGGTGGTGTAGATTGTTGCTCATGAAAACAACAAGAGAAAAGTTAAGAGTATTGGTGTACAGATTCCATTCCAGATTTCACTGGTGGTGGAAAACAAAAGATAAAAGTAATATGATACTGAACTAAGGATCATTGGGTATGTTCATTTGAATTTTCATAGAATTCTTTTTCAAAAATATGCTATTTAAAATTAAAACAATCTACAGCAGAAAAAAGTGCCATCTCATTAAACAGGCCTTAAAAATCACAAGGTAGGGGCCCCTGGGTGACTCAGCAGTTGAGCACCTGCCTTTGGCTCAGGGCATGATCCCAGAGTCTGGGATTGAGTCCCTCCATTGAGCTCCTTGAGAGGAGCCTGCATCTCCCTCGCCCTATGTCTTTGCCTCTCTGTGTCTCTCATGAATAAATAAGTAAAATCTTTAAAAAAAAAAAAAAATTGCAAAGTACAGGTTCTATAGGTCCAAGTTACATGCAAAATTTTACTCCTCATATTACTTGCTGAGTTTTAAGATTAATAACCAGTTTTGTGATAATCTTAAGAATGCATACAATCCATCAGGCATAGCTACGTTAAATTACTAAGCCAAGTGAAATCTCCTGAGCTTTGGTCAAAGCTATCTTGTGGGTGACAAATCTCTCAGAGAAACATTTAATGGATTCATTTTTTCACTCGCTCAGCCCTTTCTTCTAAATGCCAACTGAATACCGGATATTATTTTCTGACCATGGCCCACCAAAGTGACACTTAATCAATAAAATAATTATTGAAAGCAGCCTTGAGACTCAACAAGTCTAACCACATAAAATGTTTATATCTGGGCAAATAGTTTGCTCAGTGAGTACTGTGCACACAGGTTGTGTAAAGTTTGTCACACTTCTCCTTTTTAAAGCTTCCTGTGTACAATAACCAGTTGAGGAACAGGAAAAATAAGAGTACTTAATATTTTGTATCAGATTACAAATGTGGCAGACAGTACTGCTTGTCTCTCTCCAGCTAGTCCCAACCTTCATCCTTGCTAATAGAACTGTGACTGTTGGAGCAGGAAGCACTTGTGTTCTGCAGTACCTTCCAGAATCCCAGGGATGCATGTGTTGCTTAATTTACTGCCATACTGCCGTACCCGAGGTGTGGGCCTATACGAGCATCATCAGGATAACCCAGGAACTTCTTAGAAATTATATTCTTGGGCCCCACTCCCAGCCTACTGAACCAGAAGCTCAGGGAGAGGACCAGCAATCTGTGTTTCATCAAACCCATCAGATGGTCTTGATGTGTGCTAATGTCTGACAGCTCCGGTCTAAACCAGTCACAGCATTTCTGTCCCCTTTGCCAACTGCTGGATTAGGCTGGGTCACTGTGTGACCAATGAGCCTGACAGGAAATTTCTTGGGAAGCCTCCAAAATGCCTTACTTGCTCACATACAGAGAGGAGTGAGAGGAAACACACTACCCCTTCTATTTTTGGTTCAGATACTGTCATGTCTTCCTGTGATGCCCAGAACTGTAGCACCAATCTTGTAACCAGTAGGTGATAATCCCAAATACCATGCCAGTATGCCAAGCATGAGAGTGGGGGGAAAGACTGGAAGAACCTGGCTCCCCAGAGACCTTGATGTACAGCTCCATTAACTCTAGAAAGACCCATGCTCCAGAGTCCTTGTTAAATAGTATATTTTTAAAAACTCTGCATGTGTAAACTACTTTTAGTTGGCCTTCTGTTAGCTTGCAATCCTGACTGGAATATCTTTCTTTTTTTGAGACAAGCCCCAAAATAGTATAAACAACATAATGTCACTTTCATAATATTATATAATCTTATACATATCAAGATAATTATATAATACTCCATAATATCTTATTAGAGCCTACATTTATATTTATAGGTTTATTTATATTTTTATTATACAATAAATTCTTATAAAATTAAATTTATTATAATATTCTGTTGTATTTTAATTTGAAGCATTTTTAAAGGAAGAATTTATGACTTTACTAAGTGGAAATACAGAAACCATTTAAAATGGTGTTACTGAAATTATATTCTGGTTTTGGTTCTACTAATACTAACTAGCTTGTGGGAACAAATGACTAAATAGATTAGGCCTCAATTTTCTAGCTGACAGAAGAAAAGAGATTAAGTCACCGACACAATCCTGTCTAATTTAAAGAATTACACTCTGAATTTGTTCTTTAGGGAGTTCTGAACAGCCTATGTGACAAAAGTTCATCTTCTGCTATAGATTCTAGCAATACAGATTTTTATGGTGACAAGACTTATTGCTATGCAGCCTCCTACTGACAAATACTCCAGAAGAGGGTAACTAATTAGAACCACCCAGCTGAAAGGCTGCAAGCTTGGTGCTTGGAGTTTGTTCCTGCCAACTCCCAATTATTTAGACTAGGAGAAGGATGGTATTCTGTGGGTAAACACTCTTAATCCAAGGCCTCAAATTCACTTGCCAACCTACCTTCCCTTCCATTAAAAGGTCAAAGAGCACAGAAAGCCAAACAACTGACTGGTATTTTTACTTTCTACTGGAGTCTCGTTAGATTCACTCATGACAAAGAGGGGGAGGCAGGCTAAGGAGCAGCTGTGATTCACCAAGCCACAAAGGTGATTTAAAAAACCATCAGCCATAGAGAATTAAAAGCAACTTACCATTATCTTTGGAAAGGAAAAGATGTCCTCCTACCCTCAATGCAACTATTATGAAACATACATGAGAACCCCTATCTGATGAAGGAACAGGTACAGAGCATTTTTAATGTAATGTATTTTAAGGACTCTTTACTCAAAAGCGCGAGATGTCTAAAAGCTTTATAATGGACAAAGATGATAGCTACGACTTCCTCAAGCCAGAGGGCCTCTCTGAGAATGGAAATGCCAGGGCTACTGGTAAGGGCCACTAAACACCGTAACATCTGTGCCAACGTGACCATAAAGGGTGGACAATGAAATAACGAAACCATATAAAGCTTTTCTCAGTAAATGAACTAGAAAGAGCAGTACAGGTAAACTCCTTCTATAATAAACTTACGATACAACCAGCCTCTCCTTTCTGATCACTCAACTTTATTCCCTTCATCACCATCATAATGAAATTAGCACCCCAGCCGCACTCAAAGGCAAAAAGACAAAGCACACAGCTGACATGCAGTGAGTTTATGATTTGGTGCCAGGTTCCTCCTCAAGAAAAAATTTGAGGCTGAAATGGGGTGAATGGGCAGGGCAGACTATACGGACCAGTGGGAAAGAAGTGGCATGTGTACACAGCGTTTGTACCCCAATCACCTGCTTGGTTGCTGGGTTTTGTGATATGCTTTATTCTGTTAGAGGTCAGTTTAAGTATTAGTTTAAATTCAGTACTGGTTTGTTTACAATGGGTAGGATGAGAAATCTGGAAGAATATCTGTTCAATGACAGAACAAGAGAGTACAAAGAGCTCAGCAGCAGGTCAACAGTGCAGGTATGTTTCCTGCCTACGACAAAGACAGCACAGAGTCAAGTTCTTTAGCCAAAGAGAAACTGGCGAAGAAAGGAAAATAGCAATTCCCCTTCTAGAAATTTATTCTAGAAAAAAATTAGGAACATGTACAAAAATTTAGCTTAGGGATATTCACTGCGGGACTATACGAAAACAGAAGGCTGATCAAACAAATCATGTTGGAGCTATCCAGTGGAACACCATTAAGGTAATTTTAAAAAATGATGCATGCAAGTATTTAATGACACATAAAGATGTTGGCTATATACTGCAGGCTACTAAGCAATATGAACTAAATGATGCCATTTTTCTCTTAAAAGATCAGAATATGGTTAGAAAAAAAAGAATATGGTTATAGACAGGTATATCTATATTATACGTACACACAGAAAGAATTCTGGCATAAAACCAACTTTGGCAAGATCATGGGTGCTTCTACATTTCCTGTTCTTGTTTAGCTCGAATCCTTAATTTTATTTTTCTATGATAAGCCTATGTTGATTTTATGAGAAAAAAATTACCAAAATATTTAATGGGCAGATACAAAGAAAGCCCTTGATATCTATAAATATTCACCGTAGAGCAATGACTATCAAAGGAAAAGAAAGGTTGGCTTTAATAGATTTTGTTATATGGAACTGTTTTTTTTTTTTAAAGATTTATTTATTTGAGAGAGAGAGACAGAGAGCACCAGCAGGGGGAGGGGCAGCGGGAGAGGGAGAAGCAGACTCATCACTGAGCAAAGAGCCTGACAGGGAACCCGATCCCAGGACCCTGAGATCATGACTTGAGCCAAAGGCAGATGCTTCACCGACTGAGCCACCCAGGTACCCAGAAACTGCTGTTTTTAACAGTACTGGAAGTAATGGGATTTCGTCTTCAGCAAAACTCTCCTAAGTACAAAAGCTACTGATGGGAGATCAAGAGGCATATACTTACGGCTGAGTGAAGTCACGAGTGATGAAGTCAGAACTCTTGAACAACAGAAAGATGTCGCTGAGGGTTTTACATTTCAAAGAACTGTTCATTGCTATCCAGTATGCATCCTAAATAATAATAATAAAGCATATGCTACTTAGTATATACTCCAAGTCAGTTGCTATGAATGAGGCTCAGCCCTACACACAAAGTTGATAATGCACATCACATTTAAAGGAAAAGTTCAGGGAGGACCTTTTAGCTATACTGTCCAATGTCAAACTACACTTCTGAATGACCAAGAGCAGGGCCACTGCGTGTTGTATGCTGGGTTCCAAACATTGAGCTGTTAAGGTCCTCACCTTCCTGCTTAGGCCAAGCACTTTTCTGTGTTTGTTTTACTGATGATGAAAAAGGGGTGAAGGAGTATCAGAAGTGCTGACACTTCAGCTAAAAGATCAAGGTGTAAAGAGCGAGCCTGACCAGCTAAGAAAAAAGGAGATCATTTCTCTCTTCTTGCTTCTGGGCAGTGACAGTGGGAACACCTCAAGTGTAAGGGCTGGAGCAGTTTAGACCCATGCCTATCAAATCTGAGAGAGGAGAGGAGATACTCTGCACCTTCACAGTTTTAAATGGTGGATATCTCATACATACGAATCAAGAAAAGGTAAGCACAGCAGGCATGTTAGGCACAAAGCTTAGCAAAACATGCCTAAAAATGATAGAATAAGTCATTTACTAAACATACTTCTCCCATATATCAGACACAGGGCAATAATCTAATTTTTTGGCAATAATCTAATTTTGAGAAAACTAATGATTGCAAAAAACTAATTATCTACACGTGAAAGAAAGCAGTGGCACAGGTAGGCACACAAAAAATAAAATATGAATGAACAAGTGAATAAGTTCAAATCACAAATAATTGACCCATCTTAAGTGGAAAGCCTCAGCCCTGTTCAGCAATAACGAATGATTCAAATTACTGCTCATACACAAACTAAAAATGAGTTTCAATAACTTTTTAATAATAGCTTTTTTATAATTTCTCCCAACGAAAAAGACAATGAACTTCTGGCTGAGAATGGCACGATGACCAGAGATTTACCTTCACTGAAACAAAAGTATATACAGAGAAAACCATGAATTCCGGGGAAAACAGAAGGTTGAACAGGAACACGAAGTCACCCTGTACAGTATCTATCAGATGTGCACACAGTGTCCGCATTACCATAATATCAGAAACACTGCATCCTGACCTAATCAAGACACAACAGTACTCCAATGAGGAGAGTAGAACATAAAGCAGCGGGAATGGGAGAGGAGAGTGAGCAACGTTGTCATTCCTGAGTGGGCAGCCATGATGAATATCTATAGCTAATGAATAAAGTAGTAAAGTAAAATAATAAAAGAATGCACTGAAATAGGGAATGCAGTTGTCTCTGAGGAGTGAGAAATGGTGAAGCAAAGCAAATGTCTGGACCTGCTGGTATGGGGAGCAAGCGTCCAGATCTTTTAAAAATTTAAATTATGTACACGTGTAACTAATTGTAATCAGTAAAAATAAAGGGTAGGTTAGGTACAATTTGTCATTCATTTTAGAATAAGAAAAGAAAGGCACATGGGCTAATTTTTGAAAATGCAAATAAATCTTTGATTCCTTAAATGAGCTTTGCTGCCATAGTTGTTTTCTATCGGATTAGAAAAAAAAGTGAATTTTTCTATAGACCTTGACGTAAAAACAAAAAAAAACTTTTAATAATAAAACACAATTTAAGAAAACGTCAGTTGATTTCCCAAATGGCTCTATTTCTAGGTCCTATGACATTTAAATTTTCATTATTTTTCAACAGAGAAAAATTTCTCTGTTACACTGAACAGGTAAAGTTTAGAAAGGGCAGAGAATGGCCTTCCTCAGATTCTAGCATGATCAGCAATACAAGAGGTTGCAACTGTCTTCTGACAAAATATATAGTATTTTATAGACCCGGGAAAGTGCAAAATCAGGAATGTAGGAGGGGGGAAATAAAAATAAGTTCCACAGTATTTTCCCTAGAATTAGGAATAAAATTAGACCCTCTGTGAGGATATAAAAAGAAATGAGTAGCAAAACAAAGAATATTCAAACAGTGAGAGATTTACTGATGTGTTCCTACCCTTGGGGCGCTCCAGTTAAGCTTAGGAAATACACTGCCCCCCAGGGAATTGATAGCTTCTTGGACTTTCGTGGTGAACTCAGGAAATTCTGGTGCCTACAGAGAGAAAAAAGAAATCATTTGGGCAGGTTGATAACATCACAATATATACAGAAAACAAGATCAAAATCTCAAGGTTAAACAATTAAACATGTTAAAAATAAGTTAGATACAAATTACTATCAGAATTTCTGAACTGAGCTAAATAAAATCAATGATCAAATATTTACCAGAAAGGAAAAGAAAAAAAAAAGTGCCCAAATGATACTTTACAAAACAATCAAAACCCACAAAGCGGGATCCCTGGGTGGCGCAGCGGTTTGGCGCCTGCCTTTGGCCCAGGGCGCGATCCCAGAGACCCAGGATCAAATCCCACGTCGGGCTCCCGGTGCATGGAGCCTGCTTCTCCCTCTGCCTGTGTCTCTGCCCCGCCCCCCCCCCCTCTCTGTGTGACTATCATAAATAAATAAAAAAATTAAAAAAAAAAAAAAAACCCACAAAGCTGGGGGCAGCCCGGGTGACTCAGCAGTTTAGCGACGCCTTCGGCCCAGGGCATGATCCTGGAGACCCAGGATCAAGTCCCACGTCCGGCTCCCTGCATGAAGACTGCTTCTCCCTCTGCCTGTGTCTCTACCTCTCTCTCTCTCTCTCTGTCTCTCATGAATAAATAAATAAAATCTTAAAGAAAAAAAAAAAAAAAGCTAAAAAGACAGATATCACGAGGCATCTGGAGATGTGAGAAAGGACTGGATGATTCTCTTAACATGTACAGTTATTAAGTGAAGAGACAGATGGAATGTCACCTGTACACATACTCCAATGCGCCGAAAGAACACCTCATATTTAAAGGGCCAGAAGGCTTTCCATCTAGAGGAAAAGACTTTTGGACATAACCCCAAAAGCCTTCATGAGAATGAGAAATAAATGATGTGCTTAACTGTATTTAAACACTGCTATTTCCAGACAAGTTTTAATATAAACAGAACTCAAAAATAGGACCATGGTGAAGTTCAAATGTTCTTTCCTTTTTGGTTGATTTTTAATGCAGTTTACATAAGCAAGTAACCAAAACGTCCTAAGTGTCATTTCAACCAGGAAATAAAGAGAAATAGTGTGAACAAACACTCTTCCGTGAGCCTTATGTCACTAGCTAAGAAGCACATGAAATTAACAGAGAAAAGAGGACTGAGAGACCAGAAGTGGAGCGGCAGGGCACAGAATAGAAAAATACTACCAGGGCGCTACAGTCACGTTATCCCTTTATATTTGCCGCCCCCTACTGGGCAACTGTAAATTCTGAAAAGGTCTAGTAATGACAAGTTCTTCCGTGGGGTCAAAAAAGTTAAGACTAGGTCTAGAATAAGCTAAACTACACCTTGCAAAAATAAATCAAATGGCTTCTGTTGATCCCCTACAGTCTAATTCAGTCATGACAAAGAGAAAACTGTGCTCAGAGTCTGGGAACCAGAGGTGCCTAGGTGTCTGCCTTCAGCTCAGGCCATGACCCTTTGTTTCTGGGATCGAGTCCTGCATTGGGCTCCCTGTTTGTGGGGAGCCTCCCTCTGCCTCTCCTCCCGCTTGGTGTTCTCTCTCAAATAAATAAATAAAATCTTTAAAAAACAGTCTGAGAAAGAGACCAAAAAAATGTCAGTTTAAAAAAAAAAAAAAAGGTGACCTATCCCCAAACTAGAAGCCAGCTTTTAGCAGTAGCCTAGTGAGTAAAGAAGGAAGAGATCAGGGCAGGCTGGATCCCCTTCCTTTCTGTGATCTCTAGACAGGTTGGCAGCATCCTTAGTATCTGCCATCACGTCCATCTTCCAAAGGACATCTTCAGCTTCGACACAGGAAATCAAACAGCAGCCAGAGAGGCTTTCAAAATGATTAACAGCCTGAGTCCTTTATTTACTATTTGCCCCTCCCCATGAGAAGGAGTTATGATCTATGTTAAGCCAATAAATTCCTTATGATCTGCTAAAGTTGCTGATGTGGCCTGCCTAGGGTTCTATCCATTAAAACACTTATCTAAAATCAATATTAGCAATATTTTCAATGAACGGTGTAGTTACAATTTAGTACAGAGTGTAGTTATGAATAGACTGTTTGTTCACACTATTTCTCTTTATTTCCTGGTTGAAATGACACTTAGGACGTTTTGGTTACTTGCTTATGTAAACTGCATTAAAAATCAACCAAAAAGGAAAGAACATTTGAACTTCACCATGGTCCTATTTTTGAGTTCTGTTTATATTAAAACTTGTCTGGAAATAGCAGTGTTTAAATACATTGTAGTTACAATGGTGTACTTACATATTTTACAATATGAAGGGATTCGATCTTCAAAGAAAAAACTATTTTATTTTCCTAACCCATAAAACTTCACCTTGATTTTTTTATGTATTATATTTCGAGAGGTAACAATCCTCAAGTTATTCAATGTTAGGAAATCATGCTATAAGAATCCTCAAACAAACTTAAATTATAAAAAGTTTACATATTGTGGAGAAAAATGTGTGATTCAGTAGGAGACTATGTATTATCTACCTACAGCACACCCTCTGGATTATCTGATTCTAGCTAGGTCTACCAACTGCTTTAGAACTTGGCAAATTCTAAGTAAGTGATAATAATGAAAAGTATTTATATGGACATAAAAATTCTATCCTGCCTAATAGGGAGCCAGCTATCTTCTCCCCTACCCTTGAGGGAGGCAAAACCAATTCTGCCTCATTTACATATTCATTTCATTATTTCTAATCTATAAATCTATAATCTAATCTAATCTATAAATGTGTCTGTCCTTTGGATTCTCTTTGGAACCGGTTAAAACATCTGCCTAGATCCCTCATGAGTTAATAAAACCTTCAAGATGTGTTAAAGAGTTTTATATCAATATGGGAGTCATAATTCTACCTTTTTATTTTGAAAATTACCTTTCTTCAGATTTAATAGGATTCTTTTAAGCTCATAGTTTAACAAGTTGATTTTAAACATGCAACACCTCAGTTTTCCAGGAAAAGGTTCCTGTTGTGATTGATAAAATCCATATATATATATATATATTTTTTTTTTTAATCGTATCTGGGGACTTTCTGTGATCCAAGCTCTCCTGTCTTTCCAACTACACCTACCATACCATTCAGAAATGTATTTCTTTTCTTTTTTAAATCATGAAATGTTTAAAATATACAAAAATATATATATATCCGTGCTCCTGGATCCATACATTCAACAATTTGGTACACTTAACCCAGACCTTTAAATTTCTTAAGGGATCAAGGCTATAATACAAACGGAGATTCTGACCTCTCCTCTCCCCTCCCTAATCCTAACTTTTCCCCTGCCCCTAGGCAACCAGCATTACAGATTTGGGTGTATTCTTCTAGTCATGATTTATACTCAATGAAATGCATGCCTGTCCATAAATTAGAGCATTTAAAAAATTTAACATAACTCCTACCATTGATATGCATACCTTTAGCGAGCTGCTCTCATTTCTGAGATTCACCTACCTCAATTGAGTTTTCCCATTTTTAATTCAGTGTTTTTGTATCTCAGATTAATAGACTATTACCATTCACCAATACCTTCTATTTCCCTCCTTGGGTCTTGGCCCACATTCCTCTACGAGTGTTCTGCATTAATGTTCCCCTGCTCAACAACATCTAGTTCCACTCAGCAAAACCCAAGCCACTTTAGTTACTTTAGTAACTTTTTATTTTGAAATAATTTCAGATTTTCAGAAGCATTAAAAGAAGAGTAACAAGAATTTCCATATGCTCCAGCCAGGCATTTACCATGTTTATTTTATCCTCCCCGACCCCAAACCTCTCTCTCTTACAGATCTTTGCAGATGTGTGCATTTGTTTATACATATGCACATATAAAACAAACCGTTTTTCTTCCATTCTTAAAATAAGTAGAAGTAACCCCAAATACTTCAGTATGTTTCCTAAAAAAGCAGCAACATTCTTTAATAGAACTTAGCAAATTATCAAAATCAGGGAGCTAATGTTGATAGAATACCATTTTCTCATCTACAAAACTCACTCAAAATTGCCCATTTTCCCCATTATGTCTTTTATGGTAAAAGAAAAACACTTCTTTCTGAGGATCCAGTCTAGAATCACACCATTTTGCATTTAGCTGTCTTGTCTGCTTAATCTTTAATCTGTAGCAGTCCTTCTTTCTGTTATCCTTCATCTTTCATGACCTTGGCATTTGTGAAAAGTACTGGCAGTTATTCTATAGAGTTTCCAAAAAGTTGTATTTGCTGGATGTTTACTCCTGATTAGACTTAGGTTATGCATGTTTGGCAGGTGATGTGTCCTTCTGAGTGAACTATATCAGAAGGTACACAATTTACGTCTGTCCCATCACTGACAAGGTTACCTCTGATCATTCAGCTACCAGGTCTTTCCATTGTAAAGTTACTAATTCCTCTTCATAATTAGTAAGTAATTTTGGTGGAAAAACTTTGAGAATATCCCAGAATCCTCATTCTCATCAAATATCTACACTCTAGTTTTAACATCTATTCCATCAGTGATTACTGTGACGGTTGCAAAATAGTGATTTCCAATTCTGTAATTCCTTCTATGTTTGTGAGCTGGTGCCTTTTCTACTATAAAGGGCTTCTGTTCCCATTTTTTTTTTTAATATAACCATTTATTTGTCAGTATCACAGACCACAGATCTTAGCAAATGGTTATACTCCACTAATATCTCTGTTTTGACACTCAGCTATTTGGTCAGTGGTTCGGAACCCATTCAAGCTGGCCTCTGTACCCTTTCTCTCATGTTTGCCTCATTCTTACTTTCTGACACAAGCTGTCACAGGTTCCTCTTCACTTTCTTACCCCAGTCTTGACTTTCTCCAAGGAGCTTCAATTCCTTTTAGTGGAGAAGATATCTAGAAACCAAGATCAGGGCACTAGATATGCTCATGGCTACCATGATGTCACTGTATCACTGCTTCCAGTCCTTAGTGAATAGAGTTTGGTAGATACACATACATAAATTATTAATTTCCCTATCTAGCCATCTATTAAAAAGCATCAGTTGGCATTGATAATCCTCACCACTTTTAGGGTCCAAGTCAAATATCATGTCTTCCCTTTTGCCCATTTCTAGATGATCTCAGTTCTAACCGTTCTCTCTGTTGGGACAGCACTTTGTCATCTACTCCCAAACTGAGGCATCTTTCCCTGCTGGTTTATAAACTCCCTAATGGCTGGGATCAAACCAAATTCATCTTTGTTCAGAACCCACTATAATATCCTAAATATATGAGATAACTAACATGCATGTTTAACAGAACAGGATTTTCAGAAACAAGAGAGTAACTAACCTGCATGTTACCTAGAGTAAAATAGACCATGGAAACTTTCCCTTTCTGTGTATGTTGGCATGCTTTTTATACCTAAGGAAATAGGCTGGTTTAGGCCTTTCCACTTCTCTTGTACTGTGAATTACAGGTCTCTTCCATTAAAATAAACAGAAGTATCTTCTTATTTAGAATTAATATATAGAATATAAACTTCCCTAAAACTAGTGTCCCTTGTGCCTTTATATATATTTGCAGGAAATTTTATAAAAACCTTTCTCTTTTGTCTCAAGGTATGAGAAGTTTAATTTATCTATATTTTTAGAAATATGTTTTACTTCATTCTTTTAAAAATATTTTTATTAAAAATATATTTCAAATTGAATAGGACAATAGCATTCTTATCTCTTATCTGAGACTATAATATACTCAATCAACTTCTACATCTTTATAGAAGATACTGGTTAAAGCCATACAGTTTTCTACTCTTACTTGAAAATTAATTTTTACACCATGTAAATATATCTGAGTAAGTGAATATAGATTTCACCTCAATCTAGCTTCCACAGATCTGGGAGTCTCCAAGTTTAATATTAGGCATGACTGCTTCTTTCAGGGTTCAACAGAAACAAGTCGAAGCACCGACTATGCACTTAAAATATTTCTTTGAAATCAAAGAGAAAAGAATGGCAGGCCATGTTTGCCTATAAACAATGATTCAAGTTATTTTTCTAAGTAATAAATCAAAGCCAATAATTTCCTCTGTTTTTGTCATACAATGTTTTCTCAATGTTCATACTACATATGAAGTAGTCAGTAAAAGGGAATTTAGAGAGGTATTATTGAAACACTGAAGCACCCTGTGTCACAGTGCAAAGCTGTCCCTACACTTGTGTGGCTTTGCTCTTACCGTAAGCGTAGCCGTGTTCTCGTCGTCTGACCACTGCACAAAGAGGACAGAAACAGAGTATTAAATGTGGATAGTGCACTGGGCTTCCAAAAAGCAATGCTCCGTCTAAAAATGACACATAAGTATGAGATATCACTTTCTGAACACAAACTACATGTCAAAGTGAGATTTTTGTGTAATTTCTCACTTTACCAAATGTATGCAGAGATGTAAATATCAGAATCATTTCAGAGATCACTTAAATTACAACAGTTTAATAAAGGTTCTTTTTTGTTTTGTTTTGTTTTTTAACCAACCTGTATTTCTTCTGCTTCATTATCACTGTTTGGTTGAGAATGTGTTGGTGGATCTTCCCTAGAAGAACATAAAACAAAAATTAAGCAAGGAAAACACTTTAATCCATGTATGTAGTCATAATTTCAAGTGTACGGACTATAAATTAAAAAAAAAAAAAAGGCCTCCGAATTGGAGGATGTTAGGTAAAGTTCATTTCTTGAGACAGAAACTAATATAAAGCTGATATAAAATTAATTAGTACACTTCCAGTAAGAGATGGCAAAAGAAGCACTTTCTGCCCTTTTCTCAGAAAATCACTAGAACCAAGGAAAGGAAAAACTCAAACTCCAGCTCTGAAGGCATGAGCAGTCATCTACAGCTCTGAATCCCAATACATGAGAAATGCTGCCATAGACAAGGAAGATCAAGTGAGATGAAGAGGCCAAAAGGAATCACCCAAAGAGCTGTTCTACTGAAGAGCTGGAATACCCCAAAATGGCAAAATCAAGAATCTTTTGCGTATGTAGTGAAAACAGAGTGTGTGAGCTAGTGTTAAGAATGTCCCTGGATTTGGATGGGCACAACAGAAAGGTGTGGGGAGAGAGGGAAAGAAAGACTCAGACATGCTATCTTTGAAGAAGCCAGTGAGGAAAGCACGTGTAGAAAAGGACCAGCTAGCAGCCAATCTTCATTGCCTAGGGAGGAAGCAAAGGTGAAAACACAGAGTATTCCCTCTCATTAACACTAAAACCACAAATAACTGGGCTATGAAGAACTCACCACATCAATGAAAGCAATAATAATCAGAATAAGAACCAGCATAGGATCTGTACCAAGAAACTACAAGAAGGGAAAGGGAGGCTACTGATTGACCATGGGCATTTATCTATCCCTATGTTCCCTCTTGAAGCTCCATTAAAATGGTGGGAAAAATCCCCACCCCCCCAAAGGAGACAACCGCAGAAAAGAGACAGCAACAGAAGTTTGGAAAACAGAAAGCCAATAAGAAGGATAACCCAGGGCAGCCCGGGTGGCTCAGGGGTTTAATGCTGCGTTCAGCCCAGGGCCTGATCCTGGGGACCTGGGATCGAGTCCCACATCAGGCTCCCTGCATGGAGCCTACTTCTCCCTCTGCCTGTGTCTCTGCCTCTT
Source organism: Canis lupus dingo (assembly GCF_003254725.2). Classification (NCBI taxonomy): domain Eukaryota; kingdom Metazoa; phylum Chordata; class Mammalia; order Carnivora; family Canidae; genus Canis; species Canis lupus. The sequence continues at coordinate 22,777,393 of NC_064244.1, forward strand.
TCTCTCTCTCCTCTCTGCTGTGTTGCTCATAAATAAATAAAATCTTTAAAAAAAAAAAAAAAAAAAAAAAGAAGGATAACCCAGTGAGCAACAGGTAGAACCTAGAACTCCACTAGATGATGAGACCAAAGCTCTGGGCTACCAAAGGTGACTTGTGTGAAGTCCACAGAAGAGGCAGTAAGACACAAGCAGCCTTCCTCACCCTGCACACCCTAACAACTAATCCTTCCATGAACCAAAGGACTCAGGTCTGTAACGTCCCAGAGGAATATTAGGGTGAAATGGTAGAGTATGATGAAAAGCCATGTGAAAATCACACTAACAGTGAAGCCTCTGGTCCCTTTCTCCCATCCTGCTCCCAGAACACACACAGACTACAAGATTCTTCTCTGTAGAAACTGAAACCCCCTGAGGACAAACCTACAGATAACTGTCCTCCGGAAAACTTTCATCAATACCTGCTGATTGTGGGCACTCTTAGTAAGTGAGTCCCAACTGGGTACAGAGTGAGTGTGAGTACAAGTGTGTGTGTCCTCACTCTTAAATATGAAGAAAGGCCTAGAATCATTAGAAAACTAAACAAAGGCTCTAGGATGAAAAAAAAAATGTTTTTTAAAAGAAGAAAAGTATATATAGGAAAGAGACAATAAAGGGACCAGATTAAAAATATTTTTTAAAATCATTAATATAGGGCAGCCCCGGTGGCGCAGCGGTTTAGTGCCGCCTGCAGCCCAGGGTGTGATCCTGGAGACCCGGGATCGAGTCCCACATCAGGCTCCTTGCATGGAGCCTGCTTCTCCCTCTGCCTGTGTCTCTGCCCCCCGCCCCCGCTGTGTTTCTCATGAATAAATAAATAATTCTTTAAAAAATAAATAAATAAAATCATTAATATAAAGATAAAAGATAAAGAGGATAAAAGAGAAAAAGATAAAAGAAGATACTGCATCCATGAGTGAAGAACAGGAAGCTATAAGAAAGGAACAGAGAAGGGGCACCTGGGTAGCCTAGTCAGTTAAGCATCCAACTTCTGATACCAGCTTAGGTCTTGATCTCAGGGTTGTGAGTTCAAGCCCCACCTTGAGCTCCATGCTGGGCATGAAACCTATTCTGGAAAAAAAAAAAATTTTTTTTTTAATTAAGAAAGAAAGGAACAGAGGATAGAATTGAACTTGAAGAAATGAAAACATGATAGTTGCTAGTTAAAAATTCAATAGAATGGCAAAATGAAGGAAATTTCCCAGAAAGAACTAAGAAGACAAAGAGATAGACAACAGAGAGGGAATGATAAAATTCAGAGAATCCAGCAAGATCCAGCATCGAAATAATGGAAGTTCAAGAAAGAGAAACCAGAAAATAAGAGAAAATTATCAAAGATAGAGTATTTTTAAATGTTCCCAAACTGAAAAATATGTCTCTAGAATGGAAGGGCTCACCAAGTACACAGCACAGTGAATGGTTGGGATGAAAGGGTGCTTAGGCGATGTGCAAAGGTGGCCACAATAATTCTTCCCATCTCCTCTGTGAGGAACCTTTGCCACTCTTCCTATCAAAAAATGGCATTTATATCCCCATTCCTTTAATTTAAACTGGCTTCAAGACTCATCATGACCAACAAAATGTAGAAGTGACATCATGTAATTTTAGGTATCAGAAGCCTTTACAGCCTCCACTCTCAGGTTTGGAATGCTGCCAACACTATGTAAAGAAGCTAAGAGTCGTCTTCTGAGATGAGAGACTACAAAGAAAGAGAGGCCCAGCATCAACTGCCAGACATATGAGGCCACCTTAAAAGCATCCAGGTGTTCAACAGAACCACCAAATGACTATAGCAACATGACCTTAGCAAGACAAACAGAAGACTCATCCAGTGTCAAGAAGTATAGAGGCTCTGAGAGTTTACCCCACTTGCAAGCTAACAGGCTAGCTGGCCAGAGTGTCCAGACTCTGGCAGAAGACATATGACTCTTAGGTCAGAAACAAAGGACTCAGACTCACAACACAGCATGAAGTATGAGATGCATCTGTCCATCAGTCCCCTCTGGCCCATGGGAGGTCAAGGAGTAGCCAGGTTTGCATCACAACTGAGGAACCCTGAATTTAAGAAACCTCATCTTTACTAAACCTGCTCAGTCTCTGACCTAAAGGCAGAGAGGCTGTCTTTACCTGTACTAGACAGTAAATAAACCTGCTTTCTGCTAGGGAAGGAGCCATTATCTCTACCTTCCAAGGTTGTTTGCTATATAAACATCCTTGAAAAGATAATCAAGAACAAAAACAATCAGTACCTCTGCTTGCAAGATAAGTAGTAACTGAGAGAACCAAAAATTGTCTCTCAACACTCAGCTGAGCAATCACTGACAAAATGTTTATTGTTCTAAGTCTGTATGTTTGGTCAATACAGAGGAACTATCATAAAATATAAAGGAATATATATATATAAAGGAAAAGAATTCTAAAAAACAATCATAAAGAAAACCAGGTCACAATAAAGGAACACAAATCAAAATGATAAGGGATTTCATAGCATTCTAGAAGACAGTAGACCATACCTTCAAAATCACAAGGGTAATTTTCTGCCTAGAATCCATACTAAACCAATCCACCCTTATCCCCCTGCCAAAAATCTATAGATAAAAAATTTTTTCAGGTATAAAAACACTCAAAAGTTTTTCCTCCTCTGCATTGTAGAACATGAGATTCAATAAAACAAGTAAATCAAGAGACCCAAAAATATGGTATCCAAAGGACAGAAAATCCAACACAAAATAGTAAAGTTCCAGGTGACAACTGTATACCAACCTGAAGAGCTACTGGATTGGAATAGGAAGAAGAGGGATTGCTAAAGTGAAATCTTCAGGAAAGGAAAATGGAAAATGGAAAATTTGGAAGTGCCCATGAGTATTTAGAGAAATAGTTAACAGGCTTATGACCTGTCTATTGGAACGGTTACTAAGTATTAGGACAGACACATGAAAAATAAAGCAAATTTAAAGAACATGGTCATTAGTAAAGAAAGAGTAATCAGCCACAGTGGTAATCAGCCAATAATGTAGTAATATTGTGACCACTGGCTACTGATTTAACCAAAAACTGTAATGAAGATAGAGAAAGTGCAAGAAAACAAAATATTCAAATACCATAACACAAATTCAAGAAATAATATCTAAGGAGGAGATAATATTAAGAAATAATCAGGGGATCCCTGGGTGGCGCAGCGGTTTGGCGCCTGCCTTTGGCCCAGGGCACGATCCTGGAGACCCGGGATCGAATCCCACATCAGGCTCCCAGTGCATGGAGCCTGCTTCTCCCTCTGCCTGTGTCTCTGCCTCTCTCTCTCTCTCTCTGTGACTATCATAAATAAATAAAAAAAAAATAAAAAAAAAAAAAAGAAATAATCAGTGTAAGTATATTGTTATGAAATACAAAGCTACCGACAGTGGTTCCATTCAAATTTGTTGAGGGTGTACCATATATTAAGTGTTACAGGAGCAATCACTAGAAAGGCATATCCTCCCTTATAAACCAAGAAATTGACACACTGGCTCGTCATTCATTCAATCAATCGGTTGTAATACTGGTTAATGTATATCAATCAGTTCCCTAAATTTTCTTTTTTTTTTTTCTTTTTTCTTTTTTATTTATGATAGTCACACAGAGAGAGGGAGAGAGAGGCAAAGACACAGGCAGAGGGAGAAGCAGGCTCCATACAGGGAGCCTGACGTGGGATTCGATCCCGGGTCTCCAGGATCGCGCCCCGGGCCAAAGGCAGGCGCTAAACCGCTGCGCCACCCAGGGATCCCCTAAATTTTCTTTTTTAAAAGTAAGCTCTACGCCCAACATGGGGCTTGAACTCACAACCCTGAGATTAAGAGTCACATGCTCTACCGACTGAGCCAGCCAGGCACCCCAATTCCTAAATTTTTATCAACCCTTTGTAATCCTAAAGAATTGAGTTCCCAGATCCATGAAGCTAAGAACCAGACATTGTAGTACAGTGATAATACTAACACACTGTCACTTGTGAATCCCTGCCCAAGGAGCTAATTGTTCTTTCTCTTGCATCTCTCTTTAAATACCACATATTTTTAAGTACATTATTATCTTTAATAAGACTTACTTAATCTTACAACACAAAAGACAGTGAATGAACTTGAAAATGCACTTTACCACTCTAAAATATCACTTTTTAAATGATATACATTTTAAAAATCATATTTATAACCAGTATATCCATATAGTTCTTCAGAGGAATTTATTACAGTGCCCACTGTGACATTATGTCACAAAACCTGGTCACTGTAGAAGATGATGGAGAATATAAACTTCCAATTTATTAGACTTGCTTTCTAAGGTATGTCTCAAATTACTGAGGACTGAATTGGCTAAAGTATGATGCTAATATTTATAAAATATTCCATATTTCCAATATCACATCTAGCACAGAGCTGGAACATAAGAGCCATGGGGAACCTTAAAGAGCACTGGCTTTGGAGGCAGACATAGCTTGAGTGTGTCAGTTCTACTACTGTAAGCCGAGACCCTGCACCATTATCCTGTCTGTAAAACCAGCATAGTAACAGCTACTCTACAGAGTTGTGAAGATTCAAACCATGATCACACCTAAGAGTCGTTTTATGATTTTGTGTTTTATGATTGGCATCTATCATTATTCTGCCTTGAGGGAGACAGATCAGGAAAGAACAAACTTGGGATCAGAAAGGGGTAAGTAAAGATTAGTTCCTGGAAGCAGTGAGTCAGACCACCTGAGTCAGATCCAACTTGTGAGCCCAGATCCAGGATCACCTCTATCATAAAAACTTCCACAATCATCCCAGTGATTATTTATACTTCAAAAACATTCTTAGAAGAATACTGGATGCTTTTATTCCCCCCCTAAAAAACGGGCTTCTATTTACTTACATCTTTAATTTAGCTACTAAACAGGGATATCCCACCCATCTTATTTCTGTAGCATGCTCCGCACCCATCTTAGGAGGGTGGGACACACCCAATAATGTGCAATAAAATGAATCACTCTATACCAGAAATGCATGCCACTAGCCTCCTTTCCCCTACCCACTGTAGGCATTAATAATTGAATCAAGCATTCCTTCTCATTGAACCCCAGATATAGCCTCAGAACCCTTCTCAACACATCACTCCAGGAAACCATTACCAGTAGATCTGAGCTGGCAAACAAGATAAACCCAGTAATCATCCCTTGGTCTGTACTATTCATTTGACTTCATTTAGGCCACCATGGAAAAGAGTAATCATGGTCATTTATTCACTCATCCAACAAATACTTAGTGAGCCCAGACTCTGTACTGAGTTATAAATGTAAAGAACACACCTTCCAGAACTGAAAGCCTGGAGTGAAACAATGTCCTCAATGTAAAGGTAATGGGAGATTAGGCATGAAGAATCAAGAGCTATGGCAGACCCCTTTGGCCATTTCCCATTTCTCTGTCAATAAAACCTCCAATTTTTTCAGAAACAAAGTGCCTCCATACCTAATGGACTTTGCCCAACCACAACATAGACTCATCTACCACACATGGCTATTCTATCCCATTTGCCAGTGAGGGACCTGACTCTGATCCACAAGGGCCAGGGAACTCCTGAGAAAGTTTGTCCTGCTCTTCAAGAAGGAGGTGAGACAGGATCTCATATATCCTGGACTCTGGATATGATAGCGTGAGGGCATGATCCTTGAAACAACTATGGTGAACTTGGGACTCGGGAGGAAAACCAGGAAGTTCACAGAGAAGCTGATTTTGAGTCCTAGCATCACTGAACTACTATACTTTCCCATAGTTGCCATGCCTTAGGGCTTCTTATGAAATAAGCTATTTGCCTCCTCGGTTAAGTCAAGTTTAAAACTGGATATTGTTTTAGTCCGTATGGGTTACTATCACAAAATACCATACACTGGGTGGCTTATAAACAGGGATGTACTTCTCATAGTTCTGGAGGCTGGAAACCCAGGATCAGGGGGCCAGCTCTGTTCCAAGCTGCAGATGGCTACCTTCTTGCTGCATCCTCACACGGCAGAAGGGGTTAGGGAGTTAGGGAGTGGGGCACCTTTTATTAGGGCACAAATGCCATTCATGAAGCCTCCACCCTCGCCCAATCACCTCCCAAAAGTCCTACCTCCTCCGACTGATTATCTCTGGGCATCAGAACTTCAACATATGAATTTGGGGACCACACAAACACCTGGACCACAGAAGACATTCTGTTACTTGCAACCAAAATCACCCCAACTGACCCAGGGAACAAACACAGGGAGCACTGGATGGCAGGTTGGGAAGATTAAGAGCCTGAACAGACAAAAAGTCAGGTTCATTTCATGGGAGATGAAACTGAAGAAATTCCATTCAGAAGCTGGTATGCCTTTTAATTTATTTGTAACAACTAACTTGGAAACCTAGAGGAAAGCACATAATTAGGAAATTTTGCTTTCTGAGATAGGTACCCTAAAGGACTAGTGTTAAGAGCATAACTAGTACAATGGTTAGTGAAAGCTATTTGGCAATACTGGTCAAGAGCCTTAAAAAAAATTTTTTTTTAAGATTTTATTTATTTATTCATGAAAGCCACAGAGGGAGAGGCAGAGACATAGGCAGAGGGAGAAGCCTGAGGGGAGCACAATGTGGGACTCGATCCCAGGACTCCGGGATCATGACCTAAGCCAAAGGAAGGCAGGCACTCAATCACTGAGCCACCCAGGTGCCCTGAGTCTTAAAAATTTTTATAACCTTTGCCCTGTAACTAGAGTCTGGAATTCTTATTGCACAGAAACAATCCTAAATGCAAACAGGGTTCCAAGCAAAAATACATTCACTGTAAAAAAAATTTTTTTTAGTAAAGTTATAAATACCTAAATGTCCAACAACTATGAAATTAGATCAGTTATACCAAATGCATATACATGGATATTATGCAATTACTAAAAATAATTTTATGCCATTTTAAAAACATGGAAAAATCATGCTATGGTGTTCAATGAAAAAATATATAAAATTATGAATGTGGTATGCTCATAATTTAGGCTAAAATACACATTTAAAAAGGCTAGAGAAGATATGCCAATATTTGAACAGCATTTGCTTCTGCTTCTAGGTGGTGCAATTATAAGTGATTTTTTTTCCTGCTTCTCTATATTTTCTGTACTTTTCGAGTTTATGATAATGAGCAAGTATTACTTTGATAATTAAAAATGAGATGGGGGCATCTTTATACATGATGGGATTTCTAAGCATTCATATTGCTCCCACTCCCTACCATTTCAGAATTTATTTTACCCAACAAAACTAAGTCATACAGGGCAGCCCGGGTGGCTCACTGGTTTAGTGCCGCCTTCAGCCGGGGACCTGATCCTGGAGACCCAGGATCAAGTCCCACGTCGGGCTCCCTGCATGGAGCCTGCTTCTCCTTCAGCCTGTGTCTCTGCCTCTCTCTCTCTCTGTGTCTCTCATGAATAAATTAACAACAATAAAAAACTAAGTCATATATATTCCCATAGTCCCATGCTAAGGAAAGATGCCTAACTGATCTATCTCGGTATCTACAAATAACCAGTACTAGTTCACTACTGGCCTACTCACAATAAAAGAATATTCAGTAAGTCTAGTTCATTAACTCCTCTTTATCTGTCACTATAACATTGTATTCTTTGATGCAGAGAAACATTCCATACAAAGGAGCTAAAATGTTCATATGTTAATAGATGCAGTTACAGTACTCTATAGATAATATTTTATATACACACTCATTCACCTAATGGTTACTATCTGAACTCAGGGAGAAGTTACTGATAGAAACCAACCTGGATTACTCTGGCCTGAGCTCAGATCATGTAGGACTTTAACTGTTGAACAAACGAAAACTATTAGGATGTCCTGATCCCAGGCCATGAATCCTGTTGTTGACATAAACTCTAGGATTGTGCTGTTATCCCTAGGGTAATTTATTCTGTTGACTGATATCTTATATCAATAACTAATGGTTGATATTGTGACTAGTGACTCTAGATTTTAATCACTCAGAGGTTGTTTTTTCTCCAAGGTCATCCTAACCAAAACTGTTAACTCATCTAAAATTTTATTATCTCTTTAGTTTAAATTATGTTATTTTCAGTTAATTAAAGCTCTACAGGGTCTTCTCATCTTCCCTTTTTATTCCCTCAATCTTCATGGGAAGGTTAAAAAGATTAGGATAGCAAATATTGTATTAACTGAGAGGAAAGTTAGCATTCCTCTTGACAAGGATGGAAGAGACTCTCAGGCCTAACAACACACATATGGTTAAGGCACTGCCACCCATTTCGAGGCATCTAACCCTTGTTTTTCAAGTAACAGATAACAGTAGAGAACAAATTGATGGTCACAGAGGGGAGGTGGATGGGGGAATAGGTGAAATAGGTGATGGGGATTAAGGAGTGCACTTGTCATGATGGGCACTGAGTGATGTATGGAAGTGGTCAATTGCTATACTGTACACCTAAAACCAATATTACACTGTATGCTAACTAACTAGAATTTGAATAAAAACTTTTTAAAAAATTAACACTTATAGATTAAAAATATATATATATAAAACACCATTGACTCTAATGAAAAAAGAAAAGATTAGGATAGTAAGGAATATACTAAGAGGGATACACAACCAAGCCCACACACAAAGTATAAAAACTGAGTTTTTTTTTTTTTTTTTTTTTAAAGACACATTTAGGGGCACCTGGCTGGCTCAGTCAGTGAAGCATAGGACTCTTGATCTCAGGGTTGTAAGTTGAAGCCCCACATTGGACATACAGATTACTTAAAAATTAAATCTTTATAGGAAAAAAAAGACATTTGAAGAAAGCTACTTAGCAATGAAATGCAGCAACACAGATGAATCCCAAAAGCATTATGTAGAGGTAAAGCAGACAGACACAAAAGAATAAACAGTATCTTATTTCACTTACAGGAAGTCCTAAAACTGACAGAACTAAGAGATGAAGATGTAAGTCAGACCAGTGTTTGCCTGGCTTAGGTTGGGGACGGCAGGCAGGATCGACCTGAAAGGGGGGCAGGGGCTTTCTAGGGGAGTGGGAATGTTTGCTATTTTTCATGGAAAAGGTGATGAAACAGGTGTATGTATTTATGTTATACTCAGGACCTCTGCATTTTATTATAAATGTCCTTCATTTAAATTATACCTATAATTGTCAAGTTTTTACTACAAAAGGAATCTAAGCTATAAAATTACTACCCTTTTCAAATCAAAGGCTTTCCTCAGCCTGAGCAAGTGACATCTTCATGCATCTCGCTGTTCAGTCAGAAATTAGAGGGTGATTCTTGCCCCCTCCTTCTCTGTCACCAAGTTCTGAAGGTACAGCTCTAAGACGTCTCAACTCCACTCACTTCTCCCCCTCCAGAGTCACCACCATAGTTCAGCCACTGCCAGTTTGCTCTTGATCCAATGTAGTATCCTCCTAACTGGTTTCCAATTTCCACGTGGTAACTGGACCTCAGAGTTCTTTAATGCATTCTCACTGACCTCAGAATAAATTCTAGAATCTTTAACAGGACTCCCACACACCCTCTTACAACCTCCCCTAATGGCAGCAACCCACCCTTGCACCATTTGGCCCTCCACGCTCCTGCCACATGACCCACTTGTAGTGTCCTGCAGGTCAAGACCTTCCATGCCTCAGAGGTCTCCTTAATGCTATTCTCTCAGCCTGGAAGATTCTTCCCTCCACCCATCAACTGACTACCTTCCACTCAAACTTCCCATTTCAGAGGCTCCTAAGTTACTTCTTCAGGGTATTCCCTGCAATCCCTAGCCAGCCCACCCCCAGTGATTTCTTGTCTCATCACAATTTTCACTTACATCTTTACTGGTGTGCCTGTATAATGTTCGGACTAAGATCCGTGATGACGGTGAGAGCAGTTAATGTTTTTTAAGGGCATATGATACGCCAGTATTGAGTGAAACACTTTACACATTACCTCCTTTCATCTGTGTAACGACCCAAGGGGAGTCCTGGGATATCAGTCACCCCATTTACATACAGTCAGGGAAAACGAGGCACAGAGTGCTAGAAATCACAAAGATATGATTTGACAGTAGGCAGTGGGACAGAAGGACCAGTGCCACCACACTGTATCAACTCCCACAAAACACGAATGAACCGTCAACTCCAAAAAGGGCGGAATCCTTCACCTTGCTGTGAAGCAGGGTGCTGCCTGGAGCCGTTCCAAGGTATTTAACAGGGTCTGCCACACGCTCCCGCACACGTCTGGCCAATGGAAAACATGGGGGCTCTTCAATATGCTTAGAGTAGGGAAATCTATCCAGTATTTGCTAAGGTAAGAAATCATTTTTTTTAGTCCCATATATATGACTTCATTATTGTTCCAGATTTGAGAATAATAAAAACTATGTCATTGGTATCACAAAGTCAAGTTTTGCCTAACTACTCTACTGTCTCCTTATCCTGCAATTATTTCAAATTAATGAGGCTCCCAATTAATAATTTTCAAGTTATTATGAGGCTGAGGATACAAAAAACATAAATAAAATCCAGAAAGCTACACAGAAAATTCATCAAAGAGGGGGGTGTAAAATTAGTATTACTGTGGGGTACCTGGGTAGCTCAGTTGGTTGGTTATGCTCTTGTTTTCAGGTCAGGTTGTGATTTCAAGGTCATGAGATTGAGCCCCGCACCAGGCTCCATGCTCAGCATGGAGTCTAAGACACTCTCTCTCCCTCTGTTCCTCCCACTCCCACCCAATTCACTCATGCTCTTGCTCTCTCTAAAATAAATAAATCTTTAAAAAAATTAATGTATTGGGCAGCCCCGGTGGCCCAGCGGTTTAGCGCTGCCTTCAGCCCAGGGCCTGACCCTGGAGACCCGGGATCGAGTCCCATATAGGGCTCCCTGCATGGAGCCTGCTTCTCCCTCTGCCTGTGTCTCTCTCTCTCTCTCTCTCTCTCTCTCTCTCTCTCTGTGCCTCTCATGAATAAATAAATAAAATCTTTTAAAAAAATTAATGTATTGAAAACATATACAATATTCTACTTATATTTTTAAGTTCCTTCACCCGACAAACGTCTATCAAGCACCTCTATGTGTCAGGCACTGCTCCAAGAACCAGGAACAAAACTGTCCAAGTCCCAGTTCTGATGAAGCCGGCATTCTAATACCAGGACAGTTATGGGAACTATGTCAGATGCAAAGAAGTATTATGCAGAAAAATGAAGTCAGGCAAGGGGGTCAAGAGTAAGGCACCAAAACGTGCCCACTCGTACCATTGAGCAGTATGCGGCCTTAATGAGAAGGAAACTGACACACACCGTAATATGGGCAAACCCCAAAGACATCATGCTGGTTAAGTAAAGCTGGTCACAAAAGTACAAAGACTACATGATTCCACTCATGTGAGGTCTTTAGAGTACTCAAAATCATAGGCACAGAAAGTAGTAGAATGGTGGTGGCCAGCGGCTAGTGGGAGGAGGAAGGAGGGCATGCAACTCTGGATCTCAGGGCCTTGAGTCCAAGCCCCGTGTTGGCAGTAGAGATTACTTAATAAACTTAAAAAAAAAAGAGGAAGGATCCCAGAGGTATGTCATAGCATGACCTCTTCCCCCTGCCACCCTTTCCCTACCACCATAAAGAAGAGTTATTATCACACCGATTTTCTCAAGAAAAAGGTGAAAGGACTGCCCAATTTCATACCTGGCGACTACTCAATTCTGAATCTTATTAATTGAGCATTGATGAGAAATACAGGACAAAGATCAGGACATAATTTTAACTAGGAAAAAAAAAAGGGAGAGAATGGTGCCAAAGCTAATGTATATATTTAACGTGGTAAATTACTGGATTTAATCATCACAACATTTCTTCATGATAAAGTTTCAAGAATTTTTTCTCGTATACATTACCTTCCTGAAACCACCAGAGTTCCATCATCAAGTAAATAATCCTTCACATTCTGAGGAAGTGGAAGAATGACACTAAAAACAAAAATTAAAAAAAAAAAAGCATTTACCAAAAAGGCATCATTTTAAAAAGACCAACCATAAGCAGAGAGAAAAAAATTCCAAACCCAATTAATTTATTACTTGTTCCCTTTATGTTTACTATAAAGTACGAAATGTTAATGATACACATTTGGTAACAGCACACTAAAAATTAGAATAATATGAATAAATCTTGTGGTAAACTAACTGCAACTCATGTATTACCACAATCAGGGTCAAGAAACAAAACCAGTCAAATCCCAAGAACCATAAAATTACAGCACAAAAGGCAGAAGCTCAAGAGAACTTTGAGTGAGTACCCATGTTTTTAAGAAATCAGACACCAGCAGATATATTTGCAGCAACACAGGAAACGCAGCAAAGAAAGGAGAAAGAGCATCTGACCATCTTCTTAAGACAGAGGGCAGAGGCAGACTTAAGATTTGGAAACCATTCTTTGGTTGGCAATGCGCACAAGAGGCTAAGAATTCATGATGTGTCTGGATGAGTTGGGGTGGCCTTTTGTTCAACTGACTGCCAGAGCCATAAAGCTGCTTTAGTTCAATTCATTTCAGATAATTAAGGGACGGTAAAGCCGTACCTGGAAGTCACTTCAAAATCTCATGGGATCATTTGTTTTTTGCTCTGTGATCATAAATCATCAAGCAATTCTGCTATTGTAATGCTATGACTTTGAGGCACATATTCTTTAAACAATAAAAAGAAATGATGGCCTGCTTAGATAGAGGTACGAGAACACCATCGACTTACGCATCATTTATTTATTTTCTGGCAAATTAAAAATGGCTTCTGTGCATAGAAAACATTATTTGTGGGCTATTTCAGTTTTAAAGACTAATATCTGATTTATCAAATTTACAATTTCACATTCAAAAGTCTAGTTCGTCAGGCTTTCGAGGTCAACTATCAGATCTTCCTATTCTATTTGTAAATCTGCTAAGTTTTAAAAAATTTCAAGTGAGCCTTTGAAACTTAAAAGTTGCTCTAGAATTTTTAATTCTGTTATCAAAAGAACCTATTCAATTTTATTTTTAAATATTTCAGTTGTCTAATCACGAATAAGCCTTCCCAAATACTTAACTTATAACCAAGCCAGCAAACTAAAGCCTAAGTGCAATCTAAGGCTCTTGCGCACATTCCAATAGTATCTTAAAACTTGAAAAGTTTTCTTACTCATTTTCCAAGAGAATTTTTGAGGTTTACCTTCTCAGGAGCCTGAGCCTGAGAAATGCTGGCAGAGATGCCAGTTCCTAGACATCTAGGCTGGTATTCCCAACCACAATGAGAGCACACAAGCCCTCTTTTCTGCTAGTCATGTCTCTAAGTCCCCAAATTGATCATTTCAGAGTCCACATCCCTTGTTTTGAGTTACACTAATTCTCAGGTCTGATTTGAACCTGGACTTTCCCTCCGGGTGGCATCAACCCTGACTGGATTCAAAACAACTGTTTACTGTTGGATTCTATGCTGAATTCTTTGCACATTCTTTCTGCTGGAGGGTCTTCAACTCTTAAAGATAGTGGCTGGCGTGGAGTTAGATTCTGCTTACTTCTCATGGATCACTGAGTTCTACAGTCCCAGTTCTGAAGTCATCCTAATGAGGGTATCGTGCATTAAGTTATGCAAGTCAAGGAGAATACCCAAGTGGTTCCATTAAGAATGCAAAGCCTATGAGGGGGAAAAATACAAAAGAAAAAAAAAAAAATCACAGTACAGCAGCATGTTAGGTGTTGTCCCAGGTGAGGAGGTATGTACCAAGGGCTACCAAATTCGGAAGAAGAGGAACTGTGCCTGAAAGACTGGGGGCCATAAACAAGTCATTGCCAGGCAAGCTCTACACAAAGCTAGTGAGGCTGTCAGAGAAGAATTTAGATCGGTCTTGAAACACAAGTACAGGTGAGAATACAATGGAGGCCTGACTGATGTAAATGAATTAAGTGACAAAGTACTTATCTCATTCTATAACCTATTCAATACCTTATATATCCAACACCCTATTCCATATCCCATTCAAGTGAATATAATTACATACATATGGACAAGTTATTCTGATACAATTTTTGAGGTAAAAAGAGGCTTTAAAGGATTATTTAATATAGCCTTTATGTTTGAGAAAAATAACAGATTTAGAAAGGTAAAGGGGCCCAAAGTCATCTAGCTCATGATTCTTACGCCTGAGTCAAAATTCCAGAACTTGTCAAAAAAATAAACTTGTATTCTTATCCACCTAATCATTTTTTGAACCGTGATTAATAAGCACTGAAAAATAATGCTGAGTCAGTAACAAGAAAATGATCTCAGCATTAAAGCTGACAATGACAATGACAAAGCTAATACAGCTCCCACCGCATTGGCCCAGGTTGTGCAGGGATATCCTGGCACGTATTTGGATCCAGTGATATGACCGCACAACTAAACAGACTAAAGAAACAGTTTAAAGACAGAGTCACGAACAGAGTCAGGAAACATGGCTTAGTTGTGGGCTCTACAGAAAATCCCACCTCTTGCTTTATCTGTCATTCTGAGCTTCATATGAATGGTACAGATTCTAAATGAACTAAAATTATTTTGCTTCCAAAGAGCTTTGATTAAATCCAAAATGTAACAATGAGAGGCTCCCCGGAGTGGCTCAGCAGTTGAGCGCCTGCCTTCGGCCCAGGGTGTGATCCTGGAGACCCAGGATTGAGTCCCACGTTGGACTCCCTGCAAGGAGCCTGCTTTTCCCTCTGCCTGTGTCTCTGCCTCTCTCTCTCTCTCTGTCTCTCGTGAATAAATAGAAAAAAAAAAAAGTAACAACAGGCAGCGTTTACTACATGCCAGAAACTGTAGCAAGCATTTTAAATGTCCCATCTAATTCCCATGACAATCCTATTATTTTCTCAAATTTCCAGATGGGGCTTAGAGAGATTAAGCAATTTGCTCAAGAAGCTGGGGGAACCAAAATTCAAAGCCAGACAGAGGGCCCTGATTCCAGGATCCAATTCTTGAACCGCTATCCTCTGCTGGAGGGGAAGGCCAACTATGCCAGGGGTCACACAAGGCACCTGCAGAGAGTTGCAGGTCAGTTCACGTGAGCTCAGTGTGAAACGTCTGACAGGTTCACAAACACCCCTTCAGTCACACCAAAGCAAATAACTCATCATGTCAAACCCAAAGCCTCTTTCAATTATACGAGGTAACAAAGGACTGGATTATCATGAGGGCAGATCACTTCTCCATTCGCGTGTAATGTCCACTGCTGCTGCTGAAGCCCCTCCTTTCCTTTTGGCTGCACTCCAACCGCCTTCAAATGCAAAGATTATCTTCCTTTGAGCTGAGCTGCTCTAACCTCCACCTGGGAGCAGACTCTATGTACGAATAACAGGACGGAGAAGAACCACAGTCCTTTGAGTAATCTCCTTATGCCCTCAGGATTTCAAAACCGTTTCCCTCGGGGGGACGCCTGGGTGGCTCTGCTGTTGAGCATCTGCCTTTGGCCCAGGTCATGACCCCCGGGTCCCTGGATCCAGTCCCACGTCGGGCTCCCTGCATGGAGGCTGCTTCTCCCTCTGCTTGTGTCTCTGCCTCTCTCTCTCTCTGTGTCTCTCATGAATAAATAAATAAAATCTTAAAAAAAGAAAACAAAACCGTTTCCCTCTCCCTATTCACACTCTGCACCAAGAGGCCTAAACGGGTAAAGGACAGTTGGTCTATAAATACCTGCTCCTCTGGGTGGCCTAAAGGGGAAGCGGGCAAGTTACAGAAAAATCCTGTCCGTGAACATGCACTTCTTTGATGTCTGCCTCCCCCTGCGTGGAAGCCTGCTCCTTCATCATCCTCCGGATGTAACGATCGCCCTGGAACACTTCGGGCTGTTCCAGCCGCCTTGCCTCTCTTTACCTTGAACGGCCCGGGGCAGGATGACACAGTTACTCCTCGGCCCGCCTGCAGACCCAGGCCGGCTTCCCCGCTGGAGGCCAGGGGACCAGAAAACCGAGTCTGCTCCGCTCCTTGCCCAGGCATGGCTCCAGGCATGGCTCCCGCTCACGGTGCTTGCTTGTCCCCGCGCACCCCGCACCCCGGAGGCCGGGCGCCAGGAAGTCCCCTGCGAAGCCACGTCTAGGGGCGGCGACGCGGACCCCGGGCCTCAGCCCGCTCCGTCCCCGCGTCCCCCGCCTCTGACCTTCACCGCCCCGCGAACGCCCCGCGAACGCCCCGCTGCCTCCCGCGGCGCAGCCCCCGGAACGCCGGGGCCAGCCTGCTCCGCCTCCGCCCCTGAAATCCCACCAGCAACTCGGAATCTCCGCACCCGCGCGCGCTCCCATCCAATCGCTCTCAGGCCTGCTTTTTCTTTGGGGGGGGTGGGGGGGCGCGGAATGGAGCTAAGACTCGCCCCAAAATGTCGCAGTTCCCCATCGCCGATCGCCCCGGCGCAGCCCCTCCGCGCTCACCTCTTGATAGTAAGGCTTCGGAACAGGGGGTACCACGCGGAGAACTGACAGCGCAGCACATGCTCCTTCTTCATCCTCCAGCCGCCGCCGCCGCCGCCGCCGCCGCTCCCTCTCCTTCCAAGCCCCCTCCCGGAACCCAGGTCTCCCGTCCCGGAAGTCGCCGCCGAGCTGTTTTGGCTCAAGCACTCTTCCGGTCCGTCAAGGAAGGCGGTGGTAGCGGGAACGCGAGCGAGGAGGCTCGCGGGGCGTCCTTTCACGAGCGCGTCGGACGCGCACACACACACACACACGCGCGCGCATGCGCACACGCACAACGCGCCCGCGGCTCGGGAAAGGAATTCCGGAAGTGGCGAGGAGGAGGGACGGGAGGGGGCGATGCTGAGCCGCGCACCGCCCCGGAAGGTGATTTCCCCAGGCGGGGTTGAGGGCGGGGCCTCTACGGGAGCCGGGAGGGGCCGAGGGCGCTCCTCTCGCCACCGCGAGGTGCGGCTGTGCCTGAAGCGGCAGCATCGGGTCTTCGGAGGCTGCTGCCCCGGGGTCGCGCTTTCTTCTTTCGTCCCGGTCCCCGGAGGAGTGCCCTGCGCTTCACGCCGCGCCTCGGGGTAGGCACGTGGGCGCGGGCCCCCGGCTTGAGGGGAGGGGGGCGAGGGCGGAGCGCCGCGCGCGTGTCCCCGTCTGCGGAGCGGGCTCCGGGGACCCGGGGGGGGGGGGCGGGGGGCTCCGGGGAAACCCGAGCCCGGGAGGGGCGCGGGGGGAGGGCGGGGCTGCTCGGAGCGGAGAGAGCGGGGAGCGCCGCGGTGACCTGTTGGTGCAGCGCGGTGCTGGGAGCATCTGCTAACGGGGGGTGGGGGGCGGGGGGGCGGGGGGACGCCTCTGGGTTCGTGGAGGGAGGGAGAGACGGAATCGTGGCCGCACGCTCCTGAAATTGGGGGGAAACCGACGCAGGAGGAGAGGCGCCTCCGTTGAGCGTAGGAACCCTGTGTCCCAGCCCTGCCGGACCAGCAGCCTGGAAGCCTGCGGCCGGACTGCCCGCCCGTGTCGCCGGGCCGCGAGGCTGCCTTCCCGAATCCTACTCCAGGCAGGTTTGCAAATTTGCACGATCACTTAAAAAAAAAAAAGGCTCTTTTCTCCATCTTTCTCCATCACTCCGTCGTGACGTATCAGAGGGCGAGCAGACCCGTAGAATCGTAGAAGCGTTGAAAAGTTCACTTCAGTGCGTGCGCGTCTTCCAAGAGCGGGATGCTGGCTGCCGAGAAGGACGCCTCTGCCACCCGGGTCGCTTGTCCCAGTCGGGGCTGTGTCCGCCGAGGGCGCTCGTTATTTTTAGGGACCTCGTTGAAAAACCTGCACACTGGCAGGGTCCGTGCCGGCGGTTGTAGGTTAGGTGGAGGTGGGAACCTGCACGGACAACAGGCCTCTTCAAAAAAAAAAAAAAAAAAAAAAAAAGGATTGGTGAGGATAATTGCAGGCTCCTCTGCCTATTTTTTTTTAAAGATTTATTTATTCTATTTATTTATGATACACAGAGAGAGAGAGAGGCAGAGACACAGGCAGAGGGAGAAGCAGGCTCCATGCAGGGAGCCTGATGTGGGCCTGGATCCTGGATCCTGGGATCATGTCCTGGGTGAAAGGCAGATGCTCAACCACTGAGCCCCCCCGGGCGTCCCTAACTGTCCGTTTTGATTTGACCTAGAAATAAACAGGTTGCTGCTGGAGGAAAATGCTAGCACGGATGGGGTGCATTGAAGCAAGGCTTTTTTTTTTTTTTTTTCCTGTTGAAGATAAGAATTGATGGGTGCATAGAAGATTAAGTAGCAACTGGGACTATAGTCCTTCTGGGAGGAGTCCTCTGTTTAACGGCCCAGGAAACGAGTTGCAGAGGTTGAGGCAGCTGTGAAGCATTAATACAGAACTGGTAATTTGTAGAGAAGCAGCCAAGTTTGTAGACTTAAAACGCTACAGGGAGGGAATTTGTTACAGATGTCTGTTCCTCGGGCTCTACGTACACTTTGGAAGTGGTGAGTTCGTGGCTTTTTTTTTAGTATTACGGCTGATTTTTAAGTTGACTAGCTACACAGTTTACACAGTTTAGTAGTCCCAGATAAATCAACATTACAAACACGCTCCAGTATTTTGAATGGACGCAGCTAAATTCCCTTCGATTATTCTTCTAGCCGCCGTGTTTGTCTTTTCACTTAGCCAATGAAGTGTTTATACTCGTTTCTTCAATAAAACCTTTTACAACAGTGGAAATAGTTGCTTTTTTTCACGCAGGCCTAAAGATACCAGTAGCTAAGTGACTGTGGGGGAAGGGCTTTATTGTACGATTCCAAATTAAATAATGAAGAAACCTTTCCGTCTCTGAATCCCAGAACGTGACTAATGTGTCTAAATTAATAATTCCGTCTGCCTGCTGGTTTTATCCACCTGGATGTCTTACCAACATCTCTAACTCAGTGTGTCCATATTTGAACAGTGTACTACCCCTTTCTCCTGATGTCCCAATGTCCTTTAAGAACATCTCCTTGGAATTAGCTTTGAAAACCCCTTCCCTAGACACTGGTTTGAGACAAGTAATAAAGTTTCATGTGCAAGGAGTTAAGTCTGTTTCCTTGCTACTGCTACCACCCTGGACCAAACCTATGGTATCTCTTGCCTGGGCTATTGCAGGAGGTTCTTTACTGTGTCATTACTATAGGACTGTAACCAATTAGCCTTCCCAAGGGTAATTAGTTCACAGCCCAAACTAAATGTAATGATCATAAATCACCAAGTAGTGTAATTTCAGTAAAACATTAGTTCCCTCTCTGCTCCCCCAACCCCCTCATCTGCCGGAAAAGAAAAGAAACTCCGTGGCTTTCCATAATTAACAAATTACAGGAAGTCTTGATTATCTGAGGATAATTGTCAGTAAAGGAAAATTCACTTAAAGTGGATCCATCTGATGTGGATACCAAACTTGCACCATAACAAAAGAAGGAATGATCAAAATACCTTTTTATTTTTTATTTTTACTTTTTTCAAAATACCTTTTTTAAAAAAACGAATTTTTTAAAAGTTTTATGATTATAACCAAGGCTATTAAATGTAACTATACTAATTGATTACTTGTTCATTATAAGTCATTATAAGGCTTTTCTGTGTAATTATTCTGAAAGAATATGGAATGGCATCATAGGCAGGCCTCGGCATTTGATGCTTGACTTTACACAGTCATAAAGTTATTTTTGCAAATATTAATCCTTTCACGCTTAATTTCTTTCAAAATGCCTTATTGGAAAGTTCTCAATCCAATTATTAACTGTTCCAAGTGCCTGACCTTGGTCAATCAGAAGCTTCACTTATGATTTGAGCCTCTACACCTTTTATTCGGTCGAACATGAATGATGTTTACAATACTCAACTTTTACTTGGGAGAGAGTTACCAACATGTTATATCTTGTGATTTTTGCTATACTTTGCAACTCAGTAAACTGCAGGGATTCCAGTATGGTAATAACTTAATGAGAAGGCTGAGTGCAAGCTCCCCCTCCCACTTAACCTGAATCCACGGGTTGTTACTAATACTGAAATACCCAAGATTGTGAAAATGTAACTGTTTCTCTTCCTCCCTTCAGTGGAGAATTGTAAGTGCTATCCCCAAGAGGAGCTCACATAGTAACAAGAGCTTGTGGCATGCCACTTGGAGTTGTTGGGTGCTTTATTTGCCCTGAAATTTGGAGGAAGGAGCAGATGTCCAGCTAAATCTGCGTTAGCCCTTGAAAATGTGTTTGCAGACGTTAATTTTTTTTTTTTAAGATTTTATTTATTCATGAGAGACAGAGAGAGAGGCAGAGACACAGGCAGAGGGGGAAGCAGGCCCCATTCAGGGATCCTGATGTAGGACTCGATCCTGGGTCTCCAGGATCAGGCCCCGGGCCGAAGGGAGCACTAAACCGCTGAGCCACCCGGGCTGCTCTACAGACGTTAACGTCGTCCATTATATGGTAGTTTGTTTGCAGGGTTTTGTTGTTGTTGTTGTTTTTGAGAGGGTGGGAGGGAAAGGTTGACGACCAGAGAGCTTGCCAAACTCTATTGTAATTTCTTAACCCTTCCCCTATTAGTGTCTGTTTTTCATGTGGTTCTACGTGAAATGCTTTCCCTGACTTCTTGGTATCTAAATAATATCTTAATATGAAATGGTTTCTTGGTAGTAGCCTTTTCACAGTCTGCTACTTTCCCTGCCTCCCAAGTGGATGTGATTTGTTGCTCACTTACACTCTGGTATTGCGTTATTTCTATAATAGGCATTTACCCTTCTGGTTCTTTGTGAGTTGAACTATGAGGTCCCCAAGGGCAGGGTTACACTGTCAGTTTGCATTTAGTGTGTGTACGTATGTATGTGTGTATGTATGTGTACTCAAACGTGAACTGCCCATGTTCATAGAGCCAGTTAGCCTCCTGCCTACCACTGTATGTCAATTCTAAGAATCCTGTGATGTTTTCCCTCACAAAAGGTTTTGGTGCCCTGGAAAAATCGTACAGTTAACACATCATAGACCTTCAGTGTTCAGACCAAACTAAAACCACATAAAACAGATTATGTGAGTTAAAACAGTAGAACACGTTAGGTACACAGGTATTCTTTGAAGTATAACACACATTTTAGCAGCCTAGCAGCAAAATGTAGATGACTTGAAATTCAGGCTAATGAGGTGGATAAAATTTATATTACACTTTACTTTTAAATCTAAAAATAGCGTTGAGTCAGCTCAGGAGAACTCTATCACAGTAACTGAGACAAGGGTGCAGCATGCAATGGAGCCTTGTTTCTTTCTTTCTGCACTGCCTTACTTGTAGGGACTGGTCCCCAAATGGCACCACTTAGCTTCTGGTTTAGAAATGGTGCTAGAAATAATATTCTTTTTCTGTTTCAGTAGTATTTTTTATTTTTTTAAAAAATATTTTTATTTATTTATTTATGATAGGCATAGAGAGAGAGAGAGAGAGGCAGAGACACAGGCAGAGGGAGAAGCAGGCTCCATGCAGGGAGCCCGACGCGGGACTCGATCCTGGGTCTCCAGGATCACGCCCTGGGCCAAAGGCAGGCCCTAAACTGCTGAGCCACCCAGGGATCCCTCAGTAGTATTTTTTAGATGATTTTATAATCCTGAACATTTTGCGAATCACAGAATAAAAAATATACCTTTGAAATCACCCTTTAACCACATTTTTGGGTTATTTACACACTGTCAGCAGATTGCTACAAAATACCGTTGCCTCTGGGGGCTGATTGCATTCCAAGTAATTACCCTGGAGAGGCCCAGCCCCGTTTGCTACTTTCTTTCTTTTTTTTTTTTTGCTACTTTCTTTCTTTTTTTGTAATTTATGTCTGTAGTTTTTTTGTCTTTCTAGCTCTCTAACATGCTACCTTGAATATTTTTTAATATAATCTGTTGAGAACAGCTGTTTATAGCTTAACATTTGTTGACCAAAAATTCGTCTTCTGATTACTAAAACTGTGTTGTAATGGAGTTTAACCTGTTAAATGAGGAGTACCAGATGAGGGACCATCCTTCAGAACAGTACTTGCTCACCTTTTGGCCATCAACAGTCCCTTTGACAATCTGAGAGAAACTAATAAAGATAAAAAAAAAAAAATTTTATTAAAGATAAAAATTTAAGGGAATGTAGCAGATAATTTAAATGTTTTAAAGTTGTATGTAAATTTGAAAGAGCTAGTGGCTCCTTTGCCCCTAAAGATACTCACCTGGGGACGACCGGGACTTTTTCAAAAGGAGGTAGAAATCTAACTTCATCCAGGCATCATGCACCATTTTAGACAGATTACGTTGTGCACTCAGGTCACTTGGGTGCCTAAAAACTATTTTCTCTTACGTAATAGACTTAAAAGCAGAAGAAATATTCCTTCTGTGACGTATATGTTACTAATAGCAGGGAGTGGAAATCTGGAAGATAAAAATCTAGGTGGAGAAAATTCTTTTATCTGGGTGTAGAGACCGCACAGGCAGTGATCACTAGCCAACCTTTGACTGTAGCTATCGTTTGTTTTCATCTGGGTCAGCATACTACTTTGATCGCCTGTAACAATGTAGATTATTTGTCATATGTAAACCAATGCTGGTTAAAAGTTTACCAGGAATAACTGCCTCTTTTCTTATGCTTTGGGCATATAGTCTCTGTTCTAAATGTCTGTCTCTAAATAGCCATGTAGGTTACTGCTTGATTACTTTTAAGCTTCTGTTCAGATGTCACCAAACTAATGGGGACTTTCCTGATCACGCCATAAAGATACCACCACCACCACCACCACCACCACCCGTACCTTCTCTACTCTTCTTATCCTTCCGAATCTTTCTCTGTAAAATTTAGAGTCTCCAACATAAATTTTGTATATTGTTCCTCATTTTTCTCCCACCAGAAAGTAAGCTCCTGGAGGGCAGGGTCTTTCTGCTGTCCTAGCGCCAAGGACACAACCTCACTGCCAATGGGTCTGCCACAGGGTGTGTTAGCCAAGTTACCTAAGATACACAGTCAATGTTTGTTTTTCATGAACATTATCACAGTTTGTGCATACTTCTTCATGGTTTAAAAGAGTGTGAAAATGTGTACACATTTCTTTCTCTCATCTTCATTAAGTGGTTTTTATTTCTTTAGCATAAAATCACTTTTTCTTACCTAAGTCCTCAAGTTTTGCTTCTTTGCCAAAGTCCCTACTGGAAATTGAATTCCTAGGTTTGCCCACAAAATACTCTGCAAACAACAATGTTGATTACATCTTCATAATACAACAGAAATACATTTAATTTTACAACAGAAATAGATGTTGAGTGTCAGGCAAAATAAACACCCAGAGGACAGTAAAATGATTGCTTGGGTACAGTGGTGCTGCACATTACTATCCTGTTGAGTTCAAAGGAAAGCTCCTTGAACTAGTCTCCTAGGCTTTGCCAATCTTTGGACCTAACGTGGCTTTCAACAACCCAACTCTTTGTCCCTTGGGGATTTTAAGACTGCAAAGGTTGTTGTTTTTTTTTTTTTTTTTAAATATTTTATTTATTTATGACAGATACAGAGAGAGAGAGAGAGAGAGGCAGAGACACAGGCAGAGGGAGAAGCAGGCTCCCGGGAGCCCGATGTGGGATTCGATCCCGGGTCTCCAGGATCATGCCCTGGGCCAAAGGCAGGCACCAAACCGCTGCGCCACCCAGGGATCCCTGTTGTTGTTAATTGAGATGTAATTCACCATAAAATTCACCTTAAAATTGTAATAGTCCATGGTTTTTAGTGTATTTGCAAGATGGCGCCCCACCATCACCACTATTTAATTCTAGAACATTTTTCATCAAAAAGAAACCCTATACTCCTATGTAGTTATTTCCTAGTCTCTCCTTCCCCCAAGTCCCTTGGCAACCACTATCTGCTTTCTGTATCTCTGGATTTGCTCTTCTGGATGGAAGCATACAATATTTGGCCTCTTGTATCTGGCTTCTCTCACTTAGCATAATGTTTTCAAGGTTCCTCCATCTTGTAGCACGTATCAGTACTTCACTCTTTTTTATGGGTGAATGTTACTCCATCGAATGGATATACCACATTTTCTTATCTGTGCTTCAGTTGGTAGACATTGAGGTTGTTTTCACCTGAGGCTATTATGAATAATACTGTGATGCGCGTTTGTGTACAAGTTTTCATAAGAGCATGTGTTTCACTTCTCTTTGGTACATACTGGGAGTGCAGTTGCTGGGTCATATGGGACCTCTGTTATTAACCTTTTGAGGATTGTTTTCCAAAATGGCTGCATTGTTTGCATTCTTTCCAGCAATGTATGAGGGTCCCAGTTTCTCCACATCCTCACCAACACTTTCTTTTTTTTAAGATTTTGTTCATTTATTCATGAGAGACACAGGCAGAGGGAGAAGCAGGCTCCAATGCAAGGAGCCCGACGTGGGACTCCAGGATCACGCCTGGGCTGAAGGCAGGCGCCAAACCGCTGAACCACCCAGGGATCCCCAGCACTTTATTATCCAACTTTTATTGTAGTCATCATAGTAGGGATGAAGTGTGGTATCTCATTGTGGTATCTCATTGTGGTTTTGATTTGCCTTCCTCTGATGGCTAAAAGTGCTGAACATATTTTCATGTGCTTATTGGCCATTTGTGTATCTTCTGTGAGAAAATGTCTATTCAGATCCTTTGCCTATTTTTAATTAGGTTGTCTTTTAATTATTGTGTTTTAAGAGTTTTTTTTGCATATTTCAGATACAATTCTATCAGATTTGTAAACTGTTTTTCCCATTCCCTGGGTTGTTTTTTTACTAATTTGAATGTAAAACACAAGTTTTTAATTGTGATGAAGTCCAGTTTTTCTTTTTGTTTTTTTTTAAAGACCTCTCACGAGAGACACAGAGGGAGAGAGAGGCAGAGACCTAGGTAGAGGGAGAAATAGGCGCCCTGCAGGGAGCTCAATGCGGGACTCGATCCCTGCCTGATCTGAAGGCAGATGCTCAACTGTTGAGCCACCCAGGCATACCTGAAGTCCAGTTCATTTGTATTTTCTTTGATTGCTTCTGCTTTATGTGTTAGATCTAAGAGATTATTGCCTACCCCAAGATCATGAGGATTTACACTTATGCTTTCTTCTAAGAGTTTTGTAGCTTTTAGCTCTTATGTCTTTGATCCATTTTGAGTTAATTTTTATATACAATGTTAGGTAGAAATTCATTTTCTTCTTCTTCTTTTTTTTTTTTTTCCTAAATATTCCACCTATTTACAGAGCCCAATCCCATGGCCCCAAAATCACAACCTGAGCTGAAATCAAGAGTCGGACGCTCAACCGACCAGACCACCAGGCACCCATGAGGCTCGTTTTCATTCTTGTGAATGTATACATCTGAGCCCAGAACACTCCCTTGAAAAGGATATTCTTTACCCCCCCCCCCCCCCGAATGGTGGTACTCGTTGACCATAAATTTGTGATTTTAATTCTGGACTCTGTTATGTCAGTTTATATTGTCTATCCTTTTGCCAGTACCCACACCATCTTGATAGCTATGGCTTTTATAGTAACTTTTGTATTCAGGAAGTGTGAATCTCTTACCTATGTGCCAAGATAATTTTGAAATTGAGCTTAAGTTAAATAACGACAAGTAGACAAGGAATAATTCTTCAAAATAAGTCTCAGCAGGCCCCAAACTAACCTAATTCTTAGGAACAGAATGGCCATCTAGACTAACCCAGTCAGATCATTTTTTTCCTCCCTTCATTTATTCAGCAGTGATTTTAGGGAGATTCTATACCAGCACAACTGTGAGCAATGTTGAACACTGGACTATGTAAAAATCTAGTGTCCAGGAGATGGTTTTGGAAATGTCATCCTTTGTAGGAGACATCAAGGTTTTCAGCCAGAGTTCTGATGGTAGGGTTAGGACGCTCTTAAGAAATGTTAGAGGCAAAATTTTTAGGGCTTGCAATGGATAAATTATAAGTCGGTGAAAGAGAATAAGGGATTGGAGCTATCTCTGTTTCTAGCTTGGGGATGATGGGTAGGTGAAGTCGATGGGCAGATGGTAGAGGAGTAGACTGCACAGGGTTGAATAAATACACACAGTAGTGTCATCTGGTCTTTCAAGAAGTCCAGCAAGGCGGAAGGAGAGAACAGGGTCGTGAAAAGGTTAAATGTGTTTGTTTTGTTGGTTGTATTTTAGGATGGAGCATACTTAACTGGGATAAAAAAATATTGCAAATGTGATGGGTGGTTTAATTATTACTGTAGCTCTCAAAAGAAACAAAGACATTCTTTCCTCAAAGACAATTGGTAGGAGAGATGATGTTTGATGATCTGTATTTTCCCTGGAGCTACCATTAGAAGGTAGGTATTAAGGAACTTTACAACCTAAGAGTAGTTAAAGGGTTAGAGTAGCCACTGAGAACTGTAGGTAAAATAACAAGGAAACAAAAAATAGGAATGAGAAAGACAAGACAGAGGATGAGTTCAGGAAGTCTAACAGCTAAACATCAGTTCCTAAAAGAAAAAAAAAAAAACAAACAGAGAAAATAGAGGGCAAGAGATTATCAGTGAAATATTTCATGAAAAGTTCCCCATAAAGAAGCACAGTATAGATTCCAGATTGAAAGGACCCATTTGACAAAACAAGGGTAGGGGATTGAAGGAACAAACTTACAGGGGCACCTGGGTGGCTCAGTCTGTTAAACGTGCAACTTTTGATTCCATCTGATCTCAGGGCTGTGAGAGTGAGTCCCGCATCGGACTCTGAGCTCAGCTGGGAATCTGCTTGAGATTCTTCTCTCCCTCTGCCCCACCCCACTTGCGTGCACTCACGTGTTCTCTCTCAAATCTTTAAAGAAACAAACAAAAGGCATAAACTTCCAGTTGTAAAATAAATAAGACACAGGAATGCAATGTATGGCATAGGGAATATAGTTAATAATATTGTAACAAGTTTGTATGATGACAGATGGTAGTGAGATTTCCTGGGAATGACTTCATAATATGTGTAAATGTTGAACCACAATGTTGTACATCTGAAACTAATATAATATTGTATGACAACTACATTGCAGTAAAAAAAAAAAAAAAAGGAAGGACCTATTTGAGTACCCAATATAATATCAATATGAAGGTGTAACTACAAGTTTCCAGAGAAAGAAAATAGGCCACAGAGAGAAGGGATCAAGAATCAGAATGGCTTCTGATTTCACAGCAGCAACACCAAAAGCAAGATAACTGAGCAAAGCCTGCATATTTCCAGCAGAAAATTATTTTCAGCACTTATTTCTATATGCAACCAGGTAATTCAATCCACTATGAGGGGCAGAGAAAGATTTTCAGACACTCCGGGTACAGAAACAGGAGAACAAGCCAAGAATAGAGGATGTAGTATTATACAACAAATGGGATGGGACATGCTCTTTCCACAACAGACCTAGTGGTACTCATCAACTCATGTACAGCTGTGACTTCAATACATGGTAAAACTTTAAAGTGAAGGATGCCTCGGTGGCTCAGCAGTTAAGTGTCTGCCTTTGGCTCAGGTCAGGATCCCAGGGTCCTGGGATCAAGTCCCGCATCAGGCTCCCTTCATGGAGCCTGCTTCTCCCTTTGCCTGTGTCTCTGCCTCTCTCTCTGGGTCTCTCCTGAAAAAATAAATAAAATCTTTAAAAGCCAAACTTTAAAGTGAGTGAGCAACTACAATATGAATGTGTTTAATTCTGCTGAATTGCACATTTTGAAATTATTAAAATGGTGTATTCATTTATCACAAGGTAAAAAAAAAAAAAAAAAAGTTATATAGGAGGTAGAAACAGCCAGCTCAAACCACTCCTACAGTTTAGCTGTAGAAGATAGATAAGGGTCAGTAGTTAAGGTGTGAGAATGAGGAGTGGTATACAATTTTTCTATTGTTTTCTCCTTAGAAAGTTTTAAAAAAAAAAAAAAAAAAAGAAAGTTTTTAAATTTGGAGTCAGAAAATCCAAAAGTGTCTAACGTAAGTGCCTAGTGCCCTGCCCAGTAGGAGCTTAGCTAACTTGGGCTAAATCTAACTGCGATGGCTGTAGGTTCTTTCCTGGATGTTTTCCTAGGACCGTGGCTTTTAAGTTCCGTCTAGGGCAGGTTTTCCAGGTTCACGTGACAAAAGCAGCTTCGATGACAGATAAGTTTTTCATCATTTAAGTACTTTGACCAGTGGCCTTTGGACAAATGTTTAATTCAGAAAAATAAACGTAGCCTAAACAAATCTTATTATCTTACAGCGTGAACTTCGTGCTTGAAGACTATAAAGACTAGTTTGAAAATGGAAAACCGAGAACCAGCGGATCCTTCTCAAAATACCAAACAGTCTATTATCTCAGAGGAGGTATAAGTTCTTTTTCAGTTCCCTTCCTTCTCCCCACAGAGAGCTGAGTTTAAATGAAATGTATAAACTGTGGTTTCAGATGCTTATGTTTAATTCTTTTCTTTTTTTTGTATTTAATTCATAAAGACCGGTTTTTTTTAAAGGTTTTATTTATTTATTCATGACAGAGAGAGAGAGAGAGAGGCAGAGACACAGGCAGAGGGAGAAGCAGGCTTCATGCAGGGAGCCCGACGCGGGACTCAATCCCGGGTCTCTAGGATCAGGCCCCGGGCTGAAGGCAGCGCTAAACCGCTGAGCCACCTGGGCTGTCCTGTAAAGACAATTTTTAAACATTATTCCTGCTCCCTTTTTAGGACATTTTGCTCTTGTGTGGGAGGAACAGTGTTGCTCTTAATTATATGTGCTAATGAAATGGAGGCTGTTTCTAAAGTGGATTTTGGCAATTCAAAAATACTCAAATTTTATTCAGTTTCCCTGGGTAGAAGAATAAGTCCTATTCTTGAGTTTTAGAATTTTAGACATTACATACTTAAGTATCACATCTTAGCTATTTATCGTCTTGATATAGATGTTTAAGAACAATAAGAATCTAAGTTGTTAGTTGTCAGAATTCCAGAACTAATGTATGTGTTAGTTACATTGTTATTTGGTTTAGTTTTTAATAAGTCTCTTTCTGCAGAAACCATTGCAGTGGATAAATTTTAAATTTTTCATCTTGGAACTCTGATCTTGACACCTTCCTGCAGTTATTTACGATTTAAAAATCTTTCCATGTGGTCTGTGAATAGATCTGCTGGTAATTTTTAGGTTGCTGCTGGCCAGAAGTGAAAGATAGGATAGTAAGAAAAAGGCTACTGCTCTATGTCCACAGTGAAACTCTCCTGTCAGTTCAGTATAGTGACATAGGTAAGTTAGTTCTGGTAACTGAAACTCAATGTCTAGGCAGAATGATCCTGGGCCACTTGTCTCAGATGGGGTGGGAAACCCATGTGTCCCTGGAAATGCAGTCATTGGACATGGTGTCTTTCCATTTCCTACCTGCTAAACACACCTGTGTGACAAGCTCCCAGCTCGGAGGGTAGAACACTAGGTCCCAGAAAAATCCTCATTCCTCACTCTCCACCCTCCTACCCACCACCTCAAGAGTTTTTCAATTATCATCGCTTTTCACTTCTCAGTATCACGTCCAAAACTGCAGAAAGCAGCAGAACCACCCTTCAAGAAAAAAAAAACAAAAAACAAAACCCTTTCCTTACATTGAACTGAAAACCTGCACACAGACTATTGGGAGGGAAACGTCATTACTGGGAGGGCCAGGCAGAGAAAATCTGAAAGAAAACAAACCTTCTAAATAAAATCCTCAGTTTGAAAGTCTCCCAACTTAATGTCTCCTTTTAGTTAATTTCAGAAGGAAAATGGGTCAAGCTTGAAAAAACAACATACATGGATCCTACTGGTAAAATAAGGTAAATTGTTTTTTCCATTTTGTAAAATGCTTGGTATTTGGATTCTCAGGGTCACTGTTTAGCATTTGGCATAAACTCTGATAGCTTCCTCATTGTAAACTTGATCTTAAATGAAAACTCTAATCCAGTGTCTTCCCATTGTCAGAATGTTTGGATTGCTTATAATCTCTGGATAAAATTACGTTGTCAATTTGTTATAGCAACAAATCAGGAATTGATCTTAACACCATTCTCCCTGAGGAGATTTGTATGAACCAGAAATTTTGGGCCAAGCCTCATTTAAGCTGATAAAGCAGTAGAATAATTAACAGTCCCAGCTGCCTCCTTCTGGTGACACCAGTTTTAAATTTGTAAATTAGAAGTCCTAAGGAGAGAATAGTGCCCGGTTTGAGGTAAAATTTACATCCTTTAAACCTTGCTTATGCAAATGTGAATTGGGGGGGAAAAACGTTTTGCAAAACATTTCACAGTAACCAATTGCCATAAAGATATGACACTCTCCAACCTAAGTAATCCCACTCCAGAGACTGTTTGGAGTCAGATTTGTGCATGAAAAAATGTTCATCAAAATTTAAAAAGACAAAAAACAAATTGAAAGCACCATAACCATTTTTAAAATTGGGAAACAGTTGTTACAATGTAACATAATAAAAGTGTATGAGGGAATATAGACAGTGATATTGCAACAACTTTGTATGGGGACTACACTTACTATGGTGGCCATTTTGTAATGTGTACAATTACTGAGTCACTGTGTTGTACACCTCAGATACAATATTGTGTATCAAGTATTCTTCAA
Organism: Canis lupus dingo; assembly: GCF_003254725.2. NCBI lineage: Eukaryota > Metazoa > Chordata > Mammalia > Carnivora > Canidae > Canis > Canis lupus. Next base: position 22,808,003 of record NC_064244.1, read on the forward strand.
CTTAAAAATGGAGAAGTCATTTTTTAGTGTATTCATTTGGTAAAATCTCTGTAGTTCTCTACAAAGCTGATCCTAAAGACAATCTAGCAATATGAGACAAGGGATTAAATTGATGACATCATTGGATATTGTATATATGTCTTTTAAATTCTTTCCAAATAATATGTAAGAAAAGGCTAGAAGGGAAACGGGCAAAATATTAATGGCAGTTGTGTGGTAAACCTTTTCCTTTTGCTAAGCAATCAGGTAAGGATACAGAGTTTCTTCTTGAGGAAATACATCTTATCATCCCTGTGAAAGTACACAGAGTTGCGAGTAACTGAAACCACTGTATTTTTTTTTTTTAAGATTTTATTTATTCATGAGAGACACACAGAGAGAGGTAGAGACATAGGGAGAAGGAGAAGCAGGCTCCCTAAGGGGAGCCCAGTGTGGGACTCGATCTCAAAACCTTGGGAATCGCACCCTGAGCCAAAGGCTCAATCACTGAGCCACCAAGGTATCCCTGAAACCACTTTAATTACATTTACTAAACTAGCAAAGATATTAATAAGGGCCAGTGTTGGAGAGCTGGGGGAAACAATGGGCTATCCATTGCACTATTAAATTAAAACTTCAAAATAAGAAAGCAGAACACACCACAGTCCAACAGTAAAAGTGTCCAGTAGAACACTTGACATGAGTTTGATGTACAGAACTAAATAGACAATAACTAGTGGCTACAGAAATGTGGCCAGCCTGAGCCTTTAGGAACACAGTATGCTCAAATACACTTGTATTTGTGAAAATGTAGACTGATTAGAACTCAATTTGTAGTGAGATGGTTTGGCTGTTTTCCCAATGAAGTTGTTTAAGTTTGTAACACAGATATGACTCTTAATGTTAATTGAGCTAAAGAGTAGGTGTTGGTTTACACCAACTCATCTCTTTACCTGACTCCTCTTCCTCTTTCAGCATTTCTTAATCAGAGATGTGCATCAGAATCCTCTGGAGGCTTCCCCCCCACCTGCCCCCAAAATACTCTCATCCAGGTCTCACCTCCAGGGTGTCTGTCTCAATAGTTGAAGGGTACACCCTTAAGCCTACCAAATACCCTGCACTCACGTGACCGTTTATAGCATGTTCACCTCCGTTCTTGCGCGTGGAGGTCTTCCCCGAGACTTCAAGGCGCTCTTCCATAATATGTTGACATTTCATACCAGAATGTCAGGCTTTGAAGAGTGAATCTCTGTACTTCCCTACCATAGGTCCTTATGTATAAACTTAGTTTTATCTATTACCCAGTACGTAAGCATGTCAGTAAAGATGAAATAGCAGCTAGAAAATCCTTTGTCCCACATGTTATTCATGGATAAAGATATGGAATTGATTTTAGTTGTGTGAATATTGCCGGCAATATGTGCCTTTATGGACATTCAGGACAGAGCCACAGTCATCCTTTGTTGCCATTCCTGTGTCTCGTGTTTGTTGACTAGACTTAGAGTATGTTATAGAAAAACAGGCTTTCCTAGAACAAGGACTCAAAAAATGGAGGAGCTTAACTAGAATCAGAATTTTAAAGCTATAAGAAGCTTTTGAAATAACATACTGTTAATTACCTAGTTTTACAAATAGGAACACACTCAAGGAGTTTGTAGGTATGGGGTTAGCTGGCAGGCGGATAGAGATTAAGATTTTCTGGCTCAATCAAATGTCCATCTTGCAGAGTCGCTTGAAGATTATTGGAGCTCTCAGGCATTCCCGGTCTAGGATTCCTTATAAATGCATTTATGTGTCCTTGCTCGTGATTTATGGCTCATTACTGATTATTTTCCTTCATCTTAACCACTATAATGATGCTACTCTTTTTGTTTCCCTTTTCCTAGTGTATTTGGGTTGGCATCTTCAGTGCTGCTCCCAGCACTGTTTTCTTCAGTCTTTACAACTAACCTTAAGAGGCAGCAGAGAGAGCTGTGCCAAAAGGTGTTTTGTCTCTTGCAATCTGTATTATTTACTGATCAGAATTGCTTGTTGTTTGGCTTCTTGTTACTAACAGGAATGTTGGGCAGTTGTGAGTTATCATAATAGTCTTTGGTTTTCATAGGTTCATTTTGACACATTTGCCATTAGAATTTTGGTGGAACGCTTAAAGATTTACAGTTTATAGAAAGGTTTTGTTTTGTTTTTTAACTAGATTAAATACCTGGATTTTTTCCATAGAAATGTGGCATAGTCTGACCCTTAAGGACAAGGAGGTCATTCATAGGTTCATTTTGACACATTTGCCATTAGAATTTTGGTGGAATGCTTAAAGATTTACAGTTTATAGAAAGGTTTTGTTTTGTTTTTTAACTAGATTAAATACCTGGATTTTTTCCATAGAAATGTGGCATAGTCTGACCCTTAAGGACAAGGAGGTCATTCATAGGTTCATTTTGACACATTTGCCATTAGAATTTTGGTGGAATGCTTAAAGATTTACAGTTTATAGAAAGGTTTTGTTTTGTTTTTTAACTAGATTAAATACCTGGATTTTTTCCATAGAAATGTGGCATAGTCTGACCCTTAAGGACAAGGAGGTCAAAAGTCCGAGGACGCTTCTGGGCAGCCCATCTCCTCATACCCACTCTTCTGTGGGGAGACCAATGTTGATGCTTTTCTATGCTAGTCCCCAGCACCACTTGGATGTCCTGCTTCTCTTAGATCCAAAGTTGATTTGCTTCTTCACTCCCATCTCTTATCACTGATCCTTTTTTTTTTTTTTTAAGATTTATTTATTTATTTATTTATTTATTTATTTATTTATTTATTTATTTATGACAGAGAGAGGGAGAGAGGCAGAGACACAGGAGGAGGTAGAAACAGGCTTCATGCCAGGAGCCCAACCCAGGACTCGATCCTGGGACTCCAGAATTGTGCCCTGGGCCAAAGGCAGGCGCTAAACTGTTGAGCCACCCAGGGATCCCCGCCTTTCTGTTTAAGGCATAAGAGAGTGAAGGGGAATTTCCCTCACATGCCCTTCCCCTTCAAACACAATTGTACTCAGAACTGGATTTTAGGACAATGTTCCCAGAAAGAAACAGCTAATCAGGCTGGAGCTATATAAAAGGGAGCAGGAACTTGCTGTTACTTATCTAACTTTTTCCTCTGTGAATGATCTTCCCCTTAGGTAAGACAGATCTCACACATGCAAAAGAGAGCACTTAGCCTAAATTTAATAATTCCTCAATTAATAAATGGAATGGTCCTGCTTTCTTGTTTTAGGTCACATATCAATAACATCTCAGTAGTTCATGCTATGCTGAATATTTTTTGTTTTTAACAAAAAGGCTGGACTTTTCATAGAGGCATAATCTGCACTGACTGTTCAGTAGCTTCATGGCTTAACTGCTCACCTGTAGATTTATGATCCACACTGAAATATTTCCAGTGAGTGATTTGAAAGGCAGTTCAAGCAAACTACAGGCCTTCTCTTTAGATATTCCTCAGAGTTAGATGAAGGATGGCATGTTTTATTTGGAAAAATTTTCAGAAGCTGCAGGAAAGCACGGTTGGCTTTTCCTATAGACTTGTATGGTTGTGGTCTTGACCATTATCAATAGTACACTTGCTTGCTTTGCATCCGAAGTTCTGGCTGTGGACAGAAAACCCAAGAACATTCTCCCCTGTAATACTAACGATTTTGTTTTTTCTTCTCTGCCTGAACAGAACTTGGGAAACTGTGAAACGTACAACCAGGAAAGGACAGTCGGCTGATGGTAGGAGTGCAAACTCATTACAGCTCTTCATGAAGGAAGTCACCATGCATTATTGCAGGAGGCGGGCTTCTTTTTATTTTAACCAAGACCTCAGAGCAGTTCTCTTCAACTATGACCTTTTATCTTTAAACCTAGTTTTCCTTTTTGCAGTGCTATGTGACTAAATCAGGCTTGCTTTCTTTTCTTTTTTAATTTAAAGATTTATCAGAGAGCCCGCGTGAGCACAGGGTGGCTGGGGCAGAGGGAGAGTGAGTTTAAGCAAACTCTTTGCTGACCTGGGGCTTGATCTCACAACCTTGAAATCATGACCTGAGCCAAAACCAAGAGTTGGATGTTTAACCACATGCACCACCCAGGCATCCCAATCAGGCTTTCTTGATAAATAACTTCTGGCTTGTTATCACAGCTCAGGACAGTGTTTTGGGGGATAAGGTATACTAATATGTATAGCCAAATACAAGTCAGTTTATTTTGAAGCCACATACTGTGTCTAACTATGACTTCTAGAAATACTTTGTATTCTGTTCAAAGGACCTGGGTGAGAGCCTTTAATTTGGAAAAATATTTGGCCCTACTTTATGATGGACCAGTTGCTTTATAAATTGGTGAGGACCATGGAATTAGGCAAAGATTATTCTATTCATTCATCTCACTGTCCCTCCCAGGCATAAATGCTTGACTACAAAGATTGAAAATCACCTCTGGTCGAAGGGAAGTTGGGCAGTAGGTCTTTGTTTTTCCCTTTCATGCTTCCTTTTCATTTTGTTGTCTGTTTTTACTGGAAGTAAACAGCTGGCCACAGCTGCTGTCTTGCCTGCCAAGAAAGTCAGGGGCGAGGGGTTAGCCAAGAGTTCCTCGTAGGCAATTTGTGTTTTCCAGAACGCAGTGGGGTTTTGTCTCTGTTTTAAGGCCACGTAAAAGGTTTCTTGGGAGAAAAGGTCCTTGATCCTAGGACAATCAAATCCAGTCTAGCTACATATTCCACAAACTGCAGTCCTGACTTGATTCACTCCTTAAAGGAAACATGAGTGCATGTAGAGCAGGGTCACTTCATCAGCAGACTGGCTTGCTGCAGGGTGAGACGTTTGTCTGCAGTGGTTAGCGTGAAGTGGGAATTTGTCCTTGACCTTGTGCTAAATGTTCACGGATGTTTAATTAGGGATTTCCTTGGTTTTATTTCCTGGTCACAGGTGTGGCGGTCATCCCGGTGCTGCAGCGGACACTTCATTACGAGTGCATCGTTCTGGTGAAGCAGTTCCGACCACCGATGGGAGGCTATTGCCTAGAGTTCCCCGCAGGTGAGTTCCCGTGCCAAGAACTGCAGCACTTGGACACTGAACACCTTGGCTGCCCCTCCTCTCCCAGTTTTAAGTACAACAAAAGCATATTTGCAGTGAGGCACCACCGGTCACATTCTAGTGACACACTAAGCCTGAGAGGCGAGGCAGGGGTGGTGTCCCTGTCCCAGCCCACCTTTCCAAGCCACTGCTCAGCAGCATTCTTTCTAGCTTCTTTCTGAGTAATTGCTTTTTGCTAATTTGTCAGCTGAATTCATTTTCTGTCACTAGCAATCTGCCTCTGATAAGAAATTTACAGTAGTAACTAGGCCAGACTCTTAACTCCAAACACTATGAGTTTGATTGTCCTGTATGTACACAGGCCAAGGAAACTGTATTAATTTCCACTAGAATATTCTCTTGAGTTGCACAATTAAGTAGAGCTATCCTGAATTTGAGCTCTGTGTCATCATAGGACTTAACTGGGTTGGTCGCATCTGAAGAGATCACATCTCATTTACTTATCATTAGTGGTGTAGGTTTTGTACTTTCAAAGTCCAGCCCCATGATACCCATACCAACTTCTCATTTACCAGACATTTCACTGGAGAAATTAATAACTTAAAAAGTAATAGAATAGCCTCTATTTTACTTTTTCTTTGTGTTATTTCCTTTTAGGTAAAATAACCCAAGCTCTGCTGTCTTCCCCCCATGGCCTCTCTAGTTACTGCTTCCCCAAGCACAGCAGCTGCCTGCAGCCTGTCAGCCTCCCATCCTTCCCCTCGCAGGTGATGCTCATGCTGGTGTTTCTCTCCAGGCCTCAGGATTGCTCTGTGAGGGGGGAAGCAAATTAGGTGACACTGTTGGGTGAAGAAACTGAAGTGTGCCAGGCTTCGTGGGCCAGGTCACATATCTAGGTCTGTAATCTATGCCAGTGACACAGCCCAGCCACTCATCCTTGTGGGAATCCGCACTGTCTGAGCTGCAGAACAACACGAGTGCTGAGCAGCTCATGGAAACAGTCGAGGTCTAAACAAGAGGAACAGGTGGCAGCTCATGGAACCTACTCAATCTGCGTAGCATTTTATTCTTTGGCCTTTGTTTCTTATAAAAGTTCCTCAGTCTCTTTTACCCATCCAGCCACTTTTCACAGTCCTCTGATTCTTCCCGTGTAGCTAAACAGCAATTATATCAGAAGAAGGAGAGGTTCCAAAAACCAGTGTTTCCCTAGCCCACCTCACAAATGACTTGGCCTTCTAGGTCTCATCGATGACAATGAGAGCCCAGAAGCAGCTGCTCTTCGGGAGCTTGAGGAAGAAACTGGCTATAAAGGTGATGTCGCAGAGTGCTCTCCAGGTGTGTACTGCTACCCAGGTGTGCACTCAGGGATAGGCTCTTGAACATTGGTCAAGTGGTAGATTCTTGTGTGTGCAAAGGACTGTTGGGTTGGGCTGTTCTTTATGCTCAGGATGCACAGATGGCTTTTGTCTTGGTTAATTGACTGAAGGGAAATCCTAAGTAGATGTGGTCACCATCTACGAGTGAGCCTCCCATCTGCAGGAGAGCCAGTGTGAACAAGAAGGCCCTAAAGCTGGATAAGAAATGTGAAATTCGTCACCTTTCAGAGTTTCCCACATCCTGAGCTCTATGCTTTCTTAGCTCATCCACATGCCAAGCTCCTCACTGGAATCTTTTTCATGTGGTGAAAGGAGTTGACAGCATGGCAGTACTATCTTTACCCCTGAGACTTAACCCCTCAGACTTACCAAACTTAGGACCTCAGGGGGAAAGTACGAGTGCTGTCTACACCTGTGCTCTGCAGTCCTACAGCTGTGCTGAGCAAACCGGGCCAACCATCCATTATCCTGCATAGGTTCTGTGTCCACTATGAATTATGAGCCCAGTTTTCTCCCAAAGACATTGAAGTAATGAAACAAATGGTACGTGACTGGTGTGTGTCACTATGATCTGTTGCTTCTCTCCGTAGCTGTGTGTATGGATCCAGGCTTGACAAACTGTACCACACACATCGTGACAGTAACTATTAACGGAGATGATGCTGAAAATGTGAGACCTAAACCAAAGCCAGGTGAGTGTGCAGTGGCTCCGTGGAACGTGGTTCTATTGGGTTAAATATTGTTCGACTTGCTACTGATTCAGTCTCTGGTCAGAAGAATAACAGGCTTGTAGATACTTCATCAGTACTCCAGGCTCTTTTCCTAATCTTGGGTCCTTTAGCCTTTTTCTTTCAGCACCTACTGATCTTTATGCTTTCTTTATAAAATGTTAAATTGCAATATTTCCATTATTTGCTATGTGGAGTTTATTCCCACTTAACATGAGCCACAGGTCTGAGCAGTAAATAGTGAAAATCTTCAAAATCGCTATTTTGGACTTCGTGTGTATGGTAAGAATGGCAGAAATAATTGTTAGAGGACAGCGGCTGACTATTCTTCACAGAGTTCCGTACTTAGAGAAACGTTTCGGAAATTCCTTGCTATTACATTTCTCCGCAAGTTTGGACTTGAGCTTTGATGCCTCTGGCCGTCCCAGGTGGCCTCCCACCCCGCTGAAGGTGGTGCTCACGCACACACCAGTCATGTAGTGCCGCCACACGCTGCCACTTCTCACCACCTCGGGTGCTCCTGAATATTCCAGGCCACCTCACAGCTGATTGTAAATGCTCAGCGTTCACGTTGCAGATACGTGTATGATACACAGTGCAAGAGTTGGCAGTCCTCAGTGCTGACCGGAATTACCACGAGCCTGCAGTTCCACTCGTGGGTTTACACCCAAAGAGCAAGGGCTCCAACAGGCACTTGACACCAGCATTTATAAAGCATCACTCACGGCACCCAAAAGGGGGAACCACCCAGTTCACAGATGAATGGATAAACAAAGCACAGTGTATGTGCACATGGAACACCAGCCATTAAGGAGACCTGCTGGCACATGCTGTGACAGCAGGAATTCTGAAAGCGTCATGCCAAGTGTTTAGACCAAAAAGCATAAATAGGGGCGCCTGGCTGCCTCAGTCAGTAGAGCACGTGATTCTTGATCTTGGGGTCATGAGTTTGGGCCCCACACTGGGCATACAGCTCACTTTTGAAAAAGGGAAAAAAATTTTAAGCATAAATATTGCTACCTAAAACTCATATGGTCACAGAGACAGAAAGTAGACGAGAGGTCAGCATGTCTGGGGACTGTTCACTGGGTGCCTTTTCTCTGTGAAAAAGTTCTAGAGAAGGACAGGGCTCAGGACTGCAGAGCAGTGTGAATGTATTTAATGCCACTGAACTATACCTTTAAAAGTGGTTAAAATGGTGAATTTTCTGTGTATTTTAACAGCTTAAAAATACATACGTACATATCCTAGAACAGTCTTTAAATTTTGCCAGTACACATCTGATTTGGAGAACAATAATAATTTTGTGCTGTTGGAATGCTTTTCACCACCATGCACACGGATTAAATTAGGAGACCCAGGGTTCTGTGGAAGTTTTATACCCATTTTGGGACGTCTCGCACAAAAGCCTCCTGGTGTTTGACCGCAGTGCGCTCCAGTGTCCTCCTTCTGTTTGTTTTCAGGAGACGGAGGTACGTTACCCAGCTAGCAGTGGCTGACCATGTGTATGGCTCAGCGCAGTGGAAATGGCAGCAGGCATTTTGTGGTGTTCTGGTAGGCCCTCTCCTTCTTCAGCTTTGTTTTCACTCGCACTTTGTTTGTTTAGAATTTGTCGAAGTAATTTCCTTACCAAAGAATGACCTGCTGAAGAGACTTGATGGTAAGCATTCTTAAGACTATTCCCCAACTTCTTTGATTTTCCCCATCCCCAACCCCATCCGGTGGGGCACTTACTGGAATTCCATTTCTGTCATTATAGTCTTATTAATGTCAGACACCTAGAGACTGTGGTACAACTGCAGTTAACCAACAATAATTTTCCTTTCTGGGTAGCAGAGTTTGAAAATACGAGCAAAATATTCTATGTCAAGTGAAAGCGTTCAGTAAGGTTAGGTTTTTTCCCTATAGAATAGTCAACATCACATTCCTGCAGATTTGCCAAAAGCTCTCTACCTCAAATCTGTAATCCGTGGCAATGCAGAGACCTAATAAGTTGGTATCTCCTAGCTGATGCTCAACAATGCCAGCCTGCTGGATGGCTTCGCGCAGGGCAGAAATTAGAGGAGAATATAACAATATTCCTTCTACGAAGACTAAGGTAGATGAAGAGCAATATGCTGATATAAAGAACCAAACTGGCAGTGTGACCCCTGGTAAATCACTGGTCATGTAATTACGTCATGTAATTCCTGGCCAGCCCATCTCATAGGGATTTGGTAAAAAATAAGATTGTGCAGACAAATGTCCTTTAATGAAAGGATGGAGAGAAGCCCTGCAGGGAGCTCCTCGGTGGGGCCGGTAGGGCCCCATTCACTCACTTGTAAAAGAACAGATCATCTTTGTAATCTGGATGTTTTACAATTTTTACTTCGAAAAGTAACTTGAAGCACTATTTGACCTGAGGCATTGAGGGCCATCTCTTCCGCCCCTTCCCTAAGAACCAGTGGCTTAACAGTTCTATTTCCGATGCCGTGTTGCTTTAAAAGTATGAGCTTGCAAAAAGGACTGGGATTTCAGAATTCCCAGAAAGTTCCCTTCCTACTTTGCCGTCTTAAAACCTACACGTAAGGTAAAGAGCACCTTGGGGGTCTGAGTTAGAAGTGCTCGCACGGAAGCAAGCCGTGGTTTATCCAGAGAAAGCTGTGGCTGCGAGAACAGACAGCACGGCTCCAAGCGTCAGGTCTGCCTGGGTCTGAGGCTCAGCGGGCCGCGTTTCCGTCACCAACTGGAACACTGTCCACGGCCTCTCCCGGCTCGTCTCCTAAAACAGGAGCAAGAGGCCCTGTCCCTGAGGAGGCAGGAGTCAAACGAGATGTTAGCACTAAGGGGCTTAAATGTTAGATGCTGTAGGTCTTGACTTTGTTTTTATATTAGAGAAGTAATCCTCTCCAAGATCTTCCTTCTCGCTTCCATCGAGCTTAACGTCTAGCCTCAGAAGAGGGGAAGACAGCGAGGGAAGGAGGAAGGTGTAAAGGGCAGATCCATAGAAAGAGGAAGGGGGAATTGAACCCTTTTAGAATCAGAATATAATAAACCATTTCTTTAGCAAGTACCATTTGAGAAGGTATTTTGGGATTAGTTTGCTACGAGGAATAGCTTTCCACACTTACAGGCACCTGCCATGTACAGAGGACCTCACCCTGCCTTCCAGGGTCATGTCTCTGAGCGTGTCCCTAAATTAGTGGCTAGGAAAACAAGTGACAGGAGCCCCAGTCTGATAACCTCCCCCTGAGCAAAACAGTTCCTGTTAAAGCTCGCTGTACAGTGGAAGGTTCCGAGACCCCACTGCTGCTAGAATTCCAGTCCTGACGGGCACACGACGTGACATGTGCATGGAAAGCACGTATTCCCCGGCAGTGGAGGAGACCCAGGAACTCCCTCAGTGAGGGACTGAAGAATCACCTAGAGGGGCTATAAATGAAGTTAACCCTTGATCTGTGAGCTTAGAGCTGTGCTGTTTTAACACAAGCATCATCTCTGATGTGTGTGATCTTTGCTCGCTTTCTTGTTCTTTTGCTGGAAACGTAATCCTGCTTATGTATCTTTTCTTCTTCTGTCTTATTAGACTTAAGACCCTTGAAGGTAGAAGGTGTCTCAGTCACCACTCTGTCTCCAGCGTCCAGACTGACGACTGATCAGGGGGTAGTATGATCCCTGACTCCCTTCATTATCTAACTTGTGTTCTTTATTTCCTCCAGCTCTGGTAGCTGAAGAACATCTGACAGTGGACGCCAGGGTCTACTCCTATGCTCTGGCACTGAAGCATGCAAACACGAAGCCGTTTGAAGTGCCTTTCCTGAAGTTTTAAGGCCAAAGGACAGTAGCCATGTTTTTATAAACAAGACCACCAGGCCTCCTTCACTAAGACTTTGTATTCAGCTTAGCTTAATGTAGATTTGAAATTAGCTTTTTTCATTAAATAAAAGCCAACGCAGAATACATGTGGTGATATGGAATTGTGATTACAGGTAGGCTGTAGTCTTCATTTAAGTGCTAAATTCTGGCAAATATTGAGAAAGAACATAAATGCAGATATCCAGTTTTTAATCCAGTTTCTTTTTTTTTTTTTTTTTTAAAGCTCAGCTGTTACTTATCTAATCTAGTCCAACAGATAGAGAAGTATTTCTAGAGGAAAAATGACCTGAATTCCAAATTGGGTCAGCTGCTCTCAGCCTCAGCTGAAACTTCAACTAGGAATGCAAATAACTGCTTATTACTACATTAATGTTTAAACAAAGATTTTTTTCAAAGACCTATGTAGGGACTTTGCTGTTGTTCCTAATTCTCTTCTATATGGAATTAATACACATCCTTGCATAGCAGAGTGTAAAGTCAACATAGAACAACATCTATGAGAAGCAGATGTTTACATTTGGCCAACGTCCTCCTGCCCACCTACATACTAAAGGTTAACAAACGCTTCAGCAATGGAAAACGGTTCACTGTAACGAGGTTAAGAAGCCAATGAATATACAGGGCCCTTCTCTCAAGCAGGTGTATATGCTTTAGAATTTCATTTCCTATCCTTACCTGAGAAAGTACTTGAAGTTCCTAATACCAGATCCATTTACATGGCTGCGGGTGGGGGGCATCACTGTCTTGGTTTTAAACCATGAATGTAGCCAGCAAGTTCCAGAAACCCAATACAACCACCTTAGAGTGGAGGACAGGAGGGCACTGTTTCCACTTCCTGCCATGCCTAAAGCCCGGTCATCCAGAAGGTCTCCCAGTGTCCTGGGCCATTTTCACATCTTTTGGCTGAGCTCGGCCCGTGTTGACTTCTGTGGTCTCCAGCAGCTCCAGAACTATCACCCTGCAGGTGAGCACTCAGCGGAAGTCTCAGGGTGATGCTCCGTGGCCAGCCCAAAGTCCTTTGTCCAGCCCTGGCTTTAGGCTCTTCGAACCACGTAAAACCAGGATGCTAATGCCAAAAATGCTGTACTACAGTTCATTTGTCTACAGGGTCACTGTGTATTCAGTGTGTATCACTGTTTTCATCTCTGTATCCACAGGTGTTTTTGTGAGCAAAAATACAACATCTATTAGACTTCCTAGACAAAGGGGGAAGCTGTGTTTGGAACTGGAGAACTGTCTAGATCAGGTCTACTTTAAATATTGCAAATATTGGTACCCAACCACTTGCTCTAATAGTAGCCTTCCCCTGTGCCCCTAACCCTTTAGAAAAGAAAAAAAAAAATCCTGTTTTTAATCATAGGCATCATGATTCTCCAGAGATCTTACTCCTCCTCCCTGAGCTCTCCAAAGACCGACTTCTCTAATCTCCCTTGTTACTGCCCTCCTTCACAGTCAAGACACGGAAGGCAATGGGAAATATACAGATTCAGGCACAGTCTCCAGACTAGCTCTTCCAAAGCCGCTCCGCACAGGAGTTGAGGAACCGACTCTTAAATGTTGGTGCAGGGGAGGTCTTCATAACCCCTACCTGTCCTTTCTGCCCTTTTCTCCCCCTAAGAGTGCAAATTAGAAGTGACCGCTCAATTGTAGAACGGACCCCCAATGCCACTTATATTAACCTTTCAACATCAAAGGCTGTACTTGGGCAGTTTGAGAGCTGGCAGTCTGGAGGTTTCCCTGGGCTGGCCCTGTTAACTTATCAGCATTTAAAAGTTGAAAGGTTTCCTATAAGAAACTTTGTTTCTACCTTCTCTTGGGGGAAAAAAAATGTATGCATATATCCTAATGCCACTGGATCTATGTGTCTATGGTAACAGTGGCCCGAGGCCCTGCGATGTCCTGCCGGTTACCACTGTCCTGTCCTGCCGGCCACCACCGCATCTGCCCACCTGTCGTCATCGTTGGGTTGTGATCCTGACCTGAGTAAGATGTACTTCCTGCGCTAAGAAAGGAAACACTGGAAACCTTTACTTCTGAAAAGGAACTTCAAAGATTAAGTTTGGTTTCTGTGGACACTGGGCACAAACTTTCTGCTGTTTCAGATGGAGGCTGGATGTTATCTGAGACAGTTTTCCTGTTCTTTTCAGTGTCCATCGCATAACTGAGCAGCTTTTAAGTTGGTCCCTGTTCCTGAGCAATTTCAAGATCAAACCCAAAACTGTAATTCCATTGGACCTGTGACCACAGACCTCTCAGGATGGGTTTTGTATGATTAGATGAACCTATAATCTTAGAAATCATTTAGTATCCGAATTTATTTTTCCAACACAAACTGAAACCGTTTTATTAAATAAAAGTTTATTTTCTACTATTGACACTCATGTTGCTGCTGTAAAGTACAACAACATACACAAATTGCTAGCATGAATTACTCATTGTTCGCCCCCACTGAACTACAGACATTGCTTGAGAATTAGATCTTTGCTTTAGGGATTTAAAAAAAAAAAAGAAACTGGGCCATCAGATCTGGAAAGCGTGTTCTCCAGCGATGTGTCGATGTGTTGGAATTCAAAGGCATAGCCAATACAGTAAAACAGCATGGACTGCTGTCACTGGGAAGAAAGGAATGAAAATGGGGCGGGGGGGGGGGGGGGGGGGCGGGAACCACACACAAGCAGTTGTTCCTGAACAGCTGGAACTGAAGCTCGATGTTGCCCACGTGGGCTGAGTGGCAGCTGAGGGGACCAGTCGGGGGAGTGGACGGAGAGGGAGGGTGGGAACGTGGATACGAGGAGTTAAAAAAGTATAAAAAGTTAATTATATCTAAAATACAGATTAGATAGAAATGTTCCAGAACTCATTAAATAAGCTCAAAAATACTGGAAAGTGGCAATTTGAACTACATTTATTTTTAAACAAGTGGGGGGGAATAGTGAGTGTTCTGAATGTTGTGTGCAAAACTGATCCACGTCACCATCTCACCGGCACGGCTGAACAGGGCAAGGCGGGAACACTGGTTTCCAGCATCATGGGCGACACTACAAGTACGTTTGTGAATGAATACTGTAAACTTTAGTTTTAAGGCAGCTGGTACTAATGCTGCACACAGGCTTTAGCTCGGGGCCCATTGCACAAATGGGACGGTGAGCACTGGGAAACAAGAAACTGAGGGAAGAAAAGGGGAATCGCGTTATTGGACAAAAACAATGTGCCAAAATTCTTCTCCCTTTCACACACACAAGAAGAAATATTGGAACATTTAGAAAAACAAAGCACCCATCCCACCAACTTCAGCCTGTTCCTTGACAAAAATTTCAAAATACTGATAAATAATCGTGACGGCGAGCAGGATGCCAGTGCCGGAGCCAATGGCCCCCAGGAAGTCGGCCAACACGGACAGGGCGCCGATGCACAGGCCGCCGAACGCTGCCGCCGTGGGGATGTACCTGCAACACAGAGCCGTCAGTCGGCGGGGCGCGCACACGGCCGCGGGGCAGACTGACCAGGCCAAGACAGGCCGCTGGTTTCCAGAAGCCAGTAAACAGCCTGGAGAAGCCATACAGGATTTTTTTTTTTTTTTTTTTTTTTTTTAAATAGCAGGAGGTTAGAATCCTCGACAGGAAAAGGAAAAAAAAAAAAAAAGAATCCTCGACAAGTTGAAGATGAAAATATTTACTATTTTAAATAGGTCGTCTGTAGCTCAGTCTTGTAGATGAAGAGTAAATTCCAAAATGCTTTCTAAGTATCAAATTTATATGTGATAAGATGTGGATGATCCTCTTCACAGTCTTGGCTGCATGTTAGAATCACCTGGAGCACTGCTAAAAATAATGGGATTGTATTTAAAATACTCCAAAAAAGAAGGGAAAAAAAGCCAGGGGGAGATGATGGATGAACGGGAAGAGCAGAATGAGGCTGGGTACCTGGAGGTTCGTTCTACGACTCTGCTATCTATGTTCTAAATAAGTAAAGTTTCATAAAAATACAAGTGCCTTTTCAAGCAATGGTTCTGGAACAACAGGACATCCACATGCACAAAAAGATATCTGGACCCTTCTCTCACACTAAACAAAAAAGCTGCTGCGAGCAGATCACAGACTTGAATGTAAGAGCCGAGACTCCTAATGGAAAACAAGAATGAATCTTTATGACCTCGGGTGAGGCAATGGTTTCTTAGATAAACACTAAAAGCAGCACAAAGCAACCAAGAGAAACTGAACTTCATCAAAATTAGTAACTTGTGCATCAAAAGAGACCAAGAAAGTAAAAAGACAACCCATAGAATGGCAACAAAATATAAATCATAAACCTGAGAAGGGGTCTATCCAAAATATTTGTTTTTTGAAACTTACAAAAGACAACACAATTAAAAATGAGCAAAAGATCTGAAAAGACTGGGGCTCAAACTCACGACCCTGAGATCAAGAGTTGCGCATTCTTCTCCAAAGAAGATTCACAAATAGCTAATAAAACACATGAAAAAGTACCCAACGTCATTACTCAGCAGGGAAAAGCAAATCAAAACCACAGTGAGCTCCCGCTTCATACCCACATAGTGGCTGTAATGAGAAAGCAGGAACTGTGCAAGGACGCGCAGCAATGGCGAGCCACACTGCTCGTGGGACGCAGACCGGTGCAGCCACTCTGGAGGAGAGTCTGGTAGCTTCCTCAACACATTAAACCAGCATCACTGTACCACCCAACTATTCCTGCAGGACTGAAAACATATGTCCACACAAAATATGCACAAGTATGTCCTTAACAGCATCATTCCTCATAGAAACTGGAAACAACCAAAATCTCCACCAACTGATCAATGGATAAACAAATGAGCTGTCGTACATCCATTTAATGGAGTATTATTCATAAGTAATGGATGAACCCTGAAAACTTCATGCTAAGTGAAAAAAGCTATTTACAAAAGATGTCAAGTCCGTTTATATGAAATGTCCAGAAGAGGCAAATCTGTAGAGATCAAAAGTAAGAAGTAGGCTCAGGGATGGGAAGGTGCGATAGGAATGGGGAGTAACCAAGAGTTACAAGGTTTCTCTCCGGGTGATGAAAATGTTTTTGGTTTCTTTTTTAAGGTTTTTTTTTTTTTTTTTTTTGGTTTTTAAGGGTTTTTTTTTGTTGTTGTAGTTGTTGTTATTGTTTTAATAATCTATAGACCCAACGTGGGGCTCAAACTCACAACCCCACTCTTGTGATCAAGAGTTGCACATTCTTTTGACTGAGCCAAACAGATGCTCCAGTGACAAAGATGTTTTTAAAATTACATTGTAATGATTACACATTCTGAATATACTAAAGAACACTAAACCATATACTTCAAATGAGTGAGTTACATGGTATGAATTATAACACAGTAGAGAGGTTATCAAAAAACAGACTAATGGAAGGATTGACCCAAGACCAAATAAATCACAAGTTGTAGAGGTGGAGTATCAGTACTTTTTGAAAGCTCCCAGGTGATTTTATGTGCAGCCAGACAACGAGGATCTCCACTCAAGAATATTTTAATACTGGGCTGAGCAGTGAAGGGAACACAATTTCAATTTTAAAAATCATTTAGATGTCAATTTTGATGGAGAACAATTTTAGAGAACAATTCAGTATTTTGTTAAATTTTAGTTCTTCTATGTGAAGCAGAAGAAAAATGCTTCATGTTCAAATAGGATAACATTTGACAATAAATTAAAGGTTGAAAAACCAAATATATTTGTACTATACACATACACACACATACTCACACAGATTAGATCTCATGACCTTACCTATTAAGCTCATGAACCATGGAGGTATCTCTGTGGCCCCTCATTACCATTTGCTGTTCTTTAAGCTGCTTAGCTACCTGCCAAGAGAAAAAGCAACTTTTAAAATCAAACTATAAATATTTCACTTTACTACCTACCAGGTTCTGTGTGAAGTACTTCCCACACACTACTAAATAAAATACGAGAGCCCTGAGGTAGGCAGGCACTGTCCTATCCTCTCCATTACACCTGAGGCTCAAGGCTGCACACCACCTAGTACCCACACATTAAACAATTGTTTCTCAATCTTTTTTTTTTTAATCTACCACCTCCCTAAACAGAAATTAAATACTAAGGAGTAAGAGTTTGTTGGGTAGGGTTCAGCCTTGGAGGGTGACAAACCATTGTAAAACTCTTAAGAATTTTTCCACCTTCCAGAAACCAGTTTTTAACCCTCTAGGGATCATTATTAAGAATGTATGACTTAGTGCAGCCCGGGTGGCTCAGCGGTTTAGCGCCGCCTTCAGCCCAGGGCCTGATCCTGGAGACCCAAGATGGAGTCCCATGTCCAGCTCCCTGCAGGGAGCCTGCTTCTCCCTCTGCCTGTGTCTCTGCCTCTCTCTCTCCCTCTCTCTCTGTGTGTCTCATGAATAAATAAATAAAATCTTCAAAAAAAAAAAAAGTATGACTTAAAAGTTTAAATTACAAAAGTAAGAGTGTTTCAATTACCATTTTGAAATTAAAAACGTTTATTTTCAAATATAACAAATACTTACATCTTTAGCAGAGGAACCAGACACCTCTATCCATGTCTTAGAAAAGAATGCACATGATCCCAACATGAAGATGATATAAACCACCACATGGACAGGATCCTCAAATATGGCGCCCATGGACTCAGGAGGAGAAAGATAGTAACAAAGGCCTCCCACAGGGTAAGAACGAGCAGGTCCTCCCCCACTAACATCCTACAGAACAAGAATAAAAAGGATAGATGGTGAATCCAAGAGGTCAAGATACATTTTTATGACTTTTCAAACTCCTCAAAAATTACAAATCTTTAAGCTCAAAGCACCTACAGCTAACGATTCCATGTAACTTAGAAAGACTGACTTTTGTGTCTAATGTCTTCACTCCTCCAAAATTGTATAGTGAGCATGTATTATATAAAGGACATTGTGAATGTATTAACAAAAGAGTGATTTTTTTAAAAGCCAACATTAAAATACACCTACAAAAAAATCTTCCCTCTCTTCTTTTTTTTTTTTTTTAAATCTTTTTTTTTTTTTTTAATTTTTATTTATTTATGATAGTCACAGAGAGAGAGAGAGGCAGAGACACAGGCAGAGGGAGAAGCAGGCTCCATGCACCAGGAGCCCGACGTGGGATTCGATCCCAGGTCTCCAGGACCGCGCCCTGGGCCAAAGGCAGGTGCTAAACCGCTGCGCCACCCAGGGATCCCATCTTCCCTCTCTTCTTAAAGACAGGAATATAATTACATTTACAGTCAATCTCTGATTACATTTAGAATCAAACTGCACTGTAGAAGAGTATACAACATATTCTTTAACTTCAAAAAATTCTATGAAGAATACAATCAACTGAAATACTGACAAATGACTAACAACTCACTGCCTAAGCTTTATAGGTTTGTATAAGAAGTAATTTTTTAATATTTAAAATAGGATTTTTATCCAGATAAACATTCAAGAATTTTTACAGTAACAGAACTAGGAACAGTGTAAGTTTTGGGGTGGGAGGGATAGAACAGCAGTTTCTGGCTGCAATAATTAAAGTGTCTGGTTCCTGAATATACATTTCAGTATCATTTATTTACTGTGCCCCCAGAATCACTAATCCCCAATCAAGAGCATTATTTATAGATAATTCAATTTCCAGTAATTCTTATTAAAAAGGAACTTAGTTAAGATCACAACACAACCTATACAAGACCACAAAATGCATTTATTGCTATGAAATTATTACAGTAATAATTACTAATGGATTATTAGCTTACAAGGGGAGGGACCACATCTTCCCTCATCACAGGTAGTCACGTTTCCGTTACATGATTGGAAAAAGAGTACTATGGATAAAGGGAATCCTATTTCCTTCAACTAACACTCAAGAGTTACTGTCTTATCCTCTTAAACTTAAAAAAAAAAAAAAAGACCTTTAGTAGAAGAAAGTTAGGTCATGTAACTTACAATGAAACAGGCAGCATATTAAGATAAATGCATAGAATAAACACTGTACTTCAGAAATAAGGACTATAAAAATAGCTGGTGAAATTCAAATTGTACAATTATGTACTCTATAAAAGAATAAAGGATCATAGTCTCTTTTAATTTTATGGTTTTAAGGAGGAAAAATAGCTCCTGGGTCATATGACAGAACTTAAACCAGGTAAAATTCAATCCGACAAGAACTCACACTTCAGTAACAACGTGGCTGGACTGCTCTGGAAGAAGCTATGATGACAGGATCTATAAAGGGAAGTCAGAAAGTGCTGGATTCTATTTCTAGTAACTCTCTTCTCTCTCCAGTCTAGTAATCACATGCCTATCTCTAGCCCAGTTAATCACAACTAGTTTATTGCCACTCGAGCCATGAAAAATGGGGGCAAAGCAGGAGATCTCAGCACCCCACATATAATCAGCAAAGAGCTTCTTTAAAAAAAATATTCTAGACAACAGCTGAATAAGATACCAAAACAGGGAACCACTTTCATGAGAACCACTGTGATTTTAACCTTAAGGGCCTCAAATGAGATGTGAAAATGCTCTCAACAGTAAATTAATACAAAGTACCTGGCCCACCTTAGTTTTACAACATTTATCAATCTTTCTAAATGAATGATAAACTCTGCTACAGGTAAGTGAATCTGAAAACGTTACAGCAACGGCTTCCATTATGGCTCATCTCTTTCAGTTAAAAATACAACCACGAAATGCAAATTACAGTAAATTTGAATGCTTAGAATAAATAACAAAATACTCACAGCCCACTGTCCTAGTAAATTTACTAAAAAGTTGCCACTAAATCGAACAGACAGCATCTGGGAAATAACATACAGGTTTGACACTAAGGCCGACTGGAGAATAATGGGAATGTTCGAGGTATAGAAGAGCTTGATGGGATAGCTACTGTACTGTCCTCGATACCGGGCCGACTTGATGGGCAAGTCAACACGAAATCCCTAGAAAATGAAAATGAAGAGGAAGTAAGGGTAACTGCACATCTCAAGTAATGAACACAGATGACAAGCAGAACAATACAGGGGGAGTGGGAGAAGCAACACTGGCATTTCTCCTTCCACACAGAACTCCTGTTCTGTGCCATCACCACTAATATCTCACACCTTAGAGTCTAAGGAATAGAATCATTTGCTTGACTAGATTCCGTAACACTGGTTAAATATGGACATTTCAAATGGAATTCTTTTCTTTGAAAGCAAAAGAAAAATCCATATCCCTCCGACTTCAGTGAAGCAAGTATACGTACCTGAAAATATATAACGACGGCAAACACAAAAACCGTAGCAATGAGGTTCATGAGATTGGGTAAGTTCTGACGATAGAAGGCCTCCCTTAAAGCTCGGACCTTGTCTGTCCTGGTGGCCAGTAAATGAAAGAGCGCTATGACTGCACCCTCAAACTCGGTACCTGATAAATTAAGAGAGAAATTGACTGTAAACTCTTTACCCAAAATTGTCTCAAAGCTCAAACAAATACCCTTGAAACTCCAGTACATGGCAGAAAATCGGAGTCAAAATCACTCATCAATGTTTACTTTACGATACAACCATGTGCGGAGCTTCTAAAAATATTTACATCATGGAAGCAAATGAATCTTTTTTTGCACAAATCTCAAGTTTTCTCAAGACACTATTCTTGATGAAAACAGCCAAAGTAGAATAAACCTAAGCAAGTATTTAGGTTGTAATGATTTGCTTCCCCTTTACTGTAGGGAAGGGAAAGGAGTATTTTTAGGGAGGGGGGTAAAGCAGCAGCAAAGCAGAATAAAGATGTCAGAATCAAAAGATACATGTTACTCTATCGAGCTTGTTTTTAAGAAAACTAATAAACCATCATTGCTCTTTTCTTAAGGCTGGGGTCATTCTAGACGTTAACCGTTATGAATCTTGGATGGCATTTGAGACAAATGGAGATGGGGAAGGGGAAAGACAGATGAAGTATTTCAAAATTTAGTTGCCGTTACCAAGCCAAGTAGAATAGCAGCAAAAGTATTCATGCTCCCTGATGGTACAGTAAATAATAGTGTTTTCATTCGAAAAATCTTAATCCACTACCTTTTTATTCCCCTGGGAATGTGGAAATCGGACAAATCAATGACTTCTGCGGCAATGGCTTAAGCAAGTGATATTTTAAAAAGCTGTTTTGCAACCACTGAAATTTTCAACAAGCAGAGGCTAAAATGTAGCTGTTATTCTTTGTGAAGTAATATTTCATACTCCACAAATCTCTGCTGCTGAACTCTTGAGCAATCCGCAGCGGTTGGCCCCTGGGACAGCAAGCAGGATGCCTACAGGCCTGTCCTGCTCTGTGATGGGTTACTTTCCAGCACACATCCAGCAAAACTCGTGCAGTTGCAGTCACTGTGCAATGTACCTCTGCCAGTGTTAATAGTAGTGGGACTAAAGGCCTTCCAGACAATGGTTTCACAGATGTTGGTGGCAATAAAGAGGGAAATACCAGACCCCAAGCCGTAACCCTTCTGTAGCAGCTCATCTAACAGCAGCACAATCAAACCAGCAACAAACAACTGTGGGGAAAGAAATGCAAGTAAGCTGAAGCAAGAATAAACTCAAGGAAGGGGACGATGAACACCATTGACTACTTTCAAAAAGCATGGGCATTTTTCATATTAAAACCTGATTGTTGCAATAGCACCGTTATGACTCTCAGCACCTCTTTAACCCCACCTTAGTGAGAAGTCACTTCTGGAGATCAGGGGGGTGGAAACATTGTTACTTTAGGAAGCAGACATTTCAACCTTTACAGCATGTTGATAAACCACCTGGATAGTTTCCCTTACAATGTTTAAACAAGACCGATTGAAAAAAGCACACTGAAAACAAAAATGTTCAAACTTGTTGAATTTAGGACAGCAAGAAACTGAAAATGTTCCAAGTAGTTCCAAATAAGTGAAAGACTAAATGAAGTATGGTATAATAACAAGACACAATTATATGCTACCACTGAACGAAAAGTATGTGAAATTTATTTTTAAGATATTATATGTAATATTTTATATATTACATATACAGTTACCATTGAACAACACAGGTTTGACCTACCCAGACTTTTTGTTTATAGATACACTGCAGTACTATCAGTGTATTTTCTCTTCCTTACAATTTTCTTAACATCTTTTCTCTAGCTTATGACAGTGTATAAACACAGTATATAATATACAAAATATCCGTTAATCGACTATTTACATTATTGGAAGGCTTCAGGTAAATAGCAGACTTAGTTACGTTTTGAGGGAGTCAAAAGTTACATGCAGTTTTCAACTGTGGGGGGAGGGGTCAGCACCCCAATCCTTGTGCTGTTCAAGGGTCAACTGTAATATATAGAGAATAAGCCAAAAAGAGCACAAATTAATAGGAGCAGAGATTATAATGTAAGAAGTGCCCTCCGTACATAAAGTGACAAAGACTGAATGTAAATTTGAAGACAAGGATTTGCCAGGTCCTTAACCTTACCCCTTTTTACAAAATGAAAGCATACTGACTTTAATTTATGTGAAATTGAAAATTCTTAATTTTCTTCTTGGAGAAGACATTTCTATAAAAGCATGCATCAATTAAAAAGAACTCCTGACCTTGCAAGTAGTGACCTCTAGTCACTTCAGTAACCTAATCAAGAGGGAAAGAAAAGATGCTACTATACCTTCAACCTCACACCTGTCCCCATTTTAAGAACCCCATCCTACCAAAGTGAGGAAATGCCACTTCCATTCTTCCCAGCTCTGAAGACTCCCACCCCATTGCTTACTCAGTTTACCCAACATGCCCCATTACAAAAGAGAGCAAACAAACTACAGTACACCATTTCAAGCATGCTTACCTTCCACGGTGTTTTTTTTTTTTTTCCTTAACTGTCATTTCAGTAGTTGTACAGAGCCTAAATTGTCTATTTACAGTCTTAATTTGATTTTCAAAGGATTGGAAAAAGAGTACAATTCTTCAAACTTCTAAGAGTGCTCATGAATCCTTTACTGTTTGAAAACCAAGTTTAACACTTTGACAAGATAAAACAGAAGTTAGGACTTACTACTGAGATTTTATATTGATCACAATTATGTAATAAGTAAATAAATACTCCCAATCAGAAACCAACCCTGTGCATGGAATAAGAGCTGTCCATAAACTATTAGCCCGCCAAAAAGTATGATCAGGGGCTTCTGATTAAATGACCTGTCTAGAGTCATAAAGTCATTCTGAAACACCTGTGATTTTCCAAACCCCCTGTTCAGACCAATGACCATCAGACCACAGAGTGATTCATGTATGTCTGGTGGAAATCAAACTCATTTTTTTTCTAACTAGAGAAAGAAATTACAAAGAAGCCGAAATGAGAAATGTTCTCTATAATCAAAAGAATAAGATAAAAGCTACTAAAAAGCATGTGAACTACACCTCTAAGGATGGGGCGGGGGGGGGGGGGGGGGGGGGCGGTGAGAAACCAGGAAGTCACAGCATCTCGTTGACTACAACAGTGATGGAAACTGAATGCTAACTGGATGCTCTTGTGGAATATACCATACATATAAATCTCTAAATTAGGCATAAAAATTACTCTTTACATTTCAACTCTGCTTTGCATTCGCACAGTTTGACAAAACAATACTTACCTTTTCTATATGCCAAGCACATATTTTCTACTCTGGGATTTTAATCAAGACCCATCATTTAAGATTTCAAATCTTACTAGTTGAAAGACATGATCACGTGAATGAAACAAGAATAATTAATGTGAGAAATACCTTACCTAACAGCATGCAAACAGTTTTCAAAATCTATGTTTCTAGGCGAAACACACTGATCCAATCATCTCTCTTCAGTGTATCCACATATTTTCAATGTTAGCAATGCCTTAAAAGACATGCTACCCACCTATGATCAAACACATTTCTCTATACATTAACACTGAAAAAATTAACCACAAGTATTCGTCTAACAGAATTTATATGTTAAAAAAAAAGTATACACCCACTTATTTCATTTCTGAATACAACTATTTTTAGACTTCTTATCCTGGGGGAAAAAATTAAAATACCTTAACTCCATTTTATCTCCAATTCAAATTTGTAATGACTCCACAGAAGTCAATGCTTTAACCCAGAACTGATCAGATGAGGTTCTTTAAGAATCCAAAAATATCCTTACTAAAATACTAGAAAAATCATACTAGAGCATAATGTTCTAAGAGTTAGGTACCGATCCTGAGTGTCTTCAAGATCAGGGTTATTCTGAACTACAGGTTGCATAAAGCAAAGGCTATAAAGAAACAAAATAAGACAATCGATATGTCAGTGTCTCAACAATGCCAGAAGCACATGGAGAGATCCTAAGCACAGAAAGATCCAAGTCAGTTTTCAGAGGATTTTCTCTCCCGAGCCACTGCAACACTTCTTCCTCTAACTCTCAAAGATTATAAATTTGCCAATCAGGCTTTTTAAAATGGAGAAATAACGACGTTACTCTAAAGACTTCTACCTTATACCCAAATTGGGACCTCACTAGGGCTCAGAAACCTACCATGAAAATTCTCACGTGGTCAAAAGAAAATATTTCCATCTAGTTAGAAGAGCTCTCCCTGTTGTTAATGACACCAATAAATACTTGAACAACCTAATTCTCCTTGGTCTGAATAATAACTCTGTTCACGATTTGATTTGCTGCCTATATGAGGTTTCTCATTAAAAAAGAAGGGTCAATCATACCACTCTGAAATGGTCCTATCTCTCTATGTATATATTAGTAAGTTGGTATTTTAGTTTTACTTAAAAATATTTTTTCTGAAATTAATGCTGTGACCATTAAAAAAAAAAAACAAAAAACCTTCCTAAAAGAATCCTAATTCCACAGAGGGAGCAAGAATAGGCATTTCCAAAATAACCAGGACTATTTTATATATATATGTGTATATATATGTGTATATATATGTGTGTGTATATATGTGTGTGTGTGTGTATATATGTATGTGTGTGTGTGTGTGTGTGTGTGTGTATATATATATATATCTATTCTTGGATTACTTCTCTAAATGATTTTTATGGAATGTACATTAGAAAAGTATCTTCTGGGATCCCTGGGTGGCGCAGCAGTTTAGCGCCTGCCTTTGGCCCAGGGCGCGATCCTGGAGACCCAGGATCGAATCCCACGTCCACGTCGGGCTCCCGGTGCATGGAGCCTGCTTCTCCCTCTGCCTATGTCTCTGCCTCTCTCTCTCTCTCTCTCTCTCTCTCTGTGTGACTATCACAAATAAACAAAAATTAAAAAAAAAAAAAAAAAGAATGGGGATCCCTGGGTGGCGCAGCGGTTTGGCGCCTGCCTTTGGCCCAGGGCGCGATCCTGGAGACCCGGGATCGAATCCCACGTCGGGCTCCCGGTGCATGGAGCCTGCTTCTCCCTCTGCCTGTGTCTCTGCCTCTCTCTCTCTCTCTCTCTCTCTCTCCCCCCCCCATGTGACTATCATAAATAATAAAAAATAAAAATAAATAAATAAATAAAAAAGAAAAAAAAAAAAAAGAAAAGTATCTTCTAAACTTGACACACTTTGAGATACTAGTAAAGGATAACTATGTTGGCCTTTAAAAGTTCAATTCCAAAGGGTCTATTTAAAAATCCATGGAATATATATGTATATAGGTTCATGTATTTTACTAGGTGTGAGATATTATTTGTGATGCCATTATTTTGTGTACCACTAAAAAAAAAAAAAATACTGTCAATTAAACTAGGACAATAGCTTTTCACAAAGTTGTTTTGTTTTCTACTTATAAGAAAAGTTATTTTAGACTGAAACACAGATTTTATCATCTAGGCTGTTCTGCCTTTGTGTACACAGAGTGACTGTTCCATAACAAGTCATAGACTTCTGCAGACATTTTAAATAGCAGCTAATCTCAAAAACATTTTACATTAACAATTCCCATAAACAATTGATGCAACAAACATCCGAATAGCTCTAACCAGCTGACACACATATGCAGATGAAGACTACTATCATGATTGCTGCCTGGCTGACAGCAACTGTAGAGCACTACCAGCTATAAGAAAACACATCCAGGGGCCATCTGGGTGGTCAGTCCCTTATGATCTCAGGGTCCTGGGATCAAGCCCCGAGGCAGGCTCCTGCTCAGCAGGGAATCTGCTTCTCCCTCTCCTCTTGCCCCTCCCCCTGCTCCTGCTTTCTCTCACCCACAAATAAAAAATCTTAAAAAAAGAAAAAAATCCTGATTTTAGATACATCAAAAAGTAAAAAATGTGCATCTCAGAACCAATGAAGTACAGCTAATCTATAATTCTTTATACCATGCAGCTATGAAGCTATTATAAATTTTAACTTTTATATCAACATAATTTATACATGTCACTTCAACAATCAAAATCTTATAATTAAATAATGCAAAAGTAAGAAAATTAATATATCACCTAAAGAATTGTTAGAAAAAAGGGATCAAACTGTTTTATCTGCAGATGAAAAATTGGATTTCTTACCTGAATAATGATAAGGAGACAGATGCCAGCACCCATTTCAGCAGGATCCCCATACATGCCCGTCATGACATACACAATGGCTTGCCCAATGGTAATGATCATACCAAATACTGACAAAAATTGGGGGAAAAGGAGTACATACTTACAACCAAAGACAAAAAAAGACTAGAAAAATATCTTTGCCACAAAATTCTCAAATTTGGAAAAGACTCTTTAATTGTATTAATAGCTCACGTTTCTGGGCTCCATTGAATAGAGCTCTATCTTTGGGTGTATCTCCAACTTCAATGATTTTGGCTCCTGCTAACAACTGCATAATCAAACCAGATGTTACAATTGGGGAGATACCCAATTCCATTAAAGTTCCTGTAAAAGAGAAGGAAAAAAGTAAATAATCTTTACTATACCCAGTGCAGATTAGTTAACAAGTGTTGCAATCCTTAACAATGTCTACTGAAACACATTCTCAAATGTTTAAAGGCAGATTTTCATTCTTTAAACATTATTAATTAACACATTTATTTCCTTTATTAACACAACTTTGCAACAATTCATTGAATCAAAATTACTATCCCCAAAAAAGGTAAATTTCTGTAAACTCTAAACTTAAAATGTTAAAGAAATCCAAAATTTTTACACAAATCATGATTTTTTAAAACTTACATTGGATTTTATTTTAATGCAAAATAAGAAATTACATACCAAGCCTGAAAATTAAATATCAAGTTAATAAAAAATGATGTTTAAAAATATTTGTGACTCTTCTAATTTAAAATCTAAAATGACACAGAGTCATCCAAATCAATATAGAACATTTAGTGGCATATAAAATGTTCATGACATAGCAAAATAAAAAATTACGAAAACAGTATTACAGTTTGATGCCAGTTAGTTTAATACTAAATGGAAAAACAGTTTCCTGATATTTTAGTGTGGCTGTCAAAATATGGTTATTTTTACCCATTGAGATTATGGATAATTTCTATTTTCTTCTTTTTGCCTCTCAAGGTTTTCTTTAGAGAAAACACATATGGTACTTATAGAGAAAAATAAAACCAAACACGCCAAGTGTGCAAGGCAACGTGTATAACAAAGTAATTCTATATAATCAAGAATGTTCTCACTGGTCATTCTGTCATAACACAACCTTAAGTCCCAGCTTTTATAAATGTTGAAAAGGTGCCCTTGATATGAGAAAAGATTCCATCCTAGGATGATTCATGTCTTCTCAAATATTTCTTCAACAGGTAACAATCAGTAGAAAGAAATAAAGGCCCAATGTATAGAAAATTTAACCATAAGAAACAAAATGACAAAAATACTAGGAGTGAGCATGCCTATCATCTTGGAAAAGAAAAAGCCTTCCTAAGCATGACAATAACCTAGAACCCACAATGAAAAAGGTAGATGCTAGGGTTAGCTACAACTATGAGAATTCCAAGTGGCAAAATACTGCACAAGTTTTTTTTTTTTTTTTTAAGGTGGCTTTAATAAAAGTTAAAAGAAAATTACTTGAACACAAATGACAGAGTTCATATCTCCAATTTGGAAAGAGTTCTTACAACTCAATTTAAAATGAACAAATCAATGAAAAAAAAAAAAAAAAAAAAAAAAAAATAAAATGAACAAATCAATAGGAAAAAATGTTAAAAAGGAAAATGAGCTGGGATCCCGGGGTGGCTCAGCGGTTTAGCGCCTGCCTTCCACCCAGGGCGTGATCCTGCAGTCCTGGGATCGAGTCCCACGTCAGGCTCCCTGCATGGAGCCTGCTTCTCCCTCTGCCTGTGTCTCTGCCTCTCTCTTGATCTGTGTCTCATGAATAAATAACATCTTTAAAATTAAAAAAAAAAAAGGAAAAATAGCTAACACAGTATGGCTGCTCCCAATGACACTCAGGAAATACTGACCGTACAGGAGGGGACCTTAAACTCTAACCAAACCTGGTGTAAATTCTGTAATTTGGAATTTTGAGCTAAGAACCAAAGAACCCAGGAATTTTGGGAGCTAAATCTCAAAGAAAAGGAAATCCCTGCTGCTGATCTAAAGCTGGCCTGGATCTCTCTCCCAGCCCAGGCTTAGCTGTCCTATCTCCTCTATAGATTCCAAAACATAACAGGTATACTTCTTTCTTTCTCCTTTTTTTTTTTTTCCAAGATTTTATTTATTCATTCATGAGAGACACACACACAGAGAGAGAGAGAGAGAGAGAGGCAGAGACACAGACAGAGGGAGAAGCAGGCTCCATGCAGGGAGCCCAACATGGGACTCAATCCCGGGACTCCAGGATCACCACCTGGGCTGAAGGCGGCGCTAAACCGCTGAGCCCCCTGGGCTGCCCAACAGGTATCTTTCTAATAAATTCCATTTTTGTGTTTAAATTAGTCAGTAATTTTCTCTTATTTAAAACAGGTCCACTCAGAAAAAATTCAAATATCCAATAAAGGGATAAAATGATGTT
This sequence comes from Canis lupus dingo, assembly GCF_003254725.2. NCBI lineage: Eukaryota > Metazoa > Chordata > Mammalia > Carnivora > Canidae > Canis > Canis lupus. The sequence goes on from NC_064244.1 coordinate 22,836,962, forward strand.
CAAGCTCGCCCGTATATAAAGAACTATAAAATAAATAAGATACCAATTTTTACCTGTTCAATTTTCAAAGACTAAAGGACTAATAATATCCACTGTTGGAAGAAAAATGTCATTCTCATATACAGCTGGTGAGTGTATAAAATAATAATCTTTTAAAAGATAATTTAGCATTATCTATCAAAAATTTAGGTGAATATTATACTGCAAAGTGAAGCTTCTAGAAATTAATTCTATTAAAAAATTATAATAGATAGTATTACAGTGAAAGCATTCAGGGTAGCACTGATTATGATACAAAATTGGGGAAAAAACTAAATGTGTGACATAAGAGGACCCTAGTGGCCTGGAATCACACTTGAAGTACACTCCTTGCTTTGTCTTTTTTTTTTTTTTTTTCTTTGCTTTGTCTTTAAGCCTTTTATGATCTGGCTCTTGGACTCATCTGTAACATCATGTCCTACCTCATTACTCCTTTCCTTATTTCCTTCTAACCATACTGACCCCTCATCAGTCCCTGAACACATTAAACATCTTGGGGCCTTGGCACAGGCTATTCTGTAGAATGTTCCTCCCTCAGATCTTCACATGGCCTTCTTTCTCATGTCCTACAGGTTTCTGCTCCAATGTCCCTCCCCTCGCCCTAAATGTACTTTGTGTGGAGGCTATTTCCTCAAATAGAATAACATAAACTCCAGGCAACAGGGACATGGTCTTGATCACTGTTCTAATCTCAGCACTTAGCACAACGCTTGCCCCACAGTAAGAACTCAAAAAATACGTGAATGATTAAATAATGCATGGCATATCCATATAATGGAACATGTATGGCTGTTAAATGAAATAACTCATCCAAAAAATTAAGTAAACATACTAAGTAGTAGAATAGTCACGTAGTTTATCTCATTTTTTTAGTTTAAAAACAAAAAACAAAAAACACACAGTTGACCCTGGAACAATGTAGAGGTTAGAAACACTGACCTCCTATGCAATAAAAAATCCACGTATAACTTTGGACTCCCCTAAGCCAAAAACTTTACTAATAGCGTACTGTTGACTGGAATCCTTACCGATGACATAGACAATTACCACAGGTTGTAGGTTATGTAAGTTTTATATACTATATTCTTGTAATTAAGTAAGCTAGAAAATAAAATGTTATGAAAAATGTCCTAAGGAAAATACATTTATAGCACTACACTGTTTTTTTTTTTTTAAAGTCCACATATAAGTGGACCCACACAGTTCAACCCAGGTTGTTCAAGGGTCAACTAAACATAAATTTATTTTTATTTTATTTTTTTATTATTTTTTTTTCTAAATATAAATTTATATACATGAATGTATATGCAGAGAAAAGGTCTGGTTATTCACCAAACTATTATCTTCTTCCCAGGAGTTACCCCTGAGATGCAACACTTGTATTTTCAGGTTTATATAAAACTGTATACAAATTTTGGTGCATTTTTTAATGATTAATCAGTATTTTAAAAATTACCAACAAAACCCCTCATGATCCAGGCCCTCCTATCTCTTTAGCCACTGCCTCACGCACAAGTGCTTTTAGCTCAGGCCGCCCTCTGCCTTCAGTCCACAACCTGAACTCCAATGCAAATGCTATTCTGGTACTGTCCCCTCAGAACTGCAGATTGGGGTCTTTCAGTCCCACAGGAAACCCAAGGACAGACTTCAAAGGGTCCATGACTCTCCAAAAGTATTGTGCAAAATCTGTGTATCTGAATTTTTTCTTGGGAGAGTACAAATAAATTTAATAGAGTCTCAAAGAAAATATGACCCATAAAGGGATGGAGGATCAAAGCTCCAGACGGCGCTATCACTCCATTTTCTGTTGTACATCTATACTCTGTACATATTTCTATTATTACAATATATACAGAGTTTTGTAAGTATTTACATGTTGGTCTCTTCTCCTAGGCAACGAGTTTCTTTTACCATATGCTCCCCACCCCTGTAGACATCAAAATAGTTATTTCTACATTTTCACATCTATTTGATGTCAGTACTAATGCCTAGTATGGAGGCAAAAAAAAAAAAAGTACATACCTCTGTTGGATGCAAGAATAACTCTCATCCAATAGAAAGGATCTGCAGAATCTGATGACATGATTCCAAATAGTGGTATCTATAATATTACATAAAACAGTTTATTAAAATGCATTGAATTAACTTAATTCAAACTTCAATTACTTAATATTTGCAACACTGTAAAAAAAAAAAAAGAGCACTACTTCTCGTGTTCTGTAACCCTAAAAGGAAAGTTTCTGAACAAAAATTAAAATAATAGAAATCACTATAGCAATCTACTAGTAAACACACCTATCAGGATGATTTGTTGCACAATAGCATGAATACACATATCACTACTGAAATTTATGCTTAAAAATAGCTAAGATGGTAGATTCCATTTTTTTTTTAGAATTAAAAAGAATACCCCTATCAGTAAGTAATAGGATATATCTACCCAGTCATAGGAAAAATTTTGCTAAGCTAAGGGCAACCAATGACAGCCACACTCCAAATATAAGTCTGAAGGATAGATAGATAGATAGATAGATAGATAGATAGATAGATAGATAGATAGATGAATATTACGCAGCCACTGAAAATTATAAAGAATCTTGTAACAGCATAAAGAAGTGCTTATGTTTAACACTAAGTATGATACTGTGGTTCTCAACCTGGGGCAATTCCACCCCTCAGCAGCCACCTGGCAATACCCGAAGACATTTTTGGTTGTTACAACAATCCTGGTGAGGCAGGATGCATGGGTATTTTATGTGTACCCTAACGCTGCTAACACTCTTCAGCTAATGTGAGAGACAAGGAGAAAGGAGGTTATGTATGAAAACTAATTAACACAACAGGACAGTCCACATCACAATATTCCCTAACTGGGAGAGAGGTCAATCAGTCAAATTACGTTACTTAATTGCAGCTGATAGAGATAGCCATTACCTCCATAATTAAGTGATGTGTGGAACAACGAACAAGAAAAAGCCAACCACCCTAAGTAACGGCATTCCTTCCTCTCCTGTAGTCAACAGGATTATTAAACTCAGTGTCTGGTTTTATTCCTCTCAGTAATATCCACAGCTACAGGTTACGTACAACAGTAGTTGGGCACAACTCCCCAATGCGTAAGAAACCACACTTTTTAAAACACATAAAATTGCAGACACTAACAAGAATGAAAAAAGCTAAGGAAAAACAGGGCACCACGGTGGCTCAGTCGATTGAACATCCGACTCAATCTCAGCTCAGGTCCTGAGATCAACTCAGGGTCGTTAGTTCAAGCCCAGCACTGGGTTCCAGGCTCCGTATGGAGACTATTTAAAAAAATAAAAAATAAATTTAATTTTAAAAAGCTAAGGAAAACAATGAGTAAAACAACCAAAAAAGAAAAAGGATCATGAACTTGAAGCACTGGTGGTCACGGAGGCCAGAAAACTGCAGACAACTGAGGAGCAGAGAGCCCAGCACTGAGCTGCTCCCACCATCACCACAGGAAGGCAGTCGAATGCTGACAATTCCCACGACCTGAAGGAGAGCAGGCTGTACAGATACCCTTATCTTTCAGCCTCCTCTGATTGGAAGGGAGTAGAAATGGCAGCTGGGAAGAAACAGATGGGTGACAGAGGGCCAGGGTGCGGTGGGGATAAGGGAGGGATCTGAGGTCAGGAGTGGAATGGAGCCCTCCTCAGTCACCTGGTGAGAACCACCCAGGGAGCATTTACTGCACTTGTCACAGCTTATCTCACCTCCCACCATTCCCTGGGGCTAAAGAAAACTGGGTGAGATAGGAGACCCCCCAAACCCTTTACCTGCAGTGGGGAGGGGAAAATAAACCTGCCTGAGATTCAGTGGAAAGAAATCACCAGCACTGGGGAGAACTGCCTAAGCAGGAGAAAGACATAAAAAAAAAACCAGCTTGGCAACTATGCAATTATACTGCAGGGGAAAAAATAACCAAAGTAACAAAAATGCATACATTAATTTATTGCATGAAACAGTCATGAGAAATACCACTTTTTGAGCAACACAGTTCCTATGGTTCTAGGGTTCTAACAGCCAAGCTTAACATATTTACTACCCAGCCCTTTACAGAACAATGTTCACTCATCCTTGGATTAGAAGATTCAATATTGTCAAGAAGCTAATTTTCTCTAAATTCATCCATAAATTCAAAGCAATATAAATCATAATCCCGGTAAGCCTTCTCAGAGAAACTGACAAGCTGATTCTAAAATCTATACAGAAATATGAAGAACCTAGAATAACCAAAAACCATTTCAAAAAGAAAAAACAAAGTGGGAGGACTTTTACGACCTGATTACAGGACTTAATTCAAACCTATGGTAATCAAACGGTGTAACCATAACCATGGAATATACATCAATGGAACAGAACAGAGTACAAAAATATATCCACGCTTACACGGTTAATTGATTTTCAACAAAGATCCCAAGGTAATTCAATGAGAAAGGAGAGCCTTCTCAACAACTGGCTAACCATACAGAAAAAAATGAACCCAGGCTTACTTACTCCATATACAAAAATTAACCTGGAATAGACCACAGACCAAAACATACAAGCTGAGACTAAATATTTAGGACAGAGAGAAAATCTTCACAACTTTAAAATAATCAAAAAAATAAAAAATAAAAAAATAAAATAATCAAAAATTTCTTAGATAGGAAACAAAAACCATGAATCATCAAAGAAAAGACACATTGAACTTCTTCAAAATGAAAAGAATTTTGCTCTTCACAAGACATTAAGGAAATGAAAAGGCAAGCCACAGACTAGGAAAACATATTCACAGTACATGTATCTGACAAAGGACCTGTATTCAGAAAATATTTTAAAATACATATAATTCAGGGTGCCTGGGTGGCTCAGTTGGTTAGGCATCTGCCTTCAGCTCAGATCATGATCCCAGGGGCCTGGGATGGAGCCCCCAAGTTAAGCCCTCTGCTCAGCGGGGAGTCTGCTTCTCCCTCTCCCTCTGTCCCCCCCCTCCCCCCCCATGAGTGCTCTCTCTCTCTCAAATAAATAAATAAAAACCTTTTTTAAAAAGCTTATGATTCAATGTAACAATATGATTTTTTAATGGGCAAAAGATTTGAAAAAACTTCACAGAAAATAAACAAATGCCCTATAAGTACATGAAAATGTTGTTGAATATCATTTACCAGGGAAATGCATATTAAAATGTCAATGTCATTTATCAAGGTGATGCAAATTAAAACCACACCCATTAGAATGACTAATATTAAAATGCTCAGTAATACAAAGGGCAGGCCAGGATGGGGAGTAACGGGAACTCCAATACATGACTGGTGAAAATATAAAATGGACAACCACTTAGAAAGAAGTTTGACATCTTCTAAAGCTGAACCTGTAATTATCATACACCCCAGCAATTCTACGCCTAGGTATTCACCAATGAGAAATTGAAACAAATATTCACAGAAAATCTTGCCCAAGAACTTTTGCAGCAACTTTATCAAAACCAAAATTTGCAAACAACTCAAACGTCCAACAAGTGAATAAATGAACAAATTGTGTAGAGTCATCCAATAGAACGCTCCTCAGAAATAGAAAGGGATGAATTACTGCTCTACTAAACACATGGATGAATCTCAAAATGCTGATGATGAAGCCAGAATAATACTGTATGATTCCACTTAGATGAAATTCTAAAAAAAACAAATCAAATTATAGGAACAGAAAGCAGATCAGTGCTTGCCTGACACTGGGGGTGAGGTGGGGACTAAGACATTACACAGAACTTTCTGGAGTGACAGATGTTCTGTATCCACTGAGGTAGTAGGTATGTGGGTGTATACATTTGTCAAAACCCTTCAAAATGTACACTTAAAAAATAAGTGTATTTTACGATACATAAATTATACCTTTATAAAGCTGGAGTTTTTTATGGAGGGGAGGGGAATTTCTAAGATGTTAAAAGTAGGTGGTAAAAATATGGATGATTATTCTTTTTTCTCATTACTTTTCTGTACTTAAAAAAAAAATTCTCTCTCCCTGACCACCCAAAACTATTTTAAACCAAGTACAGTAGTAATATATCTTAATGACCAAATCATCTCACTCTTCAAAAAAAAAGTATTTGGCTTTTCCCAGACTATGGACTTAATCTGCTCTACTGCTTCCTAATATTATTTTTTATACTTCCTTACATGTATTTCAATAGCTTTTCAAAATCCTCAAAAAACTTGCATCCAAATCATCTAGTTTAATCCTCACAACAATCCTGTAACAAGGATATGTCACTTTTTATCCTCATTTTGTGAACTTAATCTCGCAAATGTTAATAAAAAGCATCACTGAATTTTATCTATTTATAAATACAGTATATCACTGGAATTCCAGAATGTGACTTTTTGGGATTTTAAAATTAACACATGCTATTTACAACATGATTAAAGGCCTACGAAACAGAAAATATATTTGCAATGTCTAGGTCAAAGGTTTAACATTTTTCCATATAAAAAATCTATCTGAAATCAATACCAAAAGTATCTCAAGAAAAGTGGCTAAAGATCATTAATCGCACACTAAGAGAAAAAAAAGAAAAAAATGTTCAAACCCACTAATAAAAAAAAAATTCACAGTAGGACAAGATAATCATTTTTGCTATCAACTCAGATTAAAAATAACAATGCTCAAAATAATTCAGGATATTTATTATTTTAACTAAAATAAATTTCTTGGGCACGAGGGTGGCCCGGTCGGTTAAGCATCTGCCTCTGGCTCAGGTCTTGATCCCACCCTAGGATTGAGCCCTGTATTGGGCTCCCCGCTCAGGAGGGAGCCTGCTTCTCCCTCCTCCTTCTCCCTCATGCTCTGCCCTTCCCCTCCTCTACCCCCACACCCCCAACCGAGCTCATTTTCTCTCAGGGGCACTCTCTCTCTCTCAAATGAATAAATAAAATCTAAATAAATAAATAGATAAAATTTCTCAAATTGTAACCAATCAAAACCCTCACATAACAGCATAAACATTGAATTAATATTTTGGTTACATACCTGACAACATACTAAGAAAATGAAGAGAGTTATGGCAGTCCATAGTACCTTTTCTCTAAACTGGATCTGTACAACAAAATAAAGATGATCAATCAAAACCAAGAAATAACAAATACAAAGCAAAATTCCACATTAAAGCATAACTAACATTCTGCATCACAACATGCTTCTATTATTTACCACTAAGATATTCTCACCTCGTTAGTAACAGCTAAAGCAAACAGCTCAACTTTTCAAACATAACCTTCTTTACTTTTCCAAGTATTAAGTAAATTAAACAGAGGCAGGCCTCATCACACTATACTATGTTGACTGAAACCAAAAAGGATGAAAAAGCAAAACACGGATCCAATATGCGCGGATTTCAGTTAACATAACATTGTGCAGAGCTGGGACTGCCCGTAATAATATTATATGAATATTTCATGAGATATGGAAAGTGAGAGCTTCTTGGGATGCCTAACATGTAACTGGAACAACTATTTTTGAAACCTAAAAGCAATAAAAAGAAAGAAAGAAAGAAAGAAAGAAAGAAAGAAAGAAAGAAAGAAAGAAAGAAAGAAAGAAAGAAAGAAAGAAAGAAAAAGGAAGAAAGACACTTCTAGATAAAACAATAAGTTTAACAAAAGTTTTACTTATCTCTTCCTATACGCACCTATTCCTGTTAGTTTTGTGAGATATCAAAAGCACAAAAGAGGACTGTCTAGGAACTGGCCAGTTTGGGATTAACAATATTCCTGAATTTAAATACCTGAGCTCCAAAAGTGCACAATGACAGAAGAATAATTTGATTCAGTCACATTTTTTTATGAATGCATTGTGATTTTTCTTTGTATTGAATGATCAAGAAATGGGAGGTATATACTTGCACAATTGTAATTCATTTCTGTCAAACAGTTGCACTTCTCATAAGTGACCTGGCTCTGGGGGTCACCGCACTGAGTCATTCATAGTGCGGTGGGTCACCAGAGACAGGGCAATATTGTCTCTTATGTAACACACAGGCCAAAGAGACGCTTGGTTTGGAAATGTCCCAACTTAAAGAACAGGCATTCTTAAAACCAGAAGATAATCTATCTAAACTGGTCTATACTAGTTTTACTTACTTTGTGCCTCTTGCAAGGAGGAGCAGGTAATATTTCTCCAAATACACCAGAAAAGAGTTGGGGACAATAAATCAATCTTACTAGGTCAGTAGAATAAATCACTTAGCTAGCCTCTATATTACCAAAATGTTATACTTACTTTCCTTTCAGGTTTCTGAATTTCTGGTAGAACTGCACAGAAAGGTTTGATAACTTCTAAAAATTTGACTGTTAAAAATAAATAAATAAAAGAATTTCTCTGTTACAAAGTCTTTAAAAAGAGATGTACCTTTTTATAGAAACAAATACAAATGTTCTCTAACTTTTAATGGTAATTCATCCCGTTCCTACCTCCAAAAGTAATCCTAGTGCTCTCCATTTCAAATATTGTATCAGGGAAAAAAGGTAATTTAAGGGACAAAAGAATCCAAAAGGTTTAAGGGTTTAGTCAGTAGAAGCAAATACAAATATCCTTTTACCATGATTTTGCTTCCCCATGCGTGTGTCCAGCCCTTTTATATATACAGAAAAGGAATAATTCAATGAGCATCACTACTTTGGGGAAAAAAAAAAAGCAAATGCAGGCTACTACATTACCCACATGACAACGCACCCTAGAAGAAAATAAAACATATCCAGAGAAATACAGGAGGAAAGTACAACAGGAAATGGGCCGAAACTGCAGAACTGGCTTAATTTAGGCCGAAAGATAGCTGAAATGCCTGAGAAAGATCACAGAATCATCTTCCACATAGATAGCTTTTTTTTTTTTTTTAACTATACAATCTCTACATCATTTAAGTCAACATTTCGCTGCTTGGTTGCTCTCCCACATGATGATCTCAAAGTACTTGTGTATGTACAATATCCAGCCCAGCAGAACGTGACCATTACATTTCATGAGAAAGTACTGCTTTCCCAGATTAACTCATTCGACATAAAAGTAAGACAAACCAGGTTCTTTAAGGATAGACACTATCTTCTGGCATAGCTTACGTCAACTCCTGCCAAAGAACTGGAGAATGAAGATGATATTCCCTCTGCCTTTGCCAGCGTCTGTAACGTGCAGACACACAAGGCGGCACAACCAGCTGTGAGTTACCTTCCCCTACAGACCCTGGATCCTGTATACTAACGTCACGAAATGGATTTAAAATTGACCTGAGTAAAAAATAAATAAATAAAATAAAATAAAATAGGCCTGAGTAATTAATTACACTTGCACAGTTAGCCAAAAGCAGACTATATAATCTCATGAAACTTCTCAAAATGATAAGTCACTGATGTTTGACAGAAGAATTGAGAAATCCCCACGGGCAGAGATATTCATCGTCCAAGTACCATTTTGGACTATTTGGAAAGTAACCCTGAATCACGGAAGTATTCTTCTCTGATGCAAAACAAGTTGTCAATCACACATCAAGGAAACTTCCTGGACTCCTCGTCCCCTTGTGCATCCCACCTCAATCCAGACCACCCTCCCGGATTTCGTGGCGTTTTGCGATCATCCGTGTTGGGAGAGTTCACGTGCAAGCCGTGCTTCTCGTCGGCCGCTTGTCTATTCTTGTGCTGCAGAATTTCACCGATTATACTGCAAATTCAAGGTCAGGGGTCCCCCCCCCTTCCTTTCTAAACGTCCACTAGTTGGCCAGTGGGTGCACCGCTCAGGTTTGCACCGCTCAGGTTTTGCAGGTTAGGTTGTGCAAAATCCTACCTACTTTTGGAGGTAGGGATGTTGGATGAACGCAAACCCATGCATCCAACAAACAGCTCCTCGGCTAGGCCAGTGCACAGGTGAACGCCTGTGGCTGCGGTGTGGGGGAGCCGGCCCCCCAAGACGCCCGGGATGCAAGGCCTCGTCCCCGAGGCTCAGACAACCTTACACACGGTGGGTTTTCAGCCAACGCTACAGAAGAACTGAAATGAACATTTTAGGGAAAACGCGACGCTGCCAATCGCACTTCTTTCCTCCCCTAAATGATGCCGCGCATCACTTTAAAAAAAACAAAAATCCAACAAGTCAGAGCGCTGAGGGCACCATCTCCACGGACGCGCCAAGGAAGGGCGACGCGGGAGCGAACACACGAGCTCACAAGCTCCTGGGGAAGCGCGAAGCGGTCTCGCCCCCGCCCCCACCGCCGCGGCCTTCCGTCCCGGGCCGCGCTCCTCGCAGCCCAGCGGAGCGACCCCGGCCTCCGGGACCCCCGGCCTCCCGGCCCCGGCCCCGGCCCCGGCCCCGGCCCCGCCGCCGCCGCCCCGGGCCAGGCCGCAGCGCCCGAGGAGCCTCCGCGGGGGACCCGGCGGCGCCCGCCCCACCGCCCGCCCCACCGCCCGCAGCCCGGCGGGACCGCGCCGCCGCTACTCACTGCCCATGGCGGCGGCCCGGAGGGGCTCGGCGGCCTCGGCGCGGCCTTCGCTCCCGTCCCGCGGCTCGGGTCTCGCCGCCCGCTCCCGACGCGCTCCGGGCCGGCCCCGCGCAGGCCCCGCCCCGGGCCACGTGACCGCGCGCCCGCCCCCGGCCCCGCCCCCCGCCGACGCGGGCCCCGGCCGTTGGCCCCCGGCGCGGCGGACGTCGGCGCGTTGCCATGGCTACCGCCGCCGCTCCCGCGGGCGCGCTCCAGCCCCGCCGCTCCAGCCCCGCCGCTCCGGGTCGTGCTCCCGCCCCTGTGCTCCACCCCGCCGCGGCTCGGGGTCCGTGCTCCCGCCCCTGTGCTCCACCCCGCCGCCCCTCGGGGCCCGTGCTCCCGCCCCTGTGCTCCACCCCGCCGCCCCTCGGGGCCCGTGCTCCCGCCCCTGTGCTCCACCCCGCCGCCGCTCGGGGTCCGTGCTCCCAACCCTGTGCTCCACCCCGCCGCCCCTCGGGGCCCGTGCTCCCGCCCCTGTGCTCCACCCCGCCGCGGCTCGGGGTCCGTGCTCCAGCCCCTGTGCTCCACCCCGCCGCGGCTCGGGGCCCGTGCTCCAGCCCCTGTGCTCCACCCCGCCGCCGCTCGGGGCCCGTGCTCCCGCCCCTGTGCTCCACCCCGCCGCGGCTCGGGGTCCGTGCTCCCGCCCCTGTGCTCCACCCCGCCGCGGCTCGGGGTCCGTGCTCCAGCCCCTGTGCTCCACCCCGCCGCGGCTCGGGGCCCGTGCTCCAGCCCCTGTGCTCCACCCCGCCGCCGCTCGGGGCCCGTGCTCCCGCCCCTGTGCTCCACCCCGCCGCCGCTCGGGGCCCGTGCTCCCGCCCCTGTGCTCCACCCCGCCGCGGCTCGGGGTCCGTGCTCCAGCCCCTGTGCTCCATCCACCCCGCCGCGGCTCGGGGCCCGTGCTCCCAACCCTGTGCTCCACCCCGCCGCGGCTCGGGGTCCGTGCTCCCGCCCCTGTGCTCCACCCCGCCGCGGCTCGGGGCTCGTGCTCCAGCCCCTGTGCTCCACCCCGCCGCTCAGGGTCCGTGCTCCAGCCCCTGTGCTCCACCCCGCCGCTGGGGGATCGTACTCCCACCCCTGTGCTCCACCCCGCCGCGGCTCGGGGTCCGTGCTCCCGCCCCTGTACTCCACCCCGCCGCGGCTCGGGGCTCGTGCTCCCGCCCCTATGCTCCACCCCGCCGCCGCTCGGGGGTCCGTGCTCCAGCAGCACAGTGGAGCTGGCTTGCCCGGGCTGGACCGTGGCTGCGGGCCCTCTTCCTGCCTGAGCTCAGCTCCGAGCTCCCAGTCGAGCAGTGGCGGCTTCCTCGACCGCCTTGTCCGGGGCCCGGGCCTCCCGAGGGTCGTGGGCCGGGGTCTCATCCCTGAGACACGGGGCTGAGCAGCCCCGAGACCCGGTGCCCGAACAGCCCTCTTTATTTTGCTCCCACCTTCTTGGAAGTTGTCAAAAATCCGTGACGCTCTGTCTCTAGTTAACAGCGCATGAACTCCCTGCGACCTCTCACGGGAGCTCCTTCCAGCTTCTCCCGGGCACAGGACATCAGGACCTGGTCCCCCGTTACCCCGTCTATGGATGGGGTGCCCTAAGGGAGGCAGTCTTAGAAACCAGCCGGCCCTGCGTTTTAATCCCTCCTCTCCTTCCTAGTGGCTTTGGGCGATGAACCTTTCTGAGCTACATCAGTAAAATAAGGATCCTAGCCACCTCCTACAGGTGTGAAAGCGGACGAGCTTAGCACACACAGGCCCTCAAATGTATTCTAACTCAATTTTCAAGCCCTGCAATGTAACTTCTGCTCTAACTTAAAATGAAACAAGCTATTTCAAAGGTCACTGATGATCCATAATCACCAAATCCAACAATCTGTTCTAATGCTTTCATCTGTGTCCAAGAAGGAAACAAATGATGAGGGAGAGAAAGGTTGATTTTCTCCTTGACCAAACTTGAGTGAGGCTCCTCTGACCCTTTCTCTACTAAGCTTTTGATTGGCCTATTAAGACAGTGTAAAGACTATAAACTGGACTATAGACCGGACTATAAACATAGTTTGGACTATAAACATAGTTTCTTTTTTTTAGAAGATATTATTTATTCGTGAGAGACACAGACAGAGGCAGAGACAAAGGCAGAGGGAGAAGCAGGCTTTCTGCAGGGCGCCGGATGCAGGACTAGATCCCAGGACCCCAGGATCATGCCCTGAGCCAAATGCAGACACGAAAAGCAATGAGCCACCCAGGTGCCCCTTAAACATGATATCTAACAGCTCCATCCCTAAGATGACCCTGCTTGCGAAAACTCAAAACTGCCCAAAGAATTTACCATTTGTTCCAATGCCTGAGGATAGGGTTTCCGTCCCCCTGCCTCCGTGGAGGGTAGGAGCCTAACTTCCAAAACTGCCAATTAACAAACCCAGATGGCTGTCACATGGACCAACCCCTCCTCCTTCCAGCTTTTTGACATTTTTTGCTTGCCTGACTCTGAGCCCCAACCACCCAACGGGGGTTCTGTCATTCGCCCTTTAAAAACTCCAGTGACCTCCGTACAAATCAAAGTTGAGTGCAGTTCACGCTGGACTCTCTCCTACTGCAGTACTATACTACTGATTAAAATCTGCGCTGATCATTTTAACTGGTGTGGGGCCTTATTGTTGAATACGCACACAGAGATAGAGCAAGTTAGGCTGGGCATGCTCCACTTGGAGTCATCTGGGACAGCTCCAAGACTGGGGACTTGAATGATCAGAAGGCTCTCTCACAAGTCCAGCATTTGTGGCTGGCTCTCAGCTTCAACATCTCCACAGGTCTTCTTCAAGACCCCCACCCCACCAGAGGGCTCCTTCATGTTGTCTGGGCTTCCTCAAAACATGGCCGCTGGGTGCCAAGGGATGTCCTTTTTAGTGATTAAGAATCATGTTCAGGGCAGCCCCGGTGGCTCAGCGGTTTAGCGCTGCCTTCAGCCCAGGGCATGATCCTGGAGACCCAGGATCAAGTCCCATGTTAGGCTCCCTGCATGGAGCCCGCTTCTCCCTCTGCCTCTCTTTTTGTTTCTCTCAGGAATAAATAAATAAAAACAAAAACAAACAAAAAAGAATCACATTCAGTGCATCATGTTTATAGAAGCAGCCACGAAGTCCTGCTCAATCTCAAAAATGGGGAAAACAGACTCTACCTCTTGGTGACTCTACGTCTTGCCTCTTGTGGAAATGCAGGTGGAACAAAATACTGCACCAGCTGCTTTGGGAAAACACAATTTGTCATAGTTACAATCCCCCATCCTTTGACTTCATTCTTACCTCACTCTGCTTTGTATTAGTCATTTTTATACGTGTCTAAGCTCCCCTACTATCTATAAACTTCTAAATGGCAAAAACTTAATTTTTGCATCATCTATGGTGGCTTGCAAATGGTTGACTTACATATAGTTTTGGCCCTAGATTGTGAGCTATTTTCATGGATATGATATCCTTTCAATAAAGATGCACTAAATTGAAAGTCTGACAGAAGAGTTGCCTGCACTTCTCTTTACTTTCCATTTCTAGGACAGCTCCATGTTTCAAGTAAGAGGCTAGGAAAAAGCTCTGACACTTTGGATAACTTCTGTGAATTATCCTTCCAACATTGTTCAGTGTTTCTCCTACTAAAGGCTGCCCGGGACTTGTCCCTGTGTAACTATAATATGCCAATTCATCTCCATCTATCAGGAATGTCACTCTACCTTGACCTCCCTCACTGAATTAGCACATCCAACAAGAATGTCTCTCTCTATGTGTAAGATGCTTTGTCATCTCAAATAGATTGTTAGTCCGTTGAGGACAAATGGCAAACAATTTGTTTCACTACCGTGTACCTCTAATATCCAGAACAATGCCATATATGCAGCAAGTGTCCAATAAAGTATTGGGGAAATACCATTCTACTCTTATAGGGGCATTTCTTACTTTTGTCCAATTATAGCTGATTTTCCATGTGAGTCAAAGAAAACATGAGGAAACAATACTAAAGTAACACACTTTTATTAAAAGTTTTCTAAGATTAACTGATTTTGCAAATGGCATTGGGGAAATAAGTCTGCTTTACACCGCTTTGTCAGATTTAAATACAAACATGACAGTGAGTTACTACTCCTATTGAGTAATTTATGAGTGGTTTATTTGTATAATAGTGGGTTATAAGTATTGAGTTTTGAGGATAAGTTTTGAGGATTCAAAAACATTTTGTCCAAATTTCCCCCAAAGGTGTTGGTTTTAGCCTGAAACTCATGAGAAGCTGAAGATGAAAAACAAATATCCAAGTACAACCAAGAGAAATGGAGGTGAAGCTTTTGGAAGCTTAAGACAAAAGTCTTGATTCTTACCTGTGACTTCATTCCTATAGAACCTCTAATTTATTTAAACTGCATTTCCTCAAGTTTGTAAAACAGATACAACTTATATTGTCAGTTGAGGGATTTTTTTTTAAACAATAAAACTTCAGAGGTAATATAGTCAGACTAAAAGAAGTCATATTTTAGAATATTTTCCTTATAGTATACATATAGAAAACTGAACAAAATGGCTTTTTTTAAAGATTTTATTTATTTATTCATGATAGACATAGAGAGAGAAAGAGAGGCAGAGACACAGGCAGAGGGAGAAGCAGGCTCCATGCCAGGAGCCCCACACAGGACTCGATACCGCATCTCCAGGATCCCGCCCTGGGCCAAAGGCAGGCGCTAAACCGCCAAGCCACCCAGGGATCCCCCCAAAATGCCTCTTAAGGAAGATAATTTTATTTTATTAAGAATATGTCACTTTAGACAAAATCAACATTTTTTTCATTTTTTTGTTAATATTCCTCTTCACTGAATAACCGATTCGAACTCTATTCTTCATTGAATATAAAATTAGCATAAATAGATATGAACAGGATACAAATATCACATTATCAAATTTCCCAGAGGAATATGGTAAAATATTTTTATTTTACTTTGCTATGATACTTTTATCCCATACTCTATTATGGGAATATTTGATTCAGAATTCTTCGAATAGTTCCTTCCTACAAGGTAATTCAAAATGTTGGCCCATGTTGCAATAGTGATTGAGAGTAAGATGGTTAAGATACAGATGACACTTTTTTTTTAATAAGATACATTTCATGGCTCCTGGTGGAGAAGATATAATAAGATACCAGAGAAATTTGGAGAAATTTAAACTTGAAAAACAAATTACTTTTCCATCTCATTTTATGCTTAGACTTTGAAATTTTTAACTCAAGAAACCAAGACATCTGAAAAAAAATGGCAGGGCTTTCCTGTTTTTCTAAGTTCAGTATACAACACCAATAACCATTTGCATTAAATAGACCTTTGTAATTATATGGATTTACATGCATGGTACTAAGTTACATGATTTATAAAGCTTGACTTAAGAAGGAAGCATTAAAGGTGCATTGGAATAAGAGGGCTGTGAATATTACAGAAATATTAAATCAATACACTAATGCATACATTTAAGATGTGAATCATGAACCTCCTCCTGTGGCCAGAATGACCTACACATTGACTCTGAAAGACATTACCAGTTGCCAGGAAAAGTGGAGAGGCCCTTCCAGTGCCCCAGGGCTTCCTCCATCATTTCTGAGAAAAAACGTCATGGCACCCGAATGGTAGATGGCACAGTCACTGCAGCACCAAGTCATGTAAAGCTACACAGTTTGCTGCTGTTTCATTGTGCTTCCAAAGTTTCAGAATTAATGCAGTGGGTTAGTGATCTCCATAAATCTCCAAGTACCTGGTGCTGGGAAGTCTCCAATGTTGAAATTAAAATGTTCCTTAAAAACCACAAATGAACATCATTTCATCACACCTTTTAGAGGCAAAACTAACAGGAGCTGAAATCCCCATATCAGATACCGAAAGTCAATTAAAAATATTAAGATATCACTGCAAACAATTTAGGGGGGGGAAGTGATACTATGACAAAGTAGACCACAAATCAATTTCATTGTGAAATTGAAGAGTCATAATTAATGGGACTGATACTTAAGGACAAGGGTAAAAACAGCTATCTTGAAGAAGATAGAACCTTCTTGAAGAAGAATACACATCAGGACTAGTACAGCTTTGCTATGGTGTTTGGTGAAACATTTTTCGCAGTGGATGCAAAGCAGCACCAGAGATCCTATAAAATGAAAATATTGGCAGTCACAGGACTTTGAATAAAGAATGGCAAAATTGATGAAAGTGGCATGCATCAAGCAAATGGAGAAGTGACGTCAAAGTGACCTGCATGTAAATTCTGTAAATTCAAGCTAAAGAATTTTTCCTGGGCATATATAGTTAATGAGAAAAAGTGGTCTGAAAAAATCTGGATAATGCATTAACTCTACAACTCACTCAGATCTAACTGTTGTTGTACCTTTAAGGATAAAGGTGACTTGTCAGATTCTTGGGTTGATGGATAATTCCCTTGGCTAGTTCATAGGTTCCGATTAAATTGTCCTCATCAATCCCAACGTCTTAGAGGAAGAGACTTTTCATGTCACCTAATGGAAGAAGGGTGTAGAGGAGCTGGCTTTTCTTTGCATGGTTGTTTCTTAAAATGAAGTAATTTTGGTTCAAAGGACACCATCAAGCAAAGGTCTTGGTGAGGACATCTTCATGCTGCTGCAGATGAAGGGTGCCAATTCCTACAGCAGGTGCTGGCAAAGGGGGTCGGCTCACAAGACGAAGCTATGATTAGAGCAGAAAAGGAATAAAAACCAAAATGACCTTTTGACCTGATCAGAGCCCTGCTTCATTCTCTCAAGGCAGTGCATGCATTGCTCTTAGCTTGTTTAACCATAACTCACCTTTCCTGGAAAAATAATGAGTTACCTAGAATATACTGGAGATATCTGTCACAGCTAAAAACTAAATTCACCGTAAGGGGAGATAAACTCTTGAATTTGTCCTTTTCTTCAGTAACTATTCATTGGTTTTAGCGGTAGTTTCCTAAATTAGAACAAATGAAAATGATCTGGGCCCAGCGAAGTCGTAACACATGTGTGAACTGAGTTCTAATTAAACCAGAATAGGAAGATAAATGGAAGCACATTTGCTTTTCTCATGGTTCTTCCCTTCCTAGAGCATCATCAGGAGGAATTTGCCTTTTGATGGATGTCAATTATGTGGTGGAGCTGGGAACAAGCGTCAGTGGGCATCTCTTCCTCTATATTATCCGACTAACCTGCTCATCACCCTGCCCCCCCGGGGCTTGGAGAGTGACCTTTAGGACAAGACTTCTGAACAGACTAGCAGGAAAGGTGGCTGGCAGGTAAGAGACTTTACTTTTTTAAGTACAATCACTTTTTCTTATATGACACTAGCACGTACACATATATATCTTGATCAATATTCAGCATTTTATTCTGAAAAAAATAGGCTAAATTAGATTTTACATTTTATTTTTCTTTTTAGGATTTTATTTATTCATGAGAGACACAGAGAGAGAAAGAGAGAGAGAGGCAGAGACAAAGGCGGAGAGAGAAGCAGGCTCCATGCAGGGAGCCCGATGTGGGACTCGATCCTGGGTCTCCAGGATCATGCCCTGGGCTGAAGGCAGGCACTCAACCACTGAGCCACCCAGGCATTCCTAGATTTTACATTTTACTTTAACTTTAAAAGAATTAGACTGCAGGATGCCTGGGTGGCTCAGTGGCTGAGCATCTGCCTTCAGCCCAGGGCATGATCCTGGAGACCCAGGATCGAGTCCCACATCAAGCTCCCCTCAAGGAACCTGCTTCTCCCTCTGCCTGGGTTTCTGCCTCTCTCTCTCTCTCTCTCTCTCTCTCTGTCTCTCATGAATAAACAAAAAAATTAATTAATTAAATAATCTTAAAAAAAAAATTGGATTACTAATAGAGGATAAACTCAGTGTCTGGCCCTTCAAGAGAAATAATGCACATACGCAAAACCCTACAAGAGAGAAAGCTACTACCTTGCAGGCCAGTTGCTTTTCAAACCTTGGAGAAACAAAGCACCATGAGCCCATGTTCTGAGGCTCCTCCTGACTCCAAATAAAATCTGTAACAGAAGAAAGTTCACTTCAGTACTCCAGGTAAATCTACCATACACACACACTATATACATGCGGAGAGAGAGAGAGAGAGAGATTATAGCCATTTGTATACACATGCATATACATAGAATGTATGCACCTACAGCTCTCTTCAAGTAGATATATGCCTTTCCAATATGGTCTGCTATTGCTTATCTTTTTTTTTTTTTTTTTGACAAACGTATAGTCATATATCCAGCACCTCACTCATGATACAGAATAATTCTATCAACCCCCAAAATTCCCTCATCCTGGCCCTTTCAAGGCAACTCCTCTGCCAGCCCCAACCTCTGGCAACCCTTGACCTTTTCTCTCTCTCTACAATTTTGCCTTTTCCAGAACATCAGTTAAATGTAACTATGACATGTGGCCTTTGGTTCTGGCTCCTTTGATCTAATCCACAAAGGGATTTTGCCGGTAGCCATGGTTCACTCTCTTTTATGGTTGGGTGGCATGATGTTGTAAGGATATACCTTACATCCTTGTTTATTCATCCACAGGTTGAGGGACATCCTGGTGGTTTCTAGTTTGGGGCAATCATGAATGAAGCTGCTGGAGACATTTTTCTGTGTCCACGTTGTCATTTCTCTTGGGTAAATACCTTGGAGTGGACTGTTGGGTTGTGTGGGAACTCTGTATGTAACCTTGTAAGGAACTGACAGACTGTTTTCCAGAGTGCCTGTACCACTTTCCATTCCTTCCGGCAGTGACTGAGGCTTCCAGTTGCTCTGCTTCCTCATCAGTTCTTGATATTGCCAACTTATTGTTTTGTTTTCATTTTAGCCATTCTAATAGGTGCTGTAGCCATATCTCATTTTGGTTTCATTTGCATTTCCCTTATCGCTCCCTAATTACGTTGAGCATCTTTTCATACAGTTATTTGCCATCCCATTATTTGGCTCAAATCTTTTGTACATTTTTTTTTAAAGATTTTATTTATTTATTCATGAGAGACACACACACACACACAGAGGCAGAGACACAGGCAGAGGGAGAAGCAGACTCCATGTAAGGAGCCCGATGTGGGACTCGATCCGGGTCCCCAGGATCACACCCTGGGCTGCAGGCGGCGCTAAACCACTGCGCCACCGGGGCTGCCCCACTGTGCCACCGGGGCTGCCCTCTTTTGCACATTTTGAAAACTTTGATTATTTTTATTCCTGAGTTCGGGGAACTCTTTGAACATTCTGGATGTTCAAATATGTATTTGCATATCTTTGTTAGATATGTATTTGCAAATACTTCCCCCCAGTCTGTGGCTTATTTTCTCAGTGGTCCCTTTCAACAGTGCAGAAAACTCTCATTTTGATGAAGTCCAATTTCTCTGTTATGGGACATGCTTCCATAGTGTTACATCTAAGAACTTTTTGCCTAGCCAAAGGTCATGAAGATTTTCTCCTTGAAGTTTTAGAACTGTACATTTTACATTTAGGTCTGAGATCTTGAGTGAATTTCTGTACCCATGGCATAGAGATGTCCAATTATTGCAGCCCACTTGTTGAAAAGGCTTGCCTTTTATAGTTACATCAATTTATCCTAAGCAACAGTATGGCACTGATTACCTATGACTTCTCAAGAAATGACATGTCCTAAGTGAGAGAAGGGGGATGGGGGACTGAAAAAGACACCAGAAAAAACAAAGAGACATTGGTTCTAGCAGTATTTTTTTTTTTTCATATGTCCAGATTCCAAAAGAGTCAATTTCCTAATGACTCTCACTGCCCCTGGAATCTCTTTTCATATGAGACATTGGAATAGGTTTCAGGTATCTGAAACCCAAAGAACCCCAACAAGAACAACGCTGTACCTTTCACATGTTTGTATTTGCTCATCTCTTGCTGTAATGAATCCAGTGGGAAAGGGCAGAGTTCCTCTAATCGGATGATGGCAAAGGCATGCTTCTTGGCCTCCAAGGATTCTCTTTGCTTCTGCAGGGCATAGAAATGTTTGCCACAGCAGAATACCAGACTCTTGACGCTGTTGGGTAGAAAAGGGACAAGGGGTAAAGGAGAAATATCTGAAAGAACTGTATCAAAAGAAAGCACAGACTACATAGATGAAAATGCTTCATTACAGAAGCGGGGCAGTGGGGTGCTCTGTAGTTGAGATCAGTGACATGCTACGCCCTGGCAAGCCTCCTTCAGCAACACACCCCTCCAAAGTTCACCCTTCCATGTGTACTCTAACTCCTGTCCCATGGATGCAAAGAACTTCTATCAGGATAGAGGAGATTTGGGTCACTTTGGGTTCCTTAATGTGAACTAGTCTTCCCAGTAATTAGAATACTACTGCAGAGTATGAAAACAAAGATACACATCAGATTACTTTTTGGGATCCACAGATGAATCACCAATGACCGGCTTGAATGTTGTTCCTGGTGCCATTTCTTGAAGTGTTGACACAGCTGCCTAAGGAGGAGAAAAGCCACAAATCTATCAACTGAAGGAAAGGAGCTGAAGATGCCTTTCTTATAAGGGATCTTTACCAAGAAATAACATCAAACTTTTCTCCTAGGACTATAAGTAAACATATGTACTCATAAACACAATATCTTTCCAAAAAATACCAATGGTGTATATCTTGGAACAAAATGATTCTTTCAAGATTTCATAAGATTGCTTTTTGTCTGATGCTGCAACAAAATTTTAAGAATCAAAATTTCAGTTTGATCATACTTTAGTATCAATAAAAATATGCTTTCATTTGTCGGAGTAAGAAATGACATTTGTGAACAAAAACAACTAAACTAGGGCAGAGATTTCTCTTTAGGATTCTGACTATAATTTATAAGCAAAATCTAATGAGTCAGAACAAGCAGGAGCAATACATGAATATTTCCGTGACGAAAAGAAATGTTATTAATGAGTTTGATTTAAATAAGTACTTGTTGCAAAGAACTTAGAGTAGACAACTCTAATTCATTTCCCTATAATCTAGTCCCGAATGAGAATATGACA
The DNA here is from genome assembly GCF_003254725.2 of Canis lupus dingo. Lineage (NCBI taxonomy): Eukaryota > Metazoa > Chordata > Mammalia > Carnivora > Canidae > Canis > Canis lupus. Next base: position 22,858,546 of record NC_064244.1, read on the forward strand.
TTTTGACTGGTCCACCGATAGGCAGCCATGTTGATGTGGGATACTGTGATATAACCTAAAAACTTAATATTAACTAAGAGAACAAAATAAAAATTTATATTAGAGAAAATATATATCTATTTATATGTAATAGATATATATTATTTTATTATATATCATTTATATTTATTTATTCTTATTTTTTATTTATTCTTATTGCTAAATAATGTACGATAGAAGCAATCTTTCTCCATCCTGAACCAGAGCCCTTGGTCAGCTCTCACTTCCTAGGGTAGGAATCAAAAGGAGCTGGAGAGGCACCTAGCTGGCTCAGTTAATGGAGCAAGCGACTCTTGATCTTGGGGTCATGAGCTCAAGTCCACATTGGGGCATAGAGCTCACTAATTTAAAAAAAAAAAAAAGGAACTGGAGTTCAGAGCTGGGTGGGAAATTTGGGTAGAGGTTAGGTACCACTTGACAGGCAAAGTCCTGAGTCATGTTTATCACATGGCAAGTCATCTCTGAATACGCTGTGGAAAGAAAGGGTGGACTTCTGTTCAGCTAGATCACTTGTACCAATAATCTAATATTGGGGAAGAAATCAAACTTTAATGATGGAGGTACTTATTTTCAATTAATAAAAGGACTTCTATGGTTGATGAAGATATTTGTCTACTTAATAAGACTAGCTTCTCACTTGAAAAATCTATAGGTTAGCTATTGCATTTTTCTTTTTTGAGAGAGAGAGAGAGAGCAGAGGGGCAGAGGAAGAGGGAGAGAGAGAATCTCAATCAGGCTCTATGGTCCACATGGGGCCAAATGGCAGGGCTTGATCTCAAGACCCTTAGATCATGACCTGAGCCAAAATCAAGAGTCGGACACTTAACCGACTGAGCCACCCAGGTGCCCCAGCTGTTGATATTTTTAAGGTTCCAGAGCAAGGCTTCACTTATTTGGTAAGTTATATATTAGACATGGGGAGAGGAGTGGACTCTTGGGGCCAGAATGTGAACTCTTATTCTCATTACAAACAGCAAAAGAAATTCTCAATAAAATGTCTAATTGTTCACTCAATACTTAGTAATATACATATATTATATTTATTGGATTATATTCCTTTATAGTAATGACTGAGGGAGCAGGTGACACCCTTAGGGGTACAATGAAAGTTGGGTCATGAATCGCAGATGTGTATATTTCTTAGAAATAAATTATAGTAATTTACAGTATGTCTTGGCCTCTTTACCATTACTGTTTCAAAATATCTGTGTCAAAAGAGCCCCATCAGAAAGACTGTGTTAAAAGGATTGCATTAGTTTTTCCTGAATGCCCTGTGATGCTGCTAGATTCACGAAGCCATCTCAAAGTATGCATGATTGTTCAAGGAACATTGAGTTAGAGAATGAGATCAAACGCATGAACCCTGCTGTGGGTGAATGAATGGGAAGTGCATTTCCTGAGTACTGACTCCCAGGGCTGGGGCCAGGGAGACACAGTGGAAGTACACAGCAGAATTTAAGGAGGCACCCACGCTAGGCTCATGCAAGTGTTGGCCACCAGTGGGGGCAATTCACTCACTGGTTTCCTCAACATCCCTCAATTCCAAATATACACTCTCAAACCTTTGTGAGAAGAACAAGGTAGCCTTGAAGAGCCACATCCTAAATGACTTATTTCACCTTATTAGCATCCAAATAAGTGCAAAAGGTTTTTGAGTGCTAATCCTATTTAAGACCCATACAAAACTGCAAAAAAGATTCTAACAGATGGTATAAATAGATGCTTTGTAATATTTATTATCTTGAACTCTGCATATTCTTGTGATTTAAAAAACATATTGTGGGGTGCCTGGGTGGCTCAGTTGGACTCTTAATTTTGGCTCAGGTCACGATCTCAGGGTCATGAGATGGCGCCCCACTTCTGGCTCTGTGCTGAGCGTGGAGCCTGCATAGGATTCTCTCTCCCTTTCCCTCTACCCCTCCCCCTCTCGCTTGTACACACATGCTCTCTCTCTCTCTAAAAAAAAGTAAAAATAAGTTAAAAATATAATAAAAAACATAATGCGAGCTTAACACTCAATTCAGGTAAACCAAGATAAAAACGTACCCTTTTATCGGTGTAGCAATAAGCTATATCATTAATAATGTTTGAAACAGGAGTCTATCTCTGTGTGATAAATCATTTAACAGGAAAAAAAAACTCACTAAAAGCCAATGAATGCCACCGCTGCTTCTCATCACAATATTTGGAATTTTCAACTTGCTACTATCAATATAGTACCATAGACCTGGTTATCTGAGATTTTGCTTTCAACATTTTGCGTTAAGCATGGTCAACCTACGTCCAGAAGTAGATGATCTTCCTCCTGACTTATGGTCAGAAGGTGACTAGTAACTTTACCCTTTGTCATAATGCCTACGTCATTCACCTACTTCATCTCATCACCTTGGCATTTTATCATCTCACTCCATTAAAGAAGGGTAAGTACAGCACAATAAGATATTTTTAAAAGAGAGACTATATTTGCATAACTTTTATTATAGTATATTGTTATGATTGTTATATTTTTTATTAGTTATTGTTAAGCTCTTACTGTGCATAATTTATAAATTAAACTTTATTATAGTGATGTATGCATAGGAAGACAGTATATGTAGGGTTCAGTACTATCTGTGGCCTTAGGCATCCAATGAGAGTCTTAGAACGTATTCCTCACAGATGAAGGAAGGATATAGGTGCTTATACTATTTGCACTTTAAAACTTTTTCTAAAAAATCATTTCTGCTCCCTATATTCCCAGTTATTCCAGAAAGATGTTTTTAAAAGAGAGAAAGCAGTGAGGCCAGCTAAAACTAAAAAGATGTTTCTGCTTAAATATAATTAGATACAAGGGTGGTGGTGGAGGGATGGGTGAAATAAGTGATGGAGATGAAAGAGTGCACTTGAGAGAAGCAGCAAGTGATGTATGGAAATATTGAATCACCATATTGTACACCTGAAACTAATATAACATACTGTATGTTAACTAACTCAAATCAAAATGAAAATTTAAAAAGCTAAAAATTTAAATAAATAAATAAAACTAGTTATGGAAAATGTGTATAAAAATGACAAAAGGAAATTACAGACCAATATCTCTGATGAACATGAATGCAAAAATTCCCAACAAGGTATTAGCTAATCAGATCTAACAGCACATTAAAAAGATTATTTATCACAACCAAGTGGGATTTATTCCTGGGCTGCAGGGATGTTTCAATATCCATGAATCAATGTGATACACTACATTAATAAAAGAAAAGACAAGAACCATATGATCCTCTCAATAGGTGCTGTATGCCAAAAACCATTTGGCAAAATACAGCATCCTTTCTTGATTAAAACTCTCAACAAAGTAGGGATAGAGAGAACATACCTCAACATCATAAAGGCTATATGCAAAAGACCCACGGCAAATATCCTCCTTATGGGGAAAACCTGAGAGCTTTTCCCCTAAGGTCAGGAACATGACAGGGATGTCCACTCTCACCACTGTAGTTCAACATAATACTAGAAGTCCTAGCCTCAGCAATCAGACAACAAAAAGAAATAAAAAGCATCCAAATTGGCAAAAAAGAAGTCAAATTTATCTCTTCACAGATGACATGATATCTATGAGAAAACCCAGAAGACTCCACCAAAAATTGGTAGAACTGATACAGGAATTCAGCAAAATTTCAGGATATGAAATCAATGCACAGAAGTCTGTTGCATTTCTATATACCAATAATGAAGCAGTAAAAAGAGAAATCAAGGAATCAATCCCATTTAAAACTGCACTAAAACTCATAAGATACCTAGGAATAAACTTAACCAAAGAAGTAAAAGATTTGTACTCTGAAAACCATAGAACACTTGTGAAAGAAACTAAGGAAGACACAAAGAAATGGAAAAACATTGGAAGAACAAATACTATTAAAATGTCTATACTAACCGAGGCAATTGCATCTGCCTTCAGCTCAGGTCATGATGCTCAGTCAATTAAGCTGGGTGGCTCAGTCAGTTAAGCATCTGCCTTCAGCTCAGGTCATGGTGCCAGAGTCCTGGGATCCAACCTACATCAGGTTCCCTGCTCAGTAGGAAGTCTACTCCCTCTGCCCCTCCCCCTGCTCATTCTCTCTCTCTCTCTCTCTCATAAATAAATAAATAAATAAATAAATAAATAAATAAATAAATAAATAAAATCTTTTTTATTTTATTTTTTTAATAAAATCTTTTTAAAAAAGCCTATACCACCCAAAGCAATCTACTCATTCAAAATCAAAATAATACCAGCAATTTCACAGAGCTGGAACAAACAATTCTAAAATTTATGTGGAACCAGAAAAGATCCCCAAAAGCTAAAGTAATGTTGAAAAAGAAAACCAAAGCTGGAGGCATCACAGTTTCACACTTCAAGTTCTATTACAAAGCTATAATTATCAAGCTAATATGGTTTGGCACAAAAACAGACACATAGATCAATGGAACAGAATAGAGAACCCAGAAATGGACCGTCAACTATATGGTCAACTAATCTTCAACAGAGCAGGAAAGAATATCCAATGGAAAAAAGATAGTCTCTTCAACAAATGGTGTTGGGAAAATTGGACAGCAACATGCAAAAGAATGAAACTGGACCAGTTTCTGATACTATACACAAAAATAAATTCAAAATGGATGAAAGAGTTAAATGTGAGACAAAAATTCATCAAAATCCTAGAGGAGAACATAGGCAGCAACCTCTCTGACCTCAGCCACAGCAAATTATTTTTAGATCTATCTCCAGAGGCAAGGAAAACGAAAGCAAAAATGAATTATTGGGACTTCATCAAGATAAAAATCTTCTGCACAGTGAAGGAAATAATCAATAAAACTAAAAGGCAACCTATGGAATGGGAGAAGACATTTGCAAATGATGTATCAAACAAAAGGTTATTATCCAAGATCTATAAAGAACTCATCAAACTGAACACCCGAAAACCAAAAAATCCAGTCAAGAAATGGGCAGAAGACATAAAAGGACATTTCTCCAAGAAGAAATGTCATCCAGAAGACTAATAGGCACATGAAAAAAATGCTCAACATCACTCATCATCAGGGAGATACAAATCAAAACCACAATGAGATACCACCTCACAAGGGTCAGAATGGCTAAAATTAACCACTCAGAAAATAATTGATACTGGCGAGGATGTGGAGAAAGGGGCACCCTCTTACACTGTTTGTGGGAATGCAAACTTGTGCAGCCACTGTGGAAAACAATGTGGAGGTTCCTCAAAAAGTTAAAAATAGAGCTACCCTATGACCCAGCAATTGCACTACTAGGTATTCATGAAAAGGACACAAAAATAGTGATTCAAAGGGGCACATGCACCCCAATGTTTATAGCAGCAATGTCCACAATAGCCAAAATAAGGAAAGAGCCCAGATGTTCACTGACAGATAAATGGATAAAGATGTAGTGTGTGTGTGTGTGTGTGTGTGTATATAAAATATTACTCAGCCATCAAAAACAATGAAATCTTGTCATTTGCAAGGGAATGGAATTAAAGAGTATAATGCTAAGTGAAATAATTCAGAGAAAGACAATTACCATATGATTTCACTCATATGTGGAATTTAAAAAGAAAAACAATGAACATCGGGGAAGGGAAGGAAAAATAAAAGGAAATCCGAGAGGGAGACAAACCATAAGAGACTCTTACCTCTAGGAAACAAACTGAGGGTCACTGGAGGGGAGGTGGGCCGGGGGATGGGTTAACTGGGTTATGGGCATTAATGAAGGCACTTGATGTAATGAGCCCTGGGTGTTCTATGCAACTGATGAATCACTAAATTCTACCCTGAAACTAATGATACATATATGTTAACTTGAATTCAAATAAAATCTTTACAAAATGATAAAAGGAGAAAGGCTTCCTAACCAGTTTTTTTCCTACTTACAGGAAACCTGAGTAACATCTTTGGAGAAGCAACAATGAGGGGTTTTCGGAAGTTCCGGACCATCTGTCTCCTGAGCAAGTGGAAATATTGTGAGGGGGTAGTTGGGTTCACCACAAACATGTTTACTGTGTCTCCATCTACTCCTTCTTCTCTGCTGTCACACATCTAAGAGAGAAACAAAAGAAAGGAACAAATGTTCAGATCACCTAATTCAATGAATCAATCAATCCCTGTCCTAAGGGAAACACGTCTGTATACTGATGACTCTCAAACTTATCTTCCACACACCTGTTTTTATAGTTCTTCCTCAAACTGTAGTTTTGTATTTCATGTGTAGTCCTTAACTTACCTGCAATTTATTTCTGTCAACTAGTTTTTATAAAGTCATTTTCCTGTATTATTAGCTATCAATATAAACTATCTATCTACTGTTCTATCTACCTTTCTACTAATCTGTCACCTAGCTGTATATTTTATCTGCACTTATGCCAAAATAGCTAATGATATTCATGTACTTAGGGTGATGTACATAAATGTCTCCATTTACTCAAAATGCACCAGAAGATAATAAAGATTTATAGATAGAAGGATGATAGATGAGTAGATGTGATTAAAACAAGTACAGTGTAATAAAATATTAATGGTAGCATCTAAGGGGTTGGCATATGAATATTCAATGTAAAATTTTATGACTTTTCCATAGGTTTGAAATATTTCATAATAAAATATTAGGAAGCCATAGGTATAAAAAGACGTAGGTAAAGATCCTTACCAAACAATAACAGTGGTTATTTCTGGGTGTTTATTCAAATTTTTTTTTAAGATCATGAATCATTTTATTTTATTTTAAAGATTTTATTTATTTTATTCATGAGAGACAGAGAGAGGCGGAGACATAGGCAGAGGGAGAGACAGAGAGGGTGGAGACATAGGCAGAGAGAGGTGGAGATATAGGCTCCCCTTTGGGGAGCCTGATGTGGGACTCAATCCCAGGACCCCAGGATCTCGCCCTGAGCCCAAGCCAGATGCTCTACCACTGAGCCCCATAGGCGTCTCAATCATTAATTGTTTTATAAAATACTATCATTAATCAAAAACAATTTTTTAAATAAAAATACAGATTTCTAGGCCCCACTTGGAATAATCTGATCTCGTATTGGTCCCTGTGTGTCTTTGCAAAAAATCTCCATAGGTGATTCTGATGATCAGCCTGGTTTGGGAACCACTGACCTCTGCCATCCAAGAACCACTTTAATCGTCATAAAGCCATGATAGTAAGATATCCAAGGCATCAGATTGATAAGGAATAATGACTTTGCATTAAATCTATTTCATTCAAATACTCCAAGGTCTTAGAGCTTAAGGCATGCGTTAAGTATCTACAGGAGGTAGTTCTATTTCAAAGCACCTAGGAAGCAGGAAAGGATTTCTTGGAATGCAGAAGGTGTTGGACATACCTGCAAGAAACGCTCGATGCGGCAAGAGGAGTGGTCGGGTCCAGCCCCATCATACCCGTGGGGAAGGAGAATAACAATGCCGCTCTGTAGCAGCCACTTGGCCTCTCCTGGAAAAACACACGACGGGAAATAAGAACCCTCTGACGCAGGAGCAGAATGGTCTGATGTGATTTGAGCAGTGGCACAAGTTTAGTTTGCTGTCTGATCCCCTGGCATCATTTCCATCCCATGCCCTTTCAGGCAGCGTTACACGCTTCAGAGGAAAATATCCACCCTACCAGCTGAAACCCCATAGGACATGCTCACTGAAAGGGCTTTAGCAGATGGAAGACAAATTATAAGGTGAATGTCCTGGTTTCAAGGACAGCAGGTACCACTCTGATTCCATGCCAGACACAGCACCTACGGAGAACAGGTGGCGCCTGCCCTTCCTCACAGCACCACTTAAAACAGGCCACTGTCCGCAGACTGCAGGTGTGACACTTGGGACAGCCTCCGGACGGGTCAAAGGCCAGTCTCCCCAAGGCACTTCTCCTCCTTACAACTACAAGGTTACAGAGAAACACAGCCACAGGGAGGCCAGAAAGGCGCAAAATCCCAGAGTGCTTACCCCCAAAAAATGGGGTGAGAGGGACTCACACGTGTACTTTACATACTTGAAATTTTACAATAAGCAGCTTCTGCTCTTGTAAATGATGACTGAAAACAATAAAGACGCGCAACTACCAGCTTTCAGATACTTAAACATCCATGGGTTGAGGGAAGTGGACTTTCAAGGCTGCCACTCGCTCTGACCACAAATCCTCACGGAGTCACCCCTGCCTGCTTGGTGTCCATTCACCTGCCCCAGGCGCATTCCTGCAAGTCCCACTGCCCAGGAGCTGGCAGGTCCATGCCCTGCTCCCTACGGCCAAGCACAGTCCCCTGAGAAGGTGCTGCCCCCACAGTCACTGAGTGGCCCCCGTCCCCTGGCAGCTTTTGTAACCATCTGCCGGCTGCCATGCCTGCCCCAGGGGATGGCAGGGCAGCCCCCAAACTCTCCTGGGGGGCTGTGCTGTGCTCCAGCATCTCAAAAGCAACTATGGCCCCTTTCTATGTACTTGTCCCCAAGACGCTGAGACCGTCCATCCACTCCACATGCATATGCCAACACCAACCTCCAGAGATGAACGTGTCAAAAATGATCTGAGCACCATTGAAGAAATCACCAAACTGAGCCTCCCAGAGAGGCAGTAACTTGGGACTTTCAATGCTCATCCCATATTCAAATCCCAGGACAGCCTCTTCTGACAATGGGCTGTTGCTGACCTAATACAAAGGGAGAGAACAGAAATACTGTCATGCAAGGAGAGATGGGGCATGAATGAGTAAGGCATCACAAACCCTCTCAAAAGGAGGAGAGGCATAGAGTGGAGTGTTCTTTCCATTCATCTCCACATTTCTATGAGAAAGGAGATCTACTGCTTTCTGTGAAGATGAGCACAGACCTTCCTTATGACCTGCCTTGGGCTCAGGTCATGATCTCAGGGTCCTGGGATCTAGCCCCACGCTGGGCTCCCTGCTGGGCAGGGAGTCTGCTTCTCCCTCTTCCTCTGATCCTCCCCTTGCTCATGTTCTCATACTCTCTCTCTCTCTCAAATAAGTAAATAAAATCTTAAAAAAAGAAATTTCCCCTGACCAGTGTTCTACAGCTGTAGCTTCCTTTCATGGTCAAGCTTCTAGAAGAATTATCTAATCCACTCCAGTTTCTGTTACCCCTCAAGCTAGTGCAATCTAGCTTCTGTTCTTACTCCTCCACTAAAACAGCTCTATATGAGGTCAACCCTTGACCTTCCAGTGGCTAAATCCAATGGCCACGTTCTTCTTCCTCACATCTGACTTCTCCCTCCTTCAGTTCATGACACAGTGACTCCCAGTTCTCCTCCTGCCTTTCTGGATGCTTTTTTGGGGGGGAAATTTCCTCTGCCAGCACCTTAAAAACCTTTTCCCAGGACCCCTCAGCCCTCTTCTTGTTCTGCTCTCTCCTAAGGAGATAATCCCACCTCTGTGGTTCAAACATTTCTACACCCTGATGATATCTGAACCTGTACCTCTAGACTACACTCCTTCATTAGCTCCAGACAGACATACCTAAATTGCCTTTCTCTAATGGACAGAAACCTCTATGTTATTCAGCCACATCAAAGGCAAACATCCAAAACTGAATCATCTTTCCTTACCAAACCCATTCCTTCTCTTTACATTTGGGTGAATGCTGTCATCATGTAGCAATTGTCTGAGTCAGGAAGCCAGGAGATAAGCAAGATTAGTCTTTCTTCTCTAACTCCTTACATCTACCACTAAGTCTTACAGCTGTTCTTCTCAAATCTGGCCCCATTTTTTGTCTGCACCACTATTGCCCTAATTCAGGTTCCCACAATTTCCTGCCTAGACTATTGAGAAACCTTAGAAACTGCCCTTACCTCAATAAAGCTGGGATAGAAAAACTATCCAAAGTTCTCATCCATCTTCAGCTTCCATAGCTCGGTCAGGAGGGCTCTTTCTGATACAAATCTTGATCACCTGCTCAAAATTCCTCCAAGGTTTCCAGCTTACATAATATTCTAAGTCTTTCATAATGCAAGGAGTCTGGCCAGTCTCCTCTTCCTTACTCCTGTACCCACTTTGCAGCTTAACCTCCAGTCACATGAAGCTATTTGGAGTTCCCATCCTCTTACTTCACAGGTTTTGTATGTACTATTGTGCCCACCTGGAATAGTTCTCCCTACATGCATCAGATTGGGCAACTCCTCATGTCCTTCTAGCCCCAGCTCAAATCTGGCTTCCTCCCCAAGCTTCTCCTGACTTCCCAAGTAGACTCTCTGACCTTCACATGTGCATTCATGTACTTTGCACGCTTGTATAACATCTACCTTCATTTCTTGAATTTATTGCTTTTATTTATTCCAAAATGCTTTTGAGATGGCTCACAACATACCAGATATACAATGTGATCATGTAAATGTAAGCAGAGAGAAAAAAGATAAAGATTGAGACATACAACAGAGGGGAAAGACAACCTAGTGACCTATAGTTACCAAGGGTACCATGGCCCCCGCCCCTTCCTGAGAGCCATTGCTGATAGGGGAATGCTGCACAATTGCAGAAATCATGAAGCATACACGATAAAGACAAGCTACTCCTCAGTGAACTGCAACCACTCTCAGTACGACAAGCAAGCAGGAGTTCCTGCGAGGGTCTTCATATAAAGGACATGGCATCAGAAAATTAATGAAATCTTTGACAGCATCTTCATAACAGATGCAAGGCATTTACTTGGGGCTTTCTAAATAGTAATATTCAAAATGAACTGATACTACATAACAAGTCACAATTCAATAAAAGACACTGGGGCCAGGGGGTGATCCTTAAGATTTCAATATCTAGATCACCAACCTGACTTGATCCAGGGGTAGATTTTAGACTAAAGTAAAGATGAGCTTCATGTCCTTTTAAGTAATTGTCCTGGAATCTTGCTTTTGACAAGTGAATTTTTTAAAATATTGAATATCAGTAAACTCAAGATTATACTCAAACAAATGACTAGAGTAGGAAAAAAGATGACATGACACTAAGCATACCTTGAAGGATAATTTATCTTAATAAACATTATATGCCCGGCATTATGCTAGTTGTCAGAGAGATAAAAATGAAAAGACCCAGTCTTCATAAAAATGAAAGACCCAGGGTCTCATTAGCCTTTGACCCTATAGAATAGCTCAGGGACTAGCACATAGAAACACATGGTAATAGATATATTCATCAAGCCCACCAAACCTTAAAAAATAAAGTAATCTTGAGAAAGCTGGACATTTTTTTAAAGTAAGCTCTATGCCTGCTGTGGCACTTGAACTCATGACCCAAAGATCAAGAGCTTCATGCTCTACTGACTGAAGCAGGGCTTTTTTTTTTTTTTTAAAAAGCAGGGCTTTTTTTTTTTTAACAGGCAAGAAATATTGGCTTATTGTCCACTTGCTCAGCTTACTTTAATGAATTCAGCAACACACAGATTATAATGTCAATTTTGGATTGAGAAAATGAACATCTGTTTGACATTTATATGACTACAGATAAGTAGCTAGAGTAAGATAGCTCTAGTCTACTCACTAACTAGTGCATTGCTTGCATTCCAAGTGTATAGACCTACATTCTCCACCCACTCAGCACCCTTTATTTCAAAAAGGATCGAACCCATGTTGTTGCAAATAGCAAGATTTCATTCTTTTTTATGGCTGAGTACAATCTAGAGGGTATAAGGCTAAGTGAAATAAATCAGTCAGAGAAAGACAAATACCATATGATTTCACTCATGTGTAAAATTAAGAAACAAAAGAAACGAATGAAAAGAAAGAGAAACAAAAAAAACCAGACTCTTCGAGAACAAACTGGTTGTTACAAGAGCGGAGGTGGATGGGTGGATGGGGAGGAGGTGGATGGGGGGATAGGAGGATGAGGGGGACAGGTGGATAAGTGGATGGGGGTTGAGGAGTGGTTGGGGAGGGGTGGATGGGAGAATGGGGGATGAGTGAAATAAGTGAAAGGATTAAGAGTATGATTATCTAGATATGGAAGTGCTGAATCACTATTTTTTTTGTACACCTGAAACTAATAACACCATGTTAGTATACTGGAATTGAAAACTAATTGGAAAAAAAATAAGTTTGAATCCAAAGTTGCTGACATATGTTTCTAGTTTTTTTTTAAATCCTGTAACTATAGGGCACCTGAGTAGCTCAGTGGTTGAGCATCTGCCCTTGGCTCAGGTCATGATCCTGGAGTCCTGGGATCAAGTCCTACATCGTGCTCCCCACAGGGAGCCTGCTTCTCCCCCTGCCTATGTCTCTGCCTCCCTCTGTGTGTCTCTCATGAATTAAAAAAAAGAAAAAAAGAAAGAAAGAAAGAATCCTGTAAGTATAATTATCAGCACCTAGGTTTTACAGTAGATGAAAAAGACATCCTACCTCTAGAAACCCCTTCTGATTAGGGTCCATATGGTTCAGGGGAATAAAGGTGTCATCGGTCTTCTGGCAAACCACCATCGCATGCCTCTGACTAAAAGTTCCACGGCCAACATCCTGCCCACTCAGACGGACATTAAAACCTTAAGCAAACAAATAAGGATAAAAGAAAAATCCAGATTCCAATGAATAACCTAAGCATTAACAAGGCATGATGACCCTCAGTTCCCATACATCAGCTCATCCTGAGAATTTTCCTTAGCAAAGACATTCCCTTATTAAAATATACCTGTCCAAAAATAAAAATTAAAGTAAAAAAATAAAATATACCTGTCCTATACTCAAAAGTCTGTGGAAGATGAGATTATACAAGAACAGAAAGACATCATTTGCTCTACAATTTTTAGAGGAAAATATCTTTCCAATTTATCCCTCACAGAGCCCTTTGTTTCCCAGCAAGAAATGTTCTGTAGTCTTTCTCTGATGAAGGTTACCAACATGAGTTATACTAAGATTAAATAAAAATAACATTGTCGAGTAAGAAAAGTTTAGAACCTCTCTAGTCAATGAAAACGACAGGAGATAGTTCTAATTCAAAACCACGGGAGTCACATATAACAAATGTCACACAGAGCATCCCCTGCCAGCTGTGCAGCTAAACAGAAACTTCTTACCCTGAGCAAGTAATGAGCCCAAGGCAAGAGCTTCTGCTGTGGCCCAGTCTACCTTTGTTCCATCCATCACTTTCTCCAGTCTGGACTGCAAAAAATGGAATGAAAAAAAAAAGAAAAAAAAATGGAATGAGAAAGAAAAAAGACATTTTTAAGAGTCTACCCTCTTTTTCACACGGAGGACAAAAAATGTAATGCAACAATGGAAGTATCAAAATCGTAATGTTAAGTAAAAGAGAAAGTGCAGAAGGAAATGTAAGAGGATGGTCACAGTTGTAGGTTTTCAAACAGGCACAATAAGCAGGCACTCCGGTTAGTGGTTAACCTGTGCATGGGGAGGAAATGGCTCCAGGGAGGGCACGAGGGGAACTGTACTAATATTTTAGTTCCTTAGCTGGATGGTAAGTGCATAGATTGTTTTAAGGATCTCTGTACCTGGAGCGCCTGGGTGGCTCAGTTGGTAAGGCATCTGACTCTTAGATTTGGCTCAGGTCATGATCTCATTCATTGTGAGATCGAGCCCTGCAACGGGCTCCCCGCTCAGCGGGAGTTTGCTTGGACATTCTCTCCCTCAACCCCTTCCCCCCTACCTCAAATAAATAAATATTTTTTTAAAAGTCTCTTTATATATAATAAAAACCTAAAAATGAAGCTAGTGTTGTAAAGATCATCCAGAGGACAGTGCCTTGTTCAAGCTTAAGAAAGGCCTTTAGCTTCTTGCTCCTCTGTCTTCAGCATGGAGAGTCCCATGTTCTGGGAAACTTCCGAGGCCCATGCAAACCAAAACTTCAATATATTTAATATGAGGGGCGCGTGGGTGGCTCAGTCAGTTGAGCATCTGCCTTTGGCTCGGGTCATGATCACAGGGTCCTGAGATCAGGCCCCATGTCGGGCTCCCTGCTCAGTGGGGACTCTGCTTCTCCCTCTCCTCTCCACTCATGCTATCTCTGTCTCTCTCTCTCAAATAAATAAATAAAATCTTAAAGAAAAAAAAAGCTATTATATTTAACATGAGACAATATGTAAAACTGCAACGTGTATTAGGGTCTAAATGGTTGCCTTTGGAGATGTGCGTGTTGATTTTTATTTATTTTTGTTTATGCTACCCCTCCCCCCAAAAAGCATTTTCTGCTCACTGGTCAGAAAAATCAAAACAGGCATTCCAGTACAGCTGTATTTTGGATGATATACATGTAGTACATGTGAATGTCATGCATTAAACATGTATGAATAAATAAAAGGAGGAAAATGAGAAATAGGCAAAATCTGAATGGAGTATCAGTACCAAAACATGTATGTGTGTATGAAGGGAAGAAGAAAGAATGGAGGAAAAGTGGACAAGTCCAAGTTAGATGACTATCAGTACCAAAACACCCCTAGGATCAGTTCCCAGAACCTAGTGACATACAATAAGTGATTGTCAAAATCATTAGCCAACTGAAAAGACAGATCAAGGCCAATTTCTTTGCTGTACAAGACAAACAATAGCCAGAAATTTTAATGCTCCCTACCTGAACGTACATCTTCAAAAGGTGACTGTGCATCTGGAGTTCCTCTGGCACCTCCACAGACTTCCTGCCAATAAACCGCAGGAGATCGAGGGGCACACCCGTGTTCCACGTGGTGATGCAAGCTTGTGGCTGGACCAGGCCCTGCCAGTGCGCCTGCAGGTTGGTGGCCGGGGGGTTGTAGTGGTCTATGTGAGTTAAATGATCATTTAACTTTGCATAGTAGGAGGCTTTGATTTCTGACACCTCTTCTGGGGTCATGAGTCCATTGGCAATCAGGTGCTCTGCATAGGTGTCTGGGATGCTCTTTCGGGCTCTGGCCAAGAAACGGGAGAAAAGTCAATCTGATTTGTAAAAATCAAAGAGTGACAGATACAGTCATTGTCAAAGGTATTACAGAGCATCATCACTATAAACAAGGCAAGTGGGGGGTGCCCGGGTGGCTCAGTGGTTGAGCATCTGCCCTTGGCTCAGGTCATGATCCCGGTGTCCTGGGATCCAGTCCCACATCAGGGTTCCTGCACGGAGCCTGCTTCTCCCTCTGCCAATGTCTCTGTCTGTGTCTCTTATGAATAAATAAATAAAATATTGGGCAGCCCAGGTGGCTCAGCGGTTTAGCGCCGCCTTCAGCCCAGGGCATGATCCTGAAGACCAGGAATCGAGTCCCACGTCGGGCTCCCTGCATGGAGCCTGCTTTCCCCTCTGTCTGTGTCTCTGCCTCTCTCTCTCTCTCTCTCTCTCTGTCATGAATAAATAAATAATACCTCTAAAAATCAATCAATCAATCAATCAATCAATCAATAAATCTTAAAAAAAGGCACACAGGACATGTCAGGAACTAGAAAGAGGGAGTGGTTGCACAACATTGTGAATGTACTAAAAGCCTCTGAATTGTTCACTTCAACACAATCCATTTCATGTTATGGAATTCTCACTCCAATACCTTTTTGTTTTAAGAATTTATTTATTTATTTAATTATTCATTCATTCATTCATTCATTCAAGAGCCTCACAAGCAGATGGGGCAGGCAGAGGGAGAAACAGACTCCCCGCTGAGCAGGGGGCCCGATGTGGGGCTCAATCCCAGGACCCTAAGATTATGACCTGAGCTGAAGGCAGACATTTAACTGACTGAGCCACCCAGGTGCCCCTACCTCACTTTTTTTTAAGGCAATAGTGAGTAATAACCTCTTGCAAACAATAACAAAAAAACAAATTCATCTTTTTAAGCTTTCATCTACATCAAGGCAGAAGTAATTAGTAGAGTTTCCCTATAAATTGACACATTCTGGACAGTTATTCTTTATAAGACTAACCTACATTGTCTACCCACCCCTTTATTTCAAAAAGTATTGAACTCAAAGTTACCAACATCTATTTCAGGTGGCTTTAGTAATCCAGTTACTATAATAATCAGTACCTCAGTTTAATAACAATAATAAGGCCACTCTACGTTCACGGAATACTTTAAACTACAAAGTTTGCTCACATACTTTATTGTATTTAGTCCTGACAAGAGTGAGAAGTAAGCCAGATATTTATTTATTTTTTTAATGAGGCCCTGAGCCACATCAGGCCACTCAGCAGCTGAATTCAAACAGAACTCAGGGATGCCTGGGTGGCTTAGTGGTTGAGTGTCTGCCTGTGGCTCAGGTTGTGATTCCGGGGTTGGGAATTGGGTACCACAGGCCGGGGCTCCTCGCAGGGAGGCTACTTCTCCTTTTTCCTGTGTTTCTGCTTCTCTCTCTGTGTCTCTCATGAATAAATAAGTAAAAGCTTTAAAAAACAAAAAACAGAGAACCCAGATTTATTCTTCCAAAAGCAGTTCACTACCTGTATCCAGAAAGACCTGTAAAATGTCACCCAATTTATTTTTCTGCTTCCATTTATATCTATGAGGAAATAAAGTGGGGAAGGGGCTCTGTTGTACTTTCTAGTATCAAGAAAGGAAATTCCCAAGTAATATATTCCTCTCTGTCACATTAACCCTCTGCCCCAGCACTGTCCAATAGAAATGTAGCCTGAGCCAATGTGTAGTTAAAACTTTCTTGGGGTCCCTGGGTGGCGCAGCGGTTTGGCGCCTGCCTTTGGCCCAGGGCGCGATCCTGGAGACCTGGGATCGAATCCCACGTCGGGCTCCCGGTACATGGAGCCTGCTTCTCCCTCTGCCTATGTCTCTGCCTCTCTCTCTCTCTCTCTCTGACGATCATAAATAATAAATAAAAATTTATAAAAAAAAAAAAAACTTTCTTAGTGGTCATCTGAGTAAAGGTTTAAAAAAAACAGGTGGAATTAATTTTAGTAACATTGATTCAACTCAATATATGCAAAATATGGTCACTTCAATACTTTATCAACATTAAAAATAACTATTGAGATAGTTTACATTCTTTTTGTCAGAGGGAGTCTTTGGAATCTGGTGTGTATATTACACTTACAGGCCATCTCCAGGAGGACTGGCCACATTTCAAGTGTTCAGTAGCCATGTATGGTGGTGGCTTTCATATTGGACAGCATGTTTCTCAAGATTCCTTACAATCCATCATGTTACCTCTTGCCAAGGCACCGAGTAAGTCCTGGAGGACCGGTTTTCGGTCCTGTCAAGGGCATAACAAGTAGCTTTGGGTTTTGGGCTTAGTCTCCTACTACCTTAGTCTCCCATCTGCAAATGAGGTTGGTAAATGGCCTTCGTTCATTCATTGAGCAAACGTGTAGAGTTTGAAGAATATGAGGAGCTCTCGTAGGACCCATAGTATGACCATACCAGTTTGGTCAAGACTCTTCCAGTTTTAGCACTGAAAGTTCTGTGTGCTAGGCCACCCAGGGAGTTGGTCACCCTACCTCAGAGTGTCTAATAAAAATAGTAAAAATAATGTGAGCACTATGGGGGCAAGGGGACCTTCAACAAATGTCTATAGTTGTACCTGATGATTTTATACATGACTGGGTTGGTGAAGAAGGGCTCGTCCAGCTCGTTGTGGCCCCACTGCCTATAGCATAACAAATCAACAATCACATCCTTCCGGAACTGGCGCTGGTATTCAAAAGCCAGTTGTGTGGCACGGACCACTTCCTCTGGGCTATCTCCATTGACATGGATGATGGCGCAGCCCACAAGCTTCCCTGAGGCAGAGAAGACAGATGAAACCAGCCAGCTAACCCCAAGCGACATTAGCCCACCTCCAAGTCCTATTGCCTGTGTGGGGAGGCAGCCCACATACTCAGAGGTGGTTTGGCTGGGTTGTTAAGAACCCATAATTTGGAGTCCAGGTGACAGGAAAGAGGTCATGTCCCAGCTCTGCGACTTACTCTGTGACCTTGGTAAACTTAGGAATCTCAGTTTTCTTATCTATAAAACTGGAATAATAGCTCCTACCTATTAGTGATGTAAAGCATACATGAGTTAACAAAAAAAGTCCTAGAATGTGCTTCTGGTATCTCTAACAAACTAATCACAAAAATTTCAAATAGATAGGGACCTCTGGCTGGCTCAGTTGGAGGAGCATGTGACTCCTGATCTTGGGGTCATGAGTCTGAGCCTCACATCAGGTATAGAGTGTGCTTAAAAATAAATGAACTTTAAAAGAAAATTCACATAGAGAGCCCAAAAGGCATCCAAGCCAGGGTCTGGGTACAACTATTCCTACCAACTAATAGTTTTTGTAACTCTGTGAACTGGGTAATGGGTAAAAAAGCCCTGCCTTTGTCTTAAAACTGCCAATTTCCAAGGTAAAACAAGTCAACTTTGCTTCATCACATCTGATTTTTTAACCAAGACCACTTAGCCAAATTCACTTACTGAACATATCCTTCTTGACTAAGGTCTTGGGTACCCCAGGTCTGAATCTCCTAAAGACAAGTACCCTGGTATAGTACCAACTGTGTTGATCTTTGGTTTTCACCAGATCACTCAACTGGGTACTTGGGCCATTTGAGATGACACCTTCTCAGTTCCATTCTTGTCTTATTTCCTTGGGTTCAAAGATCACACTCACACTTTTAAAGGAATATTAATAACACTGTTGGTAACTACTGACCATAGCTGATCCAAAATTTAAAATGGGATAACCAGCAAGATTCACTCTTCCGAGTGAACTAGATGTTGATCTAGGGCTGCCTCCCTATTTTACATACCGATATCACTGCAGTATAAGGAAGACCTTCCTCTTTCTGCAGGAGTGGTATAACCCAGCTGGTTATTGACAATCAGATGGACACTCCCACCAATTCTGAAATGTGGGAGATTAGACAGCGTAAATGTTTCGGGGACAATCCCCTGACCACAGAAAGAAGCATCACCGTGAACCTAAATCATGGAGGAGAAAACGAGAAAATGAACTCATAAGGGGTGTAGAAATTTATGTTCCCAATTTGGAATAAATTGTTTTCCAATAGTAACAGGAATAAAAAACAACCATGCTCTCTCTCCCTGCTCCCCTGCCCTCCCCAAATTCTGCTGGTTCTGTATAGGATTTTCTAGAATGATTAGGTTGACCTCAAGCAGGTTTCAAAGCCTTTCTCCTCTTGTGGCCACCAGGTTATTTACTCTACCTATCCCCACATTGTCACTCACACCCATCACTTCTGATATACCCATCAACATTCTAGAACACACAGCAGCACCGCAGAAGGAAGGGCTATTGGAGGTACAGAAGGAAAATCAGCTCCAGTACAATTTTCATGAAAACAGCCTGCAAGACATGAGGAAGAGTGCACAGCTTTGAACCCTCTCTCTTCCTCAATCATCCTGCCCCTGAAAAGTCTGTGTGCAGCTTGCATCGCCTGGTCCCCACTAGGTGTGCTGGCCACCGCTGTGAACTTTATTAAAGAGGATGATGTGACAGCAAAGAGAGGAGGCAGGGAGGAAAATTTATCACAGGTAAGTGAGAGGATGCTTTGAGGAACCAACAAAATACTACCACACAACATCCAGAACATTTGAAGTCTGTTAGATCACAATATTATCACAAAACCTGACAGACAGAAAGTGGTAGAGAAAAGAGGAAATCTTTTTTAGGAAAGTTAAAAGCAAATAATAAATGAATGGTAGATCTTGGAAGATCTTAGAAGAAGGTATGAGTTCTACTGACTTCAGGCTAAAAGGCAATTACCTGTCAAACCAACAAAATCTTATACACCTTAAATTTATGTAATGTTGTCAAATATACTGCAGTAAAAAGTAAATTAGATAAAACTCTATTATCATAAACAGTCAAAATGCTGGATTAAAGAAGAAAATGATCTGAGAAGCCCTAACAAGATAACCATTGTGACTCTAACAATAACAGAAGACCTAAATATGAGTGAAGAAGGAATACTTTGAGTAGATTTGTTAAAAGGACATTGAAAATATCTTTAAAATAGTTATTTTTATGTAAATAGAATGTTTTGGCTAAAAAAGGAAGCACTCCTTTGCGTGACATTTCCAGTCCACACCTTCCCTTGGCTAGGAGTCTATAGGTATGAGTCCCATTTTGGAGTATCTATATCTAGTAATAGCCTACCCCTACATTATCTCTACAGCATTAATCCACTCAACAGCCAGGTTGGGGAACCAGATAAGGATGTCACAACTGTTCTTTTCACAGATGAGAAAACCCAGGCTCACTAACAGTGTATATTTCACTTTGGACTAGTCGCTGGGGCTTCTATAATACCTCTGGGGTTTTTTCCTACTTGTTTCTCCACCTCTCCAAGTCTTCCTCCTGGATCAAGGAACTTATGTACACGCTCTCATTTAATTCTCAGAACACTATGAGGAATGTAATGTACTCCCATTGACCTATGAGATACAGAGAATCTAGGCAACAGAACCAAGTACACTAAGCCAGAAAGCAGCAAAGCCAGGATTTGAACTCAAGCCTTCTTGGTTCCATGGTCTTTGTCTTTTCTGCACCATGCTACACTGTAAAGTCCAACCCTTAGCCACAGGGTCCAGGGACTCCTGGCATCTGAACACTCCTCCTTGCTGATGGGATTTCTAGGCGGTAGTGATGTAAGAGTAGTTCAATAAAGCAAGGAAGAGGGAGGGATGTGTGCCTCTTCTGCTCCTTTACAAAAATGTTACAGTAGAGGCATTGATAAGAATATAACACTGGGGAGGGGGACACCTGGGTGGCTCAGTTGGTTAAGCATCTGACTCTTGACTTTGGCTCACGTCATGATCTCAGGGTTGTGGGATCAAGCCCTGTACCAGGCTCCATGCCCAGCACTGAGTGTGGAGCTTGCTTAAGATTTTCTCTCTCTTCTTCCGCCTCGGGCCCTCCTTGCCCCCCCCCCCCAACACACTCCCTCTCTAAAAAGGAAAAAGAACATAACATCTGGTGTCAACTATACTCAAACAAAAATTTTCCAAAAAAAGAACATAACATCTGTTCATAACTTGCATCATTTTATCATGGTCTTTAGATTCTTGGCACTAGAGCACACATGTGCCATTTGCTAATTTTACTTTCTTCTTAAATCGGAAGAGAAACCACTCCACCATGCCCCATAAAGCTTTTTAGGAGTGAGGGTCCATAAACACACAAATGCTAGGTGAGGTGGAAGCTACTTAGCCAAACACGGTATAAATGACAATCTACTTTCACAGGGTTCAGGACCCAGATAAACAGAAGAAGACAGGCAGAAAAAGTAGCATCCAGAATCTCACCCACCACACTTTTATGGGCTCCAAATTTAGAGTTTTCACAAGAAATCAGAATTGTGTCCTTGAACAAGGCAAGACATGTACAGACACAGCAGGGCAAAATAATTTTGTAACACAAAGTAGACAAAAGAGGGCACTCAATTTCTCGTCACTTTAAAGAAAATGCCATGTCCACCTCTTACTCCTGAAGTCCATGTTAAGACCTGCTTAATGCACTGGGTAAATGCGAGTGACTGAAATATTTTAGAGTAACATGAATTAAGTCAAGTGAAAGGTAAAGAGAATGTTGGCTAACAACATTTCTATTTCAAAATACCATTCTATAGACAAATGCAATGCTGCCTACCAGCTATTTACCTACTATATATTTCTGGTGCATGAAAAATTAACATGAATAAGATACAGCTCTTATTCATGTAGGTAGCCAAATATTTTTCTGCCTTATAGATTTACCTATTCCTCTGGGGTTTAACAACTCAGT
This sequence comes from Canis lupus dingo, assembly GCF_003254725.2. Taxonomy (NCBI): domain Eukaryota; kingdom Metazoa; phylum Chordata; class Mammalia; order Carnivora; family Canidae; genus Canis; species Canis lupus. The sequence goes on from NC_064244.1 coordinate 22,880,252, forward strand.
TACTGATACTCAGAATTAACTACTGCCCAGTAGTTAAAAGTTCATATTTAAATGAATACTCATAGAAAACCAAAGTGACCCACAGCCCAAACCCCTAGGCTGATGGGTTACAAAAGACTGGGGTGGGCAGGTAAAGGACACAAGAGCCACACTAATAATTTGTACTTGACGCGTTAATGCCAAAGACCTTTATTTTGTTTTATTATTTTTATTTATTTATTTATTTATTTATTTATTTATTTTATTTTTTTAAGTAGGCTCACACCCAGCATAGAGCCCAATTTGGGGCTTGAACTCACAACCCTGAAGTCAAGACCTGAGCTGAGATCAAGAGTTGGATACTTAATCTATGGAGCCACCCAGATGCCCCAAGATCTTTATTATAAAAGAAACAAGCAAGACTTGTTAGATACATGAATACCAGGTAGTTTCCTAGGAGTAATGACATCTGTCCTCTGAAAAGCATCAGGGATACCAGTTGATACCTCCTTAAATAACTCACAACTCAAGAAAACAAAATAAAACAAAACACAGTGAAACCTCAGTAAAGCCAGTTGCTTTGAGACTAGACATCATGTCTGCTGTTAATTTTTAAAAACAAGCCTGGAATCTTCTTTTCCCAAAAGTTCATCTCAATTTCATCTCAAACGACCACCACCTTCTTTAAGAACTACCAGCCTGGGCTTACCTTCCTCCTGGTCTCCCCAACCTCTGGCTTTACTTCCTGAAGCTACAAGTACCTGTAAGCAAATGACTTTGTCCCCAGGCTGAGCTGAACTGTCTGGAGAATAGTCTCCATCCTGTCTAGACTGCTGCCTGCCACGAGTCTTCCCGACAGCCACAGGGTTGACGGCTTCCAGGTGTGAGGGGTTAGGCAGCATGGTCACGTGGAGGGGATGGTGTGCGCCAAAGTCCAGGTCAACCGAGGAGGTCAAGTGAGATAGGACATCTCCCGTGGCTGAAACATTTTCCGGAAATTCACTTAGGCCTCTCATTTTACGGAACATCAGCTATTATGAATAAATATACAAGAAAAAATGTCTTTTTATCACAATGGAGACCAGAGAAGAGGTGGTTAATTTAAACCATACAATTAAAAAAACTTTGACACTTATGTTTGTATAACTATTATCACCATGTATTCTTTAAAAAGAAAGGTACAAACTTCAAACTTTAGAGATCTTCACCATCAAATGAAATACCAACACTTTGAAAAGATCTCAACATGACTAGTTAGACATGTAGATAGTAAGCTAGGTAGTACGATGTAGGATAGTTACCTCTGCCTTGCTACATGCAAAATAATTTTTCTTAAATATACCTGTTAGAATATATTCTCCAAAAGGACTTTTTATGAATCTTGTTAAAGGTAAACAGGAAAGGGGTGCCTGAGTGTCTCAGTTCGTTAAGTGTCTGCCTTTGGTTCAGGTCATGATCCCAGGGTCCTGGGACTGAGCCCTACATCAAGCTCCCTGCTTAAATGAGAAGTCTACTTCTTCTTCTTCTGCCCCTCCCCACCACTCGTGCTCTCTTTCTCTCTCAATTAAACACATAAAATCATTTTTTTTAAAGATTGTATTTATTCATGAGAGACACAGAGAGAGAGAGACAGAGACATAAGCAGATGGAGAAGCAGGCTCCTTGAGGGGAGCCTGATGCAGGACTTGATCCTAGGACCATGTTCCGAGCCAAAGGCAGACTCTCAACCACTGACCCCCCAGGAGTCCCAATAAAATCTTTTTAAAAAGAAAATGATAGAATAGAACTTAATCCCATTTAGACACAAGATGACACACATCTATTAGTTCAAGTCTCACCTAAAAAATTCTACTGTTCAATTCTCAAAGGACTTCATTTCATTTTCATACTCTACTTCGAGACATAATGTTACTACCCATCTTAAAAATGCATAAGCAAGAGGAATTATCAAAATTGTTCAAGGTCCTTGGCTAGGTCAAAGCCGGGTCTTAAGCCAAGGTGATTACCAAAAATAGCATGCTATCCTCATTTATCCAAATGGTTTGGATGACCCAAAAGCTGCTTACTGACCTATAGAAGCACACATAATTAGAGTGTGGGTACATCCACGTTGCTCACAAATATGAGCATTTATAATTCAGCACCTTTGAGTCATGTTTTTGTCTGCAATAATTTAGGAATGCAATTTGTGGTTCAGGGATTTCTGCCTGTGTTTAAGCACATGCCTCCACCTGTCAATCGTTTTATTCTGTCGTAGTCTGCCTTTTGGAAAGCATTTGTCTTTGAAAGGTTGATTATCAATTTCTTGGCATCAGAAAAACTGAGGTACGAGTAGTAGTGGTAATGCTTGGCTCTGAGACACGACGTCGTATTATATTTTCTAATGGTTTATGGGTAACACCTCCTTCCATAGGCTCTATTCACTCCATTACCTCTCACAGTCCCTTTAACATTTACAATTACTTTTAATCTCCTGGCCAAGATCAGAAGTGAGGTTTAGTCATACACAGTAGCCACGATCTGATTAAATTCCAAGTCGCTCTGATGTTCCCGGACATAAAATCTGCAGCCTTGACTCTCAAGGCTTTTGAGTTGGATGGAGCAGGGACACCAAAATCCAATTATCTATAAAACCATTCCCGTGGGTGGTCTCCCAGGATAAAAATGCATTAGTAGCTTTAGTACAATATGTTAAGTATAAACCCTGCACATAAATGGAAGGTAGAATGGACTTCTTGGAAGGTAAAATTATAAATAATCGCACAGATCTTAATGTTTGTTTGAACAATTTTTATGAAATCAGGAAAGTGTGCTTCAAAGAGCAGAAGTAATCCATTCATATCATCTGCAAGAAACCAAACTAACCTTTGACTTCCCTGAGAGAAGAAAGGATGCATATAAGAATACACAGAAAAGCAACCCAAACACGAAATCTATCCATCCATTAATTAAGCTACCTCTTGGACCAACAGTACAGATGTTTACTTGCGTTTCTACAAGGAATTATTATCATCGGTTCTATTGTGTCACAGTCAACTGTGCATCAGAGAAAGTATCTTACCTCTGGAGGGAACTGCAGAAGGCCTGTCAATAAATTAAGTCTCCCTCTGTGGGGCATGCCAATAATAACATCCGTTATCCCGCTGTAGGCAGACATTTTCAGCAACTCATGGAAAAAGCCCATCATGCTTTCAGCTCCTTCGCCCCCATACCGCTTCACCGTGGCAAACTTGGTGGCCAAAAAGTGGTCAAACTCCTATGGAACAGCACGGCAGACACATGTGTTGCAGGAAGACAGCTGGCCAAAGTCAGACACACAACGTTTATGTGTGTTGTAGGAAGACCCCACATTACTCCAAGTGGTTATAGTGGTACCCCTTCACGACACACTCCAGAGATGGACAGGGCGTGGCAGGAAAGCTTGGCAAGGACACCAGCAGGAAAGCAGAGAAAATAACATGAGTTGTAGAATAACTAAGCCGCAGAGGAAGCCTCTTAGTATGTGTTCTTCTAAGAAAAAAAATAAAAAGAATGTGTTCGTCTAGAACAAGGGCTGGGCCTGAGATTCTGACCGTCCCAGCCCATGAGTCTGAGAAGAGGGCTCCACAGTACTGTTTCATCAAGGCTACAAACCATCCAACTATCCAAACTACTGGGAATCGTTTTCTTGTCATCTCGATCACAGCCCTGAGAGATTCAATTCCATTAATTTGTACCAAGTGCTGTCATGCATAGTTTTCTTTGATCATTCCAGGTAATAAAAAGAGAAGTAAGATTTTAAGGATTTTGCAATCTTTTAGAGAGTCAATAGGTGAATATATAAAAAACATTTTGACTCTGAAGAGAACCAATAGCTCTGTTGTTTGGCGATCTACTTGTTTCTACTGAGAACAGCGTGGTGTATGTTATATTGTCTGGTGTGTTGAGGCAGTGAGGTAAATGGGGGAGGTAAATGACTTAATTCCCTCTGTTTGAAATTTATGTATCTTTGCAGAAATTGAGTCATCCTATTCCATTGACATTAGCTGGTACTTTTATACCTGAGATTCCAGCATTAGTTTTGACAAATGTTTTCGCTCTTCTGTGGTAAAGGTCTCTTTTTTCAGTTCTTCAAATCTCTTGGCAAACCAGTCTTTCTCCTCCTGGCTCTGAAGTTGGGAGGTTTCAATAGAAATTTGCCCACAGTAGATTTGGTTAAGATAGGCTAAGACTTCCTCAAGAGAGGCCTCCTCCTTCCCCATGTTTAACAATCCTAAAAATGGAGTCAAAGGATCATTTTTAAAAACAACCATGTAATTTATTACAGAACATACCAAAATAATTATTTCAAGTCAGAGCATTTTGTTCTGTATAACTCAGGTCACTATCAATGGCTAGCTAGGTTTTTATAAAGGCAAAACTCAAAATAGAGTCAGAGGCCTAGAAGTAGTCAGAATAGCAGAAGGAATATAAATCTTTCTCCACAAGGACAGAGCCAAGCTGCTTTATGCTAAATTTTGATTCTATTGTAATTTCAAACTAAAAATTGAAACCTGACATTTATCTGCTTTATAGCTACAAATCAGATGTTCTACCTTTATCTGAAATACCTTCCCAAATGTTCAAGTCGTATTAATACCAATAAATTAGTGTCTACTGTTGAACAGTCTTAATGTGACTTAATATTGATAGCAAAGCAACATTTTAAGGTAAAAGGAAATCTACCCAACCCCTGGTCAAAAAAGGGGAAGGTTTTTAATATATCAATAGTTTAGCACAAAATCAATTATCAGTCATTTGCATCAACCTACAACCTGTGTTTAACAAACCAACATTTACCTTATTATTGTTTATGGTTTCTCACAATAAACTTTAGCTCTTTGATACTGATTGACCATTCAAGTTATAGAAATTGCTTTGTGTGTTGCTTAGCTTCTCTGCCTTGCATTTTAATCTATAAAATGAGGGCAGTCAAAGCAACTTACGGGGTGGTTGTTAAGATTAAATAAGATAGGTAATAACCCAATGTCCCCTGATGTAATAGTCATACAATGGAATATTATTCAGCCACATGGAAGAATAAAGTACAAATTCATGTTACTATTTGGATGAAACTTGGAAACGTTATGCTAGGTGAAAAAAGCTGACCCCAAAGGCCACATACGGTGACTTTATTTACACAGATTGTCAAGAATAGGCAAATCTATAGAAATGGAAAATACCATTAGTGGTTGCCAGGGGCTGGAGAGAGGACAAAATGGGGAGTAACTGCTTACTAGGCACAAGATTTCCTTTTGGGGTGATAAAAATGTTCTGGAACTAACTTGATGGTTGCACAACATTGTTGATGTACTAAGTGTCACTGAATTACATACTTTAAAATGGTTACTGGAGGGTATTATGCTGAGTGAAGTAAGTCAGTCGGAGAAGGACAAACATTATATGTTCTCATTCATGTGGGGAATATAAATAATAGTGAAAGGGAATATAAGGGAAGGGAGAAGAAATGTGTGGGAAATATCAGAAAGGGAGACATAACGTAAAGACTGCTAACTCTGGGAAACGAACTAGGGGTGGTAGAAGGGGAGGAGGGCGGGGGGTGGGAGTGATTGGGTGACGGGCACTGGGGGTTATTCTGTATGTTGGTAAATTGAACACCAATAAAAAAAAAAAACAAAAAAAAAAAAACAAAGCCAAAAAATAAATAAAATGGTTAAAGTGGTGGGGTGCCTGGCTGCTCATCAGTCAAGCATGTGACCCCTGACCTCAGGGTTGCGAGTTCAAGCCCCATATTGGGTACAGAAATTACTTAAAATAAAATTTAAAAAATGGTTAAAGTGGCAAAGGTTATGTGTACTTTACCCCAATTAATATTTTCAACAAATTAAAATCATTAAATGTGATAATGCAGAGAAGCATGCAGCTTTGTTTCTCACATTTTCTGGTATTCTTATAAACTACATGTATTTCAAATATGCAGACCTATGCTTCTAAAAGAAGAGATATACAAATACGTGGTTAGAGATAAACATAGATTTGTCTGTCCAATAAGCAAGTTTGGAGAATCTACTATATACCATAAGCTGTATTGACACTGAGGGAATAAACATGGCTAAGAAATGGTCTTTTCCAAAAAAAAAAAAAAAAAAAGAAAAGAAAAGAAATGGTCTTTTCCAGGGCTCCTGGCTGGCTCAGTTGGTAGAGCATGCTGCTTTATGCAACTCTTGATCTCAGGGTTGTGGGTTCAAGCCCCACGTTGTGCCTAGACCTTACTTAGAAAAGAAAATAAAGTCTTTTTCCTAAATGAAATTTAAGCATTACAGAGCAAAATTTATAAACAAGTAATAATTATACTATGTCATATAGAAAGGTAGTTTTTCCTAGTAGTAACAAGGTTGCACTTTCTGATAAGTAACTTCATATTTCTGGTTAATGCTGAATGGAACACTTGAGAATATTTTTAGGATGTCCTTATTCTGACATCATATTAAGTTTTGTATCTGTTTTGGTGGATGTGCTGTTGTTGAGCATTACTCACAGTACCATGAGAGCATAGGTGAGGGAATACTGAACTCTACCTTAGCAAGCCCTGGGTAGCTCTGCCTCACAGAGCAGTCAGTGCTCATTGAATCCTAAAAATGAACAGGAATGTCATAGGTTGATCAAGTAGAGATAGAAGGACATTCCATGCAAAGTTAAGAACGAATCAGTTGACAGAATTATATCAGGGACCTGTACACAGATTCAGCAAGAATAAGGCACAACACAGAGACAGGGATGACATAAAAATGGTAAGTGTTTCCATTCCTGAAGGGCCATTTAAATTATGATAGAGGCATAGATTTTGTCTTAGAGACCCCAACTGAGAATTACCTAGCTGAGTCCAGTCAAATCCTAGAACCACAAGATAATAAAATTGTGCCCTTAAAAGTCACTATATTTTGGAGTGGTTCGTTTCACTGCAATAAATTACTAGAACATTGGGATCCCTGGGTGGCGCAGCGGTTTGGCGCCTGCCTTTGGCCCAGGGCGCGATCCTGGACACGCAGGATCGAATCCCACGTCGGGCTCCCGGTGCATGGAGCCTGCTTCTTCCTCTGCCTGTGTCTCTGCCTCATTCTCTCTCTCTCTCTCTGTGACTATCATAATAAATAAAAAAAAAAAAATTTTTTTTAAAATTACTAGAACATTAATTGATGCATATACCAGAATTGGACATTGGCCAACATTAACTTTAAAAAAAAAACGACAAAAGGGGCATCTGGCTGGCTCAGTCATAAGAGCATGTGACTCTCAATCTCGGGGTTGTGAGTTCAAGCGCACATTGAGTGTCAAGATTGCTTAAAAATAAAATCTTTAAAAGTCATAAAGAAATATGAAAATAAATAAAATAGGGCAGCCTGGGTGGCTCAACGGTTTAGCACCGCCTTCAGCCCAGGGCATGATCCTGGAGTCCCGGGATAGAGTTCCATGTTGGGACTACATGGAGCCTGCTTCTCCTTCAGCCTGTGTCTCTGCCTCTCTCTCTCTCTCTCTCTCTGTGTGTCTCTCATGAATAAATAAATAAAAATCTTAAAATAAATAAATAAAATAAAATAAAATAATTTAATTTTAAAAAATAAAATAGGGATCCCTGTGTGGCTCAGCGGTTTAGCGCCTGCCTTCGGCCCAGGGTGTGATCCTAGAGACCTAGGATCGAGTCCCACATCAGGGTCCCGGTACATGGAGCCTGCTTCTCCCTCTACCTGTGTCTCTGCCTCTCTCTCTCTCTGTATGTCTCTCATGAATAAATAAATAAAATCTTAAAAAATAATAATAATAAAATAAAATAACAAAAAAATAAAATAAAATATGACATGAGGTAGGAACCCAGGATCCTGACTGGTTATCCAGCACCAACTTCGTTTAAGTTCCCAGGGTGTGAAAGAAAACAGGCAGAAAGGGTGCAGGCTACAGAATGGAAGCAGATGTGGGTTGTCACCGTACCTCTGCCACTTTCTAGCTACAAGTTACTTAGATTCTCTGAGTTTCTGTTCTATCTGTAAAATAAAGATGGCAGTAACTTCTTTAGGAAGTAGGTATGAGAATGAATTGACATGATAGATGTAAAGTGGCACATAATGGGAGTCTGACTGTTTTTTTCTTTTTAATTTCAGGGCTTGTAATTTTTTATTCATTTTTCAAATAATCTGTTTTATTTTGTGGAAAGAGCACTGAACATAATAACTCTTTTCTACCCAATTTTTAAGTATAAAATACAGTATTGTTAACTGTAGGCCCCATTGTATAGAAGATCTCCATACTTATTTATCTTTCATAATTGAAACTTTGTACCTTTAACCCACAGCTTCTCTTTTCCACCTATACCCAGACCTTGGGCACCATTATTCTATGGGTTCTAAGAATTGACTATTTTATTTCATTATTTTTCTTAAATATGGAATGCTTCATGAATTTGCAGGTTATTCTTGTGCAAGGGCCATTCTAACCCCCTCTGTATAATTCCAGTTTTAATATCTGTGCTGCTGAAGCTAGCACAAGTTGGACTACTTGAGATTCCTCATGTAGTGAGATCCTGTAGTATCCATCCTTCTGCAACTGGTTTTATTTCACCTAGCATAATGTCCCCAAGGTTCATCCATGGTGTCACAAATAGCAGGATTCCCTTTTCTCTAAGGCCGAATAATATTCCATTCTGTGCACATACTGCATTCTCTTTCTTTTTTTTAAAGTAGGCTCTATGCCTAATGTGGGGCTTGAACTCATGACCCCAAGATTAGGAGTTGTATGCTCTACCAACTGAGCCAGCCAGGTGCCCCTTTACTGCATTTCTTTATTCATTCATCCACTGATGGACATTTAGGTTGTTTCTGTATTTTGGTTATTGTAATAATGCCACAATAAACATGAAAGTACAGGTAACTCTTCAAGACCCTGATTTCAATTCCTTTGGATAAATACTCAGAAGTGGGATTATTGGATCATACGGTATTTCTATTTTTAATTTTTTGAGGAACCTCTATATTGTTTTCCAGAGTAGCTATACCTACTTGCATTCCCACCAGCAGTGCATGAGGGCTCCCTTTTCTCCACATCCACATCTTCATCAACACTTGTCATCTCATGTCTTTTTTATAACAGCCATTCTAACAGGTGTGAGGTGATAATATCTCACCGTGGTTTTGATTTACATTTCCTTGATGATGAACAATGCTGAATACCTTTCCATACACCTGCTGGCTACTTGTATGTCTTATTTGGTGAATATGTTTTCAAACTCAGAAGAAATGGGTCTTACTGAAAGACTATTCTAGAACCTCAAGACAGGTCCTCTTAGACAATGCTTGAAAGTGCCCCTCACTGTCAGCTCATATCCCTTGGAAGCCTCAGCCCCAGGGGTGGTGAGGGGGACATGTGGATTCTTCAAGAACAGAGAAAGGAGCTCTACCTCATGTTGGCAGCTAACTGTCACATGGACAGTCTAGTGTCAACCAGCTTTTTTTTTTTTTTAAAGATTTATTTATTTATTCATGAGAGACACACAGAGAGAGAAGCAGAGACACAGGCAGAGGGAGAAGCAGGCTCTTCTCAGGAGCCAGATGCATGACTCAATCCCAGATCCCAAGATCACGACCTGAGCTGAAGGCAGCCGAAGGCAGCCACCCAACCGCTGAGCCTGCCAGGCGTCCCTCAACCAGCTTTACCTGAGGTATTAAAGGGTCCTTGCACGGTCGACAGAAGAGCTTGGATTTCAGGCACATCCTCCTGCAAGGCTTGTCCACTGAAGAGGGGGTTGATTTTGGCAGCTTTATGACCATGTTCACAGTATACTGTCACCAATCTGGCAAGGCCATGATCAACTAATTCCAATGGAAAAGAAAATAATACAAACAATTTAGGAAATGCCCACACACACACACACACACAAAACCAGTTTTTCTAAGAAGCCTTTGTAACCTAAAACATTTTTAATGCATTGCTTCCACCCACCATATCTCAGGATTAAAGACTACCGGAATCCAGGAAAACACACTGGAAAAAAAAAAAAAGGGAACAGAACTATGAGCGCACATTTGTAAAACAACTATGTCCATTGATAGATAGTAAAAGGAAACACCTCAAATCGAAAAGAATTGTTAAAATGCTGAGATTAGGGATAATTATAGTCCTCTTATTATTTGAGATTTTTAAATATTTTACATAAAAAAGTAGAACTACAAAATCAATGTTACATTTCCTTCCCCGTTTCTTAAAGGCCCAGGTCACAGTTATTTCAGACTCATGAAATCTTAGACCAGAAAAAGATCTTAAAAATGATCTTGTCACACACATAGTGCAAATAAAAAAAAAAGAAAGAAAGAAAGAAAGAAAGAAAGAAAGAAAGAAAGAAAGATCTCCTTTATAAAGCCTAAATGTGCAGTTCCTCCATCTCTGCTTAAAGGAGAGGCATTATCTCTCAGTGAATCCAATTGGTGATTTTATATTGAGCCCAAAATTGCTTTTTTTCCCCTTTTCCACATGAAAGGTCTTCCAAACTTTGAAGAAAAAAAAATTCCTTCATGCTTACATTCAATTCACCTTCAGTTCATCAAGGCAGCCTTACAGACTGACTGCAAATCCCTGAAGATGAGCAGATCCACTCTTGAGTGCACACAAGAAAATGAAAAATGTTTTCTGAACATTTTTTTCAGTTTGTTTTTATTCTTAGAACCCAGGGAAAATTGTTAGCATATTTTGAAACATTTAATTATCGTTCATGAACATTTATTGCAATGAAGTGAGCTACATATGTGCTTGGGTTTGTAGTCAGAGGATTGCCAAATGTATGGCTTGCTGCAGGCTCACAGGAAAAATAGAGATGAAATGAATATGTAAAGAATGTGTTTACACTAATACGACAGGAGGTTCCATATTATGTCTAGTAAACTAATCAAACAATCCCAGTAAATGAATTTATTTCAGGCTGGAGGGTAATCATATAAACTGCTACAGGGGTTCTATTCTGAACCCTATTAAAGTTCTCAATTGCTGTGCTACAAAGTAGGAAATTTTTGGATGTATGGCTAAAATCCAGATAGACCACATCTAAAGCATTGTCCCCACTGGCCACTCCTTAAAAACACATTTTTCTTTTCTTCGATGGCTGAGTAGTATTGCAATGACGTGCATGCAGCTAGAGTGTATTATACTAAGGGAAAGAAGTCAACAGGGAACGACAATTATATGATCTCACTCATACATGGAATTTAAGAAACAAAACAGAGGATCAAAGGGGAAGAGATCAAAATAAAACAAGACAAAATCAGAGAGGAAGACAAATCATAAAAGACTGTTAACTATAGGGAACAAACAGAGTTGCTGGAGGGGAGGGAGGTGGAGGGATGGGGTTGTTGAATGATGGGCATTAAGGAGGGCCTGTGATGGAATGGCACTGGGTGTCTTAATGCAACTGATGAATACCGAACTCTACTTCTGAAACTAAATATACACTATATGTAAATTAATTGAATTTAAATAAATAAAACACAATTAAACCACATTCTCCTTCCCTCCACCCTCCAAAAACAAAACAAAAAATCCCATATTCTTCCCTGGGCTCTGTGACATTGCAAGATCCTGGCCTTCCTCCTACCTCACTGGCTACTCAACCTTAGTAATTTTGTGGGGAGTTCATCTCTAAAACAGTGCTCTGCACGTCTGCTCAGAGCCTTTTTCTCAATCTATTTTCTCTCTGGGTGATCTCCTACACTTTCCACAGCTTCTAGTAACACGTACAAAACCATATCTCTAGTGGGACAAGTCCAATAGTAAACATGTAAGGTTATCATCACCATTCTCAGATTAGTAGCCTTGTTGAAAACATTCTCTTAGTGAACCTATGTCCGCTCACAGAGATCACTGCTCCCATTTTTAACTGCTCACCAGGCTTTTCAAGCTACTTTAGAGCAAAGGCATAGGAGTTGGCATAAAAGCATGCTGCTCACTCCAAAGAATACATGTCCACTGCTGTTCTGGCAGAGCCAGAGAGTGGGGGCCTCTCCCCCCTTGCACCTCTATATCCATCCTGCCCCTCTGTTTTCTCTCAGGCCCTCCTTCCATTGTTCTGGTTTCTTCCTTCCTCCTCTTTTTTTTTTTTTTAAGGTTTTATTTATTTATTAGAGAGAGAGAGAGAGGGAGAGGGATCATGAGCAGGGAGACGGGCAGAGGGAGAGGGAGAAGCAGACTCCCTGCTGAGTAGGGAGCCCTACATGGGGCTCTATCCTAGGACCCTGGGATCATGACCTGACCCATGTAGGGCTCGATCCTAGAACCCTGGGATCATAATCTGAACCAAAGGCAGACGCTTAATGTACTGAGCCATCCAGGAGCCCCCCTCTGGTTTCTTCTTGAAGATCCAATTCCATATCCCTTCCCTTTCTGCCTCCCAGATCCTTCCATTGGAATTCCATGGAATTCTGCTCCATGATTAACAAATCTCTCTGCATTCTCTCCCTCTTCCCTAAACACTCCTTATACCCCTGACCTAACTGGAACCTGCTTTCCCCCAGGGAACAATAGGAGGTGAAACTACTCATCACCACACCCTCCCCGAAAGTTCCTCATAGACTTTCCCCTACTATCAGTCCTCTAATTCTGCAAACCGCCCATCCTCCGAGAGACAAGCCATAGTGCTGTCAACTAATCTTCCTTTGCCAATAGCCATTGCAAAACAATGTTGTAGGAGAAACTTAAGTGTATGAGGAGGAAAAAAGACTATATGCAGCATATACAGCAGGAGCCTGCTCTTTGTTAAAATGTATATGTGTATAATACATAAAACATATTTCATTACATAGTCTATATAGCATAATATTAGTATCTATAGTATTCCTATATATGTATGTGTGTATATATATTTCATATGTGTAAAGGAAATGGACTAAAACTTAGGGATTATCCTATATTAAAATTCCTGATTTTTGGTTTTTTGCTAATCATATTTACTAAATTCTCCACAGTGAACATGCATAGAACTCTTTAAATTGTATCCATTTAACTGACTTGCCACCTACTATGCTCTGAAAGCTTTTGATTTCAGAGGTTTTCTCCATGTCCCCTGGCACACCTGTCCCCACCCATGGACTTCATGCTTGTAAGAATCAGGTATATTTGTACCTAAGGCTTTTGCTATGGGAGAAAATAAAATGTTGGAGGAGAAATCATAAAAATCTGGAGAAATGGGGGCAGCCCCGGTGGTGCAGCAGTTTAGCGCCGCCTGCAGCCTGGGGTGTGATCCTGGAGACCCAGGATCGAGTCCCACATCGGGCTTCCTGCATGGAGCCTGCTTCTCCCTCTGCCTGTGTCTCTGCCTCTCTCTTCGCTCTCTCTGAATGAATAAATAAATAAATCTTTAAAAAAAAAATCTGGAGAAATGTTGCATTCAGATTGCTTCCATAAGTGCTCTTATTTTTAAAGATTTGGAAATATGAAAACAAAAATAAATATATTTGTGAAAATATTTAAAGCATCTCTCATTCCTTTATCTTACTCCTTGCTTTAATGACCTTTTTGAAATTAACATGAAACTAACACGTTCTAGTTTCAAATGCTTTGGATGAAAGTGCTTCACCTGTATTACTTTTGTGGCAAATAGTGAAAAGACAAGAGGATGAGAGCACAGCAACTGAATACATATATTCCTCATAAAAATAACTTTATCACTGTAAAAATAAACCAAAGGATTACTGTAAAAGAAAAATGCATATGTTTATGTTAGGCATAATACCATCCAAACAACTTAGCACTTAGGTTATCTATAGAAGTTCAGAAGAATTTAATTTGATGTTTCAATCTCTAAGAAGCCAGAGAAAATAGGGAAAACAGCAGCAGAGAGACACATGCTTCTTCAAAACAAAATGGAAAATACCGAAAGCATGCTTCTGGTTTAAGAGACTGGCACATAGTAGATGCTCAAGAAACATCTGTTATGAACTGAATCAAGTCCTAAGATTCAGCATATCATAAGAGAGTCACACAATCATCGTTGATGAAAGTTCTCCAGAGCCCTCAAACACACAGTACAAGAGCTGCAGTGGATGCTCCTTCCTTGCTTTGAGCCCCTCTTTCTGAGAGCCACATCCTCTCATTCCAGAAAGTAGGATCCTGAGACCATGTTTACCACATTCCCTTCTGCCTCCTTCCCAATTCACAGATTCCAAAGACACCTGAATCAAGGTGGGTCCGATTTCATCTTTCCAGAATTTATGACTTGGTTTTGGGAGATAAGGATGGTTTGCTACACCTCCTGTTTGTGCCAACAACGTGGCTTCTACTGAACACCTGCTTTTCTTCTGGAAGTCTGGAATTTTGGCACACACAGAGGATGCTTACATGAACATCTGCCAATAAAAACCTTGGGGGCCAAGTTGCTAATGGACTTCCAGGGTATATATACTACTGTGTTTGTGTTGCTAGAAGAGGAGTGCAGTCTGTGTCACCCCTCATGGGACAGAGAGCATGAAAAAGCCTGCACAAAGGTGCCTCCAGAGGTGACTTTTCCTGTGCTTTTCTCCATTATGATCCAGATCCTTATTACATCACTGTGATAAACCTGAGCCATGAGTACAACTATAGGCTGAGCGCCATGAGTCTTTCTGGTGAATCTCTATATGTAGGGGGGGTCTCGAGGACCCCGACATGCATTATGGGTAGCATAGGAGCTAAGTACATTAACAGCTGTGCCCTGTGAGCTCACACACAGCTTTTACCAATATTCCTAGAGTTAGTTCTGATCTTCTTCCCCTCCACTCCACCCCAGTCTTGGGTGCTGCACATATCCTTCAGTTCTGGGAGATTCCCTCGTATCTTTCAAATAAAGTTCCCTCTTTGCTTTAGAGAGCCACAGTGGTTTCTGATGCTTGTGACCAAAAGAACCTTAGCTAATGGGAGAATGAAAAAAAAAAAATTACTGTAGGGATATTTACATCAATTGCTTTATTCTCAAACAAGCACAGTGGGGGCAATGAGGAATGTTTTATTTTCAGGAAGAAGGGGTTCATATTAACCATTATGAAGTACATAGACAGATAAACTAAATATTTAAAGTCAGTATAGTTCTTTTTCATCATCTGGTCATAATAGCCTCTTCCCAAAAATATCTAGATAGTATCCACAGTCTCTTGTATTCAAGGCAGCATATCCTTATAGCAAGTGGGAATGAGAATGTTGGGTATCTATGAAGTCATGAAAATTCCAAGAATGAGAATGTTATAACTGGAGTCCCTCTGAACCCCATTAAAATGTGACAGCTGACCCCAGCTTCAGCTTAGGAACATCGTAGATACCCACATTAACACTAAGACTCTGTACCAGAGTACCATATTCTGTACAACACAGACGTAGGCTGTGAAACTGAGTTCATTTTATATCATATCCTCTCTTTCCACCCCAAACTAATAATATCGTTTTTTAGAAAGATTTTATTTGTTTGTTTGTTTGCTTGTTTGTTTATTTATTTATTTATTTATTTATTTATTTATTTATTTATTTATTTATTTATAAAGGCAGGGAGAGAGCAAGCAAGTAGGGAGAGCAGCAGAGAGAAATGGCAAAGCAGACTCTCCGCTGAGCAGGAAGCTCAGTGCAGGGGTTGATCCCTGGGATCCTAACCTGAGCCAAAGGCAGAAGCATATCCTCATATGCTTATAAAATAAATTTCTTATCTTATAAAATAAATTTATTTCGCCAGATATTTTTCTTGAAAAAAATTTAAAAACTAAACTAAAAAGCAAAACAAAACAAACCCCCACTTTGTTCTGATCCTGTTTTTCTCCCAATCCTTTCTAAATCACTGCCAAGATAGATAAGGGTCACAGATGAAATGATAGTGAGCACTAACCTTTGCTACACCCTGTAGTCAGTGTCTCACACATATCATCTTACCTAACCCTTGCAACAACTCTGAAATAGGTATCTTTATCTGCAGAAGAGTTAATTGGGGCTCAAAGAGGGTTATGTGACTTCCAAAATGTGATCAGATAGTGAAGAAGTTGGAATTTGAACTCAAGCATATTTGACTTCAACTCAGTCATTTATCCATTATACTACAAGAAAGATTGAAAAGGGAAGGGGCGTCTGGGTGGCTCAGTCGGTTAAGCATCTGACATTGGCTCAGGCCATGATCCCAGAGTGCTGGGATTGGGCCCCAAATCCAGCTTCCTGCTCAGCGGGGAGCCTACTACTCCCTCCCCTTCTGCCCCTCCCCCCACTTGTGTGCTCTATCTCTCACTAACTCTCACATGCAAATGAATAAATAAAATCTTTTTTAAAAAAATTGAAAACAGAAGCCCAGAATGGCAAAAGGGATGAGAGAACTGGAAATCACGGAGACAACCAAAAAAAAAAAAGTACAAAAGCTAATGCCATTAGCCTTTTTTGGTCTGCATTTGTACTCCAGAATTAAGTAAATTTTTAAAAATCTCTGTGCAATAAGATTTTCTTCAACTACTTTTCCCATGACTCCAGTAAAGGCTCCTGTTATTTCTAATATGCAATATACCCACAACTTCAACTATTAAAGCTCAGTGCAAGGTCAGTAACCACTCAATGCTGTTTGGAATCCTATGGCTCCCATCTTCTGCTGATCCCTAAATCCTGCCATTTTTTTGTGATCCAAATCCTCCATAATTAAATTTATACTCATGAATCAGCACTCCTCCATTTAAAGTGGGATTGTTCATAAGTAAATTCAAGTTTACCTGAATTGAGGTTTACAGAGGTTAAAGTACAAGCTGTTACTAATCACCAGCTACAAAGAACACTCATCATAGGTCAAATTTTAACTAGTGAAACCACTGCCATCTAAGAGGTTACTAGAAGCAAATTCAATATCTCCTTAAACCCTTAGTGTAATGGAAGTCTTAGCAAATGATGCAGTTGTCCTATGCAAGCATTGATTTTCAGCCATGATAAATATTTGAAGAAAGAAGGCTGATGAAGGAAGGGCAAAGAGGAGGAGGGAGGCACCATAACTTTGATCGTAAGTCTTCCCACTGCACTGTCACTTGTGATGTGGGTGGTGCCATGCAACTATTTTCAGTAGGGCTTGTCCTTCAATTGACTTTGCCAATACCAAAAAGGTGACGTGATCCATCACATCAACTCAATTGTTCTTCTCAACCAATAGGGTACCTTTCAGGACAACTGGCAGACATTAATTAAACCACGTACTCCTGTTCTAATTAATAGAACTGACCATAAGCACACACTTCAATGGGATTTAAGAAAAAACCCAGCAAGTCTTCACTGCGTTCATCAGTAAAAAAGAAATTATTACTTTTTCTAAAACACAGTAATACATTATATTACCCAACGTGTATGGTGCTTCCTTTCTTGATACTTGGTATGATGGTGGTGTACCCAAAGTTCAAGTGCACTAAATGTTACAACAAATTACATGTACAGAATCATATTTCCATTTCCTGGTGGGAATAAGTCAGTTAATAGGTATTCCGTTTAATGTAGAGCTGGGAGGAATGTAAGACAAAATCTTTACCAGGCAGAATTTTACAAGGTGAGATGATAGGTCCCTACACAAAACCGCACTCAGTCGTAAAAAGCTCAATAGAGGGATCCCTGGGTGGCTCAGATGTTTGGTGCCTGCCTTTGGCCCAGGGCATGATCCTGGAGACCCAGGATTGAGTCCCACATCGGGCTCCCTGCATGGAGCCTGCTTCTTCCTCTGCCTGTGTCTCTGCCTCTCTCTCTCTCTCTGTCTATGAATAAATAAATAAAATCTTGGAAAAAAAACAACCTCAATAGAGTCCAAGTCCATCTTAGTCCATCCCATACTAAGAGTTGAAGTGGCTCAGATTAGGATAGGCAGGCATTGTCTGGGAAGATGTCATGGAGGAGACAGGAATGGAGATGGGTAAGCAGTGGAAAGGCATATAGGATAAAGCCTAAAATGTGGGGGAATTTATGTTGGAGAGAGGTAAGAAAGAAAGCAGAATGGGTCACAAAAAATGAAGAGCATTGACTATCAAGCTAGAGAATCTGCATTTTATTCTGAGAGGCAAAGTGGAGCCTTTGGACATCTGAGTTAAGAAAACGACTCAATGAAACCAATGTTTCAGAAAGATTGGTCTAAGCCAGACAGGAACTAGGCTACAAATCTTAATACCAGTGGGGCTAGCAGTTTTATCTTTTCAAAGTCATGGATCTCTTTTTTTGAGAATTCAGTAAAAGTTACATGCTCTTTTCCTAAAAATAGACACACACAGAGTTGCTCAAGGTCCACAGACCCTCTGAAACTTTTCCATAGGGATCCGTGGATCTTGGTTAAAACATTTGAATTATTATTATTATTTTTTTTGCAGCAGCAGCAGCAGACCAGAATTAAAAGCCGAGACTAGGATCCCAGTAGTGAAAATAGAAAGAAAGCAAGGCTTTGAGTAACACAGTGCTCCAAATTTGAAAATTAGTATAAGATGAAAAAGTTGAAGGTGGGTTGCTTGCCCCAGATTTTTACAATATGTCTGTAGCAGAGACTCCTACAACTCCCAATATCCATTTTCCCTTCTTTTTCGTAGTAATAGATAGTTGAATATATGGCCACCCAGAATAAAGACATATGTCCCGGCCTTCTAGACAGCCAGTTGGCCATGTGACTAAGTTCTGATGAGTGAGAAGATAGCAGCAGTGATGTATGCAACTTCTGAGTCTTGCCCTTAAAGGGAGAGGTGTTCTCTTTTCCTTCCCCCTTTTGGAGGATGTGGATGGAGACTGTGGATGCAGTGGTGACCCATCCTGGACCAGAGTAGAGAGCAACACCCACAGGATGGTGAAGAAACAACACAGAGGGATCTTGAATCCCTAATGACTTTGCAGAGCAGAGCTGCCATCCCAGCTCAGACCTTTACTCATCTTACTTAATTAAGTCACTGTTACTCCAGATCTCTGACACAGTCCCTGAACTTATCCTATCTAATACATAATTTGGTACCCAGTGGATTGCTACCCTAACAGAGCCTAAAATGCCTGTGACATTGGCTTAGCAGTCAGGCAGCAGGTGTCAAGGACCAGACATTTCAGACAAGAAAGCTAATGAGCACTGTGTGATGCTATCTGACAAAACACGCGGTGAAAGTATCACCTGTGATATCCTGCAGGCAGACTTTATGTCCACGGGGCTATGGCTTAGTAGTGGGTGATCACTGTTCCTTGTCACTTTCAGGAAAGCCCTGGGAGAAAGATGAGGTCAAGCTAGACTGAGCAAAAAAAGATAAAGGGAAATTTAGCTCTGCTAATGGGAGGCCTCTGGACCTAGAAGGCAGGTCCTGGCAAATTTGGGAAACTAGAAGCACTTAGAAAAAGGTGGTTTGGAAGAGGCTGTCTTTGCAGGAGGGAAGAGAACACACAAACTCTTCTTCCAGTACCTTCTAGAAAGCATTCACTATTAGACAATGGGAGCCAGCTGAGCCTTCAAGGTCCAATGAAGGGTGTTGCCTTCCCACTATTATTCTAGAGGGTCTCAGGTAAGCACCATTAAGTTTAGAGTGGGTAGAGCACAGAAGCAGTAAGTAAAAGACCAGAGGTTTCAAGGCTTTAAAAGTAGGTTTAGATGAGATCTTTGACTAAAGGCAATTTGCTCATAGAATGACCACAAGCAAAAAGACTGCAAACCTATGATTGTCATAAGAAAATTGTACTGCTGGGGTGCATGGGTGGCTCAGTAGGGTTAAGCATCCAGCTTTTGATTTTGGCTCAGGTCATGGTCTCAGGGTCCCGGGGTCGAGCCACATCTGGCTCTGCACTCAGCGAAGAGTCTGCTCAGGTTCTCTCTCCCTTTTCCTCTGCCCCTTCCCCCCTACCCCTATCTCTCAAATAAACAAATAAACCTTAAAAAGAAGAAAAAAGAAAATTGTACTGCCAAACAAATCCTAGTTCCAGTCATAAAAAAAAAGCCCTGCAACTGAGTACCTTTAAAGTAACTTTCAGGCTCCCAACTATACCAAAATAAAGTAGATTGTGGAAGGTGTGCAGCCCCCAAGGAGGGCATACTCCCCCACGCCCACATCAGAATGGTCCCAGAAGACAATGGATGAGGACGCAGAAGGCAGAGCCAAGGGAATGTAGTGACCTTACTAGGGAGCCACATCAAGAAGCTTTTATCATTCCTCTCCAACAGGATTTGATAACTCGTTTGAACAGTGACTGCTTGCAGTTTCTCATTCTTTCTTTTTCCACATGTGAGTTTTCTT
This sequence comes from Canis lupus dingo, assembly GCF_003254725.2. Taxonomy (NCBI): domain Eukaryota; kingdom Metazoa; phylum Chordata; class Mammalia; order Carnivora; family Canidae; genus Canis; species Canis lupus. The sequence goes on from NC_064244.1 coordinate 22,900,450, forward strand.
TGTATACTGAATGTGTCAATAGGGGACGCATGGCAGTTTATAACATTCCCGATCATGAGAAGACACAGACAGCCCTACAGAGAGGACTGTACATTCTCCGGAGATAATAGACTCTGAGCTGGTTTCAAGAATGAATGGAAGAGAAGAGACATGAATACATTCTATGTATGGGAAGCTTAGGTTATTTGAGTGGCCGGAGGGGTAGAGTGCAGTGATTATGAATTATTTTCCAGCATTTTCCTCACATAATTTTTAGCTGGTACCTGGCCACCCTGAATAATAATTATGCTTGCCAGTCTCTTTTGAAGATATATAGTGACCAAGTTCTGGCCAGAGAGATGCTACTGGAAGTGACAGACCCAACTCTCCTTCCCCCTTTCTCCTACCCAGCCTAGTAGGAGATCATGATCTACAAACAGAGTCACTACAAAATAATGAAGTAAATTCTGAAACAGAAGAGAAGAAAAACCTGTCACAGATCTTGCATGCAATGGTAATTTTGAAGAAAGTTACAGAGTGGCCCACTTGCCCTTCAGTTTTATTCAAAGTAGTTAAAAAATAAGAATATAAACAAAATTATTGCCTTTAACAACAAAATTCCCTAAGCTAGACCCTATGACTGCAACAAACAATTGTTTTCAGGCATTGATTTCATTCTTGCCTCCAAATACCACATGAGGCCACCCTTGGCCTGCAGTTCTGACTCAGTAATGAACTTTCAAATATCATCAAGCACCTTACAATCGAGCAAATTCATTACTAGTGATGGGGAGGGAAGGGATTATATATAAAATCAACCCCAGAAATATGTTTCACACCACACCAGCTCAAAGCTCCCAAGATGATTTGGATACAGTCTTTCAGTTAGAAACCACTGGCTCAGGTTTTTCCAAAGCAAGGCTTAGTTTTCAGCTGTCAGGTTGTTATTAAGAATCAAATAGGGGGATCCCTGGGTGGCACAGTGGTTTGGTGCCTGCCTTTGGCCCAGGGCGCGATCCTGGAGACCCGGGATCGAATCCCACGTCGGGCTCCCAGTGCACGGAGCCTGCTTCTCCCTCTGCCTGTGTCTCTGCCTCTCTCTCTCTCTCTGACTATCATAAATAAATAAAAATTATAAAAAAAAAAAAAAAAAAGAATCAAATAGGGATGCCTGGGTGGGCTCAGTTTAGTGTCTGCCTTTGGCTCAGGTCATGAACCTGGGGTCCTAGAATTGAGCCCCAAGTCAGACTCCCTGCTCAGCGGAGAGTCTGCTTCTCCCTCTCCCTATGCCTGTCTCCCCACCTCTCTGCTTGTGCTCTCTCTCAATCAATAAATTTTTTTAAAAAAATGAATCAGGGGGGGCCTAGCCAGCTCACTTGATGGAACAAGGCCCACATTGCCTGTAGAGATTACTTAAAAATAAAATCTTAAAAAAAAAAAAATCAAATAAAGACTCAATTGTGAGGGAAAATCTTAAACAAAATCACAATAATTGTACACTGAGCACACACTAATATGATTTTAAATGAAGAAGAGATTGTCAAACATGTCCTACACATACATCCCTTATGACTTATAACAGCATTTGGCCATCGATGGCTATGTATTTTCTGCTAGAGAATTACCTGGGGTGCCTAAATAAAAATCTATATTTTTGAACCTGATCTCAGACCACTGAATTAGAATAGTAAGATAAGGGGAGGCCTGGGAATTGGCATTTTAAACAATTTATTTATTTGTTTGTTTGTTTATTTATTTATTTGAGAGAGCAGTAGGGAGGGGGAGAAGGAGAGAGAGAATCTCCAGTAGACTCCTCTCTGAGCTCAGGGCCCTCAGGCTGGATCTCTTCACCCAGAGATCTTGGCCTGAGCCAAAAATCAAGAATCAGGTGCTCAACTAACTGAGCCACCCAAGTGCCCCGAAGCTGACATTTTTTTTTTTTTTTTTTTTTTTTTTTATGATAGTCACACACAGAGAGAATGAGAGAGAGGCAGAGACACAGGCAGAGGGAGAAGCAGGCCCCATGCACCGGGAGCCGACGTGGGATTCGATCCCGGGTCTCCAGGATCGCGCCCTGGGCCAAAGGCAGGCGCCAAACCGCTGCGCCACCCAGGGATCCCGAAGCTGACATTTTAAAAACCAATTCAAAGTGATTTGAATACACACTTAAGTCTAAGAATAATTGACATGTAAAATTCTTGACACTCGATTTGCAAAGTGAAATAAGACACCAAGAGTCCTACCTTCAAGGGATTAACAACAATCCAGTTGGCCAAAATGCGTTCCCTAAAGAAGGCCCATTACATCCAAGAGACAGAAATCGGGTCTGCTATAAATGTCCCCTGAGGACAAGAGCAAAATATTGAGGTTCCAGTGGGTAATATAAGATTCAAAGTTTGGGTACTTATATGATGAAGAGGATCTTCATTGTTAATCTCATACCTAGACTGGAGATGCCAAATGGTCTTCCTCTAATAATCAATCTGTATTCATCTTCTATTCTGTAAGGATTAAATATTGACAACTTGGGGTGCCTGGGTGGCTCAGTCATCATCTCAAGGATCAGGGAGCCAGAGGGGCGGGCTCAGGATCAGGAGGAGTCTGCTGGAAGATTCTTTCCCTCAGCTCCTCCCCTCACTCCCCCGTGCCAGCAGTGCTCTCTGTCTCTCACTTTCTCAAATAAATGTTTTTTTTAATAGAAAATTTAGACAACTTTGCAGCATAAACCAAATACTCAAAATAGGTCTCTTGCACATGAGCATGCAAAGAGAAAGTCTCAAACACTTATGTTCATGTCTCCTAATCCATTAAGACCACCAGTAATACAGTCCTAAATGCAGAAAGGAGTTTAAAACTCTGAAATCAAAGTTAAGAGGCTAGTTTAGGTCAGGGAGACAAATAATTCACACCATGCTGTGGTCCAAGACCACCAGCCAACTGCCCTCTTCACCGTCGCCCTACAGTCTGCTCGACACGGCCCTGGAAATGCGTCCTTGAGGAAACCCCAGGAGCTGGGAGATCTGAGAACTCTTTTCTTCCCCCTCCCCCGCAGCCCCGCCTTCGCAAAAAACTAAGTTCCCACAAGTTCACATCCAACGGGGAAAGAAAAGACGAGACCTCGCAAAACCAGTCCGCACAGGAACCAGGGGAAGATCGCCCAGGCGCGGCACCAACGCCGAGGCCTCGAGCCCTGGGCTCCCCAGTTCCGAGGCGGGTCAGACCAGGACCCCGACCCCGACCCCGACCCGCCCTCGCCCCCCAGCCCCGCCCCCACCCGCCTGAGCGCACCCTGCAGACCCCCAGGCCCGACCTCTCCGCTCCCACAGGAGCACCCCACCTCGGGCCTAGCTGGGAGGACCCCGCCCCCCCCGCCCCAGCCCCTGCACCCACGGCCCCGCTCCATCCCCGACCTGGAGGGCGCGCCAGGCCGCCCCGGGGCTCCTGGCTCTCGGGCTTCCTCGGCCGGTAGCCATAGACTCCCTTCTCCGTCTGGTATCCGCGCCGGAGGAGCAGCGGAGGGGCTCGGCAGAAGCCTCGTCTTGCAGCTGTCACTGTGGCCGCGGACATGTCCCGCCTGCACCCGCGGTCAGAAGACGAGAGGCAGCAGCCGCCGCGAGCCAGCGGGGGCTCTCCTGGGCGCCTGGAACCCGCGCAGGCGCAGCGCTGGAGGCGGGAAGCGGGGCCCCGCCCCCGGGACAACGCCCCCGCGTCTGATTGGTCAGGGGCCGGGCCTGGCAGCCAATCCAGGCCAGCGGCCGGAGGGGCGGAGCCACGTCCCGGGACCCGCGGGACTCATGCGGTTCTGGAGGCTGAGCCAGCCGGGAGTGTGCAGCCGAGCGAGCTCTGCTTTCCCGCACGAAACTCGTTATCTCCGTCTATTTCAGGGAATCCCGCCAGGAGTACTCACCCTCCACCCTCCTGCTGCAAGCCCCGGAGCACCACCACAGACACGAAGGGGAAAATCAACGACAGGGTGCAAAAAAAAGTAGAGGGACTGAGACCAAGGGACGCAAGAAAGGTCGTGTGAAGGATCCAGAAAAATCAATATTGCTCCTTTTTTTTTTTTTTTTTCTTAAGAAAAATTGAGGGTGGAGGAGGGCCTGGGTAACTCAGCGGTTGAGCATCTGCCTTTGGCTCAGGTCGTGACCCCGGGGTCCTGGAATCGAGTTCCGCGTCCGGCTCCCTGCATGGAGCCTGCTTCTCCCTCTGCCTGTGTCTCTGCCTCTCTCTGTGTGTCCCTCATGAATTAATAAATAAAATCTAGAAGAAGAAGAAGAAGAAGAAGAAGAAGAAGAAGAAGAAGAAGAAGAAGGAGGAGGAGGAGGAGGAGGAGGAGGAGGAGGAGGAGGAGGAGGAGGAGGAGGAGGAGGGGAGGAGGAAAAAGAAACATTGGGAGAGGGGAAACATTGAGGAAGAAAGTAGAAAATAGGAGAGGAGGAGCTCATAAGAAAGGGATAAAATAAAAGTGAAAAGAATTGAACATGGAAGGTATCATGCAGTGTGGAGATAATGAGAGTCTCCGTTGGCCAATGTCGACAGAACTTCCCAGACTATTTTATTCCACGACTCACCCTTTAACTTTGCCAATGTGGTGGGGAATGGAAGGGGTCTGAATCCTTCCCTATCTGTCATCCATCATGCCAGTCTGCCCCATACTCCTAAGAACATTACACATATGAGCCCAAGAGATCTCTCCACCTCACTTACAGAACCGTTGTGCCCACTGTGCACTTTCCTACGTCCCAAGGATCAGTAAGGTATACAGTGTTTGCCCTTAATCAGTTCCCAGTCCAGATGCAGACTGAACTCAACACACAGTATAAGAGATACTTGGATAGAGGCAAGTGCAGGTGCCTTGCAATCAGAGAAAATCAGTATCTAGGGGCACCTGGGTGGCTCAGTGGTTGAGGATCCAGCTTTGGCTCAGGTCGTGATCCAGGGTCCTGGGATGGAGTCCTGCATCGGGCTCCCCAAAGGAAGCCTGCTTCTCCCTATGCTTATGTCTTTGCCTCTCTGTCTCTCATGCATAAATAAATAAAATCTTTTTAAAACAAAAAGAAAATCAGTATCTAGTACAAACAGGTATACCCGGGGAGCTTCTACAAGTGGAAAGGACACTAGAACAGAATCTTTAGGGATGAAGCTGGTTATGGTGATTATGATTTTTTTCTTTATGATTTTAACACAGAAGAGTCCAGAGCATGTTTGAAAGATGGACTACAAAAGTTACAATTTTAGTTACAAAGTACTAAATCAAAAATACAGAAGGGAGAGATAATCCAATAGAAAGAGATCCATGCAGAGGTGGGAGGGGACAGGATCCAAGCACAGAGGTTGCTAGAAAGGAGAAGAGACATGTCTTGCATTGATTCAGGTGGAAAGAAGAGAAGATTGGTCCAAAAGCAATCATAATTATAGATTTAGTGGTGGAATTCTGAGGGAATTTCTCTATGTAATGTATGAGGCTATAATTTCCCCCAAAGAATTATCTGAGAAGATGCTGGGGAGTGAGGAGGTGAGTCAGAGCTTAGAAGGGTGGAGACAGGGCAGCCCGGAGGGTTCAGCAGTTTAGCACTGCCTTCGGTCCAGGGTGTGAAACTGGAGACTGGGGATCGAGTCCCATGTCTGGCTCCCTGCATGGAGCCTGCTTCTCCCTCTGCCTGTGTCTCTGCCTCTCTCTCTTGTGCTCTGTGTCTCTCATGAATAAATAAATAAAATTTTCCAAAAAAATGAAAAATAAAGTTCTAAGAAGTAATTAAACAAAGAAAGAAAGAAAGAAAGAAAGAAAGAAAGAAAGAAAGAAAGGTGGGGACAGTAGGAAACTGTCATTGAGGGAAGTCGTAAATGTGAAAGATTGTCCTAAAGTTTTGGGGACCACCCAGTTGAGGTTGGTGACTGTGAATAAAAAGAGATATCATTTTCTACTTTTTTGTGTTTTTCTTCATTGGTGCTCAGCTGCTTGGTACAGAGAAGATGAGAAGGATGATGATTGGATCCATTTAAGGCTATAATTTACCAGGCAGACATGATAGAAAGGCTGAGAGACAAAGACATTTAAGATACTAGTTAGAGAATGATTGAAATTAAAAACGAACAACAACAACAACAACAACAACAACAACAAACATGGACTCTTATGCTGGAAAAAAAGGCTGGAAATATAAGAATGGACTGATAAAAGAAGGAAAGTGCCAATGAGTTGGCAGTTCCAATGAGATTAGAGAATAGGTAAGACTAGGGGTGCCTGAGAATCTGAGCTAGAACAGGTGGTCATAGTAAGAAAATGCAGTGTTTGGAGCAGCTCTTTCCACCACAGGTCCTGTCCCTGTGCCTTAATAAAAAACACCTTTTTGCACTAAAAGAAAGAAAAAGAAAGAAAGAAAGAAAGAAAGAAAGAAAGAAAGAAAGAAAGAAAGAAAGAAAATGGTGTGTTTCATGTGATGATTGTGGAAGTAATGCAAATTTTTTTTTTAGTTGATAATGATAAGGAAGGTTGCTTGACTAAAGTAGAACGACAGAGAATGTCATCAGAGGTGAGAAGGTCAAATTTTTAGATGAGATGCCATAGGAACATTTATATTACCTTGGAAACGGCAGGAGTTGAAGTAGAGGAAGACCCTTAGTCATGTGTTGAAGGCTCTCGTGAATAAAGAGGAACAACTAGGAAGTTGGCAGATGATGCTGAGGAAGGGAAGGAAGTGTGACATATCCCTAATGCATGGATTCAAATCAGCAGGGAGATGTGCAAAAATATAGGCAGCAGCTGGGAATAAAGATGACACAGATACCATTTCTGGACCGTGGGTACAGTATATCAGAAATAGTTCTCAAATCTGTCCACTCTCCATCATTATCGCCTAGTCCGAACCATCAGCACTTCTCTCCAGGAGGACCACAGTAGCTTGCTAAATGGTCGTCTGGCCTCAGGTCTTTCCTTGCCTTGCCATACTTCTTCCACATTGAGTAAGACTTATTTCCAAAAATTAGCATCTGATTCACAGTGCTAGTATCTGAATGAAAGTAAGAGCATTCAATTAAAAAAAATACTTAGCAGACTGGAAAAAGAACTCTTGTAATCATTACTGTATTACTGATGCTGTTTTAAAACTGCAGTTTATAGGGACACCTTGGTGGCTCAGTGGTTGAGCATCTGCCTTCAGTTCAGGGCGTGATCCCGGGGTTCCAATTCCATTTTTTCTATTGATTGGCTATGTGACCTTGGGAGGACACAGCCCCTCTATTTCCTCATGGTCTACATTGTCCTTTAAAGTCAATTCAAGTTCAAAATGTTTTTGATTCTAAAGCCTAATATAAAAAGTGAAAGAATATGTATTGGGCCACTCCAGCAGAAGGGGAAAATGAAGGCCTTACTTATTTATACAATGGAATGCTATACAGAAATCAAAAAAGAATGAACTAGATGTGCACATAGAACATAAATTGTTCCAAGAATATAAAGTTGAGAGGAAAAAAATGATAGGAATAGTATTCACACAAATTTTTAAAATATACCAAATTAGGGGCACCTGGGTGGCTCAGTGGTTGAGCATCTGCCTTCAGCTCAGGTCATGGTCCTGGGGTTCTGGGATCCAGTCCCGCATCAGGCTCCCCGCAGAGAGCCTGCTTCTCCCTCTGCCTATGTCTCTCCATCTCCTCAGGTCTCTCTTGAATAAATAAATAAAATCTTTAAAAAATAAAATATACCAAATTAATCTATGTGTTTTTAATTAATCTGTATGTATATGGTAAAAGTATAAATATATAGTTAGGTAGGATGCATATCAATTTCAGTAAAGTGAGAGGGCATGGAAAGGGATAGGACAGGTGGGGAAGGAACTTTTATGATTTACAGTGCTATAACTCTTCCGAAAAGTCTAATACAAATATTGCAAAATGTTACTCTCTGTTAGTATTTCAAAATGTTAGTATTTGCCAAAATGTTAGTATTAGTATAAATCATGGGTGATGCGAACATGGGTATTTGGTTTATGATTCTTTGTATTTTTCACCATTTAAAAATGTTTTTTAAGAATTTATTTATGTATTTGATAGACAGAGAGAGAGAGCGCACAAGCAAGGGGAGCATCAAGCAGAGAGAGGGAGAAGCAGCAGGGAGCCCAATGCCAGGCTTGATCCTAGGACCCCAGGATCATAATCTGAGCCAAAGGCAGATGCTTAACCACTGAGCCACTCAGGTGCCCCTCATTTAAAAATATTTAAAACTTTAAAGACACCTGGCTGATTTAGTTGGTAGAACATGCAACTCTTGATCTCAGGGTTGTGAGTTTGAGCCCCACCTTGGGTGCAGAGATTTTAAAAATAAAATCTTTAAAATAAAAAAATATATATTTTTATGTAACTATTGCCCACATTGGGAAAAAATTAAATAAAATATTTTAAATTTTAAACATTTATAAAATATTTTTTAAATTACAACTGAAAATTAGAAAGGTCTGCCCTGATGTCCTTCTTAAAATTGCAACTAACCTCATCACCCCTCATACCTCTGCTCCCCCTTACTCTACCATTCTTATTTTTATCATTATATATATCATTTCCTAACATACTTGTTTATCATTTTTTTGTCTATCTCCCTTAACTAATATGTAAGCTCTGTAAGGACAAAGATCATTATAGATCACTGATGTGTCTTAAGTGCTTAGGAGAGTGCCTGGCACAAAACAGATATCCCAGAAACATTTGTTCAGTGAATGTGTGGATATGCAGAACCTGACTGCCTATGTTGAATTCTGATGCTACCACTTTCCACCTGTGGCCAAGATACTTAAATATTCTAAGTCTGGGGATCCCTGGGTGGCGCAGCGGTTTGGTGCCTGCCTTTGGCCCAGGGCACGATCCTGGAGACCCGGGACTGAGTCCCACGTCGGGCTCCCAGTGCATGGAGCCTGCTTCTCCCTCTGCCTATGTCTCTGCTTCTCTCTCTCTCTCACTGTGTGCCTATCATAAATAAATAAAAATTAAAAAAAAATTCTAAGTCTTAGTTTTCCTATCCATAAAATGGAAACTGTAATAGTACCTACCTAAAAAGGTTGGTGTAACTACCTATAAAATGCTTTAGAACAATGCCTGACATAATGTAAATACTCAATATATATTAGCTATTCTTCTTAATATTATTATTAATATTATTATATTGTTATTAGAAGGTCTTAATCATGGTTGTGGCCCTCAGCATGATTCCTGGGATGTGATGATCTCGACTGCATGAGTCCTGATAAGTCTGTGTGTCAGGGTGCAAGACAGTTATCAATGACTGATTATAATAATAGGAATATTCTAGGTATCAACTGTAGGGGTTCAGGGAAAGCTACCCCAAAATATGCCACTCTGGCAGAAGGATCATTTTAAGTTGAGGACGATTGAACAGAAACAAATACAAGAAGGGAAGGATGATTATTAATCACTGGAGACAATTATAGACTCTAATCAGCCCAGAGAAGGCACCAGAGGAATCCATATAACAAACTCACTGAAACCAACCTTATCTTCCATTAGTCCCTCTGTATATTTACCTTCCCACAGTTTGCCCTCCCTGCAAACCTAAACCCTGTTTCTTCTGTCTCATTTTTTTCCCTACAAATTCATTGTTCTTTTGTTTAGATGCTATATAAGCCCAAGTTCCAACCACTCCTTTAACCACTCATCACTGAATTTCTCCCATGTGTGCATGCAGGCAGTACATGTGCTGATAAATTTTGTTTTTCTCTTGTTAATGTGTCTTTTGTCAGTCTGATTTGCAGGACCCCAGGCTAAAAGTCTAGGAGGATAGAGGGATAAGGTTTTCATTCCTTTACACAGCTTATTTTGTCTTATCAATAGAATGTTAATCAAATATGGGAATGGTGAATTCACCAGGCTAGAAACAGGCCTATTTTATTTTATTTTATTTTATTTTATTTTATTTTATTTTATTTTACTTGAGAGAGAGAGAGAGAGAGACAGAGAGAGAGAGAGAATACATGGGGGAGGAGAAGAAGGCAAGGAAGAGAGAGAATATCAAGCAGGTTCCACGACCAGTGCTGAACCCAATGAAGGGCTCCATCTCACAACCCTGAGATCATGATCTGTGCCAAAATTAAGAGTTGGACACTTAACCAACTAAGCCACCCAGGTGCCCCGGACCTATTTTATTTTTGAAGAAAGGTCTTTTCTTGGGTTCTTTGTCCTATTATTTGAAGTATTGAGCAATCTAGAACTTATACTTTTGAAGGTAGACTGATTTCTTGCCGTAGCAACTTTTTATTAAAAGGAATTTGCAAATTATCATAATAATGGGACACATGCATTATTCTTTTTCTTTTTTTTTAAAGTTTTATCTTTTATTTATTTATGATAGTCACACACACACACAGAGAGAGAGAGAGAGAGAGAGAGGCAGAGACACAGGCAGAGGGAGAAGCAGGCTCCATGCACGGGGAGCTTGACGTGGGATTCGATCCCGGGTCTCCAGGATCGCGCCCTGGGCCAAAGGCAGGCGCCAAACCGCTGTGCCACCCAGGGATCCCTATTCTTTTTCATATATAATTCAAAATTCATATTGCCAAAGGTAACTAATTTCATTTTCTTTCCTTACCCCTGCCCACTTTTATTAGATATGTTAAGAGTAAGGTATACATGACTAACTATTCTGACCCAAGAAAGTGAGGAGCAAAAAGTGAAAAAATTTTTTTATTTTTTTTTATTTTTTTTTATTTTTTATTTTTTAAAAGATGATTCTTTTTTTTTTTTAATTTTTATTTTATTTATTTATGATAAGCACACAGTGAGAGAGAGAGAGAGGCAGAGACACAGGCAGAGGGAGAAGCGGGCTCCATGCACCGGGAGCCCGACGTGGGATTCGATCCCGGGTCTCCAGGATCGCGCCCTGGGCCAAAGACAGGCGCTAAACCGCTGCGCCACCCAGGGATCCCGAAAAAATTTTTTTAAAGTGAAATTTATTCAAATGAATCCTTTACGCTAAAAAATAACACCTTTTCTCTATTGCTGTTACTTAATCTCATTTCTTCCCTGATTAATAGAAATTCCTTAAAAAGCAACTACTTCTTAATATCTTTTCTTTCCTCTAGCTAATACCAAAGATCATCTTTTTGTTCTCAAGACTTTCCCCTCTACATTGTGAAATATATCTAACTTATAAAACATACCAATAGGGCAGCCCGGGTGGCTCAGCAGTTTACCGTGGTCTTCAGCCCAGGGCATGATCCTGGAGACCTTGGATCGAGTCCCATGTCAGGCTCCCTGCATGGAGCCTGCTTCTCCCTCTGCCTGTGTCTCTGCCTCTCTCTCTCATGGATAAATAAATAAACTCTTTAAAAAAATAAAACATACTTATATAAGAATGTATATGTAACATATAAAATTAAAAATAATTTTGATTAGGGCACCCAGCTGGCTCAGTTGGTGGAGTATGTGACTCTTGGTCTTAGGTTTGTGAGACTGAGCCCTGTGTTGAATGTAGAGATCCCTTAAAAATAAAATCTTCAAAAATAATAACGATAATTTTGATTATCACCATTTTAGTTGCCTATTGCTGTATGACAAATTACTCGACAATGTGGTAGTTTGAAACAACAAGCATATTATCTCACAGTTTTTATAGGTCAATAATCCAGGCAAAGCTTAGCTCAGTACCTGGGGCTCAAGGCCTCTCAGAAAGTTGCAGTTGGACTGCTGGTTGAGATCGTGATCTCATCTGAAGGCTCACCTGTGGGAGAATCAACTTTCATTTCAGCCACGTTGCTGTTGGCAGGATTGAGTTCCTCACTGGCTGTTGGCCAGAAGCCTCCTTCAATTCTTTGCTGTGTGGGCCTTTCCAAGGGGTAGTTCACAACATGGCAGCTGGCTGTCCTCAGGGAGAGAGGGAGAGAGAGAAAGCTCCAAGATTTTTGTAACTAACACTGGTACTAACACACCATCACTTGTGCTTTATTATACTCACTAGAAGTTAGTCACTAAACCTAGCCTATTGTCAAGAAGAGGGGATTACACAAGGATATGAAGACCAAGATGCTGGCATCCTTGAAGCCATCTTCCACAGCTATCTTAGAGGCCATCTTCCACAGCCTTGTGACCATATAATCATTTTTAGAGATGTATAATTGAACGGTGCACTCTGCTCATCATTTTGGCCTGTCACCCATGTATTCTCTCATGTAACTCTTCCACTGGATGCCATGACCCTCTGTCTTATTAGTCCTCTATCTCTTCTGTTTCTATCATGAATGTTTTTTTTTCAGTTATTTTCCTTTTACAATTTCTTCTTTGTTTTGTTTTTAAAGATTTATTTATTTGAGAGAGCAAGCATGCATTAGTGGGGGTAGGGGCAGAAGGAAGAGGAGAGACATTCTCAAGCAGACTCCACACCGAGCATGGAGCCAGATGTGAGGCTCAATCTCACAACCCTGAGATTACAACCTAAGCTGAAGCCAAGAGTTGGTTGCTTAACTGACTGTACAATCCAGGCACCCCCTTTTTTCAACTTCTGATTTTCACTTCTATACTCAGTCTTGCAGAAAGTCCATATGTCACCATTGAGACTTCCAGCTCAGCTCTCCAAACTGTGTTCTGTGAAACTGCTGATAGACCCAAGCTGACCTGTTACTCTCCTGAATTCCTGTAACACCTAGAGGTGGTGTCTTCAGTTGAACTTTTTTTTTTCTTTGCTTATCTCATCGCCCAAAAGATAAAATGTTTGAGTGGGGATATGATTTTTTTAACTGTTTGCTTATATATTCAGTGCTCTGTAAAAGCTGATGGCCTCTAAGAATGAGAAGTCCAATTCTAACATCCTATAACTCAATAACTCCCATCTCCTACCTAACACAGTAGAAGCATGAAATCGTTTTACTTTATTGAAGATCAATCTGGCATATAGTCATCTGATGGAAAGTAATAGGCATTTACTTACTGAAGTAATACTTGTTGAGTACCTACTATATGTCAGCATTATGCTGGGTGCTTTGGAATATAGAAGTGAAGAAGTCAGACATAAAGCCTACACTCAGGAGTTTACAATCTCAAATAATCATAAAAATAATTAATTGTAATTATAAACGAATCATGAAGGATGGGTATAGGATGCTATAAAACCACATAACTGAGGGGAATGTTATCTAGGCTGGAGGGTTATGTAAAGTGAAACCTTGAAAATGAAACAGGAGTTAGGCAAACAAAAGAGGTATCAAGGATGGATAACTCAAGGGCAATGTCAAGTTCTAACAAGCTCCTTATCCTCTTCTACTGCTTAGTTAAGATTTATATATAATATATAGATTTTTATGTATTTATTGGAGAGAGAGAGCATGAGTGGGGGGAAGAGCAAAGGGAGAGGGAGAAGCAGAATCCTCACTGAGCAGGGAGCCAGATGCAGGCTTGATCCCAGGACCCTGAGATCATGACCTGAGCTGAAGGCAGCTGCTTAACCAACTGAGCCACCCAGAAGCCCTGGAGGGAATGTATTTTTAAAGCACCCTTCTTAAAAACCATATTCTCTACTTGTACTATGATCCTACTTTAACTTTCCTTCCTCTTACATCATTTCATCAGAGCCATAACAACTATCATGTCAACATGCTGTTTTTAAAAGCTATTTATAAATGTGGCTCCTTCAGAAAATGTCTGCAAGGTAAGTGACTCATCCCCTGTCCCCTTCTTTGCTTTGCTTCGGGAGCAACTGAGTTGATGTTGATGCCATTGACTGAGATGAAGAAGAGTGGAAGGGGAACAAACTTGGCAAAGTTCACTTGGAACATTTGAGTTTTATCTGTGATACTAAGTAGAACTGTTAACTAGGCAGTTTGGATGCACCTGTCAGAGTTCAGAAGAAAAGTAGGGACTGGAAAAATGCATTTGATAGTTTTCAATGCACAAATGTTATTGAAAACCTGGGTATGAATGAGAAGGCCTAGCTTTAGAATTTTGAGGACCTCAAAAGCTTAAAGGTTGGTTGAGAAGTTGCCAGCAAAGGAAACAAGATACAGCTAGAGAATTTTGAGGAAACTGGGCTTTTGAAGGGGCATATCTAGGTTCAAATTTTAGCTTTGCCCATTGTTAACTGTGTGACTGCATGGCTAATATTGGTCACATCTTATGGTGGAACACATCTTACTTTCTATCTGCGAAATGGAGACAATTATGCCTATTTTAGAGAAAGCTAGCATAGGCTCATGGCTAAGTAACTTCATCTAAACTGCCTGACTCCTAATCTTGGCTCTGTCACTGACCAGCTGGAAATGTGGGCAAGTTCCCTAACGTCTCTATCCCTCATTTTTCCCATTAATAAAATGATTTTTTTAATTCATTCATAACAGACAAAGAGAGAGAGAGAGAGAGGCAGAGACACAGGCAGAGAGAGAAGCAGGCTCCATGCAGGGAGCCCGATGTGGGACTTGATCCCGGGACTCCAGGATCATGCCCTGGGCCAAAGGCAGGCGCTAAACCTCTGAGCCACCCAGGAATGCCCGCTGAGCCACCCAGGGATCCCCATAAAATGATCTTAGTAGTACCTATCACACTGGATTATTGTGAGGATTAAATAATTAGCGCATGTAGAATGTTTAGAACAATGCCTGACACACAGTTAAGTAATGTTAGCTGTATCATCATGGTTGCACTGTTTTAAAATGAAAAAAAAAAAAAAAAAGAATAGTGGTATAGAACTTGAAAAACAGTAAGTACCACAAGATGATAATTGTTACTATTAGCTTACTATCATCATCATCATCATCACTATTATTTTGAGAGAGAGAGAGTGAACATATGCACTTATTCATGAGAGACACACAGAGAGAGGCAAAGAGAGAAGCAGTCTCCCTGTGGGGAGCCTGATGCAGGACTCAATCCTAGGACCCCAGGACCATGACCTGAGCCAAAGGCAGATGCTCAACCACCGAGCCACCAGGTGCCCTGGGAGAGAGATTCTTAAGCAGGCTCCATGCCCAGTATGGAGCTGGATGTGAGCTCCATCCCAGAATCCTGAGATCATGATCTGAGCCAAGATCAAGTGGACCCTAACTGACTGAGCCAACTAGGTGCCCCTAGCTTATTGTCATTATTATTAAACTGATATTGAATGTTGGGTATGAAAAATTTATTCCAAATTGTTTAGATGAATCTTTCACAAAGATGGAAGAAAGGGGGCAAAACACAGTAGAATGGCTACTTTTGTAGCGTTTATGGTGAAAACTTAAGTAAGTATAATGCAGACATAATATGTCTTCAGTACAGAATCTTCCCAAAGAAAAATAAATTGGAAATTAAACCCATTCTTTTACCGTACCCTTAGCAGCTGACACAAGAAGTGATGTGATGTCAGACTCTTTGGGTGATAACTCTTTTCCCCAGCTATATTTTTCATTATAACAATATCATCCTGGGTTATGAAGGCAACCACTTTTCACTTGGATTCTTAAACGCTTGGAAGCAGTGACAAGAGGTGTTGCCAAAATTAAATTAAAATAATGAAGTTAGGGATCAAAATGTCTGATCTACTGATTTTTAAAATAAAGCATCTGAGTCACAGGTTACAAGTGACATGCCCTAGTTTCACTGTGTCACATGAACAGTAGCCAGGCTCCAAGACCAGACACTGGGTGATTGATTTCCAGCCCTTCCCCTTCCCTTTGTACTATCATGGGCATAGATTTAGCAACACACAGGTCTGACCTAGGCAGACATTCTTGTTATATTATAACTATTGGCTGGTCTTGTTAGAACTAGATTATAAAATCATATCATTTCTTACTCTATATTCTCTGTAATTGTGTAAAAGAGGATATCTATACTATTACATGCGTGGAACTCATATATATATAGTGAGGAAAACATCCTAGAACAGGATGAAATATTGCATAAGAGCTTGAACTTTGGAATCAGAAAATCCAGACAAGAAAGGAGATTCTATTTAGTAGCTCTGCCATCCTGGCCACGTTATTTAACTACACTAAACCCTGGCTTCCTCATCTCTAAAAACAAGGAAAATAACCAAATAGGATCATTGGGTGGAGGCACACTAAGAGGCATCTGTTTATTTCTTTCCATTTACCTGCTGAATCACTCAGTGTTAAAAATTTGAGTTAGCTTTAATGCAAATCATGAAAAGGGGTATGGAGGCCTATATTTGGGCTGCTGTTGGTATATTGCTTGTTATCAAAAAATGAAACTCCAGTCTATGATTGTTTCCTCTAAAATATTGTGGTTTTTTTTTTCCACTCTATTTTAATCCTACATTCCTGCGTCAGTACCCAGATTTTTCTCCCTCTTCCATGACAGCATTTGTAGAAGAGGAAAAACATTTCCCCTACCCTCTTCTGTCTTGTATCTTAGGTCTGTGAATCAAACTGACAACGGACAGATTAAAGGGAGAAATGGTATACAACTTTAATGCATGTTTTTAACTTTACATTCAAGGAGGCTATGCAGAAAAGAAACGAAATCACAAAGAAGTATATTCAGAAGCTTACATACAAAGGGTGATGAATTAAGGAAAAGTGGCTGGACAAGGGGAGTTTGGACTTCTAAGGGCAATAAGTTGTGGAAAGTAAATGTATGTGGAAACTAATGGAACATAAGGCTTGCTTTAGTAAGGTTTGTTTGTCCGGACTCATCTTGGTATCAACTTTCCATCTTTATGGTCACAAATCTCTCAGAGAGAGGATCAATGGAAGTCTTCATTTCTTAGAAGTTCATACTTTCAGTCAGATAATGGAATACCTAAGGTTTCTTTGTGCATATGTTAATTCTCAATGGCCTTCAACCCAAAATAATCCATATTACCAATGTGGTATATTTTGCAGTAGAATGTTGTAATCCCCTTCATATTCATTCACTTAATGATCCTTCTATCAAAATATTTTTTAAAAGATTTTATTTATTTATTCATGAGAGACACACACACCAAGAGAGAGAGGCAGAGACTCAGGCAGAGGGAGAAGCAGGCTCCATGTAGGGAGCCCAATGTGGGACTCAATGCCGGGTCTCCAGGATCACGCCCTGGACCGAAGGTGGTGCTAAACCGCTGAGCCACCGGGGCTGCCCCTTCTATCATAATATTAATAAGTGTCTTCTATGGCCCCAGGGCACAAAGACTAATAAGGTATAAATTATAGCTTCAAAGAGCTCATAGTTTTAATGAGAAAAGAAATATGAACATATTATTTCAATATAATTCAAGGAATGTTTTGATAGAGATGTTCAGAGGCTGCTATGGGGACCCAGGAAGGGGTAGAGACCTAATTTGATATATGTGGGGTGGTGATGATAAAGAATGGCTTCCTTAGGGAAATAATTCTTGAGCTCCTAGTTAGGAAACATTCATGAGAGAAAGGGCATTCTAGACAGAAGCATAATACATACACTAAGGAAAGATGAAGTCCAGTCTATGGAGGTTATCTATTTTAACTAGAACTTAAACCTGTGAGGGAAATAGCAGGAAGTGAGACTAGACATATAGGGAAAAGTATGCATTATTAAGGGTTCCCGCTAAAGATCTGAATTTTACCCTGTAAGTCAGTGGCTTGCAAAGTGGGTTGGCGCAAAGATGTATGTAAAATGATTTACTTAGGCAAAAATATTGAAACTTCTGTTTTTTTTTTTAAAGATTTTATTTCCTCATGAGAGACACAGAGAGAGGCAGAGACACAGGCAGAAGGAGAAGCAGGCTCTCCCCCAAGGAGCCTGACGTGGGACTCAATCCCAGATCCCGGGATCACGCCCCATGCCAAAGGCAGACGCTCAACCACTGAGCCACTCAGGCGTCCCAAAACTTCTGGGTTTTTTAAAAAATTATTTTCTGTCTCGGTGAGTGTACTATATATATGTATACACACACACATAAATACACACACAAATATATATATATATATGAAATTTGTATCTAAGCAAATATACGTGGACTGGGAGGATGACCTCCTCCTCCACTGATATGATTATATGATCAAGGAACTTTGGGGATGATTGCCATTAAGGGAAGTTAAATGATCTAATACTCTCCAAGGTTGGTAGAGGGCAAGAGTAGAAGCAATTAGGAAGGAGAACTAAGAGATGGTTGCCAGTAGCATGGGTTTGAGTTCGGTTGGTGTGAACTAAGGCTGTGCGGGTAGGGATATGGATGAAGACCCAGGCAAGATGTTTCCGGAACATATCAATTGCATTTGGATAAGGGATGAGGAGTGAGAACTACCTAACTACTGGAGAGGAAAAACTTTTCCTCTACCCTCTTACGTTCTTCATCTGGAAGTGTGTACACTAAACTAACCAAGGCAGATTAACAGGAGAGAAGGCACAGAAGGGACTTGGGTTTTCAGGGATAAGTGAATGTGGGGGAGTGACTTGGAAATATGTGGGAAACTGATGAGAGATAAGTCCAATCTGTTTATGCAAACCTTCTGGGTGTTGACTCTCTATCACCAGCGATACGTCCCTCTCTTCTTCCTGACATGGGGGTTAGTGGGGGGCAGATGCCCTCACAAAGGGAAATTCATGCACTGCTTTTAGGCAGATAAGGGGAGATCTAGAGAATTCTTCCTACATTTGTTGATTCTTAATTGCCTTCAGCTCAAAATAATCATTATGCTGAAGTGTCACATTTTGGGGTGGCATATCCTGACCTCCTTTAGCACCATTAACTGAAAGAATAAAAATTTAAAAAGTAGACAGAGTTGGAGACCAACATGAAGTTCAATTTTGGACATTTTAAGTTTGAAGTATACATGGAATATTTCATCAAAACCGTCCCACAGCAAAGACTTAGAAATAGGGAATTAAGATAATTAGATGATACAGGGTTAGCTTTCTCACCACTTATCATTAGTTCCCCCCACCTACCCAAATTTTAAGATTGATTATTCTGTTGGACAAACTGAAGTGAAACCAGAATTAGAAATAATGCTTACAGAGATGCCTCGGTGGCTCAGCGGTTAAGTGGCTGCCTTTGGCTCAGGGTGTGATCCCGGGGTCCTGGGGTTGAATCCCATATTGCACTCCCTGTAGGAAGCCTGCTTCTCCCTCTGCCTGTGTCTCCTCCTCTCTCTCTGTGTCTCTCATGAATAAATAAATAAAATCTGCAAAAAAAAAAAAAAATGGTGCTTACAGACCTCTGCCTTTTTTGGTTATAATAGCTGAGAAATCTTATCCTTTTTCCCCTTTCCTGCCCCCTGCTCAGTTTTATTGGGGTATAACTTAAAAATAAAATTGTAAAATATTTAACATGTACGTCGTGGTGATTTGATTTTTTTCCTTTTTAATTTTCATTTTAAGTTCATTTCCTTAGCACAGATTTCCAGTGCCTGGAGGGAAAAGTTCCCGGTGCACTGGTGTCACACCAGAGTTAAGGCAATGTTACACCAGAGTTAAGGGCTGTGGAAGCACTATTTACTCAACCTGCAAAGCCTTTTAGAGGATTGTGTTTCCCATTTCTAAAATGATTTAGTAATAGCTAACACTTATAGAACATACACTGTGAACACTGTGCTAAGTTGCTTTTATTTTGATTACCTCGTTTTCTATTCACAAAACCCTAGGGGAAGGTGCTGTTTTTAATAAGATTTTTTAAAAGATCTTATTTATTTGTTTTGTGGGGGGCACTCGAGTTGGGGGAGGGGCAGAGGGACAGAGAGAATCCCAAACTGACTCTATGCCATGTACGGAGCCAATGTGGGGCTCCATCTCGGGACCCAGAGATCACAACCTGAGCCAAAATCAAGAGGTGGTCATTTTAACCGACTGAGACACCCAGGTGCCCCTATTATCAAGATTTTTACAAATTAAAAGCTGTGATCTAAACTGTTTACAAAATTAGCCCAGAGCGCCCAGGTGGCTCAGTGGGTGAAGCACCTGCCTTCTGCCCAGGTCATGATCTCAGGATGTTGGGATGGAGCCTGTTGGGCTTCCTGCTCAGCAGCATGCCTGTTTCTCCCTCTGCCCTTCCCCCTACTTATGCTCCCTCTTCCTCTCTCTCTCTCTCTCTCTCTCTCAAATAAATAAATAAAATCTAAAAAGAAAAAAGAATTAGCCCAAGCTCCAATTGCTTGGAACTAGAATTTGAATTCACATAGTCTGACTTCAGAGATGCATGCACCTTGCTTTCCATTGTGGCTTCTAAGCCAGTTCTCTTTTATCCTCTTTGAAAAGCTCAGCTCCTCTGGACTCACTCCTTCCGTCCATAGTCCTAGTTATTTCAGCTCTCCAGAACCACATTCTGATGTCCTCATCTGTTCCCTTTAATTCATTAAAATTTTTGGCTTTGTTAAGAAGAAAAGCACAGGCTCCAAATGGAGTTACATAC
The DNA here is from genome assembly GCF_003254725.2 of Canis lupus dingo. Taxonomy (NCBI): domain Eukaryota; kingdom Metazoa; phylum Chordata; class Mammalia; order Carnivora; family Canidae; genus Canis; species Canis lupus. Next base: position 22,920,731 of record NC_064244.1, read on the forward strand.
GTTACAGGCCCCTCGTCAGCAAACTGAGACTTAATATCTAACGTAATTGCAGTTTCCATCCCCACAGGAAGGTAACCTTTAACCAGTCAACATGGAATTTCCTGGTCAGCCCTAGAAAATACACTGATAGACCCCTTCCGTTCCCCTCGGGAGGGTGACCTTACCTAAACCAGTGCATTCTTTGCTAATAATTTCCTTTATTCCCCTCTTTGCCTTTAAAAATTGTCCCTTTTCTACAGCTGGATGGAGCTTTTTTTCTATTGGCTAGATGAGATGCTGCCCAATTCATGAATCATTTAATAAAGCCAATTAGATCCTCAAATTTACTCAATTGAATTTTTGTTATTAAACGGCTCTTTCGTCACCATTTTCTTGGCAACCTCTGCTCCTGTCAGTCTGTTAACCCCATCCACATTCACACACACACCTTGTTCCCCTTCATTTCCCTCATACCCACCGAGATTTGACAATCCTTTAGGATGATCATCCTCTTGCAAACACACAATCCCTTTATTGTTCACTTTCTCTGCCATCACTCTTATGGGGGAAAAGAAAAGCCACAACCCTGGCTAAAACTGATCATCTCTTCTGGAGAAATTGGCATATGTGGGCTGCATGGCTTTAAATTCATCATCAGAAACATCAACCAGTGTGTCAGCAGCAATCCTTAGTATGCATTTCTATTGCTTTCACGCTCTTCAAAGCGTCTCTTTCCTATTTTCCCTTTCTCTTCTCAAACCTCCCCCCAATTTTTCCCTCATCCCACTCTTAGCTAATGAACTTGCCACCAATTTCATTGAGAAAATAGGAATGATCAAGGAGGATCTCCAAGTCTACAAGCCTATCTGTCCATGTACTCATCTTTTTTGTGTTCTCTCTTAATATCTTGCGGAAGTGCCACTGCTTCTATCAAAGGCACTCTTTATCCACCCGCCCCCCAGATTTATTTATTTACTAGAGAGAGAGGAAGAGAGGGGGTAGGGGGAGAGGGAGATAATCTCAAGCAGACTCAGCGCAAAACCCAACACACGGGCTTGATCTCACAACCCTGAGATCAGGGCCTGAGCTGAAACCAAGAGTTGGATGCTTAACTGACTGAGAAACCAGGTTGTCCTTCGAAAGCACTCTTCCTGCTTGTACTTTGGATTCCATTTCTTCACAACACAAGGATTTTGTTCCTTTGTTACCTTTTTTCCCCTCTTTCTTCCATCATTAATATTTCCCTCCCTATTGGATCATTCCCATGAGTATACTTCCTCTAGATCTCTCATTAAAAATACAAAAAAATACAAATCTAAAAGAGACAAAACTAGCTTAAATTAGTTAAACTAGACGTCAGCTTCTAAAAGACAGAGGTGGACTTATTCAAGGTGAAGTACATATTCAGCAGGGCACCAGGGAGTTCATGCCACATAAGCCCTGTTTTTTTTTTTTTTAAATTAGGGTTTATCTTGCCCTGAGATTGTAATCTCTTTCTCTTGCCTTTGCTTCCTAATGCAAAGCAGCATTGTAACTGGGTTTTAAACAGAAAACAGTATTATCTAAATATACATGTCTGTGAGTTTTTTCTTTTCATATGGTATAATTCTGTCAACTGAAACAGGCAAAAAGGAAAAGGCATTTTTTTAGAATTTTGTCAAATAATGAAATATCTAGATAAATACTTAAAAGCTTAAATATAATGTAGTTACAGAAAATAGTGAAGTTTGATCAGAATGCAAAAACCAATGGCTTCTTCAGAGAAATGTGCTTCTTCCAGTTAGAGATTGCAATATAGTCCCACATTAGCAGGCTTTGGTGGCTTTTGATATCTTACTTTAGAAAGAAAACAATGGGGTGCATTTTCAGTCTGTGAAAAAATCTGGGCATAAAGGCAGTGGGATACATCAGAAAAAGCTTGGGTTTTTGGAGTTAGACTTGTGTGAAAGGAATACTATGCTTACTAGTTTTCTGATATTGACTTAAATTATCTTTCTGTAACTCTGTTTCTATAAGATGGGGATCAGGATACCTACATGACGATTGTGATTATTAATTAAAATAACAAATTTAAAATAAGCAAAAGCTCAATAAAAATAGTTTTTTTTGATCCCTGTATTCACATGATTTCCTTTTAATGCCTCATGAAGGGGGCACCCGGGTGGCTCAGTGGTTGAGCATCTGCCTTCAGCTCAGGTCGTGATCCCAGGGTGCTGGGATCGAGTCCTGCCACCAACTCCCTGCAGGAAGCCTGCTTCTCCCTCTGTTTGTGTCTCTGCCTCTGTGTGTCTCACGAATAAGATCTTTTAAAAAAACAAAACAAAACCTCATGAAAGGCAAAGATCGACTTGAATACATACATATATTTATTAACAGCATAGAGATCAATTTTCTTAAGGTAGCCAGACAAAATGAGAAAAATAACTTTTTTACTTTTAATTTTTTTTGTGAGTAAAAGAACTTTTGGAAAGAACGGAGTGGCCTTCTCCAGTATGGTGGTTTGGGACAGTTGTCTCGTGATGATTTTGTGTCTGTTTTTATGTAGGCTCCACACCTAGCATGGAGCCCAGCACAGGGCGTGGACTCACAACCCTGAGATCCAGCTCTGAGCGTCTACGAAGAACAGAATGCTTAACCGAGGGCAGCCCGGGTGGCTCAGCGGTTGAGCCCCTGCCTTCAGCCCAGGGCCTGACCCTGGAGACCTGGGACCAAGTCCCACGTTGGGCTCCATGCATGGAGCCTGCTTCTCCCTCTGCCTGTGTCTCTGCCTCTCTCTGTCTCTAGGAATAAACACATAAAACCTTAAAAAAAAAAAAAAAAAAAGAATGCTTAACCGACTGAGCCACCCAGGTGTTCCTCTGCTAATCGCTTATCAGTGGTACATATTAGCGGTGTTTTCCTTTCTCTCTTGCTAGTCTTTTCACGATTGACCTACCAGTAGTGTTTGGGGGTGGGGGGTGGGTAGAAATCGAAGTACAGGAAATAACACTGAATTTGTGAAGGCGATGTTCAAGCTAATAATAAATGGAAAGCAGAGCTGCAAATAGGGGCAAATGGGCAAAAGCTGAATACAAGGGAACCTAGACCGGCCTCAAGTATTTGCGGTTGGTAGCAGCTCATTTTGTGGGCTCACACGTGGGGGGGGGGGGCGCGACACGTGTCACTCCAGCATCAAGTCCAGTTTTGCACCTTTGCCCCTTTGACTCCTGAACAAAGCCGACCAGCGAGATCACGTTAGCAGCAGATCCAAGCAGTTTTGGTAAGAAAAAAAAAAAAAAAAAAAAAAATTGCAGGCCAGATACACAAACCTCAGCAATTTAAGGAGTGAGGTTGTGTGGAGAAGCTGATGCCCCTTTTGGAAGGTTGACTTTGTTTCGCAAAGCGAAGAAATGACGACTGGGCCAACTTTTTGTTTTTGTTTGTTTGTTGTTGTTTTTGTTTTTTTTTTTTTAAACGAGTGATCACATTTAATAACTCGGGGAAGTCATTCCATTTCAGTGTCTGAAACTGGCTTGCTAGGACAGAGCGCTTTCCAGGATCCGTCGAGGAAAACCTTTCTCCTTCTGCACCCTGGGTCGTTCTTGACGTCCAACATCTTAAAAAAAAAAAAAAGAAAAAAAAAGTGCTTCTGGAAATCCCCCCCCCCCCCATCCTCCCCAGATGGGACTTTCGGAAACTCGACGGCACTCTTAAATCTAGACTCATTCCTAACCAACTTCTACTTTCCCCCCCAGCCATATTCTTCAGCTTCTCGGGTTTCCAACTCCCCAAATCTCCAACCTCACCCCTCGAATTAGTCCAATCAAACTTTCCCTTCTTAGACCTTTCCCTGACGTTCGCTCCGGGAAACTCCCCCGAGGATCACGTGGCCAAACGTGTCCCAAACGGCGCTCCGTAATTCTCCTACCGTTCCACCGCCCTTCCTCACCTCCTGTTAGCTCCGCCCCGCCCCATTCTAGCGTTTCCCCCCCCGCACTCCCCTCCCCCCCCCCCCCCCCGCGCGCCCGAAGTGCCTGCGCCTGCGCATCTCCGATTCAGGCGCTTTCCCTTTCCTGGCGACCAATCCACTTCCTGCCTTGGGGCCTTGGAACGCTCCGCCCCTCCGCCGGGGACCTGGCTGGAGGCGCTGGTTGTGGCTGCCCTGCTCACTGCCTGTCTGGAAATCTCGCTCCTGTGGCCTGGCGGACGATCCGCAGCAAGCCGCTGTGTGTGCGTGGCAGCTGTCTGAGCGTGTGGTCGCGGTCCGCGCCAGGAGTGAAGCCTCAGCGCGTCGAAACGCCGGAGGAAGGGAGACGCGGACGGCTTTGGATCGGGCACGTGGCCGGACAGCTTTCCCTTTTCCTCCTCCCTCCGCCCCGCCCCCACTCGCAGCCCGGCCGCGCTGGTGAGTGGCGGGCGGGAGGGCCGGCGGGCGGAGGGAGGAGGGGGAGCGGAGGGAAGGCGGGCCCTCGGCTGCGAGCTAGGTGGGGGGAGGGGAGGGGAGAGCCCGAGCGCTGGAGTTGGTGCTGGGAAACCCGGGGCTGATGTTGACAACAGGCTCGAGGTGAGTCCCGGGGAGCCTCCTCCGCCTCCGCTGCGACCCTCGGGGGGGAGCGGGGCTGGGGGGCACCGGCCTGGACTCCTGCTCCCCGAGGGACCCGAGAGGCGACTCGGCACCTCAGCACCTCCGCGCTCCGGGGGCGGCGAGCAGCAGACGGACCGCAGCTCCGGCGGCGTCCTCCTCAGACCCCTCTCCCGGAGGCTCCCGGAGGCTCCCGTCACGGCGGGCGCCCCCGGCCCGGGGCAGACGTGAGGGGCGGCCGCGGCGGGCGGGGGGTGCGGGGTGCGGGCTGCGGGGGTGTCCTCCCCGCCCCTCCACGCCCGGGCTGGGCCTCGGGGCTGAAGCCGCTGTGGCGGGGCGGAGGTGTGCAGTCGAGCGAGGGGAGCTGCGGGAAGGCTCCCGGGAGCCGGAGGGACGCGACGGCGAGGAGGCGGGGAGGGCGCGCGCGCGTGGGAGGATGTGGAGCCGGGAGACCAGCCGGGGCGTCTGGGCGTCGGGCGGGTGCGGGGCGTGAGGGGGAGAAGTTGGCGTCGGGGCGACGGTGGTCGGCGAAGGTGACCGCGGGGGCCCCCGGGCAAGGGGGCGCGAGTGCGGGCCGGGAGGGTGCCGCCGGAGCAGGGGGTTGTGGGAGATGCGTGTGCGGGGGAAGGGGCTTCGGGGCGGGCGGCGCTGCGCTGGGCTGCGCTGGGCTGCGCTGGGCTGCGCTGGGTCCGCTTGCCCCCGAGTCTCCCACGGGCTGAGGCTCCCTCGCGGCGCCTCGGTGCCCGGCGCCTCCCCTGCTGAGCGCTCGGGCGCGGAGGCCAGGGTGGTCGGGCTGGCGAGCTGGGGGCTCCCCGCCGACCCGGACCAGCCGCCCTCCTGCTCCGCCAGGACCCGCGACCGGAGCAGCCCCGGCGGCGCTCACCCTTCTCGTTGACCGTAGTTTTCAGGCGTCTCTGAAAGATACCACAGCTCGTCGAGACACAGCCAGTTCTGAACTCTGGTGAAATGTGTAAGGAAACTTCCCGTGGGTCTTTGGTTTTCAACACTTTTTTTTTTTTTTTTTTTCCTTTGGGTAAAGCCAGTGTTGGGGGGTGGAGAGATAATGCCCCGGTGCGGTTCTGCCCTCAGGACGTTTTGAGTGACACAGAACTACAAGGTGAACCGGCCTTGTCTTCCTCTGGGGCGTTTTCAGAGCATTTCTGATTGTGATTTCATACAGTCCATATGGTACTTGGGTAAAGGAGTATCTTTGATGAGGGAGACACCCCCCCTTTTGCTCTGCATTCTGCCCCCCTCGGTGCGCTCCGCTGGTACCTCCTCGTTTTACCAAGAAAGTAGTTTTACTTTCTTTTGGGCTTTTCACAGTCTCTTCCGAAAACCAGATTATTCAGTCCACCGGCCAGGGCACTATAGGAAGGAAGGTGGTTTTAAAGACGTGGCTTCCTTTTAAGGGACTGACTGCGATCGTACTCAGTGAAGTCTTTTGTAAGGGCTTAATGATATTCCGATTAAAAAAAAAAAAAACAACAAAAACAAAAACAAAAGATCACTAATGATTTATCTTGGATTATTGTGAGGCAGAATCTGTTTGAAACTGTGGGTTTCACTTGAAAAGCTTCTTGAAGCCGTTCAGGTGAAATATTTGGCTGTGTATTCAAGCAGGGACTGTCAGAGGGATTGAAAGAAATGTTAGCATTTCACTACTAAATAGTTTCATTGACGGCACATACACATGCATATGGGTCTAAATTAGGTTGTTTGTATATTTTGTTTGGCTTTTAAAATCTTGAGTCAGGGTAGATGTTGGATAAGAGCACTGGACAGTGAGCCTTGACCCAACCAACGATTAAACTGGCCTAATCGGGTGAGTCACCCTTCTGCTGCCAGGTCAATGTAAAAAATGAGAATTGGAGTAAAGTCTAGTAGACCTAATTCTTAAAAAAACCCATCTTCCAAAGAACTTTTCAGTGCTCTGTGTGAAACAATAGACATTAATTGAATGCCCCCCCCCCCTTTTTTTTGAAGGATTTTATTTATTCATTCATTAGAGACAGAGCCGGAGACACAGGCAGAGGGAGAAGTAGGCTTTTCACAGGGAGCCCCATGTGGGACTTGATCTCAGGTCTCCAGGATCACACCCTGAGCCAAAGGCAAATGCTCAATCCCTGAGCCACCCAGGCGTCCCTTGAATGCCTTAAAAAAATTTATTTATTTATTCATGAGAGGCAGAGACTGCCAGAGGGAGAAGCAGGCGCCCTATGGGGAGCCCAAACCCTGGGATCACGCCCTGAGCTGAAGGCCGAAGCTCAACCACTGAGCCACCCAGGTGTCCCTGTTGAATGCCGCCTTGATGCTTCCTTCAATGTTAGTAGTTTAAGAATTCTGTAAGAGTAGCAATTTCTCCATTTTATCGATGAATAGACTCAGAGAAGTTAAGTTGTCCAAGTTCCCACAGCTAGCAGGATGAAGAGTTGGGAAAACTTCAAAACCTATGTTGTTTTCACATGTTGCATTGCTAGTCTTTACATGAACCTTTACATTTCTGTCATATTTTTTGTTCACTGAAACTTAGCTCGAAGTGTACTTTGGATATGTTTTTAATACAAGGATGAAGTGATTGAAAGAATATATCCGAAGATTTTAAGGGTTTTATTGGGAATCTGTTTCTTTGTGTTCTAGAGGAGGATCAATTCATGAGTGCCTACTACAGTTTGACACAGTAGGTATTGAAGAAATGAACACTGTACAGAGTCACAAAAGTCTAGGAGGCTCTGTTAAGCTAATACATGATACTTTATGAAATTTGTCAGATTCCAAGTGAATTTTTAAATGTTTTCATAGAACTTAGTATCTAATACTACCTTCACAAATGAGACATTACCTGTCAAATTTTTTTGCCGTTCTTTTTATTTTCTGTAGTCCTTGTATCACTGAAGTGTTGCTTGTTGATAAACTTCAGAAAATACCAACTCTCTATATAGAGTATTATGTTTTGCACATAATGACAAATATCCCTAAGAAAGATTGTATTATTACCTTAGAAATAATCTTATCCCCATATGTTTTAACTAGTATATGCCAAAATTTAGAAAAGTAATATAAAAACTGCTTAGCCATTATCAGGGATTCTTTCTATTCAGATACGTAATTCTGTGATTTGTTGTGGTCAGTATCCAAGATCAGGTCTTTCACTTCAGAGTTTGGTACTCTCAAAGTTCTTAATAACTTTAGGTGAGAGTATGGGTTCCAATTCCAGCTCTGTCACCAGCTGTGGAGGCCTTAGTCAAGTTACTTGGTCAAGTCTCAGTTTACTCATTTATAAAATAGGGAAGATAATACTCATCTCATAAAGATTTTAGTATTAAATGAGATAATGTAAGTAAGATGTTTACTGTGAGGCCAGTGAGTGGTGGCTATGAGTATTTTCTTCTTTTAAAAATTTACTTGCTTTAGGGCATGTCTTTTTTCACATTAAAGGTGGGTCTTTGAAGCTGACAGATAACATAAATGTTAACACTGCTTTGCCAGCAAATAAGTAGTTATGCTCTTTCATGTTAAAATGGTTGCTTAAACAGGATTAACAGCTTTTTTTTCTTGAGTTTTGCCATTGAGGTTAACTGAAGCCTTTGAGTGTTATTGTTAAAATAAATGCATAGAATGTGGACGTGATATAGAATCAGTGAAAGAGTAAAAGGGAAAGGAAGAAGTGGTTGGGAGAACATACGGAATGTTGCTTGTGCCTCCAAAAGTTACTTAAAGTGCTTCTATTGGCCTAGGTTTTCTTTCTTTGATAATTTATTGGAGTGCTGAAATAAATGCATTGTGTGTTTATAGAATAGTTATTTTTGCAAATATTTTGTTTGCTAACCTAGTTTTTACTGCTATAACTTAAAATCTATATTTGAAAATAATTGAGAATAGTGTGTATATCTTTAGCTTTTAATAAAAAAGTAGGAAGTTTTTTTTATTTTTTATTTTATTTTTTTATGATAGTCACACAGAGAGAGAGAGAGAGAGAGAGAGAGAGAGAGGCAGAGACATAGGCAGAGGGAGAAGCAGGCTCCATGCACCCGGAGCCCGATGTGGGATTTGATCCCGGGTCTCCAGGATCGCGCCCGGGGCCAAAGGCAGGCGCTAAACCGCTGCGCCACCCAGGGATCCCCTAAAAAAGTAGGAAGTTTAAGTTAATTCTGTATTTCTTACATAGAAGGTATTTTGATTTTCTCATATACGGCTTTCAGATGATTTAGGGCCTAAAACATGAAGTACTGTCCATAAAAGAAATTATATTAGAACACTAGTTCTGAGTAGAGAAATTTATTTCTAGGAAAGAAAAATGCTGAATTTTGCTGGGAAATACACTTTTTTTTGTTCCAAAGTTGATTTCCAGTTAACTGTATAGAGCCTGTACTATAGACCTAATGTTATCCAGTAGAACGTCCTGTGATAATTAAACTGTTCTGTATCTGCACTGTCTGATGCGGTTGAGACTAGTCATGTGAAATTGAGCGCTTGAAATAGGGGTAGTGACTGAAGAACGAAATTTCAAACTTTTTAATTAATTTTCCTGTAGCTAAGTAGCTACATGTGGCTAGTGCCGCGGTTTTCAGCTGATGGTGGTTTTGTCCCCAGGCAACGTTTGGCAATATCTGGAGTGATTTTTGGTTGTCAAAACTGGGGAGATCCTGCTGGCACGTCCTTAGTAGAGAAGGCAGGGATGCTGCTAAACACATAGTGCACAAAATCGTGTCAACATCACTCCCCCAGCAACCCCCCCCCCCCCCCCCCCCAAGAATTATCTTGCCTGAAATGGTAATAGTGCTGAGGCTGAGAAACCCTGAGCTGGTGGCTACTGTATTGGCAGACAGACAGAATATACAGATTTTAGAATCCTCATTATGTTATAGACTAATTTTGACTAATACTAATGAAAAGACTAAAAGTTTAATTTAATTTGAGATAGCTGAAGCTTTCTGTATTTGATAAAGCTTGATAAGGTTAGAACGATGATGTGAAGTTTGTGTCTTCTGTGTCTATTTGTAGGAGGCAAGAGCTCATTTTTGTACCAACTTAAATAATTTCTGTTCCAGGTTGTAGGAAATAATGTCACCAGCCTCTCCTAATGGATGTGAACTGTTGGGATTAAAACCAATTGAAAATATTCTCAGATACATACTGAAGTGTTTATGATTAAATGTTGTTTTGTATTTGATAATGGTTGAATTTGGGCAATGAGTATAGGGAGGTTGGTTATAGTGTGCTCTCTTTCATTTGTGTGTTCGAGTATTTCCTTAATAAAAAGTAAAAAAGTACTTAAGGCAAAGCATAACTAATTATGATAGAATGTGGAATGTGACCAAGAAATTATTTTATTGCAGAAATAGTGTTCATTTTACATGCATTTATTTAATCTTTCACAACATTACATTAATATGTTCTGTTTAAAAAAGTGTCACATTACTAAAAAGTCACTGCATTTACAATACTACAAAGAATACTGACATTCTTTTACTTTACAGATTGTTCTGGGTAACATAATGCCAGCTGAGCGTAAAAAGCCAGCAAGTATGGAAGAAAAAGAAACTTTACTAAACAACAAGGAAAAAGACTGCAGTGAAAGGCGGCCAGTGAGTAGCAGGGAGAAACCAAAAGACGAGATCAAGCTTACTGCCAAGAAGGAGGTTATTAAGGTCCCTGAAGATAAAAAGAAGAAACTGGAAGAAGATAAGAGAAAAAAAGAAGACAAGGAACGAAAGAAAAAAGAAGAAGAAAAGGTGAAGGCGGAGGAAGAATTAAAGAAAAAAGAGGAAGAAGAAAAAAAGAAACATGAAGAGGAAGAGAAAAAGAAGCAAGAAGAGCAGGCAAAACGTCAGCAAGAAGAAGAAGCTGCCCAGTTGAAGTAAGAACATTTATTTTATTTATTGATATGAAGGAATGGGGAGATTGAAATGTTAGGAAAGCAATGGTGATTTGAAATCAGACTGCTGAGGTCCAATTCCATGAGATTTGGGAGTATCTTCAGTTACTCGTTCTATTACTTTCAGTGACTAGAGCACCATGCTTTTTTACAGAATTTATTTATTTATTCATGAGAGATGCAAAGAGAGAGGCAGAGACACAGGCAGAGGGAGAAGCAGGCTCCATGTAGGGAGCCCGATGTGGGACTCGATCCTGGGTCTCCAGGATCCGGCCCTAGGCTGAAGGTGGCGTTAAACCACTGAGCCACCCGGGCTGCCAAATGCCTTTTTTTTTTTTTTTAAGGATTTTATTTATTCATTCATTGGAGACAGAGAGGCAGAGACACAGGAAGAGGGAGGAACGGGCTCCATGCAGGGAGCCTGATATGGGACTGATCCTAGGACTCTAGGATCACGCCCTGGGCCAAAGGCAGGTGCCAAACCGCTGAGCCACCCAGGCATCCCTGGTTCCAAATTTTCTTAATTACACTCAACTTTTTTTTTTTTTTTTTTTAAGGATTTTATTTATCTGACAGAGAGCGAGCGAGCGAGTGCACAAGTAGGCAGAGAGGGAGACGGAGGGAGAGGGAGAAGCAGGCTTGCTGCTGAGCCATAGAGCCCAATGTGGGGCTCCATCCCAGGATCCTGGGATTGTGACCTGAGATGAAGTAGAGTCTTAACTGACTGAGCCACCCAGACGCCCCAATTACACTTGAATTTTAAGACAAAACTGAGAAAGGTACTTTAGAGATTTGGCTAATGCTGAAGTATGGAAGAGTGGTACTTAACATACCAGAACATTTTTAATGCATTCTTTTATAAACATTACTCTTTATTTTATTATTATTATTTTTAAAGATTTTATTTTATTTTATTTTTATTTTTATTTTTTTTTAAAGATTTTATTTATTTATTCATGATAGTCACAGAGAGAGAGAGAGAGAGAGAGAGGCAGAGACACAGGCAGAGGGAGAAGCAGGCTCCATGCACCGGGAGCCCGACCTGGGATTCGATCCCGGGCCTCCAGGATCGCGCCCTGGGCCAAAGGCAGGCGCCAAACCGCTGCGCCACCCAGGGATCCCAAGATTTTATTTATTAATGAGAGACACAGAGAGAGAGAGAGGGAGAGGCAGGCTCCATGCAGGGAGCCTGATGGGACTTGATCCCAGGGCTCCAGGATCACACCCTGGGCCAAAGGCAGGCGCTAAACTGCTGAGCCACCCAGGGGATCCCCTTATTATTATTTTTTAATAAACATTATTCTTTAAATAATGTATTATTTAGTATTTAAAGAATACTTTAAGAGATTAATTTTTAACTTAATTTAAATTTTAAAGTATTTAAAGAATACTTTAAAGTATTTTTTGTGGACAGTTTTTTTTTCTATATTCCCAGTGCTTTTACCTGTTCTAGGTTTTACACCTTCCTGGGCATATTAATTTATATTTTTCGTATTATACATCATGTGTTTAATTTGTTTATTTTTGCAGCTTTATTGAGGTAGAGTTGACAAAGTATTTTATCTATTTAGTTTACCAGTTGGCAGAATGATTTTTACTCTAGTTATTAAGAATCATCCATTCTGCCACATTTGGTATTTTCAGTGTACTAGGTTCCCATTATCTTAAGTCCATAATAAAATGTTTTTAAAAGTTGGAAAAGGTGCCTGACCTGCTCAGTCAGTACAGTGTGCAACTTCTGATCTCAGGATTGTGAGTTTTTTTTTTTTTTCTTTTTTTTAAGATTTTATTTATTTATTCATGAGAGACACAGACTTAGGCAGAGGGAGAAGCAGGCTCCTCCAGGGGAGCCCAATGTGGGATTAGATTCCGGGACTCCAGGACCATGTCCTGAGCCAAAGGCAGATGCTCAACCACTGAGCCACCCAGGTATCCCTTAAAAACAAAATCTTAAAGGGATGCCTGGGTAGCTCAGTCTGTTAGGTGTCTGTCTCTTATTTAGGTCTTAATCTCAGGGCCATGAGTTGAAAAAAAAAAATTAAAAGTTAAAATTAGGTAAAGGGCCTTTTGCATGTTTTGCTTGGTTTGAAATGCTGATGTTTATGATTACATTTTCATTGTCTTTCACTCTTGAAATTGGTCAGTGATTCTACAAAATATGCAAAGTATTTTATTTACTTATTTGTTTTTTATATAGAGAGAAAGAGGAATCCCTTCAGCTTCATCAGGAAGCCTGGGAACGACATCAGTTAAGGAAGGAACTTCGTAGCAAAAACCAAAATGCTCCAGACAACCGACCAGAGGAAAATTTCTTTAGCCGACTAGACTCAAGTTTGAAGAAAAATACTGCTTTTGTCAAGAAACTAAAAACTATTACCGAACAACAGAGAGACTCCTTGTCCCATGATTTTAATGGCCTGAATTTAAGCAAATACATTGCGGAAGCTGTAGCTTCTATTGTGGAAGCAAAGCTAAAAATATCTGATGTGAACTGTGCTGTGCACTTGTGCTCTCTCTTTCACCAGCGTTATGCCGACTTTGCTCCATCACTTCTTCAGGTTTGGAAAAAACATTTTGAAGCGAGGAAAGAAGAGAAAACCCCTAACATTACCAAGTTAAGAACTGATTTGCGTTTCATTGCAGAGTTGACAATAGTTGGGATTTTCACTGACAAGGAAGGTCTTTCCTTAATCTATGAACAGCTAAAAAATATTATTAATGCTGACCGGGAATCCCATACTCATGTTTCTGTGGTGATTAGTTTTTGTCGACACTGTGGAGATGATATTGCTGGGCTTGTGCCACGGAAAGTGAAGAGTGCTGCAGAGAAGTTTAATTTGAGTTTTCCTCCTAGTGAGATAATTAGTCCAGAGAAACAACAACCTTTCCAGAATCTTTTAAAAGAATACTTTACATCTTTGACCAAACACCTGAAAAGGGACCACAGGGAGCTTCAGAATACTGAGAGACAAAACAGGTGATTTTCAAATATTTCTCAGAATTGAGAATTTATTTTGGAGCTCATACTTAAAAGTTTTTAAAGTCTTCAGGCCACTGAAAGAACATGTGGAAAAGGGCTCATTGCAGGTGATTTCTTAACATTTCCAGGAGAATTTCAAAGTGTACCAGTCTAAGTACTCATGTTTAAGTGGGAGTCTATGATAGATTTTGTTTCTGAATTTAGAAGAAACCTGGCAAGTATATGGTGATTTTTACTTTGTGGATGTGTTTTGTTCCTATAATTTAAAAACTCCTTAATGTTGAGGGATAAATTTTCTTTTTCTGTCACTTTAACTTACTGCCATTATTTTGGTGTGGTTTGTTGTGTCCTCTCTATAGCAGGTTTGCTTTCATTGTTTTGTATCTTAATTTATTGATGTCACTGTTGATATTTGTTCTTAGAAAATGAGTCATTATTAGTGGTATTTAAGATCAGAAATTAAGAAAACAGTGCAACAAATCAGAGGTGAAAAAAAATTTCTTAAATGCTACCATGTAAAGTGCATTTCCGGAAGTCTCTCTCCTGGGAACAACTGTTTAAAGTTTCAAGGAATAATGTATGCACCTTTACCAGTGGTAATTAGTAAAGGTGATTGAGGGCCACCTTTGATTGTTACAAGATACTACTGTGTAGCCTCTGTTCCTAGGAGGCATCAACAAGCTAGAAGTTGATGTAGTTGGTAAGCATTAGGTCTGCTTTTATGGAGGGTGGATTTGGAGGAGGGCTGAGGGAGTACAGAAAGGATATAGCTAGCAATAAAGCAATAGCCTTTGGCCAAGTACCTAGTACCTATTTAAAGTACATGGTTAGGAGTCTGAAATTGCTATTTTCAAGAATTAGTATGGGAGAGTACATTTGTCTTATTTTCATAAACCTGCAGGACCTACTTACTGATTTTAAGTAGTTACCACCGGAAGGTGATGAACTTAACTAGAAGTGAAGACTGTAGTAGTGCGGTTAGGTCTGCATCAAGATAGGTGCACTGACTGTTTGACTAAGCCATGGTGGTTGAGGGTCACTCAAAAGGTGAGAGTTTAAGGTGGCAATGGTGTTCCTCAAGGTTTCTTTAAAAAGTAATTAAAAAAAAATCTTTGTTTTGTGCTTTTAAATAGTGAGCACTGTTTAAACTTTGACTAGGCCACTTCAGGGTGTATTTATATATAGACAGGATGTATTATATGTAATAGTCAATAGTGAGTTTAAAAAGAAAAAAAAGAAAAAAAATAGTGGCCCTCTATTAATTCTCACATCTTTAAGGTTTCTTAATTATGACATACATAGTATTTTGTCATTTTCCTACTCCTTTTCTTTTTCCCTTATGTTCTTCCTGATGCCTCACATTGATTTTGTAAGTATGCTTTGATTACTTTTTAAGGGTTTTGTATGTGTGTTTACTTCTGATTGGCCTCAGGGAAGCTTAGAGGGTAGAGTCTACAGTGATTTAATCCAATCACCTTTCCAGTGTAGGAGTCCTTTTTCTAGATTATCTGATAGATAAACTATTCTTCCTTTGAAAGCACCATTCCAATGTTGGGCACACCTACTTACAAGGAATTCAAGCTGAAATTTGATTCCCTTTGATTTACTTTTTTTCTTGTACCAGTGGAATAAAGCTGCTTAAAGTGAGGGTCCATGAACTGTTTACCTACCCACAATGAATTAAGTATAGGAATAGACAAAGCATTTAAGACACCTTTATAGCAGTTTTCCATAGTCTTGGATATTGTTACTTTATTTTATAAAACTGCAATGATTAGGAAAAAGGAATTCCCTTATTAGTTTGAGAAACACCTTTATTAGTTTGAGAAATAGTTTGAGAAACACTGACATGGGACATGTCTCCTCTTTCATACCCATGATAATATCTCAAATATTTGCAGATTGCCAGGATTTTTCCCTTTCATCTTCTCAAGGCTAAATACCTCCTGTTCCTTCAGTTCCATGATTTCCACACGACTATCCTTAGGGCATTCGTTTTGGATGCATTTTTTCCTGCTTGTAACCCCAAATTCCATTATTTTTTCTAGCTGCCTTGTCATTCTTTTGACTGTGGGACTTACATACACTTAATTTCTCAAATGAACTGCTGCCAAACCAGTTCTTCACCTTGAACTAGTGGAAATAATCTTTTAAACCTGAATGCAGACTTAGCTCTTCTAACTTTATTTAGATGTTTTTGGCATATTACTATATCCTAATGACAATTTTAAACATTGTTTATGTTATTATCTGCTGTATGTATTGGTATGTACTTACCTGCTGGTCACATTCAGCTTTGATAAGCAGACCTGTTTTTTTAGTATTATTCAAGTCACCATGAAAATTTTGAACAGGGTATAGTGTTAAGAGCATGGTTTTGTGGCTTTCCCTAGTAACTCTATTCATTTAAATATGGAACTGTTAACCTGTGGTATTAGAGGAGGTTATTTACCTAGTATAAATTGACCTTAGCATTGTAGCAGTCATTTTATCATGGAATACTATCTACTTAGATGTAGTAATTTGGAAGATGGAAAAATCTTAATCATAATATAGAAAATAATTGGCATATAGCTTAATAAATAACTCATGTTTTAGGATAGCTTCAAATTGAGCAGGTTCTATAATGTAGATTTGAATACCTACTGACCAAGAAGACAAGAGGAATGGATTAGTGCAGACTCCCTTGGCCTAGTATTAGTATAGTACAATGTACTGTTAAAATGACCGATTTCCCAAAGTTTCCCCTTCTAGTCAGAGTTTTGAGGTTATTCTACATCATGGGAACATTCATGGACAATAGTTTTTCCCAGTAAGGTTTCTCCCAGGCATGGTGATGGCTGGAAATCTAAGTGCCGAACTAGGGGCTTTTTAAGACTCATGTAGTTAAATTACTTTAAGACTTTATTTGGTATCTTTAATAATTTTTAAAAAAATATATTCTATTTTCAGTCTGAATTCCAAATGCTTTTGGTCATTTTAATTAACTTGGGAGATGGTACTATTCATAGAAGTTGTGAAGTCTTTGTCTATACTCATTAATGTCTATACTTAAGAATTCTTGCAACCAATTTAAAAAATAGAATAATAAAATCTCTGGTATTTTCTTAGACACTAATGAATGAGTGAATGAAGACCGTGACTGCGTAAGACCTGTTGAGTCTTAGCTGTTCTTTTCTCATGTTATCTGGGCTGATACTATAGGTATTAGATAGCTAGTTCTGTTTCAAAGCCCCTGGGGAATTTACAATTATAAGCAAGTAAACAATTATAAGCAAGTGATACAACTGACCCTAGGGTTTGATGAATTCTAATAAATTTGCACTTAAAAGCTTTTTGTACTTTAGAGAATTTTAAAAGTGCATTTTGGTTAAGTGATTGATCCTGGGGAGTTACAATTGACATTTACACATTTAAAAATATCTAGTAACATCTGCTAGTTTAGAGTTAATAGCTTTACTTGGTAGGTTTTGCTTTTTATAACGTTCAGCTCTCTATACTTAAAATGCTTTGTACTATGAGATATTACTCATAGAGGTAATATTACCTACTCTATTTTGGCATTTAATAAAGATTGAAGAAGTGACTTAATTTTTATTATGTATAACTTAATTATGTAATAGAATTTGTTTCTTGTAGTAGTGAAATCATGAATTCATATATTAAGTCAGTTATTGTTTGGATAATTTTGAAGCGTCAGTTCCTTCCTAACTGGTAAGAGTGGTGGCAAAGTTTCTCTTTTTCAGTAGTGGTGAATTATGAAAAGTAAACCTAGTGTTTTTCCTAAGTTTGCTTCATGATTATTGTTTCGAGATTTTGGCTATGTGTTCTAAATCTAAAATGGATTTTCTGTGCTCTTGCCAAGATTTTTTTTTCTTTTATTTATTTATTTATTTATTTATTTATTTATTTATTTATTTATGATAGTCACAGAGAGAGGCAGAGACACAGGCAGAGGGAGAAGCAGGCTCCATGCACCAGGAGCCCGATGTGGGATTCGATCCCGGGTTTCCAGGATCGCGCCCTGGGCCAAAGGCAGGCACCAAACCACTGCGCCACCCAGGGATCCCTTTTTTTTCTTTTTTAATTTGGCTAATACAAGACCAAATAATATTTGGCATTGAAGTTTTTGCCTTTTCTCCAGTGGGCTATGGCATTTTTTTTTTCCTCATGAAAATACTGTTGTACATTGATGAAGCACATCACTTGTTTGATCTTAATTGATCCTCATAGTACCTCTATCTTGAAAGTGATAGATTTAGGAATTAAAGAGCTTGCCCATTGTGATTTATATAGCAGGTGACAGATCCAGTTCTTATCTCTTCATACTGTATTTTTCACAACATTCATATTAGTCATCTTCTGCATTTAGTACTTGTACTTGATTTTAAAGTGTCTAGTAAACAACTTAGCCACTTAGTGCTTACCGAGTCAGATCCAAACACAAGGACCCAAAAGAATATAAAATAAACACCCCAGTTTGAGAAGGCTTGCCTTTGATATATCGTTTGAGAGGCATTATAATTTCAGTATAAGGTACCAAGTGAATAATTTTGAGAGGCAGTATAGTGCAGTAGTTGTGAGCATGGGCTCTGGAGCCAGCTATTTAGGTTCAAATCTCTGATCCATTATTTACTCAGATCTGTAACTCGTGGGAAGTTATCTCACATCTTTGTACTTCAGCTTTCTTTTCTGTAAAATGGAATAACAGTAGTACTCTACCTCTGAGATAAAGGTAAATGATATAGTGAATTTATGTGTAAAAGCATTTAAAGTATCTGGCTCATTTTAAGTATTTAGTAAATGTTGGTTATTACTTGTAATATGTTGCCTGCTTAATCCCTCAGAAAGATTTGATAAGAATTTCTCTTGTGTTTTTTTATGATTTTGAAAATGAGTATGTTAAATTTCTTAAATTTTGATAGCTTATTTAAAAATTTCATCTTTAAAATAATGCAAAACAACAATAAACAATATACAAAATAAGAACAAGCAATAAGAATAACAATTAGAAAAGAAAACAAAAAATATGTCTCTTAATACTAGAATTTTTTGAGGCATTTATGACTTTTCTTATGAGATAGAATACTCAATTCCAGAATGGACTATTTGATATTTTCTGTCAGTTTTACAATATTGAATTAGTAATATAAGAAACACTAGAAATCAAAGATTGATGTACCTGGGATCCCTGGGTGGCGCAGCGGTTTTGCGCCTGCCTTTGGCCCAGGGCGCGATCCTGGAGACCCGGGATCGAGTCCCATGTTGGGCTCCCAGTGCATGGAGCCTGCTTCTCCCTCTGCCTGCGTCTCTGCCCCCCCTCCCCCCTCTGTATGACTATCATAAATAAATAAAAATTAAAAAAAAATTAAAAAAAAAAGATTGATGTACCTTAGGATTGCTTCTAGATAGTGGTAGCTCAACATTGGGTGAAGGAGGTCTGCTACCTTGTATTTTTATTATAATGAGTAAGATTTGGAATTAATTTTGTTTTCATTGCTTACTTTTCATATCTTTAAAATGATGCCAGTAACTCACTATTTTACAGTGATGTCATGAGAGGGAATGTACTTATTCATAATCATTTAACAATGATACTGATTCCGTGAACTCTAATTATGACAAGGATTGGCAAACTATGGCCTGCAGGTCAGATAGACCCACCACTACTTTTTATAAAGCTGGTGAGCTAAGAATAAGAATGGTCTTAACTTTTTTAGATGATTGGAAAAAAATCAAAAGAGGAATATTCAGTGAAATACTAAAATTATATGAGTTCAAATTTCAATGTCCATAAATAAAGCTTTATTGGAACATGGTCATGCTCATTTGTTTATGTATTGTCTTGGCTGCTTTTGTATCATAGCAGCATTGAGTAGTTGCAACAAAGATGTATGGTCTTCAGAGCCTAAAATATTTATATCTGGCCCCTTTGCAGAAATAGTTTGCTAACCTCTAATTTATGACAGTCTCAAAAAGAATGTCTTCTGTTCAACTTTCTGAATGTATGTGTTTCTGAAGAGATTGTAATTTAAAATGATATGTGATAAATCATATTCAGCTTAATTTTGCATAGTGATATATTCCTATGGACTTCTCATAAGATATTTTTTTTTGTTTGTTTCTCATAAGAAATTTGATGAGATATATACCAAATAGGATAGGTACTTTGGTCAAATGTGCTGCTTAATGTTTAGTTCCCTCATACAGGTCTTCTAAAGTTAATCAGACTGAAAATCTTTTTCCAGTGGGCTTCATAAACATAAAAAACTGCCATATATAATATGTTCATTAAAAAATGTTTCATTTTAATTTGATGAATACCTCTGAATGATTCTAGGGGTTTTGAATATTTAGGTACTTAAGATGCATTTATTTCTCTGCTTTAAATCTATAGTCTTACTAGATGCTATGTGTTTAGTCTGATGTTTAGTAAATAAATAAATGGTCAAGGAAAATATGTAGGACTACATAAGATTTGTGTATGATAGAACTCTTCCAGTGCTATTTCATTGGTATCTAGTCCTGCTTGCTAAGTATTTAGTGTAAGATATGATTAGAAAATAAGTCTACCAAAAATCTAACCTTTTTTCCTGAGGATTGTTCTCACTAGGTAGTAACCTAAGAACGTGTAAGTTAAGCAGTTAGAAAACCTGATCATGGGTTTGAGATTTGGGGGAGAATAAGGAGTTACCTCTGGAGCTTCAGAATTTTAAATTGGTTCCAAGATGACTGGAAAGAAACTGGAATACATACAAAGGGAACTATGATAGAATTAAATCACTTTTAATTGATCACAGGCAAATGTTTGAAAATGGGGTTTATACTGGAAAAAGTGTTCCTTTTTTTTGTTCTGATAAAATAGTAATCACTTTGTTACTGCTTATATGTCATAAATCTTTAGTGAATGTTGTATAACCTAAAACTGCATGTATGTTCTTCAGGTGACTAGAATGTCAGAACTTGTTGGAGAAAAAAAGTTCCAGGCTCTGTTATTTTGAGATATTTTCCAATTTCTTTTTCAAGTACTGAAATGATTTTGTATCTTAACAGTCAGTAGGTGTTTTCAAATCTCTTAGAACTATTATCACTCTTAACATAATTTGCTATAGAATTCTTAACATAATTTGCTATAGAATAAGTTTTTTATTGATTAACAATTTTTCTAAATACATTGCAGAACATTTTAGAATAGCCTACTTATGAGCATAAAGCAACTTATTTAATTTTAGTGTCTTTATCTTCAAAAATGATGTAACTTCTAATTACAAGCTCACTCATTTAAAGTTATAGTCATTTCTTGGATGAGTTGAGTATTTTTGAATGTTTTGGGTTTAGAATTCATTCATAAAACTTACTGAAAGACTTACTTCCTATAAGATTATTTTGGAATAAATGATTGAAGACAGAAAAAAACTGTTTTTGTTCACAGAACGATACTATTGTACTTTTAAGTCGTAAGAAAATGAATGGAAATTTCTCATTTTAGATCCCTAATAGGCTGGATTTGAAAAAAAGATAGGATGTAATGAATAGTAACCTACTCATTGATCTACCTTGTGCTTGTAATTGGAGCTGATAATCCTAACATAGAAGATGTTAGCTGGAATGTTACGGCATTTAAACAAAAGCTTATGTGGGTAGGAATGGGGTAAGATAGGAAAGTTTGGAAGTTATTCCAGCTAAGCAGGGATGAATAAGTGTAGGCATGATTTTTCACTTTATTTTCTGACTTTTAAGAAGATAACATCATCAAAAAAAAAAAACAAAAGCCCACCTCATTTTCTTCCTTGTTCATAAGAAAACTCAAATGACAAGTAATACAAAACTTTTTAATATTTTGAAAATGACTTAATTTACAATTTACAATTGACTTTTTGGTTATCTATGCTATATTTGCATTAAAGTTTATAGATTTCACATGTTATACTGTGTACATTTAGTTATAAATAGATGCAAATATAGGCATCTTGACTGTATAGAGAGTAAGGTTTTTACTTCACTAATCATTTTGAAAATTTTCAGAAGTTCTACATTTCTAACTATGGTCATTATTAGTGACCTGTTTGTAGAGTGGAAGACTAGTTGTGTTCTCTGCTCCTGAGATGGCCTGGCCTTGCTTAAGTGTGTTACTCATTGATATTTTTTAAATGGATAAATAACCAGTAATTGTGCAGTAAACTGAGAATTGGCTGTTTGGAAGATATGGGCTTTTTCAAAAAATACTGATTCAAATCACTGTGAAAGTGTAAGGATACTGATTTCATAACCTGTTGTTTTTGAACAGTAACTTTTTTAGGTATGTTAAACCTTTTTGATGAACTGTGTATCTCAAGGGAGTATGACTTTAAAAAAAATACATTAAAATAATTTTTATTTAGTGGCATCGTTATATTTTATATTTCTGCAGGCATAGTTAATCACACTTAATGTTCTTTTAAGAACTGATGTTGAAATTTAATTGCTTAGGTGAATTTGATTATACCAGTTTTAATTTCAGATACATCTTGAAAATGTGAATAAAAATAAGTTGAAGAAAATTGTGCAAAAAGCTTAGGTGATAAAATTTTGTGGAACATTCCCAGTGTAACAATACATGATCACATGTATTTTGATGAGATTATCAGATTATTTCATCATTTATTTATAGGCGTATTCTCCATTCTAAAGGGGAGCTAAGTGAAGATAGACATAAACAGTATGAGGAATTTGCTATGTCCTATCAGAAGCTGCTGGCAAATTCTCAATCCCTAGCAGACCTCTTGGATGAAAATATGCCAGATCTTCCTCAAGACAAACCAACACCAGAAGGTAAGATAACCCTAAAAACATTGTGATTTTTCAATAAACACCATCACTTATCTTTATTTTTATCAGATGTGTATTATTGTAAATTTAAGTTTTTAAACATGCCTTTAAAGTTTTTAAAATGAAGTAGTATTAAAACCTAATAACTTTATAAAGTTACTACTTAAAACGCTCCGATGAATGGAAAAGACTTTGCACCTAGAGAACAGTAATTAACTCATAGGATCTTATGATGCATTCCCTCGAGTTCTTTTATATTAGATATCTTTGAATTATATCCAATAAGGGCCTCTTTTTTTTTTTTTTTAAGATTTTATTTGAGAGAGTGAGCAAAAGCATGATTGAGGGAGGAGGAGAGAAATAAGGGAATGGAGAGGGTGGGGGAAAGAATCTAAGAATCTCAAGCGGACTCTGTGCTGAGCAGTGAGCCTTTTGTGGGGATAGATCCCACAACCATGAGATCATGACCTGAACCGAAACCAAGAGTCGGACACTTAACCAACCGAGCCACCCAGGCACCCCCAACAGGGGCCTGTCTTAAACCGTACTTGAGGTTATGAAAAGGTTCACTTTATTTCCCATAAAATAGATTGGGTCTTTGGGATTCTAATATTTTATTTTATTTATTTATTTTTAAAGATAGTATTTATTCATGAGAGGCACACAGAGAGAGGCAGAGACGTAGGCAGATGGAGAAGCTGGCTGGGAGCCTGACATGGGATTCGATCCCGGGTCTCCAGGATCACGCCCTGGGCTGAAGGCAGAGCTAAACCACTCAGCCACCTGGGCTACCCAAGGGATTCTCATATTTTAATATTTATCTTTACTTTGAATCTGTTTCGAATGATAACATTATCTTAAATTGTTACTTAGGACTAGAGCTTAACTTGCAGCTTTGTGAGTAAATTTATCATTTTGTGAGATAAATTGTTTTCCGTACTATTTCAAAGACATTTTAAAGTTCCATTTTGATTGTCCATAAGTTGGTAGGACTCTTAATACATTAATCTGTCACATCAACTATTTTATAAAATAGTTATATTTTGTTAGTAGATGTGTTAGTGTTATTCAAGCTATCTGACAATCATTTACTTAAAAATTTTAAGAGTGAAGTATTTGTAAGGTATTCTTTTATAAGACAAAATATATTATATCTCAATAAGAAACACCTATTATGTATGGTGAATGCATTTATTTTATTTATATATAATCATGTATATAATTCCTACTAATTTTATATCTCTTGATCAATGAGCCTCAAACTTTTTGATTTTTTAAAAAGAAATTGCGCGGGCAGCCCAGATGGCGCGCTCTCTCTCTCTCTCTCTCTCTTTCTCCGTGTGTGTGTTCGTGTGTGTGTGTCTCTCTCATGAATAAATAAATAAAATCTTAAAAAAAAAAAAAAAAGAAGTTCCACTGTAGAATTTGTGTTTGTTTTAAATTGGTTGATTTGTTTTTTGGAAGTTTTTCAGTATATTTATTATATTTTAGAACTAAAGTCTTTCATACTGTTTAGCATTGATTTGGTATTGATTTACTTCGTTTATTTCTACTGAAAAAAATTTTTTTTAAAGATTTTATTTATTTATTCATGGGAGACAGAGAGAGGCAGAGACACAGGGAGAGGGAGAAGCAGGCTCCATTCAGGGATCCCGATATGGGACTCGATCCCGGGTCTCCAGGATCAGGCCCTGGGCTGAAGGTGGCGCTAAACCGCTGAGCCACCGGCGCTGTCCTATACTATTCATCTTATGCGGAAATGTAGTTTTTATCTCTAGAAGCTGGTTATATTTTCCATGGTCTCAAACATGCTTAGGTTGTTGAGTATATGAAATGTAGTTAGAATATCTGTTTTAATGTCCTTGTCTACTAATTTTATCATATGTAATTTTTTGCATTGGTTTTAATTGATTGAATGATTGATCTCTACAGCCTCTAGTATTTTTTGTACTTCTTTGGTCATTTCATCATGTTTAATTGAATGACTGCTGGATATTTGTGTGTTCTTAGAAATATCATTGACCTTCATCCTGGGGCACAAACTACTTGGAATGTTTCCTTATACTACTGTATTGTAGTTCTTGATTTTTTACGTTCTGAGTGAGGTTGAACATCTTTTAAGTTTATTGGCTGTGTTTTATATATATGTGTGTGTGTGTCTGTGTTTGTTTCCCGTGACTTTTTTTTTTTGAGATTTTATTTATTTACTCGTGAGAGACACAGAGAGAGAGAGGCAGAGACATAGGCAGAGAAAGAAGCAGGCTCCCTGCAGGTTGCCCAATGCAGCACTCGATTCTAAGACCCCAGGGCCATGCCCTGAGCCAAAGGCAGACACTCAACCGCTGAGCCACCCAGGCATCCCTCCCCGTGACATATTGATTTGAATCCTTTACCCCTACCTTTTCTTTAAACCAAACATTTATCTATTTTTAATTGAATTATAAAAGTACTTTGCATGTTAAAGAAATTATTCTTTGTCATATGCATTGCAAAAAGTTTCCTGTGATTACTGCTTTTTGACTTTGTAGCATTTTTTTGTTTCTCAGGTGATTTTTTTTCCCACAATTTATAATGAATATGCAAATACATTTTTGATATATATAAAATATTCATATTATAGAATAGAAAGTAAAAGTTTCCTATCTTATACAATCTGTTTTTTGGGATATCCATGATTAAGAGTATGATATAAATCTGTCCAGACTTTTTAATACAAAATACATATGTAAAATACATAATCAGGTATTGATACATAGCTTTATTGTTAATTTATGTAGTATGTTATTTTGTATGACTTTCCCTTCAGTAACATACATTTTAGAAATTACAGTCAATTCAGGTGGATACGCCTCATTTTTTAGTATTTGATTAATATTACAGAGTGTATGAATGCAGTTTGTCAATCTTTACTGGTAGATACTGAGGTTCTGTCTGATTTGGCTCTGTTAGAAATGCTACAGTGAATATCCTTGTAAATCTTACTTCACATTTTATTTCTTTGTTATAGATTGCTAGAAGGAATCTTGCAGGATCAAAGATTATACTCATTTTAAATATTGATAGATACTGACAGATGACGTCTCCTTAGTGCTGTATGAGAGTGCTTACTTCCCTGTGGTCTTGTAAACATTTGCTGATATTAATCTTTTAAACATAACCTAACGTGTTAAGGTGATAAATGTTAGTTTTATTTAATATTATCTTGATTAGTACTGAAGAATCTTTTCATTTGCCCTTTACCTGTTCAGAGGCTTTATCCAGTTTTCTACTGGGATTTTGGTCTTTGGTTGTAGGGCTTTTTGTATTATGAGTATTAATTTCTTTATACGAGGATTGCCATTATTGCCTTCTAGTTTGCCCTTTGCTTTTGTTTATATTTTTCACTAAACAAAAGTTATAAATTTATCAGTCTTTTCCCTTATAGCATATGGATTTACTGTCCTGTGTTTAAATGTATTTGTTGTAAGGCATTTAAAGGAGTGTATTAGGGAGCCAGTGTTTTGTTGTTTTTGTTCTTGTTATTTTTTTATGAAATGAATCATTTTCTTATGGTTATTTTCAATCTACATGATCATTCTCCTATTTTACAATTCTAGTTAGTAGAGAAGCACAGTAAGAATAAATTCACAAATGATCTCGTGATCGTGAAGTTAGATAATAATTTTGCTGTTCTGAGTTTAAGAATTTATAGTTGTATGTAAAAGGTAGACTGTATGTGCATATATGTGTGCAAATATATGCATGATTTTCTGCCTTCTACTGAAATATCTGTATATTTCTTCATCTTTCCTTCCGTTCTTGTTATTTATCAGTTGACCATTTATAGTAATCTGCCTTGTACCACAGATTATATCAGAAGGAGAGATGCTTCTTAATTAAAAGTTTATGATTTACTTTTGGGGCACATGGCTGGCATAGTTGGCAGAACATGTGACTCTTGATCTCAAGGTTGTGAATTCTAGCCCCACATTGGGTGCAGAGATTACCTAAAAAAAAGAATCTTACTTTTTTTTTTTGGTTTACTTGTGAAGATAATTATAAGTAGTAGTACAGAGGGTTGGGAGTCATGGAAAAAAATTCTTCATGGGAAATGTGGATGTTTTAGGGATGGCCAGGCTTATATATTTCATATTTTGGTTTTAAGTTTCTTGGGTAGACCTATTATGTCAAGTGGGTACTTCATCTCCTATTAACTGCTTAAAACATTTAAGGGAAAAAACATCTTTCTCATATGCTCTCCTCTAGTCTGTCCTGGTTTAGAGCTTTACTTAAAGCACAGATTATAATTTGATGTTAAAGATGGTTACGTGAACAATCCAGAGTGTCTGTTGATTGAAGAAGCTTCTGTTCATTGAAACACTCAAGATTCATCAGTTGTAAAATTGAAAATATAAAATATCTTGTTGATAAGTGATTTTGCATGCTACACCTGAAATGGTTTTAATTCCCTGTGGCTTATTTTATCATAGAGCATGGGCCTGGAATTGATATCTTTACACCTGGTAAGCCTGGAGAATATGACTTGGAAGGCGGTATATGGGAAGACGAAGATGCTCGGAATTTTTATGAGAACCTCATTGATCTGAAAGCTTTTGTACCAGCCATCTTGTTTAAAGATAATGAGAAAAGTTGTCAGAATAAAGATTCCAACAAAGATGATTCCAAAGGTAAATTCTAGACAATAAATTTTTACATTAAGTGCTATAAAAATTAGGTTCAAAATAGTATTTGTAAAATTATTTAGTTACTAGTTAGTATGAACATCGAGTCTTTAAATGAATGACAGAATGTGGAATGGAGCATGAAAGGCTGATAAACGACATACTTTTAGCAGTGCCAAAATTTTTATGTTAATATGAAATAATTTGAAAATGTCTGTTTATAATATAATGAATTCATGTGAGATCTTGGTAAGATTTGAATTTCCCCCAGTTGGATCGATAGGGAAAGTGTTAGTTCTATAGTGTTCTTTATCTCTAAGGCTCTTTCTAGGCCAGATATCCCTAGATCTTGGTGAGGGAGGGTTGCATTAGAGCAATCAGAAGCTTTGAGATCATTGACGGAGTGGGAAGTCCTGAATGCCAGTCAGCCCATGCTTTTTAAAGGGAATTCTAATTCTGCCAAACTGTAGAGGTGGAGGGGAGATGGGAGAGAATGGTGGCAGGGCTTTGAAGAGATAGCAGATATTTTTTTTTAAATGTACTTTTGTATTCTGATATACTTACTAGGGAACTCCTTTAAAAAAATAATAGCTAGTAATTTGTATTTAGTAATCACTTCATGCCTAACATCATTTTAGCACTTTATAAGTAAAAAATTAATTCTCATAATCCCTGTGAGGCAGCTGCTATTGTCCCTGTTTTCAGATGAGGAAACTGGTACAAAGAAGTTGAGTAACTGTCAGGGTTAAGTAACTTACACAGCTAGCATGAGGTGGACCTGAAATTTCATCCTTGTTAATGAATGACTTGGGCCCTTAATTACCATGTTACATTGCTTTTTGAGTTATGTTAAGATTAGTAATTTATGTACCTGACAGTAAAACTAGAAAGTAATACTCTTAGCTTTTGATGTACAAGTAGTTTTTTTATAACTATTGTCTTATTTATTAATTCATGAGAGACACAAACTGAGAGAGGCAGAGACATAGGCAGAGGGAGAAGAAGGCTCCCCCGCAGGGAGCCTGATGCAGGACTCGATCCCGGATCCCACGATCATGACCTGAGCCAAAGGCAGGCGCCCAACTGCTGAGCCACCGAGCCGTCCCAATGTACAAGTATTTTAACACTTCTAGAATATTCCATCACTCCTGTACCCATTAAGCAATTTCTCTCCATTCCTCCCTTACTCTAGCCCCTGGCAAATACCAGTTTGCATTCTGTCTATGGATTTACCTATTTCTAGTGTTTCATGTAACTGGAATCACACAATGTATGTTTTTTTATGTCAGCTTTTACTTAGCATCATGTTTTGGAGGTACATCGCATTGTGAATTTGACAGTACTCCATTCCTGTTAATGGTTGAATTAAGTTTCGTTTTGTGTGTATATCACAAATTGTTTTTCCATTTATCCATCAGTGGACTTTTGAGCTATTTCCACATTTTGGCTGCTGTGAATAGTGCTGCTGTATGTTCTTATCTGAGTCCCTATTTTCAGTTTGTTGAGTATACACCTAGGAATTGCAGGGCTATGTGGTAATTCCATTTTTTTTTTCTTTCTTTTTTTTTTTAAATTGAAGTATAGTTGACATACAATATTGTTTTAGTTTCAGGTGTACAACATTGTGATTAGATAATTCTGTTGTATGGTGCTCACCACTATAAATGTAGTTACCATCTGTCACCACACAAAGTTATTACAATAACCACTGAATGGGAGAGGATATTTGTAAATGATACATCTGATAAGGAATTAATATCCAAAATATATTTAAAAAACTCCTACAAATTAACACCAAGAAACCAAATAATTGGATTTAAAAATAGAGAATCTGAATATAGGTTTTTCTGAAAAAGACATACAGATAACTGGCCAATAGACCATGAAAAGACGCTCCATACCACTACTCACCAAAGAACTGCAAATCAAACCCAAAGTGCAATATCACCTCCCACCAGTCAGGAAAGACAAGAAATCACAGGTGTTTGTGAGGATGTGGAGAAAAGAAAACCTTCATCCTCTGTTGGTGGAAATGTAAATTGATAGTACAACTATAGGAAACAGTATGGGATTTCCTCAAAAAATTAAAAATGGAAATACCATACAATCCACTAATTCCACTGTTGGGTATTTCCCCAAGGAAAACAAAAACAGTAATTTGGAAGGATATATGCATCTCTATTTTTATTGCAGCACTTTTTACAGTAGCCAAAATGTGGAAGCACACTAAGTGCCTGTTAATAAGTGAATGGATGAAGAGGGTATGGTGTATATATATATATATATAAAATGAAATGTTACTCAGTCATAAGAAAATAAAATCTTGGGTGCCTGGTGGCTCAGTTGGTTAAGCATCTGCCTTTGGCTCAGGTCGAGCCCTGTGTGGGGCTCCTTGCTCAGTAAGAAGTCTGCTTCTCCCTCTGCTGTTGCCTGCCCCCTTCCCCCACTCATGTTTCTTGCTCACTCCCTCTCAAATAAATAAATATTTGTAATTTGCTAGAACTTGGATGTTGTTGGATGGACATAGAGAATATTATGCTAATAAGTAAAGTAAGTCTGACAAAGACAAATAGCATATGATTTCACTTATATGTGGAATCTGAAAAACAAACCAAAAGAAAAACAAAAAAAACCAGGAACAGGTTTATTAATACACTCAGCAAACTGGTGGTTGCCCAAGGGAAGGGCTGCAGAGGGATGGAAGAATAAGGTGAAGGAGATTAAGTGATACAGACTTCTATGTTTAACTTTTAGAAGAACTCCCGAACTGTGTTCTACAATGGCTGAGTCATTTTAATATTCCTACCGGCCATGTACTGGGTTCCAGTTTCTCTGCATCCTTACCAGCACATGTTACTATATGATTTCCCTTTTCCTTACACCCATTGTAAGGATGGTATTGTGGTTTTCGTGATTTTCCTCATGAGTAGTGATGTTGCATAGCTTTTCATGTGGTTGTTGGCCATTTATATATCTTCCTTGGATAAATGTCTTAAGTCCTGTGCCTTTTTTTAGCTTAGTTGTCTTATGAGAATTTTTTTTTAAATGATTTTATTTACTCATGAGAGACACACAGAGAAGCAGAGACATAGGCAGAGAGAGAAGCAGGTTCCATGCAGTGAGCCTGATGCAGGACTCGAGCCCAGGACCCCGGGATCACGACTTGAGCCAAAGGCAGACACTCAATCACTGAGCCACCCTAGTGCTGCCCTGTAATGAGAATTTTTAAAATATTCTTGTACTAGACTTATAAGACTTGCAAATATTTTTCCCATTCTGAGGATTATCTTTTCACTTTCTTGATAATGTCCTTTGACTTTTTAATATTAGACTTCATTTTTTGACCTGATTCAGGTTCACAGCAAAATTAAGCTGAGAACACACAGTTACCATATTCCCTGTCCCCCTACATATGCGCAGCATTCCTCACTGTCAACGTCCCCACCACAGTATGTAATAACATATTATTGCCCAAACACAAAAGTTTTTAACTGAAAAAAATTTTTAAAGGATTAGCTTTGTGGGTTTTTTTTTTTGGCATATATAACATATATATTAAATGAAATATGGGGTGGTGCTAGTTAGAATACTAATTAGAAGAATAATAATACAATTTTTTTTAAATTTATTTATTTATGACAGTCACAGAGAGAGAGAGAGAGGCAGAGACACAGGCAGAGGGAGAAGCAGGCTCCATGCACCGGAGCCCGACGTGGGATTCGATCCCGGGTCTCCAGGATCGCGCCCTGGGCCAAAGGCAGGCGCCAAACTGCTGCGCCACCCAGGGATCCCTACAATTTCTTTTTATAACATTCTTCTTCAGAATCTAAAGTTAAAATACACTGAATGTGAAAATTAGGCTATTTTTATGAAAATGGTAGTTGAGGTCATCCTGTGGTGGGAACACTTTACAAGTGGCCCTTGTGGTGCCATAAAAATATACAAATTTCTTGGTTAATCTCAAAGATGTTTTTTTTTAATATATGTATATATGATTTTATTTATTTTGAGAGTGAGCAAGTGAGCACAAACGGGATGGGGGAGGGGCAGGCAGAGGGAAAAGCAGACCCCTCCACTGAGCAAGGAGCTTGAGGGGCTTGATCCCAGGACTCTGGGATCATGATCCAAGCTGAAGGCAGACACTTAACCCACTGAGCCACCCTAGCACCCCTCAAAGATATTCTTATGTTAAGATAAATTTTATTCTGCTTTTATGAAGAGCACTGTTGACATATTTCAAAAAGTATAAAGAAAACATACATAAAATGCTCATTTTAGTTACCTACTGTTCAGTTTTGTCAGTTAAAAGTTTTCAGAAGGCATCTCCTCATATATACAATTGAAGCCCCGAGTGAGGAGTAGTTTCTAAAGCATTAGTTACCTAAGTATTTCTTCCAATTTTAAGGATTTGAAAAATGTGTATGATTTCTGCCATCGTCTAAGTTTTTCATAGCATACTTTCTGTTAAAGGTTACTCTGTACGTGCTATACATAGAGTAGAAATACGGTGTGGATCAGCTGGGTCTCTGTTTTAGTAATATAAGTGGTCAGTCATAGGAACAGTAATAAGAAAGAAGAGAAGGGGGATATATATGGTCTTAACCTATAGAAATAAACCCAAGAATGACCAGATTAGATTTGGTGACTGGCTGAACAATTGAACTTATTGAAAGAAAATACCCTTTTGTTTTGTAGAGGTATTCTATGGATAAAAACTATAGGACAGTTTATATCCGCAGCTGGTTTGAACTTAAGACATCTTTCTTTGCCTTTCATTCTTACCAGCTTGATAGAAAATTAATTTTCCCAAACTGTATCTCTGACCCTTGAAATCACTAACTTAAATATTGCCTTATACCTCACTTAAATATGTCCTTATACCTCACTTTCTCAGGTCCCTCTTCTGCCTTTTTGAGACTTCTTGCTTGGTGCCCTCAATTTTTTTTTCCTTTCCAGTAGACTCCACCTGCCTTCACTTACCTTCTCTTCTCTTCTCTTCTCTTCTCTTCTCTTCTCTTCTCTTCTCTTCTCTTCTCTTCTTCTTTTTTTAAAGATTTTATTTATTTATTCATGAGAGACACAGAGAAAGAGAGAGGCAGAGACACAGGCAGAGAGAGAAACAGGCTCCATGCAGGAAGCCTGACGCGGGACTCGATCCCGGGTCTCCAGGATCATGCCCTGGGCTGAAGGCAGGCACTAAACCGCTGAGCCACCCAGGCTGCCCACCTTCTTTTCTAGATTGCATGTATATATCTTTAATATTTCTCCTGTGCATTCTTTATCCTGTCTTTCATTCCTAAATCTCTGTCAAGTTCGGCCCTGGACAAATTCAGTCATCCACTATATTGGTTTTTGTATCCACACTGCTTGAGCTCTCCTAGAGATGATCAGATAGATAGCTTGATAACTTGATAAACTCGTGGTCACCAACCTCAATCAGGTCCTCCACACTGCATGGAAACTTGACACATCTCTATCCTCAGCTCACTGTCCCACATTCTATAACACATTTTCATTCTTTCTCCTGTTTTCGTTCTGCTTCTCTCCTTAGCAGAGGTGATGTGCATTGTAGTATTTCATAGAGAAGATGGAAACCATCAGATAGAACTCCCTCAACAGTGTGCCGCTTCTGATTTATAAATCTGCCTGTCTTAGGGCTTATAGAATGTTTATCCCCTGGGTGATAAGGTGAACTTTTACACCTTCTATTTCAGACCACTCTGTCTTCTGTTCTGAGTCTTGTCTCCCTCTTTCTCTTGTTGCAATCCATTATCCATACTTTTTTATCTCTTTGGTATTGAACTCTCTGTCTCTCTCTCCGTCTACTGGATCCTTAATCTCAGTATTCACACATATTCTCATCTTTAAAAAACAAGACAGGTTGGGACACCTGGGTGGCTGAGTTAGTTGAGTGTCGGCCTTTGGCTCAGGGCATGATCCTAGAGTCCCAGGATCGAGTCCCACATCGGGTTTTCTCCATGGAGCCTGCTTCTTCCTCTGCCTATGTCTCTGCTTCTCTCTCTCCCTCTGTCAAAATAAATAAATTAAATAAATAAACAAACAAACATACATTGTGAGTACTCTGAAACCATCCCTTGTCAGCTGCTGTCCTGTCTCTCTTTTATTCAGTCCTCTTGAGGGATGCAGATTGTTCACTTTCTTACTTCCTCATTAGTCTACTTCAGTCTGGCTCCAGCCTCACTTCTACCCTGAAACTGTTTTTGCCAAAATTCCCAATCACCTTCATGTTGCTGAATCTCATGGGCAGTTTCCACTCTCTGTGTCATTTGCTCTCTCAACCCATTCAACAGAGTTTACTATGTCCTTTGTGGAGCATTTCCATGTCATGGCTTCTGTGGCACTAAACCTTCCTGACTGGTCTACAAATGTCCGTGTCTTTCAGGGTCAGATAGAAGAGGAAGGAGCAGTCACTGTAGTAATCAAGTCTGATTAATTCAGCCTTTTACATATATCTCAGATTGGTTTTGTCCTTACTGCTACTATTCTGATCTAAGGTACTATAGTTTCTTAGCCTGGATTGCTATGTGATACTTCCTCCCTGGCTCCCCTGGATTTGCTCTTGCTGCCTTCTGTACATTCTAAAAAGTTAATTTTACTCTCCTATCTTTTAATGGTGTTGCATTTATTTGGAATATAATGTAAACTTGTTAATATTGTCTCTTGGACCCTGCATAGTTTGGTTTAGGTCTTCCTTTCCAATATCTGATACCACATTATCCTTAGTTTTTTCCCCTTTTCAGTGTCTGCAACAGAACAATCCTCTTGTTTCAAGGGCCTTCCCTCGTTGTTGTGTGCTTAGAATTCTCTCCTCACATGTCCCTCTGACTCCCTCATGTATATTAATTTAATTTCTTTGGATAGATTGTGCATTTCGTGAGAGCCACAGTCACATTTTAAGCTTTTTGTGAATGTTCAGCAGCTTGGCATAGCTTTAAATACACAGTAGCTAATCAGTAAATGTTGGTTTTTTTTGATAGCCAGACATTAGAGAATATTGGGGAGTGACTATATGCTCCATATGGGCAGAAGTTTTCGTCTGGTACAAAGTTGTATCCTTGTTCTTTAGAACAGTAGTTAGGATGTAGTAAGAATTTAAGTTTTAGTTGAATGACAGGGCGAATGAGAAAATTGTCTCCAGTAGAGGCAGCAAAACCAATTCATATTAGTTAGAGCTTTGATTCTTCGAAATATGGGATGGCGTCATGTATCAGTAAAACATTCCTGCTTTTGATGCAGAAAATTATGAGATTAGAGACTGTAAGAGAAGATGAGGCTGAGAAATATAATAGTTTCAGTTGACACCTGAAGTCTGTCACTCTTTTAAGCATAAAGTCTTGAACTCAGGTGTTTTGTTTGTTTTTGTTTTTTTCAATAAGCATTTTCAAGCACAAGAGTAAGGCTAGTACAGTGAACTGGCAGTTACCAATCAGCCAGCAACAATTATCAACATTATGGCAAACTTGTTGAAATTGAATTTAGTTCCTCTTTTCTTTTTTACTTTTATCTTGAGCCTTATAAGCAACTCCTGGCCATTTTCCTTTGTTTTGATGCATTTTTTTAATTTCCCCTGACATCTAAATTATAAGGATGTTTCCTTAATTGGTCTTTTTACATCTTGTTTTTCCTATCTTTCTAATTTATCTTGTGTATTTTTGGTAAGTTAGTTTTTACATCACCTCACATTTAAACGTTATCTCCTGCTCATGACCCAGCAAAACTCATCCTGTGTAAGAGAAAGTCTGAACTTGTCACCATGGAGTTTGAGACCCACCTTAATCTGAGTTCGCTTTATCTAATCAACTTATTTCCCTCTCATCTTTACTACAGACCCTCATGCTTTGTATGTCTCCTTCCTTCCTTCCTTCCTTCCTTCCTTCCTTCCTTCCTTCCTTCCTTCCATCCATCCATCCATCCAATCTATCCATTCCTTCAGTTAATAGATGGCATATAAAATCCAAGAAATTATGGTATTTGTTCTCAATAAATATACTACATTTTATAAAATCTGAGCATATTAAATATATCCTCAAGTTTATTGCCAAGTATATAGGTAGATTCTAAGACAAACGATGCAAATTTTCTAAATCCTTCTTTATTTTTTGTGGCAGGAGATCAATACAACTTTTAATTCAGAGATACTGTTTCTTTGTTTTCAAATAGAGGCAAAAGAACCTAAGGATAATAAGGAGGTATCAAATCCTGATGATTTGGAACTGGAGTTGGAGAATCTAGAAATTAATGATGATGCCTTGGAATTAGAAGGTGGAGATGAAGCTGAGGATCTCACAAAGAAACTCCTTGATGAGCAAGGTAAGCTCTGTTTGCCAATGATTTAATTTTTGATTAATTTTTTTACACAGAGCTCTTGCTTTATTCTTTAATTCTTCGTTTTCCTGTTTTTTCCAGGCCATCACTTTTTTGGAATTTGATTTAGAACTGAAACACATGTCCGTATAATGTGAACACACTTAAATGATCATCTAAATTCTGAATATCTTAATAGATATTTCTTCTACTTTTTTACTTGCTAGTTTGTCCTGAATTTACTTTAATTCTATGGTATAATCTTTACAATCTTAACATAAAAGTATTTGAAAGTTACTCTAAAATGGTTGAGAAGTAAAAAGACAACTAGTAGATGGGTTTATCTGTTGTAATTTTATTTGTCTTTATAACTGAGTAATGTTTTGTATTTAATAATTAAAAATGTTAATTATTTCATAAATACTATTGGGTTTTTTATTAGGACTTTTTAAAATTGAAGTATAATTAACATATAGCCTGTTCTATTAGTGTCAAGTGTACAATATAATGATTCAGTGATTCTGTATATTACTCAGTGGTCATGATGATAAGTTTACTGTTAATCCCTTTTGTCTATATCATCTGCCTCCCGACCTGCCTCCCCTCTGGCAACCACCAATTTGTTCTCTGTATTTG
This sequence comes from Canis lupus dingo, assembly GCF_003254725.2. Lineage (NCBI taxonomy): Eukaryota > Metazoa > Chordata > Mammalia > Carnivora > Canidae > Canis > Canis lupus. The sequence continues at coordinate 22,956,559 of NC_064244.1, forward strand.
AGTCTTTTTTGTCTTTTTCCTTTGTTCATTTGTTTCTTAAGTTCCACATATAAATGAAATCCCATGGTATTTGTTTTTCTCTGACTTACTTCACTTAGCATTATACTCTTTAGGTCCATCCGTGTTGTTGCAAATGGCAAGATCTCATTCTTTTTTATGGATGAGTAATATTTTATTTTATATGTATACCACATCTTCCTTATCCATTTATTAGCTAGGAATTTTTTATTAGAAGGATACCTTTTGTCATTATTGCTTATTTCTCTATTGGGTGCATTGTTTCCTACTGCAGATTTTCTTTTCTCCATGTCATGAAGGGAGGGTGGGCATGATTGGAGGCTGCCCTAGGCCCAAACTCTATCAGCTAGTAACATCAAAAGAAAAGAGAGTCTCTCACACTGTACATAAGTGTCATGGAAGGATTTGGCTAGTCCTGTGTCGTGGTTGCCTGTGGCTAAGTGGAAGGTGATGTGTTGTGCTTTGGATGTGTCCTTCCCTATTAGAATTCCATGGGTTGCTTTCAAAGACAAGCGTGATGGGAGTGCTGTTATTTGAAGACATGGGGGAGGGATGCTTTAGCAGATAAAAATAACAAGTCCACTATAAAACTACATGCAATTTATGTTTAAGTTTTTGAGACTAATGCGAAAGTTTGCCTTTTTATATTCGATATCTGGAAGACTAGTGTCTTTGGAGAGATACCCAGACTTTACAGTAATAGCTCAAAAAGCCTTCCATTTTTTTCATAAGTAAGAAAAACTCTAGATTATCTATTTCCTATATAACTTACTGAATGTTTCTATTCATGTTTCTCTGTATTGTCTGTATACATTTTCTTAACCTATTTAAAAATTAATTTGTTATTATGTTAGAACAAGAGGATGAAGAAGCCAGCACTGGATCTCATCTCAAGCTCATAGTAGATGCTTTCCTCCAGCAGTTGCCCAACTGTGTCAACAGAGATCTGATAGACAAGGTATAATTGTTATGGTTTAACTTTATACAAGCACATAGACCTTGTGGGATAGTTCTAATTAGGAATGTCTGAGGGTTTCGCACTGTTTTAGCCATAGAATGAACATTTCTTCAAGTAAAATCTTACTGGGAATCCAGATAAACAGAAAATTGGAGCCAATTTGTAGATACTCTCTTTGAATGGGGAAGTGTGTCTAGAATCCTGTTGGCTTGACACTTCTTCCCTTCATGTAGGGACCCCACAGTTTTGGAAAATACAGTTTTAGACCAGAAATCCTTGAAGTATGCTTTGTCAATTCCTGGAGTCTTCAGAGGCACTTTCATGAGGTCTATAAAGTTAAAACTCTTCATACCAATACTAGGGTCCCCCTAGCCCTGCCTTTTCATTGTTTTTGACATTTGCAAAAGCAACTTGTAATTTAGTATGAGTGGGTGCATTGGTAGCAAACTGTACTCTTAGCCTTTGTATTCTTCACTGCTACGCATTTGCAATTAAAAAGAGTGCTACTTTCACTTAAGAATCTCCTTGATGACTCTATAAAAGTTTGTGATTTTATTTCATTTCAACCTTTGAATGCACATCCTTTTAATCTGAAAAAATGGGGATTGCATGTAAGGCACTTCTGCTTTCTCAAGGTTGTCTTGAGAAAAACCATTTGTGTGATTGAGTTGCAAGCTGAACTAGTTCCTTTTTTTCATAGAATACCATTTTTACTTGAAAGAAGTGATAGGCAAACTTATTTATTCAAACCGGGGTTATTTAGCAGACAGTTTTCCAACATGAACAAGGTGAGCATCTCACTTCAAGGACAGCAACAAAGTATTACCAACGAATGAGTTGAAGTTTTCACCAAAAGTTATAATTTTGGGAAACTTATGTCTACCACCATAAGCGTGATACCTTCACAATTCTTTTCTGAAGAGATTTTATTGGTGAGACTTTTCTGATGAATTTGACAGTGATATTAAATAATATAATTTTAAATATATAATATGTATGTGTTGAAGATCTGCATAGCTCAGTGAACCATTGTTCTAAGTGCATGACAGTGTTTACAGAATTCTTGCTTGGATGTTAAAGATTCACTCAAAAGTGCAAGATAGACCAATGGATTTTAATGTAACGTAGCATGAAAAATTGATTTATATGGTTTTGGTTCCACATTGCAATTAACCATTAGGAAACTACCACTTGTCAAGTGTATTTCGGTGTATTATCAAAGAATATCTACAATTAGTGGAAAGTATATTGAAATACACCCTCCTTTACCAGCTGTGTATATATGTGAAGCTGGATTTGCTTCATTTACTTCATCCAAAAAACAAAAACATCACAACAGATTGAATGCATAAGTAGATACAAAAATCTAGCTATCTTCTAAAAAAAGTATCACTTTGTCACTAAATTTTTTTTCATTTTGAAAAGTAGTTATTTCTTTAAAAAAAAAGTAACAACTAATAGGTTTATTGGTATTTTTAAGTGAAGTAATATTTTAAAAAGTCTCAGTTTTAATTTCTAATACAGTAAATGATGTTAAATGCAACCTATATAAAGTTCTTTCAGATCCTTAATTTTTGAGAGTATAAAGTAAAGATACCCAAAGTTTGAAAACTGTTGCTTTAAGCCATTTTTTTTTTTTTTTTTTTTGGTCATAATGCTTTGACAGCCTCCTATAGAGAACTATAGAAGTTAGGTTGTTCTTTAACTTTGAAAGCTCATTTAGTCCTTCTCTAAATCATTTAGAAGTATTTTAGTAACTTTTCATGTAATCAAGTAGACTTGAAACTCGGTTTCCAAATTGGCTTACTTCTTAAAGTGATTAGGTCAATGAACAGTTTTCAAGAACTTAAGTTTGAAATATGATTGAAGCTTTCCTCTACCAAATTTTCATATTTTCATTTATGTGGCATAAACAGGATGACAGATACCTTGACACTCCTGCTCCACCTCCATACCCCAGTTTGAGTACTGTCATGAAAATTGAAGGTGGGAAGGATCTCATTGGTTTTGTATATAATCATATTGTTATGAGTTTGCACTATAAAGTATACTGTAGTGCTCAGCTCAGTATTAAGAGCTATTGCCGGGCAGCCCCTGTAGCTCAGGTTTAGCGCTGCCTTCGGCCCAGGGTGTGATCCTGGAGACCCAGGATTGAGTCCCACTTCAGGCTACCTGCATGGAGCCTGCTTCTCTCTCTGTGTCTGCCTCTCTCTCTCTGTGTCTCTCATGAATGAATAAAATCTTAAAAAAAAAAAAAAAAAAAAAAAAGGAGCTATTGCCAGTAATGACTGCACAGTAAATTCTGAGTTAACCTTCTGAGAGTCAGAAGAAAAATAGGAGCCACTCTTCTCTGTTGGACTCCAGTGGGTTCCTCTGGGGAGTCAGCGTACTCATGAAAGGAATTTTTTCCATATACATTCACAAAGGTCCAAACAGCTTAAGAAGGAAAAGTACTTGGGAAACAGAAAAATCTAAGAATTCTTTGAATTCAGTAATTACGTAACAATGTAGAGACCAGAGTGAAGATTTCTTTTAGGTAACTTCTGTGAATAATGTCATTTATGGTGGTGTTTATTTTTTTTAATGTGTATTTCTACATACATTTAATGATCATAAACATTTATTTTTATTTAATAAAATAAATGATTGTTGAACTTTCATTGATCTCAAATGTTTTGAAACAAGTTTTCAGAATAGCGCTTATTGAGTTGTCAATCAGCAGTTGTTCCTCAGGCAGATACATACTACCAGAGAGACTCCTTTTGTTTCCATTTCTTCTCATAGGACAGGACTGGATAAATCTAATAATTAATATATATATGAAACTTTTTTCTTATTAATTTTCTGAAATTTACTAATCTTGACAGTTTTTCATGTTGTCTTTTATTTATTCTATATATTTATTGAACCCCTACTGTGTGTTAGGCATTGACATGCTTTATGGACTCCTAATCTGTGGAGAGTTTTGAACATTGTAGGTTTTTTCCTGCCTAACTGGCCTTTGATTATTGTGGTAGGTGAAGTGATATTTCCTTCTCTGTCTTTATAAAATTTATTTAGCTATAATATGCAAACTGTTTACATATTTTAAAGGACAGTGTTCTAAGGTAGTTATTGAAATATATTTTATTCATGTTTTGTAATTTATGGTGAAACATAAGCCATTATTAGCCATTTAAAATGTTTCTTTATATTTTCAAAAATGCTGATTTGTTTTGCGTGTGTGTGTGTAAGAGAGAATGAGTGAGAGAGAGAGAGATTTTCCAGTGTTAACCTATTTTCTGAGTACATGACTTTGGGGTTTCTATTTATTAGGTCCAGAATTTTTCAATGTTTCATATGGGTGAATTGCTTAAAGGGCATTTTATTGTACTTTTCTCTTTTATTACTTAGCTATGATAGCTTTAGTGTCATAAAATGTAAGCTTTAGTAACATTTATTATACTCTTTTTACAAACAGAAGAAAAATTTAAATTGATTTTACTCTCTTGACAAATGTTAATGTAAAATTTTGATCTTGGTGAATACTTGCGATGTGAGTTAGTGTCCTGGGTTTGAATCTAATCAGTGTTGTGCCGTTTCTTCTATCAAAGGTTTAATCAAATGGGAGGTATTTTAGTGCATTCTGTTCATAGTGAAGAGTAGAAGTTCTTAATAGATCTGGGAACTCTGTGGATCTTGTATGTGCATCTAATAGTCAAGAAATTATCAGATTAAGGATTGAGATTAATAATAATTGTTACTCATTACATTACATATGAACCTATAGAAGGACAATATTTGAGAGCCTCAGAAGTATATTTAAAGGTAGTTTTTTCCTTTTTAAAGTATAATTTATTTTTCTTAAAACACATATACTGAAAATCCTTAACATTTAAAAAATATACATGCCTATATTTTAAAAATACCAGTTACTCATATTTTTGTTTTCCAGTGCCTTCCTAGAACACACACCTTTCCCAGCTTTTCTTATGTACTTGTATGTCAGTCATAGTGATGAAGATATTAAGCACTTCTTTGTTACTGCAGTATAAAATGGATACTGTACTAAATAACAGTTTTGGGTATTTATTACAGTCCTGTGATTTGGTTTCTTTAAGTAATTGTCAAATCTGACTCTTGACACTAAACTAAACCTTTTTAGTCAATGCTGAGGCACTTACTTTTACATGTTCTTGAGAATAATATATGCCTTTCTCTCATTTCTAGTTTATCCTTGTTCCTTTTTGATTATCCTTACTGACAATAATTTTCTGGGTTCCTGGTAACTATTTTTGCTACTTTCTAATTCTGTCCGAATATTTTTCTGATATTAATGTTGATTTACTTGACGTCAATAAACTCAAAGGCATTAATTGCTGTTTCATATAATTATTTGGCAGACAATTCATGGTAGCTCTTCAGTCTCTACCCACTTGGGGTTCTAACACTAGGTTGTAATTAAAAAGTCTGTGAGACGTATTTTTAGATATAAAAGGAGAGAAGAATTTAAGCTTTAGTGATCTTTTAGTTTGGCATATGCTCATAATACTAGTGTTCTAAAACCATTTTGAAATGTTTAGGAGCAAATAGAAGCCCTTTGTAGCATGCATGGTTTTTGCTTTCATTAGTTAAATTAAAAAATATTTTTAAGGAAAAAAGTTTGCTTTTTCTCCTTTAGGCAGCAATGGATTTTTGCATGAACATGAATACAAAAGCAAATAGGAAGAAGTTGGTACGGGCGCTCTTTATAGTTCCCAGACAAAGGTAGGTACTAAAAGACAAAAAGTAATTTGTTAGTATTTTTACTCTACAGGGATGACTGTAAGATAAATGTCCTTATTTAATTATCTCTTTAAAAATATGTATTGTCAACAGACATCATTGTTTTCAGTATATTTTCTAGAACTTGTTGCTCATTGATTTCCGTTCTTTTGTTCATTAGCTGTAGTAGAAATATTTCTTCTGATGCTTACCTATTTTAAGAGAAAATATTTGAGAATAATAGTAACTTAAGAATACTAATAACCTAATCATTTCTAGAAGCAGTTGGTTTGCATTTTTGCCTCTGAGGAGAAAAAAATAACAAGGTATATAAATTTTTTGGAGAGTTTTTATTTTGTATAAAGATCAGACTAATTGAGTGTATCATTTTTACAGTTGTATTTAAATGAAAAGTTCTTGTTTTTGTAATTATGATAGTTTAGAATTAAAAGTTACAGTAGTGATTATGTTGCTAGTAATTCAAGAAGCATATTTAGTTGCATAATGCTTTTAGAGAATAGTAATTCTATAAATTACACTAAATTAATGGTCCCTGAAATATGGAGGACCACTCAGACCATTGACCTTAGGAACCTGGAGGAGATGCCTTTCTGTTTATTCAGCAATGGATAATTAAGTAATTTTGTTAACTATTATGATGATTACATACAACATGGCTAATGTAGATACTTTCCCCAGAAGGTAAGGGTTCTGAGCAATTTCACTTAAGATTTCTTAAGCATAAGGACGCCTGGGTGGCTTAGTGGTTGAGCGTCTGCCTTCAGCTCAGGGCATGATTCTGGGGTCAGGGATCAGGTCCCACATTGGGCTCCTTGTCGGGAGCCTGCTTCTCCCTCTGCCTATGTCTCTGGCGTGCTCTCTCTCTCTCGCTCTCTCTCTCTCTCTCTCATGAGTAAATAAATAAAATCCTAAAAAAAAAAGATTTCTTTTTTTTTTTTTTTAAATTTTTTATTTATTTATGTTAGTCACAGAGAGAGAGAAAGAGAGGCAGAGACACAGGCAGAGGGAGAAGCAGGCTCCATGCACCGGGAGCCCGACGTGGGATTCGATCCTGGGTCTCCAGGATCGCGCCCTGGGCCAAAGGCAGGCGCTAAACCACTGCGCCACCCAGAGATCCCAAAAAAAAGATTTCTTAAGCATAGTTTTGATTAGGTCCATTTGTTGGTAGAAGCCCATGATTTCTTGATATAAGATTTCTCAGTGAAACCAAATCACTACTTTTTTTTCCTTTCATACTGGTTTTTAATTCTGCCAGCATCATTAATATGAGCATTTGATTTTTCATCTTAGTGGGACAAGAGAGATGGAATGTGTTAATAATAATAATAAAGAGAGAACGTCATTTCATCAAATCTGAGGTGACATCAGTTATGAGGCACATCATTATTTTATGTAAAAGTAAGAAAAAATACTGCCAGTTATTTTTAAGTCCTTAATTGTGAGACACATCCCACTTTTATGTATTTGCAGGTGGGAAATACTAAGCCTGCATTGATGAAAATTCAAATACTGTTTTTTTTCAAGTGAAAAAAGTGATTCTTTTCTTTACTTATACAATGGAATATTTGTTTTCAGATCTTTTTCAACTCTTTTATTTGAATGAGGAAACATGTATTAATTATTTGAACATATACAACAGAATAATCCAAAGTTAGCAAAAATAAAAGGCATTGTTTACAAAAGAAATCATGCAATGATGTTTAAGTAGTTTACTTATAAAAAAGCATCGTGTCTCCCTGTGTACCCATTCTGTCCTACTCTACCCCCCGTAAGAAAGTCTTCGAAAACTACATATTAGTCTTTGCTAGTTGTATCCTTTATAACTCCGTTTATCTGCTTAGCTCTGTGAATAGTTGCAAATTAGACGTACTTGGAATCTGTTAGAAATGTAGACTTAAATGTAATAGGAAGTGACAATTGATGGTTTGAGAGACAAAAGGTAAAGAGACAAGTACTTGAAGTGTATAGCATGCTAGAGCCATGAGGAAGAGACCTCTATATAGTCTTATATACCTGAAATATGTAAATACAATCATTTAGGTTTTTTATAATCCACTTGAGTGATCAGCCAAGATTAAATTATGTTCTAAATTTTATTCATTTACTAACTAATTCATTAAGAATCTACTGTATTCTGTGATTAGTGCTAGAGATACAGTGGTGAACAGGACAGGTTAGGCTCTTGTAGTCACACAGCTTACAGTTTGGGAAAGAAGAAAGACAAAGACTTCTAAGTGCAGTAACCAAGAAGAATCACAGCGTGCTTTGAAGTACATGGCAAGTGGAACTGATTGATTTAGTTTGAGGAGTCCAAGAAGGCTGCCTGGAAAAAGGGTCATTTAATGTGAGTCTTGAGAAAAGAATTAGGCCAGAGATGACTGGGGAAAGGGAACTGTAGAGAGAGCATTCTGGTGAAGGCAGCTGAGTATGTGCAGAGTTAGAGACAGGAAAGGTTTGCAAAAACTGCTTCCTTGGTTTCCCTGGACATTGTCATCTAGCCTAAGCTCCAGGGGTGGGGCTCTCTTTACTTTATCTCCAGCACTCAATATTGGACAGGTAGAAGGTGATAAAATTACATCATATTTAATGCATTTTTTTTGTCTAGCCCCCCTTCAACTTCAGTCAAACTTCTAGCCACTCTTCTCTTACAAAAGCCTGATATGCAATGATTTCTTGAATACTCTTTGCTCTCTCTACTTCCAAACCTCTGTTTTCTAATGTGTCTGGGATATTCTTTATTTTTCCACTGAAAATCTGTGGCTCACCGTTTAACTCTTAGACTAAGAATCGTCTTCCCTGAACAGCCATCCTCGTTTCCATTATGTACACATGGGTGCTCTTGTAGCACTTTCAGGAGAATTTATTCATACAAAGAATCAGGCACGTAACCCAGTGTGCTGTGTCATCTGTATCCCTACCAAACTGTATAAACTATAGGCTCTTTAAAAGGGAGTTCTGGAGGGGCACCTGGCTGGCTCATTCGGTAGAGCATGTGACTCTTGATCTTGGATTGTGAGTTTGATCCCCACATTAGGTGTAGAGATAGTTCTGGATCTTAAAAAAAAAAGTTCTGGATCTTCTCATTTTGTAAATTTTCAACACCAAGTATAGTTCTGGTAAGTGCTTGATGATACTTGATGAATTAATGTTGATTGTATGCAAATCTAAAATTTCATTTTAAAAAAATTAATACATTTATAAGGCTCAAAACCTGGATGTTTAAAACATTGTGTGCCTTAAAATATCCTTTCTATCCTTGTCTCTATACCCAATTTCCACTTTTTCTAGTTGGAAACTGTCTTGATTCTTATATATTCTAAGTTTCTTTTTCATGTACAAGAAAATACAATTATAAATTCTTATATTTCCTGTTTTTTATACAAGGGTAACTTAACTGTACCTGTCATTCTGAACATTACTCTTCTCATTAGTAGCATATCTTGCGGAGCTTTTCATATCAGTATATAAAGATTTCCCTTGTTCTTTTTTTTTTTTTTTTAAGATTCATTTATTTATTTATTTGTGATAGACATAGAGAGAGAGAGAGGCAGAGACACAGGCAGAGGGAGAAGCAGGCTCCATGCTGGGAGCCCGATGCAGGACTCGATCCCGGGACTCCAGGATTGCGCCCTGGGCCAAAGGCAGGCGCCAAACCGCTGAGCCACCCAGGGATCCCCTCCCTTGTTCTTTTAAAGCTGTAGTGTTTCTTTTTATGGGTGTACTGTATTTAACCATTTTGGACATTCTAGTCTTTACCATTATAGACAGTGCTGTGTTTGTACTTTTCTTTTTTTCTCCTCTTGAGCATGTCCGCTAATGGTTTACTCATTTTTGTTTTTCCTGCCAACAACCACCCCCCAAAAAACAGCTTCCAAACTGTAATTTATTCTACTGTTTTGCTATTTTTAAAAAAAAGATTTTATCTATTTATTCATGAGATACACACACACACAGAGAGAGAGAGAGAGAGAGGCAGAGGCACAGGCAGAGGGAAAAGCAGATTCCGTGCAAGGAGCCTGATGCGGGACTCGATCCTGGGACTCCAGGATCACGCCCTGGGCTGAAGGCAGGTGCTAAACCACTGAGCCACCCAGGGATCCCCAGTTTTGCTATTTTGTTTTTTACTCATTATTTTTGGCTTTTGATCTTTACCGTTTTCTTCTCTCTTGGTTTTTCTTATTCATTTTGTTAATTTTTTTTGGCATTTAGCATATTGTCTTCTGAGAATGGTCTTAGCTGTATCTTGTAGTTCCGACATTTGGCGATTTCTATTTTTAGAAATTTCTATTTTTAGAAATTTTCCAATTTTAGTTTGTATTTCCTTTTTGTTCCCTAAGGAGGTATCTGAGAGAGTTTTGAAATTTCAGGTAGTGAGACTTTTTGTTTTGTTGTCTGACTTGGTTAATAATTCATATTTTACTATACTGTGAATAGAAAATAGACTTTTCTTTTTGGAATTTTTTGAAATTTTGTTTATGGCCTATTATATAGCAATTTTCATGAGCATGTCACAAGCATTTTTTCTTTTTTTAAGATTTACTTATTGGAGAGAGAGCATATTAGGGGGGGTCAGGGCAGAGGGAGAGAATCTTTGCTCTTCAGACTCTGTGCTGAGCAAGGAGCCTGAGGCAGGGCATCCCACGACCCATGAGATCATGACCTCAGCCGAAACCCAGGAGTCAGACGCTTTACCAACTGAGCCACCTCTCACAAGCGTTTTTGAAAAGATTACATTCTTTCTTTTTATGGTGCAGAGTTAAATGTATTGATCAGGGAGATATACAGTAGTAAGTAACTTTTATTAAGTTCTCCCATTTTCTTGACTTTTTTCTCTACCCAGGGGTTCTGGGCAAAGAGAGGTGAATTAAAGACTACTGTGATGTATGGTGTTTTCCTAATAACTACTACAATTTCAGCTTTTTGAATATTATTGTTGTATTATTTGGTATGAAGATAAAATTTACACCTCATTGTGGATTGCACCTTTTAGCACTATAAAGTGTCATTCTTTGTCTTATTTAATGCTTTTTTGGCCTGAGACTACCTTATCTGGTATTAAGATTACAGTTTCTAATTTCTTCTACTAGCATGCTTTTCCCTTCTATAGTCACTCTTTCAAAATTGCTTTATTTTAGTTGAGTCTCTTGTATATTTTTGACTAGAGCTTTTACTTTGTTCTAAAAATATGTTTCTTATCAAGTGAGGGTATTTATATGTTTGGTAAGACAGATATGATTGGTCCAAGTTTTGTTATATCATTTCTCTTTTTGGCTTAATTTTTAAAAAGTCTTTCATTATATAACCTGTTTATATTGTTTTATTTTTATACATATGTGGGTATATGTATTTTTTGATTTGAGGGAGATTCGTGTTTTTATTTTAGTAGTTATCTTCATAATTATAGGTTTACTTCATGATCATTTATTTATAGATAGCCCTTGTTGTTCCTACCACAAGTGATAAATTAGCTTGTGTTCTCTTTCTTTCTTCTCCTCTCCTCATCCACCTGGTATTGGTCTGTAATGTTGTCTTATTTAACATTTTCCTTTTTCAGCATTAAATGTGCTTATACTTGTGTCATTTGGTTTGTCAGCTTAGGTTTGAACGTTACTTCACTCGCCACACTATAGGCAGGCAAGCAGCAAACTTAACCTGACTTTTCATCTTTTCTATTCACCCTCTTCTTGTTTTTGTCTCTGTGTTGATAGCTCATCCTGATAGGGAATATAACATCTACATCCTAATTTGTCACTCTAACCCCCTCGTTTATTTTATCTTATTAGTTCTACAGTTTAAAATCCTTCATGCCCCCACCAACACTGTTTCTCTGGTTTCCTCTGTTATCTCTTGGTTTGCTGAAGTTCATCTTCTAATTTTGCAAGAAGAGTTCTTGGGGAAAAAAATATCCCTTGAGTTTTTATATTTTATACATTCAGGGTGATGTGTCTGTGGATTTCTTTTCTTTTCTTTTCTTTTCTTTTCTTTTCTTTTCTTTTCTTTTCTTTTCTTTTCTTTCTTTTCTTTTCTTTTCTTTTCTTTTCTTTTCTTTTCTTTTCTTTTCTTTTCTTTTCTTTTCTAAGATTTTATTTATTTATTCATAAGAGACATAGAGAGGGGTAGTGACAGAGAAGCAGGCTCCATAGAGGGACCCTGATATGGGACGCGATCCCAGGACCCCGGCGGGATCACGCCCTGAGCCAAAGGCAAATGCTCAATTGCTGAGCCACCCGGGCGTCCCTGTGGATTTGTTTCTTAAAAGACAGCTTAGCTGGTTGTAGGATTCATGGCTCATACCTTTACCCTCAAATACCTTTTAGGTGTTGACCACAGTGTCATCTGGCATTTGCTATTACTGTGGAGAACCTGGAGGCCAGCCTGCCTTTTTCCTCTTTCTCCTCTGTAATTGACTTGGTCATGCAAATGGCTGCCCAAATAATCTTTTTCTAGTAAATCCAATGGCTTTCCTAGGATGAAGATGCCTTGGTGTTGATCATTCTGGGTCATTCTCCATGCCCTTTGAGTTTTCATATTGAATACTTCAGGGAAGTTTTCCTGGTTTTCATCTTTAAGTATATTTAAATAATTGTTCTGTTCTCTCTCTCTCTCTTTTTTTTTTAGGTACTTCATTATGTATATGTTGAATCTCTTTGCTTATTTCCAGCTACCGTATTCTCACTAATCACTTTTCTCAGTGTCTTATTTTTTTTTTTTTTTTAATCCTCTGCCTTTTAGTCACAATTCTGCAAAGTCTGTTCTCTCCTGTGCTCTCTTCCTCATTTCTTCTTTTAGGATTCACTTAGTATTTTTAAAATCATGGCAAAAAGTTTGGCCAGAATTTTCATTTATTTTGTGGTAATATTTTTCTGGTAAATTTTGGTATATTTTAAGGAATTTTTCCTTTTCTTTCTTTGTTTCTCTATTTTTCTTATTTATTTTAAGTAATCTGTATTTCCATTGTGGTGCTTAAACTCATGACCCTGAGACCAGAGTGATCTGAGCCAGCCAGGCACCTCCCTCTATTTTTAAAATAAATTGTGGTTAATAATATTACTAAATAGATTTTGAAAATGTGCCCTGTTTGGATTAGTTCTCTATTCACTTTTCACTTGTGATTTCTGCCATCATTTACCCATCGAATCTGGGTTGTTCGGTAGCTCCATTCAAACTTCATGCAACATTTGAGTTTACTCTGAAAAATGAAGTTTTACAGACTTCATCTTATATCATTGCCATAGCTTCCAGGATTGTTGTGGTATGAGAGGACTGTGTGAACTCAGCTCATTCCTAGGTATCTTGAACAAAAAGTGACACATCATTTTCACTCAGCCCAAAGCCTAAGAAGACAATAAGGACATTTGGAAAACGTAGAGAAGCACATGGAACACTCGGGTAGCACTATTGCCTTTGATTCAGATATACTCCTAGGGATTTGTTTGGGGGTCATTATGATTTTTATTTCTTTAGTAAGTTACTGAAAATAATAAAAGATAATAAGTATGGTGTGGCTGGTAGAGGGCAGTCTTTTCAACAATGAAATTTATAAGTAACATTGAATATTACTCTTTATTGGCATTTCTGTATTTTATATACATTTAATGAGCTAAGTTATAGAAAAATCTCTAATTTATGTGAGAATAGATGTCTCATTTATCTGCTTTTCTAGTGTAAATAGTACTCTCCAGTCTCTTCTAAAGATTTCAGTGTTTAGCTAAAACATTGCCTTTTTTATGTTTCTGAGGGTACTTGGAAAGTCAAGGCCTCTGTTTACACATCCTTAAAATGGTGTATTAGAGTCTTGGACTCAGTTGCTATTTCCTAGTCTGTTGACTGTATATTTTTGTTGATTTGGAAAAGCCTTTAATTTTGAATGGGTTTTGTTGTCCTTAACCTCCTGACATCTTTCTACCTTACCTGCAATATTTGGCTTGTCCTGAGGATTAGAGCTTGGTCTCTAGGGAGGCTGGAGTAAAAAGATAATAGTCAAGTGCCAGTAAGTCTCCTCTCATCCTCTTTCTCATTCCCTTTCTTCCCTTTCTTCTTCTCTTTCTTTTCTCATAGACTCACAAACTGTTCTCCATCTTTTATTCATTTTATTCATTCCATCTTAAAGAGATGACTGATCCCCTTCAAGGGGAGTGGGAGGGAGAAGGAACAAAGGTTGGTCTAGAGTGTGCATGCCAGAATATTCTCCTAGGTAGCCAGTTATTCTTTGAGCCTCTGGACTTAGGCACAAGCTGGAACACTAGGGAAGGAGGCGTGAGGAGATTCTTTACACCTTGTTTTAGCTCTTGCTCTTATCTAGCCTCATTGTCTACAGTGCCTCACTAGACCCCTGAGGACCCCTTTGGTAAGGTGCATCTTTCTTTTCATGTGGTATTTTCTCTCCCTTACACTTCCCAAAGGACATGAATTCTTTTGAGTGTCTTTATGGCCAAGATTCCCTCCTTCATCAATTAATGTGCTACCAAAGTCAGAATGAATGATTTCATAGTTGTTTGAGTGCACAGATTTTTTAAAATACAGTGGATCCGTGAACAACATGGGGGTTGGGGCACCAACCTTCTGCACAGCCAAAAAGTCACATACAACTTTTTACTCCCCCAGAACATAAGCCTTACTGATAACATAAACAGTTGATCAAAAAAAAATAAATAAATAAAAACAAAAAAAACCGGTTGATCAACACATAGTTTGTATGTTACATGTGTTATATATTTTTATAATAAAGTAAGGTAGAGAAAAAATGTTGTTAAGAAAATCATAAGGAAGAGAAAAATACCAATTACAATATTGTACTCTATTTATCAGGGAAAAAAATCCTTATTTAAGTGGACCTGCACTGCTCAAACTTGTGTTCAAGGATCAACTATATATAAGTTTCCCCCACCATCCAAAAGTAGAATGTTTCTATGAAACCTTTTTTAAGCTGAAATGGTATAAAATAGTAATTACCATTAATTTATATGGAAAAGTCTTTGTGCCCAGACTTCTCCCCTTCCCCAAGAAAAAAGCCTTTCTTATGCTTTTCTGATACCTTGGGACACATCTTGGCAAAAGAATGCAAAATAAATCTAGGTAAGGCACAGATGCTCTCAGACACACAGGTCAAAGCTATGGCGCTTTGATGCCAAGCTGTTGAATGTAGCTCTTGGGGATGGAGCTTGGCTGTGCCACTCTTGTGTGCAGCACCTCTGCAACTGTTTTGCTACAAAATCAGCACCAAACACTATATTTACTTTCCCCCTTTTTCATAAAAGTGAAAAAATCTTCTCTGGATTTTTTTCAGTTAGCAAAAACAGGTAAAATACAAGGCTGAAACAAAAGCAGAGTGGTATAACATGAACTTTTGAAAGGCAGGGGATCTTTATATATGTCTGGTTGAGAATTTGGCTGTCTTACCTAGTCTTAAACCTCTATTTTGGTTTAGGAAGCACTAAACTAGATAACTTTTAAGGTTCTTTATAGATCTTTTCTTAAAAAAAAAAAAACCAGCTTTATTGAGATGTAATCACATACTATACATTTGTACATTTGAAGTATACAATTCAGTATTCTAAATAAATGCACCCATCACTACAATCAATTTTTAAAACATTTTTATCCTGCCCACAGATACAGATAACCTTCTGTCTCTTAGCAGTCAGTCCTGTACTTTCTCTGCGTACCCTTTTTCCTGCCCCATGAAACCATTAACCTGCTTTGAGTTACTATGGGTTTGCCTATTCTGAGTATTTCATATAAATGAAATCATACAATATGTGTTTGTATCCAGCTTCTTTCACTTAGTATCATGTTTCCAAGGTTCATCTATGTTGTTGCCTGTATTAGAATTTCTTCCTTTTTAAAAGGCTGAATATTCTATTGTGTAGATACACCACATTTTGTTTACCCATTTATTAGTTGATGGATATTTGGATTGTTTCCACTTTTTAGCTACTAGGAAAAATGCTGAACATGACCAGGTTTTTGTGTGGGTATGTTTTCATTCCTTTTGAGTATATATCTAGGAGTGAAATTGCTGTGTCTTATGGTAACTCTAACATTTTCAGTAATTACTAAACTTTTTCACAGTGGCTGTGCTATTTTATATTCCCCTTAGCAATGTATGAAGGCTCCAGTTTCTCCATATCTTCAAAACACTTGTTACTGTTCCTTTTTTGCTCATAGCTATCTGGTGAGTTGGAAGTGGTATCTCAACTGTGATTTTGATTTGTGTTTTCCTAATGACTGGTGGTTTTAGGCATCTTTTCATGTCCTTACTTTCTTTGTGTAGGTCTTCTTAGGAGAAATGTCTGTTTAAATCTTTTACCTCCTTTTTAATTATGTTATTACTGAGTTGTAAGAGTTCTTTTATATGTGTGCCCTATCAAATACAACTTGCAAATATTTTCTCCCATTCTGTGAGTTGTCTTTTCACTTTTTTGGTATCACTTGTAGCACAAAAGTTTTAAAACGTGGTGTCCAGCTGTACAACTACTCTCATCTGTACAGTTTTTAAAGGTTTGGTCTAAAAGGTGTTTTAACTTTATTCTTCCCTCATTAAATAGTTGGTTAAAAAAAAAATCTTAGAAGCCTGGCATTTTATCTCAGCTTATTGAAGGGCTCCACAGAAATGAAACCTACTAGACATTGCTTTAAATATTTCACATCATTTTATAGTTAATTTGTAATATAATACTTATAAATTGAAATTTCATATGAAGGGTTACATCTTAGGTATATGTATGTATCCACCACCAAGATCAAGCTAGAGCTGAGGCCTAGCATTTTAGAAGGCCCCCTCACCTAAATTAGCTTTGAGCATAAAGTCAGAATCAGGCAAAGTACCTGGGAATCTTAGTTTTTTTGGTGCAAACTCAGTATTGGTTTTAATGACTTGGAAGCCATATGGTTTGCCAAGTTTTTATAGATGATCAGAATCTCTTTAGACTTAGAGTAATATAAACAGAAACTGTTGAGTGAATGAAGTGCTTCCCCTGATTGTTAAATAACTTTTCCTCTTTAGTCTTTGGAGTCTTTTAGCATGTTGTACCACTTGATGGTGCTGTTGGACTGGGAGCTGCAACATTGTCACAAAGTCTTTAGAGCATATGATTGTTGATTTCAGAGTATGACTCCAATCTTTTATGTTTCATCTTTTTTTGAATCATTTGCTTCATTGTTTAAATGAAGAAATTTTTTTGTATTCTTTTCATTGAGTGGTAGCAGTGTGCTTTCACATTCCTCCTCTTCCTAGGTATTTTTGAACAGTATAGTATAAAATCAGTAGCTTCCAACAATTAAATTCTTTAGATTTTAGAGGGAGGAAAAAAGCTGGACATTTCTTTTAGAAAGCTGATTGATTATGAGATAAAAACCTTGAAGAATTTCTTTTCTTCCCTCTCAGTAACAAAATGTGTTTCTGCATTCTTATTACTTGTAGTTAATGACTGGATGTTTACTAATTTGATCATTAACTGCTATTAAGATACTTAAATGTGTGATTTAAGAGACCTTGAAAATGTAAACAAGGTTTTATTGTTAAAGGAAAAAAAATCTTTATTAAATGGTTCATTCACTAGCTGCTGATAAAAATAATACTCTTTGAGACAAAATTCAGTTTTCAAAGGGAAGATCTCAGTTTACTTTCTAGTTGACATTCAGAAAAATCTAAAAATACATATCTAGCTAAAATTTTAATACAGAAATTTGCTCTTTAATTCATTAAAATGTTTATTTTGTGGTTAATACATTTAATGTGATTGGTATAGCATTAGCACTCCATTCCCTTGCTAGAGGGACAGAAAAGACAGAGGGTTAGAAAAAAACAGAAAAGCACACTTAAGCAGGACTAACACTGAAGAACTATATAATTTGTTACTTTATTTACAACATAAGGAATTTTATTTTGCAAAGTAATGAATGAACAGTCACAGAGCTTGAAGATTTAAATAAGGTAGGGTGGCATTTGCTATCAGCTATCCTTTTAATTGCGAAAGGCATAATGGAAAAAGGAATTTTAGAAACCTGTTTGAGAAGGACTTGGTGAGCTTTTTATAAGTAGAAGATTCTGAGAAAATAGGATATCTAACTTTACTTTCACGTGGCCAATTCCCACAGAGCAAAAACCAGCATTGCTAACTACCTGGAAAGGCATAAAAGACTTAAGATCTTCTGGGGAATCATTATTATTATTATTTTAAAAATCTTTGAAATTAAAAGCACTGAAAGCACTTAGCTCAGTTGTCAGGTCACTGACAGGAGCCTGAATGGCTAGCACAGACTGCTTCACTTTAAGAAAGTTAGCCATATCTACCTTTCTTTTGGGACTGGGAAAAAGTTTTGATATAGATTGGGCTGACCTCCTAGAAGAAGAAAAAATGAAATAAAGTAGAAGTGCCTTGTCCAGGAAAGGAAGAAAAAGGAAATGATAGGTTAAAATTTTTGGTGTTAAGCGAGTATAATCTCAAATTGTAGTGAAAAATACATTGAGAAAGACATCCAAAATTAAAATTAATTTTAAAAACTGGAACTGGTTCTTAAAATCTAAATAGGAAAACATTTAGAAAATACGAAGAAAAAGAACATTTAAAAGTTTAAGAAATGAGCCAGATTATACACTAGAAATATTCTTAAACGCACTTGAAAATCTCAGTGAAACAATTGTTGGGGAAAAATA
The DNA here is from genome assembly GCF_003254725.2 of Canis lupus dingo. NCBI lineage: Eukaryota > Metazoa > Chordata > Mammalia > Carnivora > Canidae > Canis > Canis lupus. The sequence goes on from NC_064244.1 coordinate 22,974,957, forward strand.
AACATTTCCAAATTATTTCAAGATAAAATAAAGTAGACCAGTGAAGTTAACAGTTAATTTCATCTTAAATAGACCAAGACTAGATAGCTTTATTGAGTTCTTTCAGTTTTTTATGGAACTAGTGATTTCTCTACTGTCTCATTTGTTCCAGTGTTGAAAAGCAAACTTGCCATTTCATACTATGAGTTAGGCAGACTCTTAACAAAGAGCAAGGAAGTCTGAAAACTTGACCAATCTCACTTTTGAACATTGATATAAAAATCCTAAATAAAAACTAGCAAATCATGTTTAATGTATATTAAATAAAAATCTAGCAGGATTAGAGGATTGGTTTCAGGATTAAAAAGATATTTTAAATAGGAAACATATAAAATAGGAGACTATGATTATCCTATTAATTGTATAAAAATATTTGAGAAGCTAGCATTGATAAAATGTAAAACTTGGTGAAGTTTAATATTTTTTTAAAATAAAAATCAGATGGAAAAAAATCAGATGGTACTTCCTTTTGGTGGTGAAGAATATTTTAGACTAAAAACTAACAATAATTAAAAAAAATAATAAACCTATGGGTGCCTGAGCGGCTTAGTTGGTTAAGTGTCCAACTCTTCAACTCAGGATTGTGAATTCAAGCCCTGCCTTGGGCTCTGCACTGGACACAGAGCCAACTTAAAAAATAATAATAATAATTAAAAAAATAAACCTAGTTGTGGGATACAAGTAACATTTATTTATTTAACAGATGTTTACCGAGCACCTACTATATTGTTGGCACTGTGTTGAATAATAGCAAACTATCTTCCATGGAGCTTACATTCTAGTGGGGAAGGGTGACAAGATAATAAACACAATAAGTTAAGTAGATTGTATAATATGTAAGAAGGTGATAAATGCTACTTTAAAAAAATAGTGCAGAATAGGGGATTCTGGCGTAGGGGTGGGTAGATTTGTGGATTCAGCTGAGTATTTGAAAGCAGTTTCACTGAGGAGGTGTCAGTTAGAAGTAAGACGTGGCTTTTGTGAGGGAATAAGTGTAGATATCTGGAGGAAGAAAAAAGCATCTTCCGGCTGAAAGAAGAGCCAGTGTGGAGCTCTGAGGTGAACGTCTAAGCCATCGGAGGGTTTAACCAAAGCAGCTAAGACTGGAAACCACAGAAGCACTAATTGAGAGAGTTAGAACCTGAGCCTCCTGACTCCGAGCACATTCCTTCCTCTTTGTTGTCTTATGACTTCATTTTTTGTGTTCATTCAATGTATTCTTCATTTTTCTGATCTGAAATTGTGGCATTTGGGAGTAGTAGAACTCAGGCATAGTTTAAATTCATTTATTTGTGTTTGGCCAATGGCTATGAACTGAAACAGAAGAAAGTATTTGTTGCTAAAGTGGGTTTGAAAAACAAATGAAAACTTAATATATTCTAACTATAATGTACATTACAGTTATATTAAAGTACAATATTCTAACCAAAGTTTAAAAACTTAGAAAGTAAACTTGCGGGCAGCCCCAGTGGCTCAGTGGTTTAGCGCCGCCTGCAGCCCAGGGTGTGATCCTGGAGACCCTGGATAGAGTCCCACGTCGGGCTCCCTGCATGAAGCCTGCTTCTCCCTCTGCCTGTGTCTCTGCCTCTCTCTCTCTCCTCTCTGTGTATTCTCATGAATAAATAAAATCTTTTAAAAAAAAAAAAAGAAAGAAAGAAAGTAAACTTGCTGTTAGTGTGAATCTGTTATGCAAGAAAATTGAAGGTTCATTTGTCCCAGGCTTTTTTTATACTAATAGACATGAAGAAAATGACTACATATTTATGAGAGTATCTCACAGGAAAACTTCATTTATGTAATAATCAAGGAGTAATGTGCCCCACATGTGCACATTTTCTTTGTAACGGGCTGTTAACCTTCGTTGATAAAACTTTCTAAATAATTAAAAAAACATTTAATGTAACATTTAATATTAAGTGTCTTGATTTAGATCTTTACATAATGGATTGAACTTTTTATTGTTAAACACAGATGTGATGCCTTGAACAAAATTGAATCACTACTACAAAGCCACTTTTTCCCTGACCTCTCTCAACATCTATTATTTCTGAAATGGTGATTAAAATATCTACCTCAGGGATCCCTGGGTGGCGCAGCGGTTTGGCGCCTGCCTTTGGCCTGAGGCACGATCCTGGAGACCCGGAATCGAATCCCACATCGGGCTCCCGGTGCATGGAGCCTGCTTCTCCCTCTGCCTGTGTCTCTGCCTCTCTGTCTCTCTCTGTGTGACTATCATGAATAAATAAATAAAATCTTTAAAAAAAAAAAAAATCTACCTCAGGGGCACGTGGGTGGCTCAGTGGTTGAGCCATCTGCCTTCGGCTCAGGACATGATTCTGGGGTCTGGGATCGAGTCCCTCACTGGGTTTTCCATAGGGGCCTGCTTCTCCCCTGCCTATATCTATATCTATATCTCTATATCTCTGCCTATATCTCTGCCTCTCTGTGTCTCTCTCATGAATAAATAAATAAAATCTTTTTTTTTTAATTCCCACCTCATAGAATGGTTATTAGGATTAGCAAGCTCAGTAAAGTATATTATTAGGTGCCTAGGACAGAGCCTGGCATGTTAGTAAAATCTAAATGATAATTTTTAAAAGAAATTATAACAAAGAGGAATGCAAAGGTTTTCAGTCTCTTAGGTATGAATTTAAGCACTTTCCTCTACCTTTCAAATTTACCTCCATTCTTCCTTCCTTTTGCTATGTTTCTTCCAGGTGAGCCTTTCTGTCCATGCTGAGAGTTTTCCAGATCTAATCCTAAGCCTTGCATGGTGTGCATTGTTTTCTCTGATGATGAAACCATTTTCCTGTATTATTCTATAGTGATGTACTCAGGGATAACCTGTAGGATTATGTGTTTCTGTTCTCAATGGCTTTAGGCTGCCTAGTTATTTGAGCTCTTATGTTGAATTTTTATAGTTTTAAGGTTCCTTCATCACTGCGTTCCCCATAACTTGATATGGTCACCGCAGCTGCTTTTGTTAATTCCTCACTGCTTCTTATCTACAGTGTCTGCTGAGTGTTGCATCATTGGGTAATCATGTTTTATAAAATAATGGCTATGGCAGGAATGGAAAGTAAATTTTAGCTTGTGTGTTCATTTTGATTAGTAGTGCCGCTCTAGAGTGCTGTGTTAATAAGCAGGATTCTGGAGCAGCATTCAGATTTGATGAGAAAGTGCTCTGATAATAAAAGGGGGGTGGCAGCATGAATAACCACATATTTGCCAGTTATTGTCTAGAGTAAGAGAAGATAGATACCGTAGGTGAATCTGAGTAGTTCTATAATGAGTAAGATGCAGAAATTAGTGTGTGGGTTTTGTGATAATATTTTGACTTCTTAGATGCTTTTTTGGTTATTGGTTACCCTTTCACTTTAGACATTAAAGTTTCCAAATAACTTATTTGTGGATAAATGAAAGAAATGGTTTAAAAGGTTTTGCACTATTTAAGTTACCATTGGGTTTGTTTACTTAGTAATTATGTGATTGAAAATTCAGGCCATGTCAAAACTTGGTGTTTTCTGCACTCAGTATATCATGTTATCAAAATTGTATACTCAGTGAAATTACAGATGTGCAGTAAAAGCACTGAATAGAAAATACCAGATTATTAATAAGCTTTTGCAAAGCAAATTAAATTTCCATATACTTCATTATGATGGCAATAAATAGGCACGTCTGTACGATTACTAGTTTTTATCATCATCATTTAATGTGTGAATATATCTGAGAAAGTTTAAATTTTAAAATGAATTACTTCTGGTATGTCTTTCCTTTTACATATATCACATATAACTTTTGCAGGTTGGATTTGCTACCATTTTATGCAAGATTGGTTGCTACATTGCATCCCTGCATGTCTGATGTAGCAGAGGATCTTTGTTCCATGCTGAGGGGGGATTTCAGATTTCATGTATGTATTTAAGCATTTTTTGTTATATATGTATACACACACATTTATATACTTCTAAGTTGAATGAGGATTCTTTAAGAATATGATTATTATGTTGATAAGCATATTTTTGAAATTTGATAGTGGTTTAACAGTTCAGAATGTATGGACTTCTGAGTTTTTAAAATGTAAATTTTCTCAACAAAGCTTGAAATTGATGAGTGATATTCCAATTTGGAGATGAGCTGTCGCCACTACTTTGTTTCCTACAGGTTCTACACTTTTTGCTTTTGTAAAGGAAAAACCATTCTCTAAGGTCAAGAGAGCCAGCAGGTCTCATTTGTGTTCCCAGAAGAAACATAGAATTGGCCATGCAAGTCAGGGCATAGTGCCTGGAGGATGCTCTTTTAGATGTTGGGAGTCTAAATGTCTGGGGCATACAAGGTTGCATAATTGATCTGATCAATGAATGCTGTCTTAGCCCATGTTTTTACTGATTCTTGCCTTAACAATTTTTACCTTGTATAGTGGTAAGTTCTTTAAAGAGTAGCCTGGTAAGTACCAGGGACTGGTTTCCAGACAGCTTCTTTCCCTTTGGAGTCCTAAGAATCTTAACAGATTGCCTGTTAGTGGTTCTCCAAACCCATACCACCCAGTCACCTAGTGCAAGTGGTATAAATACAGACTTGAAAGCAGAAAATGATTGCTTAAAAGTGACTGAAAGTGAATATTGGTAGACTGAAAAGACATGAAATTGAGATGGTTATGTTAGCCATTGGGAAAATGGTGTCAGTACAACTTAGCTTTATAGCAATTTGCTTGGAATGCAAATAAATGTTTACTATGCTGAGTATGTACTTTATTGCACTCATTATACACAAATTGGTATTGCTGAGTCCTCAGAACAGAAATAATTTCTAAGATCAGGAATCTCACAATGTAGTTGGGAAGACAAGGCACAAATACAAAAATGAGTGAAATAAACATTTAAACTCTAAATATATACGATATTAGGAGGAATTGCATGCTTCATTGCCAAGTGAATTGTTTAAGAGTCAAAGCCTTGAGTTCAGAGGAAGGAGAATGTCTCAGTGAGGAGTGGGATGACCTCTAAAGGCTTCTTGCCATAGGAGTTAATTTACATGAGATTTGTGGTTAAGATTTTTCTGGGGCAGTTTTTGGTGAAGTGTGTTTTGGATTTTCATACATAGTATTAGGCAAGGACAAGTTTCTGTGTTTTAAAAGCAGTTTGGAAGCACTGAGCCCAAAAGAGTTAAGTGGTTTTGTTTTTTGTTTTCTTATAAGAATTCCTAAAGCTTTAATAGGGTAATGTGCACCTTGAGCCTTCTGGAAGGGATCAAATATGTAGTCACTCAAAGAACACATTTTGATAAATGCTGCCAGTTTGGGGACTGATGCATCAAGAGTCATGTTCTTGTTGATTTATTTAATCCTATCATGCAAAAAAAGAAACTTGTACTGGCAGACAGTATGACTCTGTTACATGAGCTATATGCATATGCCCATCAACCAAATCCAAAAACAACATACAGGTTGCTAGACTAAGCCTAATTGGTGCTTTTGGTGAGAAACTTAAGATTAAGAATATTTTATTCATGTATCTTTTGCCTCCCACCTCTGATAGTTGGGATGGGAGTTGAGGGATTTGGCAGTTTTGTTCCTGCTGTAATGCTGTATTACAACTCAAAGATGGAGCAGAATTTTGGGAGAATACTATCGGAACCACTGCTTTCAGGGGAGAGAAAAAAAGATACTTGAGGTCACGGATCACTTCTGCCTTCTGGAGATCTATCTTTCCCTACCCTGACATCTGCAGACTTTGCCAGCACCTTGTTTTTGGTCTGTATGTATGCTTGACACTTTCCCATCCGTAAGTGAAAATAAAATAATAGCCACAAGAAAATGTCTTTCAACCTCATGTCCATCCTCTTTCATTTGCTTCTTGTTTGGGGTTTTTTAGAGGATACTTGTCTCTTCTGCTTCTGACATCTACCCTTTGTCTCACTGTCCTCACCCTGGCAGGGACCACCAGCAGCCTCCTAATTGCTTTATGTTAGTTGAGGTCCTTGCAGATTCTGAACTGCTGGACTGTTGTTTTCTGTCATTCTGTCTCCACCACTTGCTGGCATTGTTAATTTTGGTCAAGTTACTTAAGTGGGAGTTATACTGATATCTTTTTAAATGGGATTGTTCTTATGGATTAAACTAGGTTATGATAATGTAAGTTCATCACACAGTGCTCAGACGTAGGTATTATTACAATAATAATTATCCCTTCTCTCCCACCACTCTCCTGGTTCTTACTTATGACTGTTACTCTCAATATCTCTTATCAATAGTTAAATACCTTTTACTTTTTTCCAACTGAGTTTGTATGTTCGTGTTCCCCACACTTTCTTCCTTTATCCTCCTTTTTGACAGAACACATTTACCTGGGGTCCAGTTGACTTTTATTTCTCAACAGCTTCAAATACATTTCTCTTGTCAGAACCTCTCTTGGTGCGCTTAGTAAGTTCTCATGTAATTCATATGTCCATTAAATAAACTCATGACTTCTCAGAAAACATTGTTATCCTTCACTGCCTCATATCAACTTCTGTTGCATCTGTAAATTTGAAATATTTTTTCTCTAATCAATCACTAAGAGAAATACTTCTGCTTTTGCCCCTTGGACATTCAGGAGCTAATGTCCACCAGATTCTGTTGGTAAAATCTTCTGAAACACTTCCTCACATCTAATATCTCTTCTTCATAGCTTGAATTAGGAGAATAGCGTTTTACTCAGGCTTCCATGTCTCTAGAGGCCTACTGTCTAATTCCAACATATTGTCACAATCACACTTGCCCTTTGCTTAAGAACCTCACCTGAGAAAACTGGATAACAAAACTATATGAAATCTCATTTAGTAGTCAAAGAAATTGTAGTTAAAACAACAGAATTTGCTAATTTGACCAACAGAATAGTAGAGATAATAGAAGTGAAAAACCACATGTACTTAAGGTCAGAATTTGGTAGGAAATTGGTAGTATGTTTCAAGATCCGTAGAGGCATTTATACATTGGACAGCTTTCAATAAATAATCCTATATATCCAAAAAAGCTTTATTCACATCATGAATTGTAGGGAAAAAGTGGAAAATAAGCGCTAAAAGCCCAACAGTGAATTAAGAAAATGATCATATAATGACAATGCTGAAATGATATAAAGCCATTGAAAGTAACATTTACCAAAAAATTTTCATAACATATAGCAAGTGCTGTTTTTGGTGGAAAAAAAAAAAAGCAAGCTATAAAATCTTACACAGAATAAATTTACAATTACGTTAAATTGTTTGGAAAGTAAACAGAAAAGAATTACATATTAATATGTTAGCAGCGGCCGTCTTTGGATAGTGGGACAATAAGTATTTTTTCCTTTCTAATTTTCCGTGTTCTCTAGATTTTCAACAGAGCCTACTTCTTAAATTTTTTTTTTAATTTTTATTTATTTATGATAGTCACAGAGAGAGAGAAGCAGAGACACAGGCAGAGGGAGAAGCAGGCTCCATGCACCGGGAGCCCGATGTGGGACTCGATTCTGGGTCTCCAGGATCGCGCCCTGGGCAAAGGCAGGTGCCAAACTGCTGCACCACCCAGGGATCCCAACAGAGCCTACTTCTTTAACAATGAAGGAACAGGGGCACCTGGATGGCTCAGTGGTTGAGTGTCTGCCTTTGGCTCAGGTGGTGATCCTGGGGTCCTGGGATCGAGTCCTGCGTTGGGCTCCTTGCAGGGAGCCTGCTTCTCCCTCTACCTGTGTCTCTACTTCTATGTCTCTCATGAATAAATAAATAAAATCATAAAAAAAAACAAAAAGAACAGTGAAGGGACAGCTTTTATTTAAATATAAGCATACCAGCCTAACTGATTGACATTTTTAAAATTAGTGGTCTTTCAGGGGCACCTGGGTGTCTCAGTCAGTTAAGTGTCTGCCTTTGGCTCAGGTCATGATCCCACCTGGGATCAAGCCCCACATTGGGCTCCCTGCTTAGCGGAGAGCCTGCATCTCCCTCTACCTCTGCCTGCCACTCCCCGTGCTAGTGCTTGCTTTATCTTTTTCTTTTTCTTTTCTTTTCTTTTCTTTTCTTTTCTTTTCTTTTCTTTTCTTTTCTTTTCTTTTCTTTTCTTTTCTTTTTTCTTCTCTTCTCTTTTCTCTTCTCTTCTCTCTCTCTTTTCTTTTCTCAGTTTCAAATAAATAAAACTTTAAAAAAGTGGTCTTTCAGCTTTTTAAATCAAGTCTCTATAATGGTAAAATAAGTTGACCACATATCCCAGTTTGGCATATTTATATATAAATTCTGTCTATTTGCAATTGTATGAAATATTTTATGTAAATTTATTTAAAAAATATAAATGGAAAAGTCTGAGATCAAAAACATAAATAGAAGTTCCAAGATTTTTTTCTCACACTCTAGTAGATCAAGAGTCTTACCTACCCTACCCTGGAGATCAATGGTCCACAGCATAAAATAAATAAACTTTTTGAAGGCAAATTTACTTGTTTATAGACTAGTGCCTTCTTAGTATCTTGCATATAGTAGATTTTCCAAAAAATTAGAATGATTAAATGAATACAGTTTATGTAGAACAAAGTGAGCAAATTATAGAGGATGAGGTATAATGCCTATTTGAGTGAGTTTGTAATGAAGGACTAGTTTGCGGCCGAGGATCTTCCTAGATAGGCATGAGAAATCCATACTTTTTATATGTTGATGTATCTGAAGAGTTTTTATTAATGCTTATGAATTTAGTTATTCAGTTGATCTCAGTTTCAACTGTCATTAATGAGTTATAAGCAACATTTTTACTAATAAAGATTGATTATATAAGTAAAATTCTGTAAGAGACATTGAATTAGAAATATATAGAAATTTTACATTGTTAATTCATTTACTTATGCAGAAGTGTTTTGACATACCTTGTGATCATAAGGAGTCAACAAATGAGACAGGAAAATATATGAGTGAGGAGTCAGAATAAGTTAGTCTTTTTTATAAGCTACAGCCTTTTATTTATTTTTATTTTTAAAAATTTTTAAAAGATTTTATTTACTAGAGAGAAAGAAAGAGAGAACAGAGAGAGAAGGAGAAGCAGACCTCTGCTGAACAGGAAATCCAATGCAGGGGCTTGATCCCAGAACCCTGTGATCCTGACCTGAGCTGAAGGCAGATGCTTAACCGACTGAGCCACCCAGGCCCCCCAAGTTACAGCGTTTTAAAAAGCCTTCATCTTTTTTCATCTGAAAATGAGGGAGTGAGATAATTGATTTTTCATAATACATTTAAAAATTCTATCATGTTGGTTGTACCTCTTTCAATAATATTTAAGAATAATTTTGAATGATACACTATGTTTCATGTTTTGAAAGTTATAATGCTCAGTAATACCTAAAATTGTATGATGTTTCACAGCAGTTATTAAGAACTTAACGTATCCAGAATCACCCAAAGAGATTTAAAGGCATGTTTGTATATTTCCCATCCCCACTTCCTCTGAAGATTCAGTTTTAGTGTATTATTTTTGAAGTGCTTGCATATATGTTTTTTGTCTGTGAAAGAAACACATGCTCTATGTGGGTTATTTAGAAAATATAAAATAAATTAGAAAGAAGAGGGAAACCCCATAATTTCATCACTTTAAAACAAACCTAATAATCTTTTTGTATATTTTCTTTACCTTTTTTCCTCTGTAGTTTTTTTTGGGGAGAGGGTGAGGGGGGATGAATTCATAGTATATGTGTAATTTTCCATTATTTCTCACTGAGAAGCATTTTGCAGCCATTTAAGATACCTCTTATACATCTTTTTAAAGGGGTGAGGGTATAATCTTTTGTTCTGTGAAGTATAGCTATTGTTACTACCACCACTACCTCCATCATCATCACCATCCTTATTTTTATCTTTATTTTACCTACTGAGCCGACGGGTTCATGGAATTTATGTGAATTATCCAAGGTCATATACCTCCATAATGGTGCAGAATGACCACAGGAACTCAGATTTCTGACTATAGATCATTTGCTCTTTTGTATCCCTGCAATACATCTATAAACATTAAGCATTTTCATTTATTTGTTCATTCCACAATAATTTAGTGTCTACATATTAGTGATACATATATGCAAAGATAGATAATAATAGCTAATTTGTTGACCTCTTGCTGATGCCAGGCACTATTGTGCATGCTTTATGTGTATCAGTTGGCTTAAGGCAACAACTTTATGAGGTAGGTTACTTTTATTCTACTTTAAAGATGAGATGCACAGAGTTTAACAGCTAGTAAGTAATAGAGTTAGAATTTAAACCCAGCAAGTCTGATCCAGTGTCCATACTCTTAATGTATCCTAGGAGTTCATAAAATAAGATAAATCAGTTGAAGAGCTTCTCATATGCAGTACTTAGCAAACATTTATTTGTGAAAGGATCTTTATGAAAGCTGTGCTCTTTTCTGAGTTGCAAAAACAGTCAAGGAAGGTTAAAGTTCTATAAGTTGAATTTTATGATTTTATTTTTAATCGATGCAGTTTTATTATGCTTTAATAACTTTATAGTGAGCTTCTAGTTTGCTCTGATGTTTTAAATGAGTAAACATAGTTTTGTTTAAAAATTATCCCTGAAGAGCTAAAAAATTTTAGCACCTACTTTGCTTGCTATAGAAGGTAGGTCCTTAAAAATGAAGATGATGAGTTTAATCTAAGGTGTTAGCTCCCTGAGTATATAGAAGCTTAGTATTTATATAAATGACTGTCATTAATTGTCTAGCTGCTGGTGAGGTTAGGCCCTATTTTAGAACCCAGTATATACTAAGGTGGTAGAATTCTCAAGTCATAGTTAGGACACTGGGATTTTAGTACTGATCTTTCATCAAGTCATTTGAGAGCTTTGTGTTCTTTTGTTTTAACTATTAAATCAGAATTATAACAGCTATTGTTTCCTTTCAGGATGTTTTTATGTGGAACAAATAAGATTAGGATAGTAATCTGGAAAAGTAGAAAACATTAAACTAGTTCAAGGGCACCATGTGGAACAAATGAATAATATAGGAGAGTATTCTGTAAAAATACATTAAATTAGTTTAAGGCACCACCATGTTATTGTCGTTGTTTACATAAAAGGTTTCTAGACTGTAGGTTGTTTTCTGATGAAAATGTAATCCATTTACATACACTTTGATATAACATGTTTGCATTGTACTGTTGGAATAGGATTTTGTTGTGCTGAATATTTCTTGAAGTATGTGCCTAAGTTAGAGGGGTTATATTTGCAAAGGATTTAAAATTTGATATATAATTGCTAACGATGATAAAGAACAATGATTATATTGGATATTTCACTGTAATGAATTTATGACAAAAATCCAGTTCATAAGTGTAATACACAAGCCTTATTAATAGTTTTGCTTAAGGTGAGCTCTTGGTGCTTATTGTTTTTAAAGCAGCATTTCCTAAAATTTGTTCCTTATAGTATTAATTTAATGGGATGTTAACTAGTAGTTACTACTATTTCAAAAGGAGGTCTGTATTGCTAAATAAATTTGAGATAAATTGAATTAAATTAGGTTAAATAGGCTTCTTTACTTGAGAACCTATTTAAGCCCAATAAAGTGCATTGTTTCCCCCAAATTATTTGACCATGGAACTGTTTGCAAATCATATCCCAGCACTTGTGTTCCACAGAGCATATTTTGCCTTAACTTAAAATAATCTGTATAGCAAGAAATTTAGCTAAATTTATTTAAAATATTTAGAGTGAATGCAGTCTTATTAAAATTACATTTCTTGTCACAGAGATTTCAAAATATTAATTCTCTAAGCTAATGTCTCTTTTCTCTTAATTTGTAGGTACGAAAAAAGGACCAGATCAATATTGAAACAAAGAACAAAACTGTTCGCTTTATTGGAGAATTAACTAAATTTAAGATGTTCACTAAAAATGATACACTACATTGTTTAAAGGTTAGTGCTACATTATTTGGTTTGTTTTCTTTTTCCAAAAATTTGTTTATTTATTCATGAGAGAGGCAGAGACACAGGCAGAGGGAGAAGGAGGTTCCCTTCAGGAACCCTGATGTGGGACTCCAGGATCACCACTTGAGCCAAAGGCAGATGCTCAACCACGGAGCCACCCAGGTGTCCCTTGAGTTGTTTTCAATAGACAAATTTAAAGTTTTAGTTATAAATGCTGGAAAAAATGAAATAAGTAAGGAATATTTGTTTAATCTGAAGGAAGACAAGAAAGGAATAAGAAGGAGCATTAAACAGATGAGCAGACTAGAAAACAAATAATATGGTAGGTAGAAATGTAGCTATCACAGCAATTACGTGAAATGTAAAAGGACAAAATACAAGAGCCTGAAGAATATAAGACTTGATTTAAACAACATTGTAGGTAGCCTGCAAAACGATAACCTTAAGTATGAAGACCAGGAAGGCTAACAAAAAAGATGGGTGGAATATATCATGAAAGCACTGACTAAGAGATCCCTGCATGGCTTGCAGTTTAGTGCCTGCCTTCGGCTCAGGGTGTAATCCTGAAGTTCCAGGATCGAGTCCCACATCAGACTCCCTGCATGGAACCTGCTTCTCCCTCTGCCTATGTCTCTCCCTCTCTCTCTCTCTGTCTTTCAAGAATAAAAAATAAAATCTTTAAAAAAAAAAAAAAGAAAACACTGACTAAAAGTCACCTGGTCTCAGGGTTCCTGTGTGGCACAGTAGGTTGAGCATCTGATTCTCTGTTTCAGCTACAGTGGTGATTGATCTTGGGGTAATGGGATTGAGCCCCATGTTGGGCTCTGTGCTGGGTATGGAGTCTATCTGACATTTTCTCTCCTTCCCCTGCTGCTCCTCCCACTCATGCTCTCTCTGAAATAAAAAAGTCTTTTAAAAAAAATTTACCTGTTTTCATAATTGGCAAGCAACTAAGGTACAAAGCATTTATTAGGAATAAAGGACAGTTTGTAATGGTGAAAAGTGAATTTTAACAGGAAAGTATTACCTTCCTGAATTGATATGAATCCAATAAGGGACCTTCAAAATATATAAAGCAAAAATGAACAAGGAAAGAAGTAAACAAATTCACAATCATAGTGAGAGACTTAGAAATACCTTTCAGTAGCTTAAAAGAAGAGGCAGACGAAATCAATACATATATACAGAATTGAACAATACAGTTAACCTGGATCTAATTAACACTATACCCAAGAGCATCAGAATTTAAAATCTCTTTAGATGCAGGTGGATCACCAAAATTTATCAAAAAAATCATAGCAAATTAGGAAAGACAAATTATTCAGATTATGTTTTCTGTCCACAATGGAGTTAAGCTAGATGTTGGTAAGTAATTATATGTGGTAAAGTTGATGCAGCAGAGATGTAATAACTCTGCATTTGGAAAGTATGACTAACAATGATATATTTTGTATCAAATTGATTTCCTGGGGATCCCTGGATAGCTCAGCAGTTTGGCGCCTGCCTTTGGCCCAGGGCGCGATCCTGGAGTTCCAGGATCGAGTCCCGCGTTGGTCTCCCTGCATGGAGCCTGCTTTCCCTCCTCCTGTGTCTCTGCCTCTCTCTCTCTCTTTCTCCCAATCTCTGTGTCTATCATAAATAATTAAAAAAAATTGATTTCCTTAGGATATTAGGTATATTATACAAAGCGAGACTTCTGGATTCAAAAACATTTGGAAAACTCTGAGTTTAATATATCAAGTTTCTTATTGCTTGATTTCTTAAGAGTGTTTAAAATATTAATAGTCATTGTAAATATTCAAGGGGTTAAGTTTCCTAAATATACTTGGAGCATCTCAGAAGACAACAGAGTACATTTAGGGAAACTCTGGACAGCATTTTAAGAGGGATTGTGAAAGATTTCCCAATGCTGTAATTGAAGGGAATCATACTATGGAACAATTTAAACATTAGTATATTTATTTATAGTAATTGTCACAAATACATAGGAAGGATATACATTTCTTTGACATAGAAATTCCATTTCTCTATGTTTGTTTTAAGGAAATAATCATAAACATGCATGAATTTATCTTTAAGGATGTTTGTCCCACAGTTGTTTAAGTAGCAAGAAATCATAAACAATTTTAATATCCAATAAATAATCCAGTAGTGTAGTTCATGTTATGCAGTAATGATCCCCTTTTAAATCATGCCACAGAAGGACAAATAAGCACACAGCAAAAATCATATTAACTAAAAAACACCAAGTCATTAAATGATGTGGTTTGTTTGAATCTGTTTGGTTTAGAAAATATACATAGAGAAAGATTGGGAGGATGAATATTGAAATGCTATGATAATGTGGTCTAACCACATAGGTCAGAACTTTACGAGTAAATGTCATACAAACAAGAAAAAAAAACCCATTTAGGAAATGTTAGCTGTGTATGTCACAGATGTTTAAGTACATAGCATCTCATAGTCCTTATAGAAAGGACTTTGATACTGGTTTTCATGTATTTATTTATCTGAAAGAAAAGGAATTAAGTATATTGAAGTTTTAAATTTTTTGTGGCTGAACACAAAAGATACTCAGCAAGCAATGAAGCTTGTTTTTTTGTTTTTGTTTTTAAGATTTTATTTATTTATTCATGAGAGGCAGAAAGAGAGGCAGAGACATAGGCAGAGGGAGAAGCAGGCTCCCTGTAGGGAGCCTGATGTGGGACTCCAGGATCATGCCCTGAGCCGAAGGCAGACGCTTAACCGCTGAGCCACCCAGGCGTCCCAGCAATGAAGCTTGTTAAGTTAAAGTAGACTAGCTTTTGTTTTTCACACTGATATTTTTGAAGTTGTTATACACATTAGATCTGTACTTTCTTTCTTTAATAGGATTGAAGTGTTGTCTTTGTGTTTTCTCATCATCATCATTATTATTACAGATGCTTCTGTCAGACTTTTCCCATCACCATATTGAAATGGCATGTACTCTGCTGGAAACATGTGGAAGATTTCTTTTCAGATCGCCAGAATCACACCTGAGGACCAGCGTACTTTTGGTAAGGGCTTGAAGTTCTTGATTTACTTCAGGGGTTAGAATATTAACCAGTGCCTGTGAGCCTGTGATCTTGCTCTGCTATATAAGTAAGCATTTCTCCCTAAATTAGAACCACTCATAAATATATATATGTTGGCCATTCCAGGAGTTGTAGGAATTTTTCTCACTTGGCTGTCAGTGAGTTTCACAATATTTTAAAGGAGGATTGAGTTCAATCCCAAATAACTTGATAGATGATGCAAATGAGCAAGTACTATTAATATATAGCTTTTTATGGATGTTCTTGAATCTTCAAAGAAGCCATTGTTAATGTGCCATCAGTATATAAATTATAAGCTTAAAAATATAAAATTTAATTTTTAAATTAAAAACTATAAGCTTGAAAAATTAACTTGGGATGGAAGTTCCTTCTTAAGCTACTTAAGGAAGTTACTTCTTAAGTTACTTTAGGATGCTGAAACAGTCATCAAGTTTATTAAGCAATTAAGTTATTATGCTTGATAATACCCATGCATTGCCTTGGGAAAATAGGAAGTATAGTGGCAGAGGGAATATTGGTGTTAAAGAGAGCTCAGGTTTAGGAATCCCTGGGCCATATACTGTCATTAGATCAGTGTTGCTGCTACAAAAGTCTTGACTGTGTCATTTGCTTTAGATAACTTACTTTTTGGAATCCATACGTAAGCCTGAATAGTCTCTGCCAGTAACATTTAATATGAAGAAACAATTTTTTTCTAGTAAAAATATTATGGAAGGCCGTCAAATGGAATTGATTTTCAAAATCTGTGTAGGCTTATATCACACTAACCACTTAAGTCATTCCAAGTTCAAATTTTTATTGTAACAAGGAAAAAATTGTTCTTGCTCTTTGGCTCAGGCTCTCGAGGTTAAATGAGACAGTGCATGTAAAAATGTAATAGAGCTAACTTTTAATGTCTTATATTTATTTACAATATTTGAATTCTCTCTTTTGCTGATCTTGGTGGTATGGATGAATATTGGATTGGCTCGGTGGATCTTTCCCCTCCTTATATTAAAAGCAGCTAGCTAGCCTTTATCATTGGTTAACTGCATCTGTGTTGAATCACTGCCTTTGAGTTGATGTTTATAACCGAAGTTATAAACCTTGGGTGCTTTTAGTTTTCTTGTGTCAGAGTGTAAGGCCTAACACGCTGCAGTCATAGAGTAGTTTGTTCTAAAAACACGGTTTTGGTAAAATAGTGTGCTTGCATATTTTTAGGAATACCTAGTGATTGGTTTGTTGTTGTTTTTCCTTTTCTAGTCCTTTATCTTGAAATCTTATCTCTGAAAATAAAAATTTGCTTAGGAATAAACATTTAGAATGAAAGTATTTTGACTTCGACTTTTTTATTTTTAGGAGCAAATGATGAGAAAGAAACAAGCAATGCACCTTGATGCAAGGTATGTTACAATGGTGGAGAATGCATACTACTACTGCAACCCACCTCCAGCTGAAAAAACAGTGAAAAAGAAACGTCCTCCTCTCCAAGAATATGTCCGGAAACTTTTGTACAAAGATCTCTCCAAGGTTACCACTGAGAAGGTAAATCTCATTGAAACCACAAAGTAATAGTCAATTTGAGGTTTGTAGTAGTGCTAAGATATAATATTCAACCACATTAATTCTTTTTCATCGTAATGATGATAGTTTTAAGAGCAGTGCATGTACTTAGCTTCTAGCCTGTGCACTAAATTGTTTAGGTCAAAACATATGTTTCAGTTTCTCCAGATCAGTTTGTTCATAAATTGCTTCAGTGTTCGGCAAAATACAGGTAAGGAATATAAGCAGCTTGCCTTATTCACATTTTGTAACTGGAGAAGTTGAAGCAGAGCTTCAGCGGTGAAGCTTAGCAGAGTTAAGATTAGATTGCAAATTAAATTGGGATTACTTCTATACAAGTAATCCTAAAATGGAATTCATATGACAATACAGAATATATAGGACATATGTTTGTTTTCTTTTTATGATTCTTACTGAAGTAATAATTCTTTTAATTTTTATTTTGGTGCTATTTATATTTGAAGTTACTACTTTGTTTCTGATATTTTAAATGATTTGACTTTAAATATTCTGCTTCAGTATAGGGGATTCTAATCTTGAATGGGCTTAAGGAGGTCCATGGCTCTCTGAAATCTCATAGTTTTGGATCTCTGGGGCTGTTTCGATTTTTCTGGAGGGGAGGATCTGTAGTCTTCCTTAGATTCTCAGCAGGGGTCACTTTCCAGAAAAGGTTAAGAAGTCCTGACCTGTTTTCTTAATTATTGTAGTTATTAGAAACTTCACTTTTAAGTAACGTATGTTGAACAGAACATTTCATGAATAACTCTAGAAGTTGAAACAACACAGTATAGAACTTTTTTTCTTTTTAGGAAAAAAATGTAAAACATTGACTGCTGGACAGAGAAAACCTGTGGGGAGGAGGAAAGGCGTGCAGTAATACATGCAGTCTACATGGGTAGTGAGGAATGATCACACGACTTTGGAAATTGGACTCAACTTTTGAGTCAAAGTCAGAGATAGTAGTTGTTTCAAACAAGCAGTTTGAAAGCTGTTTCAGAATTAGCTAAAAGATTAAAAAATACAGATTGTTATATATTTGAGACAACATTAACATTTCCACTGAAGCTGATTTGAGAACATATTAAGGGCTTGAAAGATGAATGGTGGCTATAGAGTAGAGATGAGAAGAGTGCTTTGCAATATGCCAATAGTATCTTTTTTCCCCCCCAGAATAAAAATGGAAGGAACTTCATTTTAGGTAGAGCTCTACTCACCTTCCCGTTACCAGTAGAGTTTTATTTATTTATTTATTTTAAAATTTTGATTATTCATGAGAGACATGGAGAGGCAGAAACAGGCAAAGGGGGAAGCAGGCTCCCTGTGGGAAGCCTGATGTGGAACTTGATCTTAAGACCCTGGGATCATGACCTGAGCCAAAAGCAAAGACTCAACCACTGAGCCACCCAGGTGCCCTGGAAATTTTTGATTTATAAAAAAGTGTCTGAGATTATTTATATTAGTGATATGCAAAAGAAAATACTATTTTTCATAAACCATATAGGAATTTTTTTTTAGCAACCAGATTTTATGAGTGTATATTATTACAAATTTTAGGAGTGTATACTATTACTATTACTATTGAAGATCTGGAAACTCTAGAAAACTTAGGGGCATTATGAAGAGATAAAGGGTAATGTGAATAAGTTTTGCCATAATTAGAAATATATCGCTTTTCTTATCTCTAAAGTGAAGAAGCTGGTAGAAGATCTCTAAAGTATTTTTCATAACAAAAGTTCTATGACCACACAAATATATTATTGGATGTATTAGAGTATTATGTACTTATCTTAGTAATTAAAACAAAATTCCCTTCGTGTAGGTTTTGAGACAGATGCGAAAGTTGCCTTGGCAGGACCAAGAAGTGAAAGACTATGTTATTTGTTGTATGATAAACATCTGGAATGTGAAATATAATAGTATTCATTGTGTAGCCAACCTCTTAGCGGGACTGGTGCTCTACCAAGAAGATGTTGGAATCCATGTTGTGGATGGAGTTTTAGAAGATATTCGATTAGGAATGGAGGTAATGAGGACTTCCCTTAAAGTCATCGAATTGGAGTTTGTAGAGAATTCAAACAACTCTTAAATCTGATTATTGAAAAATAATAATTTGGAAACCTTCCTTTCCCCTTATGATGTCAGCTTATTGTTTCTTCAGACTTACTTTTTTTTTAATGAACCCTGTTGTTTCAGATTTTGTGGCTTTTTCAGGCTAGTGCTGGAGAGTTTTTTGCTGCTTTTTCTCAAGTTCAGTTAGGCTTATTTTGGAAGAGCATACGAGATTTTTACTATTTCTGGGGCACTAGAATTCAACTTTAGGAATCTATAAATCTCTTAATTAGGTGAATTGGTAATCATTTGATAAGAATTTCTGTAAACCATTTCCTCTTTCTGTTGACTTACCGTTTCCCTAATTCATGGGTTACAGAAAAAGTAAGTTATGGAAAGCTGATAGGGAGGATACATTTTTAACTGTGTCATCGACTCAGTTAATGATCGCTTAATACTAACTTTAAAATTTAACTTGTTCTTTTTATTAAAACATTTTAAAGACAGCCATTTTTTAGGAATAAAGAATATCCAGGAGTGATCACTTTTTTAGAAAAGAAGGAAAAACTCATTTTTTCTGTTTAGTGTTCTTTCAGTAATTGATATTATCAAGTGACAGACAAGAATTTTACCTCAACACATTACTGTTCTTTAATGGAAATCTATGTGTGTTTTTTCCTTTAGGTTAATCAACCTAAATTTAATCAGAGACGTATCAGCAGTGCCAAGTTCTTAGGGGAACTTTATAATTATCGAATGGTGGAATCAGCTGTTATTTTTAGAACTCTTTATTCTTTTACCTCCTTTGGTGTTAACTCAGATGGCTCTCCAAGTTCACTAGACCCTCCTGAGCACCTTTTCAGAATTAGACTAGTGTGCACTATTTTGGATACTTGTGGCCAGTACTTTGACAGAGGTTCCAGTAAACGAAAACTTGATTGCTTCCTTGTATACTTTCAGGTATGTAAACTCAAATATGCAGTTTGGCATGTTTAATGCATTCCTTGTGTTACAAAAAAATATTAGAGAAGAAATGCAGTAGCATTCATGTATCACATATAAAATGTGTTTGTCATTAGATTTTTTTCTTCCTGTTAAGAATATTCTAGAGATTAAAATATATGATGAATTCTATACAGATATTCAATTTGCACTGTCACTTTTTTGATTAACAATGATCATTAATTCTGGGTATTATTTTGATATGGTTTATATGTGGTGCAGTAATTTATGGATTGTCGTATTTGGTATGGCAGTTTATGGATTACTTGCAATTTTTATACATCTAATAAACATTTTTAACTCATTTGTATTGTTTGTATATCTAAAATTCTTATTTCTAAACAATTTAACCTTTTTTTTTAGAAATGTCATTTTTTGGAAAATATGTTGTTTTCAAAACAGGAAAATATTTGTTCATTCATGGTAAATTTTTGGGTTGTACTTTCCCTCTCTAAGCAGTTAATTATGTAAACTTACAGTGTAGAGCAAGCATGGTATAAATTAAATTCAGATACATACGGAGACAGTTTTACAACCTTTGTAAGGTTGGTGTTCCACCTTAGTTACCTTATAGGTTGGTTGTTTGGAACCTAATCACTATTTCCCATATAATACAATGTTGTTAAGTACTGATTAGGTTGAATTGCTCACTATCAAATTCTCTAGGTATTAGTGAAATAAAGTCCCAAAGTAGCATTCAATTCTATACTATCATTCCATTCTTTTATTTATTTATTTATTTTTTAAGATTTTACTTATTCCAGAAAGACAGAGAGAGGCAGAGACACACAGGCAGAGAGAGAAGCAGGCTCATTGCAAGGAGCCTAATGTGTGGGACTAGATCCCGGATCCTGGGATCACGCCCTTAGCTGAAGGCAGACTCTCAACCACCAAGCCACCCAGGGTGTCCCTGATCATTCTATTCTATAGAATATCTTGTTAGTGTTTTCTCCATTATTTATTGGTGAAGAAAATAAATTTAAAACTATAACTTTTGAGATATCAAAAATACATCCACATAGTGGTTGATGTTAAGTAGGGTAAATACTCTGGGGGAAGAGCATGTTAACTTTGTTCTATCACTATACCTGTGCAGCAGAGGACAGCTTGTTACTCCCTGGTTTTTTCAACTGATAAGAAAATGAGGGGAGTTAGGCAAATTTGAGAGTCAGATTGACTGTTGTATGTAATGACTATCTTAAGTTGGAGACTGTTGAAAACCAAAGTTTTGCTGCAAAATGTCAGCTGTAACTATCAGCATCAAAAGTAAACTCTCTTTCAGAAGAGTGTCCATATTGCATTCACTTTGAAATCCTAGCCTGAGAGAAAAAAGCCACTCAGAAATATCCCGGGGCAGAAAGAGACAAAAATATTTTCCATATTAATTAACATGCAGCAGGATATTACCTGGGAATTGGGAGCAAGGAGTGAGGGAGGCCTAAGGGGAGGAGGGTAATGTGTTCTCCTAGATTGGAGAATGGGAAGATCAGACGGAGAGGACCACCTGCAGCAGTACTTCTGAACTTTATTGTTATTTTTTTAAGATTTACTTATTCATGAGGGACCGAGAGAGAGAGACAGAGACACAGGCAGAGGGGAGAAGTAGACTCTATGCAGGGAGCCTGACGTGGGACTCCATCCCTTGTCTCCAGGATCACACCCTGGGCTGCAGGTGGCGCTAACCGCTGAGCTACCCAGGCTGCCCACTTCTGAACTTTAAAATACATATGCACCACCCAGAGATATTGTTAAAATGCAGATTATAATTCATTTGGTCTTGGATGGGGGGGTGAGGGTCTAAGAGTCGGCATTTCTAACCAGCTCAAACAACTTACACTTTGAGTAGCAGGGACCTAGACCAACCTAGAGAAGAGAAAGCATCTGGAAGTATACCCATTTATATCCAAGCAAATTCTTGGGTTGTGCTTTTTAGTTAAACTTATGAATTACAAAGTAGAAAATAGAATGAAGGAACCAGGCTTGGAAGAGAGAGGGAAGATCTCTAAACAATATCATATATATACAACAGCTGTTCAATAAATGCTTGTAAGTTCAATAAAATAATTTTACATTTTCAAAAACTGTATTTTCAGGTACTTTAATTGACCTTAGAAATCAAAACAGGTAGCATAGAGAAAATAATAAATAAATATCATAACTATGGGTTTGAATCTGGTTGCTTTTTGTTGTTTGGTAAAATAAATATTTAAACCCCATTTAGGGGTTTGGGAGTTGGATTTCTGCCTCTTTTCAGTACCTGGGAATTTATTTGGTATTTTATTTATGACTTTTTTCCTTGCCTTTAAAAAGGATTTTGACAGTTGTTATAAAAAAATTCAAATTACAATCAAATGGCTTAGAAACTGTAAGAGAATTATTATCGTTGACCATTAATAAAAATGGTGTTTTATACAACTTTTTAGCTTAGTTATTATAACTAGGTAACATTACAATACTTTGTTGTTTTAAAATATTTTTATTATTAATTTCTTAGAGCTAAATTTATTTTTCATTTGTTATCAGCGTTATGTTTGGTGGAAGAAAAGTTTGGAGGTTTGGACAAAAGACCATCCATTTCCTATTGATATAGATTACATGATCAGTGATACATTAGAACTGCTAAGACCAAAGATCAAACTTTGTAATTCTCTGGAAGAATCCATCAGGCAGGTACACGACTTGGAACGAGAATTCTTAATAAAACTAGGTAAGCAATTAATTAATTGACATAGATTACATGATCAGTGATACATTAGAACTGCTAAGACCAAAGATCAAACTTTGTAATTCTCTGGAAGAATCCATCAGGCAGGTACACGACTTGGAACGAGAATTCTTAATAAAACTAGGTAAGCAATTAATTATAGAGGAAAAATGAAAATGATATTTGACAGATTGTTTCTAGAATTTGCCTTATATTGTTATATTTGCTTTTGTATACTTTCTGTTTTCAGTGTTGAGTGTTATATAATAGTGTTAGTTACGTCCTCGGTGGCATACTTCTTGATTTCATTAAATCCCAAATTAGAGGAAAATAGTCATGTAAGACTTGAAGGAAAGGATAGTGATGGAAAAACACCATCCTCTCAGCCTCTCTTAATTTTTTTAGAATTTTCAGTTGCTAATACAAAACACTTTTGATGAAAGCATCTCATATACACCTCCCTCACTCCTTGTTTTCAACAAGCATTATTTCCTAAGATATTAGTTCAGGCTGGACACTGTAGAGGGAGTATCTGTTAGAAGTTTGGAGCTACCCTGTGGAATTTCAGACCTTATTCTCTGGGAGAGTTGTCTCTCTTTCTAACAACTAGAGAAAATGTGAGAATTATGTGCTGCAGAAGAATTGGTCTGTTTACTTTCATCTTTCTGAGACTTTTCTGGAAGAAGAGTTAGCTCTTGAACAGCTCCCACAGGAGACTGTAGGAGCCAACTAACTTTGTCAATGGAAATAACTGGAATGAGGTGCATACCAACCTGGTTTGCTTGCTAATAGTTCTTAGCATGTTAGCATGTTTATTATAATTATTTCAAAATAACATGTTTTTAGGCTTTGAAGCTAGTGTTTTTGTTTCCTGCTAGCACTTGGTACCCATATGCCTGTCGTTAGGAGATCCTTGAGCTTCACCATTTATGCCAATTGCATAAACTTGCTATGTTACGTATCTAAAGAACTGCTTTTCATAACAAAGGTATTCGTGACTTTTTCCTCTAAAACTATTTTTTTCATATTATATCCAGCATTTTCCATAGGATTTCTTTCTCCAAAGGTCCATCCTCCTTTGGAGAATGTTTACTGTTATCTATTTGAGCAGTAATTTTAAAGGTGCTACTGATTGTGCAGCTATTCACTTTTTTACCATTCCACACAGAAGGACTTACGTGATTTCTTTCATCCTTTGAACTTTGTCCCAAGTTATCTTTTTTTTTTCCTTTTCAGATTTCTGATTGTATAAAATGATCATATCAAGAAGAGTACTAATTTATCTTAATTATTTCCTTTACTTCAAACACCTTTTTATTTTAAATATTTATTTGAGAGAACAGGAGCAGGGAGGAGGGGAAGTGAGGAGAGGGAGCAGCAGACTCCCCACTGAGCAAGGAGCCTGACAGGGGGTTCCATCCCAGGACCCTGACATCATGACCTGAGCCAATGGCAGAGGCTAACCCACTGAATCACCCAGGTGCCCCTACTTCAAATGCTTTGATATACTTAAGTCTTAGCCTTGTTTCCCCAAAACTTTTACAAATGGAACTCTGTGTATGGGGTCAGGTAACACTAGTTTGACACCTAGTTTGGTAGCGATAAAGAATATAGTACGCTTTATCCTTTATAGACCAAAGGGTTAAATTAAAGGACCTCAGGCTTCTTTTAAGGGATCTGTTCTTGTTTAGAATATGGGAAGGAAAAACAGGCCACCATTTGTGAACCAAGCTCCAAAGATGATGGCAGCTAGAATCAATATGCTCCCTGCTTCCAAGTTGTCCCATTTTCCTCTGTTTTAGAGTGTAAATATCAGGAGGAAGATGTACATGAATGAATCTATATTAAATCTATTTCTTATTTGATAAACCATAAGATAACATATTTTGCTTTTGGAATTTTTTGTTTTCAAGCACTTTGTAAATTCATTATTATTTTAACTTGATAACATCCCAGTGCTAACATAATAGTTCATGAGAAAGCACTACAAAGTTCCCTTGTATTTTTAAAGTCATTTTAATTATTAAAAGTAGTACTTGTTTGGGCATATGGGTGGATCAGTCAGTTAAATGGCCAACTTGATTTCATTTCAGGTCACGATCTCAATGTCATGAGGTCAAGCCCCACAGCAGGCTCTGCACTCAGTGTGGAGTCCACTTGAGGATTCTCTCCCTGCTCCTCCCTCACTTATGCACTCTCTATCTCTCTCTCTCAAATAAATATATCTTAAAAAAAAAAAGTAGTACTTTTTGATGGCAGAAATTGTGAAAAATACCAAGAAAACAAAAATCACATTCCATATACAAAGATGATCATGTGTTAACATTTTTTGGTATATGTTCTGTTCTTTAAGATTTTTTCGCACGTTTGCAGTTTTAATAACTGGACTTTTTCTTCCTAATATTATGAAATTTCTTCCTGACATGAAATATTTTTCATTTCTTAATTGGCCTTATTCCTTTGTATGAATGTGCCATAATTTATTTAATCCTGTTATTTGACACTTAGGTTCTTTCCAGTTTTATGTTACTATAAGTAACATTTTTGTGTGTTAATTTTGTATATCTTGGTTTTCTAAGTATAGACATAGAATTATTGGCCAAGACATCCTCTTTAAATATAAGAACAAAACCAATATGGTTATAGGCAATATAATTTAATCTGGTTTGGAACTTTTAGATTGTATTGTAGTATAAGGAACAGAAATGAGGGAAACAGGTGAAAAGAAAAGGTACATGAATAAATTATAAAGCCAACAGTGTATTTCACAAATCAGATATAAAATCAATAGAACAGAATAAAAGGCCTAGAAGCACCTCCAATTAAATAGAAAATAATTTACTATCTAATGAACTAGGAATCTTAAAAATAGGATAAGGACAATGGATCAGCATTTTGGAGTAAAATTGATACAGAGCCACATCTTCCTAAACTGCAGACGGATTAAAGAGTTAAATACTTATTTTTAAAACTGGATCTCCAAATATTTGGAGAGGTATTAATTTTCCCAAATTCTAAAACAGTAGAAGAAAGCGCTCTCATGGCAACAGCTTTTATACAATAGAAAAATAAAGTAAAAATAGTTTCCATGCCAGGTTAGTTTCACTTACACAAAAAGCACAGGCAAATTGGTAATAAAATAGAATGACATAGTTACATACGCGAGTACAGCTGAGAGTTGGTGTTTTTGTTGAGTACTATCTGATGCTAGAATGACACAGGAAGGTAATGTTAGTCATTACTTTAGTCATTGACAAATCAACACTCGGTTAACCTGTCAAGCCAGGAAATGCACAACCTGTCTAGTAAGCAGAGAAGTGTGATTTAAAGAAGTCTGCAAGGAAGTTTTACAATTATTACTATCTCTGTTTTGAGCAGCAGAACTGAGGCACAAAGCAGCATTTTGTTGTTTGTGTTTTGTATTTTGTTTTCCCGGTGTCCTGTGAGTGTACATTTTTACCTTCGTTGTGTATTTTAGATCGACAGTGTCCTGGGGATCAACAGCTGGATAATTATTATACTGTTCAGCAAATGCAAGATATATTTATAAATTGCTTTTGAAAGTAACCTGCAATGCAAATAAAAATGTGTTAGAAATAGTATGTATTTTCCTTACAAATTAGAAGTATGACTATCAAAATAAAGCAACTTATACGTTATAGTTCTTCCCACAGTGTGTTTTAAGTGGATAGAAAGAACAAAGGTGTAAGGATATTTCATGTGCACACTGTGATATTTTTGCTGAGAGTGTTTAGACAATCGTGACTTTAAATTTTTTGTCTTTGATAACCTAAATAACAATCCAATATTCTGCTTCTTGAAGTTCCTATAAATAATAAGTTAATATATAAAATTTACATGTATAAAATCTAGAATATATTTGTATATGAAAACTAATAGGTGATAAGAGAAAATATTTTAAGTTAATGGATTTTCATTCCAAAACACCATCTTTTCTCAGCATTAATTTTCCTCTCTGAGCATTATCCAACTTTTTAAAATTTTTTTTATTTCCACACTTGAGTGTACCAACTTTAATCACCTTGTACTTTCATATTTTTGTTAGTTCTTGGTTAGTTTCTTAGACTTAAGACACTGGAATAATTTTTTTACTCTTATTGATTAGGTTATTCAAACTCTGGGCTTCAGTATTCTTCAGAATGAAAGAGTTAAATCATTACATGATTGCTGAAGTTTCTTTCTGCTCTAAGAGTCTGAATAAACAAGGATTTACTAAGCATCTACTGTGTGTTTATCAATTGGGCTCTGATAAGTTTTGAATATAATAGTTCTTTGTCTTCAAGGGTTCTTATGATCTGATGTAATATTTGCGAAATCATTAGAGAAAAACATTACATGGTGTATCCTTAAATGTAAGATGCTATGAGCTATTCTCCAAGTGCTTTAGGAGCAAGTAGGAGGAAGAGTGATAGATTCAGGTATTCATTGTGTTTACACAGGAAGTAAAATTTAGACTGAGTTTTAGAGAATATATAGGGAGGACTTGAAAGTGCACATTGAGGATATTCTCTATTAAGAATATCAGATGAGCAAGAGTCCAAGATAGTATGTTTTGTGACTGAGAAGACCCAGCTATAGAAGGCTGCAGAAGAAGAGAGAGCACATCAGATAAGGCATCTTGCAAATAGAGTGGCTTGGAATTTATATGTTAATTAAGAAGAATTGATGAGATAGTGAGATATGGATGAATTTGGGAGGTGGAAGCAAATTCCAGCCAGGAAGTTCCCTTAGGAGGAAAATGCTCTTACTGAAGAAAAAAAATGAAGCCCTTTGGTGACACACTTTTGTCTCCTTCCCTTATTAGTCTTCATGTGCAGACACTCAGATTGATAGCCAAATGTATGTTCTCCATAAAGGCAACATAATTTTATATCTTTCATGTTTGAGAGATTCTGAGACGTCACTTGATAAAAAGTGTGACCAAAGCTGCATCTTACATGGTTGAGGTTGTATTTTATATGCTGGTATATGTTGTCTGTGTTCTTCTGAAATGGAGATAAACAGAAGCTGAAAGAGAAAAAATACATATATGTTTGTATACACATATAGATGCTGGTTTATGTATATGATGAATGTTTACTGCTTTTTTTGTTGAAATGAAAGCCTCTAATTTTTATAAAATGTTTTTCAAATAATTTTAAATTGTATTCTTATTTTAGTCTGAGAAATTGGCTGCTGAATTATCTTACTTGATACATACTTTTGAATTAAGTTGTATAATATTGAAAATTTACCCTTTTTAATGTACTTTTCCATTTTCTCCTCATTTCAAGGCCTAGTTAATGACAAAGATTCCAAAGATTCTATGACAGAAGGAGAAAATCTTGAAGAGGATGAAGAAGAAGAAGAAGGAGGAGCTGAAACTGAAGAACAATCTGGAAATGAAAGTGAAGTAAATGAACCAGAAGAAGAGGTGATGACTTTTATTTATAGCCAATAGGTACATTTGTACAAGAGTATATTGATTATTTAAGCCAGACTTCCTTAATGTATAAAATAAAATCTCCTTAGTTTTTTTTATAGGAACTGTAACCAGTAGTGTATTTCTGTTAGAAAACCCATGGAATTAAGGTGTTTTTTTTTGTTTGTTTTTATTTTTAAGAAAATCATAGTATTGATCAGAGGATCATAGGACATTTTTTTATTAGGACCATTTTTAAGAGTAGATTTTGCTGCTGCATTATTTAAACAGAATCTAATAAATTAAACATCCTTAGTAAATTTGTCACCGAAAAAGTGACTCATTTTCCTACAAATTTCTTATCTGAAGATTTGGGATGTATTTCCTCTTTTTCAAAAGTAAATGTCTATAATTTTGAAAGTTGTATCATTTTTAACCATTGCTTACTTTTCCATTTGCAGTTGTGAATATCCTACATGATTTATGTTTGTTTGCTAAGTATAGAAAAATAACAGTGTTCAATTGATGTTGGCCTGAGCCTCATCCAGAAGGAGAAGTGAAAAGATGTGGTTTAATAAATGAAGTTGGAAGAGTTTGCTTCTCCTCCTACCTAAGACCACTCTTTCCCACAGCTGTTCTCCAAGCATAGGGAGAACATTGTTAGAGAAGATAGGTTGATTAATAAGAGCAGTGTGAGATATTCAACTGCTTGCTTCAGCTGTGAAAGAAAAGGGCTAGAGTTCACTCTTCAGACAAGTTGTACTTTGTTTTCATCTTGGTCCTCACCTTGGTCCTTGGCTCCATATGGCCTGTTGAAGTTATTCCTAGCACCCAAATGAAAATATTTCCTCCTGAATATCAGCTGTGTAAATTTAAAGATAACTTTAAAGTAAATGTTCTGCTACAATTTAATATTTTGTAGCATTTACATAATTTAACAGTAAGTACAAGATTTATCATTGTAAATGCAAATAATATTTACATTACCATTTCTCATACCACCTACCTCTCATGAGGTAGGTGAGAAAATAAGGCACAGGTAAGTTAATTTGCCCAAAATCTCATAGTAGGAAGTGGTGAGCCAGTATCTGGACTCAGACAATGTGACTTGTGTGCTGCCCCTCCTGCTTTCCTCAGCCAGCGTTTGTGATCCATTCACTTCCTGATCCTACAGATTATTGTGTAAAATAGGGATTAGGATAGTGGAATTCTTGTTCAGCATTTCAATTTCAAAAGTTAATCCATTTTATTTTGCCTGGGTAATATAATAAAGGGTAAGGAGAAAAAAATGCATTTTAGCTTAGTGTAACTTAATTTTTGAATAGGAAGTATTTATTAAATGTTAAGAAATGATTACTTTTTTCAAGCAAATTTAAGAGCATCTCTTAAGAGCAAATTTGATTTTGAATCATAAACTTATGTTTTAAAAAGTCATTACATTTGAAATAAGTAAATGTATTTCTTACATTCCCAGAATATTTCCACTTCAGAAACAGTAAAAAAAACTTCAAATATCTATATAGTGAATTAATAAGACACTATTTGGACTGTGGGAATTGTTATGTATACCAAAAGAGTTGTAACATTTAAATAATTCATTTTCTCTTGGATTATTTCTCATTCACTATTTCTCTTAACACAATGAAAAGAAGCTGAGTTTAGTGTAGACTTTTTTTTAAACTGAGAGTGAATTGTGTTGTTGAAAGTGGAAGAATAGGCAGATGGGTACAAACTGTGTGCTTTTTGTGTGTGTGTGTGCCCTTTTGAAAAATCACTCAAGTTCTGTCCAGTCTTCTGTTTGAAAAAGAAATTTGGCTGATAGAAGAAGAGCTGGGGACATTGGCAGGAGAGGATGGAGAGAAGTGGTGAGGGGGATCAGAATGTCTAGTTCCTCTGCTTAATAAGGAATGTGTCTTCGGGCAAGTCACTTAATTTATCCAAGCCTTAGTTTTTTCATGTATAAAAATGAAGACATGAAAGCTTATCCTACCTTCCTCAGAATTCAGTAGAGCAAACAAAATGAAGTATGTGAGAGCACCTTCCAAGCTGAGGTGCTTTATACAATGTAGCACTTTATAAATTTAGTGTCCTTGCTTTCAGCTGCTAACCATGTTAAATTTGAACTATTTATTGAGTTTCATTCCAGAGTTAGATGGGTATTAAAGAAATACTATGAGAAATATAGTCTCAAAATAGGGAAGAGAAAAAAAAATAGGGAAGAGAAATAACACAAAAGCTTCAGGAAGCTCATTCCTTGTGCAATTCAAGGAAGAGTCTCTACAAAGGATCTTTGTATTATTAGATCAGTAGAAGATAGTGAATGGGGTTTCAGCTACTGGTGTGCATTAGTTTTCAGTTAAGGCTGCCAGCTGACTTTGCCCTGAGTTGTAGGCAGACTGCTGGAACTTGAGAATAATGAACGATTATACAGAAGTATTTGAATCTTAAGGCATGTAAAATATAGTAACCCTTTTCAAGATGTTTTAATTTTCCACTAATGTTAAATAATTTCAGGAGGGTTCTGATAATGATGATGATGAAGGCGAGGAGGAAGAGGAAGAGAATACTGATTACCTTACAGATTCCAATAAAGAGAACGAAACTGATGAAGAAAATACTGTATGTATGGCTGAAAACTGACTTTTGAAATCATGCAACATTCTCATTATTATTTTAGTTTTAGTCACTGAAGGTGTGTTTCTTGTGATTATTGAAAAATACTCCTTTGGAAATTCATTTTCAGCTTGTTTTCCTAAGTACTTTACTATATTAATAAGTTTTTTTAGCATAATCATATTACATACTTTGCTTATTCATTCATTGAGTTATGTTGAACCAAGTTATCAGTACAAAAGACTCTGTTCTCCAAAACTTTATAGTTAAGATTTGTCTGGTTTCTTGTTTTGTTTTAATAAGGAGGTAATGATTAAGGGAGGTGGACTTAAGCATGTACCTTGTGTGGAAGATGAGGACTTCATTCAAGCTCTGGATAAAATGATGCTGGAAAATCTTCAGGTACAAATCGGTTACTCTACTCCTTAAGTGTCTTCTCACTATAGAATACTGCAGCATGTTCAGTTCTGGAGACAGGGGTCTCCGCATGTAAACATTTGCCTCTGCAGCAGCTTTTTCCTCATTTATACAGCTTGCAGCTGCCAGTACTTCTTGTATCCCACATCCCCATTTGCACATTTCTTTGATATACACTGCGGGAAAATAAATAGTAGTAGTAAATGTAAGACTTAGAACAGAGTAATTTCACTATACCAGTCTCTGCCTTTTCTCTCTGAAGTCCTATCTGTTTCTAAGACCTTTTTACTTCTAGTTTGTTTAGGATTCAAACTTTGCCAAAGATAAATATTTGGAGAAATTTAATATACCAAATTCTTAAGTTTGATTTAAAATTTGAACAACTTATTGTAAATATTTAGAGGAATATTGGTCATTCATTTGATGTTTAAAGAACTGTTGTTTAATATATTCTTGACAATACCCTGGATTTTATAAAAAGCTCCATCTTCGCAGTAATTTAGGTTAATTATATTTTTCATTAGTTAGAGGTCATATACCTTGGACTCTTTACTACTACCTTGTATATGGCTGTTGTTAAACCCATTAGTGACTCAAGGAAAGAGCTTCTTTTGGGGAAAGGGAATGAGGGCCCTATGCTGTAGGCTCATTGGAAAATAGGGAGGAAGTAAAAATACTAGATACAGAGACAAGGGACTTTTGAGGAGTTTTACTAGAAAGGGAGGAGAAAGGGGGAGGTAACGAGGTAAAAGAGGAGGGCTATTTTTAGGATGGAAGATATTATAGTCTTTCTGAGCTGATGGAGTAGTTCTTTAGGAAAGAAATCTGGATTTTACTTTCATGGATGCTACAGGGCCAGTAGCTATGATAAGGTACAAATTCATGTTTTAGGTATATTAGGCCAATTTGCTTCTTCCTACTTATTTTAAAGTTTCTTCATATATAAAAATATCATGAAGTCTTAAATTCATGTTACTTAGGAGCATAAGTTATCAAATAAGACATAATCATATTCCCTTTGGAGAGACAGATAAGCAGTTTATTCCCTTTGTAGGCTATATATATAGCCTACAAAATAACACAGGGTTCATAGCTGTACTATAGCAACAGATCCTATAAGCCAGTGATGCTGAGTGATGCAGCCAATCAGTGACCCAGGATTTTTTTGTTGATTGAAAAAAATTAGGTAAAATCATGCTGAAAATCACTGATAATCAAAGATAAGCAAATTAAGATGAGCCTTTTTATCAGATTATCAGATATTAAGATAATAATACCCATTGTGGTTAATATGGATAAACATCTACATTTGGAATATGTAAATTGGCCCAGCCTTTTAAGAAAAATTTAGTATGCCTGTCAAATGGGCATGCTATTTGATCTAAAAATTTACCTTACTAACTTTCTCTCAAATGCATGAAATTAAATATACTAAGATGTCATACTGTAATAGAAAAAAAAGTCTAGACTGTCACTAGAGGACCAACTATATAAGTGAGGCGAGCTATGTAATTAACTCTGTATATACAACTAGAAAGACACCCATGACAGAATCAAAAAGAAGAAAAACGTGTGTAATATAGAACAGTATACATAGTTGCAGCTTATATTTATATTAGTAAGTAATTTATGAATCAAGTGATCTAACCTGATCTTTTCAGATTTTAAGTAAAAAGTCTTTATAAATCTTACAAACCTTGGAGAACTTCTGGCAAATTCTAATAAATTGGAGCTTAGAAATAAAACTTTACACCTTTATTACCTTTTTATTTGATGTGAAGTCTTTTGAAAATAGGGAGCCTATATCAAAAGACCATTTAAATTGTAGTAAAGCAATTTCAAAACCTTCATGGCCTTTCAGGATTACCTGCTTAGCTTTGAAGAATCATGCTCAGCTCTTTCCTCATTTGTATTCCATCAGCAAATATAGAAAATACATGCAGTTCCTGAAATGCACCATGCTGTTTCATGCCTTTGCTCTTGCACCTACCTGTTCTTCCCCTTCCTAAATTCCCTCCATATCCCCAAATTGCTCTGCTACCATCTACTTATTAGAAATCATATGAAGCCTTAAAGGCATTCTTAAGTCTCCCATTTTTATTCAGTCTTTTATGAAATCTCACATGTACCCACTCCCAACCAGACCTGTACCCCCAACCCAGGTTATATATATAACTTGGGTAAATTGTGATTAATTTATTTCTCTCTCTTACTTAAGTTATGAGCTCTGAGGGTAGAGACTATGTTTTTAGTATTAGTACCCCTAAGCGTAATGCACAGTAAGTCTTCAATAAAGGTTTGGTTAAATAATTGGTTGATAAATCCAGTGTAAATGTTAAAAACTTGATATTAACAAAGCAAACAAATCTGAACATTAATAGATTTCATTCATTCTTAAATATTAATTGAGCACCTGTGGTATGTAAAACACTGCTAAGAACACCCCGGGAAGGGTGTCCAGTGTTGAACCCCACTAGCCTAGTGGAAGATTCTCACAGATGAGCAGACACTTATGACACAGGATAATTATGACGGAAGATGTGTGGTATGGGTATGCATTTCAGGAGCAAGTGAAGTTAGGAGAACCGACAGCATTGTGTTTGGGCTTGGGAGAGGCTGCAGAGATAAACAGGAGCCAGTCACATAGGCCTGCCAAGTCATATGTAAAGAGTTGGGAGCAGGGTGGGGTGGGGGACTCCATTTCAGCTACCTCTCAGAAAGATTACTTTGCCTCTAATAATTAGTGTGTTTTAAGAAATATGGCACTGAATGAATTGTTTGCAACTTGTATTTACATATACTGACGTGTACCTTAGAGTATATTTATATTTTTTCATTTCCGTCTTTAAGCAACGAAGTGGTGAATCTGTCAAAGTGCACCAACTTGATGTTGCTATTCCCTTGCATCTCAAAAGCCAGCTGAGGAAAGGGCCCCCACTTGGTGGTGGGGAGGGAGAAACAGAGTCTGCAGACACGATGCCGTTTGTCATGTTAACTAGAAAAGGCAATAAACAACAGGTAAGAGACTGTCCTCTCTACATTCACAATTGATTGTTCGCAAGTTTAAGTAGTAACTGTTTTGTAGGTTCTAAGTTTATCATTTGCCTATAAGAGGAAAGAGTTAGAAATATTTAAAGTATTCAGTGGTAGAAATAATTTTATTTATTATATGTATGGAAGACACATCTGACTTCTGTTGAATGGATACTTTTAAAGGAAAGGACATTTAAATTTTAAATTCTTCTATATTAGAATATATAAATAATTTGACTTTCAGGAGGAAGGTTTCATAAGTAAGCTCAGGGTAGAAAAGGAAAGGAAGATGATGACAGATACAGCTCAAGAAAATCTTCATTTGTTAAGATTTCTCTTGAAAATCGTTTTTTGGGGGCACCGGGTGGCTCAGTTAGTTAAGTGTCTGCCTTTGGCTCAAGTTGTAATCCCAGGGTGCTGGGATTGAGCCCCATGTCAGGTTCCCTACTCAGCAGGGAGCCTGCTTCTTCCTCTCCCTCTGCCCTCCTGACCCTACTTGTGCTCGTTCTCTCTCTCTCTCAAATAAATACCATCTTAAAAAAAAAAAAGAAAATCATTGTTTTTTTACCTTTGATCCTTTTCCATTCTCCTTATACTGCTTCCCCTATCTTTCCTTATCTTATAGACGCTCCTCAAAATCATTTCCCTGACTGCTAGTTGTTACTTTAGAGATTTATATACTCATTCCTCAAACACTTACTGATTATTGAGCATCTACTACTGCCAAAAATACCAGCTGCTGAGGCTATGGAGATAGATAAGATAAAGTCCTGTCCTTGTGAACTCACATCCTGCCAAGGGTGATAGACAAATGTATTTGCAGAATGCAACGTGCTATGAAGAAAAAAAAAAAAAGCCCAATTCTCAGACACAGCTCTAGGATATATCCCCCATCACCAGTTCTATAAAAGTTTTCCCACATTAACATTATGCCTCCTAGCATTGATGGGATCTTGTGATAATCGGCAACATTTTTTTATTTAGCTTTTAGTGGTATGTAAAATAATGGAGCATCTTAAAATTAAGGGAATGTTAGATTCTATGAAATATGGTGGCTACCACAACTTAGAGACAAGCTGTATTCTTTCAGTTAGTCCTGTAACAGGTAATTTGATGTTCACTGTATGCACCAGGCACTGTCCCAGGTGCAGAATGTACAGCAGTTACCAGAGTCCCTCCTCTGGAGGTGGTGAGGGGAGACTTTTCATTCCAGTGCTGAGAGGCAGACAGTGAAGAAATATATAATGTTGGGCAGCCCGGGTGGCTCAGCAGTTTAGTGCCGCCTTCAGCCCAGGGTGTGATCCTAGAGACCCAGGATCGAGTCCCACGTCGGGCTCCCTGCATGGAGTGGAACCTGCTTCTCCCTCTGCCTGTGTCTCTGCCTCTCTCTCTCTCTCTCTCTCTCTCTCTCTCTCTCTGTCTCTCAGGAATAAATAAATAAAATCTTAAAAAAAAAAAAAAGAAATACATAATGTCAGGAGACATGGGGAAAATGCTATGAAGGAAAATAAAGTAAAATAGAGGCTAGAGAGAGACTGGGGTGTGGAGAGAGGGGTGCTGAAGGTGATGGTCTACAAGACGTCTAATGAGAGAACATCTGTGATGGAAAGGATAGTTGTTCCTCTCCACTAGTACAGCCACGAAGAGATGACGCCCAAATTAATTTTTATCTTTGCTTTTGTCAAGTAACCTCTCCTATACTCAGAGGTTCAGAGTTGTTCAGGATACCATTATTTTGCTATATTGCAAGTAAATCTTGAGGTGCAAAACTGTACACCACTTAGAATCCTGGCAAGAGGGCCAGGGAAGGCTTCACATCACATTGTATGTCAGTAGTTAACTTTGGCTTAGTCTTGGTGCACTGCTGTGTCTTTCAGAAACTGCCTTCATAATTCTTTTCCCGTCATGGCCCCTCCATCCCTGTTGCTGGGGTTATTGCTTTTTTAGGAGAGCTCTGTCCTCATCCACCCTTAGGCCAAGTTTGAGCTCTGGCATTTCCCCCGTACCCCCATCCTCTACTCAGCCCCTAGGAAAATAAGGGGGTGTTTTGACCAAGATCCTACACTTGGTCTTGAACCAAGATCTTTGCAAAACTGCTCTCCTCAGAGCACCTGAAACTGCCAGTTCATCACGGTTCGCAGGATTCTCAAAGCCCAGAGTTTGTTTTCTTTTTTAGGGATTACTTCATTCTCTGAGCTTCACTTTTTTATTTCATCATTACATTTTAGGTCTGCTTCATTCTCTGTTTTCTTTAAAAGCTCTTAGCTCCTCCCCTGTGCCCCATACCAGATTTTTTTTTAAAGATTTTATTTGTTTATTCATAAAAGACACAGAGAAGCAGAAACATAAGCTGAGGGAGAAGCAGGTTTCCTGTGAGGAGCCTGATGCGGGATTGTGACCTGAGTCAAAGGAGACTCTCAACCACTGAGCCACCCAGGTGTCCCCCCATACCAGATTTTCTGAGCACAAAAGAGTTTTTTTCCATTGTGAAGGGCAGTACATGGCAACTTCAGTTAGATACGTCTGGTTCCCATTTCAGTTCTGCTGAATGTTTGTATCACTGGCAAACATCTTGTGAACCACTTTTCTTTATTTTTATTTGAGAGACAGTATGAGCACAAAAGTTAAATAATCTGTTTTCTTCATTTGTCCTTCCCTTTTGTGAGGCACATGTGAAAATTCATTTTAACTTTGTCAAGTCATAGCCAGTTTGACCTTTTTAGAACATGTAGGCATAAATTAAACCATAGCCTGTCCTGAGAAACTTCTGCGCTTTGAAAGGTAAGTTCATTTCAGCAGTCTTAAATTCTAAATTGCATTGATCAAAGTAAAAATATGTGTTCATTTTTTAGAAGGAATATTTTTGGCGTATATATTCTGTATAACCCATATAACTTTATACAAAACGAGGAATGGAAATTCATATTTCTTAAAATATGAAAGTTTAATTTTTAAGGAAACATTTTCATTGAACTTTATTAAAAATATTAAACATGAAATGAGAGCTCAGAGTACTTGGTTATTAAGTACATTTTCAACTCATAAAGTTTATTTGGAATTTTGGAAAGTGTTCAATTTTAGGAACATTATTTGAAGAAACATCACTGGTATTTTGTGGTCTGAAAAAGAAAGTTATTTTGTTCAGATTTTTATTTCTTTATTTAACTTTTGGGTGTTGGCCCTTCTGGTGCAACAGTTTTTCTAGAAATGTGAAATCTTTTGCCTTATAGGAATCTTTAGTTCTTAGGTGAATGATCTCTTTGTGCACCAGATTTGTGCTCAGAAAGAACTTTCTTCTGTAGTTATTAGGAAAATAAAAATTTGTACTAAGGAAATGAGTAGTTGAAAAGAGGATAATGCTATTTATATTTTATTTTTCTAGATTTAAATATTTATGAACTAGAATAATGAATTTAAAAAATATTTTGATCATTAAAACAAGTTTTAATGTAATAGAACTATTATATCATATTTTAATGAGCTTTTTTGATTGCTTTAAACAAATATATAGTATATTTATTATAGCTTAATACTCGTAAACAACTCAACTTTTTTGCAATAAATATTTATAAGGAATCATTTGTTTTATATATCTTTTGACTGGAGCAATTTATACTGGGATTGTGAGTGTGCATGTGTGTGTATGTTTCAATTTCAGCTACAGTTATGAAGTAGCTTTAAAATACAACCTAGGGCAGCCCCGGTGGCTCAGCAGTTTAGCACCGCCCTCAGTCCAGGGTGTGATCCCGGAGACCTGGGACTGAGTCCCACGTCGGGCTCCCTGCAGGGAGCCCGCCTCTCCCTCTGCCTGTGTCTCTGCCTCTCTCTCTGTGTGTGTCTCTATGAATAAATAAATAAAATCTTAAAAAAAAAAAATACAACATAAATCAGATCCTGGGTGGGCTCAGTGGTTTGGCGCCTGCCTTCGGCCCAGGGTGCTATCCTGGAGACCTGGGATTGAGTCCCACATCGGGCTCCTTGCATGGAGCCTGCTTCTCCCTCTGCCTGTGTCTCTACCTCTCTCTCTCTCTGTCTGTCTGTCTCTATCTCTCATGAATAAATAAAATAAAATCTTTAGAAAATAAAATAAAATATAAGCTAAATCACCTTCATTGGATGCCCTGATTTTTTTCCATTGTGAAGGGCAGTAC
The DNA here is from genome assembly GCF_003254725.2 of Canis lupus dingo. Classification (NCBI taxonomy): domain Eukaryota; kingdom Metazoa; phylum Chordata; class Mammalia; order Carnivora; family Canidae; genus Canis; species Canis lupus. The sequence continues at coordinate 23,012,927 of NC_064244.1, forward strand.
ATGGCAACTTCAGTTAGATACGTCTTGGTTTCCATTCCAATTTAGCTGCTGAATGTTTGTATCACTGGCAAACATCTTGTGAACCACTTTTCTTATCTTTATTTTTATTTATTTGAGAGACAGTATGAGCACATCTATGACTAGTTTTCCAAATTAGTAATTTCTATTTCTGTAACCTTTAAGCAATTCCACTTCTACGTATCTATACTATAGACTATACTTCCGCAAATATATAAAGATATTTATAGGAATGTTTACAGCAGCAGTTGGGGATGGCCAGGAATATGGGTAGGTGGGGTAGGGGAAAGATACCTTTGGACTTTAATGCATTTTGTATTACTTGAATAAATTATTAAAAAAAGAATCACTGCCAAATTCTAAGTCATTTTCTGTCCCTAGTACCAAATAGATGCTTTATTTGAGATGATAAGGGTAAAGAGAGGTGAAAATTTGAGTTCCTCAAGGTAAGTTAGACTCCAATATTAAAATGCTCTTACTTATTCAGCTAGCTGGTTTTCCTGAGAAGCTTTACAAACTGGTTTTAAATGTATATACAAACACAGAAAGAGTGACATATTACTGTTTCACAAAATACTCAAGGCAAAGCAGCCCAATAAGAAAGGCAGACATAATTTCTTGATCACCATGAAATCACAAGCTGCAATTCTAAGATGTTTCTATCTGTCACCACATTAACACAAAGAAAAGAGGGTGGGCCGTCACCCCCCCCCCCCCCCTTACTGGGTTCCTGATAATATTTGAACTGTCCTTCATAATTCAGTACTGATGAGATTAATAATTATGGTACTTATCACACTAATGAAGTAGTATAAAACATTATAAAAGAAATTTCATAATGATTTGATCAAAAATGTGAAAAATATAGGTTTCTATTTATTTATAAGACTGATCTGATACAAGTTTTGCAAAGGAAAATATTCTCGAGTACTTAAAAAGGATATAAAAGAGATAGTAATAGATACAGAGAGCACAGGACACAAATTTCCTGATGCCACCCTTACCAAGTGCCTTTACTGTAAAGCTGCCAAAACATTTTTTTAAAAAAGTTACAACTTTATAGCAAATTAGATGACAAAAAAATTGAAGCCACTCAAACTAGATTTTCTGGAGTAATAATTGTTATAAAGGTGATTTATTTATATATTTTTAAATATTTTCTTTATTTATTCATGAGAGACAGAAAAAGAGGCAGAGACACAAGCAGAGAAAGAAGCAGACTCCATGCAGGGAGCCCGATGTAGGACTTGATTCCGGGACTCCAGGATCATGCCTTGGGCCAAAGCCAGTGAGCTACCCGGGCTGCCCTTGGTTGATTTGTTTTTAATACTGAATATGAACTTAATGCAGTTTGACAGTGTTTTTAAGAGCCTTAAAGAGTTGATAAATGACTCTTGAAACCTAACAGGTATTTTGTATTTCACTGAGACAGTACTCCGCATTGCCAGATTTCTTACTTATAGTAAAAATAAAATAATTGTGATAATAGTAACAGCTAAAACATATTGAATTACTAGTGTAAAAAAAAAATACTAGTGTATTTCAGACATTGTTCTTTTATGTGCAATTCTATATTTAAAACTAATGTGTATTAATTTATGTAGCTCTGTTTATTGATTTATACTGGTAGGTTAAATTTTATTTAGAATCTTTGTGTTAGATATCTGGTAATCCGATTTCATAATTGTATTCTGTTACGGGAAGATTAGAAAATTGCTTCAAGTCATCATTCTAGAAATGATTCTTATAGTTGTGGTCTTTCTAGAATTTGACATCTCTGTCTCTGCTGTCAATAATCTGGCCCACCCTGTTTGCAGTGTCTAATTCAGATTTTATCTACCAATAGTTTATAGCACCTGGATTTGAAAAAGCAGGCGCAACAGAATGCTTTCCTCATGAATAGTGCTGAAAATTAAAAATTTCATTTTGAATTAATGTGACCAATCAGTAATTCTCCTTAAGAAGAGTAAATTTATTACTTTTTATTTCTTTTATTTTTCTTTCACATAATTAGGTAACATGTAAAGAGTGGCAGAAAATTCATTTTGACTGAACTTTTCCACTAACTTACTTTTTGTGTGTCTTCCTGATTGTGAAAAATAAAAGGTTTATTAGAATGATGGCCATTTTATTTGAACTTTGTTTCAGTAGTTTTTGTTAGTAAAAATAAGACACAGTTGGGGCAAGTGCCATCTGAGACAGACACATTCCTGATGCAGACTATATTACACAGGCCTCAAAACATATACAGAAGTAGTCAGCGTTTTAGTTTTTACTTGGTGATTGTCAGTCATATTCTGCTAAGAAGATAATGTTTTTAGTTGACTGGTGATTTTTATTTTGCTGCAGCTTTAGTTTCAGCTGTATAGTTAACTACTGAGGGTAGCTATTATTCTGAACTTTGTTATTTTGAGGCATTATTAATAGGTAATATTTGTGGAGAACCTACTGTGTGCTAGTCACTGTACTGTACACTGTACATATGTCTCAGTCTCACAGCAACCCTAAAAGGTAGTGTTCATATCCTCATTTTATAGCTGAGAGAAAGTACACTCTTAAGTGCTTTGCTAAATTGTAGTAATAAATAGTAGGGCTGAGCTGTGAACCCCATCTGTCTGACCACAAAAATCCATGGTCTTCTTTACAGCAGTGCCTGGCAAGTGTACATTTCATGAAAGCCCTGATTGTAATGTGGAACTGAAAGGAAGTTTGAGGGAAGGGCAGGAAAACACAGAATTCATAATTGTGGGTGAAGGAAAAATGGACCATCGTCAAACCATATACAGTAGAATTTAGAAATAACCCACAACTTGCAGTTTCTAAAGGAGATGTAGTTAAGAGGGTGTGGAGGATTTTTCTTTTCTTTAAAGATTTTTATTTACTTATTTTAGAGAGAGCACAGGGTGAGAGTGAGATGGAGAAGCAGACTCCTTACTGAGCAGGGATCCCCATGTGGGGCTTAATCCCAGGACCCCGGGATCATGACCTGAGTCAAAGGCAGATGCTTGACTGAGCCACCCAGGTGCCCCTAGGCGCTTTTTTAAAAAATTGGAATGTAGTTGACCTGCAGGAGTACTTTTTTTTTTTAAAAGAAGATTTTATTTGTCTAATCATGTGAGACACAGAGGCAGAGACATAGGCAGAGGAAGAAGCAGACCCCCTGCAGGGAGCCCGAGATCATGACCTGAGCCGAAGGTAGACACTCAATAGCTGAGCCATCCAGGCATCCTGAGGAAGTACTTTTTAAAAGGTTATGTTCAGGGTCGTAAGAACAAGGAAAGGTAATCCCACTGTTATAGAGAGATTTTTTGGGGGGGAGAACAACTTATTTTTGCTTTTTTCAATAAGGAAGATTTCAATCTGGAAAGGTAAGTTTAAGATTGGGTAAAATTAGTGCCAAAAGGGATAATTTATCTACTTTAAATGAGTCCCAGTCTTTAGGCAAAAACAAGTTATATCCTCAAAGACTGAAATAACTTCTATGTGTTATTGTAGAGCAGTTGTCGTTAAACTTCGAAAGTCTTTCAGAATGAGACAGTAGTCAAAAGATGCATAATGGGCAAATAATTTCCTTGTTCAAAGAGCAAGGGAAAAAAAGTACGTTCTGGAGACAATACAATCCAATAAACTTGATGTCAACTTTTAGCATAATTCTAGATTAAATTTTAAAAAATGATTTTAGTCATGAGGAAAATGAAGATTAAAACCAAAATGAAAATACCACTCTTTACTCACTAGAATGGGTAAAATTATAAAGACTGGCCATACCAAGTGTTGACAAGGGTGTAGAGGAACCGGGACTCTCATTCACTAGTGAGTGTAAAATGATGCAACTACTTTGGAAAACATTTTTGTAGTTTCTTAAAAAGTAAAATACACCACAGGGCGCTGGGCTGGCTCAGTAGAGCATGTGACTCTTGATTTCGGAGCCATGAGTTCAAGCCTCATTGTGAGTATAGAGTTTACTTTAAAAAAATAAAAAAAGTAAAATGCACCAGCCATTCCCAGCTTTTCATTATTAGCATTTTGCATTTAAGAGAATTGGAGACCTATGTCCACACAAACATAAGTTTAATAACCCAAAAGAGAAACCCCAAGTGAGTAAATAAGCAAATTGTAGTGCATTCATACAAGTATATTCTACAATAAAAACGAACAAACTGTTCATGCATACAGCAACATAGATGCATCTCAGAACCATTGTGGGAAGTAAAAGAAGCTGGACAAAATAATGTGTTGTATGATTGAATCTACATAAAATTTTAGGAAGTTCAAACTAATCAGTAGTGATAGAAATGAGGTCAGCAGTTGCTTGGGGGTAGGGCAGGGGAAGAGATGGGTTACAGAGGAACAGAGGAGCCTCTTGAAGCAATGGACATGCTCATTATCTTGATAGCAGTGAGGTTTTCTTGATTGTATGTGTATGTGTTTTTTTCTTTAAAAGATGGTTTTGAGCTCATAAATAGAAAGGGTAGTTGCAAGGAATCTGTACTTGACCAGTAAGAGCACATTAAGTCAGACTCATCTCATTGGGAAGAGTGAGTGAGGTCTGCTAGGCTGGTAGCCAAATTGACTACCTCAAATATATTTTTATTTTGATACAGGAAATAGTTATCTACTGTAATAAAAAATGAAATGCAGTTAGTTTGGTTTGTAGATGTTTCACACCCACACTTAAGATTTTTCACCTTAGTGTATCTGGCCTGGTGCATTTAATGTTCTGGGAATTACATTTTAAGAGGACTTAATAAAAAGTGCATCATATTAAAGAGACTACCAAAAGAGGACATTTGAGATAATGTGAAGAATCAGATTGTTCAATTAGATTCAGATGAATCAGAGACTTACATAGTATTAAGCTTTACTAATCATTTCAAGGATGCAAGCATTCAAAATGGCATAGATCAATCAGAGAGAGTTCTGGGATCTTGACCACAGGTCTCTGTGTCCTTATGTTCTTAGATGATACTGTCTTTATTGACTAACAGGAAAGATATTATTTTTCTAAACTTGTTTAATTCTACTTAGCATTTTATTTGAAATCTTTTTTTTCTTCGATTTTCTCAAGCCATTTGTGATTTCCTTGTTATTTTTTCTCAGTTTAAGATCCTTAATGTACCCATGTCTTCCCAACTTGCTGCAAATCACTGGAACCAGCAACAGGCAGAACAAGAAGAGAGGATGAGAATGAAAAAACTCACACTAGATATCAATGAACGGCAAGAGCAAGAAGATTATCAAGGTATGCAATCATTTATAGGACAGAAGTGGAAAATTTGGATGTCTTTTGGGCTTTTTAAATATAGAATACCAGAGTTCTTACCCTCCCCCTCCTTTTCACAACATCTTTGTAAATATTGAGCCTAAGAAATTGTTTTTATATTCCATTCTGTTTTCATTTTTTCCCACTTACAAAATAACAGTAATATAATTTTCATCCTATTTTGCTAACTCCATAATTCAGTTAGATTCTGTGCTGTTATAGTTATGTTTGTAACTGAGATAATCATTTTTAATTGTCTCATGTTTCCAGTCATCTGTGAGCAAATTAATTCAACACATATTATTATCTCATTTTGTCTATTTGGGAATCTTGTCTCGAGGACCGCTTCTTCAAATTTGAGGGTGTACTCAGATTAAGATTCTAGTTTTGCGCAGATATACCCTACACTCTTCAATTAACTGTAACCTTATGTATAGAGTCCATGAACCTCATAAACCAGCCTCTTGACATTTCTGTGGCGCCCAGATTTTAGAGCCATTAACATGGTTGTTTATATAGCACTGTACTGACAAACTGCTTTTTGTGCAAGAGACATTGTTAAGTAAATAAACATTAGGTTTTCTTTCTTTGAATCTCTCTTGTAGAGTCTCTTCTGGTTGATATCAACATTTTTAACAATCAGTAATAGCCAATGGTGTAAGTGCTTACTATGGGCTGGACACTATCTTACGTATTTTTTACAAAGCACTTAACCCTCACCACAATTCCAGGAGATAAGTGCTTATTATTACCCCCATTTGGCATTTAGGGAAATGAACCGGAAGTCCTGTAGCTAATAAGCTAATAAGTGGCAGATCTGGGATTTGAACCAATATTGTCTGGCTCCAGATGTGTTTGTAGCTATTGAACCAGACTGCTTCTCATACTGTTTTACTGCCTCACAAGACACTTACATAGTGGCCAAATTGACATTGGATATTAAATGCTTCCAGAGCATGTCTCCTCCCTGATGTACTCTTTCAGAACTTCTTAATCATTGTAGTCTGTGTAATGGTGGTTTTTCTTTAATCGCTTACCTGACAGAACTAAAAGACTTCATCTCCTTAGGGGTTTATTTGCTTCACAGAGGGGAATGCATTTATGAGAGTTAACCACCTTTTCTGTTTTGCTCTTGCTTACAGAAATGCTGCAGTCTCTTGCCCAGCGCCCAGCTCCAGCAAACACCAATCGGGAGCGGCGCCCTCGTTACCAACATCCAAAGGGAGCACCTAATGCGGATCTAATCTTTAAGACTGGTGGGAGGTAGGACCATCTCTCTCTCTCCTTTTTCTTCCTTTAGCTACTTATTTTTCACGAGGTATGAATAAATTGGATAGTTCTGGATTATACTTACTGATAAAGGCCTAATTAGCAAAATAGAAAAGTCTTTGAGTTGTAAGTATTTGAGAAAAAGAAAAAATTATAAAATAATTACAGTTGTTTTTTAATTTCAGCCCCATTGATTTTGGCTTTCACTCTCTGAGTGGACTTCTTTGGATTCTTTACTTTTCTCTTTTGCATTCACAGAGATGACTAGTTATAGATGACACTTTTGTGTTAGAATTTTTCAAGTCAGTGTTAATGTTTACCAAAACCCAAAACCTGTATTCTACACTTTTAAGCCTGGAGGTTGAATTTGTTTTGACATGTTTTGTTTGTTTGTTTTTAATTATAAAATGTCCTGCTGAGATCCATGCCAGTTCTACTTAAACTTGAGTTGCTTAAAGTGAAACAGTTAAAATTCCATAAGGAATTTCACATAGAAGGTTTCCCTTTTTTGCAAAAAAAAAAATTTTTTTTTAAATTTAATTATTCATGAGAGACACAGAGAGGCAGGCAGAGGCTTAGGCAGAGGGAGAAGCAGGCTGTCTGCGGGACTCGATCCCAGGACCCTGGGATCATACCCTGGGCCGAAAACAGACTCTCAACCACTGAGCCACCGGGGCGCCCCTAGAGGATGTTTTCTAATAAGACCTACTCATCATCTTTTAAGGGGGAATATTATTTAAAGTTTTTCTGGGGGATGCCTGGGTGGTTCAGTGGTTGAGTGTCTGCCTTTGGCTCAGGGAGTGATCCCAGGATCTGGAATTGAGTCCTGCATTGGGCTCCCTGCGAAGAGCCTCCCTCCCTCTCTCTCTCTCTCTCTCTCTCCCCTCTCTCTCATGAATAAATAAATAAATATTAAAAAAAAATAAAGTTCTTCTGGGATTTGATCTAAAGACCCATACCATCAACTCAATTTTCTGTCTTGTGGTCAGGTTATAATCAAAGGTGACATTGGCTTTGCTGCTTTACTGATCTTCAAGATATTAGTGTTTAGGCTAAGGACGTAAAAGAGTCCCAAGGATGTCACTTGCTCTTGGGGGTGAGCAAAGTAGATGTGGAAGGAGTATGCTAAGGGTTGGGAGCAGAATAGTTCATTATTTGTGGACAACAGTGCCGAGAAAGTACAGGAGTCTCTGTCTTGTCTTCACTCTCTTTGCATGTTCTTCTTTTTTTTTTTTTCTTTTAAGATTTTATTTATTTATTCATGAGAGACACACAGAGAGAGAGAGGCAGAGACACAGGCAGAGGGAGAAGCCGGCTCCATGCAGGGAGCCCAATGTGGGACTCAATCTGGGACTCCAGGATCACACCCTGGGCTGAAGGCAGGCGCTAAACCACTGAGCCATCCAGGGATCCCCTGTTTATGTGTTCTTGATAACTTTTTTCTTTGACCTATATGCTCAGACAACTAATCAAATTACAGGTTAGAACATTGATTTGTCATAGCAGTTAAGGGGTCTATTTTTTAACATCTAGTGAGTATAATGTTTTTAGAAATCCAAGTTAGAACTGAAGTACAAGTTCATCTAATTAGGCATAAGATATTAGGTCATTTTTAATTATTCACACTTCATTAAAGTCCTTTAATAAAACCTTTTATTGCTACTAAAACGTAGAAGCTAGGTAGTTTTAACAGGCCATGAAAATTTTATTTTTCTGCTTTTACATTTCTTTACAGAGCATTAAATATGTATCAGTATTCTTGATAATACCCATTTCTCTTCTCATGATAGGTGAACAGAACTATTAGAATGTTTTTATCTTGATATTTTCCATCAACTTTGCTTTTCCATGTTAGAGCTTCACATCTCTGAATGGGATTATTTCTATTAATACCTAGTCTGTCTTGAATCACAGTGCAAATATAGTACATTTTCCTAATTTTTAAATGTTTGGGTAGACTTAAGAATCAGTAACTATGACATTTGATGCCTAATTGATACTCGCAATATGATTTGCCCCCCTGAGCTTACCTCACTCCTACTGCACTTACCACGGGTTCAGTTCTGCACCATGCCAAATTAAAAAGTACAAAAAAGGACAAAGTCTTTATGCACAAGCTTCTGGTCCAGTAGGAAAACTAAGTATAAGTATTTGAAAGAGCTAATTCTTTCAAGTCCAAGTCATATATTTATTTGAAAAAGTCATTGAAAATTTATTAAGTACCAGGCATTTCTTAAGCAACAGGGAAAAAAAATATGGGAAAACAGATGTCTAAACTTATATGCTAATAGATGTGTGATAGATGAACACAAACGTATGGCTTTCTTAGTTTGCTACCAGTTACTCAGTTTTTCAAAATTCTCTTTGTTAACTTCTTGTTTCTTCCCCTCCCTCCAGTGCTATTTAACCAAACTTGGAAGGATTGGCCATATTTGCTCTTTACTCCTCACCTCTCACTGCTGTGGCTAACTGCAGTCTCCTGCCTGCCCCCAGCCGCCTCCCAGGGGTCCATTCTGTCTCTTTCAGGCTGCCTCACCAGCACTTAGCATGTGGACCCCTCCTTGACATACTCTCTTCTCTGGACTCATGTGGCTCTCCTGTCTTCTGGTCTTTCTCTTCCTCCTTGACTCCTCCTCCTGTCTCCTGACTCCTTTATGGACTAGCCTCTGCCTGGAGATGCTGGTGTCCCTCAGGGTCAGTCCTAGCCCCTCCACTCCTACCCCTGCATACTCTCCGTGGGAGGTGTCCTTCCCTCCTGTGACCCAGTTATCTTCCCTTGCTCCAGCTCAGGTCACACATTTTCGTTTCTGACTGTATATCCACCTGTCTTCTAAACAACCACCTAGAAGGTATGTCACCTGCTCCCAGCCTCTGTCCTCCTATCTTCTCTGGCTCAGCAAGTGGAGGCACTGCCGGGCCAGTTGTCCACACTAGAAAAGTTTGGACTGTTGTCTCCCTCGGTTCCCATATCTAGTTAATTAACAATTCTTGATTCTACTACTGAATGCTTCTCACACTTGCCTATTTATTCTACCTCCACTGCTGGAGGAGGTAGATCAAGCTAGATCAAGCTACCATCACCTCTTGTAGGATTGCTGCTAGCAGCCCCCTGATCTACTTCTCAGTCTCCAATATCAGCCCCTTCCAATTCCTTCTCATTGATGTACTCACATGTTCTTTCTAAAATGTACATCTGTTGTCTGGGTAAATGAACTTTTCTGCTTAAAACCAGTGGCTCCTCATGGCTTATAGGATAAAGTCCAAACTCCTAAACTCGGTTACCATGGCCCTACATGAACTGGGGGTGGTTGGTTGTATTTACCTTATTGGCCTTAACTCTTTCTCTTCCTCTATTCCAAACAAAGCTGGCCTTTTAATCCTTCTAGTTAATGTTCTCTGTTTGGAACTTTCTCATGCTTTCCTTTAGGGATATCTCCTGCTCTTCTTTCAGATCTTACCTTGATATTCTTCAAATCTGATGTAGGTTGGTGCGTATATGCTGCCCTCATTCACTGTATATTTCTACAGATCTTATCCTGTGTAATCCATCACTTGCTACCATGTCTTTATCTAAACCTCGTGAGACTGAAGATTGAGAGCAGAAATGAAGCCTTGTCTTGTTTTTTTATAATTCTGTAGCTCTTGTGCCTAGCACATAGTAAATGCGCAATTAATATTTGTGGAATGGACAAAGAAACTTTTAAAAATCTGTATTTAGGGCATCCCTGGGTGGCCCAGCGGTTTAGTGCCTGCCTTTGGCCCAGGACGTGATCCTGGAGTCCCGGGATCGAGTCCCACATCAGGCTGCCTGCATGGAGCCTGCTTCTACCTCTGCCTGTGTCTCTGCCTCTCTCTCTCTCTCTCTCTCTCTCTCTCTCTCTCTGTGTGTCTCTCATGAATAAATAAATAAATAAAAATCTTTTTAAAAATCTGTATTTAGTCATCTAATAAACTTTTTCCCTAAGCTTTGCTCCCTCTTTCCTCGTTTCCTGATTTTGTGAAAGTCCAATTCTTGAGCTATTATCTCTTCCTGTTTTAAATTATTTCTTGAAGCCATAACTTAATAAAAAATGCTAACTTGTCCATCATTCTTAAAAAATGGCTCTCTCTCTGAGGTATTATTATAATATTTTTAAAGCCAGTGCTCTTATAATACAGATGTGAGTGAACATGGTAGAGGAATAAGCAATCACAGAAACCTAAGTTTTTGACCCATTCAAACACTAAATGTTCTTTGACTTTTTTTTTTTTTTAAGATTTTATTTATTCATGAGACGCAGAGAGAGAGAGGCAGAGACACAGGCAGAGGGAGAAGCAGGCTCCCTGCAGGGAGCCCGATGTGGGACTAGATCCTGGGACCCCAGTATCACACCCTGGGCCTAAGGCAGGTGCCAAATCGCTGAGCCACCCAGGGATCCCCAACCATTTTTTTAAACATAAGTTTTAAGTGAAGAAATGTCATTTGAAGGAACATAACTGGTGGGGTGAAGTCTCCTGGTGGTTTGGCACCTCTTTTTTATTCTATTTTTAACACTGGGCCAGACCATAGAAAGATGTGTATCTGGAGCAGTGGTTCATCAGATCCCTTAGGGACAACGTGCTGTGAGGTGAATCCCTAAACAGGAGGAAGGAGAAAACTCGAATCAGGTCTGAGAAACTTTTCAACTTGACTCTTAACGTGACTACTGTTTATTTTTTAAAATTAGTTATTAATATTGTCAATGTTATATGGCAGATAAGGTGAAAATTCATTTGGACATTGTTATTAAAGCAGATTTTGATAGGTTCCTAGACATTAGTTATAATGATGTAAAATTTTTCTAATCACAAGGAATTCTTAAAATAAGCTGTAAATTAAAGTTGCAGCCATTCTCACTGGGCAGTGATGCCCTAACAGCATAAGCATTTGCTTATAATGAGTTAAAATGGCAATAGTGTTCTAGTAAAATAGTTAACCAATGCAGAAAAGGTAGTTTTCTACTCTGCCAGTGTTGAAAATACTGTGAAACTTCACAACTTTGGCAAGTGTTAGTGCTGATACGGTTTCTGTGCTAAAATTCATATGAATTAGACCAGTGCTCCTTAAACTTTAAAATTACATTATATGTATATATATATATTTTTTAGACAGAGTACATGCCTGAGCTGAGGACGGTGGGAGGGCAGAGGGAGAATGAGTCCTAAGTGGTTCCACATCCAGCATGGAGCCCGATGTGAGGCTCAGTCTCACGGCCCTGAGATCCTGACCTGAGCCTTAATCAAGAGTTGGCCTCTCAATCAACTGAGCCACCCAGGTGCCCCTAAAATACTATATTTTAACCATAGTGACTCATACTAAACTGCTTCTTCTCACTCGTTTCTAACATCTCCCAGGTGATGTCAAAACTGCTGGAACAAAGATCACACTCTGAGTATGGAGTTACACTATCAGAATTTTTTTGATCCATCTTGAAAAGATGTGCATTTTTTATTAGGTATTTTCTTTATGTCCCTGTGTAAACCTAAATAAATGATATTTTTGTTGTAAATAGTGTCCCTTGTAGAATAATGCTTAATCCAAAGTGTACATTTAAATTACTTTTTGAGCTCTTAAATTTTTAAATCTCTCAAAATGACTGTTTGCCTATATAAAGCAGTCAAATAACATTCTAGCCTATATTAAGGGATATATTTATCTTATGAAAGACTGGACATTTCTTTTCCTGTCATTTATTGTACTTATTTAAAATACTCTATCTTAGACCATTGGTCTTGACTTCAGGAAAAAGACTTTCTTTCTCTCAGGGGATACTTGTGTTATTGAACTTGTTCCGTTCAGTTCCAGTCCTGTTATAGATCTATCCAGCCAAAGATACTTTTCCATATTCGCATCTCATTCTTCGAAATCAGTTTCTTGCTCACGTAAGCTGCTTTTGTGAGTAGTGAACTGTTAGCTAGCACCGCTGGAAGGAAGTAGCACACATTGACTGACAGGCCATGGTGGACAGGCGTCCACAGGTTTGCCTCCTCCTGAGCACTGTGAAGGAGGGTCTGTTCAGGGTCCCTCCCTTAGCTTCTGCTGCTTGGCCTGTCTTTGCATCTCTTGGCTCTGAAGTACTGTTGATCCCTGCAGCTCCATCATCACCTGGCATTCTCCCTATAAGTGTGTCTCTGTCCACATTTCCCCTCCTTAGGAGGACACAGGCTGGACCAGGGGCCTGGCCTACCTCAGTGTGGCCTTTTCTTAACAAATTGCATCTGCACTGACCCTTCCCAAGTTTGGTCGCATCCTGAGGTGCTGGCATTAGACTTCAGCCTGGGGACTTGGGGACACCAACCCTATACTCAGCTTTTTAGAAAGTAATTATAGCAGAGACTCCAGGGCCACCCACCTGCCGGCCATCAGAATTGCTCTTTCTGATGGCCCTCTGCTCCTGTTGTTTCTTAGTCCAGTAGGAGTGTATGTGCTCATTAAGAAACACCAATTTACCTGGGAGGCATTCATAAAACAGTGGTTGGTGGTGTTGAGGGGGCCTTTTCTTACCACAAGCTTGCCCTCAGTACTAGTTCTTTTTAACATTGCCCTGTTTGTGCCTCCAGGAGACGTTGATCCAGCAGCACGTGTCATTTCATTAGGTCCTGTATCTGATGTTGTGGATAGTGGAGTCCTCCAGCAATTGAATGAGAGCAGTGGACACATCTCAGCATGTCGGTCTAGAGAGTTGCGAATCTAAACCTGGGACAGGCTGGGGCCATGAGGCGGGAACAGCAGCCTCTGCCAACACCGGAACAAGCCGACGCTTCCAGATAAGGCGGAAAGGCCTTTTGTAATGGAAATCACGTGAGGGTTAATCTTCTCTTGAGAATGGCAGTCAAGAAATGAGACGGTTAACTTGACTCCTGAGCAGTTACACCCAGAAGAGCGTCAGTGAGATGACTGAGCCAGAGAAGAGACGGTTGTGATGGTAATGGTATGGGGGAAATGAACTTGAGGTTTAAATTTGATTTGAGTTACAGTGTCTCTGAATTGAACATCCCATGTTGGAAGAAGATACATTTGGGGGCTCCAGGACTACAGTAGAAAAGTATAGAGCAAGCAGTAAAATCTTCTAGTAAAAACTTACATGCAGGACAACAAAATGATGAAAGATAACCAAATACCAGATAATCCACCAGGAAGGCTTTTGTTTAGGAATTTGTTTCAAGAGGAACAAGGGATGAGGGAGAAAATCAGTTTTATCCATCAGAGTCAGTAATACGAAGTTGCCTATTAGGGTAAAAGAAAAATGTGAAGACTTTTGCTATACCAAGAGCATGAGTTCAGATGGCTTAGGGGAGTCTGACACCAGCCCAAGAACAGGGAGATTTGAGCCCATTGTAAGTATCATTGAAAACAAACAGCGTGCGGTCAGCATGTCACAGGAAATGGACGAAGGACAACAAGAAGGGGATCAGAAGATTTTGTTGACCTTCATGGGTTTACAGCCTCTGTCTCTAAACAAAGTATGGAAACAGTAGAGCTTTTATTTTGCGTTTGTTTTTGTTTTTGTTTTGTTTTGTTTGTTTTGTTCCCCCACCCCCACCCCAGCCCCACTAAATAGAAATGAGGGTTCTTAGTCTGTTTCTGGCGATCTGTTAATTTATTAGGGTAGTTGTCTTCCGTTGGCTTTCCGGTAGGCATAGTAAATTAAGTTGAAGAGCACCTCCGTATGCTACAACTTGATTACATCTTTTTTTCTAGCTATTTTGCATTTTTTCTTTTACCATGTTTCAGTTTCTGCATGTAGAATTAAATAAGACACAAAACTTGTAAAGTTGTAACATTTCACATGGAAATGCTGCCCGATCTTCACCAGCTTCAGAAATCTGACCTTTGCCGATGCTGCAATAAAGTGTTGTAATTTAGATTTGGCATGGTTGCGTTTTTTATTTGGCTTGGGTTTTGGAAATTCATTAAATGTGTAGATCTGTGTCTTCCAGGGTCACCCCTGTCCTTTCCGACAGTCTCAGACCATTCCTGTGTTTGCATGGTTTTCCTGGGTGCCTGGTCAGCTCGCCCATGGGTTTGTGCAGAGGGAAGCCACGGAGTCGAGTAGAATAAGCATTTTCAGAACGGGCTTAAAGCTGGTTAGGATGGGACAGGTTGACACAGCCTGGCCCAGCGTGAGGCAGTGTTCACAGTCTTACCATGTGTGTGCAGCACGGTTGACAAAAGCTTCTGTGCGACTCAGAAGGGAATCACAAGAACCATTGTTTTCAGTTTCTTTCCAGGTGTTCATTTCAAGGCAGCCTTACACAATCCAAAAAAAATGATTGTAATCACTATTGCTAAAATTTCTAAAAATTCATCTGAGAGTCATCAGATTTGAAAAGAAATAAACTTTGAATTAGAAAAGGAAGTTTCAAAACTCCACTTAATTCCCTAACCCCATGTTCCCACCCTCATCTCCATCTTTATCATTGTTCGATATGCCATTACTTGTGATTCTGTGTTGGGGACAATGGTTTACTTTTTTTTTTTTTTTTTTTTTGTATTCTAAGTTTTAAATTGTTAGAGGGAGCCAAGGTTAATTCTAATGTGTATCATGTACAAGGCAGAGAGTATCTGAAAATTAGCTGTGATAATTCACCTTCAGTCTTTAATTTAGAAAGAGTAAGGTCACTAGTGGGTGTCACATGTTGTGGGAACCATCAAGAAAGTGGACCAAACAAGATGGTGTGTAGCATGGGTACTTTATTCAGTTAGATTACTGGAACAAAGGTAGATTACTGGTGACGAAATAGCACCATGGAAGATAGTTTATGTGTTAACCACCAGCAAGCTTGCTTATGTTAAAAATAAATAAGGGAAGCCTCCTGACTTCTAGGAAACATTCTGATTCTCATAACTTTGTCACAGTGTTTTAGGCCTCTTTTTCCTCTTATGGCCCATCAAAGATGAGCAGGTGTTAACAGATCAGATACCAGACTTTGATCCTTTGATTCTGTTTGGGAACTAATGAGCCAAAAAGGCCTCTTGGCAGCCCAAAAGTCCCTCTTTAGGTGAGTGCCTGCACTCTGCTGTGGGAGTTGCCCATACCTTGCATTCTCTGACTCTGCATATAGTCACCACAAACATCCCCATGTGAACCTCCAGGCCAGACAGAAGGAAGGAAGGACAATGGTAGTATGCAGTAGCTGGAGGAGGTGAAGAGGAGCAGGACTAGAAACCTAACAATCACGTGAGCAAGACACACACAAAAGATAAGAGAGCATGGTGCAGAGCCAGGCTGGTGGTCCTGGAGCGTGTGGAATGTCAGTCCCGGAAGAAACAGTGAACAGATGGTGAATCATCTTGCAGGGTGCGGTGACTTCACACCACTTGATGTAGTGAAGTCAGTCATTGGTGGTAATCAGAATTTTGGTAATCCGCAGAAATAACATTCTTTTTTTTATAGGAAGGAAATAGGCCCAAAGTGGTGAGGCCAATGGCAAAGAGAGCCCTCAGATTTCCTAATAACTCCCACTGTAGTGTATAAAATCTTAATAGCACTTATAATGGAAAACCTAACGTTTAAAAAGCAGCAAAATCTCTTATAAAAGGCAGAGGTGAAACATCTTGTGTTTCCTTCTAAACTGGTTTAAAAGTTTTACATTTATGGATGACCTTTTAGCTATCCAGAAGCCCAGTGTGCTATGTAGTTGCAAACAGAAGATTTGCATTTGCTTAAACGCACGGGAGACTATAAGAATCCTAAAGTTTGAAACCAACACAGGAGTATTGTTGGACTTTAAAATAACTATATGCAGTCTGAATCCACATGTGCTCTCTGCTCCTCCACTCTTTTCTTCCTTACTGTCTTAAGTCTCCTCAGGCTGCCATCATAGAGTGGGCGGCTTAAACAGCATTTCTTCTCACAGTTGTGGAGGTTGGAAGCTCAAGGTCAAAGTGCCACACACTCATGTTCTGGTGAGGCCTCTCTCTCTGGCTGACCTCACAATATCCTCACGTGGCCTTCCCTCTCTGCATTTTCCATGTTCTTTACATCTTTCTCTTGTAAGGACACCACCCCTATCACATTAGGGCCTCATCCTATGACCTCATTTAACCTTAGTTATCTCCTTTAGAGGCCCCTCCCAAATAACCATAGTCACACTGGGGTTTGGTGGTCCAACCTATGAAATTTGGGGGACATGATTCAGTTGATAGCATTCACCATCAACTTGGCTGCTGACATCTGCTGAGTGTTCCGTCTGTAGATAGAGAGACGACTTGATGGTTTGCAACCACATCTGCATACACGCAGTGGCTGGCCCCAGTTGGCACAGGCTTCTGACCTTGGGCCAATGAGCTGTGGTCGAGGGACGGTTCTGCGACATCGTGGCTGCTCTTGCAGGGGCCTTCCGAATTATCTGGGGGAGGGCCAATTCCTACACTCAGTTTTACAAAATTGGGGTTCTCGGATTTTTTTGGGTGGCTTCTCGGATTTTATTTTATTTTTTTTGGGTTCTCGGATTTTAAATGTGAGGTTTCCCACACAGCTCTAAGTTTATTTCTCAAGTTTGATTTTTAAAGAACCCCAAACATTTTATCTGTACAACCTCTCATTAAAGCATCCCTTTTACGTTGTGTGGCTGCATCGAGCTCTCCGTCTGGTGCTTGTCCTTAGACTTGTTTTAAATGAAAACAAAATTGAAGTAGGATCCATTTAAAATAAATTTCAAAATACTTAGCATGCTATAGTAAAATCACATTTTTTACATTCTCATTTAAATATATTTTTTCTTTAACTTTTGGAAATCAAAGGACATTCAGCCACCTGTTATCTCAATAAATAAGCTTTTTTGGAGGAATAAATAACTTTATTATTCAACTGTTTCCTCAGAAGCAATTCTAATTTTCTAGTTTTTGAGAAAAACATTTCAAATTCTGTAGAGTGTGTACATATGTGTGCAAATGCTCACGTTTTTAATGTCATTCTGGTTCTATGAACTGTTTGCTTTGTAATCTAAGAGGTAAACTTGTAATCTAAGAAATGGGTTTAATGTATCCCCCCAACAACTGTGTGTGCCTGTATACACTTACCATTAGGGGATGCTCAGGTCTGAAACATTTTCAGTAGCAGCCCAAAGGCCAGAAATACCTACTATGTTCAGAGGGGCCGTGAAGGGGCCAAGGTAACCAGTGATCACTCATTTACTAGTTGTATATTGAGCACCACCTCTGACACTTCCTTCCTATGTGACGTTAGGTAGTTATTAACCTCTAGACCTCAGTTTTCTCATCTGTAAAATGGGATCATTTATTAGGGTTGTATGAAGAAATATTGGCATAATGGACATTAGGGTCTTAACACAGCGGCTGTTGGGTAGTAAGTACTCAGTGAAGGTTAACTAGTAGTAGTGATGGTGGTAGTAGGAATAGTAGTAGTTGTAGTACCACCACAGCTTCTGTGTGCCAGATGCAGTGTTGCTTAAAAGTTGACTGACACACTCTGCCCTTGAAGAACTCATAAATCGTTCAAGTGTACAGGGAATGAATGTCACGTTCAGAACTGGGTGGCTAAAATCATACACATGACCTCCAACAAATTATAAACTTTATTGCCCATACAAAGATGTGCCCGAAAAGCAGTGGGAAAGCCACCCTTCCAAGTGAATCTGGCCTGGACTAAGTCCTGTCTCCTTGCCCATCTACCCCAAAGAATGCCAGCCACTTAAATTCAGTCATAAACCTCTTATTTTCTCACTAATTGTTTTCCTGTCTGTAACTTCCTCAACAGCAGAGAGTCAGTGGTTGACTTGAATATTAAGGAGAACTACATGGTGGTCGTAGTTCATACGACTCCAAAAGTATCGTGGTAGCTTCTGAGTCCTAACATTCCTGAATGAGAATGAGTTGTTGGGTCAGGCCACCCCCAGTGTTTTCCCAAAGCATATCATGGATGGGGGTCAGACTGACAAAATTCCCAGACGCTCTTTGGAAGAGATGGGGGTCCTAGAAACTCCAAAGGCTGGCGACTTCTTCCAGCAGGCAAGGTGGGCCAAGAAAGTACTTCAGAGCCCTATTAGGACTGAGGTGGGATTTTCATTAGGCTTCTTTGAGAGGGCGCTGACAAAGAATGAGAAGTGAAGAGGGGCGAAACAGGAAGCAGTTTTAAAATAAAGTGCAGTTCCTTGCTTTAACCAGTTTGACAACCTGCTTGTGTGTGTAGCACAGGGGCATGTGGGGCGTGGCTTTCAAATCAG
This sequence comes from Canis lupus dingo, assembly GCF_003254725.2. Taxonomy (NCBI): domain Eukaryota; kingdom Metazoa; phylum Chordata; class Mammalia; order Carnivora; family Canidae; genus Canis; species Canis lupus. The sequence goes on from NC_064244.1 coordinate 23,031,684, forward strand.
TGAGCTCAAGTTTACTACAACTTCTGTGTGCACAGGGGCCATTGATGAAGCATTGAGAGGAATTGTAAGGAATGGCCCAAATGCTTCAGAAAGTTATAACCTTGATCAAAGCTGCACTCAGAATGTGTACCCTTCCACGTCAACGCAGGACCAACCACCGCACTTCCCCCTTCCATGACCCCAGTGTGGTGAGGGATGCTGGACAGCGCCGGCTGGAATTCTGGTCCTGCCCCTTGTTGGGTAAGTGTCATAACCTAAGCCTCATTTAACTCATTTATTCAGTGAGAAATTATGAATTTTCCGGGGTTGTTTTGAAAATTGAAGCATTCGAAAAAAAGAGAAAAAAAAGAAAATTGAAGCATTTGTTCAACACCCGGTATGTGCTAGGCTGTGGTGACAGGGATGCACAAGGCCAAATCCTGCTTCTATGGCGCTTACATTCTAGGAGAGAGAGACATGTAATCAAAAAAACGTTAAAAATGTCAGAGAAGCCACAATGGATGGCTACTGTGGTGTGCCTTCCAGAGTTCCTTGGCTGACGTCCTTGTTCTGGGAGCACTGCTGACAGGTGGCCTTCAGCGGTTCGCTCCTTATGGGACTGCTGGGCTGCAGGCGTTGCCGGATGTGGCCTGGGGCGGCCCACAGGCAGAGACTGGTCAGTGCAGGAGCATGAAGGCCTGACCATCCTTGTTCCTGGTCAGGGCTCTAGGGCCTTTCCAACTGTAGAGCTCCCCACAGGAGTGTTGTTGGGCCTGCATCAGCCCACTTGCCCCTCTACTTATCCATCCTGCTCATGGAATAAACATTCCATGCTCTAAACTCCTCCTCAGGGCCTGCTTTCTTGAGACTACACTGTAACCCAGCTGCTGTGCTGGTGGAGCCACTGTGGCCAGTTGTCTTCTTGAGATTGGGTCTGTAGAGAAGGGGTCCTCCCTTCTGCAAAGAGAGCTGGCTCAGCCAAGACGCAAATGACAAAGACCAGCCCTTGGAAATGGGGGACACACATGCCACATAAGATTGCAGAAAAAGGAAAGAGTGTGACCTGTTGAGGAACTCAGGGGAAAAGCAGTAGGAGGCAGGGCCTATACTGGAGAGAATTTGTATTCCAGAGTGAGAAATTTGGGTTTCCTTCCAGGTGTGATAGCATTAATTTGATCTGATTTTAATGAGTCACTGCTGAGTGGAGGGCAAGATCATAGGGGAGCTGGAGAGACCCGGGAGGCAGGAGCCCTGAGGAGAGGGTGAGAGGTCATGGGGTTGATGGTGGGGAGAAGGATCAGGTTTCAGACCTATTTCCTGAGGACAGCCAAGAGGGTCAGCTGGTGGATTCCATGGGGAGGGAGCAGAAAGAACCATTTTGTCCCCAGCCTGAGCAGTTGGTTGGTGGGGTGCTGAGAGAGAGCAAGCAGGCAGGTGTCATTCATGGGGAAAGGGAGTCTTCATGGAGGTTCCCGCTTCCCCTTTGCAGAGCTGGGACCCACACCTAGTTTTCACAGGCTGCCAGTGAAAATGGACACTGCCAAATAAATGGACCTGGTTTCTGGAGACTTCCTAGTCGGCAGGTGGGCAGGCAAAGGTCTTAGCCAGACAGCTGAGATCACGTTGCCCTGGAAAAGGGAAAGGAGGCACCAGGGGCCTCTTCTCCAGAACTGCTCCACGTGAAACTTGTAGAGCTCAGGCCCTGCCTGTCCTTTGGGCCCCTTGGGCTCCGGGCCTGGGGCTTGATGCGTGAGGGAATGCTCCCTGCAGGGCTGTGCAGACCCGTGAGAACAGGGCTGATTGCAAACTGATCCCTCTCTCTCTGTTCTGTGTGACCTGGATTTTCCTTTCCTTTTAATTTGACTTTTGTTTGTTTGCTTTGCATTGTCTCCGAGCGACTCAGGAGACGCAAGAGGAGGCCAGGCTGGCAGTGTCATTGCACACCTGGATCAGGCCAGAGGTCTCCGTGCCGCAGCCTGGACACCCACAAGCTGCGGCACAGAGACCAGCACCTTAGCAGCAAAGCCCTGGGCTTCCTAAAGGTTCAGTGCCAGGCAAACCGCACCCACCCGGGCGCTCCCCCTCCCCTGCCAACTGCAGTAGGAATCAGGAGAAGTTGCCTTCTTATCAGCAGCAGGGCCCCCATGGGAGAAAGACTTCTTCTCAGAGCCTGGTGGGAGAAAGGTGGAAGGTGAGAGAGATCTGGGGCTGGCAGAAATGTTTAGGTTTCTAGTGCCAGCTCTGTGTGACTCTGCCCCTTCCATGGTCAACCAGTGTTTCCGCACAGGCTCCCAGGGCCCTCAGTTCTTGCTGGCTCAGTCTGAAAACAAATATGGAGATTAAATGCACGAAAGGCAGGCAACCCCCCTCATGTTACTGAGGGAGGAAACCTAAAATATTTACAAAATCCCTAATCCCATTTTACTTCTTAAACACTTTAGCTGGAAATGATTATAAACTCAAGAGAGGTTGCAAAAATAGTACAAGAGTCCTACAAACCCTTCATCCAGCTTCCGCCAGTGGTGGCATCTTGGTGATGATCATATAGTATCAAACCCAGTAAATTGACATTAGTTCAATACTGATAACTACAGACTTTGTCCAATTTCCACTAGTTTTTACATACACGTTTGTGTGGGTGGTCCTGTACAATGGGATTCCATGTGGGGATTCATGTAACCCTGCCACAATCAAGATAGAGGACTTCCATCATCACAAAGGAATTCACGCACTATCTCTTGTCTCTGGGTAGGTTAGAGTTCCCCAGAGAAACAAAACCAATAGGATATTTATAGACATATATGAGGACATTTATTATAGGAATTGGTTTATGGGGTTATGGAGGTTGGGAAGTCACACAGTCTGCCTTCTGCAAGCTGGAGAAACAGGACAGCGAGTGGTATAATTCACAGTCTGGATCTGAAGGCCCAAGAACCACCAGCCCTTGTGTCTGAGGTCAGGAGAAGGTGGATGTCCCAAGTGGAGCAAAGAGAGCAGATTTGCCCTCCCTCCACCTGTTGTTCTATTCAGGCTCCCAACGAATTGGAGGATGCCACTGCCACTGGGGAGGGCAATATTCTTCACTCAGTCAACCGATTCAAACACTAGTCTCTTCCAGAAACACTGAGACACAGACTCAGAAATACTGTTTGCCAGTGATCTGGGCATCCCTTAACCCAGACAAGCTGACCCATAAAATCAACCATCACACCAAGAAACTATTAATTTGGCTTCATCTCTATAGTTTTGCCATTTTGAGAATGTTATATAAATGTTATATAAATTGTTATATAAATTGAATCATACATTGTGATGCATGTGTTGGAAGTTTATTCTTTCGGATTGCTGGGCAGCATCCTGCTGGATGTACCAAAGTTCGTTTGACAATTTACCCACTGAAGGACATTTAGATTGTTCCCAGTTTGGGGCTATTCTAAATAAAACTGCTACAAATATTTGTGTACGGGTTATTTTTTTTATTGTGGCAAAATAGACACAAAATTTGCCATTTTAACCACCTTTATTACAGTTTAGTGTCCAAGCATTTGTGTGAATGCAAGTTGTTATTTCCCTGAGACAGATGTCCAAGAATGCACTTGCTGGATCCTATGGTATATGAATGTCTGGTTTCATAAGAAACAACTACCAAGCTGTTTTCCAGAGTGATGGCACCGGCAGTGTATGAGAGATCCAGTTTCTCCGCATTGTTGCCAGCGTTCGGGCTTAACCACTGTTTTATTTTAGCTACCATTATAGGTGTGGAGTTGTATCACCTTGTAGTTCTAATTTGCACTTCCCCCGTGGCTGAGGATGTTAAATATCTTTCTATGTGTCTGTTTGCTAAACATATCTCCTCTTTGGTGAAACGCCTTTTCAGGTCTGTGGCCTTTCTAATTTGATTATAAGCAGGCTTGCGCTGGTGTTTTTGAGTTTTGAGAATGTTTTTTTATAGATTCTGGATACAAGGCAGATACATAATATTCAGATATTTTCCCCCAATCTGTATCTTGTCTTTCATTCTTACTAGTGTTTTTTTTAATCAGCAAAAGTTTTTAATTTTAATGAGGTTCAACTTACTTTTTTATCCCCATAAATTATTTCATGCCCCAAGTACTCCATTCTTTGCCGAATCCTAGTTCTCAAAGATTTTCTGCCATCCTTCCTTCCTAAAAGCTTTTTGGTTTTACATTTTACATTTTAAGTCTGTGATCCGTTTTGAGTTTATCTTGGTGTAAGATGTGAGATTTAGGGCAAGGATTTTTTTTTTTTTTTTTTGCCTAGGATGTTCTGTTACATGCCATTTTTTGAAGAGGCTATCATTCTTCTATAGGATTGCTTTTGAGTCTTTGTCAGAAAAAAAAAACAAAAACGCAAAAACAAAAACCAACCACAGAACATATTTTGCAGGTCTGGTTTTGGTTTCTTTATTTCGTTCCATTGAGCTCTGTGTCTTGTCCTCTGCAAATACCACACTGTCTTGATTACAGTAGCTCTGTAGTAAGCCTCCATATCAGGTAGAGTGGTTCCTCCCATTTGATTCTTCTTTGTCAAGATTGTTTTAGCTTAGGACGCCTCAGTGGCTCAGTGGTTGAGCATCTGCCTTCTGCTCAGGGTGTGATCCCAGACTCCCAAGTTGGGAGTCTAAGCATCTGCCTTCTGCTCAGGGTGTGATCACATTGGGCTCCCAGTGGGAAGCCTGCTTCTGCCTCTGCCTGTGTCTCTCCCTCTCTCTGTGTGTCTCTCAAAAAGAAATAAATAAAATCTTAAAAAAAAAAAAAAAGATTGTTTTAGCTCATCTAGATCCTTTGGCTTTCCATATAAATATTAGAATAAGCTTGTCTGTGTCTACAAAATATTTTGCCAAGATTTTGATAAGAATTGCATTATTATTTTTTAGCTATTGTGAATGAATTTATTTTCTGAATTTCATTTTCAGATTGTTCATTGCTCACATCTAGAAATGCAGTCTTTTTTTTTTTTTTTCATTGGCCTTGTATCTTGTGACATTGTCTGACCCTTTAATTAGCTCTAGTGGTTGTTTTGTGGATTCCTTAGGATTTTCATCATAGAGGAGTATGTCATTCCACAAATACAGTTTTCCTTGTTGCTTTCTAATCTGGATATCTTTTATTTCCTTTTCTTACCTGATTGCCCTGGTTAGAATCTCTAGTATGATAGTAGAAATACTGGGAGTGGACATCCTTGCCTTGCTCCTGATCTTAGAAGAAAGCATTCTGTTTTTCATCATGTAGTATAGTGCAGAGAAAACCATATACTGACCAAGAACTAGCCTCTTGGTAAAGGGGGTGGGTGGGTTGGGCAAGGGCCTCCAGAAAGACTTCCCAAGGAAATGAGTTGGGAGGATGAACTCACCGAGGTCAGGAAGTCTGAGTTTGTCCTGACTTTCTAGTCCTGGAGCTGGTAGCTGAAGAGGTTGGACTCAGGACTGCTGAAGCTGTTGCTGGCATGGCTGTGCTTCCCCAACAGGGTAGATCTCTCCTTCCCACCAGACCCATGGATGAGACAGCCAAACAGTCTCTAGAGGGTCTTGTGCCACCACAGGGGATGTCTCACTTCCCATCACTCCAGGGTGTAGAGCAGACATGGGGCTGGGCAGGCAAATTGAGATGCTCCCCACCATTCCAGGGAAGAAAGCCAAAAGCCAGCACATGGAACTCTTGTCCCAAGGTGCCCAGGCCAACTGCCAACAATGGGGAACCCATGGGCCTTCTTCCTGTAGTAGGAAACTGACTTTCATTTATTCCTTCCTCCAATAATCCCTGTACTTACTGAATGCATTTGTCTAGCACCAGCTAGGTGCAAGGCATCTTTTGAGACATGGCGCGGGGTGAAATAGACTAACAGCGTCCTTATTAACCAGACATTTGTAATTAACAACAGAGACATAGAGTCTCAAATACTTACACCTCAGGAACAATGTGAGCTCTGAGACAAGAGAGGCATAAACCAACTGTTGTAGTCCTTCTGAGAAAAGAGTGCATGCGTGCGTGTCTGTGTGTGTGTGTGTGTGTGTGTGTCTGTGTGTGTGTGTGTGTGTGTGTAGGTGTAGGTGTAGGGGATGGGTTAGGGTAAGTGGGAGCAAGGGGTTTCCATGAAGGGAGAAGCAGGCCTTAAAAGATGCACAGGATTTTGACAGATAACTGGCAGGAGCTTCAGGGACAGCTTAGAGTAGTGATTATCAAATGCTCTTGTGGGTGTGACTCAGTGGAGATGTTAAAATGCAGATTCTGATTTGGTGGGTCTTGGAGAGGGCTTGAGAGTTCCAACTGATGCTGCAGGTCAGAGGGTGGCTCGAGGAGCCAGGGTGTAGAGAACATCTGCTATTAATTGGCTGGAGATGAGTGGGGGAGAAGGACAGAAGAGTTAGACAAATAGGGCCAGATTCTAGCCTGGGGAGTTTAAACTGTATTTGGCAGCTATCACACAACCTCTGAAGGTATTTGGGTCATGAAGTGAGCCAATCCAGACCTTAGGAAGATTGGCCTGCAAATCACTCAATGGAGAGACAGAGCTGGGCAACTAAAGGCAGAGTGATTTTTCTATTCATTCATTCCCCAACCCACCCATTCACTCAGCGACCTGTTCACTTACCTACCCACCCATCCATCCACACACCCACCCATTCATCCACACACCCATCCATCCATCCATCTACCCACACACCCATTCATTCATCTACCATCCATCCACCCACCCACCCATCCATCCATCATCTGTCTGCCATCCACCAACATTTGTTAGATGCCCATTATGCTCCACACCCTGGGGGAGGATGAAGAAGACCCATTCTTTCCTCCCCAGGATCCCAGAGCCTAGTAGGATTGATGAGCCCATAGTATGTGTGCAGTTTCCATGTGAGCCCAGAAGAAGCAAGTGGGCAAGGAGCTTCCAAAGGAAGGGACCCTTGAGAACTTTCTAAGAGTGGTGGGAGATACTTGGATAAAGAAGAGTCCAATTAGAGGTCGCCGCCTGAGCAAAAGTCAGCCACAGCAGTGTGATGCATGTGGGTAGCTGCTGGACGTTTGGGTTGACAAGGACTCAAGAAGTATAGTTGGGTCCCTGGTCATAAACAGTAGGGACACACTCACACTCACACACACATCGTCTCTTTTCTCTCCTTTTCTTTCTGCTCCCCCATGCCTTTAGCTCCTCACGGGCTCTGGGTCAGGGGCCCTTTGGCAGTGGGGTGGTGTCGGGATAGGGGTGGGCAGTGAAGGATTATCTGTATCTGAAGGAATTCTGCAGAAGCAGACACTCTCCGCCAGAGAGAGCATCAGGAACATATCTCCTACTCAGAATATTTGGAGAGCCTGGGGGTCACTGGTCTTCCCACCGGGTTTCAGGCCATCTTAATGTCTCTCAAAGGTGAAAGTTGCAGCAGACCTGACCCAGGTCTCACTCCAACCGAAGTCTGCAGCGCAGAAGAGCAGATCCACTTGTCACCCAGGATGACAGAGGGAGAAGAGTTTGTCTGCCTGGGCAGCCATAACCAAGTCCCAGGGACATTTAGTTCTCACAGTTCTGGAGGCTGGAAGTCCAGATCAAGGTATGGGCAGGGCTGGGCCTTGGGAGGCCTCTTGCAGAAGCCACCTTCTCCCTGTGTCTTCCCATGCCCTTTCCTCTGTCATTTATAGGAACAGGGAGATAGAGAGAATGCATGCTCTCTGGTGTGTCTTTTCTTATGAGAACTCTACCACTACTAGATGAGGGCCCCACCCTTACGATCTCTTCTAACCTTAATTAGAAGCCCTCTGAGCACAAGCACCTATCTTCATTTGTTTTTATTTTAAATTCAGTTCATTAACATACAGTGTCTTATTAGTTTTAGAGGTAGAGTTCAGTGATTCATCAGTTGCATCTAACACCCAGTGCTCATCCCATCACGTGTCCTCCTTAACGCCCATCACCCAGTTACCCCATCCCTCCACCCACCTCCCCTCCAGCAACCCTCAGTTTGTTTCCGAGTTAAGAGTCTCTTATGGTTTGTCTCCCTCTCTGATTTCATCTTATTTTATTTTCCCCTCCCTTCCCCTATGATCCTCTGTTTTGTTTCTTGAATTCCACATATGAGTGGAGTCATATAAGTGTCTTTCTCTGATTGAGGTCTTTTGCTCAGCATAATACGCTCTAGTTCCATCCACATCACTGCAAACGGTTAGAGCTCTTATCTTCAAATACAGTCCTGTTGAGAGGGCCTCAACATACAAATTTGTGAGGGGACATAATTCAGTCCATAACAGGGCCTAAGAGACCATTTAGTCCAGCCCCCTTATTCTTCTGATGAGAAAATTGAAGCTCACAGAGGTTGAGCAGTTTGCCAAAGGTCACACAGTTACCTAGCATCACAACCAGATTGGAGGTCAGGCCTGACATCTCCCAGGACAGCGTCTTCCAGCTGATGTGGCTGAGTGTGGCGAGGCCTGCCATAGGCACGCCCCTCACCAGTAATTCTCTGTTTATTTGAGAGAAGAGCAGAGGGGAACAGGCCCACCCCAAACCCTGAAGGGTTTAGTTTAGACCTCAGAAGACTTTCTGTTTGAAAAAATTGAGTCCCCACCAAGTGTGTCCAGTGGCAATTACGGGTTGTTGGTTTTTTTAAACTTGGAAAATGGCAGAAAGTTGGGCAGAGGGCCGGGGAATGGATTTCATAACTGAAGATCCATCTAGACTTAGGTTTCTACATCAATTAGGAAAGTATTCCACTGAAGCTTTCTGAATCCAGAAGGCTAGCCAGCAGGAAATAGTCCCTGAAAAAAAAATCTCCCTGAGCATACCTTTGGCCCAGCAGCCTGACCTTGGGGGTGAGGGCAGGGAGCAGAGCATGTGCCGGGCTGTTTACCTTGGTTAGGCATTGCAGATAAGCATCCGTTTGTGTTTGCAGAGGGGGGCCAAAGTTTGGGTGGGCAAGGTCGGGTCAGAGCAGGCAGGAGAAGCTGTGGGCAGCTGCCACCCAGGGTGGGGGCTGGTGTGGGGGCTGGGGGTGGGGAGGGCAGGGTGGCTGCAGCCCAGCTGAGAGGCCTCGGCTCCCCTACAGGCAATCCTACTCCATCTTCTCCCGGCCCTGCTGGACCTCTGCTGGGACAGCCTTAACTGCTGTGATGTTCCTTCTCTCTCTCTCTCTCTCTCTCTCTCTCTCTCTCTCTCTCTCTCATTCCTTCTTTCTCATTCTCTCTCTCTCTTCCCATACCACCCCTGACAGCAAAATTCTGCTCTGACCCAGGCCCAAAATACTTTTTTTCTATTTCTCTTTTTTGAGAAAATGATGTTTTCATTGAAAAAATGAATTTCCACCATCCCTTTCAGACCCACAGATGCCATTTTTTAGGAAAAATCTGAGACCTGCCTTGTCGGGTCACGTGAGCGAGCAATTGGCACTCTGAGCAGTGTCACTCCCGATTTGCAGTGGGAGACATGGTCTTTGGAGAGACCACATGAGAGGGCACAAGAATGAATCAGTCAATTCTTGCTACAGCCTGATTATGACCTGGGCTCAGTGTTTCCTGGCTCGGTGGAATGAAGCCACTGCCCTCATTCAGAATACCAGAGAAGAAAGGAAGAGGCCAGAAGGGCATCTCTGGGTGGCTGCCGGCTGCTGAGGTCCCCACCCACCCCCAAGCCTGGGAGGCCACAGATAACATAATGAGCATCCACTCTTTATAAAGAGATTCCAGAAGACTACAGAACACAGATCCCTTCTCTCAGACGCTGCCTTTGGGTGGGGAGAGAGTCCCGCTCTATGGGACCCCATGCTTCCATCCCACCAGGCTGATGGAGGAAACTCGAGGCCGGCTGTTGGCTCTGTTTTTCATGGCCGCGCCCTCCCTTGGTGGGCGAGCAGAGGTGCGTGGGCAAAGGAGGGATGCAGAATGTCCAGAGCCACAGGAGCCGGGTTTTGGTTCAATCCCGATTCCAGATGCTTGGCCCCACAGTCCCTAGAGGCGGCTCTGGGGGGAGACTGGTGATTTGGGAAATGTGGTCAGTGGGCACATAGCCTTCATTCCACGGTGTTTGGTTTACTAAAGAAATGAGTGCGTTTAAGCCCCCAAGGGCCTGCCGAGGAAGGCCTGCTTCCTGCTGACGTGGCGGGAACTGTTTCCATTCTTAGCTGACCCGGGGTCAGTGTGGATTCTTCAGGCCCGGGAGCCCCTGCAAGTGTGGATGTGACCTTACCCCACCTCCGGATCCTGTCCTGTGTGTGGCTTAGATCTCAGGGCTGCAGGGGTGGAGAGTGTAACGGTCTTCCAGTCAGCTCTTGAATGCCCTTGACCAACATCCTACCCAGCTGGACAGGATATTTGGACGGTGCCCCTAACCCAGCCGTTCGACTTCAGATGTGTGGATGCAGCCTCGCCAGCCCGTTGTGCACCCTGGAGCAATGGCATCACACAGGATGCTGGGTGGGGTGCAGCGCTTGGCATCAGACACCTATTGGGTGCCCAGTCTCTCCGGTCACTTGCTGGCCTGTGACCTTGGACCTTGGTCTCTCTAACCTTCAGCTTCCTCGTCCTTCAGTAGAAATGATAAGGGAAGCTAATTCCATTAGTTCATCATGGGGTGGAGTCACATAAAGCCCTTGGCACCATACGTGGCACAGAAATATGCACTGCCTGTGTGGCCGCTGTGGACCGGGGGTTGTGAGCGTTCCCAGCTGAGGGGGGTTGGGACTGAGTCTGAGGTGTCTGCTGCAGGAGAATAGCGAGTGAGTATTCATTTGGAGTCAAGAGGTTCATAGGGCCTCATCAAATTGAGTCCTGGCTACTTGGCTTTGAAACAGCCTTACCTTGGAGGGGCTTTGTTTGTCCTAAATGACACACTCAACTTAAATATGTGAACTCCATGCCTAGCCCTCAGCACACCGGGGCCCAGGGGCATAGGTAAGACCTGACCGGTCTGAAGTCATCCTAAACTGAAAGGGCTCCTGGGGCCCAGTGACTCACTGGACAGGCTGCACTAACCCAAACTAACCAGCTCAATCCCCTTCCCAAGACTCCTGAGGAAAAGACACTCTGGCCAGCTGCCCTCTGGGCCCTGCGGGTGGAGTGGGGGATGGGGGAGGCATGATGTCACTTCTGGCCTGGCCTGTAAATCACCTTTGGGTGGGCCTGGCCACACCACACTCGGCCTCCTCCTCCCCAAGGGTGGGGGCCAGGCGGCCCAGGGGCCACGACTGAAAGAGGAGCTGCGTGAGGAGCTGAAAGGATCTCCCGAGGAAGCCGCCCAGCTCGATAATTACAGTGGCCTGAACTTCCAACCTGGTCTCAACCAGGTTCTGGTCTCCCTGGGGCTTCAGACAGCCCTCTCTTGGCAAGGAGCCTCAGAATGGAATGTTCTGGGACCAGGAGGTGTATCACACATGCTACAAATGCCTGTTCAGTGATGTCAGAGGATGCAAAGAGGTGAAGGCTGACTTTGCTAATCCCAGCTTCTCCCCTTCTCCGCCCCTTTGGCTGTCCCTTCCCCATCGCTGTCCTCTTTCTTCCTCCCACTCCTGACTTGAAACGTCCCTCAGGAAAGGTAGACTTTAGACCATAGCATTTAAACTATAATGTAAATGACTGGCAGCTCTCTGGCATTTCCCTTTCTCTGTCTTTTTTCTTTTTTTTTTTAAACAGGTTTGACATGGCCCTAGTCTTGGCTTCTGAAACACGAATCTCCAGGGATACCCAAAAGACCACGGGTATACAAGACTTACATTCTTTTCCAAACATCTACAAAATATTTTTGAAATTAAGGTCAGACTTTCTGTCGGCATAAACCCATGTTACGCATTCTGAACCTAACACGGAGCTTCAAAGGGAATTCACAGGAATGTTCTGTGTTTCTGAGCATGTGTTTACTTAAAGGCTCCCAAGTTTTAAGAAAGGCAGACGTGACTGAACCAGCTGTAAAACTGCAGAATCACAGGGGGAAACTTTTAATGCAACCTTGGTAGAGAGTACAGGCTGCAAGGACAGCTGAGAACATTAAAAACAAGGAAGGATACTTGCAGGGGGAGGGGCAGCACCAGGCCCGTCAAACAGGAGCTGGATGGGGAGAGTCCACGAGGAGCAGTGCGGGACCCCATCCTCGCTCTGCACCCACACCCAACAAGCCTTGCATCTTTAGAAGGAAAAAGTTCCTAGCGTCTTAGCCAGCTCAAAGTCCAAGTCGCGGGGACTGACTTTTGACAGTCACTGCTTCCAGTTCCCAAAGCTTCTATTTGCTCTCTGATGACTTTTGCTCCCGTGGTGGTGTTCTCGGGACATTCAGTATTATAATTAGGAAATGTACTTTGGGAGAATGAGATTAGTGGCATTTATGGCAAGGCAGGTCAAAAAATAAACGCATTGTGTACATTACTGGTGGCATAATAAAACGGCACAGGCACTCTGGAAAACATGTTGGCGGTTTCTCATGAAACTAAACATGGCTGGGGCGGCTGGGTGGCTCAGTCGGTTAAGCATCTGCCTTGGGCTCAGGTCATGATGCCAGAGTCCTGGGATCGAGCCCCATCAGGCTCCCTGTTCAGTGGGCAGCCTGCTTCTCCCTCTGCCTCTGCCCCTCCCCCTGCTTGTGCTCTTTCTCTCTCTCTCTCTGTCAAATAAATAAATAAAATCTTAAAAAAAGAGAGAAAAACCTTTTATAGATGCAAGTCATTTTCACCCTTAATGTCCTACACTGAGTGTAGAAATAGTTTCCTTGTTTATGTGCAAGGAGGAATTGAGGCTCAAGGAGATTAGGGACTGAGTGTGGCTGATGCTCATGGAAGGCTTCCTACAGGCCAGACACCCACCTGTGTTACCCATTTATTACTCACCAATCCCACCACATAGGCACAAGGATCTCCATTTTATTTTATTTTGTTTTTTAAAGACTTTATTTATTTGAGAGGGAGAGAGAACATGAGCAGAGGAGGGGCAGAGGGAGAGGGAGAAGCAGACTCCTCGCCCGCAGGGAGCCTGACATGGGACTCCATCCCAGACCTCGGAATCCAGGGATCATGACCTGAACCAAAGGCAGATGCTTAACCAACTGAGTCATCCAGGTGCCCCAGTCATCTCCATTTTACACATGGGAAGCTGAGACTTAGAGACACCAGGTAACTTACCCACAGTCCCAAGGTAATAAACACTGGAGCCAGGACCAGAGTCTAGAAGTTTTGACTCCAAAGCCTATGTATTTCACCACCATGCTGCACTGCCCTTCAGGTCACTGAGTTGTTAGACACAGGACCCTGGGTTCCCATATCTCTGCCCTCTGCTGAAGCCATCCCGAATGCCCAACGTCTGAGGCCAAATAGCACCTCCCTTGGTACAGGAGGCTGCTCCAGAATGGCTCGGTTGCAAAACAAATGCAGGGATGCAGCTGCCAGCTATGTGCACAGGGGGGCCCTCTGCCTGGCCTCTGGGATGGGTATCCCTGTGTTGGTGGGCACCCGCCTCCGAGACTGGTTGCACACGCCGGTGAGGGTCATTTTCACCCTCTCCCTCCGTGCCAGCAGGTTGGCTCTGACTCTGGCCCACGGCACAGGCTGCACTGGAGGCTGGTCGATGAGCTTGAGAACTCACCCTCTGCCACGGGAGGCTTGTTTCTCCTGGGTCACCTCTCCCTGGCCAGATGGAGGGAGGCGAAGTCTTGATGCGCTGGAGGAGGTGCCCGGCAGCTTCCCCCTGAAGACAGAGCAGGAGCCCCAGGCCGAATCCAAAGCAGAAAGCATGTGAATGAGACAAGGGGAGAGAGTGTGGAATGCTAGCACAGATTCCTGAGAGAGGCGAGGCAGGCACGCTGGTCTAGCCTGGCTCAGGTCCAGTGTGCACTTCTGAGCCAAGGACACTGGGTCCAGCTTCGGCCTAAGAGTGCGAGCGCTGGAGAAAAGGACTCCTCTCTTAGTTCTGAGCCCCTAAAATGCATTATCGTGGGGGCAGACTTGCTATCTGATGCCCCAGTAAGCATTGATGGCATAGCACTATGTTGCATAGTACTATTATTATGATATAGTATGTTGTACTAAAGGTGCTAGGTCCTTAGCTTTGCCTTCAGCTGGCTGGGACCATGTGACAAAGTTCTGGCAAATGCCATGTGCATGCGAGTGAGGTGTGTGCAGATTCTGGGTCATGTCCCTCAAGGAAGTGGTGTGCCCTTACCTTTTGCTCTGCCACCTTCCTCATGGCTGGAATGCAGACATGATGGCAGGAACCGGAGCAGCGATTTGGGGCCACGAGACGGAAGCACATGTTGAAGATGGCAAAGCAAATAGTTAAAGGGTCCTGGATCCTGATAGTTGTGCGCCTGCCATGCTAGCTCTGCCTGCATATTTGAACTTTCACACGACAGGAGTACAGATTTCTGTCTTAAGCCAATATTATTTGGGTCTCAAGCAAGTTGATGTCCTACTAATGCCGCTCAAAGCTCAGATAGGCTCCCCAGGTGCCCTCTGGGTGTGATTGGTAATTTCTCACGTATATGAAACATCATGCTGTAAAGGCTCTGCAAGTGCCAGACCCCATCTGTGTGGTCTCCAAGGGAGTGAATTTTGGAAGGAGTTTGTCAGAAAACAGAAGAGAAGACCATTCCTGGCAGCCTCCTTCCCTGCAAGCCTGCGACCACTTCCAGGCAGGCTGACTGATCAGTGCTTCTGGATAAAGGGAACCAAACCTGGTTCTGTTTCACTCAAACTGAGGCTATTATTATTATTATTATTATTATTATTATTATTTTAGGATTTTATTTATTCATGAGAGACACAGGGAGATAGAGGCAGAGACACAGGCAGAGGGAGAGGCGGGCTGCCTGCGGGGAGCCCCATGTGGGACTCGATCCCATGACCCCGGGGTCACAACCTGAGCCAAAGGCAGACGCTCCACCGCTGAGCCCCCCAGGCCTCCCTTATTGTTACTATTTTTTAAGAGAAGGAGTGAGAGCGTGAGGTGGGGGGAGGGGCAGAGAGCGAGGGAGAGAGAGAATCTCAAGCTCCACGGACAGTGCAGAGCCTGAGGCGGGGCTCGATCCCACGACCCTGACATCACAACCTGAGCCGAAATCAAGAGTTGGATGTTTAACCGATTGAGCCCCCCTGGCACCCCTCAAACTGAGGTTATTTTGATAAAAACACAGCTGATAGGGGATGAAAAGCCCCAAGGGCAGGGAGCAGGACTGTGTTCTGGTTCTGACCAGGTCGCAGAGTGGCCCGGGACCAGTTTCTTTCTATGTAAAGACAGAAATGACAGTGGCTGCTCCTCACAGGGCCTTGTCACCAGGGTCTGTCCTCAGGAACCTGGGAGCATTTTTTCTTTTCAAGTCTATGGCAGGTTGTATATTTTGAAAGATGACTGCCGTCTTCGATCAGAGGTCTCCAGGAGGTTGGCTTCTGGGGGAAAATGTCCCCTCTGCTGTTGACGCAAGAATTTCCAGCTAGTGCCCCTTGTGCGTCCCTGGGGCCATCCTGCCTGTCACACAGCAGCCATGGGACCTCAGCAATTCTTTTTTATTTTATTTTATTTTTTAATTTATTTTTTATTGGTGTTCAATTTACTAACATACAGAATAACCCCCAGTGCCCGTCACCCATTCACTCCCACCCCCCGCCCTCCTCCCCTTCCACCACCCCTAGTTCGTTTCCCAGAGTTAGCAGTCTTTACGTTCTGTCTCCCTTTCTGATATTTCCCACACATTTCTTCTCCCTTCCCTTATATTCCCTTTCACTATTACTTATATTCCCCAAATGAATGAGAACATACAATGTTTGTCCTTCTCCGATTGACTTACTTCACTCAGCAGCAATTCTTGTGTTTCGTCTTAAACCTTGAGTGTGGCTGGGCCGGGTTGTCGTGAGGGCCAGTGGGTCTCGTGGGGCCCGGCACAGACAAGATGGTGTTTCCAGGCAGAGATGAGACCATCTGTCGCCGTCACAGGCCAGGGCCGCGCAGACAGGCTCCCTGGAACAGCCATGTGTCCCCTGCTGCTAGCCACCGATCGCACGGCCTGGCCTTCTACCTCTTACTCTTAGCTTCCGTGAGGGACCCCTCCCCTAGAATAAATGTCCTTGTCTCCCCGAAAATAACTGTCTTTTCACGAGCAATATCTACCTCTTTTGTGGGGAAGGCTTCTCCTGAATTCCTTCTCCACCTGCCCCCGTGCCCCCCAGGGGTACCCGGTGCGCGAATGGGCTGCAGAGGAAGCTTCTCTTCTTGAGGGGACCTTACAGATGGAAGGTCCTCGGCCCTCCAAGTTTAGCCCTGATGGTCAAGTCTACACATAATTCTGTTATTTTTTTCCTCTTCTGATTTCAGCGCGGAGACCTCCTGCCCAGCAGAGGACCCTGCGGCGTCGTGCAGGGTCGGGGGGCAGGGGCAGCCTGTGCTGTTTTACGTCCGATGGAGGCCAGGAGACAAGAGGCTGAAGGCCCATTGCACCTGGTCCCGTTCGGTCTCAACTGTGTCTCCTGGGAAATGGGGCCAATAACTCCCAATAACCCCCAAGACAAGGGGCCCCATGAACGGATCTCCCGAGCTCCCTGCCAGCCCTGGGACCTATAATTTTATGGAAGATTGATTCATCTAGAAGTTGCCTCAAACTTTTGCAGGAAAGTTGCAAGCAACATTGTCCAGATCTGTGTGGGACTGGGTTCCTGACCTGGGGCCCCGCACAGCCCTGGACATTTCAGCATTGTAATTGCACACCCCGGGCGTTCTGTTCCTGAGCACGACACCCCCATCAGATCAGGGAGTGTGACTGCTCCGTCCCTACCGCCCAGCCACCCAGGTCCCTCCAGATGCCCCCACAGTCCCCAATTTTTTGCCCCTTTGCCAAATGGCTCCAGCAGAGAATCACGCGTCACATCTGGGCGCGAGCTCTCTTCAGCCCGCCACAGTCTGTAACAGTCTTGTGCCGCTTTCACGGCGTCTAGACTCGTGAGCATTGCAGACCCCGTTGGTTCTGGGGTGCCCCTCGGTGCAGGTGTTCCAATGTTCTCCCGCACCTGGATCCGGGCTCTGAACCTCATGGCGGGGGAACAGCACGGACGCCCGGCGACACCTGCTCCATCACTGACGGAGCATTGGTTCCCTGATCAGGGTCTGTCCGTCCGGTCCCCACATGAAGCCAGTTTTCATTTATGATTATTCAGTATTTTGTGGGGAGGTACTTCGAAACCAGGGAAATAGACCCATTTATGCTCATCAAATAGTTATAGTTAATGAATGTTAAATGCAATTATAACTAATTGATATAATTAATTAACTGGCATATACGTGGACTTGTGGTTTCCTAGTCCATCCAGTGGGTTATGACTCATTATTATTATCATTATTATTATTATTATTATCCTTTATCTTGATGCTCAGATTGTCCTCACTGTGGTCAGTGGGAACCCAGTCCCTGTGGCTTCTGTGTCCTTTTGACGTGTCCCCGTTGTTCCCTGATCTCTTCTGGATTCTCTGGCACAAAAATAAGTCTCAGGCTGATCTTGCAGTTTCCTGTTCCAACCCCTGGAACCGGCCATTCCTCTGAAAAGCCCCAAGTCTTTTGGGGGGACAGTGGATGGTGACAAAGACTGTCCTTGATCCAACTTTATTCGTGCTGCCCTGAGCTCTTGGCTCTGCGGGGCCCAGCCTGGGCTCCCTCCCATCCTCATGGAATCCCCTTTGGGCAAGAACCATTCTAGGTCAGTTTCCCTGCCGCCACCTCCGGCCCCCACCAAGCACCCTCGCTCTCTGATCACACTCCTTGTCCCCCGTCCTCGACACCTTATGATGCTGGCCTGCACTCAGCAGGGGTTCTGTGGGGTTGTCCAGCACGAATGCCCCTTACCCTTGACTTTCCTCTTAGAGATTTCCTATCCTCTGCACCCCCCCGCCGACCCTGCTCCTGGGGGGCAACACCACTTGTCCTGGTTGGGGTTGGATCCCGTCCGATCGTTCTCCCCTACTGCAGACCCCCCCACCCCGAATCATCCACCATCCCGTCCTTCACGTGTGTCACGAGCCACTTCTCTACCCCAGTGGTCAGGAGTCCACATCCGCGTGTCATGGGTGCCTGTGGTTGTTGCAGGTTGTGAGCAGCCTGTGGGAACATGTGCGTGCGAATACGTGTCTACACATATTACGTTCAGTTTATTTCTACTCCCGTCAATATAGATGGGAAACGCTCAGCGTCTCTGATCCCAGCCCAGCACCAGGGGGTTCACACTAGTTTCCTTGGTTCTGTGGCGGTGGTCCCTCCTGCATGGGGACAAGGCTGGCTCCCCTCGCCCTTACCATTTCGACGCCCGCTGTGTGTGACTCACCTCCTGTCCCCCTGCCCCCTCCTCCGTGAAGATGCCCACCGCCTCCTCGGCCTCCCCGGCTCTGGGCCACCTCCCCTCACCAGCCCTCTCCCCCACCACCCTGCACAGCCTGACCTTGCCCTTCCCCACCCCTGTTGCTTAGGGAAGGAGCCGGGAGGAATTGCCTGTGAGAGCCTCTGACCATGGAATCTTCCAGTCCGGGGTGATGGTCTCTGAAGCTTAGGAGCCGAAGACAACCCGTGGTGATCCTCACATGCCCCGAGGCTCTCCAGCTCGGGTCATCTGTGCCCCTGTCTGTACCTCTTACAAAGAAGAGCCATTTGTGGCATTCAGGAGGGAACAGATCCTTTTTTTTCCATCTGTGTGTTTCCACGGTAGCTTCGGGCCACCTGGGTGACCTTAGATGGGTTACATTTTAATGATCCCACCAGCTTCAGAAAATTTTCCACGTCGTCCCCCTGGCCGTGCACGCTTCTGGGAAGCAGGCTGGGTGCCAGCAGCTTCTAGTCTGGATCTGTCCAGGCGCTGCCGGGGCTCCCGGGCTCCTGTGCTCGTCTCAACAGCATGCAGAGAGACTGGCAGGCTATGCTGGGGGGTTTCCCGCAGACCCCCTCGCAGATTCCCCTTCCGGGGTGCAGAGAGACAGACAAGGTGCCAGGGAGCAGAAGAGACTTCAGGGAGCCCTAGTGTAGATAGCAATAGCCCCAGAGGTTACAGGGCCAGGGCCCATCCACCACGAGGCCCACGAGGCCTAACGTACAGGGATCCTCACTTGCTGGGCCGCGTCCACAGCCTGCACAATGGGCAGTCACAGTTTTGTTTGCTTGTTTTTTTAATTGTCTTTGTCTTAAAGAAGGACCTCAAATTGTCTAAGTTGTGGAGCGTGCCCCAGATCTAATGCCACGTGGATCGTGACTCCCAGCTCGTGTGTGTCCCAGAGGGGTGGGAAAGGCCCAGTGATGGGACCCTGCCCTGTCCCCCTGGGGGTTGGCAAGTGGCCTTAACGTGGCCGTCAAGAGCAATGCTCCTTGGTTCAAATCTCAGCTGTGGGATTCTGGAAGTCACCTCCTAGGACTGATGTGAGGATAAATATGCTCATCCGTGTATGTGAACTTTATCTCTACCTACCTGCGTGTCATCCGAAACACACAGAGGCAGGAAGGGTCCCCAGAATGGCACCTGGATGTGTTATCTATCCATTTAGCTTTTTATAAAACACGACCAAGAAAGGTTCGTGGGTGCATGTTGTGCAGCTTGGAGAGCCGAGAGCCCTTAGTCTTCCCCTCATTCTCCAAGGCCAAAGAATGTCCCCTAACTGCTTTATTTTTGGAAGATTTGAAAGACTCATAAAGGTTTCAGGGTGTTTAGAACCTGGGATGATGATGCCAGAGAGGGGTCTGGCCTCACCCTGACACATAGGCTGGTGCGCCCCGGAGACTAAGGACACCTAGCTTGGCTGTGCTGCCACCCGGCTCCCTCCCCCAGCGAAGGGACTGCCCTCCACTGTCTCCATGAGTGAGAAAATGCGTGTGGACTGGTAAGGTCGGGAGGGATGAGGCTTTGGGGCATTCAGGAAGGCTGTGGCCGATGAGACAGGGAGGATAGGAACCAGCTGTGGGGAAAACCCCCACATGAGCCTCAGGATGCGCTTACCTGGGAGGTGCTCCGGCTTTGTCCTGGGAATTTCGAGCTCCCCACAGGAGATGGACCACGTGGGGAATTGTGACCCCACTGGCCACTGTCCTGCCCACCCCTTTCCTTATTGCCGTAAGGCCGGGTGCTAGACACTTGACTTTCATGTGCATATCTTTCTTCCCCCCTAGCCGGCCGTGGGGGGATACAGTGAATAACAGCACAGGCTCTGGTTCTGGAACAGGCCGTCCTCCCATGAAGAAACCCTCCCCAGGTCCCAGAGCCTTCCCTCTCTATCCTGACTTCCCAGAACGTGACCTCTATGGCCAGCTCCAGCATTTCCTTTCCTCCTCCTCCTCCCTGCCCTGCTACCTGCCTCCTCTGCCCACCAGGCCACCGTTCCCCTTGCACGACGCCGGGGCCCCAGGAGGGCTGCCGCTCTTCACCGAGTGGAGGGTAGCTGTATCATTTTTGCCCCTAACAAAGCACTTCATTATTTTAAATAATGAATTTATTTTTTATTGGTGTTCAATTTACCAACATACAGAATAACACCCAGTGCTCATCCCGTCAAGTGCCCCCCTCAGTGCCTGCCATCCAGTCACCCCCACCCCCCCGCCCTCCTCCCCTTCCATCACCCCTAGTTCGTTTCCCAGAGTTAGGAGTCTTCATGTTCTGTCTCCCTTTCTGATATTTCCCACACATTTCTTCTCCCTTCCCTTATATTCTCTTTCACTATTATTTATATTTTATCAAAGCACTTCAAATAAAAGGCAACTGTGGGACGATGAGCACAGGCAGAGACTGTCCCTGTCAAGGTCAGGCTCAGCTAGGGGGTCACCCAGTTCCAGCTCTAGCCGGTCCACGCCTCCCTGGCTCAGCTGGTGCTCCCACCAGCCTGCACGGTTGTCTTACTTCTGGCAGGTGCGACACTTGCTTCCCCTCGGCCCAGGCAAAGCTAATTCCTCCTTGCACCCGCCTCCGGTTGCCCCTGAGCTCCGGCTTGTCTGGGTTGGCCCAACTGTTAAGTTTTCAAGGAATTTATAGGCCGGCTGTTACACACAGCCAACATCTTAAAATTAAATGATGTTAGCTCACAATTAAATAAAGGCATAAATACCCTAAATTCATTACTTCCTAATTGCATTGTTATTTTCTGCGCTCTTGATATCATGCATGTCCACTCTGTGTGGTGGAAGCATTGCGGACTGGCTTTTACCGCTGCACTTTGTTTTCTTTTCTTTCTTTCTTTCTTTCTTTCTTTCTTTCTTTCTTTCTTTCTTTCTTTCTTTCTTTCTTTCTAAGATTTTATTTATTTATTCATGAGAGACACACAGAGAGAGAGATAGAGACACAGGCAGAGGGAGAAGCAGGCCCCATGCAGGGAGCCCAACACAGGAATTGACCCCAGGACCCCAGGACCACGTGGGGACTCAACCCGGGTACCCCAGGGATCCCCATGCACTTTGCTTTCTGACTCTATTCAGCAACACCAGCTTGGCAGCTGGAACTTGGCCACAGTGAAGTAGTTACACCCCTGAAATGGCGAATGCTGCGAACCAGGGCTTGACCTGTTGGCTGTCTATACTTCAGAAAGTGATGTGAGTAAGAAACGTTAGTAATTCAGATTAAACTCAACAGCATATTTTGTGTCCGCAGCCATTACGTTGTGAATAATACAAAAGACGGAGGGAACATTTCTCAGCATTTGGAAACCTCACTGATTTAGCAAAGAAGTTGCTCATGTCAAAAGAGGTTTTGGTTAAGGGACACCCAGGTGGGGCAGTCTGTGAAGCATCCGACACCGGGTTTCGGGTCAGGTTGTGATCTCAGGGTCATAAGACTAAGCCCCGCATCGGGCTCTATGCTCAGCATGGAGTCGGCTTGGGGTTCTCTCTCCCTCTCCCTCTGGCCCTCCCGCTTGTATTCTCTCTCTAGGATAGATAATAGGTCATTTTTTTTAAAAAAAAAAAAGGTTTCAGGGACACCCGGGTGGCTCAGCGGTTGAGCATCTGCCTTCGGCTCAGGGCATGATCCTCGAGTCCAGGGACCGAGTCCCGAATCGGGCTCTCTGCATGGAGGCTGCTTCTCCCTCTGCCTATGTCTCTGCCTCTCTCTCATGAATAAATAAATAAAGTCTTTACAAATAAATAAATAATAATATAAGTTTCAGTTTAATAGATATAATTAGTATGAAAGGGAGAGATAGTGTACGAGCAGACCACATATCAGATTTAAGGACAACAAATTTATTGGGGAGAGAGCTGATTGGGATGCAACTCTGCTTATCAACCCATGGTTGAAGGTGGGGGTTTGGCAAAAATCAATGAATGCATTCTACGAGAATCTGTTGGCTGTGCATAGTATAGAGTTTTGTGTATTTCAGCAGTTTATAAATTGCATGCTACATATGCTTTATGTCAGGAAAGTTCACGATTAACATGTGTATGTATACATAGGCACGCGTGACTCTTCTTATGCACACACTGCTGCCCACCCCTTGGCCCAGGCTGGCTCCGGTGCCTCTCGTGCTGCTCCTGTAGTAGACTGTGCAGTCTGCCTCCCTCCCTGAACTTCCTGAGGACAAGGACATCTCTGTAGCTCTAACACTTAATTCCATGGCACACATTATGTACCTCTCCCCAAACATAATTAAATAATTTCTGGATTTAATAGTTGAGTGAGTGATGGTGATGCTGTGCACTCTCCATGCGTTTTTCCCTTCCTGGGGAGGGACTGTGTTCCAGGCCCTCGCATGCTGGGGTGTGGCCATGTGAGGAGGTCAGCTGGCTATGGCGTGTGTGGTAGGAGTGATGCCAGCCCCTTTCAGACAAGACCTTCCAGAAACTTCTTCCTTCCCTGCCACAGGGACCCCGGAGGCCAAGTATTCCTGGTCGGGTAGTCACATGACAGAGATCCTGACCACGAAGTGACTGAGTAAAAGAAACTTTTATTTTGTTCAGCCACTAAGATCATGGGGTTCACTTGTTACCACAGCAGAGGCTAACCCATCCTGACTAATCAAACTGAGGCAGCTGGTGACTGGGCTGCATAGATTGTTAGTGGCGGGGCCGGGGCCAAGAGCCCATCTTTGTTTTCCCTATACTTACTGCCTCCCAAACACTTTTTTGGAAGTAGAGAATAAAGTGTGAATCCAGGACGACTCTTGTTCAAAGCCCCATTTCAGAGGATAACTGGTTAGGACCCACTCATGGTGAGCCCGCCTGAGGCCACCAGCCCAGCAAGCACGTCCACCAAACACCCTCCTTCATTAGAGGATCAGCAGGTATGGCCGGTGTGTGGGATTCAGCCTCCCATTAACTGTCATTAGCTTGGCTGATGTTTCACCCACAAGCACCCCTCCCTGGTCCTGTCATTTACCACTACCCTCTGAGCGTATCTGAACAGGTCTGGGACTTGAAGGGAGAGAGAACCACTTTTGGAAATGATGCTCTCAGGGCATAGAACTCAAGTCTCAAAGGCAAGCAAAAATTAAATAAATAAATAAATAAATAAATAAATAAATAAATAAATGTACCCCTCCCCCCCATTCTCAGCTACAGAAGACTTAGCTCAGTCCCACAAACATTTGTGAAGCATGGATTATATGTCAGGCATTAGGCTATACTATAGTGTGGTACGTATAGTACGGGCTTCATACAGCTTAGTGTGCTATGGATAGTTTAGCAGATGTAGTAGCGTGTTAGCAGCATGTATGGTGTACGTATCGCATAGTATAGCATTAGCGTAGCGTAGTATTATGTTTATGGTATAATGGCGTGGTATATAGTATGGCATATATTTTTTAAAGATGTTATTTATTTATTCATGAGAGACACGCATACACACAGAGGCAGAGACACAGGCAGAGGGAGAAGAAGGCTCCATGCAGAAAGCCCGACGTGGGACTCGATCCCGGGACTCCAGGATCACGCCCTGGGCCGAAGGCAGCCGCTCAACTGCTGAGCCACCCGGGCGTCTCTATAGTATAGCATATTGTGTATAGCATAGCGTAGTATGTATGGTGCGGTGTGCCACAGTATAGTACGTACAGTACAGTGCGCAGAGTGTGGTGGGGCAGTGGTTTAGCACAGTACAGTACGTATGGAGTAATCCGTAGGTTGCATACATAGCAGTAAACTCTGCTGTGTCGTACATGCTATGCTATGCTCCGCTATGCTATACACGCAGTACTATACTACGTGTCACGTAGAGCATAGTGCGGTACGTATAGCATTCACAGTGATGTATGGTGCATACAGATAGCATAGCATGTATAATACGTATATTATTACTGTGGCATAGCATAGTAGTCTTTTTGTCTTTTTTCCCCTGAAAGTTTGGCACTTTTTGCATTCTTTGACTGCAAACCAGCATTCTGGAACCATCTGTTTGAAGTTACAGAGCCCTGCATGGTGGGGTGATGTGGGGGGTGAGTTGGCATGTACCCGACCCTACCTACGTGCCACGACACCACCTTCACCTCCCTTGGCCCCCCACACCCTCCTTTGTCAGGGACTCCCTCCCTGGTGTCTGCTTACCCCTCTCCCTGAAGCACTGCTCTTGGCTTTGTAGTTTCTTTCTGTCTTGGCCACGGGGATGTAAGCCCGCCAAGGGTCTTATTTGTGCTCTGTCTCTGTTCTGGGGTCTCCCCAGCGTCTAGAGAGTGTTTGCTGAATGGCAGGGCCTTGCACCCCTGCCTCACACCATATCTTATACCAGGACCAGTGGCTGATGGCCCCTCACAGGTGCCCTCCCCTCCTGACTGCTCTAGTTCCTCTGTGCCTCTGATTTTCATATAGGCTGTGACCTCTGCCTGGGACACTCTACCCATTGACTCTGGCATGCCCTTCCCTGCCCACTGCCCCCCATCCTCTGTCCCCTGGCCCCCATACGTCCCCTGTCACAATACTGTCCTACCTTCTTGCAGTTCCTGTGTTTCTTCTTCTTGGGCTGCCAGCTTGGGAGCATGGGTCTGTGTGTGCCCTGCTCACCTCCCTATCCTTAGCCCCGAGGATAGCAAATAGTAGGTGCTCAAATAGTCAGAGGATGAACAGTGGATGTTGATCACAGCCGACCTGTGACCTCTTGGTCCATTCAAGGGAGACCTAGAGATGCAGTGGGAGATATAGGCTTCTTTTCTGGGTGCAGGTGCCCACCAATCCTCTCCCCGTAGCCATTCTGGGCAGCACCAAAAGAATGGCCCATGTCTACTATTTTTTCTGTCACCCCATATCTTTCTCTCTTCCTCAAATGGGGTTGTCTGCTTCCTCAATTATAAAAATAACATACATTCATTGTAAGACTTCTGAGCTACTTTTGTCTTTCAGTGTTTACACACCTAGTCTATATAGGAGCTATTAATTGAACACCTACTATGTGCAGGTGCTATACCAGGCAGTGGGGATGCACATAGTAGAACACGGTCTCTACCTTCTAGAATATTACATTCAGCACCTATTGTGCATTTTAGGTTACCCTCCCCAGCTGTGCACCCTAGAAGGCGGGGCCTGTTTTCCGTTCGCTAGTCCAGTGCATCAGATTCACGTACATGGAGGCTGTTAAAACCAGACTCCTGGTTCCCACCTCCAGAGTGTCTCATTCAGACCTGAGGTGAGTCTGCTAATTTGCATTTCTAACAAATTTCCTGATGATGTTCGTTCTGCCGGCCAGGGGAACTACACTTTGAGAACCACTGCCCAAGACCACACCACTCTTACAGTTTTCAGAAGTTTACACATCCATTATCTTGTTCAGTCTCTCAGAATCTCTCGCCCGAGTATGATAAGCACACACAGCTGGTGAGGGCCGAGGTGGGCTCTTAAGCCCAAGTCTTCCTATGGGAGGCTGCCCCCTCTCTTAGTGGCACTGGGTGGCACCTGCAAAATCCCCACCACCACAAGAGTGCCGAGAAGGCTACGTACGATGAGTCCAGTCAGAGCAAGGGGGCATCAAATCACAGAGGAAGGCTCCAGGAGGACATTTCTTGGATGGAGGAATGCAAGGTCTAGTACTGTGCTCCAGAAGGAGAACTGGCTTGGGTCACGATGCACTGAGCAACAGTGACTTGGTGGAAGAGCTAGCTACTGGACCCCTCCACCTAGAATGCAGAGGAAGGCTGAGGTAGTGCCACAAGGGAAGGGAACTGGCCCAGGAGCCCCCTGACCTGAGGCAGGTGTGATTGGGGCTTGGATCACTCCACCTGCTTCCCGGCAGCCTCTCCGGAAGCTCTGGCTGAAGAGCACCCGCCTCCTTGAAGTCTGCCCTGGCACCTCCCTCTGCCAGAACTGGCTGGGAGTGTGCTGGGTAGGATGGAAAGTCTGAGGGCCGCAGTCTGGCCAGCCCAGCAACTCAAAATAAGCACTTCCTCCTGGGCAGTGAGGCGGCCAAGGGGCTCTGACTGGACAATCCTTCAGTGTTCCCTGGAGCCTTTTGGGCGCTAGTCTGGGCTGGGCACTTCCTCATCTGGGAGGAGGCCCTGGGAGGTGGTGAGAGAGCCCAGCTCTGAGAGGAGCTCTGTGAGTCCAAGGGGAAAGGAAAGGAGACGTGGAAAAGTGTGGACTTGCAAGAGGGAGTCCTCTGATGTTGTGTATCTAAGCAGGAAGCCAGACCTACCCAGCTCTGGAGAAGCAAAATAAACTCTGGAGACCTATATTTAGAAAGTGGCAAAATTCTGTTTCTCAATTGGCAGTGGAACTTAAGTCTAAAACTCGCTTCCCTGCTGAAATAACCACTGGACTACATGTAGGAATGGGGTATCTGAATGGGGTGGTATCTGAATGGGGTTGTGAGGCTGGTGCTTGCTTATCCTTCATGCTGCTGGACTTGCACAGGGCCATTCCAGAAGGCTCTATAGGAATTCTGGCACAGATTTTGTGGTGGTAACGATGATGGAGGTGGAGATGGGGCAAATGACGATGATCAAGAAAATGATGATGGTGACAATGATGATGGTGATGGTAATGATGGTGCTGATGATGGTGATGGTGGTAATGGTGATGATGGTGGTGATGGTGATGATGGTGGTGATGGTGGTGATGGTGGGAATGATGGTGATGGTGATGGTAATGGTGATGATGATGGTAAGAATGATGGTGATGATAATGGTGATGATGGTAATGGTGATGATGGTGGCAGTGGTGGTGGTGGTAGGCCAGGCCTACACTTGGTATATGTGATCTCATTCAGTCCTACAACAACCTTAGGAGGTGAGTATGGGTCACCACCCACTTTTTTCAGGTGAAGAAAGTGAGGCTCAGAGAAGTTAAGTCACACAGCCAACAGTCGTAGGGCTGGGATTCAAACTCAGGTCAGGGTAACCACAAAGCCCACTCTATATGAACCCATCACAAAATCTCAGATTTGGAAGGGGTGCCACCGAGTACAGTTCCTGCTACTTTCCTGTCCCAGAGTGCTGGCACAGTCTCTGCTTGCACACCTCCATGGAGATGGGGCTCACACTCCCATGAACAGTTCTTCCCTCAGCTCAAAGCCCCTAAAGTTCCCCTGTATGGAGCTGAAATCTGTCCTGTGTAATCTCTGTGGCTGCACAAAATTCCCTGTTCTGGAGGCGGGTCTCATCGCCTCTCAAGTCTTTTCTCTCTGCAGTTTCGACTCCCATGGTCCTCTCAGCAGTCTCTGCTCCTCATGAAGCCCTTTGGGTTTCAGTGTGGAGTCTGGAATCGGGCAGAGTGCACTTCGGGCAAAATATACCTTTGAAAGTGGATCTGATTTCTAGAAATAGCAAGTGATCATCTGGAATCATTGTGCATGTGGATGACGCAGCTAAGAGGAAAAAACTGGTTTGAAAGATAAACTTGAATGATTTTGAAATCTGGCCCAAATTAGCACTGAAAGAAGTCATTCCTGGAAGAAAGGTACCAAAACACAGCTTAAAACACCAGCAACATTCATTATTAGAGGCAGCTAAGAGCCTTTCAAGGTAAGGAGATGCCCAGTTCTCTGAGAGCTGGTGTGTCCCAGTAAAATGTAGACAAAGCGTCAACAATGGCACCTACAGGGCAGCCTGGGTGGCTCAGCGGTTTAGCGCCGCCTCCGGCCCTGGAGACCCCGGATCAAGTCCCGCATTGGGCTCCCTGCATGGAGCCTGCTTCTCCCTCTGCCTGGGTCTCTGCCTCTCTCTTTCTGCATCTCTCTGTGTGTCTCTCATGAATAAATAAATAAAATATTAGAAAAAACAAACAAACAATGGCACCTACAAATGTTGGCAGACGTGTAACAATTTCCAACACGACCAGGGAAAGACCACCAGCTCGTGCTGCAGTTGTGTCCTGTGTGAAACGTGCCTAGAGATTTAACTTGGTGGGATCAAGTCTGGCCCCAGCACCCTCCAGCACGGCTCCCACCCTGAGCCGGGTGGTCTTGGGCAGAGGGCGAGGCTGAGGCAGGCGTGGGCCTCCACTCTCCCTTGCCCTGCTTGGAGCACTGCTGCTTGGGGCAGCTGGGTCCCAGACTTGCCACCGAAGCCCGGCTGCCTTTCCAGTAGCAACCACAACTTCAGAGGACTGCCAAGGAGCCGATTGGGCAATGTCCCCGGCGAACGTGGCTGTGTGTGCGTGGGAGTTTTGCACACGGGGGTGTTGGAAACCACGACTGGCAATTCCGGATTCCAGAAGCAAGTCCTGAAGGAGGGAGTGGAGGGAGGGGGCCAAAAGACCTGCTTTGAACTGGATCCCCTGAGGCGCAGGTCACATGCAGCGGCAGGTTCAAGCAACCCCAGGCAGGGGAACACAACTCACTTCCCTTTCCTCTTTTCCAGAAGCTCTGTGTGGCCCACTGGAATGCTCCTTCCACCAAGCCTGACTGCGGAAATGGCACGGTCCTCACCTGCCTTCCCTGCATTCCCTGAAGACGCCCTGTCCTCCGATCCCTATAAACTGAGGCCTAGCTCTAAGTCAGGGACCAGCCTAGCGAGTGGGGGGCAGACAGGACACTGGAGGAAGGGGCTCCATGGGGACAGGAAGGACTCTGTAGAGGAGAAACGGGATGGTGGGGGTCGTGACACCAAGGAGGGTCAGCCCTCTCCACCCTCTGAGGAGGGGATGGCTGGAAGGCCTGGCGTCGCATGGGCAGTATCCTAGAAGGTGCGGGAAGCAGGGAGTTTGCACGCCATGCAACCAGGGTGTAGATGCACTGCCCTCCCCGGGGAGTCCCTTGTGAGGGGGACAGAAGTCTGCATTTTCTCATCTGTAAGCAGTCCTCACACCCCCACTGGGCAGGCAGTCCTGAGGAAGAGGTGGGAACCTGTGGCACCTCTGGCACCATGGGCCATACGGGAGGGATGCAAAGCCTCGCCTGGTGAATCGCTGGTATCAAGACTACCCTATTGCTCCCAAATTGGTTCACCTCCCAAGCTTCACGAATTACTAGTTTCAGACAACTGCCTCCCATCACTAACATCTCAGCTGAGCTCATCTGGTCTTGGAGATGCAGCCTGAAGAATAAAGGGCCTTACAAGAAGTTTCACAAACACCTGGCCTGGAGTCGGGGAGAGGCTGATGGGGGCGCCCCGGGCTGGGGCTGGAAAACAGGTCCCGGGGAGGTGAGGCTCCTCAGGCAGCACAGCAAGCCTGGCCCCGGAGAGGCCCTTCCTGAACTTTCCTGCTCTTTGAAATTGTCTTCACAAGGCAAAGGTTATTTCCCCCAACTTCAAAACGCTCAGACACCAAAGGATGTCTGAGTGACCGGATAAATTCTGTCCTGTTTCACGGACTGGGAAGCCGGGTCCCACAGGAGGACCAGTTGGAAGCAGAAGAGACCTTTATGTCGTTAGCATCCCAGTAACTCATGAGGAGTTATGTGATTTTTACAACGACCACGGGGACCTGAAGGCATCTTTGGTAACAAGGGCAAGCCTCTTGTGCTGCATGTCCCCGTGCTGAAGGGACATGTACCACTCAGCAGTGATCACCGAATGTCCCGGACGGAAACCCACCAGTGGCCTAGAAGCGAGCGTGCATGCACCTGCCAGCGCACACACGTGTGTGCGCACACGGCCCCTTGTCCTCTGGAGCCTCTCTGCCTGACACACAGATTCCTTGTTCGCTCACCCCACCCCTTTAAGTTATTTCCAGGACTTAGGTTATTACCCTTGGCAGCTGTGCCTCACACACAAATCTCGGGAGGCTGGTTTATGAAGTGTGACGTGTTGATCAATGACTAAGTCTCATTAACCTCTGCTTGTGAACGTGCATTCCTACCTCGGGCCCGGGGCCTGACCAGCACAGCCACGGCCTTCACTGCAGGTGTGGGGTGGGGGTGACCCCCGAGTCCTGAACTTAAGCTGCCAGGCTAGCAGCTCCAGCACCCAGGAAGTAGACCCTGAGGCCCTCCACAAAACTAGGGTGGCCTTCCCCTTGGAAATGTTCTCTGAACCTCAGAGACCTGTTCAGCTGGGGAAAGAGCTGGCCTCAAGGACCGTGAAGAAGCAGTGGGAACCAGGGAAACCTATATGGAACTCAGCCATCGAGGCAGGGAGATTCCTTCTGACTTGGCTTCACTCTGGATCCTGGCACGTCCCCATAGTGGAAGGGCCCATGGGGCCCCAAGGCAGAGAGGTCTGGGGACTGCCAAGGAATCCATCCAAGGCAGGAAACAACTCTAGGAGGCGTCCCAGGCTTGGCCAGTCCTAACTTAGGGCCACCAGTGGTTCCCCCACCCAGCTTCGAGAACACATGCTGGCTACTTTGGCTCTCTGGGTCATTTCTGGAAATCACCATGTTTCTGCACCTTTAGCTCATTGTTGGATAGAAAGTTCATCCGATTCATATGATAAGGAGAAGCCGGGCTGGCAGGGTGGGTGCAGAGATGGTATGGGGCGGGGGGGGGGAGGGGGACAGGCTCTGCGGGGCTCTCGGGGGTCGGTGGCCCCGGGGGCCTCCCTGGAAGGACAACAGCCAGGACAGAGAGCCAGCCTGCTGGTGATGGCAGGGGGTGGCATTTCTTAAGTCTTATGAATTCGGAATCTGTAGGGAAGAGTTTCATTATCTGTTTTGAAAGAAAGAGACATTTTAGAAGGACCGCGAAGACTGTCACACACAAGGCTGACCGTTTACGCTGAGGGCAGTGGCCTTGGGTCATTATGCCCTCATGCCTGGCCTTCCCTCTTGCGGGCAGGTGGATTTCTCCCCCAGCAGTGCCCTTGGGGAAAACGGAGAGAACCCGGCAGGACAGGGAAGCAGGGCCTGGATGACCGGGACAGTCAGCTAGGGGGCAGGTGGCCGCATTCTGGGCCCAGCCCCAGGCCCGCGGCCCCCTCCGCCAACGCGAGTCCCTGAGTCCCTGAGTCCCCGTCTTCCCAGGACGCGGCTTACGGCCCTGCCTTCTCCTTTCTCAGGTATCTGAAAGCAGGGCTTGTCCAGGGAGCAGATTAGAAAAGGATATGCCAACTTGTTCCCATACTTGAAAGCCGAAGAAAGCCTCGCCGTGAAAAGAACAAACAGAACCTGTTTGGTGGCTTGTCATTGCGGTGACAACACGAACCTTTCACAGGTGAGCACTGCTCCCCCGCCCCCCCTCCTCCTGGGCGGGCGGGGCCGTGGGGGGAAAAACACAGCCACAGCTCCCCAGCCCTCAGGGAACTCGAGGGTTTGATGACAAACATTTAAGAACCCAAGGAACAGCCGAGGGAGAAAAGTTTATTAAAACTTGTCTGGGTCATAGAGAAACACTCCTGGAGAAGACAATGCCTCCTTTTGTCACCTCCATCAGGGCGACGGTGTTTCTCGATAAGAGCATATTGTTTTCATATTTATCTTAGTTCTCGCTCTGCGTTCCTCCTGAATAAACATAAAGAGCTGATTTCTGAGATCACCTGTGTCAAAAACATCCCCACCAAACCCACTGAAGGGTCAAAGTCCCCGTGACCAGAGCTGTACGAATGTCACGAAGAGAACCCCTCTCTGAGTTCTTACAGATAAGAAGGCCAATCCTCAGGATCTGCTGAGGCCTCACGCATCAACCCCATGAAAACGGGGAGCCCACCTTAGGAGCCCCCCCCACGAGGAGTTGGGGGTGAAGAACCCTGTACCGTCCACGTCCGCGTGTGCAGCTCGGGGAAGACACAAGAGCAGGAGGGCCAGGCCCGGCCCGCATTGTGCACCTGCACGGACTCAGGACGCCCTGTGTCTTCTCTCCTCTTCCACCACTTAGGGTCACCTAAGAGGACGACGCCAGTTGGGGTGAGAAAAGCAAAGGTCGGCCTTTCTCCCACTTTTGTGCAGATTCGCAAGCGCAGAGGAGCCACACAGTGGAGCCGGGTTGGAGGAGGGCTCGGAACAGATGTGGTTACTCTGGTCTCTGCGGAGTATTACTGTGTGCAGACGAGACTCCAGGCTGGGTGCGTGTACCTCTCCTAAAAGCAAAGAATTCTTTTTTCTGGATTTTAAGTAGTAAGATGAAGAGTTGCATAAAAATGGAGAGTGAGGTACAGCTATCACTTTGAAAAGAAAAAAAAAACAACTGGACACTTCAAAAGTCATCTTTTCTTTTTTTTTAAGATTTTTTCATTTATTTATGATAGAGAGAGAGAGAGAGGCAGAGATACAGGAGGAGGGAGAAGCAGGCTCCATGCAGGGAGCCCAACATGGGACTCGATCCCAGGACTCCAGGATCACGCCCTGGGCCAAAGGCAGGCGCCAAACCACTGAGCCACCCACCCAGGGATCCCCGATCTTTTCTTTTCATTACAGTTTTGCTTGGAAATGTGGTCCTTAACCTTGAAGATGACCCCTTGTGAGCGTCCTATCACGTAGTTACAGTGAGGGAACTAATGCCTCTCTGCAAACTAGAGGTTTGCGTTAACATGATACAGACACATACAGGTTACTTCATTAGCAACTATCGTTGGAACCTCGTGCAAAACGCATGGCTTTAATTACTAGGGTTTTGGGCACAAGAAATGGCCAGGGTAATAGCCAGTATATTATGAATAAATAGGAGGGGAGGATAGAACCATTTAAAAGAAAAATAAATGAGCGTTAAGTATAAACTGCAAAAACAAAGCTGTTTGTAACTTAAGATAAATCTCTAAAATTTATTTTTCAAAAATGTCATTATGAGAACAAATATACTAATATAGTGTCTCGTTCACCTTAATCACAACAAAGTCATAGGACAGCATAAAAGAGATAATTCTCGTACGTAAAGGATATTTAAAACGTCAGCCACATCAAGACCCTCTGTTCTGAAACACTGTGTACGGCATCTCACTCTGTGGAAAGGTAATACAGCCCTCAAGAACTCTTCAAACAAATGCAACATAAATGGGAGTACAATAAAAACTATTTTAAAAACCTGTAAAATCAAAGCACCTATTTAAATTAAGACCATCGGGAACCTACAGGATTATTTCAGGAGGACTCAGAGACACTAAATACTGTAGTTCTAAGGGGGAAAAAAGTGACATTTTATGTAACTTACAAGGCGAACTGAATACTATGAATACTATGAAATGTGCTTTGCAGCACATTTAAAAGTTTTAATTTAAATAATACTCAACAGGAGGAAACCGATTCTGTGACACTGGCTGAGACATAATAACAAAAGGGCGTGACTGTAACTGTGGCCCTTCCCAGTCTATTTTTAGAGGCTTAAGACTCCAGCCTTAAATAGTTTTAATAACACTCGTGGCTACAAGTCAGCATGTAACCCACAGCCTGGGAGACGACCAGTTCTTTTCACACCGTGTAACCTAGTTTGCTGGGGTGTTTTTCCCCTTTACAACTAATCCTGAGAGATCCTGCTCACAGAACGTGAGGGATCTCAGGAACGGTTTCTGTTTCCCTCCGTTTACTAGCTACCCTGGCGCACGCACGGCAAAGACGGGGTGATAAACTGAAATCAGGTTATGATGGGGTGATAAATCCTTAAAAACGTGGAGCTACCTTGCTTTTCTGGAAGCCTACTTGGAATATCACTTTCCTTGGGTACAGAGCGACACGGGGGTGAGCAAGAAGCACTTTTGATTGTGGAGACGTGCCCTGAGAGGTACGGATCTCTGTGCCACCGTCACAGTGGGGATGGCTGCACCTGTCGAGGGAGGAAGGGCTTCCATCCTGTAGTGACTTGATAGGGTCGTGAGAAGTCTGTGTATGCGGACTAACAAACGTATGTACGTGTGAGCACACGTTTCTATAAACACGTTATGTACATGTATACACACAGTGCACGCTCACCCACGTATGTCCCAGTGACAAAAGCCCCCTGGAGGCTGACGAGACTTGCTTTCTGAAAATTACCACCTTTTCCAAATCCAACCTTTCCATTCCGCTCCCGTAACTCAAAATTACAGTAAATCATACCCTGAAGGTTTCATTTCAGTTTTCAATTAAAACAACCACAACAACCAATGGGCAAACCAAATTATATCCAGAAACAAGGGCACATCCAGGGCTAAACACACCATCGTTGGCCCCTGAAAAACAAACAGGAAAACCGAAGGAGATGCTTTGAGATGTTATGGAAATTGAACGGGCATTTTCTGTTTTATTTTCGCAGGAAAGGAAGAGAAAGATCCCTTTCATCGATGACTGCGTGTAAGACCTCCAACTTGGCTCGGGTGTCACGTCCTTGGGATAAAAGTAAGATGAGCGACTGAAGCAGTAACAAATCAGACCCAATCCCCCTCCTTCTAAATCCAAGAAAAGGTATGGCATTTAGGGTTTTGAGGGTTAGTCTCTGAGCTCCTGGAAAAAGGGAGTCAGGATGTGGGGCCGGACTGTCCTGGCAGGCTCACCGAGCTCTGAGGTGGCAGGCGGCGGGCGGCCCGGACCGTGGAGTCCTGGCACCTGTCATCTGTCATCTGTCGTCCTCCGCAGGGTCCACAGCCTGGGCTCCTCCCGCGGGCACATCCATTCGAGGCCACCCCCGCCACCCCCGTCACAAGTTCTCCTTCAGAAGGCCGAGCTTCCGCAGGGCCTCGCGGCGGGCCTCCTCCGTCGAGCCGCGGCCGGAGAACTGGACGGTGATGCCCTGGGGCCTGAAGCCCACGGCACGGGGCAGCGAGCCCGAGCGCTTCCGAGCATCCTGGCCGCAGCCCGGCTGCCGGGGCTCGTAGAAGCTCTTGCTGGCATCCTGGCGTGCCAGTTTGGTGGCAAGCGCCGGGTCTGCACGGAAGGTGACAGTCTTCCCGGTCGAGACCAAGGTGCTGGGCTCACTCCTGAGCATGTCATGAATACTCTGGAAGCCGTTGGCCAGGGGCAAGCAGTGCTCTGTCTGCACGCCTCTGGACTGCTGAGTGCCTGGCTGCAAGCCCGCCCGCGTGGACGCGGCCTCCTGGGCCGGGCCCATCGGCTTGCTCGGGCCCCGCGGCCCCGGCTCCAGAGAGCTGCTCCTCCCCAGCTCGGCGGGGTCTGCCCCCGCGGCCCCCGGCGACAGGAAGGAGACGCCGTTGATGTTGGCCAGGACCCGGGCCTTCCGCTCCTGCACGTTGACGGCCGCTTTGGAGATGGTCTTGTTGAACTCCTTGCCTGCGCTGTTGGTCACGCTGATGTTGCTCGGGAAGCGGTGGATCTTGGGCGCGGGCTGCGCCGTGGGTCTGGGCCACAGGCAGGGGTCCCCATTCCGAGGGGCCCCCGAAGGCAGGGTCCTCCAGTCCCCAGGCTTGCTCTCCTTGGAGGGGGACGGGGGTGCAAGTGCCTCACTTCCTGCCAGCTTCTCAGACATTTTCTGAGCGATCACCAGCGGGGTGGGGACAGAGCGGGGCAGTTTGGGGTGCTCTGCGGGAGGGGCCAGCAGCTCCTTCCTGGGGGATGTCGCGGCGGTGGCCACAGGCCGGGCGGGCAGCACGGGAGGGGCCTCTGGGGCCGCAGAGCCTGGTGAGGGAGGACCCCCTGCTTCTGGTTTCCTGCATTCCACGACGACATCGGGGGTGTCTTCCTTCGCGACAGGACCAGCCCCTGAAAAGGACACAGAATCCTCATAAGCTACCACCTTAGGTAAAAGTAAATGCACCCCATTTCCTTCTTGCTGAATTCATGAGGCCTCCAAGGGACACAGGGCCAGGGTGAGCAGCAGCAGCACGTCCTGTCACCTACCCTCCCTGGACCAGGAGAACGTCCTGTGTGAGTCTCACCACCACCAGATGAGGAGTCCGTTGGTGATGGGGAAGGTTCCAGTCTCAATGCTCTGTCCCTGGGACACACACGGAGTGTGTAGGCTGCTGGGGACGTGTGGACCAGGAGGGCATAATAACCCAGTGGTTATTATTCAGCTCAGTGGTTGAGCATCTGCCTTCATCTCAGGTCGTGATCCCAGGGTCCCGGGATCAAGTTCCCCATTGGGCTCCCTGCATGGAGCCTGTTTCTCCCTCTGCCGGTGTCTCTACCTCTCTCTCCGTGTCTCTCATGAATAAATAAATAAAATCTTTAGAGAGAAGAAGGAAGGAAGGAAGGAAGGAAGGAAGGAAGGAAGGAAGGAAGGAAGGAAGGAAAGAAGGAAGGAAAAAAGTAAGTTGGAAACGACTTCCAGGTGTAATTATTCATCTTACAAAGAAAACGTACAATGTACTTATGTTTTAGCTTTTGGGTTTGAGCTCGGATCTTGAGCAATCTTAGAGCCCTATTTCCACAGCATGACTTTTCAAATTGAGAGTATTTAGACTGGAAACGCAGCTGGTTCAGGGAAACAGGAAAAGAGCGGACAAGAGTTTGGCTCAGCATCTTCCTTGTAGGTTTGCTTGATTCGGGGCGGCCGCAAAGGAGAGGCCTGCTTTTTGTCTTTTGAATCCTGTGGAAAGAGCAGAGGGGATGGACGAGGGGGGATCGTCTTGCTGATTTTTTCTGATTGGAAAAGATACTGGAAAAGAACATGGGCAACGGGATAAGGATGAGGCAGAAACAGAAAGGAGAGTATTTTGGCTCTTACTACAAAATACTGCCGTTTTCACAAGCCTCTAGATGTATTATTTTTTTCTCCTTTGTGTCTGTGTGTGTGTGTGTGTGTGTGTGAGAGAGAGAGAGAGAGAGAGAGCGAGAGAGAGAGAATGAAGGGGAGAAAGAGAGAGAGAGCAAGGCCACGTATTCCATCAAATTCCACAGACTGGGGTTCTAGACTCCACATGTGGACGCTCGTTTGCAGCCTTGTCGGCAAAGAAGAGACTGAGCTTCCTGTTGTTATCATACTTTTAGTTCCTGAAGTTAATTTGAACTGCTGATCCTTTAAAAATGCCAGATCTTATACTTGTGCCAAGGGAAACACTTCCCGAGAGAAAGCCGCCCCGCCCTGCCATCCCTCGGGTGGTGTTTTCACAGTAGTTGTAAGTACCTGCTGGGGCAGGTGGGACAGGAGATTCTGAGGATGGAGATAAGTGAGATGAGGCTTTCGGTTGTGCAGCAGGAGATGGTGCATGGATGTACGTGCAAGCAGTGCTGGGCCGCCTGCGATCGGTATCTGTTAAGGATGTAGTAAAGGCTAGATGGCTGGCATGCTGAGGCCTACCTAGGGCTGTCTGGCACACTCAGCTGGTCTTCTTTTTTTTTTTTTTTTTTAAAGATTTTATTTATTTATTCATGAGAGACAGAGAAAGAGAGAGAGGCAGAGACACAGGCAGAGGGAGAAGAAAGTTCCCTGCGGGGAGCCCAATGCGAGACTCGATCCCAGGACCCTGGGATCATGGCCTAAGCCAAAGGTAGATGCTCAGCCACTGAGCCACCCAAGCATCCTTCTTTTCTTTTCTTCTTTTCTTTTCTTTTCTTTTCTTTTCTTTTCTTTTCTTTTCTTTTCTTTTCTTTTTTAATATGTGTAAGGAAAGCACCTACTTGGTTGGACACTCAAGCTGCCAAGAGCATGCCTCTGGCCTGAAAAACCCAATGGGGCCCAATGGCGTCCATCCCGGCACACACAGGGGAAGGCCACAGTGTCCCCCTGAAACACTAATGAACTAAGCTAGAGGCCTGGGCATGGGGCTTCGCTCCTCACCTGCTGTCTCGGTCGCAGCTGGGAGGCACTCAGGTTCCTCGGCCTTGGGGGGTGCTGGCTGCACCAAATCGATGACATCTCCTGGCTCTGAGGTTCCAGAAGCGCTCTCCTCCAGGGTCCCCGGAGAGTGGCAGTGTAGGCCGCTGTCACACTCGACTTGCTCCTCAAAGTCATCTTCCAGGGAATCAATGGTCTCTTCGAAAAACAGGATGACATCCTTTTCCTCATGTGTCAGGTACTTCAGGCTCTCATCATCCTATAGACACAGAAGGGATAAGACAAACAGTCGCCAGTCTGGAGAGAAAAAATAAGACGGAGCTGGGATCTGTGTAGAGCCCGGAGTGGAATCCACGGCCCTTTCAAAGTTCCCACTGGGGAGAGTCAGCCGTTCAGGTGGCCCCACTGACAAACGTGTGCCTGTGTGCCCCTCCCCATCGAACCTGCAGGAAAAAGAACATGGTCAGGAAGCTACAGCAGATAAAGGGACTTAGGACCTATTACCAACATCAGTCTTGTGGTTCCTGGTGAGTCAATGACCAAAGAAATCATTCTTCTTCAGACCTCCTTGGAACACTGGTCTCACCTTACTGCTCTCAGACGTCTTCCCACAACATAGCGGGGCACATCTTTGGTTAAAGAGAGTGGCACCTATGCACACACTTCTGTCCTCTTTCTCTGGAAACCTCACCAAAACAATGAGATTGACTGATCGATTGGTTGATTGAGTCATGAGAGACACAGAGAGGCAGAGACACCGGCAGGGGGAGAAGCAGGCAGGACTCAATCCCAGAACCCTGATGCAGGACTCGATCCCAGAACCCTGGGATCACGACCTGAGCCGAAGGCAGACACTCAACCCCTGAGCCACCCAGGTGCCCCTAATATTATTTTTTTAAGGTGAAAATCACAAAGACAAAAATAATAGGCAAGGAGACAGCATTAATGAAATGTGGGAAGTGAGGAAGCAGCAGGGAGCTGAGTGTCAGCCAGTGACCAACGTGCTGAGTATCGGGGACTCGGACGCTCAGGCACTGGGGCGCAGGGCAGTGCTGGGATGGGGGTGCCAGGAGGATGGTGAAAGGAGCAGAATGGGTTTAGCAGGAATGAGGTCACCCTGGCAGAAAACTCGATGTTGTTTCTTAAAGAAGGTAAAAGAGGGATGTGAAGCAGAGCTGATCGTGAAGGACCGTAATGGAAATAGGATATGAAGCCAAAGCGACACCCTCTGCACAGAAGCCTGGAAGTCCTCCCCGGGGTGTCTGAACATCCAGGGGCCCAAAGGGGCGGACACCACGGGTTCCCCGACCAAGCAGCTCAGCGAGATCCCCCCACAGGCAGAGGCCACAGTCAACAAACCCGTGAATTTGTTGAATTTCTAATCAGCTTCTCAATGTCCTCTCTTTAAATATGTGCACACACCGAAGGATCACCAAACGGCTGAGAAAACCCTTCACCATGAAAGACAAACCCGAACAAACAGAAAGGAAAAGAAAGCAACTTGCAAAACAAACTTTGCAGAACTGATGACAATTTCTAAAAGATTGCTATTAATGTCCCCAGAGAGATGAGGAGATACCGAATCCACCAAGAATGTGATGCTATTAAAAAAAAGAAAAGAAAAGAAAAAAAACAATCCAGAGGACCAAAAACAGCCCTTAGAAATGAACACAAGGACAGCAGCACTGAAAAATGAAACCAATGCCCACAAGATAAAGTAGAAAAACGAGTCAAGTAAAACAAACAGACAATTAAAAAACAAAAAACAAAAAACAGGGAAGACAAGAAAATTAGAAGATAAGTATGAGAGGGCCAACATCTGACATCAAGAGCTCCAGAAAGATAAATCAGAAAAACAGAGGGGAAGAAAGTATCAAAATAAATAAAAGAATTCAAGGAAGAGCTCCTTAAACTGAGGGCTTTGAGTTTCCAGATGGGAAGGCGCCATGAGAACCGCCTAATGAACCAGGATGCAGCAGCCCCCCATCCAGGCCCATCACCGAAATCTCAGGATGCCAAAGACCCAGACCCTGAAAGCTTCCCAGAGTGAAAATCAGGCCATTCTTTTTCCAAAAGAATATAAAGTGAAAAAAATGCAGATAGAAAAACAGTCGTCTCAATTTGACTTAAATATACGCATACTGGCAGCCCAGGTGGCTCAGCAGTTTAGCGCCGCCTTCGGCTCAGGGCGGGATCCTGGAGACCCGGGATCGAGTCCCACGTTGGGCTCCCTGCATGGAGCCTGCTTCTCCCTCTGCCTGTGTCTCTGCCTCTCTCTCTCTGTCTCTGTCTCTCATGAATAAATAAATAAAATCTTTAAAAAAAATACACATACTTAACATAACCCCCCCTACAAAATACTTAAAGTATACACAGTAAAATGTCGACAATGGCAGTGAGAGGGGGATGGAGGCAAAAAAAGAAGAAATGGGGGCAGTTATATTTGTGTCCTCCAGGGCACCTGGGTGGCTCAATGGTTGAGCGTCTGCCTTCGGCTCAGGTCACCATCCCGGGGTCCTGGATCAAGTCCCACATCGGGGTCCCTGCTCAGTGGGGAGTCTGCTTCTCCCTCTCCCTCTGCCCCTTCCCCACCTTGTGCTCTCTCTCACTCACTCTTGCTCACTCTCTTTCTCTCAAATAAACAAAATCTTTAAAGAAAAAAGTCATGTCTTCTAGTGAGTAGGATATGGGAGGAGGGTGTTTTTCAAAATCCTAGGAAACTACTTGACCCTCTATGAGTACAAACTTCGACAAAACAACCAAAAAAGTGGTGGAAGCAAACAGGATTAAAGAGCTGACCCCAGCAGAGGGGTGGGGAGGGGGATGGTGGCACCTGGGTGGCTCCATCAGTTAAGCATCTGACTCTTGATTTCATGTCAGGTCTTGGTCTCAGGGTTGTGAGTTCAAGTCCCATGTTGAGCTCCATGCTTGGCATAGAGCCTACTTAAAAGATAAAACATTGTTCACCGAGGTGATGCAGGGAGAATGCTTCTCCCACTGGGATCTGGGCAGTTACACAAATGCCCATCCACTCAAAGCACCTGACTCCCAGGCCCATCGCAGAGCCTGCAGGCTTCACAAATTCAGAGATGGTTGAAAGCATTCATTTGTTTTTGGTACGATCAACCCAAGAATACATGCAAATTTCTCAAACTCGCCTTGGCTACATTAGTTTAAGCCTGAAGGCAGGAAGACTCAGGGAAAGGTGACCAGTCTGCAGCTGAGTCCGGATATAAACCTACATTTGCTGCATCACAGACATGTGTCTGCTTTGGTAGATGCAGACAAACAGCTCTCCGAAGGGCTCGGCCAGCGCACACTCCCTCCGGCCGGCCTGCTGGCTCTCCCTCTGGGGCAGGCATATGGCAGTGTCTCATTTTGATTTTCTTTTTTCTTTTTTAAAGATTTTATTTATTTATTCATGAGACACACACAGAGAGAGGCAGAGACACAGGCAGAGGGAGAAGCAGGCTCCCTATGGGGAGCCCGATGCGAGACTCCATCCCAGGACTCCAGGATCACACCCTGAGCCAAAGGCAGACGCTCAACCACTGAGCCACCCAAGTGCTCACTGCTGTAGATTTTTTTAAAAATGATTTTTATCAGATTAAGAAAGTTTTCTTTTATTCCCAGTTTGCTGAGCATGTTGATTTGAAAATAATGAACAGGTTTTGAATTTTGTCAAATCTTTTTATGTGTTACAGTGGTTCTCAGCTGGGGGTGATGTTACCCTTCATAGGGCATTTGGTGATGTCTGGACACACTTCCGGTTGTTGCGACTGGGTGGCTGCCACTGGCATCTCGGGGTTGGAGGCCAGCAGTGATGCTCTACCTCCTACAAGGCACCGGACAACTCCCCACATAAAGAATGACCTGGCTGAGGAGCCTGAGGAGAGATGATCATCTATTTTCCCTCCTTTATTCTGTTAATGAACTGAACTACAACGATTGGTTTTCAAAAGTTAAACCAACCTTGCATTCTCAGAACAAGTCCAGTCTGGTTGTGATGTCGTTGTTCTTAGACATCACTGAATTTGATTTGCTAATATTTTGTTTACAATTTCTATATCCATATTCACAAGAAAGATTTGGCCTGTAGGTTTCCTCTCTTTGACATCAGTTTTTATTTTTTTTAAAGATGTTATTTATTTATTTATTAGAGAGAGAGAGAGAAAACGAGTGAGGCAGAGGGGCAGGGGCAGAGGGAGAAGCAGACTCCCTGCTGAGCAGGGAGCCCAACGTGGGGCTCGATCCCAGGACCCCGAGGTCAGGACCTGAGCCGAACACAGGTGCTTAACTTACTGAGCCACCCCGGTGCCCTGAGATCAGGTTTTGTATACCTTTCTTTTTAAAATGTCAACTTTTGAAACAATATGCCCTAAGATTTTAATTTTAGTTCATAGCTTATCTTTTTGCTCCACCTTTCCTGAGATTTTGGGGGTGGGGCGTGGAGGAAAGACTGAGTTTAAGAATACTTTTTCTCCAG
This sequence comes from Canis lupus dingo, assembly GCF_003254725.2. Classification (NCBI taxonomy): domain Eukaryota; kingdom Metazoa; phylum Chordata; class Mammalia; order Carnivora; family Canidae; genus Canis; species Canis lupus. The sequence continues at coordinate 23,073,998 of NC_064244.1, forward strand.
CTGCAATTAGAGCACATTCACATTAACCAGAGCTGTGTAATTTTATCAGTCCGCATACCTAGCCCTGTACAGTCCCTGAGAACCTCAATACCCCCTCTAAGAACAGGGTCGGCGTGAGGGGCATTAGAGGAGGGGCAGGCTAGTGTGAGGGAAAATGAGCACAACGTGTTCATGACTGAGTACTTTCTATTGAGCACCGGACCAAGGGAAAGAGAAATGGGTTTTTTAAAAAGCCAGTATGGTCGTCTACAGGGCATGTGACTGAGGAATTTATACTTTATTCAGAGAATTCCAGGATCCAGCCCTACCTAACCTTTCCCATTTCGTCTCCTACTACTCTCCCCTTTCTCCTCTATTCCACGGGTGGTAACTTTTTCTGTAAGGGGCTGAGGGTAAAAGATTTGGGCTTTGCAGGCTTTACGGTGGTAACTACTCAACTCTCCACGTAGTATGAAGGTTATAGACAGTGTGGTCATGAACAAGAAGAGCTTTCTTACAATAAATCTTTATTTACAAAAACAGACGGGGGGCCAGAGTTGGCCTACAGGCCGTGGTTGGCCAACTCTTGCTCTATACTCCAATCACATCAAACCACTCGCCATCTCCTCTGCCGGCTTTCATGTCAGCAGTGCCCGTCTCTGCGTAGCTCTGTCTTGTCTATCCTTCATGTCACCACACCTCCAGCCTATTCCATAGCATCTACTGAATCAGACATTCAAATATTTAAGCATCCCCTAAGCATCAGGCAATGTAAATATAATTGCGTGAATGATGTTCTTACTGTGTCGTTGACCATCTCATGAGGGCTTTAGATAAGAAAACAGGAAAAAAAAAAGATAAGAAAACAGGTAGTTACTTCAGAGTCTGGAAATGGCTCCAACACGGTGACTGCAGGGTGCTAAGGAAATAGGTGTCAGTCCACACTCTTGGGGGCAGGGGTCTGACCTGGAACATTCTGGCGAGGAAACGATACCTGTCAATAATCTGAGAGAAGTGGATGAGAGTCAAGAACAAAGGGACACGGGGTTAGGTAGTTCTGTGTCTGAGAGATGACATGGGCTATCGCATGGGAAATATGGAATGTGGGAAGCAATCTGGATGAGACTTCAAGGTCAACTAAACGAGAGCCGGGGTGATGGGAATAGAGAGGAGGAGGCGGGGCTTCAGAGAGATTTTAAACGTAGAATCAGCCCCTCATTTAAAATTCTCTACTACAGTCATTCATCATCCAGCTTTCCGGCTCTCCAGACTTCACACCTAGGAGCCTCATGCAGCCGGTGCGCCTGCCCCTGTCTCCCGGAACCACCCACAGAGCTCACAGGCTGCCTTGTCACTGTGACCAGAATGTCAGCTGCCTCTCCACCATGTATGGCTGCTTTGTCCCTCTGACAACCAGAACAGGTAAGCTGCATACGAAATCCAGGGACATCATTCGTTTCGTGACTTTCCCAGAGTTTCACATGGTGGGATCATCTGGAGGGTCACCATGGATGGTGCAGGGCCTTCCTGCCTCGTCTTCTCTCCACACACCTTATCCTTGCCAGGCCATCCTGTCCCCCCATCCATTTGGCATCCATTCTTCCGCCTTCTCAGACCCACCCGACCACAGCTCAGTGATTCAACGGGGGGAAAAAACTTGCAAATCTAAAAATCATTAAGGCTCTTAGCATAACAAAGGTCCCTGTAGTTAATAATTACAACCGTCACAGATGTTGCTAGGATGACGTGATAACGATAACAAGCATAACCAAACAAAATGTTGGGGGAAATAAATGAATGCTCTCTACCCTCTTCCTCCCACTTTGCCTTTCCAACTCAGTGATTCAGTGGGACCATGCACAAGATTTTTTAATACTCTACTTCAGTCGTGTGCACAGGGAGTAGAATCAAACAGGCAACTGGCCTGTAACAGACTTTCAGGCTTAAGACACACGCCAACTTCTCAAAGTGAGTGAGGGGCAGAGAGTCTGAACAGGGCATATAACCCTCATGGATCTAATCCAACTTCAAAGCAAGAAATCCCAATGTTTTCATTTGGAAAACGGGCTTCGAAAGGCCAGCTCCTACACAACCATTTTGTGTTCTAGGACAGACTGTAGGACCCTCAGGCTGCAAGACACAGCATGCAGATCAATCAGCTCTCACTGGGGGATGTAAACGCCGGGTTCGGGGGCAATGGAATGATCCCGAGGGTCATACAATGACGCAGTAGAGTGGCCAAGACTAGAACTTGTCTGATCTTGCATCTTGTTTTGTTCTACTTATTTCTGTTTCTTCTTCTTTAAGATTTTATTTATTCATGAGAGACACAGAGAAAGAGGCAGAGATACAGGCAGAGAGAGAAGCAGGCTCCCTGCAGGGACTTGATTCCAGGACCCTGGGGTCACGGCCTGAATCGAAGGCAGACGCTCAATCACTGAGCCACCCAGCCATCCCTACTCATTTCTGTTTCTTTCTTCCTTCCTTTCTTTCTTCCTTTCTTTCTTTCTTTCTTTCTTTCTTTCTTTCTTTCTTTCTTTCTTTCTTTCTTTCTTTCTTTCTTTCTTTCTTTCTTTCTTTCTCTTCCTTCCTTCCTTCCTTCCTTCCTTCCTTCCTTCCTTCCTTCCTTTCCTTCCTTCCTTTCTTTCTTTCTTTCTTTTTTTAAGATTTTATTTATTTATTCAAGAGAGACACACAGAGAGAGGCAGAGACCCAGGCAGAGGGAGAAGCAGGCTCCACGCAGGGAGCCTGACATGGGACTCGAACCCGGGTCTCCAGGATCACGCCCTGGGCTGCAGGCGGCGCTAAACCGCTGTGCCACTGGGGCTGCCCGTCATTTCTGTTTCTAAGGCCATACTTATTCAAGATGAGAGGCCTCAGATTCTTGCATCCCCAATCCATGTGAGGTCTCTCCCTGGAGTTAGAGGCCATGAGACTGGTGCATATCCCTACACACCTTCTCCATGCTTGGCCCAGCCTTGCACGCTGACCTAAGAGGCAGGACCCAAAAAAAGCTGTGGGCTCCGCAGGCTGCCTAATTCCCCAAACCAGAAGCTGCCCTCCACAGGAATGCCTCTGTGCCTACACCTGAGAGAGGAAAGAAAGCAGAAGTTGACAAAAGCCCCAGCGCCAAGGGCAGGGGAGCAGCATATTCAGGGCCCCCGGGGATGCTCATGCTGTCTCCCTTGGAGAGATGAAGACGTGGGCCTGGGGGAAGAGGCAAATCTGTGGGGCCAGGAAGTAAGTGAATCGGGGGAAACGGGGGGTGATCACTGGTAGGTGTGGGGTTTCTTTGGGGCTGGTGGAAATGTTCTAAGTGTGATTGTGATGGTGACTGCACAACTCTACTAAAAACCCCTGATGGGCGTACCTGAAACAGGTGCACTACCTGATATATGAGGGAGGGGAAGAGGGGCAGGGAGAATCTCAAGCAAACTCTCCAAGCTTAACAGAGGGCTTGATTTCACAACCCCAAGACCATGACCTGAGCTAAGCCCAAATCAAGAGTCGATGCTCAACCCACTGAGCCATCCAGTCACCCCTGGATGACAGACTGTTATAATGAATGCTACCAACAGTTCTAAAGGTCAACAGTCCTAGATATGCCTGTGGGAGTCCAGATTTGGGACAGGTTTTCACGTCAGCAGAAATGCAGAGAGGAAAATGACCTTTGTTTGGCTAAGCAAAAAAGTTGAGGAAGCTTAAAATACTCATAGTAAAATAAACTCATAATAGACTAAAAAAGTGCTGAGTTAATCAATTTCTTAAGTTTTTTCTTCTTTCTTTCTTTCTTTCTTTCTTTCTTTCTTTCTTTCTTTCTCTCTCTCTCTCTCTCTCTCTCTCTCTCTCTTTCTTTCTTTCTCTCTCTCTCTCTCTCTCTCTCTCTCTTTCTTTCTTTCTTTCTTTCTTCTTTCTTTTCAAATTCATTTATTACTTTAGAGACAGAGAGGGAGAGTGCACGTGCAAGTGGGGAGAGGTGCAGAGAGAGAAGGAGAATCCCAAGCAGGTTCCACGCTCAGCATGGAGCCTGATGTGGTGCTCAGTCTCAGGACCCTGAGATCATGACCTGAGCGAAAACCAAGAGTGAGATGCTTAATGGACTGGGCCACCCAGGTGCCCCTGAAATTTGGCTTGGCCTGCCTGAGTGGCTCAGTTAGTTGAGCAATCAACTGTTGGTTTTGGTTTGGGTCATGAGCTCAGGGTCGTGGGATCGAGTCCTGTGTCAGGCTCTAGGTTCAGAGGTCTGCTTGTCTCTCTCCTGTTCCTCCCCACTCCCCTGCTGTGCGCTCTCTCACAAATAAATAAACAAATAAATAAATATTTTTTAAAAATAAAATAAAGAAATGTGGCTTAACTGCCAACTAAGACAATGTGGCAGCTCCTTGTGAGAGAGAAAAAAGACCTTGTAGAGCTCATCTCTAGTCTAGAACCAAAAAAAAAAAAAAGTCATCACAAGATTACAGTGGCTAAAAATACTCTTGAGATGAACCAAGACCTCTTGGATGCCAGCCTCTGGGGTCGGCAGCCTAGAGTATTTTGCTTTGGCAGAGTGTGATCTGCTGTCCCCGTTTGCTTTGCCCACACACCCAAATGACCTTCCAGGCACCTGAGCATGGCTTTGAGTGTCCCCTCGCCCCGCAGCTGAGGCCGAGCAGGGGCTGGGGGTGCAACCCGCCCACGTCAGCCTCTGTGGAGCTCCCTACGTGGCCTCAAGGGCTGTGCCGACCTGGCCAGGCCCCCCCAGAGAGACCACAGGGGGCGGCAAGGGCTTCATTGTGGTTCCAGTTGGCAAGTCACCATGGTGACTTTGCACTGGGACCGAAACCTATACTTCTGGCTGGAAAAGAGACACACAAACCAGAGAGGGCCGGCAGTGCGCACCGCTGTGATTACGCATCTAGAGCCGTGGCTTCCAGGGGTCACCGCCGCACTCCCGGCTGCCCTGAACACCCCTCAGCTGGCAGTTTTAGAAAGTTCCATATGGAACCGCCTTGCAAGACTGGCACTGAGCACCCCCTACCCCAGGTCCCTCGTGAGCAGGTCACGCTGTCCCCAAGCTTCACTCTTGCCACCCAGCTGTGGGTTCCTGGAAAGATGAAAACCGTGTTGACCTCTCCCACCAGTTCCTGCGCGTAGGTGTTTATTAAAGGTTCATTGAATGGAACTGCCCTAAAAGCCATTTAAGCTTTGGCGTAAGTTTTGGGCTCCGGAGGGTAAGGAGCCAGGATGGGAGGGAAGTCGGGGTCCCGGCTGACCCAGGCGGCTTCTCCTTCCTCTCCGCCGTTCTGCTTCCTCTCCTGGAGATCCTCCAGGCCCTGCCGTGTCCGATCGCTGCCCAGGAGCCAGACCTCGCCTGACCCAGCCACGCAGGCCACCCCTGCTCGCCCTGCCCTCCTGCTCCTTGACAAGGGGTGAGGCCAAAAGGCACCCGGAGGCTCCGCGGAAGGAAGGGGGTAATCAGGAGCTGACAACTGCTGTCTGACCGCAGACTTGTTATGTGACTCTGGGGCCGCGATGTTTGTTAGCTCAGCGAGGGGGGCGGATGGGCCACTGCAGAGTCAACCTCCGAACACTCGGGATTGAAATCTGGATCGCTGGTTTGGCCCAAGTCAGAGGTAAAGATGAACAGGAGGTACGCCTGGGGAGTCAGGGCGCTCCCAAGCCACGCTCACAGAAGCCTGTGCCTTACCAAGCCCCTTCAGAGCAGCGGGTGTCAAGAGTTTCCCTCACTTTTCCGCCAGGCGGTCACCTTCTCTTCTAGAGGGAGCTCCAGGGCACCTGCAGGCTGCAGGCCCAGCTGTGGCAGCGGCACCCAAGCGCAGGACCAGGAGGCAGCCCTGGGCGTCCTGTGAGATGCGTGCTCCAGATCCCAGCCCGGAGGGGTCATGAATATAGGTGACCCTACAACCTAAGCTTCCTCAGTCCCCTTAAACAGCGACCACTTATGAACATCTCCAGAATCTTCTAGAAACTTTTATTCTGAATCCGCATCACTGACCGAGGTAGTTAGTTCCAGAACCACTCCACCCACTTTGTAAAGATGTGCTGCCTTGTGTTGCACTGAAACCGTCCTTCTTAGGTTGCAAAGGGAAAAAAAAAAAGTTCCAAAGGTATCCTCTTACTCAAGATTTCAGGATTTGGCCGTTCTGTTCTCGTTTTAGCTCTGCCTTTCATTAAAAGTGTTCAGAGGAAAAATTCCTTACAAGAGAAACAAAGTACAGATACAAATACAACCAGCCTCTTCCTGATAAAGACCGCATCCTCTGCCCTCTTAGAACAGCCCTGGTCATCACAGCGACCATGTGGGGGGCTAGAACCACCCTACTTAAGCCGCTATTTCCATTTTTAGCTTGTGCTGGCTCAAGAGAAACGTTTCCATAGAGTAAAGATCCGTTATACCCCAGGCAACCCTTCCAACTAGTGGTTGAAAACTTTCGGATACTCTCATTTAACATCAGGCATTAATGTTTTATCTTGTTTTAAAAATAACCCTTGCTGGGCAGCCCTGGTGGCTCAGCGGTTTAGCGCCGCCTTCGGCCCAGGGGATGATCCTGGAGACCCGGGATGGAGTCCCACATCGGGCTCCCTGCATGGAGCCTGCTTCTCCCTCTGCCCCTCCCCACCCCGTGTCTCTCATGAATAAATAAATAATCTTAAACAAAATAACCCTTGCTTTGGGGCACCCGGGCTTAGTCAGTGAAGCATCTGCCTTCCGCTCAGGTCATGATCCCAGGGCCCTAGAATCCAGCCCCGCATCAGGCTCCCTGCTCATGGGGAGCCTGGTTCTCCCTCTGCCTCTCCTCCTCCCACCACTCATGCTCTCTCTCTCTTTCTCTCTCTCTCAAAGAAATAAAATCTTTAAAAGAAAATAATAACCGTTGCTTAAAAGAAATGCTTCCCTAAGTCAGAACTAGGTCATCTCTTATTTAAAGAGCTTTCCAAGAGGCACTTCCAACACCAAACAATCAAGAAGCCTAAAAACACTGTCACTGACTATTCTTTTCATGAGGTCAGGGATTACAGGGAAGCAAGTGGCACAACTACTATGGCTGAGTCTCATTCCAAAAAGATGAGTCAGAAAAAGTCCTGTGACTTAGAATAAAAACACACAGAGCCCCTCTCCGCATTTAGACTCCCCAAAAGTTCACATGATTTTTAATGGTGTAGCTAGTTCACTGGTGAAAGGGGCCGGCGGCTAAGACAGTGCTTCGTAAAAGTCAAGTGCTGCATGGTTGTTGAGAAAAGTTCAGTTCCTAATTAAAATGCCAAGTTTTCCCAGCCTGCCAGTTTGCTCTAAGGAGAATCCACAATTGTGCGAGGACACAGATGACAGCTAACATTGGCTCGATGATCTTCCAGAAAGAGAAATGCTTGGAAACGAGCAGAGGTCTAAGTAGAAGATGCTAGAACAGGACTGGGATGTGTCTTCCGAGAAAGAGGTAGCCAAGCGGAGGTACGCGGCAGGATTTTGCAGTCGCACGCACACACACATCTTGGAAATACAATTTCATCGTGCACTTTCTGACAGGAGAATCTGCAGTGTCCTTCCCACAATTATGCTCCACTGGGTGCAAGGATGGGTGCTGTGGGGGAACAAGGAGGAGTCGCACACAGGGCAGGACCACTTCAGGACATACCAGGGAGAAAAGACCCGTGGAGGACAGGCATCCTGGGTGTTCACTCCAAAGCCAGGTGCCAGGATAGGAAGGGCACGAGACGCACGGGTGTTCTCCCTTTCTGTGTCATTGTTAGGGGCCGAAGGAAAAACTCAGACTACTGATGAGACCGAGATACAAAACAGAGAGAGCATGGATCCAAGAAGAAGCAACAACCGGATGAAGCAGGATCCCACACAACCTGGTAGCAAGGAGGGCCTTAGCCAAAGAGGCTGGCATTAGTAAGGCCACATTGTGTGCTGGCCAGCTCGTCCTTACAGTCATCCTGGGGAAAGAGTTCTTTTTTTAAAGATTTTATTCGGGCAGCCCGGGTGGCTCAGTGGTTTAGCACCGCCTTCAGCCTAGGGTGTGATCCTGGAGACCCAGGATTGAGTCCCGCGTCGGGCTCCCTGCATGGAGCCTGCTTCTCCCTCTGCCTGTGCCTCTGCCCCTTTCTCTCTCTCTCTGTGTCTCTCATGAATAAATAAAAAACAATAAAGATTTTATTCATTTATTTATGAGAGACACAAAGAGAGAGAGGCAGAGACATAGGCAGAAAGAGAAGCAGGCTCCATACAGGGAGCTTGACATGGGACTTGATCCCAGGACCCCAGGATCATGCCCTGGGCCGAAGGAAGGGACTAAACTGCTGAGCCACTCAGGTGCCCTCCAACTCTTTTTTTTTTTTTTTAAAGATTTAATTAATTTATTTGGAGAGCATGAGTGGGGGGAGGGGCAGAGGGAAAGGGAGAGAGAATCTAAAGCAGACTTTGTGCTGAGCCCAAGGTGGGGCTCGATCTCACGACCCCGAGATCATGATCTGAGCAAAAATCAAGAATCCGATGCACAAACCAACTGAACCACCCAGGCTCCCCTCTTTTCAGTCCTTTGAGCTGAAAGGTAGCAGGCCCCAGCTGGTGTGTTAGGGCCTTCAGGGGCATGGTTTCCTTGGGGGGCTCAGCAGCCAGGTTACTGGCTGCAGCGTGAGATTCCCTTTGCTGCCCAGTGGAGTGCTCCGCATCTGGGCAGACCTTAAGATGATTCCAAATAAAATGCCACTTTGCAAAGGAAGTGTGCCGAGATGTCAAGCTAGTGAACCCAAGAGGATGTTGTGAGATATTCCTCACTAGGGAGGGGCCTGGCGCAAAAATCACCCAGCCGGAGCATCGGAGAAGACGGTCACTCACCAAAGTCAAACTCCTAGAGCGGGAGCTGCTGCTTCGACTCCCCAGGCTGTCCCCTCTGCTCAGGTCGCTGAGCCCGCAGCTGGGGGACACATCCGAGTCCATGTCCGAAGAGTCCGACTGCTGGCGGTTTACAGGCATCCCCACAGACGCCCCGGCCGCTGGCCCGGTCACAGGAGGCGGGGAAGGGGCCAGGGTGCCATTCTCAAGTAGCCACTGCGTCTGGAGAAACCAAGCATAGGGGTTAGAGTCTACACAGTGAATGCCAGGTCCCCTGAAATGAAGGCCTCCGTGTGGGTCAGAGGTCACCTCGATTGGCAGCCTCAGCTGTCAAGATGAAGAGAAGCAGGAGCCCCTAGATCAACCTGTTTGCTCATTTTCATCTCTTCTTTATACCCCTTTCCATCATGGAAATGTGAATCATTTTTTTAAAGATTGATTGATTGATTATTTATTCATGATAGACAAAGAGAGTGGCAGAGACACAGGTAGAGGGAGAAGCAGGCTCTCTGCGGGGAGCCCAATGTGGGACTCGACCCCAGGACCCCGGGATCACGACCTTAGTAAAAGGCAGACGCTCGACCACTGGGCCACCCAGGTGTCCCAAGGTGAATCATTTTTAGGGAAAAATGGGACATAGTAACAGTTACTTTCTTGCTGAAACATGGATAGGATAAGGTTCTTGTTCCCTCCTTTGCCCTGAGGACCTGTACTCTCATGCTCTTTCCCACTCAGATACAGGATTTCCCCAGGCTCTTTATTGATTCTAGTCTCTTCTACCTCAGACACCAGAGAATTATGGTTCCTCTTCCAGCTTCGGTGCAGTTCAGAGCTGAGTGAGGTGACAAGAGCTAGCAAATTGCGAATGGAAGTCTGGGTGACATCTCTGAGACTCTAGACTCTCTGGGGGCCGTGATGCTCTTGCAATTTCTACATAAGATACGAAGGTACCGTAAGTTAATACTACAAGGAAGTTCATATTTTTACTTTCGGGAATAAAGACAGCGAAATTTCCCCTACCAGCCCCTTGGTTTCACACTCTCTTTTAGCAGGAAATTCAGCTCAGTCTCTGAACAATGGACAATGGAGTTCAACAAAACCTTCTAGAAGACCAAACAAGATTAATAGGGAATAAGGGAATAAGCCTCTTGTGGAGCTTTAGGGCCAGTGGAGAGATATGAGCCCACGTCATTCATTCCTAAACTGAAAATACTGCCAGGTGGTCTTATGAGCCCCTGTAAGAATTCTGCGGGGCATGTGAGCTCAGATAACCATGGGCACAAGTGTGTGTGTGTGTGTGTGTGTGTGTGTGTGTGTGCACGCTTGCATGTGCATCCATTTTTAACAGAAACAAACATCTGTGGAGAAAGTCCAATCAGTACTGAATACCTCTGGGTGGACTTTGCCATTTAAAACTTCAAAAATTACTGTGAGATCTCCTTAGGGAAATCCTGAAGGTGTGAGAACAGCTTAAAAAGGAAACTATTCCTCGCCTGGCTTCTCTTCATTTTTTGGGTGAATCAGCCCAAGTTAACAAGCAATTTAAGAGCAAGGCTAGGAAACAGAAGATTTTGAGCTTAGATATGCTTTTTGGAAGTTGCCATTATTCTAAATGGTTAAAAAAAAGACCAGAAAATTTTAAGTTTTTTTTTTTTTTTTAAGATTTATTTAAGGGAGAGAGAGAGAGTTCAAGCAGGGAGTGGGGGGCAGAGGGAACAGGAGAAGCAGACTCCCTGCTAAGCACAAAGCCTGACGCAGGACTGGATCCCGGGACCCTGAGATCATGCCATGAGCTGAAATCAAGAGTTGGACGCTTTAACCAACTGAGCCATCCAAGCGCCCCAGAAAACGTTAAAGGCTTTAAAATTTGTTTAATAGGAAGCAAGCCTAAACAAGGCACAGACTTTATTTAAACTGTCTTACGTAACCAATAACATGTCACATCCCTGGGACTGTGAGTGTCGGGGGCCTGGGTGAGGTGGGTGGGAAATCTAGAAAAGACCCACCGACTCTCATTCCTGAACTAAGTCACCGGTCCCAGGAAAGGATGGAGATGCGGGGCAGTCAGTCTTCCCCCAACACAACAGGGGGGTGAGGATGGGGCGGTGAGATGCTGATTAGCCCCACGCGAGGCAGGAACTCAGCGGAAGTGCCCTGTCTTTGGGAAGGGCCTGGAATTGTGCAACAGGCCTGTGCGTAGGAGCAGCGCTCTGAGGTGTTCACAGTTCGGCTGGAGGGCGCTACCTTCCCAGCACGTTGGAGAACACACCTTTTTTCTTGTGTTACTGCAATTTTAAAAGTTATTCGGACACCGTAAAACTGTAACATTTAGACTTTTACAAATTGCTGTCTTAAAAGAATATGAGGAAGCTGACCAGAATTCTCCAGAAGGCAGAGGTTGCTGGGGAGAAAGTGCAAACCTTGATCTGAAATCCTTCACAGGTTCAAGGTGCCAATCTTCTGTGATCTCTCTCTCTCTCTTTTTTAAGAGTTTATTTATTTATTTATTTGAGAGAAAGAGAGCACAAGTGGGGGGGGCGCACAGAGGCAGAGGGAGAAGCAGGCTCCCTGCTGAGCAGGGGGCCGATGCGGGGCTCCATCCCAGGCCCCCAGGATCATGACCTGAGCCGAAGGCAGACACTTCACCGACTGAGCCACCCAGGCACCCTCCTCTGTGATCTCCTAAGACATCTCCCTACTCCTACTTCCCTGGGAACTAAAAATATGGAATCGCATGTGGTCCCCTGTGGAGAGAGGAGTCTTCTGAAACAGAAGGGAAAGGAAGCGGCCTTCTTTCCTGGTCTGCACTGGGAAGAGAGCAGGGCAGACAGGTTGGACAGGAGGGACTCCCCCACTCCTAGGAGACAGCATGAGCATGGGAGGGAGAGACAATCTCAAGCAGACTTTGTGCTGAGCTCAGAGCCTAAGGTGGGGCTCGATCTCATGACCCTGAGTGGAAATCAAGAGTCCGGTGCACAAACCAACTGAGCCTCCCTGGGGTGTCCCTCCTTTTGTAACCCTTTGAGCTGAAAGGCAGTGGCCCCTTGCTGGGATGGTCATTACTATCCTAAAATATTTAGGATCCTTGTCCAATCACGGGTTCACCCGTTGGGTTAAGAGATTAGCCCCACAGGTGAAGAAGCTGACTTCTTACCCGAGGGCAGAACCAGCCTCACCAAGAAGTCCCAACAAGCCTGACACCAGGAGCAGAAATTTGAGCCTCTGTCCACTTTTTTTTTTAAACTTTATTTCAAGAGAGAGAGCAAGCAGGGGAAGGGGCAGAGGGCGAGGGAGACGGAGAATCTCAAGCAGGTGCCACAATCAGTGCAGAACCCGATGTGGGGCTCGATCCCAGGACCCTGAGACCATGACCTGAGCTGAAATCAAGAGTCGGACGCTTAACTGACTGAGCCACCCAGGCGCCCCCAAGCCGTGCTCACTTTCTGTTTATTTTCTTACCCTTCCTGTGTTTATTTCCTCATCATTTACTAGTAACCTCCTTGTTTGGAAGGGTCTAATTTATCAGTTGAGCAGAGACAAGGAAGACAAGGCCACAGATGATCTACGGTCTCAGTAAATCTACACCTGGTGAGCACGGCAGGTGGGAAGAACAGCAGCTATGGGGCTGGAGGGCTCCTGGGGCTGCTGGGGCTGTGGGAGTCAGGCAAGTGACTCCCCCCCCCCCAAGTGAGTGCCCTGCAGCCAACAGAGGAAGGCGGCTCTTTTTCTTCGTCTTCCTCGTGCATTCCAGAAAGATCTAGAATGACCCAGACGTATCCAGCATGAAGTGGCCTTCGCCGTCACCCCACGCCACCTCTGTTCCTACCCATCAATACACGCTTCACTTTGAGGCCTCGCTTCCTTTCTAGGCCAAGCACATTCTTCAGATATTTGCTGTTTTCCTATCTCACCTGGACCAGATTCCAGGTGCCAGGCAACCACACGTGAGTCAGAGGAACCTGATGTGGGCACCGGTTCTTAATTCGGTAAGGTATCCGGCCTACTGAACACGTGGACGGGGGTAAAGCCTGAGCAGGTGTATTTCTTAAAGGCACCGCACACAGTTCTGCTCACAGCAGGGGCCCCACTCAGTGCCTTACGGGGACCACGGGAGCTCAGAGCAAGGGGTGCCAGTCCTCCTGGTGGTGGTCAGAGACTTCACAGACGGTGACAGCAAGGCCAAGCCCCCCTGAGATGTTTGAGATTTCAGGAAACAGTCGGTCAAACCCATGACGATGTGCATCCCGAACAGAAGGAAAAGAATCAGCAAACGCGCGGCCCCACACGTGGCTGCAGGGGTGCTGGGTGCTGAGCACTCAACTTAGCTGGAGCACAGGACGAAAGGAGCGGGAAAGGCGCGGAGGGAAGTGCCAACAGAGGGCAAGGTGACCAGGGCGAAGAGACTGTGCCCCAGTGGAGAGCCGTGGTGGCACGTGCGGCTCACACGGGTAAGTCTGGCACCACTCTGCAGGGTGGACCCGCAGCAGAGCTGGAAGTAATTATAACTGAATACCTTGCATTGCTTATTTTTAAAAAATAATTTGTTGGTTCTTTAAAAAAAAGATTTATTCACAGAGACAGAGAGAGAGGCAGAGACACAGGCAGAGGGAAGCAGGCGCCCTAAAGGAAGTGCGATGCGGGACTCGATCCTAGGACCCCAGGATCACACCCTGGGCCAAAGGCAGATGCTCAACCCGAGTCACCCGGGCGCCCCTCACACACTGTTTACAACAAGCTGGGGCAGGGGCAGCTGAGTGGTTTCCAGGACACGTTCCGTGTGTGGGAAGAGCAAGGGCAAGACCAGAGTTGCATCTGCCTCCACTTGTATAAGGCAAGAAATGAGAAAATACCTATGTTCGTGCTCCTGTGTGCAGAGTCTCTCTGGAAGGACAGACAGAAATGTGGTCGCAGGGACACCCGGGTGGCTCAGTGGTTGAGCGCCTGCCTTTGGCCCAGAGCATGATCCCAGATTCTGGGGTTTGGGTCCCACGTGGGGCTCCCCGCATGGGGCCGTGCCACCACGGCTCTCCACTGGGGCACAGTCTGCTTCTCCCTCTGTGTCTCTGCCTCTCTCTGTGTGTCTCTCATGAATAAATAAAATAAAATAAAATTAAAAAGTACTCGCAGCGGCTACCCGCGGGGAGGGAGAAGGGACAGCCAGGAGGTGAGGGTAAAGACAACACCTGCACCTGCACGAATGATCTTTTCTGTCGTTGAGTGCGGCGCATACTCACCATCCAGTCGGGTTCAGGAGACAATCCGAGCAGCTATCCAGCTGTTACCAGTTCACATGAGAGACGATAAAGACCTGGAAACTACTGTGGCCGTAAAGTTGGAACAGAAGAATGTGAGAGATGAGAGAGAAAGGACTGTGAAATTTTCATGACTAACGGGCAGGGCGGGAGTGTGTTTCAAGAACAAAAGAGACGGGAACCCTGGCCACCAAAAGCCGCAACTGAGTAAAGGCTAAATAAACATTGTCCAGTGACCTCCCCAGCGGAGGTGACCTTACAAGGACCCAGCAGTAGACATGACCCAAAGCCCCCACGGTGGGCCAAGGCGTGGATGGGAGGAGTGGGGTACCTAGCGAGTCGTTTTAGAAGATGGGGTGTTGAGAGGGTGGGAAGGGTGAAACAGGTGACGGGGAGGAAGGAGCACGGGCTTGTGATGAGCACCAGGTTTTGCATGTTGAATCACTAAATTGCACACCTGAAACTAATATGACACTGTTCATTAACTACCTGGAATTAAAATACAAACTTAAGGAATGCCTGGGTGGCTCAGTTAGGGAAGTAGCTGACTTTTGATTTCAGCTCAGGTCTTGATCTAAGGGTCATGAGTTCAAGTTCTGGGCTGGGGCCCACAATAGGCATGAAGCCTACTTTAAAAAAAAATGAAATAAAATAAAAACTTAAAAAAAAAAGTTAAGGTGTGATGGGAAAGATAAAAAGGCAGTTGCTACAGGTATAACTGGGTTGGAGAAAGGTATTTTGAGTCACTGGTTTTGTTTACCTATATATTTTTTAAAATATTTTATTTATTTATTCATGAGAGACACAGAGAGAGGCAGAGGCAGAGGGAGAAGCAGGTTCCCTGTGGGGAGCCTGACGTGGGACTCGATCCCAGGACCCCGGGGCAACCACTGAGCCACCCAGGTGCCCCTTGTTTTGTTTTTAAGAGTTGGAGAGGCCTACTGATTAGCTAAGGGGAAAAGAGAAGTTACAAGCCTCCTGAAGAAACTCTCATTTCCAGAGTCTGCTGGAGGAGAAAAGGAGGCCTGCCTGTTCTATTGAGACTATTTCAGATGCTGAATGCTGTATGAAAAATATCTCTATGACTCTCTCTTCCTTGCAGAAGGTAACTGTCTGGTCATAAAAAAATGACCAGGGTAACTTGAAAAAGAACCAAATTGAACTTAAAAAAATTTTTTTTAATAGCAATTTAAAAACTCAAGTGGATGGGGTAAACAGATGATTTAATATACTGAAGCACTGGGTGAATTTAATATTAGGCACAATTTTTAAATAAACTTCACACAGGATGAGGGGAGAACTTCTTTTAACCCAATAAAAATATCCAATAAAAATTACAGCAAACATCACACTTACTGACAAAATATTACAAACTATTCTCATTACCACCGCTGCTGTCCTCTATAATATACTGTATTTAAGTCCTACCCTACATATAAGAGAAGAAAAAAATGCATAAGGATTGAAAAGGAAGAAACAAAACATTAGTATTTATGCATAGTTATGGTCTTTGTAGAAAACTCCAAGAATCTCATAAATTATTAGAATCAACAACTGATTTTTACAAAGTTGCTGGATATAAATCAATATACAAAAAAGTCAATTTCTATTTGCTAGCCACAAACAACTAAACTATAAACAATAACAAAAACTTAAAATTGCATAAAATAAAACAGCATAACGTATACCTATGTATATGTATTATATTACTTAGATTTGCAAAAAAAATGCAAATAATAAAAGGTTACTGAAAGTCAGTAAGGAACTAAGAGATACCACATTCAGGACTGGAAGAGTCAATATTATTAAGACAAGCTATTCTCCTAAAATTGAATTGCTCTGAAGCTATAGATGTGGGTTGTCCAATAAACTCTAGCCATATGTGGTTACTTAAATTTAAACTAATTAAAATTAAATTGAAAGATTCAGTTCCTCAGCTGCACTAGCCACATTTTAAGCATTAATTAATGGAAAATTTCCATCATCCTAGTAAGTTCTGTTGGACCATGCAGCCAATGGAGCAATCAAAATCACAATAGGGTTGTTTTGTGGGAAATCCAACAGGCTGGGTTTTAAACTTCTTAGGGGCTTAAAAAAAAAAAAGGAGAAAAATGCATTGGGAAGAACAAAGAGCTAAGAACAACCAGCAAAGTCCTAAAGAAGCTGGAGGAACTGGCCTCATCAAGCTTCCAGAGTCATTATAAAGTAATAGTAATTCAGATACACCCATGGAACAGACCAGAAAGCCCAGAAATTGTTTGATACACATGACAAAAATGTTTTCTTAATTTGTAGTTTGAGAATTTTTTAATTTTAATATAGTTGACTTCATCAGTCTTTTGGTTTATGGATTTTGCAAACTTAGAAAGGCCTTTCCTGGGGCACCTGGATGGCTGAGTCAGTTAAGCATCTGACTGTTGGTCTCAGCTCAGGTCTTGATCTCACGGTCCTGAATTCAAGCCCCACAATGGGCTCGGCTCCATGCTGAGCATGGAACCTACTTTAAAATTTTTAAAAAGGCCTTTCCTATTCAAAGGATATAAATGAAATACTTCTCATATTTTCTTCTTAGCATTTTTATGGTTTCAGTTTTCATATTTTAATATCTGATCCAACTTGAATGTATCTTTGTGTGAAGTGTGGAAGGATCTATTTCCCCATCCCCAAGCCCAAATGGCTATTCAAAATGGCAGTAACTCAAATACCAAGAATTGAAAAATTCATCTTCTCCACTGTTTTGAAGTACTAAATGTTATCTTCTGCTAATGTGGTAGGTTCTATTTCGGAATTTCCTATTCTGCTCCATTGATATTTCTGTCCATTAGGATTCAAAACACCACAAATCCTAAGGCGAAAATTGCAAAGAATCTATGTAAAAATGGAAGGCACTCTAGGCCACATTAACAGAAAAAGAGGTAGGCTGGTGGAAAGACATTTTACGGTCTCACAAAAGAAACTGCTAGCTAGAATATACAAAAAACAATTCTTGTACACCAACAGGAACAAGACAGGAAACTCATCAGAAAGAAGCACAAACAAGGAATATGATTAAGCAGTTCAATGAGAGGAAACCCAAGTGACTAAGAAGTATGTGAGAGGCATTCAATGTTGCTGGTAAACAAAAGAAGTACAAGCTAGCCCTACCATAAGACATTAGCTTATACCTACAGGATTGGCAAAAATTAGACAACTAAAAAATAACAAATGCCAGCAAAAATGTGGGGAAACAGGAACCTTTGTGTACCACTCACTGTTGAGAGTGTGAAATTCATACGACCTCTCCATGGAGCAGTCTGGCTGTGCTTAATGCCTCAGTCAGAAGCAATCAACTGGACAGTGGCATGGATAGGTCCTAAAATATTTTGAATGAAAAATTATAATCAGATTGTTAGCACAATTCCATTTATTTAAATGTAATACACCCACACCACTGTATTTTATATCCATATCCAGGAACACATGCCAGTGGCTGGGATGGGAGGGCACAACATGAGTGTCCTAGAGTACACACCTGGTCTGCCCCATTTGCTGGGTGATATCGTTTTTTTTTAACTTTTTTTTAAAAAGATTTATTTATTTGACAGAGAGAGCACATGTGCATAAGCAGGGGGAGCAGCAGGCAGAGGGAGAGGGAGAAGCAGTCTCCGTTGAGGAGGAGGGAGGGAGCACCGTTCCAGGACTCTGGAATCATGACCTGAGCCAAAGGCAGATACTTAACTGACTGAGCCACCCAGGTGCTCCTGGACAATATCTTCTTGTTTCCTTCGTGTACCTATCTCCTTTGACGGAAGAAACAGAAAAGGTAGATGAGCTGGAGGTTTGTAGATCCATGATTTATCAGGAAAAAACAGAAAAGGTAGATGAGCTAGAGGTTTGTAGATTCATGATTTATCAGGAAAAAACAGAAAAGGTAGATGAGCTGGAGGTTTGTAGATTCATGATTTATCAGATCATTCCATCACCTGGGAAATGTCTGCAAGGTCCAGCACCAAAAGAGGTGATGCAGAATCCAGACGCGTTTGGAATTTATGAGGGAAGAAAAGACCTATGTCATTTAGAAAACCCAGGGCGGGGCACCCCCTGTGGTGCAGCGGTTTAGCGCTGCCTGCAGCCCAGGGTCTGATCCTGGAGACCCAGGATCGAGTCCCGCGTCAGGCTCCCTGCATGGAGCCCGCTTCTCCCTCTGCCTGTGTCTCTGCCTCTCAGTCTCTCTCTCTCTCTCTCTCTGAATAAATAAATTTAAAAAAATGCTTATTAAAAAAAAAAAAAGAAAACCCAGGGCAATGTAGGAGGGAAGCACTTTCAAAGGAAGGAGAAACCACAAAGATAAACTTTGCCCAGGTCACAATTTAGCCTGAACTTCACCAGGGAACGGCTGACCCAGTTTACTGAAGAATCTAAGCTGGGACAAATAACAGTAAGTTCCCTCACGTTCAGCTGTTGGGCTTTGTACCTCCTAGGTGGGGAGAAGGGAATCCTACCTGTCGGGGGTTCGATGCCCTGCAGACAAGCTAAACAAAATCACGAGGGTGATCCCTGCCTCTGCTCGATCTGCTCGTGAATGGAGAAATGACCCGTGTCACCGAGCGATGTAGAACTAATGTTTGCTTAGCAAAAAATTTTAAAGTGTCGGTGACACTTTAAAAAGAGACCTGCTCCAGCTCATTGCCAAGGTAAACTCTTTACGAAAGAAAACACCCAGGTTGGGCCCTAGGATGCAGAACTCCGGGACCTGTTGTTTACAGATCCTCACTCTTTGTCTAGGTCCCACCATTTGGCAACAGCGCTAAGATTCAGTCAGCAGAAGCACAGCTGAGCTGGGAAAGGGGTAGAAATTATCTGAGAAACACCAGGCTGTGCAGGAGGGTGAGTGTGCACACCTGTGAATAACAGGAGCAGGATCACTCCGCACCTGAGTCCCACTGTTCCATCAGCCCAGTCTCTCCCACTTCCATCCACAGGAGTTCTGTGAAGACTTGTTCCAAAAAGTAGGAAAACAATCCTAGCAAAGGAATTCTCTTTAAAGCTCTATCCTGGGGACGCCTGGATGGCTCAAAGGTTGAGCATCGGCCTTCGGCTCAGGTCGTGATCCCGGACTCCTGGGATCGAGTCCCGCATTGGGCTCCCTGCATGGAGCCTGCTTCTCCCTCTGTCTGTGTCTCTGCCTCTCTCTCTGTGTGTGTGTGTCTCATGAATGAATAAATAAAATCTTAAAGTTATATCCTGAGCAATCCCAATATGACAATTTAACAGCCAAGCCACTTTCAAAGGTAGGGGTTGTAGTAGGGTTTTTTTTTTTTTTTTTGGACCTTCAAGAACATTAAAAATGAAGCCGTTTCATAGTGGGAGTGGTTTCTGAGTCACTACAGCTCATTATCATGAATGGGCTTTTTCATATGGTTAAGCAGTGGGTGAAAATAAAGAGAACAGCCATTTTCACCGGAATGTACACACTCCTACATGAAATAAGCAGTAAACACAAAATAGCCTTTGTCGGCCTTAATGCTAGTAGCTCCTGACAACATTCATTCATGTGAACACTAATGCATGTGATAGGCACTTTGTTCTGATTTACTCAAACAAAAAGGCAGGAGTCCTACTTTTATCATTTCTATCTGGGTCTGTGTTAATCCCTATGGTTAGGAGTGCCTGGGTGGCTCAGTGGGTTAAGCGCCTGCCTTCAGCTCAGGTCATGATTCTGGGGTCCTGGGTTTGAGCCTCACGTCAGGCTCCCTGCTCAGTGGGGAGTCTGCATCTCCCTCTCCCTCTGCCCCTCCTCCTGCTGTGGTCTCTCTCTATCTCTCTCTCAAATAAAACCTTTTTACAAAATTAAATTAAAAAGTCTATAAAAAATTAATGGGTTCTTTATAACATGAAATTAACTAGAAGACGAAGCTATGAATGACACCGACTCTTTTCTAAGATTTTACTTTTAAGTAACCTCTCTACCCCCACGGTGGGGCTCACACTCAAATGCAAGATGAAGAGTCACATGTTCACCGACTGAGCCAAGCAGGGGCCCGTTCTATTGTTTTATTAACCCAATCCATAATTGAGAAGGAAACTGAATACTTACATTTTCTTTTCTATTATTCAACTTAATTAGGGCTTTAACAAAATTCTTAGACTAAATGCACCATTTCACTTCTCCCCTAAAGATAATTTACCAGATTAAGTCCATAAAAATGACTTCACAGCGGGTGTCCCAGAACAGGTGATGGTTCTGAGAACGGCTCTGGGTTCCCGTTCCCCCTGCACAAGCGGCACAGGGGCTGCACGGACGCACACAGAGATGCCGTGTGCACTGCGGGTCTGGGGCAGGGTGGGGGGGACAGTAGCTGTTGGTCCCACATGTTGTCTTCCAAGTTTTTTACTCTGAAAACTCATGTTAAAAATAAAACAAATATGGGGATCTCTGGGTGGCTCAGTGGTTTGGTGCCACCTTCGGCCCACGGCATGATCCGGGAGTCCCGGGATTGAGTCCCACATCGGGCTCCCTACATGGGGCCTACTTCTCCCTCTGTGTCTCTGCTTCTCTCTCTCTCTCTCTGTCTCTCATGAATAAATAAATAAAATAAAATAAAATAAAATAAAATAAATAAATAAATAAATAAATAAATAAATAAATAAATAAGTAAGTGGCGCCTGGGTGGCTCAGTTGATTAAGCATCCGACTCTTGGTTTCAGCTCAGGTCCTGATCTTGCGGTTGTGGGATTGAGTCCCACGTCAGAGGTTCTGTGCTCGGTGCGGAGTCTGCTTCAGATTCTCCCTCTCGCTCACACACACGTACTCTCTCTTTCAAATAAATAAATAAAAACTTAAAAAAAATAACAAAATGAATACAGAGTCCGACATTCACCAGTGAATCGCCAGGACAGAAAGAAGCTTCTCAAGATCCAGGGTTACTTGTGCTACCACAGGCCTGGGAGAGCTGGCACAGTTTCTGTCTCCCCAGTTTTACTGCCAAAGGTCCTCCTATCTGTAAGAACACAGGGCATTAAGGTGTCTCTAGAACCCCGCCTCACCGTATCTCTTCCAGCCTGTTTTCCACAATATAAACCCTTTTATCCAGCCTGGTCTGCTTAATACTCTGCGTAATCATGGGCCGGGTGTTGACGGCCTCCCCTGTGGCTCTCCTCCAAAGCCTCGCTCAAAAACTCAACCAAACCTCAAATCTTGCTTCCTGATGTTGCTCATCACTGACCTATCCACTCACTCCTTCACCACTATGGGGTCTATTTCACCACTGGTGGACGACATCCCACAATCTTTGTCACTCTGATGCAAGCCAGTCGCCTCAGAACATTAAAACCCTGCAAGGAATCGTTTTTCTTCAATTAGACTGCAAGCTCCTTGTGGGCAGAGCTCTCTCTCTCTCTCTCTCTCTCTCTCTCTCTTTTTTTCCAATATAGCCACAGGACTTTGGAAAACATTTGTCACAAAACAGAGACGGACTCTTCAGTACTTAGCAACAT
This sequence comes from Canis lupus dingo, assembly GCF_003254725.2. NCBI lineage: Eukaryota > Metazoa > Chordata > Mammalia > Carnivora > Canidae > Canis > Canis lupus. Next base: position 23,095,544 of record NC_064244.1, read on the forward strand.
TTAAATTTTAAAACCATCTTATTATTATCTTTTAAATTAGAGTATCCTTCCAATAGACCTTTGATCTAAAAGAAAAGCTTCAACATATATGAGTCCTGTCAAACACACTAATTTCACTGGGGTGACCATCCTTTATCCCCCTATCATAGCCATAGACCAAAGCAGTCAAATTTAGAAGAAATTACTCTCACAACCAATATATTTCAATCAAGGGCAAATGGGGCACACAGGGGAAGTCACATTAAATACAGTCATGGAGGAGATGCTTCACTTAGCTTCACAAATTATGATCTATTAAAAACTCAGCCCCAATAAATACATCAGACGCACCAAACCGGTAATGCTTCCCAATATTAACATGTAATAAATATCAGTGTAAATGCATGCATGTGTACATCTATGGGTGTAATCCATGCCCAAGATTAACTTAAAAAGTAAGCCTCTAACAAACAGCTGAAGTAAAATAAATATGTAGTGACTATTCTTTATTGTAGGCTCTTTCTCAACGTCAAGAAAACAAAAACCTTGGAAAGGCAAGAAAGCTTCCAAAAAACACTCACTGAGCCAACTGGAAAATGACAACTGGACCCCAGCCCTGAAGATCAGAGGAAAGTCCTTTTCAGGTAGGAACTGGTTGGTGCTGGGAGTTTGAAACTTAGTTTTGTTCTGGAATTTTAAAATGTTAATGCAGCCAATGGTTTAGCATCCCTTATACATGACTTTTTGTTTTTTCTCTGATTGGGTTTTCCCCCCCCACCTTACCACTGAAATGTCTTCTGTAAGAATTTAGGACCTTAAACTCTAACTGGCACTCAAGGGTATTAAATACAATTACACATTTTAAAGGCTAGTAATTTTACTTCCCCAGAACAATTACCATGCTTTCATTTAGACTTTTTTTTTTCTTTTGAAAAGCTCTTTCTGAACGATGTCAAAAACCAAGATTGTCTCAATTGTGAATAGTTTCAGCTATTTATAGGAGATGGTAATTTACTTAGGGCCACAAAGCACATGAGAGTAAATGATGCACCCACACGTAAGCAAACAAGTTCACAGCAGAGGCCTCACCTAGCGAGGCTGGGCTAACAGGCCCTAAGGAAAGAAGTCTCCTGTTATCCGTTTCCTATCACTGAACAGAAGATGTGGAAATTGGATTTCTTTTTTTTTTTTTTTTTAATTTTTATTATTATTATTTTATTTATGATAGTCACACACAGAGAGAGAGAGAGAGAGGCAGAGACACAGGCAGAGGGAGAAGCAGGCTCCATGCACCGGGAGCCCGACGTGGGATTCGATCCCGGGTCTCCAGGATCGTGCCCTGGGCCAAAGGCAGGCGCCAAACCGCTGCGCCACCCAGGGATCCCGAAATTGGATTTCCCTAAAGTGAAACCTCACCTGAAAATAACCTTGACTAGATTCCAGGTGAGTTCCTTGTTATAAAATGGAATGACCCCTGCAACACGAGGAAGCAAACAGAAAAGCACTGACAGGAGCAAAATCTAGTTCTATCTGGTGAAATATATACCAAGATGGACACCTCAAATTTAATTCTTAGCTCATCAAAAAAAAAAATTGACATTCTATATGCTTATTGCATATTTCTGGATTTCTGGATTCTTTAGGAAATTAAAAAAAGAAAAGAAAATCTCCACTCAACTTTTGCTTTTGTTAAACAAGCTTGTGTGCTTTCTCTGAATTTATTCAGCAAATATTCCCAGAGCACCCACTGCATGCTACAATAGTGAGACAAAATGTCATACTTTTTACTTAGAACTAATAATTATGCCTTATTATTAAATAATATGATTTCTTTCTGAGAAGCTCAAAAGAAAAGCTGTTTCTTTGATCCTCACAACGAAAGTAAAGGTGAGGTAGAGAGTATGTTCATCTAATATTGGCATTTATAACACCTGGTTAGATTGGAAGTGATCTGATTGATATATCTTACCTCATGTTGAACAGATTTAGATCCAAGTCAGGGGGAGCAAAGCTCACACAAGACATCCTGCTGGTCAACCCACTGTACTGGATCTTTAGCCCTATCTCCCAAGGCCTTTGGGAGCCCTCCTTCTGTGGATGTATATAGAGAGGCTGCCTTCTTCTCCCCAGACTCTTCCTAGACACCTCCTGGCAACACCATCGGTAAGGACTTTCATCCTGGAAAAATGGGAATTAGCTAAGAAACACAGTATTTAAAGGCACTGTGTTTTTATGTGAGTTTTCCAGTTTGCTGACTACGTTCTAACAATGGTTGAAAAGGGAAGGGTCTAACAAGCAGCCCACAATTATTAGATTGAATCATATGAAGTTGTTATTTGTGTAGGCCAAAAATAGCTGAATATCAGTAATTTTATATGGCTAACCTAATGTTCCTGGAATAGAATTGATAAATAGTCATGGGGACAAAAAATCCTTAAAATGAAATTGTGGTTTAAGTATGATTTTACTACATGTTAATACAGAAATGTTTTTTCCCCAGAAGACACCTCTAAAATCACAATAAGAGGGGCGCCTGAGTGGCCCAGTCTGTTAAGCATCCAACTTTTAAAAAAAATATTTTATTTTATTTATTCATGAGAGACACAGAGAGAGTCAGAGACATAGGCAGAGGGAGAAGTGGGCTCCCCATGGGAAGCCCAATGAGGGACTCTATCCCAGGACCCTGGGATCACGATCTGAGCCAAAGGCAGACACTCAACCCTGAGCCACCCAGGTGCCCCTAGAATAACGCTTTTTAAAACTCTTCTTGCACCATCTCTTTGACATTTGACATTTTCAATGCCATGCCCTTGCTTGCACCATCTTATCTCCTATTTCTATCCTCCCTTCCTCAACCCTGAACATCTTGTTCAATGTCAAGCTACTCCCTGTGTATACAAAAGTCTACTTCACAGTAAAGCCAGAACACAAGACCTGCTGTCATAACCCAACCGACAAGCCTTCCATGGTTAATGCCCCCAGATACAAGGCTAAGCAATTCAGCATTCAAACCACAGCCACAATTGTACCACTCTGATTTTCCAGTATCTTCCCCCTGTTGACCCAGCTCCAACGTTACATTCTCCCTTACATGTTCTGATGTCCTGAAGGAAAAGAATATCTCTGTCTTCTCCTCCCAAAAGAGAGCAATGGGCCTCTGCTATGAACATTTACTCTATCTCCTTCATGGGACCATGAATTTTTCAAAGGCAAGGACCACACCTTACCCATCTCTACATTCCTTTGTGCCCACCATGGTAGGAACTTAAATGCTCACTAAAGCTCTTCAAATCCTCTGAATCTTTCCAGAAAAAAACCCAAGTGCACCAGCTTGGAAGGAAGCAATCGACCAAACTCAGCTGGGTAGTCCAGTGCAAAAGAGCACAAGCATCATTTTTCTCCCCACAAGACAGTTCTTGTAAGTAAACTGTGCAACACAAACTATTTTAAGTACACTCACAGATTTCGGTGTGTAAAAGAAAGCTCGTGTGAATCCTTAATTTGTAATCTTCAGTTTCAAGGTCTGAGGGGCCTAGAAGTCATTTAGTCCTACCGCAACTTTCACAGACCAGGAAACCAGGTTCTAGAAACACAAAGTGGTGAACCCAATGAAACATGGGGCAGCCTCCCTCACCTCCCAGCTGAGGGCTGCTCTTTTTCCTTATGCCAGGCTCTCCTAATCTGTTAATTAAAAAAAAAAAAAAAGGTATCTGCAGACATCAAAAAGAGAAGCATATACGGACTGGTATGTTTGTATTCCCAATGACTGGCTCAGTGCAAAAGTGCAATGCAGGTGGCCAGTCTACAAATATTGCTGAATGAACAAAGGAACAACCCAGGCCTTTGGAACAATAACTAACATAGGAAGAATATTAAATATTTCAAAGCACTAGTCAGACAATTAGTCTCCTAGGAGGAGCAGCAGAAGCCTGAAAAAGAAAGCAGAGGAAAAACCCCTAAAACAACAGAATGAAGGTTTGAAAAGGAACATCGTACAAACCAAGCCCTATAAAAATAACTACTCTCACTCCCATGCAGGATTTTGGCAACATAAAAGCTAACACAGAAGAGAATCAAGTGCTTGAATAGATATTTCTCCAAAGAAGCCCTCTAAGTGGCTAACAAGCACTTGAAACGATGTTCAACATGATTAGTCACGAGGGAAACCCTAATCAAAACCACAGTGAGATACCACTTCATGCCCACTAGGATGGCAATTTAAACGCACACACACATGCATACAGACAATAACAAGTGTTGGCGGGATGTGGAGAAGCTGGAACCCTCTATACATGGCTGGCGAGAATGTAAAATAGTGCAGCTGCTCTGGCAAACAGTCTGGTGATTCCTTGGTGGGTTATATATAGCATTGCTGTGTTACTCAGGAATTCTGCTCTTAGGTATAGACCCCCAAATTTATTTTTTTATTTTTTATGTTTTTTCAAAGATTTTATTTATTTATTCATGAGAGACACACAGAGAGAGAGAGAGGCAGAGACACAGGCAGAGGGAGAAGCAGGCTCCATGCAGGGAGCCCAACGGGGGACTCGATCCTGGGTCTCCAGGATCACGCTCTGGGCCGAAGGCAGGCACCAAACCACTGAGCCACCCGTGCCTCCCTAAGACCCCCAAATTTAAAACAAGTGTTCAAACAAAAACTTGTACATGGATGTTCATAGCAGCACTACTCACAACAGCCGAAAGGTAGAAACAACACAAATGTCTATGAACTGATAAATGGGTAAGCAAATTGTGGTCTATTGAGGAAATATTATTCAGGGACTTTAAAAAAGGGACTGAGCTGTGGCTCCGTGGGGTGAAGCGTCTGCCTTCTGCTCAGGTCATGATCTCAGGGTCCTGGGATGGAGCCCCGCATTGGGCTTCCTGCTCAGGGGCGTCTGCACCCCCCTGCCCCCACTTGTGCTCTCTCTCGCTCTCTCTCTGTCTCAAATAAATAAAGTATTTTAAAACAAATAAATAAAAAGCGATGAAATACTGATGCATGCTATCACATGGATGAATCCTTTAAAAAAAAGATTTTATTTATTTGAGAGAAAGAGAGAGAGAAAGCACAAATAGCGGGGAGGAGTAGAGGGAGAGGGAGAAGCAGGCCCCCCCTTCCCCCACCCCATCCGAGGTCATGACCTGAGCTGAAGGCAGAGGCTCAAGCAACTGGGCCGCCCAGGCACCCCCAGATGAATCCTGAGAGCACTGCTAAGTGAAAGAAGCCAGTCACCATACTGTATGATTCCATTTATATGCAATACCCAGAACAGAGAAATCCATAGAGAAAGAAAGCAGATTAGTGGTTGCCAGAGGCTGGAGTAGGAGGCTGGAGTCGAGGAAATGGAGAGTGACTCCTTAATGGGAATGGGGTTTCCCTTCAGGGTGATGAAAAACTTCTGGAACCAGATAGTGGTGATGGTTGCACAACATTGTGAATGTCCTTTTTCTTTTTTTTTTTTTTTTAAAAAAAAAAACACTTTAAATATGTGTAGTTTACTGAATGTCAATTATACCCCAGTAAAGACTTAAAAGAAAATAAAAGTGATAGGAAAAAAAAAAAAATCAAGCCAAGATCCACAACAGCAACAATGAAAAGACCGCTTCTGGCTATATTACATCAGGCAAAAGAGATTAAATAGATGAAAGTATGTAATAGTAAAAAGTTCAATTCCTATTAGACCCTGTGTAGCTACCAATATAAATTTACAAACGTGCTGTGCACTGTTACATATTCACATACAAAGTTTCAATACACAGTGTCTCAGGATATTTTCTAGCTCAAAATACAAGGAGAGAGTGACAAATCCCCCATGATAGTGTTATGTTTCCATATACAGATCTTCCTTGATTTATCTCATAGGGTGTCATCCCGATGAGTCCATATTAGGTTGAAAATGCATTTCATACACATAACCTATCTAGCCTACCTTAAATGTACCCACAACACTCATATTAGCCTACAGTTGGGCAAAATCCTCTAATCCAGCGGGATGGGTGCAGGATGGGTGTCGGGACGGGTGGTCCCTTGTGGTCGCTGGCGGCCTGGAAGCTCTGGCTCACTGCCCAACATCGAGAGAGGACTGAACCAGGACAAGATCCAACTTCAAAATCCCCAGGACAGTTTCTACTGAATGCCTATCACTTTCTCGCACCACTGGAAAGTCTACACATCATCAAGTGGGGGACCATCTGTACCTCTCTCAATTACTGGCCTGTTAAGCAGACACAAAGTTAGTGAAGAATAATTCAATTAGTAAGGGTCATGGAATGGGTATCTGCGGACCTCTACAGGAAAAAAAAAAAAAATTAAAGCCTTCTCTACCACATAGGATGTGAGTGTACTTAATGCCACTGACTTATCCACTTAAAATGACAACTTTGAAGTTATATATGTTTTGCTCCGATTTTAAAAAAGATTCGAGTCTTCGCACTGCTAGCTCTTTAGAAATATCCAGCCTGAAGATCTGCATTCATAAGGCGCTATCACAGCTCTCTCCAACAAGGTGGAATGTTCTGCTCTCCACATTCCTCTGCCGCCAATCCTGACTGCATGGATTGTAAACCCAGCACCTACTTTCTTAAAATAGGTTTCAATACTGGTGCTGCGAGCCTGGGAGGAGGTGGGGTGGGGGGTGGGGACAAGGGCATTCATTGAGAGGCACAGCCTTTTGCTGGCTCTCCACGGACAGGGGCTACCAGCAGTGATTCCACTCTACTGACCCGGCTGTGCCAGAGCCTCTGTGGACAGAGGCTTCTCTGCAAGGGCCAGCAGAGTCCCTCGAAGATTCAAGAGGGACGGACGAGCTGCGGTGCAGCAGGGCCAGGGCGGCAGACTCATCCTCCCGAGAGCACGCAGGCAGCTACGAAGCCGATGGAAACTGAAATGCAATGCTGCCCTTGAGCAAAGCAAAGAGCTCAAGTTCTGGGATGCTCCTAGGATTCCCTGGCACCTACCCCTGAGTGGCCTCCGTGCCCCTGGCGGCTGTCCCACAATCATGTAGATAAGAGGCACCTGAACTTCTCTTCCAGAGGCTCCCCTGTTCTTAGCTCGGCTCCACCCGAACCTTTCACCTTGCTCCCTTTAGGCTTCAAGGCTCCACTCTACCTCGCGTAGTTAGTTATTTGAGATGATCTTTAGAATCAACACAGGGTGCCAACCACAGACTCCTTAGGTGTCTGAGAACTTTGGAACCGGGGCCAGGTGTGTCTTCAGCTCCCATTGAAAGCTCACTTGATCTGCTTTTAATCAGTTTGGGCCATATGGCTGTTATCTAGATACGTCTGTGTGCCCAAAGATGAACTCAGTACTCGGCATGGTGAAGGTGGGGAGTCTCCAAAACCCCTGCATGAAGTAACCAGTGCTCCGTGCCCGCACTAACGTAGGCAAGGGGGGCCGTCACGGGGCCTGACACACCCACATCTTCTCAAGAGCAGGTCTCATCTTCCCAACCTTCTCGAAATGATTACTAGCCAATGTTGCTCTGATTTTGAGTAACACAGAAAATGTGTTACTTTTAGATGATCAGCGTCCAAAATTTTCAAAGAAAAGCTCATTTGAAACCCTGCTACCAAGGAATCTATCCAGTCACTTAAAAGTGCCTATTATTGGCCTGGGCAAGAAAACGCACTGGATTCCATACATACACCGTCAAGTTTGGCAGGAGAGATTTTAGGCAACTTCCGTCCTTCCCACCCAATCCCAAGTAAACAAGGCATTTGTTTGTATTTCCACATTGGCCTCATGAACGAAAATACCTCCTCCACCTAGAAAAACAATCTCTAACATTCAGGCATGGAATTTGAGGGCTAACTTTTTAGTGCATGGGTCCCAAGTATGCTGTGCAGAAAGAAAGAAGAAAGAAAGAAAGAAAGAAAGAAAGAAAGAAAGAAAGAAAGAAAAACGGTAGAAACGTATCTTTAATAAACCTTTCTCCCGTGAGCATCTTTCTCAAGTTTACACTGACACCTGGCTTGGTGTTTCTGTATCTTTCAGAAATACAGATTTAAAGAAAAAAAAAAGTTCTCCATTAAAATTGGAGCCAGAAGGACTTTTCTCCCTGCAACAGATCTGAACGTTTGTTTTACTCTCTTTGGAAGGGTGGTCGGGAGGGGGAGAGGCACCAAAAAAAATTACTTTCCTTTACTCACTGCTAAGTTTTGTACTCTATACCAACTATCCTGCCTGGCAAAGAGTTAAGAATTTTCTGAGGTTAGTTCCTGCGGTTTAAAAAAAAAAAAAAAAAGTCCGATGCTTAAATTTAGACTCCGTAAAACAATACTGGGAAACTTTCAAAGCCTTGGAGAAATACTGGAATTTATTGTATTGCCTTTTGTTAAACTGCATCGCACGGGCCACTGTTTCTTCTCCCGTTTACATCCCTCCCGGCCCCCGACTCGCTCACGGCGGGTCCCGGGCACTCCCACCTGATCCGGCTACCTGCCGTGGTCGGGGGTGGGGACGAAAATCCAGGGTCACCTTGCACGGGACGCGAGTGGAACAGGTGGCTCCGGGACAGGCTCCCCGGACTCCGGGACCCGAGGGCCGCGGCGGCGACGCGGGCGACGAGTCTCCGCCGACTCCGGGGAGGGGCCGCGCGCCCGGGGAAGCTGCCGGGGGCACGGGGCACCCCGCAAGCCCCTGCGCCCGGAGTCACACACGCACCTCGGACACCTCTCACCCCCCAGCAGGCCAACCTCCCGGCCGAAAAGCGCCGCGGCCCCCCACGCCCTCCCCGACCTGGGGCGCACGCGAACCCCCGAACCCACTAAGGAGGCGCCGGGCTCCCCCGCGGGTGAAGGGAGCTGCGCGTCTTGCCTGAGCTCCGGGAGGCCGGGGCGCGGCGGAGGAGCGAGGGGCGCGCAGCCGGGGCCGCCGCAGGCAGAGGGGGCGCCCTCGGGGTCCGCCCGCCCAGCCCGAGCCCGAGCCCGAGCCTCCGTCCGCCCTCTGCAGACGCGGGCGCTCACCGACGTGCCAGGCGAGGCCCCCCGCTGCCAGGGCGCCCGCCCGCCGCTCCGACCCCGTCGGGGACCCGAGAGTCCCTACTCACCTGGAGGGAGCCCCCGCCGCGCCCCGGGGGCCGCAGGTGCCCACGCGCAGTGCGCGACCCGGAGCCCTCGCGCCGCCTGCTGCCCGGGCCGCCCGCGCGCTCATGCCCGCCGCTGCGCGCTCACCCACCCGCCCGCTGCGCTCACCCCCGCCCGCTGCGCGCTCACACCCACCCGCGCGCTCACCCCCGCCCGCTGCGCTCACCTCCGCCCGCGCGCTCACCCCCGCCCGCTGCGCTCACCCCCGCCCGCGCGCTCACCCCCGCCCGCTGCGCGCTCACCCCCACCCGCGCGCTCACCCCCGCCCGCTGCGCTCACCTCCGCCCGCGCGCTCACCCCCGCCCGCTGCGCGCTCACACCCACCCGCGCGCTCACCCCCGCCCGCTGCGCTCACCTCCGCCCGCGCGCTCACCCCCGCCCGCTGCGCGCTCACACCCACCCGCGCGCTCACCCCCGCCCGCTGCGCGCTCACACCCACCCGCGCGCTCACCCCCGCCCGCTGCGCTCACACCCACCCGCGCGCTCACCCCCGCCCGCTGCGCGCTCACACGCACCCGCCCGCTGCGCTCACCGCCGCCGCCGCGCGCCCTCCTCCCCCACTCGCCGCCCTCCCGCGCGCTCCCCCCCACCCCGGGGCTCAGCCCCCCAAAAAGCACAGCGCGTGCCCCGGGCATGTAAAGGGACAGGCCGGGGATCCCTGGGTGGCGCAGCGGTTTGGCGCCTGCCTTTGGCCCAGGGCGCGATCCTGGAGACCCGGGATCGAATCCCACGTCGGGCTCCCGGTGCATGGAGCCTGCTTCTCCCTCTGCCTATGTCTCTGCCTCTCTCTGTGTCTCTCATGAGTAAATTAAACTAAACTAAACTAAACTAAACTAAACTAAACTAAACTAAACAAACTAAAATAAAGGGACAGGCCCGCCCGCCGCCGCCTGGCCAGGCCCGCGGGTCTCGGAGGCGGACCGCGCCCCCGGGCCGAGCCACCCGCGCGCGGCGCAGCAGCAGGGGGTGCGTCTGCAGCTCCGCGGGAGGCGGGGCTCGTCCCCCAGCAGCCCCGGGGGCCCTCAGCTTGGAGAGGTTATTTCATGTCGAGTGATGCCAACTCCCGAGGACGGAATTGCTGTCGGCCTCGGAGAAGGCCGTTCACAAGCCCACGACTTCACGGAGCCCGCGGCCCGAGCCCGGGAGCGAAACCGCGGTCGGGGCCGCCGCGAAGCTCCTGCCGCTCCTGCCAGCCGAGCCTGCTGGGCGCGCTGGAGATGCCGAGCCGGGTTGTTGGAAGGCTGTCGGGCTGTCGGCCGGGAGCGGGAGCCGCTGGCGCCGGCGCCTCCTCGGGGCGGCGCTGGAGGGAAGCAGGGAGGAGGCCGGGGTCACGGGGCTTGGGGGGACTCGGCTGGCAGGCATTGCAACGCCTGTACCCCAACGTGCGTGGGCCGTGTGTCCCCCCAGCGTGCCATGTGCCATGTGTCCCCCCAACGTGCATGTGCCGTGTGTCCCCCCAGCGTGCCATGTGCCATGTGTCCCCCCAACGTGCATGTGCCATGTGTCCCCCCAACGTGCCATGTGCCATGTGTCCCCCCAACGTGCATGTGCAGTGTGTCCCCCCAACATACATGTGCTGTGTGTCCCCCAACGCCATGTGCGGTGTGTCCCCAACGTGCCATGTGCAGTGTGCCCCCAACATGCCATGTGTGGCATGTCCCCATTTACAGAAAACTGAGGAAGGAAGTGGTTGGCAGCAGGGAAGGACAGTCACGGGCGGTGCTCTGGGCTGAGCCCCAATACCTTAGTCCTTAGCTCATTTCCCCAGGAAGACATACCTGATGAAAGGAGGGAGACCTCTTTTGCGCTAATAACACGCTGGCCTCATCCAACTCCCTGCATCTTTAATTAATGTTTACAAAGCACTTTAATCTACCCAACAAGCTAGTTAATTAGGCCAGTATTATTATCCCTCTCTTTCTGAACCAAATCCAGGAAAGAATCAATACTGTCAGTCCTTAATCCTCCATGAATAATGGTCTAAACTTTCCGCTGTTTATGTTTTTTTTATTCCCAAATTGTGTCCCATATTGTGTTATATACTAATGCATTTAGCATGAATGGGCTTACTACAAGTTAAAGAGTATTAAACACCCGTGGGTGAGGGAGGTAAAATAAGCAACCCTTGTCTTTAAGGATTTCAGGTAAAGAAAAAGACGTTTTGTCAAGGGCTTCTCAGAATTTTTTTTCTTTTTATTAATGCGCTTTTGGCTTGGTTGGGTTTTCATGACGTGTAATTAATTTTTAAAGTTTACTTAAAATTTCTGAGTCACACGGTATCTTTTGTGTAAAAGTTAAATTTTACTCAGTATCTTTTCTGACAGGTGAAGAAGAGGTAAGAAGGAAGAAATGGATGGAAGGAATTAGGAAGGAAGAAGGAGAAAAGAAAAAGACAAGCAAACAAATGACCTCCAAACACCACCACCACCACCACCACCACCACCACCACCACCACCACCACCAAAAAACAGACAAAGAATGAACCAGGAAGAAAATGAGACAGGTTTCAACCAGGTGTCTCACACCCCGGAGCTCTGTGGGGATTACAAACAGGTGAACCTTCCTCTGGGCTGGTGTGGATTAGCCAGGGACCCAGAGTGACAACCCGAATACAGGCTGGCTTCCGGTCCCCAATGCACCCCTGTCTAGGCACCTTTGTGCTCACTGAATAACACAAAGGGACTAGAACAATAGGAAGGGAGGTAAGAAAACAAGAAAAGGGTTAGAGGGGTGATTTAAAAATAGTTATGCATGAAAGTACTAGATGACGTCAAGGGAGGAAAAAAAAGAACAAAGAAACATCTGGAGGGTCTTTGTATCTACTATTGTTATTCCTTTAAAACCCATGGAATTTACAAAATTTTACTTTATAGTCACTGGGGTTTTTAATAAATGTCTTCTGAGGCTGCTCTTTGTTAAGAAAATCCTGGCGGTACATGACCCCTCAAATATGAGACAAATGTTATTACAAGCTTTGTGTAAATTAAAAACTTTAAACTAAAAAAAATTAAGCTAAACATACGTGTTTGTTTTATAAAAATAATTACCGTAGAACACTGGCTGAAGAAACTGCAGTATCTGTGAAGGCCACTAGAGGAGGCACACAGGAAAGAAGGGTTAGTAATTTTCCTGTTTTCTTTACCAAAACATGATAGCCTTGTAGAGCTGAAAGAGGAGATGTCAAAAGAAAGGATTTTACCTTATGCCTCTTCCACTCAGATGTGCGATTTTGAGCTGCTTATGTTTCTTGAGATGCAGTTCCTCATTTGTACAATGAGGCTACTAACCTCTACCCTGGGAGGCTAAAATAAAATTATTATTTTTTATTTATTTACTTGAGAGAGAAAGAAAGAGGGAGAGGGAGCAGGAGCAGGGGACAAGCGGATTCCCAGCTGAGCAGGGAGCCTGACACAGGGCTTGATCCCAGGACCCTGAGATCATGACCTGAGCTGAAGGCAGATGCTTAACCGACTGAGCCACCCCAGGTGCCCCCTAAAACAAAATTATTTTAACGTTCATTTGAATAAATGGCAGATGAGAAGAGTTAAGAAAATTGTGAAAATATAGAAAAATATGATAATTTGTGCTGTTTTTGATTGGAGCATAGTACAAGACCATAATTTATTTATTTTTATTTATTTTTAAAGATTTATTTATTTATTCATGATAGACATAGAGAGAGAGGGGGGCAGAGACACAGGCAGAGGGAGAAGCAGGCTCTATGCAGGGAGCCCGACATGGGACTCAATCCCGGGTCTCCAGGATCACATCCTGGGGCAAAGGCAGGCACTTGAACCGCTTAGCGACCCGGGGATCCCCAAGACCATCATAATTTAAAAGTGTCATAATAGAACAGTAACAGATATTGAGTGACATAGGTAATAGAATGGAATCAGTAATCCAGAAAAAGATAGCGTTGACATTGTGTAAACTTTAAGATGTGATGAGAGTCATCTAAAATAAATGAAAAAGGGGCAGATTCTCAATAAATAGGCCTGAGAAAACTAGTAATTTGAAAAAAATATTCAATGTAAAGAAAGCTCTTGCCTTTCCTTATATGCTAAAACAAAACTCAGATACATTAAAGAATTTTAGAACTAGGAGAAAACTTAGGCAAATATTTGTGTGACCTCAAGATGAGGGGAGAGAAGAAATGGAAAAATCGTAGATGAAGTGACCGTTGAACTAGATTTCATAAAAATTTTAGATCCTGACAACTAAAAATATTGTGAACAAAATTTGCAAAGAAAAGAAAAAAACCCTACAGAACTCTGCATAACAACAACAACAACAACAAAATAACAACAACAAAAAGAACTCTGCATAACAAATCTGGCAGTTAACCTTATCCTCAATACAAGAATACCCTTAAGTTGATAAGAAACATTAATAACTTAAGGGAAAAATTTCCTCAAAAATGATTAGTAATTAGCTCTCTCCCTGTGTGTTATATTTAAAGTGTCTGAACTACCTAGTAATTGAAAGAGTAAAAATTTAAAATAATACAGTATATATATATGTATATATATATATCAGAAAATATTTTCTAAAATTCTAATATTCAATACTGACAGGAATGCAATGAAATGGGAAATTTTATGTACTATTAGTGGGAGCATAAATTGACATAACTTAACCAGAAAGCAATTTTATAAAAATATTTCCCAGCTTTAAAATTGTTTATACACTTTGATCCTATAATTCTATATCTAAGGATTCTATAGAAATAGTCAGAAACAGGCACAAAGACTTGTGCATAAAGATATATACCGTCTCCTTTTTATAATGTCAGAAAATTAGAAATGAATAAAGCATCCAAAATTAGAAATAAACTATCATGCAGCTTTTTGAAATGAGGAATTTTTAGTGTCCACAAGAAAATATCTAAATATATGGTTAAGGGGAGAAAAAGAACAGTACAGAATTGTATGTAAATCATTATTTCATGGAAATACATGGAAAATACCTGTATTTCCACATACATGGAAAATGCATATATGTATGGAAAAATTAGAAATCTGTCAAATTGATGGCAGTTCGTGTTTCTGACTCTGATTATATGATTCTTTTTTTTTTTTGGTATTGTGTATGTTCCAAATTTTCTGTTGTGACTCTATATTACTTTTATGCATCAACAAAAACTAGCAAAAATTGTATTTCTATATGAGACAGTAAATGCCAATGTGCATAGCGTTGAGCCTGGCTTATATCAGTCAGTAAATACTTGAGAGATGACGGAGGAAAAGGACATTGACGTACTTCAAGGATGATTTCCTAGTGAAGTTTGTCGATTTAAAAAAGAAATAATTTTTAAAAAAATACTCTTACTTTTTATAATTTGTTTTCATAATTATATAACTTTATTATATTAATTACATATTAATGAATATTAATTATAGAATCTAGATTTATAATACCATTTTATAATTTATAACCATTCTACTTCTGCAGATGAAGAACTTATGACCTGGAGGTTTTTTGGTGACACGTTTAGAGGAAGACTAGGAAAAAAATGTAGTGGGGTGGTTTCATACTTCCTGAAAGCAAGTAGATGGTGTCTGTATCTGAGGGCAGTATTTTGAAGGAGAAACATGTAGAAGGAACAAATATAGAAGAACATAGTAAACACGTTTTTCGTCCGATTTAATGGTAAGCATTCTGGAAGAGAAGCGAGTCTCCAGGAGATCCCTGGTGGACAAGAGTGCCGAGCAGGCAAGCTTTAGGACCTGCCAGTGGGGGAGGTCCAGACGGGGAACGAGGGTGTATGGCACCCATTCATTCATCCTTCATCCAGAAATTCTTCGCTGGCTCTTCTGTGGCAAGCGCTGCTATGGGGAGGTCGAGGAGTACACCAGTGAACAGCATAGATAAAGCCCCTGCCTGCACGGAATTACAGTCCATGGGGGGGGGGGGGTTGGGGAGACCCAGACAGACTCAGGTGATCAAATGGTTAATCTCGAACAGTCTGTTAATCCACAGATAGAATCTGAGTGATTCTGTAAATTAAAACAATAGTGAGATAAACTACCTTTTCCCACCCGCAGAGATAGGAGGCATTACTGGTGGTGGTGGTGGTGGGACAACTACTAAGGGAAGGACTTTTCAAGGAGAGTCTTAGGAAGCTTCTGGTGGTAACCCTCGCCCTCTTCCCACAAAATCTTCACTAACTCCCTGCTTCCCCCTGGGTGCTTTTGGTGTCAGGAGATTAGAAGAGGGGCCGACACCTGCCTCAGGTGAGTATCAGAGAAGAGCAGGACCTAGTGGGACTTGGTCCAGTTGGTGTCCCAGACGGAGAAGGTACCACATTCGGAAGGACAGATGAGTACAGTGGGAGGAGTACTGTGTTTGTGTAGTTGGTTACTTTTCCACTACGTTGAATTTTCGTAGACCCATTTCAGTTAAAATATTTCATTATACCAGATGGCTAAGTTTGAGGGCTGACTTTTTAAATACAATTCCACCCTGACCCAAGTTAGAACTTCCTCTTTCATCTGACCCTGAACTTGAAGAGGTTAATTCCCTGAATTGTGAAGGAGCTCAAAGCTCTGTGTTGCAGCCAGAGTGATGATAAAGGAGTCACCCAGCAGGATGTGTGACCACTAAGTCGGGGACTGTGAAATCCTGGAGGTCTGGCCAGTAGGTTTATAGATGACAATGATGATGACGATGACGCACCAACTCCATTCCCATCAGGACCGCCTGGGCATTACCAGCCTCCCAGGCACTAGAGTCCCATTTGCATTTCCAAGTTGCAATATTGGTGGAGGGGAGGATGGGGGGATCCTTACTGGCAATCCTTTGATAAGCTTAAAATAAATATTTTATTTCAATTTCCAGATTGTTAAATAGGATTTAAAAACAAAACAAAAACAAAACCTCTTCCTATGGAGAATCACAACAGGAAAAGAAAAGGGAAATCGCACCACACGCTACCATTCACCGTGAGTAATAGAATGTTGTGGGATGTGTTTCCTGTTGTCCTAAAAGTTGCTATGGAGGGTTCACAGTACCCGCCACCTCTTACATTCCAAATTTGAGACATCACCAGAAACTAAGCAAGAACTATCTCCTCAGGATTTACTGACAGTCGACAAATCCCAACTGCCCCCCAGCCCCCGACCAACAGCTGCCTCCCCCACTTCCAAACTAAGAAGAGGCTGGAGGTTCCTAAGCTTTGTGGAGGTGCGGTTGGTATTCATGGTGGGAGGCTGTTCTCTGCCCTCTGTTGGGGATGGGAGATGAGGGGAGACCTATTCCTTTTGTATCCACCCGGGGAAATCTCTCTTCTAGTTATCTACAAAATCCCTTTGCCACATGATCACAGAGGTGACTTCCCATCATGTTCGTGGGTCCCACGGATACTCAAGGGGGAGAGGATTGTATAAGGATGTGACGCCAAGGAGACCTTAGAATTCTGCTTAGCTCAAAGGAGAAGGGTTCCTCTAATTCTCACAGCCAAGCATTGGAGAGAATCCTAAGACACTCACTCATGAAGATTGGAGTTCAAGGGGCACCCGGGTGGCTCAGTTGGTTAAGTGCCCGATTCTTGGTTTCAGGTCAGGTCATGAGGTCAAGCCCCCATCTGACTCTGCACTGGGTATGGAGGCTGCTTAAGATTCTCTCTCTCTCTCTCTCCTTTCTCCCTCTCTCTGCCCCACTCCCAGCTCACGCACATGCTCCAAAGGATTAGAGTTCAGCAAGATGGGGATATGAACTCTTGCTAAGGTGTAGACCCTCCATTACCCCCAGGCCACAGGGAGCTGAGTGGGGCAAGGTCATAGCAAGATTCGAGGAGCATGGCACAGTCTCTCTTTCCCACTGAGGTTTGGACAGGCTTGGAAGACTCGTGCCAGCTCCCAGGCTGGGATTTCACAGGAGGGGTCCCTATATGGCGGTTTGAAGGCCCAGAACGCAGTGACCTAGGAGACTAGACGGGGCAGTTGGGGCAGCCCCATCCACCCCGGATCTCCAGGTCCCTCAAAGTGTATGGAAAGGGGACCTTTGAGTTTCTGAGGCTCTACCTCAAGGAATGCAGAAATTATCTGAGAGGCAGACACAGGGTAAGATGCCTGCCAGGGGGCCAGTAAGCCAGGCAATTGAGTTTGAGATGGAAGTTTTTAAATGCCTGGGACTAAATCTTTCAAAAAAAATTTTTTTTATTGTGGTAAAATATACATAACATAAAATTTATCATTTCATTTTATTTTTAAATCCATCGTTTGAATCCTTTTTAAATGTACAATTTTGTGGCGTTAAGTACATTCACAGTGCTGTACAACCAGCACCACCGTCCATCTCCAGGACTTTTTCATCTTCCCAAGCTGAAACTTTGTCCCCCACTAAACATGAACTCCCTATTCCGCCCTCCCCCAGCCTCTGGCAACCACCATTCTTTCTGTCTCTGAACTTGCCTATTCTAGGTACCTCATATACATGGAAAAATATGTCTTTTTAAAAAAAAAAAAGGTTTTATTTATTTATTCATGAGAGAGACAGAGAGAGAGGCAGAGATACAGGCAGAGGGAAAAGCAGGCTCCCCACAGGGACTGCGACGTGGGACTCCATCCTGGGTCTCCAGGATCATGCCCTGGGCTGAAGGATGTGCCAAACCACTGGGCCACCAGGGCTGCCCTATGTTTGTCTTTTTTGTCTGGCTTCTTTCACTAGTTTTTAAGTTCAGTCGTGTTGTACCCTATATTAGAAATCCCTTCTTTCTTTTTTTTTTTTTTTTTTATTTTTTTAAGATTTTATTTATTTATTCATAGAGACGCAGAGAGAGAGAGAGAGGCAGAGACACAGGCAGAGGGAGAAGCAGGCACCATGCAGAGAGCCTGACGTGGGACTCGATCCAGGATCTCCAGGATCACACCCTGGGCTGCAGGCGGCACTAAACCGCTGCGCCACTGGGCCTGCCCGAAATCCCTTCTTTCTTAAGACTGAATAATATTCCATTGTATGGATACACCACTTTCTGTTTATTTGTCCATCTGTCTGTAGACCCTTGGGTTGCTTCTACCTTTTGGCTATTGTGAATAAGGCCGCAGTGAACGTGGGTGCACTAGTATCTGCCCAAGCATCTGCTTCAAATGGTTTTTGGCCTTCACCCAGAAATGGAATTGCTGAATCATATGGTGATTCTACTTTTGACCTTTTGAGCAGCCGCCATATTGCTTTCCACAGTGGCTGCGCCATCGCACATTCCCACCAGCCACGCACCCATGAGAATTTCTTCACATCCCCACCAGCCCTACTTGCTTTCTGTTTGTTGTTGTTTGTGATCATTAGAACTGAATCTTAAAAATGAGACCGGTTTTATAACCAAAACTCTTAGAGAGGTTGTTAAACCCGACCGGTCTTGATCCCTGATGTTCTGCTCGTCGGTTTGAGGTGAGAATTTCGCAGAGAACAGCTGGGGGCAGAGACTCACAGCAATAAAACTGAGTCATGCTTATGCCCCAACAAGTTGAGACTCCTGAATAAACCAGTTACAGGAGCAAAGATATAGGTGAAAGAGAATTTTTTCCCCCTTGGCTTTTTCTTTTTTTTCTTTTTTTTTTAAATTTTTTTAAATTTTTATTTATTTATGATAGTCACAGAGAGAGAGAGAGAGGCAGAGACACAGGCAGAGGGAGAAGCAGGCTCCATGCACCGGGAGCCTGACGTGGGATTCGATCCCGGGTCTCCAGGATCGCACCCTGGGCCAAAGGCAGGCGCTAAACCACTGCGCCACCCAGGGATCCCCCCTTGGCTTTTTCTTAAAATGCTTACTAACATTGAAAATGATTCCCCTAAGAATGTAGCAGGCTACACAGATGTACAGCCTTCATCATTTCACCTCCCATTCCTTTGTAAACCCTTGCAAAACGGGTGCTAGTCCCACAGCTATTCTGAAGCTGTGTTCTCTTGGTTGCCATCCTGGCTTTCAATCTCTGACAGTTGGGATCGTCCATTAGGTCTAGGTATTTTTTTCCAAAGTTGAGTCTTCAGCAGAGTTCACCTGCTTTCCTTGGGCAAAGACATTCATCAGCCTGACCTCACATATTACTTATATGATGAGGACCTGAAAAACCTCCACCTCTGGGCATTATTCATTCCCCTTAACAAGCTGATTGTCTACACTGGTTTCAGTTGGGAATCTTGTTTTAAACTGTGTGCCGGGCATCTCATTCATTAAATTCCTCCACCATCCATCACCCTACCTTGGTTGTGAAAGGCCCGCCTCCCTCCTTAGAATGCTTGAGCTGGGAGAGAGACTATAGACACACACACAGTTAAATCATTCTGCATGATACAAAAACAGGAGTGATCCACTGGCATCTCAGAAAGGAAATGGAGATCCTAAAGGAGGATATGGCAGGACACCTGGGTGGCTCAGTGGTTGGGTGTCTGCCTTTGGTTCAGGGCGTGATCCCAGGATGGAGTCACACACACATCAGGCTCCCTGTGGGGGGCCTGCTTCTCCCTCTGCCTACGTTTCTGCCTTTCTCTCTCTGTGTCTCTCATGAATAAATAAATAAAATCTTTAAAAAATAAATAAATAAAGGAGGAAATGGAAGTGTCAAGAGAGGTGGGAAGCAGGGAGGGCTAGCTAACAACATGATGGAAGACCAGAGCCTACGGAGAGACACAGACATAGAACATTCTGTGTGTGGGAATGATGAGGCTTTGAGAGAGCAGTGCCTGACCGTAAAGTTTGCAGTGTTTGCTAGTTGTGCGCTGTTCCCTCTGCTACTCCCAAACCTCCTAACACCAGTGGTTCTTTGGGAGGATAAAAGAGGTCACAGGCCATGATTTTCAGGAAAATAAGGAGAAGCAAAACAGAGCCAGCTGTAATCGTTTGGAGTCAGAGGACAGCAGAGAAATCAGGTGCATTGTGGGTGAGAAAGCACAGCCCCGTGCCACTGAAATATGTTAGAGAAGTAGGGGAGGGTGTTCTAGACTCTGCCATTATGACTTACCTAAGTCACTAATTTTGATATTAAGTAAAACAATGACCTTAAGAAGTAGGAGGTCATGGAGATTGGTGGATTATACGATGTTCACAAACAGGATGTGGACCTGTGGTATCAGGTGCCTGTTCTTCATAGATGCCAGAGCACGCATGGGGCCAGCTGTGTGTGTCGCTATAGCTGCCCTCACGTTTTGGCTTCCTTCTTGGGCTCCTAATCTTTTCTCTTAGACCTGGTCTTCTCTCTTAAGCTCTTTAAAAGTCCTGGAGACCCTCTTCCTCATTCCAGGGGTATAAGTATTAATAGGGCTGTGTATCTTGACATCGCATTTCATAGCTTACAGAACTCATTCACACACATCTAATTCTCATAATAGTCTTAGAAGGTATTATTCTTCCCATTTTACAGGTAAGGAATCTGAGGCTCAAATGGGTTCAATGACTTACTCAAACTCAAGCATTAATAAGTGTCCCAGTGAAAATTCTGTCTGCTGGATTCTGCTCTTCATTGGAGCTGCCTTTGTGAGTTCTTCCAATAAGGAAGAGCAGTCCTGGTTGATGCATTTTCTCTCTATAAAGCCAGTTGAGGGATTTGTGCTCCTGACGTTGACAATTTTCAAGGTTTCAAATTAGTATCAGGGAGAAGTATGACTTGCATGAGAGTTTAAGGAATAGTAATAAGCATCAGAAATTTGGAAATCAGGGCACTTGGGTGGCTCGGTGTCTTAAGTGTCTGCTTTCCACTCAGGTCATGATCCCAGGGTCCTGGGATCGAGTCCTACACCAGGCTCCCTGTTCAGCAGGGAGTCTGCTTCTCCCTCTCCATTTGCCCCTTCTCTGCTCATTCTCTCTCTTTCTCCCTCTCTCAAATGAATAAATAAAATCTTAAAAAGATAAATTTAGAAATCTTCCTTTATCAATGTTCATCTGAGTGGAGTCAGCTGCGGGACAACAAAAAATAGAAGCCACATTTCCCAGCTAAAGAAAGGGTGAGAACTACATCCATTACGATTTTTTTTTTTTTCCATTACGATTTTGATGGAAAGATTCAAGCATTTTCCTTAAGCATTCCATAAAGAATTGCTAAGTGCCAAATACAAAGTACCATTGCATGATTATGAAAAGATTCTTTGCTTCCATATATCAAGTAAATCTGAAGCACGATAATTCTATGAGTAAAGCAAACACATGTAAAGCATCATGCTTTCCCAGACACGCTAAAGCCCTGCATTCAAGCCAAACCCCAGAAAGTGCAAAGAGCTAATGCTACAGGATTCATGCTACACAGGCCTTATCATCTTTCCATCTTCACCTCTTGCTTCAGTTTTGCTTGGAAGCCCTTAGCCAGACTAGCAGGGGTGACAAAAAAGAGTGTGGGCCATGCAGGTGATGAGGAGAGCTGGCCAGAGAACAGAGTTGGCTTCAGTCTCTGGCTCTCCCAGGAAGAATAGATGGACCATCCTTGCAAAACAGTGGGGAAATAACTATTTTTTCTTTTTCCTTTTTTTTTTTTAAAGATTTATTTATTTATTTATGAGAGACACAGACTGAGAGACAGAGGCAGAGACATAGGCAGAGGGAGAAGCAGGCTCGTCTCAGGGAGCCCGATACGGGACTCGATCCCAGACCCTGGGATCAAGACCTGACCCAAAGGCAGGTGCCCAACCGCTGAGCCACCCAGGCATCCCGAGAATAACTATTTTCAGGGGGGAATTAAATATGCCCATTTCCAAGCGACTGTTTGAGGATCTCAGGGCTAATGGGTATACAAGAGTTCTCCTCTCACTTTTATCTGCCCACCAGGTGGTCCAGAAGCAGATGATCCTCCTTCTGATGAATGGTCAGAAGGTCACTAGTAGCCTCACACTTTGTCATGACCCCTACATCACTCACCCACCTCATCTCATCCTGTAGGCATTTTCTCATCAAGAAGGATGAGTACAGCACAAGATATTCTGAGAGAGAGACCACATTAACAGAACTGTCATTATAATTGTTCTTTTTATTATTAGTTATTATTGCTAATCTCTTACTGTGCCTAATTTTTGAGTTAACTTATTATCATAGTTATGTATGTATAGGAAAAAACGGAGTATCTGTAGGGTTTGGAACTATCTCTGATTTCAGGCATCCACTTGGGGGGTCTTGGAACACGTTCCCATGAATAAAGGGGCATGACTGTACAAACAACTCCATAATAGGTTTGAGTGTTGTCTTTCATCAGCTCATTTCCCAAGTTTACTAAAAAGAGCAAAATTAAGTCATTTAATTTTCATTGACTTTCCCTTCCCCTTCCTCTCCTGGGAAGAAGTGCTTATGAGCTCCGAAGAGGAACAGGCCTGGTTAGATTCGTAAATTGAATAGTTTAAGCAATTAAGATCTGACTCTAGAACGAAAGAGGATATACTAGCAAGGAAGGACTCATCTAATTTAATAAGTGGGATGACATGATAAAGAATAAACCATTCTAACTTCCACCCTGTTAAAAAAAATTGTATTAAAAAATTCCACATGTTTGAAACATTTCTAAGAGGGACAAATAATTTTTCATTTCATAAATGCATTTACTAAAAGGCTTCTTTAGGGTCACCTGGAGGGGGCTCAGTCCATTAAGCATCTGGACTCGGAGCATCTGGGTGGCTCAATGGTTGAGTGTCTGCCTTTGGCTCAGATCCTAATCCCGGGGTCCTGGGATTGAGTCCAGCTTCGGGCTCCCCGCAGGGAGCCTGCTTCTCCCTCTGCCTGTGTCTCTCATGAATAAATAAATACAATCTTGAAAAAAAAAACCCACAATATCTGGACTCCTAGTTTTAGCTCAGGTCATGATCTCAGAGTCCTGGGATCAAGCCTCATGTTGGGCTCTGTGCTCAGTGGGGAGTCTCCTTTCTCTGTCTCTCTTTCTCTCTCTCTTTTTCCCTCTGCCTCTCCCCCAGCTCATGTACTCTTTCTCTCTCTCTCTAATAAATAAGTACATTCTTAAAAAAAAAATCCAAAGAATATCCAGGTTACATACAAGAATGCTTCTATTGCTTAAGATGAGCTATTTCTGTAACTCTGGACCTAAAGTGGTTTTCGTGCCTTGGTCTCACAATGTTTTCCAGACATGAATTCACTAACTGGATGACAGAGAAACTAAAGCTCCAAGAGAACCAGGAGAAAGATACGGCTTCTGATCCCCAATCTGTAGCCTTCTTCAAAAACAAAACAAAACAAATTTTGCCGATTCAGGGACACTGCCAGGCAGGTAGAGTTGCTATAAAAGCAATGTATTACTAAAACAAGGGAGTAAGATGAAATGCTTTGATTTTAGGCAAAATACATTTCAGATGATTAACTGAAAAAAACCCTAGACATCGGATTGGGGCTGGGAGAAAGAATCTTTAAATGTCTTTTAAAAATGGATAGCCTCGGTCCTCTGGGCCAGCAAAGAGATACCTGTAAGGCGGCATGGGCTGGGTATGTTTAAGTAAGTGAAAAAGTATCTAGTAACTGAAACAGGAGGATCGGCGTGTGCCAAGGCAGGGTGACATTTCAGCACCCCAGCCTGTGGGGACCAGCCCGGGCTCCGATCGCTCTCCCCTGTCCCCTGGCTGCGCTGCGGGCCACCTCCAGGCCTCCCGTGGCTCTGGCCCTTGCCGTCCAGAAACCGTCCTCCGGGGACAGAGCCTTTTTGGCAGCCGCTTCGAGATTGTGAAGCGATGACCCACCTCTCCTCAAAGTCGGAACAGACGAGGCAAGGGGTCGAGGTGGGAAGACCCGGGGTCCCCTGGCTTTCAGAGGGACGGGGCAGCCACCTAGCCCTCTGCCCCGAGCTTTGCTAACTTGGCACTTGCTTCTACTCTTCTCCCGGGGGCCTCGGATCCAATAAGAGGCCCCCGGATGATGGGGTTTTTTTGGTTTTCATGAACGGGATGGGATCAAGAAGCTTGACGTAAAAGAACTTGGGATCTTGCAATCGTAAGATTGACTCAGTTACTAATTGCTTTGTAATAAGCAGCGGGGCTGGAAAGCCGCGGAAGTGGGTGAGGTGCTAGTGCCCCCCCGTCTCACTCACACCCAGGGGCTCAGCAGTTTCCCCAGCCCCTTCAGCCCCACGTGCCTCTCTCGGACCCTCAGATTTCTCACCCTCTGCGGTCCCAATGCTTTCTCTGCTCTCCTGCTCCCCACTGCATCCTGGCCTGTCATTAAAGACCTCAGCTTGAACCCCACTTCCTTCGTGGAGATTTCCTGAGTGTCCCCCAAACATCTCTACCTCCTCCTTTCTCCCTCTTTCTCTTTTTATAAAGTGCTTGCGATGTTCTGCTCGGTGGCAGGGCCCTTTCTGAGCAACGCCCCCCCCTTCCATGGATCTCAGATCTCTCTGCAGCCAGGGCCCTGCGTTCATTCATTCCCCTCAGCACACGGGATGAACTCAGTTTGAAACTCAGTTTCAAAAATGAACCTGATTTGAGGGGCACCGGGGTAGCCCAGTGGTTGAGCATCTGCCTTTGGCTCAGGTAGTGATCCCGGGGTCCTGGGATCGAGTCCCGCATCGGGTTCCCTACAGGGAGCCTGCTTCTCCCTCTGCCTGTGTCTCTTTTTTTTTTTTTTTTTAAGATTTTATTTATTTATTCATAGACACACAGAAAGAGGCAGAGACACAGGCAGAGGGAGAGGGAGAAGCAGGCTCCATGCAGGGAGCCCGATGTGGGACTCAATCCCAGGTCTCCAGGATCACACCCGAGGCTGCAGATG
This sequence comes from Canis lupus dingo, assembly GCF_003254725.2. Taxonomy (NCBI): domain Eukaryota; kingdom Metazoa; phylum Chordata; class Mammalia; order Carnivora; family Canidae; genus Canis; species Canis lupus. The sequence goes on from NC_064244.1 coordinate 23,120,295, forward strand.
CCACCAAACCGCTGCGCCACCAGGGCTGCCCTCTGCCTGTGTCTCTGCCTCTCTCTCTGTGTGTCTCTCACGAATAAATAAAATTTTTTTTTAAAATGAAACTGATTTGGAAGAGATGGAAACCAAGTGGAAGGGAGTAAGCAGAGGCTGGTGGGTCAAGAAGCGGGGGCAGAAGGCTGGAGATCGGCATCAGAGGCGGCAGCCCTGCGTGCAGCCTCGGCAAGTCTGCTGGAAGCAGGAGGAAAGGACGCAGTGGGAGTCTAGCAGGGCGTGCTGAATTCTGAGCCATGGGTGCATATTGCCCCTTAGAAGGGCCCCCAGGAACTCGGGGACTGGGCCCGAGCATCAGCATCTGAGAGCCAATCCGCAGACAATGCGGCCTGACCAGGCAGGTTTTCTTCGGCAGCCACATCCCAGCAGCAGGTGCCCCTGAGTGGGGGAGAGGTCACAGTGTCCACAGCAGTCACGACCCGGACACCCGCTTCGGGGTCCGTCTGAGGCCCAGACCCGAGGAGGGAGTCCACTCCGGAGCCACAGGCCCTCTACCTCCAACAGATGAGCCTCTCACCTACTTCTAAGGATTTCTAGAAAAGGACATCTTACTGCTTTCCTTCCTGGGGAAGGTCTCTTTCCTGGGTTAGTTAAGGGTGCATAGAATCTACCGAGTACTTTCTGGACTCCGGACCCGGCCCAGAGGGGCTGCGTGGGGTGAGGTGGTGGTGGGGATGGGAGGCTGTGTCTTAGACGCAGGGGGGTGGCGCGGAGCCGAGAACGGGGCCGGGGGACCCAGAGCCGCTGGTCCAGCAGGCCTCGGGGTGATGCCATTGCCCAGGTGCCTCGGCTCTGCACTCAGCGCTCAGCGACTCGGGGCAAACCTGACTCAAGGCCATTCTTTTGGAAAGGTATGCAACCCCGGTGATGAAACCGGAACCAGAGCCTGAGGGATTGCCTCCCTCAGAGATCTGGGCTTGTGCTGCCAGCTGGAGAGTTCTGGAAACCCCAGGATGCAGGCAGGGGAGGACACAAGGGCCTTTGTTTTTACTTCGCAGGTGGAGCCCGTTCTTCCTTTAATTCTGAAATGCTTTCATTTGGAGTCTGCTGCACTGGTTGGCAGCTGTTGGTGGGAGGCAGCTCTCCACCTGGGCCTGCGGCTTCTCAGAAGTCCCTGCGTGCCTGTGACCAAGGAGGCCTGGTCTGCATAGAGTCGTCCCCTGGGGCGGTCCAGGGCACCCCACGCAGAACTCCATTGTAATTCTGAAAAAACAGACAAGTAGAAAAACCCACAAGTTGCCTGCACGGTTGGCCTCCAAGTTTAAACACACTGTGTCCTGCCTAATGTTTTCTAGGAGGGCTTCAGATGAGGAAATCCCACCTCAGATGAAAACTGTTATGATAAATTTCAAATGGATTCGGGGGCAGGTGTTTAGGAAAGGAGCCGAGGCACTTTGAGGGGACTCTTTAAAGTCAGGTATGGGGCGCCTGGGTGACTCTATGGGGTGAGCGTCCGACTTTTGGTTTCAGCTCAGATGGTGATCAGGGTTGTGAGATCGAGCCCCACATCGGGCTCCACGCTCAGCACAGTCTGCTTGAGGTTCTCTCTCTCTCTCTCTCCCTCTGCCCATTCCCCTGCTCACACACATGCTCTCTCTCTCTCAAATAAATAAATCTTTTAAAAAATAAATAAAGTATCATAGTGGGCTGATTTGTGTTCCCTCAAACTCATGTGTGAAGCCCTAGCCTTCCATATCTCAGAATATGCCTGAATTTGGAGATGGCCTTTCACAGGGTGATTAAGCTAAAATGAGGTCATTAGGGTGGACCCTAATCCATGTGACGGCTGTCCTCATTAGAAGAGATCAGGACCCAGACACAGAGGGAAGGCCATGTGGAGAGACACAGGGAGAAGGTGGCTGAAGAGAGCTGGATCAGAGAGACCAGCTGCAAATCTTGATCTCAGACTTGCAGCTTCCAGAACAGTGAGAAAACAAATGTGATTTCAGCTTTCCAGGGTGTGGGACTTTGTTGTGGTCTCTGGGTAGACTCATGCAGGACTGTCCAAGTGTACCCGTCAGGGGTGCAGGAACAAGGCCCCGGAGAGGGAGGCAAAGATGAGAGGCTGAAGGATTGCTCTGGAGGGACGGCTTATGTGGAATGTTCCAGATGAGGGAGAAAGACTCAGAAGGGTGGGGAATGGAGGATAATTGTACCTAAGGCTGGATTAAAGTAAAAGTGACAAACCAGTCTTACTCTGCTCGTGCTATGTGGGCTCCACACATCCTTCTCTTTTTCACAGCCCAGCTTGTTTCTTGCTGCCCAAGGTCTTACTGTGTTCCTCAGGATTATGTACCATTTATTCGGGGACCCCCTGAAGGTAGAACAATAGCTTGTCCCTCCTGCCCCCATGCCAGTAACCTCTACTGGTGGAATCTCCCAATGCTGGTGGAGAATTTAGATTAAAGGCCTTTCCTAAGTGGCCCTCAGATTGTATCACTTGGGGAACAGCCTGCTATTTCTACTCTTAATTAAAGCTGCCTTACTGAAGAAGTAAAAGATTTAAATGAAAAAAAAAAAAAAGATTTTGGGCCGTGGGATGCCACACTGAATTTCAAATGGAATAAAATCCCCAAAATGGAATCCCCACATAGAGTCCTGTCTCCTAATTAGTCTCAGATCTTGATTCCTCTCTCTTTTTCTCTCTCTCTCTCTTTTTTAAGAGAGAGAAAGAGAATCTTAAGCAGGTTCCACACACATTGCAGAGCCTGATGTGGAGCTCAATCTCACGATCCTGAGATCATGACCTGAGCCGAAATCTAGAGTTGGACGCTTAACCAGCTGAGCCACCCAGATGCCTCAATTCCTCTCTCTTTTTATTTTTGGTGCTTTAAAACAAAATCAGTAACCCAGCATAATTAAAAGGTGTGCCATGGAGGAACACACAGAGCTCCAGAAGTGAGTCATTTCATTCGTTTGTGCCCTGATTTCTCCATGTGCGAGCCCATGGGCCACGCTACCCCACCGCCTCCTTGCTCAAAATGCCGTCAGGGACATTCGAACCATAATAAATTCAGGGTCTTAGTTAAGTATTAGGTAAATATTTAGCTCCAACATACTTCTTCCTAGAAGTAGGAGAGATAGTGACCTGAAGCTGAAGTTCCCCCTTTGAAGTTTTGAGTTTGAAAGGGTCTACTTCTTGCTTTTTATGAAAAAAACAAAACCATTCCTTTTGTCATTACGTTGTTACGATTTTCTTTTAATAACAGGTCTGGAACAGGTAGAAATTCCCTAAACCCATGGAAAGGAAGGCTCTCATCTCACTATAATTTTTGGTAATTACAGCTAACAGCAGCTCATTTTGTTGGCTTCATTTGGGAAAACTGAAACTTATCTCTTTATCCTCGTAAGAGTTCTTGTTTTGATAGAATCTCTTCAGAATCCATTAAACATCCTTTTTTCTTCTTAATCTTTGTCCACTGGATATAGGTCATCATAATATTACTGTTGCACTAAGGCATCGTTCAGTCCTGTCAACAATGAGCCTGTCATCAATGTGTGTGTGTGTGTGTGTGTGTGTGTGTGTGTGTGTTTCCCCTTATGGCTAAATGACACTTTTTGGAATCTTGTATCCACTTGGTGCCATTGCCTATTTTTGTCAATCTGTGTACCTTGAATCTCTCCCATTTGCGGTGGGCTGGGAGAGCATGTTAGAATATGTTAGAATAATCTACAACTAGATAAAATTGGCTCTGAACTCCAGGTGTCAGAAGCTCTTTGGTGAATAGCAGTACAGTGGATATTCATGAATGCCATCCCAGCTTGTGTTACTGCCTTTCCAATAGCCCCTGATTTCTAGGGGGGGATCCATGTATTTCTATCCGGGGCTCCAGGGTTGGAGCCTTTGAGCCCAGCCAAGGCCAGTCAGCACACTGCATTCCCCTAGCTGTGTGCTTGGTCCAGGGGTCCAATCAGAGAGCTCTCAGCATCTCTAGCTTATGATGCCTTGAGAAAAGTACCTACTGTTTCTTGGACATAGAATAAAGCCTATAGTCTAGATCTACCCAAGGTCATCTTGTCACCATTAGGGAGTTAGCTTTAGGATGAGGTTGATACCAATGAAGGCAGAATGGAAAGACAGATTGAAATAGTAACTTTGGTGACATCTTCTAACCACTGGGCTAACCATTGCTTAAAGCTCCCCCTACCTCGGGATGTCTCTATTTTTTTATATGAGACTTTAAATGATAAATCTTCTATTTTCTAAGCCAGTTTGAGTTAGCTTTTCTGATATTTATATCAAAGAGAGTCCTAATGGATTCATAATGTGAAAGAATTTTGTACTTGGGTTTAGTATAAAACTATTTTGATATTTCAGAAGATACTGTTGGCATACTTCCTAGTAATATCTGGGTATCCACTTATTCTTTTTTATTAAAGATTTTATTCATTTATTCATGAGAGACACAGAAAGAGAGAGAGGCAGAGACACAGGCAATGGGAGAAGCAGGCTCCAGGCAGGGAGCCTGATGCGGGACTCAATCCTGGGACTCCAGGATCACGCCCTGAGCTGAAGGCGATGCTGAACCGCTAAGCCATCCGGGCTGCCCCGACTTATTCTTTAAATTATACATACACAGGGGCACCTGGATGGCTCAATTAGATGTCTGACTCTTGATCTTACCTAAGGTCTTGATCTCAGGGTCATGAGTTTGAGTCCTGCATGGGGTTCCATGCTGGGTGTAGAGCCTACTTAAAAAAAATGTGCATATGCATTACATGCACTTTTGTATATATGATATTTCACTATAAAAAGAAAATAGTTATTACCATTATACACCCATTTAGGCAGAATAATCAATAACATTCATTCAAAAATATTTATTGAATGTCTATTATATGCCAGACACATTCTTGGTCCTAGGGATATAGTGGGGAAACAAGACAAAAATTCCCACTCAAAAAAATAAATTTTTAAAATTAAAAGATATATAGTAATGTTAGGTAATGATACGTCCCATGAAAATAAGTAAGGAAGGTTAAGGGAGAGGCAAAAATGTGCTGTCATTTTAGGCAGAATGGCTGGAAGGCATCTCTGATGAGATGACATTTGAATAGAAACCTGAAGGAAGGTGAGGAGGTGGACCTTGAAGGTATTGAGGGATTTGGGAAGAGCACTCCAGATGGGGGAACAGTATGTGCAAAGGTCCTGAGGTAGGAATGAGCTTAGAGTGCTCTGGGAACAGCATGGAGCCTGGTGGCCTAGAGTGCAGGGGGGGAGGGAGAGGGTATCAGAAAGGCAGCTTGGATTAGCAAGGATTGACTAAATTCAGAGAGAGATGGGATATGTCTGGAGGATTTTGAATAGAGAGTGTTAGGATCTGACTTAGCATTCAAAGGATCACTGTTGCTACGTGGAGACTAGTGTGTAGAGAGTAAAGGTGGACCCAAGGAGGCCAGTTGGGAAGCCTTTGCTTTATTCCAGGTGAGACAAACAGTGGCCTGGACTCTGCTATAGCAGCAGGGTTAGTGAAAGGTTGTCAGACCCCAAGAGGAGAGCCTAGAATTTGTCAGGGAATGTGGATAGGATGTGGCAGGGGAGACAACAAGAGGGATCAAGGGTGCATCCAAGTTTTTCCCGTAGGAACCCTTGGAGGAGGAGCCAGTTTGGGGAGAGAATCCAGAGTTCTGCGTCGGACTCGTTGAATAGTGATGCCTGATGAGACATTCACAAGTGAAGCTCAGGTGGGCGGAGGGGTGTGCAAATGTGTTAGGGAGACTGTTTAGCTCCACCACTGATCGTAATCCTCTCAGTGACGGGTGGAAAACGAACACCAAATGAAGTGGATGGAAACCTTGTGAACACCGGTGGTCTTCACTACCATCTCCGTGTAGAGGCTCTGAAAGTCCGAAGTGAGCTGCCTAAAATGGGCTGATGCCCTGTACGGGATCCACAAGTCACGTAACTGGGGGACAGAACAGAGGTGCCACGAACCCCCCTGGAAGCACCCCTGCGCAACACTCGCCACCACTACCGGCCAATTCAGACCGCGCTCGGGTGCTGCTTGCTTCGCCAGCCTTCTAAATGGCAAGAGCGCAGCCCTCGAAGAGGAGAACAGGCCGCTGCTTTTTATTTTCTGCACCCAAAGTCGGTAAGCAGCGTGGATTCAGTCCTTCTGCACCTGATGCCTGCCATTCCCCGGGGCCAAGTGACTAAGGGAACCCGTAAGTGCCACTGTAGTGTTGGGAGCAGACAATGACACTGTTACCTGGGACTGTGAGAGCCCCTGGCCTGGGGACTTGGTGACCTCTGACCTCCAGCCCTCCAGCGCTGTGCAGTGTGCCCAGCACTAAACACGAGACCAAAGGCCTCGCTGCACCTGCAACCCCCGACTGTGCCTCTTCTATTCGCAGCGTAGGTCCCTATCAGACACATTTATACCTTAGTCCTTGGGCCGGTTCTCTGTAAAATTATCTGATCGAGATTTCCAAATGAACACCAAACACAAATGTTCTAGAAGTTCAAACAAAAAAATGCTTGCTTCACTTCGCAGAATTCTTTCGCCATTTTCCCGAAGGAAGAGGGCACAAAGAGGAGGCATGACAGCCCCAGGACTTCAGATGATGTCTTGAGTACTCTTTCTGTGGAAGGATGAAAGGCTCCCTTGAGGCAGCCAGCCCAAATACTCCCCTGTAGTTTTGCATTCCAATTAACTAATGAGATAAGCCTCCCATTCCAGTTTTCCTGTCTGGTTTTAATTGCTATTGCAGTCTTACTAATCATTTCCTGCAGTTTTCCCTTCTTTTGCTATGATAAATATTAATGCCTTTAATTTTCCATCCTTCCTTTGGCCTGGGGAGTCTATTAAGAGAGAGGATTTCTTATTGTCTAGTTTGCCTTTCTCAGCGAGGAACAATTTTCATTTTCTAGAGCAGATTTTTCTAGGTTCATTTTTAATTCAGAACTTTACTTTCATTTTACTTTGTACTAAAGAGAATGAGAAGCCTACAACAGCCAGAGTTGCATCCAAGAACTTGAGGCTCTTTGTGGTCTCTTTTTCATTGTTTTCTCTCAAGAGTCCTTCGCCTGGGCTACTAGGGCTGTGTCGATTTGTTCCCTTTGGCAGCAAACTCGGTTTTTTGTTTTTTTGTTTTTTTTTTCAGCCCCTTGCTGATAAAGCTAGAGAAAAACTGGGGGAGGGGGCAGGGGTAGTAGCAGACAAGACCAAAAGGCTACAGAGCCCTGCTGTTCTTTCCTGAAACTCTTGCTATTTTTCATGAGTAAATGCTTCTCAATTTGTTACCTGCCTTTGGCCAATTTCCAGGTCCTAGAAATGGCTGGGTTTCTTGGGGTTTTTGTTTTCCAATTTTCTATGTGTTCTGTGATGGAGATGGTTTGCTGGACCTTTTCATGCTACCATTGCTGGAAGTCTGGCCTCTGAAAGGCTTTTTAAAAAAATATTAAATGTGATGGGGCATGAATTTCCCAGTTGTCTACTGTTTCCACTGCCCCTAAGACCCTCCACTTATTTGCCTCATTGAATTATCTGCCTAGGCCTGAAGGTACTTGAGCTTATGAATGATAGTGTTCAGGGGTGACACCTGGATAATGTCCTGAAAGTGTCATGGAATATGCACATAGTGTTAGTTCTTCCACAAACATCTGCCTTATAAAAAGGCCTGTGTGCTAGATCCTCTGATATAGAAAAGCCTTCAGTAGGAGGTCCTTGTTCTCAAGGCTCCTAAAATCCTGGGAGAAATGAGGAGCGTGGACACAAAGAGAGAACTCACGTTGTAACACCTGGTGTACGATACACACAAGAAGCTTCTCTGTAGGCTGGGAAGGACAAAAGTGATTTCATTTTTCTTTTCTTGTTTTTTAAAGATTTCATTTATTTAAGAGAGCAAGCAGAGAGCAACATTTCATGCATATATGAGTAGTGCTCCTCACCCCACCCCCCCGATGAAGATGTTGTAACTTTCATTAGGTTTTCAAAACATTTTACTAAAATCAACTCAGAAGACTTCAGGAACCCTACTTAATCATTCTGGAGATTATTGCTTTGGGCAAATCTGGTGACCAATCCTTATCAGACCCGGGAACAAAGAGAAGATCTAGAAATTTAGATTTACAGAACATTTGAACTAAAACCTTTCTTTCTCCCACCTCATCCTCATTCTACAGATGCAGGAACTGATTTCTCAAGATGGTACATGTTTTGCCAAAGTCTCACAGTGAGGTAGTTGTGGAGGTAGGGCTAGAATCTGAGTCTGTTTTTTTTTTTTTTTTTTTTTAAATTTTATTTATTTATTTAATTTTTTTTTTTTTTTTGAGTCTGGTTCTTGATTCTCTTGACCATCCACCTCCATCACCAATGGCAAGATGACCTCTAGCACTCTGTAACATTTAGCACCCCAGACTTCCTTCTTCCTTAGGATGCACCAATTTATTCTCTCCAACTGAAGCAATTTCATTCCAAATGCCTAGGTAAAAGTACCTAAGTAATACTTAGTAATTGAAGAGAAACCTTCCGAACCATGTAAAGGGTGTGTATGTCATTAACTTGAGAAATTAACTCTTGGGGCGCCTGGGTGGCTCAGTTGGTTAAGCGTCTGCTTTTGGCTTAGGTCATGATCTTGGGGTCCTGATGGAGCTCTCTGCTCAGGGGGGGAGCCTGCTTCTCCCTCTCGCTCTCCCTTTGCCTCTCCCCCAGCTTGTGCTCTCTGCTTGCTCTCTCAAATAAATGAAATCTTTAAAAAAAAGAAAGGAAAAATGAAATCACTTTTTGTCCTTCCCAGCCTGCAGAGAAGCTTCTTGTGTGTATCGTACACCAGGTGTTACAACGTGAGTTCTCTGTTTGTGTCCACGCTCCTCATTTCTCCCAGGATTTTAGGAGCCTTGAGCACAAGGACCTCCTATTGAGGGCTTTTCTATATCAGAGGATCTAGCACACAGGCCTTTTTATAAGGCAGATGTTTGTGGAAGAACTAACACTATGTGCATATTCCATGACACTTTCAGGACATTATCTAGGTGTCACCCCTGAACACTATCATTCATAAGCTCAAGTACCTTCAGGCCTAGGCAGATAATTCAATGAGGCAAATAAGTGGAGGGTCTTAGGGGCAATGGAAACAGTAGACAACTGGGAAATTCATGCCCCATCACATTTAATATTTTTTTAAAAAGCCTTTCAGAGGCCAGACTTCCAGCAATGGTAGCATGAAAAGGTCCAGCAAACCATCTCCATCACAGAACACATAGAAAATTGGAAAACAAAAACCCCAAGAAACCCAGCCATTTCTAGGACCTGGAAATTGGCCAAAGGCAGGTAACAAATTGAGAAGCATTCACTCATGAAAAATAGCAAGAGTTTCAGGAAAGAACAGCAAGGCTCTGTAGCCTTTTGGTCTTGTCTGCTACTACCCCTGTCCCCTCCCCCAGTTTTTCTCTAGCTTTATCAGCAAGGGGCTGAAAAAAAAAAACAAAAAACAAAAAACCGAGTTTGCTGCCAAAGGGAGCAAATCAATTTTGGGCAGAGGGCAGAACCTGCAGTGTGGACAGTAACAGAGAACTCAGCAGGAAGCGGATGGGGAAAACTCACAGCTCTGCAGGTGTGAGAATGTGTTCCTGGCTGGGGTAAGCAGCTGGCCAGCCATAAATGTAACAGAAGATCTTGGAATGGAAGAGCATAGAAGGACAGATGGGCTCTGGAATATCCCTGGCTGCTTGTGGATGCGTGTGTGCCCCAGAGAGCTCAGTAGAAAGGTGGCTTATCACTGGCCAGGCATCAGATGCTGTCCCCAACCCTCACACACATCTGTGTGCAGGGGTGGGAGCTTGACATGCCTATGGTATTTGAGAAAAACCTCTGCCCCAATTCACTGGCCAACTATCAAGCCACACAGGCACAGGGTGACCCCGAGGAGATCAGGTTAAGAAATAAAAAAATAAAAATAAATAAATAAAAATAAATAAACCTACACACAGACACCGGTAGCTACACAAATGTGAGGAGGGGAGGTTCTCCCATTCAAGTGCAGACAAGTGTAAAATAAAACCCTCAGGAAAAGAAATCAGAATCCAGAGTCACTAAAATATTACCTAAAATGAATACTACCTGAAACATTCGGTGTTCACAAAACAAAAACAAAAACAAAACAAAACAAAACAAAAAAAGACAAATGAATAATGACTCATACTCAGAAAAAAAAAAAAGGCAACAAATAGAAACGACTCTGAGTGGGCCCAGATGTGGAATTTAGCAGATAAAGGAGTCAAAACAACTCTTTTAACAGGTTCAAGGAGCTAAAGGAAATCATATTTTGAAAATTAAAGGAAAATGTGGCATAATGACTCAATAAATAAGAAGGAGTCTCAACAGGGAAATAAAAACTAGAAAAAGGAACCCCATAGGGACCCCCTGGGTGGCTCAGTGGTTTAGTGCCTGCCTTTGGCCCAGGGCATGATCCTGGGGTCCTGGGATCGAGTCCCACAGCAGGCTCCCTGCATGGAGCCTGCTTCTCCCTCTGCCTCTCTCTCTCTCTCTCTCTTTCTCTCCCTGTCTCTCATGAATAAATAAAATCTTAAAAAAAAAGAAAGAAAAGAAAAAGGAACCCCATGGAAATATTGGAATACCAAAAAGTACAATGATTGAAATGAAAAATTCACTGTTGGGGGCTCAGGAACAGAGGTGGGATGGACAAGAAAGAATCAGTGAACATGAAGATAAATCAGTAGGAATTACACAATCTGGACAACACAAGGTAAAAAGATTGAAGGAAAAAGAGCTTTAAAGATGTGGGAGATGTTGGGTGGAAGACCGAATCCGTTTTGCTACTCAGGGCAAAGTCTAAGAACAGGGCCCAGAAGCATGTGGACAGTTTTGGGATGTTGGACCGGCACAAGTGACAGATGACACCCAAATGTATACCCTCCTTCCTTCCACAGAGAACAGTGGCTTCTGTCTACAAGGAGGCAGTGACTCCCCAGAAGAGACGCCTGACTGAATATCTGTGGAAAGCGTCCAGGCACCAGACTCCTGAAGAGCAGTGCTACCCTCCTTCAGGTACCTTCACTGCTCTGAACCAACCAGGCTGGCCCTGAGCAGGAACCATGATCCTGATGGCGTTAGCTATATCATCCCGCTCAGGCCCCCACAACAATATACCTCATAACCGGGTGCCTTAAGCAACAGAAAGCTATTTTCCCACGATTCTGAAAGCTGGAGGTCCAAGATCAAGGTGTTGGCAGGTTTTGTTTCTTCAGCAGTCTTTTTCACTCCTTGGCTTTGGACAGCTGTCTCCTCCCCATTCCTCCCCCTGGTCTTCCCTCTTCACCTGTCTGTGTCCTAATCTCCTCTTCTGGAAAGGACACCAGTCATGTTGGATTAGGGCCCATTATAGGACCTTATTTATTATTAGTTTTTTAAATCAAATTACATCTTTAAAGGCCCTGTCTCCACAGACAGTCACATTCCGAGGTCCTAGGAGTTAGGACCCCAACATTTGAATTTGAGATGTTGATGTAAACAGAGGGACAGGTGCCACATACGGTTGTAACTTACTTGGCAAGGCTGGAAGAAGGGAAGTGTACAAAGAGTGTTTTGAAGAGGAAAGGAGGATTACAGTTATTTAGTTAGCATTTATTACGTGTGGGCCATGTCCTAGAAGCTCTGCTTAGCCTCACTTGGGCCTCCTTGAACCTCAAATAGCCACCTTCTAAGGAGAGTTCTCTTCACCTTCTTGTGTAGTGTCCTCTTTGATTTTTAAATCTTACTCTGATCGGTGGTGGTTGAGGCTGTTAAAGAACTTAACCTCCAAACGTTCAAACTCATTTAGAAGTTCGGCTCTTCTCTTGAGTTCCTGACCCATGGTAAAAACGTGTATAAGCCTGTCAGCTGAGTCCTAAATTATTTCCCTGAAACGCCATGAAATACCCTGCAGCTTCTCCAAAGGACGGCCTGGTCCCACCTGGATATGATGGAACCGCAGGTTGGCGCGGTCAGTTGTGCAAGGGGGAAGCTCGGGGTTGTGGGTGGGCCAGTGTTGCGGGGTGGGGCGAGCGTGCGAGAGAGCTCTGCGCCGGTTCTGATTCAATGACTAGATGAGGTATCTGCCTTGTAAGTTGAGACTCTGAGCATCTTGTTGTCTTAACCCTTAGTCCTGTGTAAACACACGTAGGATATACCTGTAGGACCTGCTACTTGATTTGTGGGGCCTGGTGCAAGAGGGAAATGTTCAAAAATGATTAACCAGTGCAGGATGGTGACAGCAGCATGTTAAGTTGAACGTGAGGTCCTTCTGAGTGTGGAACCTGGGGGACTGGCCCCCATCACATGCCCACGAAGCCGGCCCTCGGAACGAGGAGGACTTTTCAGTTGACTATTATTTCCCCTCCTAGATTACATCATTCGTCTTCATTTGGAGAATCGGCATCATTCATTTCTAGTTATCATTAAACCTCTCTCAGCTGGGTTTCTCAGAGGACTCCATGCTATCAGGAAAATCTGGCCTTCGGCTCCACGGTTACCCATTAGTTTGCTCGGCCTTGGGGGAGGCAGGGGTGAGGCCTGGAGTCCTGATCACAGCCAACGCCTGTCTGTCTCCTGCTGCTGCCTGTCTCCTCCCCGCTGGGGCCCACAGCTTGTCTAGGAGCAAAGGTGTAACATCGCTGGAATTCTCTCCTCCTGCAGTGGGAAGGGGGAGGAGGAGCCCTGGCCACGAGTCCCAAGGCTTGCGGGATGCCTGGCGTGTGTTTTCTGGTCATAGTGGCCCTCTGTTCCTTCTCTAGCCAAGACGCCTTGGCTCAGGGGTTCTGAGAGATAGGTCAGGGTGACTCGGCTGTCGGGCAGTGCCAGGTGTCAGCCCTTCCCCGTCCCCGTGGGCACTGCCTCCCTTGTCCTGGCCTCACATGGACCTCCCCATGCTGTTGGCTCAGCTTGCGTGTCCCCTTGTCTTCTCCCGATTCCCTGGTTTGTTGGTTTCTGGTCCATACAGGCAATGCACGTCTGTACCAGCCCTTGGGTCATTCCTTGTAGATATTGGGGTATCTGCCGTACTCAGGCTCCTAAGAGCTACACCAGAAGGTAAGCAGAACTAGCTTCATTCCTGGATGAGGAGTCTACCCCCTAACCCTTTTCAGTGAACCACCAAGATACATACTGATCCAAAGGGTACCCCTTTCTTCTAAAGAGTTAGGTAATATGGGTGGGGGGGGGAGATCATAGTACCAGGGATACATGGGGCGTGCACAATGGTAAACCACCACCTCAGGAGAAAATGCTCTGCTCTGTGTAGCCCAGTGGCTGTCTCGGAGTCTCAGAGATGACCTTGACACTGAGGAGCCCAAAAGGATGGATGGCCCAGTGAGGACCTGAAATCCATAGAGATTCCTGGGCCAGAAGTCCACAGACTGGAGTTCTGGTCCCATGTGGTAGGGAGGATAATGGTCCCCCAAAGATGTCCAATTCCCCAAACCTGTGAATATTACTTCACGTGGCAAAAGGGACTTTGCATGTGTAATAAAGGATTGGCAGATGGGAAGAGATGCCTGGATGATCCAGGTGGGCTCCATGTAATCACAACCGTCTTTATAAGGGGGTGTCCGGAGGGTCAGAGCTGGAGCAGGTGAGATGACAAAGAACGCCGAGGTGAAGAGTTGTGGTTGCTGGCTGGAGTCACAAGCCCAAAATGTGGGTGGCCTCTACGAGGCGGAAAAGGCAGGGAAATAGGTTCTCCCCTAGAGCTTCCAGAAGGAATGCAGTCTTGGCAAGACCTCGATTTTAGTCCAGTGGAACCCATTTTGGACATCTGGCCTCTAGAACTGTGAGGTAATACATTTAAAGTCGTTTTAAGTCACCGAGGTTATCGTAACTTGTTAACAGCAGAACAAGAAATGAATATCCTACCTCTGCCACTACAAGCTGCTTGATAATCCCTTTTCCTTGGTTTCAAATACTGTACTTTAGGGACAATAGTTTTCAAGCATTTAATAGAAAATTTAAAGGAATGGCATACCTTTATTGATTGAAATCCTGTGTGGAAGGCCAATGTAGTTCAGGTGAGGGCGGAGCTTCTTGGTGAAGTTGGAGACCCACTGGGTGGTGTAGGTGGAATGGCGCTGGGGTTGGGGGTCAGGCTGTTCAGTGCTATCGACTTTCTCTGGTGGGAAGGGTGAGCATTCTGTATACTGGACTGACTGCCAACTTCTGACACACAGACCAAAAGAACTCATTGGAATTGAGTAGATTTAAACTTGCGGTAGGGGCGCCCGGGTGGCTCAGTCGGTTAAGCGCCTGCCTCTGGCTCAGGTCATGATCTTGGGGTCCTGGGGTCAAGCCCCGTGCCGGGCTCCCTGCCCTCCTGTTTATACTCGCTCTTTCACCCAAATAAATAAAATCTTTAAAAACTTACTGTTGAGATGAGCGAGGCTTTCCACATGTATCTTATTTTGGGTGCTGTAATACAACTCCGAACAGAGCTCGTTTTCAAGGCATTTCCATCCAGTCCAAGATCCTCTTTTTTTTTTTTTTTTTTTAAAGCCTTAACCTTCTGGGAACCTAAGCAGAGAGATGGTGACCACCCCTCTCTTAGAAATAAGCATTGATGCAACACATCTAGAAAGAACTGCCCTAGGTTTTCATTGTTACTGAAATGGACTTCTGTCCCCTGCCACCGTCCTCCGTCCTCCGAGTGTCCCTGGGTCAGGTCTTTTTTTTCCCTAGATGTTTCCTCTTGACTTGCTTCTGTCGCTCTTGAAGGCTAGCCAAGCCAAGCTCTCGTGCGCCTCTCTGTGGCTCTTGGTCTCACGTTGGGGACGGCCTAGGACATCGTGCTCAAGCCATGGAAGGGGGAAGGAGGGAGCAAAGCAGACACGTTTTTTTGCTGGCACTAAAACTCTCTGGGAGGACTCCGAGGGTCACATACACACGGCCTGACTGTGAAATCAAAGCACCATTTAGACAACAAACACGTGGGAGCTCAATGGGTTAGGATCACTACTCCCTTAGTAAAAAGCAACTTTAGGCCTTGACAAAACAAACACCAACCTGGAGGAGGGTTAGTGAGTGTGAACTGGACTGTGCTGCACAGGAAAATCTTCTTGGCTGCTTCATGAAGAAATATGTAGAGCAAGATGAAAGGCGATCTGTATTATAGATATTTTTTTTTCTTAGCCTTGATATAATGCCTCTTACTCAGCGGAGGCACTTGTTAAACCTAGAAATGCCTGCACGCCTCCAAACACAGAGATTCTGCGTCGGTAGATCTGGGGTGAAACATTCCTGGGGACTCTAAGTGGAAGGTGCCAGGAGGCCACTTTGACAGTGACTGTTGTCTGAGCCACCGCGGTATGGACGGGAGGTGGTCCAGGGATTCGAGTCCACTCTCGGAAAACTCGTTAACGAGGACCCGCATGCATACTTCTTTTTATTTCTCTGTACTGCCTTTCCTCTAGGATAGTTTATTAGGTGACCACATAGTAGCTCTCGAGTAAAAGCAAAAGCACGTGTTGTCCGTGCTGTACAGTGTTATGTCGTGGGGCGGCAGCTCTACACGTTTCGCAATCCAATCACGTCACCGGAGTGCTCTCTCTGAAATCAGCTTTCTCTTCTCTCCGCTCCTCTAAAATGACTTGAAGGGTCAAAGGTTTGCACATCCCCTCTGACACCACTTTGAGAAGTTCAGAGCAGCTGAATTTATGGGGCGCCTGCGTGGCTCAGTGCGTTAGGCGTCTGCCTTCGGCTCAGGTCATGATCCCATGTCGGGCTCCCTGCTCAGTATGGGGTCTGCTTCTCCCTCTCCTTCCTCCCTGCTCGTGCTCTCTTTCACTATCTTCTCTGTCTCTCTCTTTCAAAAAAAAAAAAAAACAGCTGAATTTCTTCACTACTCTTTTGAATATCATAGGGCATTTTTTTCCATGGGTCTGCTCAGCCCCCGGGCCCCAGGCCTTCACCTTATTCAGACCTCAGAGTGCCAGGGCAGGCCCGCCGTCTCCCAGAGCAGCCCGATGAGACTCTCTCAGCCGCTCCGGATGCCACCGTGACCCAGGCAGGCCTCTCACACCCTGGAAAGAAGCCTTGGTCCCTGCAGGGAAAGCAGACCAGCTCGGCCCTGCTGCCGGCTGTCCTCTGAGCTCCCCTGCCTGGTGTCTCTTTCCTCTGCATCTCCTGGCTCTAGTTCCTTGCACCACTGGCCTGATGGGGGAAGAAAAATAAGTGTCCCTCTGTCTCTGGTGTATGTGTGGCTGAGGCCTCTGTAAAAAAAAAAAAAAAAAAAAGATTAATGAGACAAACAGGTTTATTAACACGTAGACCTCATGTGTTACGTGGGGGACCCTCGGGGAAAGAAGAGTATCTCTCCGAGGTGAGTTAGGACTCAGGCCCAGATGCCATCCGAATAGTGGAAGGGGAGGAAGAGGTGGGCATCTTAGGGGAGAGGAAGTGACTATCTGGAAGGATGAGGGGCTTTAGAAGAACAGATGCAAGTGTGACCGTTTGTGAGAAAGTCTGGGTGTGGCTTTGGCTCCTAGAGCCCCTTTGCTGTGATGAGAACATCTCTTCTGGTGGATGAAACTCCCGGGGAGGGGATCCCTGACCTCGATCCCTGACTCCTCCTGTCAGAGGAGCTGTTCTCAGGCAGATAAGGGGGGGCTCAGAGAAGGCGTCTCCCCGCAAATGCTGTTTTGCAAGTGCTTGTGGCTTAAAATAATCAAGAGAGCAAAGCTGCGTATTTGGGGGTGGCATGTCCTACACTCATGTTCATATTTTGGGCGGCGTATCCTGCGAGCCTTCAGTCTCTACCTCCAAGACTACGCCGTGGGAGCACCTGGGTGCTGGAGGGACGGCCTGGGGCAGGGCCCTGGCGCTTGGTGCCCCTTGCTCTGAGCAGGTGCAGCTCTGCGCCAGGACGCTCGCTTGGCTCCGTGCGAGGGGCAGCCTGGGCCTCGTGTGTCTCCCTCACCGCACAGGGCACAGGTTGCACAGCCCAGCCTTGCCTGCCTTCCAGCCGGCTCCGCAGCTCCGTCCACAGCCTCCCCTATATGCCCACCCTCCTCCGGGGCTCTCGCCATCTTCCCGGTGGGAAAGAAATTTCCATTCTTCCCCAAAGACGATGCTTCCTGGGTAGTCCTCTCAAAAAGAGGGCACCTCCTCGTCCCCACCTGCCGTCCAGGGGAGGAACTGGGCTGTATCTCCCATCATCTTCACTGTTGCTTCCAGCACATTACCTCCTCCTTTTTTTTAAATTTTAATTTTATCCATTTATTTATGAGAGACGCAGAGAGAGAGGCAGAGACACAGGCAGAGGGAGAAGCAGGCTCCATGCAGGGAGCCCGACGTGGGACTTGATCCCGGGACTCCAGGATCACGCCCTGGGCCAGAGGCAGATGCTCAACCGCTGAGCCCCCCAGGTGCTCCCCTACTCCTTCTTTAATGAAAGAAAAAAAAAGCAAAAACCTTTTCTCTGTGACATCTGGTTTTGTTATGTGCTTAAAGCACAGGAAGTTTCAAGAGATGTTGTGCTTTGTGCAAGAACTGTGACTCTCCTGGGCACCCGGGTGGCTCAGGCGGTTGTGTCTGATTCTCGGTCTCACTTTAGGTCATGATCTCAGGGTCGTGAGATCGAGCCCAGCATCGGGCTCAGAGCTACGACTGCTTGAGATGCTTTCCTCCTCCCTCCCCCTCCCTCGCTACTCCTGCCCCCTCCCCACTGCGCTCTCTCGTCCTCGAATAAATCTCAAAAAGAAGGAAAGAATTGAATATCATAGGGCATTTTTTTCCATGGGTCAGCTCATGTCCTCGCTCCCTGGGCCTGCAGTACAGCCTCCACATCCACTTCCCTTCCCGCCAGGGCCTGGGTGTCGGTAAAACAGCCCAGCCGTGCGCTGTCCCCACAGTCCTGACCCTTGCCTCCGGCGCCCTTTGCGTGCACCCCATTCCCACTCACCCCGGGATCTTGGGATCGCCTCCACCTGAGAAAGTCCGGCCAGCCACACCCTGCTCCCCCATCCTGCGGTTTTATCCTTCTGGCTCTCAGGCCTCTCACATTTGGTCTTCGACCTCACAGAAAATGCCAGTGCCCCTGTTGTTCCAATTTCTTGCGACACATTAGCTCCCGCCTAGACTTTCTGCTTTTCGTGCTCAGCCTGAACCCCTGATTGCAGTGACTGTCATACCAGAGCCTCCGGTGACCTTGTGCCAGTCCTGGGGAGCCCCTGCCCGCTCGCACCCCAGCCCTGAGCTAGCCGGCGGCCTGCTTTCACTCCTAGTGCCGGACAGTCCTGGACAAAGCAGACTTGCAGATTCTGTGCACACACTCTAACACTTGCACCCCGTGGCGCAAGGCATGTGAATATACAGATTTGATAAAAGTCTCCGCCACCAACAGATGAAATTACCAGGGGGGGAAGTTTTTGAATTTCCATCAAGGGGCATCCTTGTGTCTCGCTTTCTTTACTCTCTTCCCTGCGTTAAGAATTCTCTCTCATGGGCCTCAATTCCATTTTGTAATCCTCCCCCTGACTGTGAAGAGCTCTCCCTGCAAAGATGGAAGCTGCTGGTAAAGAGCCTTCTCCTCCTTATGGAGAGCTCATTCATTCATTCTTTCTCTCACTCATTTGTTCATTCCCTAATTAATCACTGGGCACCTAGTTTGTGCCTGGCGTGTCCTCATGGGGAGGGATACAGAGGGCAGGAATCTTGTCTGTCTCGCTCATCTCTGTATTTTTTGTAACTTGGAATTCATGTATTTTTTAAAACCAAAAGTTTATTGATATGTGAAAATTTAGTGTATTTTTTCATGTATACAGCAGGCTGTTCGAAATGTTTTTTTTTTTTTTTTTAGATTTTATTTTATTTATTCATAGAGAGAGAGAGGCAGAGACACAGGCAGAGGGAGAAGCAGGCTCCACGCAGGGAGCCCGACGTGGGACTCGATCCCGGGTCTCCAGGATCACACCCTGGGCTGCAGGTGGCGCTACACTGCTGCGCCACCCGGGCTGCCCTCAAAATGTTTGTTGAGTGAATAGATGAATATCTGAAAAGGATACCACTGACCCCATGATGGATAAGACCTATACTTCTACACTCCACCCCCGGCCCTGGCAGTGAGGTTAGCTTTTGTGTTTCACCAAGACAGGCCCCAGGTCAGTGGGCCCAGTGACACCCTCACCGAAAATGCCAGCACATTAGGGCTGTAGGGTGACTTTAGGGGACTCTGAGCACATTTGTCTTCATGGGCCCCTTTGTCCAAAGGAAAAAAAAACATATTTTACAGTGGCATTTTTCTGATTTTCAAAGAAATGAACATGAAAACATTTTGGTGAGCCCGTGAGAGGATCGTGAGTCCTTGCCTGTGTCCCTCTGAGCCCTGACAGAGGTCCCGTCTCCGTGAGTGGAGCCTGAGCCCCGCTCCCACCGCTTGCCAGCTGGGAGGTTTGGGGGCCATCCCGCGGTATCTTCATCTATAAACTGAGGTGGATGAAGGCATCACCATAAGGGGGAAAATCTTTTTTGGTTGGGGTATCTGGAGAGCATCTTCGGGTGGAGCGTGCTGCAGGAGTAATGCCTTGTCTCACAAGGTGCAGGGTGAGCTGGAGCTAAAGACAGATGGGGCCCCTGCCCAGAAATTTGGGGGGCGTGGGTCAAGAGCAGAAATGTCAAGGGGAGACTGACGAGGAGGCTTCTCTCCTTCATCTCCGTGGGACCTCTTCGGTGATGTTTCCGTTTCTCTATAAAGCTTTCTGAGAGTTGAGTCTGTCTTGGGGACCTGGGAGGTGCTGAGTTCTGCTCCCGGGTGGGGCTGGGTCTGGAGCACAAGCAGCGGCCCCACGCATCGGTGCCTGAAGGCTCTCAATAAACAAAGCTGCCAAAGCCCACTGCCTGCCTCGATTGTACCATATGTACCATGATTGGTAAACTGACTATTGATTATCTAGGGCAGTGAGTGGTTCTCAACTGGGAGTGATTCTGTACCTCCTCCTCCTCCTCCTCCTCCGGGGCACAGTGGACAATGCCTGGAGACAATTTTGGTTGTCACAACTGCTGGCGCAAGGGTGCTACTGGCACCTAGTGGGTAGAGGCTGGGGTGCAGCTCAACATCCTGCAGTGCACAGGAGGGACCCCAAGCAGGGAGGAGCTGGCTCAGAGTGTCCTTAGTTACCAGGCCTGAGAAGCCGTGATATAGCGCCGTTCCTCTAAGGGGAGCCCAGCATAAAAAATCAGGAGCAATCTTCACTGTGCACTGTGAGGTCGGCCAACTGTATTATTATTGAAATAACAACAACAACACCAACAACAACACAGTCTACTTATGAATTCCTTCCTCTCCACTGCCTGGCCTGAACTAGCATCTAAGTTCACCATATAACCCGCTGAAGAAGTTGTGTTTATTCCCAGGGCCAAGAAGCAAATGGGAGTTCTCCACGCACAGTAACCTAACCCGTTAGGCCGCGGGCGGTTCCGTCCAGAGGTGGGCCAGCGGCGCCCTCTGCTGCAGAGGCTTGTAACGGCCACTTCATGCGGGGATCAAGAAACACTTGATGCCAGTCGTTTTTTGTTTTTTTTTTGAAAAAAGATTTTATTTATTCATGAAGGACACAGAGGCAGAGACACAGGCAGAGGGAGAAGCAGGCTTCCCGCAGGGAGCCCGACGCGGGACTCGATCCCAGGGCCTCCAGGATCACGACCTGGGCCGAAGGGAGATGCTCCACCCCTGGGCCACCAGGAGACCCGATGCCAGTCATCCTAAATGAACTGTGTTTGGACCCACTGACCTGTTATTGAGCTTGTGATTGCCTACTAGGGTGGGACTTATGTTGGTTTATAGGATCAATTCCTTTCTTATATAGTACCCAAGTGTTCAGACATCATTTTTAAAAAAGATTTTATTTATTTGTTCATGAGAGAGAGAGATAGAGAGAGGCAGAGACACAGGCAGAGGGAGAAGCAGACTTCCCGCAGGGAGCCCGATGCGGGACTTGACCCCGGGGCCTCCAGGATCAGGCCCTGAGCTGAAGGCAGATGCTCAACCGCTGAGCCACCCAGGCGTCCCATAGACATCATTTGATAATGATTAAATATTCCTCATCCTTCTGTATAAGCACAGAATTAAATTCATGAAACAGTATCAGAGCTGAATGGTACAAACAACAGAAGCAGATCCAACAGAAGAGATCCTAGGGTGCTCTTTTTAAGCTTTTGACTACTTAAAAATCATAGAAAACTTGGTAAAAGTATACAAAATACAGAAAAGCAAAAGGAAGAAGAAAAATTTTGGCAGTCCCACTTCCAGAAAAAAAAAATTTACGTTTTGGGGTATTTTTTTCTAGTTCTTTTTCTAGGAACATAACGACTTTTTATTTTTTAAGATTTATTTATTGATTTATTGAGAGAGAGAGAGAGACAGAAAGGCAGGCAGGCAGAGAGGCAGAGACACAGGCAGAGGGAGAAGCAGGCTCCATGCAGGAAGCCCAATATGGGACTCGATCCCGGGTCTCCAGGATCAGGCCCTGGGCTACAGGTGGTGCTAAACCACTGAGCCACCCGGGCTGCCCACGTAACGACTTTTTAAAAACTTGTTTTTATTGTTTGTTTTGACTAGTTGTTATATGCTATAGATAAAAAAAAATCTGTGACCTTTTTTCCTTCTAAATACATCATACCTGTTTTCCATGTTATTATGAGCATATTTTGCTCCTGGGCTGGGGCGGGGGATGTGCAGATATGTCACCTAGAAACGTGCAGATACGTCACCTAGAAACGATCCCGTTTCTGGGGAAGGCCGTGCTGCCCTGGCTTCTGCCTTTGCGCGCCCCCCCCCCCCCCCCCCGCCCCGAGGGATTGCCTCAGCTACAAGAAGTCACCTGAGCCAGGTCTGTATCTTCCCAGCACAGCCCACATCCAGGGCCCAGCAGAGACAGGTGCGAGGGTCCTGCCATTTGGGCCCAATGGGGAAGAAGTCTGGAGGCTGTTTCTGCTCCAGGAGGTCGGCTGCCCCTGGACTTGCGCCTCTGCCCGGCCCTGCTTGCCCCTCTGGTCTCCCACGGCTGTTCCTCTGAGGGCACCTGCTGAATACGCCCTGCACACGAAATTCCCTCTCATGCTCTGCCTCCCACGCAGCAGATCCTGTGTCCTCGTGACTATTCTAATTTTTTGAATGTGGTGCCATGTGCATGTGTTCAAACAAACACGTGAACGGTACTAAAGGGGCATCGGGTGCAAAACTAAGTCCCCCTCCCACCCTGACCCCCCAGCACATGTTCTCCCCAGACGCAAAGACCATTGTCCATTTTGAGGGTATATTTCCAGGGCTGGGTTGTCCAGCTACTGTGCGTTAATGTGATGGTGAATGATGCGCGTCCACTTGACTGGACCCCAGGATGCCCACGTAGCTGGTTAAACATGAATTCTGGAGTGTGTTTTAGGAAGATGTTAGCTGGGGATCCCTGGGTGGCTCAGTGGTTTGGTGCCTGCCTTCAGCCCAGGGCGTGATCCTGGAGTCCTGGGATCAAGTCCCACATCGGGCTCCCTGCATGGAGCCTGCTTCTCCCTCTGCCTGTGTCTCTGACTCACTCTCTCTCTTTGTGTGTCTCTCATGAATAAATAAATAAAATCTTTTTTTTTTAAAAAAAAAAAAAGGAAGATGTTAGCATTTGCATTGGTAGACTGAGTAAAGTGGACCGAGTGGGACTCATCCCATCAGAGGTACAAATGCTGGAGGAAGGGAAGATTCACGCACCCCCTGCCTGCCTGACCTGGGACATCAGTCTCCTCCTGCCCCTAGAGCTCCTGGTTCTCTGGCCTTCAGACGTGGCTCTCAGCCCTTGAACCAGGCCTTTAGCGCTAGCTCTGCAGGCCTTCAGTTCTGCAGAGGGTGGGACCACTCAGGCTCCGTATGTGCATGAGCCAATGCCTCAGAATCAATCTCTTTCTAGAGATCTCTGTCTCTCTGTCCACCCAACGGTCCTATCTGTTCTGGTTCCCCAAGAATCCCTATACAGCTGCATAAAGGAAAAAAACACCCCTTTTTATTTTGAAATAATTCTAGATTTACTGGAGAGTTTCCAGGATAGTGTATCTTCTTCCAGCACCTTCTCTAATGTTACCATCTTATCCCCCTTTTCCACCGCAACTGGGGAATGAACGGTGGTATGTACTGTTACCCCAACTACAGACTGAAGTCAGATCTCACCAGTTCTCGACTCCTGTTCTTTTCCTGGGTGATGTGGGATCTGCATTGCATTGAGCAGATCGCTTTGTGGCTTTATGATACCCCTGCCAGCAGGTGCCTTGAAATCACCACACTGTATTGCACTCAAACTGATTCTGCTTTTGTTTTTTGTTGTTGTTGTTGTTGTTGTTGTTGTTGTTGTTTTTAATGCTAATATAATTAACACCTTGGCTCACAGTTCTTCATAAAGCTTTTTCTCTCTTTCTGGTTCTTTCCTGAGGGTCCAGGGTATGGCCATTTTTTAAGGGTGTTGACTCACGTCACCAACTTTCTCTTACCTTTGCGCTGCCCTTTGGTCAGCCGTGATGACCTGGACAGGTCCACGCTCGCTGTTCTAATTCCCTCCTTCGGGTCTCAGGACAGCTTTCCACAGGTCGGGTATGTCTGATGTCAGACACAGAGCTTTCAGTGGATCTCCTGGACACATCCTTCTGGAGGCTTCTATTTTCCTTCTGTTGGGGCTGGTTCCTCTCCAGGCTTCCTGCCCAGCTGTCACGCTGGGTTAGTGTCTTAGCCTGGGTTTCCCACAGAAAGCACAGCCCAAGCCCCAGGTAGACAAGCAGGTGGTTTACTTTGAAAGGTGATCCCAGGGCACTGGAGTGGGGGAGTGAAACAGGAGGGAAGGTAGATGAGGTGCGCTGTTGAGAGATAATAGAAAGCATGTATGCTAGTCTCTGCCCTGGTTCCTGGCGCAGAGCTCCTGAGACTCTTGTAATTTCCTGATAAGAGCATTAAGAGCATCTTTTGTTCTAATATTTGGTCGTAGGCCCTGGTTCCTGACACAGAGCCCCTAAATCCCCTGGAATTTCCTGGATGGTAGCAGTGTCTTTTGTTCTAATGAGACCACTCTGGGGTTCACTTCAAAATAGTATGGGGCAAAAAAAAATAACAAAATAGTCTGGGGCTAAAATAAAATAAAATAATAAAATAAAATAAAATAAAATAAAATAAATAAAAATAGGGGGATCCCTGGGTGGCGCAGCGGTTTGGCACCTGCCTTTGGCCCAGGGCGCGATCCTGGAGACCCGGGATCAAATCCCACGTCGGGCTCCCGGCGCATGGAGCCTGCTTCTCCTTCTGCCTGTGTCTCTGCCTCTCTCTCTCTCTCTGTGACTATCATAAATAAATAAAAAAAAAATATTTTAAAAAATGTCACTATTTAAAAAAAATAATAAAATAAAATAAAAATAGTCTGGGGATGGGAGGAGTGGGGTTTGGGCAGATGCTGTAAGACTGGCCATGATAATTAATGCATTCTCCATTGATAATTATTATAAAGCTGGGAGGTTTTTTTTTTGGATTTTATTTATTTGAGAGAGAATAAGTAACAGAGCAAGAAAGAGCAGGGGTGGAAGGAGGAATAGAGGGAGAGAGAGAAGCAGACTCCCTGTCGAGCATGGAGCTCAATACAGGACTCGATCTCAGGACCCCGAGATGACCTGAGCCAAAGGCAGATGCTTCTCCGACTGAGCCACCCAGGCACCCCTAAAGCTGGGTATTAATTGTCAAAGCTGAGGACATGGTAGTGGATTACACTTTCTCTCAACTTTTCCATGTGTTTGAAATTGTTCATAATTAAAAGCGTAGGGCAGCCCGGGTGGCTCAGCGGTTTAGTGCCGCCTTCAGCCCAGGGCCTGACCCTGGGGACCCGGGATCGAGTCTCACATCGGGCTCCCCGCATGGAGCCTGCTTCTCCCTCTGCCTGTGTCTCTGCCTCTCTCTCTGTCTTTCATGAATAAATAAAAAAAATTTTTAGCCTTTTTTAAAAAAAACGTGCCTTTCCAGGTTAAAGGTGGAGGGAGGCATGTGGAGGTTGACCCTTGCTGATAAAGGATGGGAACTCCAGATGCCTCCCCGTGCCTTCCTGTACCACCAACCGTGCATCAGGGAAATGGGACACCTTCCTTCTACCCCTGCGACCTCCAGACTTTCCCACGGCGAGAACTTGTTGCCTCTAAGAAGTAAAGTCCTGCGATGACTCTGCCAGCAAGCGCTCCATAATTAATTTTAGAAAGAAACAATCAAACCTGAGAAGGAAGGGGCAGCGCGGTGCCAGAGGATGAGCCATCCCACGGGCAAAGCGGAGGAGGCTTTGGTGGGGTCCGCTGGGCCCTGGACTGCTGCAGAGAGGGTGGGCTCCCCTGCAACCTCATGCCCTCCCAGTGACCAGGCCTGAGACTAAGCAAGATCATGGTCAGGAGCATGAGCAGGCCCCTAAAGAGAAGCCGTTGCCAGCAATATTGCTCCAACATTCATCAAAAAGCCAAGAAACGTCAAGGAAGGGACCAGAGAGGCAGCAGCTCATAAATTCTTTCACCAGGGGTCTCTGGTAGGAGCAGTTTGGGGACAACACACCTGCTCTGCCTTCCTCCTGAATGCTGCTCAGGAAGCCTCCAGAGAGCTTAGAGCATTTGTGGGGCTTGGGTGGCTTGGAGGGGAGGTGGACAGGGCGGCCACTCGAGCGCTTGGCCCGAGGATCCTGCTTTTGGAACCGGTCCTGGCGAGGTCTGAGTCTTCTTGGCCACCTAGACTTTATCGTGCAGTGTCACAGTTTGTAAGCTGAGAGCTGAGGTCCCTGCAGGCTTGAAAAGCTGAAGCTTTATTTAATGATCCTATTTGTGCCCCAGTGAGTCAGAATGGGTTTTTTCCTCCCGAATCCTGTAATCCCCTACTGCCTCTGATGTTCATTTAGCAGCCAGCTCTATTGCTTCGTTGTAACCTGTCTCCTGTGGCTCAATCTTGTTTCTACCTTTTTTTTTTTTTAAGATTTTATTTATTTATTCATGAGAGAGAGAGAGAGAGAGAGGCAGAGACACAGGCAGAGGGAGAAGCAGATTCTCTGCAGGGAGCCCGGTGTGGGACTCGATCCCAGGACCTGAGCTGGAGGCAGACGCTCAACCACTGAGCTCCCCCAGGTGCCCCTTGTTTCCACCTTTCTGTTAAGGGGAGGAGGATGTTCCCTGAAGGCTAATGTCAATCTGTCTGTTGACTTAAGTTTGGTCTTTCCCCCAAAGGCAGACCCCAAGTCAAGGACTTAGGGGGCGGTCGTTTACTTGGAAAGTGATCTCAGGAAGCCCAAGTGAGGCTGTGGGACAGGGGAGGGAAGGGCAGGGATGGAGAAAAGCTGATAGAGTTCACATAAAGGAACCTTCGGCGCTGTGGGTGATGGGGCTCAAGCCTGCTGGGCCCTGTTGAGAAAAGATAGCACCACACCTCAGCATCGTCCCCTCAGACAACCAGGGTGGGGGCGTTTATCCATGGACTCGCGTCTGCTGCTCCAGGGGTGTCCCCCGAGGCCTTAACTCCCCGCACTCCCCAGTTGGTCTGTGGAAGGCTGAGCAAGCTCCGGGGTGCCAGAGCTCACCCGCAGAGGCACAGAGTGACGGAAGTGCGGGAGGGGGTGTCTTAGCGCTCAAGCTGCTGTAACAAAACACAGACTGGGGGGGAGGACCCTAAAAACAGAAATTTATTTCCTTACAGTTCTGGAGGTCTGAAGTCAGGGTGTTGGCAGGTTGGGTTTCTCCCATGGTCTCCATCCGTGGCTTGCAGACGGCCGCCTTCCTGCTGGGTCCTCGGATGGCACCTACGCTGTGTGTGCACATCGGTGGTGTCTGACTCTTGATTTCAGGCCATGGTCTCAGGGTCCTCAGGTGGACCCCACATCTGGGCTCCATGCTCAGCGGGGAGTCTGCTTGAGATTCTCTCCCTCTCCCTCTGTCCCTACCCTGCCCCCTACCCCCACTCACACACAATACAGCTCTTTTTCTGTCTATTAGGTTCCGGTCCCATCCTTATGACCTCCTAAGCCTTACTATCTCTTTAGAGGCCCTTTCTCCAAGTGCAGTCACACTGGGGAGTAGGGCTTCACATATGAGTTTTGTGGGAGTGGAATTCAGTCCGTAACGGGGGGTCATGGGGATATGGAGTTACGGGTAGGCCATCCACAATGTTGCGACACGTATGTTAATGTAATCCTCCTACCCACTTAGCAGCTATGTGTTATCACCCCTCTCATAACGACGAAGAAACTCAGGCTCAAAGAAGTTGAACGACTAGCCCCACGTCGCACAGCTAGTGAGGAGGGTGAGCTCAGAGGTCACTCAGCTCTGACTCCTGTCCCGTGATGACTCTTGTATTTGAATTTTAACGTGTTCATGATTTATCTTGTCTCCTGGACTCAGTTCCTGGAGGGTCGGAATTGTCTTATACTTAAACAAAACAACAAAACCCATCCCATAGGGCCTAGCATCAGACTTTGCAATTAAGTAGACACTTCATAAATATAGGCATTGGGTGTTTTAAAAATCACCTTTTGGCTGTTTCTTTTGGAAATAGATCCAAGGGTGAGGGGGGTAGAAATCTATACAACTAAAAGGAAGTTAAAACTGTTTTCACGGAAACGTGGAAACCTTTGAAGGACGGGTCACACTGGGGGCCTAACAGGAGGAAGGGCGTGATGGTCCTTGTAGGGTATGGGCCGGGTGAGGGACACAACCAACCAGCCGGGCAACTGTCCGTCCTCCCTCAGGGATGGGGAGAGGTTGCTGATACAGGAACTAAGGGGCCTTGAGATTTCATTGCTAAGAACTAGGCAGGCTGCTATCTGAAGGGACAATTACATGATCAGAGTAGTAACTGTGACGACAGTAACAAACGAGACAATTTGGGCTTAAGGTTCAAATAAGCATATTAACCATTTGGGTAGATTCTATCAAATGCAGATCTATTAGATATCCTCACCCCTTGCCAACCAACCATGTATTTTTTTTAAAGATACTTATTTGTTCATGGGACACAGAGAGAGAGAGAGGCAGAGACACAGGCAGAGGGAGAACCAGGCTCCAGGCAGGGAGCCCGATGCGGGACTCGATCCCAGGACCCGGGGATCATGACCTGAGCTGAAGACAGATGCCCAACCACTGAGCCACCCAGGCATCCCTCAACCATGTATTTTATATGTCCTCTATGTGAAGAGTGTTTTGTCACCAGAAGTGTTAGTGTTTGGAGACCAAAACATGCCTCAGCTCTGCCTTTAAAGAAAGAAAAGAGGCTTTCCAGAACGCCTGGGACTGATTTCATCTAAGTGGAGCAATGTGACTCCTGAAGATTGACCTATATTTACAGAGAGATGCTTACCAGCTTCCCTGGATCTACAAAGAGAACAGTGAATTAACTCATGTTCCTTTTTTTTTTTTTTAAGATTTTATTTATCCATTCATGAGAGAGAGAGAGAGAGGCAGACACAGGCAGAGGGAGAAGCAGGCTCCCTGCAGGGGGCCCGATGCAGAACTCGAATCCAGGACCCCGGGGTCACAACCTGAGCCGAAGGCAGACGCTCAACCACTGAGCCACCCAGGCACCCCTACTCATGTTCTGCTCAGCAATTTCACTTTCCAAGACTGATTGAGAGAAGGTGAACTGCGAATTTTAAAAAGCCCGTCTGCATCATGGAGCCCGTGCCCTGGCCGCCTACCTGGCCCTAGCAGATCTTACTGAAGGCCTGCTCTGTGCTGAGCCGTGTCTGGCCTCCGAGGATTGACAAGCTGAGGAAGCACTGGCTGCTCCTGCAGGAACTCATACCTTCCTTGGGGGGCGGGGAGGGCAAGACACTAGACTATGAATGAAAAAGAAATAACCTAACGTGCTTCCTGCACACTAGAAGTATCTACAACATGATGCAACGCAGCGGTCACCTAACAGCAAGAGTTGGGGCAGGAGGATCACGTGGGCAGTGACCACAAACCCGTGCCCCAGAACTAGACCCGCTGCCTTTCAAAACTCGCTTCCACTGGGGTGCCTGGGGCTCAGCCTGTTAAGTGTCTGACTCTTGATTTCAGGCCATGGTCTCAGGGTCCTCAGATGGGCCTCACATCTTGGCTTCATGCTCAGCGGGGAGTCTGCTTGAGATTCTCTCCCTGTCCCTCTGTCCCTACCCCGCCCCCACCCCCACTCACACACGAATACTGGTGTGCGCTCTTTTTCTCTCTCTTTAAAATAAATTAATTAAAAAAAAAAGACACTTCCCCGGTACAGGACACATGATACAGAGAGGTCTTTGAAATCCTCAGACTACATTTCCTTAATCAGTCTTAGTGAAGTCGTAACCAAAGATGCATCTTCCTAGCTGTGTGATACGGAGCCAGTCACTTAAGAACTTCGTATTTTGGTTTCTTGACTGTATAGTGGCATTCAGAAGGCCTACTTCATAGAGATTTTGTGAGGATTAACATATTAATATCTGCAAAACGCTGCAAACGGTGCCTGGTGCAGAGCAATCACTACATAAATTTAAGTCTTGTTGGATTCTAAGTCACATTCCTCCCTGACTGATGCATTTTTTTTCTTTTTCTAAATTTCTAGAAATTTCTAAAATTGGTAATTATTATCTCTTTTGGTAAGGTAAATAGTGAAAACATAAAAAAGAAAGATTGCTTAAATGCATAAAAAAAAATACACTTGGGGCACCTGGGTGGCTCAGCGGTTGAGCGTCTGCCTTTGGTTCAGGGCATGATCCCAGGTCCCAGGATCGAGTCCCACATCGGCTCCCTGCATGGAGCCTGCTTCTCCCTCTGCCTGTGTCTCTGCCTCTCTCTCTCTGTGTCTTGCATGAATAAATAAAATCTTAAAAAAAAAAAAATACAGGCAGGCTGGTTTCAGAGTCTGTGCTTAAACATTCCTGGGCAGGACAGGATGATCCAAAGGAACTATTGCTCTAAAATCACTAAGGTTATCAGGATTGCCACACTGGGAGCATAGACCTCGTAACACTGGATTTGCCCACAACCCCTTCCCCCGCACCCCATCCCTGTGGAACAGCCACCTCCCCTACACCAGGGAGCTGGAGGGGATAGTGGGGCCATGTCAGCCAACAGACCCTGCCTGCCAGCTTTCCATGGGCCTCTCTTTGGGACCTGAAAAATACACTCTGGGCTCAGAAATATAAAAGAAAAACCCTGGCAAGACTGAAATTTAATATTTTATTAACTGTAACACGTCAAGGCAATAATGTTGAATTTAACTCCTGAGTACTCGATGATTGCCAAGAAATCATAATAATTAATCACATATTTAAAAATGATTTAAAAAGCCAATCATTGGGCTCCTTTCCCTACATAGAAGAATTACATTCAGTGTGGAACATGGGTGTATTCTGAGGTTTCACGTGAGATGGGGTGGGGCATCCGGAGGCACGAGCACCCGGGGCCTCTGAAGGCCCTTCAATCTGCCCACGGGGAGGATGGCACGAGGCTTCTGGAAGAGCTCAAGCCTCACATTCCTGTCCGAGCCAGTAGTGACTGCCCACATCCTCATCGTAAAAGCCGTGCTGGCTCAACTGGATAATACGGATATGGCTGGACAAGGTTGGGTCACTTCCACCCCAGTGCAGGTGTTCATACATTTTAGAACACAGCAGAGTCACTTGGAAACCTTTTTTTTTTTTTTTTTTTTTAATGCATATTTTTGGGCCTCAGAAATCTGAATTTGTGATTCAGTAGCTCTGGTGAGGAGCTCAGGAATCTGCCTTTGAAGATCCAGGTCACCCATGGGCCACACCTGGAAAATGCTACTCTTTAGTGCGGGGCACTTCTCAGAGGAAGGAGAGGAAAGGGGGTGGGTGGGGAAGTGGGTGGCTTGCTGGCTGAATAATGCGCCTAGACAAAATGAAGGTAACTGCCAGATTTGAAAGAGATGTGCCCCGGGCCCAGGCTTTCTCGTAGGGGACACCTCCCAAAGGTGCAGATGTGGCCGCAGAAGCTCGGAGGATCTGTGATGGATTCCTCGGTCTCAAACGTGCTCAGCTGTTTGCGATGGTTGCTGCTTCTCCAGGTGGAACGCTCACCTTCCCCATTTGTAAAAAAGCTTTTCCTTTGAGCAAAAGCCCTGTTTCAAGTTCCGAGGCAAGTTCCCAAATCCCAGTATTGCAGAGCCTGGAATGTCACCACTAAGGACAAGAAGAGTCCACTGGCATCATTTTTACCCTCAAATCTCAACCTTCAAACCCTCAAATCTCTTCATGCCTCCCTGCTCCTAAAAACGTATGTTTTGTGCCAGACTGGCAACTATCCCAATGCTAAACATATTCTGGGTGTACCTGATGTCATTTTTCTATTAAGACCAAGTATCGGGATCCCTGGGTGGCGCAGCGGT
This sequence comes from Canis lupus dingo, assembly GCF_003254725.2. NCBI lineage: Eukaryota > Metazoa > Chordata > Mammalia > Carnivora > Canidae > Canis > Canis lupus. The sequence goes on from NC_064244.1 coordinate 23,151,663, forward strand.
TTGGCACCTGCCTTTGGCCCAGGGCACGATCCTGGAGACCCGGGATCGAATCCCACGTCGGGCTCCCGGTGCATGGAGCCTGCTTCTCCCTCTGCCTGTGTCTCTGCCTCTCTCTCTCTCTCTGTGACTACGACTATCATAAATAAATAAAAGAAAATTAAAAAAAAATAAAAAAAAAGACCAAGTATTGTGTTTGTGTTTGTAAAGTAGTAAATCTTGCCTTGAAATCAGAAAAAAAAACCCCACAAAAACCTTAAACCCTCAAATCTCTTCCTGTGCAGGGGTGCAAATTTCTGAAGCTCTCACTCCCATCCCTAGTCTGCATGGAAAATGTACTGTGACCCCCCCCTCCATTTACTTCCCCCCAACTGCCCTTGCCTTTGGTGTGAGATGTTTCCTAGTTCACCCTGAGCCCCTCTCCCTTCTCTGCCAGCCAGTCCCCAACCAGCAATAAGGGTCCAAGCCAGGGCCTCCTGTCCACACTCCCTGCCTCCATCCCACACTGCCCCTAGGGAATACCTGGATTCCCTATGCTGTCCACATACTGTAGCATTCATTCTCCATCTCCCTCATCTTCTCACCTGTGGTGGTTTATGGGGTGTGATGGGGTTTTTAAGATTATTATAAACCAGTAAAAAGAAAAAACTGACCAAAAAAAAAAAAAAAAAAAGATGGAGCAGCTGGGCGGTGAAAGGAGTTGTATCACCTGCAACCTGGAAGCAGAAGGCGGCGTTCTTGGTGTTCAGGTCCCTGCTTTCCCCCAATCTCCTGCGGTAAGCAAAACCGTGCCGCCCTTGGCTGTGGCATTTCTTTTTTTTTCCTTTAAGATAATTTATTTGAGAAAGACAGAGTGAGAGAGCACGAGGGGGGCAGTGGAGAGGGAGAAGCAGACACCACCCCCACGCCATGCTGAACCCGATGTGGGCCTCGATCCCGGGACTCCAGGATCATGACCTGAGCTGAAGGCACACACTCAACCGACTGAGCCACCCAGGCGCCCAGCAGGAGGAGTTTCTGATTGGTTCCCCTTGAGCACATGCATGGTCTCCCCAGGCGGGAACAGCAAGCTTTTGGGAGGAATATCGTGTGGTGGTCAGGAGCACAGACTGCGGGGGCCTACAGGTCTGAACCCAGATACAGGCTTGACGGCAGCCCATGCCTTCACTTCTCTGGGTCTCCTACCCAGGGCGGGAGTAAGAGCTAACTTACAGGGCTCCTGGCAGGAATCGGCTCCGTAAATCAGCACTGGTTCCTGGGTGGCCACCACCCCAAATTCACTGGTGTAAAGCTAGTCGGGGGGTTGGCATCACTCCATTTGTTTGCATCCTGCAGGGCTCTAGCCTTTGGGATGGCCTCTCACGCAGAGCGAGCAGGAGGGGTCCCTGGTCCACTGTCACCCCGGCACCTGCCTTGCGGGGCTGCAGTCCGCTGGGCCAAGCTCAGCAAAGCTCCCTGCGAAGTAATTTGTACAGAGGGAAAGACAAATATACTAGACTTTCCAAAAGGAATCATCGTGTGTGGTTATCAGAAAAATTTCATTCGGTGTCTCGATGGAGGGGAGCAGGGATGCAAATGAACCCGGAATTTATATTTGCCTGAGGATGAATTATATGAGGGCGGGGGGCAGATCTTCCTCCTGGATTGTCTTCTCCACAGCCAAGGATTAAGATTTATAGGTGGTCCCTGAGTGCACCTCGGGCTGGGAAGCTGGCCCAGAGCCCCGAGGATTTCACGGTTTCCGGGTACAATGCATGCTTGCACAGAAACGGAGAAGTAACTTTTGATTCTCATTTGCCACACGTGTGTGTGAGAAGGCTTTGTCACTTTCTCACCCTCTGCCGCTCGTGTGTCATCTGTCCAGTAGGCACTTCCACGGCGGGCCGCTGGGGTGGGAAGGTTCAGCAGGAGCCCCACGAGCAGCAGCATCCTGGGGCAGACCGTGGCAGCCCAGGCAGTCCTTCACAGTCTAGTCTAAACTTCAGCCAGCCTGTTATTAGCTTCGTGGTAAAAACTCCACTCGTGGCCGGCCAGTACTCCAATCCGCTGGCCCTCGCTGAGTTCTGTGGCATGGAGCATGTGGTCCGTTCCTTCATCCTGGAAGCTGCCGCGGAGCAGGGAAGTCACTGCCCAGGGCTGGTGTCCCACCAGCCCAGGCTCTCCCACGAGGCTGTGTGGCCAGGGGCAAGTGTGTCTGTGGCTTTTTTCAGGCACACAGTGCTTGGAGCCCTCACTCCACCCAGTGTCAGCTGTTTGACCTAGGACAAAAGTGGGCCTCAGCGACTCATCTGTAAGATGGGGACAATGGTAGCACCTGCTCCACTGAGTCTGCTGAGGATGAAATGAGAATGCACAGAGGGCACCTGGCAGGTGTCTGGTAAATGGTAGCTCTGATGACCTCTGCACACGATGAGCATCTTAGCACAAGCTCTTCCTTCCAAGAAAACGCTCTTTTTTAAAAAAAAACAAAAAAACAAAAACAAAAAACCTTTCTAAACTCAGGCCAAGCAAAAAATTGTCAATCTCAACAGAAACCTATGGAAACACTGGGGGACATCCATTGCGGCGTGTGCGAGCCCCCGATGAGGACCACGGGGTAGAGCCACATGCTTTTCTGTTTCAGTCTTGGTACTGACCACATTTATGGCCACATTCTACTCTGAGGAAGAGAAATTGGCTTTAAGAAACAGTAAGCCCTATGGGAAAGCTCGAGGACGAGGGATTTAGAACGTGCCCTGGGCCATGCTCGACCAGAAGCCAGAGAGGAACAGGTTTCAGCCCTAATCCACACATCTGCTCAGCTGGGGAGCTCAAGTGCCCGGGGCTGGTTTGTACAGCCTGTCCAAGGCTGAGCAGAGCTTGGAAACGGGTCCAGAGCCGGTGGTGTTTCATGGGCAGAACAGGTGTTCTCTGTCGCTCCCTCAGGTCCGGCCCAGGGTCCCGGTTTCAGGATCTTTGACAGGCTAGGACGTTCATCACAGGAACCTCGGGCCCCTGGTGTACGCCCATGCATACAGGCACACAAGGAGTTCAATGATTTTTTTTCCCCCCTCGGACAGCTTGCTGTCTGGTTGGGGAAAGAATAACATTACCAGTCCCTCTAAATCTTTTATCTTAAAAAAAAAAAATCACACCAGATTAGTCCAAGGCCATTTCTATTGAGAAATAGAATCGAGAAGATTTTCAGCGCAGAGAACATCTTGGGGAGATCTGAAACATGTGGCCGCCCCTGGGCACCTCTGGGGACACTTGTGAAGGCAGAGCTTGTGTGGTATCCCCACCGTCTCCCAGGTCAGGCGATCCCTCCCTCAAGGCCTTTGGAGGAGCGGATGGAGGACCAGGCCTCCCAGCGCAGCTAGCCAGCATTGGATTCTCCAGCTCCCCCTGCCCCCGTGGGATCACAGCTTTTCCGACGGCCCATGTGCATGGAAACCACTAGTTCTGTGGGACGCCGGCCGCCCCGAGACAGTCTCGAGGCAGCAGCAGTGTCTGGGCCTTGGAAGCTGGGGTGGCGGCTCACTCGCCCTCCCCTCCTCTGATGAGGCCACTCACTGCGACCAGATGGGCTTTCTCTTCTGGATGAAGGCCTTGATTCCCTCCTGCCCATCCTGCAGGGCCACGTTGTCCACCATGGTCTGGGAGGTGAGGTGGTAGGCCGTCCTAAGGTCCTGGGGCAGCTGCCTGTAGAAGGCGGCCTTGCCCAGAGACACCACACGACGGCTCAAGGAGGCGATCTTGCGTGCGATTCTCATGGTCTCTTCCTCCAGCTGCTCTGCTGGCACCACTTTGCTGAGCAGCCCGTGGAGCAGGGCCTCCTGGGCAGAGATGGGCTCCCCAGTGAAGAGCATTTCCAGGGCAACCTGAGGGAAGAAACGTGTGTCACTGAGGTACCCTCCTGTGAGCCCCTGCTCGCCATGCCCTGCCTTCCCTCCTACCCAGCTCATTTCCCTATAACCTCAGCCCAGTTCTCTGCTTCCTCAAGTAACATGCCATCCGTCAGGCCTGCCACACACCCAGACTCCTCCAGGACAGGGTTGGGACCTTCCAGGAGCAAGGACAGTACAAGTGCCCAGGAAGGGGCCTGAGTATCCATGCTCTCCTGCTCCTTCCCCAGAGCTGATCTCCCAGCCCCCGCCAAGCCAGGAGCTCCCCAGGCATGGGACAGGAGCCACATCTGATGGGGGTGGGGGGAGCGAAACCGTCGCACCAGCGAGCCCCAGGCCTGCCACAGACCAATGCAGTGGCTGCTTTCCAGAAGGAAATGTTCACAGATGCCACCACCTGAGCCTGATTGAGAGGGCAGCCTCCCAAAGCCAGAGGAGGAGGGGTTGAAAGGAGATGCCTTGCGGGGACCAGACGCAGGGGCCTTGCACGATGTCACTAACCAACGGGTAAGTCGCCGAGGATGCTGCCTCCCTCCTACGGCTCCTGTCGCACCCCGTGTTCCAGGCCTGCAGAACGACAGGTGCAGGTGCCCCACGCTCTGTGCTTTGCTCTATTCCATAGCCTGCGGCGGACGGTGCCTTGATTCTGTAATTCTCCCAAGCCCCACCTCTCGAGATTTAAATTCGTGATTTAAAAAGAGGGGTTCCGGGCAGCCCTGGCGGCTCAGTGGTTTAGCGCCGCCTTCAGCCCAGGGCCTGATCCTGGGGTCCCGGGATTGAGTCCCACGTCGGGCTCCCTGCATGGAGCCTGCTTCTCCCTCTGCCTGTGTCTCTGCCTCTCTCTGTGTCTCTCATGAATAAATAAATAAAATCTTTAAAAAAATAATAAATAAAAAGAGGGGTTCCTGCTGCACATGGAAGACGCAGGCAGGGGGGCACCCTTCTGCGGTTCCTCGGACATGCCAGGCCTGCTGTCACTCATGGTGCTTGAACCGGCCGTTCCCCGACCTGCCGTGCTCCGTCCCCAAGCGTCCTCATGACTACAGGTCTCAGCTCCCCTGTCATCCTGTCCACAAGCTCCGCCATGGCCACTCTGTTCAATCTGCAACATAAACCCCAGCACTGTCCCCCTTTCTGGCTATACCTTCATCCTTTGTGCTTCTGCCATTTAACACACTGTATATATATGTATTTTTAAGATTTTACTTGAGTGAGAGAGTGAGAGTGAGCACACGCATGAGCAGGGTGAGGGGCAGAGGGGGAAGCAGACTCCCTGCTGAGTAGGGAGCCCGACATGGGGCTCGATCCCGGGACCCTGGGATCATGACCTGAGCCGAAGGCAGATGCTTAACCAACTGAGCCACCCAGGCGCCCATGAACACACTATATATTGGGCACATTTATCTTGTTTACTGTATTATCTCCTTTGCTAGAAGGTAAACTCCACCAAGTCAGAGATTTTTGTTTTTCACTGTTTTTGTGCCATCAGCACCAGAGGGGCACCTTGCATCCAGTGGGCAGCTTACTGAACACTTATCGATGAGTCATTTGAGGGAGGGAGAGCGAAAGCAGACGGTGCAGCAGAAGGGATGCTCCCGTTCTCTAGAGGCTTGGGCGAGGTGGTGACAGCTCCGGCCTGGCTCCTCTGCTTGGGCCGCTCAGCCTTGGACCCAGGCTGCCGAGTGCGGGGAGGTCCAAGGCATGGGACAGGCTGTGCTAAGCGTCCCAGTGACCAGCCCAGCTGGGGTCCCTGCCAAGAGGCTGCCTCACAGCCAGACACGCAGGTGTGTCATTGGAGTGCTCAGACGACCGCCCCCCCGCTGTCGCTCCCCCACCTCCAGTCCCCCCCAGCTGAGGCCACACACGTGGCAGAGCAGAGACCAGCCTCCTCACTGGGCCCCGTCCGCATTGCAGCTTCCTGAGCTCAACAAATCACGGTTGTTGCTTTGAGCCACTAAGTTATGGGTGGTTCGCTGGGCAGTAACAGATAATGGGACTAGCGTGAGACATAAATTGGGGAGTCCTGAACATCTAGATAGTGCTACTGGCGAGGCTTCTCAACCTTGGTGCCGTTGTGTATTTTGGGCCAGATAATATTTTGCAGTGTGGGATTGTCCAGTGCATTGTAGAATGTTTATCAGCCTCCCTGGTCTCCATCTGCCAGGTGCCAGTACTTCCACGTCCCGCCCCAACAGCGGTGACTGTCACCAAAGTCTCCAGACACTGCCGGATGTCCCCCCCGAGCCAATACTGCAGTTCTCACACCCACCAGACAGTAGCAGGGCAGGCCGGTGTGGCCCACGGGGATTTCTTGGGAGGCACCCGCGTGAATGGAGGAAAAGAAAGGCTGGAAGGTGCAGTGAAGCCTGCTTTCACCTGGGTCCCCGCTGACATGTGCTTCTCAGGCAGAGAAGCACATGTGGCCCACCAGGTGTCTTCAGTGGGGTCTTACCAGACCTGCATCAGTAGGACCTGGTTATTAGCCCTGTGTTCAATCAGGGCCTTCAAACCTGCTTTGGACTGAGGATACTATTCCTGGTCAGTAACTAACATGTGGTCTCTGGAGCTGCCCACAGGCATCACGTACCTGCTGCCCCCAATGCAAAGTCATTACATTCCCCAAACTGGATAATGCTGGGATGTAGTCCATCCCCTAACTTTGCAGAGGGGAAGCTGGGGCCCAGCATACTTGCCCCTAACTGCCAGTCCACTTGTCCCCATGATGGCACAAGTCCTCAAGCCCAGCCTTCTGACCCTTCCTTCTGTATTTTTTTTCCCTAAGATTTTATTTATTTATTCATGAGAGACACAGGCAGAGGGAGAAGCATGCTCCCTGTGGGGAGCCCAATGTGGGACTCGATCCCAGGACCCCAAGATGATGACCTGAGCCAAAGGCAGATGCTCAACTGACTGAACCACCCAGGCGCCCCAGTTTTTGAAAGCAAGGAAGTCAAGAGAATAGGTGGCTGGCTGAGTGGCTTCCTTCTTGTGAAAGATGGATGCATCTGACTAGACAGGAGTAGGGAGGAAAGGGTCCCCGGGTATGGATCTCTTATTGGCTTTGAGGTACCACAGCCCTGAAAGGGGGTGACTCTATATAGCACTGGGGTCTTTGGGGGCCCTTGAGTCACATCTATGACAAGAACCAGCTGGTAGTGGCTCAGCATCTTGGCTAGAGATGCAGGAACAGCTCGGGAAGGAAGGAAACTCCCCGAGGGGCTAGCCTCGTTGCTGGGAGACACAAGGTAAGGCCCTGATTCACCCCCCCCCCCCCGCCCCCAGGCCCTCTTGTAAAGTGGGGCGTTGAACTGCATGTTCTCCAAGGTGCCGAGGCCGGTGGCTGTGCAAATCTCATCAAAGTGCAGACTCTGATGTGGTGGGTCCGGGGGGCCTGGGACCCTGCATTTCTCAGGCTCTCTGGTGGCAGCAAGGCTCTAACCCTCTTTCCAGCTTGGAAGTTCCACTCTGTTCTAATTGGCCTGCGAGGAAATCGGATTCCACGGATACACAAAGTTACCGTGGGCAAAGCAGTGGAAGCAAACGTCCCCACCACAGAGAGATGACGGGCCGGGAAGGGGGGGTTCGCATCCTTCACAGGCTCCCCTGTGACACCAACTGCTTGAGGCACTGGCCCCCCGTGCCTGAACGAGGCAGGTTGTTTATAGGATGCAGCGAAGGTGCATTATTTTACTTGTGCCTGAGGAGAAAAATGCTTTCCAAATGTGGAGAACTGGGCAGCCCTGGTGGCTCAGTGGTTTAGCACCGCCTTCGGCCCAGGGTGTGATCCTGGAGACCCAGGATCAAGTCCCATGTCAGGCTCCCTGCATGGAGCCTGCTTCTCCCTCTGCCTGTGTCTCTGCCTCTTTCTGTGTGTCTCATGAATAAATAATATCTTAAAACACACACACACACACACACACACACACAAATGTGAATTGTTCCTGCCCTGCTGGGTGTGGCTTGAACACAAGGGCTGCACCCCATCCTTTCTGCCCCCAGAAAGAGCCGCAGCCCTCTAGCCCTCCGACTCCGGGGACCAGCAGAGGGCACTGGTGGCCCACACACGTGGCTGCGGCCGAGGCCCGGAGGGTAGGGCTGCCCGGCCAGGTTGTTTGCAGAAGCACCTGCTTGCTTCCCTGTGGATAAGCATGGGGGGTGGGGGTGTGCCCACCGCCCCCCGGGGCCCTGTGGCCAGCGAGTGGGTGTGTTCATAGGGCTGCAATCAAGCAATGATGCCAGGGAGGGGTATTTGTGGTTAGGATTAGATTTTGATGAATTCTTTGTTGCCTCCAACAGGGGCCACACAGGTGAGCCCTGCAGCTCCTGCAACCTGGCGAAGGCCCTAAGTTCTGACAGACATTCCTTCCTACTGAATTCCCCTTATCGGTATGGGGATCTCAGATCATCAGTGTTGACCCCGACCCGTGTATCCGCTTCATGCCTCCGTGCAGTAATGAACCCGATGGGCAAGGACATCTATTGACAGCTCTCCACTACTTTCAGACTGCTAAGTAGGATGAAACCCAGGGGATCAGATCACAAGGAGCACAGAGGAGGGAGCTGAGTGGGACGGTATTGGAGACTCTGCCCTTATTTTCCAGGCAGGCCTGGTCCTTGCCAAAACTGTCTGCAGAGGACAAAAGCTACTTTGGTTCTTGCCACGTCCTGCCCCGTCATCGGTCATGCTGGGCAGTTATGCAAGGTGGTTCTGAGCACGGGACTTCCGGGAAACCTAAGGCCTCTATTTGTCTTTTTTTTCTTTTTTTTTTGCCCTTTTCTCAAAAACAAATTTGAAACTCAACAAATGTGATACAATGTTTGCAATTCTAGGACTCAGCTGGAAGACTTGATTGGAATAGTTTGTGTTAAGAAAGAATGGATTCCTATTGTGACAGCAGGGCTGATACAAAGATTTAAATACCTTACTTGTGGAACCTTCCAGAATATCAGGCATTAAAGAAAATGAACAGCTGCACATAGGGTAACCAGGACAACTGCCTTATACTATGCGAGAGAGATTTTGTTTGCACAATTGTAAGGTAGTTTATTAATGAGCTCTGGCAATTACTTGAAATGCTCCTCAACTTTAGGTACTGGCACAAAGCCTGGGTTTAGGAAGCATTTACTGAATTACCGTATGTACAGTTAAGGTGAACGTGTATCCTGACAGGATAAAACCCCCTTAGTCTGCAAACCTTGGAGCAAGCAATTGTCTGGCAGCTCACCTCTGCCCACTGTCAGCCAGTGTGCCTGAGACTCACAGGCCTCTGTCTCCAGACCTTCCTCACAAATACACATTTCTGCAAACACTAACAAGAAGGCACCGGAAAAGAAAGGAGTGCTTCCCTAAACTTCTTGATCCTGCAGCCGGATTTCCCTTGGGTCTCATTTCTTTTGTGCCTCAGGTACATGGGCAACTGCTAATTTTTGTAGTTGATGCTAAAATGGATAATAAACTCTAGAAAGCAGTTTAGATCCCCCACATGCAATGGTACACAGCTTTGTTCCCCTTCCCTTTTTGAAAACACATTTCCAGTTGAGAATGAGGACTTTTTTTCTTCTAGAACAAGGAAACTCCTAGTTTATACTTAAGAGATGTTTAGTAAATATTATTTTATGATGTAACAGGAAGGAAGAAAGTTTGGTGAAGAAATGGACTTCACTGTGGTTGGTGACAACAAAATACCTTTTGTAATATGGCTCCTTCTGGGGCAGATCCTATAAACAAAGCACAGGCTGGTCCTGCTCCTAAAATGTAACCACTGTACACCTGGCGCACTCAGTGTATCAGCTCTTTTCAATCCTCTCTGGAACAAGACAGGTTGCTGGCAAACAATAAGCCAGTGACACGAGTGTCCTGGCCTCTTGATACGGGCACAGGTCACCATGCTATTGTATCTCGTGGGGCCACCTGATGGTACAATCAAACTGAGTTTCAACTGTCTTGCCAGTAAGATTACAAGAACGTGTGCCTTTATGAAAACAAAACAAGTAGGAGACCTAACTAGTTGTACTGAGGGAGAGGCAAGAGGGAAATGCGGGGAGTGACAGACAAGCCCACGGTAGAAGCTTCGGAGGAGCAGGCACCTGGCCCTTCCCGCCCCCCACACATGAGAAGGGCCATGGTGGCACATCCAGCCAACTACGCCTCAGGCAGGATGTCCTGATTCGAACAGTGCTTGTAACAAGCAAATTCTGGAACCCGTCATCCCGTGCACAACTGGAGTTCAATTACCTTTCTCGGTACCGCTCTCCCCAAGGCCACCCCAGGCGTGGAGCAGAAGAGCCCGATGTTCACACCCGGAGTGGCAAAAGAGGACTTGTCGCTTGCCACGGCAATGTCACAGCTGGCGACCAGCTGACAGCCGGCAGCGGTGGCCAAGCCGTTCACCATGGCGATGATGGGGACCGGGTGGTTCTGGATCAGCATCATGACCTGGAGGGGCAAGCACACCACTTCGTTTCCATCCAAGAGTGAAAGGTGACATCAACACGTATCATTTATGTGACTTCACCCTTACGCTGCGCATCACTGTATCAGATTCTCGAAAAAAGGGTGAAAGGAGGCCTAAGGAGAACTGACTGGGCATTAAATAGCAACTGTAAGCCAGACTGGACTGTTGGGTCTTCCTGAGACCCACGGCAGGAGGGAAGCCTCCGTTACACCCAGGACATGAAAGCTCAGGGTGGGGAAGTAACTCGCCCAGGTGGCGGGATCCGCAAGCAGAGGCGGAGGGGTGTGAACCTGCATCTGGCTGACTGCATAGCCCCGGTCCTTCCAGGCCGGCAGGACCTCTGTGAGGCCACGGTCCCCTGGTCCCCTCTGCCTGCTTCCCCAGCAGCCCCACCGAAGCACAGAGCTGCCTGTGATCTCTGGGGGCCTGTGCCTGCTGGGAGTCTGAAACCGGTATTTGGCACTTCCTTGAAAAACGAAGGTGGAAAAGGAGCTGGATGGCCATGAACACTCTCCCAAGTCTATTACAATGGTGGGGGCCACCCTGCTGTCATCAGAATAAATACAATCCCCAAAACAGCTTGAAAGCTCGCTCATAGGACCCCTACCTGCCCCCACCCCATTAAATCTCCAGAACCTTAACTTACTTTTGCAGCTTAGGAAATAACTTGGTTTATTTCTCCATTTTTTCATGCTGCTCTAAACAGATTGTGTTGCTATGGTAACTTCTATGTAGAAAGAGTTGAACTTTGCACCCTGGCAGGGAAGGAGGGCAGGTGGCAAGGAACTCCTACATCTGGGCTTGTTTCCCATTGTGGCAACTCCGAAAAACATGGCCTTCATTGATTTGAAGATTTTGCCCAAGGAACTCAGCCTTTTGCACCCATAAATATTTTATATTTGTCGGTTTTATTATAAAATAATTAATTATATATTGAGGGATCCGATATCCTATTCTATAGTAGTGGTTCTAGACTTTCTTTAGGGGAGTCACCTGTGAGAATCTAATAAATGTTCATAATCCTCTCGGAAGAATACATATAAATATACCCACACCCCAAACGGCTCCTGGATTTAGGGGGGGTTAAGTACTCTAGGTGAGGGTGAGGTGAGCTAATTCTCAGTGACCTGCAACAGCAAGGAGAAAAACGCTCAGGAACTTCTAACGTCTTGCAGCAAAGAAAGATTTTTTTGGCTGAGTGTCATCTGTCACCTAATGAGCTGGTTCCTTATGAAAAGTCATTTGGCCGTGATTAGCATTGAACAGTCTGTGTCTCCCGTGCGCCATCTATGTACAAAGCACTAGGATTCTATATAATGTGGCGAGAAAATACTTAGAGTAGCTTCCAACAATATTAAAAATATTCATATGTTTCATCTAGGGATTACTTTTTTTTTTTTTTTTTTAAGATTTATTCATGAGAGACACAGAGAGAAAGAGGCAGAGACACAGAGAGAGGGAGAAACAGGCTCCATGCAGGGAGCCCAATGTGGGACTCGATCCCGGGTCTCCAGGATCACGTCCTGGGCTGAAGGCAGGCGCTAAACCACTGAGCCACCCAGGGATCTCCTCTAGGGATTACTTCTAAAGAATAATCCTGAGATAGGGTAAAAAGCTGTCTGGTCAAAAAATTATTTTATAATAGTGAAAAACTAATAAGTAATGTAAATACATAAAAATAAATTATGAAAAATGGTTATGTAAACTAACTGTCCATTTAATGGAATGGTGTGTTCTCACTATGAGATTTTCCACAAGACATATCAGTGCGGTGCGGTGGTGGTCTGGGCCTTGTGTAGTGGGCTGGGGCCAGGCTCCTGGGGTCTGATGCCCAGTCTGCCACTTACCCACTGCCTAACCCTCACTCTTCACATCTGGGTATAATAATGGGCATGATAATAGTACCAACCATATAGGACATGAGAATTATATATGTCTAAGGTATTCAAAACATTACCTGGCATGTGGTAAGCATTCAGTGTTATAATCCTGTTATACAATTATACAGTATAATTGAATTGCATCTACGTATGATTATTCAGACAAATAGGTCCATATGGGACAAGATTTGAAAGAAATATACTAAATATTAGCATTCTCTCTGGATGGTATGATGATAGTCTAGTGCCAGCAGTTTATTTTCCTTCCTTCTGTTTTTCTAGATTTTCAGTTTTCCATAATAGGTGCCTATTATTTGTATAATTAAAATGTATTTTAAGTAACCTTTTTTTTTTTTTTTTTTTTAGTAGGCTCCACACCCAACATAGAGCTTGCACCCATGATCCTGAGATCAAGAGTCACATGCTCTACTGACTGAGCCAGCCAGGCACCCTAGCACGTATTTTATTTTTAAATATTTTTTAAAAGATTGTTTGTTTGTTTATTTATTTATAGAACAAGCAGGGGGAGAGGGAGAGAGAGAAGCAGACTTCCCACTGAGCAGGGAGCCCGATGCGAGGCTTGATCCTGGGACTCTGGGATCATGACCTGAGCTGAAGGGAGATACTTAACTGACTGAGTCACCCAGGTGTCCCTGTTTTGTTTGTTTGTTTGTTTGTTTTTTAAGATTTAAAAATTTATTTGAGACCTCAGGGAGCCCGATGCAGGGTTTGATCCTGGGACTCTGGGATCATCACCTGAGCTGAAGGGAGATGCTTAACTGACTGAGTCACCCAGGTGCCCCTGTTTTTTTTGTTTTGTTTTGTTTTAAGGATTTAAAAAAAATTGAGACAGGGAGAATGCATGCGCACACCACTGGGGGTGAGGGAGAGAGAATCTTCAGCAGACTCCTCACCGAGTGAGGAGCCTTATATGGTGCTTGACCCCACAACCCTGAGATCATGACCCCAGCAGAAAGCAAGAGTCGGACACCCAACCAACCACGCCACCCCCAAAATGTATTTTAAATAAAGTTAGAAAGCAATTCAGGAAAGACAAGGGCAAGCTAGATAATAAATCAGCAGGGGCAATCAGTCCTTTGGTAGTTAAGAAGTCATTATCCGTCCTAGTTTACCTTCTCGAACTAAATATTTTTCCAGGACTCTGCCTGCTTCAAAACGTGACATAAACCTTAGCCTCACTCAACAGCATTATCGAGAGCTCTGTGAGAGGCCTTGTCCCATGGCCATTTCAGTGGTGGGGGTGAGGAGAAAGAGAAGAGTCTCTTTCTGGACTGGGGTTTCCACCCTCAAACTTCAACAGGACAAAAGAAGAGACACCAAGGGTAGGTCTCCAGTGAAATCTGTCAAATCAGCTCCACAAAGGGTTACTTTTGCTCTCCCATAGCCAAGTCTTTCTTCTCATTCTCAATTTACCCTATTCCTGATCTGTAAATAATTAACTAGCAGGTGGTACTCATGGTCTGTAAGGAATCTGCTACAGTTTAGATGCTAAGCCAATTCGTGATTCTCTGTTTTCCTCTCTAAAGTCAAATTTTCTCATGCGTGAACCCAACAGTGAAATATCTAGCTCATTCTGTGCCAGTCTGTCTGTTGATTACATTTGGAAATTGAAATCTTGCACAAGTTAATGATGTTCATTTTTATCCAGGACAATGTGATTTCCTTAGAAAAAGCATTAAGGAAATCAATACACTTTCACTCCTACCTCCCTGTGTTGGGACAAGGTCCTGTTTATGCACTGTCTTTTTCAGGGAGCCTGAGGCATCCATGGGTTGCAAGTTTCCATGAAATCTGGCCTTTATCCTCTGAAGAAGCTCTGGCTCCCCTGTAGCCCTTTTGCTAACCTGTTTAGACCTCGGTTCATGAAGACACCACAGCACAGTGATAAAAGCAGGCTCTTTAGGGAGGATGGAAGGGCTCTAGTGGTTCTCTTCGATAATTTTCTGTTTTAGCCAAACATACTGGATATTTGTAGGAAAAAAACCTTTCAAAGTGCCATGCCACGGCAGACGCAAGAGCAGAATGTTACATAAACATCATTAACGTGAAACAAAAGACCTAAGCCTCAGCTCTTGCTTGCTTCTGCCTCTTCATGAAGCCTCAAGTCGATTGCTTTTCTGGCTTGTCCCTCCATGAGATGAGAAAACTATACTTGGATCTCCTTATGGCATTTTAGCAGGGCAAGGGAAACAAACAGTGGTCAGGAGGGTGTCTTAGTCACCTTCCCGTCAGCCTCTCTGGTGCTTCCCTCCCTCTAGTCTATGTAGAAGGTTATCATTCAATATTGTTGAATCATGAATGGCTAAATAAATGAGCAAGTCAATGAATGAATGAAAAGTTAGGTTTAAGTTTTCAGGTATGAAACTATTTTATGTCTTTTTTTTTTTTTAAGATTTATTTATTTATTTGAGAGAGAGAGAGAGCACACAAGTGGGAGGTGTTGAGGGAGGAGAGAGAGAATCTCAAGCCAACCTCCACCTCCATGTTCTGCATGGAGCCCGACATAGGGCTCGACCCTGAGATCATGACCTAAGCCGAAACCAAGAGTTGGACACTCAACCGACTGCACCACCGAGGTGGCCCTGAAACTGTTTTATGTCTTGCTTCTCACCTACATTTCCAGTTTGGCAGGAAACCTGTTTTCCTGTCTTTTTCCGAGTGCCTTGCAAGTATGATGCATACAGTAGTGCTCAATAAAGAGTTATGAAATGAGCGATAGTTGTATTCTATCTTGGGCAGCCTGGGTGGCTCAGGAGTTGAGTGTCTGCCTTCAGCCCAGGGTGTGATCCTAGAGACCCACAATCGAGTCCCACGTCGGGCTCCCTGCAGGGAGCCTGCTTCTCCCTCTGCCTGTGTCCCGACCTCTCTCTCTGTGTCTCTCATGAATAAATAAATAATTTTTTTAAATAAAATAAAGTTGTATTCTATCTTTAATTTTTGATTATCCAGGGGGTGACTTAGTATATTTATAATCATCACACACTTTTTGTTCCTCTTCCTCCTCTCTGCTGGCGATGTCTCTCCTTCACATATAGTTAAAGAGCCAGACAGTAAGAAGTAAACGTGAAGGGGTTAGTTTTCCCACCTGGAGGTGGTGATTACAAAGGCTGGCTGGGAGAACGGTTTGGAAAGAATCTTTAAGATCATTATTGTTATTCCATTCACAAATATTCTATCACATTAACAGAGTTGTGTTAGTTTAAAATTAAAAAAAAAAACTATACTAATTTTTTTTTAAAAAACTATACTAATTTTAGGTTCTTCCCCTCTAAAGATATATGTTCCCACCCTTTACCTCTTAAGACACAGCTACCAAGACACACCCCCTGATCCTGGAGGTGGCAACAATTAGCACCTCTTTTGTGTATAACAAGATCAATCACAAACCATGATCATTTCTTAAAAATCAAAATCAAATGGTGGCTTGAGTGAAGGATGCACCAATGACCAGTCTGCAGTGACTAGGTGCATAGATAAGACTTTATCTGTAAATAGGAAGCCTAAATCAGTATTTTACGTAGCTATCATTTTTGGGCTTGCAATGTCGACCCTCATCCTGGCTTACCTCAGAACAGGTCTGAAATACTTCGGCATGATAATCTGGGCTTCGCTCATCCGTCAGTTCCTTTAAATCGTGCCCAGAAGAAAATACAGGTCCTTCAGCTGCAAATGTTTCCAGTTGAGAAAAGAAAAAAGAAATGTAAATGGCTAGAGCCTCAATGTTCACTTATTCAGCGAGCAATCGTATTGGTGCTGTGGACACTTAGAGAAAGTTCATGGCTCAATTTTGAGAAGAATTAATTCCATTTAGCTTGAAAAGGGACGAGCAGTATTTTGTGGTGACAAAATAAGGTGAGGCATCTGTTCTCAAAGGTCTTTGGTGGAACCAGCGAGAACATGTAATCCCAACAAGGAGAAGGCTCTGTACTCCGTACAAAGGTACTCTTTGCAGAGTTATCCCTCTGGTTTCACACTTTTGTTTCTGGACGTGGTCTGGCCTGAGTGTGTAAACTCATGTGGGCCCATCGAGTCCACTGTGCCTCCCACAGTGTCCCTGTCCTTTGGTCCACAGATAACAGCCACCCACACAGGCTGGAATCAGGAAGGTCAGAGTATGAAGAGAACCCCTTATTTTTACGAGGGATCTGAGGACGTGCTTTTACTGTTACTGTTGTTATTAACAACAACAACCAGACGTAATTGCACTGATCAGCTGGTAACACTCCCTCTCATTTTCCTTTTGCTGTGGCTGTTGGGACAGACCATATTAATCCCTGTAAACAAGTGAGAAAATCATGTGGTTCAGAGTTCGCTGCCTTACTGTATCCAGGTTACACCCCATATGGACAATATTTGTTCTATTTCTTTTCCCTTTGCCATATAAAAAGTTGAAAATTTGGGGGCGCCAGGGTGGCTCAGTTGGTTAGGCGTCTGACTCTTGATTTCAGCTCAGGTCACGATCTCGGGTTATGAGATCGAGCCCCACATCGGGCTCCATGATAAGCATGGCATCTGCTTGAGATTCTAGCTCTCTCTGCCCCTCCCCCTGCTTGTGCTCATGTATGCATGCATGCTTTCTCACAAAAAAATAAAATAAAATAAAATGGGGTAGTCCCGGTGGCTCAGCAGTCTAGCGACTGCTTTCAGCCCAGGGCGTGATCCTGGAGTCCCGGGATCGAGTCCCATGTCAGGCTCCCTGCATGGAGCCTGCTTCTCCCTCTGCCTGTGTCTCTGCCTCTCTCTGTGTGTCTCTCATGAATAAATAAATAAAATCTTTAAAAAATAATAATAAAATTAAAAAAAAATTTTAAGTTGAAAATTTATATTCAACCACAGACAAGAAGGTAACATTCTGAGTATCTGCCTCCAGAACACCAATTGTTAATTAAAAAAAAAAAAAAAATGTGGGTATCCCTGGTGGTGCAGTGGTTTAGCACTGCCTGCAGCCCGAGGGGTCATCCTGGAGACCTGGGATCGAGTCCCATGTCGGGCTCCCTGCATGGAGCCTGCTTCTCCTTCTGCCTGTGTCTCTGCCTCTCTCTCTCTCTCTCTCTGTGTCTCTATGAATAAAATTAAAAAATAAAAATAAAAAATAAAAAACTGCATCATAGGACATCATCTGTTTTATTTTTGTGGTGGTTTTAAAATGCTGGCACTGTTATTATTTATACCATTGTCATCATCACCAGATGATTTGGTAAAAATTCTTACTGGAAAAAGGGCAAGGAAAGAAATGAGCAAAATATAGCATGCTGTCTGGCACCATTGAAGAAGACCACAGATCTCAGTTGAAAGCTTAGTAAGAACACAAACCAACTGGGGGCACCTGGAGGTCTCAGTGGTTGAGCGTCTGCCTCCGGCTCAGGGCTTGCTCCCGGGGTTCTGGGATCGAGTGCAGGACTGGGATCCCCGCAGGGAGCCTGCTTCTCCCTCTGCCTGTGTCTCTGCCTCTCTCTGTGTGTCTCTCATGAATAAATAAATAAATCTTAGAAAAAAACAAAAACCAACAAACCGATCAAGTGCCCCAGCAGCCTGTCCTAGCCAACTAGGTAGTCTACCAGAAACCTTTGTGATTAAACCCATCTTATCAGGCCCATGAAGAAATCAGTTCTCTGATTCTGCTAAGAAGGCCAGCACGGCCAAGGGTGGCAAGGTTTCGTATCTGACACATCCGACAAAAAGAAAAAGACCTATTCTCACTGCACGGTAATCTTATAATTTCCACAGTGAACTACACAGGAGTTTTTCAAAAGGTTCTTGTAAAGGAGTTTCGAAAAACACTTCTCCCGTTAAGTATGGGAATGCCTCAGCTAACCAAAGAATTTTGGGAACCCCCTTCCAGGTCCTGCAAGAACACTGAGGATGGACATCAGATGAATACCTGAAATGATAATGACTCTGAGATCTTTGCTTTCAGATTCGTGAAGAAGGTCAGTCTGGAGAGACTTCAGCATTGCTAATGACAGCGCATTCCTCTTCTTGGGATCACTTAGGACAATGTTCCTGGGAAGAACATGTTATAATTACTCGGTTGGGCGCGAGTCAAAATAAGTGAGGACCCTCGTTAATTCCTGGGGCCTATTTTTAAAACACCAGAAAAGAGAATTACAGGTGCTCAGAGGCAATTCAGAGGGCCTGCCAACTATCTGGAGCTACAGCTGAGTCAAAACAAGGAGACTAGGGATCCCTGGGTGGCGCAGCGGTTTAGCGCCTGCCTTTGGCCCAGGGCGCAATCCTGGAGACCCGGGATCGAATCCCACGTCGGGCTCCCCGTGCATGGAGCCTGCTTCTCCCTCTGCCTGTGTCTCTGCCTCTCTCTGTCTCTCTCTCTCACTGTGTGCCTATCATAAATAAAAAAAAAATTAAAAAAAAAAAAAAACAAGGAGACTATCTGAAAGGTGGGCTGGGTTTCCTCCCTCTTTCCCTGATTTTCTCTTTCTCCATGTTTGCTGTCAATGACTGCCAGTTCCCCAGAAAGGGCAGGTGACAGCCCCCAATCACCACACCCGGACTGAGGGGTGGGGAGGTTTGTAAGACAGGGTCGTCCAGAGCCAGAGGAAGCTACCACGTTGTGGCTCCTTTCCACTTCTTTCTGCTGCTCTTCAAAAGAATAAGGCTAGGGAAGGAGGTGAGGATGAAAACATGCCCCAAATCTCCTCCCATGCACCCCACAGAGGAGGCAGCGCAGTTACAGCCACCAATACGTCTTATATAGACACCAATATGTCTTATATAGACAACATTTTTCCGTTTTTGGTTTTTGTAGTGGCATCTTGAAATTCTGCAGAATAATTCATGCAGAGAACAGGCTGCGTGTGAAGAACAGAGGGACAGAAGCGTAGAGCAAGAGGGCCCTTCTGGACATGTCATCCAACAAAGCTGCCGTGCAAAGGTTTTAAGGTATCCCACACGCTCATGAAAATAACCGGTATTGTCACCTGGCTGCCTGTACACAGAAATGTCTTATTTGTGCTAGTATGTGGAATGGGCGGGGAGCCAAACACCAGACTATTGTTCTATAGGTTATCTGCTTCCCCTGGGTCTCCATCTACATGCTTTCGGCCTTTCTCATTCTTCATTTTGAATCTGACATTCCTACTGCTACGTGTTGGCCCGGATCATCCTTAGGTAGCCTTCTGCGCCACTGGTTTCTGGAAAACCACTTTGGTGACTGACTTTATTTCAGCGCTGTAAGAATAACCATTTTCTTTGGAACATCATTCCGGCTTTGCTGCCATCTTCAGGTGGCTGTGACAGTCATCGTTTTGTTTCTCATAAACCTGTTTCCTCCTAAGTGCCAGAATGACTTGTAGCTAGCTGATAGGCTATGAAACCCACATTTTGGGGGTGCGGTAAGAGAAGTGCTGATGAACCTTCCAGAAAGATAACGAGTGTGCTTTCTGTGGCAAACCCAAGAGCTGCCATCCCATCAGTGACATATGCTTAAATTAAATTCTAAGGCCTCAGGTGAAATTGTGTAAAAAAGATGCCAGTGCCCAAATGCCCTTGCTGCACGGCGGTGTCTGTTCACATGTGGCCCATTAATCCTGCTTTGGCTCTCGCATTCCACACCCTGACAGTGCTCTAAATTGCGAAGTTCCCTTCTCAACCCAGTGCAGCCAGCCTTCGTTCCCTGCTACTCCACTTCAACTGTCCTCGCCGAGAATCTCCCAACTGCCAGAACCAAATCCAATGGCCATTTGGATCATGCTCTCCTTCTGTCTGCTTGTCCTTCTCTAGTTCTTCAAGGGGCTCCTCACCTTCTGCTCACCCCTAAATGATCCTCATAGCTCCCTACTGCGCTCCACTTGTTCCATACTCTTCCAAGGCAACGTCACCCCAACTCCCAAAGCTGCCCCCCCCTTCTCTTTATCTTAATGCTACCACTCAGTTGCTCAAGCCAGAAATTGAAAGCTATCTTAGACTGCTATTTCTTCCCTGGTCAAGTGGCCATCAAACCTGGCTGGTGATACCTCCTAAAGATCTTACCAGTCTGAAGCCCCTCAATGGCTGTCTTGGGCCAAAACATGGGATGCCTTGCACCTATAGCTACAGCAATGTCACCACTTGAAAGAGGGAAATCACTAAGAGTGAGGTCACCACCAGAGCATGTGATGAAAGGTGCAATGTTTCTGTTTGCAAGGCAAGAGATGGACCCTGGGGATGCCCCCCTGGAGCCCAACACATCATTGTAAACCACCAGAAGGTCCCTGAGATGAGGAACTGTCATGCTCACACACAGAGGAGACACTCAATAGACACCTGCTGACCAAATTAATGACCCCAAATAGCATTTTGATTTCTCACAGCCAATTCCACTAGTTCATCACTAAATTTTCACCTCATCTAGTTTTTTTTGCCACTTCTTTTAAATCTCATTGGTGAGTACACTGAGCTGTATCACGGAGTGGAAACCATTTTGGAGGCAGACCGATCTTCTCCTGCCTCCTGGCTTTCTTTCCTACCGGCTGTGTGGCCTTGAGCCGGCTGCCATGGCTCTGAACTTGCTTCCTCACTGTGGGATGGGGACAATGTCCCCTACCTCGCGGGCTTTGGAAGGGTTAGGGGTAGCGACTGGACAGTGACAGCACAGTACCCAATTCCTGGCTGCTCTTCACTCCATACCAGCATTATTGCTGAGAGGAACAGAGGGATGCCAACTCTTCGAAAAGAGTCGTTCAAGCTCACCTACTTAACGCCTAACATACGACTGATTTAGTGATGGACTTGGAGGTTCCTACGTACTGATTGCGAGCGTTTATGATGGATGGATTCTTCCCATGGTCTCCCTCTCTGATTCATGTTTAGACCCAGAGAACTCAACCAGACCTTCTTTGTTTGATCAACTGGCTGCCAGGCCAGAAGTCAGAGTTCTGACCAGATGGAACCAGATTTGCAGATGCAGAACTGCCCTTGAAAATGGGAAGAAGGACCCCTACCTGGGCCCTGCACTTTCGAGGACGCTGCTCTGGCCCTCTTCCAGCTGTGCGCTGCCAGGTGAGCAAGGAGTCCACTTGAATAGTATGATGTGCCCACCTGGAAATCACCACCCCCTTCTAAACCCTGTTGCAGTTACCTGAGACTCTGAAATTCTCTGGCTTTGCAGGGGGCATCTTTAAGCCCATGGGGTGGCCAAGAGCAATTGTTTCTAGGTGGGGAGGGGATAGAGAGAACATAGGCATGCTGGATGGGGTGTCTGCAGACCTGTGTGCTAAGTCCCTGGCAAAGCAGCAGGAAGGAAGGGTGGTGAGGCGAGAAGGGGTGAGCATAGGGTGAGAAGAAAAGAAAAAAGTTGCAGGCCAGGAGCTGGCTCTTCACTGCTTTGGGGGAACTCCTAGGAGCCTCAGGATTATAAATTCAAACATGCTCTTCCAGGTCTTGGGAAGGTACACTTGGCAGGATAAGAAAAGAAAACATAATAGCTGTTGGTTTGATTCGTAACTTTTAAATACTTAGCATTCTAGGTAGGACTGTCTTTGCACCCTGGCCCTGGCCCGGCAACAACAGGGTGAGGCCCGCATGGGGCTAGGGGTCCTTCAGCCTTTGCTACCTCGTCTTGCAATTCGAGTTTGTGCACTGGGCTTTTTTGTTTGTTTTTTGATTTAAGGGTTTTAGGCTTGTTGCGCCAAAGGGCAGAGCTCAGTACAATGTGTCCTTCATCCTGCATGTTGACCTGCGCCGACTCGGGCACTTCTGGGGGAGGGCCAAGGAGCAGCTCGGCTGAGGACCTGGCCTGGCAACCGGGCCCACAGGCGGGAGGCCCAGAGCCCTCCTCGGAGGCCGCGGGGAGGCGCCTGCCCGGCCGCCCAGGCTGAGCGCACGACGGCTGCTCCGCGGCCTGGGGCTCCCGGGGCGGCGCTGCGCCTTCGGACGCGTCGCACTCGAGAGCCTCCGTGTCCTGCAGGGGCCGGAATGCGGCAGGCAACCCCGGGCCGCGGGCGGGATGCGGCCGGGACCGACAAGCGGGTCCGCGAGGGCGGAGAGGAGCCCTGGCCGGGCCCCCGCCGGCCTCCGCCCGGGTCCCCCCCCCCCCCCCGGGAGCTGCCCCGCTCGGCCCAGGGCGCCCGCGGCCCCGCCGCTGACCTGATGCCATCCCGCTGCCGCGCGCTGGTGGGTCGCGCCCCGGGCTCCGACCTGCTGCAGACGCCCGCCGACAGCGGCGCCCCCCGGCCGCGCCAGCGCCAGCCCGGCCCCCTCGTCGCGAAGGCCCGCAAGCCGGCGGCGGCCATGGCAGCCCGGGACCTGCTCCGGAGGCCCGGCCGCCCCCAGGGCCGCTGCTGCCCGCCGCTGCCCCCGCGCCGCCCGCAGGACCGCCAAGCCCCGCCCGGCCTCGCTCCGTCCGCTCCAGGCGTCCCGCGGGCCGGAGCCACGCCCCCGCGCCGCCCCGCCCCCGCGCCGCCACGCCCCCTCGAGTCGCCACGCCCCCGCGCCGCCACGCCCCTCCGCGTCGCCACGACCCCTCGAGCCGCCACGCCCCTCCGCGTCGCCCCGCCCCTCCGCGCCGCCACGCCCCCTCGAGTCGCCACGCCCCCCGCCACGCCCCTCCGCGCCGCCACGCCCCCGCGCCGCCCCGCCCCCTCGAGCCGCCCCGCCCCTCCGCGCCGCCACGCCCCCTCGAGCCGCCCCGCCCCCGTGGAGCCGAGGGGTGGGCCTGGGCTGCGGCGCGGAGAGTGTTTGCCCTGGCAAGGCCAGATAAAGAGCTCGGGGGAGGCCCGTTCCTTTCCGCCCCAACCCCAGGTGGTGGTTTGCCTAAGATTAGGAAGGGAGTGTCACAGGCGCTGACTGGTTCGTGAGCTACTTCGTGAGCTACGTCACTGCACCCCAGCCCCAGCAGACCCCTCTGGCCTTGCAGACCATCACAGGTCACAACCTGCGGTGTATCCCACACAGGCGTTGACTTTTGTTCTTGTTCTTTTTTTTTTTTTAAGGATTTTATTTATTTATTCATGAGAGACACAGAGAGAGGCAGGCTCCCTGCGGGGAGCTCCCTGTGGGCTCGCTCCTGGGGTTCCGGGATCACAACCTGAACCAAAGGCAGAGGCAAAGCCACCCAGGTGCCCAGGCATTGACTTTTGAAGGGCTTTGTGTCCTCTCCTGGAAAACTCTACGCTTATCTCTCGGGTTTTCAAATGCATCTGGGAGGGAAAAGGAGATCTTCTCAGGATCTAAATGGCTGGCACTAGGCAGAGACGGAGCATAACCTGTCCCTGAAAGCTCACGTTGGATGAGAATATCCTCATTGTCGTTTATTAGTTAAATTCTCCAAGTCCAGGGGTCTAAAAACATTTCCTTAAATACTTAATTTTTATTGACTACATGCTCATTTTCAGAAGTAGATATCCTCTGACGGAGTCGCTCACGTTGGTCACAGGACATAGACTTCTATCTTCCACTATTTTCTTGTCCCAAGTATTTGAGTCAACAAAGTCATCTTTTCAAAATATGATCAGGCCACTTCTCTGCCTCCTGCTGCAACATCTGGCCCCTGCTCCTTCAGCCTGTCCTATGCTATTGTTCATGCGCCAGGCACACAACAGATGGAAGTCTGGAGATTGGCAGGACACATGGGAGAAACGGGCTCAGCTGTCCAGGATCTTACAGTCTCTAGGGGAGACACCGTGCCCAGGACCCTCCACCCCTTCACACTGAGAAGCTTTGCAAGGATCACAATTCTAAAAAGGCCTATTCAAATAAGGCCATTGCAGTTGCACAGTGGCTTCAAATAGTCATGCACTTGGGTTTAATTCTCAGCCTCATAATTGGACAGAACAATATTCTGAAATACCAGCTGAGATCTGCATCAGCACTACACCACCACTCCATCTCCCTGGTCCTTAGGCAGCTGGGGTATTTCTTATTCATCGTCTCAAAGGAAGAGGGGGGTCTGGCAGTACACAGAGACAAAGGGGAGGCACATTTTGGCTTAGGAGTTGTAAGCATTTGGGGGTTGGAAAGAACACCAAACAGGCGTAATAGAATTGGGAGGGTGGTGCTGGTGAGTAAGAATGAGGCCTCCAGCCTGAGGCCAGATTTGGGTCCCCCCCACGTTTGGGGGGAAAGGATAGGGCAAGTAGGACTTGTAGGAAAAGCCAGAAGAGGCAACTGTTATGGAATTTAGGAAAAGCTTTGGGCCAAAGCCTCCTGGAGGAGAGGTGGGAATGGTGAGACACCCTAGCTAAGACAGAAGCAGGCTTGCTCTTCTTCTTTGGTAACACCCCAGGGGAGTCACAAGACTCCAGGTGGCATGGAATGTCTGAGCCAGTGGGCCTGAACACCTCACGGAACTGCCCGTGGCCCACTGTGTGATGCTGTGACAACAGATGGGTTCCTGTCCTCGGAGAGGAGCTCAGAAACACCTGACAAAGGTCTGGACACCAGGAGGCCCTGAGTGAGGAATGCAGGATGGCTCGGGATTGATCGCCAAGTTGAAGACAAGGTGGGAATGAGGATGTCTCAGATGGATGCATCACCTGTACCCTTCAGGTTGGCTAGAATATATCCAGGTCAACAAAAATAACAAAAACAAGTCTATGTGGCTCAAATAACAAAGACTCCTTTCTCACACTACAGGTTGATTGAAGATCAGGGAAAGCTCTGTGCTGGGTCAGCACTGTCCTTACCCCAGGAAGTGCTGGAGCAGTGTTTAGGTGGAAAGCTGCCAGTCTCTGTGGCAGATGGGATAAAAAAAAAAAAAAAAAAAAAAAAAAAGGAATGAGGAAAAGCTTGAACTGGCATTTAAAGATTCATTCTGGAAATGACACTTGCTCTTATGTTTCACTTGCCAAAGCAAGTCACATGGGCACACTTAGCTTGTAGGGAAATACAATCCTCCATGAGTTTGGAAGAATGGAGCCAGAATCTTTTCCAGCGATGAATTCCTAATGACTACCATGACCGCCCAGGCACAGAGCCTCGGTTTGGTGTTATAAACTAACTTACATTTATTCAGGGATTGGTGATCAAATTCCAAATTGGCTTAGGTTAAGTTTCTGCCTCCAGGCAGAATGGAGATTTGAGAAATTAAGCTGACATGCAAAATGAACTTAGAATTCTGAACACTGGGTTTGTGCACTTGGGATTTGTATCTGTTCCGTTAGTCATGTCGAGTCCCGCAGAACAGGCACATCAGGGGCACCTGAGTGGCTCAGTGGTTGAGCATCTATCTGCCTTTGGCTCAGGCCGTGATCCTGGGGTCCTGAGATCAAGTCCAGAATTGGGCTCCCTAGGGGGGCCTGCTTCTCCCTCTGCCTGTGTCTCTCATGAATAAATAAATAAAATCATTTAAAAAAAAAAAAAGGCAGATCATGCTACCTGAGGCAGCGGATCATGCAGGATCCAAAAGCCAGATCAGAATGATCACCACCATGAGCCAAAGTCCACCCCCGGGAGACACTGCTCACCTTCTCCCCAAGATTGATTTTGTTGGCAGGGTGGGAAGTTTGGTGGGGAGATGAAGAGACTGCCTGCCGTATCCTCACATAGCAGTTGGAATGCAGGAGAGATCTGGAGTTTAGGGTTTCAAGAAAAAGAAGGAAGCATGAGAACACTCAGGGCCTGGAAGTCACAGAAGAAGATGGAAGTTTCCAGAAACAATGTCCACCACTTCTAGGTTTTATTTATTTATTTATTATTTTAAAAAAATATTTATTTATTCATGATAGACATAGAGAGAGAGAGAGGCAGAGACACAGGCAGAGGGAGAAGCAGGCTCCATGCAGGGAGCCCAACGTGGGACTCGATCCCGGGACTTCAGGATCACACCCTGGGCCAAAGGCAGGCGCCAAACCGCTAAGCCACCCAGGGATCCCCTAGATTTTATTTAATAATAGTAACAGTGGCTCTTCAAGACACACACCCCCACCCCCTCGGTGTCAGGGCCTGCGCTTGTCACTCTATGCTCCTCGAAATTCCTAGGCCTGCTCTCCCCTCCCTCTCTCCCATCTCCTTACTCTCCTCATCTCTTTCTGAGCCTGCAGCCCCGGCCTGAGCATAGAGACAGACATCGCCCTATCCAAGGGGGACTCAGAGCACCTCCCATCCCTCCCTAACCAGCGCCAGCCAGCTTCTCCAGGCCTCCTTGCCTCTCATTAACTTCGGTAGGGGCAGCCTGTCTTTCTTCTCTCTCGTTCAGTGCCCTTCTAATCTATTTTCCACACGGGCCTTCTCCCTGACACAATTTGATTTCCAGGTTGCTAGCAGGCTTCTCTCCGGCTTTGATTTATGTGCGCCTTCCCTGTGCCACATGTCTTGGCCATACGGCTGTGTCTTTGCTACCTTCTCACATTTGCTTTAAAGACCCGCGGATGCTTGGAAAACGTTGCAGAAATAATGCAGAAGAAAAGAGAGTTCTAGGGAGCCTGGTTGTCTCGGGCTTGAGGTAGGAATGAAGGAAGGTTTAGAGCTCCTCCGGGTGCAGAGAAAGAAAAGTGAAGGGCAGATTTTCTGCAGCTTATGGAGTGGGCTTTTGAACTTCTTCTTTTTATTGATTTCAGGCTCTTCTAAGGCAAGCAGTGTAATGACACAGTTCAGAGGTACGATGTGAAAGCGGGACCGAGTTTCAGTGGAGGTCCCCCTGGAACCGGGCTGATACCACAGGTCTGTCCCCTCCAGCCCCCCCCCCCCGCCGATTCTCCCCACATCCGTCCCCCACAAACCAGAAATGTGTCTCACGCAGCTGCAGATGCTTTTCAATGCCCCGATTTTATTATTTTATATTTTATTTAAAATCCACCGGTCATTATCCCGATGCCTTTTCCAAGCCTGAAACTTCTTTTCGAAGAATCCATACCTCAAGTGGGGTTGATAACTTAGAAACTAAACGGGGGGAGGAGGAGTGCATGGATGAAATTAAGCTCCTTTTATCCCCCCTTTGCACAAATTCTTGAGTTTGCTCCCATGCCTTGAACCAAAGGAGCTGCGTAACTCCCGAAGAGGGGTCCGGCTGGACGGGCGTGTGTTGCACTGTGTCGGGGCTAGAGGTACCAGCTTGAATGAGCCTGCTAAGTGAAAGGATTCTGATTGATAGGTGCACATTGATAGCACCTTTCTGGAGGCCATGAGGTCATTTGGGAGATGAGTGTTCAATATCGGATCCATTAAATGGTGCTAGAGAAGTTTAGGCCATGCGGCTCATCCCTATTCATGCCCCTTGATGAGGAAGGGACAAGAGGCCACAGAGCAAGCCAGCTTCTGGAAGACAAGTCACAGAGCCACTGCAGGGCAGGGAACCCAGTGGCTGCTGTCTGCTGCCCCGCCTGCCTCTCACCACACCCAGCAATAATTACAATCCATGGGCAGCCCCAGGTGGCCCAGCAGTTCAGCGCCGCCTTCAGCCTGGGGTGTGATCCTGGAGACCCGGGATCGAGTCCCGTGTTGGGCTCCCTGCATGGAGTCTGCTTCTCCCTCTGCCTGTGTCTCTGCCTCTCTCTCTCTCTGTGCCTCTCATGAATAAATAAAATAAAATCTTAAAAAAAATAATTATAATCCTGCCACATGGAAAGAAGGTTACGTTATTATTTCAGTATTTTGAGAGGAAAGGAAAAGCCTTGGACATCCTGGCTTCAAGCAGGTTAACTACCAGCCAAGGGGAACATGCCGCTGTGTGGAGAGATCTCTTTATTGCCTGAATATTCCAGATAGCCCCAGCAGACAGTTAAGGAGGGAGTGGTGGGGAGAGGGGAGGAGGGGGCGTTTGCTTCACTGTAAGAAGAGGGATGATTTCCACTTGGTTGCTAGGGTGGGGTGGGGGGGCGGGGGGCAGGTTTAGTTTTTGATGGTCTCTAGATCACCAGTTTGATGACCTTGAGCACATCACCATGGAGCCCGCTTCCTCATCTGCAAAATGGGGGAAATGATATTTTCATCCTTTCAAAAAATATCCGTTGAGCGTGTTGTGTGCTAGGTATTGATCTAGGCACTGAGCTAACAGCAGATGAATAAATCTCAGTGCTTAAGCCCAGAGGGCTTGAACTCTAGTGCAGGGGAGTGGAAAAGAAACAGACTTGTGAGTAGTGTGTCAGATGGTGGTGAATGCCATGAGGAAGGATAGGGTAGGGTAAGGGAGGAGGGAGGGGGCGCTATTTTATTACAGGAGGGCGGGTGGGGGGGAGTCAGGGAATCTTTGATAAGATGATGTTGGAGCAGAGGCCAGAAGGGAGGGAGAGAGGGAGTCCTGCAAGTGTCCCATGGGTGGGTGGATGGGTGGGGGGCAAGCAGAGAGGCTGATGGGGGGCGCAGGAAGGCTTGTAGGGCAGTAGAGGCAGAAGCAGAGGTGGCGGGCCTGGCGCTGGCCTTTGAATTGGGTGACAGTGAGCCCCTGGCTGTTTCATTCTGAGCAGGGTGGGGGGGCACAGGCTGCAAGGAAGTGGCACTAATCCCCCCGAGAGGTAAGGAGGGACAGGGTGCCGCCAGTGGTGGGGAAGGTGAGCAGCAGAGTCTGGATATATTTTGAAGGCAGAGTGGACAGGGTGCGGATGGGTCAGCCTGGCTGTGAGGGAAGGAGAGGAGTCAGGGATGCCTGCGGACCTTGCCCCGAGCCGCTTATCTTATGCCAAGAGCGGTTATGAGGATTCTATATTCTGAGAAGTGGCGTCGAACATTGTTGATGGGCCCGGACCCAGAGCCACACAGGCCGGGTTCAGGTCCTGGCTTCACCCCGGCTTGCCGAGTGACCTGGAGCATTTTACTTAACATCTCTGCCTCAGTGCCTGGGCCTGCCAAGTGGTGCTGACAATACCACCTACCAGGTGCCAGGGAGAGAATAAACGTAAAGCACTGGGAGCGGTGCCAGGTGTGTGGCAAGCTCTGTATAAATATTTGCTGATTCTATGTTAAATGATACATATGTAATGTATTTACGCACATGTGGATGTAATAGGAGCTTGGGAAGTTCAGGACATGGTTAGCTGCTGGTGTTTTTCTATCACAATGCAATAGAATTTCAAAATAGGTGGCAGTTATTTTAGGTAATTTCCACTGGAGCTGCCTTTGCATTGTCTTTCTCTTGAACCCCAGACCCTCCCCACAGTGGTGCCCTCACATTCCTCCCCAAAGGGTATCGTTCTGTCCCATTCCCCAAGGGAACTTCAGCTTGGTCGGAAGATAAAGAATTACAACTCAGCAGAGCACCCCATTCCTCACCCCTTCCTGGAGGTCGCTAGTCGGGTGTCATCCTTCCTCCCGGGTTGGGAGATCCAATTCAGACTCATCCTCTGGCCTCATTCGATCCCACTTCTTCCTTTTATTCCTGCACAGTCTCAAAGCTTTCGCATCTCCATGAATGCCTTTTTTGTTTTATTTTATTATTATTATTATTATTATTATTATTATTATTATTTTGCCTTTTTTGTTTTAACCTTGCTTTCCCCCTAGGCTGGGGGTTCCCCATCCTGGGAGTTTGGGTGGGGTTTTTCCAAACTACAAACTGCCCATCTTCCCTCTCATGCTTCGCTCCCATTCTGCACTAGGACAGCTGCAGTGGCTTCCCTGCCTCTAGCCTTTCCGCCTCGAAATCTATACTGAGACCAGATCAGCCTTCTGGGAACCTTCTCTGCGCCCCCATCGACAGCTGCTTTGGCACAACTGGCCCTGGCAGCTGCAGAAGCCTTACCAGTGGCGTCCCAGGGCTGCCCCTACCCCCTTCTGGTACATTCCTCATACTGTACCAGAGTGATATTTATACATGCAAGTGTGGTCAAGTTCTGCTCCCCGCTCTCCATGGCAATGACCCAGGTCATTGCCCTGACTTATAAGGTCAGCACAGGCGAGCGCCATTTCCCTCTGCCCCCTCCTTTGCTGTGACCCTTCACTGACATCAGCCTTTGCCCAGTCTCCTGGGCTCAGCAGACTCCTGACTTCTCCAGGGCCTTTCTTTCTTTCTTTTTTTTTTTTTAATTTTTTATTTATTTATGATAGTCACACACACAGAGAGAGAGAGAGGCAGAGACACAGGCAGAGGGAGAAGCAGGCTCCATGCACCGGGAGCCCGACATGGGATTCGATCCAGGGTTTCCAGGATCGCGCCCTGGGCCAAAGGCTGGCGCCAAACCACTGCGCCACCCAGGGATCCCTCTCCAGGGCCTTTCTACCAATATGGAAGGTTCATTTCCTGAATCCTTACCTTGCAGACAGCAAGTGACCTTCAGATCTCAGTTCTGATGTCACTGTCTCAAGGAGGGGGTCTCTGACCTCTGGTCCCAATAAAGTCCCCAGCCCCTCATTATTCTCCAATAAGGTCCTGTTCTTCTTTATCAGCCTTATCATGATCATGAATCAGGTATTTCTTGCATGAATACTTCTTTGTCACCTCTCTGCTATAAGCTCCGTGAGAGCAGAGCCCGCGTGTGCTCTTATTACCTCTGTGTACTGGACGCCTTGTGCCTGGCACAGGTAGGCATGCTAATATTTGTTAAATGAGACTGTTGGATAAATCAAAGAATAGATGAGCATCTCTCCTCTGCTCATAAATTTTCCCTGGCTCCCGCTACATCACCCAGAAAAACCTAAGTTTGCTTGATCTAAATTCACATCATTAGCTTTCACAAATCCACACTCCAGTAGCATAAAGCTCCTTGCTGTTCTTTTCACAGGTCCGGCACATTTCTGCCTTGAGGGCTTTATTTTTACCACTACTTACAATATTTCATGGGTGAATTAATGACTGTCTCTAAATCATACCCAGTCTTCAAGGGCATCAAATGTCACATCTGCCATGAAGCCGTCCAGACACCCCCAGCTGGAATGAATTTTTCCTTTTTCTGAGCTTCCAGAGCACTTCCTCTGTGGCCATGAGAGAAATTTGTCACGTTCCACCTCTTTTTTCGAGTTTCTTCCTGCATGTCTGATTTTCTACTACACCGTGAATTTCTCAAGGGCGAGACCCATGTTCTAATCACCTTTGTATCTGCCCCCACAATGCTTCCGCTGTTGCAGGTGCTCTATCTAAGTGAAGGCAAGAAATTATTATGGATTATTGATTCAAAGGGATGATGATTTTTCTAAGGGAGTTTTTCTAGAAGGTAGACATTTTCCTGTAGATAGTTCCCTACTATCTACACATGGGGGTGCCCTAACCAAGCAAAACTATACGGGCTGCTCTAGGTGGATTCATTTCTAAATTATTTTAAAGATGATGAGGCTTCTTTTGAATCTTGTCTCACTGGTTGTATTGATCAGCTGTGGATGACAGGAAGGAAAGGCAAAGGACAATTTAGTGGGCAAAGTAAGATTAGTAAATCAAAACCAGAGACCACGTATGGTCAGAGGGACAAGGCCAGACACACCTGCTCTCTCTGAGTGAAGGGTCCTGTGATCACAGACTATGGAGGTCATGGTCCTCCAAATGAAGAAGCTCTGGGGGTTGTGCTGTGGACTGAATTGTGCCCCCTCAAAATTGTTATGTTGAAGCCCTAACCCCCCAGCGTGGTGGTATTTGGAGAGGGGACTTTGGGAGATAGTAGGTTTCGATGAGGTCATAGGAGTGAGGCCCAAGGTGGAATTAGTGTCCTTACAAGAGGAAGAGAGACCAGAACTTGGTCTGTGCTGTGCGTAACACAGTGAGAAGGTGGCCGTCTGCAGGCCAGGGTGAGGGCCCCCACCACGAACCTGGCCCTCCTGCCTCACCCTGATCTACAAAGCCCAGCCTCCAGATGGTATGAAGTAAATCTCTGTGGTTGAAGCCACCCAGTCCGAGCATGTGGTTATGGCAGCCCAGGAAGATTACCACATGTCACGTGCAGAAAGGGGCTGCCTTCCATGCTCTGTGCTGTTCCACGGACAGTTTGATATTTTGATAAAAAAAAAAATGCTGAAACATTTGTCAGGAACAGACAAGTGACTTTCAAGCTCCTATGAGCCTCTGATTTTGTTTTCTTACTATATATGCGGTGGTGCTTTGACAATCTCTCTTACATGTAATAAGAAAGCACCACTCTTCTCTTCTTTCCTAACAGTATGTCAGTGGCAGATCTCTTTTGTTAGTTTGGGCCAGACTTTAACTTCCATTTTTGAATGTCATCATTCCCTTTTTTTTTTTTTTTTTTTTAAAGTAGACTCCACACCCAGGAGCCCAGTGT
Organism: Canis lupus dingo; assembly: GCF_003254725.2. NCBI lineage: Eukaryota > Metazoa > Chordata > Mammalia > Carnivora > Canidae > Canis > Canis lupus. The sequence goes on from NC_064244.1 coordinate 23,183,972, forward strand.
GAAGCTCAAACTCATGACCCAGAGATCAAGACCTGAGCTGAGATCAATAGTTGGATGCCTAACTGACTGAGCCACCCAGGAGCCCCTCTTTTCCATTCTTTTTTTTTTTTTTTTTGATTTATTTATTCATGAGAGCCACAGAGAGACAGAGACATAGACTGAGGAAGAAGCTGGCTCCCTGTGGAGAACCCAATGTGGACTCAATCCTAGGATTCTGGGATCACAACCTGAGCCAAAGGCAGCTGCTCAACCGCTGAGCCACCCAGGTGCCGGCTCTCTTTTCCATTCTTAATGTCAGGGTGTTATGTTGGAAATGGGTAGTCTGAGCTCCATTACCTTGGCTAAACTGACTTTGCCCCCCACTGTTGGTCTAAATGTGCAAAGCATTCATTATGCAGTTGATCCTTGAACCACACAAGATTGAATTGTGTGGGTCCACTTAAGTGTAGATTTTTTACAGCACAGTACTGTAAATACACTTTTTCTTCCTCATGATTTTCTTTTCTTTTTAAAGATTTTTATTTATTCATGAGAGACACAGAGAGAGAGAGAGAGGCAGAGACACAGGCTGAGGGAGAAGCAGGCTCCATGCAGGGAGCCTGACGTGGGACTCGATCCCGGGTCTCCAGGATCAGGCCCTGGGCTGAAGGCAGCGCTAAACCACTGAGCCACCAGGGCTGCCCTTCCTCATGATTTTCTTAATACCTTTTTCTTCTAGCTTACTTTATTATGAGAATACAGTATATAATACAGATAGCATACAAAACACGTTCATCTATTGTGTATGCTATTGTTAAGTCTTCTGGTCAACCCTGGGCTATTAGTAGTGAAGTTTTTTGGGGGAATCAAGTTATATGTAGATTTTCGATTGCACACTGGGCCTGTGCCCCGGACTCCTACATTGTTCTAGGGTCAACTGTAATCAATCCAGGGATGTCCAATAGCACCTCCCTGCTACCTGGGGCACTTTGTTATGCGTGGGTTTACAGATGTCAGAGCATTGTTTTCCTGATTTCTCATCACATTCATCTACTCTAAGACCTTCACATTTTTACATTCACATGTTTATTTATTTGGATAAACTGAATTTGAAAAAGCTGAATACATGCGCAGAATTCAGAGGCATGTAATGAACAAAAGTCTCAGGTGCAACTTAAAGTGGTTTACAAGCTGAAATGGAAACGACTCCTCTCCTGTTCTTCATTCCTCCTCTTCCCTCCCTCCACCCACCCAAGTGCCTCATGCTATTGTGTGCATGTGTCTCTGGGTGTGGGTGTCTGTGCGCAATCATATGTGTATATAAATTAAAGACAGGGCTGAGTTTCACATCTGGGTCAACATGATGTGGCCATGAAAACATGTGTCTTCTCCCTCCCCTCCTACTTGGAAGCTGCAGGAATCTCGGAGAAGGCTTTGGAACTTCCACAATCCGTGGAATTCACCAGGCGGAACCAAACCAATTATAACTACATCTCGAGAAGCAGAGAAGTCCCAGCTTATATCTAAGGTACACATATTTTCTACATGTGTATATTCTATAACATAAAACATAAACTTGGAACAGTGGGATGTTTCACCGCTTACTTTTTTCTTTAATAAATTACAAATACTTCCATGACACAGTATTCTCCTACAAATGGCTTAAGGAACATCATGCTACTTTATCATGGAGCTTTGCCATAATTTATGCAACCAATCTGTCTTGACCTACATTTAAATTGTTCCTAATTTTTAAATTTAATTTAATTTTTGTTCCTAATTTTTAAAAAAGATTTTAAGTAATCTCTACACCCAACATGGCGTTCGGACTCATGACCCTGAGATCAAGAGCTGCATACTCCACTGCCTGAGCCAGCTGGATGCCCTGTTCCCAATTTTTAGTGTTATTAGTAATACCACAATGAACAACCTTTTGGAAATTTTCTCTGCACATCTCTGATACTTCTCTAGGTTGAATTTCTAGAAGCATACTTGTTGGCCTCTGGTATTTGTTGCCAAATTGTCATGCAGAAACATTGTTCCTCTTCTATCTGATGTTTGGCTTTTTTTTTTTTTTTTTAAATTTATGTTTTGGGGGCACCTGGGTGGCTCAGTCAGTTAAGCGTCTGCCCTCGGCTCAGGTCATGATCCCAGGGTCCTGGGATTGAGCCCTACATCTGGCTCCCTGCTCAGCGGGGACTCTGTTTCTCCTTCTTCCTCTGCCCCCCCCCCCCCCCGCTCATGCTCTCTCTCTATCTCTCTCTCCTACTCAAATAAATAAATAAAATCTTTAAAAAAAAGAAAGATAAACTTAAAAAATATTTATTTATTGGGGCGTCTGGGTGGCTCAGGGTCCTCAACAAGGAGTCTGCTTCTTCCTCCCCCTGTATCCACCCCCTTCCTTCCCACCACTTATGCTCTCTCTCAAATCAATAAATTGGATTTTATTTATTTATTTTGGGGGGAGAGTGGGGAGGGGCAGAGGGGAGAGGAGAGAGAATCCCAAGCAGACTTTTATGCAGCATGGAGCCTGTCAAGGGGCTTGATCCCATTACCCTGAGATCATGACCTGAGCTGAAACCAAGAGTCAGATGCTTAACTGACTGAGCCATCCAGGTGCCTCTCTCTCGTGTATTTTATTTTATTTTATTTTATTTTATTTTATTTTATTTATTTTTTCATGAGAGACACAGAGAGAGGCAGAGACACAGGCAGAGGAAGAAGCAGGCTCCATGCAGAGAACCCAATGTTGGACTCCATCCTGGGACTCCAGGATCACGCCCTGAGCCAAAGGCAGACGCCTAACCACTGGGCCACCCAGGTGTCCCTCTCTGGTGTTTTTAAAAGGAGAGAATGTGACCTTGGGTTAGACTTAGAAATCACCTATTGATATAGTTAAATTGGCTCCACAAAGATTAAAACATCTACTGGATGCCTTTACACTGACAGGTACATACAACTTTGTAGAATAAAGAGTTTTCCAGGTATTTTATTTTATTTTATTTTATTTATTTTTTTAAAGATTTTATTTATTTATTTATTTATTTATGAGAGACAGACAGAGACAGAGGCAGAGACATAGGCAGAGGGAGAAGCAGGCTCCCTGTGGGGAGCCCGATGTGGGACTCAATCCCTGGACCAAGGATCACGCCCTGAGCCGAAGACAGATGCTCAACCGCTGAGCCACCCAGGCATCCCCAGGTTTTCCAGGTATTTTAAAGACTTCCTCTGCATTAATAACAACTAAGAAAATTATGGCTTAGTGGGCACACACAATGGGATGGGCAGAGGGTGAACAGGTAAGTCAAGTATCCCTACAACCTTTCTGCATTGTTTAACCATTCCAGATAATTCACAGATTAATTAGCAAAAGCTCCAGAGAAAGAGCCAAATGTTGTAACTTCCAGATTAGATGGTCACTGATTTAAGGAAAAGTGTTTTGAGAGGCACCTGGGTGGCAAAGTTGGTTAAGCATCCAACTCTTGATCTTGGATCAGGTCATGGTATCAAGGTTGTGAGATTAAGCTCTGCATGGAGCTCCACAGTAAGCATGGAGCCTGCTTAAGATTCTCTTTCTCCCTCTCCCTGCTCCTCTTCCTGCTTGCACTCTCTCAAAAAAAAAAAAAAAAAAAAAAAGGAAAAGAAAGAAATACTTTTGAGAAATGCCTGTTTCAGTAATTGGCAGTCTCAGTAATTTGTGCTCCTTTGTGGGGCAGCACGGGTGGCTCAGCGGTTTAGCGCCTGCCTTCAGCCCAGGGCATGGTCCTGGAGACTGGGGATCGAGTCCCACGTCAGGCTCCCTGCATGGAGCCTGCTTCTCTCTCTGCCTCTCTCTCTCTCTGTGTCTCTCATGAATAAATAAATAAAATCTTTTAAAAAAATTGTGCTCCTTTGTAAACACAAGAGATTTGATCTTTTTGCCCAAAGAAACAGCACAGCATCATCTCCCCTCTTCCCAACTCATGGGAAAAGGGTTGCTTTTCTTTTTTTTGTACTGCTTCTTATACATGAAGAAACCACCTCTGACCTCTTCAGTCAAATATGCCATCTGGGTTTTTGTTGTTGTTTTTGTTGCAGAAATGTTGCTCATATCCATCTTTTGCATTCTCTCTCTCTTCCCCTTGCCTCGCTGCTATGACACCCAGCCATCATCACCTCTTCCACTGCACCATTATCAATGGCTTCCACCATGCTCAGCATCACTTAAAGGGACATGAATGGGGCCTGGAATCAAGACATTCAGGTTCTGGGAACCTAACCTCAGTTGACTTGTCTCCTCATCTGTCAAATGGGAGAGGTAACTTGATTGAGGTGGCTCAAGAAAAACCAGAGCCAGACAGCAGGTAAAGCAGTAAGACACAGTTCATTCAGGACTATTGCAATAGGGGAAGAGAGACCTTAGTACAGAGCCAGGCTCAATCTGAATACAGTGTGGGCAAGAGGGGGGTTTCTAGCCATGGGGCAGGGGCAGGCTCAGTGGGTGGAAATTACTGTGAAGAAACATCAGGGGTGAACTGACCTAACAGGATTCTCGCTGAAGCCAGGCCAGGGTGGTCTAACATCTGGTGGGGCATCCCGGAGGATGAAGGACCTGACCTGATCCTGGGTGGGGGGTGGGGGTAGGGGGTAGGTATGAAGGCTGGGGATTCTCCTTAAACCAAATTAGCAGGATCCTTGGACAATACAGAGACAAACAAACATGGGTGTCAGAAAGCTGAAGCCAGGTGGGAAGGTTAGGCTGAGGAGCGAATCTTCGCTAGGATGTTTTCACATTGTGTCTTGAGAAGCCCTGGGAGTTCTGAGGAGGGCCCCTGGGGCTGTGGATTGCCAGGGGGCGGTGCCCAGGGGCCCCATGGATGGCCCCAATCTCACTGTCAACCCAATCCTTCCACTCTTAGCTGTCTGAGGTATTGCTTTCTATCCAAAATGCGTTGGTTTTTTGAAATCAGTAGAACCTTTTCTTCAACCTCTGAAGACCATGAAACCACAAAAGGTGTAGAAGATACTTCCAGACATACCATTTTAGGACTCCGAGTAGGCCTCCAGGGAGCTAAAGGCTGGATTTTCATCCTCACAGACGTCCCAGGGAACTCTGCAGGAGGGAGAGAGGCTTTTTATGAATTACAGAAACTACTTCTGCTCAGGCTGCCTTTGGTGAGAAGCACACCCTTCGAGGACAGACCCTTCCTTTAAGCACATTTACATAGCTGACACTGAAATTCGGTATTGGAGCTTGTCTCTCCTACTTCCCGGTGATAAGTATTCATCCCCACTCCTGACTTTGCATTTTAGGGCATTCATCCTCTGTGGGAGGCCCTGATTATTCATCCATTTCCACAACACATGCTGTAGTATGATTAGTGTCTTTCTGCGGAAGACAAAAAACTAGGACACTCAAAGTAAGGATAAGCAGCTGATCTCAAATAGCCGGCCCTGTGTATCCGAGGGAGGGAATAAGGACCAGGACTTCCTAAAAATGGTTCCCTTCTTGCTAAATGCTACCCTACTGTGAGGAGACTCATTTCTCTTTTCTGATCTCTTGATGGCACCCAGAGCGCTTCCCTCTTTTTATCTTTTTCTGGGAAAGCAGCCAGCACAGTTTGGCTGCTGTGCCCAACAGGGCAGTCTCTGGGCTTGGAAAGGTGGAGCCAGGGTCAAGAGACACACCTTCTCGGGCTCCCAAGAGGGTGATGACACCTGTCCTGTGAGCCAGTCAGTGACGGCTGACACCTTACTGACCCCCCACCCACCCACAACCTCCCCAGAGTCTGCTGCCTTTCCTTCCAAAGGGAGGGACCTCACAGAATAGCCCAGAGACAACCAAGTAGTCAACTGAGTTTCAGATGACATTTAAGATTTATTTATTAATTTTAGGGAGAGAGAGAGAGAGAGAGAGCTTGAGAAGGGGGGAAGAGCAGAGGGAGAGGGAGGAATAGATGCCATGCTGAGCACGGATGGAGCCCAGTGTGGGGCTTGATCCCATGACCCTGAAATCATGACCTGAGCTGAAACCAAGAGTCACAAACTTAACCAACTGAGCCACCCTGGTGCCTCAGGTAACCCCTAAACTCATTGTCATAGTTCATGACTTAAAGCCCAGGCTCACTTCATCTACAAGAACTGAGATTTAAAAAAAAAAACAAAAAAAAAAAAAACAGATTTTTTTGAAAGGGGAAGGATTTTAGAGTTCCAAAAATCTAACATTGAACACCAGAAGGCAAAGCCCCAAGAACAGCAAAGATTATACCAGGAGGCAGAGCTGCCCTCCCCCCCTCCAATATGGCAATACTTTATTTGTAGAGTCTAGTTGCAATACCACTGCCACCCATCCAGGGGGACTGACCACCTAAAGGGTGAAGGGATCAATGTCTTACCTCCTTCATTCTGGTTGCTGCCCAACGTCAGGCAGCTCTGCCAAATAAAGAAGACACTGGGATGGATCCCATTGGTGCCAGAGTGAGGTTTCCCATAAAAAAGATACAAAAAATAATGTCTAGACAGCAGAAAATAGCCCTCAACAGGGCTTTCCCTATTGGAGCCTGGAGGGGATTGGAAGTACTTTTTTAAAAATTCAAGATAATATCACGATGAGACATGAGGACACACCCATTGGGATGGCTACTACCAAAAAGCCAGAAAATAACAAGAGCTGGAGAGGACTGGCTATATTGGAAACCCTATGCCCTGCTGGCAGGATTGTAAAAATGGGGCGGCGCACACAGAAAACAATACGGCAGCTCCTCAACTGATCACACCCAGAATTATCATGCCATCCAGCAGCTGCACTTCTGGGTATGGGTCGGAAAGAGTGGCAAGGAGGGCTTGAAGGGGTATGTGTGCGCTCATGTTCACAGCAGCATGATTTACAACAGCCAAAAAGCAGTAAAACCAAGTGTTCATCAACAGACGAAGGGGCAAACAAAACAGAGTCTACCCACACCGTGGAATATTAGTCAGCCTTAAAAAGGATGCAGACTCTTGACCTCTGCTACAACATGGGTGAATTTTGAGGACGTTACGCTCAGTGAAATAAGCCTGTCACAAGAAGACAAATACGGCATGAGTCCGTTTACGTGAGATCATCAAGAGTAGTTAAATGTATAGATACATAGAGGATAGAACAGTGAGTGCCAGCGGCTTGGGGGAGGGGAGGATGGAGAATTGTTTCTTGGGAATAGAGTTTCATTTTTGCAAGATGAAAGGTTCTGGGGGTGGACGATGGTGATGGTTTCACAACCATAGGAATGTACTTCATGCCACTGAACTGTACATTTAAAAATGGTCAGGATGGGGCTCCTGGGTGGCTCAGTGTTTGAGCAGCTGTCTTCGGCCCAGGGCGTGATCCTGGAGCCCTGGGATCGAGTCTCGCATCGGGCTCCCTGCACGGAGCCTGCTTCTCCCTATGCATGTGTCTCCGCTTCTTTGTGTCTCTCATAAATAAAATCTTTAAAAAAATGATCAAGATGGTATTTTTTCAGTTATGTGTATTTCATGACACTTTAAAAGGTTTCAGCATGCAAAATTTGAGGAAGGTTTGGAAGGTTCTCAGGCAGAAATGACTTGCGCCTGGATTATCTAGAGAAGCCCAAGGAGGCAGCAAGCCCTGGGGAGAGGTCACCACCGCCAGAGCAAGTGACGTCTCCGCAAGGCCCCGTTTCTCCCCGGCCTATGGCTCTTGGCCAGAGGACCTCTGTCTGGACAGACGCAAGGGAAGGAAAAGCCCATCATCCGACTGACTCAGAGTGACTGGGAAGCCAGGGGATGCACGTGGGTGGCCTGGAAGTGACTGGATTCATTGCTGCTATCAAGTCACAAGGATGTTGTAGGCCAAGGGAACAAACACACGGCTGCCCCTGTGGTTGTGGCCACACCACTCACTGCGAGGGGGAAACAGCGGGATGTAGGTCACGGCAAATCGAGCTGCTGCTTGGTGGCCCGGCTCTCCGGCTGCAGCTGTCACTTCCTCTTGGTCACCTGGTTGTTCCCAGACCAACTTCCTCAGCAGAGGGGCCAGGGACTGGGGGCCAAGTAGAATGTGTCACCCACGTGTCAAGAACCCTTTCCCGTTTTATGGGGTTTGAGAGCTGCAGACGTATCTGCCATCGGTCCCGGTAGGAGGTTTTAGATTTTGTGAACTAGGTTGTGTGTGTGTGTGTGTGTGTGTGTGTGTGTTTGGATGTACTGCTTTCCTCCTTTCATGCTCCTTCAGAAACAGACTATCCTTCCTGTTATAGCCGGTAGGCCCCAACCATCGCCTACAGGTGAGGCCTCCTATATGTGTTCGTACCTCCCCTGCATTATGGCTGCATTTTTGTCTTGCTTTCCTAGATCAGCTTCTTTTCTAGGGGCTCCTCTCGAGTTTTCCGAGGATCCCAGTGCGTCCCAGAAACCCAGGCAGGCTGAGGCTCACCATGCTCCTGGGCCTTGGGTGCCTAGGGCCTGCCCCAGAACCCTGAGGTGAGTCGTGAGCACTGTGGGACTCTGTGGGAGTACCTCCCGTAGCTTCTGGAACTTCTGCCCAAGGTGGGCACAGACCCCTTCCTGCTCCCCTCCCCTGTCCCCCAATTCCATTCAGGTTGTGAATTTGGCATGGTGCTATTCTTAGGAGAGTATAACACAGAGAGTAACCCCAGGACAGTGACCAGCACAGAGTGGGTACTGAATGGGTATTTGCTGAATAAATGAACTTCGCCCACAGCCCGGAGCCTACACTGTCTGACTCCCGGCCTGTGAGGTTCTGTGAGGTGGGAACCAATGTCCCCTTGAACCAATCCCAACCTTGCAGTCTGGGCCCAACCTCAGCCTTGAAGGGACCAATGGGAGGAAGCTGTGCCTCCTACCCCCTTCTTGGTCCTTGTTTCCTCACCCCAGGATGGACCTCTTCCAGGGGGATGGACAGTCCGAATGCCACCCCTCGCTCAGGGGGCGTGGTCTTGCCCAGCAACTTCCAATAGGACCCAGTGATCCAAACCAGCCCCTTCCAAGTCCTTTGGGCATCAAGGACAACCTGGTGGCTTTCACAGCCTCTCCTCTGGTAGGAGGTGGGCATCTGTAGGAAGAAACAACTCACAGAATACAACAACAATGACGACACAACAAAATAGCCCACATTCGAAACAAGAGAGTAAGCAACAGTTCCTGCAAAGGGTTCTCCAAACCCAGGGAGAGAAAAGGAGCATTTCTCTCAAAGAAGTGCCACGTCTACAGGGTCTTGATGGCCTTCCCTGAAGTGTACACATATTTCTTTAAAAATATCACTTTATTGAGGTATGATTGACACACAAAAAGCTGTCCCTATTTGTACCTGTCAATGTAAACATTCTTAATGTGTAGAACTCAATGAGTTTGGAGGTAAGTGTGCATCCATGAACTCGTCACCGCAGTCAATGCCTTCAACATAGCCTCATCTCCAAAAGTTCTCTCCCACCCTCTTGGTGGTATTTTGTTTGTTTGTTTGTTTTGTTTTTTGGTGATAAGAACATTTAACATAAGAGTAACCCTCATAGCAAGATGTCAAGTGTGCAAAATAATCCTGTTGGCTACCAGTACGCTGCCGTAGGGTAGATCTCCAGGACTTGCCCACCCTGCCTGCCCTGGAACTTCCACCATCCTGTCCTCATTTGCCTCCCCCTCGCCCTGGCAACCAGCACTCCACTTCTGCTTCTGAGATGGACTATTTTAGTTTCCCCTTGTCAGTGGCATCACGCGGGATTTGTCCTTCTGGGTCTGGCTGTTGTCACTTAGCATCTCATTCAGCCTCAAAAGAAGGAAATCCTGCTATTGCCGCAGCCCGGCTGCCCCTGTGCACACATTTTTCTACCACCGAGCTGAAAAGTCAGCTTCTCGGTGGACAACAGGCCCCATTCAGGTGACTGCACAGCGTCCCCAAGGAAAAGGAGACGCTTATTGGCGCTGTTCACCCCGGGGGGCCTAGGGTGGCTTTCCCTAGACAGGAACATCTGCTGGGTAGCCGAAGTCGGGTGGGGTGTCCGGGTCCCTACAGGTCGTCCTGTGACAGCTGAGCCTCTCCTCGCCCCCCCGCTGGCTCCTCCCCGCCCACTTTCCCCACCGCAGAGGCACTTTCCTGGTTTTTGTGGGGTGGGCCCAGCCCAGCCCCATCCTGGATCCTGCTGTTTGTTCTTGGCTGGAGGCCTCCTCCCGCCGTCGCCCGCTGGGCCCCCAGGTCAGGTCCTGCGGCTGCCACGACTGGCATGGACCTTGACCGTCCACCCCTCCCTGGCCTTCCGTCCACTCTAATGGGACCTGCAGACGGGGTCCTCTGTAGTGATGCCCACCTTGCTCTCAGCAGGTGCATCCTGTGCCGGCTCAGGTGCCAGCGGATGCTTCTTTCTTCGTTGGATGACACCCATGAGCATTACTTCTCTCTCTCGTCATTGTTTGCTGGTTCCAAGCACCCCCCCTTTCTAGACTTTGGAGAAAAAAAAGTTACTCTTCGTACATTTTCCCTTCTCCGTGCATTCTTTTTCTTTGAGATCGGACGTACCGTGATTGGCAGAGGACTTGGTTCATCATCTTTGTGTCAAGGGCACTTCTGTCGTGGGGTTGGGTCAAGGGCCTGGACCGCCTTTTCCTTCTGGCTCCCCTGCTGTCTGGCACTGGCTCAGCCCTGCTCCGATGGGGTGGGAGGGGGCCCCTGGGAGGCCTGACACAAAGACGGCCCCTCAGGCTCCTTGTGGGTGGTGCCTGGAGCCCAGACATTCCCTCCTTGTTCCCCAGCGCCAGCCGGGCCTCGGTCCTCTCACTTCCCGCCACGCCAGCTCCGCTTATGAAAGGAAGCTCTTTCTGTGGGGCCCACTCAGCTTGCCCTCCACCCTCCTCAGAGGCGCTCCTCGGCCCAGGGCCTGGGTGCGGTGCTAAGTCATCACCCCTGCGGTTTGGGATGCAGTTCAAGGGCTGGGAGGAGTGGGAGAAGGGAAGCCCGGGGTTTCTGCTTGGGTTTGCCTTTGGGCTGCTGGGGTTCGCTCCTCGGGTCCCGGAACCCTGGGTTTGGGAGACCCCAGAAGGCTTCACAGGCTTACCAGGCTATAAGGTTGTAACGTCAGAGGAAGGTATCAGTACGTACCAGTCAGATGCGGGGATGCAGGCCACTGTTGAAACAACACTTTGCCTCTACTTCTCAGGCCCCAATTCCCAAGCTGTTCCTGCCACCTTAAGCCCCAACAGGAATGTTCTCCAACCAAGATCTTTTTTTAAAAAAAGATTTTAGGATCCCTGGGTGGCGCAGCGGTTTGGCACCTGCCTTTGGCCCAGGGCGCGATCCTGGAGACCCCGGATCGAATCCCACATCGGGCTCCCAGTGCATGGAGCCTGCTTCTCCCTCTGCCTATGTCTCTGCCTCTCTCTCTTTCTCTCTCTGTGACTATCATAAAAAAATAAAAATTAAAAAAAATTAAAAAAAAGATTTTATTTATTTATTCATCAGACACACACACACACACACACACACACACACAGGCAGAGACACAGGGAGAAGCAGGCTCCATGCAGGGAGCCCAATGTGGGACTCGATCCTGGGTCTCCAGACTCACACCCTGGGCTGAAGGTGGGTGCCAAACCACTGAGCCACCCAGGCGTCCTTCCAACCAAGATCTTGAAGTCTTGCAAAGGTGGTCGTAAACTGTTTCTCCACCACCTCCCGTGGTAGATGTGCAGTGCGCTCTGTGACTCTCACGAAGCTCCAGATGAGCAGGCGCCTGGCTGGCTCGGGTGGTAGAGCGTGCAACTCTGATCTTAGGGTTCGGAGCTCAAGCTCCACGTTGGGTGTAGAACTTACTGAAAAAAAGAGAATTAAAAAAAAAAAGTTCCAGCTGAGGGTACAGAAGGTCAGAAGGTGTGAGGTGGAAGTCTGTTGTGGGCTTCCTCTGAGAGCGTGTGCGAATGTGTGAGCAGTCTGGACCGCCACACCTACCCTGCTTTCCTCCACCAGCGTTTGCACACTCACAGGGGTAGGAGTTGAAACAAAGTCCAAACTCCAGCTTAGGCTTCCTGCGGATTCCACGCCTGCTCCTGTGATGTCACATGAGTGCGGTGCATATACGCCCGCTCTTACCGGACCTTGTGTTCTGGATACGCAGACACCTTCATGGCAGTCAACCTCTCAGAGGGCAGCGGGGTACCTTGGGACCCCCGAAATAGCAGATATTTCTCAAAGGAAATGCATACAGCAAGGATTTTGTGATTTTTAAGGAGCCTTTTAACCAGGAGAGAAAACATAAGCTGTCTATAGTGATTCAAGGCCAGAGGTGCCTCCATGCACACTGAAAAAATTCCCAGGCATGACTGTGTCCCACGCAGCCTTGGAGTGATGCCAAGAGCATGAGCGAGGGGCTGCCAGCGGGAGGTTGCAGAATGGGGAGTGCACAGAGGAAAGCCTAGGGTGCTAATTACTCTGCTTGAGCTGTGCGGGTGTCTGGGGTCCACTGGCTGCTGGATGTGAGAAAACAGGGCACTCCGGATTCTGGTTTTAAGTTCAGAGATCTCCTGAAGATGTTCCTGAGGGTATCTCCAGCCACAGTGCAAAACACAGCCTAATGATCCGGTTCTTCAAACGTTTTGTTCTATTTGGACTCTCACCGGATTGGATGAGGCCCATCCGCATTGGTGAGGACGCATCTTCTTTACTCAGTCTACCAATCCACATGCTAACCCCTTCCAGAAACACCCTCACAAACATCCCTAGAGGTCATGTTTAGCCAGCTAACTGAGCATCCCTTGGCCCCATCAAGCTGATATACAAAATTAACCATCACACTTGGAACATCTACCTTTCTCTTCCATGTTGATTGGGAGTCAGGCCCTGCTCTGGTCTAGAACTCACAGTTGACACTTCTTTCACTTGTTTCTGAGAAAAATCCCAACTTCTCTGGAAGTGCTATATAGCTCAAGAGGCACTTAAGATCTCTTTCTTCACTACTGTCAGAGCCAAATCATGGAACTTTGGACTTTAAAGAGTCCTAGATTCTGAAGATCAATCTATATGACCTGAGAATGAAATTTGGGCATGATGGCCATGTATTTATTTTCTGTGAAGGTAGTGGGGACTGTGGTTCAAATTTGCTTCTATCTGTAGTCAAGAAGCCATGCTAAGTTTTCTCTGGGATAGGGGTGCAGGGAGCATCAGAACCTTTTTATTTGGGGCAGGGGGCAGTCCATGTGTAGCACAGTATAGTATATCCCCAAATGTGCCCTCGTTATATGGATAAGTTAGTTCCTCAGATTCCCGTTTCTCAAGAGAAGCATTCCATGGTCCAGTGGGGCTGGAAAATGCTGAATAAAAGCAAGGTTATACAGACTGCTTTATTGCAGAACTTCTCAGAGTCTTTAAACGGCTAATTCAGCTCTCACATCAGCACCTATCTATAGATTGCCTGCTGTGTGCATGGTATTGTGCAAGGTACATAAAAGGTCGGGATAAGGAAAACGTGTCCTTGTGAAGTCTATATGGTAGCAGCCGACAGGCATGAGATCACCAACTACCCGCTAAGAATGCAATTATACTAATAAGTACTCCAAAGGGGAAGAGCAGGGAGTGAGGGAGCCTTTATCATTAGGACATGATTGAGTCTGGGGAATCGGTAATGGCTCATCTGGGGAAATGAGTTTCGAGTTAAGATCTGAAGAAGAAAAAGAATGTGTACCGAGTGGAAGGGGTGTGGCTGTGGAGCATTTCAGGCAGGAGGCCAGTTTATGGAAAGATCCCAAGTGGGCAAGGGCTGGGTGTCTCTGCAGGGGTTTGAAAACAAATCTGATCAGGGAACTCCTCCGTACCCCTTCCCACCCTCCAGTGTGTTGTGGGACTAGAATTTGACCCCTGGCCAGGATCTGGGAAACTCAGGCTGTAGTTGTCACACTGCCATTAATTGTCCAAGACACGATGTCCTTAACTTCTTTGAGCCTTGTATTTCTTATCAATAAAGTTAGGGACAGATATGATGGTTCTTAAGAAGCCCATGTGCTCTCTTCTTTCTTTTTTTCTTTTCTTTGGGGGAGGGGGGAGAGGGAGACAGAGAGGATAATTTTTCTTTTAAGATTTATTTATTTTTAGAGAGAAGGGGAGAGGGAGAGAATCTCAAGCAGACGCCACACTGAGCATGGAGCCCAATATGGGGCTCAATCTCACAACCCTGAGGTCATGACCTGAGCTAAAAATCAAGAGTCAGATGCTTAACCAACTGAGCCATTTAGGTGCCCCTCTCTTCTTTCAAGGGCGAGATTTCCAGGGAAGCATGAAACCTGAAGAACTGTCAGGGACAAGAGACTCTGATGGATACTAGGAGGCCAGAGGGCTGCCAGCCCATACCTCCACCTTCCCGTGCAGAGACCCTAGAGCAGAATTCAAGCCAGGATCCTGGAGAACCCTGTGGGTGCTCACTCCCACCCAGGAGACCTTCAGGGGAGCATTTATTTATAGAGTAGCAAGCTTGCTCAGGAGGCCAACAGAGCCCAGTGTTTAAACTCCTGCAGGTGGAGGAAAGAAGACGCCCTACAGCATCAGCCTACAAGTTAAGAACAAATAACAAACAAAACCCATTCTCTCTCAGGATCCCTATTTCTCACTTTTTCAACTTTTAATCTTACTGTCTCCTGTCCACTTTTTTTGGCTCCTCGGGCCAGATCCTTTTGTTCCATCTCTCCATGCCTGCCCCAGAAAACAAACCCTGGTTTTTCTGTTGCTCTCAGGTTAATTCACTTGAAGAACTTTGTGGGTGATGCTCTCTGTGCTTGGAGGACATGCTATCCCTGGGAGTCAGGACCTCAACATATGAATTTTGGGGAGTTACAATTCAACCCGTAATAGCCAATAAGTCTTAAACTTCATCATACCTACAGCCTACCTGGGGGGTTGTTGAAAATGGAGGTACCAGGGGCACCCAGGTAGCACAGTTGATTGGGTGTCTGACTCTTGGTTTTGGCTCGGGATTGACCTTGGGGTTGTTGAAATCAAGCCCTGTGTTGGGCTCTGGACTGGGCGGGGACTCTGCTTGAGTTTCTCTCTCCTTCTCCCTCTGCCCCTCCCCCTGCACCCTGTCTCTCTCTCTCAATAAAACAAATAAGTAAATTTTTTAAAAATGAAGGTACTAGTGATACCCCACAGATTCTAATTTGATAGATCTGTTTCTTTAAGCACCCTGGCATAAGTGTGGTGTGCCCCCCAGAAGCTCCTCCCCAGACTTCACACCGAGGACCTATCCCTTTGCTTGCTGAAGGCCTATGACCTGTGTTCCAGCGCCCACCACCTTGTATTGCAAAGAAACGATGATCACTTGTGTGTAGCTTTTCCTTGGTCCCTCCCCTCTGCAGAGCCAGGGCCTGCTCGGAAGCTGCCACATACCCTCTAATTTTCCTATCAGGACCCAATCCCATCTGGAGGTGGGTGATGTGACAGCTCACACTTTGGAGTCTGGAGCTCAGCTGGCTGCCTCCTGGCTGGTTGACCTTGGGCAGGGGGTTGGGCCTCTCAGCAGCCGAGGCTATGCAGTTCTGCCCAGAGAAGTTTCTCTGTCTGCCTCAGAAGCTACCAGAAGGATGGAGCAACATGCCGTAAGGCTCATGGCCCAGCACCTGGCACATGGGGAGCAGAGTTAGAATGAGTTTTACTGTTACCCTACGCTGACGTTAGAGGGCAAAACCAGATGTAATTAATTCCTGCGAGCGAAGCTTCCAGAAGCACACCAAGGGGAAATTGTCACAAAGGCCTCAGGGGCTGCTTTGAAAATGAGAAGGGAGCCTCACCTCTGAATGCAGCGTCCTCAAAGTTGGCAAGTGAGGTCCGCAAGGGCTCACTCTGCAAACCTGAGCTGCATGTCCTCTGGCTGATGACTTCTCCCCTTAAGGAAGCCCGCCCACTCTACTGGCAAAATAAGGAAATGAGTGTCTTGCTGAAGGCGCATTTCTCCCTCAGGGTTGTTGTAATGGTGACAATGCAGGGCCTGGAGCCACTTGGTTGGTTTTTGAGTGTCACCTTCTGGCTGTGCCACCTTTCACAGTCACTTAACTTCTCTGTGCCTAGGTTTTCTTCATTTGTAAAACAGGAAAGTAAAAGTGCCGTGATGGTTAATTTGATGTGTCAACCTGACTGGGCCAAGGGGTGCCCGGATAGCTGGTAAAATATTATTTCTGGGTGTGTGTGAGGGTGTTTCTCAAAGAGATTAACAATTGAATCAGTAGACTCTATAAAGATGTGACCCTCCCCTCCAATGTGGGTGGACCTCGTCCAATCCATGGAGGGCCTAAACAGAACAAATGGGCCGAGGAAGGGCGAATTTACTCTTTGTTGAATTGACACATCCATCTTTTCCTGCCCCCAGACGTTGGTGGTCCTGGTTCTTGGGCCTTGGGGCTCAGACCAAGACTTTCACCATTGGCCACCTAGTACTCAGGCCTCCGGGAACTACACCCCTGGCTTTCTTGGACTTCTGACCTGTGGACCCTAGCTGGGGGACTTCTCAGCCTCCATAATCCTGTGAGCTAATTCCTCATAATAAATCTCTTTCTATATATCTATATAGAGTTGACTCTTGAACACCTGGGGGTTAAGGTCACTGGTGCCCCCCTACCCACCTGTGTAGTCGAAAATCCAAGTGTAATTGTTGACTTTCCAAAAACCTTAATAACAGCCTACTGTTGACCGGAAGCTTTATCGAAAATGTAATTTATCGTGAACACATATTTTGTATGTTATATGCTTTATATACTGAACTCTTTCAATAAAGTAAGCTAGAGAAAATAAGATGTTATTAGGAAAATCATAAGGAAGAAAAACTACATGTATAGTACTGTGCTATAAAAAAATTCACATGTAAGTAGACCTGCACAGTTCAACCCCCTGTTGTTCAAGGGCCACCTGTATATCCTCTTGGTTCTGTTTCTTTGGGGAACCTCGACTAGCACAATTACCTACTTCATGGTATAATAACAAATATAATTTTTGGTCTTCCTCATCATTTCTGGCACAGAGCTTCTAAAACCCCTGCAACTTCCCAAGCTTTGAGAGTGACAAAGATGCCTTTTCTTATGTTAATGAACTTTCTGGACCACACCTAAGATTGGGGGCAGTTGCCAGGAGAACCCACCTTGTGATCAGAACATAAGAACTTCTAAAAAAAAGAACATAAGAACTTCTAATCCCAACCCCCTGACCTCCAAGGAGAGGAGAAAAACTGGAGGTTGAATCGATCATCAATGGCCAATGATTTAATCAATCATGTGTATGTAATAAAGCCTCCATTAAAAACCCTAAAAGACAGGCTTCAGGGAGCTTCTGGGTTGGTGAACCTGCAGGGATTTGGGGAGCGTGGTGCCCTCAGAGAGCATGGAAGCTCCATACCCTTCCCCATACCTTGCCCTACGCATCTCTTCCATCTGGCCGTTCCTGAGTCCTACCTTTTTATAAACTGGTGATCTAGTAAGTGAAATGTTTCTCTGAGTTCTGTGAGCTGCTCTAGCAAATGAAGTGAACCCAAGTAGAGGGTCATTGGAACTTCCAATCTATAGCCTGTTGGTCGGATGCATAGGTGACAGCGTGGACTTGTGATGACATCTGAAGTGTTTGCATGTGTGTGTGGGGTCAGTTCTATAGGATGGAGCCCTTAACCTGCACGATCTAGTGCCATCCCCGGGGCGATATTGTCAGAATGGATTTGAATTGGAGGATACACGGTTGGTGTCCGAGAATTGCTTGGTGGTGTGGGGAAACTCGGCCCCACACTGGAATTGGTGACCAGAAACTTTACTTGTGATGGAGAGGGGGAAACTGAGAGCTTTCTAGACCTTCTGTGGTCTAGGAGGAGAGTAGGGGTCTCTAAGGAACCAAAGAATTTAAAACTGTGGTTGGAAACCTGAACCAGGAGTGTAGGGCAGGGTGTTGTTTACCAATAGCATATAGGAAAAGTGGAGGGGGAGTCAGGGGTTAGTAGGGGATAGTTTAAAGATCTGTTTATCATTTGAGAGAGCAAGAGAGCGTGGGGATGGGAGGGAGGGGCAGAGGGAGAGGGAGAGAGAGAATCTCAAGCTGACTCCCTGCTGAGTGAGGAGCCCCACATGGGACTCTATCTCAGGACCCCGAGATCATGATCTGAGCCCAAACCAAGAGTCAGACACTCAACTGAGAGCCACCCAGGCTCCTGGAGAAGGGAACAGTTTAAACTGGAAGCTGTAAGAGGTGAGAACCACTGAGTGGACCAAATTGGGCTTAATTCTTCCAGTGACCAAGAGGAACAGGAAGCAAAGGACACGTCTCACCTTGAGTGTGGTACAAGCTCCTAAGAAGGGCAGTTCCCCAAGAAATGAAAGAGGAATAAACACGGTGGTGGGGCCCTGAAAGGGCCTGCTTCTGGGCTGGACATTGCAGCAGTCACCAGGCTGGGTGGAAGCAGCGCGGGTCACGCAGAGCATGATGGAGTCCTTGGCCTTGTCGATGGCACTCACCTGTCTGCAGCCCCCTGAGACCCGGGCAGCCTGGGGCTGCAGGACCCCAGAGCCGGCCGTTAGCACAGCTCTGTGTGCTTTGGAGCACTGGCCTATGTCTGCAGTTGACAGGGAAGGAGACAGAGCCCCAAATGCAGGGCCTCCACCTTGGGAAGGGGACACCTGCCTTGTGTCTCCTGTCGGTCCCGCAGCAGAAAAGACTATTCTTCTTGGGAAGCAGCCCCAGACCTCTCCATTTCCTCTAGACTAACCCCCCCCAACCTCCCACCCCCACCCTCCAGGCCTTTACAGCTGGTGGGCCGGCCCATGCATCACGCCACCTTTTCTGAAGACACAGGCTCGGGCACAGCCAGCTTATTATCTGGCCTAGTCGGCTCGGGTGGCCCGCACAAAATGCTGTGGGGCTGAAACGAGTGACATTCATTCCTCACAGTTCAGGAGGCTGGATGTCAAGGATCGAGGTGTGGGCAGGTTTGGTTTCTCCTGAGGCCTCTCTCGCCACTTGCACGTGAGCTGTGTCCTCACAACCTTTTCCTCTCTCCGCATGCATCCCTTGTCTCTTTGTGTGTTCAGATTCCCTCCTCTTGTAAGGCTACCAGTCCGACTGGCTTAGGGCCCCCCCCCCCCCCCAGTGGCCTCATTCCAGCTTAACCACCCCTTTAAAGGCCCTCTCTCCAAATACAGTCACAGTCTGAGGCCCTAGGGGGCCAGGTGGAGTCTGGGCAGGGGGCGACGACACACCATGCAGCACAGCAGCCCCTCACTCTTCGATCCTGTCCTTGTTTGTATCCACGTGGCTTCTGGCCACTTCGGGTTGTCACTCCCTGCAGCTTGGGTTGAGAGACGAACTCCTGCGTCACCCGTTCGGCTCAGGGCGCCCGCCGGGCGGGGCCTGGACTTGTCCACCAGCCAAGGGCTCTAGGATGCGGGGAACGGCACAAACCCAAACTCAACCGAGGTCCTTTGAAGCCCTCCTTGGGCTGATTAAACGATTCACAGATGGGGGCAGCCAGTAGAGGGGAGCTCTGAGGACAGATGGCAGGTTTTTATAGGAAGGAGGGTGGGGCAAGGACGTTATTAGCAAGAGAAAAGAATTGTTCTAGGTGGGTGGCTAACCCCTGGTGGGAGGAGCTGGGGTCTTATCATGCAGATCGCCTCATCTCCTCTTCCTCTAGGGGAAGAGAAGGCCCTGGGGCAGATTACTTCACTGGTGCTCATCCCAACATTCCGGACTGACCGGTTAAGGCCACATTTCTGGGGAAGGTTGAAACTGCAACTAGATTAGGTCTCAAACTGTGGTTTGGGAACTCACCCCGAGTGGTGTCATTTTGACCCAGAGGTCAGTTTTTTTGTTTTGTTTTTTGTTTGTTTGTTTGTTTAACAGGGATTAAGTCACATGGTTCAGCCTGCTCCTGGCCACTGGGAAGGTTTATCCCGGGAACTCAGCCCCCTGTCGTCCCCTGCTTCACCCAGGAACCAGGGCCCAGGCCCAGGCCCCGCGCCGAGGGTGAGCTCTGGAACTGCCAGGCTGAGTGAGCTTCCCCCAGGGCTTCCCAGCTCGGGACCCTGCTGAATGCCCCTGTCCCAGCTTCTGCTGCCGGCGGCCAATGGGGAGGAAAGCACCTGCTCTGTGCAGTTGTCGGATGTATTTATTTATATTATTTTTTTTAAAACTTTCATTTATTCATTCATGAGAGACAGAGAGAGAGAGAGAGAGAGAGAGAGAGAGAGGCAGAGACACAGGCAGAGGGAGAAGCAGCTCCACACAGGGAGCCCGATGTGGGACTCGATCCCAGGACTCTGGGATCACGTCCTGGGCCAAAGACAGATGCTCAACCGCTGAGCCACCCGGGCGCCCCTGTAGAGTTATTTTAAGGATTGAATTAAATGGTGGAAGAGCAAAACTCCCTCCCTACAGCTCCCCTTACGGACAGAGGCCGGGACGGTAGGGGGTCATTGACTGGCAAGCTGATCTGACCCTTGCAGGAAGTCCTTTCCAGGCGCTTCCACTCTTGCTGCCATGAGCCCATGACCACGCGGCCTGTGCTTTTTCGCTGGCAGGCGCAAGGAGCCTGACTGAAGCGGGGAGGGGAGGAGGGGGACTCTAGGGCTCTGGAAGCCTCACTGCCTTGTGAAAGAGGCAGGATTCCCAATTGGGAGGACAAGAGGAAATTGTCACTTTTGTGGTGTCTCTCCAATCAGAGGGGAGGGACCCCCAAATGTGGGGTGACCCATTCGGGGAAGGGGCCTGCCTGTGGCATGGGCGGGGGGGGGGGGTGAAAGGATGCCCCTGGGGCAGAACAAAGGAGCCGGAAGTTGACTGAATGTGCCTCAGGGGGGCAGCAGGCAGGACCGCAGAGGAGAGGCTGGGTGCCAGGAGGCAGGGGGTGGAGGCTGCATTTGAAGGGGGAAGGTGAGGGCGTATGGGGACATAGAGAGTTCTCTCCTTTTTATTTTTTTAAAGATTTATTTATTTATTTATGATAGACATAGAGAGAGAGAAAGAGAGAGAGAGAGAGAGAGAGAGGCAGAGACATAGGCAGAGGGAGAAGCAGGCTCCATGCAGGAAGCCCGACACGGGACTCGATCCTGGGTCTCCAGGATCACACCCTGGGCCGAAGGCAGGTGCCAAACCGCTGAGCCACCCAGGGATCCCCAAGTTCTCTCCTTTTTGGTACCTGTGCCAGATTGTCAGTAGCCATGGGTCAGGGAGGGCCTGTGGATATGGGTCACCTGATGGGCCTGCCTGTACTCAGCCCAGCGTCGCCGTGGCCCTTGGGCCTCAGCCAAGTGTCCACTGCTCAAGCCTGTTGCCTGGAAGCGGCCCCTACCACCTTTCCTCACCGTGTGTTTCTACTATACTCTTCCCGAGGATTGGTGTTCGTCCCTGGGGGATGTCTGTGTGAAAGCCTGGCTGCATATCAAGATTCACTTCAGAAGCTTAAAGACTAAAAATACTGCTGCCCGGCCCTCAGCCCTGGATTTTCGATTTGGTGCAGTTTGGGGATGTAGGTGAGGTTTGCTGGGGTGAGGTCCGGAGCCGATGGCCAAGAAAGAATTCTCGAGATGTCTTTGGTGCAAAATGGCAGTTTTTATTAAAGCAGGGGGACAGGACCGGTGGGGAGGATGAGCTGCTGCCCCGGGCTTGTGAGGGGTGGCTGATTAGGTGGTAGACTCGGTCAGGTTGAGGTTGTTTTCCCTCTAGCAAAGCATTAACATTAAGACGGTTGGGAGTTAGGGTATGGAAGTTAGGGTATGGATAAGAATCCTTTTTGCCTTGTAAATCCCCGAGATATTTGTAGACTGAGTGAGACACAGGTCTTGCTCCATGGTGATCTCTAGAAACCAACCATTTGCTTTTCCTTCCCTTAGCTTTAGGGCAGCCAGGATGTCACATGTGTCAGCTGTGCTTTGTCCTCAGTCGGCCTTCTGCTCCCTCATCCGATCTGCGGTTACTGCTATGGTTCTAGAGGGAGGCCTAGGTTGCAGGGGTTAAGGCCCCCCCACCCCACCCCCTGCCCCCTGGTTCTGTACCATGCAGGTAGGGGTGGGGGAGCTGGAGCATTTGCACTCAATGCTTTGTCTCAACATCTTTGCGAATAAATGTGAGCCGCTTCGCCTGGCACATGACGAGCTCTACATAAATGTTTGCTATTTTTACGCTAAGTGATACATATGCAACGTGTGCGTGTGCGTGTGGATGTAATACGAGCTTGGGAAGCTCAGTAAAGGGTTCGCTGCTGTTATTTTTAAATAATATAATGTAATCCAATTTCAAAATAGGTGGAAGTTATTTTCGGTGACTTCCATTTGCGTTTCTGTGTTTCTTTCTTGGTCAGAGCTGACTTGAAATTCGTGTTTCTTTTCTCAACTCCCTGGCCTGCCCTGGCTTGGGTGGGGTGGGTGTTTTGCCACCACCCTCCAGCTCCGGGAGTGGGTCCTTGTTTTTTCTAAGCGGTTCAGGGCGGTTCCCCGACCCCCAAGCACACTGACTGGTTCAGAGATGGGCATGTGACTAAAGATGGGATGCTCAGGACTTGCAATCCACTTGGGGGAAGGATATTTTCTTCCTACCCTGTGGCTGTCTTGTAACCAAAGAGGAGAGGGCCCTTGGATGAAACCAATATCGGGAAAAACACACAGGGGCAAGAAATGGAAAGAAAGATGGGTTTCTGGTGGCATTGTGAACGGCTGGATCAATCCTTGCCTGAAGCTCCATCCATCTTTGGGCTTCTCGTTTATGTAAGCCAAGAGGTTCACCTTATGGTTGATGCCACTTTGAGTTAGGTTTGCTCTTACTTGCCATTGAAAGCGTCCCCAACAGATAGAGCTTGTTTAAAAACCTGGTGATTTTACAGAGTGGAGTGGTGGATGGGGTCACAAAGAGAGGTGTGATCCGCCCTGGTTTTTACCCCCACCCCACCCCTGCAAAGTCTTCTAAAAAGTAGCCACACTGCACCACAAGGACTGAAGCCCATGGGTTCCTCCCAGTGGAATAAGGAGTGGCCTCTGGCCAAGCAGGGAGGAACACCCCACTGGGGGGAGTAGTGATTAGACAGGGAACTCTGGACCAGGTTGGAGACAGCTCTTCACCTTCTGTCATTACACCTCCCCCAGTGTAATGACACCAGACAGGTGACACTTAGAGGGAGGCAGAGTCTGATTCACACGTGTGAAGCACTGGGTCGTGCTTGGCACATGGTAGCCCAAGCGAGGAGCTGTGCGCTCTGCGTCCTCTGAGGTGCCCTGGGCCTCAGAACAGCAGATAATTCCCCAGAGGACAGATTTGGGTTTTTTTCCTCTTCTTCAGCAAAGTCTGTGTCTAAAAACGACTTCACTGTTATGGGCTGAATTGTGTCGCCCCAGGATTCATGTGTGGCCACCCTTACTCCCCCAGTAACTGAGAAGGCGGTGCTAAATTTAGAGAGAGCTTCTTTTCAGAGGTAATTAATGTTAAATGAATGACGTGTAAATGAAATGGGGGGGGGAGGTGTCTCACTCCGATCTGTCTTGTGTCCTTGTAAGAAGAGGCCGTAGGACACAGATGACACACAAGACAGACCATGTGCAGACTCAGGGGGAAGTCAGCTTCTAAAGCCAGGAAACCAAAGCTGCCAACACTTTGGTCTTGAACCTTCGGCCTCCAGAATTGTGAGAAGATAAATTTCTGTTGTTAAAGCTCCTCGGTCTGTGCTATGGGGTTTTTTGTTGTTGTTGTTTTGTTTTGTTTTTTTAATAGCAGCCCTCCAAACTAATGCACTTATTTAATCATTCAACAAATATTTATTGAACACTTTCTCCGTATCCAGGGCAAGTTCATGCTCTCATTTGGAAAGAGGGAGTCAATGAAGTGACTTTAGAACACGAGTAAGGGAGATGTCGGGGAGTATTGGGCCCTATGATGATAAGACAGGATGATGGGATGGGAGGTTAAGGGAGCCACTTTGGATGGAGGGCACTGCACAGGCCCCCCGAGCAGATCTCAGTGGTAGCAGCCCCCTTAGAAGCAAGGGCAGGCATGTTGGTGTCAATGAAGGTGCCCCCGGACGGGCAGATGTGGGCTCCTCGGAGTCCCCAGAGGTGCTTCCTTCTGGAGGAGACAAGGTAGCATTTCTCAGCTGAGCTCGTACAGGAAGAGGGAGTATGATTAGATGCTTTGTTTCAGGGGATTTGAAAGGAAAAGCTGTCTCACTTCTGGGCTCAGCTCCAGGTTCCGGAGTGAACAGGAACTTGACCCAAGTGGCTCAGGCCTCCTGAGCTTGCTGAGCTCCATGGCCGAGGGCTGAGTGGGATCTGAAAGATGCTTACCTGGGGTTCAGGCCTGTTGGTGTCCTTCCAAAACCCATAGGTTGAAGCTCTAACCCCTGTTCCTCAGAATGTGAGTGAATCTGGAGATTGGGTCTCTAAAGAGGTGGTGAAATTAAAACGAGGTTGTTAGAGTGGAGCCTAATCGAACCTGACTGCTGTCCTCTTTTTTTTTTTTTTTTTTAAGATTTTATTTATTTATTAGAGAGAGAGAGAGAGCGCGCGCACAGGAGCAGGGGGAGGAGCAGAGGGAGAGGGAGAAGCAGACTCCTTGCTGAGCAGGGAGCCCAATGCCGGGCTCGATCGCAGGACCCCGGGATCATGACCTGAGCCAAATGCAGATGCTTAACCGACTGAGCCACCAAGACACCCCTAACCTGACTGGTGTCCTTTTAAGAAGAGGAATCCTGGACACAGAGAGACACCAGGGATGCGCAGACAGAGAAAGGCGATATCGAGAAGGCCGTCATCTACCTTCAGAAGAAAGAAAAAGAAAGAAGAAATAAAGAAAGAAAGAAGAAAGAAGGAAGAAAGAAAGAAAGAAAGAAAGAAAGAAAGAAAGAAAGAAAGAAAGAAAGAAAGAAAGAAAACCTGCCAACACGTTGATCTCAGGCTTCCAATCCCCAGAACGGTGAGAAATAAATGTCTTTGCAGCCCCCGGTCTTTGGTAGCTCGTTGTGGCACCTGAGCTATGACAGCTGGCTCAGATGGCACTCCCCAAAAGATGCGTCCGCCACACCTGAGAATATTACCTTATTTGGAAAAAGTGTCTTTGCAGATGTAATTAAGTTACGGATCTCAAGGTGAGAACATTCTGGAATGACCCGGTGGGGCCTAAATCCAACGACCCGTGTCCTTAGGAGACAGAGAAGGGAAGAAGCACAGAAGGCCGTGTGAAGAAGGAGGCAGAGATGGGAACGGGCCAGCCACCACCCGGGGGCGGCAAGGATCCCTGGCAGGCAGCACGGGCTGGTGGGGGGGGGGGCATTCTCCCTCAGGGCGCTCAGGGACACCGGCCCTGCCCCCCTCGCTGGCACACCCCTGCCCTCCTAAACTGCGCAGGAATACATTCCTGTTGCTTTCGGTGACCCAGTTTGTGGTTGCTTGTAGGGGCAGCCCTAGGAAACAGCAGCCCTGAGAACGCATGCTTGGGGCACTGCGGGTGACACCGAGTCCCCAGGCAGAGGCTCACCCCGCCCCCCCGGAGCATCAGCAACTCCGGCCGGCTCTGGCTGGGTGCAACCGGGGAGCACCCATCTCCAGCAGTCATGCTGTGTGGCAGCCAGAAGCAGAGACTTTTCTTTCTTTTTCTTTATTTTTTAAAGATTTTTAATTTATTTATTCATGAGAGACACACAGAGAGAGGCAGAGGGAGAAGCAGGCTCCCCGCAGGGATCACGACCTGAGCCAAAGGCAGATGCTCAACCCCAGAGCCACCCAGGGGCCCCCTGGAAGCAAAGACTTTTTAGACCTCCTAGGGTTTTTCTCTGCTCAGATGGTGTGGACTTCTTGGGGTGAAGAGGGAAAAGGAGAGCCCCGTGGGGGCAGATAAATGGACTTCCTGTGAATTAGGGTTAGGAATTCACAGTTTCAAATGGGTTGCTGATGGTGGGGGGACCGTAGGTACGCCCTGATGGCAGCACTTTGCGCTGCTCATGCGGGGCTGGACCTGCTCGGTGGGTCTGTAGCGGGAGCTGCTTCTGAAAGGGGAGACTCTGCGCGTCTCTATGCCTGTGACCGCGTCTCTAAACATTCTCACGACACAGGCATCCTGATGCCTACCCGAGCCGACACGCACCCCCGGCTCCCTCCGTGTCAAACCCTGGGCCCTGGGCAGCGGTTTAGCACCACCTTCCGCCCAGGGCATGACCCTGGAGACCCGGGATCGAGTCCCACGTCGGGCTCCCTGCGTGGAGCCTGCTTCTCCCTCTGCCTGTGTCTCTGCCTCTCTCTCTATTTCTCTCATAAATCAATCAATCAATCAATCAATCAATCTTTAAAAAAAAAAAAAAAACAAAAAAAACCCTGGGCCCTGCACACCACAGGTGCAGAGCCAGGTGCCTCCTGGTGCTGCAGGTGGAGGAGGTACTGTTGTGTCAGGAGTCTGTGGCCAGGGATCAGGTGAGGAATTCCGAACATCCCTGGCAGACGTGGGGGTGGGCCTGCCAACTCTGGCTCTGCTTCTTGCCACATTCCTTCTCCTGCTCCAAGATTACAGCAGCTCTTGGCTCGGGGTGCCCTGATCTCTCGCTCCGTTTGACAAATTCTTCCCGGGTTTTCTCTGTGCCCGTGCCCACATCGTGCCCTGCGTGAATGTAAGTTGAGGGGATACACGATAACGTCCCAGGATGGGGACCCTGGTGCCTGGAGAGGCTGGAACCGACCCAAGGGCACATTGTCCATCAGGAACACTTCTTGGATGATGTGAAGCCCAAATCAGGACAGGGAGCTCATGCTTTGCTACAGAACACCAAATTATAAACGGTATGGATGTTTGAAATAATG
This sequence comes from Canis lupus dingo, assembly GCF_003254725.2. Lineage (NCBI taxonomy): Eukaryota > Metazoa > Chordata > Mammalia > Carnivora > Canidae > Canis > Canis lupus. Next base: position 23,210,708 of record NC_064244.1, read on the forward strand.
GGTTTTGGTTTTTAAGAGAGAGAGAGCGTGCAGGTGCAGGTGGGAGCAGGGGAGTGGGGAGAGGGCAAGAGGGAGAGAATCCCAAGCAGACTCCATGCCCAGCGTGGAGCCCATTGAGGGGCTGGATCTGATGACCCTGAGATCACGACCCGAGCTGCAATCAAGTCAGACTCTTAACTGACTTAGCTACCCAGGGGTCCCTGATTAAATGGTTTTAAAAGACTGTACAAAGGGATGCCTGGGTGGCTCAGTCATTGAGCATCTGCCTTTGGCTCAGGGCGTGACCCCGGGGTCCTGGGATCAAGTCCCCCATCGGGCTCCCTGCATGGAGCCTGCATCTCTCTCTGCCTGTGTCTCTGCCTCTCTCTCTGTGTCTCTCATGAATAAATAAAATAAAATCTTAAAGAAAAAATAAAAAGACTGAATAAAATAAAATCTTAAAAAAAATAAAATGACAAAGTTGTAAGCTGCTAATTCCTGAGGAAAAATGCTCTAGCACGCTTCTCCCCTTCCCCTCCCCCCACGGGGGCAGCTGTCTGGCTGGGGTGCAAGGTGACCCCAGTGTCTGTTGTGTCAGCGGCCGCGGACATCAGGGTGCACCGAGGGGGCTTTGCCTACAAGGGGGCCACTCTCCCCTCACTTTTCACTTTGAAAAGGACACTTTTCATATTCCTAGCCCCAAATCCCCAAGTTGCTGGTTACTGCCTTGGGAAGATTCTTTCGTGGGGGAAGATAAGAGTCCTGCACACCTGTTGAAGGAACAGGCGGAGGACCTAGAGGTCTTGCTGGGGTGACGGCCAGTGAAGTCATCCTTGTGGGCTGGGTGTGAGGAGACAGATGAGTTTTGAGGGTGGAGGCTTCCAACAGAAATGAAAGCATTTCTTTTTCTCAGATGTCAGTTGAGTTGAAAGCAGGTCTCTGTTTCCTTGGCTCTGGCCGAGGCCAAGAGGAAGTTCATCTCCAGGGCTAAAGGCTGGCAGAGGTGTTGTCTGGATGATGCTGGGGCCACTGTTGAGAACCACAAGGTGACCCCACAGCCTGGCATCCTGTTCTTTTCTTTGCTGCCCACCCCCTGCTTGGTGGACCGCTGGCTTCTAACTCCATGGACCTACATTTTCCCAAGAATAAGTCAAGTCAGACCACAACCCTCTTTCTCTCCCCAGAGCCCAGTGAAATCGAGAGAACATGGCCATGCCAGCAAAAACAAAACGAAACGAAACCAAACCAGAAACCCACTGTTGAAAAGAATACAGTCCCACATTAGAAGCTTTGAAAAGTGGGCGCCAGGGAAAGGAAAAGAAGCATGACACCTGGAGTCGCTCCTAACTCCTCCCGCTGCCCTGTCCCTCCCCCGTAACCCTAAGATAGGATGTAAAAAGGAAGGTTAATCAGTAAGATCCCGAGAAGTCTCAGGAACATTCTTGAGTAAATGAAGCAGCCTAGACAACACTGATAGGGACGTGGCATGAGGGACATGGCATGAGGACGTGACATGAGGGACGTGGCATGAGGTTCATCCCCCTAGACTCTCGGGAGGTTAGCTCTTTTCCAGAGCTCCACAAAATTTGGAGGAATGACCTAAAGACCTAAAGGATCCATACAATAGTTAGAAACACTCTTTTTTTTTTAAATTAAGATTTTATTTATTTATTTATTTATTTGAGAGAGAGGGAGTATGCACGGGTAGACGGAGGGGCAGAGGGAGAGGGAGAAGCAGACTCCCTCCTGAGCAGGGAACCCCACATGGGGCTCCATCCCAGGACCCTAAGATCATGACCTGAGCTGAAGGCAGATGCTTAGCCCACTGAGCCACCCAGGCGGCCCTACAAACACTCTTCATGAAGTAGAATAAAAACTGGAGCAGGACATTTCACACAATCTCAAAAGAGAAGGCAGGATGTAGCTTTGCCAACAAAGTCTGTGCAGAACCCCACAGAAACTCCCTCTTGTGTTGCTGCTGCCAAGTCACCAGGCGCTGAAAAGGGGCTGTGGCTGCAAACGTCCCCCCACCCCCGCCACACCAAACTACAGCTCAGAAGGCGACACATAAAAGCGATCGGATAAGGATCGCAGGTCCTGGGGAGGGCAGCCACACTCTAAGAGAGACAAACAGAGGGCTGCACCAGCAAACACACAAAAATATGGAAAAAACAAGGGAACGTAGAAACGTGCGTACCAGTGAGGGATGAAGAAGCGTGTCTGGAAAAAAAATGAATCAAAGGAACAGATGTAAACTCGGATTCCCCTAATGTTTCATGCTGGCTAGACACAGGTGACCTGCAGACCTCCTCCGACGGCCGTGTTGGCTGCTGACGACAAAGGGCTGGCCCCTTGCCCTAAGGTGGGGCTGCCCTTGCCACCGTGGAGCTCAGGCTCAGGAGCGCTGATCTGTGGGGCCCACAGCTTTGTGAACGACTTTGTTGGGCGATGCTCGAGGGACATATGAAAGAGACCGTTCATACCCGTTGGGAGTCATGGGTCATCTATTTTTCGATGAATACAGAGCGCCTTATTCTTTCCCCATCATGCCTCCGCCCAAGGAGAAGTATTTCCAAGCCCTCGGTGTGGCTGTGAAGGGAGGCATTTCTGCTCGGGCACCGGGTCTCACGGAGGCTTTCTTGGGCCTGGCGTCTGAGCCCAGTGTCAGCAGGCTGTGGGTGGTGAGGTGGTGAGCAGGTGTAACTGGTTCTCTGGGCAGCAACAGTAATGAGGTCACCAGCAAACCATCCTTCCTGTGTGTTTAAGTGGCACAAGCCCAGAATATCCGCATGCATTTCTCCTGGGGTGATGAGTAGGGGACACTCCTGGGGCCGGTCTGACGCTTGGCTGTGCCGTCTTCTGTTTCCAGATACTTCCTTCAGCTCTGTGTGTGAAGCCCTTCTGTAGGGAAGGTCTTCTCTTCTGGGAGTCAGAGCCCCCGTCTCCCATCACAGAGCACTACGGGGGCCACACCAGACACAGTCAGTGGCAGTTGGGTCATCCTTGCTCCCTGGCTAAGGACATAATCAAAGGTGGTTAAAGAGAAATGTGTGCAGTACCATACAGGGGTTTCTCCTGGACAACTGGTCTACCCCACACTACCTGGCCTGCTCTTGTGTGTGTGATTCCCATGGGTGACACCTCCTCGTGAGCCTCGGGGGTTTCTCGGCAGCACTCCTCTCTGTGCCTCATACTTGTTGGTACCTCTTTTTTGTCCTGACATCTGAAATCCCAGTTAGACCCTATTCCATTTCATATTAGGTTCCTCCAGAGAAACAGAATCAATAGGAGATAGACAGACAGACAGACAGACAGACAAGGAGGTTTGTTAACAATGATGGAGGCTGAGAAGTCTCACAAGCTGCTGTCTTTGAGCTGAAGGCCCAGGAAAGCGGGTGGTGTCGTTCTAGTACAAACCCAAAGGCCTGAGAACCGGGAGGGCCAATGGTGAAAGTCTCAGCCCAAGTCGAGAGGCCCAAGAACCAGAGGGTGCAGGATGTACGTCCCCATCCAAGGAACTGAGAACCAGGGAGTGTCAATGTCCAGGGGTAAAAGAGCATGGACACCCCAGCTCAAGCACCTTTGCTCTGCCTTTTTATTCTACTCAGGCTCTCGAGGAGGGGGTGACACCCACCCACACTGGGGAGAGCAGTCTTCTTTACTCAGTCTGCCGATTCAAATGCTAATCTCTTTTGGAAACACCCTCCCAGCGGACCCAGAAATAATGTTTTACCAGCTATCTGGTCATCCCTTGGCCCAGCCAAGTGGATACATAAAGTGAGCCATCACACTTTTCCTCCAGGTTTTCCCAAGAATACAGATGCTGCTCCGAGAGTTACAGCTGCCGAAGAGCAGCCACTTCTGATGAATGGCCATCGGATTCTGCTTAAAGCCTAAGCTGTAGGAGAGGACGGCTCGGGCTGGGATCACCTGGAGAAGGGGAGGAGTGAAAGACACTCGGGTGGTCAGGGTGAGGAAGCTAAGGATTCATTTTACCTCCTTTGTACTTTGGCTCTGGGGAAGGTCTAGCTTTGGGCCGGATGTGGGAAAGAGGACCAGCAGGAAGAGGAGCGTGTAAGAACCCTACCCATGCACCTCTTCTTGGGCCCGCATCACACCTCAGTCTTGCTTTACATATAATACTGCTGCGATGGGGAGCCACGGTGAGTTCTGGGGGCTGTCAGGAAGCCAACCCCACCTCTCCAACCCATCCAGTGACAAAGGAGGGAGAACTAGGAGCATTGCCACCATGGCTTCCTGCCCCACAAACCCTGCTTAGTCTCTGAAGACCAATCCTATGACTTCGGTTTGTTATCACGTTTGGCTCCTGGATTGTATTTTTAAGTCGTTTGAAGTCCTTTGATGAGCTGGTGTTTATATTTCGTGTTCTTTCATGCCAAGTGAGTACTTATTATTATCTAGAATTACAAAAGCATTTGGTGTTTTCCAAGCGTGGGCAGCTGGCTCCAGACTCTAAGAATACCTTGCTTTATACGACAGAGGGGTCCGGAAAAAGAATGTACATAAATTGGATTTCTGACAATTTAGTAATATTTGAAATTTGCTAGAGATGGGACCAAAGGGAAACGTGGTTGCTTTTTCTGTTGTTGCTGCTGGTGGTAAAATGAAATAATCACATTCTGTAATGAGTGTTATTGCCTCTATACCAGACAACTGACCTGTTGTAAATCGAGATTGGGGTTGCGTTTTTCATGGTTGGGCCACGAACATAAATGCTTCCTTGCATTGTGCTCCCTACGTAGTTCTGACTTCTCTCTCCCCCTTTTTGCCTCAACCACTTTTATTTGAGTTGGACTGTGACGCACATAAAAAAATCAAGTGCATTAGAAGCCACACCGAGACGTCCAGGGACAATCTCAAGAACCCAGGCTGGCATTCCCCACAGCTCTAGGGGAAGTCATCCGTTTCCTCGACTGGTCCAACTGGCAAAAAGTGATTACAGGAGGAGGTGCTTGTCAAAGCCACTGGTGCAGTGAGAACAGGTCGGGCTGCCCCTTTGTTTTCAGCCCACGACAAATGAAACGACTCCTGTCCCCAGCCCCATCCCATGGGGCTGGTGGAAACTACATCCCAACACCTCTTTAAAACTTTGCCTTGAAAAAAATAAATAAATAAAAAAGTAAAACTTGGCCTTGAAAGCAAGCCCCCACTGCCGAGAGGCAGGTGCACAGAGCAGAGTCTTCACACTTGGTTCCAGGCTCTTCCTAGGCTTGGGGTTCTGTGGATTCTAGATCCTCTCAGGACCTGAGGGCCTCGAGAACCAGGGTCTGGAATGACCTGACGGAGAAGAAGCAGTGACTCACTGGATTAGTTCTGATTTTCTGGTGTGAGGCGGCTGGCTCATTTAAATGAAGTGTAGTCATCTTCCGTCCTCTCCAAGGGGAGCAGTCTCCCCTGGTTTAACAGGGGCCGCAGGTGCCAAAAAGAACAAAGGACACTCGGCCTGCAGATCTGGTTTACAGGCTGCTTGTGCAAGCTGCCGGGGCAGGGCCGCCCCCGCCACTCTCAGCCCAGCCCTCCTGCCACCCAGCAGGCCCAAGGGGCCTGGGTTCTGGCGTGAGGCTGGTGGCCAGCAAGGGGGGGCTCATCTCCATGGCCAAGCATGCACACTCGTGTGGGGCCTCTGTGACAGGAGGCAGAGATTCTAAAAGGAACAGGTGTAGAGGTCTGTTCTACTTGGCTGTGTGTGGCTGGGCAGAGATGAAGCGGAGATGCACACGGGGGTGGGGGTGGGGAGTGGGGGGGCAGTCTCCGGAGATAGAGATGGGATGAGGCAGAGTTAATGTTGCAGGTTTGTGCCTTCTTAGGACATCGTGGAGATGTGTTTGCTCAGTCCCCTCCCTGGGAAGCAGGCCGGGTGTAGTGTCTGAATCCCATAGGACAAAGGATGGGGTATGGAGCCCAGGCTGCCTTTTTGGGAGAAACTAAAACAAAAACCAAGGGATGGCCGAGTGCTGTCACCATGTGTGTCACAGCCCCCAGGACGCTGTGTTGAGAAGGGTTCTGAGTCTCTATCTGAACTATCAGGTTTCACCTGGAGGGCCTCAGTGGGCTGCCCAGCTCACCAGGAGGCTGTGTTCATCTTTTCTCCTCCCGCCACACATGTGACCCGGGTCACAAGAGCTCTGCTTCTGTGGCTCTCAGGACCCCTTTCTCTAAGAACACAGCCTCATCTGGGCTGGGAGGCAGGAGAGGCCAGAACCTGGAAGGCTGGGCCAGCAGCCAGATGTGGGGCCTCCTCTCGAGAAATGCTGGCAGGTTGGGGCAGTTGATTTGATCGTTGCCTGGGGACAGGAGCTTAGATAATGCTGTGCTCACTCTTCCCAGAGAAAGCCAGGCCTCAAGTCCAGCACAGGCGGGGTGGGGTGGGGGGGGGTGGGGTGGGGGGGGTCCTCTGGACATGTGACCAGGTATGGCTGCTGGTCACCTTGAATAGAAGCCTGGGGATTCTGTTTGGGATTAAATACACTGAAGCCTTTTTAGCACGTAGGGCAGTGCTGATGTATATTAGGTGCTCAATGGATGTTAAATCACATTTGATTTTTCTCTTTTTATTTGTATTTTTTAAATATATTATTTATTTGAGAGAGAGAGCACACATTTGAGCAGGAGGAGGGGCAGAGGGAGAGGGAGAAGCTTTCTCTTTTTTAAAAAAAAACATGGGTGGTTCAGTTAGTTAAGCATCTGCTTTTGGGCTCAGGTCATGATCTCAGGGTCCCGGGATGGAGCCCCACATGGGGCTCTCTGCTCATGGGGGAGTCTGCTTCTTTCTACCCCCCTCCCGTCTCTGTAGTCTCCTTCTCTCTCTTTCTTTCTCAAATAAATAAAATCTAAAAAATTTTTGAAATTTGATTTTTAAAAAATTTTTAAAAATGTGTTAAAATATATTATAGCATGAAACTTACCATTTTAGCCATTTTAAAGAGTATAGTTCACTGGCCTTAAGTGTGTTCACGCTAATTTACAACCGTCACCACCATCCTTCTCCAGAATCTACCTAGACTGGAACTCTGTACCCATTAAGCAATAGCTCCCCATTTCCTACCTCTCAGCCCCTGGCAGCCTTCATTCTACTTTCCAGGGTTTTGGTACTCTAGATGCCTCATGCCAGTGGATAAGATCTCTGCCCTCTTGCGACTGGCTTATTTCACTTAGTACGATGTACTCAAGGCTCATCCATGTTCCAGCATGTGTTAGAATTTCCTTCCTTGATAAGGCTGTGTCCTATTCCATTTTATGTATATATCACACTCTGTTTGGCTGCGGATCCCTCGATGGACTCTTGGGTCGTTTCCACCTTTTGGGTCGTGAATAACGCTGCTATGGACATGGGTGCACAAATAACCATCTGCCCAAATCCCCTCTGCCAGTGCCTTTGCGTATATACCCAGCAGTGGGTCCTTTCTCTTTTGAAACACCTTTAGCAAATCTGACTTTCAAGAACATTCACCGACACAAGGGAAGGAGCCGTCTGCCAGCTGTTGTCTGTGATACTCCCCTGGCAGCTCACCTGGCCCTGAAGAAGCCATCAGCCCAGCTGGCCCCCGTTCCTTTGTGCATCCTCACTCACCCCCAAGGGGACTTCTCATTTCCTTAGGCCACTGGAACATTCACGGATCAGCCTAAACCCACTTTATGAGGCTTCCCTGGAGCCTGGGCTGGAGCGATGGCCCTCCTTCCCACCTCTCTACCACTTGTCCCCGTTCCTGCACATACCTCTATCTCATTGTCCCAGACTAATCTGGCTGACCCTGTCACTTGCCACTGCCTGCGGGGTACAAGCTGAGCTCTGGCACGAGGCCCGACTGTGCCTTCCCCCTTGCGGTCTACACCGCAGGCACTCATAGTTTCACCCCTTCTGTGGCTTCTCAGCTGCCCCCCGTGAGCCCCATGCACCCACTCCCCCCCCCCCAAAACCCATGCCTCTCATGTTTCACTCCTCTGAGTCCTCCTGTAAGACTCAGCTGCAGGATTCACTCCTCCAGAAAGCCTCCTTTTAGTGGGCGCCAGAGTAAGAGCTCAGAAATGTCTGGTGAATGAGCAAGAGAACGGCCTTGCCAGTGGTCTCTCTACAGGTGAGATGAACACACCATTCTAATACTTTTTTTTTGAGGCAGTCATGCCTGTGATGGGCGGGGGCTCAGGTGAACCCCACTGGGCATCCATCCCCTCCTCAGCTGGACAGTTCTGCATCCCCAGAAGAGGTCAACAGAAACACCAAGGCTTCTTCAGGAGGAAGAAGCCTCTTAAGGACACCGCACGACTGGGAGTCGGACGTGGAATATAGTGGGGATGGGGGACTCTTTAAGGATTTTTAAAAAAATTTATTTGTTCATGATAGACATAGAGTGAGAGAGAGAGAGAGAGAGAGAGAGAGAGAGAGGCAGAGACACAGGCAGAGGGAGAAGCAGGCTCCATGCAGAGAGCCTGACGTGGGCCTCGATCCCGGGTCTCCAGGATCACACCCCAAGGCAGGCACTAAACCACTGAGCCACCCAGGGATTCCCCGCTCTTTAAGGATTTATTGTGCAAATGTTCAGGCATAGATCTGTGGCGCACCTGCACGTGTAGACCTCGCTCCGCGGGACTCTGGGGCTTTCCCAGGAGCCATGGATAGCACGGCCAGCCTCATGAGGTCCCCGACCCCCCGGGTCCCCTCGAGTGGGAGCCGGCGCAGGGCTGCGCTCTACCCTGTCCTGGGAGCAGTGCTTACACCCTCCGGGCTGTGACTTACGTATTAACCACCCCATTCCTCGCTGTCCCCGAGGCGGCAGGTTGGACCTCACCTGTGGGCTGCTGGCCGCCGGGCGCGCCGTCTTCCTCGTGCTCCGCGGTGTTTCGGGCCCCGCTACTACCCTCCGCGAGGCGTGCGATCGCCAGGGTGGGACAGTGACACAGATGGTTGATTATCAGCGGCGACTTCTCCGCCTTCGCAGTCCCGCCGGCTTGGTGACCAGCCCCGTGTCTGGGCTCTGCTTTAAGTCTCCTCGGAAGGGAGACGCTTCAAATGCAGCTGCGTTGGTTTTAAAGCAAGATCAAGGGAGCGTCGGAGGGTCTGTTCTGTCGGCAGGAAGCCAAAGCCCTTGTGACACGGATTGAACCACTTAGCCTCAGGGTCGTGGGCAGTCGGTGTCTGATGGATCATTTTTCTGTCTTCAGAATGTTAAAAATAGAAATCGTCTCACAAAGCCCTGGGCGAGGAGCACAGAACTTCCCTTCCTTTTATACCTGCTAGCTGAGGCCTGAGACAGACAGACAGATCTCTCTGGAAACGGGCTCCCGTGCCCGGGGCCAGCCTGCCCCGGTCCTCCGTTGCTGGCTCTCCGTTTCGCCGAAAGTCCCACCCTAGCCGCGGTGCTGTCCCCACCATGCGTTGTCCCTTAATCTTTGGAATATGGCAGGGGAAACACCTCCAAGTAGTACACAGTCGCATTTCTCCCCTCTGTTCTTTTTTTTTTTTCCCCCTCTGTTCTTTATTCCGCCCTAGGGAAGGTCACAGATGGATGGGGATGACCGGTATGTACATAGATCATGACCAGGCAAAGGGCAGGTGGGTGCAGGGGGATGCAGGTGAATGCAGGTGGATGCAGGTGGATGCAGGGGGATGCAGGTAGATGCAGGTGGATGCAGGGGGATGCAGGTGGATGCAGGTGGATGCAGGGGGATGCAAGGGGATGCAGGTGGATGCAGGGGGATGCAGGGGGATGCAGGGCAACGGAGGGCACCAGGAGAGCCAGGCCAGGTCCCCTCGCCCAGCCCACAGGAGGGGAGTTAGGGCATTTTAGGGGAGGAGGATGGGGGGGCACAGTGGGGACCGTTTCTTAACTCCTGGCGTTTCCTTCCACGGAGAGGGAGCTTCGCCAGCCTAACGCTTCTGGTCTCCTTCTGCCATTTCTGTTCCTAGAGGAGGTGGGATTACTTACACTTGGAAAGGGAGACTCTTCTCGGGGAGCCAGCCTGCCTGCAGACGGCACAGTCTGTCCCCACCATGAGTATTCCTGGCCAGGACCCCCACGGGGAGGCCTGCCCCCACACAGCCCAGCCCGTGACTGGTGGTGGAGGGGGGTAGTGAACTTGACCCCAGGGTTGGTATGAGGAAGCCGCTTGTTTGCAGATATTACAAGCCACGCTGTTCTCCAAGATGGATTTTGTCAATAATAAATGTGCTATTTTTCTCTCCGTCTGCCTGGCTTCTTTGTCTGATTTCTCCAGGGCTCAGAACTTGGACAGAAGGGAAGGGTGCTATTTTGGGGCCACGTTGAACCCCACCAGTGGCAGGCAGCTCAGCCCCAAGCCCTGATAATTAAAAGGAGAAAGGAGATTGGGAGTGTGTCCTATATCCAGAGTGGCAGTCCCTGAAGTGGGAGGCGGGCAGGGCACGGGCACGAGAAAACACAGGAGCTCAGGGTGGAAAGAAGCACAAGTGTTCAAGACTGAAAAACACCGAAGTTGCTGAAACATTGTGCCCGAGAAAGGAATGATGGAGAAAAGGCTCGAGAAATCGCCAGATTTCTCATGCAGGCTTCCTAGGCTAAGGAGAAGGGTTTGAATTTTATTCTGAGGGCAGTTGGAAGTCACTGGAGGATTTAAGGAGGGCAGGGATAGGGTCTTCCTTAGGCTTCATGATGCCATCCTTTCTAACTCTGTAAAGAAAGGTCTGGAGGCTGGGCAATGAGGCTATAAAGTCTGGGTGAGTGGATGGATGTGGGTGCCATTCACAGAGCTGTGAAGGCTGGCAGGGAGAGGGAAAGGTAATTATATCTCAGATGTCCCCAGACTTCTCAGGGGCAGGAGCAGGTTAGCAGTTGGATGTGGGCTCTGGTGCTCAGCGGGTCTTGGGGAACCCAACAGTTAGAGATGTGTGTGGGGCGACACCCTCGCACGAGATCTCCGGCTCATCCACATCATCCTTCCTGGATAGTCACTGACTACAGAACAAGAGAAAAACACCTTTTAAAAAATAACTAATAATTGGGGATCCCTGGGTGGCTCAGTGGTTTAGTGCCTGCCTTTGGCCCAGGGCGCGATCCTGGAGTCCCGGGATCGAGTCCCGTGTCGGGCTCCCGGCATGGAACCTGCTTCTCCCTCCTCCTGTGTCTCTGCCTCTCTCTCTCATAAATAAATAAATAAGTCTTTAAAAAAAATAACTAATAATTAAACAGAGTTTGGGGCTGGATGATACAGACCACCTCCTTTGGAAAATTCTGCGTAGAGAGCCTCGCATTAGGAAGAATTACTGCATGATTTTGTTTGCAGGAGATTTCCCTAACTTCCAGGATTTTTTTTTTTTTGTCTTCTTTTTACAATAACCAGTTGTCAATCATTTGCCTGTTGAGGGCAGAGAACGCAGAAGACTTTTTATTCATTACAATGGATGGCTTTTGCAAAGGACCCCGTAATTAATGTTTATACGGGGCACGTAGCTTTTTCAAAGACGCCCGTCCCTTCCTGAGACACGCAGCTGTGTTTTACAGCCTGACTTTTCCCCGAGCCAAAGGCCTCCGTAGGGATCCACTATTCATCTCAGCCTCTGCCTCGCCACATTTTTCATAATGGAGCCACTTCCCTGCAATGCTCCTGCCGGCTGGATCCCATTCATCCCCATGAAAGGGGCTGCTGATATTTAAAGTTCAGTGCAGGAAGGTTTCATAATAAGAACTGGGGAAAAATAACATAATCTCATTTTAAAACATTTCCTTCCTCTGTTCTGCTGATAGAATCAAACAATTCAGAGTTCCATCTGCCCTGTAACAGGTCCAGATTGCTTGATGTGGTTTTGAAGTTATTTGCTTCCTTTGTTTCAGGGCATCTCTGGTGGGATCCCCTCCTCTCCTTGATGTATTCAGACCCTGCCATGTGAGCCTTGCGATTCCAGCAGCAAAATAATGAGCCACGTTGTAGGAAAATGTCACTCTGCCCCGGCAGCCGCTACCTGGGGCCGGGGAGGGAAGTCGAGCTCGGAAAGCAGAGTCTGTTTTCACTTAAAGGAACAATTTTAAAAGTTAATATGAAAACACACAAGTTGAAAAGAGAACAAGAGGAAGCTGAGTGCGGGTCTGTAAGTGACATGCTCTGCGGGGTGTCCCCGTGGGCTTCACCTGCTCTGTGGGGCTCTAACGACCCAAGCCATCGATGGCCCAGAGCTCCATCCGAGCCCGAGAGGTCCCGGGTATGACCTCACTCCTACGCCTCTCCCTGCTTGTTCCTATCTTGGGTCCCACTCCGCCCATCCCCTTTCCTCTGGCTTCCAGGTCAAGGGCTGGCATTTTTTTTTTTTTTGGTAAAGTGCTATGTTTCACCTGTTCAAGCTGCTCTAACAAACTATCGCAGACTGAGTGGCTAATAAGCAACAGATCTTCCTTCCTTCCTTCCTTCCTTCCTTCCTTCCTTCCTTCCTTCCTTCCTTCCCTCCTTCCTTCCTTCCTTCCTCCCTCTCTCCTTCCTTCTTTCTTTTTTTTTTCAAAAGATTTTATTTATTTATTCATGAGACACACACACACACACAGAGGCAGAGACACAGGCAGAGGCAGAAGTAGGCTCCATGCAGGGAGCCCGATGTGGGACTCGATCCCAGACTCCGGGATCATGCTGAGCCAAAGGCAGATGTCCAACCACTGAGCTACCCAAGCGTCCCTCATTCTTTCTTTTTTAAAGATGTATTTATTTGTTTTTAGAGAGAAAGAGAGAGTGCAAGCAGCGGGAGCAGGAGAGGGAGAGAGAGAGGATCTCAAGCCGACTCCTTGCTCAGTGCAGAGCCTGACACAGGCCTTAGTCTCCATGTCCATGAGATCATGATCTGAGCCGAAATCAAGAGTTGGACATTCAACCAACTGAACCACCCAGGCACCCCGTGACATTTATTTCTTACAGGTCACTGCAAAGTCCAAGATCAAGGCACGGCAGATCCAGTGTTTGGTGGGGACCCAATTCCTAGACAGTACCTTCTAGATATACCCTCACATGGCAGAGGCAGGGAAGGGAGCTCAGGGGGGCCTCTTTTATAAGGACATGAACCCCATTCATGAAGGCTCCACCCTCACGACCTCAGCACTTCCGAAAGGTCTTGCCTCCCTATATCATCTCCTTGGACCATAGGTTTCAACATATGAATTTTGGAGGAACACAAACATTCAGACCATTGCAGGCCGGAGGGTAAATACGTTAGGCCCCATGGAACACACAGCCTCTTTTACGACTATTCAGCTTTGTCAGGTCACCTGGAAGCAGCCACAGGCAACACGTGAAGGATTAAGGGTGACCGTGACCCAACAGAACTACTTACAGACGGTGAAATTTGAATTTCAAGTAATCTTTCCATGTCACAAAATAGTAGACTTCTTTCGATTAAAAAAGAAAAAATATTTAAATGTAAATAAGAAATATAAGGGGGCCATGGGTTGTACAAAAAACAGGCGGTGAGCAGGACAGATTTGGCCCATGGGCCATAGTTTGCTAACCCCACTCTGGTTGTGGCCGTCATGCTCATCTTCCCTCTGGTCCCAATGGTTCGCGAATTCCTCCTTCCATGTTGGCGAAGATCCCTTCTCTACAGACACAAGGATGACAGTGAAAGTTGCTATCGGATTGCATCGGAAAGGTGGAAGGATCATTGTCTTTCTTTCTTTTTTTTTTTTAAGATTTATTTATTTATTTTAGGGTGCAGAGGGAGAGGGTCTCAAGCAGACTGCATGCTGAGTGCAGAGTCTGATGTGCGGCTCCATCTCACCGCCCTGAGATCATGACCTGAGCTAAGACCAAGAGTCAGACACTAAACCAACTGAACTACCCAGCTGCCCCTCTATTCTTTTATCCTCATTTTCTGTTTTTTTTTGTTGTTGTTGTTGTTTTTTGTTTCCCTCGGTGCTCTGCCTCTCTGTCCACCTCCTCTAAGGTTTCGTCCTCTCCTGTTTTACCTTCTCTGGTAGGCGTTCTGAATGCTCTTCCAAGGCATTTGCATCAGATCTGTGGTTTTGACTCCCCTCGTGTCTCAGGCTGGGCAAACGCAGACCATATGGACTGTGACGCAAGTTTCTTGGGTTTGCCACCAAACAGAAAGAAGGATGAATGGGGGAGGTTTCCATAAGCCCAAATCTATTCAGTTTAAAGGAGCGCCCTTTATTCTGAGGTGACAGCTTTTATATTTTGTGGAATGACCGTGTCTGGCCTTTTGTGAAGTGCTGGTGGCTGTAGACGGTCATGTTTAACAAAGACCAAACTCTTGGCATTGTTGACAAGGACCCCATACATCTGCCGCGCATCTGCTCTACATCTAACATTACAGCCCCTTTTCCTCACCATCCCTGGGAGGGGTGATTTTATCTGTCAACTTGACTAGGCCACTGGGTGCCCAGATATATGATGTTTCGGTGAAGATGTTTTCGGATGAGATTAACACTTGAACTGGTAGTTCAGTAAGGCAGATCGCCCACCCTCCCAGTGTGGTGGGCCTCACCTAATCAGTTCAAAGCCTGAACAACAGGCTGACCTCCCCGGAGCAAGGAGACTTCCTCCTGCCTGACAGCCTTTGGACTGGGACAGTGGCTTTCCTCCTGTCTTTGGACTCAAACTATGACATCAACTCTTCCTGGGTCTCGAATCTGCTAGAGGTGAGACTGGGATACGCCATCGTCTCTCCTGGGTCTCCAGTTTGCCAACCCACCTGCAGATCTTGGGACTTGCCCACCTTGAGAAGCACATGAACCTATTTCTTCTAAGAAATCTCTATGTATATGCATCCTACTGGCTGTTTCTCTGGAGAACCATGACTTTAAAAAATTTTTTTTATTGGAGTTCAATTTGCCAACAACACTCAGTGCTCATGGCCAACAAGCACATGAGAGAACCATGACTAATGCAATCCCTCCCCATTCGAATTCTCTGCAGCAGCCTTCACCTTTCAGTTCGTTGAAAGCACTAAGTCCCTTCTCCCTGTGGGGACCCTCTACCCCTCCCTCATGTCCTGTAAAGCCTGTTCTGCCTCAGGTCTCAGCTCAAGCATCACTCCTTTAAGAAAAACCTGACCCCACTGCACCCCCACCCCCACTATCCAGACTCCCTCTAAACTTTTTCCAAGTATTTACTATAACTGTACTTTAAATGTTTCTTTGTGAATTTTCTTATTTACTTATGTAATATCTCTGTCCCTTCCAGGACGATACGCTTCCTGAGGGCAGGACCACGGCTGTCTTTTCAGCACTGTAGTCCCAGCACGTGGCATAGGGCCGTGCACAGGTGGGCGAATCATTGTGCGGACACCTGCACCATGGCTGGCGCTATGCTGGAAGGGATTATGTTCTGCAGAAGACAACAGAAGTGTAAGGGCAGGGTGAAGAAATACATCGCCTGCCTGCTTTAGTCTGTGTCAAGAAGTCTCAATCCTGAAGAGAAAGGTTTATTTTTTTTCCTGCTAGTTAGAAAAATCACTACTTCTCTGTCATGGCTAAGATAAAACTCAATTGAATTGAGGCAATGAGGTGTTTTTCAGTTGGGTAGCTTTTCTTGTGTGTGTGTGTTTTAAGTGTGTGTCTAGCTGGATGATACTAAATGACTAGGAGTGGGGACGGATGAAATCCTAATTTTCATGTCTTCACTTTATCCATCTCCCACTTTCCATAATGACTTCCATGTGGGGATAAACACGATTCATAACTTGTGCTTTTGAGTGAAAATGTATAGGTTGTAGCTCTCGGGTAGGCCTCATTCCTCTCTTTTAGCAGAGACTTCCTGTTAAGCCAGGTTGTCCTTGAGTACTGTCGCCTCCCTGGGCACCAGGGTGAGTGAGGCTGAGCTCATTGGCACTGGGTTCTGGAGGGCGGGCCACACCACGGCTCAGAAAGTTCCCACACTTTTTCTCCTTCTTCCATCACTTCTTTCTCCTGCCTTTCTGTGTCCTCTCACATGCTGACTTGGCCTGTTTCCATCAGAGGTTTGGAGCAGCCTCTTCCTTTTATTCCTTTATCATGTGCTACTTTCCATTGACAGTTCTCCAAAGGAAACAACATGAAGTCAACTGAAGAAGAGGATTTCAAAATGGTAGTGAGGACATTGGTGATGTAGGAGGCCATTGACTCATGATCGGTCAACAGATGCACTATCGTAAATGATTGGGAGTTAGAGAGTTTAGATGATCTATTTGTTCCCTACTTAATATGTATTGGAAATTTCTCAGAAGCAGTGCAGAAGGTGGTGTTGGAGCCAGACAGCCAGCACTACAGAGAAAAGAAAGGAAAGAAGGGAGTCGGGAAGGGAGGTTGGTGTTGTCTGGTGCGGGGTACCGTGCCCACGCCGAGGGATGGGCCTCACGAGACTCATTCCTGTGCAGGCTCCTTCTGCAACCTGCCTGGAATGCTGTTTGCCCAGATACCTCCCCGGCCAGCTGCCTCGCCTTCTTCTAGCCTTTCTGCAAATGTCGTTTTGTCAATGAAGCCTCCTTTGCCTGCTACATTCTGCGTTTTGTGTCTCCCCAGAATCCCTGTGTTGGAGCCCTATAATGGTATGTGGAGGTGGCGCCTTTGGGAGGTGATTAGGTCATGAGGGGGAAGCCCTTAGGAACAGGATTAGTGCCCTTAGAAGAGAGACCCCAGAGAGCTCCCCTGCAGAGAGAAGACAGCCATCCGGGAACATGGAAGTGTGCTCTCACCAGACACTGAACCTGCCAGTGACTTGATCTGGATGTGCCAGTCTCGAGACCCATGAGAAACAAATTTCTATTATTTATAAGCCACCCAGTCTATGACATTCTGTTATAGCAGCTCAAGCAGACTAAGACACTCACCATACTATTAATGTCATCTAAAAGTCTAACACCTCGCCCCCTCTGGAACATTCCCTGCCCTGTACCCTCCAATCCCCTTTAACTTCTCCAGCTTTTTCTTTTTATAGCATTTGTTATCTTCCTGTATACTAACATATACTAACACACTTATTTATTCTGTACATTAGTTGTGTTTGCTCCTAGAACATATGCTCTATGACGGCTCATCTGTTTTTCCGTTGGCGTATCCTAAGTGCCTACAAAAGTGCCTGCGTATGGTAAATGCTTGCTGAATATGTGTTGAACACACACATATGGTCACATAATTTCAGGAGATTTACTTCTGTTTACTTTTTTAGGAAGATTCGTTTATTTATTTTAGAGAGAGGGTGGGGGAGGGGGCAGAGAGCGAGAGAGAATCCCAAGCAGATTTGCGCTAAGCTCGGAGATGACATGGGGCTCAACGTGGGTCTTGATCTCACCACGCTGGGATCGTGACCTGAACCGAAATCAAGAGTCAGAGGCTTGGGACGCCTGGGTGGCTCAGCGGTTTAGCATCTGTTTTCCACTCAGGACAGGATCCCAGGGTCCTAGGATGAAGTCCTGCATCGGGCTCCCTGCGAGGACCCTGGTTCTCCCTCTGCCTATGTCTCTGCCTCTCTCTGTGGGTCTCTCATGAATAAATAAATAAAATCTTAAAAAAAAAAAAAAAGAGTCAGAGGCTTAACCTTCTGAGCCACCCAGGTGCCCCTATTTTTGTTTACCTTTCAAAGCATCATTACGTTCAGATTGATAAATAATTTACCCACCAACATCTGTTAGTTGGTGCTTGCTTCTTTTGTTTCCTGCTTTTTAAGTGGCTGAGAGGCAATCACTGAAGTGGGGTAATTTTATTGCTAATGGAAATGCTAAATTTGCATCTAAGTGGCAGGTATATACTCTCTCTGGATGTTTCCAGTTCAGATTTCAAGTGCTAAAGACAGGGGAGGATCGAGGAGGAAGGCCGAGGATGGGACTGGTCTAGGTCAGGTTTAGCTGAAGGAGGGCCAGGGGAGCACAGTCCAGGCAGCAGGCACCGGGCAGAGGCGCAGAGGGAAACACACAGCGCTGGAGAGATGAGCCCATCCCAGGGGTGCGGGGGTGCGGAGGGTGGATGCTAAGAACCGGGAAAGCCGGGCAGAGGAGTTTGGCATTTTATGGTGAGCCTCAAAGAGAGAAGAGGTGGATGAAAGCTTGTTCGAGAAGAGTCATGTGGTCACTCTACAGAGGCTGGCCTGCAAAGTGGGGCCAGAGAAAGTCCGAGAAAGAAGCTGCACAGGTGTCACCCACAAGCGAGTGAAGGTCTGAGCAAGGTGCTACCAGTCCAGGGTGATCTGAAAGGGATTTTGAAAAAAACAACAAAAATTTTCTAAATTTTCATTATGAAAAGTTTCAAACATACAGAAATATGTAAGAGTTTATCACTATACACATACATGCAGACACACACACAGCCTTGATTCAACAATAGAATTTTAATTAGGTCTTATTTCGCTTGCCAAGAACCTACAAATGGTGGGTTACGGTAAATACATTATACATAGAGAGGAATATTTTAACATTGTTATAGTAGGACCCCAGATTCAACATGTGATCGTATTTTCTCATTATGATTTTAACAGTCAAGACTTTACTGCCATTTTTAATATACTTAGTCCTTGAAGATGAACCAACCGCCATGTGAAGTCACATTTCATTAATTTAGCAAGGAAGGCAATGTGATGCTGTTTGGCTCTACTGCATCTGTGATTATAATCTCTGCCAGCAAAATATTTTTTAAACGTTCACGTTAGCTGGGTCGAGATGAAAAATATTGTTTTGTTCTCCTCTAAAGGAAACAAAAGCTCGTGTGGTTAAGATTTTATGCCAAACATTCTCTGAGGACAAAGAGTTCATTCATGCTTCACCATTAACCTCTCGTGTGTGTGTGTGTGTTTGTGTGTGTGTGTGTGTGTGTTGGGGGGGTAAGAGTGAAGTATATGAAGGTGAAATTATTGAGGAAAACACACTTATTGGCCTGCCATGTGCTGGTCTTCCTTGACTTAGGATGGGACTGTGTCCCAACAAACCCATCAGAAGTCAAAAACAGTGTCAGTGGGAGATGCATTTAATACACCTGACCTGCAAGCATCATAGCTTCCTTAGCCTGGCCTGCCTTAAACGTGCCCCAAACACTCCCACAGCCGACAGGTGGGCAAAATCACCTCACACGAGCCTATTTGATAATCAGGGGCTGACGGTCACACGGCGTGTATTGAGGACTGTCCTGAAAGTGAAGACCAGAGCGGCGGGATGGGTGCAGGATGGGTGTCGGGATGGGTGGTCACGCTCGTGATCGCTGGTGGCCTGGGAGCTGCGGCTCACTGCCCGGCATCGAGACAGGCCTGACCCCACTAACCCAGGACAAGATCCAACTTCAAAATTCTAAGTATGGTTTCTACTGAATCTATATCACTTTTTTGCACCATCATAAGGATGAAAAATCATAAGTTGGACTGTCGTTAGGTCAGGGACTGTCTGCAGTATTCTTTTATTTCCACGTTTCTTCCTTTCCCCAGTGCCCAGTTTTAGGTTGCTTTTATTGCTGCTTGTTTGTTTGCAGCCTGACCCGGCGTTACTTTCTATGTCTATCAGTTCTTAGGCCAGAGAGATGGGCACAACCTATTAAAATGCCAATTCCATACATGCAAACTGTTTCAGCCTCTCTGTTTTATTTTATTATTTTATTTATTATATTTATTTTTGGCCTGTTTTAAAACTACAGTTGAGGGACGCTTGGGTGGCTCAGCTGTTGAGCATCTGCCTTTGGCTCAGAGTGTGATCTTGGGGTCCTGGGATCGAGTCCCACATCAGGCTCCTTACAGAGAGCCTGCTTCTCCCTCTGCCTCTGTCTCTGCCTCTCTCTCTCTCTCTCTCTCAGCCTCTCATGAATAAATAAATAAAAAAACTTAAAAAAAAATAAACCACAGATACCTTGGAGTCCCAAAGGTTGAGTAGTGTGATGTTGAGGTCCTCTGAATTCCTTATGTGGTGCACCTCTCCTAGGGGAGGGTCAAGAGAAATGACCTGACATTCAGTTGGGAGCTATAGATTGTTGCATTATAGTGAGGTTCCCACAACCACCGTCCTTAGGGATGCGTATGCCTCATTCTGAGGGGGTGAGACAGACGTCTGGAGAACCACAGTTCAGAATAGATTGCTGGGGCAGCCCACCTGATGGAGATAGGTGGGACCTGCATGTCAAACACCCAATCCACTCTGGAGGTAGAGGGCACGGCAGAGAAAATGGAGATACTCTCACTTAGTACCCTGGGAAGAAGCTCCATCCTTCTCAGCAATCAGCACTATTTATTTATCTGCTTTTTGAAGACAGGCGATCTTGTTTCTTTTCCCCATTTTTTTTTAAAATTCATTTTTACAGGACGCCTGGGTGGCTCAGTGGTTGAGCATCTGCCTTTGGCTCAGTGTGTAAGCCCAGGGTCCTGGGATCGAGTCCCGCATTGGGCTCCCTGCATGGAGCCTGCTTCTCCCTCTGCCTGTATCTCTGCCTCTCTCTGTGTGTCTCTCACGAATAAATGAATAAAATCTTTTTTAAAAAGGTCAAAAAATAAAATTCATTTTTACTTGCACAAGTAGCACATAAATACATTCTCCTTGTAAAGGAGACATCTAGACAGACCAAAAAACCCTCTTAATTCCCCAGTCCCTAACCTTCTTCCTCCTTCAGAAGTAATCACTATTATCAGTTTGGTATAAATCTGCCCAGATTTTCTGGCTTGCATTTGCATGACTGTATTTGCATAGACAAATGTATACCCTTCTGTATGCATTTACATAACTAACGTCATGCTTTCTGCAGCATTCTGCAACTTGCAGCTTCAGTGAACAGTATGTCTTTGGGGTCTTTCCGTGAGATCATTTATGTGGTCTTTTCCATGTAAATTTACGTCATTCTTTTCTTATCACTACTATATTCCATGGATGTGCCAGACTGTAACTAATCTCCCCAGTGATGGCTACTTAGGTTTATTTCCTTTTTTAAAAAATTGTAAACACTGCTATAATAAACATTCTTTGTTTCTTCCATACACTTGTCAGAGGCTCTAGAACAGCTGGAGACTGAGAGACACCCAGAAATGAATTGATGGTCGAAAGGCACGGCCATTTCATAAAGATAGACACCGCCAAATTGCCACCCCCCAAAAGTCTTACCAGTGTGCACCGGTGTATGAGAGAGGATCTATTTCTCCACCTCTGCTGTGGATCATCTTGCATGTTGACCACTCTGTTTTGCCAAAACGCAGTATCTCACTGTCTATCATGATTTGTATTTCCATGAGAATCGGGGCAGGGGGTTTGAGCAAACTTGTTATCCACATGCCCAACCATTTTTCATCTTTTTTTTTCTCACTGAGATGACTTAGATGTTTCTTTCCACAAATATGTGTGTGCATAGTTACAGAAAGATGTGTGTGATCTGAAGGGGCTGAAATGGAGATTCGGTCCTCTTGGACCTGGCCACTTTCGCTGGGTATGGTACTTGTGTTTGGGGTCTGGACTGTGGTGGGACCAGGGTCCTGCCGTTGACCTAAAATAGTTTTGAAGGCTTACAGTTACTAGTTAGTAAACATGATGGCTTTTTCTTTTAAGATTTAATTTGTTTATTCATGAGAGACACAGGCAAAAGGAGAAGTAGGCTCCTGTGGGGAGCCTGATGTAGGACTCGATCCCAGGACCCTGGGATCATGCCCTGAGCCCAAGGCAGATGCTCAACCACTGAGCCACCCAGGTGACCCAAACATGATGGCTTTTAATGAGAGAATTCTCTCCTACTTGGAGGCTGTTGATGCCGAGTCAGGTTTTGTCACTTACCATGTCCCTCTTACAGGGCCTGATTCTCACTCTGGTCAGCTGGTCAACTGACCCCTTCCAGCTCCCGTTCAGCCCCCGCTGTGTGGTTTTCATTCACCTGCAGAAACACCTGGGCCTCTGCTGGGGGCTTCTCATCACCAGGAGCAGATCTAAGGATATTGTTCTCCTGGCTACAGTTGATCCTGTCATTTATCAGCATTTCTTCTGAGCAGGAATGTTTTCATACCCTTCCCTCCTTGACTTCCAATCACACAGTTTAAGCTTGACCTAGACCTTCCTCTTCCCCATTTCCACCAACAGCGTTCTAGAATCCACCTTGGGTCTTGAGCAGAGTGGAAGACTGGAGAAATCCCCAGGCCTGGAGGTGTGGGTGGGGCTGCTCGTGGCCTTTCCACTGGGTGTCTCTGCTAGGCACCCCTTGCTGGTGCCCTCTGCCCTCCTATTTCAGCCCAGCTGGGTACCCCAACTTCCTCCCGCCTGCCTGCAACCCAGTCCTGCGACCTTCCCTGCCCACCAGGAGGCAGACATGGTATCTTCTAAGAGGTGGGGGCAGCGTCTGCAATTGGACCTACGGATCCCTAGACACCCAACAGCTGCTCACCCCTGGATGCTCTCTTTCCTGGCTCCCTGAAAATGCACCGACATTGACCAAGCTGATGCTTCAATGTCCAGTCACTGGTATGCTTTCCGTTTCCCGTGCGCCGTTGTCTCCTGGACATGTTGGTCCACGTGAGTGCTAACTACCTTTCCACGATAAAGTCTTTGAAAAGGAGATAGACTGGTTCAATGCAATTCTCTTTTATACAGTGCTTAGCCCTAAACTGTAAGCAATTAGGGACTTAGGTAATGCTTCCTGGTGGGGAATAATAGTACAGGAAATTGTTTCTTTCATTATGTCATTCTTGGACTTTCTTTGACTTACCTCTTGACTGGATGGAAGGTGGGAGGAGTAGAGGTAGAATGGTGGTAATTTTTTTTTTTTGAAAACTTTTTTCCAGGCGTTGAAAGTCTAATTTTCATATATTCCGTAGAGGGTCTGATTTCATGCGTAGCTCTGGAAATGTAAATCGTATTTGCAAAGCCAGGTCGCATTTGGTTCCAGAAGGAGCTGCCATGTAGGGATCTGAACACACATATGAATGAGGGCATCCCATCCTTGGCATCGAGTCACTGCAGTTCTGCTTTGGAGACCTGTCATCCCAAATGGAACAAAATAGGCAGGGGAAGGCATCTTTCCTCATCTCTTGAGCCTCCCAGATGCTCTCAAGAAAGTTTTCCATGGTGAGGGGACCTCGTGTTTGGTCAGATTCTTCTTTTTAACAGTAAACGTTTACAATTTAAGGACTTTTTAAAGTTTACATAATTTAAGGAATTTTTTTGAAAAGTATGACTTTTTTGGAGAGAGATGTAGGCATACATTTATTTTATTTGAAGACTAAATGTTTTAGAGGAGGTATATAGTATTTGGAATCGGGAAAAGCTATGGGTTTTTGGTTTTGATTGTTTTCATTTATGAAACTTAACCCTTCTTGGGGCACCTGGGGGCTCAGTCAGTTAAGCGTCCACCTTCGGCTCAAGTCATGATCCCGGGGTCCTGGGATCCAGCCCCACATCGGGCTCCCTGTTCTACTGGTTGCCCGCTTCTCCCTCTTCTTCTGCTGCTGCTCCCCCAGCTTGTGCTCTCTCTCTGTCAAATAAATAAATAGATAAGAAAGAGAGAGAGCAGCAGAGAGGGGCAGAGGGAGAGGGAGAAGCAAAATACCAGCTAAGCAGGGAGCCCAATGTAGGGCGGGATCTCAGGACCCCAAGATCATGACCTGGGCCCAAGGCAGACGCTTAACCGACTGAGCCACCAAGGTGCCCCAGTGAGCCTGTCTTTAAAGGGTTTGCCCCCAGAGGATGTAGCTGAGCTTTAATTAAAAAGTGTGTGTGTGGGGGGGTTGCTGGGACTTCCTGACTCATGGTCTAGTGCCCAGGGCCAGATGTTTGGTAGGACAGGAAGTAGAGGGAACCTGCTCAGAGAAAGCATATGCTCCCACCAGCTGCTGACCAGCCTGCCACCAAGGGACTTCCCCTGGCCACTCTGAAGACAGTTCCTCCTGGTTCTGTGAACCACCTTGGGGTGGGAACTGGTGTTGGAGGGTGGAGGGACGCTGGCACTCAGGAGCTGGGTTGGGGGAGACCACGCAGGTCCTCGGTGTGTCCCCAGCTACATGTGTCCTGGGCTGGCCCAGCAGAGTGAGGCAGGCTCCCTGGGAAGGCATGGGGGGGGGGGGAGCATGGTGTTAAAAAAAAAAAAGAGGCCAGGAGAAAGCAAATGGGCTCTCCTGTCTCATTTAACTTAATTTTTAGTTCAAAATTCTTTCAACAGTCTTCCTAGTGCCTTGTTCCCAGCTGTCTCTTTCACTCCACTTCCTGATGTGACTGTTCGCTTTGGTGTGCCTGATTCCCTTGTTAGCTTGGCCCTTTGTCTGTTTTCCACTTTTGCTGCATTGATCCAGGCTTTCCACACCCCCTTCCTGCTGGTTCCTGCAGTTTCCAGAACATACTTTACAGACAGCACTCTTCTCAGGCATTGGGTGAAAAGCTTTATTTATTTATTTATTTATTTTGAAAAGCTCTATTTTTTGTGAGCATATTTTTCCCTTTCTCTTAAAAAAAAAAAAAAAAAAAACCCTCTCTTTATCTCCCTCTGGTTTCTAAAGTCTCATTGTTCATTTCCTCCTAGGTCGACTTCCTCCTTTACCCCCTTACCCTCACTGTGAGTTGCTTTTTTTTTTTTGGTTATGGCTTTATTGTGATATAATTCACATGCCATACAATTCATCTATTTAAAGTACACAATTCAGTGGCTTTTGGTATGATCACAGAGTTGCATATCCATCACCACAAGCAATTTGAAATCATTTTCATCACCCCCAAAAAAGAAATCCTGCCCGCAGGGATAGTCGCCAACCCCCCCACCCCCAACACACACACACACACACACACCCCAGGCCCCTGGAGACTGCTGCTCTGTTTTCTGTGTCTCTGGACTTGGGTACTCTAACATTTCACATAAATGGAATCATCATGTAGCATTCGTCTGTTGTGACTTGCTTCTTTCACTTACCAAGCTGTAGCATGCATCAGGACCTTGTTTTTACTGTCAATGCCCAGAGACATCCTGTGTCCAGGTGGTGTGGATGAGGGTAGGGCCAAGAGTCAGGTGCAGTGAAAAGGAGCATGCATCACGTGGAAAAGAATGCAGAGTCATAGATCATTGAAATACAATGTGGAATCTTTGCCAAAAGTGCTTACAAATATTATCCTGTAGCATATTGAGGACCATTAAATATGTCCTGGTGGAAAGTATGACAACATCTTCAGAACGGAGGAGGGGCTCAGTTCAGAACATTCCTTCCATGCAAATCTCAGTGCTCCCAACACTCTCCTCTTGTCCCTATCCCCCTTCTTCCCTCTACTCTTTCTGTGGAAGGAGCAGCCACAGCCTGCTGGGAATGACATGCCCATGACGTTGGGCCCATGTCCGGGTGTTTCCGTTCTGGTCTTGGTCCAGAAGGAGGGAAACGATTTCCTTATTGGGAATTTGAAAGGGACCAAATGAGGAAGCATAGCTAGACTGAACGTTTTAAAAAGATGTTATCGAGTCAAGACATTGAATGGAGAGGGCTGGGAGACCAAATGGTGTTGAACCCGACAGTGTCAGCCAGCTGGCACCTGGGAGTGAACTTGGGTAGGTATGTGTGGTGAGGGAATCCAGGAAACGGTGTCTTGGATTTCCCTTGTTTCCCCTGGCCAAGGTCACAAACCTTCCCAGGGCCTCCAGGGTAGGACTCCGAAGAGCTGACATGTTGAAAGTCAAGAATGATGAGCCATTGGTGCTAATCAGCACCATAAGCTAAGAAAAGGCCATCAGAGCAGGATGGGAAAGTTCCCCTCTTGCAAAAGGATCTCAAAAATTATATTAATGGCTACAAAATCCAACTAACTTGATTAATGTGGTTCCAAAACACTAATAGAGAAAAGGAGAAAAAGGCCATTTTAAAGCTCTGGAATGGCTGAAATCTCCAATATTTTGAGTCTGGGTTGGAGAGAAAGAAGGAAGTATGATTTACCCGGCCTCGCTGTCAGATGGTCCACTGCTGTTAAAATCTGAAAATCTGGGGCTCAGGCTCATCCTGGCTGGCTCTTCTCTGCCAGTCATGCTCCCTGAAGGTCCCATGTGGTGTTGCTTATGCTCCTGGAGTATTACAGGGCTCCGGCAATAGCTACTTCACTTCCAATCTGCTCTAACTCCAGGACCCAGACAAGCATCCGCAGAGCTGAGAAGAAACAGATTATGCTAATAGCCACCATGCCATATTCAGAAATAATTCGTTTACTCAAATGCCAAATGGGCAAGTATTCCCACCTGAGTAATTAAACTGGGTGCTAGGGACAAAGCCATGCATAAAGCATTCTTTGCCCTGGCTAGACTGAATGTGTGCCCCCTACACACACACCTGTGTTGAAGTCCTAATCCCTAATGTGATGATATTTGGAGGTCAGGACTCTGGGAGCGACTAGGTCATGAGAGGGAAGCGCTGTAAATGGGATTAGTGCCCTCATGGAAAAATAGCAGAGAACTCCCTCACCTTGTCCCCACATAAGGACACAGCGAGAAGATGGCATCTGTGAACCAGGAGGTGGGTCTTTACCAGACACTGGATCTGTGGGTGCTTTGATCTTGGACTTCTAGCCTCTAGAATGAGAAGGAAATGTTTACTTGTCCATAAGCCACCCCTCCTGTGGTTCTGTCACAGAAGCCTGGACGAACAGAGAGGGCCTGCTCACGGGGCCGTCAGTGCATCACAGAGAGGCATTAAATGTGCTTGGAGGCAACTGCAGGAAATGCTATGAAGCGTAATGGTGATCCTGTGTTGCAGGGACCCTACCTGAATTGGAAATGTGCTCTTGCCCCCTGATGAGTTCAACTCCGTTTCTGGGTCAGGAGCCTGGTGCCTGGATCTTTCTGCATTTAAGTTCTTAGCCCCCTTGCACATAAACTTGTCTCAGGCTACCCCACTATTTTTTCCAGACCTGCCCAGGTATATCCCATAGGACACAATCATAGTCAGGACTCAAGCTGAGATCCCTGTTGTGTGTGTGACAGGTATTTAAAAAGTTTTTTCTCTCTCTCTTTTTTTTTTTTTCGTGGCAAAAAACATATAACATAAAAGTTACCATCTTAACTGTTTCTAAGGGCACAGAATTAAGTACGTTCACCTCGTTGTGCAGCCATCACCACCATCCATCTCCAGACCTTTTCCATCTTTCCAAACAGAAACTCTGTCCCCCTCCCCTCAGCCTCTGGCAATATCATTTTACTTAATATTTGACTATTCTAGGTGCCTCATGTAAGTGGATAACAGATTTTATGTCTGATTTTAGTTCACTTCACATGATGTCTTCTAGATTCATATGTTGTTGTAGCAAATGTCACAAATTTGTATGTGTGTGTGTTCTAAGTATTTAAGAGGCCTCTTCCCCCACTCTTGCCAGGGTCCCTGCAGGAAATACATGGTTTTAGATAGTCCCATGGATATTGAACAGAATTTCATGAACCATTTATAAGGGTGTGAGTTTAAGGAAGCCAACAGGGGGTGGTCAAGACCCTCAGAATGAGCAACAGTAGAGGAACTGTTACCACTCCAAGGCCTGGAGGAGGCAGGGGAGGTGATGATTACCAGAACCTGTGGGGAGAATTGTAGTTGGAGATAAAGCCACCAGACAGGAGCTGAAGCCTTGGGGAGAGAGGAGCAGAGACCCTCACCTCCCTTCTTCACCCACCATGCTTTGTGGTACC
This sequence comes from Canis lupus dingo, assembly GCF_003254725.2. Taxonomy (NCBI): domain Eukaryota; kingdom Metazoa; phylum Chordata; class Mammalia; order Carnivora; family Canidae; genus Canis; species Canis lupus. Next base: position 23,238,220 of record NC_064244.1, read on the forward strand.
TAACCCAACCAGGAGCCAGAGGGCAAGAGTGGCCCTCCCAGGCACAGGCGGGATCCAAAGGACGGAGATGGGATCTGAAGGAGCAAATGGTATATCCAGCATACCTACTTCCTGCAAGGGGTTGACTGTGGGTTGAACAGGGATGCAAGACAGGGAAGCTGAGAACAGAAGTGGGCTGGGTTCCTCAAACAGAGAAAGGGTGGAAGATACTCAGATACTCAGAAGGAAAATAGGTCTGGAGGGAGAGAGGAGATGGGGAGAATAAAGAGAAAGTAGAATTGACAGTTCCCATGAGGAATACTCAGTAGAAACTTCAGGAAGAAGAGATATCTAAAGAGGACTTACTGCGTGACTATCTAAAACTCCCTTCTCAGCGTCCTCAATGGATCCGTGGTAAACATACACTTTCTTGTCAAGGCTTTTGTAGAATTGTGAATGTGATGTCGTGTCAGAGCACACCTAGGCACAAGATAGTCCAATGTTACTTGACAGTAGACTGTCCCACCCAGGTCCACATCCCAATCCTAGAACCTGTGAATAGGTCAGCTTATGTGGAAATGGGGAGTTAAGTTTGCAGATGCGATTGAGGTTGCTGGTCTGCTGACCCTGAAGTAGGAAGCTTCTCCTGGTTATGTGGGCTGGTCTGCTGTGAGGACGAGGATTGTTACTGGGGAAGAGAGTGGCCGAAGAGTCAGCGTCACAGCCCTGTGATGTGAGAATGACTCCACCGGCCCTTGCTGGTTTATGAGACGGAAGCAGGCCGCAAGCCAGGGAGGCATCTGGGAGTTGGAAAAGCCCTCAGGACACCCTGAGTTTAGCCCAGTGAGACCTCAGATTGTGCAGACTTTCAACCTCTGGAATTGTAAGATAACATATTTGTGCTGTTTAAGCCACTAAACATGTTGTAACTTGTTACAGCAGCCATAGAGACTAAATACACTTGGATTTTATGAGTTTGGAGCAAAGTTAGCTAAATTTTGGAAAAAAAATTGGAGCCGTTTACAATTACCATAGATACTGTATTTATAGCTAAACTGGTAAAGTTGACTGATGAAGTTTTGATTAAGTACTAGATTCCCTCGCTCTGGCTAAGAAACACTCCAGCTCAAGCAGAGCCAGGCCTCTCCACTGTTTCCAGGGCTTCAGGAGGCACAATGTTCTTAGTAGCTGCTCTAATCCTGACTCCTTCATCAGCATGGTTTACTTTTCTCTCTCTCTTTCTCTCTCTCTCTCTCTCTCTTTTTTTTTTTTAAGATTTACTTATTTATTTACTCAAGAGAGAGGGAGAGAGAGAGTGCAAACACAAGCAGGGGAAGTGGTAGGCATAGGGAGAAGGAGAAGCAGGCTCCCCACTGAGCAGGAGCCCAACATGGGACTGAATCCCAGGACCCTGGGATCATGACCTGAGCCGAAGGCAGATGCTTAACTGACTGAGCCACCCAGGTGCCCCAATCAATGTGGTTTTCATTTTGCATCTTCATCTGTCTCCTTTGAGAGACCAGGGCTGTGGCCCACTTCTAAGCCCTGTGCTCTGTTTTTAGAGCTCTCCCTATGGGCAGCTTAATGTCCAATCCATCATGCAAAGGTTTTGCTGGTTTTGGGGGGCCTCTTTTTTGCCTGCATGAACTCTCACATCAATCTGTTGGACATACAAATATAGCAAACTCATGGTGGAGAGGATTAAGAGATTGGCTCTCTGGCAATAGACAATACCCACAGAGTAAACCCTTCAATCTCGGGTACCTGAAACAGCTATGCTTTGCTACATCAGCATTTCCAGAGCTGAAAGAGGTACTTTTAGGCACTGCTGGCAAGTGTACAGAGCAGTTAACCAACTGATGAGAATTTAGCAATATTTAATAAACCAAAATCAGATGGATCTTACTGGGCTAGAATTAAGGTGCTGGAAGGGCTGCATTCTCTCTGGTCGAGCAATCCAGCTTAGCTCATTTTATTCTGAAGAGATAACCCACAGGATGCAAAACAACATACAGAAAAAAAGTTACTGATTGTGGGATGTTGTTATAATAGCAAATTCTGAAAACACAATCAAAGCTCCTGCCTCTGAGAGACTGGTTGAATCAGTCATATAGCAGCCACAGGCTGGAGTATCATGCAGCCATAAAAAAGACTGGAAGACTCTCTGAACTGACAGGAAAGGATGTCCAACCTATATTGTTAAGTGAAGAAAATAATGTGGAAAAGAATACATTAAGCATGTTACATTTGTGTACAAAAAAGGTGGGGGTAAGAATTGTGTGTGTGTGTGTGTGTGTGTGTGTGCAAGCACATGTTGCTGTTTTCACTAGAATCACAGGAAAGGTATACCAGAAACAAAGGCAAATGACTACCTGGAGGGCGTAGGGGTGAACAGCATGGAAGGAAGAAGGATGAGAGGGACAGTGAACTTCTCTGAGAGTCTTTTTATGCAGTTCTGAATTTTGAGCCATATAAATGTTTTATTGTATTTTATTTATTTTATTTTATTTTATTTTTAGTACACAGTTTGCTTTACATATTTCTTCGGGGGAGAGGACACCACACTTTTACTCAACTAATAGAAATGATTTTACAGCCTTGAGGTCTTTTATTTTTTTTTGCATTTATATGCCATGCATTCACAGGGAATGGGTTCTGGCACCTGAGGCTCCTTTCCATGGGCTCTCACAGAGTGCTTCTCTGGGTACGGCAGGCGACACTGCAGGGAAACCCGCCTACCTTTCTCTTTGGTTTCCTTCTTTTTCCAATCACTTTCCTTCACCCACTTAATGAAGCTGTCTCTGCTCTTTGAGAGCTCCATATGCTCAATATGTACACTAATTCTCTTGGCAAGACTCTTGCCTTTAACTTTTTTTTTTTTATGACAATGCCAACAGCATGATGAGTAAAACTGTAGACTCTTCTGATTTTGCCCTATAAACATTTGTGGGGTGTTCCTTTTCCCTTGATATCCACAATATCACCTTTCTTGTAGATTCACACCTACGTGGCCAAAGGAACAACCCCATGTTTTCTAAAAGGCCTAGAGACCATAGAGCGGGTGTCTTTCCCCTTTCCTTTTGTGTTGGTCAATTTGGCAAATTACTGGAAGAGGGCAGTTTGGGCTAAAAAAGGAGCTGAACCATGGAACTATTTTTAAATACTTAAAAAATTAAAGAGAATTAAGAAAAAAAAAAAGTCGAAGATACACAGAAACAAAGGAATCCAAGTGGTTAGGAGACTGATGGCATAACAACACAGAGATGAGGATTGTCGGTAGGTTTTGATCCCTATACCCTGGCTAATGGGATATGGTGTAAGGGAAAAAAAGCTTGCAGGAGGCCTATGCATATGGGTTATAGTGAACAGTAATATTAATGTCATCATGCTGAAACTCTGTATGTCATGTTGTAAGGCACAGCAAATGAGTGTGGGGCGACCTCAGGCTCTCGAGGTCAGAGGAGAGCGGTGACAAGGAATGGAGAAATGCTATGCTCCTGATTTAGAACTGGGGGGAATCAGTGTGAGTTCATGATTTCCCAGCTCTATCCATTGTCAGAGATAAAGCAAGACATCAGTTAAAGCTGTGAAAGCAGATTTTATTCAAGAACTACTGCCTTAGAGACAAGATCTGAGTTCCGTTCTGATTTGCACAGAGGAACTGGTGTTTTAAAGTGAGAATGCAGCAGTTGGGAGGGGACAGAGGGGTACTCAGTGAGGAATTACAAAGGATTGGTCAGTGTCAGTGTGACTCAGGCCAGCTGTGCCTGCCGGCTGACAGTGATAAAACTCAGGATTCTTCCTCCTGCAGAGACTGGGAGACAGAGGCCCTATCCTTTCTGCTGACTGCCTTCCAAAAGCATGACTTTCAGGGGCCCCAAGAAAGGCATTCCTGAGTTGTAGGAGGTGCATGTACATCTCAAAGGGTCAGGGGAGGGATTCACAATGATAAGCCCTTTTTCATGAATGCCCTAATCTTGGGTGTTAGCTGGAATGAATAGAATTCTGGTGGTGTTGAACTTTCCAGGCAGGCTTATGAGGATGGGGGTTGGGATCCTCCTAGGACATAGTCTTATTCTACTTGAAACCATGCTGGAGCTGAATGTCTCTTGGTGTAGAGGTTTGGATGAGGTTGTTATGTTCAGTTCCTACCATTGAAAGTGACTGGAAGCAGTGTCACTCCCAGACCAAAGGGCACATGAGTCCTCAGATTGTGGTTTCTAAACGCCATTTCCTTTAGAAGGAACATGTCTCCTTGGCTAAATTGATTTTGGATTATAGACAGGGAAAGTACTATGTGTTTGGAACAGCTTGTCCAGAAAGCCAGAGAGTCTCAAAGACCAGTGAGTGAGACCAGCTATGTAATTTACAGGGCCTGGTGCAAAATGAAAATGTAGGACCCTTGCTGAAAAATTATCAGGAATGTCAGACTAGCAGTAGTGGAACAGTGAAGCTCACAGGTGGCTTTCCTAAGAGCAAGGTCTTGTGCAACTACCCAGGTCACACACCTGTGATGCTGACCCTGATAATGGAAGATGTGTTAAAAAGTTCAGAGGAACCAGCTTGAAGGGGCTCCTGTTGGTTAATTTTGGGGCAATTTGAACACCAAAAACAAAAACAAAAACAAAAAAACAACCCAATAATAATGGCAGTGGGTTGTAAAACATGAAATCAGGAAAAGAAGCCATGAGTTTATAATGACACTAAAAAGATGTACATGCAAGGGAGGGAACATTTTATGAAGAATGGCTGCTAATAAATGTAGACAGAATGATAGAATTAAGGAAATTACCATTTTTGCAGTCACCAACGTAATAATGATGCTGAAACCATTGGATTAAAGATTGTTGAGGAAAAGGATATGCACACAGTTGATGTCTTCCTTTATTTTCCTAGATGTTACTCATTAATTAAAAAGGGGAAAGATGTTTTCACAATAGAGAGACTGGTAGAAACCACCTTCACTAAGTGACCAACTTTGTGTGGCTGACAATGAGACAATATGTTATCGTGTGCCTCCTGACATGAAGCTGTGAAAAGTATACTGTGTTGTATTGTGCCCAAGATATCGAATATGAATCTGATTGTAAGGAAACAATTAATCAAACAAGTAACTGATCTGAACCCTTACAAAATGAAATAGAAAAGAAGAAGAAGAAGAAAAGAAGCAGCAGCAGCAGCAGCAGCAGCAGCAACTCCCCCCCCCCCCCCCCCCAGCCCAGAGCTATTCTGGATAAGAGGAAGATAACGAAACATGAGAACTAAGTGAATTGCATGACTTTTGATGACCTAGATGGAAAAGGAGCTATGGAAGACTTTTGGGGAATGACTCAGGAAACTGGGATTTTGGACTGCAGATAACACTATGCATCAGTGTTAAATTTCTTGGGTGTCATGATCATGTAGGAGAATGTCTTTGTTTTTTGAAGATACATGCCAATAACTTTAGAGTGAAATATCCTGACATCTGCAATTTAGTTTCAAATGAAAGGGAGAGGGGGAAGGGAGGAGAGAGAGAGAGAGAAGAAGAGAGGGAGAGATTGAGAGAGAGAGAGAGAGAGAGAGAAGGAGATGGGGAGAGGGACAGAGAGGACAAATGTAGCAAAAAGTTAACAATTGTTTGTGGGCCAAGAGTATATAGCTATTGTACTATTTTTTTCACTTTTCTGTAGGACAGACATTTTTTTATTTTTTAAAGATTTTGTTTATTTATTCGTGAGAGAGAGAGAGAGAGAGACCCAGAGACATAGGCAGAGGGAGGAGAAGCAGGCTCCCTGCAGGGAGCCCGATGGGGGACTCCATCCCAAAACTCTGGGATCTTGCCCTGAGCTGAAGGCAGATGCTCAACTGCTGAGCCATCCAGGTGTCCCTAGGACAGACATTTTAAAAAAAGATTTTATTTGTTTATGAGAGAGAGAGAGAGAGAGAGAGAGAGAGAGATCATGAGCAGGGAAAAAGGGCAAAGGGAGAAGCAGACTCCTCACAGAGCAGGGAACCCGGCACAGGACTTGATCCCAGGACCCAGGGATCATCACCAGAGCTGAAGGCAGAGGCTTTACAAACTGAGCCACCCAGGCGCCCCTAGGACAGACATTTTAAAAAATAAACTAAGGAGAAAAGTTTTCCTAGCTAAAGTCACTATCAAGGAAGAACACAGCTCCTAGCACATCAAGGGCAGAAAGGCTCCCTAGGTTGATTGGCAGGACCCCTGGGGGCAGACACGCCACCAGGCCCGTCAACATAATTCTTGTGTGTGGCTGATCTGTGTGCCCTGCAAAGTCAGTCATGGTGTGCAGAGCAGAGCTGATAGACAGCAGTATAAGGGGGGGCACCCGTCCCCAGTGTGGACTAATGAGAAGAACCAAGGCTACCATTGGTAGACCAGTTAGCCGGGGGCTGAGGATCCTTCTGTGTTCAGGTGCCAGTGGAGGCTTGGGCAACTTTTTTGGGGTCTTATTTCAAAATTGGAAAAAATACGCCTGTTCTACTTATGCAATAGACATTGAATAAGTTAATGTCTGAGACAGAAACATTCTTATTCCATAGATTTATTTTGTAGATTATCTCACTATATTTTATGGTTTTAAATTCTGGAAATATAGATTTTTTAAATGCATATGAGCTCTTATGGATGTTTTTGCTTTTTCGTAGTCTTGTTATAATCTGTGTCCTATAAATACAGAATTCATGATCATCCTATTTCACACAATTACTATCAAAAAAGAAAAAAAAAAGCAATGCATCTAAAATGGTAAAATCATCCCTGCTGCATTATTATGAGTACTTCTGACAGGAGAGGATTTCTATTCTGAGTGGGCTTCCAACTATGTATTTCAAACTTGTTTTTCCTCTTCACTCCCTGTGTCATTTCAGGGATAAGTATTGTAGGACACATTCGTATCATGAGATGACTTCTGGGTCAATCAGCCTAATGGGCAGCAGGGATACCCTGGAAGCTGCTCCCACACCAGGATGACTAACAATAACCATATACCCAACTGATTGTGAATCGTGTAGATCTATCCCACCAAGCTTTGGCATCCCTGACTCAACTTCTCCTTTTTTTTTTCTTAAAGATTTAATTTGTTTGAGAGAAAGAGAGAGCATGAGCAGTGGGCAGGGCAGAGGAAGAGGGAGAAGCAGACTCTTGGCTGAGCAGGGGGCCTGATGTAGGGCTTGATCCCAGGACCCTGAGATCATGACCTGAGCTGAAGGCAGATGCTTACCCGATTGAGCCACCCATGTGCCCCCTGATTCAACTTCCCCTTAGCTGGAGTCCAAAATGTCACAGCCATTCCAGTGGTATCTGCAAGGGAAGTACGATGGAGAGAAAATCCAAGAGGAAAGAGACAATGATATTAACCAATTATAGTTAAAATATATTACTTTAAAAAGGAAAAGGGAAGAGCAAGAGACAGAGAGCTTATCAGTGTTTGTTACATTAAATAGGAGGTAGAGGCATCTGTTTGGCAGTCAAAAATGTGAGTTTGAAGAAATGATGGATGGCAACGTAGAGGTGATGGAGTCTTTTCACAATCATTGTGGCTGTGAGTGGATGAGCTCCCACCTAAAGAAGATGTGTAGGAGAAGAGATGTGAACCAGGAGCAGAATGGTGGATGATGTGTGTATTCCGTCGTGAGGTATAGGTGAGGGGACCGCTCGGGCCAAAGTCTTGGGCCAAAATGCTGATTGCAGCCAGGATAAGAGGGCTGTGAGGATAAGCACAGCCAAGTTGATTATTGGTTGATTTGGTTATTTTGATTTTGAGTATACTGCCCATCATTTGAATAATTGTCATGATCTGTGTTGCTATTTATTCTCTTTTTAAAATTTATTTATTTTCTCTTTAGCAAAGTTTATTTTACATCCCTTATTCAGAAGAGACAGTCTAGGGGCTCCCTGGGTGGCTCAGTGGTTAGGCGCCTGCCTTCAGCCTAGGGCATGATCCTGGATCCTGTGTCTCTCATGAATAAATAAATAAAATCTTTAAAAAAAATAAAGAAGAAGGGACAGTCTAATAGTGTCTCTCAAATGTGATGACAAAAATATCATTTGACAAAGTTTTTTCTTTTTCTTTTTTTTAAAGATTTTATTTATTTATTCATGAGAGACACAGAGAGAGACAGAGAGAGAGGCAGAGACACAGGCAGAGGGAGAAGCAGGCTCCATGTAGGAAGCCCGACATGGGACTTGATCCTGGGTCTCCGGGATCATGCCCTGGACTGAAGGCAGTGCTAAACCGCTGAACCACCCTGGCTGCCCTGACAAAGTTTTTTCATTGGTTGTTCACCACACACATTAATGATGTGTGGTAAGTTGGTGTGTGTTCTCATCATGAGATCCTTACCCTGCATGGCTCACAGTGTGAATATGGACCTGGATTCTGGGATGCATACTTGTGAGTTCTCTGTGCTTATGCCATCATGAGTATTTTTTTTTTTAAGATTTATTTATTTATTCATGAGAGACACAGAGAGAGAGGCAGAGACACAGGCAGAGGGAGAAGCAGACTCCCTGCAGGGAGCCTGATGCAGGACTTGATCCCAGGACCCCAGGATCACAACCTGAGCCAAAGGCAGACGCTCAATCACTGAGCCACCCAGGTGCCTGCCATCATGTGTATTTTGATGACTCAGTTCTCCCACCATTTTTCTCCCATCAAACTTCTACAATACTTCATCTTGATAGACTGGCTTCAAATGGCCTGCAAATAATCATATAAAGAAGAACCAAAGGTATATATAGTCAACAAAAATTGGGGGTGGAAGGAAGCACGGAAAGGGGAAGAAAGGAGAGATCTACTAATTCACCATTGCTCAAAAAAGGTGTCCATACTGTCAAAAGGATGCATATGCCAATTTTTCCATGTCAAAGGCTTTTTGGGAGGCAGGGTGATGTGGTGCAAGGGGCATATGGTTTGGGAGTGAGACAACTCTGACTTTGATTGATGATCTCACTAACTTTGATGCTGGGAAATTATTTAATTACTTGATTTTCTCAACTGTAGAGTAGCGTTACAATGATCAAAAGAGATCTCGTAGGGACGCCTGAGTGGCTCAGTCGGTTAACAACTGACTTTGGTTTCAGCTTGGGTCATGACCTTGGGGGTCATGGGATTGAGTCCTACGTTGGGCTCCAGTCTTAGCTCAGAGTCTGCTTGAGATTCCCTCTCCCTCTTCTTGTGCCCTTCCCCCCTGCTGAAGTGCACACACTCTCATTCTCTCTAAAATAAATCAATAAATCTTTAAAAATAAAGATAAACAAATGAGGTCTTGCAGCTGAAATGCCTAAAGTTGTGCTTGCTACACTATTGGTGTTCACCAATAGTAATTATTATTATTAGTTTTAGACATTGAGCCGTACTAGAATAAATGTGGAAATCAAAATGGTGACAAGTAAGGCTCAGAGGTAGGATGGGTTTGACCATAGAGAGGGCTGCGTCGAATCAGACCAACTAAGCAAAGAGTGGGTGTTGGCAGCTAGGGCTACACAGACTTTACATATCCAGATTATTGCCCATTCTGATGTTTGCCCTGCAATGTAACGTCCTGCTATATTTGTATCAGGATAGTTGCACTTGTTCCAAACCGTCCAAAAACCCAGCATTAATCACAGTTTTTTGGATAAGTTTATTATTAGTTTGGGAAAATCTTTGGTACATAGTCCATTCCTTCGATTAAAATGAGTATTTCTTTTGTCTTTGAGGATTTTAATACTTTTGGTTCTCTTTGGAGCTTCTCTTTTTAGTTCTTCTTAAAAAGGCTAATTTCTATTCTTTATTGTTGTTGATAGAGAATTCAGTCCTAATCATGTAGTAGCAAAGGTTCAGTTCAAGCAGACCTGGCTTCCATCCTGGCCGTTGCTTAGCTATTATTTGATCTTTTTGAGCACTGATTTCCTAACCTGGCAGATTAGGAATAATAATGCCCACCTCCTCTGTAATGGTATGAGGATTAAATGATATGATGTCTCGAAAGTTCTGGGCTCATGATCAGCTGTATCAGTGATCTTAGTACTATTATTTACATCTTCCCAACTCCTCGCGTCCCAATTAAAGAGCTCTTTGCAAGATAAGCAGTTATTTGAGATATATATATATATTATTATTATATATTTATTTATTTATATTTTATAAACAGAAAATTTTATATATATAACATTTGTAAGTAATCTCAATACCCAATGTGAGGTTCAAACAACTCTAAGATCAAGAGTCACACAATCTACTAACTGAGCCAGCCAGGTACTCCCCCGCCACCAAATATTTCATTCATGTCGGGAAAATATCAAAAACTATAGTACCAGGCTGAGTCTTAGCACATTTAAGAAAATCAGAGAGGAGTTTAATTTAATTTTATTTTTTATTAAAAAAAATATATATATTTATTTATTTATTTAGTTGACAGAGAGAGAGCATGAGTGGGGTCAGGGGAGAGGGAGAGGCAGGCTCCCTGCTGAGCAGGGAATCTGATGTAGGCCTTGACCTCAGGATCCAAACATCACAACCTGGGCCGAAGGCAGATGATTAACCTAGTGAGCACCCATGAGCCCCCAGAGATTGTAAGCTTACTTTGTACAAGATGAAGAGATAGTAGAATTCCTAGGCAAGGGGAAAAAAAATCTGCCATTAATCTAAATATGTGATTATCACCAGAATTTCCTCTTCCTGAGGAATACAGCTAAAACACTAATGATTCTTACAGATTATCCACAAACACATTTCCTAAGAGGCAGTAGGGTGCAGGAGAGTGGCTAAGGAGCCATACATTCTAAGTAAGTCACTGCCTCCAGCTTGCTTCTGTTTCCTCAGCATCGAATGAGGTGATTATCCTTAGTTGGGGCGGGAGGGTGGTTGGGAATAGGCTGTCACTGGTAGCCATTGGACATGTTCTGTATATAGTAGCCATCTTCCAAGATGGCCTGTGTGATCTCTGCTTCCAATAGTCACACTGCTTTGTGGTACTTCCCATGGTGCAGCAAGTTTGGTCTTTGTGACCAATAGGATGCCACAGAAGTGAAGGTCAGCCACTTCCAAGATAAGCTTAGAAAAGGTGCTGCAGCTTCCCTCTTGGGCTCTCTCACCATTTGCTCTGTCAAAGCCTCATTGTGAGCAGCCCTGTGGAAATGTCTGCTGCAAACCAGCCACGTGAGTGACCTCGGAAGCAGGCTCTCCATACCCAATCAAGTCTGATGACTGCAGCCCCAGCTGACACCTGGAGTGCAGGCTTATGAAGACCTTGAGCCTGAACCACCCAGCTAAGCTGCTCCCGGATCCCTGACCTACAGAAACCGAGGGGACAAAAGGTCATTGTTTTAAGACTCTAAAGTTTAAAGTGTACAGCAATAGGCAACTAATATGGGATGCTGTTGGCTTCTTTGAAGCGGAGTCAAGGCTGCTAGATGTCTGCAGTCTGTGGAACAGTCCTGCTCAGTGAAGACTTGTCCTTACCTTCTCGTAGATTGAATGTTTGTGTCCTCTACAAAATTCATACGTTGAAACCTAATCCTCAAGGTGATGGGATTTGGAGGTGAGGACTTTGTGAAGTGATTGGGTCGTGAAGGTGGGGGGAACCGTCAGGAATGGGAGCCCAGGGAGCTCCCTCGCCCCTTCTGCCATATGAGGGCACAGTAAGAAGACAGCTGTCCATGAACCAGGAAGTGGGCCTTTACGGGCCCTTGCATCTGCCACTGCCTTCCTCTGAGACTTCCCAGACTCCAGAACTGCAAGAAAGAGATGTTTATCAGTTTAGTCACACAGTTCATGGTATTTTTATTGTAGCCATCTGAAAGGACTCAAATACACCCCAGTGTGGAACTTAGGCCTTTCCTCACACTGGCACGATCTCTCTCCGGGTTTGAAATGTGTGATTGTATCCATTCCTTTGCTCAAAGCACAGCAGACCCTTGTGCATTGGCCCAGCCACATTTTTTACCTTTGCAGGTCTTTGCCAGATGCAACACATGGTAATAGAGTAGGCCTCGTTCATTATCAACCAATAAAAGCTTGGAATTACGTCTCCAAAGTCCAAAAATGTACAAGCCATGAAGATAAAGAGTAATGAATGTGACGAGGCAAAACTGAAAGTTTTGATGTATGTATGAAGATAAGACAACACACATAAACAGCACAAATGATAAATAAGACCTGAAGATAAGAGAGATGGAAACAATCAAGGGGAAAAAAAAAGATGAGGAAAGAACATTTTTAAAGATTTGGTTGATTGCTTCTTGACCATCATCTTAAGAGAATGTAAAATTGTGTAGTTTGGGTTGTTTGAGAACCCGAATTCCCAAGATGCCCTTTTGCCTGGAGTTTGTTACAAATAACACTTGTTCAAGAGAGTAAGACATTGTTTTTTCCCCCCTCACAATCCACAAACACCTCACTCAGGACAGGAAATGTACATTCAGTGAAGGGCTATGTCAAAAACACAATTCATAAGAAAATGGGTAAACTTTACTTTTTTTTTCTTTTGTATAGAATTAAATTGTTGGAAGGAAGCCAAGGAAGTGACACATTTCACCTCCTGTTTCTGGCTGAACAGTCCTTAAACCAGCAGTGGTTGTTCATCAAATCGTTTTGGATCTTAGGTATTGTGGGTTAATTAATTTATTGCCCAGTCAACAAATTTTAACTTTTTCACATTTCCATAAGGAAACAAGATACAGTGTCTGCATATAGGTTGTAATCTAGTCTACTTTTTATTAAAACCGGGGGGGAATTATCCTTTGTATCATCTATATGAACAGTAGTTTGTCTCCTAGTATGCACAGGGTTGTGTTGATTTTTGATCTTTATTTAAGTAACTACTCTTCAACTCAGTCACAGCAGAGAATAAATCCTATTTCTTGCATGTTTTTCTGAATGTATTGACTGCTCACTACCTGTCAGAGTCTTAGCTTCCTCATCTGTAAAATATAAGCATTTACTGTAAAAGTCACATGTATACTTTATAGACTCGATACTATGTACACATGTATAGAGATGAAAGTTCCTGTGAATAGTAAAGTGATAGGAAAATGCTAACTACTTTGTTTTCCAATTCATTTTATGAGAGTTGAATATTTTTTCTCCCTAAGTCTAGGACAGTATAAGTTTGTGCATATAAGAAAGCATGTCAAACCTGAGTCAGGAGAGTGGAAAGTACAAACAGCCAGTTGGATATGTGGCTCTTAGACTCAGGCCAGAGTTCTAAGCTGGGCAGTAACCCCCCTGTCTGTGGTGGGGGGAGTTAAAGGTGCACCTTGGGTCCCATAAGGAGCAGAGTGTATAGAACCCAAAGAGGTAAGAATCACCAAAGACCAGGGACTGAACCCAAGGTAATACTAGCTGTTTAAGGCAGAGGTCTTTAACGGGGATAAAGCACTCCTTGTGAAGACTTTCAAAGAGAGTAACGTGTACATAGGTGTTTTAAGGGAGTCCATTTCTAGATTCTCAGCTTCAATTTCTAATCTTTCCTCATTTGCTCTGTTTCTGAGCTGACCTGTGATGGGATGGAGGAGGGAGTTCAGTGTCTCCTCCCTCATCCTTTCATGCTTGCCTTTCTTCTCATTTCCAAAAGAGAGGCACACCCATCATAGCACCAGGTTGCATCACCCTAGAGAGGAAGAACCTCTGGGGAAGCAAACAAAGGGGCAACTGGAAATACTGGTGCTGGCTCTGAGAAAGCCCATGACTCTGGTGGCCAAGTAGCAGATCCTCTGCCAGCTAGTGGTCTCCAGCTCTGCCTGCGACAGGATTGAAATCAGATCTTATTGACCTGTCCCCTCGTAAGCCATCACAAGGAGTGTGTGATTAGGGATTGCTCTGGGCAATCTATTTGGGGCATAACTCAAAAGGAGCTCAGAGTTGAGAGCCACTGCTCTTAAAAAACCTTCCTTTTCCATCCATTTATTAGTAAGGTTTCTCAAAGCGTACATCTATAAAAATGAAAAATAGGAATAGAATTGATGGTACACCTTGTCTTATTCTAGAGACCAGGAATATTTACTAACAGATGACTAAACTGGATGGGATATATATATATATATCTCCAGTCCCAGAAATTAAGAGATGCATTTCTGTCTTAGTCAATTCAGGCTGCTATAACAAAATACCATACTGAAAGGCTTATAAATAGCAGAATTTTTATTTCTTGCTGTTCTGGGCATTAGGAAATCCAAGATCAAGATGCTGGCAGATTCTGGTAGGATAAGAGCTTGCTTCCTGGTTTCATAGATGGCATCGTTTCCCTAGGTCTTCACCTGTGGAAAGGGCAGGGGAACTCTGTGGTGTCTTTTTATAAAGCCACAAATTCCCTTACAGACTAATCACCCCCAAAGGCACCCCCCCCCCCCCGATACCATCACATAGGGAAGTTAGGATTTCCACATGTGAATTTGGGGGAGACACAGACATTCAGGCCACAATAATTCCCAATAAAAACTTACTTAGGGCAAAACTGTAGTGACAGAGGCAGATCAGTGGTTGCCTAGAGTCAGGAATAAGAGTTGAGGACTGTCTGCAAAGAAGCAAGAGGGAAGTTTTGGAGTAAAAGAAATGTTTTATATCTTAATTTTGATTGTGGTGTCAGTTATATAAGTGAACACAATTGTCCCAGGTTATCAATATGTACACCTAAAGTGGGTAAGTTTTTTTTTTTTGGATGTAAATTATACCTCAATAAAGTTAGGGAAGAAGTTTTCTGTTTAATCTTTATTTATCAAATGTATAGTATTTATGTTGTTTTGAACAATTATGTACCAGTAATCACTGTAATGGCAACTCAACACAGAAGACACTTTTAACATTTAGAGACTTGTGGCTATGGGAAATCACAGCAAATTTTAATTTTTTTTTCCCAGAGAAAAGAGTGATCAATAAAAGGCTGTAAAATATAAAATATATTAAGATTAAATTCTGTGGGAAGGGAAAGATGATATCAAAGGGAGAAAAAAAAAACCATATAAGATGTCAAAGGTTAAAAAAATATTTGAGGTTGCTCAAATATTTTAAAATCTGGATGATACTGGATTATAACCAAACACCGTGTTTCATAGACTCCATTAGATTTATTTAAAAGAATGATACAACAGGGTCATTTCAAAGTAATGAGATTTACAATGTACTGGAAAATCCATTCTTTGCGACTCTTTAGACTTAGGATAACATTTTTAAGATACCAACTTAAAAATGTACAGGGACAGTACATAATCTTTTGAGGTACTTTTATCTTAATTTTTTAAAAGATTTATTTATTTGAGAGAGGGAGTGTGTGTGAGTGAGGGAGGGGCAGACGAGAGGGAGACAAGCAGACAAGTCCCAACAGGACCCTGGGATTATGACCTGAGCCAAAACCAAGAGCCAGATGCTTAACTGACTGAGCCACCCAGGTGCCCCTCAAGGTACTTTTAAGAATAAAATTATAAAAGAATAAAAGAGGACTGAGAAAGAATAACCACAGGGAAAGAAGGGAAACTCCGAGAGAATGTGCACAGGATTCAAAAGAGGAGAGACTTTCGAGGCTCAAGCAAGCAGGTGTCACAGCATCACCTACTGAGGCTTTGACTCATGAGTGTGTGTCAGTGGGAGATATTATTGCCTTTCGATTGTCCAAGCAGGGATTTTGAGTTGGGAGATCAAGCATTCCTTAGCCCCTCTAGGGGCTCAGAGAAAGTTGAACTGTTTGCAAAGGAGGGGCTCCAAGGAGATTGCAGAATTGGGCATGATTGGGGGGCCTCAGGCAGCAAGAATGTTCTAAAGGGTAGGGGAATGAACCCAGGCCCAGGAATCCTGAGAGCAGTGGAGTCCAAGGCCTTCTCACTTAGGACCCCTGGGGCAGGTGCCAGGCATAGTGTTTACTTAAAGAGTAACTCATCTTTTAGTCTAGACAGCACCTGGTGTGCCCAGCTACAAACAGAAGGAGGGGTGACACTCATCCCCAAGGGAAGTGGACTTGGCTGGACAAGAAGCATGTCACCTAGGACTTGTATGAACCAAATACCCCATCCCCAGCATTCTGGGATGTCTAAAACCCCTCTGATTCTTGCATGACCCAAGACCTGAGAACCCTAATCATGGCTATGATTGGATTTCCTTCCCAGTGGAAAAGGAAAGCTTAGAAATATTAATTTTTAGAGTCAGAAACATAAATATCACACTTCTTGAAGTCTGCGTGTTGTTGCATATTGAAAGTCACTCCATAAGGACTGAATTGTGTTGGGTTGGATTTAACAGCAAGGAGGTCATAGGTGTGATTCTAGACAAATGGGGGGGGAAGATCTACATTGTATAAAATGAGGAACGAGTGGGAGGTGAGGACATGGAGAAAACACATGTAGACTGCTATTCCAAGAAAGTCAGCTATGAATAGAAGGTAAGGGAACGGGTGGAAGCTTGGGGAGGATGCCGAGTAGAAGACTCAGCTGTGAGGCCACGGCAAGCAGTGTTCTTACACGCCTTCTTGTTCAGCTTCTCAGGGCAACTTTAGTTTCACGGCATTTATAAAAGTGACTGTAAGGTAAAGGGAGCTGCTGCCATAGAGGAACCCCCACATCGCAGATGCTTAACATAATAAAGTTTTATTTCTCATGAAGGTAAAACCGAATTGAGTTTTCCTATTGCATGGTCGCATTCTCCAGCAGAGATGCAGGGGCCCAAGCTCATTCCACCCAGGTGATCTTACTTAGCCCACATCTGAGCCTCTTAAGACGTTGCCCTCAGTTTGGACTGGTGTCTGGACTAGGGTGCTGCTCTAGTCCCAACCTAGTTTCCAGTCTGATACATTCACTTCTCAGAGTTTCTCTTTCTTTTTTTCTTTTTTTAAAGATAGATTGATTGATTTGAGAGAGAGAGTGAGCACGAGTGGGGGGAGAGATATAGGGAGAGGGACAAGCAGACTCTTCGCTGAGTGTGGAGCTTGACTTGGACTCCATCCCAGAACTCATGACGTGAGCTGGAATCAAGAGTCAGACACTTAACCGACTGAATCACCCAGGTGCCCCTCAGAGTTTCCTGTAGAGATCTTGTAAGGGAATCCTCTCTTTCTGTAAGTCAAGTCACAAAACCCCTAAATTCTTAGCGTGGGAAGTATCAGAGGGAAAGGCTTGTGGGAATTGGGATGTGATAGGCAGCAGGACCGAACAATCTCCCATGAAACATGGGCATTTCACTTTTTCCTTGGGGTTCTCTGCTGTGATGACCATTGTCAGCACCATGGCCACAGGGACTTTCTCCCTGAGCATCCTACCCCCAGCATAAACAAGACCTATCCTCACACGGCTGGGACAAGATGGCATTTTCAAAAAGACTTAGCTAAATTCAAAGGGAGGGCAAATGGAATTCAATAAAGGTATTGTGTGTAAACCAGAGGTCGCTGGTCATGCATAGCTGCAGAATTACTCACCGCCCATCCTCTCCTGTAAGTGCTGCCGCCCCTCATGACCAGCTGACTTCTCAATGTGGACCATTGGGTTTGGCCTGACTCCAGACACTCTTCAATTCTTTGATAGTTGACTCTTGTACACTATTGTATCAGGTTGGCCTAATGATGAATCATCTTGTTAATTTTGGTATTAAGATGAAAATATAAAATTTTAATGGTTCAAACTCTTTTGTCTTTGATTCAATATGCTTTTTTGTGTGTGTGCGTGTCTGTGTGTGTTTTTTTTTTTTTTTTTTTTGGTAAGGATATACCTGAGGAGCCTAATAACAATGAGAAAGTTGTCTGAAGAACACAGAACACGAGTAAAGAGAGATTAAGGGCTTTAATGATGGTTCATCTGGTCCATGATAGGATTTGGAAAATCATCTCCATAAGACTATGTGGTATACCTTTTTCTTACAGAAATATTCCCATAGGTGCAGCATTTCCCCATGATGGGGAAGGTTGAACAATGACAAATTTTTGCCATTTGATTCTTTTTGTTTTTCAAGAATTTATATAGACGTCTACCTTTATATATATATATAAATATATATCAACCTACCTACCTTTAAATATATACATACACACAAATAATATGTATATATGTAATATGTCATATTATATATATAATAATATATAACATAATATGTATGTTATATATATGTTAAAAATAACATATAAAAATATATACGTATATACATATATGTAATATATATATTATATATGTATATATTTTTTAAGTAGGCTCCATGCTGGGCATGAGCCCAATGCAGGGCTTGAACTCATGACTCTGAGATCAAGGGTCAGATGCTTAATAGACTAAGCCACCCAAGTGTCCCTAGGTGTCTACCTTTATATTCTGAGGACTTGTTTTCTATTTGGTGTTAAGTTAGTTAACTTTGGATTCATTTTGCTTAATTAAATTGAGATTTAGGACATACTCTAAATTTTATAGTAATACTTTGGCTAAGTTATTAATATCTCCAGATAGCTAATCTCATTTTGAAATTTTCTTTTGAACTTTTTTTTCTTGAGCCATAACTCACAAAATATAAAATCCCCTTTTAAAGCGAACAGCTTAGAGTTTTTTTAGTATATTCACAAGTCTGTGCAACCATCACCACTGTCTAATTCCAGAATATTTTCATCATTTCAAAAAGAAACCACATTCAATTAGCCCTCATTCTTTATTCCCCTGCCCCTAGCCACTGACAACTATTCACTTCTGTCTTTTTGGATTTGCCTATCCTGTATATTTCATATAAATGGAATCATATAATAGGTGGCCTTTTGCATTTGGTTTCTTTCATTTAGCATAATGTTTTAGGTTTATCTATGTTGTAATGTATCCTTACTTCACTCCTTTTGTGGCTGGACAATATTCTGTTATATGGATAGACCACATTTGTATTATTGATTCATCAGTTGATGGACATTTGGGTTGTTTTGACTTTTAGGCTGTTATGAATTATACTGCTATGAACATTCATGAACAAATTTTAGGTGAACATTCATTCTTAATTCTCTTGGGTATATATCTAGGAGTAGAATTACTGGGTTATATGATAAATCTGGGTTTAACTTTTTGAGAAATTGTCAGAATGTTTCCCAAAAAAGCTGCATCCACCAGCTGTGCACAAAGGTTCCAGTTTCTCCACAACCTTACCAACATTTGTTATTAAAATTTTTATTTTAATTGTCTTTAAAATTTTTTTAAATTGTGGTTTTACGAGTTCTTTATTTAGAGGTGCCTGGGTGGCTCAGTCAGTTAAACATCTGCCTTTGGCTCAGGTCATGATCTCAGGGTCCTGGGATCGAGCCCCATGTCAGGGTCTCTGCTCAGTGGGGACCCTGCTTCTGTCTGTCTGTCTGTCTCTCTCTCTCTCCCCATGTCCCCTACTTGTGCTCACTCTCTTTCTCCCTCAAATAAAGAAATAAATAAAATATTTTTTTAAAAAGAGTTCATTATATTTTAAAATTATATTTTCTATTTCCTTGTTCATCCTCTGTGTAGTTGTCACTATTAAAAATAAAGTACTGAAGTCTCCAACTATTATTGTTGAATTATCTGTTTCTTCTCTGATTTCTGACAGCTTTTGTTTCATTTATTTTAGGGCTCCATGGTAAGGTGCATATATATTCATGATTATTATATCTTCTTAATGGATTGACACTTTTATCATTCTAAAACCTCCTTCTTTGCTGCAAGTAACAATTTTTTACTTAAAAAATCTATTTTGTCAGATATTAGTATAGCCGCTACAACTTTCTTTTAGTTACTATTTGCATGGTATGTTTTCCATTCTTTTACTTGAAATCTATTTGTATCTTTGTAGCTATAAGGTGTGTCTCTTGTAGACAGCATATAGTTGGATCATGTGTTTTTATCCAACCTCCCAGTCAATGCCATCTTTTAATTAGAATGCTTAATCCATTTATGTTTAATGTAATTATTGGTAAGGTAAGACATCTCCCGTTCTGCTATTTGCTTTCTCTATGTCTTTTGCCTCTTGCCTCTTGCCTTTTGCCTCACAATTCCTCAATTCCTATATTACTGCCTTCCTTTTAAAGATATTTTCTAGTGTAGAATTTAAATTCCCTTGTCATTTATTATATTATATTTTTGTTATTTTCTTAACGCTTGACCAGTGGATTTTAATTAGATTTTAGTTTATAACAAACTAGGTTCAAATTAATACCAAATTAATTTCAATAGTATATAAAACCTTATGTACCTCTCTTACCCCCTCCTTTGTGCTATTATTTTCATACAAATTATATCTTTATGTTTTACATTCCCATCAATACATATTTAGAATTATTAGTTTATGTAGTTGCCTTTTAGATCAGGTGGGAGGAAAAAAGTCACAAACAAAATATACATTTATGCTGTATCTTCCACTCATTTAGTGATTTTTATTGATGCTCTTTCTTCATGTGGATATAAGTTACTACCTGTGTCCTTCCATTTTAGCCTACCTTTAGAATTTCTTTTTGTTTATTTATTTTAATTTTAATTTTAATTTTTTTTACTTAAAAATTTTTTTTACTCTAAAATTTTTTTAATTTTAATTTTTTATTTTTATTTTTTAAGAATTTCTTACATTTCAGGTCTGCTAGTAACAAATTCCCTCAATTTTTATTTATTTAGTAATGTCTTAATTTCTCCTTCACTTTTGATAAATAATTTTCTGGCTGTAGAATTCTTGGTTGGTAGTTTTCTGTTTCAACAACTTTGAATACATAACCCTATTACCTTCTGGCCTCCATGGTTCTGATGAAATTTAGCTCTTAATCTTATTGAGGATCACTTGTAGGTGATAAGTTACTTCTCTCTTGCTGCTTTCAAGATTCTCTCTTTGTCTTTATATTTTCAACTGCTTGATTATGTTCTGTTGATATGGATCTCTTTGACTTTACCCCACTTGGACTTCTTGGATGTGTAATGTTTTTCTTCACATTTGGGGAAGTTGGAGGTCATTATTTCTTTAAATATTCTTTTTTGTCCTTTTTGTTCTTTTTCTGTGACTGTCATTATATGTTGGTATGCTTGATGGTGTCTACAGGTCTCTGAAATTGTAAATAGATTCAATTTTCTTTATTCTTTTTTTCCTTCAGACTTGATATTCTCAATTGATCTATCTTCAAGTTTGTTGATTCTTTCTTCTATATGATTAAAACTTCTATTGAACCTCTTCCTAGTGAATTGTTTTATTTCTGTTATTGCACTTTCAATTCTAGAACTTTTATTTGGTTCTTTTTTGTAAGGTAAGATAAGAATGTGAAAAAGTAAGTTAAGAATGTGAGATGTTACAGCAACTGAATTCATAATTTAGTATGACTAAAATATCAAATTGGTGGGAATGGATAAGATGTTTTGAAAACAATCATGTTTGATAGTAATAATTTATTCATGTATTTTTTTAAAAAAGATTTTATTTATCCTTTTGAGAGACAGTGTGTGAGGAAGAGAGAATGAACAGGGGGGAGAGACAGAGAGAGAGGGACAAGCAGACTCCCTGCTGAGCGGGGAGCCTGATGAGGGACTTGATCCCAGGACCTGGGGGTCATGACCTGAGCCAAAGGCAGATGCCTAACTGACTGAGCCACCCAGGCACCCTCATGTATTCTTTATCATCAGACATCTAATGACAAAGCATCAAGCAAATCTAAATTGAGGGATCTTTCTACAAAATAACAAGCATATAGGGGCAATTGGGTGGCTCCTCACAGGAAGCCTGCTTCTCCCTCTGCCTATGTCTCTGCCTCTCTCTCTGTGTCTCTCATGAATAAATAAATAAATTTAAAAAGCAAGCCTATGGTCTTCAAAAATGTCACCGTTAGAAAAGGCAAAGGAAGGCTAAGCAACTATTATAAAATTAAAAAGACTTAGGAGACATTTCTAATAAGCACAGTGTGTGATGATGGACTGAATCTCCAATTAGGAAAAAATTTTGCTATAAAAGACATTATTGGGATCATTGACAAGATTTGTATATGAAACGTATATTCATCAGCATGTTAAGTTTCTTGTTTTTGATCATTGTCCTGTTATGTTATAGCATGTCCTTATTCTTGGAAAGTACGTTTTAAGTATTTGAAAGCAAATGAACGTGATGTTTATTTATTTTTTTTAAAATTTTTTATTGGTGTTCAATTTACTAACATACAGAATAACCGTGATGTTTACATATTATTCTCAAATGGTTCAGAATATGTGTGTGTCTGTGTGTGTGTAAGAGAGAGTGAGCGAGCGTGAGCACAAATGTAAAATGTTAATAATGGTAAATTTGACTAAAGTATATGTGGATGTTCTCTGTACTATTTTTTTCTTTGCAAATTTTCTATACATTTGATATATCAAAACAAATAGTTAAAAAATAATTTTTATAGAGGACCTATGCTATGCCAGACATTGTTCTAATTATTGAGATACAGCAGGTTACAAAAGAAAACTTCTTGCCATCAGGTAGTTGACATCCTAATTGGGGAGACAGAATGAACTAAAAAAGCAAATGATGTTGTATATTGGATGGTGATAAGTAAAATGAAGACAAATAAGCCGGGTAGAAGGATAAGAAATTCCAGAGTGGGGTATTTGCAATTTTAAATAGATGGTGGGTTAGACACCTGTTTTGTCTTCAAGTCTCTTGAATACAGACTCTGATGTCAGCCTGATGCAGGTGCAACCTGGTAGCACCACCTGCCTTTCGTCTCCCGTCCTAGGGCTGCCCTATTGATGACAAGGTGTATGACACATCTCTCAGTGCTCAGACTTGTGGATGCCTGACCCAGAGGTGCAGGTTACTTAACAACCCTTGTTGGTTTGCAAACTCGCCCCCATATTTGCAGGGCAAAAAGAGACCAAAGAAAAGAAGCAGGTTATTCCAGATTGGTAGGTGGCAGGTTAAATAAGGGAACTTACATATGTGGCTATCTTGGATGGAGGCAAAATGTGTAGGTCTCCACACCTGCCTGCCCAATTTTAAAAGCCTATAGTGGCCTTAACTGGGTTCAGTCACACAAACCATCCAGATGGTCTCAACAACACCTTATCCTCTCAAGCCTGTGTCTTTGGAACAGCTCCCACTCTGAGAACTAGAGGCAGAGTATACTTTTTAAGGACTAGGGTGGGGATGAGGACCTCTGATTGCCCAGGTCCAGCTTGAAGTTCAACCAGCAGTCGTGTCCTCTAGATTACTTTCTTCAACACCCCCTGGGGCTAACCTTTGACCAATGTGGGAGAGGAGCTGATAGATACATGCTTCCTCCTTTCTCCTCCACCCACCTCCATAAATGGAGGGTCCTAAGGGACCTATTGAAAGAGTTCTCCATTGGTCCTATAGGATCAAGTGACCAGTCACCAACTTTGTATTGCTATTTCGTATCCTTGTGTAAGTCCACCTGCCCTGCTTTGCCCCTTTTCCTCTCTCTTCTGACCCCCGAAATCACAATCTCCGATAAAGTACACATAAGCATCTTCCTCAGGCTCTGTTTTTTTGGGGAATCTAAGCTAAGATGGTAGCAGGGAAGGACCCATTGAGAAGATACCTTCTTAGATGGGAATTTATCGAGCATCTAAAACAATTCAGTGATATAGGTTCTCTTGCTATCATCTTTTGTTTCATTGTTGAGGAAACTGGGGTTTGGGGAGATGATGTAGCTAGCTCAAGGCTGTGCAGCATAGATGCAGAGGAACCCAGTTCTTCTGTCTCCTGGCTCACTCTCATTTGCCACCTCTTTTCTCCCATTGTTTATTACTGCCATTTCGAAAGTTCCAGTTTTACCGATGAAGTCAATAGGAACCTAAGAAAAAGTTTTTGTCAATGTCAGGATCTCAAGGTTAAGGAAAGGTTTATAATGAGGATCAGAGTGTTAGTGATAGTGATAATCTTACAGTGTTAGTCAGGATAGCTCAGACTTTGCTGCACTAACAACTCCAAAATTTCACTGGCCAAAAATAAGATCTCATTTTGGTTCATTTGGTTATATCTCTATGGCAGGACAACTAGGGGTTTCCACTCTGCATTGTTTTGTAATCTAGGCTAATGGAGCAGCCACCATCTGGAGCATTGCTGGCTGCTGCAGTAGAGGCAAAGAGCGCTCCGGAGGGTCTTGCACCAGCAATTAAGTGTTCTGCATGGGAATTACATATGCCACATTCTGTTCACAATTCATTAGCCCGGATGACTGTACCCAACCCAGCAGGGCCAGGAAGCAGTCCTACTCTTATGTTAAGAAATATTTGTTGAACAGCATTAATGACTATCACACCCACTGAGAAAACTCCAAGGGGAAATGAAACTCAGGTAACAGAGGCAAGTTCTTCACTGCTATCATCTTGTCCTCACAGAGAACCTCTTCTCTCTGAGACGAGAGAGACAGCAATATATGTCCTGGGATTGCGTGGCTGGCTCAGTCAGTAGAGCGTGTAACTCTTCTGAGTGGTGAGTTCAAGCACCACATTGGGTATAGACCTTACTTTAAAAAAAAAAAAAAAGTACAGGTGCCTGGGTGGCAGAGTTGGTTAAGAATCAGACTCTTGGCTTTGGCTCAGGTTGTGACCTTGGGGCAGTGGAATTGAGCCCTGAGTAGGGCTATGGGCTCAGCATGGAGTCTGCTTGGGACTCTCTCTCCTCCTCTCTGCCACTCTTCCCTTCCCCATGCTCGTGTGTGCTCTCTTCTCTCTAAAATAAACAAATAAACCTTAAAAAAAGTATATCCTGCTTATTTAAAAAACTGTATTCTAAGTGCTTGTCTTAAAATGCATTTTTGGCTGATTTTTAGTAATAGTATTTTGAGGAAGGATAGCTATTACTCCAAAGTTCCACAGGCATCAGTACTGCTGGAAGAAATGATGACATCCCTTTTAACCTCAACCTAGTTGTATCTTCCTTATAGTTTTATTTGTGTATGCCCTATTTACTCAGTGACACTCACAGGTTATTCATTGCCCAGGTAAGTACATGATGCAGCAGCGTTATCACTAGCCATTATCTATAACATTGGCCACCATGTCGAGCCTGTCTACTAAGTGCAGATTTTGTTATAGTTCAGTCTTTTGTTACAGTGAAAATGAGAGAGGGTTCCCATATGGTTTTTTTTTGTTGTTGTTGTTGTTCTAGATTTTGCAATACTGGAAAAGGTGGATCTTAACATTTTCTTTGTCAAAAAGAGTATATTTGCTATTCTTTGAGAAATGCCGTGGTGTTGGTATCACATACGAATCAGCAATTTAGCCATCTTCAACTGAACTGCATCGTCCCAGGTTCTCGGGGATAACATCACATCGGAATCTTTATTGCGGGGAGTAGATTATATAGATTATAGCTATTGCTTCCTCCTTATCAGCATAGCCTGCTACTTCATTCTGGAAAGAAATGAAATTATTGTTACATGGCTTGCACTTTTCTAAGCTCTGCTAGCTGCTTCTTAGTCCCTCCTCCTTTTATTTGGAAATGAACTATTTCACAGCTTATTTTAGTATCTTCTAGGTAGCAAGGCTAAATGCATGATATGTAATTGCCAAAGTGATCTTTTATTTTTCCACTTTAAAGATGCCTTTTCCCAATTGTTGGCATGATGGGTTCTCTGTTATAGCCACAAAAAATTGTTGTCACCTTGTACTCTATATCAATGCTCCCCTTGACCTTCTTCCTGTGGGACAGTGAAAATATTGAGCAAGTAACCAAACCTAGAAACACCTGTTTTGAGTTTTTGCCTTGAGACCAACTGGCACTAGATTATTAGATTGGGAAGGGCTGGCAATCTTTTTCCAAGGTGAATCCTCCCTTTCTTTGGCAAGTCAGTCATTTATTGAATATTTACCTTGCATTTTATTTTGAAGCTCAGAATGGTAAGTGAATGCCATGATCAGGTTTAAATTTTCGGAAAACGGTACTGTTAACAGTGTGCAGCATAGCTGTGTACAACAGAGTGAGGAATAGGCTGAAAATAAGAGTTGGAGTAACCCAAACACAAAATGACGAGAGATTGAATTGAAAACAGTGGTGGGAATAACAGGAGAGAATAGATTCAAGAGCTCTCCAAAGGGAGGATCTACGCTTGTTGACTTGTTGGCTATGGGGAGAGATGAGAAGGAGCACTAAGGAGGATCTCAGATAGTTAGCTTGACAACTAGGTGCATGGTGTTGCCATTCATTGAGAATGAACACCAAAGGAAGAATGGTGTGTGTGTGAGTGCGCGTGCATGTGTGTGTGTGATATTAAGTTAGTAGCAGTGGAATTGCTGAGAGATGATGAGTTAGTGATTTAGATCCAGAAGCCAGCAGAAAGCTTCATCTATTTAGTATATTTTTATTGTGTGCCTGCGCCCTGGGCATAAAATATGCCAATTCCATTAGAGTGGTAGTTAAAACCTTGATTCTGATGAGATCAGATCAAGACTATGGGTGGAATGAGAAGAGCTAGTTCTCCCTCCTCTGTCCCACTGCTAGATGCTTCTCTCAGCACTGAAACATGCTCTCATACTGCTCGCCTTAGAAATCCTCCCTGTACCTCTCATCCCCTGCATTACCTTTCAGCATCCATCCGTCTCCAACCTGGCCTGGCTGCTGCACCCAGCTGGCTCTGGCTGAGGCAGCAGAGCTTTCTTTCTATGCTACTACATCTGAGGAGCATAGAAAGTATTCTGGCCTCGAAATGCCAAGATGGTTCAGCATTCCCATAGGCCCTTGCTGCTCCTTCCTGCTGCTCTGAATTGAGAATAACTCTTTGTCCTAGTCCTACTCTGTGTCACCTGCCATACACCCTGGCTGAACACTGTAGTGACATTGTTTATGCCTCTCTGTCTCACAGTGTCCCCTGGGAGAAGATCTCTTCATCCTTGCTTGTAGTCTGTCTTGCCATTAGGTTCAGACCTAGTCTGGGGCCCTGGGCTGTAGGGTGGACCCCAATTACCCTCTTCCTCTTTCTTCCAGACCCCTCCATCACCTCCTTTTCCTTCCCCACCCCTCATAGAGTAATATACAAACTGCCTTAGAGGCTAGTCCTTCAATGAAAATCCCCTTGCAAATATAAAACTTAAATATAAAGGGTTTTAGGGAGGAGGAGATTTTAAAAGTAACATATGCTTGCTGTAGAAATCATTCAGGAAATGTAACAATGTATAAATAAAAATCTCTACTATAATTACCCAAAATCATCACTCTTAACATTTTCAGTGATTTCTTTCCCACAATGTGCCTAACATTTATTATTTTATTTAAAAACAAGATTATACTATACATGTAGTTTTTTATGTAGTTTTTAAAAAGTCAGTTAAAGGTTTATTTCTGTTATTAATAGATATAGATGACATGATTTTTAATGGATTGCACTTTGTTAGATGGCTTACTCTTTTAATCAATCCTTCATTGACAGGTAGGTGGCTTCCAAATTTTTAATATTGTAAACAAGTCTATGCTGAATGGCCCTATACATAGATCTCTGTGGGTTTTGTGTATATGTGTGTAAGTTATTTCCTTAGGAAATACTCCTAGAAGGTAAATTACTTGGTCAAACTATTTATACTATAAAATCTAATATATATTGTCAAAATGCCCTTCACTTAAATTCTACCAATTTGCACTCCTGCAAGCAATGTACAGGAATGCCTATATCATATTTTTGACATATTCTAGGTATTTTAAAAACTCCACCAATGGTGCCTGGGTGGTGCTGTTGGTTACGCATCAAACTCTTGGTTCGGGCCCAGGTCATAATCTCAGGTCCTGAGATTGAGCCCTGTGTTGGGGCTCACACTCCGCATGGAGTCTGCTTAAGACTCTCCTCTCCCTCTACTCCTTCCTCTCTTATGCTCCCCCCTCCACCCAAATAAATAAATATAAAGAAAAGATTCAGTATGTCAAAACAGGACAAGATTGATTACTGTTTTTAGAGTAAAATCCACCGCTGAATGACTGGTTTTCAAATCTCTTGCATCAGAACCACTTGGGGTGCTTGGCAAAGTGTAGTATCTGGGCAAACCTTAATCCTACTGAGTTGGAGTCTCTGAAGATGATACCCCAGAAACAGAATTTTTCAAAAGCTTCAGGTGAGAATTACTGGACTTGGGGGTATCTTCTCTCAGGGGCTGCAAGGCCTGGCCCCTTTAAGCCAGTTGGAATTACCCACTAGCTACCTGCTGGAGGAAGCTGGGGCTCTCAGTTGGAGTAGAGAATTATAGTATGCTATCTGGGAAGAGCAACTCAGTAAGCACAATGACTTTATCTGATTACAACATTAATAGAAGTTCTGTGAGGGCAGGATCCATGCATGTCTTGTTTGCCCTTGATACTACAGTGTGTCATACAGTAGTGCTTGGCATATCCAGGGGCTTAGTAAGTATTGGTTGGACTGATAAATTCTCCTTTTCTCATTTTTTTTAAACAGACTTTATATAGGGCAGGTTTTGGTCCACAGCAAAACCAAGTGGACGATACAGAGATTTCCCATCTATCCCTACCCGCCCCCAACCTCCTTCATTATCAACATTCCCACCAGAACCTCACCAGGTTCACAGCTGATGAACCTGTGGTGGCCACCACCACCACCACCACCACCACCACCACCACCACCACCACCATCATCATCATCATCCAAAGTCTGTAGTTTACATTAGGGTTCACTTTTGGTGTTATAACTTCCATGGGTTTGAACAAATGTGTAATGCCAAGTATCTACACTATAGTAAAAAAAACCCAACCTCTGGTAACCTGTGATCCTTGACTGTCTCTATAGTTTTGCCTTTTCCAGAATGTCATAGAGCTGAAATCGTATGGTATGTGGTTTTTCATTGTTTCTTTTTGTTTGTTTGTTTCTGAAGAAGTTTTCCTTTAGGATAAACTTGCCTTATTACTAGCTTTAAGTTAGGCTGTTTCGCTTCTCAGACCAATGCAAAGCTACATTTTCTGGGTTGGGGGAAGAGAATTGTTTTCTTCTCAAATGCATCCTTCTGAGCTCAGGTCATACAGGGAATAAAGGAGTAACTCATAACAAAAGTTAGGGAGTTGGGCAGGTAAGGGGCTGTATAGCTGTTCTTCTCCAGTCCTGCGCCTTTGAAAGTACACAGTAGAGGTTTGCTAAAAGAAAGGGGATGGGGGTGGGGGAGGTGCAGGGAGAGGAAAGAAGGGACTTCCAAGTGTATTATGGGTGATTTAACTTAATTGTCTAGTCTCTGCTTTGATTTTAACTTGACAATATTTAGGTCTACAATTGAGGTAAAGCAAAGAGATCCATTTTGAAGATGAGTATGTTGAGTTTGAGGTTAAGTAAAATCTCTGGGTGAAGTTCACATCCCTTCATCCAACTAGGGCTGAAGAGTGACCTCTCTGTAGTGAAGTATCAACTGGACTTGGAGGATTTAGAAGAGGGATGGATTAATTTGGCAAGGCACATGGAGATTATGCGCAGGTTTGTTAACTATGGTTTGAATGCTTTCTTAATTTATTTTCCATTGACTGTGAGTGAACTGTTTTGACCCAGGGTGCAATGCTTTCCAAAGGCAGAGGAGACATTAGAATCTGACACCATGATGACATAGATGATAGGATCTCCACAGGCCTGTAACTTTCACAAAGGCAGTAACATTACTATATTTCACCATTGAACAACCCAGCTATTGCCAGAACAGTACTGGACACACATCATATATCCCCCATCAATATTTGTCTCTTGAATGAGTGAATTTCTACTGGTGAATATAGCTTATTCAAATACCACAACCTAGCATTAAAATAAATTCTTCTAAAATTCTTTCATCTCCATACAGTTTTAGAGAAAAAAATTTTTTTTCTAAGAATAAGGTCATTTTCCTTTTTTTGTTGTTGTTGTTGTTGTTTTTGCTTGGTGAATTAAGTCTAAACTCCTCAGTCAAGTATTTGAAGTCCTCCATTATGATATGTCCCCAAGTTACCCTACTAGGATTATTAACTTCACCTGACACCAGCGGTTGAGCTAAAATATAGATGCTTATTCCCTATTTTTAAAACTGAGCCTTCATACTCACTATTCTATTTGTTTCCCTCTAACCAGGTCAAATCTCTTCTCTTAAGACTTCTCTGAGATTACCTGTGGTGAACATTGTGATGTTCCTCCCCTCCCCCCAATATACGTTCCTGTTTTCTTTGTCACTTGCCCAATTTCTAGTTGAGAACCATATCTTTCCCATGTGGGAAGAAGTCCAACTCCATTACTGGTGCTAAACAGCAGTGAAAGCAATTAACATAATCATACACTCTGGCCATAAATCAACATTTATGGATACCCAGGAATGGGTATGTGATTCAGGTCATACCAGAGTCAGAGGCAGAGAAGAGTGTTGGCTGAGGGCTGCTCACTTCCTGATTGAGATGATGATGCATGCAGCTCTGGAAATTGTTGGCAGTCATCTAGGTTGGATGGAGCTGACATGATGGGAGGTAGAGAAAGAAGCTGGTCCTTGACAATATCATTGAGTCCCACAAAGCCCATTTTCTAGTTGGCTTTCAGTGACATGAGCCAATAACTTAACTGCATTATTGTATATACAAGCTGGTTTGAGTTGGTTTTGCTTTTCTTTTTCGAATTTGCAACCTACTGCTGCTCTCTCATAAACTGGTAATCCAGTTTTTCTTCTCAGCACTTCTATAACCTTCCTGTTAGTATATAGAGTAATATTCTATACTAATAAATAGTATATGTACTAATAAATATACATTTGTTTGTGTGTAGTCTACAGATATATATATATATAATCTAGTATAGTGACTTGTTCATAGTCATGGCTAAACAAACCCATCTATTAAAGAAACAAATGAGTCTTTCAAGGGTGAGTAAATTTTAACGGTAATAGAGTTAATCTAGGTCAGTGGATTTACCTTACTTGCATGAAAATTTTATAGTATGGTTTAAAAATCATATGTAAATATAAAAGCTAAAACATAAAAGTCTTAGAACATAAGATAAAAACCCATGGCATTGGATTTGGCAACTGACTCATAGATATGACAGTAAAAGCAAAACAAGACCAAAAAAAACAGATAAATTGGACTTCATCAAAATTGAAAACTTCTGCCCACCAGCGAACATTACCAATAAAGTAAAAAGATGGGATGCCTGTGTGGCTCAGCAGTTGAGCATCTGCCTTCAGCCCAGGGCATGATCCTGGAGACCTGGCATCAAGTTCCACATTGGGCTCCCTGCAGGGAGCCTGCTTCTCCCTCTGCCTGTGTCTCTGCCTCTCTCTGTGTGTCTCTCATGAATTAGTAAATAAAATATTTAAAAACAAAATAAAGTAAAAAGGAACCCTACAGAATGGGAGAAAGTATTTGCAAATCTCCTATCCAAGAAGGGTCAGAATAAACAAAGAACTCTTACAATTCCACAGTGAGAAGACAAACAACCCAATTTTTAAAATGGGCAAAGGACTCGAATAGACATTTCTCCAAAGAAGATGTACATACAAGTGGCCAATAAACATGTGAAAAGATTCTCAGCATCATTAGTCATCAGTGAAATATAAATCAAAACCATAAGACATCACTTCACACTCATTAGGATGGCTATAATCACAAAAGCAGAAAATAAATAGTGTTGGCAAGGATTTGGAGAAATTGTAGCCCTTGTCACTGCTGGTGGGAATGTAAAATGGTTTAGCCACTATGGAAAACAGTTTGGTAGTTCCTCCAAAAGTTAAACATAGGATCACCATATGATCCCACAATTCCAATCCTAAGTGTACACCCCAAATAACTGAGAAACAGGTACTGACCCATACTCATGTACACACATGCTCATTGCAGCACTATTCACAATAGCCCAAAGTTGGAGACAACCCAAATGTTTGTCAGTGGATGAATCAGTGAACAAATGTGGTATATCCATTCAATGTGATATTATTCAGCCATAACAGGGAATGAAGCACTAGTACCTGCTACAATGTGTGTGGAATGCAAAAACATTATGCTAAGTGAAAGGAGATGGACACAGAAGGTCACATGTTATATAATTCCATTTATGTGAAACATTCAGGGTAAACCCATAGAGACTGGAAGCTGGTTAGTAGTTTTTAGGGCCTAGGGAGAGAGAAAAGGGAGAGTAACTGGTTACTGGATATAGAGTCTTTTTTGGGGTGATGAGTATGTTTGGGAACAACATAGAGGTGGTGATTGTACAACATCTTGAGTGTATTAAATGCTACTGAACTGTTCACTTTGAAATGGTTTATGCGATGGGAATTTTACCTCTCTTCTACGAACAAGTCAGTAGGAGCAAAACATGCTGACATGTGTTTAATACTCAGCTACCAAGTACTTTTTCAAATGGAATAGGGCTCCTGGGTGGCTCAGTAAGTTAAGCATCTACCTTCAGTTCAGGTCATGATCCCAGCGTCCTGAGATAGAGCCCCACGTTGGGTTCCCTGCTCAGCAAGGAGTTTGCTTCTCCCTCTCCCTTGGCCTCTCCTCTCTGCTTGCACACACTCTCTCAAGCTCTTTCTCTCCCTCAAATAAACAAATAAAATCTTTAAGAAACTAAAAAACCAAACCAAACCAAAATTGAATAAATAAATACTCTGATTCTGAGCTCAACTTTCACAATTGGCAGGAATCAGCATTACCTGAAGTGTGGGATGTATTTGGAAGGTAAGATGGGCTTTAAATAACCTTGCCTCATGTAGTGAGAAATTTAATTTCAAGGATCTTAGCGGTTTAGTCCTGTGAATGTATCAATGAGAGAGTCTCAGTTTGGTGTTAGGATGTTTGCTGTTTGTCTAACAACTGCAACACTTGCTAATCCTCATTTTCAACAAAGAGAGAGTGGGCTTCAGGCTCCCTGCCTTCTGTAGGCAATGCTATCTAAGTGGTCTTTTTTTTTTTAAGATTTTATTTATTTATTCATGAGAGACACAGAGAGAGGCAGAGACACAGGCAGAGGGAGAAGCAGGCTCCCTGCAGGGAGCCCAATGTGGGACTCAATCCCAGGACCCGGAGATCACACCCTTCACCAAAGGCAGGCTCTAAACCACTGAGCCACCCAGGCTTTTTTTTTTTTTTTTTTTTTTTTTAAAGATATTAAGTGGTCTTAATAGCATTGTTGTTTTCTATTTTTGCTTTTATCTTCCACTTATGTTATGTGACACCTGTTTCCCACCGTTAGTGATTTGCATTATACTTCAGATAGTGATGCAAAATTTCCAATGTAGTTCAAGTAGAAATTGTGAGTCAACTGAAGGAAAAACAGTAAGTAAATAATAATATAAATGGCATGAGGACTTGGGGGGAAAAGGAGGACTCAGATGAGCGCTGGCATAAAGAAACACACATTAGATCTGGAATATGAGCACCTGTGTGTCTCACTGTGCAGCCAACTGGAGAGGCCACGAAGCCCCTCTGCTTTCTCAGTTCCTGCCCACCTCACAGAACTTTTATGGCAAGTAATTTACACATGTAAATCGTTATTATTAGATTATTTGTGTTGGGCATCACCTGTTTTGCAAGGGCTGCATTTCCCAGAGTCCCTTGCCAGCTCAGTTCTGATAAGGTGTCCTTCTGCCAGTGACATGCACTCTTGGGATTTGAATGGCATAAGGAACGTGCCATATTTCCTCTGGCAGTAGTGGCTGACACGAGGCTTTGGTAGACAGACATTTTTGCAGTGAAGCTAGACTACAAAGTATGCCCCTGACAGTTACCAGCTTCTAAGCTGTGAGGCAGCTGTGACATTGGCAGTGATTTCATGTCATTCCCTGTGATTTCTGACTCTGGATGCAGCAGCTTCCTGACATCAACTGCTGTGGAATAACCCAGGAGTTGTGTTGTTCACCTTCCCCCGTTGGCTCCTTCCAAAGAGTTTGTACATCGGATCCCCTGTGTTGAATATCTTCCTGCTGGTAATACCTTTGAGTAGTTTCCTGAACTGTAGTGGAGATATTAATTTTATTGACTTTTTAAGGAAGCTTCTATATATATAATAACAATACAGTAAGAGTTAACATTTGTTGAGTGTTTACTACTAGTCATTTCGGTAAGCCCTTTACATGCATGATCTCATTTAGTTCTTTTAAGAACCCTATGTGGTGATGTCTATCACTATCTTCATTTTGCAGAGGGGGAAACTGAGGCAGAGGGTTCCTCCCTGACCTAGGTCTCAGAGGTGGCAAACAGCAGAGTAGGGATTTGAACTCAGGCTGTCTGAATCAAATGTTCAATGACTCCACAACATATTGTCTCACCCCTGCACCACAAAATGTTACTTCAGGTCTCCAGTAAAGTCTACTTCAGGTTTGAAACCAAAACTGTTTTGGGATTCAGAAGTTTCGATTTTTAGGAGGGTGACACAGCACGTATACTGCATGTTACTTAAGGGGCAGCGTTAGTGGGATCTGGGCTAGGACCCCGCAATCAAACACTGATGGTTCAACAACGGGAGGAACATTCAGATTAAATAAAATAAAGTCCATAAATAGCCAAAGGAAAATCCAGTTGCTAGCAGATGAATTTAGGTGCCAAATTTAGGGGGGAAAACACTTTTGGTTTTCAGAGCTTTTTAAGATTTCAAAACTGCTGATTAGGCATTCTGGACCCAATCTTCATGAAGTGTTAACAAATAGAAAAGAGAAGTTGAGTAGATTAAAAAAAATTTTTTTTTCCCATCTATTGTGTCATTTTAATTGAGTCTTTAGTCTGGCTACTTGAGACTACTCCTTTCCTTTTTTTTTTTTTTTTTTTTTTTTTAGCCAAAGTGTGTGGACAGGGACTTATTTTCATGTCTAAGTCACATTTAATCGCAAGTATATTTACTTTGCAGACACCAGAAGGTTAAGGTTGTCACGTTGCTTCACGTTGGCCGAGTGTCAAAGGAAAGAGCCTCAAAGGAAAAGAGCCACCTCAAAGGAAAGAGCCAGATAGAATCAGCAGAAACATGCCCCGGAATGCCTAAGGATCTTTTACGGTTTACCTTGTTCTTCTATAACTCGACCTTCTTATACAGCATTTCTGTTAATTTTGACAAGTTTATTTATAAGGTTTTAGCTTAAATGTCTCTAAATATAGCCTTAGCACTGTATTTTTAATCAATTTATCCCAGTTACCAATATACGTGGGTAGCAAACCACCCTATACTCAATGGCTTAACAAACAATTAATTTGTGCTCTCATTGTTCCATGGGTTGACTAGGCTCATCTGAGGTGCCCTTAGTTGGGTTTCTTATTGGGTCACAGATGCTCAAGGCATCTGAAGGCTCAACTGTGCTGGATACCCAGGACGGCTCCCCCACAGGCCTAGCAGTTGATGCTATCGGTTGGAGGTCTAAGCAAAGCTTGTCACCAATACGTGGCCTTAACATGGAAGCTGAGTTTGAGGAGGGAGTCCACTAAGGGTAAGTATTTCAGAGTCCCAGGCAAAAGCTGTAAGACGTCTTATCATCTGGTCTTAGAAAATATTCAGCATCACTTCCGCCCTATTCTTTTGCTCAAAAAGTGAGTCACAGGGGCGGCCCAGATTCAAGAGGAGGACAGTATGCAAAGACGTGAACGTTGGAGGCATGGGTCACTGGGGGACTAGCTTTGAAAATTAGCACACAACTTATATAGATTTAGGTACACAAGGGTTTAAAGTTAATTAAAAAATCATATACACAGAGGCAAGTTTTATCACCTTAAGACAGGGACAAGAATGCCTTGAAATTGTACTTCACGTCTATTTCAATATCATATAGCACTTTTTAATACAATTGTTGGAGGAGATTTAAAAAAAATAAGGGGGGGGGGCACCTGGGTGGCTCAGTGGGTTAATCATCTGCCTCTGGCTCAGGTCAGGATCCCAGGGTTCTGGTCTCCTTGCTCATTAGGGAGCCTTCTTTTCCCTCTCTCTCTGCTCCCCATGCCCCCACTCATGCTCACATTCTCTGAAATAAATAAAATCTTAAACAAAAAATAAAGGGCATTGGTGTCTAGGAGGCAGTTCAATGGAGACTTTAAGTATGGCAACTTTAAGCGGGCAGAAGCAATTCTCTAAAGCTATAAAAACATAATGAGACACTTTCCAAATGATATGGCATCATTGTAGATTTTGGGCAAACCATGATAACCATTTTGTTATGAGAGCAGGGTAGCTGGTGAACAAAAGGGCAGAGGAGATAATGAGAGGCAGCCTTTGTAGTTGAAAACCAGTCATTCTTACTTGGTTTTTGTTATTTTCAGTCAGAGACCCTTTGGAGTATATGACAGAAATTTAGGAAATTTTTGCTCAGAAATGTAGGAAAATGGCTATTTGTTACCTTTGTTCCTCCCTCCTCCTTCTCTTCCTTTATTCTTCTACAATCATTTACAGAGAGCTGTACCAGGCACTGATCTGGACCAAGGGATAGAATAGGGAAGAAGACAGATAAGTTCCTTAATCTCATGACATGAACATTTTCAAGATAGAACCCCCCTCCCCTCTCCCCACCGGGGGGTGGGGGGGTGGTGCCTGGGTGGGACGGCTAGTTAAGCATCTGGTTTTGGCTCAGGTCATGGGATCAAGCCCTGCATCAGGCTCTGCACTCAGTGCAGACTCTCCTTGAGAGTCTCTCCCTTTCTGCCCCTCCTACTTGTGCTCTCTCTCTCTAAAATAAATAAAATCTTAAAAAAAACAAACAAACCAAGTATGCCAATAAATAAGCAAGATAACTCCAGATAGTTTTAAGTAATGAACTGTGATCACAACACCTTTCATAAAGTTTTATGTGGCTCCCATTTCTTATACAAACTTTCCTAACTGCATCAGTAACTTCTCCTTTTAACCAAAGGAAAACTTTTTCATATAAGCAGTGTGGACGTCCTTGTTGGTTATCCATTGCTTTTTCACTTATACCACGTGCACAGATATTGATCAGTGTGTCTTTCTTCCCAACGGGGAAGAACAATTATATGTAGTGTCATTGGAAGTGACTTTCCTAACCAACGAAGAGCATTGGTTCCTTACGAAATTTCCGAAAGTACTGCTGCTATTGAGGATGAAAACGTGCACAGAACTTTCCACAGCTTTATTACCACCGTCTTCGCTCTCCTCTCTGCTGCATCTTCCCCAGGAGCTATCTGCTTACCCGTATTAAAAAAAATGGAATGGATCAAATAGCCATGGATTCACATTTCGAATTCTCAATTTACAGGACACTCAGAGGACCTACACTTTGATCCACCTTCTCTAGATGACAGTGAAGGATGGATGATTTGGAGGATTATTTTTTCTCTATGTTCTTACGTTCTCAGCTCAAATTGTACTTCTGGCTTTAGTAACTATAGCATCCTATGGGTAGCGGGGAGAGGTTTAAACATGCACTCTTTGTCAACATTTTAAGTATTTCCATTACCACAGCTCATAGCTTTTGCAAAAATGACATACAAATGTCCACCTACCTTATTCCATTATAGTATATGAGATGTAGTTCTAAACCTTTGGTATACGTGAAACATTTTATTGGTAACACAAACTTACTCCGTAGGACTTTTGACTTTTTGGTGCTTTATTGATATCAAGCTTTTACCCTTTGTATTTTAATATCTGGCAATTCACATTGGAGTGAATATAAAAATGGAATGAATTTAATATAAATACAATTACTGAGGGATCAATCAGCAAAATAGTGCCTTGTGGTTCAAACCCATTTATTGCCATAAGTAAGTTTTTAATGGAATCAAGGCACATTCATCCTATTATATATTGTCTACAGTTGCCTTCATGTTTACTATGTTTCCCCTTTAAGAAAAAGTTTGCCCATCCCCAATTTAGAGGAAAAATGATTCTATCTTTATTTCCATGATAATCACTGACACAAGTTCTATGTTTATCGTATGCTGCAGATAAGTGAATTTGCATGCCTACCCCAGAGTGAAGCCCTACACTGGGGATATAGACAGAAATCTGTGTTTGCCATTTAACAATACCTCCAAGATGCTTAAAAATACAAAAATTATGGCAAGCCCCTGAAGTTATACCTAAGAACAAATACTGGTTTTATACTGAAGTGACATAACTCACTGGTGACGCTTGGATTTGGGGGAAAATGTGGGGACTTTGGAGCTTTAACTGTACTATAGAGTCAGAGGACTATCACTGAAGCATAAAATTGAATCAGTGTTACTCATCATTAGGTCCAAAATAAAGTTTTAAAAGATTACCCATATAAGTTATGGAAAAAATGTATCTGAAATTTCCACTTTATTTTGCCAAATAAGCCTGTGGCCAGGGTTGTTCATTCCAAAATCCCATTAACTCCTTCACTAGTGACTTGGGGGTTCCTGTTAATGATGTTTGCAGTGATGTCCCTTGAGTAACATCATCTGTGGTTCCCAACGACTCCTTAAATGTTGAGCGCTCAGCCACAAACATGGCCATTTAATTCAATAAAATATTGAGGGCCTACTATGTGCAAAGCAAACTGCTGGTCCAGCTGGGCTACACAGCTGTAGGAGTGAGGGCTCTTGCCTTTCAGATATTCAAATATCTCGGGGCACCTGGGTGGCTCAGTGGTTGAGCATCTGCCTTTGGCTCAGGCCGTGATCCCGGGGTCCTGGAATCGAGTCTGCTCCCCGTGGGGAGCCTGCTTCTCCCTCTGCCTATGTCTCTGCCTCTCTGTGTCTCTCATGAATAAATAAATTCTCCAAAAAAAAAAAAAAAAAAAAAAAAAGAAAGAAATACAGATGTCTCAATCTGGGTAATTGTTAATTGGGGCATTCCAGAAGTTCTGGAGAAGTGTTTGGGTGTTGGGAAAGTTTCCCATGTCCTGCCAACTCTTGATCTGTTTTTCACTCCAATTCATATATCCGTTTTGGATCGGGCTTATTAAACACTAGCCTTTGCAAATCTGGTTTAAATGGATAAGCAAAGGGAAGTATTATTTTAAAGGGTGTATGTGCAAATAAGACCAGTTGTGAGCTACAAGGAGCCTTGGAGATCCATCTAAGACCAAGTGTTAGGCACAGTGAGCGAAGTCTGCATCCTTCAGCAGAGACTGTGGTCCCACTTCCTCTGTCCATCATCTCTCTGCCTCCATATTGCACGCAGCAACCCAGTTTTTTGGTGTCCGTTTTCACCAGCTGGAACAAAAAGAAAATAACAACAGCGCCGTTGCCAACTTTACTAATTCTAGTTCCTGGAATCAAGGACAGGAAGCCTTTGTTATTTGCACACCCTAAGTCTTCTAGCTCCTATTGAATAAATCATTAACTGTCAGCTAATTACAGCGTCGGAAAGTTTGCATCACTCATCTTTTTTTTTTTTTTTTTTTTTAAATGGCACCTCTTAATAGAAGACTCTGGAGACTGAAACTCTTGACAGTTTCCATGATATAAAAAAAGAAAGCTGACCTAGAGAAAGATGGGACAAAAAAGACGAACATTTGGGGGAATTTTAGGCGGCAGTTGGGATCTGAAACAGTAGCCTATTTAAAGTCGTGCTGATTTGAACACTTGGAAGTCCCTGAAAGATTTTCAGAAATGTGAATTCTCTTAGGAGCAACGCCGTTCGATTGAACGGATGATCATTTTGCACCTGTTAAACGACCCAGCCCTTGCTTGCGGCGGGTGACGACCCTTAGGAGGCAGGTACGACCACTAGCAGGACTCCTTACAGGTGAGGAAACTGAGTCACGCGGCGGGGGCGCTCGGGGGGCGAGAAGGTCCAAGCCCCGGCAGCCAGGCAGATGCGCCCGGAACGAAACCTGCGGAGAGGTGGCTGCAGAGGTGGCGCCGGGGCCGCGGCTCCGCTGACCTCACCCCCCGCGGCGGCCGGAGCGGGCGGGCCCCGCGCGGCGCCCGCAAGCCGGGCTGCTGGTTCGCGGGCGGCAGGGCCGGCCAGGGCGCGCGCGGGCGGGCGTCTTCCCGCGGCGGCCGCCGGGGTCCTCGCGGAGGCGGGAACGCGGCGCCGGCGCGCACGTGCCGCCGGGAAGGGGCCGCGGGGGCCGCGCCAAGATGGCGGCGGCCGCGGCCGCATCGCCGACGGTTGGCGGCGGCCCGTGAGGCGGGCGGGGCCGGCGGCGCGGAGGCGGGGTCCCGGGCGAGCCGCCCTGGGAGGCGGGGGCCGTTTCCATAGCGGCGGCAGGAGGTGTCGCGCCGGGGAACTTCCTGGTTCCCGGGCTCGGCTGCGCCGGGATCCTCTTGGAAGGGAAACAATGGGGCGGAGGGCACTGCGGTAGCCGCCGCCGCCGCCGCCGCGCCGGGACCCGCTCGGCTGCCCCGACCCCGCGCTCGGCCCCCTCCCGCCGCCGCCGCCGCCGCCGCCGCCGCCGCCGGGACCGTCCCGAGGTAACTTCGTTTTTCTCCTCTCCCCGCGCAGGGGGCCGCCGCCCGCCGGGCTGCGGGGTTCCCCGCGGGCAGCCGCTCGGCTTGGCCCCGCGGAGCCGGACGCCGCCATTCCCGGCCCCGGGGGAGGGGGACGGGGACGGGGACGGAGCGGGCTCGGGGGCCGCGTGCGGAGCCGTCCCGGGCCCCCCCTCCGCCCCCCGGAACCCGGGCCGCGGGGCTCCGCGGGAGTGATCGGCAGGCTGCGGGCGCTGGGCGCCGGGCGGGGGGCGCCGGGCGGGGGGCGGGGGCGCCGGGGTCGCCGGGCCCTGGGGGAGGGGCGCCCTCCCCTCCAGCCCCGCCCCTCCACGCCCCGCCCCCTCCCGGGGGACGCGTCTCCCTCTGCAAGTTTCCCTCGCGTCCTGCGCAGCCCCCAAGTGGGGCAGGACCCAGGCCGCCTCCGTCCCTTTAAGTAACATCATTGCCCTTCGGTGCCCGGCGGGCTGGGGCTGGGGGTGGGGGTGGGGGTGGGGGTGGGGGGGAACTTGGTTTCGACCGGGCTTGGAGGGAGGGACGGGGACGGGGTGGAGGAGGGACCCGGGAGCCTGGAGGGACCCGGGAGCCTGGAGAGCCGGCGCGCCGCCGCGAAGTTTGCAAAGTAGTCGGCGGCTGACAGCCCGCGCGGCGGGGCGGCCGGGGCCGGGGCCGGGGCCGGGGTCGGGGCCGGGGTCGGGGCCGGGGCCGGGGCCGGGGCCGGGGCCGGGGCCGGGGCCGGCTGCGCGCAGGTGCTGCATGCCGCGGAATTGGAGGAGTCTGCGAATCCACATTTTTTTTTTGATTTATTTATTTATTAATATTTATTTATTTATTCATGAGAGACACACACAGAGAGAGAGGCAGAGACACAGGCAGAGGGAGAGGCAGGCTCCACGCTGGGAGCCCGACGTGGGACTGGATCCCGGGTCCCCAGGGTCACGCCCCGGGATGAAGGCGGCGCTCAACCGCTGAGCCACCCGGGCTGCCCTGAATCCACATTTCTAGACGTTTGGAAGCCACTTCTAGAAGTCGGGGATGACTTCTCCCCGCCACACACACCCTTTCCCCCGCATTTTAATCCACAGTTGCTTTTTAGTTGGTAGACTTTAATAGGAGTGAAATGTGTCTCCCTCCTGGGCCTGGGGAAGGATGTTTGAGGCATTATTTTATTTTCCAGTCGTGGGGAATAATATGACCCAAATGGGGAAGGGGGAAAAAAAACAACAACACAACAACAAAAAGTGGGGACAGGATCTTAAATATTTTGCTTGCTGGAAGAAGGCGATTTTAATCCCACATTAATCCATCTGTAAATGGAGTTAAGTCTCTGGGCTACAAACGTATTACTTCGTAGCTCAGGAAAGTTGGGCGGAACCTCAGAGATCATCGTGGCCAGTCCCTCAGGTGTTGTCGCATCTCTTGGAAGTTCTATTAGGAGGAAGTCGGGATACTTTTTTCTTTGGTGAAGTTATTTTATTTGTTTTTTTAAAGGTTTTATTTGTTTATTCGTGACACACAGAGAGAGAGAGAGAGAGGCAGAGACACAGGAGGAGGGAGAGGCAGGCTCCATGCAGGGAGCCCAAGGGGGGACTCCATCCTGGGACCTGGGTCACACCCCGGGCTAAAGGCAGGCGCCAAACCACTGGCCACCCGGGGCTGCCCTGTGAAGTCATTTTAATCAGAATTAAGCCAGCATCAAGCGAACAGTGCGAACAGTGCTTATTTGCTTTTCTCACTCTGTCAGGCCCTAAAGTCAAAAAGATTTGAGTTTGGCGTTTTGGATGGTAAAGTTGGCAAACAGACTTTGTATTTACTTAAAATAGATGCTGAATCCTGTATTGTAGTCTCCACAGGCCATTGAAATATGTCAAAACACAGAAGGAAAAAAATTGTGCTAATAAAGGTATGAATGAATTTTTAAAAGAAAACAGGTAGCCTGAGTTAATAACAGAAATTCCTTTTTGATTATGTAAAGAATTAGTGAGGCGTCACAAAGGCGTTTGAAGAAGCATCATTCGCCAAACATTAAGAATTTGGGGCCTGCATCTCGGCGTTGGTGCCTACTTACTGTTTTTACCTGTCAGACTCCCTGGTGTACTTGTTTCTGAAAAGGCCCATTACCAGTTACAACCGTCTGTTGACATGAGGTATGTCCTGCCACTGGTTATGCAAGCCAGTAAGTGGAAGTGTCAGCTTTGCCACCATCAGTCAATTGGCTGGTCATCCTCAGTGTTTTGGGGACCCAAGACAATTCCTGGCGTGGTGGATTCAATCTGGGCCTCCAGTGTCAAGCAGAGATTGCACTGGTCCAGCGTGGCCACTGTGAGTACATTTGTCTCAAGTTCCTGTTATTTCTGTAGCCTGTGAAGGTGGTTGAA
The DNA here is from genome assembly GCF_003254725.2 of Canis lupus dingo. Taxonomy (NCBI): domain Eukaryota; kingdom Metazoa; phylum Chordata; class Mammalia; order Carnivora; family Canidae; genus Canis; species Canis lupus. The sequence continues at coordinate 23,280,758 of NC_064244.1, forward strand.
AAAAAGAGGCCAGTAAATTAAAGTTAGTGGCAAGCTGAAAACAAAATCAACTTTGGTGAAAATGTGCTAGGTGTGTTAAGGCAGTCTGAAGCTGGGAGAAGAAGACTTTGCCACCGTCCTGAAAGTTTGGGAGTTGCAACTTCAGTTAGAAAGAGGCTGGTGATGACTTTTTTGGGTTATGTTTGCAATTTCACTTTTAACCATTCTTGTTTTGTTTTAGTGCAATGTTATTATCGACAATATGCTGACCATTTATTACCAGAAAGTTATAGTTTGTCCCTGAAGGGGTGATTTTTGAATCACCCTGAAGGGTGATTTTTGAAAGGCATATTGCCTTTAGATGCGATTCACTTGTATTTAGAGTCTCTCTCTCTCTTTTTTTTTTCCCCATTAAGAAAATATCTCAGGGATACCTGGGTGGCTCAGCGGTTGAGCATCTGCCCTTGGCTGGGTGTGATCCCGGGGTCCTGGGATCTAGCCCCACATCGGGCACCCCGCAGGGAACCTGCTTCTCCCTCTGCCTGTGTCTCTGCCTCTCTCTCTCTCTCTCTCTGTCTTTCATGAATCAATAAATAAAGTCTTAAAAAAATAAAGCATCTCATTTTTACAGTGGAACTCAGTGTAAACACAATATTAATTTGAATGAAATCTGTCTTCTACCACATTTCATTATAGTACATGGGGGGTCAGAACACGGGATTTAGAGTTGCAAACACTTGGATTCTTAACTGGTCTATGTCATTTCCAGGCTATATCACATCATGTAAATAACTTCATTTTTTAAAGCCTTGTTTCTTTGTAAAATTGAGCAGAGGGTGGGGACACCATAAATTCAGATTTGTTTGTTCATTCAGCAAGTCTTTCTGGAGTGCCTTCTGTGTACCTCCTGACCTCATGCTAGGTACCTTGTTTTCAACAACAGGGGGGATAAGTCCTTTGAAGTAGAGTATAGGGAGCTATAAAAACGATGACTAGGGAACCTAACCCGACCTGGGGGTGGTGGGACAGGCTTTCCTGAGGAAGGGACTCGTAAGACCTGAAGGATGAGGAGGAGATGGTAGGTGAGGAGGGGAGGGGAGGGGAGGGGAGGGGGTGGGACACTGTGAGGGTAAGAGAAGAGCCTGCACACAGGGCCTGAAGAGTCTCCTGGAGGCTGGATAAGGATGCTTGTGTATGACTTAGTTCCCTACACGACTTGTCAGCAGCCACTGTTCACTGTGTAGAGAGCAGGCTCCTGGCACTATGCTCCAGTCACCTGAACGAAGGGCTCAGCTTGTTCCACAGCCTTAATGGAGAGAGGGAGTCAGGTTAGTTGCCTCTAGCCCTAGTAGACCTGGAAATGACTCTATGCTTCGGTGTCTAGTTTTGTAACTCTGGCACTGTTCACTTGTGAGTCTGTATCTAAAAGACTGGAATTAAATGTTAAATTAGATTTTTAAAAAAAATTTCTTTACAGAAGTACTGTATGACACAAACATAGCATTTTGATTTAATGTCGATAGCTTTGTGTCTTTGGAAGAGCCTAGGCCATCTTACTTAAAATATCAGCTTCTCCCCAAAATAACAAATACTGATTTAAGTGGCAGGTAGTTTCATTTGCCTATAGGACTCTGGAGTTCCTTTTTTTTTTTTTTTTTTTTAAGATTTTATTTATTCATGAGAGATACAGAGAGAGGCAGGCTCCATGCAGGGAGCCCGATGCGGGACTCGATCCGAGGTCTCCAGAATCACCCCCTGGGCCGAAGGTGGCGCTAAACTGCTGAGCCACCCAGGCAGCCCGAGGCTGGAGTTTCATATCTTGTTTGCTTAGGTGTTTTTGGTTCTACATAGATATTTAATGATTCTCTGATAGAGGGGCGTGTTGTACCTGTGTCTTGCTGATATTGGTTTGAGTGTAGAAAAAGTTGTAATTTTATTCTGGAATCTTCCTTTGACTAAATTAACAAGTGAATTAAATTTTAAGTATTAATGTTTTTTTTGAGAATTAAGTGAAAGAATATTCTTGTTTCTTAATATATTTCAGTAAATTTATGTAAGTCGGTAGTGGCAAATTAATACTGTATTATGGAATTATTGCAGTATTCATAAGCTAGTTGGCTTCCTGGGCTTTTTGTTCCTGCTTATTTTTATTTGGTTTTGGACATTTTAATGCTTGTTAGCAGACCTGTGGTAAAATACACAAAGAGAAGGTGAAATAAGATTTTGAAAAGTCCGTCACAATGGGGAAAAAAACCTGAATAGATGTGGTTAAAATTTATAAAAGTTAGGTATGTGTGCATTTGCTAGATCTACGTATTTTGCTTATGAATTATAAAAATGAACTGGCATACAATAATATTAATATTAGTGTTTAAAAATTTATGTATTAAAAGATTTTACTTATTTATTCATGAGACACAGAGAGAGAGAGAGAGAGAGGCAGAGACACAGGCAGAGGGAGAAGCAGGCTCCACGCAGGAAGCCTGATGTGGGACTCCATCCCAGGACCCCAGGATCACGCCCTGGGCCAAAGGCAGGCGCTAAACTGGGGAGCCACGTAAGGATCCACCTAGTGATTAAAAATGTAAAAAAATCTGTCTTACCTGTTTTTCATGTTTCTTTTTTCTCGTAGCTTTGTTTTAGATTGTCTTATTTATTTATTCATTTAGAGGAGGGAGGGTTGAGAGAATGTACATGCACTCAGTGGGAGGGTGGGGCAGAGGGAGAGGGACAGAGAATCCCAAGCAGATTCCACACTCAGTGTGGAACCAGATGTGGGGGTTGATCATGACCTGAGATCATGACCTGAGCTGAAATCAAGAGTCAGATGCTTAGCCGACTGAGGCACGCAGGTACCCCTGGATTGTCTTTTTAAAAATGGTTATCTCATTTACTTCTTCTTCTTCTTTTTTTTTTTTAATTAGTGTGGGCTATGTATTCCTTTGCCATTCCTTTGGTGTTGGCCTAAGAAATTCTAATATGTTTTCTCAGCTTATCAGAGTGTTATATTAACGGAGACTTCCAGTCCTTTTTTCAAGAGAATGAAACTTTTTGAAAACATTTAAAAACATTTCATTTTCTTTCTTATTTTTTTTTCAAAGATTTTATTTATTCATTAGAGAGAGAGAGAGAGAGAAAGAGATGGAGCAAGAGACCACGTGTGCACAAGCCAGGGGGAAAGGCAGAGAGAGGAGCAGGCTCCCCCTGAGCTGAAAGCCCCATGCCGGGCTTGATTCTAGGACCCCAGGATCATGGTCTGAGCTGAAGGCAGATGCTTAATTGACTGAGCTACCCAGACACTCCTTCTTCTTTTTTTTAACTTACTTCATTGTCACCATGTTTTAAAATGCATAAATGTTTTAAACTCCAAAGATAGATTTCTGTTGTTTCTGTTATTATTCAACTAGACTTAGTGCATTTTCTTTTCCTTTGTTCCTTCTTGTGTTACTGACCTAACAACTGAAATAATTTTCCTTCCATCTGAAGAATATCCTTTAGTATTTTCTTTAGAGTAGATATTATTGACACATTTTCAAACTTTTTGAGAATGTTTTTATTTCACCTGCATTCTGGAAAGATACATTTTGCTAGACATAGAATTCTAGGGATAGATTCATATATACATATAATTAGATACTAGTCCTTTGGAGAAGAGATTATTCTCTAGCATTTGGCTTTGTTTCTATTGGCCAGTCAGTTATAGTTTATCATTTCTTTATTGGTAAGTTGTTCTTTCTCAGGCTATTTTTGAGATTTTTTTTGGTCTTTGGATTTCAGATAGTCTTCCTCCTTTTCTTGCTTGGGGTATATACCTTTTGATGCTGTGTCTGGATGTCTTTCATCAGTTTTGAATAGTTCTCAGCCATCATTTCATCAAGTATTGCTTCTTCCGCATTCTCTTGCTTCCTCTTTCTGGGGCTTTAGTTCCATGGTGTCAAGGAACTCCTCTGTTTATTTCGCTTGTCTCCTGTATTTTCCACCTTTATTCAAACTGAGGGTTTTTTTTTTTTTTTTTTTTTTTTTTTTTGGTGTTTGTTTTTTTGAGTCTATCTATGCAATGACTGGTTTAGTTTCCTTCTGTGTTCTCTCTTCCAGGATTCAGCTTTTTGGGGTCTTATTCTAAAGCAAGGGATGGCTCCTTTGGTGGATCTTGTACTCTGACATTTTGTCTTCCTACTTTCCTAGCCTGCCTACATGCAGTTTTTTGATTAGGCAGGCATTTCCAGGGGGCAAGAGACCCCAGGGTGCTGTGCTCCTCTCTGTCCTCTTGGACTACTGTGCCTAGTAGTTCCTTATTACCTTGTTAGCTCTTTGATTACTACCCTCTCCTGCGTTTTCATTAAGGTATAATATACATATAATAATGTGCACCAATCTTAAATGTATAACCTGAAGAATTTTTATGAATGTAACTAAATATGTAATCATATCCAGTTCAAGATGTAGAACATTTTTGCCACCCCAGAAGACCTTGTCACACCCCTTCCCCATCTATATCTTCCTTTCCTGATGCAGGTTGCAATTACTTGGTTTTCTGTCAACAGTTTTGCAGTTTTTAGTTTTCTTTTCAAAATAGTATCATACGGTATGTTTTACTCCCGTGTGTCTGATCTGGCTTGTTTTGTTCAACATTGTATAGTATCAGTGAAATTCAGCTGTGTTGTTGCACATAGCAGTAGTGTTTCTTGTAGTTACTGTACTTGTAGTTACTGTAGCACCTAAAAAATTGCCTAGCAACTCAGTGACTTAAACAGTGACAACATATATTTTCTGCACAACACTGTAATTTGTGCAATGCTTGTCTTAGCTTCATTTGGTTTCAAGTAGGGCTGTTTGAAGGCTCGGCCTAAAAGTGTTTGAAGGTTTACTCACATGTCTGCTGGTTGATGACGGAACACCTAAATGTGGCCTGACTGTGCTTAATAGTACGGTGGCAGTGTTCCAAGGGCTAGTGTCCTGCACCCACAGGCAGTGGGGAGTGGAGTGGGGTGGAGAGCCCATGGGCCAGACAGACACTAGATTGCCTCTTATGACTTGGCTTTGAAACTTAATGCAATTTTCCTTCCATTGTATTCTGCTCTTTGAAGCAGTTATGAGCCTGCCGAGGTTTAAAGAGAGGGGAAATGGACTCTACCTCTTGATGGGGGGAGTTGAGGTTCTGGAAGAGCTTGTGAGACCAGAAGTATTGTAGGCACCATTATTGGAAAATACAGTGTGCTATAGTAGTAGCCTCATATACAGATCTATCACAGTTTGGTTATCCATTCTACTTTTAATGGCATTTGCATCATTTCCAATTTTGGACTACTATAATAAATCTGCTACAAACATTCTTACATGTGTATTTTGTCGGATATGCACTTCCTTCTTTTGGAAGTATTCCTGGGTATGGTGCTGTTGGTAGATATAATTTAGCTTCAGGAGTTAACTATCAGTTTTTCAAAGCGGTTGCACCAGTTTATATCCTCTGATATTTTTAAGAATTAAAAAAAATATACATTTGTCTAACTTTTTAATTGCAAGAGGGTTGGTGTGTTTGTTGGAAATGTAGGTCCTTTGTCTTATCTTTTGTGTAACTAACTGTGTTTTGCTTTCCCAGCCAGATGCTTAATTATTGGAAAATAGGGATGAGATAGAATAGTCTGATTGTGAAGTAACAGTAGTAGTAATTTCTTTTTAAAGATTTATTTATTTATCCATGAGAGACACACAGAGAGAAGCAGGCTCCCCATTGGGGGTCTGATGTGGGACTCGATCCCAGGACTCCAGGACCCTGACGTCAAGCCAAAGGCAGACTCAACCACTTGAGCCACCCATCGCCAGTAGTAGTAGTAGTAGTAATTTTTAAAGAAGTATTTTAGAATATGTATTAAAGTGAGTGCTAAATAGAGTTACCATTAACAGACCATCTGCATTAATTGCGGAAGTCAGATTTCTGAAATTTCCTTTTACAACTCGCTTTTCGGAAATACTGAGCCCTGTCCCTCAATTTCTGGCACATTTTGCTTTTGAATCAGTGCTGTATCATGAATTTGAATTCTAAGCTCATTCACCAGACTTGCTTGGGAAATCTTTTTCAATTGAAATAACTTTTTCCTATAAAGTTGATAGTTTGCCGTCGTGAAGGATTGCCAGAAGAATGTCATCTCGGTTCTCCCCTCAGACTCAGGGTTACTTTTGATTCCTTCACTATTAATAGTCATTTTAACTTTCTTCCATATGTCCTTTGATTCTCATCCCCCTTCCTTTTTTAACCAATATTTTAGAACAGTTTGTTTTAGCTCATACCTCCTTTTCTGTGGTAATTTATTGATTGATGCTACTAATAATAATGCTTAGGAAGTTAGAAATCTCTTAGTTACTCATTGAGTTAAGATTAGTTTTTAGGTCGTAAAATCTTACAGTGCTAAAAAGAGAACTTAAAAGTCTTTTCAACTTGGGGTGCCTGAGTGGCTTAGGTGGTTAAGCGTCCGTCCGACTCTTAATTTTGGCTGGGGTTGTACTCTCAGGGTTGTGAGATCAAGCCCTGTGTCAAGCTGCATGCTTAGCGTGGAATCTGCTCGAGTCTCTCTCTTCCCTCTATTCCTCCCCCACCACCCAGTTTGCTAGTCTGTGCACAATCTCCCAAATAAATGCAATCTTAAAAAATATCATTTCAACTTATTTATTTAAAAATAAGACCCCAAAAAAGCTGAACCAGTACTAGTATATATGAGATATTTAGTTTAGTAAAGCATTTTTTCATGCATAATCCCTTGACAATCATGAGTGGTAGGTAGCTTAGAAATTTTAACTCTCATTTTACAGATGAAGAAACAGAATCTCAGAGCAATGAAATGACTTGATCTAAAGTCCTAGAGCTGGTTAATGGGAGAGCTGTACCTCTTGCTTCTAGGACTTGTATGGTGAGTGATTTTCTTGCAAGGCTCACAATCCACTGAATTCCAATTTTATGGACTACATGAATTTTCCTCTCTTCAATGCTATGTATTTACATTTTATGGCCCATAAATTTACTCATTTTCATTCAGTACAGGGTCTTTGCATAAGCTGAAGCTCTTCACTCTCATTTCCCTTATAGTACTTTTTGTCCTGGATATGTTTTGTTAGTGGCAAGATGGCAGATTTATCTTGATTTTTTTTTTTTTTTTAATCTCAACCCCCTTGGGATGGTTTTGCATATTGTCTAGCTGAATAAGTATTTATTGAATGGATGGATGGATTCTTGTGTTTAGAATCTAACTAGAGATAGTCTGGAATTGTTAGCTGACTTTTTAAATGATACTAGGCCTCTGAAAATCAGATATATTGTATCCTTCATTTTAGCTTTTATCTGTAGAGCTCAGGCATTATGTGCAGTTCTGATAGTATGTATCAAGTGCATTAGGCAAATAACAACATGTGAACAAATTATGAGCTGCCTTTGAAAGGCTCTGTAACTAAGAAGTTTGGGAAAGGACATTTGTTTTTCTAAATACCTAGAGGTTGACCTGTTTACCGGTGTATGGCTACTAGAATTTGGTAAGTCCTTCTGGAAACCTAACTCAAATTCTACCTGCAGAAGAGGAAATTAGACCTCATTCTTATCTGATGCTTCGTTAACATACACGTGTAAACAAAACAAAGAAATCAAATGATTTCACATTTTACCCATCTCATTCTCTGATCCTATTAGCAGGAAGTATGTTGTTGATTTAGTGAACAGGATAAACAAACCTTTCATTCTAGCAATGATAGAAAATCTGCCTTATTTCTCTTGAGCTGGGAAAATATTTAAACCTTTTCAAATTTAACATTGTGTTTCAGGGGATATACATTGCAGAAAGAGCATTTTTTGTAGAATGCCCAAGAATTGGGAAAGTACAGTGGAGAGACTTTTCTGCATCAATGAATAATGACTTTAATATTAACTTGAAGTTATTTATCTGAATGAGAAGATATTACCTAGGAATGTGCCTCGACATATGTATATATTTGAGCTAATGAATTATGAGTCTGAATTAAAAAAAAAAAAAGATACGAGAATTACTGTGATATAAGTTCCACAGGGAGAGGATCTTTGCTTTGTTCTTGGCTGTGTCTCCAAGAGCCTAAAACACTGCCTGGCTCATAAGAGCTGCTCAGTAAATATTTATTGAATGCAAAGTAAATTTGTGTATTGTTTATCTGTTTTAAACTTAAAAACCTAACATTAGTCATTTAAAGTTTGGTTTATAACCCTTTGGGAAATAAATTTAAATTGATTGAGGTATCTTTTCTGACAATTCTTGCTGACTGTGGGACAGTTGCATAAAGTACATTGTGGAACACTCATTCATTCCCTGTCATTAAATTTTCTTGAGACATTTAAAAATGGATATATGAGAGTCCATTACATGTACGTTAATAACAGTTCATTTAGTCCATCCATCATCATCATCATTATTATTATTATTATTATTTTTTTTTAAAGACACTATGAGAAAGCACAAGCAGGGGGAGCAGCAGAGGGAGAGGGAAAAGCAGACTGACTCCCTTCTGAACCTATGCAGGGCTCAATTCCACCTGGGATGATGACCAGAGTAGAAGGCAGACAATCGACTGAGCCACCCAGGTGCCTCAGTCCATCCCTTATTATTGGACATTTAAGTTGTTTATATATTTTTTTCTGTTACAAATAATGCTTCACTGAAGGAAATTTTCTTAAGCTCTTTCTTGGGATGGCAGTTCAACACATAGCAGTGTTGCAGAACAAGATCTAGGAATTTCTACTAGAAAATGAACTTGGATTGTACAACTTGGAGAGTGAGATGAGAAGCTTTAGTGATCAGAAGGCTGAGTTCAGACAGTAACAAGTAACAACTCTTTGCTGCTTTTAGTGTGGGTAATGTATAATCATCAGTCTTTGCACATGGAAAGCTCTCTTGTAATTTGTAGTGGAGCTGCCTGTCACTTGGTATTGTCTTTTACTTTTAAAGAATGAATGAGTCACTACAACTCTTTCTGCCTCTTAATTATAGTTTAAAGATTATAAGTGCATTTAACTCCTTTATATAGGTGGGTACACATGTTACTTTTATTTATAATTATTATACTTCTGATTTTATTGGAACATTTTTGCTTTTTCATATTAAAATATCATAAAATATTACATTAATACCAAAAGCTATGTGTGATGTGTGTTGCCTAAGGTCTAATGTAATAGTGTCCATCCTATTGCCTCCTTCAATTTAAGCAATAGAACATTATCAGTACTCCCTTGGATCACATCTTCCTGCTTCTCCTCTATTCCACTGCTTGTCCCTAGGTATCCAGCAGCCTCAACTTTAAGGTCTACCATTCTTTTACTTTTCTGTATAGTTACATTATATGTGTGTATGTCCCTAAAAAACCTATTATTAATTTTATTTATTTTGGAAATTTCTGTAAATGATATCAGTATGTGTGTATGTTCACAGATTTAGTGAGTGAAGTTTTTTAGTAAAACTGAAACTCACAAACTTAATTCCCATTAAAAGTTAATGTTCTGGGCAGCCCTGGTGGCTCAGTGGTTTAGCGCTGCCTTCAGCCCAGGGCCTGATCCTGGAGACCCAGGATCGAGTCCCACGTTGGGCTCACTCCGTGGAGCCTGCTACTCCCTCTGCCTGTGTCTCTGCCTCTCTCTCTCTCTCCTTCTCTCAGGAATAAATAAATAAAATATTAAAAAAAATAAAGTTAATGTTCTTATTCTCTGTATCAGCCATCTCTTGCAGTAATAATGCCATGTAACAAACCACTGCAAAATTTTAGTGGTGTAAAATAGACATCTATTTATTTCTAGCTCATGAGTTTGGCAGTCTCTGATGGGTTTGGGTGGGTTTGTCCATAAGCTGTGGGTTGGGCTCAGTTATGTGCTAGGTGCCAGTACTTTAGCTCTCCTTCGCCCTCCCCCCCCCGTTTCCTGATTTAGAAATCATACTCTAATATTTGTTTGCATTTACTCAGTTTTTTTTTTTTTCCCTTCACCATGCTTTCCTGTATTTCAGACCTTCTCTTTGGCATCATTTTCCTACTTTGTGACTACAGTTTTGGAAGCTTCCTTTTATTTTTTTTTTTAAAGTCTTTATTTATTTATTCATAAGAGACACAGAGAAAGGCAGAGACACAGGCAGAGGGAGAAGCAGGCGCCATGTAGGGAGCCTGATGTGGGACTCCATCCCGGGTCCCCAGGATCACACCCTGGGCTGAAGGCAGCGCTAAACCGCTGAGCCACCCGGGCCTGCCCATGGAAGCTTCCTGAGTGAGGATCTGTTAACTGTATATTCCCTCAGTTTGTCTGTAATTTTCATTATTTTGTCATTTTTCTTGAAAAGATAGTTTAGCTGAGTTGAGCATATAGTTATATAGTTACCAGTTTCTCCCTCTTAGAACTTGGAAGGTATTATTCTAGTGTTTTCTGACCTCTGTTGTTGCAGTTGATAAATCAAGTGTGAAGTCTAATTGTTGCTTTGTAAGTGACCTGCTTTTATTTTTATTTTTAGTTGCTTTTAAGAACTCTTTGTCTTTGATGTTTCACAGTTTCACTATGGTATCTCTAGGTGTCAGTTTCCATTTTATTTATACTTTTTGGAATTTGCTGAACATGAGTCTGTACATTAGTATCTTTCATCAAATCAGGAAAATTCTTAGTTCTTTTCTCCGCAGATTGTCTCTCCCTCATTCTTAATTTTCTCTTTTTAAAACGCCAATGAGATAAACATATTAGATGTTTTAATATAGTTTTTGTGTCTCTTAATCGTCTTTTATATAGTTTTTATCTTTCTTTGTGCATTCTGGAAAACTTCAGATCCTATCATATGGTTCCAGGGACACCTGGCTGGCTCAGTTGGGAGGGCATGTGACTCTTGGTCTCCATGTTGTGGGTTCGAGCCCCACATTAGATGTAGAGATTACTAAAAAAATAAACTTAAAAAAAAGTTATCAGATCTATCATCTGGTTCATTAATTCTTTCTTTAGAATTTGCTGCTTTGCTGAACTTGTCTATTGAGGTTTAATTTTAGTTATCCTATTTTTCACCTGATTCTTTTCCAAATCTGTTGCCTTCTGTTTTGCTCATATTTTCCATTTCCTATTGTATTTTGAAACATTACTGTTCTTTGTAACATCTTTGTGATTAATTTACTTCTGTTGAATCTTGCTTATGCATAGTTTTTGAAGTTTGAGCTAATTTTTATTGTAACTGTGTCTGTGGAAATGGATGTGAGACCTGGCTTAAGAGTACTTTCTCCTGGAGGGAATTCGCAGTTGAGGACACTGTCACACTAGGGTGACTTGATTTCTAGGCTTGAGAGTTTTATAACATACAAATGTATGGATTTGAACTTGAAACCTGTGTGAAGGTTGATTTTGGTTCAGGATGATTTCTAGTGAAAACTCCCTTCTCCTTCCCCCAACACTGATAAACCTAGACTCTGGAGAGAATTTTCCTTCATTCTTCTTTGGGGCAGATTTTTTTTTTTTTTTTCCATAGCTTATCTTTTTATTGAAGGTGTAGTGCTTCAGGGGCCAGGCTCTATGTGCTTAACTGTAGTCTGACTTCTCTTGTTGTATAGTGTGAAGCTTTGACTTTGTCCCATGTATAACTCATAACACTGAAAGACCTTCAGCTTTGTCTCATAGAATTTTCTATGATAATGGAGATGTTGCACATCTCTGCTAACACAGTAACCAATAGCCACTTTAGAAGTGTCTGTAGTATGACAGAGGAATGGAATTTTAAATTGTACGTGGTCTTATTTAATTTAAATTAAAAAGCTACATATGGCTGGCTAGTGGCCACAGTATTGGACAGTGCAGCTTGGTCATGGGAGATTGTGAGATGCCTTTTAGCCCATTGCTGGATTCTTTGCCCACTGATCACTCTCTCTCTCTGAGCTTTTGTTCATTTTTTATGGTTTCTAAGGATTTCTCTTTATTGCTTTTGAGCTTTGCCATGCATCTGAAAGGATAATTCTTGTCCTTTATCAAATATGTTTGATGTCATGTAGCAAGAGGGTTCACAATCCATTTGGACACGAGAATCTCAGAAACAGATACCTGACAGCTGTACTTTTAGTTGGGGAAGTACTTATCTTGAATGATAAAAATTAGAAAGTTCACAGCAGAACCGTGGAAATTCTTTAAATGGAAACTGACCATGAAGCTAAAAATTATGAGGAAAAATAACTTAAGTACTTTCTTTGCCATCCTCCTTTTTCTACAAAAAATTTAAGGATGCTGAAAGATAAAAATGGAGCCGTGGCTAAAATTTTTAAAGTCTTACACATCATCTTCACCTTCTTGGTGTAAGTATTTTACCTACACAAGAACACTTGAATGAAAAGGTGTGTATATTTAGAGAGAATTATTTTACAGATGGACAGAAAAAGCCAAATGAATGTGAGAGATCATAGGGAATGGTGGTGGTGAAGGGGTAGGAAGGGACTTTGATGTTCATTCAATGCTGAAAGTGTTTGTTTCACTTCTGGTTTTATTTTTATTTTTATTTTATTTTTAAATCTTTATTTATTTATTTATTATTTATTTATTTAAATCTACGATAGTCACACACAAAGAGAGAGAGAGGCAGAGACATAGGCAGAGGGAGAAGCAGGCTCCATGCACCGGGAGCCTGACGTGGGATTCGATCCCTGGTCTCCAGGATCGCGACCTGGGCCAAAGGCAGGCGCCAAAGCGCTGTGCCACCCAGGGATCCCCACTTCTGGTTTTAATAAGGCCTGTGTTAGTTGTTTAATTGAGGGGATTTAAAAAACCTGAATAGTGAGTCCTAGCTATTTCTCAGGTAGCCACTTCTTTTTCCTATATAGCCAAATATTTTAAAACTATGTGGTTGGTTTTGGTGTTTATTAATAACAAACACCTAGATTCTTTGTAATGAATTTGTTACTTTAGGATTTGCTTGCTCTTTTGGAGCTATAGGTACATTTGGTTCTTTTTTTATTTATATTTTTATATTGTGGTAAAATATACATAAGATTTAACATTTTGACCTTTTTAAAGTATCCAGTTCAGTAGGAGTAAGTACATTTACTTTGATGTACAACCGTTATCATCTATCTGTCTCTAGAACTTTTCTCATCTTCCCAAACTGACACTGTCACCATTAAACACTGACTCTCCATTACTCCACCCTCAGCTTCTGGCGCTCACCATTCTACTTTCTGTTCCTGAATTTGACTTTTTTAGGTACGTCATATAAGTGGAATCATAGGATGTTTGTCTTATATATGACTGGCTTATTTCACCTAGCATAATTGTTCTCAAGATTAAATTTGATTTTCTTAAATTATGATTTGTGATGAAAGTAAAAGGACGGAGATCCCATAGGCTTGTAGTGGGGATTGGCATTCTTGTGTAATTCTTTCAGTAGGAGAAGTTAGTAAACAATAAAATAAGTTACTGTTAATTTAGTCTCCTGAAAGAATGTTATTAGAAACAATAGAATGTGATACTGTGTGTTGCGGTTTCTAATTCTGTTAAATTTGAGCTTTAAAATAATCAAAATTGGGACTGCTGAGCTAGTTCTAGAATAGATTATCTGGTGTTATAAAAACCAGAAATCCTTTCAGATCCTTTGAGAGGTTTTAATTCTCTAAAAGTGTCAGAAATTATTTTTAGGCCGTGTAGTGCCTGCAATAAAGAAAAGGACTTGGGGGAGTTTGCTTGACTTTCAAGTAGACCCTGAATTCCCTGTCAGGATGGATTATCCTTAGGCTGGCTCACTATTCAAGTATATCAAAAGTTAGAGGAGTCACTTGAAAGAACCTGTATTAGGTTAGCACGAGTATAAATTCTCATGCTGAGGGTAATGTACAAAGCCCAGATTTTATGGAAATACTCCAGTATACTTTTTATGAGAAACTGGGAATTAAGACAAATTACTTTTTTCCCTCTTGGATAGTGTGAAAAACAAAGTTAGATAATTTATTTCCTCTTTTTTGTATGTCCAGTGGGAGGAGAGATCACTTAGAGAAGGAGAGAGAGAATGTGCAAATTTTACCTTAGGTGCTTCTGAACCACCTTGTTGCTTAAAGAGTTCATACTTTGAGAGTAGATAGGAAGATACACATTTTAGAGCTGTGGTTAGGGTAAGGAATCTTGAACCAGCGACTTCAGTTATAAGTAATTTCAAAGTATGTTTCTGAGAGTTACTTCATGACATTTTACAGTAATTCCAATACATGCATTGTTGCATATTTCTAAAGTATTTTTTATCACTTTAGATGATAAGGTTAGAACTCCACTATTTATAGGTTTTATTATCCTGGCATTTTTGAGGTTACTATTTATAGTGCTAAGAAAATTCTTGATATCTTAGGAACTTCAGTCATTGGATACATATTTCTTCAGTATTTATGACTATGGGTAGGAGGGGCGTACTACTTAGTACAGAGTGCTTTGATGTTGCCATTTAGGAATTTTAAATTTAAGATAAAAATCTTAGATATAAACAGGAACAAAAAGTCTGTAGGCCAAAGAGACTGGACTCTACAAGAGTAAGTAAACTCCTGGATCATCTGTGAACTACTTTGTGTATCTGTGATGTGGGTTTGCCTTCCCATGTCCTTATCATTCAGCATGCTCCAGGGGTCAGCATCTTGACCTCATAGTTCCCTGGCAGGGAAGACAGGTCTAATAGACTCAGTGAAGCACCATCAAGAAAATGTATTTATAGGGAGAAATTTTCATCGTGTATTCTAAAACTAACACGTAGATTATAGGTTGTTTTAGATTTCCATACAACTTCTCATTTCCTTTGGGATAATTGGGTTATCGAGAAATGAAAATCATAGTATTTACTGCATAGATAAAGAAGAAAGAGTGTGGGATGTGGGTCAGGTGATTACGTGGCAGCACTGTGATTATATGCCATTGGTAATTACAGTCTATGAATCATGCTGTGCATACAGATTTTCATTTTGTAAATTTGTATTTTCATGTATATTACATGACATGAGTAACGTATATAGATGGGACAAGCATTATTTCTTCAAAAAATGTTACCCTAATTTTAATCTATTTCAGAATCAGAATTCCTTAGTATTATGCTGTTTTCTTAATTGATATAAAAAATAAAGTAATTGTCAGTTCTTATAATTGCAAAAAGTAGTTCTCCAGTTAGTGAAGAAAGCTGTATGTGAGGAAGCACAGTGTAAATTTTGTATCAAATCTTAAGTTACCTGTGGAATTTTATGTATTGGATTTGGGGAAGCACTGTGGATTCATGCATATGTTTAAATATAACATTAGTATTATCTTATCCTTATTTTCTTGAATATATTAAGTAAGGAAGATTTAGTTCATATTTATACTAATACATGGTGATGCTTTGTGTTATACTCAAGTGAAAAGGACCCAATAAAACATTTTTTTGTAGTACTTATAAAGTGTATTTTAAAAATGCTTACAAAAAATTCCCGGAAAGGAAACGTGCCCCACATAATTGGGTAGATGTAGTGGCTCTGTGTGGAGAGAGAATTTTTTTTTCTATCTTGTCACTGTTTCCAATTTTTTAAAAAGATTATTTATTTATTTATTTATTTATTCATTCATTCATTCATTCATTTATTCATTCATGAGAGACAGAGAGAGAGAGAGAGAGAGAGAGAGAGGCAGAGACACAGGCAGAGGGAGAAGCAGGCTCCATGCAGGTAGCCTGATGTGGGACTCGATCCCTGGTCTCCAGGATCACGTCCTGAGCTGAAGGCAGACTCTTAACCACTGAGCCACCCAGGCATCCCTCCAATTTTTTAGAACAATGAAACTGTATTTTATAATGAGGAAAATGTCCATTATTAGAGGAAGTTTATAGCAATAACATTGGTGATCTTTGATAGTGTATATGAATTATTTATATGTAATCAAAATAAATTTAGCATGTGATGTGTTATATCTACCTTAGATGGAGTGTTTCCTTTCTAGTACTTATTTGGGATAGAGAGAGGGAATAAGATTTTAGTAAGTGAAGACCGAGGTCACCTGTTAATAAGTTTCTGTGTGATAATTACTTCATACATATTATTTGCTTTTGAGATGACTTCTTACAGACAAGGGAAGATAAGAATGTTTTAAAGATTGATTGGTAATTTTTTATATTTAGATTACACTAGAGCGTTCTTCTGCAAATAGGAAATTGTGGAAACCAAATTATTTTCATTTCCTTTTAGAAAATTATATTTAAAATGCTGACCTTTAGAAAAGATGATTTTTTTTTCTCTTTGTTTTCTGACCAGGACATGTATTCTTCTGAGAAGCCTTGGGAAGCAGATTTTGGTTTACTCTCTGATTGGGACAGCCTACAGAGACATTTCCAGTCATGAGTAAGTGTCTCCGTCTTTGTTTTGTTTCAGGGGCCTCAGGAGCATTTGCAGAGTACTTAGAATTTGTTATTGGACAAACTGGAATTATGTCACTTCATCAGAGATTGGATAATCTGCTTCAGCCCAATTGTACACCTGTCTCTACTGAAACAAGGAGATATAGATACTTTCTGATGTTTGATTTATTCTGAGAAGTTAGATGTGCTGAGAAAAAATTTGTGTCATTAGTTTCTTGGCTGATTTAGTTATGTTCTTTTGTTACCCAGAATATTCTGTTGACTAGTCATTGGAAGGTGACTTGTTAGAAATATGAAGAGGGAAATAGACTCATAAATATAGAGGATAAACTAGTGGTTGCCAGAGGGGGGTGAGTGGGAGAAAAAAGAATTATGAAAAGGGGGCAGCCCTGGTGGCTCAGCGGTTTAGCGCTGCCTTCGGCCCAGGGCCTGATCCTGGAGAACTGGGATCGAGTCCTGCGTCGGGCTCCCTGCATGGAGCCTGCTTCTCCCTCTGCTTGTGTCTCTGCCTCTCTCTCTCTCTCTCTCTCTGTGTGTGTGTCTCATGAATAAATGAATAAAATCTTAAAAAAAAAAAGAAATATGAAGAGGGAAAATTTAAATTGACCATAATTAGTAGGGGTTTAATTTTGTGAAGTTCAATCATTAGATAACATAGGTTAATATTACATTTAAGCAAAAAAAAAAAAAAAATAAGTCTCTTTGTTAATGTCTTTGGTGGAATGAGAACCAAGTCTATCTTGTAAGACTTACAAATTTGACATGGCATCATCTCAGTTGTAAGGGGATTGTGTGATTGTGTATATGAATTATTACTATATGTAATATTTTCTGCCATTCCAATCCACTTCTTCCTGTGAATAGGATAGCTAGATTTTACTATTTTGTACTAACTGTTCACTTTTAGAGAGTGAGGAAAGAATTAAGATTTTTAACCTGTGATCATATGACAGTTTTGATGTACTTTTTAAAAAGTACAGAGTTTTTGATTAGGGGAACTTTGGAATAGAGTGAGCGTTTCCTACTGAAATATAATGTTAGAGAGTTTAAAATTTTTCACATGTAATTCATAATGATTATCTTAATATGAGTAGAGTAGTTATTCTTCTCATCGACTGAAATAATAAGGCAGTTGATAAATGAAAACAAAGCTGTTGTTGATGTGAAGTCTTTGAGTGCTTTTCACTAAGGATGATATTGTAAGAAGCGTGCTTTGATTTTCAAGACTTCTCAGTGGGCTACTTTTCCAGTGGTGTATTTTGAATAAACCAGGATAGTTGCTAGCCGAGTTCAAATACTGATTAAAGAAGAAGCGGCTTTTGGTATTTCAGATTCATTCTTATGAAATTTTGTGCGAATGTTTGTCTAAAAGTGCCGGCTCTAGTAAAGATGGTAATAGGAGTTTATGAAAACTAAGAAATGCCAGGCATTTTAACTTAAAAACGCTTATTACATTTTGGAAAATTTACATTTTGTTTTACTTTGTAATCTTAGTGTTCTCTTAGCAAAACGGTTACAGAGTTCTTTAAGGACAGGTACCCTGTGTCTTTCAGTTTTGAATCTTAGTGTGTAACAGTGTCCTGTGTACTGCTGCCCCGAAAATTCTAGAGCCCTGTGTGGTCAAAGGCAGAGGCGTGGGATAGCTTGTTAGGTGACTAATAATAAATCACCTGAACCACATACAGCTTGTGATTTGTGAATTATAATGGCTGTATCGCACTTGTAAGATTTTTAGTTGTTTTTTTTTTTTATATCCACTAGTTTTTTTCTTGTTTCTGCTTGTTTTTAAACATTTTTAAAAATTATTCTTTTATCTCTTTGTGGATCTTTTATGTGCTTATTTTGAAGTCTTTTTCAGGTCACTTGATTAGCATTTTAATTTTGTCTTAGTGAATTTATATTGTGGTAGTTGATATTGTTGGTGTTTACGCCGTGTTCTGCAGTTTTGCAGGCTCATTCTGACGAAAACTCTTTCTCTTTCTCTTACGTCTGTGTCTTTGTGATTTTCCCTCCTGGTATGGTAGATGTGCCGTTGTCTCTGCCTGCCTTTGGAGTTCCCAGATCAGAATCAGGTCTTGTGCTAGTGGATCGGAGCACCAGCCCCACGGTGATGTTGGTGATATCACAGATTCTGTCACAGTCAGCTGGCCTTAGGTCAACAGCCTCCTCAGTGGTAGCTCCAGCATGGTTAGCAAAAGCCTTTTTCAGTCTAGTTTCCTAATCCAGGACCAGTGCCACCCCTGCCCCCCGGTTCTAAGCAAGGAGCCTGGCTAACGACCCTGTGTCACACAGAACTCTTTGGTGTGCAGTTACCCTGTGGGATTTACTTCCTGCTGCCTTTTCCCACTTTGGGGCCCACAGCCCCCAGACCTGGTGGCTTTAGGTTGGCTCACACTTGGTGTTCCTGTGAGATTTCTGATTAAGTGGTATTTAACATGTTTGGGGATGTAGATAGGTCATTTTAGTAATTTGTTTTTATATTTTATCTGTTATTTCTTTGTGTTTGTTATGAAGACAAGGGAGCCACAAAGAATGAACATGCCTTCTTTGGAGGTTTATTACCATAAAGGCCAAACTACTTATTTCACAGTGAAGATTAAAAAAAAAAAAAAAAAAAAACTCTGACAGTTTCTGCTTAGTTCCCTAGCTCCTAGTGATCCTCTTTGTCATCCTTGTACCACTTTCCTTGCTGGGTGAGCTCTGTTGGCTTCTTCCCTGTAGCACTCTGCTTGCCTCACATTAAAATCACATGGCTCTTCATTCTTTCCTTCAGGAAATCTTTAAGATCTTAGAGGGCAAAGATTTTTATTACTTGTGCTAAACACTTTTCCTGAGCTCTTAATAGGTGCTCAATAAATAATGCACGGATTTGGGTGTTCCTAATTAACATCCTTTAGAATGTGGTGGCTATTCCACAGATTATTATTTTGAGGTGAAATTAAGCTGATCCTATGTGAAAGGAGATTAAGAGGGGTGGGTGTGTGTGTAGTGTGGCATAAGAGTGTTCTGAGGAAGTGGAGCAGTGTGAGAAGGGCACTAAGGCACATGTATTTGAGCATTTGGGAACATAGAGATGGGGCAAGACGAAGCCATGGAGGTGCTGTTAGGTTCTAGGGTGTGATGGCCCAGGAGGTTTGCAGGTCATCCCATAGGGCTTAAGGAGCTGTTAAAGGATTTCTCTTTGCTGGGGCACATGGGTGGCTCAGTGGTTGAGCTTCTGCCTTTGGCTCAGATGATTGTGATCCTGGGGTACTGGGATCTGTCCACATTGGGCTCCCTGTGGGGATTCTTCTTCTCCCCCTGCCTATGTCTCTGCCTCTCTCTGTGTCTCTCATGAATAAAAAAAAAAAAAAAAAAAAAAACAAAACTTTAAAAGAAAAGGATTTCCGTTAGGGGACCAACTGAAGATTTCATTAATGAAAAAGTACTCTGACATATAGGCATTTTTGTTAAATATAAGTGAAAAAGACAGGTTATAGGCAGTATTTGCCGCCTTCTAGCTTTTTTCTTGGTTTTCAGCCCATTTTAGGCTTCCTTTGAAATAGACTGGGTTATGTTTCTTATTCTTGCCAACTTGATGGCTTTTCTCTATCGGTAGAGGTCATTTTTGAGTAGATCACTGCAACCATAGGTTAGGGAAGTGTTACAGTGTCTGTGTTATGATCCAGTTTCTAGGGGGTTGTAAGTTTTCAAAAAGATAGGAACTGAGTATACCAGAGTTTCTGTTTTTGAAAAAAATAGTGAAGAATCATGGTACAGGTTAAAAAATTGGAAGAGGGGCACCTGGGTGGCTCAATGGCTGAGCATCTGCCGTTAGCTCAGGGCATGATCCTGGATCATGGGTCTGGGGATTGAGCCCCACATCGGGCTCTCTGCAGGGAGCCTGCTTCTCCCTCTGCCTGTGTTTCTGTCTCTTTCTCTGTGTCTCTCATGAATAAATAAAATCTTTAAGAAAAAAAAAAAAAAGGGAAGATATGTCATTAAAGTCTAGATAGAATTTCCAAACCTAGATTGGGTGAGAATGATGGGTAACTAAAGTTTTTTTTTTTTTTCCAGGATTTCTTTAGAAAATTAAAAGAAAGGTTGATACTTGTTATGTCTGGATGTGTTTATCTCTGAAGCATTTCTTAACCGTTCCCATGTCATGAGCCACGTAGGATGTGGTGGAAGTTATACAGCATTTGGGGTAAACTGAGGAGCTGTTTGGGGCTTGGAGGCAACTGGCTCTGACACCTTAGACCAGGCTGCTACTTGCTCCCAACTGTCCTGAAAGTGGAGGGGGCTCTGTTTCTTTGCATGTTCTGGCACACCGATTGGGGTACCCCAGCCATAAAACTTAGAGAATTGGTAAAATGTTTTAGGATAATTTTTAGTTTTTATTCTAGATCTTTATTCTGTTCAATTTTGAGGCTAGATATTTATCTTGTGGAAAATGTATTATATGATGCTGCTATGAGTTGTGTGTTTCATTGTGGATTGTTGACGTTATTACAATCCACAAAAAGCCTTTTGATTTTCAGCACTTAAATGGTTTTGTTTTTGCATATGATAAACATTTACCAAGATTTTTTTTTCAGAATTTTGTTTTATCAAATGGTGCCAAAGATGAAATACATGTATGAAAGTTGTTATGTTTAAACTTTGGCTATAATTTGAAATGGTTCTTTTAGATCTTTAATGGAGATTGTCACAACAGGCGTAGTTCTTGTAAAAAGCATTGCTAAACAATTTCTAGATGATTTTTTTGGGGGGAATGTGTTAAACGAAAACAAACTAAAAAACGACCAAACCCCCAAAATGATTGTTTAGGGTACTACTTAATTTTATTTTCCCATCTTTTAACTTGAAAAAATAAAGCTATATACTCTATTTTTAAATTTTATCTTATATTTTATTTCACTTTCTTCAGGAAACTTTCGCCCTGTAACTAATTATATGACATATTTTCTAAGAGAGGATTTCTGTGTTAATTTTCTTCTGATTTGACAATCCAGGAGTGAATCTCTTGCATTAGTATGCTTAATCCTGCCTGCCCTTTGTCCTAAATAAAGGAGTGAGTTTTTTGAGGTCACTTCTGGATATGAAACATTTCTCATTTAACTGAGGAAGAGTAATGGCAGTGAATATTTTGGGATGTAGTATATTTATGGCTTTCTAATAGAGTAGGAGCAAATATCTTCATTCTGTGGAGCAGTAGACTAAAAGTTCATGCTGATATGAAAACAATTTAATGTTTGGTAAAAGTTTTTTTTTTTTTTTTAAGATTTTATTTATTTATTCATGAAAGACACAGAGAGAGAGAGGGAGGGAGGCAGAGACAGGCAGAGGGAGGAGCAGGCTCCATGCAGGGAGCCCAACATGGGACTCCATCCTGGGTCTCCAGGATTGCACCCTGGGCTGCATGCAGCGCTAAACTGCTGCGCCACCGGGGTTGCCCCTGTTAAAACAGTTAATGTTATAAATGAGTAGATTACTAAGCCACTCAGTGGTGGCATAAGAATTCTTCTGAGTCTTATTAAATAGAAAAATCATGCAAGAAATAATATAAGGCTTTCCCTAAGTTTTGGCTAAATTTTTTCTAGGATAATTATGTAGATATATATCTTGTTTTATGGGATAGCTGTGTACCTTAGAATTTGGGTAGAGGTTAAAGAAAAAACTTCCATTGAATTGTATTTTGAATACTGAGGAATCATGCATTTAATGGAATCTTGAAAGAAATCCCTTTGTAAAGTATAAGTATCTATTTGTTTATTTAGGCTCATTTATGTTTGATAAGTTCGGATTTTGGAAGATAAAGTTTTAATAGTTAACTATTCTTAAAATGAATATACCCTTGAGCCTTGAACAACATGGGTTCTGACAGTGTGAATCCACTTATAATATGGAATTTTTTGATAAATACAATATAGTACTATATGATGACAGATGGTAGGTACCTTCTGGTGAGCATAACATACTGTATAGTCACAGAGTTGTCTGATCTCTATTGCATACTTGAAACTTAATGTAATATTGTGTGTCAAATATACTTAGAAAAAATGCAGTGTAGTACTCTAAATGTATTTTCCTCATGATTTCCAAAGTAACATTTTCATTTATCTATCTTTATTGTAGAAATACAGCATACAGTACAAATGGCAAGATATATGTTAATCAACTCTTTATCTGCAAGGCTTCTACTCAAGAGTACACTATTAGTAAAGTTTTTAGGGAGTCAGAAGTGATAGGCAGATTTTCAACTATGTCAGGGTCTGGTGCCCTTAACTCCTGCCTTGTTCAAGGGTCAACCGTATAATCAGAATTTTAATTGGAAGAAGGAAGATTTTGGAAATCTCTGGAGACTTTTTGGTTGTCATAATTACTGGGGAGACCTACTGGCAGCGGGCAGGGGCCAGGTACAGTATACAATAGTCCCTGTTGAGAAACACTGTGGGTATAAGCTATCAGAACCATGGCAGCAGTACACTGTAGGTAAGGTAGGTGATGGGTGATGAAGAATGCAAGCAAAAATTGCTTCTCAGATAATTTATTAGATCAATTTCTTAGTTTAAGGTGATTTCTTAGTTTATTATATTAATACTGACCATTGGAAATGGAATATACTTTACTTTTAGCTAATTTGTCATCTTTTTGACCATTTGCTGCAGAAAAGTGAGTAATTCTTAATTTGATGCTATGGGAAATTTAATATGAATTTAATGTAGTATTTCTTATGCAGTATAGTCAATTATGGTATTCAAATATAAGTATAGAATTGAGTTTTTGTTAGGAGATGATTTGCAGTACTTTTGTATCCTCTTGTTTTGATAGTTTTTCAAACTTGTAACAGGATAAGTTGTAAAAACAGAACCCAAATTCTTCGTATGCCTTTCCAATTTACCAGTTGTTTACATTTTGTCCATTTGATTTCTTTCTTGTTTTCCCTCTTTGTCACACATACACACATCCATATCTATATATATCTAAACAAAATTGATTTGTAGGTAAAACATTTTCTGTGAAAATATAGTTTCCTTTTATTAAATCATTTAAATTTGTAGCATAAATGTCACTTACTGTACTATTACAATATAATCTTAGTAAGGTTTCTAAATTACTTTTCCTAATTAAATCTTAAAATTTCAAACCATTTACCTACTGTCGTTACGCTATTACCATTTAAAAATGACATTGTTTACATAGGTTTTGTAGGCATAACATTAACATTTTTATTTTAGACCCACAGTATATTGCATTATGTAGATTGACTTGGTATATAAATGAACTTTAATTAAAATTCTTTAGTATAACAAACCAGGGTCTCTTTATAATAGTTTTAAGATACTCCCTTCTTAAGGGAAATTCTTTAAAATGCCATTTTGATAGAGTAAGTTTTCCAGTGGCAGTCTTTAAGAGTCTGAGAGACCTGGGTTAGCTTTGCTATTAACTAGCCATGTTAAAAACAAACAAAAAACCAGAACAAAAAGCAAAACAAAAAAAACTAGCCGTGTTATGTATGGCCAATGGCTTGACCTCTTTAATGCCACCCCACTACCCACCACCCCCTCCTGCACCTCTACTCATTTCCTTGTTTTAAATGTGGGGACCGGACTACATTGTCTGGAAACCTTCTAGCTCTAAAATTCATGATTATATATCACTGAGAAACTTTCATTTCCAATTTTGCCTTATAGGAACACAGCTATTGAATGAAACGAGAAATGTCACTATTAAGCTAAATTAAGAAAACTTACACGTGTAGTTTTCAGGGCTTTGGGGCCTGTGTGTGTTGCTCCTCGTTGGAATTTGTGTCCTGGTTGCTTTTGGAGGTACCTTTGTTCCAAATGTAGGCACATGTTCTCTGTTCATTGTGCTTCTTCTCTAGGCAAGCAGTGATGGAGGGGAATGTATATTTCAAATTAATAGTCTTAAATAGTCCTCTCGTTATCTCTTTCATAATTTCAGAAGATAGTTTGATTTATAGTTTATACTTGAATCCATGTAATTAGAACTGATACACTGGTTTAAAATATTCCATATCTCTTTTACATTAGCTTCTCTGAAAATGAATTTCTTTTTTTTTTTCCCCCATCTGGTAGTTTTTATAAGTGAAAATGAATTTCTGTATGAAAATATTACATATATGACTTCTGGTATTCTTCATTTATCA
Organism: Canis lupus dingo; assembly: GCF_003254725.2. Lineage (NCBI taxonomy): Eukaryota > Metazoa > Chordata > Mammalia > Carnivora > Canidae > Canis > Canis lupus. Next base: position 23,305,244 of record NC_064244.1, read on the forward strand.
AAAGGCATATAATGGAAAGCACAACTTAGTAACTGATTTTTTTTTTTTTTCCTTTGGTGCAGTTGTTTATACAATTTCAACAAAGGTAAAATGAGATCTTTGGAAGATCTAGGGACACAACACTTTACAACAGTGGCACTTAGGAAGGCATAACTTTACAACTAGGAAACAGCTATGTTACAAACCTTAAATGAGAACTCAACTCACTTCAAAGGAGAGGAAAAAGGAAAAGAAAGGCTGTGTTAGATCATTTATTCTACTTTTTGACTCACTATATAAATTAGATCTGTAGAGTACAAGAGCTCATGCTGGTGCAAAACCCTCCTGAGTGCAAAGGCTGAAGTATGAATTTAAAAATTTTGAGAAATAGGTGAATTCAATACAGAAGAAACTTGGCAAATTATCTTACTTCAACTGTAATTAACATAAATAAGTGATATTTATTAAATGGCCTGGCTATTAAATCTACATATATTAACATTGGTTTTTTTATAGTGTCTGGACAGCTATATATTACCAGTTTTTGCCTTAAACACAAATAGACATTTTCTATTAAGGGAATTTGAGCCTGTCAATTTATATGATGGATGTCATTATATAGCTGTCTCCTCATTTCCCAGAAGTGTGAAATTGATGTTAAAAATTTCAAAACCTCTATGTTTCTCTCTCAAAATTGTTCTAAGATTGTGTTTTGATACTATATTTTCTTTTTCTTTTTTGGAGATGGACAAGGTGACCATGGAAGTTAATTCTTTTTAGGCTCTCTTTAAAGCTGTTGGTTAGAAAGGGTCAGAATAGAATGAAAACATCTTCCCAATTCTTCCCCTGCCCCAGTCACCCTCTCCTAATTCAAGGACTGAGTCATAGGTTAGTTTATTAACTTCATGTTCAAAGATAGTGGTCATGTGCAGGCAATTGGTTGTCGAGTGCTGTTTTTTTGCCCTGAATTCAGAAGCTGACTTCTGCTGGCATTACCTAGGTACTGTGGAGTCGAACCTAGTTTTCTTTCCCACTGACACATTTGGAGTATTCGGGCGTTAAACTTTAAACAGTGGAACTGGACAGATTTCAGTAAGACAGTGATGTACGCTCATCTACATTTGTTTTACATTGTGGAACATTTAGGGTCACCATGGCTTGTAAAACAATGTAGTTGCCTGTTTCAGATTCTAGAAGAATGGGATAGAAATAGAAGTTTCAGGATGTGTTAGCATGGGTTTTGACAATCTCCAGTAAAGTACTGTGTTTAATGTCTTCACTGATTAACTTTGTTATGTTCTAATGCAAAGTGAGGTAGAATATATTGACTGATTCTAACTTAAAAGAAATTTGAGAATGTGGACATGTACGCATACTGTAAGTTTTTATATAAATTCACAGTAACTGGTCTTGTGTATTTTCTTTAGGCAATAGCTTTTTGTTATTTTCTTTATGTGCTGTGTAGATGTAGATGAAGTGTGAAGTGTTCTAGATTAGGAAAGGAGAGGCCAGGTTTTACCAATGTTGGAAGAAAATTGCAAACTTGCTTACTCATGACAATTATGGTACCACAGAATTGAGTTTCATTTTCAAACCAGCTTGAATTTGTTGTTTTAACTGTATCAACAAACTTTATATGCCATATGATTGATTCATACTCAGAAACGATGACTAAGATGTATTTCATTGGCATGTTCTATGATCAAAAATACTGTTTCTGGTGGTGTAAGTAACCTAGAAGCTATTTAAAAGAGGGTTTCTTTACTGCTAACTAAGGGGAAGTCTTCCTTGTTACTAGAGTCTCTTAAGGAAAGATGTTTCCTTAGCATCTTGGCATGGTCTTGGTCCAGGTTGTCCCATACGGAGTCAGTAGGGTGTGATTTTCTTTTTCTTGCCCAAATCAGACTTAGACCTTTTACAGGAACTTTGTACTTGTATGTACTTATAGGTGTATGTACTGATATGTACGGGGAACTTTGCCCAGGACAGGAGAATCACCTCACTCACCTTTCTAGACACCCAAACTGACTTTGTTAAGAGGAACTTGGATCTCAAATGATTCCTTAGCAGAAGTAATGCTGTAGTAAAAACAACAACAACAACAACAACAACAACAACAACAACAACCTACTTTAAAATGTTTGACTTGTATTACAGAGGTGGTCATTATTGTGTTTTCTCCTAAAATGTGATGTAAAAATTGTAAGCCATCAGAAGTTCTGGTCTAAATGAAGAGATGTGCTATTCTAACTCAGTGCTGAGCTGCATTCTGGTGGAAAATGATAGTGTTGAGATCTGCAAAGTTTTCCTTCTTATTTCTTCCTTTGATTAGTGAGTATCTCTTCTCAGCAGGTAAAATTCTCTCCCTTCCCAATCCTTGCAACTTAATTTTTTAAATAGGATCAACCTTTTATTTTTTGTTTTTGTTTCTGAAAACATATTTAAAAAACCCCACATATTAACTTATTTATTTTGGAACTGTTTGAGAGTAGGTTGCATATGTCACACTCCTCTTCCCATTTTTCCTTCAGTGTACTTGCTGCACAAGTAGCATCAGTGTGTAGTTCTCAAGAACAAGGACATTCTCTTTCATAACCACAGTAAAATTACTAACTAGGTGAATTACATTTATATGATGTTCTATGCTTGGGTTGTTGGGTTTCCCAGCAATGTCCTGCAGAGCCCATTTGCTCCTGGCTCAGGGCCTGTCCGGCTGTCAGTTCCCTGTCTCCCCGTGAACCTGGGACAGTCCCTCAGGGTTCTTGATCTTTCACCATACTGGTGATTTTGAAGGGTGCAGCCCAGTTGTTCTGTAGAGTAGCCCTCACATGAGGGTTGGCTGTGGGTTCCTGTCATGAATGGGGTCCGCATGAACATGCGTGACAGCTTGCACCATTCCCTCCGGAGGCTTGTCTAGAAGAGAAAGGAAGACTGCGTGGTGATCTTTCCACTTTTTTCCATTTAGCTCTTTAATGGAAAAATTTCCCATTTCTCCCTTAATCGAAATAGGATTCACATCTCTTGCATAAGAAAGGAATTTATTGCTCTGCTTTGCTGCTTGGTTTTGCTTTTATCACAAAGGCTTGAGAAAAATGGCAGAGAGATTTTCTAGAATATGAGATGACCTGGGAAGGAGACAACATTCAGCTTTTGTCAAGAGAAATTTCTTTCTGCACAATTCCTATTTTGAATTATGTTGACAGAATCTCAAGATGCTGTTGAACAGATATTTTGAAGGTATTAGATATAGCACAATTGAATTTGTTTAGTAGCAATAAATAGCTATAGCTCTTTATGTATCACTTGAGATTGCTTCACTGTTAGCTTTTCTTATAATCTAGTGCCTCTTTGTCTTTGTCCTAATAAAGTTTCCTGCCTAAAAATAGAATAAATGAATGCATCAAGACTGCTTCTCATTAGGTTTTAGAGATTTATGGGTTATATTAGATTTTAATGTGAATTGTCCAGATACTTACCATCTATAGTCATGAGTCTTAAAAGTTTAATAATTGCAAGGTGTAGGGATCCCTGGGTGGCGCAGCGGTTTGGCGCCTGCCTTTGGCCCAGGGCGCGATCCTGGAGACCCGGGATCGAATCCCACGTCGGGCTCCCGGTGCATGGAGCCTGCTTCTCCCTCTGCCTGTGTCTCTGCCTCTCTCTCTCTCTCCTCTGTGACTATCATGAATAAATAAATAAAATCTTTAAAAAAAAAATAATTGCAAGGTGTAGTGAAAGCTAGAAAATTAATTTGGAATATTGCAAGGTATAAGAGATTTAAATCTTTCTTGACAACTTTGAAACACAATGATGCTGTAAATTGATTTCTTAAAATATTTTAAGAGTTATGGTGTTTGAATGTGATTTTAAAACAAATTTTAAGGAAGGAAATATATTATTTTTGAATACATAATAATTATGTCTTTTAGTATTAACAGATACTAATGAGTGCCTCCAAGTATTCTGCTGCTGGGTTGATCTTTGGCGAGATAGACAAGAACAAGACCGACAGTCAGTAGCTTCTTAGAGCACAGAACTGGTTGGGAAGACAGCTACTGCACAAGTAGCATGGTATTATTAATACAAAAAGGGGAATGTAGGAGTCTGCAGGAGCAAGGGAACCTATCCGTAGGGAGGGCAGGAAGACCACTGCTAGGAAATCATATTCCAGCTGATGTCTGGCTAAGTGAAGAGGAGGAAGGAGAGGTTTTTTGTTTGTTTTAAGATTTCTTTGAGAGAGACCGCATGTGCTTGTGGGGGTGGAGGATGAGACAGAGGGAGAGACTCTTTCAAGCAGACTCCCCACTGAGCACAGAGGCCCATGTGGGGCTCAATCTGGAGCTCAGTCTTAGGATCTATGAGATCATGACCTGAGCAAAAACCAGGAGTCGGAGCTTAACCCACTGAGCCACCCAGGCACCCTAGGAGAAGGTTCTTAATGGAGGGAACAACATATGAAGACCTGGAGTTGAGAGGTTGAAATTAAGAAATGAAGGAAATTTAGCACTGGTATAAGTAAGTGGTGGGAGGAGATTAAGTTTGTAATTTTAGTTTAGATAAAACACATGTTGTAGCCTCCATTTTCTATTTTATTTCACCTAATGTCACTAAAACTAATCTGTTTTCTTCTTCTTTACAGTCTCCTTTTCCTGTTGTTTTTAAAGTATAATCATAACACCGAAATAAAGCAGCCATTTGTTTTTTTGCATGTGACCCTGTGGTCTTGTCCAGATACGTGTGTGTGTGTGTGTGTGTGTGTGTGTGTGTATTTAAGATTTTTTTGTTTATTTGAGAGAGAGAGAGTGGGAAGAGGGGCAGAGAGAAAGAATCTTCAAGTTGATGCCCTGCTGAGCAGAGCCTGATGTGGTTGGGGCTCCATCTCATGACCCTGAAATCATGACCTGAGCTGAAATTAAGAGTCACATGCTCAACTGACTGAGCCACCCAGGCACACCAGATACTGTATATTTTTATATAATTGGATTCATAATGTATATGCAATTTTATATTTGGATTTCTAACACTGAGTCATATTTAGACAGTTATCATATTTCTATAATTGTTTTTCATAATTAAAATTCAAAATTTTCAAATTCCTAAAGGTAATGATGCATAGTAACTTATATAACTATTTCCCTCTTGTTTGGTTATTTAGGATTTTTCAATTTTTAAAAATGTTTGCAGAATGAATGTCACTGGTGAATTAGCTCCTTTACTTTAATAAAACCACCTAGAGTGAATTCCTTAGGCTAGATTTATAGTACTGAAATGTTTTTGTATATGTCTCCCATCTTTCTTAAAAGACTGTACTAATTTAGTTACTCTGGTAATTGGTATACAGGGATACATTTCACCATGACTAGTGTAGTAGGCTCAACATGGCATTAAAAGTTGCTTTTAGTTGCATATATTTGATTTTTAGACAGGATAACTTTTTTGTCTAAATTGTGGTAAAATACATAGAACATAAAATTCGCCAGTCTTAACCATTTGTAAGTGTACAATTCAGTAGCATTAGGTCTGTTTATGATGCTGTGCAGCCAGTCTCCAGAACTCTTTATCTTGAAAGACTGACACAGCATACTCGTTAAGCAGCTTCCCATTTCCCTTCCTCCAGCCCCTGGCGCCCACCATTTGTCTCACCTTCTGTCTTCATGAATTTGATGACTCTCCGTATCTCATATAAATGGGATCCTAAGTATTTGTCTTTTTTGTGACTGGCTCATGTCACTTAGCACCAATGTCTTCATAGTTCACCCATGTTGTAGCAGGTGCCAGAATTTCCTTCCTTTAGAAAACTGAATATCTATTTCATTGTTTGGATCACCACAGTTTGGCAATGGGCAAGTTGGTTCACTTCTGCCTTTTGGCTCTTGTCAGCAATGCTTCTGTGAACATAGGTGTGCAAATATCTTTTTGAGACTCACCTTTCAGTTCTTTTGAGTATATACCCAGAAGCAGAATTGCTGGATGATATGGTAATTCTGTGTTTAATTTTTGGGGGAACTGCATGCAGTTTTCCATAGCGGCTGTACCATTTCTCATTGCACAAGGGCTCCAGTTTCTCTACATCCTGGCCAACTCTTTTTCTTTTTTTAATTTGTTTTTATTTGAAGTTCGATTTACCAACATATAGTATAGCACCCAGTGCTGATCCCATCAAGTGCCCTCCTCAGTGCCCATCACCCCAACCTCCTGCCCACCTCCCCTTCCACAACCCTTTGTTCATTTCCCAGAGTTAGGAGTCTCTAATGGTTTGTCTCCCTCTCTGATTTTTCCCACTTAGTTCCCCTTCTTTCCTTTATATTCCCTTTCACTATTTCATATATCCCCTGTATGAGTGAGACCATATGATGATTGCCCTTCTTCGATTGACTTACTTCACTCAGCATAATACCCTCCAGTTCCATCCACGTCGAAGCAAATGGTAGGTATTCGTCCTTTTTGATGGCTGAGTAATATTCCATAGTGTACATATATTACCTCTTCTTTATCCATTCATCTGTCGAAGGACATTGAGGCTCCTTCCACAGCTTGGCTATTATGGACATTGCTGCTATAAACATTGGAGTGCAGGTGTCCCGGCATTTCACTACATCTCTGTCTTTGTGGTAAATTCCCAGTAGTGCCATTGCTGGGTCGTAGGGTAGCTCTATTTTTAACTCTTTGAGGAACCTCTACACTGTGTTCCAGAGTGGCTGCACCAGCTTGCATTCCCACCAACAGTGCAAGAGGGTTCCCCTTTCTCCACATCCTCTCCAACATTTGTTGTTTTCTGTCTTGTTAATTTTCACCATTCTCACTCGTGTGAGGTGGGATCTCATTGTGGTTTTGATTTGTGTTTCCCTGATGGCAAGCCATGTGGAACATTTTCTCATGTGCTTGTTTGCCATGTGTGTGTCCTCTTTGGTGAAATTTCTGTTCATGTCTTCTGCCCATTTCATGATTGGATTTTTTGTTTCTTGGGTGTTGAGTTGAATCAGTTCTTTATAGATCTTGGATACTAGCCCTTTATCTGATAAGTCATTTGCAAATATCTTCTCCCATTCTGGCCAACTCTTTTTTTTTTTTTTTTTTTTTTTTTTTGACAGCAGCCATCCGAATGGGTGTTGAGGTGCTATCTCATTCTTAGGATAACTTTTTTATGTGTTCACTATTTACATTTTTCTTGTATCATATCCTTTTAAAATAGTCCTTTCTCCTAAAATACTTAACTGAAAAATCACAGACTTTAACTCTGGATGATACATCTCCAAAAATTTGTTATGAAGCAGTGTAGTTTTTTAATATGTGTATTAGGGCTTTCTATGTTCTTTGGGGGACATGGGTCATTTTGTGATGGTTAACAGAAAGATAATGCACAGTGTTTCTGTATTTATATACACAAGCAGTTTTGTGAGTTCTATGGAAATACCTATGTCTTTATATTTTTCATATACATGTATTTGGTGCATATGGACATTTGATCTTAAATGCGATGTTATATTGAATTACCATTCATCTAGATTCAATTCCAAGACTTAACTACTTTTTAATATGTGATTTTTAAAATAGTAATGAATTTTTAAACTAATAATGTTATTTGACAGCTTTGTTAGAATCTGGAGTAGGTCAGATTGCTTGGATGCTGTGTTTTCTTTGAGTTCTTGATTTTGGAAAGAAAGTCGTATTTAAATTTCCTTATTATGACTAGGAGGTCTCTTTACCTTCTGTATTTATGTGTCCATCTGCATGTGGCTTTGGAAAGTCAGAAGACTTATTTGTGCATAAAGGAAAGCTTTCTTTAAAAATTCAAAATGTGGTAATTGATAAATTGGAATATGTTCAGTTATAATGTGCTGTGTGTATCCTTTAATTCCTACTATTTTTCCACTTGAAGACAGTCCTCTGTCATCCTGTACTTACCTGCAGAAGTTATTTCAATTGTAATTCAATAATTAATTGTGTAATTATGTGTTTAGTGTCAGTTTCTTTTGGTAGAGTGGGAGGAGATTGATCACGCTTGTAATACAAGGAGCTAGCATTGTAGTTAGAGCTTAATAGTTTTTGTATGGATGAGCAAAATTTTATTGCCTTTAAAATGAACTTACGATATGTCAGTACATTAAGAATTTCTAGGTGTTGTGAAGATTTATTGGGATAATATGTTGTAATTCTCCATTTTTGTGAATTGTACTTTGCATGTGCATGTTTATGACAGTTTCTTTTGAGCCACAGAAAGTACAGAAGCTTCAACCAAGCTATAGTGGTTTCTTGGTTGCTTGTTATAAGCAAAATGAATCGCCCTTTTATAAAATATCTTTAAAAACTGGTTTTGAAAGAACTGCTAACTTAATTACATCAATACAGGTACTTTTGTTCATAAACAATTACTACCATCTAATATGCTTAGAGATTATGTGAAAGAAGGATAATGTCATCCATAATGCATATTCTGTGGCTCTTTCCACATCCTGCAACTTTTGGACATTTTACTTTCCCATATTTTATTTTGCCTTTTTTTTCTGTGGAAAAAAAAATCTGCAGATAGTTGATTAGCTTTGACAGTGTTATTCTTTAAATATCCCATATGAATTATTAGGAATTATTGTAAGAGTACTTGAGCTCTATTTGGACAGAAAATATAACAGATATTTGGTAAAGGTATATGGAGGAGCGCCTGAGTGGCTCAGTTGGTTAAAGCACCTGCCTTCACCCCAGGTAATGATCTCAGGGTCCTGGGACTGAGTCCCATATGGGGCTCCCTGCTCAGCAGGGAGTTCCTTCTCTCTGCCTTTGCCACTTCCCCTACTTGTGCACTCTCGCTCTCTGTTAAATAAATAAATAAAATCTTTAAAAAATAAAAATGAAGAAGGTGTATGGACAAAAGTCAACTCTTATATTTGTAATCAGTATACATTTTATCCTTTATCAATGAGTTTATAGAGATTTTCAAAATTGTAGAACATAATGTTTATATCCCACCTGTAAAATCTAAGTAGAATGACAAAGAAATGAAGTATATTAAACTGATTTATTAATCCAAAAGGAGACCAGTCAGAGTGGGTTTATCATTTAATATTCAAAAAAGCCTTTTTCTATTTGCTGGCCAGTTGACATCTTGCATATTTACAGATTGTTTTTGTCACAAGTGTGGCCACTCATATTTTTTTTTTTCTCATTTATCTACATGTTCTGAGAAAACTGACAGTAGTTTCATTCTAAAATATATTTCCAGGAAAGCCAAAACAGTTTTCCGAAAAGTGCATAGAAAAAATCCTAAATCATTGCCAGGAATGAAAAGATGCTGGGTTGTTATTCATATGATCAAAAAAATTTTTGGACAAAGCACAGTGCAAATATCCATGTCTGTGTTTATTTTATAAAAAAGATGTTGATGAAGTATTTTTAAGTGTGAAAACATATTGATTCCAAAACAGTAATGTATAGTACTACCTCATTTTTGTAAAATCAACAAAAAAGTACAGGGTTAAGTTTAGCAGTGCTTATCTCTGTATGATAGGCCTAAGAGAGATTTTATTTTCTTTGGACTTGTTTTTTCATATACTTATTTTCTATAGTGAACATGCATTATTTTTGTAATAAGAATAATTATTAGAGATGTATAGTGACAAAAAGAAGGAAATCAAGACCTTTTAAATCAGTTCTTTAGGATTCTAGGGAGTTGGTCTGAACTTTCTACAACATTATTAATGAGGATTAGTAGTATAATTTTGCTTTAAGAAAACACTGATTCTCCATAGTTCTTTTCATGTGGGGGCCAAGAAAGATGGTTCAGTGAATTTGTTCATGGTTTTATTAAATGAAGGAGGGAAAAAATACAAATGAGATCAAATTCAATCTTGTTTTTTCCCTCTTCCTGGTGTTTTGTTTTGTTTTTTTGGTGAGTGAGGAATGGTGGGAAAAAATTTCTTTCCTCTGCCTAGCTGTTTTTTCTACAGTTCCTGTTACTGATCCCTTTTGAGTGGAAGGAAATTGACTTTTTGCCTTGTATCTTCATTTGGAGAAAGCAAAGTGGCATGACTGGGAGTGTCCCGGTAGATGTGCATGATGTTCTCCTGGTGTACTGCCTGTGGCCCTTCTCTCTGTGCGCTTGGCTCATTCTGTGCTTTCCATGGCATTATGTTCCTCCTTGTGCCCCACTCTGGGAGTGCTGAATTGGGAAGTGATGGGGAGGAAAAGGAAAACTGTGCTCTTAGAGGTTGGCCAAGAGATTGTGGTTTTGGGGGTGGCCATGTGTAACAAAAATACAAAGGTAGGAAACAAGATTGAAGAATTTTTCTGTTAAAAAAAAGAACTAAGAACTAAAAGAACTCATAGCTGGTTGCAGGAGGTCCATTGCAAGGGCACCTGTTCCATTTCTTATCTACGGAGCCACTTTGGAGCTCTTGTGTATAGGCAGTTACTGTTTTTGTTTTAAGCACTCCAGTTAAACTCTGTACTTTTTTGGATTTATCTGTGTGTTATTTTAGATAAAGTCTGAAGAGTAGGATATAGATAAGTACATATTAAATATAGATTTTCTTTTTTTTTTTTAATATAGATTTTCTTTTGTCATTTTAAGAGACTGTATTTTGGAGCAATTGTAGGTTACAGAAAGATTGAGGGGAGAGTACTGGGAGTTCTCCTATACCCCCCAGGAATACTCCCCACCTTCCCAGTTTCCCCTGTTACTAACATCTTGGATTTGTATGATTCATTTACTGCAATTGATGAGCCAAAGTCCATAGTTTACATTAAAGGTCACTGTTTGTGTTGTGCATTTTATGGGTTTTTAACAAATGTCTAATGAATGTGTCTACCATTATAGTAACATACAGATTAGTTTCACTGCTGTAGAAACTCCCTGCGCTCCCATCTATTCATCCTTCTCTTCCTCTTCTCAAACCCCTGGCAACTGCTGATTATTTTACTGTCTCCACAGGTTTGCCTTTTCTAGAATAATTGGAATCATACACTATGCAGCCTTTTCAGATTGGCTTCCTTTACGTGACATTTAAAGTCCTTCCATGGTTTTTTTTGTTGTTTGTTTTTGTTTATTTTTGTGGCTCGATAGCTCATTTCCTCTTATTGCTGAACAATATTCTGTAGCTTGGATGTAGCAGTTTGTCTATCTGTCACTCACTGAAGAACAAGTGATTGCTCCCGGGTTCTGGCAATTACAAATTAAACTGTTATAAACATTCATAAACAGGTTTTTGTGAGGAAGTTTTTAACTCATTTGGATAAATAACAAAGAATACAGTTGTTGCATAAAATGGTAAGAGTTTAAGAAACCACCAAACTGTTTTCCAAAGTGGCTGTACCATTTTGCATTCCCATCAGCAGTTAATGAGAATTCCTGTTGCTATTTATCTTTGACAGAATTTGGTGTTTCAGCATTTTGCATTTTTGTCATTCTGATAGATGTGTAGGGGTATCTCATTGTTGTCTTAATTTGAAGTTTCCTAATGATGTGAACCTCGAACCTCTTTTCATACTCTAACTTGCCATCTGTGTATCCTTTTTGGTGAGATGAAATGGAATATTTAAAAACCAAAATATTCATTTTTTTAATAGTAAAATGTGTAGAAAAATATAGCAAAAAGAAGACAGTAACAATTCGTATATAATGCCACTATTCAGAGAAAATAAATATTTTTAAAAGATTTTATTTATTTATTCATAAGAGACACACAGAGAGAGACAGAGACAGAGACATAGGTAGAGGGAGAAGCAAGCTTCATGCAGAGAGCCAGATGTGGGACTCCATCTCGGGACTCCAGGATCATGCCCTGAGCTGAAGGCAGATGCTTGGCTGCTTAGCCACTCAGGCGTCCCCAGAGGAAAAATTGTTGATAACATTTTGATATTTTTTCTTTGTGCACACATGTTTCTCTCTCCACATGTGTATAATTCTGTAATAGTGGGATCATAATTTTTGTACCTTTCATGTTTGCTTGTACACATTGACTTTTCCTATGTCATTCTTCTAGAACAGTGGTCCTTGGCTAAATGTGATGGTCATTTGAGCGAACTTTTAAAATTTGTGATGCTTGGGCTGCACCCTGAGACAGTGAAGTGCAAATCCCTGTAGAGGGACCCAGGCATCATACTTTTTAAAACCCTCTGGTCATTTCAATGTGTAGTGAAGATAGAGAACCATTGGTCTCAATATTTAAGAAAAAATATAATTCCTCAAAGATAACATGAAATGTGATACCCTTCGGAACAAATGAACAGCAGCACATGGGAGTGTGTGTGTGAGAGAGTGAAGGGGGAGGAGATAATGTTAGATAGATATAAAGGAAATCAAGGGAGTGATAACTACTGAGTTCACGGTGTTTGATACTTTGGGTTGAAGCAGGGGGATGGGTTGGTGGTTGGGCGGATGTAGGTTAAATGCAGATTATTGTTAACTTCCTAGTTTTTTGTTTTGGGTGGTTGCTTTGTGATGTTTATTATTAAAAGTAAATAATTCAGCGTATAAATAAAACTGGGCCATGCATGAACCAATGTTAAGAACCAAGGACTGTGATTAAACCAATTCTTTGTGCCAGAGGACCAGTAAGGAAGAATACTAAATAAGCCAAACTCTTACATCCTTCTTATAAGCGTGTGTAGTGAGGTTTAATTATCACAGTGGTTTGATACCCAGTGCCATCCATTTGAAAAATGAACAAGGTAGGGGCACCTGAGGGGCTCAGTTGGTTAAGTGTCCTACTCTTGACTTTAGCTCTAGTCATGATCCCAGGGTTGTGAGATCAAGCCCCATGTCAGGCATTGGGCCTGGAGTCTGCTTAAGATTCTCTCTTTCCTTCTACCTGCCCCTCCCCCCAACTCCAATGCACACGCTTCCCCCGCCCCCTCTGTCTTTCTCTCTCTTTCAAAAAAAAAAAAGGAAAACGAACAAGCTTTTCTTCAGTAGCTAGAGGTTTTATACTCTTTTTTCCCCTGGAATTCTATATCCATTCCACTTTACTCACAGAGATTTTTCCTAATGCACTTTGTCAAAACAACAAATATATGATGAATTTTGGTGAATGATTATTCACTTTAAATGAATATTTTATTAGAAACTCTTAATGAATGGAGTAGTCTGATGTTACTTATCCTACCTTGATTAAAGGAATTGTTGGATTGTTTTTGTCCCCCGTCTCCTATGTTTTTATCTCTTGGAGCACTGTGTGGCGTAGAGGTGGGTGAGGGTTGGCCTATTTCTTGTGAAGTGGGTCAAAGGTGATTGTGTCAAAGGGAGATGGAAATGAAGGGCCCTTGCTGCCTGTGTCTTCTCAAGCAGCTCAGCTGTAGTGACAAGTACATGTGCAAGTGAATGACCTGGAAATTAATTCTTTTAGGAGTGCCCGTGCCAGACTAAGCCCAGAGGTATGTATATTTTCAAAATTTGCATTTCAGGAAGATTCGGAATGATCTTTTGAGGCAAAGGAAGCAAATATGAGAACACATATATGTGTGTATATGGATATACCCGCAGAGACTGAATTGGAACACAGCATATTCACAGATATGGAATTCTTTTCTATATTATTTATTGGGGCCTTTAGAATCCTTGCTTTGTATGATTTAAACATACATGAATATGAATACGTAAATATCCTTTATAAACTATATATACACACACACACGTATATAGGGCTAGATAGTCAGAATTTAAGTTTATTTTGAAATAATTTCATACTTAGGAAAATGTTGCAAGAATAACACAGTTTTCAAAAAGAAAAAAAGAATAACCCAGTTCTCCTGTTCTTTTACCTGGATTTCTCCAATGCTAAGATTTTACCACATTTATTTTCTCATTCTGTATTATTATTATTATTATTTATTTTATTTTTTTTTCCTGGACCAGTAGAGGGTAAATTGAAGTATTTACCCCTGGATATTTTAGGGCATAGTCCTAAAATCCAGGATGTTCTGTTATGTAACTGCAAGTGTAATGGTCATAGTCAGGAAGTAACGCTGATAACCTGTTGATGGTGTTCACACTTCACTATTGTCCCCACATGTCATATATTTCCTCTCGTGCCTTTCTGGTCCATTATCTAACCTGGCATCATGGGTTATGTCTTGTTAACCTGACTTTTTTTTTTTAATTTCTTTATTTATTTTATTATTTTTTTTGTTAACCTGACTCTTGACTCTCCTCTGATCTGTAATAGTTCCTCTGTCTTTGTCTTTCATAATCTTGACATTTTAGAGTACAGCTTGGTTATATCTACTATATTAGAATATGTAGTGAGATACATTTACTGTGCAGCACATGATATAAAAAATTAGAAGAGAATGAGAGAAACTGGAAAAATCTATTGGTTGCTTAGCAGAAGAAGTTAAGGGCTGACAGTAGTGAGTCAAACTGATCACATGCAATTTTCATTTTCAAAACCAATACTGTTATCAGGGAGATGGGGGTATGATAATTGAAATTTATGGAACCATGAATATAGATAGTCTTCTTTTCACTGATCAGGTGTGGAGGAGACGGTTGACTGAAGATAATGCCCTGTAGATCCCTTTCCTTGAATGGAAAGAGAAAAATACTGGCAGAGAGTAAAGCTAAGAGAAAGTATCTTTCAAAAGCATCATGTTTTTCCAGAAGGGTGGAAGTGATTTCTCAGGAGCTGGAAATGTGGGAATGCAAAGAACTGGAATGAAGTCAGTATATACCTAACACCTATTTCATGTTCTGAACTGCCTTAGGAGATGGGGCAAGGGATAGAAAGAACTGGGGGAACCTAATTTGAGGAGTTTGATTTAGATCTTGATGATCTGTATCAAGTCTTCAGAGGGAATCACTAAAGAGCACAGTTTTGATTTGAGGTTTAAAATTTGGTCTTTGACTCATCCAAACTTTCTGACTTAGTTTGTAAGTATAGATATTCTGTTTAAAGATGATGGATAGTTAGGATAAATGCCCTGTTTTGTCCTCCATTTGCAGAGTTTGTCACTGCCATGGATTTGTAACACTGATGTCTTAAATTACCACCCATATGGAGAATACATTATGGGTGGATATATATGCACATGTTATAGCACCTCTTTTTTGAAGATCTGAAAACTTCACCCTGAATTTTAAAACTATACATTTTTACAGGAAAGGCGTGATGTCAGAGAAATCAGAAGCCTTTGAGTTTTGGATTCTGCGTTTTACTTCCAACCTTGGTGGATGGACTGTGTATCTCACTTGTCCAGTTGAACACTGGGAAAGTAACCATTATAAGCCTTTAAGTGTGAAGGCAAAGGAACTGCCTTTGATTTGCCCTAGGATCCATTTTGTAATGATTCATTGAGGCTGTCACCGTGATAAATGGGAAAGAAGGAGAACCAGGAGGACAGTTGGCAGGACTGAAAGGGGCACAAATTGCTGGTGGAGAATCACTGTGATACAAACAACAGTTAACCATTATTAACTTGAATGTCAGTTCTCTCTTTTAGTTAACTCCGTAGGTTTACTTTGAGAAGGGCTGCTGTGTGATAAATAGAATATGTAACCAAGGTATTCAGTATTAATGGGGCATTGTCGCCGCATGGCTGTTGAAAATTGGGTGGCAAAGATGGTGGTTATGCTTGGTTTGAAAAATCTCTGGCCTATGCTTCTGCTGGTGAGGCCAGTGAATTCACAAACCCGTTAGGGATTTCTAGTGTGAAGCATGAATGTAGACTTCTCTTCACGTACTGGGATGTCAGTCAGAGGTGTCTGTGTGAGGAGGCGGGGAAGGAATTTATAGGATAGTTTTTGAAGTATTCTGTTAGGCAGACCTGGGAGCTTGGAGTTAGCAAGATAGAGTTTTATTTTTATCCACATTTTACTTTCTGTGTTTCACATAAGCAATTTTTGAGAAATTGGAAAAAAGTATTAAGGCTTTGCAATGCAGGGTATTTTGGTTGAGTACTTCTGAGTGTTTTTAAAAACTTGCACATAGCATCTGTGATCCGCTATATGAGAATTTATAGCATAGCACTTTAGTTCTCCTGTCATGACTTTTATGAGAAAATGTTTTCACTGTGCTTAGTGATTTGCAGCAGATTACCCACATTTTGTTTTCTTTTGTTTATAACTGGTTAATGCTTTGTAAAGTGATACATTGGGACTTTGAGGATGGTGGTTTTCACATGTGCCGAAGTCGCTTCGAATCCATTTCAAGACGATGTTGCCTGTCCTTTTGTGGTTTCTTATTAACTGCTTCAGAGCCTTCCTGGATAGCTAAGCAAAGCATGTATTTCTCTGAAGTTGAACTGTATTCGTGCCTGAGCTTCCCGAACGCAGAGACAGCAGTGAGCTCTTGGTGATGAAACCTGTTGGATTTCTGGAGGAAGCCGCGGAGTCTTTGGCTTGTTAACTAGCAATGATTCAAGTCTTGCAGATTGTAAAGGAGCTGGTGACACCATCAAGGCAAAAAGCAGCCAGAGTGAAGGAAGGTAGGAACATCGTCAGAATGAACAGTCGGAGCACTCAGAGCTTTTTACAAATATCGATCTAGAGAACAGCTATGAAAAAGGAGTTTTGAGTTATCGTGTATGCTTTTGCTCTTCTTATATAATGGTAACTGAAAAGGATCAGGTAATGGCATAATTGTAAACACGCCTTATTATTCCTATTTTTAAATGACAAATTAGAAGCATATCTTCTTATGAAAAGATACGAATACTGAGGAGAGGTCATGACATATCTACTGCAATAGTATTTTTCACATTGGAAAAATCCTCTTGTATTATGTGTTTTTGGAGGTAGAAGAATAATTTATGTAATCCTCTTTTAATTTTAAAGTACAAGTGTTCATGGCAGAGATCAGAAAGGAACAAGCAAGAATTCTGCCTGTAGCAGGGCAAAAGAACTAGATGGTTCTTATTTGTGTGGCCTGCTGATGAAATAATAGTTATGAATATGAATTCAGCCACTAAATGGTAGGTTTTTTTTTTTTTTTGCCTTTTTCAGTGAATACTATCTTTCTGTTTACGATTATATGCGTAATCAATGCTGTTTATATTTAAAATATTTCTGTATAGCCTGTGTCAGTTTGGGGTATGTTGAAATACATTTTCAGAATCTTTCTAAATTGCATGTCTGACTCACAGATCTTAAAATGAACAAATGCAGATACACCTTTGAAGAAATACTTGTGTTTTTTGCTTTTTTAAACGCTTGAAATAGTAAATCTCCAAAATGACAATAAAGAATTGATTTAAAAAATATAAGTTCACAAGCTTAGTTTATAATGCTGTCAATTTCATGAATTCAATTTATGGTTTAAAATCAGTCAGTTGATAAATTTCTATATCAGCTTTTTCACAAGTAAGATACAGCATTCTGTCTTTATATGATTTAAATAGCATAAATATACCTCAAATAATATAAAACATACATTATTTTTTTAAAAAATATTTTATTTATTTATTCATGAGACAGAGAGAGAGGGAGGCAGAGACAGGCAGAGGGAGAAGCAAGCTCCATGCAGGGAGCCTGATGTGGGACTCGATCCCAGGACTCCAGGATCACACCCTGGGCCAAAAGGCAGGTGCTAAACCGCAGAGCCTCCCAGGGTTCCCCTAAAATATATATTATTTTGAATTAAAAAAACTTGATGTGACCTGTGTTTAAAGTAAAGCTTATGAGATTCCTTAAGTCTTGTACAACGTGATTAGGGATGATGGTATGAAATAATATTGTGACATATAGTATTATCAGCCACATATAGAATATTACGGCTGAAAGAAACCTTAGACCATCTTGTCTATTCTCATTTTGTGGAAAAACATGGTATTTAAATGGGCAAAAATGCATGTCAAAATTCAGAGAAACTATTATCATTTACCTTTGAAAGTATAATGTTTAAGATACTTTACCTGTTTGCTACTTTTATTTCTCCTTCTTTTTCTTCTGTAATATTAAGGACTGCATTCTTATCTCTGAATAGCAGGATTCTAACAATTAGGCATTAAAAAAAAGCTTACTGCTTTTACTATTTCAGGAGAATGTAAATTAGTTAATTTAATTGCAATCTGTTTGAAAATGTCAGATTCATACAGTTTAACCTTTACAGATGGAATTTTTTTTATTGGAATGTTTCTTCTAGTTTATATGTTTTCAGACATAATCATAATTACTTGGAATACACCCAGGGAAAAAGGTAATAATATACTTCTTGTTTTTCAAAATGCATATATGTACATAACATAATCATATTTGACAGGAAATGCTGTATGAATATAGAAAAACTAGTACTAAATGATGCTATACACTAAAGTAGTAGAACAGCATTTGTTCTTAGATTCTTTTTCTTATTTTTTCAGGCAGAATTTTCCATGACCAGGAAAAACAGAGGCATTTTATGTAGATTTTTTTCATAGACCCTTATTTTTTTCAAACCTATTCTAATAGTGTTTTTAATCATTTATCTAATATATTTACTATTAGTTTTACCCTTTTGTGAAATATTGTTACATTTTACCAATTTTTAATATTTGTAAACTAGGAAAAAATAAAGTTCTTTAGACAAATATAAAACAATGACATATTAGAAGAGAGTCTTTAAACTCAATTGTTTAAATGGATGAATGTAGAGAGAGCAACATTTCAAAGTTTTTGATCACATTAATATGAGTGAGTAGTATGGAAAAATTGATTTGTGAAAAAAGTATCAAAGTTGGGAATGAAATAATTATGTTTAAATGGTTTGAAAATTTTTCATAAATTAGTTTTTCTTGGTATGAGATAGTAAACAAACTCAATATTTTTTTTTGTAAGTAGTACTGAAGGGTATGGTGAAGGATTATCTTGAGGAAGGAGGAAAATTATGCAATATTCATGATTATTTTCTTTAAAGTTTTCAAAATATCTGCCAAATCACTGCTTTGTCATTTAGTTGAAGTATCAGTTGAGTATCCCAGCCTACCCACCACTTAGTGAAATACATTGTTGAGAGTTTGTGTTAGTGCTCTTTAGGGAGCTTAGAATTTTGCCCCAGTTAGCATTATAAGAAAGGGAGAGAACTAGTAATGGTATTTGAAGGATAGTTTTAGTGGATCTACATTCTTTAATCTAATAATGCAGTGAGGAGCTAATGGAAATGAATGACATTTGGAAGATGGTTGAAATGGATAGGCATAGATGTTTTGTAATCTGACCTTGGGCAAAATAAAGGAAGACTAGGCAAAGGATAAGTGGTCTTTGGAAAAATATCCTTAAAAAATATATATATCTGTCTTCTGGGAGAGAGGGTCACATATACATGTATATGCTCACTGGTTTATCCATTCATCATTCTCTCATGTACTTATTCATAAAGCCCTTATCAGGTGTCCATTACTTGCAGGTCACTGTGTTAGTCACTGGGGATGCAAAAAAAGATATGATCCCTGCCTATGCCTGGGGCATAGGAGACACTCAGCAGATACAGTGAATGAAAGAATCAATGAGTAGAAGAATATACATTTAAGATAAACTCGTCTGAGAATTAAAGCAGTGTGATCTTGTAGACTAAGAAAAGAGATGGAATGTGTAATTGATGCTAAGCGGCAACACCAACTGTCGCGGTTTTCCTCTTGAATTTCCTGGTGAGGCTTCATCTTCAAGGCCATGCTCAAGTCGTTTGAGAAGCCTGAACACCATTGAGTGGGCACAAGTAAAACTGTACAATCTGTTCAAATGTATGTAAGGCACACATACAATCATTGTGGCTATGTATTAGTGAGGAGCCTGGTTTTTTCCTTTAAAAGCTTCATGTCTATTTGGATAAAAATATTTAAAAAATAGTACATGTTTTCCTATTTTGTAAGAGAAGTCTGCTAAATATAAATTTGATACAAGTTCTTTACTAAAAGTATTTTTTGTAGGTTGCAAAACCTGATGACTATGTTTTTAAAAATTATTCTTAAAGGAAGAATATATTTAGAGGGAAACCTGAAGATCCCTCCTGTTATTAAAACATAGGAGCTTTGGTATCTATCCTAATCTTTATATTCCCACTTTCATACTTTAACACCTCTCCTCTAGATTATTAAACTAGCCTCCTCACTCATTTTATTTGATAAACATTCACTGATCATTTATGACTTCTTAGATGCAAGGGTACAGTATCCTCAAGGAATTCATGTACAAGTGGCAAGAGACAAAAGTCAATAATACAATAGTATGATCGATGTTATGGTAGACATAGTGTCATGGGAGCCCCATGGGGAACTGGCCCTAGTTTGGTAACTAGGAGAGCAAAGGAATTAAACTATTTGTTGAGTTGACAGTGCTCTCATTTGGGCTAAGTATCAGAATATGCATAAAAAAGCTAGCTAACTTGGGGCAGGGGGTGGGGGGGGGAGAGTGTGTACAAGCATCCTAAGCAAAATAAATAATAGAGGGGAGCTCAGGTGCCAAAACATGAGGAGACTTATATGTCATGTGAAGAAGTTGGAAACTTTTAGATGATGTTGGGAGAAGGTGAGAAGAAGCCTGGTCAGTGATACTTGGTCATTCAACTCTGTATTCCATCCTTCTGTTGCCATCTGAGATAGTTTTCTGAAACAGTTTGTCATGGAACTGGAATTTGGACTTAACCTGTATTTCTAGCTGTTTCTGGGTCTCTCACTGCACCCTCTGTGCCAGCTCAGCAGAATGCTTGCTGTTTCTCAGACATGCTTCTCCGTTAGGATGGCAGGTTCTTTCCCTCCTCCAACAGTTAGATTCTTTATCAGGTCAGTTTACAAGGCTAAATGCCACCCCTCCAGAAAGCATTCCCTAACTTTCTCCCCTAACCTTTCTAGGTCAGAACTAATCATTCCTTTGTATTCTCTGAGCATTTTTTTCTTGCCTGTTATTATACCTTTAACATTCTGTACATGATGATTATATTTGTTATATTTGTTAAATTGATCAATAAATTTTAACTGAAATAGTTGGCCCTTGAAAAGTGTGGGGGTTAGGGGTGCCAACCCCTGCACAGTTGAAAATCCACATATAGGGGCACCTGGGTGGCTCAGTGGATGAGTGTCTGCCTTTGGCTCAGAGTGTGATCCTGGGGTCCTGGAATGGAGTCCCATATCAGGCTCCTTGCAGGAAGCCTGCTTCTCCCTCTGCCTATGTCTCTGCCTCTCTCTGTGTGTCTCTCATGAATAAATAAATAAAACCTTTAAAAAAAAAAAGGAAAATCCATATATAACTTTTGACTCCCCAAAACTTTACTAACAGCCTACTGTTGACCCGGAAGGCTTACCAATAACATAAACTATTGATTAACGTGTATTTTGTGTGTTGTTAAATATATATATATATGTATGTGTATATATATGTATATAATATACTATATTCTTACAATAAAGTATGCTAGAGAAAAATGTTATTAAAATCATAAGGAAAATACATTTATAGTACTGTTCTTTATTTTTTAAAAAAGATTTATCCATCCATTTATTTATTTGTGAGAGAGAGAATGAACAGAGGAAAAGGGAGAAACAGACTCCCCACTGAGCAGGGAGCCTGATGCAGGACTCGATCCCAGGACCCTGGGACCCTCAACTGAGTGAGCCACCCAGGTGCTCCAGTACTGTTCTGTGTTGATACTGTAAGTGTACATTATCTGTTTACAAGATGAATCCTGTCCATACCTACATCAGGATTGTCTTATATGATACAAAACATTGTAGCTGTCATATGTCTTACTAACAATAGTCATAAAAAATGAAAAGATAATGTGAAAAAGGAATTCATATCAGATATAATGATTCATGCATTGGTAATGAGAAAGCAGCAGTAAGATTGCTTTATGGTAACCTGCTGTAATCAATACAGTTCCTTCATGGGAGCCTACCATGTATGCTAATGAATAAATCATATAATTTTTATGGCATACAGTTTACAGTCATATTCATAATACAGTATAGGAAACATTAGATTTTTTAAGAAAAAGCACTTACTTGTGATGCTAGGCTGATATGCAGTTCCTCCAAGCATTCTATATGGTTAATGTAGTTCTTTGAAAGCAAAATTATAAACCTAAAAAAAAAACACATTATTGATTTTATATTAAATATCACTCACCTTATGCTTATCTAAGGATAGGCTATCCACCTCCCTTTGAGTCTTGTACACAATGTTCTACACGACGAATACTTAGGTAATGATGGTGACCAAAAGCATCTCATACAGTTCTTGCCTATAGTTACTAGATGTTCGCACAAAGACACACACACATAACAGGTAAGTTTATTAACTATATGGCATGATGATTATTTACTGTTTATTAAGTGGAAGTGGGTCATCATAGAGGGCTTCATCCTCGTTGTCTTCACACTGAGTAGGCTGAGGAGGAGGAGAGAGCAGAGTTTGATCTTCCTATCTCAGGTATAGCAGAGATGGGGGTGGGGAAAGCAGGGGAAGCCGGCACAATTGGTGAAACTCTATGGAAACACATCATAATTTATGTCTGACTTTTTTTGCTTTTCCATTTTTCTAAAAATGTTTCTCTACTGTACCAACTGTTCTTCCACCACTGCTTTAGTTTCAGTGCTTGTACCATTAGGAGGGTCCATGTTGTAAAAGAAGTCAAAAGCAGTTATGAATAGTTGGACCCCTTCTAGCCAGAGTATCTGATTTCAGTTTGTTTTCTGGCTCTACTGTGACTGTGTCGTCTTCCTCATTGTTCAGCCCTGGTTCGGAAGCCTTCATCTCTATCAGGTCATCTCTTAATTCCTCCGGTGTGGTATCTATTAGCTCTTGAATTCTTCAGAGTTCTGTGTCTTGAAACCCTTCACCCCCCACCCCCATCTTTTTTGCCATATCCACAATCTCTTTCATGGTTTCCTTGATTGGCTCTGTTATAAATCCTGTGAAGTCATGCATAACATCTGGACACAGTTTTCTCCAGCAAGAATTTATTGTTTTTGCCTTGATGGCTTTTTTCTATAACGACCATGGCATCTTCAATACTGTAAGATTTCCAGACTGTCCAAATGTTCTTCTCTCTGTCTCTCTCTTCCATAGTGATAACAGTCCTTTCTTTAGAGTGCTGTGCAATGAGTCTTAAAGGTCCTCATGAGCCCCAGGCTAGAGGCTGAATTAGAGATGTTGTGTTTGGGGGAAAGTAACCCACTTTGACTCCTTCAGTGTTGAACTCATGGGGTTCTGGGTGGCCAGGGACATTGTCCAATATCAGAAGAACTTTAAAAGTCAGTCTGTTTCTGGCAAGGTACTAACTGACTTCAGAGACAAAGCATTGGTGGAACCAATCCAGGAAGAGGGTTCTTGTTGTCCAGGCCTTCTTGTCCAACCAAAAGATTGACAGCTGATGTCTATCTTTTCCCTTCAAGGCTCAGGCTTTATATATAAGGACAGTCTGATCATAAACCCGACTCCATTTGCACAATAAACAGTAGAGTTAGCCTGTCCCTTCCTGCCTTAAATCCTGAAGCTCCTTTCTTTTCCTTACTAATAAATGCCTTTTGTGGCATTTTTTTTTCTTTTTCTTTTTTTTTTTTCTGGTAAGAAAAAAAAGTGCATTAAAAACCTGTTCAGGCTTCTGATTTTCTTAATGGTTCTGCAGACTTGTCTGCTGCCTCTTGGATGGCAGAAGCTGCTTCCCTTTTATCTTGACACTTATTAATTAATAAGCCAAACCTTTTTCTAAAATTATCAAACCATCCTTTGCTGGCATTAAAACATCTGACTTTAGACCCTTCGTCTTCTTTTTGCTTTAAGTTTTCACGTAATGACTTTGCTTTTTCTCTAATCATATTAGACTCTCTGTAGGTATGCCTTTCTTCTAGCAATTCTGCACCCACATAAATGCTGCATTTTCAATATGAGATAAGAGCTGTTTCATAAAAAAGTACAAGATTTTCCTTTTTCTTTTTTTTCCTTTTTCCTTTTTTTCCTACAATGGTCCTTATGCTGGATTCATTTATCTTGAAATGGTGGGCAGCTGCAGTTACAGGCCTCAATCTATGGTACATCTGATGCTACTTTTCCTTGTAATGTCATGACTTCTCCCTGCTTGTTGGGAGCACTTCCAGCATTACTAGTGGCACTTCATTTAGGCCTCATGATGTTATTCAGAGTTTACGGTATAGTACTAAACATGATGAAAAATATGTGGGAACCACCAGAGATTACTTTTTCCTGCCATATGCAGTTTATTGGAGAAACAGACTCCTCACGTGGAAGTGATTAGCATCAAGTGGTTGGCATTTTAAGTAGATAGCTTCAACACTTGAACTCACCACCATAGCCGCAGGAGGTGGCTATGAAATTATTACAGTGGTACAGTGTATACTACAGTTAGTTTTATGCACTTATGATTTAATATTGCAACTTTACATTTGTTTACATTTGATTGTGAATGGTGCCATGTAGGCTCTGTAAATGTGTGCATACTTTTTGATAAATTTTAACTTTTTATAATAGATTTATGTATATTTTATGGTAGTAAACAATAAAATAGACTAGTATCTACATATATTTTATACATTCATGGTGCACCTTTTTTGTGATTTTTGTCTCTATTTCTAGGGTGTGCTGTTCCTCTGCGAGTTTTTTTAGATTGTCTCAAATCTCCAAAAAGTTGTCCAGTATGTTTATTGAAAAAAGTCTGTGTAGGACTGTACAACTCAAAATCATGTTGTCCAAGGGTCAACTGTAAATGTTTTGTCTGAGAGTTTTTGCTTCCATTCTGTCTTTTAGCTGTGTTCTAGAAAAGAGTTAAGATTGTCAGAAACTGATCTCTAGATAAATGAAATATTATAGCTAATAATATAACAAATGGGTAGAGAAAGGTGTGACTCCTTTTGAGATATTTTGCAATATCTGATAGATAATGGTTTTTAGCTTATATTTAAAATACATGTTTTTTGCTGCACATGTTGGCCAAACTTGAGAAACTGAAGTCACCACATCTAGTATTCTTTTTTGTTTTAAAGATTTTATTTAGTTATTTTAGAGAAAAAGAACACACCAAGGGCAAGTTGGGGGGGAGGGGCAAAGGAAGAGGGAGAGAGAGAATCTGAAGCAGTCCCTGCTGAGCCCAGAGGCTGATGCCAGATTCTGTCTCAGGACCCTGAGATCATGACTGGAGCCAAAATCAAGAGTTGGCCACTTAATTAAGCCATCCAGGTGCCCCAAACATCTAGTATTCTTGATTTAGTTGTTTGTTTGAAGTTTTTTATAATTTATAAAGAATTTCAAGCTCTTGGCCAACAAAGAATAACTTCATGAGAACTTGAGAAATGACTGCTTGTGGCAAACACTGTTCATTGCCCACCCAATATCCCTTCTCCCTCAAATCTTTACTAATGATGGGATTTTGATTTTGTTTGGAGTGATATTTTGCTCAGTTAAAAAAGCAAACCAATCAGACTGTATTTTCTGAGGTGGAAGTTAAAGACTGCTAGAGATTTCTGGGAAAGTTTTGCTTTCTGAGATAGTTATCTCTGCTTCCTTGTTATATATATTTTTTCTACCTGGAACATGAGTGTAATTCCTGGAGTTGTAGCAGCTATAATGTGAGCATGAGGACAAGAACAATATGGTGGAAGAGAAATATAGGAGTCTGGTGTTTGGTGAAACCAGTGAGCCTTTGCACAACCCTGACTTACCTCTAGACTTTTGGTTTATTACTTGTAGTTAAAGCAATCCCTGCTAGTATATATCCTACGTGATAAAAAATAGGCAAAGTCAATCTTTTAAATAGCAGAATCTCTTAGCATGTAAACTCAAGCCCTGTTATAATGTATTTTATTTTTTGTTGGGCTTGGGTAGTCTTAATCACGAGTAGCATTTATCCTAAATTAAAACACAGATGTAGCTCTTATAATAGGATGAGGGGGAATCAGAAGGCCTATGAGTTAGCTCTACCATCATGTGACTTTAGGCACATAAGTGAATGTGTCTGTGTCATGGTTTTTTCTATCTATTCTGTGATGAGATGTTCTCTAAGATCTCAGAGAGCACTGAATTTCATATTCTGTTACTTTTCTTAAAGCCATTCCCACCCCACCCCCAACCCCGCCCCGGGCATGGTAAATGCTTAGATTAAAATAGCAGATGCATAATGTCTACCTGGCTATCTTCACTCTTTCAACACATATACATAGATAGTAAATTGGGTTGTAGAAGTCTTAGAAAGTTGTGTAATTGGCTTACATATAAAAAGCCTTCTGGGACTTTTCACAATTTACTGCTGTGTTGATACATAGTAATTTGAGTGATTTAATGAAGAGAAAGGCAGCACAGAAGAGGCTAATTGAGATCATGGACTATATTCAGGTTGATTGGGGTTTCAACCCTGCATTTGCTTTGCACTTATTAGCTGTGTGACCTTTGGCAACTTACTTAACATCGCTGTGCATAAGATTCTTTATCTAAGGTAGGGATGATAATAGGATGCACTTCATCAGAGTGTTGTGAGGATTGAGATGAGGATTAATATAAAGGACCTGCATTGTGGCTGGTATGTGGTAAGAGCTAAAATGTAAGCCACTGTTAATGTTTTTGTTGGTTCCCTTATTTTTATTGGCGTTCATACTGCCATTAATACTACCCTCCTGATATGTTATTAGGCTGCTAACTTGCTTATAGGTGTTTCTGTCCAGGACAGAACACGGGATTCTCTATGCACAGTGGTCAGACTCAGTATAGTGATGTTTAATCTTTACAACAGTTTCATTTCATTTATACTTCGAAAATTAACCAGTGCATTTAGTCTTTAAATTTAGAAATATAATATTTGAAGTCAAAATTGTGTGTGTGCATGCCTAGGCAAAGTTAATTCGATAAGTTTTATCAAAACTGTGTTAGGGAAGTATATTTCTACTTACAGATTTTACCTGTTTTAAAAATACTATTTTAAAGAAAAATGGGTCCATTTTATTGTTCATTGGTCCAGTGTGTCATTGTCTTAACTGGTAAAGAATTTTGGAAGTAATGCAGTGAATTTTGCAGTCACTCATTGGTTGAGACTAAATTATTTGTAAAGTTTTCTTCAGATTGTTAAAATAAGAATTGCAAGCAGTAGACATCCTGAGTAACGTTCCTTTCTTGGGTGCCAGTAGGGTTGTACTCTGTAGTAATTAAGAGCATCATCTGAACTCTGTCCAACATGGTACACTAGCCTCTAATGCATGGTTGTTTAAATGTCAACAACTTAATAACCTAAATAATTAAAATTAAGGAAAATAAAAAATTGAGTTCTTCATTCATGCTAGCCACATCATAAGTGCCCAGTAGCCACATTGTAGAGAGGTCTGTTGGGCACCACTGGATAGATTGTATAGCCAGACTGCCTGGGCTTCTATCTTGAATCCACAACCTTCTAGTCCTGTGACCTTGGGCAAGTTATGTAATTTCTCTGTGCTTCAGTCTCCTTATATGTAAACGTGGGTTAATAACAGCAGTCAAAGTTCTTACAAGGTTGTTAATGGGGATTAAATGAATCAACATTTGTAAAGTGCTTATAACAGCCTTTGGCGCATAGTAACTATGTTTGTTAAATAAACAAGTGTGCATAGTGTGTTTAGATTTATTACCCTTTGTTATTAGTAATGTGTAGTGATTATATTTTTTGTCCTTAATGTATTTTTTCATTGCCCGTTTGAGAAAAAAATTTGTATGTATCAACCTGTTTGGGTGCATTTTTCATTTTTTATTGGACCACCTTTTCGAATAATGTTTCTGTCATGCATTTTAGCTTAAAAATTCATGTGAATGTTCATTGCTCTCAGGGTGAAGCATAGTCTCCTTTGTTAGGCATTTTGAGACGGTGCATTTTGAGACATTTTGAGAGTTCCATCCTGCCTATCCCAACTCATTTTTCACTACCATTAATTTTAGCCCTTCGTTCTATTTTTTAAGTTAATCGCTGCTTTAGTTAAAAATATTTGATGGTGATGGTTTCATTCTTGAAATGGTATATAAGCTCTCCCAGAATGGGTAGTATTAGGATCTGTGCATTTAGTAAATGCTCAGGGTATGCTTGTTGAATAAAAGAATCTTCAGATTTTGAAATGCAATCAGTATTTCTATTAATATCAAAACACAGTTGTTCAAGTAATTTCTGAAGTAAAGGGAATTTAAAACCCATTCTACCATCTGTGATGTCAGTACCAGAAATGTGCTCCATCGTGTAAAGCTCTACCACTTGTCTATATTTGTCTCAGTGGGGAGACTGCATAATAGTTCTTGTCACTATAGGTCACTACCTTACATCATGGTGACATGTAGAGCACCCTTCAGTGACACAGTTAATGATTTTCTGATGATACATTCTTAAAGGATGCTGATTTTATATTGGTTTCCTCACTTCTTTCAGGAAACTTAAAGATCTTCCATGTTCTTTGATCTGCTGTATGTGGCTTCTTTCTGTGTTTTTCCTGATTATGCTCAAGTGCTTATACACTTGGGACAGGGATATAACAAAGGGGGAGGGGAAGTTAAATCAAAAGGAAAAAAATACCATTTCATATAACAGTAAAACTTATTTTTTTAAAATAATAATGATATCTAGGTATAATTTAGGTGGTTTTCACTTTAAACAGGTTATCTCCACAAGAGGAAAAAAGTGTAAAAAATTGAACATAAACTTCTGTAGAAGTATGGCTCTGATAGAAGATTGTGCGGAATCTCTGTGTGTTACTACAAGTTGCTTAATGTAAAAGAATAGCAGTGGCAAGTCTGTGATTACCTATGGATAGGTGCATTTTGGATAATGTGTACTGTCACTAATACATGTTGTGCAGGCTACCATGTAAATTATATCATGGAGAACAGAATGATTATTATAAAACCAGTGATGTGAGTCAGATTTATCTATGGTCTTGCAGTGCGATTGGAAATTCTCAGACATTTTCTCTAAGACATTGGTTCAATATCCTCTGATACTCTCTTAGGTTTTTTAGAGATGGCATGGGTTATGGTTGGGAACTGGTACAGTGTTCTACCTGACAATGATTTAGGGTAACCTTTTGTGTGTATCTTTGATCATTCTACTATTATATATGTACTTAGGGTTATTTTTTAAAGTGCTGTGCCTTTATTAAACTGTGAGCTTTGTGAGGGTAAGGACACAATTCTTTCATACTTTTGGAAAAAAGTTAATTCTGAAGAATGTAGTGTTCATGAACTTGCTTAGGATTTGTTTCTCTATAGCTTATTAGCAAAGTGACAAGTGCACATATGGATAATAGATAATTGGAATATTTAATCAGTTACCTAATGACTGAGAGGATTTGATTCCTACTTTTTATTATTCTATTACTGAAACACATTGCCCACTAGATACTATAAACATTCTCTAGAGAACAATTAGGTTTGCAGTGAGTTATTTTATTTTGAATGCTATTTGGAATTAAATGTTTATTTGTACCACTATCTTGATATAATCTAAATGTAATTTAAAAGTACTGCAGTGTCTTCATTCAGATAACTTGTTACCCTTTTAAAAATGGGTTGCTTGAGTATTGTTTCTCTTCCATTTGGCAGACACCAGATGCAGTAATTAATAAAGGTCATTATGCTACTTAGTCATGGCGAGCTTTTAACGACTGTTACCTGAACATCTGCTGGTTTCATCATTGTGGTTACCAATAACATCCAACACAGTGTAGATGCTGTACTTTGGAAATCTGACTTGGGTTAATCTACATTACTATGAAAGAACATTTTAATATTCTTTTAAGTTTTAAATAATTGTGGGAAAGCACTTATTTTTCTGTAAAATGAACCATCAACAATGTCATTGAAAAACTTTTGGAATGGTTATACTTGATAATCCTGGCATCCTATGGGGCTGAATGTGCAATTCTAGGAATTGTCTGTGCAGAATTGGGTTGGGGGAAGCAGTGACTTTCCCATGAGTTCTGCTTATCCTCTGAAACCTTAACTGGAAATGTGGGGTTTGGAGTGGAGCTGAAAGGAAAGAAAAATTCATCCAGACACTACTGGAAGAAAGTCGAAGAGTAAGAGAGGGTATACTGATTATGGGGTTTCCAAAAATAAGACCAAGTATTTTTTAAATTTTGAAATAAAGTGCTCGATTTGGTATATACTACAATTGAAATAATTACAGTTACCACAAGTAGCAAAACATTATACTGAGAGATCCCGCAGTACCCTTTACGCAGTCTCCCACCCCCATAGTTACATATGAAAACCAGGATATTGACATTGTTGTAACTTAACAGATTTTATTCGGATTTCACCAATTCTACATGCATTGTGTGTGTGTGTGTGTGTGTGTGTGTGTAGTTTATGCAGTTATCACATGTATAGATTCTTGTAACCACTATGCTTAAGATCATGCAGAATGGCTGAAAGTCCAGGGAGGATGCACTCTGTAGGTAGTTACCGTGGTATAGTGATGCCTTCAGTGACTTGGCTCTTTTCATTTTTCTCTTCAGTCACACTCAGTCATTGTCCTGATGTTTGCAAGATAGCTGCTGCATCTCCATCCTTAGATCCAAAAGCTAGACCAGAAGAAAAAGGAAAAGGGGAAATCTAGAATGGGTGTCCCTTGTATAAAGAGAGTATAAGCTTAAACCACGAGCCAGAACTGTATCACGCGGCTACATGGTGGCGTAAGTAGCAAGTATTTTGTGACTTGAAACACTTGCTGAAAAGATTTGGGGTTCTTTTGGTAAAGGAGATGTAGGAATATTGTATAGGCAACTAGAAATGTTCATTAGAGAATGCAGATTTAAAGAGCAATGAAATATCAAGTGTGCCTAAAACTGGCTAAAATTAAAAAATATGAATAATGTTCAGTGTGATGAAAGAGGTACTAACATATTGATTGGTATACTTTTTGGTGGGGAATTTTGGTATTCTTTATCAAAATTAGAAATTGTATTTCATCTGGTTCATCATTTTGAATCTGTGATTCTGTTTTGTAGAACACACCATTCCTGCATATGTACATAAAGATCTTCACTGGGGCATTGTTTATGTAATATGAAACCACCTGAAATTATCTGAATAACTATCAGGAGAAAGATTTGTACATAATGATATATCCATTCAGTGGAGTACAGTACAGCCAGCCATTAAAAATAATAAGCTTGTGGGGTGCCTGGGAGACCCGGTTGCTAAACAACCAACTCTTGGCTTAGGTTCAGGTCATGATCTCAGGGTCATGAGATCGAGCCTTGTGTTGGGCTCCACACTTAGTGGGGAGTCTGCCTGAGATTCTCTCTCTGCCTCTGCCTCTCCCTCTGCTCACGCTTGTGCTCCATCTTTCTCAAATAAATAAGTAAACCTTTTTAAAAAAAATAATAAGCTTGCTTTGTATAAACACACCTGGAAAATAGCCATGAAATATAGTAGGTAGAGAAAAACAGCAGAACAGTGTTTATGGTATGATTGTGTTGCGTGCCCTCTAGTATGTATATATGTGTTTATGTATGTGTTTTTCTGCATGAGTGTGTGTGTGTGTGTGTGTGTGTGTGGTATGATTATATCTGTTTTGGAATATGCAGAAGAAAAAGATTTTATGGAAACACAACAAAAACAGTTAACACTGGGAAGTCGGTTTGGGAAGGCAGTATGGGGGAAGGAGTTTTCATTTTCTTTAAACCCATCTGTATTGGAGATCCCTGGGTGGCTCAGCAGTTTGGCGCCTGCCTTTTGCCCAGGGCGCGATCCTGGAGACCCGGGATTGAGTCTCGCGTCGGGCTCCCTGCATGGAGTCTGCTTCTCCCTCTGCCTGTGTCTCTGCCCCCCCTCTCTCTCTCTCTCTGTCATGAATAAATAAATAAAATCTTAAAAAAAAGCAAAACAAAACCCATCTGTATTGTCTGAATATTTTATAAGTATATAATAACTGTTCAGTTAGGAAATGAAGCGTTCTATAATGTAATGTTTTTGGATGCTTGAAA
The DNA here is from genome assembly GCF_003254725.2 of Canis lupus dingo. Classification (NCBI taxonomy): domain Eukaryota; kingdom Metazoa; phylum Chordata; class Mammalia; order Carnivora; family Canidae; genus Canis; species Canis lupus. The sequence continues at coordinate 23,337,059 of NC_064244.1, forward strand.
CACAAACTTTTATACTTTAACTTTCTGGATGAAACTACTTAAAATTTTATTTTGCCATTTTATGCCATAGAGTATACTAAATATTTTTTTTTTTTTTTAGTAACTCAGGGCCTAAATGAGATATTTAGGGCTGCTGAATATACTCCAAATAGATTTATATTAAATGCTTTTTAAATCTTCCTTGTAAATTTTTTAACTTTCTGATTCCTTATGCAGGCAGTTGTACATTACCAGCGGATCAGCCTTTAATAGTCCACCCTAGTCTAATTTTCTGATTTAATCAATCTGGTTTTAACTATGTCTAAAAATAGTTCAGAATAAAAACAGAATAAAATAGTTCTGAATGAAAGTTTTGAGGAATCGTCTAAGAATGTTTATTTGTTATTCGAACACCTACTTTTTAGAGGCCTCGTTTTCTTCTTTGGTTAGCTATATTTTAGTTATGTGTGGGGGCTTGATATGTGAAGGTTGCTACATCTCTAGGGATCTCTTACGATCAGATGTCCATTCTCTTTAGAGAAACTTATTAATTATAGTAGTAAGGAAAGGGCATAGGATGTTTTAGGGCAAAAAAAAAAACCAAAACCCTGAATCTTCAAATATTTGCATTGTGTTTTTGTTTCTTAAAGATAAGATGATTCTTCCCTTTGTTGCCAAGTTCATGATAACCATTGTAATGTATCTGGAGCCTGTAAATCAGACTGGGGTTTGAATCCTGGCACTGTCATGTACTAGCTGAGTGACTTTTCTGATCCTCAGTTTTCTTACATTTAAAAGCCTATTTTACTTAATATTAGTGTGTATTTTGTAATTGCCTAGATGATACACTCAGAGATTGCTGTGAATGTTATGTGGAGATAGTTTATGGGTTATATCTGGCACACAGTGAGAACTCAAATAGTGACTATTCTTATATGGGATAATATGAAATTTGAGATTTGCATATGTATTGTGCTTTTTCAGAATAAAACAAGACTTTATTTTATTCATTATATTTTTAGAGAATTATTATCCTTAAGTGCAGAAAACTTGGACAACATAGAGCACACTGGGAAATTATTTTTTGGAGATCCTTTAATTTCCTTACTCAGGAAAATCTTTGTTAATATTTTATTGTCAGCCATTCCAGCCTTTTTTCCATTTACAACTACTACTTGCTTTGTAGGCTAGATCCTGACTCCTTAAAACCTTGCATGGTATGGTGGCACATCAATTTTACAAATAAGGGAAATGAGGCTGAGAGGGATTAAGATCAGGTTACTGATAAGTGTTAGAGCTTGTGTTCATAATCAAGACTAATGTGTTACTGGAGCAACACAGGACTCCCCTCCCATCTAGCTGAAGGCAGTCCTCTCTCCCTGTGATAAGTTTATGGCATTTTGTGTTTATAAGATGTTTAGGTTGTACTTTGTGATTGCTCAAGAAAGCGAATAAGCTTTGGGCTTAATATATTGTTTTCCCATATATTATTGTAGTATAACATTACTTAGATGATATGCATGTTTGGAGCTCCATAAATGTTAAATTAGTAATAATGGAGATAAAAATGAGACTTTGTACTACCTTGAAGTGATTATAACTCTCTAAGCTCTAGAAAGTGGTATCACTGTGGTGCTTGGAATGCACTATGTATACATTTTAGATGTTGAATTACTGAATGGTTTGGGAAATGATTTTAAAGTTTTGATGTTTTATTGTACTCAAAAATGATTAAGCAAGTTATAGTCTTATTTTTATGGTATTTCTGAATCTAATTTTCCTTTCCATGTGTCAGGGTAAGAAGTAATTGTTATTTGGGCCAGTGAATATTGCCTTTAATTTAAACTACCTAAAGCATTTGTGCACTTATTTCTAATATTCAGAAACCCTCCTAGTTTGTATGTTGTATTGTATATTCTGTCTGCAAAGTACTTTAGGTGCACGCGCATGCGCGCACACAAATCTCTTCCTCACGAGGACTTACCTTCATTGCTATATGTGGGCCTTTAGCTCAGAGAATTCAGCTATTTGTGATTGCCAGTATTTTGGAGACTGTAATGTCATCATTATAGAAGTCTTTAACCTAGCTTGACTTAATGGCTTGCATTGCTTTTATAATGATTTTTTTTGTTCAGAAGTAGGGTTCTTTATTTTTTTATTTTTATTTATTTATTTGAGAGAGCAAGAGCACAAGTAGAGGGAGGAAGAGGAGCAGAGGGAGAGGGAGAAGCAGATTCCCTGCTGAGCAGGGGAATCCCAGTGTGGGGTTTGATCCCCAGATCCTGGGATCATGACCTGAGACGAAAGCAGATGGTTAACCAACTGAGCCACTCAGGTGCTTCTTTTGTTTTGTTTTTAACATTAGTTAGTTATTTGGAATGTATTCATCTAGACAGTTACAAAACATGAACTAATGTTAAGCAAAATAAGCTATGGTTAGTTGTAGGAATTATATGTCAAACTTAGATACTATCACAAAAACTCCGGGAAAAAAGTTACTGGATTTCTTCTGTATTTTTAGCAGAGGAGAATTGGATCTGTTTCAGTTCTTTAGAAACTTCAGTTTGATGTGACTTTCAGTATGATTAGGATTAAGTGGGTGTCGTTTAAAGTTAATGTAGTGAATTAGATGTGATAATCTGTAGAGGTGTGAGGTTGTTGAAAAGCTGACTGTATTTGGGCAAGAAGTATAGTGTGTCCTGGTTATGGGGTCTGTGGATGGATTGTTGGGAATTCCACAACCACGAAAGGGGATCAGACTTTCAAGGATTATTTTTGACACACTGAGATTTATCCTATAGATATTCAGGTATAGACATCCAGAAAGCAAAAGGATATGAGGTTAGCATTCAGGTGGTATAAGGTGGAGGGATATAGATGTAGGAGGCATCATTTCAGGAGTGTATGTAGTCACTCATGGGAGAGAAGACAAGAAGAAAGAACCTAAGGAAAGGAAACCATGGTAGGAAGGGAGACAGACCCCACAGATGATAATATTGTCTTGTACAAGGACATTAGTGCACATACTGGTACAAGTGGAATTTATTCGGGGGCAGGAGAAGCGGGGAAGAAGAGGGCAGGCTTTCAGAGGCTTTTTGGTTGCTCTCCGATAGGACTCTTGCCAACTTTACATCCATTTTGTGTCTGTGCAGCTGGATGTGGCTGGAGAATCCGTCACAACATTCAGACTAATCGTACTTTAAATTCATTATCATCAGCTTGAGGTGGGCTTTTCATGCTGCCTCACAGTCATCCTGTATCATCCTGCTGCCCTCATATCAGTGATGATCTCCATTCCCCACTTTTCTCAAACCTTCACCATCTTTGCCCCACACCCAGTTCTCAGCTGGTTGTCGTCCTTCTTTACTGAGAAACATGAAGCTGATTGCCTCAGTGGACTACCAGACTAACACTTGCAGAGTTCCCAAGGTGACATCAGCTGAACCCGTGTACTGTGCCCGTTCCTGCTGTAGAGGACATCTCTCCTCCTGTGTAATGCAGCCCTGCTCCATGTGCACTCCCCTCTTTCTCTCACCCACTCCTGCACGTAACTCACTCAGCTCCCCATTCTTTCTGTGTCCCCAGTGCCTCTCCCCTAATGGGTCGTTCCCATCATTCCACCATGTATTTTTATTTCTCTCAGCAGATGAAAAATTACTTCATCTGACTTTACCTCCTTTGCCAGTAGCCATTCCATTTCTTTGTCTCCCTTTGCAGTAGAGCTCCTCCGAGGAGTTGTCGGTACTCACTTTTCACTGTCTCCTCTTCCATTTTCTTTTAAATCCACCTCAGCCAGACTTTCAGCCCCATGACTCCAATTTAACATTGGTGGCAATCCAATTTAAAATTTGCTTTTAAAATCATAAGTCTTATTTGAATTAGAATATGTTATTCATACCACTTTAAATTTCTGTGTTAAGTATAATATATTTAGGGAAATGTGTAGATTTTACCATTCTTCTATAGTTGCTATGGTTGTATCATAAAGAGGAAATTAAAATGGAAACAAATTTTAATTGCTGTTCTATCACATTGGGTACCACACTTGTTGGCTTTGTAATATTAGGCCCCATATGTCTCTTTTTGTGACTGTTCCTTAATCCTTTCCACTACTAAGAAGTTGTCTAGCTTTGACCAAGCAGATGGTTTCAGATTTCCCTCTATTATTTTGAATGAAATTGTGAATGAATAACTGAGCTGAGTGAGCATGAAAATAATTAGCATGTGGGGGGGGGTGGGGGGCAGTTAATACAGAAAGAAAACAAAATATTCAGCGACGTTAATCTGATGTATAATTAATTACATCCATAATTGTTAAAGGGTTGTATGGTTTAGCTTTTAGTAATCTGTTAAAAATTCTTTTGAGGATATGGAGTTGTTTTAGAATTGTCTTAAAATCCTCTGGTTATGACCCCAAAGTCCATGGGCTTTTTCCTTTTACAAAAGGAATATTAAAAATCCAGTTCCTAAAAAAAAAAAAAAAGAAAAAGAAAAAGAAAAAATATCCAGTCCTTCAGTTGGTGGTACCCTGAAGTTGAGAGCAAGATTAATTGACTCAAGAGTATTGAGTATAAATTGATTTATTGTTAAGAAGAGATTTAGAGAGGTCTGACTCTTCCAGACCTTTCTGAATATTAAAAATCTTCTAATCTGTGAATTGGCCTGTTTTTCCTTTTAATTCTGCCAATTTTTGCTTTATATATTTTGAACTTATTAGGTTCACACTTAGGTCTTCTTCCTGGATTGATTCTTTTGTTGCTGTGAAATGTTCCTTTTTATCTCTGGTAATGATTCTTGCCTCAGTCTGCTTTGTCTAGTATCCTTACAATGATAACAACTTTCTTTAAATTCATGTTTGCATTATATCTCTCTCCCCGTTCATGTTACTTTCAAACTTTCTGTCCTTAAGATAGGTCTCTCTCCTCCTCCTCCTCCTCCTCCTCCTCCTCCTCCTCCTCCTCCTCCTTCTTCTTCTTCTTCTTCTTTTTTTTTATATTTAATTAATTTATTTATTTGAGAGAGAGTGAGTGAGAGCAGAGGGGCAGGGCCATAGGGAGAAGCAGACTCCACATTGGGCAGGGAGCTTGATGCAGGGCTCAATCCCAGGACCCTGAGACCATGACTTGAGCTGAAGGCAGCTGCTTAACCGACTGAGCCACCCAGGTGCCTTAAGATGGGGCTTTTCTAAGTAGCATATATATCTATATGGTTTTTAAAAAACTGATTATTTTAATCTTTTAATTGGAATGGCTCAGTCTGTTTACATATATATTGCGGTCATGTTTGGGTCTAAATCTTTCTATATTCTCACCTATTTTAAATTCTTTTTCTGTCATTTCTTACCATCTTTTACATTATTCAAATAATTTTTATTATCCATTCTCACACCTATTAGTTTGTTGGTTATAAGTTCTTTTGCTACTCTTTGGTGTTACTCTAGATTGCATTATTCATCCTTGACTTCTTAGATTATATAATAAATTAGTGCTATTCCATCCCTTTTTTCTCTTCTTGTTTCCGTTTATATATTTTCTACTGATTTGTCTTCTAGATTATTAATCCTCTTGTTAGCTGTATCTAATCTACTGATAAGCCTGTCTGTTGAATTTTTAATTTCAGTGGTTGTATTTTCCAGTCATAGAATATTCATATGATTCTTTAAAAAAAGAAAAGATGCCAGATCTTTGGTGAAAATCTCCATGTTGTTACCACTTTTCCTGAACATATTAATTACAAACTTTAAAAAAATCTGTCTGATACTGCAGTATCTGTTTTACCTTGTAGGCCCCTCCCCCTTTTGGGTGTTATTTCTTCATAGGTCTGCAAAGTCTTTGTTAAATGGTAGCTACTGTATATGAAAAATTTGTGGAGATTTTGGATAAACTCACAGCTCCTGGCAGGCAGCTAGCGATGAGGCAGAGCAACTTAGTCCATCATATTTGAGCTGTTGCAAGTCTGAATTTTAGGATTTATAAGGCCTTATTTATTTCTAGTTCTCCATGAATCCTAGGGTATTGTCATTCAGGGACCTCAGCTGGACATATGGGGTGCCTACCAGGTTCCTGCCTCATTGATGGGGGTCCTGAACTCCAGTTTTTTGTCTTCTTAGGACTTGGAGACTGACAACAACTCTGGTTAGTTTTTAAACTGTTTTTGGTACTGTCTACTTGGCAGTCTGTGATGCTTATGAATGGGCAAATGAATCGAGGAGTTAAGCAGCTGAAGTTGTAGGTTGGCATCTCTTTGTTTTCTTTCTCTGAGGGATCTTGGCCCTCAGGCCCTGGCTGTCCTGGCTATCCTGAGTTCTAGTGTGAGACTGAGAAATACTGATTTTCTGCCTCTTAGCAGTTTTTATCTAAGGACAGTATTTTTACTCCTTTTCTGTGGTGCAAATTGTCCCCCCTCCCCACACCCAGCCACCCATCTTCCTTCATTCTTACTGTCTGTAATACAGATATGATGGATGGGGATCTGGCAACCCTCTTTGCACCATGAGGTAACCTTGAGGATATAAGCCTTAAAGAGGATGAGGAGAAGAAAGAGAGGGTTGAGGAACCTGAATTCCTGTTGACTCTGTATATAGAGTCCTCTTATCAGACCTAGATGACTTAGTTCTAGATTTCTTAGACATCAGGAAAGAAATCAACGTCTTCTGTTGTTTTAGCCTTGCTATTTTAGGTTTATGTTATACCCAGATGAATCTAATGCCAATTCATAAAGTGAGGGTTCCTGGAATCAGTATAAGTGTATATTCACATAGCGTACTAAGAGTCATTACTTTCAGCCTTTTGTTTAGTTGTGACATCCATAGTAAATGACATACACCTGACTGAATAGTCTTGTGGACAGGTCCTTTGATATATTTGCCCAAATGCTGTCACTTTAATTTCTACAGAAGCAAACACGAAAATTCAAGTTAGTGAGAGGCATCTTCCTATAGAGAAAGACTTGACAAATTCAAGTGTTGTTATTATTATTGGCAAGTTACTGATGACACACCTACCACATTATCCCAGTAGACCATACAGGGGGATTACAGTACACTGTGTTGAAACGGTATTTTCCTTTCATTCAACAAATAAAATTTCACGGACAAAATATGGCTGTAGACTAATGTGGTCATGGGGGAAATGAAAAAAAAGTAAGGGATGATTAAAAAAAATTCAGAAATTAGTGACAAATTACATGTAGAGGGATCAAAGAAAAAAATGTTAAAGATGATGCTAAATAAGCTTCTGAATTTAAAATCTGGCATAGTCATGCTATTGGTACAGAAGTAGGCAAATTAGGGAAGGGTTCCTTGCAAGGAAATAAATATTTCATGACTTAAAAATAAGAGCATGTTTAATTTAAGAAATAGTTCTTCTTCTTGGTATATATGAATTCTTTGCATAATGTGGATTATATTATACCAACATGAAAGAATTTTCTTTCCTATTCCCACCCTAAGGATATTGCAGGACTTTACCTAACCCCGGGTTGCAGCTGTTCCCTTACACATCGCAAAGCTGCTTCTATCCATAGATAGTATTTCAGGAACTAGTTTTAAAACCATTTTCATTCGAATGTATGTGGCAGAACTATGACTCCCTTGAAAACAGGCATTCAGCCTAAAACAGCACTATTTCCTTATTTTGACAAAGATTATAATGGCATCTTAGGACTTATGGTAGTATCTGTTCACATTTTTGAGGTATGCACTTAAGAATGACTCACTATCCTGACTCACTTGTTGAAGTTTACTGTCATTCAAAAGCTCTTTCATTCTGCTTTTCTTTTTCTGGCTTTACTTTTTTCCCCAGTGAATAGAATTATTGTAGTAAGTCTCACATTGCTGAATATAACCTTTGTTTTTTCTTAATTGGTGCGTATATGCCACGCCTCTAGGCATATTCAAAGCTTTTACTTGTGATGGCTGGCATTTTGCTGTTCAGTCTTGGCAGGAAGTACAGTATAGTGAGAACTAATAGTGCGTGAGAATAGTGAGACGACAAGCTCACTTGTTAATAGAATGAATGTATAAATACTACATAATTTATGTTAGCAGATATATGTGTCTTTTGTTTGGGAATATACTATAAATTAGGTTGTACCTAGTTAAAGCCTATTCCAGGAAGTGTCATCAGGCATCATAATTGAGCTGGCCCGATTGTTTGAAAGAATATTTGATCAAACAAAATTCTAGGCAAATAATCTGAATAGTCCTTAGAGTTTATGATAGGATCCAACCAATAACTTCAGATTCGGTGAACAGAACCAAACAATCCGTTGTAGAAATTCAGTGAGTTTTGCTACACTGCATGTAGACATTAGCACTTGATTACTTGTACAAGATTTGGAGGAGGCCTATTTGTGGTATCACTGCTTAATGGCTATCTAATCATTGCCCATTATTAACCTCTCCAAGTCTTAGTTTTCTCATCTCTACAATGGTACCAGTGTCACTAGAGTTGTGATTGGGATTAAATTAGAAAATTCTTGTTCATTCAGTCATTCAGGAAGTTTATTGAACCTCAGTTATGTGTCAGTACTGAGGCATTGATTTAGAGTGTTAAATAAAATGAGGTGAACCGATCTGTGGGTTCAATGGAGAAGGCAGAAAACAAACAAGTAAACAAAGGAAATCATTCAAATTATGGTATTTTCTTTAAAGAAGGTATCAAGGTGCCATGAAAGAGAACAACTGAAGGAAGATCTCCCTGAAGAGGTAGCTCTTAGGTTGTGATGGGAAGAGCAGTAGGAATGAGCTGTATAGAGAGTTGGAGAGAATTCCAAACAACTGGAATAGAAGAATGTGGGATGGCCCTGAAGCATAATGAAAAAGGGGGATGCTGTGCTTGCTACTAAGAACTAAAATAAGGCCTGTGTATTGTTTGCAAATGGTGAAAGTGGGATAAATAGCTGTTGGTGATCTGTATGGGGCCTAGCCATAGTCTTTGATTAATGTTAGTTGCTATCATTGTTACAGTTACAATCATTTTTTACTTTATTTAGAGGTCACTTAAAAACTTGAAAGAAGCAGGGGCCCCTGGATGGCTCAGTAGGTTAAATATCTGCCTTTGGCTCAGGCCATGATATCTGGGTCCTGGGATCAAGTTCCACGTTGGGCTCTGTGCTCAGGGGAGTCTGCTTCTCCCTCTCCCTTTACTTCTGCGCTTGCTCCTTCTCTTTCTCTCTCTCTCTCAAATAAACAAAATCTTAAGGAAAAAAAAAAAAAAAACTTGAAGGAAGCAAATGGTTTCCAAAGTAGGTGCAACAAAGTCAGTGCATTGAAACTTGTGTTTGCTGTTTTGAAAGACCATTAGTCCCTCACACAGAGCCTGTTGGTGATTATTTTTCATATTGTTGATGTAAGTTTGGTTATTTGATGCTATAACAGTCTTGAAGTCCAAATTGGGCGTAAATTTCAGTAATAAAAATAAAACTCAAAGTGTAGTGATTGTTAAAAATGTGAGATTATGAAATCTTTCTAAAGAAAGATTTATTGAGGTATAATTTGCATACAGTAGGGCAGCCCCGATGGCTCAGCGGTTTGGTGCCGTCTTCAGCCAGGGGTGTGATCCTGGGAACCTGGGGTTGAGTCCCATGTCGGGCTCCCTGCATGGAGCTTGCTTCTCCCTCTGCCTGTGTCTCTGCCTCTCTCTCTCTCTGTATCTGTCATGAATAAGTAAATAAACTCTTTTTTTAAAAAAATTTGCATACAATGGAATTTATTCATTTGAAACATGGAGCTTGATGACTTTTGATAATGTTATAGTCAGGGGATCCCTGGGTGGTGCAGCGGTTTGGCGCCTGCTTTGGCCCAGGGCGTGATCTTGGAGACCCGGGATCGAATCCCACGTCGGGCTCCCGGTGCATGGAGCCTGCTTCTCCTTCTGCCTGTGTCTCTGCCTCTCTCTCTCTCTCTCTCTCTCTCTCTCTCTCTCGCTCTCTGTGACTATCATAAATAAATAAAACAAAACAAAAAATTAAAAAAAATTAAAATTTTATAGTCAAATCATCACCACCACATCTTGATATAGAAAAGTTCCATCAAGAATCCTAAAAATTCTTGTTTTCTTATGTCTCTTTGCCCCATCACCAGCCTCATTCAGACAGCTCCTAATCTATTTTCTGTCACTATGATTTTGTGTTTTCTAGACTTTAATATAAATGGAATTATATATTTTGAGGCTTTTATGTTTTATATATGTTGCTGCATGTATTAGTAGATTTATTCCTTTGCTTTGTTAAGTGGTATTCCAAGTAGAGATTAACCATAATATGTTAATCTGTTGGCCAGTTTATGGACATTTGTGTTGTTTCTTGTCTATTGTGAATAATGTTTATATTAACATTCACATAAACATCTTTATGAATTTTGATTCATAAAGATTTATGAAACATCTTTATGAATATGTTTTCATTTTGGGTACCCAATGTAATCCAAAATTTCTCCTGTATTTTCTTGTAGAAGATTAGTAGTTTTTGTTCGTACATATAAATCTCTTGTTAGACGAGGCTGTTAGTTTCTAACGGGATACCTGGAGGCCAGCGTAGAGGAAGTCTTGACCAGTTCTAGGGAAAGTCAGAGGCCTATCCTGGCAGCATTCCACAGGAAACCAGATCAATCCAGACAGGCCCAAGATAGTGGATGCCACATGATAGGAAACCCCTGACCACATAGGGAAGAAAAGGCAAGAAACTCTTGCTTCCAAGAAATCTCTACCCCATTGATGAATATTCTACTTCCTGGTTAGCAGCTATCAATAAAAGATAGAAACCCCCAGGGTATCCAGCTCTCTTGAATTCACCCACTGTCACATCTTGAGAGTTTGCTTTTCACTTTAATAAATTTTCCCATTCGTGTCGCCTGTCCACTGTGTTGTGTGGCTGTCCTTGAATTGTTTCTCGTGACAAGACCGCTAACCTTTGGTGACTCCTTTGGGATGGGCCAAATCAAGGTTTCAGGCCCCAAGGCCCAGGGTCTCCCCATTTTACCCAACAACAAGGATTTATTTCAAGTTAATTTTTATGTACTGTGTGAGGTAAGAGCCAAAGTTTTTTTTTTTTCCTGTACAGATACCTAGTTATTCCAGCATCACTTATTGAAAAGACTTTTTCTCCATGAATTATTTTGAAACCTTGAAACTATGAGATCTTGCTTTCATTTGTAACCATTTCTTTCAACAAGAATTTAAGCCTGACAATAGAGCTTATTCAAATATAAACATCCATTTTATAACCTTACTGATAAGTATATATTTTAGGAGGTTGTGGGAATAATGAAAGGAACTGCTTTTCAGGACTAATTCAGGTTTAATAAGAAAGTACTTACTGGTAAAGTTCAAGTGCTGGTAACTTCAGAGAATTTGTAAAGTTCTAAGGAGTGAAATTCTGTACCACGTTAGTGATATATGATTATCTTTAGGAAAGTGAATTAGAAAAATAGTAAAGGTGGTCTTTCTTACGTTTGCACACTCAAAGGAGTCCTGGATCAATTAAAAAAAAAACAACAGAGGGGGAAAAAAAAGAAAAGAAAAAGGAACTTACACTGAATAAATAAAAATATACATAAAAGCTGTTTTAAGATGTCCTTTGAGTTTAAGGACTTTAATGAAAGGTAGAAAAAAAGACTTGTCCCCTCTAATGAATGAAAAAGACTAATAAGTACTTTAAAAAATAGTGTCAGGAAGAATCAAGTGCAAATGAATTGACATCTGTGAAGTGTGGAATATGATAAAAACATCTTTAAAAGCATAGTTTGCTTCCTGGAAATCTGTAATGCCCATATAGGCCTGCTATTCAGAGCAGGCCAGGTAATGTAAACATGAGAAAGAATATATCCCAGACTCTTTTACTTCCATCTGCTTGTTTTGGTTTTGGTTTTGTTTGTTTGTTTGTTGTTTTGTTAAAGCAGAATTCTCATCAAACAGAAAAGAGAAGAGACAGAAATGAGAGATAATTGAAAACCAGGGAAGGTCAGGGATAATAACACCCTTTCATTTCAGGTGTTTAGGGGTAAATGAGTTACAGACTTAGGCTATTTTGGAATAACTGTAAATAGTCTTTTAAGAGTAATAAAATACAGAGCAGATACTTGAAGACTGCACTTGAAAGAGGAAGAGCAAGGGTAGATTCTAGTGACTAGAAACGATTGTATTTCATGGTCATTGTAATAAGAATTGTAGCTTGATTTTTATTAATTATGCCTCATGAATGTATTTAAAAGGAAATGATTTAGGAGCTTTTCTGAGTATAATTAGAGCTACTTGTACAAAAAAATTACTTTTTTTGCTGTCACTGAATAGATATCTCAAATGTTGGAGATAGGTTTGGCTTTGTTTTGTTTCTTCACATTTCTTCTTTTAAAAAATTATTATTGGGGGCAAAATTGGTATATAATGTTATATAATTTTTTAACATTATGTAACTTTTAGGTGTAAAATATAATCACCATTATGATCACCACTAAAAGTCTAGTTACCATCTCTCACCATACAAGTGACCCCTTTCATCTTACCCACCTCTCCTCTTTCCTTCTTCTCTAGTAGCAACCAGTCTGTTCACTAGATCTATGAGAGTGTGTGTATGTGTTTTGTTTGGTTTGTTTTTAGATTCCACATATGAGTGAAATTATGTGCATTTTTCTTTCTCTGATTTATTTCACTTAGCAAATACCTTCAGGGATTCATCTATGCTGTTGCCGTTGGCAAGATTTCATTCTTTCTAATGCCTTTGTAGTAGTCTGTTTTCTTTATTTGTCTACTGGTGGACACTTAGGTTGTTCTCATTCTCAGCTATTGTAAATAATGCAGTGAAAATGGGGGTGGACATATCTTTTTGAATCAACGTTTTTGTATCCTTCACATAAATACCCAGAAGTGGAATAACTGGATCATATAGTAGTTCTATTCTTAATTTTTTGAGGAGCCTTTCTGCTGTTTTCCACAGTGGCTGCACCATTTCCTACGTTGCCATTAACAGTGCATGAGAGTTCCCCTTTTTCCACATCTTCCCCATCACTTGTTATTTCTTGCCTTTTTAATACTAGCCCTTCGAACCAGTGTAAGCTAATATCTCATTGAGGTTTTGATGTGCATTTTCCTGATGATGAGCAATGTTGAACATCAATAGATGCCTATTGACCATTTATATGTTTTCTTTGGATAAATGTGTCTGTTCATACCCTTTGTCTGTTTTTAAATTGGATTAATTGTTTTTGTGCTATTTAGTTATGAGTTCTTTATATATTTTGGATATTAATCCCTTATTAGATACGTGATTTGCCAAAGTTTTCTCCCATTGACTAGGTTGCTTTTCATTTTGATGATGGTTTCTTTTATTGTACAGAAGCTTTTTAGTTTGAAGTAATTCCATTTGTTTATTTTATTTTTGTTTCCCTTGCCTTTGGAGTCACATCCACAAAAATATCACTAAGACCAGTGTCAAGGAACCTACTGTCTGTTTTTTTCTAGGAATTTTATGGTTTTAGGTCTTGCATTCAAGTGAATGTAACTTTGAGTGAATTTTTGAGTGAATCCATTTTGAGTGAATTTTTCTGTGTGGTGTAAGATAGTGGTCTAGTTCATTCTTTTGCATATGGTTGTCCAGTATTCCCAACACCACTTATTGACGAGACTGTCCTTAGCCAGTATATGTTCTTGGGTCCTTTGTTATAAATTAATTGTCCATATATGTATGGTTTTAATTCTGTGCTCTGAATTATGTTCCACTGATCTGTGTGTCTGTTTTTTATAACCACACCACACTGTTGTGTGTGTGTTTTTTTAAAGATTTTATTTATTTATTCATGAGAGACACAGAGAGGCAGAGACATAAGCAGAGACCCAGGCTCCCTGTGGTGAGCCTGATGTGGGACTTGATCCCAGGACCCCAGGATCACAAGCAGAGCCAAAGGCAGATGCTCAACCACTGAGCCACCCAGGTGTCCCTACCATACTGGTTTGATTATTGTAACTTTGTAGTATAGTTAAAAATCAGGGAGCATACCTCAGTTTTGTTTTTCTATGTCAAGGTCATTTGTCTTCAGGTGGTTATATACAAATTTAGGATTGTTTGTTCTTGTTCTATGAAAAACGCCATTGGAATTTTGAGAGGTGTTGCACTGAATCTTGGGGTAGTATGGACATTTTTACAATATTCTTCTAATCCATGAATATCTTTCCATTTATTTGTATCTTCTTTGCTTTCTTTCATTAGTGTTCAGTTTTCAATGTATAGGTTAAATTTAACCTTCTTGGTTAAATTTATTCATAGCTATCTTTTTCTTTTTGATGCAGTTGTAAATGGGACTGCTTTCTTAATATCACTTTCTGATAATTTATTATTAGTATATAGAAATGCCACAGATTTCTGTATGTTTATTTTGTACCCTGCTACTTTACTGAATTTATCAATTAAAAGAACATATTTTAAAGATTTATTTATTTTAAAGAGACAGCATGTCTTAGCAGGAGGAGGGGCAGAGGGAGGGAGGGGGAGAGAGAGAGAGAGAGAGAGAGAGAGAGAGAGAGAGACTGAGAGAGACTGAGAGTGAGAGTCTTAAACAGACTCTCTGTTGAGTATGGAGCCCCACTCAGGCTCGATCTCTGAACCTGAGATCATGACCTGAGTTGAAATCAAGAGTCGGACACTTAACTGACTGAGCCACCCAAGTACCCTAATTCCAAGATTTTTACGATGGCATCTTTAGTGTATTCTATATAGAGTATCAGGTCATCTGCTATTAGTGACAGTTTTACTTCTTCCTTTCCTACTTGGATGTTTTTATTTCTTTTTCTTGCCTAATTGTTGTGGCTAGGACTTCTAATACTATTTTGAATAGAAGTGATGAGAGTGGGCTTCATTGTCTTGTTCCTGATCTTAAAGGAAAAGCTTTCAGCTTCTTACCATTGAGTATGATTGGGTTTGTCATATATACCTTTATTATGTTGAGATCCATTCCCTCTATATCCACTTTGCTGAGAGTTTTTAATTGTAAATGGATATTGAATTTTGTGAATCATTTTCTATATCTATTAGAGGTCATACTTATCCTTCATTTTGTTAACATTGTGTATCATGCTGATTGGCTTGTGGATATAGAACCATCCTTGCTTTCTTGGAATAAATTTCACTTGACCAAGGTGTATGACCCTTTTAATGTATTGTTGAATTCGATTTGCTCCTTTTGTTGTGGATTTTCGCATCAATTTTCACCAATGTTATTGGCCTGTAATTTTCTTTTGTCGTATCCTTGTCTAGTTTTGGTATACGGGTAATGTTTGTCTCATAAAATGAGGTTGGAAGGAAGTATTCCCTCCTCTTCAGTTTTTTGAAAGAGTTTGAGAAGGGTAAGTATTAAACCTTCTTTAACTGTTTGATAATATTTACCAGTGAAGCTGTCTGGTCCTGGACTTCTGTATGTTGGGAGATTTTTGATGACTGATTCAGTCTCCTTACTAGTAATCAGTCTATTTAGGTTTTCTGTTTCTTCAGTATTCAGTCTTAGAAAATTACATGTTTCTAGGAATTTATACATTTCTTTTATGTTGTCTAACTTGTTGATGTATAATTGTTCCAATATTCTCTTATGGATCCTTTGAGTTTTTGTGGTGTCAGTTGTAAGTTCTCCTCTTTCATTTTTGATTTTGTTTGTTAGAGCCCTCTTTTTTTTCTTGGTTAATCTTGCTAAACATTTGTCAATTTTGTTTATTTTTTCAAAGAACCAACTTTTAGTTTCATTGATTTCTTTTTTAGTATATTATTTATTTCTGCTCTAATCCTTATCATTTTATTCCTTTTATTGACTTTGGGCTTTTTTTTCTCCCTCACTAGCTCCTTTTTTTTTTTTTTTTTCCTTTTCTTTTCTTTTCCTCACTAGCTCCTTTAGATGTTAAGTTAGGTTGGTTATATGAAATTTTTCTCGTTACTTGAGATAGGCCTGTATTCTTACAATATACCCTTTTAGAACCATTTTTTTGCTGAATTCCAAAGATTTTGGTATGTCATATTTCTGTTTTAATATGTCTCTAGGTGTAGTTTTTATTTCTTTGATGACCCATTGGTTCACAGCATATTTAATTCCCACATTTTTGGTGGTTTTTCCAGTTTTCTTTTTATAATTGATTTCTAGTTTTATACCATTGTGTTTGGAGAAGACACTAGACATGATTTCAGTCTTCTTGAATTTACTGAGACTTGTTTTGTAGCCTAGTCTGTGATCTGTTTTGGAGAATATTCCATGGGCACTTGAGAAGAATGTGTATTCTGTTGCTTTGGGACTAAATGTTCTATATATGTCTATTAATAAGTCCATCTGGTCTAATATGTCATTTAAGGCTGATGTTTCTTTTTTTTAATTCATTGGATCTATCCATTAATGTAAATAAGGTGTTAGTCTGCTACTTTGTCAGACTGGTGTCAATGCAGATATGTTGCATGCATTATAAATATTATGTTTTCCTGTTGAATTGATAACTTTATCCTTATGTAATAGCCTTCTTTATCTACTGTTATAATCTTTGTTTTAAAGACTATTTTGTCTGCTGTGGGTATACCTACTCCAGCTTTCTTTTCACTTCCTTTTACATGGATTATCTTTCTCTATCCCTTCACTTTCAGTCTGCATGTGTTCTTCTCATGTGAGTCTCTTGCGGGCAGCATGTAGGTGGGTCTTGTTTTTTAATCCATTCAGCTATTCCATGTCTTTTGATTGAAGAGTTTAATCCATTTACATTTAAAGTAATGATTGATAGAGATGTACTTATTGCCTTTTTGTTTGCTATTTTCTGGCTGTTTTCACAGCTCTTCTCTGTTCCTTTCTTTTCTCTTTCTCTCTTCCTCTGTGGTTTGATGGCTTTCTTTAGTATTATATTTAGATTTCTTTGTTATTTTTTTTTTTGTGCATTTGTTGTGAGTTTTGCTTTATGGTTAATGTGAGGTTCACATATAGCTTCTTGTGTATATATAGTCTGGTTTTCATTGATAACAGCTTAAATTTGAGTATATTCCAAAACTACATATTTTTCTCCATGCTTCCCACATTTTATATTTTTTGTCAGATTTAAGACCTTTTTATGCCTCTCTTAACTAATTACTATAGTTTTAATTATTTTTTATTTTTTTATTTTAACCCTCATAAGTGATTTACCTACTACTGCCTTTAGTAGGTATTTACCTATATTCTAGTAAGGTGTTTACTTTTGGATGTTTTCTTTAACATTTCTTGTAAGGCCCCTTTAGTGGTAGTGGTGATGAACTTCTTTGTTTATCTGGAAAATGCTTAATCCTTCATTTCTGAATGATAATCTTACCAGGTAGAGAATTCTTGGTTCAAAGTTTTTCCATTTTAGCATTTTGAATATGTCATGCCACTCTCTTCTGGCCTCCATAGTTTCTGCTGAAAAATCTGCTGTAACGTTATGGGATTTCCCTTACATGTAATTAAGATTCTCTATCTTTTAATTTGACCATTTTAATTATAATGTATCTTAATATGGATCACTTTGGGTTCATCTTTTTTGGAACTTTCTGGGCTTCTTGAACCAGTATGTCCATTTCATTCTTCACATTAGGAAAGCTTTCAGCTATTATTTCTTCAAATAAGTTTTCTGGCCCTTTCTCTTCTTACCTTCTAGAACCCCTATAACATACATGATTGTTACTGTATTTGATGTTGTCCCAAAGGTCCCTTACATTATCTTTGTTTTTTTAAAAATTCTGTTTTCCTCTTGCTGCTCTGTCTTGGTGAATTCTGTTGCTTTATTTTCTAGCTCACCTATTTGCTCTTTGCTCCATCCAATTTGCTGTTGAACTGTAGTATTTTTCAGTTCAGTTAGCAGATTTTTCAGCTCTGTAGCTTTTGTTTTGAATTTATATTTTCTCTTTGTTGAGGATCTCACTGTGTTCATTCTTTTCCTAAGTATGGTAAGCATCTTTATGACTATTACTTTGAACTCTTTATTAGGTAGATTGCTTATCTCCATTTCATTAATGTCTTTGCCTGATGTTTTTTTTTTCCTTGTTCTTTCTTTGGAACACATTCCTCTGTCTCTTCAATTTGCCTCTTTGTGTTTGTTTTTATGTATTAGAGAAATCAGCTGCCTTTTTCAGTCTTGAAGGAGTGGCCTTATGTGAGTGATTTCATGTGAAGCCCAGAAGTGTAATCCTATCTCACTAGCAGAGCTGGACACCCAAGTGGTGTTCCCTCTGTGGGCTGCATGGGCTCATTTCATATGGCCTGGAGGCAGGGGGAAAGCTGGCATCTGGCCCAGCAATGACTTGCTGTCTGTGCTGTGGGCATGGGTGGGTTTTTAGCTGGGCGCCCCACTATCTCTAGCAGGTTAGAGAGTTCCAAAATGGAGCCTGCTGGTGCTGACTGACATTAGCAAGGTAGAATGAGTTTGTAAAAATGGCATGACCTACTAGTGTCTCCATTCTCTGAGAAAGTCTCCCTGGTTTCCTGCCTGTCTGGCAGGTGTTTTAACATTAATAAGTGGATCTCTACATATGATCTAGGCACTTTTCCGACTGGTGTGTTTGCTCTGGGTCCTGGGGTGAGTGAGCTCTATGAGAACTCCTTTAAGAGTGGGTTCTCCATTCCCAGATGGCTTTTATGTTTTATGGCTTTCCCAGATATGATCCTTGTTGGTTTTCAAAGTTTAGAGGGCTCTTCTCTCATTCAGGATCTCAGTGTTGGATGCCTGATACAGAGCACAAAATGAGGGAAAACTTCTTACTTGTGAGGGAAAACTTACTTGTTTTTGAGATACCTCCTGATTGTGCCCAGGGTGTGTTTTTTATTTGTTTTGCTTGCCTCTTTCTTCCTCCCTTCCTTCCTCCCCCCTTTCCTTCTTCTCCCTTCCTTTCCCTCCCCTCCTTCCTTCTATACCTCCATTCCCTCTTTCTCTCCCCTCTCTTTCATGCTGTATTTGCCTTTCCTATCTTTAATGTTATCCTTTGTTGTGGAGGCTCTGTTCATCTACTTTTCTGGTATTTCTCAGAGGAAATTATTCCTTTAAAAAAAAAAAAGATTTTGTTTATTTATTCATAGAAGAGGAAATTGTTCCATAAGTAATTGTGTATTTATTGTATCCGTAGGAAGGAGTGAGTTTAGGATCTTACTGTCTTGAGCCCAACCCACCAAGAGATAGGTTTTATTTGGGTGTTAGAAACATATTTGAAAAGGCTTTTGTGATGCCATCACAGACTACAAGAAGTAATAGGTCTTTTAAGGATTTTATATTTGATCAATGGATCATATATATGAATTAATTCTTGTCAGGGTCTAGGTCTTTGATAATATGTCTTAGGATCTTAACTTATTTAGCATTTTTTTAGTGGCTAGGATAAAAATTCCATTGTAATCATTGGGTTTGCAAAGGAAGAGAGAGAGTACAGTGTTGATAGATAAAGTAAGGTTATGAAATTAAGATTTGCCAAGATCTTTTCAGGCTAGAATAATAGACCAAGGTGAAAACAAGATAAAAAATGATTAAATGTCATGTTCTACACTGTGATTGAGATAGCCCCTGAGAGAGGACTGAGAGATTTCAATTAAGTGTATGCTAAATACAAGCTCATTAAATTGACTACCAGCCAGGAAAGAAAAGTGAATGATTTAGATGCAGATCAAGAAGGTAATAGGCTGTTGTTTTCCTCACATCAGGCCTCTTCTGGGATATTATGCTGAATTTGGGTGTCACAGTTCAAAGGGAGACTTTAATAAAATGTCTTGTGTTGAACAGTGTGAATATCTTAGTGATTTGTATTTATAGGCTTATCATGTGGAAAAGTCTAATTTTGTTTAGAGCTGAAAGGATGACATTTCTAATAATAATTTGAACATTTCAAGATGGAATGGGCTGACTTGTATGTTTGGGAAATTTTCATCTCTGTAGGCATTAAAGGAGAAATTCTGTGACAACTTACTAAGCATGTTATCGAGGGGATGTTAATATTTGTGGGAAGTTGAGCTAGATACATTTGAAGGCTCTTTACAGCTCCTTTAACTGTTTTTTTAACTTAGATTTTTGCTTTGATTCCTCCACAATTTTTATCAATCTTGTCCTCAAAACTTTATTAATAAGTATCCTATCTTATATGGCACTGAAAGTTATAAAATACTTCTATGAGCCAAATTAAATGTGATGTTCACAATGATTCTACAAGTTGGGCAGGAGATGTTTTACAGTTTTTAAGCAGCTGTATCTTAGTGATTGAGACTGTGACTTTTGGATCCCCAGCCAAATGGGCTCTGGCACCTGCCGTGAGACCTTTGGAAACATGTGTGTCTCTTTCCTCATCTGGAGTGCAGTGATATATTATTCTTTCTCTATAGTGTCTACACCATAAGGTTGTTTGAGTTTTTGATCACGTGCTTGAGAATATATGCATAGGATGTGATATGCTTAGAGTAGTATCTGACAGGTAGCAGACATTTAGTTAATGTTAGTTGGTGCTCTTGTTATCCTTATTTCTCTTTTACAGGTGAAGAGACCAGTGCTTCATTGCAGGTTGTAACTTGCCCAGGTTTACATCAGTAATAAATGGTAGAGCAGTTATAAGATTTCTGTTGAATTGAACAAAAACAAAATGAGAACTGGAGTGAAATTACTTGTATGTGGACTAATTTTGTATTAATTTGTATAACAGTATTAGTTTCATTTTAATTTGTTAAATGAATCCATCAGACTGTTGTGAAACTATTCTATAGATTTTGGGGAAAGCTTTGTTTTGCATATGTTTACATATATACACACATTCCAGGCATAATTCAGTAGGAAAACACTTTGTTTTAAAGCATGTTGTAAATAAAGATAACCATACTTTCCAAAAGATTTATGGTGCTTTATAGCATTTAGAAGAAAGTAGGCAATTAACTTTGGTTTGTGTTGGCATTCCAGTATACTTGCCAAGCAATTTGAGCTTCTGGTTTCTAGATGTGTCATTAAATTTCTAGAGGGATATAAGTCAAACTGAAGGCATCTCCTAGAAGAAAAATCCATAGTGTTGAGATAAACAAAAATGAACTCATTAAAATTCTGTTCTACCTTTAGATAATCAGTCCTAATAATTAATTCTTTAGATGCTCTGCACTTTTCCAGTTGTGTTAAGAATTAAGAACAGTTTGCATTAGTGTGGTAACATAGTTGTCTCCTGCAGATTGTGTGATATGCTTCAAGAAAGATTGTGACTTTTGCCTTTCTCTCCTTGCTGGTAAGGTCCTGTAGGGAACGCATCTCTTATGGTAATGATTCTTTTATTCATTTACAAGGTTGTAAACATCTTGAAGGCAGATAGTATGTCTTAATAATCTGTGTTTCTCGGTACCTGCAAAGAGCCTTGTTCCACAGTGAGTTTGTGAAATTGTCAAAGCATTGATGGTTTCATTGGAAACCAAGGAACTCATTAGATTGCCTGTATTAAAAATGGTCAGTTAAAGTAGCTTGCCATTCACAATGATGGTAATGTAATCCATTTGTCATCAAGTTTATTAAAGTTATGTTCTTGAAAAGAACTGCTGTTGGCAAAACTGCATTTGACAAGATCAGTGTCATATGGAAAAAAAGAGTTTAAGGGGAAAAAAAATACCCTCTAAAAGGCTTTAAAGGCATTTCAAGAACACTATAAATGAAAGTTCTAGGAGACATCCATTTCAGAAACAACCTAGATTTGTCAGCAATAAAAATCCCATTGAATATAAGTGAATTGGTTAGGAAAGTTGTAGTGTGATTTGCTGAGGAAGGTTTTTCCATAAATTTTGTTATTTGGCTTGTGTGCTTTTTTTTTTTTTTTTTTTTTTAAAGTAAGCTCAAGGCCTAACCTGGGACTTCAATTGGACCCTGAGGTCAAGAGTCACGTGCTATACCACCTGGGGCAGCCAGAGGCCCCCAGGCTTGTATATTTACTTGTAAAGTTTGAACTAGCCCACAATAGCCTAAAATTTAAAAACTTAAACATTTGTATCTTTAATTTTTGCCAGTTTTAGTAAAATACTGTTTCAAATCATTGTGTTGGGTAAAGACATGTTTCGCAGGGCCTGGCTTTCTATTCATATTTCCAGAAGGTAAGATATAGATTCTTAATTTTCCTCTTTCTGCACTGTCACAGCACCTCTGCCTGAATGGCTTGTTAGAGGAGAAATTGCTAATTGGTTTTCTTATGGTTATGGGAAGGAATTAGTTATGCACTTGGTGTAGTTTTTTATCACTTTGAATTTACATTCTTCCTTTCCTTCCTTTAGAACAGTAAGGAAAATTGGAAGATGAAGGCATTCCATCATGAAAGCTGAGGTGGCACTGTACTAGTGCCCTTCATGTTTCAGGTCCCTGCAGGCTAGAAGAAGGGTGTGGTAGAGAAGGGAACATTTGCTTGAGTAGAGGGAGCTACACTGGAGTAGTATGAAATCTTCAACCTTTTGTTGAGGGGAGGGGTCTTTCTCCTAACATTAATTATCTTTACAGTTGTTAACATTTTTAATTTTATATTTTGATAAGGCGGTACATATACATGGTAAACAACTCAGGGTGTACCAAAGGTTATCCATTGAAAAATACGTGTCCTTTCTATTATGTAGCTTTAATCTCCCCAGGACAGCCACTGTTAATTTTGGGTATTTATGTGTATCCCTAACCACCAATAGGATGTTATATGCACTATTGTGAACCTTGCTGTAGCAAATTAGAAATACTTCCAAAATATTATTTACTTTCTTTTTGAGGCCGCTAAATTTTGTGTTTTGCTTTGGTTTTATTTTACTCCCACCATGGGATTTGCTGTTTGTGAAATGAGAGAAAAACAAAGCTACTTTGATAGGCACGAGCTAGACATCTAGGCTCTCTTGACGGCCAGGTGACCTGCTTTCATATACACAGTCCATGATTCAGTTTCATGCCTAAGGAAAATTAGCAATTGTTACAAGTGATGACCTTCAGGAGCTTTGAAAATGATGAAACATTAACGTTTTTCAAATGCCAGTGATGAGAGTTGGAGTGTTTTGTACAGTATTTATATGCAACAAATTGCCAGTAATAGGTATGTTGGAAATGTTTTTTTAAAGTTTGATATGATATAGAATTAATGAATCTTTATACTGAAGAACCTATGTGTTGTACTTAGGGAAATAAAAGATATAGTCAAAAGGGGTTAAAAAAATAAATATAGGACTAGGTTATATTGAATAGAGAGTATAAATCAAAGATAACTAAAAACCATTGGCAGGGAGCCCATGTTTCCCTGCTCCCTGCCTGGGGTCTGGTGATTGGGAGCTAGTAAAGCATTAAAAGAGAGAGAGAGAGAGAGAGAGAGAGAGAGAGAGAGATTAATTGTATCAATATTGAGCTGCTCCAATTTAACATTTTGAAACTTTTGCTTCCTTGTTTGTAATCAGAAACTAGGAAAATGCATTTTATGTGCATAAAACTCTATGGTAGCTTTCTGTTATCCGTGGAGGGGAACTTTGGGCACTTGAGTATCTGAAAGTGCACAGGAATAAGTAATTTTGGGAAGTCATCATTTTCAGATCTGGGAAGATTTTTTTTTATTGGAGGAGGATATTCACTTGCGGAAACACAACCAGCATGTATAGGTTTGAGCTAACACTGACTCAGCTAACCCACTTCCTGGTACATTTCTTGGTAGCTTCTATCTTATTAATTTGCAGATATGCAGGCATATTCTCTTTTTCTCTTAACTTTTGTAGCATAAAGGGCAAGAATACAGGCTTTGTGGCCTTCCAGGTAGGAGCTTGAATTGAGGCTTTGATACTTAGGTAGCTTTGGACAAGTTGGCCTCTTAAGTTTCATTGGCTTCTTAAGTTTCATTTTCTCATCTGTACAATGTAAATGATAATAGGACTGTTTGAGTATTCAGTGAGATATTGTATGTACCTAGCACAGTGCCTGCTGGGTAATAAAAGCTCAATAACGTGAGCTATTAATAAGCACATTCTTCCTTCTGAGCAGCCTTCATTTTCACTACAGCTTCTGGCCAATTTTCTCTTGAAAAATACCTCCTTGGCTTCCTATTGATGGGAAGCCATCCTCCCTCAGCCTCTTGCCCTGATTTAATGCTACTTTGAGGATCCCTGTGGACAGATTCTCTTGACCAACCTTTGTTCATATGCTTGCCGTTTCATTTATTCAAAGATTACGTGGAGTGATTAAGAGCACTCTGAGGCCTTATTGCCTTTGTCTGAGTGCCACTTCTACAACTTCAAAGCTGTGTGATCTTTGCAAGTTAATTAACCCAACAATTTTCTTATCTGTTAAATGAACAATAATGATACCTACCTCAAAGTTTGGATGTGAGGTCATTACATGAAATAACATACATAAGATGTTTAGATTGTGCAGAATGAATGCTAGGTGTTATTATGAACCAGACTTAGTTGGTTATTTATTTTATCTGGTCTCCTGATCAGTGACTTTCATATGTGTATAGCACTTTCGGTGTTTGTTATGTAAAATAAATCTCACTTATACAAGACACCCTAACACAAAATTACTGTCACAGTAACAATGTAAAGAATACATGTTATATTAAACACACATACAAATGTGAGATATGCATATATAATATTCTTGGGATTTGTTAGGCGTGTTGGTGAATGCAACTCTATGTTATGAGAATTTTTTTAAAATTTTTTTATTTATTTATGATAGTCACACACACACACAAAGAGAGAGAGAGAGAGAGAGAGAGAGAGAGAGAGAGGCAGAGACAGAAGCAGGCTCCATGCACCGGGAGCCCGATGTGGGATTCAATCCCGGGTCTCCAGGATCGCGCCCTGGGCCAAAGGCAGGCGCTAAACCGCTGCGCCACCCAGGGATCCCTATGTTATGAGAATTATGTGGTGCTGTGCTTGGAGCTTAGGGCACCTTTTAAAAAAATTATTTGAATGAATAACAGCTTTAGTGTGATATGAACACCTATATTTATTATTTCCCAAGTTGCTGGCATTCAATGACCTTATATTCTTTTTTCTTTCTTTCTTTTTTTCTTTAAGTAGGCCCTATGCCCATTGTAGGGCTCAGTGCAAGGCTTGAACTCACAACCCTGAGATCAAGACCTGAGCTGAGCTTAAGAATCTGACACTTCAGTGACTGAGCCACCCAGAAACTCCTCGATGGCCTATATTCCAATTTGAACCTAAGGGCCATTCAGGGACCAGATCATACTTGCATGGCTCATACTTTTTAAAAAATGTGTTAATGCGGTTCTTTCTCTGTGCTACTGTGTCCTAAGTGATACTGAATTCTTGTTATTGTATGCCATTTTAGGCACAGTTTGTTATTTGCATATTATTTTTGATTTAAGAAGTGGAAAAGTTACCATTGGGTTGAGAATAGGGTTTGCCAAATTATCTGTGGAATTAGTTATGTGCCACTAGGGTGGACATTCTATGAATTCTCTTCCATCCTCTTTGTCTTCCAAGTGATCTACAAGAATCTGGTATAGTTGCATCATTTCTTGTAAGTACCCATTGGGCTGGATTCAACATGAACTTGTAGTGAATATAACTGTACATTCTTACAGTTCTGAATGAGCTGAAAGAGTTGTGAAAGTCAATTAAGTGAAGTAGATTCAACAGAATTCTTTCCATAATCATAGAAATTAATTGTGAGGGCATGTAAGTTAGTATCTACTAAATGCATAAAGTGTTTTAGCAGAGTTAACTTTAGTATCCATATAGTGATTTGTCTGTCAAATAGTTTTGCAGGTTTTTTGGTTTTATTTGTATGATTTTTGGGACTGCTTCATGGATTTGCATGTTGTCTTTGTGCAAGGGCCATACTAATCCTCTCTGTATCATTCCAATTTTTAGTATGTGTGTTGCTGAAGCAAGCACTGCATGTTTCTTGAACATTTCCTATTATTATCCTGAAGCATACAATTTAAAATGTAATATGGGAGGTACAGTTGCTTAGGATCACAAAGAATATTTCATATAAATAGTTCTTGGACTCTACATTATTGGAGTCCATTTTGGACAAATAGTAGACAAGTTAGTGTGGTAAGTTGAGAAGACTACTAGAAAGCAGAAAGCACTGGTTAAGCATCCATAGGAATCACAGATTTTCTTTCTTTCTTTCTTTCTTTCTTTCTTTCTTTCTTTCTTTCTTTCTTTCTTCCTTCCTTCCTTCCTTCCTTCCTTCACTTACTTCCTTCCTTCATTCTTCTTGTCTTTCTTTCTTTCTTTCTTTCTTTCTTTCTTTTCTTTCTTTCTTTCTTTCTTTCTTCTTTCTTCTTTCTTTCTTTCTTTCTTTCTTCTTTCTTTTTTTTTTTTGATAGATTTGTTTCTAAGAAATGTAAGGACTAGCAGAGATGAGAAGAAATAGAAAAAGATTATCCATTTGTACTTCAGCAGTATAGCTTGGTGGTTAGAAAGAAGGCTTTGAAGTCAGACAGCCTTGACTTTTAAGTCCTGCTCTGCTGCTTACTTCCCATAGAACCAGAATGCCTTAACCTCTCTGTACCTCAGGCTCCGCATAAACTGGGGGTATACATACAACTATCCGAGTAGGCTGTGTGAGGATTATATGTGAGATTATGTGAGTAAATGCTCAAACACAGTGTCTGACACATAGGAAACTCTCACTAGACAGGTTATAAAGTATCCACAAACAAGGAGTTGTTACCAGTGAGTCTTGTGTCATCTTCTGAAACAATTACACTGCTGGAAAAGCAGCTAAGGTATAATCCTGAGTTTGCCAGCAACTGTAGGCGGATTTAAATGAGTAAAATGACTCATGAACTTGTCTTGGTTCTAAGTATCTGTTGTTGGCAATTTTCTCATTCAACCCTGCCCCCAAATGTGGGAGTTGCACTCATATTCAACAACTAGTAATTATGCTTCTCATCGGTAGTAATGGTATTTAAATATTGTTACATCACTCCATATCCTTTTTCTTTATGAATCACTTTACACATAAACGTAGGAGTTTCTAGTCTGATCTGGGGAGTTCTAGGGAACCAGTAGTGATACTGTTTCTTCTCCTTGAGAAGTGAGACACAAGAGACCCGTGGATGAAGATCAAAATATCCTCTGCATTGGCTGATCTGAGGACATGACATTCGATCTGAAGTGAAAGGGCTTATTAGCCTAATTTGACTGAGACTTACCCCCTGGATGACTAGCACAGCTGAGCAACTGCAGGCCTCCCCTCAGGACAGGTGCCTTCATGCATGGAGAGTAGACCAGAGGATATGCACCCAGGGTGGCTGAGAGAAAGAGAGCAAGGAGCTCAACCTAGCAACCTCAGAAGTCCTTCTGCCCGCATGAGAGGGAAGAGTTCTGGGAGAGTTCTAGAGTGTTCTTTTATTTTTTAAAAAAATTTTTAAAAAATATTTTATTTATTCATGAGAGACAGAGAGAGAGAGAGAGAGGGGCAGAGACACAGGCAGAGGGAGAAGCAGGCTCCATGAAGAGAACCCGACATGGGACTCTGTCCTGGGACTCCAGGATCACGCCCTGGGATGAAGGCGGCGCTAAACCACTGAGTCACTGGGGCTGCCCTGGAGTGTCATTTTAGCTAAAGTGTCTCCACATGGACTTGAAGCGTGATGGTAGCACATTTAGCCATGTGAACAGGACCTTCCTGTCAAGAAAGTGAGGCTGCAAGGTTCTATGAGTAGATTGGGGAGTTAGGTAAGGAAGATGTGAGGAGAGTGGACTGGAACACAAACATCCCATACAAGTCTCTGATTTCTTTCATTTTTCAAGAGGCTCCTCCTTTCTCTCTCTTCTCTCTCTCCATATCTCCTTCCTTCGTTCCTTCCTTCATTCCTTCCTTCTTTCCTTCCTTGATGGATATGAAGGACTTGTAAGTAATCAAAAGTGCTAATCAGAAATAGATTGTGACTTCTCATATCTGAATTTTAGAGTCTTAATGAAATTTTTGATGCTACCTTGAAATAGAATAAAAAAACAAAGCTGAGAATCTTTAGTAAAGGTATACTTTTTGCAGTGAAAGTATATCTGGAAAATAGCTTAAAATCTGTCGGAACACCTGGGTTGAGTCCCTTGAGGGTCTGACTCTTTTGGCTGAGGTCATAATCAGGGTCATGGGATCAAGCTCCACTTTAGGCTCTATGCTCAAGGTGGAGTCTGCTTAAGAGATTCTCTCTCTCTCTCTCTCCCTCTCCCTCCCCTTCAGCACCTCCCCTGGCTCATGCTTGCTCTCTCTCTCATAAGTAAATAAAAGAAAAATCTAATTGTTAAAAATAAATTGATATATTAAATGTTTAGCTGGTTGAATAGTTCACAATAGTAGTGAATATTGAGAAGTTATTTTTATATTTTTAAGAACTATATGGTGAGCGTCTACTATGTATTAGGCACTATGGTAGATAACTAGAGATACTACAATGAATAAGATAAACTGTCTTCTGTTCACGGAACTTACAATTAAATAGACATGTCAATAAATATATTCAATATTATGTGTATGAGTTTGGAAGCACACTAGAACAAAAGAAGCAGTTCTCCCTTATGACAGTGGGCTAGAAGCAGGCTATAATTCTTGATTAAATTTGAGAAAAACATTATCTTCTCAATTATAGTAAATCTTTGTCAGTAATTGTTTTTAGGACTTTAAAAATTATTTTGCTTCCTATCTTTCTAAAAATTAGGAAGCAAGTAATAGAAGCTTGCCCAGAAATTATTGTTAATACTATATTTTTAAGTATCTTCTTAGTTATGGAAATATTAAATACCTTGCTGATACTGGGTACTCTGTGTTTAAAATATTAGAGCTGTGTCCTGTTTTGAAAGATCTTAAAAGTATATGTTTACAAACAAAATAAAATAGCCAACCTACCAATTATAAAATGTTGATCTGAACATTTTAGGGTTCAGGTCAACCCAAAAGGGAGACCCAAACCTAGAGAACTGTGGGGGAGACTGTGAAAGGGGTGCTTGAGATGGCAGTTGGGAAACCAATTGGAAGAGAATCACTTGAGCAATAGCTTTACAAAGGTTACTCATAAAAGCAGTAGCTTTACAAAGCTGCATAAAAGCAGTAGCTTTACAAAGGCACACATAAAAAAAGGCTGGTGGTTACAGCTTGCTTTGGCCTGTATAGCACTGTAGTTCTGTACAGGTCCCCTGGGTCTCTGTGAAGGAAAAAGGGAAAGAGATCAAACCAGGACAACTTTGCTCCCTCTCTCCTCAGCCTCACCTTCCTGCCTTGCTGGGCAATTTGGCTTCTGTATAAGAATTTGAAGGAATGTGTTCTGCAAATTTATTGAAAAAATTTAAAACTACTCATTGAAAGCATATAGTAGAAAGAAAATATTAATACCATGCTGATAGTGACATAATAGAAATACTTTGAGTAGAAAGATACAAATCATATTTATACTGATAATTAAAATCTAAAATTGAAGAGCATTTAAAGTTATTATTTTGAATGTTTTTATGGTATCAGACAATGCATATTAAGCCAAAGAAATATGAAGCTATTGTATGGATACTTGTGCGGCTGTTTTGAGACCAGATCTGGACATTTCTGAGGATTTTGGGTTATGGCATTGGTTCTTTCATATATTGAACTTCTAACTTTTGGCTGTCCCTTCCTTGATCATGATTATTTATAATAGTTTTATAATTGCAGGTATGATCTGAATGTTGTCTTATTCCCAGTGAACACAAGATGGAGAGAAGGAAGCCAATGACTTCTAAGATGATTAACTCTAGTGGAGGGAGGAAGAAAGAGAGAAGTAGGTTTTTGGGGTTGTACAGTTATTTATAAGACATTAATGTGGAATTAAGTGAGTTATGAGAGATTGAAGTGGGACTGGGCTGGAGTGCAAAGGAATGTTTGGATTATAGATGACCTCCTAGTGGAGGAAGTAGAATGAACATGAGGAGACACTGGGTTAGTTCGTCTCACAAGGACCGGCAGGTGGTGCTTTTGGCTTTGGCTCCCAGAGTATCCTGGCATGTTGTTTTAGAATAAGCTTTCTCCAGGGGGAGGGCGGGTATGTGGAACTTGTAGGTGCCCCCATTTGATGTCATCTCACACAGAATGACCAGTTACAATAAGTGATATTCCAAGTTCTCTTGGGACTGGTACACCTTCCTTTATTTGTTTGTTTTTAGTTACATTTTAGTTACCTGCTTAACACTGCTTACTCCTCCTTTGAGCTTTCCTTCCAGCCTTGGATCTAGAGCTTGACAAAATAAATGCTGAAGTTTTTAGCAGTGGTGCCTATTAAGACTTTACCATTAAAGGAATCCTTATTTTTGATATGTCTTAGTCCATGGCATGCTAAGAAAGTGTTCAGGGCAGCCCCAGTGGCCCAGTGGTTTAGTGCCGCCTTCAGCCTGTGGTGTGATCCTAGAGACCCGGGATTGAGTCCCACGTTGAGCTCTCTGCATGGAGCCTGCTCCTCCCTCTGCCTGTTTCTCTGCCTCTCTCTCTCTCTCTCTCTCTCTCTCTCTCTCTCTCTCTCTCTCCCCCCCCCCTGTCATGAATAAATAAATAAAATCTTAAAAAAAAAAAAAGAAAGAAAGTGATCACAAATAACTGAAACCATTGCATAGGTACCCTTGGTGCTGAGGGCCTCTTTTGGTTGAAAGATGCTCTGGAATGAAGGAACTCAGATCACAGAGGACAGTAACTTACTCAAATTATTTCAAGAAAACAGCATTATCTGAATTGAGCAGGAAGTGAAAGCCACTGGGAGCTGAAGCATGAAGCAGCTTCAGGGAGAGGTCCTTCTGTCTCTTTTTTTAGACTGAAATGTCTCTGTGTTGGAGATTGTGCTCTGCACGCCAGGTACTGTTTTCCTCTCTGCAACAGCTGCTTTTTCTCAGCTTCCTGGTAGTTTCTGCTTCCCGTTTTTCTGCTGCCTTTGGTCACCAATGCCTGGGAAGCTCTTTACCTCACTATGTTTCATCTTTAAATCCCATTAAAAACAGACTCTTATTTGGTCCTGGTTCCCATCCCTTCTAGAAGACTGGCTGAATTAATTACATGGACGCATTGAGAGGCTTGACAGCTGTGGAAAAGGCGGAGGTAGATTTGTTGAAGTACTGGAGCCAGGTGAACTCTGCGTCCTGTGACAGCGCTGTTCTTGGTCATTAGGCACTACAGGGGCAGTGGAGGCCATAGGAAGGTGGGGATGCTGCAGACCAGGTCATGGAGCTCCTGCTCCTTCCCTCCAAGAGGCAGCCACTGAGCCTTTATTGGCACATCACTGGGTAGATCTACAGGTGTCGATATGCACAATCTCCAGGAGGTACTGTTAAATGAAAAAGAGTAAGGTGTGGCATTATTTATAGAACGCTTCTAGTTTTGGGCTAGAAAAGGGAAGTTGACTACTGTGTGTGTGCACATGCATACATGGAGGTTCCTGTATCGTGCGGAGAATGTTTTTTGTACGTCAGGTAGCTGCTTTTAGGAAAGAGGCTTAAGTTTGGAGTCAGGTCTATGTGTGCACATCAGAGTTCAGTTTTGGACACTTTGTCTATAGTTGATTGTGATCAGTAAAAGCCAATAAAGTCCTTACATAGAATAATATCGATATCATAAAATAATGTCGGTATCATTTACCTCAGTCTCAAATATTATGATGTGTGTAGGAAGGAAGTAAAATCCTGCTGTTGAAAGTGTCGAGGTCACATGAATTCATTTCTCCTGTATGCCACCCAGTTCAAATGTACAAATGCCCTAAATGTACGTTTGTACTGTGACTTTTATCACTTTCTGTGTTGCCTGTTCTGAGATTTCTATCAGTCCTTTCACCCTCTTTTTGGAGTCTTTTATGTATACGCTTTTACTGTATCACTAATAATATTCACTCTCTTCCTGAAGACACCTAGTTTCCCTATTCTAATGTAGGCTGGCTACTCTCTTGGCAACTACATAGTTGGCATCTGGAAATGTCTAATTTTAGTGTCCTAAGATTTCATGGATCCTGTGTCTGCCCCTCTTTTTGATTCTGTTTAAAAAAAAAATATTCTGGCACTCGTTAGAAAGTAAAGAAGACTCTGTTCAGGATGATTGCAGTTAGTGTGGGGACTGTCGACAATAGGAAAGGGAGATCAGGCTCCCCTCCAAATGCAATAAGGACAAATGGGGTTCATAGCCAACAGACAGAGTAAAAGATTCAGTAGGTAGAGTGACATCAAGGTTATGGAGGTCCTTGCTACACTGACTGAAGAGGGTTCTGGGTAAAGGTATGCCAGGGTGACCAGCTGTCAGAATGTGGGGAACAAGGCGAGCCAGGGCAGAGACAGGCTGAGGCCTCGTCAGGAAGAGGGTTAGGAGTGTGTGACTGAAGTTTGGAAAAGGAGAGAGTCGCTGTCAGTTCTTTCTGTTGTCTTGTTTTTCTGTAGTGTATTCTCAGATTTTTTTTTTTTATTCTCAGATTTTTTAAAGAAGAAACATTTCATAGGTAGTGAACTTTGAATCATTGTATTGGTTTCCTATCCCTGCTCTTACAAATGACCACAAACCTGATGGCTTAGAACAACAAAGATTTATTCTGTTAACAGTTCTGGAAACCACAGTCTGAAATCCGTTTCACTGGACCAAAGTCACAGGTGTCAGCCTGGCTGATTCCTTCTGGAGTCAACAGGGGAAAAATCTGTTTCCTAGCCTGTTCTAAGTTCTGGAGACCACCTGCTTTCTTTGGCTGTGACCCCTTCCTTCCTCACAGCACTCCGGTCTCTTACTTCCATCATCACACTTGTCTTACTTTTATAGGGTGCTTTAGGATTACGTTGGCCCCATCTACATGATCCAGGTTAATCTCCCCATCTCAAGAGCCTTACTTAACTGTGTCTGCAAATCCCTTTTGCCATATACATTCACAGGTTCCAGAGATTAGGATGTGGACATCTTCTGGGTGTGTGTGGGAGGGTCCTTCTTGAGTTTAGCACAACTCATAGTGTCTAGAAATGTTTTTATGTTTTTCTTCATGTGTCATTGATAGTTTGGCTTGGTATAGAAGTCTAAGTTGGCGATGATTTCTTTTTCTCAGAACTTTGGAAATAGAGTTTTATTATCTTTTAGCTGCTAAGAAGTTTGGTACTAGTCTGATTCTCATTCCTCAGTATATGACTTGAAAGTTTCCCCTCTCTCTAAGCTTCTGAGATCTTTTGCTTATATCAAATATTACAAGTGTCTTAAGCTGAGTGTAAACAATGCATTAGTGTCCAGTTAAGTGTAATCAGTGTTCACAAGCATGCCTCTAACATGGCTGTTATAATTACAAAGTGGTTTCCAAATTGTAGGCCCTTGTCCATTTGAAATAAAGATCACTGAAGGGAACTGAGAAAGAATAAATAGAATAGAATAGAAAATTTCACAGTACCACACTACAGTAGTTGCACGCACTGTTTCACGAAGCGTTTCACAAAACATTTGTTTGATGTGTATATGTGTGATGTGTTAAAACTTTCTAAATCCTTCCAGAATTTAACATGTATTCACTTAGTGTCTGAAACAGAAGCTGAAGTATTCATATTAAAAATTATGTTAAGATACACAACATATTTGAGGAGAATGTTCCTACTTAGCTTTAGTTTGGTGTTTTCTATAAAATTTTTCTTTGTTGCTTCATGACAGATTTCATTAAAAGTAGTAAGCGTGTGGCTAATTTTGCAGTACAAGACGAAGGCGTGTTGTAAAGCTGCTTGTTTCAAGGCCCTGTTTGTTGTCAGATGGAATGCTGGGTGTAGGCTGGTGTGGTTCATACTTGGGACTGAAAGACATGTTTTTACCCTCAACAAACATCATCTTTGTTGGACTATCTGTAGACCGTGTAACCACAGAAAGGTCTTTTCTTCTCCCCTAGAAACGTTTTCTTTCTTATGCTTGTTTCACAAATAGTTTAAAGTAGAGCTGCCTTCCACTTTTGAGTTTCAGTTTGTTCCAAGAATGTTTGAGGCACCATCTAACACCCCTGGTGTGCTTGAGAACTGTAAAATAAGAATGAAATCTTGGAGTAGATAAGTTTGCTCTATGAGGACTGAAGCTGCCGTTAATTCCCAAGGCCGGACTAACTGTCTAACAAAGGGTAAAGTACTTCTTACATTGGAATAGTAGATTTATATATAATAATTAGCTGTCAGAATGTACACTAGGAAAAATGTCTGTTGTCAATTTTGATTTAATGGATTGAATTTGAAATTTAATAACTTTGACTTGCTCATTACAATTTGGGATTGAGTGATACTAAACTACAGTGCCTGCTTTAAAAAAAAATGTCATTCAGGAGGATGCTTGATTCCTAAAAGTTCTTGTGTTTAATTTTTTAAAAGTATTTTATTTATTCATGTGAGAGAGAGAGAGAGAGAGAGAGAGAGAGAGGCAGAGATACAGGCAGAGGGAGAAGCAGGCTCCATGCAGGGAGCCCGACGTGGGACTCGATCCCAGGCCTCCAGGATCACTCCCCGGGCTGAAGGTGGCGCTAAACCGCTGAGCCACCCGGGCTGCCCAGTTCTTGTGTTTAAAGGGGATTAGAGGCCTTTTTAAAATGTTATACTTGTCAGTTTTTAAAACGCTTCATAAGATGCGATGGCTGTTGTTACCTTCCATTTATTTGTGCTCAGATATGTTTTCCTGTATACTTGGAATATTTAATACAATGTCTTTTGATTTTTACTGCTTAAAATATGCCTCTTTTCCTTTGGAATGTTGTTGTATTAGATGTGAAGTCAGTAAAAATAATTTGATTTAATTTGGCTTGAGTAATATAATAGAGATTTTTAAAATTTAATAATGACTTGTGATGTAAGTACTGAGTAACACAACTGTCATTGTTTAATAGGTGCCTGGAACTTAGTGCACACTTGTGCACAGACACTAGACAGCTGTTAAATACCCCTTTGTGGTCAGTGTTTTAGGGCAGACTCTCTGTTCTTGCAGTGGAATTTCTAAATAAGCACTCAGAATGAAGCCAAAGGGAGGATTCTAGTGTAATTCTTAATAAACTTCCCAACCATAGACCAGACAGTATGAAATATTATATAACTAGAGTGAATTCCGCATAGGGATATTACTTCTTACTCCAAAGATGGTTGCCTCACAATGTAGATTACTAAGTCATGTCTCTACACTCCATGTTGGGAAGAATTGGCATTTACATTTAGTCTCTTCAAGGAAGCACGTTTGGCTGTATTTTATAAAATTAGTGCTTTTTTTTAAAGAACCCATTTGTCAACATTACAGAATTTTCTCCACGGGGAATTGTAGCAATAAGAAATTTCTAAAGGAATGTAGAGATCCAGAACTTACTTTGTTTGATTTAGAGCCATGTCAGCTACTCTAATCATGTTAAAGTACATGATCTTTCTCTCATAAAATTAAGATACAGTTTCATCCAGTTCCAGTACAACTTCTTTTATGTAGTTAGGTTTTCCTTTCTGGAAATCTCTAGACTGGAGAGGATCTGTAGAAAGCTTTCTTATAGTTCACCACAATGGTGCTTTCTTGGGATACGTTGCATCTTCTCAATTCCACACTGTTTCCAGTTCTTGCCTTTATACTTTCACATTTTTTCATTGTTAAGTAGGAAATAGGGTGGAGGCTCCTAGGACTGATAGCAGCAATGAAGGTCTGGTATAGAATACATTCAAAGAATGTACTCATGCATTGAATTTGGTCTGATCACCGTAGATATTCACACTTAGTTGTTCTGATAATGGAAATGGAATTTAGTACATAGTCAGCTTTCCTAGTTCAAGTTTAATTTCTATTAATTTGCTTTTGCTACCCCTTTGTAAAAGTGGAGTTTATGTTGTGAAGCTGGGCAACAGAGAGGGAAAAGGGGGATGCCTGGGTGGCTCAGTGGTTAAGCATCTGCCTTTGGCTCAGGGAGTGATCCTGGGGTCCCAGGATCAAGTCCCATATTAGGCTCCCTGCATGGAGCTTGCTTCTCCCTCTGCTTGTGTCTCTGCCTCTCTCTCTCTCTTTGTTTTTAATGAATAAATAAATTTTTAAAAATCTTAAAAAAAAAAAAAAAAGAAGAGGATAAAGGACTCGGTCCATAAGTCTAGAGTAGGGTAATAAATATATAATTGAATTGATTATCCCAGACTCTTGACTGTATTAGTTCACTATGAAAATCTAAATGAGTCTGCATTTTTGTTATTTTATTGAACCACTATATTATTTATTCACTTTTGCCCCAAAGGATAGTATATTGATATTTTGTAGTCTGAGAAAAGCAGTGACATAAACATTTTTTCCCCAGATAAACTTTTTAAAAATTTACAAATTCCTATTTTTCCCAATTTTTACTGTTATATTGATGATCTCATTGGCCTAAATCCCTAGAGGTGGAATTGTTGAGATATGCCTGTTTTTGAGATTCTGCAGACATATTACCAAATTGCTTTTCACAAAGATTTTTATATACTGGTTAACTCTCACCTTAGAGTAAGCTACCCACGCTGTTGTCAACATTGAGTAACATCAATGCAGTTTAGATTTTATTTTTAAATTTTAAATTTAGATTTTATTTTTATCAGAGCTATACTTGGTTTCAAGAGTCAGCAGTCTTGTGCAACTTATTTTGAAAAATAGCTGACTGCCATACTCCTCCCGCCTCACAGCCCACCCCACAGAAGTAACCACCTTCCATTCCCCAGGCTGATTCAGTTTTTGTTTTCGTCTCTAGTGCTAGATGGCAGGCCTGTATTGCCCCTTCATGGTCTCCTGCTGTGGAGGGTGGAGGGCGAAGATGTGGTTACCTTCCCTACACCCAGCCTCTTCTACACACGTGCAAGTCCCTTCTATTCCTTCAGGGGATTAACTCCTTTCCTCAGCTTTCTGTTTAACCCCACCCCTCCCTCTCCTCAGGAGCTACCATTTGCTGGGCCTTTGAGGAAGGGGATTGAAAGAATCCCTGTATTAGTGAGTTTCAAGAAGAATGGATATAAAATATATGTTCCACCTGTCATCTTTCCCCGGAAGTCTTTTCTTGGGTCTTTAGTAATCATTTTTATAAAGTAATCCTTAAAATTATGGGCTGTGGAGTCAAGACTCTATGAATTTGAATCCCAGTTTTGCTCTTTACTTGCTTTTTGACCTTAGACAAGTTGGCTGAAATCTCTAGGCCTCGTTTTTTCGTCTGTGTGATAGAATTCATATGATATCTATTTTAGGGTGTCATTGTGAGAAATAAATGTGATAAGGCATGTAAAGTGCTTTTCACGGTATCTGCTGCCTGGTGATATCTTACTATCTGCCTGGAAGTTAGGATACCGATAGGCTTGCGGCTGCAGTTGTTACTCTTGGGAATTTCTTGCTCATGGCCTTTGCCCAAATTTCCAGTGGAATGTTTGTCTTTTTCTTCTTGATAAGAGGTGCTTTTAATGTAGTCTGTTATTGGTCTTTTATTTTTCTTTACAGTACTTGGGATGTGTAATCATATGCATACTATTTCATGTTAACGATGTCTGCTGCTGCTGTTCTCAGATTTGTGTTTCTCAAAGATACCTGGTGGTAGTAAGACAGAAGGATATATGTGTGTGCAATAAAATTGGAGATTATCATAGTAGTTGAGACAATTGATGAGGAGGACCTCAGAGGCTAAATGAAGTAATTATTTTCATCATGTAGGGGAAATAATTTTTTTAACTCCTTAAGTATATCTTACATTGGTTTGTTTTGTGGACAAATTACCTCAATTTATAAAAGCCTTCTTGAATGTTCTTCTCCTCACATACCCAGAGGGGTTTCATCTGAAAACTTAGAGCTTTCAGTTTGTTTCTACTTTAATACTTACTTCTCTGAAATTAGATCCAAAATTGATTCTTGAGGGAAGATTTATCATCTCCCCTAAGTTAATGACATGTTAACAAATCTTTTTTTTTAATATCATATATACTATTGAAATGATAGATACATTGATATCTCAAAGTTGTAGTTACAGATATGTAACTTGGCCTTTTAAGTTTGATTTTGCTAGTTTGTCTCTTTAGGCAGTACCAATTTATTGTTTTATTTTTGTTTTCTCTTAGTTTTATAATTAATTAACTTTATGGTTCTTTAAATAATGGTTCATCTAAATTTGATCTCTCCACAGATTCGGACCAGGATGTAGCACTCAAACTTGCCCAGGAGCGAGCTGAAATAGTTGCTAAATATGACAGAGTAAGTATTTATACTTACTCTTTGAGTAAGTTTTATTAGAAAAAACATATAAATAGAAATGGATTTTTTAAGAGCTTAAATTATAGAAGCAGTTTGTTTATTTCATGTGACAATGGAAGTCATCTTTTTTCTCTGACTCATCTCCAGATTTTCTCTACCTCTTTCCCTCTGCTCCAGCCACTCTGGTCTCTTGTGGTTCTTCCACCACACCAGGCTTGCTCCTGTCTCTGGGCCTTTGCACTGGCTATTTCTTCTGACTAGAACCCTTGTATTCTGGATATTCTCATGCCTCATTGCCTCACCTTTCTTAGATCTTTACCCAGATGCTGCCCTCTTAGTGACATCTTCTCTGACCCCCCTTCCCCAGCACTCTGGATCCCTGTACTCTTTATTTTGCACTATAACACTTACTCTATCAGCATACTTTGTATTATACTTATTTTGGTTTTTTTTGTCTACTCTCCTGGAATCTAAATTGTGAGGGTAAGGATTTCTTTTGTCTGATTTACTCTTGTATCCAAAATACCTGGAATAGTTCCTGACTCATGCTAGGTATTCAGTAAATATTTGAATATGTCAGTATATAGAATTAAAGACCCATTTTATTTATAATTTATATATGCTATTAAAATTTTAACATAGATCTGAAAATTTGAACTTATGCATTATGTATAGTCTCCCTTAGTATTTTATCTCTATGTTAGTTATGGAATCTGGTTTTTGATGCCCTAGAATATCACAGTTGTTGACAATTTACATGTCTCCTCATTATTACTTTACCTCCTGAGGTCTGCAATGGGTTGTAGGTGGTGATTTATAAATGTCATGTTTTATATTTGTATCAGTTGCATGTAATTTCATATCTGTTATTTTTGATTATTTGAGAGAATAACAGGAGCATGAAATTATAGAAAGCCATCTGGACAGTACCCTGCTCCCAAGGAGGCATGCAGGCAGGCAGTGCTTCACTTAATAGTTACCTTCCTAGAGTTTGTTTTTAAACTGATTATTTGGAGCATCACAATTTCCCATTATTGTGAATAGGTTTTAGGGTAGTCTGTGAAAAACCTAATTAACTTATTTAACTGCTTAACTAATATAAAACCAATAGAACTGTCATTTCAATTATGCTTGCATGTGTTTTTTTTCCATGCAGTCAACACTTAGTGACTAGGCTAGCCCTCATGCAGTCATTGATCAAATATATGTAGATAGAGGGGTCCACAAGACAGGTAGGCATTGAGTTTAAAACTTGATGGATTGCTGTAGACATCTGAGGTTCCTCCTCTAATTAGAACTAGTTAACGGCCTCAGCAGTATAGAGAGAAGAGTAGTGGGTTGAGGGCAGAGCACTGGTAGTTAAGAGGGACCTATAAAGACCCATTAGAAGAGTTGGATGGTATGAGGAGAAGCAAGAGAGGCTATGGGAGAGAGGTTGAGGAATGGGGAGTGAGCAACACTTGACAAATGCACTGAAAAGAATCTACTAGGTAAGAACTGAACAGTGTCCACTGGATTGGACAATGACAGCTCATTTTTGACCCTGGCAAGAATAGTGTCACAGTAGCTGTGAAGTAAAGAAGGAGACAGAAAGGTGAATAGCTTACTGTACTGAGGAGTTTGGAGGAAAAGGCAAGGAGTAGTTCTTTTCTAAGACATGTTTAGTCAAACATGTTGAAGTTTGGCAGTTTTTTTCTTGAGTCACTTTCTTACCTTTCTTGCTCTGTCTTACCCAGTTGGTTTCTCACACGAACCCAAGTCTGATCAGGACTCCACTGCATGTCATTGTTCTGTCATACAGGATCTTCTGAAGCTTGTAATTGGGAAATACGGATTCTATTGCCAAAAGTAGTTTGGTTTTTTTAAAGTTAATTTAGGGTGATAATGCCTCATTTCTAACTCATTATTAATTCATAAAAAATACTGTTCTGTGGTCTGTTTTGCGGTCTGTTTTGCATATTCAGTTTTATCAATTCCCAATAATACCCTTCTTTATCTCCATTACAGGGACGAGAAGGTGCAGAGATTGAACCTTGGGAGGATGCGGATTACCTTGTTTACAAAGTTACGGACAGATTTGGCTTTTTACAGTAAGTTGCATTGACTGAAAGCGAACTTTTTTATTATAATGTTTTTATGGTGACCTATTATATTGATTTTCTTTATTTTTAATACCATACCTGTGAATAAGATTCCAGGACGGGTCCTGCAGTGTGCCTTTTGTTTTTCAATTCCTGGCATTTTTAACCTCTATGATTAACATTGAGCTATAGTTAAGAATACAGTCTTTAATATTTGGTATTTTAGTAAGAACATAAAGTGCAAAAAATGAGTTGTATTAATAATTTAGCAGAATTAAATGGAAATGAATAACAATTTATATTTCAAAAATAATTACAAAACATTTCATTTTATGTAAATGCATTTTAAAAATAATTAGCCATTAGAACTTCAGTGTTATGCAGCCTAAAAATGAACAATGAAAGGAAATACTGTTGATCTTTCCCATAGTTATAAATGCCTTCGTGTTATTGCTTCTCAAAATTAATTCCATTTATCCTTAGTATGTTATATAAAGAGTTGAGAGAGGTCTAGACTACTGTAAAGTAAAGTGGCTAAAGTGATTTTGATTCTTGAAAACATCCTGCTAATGATGCCAGTCTGCCTGTTCTAGTTCTGTGTTGTTTGGGCAGATCCCTTCAGGCTATAGTTTGTTTGGTTCTGCCAGTTTAGTCGCTAATTCCTCATTCATTACTGTTTTCCAGTCTCATTTATTATAAATAGGAAAAAGCCAGAGTTTTTTTTTATTTTGATACATGATTACATTTTGAAGGAAAAAAATATTTCTTGATAGTTCATAGCAGAAACTTGTAGCACTTAGGCTTTTTTTTTCTCTTTCTGTTGAGTTTTCTTGCATTTAGAAAGTATTTTTTGGTATCACATGGGGTAAACAAGCAAACAACAGAAGAGAAGCAGTTCTGTGGGTTAGAGAATGTGTGTCCTTGTGGCTTCACTGGTCCCAGTTAACCCTTTTATACCTCATCTGTAAGAGAGAATCATTAACTCCTCTACATACTTTAGAGTGTAGTAGAAGCTTTGAAGAAGTAAAATGATAGAAAACTGTAGAAAGGTCTGGACAAATATAAGGTGTTATTATTATACTTAATGACATTAACATAACCAGAGTGTTCTCCTGAGTAGTTATAATTAGAAGACTTTGAACTTGAACAGAACAGAGTATTTAACTATGAGGAAACACTGTTCTTAAATTAAACCCCCACTTCTACTTTTTTTTTTTTTTTAATAAATCAGACTTGGCCACAAATGTGGCAGGAAATGATTACATATTTGTGTGGGTTACTGTGCAGATCTAAGGTATGTGAATGAAGTTTTAAAGGACAATTTGAGCTTTTAGCACTGTCAGCCTCAGTGGGTTCCAAACTTGGCCTGCACCCTAGAATGAGCTGGGAAGTTAAAACAAAACATTTTTAGGCTCTATCCCAGATTTTGATTCAGAAAGTGCCATACAACTCAGCTTATTTTGACCTCCTCAAGTGACTGTATATTGCAAGTGAGGCATCAAAAGTCTTGTTTATATCATGAAATGGTCCAATAGAGTACAGACTACATGTAAAAAACCTGTCCTTTTCAAAGGGATCTAGTGATTGCCTCCAGTCTCTTTTCTCTTTGCTTGAAACCTGTTTAGTCAGTCCATTATTCATCTTCATAGTATTAGCTAGTATTTATTGAGCACTTACTATGAGCCAGGCACTGTTCTAAGCCCTTTTCATAGATGACTCATTCATTCTTCTCAAAAACTCTTGGGATAGGTACTCTTTTTTCTCTCTCTTTAGATGAAACTGGAGCAGAAAGAGGCCAACCAGCTGGTCCAAGTTGTGTTGACAGTATCAGATGTGGGATGTAGACTGTGGCAGTCTTACAGCAGGGCTGAACTTCTGCATTTACTGCCTTTAACTACTCTACTGTATTTTAACTAAGAGAAACACAAAAGTGCTTTCAGATGCCTAGGAAGAAATTTGAAGGCGATCACTTGTATGAAGGTATAGTCAGCTAGCTAAGCTCACCACTTCTTTGAAAATGAAGCCAGTTGGTACCAGTTCCCCTACTATCACACTGATTTTTAAATTTATACTGTGGTGCAGTCCTGAAGCATCCAGCACAAATGAAAATAATGAAGCATAGAAATGGATTTTAGTGTAATGTTAGGCTTTGTTGATTTTCACCAAAGTCATTGATTTTTGTTACAGTGCCTAATTTGAGTAAAACACTTTCTTTAGATGTTGCTGCTGGTGCCTTCCATTGCTTGTTATAGTAGCCTGAAGTTTTTTTGCACTATTTAATAAAGTCACTTGGCATAGGCATTTAGATATTGCTTTCTGTTACACCTTGATCAAAGAGCATTTATTTCTGCTACTTTAGCTCTTTGCAGTTTTTGATTGGTTCTGTGGTGAAATTGGGTTTTAATTGTCAATGTCAATACAATGGCCAAAAGTAACTTTGTAATCTTCTCTGAAGACTGCTGACTTCATATCTAATTATAGTTTTAGTAACTTAAATTACTTGTTTATGATATATGACAGTATTCCCTTCACAAGTGAGGTATAGGGCTAACTGGGCTTTATAACAGATTTCACAATAAATATAAAAACTGTTGCCAAACCAGCTTGGCTTGATGCTGCAACAGGAAAGTCTTTGTTTAGGATTCAGAAATGGGGAGTTATCCCTGGTCCAAATGCCTGTGACAGAGTTACATCTGGAAAATGGAGAAATCAAGCTTATTTAAGAGAGAAATTTCGAAATTTGAACTTTCAACATTTTTATCAAAAATAGGCACTGTCTGTTCTGCTTGGAATGCTTGGAATTTGGATAATGATAGATATAGCGTTTAGGTCAGAAGTTATTAATAGAAGTAGAAGGGAATTGTGTCAAAAAAAAAAGATAAAATTAAGACCAACCTTCAGGTTTTCAACTAATCAACACATATATATTTATAAAAGTTAGCAGATTGTCTGTAATATACTAGGACTATATATAAATATTTGAAAGCCAAAATAAAGGTGTTTTTGTTTTTAAAGAACCTCTGTTTAATGACAATAGCTTGAGAACTTCCTACTCATCTAATCCTTTTGATTACAGTAAATCTAAACTTAGACACAGTTTACTACAAAAACAAAATTTAGTCTATATATTCGACTTACTGATTTTAATAAGTTCAGTTTTAGTTTCCAAGAGAAAGTTTATCTCACAGAAATATGTCACCTGACATATTGAAAATTACAGGTACATAGACTCTAGTTAATAATTCTTTTTAGTTTATACCAGATGAAAACAGTTTGAGTAAAGGCCCCTTTCTTTCCAGGGATGACTGTGTTGTTGTTTTTCTTAACTGTTTCTACGAGGCATAGCTTCTTGCTGCCAGCTTGGCATTTTCTTTTAGCAACTTCTATGTACCTCTTTCCTTTAGAGGACAAACCTTTGTTTTTTAAAGTGGGGGTAGGCAGACATATTCTGTGAGGAGCCATATAGGCAATATTTTTGGTTTTGTGGATCATATGATCTTTGACATAATGATTCAACTCTACTGTTGTGGCATGAAAGCAACCACAGACAGACAATA
Source organism: Canis lupus dingo (assembly GCF_003254725.2). Lineage (NCBI taxonomy): Eukaryota > Metazoa > Chordata > Mammalia > Carnivora > Canidae > Canis > Canis lupus. The sequence continues at coordinate 23,380,772 of NC_064244.1, forward strand.
CATTAATGAGCATGGTGGTGTTCCATTGAAACTTTATTTACAAAAACAGGCAGTGGGCCAGATTTGATCCACAGGGCTTAAGTTTGCTGACCTAAAGGAATACTCTGCACTCATCCAGACTTTGGTCTTTCCTTTCTTCTACTTGGAGAACATTAAGAGACAAGATGAAGATGCATATATGTATGCAGGCATGTGTTCACCCTTCTTTCATACATCCATTCAACAATGTTTAGTACTCTCCTTCAGCCTGCCGGCCATGGTGCTTGAGGCTGGTGCAGTGCTTTTACATTGTGTGTTTTGGACATTGTGTGTAGCTTTCGGTAAAGAAGCAATCCCCTGCTTTCTCCCTAGAAGGCTGTAAAAATTAAGCAAGCCATCACAGAAATTTGAGGAGGAAAAGTTCTATGGCGATCAGTGTTGTGCACACAGCAGATTTTGTATAAAGGATTTTGGGTATGGAGCAATAATAATGCAAGAAAATCCATATAGGAAAACCTGGCCACATTCTTGCTCTTTGATCATCTAAGGCATCTCAAGACTATTTTAACAATTCAGCATCCATTGAATAGGGAGGGAATGGACCTCATCATGGATAAAGCCACATAAGACAGACTCACAGCTAACATCAGATCCAGTGGTGAGAAGCTAAAGCTTTTCCTCCAAGATCAGGAACAGGACAAAGATGCCCACTCTTGTCTCTTTTATTTACATAGTACTAGAAGTTCTAGTCAGAACAATTAGGCAAGAAAAAGAAAGGGCATTCAGATTGGAACAGAAGAAGTAAAATTGTCTCTATTTGCAAATGAAATGTTCTTATATATGGAAAACCCTAAAGACTCCACCAAAAAACTACAGAACTGATAAGTGAATTCTGTAAGATTGCAGCATACAAAATCAATATACAAAAATCAGTTGCATTTTTATACATAGTAAAGACTATCAAAAAGAAATTAAGACAATAATCCTGTTTATAGCTGCATCAAAGAGAATAAAATAGTTAGGAATCAATTTAACCAAGGACAAAAAGACTTATACTCTGCAAACTACAAGACGTTGATGAAAGAAATGTAAGATTATACAAATAAATAGAAAGAAGTTCCATACTCATGGATTGGAAGAGTTAATTTTGTTAAAATGTCCATACTACCCAGAGCCATCTACAGATTCAATGTAATACCTATCAAAATGCCAATGGCATGTTTCACAGAATAGAACGTGTACAGTCCTAAAATTTATATGGAACCACACAAAGACCAAAATAGCTAAAGCAATCTTGAGTAACAAGAACAAAACTAGAGGCATCACGCTTCATGATTTCAAACTATATCACAAAGCTCTAGTTGTCAAAACATTATGGTATTGGCATAAAAGTAGAGACATAGGTTGATGCAGAGACCTATGCATTGAATTGAGAGTCCAGAAATAAACCTATGGGTGTATGGGCAATTAACTTATGGCAAAGCAGCCAAGAATATAAAATGGGGAAAGGACAGTTTCTTCAGTAAGTGGTGGTGGGAAAACTGGGTAGCCACATGCAAAAGAATGAGTGGATTAAAGGGCTTGGAGGTAAGACCTGGGACCATAAAATTCCTAGAAGAAAATATAGGCAGTAAGCTCCTCGAAATCAGTCTTGGTGATGATTTTTTTGGATCTGGTACCAGTAGCAGAGGCAACAAAGGCAAAAATAAACAAGTGGGACCACATCAAACCAAAATGCTTTTGTACAGCATTAAAAGGGCAACCTAACAAATGAGAGAAAGTATTTTCAAATTAGATATCTGATAAAGGGTTAATATTCAAAATATGTAAAGAACTCATACAATTAAGTAGTAAAAAACAGTCCGATTAAATAATGGGCAAAGAACCTAAATAGACATGTTCCCAAAGAAGACATATAAATGGCTACCAAGCACATGAAAAGATGTTTAACGTCATCAGTCATCAGGGAAATGCAAACCAAAATCACAATGAGATATCACCTCATACCTGTTAGAGTAGCTATTATCAAAAAGACAAGAAATAACAAGATTTGGCAAGGATGTGGAGAAAAGGGAACCCTCGTGCCCTGCTGGTAGGAATGTAAAATGGTACAACTACAATGGAAGACCTTATGGAGGTTCCTCAAAAGATTAAAATAGAACTACATATGATGCAGCACTTCTACTTCTGGGTATTTATTCAAAGGGAATTTACTATGTCAACAAGATTTTATACCCCCTTGTTCATTGCAATATTTACAATATTATTTACAATAGCCAAAACATGGAAACAACATAAGCTGTCCATTGATGGGTGAATGGATAAGGAAAACACACACACACAGAGGCATAGAGGCATCTTATTTAGCCACAAAAAGAATGGAATTTTACCATTTATGATAACGTGGATGGACCTTGAGGACATTATGCTAAGTGAAATAAATCAGATAAAGACAAATACTGTATGCTATCATTTATATGTGGAGTCTAAAACAAAAAAATGAACTCACAGATACAGAGAACAGGTTGCTGGTTGCCAGAGGTAGAATGGAAGTGGTGGTAGTGGGAGGTAAGCAAAATGAGTGAAGATAGTCAAAAGGTATGAATTTCTAGTTATAAGGTAAGTCAGTCCTGGAAATGAAGTATACAGCATGATGACTAAAGTTAATAATACTCTACTGTATAATTTGAAAGTTACTAAGGGGGTAGCTCTTAAAAGTTTTCAGCACAAGGGAAAAAATAGAAAAATATGTAGCCATGTATAGTGATGGATGTTAATTAAACAATGTAGTAATAATCAATTTGTGATATATACATATATCAAATCATTATGTTGTATACCTAAAACTAACACAATGTTATATGTCAGGCAAAAAATTAAAAAAAATGCGTATGAAAAAAGACTTGGTTAGTAAGAATTTAGTAACTGTTTGGGGGTACGATGGCATTCCTGCACAGGCAAGCAGATCCTGGTAGAGTTGTGACAGGCCAAAAGGAAATAATGTAAAATATCAAGGTGGAGGGAAATCCAACACCAAGTCTCTCTACTTTTGCGTAGTGCCTAAGGCTGACTTTGGTTGTGTGTGTGTTCCTGCATCTCTCTTTTCCAGAGTTTTTTTTAGTAGGATGGTTCAATGTTAAGGTGGGGTGAGATGCTGAGAGCAGTCCTGTTTCATCTTGAATTTCACAGGTGCCTTCTGTAGGACCTGACTGACACAGGCCACATAGCCTGAGCAGATGGGTGATCAGCTCCATTCCATAGACAAGTGCAAAACTTGGTTCTGATTCAGTGTTGGGAATAGGCATAGTGCAGTTTGTTAGTCTTGTTTAGTCAATAGGGGAACACCAAAGAAATGTACCCAGCACCTTCCTTTGGTAAGCAGCTAGAGTTGGCACTTCATTTGCTGTTAGGAAAGTTCAAATAAACGGTTACCAGGATCTGCTCACATCAGCTGTACTAAAAGTTATTCTTGCCCGGGGCAGCCTACTCACCCCAGAAATACATTCTTGGTGTGCACAAAGGGTGTCAGGTGTTCTTGTTCTTTCAGGGTGTCCCTGCTGACCCTATGCACCTAAGAAATTATTTCCAGGGGTGTCGATAAGCTCTTTTCTGCTAGTATGGAAGAATGGATAGATGCACTTTTAAATTGGAAGTTACATCCTGTGCCATTCATACATCATTGGCTCTAGTAAATTAGGATTACAGATTAGCAGGGAAGTGTAGACTATGAGCATAATGAAAGATATAAAAAAACCAAGGTGTCACCTTCAATAAAGGTGAGTGGACACTTTACATTAAAAAACAAAAGACTTACGTATTAAATCCTCAAAGGTTTTTTTTTTTTGTTTTTTTTTGTTGTGTTTTTTCCTTCTTGAGAATTGGTTTCTCAGCCTTTTCTTCATATACTGCTGTACAATCTGTAGATCTTGTTCATCTTCATTTGAACCCACAGGACTGGGGAGGGGGAATTGAGCATCTCTTCCTTGGCTAAATGACTGTGACTAAGAGAAATGTTAGCTTTCTTATCTCTGAAGTGAGGGGTTTGGACTCTCCAAGATCTCTTCTGGCTGTTAAACTTTGTCAGTTCCATCGCTATACATTGGTTTGTAGTTCACCCAAGGCCTCTTCAGAGTAGCCAAAGAGTGCCTTTAAACATACTGGCCTCTTGAATACTAATGTGTTGTACTCTTAAAAGAATCTGTGTGATTGCCAAAATAGGAGTACTACTGAGGTGGCAATTCAAAACATAGATCTTTGGTATGGATAGCTCGTTGTTACTGGTGGTTCATACAGCAGTCTTAGCACGTTTTAAGTTAGAGCTGATACCATGGTATTACTGTATCAGAGAAATGAATTTGATCTTTTGTTGTACATTTAAAAATCTCAAGCCGTTTAAGTTTTGACAAGTGCAGTTTTCCTGATTTAGAGAATTAGATTTTCCTTTTTAACTCATAAATCCACTGGAGGCTTTTTTGTTTCCTTATAACATTTTTTAAAACAATTACTTGTTATAGGCCATAGTTAGAGCCAGAGAGAGGAGATGATGATGTAGAGTAGAGGTTGCCAAACTATGGTCTGCAGTCACATTCAGCCCACCACCTGTTTCTGTAAACGTTTTGTGGGAATAAAACCACATTCAGTCTACATATTATCTGTGTCTGCCTGTGCAATACATCATAGTTGAATAATTATGAAAAAAGCTGTATGGTCTGCAAAGCCTAAATGTATTTACTGTTTAAATATTTGCCTTTGCAGAAAAAGGTTGCTGACTGCTGATCTACAGTAGTGTTGTCCAGTAGGACTTTCCTGCAGTGGTGGAGATAGTCTTTCTATATACACACTGTTGAAAATGATTGCCTTTATCTGCATAACTGTCATACACTTGAGCTGGGGCTAGGGTGAGACTGAAAAACTGAACTGTTCATTTTATTTCATTTGAGCCTAATATTTAAGATTTAAGAAATAGCCACATGTGGCTGGAGATGATTGTCTTGGAGAGTATACGTCTAGAGATTTGAAGATAGGGGACCTTGTGGGTTTAGAATAGCTAATTGTTTTCTGTTGAATTTGGTAGAATGGAAGCTTATATAATGTGATCCATCCTTGTGATGATGATAAATGGTTATATATCCTATGTACTTATTGATACCTAATTCTTTAAAAATCTCACTATGATTTCAGCTATTTCACATATTCTGTATTTCCTTTGCAGTGAGGAGGAACTCCCATATCATAATGCAGCTATGGAACGGGTGAGTCTGGCTCTGCATGTGTTTATCATTACTAGTGAATCCTATTTATCAGAGGAATAAAATCTCCACCTTTGTGATTGCCATGCTATATGTAAATGGTGCAGGCATCCTAATTTAACCCAAAGTATATCACTGTAAGAAAGTAATTAATGGTGAAACAATTTTAGGAGATTTTTGGAACTTCTGATAAATATCTGAAAAAAAAGAAAAGTAGCAGTTACTGGAGACTTGTATTCTAGAAAGTTCTCAGTCTAGGTAGGAGTGCTTCGAATGTAGAGCCTTTGAAGAGCACAGGTGCTTGGGGCCTTCCTCAGTCTGTTAGGTCAGACTCTGGGCAGGAACCCAGGTAGATCATTTGCAGAAAGCTTTACGAGCGAGTCTCATGCACTCTGTAGCTAACAAAGCAGGATTCTAGACCAGTGGCTTTGTGAAATAGAACTATTCCATGAGGTTGTAACCAAATTTCCTACAAACAGCAACAACAACCACAACAATAGAAGTTTGCTTTAGTCAAATAAGTCTATTGGCTTCTAAGGACTTTAAGAAATCTCAGGATAGTAATGTAAGTAAAACCTGTAATTTTTTTTTTTTTTTTTTTTTTTTTTAAGTCAGTGTGTCCCTTGTTCACAGCACTTGGCTGGTTCCATAGCTGCATGTACATGAGAACTAGGGATTGAATGTTTTAAGATGGGTCAGAATCTCCCTCCTCGTTTCTCTCTCTCTCTCTCTCTCTCTCTCTTTTTTTTTCCTGTACCAGAAAATGAATTGCGGAATGAAAGACAGGCCACTGGTTGGGATTATCTTGAGTTTGTTGATGTTTAATGGGGGAAAGAAGCTGGGTTTCAGACAATGGAGGTAAAGAATTGGAATGAAAATTTGAAAAATACTTTAGAAAATCTTCCTAAAATCAAAAGTTTTGAAAAATAAGAGAATGAAGCATACCTTTAAGATGTAGATGGAATTGCCATTTTAAATATATAAAGATCCTTATAGGTACTTCCTGCAGTTGAATTCTCTTAGACTGCCTCCCAGTATCCTAACCTTGATGTTTTGGCAAATGAGTTTCTTACAATAGATAAACTATTGAGTAACAGCTGTGTATCAGGCACTGGTAGGTACTGCCTGGAATATGAGGGTCAAAGAAGAGGTAGTTTCTGCCTTCAAGACACTCACTGTTCACTGACTAGAAGGTCAAGTGAGACGCTAGCTGGGAGATTATTGGTGGCTTCTGTCAGTCTACTTTGAAATGGAAGTCTGAGGATCTGTTCCCACTCTGCCTATTCTCTCTCTCTTGTCTAGTGTCCTTCTTCACTGATCCTTGGACCTCAATGATATAAGAACAGTTACATTATCTCTCATCACACTCATATCTTCATTCCTCTCTCTTCCCAGCTGAAATTCTCCTGTAGGTCAGCCAGTACAATCACTCGCAGACACCTTTAAAACCCTCACCTCTTTTTCTTCCTCTGGACTGAAGTCCAGCCCTAATTCAGGCCAATTCTCTGCCTCTGCAGGTGCCTGCACCTACACAGCTAAGTGTAACAGGGAAAAGACACAACCATGCTGACTGCTTTCACTTTATTATTATTTTTTTAAATTTTATTTATTTATTCATGAGAGAGAGAGAGAGAGAGACAGAAAGAGGCAGAGACACAGGCAGAGGGAGAAGCAGGCTCCATGCAGGGAGCCCGACGTGGGACTCGATCCCGGCCGGGTCTGCAGGATCACGCCCTGGGCTGAAGGTGGCGCTAAACCGCTGAGCCACCTGGGCTGGCCTCACTTTAAATTCATGATAACAAACTTCAACAGGACATTAATGCTGCCTAGAAAGCATGTTCTTTCCTCCGTAAACTTCAGCACCTCCTCTGTCCTCTCAGCTCACGTTCTTCATATTTCTTATAAGAAAAAAGAAGCAATTGGAGAACTTCCACAACTACACCTACCCACCTGTCTTTATTTGTACTTATAGGCTCTAATCACTGAGCGCGTTGCTTGTTCAGGGCCATCCCTCGAGCTATTCTTCCCTTCCTCTCCTGAATTCTTTCTCATGCTGCTTGATTGTTCCCATCAGAGTAAAGTTTATTATTTCTCCGGTAAAGCAACAATACTACCAATTTGCTTTTGTCCCATTTCCTCCTCAGAACTGTGATTCCTGTAAAACTCCTTGAAAGAGGTGTCTGGACTCTCTTTCTCATTTCTTTCCTGCATTTCCTTCTTGCATCCATTTCAAAATGAGTTTTAACTCCCCACCTTTATTCCCACCCCCTCCTGGCCTGTCTTAGAGTCTCTAGTTACCTTTATACTGTGACATCCAGTAGGCAGTTTTCTGTCTTCCTCTTGACCTACCAGTGGCTTTTGACATGCTGGCTACAGTCTCATTCTCACACATTCTTTCTTCCTGACCTTCAGGCCCTCACGTGCTCCATGTGTTCTTTCCTCACTGGCCACATGTTCTCACTTTCCTCTGCTCGTTCCTTCTTATCTCCTCCATTTCTGGACTTTGAGGTGCCCCAGGGCCCAGGTCTTAGACTTCTCTTTCTTGTCTGTATTTTTTCCTTATTGATTTCATCTCATCTTTTGGCTTAAAATGCCAGCCGTATGTTGATGACTTGGCTCCCCGAATCTCATACTTCTATCCCTTTATATACATTTAAATGTCTACACTTAAATATGTGACTTACTCTGTGCACTTAGATATCTAACAAATGTCCAAACAGGAGTTTCTCTTATTCTCTTTAAATCCATTATGTTAATAGACGTCCTATGTCAGTAAATGGGAGCTCTGCTTTTCTGGTTGTTCAGTCTAAAACTTCTAAGATATCTTTGACTTTCCTTCTTTCATACTCTGCATTTCATCAGTCAGCATTCCTGCGAGGTCTTCCTTCAAATGTAGTAAGAATTTGATGACTTACATCACTACTTCTGTCACCTTGTCCACTAAACCTCTTTTATGGAGCTTTCCATCTTCCTGCTTCTGCTCTTGTCCCTCTTTTTTCCCCACAATCTTTCTGTTCACTGAAAGAGATAGAATAAGTCTGTTAAAATAAGTAAGATCATGACCCACTGATTGGAATATTGTGTTGACGCTCAGCCATATCCACAGTAAAACAGTCCTTAGAGAGACCTTCAAAATCTTGTTTGACCTGCTTTCTATGAAGGCTCTGCCTTCTTTTCCTTACTCGCTGGTTCCATAGGGTTCCAGAGCATGCCAGCCATATTCCTTCTTTGGCTTTTTCCTTTCCTGGGGTGCTTCCTCCCTTTGCCCCTGCGATAACTATGAGACACATTCCATTTTCTTTGTTACTTACTCAGGTCACCTTCAGAATAAGACCCTTCTCCCTGGTCATCATATCTGAAATTGGGAACTCCCTCCCCTCACACATGTTAATTATCCCCCTCCTTCCTCTGGTTTTCTCTTTAGCATTTACACTATTTCACATTCTAAGTAGTTACTCACTTCTTTACTTTGCTCACTAGGATGTAATCTTTATGGGGGGTGGTCCCCTCTTCTTTTTACTCCTGTAGCCCCAGAACACAGAGCCTTGCAGAGGGTGTATGCTCAGTAAGTGGTGGCTAAATGGAAAATCCAGGGAATGTAATGGCTGCTTTATGACACTAAATATAGTGACTTAAACACTTTTGAATGTTACAGTGGCCTTTATTTGAGAGATTAGGGAGAGAAGAAGTAGAAGGTGTTTTTTAACAAAAAAATCCATATTTGGCAAAATAAAATCTAGCAACCCCATATAGATTTCTGCCTTTAGTGCCCTGCTTCTCTTTCTCTTTCATATAATTTTCTGGTGCAGAAAGTCCAGAAGTCTGGGAACTGGTGATATGGCTGATTCAAGAAAGGTGACAGTGAAGAAAAAAGAGATAGAAGACAAAAACTAGTGGAAGATGCATGCTTGAGGGAGGTTGTTTTTAGATTTTTGTTTTTTAAGAGACTTGCCTGTAGAAGAAAAGACCTACCCAGTGCAATTATGCTTGTAATTAGTTGGTTATTTACTTTAAAGAATTTAATAGGAAGTCACTAAAAAAAAATCTATGCATACTTTAATAATTTAACATAAGACATAGTTTTATATTCATTTGCCAATCTTTTACTAAGAAAGAGGCTATTCCATTTATGCCTTTTGTATAAATTTTGTATAAAACTGCTTTCCTATTGCACTACCTGCCTTGTATACTTTTGGTCTCTTTAAAGTGGAATGAGAACTTTAGGCAAACTCAAAGCAACCTAAGACTGTAAACTTTTTAGTTTATCAGAATCTGCGCCCCACCCCTCCGCCCCCCAGTTTTTCTGGTTTTAGTTCATTTGTTCTTCAGCCACTGCGTAGTCTTAATGGCCAAACCTGCAGTTTCCAGGAAACTAATAAATTCTGCATGTATTACCACATTGAATAACATCAATGGAAACAGTACCTTGCTGAATTCTACACGTGTTTATTAATCTTTACAAAGCATACACTTGAAGCATGCACTTATTGCCATTTGGAAAGGCTTGTACACTAATGCATGGTCAAGTAATCAGGGTTTTAGTTCCAGCTTTGACATGTGTTATTTTACAGAAGGCAATTCTCTGTTTAAAATAGGGGTAGCAATAGGCAGTCCCTCATAAGAGGATTAGTGTTGATATTTGCAGAGTGCTTTGGATTCCCCCAAACAGGCATTTGAACAAATAAACAATCACACTTATTATATTTACTCAGCAGAGAGCAATATTAATAATGGATTATATTGTTTCTTTGAGCTTATTGATGTTTTTAATAAGGAGGAAAGGGTATGTAAGGCTGTGAATTTTCATGAATTCAGCTATTCCTTTATGTAATGCAGTATTTTGCATAGCTTATGGAAAATTGGAGTCTATTCATATCTTTAGAATCAGTATCTTACTTTTATGTGGTGTGAAATCTTACTCAAAAGACATGACCAAAAGACTTTTCAGTGTCATTATTCTGTCAAAACAGGACGCTTTCCTTCCTATACTTCTTGTCCTCTCCTGACCTCTGCTGGCGAGGTCTAGATGTGTGGAACTCCAATCCACTCCAGTCCACCGTCCTGTCACTCATCCTGATACTCAAATAGGAGAGACAGAAAAGCATCTGAAGACTTGAACTTTAGTAGAGTTCCAAAATTTCTTATTCTAGAAGAGAAGGCCATTCAATATCCTAAATGCGTTGTGTGTACGTGTAGCCATTATTATCAGGGTTCTTAATCAGATTAACAATGGGAAGAACCTGGGACTAGACAGGAGATAAGTTAGTACCATCTGGACAGTTCCACAGTTGTCAAGTACTTACTGTTCAGCTGGTCCTGCGTAGGGTTAAAAATATAGTCTGAGGTCACTGGAGACTGAGAAGCAGCAACGAAGACATTGGTCCCAGCCAGTTTTAATCCTTAACATCTTCCTTGCCCAAGTAGGAGGGGCCCATCTGACTCAGAGGAAGCGTCATCGTAGGACAACCAGGTGTCAGACTGCAGACTTCAAATGGAAGTTTAGTCCTTTTCTGAAAACAGCTCATGGGAAGAAAAGTGCACAACAATGTCAAAAGTATTTATGATCTTGGTCCATCCATTCATACTCTTTCCTCTTCTTACCACTCTACCTCTGGGATCACAGAATGCTGTTAATGGTTTCACAGTGCTGTTTACTTCTCTTTCCTTATATAAATTGTGTTTAACTTTAAAATACTTATTTGAGTTTTTAAATATAACTACTACTATTTCAGGTGATGAAATTAAAATAGGAATATATGATATGGTTCTTGTTCTCAAGGAGTCTATACTTGAATAATTATAATTATGATAAGGTTTGGGTTTAAGGCAGCTAAAATTTAGGGCAGCTCTTAGGTGTTATGACAATAATCATAATAATTATTATTTTGTAGACCAGACAAACTAAGATACAGAGAAACTAGGTAACTTGCCCCATTCAGATTTGAATCTAGGCCAGCTGGGTCCTTAGTCCATGCCGTGAAATGCTGAGGAAACAGTTAATTTTGTTTGGAGCTTGGAGGCATTTGAGAAAGGTTCCAGACCTTTGACATTTGACTGGGTCTTGAGAGGATGCATTTTACCAAACAATGGTGGGGAAGAGCATCACAGGCAGACAGTAGCAAACTTTGGTTAAAGAGGCATGAAGATACACCATGTACCGGGGATGACAAATATTTCAGAGCGACCAGATTATACAAGTAGTAAGATGTGAAACTGGAAGGTGAATGGGGCCATGTTGTAAAGGGTCATCCATGGAGAAGTTTGAACTTTATTTGCCGATAGTGGGTAGCCATGGAAGGGTTTTTCACTGTGATGCATTTAAAAAGTTGTGGTCGTGGTGGAGGTGGGACTGAAGACCATCCGGGCTCCCAGTAAGGACTCAGTGCCTTCATCTAGGGATAAGGATTGCTGAACTGGGGCAGGGGACATGATGGATGCAAGAGAAATGGACAGGACCAGCAGGAGTAGGGAGTGATGCTATTAATTTATGTTTGAGAAGAACAGGGTGATAGCAGCATGGTCAGGGAAATAGTTTTGGATATGTTGAGACTGAGTATGTGCTGAGCCTGTACGTCAAGATTCTCACTTGCTCTTATATTCTAGTTTGTCTTGGTATTACCGAGTCCATGACAAGATGGAGTTCCTTAGCCTGTCTTTCTAGAGCATTCAAGTTTACATTTGCCACCTGTGGTTTCAGTTACTTCTTACTTCAGAATAAGTTGTGGAATAGTTAGTTGTGGCATGCTTGGTGATAAAGTATATTTTATGCACGAGTTACAGATTCATGAGTGGAGGAGAACAGTCACTTGGATCAAGTCAGGTGTGGCTGAATTGATGGCATTATGGAGTTAACATTTAAACCTGATGGAACTACTGATACATAATTTTTAAATCCTGCAGCCAGGAGCTTTTCCCAACATCTGTCTTTTTTAATCTTCCCTGTAGGGGAAAGAAAAGAATACTTATTAATAGTTTTTAAAATTGTGTGTGTGTGTGTGTTTTGTCCTTGCATGCTAGTGTATATAGCATTTAAAATAATCAATGTATATGATAAGAATTAGAATACAGAGTATGCCTTTAAAAAAAAAAACAGAGTATGCCTTTAAAAAAAAGAGTAACTAGTTCTTAAAGTGATTCATTGATAATTCATAGTCATAAAAATGAAAGATAGCAAGAGACCTGCTAGGTCTCAGCAGGGTTGTTCCGGCAAAGTGTATGTTGTTATACTCTTGGGTTGGCTTGAATTATTTGGTATTTTTCTGTTGGTGCAGAAGGGGACTGTGCTTTGAAGAAGTCAGGGGAGGAAGCGCAAGAGAACAAAAAAAATACTAAGCTTAGATCAATCTTAATTTTTCACAGCTTGGCCTTCTCAAAAGTCACATTTAGCAGAAACATTAATTAGATTTCAGTGCCCCACTGAGCTTTAAAATTAAACATATTTTTGGAACCATCTGCAACATTTTATCACTAATAATATAATGAAGAATATGCTTAGTCTTTTGAAAAATGGGAATTATAACAGTATGTTTTGCTCACTTGTGATCTTTTATTATGAAAAACCTATCACAATTTTTAGAAAGAGTTAAGAATTAAAGAGTTATAAAAATATGCCTAAAAATAAAAATTCTCTAAAAATATTTTCATTTTTGGAAAATGAGGATATTTTCCTAAAATCAGGATTTTCTTTGGGATTTTATGCTTCTTTTACATCTAAAAATATTGATGATGGGTTTTTGCCATCTGCTTGTGTGAGGCTGGATTGAAGACCATCAATATGGAGCCATTGCTTTCATCTGAAACTGCAATCACCTGAGCTGAGTGGAGGACATGAGGGAAGCAGGAGACCTAGCTGTGGTGACTCAGAGTGTAGGTCCTGAAGCCAAGCTCCTGGCCGCAAACCTCTCCTCACACTTGAATTTACTGGATACGGGAATCTGAAAGTCCTTTAGTGACCTTGTGCCTCTGTTTCCTTATTTATAAAATAGGTATGATTATATGTACCTCACAGGGTTGTAATGAGCACACCGTTTTGAGCATAAAGTAGATCTTCAGAACTGTTTTCTTTGCTGTCTAGTCTTTCATTTCCTTTGCTTTTGATTCATAGACCTTTTACACTTACAGAGGTCTCCAGAAAAGAAAATGTGGGCTCCGGGAATTCATAAAATAGTGGAATTTCAGCTCACTCATAAGAAACAATCACTTTGGGTTCTTTTCATGAAAATGAAATCGTTAGTTAGGTGCCTGCTCTATGTCAGCACACTTCCGGAGGCTGGAGAAAAAGCACGTCAGTTATGCAGCGTTTGTGGGCTCCCTAGCTCAGAAGCCCAGGAGGAGTCACTCCTGACCATCTAGTCACAGACAGGTCACTGTCATCTTGGATGAGGAGGAGGGTGTTTTTCCCTCTCCGAAAGGATGGATTACAAGTGTGCCTTCTGAGGGTTCAGGCTTCCACAGCAAAGGGACAGAGGAGCTGTCCGTGCCCAGATCCTTTTCTAAATTTACTAATTAAGTCACTTTACCACTTTAGGAGTGAATAAGAGATTGGACAGCAGGCCAAAATAATTAGGAAAAAACACCCCTTCTCTTGTAACCAAAGAAGGGAGGAAGAAGCATTTTCTGTATCACCTTCTTCATTCCCTGGCTTTGCTCTATTTCCAATTTGGTGTGACACCCAAGACCCCTGCCTACGTTTCCAGCCTCATCTCCTGATGCTTCCTCTTTTTAGCCTTTTAGAACTACTTGTCAGCCTTCCAAGGTGCTGAACTGTTTCAGAACTGCATTTGTCCATGCTTCCTAGAATATGCAGTCCCACACTGCACTTGATAAAATCCTAATAATCTTTCAATTCTTCATTTAGGGCTTACCTTCTTTAACATCCCTAGGTGGATTTGACTGCTTCTTCCATTGTGATCTTGTTGTCATCTTTTTCTAGACCTTATGTTGTCATACCTGTCACAGTACCATCTGTGTCCATGACAGTTGCCCTGAGTTTCCCTAAACTTTCTTTAGGGCAGCAACTTGTACTTACTTTTGGATACATTTTTCACTAACATACTGCTAGTTAGATATTCATATTTCCACAAATACATACCAGTTCTCCTTTAAAGAATCATCTCAGTCACTGAAAACATTAAGATGATAGAATTCAGTAAAATGTAAAAGAAGAGAATGGAATTTTGAAGTTGTTTTTTTATTGCTGCATAAAAAACATTGCAAAATATTTTAGAGTTTCCTTTTGATTTAATTTTGTAGACCACATAGAGTTTTCAGGAATTAGTGTAAAAGCATTGGAAAATTTAAACGATTCCTCTCCTTCTACCTGTCCCATTGGAACGTCTCCCCTGTATCTTAACTCCAGCTATGGAATACTATTGCTATAACTATAATCACTTATCTAACTTTTTTAAGTTAGAGTAGTATATTTGCTATCTAAGAGCTTAATTTTTTAGTAGTTTTTTTTTAACAGGATTTTCTTTGACTTTTTTTTTTTTGGTAATTTGTAAGTATGGAAGTCTCAAACAGTAACAATAGATTTCAATTTTATTTTATTAGCAAAAGCAACTGGAAATTGAAAGAACTACTAAGTGGTTGAAAATGCTGAAAGGATGGGAAAAATACAAGAACACTGAAAAGGTAATTAAAATAATGTTACTTCTATCTGAAATTGTACAAATTCAATGTGGATTTTCCTGATAAAAGTTTCTCTTAAATTATAGAAGTATTGAAGCTCTTATTCTTTTTAAAAATTTCAGTATAATTTAATTCACTGGAATGTCTCAAACTAGGAATCTTTATGTTGTAACAGAATATCCGATTCAGATAGGTTTCAGCAATTGAGAGGATATACCAGGTAGTCCAGAGATAGGATGGTTACGGAAGTGATTTGCTA
This sequence comes from Canis lupus dingo, assembly GCF_003254725.2. NCBI lineage: Eukaryota > Metazoa > Chordata > Mammalia > Carnivora > Canidae > Canis > Canis lupus. The sequence goes on from NC_064244.1 coordinate 23,395,889, forward strand.
CAGACCCTCCATCGCATTGCCTGTGACTTAGTTTCGTTCCGTCTCTCTTCTCTGCCATCTGCAGTACCAATTCTTACCTTGAGGTTGCCTTTCCTCTGGGATCACAATCCTTGCAGCAGTTCCAGGCTTCATACCCACATAGGTCACACTGCTCAGGAAGAGGGCTGGCCTCTGAAAGCTTTCCCTGAGGCAGAAGCCATCTCCTTTCCAAAAGTTTCTAGCAAACCTCCCCTTAAATCTTTTTGCCCTGCAGAGTTGGTGCTAAGTTTTAAACCAATGAAAACATAACACACATACCTATTTCTGTCACCAGCAGTCTCATCACAGAAGTCTTTAAACATTGGGAAGCTGTGAGGTTCATGGTGGTAGAAGTTTTTTGAAAGAGAAAAGAGCTCTCTGGAGAAATAAAGTTGGAAGTGTCAGAGCTAGCCTAAGTGAAGCAAAGTTAAGTCCTTTACTTCAGGACTCCTCAGAGTCTTTACTATCATAACACATGGTAGGAGGACCCACCTTCAAGAGGGACCTTTAACTGAGTGAAATGTATTCGACTGTGAAAATCTTTTTGTCATAGGGCATCTCACTGGGCTAATGTCCCTTTTCTTTTGAGCATCCTAAATACCCTCATTTGAAGTCTGTTGAACTGTTACTATTTTATTTTCATCAGGAGTAAGCTTGCGTTGGGGTTGTCAATTTTTTTTTTTTTAAAGATTTATTTATTTATTTATGAGAGAGAGAGAGAGAGAGGCAGAGACACAGGAGGAGGGAGAAGCAGGCTCCATGCCGGGAGCCTGATGTGGGACTCGATCCCGGGATTCCAGGATCACGCCCTGGGCCAAAGGCAGGCGCCAAACCGCTGAGCCACCCAGGGATCCCCGGGGTTGTCAATTTTATTAACGGTGTGTTTTAGCATTAGATTGGAACTCAGGATGTTTCTTTGAGAGGAATCAGTTCCAGATAGAATGTTAGTGACAGCATCTGTGCCCTTGTTCATTATCACGCTGTCTCCCAGGCTGGCCTTAGGTTGGCACCTGCTTTACCTCATGTCTTTGTGGAAAGATTGCTCACGTGGTGATCACAGGGTAAATGTCGATGCGCGGCACCCACGCTTTCATCTCAACATTCAGTCTAATAAGGTAGTTGTAGAATTATACGGCTTTATGTTCTTCTCAAGGATACATACATCTATGAAAGTATGTAAGCCTGTGTAGAAATGAGCAATTCTTGCAGGCCATTATTCTGACAGCAACTCTGCCTAATGTAGTTCCCAGTAAGAGAGATTTTAACAGAACTGTTTCTTTGATGTATAATTTTAAAGCACTTTTCCATAACTATAATGCTAGAATTATTTGATGATATATATGGTCCAATTTGGTGTGCAACCGAATGTGCCTTCTAAAAGAATTGCTGCTTTCAATTTGTACCTAGTTTTAAATTGCACCAAGGCAAAAAAAAGTAGCATGTGGTTTTCTTCTCTTCCAAGAGGAAGTGTAAGTTTTCTCTTCACAGATTCCTTACTTTCATAATGGTAATACAAAGAAATTTCTAAAAGTATCTTGAAATAAAAATACAGCTGTTATAGAGAATACATAGATTTTTAGAACCCAAGTTTTAATGAAAGACAATTTCCATTAAGGTTGCTTGTGTGGCCTGCGTGTCTGACGGTCCTCACAGCACCTGTGTTCGGTAGTACTGTGTTTTAGCAATATAGTCTATTAAATGAAGACATCTCTGTTAAGTGGAGACATTATGATTTAATTAGTCATGATGTAATTGTGTGTCTGAGCTATGTCACAGCAGACCTACAATAGATATACTTTCCTTTTTGTTTTAAATCAGGTAACTGGATGGACCTTGTATTAGTTAGCATTTTATTGTACTGATGGGAAAATGGAAGCACAAAGTTGAAAAAGAAATTTCTCAAGGTCATATAGCTTGTTAGTCGCAAGCAGAAGATCCCCATTTCCAGGCTTGAGGGCTCGTTTACTGTACCATCTTCCATGTTCCCTTTCTCTTTTGGTGTTTGTCAATAGAGGGAAATAGAATTTAGTTATAAGAGCCAATAGGGCCTTGGGTATGGTTTAAAACTTTTTTAGACCCAGACTTGAGGGACTCATGCCTATATGGAGGCAGAGATGAAGGAGTTAATGAAGCAGGGATCCTGAAAGAAAATGGAAAGGCGGTAAACAGATCAGCTCAGCGTGAACTCTTATTTCATGGTACATACTTGCCATCGTGCAGAGCCCCCAAATTGAGCCTACCAGGTGGGCTACAAAGCTGACTCACTGGCCAACGTCATGATGTGGACTGGCACATTCAGCACTATTTTGAAATCACTAAGGTTAAAAAAGAGGTTCTGAACATGTTAGGTCAGTCAGTAGAATTGCTTTTTAGCTGATGGATATTTAAATATATCTGTGTGACTGAAATAGACTACTTGATTCTGTTGGCAAGGGAACAAAGATACTAAAAGCAAAAGGTAGATTTCAGGGAACCTTAATTTATTTTTTCTTAAAGATTTTCTGTATCATAGCCATAAAATAATCATGGTTGTTTTAAAACTGTGCTCTCGGGATCCCTGGGTGGTACAGCGGTTTGGCGCCTGCCTTTGGCCCAGGGCGTGATCCTGGAGACCCGGGATCGAATCCCACGTCAGGCTCCCGGTGCATGGAGCCTGCTTCTCCCTCTGCCTATGTCTCTGCCTCTCTCTCTCTCTCTGTGTGACTATCATAAATAAATAAAAATTAAAACAAATAAAACAAATAAAACTGTGGTCTCTGGGTGGCAGAGTCAGTTAAGAGTCCAAATCTTAAAAAATAAAAAGAGCCCAACTCTTGATTTCAGGTCAGGTGGTGATCTCAGGGTTGTAAATGGAGCCCCCATGTCAGGCTCCACCCTCAGCATGGAGTCTGCTTAATAAGACTCTCTCTTCCTCTTACACCTCCCGCCCATACTCCCTCTTACTCTCTCTCTCTAAGATAAATAAATAAATCTTAAAAACAAGTGCAAACATGGTCTCTGAAGTAGGACTTTTTTTTTTTTTTTAAGATTTTATTTATGAGAGAGAGAGAGGCAGAGACACAGGCAGAGGGAGAAGCAGGATGTGGGACTTGATCCCAGGACCCCGGGATCATGACCTGAGCCAAAGGCAGATGCTCAACTGCTGAGCCACCTGGGCATCCTTCTGAAGTCGGACTTAACTGTATTTCAGTTCTCCTACAGTTTATTAGTTGTATGATTTGGAGTTACTTTTCCACATCTTCATTTTCTCACCTATAAAATGGGCATGGTAGTAATAGTATGTTGCTTTTTCAGGGATAAACTGGTATAGAACACATATGCCAGCTCCTAATAAATAACCAGAAAATGTTAGTATAACTTTTATTATTACAGTCATTATTATTTGATTCATTATTTTCCTTACCGTCGTTTCCACCGTCAGTTCCCCTTCCTGGCAAATCCCTGTGTGTCCCACAGTGTTGGCCTCCCTTACCCTGTCACATAGAATTCATCTCCCCTTCCGCTGTTACAGTATCTCTCCTACAGCCTCAAGTTGAGAGCCACTGTGTGGGACCAATAAGAAGTAACCATCACAGCACATTCACTGCCCTCACCCAGCATTTCCATTCCCAAACTTTTTTTTTTTTAATATATATATATATATATATATATATTATATTATATATATATTTATTTATGATAGTCACAGAGAGAGAGAGAGAGAGGCAGAGACACAGGCAGAGGGAGAAGCAGGCTCCATGCACCGGGAGCCCGATGTGGGATTCGATCCCGGGTCTCCAGGATCGCGCCCTGGGCCAAAGGCAGGCGCTAAACCGCTGCACCACCCAGGGATCCCCATTCCCAAACTTTGTTGGTTTTCCCTTCCAGTCTCTTGTGTCCTGTGACATAGAGGGCTGATCACTTCTGCATATCTAGACCGTGTAGTGCTTACCATTCTCCTTTTACCACTCTGGCCCCCTTCTGAGAAGTCTGCCTCTAGCATGGCTTCTCCCATCAGGGTATGATGCTCAGCTCTGTAGCAAGTAGTATTTTATAATAAGGGAGTATCAGTTTTATGAGTTGGAATGAACTGCTATCACTGGCTACTGCTCAAGTCTACTTAATTTAAAGCTGTAATCTCTTAAGAGGCAGTGGGATTTGGCACAGTGACCTGAAAGAGGAGTAGGAAGATGAAATTCTTTGACCTAGGCAAGCCACTTCTCTGGGTCATGGTATCCCAGCATTTAAAATGGAGTAGCACTCACTCTGCCTACATTACAGACTATCATAGAAAATATGAGATATCACTTTGTCAGTTTGGCAACTTTGTATGTTATGCTTACCTCTTAAATAGTTTTAGTATTATTTCAATGCTCTCTGCTCTTGAATTCCCTTAATATTTTCTGACCTGTGTATTTTAGTAAGTTCAGTTGAGCAGAACAGTGGGTACTAACTACATGAAAAATGGTCTTGGGAAGATGGTCATTGTTTTTTATAAAATGTAAAATGTAAAATCAGTATCTTTTGTTAAAAGATTGTGATATCTTGTGTGTATGCTTTGGGCACATTAATTTTTTTTTATGATTCACTTTCACCATGTTTAAGATTGGGATACTAAAATCTCATAGAATTGTTGATGTAATTAAATGAGAGAAACATCTATATATAGTTTATTTTTTTAAGGATTTATTTATTTATTCATGATAGAGAAAGAGAGGGAGAGAGAGAGAGAGACAGAGAGACAGAGACAGAGACACAGGCAGAGGGAGAAGCAGGCTCTATGCTGGGAGCCCGACGTGGGACTCGATCCCAGGACTCCAGGATTGCACCCTGGGCCAAAGGCAGGCACTAAACCGCTGAGCCACCCAGGGATCCCCTATATATACTTTAAAATAGTTTCCTGTGCACAGTAAATGCTCAGTAAAAGTTATGCCTCATTTTTTGTTTTATGCCTGGGGTAGCACTGGAACTGTTAATTTTGCTTTCTACCTGAAATTTCTCTATTCTTTCTTTTTTTTAAAGATTTTATTTATTTATTTGACAGAGAGAGAGAGGACACAAGCATAGGGAGGGGCTAGAGGGAGAGGGAGAGGGAGAAGCAGGCTCCCCACTGAGCAAGGAGCCTGACTCGGGGCTTGATCCCAGGATTCTGAGGTCATGACCTGAGCTGAAGGCAAATGCTTAACTGACTGAGCCACTCAGGTACCCCTATTATTTCTTCTGAATATAATCCTAATCATTTGATTTTTTAAAAAATTTACTTTAAGATGAAAAATGGACATTTATTTTTAGTTATTGAATACAGAATTGGATGAAAGCAATAAATAATACATAATAATAATAATGTCTGAAGTCTTTTCAAGTAATATAGTTTGAGAAATACATGTCAGAACTCTTACTCATTGAAACTATCAGCCTAATGGAGATTCACATCCATCGAAGTTTAATCTGCTTACCTGTCATCATATTCTTCTTGACTATTAAAATTTCACTTTTCACATTTGTAGTAGTTTCCACACCTTCCAGTATTCATACTAGATGCTTACAGAATAGCATCTTTACTTTAGAAGTTTAGGAGATAATTTGAAAGTGCTTTTAGTGGATGATACTCCTTTAAAAAGTATAGTGGTAAATATTACAACTTTGGATTGAATATTGATGACAAACTTTCTTTAGGAAGATAAATCTTTTTTTAAAATTTTTAAAAAATTTTTATTTATTTATGATAGTCACAGAGAGAGAGAGAGAGAGAGAGAGGCAGAGACACAGGCAGAGGGAGAAGCAGGCTCCATGCACCGGGAGCCCGACGTGGGATTCGATCCCGGGTCTCCAGGATCGTGCCCTGGGCCAAAGGCAGGCGCTAAACCGCTGCGCCACCCAGGGTTCCCGGAAGATAAATCTTAAATTCATTTTTTTGAAAACCACATCAATTTGCAATTAAAGGTGGTAAATGTTTAGTATGTGGGAAATGTTGCAAGTAGCAGAGTCTGGTCTACACAGAACCTTTCTGTATATATTCTTCCAGTTAGAGCTACTGTGTGAGTTAAAACTTTGAGGATTCTAGTCACTGTCTACTGAAATTTAAATTTGAGACGTAGTATGTTTATACCAAAAGAACAAAGCTGAAACTCCATATGGAATCATCTAATTGGATCACCTTCACAGTATCCACTATTTCACAGTAAGGGTTCTATCTACATTGTTACTCATTCTAAAAAACATCACCAGTTCTATAAAGCTATACTGTGACTTCCTGACTTTGTTACTAAAGCTTTAGTTTTAAAAAGTGAGGTAGTATATAGTAGTAGTTGAAACTCTGCTTCTTAGTTCATAGCTTGTGAGCATTTCAATAATTAGAGCTTACATCCTATTTCTTAGCCATACTATTAAAATATGTTATTTTGATCATAAAGGTAATTATGTACCTATTCTTACCTCATTCCTTAAGGTTTCTGCCATTATTTGTTTAATCATTTCCTTGTTTGGACATTTTCTTTTAAATTTCAAAATTTTATTATGCACAGCTTTGTAATGACCAAAATAGATTTTGTATGTTATTTTAAATTATTAGCTTTGAGGAAAAAAGATACAGTTATGGGAAGATGGAGAAGTATATGGAGTCTCAAGATTCATAGAGTGACAGTGTACGAGAATCCACAGAGTTGACCAAACCAATGATTTATTCCACATTTAATTCAAAAGTGATCTCAGGGTATTCCTGAAGAACTGCCAACATTGAAAAGAGAAGAGGGAAAGGGGAGAGTGGGATGGTGGTATGGAGGGGAGGAGACAGGCAAGGACAGTGGGTGGGGAGAGAACTGAAGATTGCTGGTGGCATTCGCTGAGTTAGGAGCTAGATGGGATATGTTATATTGATATATTCTGGAAAGCTCCAGAGAGAAGACTCTGCAAGAAAAGATATTAGGGCTTTACAGGATTCTCTACACTCCACGAAGACATTTTTGGGATAAGGCAACCTTTTTACTATTTGGAGCCTTTTAAATGATATATGGGGGAAAAGGAACAAAGTACAAAGCTAGTTAATGATATCAACAGGGAATGTGTAAAACCAGATGTTCCCACCTTAAAAATGAGCCCTGATTATGCTTTCATGCTGCCTGAGGAGCCCCTTCATAACGCTATGAAAATACTGATGTCCTAGGCATCCTTAACCTTTTTTTGTCTAGTCTGCCTTTCTGTTATTCTGTCTCTCTGTTAGAATTGAAAAGTAGAAATGATAGGATCCAAGTGTGCTCTGTCAAAATGTATCAGTTATCATGGATACTTTGAAAGTAAGGGACTTAACAACATTAGTTTGATTTGAGGAATCAATCTAAGATTTTTTGGTCATTTTATAACCTTTAATTTATATTTCTTCCAATAAGTTTCATAGGAGAATTTACAAAGGAATCCCACTCCAGCTCAGGGGTGAAGTCTGGGCTCTCCTTTTGGAGATCCCTAAAATGAAAGAAGAGACAAGAGACCTCTATAATGTGAGTATCTAAAGCTAACTTGTTTTTTTGAAATTGAAAAATAAAACCCATTTTCACTTTCAAGGTGATGTTAAGATATACATATCATTTGAAGTTATATATATTAAAATGATGCTACAGATAGTTTTTTTAAGCCTATAATTTTCTTCATTGTTTGGTTTGGTGTAATCTATTTCCTAACTTTCGAATAAATACTTCAAGTGAAATGTTATTTTCTATACCAGTCAGTAAGTATCCAGTGTTTTTCAACTACTTGAAATGATCAACATTGGGGCATATTCGTGAGGAAAATATTGACTAATACGTGGTCATAGCTGCCCATTTGCATTGTAGTGTTAATAGATCTACAGTGTCCCTTGTACACTTTGTGGGAAAACCGCAGTGGGATTCAGTTTACCCAACAGCTGCCTGTGTGTGCTTGACTGTTTTCCTCTGGTTGTGAAAAAAAAAAAAAAAAAAAAAAAAGAATTTTCCTTCAAGACTAGTAGGTATCTCTAGGTTTTGTTATTTATTAACCGAAATCAAACTTTTGACTCAGTGATCAGTAATACTTTCCTTAGATTAGCTAATGCATTACATTTCCCTCCTTGTCATCTCATCTATACTCTTCCTGAATCCAAAATTTTTGTTTTAAAGATTTTATGGGGAACCCTCGGTGGCGCAGCGGTTTAGCGCCTGCCTTTGGCCCAGGACGCGATCCTGGAGACCCGGGATCGAATCCCACGTCGGGCTCCCGGTGCATGGAGCCTGCTTCTCCCTCTGCCTATGTCTCTCTGCCTCTCTCTCTCTCTCTCTGTGTGACTATCATAAATAAATAAAAAAAAATTAAAGATTTTGTGTATTTATTCATGAGAGACCCAGAGAAAGAGGCAAAGACACAGGCAGAGGGAGAAGCAGGCTCCATGCAGGGAGCCCGACGTGGAACCTGATCCTGGGACTCCAGGATCACACCCTGGGCCGAAGGTGGCACTAAATCCCTGAGCCACCCGGGCTGCCCCCAAATCTAAATTTTATATTAAGCTTTGAAGGGAATGAGTATCTAAAAATCATTTTGATGTATGTTCCTCAAAAAATGTATATAAATAGAATAAAATGGATAAAAGAAAAATTATTTGTAATTTAAACCCAACACCAGTTATAAAAGGAGCTTTGAAAGACTCTTGATCTTTTCTGTTCTTGGCTATTTGGGCCCTTCACGGACTATGAGTTTATGTCTTAGGGTTTTAGAGTGTCAAATTATTTTAGTCTGTTGATTAGGTATTTCTTTTTAGCATCATAGTTTTAGAGTGAGTATTGAAAATAGTGTCTGAGAAAACATAAAATCTAACCCCAACACCTAGCAGAGTGTCCCTGGTGTTTGGTAGGTGCTCATTAAATTCTTGTTTAATTAGTGAGAGAAGACAGTTCCTTTTCTTTAGCATGCTGTATTTGTTTCCTCGGGCTGCCACAAAGTACCAAAACTGAGTGGCTCCAAATAGCAGCAGTGTCTTCTCTCTCACTTCTGGAGGCTAGAGGTCTGACACCTGAGTGTGCCAGGGTGCCAGCAGGACACCTCGCAGGGCTCGGGGCAGGATCCGTCCTTGCCTATTCTTGGCCTCAGGGACTCCTGACGCTCCCTGGTGTTCCTGGGCTCAAAGCTAAGTCAGCCTGCTGTCTTCCTCCCTCTTCGCTCAGCCTTCTCCCTGTGCATATCTGTGTGTCTCACCTGATAAGGATTCCAGTTATTGGATTTGGGGTCCACCCCGATCCAGGGTAATGTCCTCTTCACTCGATTACAGCTGTTAAGACCCTATTTCCAAATCAGGGCAGCTGATAGTTTCTTTGTAGACATGAATTTGGGGAAGGGGCACTGTTCAACCCAGCATACACCCTAATGGCAGAACTGTGCTTTCGATGATCTTCTAGACTTTTTCTACATAGAATAGAATGATCTTGGCACTGGTTAACATGAGAGATCCATTTGGCAAATGCCAGTCATATAATAACAACAACAACAAAATAACTTGCCTGCCAGTACTTTCAAGGTATTCTTTCCAATACTATCATATATATATATATTTTATCTTTGAGTTTTCCTGTCATTATTATTTGATGATCTTCCCTTCCCACTCTTTCTTACTCTTTCTCCAAAGATAACACGAGTTGCTCTCCAAGTTGGAACTTCAGGAGGAATAGAACTACAAAGATTTTTCTTGGGTGGGTGAGACAGTCCCTGGCTCCCGAGCTGGTGCTCTCATCTACTACTTCCTCCTGTTCTTTTAGTTGTACCTTAGCGTCATTTGTGTCCTGTCTGTAGTGTTATATCTCACAGATGGCAGAAGTTCAGCCCATCCTGGTCAACGGCCTCTCCTGCAGCCTTGCTGTTGGCCAAACACACAGCAGTATCTCTGATCTTTCATGTAAATGCTCTCCACCGTATTTCCACCCTCGGGTTTATAGGTTCATTAGATCTTACTGCTCTTAAATAAAGTGTATATTATTCTTGTATTATTGTGCCACTCATGGGTCTCAACCCACCCAATCTCAGAGATAACTGTAGAAGCTGCTTTACCTCCTTGCACTAAGATAAGAAATATGCTTGACTTCCTGTATTGTGTAGATTCGTTGGTAAATATTCTAGGACATCATCTTTCTGACCTATTTTTTACCTACTTAACTGGAATTTGCTTCTGTCTTAAGGCCTTTTTATGTTGGATTTTCTTGTCCTCTAGAGAAACGGATACTATATAGAAGTATGTGGGTGTTTTTCTGCCTTTGAACTAAATTTTATTTTAAAGCACACTTCATCATGTCCTGTCAGACATTTTCTTTCTATGTTTTGACGTCTCATTTTTTTTACCAGCAGGCCTGTAGAACAATAATTGAAACCTCTTTCCTTGCCCATTATCTTAAAAAAAAAAAAAAAAAGAACAAATATGAATAGGCATCTTAATAGATTTTTTAAAAAGATTTTTTCTATTTATTTGAAAGGGAGACAGAGATAGTGGCAGAGAACACAAGCTGGGGAGGAGAGGGAAAAGCAGACTCCCCACTGAGCAGGGAGCCCGATGTGGGACTCCATCCAAGAACCCAGGATCATTACTAAAGGTAGATGTTTAACTAGCTGAGCCACCCAGGTGCTGTAGATTATCATTTATAAACTAAATTTTGGTAATATCTTCTGGACCAGCCTGTATTAGCGATAGCATACGATAATGTTTTAGTAGTCATGTGATTCTAATACAATACTATAAATATCTTCCTATGTATTTAGAACTCAAAAGTATACTGTGGTTATTCTTCATGATTTTAAAAGCTACACAAGCTGCCCTTGTTTGAGCTCCCCCCTCAAAACACAGGAGTACACATAGTCACAAAACAACACATACACACGTCTTCCAGGTAGCCTACTTCCTTCTATTTTTAGCTGAAGTCAGGTTTTAGCAGTTATGTTTTCATATATATTTATTGGAGTTGATTAAGGCAGAGATCTGTATCACCAGCACATGGTAAACGAGTCAGTATAACATATGCATATAGATGCATGATTATACGTCAGCATGGTTAAGTATAGATTAATATCTTACCTCGTTAATCTCTTACCTCGTTAAACTTGGGAGATTAAATAGTCTCACTTCACTCCCTCTCTTCAAAATGCCACGAAATTGACAGCAGGGAGTTTTTGTAAAGGCGAGCCCGCAAGGAATAAGAAAACAGGAGAGAAGATGGCTGCCAGTGTCTGCAAATGAGAATCCAGACAGACACTTGTAAGCTTAGCAAACCTGAGAAAATGGAATCCTTGGCTGGAGGATTTATATCTCAGAATCTCCAAAATGCTTGGGAATTGTCAACTGCAGGTACCTCTGAGAGGGGTGAGGGGGAGCTCAGAACAGTGGAAGTCGTCCAGAATCTGTTGCAGAAGCAGTGAGAGCCCCGAGGTCCCTCTGCTACCCCAGCTCAAGACTGAGGTGTACCATTTGGAAAGAATGAACCAGAGGGCCTCTGGACCGGAGAGGACCCAGACAGTGCTGAGGTGGGGCTCCTGTGTTGATGGGGGTGCACGGAGGAACTACATATCCTGAGCTGGGGACATCTCAGCCTCCTTGCTCACGCTACACCCAGAACATTGGCGACCAGGTGCTCATCTTCCTGACAGGAGACCAGAAGAGACTTCTCTGGGGAATCTGCCCAGCCTGAGAAAATAAAGCCAGAGATACTGACTTCAGGGGAACCCCACTGAAACTACCCAGCCAGATCACTCTGCAGTTGAGACACGATCGTGAATCCCCACCTCTGCACACAGAGCTTGCCATCAGCATTTTAGTGTTCTACTTTTAAATGTAAGCAGATGACAACATACCACTGTTCACTTGAAGGCACTAACACGAAAGAGAAACAACAACTGGAAGAAAGAAACTTGTAAGAAATAGACTATAGAGCAAGAAGAAAACTTAGAAAAACGATTGCAAGTACCTTCTGAGGGATCAAGATAGATCCTACATTCGTGAAGCAAATATAGAAGCCTATAAAAAAGGAACCTTTGAGAACAACAAAAGAACCTATTAAATCATACAAAATTATACTAGAACTGAAAGGTTTTAGAGAAAGTTTGAGAGTAACAATTGAAGGAATTTCCCAGGAAATAGATAGGAAATAGATGGTAAATTCAAAGAAATGAAAAGTAATAGAGAAAAATGTAAGAAAGTTGAATGACAGCCCAATAGGTCCCACACTGTAATAGTAAGAGTTCCAGAAAGAGGAGGTGGGAAAGTGGGCGGGAGGGATGAGGAAATTGACAAAGGAATTACTTAAGAAGTTTCTCAGAACTGAGATAGGAGTCTGAGTTTATAAGATTGAAAAGATCTATCAGGTGCCCACCCTGTGGATAAAAGTAGATACAAATCAAGCACAGAGATGTAAAGTTTCAGGATGTGGAGAGAAAAGTGACTACAAGCTTCTAGAGAAAAAGATTTTACATAAAGAAACCAGAATTAGAGTGGCAACACTGGAAACTAGAAGACAATAAAGGCAGCAAAATATCTTTTGAGCAAAGATATTTCCCAATTTAGAATTCTAAAACAGCCGAACAGTTAAATGAGAAGGAGGTTAGAATTATCAGACGTTCAAAGTTTCAAAAAAATTTATCTTCCGTACACCCTTCCACAGGAGCTACTAGAGGATGTGCTCCCCTAGAACAAGGGAATAAACCAAGAAAGAAAAAGATGTGAGATCCAGAAAATGGGATCCAAGCGAAGGAAGGCCTAGCAGAGGGTGAAGGGGGACCCCAAAATCCCAGCTGTGCAGCAGGTCCAGAGGTCCAGGAGCCCAAGCCTAGGGCGGGACCAGAGGCTCTGGAGAGGTGTCTGCACGAATTTGAAATCGGAGAGTACCTTTTCCATTGGAACAATGCCAGAGGAGATTGATGGAGTTTAAAGTGAGTTTGGGATTGGATTAGCAACAAGCTTGTAGAAAATGAAGCAAATCAAGAAACAAGGCAATGATTAGTTCGAAGGAAAACAAAAATACTGTGCTGGAAAGAAAAAGGAAATTCTAGCAGACTATGTGGCTCAGCCATGAAGAACTTTTACATAGACTTAGCAATGCAAACTCCGAAAGTTCTTCATTCAAAATTAAAATCTTAACTGTATGTTAAGAGGAGAGGGAAAAGGCGGTGGGAAGGGGGAAGGGATGGGTGGGGGAGAGCTGTTTATTGTGTGCCTCTTCACATTCATTGGTGAACCACGGGTGTGATTTTTCTAAACTGAAACAGGTTTTTAATGAGAATTATTTTATGATTCATTATTTTAATGAGAATTATTTTCAACAGCTGATTTCCAAAAAATATACTTTATTCCTCTCTTTGTTTCCTCTTCAGAAATTAAAACACAGAGCACGGGGTTGTTCACCTGATATCAGACAAATAGACCTTGATGTCAACCGTACATTTCGGGACCATATTATGTTTAGAGACAGATACGGTGTTAAGTAAGTAAACTTTAAGTTATGAAATATAAATAGCATTTGTAAATAGTGTTTACTAAAGTCTTTGTTAACTTAAAACATGAGTAAGTAGAATGTCTTACATAAACTATAATTTTGATGCAGGTCCTAAAGGTTTAAGCTTTTGCAGATCATTTGGTCCATGTTGTGTGAAACCTAGGATCTAGGTTAACTTAAATTTTTAACCTTTGACATAGTGGATGCTATACAGTTGATAAAGAGTCATTTTATGATCTGGGAATTCTTAAAAATGTAGTGACTACTTTTATCAAAATCCTAGTAAAGAAATTGGAGATTGTGTTAGTTTTTGAGAGCCATGATCCCTAGAAACTTGACCCCAGTGCATAGCTGGAACTACAAAAAAAAAAAAGAAAGAAGAATGAATGAATGAAATGAGAATTCCGGTTTATGAATGAGAGGTATAGTTTTGTTGACATCTGTATTGGCTAAGTTCAACAGGAGAAACAGAAACCAGTAAGACCTGTGTTTTCAGAGATTTATTGGGGAGGAATCAACTTGGTAGTGGGGGCTGACTAGGCAAGTCCCATATCTGGAGGACAGGCCAACAGGAAGGACAGTCTGGAACTCCTGAGCACAGGAAGAGCCTCCCCAGGGAGGCCTCACATCTGCTCTTACATCCTTTCCTGTGATTGAATCAGACCCACCAAGATTGTTGAGGGTAACCTCTCCTACTTAAAGTCAAGTGCTCATGGATCTTAATCACGCCTACAGAATGCCTTTCTCTTTTCTTTTCTTTTCTTTTCTTTTCTTTTTTTTTTTAAAGCAATGTATGGATTAGCTTTTAGATATGTGGGGGTTGTAGCCTAGCCAAGATGACACCCGTGGTGTACTGATCATTACAGTACATCCTTGTCCACTCAGTTTCCAGATACGGATAATAGAAGGTCATACTTTTGCCTAACATGAGACAACTCTTTTGCCTAGGACTGAAACTAGGCTAACCCTTTCCCCACAAGAGGATGCAAAGTCCTTGGTGATGTTTACTCTTTGCTTTGATATTCTAAAGCCAAAATACTGCAAGATAAAACTCTTTGCTTTGATATTCTAAAACCAAAAGACTACAAGATAAAAATTAACCGTTAATAATTTAATATAGCTAATATGTTAGATGAAAAGGGAAAAGGAAGGAAGAAATCAAAATATTTTTAAATACATATATATGAACATAGTCATACCAAAATAAGGAAGAAATGCTCATAACAATTATAATCATCATTTCTGTGGCTGGGCACATAGTTACTGATTTCCACTACCTGTTTCGTATTCCCTTTGCCCTCCACAGGCACCTCAGTTGGTCATGGTTCTCTACCTGGTGGGGTGACCTGAATTTAATTCTGGACCATTAGCAGTCTTGCCTGAATCAGATTGCTGTAGTTTTCCATTGACTTTAATCACAAGGCTTAGCTATACAAGAGAAACCCTAAGTATTTTCCTGCCTTCTAGGCCCACTCTTTCTTACTCTTATTATGTAGTAGCAACTCAGTTTCTCCTTAGTACTCAGGATCAGTTGCTTCAACCCATACGGTCACCTCCTTCTTTGCTTATTGATTCAGAGGCACGAGGAGCCCAATGTGATTGGGTAGAAATCTCAATTTCTAGTTCAGTGGAATCATCATGTCTCCTGGTGGAAACATTTCTCCTTTTGGAACAAGGGACTCCTAGACCAGTAGAACTTAAGGCTGATAGGATGGGAAGCAAACATTTTGCTGGTGGACTACTAGAGATAATAGTGGGTAGAGTCATCCCCATTTGTGGCCCTTGAATCTTGGACCCCAGATTTGGCTTTAGGAGAGAGAGCAGAAGATATTGGAGGCAGAGTGTGAGCATATACAGCCTCCCAGATGATGTTGCCCCCGCCTGGCAACATTTTACCTTTCTGCCATGTAACTGAGGCTTTACAAGACCTCCATAGTTCTGCCAAGCTGACTGCTCCTATGGGGATGATTTTATATTGAGAATAGTTCAGTGAAGGAGGGCAACAAATTTAAGAGATTGTGAAGCCCTTTGTGATTTTTGCTATAAATTCTATCAGAATGAATGTCAGGGGCATCTGGGTGGCTCAGTCAGTTGAGTGTCTGACTTGATTTTGGCTCAGGGTTGTGAGATTGAGCCCCTCATAGCACTCTGTGCTGGGTGTGGTACCTGCTTGAGATTCTCTCTCTCCCTCTGCTCCTCCAGCCCTTAAAAAAAAAAACAAAAAGAACGAATGTAATCTAACCTTAAATATAGACTGTATAGAGTATTGCTTACATTTGAGCTTGGGATCTTCTTTATTACACTAGTACTTTTGTTTGGATTATCTATTTTCAGGCAAACATTTTTTTAAGTTTATAATTTTTAAAAATATATGAAATAACTGAAATATATTCATTATAAACTTTCTTTTCTCTAGGCAACAGTCCTTATTCCATGTTCTTGCTGCATATTCTATTTATAACACGGTAAGTCAGATCATACCCAACCACGGCTCTTTGAGTTGTTTTCTGAGAAACTGGAGGAACTCTTTGGGCACCCCCTCCTTCTGTAGATCTTTCCAAGGCTCCTCTGGTGACCCTGGGATCTTAGAACCAATTCAGAAATGGGAAAAACCACTGTATGCCAGTGACTCATTTTTCACCCTCTTCTGAATTGTTTTGTTATGGTGTTTTTCTTGTTTTTATTTTACATAATAGCTCTAAGAATGAGTAGTGCTAGAAGTTTAGGAAGTTGGTGGGCAGATTAATTTTTGCTCGACCCTTGCTCACCCTTCAATACCTCTAGGAGGTTGTGTTTTGGGGTCACATTTTCACTCGGTGAGGTCCAAACAGGAGATCATGTGTACCTACTTGCTAAACCTAGGAGTAGGCTGAAAGTAAACTTTTTGGTAATGGAACATGTTGTTCTTAATGTACCTATCACTCAGTGTGAGGTGGTAATTTGGGGAAAGATCACTTAGTGTTGGACCTAATGATGTTAAATGCTTGTTGACTAGGTTCTAGGGAGGACAACCTTGAACCTTGGGTGTGTAATTTCTATTAAAACCTTTAAGTTTCGAGAAATTTCAAACTAGGGCAAGTTAAAAAAGAGTTTATTAAAGGCCTTTTCATAGAAATGAAGCAATAGTTGGGTTTCATGGAAATTGGAGCTGGAAAGTGAGAAGTCTTCACTGAGAAAGAGCTACACTTTCTAGCTCTTCTACTCTGGGACCACATAGTAACTAATTATCTCTGTAAACTGTTTGTTCCACTGTTTCTCTCTTCATATTGCTTTCTCTGCCTACTTTTCAGTTTTCCCATTGGCTAAAATGCCCACACAGACTTAATACGACCATTCTGTTTAAATGCATCTCACCGTCTGATTACAGATATCTTGGGGCGAGTATGTGATTAGTCCGTGCAGCCGATTAACTGTTCCCTTGGGGTCAGGTGACCTCTTCTCCTCCATCAGGCCCAGTTCATATGGCACAAGCAGGGAATTTGGGGAGAGTAGGCAGTTCTCAGAGAAGGGGCATAGACTGCCTGGGTATCCTAAAATGTGTCTCTCTCAGGCCAGGAAATCTACAGGAGACAAGACAGCAACTTGGGAAGGGAACTGTAGGAGGAGAGAAATTTGCCAGCATTTGAACAAAGAGGAGGAATATTGAACTGAGAATAACATAAAAAGGAAAAATAAACTATTAGTGCTCTTTACAGAAGGTATAGTGGTATTGAATAGGGCACAGTAAAAATACATACAGCTTTATACTTTGTCCACACTTCTACATTTATTCTTGAATACCAATTTATTTTTATAGTATATAGCTTAATATCATAAAAAATGCAATCTTTGTAGAATTGCCCATTATTTAATGTGTTTAGGCATTTTCTGATTATTTTGTAGGGCAGGTTTTTGTATGTGCATATGCATATAATTGGATCTTAAAATACCTGGTTTCTTTGTTCTCATTTATCTTCAGGAAGTTGGATACTGTCAGGGGATGAGCCAGATCACAGCTTTGCTCCTTATGTATATGAATGAAGAAGATGCCTTCTGGGCCCTGGTCAAACTATTCTCAGGCCCCAAACATGCCATGCATGGTAAGAAAACCCTATAGTTTACCAAAAACAATAAAAACAAGGAAGGGGAAAAAAAGGTAAATTAAAGCAAAGTCAAACTTTGGAAGATGCTTGGTAGTGTTAAGTATAGAAACAATGTCTGAGGGCTTGTTCGGTCAGTTAGTGTTTGTGAGTCATTTCTTATGTCCTCCTTCTTTATTGAACATTGCTAAGCTTTTCTGTTCACATTTATATGCCTTTATTTTTACCTCAGGGTATACTATTGGCATTTTGAAATTTCTTCCTTACTTGCCCCCGGTCAGAAGAAACTAATTTAATTTAGGTTTGGAGCAATTTAGGAAACGCTGTATTACTGGGAGAAATATAGGATGCCTTTGACCAAAACCTTAGACTATCATACAGTTATCATTTCAGTGAAATGGTGTTTTGGTTCTTTTAGCTAAAATGGATTCCATTTTATGATAAAAGGCTGCTGATAACATGTTGTAGTTACTTCATTATCTCAAAACTTGCATGAGTTTTTGGTTTTCAAATTAGAAGATTGTTTTTAATAACCTTTCCTTTGTATCTGCCAAGCATATACAAGAAACTTTATAGAGTTTGGTTTGCATCTTGGTAATAAAAATGGCATTTGCCCATTTCGTGCAAAATTATCTTCCCAGTGCCACCCATGTAATAATACCAAATTAAAAACAAATTTTTAACACAAGTCACTCTAAGAATAGATCATCTAAGTTCTGTTTGTGAATAAGTTTTATGTGGTGAGGAACCCACCTCATGTTTATTTTTATTTTTTATTTTTTTAAAGATTTTATTTATTCATGAGAGACAGAGAGAGAGAGAGAGAGAGAGAGAGAGGCAGAGACACAGGCAGAGAGAGAAGCAGGCTCCATGCAGGGAGCCCAATGTAGGACTCAATCTTGGGTCTCGGGGATCACACCCTGGGCTGCAGGTGGCACTAAACTGCTGCGTCACCAGGGCTGCCCCCGCCTCATGTTTAAAGTGATATTTTAACATTTTCAGAATTATGATTATAGTCTATTAATTTACACATTCTTACCATGTAGTTTTTGTGGTGGTATTTTGTGTGTGTGTGTGTGTGTGTGTGTGTGTGTGTGTGTTTGTGCAATGCGCCCATGTGGACGTGCACAGATTGGACCATCTCCCTTACTTTTCCTTGTGAATATTTTTTTTTAAATGAATACTATTACTAATGATAACTGTTTCTGGACACTTTGGATCCCATCAAGAGCCTCCAAAAGTAAAACGCAGTATATCAGACTGCCATCCAACACGCAGTATCATTTGAAAAGACATCTTGAAAAAAAATTACTTTCCCTCATCCATCTCTATTTTGCTTCACCAGGGAATGGTGTTGCTGATCTGTGTTGAAGTACAAAGTGATGTTACAGTTTCAGTAGTATGTAATTCCGTGGAAGACTGCCCAACTCTAAGAAAGTCATTTCTTTTGAACATACCTGATAGCTTACTTTCAGCAATTGTCACCAGTCTAATCTATAAAGAAATATTAATTTTACTATCCTTATATTTGCATTTACTGTGCAGTTTAGGTCATTATTTTGGTTAAGTTTGTATTTAGAGATATTTGTAGATCTGCCTATGGAATTTTATCACTGAAAGTTGCCTCAGTTCTTTGCATCCCCTACATGATACTGACGTCATTTATAAATGTACAAAATAAAGTGAGGGCTGAAGAAAATGAGATTTTAAAATATCAAGTCTGGGATATCACGAAGAAGTGAAGTAATGTTAGTTATCTTAGCATCCTTGAGTGAGTGTTTATTACTGAGGGGCATTACCTTTTTCAAAATGAGACTTTTTCTTGAAGTTCTTCTAATTGCCGTTCCTATCACAATTGACCAGGAGAATGGCACAGATAGATATACTTTTTATGTTTATATACATTTCCTGGAAAATGTTACTATGGGAGGAATAGAATCTCTATCTCTGGAAATATTCACACACATAAGTATGTTCCTTGGGTTCTTGGAGGAACACAGTTTCACTTTTTGGAAGCAGATGTTCTGTGGGGAAACAAATGAGACTCTAAGATCAAGTAAATCTGACAGAGTGAGTTAAACAAAGTTTTAGTTTGTAAAACATGTTAGAAACATTGAGAAGCCCATATCATTATGAACATGCCAGAAGGGTTTGTGGAGCACACAGTACTTCCTCTGGATTCTTTTTAAAAAACATAAGATATCTATTAATTAAGTTACACAAATCCCGGGTTGGAAGGAGAAATGATAAAAATCTGTTGAGTATACATCCTTTTTATTGGAAGAAATAAAAAGAATATCTGAAAGGAAACTTGTAAATAAGAATAAATGTGAAGTTCCACGAATTAGATGCACAAAATCAGTACTCAATCGATCAGTACTATTTATAATTACTTACTTCCTAGAAATCTTATAGACTATGTTGTTTAATGAGATGGGATAAATTACAGTTTCTGATTTAACATTGATCATACTGTGCCAGTATGTCTTAGCTGATGTCAAATATCACAGAAGGGACTAAAAAGTGATAAAAACTTTGGAAGGACAATATTAATGAAGCTAGAGTAACCCTGAAAAAAGCAATAAAATGTTGGTTATGTAGCATAATGATAGTAAAACAAAAGTCCTCAAGATTTTAGAATAGCTCATAAAACATTTGCACATTTAAGATATGCTTTAAGATCTTTAAGAGAATAGACAATCCTGATAAATGGCTTCTGTTTTCATTTTTTTTAGTTTCTAAGTTTTTCTCTAATTCAGAAATATTCTGCCCTCCTTTGTATTTTTACAAAGTTACAGGAGCTCTTTAGCAAACAAGTACAAAACTGCAAGTTTTTTTTACCCGGAGCTCACACTCAATTATTTCCTTGATGGGGAGGACAAGTATGTTAGTAACTATTGGAGTTTTGTTGTTGCAGACAGTTAAAAATGAAAGAAATGAGTTATATTTTAAAAGAGGGGTTTTGTTGCTATTGTTTATGAAATACTGTTTTTATGTTTGTATTCTAGGCTTTTTTGTTCAAGGTTTTCCTAAACTCTTGAGGTTTCAAGAACATCATGAAAAAATACTGAATAAGTTTCTATCCAAGCTTAAGCAACACTTGGTAGGTAGATGTAACATTGACTTATGCCCACTTACACCAAGAATAAAGCTGGAAGAATTGAGTGCAGCCTTCGGTCCCAATTGCTTTATTGATGTGCTGTGTTGCCCATTTCATTTACTATACAGTTATAATTCCTAGGTGTTTCAAGAGCATGAGATTTGTGAAATTTAGTACTGATGAACCATCACAGCCCTAACTCGTAGGATCAAACCACTTCTTTGCAGAGGATATATACAAATAGTACAGTTTTTAAAGATATATAATTTCTTAGTAATTTTGGAGGCTGTTTTATTGCACCAAAAGGACTTTAAGGGTCATACAAACTCGTCCTTAGTGAACCATAT
The DNA here is from genome assembly GCF_003254725.2 of Canis lupus dingo. NCBI lineage: Eukaryota > Metazoa > Chordata > Mammalia > Carnivora > Canidae > Canis > Canis lupus. The sequence continues at coordinate 23,416,881 of NC_064244.1, forward strand.
ACATGCTGTACTATAAAGCATGATAATTTAGTGAACAGAGGTACTTGCCTGTAAAATACATCGTAGAGAATCAAAATGTTGTATTACAATCCTATAGAAGAAGGATTTATTCCTAAGGTGATTTCCAAAGTGAGATTGAAGGAGAAAGCTAGGGTGAGGAGAAAAACCTAGAAATACTCCAGCATGCAAAAAGATTTGGAATGAAACAGTTTTATGTTTAGCTTTGACAGCTACCTCCAACAGCTTTCCTAACTCTGAGTATTAGATTGTCATATTTTGTTTGCTGCAATCCAGAAATTTGAAGTCTTTGTATTTTTCAGGATTCTCAAGAAATCTATACAAGTTTTTACACAATGAAATGGTTTTTTCAATGTTTCCTTGATCGTGTGAGTATTTATTTACAAAACCATCATAGAATTATAAATACCAGGTGAGGGTGAACTGTTAATCTTATCTCTGTTTTGTTTTTAATTACAGACTCCCTTTACACTAAACCTCAGAATATGGGATATCTACATCTTTGAAGGAGAACGAGTTCTTACCGCCATGTCTTACACAATCTTAAAATTACACAAAAGTAAGGAAATGTTTAAGTATAAAGATTTCACAGAGATCAAGGCTTGATTTAACTCTGATTTCTTATTCTTCACCTGACTTCAGATTCATTTTCTTTTAGGGATAGATTTTAAAAAATCTTGAAAGTCAATCATGTTCAGTTGGTAATTGGCTTCCATTGGTTCTTCCTCATGTCTAGAAGCCAATTACATTGCAGGGGTGTTGTTTTTTTTTTTCCCAATTTCAGTTTCATTTTCCCACTTAAGTAGTAGAATACAAAAGTTGGTTTCACTAATGATATTATTCTTACTATTTGTTCCCACATTCCTAATATTGCTTTTCATCATTATGAATCTCTGGTTTATAATCAGAGAAGAGAGAAACCAAAGAAACCAGGCCCTTAGTTAAAAAGTCCAGTTATATTTTCCATCACTGTTTCCTCCATCCAGGAAAAAAAACCACTCAGCTCCAAGCTGTAGACCAGAGATGGGGAACCTTCTGCTCATCTCTCTGCTTGACTTGCATCGTGGCCTCTGGGGCAAGTACAGTCACTGTCTCTGGTTGTTTAAATGCAACAAAGCTTTAAAAGAGTCTTCAGCTGCAGTATTTCAAGAGTTCTATAAACTTGGCATACAGTGCCTTACTTTAAAATCAAGAAATGAGAGTTTTCTTCTTGAATATGAAGAACCTTATTCATCTTAAAGCCTCAGTTCAGCCTTTAAAATTACAACAACTCCTAGTAACTCTTCTTGTAACTCTGCAGGGAGGAGAATCATTGAGAGCTTGAGAACTTCACAGAGCACTTCCAGTCTAGGTCTTACAACATAGGTTCACATTCATTGATCATTCTCCTTTCTTAGGTTATTCTTGCATGACTCATCTGTTCAACTTCCCAACTAAATTATAAGCTAATTGAGTATTTGGGGTCATGTTTTGTGAGGTTTTTTTCCCTGCTGTGCTTTGGCGTTGTTCTAAGTGCATTTTAGGTATTTTTAGTTATTTGATTGCTTACTTGAAAAGCATGACTTTGGATTATCCAAACTTTAGAGAGAAATGAAAACTCCCTGTAAAATCAGATTTGTATTGTTTATCCTGAAAGATAAGGAATCAGAGATGCTGTGATTCATTTCCCTTATACCCAATCCTCACACCTCCAGCACACAAACCACAGCACCTAGAGAACTGCTTCCCAAGACCCACCTCCTCCTCTTCTCTTTCCCTCCCCTGACCCTCCTATCCTCCCCACATCTTTTCTTTCTGGATTACGAACTGACCAAGATGTGGAACAAAAGTATATTTCTTTATTAAAATATGTATGTATTGATTTAATGTTCACAAAACAGCGAAAAAGTGGAAATACGATGTTTTATTTCTCCATAGCTCTGTTCTCTGTCCTAAATTATGTTTTATTTATATGAATCTTGATTAACCTTGGCAGGTGAAAAGTTTCTTCACCTTTGCAAATAAACTTTAAAGCATAATACCTACTTTATATCCTGTCATATCACCAGACTAAATAGCTGTTGGAAAAAATGTGTCTGCTGCTATTTGTTTTTTTTTCTGTTGGGAAGACGAAGCTCAAGGTCTTGTATGAAGTTTCTTCACCACCATATGAAGCTTCAAAAACTGTGTCTGGGCACCTTAACCAGTAGTTAGCTAAAGCTCCTAAGATTTTGTTCTTGTTTTTTCCTGGTTGCCTTAACAATATTTCGAGACATTTATTATGGGAGATTTATCACACACTGGTTTTAAATTTTAAAAAAATTACTAATAACTTAAATGTCCAGTATTAGAAGACTAATTTAAGTGGATTACAGTACATTATAGTATATCTGATGGACTCAAAGTATAGTTTTTTGAATTGATACTTGTGTACACACATCTACTTGTAGGGCAGTGGCTGGCTAGTAGGATCATAGCTGACTTTTGCTTTCTACTTTGTAATCTGAATTGTTTTAAATAAAACTAATTTTGTAAGTAGAAATAAAAATCAAGTTAGTAATCCAGATTTTTTTGGAAATTCTGTAACTGTAAAAATAGATTTGAAATGCGTTTGCCTATGAGAGGTAAAACACCATGACAGTAAAACAAAAGCCCTCATGTCAAGTGCTTGCTCTGGGTTCATATTAATGTCTAAGGTGTGATATTCTTAAATGAACTGATGAAATGGTATTTAGCAGTAATTTACTTCTCCCTGTCTTCCCAAAGAGTAGATGTGACTGCTTGGATATCAGAAAATACTTTTATCTTACTGAGTGTCAGTGATATTCACAGTGCTATGTGTAAGTTGAATGCCGTGCCCATTTTAAAAAATACTGCACCAGAATAGAATACATTACCTTCTCACCCTGAAGTGACTTTTGACTCAGCATCTGTATTTTTCTCATTTTTTTCTTAGAACATCTAATGAAGTTGTCTATGGAAGAACTTGTAGAATTTCTTCAGGAGACTCTGGCAAAGGATTTTTTCTTCGAAGATGACTTTGTAATAGAGCAACTTCAGATTTCTATGGTAGAACTAAAGCGTGCAAAATTAGACCTTCCAGAACCTGGTAAGAAATATTCAGACACTTTCTATCTAAGTCATAATTAACGTTGGGAAATGGCGCACAGAACACGGGCCATTTCTGTTTCAGAACATAAGCATTATGGTGTACTCGTGATATCAGGCAAGCTGCTATGGCTTTGTGCTTATTTTAAGAAAAAGCAAATAAATGCATTAATGAAATCTGCTTCTCCTACCTAATAGAATATCCTATCTCTACTTAAATTTAGAAGGTTGGATGGCAAATAACACTGATCAGGAGAAGTAATCGTGGCGCTTTAAATGAGCATTAAACAATGACCTTTACTTTCATCATCTCATTTGTAAAACCATAGCAGAGAAAGTAAGAGATCCATTTTGTAGAAGAGGAGGACACGCATGCTGAAGAGCTTCTGTCTGAAGCTATAGAACCAGCTGAGGGTGTTCTCTTGACACTGGAGTCCAGGCTTTCTGACTGCTCTCCAGGGCTCGTTGCAGTGTGGATAATATATTTTGTTTGCTTATTTCAAAACCTCTCCTAGCACCTCCATGTAGATTTTCTGTGAGGCCCTGTGCGGGAGATTGGGCAACTGAAGAGAAGGGCATGCTTCTTGTCTTAAGGTGCCCACAGGCCAGACAGAATTTATATAACTGATAACAAATGAACTGTAAATAAATAGGATAAATTGGAGAAGGATCAAAGGAAGGGTAGAATGAGAGGGAAGAAAAAAGAAAATGTGGAAAATCACAGCAGGAATAACTCAAGAGTTTTGACCAGATATGATTTGACAATGAATGGTTTCCAGAGAAAAAGTCATTATCTGCCTGTTTCCTTTCTTGTGTTTTTTCCAGTGGCTGGGTGTGGTAAGGCAATAGGGAAGTGGAAGAGCATGTTTGAGAGGTGAAAAGTAACATTACCTGTTAGGCCCTCAGGTAGAGTTGAGGTAACATTTCCCCATCAGTGTGGCACATATTTGGATGTCTTCTTGGATGTGTCCGTACAGAACAAGCAGATACACATTCATGGAAAGCACATCTTCTTCCCTTTGGTAAAAACCAAGATGCTATGCTTTTAGTTACTTCGTTTTGAGGGGTCTAGTCAATGTTTCTCTTGAGTTTGTTCTGGATCATCAAGATTCACTAGAAAACAAACTGTTGGGATCCCTGAGTAGCTCAGCGGTTCTGCGCCTGCCTTCGGCTCAGGGCGTGATCCTGGAGTCCCGGGATCGAGTCCCACGTCAGGCTCCTTGCATGGAGCCTGCTTCTCTCTCTGCCTGTGTCTCTGCCTCTCTCTCTCTCTCTCTCTCTCTCTCTGTCTCTCTGTCTCTCTCTCTCTCTCTGTTTCTCATGAATAAATGAATAAAATCTTAAAAAAAAAAAAAAGAAAACAAACTGTCACAGCAATGATTGATTGTGGTCAGAAGCCTTGTAAAGCCATCACCTTTGCAAAGTGAGGACACCCCTTTTGTGTTCAGTGTCCATTCCCTGTTGGTTCTTTACCATAGCAGGGAGCACCCGCAGGACAACAGTGGCTAAGTGTATTCTTACCATTTTAGCATTTATTTCAAAGTATCTTGCTTTTTTTAAAAAAGAGTCAAGACAAGTGTAATAAAAGACCTATATAGAGAAAATATATATAGTAGAACTATTTAAACATGAGAATAAAATATTGCAGAATAGGATGACTTAGGGTCTAATAGCAGCTATTATAGAATGCTTAGGATGGGCCACAGGCTACATGCATTATCTCGTTTAATCCCTAAAACTAGCTCTGAAAAAGTACTCACCCTCCTTTTATATTGAATAAACTTAGTAATAATAGTTTGTAAGATCTTCTTACTTGGAAATAGTAGAATGGAAATAGTAGAATGGGATCGGGGGGAGGCGTGGATAAAGGAGAGGGAAAGATAAATAATACCAGGCACATTGGCTAAAGTTTGCTTTAATCAGACTGAGAGTTAGTGGAAAGTGGTGAGGTGGCTCTGTAATTTGTAGGACAATAATCTGCCTTTCATCTGTATTTCTACTGTTAAACATTTACTTTCTGGGCTTTGTGCTCTACAGCCTGCCCTGTGTTATCCTCTTTAAATTATTGCAAGCTGTATATGGAACATTAAGGTAATTAAGATAATTAAATTGTCACCGTAGCAAGAAGTTTTAACATCCTATCTATCATCTTAAAAACACACATGAGCATGTTATTTCTTTGTGGCTCCTTATGAGCTGCCCTAGTTTGCAGTATGTTTTCCCAGACCCCCACACAACGCATGGTATTTTAAATTGCTAATTTTTTTTCTGGTTGGTTATAGTCTTCCATTGTTTTGATTCTCATTTCTTTAATTTTGATTGAGTGTCTTTTATTTTTATTGGGCATTTTAGTTTCTTTTTCAGTAAACTTTCCCTGTTCATCTGCTGCCCATTTTTCTATTGCTGTATTCATGTACATTGTTCCTAACTAAAGAAATTGGCCAGTTTATTGTATGTGTTGTAGATATTTTTAATATAGAATTTTTTTTTTATTTTATTTTAGTCTTGGGATACCTGGGTGGTTCAGCGATTGAGCATCTGCCTTTGGATCAGGGCATGATCCTGGGTCTTGGATCGAGTCCCACATCAGGTTCCCTGCGAGGAGCCTACCTCTCCCTTTATCTGTCTCTACCTCTTTCTGTGTGTCTCATAAATAAATAAATAAAATCTTAAAAAATTAATCAGTCTTTATGACATCTCACTTCTCTGTCTTGGGTAAAGAATTTTCCACCTGCTGACTGAAAAAGTTTTTGGTTACCTATATTTTCTCCTGCAACTTTTATGTTGGCTTTTTTTGTGCTTAAATCTTTTCCCATCTAGAATTCCTTTTGGTTTAAGGGAAGAGTTTTAAGGATGTGTTTTTAATTTCCACAAATTTGTGAATTTTCCAATTTTACTTCTGTTGATTGACTTCTAACTTCCCCCTTTTGTGGTCAGAGAAAATACTTTGTAGAACATCTATCTTTTAAAATCTGTTGAGACTCAATTTGTGACCTAATATATGGTGTATCCTAGAAAATGTTACAACTGCACTTGAGAAGAATGTGTGTGCTGTTGTTGGGTAGAGAGTCCTGTTAATTCTCTTGGATCCAGTTGGTTTATTGTGTGGTTTATGTCCTCTGTGTCCTCATCTTCTGCCTGGTTCTGTCCTTTACTGTGGGACAGGTATTGAAGTTTCCAGCTATTATTGTGGAACTATTTCTCCCTTCAATTCTGTCCATTTGTCTAACACATATTTTGATGGTCTATTATTAGGTTCATACATGTTTGCTGTTTTTATATCTGCTTGCTGTATTGAACCTTTTATTAATATATAATGCCCCCTTTTTTGTCTCATAGCCTTTTTTAGATTTATAGTCTGTTTTGTCTGATTTAGTATAGCTGCCCCAACTCCCTTTTGTTACTGTTTGCTTGGAATGTCTTTTTTCATCCCTTCACTTTCCATCGGGTGTCTTTTATTGTTGTTGTTGGTGGTGGTGGTGGTGATGCTGTCGTCTTTTGATGTAAAGTGAGTCTCCTGAAGGTAACATACAGTTGGATTATGTGTCTTTTTACCCATTCTGCCAATCACTGTCTTTCGATTTGAAAGTTTAAACCATTTACTTTTAAAGTAATTACGGATAAGGAAGGACTTCTGTCATTTTACTATTTGTCTTTTTTTTTATACTTTATAGAATTTTGTCCTTTATTTCTTAGATTACTATCTTACTTTCCATTTGGTTAATTTTTTTATTGTGAAACGTTTAAATTACTTCTTTTCTTCTGTGTATATTCTATACCTGTGTGTGTGTGTGTGTTTAAAGCATTATGTTTAACATCCTAAAGTCATAAGTCTCTAATTTGGATTTGGATGAACTTCAATAACATATGAAAGCTCTGCTCCTTTACAGCTCAGCTCCATCCCCAGCCCTTTCAGTTAATGTCCCCAAATGACATCTTTATACAGTCTGTGCCTAAAAACATAAAGTAATAATTCTTTTAAATGCATTAGTCTCTTAAATGATGGAGAAAACAAAATGTGGAGTTATAAACCAAAGGTACAACAATACATGTTTTTAGACAAATAATTAAAAAAAAACTATTATTCTCTTAACTCATATAGAAAAACAGAAGTGAAGTTAAACACAAAAACAAATCATTGTTACAGTGATATTAGCTTTTATAATTCCCCATGTATTTACCTGTCTTGTGATCCTTATTTCTTTTTACACTTTTGAATTTCTGTGTAATATCCTTTCATTTCACCCTGCATCCTTGAGCATTTCTTTCTCGCCTTTCTTTTTCTTTCTCGCCTCTCCCTCGATTTTTTTTGTTTTTTAAGATTTTATTTATTTATTCATGAGAGACACACAGAGAGGCAGAGACATAGGCAGAGGGAGAAGCAGGCTCCCTGTGGGGAGCCCAAAACAAAGCAGGATCACCACCTGAGGCAAAGGCAGACACTCAACCACTGAGTCACCCGGGTGCTCCTCCCTCCACTTTTGTTTATCTGGGAATGTCTTAAATTTTCCCTCACTTTTGAAGGACAGTTTTACCAGATACAGGATTCTTGGTTGATAGTTTTTTTTTCCTTTTTAATGCTCTGAATATATTGGCTGACTGCCTTCTGACCTCCAAAGTTTCTGATGAGAAATCTACTTATAACCTTATGAGGATACCTTGTATATGTCAAATTGCTTCTCTCTTACTGCTTTCATGATTCCCTTTGTCTTTTGAAAGTTTGTAATGTGTCTCCATGTGAGTTTCTTTGAGTTCATTTTACTTGAAGTTCTTTGAGCTTCCTGTATGTTTATATTCATGTCCTTAATCAAATTTGGGAAGTTTTCAGCCATAATTTTGTCAGATATTTTTTTCTGTCCTGTCTCCCTCTCCTTCTGGGACTCCTCATAATGCATATGTTTGTCTGCTTGATGGTTTCTACCATCCCTCAGGCCCTGTTCATTTTTCTTCAATCTTTCTTTTTTCTGTTCCTCAGACTTGATAGTTTCCATTGTCCTGTCTTCTAATTGGCTGGTTCTTTCTTCTACCTGCGTAAATCTGCCTTTGGATGCCTCTAGTGATTATTTAATTTCATTTATTGTACTTTTCAGCTCCAGAATTTCTTTCTGGTCTCTTTTTAAGTGTTCTCTTTATTCATACTTCTATTTTGTTCATACATGATTGTCTTGACTTTCTCCACATCTTCCTTTAGTTCTTTGAGCTTCTGTAAGACACTTTAAAGTCTTTGTCTAGTTTATCTGCCATTGGTCTTTTTCAGGGACAGTTTCTGTTGATTTATTTTTTTCTTTTGAGTGAGCCAGGCTTTCCTTTTTCTTTGTACCTCGTTTGATTTTTTGTTGTTGTTGAGAACTGAGCAATTTTTAATCTAACAATGTGGTAACTCTGGAGCTTTCTCCATTTTCCCTAGGCTTCCTGTTTTTTGTTGTATTGTTTATTTGTTTTAGTGTTATAGGCTGTGTCTGTGCCAAGGATCCACCAGAAGTGTAAACTTAAATTCTTCTCAGCACCTTTTCAGAACCTTTCCCTGAACATGTATAATCACTTTCTAATTTTCTTTATATAGGTAGTTTATAGTTTTATATATATATATATATAAATCTGTATAATTTATATATATATATAATATATATAGCATATAGTTTTTGAATGTTCTAGTCTGTAACATTTGCCCCCCTTCCCCCAGAAGAGGGGAAAAGAAGGGGAAAAGATAAAGTGGAGGAGAAAAAGGGGACTGTCCCTTGAAAGTCCCTGAAAGTTACCCAGAGGGGCTTGCAAGGGTGGAGGAGGTGCAACAAAAATGGCCTCCGCCTCTTAGTCTGCACCTCTCTGATAGAAGCATCTATCAGCAGTCAGAGCACAGCTCTCCATTATCTGGAGGACACATTTATTTTGCCCATCCTGGCTCTCCAGGCTGCATACAAACTGCTCTAGGAACAAAGTAAAGCTGCCTGCCCTATGACCAGTGGCAGGGGAGAAGTCATGGGCAGTTTCTACAGTGCTGAGAGCTGAAATTGGCCAGTATTAACTGTGGTTTCTCATTCAAGCCTTCTCCTGGCTGTTGCAAGATTTCAACATATATGAGTTATATAAAATAGTTATAGAGACAGAGTCTGCTAGTGCAGTTGCTATCTAGGGGGGGAGACATATTCCTGGGGCTTCTTAGTCTGCCATCTTCCCAGAACCCTCTCTCTTTTGCTTTATTTCTAATGTTACATAGCAAGATCGATTCCCTCACATTTTCCAAGATTCTAAATATACAGTTATCAACAAATAATAGTGTTTTTTCTTTCTTTTAAATACTTACACTTTTTATTTCTTTTTCATCTTAAGATAGTATCAAACTGTTACTGTTTTTCCAAATTACAAAAAAAGGTAGATGTTGAGGGTTTTTTTTTTTTTAATTTTATTTATTTATGATAGGCACACAGTGAGAGAGAGAGAGAGAGAGGCAGAGACATAGGCAGAGGGAGAAGCAGGCTCCATGCACCAGGAGCCTGACGTGGGATTTGGTCCCAGGTCTCCAGGATCGCGCCCTGGGCCAAAAGCAGGCGCTAAACCACTGCGCCACCCAGGGATCCCTGTTGAGGGTTTTTTAAAGGTGCTTTTTAGGCACAAATGAACTAATCTTTTTATTTTTCTTTGATAAAAACCTTTTAGTATGGTGAGTTTTATTAATGTATTTTCTAATTGTTAATCATCATCAGGCTTCTTGGATAAATTTCACTTAATTGTGATCAATTATTCTGTTAAAGTACTGATGATTTATACTTGCTAATATTTTACTTAATTTTTTTGTTGTTATTCCTATGTGTGGTTGCATTAGTTAGCCAGCACTCCTATGTATTATTAGGTTATGATGGCATCATAGTTTGGAGTTTCCTGCTTCCTCTCTTCTGGAAAATTTTATGTGGCATTTAAATTGTTCCTTAGCAGTTTAGAATACACTTATGGGGCAGCCCCAGTGGCTCAGTGGTTTAGTGCCACCTTCGGCCCAGGGCGTGATCCTGGAGACGTGGGATCGAGTCCCACATCAGGCTCCCTGGATGGAGCCTGCTTCTCCCTCTGCCTGTGTCTCTGCCTCTCTCTCTCTCTCTCTCTCTCTCTCTCTGTCCCATGAATAAATAAATAAAATCTTTAAAAATATATAAAAAATAAAATATACTTATGAAGGGACGCCTGGGTGGCTCAGCAGTTTAGCGCCTGCCTTTGGCCCAGGGTGTGATCCTGGGGTCCTGGGATTGAGCCCCACATCAGCTCCATGCGTGGAGCCTGCTGCTCCCTCTGTCTATGTCTCTGCCTCTCTCTCTCTCTGTCTCTCTTTTTCTCTCTCTCTCTCTCTCTCTGTCTTGAATGGATGAATAAATGAATGAGTGAATGAATGAATGAATGAAATAAATAAATAAATAAATAAATGAAATCTTAAAAAAAAGAAGATTCTCTTTTAAAAAATACACTTATGAAGCTGTTTTAGTCCGATATGCTTGTTTGTGGGGAATCATTCTTTGATAACTTTATGCTTTCCTGGTTATTGGTTATTGTTTTACTTGTTTTCTGAGGTCAGGGTGAATCATTTATTTTTTTCTTAGAAAGTTGTTCACTTCAGTTTCTAAATTTATTTGTATAAAGTTTTATGGAAAGCTTTTCAAACATACACAAAAGAAAGAGCGTTAAAGCCCCCCCCCCCAGGTATTTATGTATCCAATTATTATTGAATAATTTTTAAGTGAAAATAAAGATCTCATGATATTTCACCCTAAAAACTTTAGTCTCTATGTCTAAGAAGCAAGGACTTTCTCCTGGCTAACCACAGTGCCATTGTCAAACCTCATAAAATTAAGACTGTTATTCTCAACTATTCTAACACCAATTCCACATTAAAAGTTTTTCACTTAAGCCCCAAACTGTCATAGCTGTTTTCTCCACCAGGTTTTAGCCAGGGACCCATCTTGTTTGACATGCCTGATAGATCTCTTATTTGCACCAGCATTTTCCTCTTCCTTGCTTCCCACCCTTACCTTCTATTTTATTCCGTTGTGATTACATTTCCCATTGCCTTGTAGAATGAATGTCTCCTGTTTTGGAGTAGTCTAAATTTCCTTTACAGTAGTCATTTAACTGGCTCCTGTAGCCTCTATATTTTCTATGAGCTAGAAGTTAGATGTAGAGGTCTGATTAGATTCAGATTAATTAGGAGGCACATAATGACTAATTTCATTATTATCCGTGGCACTGCCTGATCTGGCTAAAAGGTAGTGAGAACCAGAGCTCTTTCTTTTAAAAATAAGATTTTTTTCTTTTTTCTTTTTCTTTTTTTTTTTTTTTTTGCAAGAACTTTTCAACTAGCAAGTGATCTGTGGCATAATGTTTTTAACATTCTACAGGTATCAATTTTCCTTTGAACCTTTCCCATAATGGTTTTTAGCTTCCATGAAGAATCCTTGCCAAAAACAAGTATTTCATTACAGGTTGTAAACTATTTATTTTCAAATTCCATTATTTCTTTTACATTTATCAGCAGATTTTCTTCTGCAACAAAGAGTTCTCTCTCCTTCATCAACAGGGGCTCCTTAGTTACCCTAAGATGTATTTCCTACTGAAAAGGCATAATAAATGCTTATTAATTGTCTTCTGTTGCCATTTTTCAGAGTTTGGAGTTGATGTTCTTGATTATCTCCAGTGGCAGAAAGTGAGCTTTTGTTTTGGCTTTCTCACCGTGAATCCATGGAATTTGATATATTCTTAATGTTTCAATCAGATATAGTTATTATTGTTTTAATGCTCACATTGCATCATCCTTTTTTTTTTTTTTTTTTAAGGGGCATCATCCTTAGACTGATTTCTGTGTTCCTCTGACACAACACTGATTAGTCTTTGAATATGTCCTTGCTTTTATGTGCAACAAGATATTTCTGGCTTACCCTAAAGATCTGCTATTCCTCAGGTTTATTACACAAACAATTTATGAGTATATTCTCATAAGAATTCTAGATAATCTTTGCAGTGTGTTGAGTGAAGTACGACGGCTTTCCATCACTTCAGTTTGGGGAAGATTTTTTTAGTCCTTTTCTTTTGCTTTTACATATGAACTTGTCTTTAAAGCACATAAATTTACATAAACATACACAGCTTTTTCATAGCTGTCTTTTATCAACAAATGTTTCCTTCCTTTCCTAATGTGCTGACACTGTTTATCTTTATGTCCTTGTTTGTGTTGTTAGTCTGTTTATTAGGAGTATATCAAGCCATTCCTTGGTGTCGCTGTTCCTTGATGTCGCTCACCTGATTTCCATCTGTGTCCTGTCTTACGTTGTTTCTGACTTACTGATTCTGTCCCGCCTTTCTTTTTGACCACTGCTTTACATGGGTAAAGTAGTAAGAAAGTTTCAGCTCTCAATCCCTCGATGTGAGTCAACTCTGAAGACCCCAGTTTAAATATATGTACGTTTAGTTGCCATGTAAAGTATTAAAATGACTCACCTTGTTTCCTGCATGCCCCCTAGGCTCGAAATCTCGAACTGTCCCTTGATTCTCGTCAGCCACCTTCTGTTCACAGGAGGCTGTCTGCCAGAGGCTTGGTTAGTTAGGGAAGCCGCTCTGGGTAGAAAGCCCATGTTGATCCACTCTGACTGCCCGTTCGGCCCAGCTATAGCTAATGACTGTATGACCTGGAAGAAACAAGAGCAGATTTCTCTTAGAATAACTGAGAGCCATCTTAATTTTTATCTTTTATTTTAGGCATCAGAAAACAGGAAACTTAAGGAACCTTGTTAAGAAAGGAAAGCATTTTGTTGCTTTTAGCTGTGGTACATGTCCTTTTTCATCCTTTTTTGTCTATTTAGAGCAAAACTTTGCCAGTTTCAGGGTTGCCTTTTCTCTTTTGTATGGTTTTTAATGGTGACCAGTAGTTTTGACTAGGACGTAGGAAGAAAATGTTCATTTCCCCATTTTTCCTGCATATTTCCTCTTGTAAAATGTTCAACTTTATCCCATCTTCCGAGTCTTCCAAAATCTTGTCCCCATTGCCCCTGCTTACTCGCACTCCATCCAGTGACAGTCTGTTCAGACACTGAGCTCTGTGTTTCTTTCGAGGCCCTGTCTCTACGTCTCCCTCCTCTCGCCTCCCCAGGGCATGCTGGAAGCCCTGGCTCCGGTGTTGCTCACCTCCGTGCCTTGTGGAGTGATCTTGTGAAATGGCCAGTCCTTGAAGGGCCACTTCATGCTTCGGGGAGAAGATCCAGGCCCCTGAGTTGGATCTGAGATGCTCTCCCGTCTGCCATCTGCTTGCTTTCCTATTTCCACTGGTCCCTCCTCCTCAGACACTTGTAGCATAGTGACAATAAGGGCAAACCTTGGCATCTTCTGTGATAGACTCCTCGCAGAATGCTTTCCTTACATATATGTGGCGCTTAGTTTGTTTCAACAGCCCTTTGGAATAGGCATTTGTTGCCTCAAATCTGTTAATGTCCTTGAAGAGAGTTTTTGTTTCTAAAATGAATATTTGATTTTTTTAAAGTTACAAATCCACAAACCTAGTTCTTCTTTAGTTTAATTCCACTTACAAAAGTCAGTAGACTGCTTTTAAATCTGGGAAAATTTATCATTCTCTTTTAAAGGAAATGTTAATGTTTGGTTAATGTTAATGTTCTTTAATGTTTAGTCCCACTTATAGATGAACTCCTCCAAACGCCTTAAATTGCATTTATAAATTTAATATATGCAGTTCCTTAAACATACCGACTTTTATTTTTTTAAGAGACTTTATTTATATACTTATTTATTTGGCAGAGATAGAGCAAGCATAAGCAGGGAGAAAGGGAACAGTAGACTCCCCACTGAGCAGGGAGCCCAACTTGGGGCTGGGTTCCAGGACCCTGGGATCATGACTTGAGCTGACGGCAGATGCTTCACTGACTGAGCCACCAGGTGCCCCATACATATCAACTTTTAAATTTAAAAACAAAAACTGGGATGCCTGGGTGGCTTAGCAGTTGAGCATCTGCCTTTGGCTCAGGGCGTGAACTTGGTCCAGGGATCGAGTCCTGCATCAGGCTCCCTGTGAGGAGCCTGCTTCTCCCTCTGCCTGTGTCTCTGCTTCTCTCTGTGTGTCTCTCATGAATAAATTTTTAAAATCTTTAAAAATAAATAAATATTTTAAAAAATAAAAACAAAACCTTCCCTAGTTCTTAAATAACTTCTAATGTGATAAGTTTACAAATTTGCTGAACCTTGAGTCCCTTAAAAATTTGTTACACTGGGGAGCCTGGGTGGCTCAGTGGTTGAGCGTCAGACTTTGGCTCAGGGCGTGGTCCTGGGGTTCCAGGATCGAGTCCCACAACAGGGCTCCCTGTGAGGAGCCTGTTTCTCCCTCTGCCTGTGTCTCTGCCTTCTCTCTGTGTCTCTCATGAATAAATAAATAAAATCTTTAAAAAATTTTTGTTACACCACTATTTATAAATTTCAAATCAGAAGTTCAACAGGTTTCAATTTTATAATTGAAAAAGCAACTTGGCCAGATTCTCTTAATGTTAAGTATATAAAATACTAAATATGGGCAGATTCCTTAATGCAAAAGAATTAGTCCCATGTTTAATTCTCTTAAGTTTTTCTGTACTTAGTTCTAGATCTTTATGAATGAAAAAAAATGAATTTCAAGTAAATTTGGAAGGTACTTTGTTCATCAGTTGAAATATTATGAGCCAGGACTCCAAGTGAATTTTCCTCAGTGACCAAATTCCCAGGCTGAACCACTTTTTATTATTGCTGGGTCCAGGCCCCTCAGTGGCTTAGCCACGTAGTCCAGATACTGTGGACCCCACCTGCACGCTGCCTAAGTCTTCCTTCTTGAGGAAGTCTGCAGTTTCCACCCAGGAGGCTTGGACTTTGCTTTTTTTTTTTTTTTTTTTTGTCGTTTGTTTTCACCTTTTACCTTTAAATATCTCTGAATGTGATGGAATCCTGTGTTCCTTTTTTATCTGGAAGGACCATAAATCTTACATTAAGCAGCGTCAAATTAATTTTGAATAGCTTTCATGCCCGTTCTGCCATCAGTACCAATAGTAGTAGCCTGTAGATGAGGGACTCTGGCTTCGAGGTTAATACTGCCCAAGGCCTGATTGCTGAGCCAGCGCCATATGAGCCAGCACCATATGTCACTGCAAATGGGCTGCTGCCACGGAGGGTCCTCCTGCTGTGTCTCGTGCTTCCATTTCTTTGCCTTGGGATATGCCTCTCCCCCAAGGACGCCCTGAACACTTCTCCAGGTGGCTCAGCCCTCGTCCATTCTGTTTTAGCTTTCATGACTTGGCTTAAGCATCATCTCCTCCTTCTGAAGCCTTGTCAGCCAGTCGCAGGCTCCCAAACCACAGAACTCTATCACAGGATTGTGTGCCTGATGTGCACCCAGCACTTGCTTACAGTGCTTTGCTGCTCATGTTCATGTGATGTCTGCATTGGACAGTGAGTTGTTGAGGACAGTGACCATGTCTTTGTGTCACCAGCACCTCCTTCAGTGCCTGGTGTATAATAGGCATTCCATCTATATTTTCTAATGAACAAATGAGGTTTTAATCTATTTTTATGTTATTTATTTGTTTATTTTTTAGATTTTATTTATTCATGAGAGACACAGAGAGAGGCAGAGACATAGGCAGAGGGAGAAGTAGGCTCCCTGTGGGGAGCCCGATGTGGGACTTGATCTCAGGACCCCGGGATCACCTAAACCAAGGCAGACGCTCAACCACTGAGCCATCCAGGCGTCCCTTAATCTATTTTTTAGATAATAAAAGGCTACCGTCTATAAAAGGTTAGCTAGCATGAGGCTGTTTTTTGAGGTAATGGAACTATTTTGTATCCTGATTACAAACATACCCACAAAAGAGTCAACCGTGTTTGTCAATTAAAAAAAAAATTAAAACTGTCCCACTTTTTGAGGGTTTATTTAGGTGGGTTTTCACTTTTGTTTGTATGGAGGAAACTGATATTTACACATGCTCAACAGTTTCTTACATACATATGTGAATTGAAACACTAGGAAACACAAAGTGCAGATTTGATTTGATTTGATTTGATTTTTTAAAGATTTTATTTATTTAACAAAGAGCACAACAGGCAGAGGGAGAGGGAACAAGCAGACTCCCCACTGTGCAGGGAACCCAGTGCAGGACTCAATCCCAGGACCTTGGGATCATGACCTAAGCCAAAGGCAGACATTTAACCAACTGAGCCACCCAGGCACCCTATAAGTGCAGATTTAAAAAATTATTTCAGGGGTGCCTGGGTGGCATAATCGGTTGAATGTCCACCTCTTGGTTTTGGCTCAGGTCATGATCTCAGGGTCCTGGAATTGAGACACATGGGGCTTTGCCCTCAAGGGGGGATCTGCTTGAGATTTTTCTCTCCCTCTTCCCCTCCCTGCCTCCTGCTAATGTTAAATGTGTTTAAATAATTTTCTCCTTTCTGCTTACCCTGTCTTTCAAGTTTTGCCTGATGAGAAAAAAGGTCAAGCCTATGAGCAAACGACAATAATTAAACAAAAATTTTTTACTGTCGTAGCTATAAATATAGCACATCATTTCATTAAAGAAAGGAGATATGATTATTGAAGACTGTACTAATGCTTGAATTGCAAATTTTTCTGGCTAATGGTACATTAGAAAGAAAGCCATTTGATTTTTCGGATATAAATTTGAGATCACTGATTTTGTGACAATATTTTCAAACTCAATTGGACTTCGTATTTGATCTGGAGATAAGTAAGATGAGTCCCAGAATAATTTTCCTGACAACAGCCCCTACCATTTTTTACTGAAAACTTTTAGAACAGAGTACATATATTCTGTTGTTGAAATTTAAAAGAAGATGTTGCTCACAAGGGAGAGGAGAGCACTTAGAGCCCTTAGCTGTAATTCTGTGTCTCTTGGTGCCTAAAGCTGGTGGTAATGCCTGTGGTAATGCCTTCTGAGACCATTGATCAGGAAGGCTGTCATTTGGTGTAGTGTCCACTGGGTGGCGGCAGAGACCTTAGTAAGAGCAAAGATGCACAAATAAGAGGGGATTTGAGGGAGTCTCCTGGTTTTCTGGTTTTTTGTTTTTTTAAGGGATGCCTAGAGTATTCTTTTTTATTTCCTTTTCTTTTTAAAGAAAAAATGTTCAAAAACCCAACTAATAAACTTCTTTGCCTTTATTAAAATATATCAAGTTGGCATTGGCATAAAAATTCCACTTTCGATGGAACCCTGGTAAAAAATATCATTAATGTGCTATTTTCACAAAGGTGTTCCTGCTATATAGGATAGGAAATGTGTTGCTTACCTACCTTTAAGAGTCAGGCAGTAATTCTTTTAGACACCTATGTTTTCAAGGGGAAGAAGAGAATTAAATTATAAGCATGGATTTTATTGTGGGGTGATCACAGACAGTATTGTGGCTACTGAAGAGTTCAGAGTGAAAGTGTGGATGGTAAATATCAATATGTATTGCCATCTATCAGTTGGTATCCATATGTTTTGACATCAGTTATGCTTGAATCTTATAGTTACCCTTGATCACTTAGGGATGAAAGGAGATGGGTAAACTAAGCAAAGCCAAATAGAGCAGTGTTCTTGTGTGTGTGTGTGTATGTGTGTGTGTGTTGGGGGAGGGTCTCCCTTAAGGAGAGATTGTTCAAGAATGTTTCATGCTTATCTGGATCTATTTTGTGGAGAAAAGGCCAACTATTTATTAGCATATGAAAATATCATTGGTGACGGCATTTGTCCTTTTTAAGGGGTCTACATGGTCTATCTTCAGCTCAGTGAGTGTTGAATAATTCGCTTTCAGGAAGAATCACCTGAATAACAAATGCAGAGTAGAGTTTCTTTCCAGATTTTGCAATTACCTGAGGTTGGATTGCCTGGGTACAGAGTCCTCGGGTTTGGGTATTAGTGTTGGAATGGAGAGGCCTGTGCCCTGTGCAGTCTCTGTGAAATGTGAGCAAGTTCCTGCCCAGACATGAGCATCTCCAGGAAGGGAGACACTCTCCGCTCCTGGGTTCCCTATGGCTGCCTCCACTTTCTGCCCTTGGCTCCCCTTCCTGTCCTTTCTGTCATGCAGCTCCCCTCCCCTCTGCTTTCTCTCTTCATCTCCCCCTTTTCTTCTCAGGTCACTTCTTTCTGCCCCCTTGCATCCCCCTCCTCTTGAGAGAGACAGCCCTCCTGCACAGCTGATGCTGCCCCCAGGCCGAGGAACTGCACTGAGATGCAGGCAGCATGTGGACATTTGATCATTGTTGGGTCATTGATGATTCTCCCCCCAGTCAGAAGTGTCTGGTCAGTCCCAGGAACAACTTGAACATGGCCTAGCCCCACCGTGTCATCATTCAGTGGGTGTTTGTGGAAGGGGGATGCTGGTCAGGGTCCTGAGCCATGTATTGGTTACACCCGTTAGTTTGTAGGATGCCTCAGGTCACAGATTTTTAAGCCCCTCCATTTTGGAAGGCTCTTACTACCTCTTTCAAATTTATTTACCTTTTTCCATGCTTATTGAAAATCTCTCTGGGGACAGGGCCATATACTCTAAATGTCTTTCTCCACTTAAGATATTCAGCCTCTACCTGCTACAGGGCCCTAGTACCTAATGGAAGATTATCATCTAGGAGTTAATTAAATGCAGTGTCATTTTGTCTGCGCTGCATTTTTTTCCCCCTCGAAACCCTGCTACATCTAGTTTCTTAGCTGGTAGATCTTGGGTATTTATAACCGTTATGTTTCTGTACCATTTATATGATTAGTGTGTCATTACTCTAATTCATATTAATTACATGTGAATGAATGGACACTTTATCACCACCTTACTTGTAATTCCGTTACTATCTTAGATACTAGAGGTATAGGGGTAGGAAAGGGGGAGAAGTCACTTTAGGTTATTGTCTGCTTGGGGAAAGGGAGATGTGTTTTGGGCTACCATGAAAGAACGTGGAAATGCTACTTTTTTGATATTTTAGAACAGTCACAGAATGTTTTCCCCAGTGTGGGTTTGGGTCTCTTGCCCATTCAGTAAATGGAACATGTTACAGTTTTCTTTTAATTCTACTATGATGTGTAGATGCACAGAATATTAATGTCTCTTCCTTAGAAAACTTTCTGTATTGACTTGAATATAAAGTGATGTTAAATGTAAGGTGAATGCTTTCCTTACCCTTTATGTTGAACAATTAAATCTCCCATGTATGTGTGTATGACACATACCTTTCCATCTTGTTTCATGCATGAATTACCACCTTGGTCTCTCCTTTACTGATTTCTCAACCCTCTTATTCCTTCTCCTGAGAAATAATGCCTTGTACCTGTAATCCTACACTTTTACTCTGTCCTGTTAGTCTTTACCAGTATGTGCTGTTTATGTAACTAAAGAATTTCAGAATGAAAGTCTGCAGGTACTGGGATATAGGAACAGTGTGTGATACGGCCTCATTTTCCCCACAGATGTTCCATTTTCTCTCTTAGTCCTCTTTCCTCCCCACTTGCTTCCTTCCACCTCTCCCAAGGTTTTTGTTTTGTTTTTGTTTTTTTGTTGTTGTTGTTTTCATCTTTCCACTGGCTTGTGCCCTGATTAACCCCTTTCTACTCTGGCTCAGTTAGTCCAAACCTGGAATTTTGCTTAAATTCTGGGGTACACACTTAACCAAGGTCCCCTTCCATGTCCATCATTGTCAGTAAGTCAATCTAGCTTAATGTCCGTGGGAAATGCTGTGGAAGCCAACCCTAGATTGACCATCCCTAGCAATACCATGGTGGCCACGACACAAAATGGCAGATGGGAATCTGTGAAGTAATGGAACTCTCATTACCTGCAGGATCTGTTACTGCCTGTGTCTACCTCCACATTTGCTTTGTTCAGTTGTCTTTTTGATGTGGTTACATAAAGTAAATTTTAATGACTATAGTTGCTTTCATTACATGGTTGACATTTGAAAGTACACTAGGACCATAAAAGCAAATGATTATAAATAATGAAATATGTGATTTTTAACTAGCAGAAAAAGGCAATCCACAAAATTTGTGTTTAGTACAGCGAATCAGTTTTGAGATTGAGGATGTAGACTTGAGGGTAGTATCTTAGTTCGGGCTGCTTTGATGGAAATACCACAGATTGAGCGGCTCTAACAACAGAGAAATATTTTCTCGTAATTCTGGAGGTTGGGAGGTCCAAGATCAAAGTGTTGCCAAGGTTGGTTTCTTCCCTCGTTGGCTTTAGCTGGGCGTCTTCCTACCTGGTCTTCCGTCTATACCCGTCTGTGATACCCCTCTTCTTAGGAGGATGTCAGTCATGTTGGATAAGAGGCCAGTGACCTCAGGGAACCTTAATTACCATTGTAAAGGCTTTATCTCCAAATCTCGTCACATCTGAGGGATTGGGGGTTCAAGCTTCAACATATGAGTTCTCAGGGAGGACACAGGTCAGCCCATAACAATAAGGTAGTTTTTAGGCACAGATTTTGCTGAAGAAGAGAAAAAACACAAATCTGTCCTCTAGTGAATTAAACCCTGCTCTAGTGCCCAGTCCTCCTCAGAGGCCCCAGAGTGTGCAGCTCCCCACCAGGGTGAACACATCCCAGGCAGGCATTGCCAGTGCTTCACACATGTGAATCAGGCTCAGACTCTCCCTCCCTCTACGTGTCACCTGTCTTAGTATATTTGGGGAGGTGTGATGACAGAAGGTGAAGGGCTGCCCCCAACCTGGTCCAGAGTTCCCTGTCTAATCACTACACCCCCAGTGGGATGTTCCTCCCTGCTCCGCCAGGGGCCATTCCCTGCTTCACTGGTGACCACAACTGAGAGGAACCCATGGGCTTCAGTCCTTGTGGTGCAGTGTGGCTATTTTTTTTAGAAGACTCTGCAGAGGGGGCGGTAAAACCAGGGCGGATCACACATCTCTTTGTGGCCCCATCCACTGCTCCACATGAAGAGAGGTGAGGGCCCTAGTCCCATCATGAGGTCTCTACCCTCGTGACCTAATTACCCCCACAAACCTCATCTCCAAATACCATATTAGGTAGGGGAATTCCACTGTATAATTTTTGGGGGAGACATAAACATTCGGCCCATAGCAGATAGCTATGAAAGCACCTAATTACAAGAAAGTTTGGTTCTCATGGGTTGTGAAACAACACAGATGGAAACATTGAAAACAAGGTGTGAGCCTCCATGATCCAGACTAAGAGAAACATTGGATGCTTTCACCCATAGATGAACGTTCCAGGGAGGACCCGCACGTTCAAGTTGTAGCAGGAGTTCACTTTGAAGTCTGGTGTTGGGGTGCTGTTGTTTAATACCGCTATGGAGAATTTGTTAAACATTTTCAATTATTTCACATGAGCCGAAATGTCGGTGGCTCTGTCTACAGGCTGCCGAAAGCCACTGAAATGGTGGAGTAGTGGAGCAGCTTAAAGGGCTCAGCGGGAGAGTCTCTACAACTAATCCAATTTTGTCCCTGTAACAGCACATCTCGCAGGCAGGAATTAACCACTCTCTGGGTGCCCTGCTTTCTTTTTCTTTTTAATGGTTATGGTTTTCATCAGGTTCCTACTCACCCACCTGGAAAGGGCGCTGTGATGATTGGCTGATATTTTTGTCTGATGGAATACCAACCAGCCATTGAATTAGCCGCTCAGGTTACTGTGTTGTGCCCTTAGCACATTGTCAGAGTGGGAACTAAAAGAAAATTCATAAGTTCAGTTTTTCTTTTATATAGGTCTTTATATCTTCTTGATAATTTGTTGGTGTTATCTGCCTACAGGGAAGAAGGAGTTCCTGTATTTATCTGGGACTAAATGGATAATTATTTGTAGAGCTGGTAAAAGCTTTTTGGGGGACACAGATTTTAATTTTATTTTTATTGTTTTTAACCCAATAGACTGCATAACTACTTGTGAATATTCTTGACTCAGGCTGCATTCAAGTCCCCTTTCTTACCTTGAGTTTAGCTGTTTCCTATGAGACCAGCCAGATGCTGAACTGGAATTGCCTGAGACTACTTCACAAGCAACGTTATCAACATGGACAACTCTTCTCATTGCCAAGCATTTTAAAGTTTGGGTTATCACTTAAATTACCATGTCTGCATACATGGTAATCTTTTTTTTATAAAAAGAGATGAGAACAATATAGGTTACACCCTCTGTTGCTGAGCAGTCTCCAGTGCTGTGTTCTAGCCCAGAGGCCCCCTTAGCTCCGCTCCTCCCTCACGGCCTGCACCCAGCGCATGAGCAGCTGTGTGGACCTAACCGTTAACTGTGGAGGATGTGCCAGACGCAGCCCCTTCTCATTACTTCCGTGCAGAGGGCTCTGGAATTAGCTCTCCTTTGAACGGTGATTCGACTATTTACCAGCGGGAAGCCCCTGTGCATTTTTATTTCTGCCTTGGTTTCCTCCTCTGTAGAATGAGATCACAGTGGTGACCTAAGTTACACACCTGTTGCTAAATGCCGTATGTACAATTTTTGAGTGGGGGTGATGCATGGTAAGTGCGTAATGGATAGTTGCTATTACTGTTACTTTTATCATCATTAATTATTACATAACTGAAGTCCGCCCCCCTTCCCTCCGGATGAACTTGGTAAGCTAGGTATCAGATGATGTAACCCTCCTGCTGAAAAGGCCTTCATGGTTTGCAGTTAACTCAGAAAGAAATTCACAGTCCTCACCATAGTCTTCAAGACCCTGTGTGATGTGAATCTTCAGTTCCTCCAGCCTCGTCCCTGGCTGTTCTCTGTCTTCTGCTCAAGCACAAGGTGCCTTGGCTCTTGCTAGAACTCTGCTCCACTCCATCCTGCCCCACCTCAAATCACTTGAATTGCTTCTCCTGGTGCTGTCTTCCTAGCTCTGCACACCCAGCATATACGCTCCATGAAGACAGAGACTTCGTCCTTCGTGTCCTCTCCAGTTTGCCAGCACCCTGAGCAGTGCCTGGTACATAGTATTTGTGTGATACATAAGTATTTGTGGAATGGGTAAATGAACAAAACAAACTATAATCGCCAATTCTAACACTGTGTGTGCTTTCAGATGTGCAAAATAAAGAGCTTGCACAAATATTGTCAAAGTAAACTGAGATTCAGTTAAAACCATCAAAAGTATCTCTGGAATTTAATGAGTGTGGCATAAACAGCAGAACTGGAGTGAAAATACCAGGTCCTGGTTCTCAGTCAGTGTCTGCCATGAGAGATCACTTGGCTGCTCAGAGACTCGGCTTCCCGCTTCTAAAATACAGGCAGGACTAGATCTCAAACCCTCGGGCTCTGAGTAGCTGCCCAGCTGAGGGAAGAGTAAAAGGGGTGACTTTCCACTTTCATGAGAACAGTTATGCTTCTATTTTCTTTATATATTGGGGTTTTGTATGAAATTTAGTTTAAAAGTCTGCTTTTAAAAAGTTTTAAAACTACTGGACTAGAAGACCACAAAGGTTTGGAGTGCCAGGGTGGCTCAGTTGGTTGAGCATCTGACTGCTGATCTCAGTTCAGGTCTTGATCTCAGGGTCATGGGATCAAGCCTCACATTGGGGCGCCACACTGGGTGTGGAGCCTACTTAAAAAAAAGAAACAAGAAAAGAAGAGCACAAAGATCATTTTTACCTTAGTAATCCTGATCCCAGTAGCTTAATTCTTTAAAGGATGTTGCTTCTTCATTCTCTGCTCCTCCCTTCCCAAAGAACAGATCACCTAATAATTTTTTTAAGTATCTTAAAATTATGATATGTGGGTAAATAACAAAATTGTAAGACAGTATCTGTGTGCTTACCTCTCTTGTATGCATTGCTTAGCACAGTGCCTAAAGCCGAGCTCACTCAGTAAATATTGTAGATGGATGGATGGGTAGATATATGAAGAGAGTAACATTTTTCAGTGAGACTATGTTATTTTGTAATATGTGAAAAACATATTGTAAACCTTTGAATGTTTATAAGTAAAGTCTGTTGTTTTCTGTCAAGGTGATATTTATTGGATATCTACATTATAATAGATCATTTTCATTTTTTAATTTAAAAAAATTTAAGTTTTGTATTTTAATTCCAGTAGAGTTAACATACAGTGTTATATTAGCTTCAAGTATACAATATAGTGACTCAACAGTTCTGTTACTCAGGGCTCATCATGTGAGTGTCCTTAATCCCCTTCACCCATACCCACGCCTCCCCTCCCTTCTGGTAACCATCAGTTTCTTCTCCCTAGTGAAGAGTCTGTTTTGGTTTATCTCTCCTTTTTTTTCCCCTTAAACTCCACATATTAGTGAGATCCTATGGTATTTGTCTTTCACTGACTTACTTCACTTAGCCTCATACTCTCTAGCTCCTGTCCATGTTGTTACAAATGGCAAGACTTCATTTTTTATGGCTGAGTAATATTCCTGTGTGTGTGTGTGTGTACATACACATATGAATGTATATATTTTACTACATCTTCTTTATTCATCTATCAATGGACATTTGGGCTACTTCCATATCTTCGCTATTATAAATAATGCTACAGTAAGCATGGGTGCACATATCCCTTTGAGTTAGTGGTTTTGTGTTTTTTGGGTAAATACCCAGTAGTACAATTGCTGGATCTTAGGGTAGTTCTACTTTTTACTTTTTGGGGAACCTCGGTGCTGTTTTCCACATGGCTGCACCAGTTTGCATTCCCACCAACAGTGGGTTCCTTTTATCCCCACATCCTCACCAACACTTACTCTTTGTTGTGTTTCATTTTAGCCATTCTGACAGGTGTGAGGTGACATCTCATTGTAGTTTTGATTTGCATTTCTCTGATGCTTAGTGATGTTGAGCATCTTTTCATGTGTCTCTTGGCCATCTGTGTGTCTTCTTTGAAGAAATGTCTGCTCATGCCTGCTGCCCACTTTTAAATTGGATTATTTGTTTTTTTGAGTATTGAGTTGACTAAATTCTTTATAGATTTTGGATACTAACTCTTTATCTGATATGTCACTTGCAAATATCTTCTCCTGTTTTGTGGGTTGCCTTTTAGTTTTGTTGATTATTTCCTTCTCCATGCAGAAGCTTCTTATTTTGATGTAGTCCTGATAGTTTTGTTTCCTGGGTCTGCTTGAGCAGACATATCTAGAAAAATGTTGCTATAGTCAAATGTCAGAGATATTACTTCTTATGTTCTCTTCTAGGACTTTTATGATCTCATGTCTTACATTTAGGTATTTAATCCATTTTGAGTTCATTTTGTGTATGGTGTAAGAAAGTGGTCCAGTTTCATTCTTTTGTATATAGTTGTCCGACACTGTTTGTTGAAGAGATTATCTTTTTCCCATTGCACATACTTTCCTGCTTTGTCAAAGACTGATTGACCGCATAATTGTGGGTTTATTTTTGAGCTCTCTATTCTGTTCCATTTGTTTGTGTGTTTGTTTTTGTGCCAGTACCGTACTGTCTTAATCACTATAGCTTTGTAATAGAACTTGAAGCCTGGAATTGTGATACCTTTAGTTTTGTTTTTCTTTTTCAAGATTGTTTTGGCTTTGGGGGGTCTTTTGTGGTTCCATACAAATTTTAGGACCGTTTGTTCTAGTTCTGTGAAAAGTGCCACTGGTGTTTTGATAGGGATTGCATTAAATCTGTAGTTTGCTTTGGTTAGTATAGACATTCTTACAACATTTGTTCTTCTAGCCCATAAGCATGGAATATCTTTCCATTTTTTTGTGTCATTTTCAGTTTCTTTCATGAGTGTTTTACAGTTTTCAGAGTACAGACCTTTCACCTCTTTGGTTAAGTTTATTCCTAGGTATTTTATTCTTTTTGGTGCAGTTGTCAATGGTATTGTTTTCTTAATTTTTATTTCTGCTGCTTCATTAGTAGTATATAGAAATGAAGCGATTTCTATACATTGATTTTGTATCCTGTGACTTTTTATTGAGTTAATTTATCAATTCTAGTAGCTTTTTGGTGGGAATCTTTCAAGTTTTCTATATATAGAATCATGTCATCTGCAAATAGTGAAAGTTTTATTCTTCCTTGCCAATTTGGATGCCTTTTATTCCTTTTTCTTGTCTGATTTCTGTGGCTAAGACTTCAATCCTATGTTGAATAAAAGTCATGAGAGTGGACATCTTAGAACTGTTTACTGAATGGCCAATTCATTACACTTTCTTTTCTCTTATTTTTAAAAAAGATTTATTTATTTGAGAGAGAGAGAGAGCATGAAGAGGGGGAGAGGCAAGGTAGAGGGAGAAGCAGACTCCACACTGAGCAGCGAGCCAGATGTGGGGCTCGGTCTAGGATCCTGGGATCATGTCCTGAGCCGAAGGCAGCCACTTAACTGACTGAGCCACCCAGGTGCCCCTGCACCTTCCTTTAATTCTTCATTAATATTCTGATGTTAGTTATGTAAATATAAAACTAAAAGTATCCAGTATGATTTTCTTTTTTAATTCTTTTTTTTCCTTTTTGCATTTGAAATAGGATCCTTTTAGAGCTATTAGCTTTGAGAGAGTACTGTCTCTTTTTATAGTGAAGTTACACTGTGGCAGGTACTTGAGATAATAATAGTAATAATTATAAGCTATCTTGGGATAACCTTGAGACCACAGTTGGTCATCATCTGCCTTTTCTTTTTTTTCTTTTCTTTTCTTTTTTTTTTTTTTATCATCTGCCTATTCAATTTGGCAGACCTGCTTAAAGTTGATAGACCTTTTACTGAGATTTACTAGATTACTTTAGACTAAAGCCAAAGTAGCATAATGGTAAGGCATTGAGCTACTGACCTGCATGGTTGTTTTAGTAATAAATATGAGCATATCAGTTTTGCATTCTTAAAAAAGCATGTAATAATATATCTTAAGAAAACATAAGAATCACATTATATAATTATATAAACCTTACTCATAAGTTTATAAAGTATTGCCACTTGCATGCTGTCTAATAAGATTTTGAATTTTGCTATGTTTTAGTATCAGACTCTCTTAAAAATGCTGCTTCTAAACCTCTAAAATTCTGTGGCATACATGTATGAGTGCACATATGAAAAGCATGTAGTTGTTCAAAACGTGGCTACTAATGTACGTAATACTATTTACTCCTGTGTTCATGTTATTTACAAATCTGTCTTTCCCTTCAGGTAAAGAGGACGAATATCCAAAGAAACCTTTGGGGCAGCTTCCACCTGAACCTGCCAGCATCAGTCACCTGAGCAACGGACGAAGAAGTGTTGGCAAGTCAAGTCCCCACATGAGCAGCAGAAGAGAAAGTGGCTCATCACCTCATAAAAAACATGAGCCTTCCCCTCACCATCAAAGTAGAATTGGTACACCAGAGCGAGTACGGGTGCAAAGACGGAAATCAGATGATGAGGACAGTAGAAAGCTTAAAGAAGAAGCAGATTTTCAAAGAAAACTTCCATCAGGGCCACAAGACAGTTCCAAGCAGTATAATCATGCAGCTGCTAACCAAAATAGCAACGCCACTTCAAATACCAGGAAGGAATTTGTGCCCAAGTGGAATAAACCATCAGACATTTCAGCTATTGAGAAAACTGCCAAATATGCCATCGAAGGCAAAAGTAGGTCGGTGCAGCCCACACTTGCAGTCACCATCCCAAGTTCTGCTGATACTCGAATATCAAATGTAAGGCAAAAGATGAAGGTTTTGGATGCTGATGAAGGGAAACGGGGCTCTAACGCATCCCAGTACGATAATGTACCTGAAAATGACAACAGTGCATCTATTGAAGAGGCACTAGAAAGAGCTTACTCCCAAAGTCCAAGAAACATGGTTTCCTCTCACAGCCCAAGGAAGCATATGGAGCCGGGTTCTAGTCCATCAAGAGTACCAACCAAGTTTACCTTTAAAGTGCAGCCTGCAGGTTACCCAAAATATCCGTCCCCACTAGATGGGGAAGATCGCAGGACAGTACATCCGCCGTCCTACAGTAACCCCCCTGTTTACCATGGAAATTCTCCCAAACACATCCCTAGTGCTAACAGCAGCTGCGCATCTCCACAGTTTACTCACGGGGCTCAAAGGAATCCTTCCCGGAGACCTTATGGTTCTACGCTTTCGGTCGATGTTTCTCCCGAGAAGTCCTATGGCCGCCCGCTTCCTCTTGTACTACCATCCAGCCGAATAGAAGTTCTTCCTGTTGATCCTGGCGCCGGGGGATATTCGGGCAATTCGGAGTCACCAAAGAACGGCAAATTCATCATTCCTCCAGTGGATTACCTGTCAGAAGTTATTTACACGTACAGACCTGAGACTCATGGACAGTTGTGGACTCAAGATGCTAACCGTGGCCACTTGAGCAATTTACCAAAATATTCTGCCTTTCAACATGTTTCCTTTCAGGACCATAGCCTCCCGGCAGTCTCAGTAGATAGTCCAGTGCGATACAGAACTTCACCAGGTTTAGAAGATGCCAGTTCCTCTGGGTATCAATATTCAGGGCCCTCACCTCCAGTATATCACTACAGAAATCGGGATGGACTTTCTATTCAAGAATCAGTATTGCTGTGAGAATTTATCTATACTTGGTAAAGACAAGAGAATAGAAACCATTTGAAACCTACATTGCTATGTTTATAATTGCCAAAGCAGTATTTTATATTATTGTAAACATCTCACACAATTCCAGTGTCTGCTAGTAATAAGAATATATAGAAATGTTTTATCCCCATGTAGATGCTGCTTACAATGAGCATTTTTAAATTGCATCATCTCTGAACCTGTTAAAAAGGAATTTAACGTGGTGGAAACATAGCAATAGCATTTAGGGAGGCACACATAATAATAATTCATTACTCCGTTTCATTTCTGTCTTTCTCCAAAATCTGAGCATTTTTGTACCATTAGCCCATTCTGTTTTGAGTAATGTTACAGAGCACAGAAAAACTGTGTAGAATAGACCTTTTTAAGGCTATGTGTAGAGCGTGTCTTTGAATAGATACCAAAATGCCTCTATGCACACATATTTGAACACAGAACTAAAGAAACATTAAAAAAAAAAAACTAATTGTAATCCACATCCATAGATTAATTTACTATTCTTCCTTTCCTTAACTTACCTTTCAGCCAGGTTTTTGTCCCCACCCCCTTATATTTTTCACCCAGGTCCTAACATGCCGTTGGGTGTTTGCCCTGACTTCTCTGCAATTGTGGCCATTTTCTTTTCTTCTGAAAATTAAAGACACTGGAGAGAAAGGCTGACCACCTAATGGTGCTTAAACACTGGGGCACTCAAAGTAAGGTTATGGCCAGAGGCGCGGCGCTGCTGGTACCCCAAGATCAGTTTTAGAGCAGTTTGAAGTGCATTTGTGCCCTTGGTTCTGGTCTGACTCTTGCAAAGCTCAGAGCAGAATGTTCCTTGCCAGATGCAGAGGAAGTGCTGCCATCCTGCTCTCCAGTGGATGCCAGCAGGAGAGGTTGCGAGTTACTGATCCTCAAGCACTCACACGGGGCATCAGAACAGACTCCTTTGAAATCCATTTGAAAGCAGGATTAACAATATGGTTACTCCTTACTTCTGCCCTTTCGATTCCTGCACAGTCCGGGGTGTCATTTACTGTCATGGTCTTTTTCTGGCACTCTTTCTTTCAAGGTGGTAGTCCATGGGTATTGCTGCACTTAGGCCATTAAATTATCATTGTGTAAACTTGTAAAAAATGATCCTAATTATTAATAGGAGTCTAAGATTTTAATCTTTTTTTAAAAAATAGTGTGACTTTCATACTTTCAAAAATCTCCTTTTTTCCCCCTTTTTACAGTTAAAAAAAAATTCAGGTTCATGGTTAAGAGATTAGCAATGAATGTCTTTTAAAATAGTCTATTACACTACAATTACCAAAACACTGGGAAAGTTTAGGGCACTCCCAGAAAGTATGGCTTTGTGTTTAATTGTAGAGCTCGTTTTCAACATATTTTCCTCGTGTTTGAATAAGGACGAGAGTAGAAAACCTAACTTCAAGGGCTCCGCTTGTTGCAAGTTGGAGCTTTAAACTTTCAAGGTACTGAAGTATGTCCTTTCAAATGAGAGTAACATTTGTTTAGCTAGTGAATGTGACAATATTTTTTATGTATATAATGAGTCTAATGTAATTTTAATCAACTTGGTAATGATGTTATTAAACAGCAAAACAAATGGCAGTTTGTTAGCAGCTAAGCACTACGCTGAAGCGCAGGCAAAATCCTGCTCCCCCTGGGCTCTTGATTCAGATCATGTGGAGGCTTAGAGAGAAATGTATATAAAAAATGTAGCTGAGGATATTAATTCCAATTTTTAAACCATGATTCTGTGACTTGTAATAAACCAAGCTGTACAATTTAGGTTATGACAGCAGCATCTGAGCTGCCCCAAAATATCTATGTCAACAGTGGTAAATACTGTAGATTTATATATATATATACACATATATATATATATGCAAAATATATATAAACACACTATTTTCTTATGTCATCTATGACATTTTTATCTGTATACTTTTTTTGATGTGATTGTTTTTAACATGCTAAAAGTAATAAGTATATTTTGTTTTGTGTCTTTCATGTGCTTTTTTCATATGGCAAAAGCGCTGCATCTCTGATGCTTCTAAAGCTAATTTTCTTCTAATTGAGGAGATACTGCTCAGTGTTTGCCTACATGACTGTACATTTTATCACAGTTGTATGTTAAATGCTTTATTAATTTCCAGGAGTACTGTATTTAGAACTACATCACCTTTCCTTTATTTTATTTTCTCTGCCATTATTAATAGCAATAAGGTATTTCCAGTTTCCCCCACTATAAGCGTTGCTCCCTCTGTTAGTTTTGCAAGTAGGAAAATTTAATTTGAACTTATTTTGCCACCGTACAATTTTTAGGCTTTTAAATTTATCTTTTAATAAAAGATAAATAATGGAATGATGATAAAAGATGAAATAATATTAGTAAAGTGAGTTAAATATAATCGCAAAACTGTATTTGGTGAGGAATCTCATGGAGCAGAGGCTGATGTGATCCTACTACACAGCTGTGCATGCTGTAAATAGTATTCACTCTCTTCTTTATAGCAGTCTTGCTTCATGCAATAAGCTCTTTGGTGTGGTTTTTGTTGTTTTAATATTTAGTTTGAAATGTTAAAGAGACTACACCCAGGGTCTCCAAGGGAGATTTTTTTTTAAATCAAATTTAAAAAAAAACAAAAACGCTTTTGAAAGCTAAGAGAGATGTATATACATAAATATAAAGTCAGATACCAAAGTATTGTAGAAAAAAATTATTTTCCTTCCACCCTGCTGAATTTTCCAGCCAGGCCCTGTAAACTGGTCTGACAAAAGTAGGTCAACAAGAAAAAAGCAGAAGTTTATTAACAGGTGCATCCTACATTCACATGGTACCCAGTCCTGAGCGACTCAAAGGAGGATTAGATTTAGGGTCAAAAATAAATAGATAGATAGATAGATAGATAGATAGATAGATAGATAGATAGATTGATTGATTTGGGGTCCATGCACCTGACTTAGCAGGGAGAAGGAGGAGGAGAAAGGCACTGTCCTTTAATGGAGAGCAAGGGACTATTTGGAAAGATAAGCAGGGCCTTAGGACAAGTGATGGACAGTGTCATGGTGTGTGGCAGTGTCTGGATGTGGTGCCTGGAAAAAGCGGAGTTGCCTGGGGAGGGGATTTGTGACAGTTTTTTTGTGGGGAAGCTCTGCTTTCAGGCAGATAAGCAATATCAGGAACTCAGATTCCTCTGGCTCAAAATCGTTCTTATGCCAAAGTGGTGTATTTTGGGGTGGCATGCCCTGATCCCCCTCAGTGGCAACAATAGAATGTTTCCTGAAAGAATTGAAAAAAGATTGAATAGGACATTTCTGGAGAAGAAAAATAGATGTTTACAGGATGTGATGTGATTGCTTTAACTTTTTTCATTTTAAGGAGATTCTAATACTAAATTTTATGTCATGCTCAGTGTAATTTTTCAGTGAAGTTTCATATTTGTCATTTCAGATCTCTCCCTCAGGACCCATTGAAATGCAAGCACAGAAACAGTACCTCTTCAACACTTTGCTGAGATCTCTTTTCATGATTAGAGAAAAACATGCCGTGCCCACAAATAGGGATTTATTCACAGAGGACCTACAGCTCAATCTTCTGGAAATATTATTACTCTCAGTTATCTTTCAGACTCACACCTTTATTTTTAGTATGCCTTTGATTGTGGGTTAATTAAGATACGGTTTGGGGATCTTTTTTGTTTAACTGTCCTATAATGGATTTTAAATGTCCCTCTGTAATAAGGGATATTAAGACTTATCGATCAGGTGGTTTTAATAAGCCAGACTTTATTTTTTCAGTGACCCAAGGTAGTGAGAATGAAAAGAAAGGACTCCACTTAACAGTTATGAATTGTACTTTCAGGAGGATTGTCAATTATCCATAAATCTAAGCATAATTGCCACCGTTTTATACATAAGAACACTGAGGCATAAAGGAACAAATTTGAGATTCCATGGGGGGTATATCTTGACCTTCACTACTCTTTAGAATTATTGGAGGAACTTAACAAAAAATTGTTCTCCTTGATTTCTGCCTTAGGCTACTTAAATCAGAATCTCTGGGGTGAAACCCAGGCATCAGGTAATTGTATTTTTTCCCCATTCAGTCAGCAAAACTCTTAAAAAAAAAACAAAAAAAAACCTTCTAAATTTGATTTTTATTTGTTTTATATATCCCACTGTGAACTGTCTCAAAAATTCTTAACAGATCAGTTTCAGAGTTTAGAAACTCTGATTTCAGGTGAGTTAGGAAAAATTCCACTGGAAGGATTAATATTACCAGCCGTCTCTGTAAATTTTGATGAACCTACTTACTGACAGTTGTGGAAGGTACACGTGGCTTCAAATGGAAGGTGGCATGACCCTGTACCTTCTCTCATTACTGCTTAGAGTAGTGCCTCAGAATAGGTTTCCATTTTCCTGGACAACCTCTGTCATTTTCCTTAAGTGACATGCTAAAAATAGTCCTAAGCTATTTGCAAACCTAAGTGCATTTTTCCTATGTGAGAAGCAGAGAAAATGTGCATCATCTGGCTATTCACTTGGCCGGTCAACATTTTATTGAGCACTTACAATATACTAGTTGTCCTAGGGACTGTGCTAGGCCCATGCTTGAAGGTGGGAAACATAGTTTTTAAGCTGTGTGCCTCAATCCAATACTGGGTACATGGCACAGGTGATTATTACAGGCATAGAAAGGTCATGCTCAGGAGGGTCAGTGGAGGCTGGTGGGGGAGACTCCATTGCTGAGTCTGGGGACTGGAGTAGACAGTTGAAGGGAAGGAGGTGAGGGACATTGATGTAGGGGGGATATGGTGTGAGCACCTGCGCGGTACCTATGGGGACATTTGCCACTGTGATGTGTGTGGGGGTGGGGATAGGTTGGAGTGTTCCACAGAGAGATCAGATGATGGAGGCCTTCTATGCCATTGAAGAAGATCCCAGAAGCTGGTTTTCCCAAGGGGTATATTCCCATTTCCTATGTGGTGTCTAGAGGCTACTTGGGAGGAGCCAGCCTAGGAGGAAGTTAGACTACAGCAAATGTTCTACCTAAAAGGTGGTACAGAGTGTAAGGCCAGGGAAGCAGTTTCAGAAAAGGGGTGATTAATTTGAGAACTAATAACTAAGAAAAGTTGGCCCGACTAGATAACTGTTTGACTATAATCATAATACAAATAGTGAACATTACTGAGTGCTTGCTGTGTGTCTGGCCCTGTGCTGAAACATTTAACCTGCATTAACTCACTTAATTCTCACCATAACTCTGTGAAGGGTATACTCTCTAAGTCCCTGTACACACGGGGAAACGGGTAGCTGAGGTAACTTATACCCCAAACGACACAGCCAGCCCAAGTCACAGAGCCGGGACCTGAATCCATGCAGTCTGAATCAGAGCCTGTGCTTCCCCCCAGCCCAATGGTTTTAAGAAGCTATAACTCACCTGCCATAAAATTCACCCCTATTAGTGAACATGTCAAGGACTTTTTAGTAAGTTTACACAGTTGTGCAACCATTACAGCAAACCAGTTGTAGAACGTTTCCATCACCTCCAAAAGATCTCTCGTATCCATTTGCAATCAGCCTCCATTCCTGCCCCCAGCCTCAGGCAACCACGAATCTACTTTCTCTGGTTTGCCTTTTCTGGGCATTTCATATAAATGGAATCAGTCCTTGGCTTTTTGCATCTGACTTCTTTCACACTTAGCATCATGATTTTGAGGTCCCTCTGTGTTGTAGCATGTGTTAGTAATTCCTTCTTACTGTTGATAGTATTCATTGCATGATATATCACAGTTTGTTCATTCACTCACCAGTTGTAGACATTTGGATCGTGTTCACATGCCGCTAGGACCATTTGTGTACAAGTCTTTGTGTGGACACGTTTTCATTTCCCTGGGGCTATTGCTGCTGGCTTTTATGGTAAGTTTGACTTTTTAAGAAAGTTCCAGACTCTTTTTCCAAAGTGCACCATTTTAGATCAGTCTAGTATGAGGGTTTGAATGTCTCCACATCCTTACCCACATTTGTCACTTTGTATTTTTTATTGTAGCCATTCTTGAGCTTTCATTTGCATTTCTCTAATGGCCAGTGATGGTGAACACCTCTTCATGTACTTATGGGCCATTTGTGCATCTTGTTTGGTGAAATGTCTGTTCAGATCCTTTGCTCACTTTTAAACTGGGTTATTTTCTCAGTATTGAATAGTAAGAGGTCTTAATATGTTGTGGATACAAGTCCTTTATATGACATGATTTGCAAATATTTTCTCCCAGTCTTATGGTATAAATGTTTTTAATTTTAATGAAGTTTAGGGTTTTTTTTTTCCGTTTTCTTCCTTTATGAATCATGCTTTTAGTATTGTATCTGTGTGTCTAACCCCATGCCACAAAGGATTTTCTTCTATGTTTTATTCTTCTAAGAAGTTTTATAGTTTTAGCTCTCACATATGGGTTCCTGAGCCATTTTGAATTCATTTTTCTGTATAGTGTGAGGTAAGGACTTAAATTCCTGTGGATATCGTGTGTTAACAAAAAGACTATGCATTCTCCAGTTGAATTGGGGACCTTGGTACTTCTGTCAAAACTCAGTTGACCATATATATAAGTGTTTAAGTTTTGAAATCAGAAAATGTACATCCTTCAACTTTGTTCTTTTTTCAAATGGTTTTGGCTATCCTGGGCCCTTTGCTTTTCTCTACATAAGATCAACTGGTCATTGGGAAAAGAAAAAGGAAGAAGAAAAAGAAAAAAACTGGGATTTTTCATAGCTGTTACTTTGAATCCATGGATCCATTTGGGAAGAAATGGCATCTTATCAGTGTTGACTCTTCCAATCCATAAACAGAGGTTATCTCTACATTTATTTTAACTTTCTTTAATTGCTCTCTACAATACTTTGTATCTTTAGTATGTCTTGCACTTCTTTTGTTAAAATTAATCCTCAGTGTTTTATTTTTCTTGCTCTTATGAATAGATTGTTTGCTTCAGGGCCTGCGTGCTTCACTGTCGTTCTCTCCTACTGATGGGAGAGCAAGTGAGAAGGTTAGTTCAGCTGTGCCCAGGCTGGATGGTGGAGTAGATCGTGGGGCCACCATCTGATAGGCAGAACTCAGAAGATGGAGCAGGCTTAGTTTTAGTGAGAAAATGACATGTTTTGATAGGAAGAATTTGAGGAATAGGGCATTGACAGATGGTGTTGTCTGACAGACAGCTGACCATTCCAGAGAGATTTGGGGCTTACTTGCCAGTGCGTAGGAGGTAAAGCTGTGAGAGAGTACTTGTCTAGGGAGAAGATAAGAAAGCTAAGGATGGGGAGACAGGGAGGTGGGGTGTCGCTGACATGTAAGAGGTGCCAGAGAGAAAGGAGTGTGTGAAGGACTTGGAGGGAGCGGTCCCGGGCTGGCTCTGAAATAGGCGATTGCCTGGGGACTGACCGCTGAGCTGAGCTTTGGAGCCAGACTGGCTCGGGTTTGAACTTGGCATCAGTGGTGAAATTGTGATGCAACAAAACCCCTGTCCCCCTGGAGCTGGTGTCCTGGTTCATTTCCTCATCTGTAAATGAAGACTGGGTTTTATTTCATGGAGCTGCGAGTTGGATGAGTTGCTTTGTGTAAAGTGCTCAGCACAGCATCATCACACAGTAATAATTTCGAATGTCGTCTTTGATTCTGTACCACCACCTTGCAAGGTTTAGTGATGAGAGAGCATGGGCTTTGAGGTTCTGGAGCGGAGAGTCTAGTGAGGAACACAGAGGTAGACGTGACCCAGGTGAAGACGGTCGTGGCTGGAGGAGCAAGAGTGCCCAGAAGGAGACGATCAGCACCTGCTCACAAGGCAGGAGGATGGCCCCGTGACCGGGGCTGAAGAGAATTTGGATCTGACACCTGCTGTCATTCCTCGAGCCTCAGATCGCAGTGTTTGCAGGCACAAGTGGGAGGCCATGCGGCTCTCCCCAGAGGTGTCCATGACAAGGGAAGGGCAGCTGCTGGAGGGACTGATGGGTAAAGGTAGGGCTGGGGTGGGGGTGGGGAGGGGTATATTTACAGGGAAAAAATCATGCTAGTTGGAGATGAGTTTTGACCGTTCAAACACACTCAGGTACTTCTACAAGGCAGTCCTTGGTTTTATTCCAGTTTGCTACTTTATGTATTCATGAGTATTAATATACCAATTATTAAACTTTCTGTAATTCAGAGTTTTCGCTTTAATTTGGAAGAAAACACAGTCAGTATAAAGCAGGCTGTATCAAGAGAGCCCCTAAGTGCTGCCCATGAATATCCGTGACATTGTAGAGCACTTATTTATATTCTGCTGTCTCCTCATAAGAGATGTGATGCCGAAATGTGCAAAAGGTGGAGAGGTTTGCTTCTCTGTAAGCTAAATATGAATCTGCAGTGAGCTGTGGCTCACCAAGAAGCTAAATCTCTTGAATGGGTTAATATGCTCTGCCACAAATTCATGGTGTGACTTTGGGCAGATCACGGGGCCCTCTGGGACTCAGTTCTCTGCTCTGTGAACTCTGGAGGTGGGGAACGGGAGTTTGCAAAGGGTTCTTCCCCGAACACTAAGGGGAGCGCTCCTGAGGCCTGTTTGTCTGCTTGACATGGGTACCATGTCAAGTGCTAGGAGAGCAGGGACCTCATGGGTTAGCCTGGTGGGGAGGGAGGCCCCCATGAACTATGCGGTCACCAACACAACTGACCACTTGCATGCATGGCAAGGACCAGGGAGGAGCCAGCGCACGAACTCCCGTGATTGTGGTAAGCACAAAGATGATGTACTTGAGGAGCCATGTGGCCCCAGATGGACACATGGGGAGGCAGCCCCAACGATGGGCAGAGGACGCTGGCACACTGCCCTGGACGATGCCACAGGCCTCCCAGAACACCCTGGGAGTAAGGAAAACAGAGTAACAATACACCAACAGCTCCTAACGTGAAGACCAGTTACTAACGTGCAGACGCTTTGAAGTTGCCAGCCATGTCTGCGCCCGTGAATAATACCCTTAGCGGAGTTAGCTTTGTGAAGGAAGGACAGCCATGGCCCCGTATATTCGCAGTCTGGTGGAGAGAACTGAAGTTCCTCAAATCTGCACAGCTGGTCTGAGTTTGCCACTTAGCAGCAGTGTCATCTTGGGCAAGTCCTGTTCCCCTTCTGGGCCTCACTTTCTTGAGCTGTACGGTGTGGGCATTAGCGCTAGAAAGGTTGGTGGAGGTGCTCTAGGACGGTGGATCCCATGACTGAGAGTGAGAATCCCCTGGGAGCTGCCAAAAATATTCAGGCCCACCCACCCCTGACCAGTTAAGTCTCAACCTCCCAGGGTAGGGCCCAGGAATTAGGGTTGAGCACCTATAGCTCAACATTGCAGTTGTGTAGGCTACACCGCAACAAAACGTGAAGTGTGGGCCATAGAGCAAAAAAAGGAGATGCCACTCTCTCCACCCGATATTTCTTTATCCCATATCATTCTACTACTATGAGGAGACTACTTGAAAGTCATATTAAGGCATTTTTATTTAGAGCTTTCGAGAGGTGTGATGGAAAAAAACCAAAACAAAACAAACACCTGGGGTTGAAAACAAACTTGGAGACGTCTCAGCATTTTCACCAGCCTTGCTGGACCTGTCTCATGAACAAAATAGGAAAAATGAGGCGTTCCCTACAAGGTTGTTCTGAAGATTAATTCAGATAATACACATGGCACACAGTGCCTGGAACATAGATGCTTTCTAAGTGTTCAGTGATGAATGTGTTTGTACAGGAAAAGGGCTGATGCTGCTATTTTAAGAACTATTTTTTTCCTTTTAGACTTGTAAAGTACCCCCAAATGGAATATGAACAAAGCATATGAAAAGAACGTGTCCAGATAAAGAAGTTCAAAGCTATTCTATGTCCTCATTAATTAAGGAAATTGAAATTGAAACAGTGATTGGCAAAGGTAGAAAAAAAGGATGCCCATGCCCTGCTAGTGAGAGGAAAATTGCATCCCAAAATTGTACTGCTTTCCAGTACCCACATTTATATATGTTGTATCCTTTGGTCCAGCAGTTTCTGCTTCTGTGAACAAAAATTCAGGTGGAAAAAACATGTGTCAAAGGATATTTCTTGCACCAGTATTTGTAATTGAGAAAAATTGGAAAGAACTTGAATGTCCATCAAGGATAGGTTAAATTTTGGTATAGCCATATGAAAAAATACTCTTCACCCTTTAAAAATGTGTACTGATACGGAGAGAGATCTCTGACGTATTGCTCAGTGAAGGAAGCTACCACCAGTATTCACGTAGCCCTTGGTTGGCTTTCCAGCTTCTGGCTTCACCTCCGACCAGCCTTGTGGTGGTGAAGGCCATGGGGGCTGCTCACTATTGTTTTAGGAACTGTGGGCTGTCCGGAAGGGCCACGGAAGTTCGGGTTACACGAAGGCTTTGGAACCTTTGAGGACAGGCAGGGAAGAAGGATTTAGAAGCTGGGCTGTAAGAATCAGTCAAAGCAAAACAGGGAGGTGGGGAGGGACTTGTCCCAGGTAGGCAGGGGCAGGAGGCCGGAGCAAAGCAGAACATAGGGTCAACATTTAGGCTGGGCTTCGGTGGAAATGCTGGTCCTTAATGGAAAGGCGCTCGGATGGCTGTTCCTTCCCCCTTGAACTGTGTCCTTTGCTGCTGGTCTTTCAGTTGGGGGAAGAAAGAGGATCAAGAAAATCTGAGTGGTTCCTGGGGGCAGCCCTGGTGGGCAGCAAGTGGTCGCTGGCCAGGAGCCCTGAGACTGGAGCCGTGTCCTGACTCCCTGAGGCCAGGATGGCCTTGGGACCAAAGGGCACTCTCGGTTCCACCCCTAGAGCTGAAGGTCAATGAAGTCCAGTGGGTGAACATTAGAAATGCAATAATAATAAATTTTTCAAAAAGCAGGAATCTCAGAAATATGAAGACCTGGAAATATGGGGAGGGGGAGTCAGGTGCCTCACACAGTCGTCCTGCAGCACGAGTCAATGCTGGATTTAAAGGCTTCCGATTAAAAGCCCGCCTGGGAAGTGAATCTTTCCATCCCTGGCCACCCCTGATGAGAAACCACGGCAGGTGTTTGTTGATACCAGAAAGGGGTGGAGGAGGTTTTAAGACCAGGCTTGTCCCATATTTTAAATATCACTGGATGCTCCATTAGACCAAGGTAGCCTATTCCTTTGAATTTCATGAATCAGTAAAATATTCCCCAAGATTTGAGACACTGTCATAGAGCTGCCAATTTTTATTTTTCAAATAGGTTTATTAAAAATATATTAAAGAATATTGTAGCATGCAAAGGAAGCATAAGCTCAGAAAAAAATAGTTCTTTACCTCAAATATAGTTACCATTTTAATGTATTGACTTTTTTTTTTTTAACACCTCATTGCAGGCGGGTGAAAACTGTGTGGCTCAGCTCTGGTGCACACATCAGCATTTAAAGGCCACTGAATTAGTGTTCATTTCAATCCCAGATGATATGATTAGATTGTGTGGTTTGTAGAAAATTAAATTCTTTAGCCAAACCAGATGCTAAGTTTCTGCCCAGAATCAATATGCTATTAGAAGTCCCGGAAACTAATAAACATACCATAACTATTAATTTATGGATAGGTTGTTGGCGAATAACCGCAGCGAAGGAATCCAGGCTTGAAACAGCTTTTGGAACACCAGATGGAGTGTGCAAGTTTAATCAGAGTCCCGCGAAGGGATCTGTGCAATGTGTTTTAAAAATCCACTGTGATCAATGAGTTAAATCTGAGATATGCTGAGAGAAGCATAGAACCTAACTGAGGCTGACACAGGAAATTATAACTCGTGCAAAGAAAAGCAGGTGTTCTTTTACAGTGTTGTATGTCGGTGAGA
The DNA here is from genome assembly GCF_003254725.2 of Canis lupus dingo. Lineage (NCBI taxonomy): Eukaryota > Metazoa > Chordata > Mammalia > Carnivora > Canidae > Canis > Canis lupus. Next base: position 23,457,355 of record NC_064244.1, read on the forward strand.
AGCAGGAACAGTGTACCTATCTGGAATCGGGTCACCTGGCAGCTCCACCTGAACATAAGAGACTGAAAGGAACCTGGCCTAAGCAAGCCTATGTCCCCTGTTTCTAGCGGCAGAGCTGAAACCCTGCACCTGTCACCCTGCACCAGTCGGGGCATCTCTCGGGATGATGGACCACACTCAAGCCCAGGAGGCCTGCTTGTCTCCAGCGGGCTCAACCCCTAAAGCTCTCCCTGTTTTGTGATGAGCAGTTTACAGACGAAGACACGAGCCCAGAACTGCCCAGTGACTTGACCTTGGGCAAAGCACCAGAACTCACCTTTCCCCGCTGTGGCTCCGTCCCGCGGCAGATGGAAGACCGCACATTCCAAGGTGGAAGGTAGACGGGCATGCCCTGCCTGCAGCCAGGAGCCCTCAGCCTGGTGGAGATGAGGACAGAAACCCAGTCACGTGGAGAACCAACCAACCAACCAACCAACCAACCAGCAAACCCAGGTGCAAATAGTCAAGAAACGGTATTTTGGCCCAGTTAATATGGGTGAAAAGAGCTTAATGTCATTTAAGGTCTAACTGCATCACTGTGTAGATTGGTCTGGGTAATGACATCCCTAAGTCACTCAACATGCATCCATTCAGCACAGCATTATTGAATGTCTGCTATGCGTCCCTCAGAATAAATGAGTGTCCATCAGAATAAAGTGACATTTTGTTACTACACTCCCAATTTAAAAAAAAAACAAAAACAAAAACCCTGTTTGATGTCTTGAGTACACTTGACTGTATTATTGCAATGACTTTCTGCTCAACCACACGATCTCTAATTGTACCTTTAAAGCCCCTTGGATTATGTCCTTCAGCTTTACAAACCTTCAGAAACTTCCCTAAGACCAGCAAATCTAATGTCCTCACTCACCCTGGCTTCTGAGGTGGTCCATGACATGCTGTCAGCTTCCTTTCAGCAGGGCTTTCCTGTCTGTACCGTCTGGAACCCCAGCCACCCCCCACCCTCCCAGGAAATGACTCAGACAGTGGTGGGTTTGGGAGTAGCAAAGTTGGGTGTTTGAGAAGTAAGGGGCTTCGCTGGCCTAAGAAATCAGCAGAGGGCTGGACTCTTGGCCTCGTGGGTTGCTGGTTTCAATGCCTTGGTCAGTGCTCCAAACTCCACGGCACCCCACAGTGTGGGAAGACCGCCTCCCATGGTGCCCATGAGTTACTTCAGCCACCAGGCTCTGTAATGTGGCCAGTAGCTGTTAGTGTCCCTCACACCTTCCCGGCTAGTCTGTAAAGCTTTGCACCCCCTCCCATATCTGAGATTCTCACCACTCGTGGCATCACTTCTCTTGCAAACTTTAACATATGTTATATTCGAACAAGGGTGTCAAGTCTCAGTTATGGGTATCTATCTAGTGGCTTAGATTTTTTGAAGACCTCGCTTTTCTTACAGATTCATGTTAGAAACTTTAGGAAAGAGTCACTTTTAAGTTGGAAACCTGGACTGTATCATCTATTGTCCAAGTCTCTGATTCTTTTTTTTTTTAAAGATTTTATTTATTTGAGAGAGAGCGCACGTGAGGGGAGAGGCAGAGGGAGAAGCAGACTCCCCCACTGAGTGGGCAGCCGGATGCAGTGGCTCCATCCCAGGACCCAGAAATCATGACCCAAGCTGACGTCAGACGCTTAACCAACTGAGCCACCCAGGTGGCTCCTTGAATTTTTAATTTTAATGTGCATAGAAATCACCTAGGGATCTTGCTAAAATGCAGTTAGCTCTGAGGTTCTCTAGCCCTTATGAGCCCCAGGTGATGGGGAGGCAGCTAGGCGGGGGAACCACACTGTGACTAGCAAGGAAGAGCCTGGTCCGACCCCCACCAGAGGGCCAAGTGTTTTCCTGGAACCGGGGGTGGCTGGCGTGTGCGGCTCGTAGGTGCACAGTAGTTTGCCTCTGCAGAGCTCGCTGACAGCAGTGAGATGGCTGATGTCTTCTCTGTGTCTCCGCAGACTTCACTCATTTCACAGGCCTGCACCCTTGGGAGGCTCTAGGCTGGCTGTCGGAGATGGAGCTTCTCATCTCTAGAAGCAACTCCACAAGTTCTTGAGGAGAAAGGATAAACCATTGCCCTTTGGGGGCACATGGAGCAGCTTCTGGCAAGTGGAGGAAGCACCTGTTGACATTTCCTCCCTATCACATAATTTTTCTCCCTTTCATACCCACAGACAGGCCAAACCATGTGAGCAACAGTTCCTGGGTGTTTGACACCCAGCCCTCATTTACTTCTATCTGTGTTTCTATGGAAAAGGAAGATGATGAAATTTAGCTGAACCAAGCTGTAGTTGGAAGTTCTAACCTACCTAATTCCTTAATTAAGCGATCAATTAAATCTATGTCTGTGCCACCTGCTATGCCTGGGCCCCGTGCCACGTGGTAGATGCCAACTCTGACAAACCCATCCCTGCAAACCCAGAGCTCCTGACACATTTGTTTCCAGTAAATCTTTACTCATTGCTCTCCTGCCTTCCCCTGTTGCTTTTTTTTTTTTTCCTGAAGTGTTTTTCTGAAGTTCACATGCAGATAGGTTCCCCAACCCCATTTGTCACGCATATGGGATTATAGGATATCAACCTCTGCCAGCAGATTTCAGCTGGGCCTTTGAGGGCTATAACTTCTGCAACCTCTCTGTTGACCATCTGGCAAGGAACCAATCACCTTTCTTGGCATAGAGGCCCTGAGCTTCACCCCAGAGAGAGGCATGGAGTATACAGCTCTGAAAGAGAAAATGGAGACAAGGACACAGAAAATGAAGGTCCTCTGAAGGTAAGTTACATCTCATGCTTCCGTTACTAGGTGGATGTTAATAGGCATTTGTTGAAAGAACAAATGAGTGACAACAAGAAAAGCAAGAAGAAAAAAGCTGTTGTATGGGAAGCGGGGTTGTCACCACCAGATGCCTTATTTGTTCTCCTGTTTTTCCACCAGTTACATGTATGTCTTGTCTTATGCAGCTGGGGGCCTCTGAGACATCTGTGATGTGATTCTCCCCCCCCCCCCCCGAGAAGGTGAATAACAGCTCAGTTCACAGGGTCTTGGCAGGTTCCTCAGCTGGAGGGTGGTCTCCTTGTGGATCTGGTCCATGTCAGAGTTCACGGGACCAAAACTCATGAACTGCAACCCCCTCCCCTGCCCCCCGGCTCAACACAGTTTCCTATTTCTCAGGCTGTCGACACATCCAGGAAATGTTGACTGCACTGTGAGCGAATAGGAGTAGTCCCTTAACCCAGATACCTGCCACTGGCTGTGTCAAAGGGCCTCCCTAAGAACTCGCACCCCAGAAGTAAGACTTGACCCCTAGCTGCTCTATTCTTCACCTTGGGTGAGCATCTTTATCCAGAGAGTTAACTCTGTCCCCATAGGCGAATGAGGATGATGCCTAAGACCAGCAGAAGGGGGAGCCACATCACTAACGATGACTCCACTGTACCTGCACCAAGTGAGAAATGAAGGGAAAGGTACCCAAGGGGCCCCCATCTTTCCCTTCCCTACTGAAGAAGTACAAACGTTTTCTGCATTTTGGTTTAGGAACCAAGCAAGGATCCACACCTGATTAGCTTGGGTTTTTGAGCACGTGCCCTGTATTAGGCAGTGTTTCTAGGTAGTGGGGATGCAGCAGTGTACAACAGACCCCACACCCTCCTGGAGCCTACGTCCCATCCCAGAAGGGGAAACAAGCCAAGGTCAATACATAGTACGGTAGACAGTGAGGAGGACCGTGGCAAACAGGAAGGCGTAGGGAGGGATAGACAGGGTGGCGAGGGGTGGCAATTGTAATTAGGCTGTTGGCAAAGACCTCCCAGAGAAGTCGACTGGAAGAAGCTGAGGAAGCACCATTTAGATATTTGTTAAAATTCTTTCGGGCAGAAGGGATAATAAGTGCAGATGTTCTGAAGCAGGAGCTGGCCTGATATCCTTGAGGAGCCAAAGGAAGGCCAGTGAGGCTGAATCCAACAACGTGCCAGGGTTTGGGGGTAAGAGAAAGATGGGAGAGAGTAGTTTGGAATAGGGGCCAGATCATTAGATCCTGAGGACAGACTGAGCTTTTCTTTCTTTCTTTCTTTTTTTTTTTTTTTTTTTAAGATTTTATTTATTTATTCATGAGAGACACAGAGAGGCGGAGAAGCAGGCTCCCTGCGGGGAGCTCGATGCGGGACTCAATCCCAGGACCCTGGGATCACGCCCTGAGCCAAAGGCAGACACTCAACCTCTGAGCCACCCAGGCGTCCCAGGACTGAGCTTTTCATCTGAGAATGGTTAGATTTTGAGACAACACTTGATGTGACTTCTGCTTCAACATAGTTCTCCTGGCAGCTGGTCAAAAAGCCGGTCAGGGTGGAGCCGAGGGGAGATGGCAGTGGGCAGGGGAGTCTGCACATCCCGACTGTGAGCTAGGGGGAGGTGATGAGAGCTTGGACGAGGTAAGAGCAGACAGTGGAGAGAAGTGGTCAGTTCTGAATCTATTTCAAACGTAGAATCAAAAAACACTGCCATTTGGCTGCATGTGGAATGTGAGAGAAAGAAAGAAAACAACATAACTCCAGGTGTTTGAGGGTTTTTTTTGGCTGAGTAAGTGGAAGGATAACATGCCATTTACTGGGATGGGGAAAGTGTGGGAGGTGTGGAGGGAATGCGAAGAGCTCAGTACGGGGCATATTAAACTTGATCATATATAACAAGAGTAAGAAAAGCCTACGTTTATTGAGCTCTTCCGCATGTCAGGCATGGGCTGAGGCATCTCACGTATCCAGTCCAGTGTAATCCTTGCGACAGCACTGTTACCATCTCTATTTTAGAGACGAGACAACTGATAGTCATGCCTCTACACAGCCTTGCAAGACCTCATGCAACTACAAGAACAAAAAGATCTTTTCTGCTCAAATTTTCTGTCCCAACTGCACAACTTCCTGGTTGGTAATTGCTTGTCCCCCTGTTGGTGAAAATCAAAGTTCTCTTTCCTTGCTTCTACTGAACAGTGAGAAATGGTCAGCTTTGTTCAGCTCGTGGAGGCTTGTGGATGCTCCATGAACACTAGAGGCACTACAGGGAGTGAGCAAGGAAGGGTGTGGAAGTTGTAGGCACCCGCCAGCCGTGCCAGGGCCTGACGGTGCTCCTCACTGGTGCGTGGGGAAGCCCAGCTCACCAGGTGCATGGGGGGTGCATGAGAGAGCTAAGCTTGGCAACTCAAGAGAACGGAGAGCTGGCAAAGTTAGCAACCGAGCGACCAGCTGGGCTTCCTAACTTGAAGCGTCTCAAATAGGAAGTAGGAGTCGGCACCAGGGAGGCAAGTAGCATGAAGCAAAGCGTGAGCAATAGGGGTGTGGAGGGGGGCAGCTCAAGAAGTCTGTGAGCCCCAGGGTGCCTAGGGCTTCCTTCGTGTGGGAGCTCCTCTCTCTGGAGGAGTCTTCAAGAGACCGACAGTGTGTGCTGAGGAAAAGAGAAGTAGAAATGACTCCAGCCGTGGCCTGCTCTAGGAGTGTATTGGTCATCTATGGCCGAGGAACAAATCGTCCCAAACTTCATGGCTGGAAACAACCGCGAATGTTTATTATCGCACACAAACCAGGAGCAGCTGAGAGCATCTCAGAGGCTTCTTTGCTCCCATGCGTGGTACCGGGGCCGGAAGCTGGGGCTCCTTATCCTCAGGCATCTCTCTATGTGGTCTCCACTCACGGTCTTTCCAGACTGGTGCCTTCCAGGCGGTGACAGTTCCAAAACTGTATGTCCCCAGGGAGAAAGAGAGACAGCCAGGAGGAAGCTGTACCCCTTTTCTGACCTGGCCTTGGGAGACAGGCAGCCGTCTCTCCTGCTGAAGTCTGTAGGGAGCAAGTGCCTCCCCCTGCCACCCCCCACTGGCCCTTAATCATAAGGAGGGGACTCAGACTCCACCTTTTCCTGGGAGGCGTATTTAAGAATTTTCTGGCATGTTTCATAACCACACAGAAGCCTGTGACATGGCCTGGGATCCTCCTAATGACGCCTGTGTTGTTGGAAAGTCTCTTCGTGCCCTCAGTGGCTGGTGATTCACATCCGAGTTGTGGAGGGATGATGTGACATGCGGACAAGTAGCTCAATTTTCTGGGACTAAACACTATGCCTCGGTGAGTACCAGGGAAAGTCGAGGCCTAGAAACACTGTTTTCTGTGACTCAGGATGGCTTATATCGGAGTAGATCACGAAGTAGTGATTCCACAGGGGTACAAGATAGTGTTAGGGAAGCAGGGAAGTGTGAAGAGATTAAGAGGAGATGAGAGAGGGGCCGTGACTTTGGCGTGTCTTTGCTTTGTGATACGACAGTGGAGGAGAAGTCCTGTCCTTGGAGGACAGTGGTATCCTAGGTCCGCTGCAGCTGCCGCCTGTCTCCGTGACTGTTAACACCATTGGCAGTCGAGTTCTCAGCACCCCCAGACCCTCATTCTACCGACCCCAGTGTGGATGGCACTTGGGGTTCCATGTGTGAGAACTGGACCGTAGATAATTGTTGTGTTAGAGGGGAGTTGGGAGGCTTAACACGTTCAAATCTACTTCCAAGCAGTATTCGGGAGCCTCCTGTAAGGACACTGGTGGCACCGCACGATGTTTGTCCGATGCCAGCTAATTAGGAAAAGCCATCCTGGGTCTAGCTCGAGTGAGCCCAGGGAAGGATGAACAGTGTCGCTAGAGCTGGGGCGTCAGTGCTCCGCAGTCTCCTGACACCCCATCAAGTTTACGCCATGCACGGACTTTTGCTAAAGGCCACCGTGTCCCAAGATGCCAGGCCATTGCCACAGTGTAGTGGCGCTAACACGCACAACAGCCGGAGTTCTTACCTGCTGCTGCCGAGCGGTGCAAGAGGAACCTGACTTTCCCCAGGAGCAATTCCTTGGGCCGTTTGGCATAGTCGGCAAATGGGTCCAGACATCACCGCTGTGGGATCGATGCGGGCTGGCGAAGACCCGCTGACCCTGGGGACTTTCCACTTTGGGGTCCAGCATGACACCAACTTGTCCGAGGCCGGGCTGAGGCCCATGAGGCCAGACCCCAGGCAAGCATTTCTCAGCGTGTGATTGGTGGGAGGTGGTTGGGCAAATCCTGCAAGTGTTATGCAAAAAGACGTTAATCAGTAAACAAATAAAATAGGAGAGAGAAGGAGCAAGGCAGCAAATACATTTGGAAACATGGGTTGGATGAAGGTAGTTTTTTTGCTGCTTTTGGAACAGGACCTGTCAGAGCCTTTAACATGCCACCGGGCATTGTGACTGTCCACAAGGAGGTGCGGCATTTTCCAAACCTTATTTGACCAGTGGAACCACCGGCCTGTGACCACCTTGGGTGACTTAGACTTTGGGACACGCTGTCCTACACCAGAGCTGCTTGAAGGGTGGCCCCTGGCCTGGTGGTCTGCAGCAGGCTGAGTACAGAGGTTGAGAGTAGGCTTTTTGAAATTTTTGTAGCCATTGCGCGGGGTAATTTGTATTTGCTGTTGAGCCTGATAACAATGCTATGGGGCTTATATTTTATATTTCTTTGTTTTATTAAATTTATGTCCCTAGTAGTTAATTTTCAGGGTACTTTGGCAGAAAATACCCACCTGCAACACTTTGAAAATTTGAAAAAACAGTCGTTCCCCTCCTAATCTGAGGGCATCCCCACCGACACGTCGATCTTTCTAGCACCACGTCAAGAGCACGAAGGTTATTCCAGGTGGACTCTGGACTACCTTGTAGCATCCTTCGCCCCGAAGGGTGGCCGTCCCTGCCCGGTGTCGTTTCTTCACGCCCCCGCGCCCAACCTTGGAGTCAGAGCACAGAGCCTCAGTGGCTGGTGCCCGGAGGGATCCCTCCACCCCGTGGCCCAGAACAGGGAGCCACAGGCTGGGCCTCGTCCGCAGAGTTCAGGAGGAGACAGGAGACAGATGTCACCCCGCGCGACCCGCCACGTGCAGCTCCGCTCACGTGCCTGTTGCCCTCCCACCCTGGGAATAATGCTGACAGCTCTTTGAAAACTTAAGAAAGTATGACAGGCTTTCAGGAATGGTGACTTCCCACCACGGAACGGAGGCATAGGAGGATTTAAGCAGCTCGCTTCGAACAATGCTTGGCTTTTGTTCTCACTAATCGTGCTGGTCATGTGGGTTTTTTCCCACAGCCTTCTGAAGTGTTCTCCAATAGAGGACTTCAGTCTTTTAAAAACAGTAATTTTGGTAACAATGGTAATTACTTTAATTGGAGTTCTTTAAAGGTAGATCCTTGTCGCCCACCTCCTCTTAAGACGTGAAGCATGCTGTCACCCATTGCGTCACTCCAAATCAACACGGTATTATTTCCTCTTTATAGCTATTAATGGGCCTGGTAGGAGGGGAGTCAGAAAACTTCCAGAACTCACCATTTTTTAGTCTAGAATAATTACAAGTAATTTTTACTTGTTTCCAGGTAGCAGTAGATAATCAGCTTTGTGTGTAGGAAAACACACACCCTGTATATGACTGGGCTCCCCAGTTTGGCCTTTCATGGAGGATTAGAACTCTCACCGCCCCACTGGGCTCCATTTCATCACAAAAACCTTTGGCACAATCCGTTTGGCTGTCATGTTCCTGGGGGCCTTGTGTTGTTATTAAGTGACATTAGGTGGCCCTGCGTAGGGTCCTTTATCCCCAAATAGCCACATTCTTTAGAAGGGTTGTTTGAGCTGCTTGACATCCCCTAGGGAAGTAGGCAAAGTATCATAACCTTCCCTTTCTGTAGGAGGTTGATGAAAGGCAGCAGAGCCTTCCTGAAGGAACCCCACGGCTGTGGGGTCAGGGAGCTCACGGCGACACCCACAAGGACCAGCCTTACCTCGGGGTCCATCTGGACAACTTCCTCTGCTTACCTCCTTTCCTGTGGCAACGGGCCAACCCTTGGGCTCTCAGACTTCTATTTCATGCTACGCTGTGACCCCCTGGTCGGTGGTGGGTGAAATTTCTGTATCCATCACACATACCTAGAGCAGAGGAAGCGTGGGGCGCTTTGAACCCGGCATCTGCAGCTCCTTCTGGATTGTGACGAGCAGAAGCAAGTGATTTGCATTCTGTGGTTCTCATTCATTTATGTTTCCATGTCCTTTCTTTGCCCCTTGTCCACATTTTGGGAAGATAATAAGTTTCCTCTATACTTTTCTTAACTTTTTCCCTCCTTCCCTCCCTCCCTCCTTCTTTCTCTTTCTTTCTTTCTTTCTTTCTTTCTTTCTTTCTTTCTTTCTTTCTTTCTTTCTTTCTTCTTTCTTCTTTCTTTTCTTCTTTCTTCTTTCTTTCTTTTTTTCTCTCTTTCTTTCTTTCCTTTCTCTCTCCCTTTCTTTCCTTTATCCCTTTCCCCTTTCCCCTTTCCTTTCCTTTCCTTTCCTTTCCTTTCCTTTCCTTTCCTTTCCTTTCCTCTCCTCTCCTCTCCTCTCCTCTCCTCTCCTCTCCTCTCCTCTCCTCTCCTTTCCTTTCCTTTCCTTTCCTTTCCTCTCCTTTCTCCTCCATGCCCAGTGTAGAGCCCAACACAGGGCTTGAACTCAAGACCCTGAGATCAAGGCCTGAGCTGAGATCAAGAGTCCGATGCTTAACTGACTGAGCCACCCAGGCACCCCACACTTGCTGTTTCTTAAGTTTTTTTTTTAACTCAAAATAATCAGTATGTCAAAGTGGCCTCCTTTAGGATGACATGCTCTGGATTCCTTCACCAGCCTTCCTCTATCCATATCTGTCTGCCTGCCTATCCGCTCATCCATCTATTCACCTACCCACTTACCCACCTATTCATTCAGCCGCCACTCACCCCCCAATCCGCCACCCATCCATCCATCCACCCCCCACCCCCCACCCCCCACCCATCCATCCAGTCACCCACCCACCCACTCATCCATCCATCCTTCCATCATCCATCCATCATGCTCTCCACCTGTGTCTCTGCCTATCTATCCATCATTCATCAAGAGCCTGCACGCCCAGGACTTACCCATCTGTAACCACACCTCAACCTCACTCCATCTTTCCATTAATTCTTTCTAACAATAGCTTGTTAGTCTTGGGAATTGTTAACCTTGGGTCCCCGCCATTCCCAGCCAGGATCTCAGTCTTCCTGAGATCTCTCAAAGGTCTGATTAAGGGGTTGTAGTATTACATACATGGTCTGTCATTGGGCCAGGCCACCATCCTTCTCCCTTAGGCTGCTGTCCTTACCAGCGTGCTAGCTTTGGCACTTGGCACAGAGTTGTTTCAGGCACAGAACAGGATTTTCCCTTAAATTCCTATCCCAGAAACCAGACTGGGTTGATGAGCCAGGGAGAGAGAAGGGGAAAGAGGTAGAGCATAGGTAAGTGATAAGCCTACTGGATGTGGCCACCCTCAGGGGTCTCTAGGTGGGTCCGTCCTAGCGTCCTTTACAGGGCTTCCCCATCTGGCTTCCAGGTGGCCTTCATGGGAAGGAGAGGGCACCTCCCTCCACTGGGAGGCTTTGTGTATGCCCCTGATTCAGGGTCCATCCCAGTTGCTGGGAGGCCCAGAAAGAATGGCTGACGCTCCCGTCAAAGGTGGACGTCTCTGATCCTTGTTCCCTGTCTCAAGACCAGCCTGTTCCCGGGATGACTGACAACAGAAATAGCCCCTATGTCTGAGGGATACCCCTTTCATCTCTGGAGCGCTCCCTTGCCTTCTGGTCCTTGACAAAACTGGTCCATCAGAACATGACGGTCTAACACGAGCCCTCACTGGGCCTTAAAACTAAGCTTAGGGCCACAGCATCCCCAAAGGCTAAGTGACAGGTTCCCTGCCATGGACTTTCTTCGTTCCCATGTGGGGGGGAGTTCTCCAGCCCAGTCTGGCCTCCTGCAGACACATCACCCCACAGGCTGCAGGTGCAGTGCCTGCAAACCGATTCTTCAAACACTTGCCGACCAATTAATTTTTTTTTCAGGTGATATTCTGGTTCTGCCATTGACTCTCCTCAGGATATGGAGCTTCTTAGCCTCAGACATCCACGTTGAGGCCAATAGACTCAACAAGCATGGTGCATATTTGCTTTATATTGAGTAATCAAAATAATGGTTTTTTGTGGGATTGTGGGGCATTGTGGAATGCAACAGTCAAGAAAGAATTCTTGACGTATTGTAAGGTGCCATTTAGTAAGTTTATTTAAATAGCACAGGGACAGGGCTCATGGGCAGACAGGGCAGTGCTTTTGCTGTGTGAAGCTGGTGGTTACACACTTGGTGCTCCAGGGGGAGGGGACACGCAGAGAGTGTTAGATCATCATAAATATCTTCTTCAAATTTCTACTCGTAAAATTGCTTTTGCAAGATTTCTCTGGTGCTTATCATTCAGCTGGACGTTAACTGTCGGTGAGATTTACAAGCAGTCATGAGACTCTTTAAGAACATAGCAACCAGCACATATGTGATCCTTATCGGAACTATGCAGGGTATAGGTCAGCCTTCTGGCTAAGGGTGAGCATTTTTCTGCTCTATCCCTTATCAGTTTAAGGGGGAATTCATTGAAGGAATTCATTTAATGGTTCCTTTCAAAACAAAGAACCAATCTGCCCCAAAGCTGAATGCAAATTTCTGGTTTTTATTAGGTAAATGATGCTTGCAGGTAGCAAACAAAACCCCAAAAACCTTAGTTAGGGCCTGGGGTTCTCTTCGGGCATCCTGTTCCTTCCTTACGTTTCTATCAGCTAACAACTGATCTTCCTGCCAGAGCTGCTTTGAGACAAGTCTCTACTTGGCGCCACAGGGCTTACCCACGGGAGCTCTCGGACCCCAGGTCCCCCTCCGACTGTATTTGCCCTCCTCACTCGATCATTCCTGTCATTCACTCCTGTCCCCAGTGGGTGGAGGCGAAGGAGACTGCATTGCATGTCCAGATTTCACCAGGGCAGCAGCAGGGGGCCCTTTCCTTGGAAGCCATCAGTTAAGTGGGAGGGAACTTCCTTTCTCAGGTCCTGGCTCACAGAACTTTGTTAAAAAGAAGTATTTCAAACTTGGAAATGAGGCCCAAAAGTGGATGGCATGTCACTTCAGTGTCAAAATGAGCATCATTGGGTAGATCCGCCCAAGGATCATTCCATTGTGTGAGACGGTGGTTCTCAACCCTGGGTCCCTCGGGGGACACTGGCAGTGTCTAGAGACAGGTTTGGTTGTCATGACTGGTGGGGGCGGGGGGGACGTGGGAGTGGTAGTGAGAAGGAGCAGACAAAGGCCCGGATCCTGCTGAACACGCCACAGGGTGCAAAGTGGCCTCTGACAACAAAGAATCACTCCACTCCCTGCTTTCTGTTGATTAAAGGTCTCAAAAGTTCTGATTGAACTTTAGATATTTGACTGACGGGGACGTAAAAAATTTCTTTTTTTTTTTTTTTTTTTAAATTTCTGTTTGGTAGAAAAGATAACCCAAAGGTGGCGGTTCATGACTCCGTAACACAGGAACCAGTTTCATACCCTGCTGAATTAACCTAGCACTCAGATTCTAACAGCACTTCATTCACTTGCCCATGAGTATCAAGTTCCTCAAATGCTCTGAGAACTATATTACTATTTTCATCATCAATTAATGAATGGAATGAAATATTCGACATTTCCAATCCTGTAATAGTTATCTGTTGCTGGGTAACAAATTATCCCACACCATAGCAGCTTAAACCAATAATAAACATTTATTATTTTTTTTACATAGTAAAAACTGAGCATTCTGGTAGAGTCATGGGACCTGGGTTCTCTCCCAAGGCTGCAATAAAAAAGCTGGCCAGGGCTGCGGCCACCGAGGGAGGTCAGGGGATCTGCTCACCTGGATAGCTCACATGCACGGTTTGCAAGTCCACACTCGCTGTGGGCGGAGGCTTCAGTTTCTCACCAGGCAGGCCTCGGCGGGGGTCTGCTCACGTGTCGTCATGACGTGACCACTGGCTTCTCCCAGGGCAAGTGACCCCAGAGAGAATAAGGGGGAAGCCACAGTGTTAGCACTTCCTTGGAAGTTACGTGGTTCTGTTCTGAAGCATGCTGTTGTTTCCAAGGGAAGGACACCACCAGCCTGAGAATAGCAGAGGGAGGGATCACTGGGGGCCGTCTTGGAGGCTGGCTGCCACCATCACCTTGTCCCGCAGCGGTTCATGGCCTTCCCACATGCACCATGTACTCAGGCTCTCCCAAGGCTCCCAGAGTCTCATCCCAGTAGAGCATCAGTTGACCCAAACCGGTCCATACTGACAAGGCTCCTTGAGCCCTCAAATCCAGTTCTCTTCAATCTGAAATGTGTGAACTAGAGACACAAGCCATCAGCCCCTTCCCACACTCAACAACAGACAACGATGGGACAAGCAGAGAATAGTGCTGTGGACCGTCCTTCTCAGCCAGCTTATCTGGAACTTCTGTACCAAGAGATGAGGGGTCCTTCTTGGAAAACCTGCTCCCATGTGCTCCCTGTAACCCCCTTCCCCTCCAACCCCTTCTTTTTATTATTTCTTCCTCTCCTTCTCCTCCTCCTCCTCCTGCTCCTCCTCCTCCTCTCTCTCCCCCGCTCGGTCATGGGGTGGGGTATGATTCGCTGGTCAGATACACTTTAGTCTTCCTGTCTTACCCAGAGATCACAGCTCTGAAACTTTCGGCTGAGCACTGAAGCCACGGCGGGTCCCTGTCTGACGTGGGGGAGGTGGGGGTCCCTGACCAGGGCGGGTGCAGGAGCATTCTCGCCAGCGTACATGTCACACTGTCATTTAGAGCCCGGCCTGTGCCACGTACCACTCCAGGTACGATTCCATTTCATTGCTGCACAGCTGTCCGAAGCAGGTTTGCTGATGAGAATACAGAAAGGTCATGTAATTATCTCAAGGTTACACGGCTTGTGGCAGAGCCAAGATTTGAAAACAAGTCTTTCTCGCACACGCCCGTGACATTTCTATCACATCAAACAGCATGCTGTCTAAGGGGCACCTCTGTGTTTGATGAGTGGGTGGATGGGTTTCTCTAAGTCAGCTCCCCAGGTCCCGTGATGGAAACACCAGGTGGAGGGGCGGGGGGGGGGCGGTTCAGCTAGGCAGGTGTAAAGGCACACTGCTGTCCTCCGCAGGTGCTTACGATGGGGACGTTCAGCTTAACGCCAGTGACTTACTAGACCCATCTGTTGACCAGGTGTATCCTCGGAGAGGCACACAGGGGTCAAGCCAGATGTCCTGTCTCTGTTGCCATCAGAACATGAGTCCAGGCATGTGTAAGGAACGGGTGACACCCAAAATGCAACAGCTGCTGCCCCACAGCCACCATCCCTCCGCTCCATCACATGGCCCCTTGGAGTCCCATCAGTGGGGCCCGAGCCACCTTCATGTGTGGCAGCCAGAGGGCCCTGGTGCCGCCCATCATGGCCCTTGCTAGGAACACCTTCCTGCCCACCCTGTCGGAGGCAGGGAGCAGCACCTGCTCTCTGTCCCTGTCCCTGAGCGCAGTGTCAGCCAGACAAGGGCCGACAGGGTGCTCGTTCAGGCCCTCTGCTCCTGCCCCCCGTGGAAGGAGGCATGACAGCCCACTCGTGTGTGTGTGTGTGTGTGTGTGTGTGTGTGTGTGTGTTGCTAATATTTGAAGAGGCATACGTGGGCCTTGGAGTCAGCTAGACCACAGCTAGCTATGTGACTTTGGGCAGGTGACTTAACCTCTCTGAGCCTCCACAACCTCGTCCGCCAAATGGGATGCCAACCTCTTAGGAGTGTTGTAAGGGTTAAATGTCAGGCATTTGGTGCCGTGTGGGGCAAATTAAAGATGTTAAAAAATGTGTTTCTTCACTTAGGAATAAGAAAAGAAGTTTTTATTTGGGAACAAATGGGGTTTATGAGTGTGAAAAAAATTAGCTTGTCTCAGCTCAATATAGAAAAAGATATTGCAGGAGCATGAACTTCTGTGCCTCCCCGCTGAAGAGCGACGGGGGTCCCTCCTGTGTAGTATCAGGTAGTCTGCAGGTCATGTCCTTGCTGGCTCTGTGGTTTACTCCCACTGCTGTGTCCTCCCCCGATTCGCACGTTGATGTCACTATCCCACGGTGGGGGCAATAGGAGGTGGGCTTTTGGGAGTCACGATGGGGTTCGTGCCCGTGTAAAGAGACCCCAGAGACCCCCCTGGCCCCTCCAGTCACGCGAGGACAAGCATGAAGGCTGGAGCCAGGAAGCAGGCCCTGACCAGACAGAGAATCTGCCTGTGCCACCGTCTTGAACTTCCAGGTCCCGGACCTGCGAGGACTGAATGTTTTTGTTTAACTGCCAGCCCCCTCCCCAGCCTGTGGTATTTTGTTACAGCAGCCCCAACAGACTGAGGCAGTCCACGTGGCTGATTTGAACTCAGATAAAATCAGAGGTTTCCTGACATGATATTCCTGTGACTTAGAAGCAGTCACAGACTTCTTTTTAATTAATTAATTAATTATTATTATTATTATTATTATTATTATTTTTTTTGTAAAGGCTACATTTAACTTGTTCTCCCTGCGTCTTGGTTTCTTTGCCTGGAAGGTGGAGGACTGGATCTGTCTTCAAGCCGGGCCCTCTGAGGATGATGGTCCGTCCTTCCCAGGGCGAAACGGCCTTCCAGGGGCCTCTGAGTGTTCTATCCCTTGGCCCCGAATTGCTTACGTCTGTGTGGCCCGCGTGGCGCAGGTATGTAATAAATGCTCCGGAAGCCTGCAGTGACTGTGATAGGTTCATTTCCTGAATGATCTTCTCTTTTTTCACCTCCTTCCGCCACCCAACGTCACTGAGACCAAGGCACGGGTTCCTAATGTGCCAAACTCGGCCTCCTTCCTGGGGCTTTAATGTCACCTCTCTCCGTCCGGCCACGTCCAAGCCCTGCTTTCCACACACTGCTGCAGCCCTGACTAAGTGTGTATCTGGCCACGTGATTGGAAAGGTGTGCTTGCAGCTGAAAAGAAGAACCCCACCGCCTTACACACACACACACACACAGACCCCAAACCCCAACTCTAACTCAATTGCAAATCGCCCCCGAAGCTTCACCAAGTTCGCAGCCCTGACGTGCAGTCCTGGGAAAGAGCTAAGTGGATGCGCTCGGGGTTTCAAGCGTCCCTATCTATGGAGACCCAGCGGGGGAGTGAGTCATATGAATTCCATCCGACTTCAAGGGCCTCGTTGCAATTCTTTACCGTCCCGCTCAGAGGCCCTCAGGGAAAAGGATGTTTTTAAATCGAGGACAAAACCTCCGTGCAAGCGGCTTTGGGGCCTTTGTAGCTGGCTCTCGGGGGAGGGATCCAGCGTTCAGTGTCAGCCCGCGTGGGGACGCCCCTGAATGCAGAGCCCGGGCGGGTGGCCCCTGTGCCCCGAAGCACACTATTTGGGGCCTGAGCGGGAACTTGGTAGTTCCGACCCCTGTCCCCTCTCCCCCTCCTCAGAGGACGGTGCCTGCGGGCCTCGGCGACCTGGTTATGGGGCTGGCCGACAGACGGCAGGGGTTTTGCGTTGCAGTGTGTGCACCTGTCCCCCCCCTCCCCCCCGGAGGGAGGGAGGCCGCGCAGGGGCTGGGGCTGGCGTGCGGTGCCGTGGGCCCGAGCGGCCTGCGAGTCTCCCGGCCGAGGGCCTGCTGATCTGCGCGGCAGCTCCGGGGTTGACTTTCGCACGTGTGTTCTCAGAGCCCTGCGCCGCGGCCGGAGGCTTTACGGCCTCTTCCAGTTGCCGAGGCTCTGCTTTTATGGCCACCGTCTGTTGAAGAGAAGTGCTGTTTGGGGAAATGATCACTTTGCCTTCTGACTGGATGACGGATGAAAGGTTAGCTTCTCCTCTTTGGTTTAGCGCCTAATACAGCCTGGACAGGTGCCGCCCAGTGCCACCAGCCCTCTGGGATATTCATAGCTCGTGCCTTGGTGCCGCTGGCTCTCCCGCAGGATCTGCTCTCTGCCAAATTCCCTGCGAGGCATGTGCTACATTCGTGCGATTTATCTCCCTGAATCCGGTGGGTCGGAATCCCTCAGAGAGCCCCAGAAGCCCCGACGCAGTGTGGATGCAAATATATGCGCTCTCCTTGAGGGATGAGACAGTCCGTAGCCGGGCCTTCTCAAAGAAGGGTTGGACTCCACATCGGGTCTTTTTTTTTTTTTTTTTTAAATATTTTATTTGTCTATTCATGAGAGACACAGAGAGAGAGAGAGACACAGAGAGAGGCAGAGACACAGGCAGAGGGAGGAGTAGGCTCCATGCAGGGAGCCCGATGTGGGACTTGATCCCGGGACCCCGGGATCACGCCCTGAGCCAAAGGTAGATGCACAACTGCTGCGCCACCTGGATGCCCCAAGATCGAGTCCTTTGACAGCAGGTGGACTCGAGTAGCGGTGGTGAGGAATCAGGGCGACTGTCACGAGTGTTCTGAGCTGCGGGGAGCCCAGGAACGTGTGGCTCCATCCTGGCCCGTCTCCAGGAGCCGCAGTCACAGGGAGCAGGAGCGAATGGGGACGCAGGTAGCTCTTCAGCAGCAGTGGGAGTGAGTATGGGTCACAAAGCTGGATGGATTCTGCAGGAAGCCACAGCCACTGTCTTGGAAAATAGCATTTATCACCTTCTCCCCTGGGGCCTCAGGCAGGAGACCAAAGCACACCCCGTACATCAGCAAGGAGGAGAAAAGGGCACAGCGGCTGGGCCGGGCCATCAGCCCTGCCCCACCAGAGTCTGACAGAGGGGCGCCTGGGCGCACGTGACCAGTGACCCCAGCCACCAGCAGAGCCAGGCCTGGTCTGGGGCTGTGTGAGGCTGGCATGAATTCCTGTCCCTTCTCCCCAGCGGGAGGTGCAGAGGGCAGCCCTGTCTCCTCCTCATGCCCCTGCAATCCCTCTCGCCTTCCAAAACGAGAGCAGTGAGAATGGCCAGCTCTGGTCCCCCGAAACAGGTCAGAGGGGACATTAACCCTAACCACGGACACACTTTGCACTTCACGTCGGGCCCCCGGTCCCATGCCAGGCTGCGTGCGGAACCAGCCTTACCAGAGGGACACTGTTGTCCCTCGGTGGCATCGCCAGACACCGTGCCCCAAACAGCAGAAACCCTCCCATTTTCATCAGCCCCAAATCTGTCCTTCTTGGCTCAGCCTGGAGCCTGGAGCTGGGCCCTGTGAGCGTTTCCCCTCCGCAGGCTGGGGGGTTGCTGCCCCCCAGCAGCTTCTCCATCCCACGGCCCGGTTTCCCCGCCGGCCCTGTGTCTCTGACCGGGTCAGGGTCCCAGCCTCGAGATGGGGGGCCTCGGTCCCGGTCCACGTTCCCTCCTGGACATTCTCCCTCTGCCACGACGTAGTCCCGCTCCTGCTTCTGCCTCCTTCTGGACCCTTCTGGTCCTTGTTCGGCCTTTCCCTGCTTTCCGCTGATGGATCTTTCTGTTGGGGCATCAGGTAGCTCAGGGAGTGAGCGTCTGCCTTCGGCTCAGGTCGTGATCTCGGGTGGGGGCAGAACGGACGGCGCCGCAGGCTGGGCTCTGAGCCCGGAGCCCTCGTGGGTCGGGGTGAAGTCCAGCCTCCCCGCCGGTCCGGTGGAGGCTGAGGCCGAGTGTGGCCATCGCAGACACGCATGAGGGATGGAGAGCCCCGTGGTTGTCTCGCTGCCCGTCACTTGGCTGGGCCCAGCTCTTCAACTTCACCGTTAGTTACGGGAGCCAGTAAGTTCTTCCTCCTTCCCTCCCTTCCTTCCTTCCTTCCTTCCTTCCTTCCTTCCTTCCTTCCTTCCTTCCTTCCTTCCTTCCTCTTCTTTCAGTTTTTGGGATGAAATACACAGAACATAAAATTAGCGATTTTAGCGAACAACCCAGGGCACTCAGTACATTCACAGTGTTGGACCACCACAACATTGAGTATTGAGTATTGCCATTCCAGAATGTTCTGGACCTTTTGTCTCCTCAAAAGGGAACCTCACACCCACGGAGCAGTCGCTCATTCTCCCCAGGCCCCAGCCCCTCACAACCACCAGCCCGCCTCCCATGTCCGTGGATTCGCCAGTTCTGGGTACCTCGTGTGAATGGAACCATACAGCACACGATCTTTTGAGTCTCTTGATGCTTTTCACTTCAAAAAGTTGATGTTTTCAAGGCTTGCCTCCATTGTATCAATACTTCTCTTTTCTTTTCTGTGGCTGAATAAGATCCGCTTTTCTGGATGCCTCACACTTGGACAGACAGTTGGGTTGTTTCTACCACTTGGCGATTATGAATAGCGCTGCCGTGAACATCTGTACAAGTGTATTTACTTGAACTCGTGTTTTTAATTCTCTTGGGTATATGCCCAGGAGCAGAATTCTTGGGTCATATGGAATCTCCATGTTTAAGTTTTTGAGGAATCACCAAACCGTTTTCCATGGTGAAATTGGATTTTCATAAGTTTAAATCAAGTCTTGACAAAACAAACAAACAAACAAACAACAAACAAAACAAAACAAAACAAAACAAAACAATGTATCAGTCTTTGGCCTTAATCTGTAAATTAGTCTGTTTGGGATCCTAAAACAAAATCCCCTAGACTGGGTGGCTTTCAAACAACAGGAATGTGTTTCTCCCGGTTGCACAGACAGGAAGTCAGAGGTCAAGGTGCTGGCATGGTTGGGGGGGGGGGGCCCTCTTCTGGGTCACAGCTTCTTGCTGTGTCCTCCCTGACAGAAGGGAGTAAGGGGCTGTCTGGTGTCTCTTTTATAAGGACACAGATCCCCTCCCAAAGATCTCAGCTCGTCATTCCACCTCACTGGGCATTAGGATTTCAGATATACACTCAGACTATGGCAATCACAGCCACAGGGACCTTAAAGGACTTTGAGTGTACAAGTGATGAGGTCAGGTCTGTGCTTTCAACCCTGGCTCTGGCTACACTGTGGTGGGCAGAGAAGCAGAGCCACAGGGAGCGGGGTACTGAGGCGGCTGTGCTGTTTAGGAGAGGGGTTCAGATCCCACAGACTTGGGGAGAGCTGGTGGGCAAGAGAGGAGCCTGGCCACCCACCCCATTTCTGTGCCACGGGGAGATGGCCCTCAGATGCCAGGACCCAAGCTGCCCTACTGGTGCGGGCACCATCGGGCGGCAGTCAGAACGGGCAGGCCATGTACTGGGGCGGTGGGTGGGTGAGCCACACGCTCCACCGTTTACCAGCTCTGCAGCTTTGGGTCATTCGTAATTGCTTCATGTCTCAGTTTCTGCAGCTAGGAATTGGGGACAATGGGATAACCTACCCACATACAAACGAGAAAATAAATGTCAAGTCCTTGGTACAGTGTGGAAGGAGAAGACCCTCCTCAACAAAGATGTCCACGTCCTACAACCCTGGGAAGCTGTAACTGCATTATGTTATGTGGCAAGAGAGACTTTGCAGGTATAATTAAGGTTATAGACCGTAAGGTAGGGAGATTATTCTGGGTTATTTGGGTGGGGCCAATGCAATGACGCGAATCCCATTTGGGCTACATTGTGTCCTCCCCAAATTCATATGTTGAAGTCCTAACCCCCTTGGACTACAGAATGTGACTGTATTTGGAAATAGGAACTTTACAGAAGTAATTAAGGTTAAATTCAGTTATTAGGGTGGGTCCTAATCCTATGTGACTGATGTCTTTCTCTGATACCTGCTGGGACGAGATGATAGTGAGGATTTCATCAAAACAATCCACTTTGGCCCTATTCAAATGTATTCTGCTTACACAGAGCATCTTCTGACGTGTGGCACTGCCAGGGGGATGATCCCATTTCTGGATCCTAAGCAGATGGCTCCCACCCAGGATGCAAATGTCCCGGCCTTGAATGAGCCAGTCCTTAGACATCTTCTTTGACATAAAGTCTAAAGACTTTCTTTGGGTTTTAGTTGTCACCCATTTAACCCATCAAGGACCCAAATCCCTGGATCAGATTGGAACATTGCACAATCTCCTCTACCCAGCTTGAGTTTTTATGCATTTGTCCTACAAAGGGAGGTGGTGGAGAGTGGAGGAGGGTGCAGATTCTGCTCCTTCTGCTTTAGATTCCTTCAGAGGGCAGGATTAATGGAAGAATGCCAAGCATGATGTGTCTCCTTTAGAACACATTAAGCTGTAAGTAACAGAAAGCCAACTTTTTTTTTAAGATTTTTAAAAAGATTTATTTATTCATGAGACACACACACACACACACACACACACACACAGAGGTAGAGACACAGGCAGAGGGAGAAGCAGGCTCCATGCAGGGAGCCCGACGTGGGACTCCATCCCAGGTCTCCAGGATCACACCCTGGGCTGAAGGTGGCGCTAAACCGCTGAGCCCCCTGCGCTGCTCCAAAAAGCCAACTTAAGTGGCTTCAACACACATGGGTTTATGGTCTCACATAACCAGAGGTTCAGAGGTAGGCATTGGCTGCCACCGGTTCTGCTAATCCGCGGTGCTTGCCCAAGGTCTTTCTTTGCCTCATGGTTGCAAGACGTATGCTGCAGCCCCGGACATCAAGTCTGCGTTCAAAGCAGAAAGAGGGGAGGTAAAAAGTAGAACTAGTCATGTCTGTCCCTTTAACAGGAAAAGTAAAAGTTTTCCCAGACATGTTCTTAACCTCACTGGCTACAACGGGGTCAGAGGCCACTCTAGTTGCAAGAGAAGCTGGCGAATCGAGGACCGGGATTGTCATGATTTGTTATCTGTGCCGGGCACGTGGCCACGGTGGATACAGAGAAAGAGAGTTGGTGTCGGCCACCG
The DNA here is from genome assembly GCF_003254725.2 of Canis lupus dingo. Taxonomy (NCBI): domain Eukaryota; kingdom Metazoa; phylum Chordata; class Mammalia; order Carnivora; family Canidae; genus Canis; species Canis lupus. The sequence continues at coordinate 23,479,055 of NC_064244.1, forward strand.
GCAGGGGGCTTTGTCTGAGCTTATTTTGGGGAGCCACCTCTCCACGCCGAGTATTTCAGAGTGAGATGCGTTTACAATGCCGTCTTCACACCAGCTGTCTTATGTAGACGGAGTCGTTTCTACAAGTGACATTATTAACACCCCGGCTGGGCCGCCCGGCGATCTGACCTCCGTTTGCAGGTTTAGAGGAAAGTGCTGAATCCTCTGTATTTACCAGCTGTTCCGCTCAAAATGTGTGAGTATTTCGAAAGGAAATAAAACAGATCGGCCTGAGGCTCGGGGGGGGGGGGGGGGGGGGGGAGCTGAAGGTCCGAAGGAGGAAAGTCCTTCCTTAACAGAGGAAATCTTTTCCATCGCAGCCTGGCGTCGGTTAGAGAGCAGGCGGCTGCCCGTGGTAACCAGGTGCGCTCCCTTCCTGCCAGGCGGCGGCGGCCGGAGAGGGTGCCAGGCCTCCGCGGGGACGTCTTCCTTAATGACACGGGGAGCAAGCAAAGGAGAGAGGCGAGAGGGGACCCCTGGTGGCTCAGCGTTTTGGTGCCTGCCTTCGGCCTGGGGCGCGATCCTGGAGTCCTGGGATCGAGTCCCACGTCGGGCTCTCTGCATGGAGCCTGCTCCCTTTGCCTGTGTCTCTGCCTCTCTCTCTCTCTGTCTATCATGAATAAATAAATAAAATCTTAAAAAAAAAAAAAGATAGAGGCAAGAGTGCATTGCAGGGGGGCTGGTGCCAGCGGGAGCCTCCAGCTAAGTTCTGCGCAGTGTTTCTCAGGAAGGCGAGGGCGGCTTCCTCCCCTGGAGGCCCCTGGAGCGCGATCTAGAACTAGCCACTGCTGCTGCTATTTCTAAATCTTAAAAAAAAAAAAAATACAGAAAGATTTTTCCACCCAAGATGGTATTAGGTGGCGGCTTATGAGAGGTAGCGTTTTTATCAATCGGAGGACAAACATTATATGGTCTCGTTCATACGGGGAATATAAAAAATAGTGAAAGGAAATAAAGGGGAAAGGAGAAAAAATGAGTGGGAAATATCAGAGAGGGAGACAGAGCATGGGAGACTCCTAACTCTGGGAAACGAACTAGGGGTGGTGGAAGGGGAGGTGGGCAGGAGTGGGGGTGACTGGGTGATGGGCACTGAGGGGGGCACTTGATGGGATGAGCACTGGGTGTTATTCTGTATGTTGGCAAATTGAACATCAATAAAAAATAAATTTATAAAAATTAAAAAAAAGACACTGAAAATGTGAAAGGTGATACAACTAGGAAAGTCTACATTTGTAGATAATTCAGGTTGAACTTTTCTTCATTAAGCCAATAATTATTAATCATCAACTATGCTTCAGACGTCGTGCTACGCCCTGCGAATGAACCAAAGACTAAGGTAAAGACTGTATCACCTGATGCTTAAGTAAAATCTTGAGGGCTTTGGGAAAAAAAAAAAAAAAGAAATAAAACCGACGTAGTCTAAAGGAGCTTTTCGCCGGCTCGCAGGCTTTCGAACCTCTCAGCCTCCCTGGAGGCAGGGGCTTTCCCTGGGCCCTCTAGGCCACCGAGCGGCCAGTACGGGCACAGCAGGGTCCACGGAGCTGCTTTGTCCCCGGGGGGGGGCTCTGTGAAATGTGTCACTTAGTGCTGCAGGAGGCACCCCGAGATGACTGGCCCATAGGATTCTGAGTTTTGTTTTCCGACGTCGTCCTCCTAACTCGACCAGATGCCGACTCGCAGCCTCGTGATTATTGTGGGGAGGCTGCGGCCTCCGTCCCTGGCAGCCGCGGAGAGGGTCCCACAGTAGGGAACTGGCAACTCGTAGCTGGTGAAGCAGGGTCCGACCTCACCTGGGAGCTGAGGGGCTGGGGAGCTGGGGAGCTGGGGGGCTGGGGCTCAGGAAGGCAGAGCACATCCCCAGGAAAAACCCCGGGAACCCCCCGGAGCTGCAGGCAGCGGTCTGTAAAATAGCCAGGGGGTTAAGGAGTCAGGTCCCCCCAGCTGGGGCGGGTGGAGGGCTAACTTCCCGCTCCCTGCAAGGCCCAGGGGCAAAACCCACATTTAGGCATTTGTGAAGTCGACAGAAGCGGGTCCTGGTCCTCCCAGCAGTCAGCTCCGGGTCGGGGTGCTGTTGTTTCAGGGACCTAATTGGATCTTTTTCTGCTACGTCCAATTCTGTACATCTTTTGGGTACACCCAGAAGGCTGTATTTCCTACCGGTTGATGTGAACCAAGGCACATTTGCTTCCTCTGATGGGGCAACCCCGGAGCGCTGGTGAGCCGGTCCCCGGGGTCCCCGTCTGCCGGAGGGTTCAGGGCTGGCGCCTCCGCACAGCTCAGCCGCAGGAGGCCGCTTAGGTAACTGTGCTTCCTGTTGCCTGCCGCCCGCCCGCCCACCGGGCAGGAAGTCTGCACGCGAGTGTGTGTGCGGAAGTACGAACCTGGGTGCCTATCTGTGGACAGATGTGGAAGTATGTGTGCGTGTGGGATTTGCTTATATTTCTAAAAAAAATCACCATCAACTGCAAACTGCAGAGGGGCAGGGGACAGGGAGAGAAGCCGGGTTGCTCCATCAGGGCTGCCCGGTGGGGAGGGGGGCGTCTGGATGAGAGTGTCCTGCTCTGGCCTGCCCCCAGCCACCTGCCCCACCACCACCCCCGGTGAGGGGTCCGCAGGGCCAGGTGCAGTGGAGCTAGCACCCTCCCTTCTAGGTCACTCAAATATCCACCCGCTTCGAGGGCCTATCCCAGGACCCTGGTCCCTATGGGCAAACAACAACTGGGAAATGCAGACCCTGAGGGCTGCCCAGAGGCTGGCACACCTGCGAGCATGTGTGTGCAAGGCGGAAACACGGGGCAGGCTCTCCCCAGGCCACCCCGCTCCAGCACAGAACTCTGAGGAGCCAAGAATTCTGAATGGGAAATTGGTCTCAGCGTCCGTGGGAAGAAGCTCTTGTCTAGGTAGGTTGGGAGCACATATTCTATGTAAGAATCTGGTGGCTTGATTTAGAACTCGAAATACCTGTGGGACGTGGACCTCCATCTATTACCTTGTCCCCGGGCCCGCAAATATTAAGGGCAGTCTGCTAAATTCACCTTGCTCTGTGCATCAGACTTTGGAGCCGTGCAGATATTTTACATGACTATGAAGTGAAATTTTATTTATGAAATTAATTTTATTAAGAAGAAGGCAAAAGGAGAGAAGAGAGCTGAACTGAGTTTTGAACCAGTTGGCATTACCGCCCGGAGAGGAACTATTTCAAGGGACCATAAAACACAGTGATTTAAAGCTACGTCCCGGGCTAGGATGTATTCTGAGAACAAAAGAACTGCAAAACATTTTTTAAAACTCTAGTCACTGATTCTATTGCTCGTGGTAGTGCCAGGCATTTTTATCCTGAGACTATTGTGCATACATCATGGAGCAGAGCACACGGGTTCTTCAGTGGGTGTCACTGCGGACCGCACTCTTGGCACGGAAGGAAGGAAGGAAGGATGCGTGTACACGTAAGGAGGTAAATAAAGACCCCATAGTCCTGAATCTGAATTTGGAAGCTTTCACATGAATTCACATTCTTTATCTTTAAAAAGGGAGGTGTTTCATGGTGGTGTCCTATCACGAGGCTTGGGGACAGTGGACGCCACCACAACCCAAACGGAGTGTCGAATTATCTGAAGTGATTTCCTGCTGGCAGGAACCCGGGCTCTTCCAAGTTGGGGTGGGATGTGTTCAAGGTGATCTCGGGTATCTCATCATCCCCAAGAGCCGGGATGTGGTCAAAGACGCTGACGTGCCCAAGAGGGAGTCACGAGCCAGACTGACGAGGCTCCCACGGCCGCTGTGGGTGGAGGATCTCTGGGTGACTTTAGGAAATGAGTGATTACACCATTGCCTCCCCCTCCCCAAACTTACTGCCCCAAGTAGGCTTCTAGTCTCTTTGCTTCTGGTTCATTCCATGGGCACACAGTCCTGCTGAAAAGTCTCCCTTGGACACAGCCTGGGAGCTCGCTCCTGGGTCCTCCTTTATGTCACTGCTTACACCCCCTCTTGCTCCCTTTAACCTGCCTTCTGAAGCCTTCGGAAACAAGAAGCCTGAGCGGAAAGCAGCACCTTTCATCTGACTGTTGCTTCCAGAGGGATCCTGGGGTCTGGCTGAGAAGGCTCCATAAGAGGCCTTTGTGGAAGGTTCTGGGCTTGCGGCAGGACACCCTGCTGTGGGGTAGGGAAGCAGCTGGCCTTTCCGGTCACTTTGGATTGCAGGCCCCAGGCAGAGTGGCCTTCGCTTGGCAGAGCTGTCCCCTTCCATCTTTGCTTGCAAACGTACCCAACACGATGTCTCTCTTGCGCCTTGCTGAATGCAGCGAGTGTGAAGACTTACTTTTCCTGGAACCGCAGGCTCCGTGGGGACCCGGGCCTACCTGCCGAGGTAATGAAGGCAACTGATTTGCCAAGCGCAGCTCTCCGGCCCGCACAGTGGCTTCCTCTCTGACTGCTCCCAGTCGCTAACAGCTCTTCCTCCGACGGCGGGGTCGCATGGACTCAGTCCATCACGTCTGGTTCCAGCCCAGACCTAGGCAGGGTAGGAAGACGGGGCGCGCAGAGAATTTCCTTATGAAAATAATCTGTAACCTGCACACATCATTTCTGCCCACGGTCCATCAGCCAAAATATAGCCATACAGCCACACCTGCACGCACGTGAGCCCGGGAGCTGTAGCTTCTAGCTGAGATGCCATGTGCCCAGCCAAACTAAGGGACTCTGTTATTAAAAGGACAAAGGGTAAAATAGATACTGGGGTGCAATGAGCTTTTTCTGCCGCACCCAGCCTGTCCTTGGGCTTAGAGCTCACCCCAGGGTATTTTTCCTTAAATCTCTGCTGTCCAGGACATAGGCCTTCTCTGTCCCTCAGAATCTCATCCCACAGCTCATAGTGTAAGTCAGATCAAGGGGAGGGAGGGGCCCGAGCTGGGGTGATGTCCTTTCTCCTGGGTGGCCGTTGCAATCCAGGTTCCCCGCTGCCCTGAGCGTGGTCATGATAGCAAAGGTAGTGGACCGCTGCCATTTATTGAACATCCATTTTGGCAGGGGATATATTTTTTAAGTGGTTCACGTGCATGTTCTCAATCTTCACAAACCCCACAAGATGGGTGTTCAAAAGGCCACACTCTACACCAGGGAGACTGTGCCCAAGACTGTAATGGAGGGTGCTTTCTCACCAACATTCTCACCCCCGAGGCCCCCCATCCCCGGGGTCTAACACAGTCTCCTAAAAGGAAATGAGCAGCCGGCCGGTCCTGACATGACAGGAACAGCTGTGAGTGTGCTAAGCCACTTGCGTTAACTTGGATTTGCTGCAGGATCAGTACGTCTTAGAAACTAGTGATTTCCCATGTGGGGGTCTCTGATCTCGGGGTGGGGGGTGAGGGTCCGGATGGCTCATTGGAATGAAGGAAGACAAAGCCAGAAGGTTCATCTGTATTAGTTTTGCCTCGTCCTCGAACCATTTCTCCGATGTGCATGCTTTCTGCCGTGCACACCATAGTCAGCACAGTAGTAAATACATTTAACTTGTGAGTAAACGTACGATGTGGAAGTGCTTACTAGGCATTTGAAAAGGGTAGGGTGTTTGATCTAAAAAGCTGGGAGACCACTGCTCACCCAGCAGCACCCAGGCGCTCCCATGCCCAGGGCGGGTGGGTGGCAGGAGGAGTGGAGGGTGGAGGGATGAGCGTTCTGTGGCAGCAATGCTCGTACACGGGCCAGCGCACGTGGCTGTGCCTGACAGCCTGAAGAGCTGGGAAGGCGCACGGTATGGACCCATCCCAGGCAGCGCTCACTTCCCACGGCCACAAACCCATGCAGAGCCCAGAGAAGGTGCAAACCATTCCTCAGGGCTCTCCTGGGCACGTGTTGCACCTCCCCAGGGGCTCCTTCTCACTCCTTCTGTCTGTGTCCCAGAGTTTTTAGCCCGACCTCACACTCTCCTGTGTAGAGTGGGCAAGTCCCATTGACGAACCCCAAATTTTCCAATGAGAGCACCTGCAAGGCCAGCATACCCCCTTCTTACTGATAACCGATCCCCTCATAGCATAAGTCCCTGTGTTCTGGGTAACTGGGGTGATAGGCCCACTGCTTCCCTTTTTAGGGGCTAACCTGTGTTCCCCACAAATCCATATGCAGAAGTCCTAACCCCCTAGGACCTCAGAAAGTGGTCCTATTTGGAGATAAGTTCTTATCAAGAGTTAAGGAGTCAAGGTGGTCAAGTTAAAGTGAGATCATTCGGGTGGGCCCCAATCCTACGTGACCCGTGTCCTCATGAGAAAGGCGAGATTTGGAGACAGACACGCACCTGGGGGGAGGCCACGTGGCCGTGCAGGTGGGGCCTACGAGCCAGGGAAGGCCAAGCATTGCCAGCAACCGCCGGGGGCCGTTGGACAGCCTGGGACGGGCTTCCCTCGCTGCTCTCGGGAGGAGCCAGCCCCTGATCCTGGCCTTTGCCTTCCGGAACCGTGAGACGGTAGGTTCCATCGTGAAGCCCCTTGGTTCAGCCTTAGCCAACAGGGGCTGCTCCCCGAGGCCTCCCGCCTGTTCTGTTCAGAGCCATCGGTGAGGGAGCAAGGGCTGCCTGGCGCCCATCTGCGGGGGGCACCCCGGGGCCCGCCTGCCGCTCCGTGAGGCTTGCGAGGGTCCCGGAGCGGGGTTCGTGGAGGCCGGTGCTTCCGGTCGCTGGTCTGGCCCTCGTCCCCGGGCCTCCTGCACGCCGGTCCTGCTTCACTGCCGTGAGGGTTTTCTCTGTCCCTCCTGCAGGCCCAGCCTCAGTTTCTCTGCCGCAGCTGGGGCTGCTCTCTTGTCTGCCAGCCACTGGCCTAGTCACAGAAAACCGGACCTGCCCCCCGGGAGACAGCAGACCGTCGCTCCCAAATCCACAAGGAGGACCGTACTGTGCCTGAGTCACAGGAAAGTACAAATACTAAACCATATCAACGTCATTCACTGAAAAGGGTAGAAAAAATATAAAATCGAGACAACTTCAGGAATTGAGCGTGCAGGATCCCTGTCCTGCACAGCTTGGGCTGCCCTCGGCCTCTCTCTCTGCGTCTCTTCAGGGACGGCTGCCACTCCTTCTCTGGGTAGAATCAACACACATGGCCACAGAACTTTCCAGACTCACTGTCCTCTCATCCTTCCTCCTGGGCTCCGTTTTTAAATTCTCTGAGATTTTCATTTTCTCTGCTCGGAGTCCTCTCTTTTCTCCGATACTAGAGAACTGGAGCCCTGGAAGCCAGTAGCTCATGGATGAAGAGTCCGAATGATCACATTCGTCCCGTCTTAGAGACGCAGTGGGAGCCGTGGGCAGGGTGTGCGGCCCGGCGTGACTTCCACGGGCACCGCCTCCCACCGACTGTGGGCCGCTGTGTGTGCCGAGGTGCTCCCCTGCCACCTCGGGGGCCTGCTTCGACAGTTAATGAGTTAGCTCTCATTACGTGGGGTTAGCAAATGTCACTATTCTCTGACAGCCCATCTCGGGGCCCCGGCTGTCAGCGTAGATCTGCTCAGTAAACATTTGCTGTTTGAATAAATGTCGTCCTTCATGCCATCCTTTCCTTGTGCCCAACTTCTGAGGAAGATGCTTCAGAAATAGTGCTTACAGCAGGGTCCTTGCCAGACGCTTCAGCCTGGGTCCAACCAGGAGATGGAAACCCCACAGTGATTGCAGCAAGGGAAGTTAGATATGAGGAATTACGAAGCAGTGATAGAAGAGTGGAGATGGAGTAAAGGTGGAACGAGAACACTCGAGGGTGCCCCAGGGCAGGGGGAGGCACCCAAAGCAGGGCATGGCTTGGAAGGGGGCTCACCCTTCAGTTGAACAGGGTGTGGTGGGGGATCAGTGGGTGCTACAGGGGGCCACTGGTAGCCTCAGTCAGAGCTGGCCCGTGTCCCCATGTTGTCATCCAGGACCCCGCAGAGGGGGGGCCTGTGGCAAGGTGATCCCTGAGCTTCACACCGGGGAATGAGGAAGAGAAGCTGACCTCTCGCCATGTCCCTCACTCACCCCCCACTGGCAATGCTTAACCTCGTGGTCACCCTGGAGGAGAAATGCTGGCATCCCGCCCATGATCCCCATTATCACTGAGCAGGTATTGAGGGGTGAATCTAGAGCCGCGAGGCAATAAATCAACAACTGGCACATAGGGTCAAGACTGCGGTATTTATCCCCAAGATAAAATCATATGAAGTAATTTAAAATCATGTTTTAGAAGATTGTGTAATTCCTCGAAGAAATCTCCATGATACACAAAGTGAAAAAAGCAAATTATGAAAGCAAGTAGCGCGATGTAACCCTGATTTTGTAAAACAGCAAAAGACAAGAAGCAAAGCTCTTTGTTTAACAGGAAAAGATTCCTGGACCTCTTCTTCCTCCCACCGCCCATCAATCCCCCTTTCACCCTCCTTGTTTTTTGGTTTAGAATGAGAAAAGTGAGAAACAGGTTGGCCAGGGAGAGTCACCTAACATACAAGGGATGGAGCAGGTTTGTTTTTTTTTTTTTTTAGATTTAATTTATTTATTCATGAGAGACAGAGGGTGGGGGCAGAGACACAGGCAGAGGGAGAAGCAGGCTCCATGCAGGGAGCCTGACCCGGGACTCGATCCCAGGTCCCCAGGATCAGGGCCTGGGCCCAAGGCAGCGCTAAACCGCTGAGCCACCAGGGTGTCCCGGGACGGAGCGTTTTCATTCCTTCCCTGCCAACGGCTTCATCCCTCACCCAGGAAGAGCTGGGAAGAAGGAAATTACTACCTGACTCGTGTCGAATCACAACCAACAAATACGTGCCACTTTCCCCGTCCCTTCTGCTTTCAGAAGTCACCCGATGGTGCTGGACTGGCCTCTCCTCCGACCCCAAAAGGGCCAGAAGGGATTCGTACACTGGTCGCAGGAAGGCCGGAGAAGAAGCGATTCTCCTGATTCCGCAGGTCAGCGGGCATCGCTGTTCTTGTGACAAAGGGCGGCCGGTGGGTGATGGCGCTGGTTAGACCCCCTTTCACGGGCTCCCCTGCCGCTGCCTCTCAGGGTCTCTGTGCTCTGGGAATCTCTCTGGGGGCGGCAGCACGTCCCGGCTTTTATTTCAATTCATGTGTTTGTTTTGTAGGACACAGTTGGGAAAATGCTGCAGTAGAAAAAGTATGAAAAATGTCTACATTTTAAAAACTTTAAATGTCAAATTGAATACCAATAAAATAAATTTATTATTTAAAAAATAAATAAGAACTTTAAATGTTAAAGTGCATTTGATCTCATAGCCTCTTTTTTTATACTAATGATTGACTTCTGTTACGAAGTGTGCATGAAAATCTCACTACATATACACACATGTGTATGCATACACACATACACATCTGTACACATGTGCACATGTTTGTACATATGCGTGTACACACATGCATACTCGTGCACACACACATGGACACACATGCACACACACAAAGACACAACATATCCATACACACATACATATGCAACACATATGCACATGCATATACACACAATATACATCTACACACATATGCACACACTTTTGTATATATGCATGTATACATATGCACATGCAAGCATACATGCACACACATACACACATATGCAACATATATGCCCACATCTACACACGTGCACACACATTTGTATATATGCATATACACACATGCATACACATGCACACAAATGGACTTACATGCACACACAAACATGCTGTGCAACATATATGCACATATATACACACATAAACATCTATACACATGTACACACATTTGTATATATGCATGTACATACACATGCACACACACGGACACACACACACTCCTACAAAGAGACACACAAACATCCATATACACAACACATCCATGTACACATCCATGTGCAACACATACGCACACACATATATGCACAATACACATCTATACACGTATGCACACACATTTGTATATATACACATATATATATGTGTATACACATGCACACACGGACATACACACATGTATACAACACATGCATAAGTACACGCTGGTACACACATGCACACACAGATACACGTATGCACACACATGCATGCCTGCATTTACACAGATGTAATTCATGCACATAAATACACAAGCGTTGATAAATCTTGGAGGATTCTCTGCTACAGTGGCAGCAGCTCTCCCCTTTTGGGGTGAAATTCTGGATGATTAAACCCGTCTGTGTGGCTTTCTCCACCATTCCTACGGCTTTTGGCTCCTTTTGTATTAAGGCAAGAATAACCGTGCGATGCCTTCTATTGTTTTCTATCGTGGCATCTGCAGCCATCTGCCAGTGCCACTCGCAAGGAGCGCTCGCATGTGCCCCCCACCAAGGTGACTGCACAGACGATGTCCCCCACGTCAAATTTCTTGATGAGGCAGCGTCAGCGCAAATGTCAGCGGGGAAGGTCCTCTGACCCACTAATGGGCTGTGTCCTGATTCGGCAGGACCCGCTTTCCTTTCAAGGGTCACTCTGCTGTTTTCTCAGCTGCCGCAGCCCTGACCCTCTCTGACAATTATTACTTCATGTCAAAAGGGCGCCATGCTGAGCTGTCTAAATCTGACAGGAAAAGATAGAGCAGCCCCCATCAAACTCTGGGCCATGAGGCTCCAGTGGAGGGTTAAAGGTTCTGGAATTTTCTGTGGAAAGACATAACAGCCTTTCTTGTGCTCTCCTGCTGGCCTCCTAAATAGGATCCCGCCAGCTGGCAGCGTCCCTCTGTGTTGGAGCAGAGGCCGGCAGGCCGCGCACCCTCTTGGGGTCTGGGTCTGCGCTCCGGAAATGGGACAAGAAAGACGGCCCGGGGCTGCCCGCCGACCACTTTCAGGGCAAATAACCTGAGTCTTCTGGAATTTGTTCTTTTTTTTTTTTTTTTGGATCTGTTCAAAGAGAAAGTGGAGAGGGCGCTCTCTGTGGAATGACAAATGACCTGTTGAAAGCCCCAGGTGGGCTGCAGATTTCGCACAGGGGGGCCCCAACACCATCATTTGCCACCTCCCACCATTTCATTGGCTGTTGCTTATGCAGGGCTGACCGTGTGCTCTGGTGCTCAAGCGGGCCTGGGCCTGCGTGGAAGGAGTCCTGTGTCCCCGAGGAAGACAGACGGTGACACAGGGCCGCTGATGGCTGGGCTCCCACCCTGAGGGACTCCCAGAAAAGCTACCGGGGTTCCAGGGCCTGGTTCCAGGTAGCACTTCCTCAGGCAGAGGTGGCCAAAGTTCAGGCCGTAACTTCCAAGCTCAAGAGCACCAGCGACATTCAGCTCTGTGACCTCTCTCGCTTGCTCCGACTGTGTGCCTGGGGTGGCCGTGAGGAAATACACCTGCTTCCTGGTGGCATTCAGACCCGCTCGCTTGTGTGCCGTGTGTTTACACAGATGAGATTAGAGTGCAGGTGGCTGGTTGCAACCCTGGCTCGTGCTCTTAGATGGCTTGTGACGTGCCTGAAAGAAGCACTCTCAACGGATAATTCATTTAAGCCTCTCTTTCAACACTTATTCGCACCCCCCACCCCATGTGCCAGCGAGGTTCTAGATGCTGTGATATAGCAGTAGACAACAAAGGCAAGGCCCTACAGAGAAACGAAGTGTGATTTGTACACACGGTGGAATATTATTCAGCCTTAAAGAAGGAGACCCTGTCACCTGCCATGACATGGATGGACGCTGGGGACAGTACACTGAGTGAAATAAGCTGGGCACGAAGGGACAAGCGCTGTATGATCCCACCACTTACAGTTCTGGAGATGGACGGTGGTGATGGTGGCCCAACAATGGAAATGTAGTTAATGCTACTGAGCTTCAAAATGGGTTAAAATGGCAAATTTTATGTTGTGTGGTTTTTTTTTTTATTTATTTATTCATGAGAGACACAGAGAGATTGAGAAAGAGAAAGGCAGAGACCCAGGCAGAGGGAGAAGCAGGCTTCCGGCGGGACTGGTTCCCGGGTCTCCAGGATCACGCCCTGGGCTGAAGGCGGCGCTAAATTGCTGAGCCACCCGGGCTGCCCTGTTGTATGTATTTTTTAAAAAGATTTTTATTCATTTATTTGACAGAGAGAGAGAGAGAGAGAGAGAGAGCATAAGCATGGGAAATGACAGGCAGAGGGAGCGGGAGAAGCAGACATCTGCTGAGCGGGGAGCCAGACGTGGGGCTCGATCCCAGGACCTCGAGATCATGACTGAGCCGAAGGCAGAAGCTCAACAGACTGAGCCACCCAGGTGCCCTTAATTTTCATTTCTTTTAACATCAGAAGAAACAAAAGAACTTTTAGGTTGAAAACAAATGTTGTCATATACACTATCAATGTATTCATCTTTGTACCAACACAGCCGTAAAATGGAATTTTCGATCTGAATTGTTGGAGGAAGCACCCACGAAGGTCATGGCGAGGCCCCGCCGACTGCTCGGCCCAGTGCGGATCCCCAGGGCCCTGACCAGGCTTCGCACCCAGTGGACACCGAGTGAAAAGGTAAGGGACCGCCACAAGGAAAATGAAATGCATCGTGACAGTGATGCTCGGGGGAGGTTTCGTGGAATGACCCTCTAATAGAGCCTGAAACACGTGGCGGAGATCAGCCCTAAAGACAGGAGCTGAGTGAGGGTGAAGGGCGAGCTGCCTGAGAGCCAAGGGGCGCCTGGCTCCTGCTGGGGCTGAGCGAGCCTGCCCTGGGTGGAGCGGGCTGAGGGCGCCAGGGGCGCGCCGTCCGGGGGGCTGAGCGCAAAGCAAGCGATGGAGGGTCCTGGCCGCGGCTCAGAGACCACTGGACTCACAAAGCAAGCTGACAGAGTTTCCTGGCGCCCCCGTAGAAGCGCCCCATACTGCTTGCAGCCGGCAGAGGGGCCCTGGGTCCCGCCTGCACAGCCCCCGGGAGGCCCAGCCAAGGGGGGAGATCCTGAGAGGAGAGGGCCTGCACCCACGACCTGCTCCAGAAAGATGCACAGAAGCGCATTCTGTTTATAGGTTGGGAGCAGAGAGCAGTCACGGGATCTTTGAAAGGCCCCCCGGGGGTGGGCACTGGGGGACCCCGCCCCTGAGTGGTGCCTGGGGCACAGGGCTCGGTGCAGGAACTGGGGCTGGGGGGGTGCAGCCGGAGCAGGGCCTGGCCCTCACGCCCCCAGATGCTGCTCCCCGGCGAGCCTGGGAAGGAAAGGGCGCCGCGCTGTCAAGCCGGTGCTGGGTGTTCGAGTGCAGCCTGGTGCTCCGTGCGCCGCTATTACATGTTATTATGCGACGGCATGTGGTGATCAGCTGCGCTGCGCCCCCGCCGAAGCCTCCTCCTGCTCGCAGCCCCCACAAGGCCCTGCAAGTGCGGCTTCTGTTAGTCGATGAACACCTGCGAGCCAAGCGGTCTGCTGCTGCCAAGCCGCCCTCATGCACCCCACCGAAGTGGGGGGGACGGGGGCGACACCACTCCTGTAACACCCATGAGACCACCTGACACTCCACTGACACTCTGTTGCGGAAAGCGCACACCCCATGCCCACTCGTTCCAAAGGCCACTTTCTTCTAGAATAATTGGGGGCTGTCTCTCACTTTCTGCTCCAGCAACGGCCACGCTGCAGCCTGCTCTTCTGATGCCCCTGGGCACAGAGCTACCAGCCCAGGGACTCTGCCCACGTCCTCGGTCCCCTGGGGCATGTTACCCTGGGGGTCTTCCTTGGGACAGCTTGGGACAGCAAAAGGTGGACTCAGAGCAGAGTCGGCAGGCGGCCACTTAAGGGGCCCCTGCCAGCCCTTGCAGAGGCCATCTCCTTATTGGGGTGCCACCCAGCCCCTCTGCATTCCAGAGCTCCCCATCTCTTCAGTCATCTGGGGAAATTCCACTTTTTAAAAAAAATATTTATTTATTTATTCATGATAGACAGACAGAGAGAGAGAGAGAGAGAGAGAGAGGCAGGGAGAAGCAGGCTCCATGCCAGGAGCCCAACGCGGGACTCGATCCCGGGACTCCAGGATCGCGCCCTGGGCCAAAGGCAGGCACTAAACCACTGAGCCACCCAGGGATCCCCAGGAAATTCCACTTTTATTGCTTGCATGGCTCTTGCCATGCTGAGATTTGAATCCTGCTTTGGCTAGAACCCCTTAATCTAGGTGATGCCTTTGGAGGGAAGGAGCAGGACTTTTAGACCCTAAAGACCCAAGAAAGCCCAGGTGGGGTTTTTCTGCCTCTCTACACAGCAGGGATTGAGATCTGCCCGTGGGCACCATCCTGAGACTGATGCCGGGGTCCAGGGAGGGAGGCGCACATCACGTCCCAGGAGCCTCCCTGAGTTTGTGGCACATTGGGGCTGTTTGTCGTCACCAGCGGCGAAGGGCGGGGTGGTGGTCCTGCCTGGGGAGCAAAGGCATCTTGGGAAGCGTCCTTACTCATCACTGCCCTGTAGGATGGTTCTTCCGTGGAGAAGTTCTGCGCTGAGATCATCTTTGGTTTTGGGTCCAGCCGTCAGGTCTGGACAGGGAAGCTTTCCTTAGTCACTTGTGGCTCTTCTCCACGTTCCAGATGGGGTCACATCTGGTTTGGAAAACTGAGACCCCCCCCCCCCAAGGAGATCATCACCTGATTTCTGTGAAGATCCGGGTCCAGTTGTCCTCCCACGTCCTGGCTGAAGTCGGAGGGCGGGGCACAGCCTCAGGGGCTCTGAGTGATTCTGAGTCAGAGAGGACAGGCCAGGACACTGGCTTCCTACTCACACGCACACACACACACACACGCACACGCATGCATGCATACAAACACACGCACGCCCACGTACACATGTGTAAGCACACTCTCAGTGGCTTTGCTGTGGTCACGGTCACACACACAGATAATGTGCCCAGGGCTCTGTGTGCAGACCACGTTGGCTTCAGAAAGAACATTTCTCGAAGTATATTCTTCCCGAGTCTGTAGGTGGTGGGTAACAATGGTTACAATAGATGTAGCCCCCCAGTCAGGCTCCTGGGGACAGGCAGGCTTTCATGGGGTGGGAAGAGTAGGAGGCTTGGAAGGGGTTGGGGAAACAGAACGATCCGAGTTGGGTCTTCACAGTTGAATAAATGGAAGGACATGGGGCATTTAAGATAAAGGAGACGGTGTCAATGAAGGTGGAGGGTGTTAGCGTGTCTGATGAGAGCAGGCCAGTGGGATCAGAATGGCAGGTGGATGGGAAGAACAGTCATGGAAACGAGACTGGGTAGGTGGAGTAGGTCAGCCAAAGGGATCTTGAAGGTCTGCACAGTGGGGCGGACATTAGAAGCCATCGACGTGTCTTGAAAAGAACACGAAGAAAATGAATAGATGTGGACACGCTCTTCCTGGTCACCAGATTGGATGCCAGGTGCTTCACGTTTATCAAACCTCCGCCGTAACCCCGTAAGGCAAGGTGTTATTACTCTTAGTTTTGCAAATGAGGCAGCTGGAGCTCAGGGGGTGGGTATAACCAGCTCGGGGTGCTGCAGCCAGTCCCTGATGTGGCCGGTTCCCAACTCGCGTCTCCCCAGTTCCAAAGCTCGTGTTTGTTCCCGGCATCACACTGCCCCCCAAGAAGAGCAACGGCGCTAAAGTTAATTTAAGGAAGGATTCATCTAGCTGTGGTGAAGACACAGACAGATTGGAGGCCGGGGCCAGGGGACTTTCTATTGAAATAGATGAAGAGTGAGGTGAATGTACAGGATGAGCCTCAAGCAGCTTGTCACACCACAAAGCGAAGAAACTCTCAAAGTGGATGCGGGAGCCAAGGTGGTGCCTAGTGGCCAAAGATCAGGCCATTCAAACATCAGTGAGGGTGATGACTACGAGGGCTTGACTGCATCGGATTAAAATACATCAAAGATGTCAAACGCCTTTATAACGATGCGAAAAGTCGAGCGGTCATTGGCCACTCTTGGAGGACGCTAAGGAAGCAGCTCGTTCTTTGGAAAACGTGTATAAGAAGGGGAAGTCTCCAGCGTTCCTTCTGTTTTTCTCTATGAAGTTCCCCCTCTTTGGAGCATACGGCTAATGAATGAATGAATGGGTCTAACGAATGAATGGATTGGGCCCCCATGCCTGCTAATATCACAACAAGAGCTAACCAGGTGGATACTGTTGCCTCTTCATGGATAGAACACCAGCCCTTTGGATGTTTCCTGCCACAAACAAGCGTACCTGAATTGGCTTAGGTCTCTCGATCTGCCTATGACCTCGTAGGAAACCCGAAGGACAGAGGAACATAGCAAGTGACACCGTCGGGGATGCAATCGGCACAATCGGATCTGCGGGATCGCTGACTGGATGTTTGACGACAATCAGAAAGTGGTATCATTTCTCAAAGGAATGATAATGGTTTTGTGGATTTGTGCTAAAAAAAAACCTCTGATCTTTTCATGAAACCTTGTGGAGTATTTGCAGGTGAGATGGGACGATGTCTGGGGCGGAAGTTGGGGAGGTAGGGGGAGTTATGGATGAAACAAGGCTGGGTAGGAGTTGGAAATCATTGAATTTAGGTGACTGCAGCGCCCGGGATTATCTTCTCTACGTTGGCATATATTTAAAATGTGCTTCAGGTGGATGATGCTGGTGCTGCAGTGACAACGGGAAAGTGGTGCAGAGCGAGGCAGTTTTAGAAGGGACAGGAGGGTGAACCAGGGCTGGATCTGGAGCCCCAGCGGGAGGGAGAGGTGTGATTATGTCTAAGCCTCCCCCCCCCCCATCAGTGTGCCCCGGGCAGCACGGCCTGGCACCACCCAGGCTCCTGACTGCACACAGCTCCTCTGCCTTGGAAGAGTGGAGGACTCCTTCCAGCCCAGCTGGGAGGACTGTCTGCCAATTGCTAATGACCTCATGCTCTCCCAGCTCTGAGGTCACCTCCCCTCATCCGGGCTCCCTGACTCCTCATTCACACTTGCCCGGATGACAGCTCACTTGCATTTTGGTAGGTTGTGTTATGAAACGGACGGCGCCCTCGGTGCCTTGGCAGGCGAGGATAGTCAGGCGTTGACCTGAAACTGAAAGCAGAGGGTGGAGGCTGGACAAGAAGGGGCAGCCTTGCCCTTCGTGGGTCTGACATTGGCCGGGAGATGCTCAGCCGGAAACCAGACCCTCAGCTGTTTCCGTGGCCCCGTGAGCAGCCCCTGAATTCCCTCCTCAAAGTCAAGTGCGTTGGGGGGCCTAGGACCAGAATGATCCCTGAATCATGATGATCATGATGATCCATGACCATCAGGTCATGCTCTGGGCCCAGGTGCCCCACATGCCCCACACTCTGCCCTGGGAGTTCAGGAGGTGCTGTGACAGGCAGCCTGGCCCTGGGAACCTGGGGAGAGGGTCCAGTTGAGGATTAAGGGTCCAATCTGAGCGGAGAGGACTCATGTTGACCGAGAGGACCCTGGAGGGGAGCAGGAAGGAGAAGGCCTGGGAGCCACATCCCAGTCTCCACTCAGATTTCCGGGAGCCGGGCTGCCAGGGGCACCACTTCTGCTAGTGCTGCTGAGACCCCGGGGGCTCCCGGGGAGCGCAGAGCTCTTGGACCCCTTCCAGGCCCAGGAATCCCATTCTGCCTGTTAAACTCCCTCCGCAGTCTCAACCGGGTGCTGTTGTCATTGCGTTTGCTTTTTCACATCAGCTTGCGGAGTGCCGTCCGCGGACTGTGCTACTAGGAGCTCCAGTCCCTGTGCCCACCGCAGGGGTGGGCGCCCTGGGGGACGGATGTTGGTGGCTGGGGTGAGGAGGTGCCGGGGCAGGCTTCCTGTCTGCTTGTCCTGTTCAGCTCACAAAGGGGCAGAGCAAGGGGGCTGGCTCTGCGGGGTGCGCCGTCTAAATGGGATATACCCGTGACACGTCTCCTGATGTTAACGTGAGCCACTCTGGAGTCTTGGAATTGTCTTAGTCTGTGCAGTCAGGTCGCCTGCCTCCAGGCCGACCGTTTGGCCCACCCAGGTTACCTTGGCTCTGTGGCAGCCAAGTGGGGGCAGAATGAGCAGAGCAGGGCACTCCTGCAGACACAGCACCCCGACCCCCTGGGTCAGAAGGACCAAGAGTATCCAGCCCAGTAATGGTCAGACATTCCATAGCCACAGAACCTTCCTGAAGCCCTCGTGTAGCAGAGAGCCAAGTGGGGCTGTTTGATTCATTCCCCCTCCTGCATGCCCTCCCTCCCGCCCTTCAGGGCCTGGATCCCACGCCTGGTGCAGCTCATGAGGCCTTCTGGACAGTGGTGCGACGAGGCTCACCCTCCTCACTCCCTCACATGGGAGCCCGAGGCTTGAGGGCACACCCCCGCGATGGGCAGAAGCGGGGAACAGAAGAGCCTCAGCTCCTTCTGACCTGCCCCCGGTCCTCTTGCAGCAAGCCACAGCCCCTTCTGTCTCGTCTGGCCCCTCCAACGCTGTGTGCAGGGCCGTAGCGGTGCCTGTCACCCTGGGCAGTGCCCGGTGTCTCAGGCTGGGCACCCCTTGTGTGGCTCTGGAGCCGTGGGCATGAGGACCTGGAGACCGGGAGAGCTCGGGCCTCCTGTCTGGCCGTGTCCCATATGGCAAGAGAAAGACAGGATCCAAATGCACACACTCGATAGGGAAACAGGAGGAGCCTGCTCGGCTGGAGCGGTTCTTCAGGATGTCCCTGGCTCCCGGCGGGCGGTGGGGTCAGCATCTGGAAGTAGGACGCTGCCTCCTGCCGACCCAGCGAGGCCTGTGGGCAGGAGGCCCGGCCGTTCATCCTCCTGGAAGGCATCCTGATGGTCCTCCCCCACCCCCCCCCCGCCCCGTTCTCACTGTGCAAAGGCCCCTCAGTCTCAAAGAAGACAGGAGCACCAGTCCCTAAAGGGGTAATAATGGCAAGTACTTCCTAGCACCCGGGGCCCTGGGAAAGGAGCGTGTGCAAACCACAAGAATGAAGTGGGAGGTGAGGAGTGCACCCCCGCACCCTGGCCCCCCGGTGAGGGAGGGTTTGAGCAGGGTGCCCACAGTCTCTTCCCATCCAGGAGCCCTGTGCAGGGTCGTCAGAGGGGTTGGGGTGGCGGGCTAAGCGTTGCCTCCTCCAGGGATGTGAGATGAACAAGGCACGAGCCAAAGCTCTGGAGCCGGCCGGTGGGGTTTAACATACTGGCAGCGGGCTTGGACCGCTTCACTTCTCCGAGCCTCAGTCTCCCCGTCTGTAGGATGGGATGGCAGCTGTGCCTGCGTCGCTGGGCTTACTGGAGCGCAAAGTGAAGTCATCCGTGGAGGAAAGCTGAGTGCCCGGCACAGAGACGGTGCCCAGCAAACGCTAGCCCTCTCCTGTGGTCTCAGGTGTGACTTACCCATCGGTGGTGTCCTCTACGATGAGCGACGGGGCCCAGGCCTGAGGAGGAGGGGGCAGGAGGCCACACGGGATGCCGAGAGTGTGCCTGGCAGGAGAGAGCACAGGGCAGGCCATCTCTGTGGGGTTTCCCCTTTCCCTGAGCAGGAGGCTGCGGGAGGTCTGCTGGGGTGCCTCAGCAGGAGAGCTCTTGGGGTCACAGGGCCTCCTGAATGCTAGTCGTGTTCCGTCTGGCTGCCCTGGTGATGGCTCTCTCCGGCTCCCCCAACAGGGGATATAACTGGGCCAAGGCCATAGGCTGTGAAACTTCCGTGTCCCTGCTCGGAATCCCGCACCCCACACATCCTCTTTCCCCAAACGGCAGGCTGTGGGATACCCCCCTCTGCAGGTTTTATCATATGAGGGGAATGTGGGAAGGATGAGACTTAGGTAGGTCATTGCATTGCTCACGCCCCAAACAGGCGCCTCCAACTCAGACCAACTAGTAGCATTGCTCAGGGACTCAAGGGAAGTTTGCTCAGGGGTCCTGAGTCACCTGCAGGAGATGAGGAGATGGTCCTGGCCTAGTGGGGCAGGAAGGCCCAAAACCAAGAGTCTCTTTGCTTCCATTCATTTTAGCATGAGTGATGTTCATGGGACCAGTTAGAAACTGTCCACCGTATGCGTGCAAGGCCCTTGGTGACACTTCTTGTTTGTGGCTCTTGTCCCGTAAGGGAAGTCTTACTGGTCGGGCATGCAGCGAGGGTCTGCTCAGAGCTTTCTTGTGCCTGGAACCCCTAGGCCGGATTCTTTTGCTTTCTGCACTTTCTTAAAGTCAGCCGATTTCTAAGAAAGCAATCATGCTTGGAGGGGGGCTCAGGGTGAGACAAGTGGACAATAAGGGACATCCCAGTTTCTTATGGCCCCTGGCAGAGGTAACAGTAGAGTCCTGGCCAGAAAATACTTCAACCCCAATGCTTCCTGCTTTCTAGCAGCTGTAGACACGTAGGAGCCAGGTTGGCACACGTGGTTGGATGCTCGGAGCATCTTGGTCAACTTCATCTATCTGGTCCCTGTCAAATCCTTCCCTGGAGAAGGGGTCCTTGCGCAGAGCCTGTGATTTACGTGGGACTAATGAATGCAAACCAGGCTGGGCCTAGCTGTCTTCCCTTATTCCTGGCAAGCAGCCCCCACAGCTTCTAAAAGCCTCTTCTGGCTCCAGTGAACTCACATGCCCCCTGCCTACCAGTGAAATTGGCCATGGAACCTTCTGGAATGATAAATTCCAGAACTCTGGCTTAGTCACTGGGCCGCACAAATGAATGTCTCTTCTGTTTATAACCACCACATCCTGGTAAACCCATTCTTCATGCTCCAGATCTCTCATGGTCAGGAGAAAGTTCTTCCCAAACACTAAAAACTTTGGGGCTATAGTCAGTCACCTTTAACTCCCCGCTTCTCTTTAGTGACGTTGTAGAGGGGTTGGTTTCTCTCCTTCGCTTCTCGTGGGCCATTAGTGGGAGGAGATGTTCCATTATCTGAGCTCTAATGAGCCCGGTAACTGGAGAAGAAGTGCCTGTGGGGGTGATTTAATTTGAAACTCAATGGTCCAGCTATTCTAGTAGGTTTTATTCTGGACCCCAGAGCCCACAGAGTGGGGGTGTCCTGTCGCAGTCAGATCCCACACCTGCGGTGGTTTTGAGGGGGGCCCGAGGCAGGGAGAGGGAAGAGGAAAGGAGGAAGGAGGAGAGAAGGGGGGAGGAAGGAGGAGGAGGAGGGAGGGAGGGAGGAGAGAAGCCAAGCTCGAAGGAAGTACTTCCTGCTGTTTTTGTGAATAACGATGGCCCTTAGAATCATCCGGGCCCAGGCACCAGTCCCCGCGTGCTCTGTGGTTTGCAGTTTTCGGGGCCTAATCACACTCCTCCAGCTTTTATAGTTGATTCAAAATGTTCCGGAGAAAAAATTTGGCTTGCCCGTGGGCTGCTTGATGGCCTACTTCCATGTGGTAATGGGATGGCTCCTGTCTGCTAGTCTAGAGACCAAATGGCCGTGGGTATCGGTGGCAATCTTAAGGACAAACCTTCTAAAAAAGAAAGCGTGGGCCTGATTTTTGCGTCTATCACCAAACATGTTGGGTATTCACGCGTCAGGACATCCTTCGTTCATTCATGCATTCAACTTACATTCATGGTCTACCTCAAATGCCCCTCTGCCGCAAGCACTCCCCCTGCCTACGCCGCTCCCTGGGATTCCACCTTTGATCATATGTTACGCTTGCTCTTCTTTTCCTCCTTCGTTGGTG
Organism: Canis lupus dingo; assembly: GCF_003254725.2. NCBI lineage: Eukaryota > Metazoa > Chordata > Mammalia > Carnivora > Canidae > Canis > Canis lupus. The sequence goes on from NC_064244.1 coordinate 23,500,626, forward strand.
TTAAAAATGGGAGAGTTGGACCTTCCCTTTCCCAAGGCCCGTGTTGCCTCTGGCTTCTTTAGGATCCAACACCTCTTCTCTGCTGGTTCTTTTCCAATGTTATTTAAGTGTTTGGGTGAAAAGGATTAAGGACGGTCCTTGCTATGATGAGCACGGGGTGTTGCATGTAAGCGGTGAAGCACTGCATTCTACTCCACAAACCACTATTGCACTGCACGGTATAACCACCTACAATTTACATAAAAAAAAAAATCCCCAACCATCTCTCTCTTCCTATACCCAGCCCAAAGTGCCAGGGTTGTCCCCTGACCTCCTCCTCCCGTGGACACTGGGCTTTCAGGCCTACACTCCCTGCAGTGCCCTACCCCTGGGCACTGTGGCCTCAGGATAGACAAGCCCCGCAACCGCCCTCTGTCCCTGCCGGTCTGGCCATCCTACCCTGCTGACCACTCCCTTCTGGGAGCACACTGGTCCCCCTGGCTCTGGTTGTTGTCGCCTCTCTGGGTGGCCCTTACTAACTTCTCTTCATAGTCTCTAAGTATCAGTGCTTGCCGGGGCTCTGCTCTGTCCCATCTTGCTGTTTCATTTACATTCACATCCTCACAGCTCCCCAGGCCTGGGGCTGCCCTCTGCCACCTGGACCGCCAGCAGCACCCGCCCTCATTCCTCCCGTCCTGAATCCAGAATGGTCTTTCTTTCTTTCTTTCTTTCTTTCTTTCTTTCTTTCTTTCTTTCTTTCTTTCTTTCTTTCTTCTTCTTCTTTCTTTTTTTCTTTCTTCTTTCTTTTTTTAATTTTTTTTTATTGGTGTTCAATTTGCTAGAATGGTCTTTCTAATGTCCACTTTGTCACACCACTTCTCTGCTTGAAACTCTTCTATGATCTCAAGGTCACCTTTAAGCTACGGTCTAAAATATTTACCCTGACCTAACTGGGTCCTTCATGATCACGCTTGCTCTCCTGCAGGTGTTTTCTTTCTGGAACACTCTTTCCAGGATTGGGTACCTGCCTAGCAAGTGGTAGAGACTGGATTGAGTGGCCTAACTTCCAGAATGTGACTGTATTTGGAGATGGGGTCTTTAAAGAGGCAATTAAATTAAAATGAGGTCATGAGGTGGCCCCCAATGCAATGTGACGGACGTTCTTATAAGAAGAGGAGAGGGCAGCCCGGGTTGGCTCAGCGGTTTAGCGCCACCTCCAGCCCAGGGTGTGATCCTGGAGACCCGGAATCGAGTCCCGCATCAGGCTCCCCGCAGGGAGCCTGCTTCTCCCTCTGCCTGTGTCTCTGCCTCTCTCTGTGTGTGTGTCTCTCATGAATAAATAAATAAAAATCTTTAAAAAAAAATAAGAAGAGGAGATTAGGACACAGACACGCAGAGGGAAGACCCCGTGAAGACATAGTGAGAAGGTGGTCATCTACGAGCCCGGGAGAGGGGCCTCAAAAGAAAGCAACCCTGCCAACCTCCAGCCTTCAGAACCTTAGGAAAATAAATGTGTAAGCCTCCCAGGCTGTAGCACTTTGTTACTGCAGTCCTAGCGGATGGCGACATAGGCTTTAAATGTGCGCGAGTGTCACCTGGTCAGGGCGAGGCCTTCCTTGACTCACCATCATCGGTTCTTCCCCTACCCTCCATTTCCCTTTGTGACACTCATGTGTGGAGTTATTGTGCAGCAGCTGTCTTCCTGGCAAGTCCTTAGGGTTCCACGAGAGCAGAAACTTGTGTTTGTCCGGCCTATGGCTGTATCCAGCGTCTAGCGTATTATCTGGTGCCTGGAAGAGGTACCAGAAAGCGTTGGCTGCATGACTGACTGAATAAGCAAGCGGACAGATTTTCGAGTCTTGATGGAGGAGGATCCTCCGAGCTGGAAGGGCACCTGCTCCACGCAGGCCGATCTCACAGGGTGTGAGGAAGGCAGCGTGGGGCCCTGATTCCTTGGTCTCGTCTGTATCCTTTGGACTCCTTGTTTAGGGGTCAGTTAAACTTACCCATGACTCGTTCTCTGGTGGGGTCTCCCTGGAATAAAGAGGGGTCCCACAGGCTGCTCCTGTCTGGCAGCTGTTGAGTGAGACCGATGTGGAGGGAGGGATTCCAGAAGGCTCCATGATACACACCTCGGCATATGCCTGCTTCGATCCCATTTCTCCTTGCAGTAGTTTGTCTTTTCAAACTGAGGATGGGAAAGGGACCAGGGTTCCCCAGAACAGAAGGATACAGAGGTAGCTTCGGTCTTCTTTTCTCATTTTGCACATTTGCCCTTTCTGGAGCATCCGCTCGCCCGGCCTTTCGGGTGCCACCTCCGTCCCTGAGGAAGCCCTCGCCTCCCTGAGGTCTGTCCCCTCTCAGGTGGGCTCTGGCCCCCGTGTGCAATTGCATGAGCCCTTCCTGCTGGGGCTGGACCGAGATGGGCCACGGGCTGATGGGATTCTCACCCTGGGGGTGCAGAGGTGGCCGGTGGGGCTTCCGCACACAGCTGGGGGTGCTGGGGTGTGGGGTATTGGCCAGCCTGGCTCCTCCCTCCCTCTCCCCCGCCCCTTCCCATCACTGAGCCTAGGGGAGGGGAAGTGTTGGGGACAGAACTGGCCTGATGGGGTTATTCCCGTCAGCCTCAGCCTTTTGGAGGGGGGCTTCCAGGCTGCCTTTGCCGGCCTCTCTTAACTCACCTCCCCAAATCTACATCTGCTTCTTGGAGCTAATAAGTATATTTCTCTTGGGCCCCCAAGTTCAGAGCCGCTGCCCTAGCAATGGAAAGCAGCACTTGTTTTTATATAGTCGTATTTGGGGCCATTTTCATTTGTAGTTTTATATGCGTTGCTTTTCCCCAACAGATCCTAAAGAAGATATGAGTTCCCGGGGAGGGTCCTATTGTCCCTGTTGGGTAGGAGCGCCACAGCGTGCATGAATGTATCTATGTTATATATAGAATGGAATCACAGCAGTGCGATTTTAATGAAAGAGGGAGGAAATAAAAACCTTTAAAACATGTTGCTTGATCAAAATTTCTCAGCCCTCTACTTTATATTTGCTCATTTTATATTTGCTCATCTTCCTGGAAGAAAAGTACCACAGTAATGACCAAGGTGTGCTCAGCTTGGCCTCTCTTTATTGAAAATATTGTGGTTTTTTTAAGGAGTTTAATTGGAGCAGCAGCGTGGGCCAGGCAGCCTTCCCCCAGTGAGGGGAGCAGCGCGGGGCTGCAGGGAGCCACCAAGGGGGTCAGGTGTGAGCAGGGGAGGCCTGCCCCCCCGGAGGATTCCAATGCCTTTAATCAAGTTAAGTTGTCCTTTTTTCAGTGAACGTACGTTTAAAATATAGAGTGAACAGGTGGATTTCCAGAGTGCCGCTGGGTGTGAAAGCCTACCCTTATTTATTTTTGCCCACCACAAAACATCCTTTGGAGCTTTTGTCCTATTGGTGTCCTGCTCCCCCCACCATGTCCCTGCTGGGTTGTGGGACTCAAGGACGGCCACCTGGATGGAGGGAACAGGGGGGAGGCAAACAGTGCTGGCATTGGTGGTTTCCAGGTCAGCGAGCCTTGGTCAGCGAGCCTTTGGACTCTACCGTGCCCCCGAGAGGGTCCACCCCTCTTTCACACCCATCACCCTTGTCCTCCGGAGGAACATCTCCAGAATCCCTTAGGCCACGTCCCGTATGCGCGAGTCCATGGTCCATCTGCTGGTGCCACACGTCAGCTGTCCCTGGTTCTCCGTCCCCAGCACATGTGGGAACAGCCTCTATTTCTATCCTGCACCAGCTTGGGGGCAGAACTCGAAAAGTATACATTCCTGCGTGCGCTCGCTGCAGCGTCTCCCCAGGCTTTACAGACGCTTTTGCAGGGGAGACGGAGAGAGGGGCTTCCATCACAGCAAGCTACTTCAAGATCCATTTAGATGTTTTGTTGCTCTAAATCTTTTCTCTGAGTGTTTTTTTTGGTAAAGATTTTATTTATTCATTCATGAGAGGCAGAGACACAGGCGGAGGGAGAAGCAGGCTCCCTGCGGGGAGCCCAATGCGGGACTCGATCCCGGGACCCCGGGGTCACACCCTGAGTCGGAGGCCGATGCTCAATCACCGAGCCACCTGGGTGCCCCCCTTTGAGTGTTTTTATATCTCCTGTCCTCAGGAGGTACGTGACCCAGGGGGCCGCCCTCTGTTCGTTCATGCAGAGCTCGGCAGCCTTGCCCCAGCTTCTACTCCAAAACCCACACATAAACCCCGTTCCTGGATTGCAGAGTTAACTAGACCCACTTTCCATAAAAGGCGTTGCACACAATCATCTGATAATTATGTCACTCTCCACAAGTGACTTACCAAAATATTCATTTCAGTGAGATTTCTCTGGTTAAGAGAAATAATTGGAAAAAAAATTTCTTTTTTTCATCGTTGACTTTTTATTTGGTGGTTGTAAATGTTGTGTCATATTTAACACTCATTAGACGCCAACCCTTTGGATTCCCATAAATATCATGCTGTCCATGGATGCGTTCAGGAAATTCTTTTTAATAACCCTCTCTGCATCAAACACTGGTGTGGAAAGCCGGCCGGGAAAGCTTGGGCCATAAAGGGAGAAAGGAAGAGAAACCATTTGGAGCAGTAGAGGCGGCCACCAGCACACACTGGTGCTCTAACCAGTCGGCCAGCCTCCAGCCTGGTTTCAGAGTCTTCCCACTGGTTGGCCTGGTGCGCAAGGCCGGTGGCAGTCGAGTCCCTCCGACCTCTTCTATACTTCAGCCAAACTGGGGTTTCCCACACAGTGCCATTAACTGGGTGTTCTTCATGTGGTTCCTCAAATTATCGGTCTTCTGAGTGCTTTAGGGTCTTGCAGTGAGGGGAGACGATGCCCTGCTCCCACAGCCCACAGCCCATCCATGCAGGGCAATCCCTTGGACGCTGTGGGAGTTTCCACTCCTGGGCGCTGCTGCCAGAGGCCTTCCCCGCCAGCGCGGTTGAGTTGGAAACGGTGTAGCCCTGCCTCCCAAGCTCTCCGCAGGTACGCACGAGTAGCCAAGGTCAGAAGCCACAGTGTCTCTGGATAGGGATTCAGCTCTATTCTCAGAAATCATGGCTAACACCTGGGAAGGGCGAGGATTTGTCCGAATGACCTGGGCCGCTTTGCCAGGCCTGAGTGTGGCACAATCTCTCTTACCCTCGGGCCACCTCTGGAATTCCTGGCTCAGCACGGTGTCCTTCACTGGGTCCCCCAGTGGAGCCTTGGACAGGACACTGCTTGGGGAGGGCTGGAAAGGAGGGGCAGCTTGGGACCTGACATCTGGCACGTCCAGGCACGTCTCCCCCTGTCTGATTTGTACCTGCCACCCCCTGTCCAGCCCCACCAGCTGGGGAACTGGGCACACGAGCTGTGGGCAAGTGTTGAGCCTCACTGAGGCCTGGTCCAGCTTGTCCAACCTGTGACCCTAAATTACTTTGTGACTGACTCACATCTTCCCCAATGTCATAGGCCGTACGCACCCTGCATATACCTTAATACCACCCTATCCGCACTGTAGGAACCCAGGGTGGGAGGGTGATGTCCTGAGCTGGGCCTGGCTCCCTCTCTAAGGGGGGGTTTGGAGCTTCCCCACCCTGTTTGCGGCAGCTGCCGTCCTCTCTCCATGTGCGACACTCCTCTTTTAGTCTCTAAGACCTGAGCTTGTAGCTTTTCTCTTTCTTTTCCCATGGCCTCTACTCTTCCTCTGCCCAGGCTGATCTTGAAGACTTGGGAAGACCCTCAGGCAGTTCATGAAGCCCAAGGCTTTTTGTTAACACTGTGACTGTCTCCAGCGAAGTGGAGGCCGGGCCCTGCTAAGACTCTCTGCCTCCACTTCACTGTGTTGTCCAAGAACCTCCCCAGTCTCACCTCGGACTCTGGGCCTCTCACCCCCTTTCTGCCAGCAGGTAAGAAATTTAGCTTGGGTTTTCCCCGAGCTCTTTTCTCCAATAGACCTGTCTCCCCTTTCCGGAAGTTATCTTTGCTTGAAAATTTTGGATCAGAAGAAGAGGCTCATGCCTACCTTCCAAGTCGATTTAGAACCAAGGTTCTAGGACCTTCTCACTCTGGGGGGCTCTTCCAATCTCCATTCCCATACCTCTGGCCACTGCAACAGCTCTGCAGCAGGGCAGGTCCCGCCTCTGGCTCTGTGGGTCCCTCGGTATTATCCAAACACAGTGGGACCTTGCATCAAAGTTTGGAGAGCCAAGATGGTGGCCTCTCCCACTTTTCTCATGTCAGTCAAGCTCCCTATCTCTTTCCCAGGATATAAAGTAGAGAGAGGGTAAGAAACAACCCAAAGGCTCTGTCTTGATATTTTTTCAGCCATTAACAATGGCTCATAGCCCACACTCAAGACGAGTCTCTTGCTTGGGTTGATTGGAGCTGGGACTTACTCTATGCCTTTAGCTGTGACCCATGTGGCCACCATCCCACTAAAGCAAACATGCATGAGGACGAGAGATAACAAGCATGTTCTGATAGATCTTAAGGTCTTTGGTGAGAAATCTAAACTTCAGAGGTGGGGATAGAAGAAAAATCAGGGGTTAGATATATCCCTTCCACCTGCCTCTCCCCTACCCCTACCCCTAAATCCTCCATCCTGGTCTAGAAGTCTTGTGCCCTGTACCATCAAAGAATGAGGCCATCTTGGCTCACACCTTTGGGATGACTCCTCATAGGCATCCCCTAGGCCACCTTTTCTGCTTTATTGGCTACTTCTTTCCTCTCCATACAATTTTTCTGCTCTTTTAACTCCTTCCTCTTTCCCCCAGACCATTTATTCTCCTTCTCCCCTCTCTACCACCAGCCTCTAGCAGAATTTGAGGAATCTCTAATCTCTTCTGCTGTCTTGTGAGCTTTCATCATCTATAGATACAGCTGAGAGCCAGGTCCTCCATCCATTCTGCTGCTTGGTGGAACAAGGGGGCGGGGGGTGATGGTGGTCTGCTCTTGGTGACAGCTGTCTTTTCCTTTAATTTACTTTGAGTTCCTAAAGCCAATCAGATACATCCCATACTGGAAATGGGTGGTTTCTGCCACAAGTTCCGTCACTTTCACATGTGAGATCCAGAAGCTCTGTGCTGGTGTAACACCTTATGCTGTAAAACATCCTGCCTGACACCCCCACCCCTGCCCCTGTTGTGCTTCCTGACTTTGGGTTACCTCTGGGAAGGCTTCTTCCATTAATTTGGCTCTGATGGGTCACACGCCCAGCCCCTCTCTGGCCACAGGACAGGGTGAGCTTTGGGATGGGGAGGCACTGCCACACTTAAGATTGGAAAGGACTTCGAGGTGGTCTTCTCCGAGACCTGCCATCCTACAGACAGGAAGCCTGAGGCTCGGAGGAGGTAAGTGACCTGCCAAATCCTGCCGTCAACAGATTGTGGCAGAACTGGGAGTGGAAGCTATCCCGCCTGACTCTCCAGCCAGTGTCCTCCCCCCACCCCCTCACCTTGCACACGGGCACACTTTCTGGGCTGGGGCAGCCCCAGTGACTTCTAATGAGGTGGAGTCCGGCCTTCCAATGCCCCCGGCATGGGACCCGGCTTCTTGGGGGAACATGCCCTCCCGCACACCTCCGATGAACATGTCTCTCCTTTACCGAATTGAAGTTTGTCTTTTTGTTGCTTCCATGGAGGCCCTGGATCTACCTGTCGGGGTCAGTAGTGAGTCACTCTGATCCCTCCTGCAGTGGCAATGGTTTTCACGGGAAGCCTGCAACCTGTCCCCTTGTTTTCTCTTCTCCAGGTGAAACCACTCTGGTGGTTTCTACCACTCTGACGCTGATGTCAATGGGTGTATGTGTTTCCCATACACCCAACAGTTAGCTCAATCCCGACACTGTCTGCTTGCTTGTCACCTCCGATCGTGCAGGTGGAGGCCTGGGTCCTACAAGACTGTCCCTGCTACATTTCAGATGCAACTGCAAGTCCTGGTGGTCACCTGTGCTTCTGACTGGCTATGGACTGGAGGTCCAGCCATCCCTGCTTTGGGCTCAATTAACTCGCTCACAGAACTCAGAGAAACATTTTCCTGACTAGGTTCCGGGCTTACGAGAAAGGATATTAATGGGTCAGCCGGATGGGAGCGATGCTCAGGGCAAAGAATGGAGAAAAGACACTGAGCTTCCAGGCCCTGGCAGGGGCACCACCTCTCAGCACCTCCATGTGATCACCAACCTGAGAGCTCCCTGGACCTGTCCTTTTGAGTTTTTATGGAGGCTTCATTACATAGGTACGATTGATGAAACCGTTGGCCGTGGGTGATTGTCTCAGTCTCCAGCCCGTCTCCCCAACTCTGAGGTCAGTGGAGGAACTGAAAGTTCCAGCCATCCAATCCCACCCTTGGCTCCCCAGGTGACCAGCCCTGGTCCTTAGGTGACCTTGATGCTTTCCAAAAGTCACCTCATTCACATGGCAACGACACCTTTATCGATTGCTCTCGCCACCTAGGAATTTCCAAGGGTTTTAGAAGCTCTGTACCAGGTATGAGGACAGAGACCAAATTTATATTTACTATAGATCACTGTATCACAGTCCTCCGTCGTGGAAAGTCTCATTCCCATGAGGCCCCTTCCCTGCCCACGTGGGGCTGAGAGTCAGATGTTGTGTGTGGCGAGGCCCAGAGTCCTGAGGATCACCCTCTGCCTTCAGACCACCCCTTGCAGCTGAGCAGGACAGGAGGCCACCACGTTTGGGGAGCCAGCTCCGGGAGCTTCCCAAGCTGTTCCTCTGCTCTGCATGGCCAGGAGCGGGGCCAGCGGAGGAGCAAGACATCCAGAAGCTGTGCTAGACGCAGAAGAGGAGCTGCAGCCAGGGCTTGGCATTAGGGAGGGTGGCCCGGCCAGCCTGGCTCGCGGGAGGAGTGCCGGAGAGGGGCCTGCTTCTGAAGCCCACAGATAAACAGGTCAGGCGAGGCACTCTCTCCACACACAATTAACGGGCGAAGGTGGCACCGAGTGGATATTTCAATCGCGTGGCTGGGGCACTTTGCCATCAGGGCTTGGGCTCCAGAGGGGGCCAGCAGCACGTTCCCACAAAGATGTTGAGCAGTTGGCATTCCTGGTGGAAAAGCCAGTTTTTGAAGGGTGATTTCTTGGCTCCTCTAATTAATGAGAAGCAGAGATTTCAGGATGGCAAATACAACTCCCTCTGGCCGGATGCACAATTTTTTGCTCTTCTGCTTCTTTGCTTTTCATGCCTTTAGGTCTTTTCAGAAGACTAAATAATAATAATAAGAAAAAAAAATAATACGCCCTTAGATAGTCTCCAATGTTCAAATATAATGGGAACACACGGCTGAACAGAGGGGCTCCAAGAGGCTCCCAGGCGCCCTGCCTCGCCTTGGAAAGCACCGGGCCCCAGCTCTTTCTCTCCCCTGGTCTCCCTTGCTATGGTCATCCTTAAACACAGGCTGGATGGTTTCTGTGTGCTCAGAAATCCTGAAGAGCCCCCAGGTCCCTGTAAGGAAGGATCGAGATGCTCCACACCGGCATCCAAAGTCCTTTGTGGTTTGCCACTCTTCCAGGACAAAATGAGCCCAGTTTCTTTCTTCCTTTTTTGTTTTCAAAAAAGATTTTATTTATTTATTCGCAAGAGTGCAAAACAGAGCATGAGCAGAGTGGGTGGGGGGCCAACACAAAAGGGTGTAGAGGGAGAGGGAGAAGCAGACTCCCTGCTGAGCAGAGAGCCCAATGTGGGGCTCGATCCCAGGACCCCGAGATCACAACCTGAGCCGAAGGCAGATGCTTAACCGACCAAGCCGCCCAAGAGCCCCCAAAGATGTCCAGCGTCCAAAGGAAAATTTCCCGGGGGGATGTGCTGTTCTCATGCTCAAACCCTTTGTGGGCTGGATATGGGCCCGGCTCCTTCTTGGAGGGCCCACCCCAGCAGCCGCCAGCTTTGCTCTGGAGCTCCTGGCTCTCCTGCCAGGGGCCTCAGAGTCACAGAGTGTCAGGGCTTGGTCTCACCTGGTCACTTTGTAAGGGAGGTAGGCCCAGGGGGGGCCGGGGGGACGCCCCCCATCACCCAGCGAGTTACTGGCTGCGCCTCCCACTGCCATGCTGGGAGCATGGCAGTCACTCTCCTAAGTGCTGCTCGGTGGAATAGTCTCCCCCTGGCTCCTTTCCACAGTCTCCGGAGGTTGCTTGTAGGGGGAAGTGAATTCAGCACGAACAAATCTTATTGGAAGAGAGACCCATGGGGAATGGGAGGCCTTTTTTGTTGTTGTTGCTTTCCATTTCCTTGATGGCCTTTGTCCCTTTTGTTCTCACTGATTCCAGAGGCCGACCCGTCACCACGGCTGTCCCCACGGCTGTCCTGGTGGTGGCCCAGAGTGCTGGTGATCCTAGGTGATTATCCCCCGTAAGTGAGATGGACGGTCTCTTCCCAGACTGCAAATCCCAAGCTAAGCAGTGTGCTCTCGTCTGCCAATCAGCTCTTCCCTGTCCTGACTCCCTGATGGTGTGACTGTGTGATGCGGCCACTGTCCCGGGGGTTCATGGCTTTAATTACACTTCTTCCAGGGGCCCGAGTTTATTGTGGGGGCTGTGGGGCCAGTGGAATCCTCCTTCCCTCTCATGTGCTCACCGCACAGGAGCTCTAACAAAGAGCTGATTTTCTGGCCTCATTAGAAGCAGCACATCAGAGTGAACAGGGCCTGGGGAGAGTTGTGGAAAGCCCCAGGGCCAGGTGGGAGCCTCTAGGACTGCGCCCTAGTCCCAGAGCCGTCCCCCTGCCAGCTGCGTGATTTTAGGCAAGTCCTTCGACTTCCAGTCTCAGCTCTCTCCTTTGTAAATAGTCCGCTGACCTAGTTGGCTGTTGGGGAACTGACAAAGCAATAGGGGAGCACTTGGTCCCAACAGCCCAGCAGGCCCCTTCAGGCTCACAGAACTCATTATTTCCCACTTAACACGTGACAATTCCAAGGCTCAGAGGGGTTCAGTGATTTCCCCAAGTTCACACGGCTGGAAAGGACAGAACCAGCAGGGAAGCCAGGTCTGTCAGTGTCCACGGCACCCTTTACCTTTGGGCTTTGCTGCCTCATGGAGCCTAGAACGTCAGCTCCTCAGTTTCCCAGATCAGTAAAATGGGGCAATGATGTCGGCCTCTACCCTCCCTCACATGGATAGTCTGAGGCCAAGGGGACTTTAAGGATGTTAGGAGGAAAATCCCAAAGATGCTCAATTATACCAGCCCCTCGCAATGATTATTTCTGCACCAGCGGATTGCCTGGCCAGGATGGAGCGTGCACAGAGCAAAGGTCACTGGCGGGGAGGCCGGCCTGGGTCGCTGGGTCATCCCTGCACGCTCTGCGCTAACGGAGGAATAGCCCTTGAAATCTCTAGCGTCAGGTCCTCATGTATGAAATCAGGAGCTTTTAGGAGGTCTCTATTCTCAGGCTCACCTCGGACCAACGCCCTCGGCCTATGAGTGAGTCAAATGTGCCCACAGCTGAGAACCACCGGCCCCAGAGCCTCCAGGGGCCCAGCCAGCTCCCGATTGCTGTGTTTCTATGATGTATTGAGTGTCTACTATCATTCCAGAGTCAGACTGATTTAACGTATGATCTACCCTTGAGCTGAATTAAAATCAGCGCGGGGAGTGGATTAGCGGGCATGGAGTAGCCGTATTATGAGGGCTGGGGCTTGGAACCGGGTGTCCCTCGTTTTATTTTTATTTACTTATTCATTCTTAAAGATTTATTTATTTATTTAAGAGAGAGAGACAGAGAGCGAGTGAGCAGGGGACGGGCCCTGCATGGAGCCCGACAGGGGGCTGGACCTCACGACCCTGAGATCAGGACCTGAGCCGATCAAGAGTTGGACGCTTAACCAACTGAGCCACCCAGGGGCCCCTGGATGTCCCGAGTTTTAATCCTGGCCCTGTGCCAACCCACTTTTGGGTTGGCACAGTTTTGCGGGCACCTTCTGGGGCTATTACTTCAGGTTGAAATGAATTTCAACTCGGCATCAGTTGCATTTTAAAAGAATTCGTAACACCCCGTGAAGAAATTGAAGTCCCCCTGGAGTGTCACTGAGCCCGTCCCTTTATTTCTAGCCTAGAAGGCTGAGCCCTTGGTCACGCGGCCCCCGTGGAGGCAAACATGTCCCGAGCTGGCGGAAGCAGGACACGCTCAGATGCCACCCATTAGCCCTGTGACTTTGAGGGTGTGGCTTGAACTTCGGATGCTCTGTGTACTCTCTGTCAAGTGGGGATTGAGCGCACGGGAGGACTGCTGGGCCAAGCAGGATGAGAGCAGAAGTGTCCGCGGTGACGTTTGTGTGCGACGTTCATGCACTGGGCATCCCGCAGACGTTTGCTGAGAAGCTACTTTGTGCCAGGCGCCCTCCTAAGTAGGGGTTTGTCTGTGGGGGCCACATGGTGTTTACGGGCTCTCGACCACTTTGTCACGTAACTGGGAAGCAGCCATAGCCAATGTGGGATCCAACGAACAAAGTTCAACGAAATTATGTTTATAAGAACAGACCATGGGCCAGATTTCACTCGGGCCATCCTTTGCCTGGCTCCTGCTCTAGGGGCCTGGGCTTATCAGGGGGCAATGAGAGGGACCCGGCAACCAGACAGAAGCCCTGCCTCCCTGACGTGTACACTGGGGGGGGGGGGGGGACAAAGAATAAACAGTAAACATATCAAGTGCATTTCCCCAGTTTGCTAGAAGGAGGGGAGGCGGAGCGGGGTTGGGGCAGCGTGTGCCGCTGACGTGCGCATCTCTGGCCGGCTGTGCACCCGTCCTCGGGGGTGGCTGGGAACTGGCCCCGACGGGCACATTTACACCGTGGGAATGAGCCAGTTGAGCATTTGCCGGGCGCCACTGGTGTGAGGAATGGGGAGGGCTGGGGTTCAGGGTCGCCGTGGGGCCCCGGTGAGAAAGCGACGTTTGAGCCGAGGCTGGAAGGCCATCTGGGGGGCGAGCTTTCCCACGTCGAGGGAGCAGCCACGGTGGGAACAAGGGTGGCGGGCCCAGGGTGCACGGGGCAAGCCTTTCCCTCCCTCCCTGGGCCTCCCTTTGTCCCTCGGGAAATGCAAGCAGCCGCGTGTGACTCCCTCGAGAGGCTTAGGCCCGGAGCCTGAGGGGGGTGCCGCGCGGCACGTGGGGCTGCTGGGGGCTCCTGGTGGGGCTCCCTTGCTCCCTCGTGGGGTTCCCAGACCCGTGGCCCCCGTCGAGCTCGCCCTCAAGATGAGCCCTTCACAGAAGCCTTCACGGGCCGCATCGCCACGAGCGCCCTTTGGTTCTTCCAGGAACACGCGACTCAACCTCGACGTGGACCTGGACATACAGACCAGGAGCCTCAGTGCCTCATAAGTGGTGCCACCTGCTACGTGGCTTTCTTCTCTGGCCGGCCACACCGTTCCCTTTTGTCCCCAGTGGTCATTCACATGGAAAGCTCTGGCCTAGTCCCACTCTTCTGCATGGTCACTGCAGCCAAGAGGCCACCGTGCGGCGTTCCCGGTGCACTTTCGTGTCAGCATCCCTGCCTCTTCCCCTCAAATCTCTGCATGGGTTCTTGAGGGGCAGGGTCGGTGTCTTCTACATCTCTAAACCTGTGTGCTCGGTGTGACAACCAGGTGACGGACCTCTGTCTAAAAGCTCGGAGGACCAGGTGCTTGAAACTTTCCCTGGAAACGAGGCCTGCAAAGGGTGCCTGTGTACGGCTGAACACGGCTGTGATGGGAATAAGAGAAGCTTTGAGAATGCCCTCTCCTCCCCGCAGGCCCCTACAGACCAGCAGACCCGGCCGCGCGGCTCCAGAGGAGGCCCACCCCGGGAGCCAGCTTCCCTGCCGTCGCTCCTCTCTGTTGTCGGGGTGCATGTGATCCTCGGCACTTGGGGCCACCTGCCACCCCCCAACACAACTGGGTAGCAGATGCCAGGAAGGTCGTGGCTGCGAGTGCTCCGCAGGGCCCGGCCGTGTCCCTCCCTGTGGACCCCACGGCACAGCCAGACAAGCAAGGTCCCCCGTGGGGCCCCGGGGCGGCCTGGGGCCCCGGGGCGGCCTGTGCCCCCAGCCTCAGTTTCTCACTGAATGTGAGAATAAGAACCGTGGCCCGTGAGGTCGGCCGGGTAACGTGGTGACCACCCGGCGCGATGCCGGCCCACGGCAGCTGTAGTGAGTTGCACAGTGGGCCCCCCAACTTTGCGTTCACCCGTGACCTTTTTGGGAAGCTGGGTCTCTGCAGATGTGATTAAGGTAGGAATGGACATGAGGTCACTCTGGGTCAGGGTGGATCCTGACTCCAACGAGGGTGTCCTTAGAAGAGCCGGAATAGGACCCACGGACGCAGGAGAAGGCCCTGTGAAGCCGAAGCCAAGGAATGTCAGGGGCCTCCAGATGCTGGGAGAGGCCGGAAAGGACTCTGCTCCGGGGCCTCCAGAGGGAGCGTGGCCCTGGCCTCCGGAATGTGGGAGAGAAATTTCTTCTGTTTTAGGCCACCAAGCCTGTGGCAGTTTTTCTGGCTGCCCTGGGAACCGAATCCAGTGTGTTCCTCATAAGGTACAGTTAGCTATGACCTTCTTCCTTTTATTTTTACATTTTTATTTACTTATTTAAAGATTTTATTTATTCATGAGAGACACAGAGAGAGAGAGAGAGAGAGAGAGGCAGAGACACAGGCAGAGGGAGAAGCGGGCTCCATGCAGGGAGCACAATGCAGGACTCGATCCCGGGACCCCAGGGTCACATCCTGAGCTGAAGGCAGGCGCCCTACCTTCTTCCTTTTAAAGAGAAGGCTGGACTGTGTCGGTAGGCTGCTTAGGGAGAGAAGCAGGGGTGCCCTGGAGGGAGACCCCCAGAAAGCTGGTGGGTGATTGGTGGAGGCTTCTTTGGGTGTGGGGTGGGGCATGACGGGGATGGGGGGCGGGGATCCCGTAGACAGAGCCGACGTCTCCCAGAGACCCCAGGCCCTCCTGAGCCAGGACTGGGAGGATCTTCAGAGGTAGCTTCACCAAGCCTGGACCCGAGTGTCCCCGGGAACAGGAGAAGCACCTGCAGACTAGGCGGGTGAGGCTGCGAAGGTCAAACCCCACCGCCCCAGTTACCAGGGGCCAGGTGAAGTGTGCTGGGACCTCTGTCACCGTGTGCTCTGTCCTACCTGCGCCCCAGGACAGCCAGGGGATCAGGGTCAGCTGGGCCCCCCGCCCTACCCGCCACCTGCCCCACCCCCACTGCTTGGCCCTCATCCGCCACAGGCCCTCCTTGGCCCTGCCCAGCCATGCTTCCCGGGGCTACAGCCCTGCTGTCCCTACAGGCTGAGACATCAGGCCCACCCCCTCCTATTCGTACCCTGTCTTCCTGCCTCATTGTCTGAAGTGCCACCTTTGACCCGGGGGCCCAATGAGAGGCAAGAGGCAATGAACGAGGTAACCCCTGAGTCTTGGAGTGTTGCCCTGACTGTGGGCACAGTCATGACCAACTCTGTGTGGCACCAGTGCAGGGGCCCTGCAGTAGGTCACTCAGCGACTCCTTACTGAACCCCCGGGACATGATGTCCCAGGAAGAAAGCAGTGAAGAGTCCCTTGCCCGTGGAGCTTCCTTCTGGTGCGCAGATGGTGAGAAAGGTCCCGGTGGGGGGAGCAGGGAAAGCAAGGGGGGTGCAGAGAGGGAGGAGTCTGTCCAGGTGAGGGGAGCCACAGAAACTAGGAGCAGAGGGGACCGCTCAGGGCCACACAGGTGACGGCCACGCAGGGTGAGAGGGGTCAGAAGCGGGTCCTTTGAGGGCAGAGCTGAGCTCCAATGGACGGCCTGCAAAGGTGAGGTGGAGGGGGTGGCAGTGGATCCAGGGTCAGGGCTGCCAGGAGCCCTGGGGGGTGTGGAGCCCCCCACTGCCTGACCCTGTCTCCCCATCCCCTCTGTGGCCATGGGGCTCTGGCCAGGCCTGTGGGGTGCTCACAGAGCAGAGCCGGGCCGTGGGCTCATCCAGGCAGCTGGCCTGTTGGGCAGGGGGTGCCTTCCAGCCCCCGCAGGCCCCACGAGGCAGCCCGGCCTTCCTAGGCTGGGTGCTGCGGGGTGCGGCCAGCCCAGCGGGTGGGTGGCCAGAGCCCCCCGCGAAGGCCGGGCAATGGGTAGTTGCACCAAAGTGGCCTTTTTCAAAGACTGTCCGGCGGTTGTGCAGGGCACGGGTGGGTGGCCCGGGCCATGGGGCGAGGCAGGAGTTGGGTGAGGGCCGGGGAGGTGTGGGGAGCGGCCGAGAGCCGTCCTCAGGCCAGCCGGGCCCTTGGGTCCTCGAGGTGCCCCAGGGGAGAGGGGCGCCCACAGGCCTTGCTCACTGTGCATATGGGGCTGCGTGTGCCCACCTGGGGCCCCGTATCCTCCTCCAGCCCCTCGGTGCCCCCCGCAGCCTCCTGCCTGCAATCCCACCCCTCCACCCCACCCCCGGGTCTGGGGCCCACATCAGCCAGGCCCCCTCTCGGGCTTTCTCCCCCTTTGAGAACAGATGTTGCTGATGGGCCACACAAGCACTGTGACTCTCTAACTCCACCGAGTGTGTAATTATAGCAACACAAGCATCAAATTACCAAGGACAAGTAGCTGCAAAGTAATTATATGATTCTTTGTTACTCGAGGGTTGGGGTTTTCCCCCCCTTTCAGAGATGATTCCTTTAAAAGCTCCGGTTGGGTGCGTGGGTGGGTGGGTGGTGGGTGGAGCAGGTGGTGGTGGATGGGCAGGACCAGAGACTGCTGAGGGGGTTCAGCATCCCCGGGGCTGCAGGTTGGGGGGTGGCCAGGGTTGGGGTGAGGGAGGTCTGTGCCCCCCTCACAGGTGGTATCACGGCCCCCCTCCTTCTGGAGAAGGAGAGGAGAGCAGGGTGGGGGGCGGGCCCTGGGGTGCAGAAGGGTCAGGGAGACTGGGGAGGAGTCGGAAGGAGGTGGGGGGGGAGGTTATTCCTGGGGTCTCTGGAGCCACCATGAAGGGGTGCAATGCATGGCAGTGTCCTCACCCCTTGGTCTCACCTCATCACATACTCCCAAGGACCCTCAGCCTCTGCAAAAGCCCCAGAGGCAGACACGAGCAGGGAACCTCGGTCACCCAGCCTCAGCGTCGGCCGCCAGGATGTGCAGTCGGGGCCCTGAGCAACCTCCCCGAGCGGACCTGCACCGCGGCCGCTGCCCGGCCTTCCTGACCCAGTTCCCGCCAGCCGCGGGTGTGCATTGCTGTTTGGGGCACTGTTGTCCCTCCCCTGTTCCCCGACCTGCTGGTGACAGCCTGGTGGCCCCTGCTGGGCTCGGGGAGGCCCCCAGCAGGTGCCCAGTGGTTGGAGTGCGACTTGGCCTAAGAGGCAGGAGACGGGGTGGGAGAGGCCACGGGGAGCACCACCAGTGACATGTGCCCCTCCCACCCTCCCACAGGCTCCTGGGGATCCTAGGTGAGAACCCCTCTGCCCCCCCCCCCCCCGCCTGCTTCATCTGCACTCTTACTAATTTGGCTCACTTGACACCAAGCCTCGGGGGGATGGGGGGCTCCCTGCCTGGGTGTGCGTGGGGCTCTGGCCATGGACCAGCTCAGGGAACTGTGTCCTGCGGACGTCCTCAGGCAGGCAGGCCAGCCACGGGCGAACATTCTCTCCATCACGCCCATTACAGTTTAGATTACAGAGCAATTATCCTTCTGAGCAGCTGTGTAATTCACAGGTCACATCCATTCAGCTGCCTGATGGCGTTCGGGGGACCCTCACTTGGGAGAGCCCGGGAAGTCAGGGACGGGCCAAGGCCCAGCCCCAGGACACTGGCTGCTGTGGAGAAGCGTTCGAGCGTCTCCATCCGGGCTCCCAGGCCCGTGGGGAGGGTGTGGGGCTGGGGTCCAGGGGGACGCCTCCCAGCCTCATGGGTACCACACTGCCCGGGCCCCGCGCACTCAGGCTGTGGAGAGCCCCCGCCTGCAGTGGGCAGGGGCACTGGGGCTGCACTCGGGTGTCAGAAAATCAGCTCTTTGACCCAAATGCTTATCCGATTGGGGTATGTGTGTGTGTGAGTTTTTAAGATTTTATTTACTTATTCATGAGAGATACAGAGAGAGAGGCAGAGGGAGAAGCAGGCTCCCTGCGGGGAGCCCGGTGCAGGACTCGATCCCAGGACCCTGGGATCACCCCCTGAGCCAAAGGCAGATGCTCAACCTCTGAGCCACCAGGCGCCCCTCGATTGGGGTGTTTCAGAACTCCATTCTCGGTCTCTAGAGGGCAGAAGCCCAGAGGTCATGCCATCAGCATGGTAGTCCCGTGGGCTCCCTGTCCTCGCAGCCGTCTGTCTCTCTCTCTCTGGTGGGGCTGACCGGGATATGTGGATTTCCAGAGCCCTCGACATCCAGAGGATGGTCTCCCAAGGCGTTTAACTCTCCGTTCAGTTTAGGGAGACTTAGAATTTAATCACCCAAAGGGAAGGAAGCAAACCAGCATTACTTTTCAACTACTTTACCCCAGGAGCGTGGAGTGAAGAGTGAAAGCCCCTTTCACTCCCCGGCCCAGCCCTGCTCTCTCACAACCTCAGGAGTAATCCTTGTTGGCAGTTGGTATGTGCACTTATTTATTTATACATTCACAGATAAATAATAGAAATACACAAGCACATGTAAAAATGTTAAAAATCACATAGACAGATCGGTGGTACATATTGTTCTGTTGATTTATCTGGCAATATAGTGTAAGATCCTCCCACGTCCTTACGTTCGTGTGTGTTTACACCACCCTTGTTAACCACTATGTAGTATTCCGCAGTGTGGCCGGCTAATAATCTGCGTTACTACTCTCCTACCAACTGTTCCCATTTTATGATAGGGCGGGTGATCCTATAGTGCCCAGGAATGCATTTTCCTGCAAGTAATAGATTAAATATAAATATAAATATGTTTATAATGGCTTAAACAAGATCCTTCATTCCTTCTGCCTTTTTTTTTTCTTAAGTAGGTCTAAGCTGAGCCCAATGTGGGGCTTGAACTCATGACCATGAGATCAAAACCTAGACTGAGATCAAGAGCCAGACGCTTAACTGACTGGGCCACCCAGGTGTTCCTCTTCCTTCCTTTTCTTAAATGTAATGAGAAGTCCTGAGGCAGGCAGCCCAGGAGTGCTTAAGGACGTCCTTCTGTCTTCCTGTCCTGCCACCCTCGTGTATGGCTTTGGTCCTCCTGGTGGAAAAGTGGCTGCTGCAGCCCCAGGGTCGCTCCAGTATTTCAGCTAGGGCAGAAGAAAGTGAAGGTGAAACCCCAAAGCTTTCTCCTTTTGAGAATTTGTTGTGTGTGTGCATATGTGTGTGTGTGTGTGTGTGTGTGTGACCCCACCCTCCTCTGCGGCTCAGTTACTGCTGACCCCTCCCCTGGCCAGCTCAGTGGGCAAGAGTCTTCTTTTTCCCAAAAGGAGAGTCTATGCGTTTTTGCTCTCAAACCTGCCCCCCTTCCCCATCTCTCCCAGGATTTTTCCCAGGGGGCTGTTGGCCAGAGGAACTAAGGGGGAAAAAATCAGCAGAGAAGAGAAGGTCATGCCCCCTGACCTCCATTCTGAGATAGGGCCTGCCATCTGGGGACAGGTGGGATCTATTTTCAAATACGGCCTTGTAGATTTGGACCCAAATTCTAGAGGATGAGGGCGTCAAGGAGAAGGTGAGGAAGCAGTTTCACCGGGTATCTGAGGGTCACCAGGAGCCCCCGTGGCCCCCCGAGGTGATCCGTGACCTGTTCCTGCCCGGGAGCTGCAGGGGGGCTGCACTCCTGCTGGGGCCCCGTACTTTGCATCTTTTGAGAGACGTATCTCCAACTTTTTTTTTTCCTCGACTAACATGACTACACACTTGCTCTCTGGAGTGGAATTTTGGAGAGGTTTTTTTTTTTTGCAATATATCAGATTCCAAATTATCTTCTAGGGAGAGTTGGCCTTCCTTTCCTTTTTTTTCTCTCCCTGTTAATTTTTCTTCCCTTGGCCATGCCATCGTCCTTCCACAGATGTTTATTGAGCACACAGTCATTGAGAGGGGAGGTGTCAGACTGGAGTCACGTCCTGGCTTCACCACTCAGGAGGTGGCAATATCACGAATTAATTGCCCTCTGTGTCCCTCGGTTGTCTCAGCTATGAAATGGGGGGTAACGGTGGGCCGTTGCCAGGCTTAAATGACTTGCTATGTATAAAATGCTTGGCATTAGTGGCTGGCGTATAGCAAGTGGTAAATGAGAATAGCGTTAGCTACGCTTATTCAGTGTGGCAGTTGTGGGGATCGTGTTAAGTGGGCGTGGTTGGCATGATCCCCACCTCCATGGAGTCCACAGTGAGCACTACCAGGTGAGCCTTCCATTCCCCAGCTCAGCAGATCGTCATTACACAACGTCCCTGTCGCACTGGCTGGTCAAATGGCTGAATCCTAGGAAATGCGACTGTAGATTGACCATCGCTCAACACCTCTCACGTGTGGCTGAGAGCCACGTCACGTTTTTAAATCAATTTTTATTTTATCTGAGTATAGCCTGCACATTGTCAAACAGGTGAAATGGTCATTAAAAATTTAAATCAGGGATCCCTGGGTGGCGCAGCGGTTTGGCGCCTGCCTTTGGCCCAGGGCGCGATCCTGGAGACCCAGGATCGAATCCCACGTCGGGCTCCCGGTGCATGGAGCCTGCTTCTCCCTCTGCCTATGTCTCTGCCTCTCTCTCTCTCTCTCTCTGTGACTATCATAAATAATAAATAAAAAAAATTTAAAAATTTAAATCAGAAAAAAAGACTCCTCTGGCTCCTATTACCATCCTACCTTTTCCTTAAAGAATACTTTTCATTCCCTTTATTGTTTCTTGTGGTATTTAATGCCACACTCCCAAATAATATACGTATCCTGTATTGTGATTCATCAGGTTTGTGGATGATGAAAAATTTTACGTCCTCACACCTGTCTCTCTTCCTACCTCCCACTCTGGTTAAATCACATTCTTTATTAGCTCTTTATTCCATATTTTCTATGGTGACTCTGTGAGTATTGTTCATTGCCGAGTCAAGTAATGTACCATGACAATATCTTATTTCTCGTTCAACTTTTATTTTTCTTGGAGCTAATAACTGCATTATTCTGTTGTCTGTTTAGGTTTTTTCTTATCCAGTTGCAAATTGTATTTATAGGCAGTTTTTCCCCTAGGTTTCATTCTACTCCTTGAGATTGCTATTTCCCCCAGGTTCTGCTGTTCTCTTTGTTTTGCTACCTCTCCTTCATGATGAAGACATCCTTTCAATGCCTTGTGACCCTTTACAGTCCATTGGTATTTAAGAGTGACCTACAAGCAATTGACTGGAGCTCTGATTGCGCTTGTAGGGCCGCCTGCCTTGGGTGTCCTGGGGGTAGGGTGGGTGTGGGTGGCAGCAGGCTCTGTCCTTGGAGATGCCCATGTGTCATTATCTGTAGGTCTTTCTTTTCTTAAGGGTGTATCAGTTTCTTAAGAAAAGGCGCCTCTATTCCCTACCTTGGAATTTCCCCCTATTTCCTAGAGTTCTGGAACCAGGAAGGAGCAAAGGGTCAATGTTCTCACCGGTCATGTGCAAACCTTCATTCAACTCCCTTACATAGGGTCTGGGTACCCTCCACTATCACCTCCTCAATACCTGGCAACCACGAGTCCCCTCTCTGGTCCAAGGTTCTAGCATTCCTGGGGGGGCAGGGGTGCATCGGTTACCAGAATGGGTGGTCTTGGGGCCTGGGAGCCTCCTACAAACTTCCCACTTCCATTTTTTCACTTTTTCCTGCCTTTCACTGCACCTGTGCCTCTGGTCCTTGGGGTTTTCTGGGCTTCACGGTAAATCTGCTTTCTTCTTAATCCAACTCTTTACCATGGGCTCTTAGGTATGACCTTCCTGCTCCCAGCTTGGTCATTTCCATCTGCTTTTTTTTTTTAGCCTTCGCTTTCACTTTGTGCCATTCTGTTACAAAAGTCCTTTCATTTCATTGAAGATGCAGTTCATATTTCTGGGTTTCTTTTTTCTTTCTTTACTATTTGGGATGAATGTAAAAAGAAAAGTTGACAGAAATGTCTTGATGTGGTATCTTGAAGCCTGCTGGAAGCAATATTCGATAAAGAGCACTGGAAGATACAAGCCCTTCCATATATCTAAATAATCTAAAATAGTGCTTTGCATTTAGCCAGAGCCACTGAAAACTGCGCGCC
The DNA here is from genome assembly GCF_003254725.2 of Canis lupus dingo. NCBI lineage: Eukaryota > Metazoa > Chordata > Mammalia > Carnivora > Canidae > Canis > Canis lupus. The sequence goes on from NC_064244.1 coordinate 23,522,757, forward strand.
TGAGGCCTAGAGCATTGTAGTTCCTGAGCAGCCGACTTTCATGTTGGTGTGAAGCTACCAGCCTATAATAAGTCCCAAGGAACTCATTACTGTGTGTCCTAGAAGGAAGCTTTTGAGGACATTGATCAGTACGTTAAATGTTCTTCTCTTGCAAGGATCCTCAGGAGAATTTCTTCATCTTCTCCTCGAATAGTCTCTAATTGTTTTTTACTGAGTGGCTGGCTTGCTTCTATTTCTTGGTCTAAGTCAGCTTCCCTTTTCCCCCCGCTAGCTTCTCCGTAACTGTAGAGCGTGTAGAACTGAAGGTTGTGCTCTCATCTCATTTTTGCTGACATTTTATCTCTACTCATTCATCTTTGCCTTTGTGTTTTCTTTCTCATCCACTCCTAGTTCTTATTCTCTTGTTCCATTCATTATGACTATTGTCATAAACTAGGACATTTGGAGGAGCAAAAGATCACCCAAGCTTCTTTGACCCACACCTAGAACCCTGATCTCTGATCTCCTAGTTTGGGAGTCAACCACTTGGAGAGAGAGAGAGAGCCCAGACTTTTCAAAGCTCTGTGATCTATGGATTTATCATATTTTAAATGTTGGCTTCCCACTTCTGACCTCCTTCCCTGGACATCAACTATTTCTAGATCCAGTCAGAGAATAAGTAGGGGATGTATACCATGGGGGGGTCCTGAGGAGGTGTGAAGAGATGGGAAGTCGGAATTCTCTCCCTATAAGACAAGCACACCTCTATCTATCCAACCTGCAGGTGTTCACAGGATGCTACTTTGTGCCGGCAATGCTAAAATACATGGTGATACCCAAGGCTATTTTTGTTATGAAAGAAATAGCTTGGAATTCCATTTTCAGGGAATTCTTGGGATGATCAGGTCTCTTCTTCCCAAAGTGAGGCCCTATTCAGGTAGCCCACAAAGATGCGGGACCTTGGGCCTGTCTGTCTTGGGCCGTGGGTGGAGCAGTTCATTCTGTGAGGCCAGAAAAGACAATAGTTTGCCTAACATTCCTGTGTCCAGTTGCTATTTTTCCCTCGAAGGGATGTTTCTACTGCTTCCTGTCCTCTGATGTTGATAGTGGGGCTGAGGATGGGCTTAGTCTCTGATATGTCACTCAGTTACAATTTTTAGTTCTCTTTAATTTACTTCTAATCTATCTGGCCTTCCCTTCCCCACTCAGGGATGTGGGACCCAACAGAGACTTCTAGCTCCTTCCCAAACTAGTGGTCCTACTCCCCATTGAGGATTTGTAAGTTTCCTATTGCTGCTGTGATAAATAACCATAAATTTCATGGTTTAAACAACACGAATTTATCATCATGAAGTTTTGAGGTAAGAAGTCCAAAATAGGGGCACTTGGGTGGCTCGGTGGTTGAGTGTCTGCCTTTGTCTCAGGTCGTGATCCCGGGGTCCTGGAATCGAGTCTCACATCAGGCTCCTCTCAGGGAGCCTGCTTCTCCTTCTGCCTGTGTCTCTGCCTCTCTGTGTCTCTCATGAATAAATAAATAAAATCTTTTATAAAAAAAGAAGTCCAAAATAGGGCTCACTGGGCTAAAATCAAAGTGTTGGCCCAGTCGTATTCCTTTGTGAAGGCTCTAGGGGAGGATCTTTTTCTTGCCTTCTCTAATTTCTAGAAATTGCACATTCCCTGGCATGTGGCTTCCTCCCATCCTCAAAACCAGCCATGGCAGGAATTGTCACATTGCGCTGCACTGCCATTGACTCCTCTGCCTTTCTCTTCCACGTTAAAGGACCCTTGTAATTACATTAGGCCCGCCCAGATAATCCAAGGTAATCTCCTTGTTTTAAATCAGTTGATAATCAAACTTAATTCCATCTGCAACCTTAATTCCCCTTTGCCATGTGATGTAACATATTTGCAGGTTCCAGGAATCCACGGGGCCATCCCCACAGGGATCAAGTATTCAGTGAACACTAAGAGCCAGGCGATGAGCTGACAATGCATAATCTGGAAGGCAGCTCAAAGTCCGTTTGTCCCAATTGATCTATTCACCCCCACTCACCCATATTCCCCAACTTACTCTTCTTGTTGGATTATTCTTCTAAGTTGTGCAAAATAATAGTACAAGGTCACACCCAGAATACTGACACTGATAAAGTCCAGATGAAGAAGAGTCCCAGCACCGCAAGGATCCCTGCGTTGTCCTTTTAATTTATTTACTTTAGTAAATTGTGGTCAGATACTTGCAGCATCGCATCTATCTACTCATAATCCATCTTTTCTCTTGTTGATGGAAAATTAAATTTCTTCGAATTTTTTTTTCTGCTATATACAATATTGGAATGAATAGTCTCAGAGATATTTCGTTGGAGACACAAGCAAAGGTTCTATCTGTAAGGAGGGAATGCCTGGGTCACAGATCATGAGAATATTCAACTTTGCTAGATCTTGTTGAGTTCCTATCCACAGAGGATTCTACTGGCTTCTCCTACCAGCAGTCTGACAGTTCCTTTTTCTCTACAGTGAAGACCGATTTTTAGGACTCTGGATGTAAAGTAAAGAAGCAAGTTGGGTGGGGATTGGGGTGGGGTGCCCCAGGAGCCCAGGCACATGGGAACTAAGAAAGAGCCAGGTCAGCCAAGTTTTTTTCCTTAGCTAAAAAAACAAAAACAAAAAACCAAAAAAAACCCTGTAGTGGAGAACTTTCTGCAGAAGATGCTCGGCTGCCTGTTCCCATTCTCCCTTGCATCATCGGGCTGGCAAGAACAGGATGACGTGCTGCTCAAGTGTTATCCATCAGACGGCAAATTGTGTGGGCAACTAAACTTCTAATCTTTGTAGAAAATTATTATTTATTTCTTACTGAACAAAACTCAAGGCCAAGAGGGTGCCCTTCTGTGGTGTGTGTGTTTTCTCTGCTTTGGCTCGGCCCGAGCTGTTTGTTATGCATGTGTTGTATTGCAAATGTGGAACAAATGAAGCCAAGATATGAAATTAATACTGTGATCTGTTTTTCTGTTTTGTTGCCATAACAATCTGTGGCTCTTGAAGCAAAGAGAAAATTAGAATTGTATTAAAGGTGTTTACACCATGTACACTCCATCCTGCATTATTATTTATTGCTATAATAAGTGTATTTAACATTTGCTTAAGGAGGGTTAACTGCTACTGGTTTTTGCCTGGTGGTTTTCCTGCTTGCCCTTCCCACCTGGTTTTTGCTTTTGACCTTGACCTTTCCTATAGTTCTGAGCAGGAAGGAGGAGGGAGTTTGGGTGAGATGCCTAACAACATCATGACTCCTGATGCTTATTCCTCTGCTGTTCTTCCCAATCCCTAGAACAATGTTAAGTCGGGTGTTTTGGTTAGAAACAAAGCAGGACCTGGAGTATATCTTCCTTCTTTCTTTGCCCCATTCCCGCCCTCTACCTGAATAGGAGGCCTGTGTCTCTGGGAGGAGAGATGAAGAGTAATTGAAGAAAGGAGCGCGAGAGGAATTTATGCCTTAGCAGAAGTGGTGTGGAAATGGGTATGACAAGTGGAGAATCAGGGGGTGCTGGTCCCCTCAGATCATCCCTCATCTTAATCTATTCCCAAAGATAAATACTCAACTGCTGAGAGCCTCCTCTGCCAGAGGTCCTTACTGGCCCAACCAGCACAGGCCACAGTCTGCTGGTCACAAGATGGTTAACATGGTGAAGCTGCCATGGTGTAAGCCCCACTCTCCCACTAACTAAATAACTCACCCACTTGGAGGCCCACTTGGGACTGTCTGGGGTTGTAAGCTCTTCAAAGGCAGGTGCTGTCTTGCTCCTTTTATCAGCCTACAATTCCTAGAAAGATGTAGGACATGCATGAGAAACCCGGGAGCCTCATTCATGGCTTGTTTGGGTCATTGTAACGTGTCTAAAGGATATCCTGGTAGTGCAGGAAGAGTGTTTAAAAACGTACAGCTTTTGGTGAGTGGTACCCATCATCGAGCGTCTGTGGCTCCAGAGACAATAGAATGGAAAGGAATATTTCTGACCCTTCTTGGAAGGCAGTCCTCCAGATGATCTTGTTCTGTTTTGTTTTTTCTTTTTTAGGGTAGAATGTGGGCAGAGGGGACCACATGGGAACCCCCCACCTAGGGACTGTATAAGAAGATCAGAGCTATAGAGGCCTGAGTTGATGACAGATCTAAAAATGTCCTCTTGTTGTCCTTCACTGTCCAGGGGACCTTGAGTCAGGCCTAAAACCCAGGGCAGAATGAAAGCCCTTTCTTGTGTGAATCTCTTTTTTGAGCACAATAGATGCAAGCCTAGAATGGGCCTTGGTTATGTCAGCAATATCGGCAAAAAAGAGCCCATTAGTTCTAAGAGAAATCAACCTCTTTCTCAAGGCTAAAGTTATCTTCCGTCTCAGATTCTTGTACCTGGGTGTCTGGATGGACACACACACACACACACACACACTCTTAAAAAGAAAGGATAAAGAGGACGAGAATGGGTTTGGAGGTCCAGGTTAGCCCGTGAGTGGTCACAGTATTATCACGCAGGAGGCAGCTGCTTGTGACTATGGCAACTTCGATCCCGAGGGAGAAGTGTGAAATAGAAGGAATATTAATCAGGTCGAGGGGAGGGAAGATGCTAAAGGAAGGGATGGGAGTGGCAGGGGGTCCCAGACGGTGGGGTAAGGCTGGCTCTGGTGCACGTTGGGGCATAGCGGTCCTGCATTTCAGCTGTCCTTGTCTTGCTGGGGCCCTTCTTTCTGCTGGATGCCATCCCAGGTCTGGGGCACAGGCCCCTTCAGAATGGGGGCTACAGACAAACATGAGGCGAGAAGGTGCAATCATTCCCAGGCACGGCCTCTTTGCTTTTAGGAATAACCTGTCTGAAATGTTCCATCTTTGTCACTTTGTCTCTCACTCAGGCATCTCTCACTCAGAAGGGTGAGTAACCAATTCCTTTGTCTCAGCGGAGCTCGTGTGTACGTGCTGCCAAAGTGAGCACTGTCTCAATGGATCTAAATTGCTTAGAAGTGGTCATATCCGCCAATTGTGACTACCAGAGTTCATGTCATGGGGTGGTTATTTTTGTGCCAAATCCTTCGCCGAGGTGTGGGGATGCGAAGTAATGTGGGCAGGCTCACACAAAGAGTGAATACCTCACCTCACAGCACTTTGCCATTCTGCTTGCTTAAACAAGCGCCAGCGTGTGACGAGGGACCGCTGGAGCTCTGCTGAATTTTCTTTGGTTGAATTCCCTTGTGTCTACATGGTCTGAATGTCAGTGGCTAAAACACTGTTCCAGGAGAGCAGCTTGTGGTAACTGTTCTCCCAGAAATGTGATGTGTGCTTCCTACCTTGCATGATATATGACAGTTTCATTTGTTCCAAATAAATTCCTGACAGTATCCAACTCCGTGGATTGTGCAGATAAAATGCCCCTATTATGCCTCCTTTAAAAAATACTTAGGAAATGTGTACATTTTTATTTGTGTGGGAAGATGATATTGTGAAATATTAACATAATCTCCCATCTTGCAAGGACACTCAGAGTTTCACCCTTGGCACCACCCTGCTTGAGGGTATCGGGAAACAGGCCTCTGCTTTCCCAGAGCAGGGCTGCCGGGACTTTGCAAATAAATATACAGGATGCTCGGTTCAATCTGAATCACAGAAATGACCTAGAATTTTTGGCATCATTAAAAAATCTTCTGCAGGGCAGCCCGGGTGGCTCAGTGGCTTAGCGCCACCTTCGGTCCAGGGTGTGATCCTGGAGACCCAGGATCGAGTCCCATGTCGGGCTCCCTGCATGGAGCCTGCTTCCCCCTCTCTGTGTCTCTGCCTCTCTCTCTCTGTGTCTCTCATGGATAAATAAATGAAATCTTAAAAAAAAAAAATTTGCAATTTTGGGGGACCATATACTAAAATTTGTCGTTTACCTGAAATTCAAAGGTGGCTGAGTGACTCGTATTTTCCCCGGCAACCCTACCCCAAAGGAGGGTAAAATCAAAGAACAGAAGCAACAGAGGCTTGGCTTTTAAGTTCAAAAACTGTGGTTGAGCGTAAAATAAAAAAGCCAGGGAGACGACTTGCCGAGTGATTTTATTTTCTTGCATGAGAAGAAAAGAGCTCTGGCGTGGGGAAGGGGCAGAGGCTGGAGCCAGAAAAGAAAGAGGAGGGGGTGAGTGTAGGGGCTCCCCAGGGTTCTCTCTGCACGCCCGGGGGAGGGGGGGTGGTGAGGGGCCTGGAGCAGCCTGGCCTGGGAGCAGGGGTGTGGGCGTGGCTTGTGGTGGCCCCGCCCAGTCTCCGCCCCCATCCCAGAGTGCAGTGCGCGGGAGTTTCCCAGGGTTCCTCGCGGCTCCTCACGTCCGTCCCGCGCTTCAGGATGGCGTCGGCAGGTGAGTCCTTCTGCTCCTTCCTGTCCTCCCGCCCCGCAGTGTATCCGCGGCCTGTTGGTTGCATTCGTCAGCCGCCTGTGCCCTGGTGGGCGCCGTGGCCGCGGGCATGAGCCAGCCTTGCGCACCTGCGCGCCGGGATGTTGTCAGGGGAGCCACGGAACGACGCATGCGCAGTTTTCCTGGCCTCGGGGTCTCCGGCGGACACCTGGGTCGCCTGTAGTACGGAAACAGTGACGCCCGCTCCCTGGGTGGCTCGGGATGCAGTGAGCTCGCGTATACAGACGGTGCCAGCAGGGTGCAGCGCCTGGCACGCAGCAGCCCGCCCTCCCGCCTCCCTGCAGGCTCCCCGGGCAGGGAAGGGCCCCCGTGGAGCTTCCAGGTGAGAAGCCCCTGGGGGCTCTAAGTCTTGGGGATCATTGCCTCCTGGCCTGCCCTCCAGCTGCCGAGTGCAGGGCGTCAGTGTCTGAGTCAGGCTGGCCAGCGAGGCATCTGCGGAGCCGGGAGCCCTTGCCTGCCGCGGAGACCTTAAGACGGCAGGTGCAGCCCAGCAGGTGCAGCCCGGCAGGTGCAGCCCCAGCGGAGGAGCAGGTCCCGGTGCCCCGCCCCGGGCTGGGCCCAGGTCCTGGCAATCGCCGACGCTCGCACGTGTCCAGCAGGCGGCCCGGCCCGCACAGCCGCTCGCTGTGACCCCGTGGGCTTTCGGGGTCACACTGCAGCAGATGCCTGTCCTTGGCCGGGGCAGTTAGCCCGCAAGTGGAAAGTCGGCAGGAAGCCAACAAAGCCTTCACGTAGGGAGGGGCGTGATTGATGCACCTGGGTGGCTCGGTTTTCACCCGCAGGGGAGGGCAGGCAGCTTGATTGGAGGAGGTAAGACCACCTGGGCGCCTCAGCTGGGCCAGGTGGGAATAGAAGGCGTCCTCGCTCCAGGTAGGAGATGTGGTGGTGGTGGTTTTGCAGCAGTTGCTTTGACATGGGCAGAAAGGAAAAATAATAAACAAATAAACAATAAATAAGTAAGTAAGTTAAGTAAGTTAGTTCTTTCTTACCAAGAAGTGTGCATGTTCAGACATTCTGGCCCCGAACGCGTCCTGGACCCCACTTCCGAGTGGAGCTCAGGGGCGTACTTCAGAAGGAATGGGATAAGGATGTGAAGGGCATGAGGGTTAGGGTGAGGATTTCTGAGTATAATAAGGACTGAGAATGCAGATGCACAGGCTTGTGAATTTAGCGGTGGAGGATTTTCCTGCAGCAGGTAGCCGTTTCCGACGTAGTTTCACGGGTGAGCGTGCAGCTTGGCAACCCTCCGGCCGGCATTCGGGGAGGGAGAAGCAACTAAAAGCTTCCCACCTGGTGGAAATCCCAGGCCTTCTGTCATCAAGTGGGGAGAGGAGGAAGGCTGAAGGAGCAAACGGGATTTTGGACGGGATGGAGCCTCGAGGTGGCACAGCCTGGCTTTCCTGGAGTCCCCACATGGATCTCCTCTTGGGAAGGGGAGAGAGAAAACCCCGTCTGGCATCTTTGTCAGTACAGGCCCTTCTCCCTCCTGTTGATGCTCTCAGAGCATGAGCCCAGTCATTCCTGTAACTAACCCTGATGGCTACGCATTACATCTCCCAGAGCTGTTTCTGTCCCCGGCCTCCTGAGGTCAAGTCCAGGAGAGATTTGAACCTGACACGAACCCATTTAATTACCCATATCCCCTCCCAGAATGTGCTTCTACTCTTCCTGTGTCTCAAGGATACCTGCTACTGCCTTTGACCTTCTTGTCCCGCATGCCTAATGTTGTCCTTTCTTCCCCCCCTTTTTGCCAGTGCCTAGACTTTCTGTAAATGTCACACCTGATAGTTTGCTATATTTAAAGTATCTTTAAACCCGTTTTCCTTTTCTTTAGTGTGACTGCTCCTGTCTTCTCTGTTTAGCCAAACTATTACAATATCCTTGAGCCTAGGTGGTTTTGTTTTGTTTTGTTTCTAGGATTGATTTGTTTGTGAGGGAGAGTACGTGCTTGAGTGGAGGGAGGGGAGAGGGAGAGAACCCCAAGTGGACCCCATGCTGAGCATAGAGCCCGATGTGGGGCTTGATCCCACGACTCCGGGATCATGACCTGAGCTGAAACCAAGAGTTGAACCGTACCTGACTATGTCACCCAGGTGCCCCTAACTGTGTCATAATTACATACATCCCATCCGACTAGTTTGTAATCTTCCCTTAGAGAGACAGGAGCCCCAGAACACTGATGGGTTAGTTTCTGTACCAGTGTTTCCCAAAGTGTGTCTTAGAACATTGGCTCTGCTGGATGTTAATCAACATTTATAAAGTGCCCATGGTGTTATAAATACTTTGCACGTAGGTAGGCATAGTTTATTACCGTGTCCATTTTGTCGATGAAGAAAATACTAGCTGCTAAATGGCAGAGCCGTCCAGGGTTCAAACACAGGTGGTATTGTCTTCTCCATCAGGCTGCAGGTATATTGCCTCTTAGGTTAATAGGAATTATGTGATAAAATTTTTCAAGAATGAATGCCCAATTTAATAAACACTGGGTTGAACCAAGGTAAATAGGTGGATCTTTGCTGCAGAGTACAGAGACTTCTAAGGGCTCTTTGTATGTTCATGGACATTGTGCATTGGAAACAGGAGCATAGAGTTAACTGCATTCCTTACACCTTCTTGGCTACCAAAGAAGGTGTAAGGTGTATTTTTTCCCCATAGGTTATTTTGCAGGTCAATGTGGAAAATAATTTGGAAAACATTGCTTTAAGACCAGTGTTTTCAAGTTCATACCTCATTGTAATTAATAAATTATCCAAATTTTAAACTGGTCACTTGTATATGTGTGTGTTATATATTTATCACATTCTCTGTTCCCCCACCCTCAGTTTCATTTAGATATAATTGACATAGATCACTTACAAGTGAATAGCATCCTATTATATGTTGCGAAATAATGACTGGAGTCGGTTTAGTTAGCATCCGTCATTTCATTTATATATAATAAAAAGTTAAAAAAAAAAAAAAGAAAACTTTTCTTTGTAATGAGAACTCAGGATTTACTCTCTTAAGTTTCCTGTATATTATACAGCAGTGCTAGCTCTAGTCATCATTTTGTACATTACATCCTTAGTATTTATTTACCTTATAACTGGAAGTTTGTATCTTTTGAGCACCTTCCTCCAATTCCCCCAGTCCCTACCCCCAACCCTCCCACCTCTTCTAACCACAAATCTAGTCTCTTTTTCTATCACTTTTTGTTTTGTTTTTTTGATTCTACACATAAATGAGATCATGCAGTATTTGACTGACTGACTTCACTTAGCATAATGTCCTCAAGGTCACAAAGGGCAGGATTTCATAGTTTCTAAAAAATTATATATGCATACCACAACTTGCTTATCCATTCCTCTATTGATGGATGCTTAGGTTATTTCCATGTCTTACCCCTTATAAATAATGCTGCTGTGAACATAAGGATACAGCTATCTTTTTGAGTTAGTGTTTTCCTTTTCTTTGTATCTACAATTGACCTTTGAACAATGCAGGAGTTAGGGGTGCCAGTCCCCACCACAGTAAAAAGCCTGTATAAGTTTTGACTCCCCCCCTGCCCCAGACTTAATTACTACTAACCTGCTGACCAGAAGCCTTACTGATAACAGAAACAGTTAACATATATTTTGCATGTTATTTGCATTGTATACTGTATTTTTATAATACAGTAAGCTAGAGAACAAACGTTAAGGATATCATAAGAGAAGATATATTTACAATACTGTATGTATACTTAGCGAAAAAATTCAGATATAAGTGGCTTCATGTTGTTCAAGAGGCAACTGTATTCCCAGAGGTGGAATTACTGGATCAGAGTAGTTTGGCTCTGGGAAACGAACAAGGGGTAGTGGAAAAGGAGGTGGACGGGGGGTTGGGGTGACTGGGTGACCAGCCCTGAGAGGGGCACTTGACGGGATGAGCACTGGGTGATATGCTATATGTTGGCAAATTGAACTCCAATAAAAAATAAAATAAAAACATAACAAAACAAAACAAAATCTCTAATGCCAGTATAAAATCTGAAAAAAAAAAAAACCCACAAAAAAACAAAAAACAAGAGTAGTTCGGTTTTTAATTTTTTTTGGATTCTCCATGCTGTTTTCTATAGTGGCTGTACTAGTTTTCAGACCCAAGTGCTCCCAAGTACTCTGCACAAGAGTTCCCTTTGTTCCACATCCTCATTATCTGTTGTGTTTTTGATGATGGACATTCAAACAGATGTGAGGTGATATCATAGTTTTGATTTGCATTTCCCTAATGGTGGTGATGTTGAGCATCTTTTCATGTACTTCTTGGCCATTTGTATATCACCTTTGGGAAAACGTCTATTCTGTTGCCCATTTTTTTTCTTTTTACTTAAAAAGGATAGTTGAAGGATAGTTGACATATAATACTAGTTCCAGGTGTACAACGTAATGATTCAGCAATTATAAACATGAAATGCTTGCCACTGTCACCATATGAAGTTATTATATTATTGAATATGCACACACACACACTACATCTTACGCTATACTTTTAATCTCCATGATATATTTATTTTATAAGTGGAAGTTTATACCTCTTAATCCCCTTTGTCCATTTTGCCTGTCTTCCTGCCCTCTTCTCTGTGGTAACCACCAAATTGTTCAATATGTTTATGGCTCTCTTTCTATATTTTTGTGGTTTGTTTTATAGATTCCACATAAAAAAGTGAAATCATATGGTATTTGCCAGTCTGACTGCCTTCACTTAGCCCAGTACCCTCTAGATCCATCCGTGTTGTTGTAAATGGCAAGATTTCATTCTTTTTTATGGCTGGGTAATATTCCTTTGCATATGTATACACCACATCTTCTTTATCCATTCATTTATTCATGATCACTCGGGTTCCTTCCGTATCTTGGCTATTGTAAAGAATGCTGCAGTAAACATAGGGGTGCATCTGTCTTTTCGAATTAGTGTTTACATTTTCTTTGGGTAAATACACAGAAGTGGAATTATTGGATCCTGTGGTATTTTTAATTTTTTGAGGAACTTCTATCCTGTTTTCCATAGTGATTGCACCAGTTTATATTCCCACCAACAGTACACGAAGGTTTTCTTTGCTCCACAAACCCACCAACAATTTATTTCTTGTCTTTTTGATACTACTCATTCTTTCCTACTCATTCTTACTGGTGTCAGGAGGTATCTCATTGTTTTATATTTGCATTTCAGTTGCGATGAATGATGTTGAGCATCTTTTCATGTATCTGCTGGCGATCTATATGTTTTCTTTGGGAAAATGTCTGCTCAGGTCTTCTGCCCATTTTGCAGATTTTTTTTTGTTTGTTTGGCCTTGAGTTGTATAAGTTCTTTTGTATATTTTGAATATTAACCCATTGTTGGACATATCATTTACAAATACCTTCTTCCATTCAGTAGGCTACCTTTTCATTTTGTTCATGGTTTCCTACACTGTGCAAAACCTTTTTATTTTGTGATAGTCCTAATAGTTTATTTTTACTTTCATTTACCTTTTCCTTAGGACACACATATCCATAAATATGTTGCTTAGGCTGACGTCCAAGAGATGACTGGCTGTGTCTTCTTTTAGAAGTTTTATGGTTTCAGATCTCACATTTACGTCTTTAATACATTTTCAGTTTATTTTTGTGAATGGTATAAGAAAGTGGTCCATTCTTTTACATGTAGCCATCCTGTTTTCTTAACACCATTTATCAAAAAAGGTGGTCTTTTGTTCTATTGATATATCTGCCTGTTTTCATGCCAATACTATACTGTTTGGCTTACTGCTGCTTTGTAGTGTAACTTGAAACGTGGGATTGTCCTGTCTCCAGCTTTATTCTTCTTTCGCAAGATTGCTTTGGCTATTTGATGTCTTTTGTGGTTCTAAGTGAATTTTAGGATTATTTGTCCTACTTCTGTAAAAAATGCTATTGCTATTTTGATAGGGATTGCGTTGAATCTGTAGATTGCTTTGGGTAGTATGGACATTTTAATGATATCAATTCCTCCAAGCCACAAACATTGTATGTCTTTCTGTTTGAGTCATCTTCAGTTTCTTTCATTAGTGTCTTAAGTTTTCAGAGTATAGGTGTTTCACCTCCATGGTTAAGTTTATTCCTAGGTATTTAATTTTATTGGTGCAATTTTTTTTTAAGATTTAAAAAAATTATTCATGAGAGAGAGAGAGAGGGGCAGAGACAGAGACACAGGCAGAGGGAGAAGCAGGCTCCATGCAGGGAGCCCAACATGGGACTCGATCTTGGGATTCCAGGATCACGCCCTTGGCCAAAGGCAGGCGCTAAACCACTGAGCCACCCGGGGATCCCCCTTATCGGTGCAATTGTAAATGGGATTGTTTTCTTAATTTCGCTTTCTGCTATTGCATTAGTAGCGTATAGGAATGCAACAATTTCTGTATATTTGGTATCCTGCAAATTTACTAAATTCATTTATTCTAATTTTTTGGTGGAGTCTTTTTTTTTTTTAATTTTTATTTATTTATGATAGTCACAGAGAGAGAGGCAGAGACACAGGCAGAGGGAGAAGCAGGCTCCATGCACCGGGAGCCCGACGTGGGATTCGATCCCGGGACTCCAGGATCGCGCCCTGGGCCAAAGGCAGGCGCCAAACCGCTGCGCCACCCAGGGATCCCTTGTGGAGTCTTTAATGGTCTTTCTATCTAGTATGTTATCTGCAAGTAGTGACAGTTTTACTTTTTCCTTACCAATTTGGTTGCCTTTTATTTCTTGTTTGAATGCTGCAGCCAGGACTTCTAGCACTATGTCGGATAAAAGTGGTGCGAGTGGACATCCGTCTTGTTCCTGATCTTAGAGGAAGCACTTTTAGGGTTTCACCAATGAGTATATGCTATTAGCTGTGGGTTTATATTTAAAGATTTTATTTATTTATTCCAGAGAGACAGAGAGAGAGAGAGAGAGAGAGGCTCCATGCAGGGAGCCTGATATGGGACTCAATCCCAGGACTCCAGGATCACGCCCTGGGCCGAAGGCAGGTGCTAAACTGCTGAGCCACCCAGGGATCCCTAGCTGTGGGTTTTTATATAGTGCCTTTTATTACATTGAGATATGTTCTCTCTAAACCCACCATTGAGGGTTTTTATCAAGAATGGATGTTGAAAAAAAAAAAAAAAGAATGGATGTTGTAGTTTTCCAAATGCTTTTTCTATGATTTTTATCCTTTCTCTTGTTAATGTGATATATCACATTGATTTGCAAATATTGAACCACCCTTGCATCCCTGGAATAAATCTCACTTGGTGGTGAGTGATCCTTTTAATGTACATTGTTGAATACTGTGCATCTATGTTCATCAGGGATATTGGGTTGTGGTTTTCTTTTTTTGTCATGTCTTTGTCTGGTTTTGGTATTCAGAGTAATGCTGGCCTCATAGAATAAATTTGGAAGTTTTCCTTTCCATTTTATTTTATTTTATTTTATTTTATTTTATTTTATTTTATTTTATTTTATTTATTTTATTTATTTTATTTTATTTTATTTTATTTTATTTTATTTTATTTTATTTTATTTTATTTTATTTTATTTTATTTTTTGTAATAGTTTGAGAAGAGTAGGTATTAATTTTCTTTCAGCATTTGGTAGAATTCACCTCTGAAGCTATCTGGTCCTGGACTTTGGTTTGTTGGAAGGTTTTTCTTTTTTTTAAAGATTTATTTATTTATTCATGAGAGACACAGAGGCAGAGACACAGGCAGAGGGAGAAGCAGGCTCCTTGACGGGAGCCCATGTGGGACTTGATCCTGGATCCTAGGATCACGCCCTGAGCCAAAGAAAGAAGCTCAACCGCTGAGCCACCCAGATGTCCCTGTTGGGAGTTTTTTGATTACCTATTCAATGTTGTTAACTATTGGTCTGTTCAGATTTTGTATTTCTTCTTGATTCAGTCTTGGAAGGTTGTATGTTTGTAGGAATTTAACCATTTCTTGTAGATTGTCCAATTTGTTGGCATATCCTATTTTTTTTTTTTTTAGCATTATAACTCTTTGCTTTTTTGTGGTCAGTTGTTATTTATCTTCCTTCATTTCTGATTTGAGAAATATTTGAGTACTGTCTCATTTTTTTCTTGGTAAGTCTGGGTAAAGGTTAGGTAAAAAAAAAAAAAAAGTTATTTTTCAAAGAAGCAGCTCTTGGTTTCACTGATCTTTTCCATTGTCTTCTCAGTCTCTATTTCATTAATTCCTGCTCTGATCTTTATTATTTCCTTCCTTCTACTGACTTTGGGCCTTGTTTGTTCTTTTTTTAGTTCCTTTGTAAGGTTAGATTCTTTGATATTTTTCTCGTTTCCTGGGGTGGGCCTGTATCACTATAAACTTCCCTCTTAGAACTATTTTCACTGTGTCTCAAAGATTGTGGATTGTTGGTGTTTTCATGTATTTTTTAAAATTTTCTCTTGATTTTTTTTTTGTTGTTGTTGACTCATTGGTTGTTAGCATGTTGTTTAGCCTTGATGTGTTTATGTTTCTTTCCATTTTTTTCTTGTAATTTATTTCTAGTTTCATACCTTTGTGGTCAGAAAGATGCCTAATTTGGTTTCAGTCTTTTTTTTTTTTAAGATTTTATTTATTTGAGAGAGAAAGAATACATGCAAGCAGCAGGAAGGGGCAGAGAGAGAGGGAGAGAGAGAATCCCAAGTATACTCTGCACTGAGTGTGGAGCTTGATGTGAAGCTCAATCCCATTACACCGAAATCATGACCTGAGCCAAAACCAAGAGTTGGACACTCAACTGACTGAGCCACCCAGGTGTCTTCTTAACTGCGTTGAAACTTGTTTTGTGGCCTAGCATGTGATCTGCCATGGAGACTGTTCTATGTATACTTGGAAACAATATGTGTTCTGCTGTTTTTGGATGGAATGTTTGTTTGTATCTGTTAGTACCAGCTGGTCTAATGTGTTGTTCAAAAACATTGTCTCCTTGCTGATTTTCTGTTTGAATGATCTAGCCATTGATGTAAAGTGGGGTATTAAGTCCTCTACTATTCCTATATTATTGTCAGTTTCTTTTTATGCCTTTTAATATTTGCTTTATGTATTTAGATGCTATGTTGGATGCATATTTACAATTATTATATCCTCTTCTTGGGTTGATACTTTAATCATTATTTAATACTCCTTTTTGTCTCTTGCTAGTCTTTCATCAGAGTCTATTTTGTCTGATATAAGTATTGCTACCCTGGCTTTTTCCTGCTTCCATTTGCATGGAATGATTTTTTTTTTTCCCCTTTCTTTCACTTTCAATCTGCATGTGTCTTTGGGTCTGAAGTGAGTCTCCTGTAGGCAGCATACAGATGCATCTTGTTTTTTATCCATTCAGTCACCCTTTTTGGAGCATTTAGTCCATTTACATTTAAAGTAACTATTGATAGGTATACACTTATTTGCCATTCTTTAAATTGTTTTCTGGTTCTTTTTGTGGTTTTTCTCTGTTCTTCTCTTTCTCTCTTCCCTTGTCATTTGATGGCTTGCTTTAGTATTATGTGTGGATTCCTTTCTCTTTATTTTTTGTGTATCTACTGCAGGTTTTTGATTTTTGGTTGCCATTGAGTTCATATATAACATCCTATGTATATAGCAGTCTATATTAAGTTGATGGTCACTTAAGTTCAGATCCATTCTAAAAGCACTAAATTTTGCTCTCTGCTCTACATTTTATGTATATGATGTCATATTTTACATCTTTTTATTTTGTGTATCCCTCCACCAATTTTTATATATAAAATTGCGTTTACTGTTTTTGTGTTTTAATCTACATACTGGTTTTATAAGTAATTCACTATGTTTACAGAATGTTTGCTTTTAGCTGTGAATTTTTTTCCTTCCTTAATCTTCTTCTAATTATGACTTTTCTACTTGAAAAATTCCTAAATATGTCTTGTAAGTCTGGTTTGTCAATTTTATTAACTTTTATTTATCTAGAAAACTCTGTCTTTCCAATTCCCAATGATAGTCTTTCTGGGTAGATTTTTCTTGGTTGTAGTTTTTTGTTTTTGATTTTTTCTCTCAGCACTTTGAATGTATCATGTCATTCCCTTTTGGCTTATAAAGTTTCTGCTGAAAAAATGAGCGAATAATCTTATGGGTTTTCCTCATATGTAACTGTTTTATTTTTTCTTGCTGCTTTTAAAATTCTTTCTTTATAATTACCTTTTGTGATTTTAATTATGTGTCTTAGTATGGAACTCCTTGGGTTCATCTTGTTTGGAGCCTTTTGTGCTTCCTGGACATGAACGTCTGTTTCCTACTCCAGGTTAGGGAAGTTTTCAGGTATTATTTCTTCAAATAAATTTTCTGCCCCCTTCTTTTTTCTTCTGGGACCCTTTTAATGTGATTGTTATTAGCTTGATATTGTCACAGAGGTCCCTTAACCTATCCTAATCTTTAAAATTCCTTTTTTTTTTTTGCTGTTCAGCTTGGGTGCTTTCTACTACCCTGTCTTGCAGGTTGTTGATCTCTACTTCTGTCTCCTCTGATCTGTTGATTCTCTCTAGTATGTTTTTCATTTCAGTAATTGTATTCTTCAGCTCTGACTGGTTCTTTTTTTATATTATTTATGTCTTTGTTGAAATTTTCACAGAGTTCATCCACTCTTCTCTCAAGTATCTTTATGAACATTATTTTCAACCCTTTATCAGGTATTTTGCATATCTGCATTCTGTTCAGCCTCCCCCCCACCCCCACCTCATGGTTTTTGTCTTGTTCTTTGGTTTGGAACATATTCGTCTGTCTCATTTTGTCTGGCCCTGTGTTTTTTCCTATTTATAGGTAGGTCAGCTCCATCTTCTGGTCTTGACAGCAGTGGCCTTATGTGGGAGGTTTCAGAGTCTTCCCAAACCACTAAAACCAGGTGCTCCTGGGGTGTCCCCTGTGTGAGCTGCGTGTGCCCTCCTGTTGTGGCTGAGCTATGACTGCTGTGGGCCCACTGGTGGGTAGGATTTTTCCCCCTGTGTGGCTAGCTTACAAGCTCTGTCACACTTTCTGCAGGCATGCTAGTGGGCAGGGCTGCCCCTCTGCCTGGCTGTCTGCAGTGATCTGCCCCTATTGCTGTGGGTGTGCTGATGGGCAGTGCCTGCTCCCAGCATAGTTGTGTGAGGGATCTTGTAGCTACAGTGGGGGTGCTGATGGGCAGCATTTATTTCTGGCGCACCTGGCTGAGAGTCCTGGCTGCAGCTAATGCTGGTGTGCTTGTGTGTGGGTGAGCTACCCCACTCCTCAAGGCAGGAATGAATCAGGAGTGGCTTTGGAGGCAACATATTTATCTGGGTCTGCCCACTAGGTGTTGTAGAGTGCTTTGGGCGGGAGGTATCAGTCCTGACTGAGGCTGTCTGGTGTGTGTGGTGGTGTGGGAACCACTTTGGAGGGGCACCTGACTGGGTGATTGTGTGGCAGTCCACAGGGGAATGCTGGGGCCTGGCAAGTGGTGTTAGCAAGGAGCCTGGAGAGCATGAGAACTGGCTCCTGTAAATGTCCAGCTATCTAGGATGAAGGAGGGTAAGAAAAATGGTACCTGCCAACACTTCTGTTCTTAAAGTTCTTGCAGTTCCCTTCCCCTCTGGCATGTCCTAAAATTAGTCAGTAAATCTCCTTTATGTATATAACCTATGCACTTTCCAAATTGCTACTTCTGTGCTGGGTGTACTGCTGAGTGAGACTATATACTGGTTCCTTAAGAGCAGAGACTTGGTTTCCTGTAGCCTTCCAGCTCTCCTGGAGTTAAGCCCTGTTGATTTTTAAAACTCCTGCAGTTTAAACCTACTGATTTTCAAAGTCAAATGGGGATTCAGCTTTTCAGTGTACCTCCCCAGGGTTGGGGGTATCTGAAGGGGGGCTTGATTCCCTTGCTCTTACATGCTTGTGATAACCCTTCCACTTGTGGGTAGCATGGCTGGTGTTTTGGTTCCCGACCATGTTTCGACTTCTACTGTTCTATTCAAGGTGTATTTCTCTTTATGACCTTAGCTATGGAAGATCTGTTTTGCTGGTCTTCAGGTTGTTTTCAAAGTGAGTGGTAATGCATGTAGTTTTTGCCTCAGTGTGTCTGGGGAGCGACAAGCTCAGGGATCCTCCTATTCTGCAATCTTCCTTCTCTCTTGTCTTTTGCCCTCTTTTAAATTGGATTATTATTATTTTGTTACCGGATTGTATAAGTTACATATTTTGAATATTAAACCCTTATCAAGATACATTCTTTGCAAGTGTTTATTCCTATTTTGTAGATTGTCTTTTTACTTTGTTGGTCATTTGTTTTTCTGTGCAGAAACTAAATTTAGAATTTGATGTAGTCTCATTTGTTTATTTTTTATTTTATGGCTGGTGTTTTGGGTGTCGTATTCACAATATTACCAAGATCCATATCAGGGAGCTTTTTCCTTATGTTTTTATGTAGGAATTCTATGGTTTCAGGTTTTACATTTCAGTCTTTAATCCATTTTGAGTTAATTTTTGTAAGTGGTCTAGTTTCATTTTTTTAGACCTAAATATTCAATTTTCCCAGTACCATTTATCTATCTATCTATCTATCTATCTATCTATCTATCTATCTATCTATCTAATCTATCTACTTATTTATTTTTAAAGATTTTATTTATTTATTCCTGAGAAACAGAGATGTAGGCAGAGGGAGAAGCTGATGTGGGACTGAATCCCAGGACCCCAGGATCACGATCTGACACAAAAGCAGACACTCAGCCACTGAGTCACCCAGGTGGCCCAGTGAAGACTTTTAATGCTATATTGAATAGGAGTGGTAGGATGAGCACCCTTCTCTTGTTCCTATATTAGAGGAAATGCTTTCAACCGCTTCACCATGTTAACTGTGGGCTTATTATATATGATGTTTATTATGTTGAATTATGTTCCTTCTGTACCTAGTTTGTTAACAGTTTTTATCATGAACAGCTGTTGAATTTTGTCAGATGCTTTTTCTGCATGTATTGAAATGATCATCTAATTTTTTTCTTTCACTCTCTTAATGTGATAAACCACATCAGTTGATTTACATATGCTGAATCATCCTCACATCTCAGGTGAAAATCCCAGTTGATCATGGTGAGTGATCCTTTTAGTGTGCTTCTGAATTCTTTCTGTTTGCTAGTATTTTATAGAGAATTTTTATATCTATATTTATCAGGGATATTGGTCTGTTGCTTTCTCTTCTGGTAGTGTCCTTTACTGGCTTTGGTATAAAAGTAATGCTGGCCTTGTAATATGCGTTTGGGAGTGTTCCCTCCTCTTATTTTTTGGAAGAGTTTGAGAAGGATTGACACCAAGTCTTTAAGTGTATGGGAAAATTTACCATCTGGTCCTGGACTTTCCTTTTTTTTTTTTTTTTTTTTTGAGGGGACAGATTTTTGATTATTGATACAATCTCTTTACCTAGTAAAGAGATCTGTTCAGGCTCCATATTTCTTCCTGATTCTGTCTTGATACTTTGTATATTTCTCAGAATATTCAGTTTCTTGTAAATTGTCCAGCTTGTTGGTCTATAGTTATTCATAGTAGCCTCTTATGATTCTTTGTATTTCTGTGTTATCACTCGTAATGTCTTCTTTTTCATTTCTGGTTTTGTTAATTTGGGTTCTTTCTCTTTTTTTTCTTGGTTAGTCTACCTGAGATATTGTCCATTTTGCTCATCTTTTCAAAGAACCAACTTTTACTTTTGTTAATCTTTTCTTTTGTTTTCCTGGTGTAGAGTTAGGTTGTTTATTTGGCATCATTCTTCTTGAGGTAGGTGTTTATAGGTATACCTTGGAGATATTACAGGTTTGATCCTAGGCTATCACAATAAAGTGTGTATCTCCATAAAGTTATTCAGATTCATATTTTACTTTCCCAGAGCATATAAAAATTATGTTTACACTATGCTATAGTATATTAAGTGTGCGCCAGCATTATGTTTAAAAATACAACTAGAATTTTATCTTATTATTTTAATTAAAACATACTTTATTGATGACAATGCTACCCACCATCTCAGCTTTCAGCAAGTCCTAATCTTTTTGCTGTTGGAGAGTTTTGCCTTGACATTGATGGTTGCTGACTGATCAGGGTGGTGGCTGCTAAAGGTTGGGTTGTCTGTGTCTTTCTTTTTTTTTTAAGACTTTATTCATGAGACACACACACACAGAGAGGGGGGGGGGCAGAGACACAGGCAGAGGGAGAAGCAGGCCTCCCATAAGGATCCTGATGTGGGACTTGATCCCAGATCCCAGGATCATGCCCTGAACTGAAGGCAGGTGCTTAACCACTGAACCACCCAGGTGTCCCTGTATCTCTTTTTTATTTAATTTTTAAATTTTATTAAAAATTTTAATTCCAGTGTAGGTAACATACAGTGTTATATTAGCTTCAGGTGTACAATATGGTGATTGTACAATTCCATGTATTACTCAGTGCTCATGAGGTAAGTGTACTATTAATCCATTTTACCTATTTCACCTATCCTACCATCTACCTCCCTGCCAGTAACCATCTGTTTGTTCTCTGTAGTTAGGCAGTTTTCTTAAAATAAGACAACAATGAAGTCTGCTGCATTGATGGACTTTTCCTTTCACAAATGATTTCTCCGTAGCGTGCACTACTGTTTGATAGTAGTTTTCCCCAGTGGAATTTCTTTCAAAACTGGAGTCAGTCCTTTCAAACCCTGCCACTGCTTTGTCAACTAAATTTATGTTATATTCTAAATTCTTTGTTGTCATTTCAACATTTTCATAGCATCTGCACCAGGAGTAGATTCTATCTCAAAAAACTACTTTCTTTGCTCATTCATAAGAAGCCACTCCTCATCTGTTAAAATTTTTACCATGAGATTATAGCAATTCAGTCATGCCCTCAGGCTTCTCTTCTAATTTTACTTCTTCTGCTCTTTGTACCACATCTGCAGTAACTTGCTTCACTGACATCTTGGTCCCCTCAAAGTCATCCATGTGGATTGGAATCGACTGCTTCCATATTCCTGTGAATGTTGATATTTTGAACTCTTCTTATGAATCATGAATGTTCTTAATGGCATCTAGAATGGTGAACCCTTTCTAGGAGGTTTTCAACCTCCTAGATCCATCAGAGGAATAACTAGAGTACATATTGCCTTATGAAATGTATTTCTCAAATGATAAGACTTGAAAGTTGAAGTGACTCCTTTGATCCATAGGCTGCAGAATGGCTGTTGTGTTAGCAGGCATGAAAACAACACTAATCTCATTGAACATCTCTATCAGAGCTCTTGGGTGACCAGGTGCATTTTCAATGAGAAGTCATGTTTTGAAAAAATTTTTTTTTTTCCTGAGCAGTAGGTCTCAACAATGGGCTTAGAATATTCAATAAACCATATTGTAAACAGATGTACTGTCATGCAGACTTTCTTGTTCCATTTATAGAATTTAGGCAGAGTAGATTTAACATAATTCATAAGAGCCCTATGGTTTTTGGAATGGTCAATGACCATTGGCTTCAATTTAAAGTCACAGCTGCATTAGCCTTTAACAAGAGTCAGCCTGTCCTTTAAAGCTTTCAAGCCAGACATGGACTTCTCCTCTCCAGCTATGACACACCTAATGGCATCTTCTTCTAATAGAAGCCTGTCTCATCTACACTTACAATCTATTGTTTAGTACAGGCACTTTCATTAATCATCTCAAGTAGATTTCCTGGATAACTTGCTGCAGCTTCTACATCTGCATTTGCTGCTTCACCTTGCACTTAGATGTTATGGAGATGGTGTCTTCTTTAAACTTTATGAACAAGCCGCTGCTAGCTTCATGCTTTTCTTCTGCAGCTTCCTGACCTCTCTCAGACTTCATGGAATTGAAGAGAATTTGGACCTTGCTGTGGATGAGGCTTTGTCTTGAGGGAATGTTGTGTCTTATTTGATTTTCAATCCAGACCACTAAAATTTTATATCAATGATAAGAGTGTTTTGCTTTCTTATCATTTATGTGTTCATTGGAGTAGCACTTTCAATTTTCTTCAAGAACTTTTACTTTGCATTTATAACTTGGTTAACTGTTTGGCACAAGAGACCCACATTTCAATTTATCTCTACTTTTTACATGCCTTCTTCAGCAAGTGTAATCGTTTCTAGCTTTTGTTTAAAGTGAGAGATACATGATACTTCTTTTCACTTAAACACTTAGAGGGTAGTGTAGGGTTATCAGTGGGCTTTATTTCAACATTGTGCCTCAGAATAGGGAGGCCTGAGACTCAACAGGTTGGTTGAGCCTTGTTGGTGGAACCCCAGAACTCACATAACTTGTATCAATTAAGTGTGCCACCTTGTATGGCTGTTGTTTGTGGTGCCCCAGATCAATTACAGTAGTAACACCAAAGATCACTGATGAGCACAGCAAATATAATAATAAAGAGTTAGAGACTTTGTGAGAATTACCAAAATGCTACACAGAGACATGAAGTGAACAAATGATGTTGGAAAAATGGCACCGACAGACTTGCTTGATGCAGTGTTGCCATAACCTGTCAATTTGTAGAATACCCAGAGCAGCCCCAGTGGCTCAGCAGTTTAGCACTGCCTTCAGCCCAGGCATGATCCTGGAGATCTGGGATTGAGTCCCACGTCAGTTTCCCTGCATAGGGCCTTCCTCCCTCTGCCTGTGTCTCTGCCTCTCTCTCTCTCTCTGTGTCTCTCATGAATAAAATAAAAAGTCTTTAAAAAAAAAATTGTAGAATACCCAGTATCTGTGAGGCACGATAAAATGAAGTGCAATAAGATAAGGTATGCCTATATTACTTTGAACTTCTTTGCTCCATCCAACAATTTCTGTTATGCTGTTTTCATTTTGTTTCTCAAAATAGTTTTTTATTTCTCCTTAATTTCTTCTTTAATCCATGGTTTGTTCAGGAGAGTGTGGTTTAGTTTTTATGTATTTGCGAATTTTCCAGTTTTACTCTAATTATTGAATTCCAGTTCATCTCATTGTGGTCAGAGAAGATGCTTGGTATGATCTCAGTCTTCTTGAATTTGCTTAGACTTGTATTGTAGCTAATATATGGTCTATCCTAGAAATTGGTCCAAGTGTAGTTGAGAAGAATGTGTGTTCTGTTGTTAGATTGAATGTTCTGTTATGTCTGTACAACCATTTGATCTATATCATTGTTTGAATTCACAGTTTATTCTCTGCCTAGGTTATCAATCCATTGTTGAGAATCCAAGTCTTATTGTAGTGCTGTTTATTTCTCCTTTAGCTCTATTAGTTTCTGCTTTATGTATATAGAAACTGATGTTGGGTGCATAGATATTGAAAATTGTTATGGTTTCTTGGTGTATTGATCCCTTTATCATTATATAATGACCTTCTTTTCTCTTTTTATGCCATTTTTAGTTTAAAGTCTATGTTATCTGATATAAGTATAGCTACCCCAGTTTTTGCTTTTGTTTTTGGTTACCATTTGCTTGAAATATTTTTTTCCATGCCTTCACTCTGAGACTGTTTGTCTTTAAGGTGAAAATGAGTCTCTTGTAGGCAGCATATTGTTGGATCTTGTCTTTTTATCCATTCAGCCATTCTATATCTTTTGATTGGAGAGTTTAATCCATTTACATATAGTAAGTATTGATAAGTAAAGACTTACTGTTAGCATTTTGCTAATTGCTTTTTTTTATTGTTTTGTGCATCTATTGTTCCTTATTTCTAACTCTCCTGCCTTTTTTGTGTGTGTGTTTTGATGTCTTCTGGTTATGCTTTGACTTCTCTATCATGTTCTTTGGCGTAATTTCTACAGGTTTTCCCTTGTTAACATGAGGCTTACGTAAAATATCATAAAATTCTGACACCCTATTTTAAACTACCAACAACTTCACCTTCCATATAATTCCTGTATGTTACACTTTTGTTTCTTTTCCCTTTTACATTTTAGATAATTGGTGTTACACTTTACACATTTTTTATATTGTATAACATAATTTTTGGGCTTATGGTTCTTTTTACTGCATTTAATTTTTAAACTAGAGTTGAAAGTGAATTGCATACTACCATTGTATTACAGAATCTAACTTTCAGTGTATACTTACCATTACCAGTGAGTTTTACACTGCCTTGTTATGTTCTCATGATGGTATCTAACATATTTTTGTTTCCACTGGAACAACTTCCTTGGGCATTTCTTATAAGGCAAGTCTAGTGGTGATGAATTTCCTCAGCTTTTGTTTATTTAGGAAAGGCTTTATTCCACCTTAATTTCTGAAGGACAGCTTCACTGGGTTTGACATTCTTAGTTGACAGTTTTTTTTTTTTTATTTTAATATTTTGAATATATATCATCCCACTTCTTTTGGCCTAAAAAGTTTCTATCTAGAAATATGTGGATAGTCTTATGGGCATTCCCCAGTATGTATCTTCTCTTTTCTCTTGCTGTTTTAAAAATTCTTTCTTTCTTCTTTGTCTTTTGACAATTTAATCGTAATGTGTTTCTTTGTAGCCCTATAGTAGTTTGCTGTATTATGATTCACCCTTTTTGGAGTCCTTTGGGCTCCTTGGATCTGGAGGTCTTTTTCTGCCAGGTTTGGGAGGTTTTCAGTCATTATTGCTTATATTTTTTCTTTTCATTGTGTACCATAAATCTCATAGGCTTTTATCACTGTTTTCATTCTTTTTAAGTTTTTGTTCCTTTGACTGAATACTTTCAGATGTCCTATTTTTCAGGTCACTGTTTCTTCTGCATAGTCAAATCTCTTTCTAAAGCTTTGTCTCGAATTCTTCAGTGCAGTTACTGTACTAGTTTTAGCTCTAGGATTTATATATATACATATATATATTATATATATATATATATATATATATATATATATATATATATATATATGGTTTCTCTTTCTTTGTGGAGTCCTCATTTGTTCATGCATTGCTTTCCTAATATTTAGTTTTCTGTGTTTTTGTTGTTCATTAAGCTTCTTTAAGGTGATTATTCTGAATTTTTGACAGTTCATAGATGTCCACTTTTTTGGGGGTCAATTATTAGAACTTTTCTAGTTTCTTTTGGTGGTGTCAAATTTACCAAATTTATATATATATATGTGTGTGTGTGTGTGTATATATATATATATATGTGTGTGTGTGTGTGTATATATATATATGTGTGTGTATATATATATATATATATATTTTTTTTTTTTTTTTTTTTTTCCCCTTGTGTGATCCTTGATTCCTTCCATTGGTATCTGCACATTTGAGTAACTGGTCTCCTCTAAGTGTTTTCAAGTTTGCTTTGGCAGAGGTAGTTTTCACACATTAGCTCAGTTTGGGTTTCTGGACATGTCTGCTGGTGGGATCTGCTCTTAGGATCTATTTTAGGGGGAAAGAGCTGTTTGAGTTCTGAGGTTAGAGTAGGGGTTGGACCATTTGCTAAGACTAGCTGGATAGGACTTTTGGCTTGGTTTCCTGCTGAAGTGAGGATGTAGAATGGGTTCCTTGGTTGCCTAGATTCCTTGGTCAGGTTTACTAGATGGTCTGGACTGGGTACTATACTCAGCAGAAGGTGGGACTGTGAATTTTTGCTGTTTGGGTACCAAGAATGTGCACTGAATATCTTGGTTAGGTAAGCCTACTAGTTGTGCTCTGCAGATGGGGAAAGCCATACATATGCTGTGTTCTGCTCCAGGGCCACTGTAACCAGGGCTTTCAGATGGGCTACATACTTCCTGGTAAGGTTCTCTTGTCAGGCAGATTGAAGGCTGTATTTGGCAATAAGTGGAACTATAAATTAGTTTTCCTGCCCAGGAGAAGCAGCTCCAAGGCCACTCAGGCTCTTTGTGGTCTTGACTCAAGCTGACCTGTGCCCCCGGTTCCTTGGCCAGATAAGACCACTGGCTTTGTTCTGGAGGTAATTAGCTCTGCCCACCTGCCTCCTGGCTTGACCATTGCTGAGTTATGCAGTAGCTTCAAGATGTTCTTGTGGGCTCTTTCTGTCAGATGGGGCTGGGGGCCATACTCTGCAGCATATGATTCAGCTCTCCTGCTTGGGTGGGACTGGGAGGGCAACTCCCAAATTTTCCCTAATAGGCTTTCTGATTGGGAGGCTGCTGGGAGGTATCCTTTACAGTGTGTGAGGCTGACTCACCTCTTCTGCCTGGGCCTAGGTAGACCAGGCTCCAGGGCCAGCAGAACTCATTATTTGAGGACCTGAGTCAGGCAGACCCACACCCTGTTGAGTTTCCTGGTCAGACTGTGCCACTTATTTGGTTCTGCAGATGCACAGATCCATTGCTTAGGAATATTACTTGGGCTTTATAGGTAGAAACTTCATCTCCCAAGACCTGAGAACTAGTGGTTGCACATCCTTCCCTGCTTCTCTCTCACAATCAAATTCCCCATGATTGAGCCCCTACAGAATCCCTTGTGTACCTCCTGGGGTAAAAACAGAGTAGGGGCTCCCATGAAAGCCCAGGGGTGTGGTTGAGATCTGTTTTCCCTGGACTCTGTTTTCCCCCTGGAGGAACCATATACTCCGAGTAGATTTCTTGGCATGCTGCTGTGCTGGCCTGGGGGTGTGGCAGTGTCATCAGCATACTTCTCCAACATGGTCTCTCTTGGTGTCTGTCATGCTGGGGGCTGCTTTATCCTTGCCTCTGTGTTCTAGAATTCTCTCTGTGGTGTCTTGTCCATGAATAGCTATTAGTGGTTCTTCTTGGGAGGGGAAGTGAGGTCTAGAACAAGCTAAACAACTTGTGGCCATCTTAGAGATATTCCTGTTTTATTCTTGAACAACAGAGTCCCCAGTATTTCCTTTTTGGTTGTTCTAGACAACTCAAGGGGGCTGCCTTTCACATCTTTCATCCCAGGAACATGGAAGTTGAATTGGAAATCCCTTTTGCTCTGAAGCCTGCTCTGCAGAGGGTGGGACACCAGGGAAGCCTGGCAGATGTCAACAATAGCTTTCTATGTCTGGGCTGAAGTTGCTACTAGGAATAGGGATAGATCTAGCCCTGTAGGAGAGCTGAATGAGGCTCTTGGATGGTGGAGCATACATTCACAGTGGGATGGGAAGGTAGCAGCTGGGTGGAGAGCAAGCTCATGTGCCCTGGAACTACATGTAGATGGATGATGACTGCACTGTTGACTCTGCAGGATGTCTTCTCATGCTGTAGCTGCCATCCCTCATTCTGGCCAAGGCTCT
Source organism: Canis lupus dingo (assembly GCF_003254725.2). Lineage (NCBI taxonomy): Eukaryota > Metazoa > Chordata > Mammalia > Carnivora > Canidae > Canis > Canis lupus. The sequence goes on from NC_064244.1 coordinate 23,550,301, forward strand.
CTCTCCCCTTACCAGTCCTCTCCCAGTCTCATTGTACTCTTTAAGGGGAAGGTTCTCATTTGTTCCAGGTCTCAGTCTTTAGAGATGAAATTAGTGGATGGAACATGTTCTGTAGACTGGTAAGGATGTGCCATAGTTGGCCAGTTTGGACCATGACTCTGGCACATAGAGCTATTTCACTCAGCTCTGCCATTGTAGAGCCTTTGGTTTATTGAAGACTTTAGGGCTAGCTCCTCTGCTCCAATCACCTGTTTTATTTCATTGTCCCCCAGAACACACCTTTAAGCTCTAGTCAGGGAGACACTGTGTCTGATAGCGCTGAGTTCTACCAAGGACTAAACTGTCTGAAAGAGCTGCCATCTCTTTGTAGAATTTCAGTACATAATTTCATGTGGGCACCGTGTGATATACTTTCTTGTTGTGCAGAGACAGGTGTTTTGTCTGGACCGTCTATTCTTTCTCACTTGAAGGGTTTCTCCTTACTTGGCACATATGCAAATGATGGCGATTTCCTGGAGGCTGGATCACCCATTACTTCTCTTTGCAGTCCCTCTCCCTCCTAGAGGGCCTCACATATGGTAGCTGCTTAATGTATATCTTTTGCATACATGAATGGTTAACTGATTGTGCACTATTTCTGTGATAGCTATTGACAAGTTGGGATACGTCACTGATTACATTTCCTGGATGTCAGGAGCTAAGTGGCAACAGTAGCGGCATCAACTTTTTGCCTTTTCAAGGCTGTTGTGATGACTTAGTTGTATTGGCTGTGGGCTGGTCCAGGCCCCATCCTGCTCAAAGTACTAACCTGGCAGATTGAACAGTAGGTGCAAATGGGAGTTGACCTGCTGCTCAGGAATGTCTTAGGATCATATGCCTTTATTCATAATTTTTTGAAATTGATTTTCTCCATTCTGTAGCTTTTCTTGTCTCTTAGATGTTAAAAATCTATCTAGGAACAGTCCCTAAATATAAAATGTTTTGGAGAGTGTGCAAAATTTAGCCTAAAAAAAGATGACAGTTTACGAAGGTGGCTTGATCTCATGGTAGGAATGTCCTTTCCATTCAGGACCCAGGGGCTGATTAGCCCTGTGGCAACAAGAGAGAACCTGCATATTTGGGACCCACAGGCAGAAAAGTGTTCTTCTTTCTCCTACCTATGTCCCAGACCTCCCATAGTGGCTCCTGACTTTTGCCAAGAGGCCTCTAGTTTCCACCATCCTCAACCCATACCATAATCTCTCTCCACAGTTATTTCCTGAGTTGTCCATTTAATATGGAATGTTCTTCTCTGGCCCCAGTGAGGCCACCTGTTATATTGATACATCCATCTGTCTATTCACCCACCTACTCTTCTACCCTCCCTCCTCTCTTCCCTCCCTCCTTCCTTCCCACCTTCCATGCGTTCATCCACAGATCCATCCATCTACCTATCTCTCCATCCTTCCATTCAACCACCCATCTCCCTCTCCATCCTTCTATCCCCCCAGCACTTTTGAGCACTATTTGCAGGTACTGTGTGAGGCACTGGGAGTACAGTGATGGATGAGAGACAGGCTGCTCCATCTAGGAGCTCATGTTCTAGGTTCAGGAGACAGACATAAGCAACATGTAAACAGCGCACGAGAAATAGTGAATGTTATGATGCATCGTGGACAGAGAACTATGAGAATATAGAAGAGAAATGAGGAAAGAAGAAAGAAGAAGAGAATGAATCCAAAGGCAATTAATAATTGTCACAAGGCTTAGGTACAGATAAGCCTTTTATCTTAGGTACAGAGTTACCCTCTTCCAAAGCAGTGTTTTAAAAAATCTTTTGTGCATTTAGTAGAAAAATGTTTTTTTCTAAATAAAATTCTGTATGAAACAACCAATAAATAAAACAAGCAAAAGCAGAATGTCTTTGGTTAAATTGGGGGTGGGGTGAAGATGGGGGTGGTGATCTGGAAAGATTTCTGCTTGGCTGCATCCAGACTTCTGAGCCCTGACCTCTGCTCTTCCCTAGGTGGTCAAAGTTGTTTGGATTCTGGTTGTTGCTGAGGACACAGCTTTGCCTTAGAAGTGCATAAAACCTACAGGCCTTTACAGGCAAACCTCTAGGTGATTTTGGCACCCACTTAAGACCCAAACTTGATAGCTGGGCTTTTCTTTTGGGGAAGAGAAATTTATATATATTACTTAGAGTTAGGAAGGGGTGGGTTATAGTGAAGAATCAGTTGCCCCTTTTGAGAATGGAGTTAGTTCTTGGTCCTCATGGCCTAGGGTAGGACTGTGGGTACATTAGCCTATAAGGTATGGTGGGCAAGCTTCTAATGTATAGTTTCTCACAAGGAAAAAAGCCTGTTCTGGGACTTGTTAGTATAGAGATCTCTACTTGAAAAGCTGTGGTATCTGGTTGTGCCTTGTCCATATTTGTCCCAAGAACCCAGGGATAGCTCCGAGGCTCTCTGGGGTTGGCTGAGCCGACCGTGGTAGGAGACAGTAACATACCAGGCCAGCAGAGAGGAGCTGAGCTGACTGTGTCGGTAGGTACTACCACTGCTACTAACTGGTTGACCTTACCGAGTATTTGCAAGTGCGATAGACCCTGCTCTGAGTGTTTTCTGTGTGTTGGCTTAATTAATCCTCATAATAACCCCACGGGAAGATATTGTTTTTACCCCTATTTTGCTGATGATATTAAGGCACAGAGAGGTTACATGGATAATTAGTGGTGGAGCTCAGCCTTAAACTGAGACAGTATGGCTCACCAGAGAAAGCTCTTAAGTGTTTTTGTAGGTTTAACACCAGCTTCATGTTGGAAAGTTCATGCAGTCTCAAAATAGGGGATTTTAAAATGGAGCTTTAACTATAGTTGACCAGTCTTTTAGATTTATATATTTAATATCTCTATATTTGTGTATTTGTTTATTTTTAAAAACATCCTCCAGATGTAGGCAGGTATAAGTTGGTACTAGGCTGCTTTGCTGTCCTATAGAAAAAGGTAAAAAGAAACATAGCCTTCCCTTAAAGCAGTTCCCACCTGACCATCAAGCCTCACTGTGAGCCAGGTCTCCCAGTGTGGAGCCCTTGGGTGGTGAATCAACAGCAGTGGGCAACGAAGGTGGAGAACCACTGAATTGGGACTGAGATGGAGAGGGCATTATACTGTTGTCCACTCTTCCCTGACTGAACCTCAGAGCTCTCCTACCCATTATTGCCTTGGATGTGTTCTCTTAAGAAAGGAAGATGCTTTCTAGCTATGTGACTGATGCTCAAGGCAAGACTATGAAAAAAGTACTGCCTAAGGCACCTCCCTGTAGCCGGCTTTTTAACACTTAAGCCCAGGTCATTTAGAGCAATGGCTCTCAAAATATTATTATTATTATTTTTACTTTTGAAGCAGAATCTCTTTGTCCTAACCCCAAAGTACATGGCTCCAGCAAGCATAGACATCTAGACCCTTTGATTTAACTACTCTTGGCTATTTCTCTGATCCTTCACTTTCACTAGAAGTTGTTTTGTTTTTGTGCCAAATTGAGGAGTAGGATGTTTGGGGTGAGAGGAGGCAGAGACTGGAAGAAGAATTTCAGATTGTGGATTTTCATTAGCTATGCTTTCTCTGTCCCTCATTATCAGGGATTACTAAGATTTGTTTTATAAAGGATTAGGATGTCTGTGCCATTTTGCAAGTCGGAGTTTAGGAGTTTTTCTTAGAATCAAACATTAATCAAGAAAAACAATCTAACATAAAACCCCAAAGCAAAAAAAAAAAAACAACAAAAAAAAAAACCCAAGAGAAAGCTCCATTCTGTTCAGACTTAAGGCCTGTAGGAAAATTTTCAAAAGTATTTCTTCAAGGGGCCAAGCAGCAGGACTCCCATTTAAGCTTTGCAGCTGTTGTAGGATGTCTCCCTCACATATCGCTTTGAAATTTTACCCCTCTCATCCTGAATGATCAAACACCCTCTCTGCTCGCTCTCATTTTGCAGGCCTGAATAGAGCCACCATTGCGCTCCAGCAGGGTATATAGTTTTTAGTGTCACATCACTTTGGAAAAGCATTGACGCAAACCAGCATTATTCTTGGATCTGCCTTTCTTTTTTGTCCCCTTTCTTCTGAACCTGAAGAGATCACATTCAGAAAGGCAGTTGGGTTTTCTAGTTTAGGGCAGATTCTAGACACTTTCCAGGGGTCTCTGGCAGTGAAGGGATTGTTTTCTTCTGCCACCCATCGTGCCCTAGGTAGAGATTTGCCATGGTCACCAGTAAGGGAATGGTTTTCCAGGTGTCTTTTGCTAAAATGTACTCGGAAGAACTTCCCCCCACTCCATTTTGTTTCCAAAGAAAATTTATTGAATATTAAGTCATAAAGCCAGTGATATAATTATAATGAAAAATATCCTGTATCACTCAAGACTTAAAAGAACAAAAATACCCCTTAGAAACACTGCCTTGAAAAATAATCACATTAACTTTACACACAACAGAATCCTTTCTTAAGCTTTATTTAAGAAATCGAGTACTATATAGTTCAATATATATAAGACACATCCAGTATTGTGTTCCTGATAGCAAGTGCATAGATTTTGTTAAGATATCATTTCACTCGATATAAACGTTTTATGGTCACATGAAGATAATATTCCCAGTGATTTTGCCCAAGCATGAGAGGAGAAAACAGAACACAGCAAAAATAGTGAGCTACAACAGAGATGAGAAACAAAAACAGCGAATTAGCAGAACAGTCGATTCCTGATAAGTGAATAAGCTGATTGTTTGGTCACAATGTTTTATTCACTTATCAGGAACGATTCACAGTACGTTGATGGTCACTGTGTTTCCTCGCCTGCCAGCTAAGAGGCCCGGCCTGTGGACTGTTGGTAAGTGTAATGGGCTGGGCAGGCATAGCTGCCGCCAACATGGTAAATGTTGACAGTCCTGTAATTTCCCAAGGTGTCTGTGTGTGGCAGACAGATACACCTTGCTAACTAACACTGCAGTGGTGTTTTACAGAATCAAAATGAGAAGTATGAATTTAAGCAGGGACCAACTTTACAGTCATGAGTACTTAAGGGAACTAGCATTTTGTCCCCTTCTTTGGAGAATTACTAGTTTTGTTGTTTTTCTAAAAAAAAACAACAAAAAAGTGGCTTTGTCTTTCCCTTTTACTGAGCATGAGTATTTTGCCTTGTGCCAAATGGTGGAGATATATATATATATATATATACACACACACACACATATATATATATATTCACACACACATATACTTGTATTACTTACAGATTTTAAAAATAAACACTTGCATCTTGGAAAGAATTGATCACTCTCTCTTTACCCCCTTCTCCCTCCCTCACACACCCCATCAAAAAAAGGAAAAGAAGAAAGAAATCACACCTTTAGCCGTCTTTCCCCACTAAGATAAGCAGTGGGTTTTCAGAGGCAATCTGATGAAGGCTATGAGATTTAAAGCAGAAGTATTGGCAGGAAGTCAGCTCCCATCTGTGCAGGTTTGGAGCTGGTGGAAGTCACTTCACTGAGGTGTTCGGCCTATGGGGGAAAGAGCCTCCTTTCCTCCACCTCACCAGGTCCCTCTGTTGTTGAGCCGACTAGCAAAGACAATCTAGGGGGCAGAGGGGCCTCCAACACCAGAGGGTGAAGGGCTTGAGCACCTGCGGGGAAGATCTCATTGGCAGCGGGAGGAAGGCTGCCCGGTGCTGGGTGGCCTGAGTCAGACAGTTTGTGCGTCTGAAAAGTCGGAAAGAGAGAAGACAGAGGGAGCAAACATCAATGGAATCTTTTAAGAGCACTTGGAGAGCAATCAGATTCCTGAGCATAAGAGATGGGCAGAGAAGGGAGGGGGGCCTGGAGCTTAGGTTTCAGAGGGCGTACAAGGAGTAGTTAGTTGTTCCTTCAGTTGTCTTTTGGTTAACTGGGGTTGGGGTGATAGTGGGGGACAAGGTGTTCATTTGGGAGGGAGTGTGTGGATGCATATGGCATTCTTGGCTTTCGTTTGGAAATGGATGATGGATACATCCTAGAGATGTGAACATGAGAACCTTTACCTCCTTCCTTCCCCTCCCGCCTCACTGAGTGGAGCTTCCTTTTGAGCACTCTTGGAACTAGTTCCTTTATTTTCTGTTATTTTCAATAATTAACTGCCCCTGGGTTCAATCAGCTCTTAAAAAGAAATAATTTAAATTACTTTTCTTTAGGTAGGTCGTGATTGATAGGAACGTGTAAACTGAAGTTTAACCCTTTGACATCTTCTATTCACCAGGTCAGTGTATCATTTCTTCCCTTAGAGCTCACCTCTTTCAAAAAATGTGGTTAGTTCCTAGGAAGAGTTGGTAATGATATGCCTTTAGACTTGTGGGGAGGTAGAAGGAACCCCAGCTCTGCTGCTGCTCCTTTTGCTTTTACATCTCAAAATGATTCAGCAAAGCAGCAGCAGTTGTGAGTGAGCCTTAGGAACTGCATCCGTGCACACATGAGAGGGAAAGAGGAGAGAAGGTGACAGGTACCAGTAGGGTCAGAAGACCAGAAGAGGTCTTGGCAAATCCAACTCTGTAGGCAGTGATTTAGGTGACGATAGAAATAAGTAGCAATCTTGGAAGCAGTGCTTAAAATGGGCTGTTGTATATAAATCAGAGGTGGCTGGTGTTTTCCCCCTTTCCCCAAATCAGATATTCACTTAGGTGGAATCGACTGTATCTTTTTACACAACATATAGAAAAAAAACATACGTGAAACAGTGAGGTGTGTAGATGTATCACCAACACAGAATGACTACCAACAATACAACACGCAGAGAGAGAAACAAGTATTAGGAAAATGGTTTAATATTGGAGACAGAAGCAAAAAACTGCATCACACAATAACATACGTTACAAAAATAAGTTTGACTGTTTCAACTACACGGTTATGTTCACAATGAGGACAGAAGAATCAGAAAAAACTTTGATCTAAACAGCAAAAAAGCAAACCCCTAAAGTTGTAACTAATACATTTATCCACTTAAAGTGACTGAGTACTTCTAAATCTAATTACCTTATTGTGTAACTGCACAATACAGAATAAAAAGTGAAACTTACCGCTGTATTTTAAGACAAAATTCTAATGCTAGATATAAGCAAAGGGAAAAAAGAAATCAAGCCAAAGTTTTTAATTCTCAAAAGAAAAGCAACTTTCTTTCTATCAACCAGAAATCAAACTTGAAACCAGTCATTGTCAGGGGGCCACTAGAGTAAGCCACAAAAATTTCCATTTTTTTTTAATCTCCAGTATAAAAAGTTCCACTGGTACAAAATGCGTAAGTACAATCAGTTGTAGAAATAGGAAAGCCTGCGTATTTTTTTTTTTTTTGGCTCAAATTCCATCAAACAACAAAATCCAAATGCATCAATAAAACAAACAATACTCAAATGGTCTTACAGTTTCCACTAGGTTGCATTAACTTTGGCTTTTCTCAGACAATATTTAAAAACTATTTTGTAATTCTAAACAAAATGATATTATTAATCTACAAACAACAATTCTCACAGCACAAAAAAACACAAATACATTTTTTGTATGACATTATTCAAAAAGGTAATGAAACTACAGGTTTTTTTAAAATTTTATTTCTTCTTGTTAATTAGCACTTAAGATAATAAAAACAAACAGTAAAATGAGTCCAGAGTAGCACAAGCCAAAGAACTATAACCCCTATGGTGAAAGAAAGATGAACTTGTTACGCCTTTGAGGACTGCCATTTTATCACAATTCTCTAATTTAGTGTAAAAATGACTATTCTCTACACTTGATTTTAAAAAAAGCAGTTTCCCTGTGTGTTTTTCCTTCTGGCATAGGCCCTTTGCACCCTTGCAGCTTTTTTTCCTTTTGATATTAAAAGATAAAGTGAATAAAAGGACAGTTTGTCTCTGAGGAGGGTCAGCTTTTAAACAATGCAGACATGCAAAAAAAAAAACCAAAAAAAAAACCAAAAAAAAAAAACAAAGAAAAAAACCAAAAAAACCAAAAACTTTCTTCCAAAATGTACTGTTTTGGTTGCCTGCAAAATAAGAAACACCCAATGTGAAGTGCCCATCCTGAGCCTCTTGTCACCGGCACTCAGGCTCCTCTTGGGGAGATGCAGGTGGGTGAAAGGAGAGGAGGACATTTTGAAATTCAGATGGTGTTCTCTTGTGTTCTTTGCGTCCGCAAACCACCCTAAGCTGTATGTGAGAGAGATGTGCGATGACTCCTGGTATTAAGCTGATTGCTGCAGGAAGTACAAAATAGCCCTCAAAGGATGAAGGAAGGCCCCAGCAGTAGTAAACACGTGTGAGGATAATACAAATCATTTCATTGTTAAGTGCATGTGCTATAAGAAGGAAACTTGTTTTGTGTTTAGTTTTTGTGTTTTTTTTTTGTTTTTTTTTTGTTTTTTGTTTTTGTTTTTTTTTTGTTTTTTTTTTTGTTTTTGCATCATTAGAGGCTAGTCCTTTCCATCCCAGGGCTATCACGTCCACACACACATTAAACCAAACAGAGTGGTGAGTGGGAAAAGGAGCAAGGAAAGGGAGCCAGCAGTTTCTGAACTCCTTTAGAGACAAAGAAGCTTCCAGGGCCTGCTTTCAAGAAGGCAGGAGTTTGTGTTGGGGTTTTCAGGGATGACACTGGGGTTTGTCAAGACAGCAAGAGATCTGTTCAACATGAAGTCAAAGTAATATGGCACTTTACAAAGTGGCAGCAGGATCTGGTGCTAGGTATTTGGTCAGTGGTAAAGAACAGAGTTATATGGTCAGACCCCTTTCAATGATTTCAATTTATAAAATTAACAAAAAAGGGAAAGAAAGGACTATCAGCTTCTAACCCCAGACACCTTGCTTAAATCCGAGGTATCTACTGGGATCAGCGAATGCCCAGCACAATGGCTGATTAGAAACTAAGAAACAAAAATCCCTCAAAATACTACCCCATCACAAAGTCGCAGTCGCTTAACTGGAAGCTATATGAAAATATTCTGAACTAGAACATACCCCTACACCTGATCTCAAAAGCATATAGAATTTAAGGTTAATGTAGGTGCTGAATCTAACATCCCCCATAGAAGAAGGCTTACCCAATAACTGTTTTAAATGAATACCAGAGAAGGAATTTCAGCAGTACATTATTAAAAAAAAAAAATGACCAGAAATAATCAAAAGTAAAAGAAAAAAATAGTGTAGGGGAAAAAAACCCAGAGAGGATGAAAATAGGTTTTTTTTTTCTCTTCAGATTTGACTTGTGGAGGTTTTTTTTTTTTTTGGATCTCCACCAATGGGTAAAAAAGTAGGACAGACAGAAAAAAACTCAAAAGAGAAGATGTATGAGTGGGCGGGGGGGGGGGGGGAGGAGATCCAAATTAGAAACACCCCAGAACAAACAAAAATGACAATGGTATAAAAAGTTACCAACGCTCCAGACAGCTCTGGGTAGAAAGGGTTAGAAGTTCAAAACTTTCTCACCTTAGAGGTTTCCATATATTATGAAGGAAATACATCGTGAGGTTGCCGTCACAGCATTGATGTGCAGAGCGGTTAAAAAAGTGAGACATGGGCACTTATACAATGTCTTACAAAAAACATCATAGAGAAATAACAAACAATAACAATTTCAGGCAACAAGACCACAGGATAGCAAGTTAACAAACTTTTTAACCTCTTTTTTTTTTGTTTTTTGTTTTTTAAATATTAGGGATTTATACAAAACACATAATAAAATACCCATGTTATCAAATTACTTCTCACAAGAAACACACTGAAGCTCTAGGAAGGAAGTACCTTTGGAATTTGGCACTATATATTTTCACTTTTTTTCTTTAAAAGAAAAAAAAATCACATTTTGCTGAACACAAACACATCTAAATAGTCCACAATAATAAAAAAAAAATGACATCAATGCTTTACAAGCCAACACAAAACTTATTCTGGAATAGGGTCTTTTTTTTTTTTTTTTCCCCTCACATGAAATTTTTTTTTTTAAGCAAACTTTTTTTTTTTGAAATTCTTTAAGTAAACCAATTCTAAACTTGTCTTATCAACAGAGAACATTAAGACCGTAAGACTCATGATTGAAACCACAACTTAATTCACAGAAGCACCAACATAACACAGTTTACAGTAACCTTTCTCCTGTACATTGAAACAGTATAAAATATAGGTAATTTCATGTGCATTAAACCATGGATTGTCTAACTGTGAGTCAGTTCAGCAAAAGGTGACACAAATAGGTAGCATTTGCCCCAAAACAGGGTAAATATTTTTTCTTATACTAATCTACAAAAAGTGGTTCTATATATATATCTTAATGAGAAAGTGAGCCACCTAAAATGGCCTTATCAAAAAACTTTACACTGCCTGAAAAATGTAAAAACTATTACAGACCTCTAGAGACTTAAAATCAGACAGTTTTTTTTCTCAAACTGTTTTTGGAAGTAGTCTGTTAGAAACCAACATTCTGTGTCCCTGGACACATATTGCTATTGTTACCAGTGACCGGGAAGAATGCCAATCCCTGTATAATACTTTCAAGTCTGTTTTATGAAAAGAAAAAAAAAATAAGAAAGAAACGTTTTTGCCACAGGTTTTTTTTTTGTTTTTTTTTTCCTATGATTAATTTGTCTAATAATAAATTTCAGTCTTGCATGAATGCAGCAATGTTTTTCACATTGACTTCCCAGAATTCATAGCTAGATGAGGTCACATGCAAATTTCAAAGGTCAAACTAGATCAAAGGTCAGTAGGAGAACCAAATGTGATGTGAGGTCAGAAAGACATCAGAAACAATGACGGGACGATGAAACTTTTTTTTTTTTTTGAGACGCCACAGGGACATGCTAGGCAAACGGTGAACTAACGGGCATGAAGATGTCTAGGGAGAAAACAAGGGAGAGTAAAAAGTTACACAGAATCTACGCAGCAGCAACAAAATCACTCTTAAGGGTGCAGGAGAAAAACTAATGCAAATCTTAGGTCATCGGGGAGTCTACAGAGCCATTCCCGTAATTTGCATTTCTTACAATCTTTATCCACAGCACAATGGAACCCCAAGAGAATCCATCCAGAGGAGGAGAGGGGATGGATTCCGGGAGTTTTGGGGTGGGGCTGGCGAGGGGAGGGGAGGAGGATCCAGTTTCAACGGATGTAACATATGGGGGAGAGTCAGACGGCCGAACTATAAACTAGATAGATCATGGAAGCTACGCACAAAGTCGTCAGACAGATACGAACAACAAGAGGGAAAAGCATGAACTGTAGGCCTAGGGTTCAACGGTGAAAAAAAGCCCATTCCTAGAACGATTCCTCTAGAGACTACTTCAAAAGGATCTAGCTAGCACAGAGAACTGCTCTTTAGGTACCCAATAAGTTAACAATAGGCAATAAATAACTTCCATTATTTCTGAGGCAGTAAAAATTTTGTACAAAAATAGAAATGCTTTTTTTACAAATAAAATTTACAGGCCTGTGGCTTTCTTTTTTATTTATGTATTTATGTATTATTTATTTATTATTAAATTTATCTTTCAAGAAACATCAAGTATTTTCACTCATTTTTATTTTATTTTTAAACCCTGTAGCTTTAAGAAACAGATCTCTAAATCTTTTTTTTTACATTAATCCTTTCTAAAAACTAAAATAAAACAATAACAAAATAGACAACCAGTGTAATAATCTGACCGATAAATGTCATGTTTCTTTGAACCCTAAAATAAAATCCTACTTGTTAAAACAAACCAAATGTAGTGGAAAGACGTTTGTATTGTTTTTAAGTGCTTCTCCTGGCTTCTCTCTCGCGCTAGGTCACCACCTTAGCCTCTAAACGGTTGGCGCCCTCCTAGGGGCTGGGCGCGGACAGGAGGGGTGAGTTCTCCAGGCAGTGCTCTGGGGCACCAGGGGTCTCAGAGTTAGAATTGCACGTTAGCCTTTTGTTTGCCTTTTAAATTCTCAAGATGTCATTTATTTATGTGTGTTTTTCTTTAAAAAAAAAAAAAAAGCAAAAAAACGAGAACAAAACAAAAAAAAAAGGTCAAAGGAGATTCAAATTGCAAAACAAAGGAGAATACAGTGGCACAAGTGGAAGAGGAGTTTTACTCGATAGAAACAAGGTAGCCCAAGTTTTAATTATGGCGAACTGGGTGGGGGGAGGGGGAGGGGACATGGAGGCCTTATTGTAAAAATAACCGTCTCTCTTGGTAAAAGTTGGCAATGTGGTCCTCCTCTGCCTTTCCTGTTGAGAACAGGCTGGCTTGTGGGACTTACCCTAAGAAAGCTAAAATAAGAGCAGGGAGCCTCTGGGGTTAGGATCAGTAAGGTTTGCTGTCGTTTTTGGAGCGCTTCAGCTGCACCTTCAAGCGTTTCATGCCAATCTGAAAGCCATTCATAGCCTGGATAGCAGCTTGTGCAGACACCGGATTGTCGTAGCTAACAAAGCCTGCAAGACACAAGGGGAAGCAGGGTGGGAATCAACATGGGAGAGGCCGCAGAGGCAAGAGGAGGGGGCAGGATGTCACGGGGTGGCTGGAGAGTGTAACTGTACGTGGTGGGTAGCGTGTGCGCCTCCCGTGGGCGCAGTGCAGCTCTGTGCGGCTGTGCACCTGCTGTGGGCCCACCCGGCATATCCACTGACAGGCAGTGAAGAAGGCTGGTGGGCCTGGGAATCTGCTATCCTGACCACAACACCCCTCCTCCGTGAGAAGCTCAATCTCAGACTCCTGGCCTGTTTGCTGATTTCAGCCAAGTCCGTTTGTGTTTAAGGCCCCTTCGAACCAATCCTAAGAGAACCCCTGGTGCCAAAGTAGACGGTGCTCATGGGCAGAGGTATAAATACTCTGGGGTCAAAGGGCCCCCAGAGGCTCACCTATCCCAACCAAGTGAGGTTTAAAGGCAGGGCAGGGAATGGTACGCTGCAAAGACCGTGGCTTTACTTCCAATTCTCCATCTGTAGCCACATAGCCCACCCTGTTCAACTGTCGGATGGGGTCAGTTAGTGAATTACCTCTAGAATACTCTGTACTTGGGTTTTTACCATTTTGGAGTTATTTCTAGTCTAGGGACCCAAGGAAAATACTGGCCCCTTCTCCTTAATATCTCAACTTCCACCTCCCAAGATCCATTGCATTCAACAGACTGGAAATTGCTACCGTATACCCCCTAAGAAGAAAGAGTCTGCATAGCTTAGGCCTTAAGAGCCATCCTAGTGGACTTCCCAGGATCTTTCTCTGTACTAACTCTCACAACCAAAATGGCACGGAAGGCATGCGGTTGAAAGAGCCAGTGGTGCTCTGCAAAGTCCGATCACATAGTTTGTTCTAATGCTGGTGGAGGTGGGAGGGTACATGCAAAGCCTTCTTTAGGTAATGCTGATGTAAAGGTGTTGAGTTTGTACCGTCCCTAGTTCTGGTGTAGAAAGGAAGCTATTATACAGAGTGAATTTTAGTTCTCAAAATCAGCTGTTCAGAAGGTGCTATATATACTAAGCTCCTTCAACTATCTACTTGCTATTGAAGTCTAAAGCTAAAGAGAAAATTCCTCTACAAGCTATAGAGGAGGAAGAAAAGTACATAAATATACCGTTAGCAGAGTTCTCAGCTGATAAAAATGAGCATATGGTATAAGGCAGAAAAGCTTTTCCTAGGCAGGCTGTATTGTGAAATGGTCGTACAGATTTTTACTAAATCTAATTCCCAGTCTATGTGCTCTTGAATCCGAGACTTAGGCTCTGATTTTCTCCTTTCCTTCTGGGTCTTTATCTAGAAGCAGCAAGATGATTAAAGAATGGAAATGGCTCGAGGGTGAAATGGATCACGAAACCTGGCCAAGAGGTTAGCATGAAAGAATGGGCTACCTATGTCGAGCAAGTCTAGGACTCCCCCAAATGAGGCCAGCTGAAAAACAGGTATGTATGGGATGCTGCGGCTTTTGATAAAAATTGAAAACAGTGCACAGTGCTAAATAGAATTGTCTGCTGACATTCACAGGTACAGCCTGCATTATCACACCTTGGTTAAATAGTCTATGTGGGCCAATATAGAATCTCTTTTCAAGGCAGTAAGTATTTTCTCAAAATCAGACCTTGAAGCACAATTCCTTTCCAATCTCCAAATAAGCCCAGGACATTGTTTAGTGATGAGGAGTATAAAAGCCTGGCTTAAAACCTGGGGCAGGGAAGCTCCCAGCTCTAAGTGCCTATTGAAGCACACACACCCTATATAGAACAACTCACTTTCCATTTCACCCGTTGGTGAACCATCACGAGGGGGTTTATGTACTTGTCATAGCAGCAGCGATTGTGTAATGGGTTCGGGCTGACAGCCTTTCCACTTGGGTAAAAACAGTGACTTTCAATGGTTGACATACTAATTCCCCTACCAACACAGGCTTTAGATCTTCCTGGGTGATAGCACAGAGATTAGAGAGACGTTACGATAATGGGGTTTTGGAAGCCAAAACACTCTCTTTAGACCAGCTGCACATGACCAGTGGGCCAAATACTAAGTTTGAGTACCACTCCTACCGCCTCTGATGTTCTTCTTCATACCATATAGTTCTCTTTGCCTTTCCTCCGGTCCGGGTCTTTGTCTTGTGCTTATTACTACTGCCTACTGCCTCTGTGAATAGTAGACTGCAGGAATGGTGAAGGCAGAGGTTCAGTCTCAAACTGGGCCAGAACTTGCCAAGCAAGTAACACATATGGTGAACATTCTAGCTTCTAAACCACTTGGAGGACCAACAGGGCTTGAAAAGTAATGGATGCTATGCTCCCATTTATAAAACATTAGGGCAAGTAGAGAGCACGCCTTACTCCCTCAGGGAGGCAAGCTGCTCCCAGAACAGAGTCAGGGCTCCCTGAGGAAGGAGGGCATGACTGCCCAGCCGCCGAGGACCTGGGTTTTCCAGTGTTCTCTCTGAATAGCTGCATCTCCTGGGCTCGACAGCCATCCAAGCAGGCCCTGCAGAGTCTATCATCCCCAATTCTGGCTTCTGAACATCAGCATAGTGCAGCATTTCATGTGACCGTGACAGACATCCTAGGTACCCGTCCCTGCGCTTGTGGAGCTGCAGAGTGGTGGGCCGCCTGGCCACATCCCTACTGTGAAGCCGTGTGTTTGTGGGGATGTATGAGGCCTCCCCGTACAACGGGCTACTCATATCCACAACGCCCAAATCTCACTGAACCTAGAAGGCTATGGAATTTGTGGCAAAGTGGCTGCGATGCCATTCTGTACCATGACAGCCTAAACTATGCTATAGTCTGTTAATCATATTTCCATCTGCTCAAGCTT
The DNA here is from genome assembly GCF_003254725.2 of Canis lupus dingo. NCBI lineage: Eukaryota > Metazoa > Chordata > Mammalia > Carnivora > Canidae > Canis > Canis lupus. The sequence continues at coordinate 23,565,589 of NC_064244.1, forward strand.
GTGGTTCCAACTTAAAGGGCTTAGAGAAACTGCTGCTGCTCTGTCGTGAAAGATTATTTAGATGTATGTAGTAAGACACCGCAGCAGCACAGTATACGACGCTACCTAACGTGTAAGCATTTAGTTGAATTTCCCAGGTCCTTCCTTTTTATATAGCTCCTTCTTCTGTGTTTGATTAAATGACTCTGTGCAGTCTGCTTACATGGATCCAGAATACCAGGGAACAGCACCACCCAGGGAAGGCCCTATCTGGATTTCTCAGATATTTGCCATTCACATTTTCCTTCCCATGACTCCTCCCTTGGGAATGTACTGTAAGATTCTGGCTTGGTTTCTTTTGCATACCAAAGCACTTGCTCAGATTGGTCTGTTTGTCAATGAAGACTTTAGCAGAGATAACATTTCCAAAAGGCATGAACATCTGCAGAATGTCCTGGTCTCCAAACTCCTGTGGAAGGTGGTAAATAAAGAGGTTTGCACCCTCTGGACCTAAAGAGGAAAAAAAAATCAGAGTAAGGTATTCTTCGCCTCTTAGTTCTCCAGGCCTCTTCTTAGGAAAGCTTTAACAACAGATAGGCTACGCATTGGCCTGCCTCTCTCATACCAGAAGGGAATGGAATAGATGGATAAATGTCAAGTGCTCGTAGGTCTTTCAAGACAGGAATTGTCCTTCAGATGTTCCTGATTTCCAAAGAGACACTGGTCAGGAATAGCTTTCTTTTCACTGATCGTCTTCTGTGGCTCACATTTGCTAACTGTAACATATTTTCAGTTTCCTCTTCATGGGGACGAGGGAGGCCCCCATGGGGTGGAGGTGGGGAGGAGAGTGCAGGTGTGGGATTTTCCTGGGGGACTGTGTTTTGTTGTACATATATACGATCTCTTGGAGTCGAGAGTGTCCTGAGTATTCTAAGCAAATTGCAGCAATTTAGAATAATGGATATAGCAGTAATGTTGCTTGGATTTCTCAATCATTTACCTAATTATCCATCCAGTTTTGATTTGCCAAATCTCTTAACACACAGTCTAATAATCATTTTTATTTAGAGATGACTGGCAGTGAGTCAAGGCAGGGAAAAATAGGTAGCTAGAGTTTCCCAGCCGTGCTAGGGACTGTCTCACTGGGGACTAGCCTCAAAAATGAATGCATGAGGTGCAGGAGCTAGTGATAGATCAAGCCTGGCCACGCTCTGTACTCTCAGCTGTCACGTTCCAGAGAAACAAGTGGCAAGGGCAGAGCAGGGGAGGTCCTCTAGCTACACTGGTGAGAGAAGTAAGCTCTCCTCTATGGCTTCCCATTTCATTCTCCCTGTCTCTCTAGCCACCTGCCTAAGAGCCATCTAAAGGTGAAAAGGAAGAGATCTGAATGACCTGATGGGAGGTAATCACCCAATTTATAACAGGCAAGGATGCTTTCCAGGTCCAGGTCTGTCTGGGTAATTACAGAACTTCCCCCAGCTGATTCTGGAGAGGCTTGAGGGCTGGATGCCTCAGGGATGTTCTAAGTTCTGGACCTGCTGTCTGGGAGGGGGCACATGTGGATCCTCACAAAACTGGTGAAGCAACCTTAGCAGCTGCCCCCTGGAACTGGCATCCAGTGGAAGCACCTGCCCCACTGGGATGCCCCAGGGGAGCCGTTGCAGTGGGTTCCTGCGCGGGTCGGGGGAGGATAGGGAGGGTGGTGACTATTTGGGTCTAAGAAAAGTAAAACTGGGGTAAAAATCACTTTGTAATAAAAGAGTATTTCTTTACAAACATCTTTGTAAAGAAGAGTCAAACCGAATAGTGTTCTAACGTGTGGGACTTTTCACAAGGAAGTCTTCTGGAGGCAAATTTCTAAAGCCACAGAGACGAAGCATTTCTTTGTCACCATGACCACTTTAACTTTCTATGTCGCTCACCATTCCCACGGACATATCCACATTCCAGTGCAAAGGAGGCAGTCTGTGATTCAAGGGATACAGATGCAGGGCTTAGGTCCCCAAATGTTTCCCGGTTAAAAAAAATTCTTAAAAAAATCAAAACTTAACACAAATAAGTGCAAAACCAAGACACTGGGCATGGATGTTCTGAGTGCTGCTATGCCATGCATGGCTCTGCCATGTGTGTACTGGGTAAATCTGGCACCACCCAGCTTTCATAAACGGTCCAGATGTACACAGGAGGATTTATGGGGCCCACTTTGAACTGTGAAGTCATCTCAACTCCTGAGGCCTGGGGAGGAAATGGAATTTAACGCACACTGTCAGATTACGGGCTGTGCCTGGACAGCCCTGGCATTCTAGAACCCTGTGCATTCCGACTGCATCTGTGCCACCCTCACGGACCCAGGAAATATGAAAAAGGTAAATCTGAGGTGGCTTTGTCCTTTATTCACTATTTTCTCAGGTAGAAGTGCCACCAGCATCTCCTAGTGTAGACGTCCCCCCCCCCCTCAAGTTTTTTCATTACCCAGAAATAGTTTGAGTTTGCAAAGTATGAACGCTAAAATGAGAAAAAGGTGACTCAATGTGGAAAACCTCCCCATGAGGGTGGCTGCTGCCATAGATACCCAGGGTAGAGACACAAAAACACGTTTCTGAGGGGCCCACCTATGTGTTCACCTCACTCTTTCCTCTAGTAAAAACCTGCTGACATATCATTCGTTCCTCACATTTCTCCCAGGACATGTTAATGTAACTTACTAGAGTTCTCTGTTGTAGTGTTGGTCCCAGTTGGCTGGGTGTTCACAATTGGTATTTCTCATAGGGCACTGGGTCTGACATAGAACACCAGGGTATCGGTGCTAGCTGCCAGCACCTACCAGCTTCTTGTTAGGCTTCCCAAGGCTCTACCTACTTGTGTGTGCATGACGGCCCCCTGCAAATAAATCAAGGAGGCTGGGAAGGGATGACAGGGGTCAGAAGGTATTTAGGAGTGACAGGAAAGGTGGTCAGCTTTCCTGGATTTAGGTCGAGGGGGATGCCATAACCCTTCAGAAGATTTAGCTGGGGAAAACATCAAAGCCACTTTAAAAAACAACAACGAAAAACAAAGCTAGCCCTGCTCGTTTTCCTGTGGGAAAATATGTATGAGAGTACATGACTAAATGCATCAACTTGACTTTTTAGCTCTTAACTAAAGGACAAAACCGTAGAGCAGAAAAATCTAAAAATGTACTTGGTAGTGAAATTCATCAGGTTTTTTTTTTTTTTTTCTTCCCAGTATAACCAACCAGCTTTGAAAATTAAATTTCTTGAGCACACATCAGCTGGGCGAAAATAAGGTGAGCAGAAGAAAGGTATGAGAAGGTAAGGTGGGAGATGATTAAAAATACTAAACGAACCAAAAATACCGCCACCAACACAAAAAGAATCCGACACTAAGCCATTCTACTGGTAGCCCCAATACCTAAAGACCAGATGGCCTGGGGTTGGCAGCCATTTTTCACGTTAATCCCAGAGGGTTAGCTACCATACCGGCGATCCCGAAAAGTCAAGGCATGGAATTTGGGACAGTGGGCTGCGGTAAAGCAACAGAGAAAAATTGTTGCAGGGCCCACACTTCATCCTTGCATCACTGCATGCTGAGTCCACTGGTGACTGGTGTTTCTCAGCGACACAGGTCACGTCGCTCGCTCCGAGGCCCTGCTGGACAACGGAGAAGTAGCCAACATTCTTTAAAAATCGTGCAGGGAACTGGCTTTCATGTTCTCTCCTGAGAACACCATTATCTCCCAGACGCCGCCTCCCACAGTCACCACGGTAGTCAGACCCCCGACAAAGGGACCTCAATGCAGGTTTTTCTTTGGGAAATCATGGTATTTATGACGTCGGCTCTCCACATGCCTAGGGAAGCACGGTTGCCCAAACAGCTGTGCAGGTTTTTAAAAAATCTATACTATCAGTCACAGCTGAGAATAAAGAGAAAGTTGAAATAATGAAAAAAAAAAGTTTTTTTTTTTTCATATAGCTCTCATGTTTAATGATCTTTTTTCTATAAATGGAAAAAAGTATTATCCTTTATAAGAGTATCTTCAAAGCTCTATCCTTTGTAAAGTAGAAACTTTGCAAAGTAAAAATACTCTATTATACAACATCGTATTTAAAGTCAAAGGATGCCGACAAGAACAGTTTAGAAACGTAGGGTGAGGATAAAGGAGGAGGGAAAGAGATTTTTAAAAAACGTCTCCAGCAGTACTTCCCTGGTCGAGCCTCTGGCCCCCCTACTCTGACTGGTCAGGAAGAGAATAAATATGTTGCAGGGTTTGCTTTCAAGCGATTCCTACTAAGGAGGAATAGGGCAGAAGGAAGAAAGGAAAGGACAAACTCTCCCTCTTTGGACTAGTTCGGTAACTGTTTTCTAATTAGCTTGGCTTTAGTCTTAGCAGTAGCTTCCCGATACTCATTTTGCCTCCCTGGCGGAGCCAGTCACGTGCCCCGATTCACTGCGGGGTGGGTGTCATCCGGACCCTGGAGCCCGGGCCCCGGGAGGCCAGCTAACCAGCCTCAGGGCGGGGGACGTGGCCCCGAGGGACGTGGGCTCCCTCGGGGAGCTGGTGCTAGGGGGAGGGACAGGTGGTCCCCGCCCACTCAGGAGAGGGCGTCCCGCCAGGCTTTTGAGGACAGGAGCTACCTGTCACTGCGGGTGAGGACCTAAGGTAGCAGGACAGGAGTCTGAAGAGGACAGGATTCAGACTCCTGTTGAGTTTCTTAAAAGGGAAAAAAAAGAATAAAAAAAAATCGCCCCGGAGAGCCGAGAGCGAAGAGCCGCGTCCCCCCGGGCGCCGGCCGCGCCTAGTTTCCGGAAGCAGCGCCCTGGCGGCCGGCCGGGCCCACGTACCTTCCTTCTGGCTGCCTGCGGCGCTCTGCTGCTGCAGCAGGCTCTGGCTGTACAGAGTGGGCAGGGCGGCCGCCGCGTACTGCTGGATCCCTGAGTAGGCCTGGGTGAGGGCGTCCATGGTGCCCGCCGTGCCATTCGTCAAGCCCGTGGCGCCAAGTCCTCCATTCAGAGCCGCCATACCTGAGAGCATTTGAGCAACTTTACAAAAAACCCAACAATAGAGAAGAGAAATAGCACTTTTCATTAGTGCTTTCCGAAGGAAGTTAGAGAATCATTTGACACAAGTACAACAGCAAGTGCATGCAGCCAGCACACCGATCAAACCAACGGGAAATTCAGAACGGAACGATGAAGTGACACGTCATCGTAATGGTGAACGTACGACAACCCCCCCCCCCCCCCCCCCCCCGGCCCCCTGCACGATGGCACCGTCGCTCCCTCAGGCCGGTGAGCAGACTTCACACAGGCAGTACAGTCAGACCGGACACCTTGACGCCATGCACGGTGCTACTGGCAAGTACGGCTGTCTCTGAAACGAGGGCCGTCAGCCACACAGGCCTGTGACCTCGGTGCACTTGAGTCCCCTTCCTGGGCCGAGGAGCCGGGGGATGGCTCCAGCAGCCAGCTCTGTCCCCAGGCAGCTGGAGAGTCATCGGGCTACTTAGGCACGAGGGCACAGGGGAGCGGGAGGCCCTTCCCCTCACAGCCAAGAACCCAGAGGCGCCACGCAGGACCGGGCCAGCCTCAGCGGCACGCGGACACGCGTGCACACACACAGCGGAGCCCGTGTCGTGGGGGTCTCCACCCACGGAAGAGTGTTTTCCAGCTGCCTGACGTGAGGGCCGTGTCTCTAAGCTGGAGCTTGGCTATTAAGGGATGTGAACTGGACGTGGGCCAGCACGCTTTGATATTTTTTTTCCCTTGTATCCTGGCTGCTCTTTCGCTCTGTTATGATTGCTGACCGTGCCACATTTTCCCTGAATACGGAGTCAAAACAAGCAACACTTTTATAGAGTGTTAACTCTCACATGAACTCAGGAAATGGAAGAGGTGACATCATAATTGCCTTTATGATTAAAACATTTAAAAAAGATCTGTTTCTGGGAAGAACTCGCTGAAAACATTAATGAAACTCTTGAATGGATTACAGCTATTGATGAGGGCCATTAAAATAGCGGAAGATGACTAAAAAAAACCCCAAACTGGCAAGAAGTCTAATGGGGATGGAGGGCCAGATAAGGATGCTTAGGAATCATACCGAGGAACCCAGTGCCAGAAGCGCCCCCCCCCCATGTTCTTGCGTGCCATCCAGAGGAGATGGCACAGGGGGAGGTTTCTATTTACTCTCAGCACGCTTGTTACTCTCATAACTTCAGCTCTTAGGCTAAAGGGACTGGAGAGAGATGTGAATTGGAAGAGTGGCACAAGGTGCCAGGACCAGCCCTCTGAGTACAAATGCCGCGTCGGGCAGCAAGGAGCGGCCGGAGGACAGAGCTCCTGCAGGCTGATCTAGCAAATACCAACCTGGCTAACAAGGGGCTGGCCGGCAGAGGTCCTGCGGACTCTGCTTTGAGTTCCTTACCGTGAGGGAGTCTATTCTCTAATTTTTTTTTTTTTTTGTCATTCAAATCAATGTTGTTAAAGAGCCTGGAGCCAGTGTGTCGTCCTAATTAGACAACCCCGCAGACACCAGCTAATCCCATTCACTCCACTCAGGCCTGTCTCCTCCTCCGTCCCTGGTGCTCTGAGGGCTGCTCAAGGGTGGGGAGTAACTCTGCTTTTCTCCGTTTGGGCCAATTTTATCCTCACCTCCCGATATTTGAGTGAATACACAGGAATGGCAGTGGTTCTGGTCTAGAAAGGTGAGAGGAGGGTGTGAGATGACTAGGAAGAGCTGGGCACAGTCAGGTGTTGTCTGTCTGTCAGGGCTGTCAGTACGTGCTGGGGGACCATCACGCCCCGGGGCTGGGCCCTCTAGACAGCAGGCCTGTGAGTGGCGACCTGCCACTCTACTTAGACCCCAAGGCGTGAGGTTCTAGATGTGCAGGGTGGGCGGCCTACAGGGCTACTTGGAGCACAGCTGCAGACGGAAGCGCCCCGCTGTCTTCGGAACGCCAAAGCCCTGCATCTCCGTGGTCCTGTCGGCTACGGGCCTGGAAGTCTGCAGTCCCTGCCACGTTAGGGCCATAGGAGTGTGCCTTCCCGTGGCTTGCAGCTGCCACGGCCCAGCTGCTCCGGCGGCTAGCCACACAGCTGGTGTCTCACTGTGGCAGTCACTGGGGCCCCTGACTCCCTTCCTCTCTGGTATGTGACCTTTTCTTTTTCTTTTAATCATCCAGGTCAGGTGAATTTTCTTCTCTTTCCCCCTTTTGGCCAATTTTTTGTTGTTGTTTTCTCTTGAAACACAGAAGCAGAATGAACTTTGGTGCTCCTGAAAGACTGGGTGGGGCCTCAGGACGAGAGGCTTGCAGCCCTGCCGGGTCACCTTCCAGCACATCGTCACTCTGGGCCTGCCTACACTTCACAGTGGTTGACTGTATTTTTGGACTATGTCTCAGGGCAAATCTTCCTTCAAGTGATGCCAGACATGCGGGAGGCAGCTGTGACTGGCTTTACCTGCCTTCCCTTCAGTGGGGGGAAGCAAATGGTGTTGGAGGCACCAAGGGGGTGGGGGTGTTGATGCCAAAGAGCAGACTAGGGAGGGCTCTCCAGCATGGGCCTTTCCTCCTCTGTGGCATAACCATCCTTTTGAGCAAAAAATAAGGGTGAAAATTCTGACAAGTGCACTGAGAATATTAAAAACCAAAAACTATCCTGGAGGTTCCGGGGTATGCATCTGCTAGAGCCAATGTAGAATAGGTAACTGATTACCTGGTGGAATTTGAAAGACCATCAAAGGAAGACTTCCAGTAAATAATTATTACATCAACGATAACACTTGTCAACTCAGCTGCTGGTATCTGATTACATGTACAAACTCTGGACAGTTTTTACAGGGGTTTGAAGAAAGTTAGATTGAATAAATGCCTCCTCTTAAAAGAATGGGGATTTTTTTCCTCTAAGAAAGCCAAATGGATCAATCATTTCATCCCATTAAATCTAAATTCCCACACATGCCATTTGGAGGAGGAACAAAATGACAGCTGTGGCAACCTTGACAAGGGGAGGTCTTTGCATGTGGTCTGTGGACAGCGTCACTACATACCCCGACCACTGAATCGTAAGGAAAATACACTTGTAGAACCCTACTGTATTACTGAGGAAAAAATCCGCACATAAGTGGACCCACACTGTTCAAGCCTGTTGTTGTTCAAGGGTCGACTGCACTCCCATAAACACTTCACCAGGCACTTGCACCTGGTTCTATCCTGGCAATCCTAATTTTAAGCAGTATATGGTAAGCCATTTGCAAGAGTGATGTGATCTGAACAAGGAAACGTAAGTGTGTCACTTGACCTACATTTAAACACATAAAATCAGATAAAGACCCTCTTGGGTGGACATACTGCAAAAAGTATTTTCTTTCTCTTAGTTCAGATCTTATGTGCAAAACATGTCTGTAGAGCCCTGAATCCAGAGGTGAAGGTTCCTCACTTCTGATCGTGGCAACTTCTGCCTTTAGCTTTAGGGTTTTTCTCTACCTTTTTTAGTCCCTCCATTCACAAATGTATAAAGGAAGAAGAGGGCTATCAAATTTGAACAGTTTAACCTAGCTACTTGTCTTCTAACTAAAACTTTATTTTTGGAGGAGGAGAGGAGCCCTGGGCAGTGAAGGGGGTAAAACTTACACGGAAACGAGTATGGGAATTAATTGGATTCCATCTACCTACATTCTTCCTGGCTCCTCTGTCCACGGGAAGGAGATGGCTCTCTATTCGGACAACCAGAGAATTCTTTCATTAGCAAGTCCCTGTTCCTGGGATGCAGTGGGGTAGGAAATAGCAGTGATATGGAAGCTGTGGCCAATTATTTTAGAAGATGCTTCTGCATGGGTAACCACCTCTTGAATACCTTCTTTTGAGAATTGTCCAGTAGGACAGGTAGCACCATCATGTCTGTTTAGGCAGAGTGGTCTGAAAGAGGACACTCCACGTGTTTCGGTTTCCTCTTGGTATTTGAGAAATGAAACCGATACCAGCTCCGAGCCAACGTTGGGATTCTTAAATAGCTCTGTGCTAGTAACATTGACCAAATCAGTAGGAATGGAGTTTTGTTTGTTCATGATTTTTTTTTTTTTGTCAGTGAGCAATTAAACATTTTCCTGGTTCACATGGTCTGGTGGTGCCTGTTTGGAACTAGACTCCTTCTCAATTCCCTATTAACTACACATGGCTTGTATTGCTTCAAGTGCAGCAACAAATTTTAAAAACAAAACAATTTAAGCCTGTTGTCCTTGCCAGAAGCAAAATTTGTGTGACGCAGACCCCCACACAAGAACTAGTCCTAGTTTCCCTGCCTTTCAACAGAGCCCCTCCACCATCCCTCATGGTACCGATGGGAAAAAACCAGCAAAGCACAAGAGACTGGGATGGAGAGAAGACAGGACCACACAGACAGGAGGACAACACACAGCAGTCATGAGCACGTGCTGAGGAGGACAGCCATTCCCACTGGCCTGTGACTTTGCAGACCAAGGACAGGACAGGCAGGCGATCAAATCATAGTCCTTGTTTTAGGGGAACTAGGTCCTGGGGCAAGAGAAGCAGCATGAAGGGATGTGTGCAAACACTTGTCTGCAACCGAGGGGAAGGAAGTGGGTTGGAGCGTCTGCAGAACAAGGTCAGAAACAGGAGTCAAGGCAATGAGGGCTTCTCCTGGGCTGCTGGAGAGTGGGGAGCTGGAGGCAGTTTTACTGGAATAAAACACTCTGTTGTCACATGGTTACCACTTCATATACTGTTTGCAAATCAAGAGCTATCAGATCCGGAAGGAATAATCTCTTTCTCTTTTTGGGGGGGGCGGGGTTATGGTCAGTAAAACTCAAATCCCAATTTTTGTTGTTCCCAGAGCATCTGAATAAAAGCATTTAAGATAACTTGAAAGTTTGCTAAGTTCTAGATTCTTTAAATATATATATATATACACACCAAATAAGCTGCAAGGCGTTCTTTATAGAATCATCAGGATATTTTTGCTTTAAAAAAAAAAAACTGTCCCGTCTGATTACCCCTTAGAGACCGTTCACTTCTTGACTCATGGCTGAAACCGACTTGCCAAGGAGCCCTTTCTCCAAGTTGAAAGTGGGCGGCGCTGGCTTGCCTGGCTGCATGGTGGGTCACGGGGCCCCCTAATCGGAGTCTCTTCGGGCTCTCCCAGGCTGGGCTACCCCCGACTCAGGACTGAACCGAGGGAACAGCAAACGAGGTGTCCTCTCAGTGAGCAGGGCATCCCTCTCCCCAGTATAGAAGCCAGTGCCAAGCACAAGGCAAAAATAGGACTTACTCTGTGTCTGGGGACCATGCCCGCCCCCCCTTCCCCCCAGATCCAAACTGGTGGAAATGGGCGAGCTGGTGCAGAGCAGAACCTGGAGTTCTTCAGTGAGTCCCTGGGCTTCGGGCTGAACGATGCTTTCAGCCAGCTGCCTGCCTCTGCCTCTGCCTCAGCCTGCCACGGTCACGGGCGCCTCTTCACAGATGAAGATGCTGTCGAGGGACCCCGTGGGCACCTCCAGACTCCGGGCAGCACCGCGGCCAGCGCGGCTCTTCACTCTGCTTTATTTCCCTTCTTTCCAAAGCCTTGTTTTTCCTTCTCTGTATAGGTCACGGACCTTTAGAGCTAGAGGGCCCCTCCCTAGAAGATCATCTCGTCCAGAACTTCTGATTTTTCAAACAGGACTCCGGAGCCTGGGGTGGGCAGGCTGGGATCTGCTTAGGAGTTTTGCAGGTTTGGAGCTGGCCCCCGTGTGTCTGATTTCTAGTCCATTTTTCTGTTAAAACACACTGCCTCTCAGAAGGAGAGACAGAAACCAAGCCCAAAGCACCCCCTGTGAAACCTGCCACTGTCCACCAACCACAGAAACCCACGGACGGATACACATTCTGCACATCAGAAGAGACCGGGGGCGAGGAGGGTTGGGTATGTTTTTGAGGCGAAATGAACACAGCATGTGCTCCTCCATCCCAAGTTTTAGTTCTCCCTGTTAGGTCTCCTTTCAGGCCGTTACTGGCTGACCATTTTCTGGGGAGAATTTGGGGGAAGGCTGTCCACCAGAGCAGCAGATACTCACTGTTTATGGTACCTGCGAGTGCATTAATATTATTCAGTCCAACAGTGGCTCCCGCCAGTCCTTGCAGAGTCCCAAGAGAGGTCAAAGAATTCATGGCTGCACCAGCAGTGGAGTTGGGGGTTGAAGCAGCCACTGAAAAACACAACGAGACAGGAAAACGGGGAGAGAAAGCACAAGATGAGTGAAAGCCAACTGGCCCGGAAAGTCATCGTCCTCACCGCCGCAGATGGAGCCAGGGGCCGTTCCATCACCAGAGGTCTGGAGCCGCGCTGATGCTGTTGGAATGAAAGACGTATGGGACCGCACTGGTGGCAATTTGGACAATTAGGTTTGGTGATTAGAAAAAGCCATCACAGCCCTGTTTTGCCAGGTGGAGGATATGCTCACTGCTCGTTAGTAGGGGCGAATCTGTGAACAGGAGGCTGCCTTCTGGGGAGGCTCCCCCTCGCCCCCCAGTCCTCCAGGCCATGGACTTTTATCCTGGTTCATCAATGACCTGCACGCGAGGGGGTGCGGGGGGAGTAAGTGGCAGTTTGGCTTTCTCATTGTTTCTACTTCGGACTCCTCATTTTCTTTTCTCAACAAAATAAAAAAAAAAAATCCTACATCTTCCTGAATTTGACAGAAGTCTTCAGGACCTGGGGTGGTGGTGGTTACAGAGTGAGGAGGGGTAGGAGATGAAACCATTTTGCTCCAAACTCTCTCTTAACTACCCTCTCCTGCTCCCTTTTAGGTAACAGCTTTATTGGGATGTCATTCACATCCCGTAAGATTCATCCCTTTCAAATGTACCATTCAGTGGGTTTTAGTGTATCTACAGCAGAGTTATACAGCCAGCACCACCATCTAACAGGATATTCTTCTCCCCCCAACGCTGCCACCCCGAAGAAACCCATCCCCATTAGCACGCATTCCCTGCTCCTCCCTCCCCGACACTGGCATCCACTCCCCTCCTCCTGTCTCTATGGATTTGCTTCGCCTGGATGTTGCCCGCCCCCCCCTACAACTTGTGATCTTCTGTGACTGCTTCCTTCACTTAGCAAAGTGTTCTCAAGATCCATCCATGCGGCATGAGGAGGAGGCAGTACTTCATCCCTTTCCAACTGCTGAGTAATACTCCGCTGTATGGAAACACTGTATTCTGTTTATCCATTCATGAGTTGGGGACATTTTGATTGTGTCGACTTTTGGGCTAGTATGAATAATGATGCTGTGAACATCTGTATATAAGCCTTTGTCTAGCCATATGCTTTCATTTCTCTTGAGTGTATATATATACACACACACCCACCCACACCCAGGAGAGAAGGATTGCAGGGTCGTATGATAAATTTATGCTTAACATTTTGAGGAACTGCCAGACTGTTCTTCAGAGCAGCTGCACTCCCTGTCCCTTTTACACTTACAGTGGCTTCTGTGAATAATATTTCAAGTATCTTACATTTGTATACAGTTGTATAGTTTTACACTCTGCTGAATTTTTCTATGCACATCACTTCACTTTATCCTGGTGATGGAGGTAAAAGCTCAACCTAGGTGGTCCCTGGGTGGTTCAGCGGTTTGGCGCCTGCCTTGGGCCCAGGGTGTGATCCTGGAGACCCGGGATCGAGTCCCACATCAGGCTCTCTGCATGGAGCCTGCTTTTCCCTCCTCCTGTGTCTCTGCCTCTCTCTTTCTCTCTCTCTCTTTCCCTCCACCTGTGTCTCTGCCTCTCTCTGTGTCTCTCATGAGTAAATGAATAAAAAAATTTTTTTTTTATTAAAAAAAAAAAAGCTCAACTCTAACCAGTGCTAAAGGAAGCACCTGGCCCTTTCGAGTTGTGAAATGCAGGATGGCCAGGAACTTTATCCATCCTTCTAGAATGTTCATGTTCAGCTGCAGCTCATCCTTGTTCTGCCTTCAGAAATCACATTTAGAGCATTGGTTGAAATGTACCCTGTCTGGGATCTCTTCTGCATGGGGCCAGATCAAATGTCTAAAAAAATGAATTCCCTCCCTTGTCATATATCTGTTCACACAGGGCATTAGCTTCTGATACCTCATAATGTGTAGATATTTTGTCTTTTCAAAAGAAAATTATACATAATCCAATGTTTTTAGTCCTTTTGTATTAGGAAACTTTTCAAATACATACACAAGAGACAATAAAACGACAGATTCCCGTAAAATTGGATCCATATTCTAGAATATATACTCTATTTTAAAGCAGATTTCACACTTTATGTCATCTCACCCCTATATACTTCAGTGTGCAACTGAACACAACTCTAAAAATTGTGGACATTGTCTTTAAAATCTCAAAACCATTATTACACCTCACAAAAAGAACAGTGGTTCCTTGGCTTTATTATGCGATAATATCTTATTTAGGATTTTTTCATCTGTGTGCATGAATAAGAGGGGCGTTTGTTTTCCCTTCTTGTACTGTCTTTAGTTTTCTTTTTTCTTTTTTTAAGATTTTATTTATTCACGAGAGACACAGGGTGGGGGGCGGGGAGAGGCACAGAGACACAGGCAGAGGGAGAAGCAGGCTCCATGCAGGGAGCCCGACATGGGACTCGATCCCGGGTCTCCAGGATCACGCCCAGGGCTGAAGGCGGCGCTAAACTGCTAAGCCACCCAGGGATCCCCTGTCTTTAGTTTTCTAATAAATTTTGCTAACCTCATAAAATGACTCAGAGGGTGCCCTTATTTTTGCATTTTCTGAAATAAATTGTATAAGTTTGAAATTACTTGTAACTTAAAATATTTGGGAGAGTATGCCAATAAAAATGATGTGGATTTGATATGTCTTCATGGGATCATTTTAAAATACAGATTATATTTCTTTAGTAAGTAGGATTGTTCAACTTTTTCTTTTCTAATCTGCTTTACTAAGTTAAAGCTTTTAAGGAATCTGCACATTTAAATTATCAAATTTATAGTGGCACAAAATTATTCATAATATGCTCAATAAATTTTTGAAATCAGGATTTACATTTAAGCCCCTCCCCCCTTTTTTGGCTGGCTAAGCTGTCTGTTACTGAGAGAAATATTTGAAAAATCTTCCACTATGGTAATGTCAGTTTCTCCAGGTAAATATGGAAATTTTTTGGAATACACCTTGAAGCTATATTGCTACTTGCAGAGATGTTTGTAAATTATTCTATCTTCTGGTGCAGTAAACGTTTTGTGGTGGTCTTATTTCTACTTTTACCTTGAAATCTGTTTTTTTTTTAATGTTTAAAAAAAAAGAAAGCAACAGATTTTTTTTGTTATTTGAATGGTTTCCCTTTTGCTGTTGTTCTGCTTTTTTGTATTTCAGCTGTGTCCCTTTATGATCAATTTATAAACAAGTTTTAAAAAGTACAGTCCAAAATTTAAGTCTCTTAGTAGAAACTTTTAAATTTGTGCTATATGTCCTGCCTGTATTTTTTTCCTCTTCTTGCCTTCCTTTAGGACTATTATTACTCTTTTCACATTCCATTTTCCCCTCTACTACTTTGAAGGTAATGTATACTATTTCTTTTACATATTACCATAACAATTTTAACAGTCAAAGGTAACTTACGAAAATCAAAGGTAATCATTCCCTTTATTCCTTTGCCAGACGGCTCTCCATTTGTGTATATTTTTAGGACAGCATCTAGAGATTTTAAGTGGTTGACTTTTATAATTTTCACCACTTATGGTGGTTTTACTGGGGAAACGTTTCACAGATATCCTATTACCGTTCTAGAAGTACTTCCCAGGTATTGCTGAAAATTGTGTGAAAGTTCTTCAGGCGTTTATTACTGGTTTGGAATCAGAACACACATTAGGGATGGTTTTTACGCTTTACTCAATGGCACAGCAGTCTGGGGAGGGCGATCACATATAGACTGACCCAGATTTTAATGTATTTGTCTAAGGGAAAGAGCCCATGTAGGGGGACTTCTTTTTCCGGTAGTTAGGTGGTCTAGGTTACCAGAGAGACTGTCAGGGGAAAAAACAAAAAAACAAAACCACCACCGCCAAAATCCTAAAGTGCTTAAGAAGATATTTTTAAGAATACTGTTAATTACATCAGTAACTGGAAACTTAGTATGGAACACTTAGAAATCAAGGACTTAAGTAAAACGGGGAACCCGGAGAAGTAATAGTACATTGAAGGCAGCTTTCTCCTTAAAGGCATTTGGTGAACCAGATAAATTCTGGCTTTAGTCAAAGCATCCCAGTGCCAAAGAAATAGCAGGAAGTCTAGGGCTCATCTGAACTATAGTGTCCTTTGCAAACTATAGGGAAAACTGCTTGTTTCAAAACTGAGTGCTGAGTAGGGCAGCGGTGGTTTCTCTGATAATGTTTAACAATAAGCAAGCCCTCATGTGACTTTGTAACCCAACTTTATTTTATCTGAGTAGTCAAAAACCTACATGGCTAGAACACATAGAGTGATCCCAGGCTTGTACTCCTAGCATCTTCACAAACAAAGATAAGTCATTCTTGAGAAGGCCTATTTTCATCCCAAAGAGTTCCCAGAAATAAAGTCCAAGACAGTTAAGCTGACAGAAGAAAAAAAAAGCCCACAAAATACACAAGTAAACCAAGTACCAAGAATAAGAAGCAGCAGAGACAGAGTTAGACACTATATTTAGACCTAGTAAGATTTCAGACAATTGAAGTGCATTTAATATGTCTGCAGAAATTTAAAAGGCTTTGAAAAGTGAAAAAAGCACATGATTATAAAAAATGACCAAGCATACTGATAACTGAATGAAAATCCTAGAGAGGTCCCTGGGTGGCTCAGTGAAATGCATACAACTCTTGGTTTTGATCTTAGGTCATGATCTCAGGGTTGTGAGATCAAGCCCCACACTAGGCTCCATGCTCAGTGTAGAGTCTGCTTGAGATTCTCTTCCACTCCCTCTTCCTCCCTCTCCCCCTCTGCCCCTTCCTTGGCTGATACTTTCTAAAATAAATACAATCTTAAAGAGAAAATCCTAGAAATGAAAAATATAATAATCAAAATATAAAGTTCATTGGACACATAGGTTTAACAGCATATTAGATACAGTAGAAGAGAGAATTTAGGGAGCTGGAAGACAGATATGAGGAGTTATACATAACAGAAACTGAGGAAATATGAGATGTTAAAGTGCTGCAGAATAGATCTAGCATGGCTAGGTGAAGTTCAGGAAGAAAAGAGAATGGGAGAAGGCAATATGGGAAGAGTTAATGATTAAGAATTTTCCAAAACTGCTAAGATGCTCTGCCCCCCTTCAAAACCCATATATTCAGGGATTCAAGTGAATTCCAATAAAAAAAATAAAAATACATAATTAGATGCACCACAGCAAAAAACCAAAACAAAAAAATACTGCTCCCCATACACAGAACACCGAAGACAAGGAAAAGATCTTAAAAACCACCAGAGAGAAAAAAAAATGCCTTTAATCACTGAGGTGACAATTAGGCTTTTCAATATCTGGCATCTCAACAGTAATAATATAAGACAGATTAGTAAAAGCTACTGAGATAAACTGTCCACTTATAATATCCAACAAAAATATATTTTACAACTGACAAAATAAGTCAATGACACATAAAAGCTCAGACTTCTTTTAATCAACTAAATGAACCCTCACTAAATGAAGTTTTTTTGTTGGATAGACTTCAAACTAAGGGAGAAACATTTGAGATGAACAAAAACTAAAAGAATTTGCCAGCAGTCACTGTGTTATAAGAAACACTAAAGCAAGTTGTTCAGACTGAAAGCAATACTCCAGATGATAATATGAATACCTACACATACAAAACACCACCAATAAAGGTAATTATGGAGGTTCTTATAAAAGTATAATTCCATTTTTCTTTTCTTCTCTTAATAGTTTGAAAAACCAACTGCCTTAAGCAATGGTATATAATTGTATTGTTGGGCCTCTAACATATAGAAATATATATTTAAAAAAAGGAAATATATTTGACAATAAAAGCACAAAGGGAGTGGGTGGCAGAAGACAAAGCTGGCATCACAGCAAGGAAATTAAACCAGATCATAACCACAAAAAGAGGTGAGGAGAACCAGAAATGGTAAATAAAGAGGTTACAAACTCTCTAATTACATCCATATCTGCTTTCTTCTTTCTTTAAAATGTATAAAGTAATAAGTATATACTAGGTTTGTAATATATATAGACTAATATGTATATAAATAGCACAAAAAGGGGAGGAGGGGATGGAGGTATAAATAGGAATGTTTCTGTATCTCACTGGCATTACTTAGATTCTTTTTTTTTTTTTTTTTCATTACTTAGATTCTAATAAGACATGTTGTCAACTGTAGAGCAACCACTCAGAAAATAAATTTTTAAAACTTGGAGGAAAATCCCTGAAGAAATTCAAACGTTATACCAGAAAATATTCACTTAATGCCAAATAAAGCCATAAAGGAGACGTAAAAACAAAACAACTTGAGACACACGGAAAACGAGAAGTAAAACATCACACACACAACTGCAACCTGATAAGCACGTTGAATGTGAATGAACTAAACAATCCAGTCAAAAGGCAGGGATTGTTAGACTGGATTACAAAAAGCAAAAAAAACCAAAACCTAGATCTGCTTTCGCTGTCTATAGGAGACACACTTTAGAGTCAAAGACACAAACACGTTGAAAGTAAAAGGGCGGAAAACTATATACCACGCAAACAGCAACCACAGGAGCTGGACCGGCTCTACTAAAGTGACACAGAACAGTTTTGCAGCAGTTTGAGAGAGAATGAAAATTGGGTCAACGGCTTGCATTGCGAAGGACCTTGATATACTTCCATGAAAATCTGTGCCTGTCCTGATGAAATGCAGCAGAGAATAGCTCTCCGGCACCAGTGTGTATTGACCGGCAGAAACCCCTGATTCAGTACTCTGCTTTTCTTTAAGGCCTCAGATTCCTCATTCAGATCTAAGAGAAGGGGACGGGATAGCAAGGTGCAGGATGAGAAGGGGAAATATTCCTCAGCACAGGAAATGAACATGAAGCTGACCGGGATGAGGCTTGGAGGGGAGTAAGCTGAGTAACTGGATCAGAATATTCTCTGAGAAACACAAGCTGTTATTGGAAAGGCCCCCAGGCTCAGGTGCCATTCACACCAGTGACGATGATGAACAGGTGCCAAAGCACTGAGGTCAGCAACCTGGAGAAGGCTTCCTATCATCTATCAGTGAGGGACACCAGCATGTTCCCAGAAAGACTTAGGACACACGTCGTCGTGCTGCTGTGGAATATTCACCGTAAGTGGGGGAGAGAAAACATAGGGCAGGGCCTTCACACCTCAATCTCTGCAACTTATAGTTTTCAGCCCTTGTTTATAGCACAGACCCCATTAGTCTCGAATCCTTTCTGCCAAGGGTGACCCCCTGGGCAGTCACCCTGCATCTCCTCTGTGGTGGCAGGAGAGGGTCGTGGCAGTTGGTTAGCTTGGGCATCCCTGAGAAGGACCAGAAGGCCTTCCCAGCTTGGCCCCACAGGTACTGAAGGGTGAGGCTGTCCCTCTCAGTTGCACATCATTACAATCTCTGTACCCCCTTTTACGGACAGGAAACCAGAGGCAAAATGGGGTTGTAGCTGAGACTTAGTGATTCCTCATCTCCACAAGCTTCTGTTTCACCATTTTTAAGTGGAAAAAAAAAAAAAAAAGAACACCCAGCATAAAAGGTTGTGAAGATTGAGTGAGGTGATCTACGTAATGAACTGGGCACAGGGTCTGGTACCATTTGGAGATTTTTAGATCATCGTCGACTACTGGGTACAGACAGCTGCGGGGACACACCTTTCAGAGGATACACGTCTCCTACAACAATGAGAAGGGAGGTCAGCTCTTCTCCACTCTCAGCTGACCCAGCTTCAGTTCCAGATGACTGGACAGCCACAGGACGACCGTCGTCTTCCTCACAGCGAGTCACGGAAGAGCTTGTGCGCAGGGCCCAAGCCCCCTCCCTCTATGGGAGCCATGCTGGGGGCTTCAGGCCATACGTGCTGCCTGCTTGCGCTCACCCGTAGACACCCAGAGCAGCAGTGAGCGTGTCAGTCACCTCCTTCTAGCTGAAGCTACACATGGTGGAAAGTGGGGAAGGAGCAGGGCAACAGAACCGGCTCATCTCCTGCTTCGTGAGTGATGTGTCACACCCTTCACGTCTAGATGGGCTTGAGGAAGAGGTGGGTTGGCCATTCTCTGCTTTGTGTGGATAATTCTCATTTATGATGACGAGCGGCAAGCTGGAAGAGTGAACTGTAGACACGTGCGCACACACACACACACACACACACACACACAAATGCTTGTGCCCAGCGGAGGTATGGGTTGGGTGTAGTGGCCAGGAGCCAGGATGGGAGCTGGGAAATTCAGCAGGCCCATTTGGTCACCGATAATACAAACAATATGCAAATTAGAGTTCTCTTTAGGTCTTGGATTGCTATTAATTTAAAACCCCAGGAAGACAGTTGAAGTGGACCTCTTGTTATGTGGTTTGGAGCTGGTCTGAGTAGAGGGGTAGGAGAGGATGAGAGGCGTGTGGAGAGGGGACCAAGCAGGACAGTAAGACGAGTGAACAAAATAACGTGCCTTCGGATGAGAAGAGCTTTGGGCAATACTCTAAAAATTCACCCTGACAATCTCAGTTGGAAAAGATCCCTCAACTGCATACCTAGCCACCTGTAAGAATCTTTTGAACTCTAGCAAATAATCTGTTTAAAGCAAAACACCTCAACTTTGTCACATAACCAATCTCAATCATGTGCTTTAAAGCCAAATATTCAAAAAAATAAATAAAGCTAAATATTCAGCAGACACACAACAAAGGAAGAGATACCAGACATGAAAGACAGAGACACATTAAATGCCCCCCCACCCCACACCTATTTTCCTATTTCTGTGTTGGCCCACTGGCAAGGCACTGCCTTGGCTACCTGCATGCTGCCCACCTAAAATTCCCTTTGGTCTCCACCGAGAACTCCATCCTTCAGCTTCTCAATCAAATGGTCTATGGCCCACCAAAGGAACATTCTGGGAGAAGAGCAGTAAATACCTGTGGGCTCTTCGTCATCCACAGCACCTCTTATAGGAGAAGGCTGTTCCATGTGTGACCAAGCCAAGAGGAAGGCAAGTCAGGGAAGCAAGCCTGTCTTCCCTTGCTCATGCAGTGCAGGTATCACTTGTCACAGGTCACCTCTTCAGCCTGTTTTACTACTGGTTAGAAACTACAGATGAACCCAAAGAGGTTATGACTGGCCAGCTGGCCGGGAGGTAAAATGGCCATGCGACCAAAGTCCTGTGTTTATCACCTCTCATGGCAGCACAGTTCTATGTTTTCTTATGAAAAAATGTGAGTGGGGGGAGAGGGGGGCGGTGAGAGGGCAAGAGGCTGGGGTTGGGGGGGATGGGGTGGGAAAGGGAGGGTGGTGAGCACGCTCCCACTTTGACCTGGTCACGGGACGGCTTTGCTCTTCTGACCAGTTAATACATCATTGGGAAGGCGCCAGGCTCAGTAACTTCCAGACACCTGTCCCAATCGAAGGGGGAAGATGGGCTCTTCCTCCTTGGAACCGTGCTAGATCTTGGATCAAAAATATATTGGAAGAGCTTCTCTGCCCAGGGCAAACTTCAGGTCAGAGAAGGAGGGCCTAGATCATGAGGTCCCTTGCTACGCCAGGGTAAAAGAAGGCAGGAGGGAAGTAGAGAAAACAATCCTAGGTGAGCTAGAATAACCACGGTCTAGGACCTCAGGGAACGCCAAACGCTGGCTTGCCCACCCAGCCCGGGGATTTCTCTTCCTTAATCCCCATCGACAGGGCTGACCGCCACACACATTCCTCAGTCCTGGCTGGATCTTCCAAGGCAACCCATGAACTAGACTGGGAGTCTCCTCTCCACTTTGCAGATGTGAAGCAGAGGGTCAGGCTGAGTGGGTCTGCCCCGTGCACACAGCGACAGGTGGTACAGGATGGGCATCTCATTTGTTTTCTTTTTATGCTTATTTATTCCAGAGATAAATGCTTATTCTTATTTTCCTGAGCTTTCTAGAGAGAAAAGGCCTTTTGCTTCACTTCCCAGGAAGAAGTCCCCCCCCCCGCTCTGCTATATGGATAAACTGGACCCCCACCCTTCCAGCCTCCAGCAGCCTTGATCTTCCTATTGGGAGGCAGGGTGCCCAATGTAGCTGGAGCGATGGGAGAGGAGCTGACATCCACGGGACCACGGGATTAAAACACAAGACATCAGTGGGTGCTTGATGAAGGCCTTCCTGTTCTCTGATCTCTTTCTGTTTGAATTCCTACATTACTGGAGAGGCCAGGTAAGTGTATTTGGGTCCCAGGGCTATGTCTGGAGAGAGAGACAAGAATTACTACTCTATGCTCTACAGTTCCCCCGAGAGATGTCTGTGTTCTAATTTCTGGCACTTGTGACTATGTTAGGTGACATGAGCGAGAGGGATGACAGGCTGCTATTCAGCAGACCTTGAGATGGGGAGATTGTCCTGGATTACCCGCCTGGGTTCCTGTCAGGGGGAAGAGGGGCTTGAAAGAGCCAGAGAGGCAGCAGCGTGAGATGTACTTGCTCTGGAGACAGAGGAAGGGGCCATTTGTCGAGGAAAGTCTGCGGGACTTTCCAGAAGCTGGGAAAGCAGGGAAATGGACTCTTCCCTAGAGCTTCCCGAAAGGACTGTACCCTGTGGTCCCCTGACCTCAGCCCAGTGAGCATGCTGAGCTTCTAGACCTACACAGGGTCAAAGATTATACATTTGTGTTGTCTTGAGCCCGTGTTTGCGGCGATTTGTCACGGCAGCGATAGGAAACTCATACATTCTCCGATTCGGCTTCACCAGGAATAAAGCGAATCGTGGTGGGAGCTGGCATCTATGGAGGGCTTACGCCGTGCCAGCCTTTGTTCTAAGCACTTCACGTGTAGTAGCTCCTTGAATTGTTTGCAGTTATCTTACGAGGCAAAGTCACTGGTGGAAGGTCACACACAGCTATGGGTTGGAAAGCCAGGATTTAACCCAGCTCCCTGGTTCCAGAAAGTTAACATTCTGCTGATATAAACTTAAATGCCTATTTTGCATCTTGCATCTCTGTGTGGCCGCGACTGAGATCTATTTACAGAAGCAATGAACTTGCAGTCATTCAGACTCCCCGTTGGTCCTAGGGCTCCGGCCCTGCCATCTCTAAGACCTCGGGCAATCCCTAAACTTAGCTGAGCTTCAGGATGATCCTTAACACGGAAATACCGTGACCCACCCTGAGAAGTGACGTGACCATCAAATGGTCAAATGAGGTGGCCCTGATGTCTGGCACACAGCAGGTGACTGAGAAACACTGATGATGATCTACACTCCGAGGCTGAGAATCTGGTCATCCTGTCCTCCGATTCACGCAGATTCGACACCTCCCCATACAGAGGCAAGAGAGTACTCGGGGGACAGCTGGCCTCCTAGCCTGGATGGCTGGTCTTGTCGTCGGGCACCTCAGCCCATGTGTACGCTCCTGAGAGTGAGGAAGAGGGTGATCAGGCCTGCCAGGCACGCTGATGAGAAAAACAGTGGACACAGAGGTCAAACTCAGCCCAGGGAGGAGAAGACTACGGGAAGAGCTGGTGTTGGGGGCTGACATCAGAAAGATAGCTTCTGTAGCTCAGGAGACCAAAATGAGGACCCCCGGGTGAAGGCCTCAAGGGGGCAGGTACAGCCGAGGAGAAGAGTCTGTGGATCGCAAGTGGCCTCAGTAGCATGTCCTCCCCGCTGTGGAACCATGAACGCCAAGGCCACCAGGCGGCCCCTGAGCCTACACTTGATGGATCTGGAGGTCCAGTCGCCCAACTTTGGAAAAGTCCTTACGGTTTCTACTAGTGCCAAACCCATGCTGGCTGCATCTCCTGGCAGAGAAAACCCCCAGGCCTCCAAGCAGGAAGAAGTCGGAGGCAGCACTTTGGCGAAGGTTCCCACTGGCACTGCCCACAGCGTAACTGGACGTGAAGACCCCAGGCCGGGATCCATACCCACAGAAGCCCGAGCCCGGTCAAGCCTAAGACACAACGCACCTTGTACTTCCCCTTTCCCGCCCACGGAGCACGGCTGGCCGGAGTCCTAAACGGCTCCACCACAGAGAAAACAACACGGGGAGAAGCCCAGACTTGGGGTGGCAAGTGTCCGCCCCGTGGCCCCGGGGCTGCTGAGCTGCTCTGCCGGCCACTTGGGGGGAGCTCAGCTGTCTGCCGGAGGCCGAGACCACGCTGCCCTTTGAGGACCTGTGCCCATGCACACATTTAAAGGAGAAATTCACTTTTTAAAGATTACAGTCTAGGACCCCCTGAACTACAGTCGCCTGGAGGTTACCTCGGGGCCCCTGCACCAGAATTTCTGGGTGCGGGGCCTGGGACTTAATTTAGCACGCCCTCCTGGTGTATCTCCTGTTCACTAATGTGTGAGAGCCACTGGTCTCAGAGGCGCCCCAAGTGCCGTGGCACCCGACTCCACCAGGCGGGGTGTGGAATGTCTGGGGCCGGAGAAGGTGGGAGGTTCTAGGGGAGGTAAGGTTGGGCTTGTGATAGGAAGGGAGCAGGTGCTGGGAGGCGCGGAACCTGGAGTGAAAAAAAAAAAAAATCTCAGGCTACTGAGTTACGGTTCTATCTTCCATATGGAAAAAAAAAAAATTCCCACCAGCAGGTACACTTGGTTAATGAGGAGCTGTGCCTAATTTCCTAGAGCCTGACACATACCAGGCATCAAATATTTGCTGAATGAATACATGAAAGGGATCCTGAAGCCTGAGACAGGCACACTGGAGGCCGTGTCCACTTTCCCATGGGACAAGGCCAAGGGAAGCCCGTTGCACCCTACGCTGTGCCTCACAGGGGGCCCCCAAGGCCACAGCAGAGCTGGGGGCTATGGATCTCCCCAAACTCCTCCTGGTTGCTCACAGGCCACAGTGTGGCTATTTTAAAAAAAGAGAATGGACAAAGCCATTGCCGCCTCATCACCAACGTAACTCCCATGTAGGAGGCGGTGGCCAAGCTGGCACCCTGGGGGCCTCCTCAGTGGCGGCGGGGCGGGCACAGGGCCCAGGCCAAGAGCAGCCTGGCACCTCCCCTCCCCTGCAGGGACACAGGTAAACGCTGCTGGAAGGTGGGAGGAAGACTGAGAGTCCTAGTCTGGGGTGATGTGGCTATTCCTCTGCCCTTTTACAGATTCCAGACCCAGAGGGAGCGGTAGTGGGGCGAGGGGCGAGGGGGTCTCTCCCACTTACCGCTTCCCCTCTTACAACGTCCCCCCCACCCGATCACTGCCCCTTTCTCCTCGTCTGCTGTCCGTGTCTGGCTCACACCTACCCCAGAAACGAGCAAGCTAACTAGGATCCTGGTGCCTCAGTTTCCCCACGTTATCCACCCTCCCTCTGCCCTTGGACGGTGAGAGATTTCTCTTTGAGCCACAGCAGAACAACGTTAACGGCAGATGAACACTCGGATGGTGAAAGCACAGTGGCTTTGTGCTTTAGAAAATACCTGCGAACAGCAAACCATCTACACTGACCAAATGTACTGAGGACCCAGAGCCCGTGGTTGCCTTTCCGTCCCAAACAAGCTCTGACTCTGTTGCAGGCGCAGGGGAGGCCACGAGGAGGCACAGTAATGGGGCCAGGATGCCAGCCCTGTCGTTATCAGCTGCTCACAAGCCTGGGGCATTCCCACAACACCGGGTGTCTTGGGGGGGCAGTGACTCCATGGGAACTGGGCTTCCGATTTTAGTTGATTTCCTGCAAGGTTTTTTTGGGGCGGGGTTGGGGAGAGAGGGACGACAGGGTAGGAGGAGGCTGATTATCTCAGAAGCTGGGGTTAGAGGGGTGCCCGGGTGGCTCAGCAGTTGGGCGGCTGCCTTTGGCTCAGGCCATGACCCTGGGGTCCTGGGATCGAGTCCTGCATCGGGCTCCCCGCAGGGAAGCCTGCTTCTCCCTCTGCCTTTACTTTAGTGTTGTCTTTTTTTGGTTTGTTTTTAAAAGTGAAAGTGTGCATTCTACGTACATATTAACCTCAATATTTCAGTAAAAGTGAATAATTCCACTTCACAACTGAGAAAACTATTAAATAAAGATGAAATGACTTGCTCCAAAACAACTCTTGGTCAAGATGTCCACATATCCTAGGAAAGAAAATGAAACTGTAACTTCTCTAGAACATTCTCCAGATTGCCTCCTTTTTAAACCTCTGCCCTGGGTGTGACCTTTTTTGTTTCTAGCACTACACACTTAAATTATTATTATTATTATTATTATTATTATTATTATTATTATTTAGGATTTTATTTATTCATGAGAGACAGAGAGAGAGAGAGAGAGAGAGAGAGAGAGAGAGAGAGAGAGAGGCAGAGACAGGCAGAGGGAGAAGCAGCTCCCTGCGGGGAGCCTGATGTGGGACTCGATCCCGGGACCCCGGGGTGATGCCCCGAGCCGAAGGCAGACGCTCCACCACTGAGCCACCCAGATGCCCCCAATATTGAAATTCTGAACCTACATGTGCTGTGACTACCCTTCTGCTCGCAGTTCCCTGCATGCTCACTGATCCTGGCCTGTGCCTGCTAGTGTCTCACGGGGGAAGACGGAGTTCCCTCTTCCGAGGCTCTCCCATCCCTGCACGCCGCGCCCTGTCATGCACGCCCATATGCGCACGGCAGGGGTCCCCCTCCCAGCTGGTGACAGAGCCGCCACAGGCCACCCACTGGGAGGGTCGATTCCGGCCCTCCGACCACCTTGTGCCCAGCCCATCCGTTTCGCTTCCCTTTGGCCTCCTCTCTCTTTCATTTTGGCTCCTCTTTAGCTGAGAAATACGTTTAGGTTTTCTCCGTCTTCACACCTCCTGACCCTTATACTTTTATAGACGTCTCCTCAATCACGGAGCTGCATGAACATAGCACACCTACGTGTGGGATTCTCACCTATGGCCCCACGCTCCTCCCCTCGCACGGCCTCCAGGGCTGTGGCATCTACTCCACAGCAGGGGCCAGGCCATGCAAGGTGGGGACCCGCCTGCCCAGCTGCTAACTTCGAACAGAGGGCTCTGTGCTCTCACTGCCATCCCCTTCCCGCCTGAAACTCCTGTGGCCTGGCTCCGCGCTCCCCGCGGCCACCACGTGGCTCCTCTGGCCTGCCCGCACATGCCGTCCTCGGCCAGCGCGCTGCACGCAGCCTCCTCCTCGGCTCTGTCTGGCGGTGGTCACTTGATGCTCTCACCCACCCCCACACTTCAATCCGTCCCCCCACCTCTGTTGCCAACTCCCCAGCTGCCCTTCTAGCTCTAAGCTCCACGACAAACTCGGCGGCCACATGGCGGACGCTCGGTGGACGTGATCACATGTGTGCCTCGGCTCAGCACGTGCAAAATCGACCCATCACCTGCCACAAGCTTTGCCTGCTCCTTCCTGCCTCCCTTCTCTACGGATCGAAATGCTGGGCCCCACATGCAACACGCGTCTTCCACCTCCAGCTCCTCGTTCCCGTCCTCACGCACATCTGCTCAGCAAGGCAAGTCCCGTGGTGGACTTTTTTGTGCTCAAAGCCCTGCCTTCAAGAGAAAGTTCTGGCTCCTTACCCTCGGCATTCAGGGCCCCTCCCTGGCCCTGATTTCCCATCCGTCTAATGTTTGCGAACAAGGAGATGAGTTTCCAGTGGCTGGCTAAATCATTTTCCAGCATTTTCTCACATTTGGGCACATTTGCCAGACCTTCGATTCTTTTTCGGCATCTCAAAATCCTACCTTGTCTTAAAGTTTGGGCTCAAATGTCAGCTGTTCTATCACAGATTTCCCCCACCCCCTCAGGACAGAACGTCTCCTGTCCCCAACACCTCGTACCTGCTTTAACTGACTTTGCGCTTCTCAACCAGATGGATCTGATGGGTGCATTCTGCTTACTTTTTGCACGTTGCCCCTACATCTAGTCCATAGCAGCTCATGGGATCCAAGCACCTAGGAACTAAATGTTCCTACATTGTTGCTTTCAAGTATTAAAAGATACACCTTAGATCCTAAACCTCTGGGAAGCGTGACTAGCAACATTCGTTGGCAACAGTTGGCCGGAAAGGTTTTCTCACCTGTAACGTAAAAAGCAATTAAGCGACCCATGCATGCTTCTTACCAGTGTTGGCAGCAGTAACACGGCGGCAGCCCAGGTAGTCTCCCCCAGGTAGTTGGGGGAGAGGAGACTCTCCTTGTGTCATGCAGAAAACACACCTCTGAGCTGGTACGCATATCACGAAGGCATCTGATGCCACACGACGTCAGAGGCCGTGCCACTAACACTTGGCACAGCACAGACTCCAGAACCACTGCAAGCCAACATACAAAGAACAGGGGCCCACATCTGAAAAATCTTAAAAAGCGGCCCCAAAACAAGGCACGAGCACAACACAGAGTGGCAAGTGGGTGACGGCCCTGGGAAGGCACATGGGGCCTGTCCACCCCGGGACGATGGGCACAGGAAAAATGGGCTGGTGTCTCTGCGGAGAGGGGGTGACCCATAAATGCCTCTGCCCCCTGGCTGGGCAGCTTTATGAGGCTTTAGATGGGCTCAGGGCTGTCAAGAGACTGTAGTGTGCTCCAGGCCAGGGGCTCCCTGTCAGCCGTGTGGCTGCCCATCTGCCTCGCCATGTGTTCCAATGGCAGGAGTGGCTCTCTGGCAGATTAGGACACAGGGATGACTTAGGGAAGCGGCCGCCGGTCCGCCTCTGTGGCCCAACAGGTTTCCCATTTCCTGGATGGTAAGTGAGATGTAAGGTAAAATTCCACATCAAGACGCCGGCACACGCGCGGAGCCCAGCGACACTCTCCTGGGTTGGGACATATCTGCGTGGTGGTGGTTGCTATTGTGATTTGTTTTTAAACCCTAGAAGTAGGATGATCAATGCCAAACAAATCAAGAATCACGTACTAGAAAGACCACTAACTAATCCCCCCATCCCACACACAAGAGTAGGTCTTGAATGCCTAAGAACTTTGGAAATAACTTGGTTCTCCTGAAATGTTTCCGTTGAGAGGCCACGGAGCAGACGTGCAGGTACACCTCTCACTGTGACTCGCTTCACTCCCATTCTCAGAACTTCGTGCTAAATGTGCAAACAGTGGCAAAGCTTACAGAAGAGGGAGAGAGCAGAGGAAGAAGATCCCCGCCCCCCCTTCCCCACTTTGGCCTCATTCACGAAATTTTGATAGAACATAAACAAAAGCATTGGTTTGGGTTTTTTTTAAAGGGTGTCAAAGTTACAGTTCATAGTCCAGGGCTCACCAGATCATTTGACTTTGGTGGAGATGCAGCTTTTTGAAAAGCTACGGCTAGGATAGAAACGACACGAGGGGGGTCCCTGGTTGGCTCAGCGGTTTAGCGCCCACCTTCAGTCCAGGGTATGATCCTGGAGACCCGAGATCGAGTCCTGTATCGGGTTTCCTGCGTGGAGCCTGCTTCTCCCTCTGCTTCTGTCTCTGCCTCTCTCTCTCTCTCTCATGAATAAATAAAAAAAAAAATTAAAATAAAATCTTTAAAACAAACAAAAGCAAAACAAAACAAAACAAACTCCACGAGGGTGCGGATTTTTGTCCGCTTCGTCCACTGACGGGTTTCAAGCGCCTAGCCCAGTCCCGGGTGCACAGGAGATGCTCAGCAAATACGTGCGGACTGAATGAAAAAAATACGTCCCGAAATCATAGTCACTAACTATGATGACATTTTATTTTTGGAGCTTTTACATCATGTTCAATTCCATTCACGTCAATGAAAATAAGGCGAGCCCGGTAATGTCAAGAACAAGTTAACACACGGAACCCTTCTCAAAGGAAAAAAAATGTTGAGACTTGCAGGAAGTGAGCAAAGAATGGAACTGCCAGTTCTTTCTGTAGCAATAGGGTGTGAAGCTGTTTGATCCAACCCCACAGATAAATAGCTAATTTTAACGACCTTCCCATTGAAACACTTAAAAAGTGTAGCTAATGACAGGGAAAAACTGAGTGTTTTGAGACTTTTCTCTGGTAATAAGCAGTGGAAAAAGAGGAGCGTCCAGAGAAAGACGGGGGCGGGGGGGGGGGGGCGGTCAGAGACGCAGGTCAAAGCTGAGTACAGCGGAGGTGAGAGCATCCAGGCAGCGGACCGGGCCCTTGCCTTAGCTGACCGGCGCCGGCACGCGGAGGGCGCTGTGCTCCCCGTGAGGCACCCAGGCTTCAGGGGTGCTCGCTGGGGAGGATCTTTCTAGAGCCCACACTGGAGTAGATGGTTCCTTTCAAAATGAAATGCCTTTATTTGACTCCAGACTCTCACATCTGTATCATGACATCAGAACATTTTGAAAGCCAATCTAGGTAAAATGATTAAACACCTGCTTTATGGGGTTTTGTACTAACCTAAACTAGCATGACTCATCCTTCAGGAACCTGTCAGACCGGAATACGCATCCGTAAGGTGTGGCTGGTTTTTGGATTGCTGGAGCCCAGGATCCCGGGTCGAAGGTGGCTGTGAGGACCCTGTCACTCGTCACCAGGGCGGAGCCAGGTCCCTTCTCAGAGATGTGCGCACTGTCCCAGGCCCAACAGAAGCTTCTAAAACACCTGTCCTAAAACACTGACACGTGGCTACTCGAGTGAATTAGAAACCATCCGAGGGCCTGTGATGTACTGTTCCAAAAGCAAGGGGCATGACCGGTAAATAAACTGTTCCTACTTCGAGTGAACTGACTATTGAGACAGTGAGAGACAAGGCAGGTGCTCAAACCACCATCCTACAGAAGAAAAATACGTGTTCTAGTAGAAGTATGACGACTGTACCTGGGTAGCCCATCAGGGTAGATGGCATTTCTAGAAGCCTCTTCCCAGCTGGACGCTGCAGCTTGCCCTCCATTTCCACCCACAAGGAGCATCTAAGGGAGCTCAGGCTTCGAACCTGTCAAGTATTTATGCTACAACTGTAATGCGGAAGCACTTAATTCTTCCTGGGAGGCTTCCTGGTGGAGGGGACATTTGCCCTGATTCTTAAAAGTATTAGAGTATTAAAAGCAATTTTTATCAATTACTGTGAAACTTTTTTTTTTTTTACTGCAGCTTTATTCACGTAGTATACAAACTACACCTTTTACCACGTGCATTAAGAACGCCAGACTTAAACCCACATATTAATCTCCCCAAGCGCTGACGCCGCAGTAAATTAGCGACACAGGAGTTTCAGAGGAGGAAACAGGCGAAGGCCCTACAGGCCGAGAAGCCAACAGGAACAAAGGCCCATAGCCTGTTTGGAGAGGATGGAGAAGTGCCTGATGCAGCTGGAGGGGAGCTGGAGGCGGGGCGGGGTGGGGTGACGGCCAGAAGTGTAGAGGGAGCCTGGGGAGCACCCAGAACGCCGCGCCAAGCGGCCTCTTGGACTCTGGGCGGTGCCGAACCGCATGGCAAGTCTGGCCAACCTGTCTTGTTTCGCCATCAGTGTGCAAAGTGGACGGAGGGCGAGAGTGGATGTGGAGGCTGTTGTGACGGCACGGGGGAGTGTCGACTGCGAGGGCAAAGCAGGATGCTCCAGAGAAGGCACCAGAACTGCCTGGATGTGTGGCGGAGAAACACAAGCTACCTAGACCTGGTATAAAGTGGCTGAGGGAAGGTGACATGAGCCACGTGGCGGGGACAGAGGGCAGGAGGGAAGCACTGCTTTGGGGACGAAGCTTCTTTTCAGGCTTCCCAAGTTGTGGGACCAGAGGGGCAGCCTCGGGGGGTGGGGGGGTGGCCTCTCCCAGCATCTGCTGTCCATCTGTCCCTCTCCTGGCTCCATCACACTCCACCCTGGTGCTCCTGTCCCGCGTGTGACGGCTCGGGTGGGGGGACTGTGGGGCCCACTCACACCTCTGCACATGACACGGGTCCCCGGAGGGCACACGTGCAGATACACATACAGGCACATGACAGCCTCTGGGGTGACCCTGAGGATGACTCCCGGCCTCCCCCTCTGCTTTTCCCCACCACTGGCTGGCTGCCCTAGTGACAGGAGTGTGTGACGCTGAAGGTAACCCCTCACTGGTCCTTCCTACCTGGCGACCCCACATGAAAACAGCCCCAGGCTCCGTGAACCTCCAACAGCTCCCTAAGGAGGGGCCACTGTTTCCCTGGGACTGCACCTGTCACAGCCTTCAAGGACGCAAGCAACCTCTCCAACATGGGCAGGAAAAAATACTGCTAGGATTTGAAGGGAGAAGGCTTTGAAAAGCCAACAGTGGGAATGGAAAAAATCCTCCCCAACATTTGGAAATTCCTTATGTTATCAAAAGAAATTATCTATTATCCTGAAGTGTGTACTTGATTGAGTGCACTTACAGAAGCATTTGGAGAATTTTAAAACATCTTAAAAAAAAAAAACAATAACAGAAGGTGGTCAGTGGAATAATGTGGTACATGAACGTGGTATGACGTTTGAGGGAGAAAATGCTGAAGACGTGCGCCCGTGCGGTAATAATCACGCTCCCTCCCAAGCTCTCAGGATCACGGGGAATAAACAACAAATCCACGAGCTGGAGAGAAGACAAATATTGTCATCTTTCTTTAAGACCTCACTGCACACCTTGTAGACAATTTCCTTTTTTATACCAACACAGAGACACATTCCTCAAACACAGGTTCAGAATTTGGAGAAGAAATGACCCAAGAATTAATTAACTAAATAGGAGAATGAGGTAAACAAAGGAAAAATTATCATATCAAAATAAAAGACAAGAAACACGATTAAATTAATCTTCAAAAGACCTGTGAGAAACCCATAAAAGGCGTAATATGCATTTACCTGGTTTTTATTCTTTCATGATTTAATTTCTAATTTTATTCACTACCATCTGATAATTGCACGAAACACTTATTCTAACCATGGGCAATTTAAAACTATTTTAATTTTTATTTCAAGGCCATGAGACAAAGGAACCTATTTATTGCCTAAGGGGTTTTTTTTAACAAAAATTAAAGCTTAATCTTTCATGTTTTAAAGCATAGACTGTTTAAAATCATTTCTAATAATGCTTTAGGGAGACTACGCCTGCGTATGCAAAATTGAAATGATAAATTTACAATTATTAAAAAAAATTAATGGTTTGGGGGATTGAATTGTCCCTTTCCTTTCAAGACAGACTGTTCTGAAGTGTAGGGGGCATCTTTAAAAATGGGGTAAAGCCGGGGCTTGTGGGGAGCCACGTGATGGTTCATCAGCGCATCTCACAGGTGGGCTGGACTCGCTACCGGGACCACAATGGCAGGTCCCGCTTTTTATTATTTAAAAACAAATAATGGCATTGGCCTTGGGAACCCCTTCATAGGAAATTGCTCTGATGAAGTGGAGGGGCACGAATTCCACCAACCACATCTTCCATGAACTTTGAACAAGTCCCCGATGGAAATTAGACAAATAATTTACTTTCACTTAAATACCAGATATATATATTTTTTAAGTTAACGTTTAAGAAAAATAATTGCAACGTGGATTTAGAATCATTGCTGCACTTCAGGATTCTAATGAAATACGTTCAGCTCTTATGCAAAAGCTCAACAGAGGGGAGCAAAGCCACTTTCAGTGGTTCCTCCGCAGAATTCCTCTTTGAGAGCAGAGGCTAAGGACGCTTTGCTATGGGGGCGGGGGGAGGAAAGTAGGTCTCGGGACACATTTCCCCTTCTAGAAAGAGCTCAGGAAAAACCTGGGAGTGGTTAAATGTGTCTGAAGTTCCTTCAACATGCAGGCCATCATCGTCAGCTGTCTGAGAAGCCCCCCCCCCGCCCCACCTCGGGGAAGAAGCTCACAACATATTTGAGCCGCTGACCCTACGGGACGGGATGCTCGGGGATCCAGGCCTGCAGCAGGGGCCTCCCCCCGCCATCCATGTGGCCTCCGTGTCCCTTTCCTTGCCGTCATATGGTGTCTAGTGTGTCCTCACAGCACTGCCGGGCCCATACGGGGCTCTGACTCACTTACTATCTGAGACCCCCCAATCCGGTGGGAGGTGCGGGGCAGCAGGGGCACGTCTGTGCTGCCCGGGGTCCTCCCTGCTCCTCACCCCGACACGCAGGCCAGCGCCTGACCCCACCTGCTCTACCAACCCCTCTGTCTACACCGACCGGCTCGCGTCCCATTTGCACTTGGCTGCTTAAACCACCAAGTCTTCTTTTAAAGAATGAGACATCCAAATATTAGTTCCGAGTCCCCAGAGCCAAGGGACATTCCAGCCCAAATATCACATATTCTAACAAAATCACACGAGCTCTCACACGCAAGCCACAGGCCACATATCATTAGCCCAAATGCCCACTTAGGATAATGGCCCGTCTCTGGAATGACAGGACAATTTTTTATGTCGCTATGGCACTAAATATATCAAAGGCAAAGTCTTTAAGGGCTGGTGGTCCAAATTGGGCTAAATGGCCCCTTGGCCCTTAAGGAAAAGTTTTCTTTTTTGCCTCCACTTTATTGCCCATGACGTGATCAGTTTCTTCTGGTTCCTCTTAATAAAAGGAAGAGAAGGTGAAGGCCAAGGTTGGAAAAATTATAATAATTCACTTTTGCCAAATAAAGCTAACATTGTTTTTTGTTTGTTTTTTTAAACAGCTAATCCTCTTTATTTTTACGTAAGCAAATAGAAAGCATCCAGACTGTCCATGACTCACAGCTTTTTTTCTCTCCAGGTAAAAGAGAGTAAAAAATATCAGCTTCTGACGAAAGACACAGTAAAATGCGCACACGATACTTTGTGCTCCTTTAATGGAATCTCTCCATAGACCTCACAGGGGAGAGAAACATCCTTATTTAAGGAAAGACTTTCAACCTGGTTTATAAAACAGGTAAATCAGCGAGGTCAAATGTTTAATTTGCTTTTAAGAAAAGTCACTACTATTTTCATGGAGGGGGGAGGGTGGGAGTTGATGTCAAAGATGTCTTTTTCTTAAACAGGGTCACCGAAGGATTTATTTAAATAACGAGTGTATATTGTGTTAGTGTTATGACCTAATATGCTGGAAAAAAAAAAAAGGCGGAAAGTTGATTTTTTTGGAAATACCACGTAGGGCACCAAATGAGGCCCGCAGATAGCGACGGTACATTTCGGAAGGTATCTTAGAGAACGAAGTTACCGCACCTCTGTGCTGCTGCTGGGCCGGGGCGGGGGTTGCGAAGGGGGGGACGGCGCGTGGACGACGATCCCCTGCTGCCTCCCCTGCGTGTCCCTGCAGACCAGCCTCTAAGACCGTGTGCGACACCCAGCGTGTCATCTACGAGCCACGGGCCGTGGCCCTCACGAGCCCTAGGAGAGCGGCCTGCCCTGCGCCCTGCTTCCTTTGGGGTTTCCTGACAGTGAGCCCTGAGCTAACCCTCCCGAGTTTTGTGGACACCGACCACGTTCCGGGCAGAGCCTGCGGAGGCCTGGGGGTCTGCAGAGCTGGGGGGGAGCCCGGGAGCACCGCTGTCCTCCTCCGCGCACCCGGGGTGGGCAGGGGCGCTCATCTCTCAAGGTCTAGAAAATTCAGGGAGGAAGGAAAGCCAGCAAAACAGTTTTGAAGACCCAGATCGTGGTATCCAAGCAACCACATTATGTCTGGCTCGGATGAAAAGAAAAATGGCATCTGCTTTTGAATAAGGCGGCAACAGTTCCGAGGAGAAAGACTTTAAACGGCGTCGCCCAGAAGGCGACCCGGAGCCACCACGAGGATGGGCCTCCCTAGACAGTGGCTTCTGAAAGCACGCGGGTGCGCAGGCCGGGGCTGCCGTGGAGCAGGCCCGCTGCACCCCCGGGGCCCCGGGGGGTCAGCAGGGGTTCCTGGATGGCCCCGATGGAGACAGCAGAACAAACAGGGGCACTGGCGCCCACCGGACAGCGTGGCTGGGACGGGGTGAGCGGGGACGGTCACCAGCACGGTGGACCCCCTGTCTTCCTCGGAAAATCAGACACACAGGCACTCAGGCCTGGTGTCCTCAAGGACCTTTACACGGACCCAACGCCCCCCGGCACCGACGACACCTGCTGCCCCCCCCCAACTATGTCCCCAGAGGGAAGACAGCAGCCCCCTTACCGGGACTGGTGAGGGCTCCCAGGGCGCTGCTCGTGGTGGACAGAGGGTTTGCATTGGTGGTGGTGGCTGAGGTCTGGGCCGCGGCTGCGGCCGCCGCCAGTGTCGCCAGGTTCTGCAGCTGCAGAGCATTCATGCCTGCGGAGGGAAGAGAGTTGCCACGTTAGCAAGGGGCTGGCGCGGCCGCGCTCTGGACCCTGGGCGGGCCCGGTGCCCCCCATCTGTCCTCCCCCCGGAAGCGGCAGACAGGGAGACCGTGCGTGTGCACTGGTCCATGGCAGGGCTCGGCGGGGCCCCGGCGGCCACGACCCTTACGAGCTCCTGCTCCCAACCCCAAGTGCATGGGGCTCCGGTTCGGCCCCCCACAGCTGTGCGATCGGGGCCACTGCTCCCCGCCTTTGTTTCCTGCACAGCCGCGTCCCGCCAAGGGCAGATGACACCTGACGAAGGACACGAGCCGCGCAGCACAATGACGGGCGCAGGGTCGAACCCAGGGAGTCCTCCGGACCCTGCCGCCGCGACGGCCATCGCTGTCCTCTCCCCAGGCCTGCTGTAAACGTGAACTCTAAAACGGGCCCACGGGGGGCCCACGTAACATCCGATGAATGCAAAAAATACAAAAAAAAAAAAAAAAAAAAAAAAGAATGAATAAAAATGGCAATGCTGTCATATTTTTATTTGTGAAGTGCTTGTGTTTGCATTTTTGTGTTCTGGAGAAGGGCCACGTTTAGCTGGCACGGATCTGGCTACTGAAGACTGAGAAAGGAGGCAGAAGGAAGGGAAACTGCAAGAAGGCGAGGGTGGGAGCAGCGGAGACGTGGGGGTGGCACCTGTCCGGGGGGGGGGCTCGGGGGGGCCGGCGTCGCCTCCCCACCTCAGTTTCTCAACCCGAGGGGCTCTGAACGCTCAGTCTTTCTCCATCATTCACTTCACACTAAAGTACATCCCAGAAGCAGGAAACCATGGTTCTCTCCCTCGACGGATGAACTTTACGCACAAAGACACTAGAGTTAAGTGATCCGCTTAATTCTACCTTCTTCTCATGTCTCAAATCCAGGTACTTAAAAAATGCCTACTGAGCAAATTCAACCTGCTTTGGAGAGACTGGCGGGATCACGGCTTCCTTCTAGGCCGGGGCGGTGGGCGGAGGGGTAGAGAACGTTCTGGCTCCGCGCAGGCTGCTGGGCGCCCTGGCCTGTCCCTCCGGCCGGCTGCTGCGGTCACGACTTGCTCCGACTCGGAGCTCCTGATGTCTCTGCTGCAAAACGGCTCCTCGTTTAGCTCCAAACGACAACTCTGCCTTCTTCCGGAGACCCCCAGCCTTCTCGGCTCGGGATGAAAGCCAAACACCTGTTTCTCCAAATCCACCTGGGGCGCAAGTATTTGCGGGGTCCCGCTCACTTCTGCAAGGAAAGCGCAGACGTCGGCAGCCTCGTTTGCTCCCCTTGGTGCAAACCGGGAACCAACTCTCTCTGCCCTTCCCCATGATCGAGGTCACACGGGGTCACGTGTGCAAGAACATGGGACTTGAGGAAGCTTGGTCTTGGGTTTCTGGGGGGTCCTTGAGGCAAAGGGGCCGCCTGGGCTCAGCGTGAGCCCAACATACTTCACGTCACACCTGTGTGGGCGACAGGGCCAGGCTCTGAGTGATGCTGGGGGGACTGAGGCACATTCCTTCGGACCCACGTGCCAATTGGCCCTCTTGTGACTAACGTCCCTCGAATTCTTTGGTGGCATGAACCACATAAGCAGACCGCGTTGCCCACACTCAGCTGTGCTGATGAGGGGGTGGCTTTGCACTGAGAGGCAGGCCCCCAGTGTGTGCCTGGCACCCATTAGCGGGCAGCTGGGCCACCCTCCTGGTTGGGGGTCCGGGGTCCTCCAGGACATCTCCCCCGAGCTGCCCGCAGGGGGGGAACCCCAGAGCTGGAAGGAACTCAGCCCACTCGCTGGGGTCGGAGACTCAGGTCCTGGGCGGAGGCCTGAGACCCTCGCGTCCGGGGCAGCGCTCCTGCCACATGTCACAGCTGCGCTCTGAGGAGGCTGAGTTTGTGTCCAACACGCACGCCGGTGCAGCGTCATCTGTAGGGTCTCCAGCCTCGCAGTTCGGGGCCACGGCAGTCACCACGTCTTCCCTTGACCTTACGGTGTGCGTATCTCTTACCCTCAGAGCTAGACACCAAGCTCTCCGGGGACTAAGACTT
This sequence comes from Canis lupus dingo, assembly GCF_003254725.2. Lineage (NCBI taxonomy): Eukaryota > Metazoa > Chordata > Mammalia > Carnivora > Canidae > Canis > Canis lupus. The sequence goes on from NC_064244.1 coordinate 23,602,891, forward strand.
TGTCTGACCTTCCTGTCCACCTACACGGACAGACACACGCACCAGAGCCGCACACGGCAGGCGATGGGTGACCTACGCAGGACGGATGGACGGGGCGTCAAACAGTAAGAAGCCTTCACGAGCTGCACTAAAGAGCACCACCCGCTGCTTGTCCTTCAGTGTTTGTGGCAGCTTTACGTACGGCCTGTTTCCCTCGATGCTCGTTAATCTGTCCTACAAATGTTTATTAGAACCGCGCGTGGTCCTCATCTCACCGCTGGCACGGCCGGAGCCCAGCTGGCAGCGCACGGGTTTTCTACTCCGCTGTCCTCTGCCTGCAATCCCGGAGCTGCGGCCGGCTGTGTCGCCCTCAGTGTCCCCTCTAGCCCTTCTTCCCACGCGTCTCCCCCCAAGGGGATCTGCTGTCCTCTTCCTCCTTTCCCTGCCTCCAGCCAGGAGGGCCAGGCGGCGGGACCGCGGCTCTGGGGTGCCACAGTGGGTGGGGGGCCAACTGTGTTTGACGACCACACGGCAAGGAGAGCAGCAGTATGGGCCCAAGGAATCAGAGAGCAGGAGCGGAAAGGAGAGGCCGCTGTGATGGCCAGCCCCGGAGGGCCTTGGGGGGAAAGGGGGAGGGAGGTGAAGAGACGCAGTGGGCAGGAGGGCCCACGCGGGTCTGCCTTGCTCATCCATCTGTCCACCCACCCATCCATCCATCTCTCCATTCATTCATTCAGCCATCCATCCATCCGTCCGTCCGTCCATCCATCCATCTCTCCATTCATTCATCCATCCATCCATCCTTCCATCTCTCTATTCATCCATCCATCCATCCATCCATCCATCTTTCCATTCATTCATTCATCCATCCATCCATCCATCCATCCATCCATCCATCCTCCATCCATCCATCCCTCATTCGTTCATTCGGCCATCCATCCACCCACCCACCCACCCAACCACGTGTCCATCTGTTCAGCAGCTACCAAGGGCCGCTGAAGGCCAGCCCCGGGACACCCAATTAAGGATTAAGTGGAAAACAAGACTCCGTCCGCTCCAAGAAAGTTGCTGTATATGGGAGCACAGAGAAGCCAGGGACCGGAGGGTAATCCTGCTTCATCTGTTTCTGGAAATAGGCCCAGTCTCGGAAGATCATTCTCACTCGTGGAGGGGAGACACGCACAGGAAAGCACGTGAAGGAGGCAGGGGCTCCCCAGCAGAGGATCTCGCTCTCCGTTCTAGAACTCTCAGGCCGCATGCGGCTCCTGGGAGGATCCCTTCTCCACCCCCCCCCAAACCAGTGCTCAGCGCCCCCAGGTGGTGGGGAGATGGGCAGTGGGGAGCAGCTACCAGCCTGCCTTGTCTGCGCTCCCCTCTTCTGGGGGCACAGGCATCCCTCCCTGTCCTGGGCTGTGTGCAGGCCCCCCTCTGCCTGCAGCAAGAGCCCCTATTTCCCAGAGTCGGGGGTGGGCTGGTGGAGGGCAGGCCATGGCCTGAGTCCCGGCTCCACCCCACCTCCCGAGCACCCGTCCCCGCCCACGTGCTTCGGATTCCCGGGATGCACAGTGGCAGCAAGACACATGGTCCTCTTGACGCCTCGGGACACGCAAAGCTCAAGGAAGACCACAGGGCGCCAAGGTAGCCGAAACAGGGTGACAGGCAGCCCCCCTCCGGTGATGTGGCCTCCCCGGTGATGACAGGGGCCAGGCATGGTTCTCGGGCTCTACATGGGCTCTAGCTCAGTGTACGTAAAACCCCGCGTGACCAAGTCATTGCTGACACCCACACAATACAGGCGGGGAGAGCCAAGGCCCCAAGAGGGTCAAGCCCAGGGAAGGGGGGCCCCGACTTCTCCCAGTGAGCCCGGCCTCCCCTGCGGCCTCGACCTCCCCGCCTGCTCCTTCCGTCCTGCTTGCACCTGCAGTTCTTGCCTCCCCCTCCTCGTGCTGCTTGCTCTCAGCAGGCCCCACTGCACTCTGCCCCTTGAGGTTTAGGGGGAAAGGGGGGTTGGCAAGGGAGAAGGGGGTGGGTCTCGGGGTTTCCAAAGGAGACATTTGCCTGCAGGGCGGGGGCGCTTCCAGCAACAGGCTCGCATGCAGGGAGGCTGCACGGGGTGACGGCTGGGCTGGCGTGATGGAGGGACACCCCGGGTCCGACGGGCAGCCTCCTCCGCACTCCCCGCTGGGCCCGGGAGCAAGGCCCTGCGCACGGTCCCCGCTGGGAGTCACCCAGGAACTGTGTCGCACCCGTGCACTGCCTCTTGTTCCCTAATCCACACCATTGATCCTTGACTCGCCTAACATGATTGCCTCTTCCAGTCATTACCGGGACCCCCGGCAGCTTGGATGGCTGGTCTCGGTGTCCTTGGGGAGCACGTGGGCTGTGACCTCTTTCTAGTTAGTCCCAAGCATGTTGCACGGCTGGGTCCCTCCTGCACGTTCCTCACCTCAACTCAGGTCACCCACCAATAGGATGCGGGGGTGGGGGAGCTGGGAATGCCCCGAAACTGCATAAAAGTGCATGTGTGGCATGTGCGCCTCGTTTCTGCGGATAGATCCTGGAGGTGACGAACCCCCAACCCACTGAGAGGTGAGAGGCCTGCGCTCGGGCAGCGGCTGGGATCAGGGGGTCGTGGGGGGGTCAGAGAAAACTGGGGCTTGGATCCGACTGTGCAGAGGAGGGAAACCGAGGACAGACCAGCTCTAGCTCCTGTTCTGAACCCCAGGGGCACTCTCACTGAGGCGGCACCGAGCAGCCCCCTCTGCGGGTCTCGAGCTGTGGCCTGGCCGCAAGGCAACAGGCACCTGCTCCCCGCTGTGTGGCCTCCCGTCCAGCCCGAGGGGGGCCCAAGCCTCGTCCCGCAGTGTCCCTCAGGAAGACAGCCTCCCATGAGTGGCGAGGGCCTGCTGGGTGCTGCTGGCACAGCCCCGGGTCGCAGGGCCCGTCCTGGGGTACACTGGGTGCCCGAGCACTTCCCCCAGGGCCCGGGATTTGGAGCCTTCCCTGCCACCAGCCCACCAGCCTGGGGTGGCTGCGTGGCTCCTGGGCCCCCACCTGGACTCCCGCCTCCAAGGGGCCCAGCCTGCCCTGGCCGCCCTGGGTCTCCCGGGCTCTGCGCCTTCCCATTTCTGTTCTCTCCTATTGTTTCTTGCGTTTTGGGATGCACGAGCCACCCTGTTCCCTCCATGGAGCCACCCAGAGAGGGCCCGGACGGGGCGGTCTCACCAGGGAGTGGCCGCGAGCTCTGTGGTCTCCAGAGAAAAGTGACCCCTTTTAACCTCAGCTCGCACTCTGCTCCCAAGGGGCACCACGCAAACCAGGGGCAACAATCTGGGTGACTAGAAATCCAAAACAGTTCAATACATTTTATGAAATCCCACAGCTTGCCAAGACCAAGATGGTTAAAAAAAAAAAAAAAGAAAAAAGAAAAATTGGGGAATATGGGCATTCAAGTTTTCATTCATGACTTGGGAAAAGAAGAATCCTTCTCCAAACGAAGAAATGATGCACAAAACAGATGTGCAATATGCCTACTTGAAATTTAAGATTTAAAAAAATTATTTATAAGGAGAAGGGCATGAAAATTTAATTTAATGTTCACCTTAGGTAATTTTGTGTCTTATTGTTCATAGCAATTACCATAAATCTGCATATCAATAAGCGAGAACAGATGTCAGTTGTTACAAGTGCTTGCCAATCAGGTCTGTTAAAAAGTGACAGATGGGTGGTTATGGAATGTTCTCATAAGGCCTATTAGCACATTCTCAGGAAGCGTCTGCAGCGAGAGGGTGGGCGGCTCCGCTCCAGGAAGGCCCGTGATCTTCGAGGATCCAGGGCGCACCTCACCACTGAGGTGCCTCCAGCGCGGAGACCATCCACCCTCCTGTGCACTGGCCTCCGCAGCCCCCTGCCCTCCTGAGCACTGGCTTCCGCAACCCCCTGCCCTCCTGAGCACCGGCTTCCGCAACCCCCCCCCCCCCCCCCCCGCCCTCCTGTGCACTGGCCTCCACAACCCCCTGCCCTCCTGAGCACTGGCTTCCGCAACCCCCCCCCCCCCCCCCCCCCCGCCCTCCTGTGCACCGGCTTCCGCAACCCCCTGCCCTCCTGAGCACTGGCTTCCGCACCACCCCGCCCCCGCCCTCCTGTGCACTGGCCTCCACAACCCCCTGCCCTCCTGAGCACTGGCTTCCGCAACCCCCCCCCCCCCGCCCTCCTGTGCACCGGCTTCCGCAACCCCCTGCCCTCCTGAGCACTGGCTTCCGCAACCCCCCCCCCCCCCCCCCGCCCTCCTGTGCACCGGCTTCCGCAACCCCCCTGCCCTCCCGAGCAATGGCTTCCGCAACCCCCTGCCCTCCTGAGCACTGGCTTCCGCAACCCCCTGCTCTCCTGAGCACTGGCTTCCGCAACCCCCCCCCCCGCCCTCCTGTGCACTGGCTTCCGCAACCCCCTGCCCTCCTGTGCACTGGCTTCCGCAACCCCCGCCCCCCCCCCCCCGCCCTCCTGAGCACTGGCTTCCGCAACCCCCCTGCCCTCCCATGCACTGGCTTCCGCAACCCCCCTGCCCTCCCGTGCACTGGCTTCCACAACCCCCTGCCCTCCTGTGCACTGGCTTCCGCAACCCCCCTGCCCTCCCGTGCACTGGCTTCCACAACCCCCTGCCCTCCTGTGCACTGGCTTCCGCAACCCCCCTGCCCTCCCGTGCACTGGCTTCCACAACCCCCTGCCCTCCTGTGCACTGGCTTCTGCAACCCCCCTGCCCTCCCGTGCACTGGCTTCTGCAAACGTCTCCTCTCTTTTCCATTTGTCGCCAACATTCCAGGACAACCTTCTCTGAGACAGGATCACAAACTGATGGGAGGGGAGCGGTTTTGTTGTTTTAAGCAAATATTTGTGCTGTATGGTTTCACTGTTACTTTTAAAACCCAGGCCAGATATTCTGGAAGAGAATTACCACCAGCTTCGCTGAATATGCAAAGCGCAGCAGTTTTGTCTCATCTGTCAACTGATAAACTCTTTTTTTGGTCACAGCTCCGTAAATCAACAGATAAACCCCTTCTTCCTTGCAGCTCTGGAAAGTCTTTAACGTCTTTCATGACACTTCCTAGTGCTGGGGGCGGGGGGGGGGGAACAATACAAAAACAACTGCCCCCACAAAACCCAGCCCACTCAATACAGGTGACGTGCCTTCCAGAATGAAGGGAGGCAGCTTTTCTGTCTCCGAATTGCCTCTTTCTGCCCAGTTCTGGAGTGCTTTCTGCATAACTGATGTATGGCTCGGATTGGTTACTTGGCCCGTGAAGCCTTTGCAGAAGGAAGCCCCTGCAGCCGTGTTTAGGGGAACATATCTGCATTTGCTGAGACACGGGGCACCGTTTTACAGGCTTCGGGGCAGCCGGAGCTCAGGGGTCGGATGTGTCTGAAATTTGGACCTGCCGCTTACTGAAGCAGGGACTTGGGGCAAGTCTGCAAATGAGCCTCCAGTCCTGGGCTGCTGCACCTGTTAAGGGGGGTGCTAGAGCCTGCGCTGTCTGGGAACGCCACATCTCAGACCAACTGTGCATCTTCGGCCTGTCTGCTGCTGTGGCCTTCACAGTCATCATTTAACATGTTTCTCCTTCAGTTTCTCAACAGCAAGAGCGTAACGAAGTGCAGGTTTTGTCCCTGGCAACGCTGGGAGGATAAACTGCATGATTATTTCAAGGAGCTGCTGTGAAAAACAAAATTGTGAAACACGACCGACCCCGGTTTATCTAACCGATACTCTTTTGAGAGGATCTCTGTTATAAAGAAATTAATGACCGACAAGTCACTTTTCCCAATTTCTTCTTCTTCAGGGGGGAAAAAAATATCCAGGCTCTTAGCCCGAGTTTCGGAGATTTCAGAAATTCATGGGACAAATCTCACAGTTGAGTGAGAAATGGACACGTTTTTCTTCGAGGGTTTAAGAGGGAAAATAAAATCAATCAGCTTTAAGGATGCACAGAAAGTATCCGTGAAAGCATTGAGCTGCTACAGATTTGACCCCGATCTATAGCTTCTGTTCTTAAATTCCATATTCAGTGGAGGTTTCCTTCCACAAGATCACGAAACACATGTGAAGCTATTTTTAGTTCCAAAGGAAAATGGTGAATTATTTTGGGGAAACAAGGATAGTTGACGTTTCATTCTATTCTATTGAGACGAATACTTAGTGACATGTCATCGAAAATTTCTTTCTCTTTTTTGGCTTTATTTGCTACTCACACGGAACGTGTTTTACTCATTCAAATGAGACCTTTTAGACATTAGTGATGAACTTCAATCTCCTGAAGGATGGACTATTACGCCTGGAGAGTTGTTCACAAAAAATTATGGCTGGTTTCTGAAATGATGATTCTCTCTCTTTGGTGATTGTGTTCCACGCCGGACCGCTTGAACCTTACAAGTGGAGTTTTAGTATATGGCGCCGTAAAACATACAGACTGCATTGAAATCGCGTAGGTGCCCACTGGAACTGTGCCACCCTCTCAACCCCTTGGCAAGCATTTTAGCCTCAGGTGGGATTTGGGATAAGTGGCCTCTTGGATTTCTTCGTATCACTCCTACCGGATGTTGTGTGCCTTGCACTTGGTCATGTGTTTGATATTGTACCAACTGTTGCCAAATCCTTGACAACTCGACCGTGAAGACACTGTCATTATTTGCTTGGCTCAGATGTAAGGCTAACGTCGAATTTCTCCATTGAAAAAAACAGGGCGTTTAACTTAAAGTCCCCTGGAAGTGTATCCAAAATATCCATTTGTGTTTGCTGACTTATAAATGCATTCACCCATCCACTCAAAAGGAGTCAGTAGCCCCGCTCAGCGGAGCCAGGCTGAGTTCCTCAGCCCAGGCCATGCCCTCTTGGGGCCTTGATGGCTTAGGAGTGTTTGGGGAGGTGGGGGAGGAAAGGAAGGAAGGAAGGGCTTCAGGGTACCGCGCCTATATGTGGGGAGTCAGGGAAACCTCCTTTAATTATTATTTATTTTGAGAAAGAAGGAGAGAGAGGTGGGGGGTGGGGTGGGTAGGCAGAGGGTGAGAGAGAACCTCAAGCAGACTCTGTACTGAGCACAGAGCCCAGCACGGGGCTTGATCTCACGACCCTGAGGTCATGACTTGAGCTGAAATCAAGAAGAATGAGACACTCAACCGACCGAGCCACCCAGATGCCCCCAGGGAAACCTCCTTTAGACAGGCAATTCTATTACCAGTCCACCAGTAGTTCACTTTAGAATACTGGTCCAGATAACTGGCAAAGGCAAGAGTCAGTCCTACTTCAGGAGAAGACAAAAGAGCAAGAGGCCACATAGCTTGATTTTACCGGGGGGGGGGGGGGGGGGGGGGGAGGAATACACTGCAAACCACGGTGCTTCAAGTGCTCAGGAAGATGAAACCTGATTATCCCTATGAGTGAAGAAGCCACCTTTCTGGAAACTGCCAAGCAGACGGAACCCTGACATCTGCATCCTTGATACTCTCAATGTGCAAGGTGATGGTGGATAATGGACCACTCAGCATTTGATTTCACAGCCTGTGCCGACTTAGCATGCTGAATTTTATATGTTGAAGGTTCCAGAAAGGGGTATTTTGGAAGGCCCAGGGCACTTACAGAATGCCTTTAAATTAGCCATCTGCTCCGTGCACCTTCTAAGGTGACTCCTGGATACCCTTAGTTTTTAAATGAGCACGCAGAGCGTGTAAGTGCTAGCATCCTGACCTGCAGCTGGCGGGGCACAGCACACACCGTCTAATGGAAAATGACAGGGCGCTCTGTCCACCCGGGAAGACGCGCTTGGCAGTAGCCTCAGGACCCAGTGACCTTCTCTGCATAATTCAACTGCAGGAGTGGGAGAGCCGGGGGCTTCCTCTAAGGAAAGACCCTAATTTTGGATCCGGGTGGGTCCAGGCCATTAGAAGGAAAAATACATCTTGCATTGGCTGAAGGTATGACAAATCTTGGCATTTATTTTAGAGCTTGCAATCTGGAGGTTTTTCTCTTGAAGACACAGAAAACTCCCTGCATATTTTACTTAGGTCTCTCCCACTCCCTTCACAGACCTCAAAATTAACCCTTCAGTGTGATTCTCAGCTCCTAGGCCAGCTTCTCAAACTGTATTCATAGAGATACTCCTGAAAGATTTAACCATTTAACCATTTGAACATAAGTATCTTTCCCCCCTTGTAAACCAAAAGCAGTATTGCAATAAAACAAGCTGGCAGTGCCAGGAGATTTGAGATAAAGCCCAATGAATAATCCTGCAGGGTTTTTTTTTGATTTTTTGTTTTGTTTTTGGTTTATACTATAGGCCAATACATCCCATCAGACAACAGGTTCCCATTAGCCTGTGGGGCCGCAGGAGAAGGCTGGGCTGAGGATCCCAGAACACACGGGAGGAGAAAGTCCTTCCAGAGCCATTCAAAGTGACACAAACGAACAAACAAAACCAAGGATAGTTATTTGGTGGGGGTGGGGGGGGGGCGGGGAGAAAGAGACATGAAAAAAAAAAAGAGTTTTCGTAGTAACAGAAAATGAAAGCTGGCTTTTACTCTGTACATTCCGGTTTCATTTCATGGAGTCCGGGTGTCCTTCATTAAAAACAAATGGTGCTTGATTCTCACGCGCCAAAAATCTGTTCCCCTTGCTTTGTCTCCCTCATCTTTCTGGAATCGAACAAGGGAAGAGCTTTCTCGCCGTTCCTCACGGCAGGTTGGTGGCACCTGTGTTCTGATTTATTGCGTGGGCCGCCTTCCCTGGCCCGTGTAAGTTAGGATACGAGCCTGGAAGGTGACACAGCAGGAGTGACCTCTCACTAATCACTGCACCTCAGTTACTCCTGACACAGCTCATTATAAAAAGAAATCCTTTATGAGCCAGCTTTCAAATCCAGCCCCACTTTGATTTTCGCGAGAACAAAGATTATACTTCCACATAAAAGCTTCTGATGCACGATTCCGTCAACCGGGGTACGAAAGTAAAAAAAAAAAAAAAAAAAAAAAAGTGCACCCTGTTAATTGTCTGTGGTTGTCAAGGGACCGCAAACTGTATCAAAGATGGGCCTGCAATCTTGGCTTTCATTATGGAGGTCAGAATATTTATTGACTGCTTCTTATTAAAATTTGAGAAGGCCGTCAATCATTTTGGCTGGCCCAGATAGAGGAATCTGGTTGGAAATTCCCCAGCAATCAATCCCATTAAAAAAACAAAAACAGAAACAGCCAACAACTCTGGAGCACACTCCGGAGGGCTCCCCAGCCCCTCTGGCTCCCACCGCTGGGGGCCCCGGCGCCCAGCAGCGGGCTCCAGATGGGACCCCCGAGTCCGAAAGCGAGCAGGCCTGCTAACTGCCCTCTGCTCTTGCCCCTGCTTGTGCTCTTGGCCCTCCGAGCCACCCCGTCCACATTCAGACGACAGCATGGTCCAAAGCAAAGGCACGTGTCGGGACTTACCGGCCATCTGCTGAATGCCACTGAACGCACCCAGGTTGCTGGAGGAGGTGGCCTGCTGCAGAAGCTGTAAGGGAGGGAGAAGCAGACGGTCAGAGCCGAGCCGAGAGGGGACGCAGCAGCCTCCGGAGCAGAGGGGGCCTGGCCCTGTACATTTACAGGGTCGCTTGCTGCCTCCTACTCCTGGCCCGAAGGGTCCCCGAGACGGGGCTGTAAACCCATATGCACGTCTCATCTCTATTAATAAACCCAGACGCCGGGGAAACTCAGTAAGGCTGCTGCCTTCAAACCATCAACTCAGTCCCCTGAACGACCAGGTGTTGCATCGGCTGAAACCAACGCGCGCCCGGTGGCCTAGTGGTTACAGCTCGGCTCTGTCCAGCCAGGCCCAGCCCCGGGGTCCCGGCTCGGCCGCCCTCGTCCTCCACGGGAAGCAGGGATTCACGGGCTCCTGGGCCACAGGACGTCGTCACGACAGCTACGCTCGGAAACGCGCCTATGCACCGCCGCCCAGGGCCACCTGTGACCACAGGCCCGAGACAGCGGTCGCCCATCTGACGCTGGTCTTCACCTACTATTTGTCAAAACCGAGAAGTACCCGGTGTGATGTCCTGTGACATCGTGCGTTACAGACGCAGTCGGCATCTTTCCAAAAGCAAGTTAACACCCGTCTCTGCATTTTTCCCTGGTGCTCTCGAGGACACAGCTCGCCCCCCCCACCAAATCAGTGGGTGCCCCAGAAGGTAAAAAGGCATGTGGCTCCTGTCCTAACGTGCCCCTTGGTTTGGCCAGTTCAGCGGAATTAGAGGTTAACCCAGATTCACTGAAATTCTCTTTTTGACGACATAGAGCAGTATGGACACGGTTTGTATGTAGCAGCCAGCACCCAGCTGTCTCCTGCACACGGATGTACACGGATACCAGAGAGCACACACTCCCCAAATTTATTGAGAAGTGTCAGGCTACTGTGCGCTCAGGAGGGACGAGACAAATTCATGATTTTAAAAATAGCTTTCTGAATTTATTTGGAGCGCCGCAGAATCACATAAAGCTCCTCTGTTCCTTGGGTAAGGGTAGGTTTTTTGTTTTTGTTTTTTTTTTGTCCCCCCCGCCCCCAGTTCAATACCAAGCAAAGTCTACAAGTGGAGAAGACTCAAAAATGGGCCTCTAGCCACTGACTTAAAAGCGCCAAGTGGAATGGACTATTAGTGGCCGAGTCTCCGTTACAAGGCTAATTTGGGGATTAACAGTGACAGGTACCAGAAGGATGTCTGTGATGTTTGCTCACCCGTCCCAACTCGCTGGAATGTACTGCCTAGGGATGACCCACAGACTGAGACACACACACACACACACACACACACACACACACAAAGTGAGGAGGAGGAAGGGGCTGGGGATTAAGCATGTTGATCGAGAGAAATTCCTTATTTTGGTTTGATTTCTTGGGTGTCCCATTCTCTCAGGGTTGTAAGCCCTTACCTCCCTTTCCTATTAGGTATGTTTAGAAATGAAAGGAAGTACAATTAAAGGAGTTTTGAAGCGATCATGAGGAGCTAGTAATACCTACTGGGGCAGGTGGGAACACCTGGGGTAACCAGAGTCAGAATCCACCCCTCGACACACAAGTAGGGAAAGCCCTAAAGCCCAAGGGCTCTTCAAAGAAATGCACTTCCCACTGAAAGAGGCAGAACGAATGTGGCTGAGAAAGAACGGAACCCAACGGGAGGCGCAAACGTAGCTAAGATCGTACAAAAATATGTTTCTATAAAGGAGGTGGAAGTTAATTCTTTTTCAGGGTCCAGAAATAATTTGCAGATGCGGTCAAAGAAGCGTGTGCCAGAGATTTTTCAGTGCCGTGGGGCCCAGGAGGTGGGCCAGAAGACTGGGGACAGGCACAGGTGTCTTGGTTTTTAGAAACGATGGAGCAGGAAGCTGGATTCTTAGAAATTATGAGAAGGCGAGCGTGACATCCATCTCTGATCCCAGTCTGGTTCCATAAGGGAACAGATGGGCTGTGAACCGCCGAAAGGGACACGTTTGGGGCAAGACGAACTACTTTTACGCTCGACTCCCTGCTTGTTTCATCACCTTTTAGCCTGGGAGACCAGGACAGCGCTACGGCAAGGCACATCGAGATTTTCAGCAAGACAGCTGATGACATCTCTCAGGGCGTCTTTGTGGATGTGACCGAGCAAGGGCCAGCAGGCGGCGGGAAAGCCACTCAGGGCTTCTAACGCCTCCTTCGTCAGGCAAACAGGTATCGCTGCTCTTCCCACCGGGCCCCCCAGAGCCACAGCCGCACCCAGCACCCTCAGAGCTGCGGGCCCAGGATGGGCCCCCCGGGGGTGGGGATCCCACCCGGCCACCGGCAGCGCCGCCCCGGTGAAGCTGGGGGACCTCCCTGGGCCTCCTTCCTCGCCGTCAAGACCAGAGGGAGGCGGTCGTGCAGAACCGCGCAGGCGCCCCACAAAGTGAGGCTAATGGATCCTGCGGTCCCGAGAGGCACAGTTCAATACAAGGTCAGTGACAGAATTAGGACGGAACACGCAGGCGCGCATGCATGCGCACCCGCACATGCACACCCACATGTGCACAGCCACACATGCACACCTGCATGTGCATACCTGCACAAGCACACCCGCATGTGCACATCTGCATGTACACAGCCACACATGCACACCTACAAGTGCACACCCGCATGTGCACACCTACACGTGCACACCTGCGTGTGTACAGCCGCACATGCATACCTACACGTGCATGCTAATACGTGCATACCTGCGTGTGTACAGCCACACATGCACACTCACACGTGCACACCTGTGTACAGCCACACACGCACACCTACACGTGCACACTCACATGTGCACACCTGTGTGTGTACAGCCACACACGCACCCCTACACGTGCACGCTCACACATGCACACCTGCACGCACATGCACACCTCCACACACATGCACGCCTGGAGAGGCTCCCAATATTAAACTGTATTAATTGATGTGAAGTCCGGCCTGTAAGTGGCAGGGCGGAAAGACAGAGGCAGAGCATCACGGTTCCCAGTGGTTCCCGGAAAAATCAGTAAGAACCAGCCCAGCGTGGTGGGTACAGGGGCCCCCCGCAGGCTGCGTGAGGTCCTGGGAGGGGTCCCCGCTCTGCACCCTCTTTACAGGTTCCTTGGGGAACTGTCTTAAATCCCCACGTGGACGGAGACGGCACCGCACAAGGAAGATTGAAGCTTAAGACAAGGAAACGGAAGGGACGGCTTGCCCGAACCGGGTTCTCTGCCCTGACGGAGGCTCTAACGTCCTGGCTCCGAACAGATGGAGAAACGTGTGATCTCGTCATCGCAGGTGCACGGGGAAGGCCGCGGTCACCGAATGGGGTGCCCCCGGGGTAGCGCTGGGGCCTGACGGGCCCGTGCCCCTCCACCACGGGCAGGATCTCTGGATGCCTCCAGAGCAAGGCCTAGGAGCCCGGCCTACACCAGCGCAAGCGAAGGGAGCCGTGCCCCGGGGCCGCCACGGAAGCTCGGAGCAACACGTGCATGGGCGCTCATCTCCCTCCGGTCCCGAGGTGCAGCCTGCCCCCAAGGGGATGCCCTCCCCCCAGCACCGCCGCGTCCCCAGGAGGGCCCCCCACTCACCGCCAGGTACTGTGGGGTGAGGCCGCCCAGACCCGTCAGGTTCCCCCAGGTGGCAGTGTTGAGCTGTTGCATCTGCTGTGCCAGCTGCTGCTGGAGGCGCCTTTGCTCCTTGTCCTTCTGGGTGTCCGCGAACTTGACTACGATGGGCGAGGAGCAGCCCTGTGGTCAGACACAGCGGAAAGTGAAGAGGGGGTTACCGCCTGGCTGAATGGGCGCATGACACCCCGCACTGGCTCTAGCTCGCTCCACTAGCTCGAGCACAAGGAACCATCTGGATTTTTTTTTTTTTTAATCAATGGTTTGATATTGCTTCTTCTTCTCTCATCAGTACCATCAACAGAAAACTCCAGACACTGCCAACTGGTTTCTCTGGGGCTCTGGTGGTGGGCGAAGCCATTTGCTTTCTTGCTCTGAGCATTAAAACTGCCTCTCCTCCTCTCTTCGCGGGTCTTCCTCCGACCTTGCCAGGACCTCCTCAGAGACAAGAGACCTTACGCATGTTCTTTAATTAAGCTTCACGGTTCGCTTGTCTGTGAGACAGACTTGTCTGTGTGTCTGCCTGTTTCCGTGGGAGCAGGGGCCCCAGGAGGAGAGGCGCTGCAAGGGGAAGGAGAACAGCCCTCATTCGTGTATTTTATCTTTTCCACTCTTTCCGATTTTCCGTGATGCATTTTTTTTTTTTTTTTTTGGTGCCCTGGAAGGCAGGAGGCCTCCCGACCCAGCACCAGCAACAACAGCGAGCAGTGGGCTGGCGTGCGGGGTGAGGATGCTGCGGGCAGGGCAGGGGTGGGGGCCCCAGGCTCAGCCCAAGGGGACTGCCCACGTTTGCAGAGAGGACCCTCGCTCTCTTTCTTCTTCTCTAACGCACCTACTCTATCCCCACCCCGGGGCCCGGGGCCCGGGGCTCCTGCGCACCACCAGTCTTGGAAGCCTATTCCACGGAAACGAGGCCTGCATCTGCAATGGCTGGAGGCATCTACTTGGCTTCCTTTGTCAACGGGGCTCACCATTCGGGGGGTTCCTTTGCAGTTTTCGTTTCCATGAGAAGGCAACGAGTAGGGGCAGTGAGTGGGTGCATGGCCAAGGGTCATGTGATAGGGCGGATTCATGTCTGAGATGGATAAAATCATTGGGAAAAGAATAAGGGCCTGTGCCACCTCCAGCAGGAAGACTGCCTTCCTTCCCAGAGCCCCTCTGGAACATTCCATACTTGGTAAACCCTCGGCGGAGACACGAGCTCCTCCCTCCCTCCACCCCTCTCTCCCCCTCTCACTAAGGCTTGCCTACCCATCTCATCACCATTAAAGCTACTAAATTTTGCTGAGGTACAAGGAAGTTCTTCTACCCATGTGATTTAAAAAAAAAAAACCCCAAAACTTTTAAGGAAGCTTAGCATGATAATAGACCTCTCTCTCTCTCTCTTCTCAGAAATTTTATATTCCTACTTAAAGGAGCTCTCTCTCTCTTTCCCTTCCCTTTGGGTCATCTTGCTTTCTCTTAAAAACAAACCTGTGTGTGTTTTGTTTCTTATCACCTCAGGTAGTTACTGGGGATGTAGCTGTGAATATGTGAGGCTATGGTGTATGTTATGACCAAAAAAAAAAAAAAAAAAAAGTGAGAAAAATGAGGTAGATGTTTCAGTTTGAACTTCCAGCATATCGGTCTTCAGCTCTGGTAGCCACGGCCACGGGACACAACGTTAAATGTCAGTCAACCGCATGTAAATAATATTTCCACCATTTAAAAAAAAATTCTATACTTCATTTTTCTTCTTCTGCTCCAGAGTTCAGCCCTTCGTTGCTTTAAAGAGAGCAAAATACTCCGAAGATGGAAATGATACAGAGGGAAGGTTGCATATGCAAAGGGTTGTTATCGTTGTTTCAAATTTGTTCCATAACAAATCATAGCATCTCCTCCTAACGGTACGTTTACTGTTTGTTTTCTTCCTTAAATACCAAAAAAAAAAAACATAAAACAATGACCAAAAAAAGATACCGAAGCAAAAAATTAGGCCCCAAAATAACTTGTTCAAACCATAAAAAAGGAAAAACAGAGTGGGCACAGATTAGAAGGAAAATGGAAAAATAGAAGGTATGATATAAAAATTCATTATTTTTAAGGAAATGTTCTTTTAAACTTTAACGTTCAAGTCATTTGGAATTCAAATTCCTTAGATAATACATCTTGGTTAAAGATGTGAGCCAGAGTCCTAAAAATAACAAAATTAGTTAAAAAAAAAAAAAAACCAGCAAACTTTAGTTGTACAACTGTAATGTGACGGGCATGATATACAGTCTTCCATTTAAATGTATTTTTTAAAATTCAACAAGAAATTTAAGTGTCTGAGGGCCCCTCTGTCCTCATGAGCATGGGTGTCCAGATTTCAAAACAAGTGCACCAGATTTGACTTTTTAATAATAGAGATATCAATACCAAAGGATTAAGGATTTCTTAAGAATGAATATGCCCCATTCTCTATAGCGGATTCTTTTTCATCCTGAGCCTATTCTTCTTTGGTTCTGGTTCATACCCAGGTCTGCACTATGTTCCCGAGCTCTCTCCCCGTAGGAACACAGGAGAACACAGACCAGCATCCTCTGCGGCTTTACTCAGGGGGTCCCTGATGAAGGAATGGGAGTTAGAGCTGAAAGAATTTAGGTTAAAAAAAAATCATCTAAGGTACAAATCACTAAATCACAGGAAATAAAAAATGATTAAGAATGAAACATGTGTATGGAGGATAATAAATACAGGTGAAAACTTGTTTTCTTCCCTAACAGTACTTTCATTTTTTTTTTTTTTAAATCTCCACACTGAAAGGCAGCTGGGAATCAGACTGATCCCCGATAGTGGAGCAGCCGGAGAGAAGGCAGGGGACACACAGAGCATCAACGTGTGACTGCATGTTGTACAAGACTGGATCCCTAGGTATTTCAATTCCTGCTAATTATCTCCTATCGTGGCCGCTTTCCACCTGAGCTTGCCTTCAGGTAGGGGGGTGTGAGTGTCTTAAAAATGCATTGCACTGAAAGGAAAACACAGTGATTATATAAGATATGTTAGGAATATCAAAGTCAAAATGAAGCTCGAAAAAGACAATTAGGCTTTGCAATGCTGATATCAAAACTCAGAAAAGTACAGTAAACACTTAATGACAAGGCCATGCACACTCCTTGCCCCCTTGTCCGCCCACCTTCCGGGTCACTGTAAAAAAAAAAAAAAAGTCGCCCACAGAACATGACGCGGAATGATCACTTAGCTCCCAGCGTGCTTTGGGAGATGCAGCATTGCAAAAAAACAAACAAACAAATGAAAAAAAAAATCACCCTCCACCTCCCACCTCGCTCAAAAAAAAAAAAAAAAAAAAAAAGAGGTAAAAAAGCGCAAACAATCCATAAAGAAATTTTTGCACATTAAATAAAATTGAGAATATTTTGCTTTTCGGAAGATGAAAACGTAACTTCAGGTAACACCACAGGGCCACTTTCCAGAAAAGATCACCCATACACAGAGGTACAGTATACAGAGTACAGCAGAACATGCACTCCCAAATGGATCTATCAGACAATACAGAGTAAGTAACAGCATATCACTCTTGGAATGCTTTTGTGCAAAATTCTGAAAGGCCAGACCCAAATCACAGACTAGAAGTACAGAGCCATCTATCTACACATGTGGGCGAACACCCACCAGCGTATAGATCTTCCCCCAAAGCCACTATCTCTCATTTAGGAGACCAAATTTGAGCCTTTATGTTTCTTTTATTGGGAGGTTTTTTTTTTTTTTTAAATGTAAAAAGATGAATCTGGTTTTTCCAGAGATTTTCATGCGTTGTAACGTTTTCACGGGTTAAACAATGTAGGAGAAGTATTAATTTTCTCCCGACATTCTTGATGCAAAAGCACAATTTTGTTTGGACTAAAGAGAACTTGACCTCACATTTAAGAAAAAAAAAAAGGAAAAGGAAAAAGGGGGGGGGGGGGAAGAACCCTGTGATTGGCACAGGGCAGGCCGCAATTTGGAGCGAGGGCTGTTAAGGCTGACTCCATACCAACCCTGGACCAGGAACGGACTGGATCCTTTAGAGGTCGAGAATGGGTCTTGGTTTAAATTGCACCGTGACGCTACGTTGCAGGGCCTGGGCCACTACAATAAAAGGCTCAAAAAATAATGTACAGCAAGTGGAAGGTTTTACTAAATGCATTTCAAGTCATTAGGGGAAAAATTCAGAGAGAGAGAGAGAGAGTGAGAGAGTGAGAGAGAGAGAGAGAGGATGAATATGAATGAATGGAAGAGATGGTGAAAGTGTCAATCTGTGATTGTCATGTAAACAATCCGCACAGGAGAGAGCGGCTTTACCATTCCCCATCATTTGCACAAAGAAAACAAAGAAAGGGCAGATGATACAGTACCTCCATGGTCTGAGACTGATGCATGGCTTTGATTGCATTCTGTGCCATTGCCCTTGTAGAAAATGTGACAAACGCACAGCCTGTGGGAAACAAGGGGACAGGGAGCAGGAAAGACAAAAAACAACAAGACAAAAGGGTTGGACGCTTGTTAAACCAACACAGTCTACGAGAACTGCCACAGGACGACACCGTTCTCAGTAGTACATAAAAATCAACAACTTCTCTCTCGGTTTTTATCTTAGTTTGCTTTTTATTCACAGTGCTGACTTGCTAATCTGACCAAAGCAGAAAGATTTATTTATTGACTGGTTTATTTATTTATTTATTTTTTTAAATGGAGACGAGGGGAAAGTAGTTGGGCACTTTTTTTTTTTTTTTTTTAAGCCACAGGGAAGGGGAGGGTGCTTTGAAATTAGCAAGATCTTTTTCTTGCATTTTCTAAAATAAAAAGTTGTAATTTTACATTTTCTCCTTGGCTGATTATCTTGACTTGTAGGGCATCCACTCCACACATTCGAGGCTTTGGATTTCAAATTTTCGAGTTGATTTCTAAGCAGCAGATAATGCAATCCTCACACCGGAGGGCGAATTAGCAAATAAATTCCAAAGGCTCGAAATGTCAGCAAATAAATATCTCTGGTCTCTTCTGGGCCGTTAAAACATATATATGCATACGTATACACTGATGCGATTCCAATGCAAAGAAATATACCACATCCTGCAGGAACTATTTGGTTGTTATTAATCACGCACAAGAACAAATGCTCTATCACTCTGAGAATATTCAATAGTGCTTATCAGGTAAAACTTTAGAAAATCTGCATTAGATTTCTTAGCCGTCTGAAATCTCTATGACTTTTCAGAGTTGTGATTTCGGATATGCATCAGAGATCTGACCTAAAGTCTAACATACACAAGACAATGTACAGTTCTCTGAATGTTTCCTGTGAGACCCATTGAACTTTCCACGGCTCTTTATTTCTCGTGCGGTAAAATAAGCAGCGTCTACAGTGCCTGCTTCTGTTCCTTGAGGCAGTACTGGCCACCGTACAGGTCACTGCTCCAACTACATGGCTCATTGCCCTTTTCACTAATAAAAACACTGCCTTCAGAAATTTACATTTTATTCATCATGCACCCTTGGGCTTCTTAGAGAAAAGGACTGTGAAATTAATGCAGATTCAGGCTGATTTTATAATAATACCACGGCACACTAAAAGCTTAGCTAAAGCAATGCAGACTTATTTCACTTATGATCTCTAATGACTTTAAAAGTGCATTGATTTTCAGCTTCTTTAGCTTTGCACAGTTTGAACTTAGGTATCAGAGAATAATTTAGTGTTCCACTCAATTTCTTCAAAACATTATTATTATTACTACTTAAAAGATTTCCAAATGAAGCAGATCTAAACACTGAGAGGCAGAAGCCTGTTGTCCTCTCAGAGTGAACGCATGGAAGTGGAATTCTGGTATCCACAGTGCGAGATTATTGCCCCTGTGGCCAGTAAGCCAAACAGAATGTTCTATATCCGGGGGGGAAAAAAAAAGAAAGAAAGAAAAAGAAAGAAAGAAAGAAAAAAAAAAACAACAACCCAGCAGATTGTTTGGTTTCTGTAAATCAATTTGTGAGTCATAAAGTATATTTTCTTCGTTTGCTCTGCATGTGTACCTGGTGAGATTATCAAGTCAATACTGTATTAGCACCTTTTAATCAAACAGCAATAAGAGAAAGTAGCACCTGCCCATTACCCCCAAAGCACAAAAACATCCAGTCATGAGAATAAGTCAATGCATTTTTTTTTTGCATCATGCTGTAATTTTTAATACAACAAAACTCTCAGTAGGTGGGAGAGTCATCCCTCATTCACCTCCCGGCTGAGCTGGCCTTACAAAGCCTGAAGTCTAGCTTGCTATGAATGCCGAGATGTTTCATATACTTCTCTGACATTATAGCAGCTAGCGGAGCTTACTATTTAAACACACTTGTCTGTACCTCCACTGGCTGTAGCTTCTGTCATCAGTGAAAGCGATCTGGAGCCTTCTCTGAGGCATCTAGAAGATGTGTGTAATAGTGTGAAACAGATGACAGTACATCTACTGGCTTCCATATTGCGACTCAGTGCTACAATTAGAGAGCCCCAAAGTCACCATCCGTCTCAAAATGGTGCCCCTTCAAAAACACTGTGGTTATCACCGACATGATCAGCGGAGGAAGTAGCACTAAGATTTCTCTTCTTGCATTTCTTGAGACTGCAATGGAATTATCTGCTTTTGCAAATAATCTGATGGAGATCTATTTGACATCATGTGAAGCCTGGCCTAACTCTGCTTTTAATACCCGAAACTGTTTCATTCACTTTATTTGCTCTAATTATCCAGGAACATGTGCCAAACAGTTTTCCAAATGGAGGTTAAGAATGCATTAAAAAAAAAAAAAACACATGTAAAATGTCAACAGAAATCAATAAGGCATAGTTTATGCATTTATCACAATTTCAGAACAAGCAGAACTTTTTGAGTAACTTAGTGAGAAAGATACAGCAATTAGCAGGTCTCAGAAGTATTAGCAACAGAACAATAAAATTTCATCTCTATAAACTCGAACCATTGCTCTTTCCTCTCTGAAACCTGCAATTAAAAGCTCGACTGATGCTTCTAATTATACAACCGTTACTGCATCCAAAAAAAATGATCTGACAAATCTGATGACTCCTTTAACCTTTTTACTCTATTGGCAGTGGTGCAGTAAGAGGGAACCTGTCTCCTTAGGGGCTCTGTCAAGTTCGGGGCTATGTGCTGTGTTCAATTACTTAAGAACGAAAATTACTGCCATTTGTAAAGTGAGAGCACACATTGAAGACCTCCCTCTCTACGCCAGAACTTCTGGATGAAGTTCTGCAACTTCAGAACCAAATGGAAGCTTGTTAACCTTTGTAATTTCTGCTCTAGTCCTATGGCTAGGTTTTAATTTTCTTTCCCACGGCACTGAAAACATGGTTGGTGGCTTCAGGATTAGGCCTCAAAATGCTTTTCAGTAATAGAGGGTCACATAAGCTTCTTCCACCAAGACTGGCTTCCAGCTTCTTCTACAAGCCAAGGAACTGACTTTCCATTGGGCAAAAATAACTTAGGTCAATTGGCCCTTCCTACTAAAAATGAGCTTCTGGGTGCAGTGGGGTCCACTGGTTCTTGACAGGGTGACTGCTCTGACGGCCTTGTAGGGCCAGCCCTCCTCTATTCTAGATTATTGGATGTACTGTCTCAGGAGTCAGTTCTCTGACTACTGATTAAAACGTGGGAGAAACCAGAATGGGGGGAAAAAGATGACATGTACCAAGAAATGAAGCTTTTCTTCTTCTTCTTCTTCTTCTTCTTCTTCTTCTTTTTTTTGGTTAGTTAAGATAGCCTGTATCTTATTGTCTTGAAACCTCTCTAAATACATAATGGCTGAAAAAAAAATTAAGAAAAAATTCATCCTTGACTGTGGCCACCCTGTATTTTACCTTACAATTACTTATTGTCTCTACTTTCAGAATGTCAGAGATGGCTCACAGAAATGAAAGGGGCTGCACTCCTCCCGGTTTGGTGGGGTTGCCTTCTTGCTGCTAAAACAGATAAATGATTGACTGGGGAAAGGTTTCTCCAAGTAATTTCCTCCTACAGACGGGATCTAAGGAACGCACGTGGCCCTGTCACAGAGAAGATTCTGGAACACATCTATTACGCTTGTCATCTCAACTGAAAAGCTATCTTCACTCAGGTGTTCTACTTATTTTCTCAGTTGCAAGAGAATTTTGAGAGAACTAGATGAATTCTTGGTCTGCACCAGAGAGAGAGAGAGAGAGAGAGAGAGAGAGAGAGAAGAAAGAAAGGAAGGAGCACAGGCACTTTCAAAAGCATGTACAATGTCAGGGCCTCTTGCTTTTATGCTTCTTCTTTGAAAGAGAAGCAGCAGTCTGCTATATTTCAACTGAGGGAAGCGTACTTAAAATAACTTGTGTGGCACGAAGCAGCTTTTGGCCTATGGAAAACTTGTTTATAACTTCCCATTCGGCCAAAGAGAGTTCTTAATGCAGCCGATTTTCCTCCCTGTATCTTTTTAGTGGAGGCAGAGTGTATTAAACATATGCTCTCCGTAGAACACGAGAGCGTCACAACTAGTACTGGGGTACACCACCCCCAGGGGTGGCTTCGTTTCTCTAGAACTGGTGTGGAGGGATTGCTCCTTAATGGCACCTCAGGCTGAGTGCAGAGCAGGACTTACTAGTTTGCCAATTCTCAGCCCCGAGGGGAGGTTCAGGGACTGTATGGAGAACCAGATAACAAAATGCAGTACCTAACCCAGGGGTATTTGATACGAGTTTCCGCACATGCTTAGATATCAGTGGGCGAGCCTAAGCTGTCATGATCCAAACTGAGTCCACCGTGCGTACCTGTTTTAAAAGTCAAAAGCCCTATCCTAATATTCTGATCAGATATAATGGAAACAAATGAGGATTTAGTGGCTAAGTCCAGTCTGTGCTCGCCAACATCCCTGAGAATATTGCCAATTTCATTTGTCAAGGGTTTTGGCAGGAGAATGTTGGAACACCATAAACACAGCTGGAATATTCTTAAACAAGCAGAAAGTTACCTTACATGGCAGTAAAGATCTGACTACACTTTGTGGGAAAGAAAAATGAGATAAACTCTTTCATTGTCTCCGAGTCACAGATATTTGTTGCCATGGTGCAGAAAACCCTGTGGACTGTACCCAAACAGTCCATTCTGACGGTGGGATTATGGGTAAGTGAGAACATGTGTATTTTAGGAAATCAACAGGCTAAAGGGACACTGACGAATGCACTGGCTTGGAGGACTCCAGCTTTGATTTTGAGAGCAAACATCTCATTTGACTTCCTGTGCGTGGACGTGTGGTATGCCGCTTACTTTCTCAAAACAGGTCAGCAGGCCTGGGAGGCTGACCTGCTACTGCAGAAGATCTGAGTATTAGGGAGCGGCTTGAAAATATCTCAAACTGGGTTTTCCAAGTTAGAAAAGATGGTTACTGCCCCCCCGCCCAGGGGAAAATGCACGTTGAGATGCGGGCATATGGTGAAAAGAGAGAGTCAGACTCCTGATATTTGCTGAGTGCTGGTTTCAACGTGCTTGGTAGATGCTAGGTGCTGTCCATGTACAGTTGTGACGATTCCTGGGCGGGGTGGGGGCAGGGGGGCGAGGTCCTGATCTGGAACCTGGCATGGATCTGGGTGCTGGGGAGTAACTGTCGGGGCTTCTTTGCAAATAGTCTTTCTTGTCAATATGGAGATGAGGATTTCTGTTTTCAAGATTCTAACCCAAAGTACAGAGCTGTGGGTCCTGGCAGCCCACTCCCCCGAATCAGTGCAGGGACCCTGATTCTAGAAGCCCGGAGAGACCTCAGCTTCGCCACCTGGCAGGGAGGAAAGTGAAGCTACCGAGGTGGTCAGAGAAGAAATGACCCGAGACACCTGTGGGGGAGCCAGCGCCCTTGCCTGCCTCTTCGGTCTTCATTCTTGTAGCTGAACTGGGCAAAGGCAAAGCCAGAAAAGCGAACCACTTTTCTGTCCCTCTGCCTCATGATCGCATGGTTTGATTCAAAAACTTTTTTATTTAGACTAGTTTAGACTCGGTTTAGTAGGACAAGGGGCTTTTCATTTTCAGGGCGACCAACCTTTCCTTTCACTTGGTTTTTATGTATTTGTTTACGTCTTAAACGGCTGAGCCAGCAACAGGCATCAGAGACCAGAAATGCTGAGCACCCTTTATCTGCACAGCCACTAATGGGAGACACTTATTAATATTTGATTGAAAACTGCAATTCTTTAATGGAAGCAAAATAGTAGCACGGGAGAGAATTGTTCTTTTAACAAATACACTGATTCAGGAGCAGTCCCCTGTACCCAGGCGTCCCTGGGTCTCACTAATTGAAAAACCTACCAGCATCTGGCTTTATATTTCAGAACAAATGGTTATAAATGAGTATTTTTCTTTTTTTGCCATGGGGAATTCTCATCAGTTCACCAGAAATTACTTTTCTGTTAAGAAGAAAGAAGAAGAAGGAGGCAAAAAAAAGGGGGGGGGGCAGGGAGGAGTGTACTCCTCTTTACACGGAGCCGGCATGTGCAGGAAGCAGGGAGGAGCACGTTGCCCTGACTGGTGTCCTAACTGGCGTCCTAACTGGCGTCCTAACCGGCGTCCGCGTGGAGCTCTGCGGCCCAGGCCCGGCGGCAGCGCAGGCAGGTCAGGTCGAGGCCTCTAGGCCACTACCGCATCCTGCTCTGTCCTGCGAGAAGCTGGGGGAGAAGCTGGGGCTGCTCTAAGGTCTTCTCTGCGGGAGTAACTTAGGGGCGCTCGGGGAGCACTAGGCACCGTGGGCCCCGAGGCCGCCGGAGGAAGCGCACGGAGCACCAGCTGGGCGGACGGAGAGCACGGGTGGGGTTCCCCCAGCCGCGGGATGCTCACCCAGGAGACCTCCCATGGCAGGCGCCCCAGGAGGGGAGCGGGGCAGGCACTGTGACTGCTGCCTTGGGGGGGGCCGAGATGGGACAGGGATGGGACAGTGGGCTGGCGGTGGTCACAGCTCACGTCTGGAGTTCTGGACCGGGATCTCGGGCCCACGGGGCTCTCACCACTAGAAAATCCCCCCGTGGCTAGTCGGGGGGCCTCCTCTCTGCTGGTTCTCCACGTCCTGGGTCTTGGCGACTGGGAACCTGCGAGCTCGGGGCTGTGGCTGGGAGGAGGAGGGGAGCCCGCACGCGCTGGTCGCTGCGCTGGCAGGGACAGGGATCGCAACAGTCCCGCTCGTGGGTTCCTGCACCTTTTTTTCTTCTTCCAGCCACGCTGCCTCTTCCCACGGGGATCTTGCTCCCCCGCCCCCACGGCTGCCCCGGGGAAGCAGAGTCAGATGACCCAGCGTGACTGGCAGTCCTCAGGGAGTGAACGAGCTGGGGTGGCACTGGGTGGCGGGGGGGGGGGGGGGGGGCGTGCGCCAGGACAGAGGTCCCAGCATCCTCCTGCCCCTGAGGCCATGTGGCCTCCAGCCTGGGGGGCTGCTGTGGTTGACGCTGGTAACGGCGTGGGCGGTAAGCTACGGCTCCGCCCGAGGCCCTGGGCCTGCAGGTGGGGGCCACACTCAGAGCGATCTTGGTCAGCTCTCGGGGAGGCCTGCCTGTCGGGGACCCCTCGAGCTGTCACGCCCATTCCATGCCTCCCTCCTTTTAAAACCACCTTTGGAAGAAAACACGGGGACTGCAGGCAGGAAGCTTTTTCCACCTCCTTCTACTGTTCCCCTCGATTGCCTCTGTTTTGGGGGCCCCGGAGGTGGCTGTAGGCGGAAAACCTTTGTTCTCCACGCCTTTGATTCTAGCAGCTGACAGCGTTAAGTTTCGCATCTCAAAGTCGAAAGAACAAATGCTCTTCCTCACGTGGAGCTGAGTTTAGCTAAAATGAGGGACACGGGTGTGAAGGAGTGCTTTGAGACGTAAGGCCCAACTTTTTCTTTCAGCAGGTGGTTCGAGACGGCAGTGCTGTCCCAGAACCAGAGACTGGGAATGAAGAGAAGTTTCTAATTAGCCCCATGGAAACTGCATCGAGAAGTATCCTTGATAGAATGAGAGCCTCTCTGTGGTGCAAACATATGGGTTGCTTAGGAGAAGTGAACAGTGACGTTTTATATGTACACCCTGACTCCAGCCTCCTGGGCGGTCTCGGGAAACATGGTCTGATGAGGGGGGACACTCCGCGACAGCGCTTAGGAGTGGGTTAGCCAAGGATCTGCTGTGCAAGGAGGGCCAGACGTGGAAAGGGACGTTATTTCCAGCTGCCTTGGGTAGCTGCTTGCAGACACACTGGTTTTCCTCAGGGCTCGAAGCCCCCATCTCTGCTTCCATCACGGTGACAAAGAGGAGCCTACTATCTCCTGGACCAAGTCATCTGTCTGCCACGTAATGGGATTTCCTGTGCTCAGGCCTCCCAGGAATTTTGCTCTTGGAAATAAAACCCTCACACCCCAGGACAGGCCCAGCTACCCTGAGTCCCTAAGCTGTTCTGCGCTACGTGGGGACACTGACGTTTTTCCTCGGTTTATGTCGCTGTCAAGGGGCCCGTCCCCTTCCCATGGCTCTCGGGCAGAGGCAGGAAGCCAGAGACTAAGATGAAAACAACAAATATTCTCTTTCCTCCTCCACATCTCTCCTTCACCCCCAGAATGTACTTCAATTTGAGATCGAAAGGGATGTATAACGACAGGGCGGCCTGTCGGCGTCCCCGCTGGCCGGGAGAGCCTGAGCTAATATGTTGGCTCTAAGACCTTCTCGACCTGAGAAATTCAAGGTGATCACTTCAGCTACGGTGAAAAGTTCACGCTGGAAAACGTGATCACACGAGACGCATTACAGGGTGACCTCTTGCTGCGTGCGGTGGCTACATCTACCTTGATTGTGACACACAGTTCCAATTAGCACTTAAGGAAAGAGACTTTATAGACAGTACACTCACCTCGACTCAGCCCGTCGGGTCCCCGGAGGATCCGACATTCTTCTATCTGGCCAAATGGAGAAAACATCACCCTGATATCATTCTCATTACATTTCTTCGAAACCATTCCTATGAATAATTTTCGGTCTTCCACAGCTAGGAGATAAAAATAATGAATGAGCAAAGGCCATTCCCCCCCCCCCATTTTTTTCTTGTAATTAATGCTTCATTACCACATCAAACCGGGCCCCCGGTCATGTGAGACGAAGCATGGGACTTCCCAAGGCCAGCTCTTGGGACTTCCAGGCCGCCTTCCCCGGCGCCCTTCATCCTGCCTCCCTCCGTGAGCTGCCTCTTACCCACATGACATCTTCAGAGGACCCGAGACACCACCAAGTCCTCCCCTCCCACCCCGTCTGGAAACTCACGGTGCTAACATGTTAGAGCTCCGTGTAGTCACCAAATGCTACCATTACATAGAGATCGTTTTGAACGTGCATTTTTTTTTTCTCCCATAGGTGTTCTTTGGACTTGAATGACAAGAGAGAGAAAAAGGTTGGGGAGAGAAAAATAGGATGAACAGATAAAGCACCACGGGAAATGAAACTCTGAATAAGGCATTCACTGGGGGGAACCTCCTCTCTCAATTTCAAATAGCTTGGCCGCGTGGATCCAGACAGTAAGGAGAGAGAAGAGAGATGGTCATCTCTCTGGAGAAACATAGATGACCTTCCGTCCATCCGTCCGTCCGTCCGTCCGTCCACTCTAACCAGGACAACATGTGGTCTGCATCTGTGGCTGAAGATCAAGGCAACTCTAGGGGCAGAGCGAGGCCGTGGCTACTTGAGAATCCCGTCGGGACGGCCCCGGGCTCGGGGTGGAACCCGAAACGGGAAAGAGCATGAAGGGAACGATGACCATTCTTTGCACCTGGATGCAGGACACTTGACAGACAGAAATGCATTTTGGGTGTCACGTCCCCCCCCCCCCCCGCCCCAACCAGTGCCAACCCTGGAAACTGCTGGGAGGGTAAAAAGACTGAGGAAGGTTTGCCTCTGATGACCCGGGAGATTTTCCTCAAAATCTACAAGCCTGCGCTCAGGATAAGTGGCCTACATTTAGCCTCAAAGGCACAATTATCACTGATTTCGGGACAGTGTTTGCAGCCTTTTTAAAGGAAAGAGCAAAAAAAAAAAAATTAAAATTAAAATTAAAAAATAAAATAAACACAAAAAAGGGAAAGGGAAAAAAAACTCCACCTCTGTTCTAGACGTCCCGTGTTGCATTTTAATCCACGTCTTAGGATTTAAAGGAAGGGCAGGCGGCTGTACCAGCATTTTAGACAGGCTGGCTTAGGGAAGGGCCCTGCCGTCCACGCTGTGTAGAAACCTTCGTGTCCTATCTGTGTCATAATCTCACCGCTGCTCTTAACTGGCTCTTATCTCTGTCTCCCGGATTCTTGCCCTGGACAGCCAGTGTCTCGGTTTCATTTAACCGGCAAGAATGGATTTTCGGCTTTCTAGGGCCAGGTGCTCTTGATGCCTGAGTCAAACCGGCCTGGGCCCCCCGGGGGCTGGGAGAGAGATCTGTCAGCGAAGGAGTGATGGGACACAGCGAGGCCTGCTCTGGGGGGCCGCCGCCCAGGGGGGGATCCCATCTGTCCGTGATGTCTGCTAAAGCCCCGTGTGGCTCCTGAGCACTTGAACCCTGGCTAGTGTGACTGAGAAACTGAACTGCTATTGTGATTTAATTGTAACTAATTAAAAAATAATAATTTAAATTTAAGAAGCCCCGTGTGACATTACGGTGGACCCTGCAGCTCTGCGAGGCCTGGGTGAGGCAGGTAAGGGCTCCTGCCCCATGGAGCCCCGCACTGGAAGCAGGAGACTTGGAAGATGTTCTGTGTCAGTCTCAAAGACCCCTGGTGGGGCAGGGAAGGAACCTGCCTAGCCTGGGCCATAGCTGCTGCCCCTCTCCCGGCTCCAGTCCTGGCCCCCGTGTGAGGGCAGAGGAGGGAGAGGAGGCCTCCAGGGGAAGGCAGGGCTGGGTCAGAGACTTGCCGGGTCCCGCACTGCCCACTGAGTTGACGGCCACCCCAAGGGGTGAGCTGACTTGCGTGGCCCTCGGCCTCGTCATCCATAAAAAGAGGTTTAAACTCCTCTCTTTCCTGGCTGTATTTCTTAAGTGACAGAGAGAGGACAGCCCAGCTATGTGCCTGGCGTGACCCAAGTACCTGGGGTGGGGATGCAGAAGCCCAGGATCCCACCTGCCAGCCGTGCTCTGCACCGACACAGCTCCTGCGACGGTGCAGAGAATCTAGGACTCTGAGCCACATGGGTGGGAACCAAACACCATGGGGCTATGAGCTATGGACTGTGCACCAAGAGCTGCAGAAAGGCTTGGTGGGCGGAGGGGGTGGCATTTCAGCTGGCCCTGGAGGGGCACGGGGAGAGGCTGCTAGAAGTGTGGGGACAACATGCAGTGGGGGGATGGAGGAAAGCAGCCAGGCTTCAGCCCCTGCAGCTTCTGTAGAGAGGGGCTCAAGGCAACACAGTCCTGTGTTGAGCCTCATCAAAGTGGCCGTGGGCAATGGTGTCACTGGTTCTGAGTCACAGGGGGAAGCTGGGGAGGACCCGACTTCCCTCCAGTAGATGAACAATCTCACTTGTAAGAAGCTTTTCTCTTTCCCATCAGAGCAGGTGAGCTACCTGTGATCCACAGGGAAGTGGTGGACGTCGGTCAAGCAACTGTGCCCACCTACACTGATGACACGGTGGCCCCGAGGGGACACGACATCCCTGATGGGAAGGGACAGATTGCAGCATGGAAGAGCAGGGGCCAGCAAACTTCTAGGTGCAGTTGCAACCTCCCCACTCCCACTGCCTCCACGACTTCTACCCACAGAGGCTATGGCTGGTATCTTCTTGAATGTTAAAAAAAAAAAAAAAAAAAAAAAAAAAAAGCCCTACTGAATGTCTTCTTATCCCGAAGAATTCGGTTTTAGTTCTTTCAAACAAAAGCGAATGATAACCTGAGTCCTCAGTTTCACCGGGAAACCGATCACTACGGCACGGAGCTAAAAGGCTTTGCAGGTTTGGAACTTTACGGTGATGCTGGAATAAACTACATGTGCTGTTCCTGCATAAGCTGAAAAAATGATTTTCCCCCCGTAAGATGAACAGTGAGAGCTGAAAACCACCTGTTGACAAGCCCTGGCGTCCCAGGCATCAGGCCAGCCACACCTGAGGCAGGGAGATGGACCAGAACTCTCTTTCAGTAGCGGCAGCAGCTCAGGACATATAAGGGAAGCCGACACCACCCATAGGGTGTCCACCCATAGGGACGAAGTGCCCACCTCGTCCTCCGCATGCGGGTCCCAGCAGAGAAGCTGGGTGCTGGCAAGGCGGCGAGCCCTGCTCCCTCTCTGGTTCCAACAGCTGGGCCCCCGTTGGGCTTCAGGGGCAAATGGGGAGACCTACTCACTCCCCCCTTTCTTCTCCCTTGAGTTTTCCTGGTGGAAATTCATTTGTCAAACTTGTTCCTGGGATTCCCAGTCCGAGGGTCCCTGAGCAGCTTTGTCAACATTCTAAATAAATACAATTATCTTGCATTCGCTTAACTTTTCCATCAACTTTTTGATGCATTTCTTGGTGTTTTTCCCCCCTCCGTGTTCACAGGCGTCTTACTCGTGTTTTCAATCCACAGGAAGGCAGACTTGCTTAAACAAACCTACTGTGTTTATAGTAGTATGCTAAGTGCTGAAGGGAATTAAAAAAATTTTTAAAAAAGAAAAGAAAGAAAGAAGGAAAAGAAAAAAAAAGAAGAAGAAGAAGGAAAAGAAAATGTCCTGGCCCTGCAGGGGAAAAGTCTACTTTCCTTCAGGATAACTGATGAATGAGCAAGGGGCGACACCTTTTATACAGAGCGCCGTGCAGGTGGGGTGACCGTCACCGCTAACTACGGAGGGACAGGAAGGCAGTCCGTGACCAGAGACCACTTTAGGTTCTCCTGTGCTACGAGAATGGGTTAATATTTTAAGTTTTTAAGTGGGGACTTTTTTTAAGTTCGGGGGAATACAAACTTTGTTTTTGAAAAAACCCTAATTGTAAGTCTGTGCTAACACCCTGGTGTACAATCTGTCAAAGTCACACCTGGATGCAGGGCGGCCTGAATTAATTAACAACTTTTCAATGTGTTAGTGCTAACATATGGCATTTAATTACTGCCTCCAAATCCGTGAGTCTCTCCACTTTGAATTTCAAAATTATTTCTTCCTCTTCCGGGGAAGCGGAAAGTGACCGGAAGGGGACGCCCTGTGAATCACTTCTTTACTAGACAATGTTTGGTCACCTTGACCCCGTGAGCTCTAGACTCGATGTGTGGACACCAGGGGTGCTGGAGGTCTTGAGAAAAAGAGAAAGGGCTCCCTTGGCATGTCTCGATGTGAGGCTTTAAGGGCCCCCGGCAAGTTGTGAGGTTGGAGGATTAAAGCAGGATGAATGAATTTATGCTCTGTGTACAGAAGGGACCAAAAACACCCCAAAACAATCCTCTCAACCAGGAGCATGACCTAAGAGTGAACACTGGCTGGTCGCTGAGACTCCAAGCACAGAACCAAAGGCAACCTCGATGCTTTTCTTATCAGTTTCTGCTACACAAACTTCAGATCCAGCAACTACATTTACTTTCCAATCTTGCACAGTGGGTACCTTTTTCTGTACCGCAAACAAAACTAGGAAAGAGGCCCCCCCAGGGCATAGGGAATGAAAGGTAGTAAAAATGTCTGTGCTGGGGTATGCTGCGCTCTGGAATCCACACCTCCTCAAGCCTCGTCCCCTGCCATTACTCAACTGTACCCAGTGGAAGAATAAGAAGACAACTTGGATTCTGTGAGAGATCTGAGTACTTATTCATATGTTCTTCCCAAAGATCCCAGTATTTTATTGCTGATCCAGAATGGGATTTTTTTTTTTTTTTTTTTTTGTGGGGGGGAACACCTGGCACAGTTAGAAGCACCAGGGCAGAAGTAAGATGCTGTGAGTTTGCAGAAATATGCTAGAGGCTGCAGCTTAAATCGGAGCCAATTAAGAGGGCAGGCTCTAGGAAGCCTGGAGATCTGGAAAGCCCGTTCAGTAAAATACCAAAGGGCAGGGCAGATCCAAGAGCAGCCTAGCGGGTCTGGGCTTACCAGGACGGCTGGCTCCCTTTGTCAGAATCTCTAGATAGACAAAGGCTTCAAAGAGTGATGGCCTTCTGGAATTCATTTGTCCATCACTAATTAACCAGTGATTAGCAGCCCTTTCTTGCTCAGCAAACACAAAGTTTCTGAGAGCCGAACATCCTGATAATGAAGATGGTAACTGTCTAACCGTGATGAGTCCTTTGTGCTATCCATAAATGTCAGCAAACTCAATAAAGGTACAATTAGAGCTTGTTATCCCTCTTTCACAACTATAGGAGCTATTGAGAGCATCTGAGCCAAAGAAATCTTGGTGCACTATGAGCTTTGGAAACTGTGCTTACCTGTCAAAACTGCCACGTGAAATCACCAAGGGCTTGCACCTTTTATCATTTGCTTTCAAAAACGGTACATTTCTCCTGATTCTGCAGCCAGGTCCAAGGAGAACCCTGAA
Source organism: Canis lupus dingo (assembly GCF_003254725.2). Lineage (NCBI taxonomy): Eukaryota > Metazoa > Chordata > Mammalia > Carnivora > Canidae > Canis > Canis lupus. The sequence continues at coordinate 23,634,521 of NC_064244.1, forward strand.
GCCTGGTCAGCCCATGCAAAGTGAGGCATGGGTTTTACACCTCTATGAGGAAAAATGCTTTGAAAGGAGCTTTCAGCCCACTTATACTTCTTGACTTTTTTCCCTTTTTTCCTGGAAACTCAGAAAATGAAGGTCAATCTACAAAGTAAGGGAAGCGCTGGCCCAACGAGAAGGTATATGGAGGTGGCTTTTCCTTCGTGTGTCCAGAGCTATCTATGCGAAGCTGGAAGTGCCAGCTTCGGCCACTCAGAATGCACCAAGCAGCTGCCTCGGCTAGCCACGAGTGTGCTGATGACTTAGCAGAGCGAAGTTTTACTATGTGCCAGGTATTATGCTAAGTTCTTTGTAGATGTTAACTTGTGTTCTCTTAGGACAACCCTGTAAGGTGGGTGTTCGAAGAAGAATTGAGACCATAGACCACTGTAGCCCCCTCTCGCAGCTGGGGATATAGGGGGTGCTGGGTGAGGTTACAGAACCTGCCCAAGGACACAGCTAACAGGTGCAGGGTCAGTGGTCAAGTCTGGGCTTCTGGAAATTGCTTCTACCTGTGACCCTGAGCTGCTTCCTGAACAATGGCATTCTGAAGTTATCTTCTCCTCTTAGTAAAACAGTGTCTAATCCCACGTGGCTTCTGAGATCGTGCAAAAACTGGGTTTGCTGATGGCAGTTCTGCTCTGGTGCTGTGGTTCTAGAACCAGAGCAAACAGAACCCTCAGTGTCCAGAGCTGACACCGGAAGCAAGGGCGACCAACCACCGGAGACCTCCAGGCTGCTAGCCCAAGGAACAGGGTCTCCGAGTCAGGTTTTGTGTCCGCACAGCAGCAAATGCTAGGGAAGAAACCCTGTCATAGTCCAACTCCTTGGGTATTTCAGGTCAAACATTTCCGGCTGAGTTCCCTAATTCATCATGTTTTTATAGCGCTGACCCAAAGTTCAGAAATAAACTGTCCTTCACGGCCCTTGTCCTGACACAGTTTAGAGATTCAAGAGTCTAAAGGATAGGGACCATCTCCTAGCGGCCAGAAGCTCCCACATGACCTTCACAGGCAGGGTTCATCCCTCAAATACAGCATTTCTCTCTCCTCTGGAAACAGAACAGACCCTAAACGTGTACTTCTGGAGCAGAGAGGCTCCGGAAACAGCACGGGCACCTGGCCTTCTGTGTTAGACACTCTCCACGCAGATTCAGAGCCGTAGGAGGCCAGAGAAACATCTGGGAGGTGACACTACCCCACATATCATAGAAGTGGTGCTTTCTTGTTTGCAAAGCGTTGTTGGGAGTATTTTTTTTTAATTTTTTTTATTGGAGTTCAATTTGCTAACATTTAGCATAACATCCAGTGCTCATCCCGCCAAGTGCCCCCCTCAGTGCCCATCACCCAGTCACCCCAATCCCCCGCCCACCTCCCTTTTCACTACCCCTTGTTTGTTTCCCAGAGTTAGGTGTCTCTCATGTTGTGTCTCCTTCTCTGATATTTTCACTCATTTTCTCTCCTTTCCCCTTTGTTCCCTTTCACTAGTTTTTATATTCTGTTGGGAGTATCTTAACATGTGTCTAAAAAAGAAAAAAAAAAAGCCAGTGTATGCGAGGTAGTGACCGTCATTCCCATTTCATGAACAAGGAGATCCAAGTTTGGGGTTTAAGCGACGATTAGACTGAACATCGGTAAATTCTGGGGGGTCAGGGCACTTCCTGTAGTCCTTTTCCTTGTTCTGCTTCAGATTCAGTGCTGATAACGCTAAGTCATCACAGAGTAGCTGCTTTTAGAATAAAGGGGTGGAAGTGACCTGAGGTCCTGCGGGAAAAGCTGGGTGCCAGGTGTGCAGCAGGTAGTGTGGGACGAAGGGGACAGACTCTCAGGCTGGGCCGGGGGTCGGGGGGTGACCAAGCACCCAAATCTACTCCCTGACAGGACACATCGGATGCTGGTGACACCATGCCATGACTTGGAATGGTCCTCAAACCTTCCTCGTCCGTGAAGAAGCCAGAAAGTGGGATGCACCACAATTAGCAAAAAATACCTCGCGGAGAGATTGAGACCCCAATCATAATTTACATTTGCAGATACTCAGATCTCCGAGTGCATGGCTTCTGCCCTGATTACTAATTAATGATGTGCAGACCTGCCTGTGGGAGCAAACACTGTTGATTATGTCAGTCTTGGGGGACGGAGACGCGCCGAGGTCTGGGAAGGTAGCGGATCCCCTTTAACATACATTTTGGTGAATTCAAAGAACAAAAAGGGGACAGAAGGCGGGCGTAGATGGAGGCAGAAACTTAGGAGTGAAACGTGGCTGTCAGCCCTGCCGGGGTGGGAAAGGTAAATCTCAATTATTTTACAGACCTCATCACATGCATATTTTAGTACCGAGCGTCCCTTTATTTAATCGGTCCACTGAATTCTGAATGAATTTGGATGCAAATGCATGGGTAGGACTCCAAGAAGGGGTCCGCAGAGGAACCCACCAAAGGAGGAGGGAAGACAGCAGGATTCCAAGCGGGCGAGCCCTTTCCCGCTCTGCACCCCGCGAGGACCTTCCTCCCCATCAGGGGCCCTGGGCTGCTCTGCGTGACGAGACCCACAAGAGACAAAGGCCACAGAGTCACCGCACAGAGCAGGCCCCGAACAGAGGGCCACGGAGAACCATCTCTTGTCTTCCCAGATCTTTACAGCAGAGGCATACGAGGCGGGAGAGCGAATTCCATGTTTCTCCAGCTGAGCCAGCTGCGGGGCGAGATCCCTGGAGCAGCTCCCCCCACTTTCCCAGGGCAGGAGCATGGTCGGGGAGGGCTCCTCCCTCCCCCATCTGACCTCTTCATCGAAAGAAACAGACAGTATGACACGAGACAGTTGGTCACCACCTACCGTTTGACTTTTCACTATCTGCAGGTTTCATCTGAATGGGATGATGCATCTAAAAATACAAAAGTGAGAAAGTAAAGGCAGATTGAACAACTGAACGGTCTCAGAAACCCCACGCGGTTACACTTGAGTACTCATACTCTTGTGAGGACCCCTCCCCGTGAAAATGCCAGCCTGCGGTGACGTCCAGGAATAGGATCCTTTGGAGTCGCTGGGCCTTGAGGCCCAGGACGGGGCTTTGCAGTCAGACCCGCATTTGAACCTGCTTCTGCCGCTCGGGATGGTCTGTGCCCGTATCTCGTAGGCGATTCTGGCTCTGCTGTTCATCATCGCCATGTGATCCTGAGTGTCCTAACTTCTCTGAGCCTCAGTTTCTTTATCTGTGCAACCGAGGTAACACCTGCCCAGCAGGAACGAAAGGAGTCGAGGATGCAAAGGGTCAGGGGTGGGGGGCACGGGGCAGTGCTGAGAAAGATGAGCTACTGTGCTTGTGCAGTGTTGCAAATTTAAATGCAGATTGTCTTTGGGTTTTTTCCTGGCCATGCTGTCTGCCGCGGGGATTTTTTTCTTAGATCTCATGGTTATGAGTAATTTGAAGGTCTAGCAGTTGATTGATTTAGGTGCGCTTATGTAATTTTTCTTAAATACAAAGTACGGCATGGGAACGCGGGGCTTAAGGAATAGACGAGCAAGGGCGGGAGGCACGGAGGCACGGATCTCACGATCATGCTCGCTCGGCAGCTGTGCAGGCACAGCAGGAACCTGAGACACGGTGGTGCCAGGGTCCCGGACCTCCGTGCACCTGGGTGCCCTGTGGCTCTTCACACCGTGCCCATCTCACCGCTGCGCGCCATCCAGAGTTTACTCCGAGTGCAGACCGCCACCACCATTTCCAATTAAAATAAATTCCTCCAACCACTTTCAAAGGTCCTCTTGCTTCATATTTCATCCTACCCCAAGGAACCTCAGAGCCACAGTGTAGATGGAATCACTGGCCGTGCAAATGCTTTTTATTAAAATGGGTCCCGTTCTCTCTGAACCCTTAATTCCCCCAGTGGACTGCCATCACTTGCAAGCCACAGCTCTGGGTTTTATCCAATTTAAAGGGAAGGGGAATGGTACTTGGCTCTGGCACTTAAATGATGGGAAATTATCATCGGGCCGTCGGGGCCATGTGTAGCTAATGCCTGCCAGGGTCTTCAAAACACAAGGGGAACAGGAAAGAGGGAGGACTATCAGGGGACGAGAGGCTAAATAATTCAGGGCTGCTTCGTTGATTCTGAAAGGCAAGATGCTCTTATGCATAGAACATAGGCCTTGACATGTGGGGTCTAATCGGAGTCCCACTCCATTAACATATTCAATTTGTGGAGGAGAGACTAGAATGAGAATGGAATGTTCAGGGGTCAGTTAAGTAGACCAGTCTTTTCAGAAAAGACTGGAATTTATTCCTAAAAAGCAGACAGAAGCAAAGTGTTGAAAGGCCTGGTTTGGGCTAAGCAATGTGGGCTCTATCCTACAGCCAATGCTTGGGGAAGACAGGCTGGGGCCTTGCATGGCCATCCTTCTAGCATGCCTTTATCTACCCGTTCAGCAAAGATGTGTCAAGTATCCACTGTGTCCCAGGCTCAAGGCCAAAGGGAGAAGTTCGGACCCTTTGGGTGCTCACTGTGGATGGGGTGGAGACCGACTGGTAGACAGCCCCTGGAGCAACATGGTAAGTGCTATGGTAGTCCAAGGCAATGTTGGAGCACATGGGGGCAGGCACTTCATCCTGCTTGGGGAGGACAGGGAAGGCTTCTTAGCAGAGGGGATGTGTGACTTGAGTCCTAAAGGCCAAGTTTGGACTTGTTGGCAGAAGAGGGGGGGAAATGGCATCCGAAACCAGCAGGATATCCCACACGAGGCACAGTGGTGAGAAAAAGCATACTTCTTCCTAGCAAGGAGACCAATATGCGTGTGGGGAAAGGCAGGAGAAGGAGGTGCAAAGGCAGTCGGCACCCTGGGCTCAGAGGATCCTGTGTCCTAAGGAACTGAAATTGTGTCTCAAAGTCAAGTGAGGCATAGAAGATTCAAGTAGCCAGGGCCACAAGATCAAATCTGGAAATCTAGAAAAGTCCTTTCTGGCTATGATGTGATGGACAGATTACAGAAGAGAGATATCGGTGGGGAGACAGCTAAGAGGCTGCCGCAAACACCCGAGTGAAACTGATGAAGGTCTAAACCTCAGAGGCCACTGGCTAGTTGTGGGGGTGAGGGGGAGAGAGAAGCATCATGGGAGCCTGGCCCAAATAGGGGAAACACAAGAAGATGGTTTTGTGGGAGACTGATTAATGCAGATCTGGACACGCCACGCTTGATGTGACTGGGGCTGGAGAGAAGTTGAGGGTGTGCATGTCAGGCTGTAGCGATGGCCCCGGGGTGGGGGTCAGTGGGAGCCGCAGGCACGCACACAACTGTCCAGGAGGGAACATAAAGTGAAAAGAGCCAAGAGCCAAGGCATGTCAAGAGAACCACAGAGAATATCAGGAAAGAGGAACCTAAGCGGGACGGGGCATGGGGCAGTCAGAGGAGCAGGAGCAGAACAAATGGTCCCATGAGAGCCTGTGGGAGAGCTTTCAGAGGAAGGTGGTGGTGAGAGCAAGCGCTGCTAGCTGCTACGATGAAAACGCCCAAGGATCCTTTGGTGATAATAAGATATTTTCCTGGGAATTGATCGAAACCAGTTTCTGTAGGGATGGCGGGGCCAGAATGCCCAATGGTAGGAAGTGGGGAATAACAGGAAGAAAGCAGCAGGGGACATGAGACATGGACATGATTATCTCAAGAAGATTCGCTGCCAAAGGCGGGGCTGGGAATACAAAAAGCTCAGTGGAGTCTTGGGCAGAGGATGAGGAGGGGGAGTCTTTCTTTGCCAGAAAGCAAAGACGTACAGGTGAAAGTGCTGAAAAGACTCCGATGAGAGTCACAGGTTAAGGCAAGGAGAGAGGAGGGGAGTGTGCTTACACTAAGTCCAGGACACAAAAATGAAGGAAGAGGACTCCTGCCCTCAGCGAGCCTACAATCCATCATGGTGATTGACGTGCACAAATACACAGAAGGAATGGTGGCCAACATCAGAAAAGGGGCCCAGACAGAGTGCTGTGGGCATTCAGATGGCCCTCTGACGTGCTCGGAGGTCTGAGGCAGGAGCTCTGGGAGCTGTAATTCTGTAAGAACAGAAGTCGTTCTACTCTAAAACTGTAAAGGGCCCAGGGAGCATTGGGGCCGATGCTCTTTATAGGTCTGAAGGGAACAGTGACTTCACTAAGGACACACACAGCTGGCTAACGACAGAGCTGGGATTAAAAAAAACTAAGCTCTTCCCTTAATCCAGGGCTGATTCCGCCCCCAGATCACAGTGCTTCTCTACTAAATGCCCACTATGGGACTTGGACACACGAGCCTACGATGAAGGACTGCAGGCCTCACCCACTGAAGGCGCTGCTACACCCCATCAGGTGGAAGCCACCTCTCTCCTCTGACCTCCTCCAGCACTTCATCTACTCTAAGACTTGACTCTTGGTTTTCTTGTAGCTGCCGAGACACTCAGCTCCACCGAGAGAGAGAGAGAGAGAGAGAGAGAAAGTCAACTTCATGTAGTTGGATGGTCAGAGCATGGTGAATTCTGAACGGACGGTCACCTTCCTTCAGGAATGTTCGGAAGACTACTTAGATCATGTGCGTGACCTTCCTGCAGAGAGGTGTTCTGTTAGTACTGGATGGAGAATGGTTCATTATCATGAAAAGTTCATTTCAGGTACAAATTTACAGAATATAGGCATCAAGGAAGACAAACCAAAAAAAAAAAAAAATGGTTTGGAGGAGTTGTTCTTGCGATGTTGTTTCGCTTCCTCAAAATCTCACGATTCCGAAGAAGCTTGGGAGATTTGTTGAGGGGAGCAGGAAAGTGACGGGAAAGGAAGTGGCATTCTAGTGGAAGGTTTCAAGGTGTAAGAAAGGGATTCCTTCCCTAGACCAGGAAGTGGTTTCAAAGACTTGGCCCAGGATGACTAGCACGACACATTCATTCACTTATTGCTTGGTTTGCCAGACACCTTGTCAGTCAGATGCTGGGAACACACGGATGGAGGAGTCTGGTCCCGATGGAGCTTGTAATGTAGCGAGGGCGGCGGACACATGAGTGGCACGTGTGCGATGAGACATGCAGCGTGGGAACCCAGAAATGATAGGTGCAGACAAAGGGAGGGCAAGTCGGAGGTGGTGTCTGAGCCCGAGCGGTGTTGGAGGTCAATCTGGAAGGGGTCCCAACAACCCCCAGGACCTGACTGAAGGATGTTTCAAAGTAGACACCACCTTCGAAGGCACGGAATAAGAGAAAATTGGCTGCAGTGCTACAAAAGAATGACATGACAACCTTCTAACTCAAACTAGGAAGCAACAGAAGTCACTAGAGAGGGTCATTCACCAAATACGAAATACCTAAAAGCACAACGAGGCTACTAGGGAGGGAAACGCTCGGGGAATGGAGAGTTTCAAGTAAGATGAAATCAATGCAAGTCAACTGAAGCTTGAATTAAAGCTTAGAACCAGACTGGCGGCCAGCAACCACGTCCTCACCTCGTGCTCAAGAACCAAAGGTGAAACCCAGGGTGTCCGAGCTGCTGCTTCTCTGGACCGAGGGGTCTCCTAAGGGACACACGCCACTTAAGCGGAATCTGCATCTCTAGAAGCATGCAAGGTGGGCCGTGTCTGGAAAAATCTTCAGGGGTCTGTACCGTCATGATCTGTCTATGCTGCTGGAGGAGTCTAGGGATTTTTATCAACACCAGTCTGTGACATCCACGGGGCGGTTTGCCCGAGGCCGGATGGAACAGGAGTAGCGAGTCTATGACTCGCGGTCGAGTCAGCTGCCCTCGGAGCAAACCTACACAACGGGACTCCCTGTTGGCAGAGTGCTTGTCCTGGGGAAATGCTAAGATCAATCGTTTTGGAAAATGGATCCTGTTCGTGGCAGTAAATTTGACTTAACATATTTCATCAAGTTTGCATTCCTATGAAGAAAAGGCTTCTACGTCTATTTCCTTGAAGATCTCTTTGCACATGAATTTTTCATTCTATTGTAGAACAACATTTTGCCTCAAGTTACGCATTAAGGTACTATTTAACTTCTTGGTCTCTAGCCCTGTTTAAAAACAGATGAAATAAAAAAAAAAACAAAACAAAAAAACAGATGAAATCTAACAAAAGGGGAAATTTTAAGAGCTCCTTCCCTCCTGGTAGGGGAAGGCCGGGGGGAGCGGGCGGGGAGAACCGACTGGAGCCAAGCACGCTCCTTAGAAATTGGTTAATTTTGGTCATATCTGTGTATTAAGCATTCCATCCCATGGACAGAAGGTGGGAACTCCCAGGAGAAGGGGACGGTTACTGTGGTTCGCTGAGGTCATCTCTTGGGGGACCTGATCACACTTGCAGTGAGCCGGAGCTTTTTGAGGTTAAGGGCTGAGTCTTGCACCAGACCTGTGTGTGGCATCCACGAGGACATGTAGACTGCCCCTCGTGGCATGGGCACAGCTGCCACCACACACCTCCACTCTCAGGGGAGGCCATAAGTTGGCACCGGGCCATGCCAGCCTTCCAGGACAAAGCTCCCCCCACTTTATCCCACCTCCTAACGTGTCAGGGGCACCTGGCTCTCCCTCCTCTCGTCCCCCCATATATAGACGGGGCCCCAGAACTGGGCTTTGCAACCCTTGCTCTCCAGATGGCAGATCTCTTGACAGGATCAGAGATCACTGTTCCTCACTCCTGAACGCGGTGACCCTGGATTTGTCACAGCAGCACCCAGCTGTGGCTCGGGAAGAGGGAACATGGGGGCAAAGCCCAGGGAGCTGTTCTAACTCTGGCAGCAGCTGTCACCACCCACACCTGGGTCCCATCACGTCCCGGTGACAGGTGGGCTGGGCCACCTGCCTCAGCACTCACAGGCCGCGCTCCCTCGAGTGCCCACTATAGATGGAGTTGGTCGTGACCCTGCAGACCCCGGGGCCTGCGACAGGTAAGGGGAGCCTCTGAGTTCCAGCAGCCGGTTAACACAGGCTGGGGCTTGCGGGAGGCCCGGGGGCGCTGCCCAGAGGACAAACCCGTGGTGAAACTCGTTGAACCCCAGCCGGCTCCGATTGAGGAGTTAACCACCTTTAACACGAGATTCAATAAAACATGCCATTTTTAACCTGAAGTGGGTTTTTACAGAGTCACTCTTCTGCATCTCATTACTAAACCTGTCCTGACCCCTGAGGGAGCAGCCGTGATGGTACATATTATAAGCTCAGGGCCCATAAAATATTTAAAGGATGGAAGAGAGGGGGCGGGGGGAGGCGGGGGAGACGTGACTTCCCACCACACGAGAGCCGGGCCCCAAGTGAGAGAATGACAGGGCTCTGGCCCTCTGAGACAAACGACAACTTTTCCTTCCCCCCCCCCGTGGCGGTGCAATTGGGCTCGTGCAGAACCCCTCCTGCCTGGCCGCACCGGCCACCGCGGACACCCCAGGCACCAGCACGTCCTGCCCTTTTTCTCACCAAGGTTTTATATATGGCAAAAATAAGTTTTTTTAAAGATTTTATTTATTTATTCATGAGAGAGAGAGAGAGAGAGAAAGAGAGAGGGGCAGAGACACAGGCAGAGGGAGAAGCAGGCTCCATGCAGGGAGCCCAATACGGGACTCGATCCCAGGACTCCAGGATCAGCCCCTGAGCCAAAGGCAGGTGCTCAACCGCTGAGCCACCCAGGTGCCTGCAGAAAGAAGTCTCAAAAGATTTCCCTCCCACTGGAGGCGTGCCCTGCCCGCAGCTGAAAGGCTGTGTGAATGGTCATGGGGCCCTGTTCCAGGAAGGCACCCCAAAGCTATGTAGGCTGGCCTGTCTCTCCATGTAGGTATGTGGGGCGTTTTTGGTCACAGTTCTACTATGCTCCACGCAAGGGAGGGTACAGAGAAACAAAGGTAGCTTCTGGAAAGTTGACTGACCCTTACTAAGGACTTCAGTATGGTCAACTTGCTAAGATACCTTTAGCAGAATGGCACCTCTGCGAGAAACTGGAGGACGCAAATCATGTGTTGCATCAGCCACAACCAGCCCATAGCTACCCCTGGTCAGTGAAGTGGAGAATTCAGACAATTTTTGCGAGGGGTGTGTGTGTGTGTGTGTGTGTGTGTGTGTGTGTGTGTGTGTGTGTGTAAAACAGAGGAAGCCTTTCCTTCTCATTTTTTTCTGTGCCAAACATTGCTGTAGGCTCTTTGTGTGTCTTAACTGTTCCAACAAGCCCAAGACAGGTATATATGGTGAGCCAAGGAGGGTTGGAGACGGAGGTGGGGATACGCAACCTGGTCAAGCCAGACAGCAGGTCAGTAGTGGAGCAGGGATTCACACTCAGGTCTGTCCCGGCCTGGAGCTTACGTCCCCGACCACTCCTCCACCCTGCCCCTAAGCATATGTCCACAGAGTTGTGCTGCAAGTGAATTTGGGGTTTCTAGGAACCAATAAAATTGCCATGATTTCCCCCTTCCATAGTAAACCCAGAGATTGTCTAATTTTCTTCCCTTTTAGAATCATATACGAGTGTACCCAGATGTGTATCAGTGTGTATTACACATGCACGTAAAAAACATTTTAAGTTAGCCTCAGAACAAGAATTACTGTATTTTCTACAAAAAAAAAAAAAAAAAAAGGCAAAAGGAAAGAAAACTCAAAAGGTTGCAATGATGGAAAGGAAAAAAACCCATGGCCTTATCGCCATGTCGGGAAAGTACTGCCTCAGCGAATGTGCCATTTGGTGGTGAAGGAGGTGTTCTGTCCTAATCCAGAGGTTCAGGGCTGATTCTTCCAAAATCCCTTCATCAGGTCCTTCTACGCAACACACACAGTGGAATCGGACTCTGAGGTTTGTTTCATGGGCCAAGCTCTCTGAAATGTTCTCCGCCTACATTGATGAGAAGCGGACTGATGAAGAGCAAGACTGGCTCTCTCTTATTCTCAGAGAGGAAAATAATTTTGAGTCCCTGACATTACCTGGTCCTACGTTTTGTGGTTTCCTCCCAAACTGGGAGAACAAGGAAGGACACTAGAATCCATAAAAATCCATCAGTGTGGACCACTTATTGCTGGCTGAGCATCGTTCACACTAGGAAGCTGGCGCTGGAAACTGGAGAAAACCGAGCGCACAGCTGCCCTCTGAAGAGGGAATTTGTTGGCGGAAGCAGAGTGCACGGGATTCATCTATACTTTGGACCCCCGTGCAACTCCAAATTGCTTTTGTGCCATGCCACGAACGGAGTCAACACAGTAGGTGCGGTTAACGTTCCACCAACATTTGCTAACCTAAATTTTTGCAAGAGTGATCCAAGCCCAGGAAATCACCATGGCTTTGAACAGGATGACAATAAAGAAACAGAAGTCACCTTTTCTCTTCCCACGGCAAATCACAACTGGGGGAGAAGACTCCGAGTGGAAAGAATTATTTCTTCCTGATAGTCACTGACTGATACACATGAAGCGCCACCAGCACGGAGAGCGTCGGTGCTGACTGAAGTCATCTGAACTATCATTAGGATTTTACCCAGCATCAAAATCTGGAGTGTGGGGGGGAGCGGAAAAGAAAGGTCCCCTCAAAACCCAAGATAGCGTAACTGGAAGGAACGGCTTTTCTGGCTCACCTGGCAGGAATGCAGCTAGTTTCATTCCACCCCCAAATCCAGGAGAAAAAAACCTAGAAAACCCAAATGGTATCTCTGCTTTTGGTCTATCGGGCTACAGAGCAGCCTATTCAGCTATAATGATACGATCTATTTATTACATCTCTATTATAATCATGTGTGATAACAAGGGTGGGGGTGAGGGGGGGTAAAATAAACAGCACAACCGTTCAGTCCAGGGGGGAAATTTTTTTTTTTTAAATAAAATAAGTAAAATAAAATAAGGCGGGAAAATTAGATTACTCTGGGTGGAATTCTGTGAGGGAATTCGGAGTCTGTTATGGTGATTAAGTCATCATTTCTGACAGATTACTCTAATTGGCTGTCAAGTAACATTCCACAGCCCCATCTGTAACTCGGGTGTCCTCGTCACTCCGCCTGTGTTACCTTCTGTACGTGCAACACAGACACACAAGAGGAGGTACGGCCCGGCATTTATTACACTCATTAGCTGTGATTAGGCTCCGTGTTTTCATATCAAATAGTCACACAAGCTTCCATTTCGCTTTACTGACTCTTAAAATTACAAGAAAAATGAGTAGGCTCCAAGTAGGAGGCATGTGAATGAAACACAACTGTTACGACGAAGTGGGCGCCTATCGCTTTCAAGAGCCCGCTATTCAAGGAGAACGTCACTCCGGGCTTAGTTTGATGTTTCTGGGAACTATTAGAGTATATTACTTAGAAAGGTTAATCTATGTCTCTCTGTCACCCTCCAGTCAAATGTGGTACCTCATTAGCTGTTATTTCTGTAGAAGGGCACTGCTATTGTGTTTAGCAACATTATTGTGAGCAGAAAACCCTTTCTTTGATAACATTTCAGGCCTCCCCTCTCATCACTGCGTCTTTGGGATATAATAAGCAATTCATCCAAGTGATCGAGCTCCCAAATAAATCTGGAGCAAAGTAAGGCGTCACTAGTTAAAACTGTGACACTGCATCTTGCTTTGTCTCGAATCTTGAGATGTTTTAATGACAAAAAAATAAAACAAACAAACCCTGGAAGGCATAAAAGCATTCTGGAAACGAAGACAAACGGGCAGGCTCACTGTACGAGAAGGCTTGTAGGATCCCAGTGCTGCTGGGACAGGCCCCAAGTCCCGCAGAAGACCCTGCGAGGATTTGGTGTGACAGCTGGGAGACCACAATCACTCCTGATTAATGAGCCCGAATTGAGAGAAAGGTAATAATTTGCCCTTATTGCTACATGGGAAACATACAGATACCCTTTCTAATCGTGATCTCTCTTTTGATTGTGGAATTGTCTTCCAAAACCAATGATGGATGCTCCAAGAGTCATCCTTCCAGATGTTACCCAGATGCTAAATTAGACATGCTGCCTAATTGAGCCACGCAACACACACACGGAAATAATAATGCCTGGCCTGGCCATTAAGGAGTGGTTTAATGACCTGGGGAGTTCATTTATATTTCCAGCACTATGGCTCCACATGCCACAGACTTAGCATAACCTCCTGTGTGAAGACAAATGAGTCCGGTTTAAAAAGAAATTGTCCCCCCGACAGTAGGCTCTGCCTGTAATGGCCATCTTCGGGCTCCGCTCTCCCTCCGCCTTGGGCATAAGGAGACCCCGGCCTGCCAGGCTCATGGTGGCTCCTTCCCCAACACCAGCCGTTTTCAGACCCCGGTGAAGTGGGGTGAAGTGAGCTCCGTGTGCTGGTGTGTGGATCACGGGTGCCTCCCTCACTGGCCTTCACCCTGTGTGGGGACACCTGCCTGTGACCTGGCCCTTCGGTGCCAGGAGTCCTGGCCAGGCTGGGAGCTCGCCTCCTCCTGGGGGCTTGACCTGGTTCCTGGCCATCCCTGGTACCGTTTACTGGAATCCTCTCAACCCCCCCCCCCCACCCGTAGCCGCACCCCTGCAGGAAACACCCTTTGGATGGTGCAACCCGCTGGCCTGCGCTGGGGCTTGGGTCACCTGCTGGCGCCCGCGTGCTGGATGAGACGAGACGGCTACTGGGTCCGCTTCCCCGGGTCCTCCCCGGGCTGCTGCTCTGGCTTGGCCCCTCCATTTGCTGACTTTTCTTCCCTTTGGAATTCTCCATTTAGATCTCATTTCCCTTCAGTTTGTTTTCCTTCTTTTACTCCTTGCGATTGCCGTTGCTGCCACCTTGTTGTTCGCTCCCTCAGATTCCTGAAATGGCCCCCTCTCCACTCTGGGCCCTTGCCTTCCAAGCATCTCATACACCACTGCCTTTTTAATCTGCCTAAAACTCTGGTCTAGTAGTTTCTGTCTCTTGCCCAAAAACTTTCCATGATCTGCCAAATTAAATTCCAGCTCCTTGGCCTTCCAAGCAACTCCATGCTTTGACCCCAAATTACCTTTTCAGGCTTGTTTCTCGCGATTGCTCAACATTTCTCTTCAACTCTCCTCAAAGTGGACAACTCCCTCTTACTGGAACCTTATCCATAGGCTCATCCCCAGAAAGGCATGGCAACCCTGCTCCGCCATAGAAAGAGCGTGTTCCCTTTGCCAACGTAACCGCTGTGTGTTTGTCACCTAGGAACACCTACCCATCTTGTGCAATTGCCATTTTGTAGATCATAGAGAGTTGAAAGGTGACAATTTCCTGGGCTGCAACTTTGTCTATTGCATAGCAACGAGACTGCATTATGTTCTTGTCAAGCCCCCAAAGTTTAATTCATGTAGGTGCCCTCCTTTGTAAGGTTCAGAGAAGCTTTCCAGTAATTCTTCTGCAATATTTACAAGCTGTGTGAGCTCAATTTAGTGTGAACTGGGTGACACAATGCAAAACCACTCCCTGCACCAACCGTGGGGTCTACGGGTGTTCCGCGTGCAGTGCCGAGCTCCGTTCGCCCACTCTCTGCGGCTTGAGCGCTGTTAAGATTAGCGATGTTTTATCCAGTAATCTCAGGCTCCCTTTCAACTTCAAGGCAAACTAAAGCCACCACAAGGATATCCTTCTATCAAGCAAATCTTTAAAACCTCGGGTTCAAAACTAACTTGGAAAACTTAAGCCAACTGTATCTTCTCTTGAACCTTCTGACAGGGTACCGGCGTCTCATCAAATCCACAGAAAAGCCCCACTGAATTTCGCATTCTACTGATCCTTCCCTAGCTTAGTGTCAGAGTCCTGAGTTGTTTGAGTTGCTCCGCCAGCCACGTTTATTAATTAGTGTCTAACATTTCCATCTCTGCAACTTGCAACCTCTCATAAAAAATGCATGGTTTGATTGGCTCAGGAATGACAACTCCATTTGCATCAGACAAATAAATGCCATACCTCACTCAGTGGCCTTTCTCCATCAGTTTATTTAGCTACCTCCCTGGCCTTTTGGATTCATACTAAGTGAATGGAAGCAGACAACTGGTGTAATATTCCTCTCTTAATCACGCTTAGGCAAAAATGATTAAGTTTTTTTTTTTTTAAACAAATGAGGCTGGTTTTTAAAGAATTATTCCCTACTAAAAATAGATGGCAAGTTAAAAAAAATGCCTTAAGGGCTATTTCATATTAGCCATGTTTAAAATGCAAATCCATTAAACATCTGAGCAAGACATCTGATATTGTTTTTAGCAACTCTATTTATTCATCTCATCTTCCGCAGTAGGACTAAACTTTGGCTGGTATTTTGCCAAATGAAGATCTCCCCTCCAGTGTTGCTAATTCTTTATGAGTTCGAGTTTAATTCTACTGTCTCATTTTGATTTCTACCTTCTACTCTCATGTGTGAGATCGTTTACCAACTTTGGAAATTACTTGTTGGCAGCGCTCAGGGAAATTATGACGGTTCAATTGTTCTATAAATACCCTCACCCTGGAGCTCAGTCTTCTAAAGATCAGATTCTGGTTTAGGCCTTCAAGTATACGGCACCGTAACCAAAATTCAAATGGCAGGGGAAAGCTCAGAAAGGGGATCCGTTAAGAATACGGACACATTTTATATGAAGGAAGCGAGGCAAGAAGCCTTTGTTGACAGCACTTGATCTGCAGTGGCTCATCTATTTTGATGGTTTCTTCTCTGAATGAGGTCTTGGAAAACTTGGGCTGCTTTATTTGTTCTGTGGTGGAAAGAACATCACAATTACAATCACAAGGTCTGGGTTGGAGTCTTGGCTTCGCCAACTCCAAGGACATACGGTCAGGCCACTTGACCTCCTGAAGCCTTGGTGAACTCCTATTTGGAGCAAGGATCATAATGGAAATCTCAATGCATTCCTACGATTGTGAGGATTGAATCAGATTATATAATCAGCTGTAGAGAAACCTAGGATTATAAAGAACTCTTGGGATTTTTTTGATGTTGAGAGAGTGTCAATGAATAAAAGCTATTCCTGAGAGTTTATTCAAGGCACATTTTTTTAAAGATTTTATTTATTTACTCATGAGAGACGCAGAGACAGAGAGAGGCAGAGACATAGGCAGAGGGAGAAGCAGGCTCCATGCAGGGAGCCTGACGTGGGACTCGATCCCGGTTCTCCAGGATCAGGCCCTGAGCTGAAGGTGGTGCTAAACCGCTGAGTCACCTGGGCTGCCCTCAAGGTACATTTGTTCAGTAGCATCTATGGTGTGAGGCTGGGCTCTGAGAATGTACTCTCTCCTTGAGGCATTTGGAGCTTAATACAGGAGAGATGGAGAGGTGAACAATGGGGCAGTGGTGGGGGGGATAACATTCAGCAGTGATGCTAAGGGATGAATCACATTATCTGCTACAGTGGATTACAAGGAAGGAATATTCGGTTCTACCTTTGTAGAAGTGAAACGACACTTATGTGGGATCCTGTGGCTGGAGTACAGTGCATGAACAAGAGTGTCACAGAAGCTGGAGAAAAAGTAAGGGACATAGTATGGAGGTCAGATCTCTCCCTTAAGGCTCAGTAGGTGTATCCATTTTTTCTGCCATAGACACAACACAACCATGTTCACACACTCCTGCAGCGTGCTGGGGGTAATGTGCAACCCCAGTGTCCTAATTCCACCCCATCCTCTCCCTCTCAAGGGAGCAGCTGGAAGATGAATGAGTATGGTCATTATCGGATAACTTTGCAAATCTCTTAATCCCCTCTGTGCTTCTACTAGCTGTGGTGACAACTATAGTCCCACCCGATGAAGAGGCCAGAATTCCAGAGACACTGCCAAGGGAAAACACAGGATTTCCTCGCTGATCAGAAATGGGGTACGGAGATGGGGCAGTATGGGAAGAGGAGGGGTTGAGGAGGACTTCCGGCTTCTTGCTTCAGGAGGCATATCCATCCACTTGGATGGGTACTATGTGAAGAGGGCCTGGGTGTTGGTGGGAAGATGACTTTAGTATTGCAACAGCCTGTGGACCAATTGCATGGAACTTTCCAGTAGCAGCTACCAGATACTAGGTTTGGGGCTTGGCAGAGACATCTGATTTTCAGATCAAGATTTGGGAGGCAGCAGGGCACAGGAGGCAGAGGCAGAGGGAGCCATGTGGATGAATGATGGAAACTGGAGATTGTGCAGAGAGGGAATGAATGGGTGAAAACAGAACTCTGGGGCATAGTTCTCTCCTTGCCATCCTATGAGAAACAGCACATTTCTGTTTTTGGGGAGAAAGGTAGGTTGTCAGTGACTTCTCTTTGCTGTGTCATGAAGGCACCTGGAAGGCTCACAGCTTGAGAAGTCTTTACAGGTTCTCTTTTGCACTCAGCTCTGCTCAGACCTGGTTCTTCACTGTTTCAAGCTTTAGGCCAGATCCAACCCTTTCCCTTCCAATACCTAGCCTAGCCAGCCAGTGTGTTCATTCTTTCATTATTTAGAATTTTGTTAAAGTCTAAGCTCAGGGCAGCCTGGGTGGCTTAGCGGTTTAGAGCCGCCTTCAGCCCGGGGCGTGATCCCGGAGTCACGGGATCGAGTCCCACATCAGGCTCCCTGCATGGAGTCTGCTTCTCCCTCTGCCTGTGTCTCTGCCTCCCTCTCTCTCTCTCTGTCTCTCATGAATAAATAAATAAAATCTTTTAAAAAAAAAGTCTAAGCTCAATTCTCATTTTCCCACTAAGGCCTTTTCACGTTACCACAGGAGATACGTAATATCGGAATTATCATAAAACTTGAAGGGCGTTTCATGTTTAGAGAAGAGAGTCAAAGTAAAATGCTTCTGAGCACATCTGAAGACCTTCAACTGCAACATCTGTCCAACCACATGCTGTCAAAGATATTGAAGGTCACAGTCCCTGGGATGCCATTTTGGGACCTAGGCACTGTGTACGGTTGCTTTCGAGAGAGACCTGCCTCACCAGAGGTCCGGGCCTTGTGTGCAAAGTGTTCTCCCATTTGTCTTATCCCGTCCCTGACTATGAGTGGCTAACTCCTGTGAGGCGAGTTACAGAACACGGGTGTGTCCTTCCAAACTGGCACGACACACTTCAGCTCAGCCAATGTTGTCAAAGCACCTTGAGGAGGCCTTAGCAAACATTGCCACAAAGACCAGAATGTCCTCTCCCTTGCTCGCCCCCTCCCTTTCATGGTAAGGAGATTTCATGGTTAGTCAACTGGCGGTTGAGAGTCTGGAGCTCAAGTTCACTAACGAGCTGGTGTGCTGACCGGGGCTGCTGTGTCCTGCTGCCGTGAGGGGCACGGACTCGTGCTTCCTCCCAAGGCCAAGGGTGAGGGGGCTCAGCACGTGTGACTCTGAGGCATGGTGAGGACCGATGGCACAACATGGCTTGCCAATCCCCAAAAGTGCGGGGTTAGGAAGGAGAAGCTCCTCGGCAGCTCCAACCAATCAATTCAGCTCTCCTGAGAAGCCCAGAGTGGGGAGAGCAAAGCAAGGACGACGCACAGTGTGTCATGCACAGGCCTCCCTTGTATTTCAGTGTCTCCCTTACCAAGAGGTAGAGTCTGGTTCCCCTCGCGGGTTGGGATGGGCCTGTCTTGGACTGGAAATCAGCAGAGGCAGCACCAGTGCTGGGGCCTGACCTCCAAGGTGACATCAGAAGGCAACGGTGATGCCAATGAGGCTTCTGTCCTTGGGGTCAGAAACTCAGCTGAGGGCTCTTCTCATGAGCTGGCTGTTTGGTTGTGATAAGCAAAATAAACACAAGATGTTTGCTGGTCTGACTCTCCCCTTCTGTGTGCCTTGCCTGGGTCCGCTTTTCCGTGCGGGTCTAACACACGCCAGGAGGTATGTCACCCTGGAAGCATCCTCCTCTCGGGGTGCACTCATCTCTGGGCCCAGTCCCTCTTGGGCTTCCTTCCCTGCCTGGCTCCTGCTTCTTCTTTCGGCCGCCATTCATGCTTTGACGCTGGTCTGACGAGCAACATTGGGACTTAGGCAAATGCTGGCCGTGTTGGTTTGAGTTTTTCGGTGGCAACAAATGACTCTGTGCCTACAGACCGCCACCCAGGATGCCTGCTGTATTTCAAGGGCCTGTGAACCACCCGACATGTGAACCAGGTCTCCAGGCCTACAAAAAGGGACGGAACACGGGCACCCACTCCAGGGAAATCCCACAACAACTACCTACAACAGGTGTATTTCCTTTGAGGCCCCCAGATTCACACCCACATATATGGTTATAAAGTGCCTCTTCTCAGAAGCCAGTATGTCCCACCCCTGGCACTAACATGTAGCTGAACTGCTTTGTCAGCACAGGTCTCTCATGCTGAGGCCATCGAGAGAGATGGGGCAGTGTGCTTTGCTCCCCTGGTGAGGAAGTGCAGGTCCACGGATGACGAGACAGCAAGGACTCCACAAGCCTGTGGTTTCTGCAAGGTGGGACCACGCTGCCAGAGTGTTAGGGATGAACTCTGTGCGGCAGACAATTGCTCCTCTTGGCTTCCGCATTAAGCTTATTCTGGCCAGAAAACCTGTGCTTAAAATAGCACCACATCCATTCACCCCCTTATAGATTGGGACACATGACTTCTACGTAAGTCTCACTCCGGTGAGATTTTTTTTTTTTCCGGCAGGTCTTTGAGAGTTGATGGGATGGAAAACACACAGTCTTCCAGCATGCAAAGATGCTGCTGGTCAACAAAAGACCTCCTCCCATGCCAGTGACCTCTTTGCCTCCTTCCTGACGTGTCTCCACATGGTCAGGTCACCCAGATCACTTCAGGGACATTTGCCGGGGGGAGGGAAGGGTGGGAAGGAGGGGAGGTGGTGTGATCTCCAGCCTCAAAGGAGCTCTGCCCTCTTGTGCAGATGCATCATGCTGCTGCACGAGGTGTGTGTGCACACATGGCAGAGCCGTCTTAGAGTGACTTGTGACACATTCCTGGGACAACAGCCCTGGTGCAGCCTGGTCCTACGAGTGCTTGCGCGTCAAGCTTTGTGATACATGCACAGCACCCAGGATCTAGTGCCCATGCAGGTCCGGGGTGAGGCCTGGGAGTCGGCCTACGTAACACAGTCCTTGATGACTGCAGCACTGCTGGCCCACGGAGCCCACTCTGAGGAGCAAGACTACCTGCGATTGTGGGACAGTCAGCAGCAGGTGGGAGCACTCCCACGCACCCAGATGTGCAGGAGGAGGACACAGGTTAATCACCACCATGCTCCCCCCAGGGCTGATGGTGCTCATTCTCCAACAGTGGTTCTCAAACTCGGCTGGAGGCTGGAATCACGTGGAGAGCTTCAGCAACACCAATACCAGGCTCCTCCCCCCCGCCCCCCAGGGAGATTCTTACTGAATTTACCTGAGGCCCAGGCCCGGGCATCTGTAATTTCAAAAACTCCCTGGTGAGTCTGTTGCACCGCCTGAGTCACTCATCACCGCCCTCGCTGTAGATGCAAGTGGACTTAACCTTAGGGCCACAGTTTCCCTTTTCTTCGTCCCTTCTGTAAAAGTTCATTGTGTTCACCTGTCAGTTTAGGTGAATGGCCTGGAGGCTCATTCCTACTATCTGAGTCTTCCTCAGAGGGTGGAAGGAGAAAAGGGATCACCGTGTCCCCCTGCCGCACATCGTATGGTGTAATGGCAGGGACGGATGGGTCGTCTGGGTCCTGAATTCCCGATTCTCTTAAGTGGCGCATTTGGTATAACCTGGCACAGAAATTGCGTGGGGAACAGGCTCGGGGGCAGGAGACACACGATGCTCTTGCCCTCCACCTCGCCGCCTACCTGTTTGAGCTTTTGCGTCCTCATGTAACGTGACTGGAGGACAGTACTGTCTCCAGAAAACGCTTTTAGCTTCCATAGCCCGTGACCCACGATGAGATAGGGTCTACTTTCCTCCATGAGCCCTCTCGTCCTCGGCTGACCCAGAGAACCACACTCAAGTAAACAGAAATCTACAGAAATCAGTCCCAGGGGTTCCTAGGTTTGGGCCTCTTGGCTTTCCTTACTGATGAGATTTAGTTTTGGTTAGTGACCTCCAGGGGTTGAACACCTGGGCAACACCAACTCAGGAGTGATTTGGGTAACTCGGTGCTTAGGATTCTCTAATTGATGCTCCAGAGGCATCTGTGAGTTTTGGTAGGCGTTGTGATGCTAGTTAATGCCTCCATGAGCTGCAGAAATCTGAGATACGACCTGGCCAAATGTAGGCTGAAGCGCCTCTATTTAAGTGCTCGTTTCCAAATATTAGTGAATCATCATCAGCTATTAGTAATGGATTAGGAATACAGGTGAAGTGAAGCTGAATTAGAAGACACTTGTCTTTCCCATCATCCTTGTATCTAGGTGGAGGTCAGCTAGCAGCCAGCAGAGACATTCACTGATTTGTTAGAGAACTCTCCTCTACTAGTCAAAACTATCTTAACGCTTTTAGTTTTGGAATGACAGACTTCTCGTGGAAAGGGCATCCAGGGGGAGAAAACAAATTATTTAATCACTGTTCTATCATTTGCCTGGTATATTATTATTTTTAAGAGCTCAGGTGCATATAAGGCCTTGGCTTTATACAGTGCTCAAGGCATAGTAAGAGCTCAGTAAATGGTAGCTATGACTATTATTTTTATTTATCAGACATTTATTCCTATTTGGTTAAAATCATCTGAATTCTGAAAGTCACTGAAAAATATCAGCCAGGGACGCTTGGGTGGCTCTGTGGTTGAACCTCTGCCTTTGGCCCAGGCTGTGATACCGGGGTCCTGGGATCGAGTCCCACGTCGGGCTCCCTGCAGGGAGCCTGCTTCTCCCTCTGCCTGTGTCTCTGCCTCTCTCTGTGTGTCTCTCATGAATAAATAAATAGGATCTTTAAAAAATACATCAGCCATGTAGACAAAACATCTATAAAACCAAAATTTGCTAAAAACGTACTTCTGGAGTTCTAGAACTACTGTTCTGAATTTACCCCCAGCTTACAGTACATATGCAATGACAACAATTAACTTTCTATTTCCTGATCCACGTGACCCACTGACAGTCGATCCTCAGCACGCTGGACCTCATGTACCACTTAATACAAAGCATGTGGCACAGTTTCCCAGTATGTGTTTAAATATATGCTTTTCTGAAGAAATTAAATATAGCATACGCGTGGGTAGGCGCACAAAGCGCACGATCCGACCTGCAGTCACCCTGTTTAATTTTCAGGGCGGGGGTAAATTTCTAGGGAACCCATTCTTCACGTTGACTTGGTCCTTCTGGTCCCTGATAAAGGACAGATGCACAGATGTGGGGGCCCAGAGAGCCCAGCACACCCGGTCTAACCACACGCGGTGTCACATGGCATCTCGGCTCCCAAGACCAGGCCAGCGGCAGGGAGGACACAGGCCCGAGTCTCCACAACACATCCATGTATCTGCATGCATGTCAACAGCAATCACGGTCTGATGACCAGATGGAATTAACCATAGAACTTGCCCTGATGCCTTAGTCAGCACCCAGCCTCTGGTCCTGACTCGCCTCCTGACAACAAAGGGGGAGAACAGAGCAGGTGGCTGGATGGGCAGAGAGAGAGGAGGGCACCAAGCTCTCTGGACTCGAGGGAAAGCGTCCTGCTGACCATCTCCTGGCCCCTGCCTCTGTCGTGGTGGAGGGGGCGGCTGCTGTCCCATGGGGCTGCATACAATCCCATCTGTGGTGCTTGCTGCTTCTTTTTTTTTTTTTTTTTTAAGATTTTATTTATTTATTCATGAGAGACACAGAGAGAGAGACAGAGACATAGGCAGAGGGAGAAGCAGGCTCCCCCTGGGGAGTCTGATGTGGAACTCGATCCCAGGACCTTGGGATCATGACCTGAGCCAAAGGCAGATGCTCAACTGCTGAGCCACCCAGGAGCCCCTGCTGCTTATTCCTTACTGCCCTCCTCTGCGGTGGAGCGGCTGGTCCCCTGTTTTCAGAAGCGGAGGATTCCAACGCTTCGGTGGCTGTGCAGACTCATGCATCAGTAAAACAGGGGTGCAGGCCCGGCTGTTCTCTAAAGGCAGCAGGTCTCCTCAGGGCAGCAAGGCGGGATGAGGCGGGGAGGCTGAACTACTTGTGTGCCAGCCCTCGTGCACAGCCACGGCCTGCTAGCTGTCCTGCTGCCCCATGCTCTGGGGGGTGACGGGGTTTGTGCCGGACCCTCAGAGATGAGCCCAGCCCCCACTCGGCCCTTCCCCTACGGGTGGACACAGAGCCAAGAGATGGAGGGGAGGCCAGCTGGACGGAGCAGGGCATTAGAATGCAGATTGGGGACTGGGACCCAAAGCCTGTGGATGCAGATAAAGGAAAGGACCCTAATAACATGAATGTTAATGAGATGGTGTTGGTAAAGCTACATTCTTCTGAAGAAAGGTGCTGCATTTATAATCATTTTTGCAAAGCAGCTCCTCTTATGGGAGTGACTGCCTTTGATCTGTAGCTCCCTCCTGGAGAGCCCGGTGTGAGGAACCTCATACCCAAGTCACAGCGAACGCCTCGCCGCACCCACCTGTGAGGTCGGTGGTCCCAGCCTGTGCAAGAGAGCATGGCTTCGCATCGCTGGCAGAGCTGCGCAGCTCAGTGCCCGTGCCCAGGTGGCATCAGGACCGGCTCCTGGGGGAGGGAACCAGCTGCCTTCCGGGGAGGCATACTCAGCGAAGCACCAGGACCCGGATGCTCTGCCCCTCTGGTGAGCTCCCTGGGTGACACGTCCAGCGTAGTAGTAAAGGAGCTGAGGATTTAGATTCATTTCAGGACAGCTCCAAAGGGGGCGAACGTGGGCATTCTGAGCTTATCAGTGAAGCAAGGGCACTACCAAGGGAGCATACTTTCTGCTGGAAGTCTCCAGAAATGGAGGGACCTGGAGATCTTGAGTGTGCAAGCCTCCACTCCCTGACTGGGGGCGCAAGGCCCCTTGGCCTCTAAGGTCAGAGACTCACAGTTACCAGCTGTCTCACCCTGAAAAGTCACTCTTGAGTTTTGGCTCCTCACCAGCCAATGGGACCATATGATCCACGCCTTGTGGAGGTGCTGTGACAATTCAAAGGAATACAGTCACAGAGCCTCCACACGGTGTCTGATATGTGGGCAACCAATAAAGAGTCACTTTTGCAGGGATTTTTGTTGTTGTGCTGTGCTGGCCTCCTGAGTCACGCTCCCTACCCCCTAAGATGTGGAGAACATCACGCCGAACCCACTCCCACGTCGAACCCACTACCAGGAGACCATGCGACGGGCGAGTTTCAGCAACTGTGGCTTCTAATTCTAGTGCTGTCACTGCTTCGCTAGGGGAGGTCAGAGAAGTTAATTTAATCTCCCGGTGCCTCAGTGTCCTCAGTATAACAAGGTGAACGCTATCAATACATCACCTGAAATATTTTTAGAAGGGATAACAAACAACACCATAAAGCCATCTACAAACACAGATGACTCACTTGCTCATGTTAACTGGGGACAGGAATCAAACAGATAAGAGAAATCCACCAATAATCCTGAGGCCTCATTAGGTTAAGCACCCCTACTTGCCAAACCAACGCTATAAGCAAGGAATTCGACTGACTTGTTAGCTTTCATCACCTCCCCTTCCTCTATTCCTTGGTGGAAAAATTATGAGTGGTAAGCTCCCTGTTGGTTCAAAACCAGAGGGGAGTGGGCAGCAGATGTCCAGAGAACCTCAAAGTGGAAAGCCAAGCCCCGCAGGGTCCAGACGAGTCCATATAAAGTACAATTGCCCTTGATCAATGCGAGGGTTACGGGCGCCAACCTTCAATGTAGTCAAAAATCTGTGTATAACTTTCGACTCTCCAAAACCTGAACTCCTAATGAGCCTACTGTTGACCAGAAGCCTCAAGAATCACATAAACAGCCAATTCATCCATATTTTGTATGTTGTATGTATTACGTATTATGTTCTTATGGTCAAGCAAGCTGGAGGGAAAAAAAAGTGCCATTGAGAAAATCGTAAGAGAAAACACATTTTACGGAACTGTATTTATATAAAGAAAAATCCACCTGCACGTGGACCCACACAGCTCACACCGGTGTTGTTCAAGGGTCAACTGTCCTCTAAAGTTACTAACCCACCACGGAAGCAAGTCAAGTCACGTCTACCTGCCTGGCTACCTCTTGAGGTGAACAGGAAGACAGTCAGGTGTCCACACAGACGTTCTTCCTTAAATAGGACATCGCTGTAGACAACGCCCGGGAGGAAGGACAGTCCTGCGACATTACAAAGGACTCTAAGAGCCACTGAGCCCGAGCACTTCATTTTGCAGATGAAGGAACGAAGCGCTTTCCAGAGCTCTTCAGAGCTGCTGGGGGCGGGGCTGGCAGGACAAGGATGCGCTCTGAGTACTGGTGGGAAGTGATGACAGTCAGGAACAATAACGGGTACAAAAGAGAACATTTGTCACCTTGTCCCTTTTCTGCGATCTCCTGCAGGCAACTGTTTATTGTTGATGCTTTCATCTTGGTGACTTGTGGGCAGTGGGAGCAGTAATGATATGGTCCTGAGATACTGCTTTATTATCAAAACAACTTTAATAGCTTATGTCCCAACACTAATGGGACTTCCAGAGCACCTGTGCATGCGGACGGTCTCCAGCTCAAATGAGCGAAGGGGACACGGAGCTTCTTTCCTCCCAACCTTCCAGAGTGCTTGCCCGGCACTCAGCACACTAGATCTGGCCCAGTTGGAGTCCAAGACTCCCTTTGATCCTGGCCTCCTGCCATGCTCCCCGATTGGGTGGGTGGGAAAGAACCCTGGGGCTCCTGGGAGACCTCTCTCCACACCCACCCCTGTCACATACTTTTTCATGGCCTGGATCTGGAGGCTGAGGACTGGCCAGCCCACGTGTACTGGACACAGTCTCCCGAGCTGCGCACACCTCACACCTGACACATTCACGGTCTGCCCGGCATGCCGGTGACATATTCAAGGTGATGAATCCTGCTGGCGACTGCGTACTCTGGAGGCAGAACTTGAACTCTTTTCCAACTGTTTTTTTTTTTTTTTAAACAATTCCCTTGGGGCTGTAAGTTTGAGCCCCATGCTGGGTGTAGAGCTCACCTAAAACTAAAATCTTAAAAAAAAAAAAAAAAAAGATTAAAAAAAGAATTTCTACTTTTGTTTGGCCGTCCTAACTCCTTCCTCTGCAATTCCATCCAGACCTTTAATCAAATTGGTGGATCCTCCCCACAATCTTCTTTTGAAATCTTATCAACCTCTAATGGAACTGGGATCTAGTGGGTGAACGTAGTATCCCCAGGGTAGTCTTGCGGTTGCAAAGGGAAGCGAGTACCTCTGAAATCTAACTATTACTTCTTTTTTGCCACTGTGCCATCCTACTGTGCCCTCAGGTGTTACCAAAGAGATGGCAGTCTTGCTCAACGACTTTGGGCAATTTTGCACCCCGGGCCGGGCCCCTGAGCTAGGTCCTTTGCACAGATGCTCTTGTAAGTCCTCACAGCAACAGTCCTGGTAATTAAGTATGTAGTTGAGGGGCTCTGGGTGACTCAGTGGTTGAGCATCTGCCTTTGACTCAGGTCATGATCCCAGAGTCCTGGGATCGAGTCCCACATCGGCCTCCCTGCAGGGAGCCTGCTTCTCCCTCTGCCTGTGTCTCTGCCTCTCTCGGTGGGCCTCTCATGAATGAATAAATAAAATCTTAAGAAACAAAATTAGCTATGTAGTTGAGATTATGCTGTTTGCAAAACCAAATAAACAAGGCCTTCCACCGAAGTTCTATCATCAAGGGTGGTGTCGCTGCTCCCTGTTTTAGCCCTGGGCTGGCTGGGCTGCTCACTTAGTCATTTTCAACTTTTCACCACCAGTGACCCCTCATTCATTAATTTTCTCCCACAGAAAATGTGGGTCCTTGTATGGAACAGGTCCTATTTTAAGAGTGCCTAGTTTTTCATTTTAGTTCATCAAAGCCATACATCGCTAACTGCCAGTCAAAGCAATTGAACTGAATGCCTGCCAGCCTAAGGCAGAAGAAGCCTCTGCTCAAGTGGGCACGTGGTAAAACTTTATGGTGGGGGAAATAGACTATTTCCAATGGCTTTTTGGTGAGGTATTAAAATGTGTGCTTTCCCAGATCCATTGGGATTGGCCTGCAGACTGGGAACCACTGGGCCTGGGGATTTTTGTCCTCCTCTTTTGGTCCCAGGCCTAAACCAGCGGGCTGGCCAGCACCCCTGCTGCACCTGAATCCCACTTGGGGTGCTGCTTCCTGCAGCTTGAGCCCATCTCCTCCCCGCTGGCTTGGCTCCGGGTGGGCAGGTGGACCCCTGAGGTGCTGCTCCCTAGGCACACCCTGACCCTGACGCTCATTCCCCATCCCAGGCCCTTCCAAGGTCATCCTAGAAACAAAAAAGCAAACCCTACATTGTGTTTAGTTTTCATGTCTGCAGAACCCAGCGTTATGCTGAAACAACACAGGCAGCAGGAGAATAGAGGCTTTGGGCAAGTCCTCTAGGCCGCCTGGTTCAGCCCAATTCAGCAGATGCAAATCTGAAGAACGGACGGACACCCAACCCATGTCTCGCTGTACACACTCCACGGCACACACATTCTGTATGTTGGGTTGTTACCCGAGGAGAGTTCACACCTACAGAATCTGTCAAGTAGACACTATGTCTTCTGAGCACATTTCTTCAGGGGCTCAGGAAGCTTTACATACATTATCTCATTCAGCGCCTACTCTTCTGTGAAGGAGGTAGAAGGCAGGGATTATCGCCACTAAATGGCAGCTCTGGAGTACCCTTGCGCGGGCACTGTGCGTCAGCCGTGATCCTGACTCAAAGCAAAAACCAACAAACAGACAAACCAACATAAGAATTATACAGTTCACGAAGCCTACTGTAAGGAAGGTGACTAGGAAGTGATTAACAGTATGTTGGCAGGCCAACTACAAAATGGGATTTTTAAGCTCTCTCTTCCTGGTTTTATTTATTTGGCCAAATTAATACACTGCACATGGATGGCGTGTGAGTACCTATGCATCCATCAGCGTGTGTAGGATATAAATTACACCTCGCGCACACACACTCATAACAGCAAGTCTACGTTCATCTTCTATTTTGGAGCATTTGGAGTACTTGTGGGCACAACTGCCATTTTTTGGGAACAGAACTTGACGCCTCTGGAAATATCTTATGAAACTAACTCATTTGGGCATTAGATGTCCAAGAGCTATTTATGAAGCGCCAAGCATGTACAGGCGTGGTGGGCTCGCTTTGTTTTTGGGTGATTTGGTTATAAATAGCGTGGCTGCTACTGTGTTTCCCAGCACCCAGAACAGTTCTTGGCAAACGATAAAAATTCGATAAGTACTTGTTGAACAAGTGCATGAACACCCTGTGTGTTCTACATGATACACGATTCTTAGGGCTGAAACTTGCTTGGGTAGCTGTTTTGGCTGTTTCTTCCTGTTTTAAATAAATGGCATCTGAGAAGAAACTTTAGCCTGGCCTTGTTAGGCTTGGATTTAAATGAGATAATTGGGGGGGGGTGGGCACGGAGTGGGGAGTTTCCATATGATGAGATGGAGTTTGAGGGATTTTATGACAGAAATGATGACGATGATGATGGTAATGATAAAATAATCATCATGGCTCTGAGAACAAAGGCATTAAATACATATTAATAATTAGAAGAGGTGGTTCAAAGAAAATGAGTACCTCAAAATGCATTACAATGGGCAAATTGAATTTGGTCCCAGTGAGAGCCAAGCTGTTCTGCTGAAGGAATATTAAACCCCAGCATTCCGCTCTTAAAGGACACAGGGGGACAATTCTATGGAGAGTTGTGTGGAGGGCCGCCTGGGAGGAAGCGAGCGCCTACCCGCGTAGGTAAATGATCTCTTCCAGGGCAAGCCAAGAAGGGGCTCATTCACTTCATGTGGGTGAACACACTTGTCCCAGGAGGCAGTTTTATTTACAGCCTCTTCCTACCGGATCAGACTCATTTGTTTTTATATCTTCAATCTACGTGCAGTCCTTGCTCACACTGCATGCGTTATTATAAAACACCTTTCCGTAAGCCACCACTAAAATGGAGTGCTCTAAACAAATGTTCTCTTAGGGCAGTAACTCCTTAATATAAACTGCATTTAATAAAACTGGTAGTGATTCTAAAAAAGAAAGGAAGGGGTAAGGCATAGGCAGAGGAAATGTCTGGAAGAAATTCGCAATTAATATTTTACAAGACATTTAGATTCTGATTCCTCCTTGCTGTTAAAATTTAAGAGCTTTTTCAAAACTATATTCTTCCCTGTTATTACATCCTTAATTAAATTAATTTATACAGTGAATGCTCTAATGATACTGCTGTAGATTTTCAATCAGAAAGCCTTACTGCCAGAGACAATATGTGTTAAGACCTTGAAAAAAGAATGATATAAGGGCACAGCACGGTCGCTGGTACAGGGATATGTGGCCCTGGACATCTTATTATTGAAAAGATGGTGCTGGCTTTCCTGTGCCTCAATTAAGGTCTTTATTTTTTTTTTTAAATTAAGCTAAATAGAGTCGGTGAAAACAAAATGAATCTCACAAGTTGCCTTTATAAAGATTTCCCTCTGGGAAATACAATGGCGGGTGATGACATTTCTATTGACTCATTCTACCAGTTAGGTTGAGTCTTCCTGAACAAAAGAAGGAGCCACCTCTTAGCCTGATCTGCTGTATTGTCAAGGCAAAGGCAACCAAATTCTGTCCAGGAACACGAATGGCTCAGCTATGGAAAAAGCCAGGCTAATAATTTTGTGGCCAACCCAATGGCTCATCAAATAGCCTGGCCTGTGCAGACATACCAAGAGTGTTCTCTTCGGGTGACGGGAGTCCTATTCACTACGCATCTCAAGGTCAGGCATGCATGCACGCAAGAACTGCTGTAGCGTAGTGCCTGGCACACAGTGTGCACTCAGGAATCATTTGTGTTTTGTCAACCTAACAAGATGCCAGGAATAAGTGAGGCATAGTGCTGCCCCAGATGTGATCTGCTACTTAAGTGTCAAGCCTCCATTTCCAGAGGAGAGCGTGGTCAAATCAGGGAAATGACCTCTAGATGCTCATTCTTTGCTCTGCCCTGTGTTGAGCTGTTGAATTGGCTCCTTTGGTTTCCAATATTGTATTTCTAGGATTTATGGTGAGCATTTCAGACGATGAAAGACCTAGTGTCTTCTCCAGTCACATGGCGTGAAAAATGCATCCTTAATGGCTTTGCACTGCCCTGATCCCTCACCCTATTTCCCGTCCACTATGGAAAGGGTCTCTATGACCCATGCATGGCATGAAGGAAAGGTGCCTTTAAAGAAAATTTCACTCAGTGGAATAAGACAGTGCCACCAGCACTTTTCCCCTCTGTCATACTGAGTTCTTTGTTTCTCTCAAAATGGAAAGATGGTCCCTAAACATCAATCAAGTTTGGTTGCATGATAAAAGTTCCCTATGATACAAAACATCAGCTGCAAAAGAAAATTAAACAGGGGGGAAAAAAACCCCAGCACTATTTGATCTTGTTTTAAATGGAAAGTTTTGGACACTTTAGAAAAAAAAAAAAAAAGCAGCAAGTGCCTTTTTAATGGATTTTATCCGCAGGAAAAATGATTACAACCCAGAAAAGCTTTAAAGTGTCAGCTGCTGATGCGTTTTTCTTTATCCCTTTTATTTTTATTCAGAAAGAAATTGAAGGCATATGGCAAAGTGCATCATTAATTTCTTATTAATTTCATAATATGAAGGCAACCAGTTAAAATAGTAGTGCTACAACTTTAAATTACCGAACTCACTTGGTAGTTAATGAGAGATTTAGCACAGCAGGGCTTCTGTTAAATTAAGTTGTGCCTTCACATCACAGTGGGAAAACAGGTGTATATTGGTTTAGAATTATGGAAATGTTGACTAATTCCAAGGCTTGTAATCAAACAGCACGGCACCCTGTAATATTCTTCCCCCCAAAATATGCATTAATCTTTTATGTCTGGTCCCATTTCTTCCTGTCCACCAAAAGCTCACAGCTAAAAGGAGACCGCCTTTCATGTGTTTCCTATAGCTGTTCAGGGGGACGTTTATCAGATAGGACTATCCATAAATGCAAGATGTGGAACCCTGTCACCATTTACCTAATTTGAAGTGGAAAATGCAGCAACAGTGTGTGCACTGTGTAGGCTGGGAGCCTACAAATCAGACCCGACTTCTCAAAATTTCCCTTTAAGCCACCACAGGTAAAGTTGAACTGGATAAAAAGAAAAGCAAAAATAATCGCCAGGCCATCTTTTTCCAACCCCTGAATTCTTGCACTTACTAACGGGTCTCCAAGATCACCATTCCTGACTTCTGCATGCAGAATTTTTAAGAAGAGAAAAACAGAACATACGCAACATTATAAAAACAACAACAACAAAACACCAAACTTAAGATGCTATTTGTTTGCTAGGAAAGGGTCAGAGTAATATGTCCCAAACAGACGCAGACTTGTCAGCCCCTTGTAGTGTTTTCAATATGGCCCACTCATCATATTGACTCTGGGTTTCTTGAGAGTGTCTTCACCTACAAGGATGACATACTGGGGAGTTGTGTGCAGCTTTTAGTGGAATGGATGAATTCAAATTACCCAAGCTTTGCATTAATTTAAAACAGAATGTGATTTGGCATTAATAAACCCTACATGCTACATAAATTCATCATCTCAGGAATTTTTAAAAAAAATATACCTGGAAGGGATTTTGTGTGCTGATTACTATAAAGTGTTTCTTTTTAAAAGAAGTAATACCAAGTGGTCTTTGGGTTTGATTAGGAGACTGAGAAGTAAGAAAATTTTTTCCTATTGTTGGTTGAGCTTTGATTGTTTCACTTGGTAATGTGACCTAACACCGCAACCTTCTAGAATTTACATTGAAAAAATAATCCATTTATAAGGAAAACAAATACTTACATAATACTTAAAAAAAAGTCATTGAGCAAAAGCACTTAGACGTACTAAAAGCTGCCTTACTAAAACCACCTTAAAATTTAGGGAGAAGTAGTGAAATGGGAAGGGAGATTTCTGCTATCACACACTTGCTTTCCTGAATCCTCTGCTCTTTGATTTGCTCTAAGGAAAAGGGAGAGGCTGCAGTGGTGTGATAGAAAGACCATAGTTCATAATTTATTACTTTTGGAGGGCGAAGGAACTAATGTTTTGAAATTTTTTTCTTGAGAATCTTGCCACTACAAGAAATTATGAAATTTTCAATGGATTTAAGATGAATTACATATCAATGGATCTAAGGTGAATTAAAAATTAAACAAATGCTTTTTTGGGGGGTGATGGGGTATAAAATGCTTATATGTGCATACGTTAACATGAACAAACACACACACACACAACACGGATGACCGTGTATGTCTATAGCACGAAGAGAGCAAAACGACAGCTAGAATTACACCCTGAAAGCATTAGGGACACTGCATTATCTTCCTTATATTTTGATCGACCAGGCTTCAGTGAAATTATTATTGCACAGCTTACTACAAATTCTTCACGATAACCAATGCACATCATTAGATTATTAAATGAACTCATGGAAATTTGGGTCAGTGGGGAAAATATGCAAATGGCACAGGACACTTTATACCAGCATGCAGTATATAAAATTGCCACAACCCCCCAGAAATAACGTATTCTGATGCAGCAGTTACATACAATATCAGTTCACTTCTAGCGAATTGTACTAATCATCAAATATTACCAGGAAGGAAATGGAAAAAAAAAATGCGAGTTTTGTATTTTCTGTTCTCTATCAACATGAAGCCACAAATTAGGCATTAAAACATTGACTTTGTTAACCGCCATTGACTGTTGAGAAACCATTAGGAGGCTTAATATTATGGCTGTACAGGGTACATTTTGTCCTTTCAAAAGAAA
The DNA here is from genome assembly GCF_003254725.2 of Canis lupus dingo. Classification (NCBI taxonomy): domain Eukaryota; kingdom Metazoa; phylum Chordata; class Mammalia; order Carnivora; family Canidae; genus Canis; species Canis lupus. Next base: position 23,667,352 of record NC_064244.1, read on the forward strand.
ATCTAAGACTAAATTTCAAAAGGGGCTCCTGGTGAGTAAAAGCTTTTACTTTTCCATCCGCTTTTCTTGTGTGTGTTGGGTTTTTTTCCCCCCTTTTAAAGTCTTAGCCCACCCAATACTCTCTGGCAGCCGCTGCTGCCCAGTGGGGTCACTCTGATTTTCTAACCAGGGGACATACTATTTGAGAGCTCTGCCCATCAGCATTAATGCCAGTGCTTCTTTAGGGGCTGGCCAGCTGGTCTGGCTGCCCCCAGGGGAACAGAGGGGTCAGCACATACTCCTCAAAAGACCAAAGTCATTTTTGCCACTAAGAGCCCATAACTAGAACCTTCAGTTGAAAGGACCATTTTCAAGCAATAAAGTGATTTTGGTACAAAAGTAAACCGACTCACCCCAGGTAAAGTTTTAATATTGTGCAGGGCGTTCTGGGCCTCAAGTGCAGCTTTTCTTGTATAAAATGTTACGAAACAACAACCTACAGAGAGAAATGAAAAGGTTTTAGAAATTTCTGTGAATGCTTTGCTTAGATATAATGGAGACTACGGCGAACAAACAATCTACTTAAAAGGATGCACAATTTAAAAATAATAATGTGCATGAGAACAGTAATAACATTGCAAGCTTTTACCAGTGCCTTTCAACCAGACCGTATTTATTAGCTTTGCCCACGTTGGAGATCAATTTATAATTCTATGCACCAACTACCTGGAACACAGCTCTTCAGGAATTGGGGGGGGGGGGGGCGACGAGGTGGGTGACATGTTAATGGCACTTGTGTAGCGACTACGTTCAGAGAAGTGTCTAATCACAGTGAGAATGGCAAAAAACTTTCAGTAACTATAATTTCCTTAAAGGATATTCTAGAACATCACATCTTAAAAATACTCTCTAAACTCAATGGTTTAGACCACTGGATTATAAGGTTCTGAAAAGGTGGGACACTGCTTTCTTCTTCTTTTTTTTTACCTGTACCATAGTATATAACCCAAAGTTCTGTCTATGAGATGCTCAGTATTTCTTGGCCAAATGAAGGATAATTTTAACCAGTTTGGAAATTTAGTTACGGTACAGGTGGGCACACGCCCAAGCAGATGTTCGCACACACGGTCCCATGTCTTATTTGATAACGGCTACAGCACATCAACTGGCAACTCTTTGATTCCTTATTTCTAAGAGCTGATGGGAGTCCAGGTTGAATGCTCCCACCCCAGGAGAGGCCAGCAAAACCCCTCTTCCCAACCAACTTCCTCCACAAAAGAAAATGGTGTCCATTACTTCTGCATTCTGAAGGATGGCTGACCCCTTCTTCAGTTTGTAGCTAAAGATACTGGTTGACATAGCTGTTTAAATCCGATGGTGATACCAGCTAATGATCTCTTCATTAACATACAGCTTCTCAGCACAGCCAAGCTTGGGAAAAAGGGGTGGACAAAATCTTTAGAAATTTAAAGAAGAAAGAGGACGCCTCTGAGTTGAGTTTGTAAGTTGTGCTGAGGGAAAAAGAGGAGAGATACACTATGAAGATCATAAATATTTTACCCTGATTGTACTAGGGGATCCTAAAGCACGGAGCCAGAGAGTTGGAGGGGGGACTTTGAGAAGTACTCATATACCAGACAGAGAACACATACCAAGTAGCATGAAAAAAATGTACAGCACTCAGGCATCAGCCTTGGTTCCATTTAGGGGAATTAAGCAAAAAAAACCCAGAGGAGGGGAAAAAAATGGCAGAGTTGACAAGAGGGAGTTGGCATCACTAGCCATCAATGGTTGGCTAAGGCATTCTATTTTTCAAAATAAAAACTCATTGAAAAGAGTAGAGATGGGTGCCCCGGTGGCTCAGTCAGTTGAACGTCTGACTCTTGATTTTGATTCAGGTCATGATATCAGGATTCTGGGATTGAACCCTGCACTGGGCTCTGCACTCAGCTCCAGAGTCTGCTGGAAGATTCTCTCCCTCTCTCCCTGCCCCTCCCCCCATGCAAGTGCTCACATGTGCTCTCTCTCTAAACAAATAAAATCTTTAAAGAGTAGGGGAAATTAAAGTACAATTCCATTCATACAGCATTCCTAAATACACCTATGATGCTTCCTCACTTAGAAATTTAGAAACTTGTCATATGTTCGATTTTGTTTTAGACTACCAAGATTAAATATACAAAATACACAAAACCTTTACCTTCTGGACAAAGTAGAGCACAATCATTGCTTCTTGGCATTCAAACTACAGGCACTGAAGAATTAGAAACTCTTAAAATATAGGAGTTCATTGACACAATGGAAGAAACTGAGAATAATTAAGTTTCTTGGAAGAATTACAGATGGACAGACTGACCATTTTAATTTATTTTATTTATTTTTGAGAGAGAGAAAGACTGAGAATGAAGAGGGGAGGGACAGATATGTGTGTGTGTGTGTGTGTGGGGGGGGGGGGGAGAGAGAATGAATGAATCTTAGGCAGGCTCCACACCCAGTGCAGAGCCCAATATGGGGCTCAATCTCAGGACCCTGAGATCATGACCTAAGCTGAAATCTAGATTCAGACGCCTGACTGAGCCACTCAGATACCCTAGATTGACAATGTTCAGATGAGTTTTTCACTTCAGCTATTTTGAACTCTGTGACCACAGTCCATTTGGCCTAATGGTAGATTTTTTTTTTTTTTACTGAACTGTTCAATTTAATGAGTGACTTCAACTGCAGTGGCATGATGTGATCCTAAGACTAGCTAGGGGAATTGCTTCAGATCTAGGAATAAGTTTAAATAGGGAAGTCAAGTCCCAGCTTCCAGCAACTCATTGGAATCACTCTACGAAGAAGAAAAAAAACACCAACTGTGTTTCACTGGGCTTCCTACAGTAAGAAGAGCAGAGAGAGATGTAACCTCTGCCTCCTGAAAGCTCCTAATGGAATCTCAGTAACTTCTCTCCCTCTCCTGGGCTTATGGTGTTGGCTGCTGGAGAAGGTAGCAGGGTGGGAGCTCCCAACTGCAACCACGATGACCAGAACTTCTAAACAGAGGCAGTCTGGTACTCTCCAACAGAGAGATTTGGGGAGTGGGATACTTAGAGAAAAGAAGACTTAGGGGTGGAGCGGAAGTTACAAGGCATGTGCTTGCCTGGAAAGAAGGCAATGCTGAAGATGAAGAACAAAGGCCAGCATGGCCAGCCTCAGAGCTAAAAACAAAGCCCAGACTGGCCCATGGGAATGGTGGGAGGGCAGGTAGGGGTGCCAAAAAATGAGAAGTCAAGACAATGATAAGATAAAAGCACCAAGGAGCAAAGATGATGCTACTGAGTGAATCCTGTGTGTGAGGCCAACGGGAAGAGCTCAGGCCAATATGCAATGGTCTCCAGAAGACAGCAAGCACTCTTGCCTTCAACATCTAGACAAAATCCCTACCACTTCTCACTGCCTGAAATCCACCAGGAAGGTACAGTTCATTTCCTATTTAAGTATTAAGATGCTCCCTCTGAGGATGGAAACATCTAATTGTTCTTAGCTATTTACATCTTACTGTAAATTTGGCTGGAGCGCTTTCCTCTTGAACAAAGTTCTTAGTGAATAGAAGGTGGCGTGCGTGTGTGTGTGTGTGTGTGTGAGTCTGTCTGTCTTTAGAGACAGGGCAAGTGAGCTGTGTGGGGTGGGGAGGCAGAGAGGAAAGGAAAGAGGAAAGGAGTCTCATGTCCAAAATGGCAGATGGGAAGATACCCCAAATCCCAACCTCCTTCCAGTTTTACCTGGTGTACACTGTGCCTTTACAATTGATATAGTGAAATCAGAGTTATCTCGACAGACCCTCTTCAAATGGTGCAGAGCTCTCGTGTCCTTTACTTCATACCCATTTAAGACAAAGGCTTTTCAAGATTATGTCCCGATAAGCTCTAGGTGTAGCTGTAATACACAGGAGAATATCCCGGTGGTCCGCTTCCCAACTCTGAACCCAAGAGCTCAGCCCCTCACTGCTGTGCTTGGCAAACAGACTTTGGAAAAGGTGGGCATGGGCTCCTCACTGTGGCCTAAGGCTTGGATTTTTGCCTCTACTTGTAGCCTCGGTTGGATACCCTCATGCACTGAACAACCTACACAAACATGGGGTTTCTGGGGAAGACAACAAGATTGGGAATATCCCCCCAGGACTCTACTTTTGGTTTCATACTTTTGGTTCCTGAGTGACTTAGACAGAAATATCTTACTTCCTCTGTACCTCAGTTACTTTAGTTTCATTACCTCTCAATCAGTGAATAAAAACCAGGGCTGCCCGAGATCCTTCTCAAACAACATGGGTAGAGACAGCCGAAGTGTTGCATTTAGAACTGTTAAAACATTAAAATTATTCTTTACTTTTCTTGGGCTAAAAATAGCTTGCACTTCATTTCAGCATGCATACTAACTCACTTAACAAAGACAGTGTTTGATTAAGGTTATCTTAAAATTTGCAGTGTAAATACAGAACTACAAATGTAAGTAGCCCCCTTACATACAGAAATTTGTGGTTTTCCCCTAAAGAGGCACTGGTCTACATACAACCAGTAATCGATGGACTCTTGTTTCTGAGAGCACCCTCCCACCTAACAACCATGGTCTTTTTTATCCATCCATCACCTGATATGCTCACTTAAAATCTTAGCTTCAGTGACCTACAGAGATGATATTTCAACAAAAGGAAGGGAGAAATATTATTTGCCCTGATGTGGTCTTTATCATGGCAAAAGGTCAGGGAGCTACTACAGATCCCAGAAAACCCATGAAGGCTTGGCTAAGTTGGGATTCTCTTTCTTGTGTACCCTAACTGGATGCACAGCTGTTAAGGGAACCACCTGTTTCTTAGATTTCCCCACGCCAGCTATAACTCAGGTCTGAAATTTACTGGATTCATTTTTCAGGTCAGCTGCAACACCAGATGGCTCAGCAATACGATTCAGGGGACAGACCTTCCCTCTCCAGCAGGTTCTTTTACAAACATCCTTGTAAGGTGGGTAGTTAAACATCTATAAGGTCCACAGGTGCTCTTTCATGGCCAATGGCTGCAGTAAACACTGGGGAGAGACACCCTCCAGTGTCAGCATCGTCCTGGAATCCCCCTCTCCCAGCTGCCCGTGCAACACCTGAAGAAGGTTCTGCTCCATGGAAGTGACCTGGAAGGGGACCCCTGGGGGCTCTGTGGAGGCTAATGCAGTCTGACCAGCCACGTGCTTTGGCAGGTCTCCACCCTCCAATTTCTGCTCCATGCGGCTGAGTTGTGCTCACAGGTTTCTAACTTGTCCATCTCACACGGCCTCACACGCAGGTGCACTGTACGGGACTTGCCACCTTTATCCACCCATTCAGGAGTCTCTTCCTATTGCAGAAACTTTGACAGGATAAATGTGATGTCCCACCCACAGGTTATTTTATGACATCTCACTTTTCAACAGTTTTGACAATTCATTGTATCCATAAGAGCTTTGGATTTCAGAGCTCCTCTGCCCTAAAAATCCATCTCCATGGGTCTATGTATCAATAACTCCCCAATACTCCTCATCAGGTCTTTTTAAATTACTGGGTGTAATAGGTTTGGGGGCAAAACTTGGGAGGTGATTCCAGAACCAAATACCAGTGCGTTAGGCCCACATGGAGCCTAACACATCCACAGGTGAGGACTCCTCTACTGATCATGAAGAGTTGCTGGTGAGTCTGTACACACCTTGGGGAGGGGTAACACATGAAAGTTTACTGGCCATTCATATCTCCCTTGGGAATTCACTTTGCTCCTTAAGTTGGAACATCTAGCAGAGCTCCTAGGAAGGCAACGTGAGATAGGTCAACTTTGATGCTAAAGAAGGCCTAGAGAGATCTTGGGGTACAGAGCGCTGTCTATGAAGGCTGGCCAGTGCAAGCCTCACAGTGAGCATCTCTGGGTGGTCGGCAAACAGCAGTGGACACTGGGCCCCGAGAGTGTGAGTCAGGGGACTGGGAACCTTTGGTCACTCCGATTCCCACAAGTTGACAAGTTTAGCAATCTGGTTGCGTATGTTCAGCATGTGAAGTGGCGTGCAATCAACATTATAATTAACTGTGCAATATGATCAGACCATCTTGTCTCAGAAGTTGAGAATAGCAGTTCCCACAGAGGCTAAGTGCTACATACTCCAAACAGGGTAGTTGGTGTCTGACTCCATCTCTTCACAAATAGTTTTCTGCTGTCATGAAGAGTTCCCTCAGGTATTTTGCGGGCTTAATTGCAGAATAATTTGAGACACTGTTAGGAGGTTTTTGCTGTTTCCAGAGACAAAGCCCCAAGCAAGACAGGCCAATCTATACACACACACACACACACACACACACACGTCAGTAGTGTATTTAAAATCATAAAGACACTCAACTTTAGTGAAAGACTTTAATTTTAAATGATCAAGTAGATTTATCCTCAAAGAAACCATCTGGATTATCACAAATCTTTTCAAACCACAGCTGTTTCTCTTGAAAATCTTTACTTGGAAATTTTTGGTAATAATACTCACATGGGAAAAAAAAAAAAGCACTGCTTATGTAGAGATCACCAGTTTGTATCATGGCTTGTCTTGAGTCAAATAGCACTCTGTTTATATTCTTCAGTTGGAGGGCAGTGTAGACACAGCCCTAGAGAATGACACCAAAACCCAGATTTTAAAACTAGTTCTGCCCTTAGGAAAGTCGACACCATACTCATTAACGAAATTTCCTCCGAGGTTTCTGATCCTTACTGCCTTGGGGAGGAATGAAACTAAGGATTAATGCTGTGGAGACATCATTTTTAAAAAAAACAGCTTTAAGTCTTTTACTCTGAAATATGGATGACAAGGCAGTTTTTACCATAGAACCCAGGCTTAAAGACAAGAGGTTAGTGACTTGAATGGTTTTCAATCATTGCAACAGTCACTTGTCAGCTATGGGATGGAGGTTTCAGATCCCATGCTAACAATGTGCACTCTCAATGGTACAGGAACCAGCCCTCTGCATAGCTACTCTATTTGAAGCTCTTCAGGACTCTCCTGGGGCCACCAGCTGCACTGAGTTAAATGTCCCTTAAAAGGCACTCTCATTAATAGGAGAAAGGGCCTTTCTGGAATGTTCTAGTTCTAACTTGATTTTTTTTCTTCTCTCTCTCTCTCTCTCTTTTTTTTTTTTTTTTTTGATGCTTACTCTTTGGTAATATCTTCATATGGAGAATTGGGGAACATTTTCTAAAATACACAATTTTCCATTATTAAGTTATCATTGCCGAAGAGTAGCATCAGGATGGAGGAAAGAAGGCAAAAAAAAAAAAAAAAAAAAAAAAAAAATTCTCACATTTGGAGCTCCTGGTGTTGTGCACCGGACACCTATCTCCCCATGTGACCTCTGACCATGGGGTAAAGAGTGGGGGTTTAACTACAAGCAGTTAAAGGTTCAAGGCCATTCCACATATCAAACGTATCAGATTTACATTCCTTTCTAAATCTCGGCAAATAAACACTTGAAAACAGCCATAAAATGATCATCTGATGACTGAACACTATACTTAACTTATTTCCTTTAGAAACAAAGTAATGGTCCTGGCAGATATATTTAGCTCAAGATACATCTGAATTCAGGACATCGACGAAGCCATCATGTCGTGAATTGAGAATTCCTTTAAAGGCTGCCTTTGAATTCTGAGGGGCCGACAGATCAAGGGACGAAGGCCCTGGAAGGCTAAATTAGCGAACTCGCTATGTTTTTATTCTTTCTGTGAATGAAGCTCTCTTTTGTATGCACATTTGCAAGCAAAGCAGGTGCCTGCTTTACACAAGTCGAACTGCAATTGGGAGCTTGGCTTCTTGTCAAGTCAGTAGCACACAAACCAGTTTAAGTCAACGGAGGACATACTCCCCATACTTGATTCCCCTCGTAATCTATTTTTCTCCCTCAATCTTCACCACTATATAGAGAATTTAATACTTTTTCAGAGTCCAAAGGTTGTTGATCTAAGTGGTACATTTTGTGCTCAAGTGAATCCTTCACACACTACAGGTTTCGACTATCAATCACTGACCTCACCCTTGCCAAGACCCCCCGACTTTCAGTTTCTACAAAGCAGTTAAAGGTTCAAAAAACCCCATCAAAAATCCCCTGAATTAAATTTTTAAAGACAAGTCGGCAATGACCTTAAAAGAACAAAAACAGGAAGCAGCTTTCCCGTGGTTCTGGAAGGTGACCCTTAGCATCTCGAGGAAAAAGACAGTGACGAGATGCCATTCTCAAACAGACGCAGACCTCTCGGGTACAGTGGAGAGGGGTGGATGCACCCCTTTCTGCAGGCTGAAGCCCACCCTCCAAGAAGTGGCACTGCCAGTGAAGACCCCTAACCAGATGCCCTGTTGTCCACTCATGGCCTCCACGGTCCTAGGTGTTTATTCCTTCTACACTTGCTTTAGAGGAGTGCAAGATGGGATAGAACAATTAAAGCTCTGATTTCACAAGCTGCATTTAAAATCCAGTCCCCTCGCTGAGCACGTTTATGTGGCCCTGTGTACAATTTCCTCAGTGCAGCTCCTCTGAACTAGGATGCCCCACCAGGATGGCCACGATAACAAAATGAGAGAGACGAAGGAAAGGGATTAAACAACAACAACAACAAAAAGCAGCAATCAGGCCAAACATTATTAGTTAGCTATAGGGAGGACCTGCAAGAGGATGAAAGGGTTTTTGTTCTGTACCCCACTCCTTTTTTTTTTTTTTTTTTGCATTAAACTCAAAACTGAGGGGAAAAAAATTAGAGGAAGTTAACAGGGCATAGTTTTCCCTCAGCTTCTGTACCTCTTCCATGGAATCCTGGGATTTTCCAATGAGTTAATGCTGGTAGCCTAACTCTCCATCACCCACAGAGGGGGTCAGCCGACTACCCACAATCACACCGGTAGCTAAGAGCAAAGGCATAGCCATCCCAGTAAGCACTGATTGACAGCACCCTTCAACGTCTGTGCCTCTCACAGGAGAATATGCCATGAGCCACCCAAGAGGTTTTGTCTTCCTCTCAAAGATCCCTAGATCTGCCTGCGATCTTCTTTCAAGGCACCCAAAATGCCTTTTTATAACCTATAAGCCCCTTGTTTTAAACTGTCTCGTGGGACAAACTGTTTTTTCTGCCTCTAAGAGGGAGACTTCCTGAGCTCGAATAACAGCTACCCACCACAAATGCCACATCCTGTAGAAATCAACTTTTAATGAAACCGTATCCAATTAGCTTAGTTTTATAGAGTTTGATATAATTGGCACCCTGATGTAAAAAGTATTACCATCTGGCCACTACCTAGGAAGCAGAGAAACAATGCTGCCATTCTGCTGGCAGTGCTTGAATTATGGGGACAGCACCGTGTGGATTACCAGCCGTGGTCCCAAGGGAATCCCCTGGGCATCTCGATGACAAAACAGGAGCTGTACTTCTCGTTTCTGGGCACCTGGGGCAGGGACCTAGGTTCCTCCAGGAACCCTGACTCACCTCCCCAGAAGGATTACTGCTCCACAGCAAACCTGAGGGCAACTTTTCAACCAAAGGAGAGAATATGGATCTCACCCATTCCGTGCAACCCCGCCCGTCTTCCTCACACTCTGCACCTGACCCGCTGTGACCACATTCTGTTAATTGGCCACCGGATCTAGGCTACTACCAACCTCCTGCTGCCCCTGGGGACTTCTCCTGGAGGAACCATCTCCTGATACTCCCATGGCCCTGTGAACACAGGCACACTTTCTACATCTTCTGCCAAGAAAATGGAAGTTTCTTTCTTTCTTTCTTTTTGACCTAGATTAAATCTACTGCATTTTCAAGCCTTTTTGGGAAAGCAATGAGGACGAATGTGCATAGCTTTGTGTGCACTGCAACACTTCCTCACCATTATTATGTAAATTCCAACAAGAGCACAGCACAGAGAGAAAAGACGTCAAGGGCAAAGTTGCTGGAATCTGCTCTCTCCCTGTCCCTGGGCTTCTGAAAAAACCCACTTCTGTTAAACCACTTCAAACATCTAATAGCTGTAAAGGTATCTGAGGAATTTTAATGTCACCTTTTCCCCAGATAGGACAATCACTGCCTTTAGCTGTTTCTTAACATTCCAACTCTGCTCTAAGCATGGGAAGGCAAGAGGCCTTAGGACATGTGTTTGTCAGTGAGGCATGGGGGGTGGGGGTGGCAGGATGAAGCAAGCAAGCAGCCTCCTCTGTGGGGAACATCATTAGATCTTTGGAATGCAAGGTAATAAGCAAACCGTGGATTTGGATATGTTTTCATTTTGAAAAGACTAATTCTAGAGTTGAACGGAGGACCGTAGTTTTTCTCTGAAGGTAAGAAAACAATAACTTTAGGTTGAACCTGATGAACCAGCTGGAGGTGGAAACGAGTAGTCTCCCTAAAACCTGTGTGGCTGGCCCGGTCGGTCTCCTCAGAGTCTTGGTGGTGAAGCGGTGATGGATACCCGTGGGGCCAGCAGGACCTGCACCTTCTCCAAGGGCCCGGCCACCTGAGCAGGGCTTTGGTTCAGTTCACCGAGATAATTTCACAGACACGAAGGAAGGCATCCCAGGGTTAAATGTGGTAGAAGGTAGTTCTACCTTGAATCCAATTAAAAAGGATTTAGGTTCTCAAGTACTGAGGGACCTCATTAAAAGGAAGTTCCTAATAGAAGTTTATTTCGTAGCATGCATTCTCTTGAGGACAGGATGGCATTATAATTAGGAGCCTAGTGGCAATGAAAGTAAGTTAAAATCATATCTGTTTTCCGAGGATTCTCAAGTCAGCACACTGGGCTATGTGACGCTTTCTTGGCCAGACCAGTCTCATAAGTCTCAACTTTGTGATGCAGCTTCAATGGTGGGGCAACTTACATTCACGGGCACCTCGAATATGGGCCATGCATTGTTAGCCTGAGAAAATAAAGCTTGGCTCAGTTACTTTGGCACTGATCCATGGCATCACTGTATTCTCATGTTTTAAGGGCCTGTTCTGGCGGGCGCTGCACTGTTCTAAGGGGGTTATTTCAACCTGAAGTAGAACCAAGGTGTTTTTTTTTTTTTTTCTGGAATCAGAATGTGGGAAGTCTTATCTAGTTCCTAACTCTGGTCTCTATGGTTACCCTAAAGTAGAGAGGCATGAAACCTGCGTGCTGGCTGAGGTCAAGATTTGTACTGATTCTGGTCTTTTTCCTGTGGTGGAGGACTCTGGAGAGCTGATATTTATGGCCACGATAACGGTCTCACCCACTCCCATGATAACTGAGTCATCTTTCATGTGCATGGAGATCAGGGAAAAAGATATTTTTACAAATTGCCTGGAAGAGCGGAACTCATAGGAGAAACGCGCTTTTGTGGCCAACTATAAATTGATGTTCCGGGGATAAAAGGCAAGAATCCTTGGGCCTGGAGTTCTCATGGCAGAGACCATGACAGTTTTCAAAGAGACACTGGATATTTCTGTCCTGCTTCATTCATAAAGCTTCCCTTATCAGCATTTCAGACTGACTGGGTGTTTGACAAATTTCTTAACCTCCTGAAACCTCTTGTTTATTTATAAAACGGGGTTAGTAACAGCAATTACACCACAGGGCTATTCTATTAGATGACATAATTTATGAAAATAGATGACACAGCTCTTGACATTTACATCAAAGTGCTTGATAAACGTTCCAGATTATTGTCCACCTTAAATGGGTTATGCTCCTCCACAAAGCCCCACGCCCCAAGAGGCAGGTGAGGGACAAGACAGCATCACCCCAATGTTGTAACACGGGAAACTGAGGTACGGAAAGGCTGCGTGGACGAGCCTGCCACCATGTCGCATGGCTCCCCGCTGGTCTCTCGATGGAGGGAGTACCGAGGGAGCCTCTTTTGTAAGTGATGACCACTCACCCTTTAATAGGGTTTGGAATTGATTTTGTTGTCCTGCTTTCTGAAGTAATTACTTGGAACTAGCCAAGTTCACCCATTTGCATCGCCTTCGAGGACTCTGAACATCCATTTACATGGCCTCTGAAATGTCAATCAATTTTAATGGAATCATTTCGATGACTTACCTGTTCAGGGGCCAAGAAAATTTCGGCCAACTGTACACTTGGACGGCACTCCCCCAGGAGGCAAAAGTCCCTAAAACAGTTTGTGATTTTGAAATAAAACCTGTCGCCATCTAATGGGCACACCCGGGTTTCATTATTATAAAAGGAGTTTAACCACAGACTTGTCACTTCTCTTCATGTCAGCAACAGAGGAAGGGAAACAGGGACACTGGGCTGCGCACAGGGAGGTGGCACTCTAAGTGTCTTGGATCAGGGGAGGAAAATGTCAGAGAGAACTGGGGTATGTGTGCCCAAAGTGTATTTAGGCACCTCCTGAACAGAGGGGTGGTTAAGGGCTGGACTTTGAGAGTTCTCATCACCATGAAAAAGACACAAGAAGAAAATCACTGATGGTCTAATAAACTGCTGTCTTATCACAGTTTGGGTGTTGCCTAGTATCATGTCCACTTAAGGACCCCTGAAGCTCTGTATGGGCAGGGGGGCCATGTTGAAGGGCTCCTCAGTCCCCTGCACAAGACACAGCACAGTGCTGGGCATTTACTTCTTGAATGATTATCTGGGGACCATTATCTCATCTGATGGCCTCATAGCAACATGGCTTCCTTTTAGGCTTTCTGTTCCACAAGCCTTCCTAATTGGAGCGACCAGAGATAAAAACTGTCCATGCAACACTCCATTCACTTCCTGAGAAAGGACTCTGGTTTAGTTGGCCAATTTCTGAGCTAAGATAGGTGCGGTCTACTGGTTGAGTGAGACAGATTTTGTTCCATCCATTTAGTAAGATCACGTACCCAGAGCACCAAACTCAGAATCTGGCACATACAACCCATGGGGAAAAGATTAACTGCCTTTCTTCCTTCTACCGTAGGATATCATTTTAGGGGTACCATGAAGCCTTCTTCTACATCTAGGGTGATTAAAGAATTCATGCCAGTGGAGACACTTTGGCAAGTAGAAGGGGGCAATGTTAGTGACTATTCTGGAACAACAGAGACGAACCAGGACTACTGCAGACAAAGCTCCACACACCCTCTCCGTCACTCTCCTGGTCCCCACTTTCCACGCTGGGGCCTGAATCCAATGACGCAGACTGTGTGTTGAAGACCACCATGCCTCATTGTTCTAAATCTCCACCCTCATATCTACTGAGCTCGGCCTTCCATCTCTCAGGAAGCTAAGTATGTATAACAGATTACGGACACAAGAAAAATATAATACATGGTCTATGCACTTGATGTATTTAATATTTAGCTTAGACTTAACTGCTCATTCTTTAGCAGGTAGAGGAAAGATTCGTCTTCTTTACCTACTCTCTCCCTAGAAAACCTCAGAGGAAAAAGTGAAATATTTCCTTGATTTCAAGATTACAGAAAACTCTACATGCCACACACTGATTAGCAGCCATTTGGTTTCACTCAAGAAGAACGTAGCATCATCCATCAGCCAGCCTTCCTCACGCTGCACACACGCAGAAGCGGGATTTGATCTAAAAACTTTCATTTCTCTCAATCATTGCCAATGACACTTATTCTTCTGAGAAACCTTTAGAGAGAAGAGAAAAAGGAATATCCCGCAGCCTCCCAGTCCATCCTGAGATGACTGGATGAAGATGGATTTCCAGGCTTGTAGCTCTTTTGGACTTAAGAGCTACTGCTTGTTTGGATTTTGCACACACGATTATTAAGTCGGGTGTGGGAGGCAGGGCATGTTGAAAAATCCTCTGCAGCAAACTAACGGGCTCTGGGTGCCAAAGATCAGTCCTACGGCCAAGCCTCTGCCATACTCTGGTGCTTCCTAATTGTGCAGATAATAAATGATAATGACACTCTTTGCAGCTAGCAGAGATCTTCCCCCACCACGAAGGGTCTCATGGCTAGTTCTACATTTTATTCAGTCTCAGGAAGATCAAGAACTCAGGCAATCTGTAACAATGGAGGCGACCAGTGTCTTTTTGGTTTGCCCTGGGGCATGTTTTCCGTGAGGAGGAAGGGTCACCACCTTCTTGAGTGTAATGGTCTTGGGTGAATATGAAAGTTGATGGGAATCCCCTGAGCACACTTCGATCTGCGCAGAGGGCCGTGGGCCGTGTGAGTGCTGGGCAGCCGAGAAAGCAGTCTGGGATTCCAACGTGCTGTGAGGAGCAACAAACAGAATTCCTCCCATCTCATGTCATGCTTCTGGCATGTTTAGGAGACTGGGTGGAGAGCTTTCCGTCCTTCATGTTTGGACTGAGGTCATTGATAAATAATTCAAACACTCTTCGTCTAATATAGTTATGCTTTTAGTTCCCATGGTGGTAGAGGTTTCTAAAGGATTCAACGTTATGACAGGAGGCAAAGTAAACTCCTAAGATTTCATTCCTAGTCAATCTTCCACACTGGCCTACGTGTTAAGAGCTGTCAGAAGCTGATATATTCCAAGTACCTGACATAAACCATAAAATAACTCTACGTCTCAAATAAACCTTAAGAGAACTGTATGCACAGATGTACTAGTGTTTACCCGGTGGAGTCAGAGCATAACCTTGTCTATACAGTGAGGCCTACAGCCAAATTCTAAGGCTGAAGATAGTTAAACAAGGCTGCCAGGAGTGAGATTCTGTTCATCTGGTCTGCCCCTATTCCTTACAACATATATTCCCAGCCTAAGACTGCAAAAATGCACAAAATACTGTTTTATAATCGAATGGCATCCTTTTATAATGTTGCATCTCAAACATCCCTGAAGATAATCATCACCTGGAGTGTGTGTAATAAAACAGTTCCTGGAACCAACCTAGGGTCCTACTGGATGTGGATGTCCTGGGCAAAGGCCTGGAAAATCTGTGCAAGTGTCCCCCGTGATGTTTATCCTCTAAGAAGTCTGGGAAGCACTGCAGGAAAAGACCCCCATGAGACACGGCCAGCTGCTACCCCACACCCATCCTCTCCTCCCACAGGGCCAGGACTGTCCCAGAGCGCACGGTGGAAGCCAGGTGGCTCATGGCAGTCAAAGGGAATGTGAGTGCAAGTGGTATTTGCTGCTTCAGAGCCAGGGATTTTAATAGACGAGACTGAACTCTTTCGTATTTTCCTTCCCTTTCTTCTGGATGGATCAGATAGGAGAAAGAAAGGCCTCGGGTGAAGGCAGGGCCAGCAGATGAAGAAGGCTGGATCCTTGTACCAGAAGGTGGAGGAAAGCTGTCCCCCACCAAGAACAGCCAGAAAGGATTACTGGCATGAGCCAAAAAGAGACTTCTGCTGTGTCTGAAGCCCCGACACATTTTTGGGTCTATCACAGGATGTTAGTCTACCCTAGTTACTGCAACACCGAGTGGTAAAAAAAAAAAATAAAAAAATAAAAAAAAATAACAAAAACACAGCTGAAACAATGACAAACATGTCAAGACGTTCCGCCCACACCTTTGGCACATCTGCCCAACATGGCTATGATACAAACACGCTAGAAGGTCGAAGTGAGTATGTCTCAGAAAGTCAGAAGGTGGTGTGGATGGCTCTCGAGAACCAAGTAGATGAAGCCTGTGTTGCATTTAAATCAGTTTCACAGTAAGAATACTCTCCTTCTCTTCTTCCTCCTCTTCTGTTTTTGAACCACTTGGAAAAATGAGCTAGACTGAGAGGCGGATGTACTACTTCTTGATAGGCAGGTCTACCATTTAAATCCTCAGTGATGAGCAAATCTTAATTTCATTGGCTTATATGGTGAGATTTAGTCCACAAGCAAAAAAAAATTTTTTTGTCTTCTCCCTCACTTTTTCCTTTCTTATACTTTCCAGTAGCACTTTTTCAAAGCAAAAAACCAGGAACTTAGGCTTACTCTTGACTCCCTTCCTCTGTTGCCTCACTATCCCATTAGCTTTCCCAAATGAGTGTGGGCATCAGGCATTGGGTGCTGTGCAGGTGGGCACAGAATTCTGATCTGGAGGGGTTTTGGGGGTCTGGGTGTGGCAAAGGGGAGGGGTATTCTCCTGGACAATTTTCCTGAAGTGAGATCCGAGCTAGCAAGTGGTATCTTCAGGCCCTTTCGGTACCTAGGCAGCTCTGTAATTGTCTTAAATCTCAAGAATTCATGAAAATAAGCACACACTCAAATGCAACAGAGTGTATGCTATGAATATCCAGGTATCGAGTATTTTAGAAAATTTAATAAATTTAACTCTTTTTTTTTTTATCCTCCTTGGTTGCGATTTTGTGTAAATCTAAATGGTTGTACAGAAATACTAAGTCGCTTTGGTCTAAGAAGAGGCTTTCAGTATTCTGAGATAGGAACAAAGAAAAGTGAGTATTTCGAAAGGAGTCAAGGGTGGTGGGGTTGAACGTGAGAGAGACACCTATATGTATAAATGTGTCCCCTGAACAAGTTTGTAGGCAACTGGAAATCTTATGGGCTCACTGGTTCTTACAAACCATTTATAAAGCTTCTTTAGTGCCCCAAAGAGTTAATATTCTTCCCCAAACCCCTCCGAGGAGGACTTCCTTAATGCTGGGAAATTGAGGTGGATGTCAACCCCATTCATTCTCTCTGACCACAACGAGAAATCTGGAAGGACCGTCCAAATCTGTCCCTGGAATATCTGACCTCAAATATATCCTCTGGAACACACCATACCTCCCATGACCCAGTTTTGTGACATCGATGCTGGGGCATCTCTGGGTGCTGGCTGCTGCCGAAAGCTCCCAGGTGAGAAATTCAGGCCATAACAATCAGGACACATCTAGGTTATCTGACGCCTCCGGACTCCGATTGGTTTTATCTCATTAGTCTTCATCGTGTCCCTTGTTCTAAGTTAAGCCTTCCTTAGTTCTGCTGTAGAGACTCAATGAATAGATTTCATAGAGAGTTAAAAAAAAAAAATTCTAAGGTTCCAGGCAGCAGGGCTAACTTCTTGCCCGTCAGCAGCTTTTAAAATATTGATGGCTTTTTCCTCATAACAGACAAGTTGAGTGGAGTCTGGAGGGCCAGCTCTAAACTGTGACTAGAAATGGACTCCACGTAATGAAATGTATTTTTCAAGAGAAGGCAGACTCAGAACGGAGGGGGTGCACAGCCATCAATCCCCCTCTCTAGTTCCGATGTGTCTGATCCAGACTCTAGACAGGGCAATAACGTATGGGCCTGCTCTGTTCCCGAGCCTGACACCTTCTGACACTTCTAGTTGGCAGCAGGGGCAAGTGGGGCCCGTGTTCAAGGAGTGACAGAGGCAGCACTTGGCTGGAGGGACAGAGGTCTGTTCGAGGGAGCCTCTTGTATATTCAAGAGGGAAAGAAAGGGGCAAAGAGGCAACTAACAATGGAATCAGAAATCCCAGCAACAAACAGAAAGCATCTCATTATGTGTCCTTAACCAAATGGCTTCATGCTCACCTCCAGTGAAAGATGTTGGTGCCAGAGATAATATTCCTGGGTTCTTTTTCTTTTTGTAAAGATTTTATTTATTTATTCATGAGACACACACACACAGAGGCAGACACACAGGCAGAGGGAGAGCATGATTCAAGACTCGATCCCAGGACCCTGGGATCATGCCTGGAGCCAAAGGCAGATGCTCAACCACTGAGCCACCCAGGCACCCCAATATTCCTGGGTTCTCATAAAACTATCATCTCTTCCTTGAGAATCTCTCATCTGTAGAAAGTAATCATGTTGCTGTGCATCAGACTCATCCCTGCTCTATAAACCCCCGTCCATAAGGTATCCTTGATTACACACCAGACAAATGACTCTTGGTCTTTAAGATAAGTGTCCCCCAGAACACAATTCATTGTATTCTTTTTGCCTATAAAGAGGAAAACTTACATTCTACTTTTGCTTCAAAGACATGTCATGGGGGGATTCCTGGGTGGCTCAGCGGTTTAGCACCTGCCTTCAGTCCAGGGCATGATCCTGGAGTCCTGGGATCGAGCTCCATGCATGGAGCTTGCTTCTCTCTCTCTCTCTCTCATGAATAAATAAATAAAATCTTAAAAAAAAAAAGACATGTCATGTGATCTAATCAACAGACCTTTCTATAAGATTTTGTGCCAACTCTTAGGTCTTTCTTGAAACCTAAGTTGTCTATGGAGTACCACTAACATCTTGGTGAAGAGGAATAAATATCCCCTGAGACTTCATAGTTTATGGGGGAAAAAAAAGCAGCCCCAAACGCTATGGTGCTTTTCCTTCAGATGAGCTCTGTAGAAGATGCTAGATTGCTAGATCTGAAGCAGACCAAATGACCTCTCTCTTTCAGGTCTTCTTCAATAGCTGGCTAAGAAAGTAGAATGTGAGGAAGTAGCTACTGCTCTAGAATCTTTTTTTTTTTTTTTTGGACTCACATAACTTCAGATGTCTTTTGACTGCTTTCAGAACAAAAGAAAGCTCTGAGCATCAGCATCCTTTTTTTCCAAGGGGCCTACCTGGGTCTAGAGGAGGGAATGAGAAGTCTAGTCTAATCAAGGGTACCTAAAAACAAAACATCAAAGGTAGAAAAAGACACATTGGCAACAGAGTACGTGTTCTGTCCCCCGGGCCTTGCCCTAAGCTTTCAGGCTCCTGGGAGGTCTGACCATGCCAACCTGTGTGTTCCCTCTAGGAAGATAAGAGAACACAACAACCCGATTCAGAAAAGGACTCGCTGGATGCCCGTTGCTTTATCAGCTCCCGCCTTCGGCTCCCATGCTTTAACTGCAGCAGAATAATTATTTCTGAGATCGTCCGCTGCCATACGGAATAAGCTGTAACCCGGAGAGATACCTGACTGATTACACAGCCATCTTTTGCACATTTCATCAGTCTCAAACAGCAGATAAAACAACTATTTCGTGTGAACCAGCAGGCTCCAGATTAACCCTGCGGAGTTAAAGACGGTGGAACCCGAGTATCAGCTGATTCCAATTTAAAGCAATAAATCACTGGCAATGTTGACATAGTTGGATGGGGTCTGCTTACCAGGTGACAGTTACTGTACATCTGAACCCAACTTTTGTATTACGGAGGAGTCTCCTGCGACCGCCTCGAAGCTGCCGCCACAACGCATTTTTAAGATAGAAAGAAATATCCTTAATAAAACTGTCAACGGCATCAGGAGAGATACAGGAGAGCCCTCGTCCACACGTGACTGAACAGCAGCAGGAAAGCGGGCCCAGGAGGGAAGCCCGCAGGAACCGGGGCAGATTTTTGTCTCTGTGCGCCCTAACTATCGGGACCCCAGGTGGGAAGGAAGATTTCAGAGGTGCCTCCCCGTCCTCCTGCCCCTGACTCTGCAGCCCAGACGAGCGGGATGGGAGCCCGGCAGCCCCGAGGCCGGTCCGTGTCACTGCCACCTGTATTGTTTAACAGCAAGTGGCTCACCGAGAGTCGGTCAAGAAATGTCACTGCTGCTTTCCTTGGAGAAACGTGGACAATGGACTGTATTCTGGAGAGTGCACAAGATGACTCTGGTTTTTCTTCTTTCCCCGGTGACATCTGATAAGGAACCCTTTGCTCCCCCGGCATCTGCTTATTTTATGGAAACTGAAACTGGAGATGCAAATGGTTGCTCCTGGAGCCACACAGCCTTTTTTTTTTTTTTTTTTTTTTTAAAGATTTTATTTATTTATTCATGAGAGACACACAGAGAGAGAGGCAGAGACACAGGCCAAGGGAGAAGCAGGCTCCATGCAGGAAGCCCAATGTGGGACTCGATCCCAAGACCTCAGGATCACATCCTGAACCGAATACAGAAGCTCAACCACTGAGCCACCCAGGTGCCCCTATAAAGCCTTTCTTATGGGTGACAATGGGTAGGAAAGGAGGTGCTGCTTCACCCTGCAAGGGAAGGACCCTGGATTTTGCAGCACCGCCTGGTGTGACAGCGAGAGCACTAGCTCAGGTCCCACAGGGGTGGCTTGAGTCCCAAGTGTCCTGATGTGGGCAGGTGGCTGACCTCCCTCATCCACAGACCCATGTGCTGTGTCAAATGCAGATGCCAACCCCACCCTGCCTACTCTCAGGGCCGCGATGGGGGGAATAAATGAGAAGATGACGGGAACAGCGTTCTATGGGCAGGTGGAGTCTACGCAGACGGAAGTCCTTATCCAACAGGCCAACCAAGCGATCAAGTTTATATAAACCTGGATCGGTGGTGGCAGAGGCTGAGCGGCCTGGGGCACGTAACTCTCCATCTCTTCCCTCCCTTTACAAAGAGGCTAAGGACGCCCGGTGCTCGTGTGCTGCCCCGGGTTACCGTGGAGTGACTGGTCTAAATGACTCTAAATTACATATTCACAGATTTATACGATAATACAGCTGCTAGCCAATAAAAATAGCTCCATTATGAATCTGAGCTATATGAACACGCGAAGAAGAAAGTCATTTTCAAGGGGCTAATTTTTTCCCACGAGGTGCTCGGGCGCCGCAGACAGGGACAAAAGAGGTTTAAATGAAGACTCTGTTGTGCCATGTTTAAGAAAGAGCATTAATATCTTGTGTGACTGCATCTGTGAATGAAGACATTCAAAAAGCCATTATGTTTTCAACATAGGTTAATAATAAGGCTATTTTTCCACCCACTCTTTGGCACAGCTGTAATGTTCTTGGCCTCAAGTGGGAGGCAATGTTGAACAAGGAATCAGAAGACAAATGATCTACAGCATAGCAGTGCCAGTTCCTATAAAATATTATCAGGTTGGAAATGGCTGTTCATTGTCTTCACGACTGTGACTCCTTTCCCCCTCTTTTCGGGGCGAGCGTAGGGTTGCAGCGACAAGGCCTGCCAACAGAGCCCGGTTTACAGTACCCAGGTCATGGCAGATTAACTTTTGTCCTAGTCCCAATCAGATGTCAGCCAAAACTTGGACATAAACTGTGTTTTATGAAACATGGTTTATCTCCTGTCTTGTTTTCTTTGGCGGGGCTGTGTTCCATAAAAGCATGGATGTCGGTTTGGAGGAGCATGGCAGGTGCATGACCCAGTCTGATGGTCGGGGAAGAGCAAGAGATAAGAAATGATTCTCCAGCGTGGCTCTCAGACCCGGTGACCCAGCACAGACAAAGCATAGACACAGGCAGGGCCAGGGAGTGACGGGTCTGACCCCCGGCTGGTGGGGACCGCCTACTTCGCAGGTGCTCAACCTCCTCTGGATGCCTGGTGGGTTTCTGTTTTCTCCACTGCAGAACAATGAGCCAAATAGCAGTTAACACTCTCAGAAAGCACTCTGGGGGATATTCGAGGAGGACAGTCGAAGTGCCAATGTGACATTACTTGGTTGTAAGAGGAGGAGAAATACTATCGCTCCTAGAAGTGTGATGGGAGGTGAACGTTAAGCTCAGAGTGGAACACGGACAGTAAGTATCATATATTTCTATCGCTTCCGAAAGGGCACTTCAGAAGCTCCTTCTCAACTATGGGAGGGAAAGACATCGTCGTCTCCCCGCGACACTGAGAAGGGACCTAGGACCACAGGATGCCTAAAAGGAGCCTGTCGGAAATGATCATTCAGAGCAGAGGCCACTGAGCTCAAATCTCACCTCCATTCCTTCCTGAGATTATGGCTTATCCAGCATAGAGCCACTGGTATTTATTTTTTATAACCCGTATGGTGCTATAAAATATGACAGTGTATTGTTTTCTATGAAATAGGCTGCAAATAAAAATGGAGTTGAACTCCTCCATGGCAAATAATACCTACGGGTGTTCACAACCATGTTACTTTCTTCCAGATTCAGGAACTGCTACCTGACTCTGTATCTATTGAAACCTAAACGTTATATTTCTAGTAAAATAGCATAATAGGTTAACCTGTCACTCAGCTTTGCTAACAGGAACCAAAGGCGCTAAGTCACATGGTAGGGAGAGTTTACTGCGGGGATCCAGGCACCCCTAAACCAGCCTCCTGTTATTTCTCCTCCTACGCTTCTGTGATCAGGATTATTTGGACTCGGAATGTTTCAGGGTGCCCTCTGCAGAAAACTTCATGATTCTAAAGGGGCTGGAAGGATGTCAAGGTGGGCTTACTTGAGTTAACTCTGGAGAAACTGATTGCCTCACTTTGAAATTTTCGATTTTCTCACGTTTTCATTTCAAAAGTGGAAATAGAAAAATCTTTACTTTTTAAAGCTCAAAGTAAAAAAAAAAAAAAAAAAAGTTAATCAACAAGATCATAAGTCTGGTCTCCAGGTGACCAAATTCCCAGCCTCGCTACTGTTATTTAAACCATAAATCGCCGTCTGTTCCTCCACAAAATGGGGATGAACATACTCTTCAGCCTCCTTCCCAGGATTCTACTGAGAATGAACACTATAAGTCTGTCAACGTGAAGCACCACCCAAGCACATGTGTTCTAGCTTTTCTTAGGAAAGCTATCCCATTAACGAAGTAATACAAACGTGCGTAAAATGAAATAGCGCCTTATAAAGATTGGGCTCTATTAGTTAAATCGGCACTATTTTTTTCTTTTCTCGCAGCAAAAACAATTGGACTCACAGAAGGTGTCCTGTCTTCTGCTTAAAATCTACCCTAAGGAAGGTCTGACTGACCTTCCCGGTCCTCGCCCCACCTTGGTGGGGCCTTAGCGGGAGCACAGATCTCAATGTTAATTCAATTACTCCCCGTGGTAGAAACCCGTCCTTTGTTAATGCAGTCTGTGGTGAAAATTTCTTCTCTACTCTTTTAAACATAATTGCTGTACTTATCTTGTCAAGGTGAGACTTCTGAGTGTTTCTCTTCATTCACATAAACCTGGGATTGCTTGTGGGACTGCCTTATCCATTCAAAGCACATCCCTACCCTTGCACCGTGGCCTGGTGTCACTGAAAGAGCCCATCGCTGCTGTGTGTGTGTGGTTGGGGGGGGGGGGTGGGCTAGCCTGGCTTCTTGCAGTCCATGGTGGAAACACGTCCCCCCAGGGAAAGGCTAGTGGGACCTTCCATGGAACAGTCGCTGCAAGCTTGGCGAGAGGCTCACAAGGGGGGTGCATTTGTGTTCAGGGTAGTGAACTACCAGGCCTAATTCTCACTAAAAATGGTCTGCGGAAGGTGTTGGAAGCAATGTTGAGAAAAACGAGACCAGAAAAACAGAGCCAGGTCATGATCACATCATCTTTACATTAGCTGAGTTGAAATCTTAGAGATCGCCAAAGTGAGCAGAAAACGTGATGACGGGAACACCCACCTGGATTTATTTAGCGCCCTGCCCTTCCTCCATGTGTCCCTCTCTGTCCATCCAGGTCTTTCTTGAGTCTGACTGCACACACCTGAATCACTGAACTTTTTTAGATGCTGCTTGGGCCTTTTTGCAGAGGAGTTAAATCAGAATTCCTGAGGGTGGGGTCCAGGCGCTGATACTTCTGTTGTTTTAGTTCTCTAGGTGATTCTAACACTGACATTTTTGCAAACCCCCTGCCTCTCACTGGCATCTCTCCCCATCCTCGTGGAAAGCACCCTCAGAAGGTATAGAACTTACTCCAGGTCGCTCAGGAGGCCATTCTCAATCTGAACCAGTTCCCAATTAACACACTTGCTTTAAACGTTATAAAAGACTATCATAGGGGTGTGGTTGGGATGGGGTTGGGAATCAGGGGGTCCAAGGAACACCAGCTCCCTCTAAATCTAGTCCATCGATATGAGCAGCTGCCACAGCCTCCCTCCGCTGGTCAGTCTCAGGGTGGCAGGCAGGGCAGGACTGTGGGGGCACGTTCTCCCTCCAGGCTATGAGCAGGTGAGAAATGGGAGTGCTGGTAATCAAGACGGCAGGTGCTGTCCAATGCTACCAGAATCAAGGGGGCAGCCTGGTTGGTGCTTCTAAAGAAATGCATCATTTTCTCTCACTTTAAATATTGCTGAGATGAGCATGTGTGTGTGGGTCCTACCTCTGGGGGTAGGGGCGTTGTGGGCACATGCCAGAGGAGCCCCATGTGAACCACGACCAGGCTCCCACACTCTGCTCAGTGCGAGTGGGTTTGATGAGATCACAGCCCAAGGGGCCACACAGCTGTGCACGTGGGACAGCTGGCTCCTTAAAACTGATGGATGGGCTTCCACGGAGGCAGGCGAGGCCAGAGAGATGAACAGATGACGATTCCTCACCACTAACTGGCTCTTCCGGGGGAACAGCAGTAGCTCAAACAATGCTGCCTCCACAGGAAAAATTTCCCTGGGTTGTCAAGTTTCTAAGAGGTGAAAGTGACACAGGGACTGGGAATGTGCATGTGGGGTGGGGGTGGGGGTGCAGTAGAAACCGGAGAAGCAGCACGTGTGTGCACACATATCTCCTCCCTCCTCTTTTTGTTTGAGATTTTTCTACATTCAGACTATGGATAATCACTTTGCCCGGAAATCTAAACACTAATGAAATAACCATTAACTATTTTGTTATTTACAAAAGAAGTCTGGTGATTTGGAAAAGATCTAAGCTTTGAAAATGAGGATGCTTGAGGGTATCTACGCTGAGGAGTCCGCACTTAATGAAAACCCAGGGCAGGCAGAGGGTTATCTTAAACTCTTATTTCCTCCAGCCATCAGGGTCTTTAGGTTTTGAGGTGGTGTCCCCATTTCGTGCCCCCTGATGAGTCACTTTCTTGAGGCTACTATAGAGGGAGCTGGTCCTCTGGTGAGTCCTGGTCCAGAGGTGTCACCCCTCTGATGACATAAGACACTGGTAGACCTGAGACAGCCTTCCTTCCCAGGGATACCTCCTGAGACTATGGTCCCAGGGTTCTTGTGGCTCAACCTCTTATCAACACGAACACAGGTTGAGCTCAACTAAACCCTGTGCCTTCCCAAGCCACTGATCTTGCCTCATTTACTTTGTAAGTTGGAAGTACCCAGGCCAGATTTTCAAAGTAAGACATTCCCTATAAAGCTGCACAGGGAAGTACACAATGAACATTTGTGAGTGCCCACTATGTTCCAGGCATTGGACCAGGCACTTCTAACTCAGGACCACTTATAGATGAGAACACAGAGCACATAAGCAGCTTTCTCAGCCCTCATACAGCTAGCGAGTACTGGAATGGACTCTACACACAGATTTACCCATCACCTGTCCATAAACATGACCAGGATTTCAATGATTTTTCTTTTCCATTGTGGTAAAATATATATAACATACACTTCAGCTTTGTAACCATTTTTAAATGTATTGTCTCAGTGGCATCAGGCACCTTCACTTTGCTATGCAACCATCATCACCATCCATCTCCAGAACTTTTTCATCTTCTGAAACTGAAACTCTGTGCCCACTGAACAACTTTCCCTCCTCCCCTCTCCCAGCACCCATCCTTCTACTTTCCCTCTCTCAGAATCGGACTACCCTGGGGTCCTCAAAATAAGTGGAATCATTTCAATGGATTTTTAAAAAGACACAGAAATCCCAAAGAGTCAGAGTTCAGTTTTGTGCTTTCTCCTTTCTTGAATGCTTTCAGTGTTTCAGACAGATCGAGAAAGACAAAAAAGCTGTCCTTACCACATCCGTTGATCCAGCCTACTTTGTGTAATTTTTTTTTATTTTAAAGAACAATTCTATTGAGAGGACCTCCCACTGAGAGTCACCACTGTGATTAGAGGGCTATTTCTTGAACCAGGTACAGCACTGGATTGTGGGAAGACAAAGATAGCAATATAAAAATCCCCATCTTTAGACTCATTCTTTAAAGGGACAATGTCAACTCTCATTTTCAAACTGAGACATAGAGAAGAAAGATACAGTAGCTCAGTCAGGAGTAGGACTAAAGCATCCTGCAGACAATCAAATCTCTCCACTTGCTTTTTAACCTAGAATATTCTTCATCAATGGGCTAAAATTTCATCAATACATTTTCAGGGCTTATTCTAAAAATGTGTTGAATAGACATGTAAGGTTTGCTTTACACTGTACATATCATATATTTTTCCAAAAGCATCCAAGTGAGACATGAATAAATCCTCAAAGGATTTATAGATACTTAGAGGAGCAAAGATCTGTGCATAAATAAGTTAATACACGGTGGAAGGTGATAGGGTGAAAGCAAGAGGCACATATAAGTCTTTCAAGGAGCTGGAGAAAGGAGATTATTTTCAATCTGGAGATTTAATAAAAATTTGTTGGCAAAAACAGATCCTGAAAAAAGACAGGCTATAGACATAAAGAGATGGGGTCCAGGAATTCTATTTTATAAAGAATCAATCTGTAGGAATGGAGATTCTGAGGCAATTAGGAAAAATGGGAGTGGGAGGGATTATGGAAGATCTGGAAAACATGGCCAAAGACTCTGGGCTTTACTGACTAGGCAATATGGTGCCACTAAATGCTCATGTACTCTTACAAGTACTGTGACTCCTCTGGATAAAAAGGCACTTGAGAAAAGAATCAGGAGTAAGAAAAAGAATCCAGAAGAACAGACCGCTGCTTCTGGTCTAGATAGATAACCTTCCAGCCTGAGAATAGCTGACTGCTCTAAAGGGTTTCCAGGTCACAGAACAGGGAGAGGAAGCCAGGTAGAACTTGGCAGACATCCTGAGTTGAGAATTTGGAGCTGAGAGTATGGAGAGGAAAGAAAAAACTTCAAGAATGAGAACTAGAGAGGAGAGAGCAACATAGACAGAACCCCAGGGACCTAAGGAGGGTCCCCCTGAAGGATTTAGTAGAGTACCAGTCAGTGGATGTGAGTAAAGAGACTATCAAATACGGTGCGTGTGTGTGGGGGCACCCCAAATGATTAAAAACTAAGAATAGTGCCACTCCTACCAGCCAGACTAGAAAACGACTTCATGGCCCATTGGGTAGAGAACTCAGAAAGGCCTAGCCTTAGAAGTAGGAAATAAGTGGCCCTAGGATGGGTACCTACCTAATTTATCCCATAAGCAAGATTCAAAAGAACTGAATTGCTTGCAAGTATCTTAACTGCATGCAGAACAGAGCTCAAAAATTTTCAGAAGAATACAAAAATATCCAGGACTCAGTAAGAAGAAATTCATAATGTCTGGTATCTTGGTAAAGATTTCTAGGCATGGGGCAGCCTGGGTGGCTCAGTGGTTTAGTGCATCGCCTTCAGCCCAGGGTGTGTGATCCTGCAGACCCAGGATCGAGTCCCATGTCGGGCTCCCTGCATGGAGCCTGCTTCTCCCTCTGCCTGTGTCTCTGCCTCTCTGTCTGTGTCTCTCATGAATAAATAAATAAAATATTAAAAAAAAGATTTCTAGGCATGTACAAGGAGGAGGAAAACATGGTCCATGGTGAGAAAAATCAACGAACTGAAACTACCCAAAACTGATACAGATGTTAGATTAGCAGACAAGGACATTAAAATGACTTTTATCCCTGTATTTCTGCATTTCATAAGGTAAGTAGAAATTTGGAAAATATCAAAAGGACTCAAAATGGATTTCTAGAGATTAAAAACTATAATGTCTGAGATAAATGCAACAGTGGATGGGATGAAAGGCCAATTCAACATTAAAGAGAAAATTAGTGAACTGTGTTTCAAAATGAAATCTAGAGAGAAGAATGAAGAGGAGGAAGAGATTATGATGATTTCGAGTGGCCAACTATGTGAGTAATTGGAATCCCTGAAGGAATGGGGAAATGGAACAGAAAAAAAAAGCTGAACAAAGTGAGGGATGAAAATTTCTACTTATGATGAAAATTGTAAGCACACAGATCCAAGCAGCTCAGTGAAGCCCAAGAGATCTGAAGAAAACTAAATCAAGACACTTTATAATGAAAATTTTTAAGACCAGTAATAAAAAAAATCTTAAGACTGAAGAACAAAGTCATTAGTGGAGAAACAAAGACAAGGATGACACCAAATCTCTTATCAGAGACAATACAATAGAGAAGACTATGAATCTTTAAAAACTGAAAGAAAAACTCACAGATGCAGAGAATAGACTGTGGTTGCCAGAGGTGCGGAATGAAGGCAGGGAAATTAGGCAAAGGTGATCAAAGATGCAAACTTCTGGCTGTTAGATGAGTAAGTCCTAGGGACCTAACATACTGCATGGTGATGTAAGTTAACGATACTATATCATATATCTGAAAGTTGTTAAGAAAATAAATCTTAAAAATTCTCCTCACAAGAAAAAAATTTGTAACAATGTGAAGTGATGGATGGTAACTAAGGTTACTGTGGTGATCATTTTGCAATATACACAAAACTCACATCATTACATTTTACACCTAAAACTAATACAAAGGTGTATGTCAGTTCTCAACAGAACTGGAAAGAATAAAAAATAAAATACTGAAGGAAAAAACCTGTCAACCAAGAATTCTATACCCAGTGAAAATATATTTCAAAGACAAAGGTGAAATAAATGCTTTTAGACATAAAAAGTAAAAGAACTTAACCAACCAGATGATCCACTCTATCAGGAAGGTTAATTGAAGTCTTTTCATCAAAAGGAAAATGATACCAGAAGGAAATAGGAATCCACACAAAGGAATGGAAAGTATCAGAAATACTAACAGCATGGGTAAATATGTAAAATACCCTTCTTACTACTTAAATATCTTTAAAAGAAATCTGACCACCTCAACAAAAATAACTATGTACTGTGGGGTTTATAACATACATCAAAGTTGAATGTATGACAATAATAGTGTAAAGTCTGGCAGGGAGAAAATGGAGGTATATTACTCTAAGATTCTTAAACCTATATGTGAAGTTGTATACTATCATTTGAAGGTACACTGCATTGAGGTAAAGATCTATCCTACAAACTCGGAGGCAACTCCTAAAATAACAAAGTGAAGAGTTTTATAGCTAATAAAGAATATAAAATGTAATAAAACATAATTTCAAGAGGAGGCAGAAAAAGAAGAAAAAGAATAAAGAACAGAGAGAAATACCATGAAATGGTAGACCTAGAACCAACTTTATCAACAATCACATCAAATGTTCATGAAATAAATACTTCAATTAAAAGGCAAAACTTGTTACAAAGATTTACAAAGAAGTAAGATCCAAGTGTTGGCTGTTCACAAGAAATTCACTGTGAATATGAACGTACAAATAGGTTAAAAATGAAAGAATGGAGGAAAACCATTACAACACTTGTTAAAAGAAAACTTGAGTGGCTATATTGATACCTATTCAAAGTAGATTTCAAAGCGAAGAGTAATCAAGATTATTTCAAAATAATAAAGGAGTCAATTCATCAAGAGGACATTAAAAATGCTAAACATTTATGCACTGAGTAAGATAATTGCCAAATACATAAAGCAAAAAAATGATAGAACTGAAAGGATAAACAGAAAAATCCACAATAATATTTAGAGATTTCAACAGCCTTTTTTTTTTTTGAATAATTGATGGAATGAGGATATAGAAAATCAGTAAGGATACAGAATATTTTTACAACACTATCAACCAAACTGACATTTGTAGAACATTCAGTCTAATAACAACATCATATCGATTTTCAATCACACATGGAACATTTACCGAGACAGGCTATATCATGGGGCATCCAATAATTCTCAATAACTTTCAAAGTCTTCAAGCCATTCAAGTGATGTTATGTTCCCTGGCCACGATGAAACAGAATCAGAAATCAATAAAAAAAAAAACAGCCTCTGAAAACTCTTCAAATGTTTAGAAACTAAATGACATATTTGAATACCTATAGGTCAAAGAAGATATCAAAAAGGAACTTAGAAAGTATTTAGAACTGGTTGAAAATGAAACCACGGCACATAAAATTTGTGAGATGTAGGTAAAGCAGTACTTAGGAGAAAAGTATTAAAAGTGGTCATCAAGAAAGGACAAAGATTTCAAATCAATGACCTCAATTCCACCTTAAACAACCAGAAAAATGAGAGCAAATTAAACCCAAGGCAAACAAGGAATAAAAATCTAAGTGGAAATCAATAAACAAAAGCAAACAAAAAGAACCAAGAAAACCAAAGGCTAGTTCCATGAGCAGACAAGTAAAATCGAGACATTTTTAGCCAGCTGAAGGAAAAAAAGAGAGAAAGCATAATTAACCAATATCAGAAATGAAAGAGGGGACATCACTATAGATTCTACAGATATTAAAGGGATAAAAGAATACTTTATGCCAATAAATTCGGCAATTTAGATGAAACAGACATATTCTCTGAAGGAGAGAAACTCAACAAGAAACATATAACCTAAACAGACTTATTGGTACATACAGGCACATATATACATACATTTATTACAGATATGTCTACTATACTAAAGAAATTGAATATGTGCTTAAAAACCTTCTCACAAAGAAAACTTGAACCCCAGATGACCTCTGCATGAATTCTTCCAAACATTTAAGAAGATAATAACAGAACTCAACACAAACATTTCCAGGAAATTGAAAAGGAGGGAATACTTCCCAAGTCACTCATGAGGCCAGGATTACATCAAACCAAAATCAGCTGAAGAAATTAGAAGAAAATCACTTAATAATATTCCTCCTGAACACAGAAGCAAAGATTCTGAGTAAAATTGGAACAAACGAATCCCATAAGGGCTGCACCTCATGATAAAATGGGATTATTTCCCAGCAACGCACGGCTACTTTGACATCAAAAATCAATCTGTGTGATTCACCAAATTTATGAACTAAAAAAGAAAGCCATAGGATCATCTCAACAGATGTAGAAGAAGCAACTGACAAAACTCAACATCCATTACTGATGATAATTCTCAGTGAAACAGGAACAGAAGGAAATGTCCTCAACTTGATAAAGGGCATATATGAAATACCTACAGCTTATATCATACCAAATGGTAAAAGACAGAATGATTTTCTTCTAGGAACAAAAACATGATAATTATGTCCATTCTTAACCGCTTCTACTCAATTCTGCCCTGGAGTGTTTAGCCAGCGCAAGCAGGCAAGGAAAAAAAAAAAAAAGACACCTATACTGGAAAGGAAGTAAAACTGCCTTTTATGTGTGCGTATGTGACTGTGAGTTAGGTTTTCTTTGATAAAAAACCAAAAGTATCACCGGTAAGAGAACACAGTAATAAAACTTCATCAAAATTAAAATCTGCTTTTTAAAATAAGTGTTAAGAGACTGGAAAGACAAGAGGATGGGCAGTAAGCATTTGCAAAACATGGGTCTGGTGAGGGTCTTGTATACAGAGTAGGTAATTCTCAAAATTCAACAGTAAGGAAACCCAATTAGAAAACTGGCAAAATAACTGAACTGGCACTTCACCAGGAAGAAATGTGAGTGTCAAATAAGCACATGAAGAGATGAGTGTCTTCAGTCATATGAAAATTAAAACCATAATGACGTATACCAATAAACACCTATTTAGAATGTTTCAAATTAGAAACGCTGATTATACCAAGTGTTGGCGACACCACGACAAAGGGACTGGGACTTCTACGCTGCTGGTGAGAACGCAAAATGGTACCATCGTCTGAGAAAATAGTTTGGTAGTTTCTTATAAAGTCAAATATACACCTACCATACGATTCAGCCGTTCCACCCCTAGATGTTTCCAAGAGAAACAGAAGCACACAAATATTTGTTCATGAAGGGTCACAGCCTCATTTGTGAACAGTAAAAAAACAAAACAAAACAAAACAAAACACCCCTGGAAACCACCCAAAGGTGAACTGAAAGACAGTGGTAAATCCATCCGACTCAATGTCCCTTGGCCATTAACACAAAGTACTGATGGGCTTGAAGTGCTGATACTGAATCTTGAAATACTTATGCTGAGTGAAAGACCTCAGGCCAGAAAATGGCATATGCTGGAGGACTGTAATCACACGAATTCCAGGAACTAGAAACAGCGACAGAAATCATCTCTGGCTGCCTGCCTGTGGGGGTCAGGGTAAGGAAGGGATCAAGAGCGAAAAAAAGGAAGTTGCTAGGGGTGAAGAAGATGTCACTGTCCTTGTGGCGAGGGCTCCAGAAGTGCATCCACATTAACACTTAACCAAATTTTACACTTGTAGTAGAGTCAAGAGTATTTTCCATTGATGATGCTTCTGGAAGGCTGTTGGGCTACACACAAGACTCTAAGAAGGTGGTACAGATGGCAGTGGGCGGGGGGAGGAATGGAAAAAAAAATGGCTGGAAGAACACAACAGCATCGAGTGCCCAAGATCTGGAGCTTGGATGACAGAAAGTGAGGTGTTCTGTTGACAGAAACCGTCAACAGAAACGGGGACAAGCGGCAGAAGAGCAGGTGCAATCAAGTTGTGGGCATGATGTGGGCCGGCGGGACAGCTCATCCCAAGGGGAAGTTTATTATTTTTATTTTTTAAAGGTTTTATTTATTCATGAGAGAGGCAGAGATACAGGTAGAGGGAGAAGCAGGCTCCCTGCAGGGAGTCCGATGCAGGACTCGATCCTAGGACCCCAGGATCACGCCCTGAGCCAAAGGCAGATGAGATGCTCAACCGCTGAGCCACCCAGGTGCCCCTCAAGGGTCAGTTGAAAACCTCAGGCTAGAAGTCAAGGAGGCAAGAGCCCCTGCCTTGGGATGCTCCATCCTCTTCTTCGACTTCACACCCCTCCCTCATCCCTCTTGGGTGGGTACGTTTTCTTCTGTTATACTCTGGGCCCCAGAGGGAAGGAAAAAAACACCCCACCCTGGAAGAGGTCCGTTCACCTAGCATGTGACCTTCAGGGAACTTCTAGGCTCACAACCAGAGGCAAAACCCACCAGGTCCTCATCTCACCGAGTTCCAAAACTGCACTCAGCGACATGGAGCTTTCACAGCCTCGTACAAAGGCGCCGTGTGTGTTGGCGCTCCGTGACTCAAGGGCTGTACGAACACGCGGAGGGGACAGGCCCTGTGCACCCCAGGACCGAAGAAACTAGAAACGGGTAAGACCTATGAAGTCATTTCTCCGTTTGCGGCCCCACTCCCTGTTTCGCCGGTCCCTGCCAGGATGGAATTGTTCCTGAGAACTGCAATGTGGCTCTTCGCAAAGGAGCCAAAGGAAACATCTGGAAGTCTGGCGGGGATTCAGGTGAGCGCGCGCTGCGCAGAGGGCTCGGAGCCGGTGCCGGCAGGAGACTGGAGCTACAGAGTGAACTGCTTTCCTCCTTCCTTATTGTATTTTAAATGTCAAAGCTTTTCACACTACAGTGACACCCTAAAATGATTCTCTTACTTCCGTTGCTTCGGTTGAAACAATATTTTTTCATGCTCCATAGAGTGCCCACCAGCTGATTCAAAACCAGGAATGCAGCGGGGCACTCTATATCAACGTGCCACGAAAAGGAAAAGGAGAGGGGGGCGGAAAGGTGGACTAAGCTGGTAGGAAAAAGGATCCCTTTCTCTTAATTTGTTCTGCAATCACTCACCCAACCCATGTCTAGGATAGTTCTAAGGGCCTGTATTAAAGAAGTTCTACGAGGTTCTGTGAAGTGCACCAATGGACTAAAACAGCCCCCAGTTCCCAGGAGCTTCCAGTTCAGTAAGACCAGCGCACACCCAACTACAGCATGAAACAGGGAGCCTTGTGCATGGCGGGGGGTGGGGGGGGGGTGGGGGTGGGGGGTGAGGGGGGAGGAGGGAGACAGGGTGCCACAGGGATTTCCAGAATGGAGAGGACATTACTCCAACGGGGTGTCCAGAAGGAGCTTTTATGAATGAAATGGCATTTGTGCTAACCTTTGAAAGGCCAGCATAGACACAATCGGAATTGGGAAGAAGAAATAACACGTC
Organism: Canis lupus dingo; assembly: GCF_003254725.2. Lineage (NCBI taxonomy): Eukaryota > Metazoa > Chordata > Mammalia > Carnivora > Canidae > Canis > Canis lupus. The sequence goes on from NC_064244.1 coordinate 23,700,992, forward strand.
TACGCAGAGGAAACAGACGGGAGCCGAAATTCCAAGGAGTGCTCAGGGATGAATTCAGTATGGGCCAACAAACATTATTAAGCACCTGTTGGTTACCTGCTGGGTCAATGGCAGGCATACAGAGCCGTCAAAGGCAGCTCCCACTCCAGAGGGGCATTCAAAAACGCAGCGCCTTCTGAAGTGAAACAGGTGACTTCAGTATAATAAGAAATACCAAGAATAGAGACGCACCCAGAGGGCTGTAAGGAGCCCCTGACGCGGGGCATGCAGGAGCACGGGTTCTCAGGACAAACTACTTAGGTCCGAATTCCCCCACCTGCCACCTGACTTTTCTCGGCTGTATCACAGGCTTGCTACATGCCATCTGCGCCCCAGGACTGTTGTGAGCACGCGTGGGGTCACGCTGTACTACTGTAACCCTTCATACAGCCAGGTACTCAGCATAAATACCAAGGCGTTGTTCGGTTAGTACTACCGAGGACTGATCCTGCTTTTACTGAGAGGCCAGCTTGTTGGGGCTGCAGGCTGTCTGCAGAGGGGTCGCTGGCAGGAGACCCAAGGGCCCACCCAACCTCTCTGAACGTCAGGGCTCTAGGAGAGAGCAGGCGGGGCCTAGGAACGGCTCACTACAGGCAGGTGCTCAGCAAACCCGAGGAACCATCAGAGCCATTCTGCAGGCGAGGAACCCGAGGCACGGAGGTGCCAAAGAACCTGCTCTTAGTCACAAACCAAGTGGCCTGGAGATGTGGGTCAGAAATGAGCACTTTGTATTATATAAGACTGATGAATCGCTCAGCTCTACCTCTGAAAGTCATAATACACTGTGTTGATTAATTGAATTAAAAAAAAAAAAAAACACCACGATGGATCATGGGTTGATGGTTACAGAAGTAATTGGCCAGTGGAGGTCCTTAGACTATTCAGGCTGCTTTTGCATATGCTCAAAATTCTTCACAATAAAGTTCTTTTTAAAACATGTACAATGCATTTACGTATGGACATGGAAAATGGGGAAAAAATGATACACGCTGCCTTTCTGACTCTACCACTGTCCAATTCCAGCAGCGCTTTCTTGGAAGCTGGCATTTTATTTGGTGGGAAGGGGTGAGCAAAAGCAAAACACGGCATGGAGACAAGCCTACACCAGGAAAAGCACACACCTAGACATCGCATCTCACACCTGTACAGTTTTACAATTTATGGTACTCTTTCACTAGCTTGTCTTTTTTTTTTTTTTCCTTTTGACACCACATTACTGAGAGTCCTAAGCAGGCTAATAATGAATAGGGACACCTCAGCCCGGTATACTTGGGGGTGCTGACAGAGGTGACTTGGGGGCAGTCATCCCCAGGGGTGGAGTGAAAGGTTTCTGTTTCAGAAGAGCACACCTCCTGGACACCCCCCCACCCCACCGTGCCCCCCACCAGACTCTGAGCTCCCAGTGGACGTGGGCCACACCTTCCATCTCCGCATCCCCAGGACACCACACTGCACCCTGCCTGGCACATGAGGCTCTTAAAACACTTTCTAAGAATGAATAAAAGCCTCTCTGCTTCTCAGCAGTAACTCTGGAAAAAAAAAAAAAAAGGTAAGTCAGTGTTGGATCGGAGAGATGGAGTATTTCCCTCACCCATTCAATCTGCAGCTAATTCTGAGTGCCCCTCTCATGCCAAGTGCTGAGCTAGGCCCAGCAGTTTTAGGGATTAGAAAAGAAACAGACTTCTACCAAGTAAATGTGTGCTAGTTGCATGAAAGATAATTATGAAAATAAGCATTATAAATTCTCCAAGATTTTCAAAGTGTGCCTGGGGCTTTAATTTTTACGGTGCGGCATTATGTGCCTATTTTTATTTGAATGAATGCCAGGGAAGCAAATGGGAGACTAAATTGTCTTTTGAACTCCACATTCAATATTAAGGCTTAGATGTAAGGTCATATGGAACCCACATGGTCTAGGTGAAAGAAGTAGAAGCATTATAAAAATTATTCTGAAGGATGTGTTAGATTTTAAGGCCAGATCGGCAATCTTCCCTGGCATTATCAGCCTTGCTCAAAATATCACTTAATCTTTGTCTCAGGTTCCTCTTTTATAAAATGGGGGTGGGATCTGCTTGGGGCAGCGGTGGAAGTGGCTGGTGGTGGTGGGGGTGGTGGGCAAGAGAGGATGCGACAGGGCTTAACGGTTTCCTCCCTTTGAAGTGCTCTAAAAATAGAGCGTTTTCATCACGAACATGTAATGGAATATGTGTCAACATGGCATTTCATGTTGCTAGGGCAGTCCGACCACCAGTTTTACAAATCCGCGCGCAGCTCTTCAGCTAAGGCAAGCAAGGAGCAAGGCACGGAGAGCAGGCCTCTCTCGCATCTTCTGGGGGCCCTGGAGAGAGGAGGCCGGCCTCCCCGACTACCCACCAGTCGGGGCTCAGCGATCCAGCTCTGCCGTCTGATGCACACTCTTCCTGAGGCCTCCTAAGCTGTCACAGTTGTATGTGCCTTGGAGTTTAATCTGTGGCGCCAAAGCCTGACATGTCCCACTTAAAAACTGTTCCTCCTAAGTACAGATTAGCCAACAATTAGGGGTGAGGAAACCCCCCCCAAAGACCTGATTTTCAAAATGTGCCTTGAATTTATTCATTACCTTAAGTCTTCCTTCAGGGAGATTAGAGCAAAGCCTGGGCTCTTGGAGGCACTGTCTCTGTGGGGATGCGGGCTTGGTGGCGGGACTCCCCCCCCACCCCTGGCCCCCCGATCTTCCGCCTCCGGGGTGGCACATCACCCGTATTGGACTTGCAAAATAGCTAAGCCCCGCCACCATCTGGCAGCTGTACGGTGGCCTGCGTAAAATGAACCGGTGGTCACAATCCAGTTCCCATTAGACAGATGTCCACTTCACAAAGGGAGCACCACGCTCAGCAGCGTGCTTGGCAAAGAGGACGGAGGCCTGAGCCTGGAAATCGCGTTCCCTGGTTCTGCCGAGCCAGGTTGCATGCTCGGTGGCGTGGGAAGCAGGCCAGGGAGAGGATGGCAGGTAGCATGAGCAGTTCCAAGAGGGCTACTTTATATTTACCGATCCGTCTAACCCCCTTAAGGAAGCATCTCGAAATGCTTCTTAGAGGTCTTCTCACTGGGATAACTGCTGGGATGCAAGGCTTTCCAAACGCAGCTTTTGGCTTATGGAGCCACTTCGAGGACCACCCCCAGGGACACAGGGAGCTCACTTGGGAACTGAGGCCGAATGCACCTGCCTGCAACCCCCTCTCCGGCTGCGGGCAGGGCCGGCGGAGAAAGGGCCCTCTTCCACCTTTCCTGGCTAATGATTCGCCGTCTTGCCCCAAAAGCACTAGTTATCATTCAATCCCAAAGAGAAAGGGCAAACACAGTGGTCCTTTATTTCAAAGTCAAAGTGTCCTATCTGCCCGGACAACTCGTGAACCTCCTACAGGCCACTTATGAAACGAAAACCCTGCTTGTTGTCTTGTCGTTGATGTTTTTTATTTAATCTAGGGAGTGAAACTAAGTTGATCTGTCTCCCCCCAGCCTTAAGGAAGTGGGAGGTGCAAAGGAGAGGTACGTTTCCTGCATGGCAAGGGATGTATAAATTAGGCAAGGCTTCCCACTGATTTTTTTTTTAAACCCATACAAACAGTTGGGTTCAGGTCCCCTTTTGAGCAACTGAAAATTCTTTACCAACAATTCACGCACACAAACGTGAACAAACAAAAACCAGACACTCAGCTATACAAACACCAACTAACTTGACTTAAAGGGGAATCTAAGCGGCAGCCCAGAAAGTGAAAAAATAGGAAGGTCACCACTTTATTGGGTTGCAGACTCTGTACTATGCTGGTGTCAATGACTACAATGTGTCTCAATATTAAACACAGTCCAATGTGCCGAGCAATATGACGTAAGGCCTACAGTTATTATCCAGAGTCCATGGAAATTTGGGCCAAAGCAAGATAATCAGACACAATTATTCTGAAAGAGCCCGTTGTCCTCGAGGCCAGGACATGAGGATCAAGAATTCTGAATAATTACTTAGGCTTGGAATCTATAGGAGGCCCTCTATAGAGTTCCAAATATTTGTTTTGCCAACATTCATACTCTTTCCCCAGAGATCCGGGTTTTTACTGAAGACCCCTCCCCTTGCCCCCTCTACCATGCCCTTTTCTTTCCCCATAAAATGTTGATTTAAATCATGTATGATATTTCCTAGCAAACTAGCTGAGGAAGAAGCATTAGAAGGTTTCTAGGCACAATTTTTTTTTTTAAGATTTTATTTATCTATTCATGAGAGACACACAGAGAGAGGCAGAGATACAGGCAGAGGGAGAAGCAGGCTCCCTGCGGGGAGCCTGATGGAGGACTCGATCCCGGGACCCCAGGATCATGCCCTGAGCCGAAGGCAGATGCTCAACCACTGAGCCATCCAGGTGCCCCCTGTTCACAAAACATGTTGAAAAGCCTTCCTAAAGCACAGAGTTTACAAAGTCTGGATGCCATGACCACTTTTTCATCCCCGTCTTCTTGTACTCTAGCTACTATATGCTACTCACTCTTCTTTATCCACTTGCCACCATATGCCAGGCACTGCACGAGGCCCTTTACATTCAATATTTTATGAATAATTTATTCCTCAGTGGTCTACCACGTAGGCAGTAACACATCCACCTGAAGAAATGGGGTTTGAAGAAATTAGCTTTGTGTCACCACGAAGTTCAAAACAAATGTAGGTGTGTCATCCAAGTGTACAAATACAAGTATACACACACACATACCTCCTACAAAGAATAAGACTATTTGTGACTCGTTAGCATCAACTAGATGCAGATCCATCAAGTAGGGGCCAGACATCCTTCCAAAGGACCCTGTGTCGAAGACGTTACGCGGAAAGAGGGTACTGAGGGCCAGTTGACACATCATCCGTGTCTGGGCTCTGCTACAGGAAGGCAGAAAACTGCTTATCTTTGCATTTTATGGAGAACCACCCAGAAGGATCATTTAGTGGCAACTTTAGCCTCTTCTTGTCCTCAACTGCCAACAGGGAAGAGAAAGGAGGAGGAGAACAAAAGATGAAGAAAAAGGGAAAGAGGACATAGGCGTACGCTGTTGAGAAGATAAACATTGGGCTCCTTCTATCACATGACCTTGGGTTCCCCTAACTCTCTCTCTCTTCGTCTTTATCATACAAACAGCACAGGATTTTCTGCACATGGAGCCACCTGAGTGTACTTCCCGTGAGAGACAATGCTCCCACGCACAAAATGGACACCGCTGAATCCAAAGTTGAGTCTACACTTCCAAAGAACTTATGGCCATCTTGCCTTTAATACTGTTCATTTCCTTCTCTCCTTCTGGGGCAAAGAACATGCCCTGCTCGTCTTTCTATTCCCGGCATTGAGTTCAATGTCTCGCACACAGTAGGCGCCAATAAATGTTTATTGCCCATAATGGTGCTTTGGTAAACACTTTGTTAGCTCTCTGGGCCACATCGTTCATCTCTTCTGGTCTACATGAAATGGGATCCAGGGATTTTGAGGCCCCAGATCCCTGCTACAAAAGGGCCAGGCGTGAGGCCTCATGACAGCACCGGCCAGAGGTCCACTCCTGGGGCTGTGAGTTAGCGGGCTCGCCATCTCTGTAACTTTCATCATGTTCTAAGTTCACCACCTCTTCTGTGTCCAAGTTTGGCTCAAACTCTACACTTTGCTGCTGTGCCAACATTTTAAGTCTGAGCAGCAGAATCCAGGGGTTTAGCATTAATTGAAAGAGCTTATCTATATATAGCCTTACTCTGCACTTCAGCATCTTCAAAACTTCAATCATATTCTCTCTCTCTCTTTTTTGAGAGCACAATCCCTCTCTTTTTATGTTTTGCTACAGCCTTCCTCCCTTTTCATTCTTGTGACTCAATGCTCTCAGGCCTTTTAAGTTAACCTCCTGGACCTTTCCATATGGGTTCACCTTCTTAGACCTCTGCGATTCACGCTGCTCTCCTCTGGAAGGCCTCCATCTCCTTGATGCATCTTCAATACCATTTCCTGCTATTGGGCACAGTGGTCTATAGAGGAGCGAAAAAGTTCTTTGTGCCAGGTGGTGGATTACCTGTTCCTTATCACTTGGTAATGTTTAGCATTCGGGGGGCCATTTTGACCTTGAACTTGCCAGAGGCATTGTTTCTTGTGCCCTCCACCCTATGATTATGTCCCTTTAGTGTTTGTGATGCAGTTCCCCTTAAACTATAGGAGTTTAAAAAAAAAAAATTTTTTTTTTTCCTACCCGAAACTAGAAAGGCAGCAACAAAAGAACAGCAATTCACAGGCTGAGCTGGCAAGAGACTCTGTACACTGCAGATGACCCTCAAGGATCACTATGATGTCCAGCCACATATGTGTTTGGTTGCAGGACTCACCCTCCCTAGACTTAAGGCCTAACATACCCCAAAATACTTTATAATGATCAGATTCTGGGTTAATCAAGGAGTGTGATAAGTGGATACTCCCTTTTCAATCCTTTAATTCATCTCTGATTCCAATTTATGATCCCCCTAATGGAAATAGAGAAATTACATTTCTTTATTCTTCCAACTGATCACTGTCCAAAGTATATTTCTCTGATCGGGTTTCTCCAATTTGAATTAATGCCCAAATGTGGAAACTGGATTAGGGGCATCTTTCTCAGTAATTTACATAGAGAGTGAAAAAATATTGATCCTAATACCTATTCCTGTGGTGTCTCAATTGCTGTCCCCAGTCTCCCAGACCCATTAGTTTTTACCATTATAACCTGGCCCTGTTCAGCTAACTAGCTCTTTTCCATCTGCAGCGAAATCTGCTTCTGTGCTGCTACCTATGTGTCTGCCTACCTGCCTTGAGAAATCCATGTTCTCATAATTCATCATGCCACGGATGCCTTTATTCTGTGTTCCCTTCCCCATCACATGTGCTCGCCAAAGTAGATTGGAAAATACCCTCACACACTGGAAGGCCCTGATTCTTTAATACATATAATTGGTCTAGTTCACTGCAAGTCTCTCTAGTGTGACACCTAATGTATCGCTGAGATACCTAATGTCCAATTTTCCACTGAATTTTACAGTAGGGGTCAGAACATTTCCAATTCTCTTGACCAAGTGTCCTAAAAGCCAACATACTATCATCCATCATTTTTTGTTACCACACTATGAAAACCCACATCAGTCTGTTGCTAAATCATATTATCTTAGCCCACCTTCTATGTTTTCCCATTTGGCCAATTCTCTTTTCATCTTTTTTTTTTAGTTTCCAATGGTTGGAAGGTTATATGATTGTTGTACATTTATTCATAGTGGCACATCCTGGGACATTTATGTCTGGAGGGAGAGCGGGTCTTGTAAGGGGTTTGGGCAAGCCAATATTTGAAGAGAAAGCATGTGAACGGATAATCTCAGGATCAGTGAAGTTTGGACTAGGAACAAAGAATCGGGGACCTCGTGCCTAAATCTTGTTAGCATCTGGGGCCATATGTCCAAGAAGAAGATTCAGTCCTTAAAAGAATCCACAAACACAGGAAAAAGGGTTGTAGCTCTACTACCAGCATTGTACATTTCACCATGGTTGGAATTATGAAAGACAATACATTTTTTCACATGGCATGTAATGACTTTATATTTTTCATGCCAGCATTCTAAACACTTCTAAACAATAGCCTAACTCTGGTGAACGATAAATTCTGATTAGAAGCAAAGCTTGAAGAAGAAAGCAAGCCAATCTTTCAACCCGATTGCCTGATCATCTGGGGTCTTTGGAGTGGAAGCGAGTAAGGGAGGGTAGGTCATGCGACACCAACTCTCAGGCCCACGCACATGTGTTCCAGAGAAACTCACAGCACCACCCTAAGAAAGTACTCTCTTTCTGGCTGGGAAACTGGACCTCTCATTTCCAAAGACCGGTTTCATAATGACCCACAGTATGGTAAGCCAGGGTGGTTCACTTGTGTAACTGATGAGAGAGCAGGTCTAATGTGGAGAAATCTGATTGGGGGCACATAAAAAGGCAGATAAGACCTCTATGCAGGCAAACTGCACATGCACTCACTGGGAAATGCAAATTGTGAGATCATCTAGATTTAGCTGTTTTAGTCAACCTGTGACACGTGTTGGAGGGATCCCAACAGATGTAAGCCATGGAGCTCTGGGCTGACTTTTCATGCAAATTTCTACCAAAAAAAAAAAATCCATTCTCCTTTCATCCAGAGCCTGTTTTCTTTATTCTTTGGCTACATTAATTCCAGAAAGGCAAATCTCCTAGGGACAAGATGACTGGGGACCAGCTGATGTCCCAAACAGAGGAGAAGAAAACAAAAACGATTAGAAGCTACCTTAAGTAATTTCTTTTCTTCTTTGATATTGGCTGTGTGTGTCCCCTGTGTCTCCTCCCTTCCTTTTCTTCCTCTTTTTCTCTCCAAGGATGTAAGGATCAAAATATGCCCAGGACAGATATTATCTGTCCTTTGATATAAGTGACAGAAATTCAGAGCTGGGCTAGGACAGGCATGGTCCAGTCTCAGCATCAGAGTAGGGGGTATTGAAAGGGATTCCTTCTCACTATAACTCAAAGGAGGCTAATTTAACATTAAAAAAAAAATTCATCTCAATTAGTGCTGTGGGTTTAGTCTGTATGAATCAGAATTATTTACAACTCCATGTAAAAAAAAATGATTTGTTAAGTCCTTCATACAGCCATATGATAAAACTACTGACCCCCCCTCTCACAGGGAGGTGATAAGGATCCCTGCCTGCATGAATATAAAAATTCTGACTGCATTTTACATTTATCCTGTAGGATCTCAGTCAGCCAACAATGGAAAGATGTCACAGGAAGTTACACAGTGATTTCTGTTAACGTAAAATTAATTCAGGATGAAAGATCCTTCCTGTGGGCCGTTGAGACAGCACTACCAAAACTGGGGCTGGCCCAGAAAATCTAGGGCAGCAACCCTAGTTTCCGAGAGATTTAGGGCAGAAATCCTATCCTGACTTGTATGTGCTGAAATGTAAAATTGATTCTTCGTCTTCCTGCATTTTGAATTCTTTCTCATTTACGGATTTTGAGATGACCTCGCTTAAATATTGCAGGTTCCAAGTCCATTTCCGGTACTTACAGGAAGTTTCTGACATGAGTAAGGAGAAAGGAGAGGGATGCAACATGGAAATGCTCCCACCGCAGCCCTCCCATGGGATTCCTTCCATTAAAAAGGTCAAAGGTGTTCTCTGCAAGCCTTTCACATTTTAAAGGTTAAAGTTCAGTAAGAGAGCACCTCTTTTCAGACTATACCACCAGCATGCCCACCTGTCCTGACTGAATATACGATCTGTAGGCAGGTGTAACACTGCCCCGTGAGGATGAAGGAAAGTGAGACGCATTCTCTGAACGAGCTTGAGACAATAAATAGTTCTAAGTCTCTTACAGGTTCTGGGGCCGGGTCTCATGCTACCCTAACACAGGAGAACCTTCTGGACTGGGGGCGGTCCTCCTGTTAAATTCTGAAATGAAGAAAACGAGAGCAAACTTCGATTTTATTAATGAAGGCCTGCAGACTGAAGTAGAGGCTTTCGGAAGGGAAGCAGTGACTCCCAGTCTGTCCTGGTGGACGGGCAGTGAGGGAGGGGCTCAGGGTCCAGGTTCCAGGGGATCAGGGCGAGCTGCTGTCTACCTGGCCAACTGCAGTCTGACCAGCAAGAAGATGAAATGGCAGCTGCCCCCCCCCCCACGACGCTGCTCTTGTGAAACTGCAGAACTCTTCCCAGAGGAGCCCTGAGTTTCATTTTTGTTCCACCCAGAACACTCTGGGCTCTAGGCACTTCAAGAGCCACAGCTGCACAGCTCTTATGCCATGACCTCCGAGCACATTTCAAGAAAAAAGGAAGTTTTGTTCTTCAGGCCTGTGGCACGTAGTGATAGTCGACACAAACCACTTCCCGTTTCTAGCTCTCTTTTGGGTGAGAAGTTGCAGAGAGGGAGGGAAGGAGGGGGAGAGAGAGCAAGAGAAAGAGGGAGAGAGAAACAGGGAGGGAGGAAGGCAGGGAGGGAGGAGGAGAGGTGATCAATGAGGCCTTAAGTCAGGACCCAGGGCCTGAGGCCATCCTCCAATTTCAAATGTTAAGTGATTTCATTCAATTACTGAGCACAGAGCCCTCAGTTTTCCTTCCTGTAAAATCCAAGTAACAGTGAACTCAATGATGTTCAATGATAATATTTAACATTTGAGCTTAGCAGAATGGAACTAGCGTTCATCACAGAGCATGCTTTCTCAGGGTGCTGTGATCCTGGGTTATAGTTATGATTAGAAGAGAGATATCAAGAGAGCCATGATCCAAGGAACACCACGTACCAACACGTAGAGGCCCAGAGTCTTGGCTCAATGAACACAACCTTCTGTACCTGCCACCTCCTGGCCTGGACCTCGTTCGTGATTGCCAACCCTAGACCAAGAGCCACCCCTCCTGTGCCTTGATCAGCTTCCCTACCTAAGGTCGCAGAGAACATTCCAACACACTGACCACCCTTCCTGACCTTCCCCCCACACCTGTCCAGGTCCTCTCCGGCAACAGGTGATCCCGTTTCTGTGCTCACTCACAGAACCACAACCACCAGGGAGGGCCCTCCCAGCTATCAACCCATGCCATCCAAGGTAATGGGGCCTCTGATGGGAGAAGTACTGGGTTTTCCAGAACAGTTGTTTTAAATCTTTTCCATTCTCCTTATGTCTTCCGTTCCACCAGCCTTCTCAGGAGTGAGCTGTCTACTGAGAAGAAAAGGGCATCTGTATTGTCTAGTTCCCTCCATTAGACTGAAATTTGCTTGTCGTTACTTCCTTCTAACTGTTCTGCCGTATTAAACGGGGCCTCCTTTTATCCTTTCCCATGGTTCTTCAGCCACTCTTTTTATCTCCTCAAAGACCCTGATTCCTGTCTTCTTGGTGCTTTGAGTAGACAAAGCTTCACCTTATTATTTGCATAAAAAAATAAATAAAAAGGCAAGACCATTAGAAAGGGCCATCTCTACTCACAGACCCGTATGTAAACCTGCATGATCGCAACCTCCACTCTTCTGAAATGCTCTCAACGTCCTCCCAACCACAAAAGTCAGTGGCTTTCCGTGACCCACATCCTTCCTGACTCTACTGTGGCACCGCAGACTCAATGGGATCAAAGCTGAATTTAATACTCTTCTCCCTGTTGTCCCCTCCACTGCTGACTGCTCTCCTACCCCTCCCAGGGAAGGCAAAGGATGACATCCTGCTCATCCCCGCCTCAACTTAGTTACCAAGTCCCCCTTCTTTCCACCACCATCATGTCTGTGTTGCTCAGGACACCCCTTTCTCCACGGCCACAGCCACAGCCACCAGCATCTCTGCTCAGGCCCCATGTAGTTCAGCCAATACACCACACTGGTCTCCCTCCCAGAGCCTCCACCGTCTAGCCAATACAATTCTAATATTTTAGCCTGAGAACGAAGGTCTTCTTAGAACTGGCTCTAGCCTCTATTTCCAGATGTCATGACCTTCCCCCTTCCATGTCGTTTCATGGATTTCACATTTCCTTCAAACTCTGGCAGGATTCATAGTTCCCAGAACCTGCCCTGCACTTTCTCACCTCCCTGCCTGCAATCAGGCCAGTCCGCCCACTTGTAAGGTTCAACAGTCTTTCCTTATCAAAATCCTATTTTTCTCTTTGAGACTCGGTAAAGATGCCACATCTTCCCGTCTCCACAGCTGCTAAATCTTCATTCTGTCCCTGAACTTCCAGAGTTCAGATATGCTCTTCCCTCTCTTATCCTTATCCCACGGTCTTCAATAGTGTTGTTACCTATAGCACTGGCCTCATTGTCCCTATTAGATTTCAAGTTCTTGGGGACAGTGATAATAATAGCAACTACAATAGTAACCATCACCACACAAGCTCCTATCACCTTCCAGGTCTGGGAAAAGCATATAACTTCATCTCTGTGACCCTATGAGGATGGTCTCCATCCTCAGATGAGATTAAGTAACAGGCCCAAGGCAGGCACCCAAGAAGTGGAAAAGCCAGAAATTGAATTTAGGCTTGTCTGACTTCAAAACCAATGCTCTTAACTACTAGGTCGTATTCCTCACCACCCATAGACTCGACCAATAACCACTGAATAAAACATCCTCTCCATGAGTCCCAGTCGATGGGACAGTTCACTGAGCGGGGTTCCCCAGAGCTGCAGAATCTGCCCTTGTCAACACGTACGTGAATAGGGAAAAGGCATGAACTTTTACAGGATGCTCTAAAAATACAGAACAAAGTTTTTTATGCCTCAAGACTTAACAGAACATCAACTGCAAAACTAGAGAAAAACCTAATTCACCTGGATTAGGTAATAACCTGATTTTGTCTTTTTCCTTGGAACCACTGATGTCAGTGAGGCAATGAATCAAGGCCGTTCCAAAAGCCCGACTTAGATCATTTAGACCGTGTTTAGCTGGAGCCTCCAAATTCTGCTTTCTGAGACTTTGCCATCAGCCCTGGGAAAACAGGATGACTGTATTCTGTGTAAATGTGGGGTCCTACTGCACGTGTGCACGGGAAAAGACCACGCGGCACACTCAGGTAGAGGGTAAAGACAAGCTGTGGCTGTTGCTCTCTATACAAGTGGCTAAGGGCTATAATCCTCTGAAGGGAATGTCATTATACAGCTCAAATCCCATCACAACAAATACCGTTACAACAGAGATATCTGTATAACAAAAATCCTTTCAAGCTTTGGCTGACAGCCCACGTACTTCCAAGCAATATTTGATGTGAGATTTGGAGTTCACAGTAATGGGAATTGACCTATATTTCCAAAGGTAAGATTTGAATGATTTCATCTGTAACTTCTATCCCAAGATACCATGAGTTGGAATGATGTACAATCTAAACCCATGAGCATCAAAACCAAACACAAAGGCAGGTAGCAAAGCAACCTTGCTCGTGAAGGACAGAACTCCTTCCTTTCGTTTGGGGAGCCCTTGGGTAAAGGAGAAAGCCTCTGACCCCCACCCTGAAATGGAGCGGAACAAAGGTGGTTTGTGGCCTCATCACACTGAGATGAGCACATGTTGGCAGAGCACATGAAGACAGAAGGAATGTGTTCAAATTCCCACTGTGCTACTCACTAGCTGGGTCCCCTGGGCTGTTTCTTAACTTATGCACAGCCTCCATTTCCTTCCTCATCTGCAAAATGGGACAACCAGCACCCACTTTCAGGGTTTTGGCAAGAACTAAAGGAACAGACCCCTAAAAGTGGGCCTGGTGCATGGCATGCGTGCTCCAAGAAGTTCATTCCCCTGTTGGGCCTCCTCGTCCCTCCAAGACTCTGGTCTTATGCAAACTACTTTGATGAAGTTACTTGTAAGGCCTAGTGAATGAGGCTAACACAATATAGAGTCTCGAACACAGTGTGGTAAAGACAGTGCTCTGAGGAACACTGGGGAAAAGAGAAAATGGTAGAACCAGACTGTGCACAGCCTCTCAGATAAGGCAAGGTACGTGTAAAATAAAATACAAGTCATCGGGCCAAAAAATAAATGAGTCTTGAGCCACTATGTCAGAGGACATCCTGAATGAACTGAGATCAGGACGCATGTTTTCCTAGGCTGGGGTGAACTATGGCTGCTGCCCCCAAACACCAGTTTACTGCCCCTGGCCTAGTTCTCCGTGGGTGTCATCCTAGACGGCAGGATGGCCTTTATTACATGACTCTTTAGCTCCAGTTGAGCTCATGGTAGGGTCTTTCCTCAGAGAAAGACATCCTATACCACAAAAATTAAGTATTAAAACAAATTCTAGTCTTCTCCATTGGAGACACGTGTAGGTGAATGATTTAGGGACACCATCAACACACATCTCAACGTCGCCCCCAATTTGTGACATTTTAAGTCCTACTGAATTTTAGACAGGTGATTTTTTTTTTTTTTTTCAAATTACGGGACAATCATTTTTGGTGACAAAATTCTAGCCAGCTATTTTGAAAACACTCTCAGTGTTACACATTTTGAGACAGAGAATGGGAGTCCTCACCTTTATAAAGTGAGCCCTGGCTTAAAAATCTCCAAAGGTCCCCCCACTAAGTACTATCAGACCGCAGCAACTCTAGAGGGCACGAGGTGGCCCACCATTTCTCAGAGTCACGGAGCATGGGTCTCAACGATGCTTTACTCCTCTCCCCTCGCCTTGACAGTGAGAAAGAGGCTCAGAGAAAAGTATGTGCTGATGCTCATGTGTTCAACTACCGTATATGTGCAAACCAAACAATGAGTTTGCAGGACCCCTCGTGAGAGGCAACAGAGAAATAAAATATTGGGGCGACCCAAATGCCAAGGTGCAGAGAAAAAGAAAGTGTGAGATCCACTGAAAGACAGGAGAGTCCCCCCACGTCCCCCCACCCCCGGGGCGACAGCCCAAGAAATCAAGAACAGAGAAAGAACAAAAATACTCAAGCAAGGTTGAAACAGCGACAAAGACCAAATGGTAGGCAGCCGAGAGGATATTTTAAATTTAGTTCGCACAAAGGCCGGTTCCAACACACAGAAGCTTCCACCCGGTAAAGAGGTTTCCGGTCTCTATTTTAATAACTGAAACCCCCTCTCCCCATCACCCTTGCCTTAAAATGGAGGCAGCAAAAACCACCAGATTGTACACTTGAATCTCCCCACTGCTAAGGGCGTAAACCACAAGCATTTCTGAAGGTGCGCTAACTACCTCGGGCCACTAGGGTGCTTGCTGCTTCCCGCCCGAAGAGGCACATTTCACTTAACGATCCCCATCGAAACCCCCAAGAATTAACGTCCCTCTTCAAAGTGTCCCCTTTATTCCTTAACCCGGGGGTATCACACCACGCATTGGGGAGGCATCTCAGGGCCACCCCCCCAGGTCCCCGCGGGCTACGGAAGAGTGAGATGCCGTCGTAATTGCACAGCGATGATGGGGAGGCAGGGGTAGGAAGAGTTGGCTTCGGAACTGCCAGGCTGAGCAGCTGGGGTGCTCGGAGAGGCACCCACTGCACCTGCGGGGCGCCGAGTTAGTGACCTGGGGGCGCGGCCCCGCTACTCCCCCCTCCCCACTGCGACCCGGGCTGGCGCCGTCCACCTGTCCGTCCACCTGTCCGCGGGCGGGCGGGCGGGAGAGCGCGTGGGGAGGAGCTGGGCAGCTGGGCTGCTCAGGGCTGGGCTCCCCGGGCGGTCCTCCCTCCCGCGGGCGCGGGGCAGCCCCCCCTACACCCCCCCCGCTGGCGCCCCGACCCGACCTGGCCGCGCACCCCCTCCACTGCCGCCGAGCATCCATCCCCGCCGCTGCCGCCGAGCATCCATCCCCACCGCCGCCGAGCATCCCTCGGCCCGCGGTCCCTACCTTTACTCTGGGGAGGGTTCTGACTCCGGTCCCGGAGGACGTTGATCTGATAGACGGCTCCGTAAGGCTCAAAAAGTTCTTTCAGCTCCTTTTCCGACCAGGACCGGGGGATCTGTCCGACAAACATCTTAATGGCATCTGGGTCTGGTTGGTCTGAGTGATCCAAAGCGCCGTTCATCTTGTTGGCTGTGCCGTTACTGTCAAAAAGGGAACCGGGAGCCAGAGTTAGGGCTGCACGGTGGAGGGACAGGAAGGAAAAAAAAGGAGGGTGGGGGTGGGGGCGGGGAGGCGGAAGGAGGAGGAAGAGGAGCACGGGGCAAAGTGCCTAATGAGTCGGAGAAATTTGATGAACTAAAACAAAGCGCAGGCACCATGAGGTTGCTCGGCGGCAGCGGCGGCTGCGGGCTCTCACTGCAGGCTGCGGTTCAGCATCGCCGCCCGAGCCCAGGGCAGCGCCCCGCCGGCTGTCACCCGGGGCGTGGACATCTTGAAGCCCCGCTCGGGAGGCAGCTGCAAGTTAAGTGCAGGTCTCGCTCTGCAAGGCGGCCACCAACGCATCCGCAGCGTTATCAGCCCCACACTGGCTCTCGTGTGCAAAGCAGGGCAGGGCTGGATTTCTGCTGGGTTCTCCCCTGCTGCCGCTGCTGCCGCCACCCCCCCACCCCACCCCACCCTACCCTACACCCCCACCCACCCCACCCACCCCCGCCTTTTGGAGGTTTTTTGGAAGAGAGGAGAGAGGTGGTAATAATAAAGTCACATGAAAAGAAAATGAAACACTTGGCAGTCCGTCAGATGACTAATGCAAGATGCTGGTGATGAATTTGCAGAGTGCGCGAGGCATCCATGTGTGCATCAAATTAGTACGTTGTTGCTGCTCAGAATGGAAAGTGCTCCAGCAATGCGGCTCGGCGCAGCCGATTGGCTGCCCACGCTGGAGAAAAGGGCCGGGGCGGGGAGGGGGCTCCCGTTTAAAAAGCGCATTGTTTATGGGATCCAGGCACAAAGGGTTTAATTCAGGGAGGCAAAGGCGATCTCAGAAATGCCTGCTTTGTGCCGGGGGAAAAAAAATGCAGCCCCAGAAAGTTGAGTTCCCACTAAAGGACACTGAATATTTCAAATCTTTCACACTCCATAAATTGCTCTCTGTATATCTGACTTCCAGATGTTGTACTTGAGTTCTAAACAATCACACGTTTGGGAGAGAAAAGAGGAAAGTCTGTCTTTTCTTCTCCTAGCTTCAGTAAATATTTGGGGCTGATACAGAGAGCAAGACCATAAGCTTTTACATATCAAT
Organism: Canis lupus dingo; assembly: GCF_003254725.2. Lineage (NCBI taxonomy): Eukaryota > Metazoa > Chordata > Mammalia > Carnivora > Canidae > Canis > Canis lupus. Next base: position 23,717,686 of record NC_064244.1, read on the forward strand.
CTTCTTTAATGCTGTTTCCCAAAAACCCTCATTTGGAAGAGAGAACGCTCTCGTTTACAATTCTGCAATTCTAGTCAACATCATGCACTGTGATGGTGAAGGCATTTTTTTTTTTTTAATTTGGATCCCTCTTATTTGAGCTGCAGCCAACAGTAAAGCAAAATCCCCTACCTCTTCATCTCCCCTCCCACACCCACACCCACTCCTTAAGGCCCCCAAACCCACCCACTCTGCCAAGCCACAAGGCTGAATGCCCTGAACAGCGTTCATTTGCAGTATGGTGCTTTGGGTTTAGCATCTCGTCCAGCGACAATAAAATACACCTAAGCAAGTGCAAACCCGACACACGACTTGCAGAGCCCACTCCCATGACCATTGGCCAGCCCCCAGCTCAGGAGGCAGAAAGGTCAAACAGGGGGCCACGTGCACTAAAACTTCTCTGCAAATGGCAGGTGTTATGTCACGGCAGCCTGGGGATAATAATTAGAAGATGCTCAAGGATCTTAAGGAGGGCTCCTTATTATGTGAAAGCAAACCATCAAGGATCACCAGAGCACCTGCAGTCTGCTGTGGACCCAGGGTCATCCTGAGCCCCAGATTAAAAAAAAAAAAAAAAGACCCTGCCTGATGGCTAAAAGACAAACGAAATGCCTGTGGGAAGGAGAAATCCTGAATTCATTTTAATCCCGAGAGGAAAATGATGGCAAATACTCTTCACTAGGTCCCTGCTCCAATTTCCACTTTTTTCTTATTTCCCCTTATTTTACCACTTAATATTTTTTTTTATCCTTGAGATAAACAATCAGACTGTCTAACTTGAAGCACTTTCAGAGCTTTCTCTAATCAACCTTATTGTTATAAAAAAATGTTCTGCTGAATAAAATATTGAGTGCAAGATCTACTTTCAACAATTTAGGTGCCATGTAATGCTTGTTTATATCAGAGGTTGATCGTTTATCGTGTTCCTGTGCACCTGTACTGTACACGTCCCCCTCCGAGGAGTGGGTGAGCACTGGAACCCCTTGGAGCAGACTCCGGGGGTGGGGCTGCGGGCCAAACAGAAGCAGGGCTCACAGCTCCCTGAGAGCAGAGAGTGTGGCAAGATGTATTTCTGGGGCAGGAAGGACTGTGGTTACTGCTGCTGACAATCAGCTAGGACGAAACGAGGAAGGCATTGCCACAGGTCTCAGCTAACAGGGAACGGAAGTTCCAAAAATGGGGTGTTGCATCTTGTCTGTGCAGAGCCCAGTTAATACAATGGAGGAGTCAGGGATGGGACACTAGTCCTGATGTCTGAGCTCAGAATACAGCAAGCATCCCATCATTGTCTTGCCCACCCCTCCCAGGGGTGGGGGGAGGGCTTTTTCGTTTCCTCAAAAAAGTACTCATGGAGGCACCCAAAGGAAGGGAAGCTGACAAGAGGGTTTGTGCCTCTAGCCTGTGCTCTTTATGTTGGGAAGTGCATATTCATAACCCTTCCCCATCAGCCATCCTGCAGGGATGCCTGCAGACCTCCGATCATCCTGAGGCGGTGGGCTGTCACGGCTGGGGACATGGGCTCTCAATTCCGGCATCACCACTTCCCAACTGTGCCACTCTGAGCCTTAAACTCTTCATCTGGTAAGTGGGAGCAACAGTTGCCATGTCACAGAGTCGGGTGCTTGTTCCAGAGCACAGCCCAGAATAAGTGTCTAAGGAGTGTTAGCTTTTTCCGCTGTTAAATCTCTCCTTTGCACTTGTGATGCCCTCGACACGAGTGACCATTACAAATCTTCCTTTCAATCCAAAATTTTTCATAGTGGAGACTCAAACACAGTTCATATCCTAAATAATCATGCCTATCTTTCAGCGAGGGCTTACATGCCAGATACCGGGTGTGGTGCTTTTACGCTCATTATTTCTAATCCTTGTAACAACCCTATGAGAAAGTATTATTTTCCAGATGCAAACATCTAAGAATTAAGCTCCTCTCTTAAGATCACTGGCTTACACATTGTAGAAGTAGAATTCAAACCCTAGGCCCAATGGTCTCCAAAGCACAAAATATTCCTAATCCGTCACGTGGTCGAACAAAACACTGTGTCAGGCCTCCCTTGGGCTGAGAGTGAGCAAGTGCATCTAAGAAAAGATAGGTGAAGAGCAAATCCTACTGGGTCCCTAGAATCACACTGCCGAAGAAAAGGAGCACTAAAACACACACACGTGTGCATGCTCACACACGCACGCACCCTTCTACTATCTACAGAAAGGAGAGGGCCAAGGGCTGAACTTGAAACTCCATTAAGACTATGTTAAAACGCACATTTTTCTCCCTAATCACACAACAGCATCTCCATCTCCACAGATCCCCTTCCTCCCTCTCCCCACAGGGTGACATCAATGAGCACCTCTCATCCACATCTACGCATCATTTCCCATCTACTTGCCATTCTGCAAACAACTGTTCCAAAGATTATCATCAAATGCTAAGGGCATGACAATCCCTTACGTAAATCCAACAATGTCTGGTTGACACAAACTCCCACAGCAGCACATCTCAATCAAAAGCTGCTGTGCAGGACAGGGGGCTCTAACCCCACCGACCGACCCCACAGGGCTGAATCCCACGCCTAGATCCTAACAGTACCGCGGCAGACTGGTTAACTTCGCTCTAATGCAGGCAAGCCCCTCCTCCTTTGGCCTCCCAGCTTTCTTCCTGGCTGATGCCTGTTTTTAGCAGAGACTTACTGACTTCTTTTGTCCTCATGAGGCTGTACGCGCTGACACTTCTAAGGAAGCCAGAAATTATGTGTCCAACAGTTAAACCTTCGGGGGTACTTGCCAGAGGCCACAGAGAGCCAATGTGCTCTTCACAGAGGGGTAATTATGGGAACAGATAACCCGAATCTCAGTAAGATCATCTATTTACTAGAATCTGACCTCAGGCTTAGAAAATTAGACTAGCTCACTTCTCTGTATTCCCTAGCCACCTTTAGCACCCAGTGCAGTGCAGGAATTAGATTCAAATTCAGATATTTATTGAGAGCCTACACTTTGCCAGAAAATGTTGCCAGCTACTTGACATACAATAATGCAAGAGCCCCACAAAGTTGACACTATCAGTCCCCGTGTTGGAAACGACGCCACTGCGAGTCTTGGAGGTGAAGTGACGTTTCCAACATCACACCCCTAAGAAGAGGCGTCTGCGGAGTCTGGACCCATTAAGATGTAAAGGCCAATTGTCAGGGCTTAGAATCCCCTACACTGGGTTTCTCGAGGGTGAGGTTTCCTGGAGACTCAGTGGCCACTTGCAGGCACCCGACAAAAGCACATACGTCTCTGCTGGCACCTCACCTACAAACTACAAGATGCTGAGCGCCAATTCTGCTTTTGCTCTTGGCGGGGAGCCAAATGTAAGGCTCCTCTAGGACAGATGCCATATGGAATCGGACCACAAGTTAGAGAGCACCAAGCCAGCGGGCAATGGTGGTATCAGCCTCAGAGCCAAGACGAAAATATAATGATGTTTGGGGAAAAAAAATGAGTGCACTTACTTTTTGCTTTTAGCACAGGCACTGACCTACTTCCCTACTCTATTTTTGTGTAAAGAAAACTAGATCAACAGAGGATATGCAAAATCTTCTGCACTTCCTCTAAGCAGTCAAATATTATAAAAATTGCAATAATTGATTCAACATATTATTGTTATTAATTCCACAACAATAAGCTTTTCTAAGGCCCAGTGAATTGCAGGTTTCTCTTTTGGGGAGTGATGAGGAAAGAACTGAGAGTTCTCTTCTGTCATACTGTTGCTTGGAAAATAACTTTCTGCATTCCATGTCCATTCATCTAGAGGAAAAGAAGAATAACAAACTACAAAATGGGTATAAGAAATATGTGGCCATAAGTAACTGTACTAATGTTTAAAAAAAAAAAGACATAAAATGCCCCTTCAGAAGATATCCCAAAACAACACAAAAGGATGGCTTGTCTTAGAAAAATTTTGTATAAAGATAGCTAATCTCCCTGATGGTTTATCAACAATCGTACTGTTCCTATCCCTTTCATTCCACCTTATCTTTGTTTTCTAGAATATCCTGTATCCATGTTGCCCAACCCTGGCCAGTAATAGAAATGTTCTGTAACTGCATAACCCAACACGGTAGCCAATAGTTACAAGTGGCTACTAAACACTTGAAACAGGCTTAGTGCAACTGAAAAACAATTTTTAATTTTAACTTGAATTAAAATCCTCTAGCTGCAAATATACTTTTTAAAAAACAAAACTAGTGGGAGTTGAGATTCACTAGAATATTATTTCATCAGGGGTTTTTGGGAAAACAAGAATAACGACACCAATGCTGGAGGCACTTGACAGCAAGTCTGTGAGATAATGGGCTGGATGGCCTGGGTTCTCATCTTGGCTCAGCGATAAATTAGCCGTGGGGTCTCAGGTAAACCAGGAAACCACTCTGTACCTCGATTTCCTTGCAGAACAAAAATACAACAGTTCTCATCTGACTCTTCCGTAAGCCTGCGACTCTGCTTTGGGTCCAGATGATGATGTATGGAGAAGATAATTTAGGTAATATGACCAGCTGCCTGCAGCCTGGGGGTGATTCCCTGTGCCTGATGCAGTCCCCTGGGGCTCACAGGTGACTAAGGCAGAGGCTAGGGAGCTGACAAGGTGTCACCTACACCGAGCAGTGCAGCCTGCAGGCTCAGACCGAGCTGCTGGATGGCTGATGACTCGGTGCTGCTACCAGAGCATCATCTCTCTCAATTTGTGCCAATTCTTCCTAATATCCCAAATGCAGTCCCATCATTTCAGAGGACAGGACACTCTTTCAAAGGGCCTGGGAATCTTTTTTTTTTTTTTTAAATATCACTCGTACTTAAGTAATAGCACATGGAGAAACAGGCTTTGTTTGGTGATCGCAGGAAATTGTCCAAGACTGAGCCGCATCGGGCAAAGGCAGAGGGAAGCTGGCGATGAGCCTGGTACCTTCCGGCGGTCATGGGCAACACCGGGAAGGCCAGGAAGCTCAGTAGTGTTACAATCTCCTACATTGTCCAGGTTGCTGTTGCTTATTATTTTAAAACAGAATTCGCTCCTCCACCGACTGGCAATGGGGCACCCAGGGTCCAGCACCAGCTACTTCCTGCCCTGCTCCACGGACAACCCGGCAGAGACGCAGACAGAAGTCACAAGCCTCTACTTCTAAACCTTCCATGGTCTCTCACTTGGGAGAAAAGAATCACTTGTCATCTAACCTCAAGCTCTGGGAATTGCACATCATTTGGAAAATGTACTGTTTCGGGGTCATCACGAGGGAAATGTCCGTCTTCTGTGGCCACTTTCCAGAGAGCACCTTTGCCACTGGACTGACATGGCTACGTCTTAATTGCAGTGGGATGATTCCGAGCTGCTGAATGGTCTTGGGAAATGTGAAAAAAACTCTCTGGAGGTCTGCTGTCTCGCCAACAAGACGACAAAACCACTGGCATTTCCTCTATTTACCTGGAAGGTACTGTTACCGCTGGTCACCAAAGCTTTGGGAGCCCAGGCCACACCGGTTCCCAAATCCCCGAGGTAAGACATCTGGAGGTCAGCTGGTGAACTCACAGAAGATTAACTGGAACAAATCATACCCTAAGTCACCGAAGGAGACAAAGCCTTTCTCCAAATGGCCCAATTGCAAATAAATTTGTGCTCCCCTGAAGCCAAGTTCAAGCTTCCTATAAGTAAACAAACATGGAATAGGTTCATCTCTGTGCTTTGACAAAGTGGGGGAAAAAACCAGATAATTTATTAGGAATGCACGGGACGTATCGATTTCATTCACAGATGACTAGGAAAGAGCACACTTGTGATGGGCATCCTGCTGGATTGCCGGAGTTGGTGTTGGATTGTATTTGGAGGGAGGTCTAAAAGCTCCACGTTTGTTTACCAGGGCGAAATGTAACCCTGACTCGTAGGAAGTGACTCCCGCAGAAAAGGCCACACAACACACACATGTGGACTCACCAAGGGAAAGGGAAACCTTATTACTGTATCTCTACTTGACTGCTAGTAAAAAGCAGATAGCTGGAAAACCCCCACAAAGAAGCAAATGTGGAGGCATCCAGGGGGTACCTGGAGTCTGAACATGTAATAACCCTCGCTGGGAAGGCAGTGAGGCGTCGGCTGCGGATGGCCCCTGCCCAGGGAACTCATTTCGCTCAGTGATTTATCAGAAATAGTTCAGTGGACTTCAGAGCAGAGCAGAGCAGAAGGCATTTGCATAGGGAGAGGGTTTTTCAGATGAACTTTTAGAAATGGCAACAGGGAAATAATAGTCACAGGTAAGATTTATATCGGGCTTCACATTTGCAAAGTCCTCCAGGAGCTCACATTGATTAATCCTCGCCCCCCAAAGGCTGAGGTCAGTACCACTGCCCCCACTTTGTGGATGGGAAGATGGATCGGGGCGAGGGGGGGGTTTGGGCACACGGCCCTTCCAGGTCCCCTCTCTGTCCCATCTACCTGCCCACAGCCCGGTGCTGCAGAATTCACCTGTCTGCTTGGGCAAGTAACTGTAAATGGTCCTCCTGGACGACGGGGGAGATGCTGCTTTGGTCCCATCAAGGAAGCGAAATGTGAATCAGTATGAAACGGAGATAAGAGTGGGGGGCTCTCCCCATACTGAAGGCGGATCTTCACCTAAAAGGTCTCCTGTATTCACCTGCTGGCAGCAAATGGTGCAAATAAGAGACACCCACCTTGAGGGGAGCAAACAGCACTGACACTCTGTCCCGTGCCCCGTCCCTAGGTCCCAGCCACCTGTGCTGCTGGAGGCGCGTGACTCCTGCTTCCACCTCTGGCTACACTGTTTGGCCAGGAGTTATTTATGCAAGACGAAGCCATCGGGGCGGCTGACAACAGTCTCCACTCCCCAAAGACACACTGCTGGTGAAAGCGGATGCCTCTCCTTTGCTGGTTTCTGTTAAACCCCCTTGAAGCTTATTCTTGTGCAGAACCTCTCATTCTTCCTTGCCTTCCGATTACCCAGTTATGGGAGACTTGCTTTATGTCAGGCACGGTGCTAGATTTGAAGGAAGGGTTGCAAAATAGGTCACTGATGCCCCGAAGCCACTCGCAGCCAAGGAAAAGAGGGTGCACAACGTGAAACCAAAACACAAAGCCCAGAATAGAGTGATGCACAAGGGGCCGCAGGAAGCCTGCAGCAAGGGGCTGACTTGGCCACGGGGACCCACACGCGACATCCCACACATGCTTCATCCGGAGGGTCAAAGCTTTACGTGGGATATGAGAAAATCAGAGGCAAAGGAGGAGGAGGAGCTGTACCATTGCAGTGGGTTTCAAAGAAAAAAGCTCACCGTGGGGGGCTAAGACTTGATAGAGAGCAGCCCCAGCGCCCCTTCCGCCCACAAGCTTGCTTGCACTTGACACAGGGGACCGTCCCCGCTGGAGCTGACCCAAGAGGGGCTGGCCGTCAGTGCACTGCCCCCTGCCTCGGGCTGGGAGGCACAGGCCTGTCTGCCCATCTACACTTGCAATGCCCTAAAGTAGGGGCTTACTGGTATCCACAGAAGCCCTTTTCTTAAAAAAAGATTTTTTAAAAATTTATTTATTCATGATAGACACAGAGAGAAAGAGAGGCCAAGACACAGGCAGAGGGAGAAGCAGGCCCCACGCAGGGAGCCTGACGCAGGACTTGATCCCAGGTCTCCAGGATCACACCCTGGGCCGAAGGCAGTGCTAAACCACTGAGCCACCAGGGCAGCCCCCCTTTTTATTTTATTTTTATTTTATTTTAATTTTTATTTTTATTTATTTATTTTTTTACTCTAAGAATTTTGTTTTATTAGAGTCATGAGCTGGACTGATGGGAAGGGGTAGGTGTATGGGCAACCACTGCCCGGATTAGCATCAGATGCCCATTCTGTACTCGGGCCTGCAGCAAGCCTGCTCTCATCGTTCACTACCCCATGTGGGGCAATCCCTTCCCTCCTGGTTCCATCGACCCTCCAAATCTGCTCTCCGTCACCTGCAGCCAACAGAAGGCTCTGCCCCCACCTCGAGCTCCACACACCGAACAGTAATCCCTTCCTGTCTTCCTTTCCTCTGGTTTGGTCTCACGTGTGGCTTCCCTGTTTTTCTTATGGGCTCCAACTGCCTCCTCCCCTGACCCAAATCTGAGACCAGGAGCAGCGGCTTATGCAAAGACACACATCATGCAGATTTCCTGCCAGCGCAGCCCTCTCCCCTTCTCTGACAGCTGAACCCACGGAGGCAGTAATTCACTGAGCCCCCCAGTCAGGTGCATGGTGAGATCGTGAAATTCTCAATGACAGGGATGTCTTGCTCAATCATTAATTCCATAGGTATTTATAAAATGACCCCCACAATCCAGGCATTCTTCAAGGTGCTGGAGAGACAGTAAAGAATAAAATGAGGTAAAACAACCTTTATGGAGCTTATTTCTATGGTGGGGCAGTGGAGGGGGGGGGAGCATAATATGGCCAAATGGCCAAAGAAGTGAGCTTCCCAGAGATTAGACAGAGGTCAGTCATCTCAATGGAGAAAATGAAGCCCAGGATGGAGACGGGGAGCGTTGGGTGGGTGGAGGGGTGCGATTCTAAATAAGATGGGGAGAGAAGGCCTCATACGGAAGGTGAGCACGGTGCCTGGGGAGTCTCACTGTGTCCCTAACACATATTTTCTGAATAAAGAGATTTAATATAGCAAGAAGGCTCTAAAGTTGTAAAATTTAAGTCACATGTTATGCAATTATAAAGAAGCATGATTATAAAGAACCGTGTTATCCCATCTGGCACTGTTCTATTGAATCTGAGGGTCGATACACCTATTACCAATGAGTTACTGAGTCATGCCTATTTTTCTCGAAATGCCCGCTGGGTCCACTTGCCCCAGCACTGCCACTGTCCTCATTCTGGCTATTCTGGTGATAAAACCATGGCAAAAACCATTCAGTAGGAGAGTAGGGGCTCTCCTACTGCGGACGAGAGGACAAAGACTTCACTGACCTTTGCGCTTGCCCTGAATTCAGAACTCTATCTACCCTTCCGTTAAATATTGATTATGTGTCCATTCATTATTCAGTTTACCATTTATCAATGGCAAAATTGAATCTCAGGCTGGTCTCTCCTCAACCTGCAGTTGGCCTTCCCTTCCTCGGTCATAAATGGTGTGTAATCAAGGAGTACTAGTGAAAATGAATGCCAGTCTAAGGGATGCAGCCAGCAGTAGAAGGCTAGATATAAATGTGCTGGCGATTAGCGATGCCACTGTTTCCTTCCAGTGATCTGGAAAATCTGAAGCTGACAGTAGTATCTAGAGGAACTAATTGCGTCATATTAGTGACAGTTTCAGATCACAAAGCAGCATCCACTTTTGGGGGGAGGAATGTGTTTCTCCGGACTCACACTTTGTTAGGTTCAGATGTATTTCTTTTTTGGGGGGTAATGCCTTCAAACTCCCACGTCTTGTGAAATGCCAGCAAGAGGATTCAGGAAGAAAAAAGATCTCAGAGCAGTCAAAACGTTTGTCGAAAAGTTCCTGCCCTGATATTTATGTTCTTCAAATTCTTTGGGGGAGCTTCTCAATCCATTCCTCAAAAGATTTCTTGGGCTTTACGCTGGTTCTTCACAGGCCTTGATCATCTGCCTTTCAAACCCACAGGAGACTGCAAGTAGCAAATGAGAGGGATTGCGATAGGTGGCCCATGGAGTGACAGCCGCCAGACGCATCTGAAGGGGCACAGCAGTGGAAAGCCCACTCAGAGCCGGGGATGACTTCTGTTCTCCGGAGTTCCCAAGGACAGCTGCACAGCGGAATAATTAATGTGTAAAATGGCAATCTTGTCTCATCGAAAGGGTCACATTATGCTCAGTAACGCTGTGTAAGAAGGCAGGGAAATATATAATTCATTGTTAAGAAGGATTCCTTCAAAATGAGACAATAAAGAACCAGTGCCTTAAAGGATAGGCTTTCAACTCTAGTGCAAACTTAGCTAATAAGGCTGACTCATCCCCCAAGGGGCTCCAGGTACCTGAGACTTTACTCTCTCATCCTAACACACTGTGTGCATCAAAATTCACGATCTGGGTACCATCTCATTTGCGGTCATGAAATGCAGCAACTGCAACCGATTCTGCTAAGACGCTTCAGCTTTCGGGGGGGGGGCAGGGTTTAATTTCTCTACGTTGTCTGTTCTATTTTTACCAGCTTGTTATCACGGCTCTTGTTGCATTTGGCTGGGACAAGTGAGGGAGGTGGGTGGGAATCTGGGGAGAGAGAAGCTGCTCCCTTTGGGGATTTTGTTTTTCTAAAGTAAATTATGTTTGTTCACTGATCAAGAAGTAAACTTTTAATTCTTTCTCTTCAGGACATCACAATTGGGGTCTGAAAATTGGAAATAAAGGGCCCATACTAGATGCCTGTGAAACCATTCAAGGAACTAATCATGAATTTTCTAGAAGGTTTCTGTCCCAGCATAAGAAAAGGCAACAAGAGGCTCTATCTATAGAGATTGCAGTGAGTTCCTAGATAGCAATCCAAGACGTTCGCCCCGCTGATAGTCTGCTTAAAGAAATTTGCAAAAGTAATGGAAAAACACTGCCAAGTCTGTATCATTACTCAAGGACGACTTCCAGAATTCCATGCACGTCAGCTCCTTGGGTATGTTTCCCTATGATATGAACACGCCAGTTGGTCATGCTACAAAATTACGTATCAAAAGGCAAAGTCCAGATGACATTCTACTTTGCTAGTTTTCGAATCCCGACATCAGATCTTAAGATGAAATCAATACCAAACACCACATTTTGACTCAGGAATCTATAAGTCCCCCTCCCCCAGCATGTCACAGATTCCATGGAGCATCTTCAATCACCAATTAAAACAGGCTTTGACGTTTAATTTGCTTATTTCTTTAAAAACACACCAACGGATCTAACCCCCTAAACAAATAAGAATAAAAATAGGATTTTGTGCTAAATTATAATAGCTGTTATTCTAAGAGGCTGAATATCATTATATCAAAATTCCCCATAGTTGACTTTTTTTTAAAGCCATTTCTTCATTTTTTGACACTACATCTGGCACAATGAATACAGATGATCATTTGTTTATGTATCTGTCTAACTGCCTTTCCCAAACACAGCCAGATGGAGTCTTTCAGAATCAAATTAATTTCAGATTAATTCACTCTGGACCCACTCCAGTTTCATGACTCTTCGCTTTGAGGCATCAACCAAATTGATGTGAAGTCATGATCTTAAAAGAGCACAGGTTCCTCGATATCAAGGCAGGAGAAGACAGTTCAAGTCAGGGGGCGCCCCCCGTGCCTGGAAAGGAATCCATCCTAAGGCCGGACCAACACTTCACCATGTCAGAGTCATCCCTGAAGAATTTCCTTATGGATCCACATAGGATCATGGTTAATTTCACATCCAATATTCACAATGCCTTGGGATGATTCCAATAAGAATGAGTGACCTAATTACTAACATCAGGACCCACGACATTAATGGTAAACTTGCCACGTACGCAGAGTCAGGTATGACACACGTGAAGCGACAGAGTTAATTCTAAACACCCAAAGTGCACATTCCCCCTCTCCAGCTGTAGCCACTGAAGGAACCAGACACAAATGTAACCAGGCTTTGCATGCTGTCAATCTCGGTGGATGCCTTTATTACCGTACTTGTTTCAATTGCAATTTGGGTTTCCATGGAGACACAACAGTCAGCTCTAGAAAATTATAAGATAAATGTCAGGTGGTGATAACGGTGTTAATGAAGCTTCGGTGACAAGCAGCTCTGTGCTTCAAATAATAAGCTTATTTCTATTAGCATATGCATAACCTGTCAAAAAACCTGGAAGAGAGCATTAAAAATGAAATATCTATCTATCTATATTTAAGAGGAGAGGGGATAGACCCCTCTGGAGTGGCTTAAATTTGGTGGGTCAACCTGAACAAGAAAAAAAAAAAAAAAGTAATTGCAGGTTTCGAGAGAAAATTAGGCACCAGTGATGGCTCCCAATGATGCTTTCGCTGACATGAAGAAACACCTTCCTTGGCCCAGCAATGGGTGGAATTCTTTTCTTAAATGGTGGTTAATCTCTTTTGTTTCTGGAAGCTAGGAGCTCAAACACACTACGTCTGATCATGGCAGATTGCAAGCTCCAGAGAAATAAATGCCAAAGCCAGCCTCATGGTAACAGGGTTGACGTAGCTGATCTCCTGCCCTTCTTCTGTAGGTTGTTGGCTAACTATAATTGGATTGCTAGAACCCAGGATCTGAAACCACCTTTGAATAGCCTATAGCCCAACGTGTGCCACTGAGATTTTCCTAGGAAGGACCTGTCAGGACCAAAAAATCTGCCAAGTGTGGATTTCTTTAAGTTTGATGCATTCAGAACACATGGGCTCATGCTGTGGACCTGTGGATGGCAGCGCGGTGCAAGGCCAGATTTCAGAAAAAGTAACTGCAGGAAAAATAAGTTTCCTTTTGTTTGGAAAAGATGATTCAGACACGGAACACATTTTTTTATGTTCTCTTCATTAACATCCTTAAAGACCCGAAAGTATGAAACGGGTGATAATCCTGCCAGCCAAAGACAAAAGAAAGACCTGCCCATGATAACCTCTTCACAAGTACGTGCTCTCTGACCTTGCCATAGCGCCTGCTTTTTTTTCTTTGATTCCACTGTATTTTTCCTTCATTTATTTAACAACCCTATCGAGTGCCAGGCAATGTGTTTCAAAACACAATGATGAGTAAGACATAGTCACTGCCCTTATGCTTCTCACTGCTTAGTGTCTTGTGCAACCAAATATCCAAGAGTTGTTTTTTTTTTTTTTTTTAAGATTTTATTTATTTGAAGGAGAGACAGAGCATGAGCAGGGGGGCAAGGGGACGGGCAGAGAGAGAGAGATGTGAACTCCTTGTTGAGCAGGGAGCTCAACCCAGGGCTCGATCCCAGGACCTTGGTATCATGACCTGAGTCGAAGGCAGACACTTAACCAGCTGAGCCGCCCAGGTGCCCTGAACATCCAAGGTTTTGAACCAAGCATCACATTTTTTTTTTTCCTGTCCAATGTTTGGTTTCTTTTGAAGTGACTACATGACTGTTTTCCTGAGGCAAAGCAGCTCTTTTTGCTACAACTCTACACTGGGAGGCAGCTGGCTGCTCAAGCCCTCCCCTCCCCACCCTATCTCTGTCTGGATTGCTCTAACAAAAATACCATCAGCTGGGTGGCTTGTAGACAACAAGCATCTATTTTTCGCAGTTCTGTTCTGGAGGCTTTAAGTCCAGGATCCATACGCCGGCAGATTTGGTGTCTGATGAGAGCTTCCTGGGTCATGGGCGGCCGTCTTCTCACCATGTCCTCATGTGACAAAAGGGGTGAAGGAACTCTCTTTTATAAGGGCACCACCATAGGACGGTTCCACCTCCCAAAGGCCCTCCTGATACAATCACCCCGGGCATTAGACCTCAACACATGAATTTGGGGGAAACAAGGACATCCAGTCCAAAGCATGCTCACTGGTACTCTTGACTCCTTACCTCCCACTCCACCTTCCAGGAAGAAGATGGATGGGGTCAAACCCAAGTTTCATGTGCTAGGGCAAAAACTTGTGATGAAAATTTTGAAGAAGTTACAAGTTCTTGTTTCCCCATGGAGCATTTTTCTTTTGAGAACACTCCCTTGCAACTCGGTATGGCTGGTAGACCAGGTACCAGGGCCGCCCCCCAGCCCAAGGAGTGGGTGCCTCTCCCAGCTTTGCAAGATCCAGCACGACAGAGGAGATCCAGGGGGAAGTGGAAACAGACTGAGTGGCTCAAGCCTAATGCTCTGGTTTTGAGAAGAAAGGCTACATTATTTTTCCTAACAGCCCGTCCCTACAATCGCCCCTCCTTGACTGAGATCACCATGAGGATATGAAGACCCAAGGATCTCAAGCTAGGGTTTGGTCCACAAGAAACAGCCTTGGGCTTCCTTTTAGCATCACACAGGCTCACTTAACACATGAAGATCTTGTGGCTCCCCTGTGGCCAAGCTGGCTCTCCAGAGACAGGGGTCCCATCCACGCCATGGCTTCTAGCCGCACACAGTGTCCCCTGTGCACAAATTTGGTACATGTGCCGGTATAGTAAAATTGACAGAAGACTCCAGAGTTCAAAATCCTCTCCAACTCACTCCAGAGTAAGGAATTAATATATTCTTCCCTCAAAGCCAAATAAAACAACATAGAACAAACCAAAGACTATCAAGAACAACAAAAGCCTCTAATATCATCACACACTCCCATGCTCCTGGGTTTCTCTGCCCATTATCCCACCCATGGAAAGGGGATGGGAGAAAAAAATAGCTCAGGAGGGCATATAAATCCCAAGACCCTAGCAATGGGATTCTTCAATAGGGCCAAAGTGGCCACCTGAATCCGGGGACTTCTAGAAAGGGAAAGTCATGAGGTTTACATTTAATAACTCAACTTGAACTATGGCGCTTGCTGAAAACTTTTCAGTTTGTAAGTCAAGCATGATGGTACTATGCTACTCAAAACTGGATGAAGCGGCATCAGTGGTCATGGAAGCAAATAGATCATAAACAGCGTACCTTTGACCAATCACGTATATAGTCTCAACCTTTCAAGAGCCTTTTTTTTTTTTTTTTTCCTATTTATCACTACTCATTTTATTTTGCTCCTGTTAGGACTTTTTCACCATTTCACGTCAATCCTAAAAGGCTTTGGAGAGTCAAATCTTGAGACCGAAAAGTCACCTGCCATGATTATTGTTGGTAAAGTTACTGGAATAATTACTGTTATCTTTAATAACACCACCACAAAGCATATTACAATAGTTCTTCAATTTTAAAATGACAGCTCTGAACTGGGGCAACCAAAATTACGATCATAATTTTCCAGAACTGACAATATTTGCTAAATAGACTCCTCGAAGAGAAGGAGGTTATACGCGTGGGAAATAAATAGGAGATTACAATTTAAGTGTGGCAAGAGCTTTAACAGTGAGTTCAAAAGTGAAAGCAGAGAACAAATCGCTGCCTGGGTTTTTGGGGGTTTTGTTTTGTTTTTTTCCTTCTCGCTGTTGCTCAATGGTGAGAGGTTTGATGATATGGTGACAGGTGCCCACTGTGACCAGCATCATCCCACCCTCGCTTCAAAAGGGTATTACAATCAGCTTTCCAATTCTGTGTGCTTGTTGTTATAGACAATGTTATGAGGACAATCTGATCAAACACATTGGAGATATTCCCATAATCATCCACGTCAGTAGAAACTATCAGGAAAGAAGCCTTTCTAAGATACTATGGAAGAGATCATAAGCTCCTCCGGGACTTGGGGTGACAGGGGTCATGGTTCTATGAGAACAAGACACACGAGGGAAACAGCATCGCAGTCGGTAATGCTTAAATGCTTAAAACGTCCACAATGTTAAGCTATGGACAGTGTGATACCTATGATCTTGCCTTTTGCTGCAGGTCCACTTTGCAAATAGTCATGATCTGTTTTTCTAGAAGATGGACGGAGGGAAAGCAAAACCCTCTGCAAAGAGTTGTGTCTTCCGTTACTGAAAACAACAGTGAAACAGAAACAGGACTGATGCTGAAACCCAAAAACCCGTCAAGGACAGGATGATACCGAAATTTTAAAAACAACAACCCGAGTCACTATGAAAACGATTTTAATTCCCCTCCCAAGGTCATATGGCATCAATTTTGGAAACCACATTTCCCCTGGGAAATATAACTGTGTGAGGTTTTCTGTGAGGTTTTCCACGGTATCATGAATATATTTAACAGCACAAAGGCACTGGGATTTGGGGGATCAGCTGACTAGAGAGAGGACACCTGAACGCATGAATCCCTGAGGACAGAGTGCATTCCCATGGAGGGAGAATCTGAGATGATAATTACGTACGTGTAACTACACATATGCTTTGCGATCAATTTATTTTTCAGGCTTGCACATAGAGGTTTCATTAGCGACCCAAAGCATTGTGACCTCTGTGGACACCTTGGCAACCTTCCACCTCAGCAGAGAGGGATCACAGTGTAAAGCACAGAAAGATCTAGAAGTAAGAGGAACACCAGATGTGTCCTGAAGCTATGCTCAGAGAGAGCAAACCCTCCATGTTTGCTTCAGCACTGCTTCTGGAAATCCCGCAACCCACCCCCCGCCCCTAGGCCATGAGGCTTATAGTCATGTGTACTTCATTTATATAAAAAAGGATTTGTTCCTTTAGGGATTTTCACCTAGAGGACATAAAACCTAAAGATCTGTGGCTTCAGCTGTGTGGGAAAGTCAAACGCGTTGGCTGATGAAGGCAGGGGATCTCCTTAATATGCACATTAATAATTCAGGTGTGGGAGGGAGGCATTGGGCGTAAATCAGTAGAAGGTTCCCCTGGTAAATGGGTTACTCGTGATAAATGGGTTCTAGCTAGGAGGCAGTTCACCTGTGAACCTGGGATGATGAGATTTACTGAGGCAATTTTTAATTCACTAACTGGACATTATTGACAGGCTACCAGGGTTGTTTGGGGTTTGTTTTTAAGACAACAATTGATAACGAGGGCAACTTGCCTGGCTGACTGGAGGGAGATACTGGTCTTTTTTTTTTTTTTTCCCCCTCCCTTAATTAACAATAACATTCAAGACCCTGACAGAGAATAATGGTGAAATAAATTATGGAACCACTTATGTATGAAACCATACATTATTAAAACTACTCTAAATGGGTCCTTAATCTAAATAAAGATGGTCATTTTAGGAAGCCAAGCATCTCAGGAATTAGAAAGGACACAATGTTATTCTGACCCAAAATATAAAAGGTGTGTCACTTTGCCAGGCAGCCAAAGTATCAACCGTCCTTGACTTGTATTATGATTCATGGATGTCTCTGCCGCTGAGTCTCAGCTTCAATTAGTTACAGCCCCGTCTTTTTGTTGGCTAAAGACAGGGGAAAGAAGCAATCAGGCAAAATTCACTTCCAATATTTACACTTGGCGTATCCCAACCAGTCAGCAAAAGCAATTCCATCCATTCTCTACAGTGTGAGTGAATGCAAGGACCGCCTGTGGCAAAGCGTGAACAATGATGCACGATGGGTCACGGCATAGGATTCTCTTCATTGCTAAAAATACCAATTTTAGGATGGTTAGGATACCTTTCACTCTGTTAGTTTTAAGACCAGGCATCTTAATGAACACAGTAAGAAAAAGCACAGGAACCCCTATTAAACCAAGTCCTTGCCATACAGGTTCCACTTTTATGGCTGCTTATTAACTTCATGCAAATAAACAAGAACGTGGGGACTCTGGGGGCAGCTCCGGTGGTGCAAAGCTCCGGAACTCCTTTAATGTCAATTTTATGTCAACCGAACGTGTGTGGAGTATCTCCAACACCATCAGGGCAACTGTCATTCTGATGTGTGGCTCTCTATGCGGGGGGGGGGGGGGGGGGGGCTTCTTTGCGGCCACCCTGACCCCTGCTCCTGCTGGGAGGAAGCAAGTCTCCCCACATGGGGAGCCTGGGCATGGCTCTGCTTGGCCATTTTACACACTTGTGGTCAGGTGTTCATAAAAATGAATTTCCAAGTGACACAGTAGCTTGCCATCTCCAGTCCACACCATGGAGATAATTATGATCAGAGCCATTTCCTCCCCAATGAAAGCAACCAACAGTGATGATATACACTCCTGTCACTTACAGGCCACGTTCAATGCAAGAGAGATCCACTCGCCTCACATCTCTTGCCATGTGATTATGAAACACTGAGCTCAATCGTTTTAACAGGCTTACCCTACTTAACAAAGACATCCTGGTTTGTATGCATGGGGGCCATGCTCAAAAAGGCTTATGGGGACAAGCTTTGCACAAGCATTTTATTTTTTAATGACTACAGAAGCTCTGGGGGCTCATCATATTAAAAGAAACAAAAAGGGAGGGAAGTAGCATTGGTTTTTAATTACTGCTACCTCTGAAGCTAACAGTGTTAAAGCAAGAATTCTTTAAACATTCAGAAACCAACCCAAGTGCAGACTTGTGGACCTGGCCAGCCATCACAATCTGCCCCATACCACCGTGGCAGGCATGAGGATTTCTCATGGATGGGACGAGGTAGAAACTATCAAAAGTTGAAATTCCTCTCTCCAGGGAATCACGTTTGCAAAAACAAAATCCTGAAAATCTCAGGGAGTAGTGTCCCTTCAGTGCATCGCCTCTTGCACTTCTGTGTCGTCATTCTAAAGCATCTGTGCGTCTTTAGGCAGAGAGCATGGCACGTACAAGGGATGGGTGGGTGGATGGATGGATAGATAAGATAAAGAATCCACCTCAGGTCCCGATCTAAAATTCTAATAACCCCTTGTAACGTTTATTAAGGCAACATCCAATCTGAATCCAAATTTGTAAAAACATATTTGCCATTTTGCCTCTATCCTTTTCTTTTCAATAAACATCCAATCTGATGTAGTTCTGGCTTCATGAGCTACGGCCTTGGGCCGATTGCTAAACTGCCTGATTTTTTCACCTAGGAGACATGAGAGAGATCAGGCCAAGATAAGACTACTCGGATAAACGTGCTTAGGCAGGTGGCTGCGGGTTGTAAATGGAAGAAAGCTGTCCAGTGACATGGAGAGTCAAGGTGCCTCTGGACTCAGAGCAAAGAACCCTGAAAAGACCTCCCAGATCATAGGAAAGATTCCACATTTAATCGTGACTGGCAACGATTCATATATGGAGCACACCTAAGCAAGTGGCCATCAGGGCGTGTGGTTCAGTGACCCAACAATACACTTCTCCTATCCACTTTGTGCATAATCTTCCTTAGCCAGCCCACCATGAGCAGACACACAGGACACACAAGGGATAATAGCAATAAACGGAAAAGGGAAAACAAAGTTTCTTGTTTGCATTGTAACAAGTGTTTCCTCCCTTTATGATAAAAGTTGTATGCCTTAAACTTTTTTTTTTTTTAAAGATTTTATTTATTCATGAGAGACACACAGAGAGAGGTAGAGACACAGGCAGAGGGAGAAGCGGCTCCATGCATGGAGCCCGATGTGAGTCTCGATCCCGGGACTCCAGGATCACGCCCTAGGCCAAAGGCAGATAGATGCTCAACCACTGAGCCACCTAGGCATCCCTGTGTGCTTTTAAACGTACACCATGTTGTAAGCCCAGTATATGCTAATAAAGCCAGAAAAAATAAAATTCAAATAAGTCTGATTATTGAGGTTGAAACATAGCTACATTTATTATTTTATCCTTTTTTTTTAATAATATGCGTAGAGATAGACACATTTGTTACATTAAAAAAAAAGATACCCTGGGATCCCTGGGTGGCTCAGTGGTTGAGCGCCTTCCTTCAGCCCAGGGTGTGGTCCTGGAGTCCCGGGATCGAGTCCCACATTGGGCTCCCTGCATGGAGCCTGCTTCTCTCTCTGTGTGTCTGCCTCCCTTTCTCTCTATGTCTATCATGAATAAATAAATAAAATCTTTAAAAAAAAAAAAAGATACCCTAATGAGAAGCTTGATCAATTACGTGTTGAGCCCTTCTGGAAAAATTCGTATGATTGCATGTAAAATACTAATAAGATATCATTATTTGAATCACTCATTCATTCATTCATTATTTACTGAGTACTACAAATTGTTTCTAGAAGTGCGATGAATGGAAATGAGGGAGGGTGTTGATGCCAGCCAGACCCTAGTTGAAATCCCAGCTCTGCAGCATTCTTGCTACATAACCATGAGCTAGTTACCCTGAGTCCCAAAACCTTGTTCTAGAGAATGGGTTTGCGAGGACACCTAACTCTGTGCTGTGGTGGGGATTAAATATGGTATGGCACTTGCCTAAGGGCCTTGGAAAGAGTAAAGGAGCTCTCACAGTTTTTTTTTTCTTAGTAAACTAAACTCGAATACGGAAAAAAATGCACAAATGAGTAAGGACTAATGGTTTCTGATGCAGGGTAAAGAGCAGTACATAAAAGCCACATTTTATTTTAAGATTTTATTTATTTATTCATGAGAGACACAGAGAGACAGAGGCAGAGACACAGGCAGAAGGAGAAGCAGGCTCCATGCAGGGAGCCCGACGTGGGACTCGATCTTGGGACTCCAGGAGCACACGGTGGGCCGAAGGCAGGCGCTAAACCATGGAGCCACCCAGGGATCCCCTAAAAGCCACATTTTAAATGGAAGCCACATGGCCTAACATATCATAAGCACCCAAGATACTAAATGAAGCCTAGCCCATGCGAAGATGACGCTACAGCAAGAAGCATGAAGGCCCTTTGTCTCTAGGAGAGAGGCCTGGCTGGATCCTCTGCACGCTACTTGGTTCACACTAGGGTGGAAGGGAGCTCACTACCCCTGCTCTCTCCGAGCAGTCGCCCTGCATCTACCCCGGTGCTCACTTCCTCTCTGCTTCCCCCCTCAACATCGCCCCCCTTCTGGAGCGGCTGATTTGAGAATATAGATTTCCCAAGAGCAATTCCACCCTTTAGTGTCTCCACCCCACCAAATGGTTCTGTGCGAACACTCTTACCTGCTTCTCACATTAAATGTAATCACTCACCAGGCAATCGGGTTCCCGAACGTGGGAGTCCCACACACAACCTGCTGTTATTTGCTTGGTCAGCACAAACCGCATCTCAGAGCCGCTTCTGAATCCCGATGCCCCTGGAAACCTATCTGAAGCGCAGCCAGCTCTTTCGGTGACACATAAAAGTATCTCTGCCACACAGATGCCTGAGACTCATTTGTAGACCAATTACAGGGCTAGAGCGGCAGCAATGTTTTACATTTGTTCTGTTTTGTATTTTTAGCCCTGGCTTTTTCCTTTCGTGGATTATGGTAAATACAACATTTGCTTCCAGAATGTGGGACTTGCTAGGATCATAAAGGAAAGTGCCTAACAAGCAGATTACCTTTGGCTATTGCATTATAGGGATGCAGACAGTTACACTAAGTGGCTGGCTTTAGTCATATTCCAATTCTATTAAGCTGCCTTGCTTAGAAACCCAGAAATAAACAAGGGAGCCTCGGTACATAGTTGTGTTTTCAACTTCTGGCCTCCAATCAGCACGTCCTTGGGAGGGCTTCACTGTGGAGGCTCCAGAAGGGGGAATGCTCTTAAAAAAAAAAAGGGAAAAAGTCTAAGTTTCTGTAACTTTGTTCCTGACATTTCTTTCTTCCTTTACCATCATGTCATCTGCTTCTCTCAACATCCAGCTAACAAAGGAGTCTGGAGAACAAAGTAAAATAAGCACCATAATTCTATTGGCGGCCACGCGCTGCCCATCTAGTAGAGCCAAATGCTAACCACTGCGCGTGCAGCACTGTGCTTTGTCCTGAGCGGATGACATTCCCTGTGACTTCAACTCCCGTGGCTAAATCTGTTAATTCCACATCAAATTACAATTTGTCTGTTTTGCCTAATCGCCCAACTACACAAATCCTGGCGAGGGGAGCGGGACAGATTTTCTTCTCCTCTTCCCCACCAGCCTGCTGCCATCCTGACCTTGCCATACATGAGCGAGACACTAAGTTGTCAACGTAGAATGCCTTTCAGAGGCAATTACAGTGAAACTTGGTTCCAAACATCACGACGTGTGGCATTTTCACTAGATAATGTCCATATTAGACACACCAACCGGTGGCCTAGAGGGCGAACCTGGAGATGAGAGGCAAATGTGTTGTGTGGCCAAGCATGGACCGTGGAAATGCGGCAAGGAGCTGGCGGTCCGGGCCGTAATGTCAAGGACACCTGGCGGTGCTGTACGTTACTCTTGGACAGCTGTCACCTGCGAGTCTGTGCATTTCACAGTCCCGCCCCCCCTTTTTTTTTTGAGGAATAAGGTAAAGACAATTCAGCGATCTGAAAACAAAAGTCAGGGGTAAGCCTTTGAAAACCAATGTATTTTAATAAAAGATGACAATAAATGCAAAGAGGATTCCAATTGTAAAGAGATGCTCCGAAGAGCACTGAAAAGGTTGACGTGGGGTCTGGAGAAGACTGATGTCTTGGGTAAGGATTTGGAACTGGGGGATACATGGTGTAACATATTACAGGGCACACTGAACTGTGTGCGGCGTAGAGG
Source organism: Canis lupus dingo (assembly GCF_003254725.2). Lineage (NCBI taxonomy): Eukaryota > Metazoa > Chordata > Mammalia > Carnivora > Canidae > Canis > Canis lupus. Next base: position 23,739,830 of record NC_064244.1, read on the forward strand.
CCACCGATGTCAAGTACACAAGGTTAGAGATTAGAAAAATGTGATGAAGAGGGGACAAAAAGACATGCGTGTTAGAAGACAATCCATCTGCAGTGAAAACCATTCCAAACGTAGACATCCTAAATGCTGACGAAGGGAAGTAGATAGTAACAGCAAGAAATATGTGGTGTGAAGGCAAGCCAGCTAGGCCGAAGCGTTGCATCATCTGAATGGGAAAGCAAGCATGAAACCTCAAGCTGTGCTGAGAGAGTCCCCGGGACCTGGAAAGAGGTACATGTGGGGTTTTCTGAACCTCTCCAGCATTTCAAGAGGTTGAAGATTTTTTTTTTTTTTTCAATACAGCAGAATCATGATTGTTAAACACCGAGCAAAGTATTTGATTGACCTGGGTGTCAGGATCAAGAGAAAGGAACAGGAGAAAGATCCTTAGGAATTGGTGGACTGAGGACACCATTGGCCTCTCAAGTATCTAAGTGACATGGAATCTAAGAGTGACAGGTGGTGACACTCCAAAGACAACAGGAAGAAGTGCAGGAGGCAGCATGGAGGAAGTCCTCCTGGGGAGGAGGGCACACCTTGGCTTCCCTGTAACCTGACCTAGCTGACCTGACCTTAAATCCCTCGCCTGTTCATGCTGCACACGATCACGGAGTTCTTTTTTCTGAGCGTGTACTTCTAAGCCCCTGTCATCACCAGTCTCTTCAGGATAAGCCTCTACATACGCTTAATCTTGACATGCAAATTATTCACCCTTGGATCCGACTGGCAATTCCCATTCTTTCCCGATTTCCCCTCCCAGAACCCTCGGGCACAAGCTTTCATATCCTGTTGTCTGCCTCTGCACATTTCTTCCTTCCATTTCTGTACCCTAGAATTAGCTTCCTACTCCATCAAGAAGCAAATTACCATTCAAGGTACAGAGAGTGATTAATTCTTCTCCAAACCAACCATACAGTTCTTGTCCATATAAGCCGTCTGATGAATAATCACATTTTATGTAATCCCGTATATTTTCATCTTATACATTTACCCGATTATTATATTATTCAACAAATGGGGACCATGTGGTATGTTAAGATCTCTAGCCTCCTTGGAGTCCAAAGACCTTGGTTGGAGCTGCAACCCCACTGTTCATAAACAGAGCTATGGAACATGAATACATATCTGGGGGATGGTCTTTCATTAGTGAAATGTTGCCTGTAATAATCTGATACATCACAGCTGTTTAAAGGATTGTAAAAGATACGGTATGTGAAAGTCCTCTGGAAACTACAACAATATTATGCAGCTGACCCTTGAACAACATGGGTTTGAATTTGCGTGGGTCATTTTATCCACACATTTTTTTTTCCCCACGAATACAATACAGTACTGTCTATGTCAGGATTTTTCTTGGTAACATTTTCTTTTCCCTAACTTACTTTATTGTAAGAATACGGAAAATAAAACACAGAACACATACAAAGTATGCATTAATCAATGGTATGTTATTGGCAAGGCTTCCAGTCAATAGTAGATTATTAGTAGTAAAGTTTTGGGGGAAGTCTATTAAAGTTGTATGTAGGATTTCTGAGTGTATATAGGGTTGGTGCTCCAAATCTGCATATTGTTCCAGGACAAACTGTATACTACAACCTGTCTTCATCTGTCTCTCTACGTAGACTCTCAGTGTCTCGAGGGCAGGGACCAGGTCTAACAGTCCTTGGGATTCCCAGCTTCATCTATCGAGGCATATCAAGATCTAAGCAAATGCATCAGGAATTAAATAAATATGCAGTGGCTCATTATTTTGCACTTCAAAGTCAACAGCAAAGGGCCTGAGGAACCAAAGCCTGTATTTCTTGTATCCCCTGCATTCCCAGGCTGCCTGGTTTACACCACACTAACTCATTTTCCTCTTGGCTCCCAGAGGGATCTTTTGACGATGCAAACCTGTCTCTGTTGCTCTAGCTCCTTTGGGTAATTTTCAAACTCTTCAGAAGCTCAAAATATTTTAGGAGTGGGTCAGTGGCTAATTCCACAGCCTCTCTTTTATTACCACTTCACCTGCCTCTCAAAGTCTGCTCGGGATCCACTGGTTTCCAACAGACAGAACTCACTCTTCCACTGTCCTACAGTGTGGGGCTGCCTCAGCTCCATTCCCTTGGCCAAATCCTATTTGACCTTGAAATGTTCTTTAGGGAACTCTTCTCTATCACTCCAGTCCCTGACTCCAGAGTAGGTTAGGGGGCACTGCACTTAGTATATACAAGATATAGGACGTAGGTGGTAGGCTCCCTGACAGAGGGGGCATGCCTTCAGATATTCATTCTCAGAGCTCTGGCCGGTGCCTGGCACAGGGTGAGTGATTAAAATTTATACTGAATGAATGGCTCTATGCCTGAACCTTAAAAAATTAAGACTGTGACTCTATTTTTAATGCAAACAAGCGATGGGCATGATTTCAGAAAATTATAATCTGACAAATAGGAAGACATTACATCTCAAAGAGATGCAAATTTACATGAAAAGCAGAATTCAGTACTTTTTACATTTCTTCAACATGTCAAAATGTTTTTTTTCATGATTAAAGATATGTTCCTTTAAGATGTGGTATATATAGAAAATGGAATATTACTCAGTCAAGAAAGAATGCAATCTTGCTGTTGGCCACGACGTGGATGGATCTAGAGAGAATTATGCTAAGTGAAATAAGTCAGTCAGAGAAAGACAAATACCATATGATTTCACTCATATGTGGAATTTAGGAAACAATACAGATGAACATATGGGAGGGGGTAAAAAGAGAGAAAGAGAGTGAGCGAGCCAAACCATATGAGACTCTTAATGATGGAGAACAAATGGAGGGTTGATGGAGCAGAGGTGGGTGGGGGATGGGTGAGATGCATGGGGATTAGGGCGGGTACTTGTGATGAGCAATGGGTGTTGTATGCAAATGATGAATCACGGAATTCTACTCCTGAAACCAATATTGTACTGTATGTTAACTAATTAGACTTTAAACAAAAATTTGAAGAAAAAAAACCCAAACAAACATGTTCTCATAAGATGAAATCAGTCTTGTCAAAGCAAACACAACCACTGAAGAAGAGAGTAGCTTGAGGCTAAAAGGTAGACCAAGGAAGAGTGGAAAATGATTCTAATATCCACAGGGTTTCACCAAAAAGCACACTAGATAGATAAAATGGGCCATTTATATATACACCAAGGGATGAAGTCTAAAATATAATTCCTGTTCTTTTGGACACTTAGAAATGGAGAAACATAAAAATCTACCAACCAGATTTCTTTTAAGGCAAGCTTAATTATGGCTCAGTGTTTCTGATTATCTGATTAAGTGGTGAGGCTGTTTTCCAAGACAGAATGTTGAGCTCACCATCCCATAAAAATTAGAAGCGGGCATTTTTAAGTGAAATCCCAAGAAACAGTTTCTGGCTTAACTCCTAGAAAATAATGCTGATGAGAAACTGAAGATGGTTTAGTCTAGAGGTGTAATAGCGGGGGTAAAGAGAAGGGGGTCTAATTTAGGGTGCTGGGAATGGAAAGAGGTGGGGGTAAAGGATAGGTATGTGTACAACTAGAATTTACAGGATAAGGCAAGTAACCAGATGTGGGGGTGGAAGGGAGAGAGAAGAGGAAAGTAATCAAGATTTGACAGGTTTTATTTATTTATTTATTTATTTATTTATTTATTTATTTATTTATTTATGATTTTATTCATGAGAGACATGGAGAGAGAGGCAGAGACACAGGCTGAGGGAGAAGGAGGCACCCTGTGGGGAGCCCAATGCGGGACTCGATCCCAGAACTCCGGGGTCATGCCCTGAACCAAAGGCGTCCCAATAGGGTTTATAGCCTAGAAGACTCGAGAGGATTCTTTTTGGCTGACAGTCATATCCCCTTAGACGAGGGACCAGAATAATAATGGAAAAACGTATACACTAACTGCACTGAAATAACTCACAAAAATTGTTGATAGTAACTTTTCCCCTGTAGGTCTCGCTTTAACATGAAAATTACGTAATCTGCATGAAAGTTTCATACCGAAAAGTAACTGAAATATTTATAAGGAAACACTAATATGGCCTCTTTTAGCACATAATGCCATTAATATTCATGTGAGGTTTTTTTTTCAGTTATTTAAAAATGGTTCAAAAAATAATCCTGAATTTAACAGGACTTCCTCTCTCATTCTTTTAAAACTATTTTCAACTCTATTTTGCAAAGATAAGCCTTCCTGAAATGCAATTTTTATAACTTAAAAATTTACAGTTACAACTGAAGTCTGAAGATTCATAAAACATATGAAAGGATTTAAAGGTACTGGCAAGCTCCAAAATCCCGGTAATTTTTTCCCATTGTTTAAAATTGTACTGATTTCCATATAAACGCAGCATTTGCTCGTTCTGGTTTCTTTACAAGTAATATTCTCAGAAGCAGTATCGTTTCTGTAGATACTCTCTATACGAGCTGGTTGCGAAATTCTCAACGTGATGATGGTAATTCATTTTCATGACTTAAGTAATTGAGCCTATCTTTAGAGTTATTAATTATAATTACATTATACTGTATTTCCAAAGGAAAATAGAATAAATAAAATGTAATCACTCCAACCATACTGTAAAAAAACAGTAATTACATATTAACTCCCATCAGTTCAGACACAAACCACTGCACTGATTTCCTCCCCTGCATTCGAGGCTCAAGTTACAAGATAAGTGTGGACTTTCTCTCCCTTTCGATGGATAATTTACAGATTTTCCCAATCACCAGGGTTCCATCTGAAATCATGAGCAGTTGCTGAGAAGGGAACATGGCTCTGTTTGACACACACAAGAGACGGTTTCCTACTGCACACATGCCCTTCACTTTACCATCCCAGCTCCCTGCAAAAGAACAGGGTTTGATATACACTCAACAACAGCAGTTGGTGACACCTGCCCAAATCCTTTTACAATAGAAATCTGGCAGCGTCTACCCCGGCTAATCTCTTCTCTTTTAGATTATACATTCTTGGAGGGTTAGCTTCAGTTTTGGTAACCGCCATGGCCCTTGGCACCATCCTGCACATTCTGCGCCCTTGGACTGTGTGTCTGCAGAGTGAATAAAAGAAAATCGCCAAAGGAACAGATATAGGGAAGCACGTAAGCATTGTGTTGCTTTGGACACCCCTGGTGCTTGCAAGTTCCCTGTGCTTCGGCTGGAAGCTGGGCCTAGTGGTTGAGAGCTGTGGGTGGGATACCTCACAAGTGTCACCCAGCCTGGACCCCCTGGGGCCTTATGCCTCAGTCTCAGGGCAAAGGCAATTCAATTTTGTATCTCCGTTCATTTTTTAAGAAACATGCTAATATTTAATAGGTACACAGCTTAAAGAAACAACTGCTGCTGGGAAGTGAAAAATCTCATAATTATTACTGTCAATATTTCAATGCCTCTTTTATGGGAATTGCCACATTCTGCTGCAGCACAGCTTCATCAAGTGCTAACTTTGTTCAGATTATTGTTACTGTCCTACAATGAGCATTTACTGGTAGGCAGATCCACTGGTAAATAATGCATTTGTAAATTCCTATCATCCTTCGGGTGTACAGTACAAAGGGGCACATTTGAAGGTTCCAAGGTTACAGATCAATGAACGAATATGGATAATTCTATTAAGAAAAGTTTATCTGTTTGTTGAAATGCAGGTAGCAATGGTTGTTGAAAAAGGTCGATAAATTATTTTGTGGAACTTCATTTGCCTTACTTTTTTGGGGAAAGGCAAATAAATACATATATCCTGGGTGCTTCTAACTAAGAATAAATAATGATGATGCTAATCAGAGCTAATCCTTACTGAGAGCTTATTTATGCCAGGCCTCTGGGCAAGCATTTAACATCTATTAACTTGTTTAATATAGTCTATATCCCTATTAAGTTAAGTACTATTATCGAGGTCATTTTATACAGGAGACAAATGAGTCTAAAATGAAGTCCCACAGCCACAGAATGAAGAGAGAGAGTTGTGATGTGAACACAGAACTGTGCAACCCTAAAAACAAGGCACTGCACTGTACTTATGCACAGCGCTGTGCGGATGTGGCCTCTACCCTCTGGGGTTTATAAGCATCCAGCTCCTGAAGAATGTACCTTACATTCAGAGTCCCGGAGTCACAGAAGGGCAATCCCAGGAGACCTACTGAGGAAGATCACATAGGACATTTCTAACTCACTCTAATCTACTGACTTCTTTAAAATTCCCAAGGGAGGATATTCCGGTATTGTCAGCAACAGGAACCTGTAGCAGTCTCTAATATCTCAAATGATAAAAGAAAAAGTTCTTGTATCATAACTTTTATTTGAATTAATGTACTCTGGAATCATGTATTTTCCAAGTGTACCTTCCATTTCCTTGGGTTTTTCTCATGTGCATCCGTATAATACATGTGTACATGTGCGTAATACACACATTCATTCAAACTAGGTAGCATTTTGAGAACAAAACTGCTAATTTTATCTGAATACACCTCTACATAATTAGGTAATTAACCCTTACTTTATGGCTGGTTGACAGCAAAGCAGCAGAATGATATGCTATCTGAAGTAGAGGGGGGCTTTTGCTTCAAAAATTCCAAATATTCTGTAGCATAATAGGGGATATTTTAAGTGCTATTTAATACTACCCATTAAATTTTTGTTTTAATTCATGAAGTCGGATGGGCTCAGCATGGGGAAAAATCCAGATGGAAGGAGAAGAATTGAATAACACCCGAAGTACTGATAATTACTGTTAGTACCACTCAGCAATTAACCACGTACCTGACTGTGGTCTCTTTGTTATAGGACTGAATTATTTTATTATTAACTTTCATACATGCTGTTTTCCCAACCAGACTGTAAAGTTCTTAGAGCCCAAAACCATGCTATACTTGTCTATCAGCTCAAGAACTTGGCACAGCGCCTTTCTCTTAGGAACAGAATAAACATTGGTGAACTGGCTGATAAGTTGAAAAAATGTCAGCTCCAGGTTTTCAGGCATCTCCCTGAACCTTACCATCCAAGGCTGAGTCACATTTCTAAACAAGTGTAGAACACGTTCCACATCTGCTTCTGTACATTTCTCCATTCCCAGCATCTAGTGAAGTGCCTGGTACATTAGAGACCATGATAAATATTTACTCAGTGGATGCAACTATTCTCAAAGAGCCGAGAATCGCCTGGAAGCTCAGAAGTCCAAGATCACAGGCTTTAGCCCCAGAGAGTCTGATTCTGGGGGTTTAGGGAGAAATCTTAGAACCTGCACCAATGCCCCCAGTGATGCTGGTATTTACAGACCTCAGACAAGTACCGACCTTATCCATCTGCTGCCAAGACTCCCATGAAAGGTCGGGTCAGGGCAGCCCATGCTATTTGGGCAAAATGCAGGGGAGCGGTATTGGCCAATTTTATAAAGGGAAGACCAACATTGGAAATGCACAGCAGCTGAGAGCACCCCTTGCTCTGTGACCTCATTTTGTTCTCTCTTGAGAACAAAACAGCAAAAAAAAAAAAAAAAAAAAAAAAAAGAGAGAAAGAAGAAAAATAACTATAGATATTTAGAATACTTCTTAGAAAGGCAAGAGTCTTCTTAATAATGTAAATCATGGGCATTGATACAATTATTTTCATTTTCAGAAAATGTTTGATAAGTCATGAACTACAGTGGAGACAAGTTCGAAGAAATGCATTTTTCATCGGTGAAAGCTCAATTTTTTTTTTTTTTGACAAACCAAAAGAAACGTAATGTACAAGCCATGTAGTTGGTCCGGGGTTCTCACTTTCGCCATGTCATACACACAAAGCCACAAAAAGACAAGTCAGGGAAAGGAGAAATTGCTAAAAAGAGGTGTGCAGGTTAATAGAGAAACTGCGTATAAATTCTTTTAAGACAAGCACCGAGATATTGATGGTACTGTGGGGGGGTGGAATTAGGTGGTACTTTTAGGTAGCTGGCATAAAATGTCACAGCACATTGTACTAGAACTGGGGGGTGCAGGTCATGTGACTTCTTGGGATAAGAGTCAGGACCAGGGACCCAGTCTTCCTCTAGGGGTCACTGGCCTCAAAACATCAGTCAATATGAAAGCCTACTCTTCAAGAACTCTGGGGAGCTGCAGAAATTGCATTTGAGGATCACACGAGAACCTCAGATCTCCAACAGCACTGATGGTGGGCACTGTGATTTGGGTCATTTATCCTCTCAAGCCAGTGGCCAGAGTGCTTTCAACTTTTTAAAAGGAAAGTATTTTGGGGCATGTGGGTGGTTCAGTAGTTGAGCATCTGCCTTCGGCTCAGGTCGTGATCCCGGGGTCCCGGGATTGAGTCCCATGTCAGGCTCCCCACAGGGAGCCTGCTTCTTCCTTTGCCTGCGTCTCTGCCTCTCTCTGTGTCTCATGAATAAATAAAATCTTGAAAAGATAAATAAAAGGAAAGTGTTTCAATTCAAATTTACAGACACATGCGCGTTCCCCGCCCCCGCCAGTTCTCTGTGCATGGTGGAGGTTGTAGGCAAGGCACCCAAGGATTCTGGGTTCTCTCCGCTTGCCCTACTTTTTTTAGCTCCCACTGCCAATGGAAGCACTAACACTTACAAACAAGCTTTTGCACCAAAGGTCTGTGACACAGCAGGCACCCTCCTGAGGGTACCAGGATGGTGGTGACATGGAGGCATATGGTCCCTGCCTTCACGGCACATGCCTCGCATGGAGGACTGGCTCACCCACAGGTAACCACAAGAGAGGGGAGGGCAGAAAGGAATAGCCCATGATGCCTTGGGAGACACTAACAGGGATGCCTGAACGAACCCAAGTCCCACGCCTTTGACCAGGTGAGAGCTGGTTCTATTTGGGGCCTTCCCTGTGGCTCTCTCAAGCTCCCAAGGGCAAGCATCTTCTCAGGTGACACCTGATGACCCACTCTGTCATCACGGGGGCTTTCAGAGCACCCACGAGCAAGTCCACTGTACCATTTTACTATGAATAAGCGGAAGCGTGAGATGTAAACACGAGTCTCTGAACAGTTAACTGTAGAGTCACAGGGGAGTGGGAATGGGGCAAGTTCTCCTTCCTTGGGAACAATGTTCAGCTTTACTGTAACGTGTCCTTCCTTCAGGCAGGAGATGGGGAGGGGAGAGATAGTCAGCTCCTTAAGGGGGTGTGATGACATCCTTAGGAAACCACACACAAATATCATTACGCCTGCAACTGTAAACAGCCAATCACATAAAATACTAACAACAAAAAAAATACACAAGAACCTACGTGTGATAGAAGAAAGCCAACCGTGAAACTGTGACAAACTTTGCTGTGCAAGTACGATGCCTTTCAGCCTCCACTGAGCTCGTGCTAACATCTGTAAGGATCTCAAAGTGCTTTGTAGGTTTGGTCCTAGAGAGTGACTCCTCCTTTTCTGTGAGGCAGTGGTGTCTTCCCTTAGGAGGAGGCCGGGTCAGGGAAGGCCAGAGAGGTAGGCAGGAAGCACGGATGCTCCAGGATGGGGAGGGCTGTGCATCACGGGGTGTGCTGAGGTTCAGATCTCCTCTATAAAGCACGGACTGCTCCACTGAGCATCATCTCCAATAAGGACACTCATGAGATTAAATACGGTGATAGAAATGTGTCTTGGAAGTAGCCTAATGTACATTATTTTCCTCTTGTTTTTAAGAAACATGAGGTTTCTCTTAAGAAATATTGGCTCTTCCGTCCAGAGGCTGGCACATTCCTATCTTCACGTGTACGTATGAGACCTCCCTCCCTTTCACAATGATCATTATCGTGGTCACCATAAATTGCATAATCTCCGTGCAAGCCTCTAAGCTGTGACCTGTGAAGAGCTCTGTGCTTTGACCGTTGTTCTTGGTACAGCCCGAGAGCAGATGCTGTTGGAGCAAAGAACCAGAATTTCGATGGAGATGAAGGTCAACATTTGGAGAAAGGAATCAACATGTCATCGGGGGAAGAATTAGTATTTGAATAAGGGGATCAATATTTAAACGGGGTACACTTGATAGCTCTAGCTTTCTAGATTCTAACTGTTTAAAGAATTCTGATGATCTAAGGTAAGAAATCCAAGTTCTTGACATCTGTTGATTTGGGGCTCTAAAATACTATTATTTTACTGGCTGCTCTCTCTCTCTTAAAGATTTTCTTTCTTTATTCATGAGAGACACACAGAGAGAGGTAGAGACACAGGCAGAGGGAGAAGCAAGCTCCCTGCGGGGAGCCCGATGTGGGACTCGATCCCAGGACCCCAGGATCACGCCCTGAGCCAAAGGCAGACACTCAACCACTCTACTGGCTGCTCTCTTCCTGAATGGTTCCTTATGCACCCAACGATCTCTTGAGGAGAAATAAGATGTATCTTCTTTCCTTTCTAGACTTTCCTATTCAACGACAGAAAGTTCGCTGGAATTCTAGGGTAGAGCACACTTGTAGCCTCGCTGTGTTCTTCTAGCTCCTTACAGCTTTATGGCTTCCAAAACAACAGCACTAATTTAATGGCCTTTCCATCCCTCACACGTGGCCCAACATTTCTGCCATTCCTTTCAGTAATACTGTAGGGTGTATAGCCAACCCCCAGTCCCCGAATCCTTAAGTTTTCAGAATCGGTATTTGTCCTGTTCTGAGGCGGAGAAACTTAGCCGGTGCCTGAACAAAGCAAATTTCCCTGCACAAATGACCATCTTTTGGAGGCATGCTTCGCAGAGGCCCCCGGGTCCACTTGGTGGCCCTGTTCTATGTTCTAGGACACCTTTTGGACGTGGGATTAGTTAACACTGGGTCCATTTTTTTTTTTTTTTTCTCCTAGGCAGGCATTTAGCATTGCTTTTCATTTAAGTCTTTTGCCGCTGGAGTGATTTTGCTGCCGTCAGACTGTATTATGGATATTAGGTCTTGAATGAGCTGTAACTTTCTGCAATTGAAAATTTATAACACAGAGACAATTTCATTGGACTCTGTCGCTGTTTAACACACAGTCCCCTGAGTACTCAGGATCCTGTGGGTTTCTAGGACATTGTCTCTACTGCCCACATTTGCTGAATTACAAAGGTGGTTTATTTTCATTCCTTGGCTGTTCTCTTGAGCCAATCTGGCTTTGCTGTGATAAAAATATGTCTGTACTTCCTTTCCTTGATATTCTACTCCCAGGCATACCAGGCTTTTGCCCTCGTGAAACTATAATCTACTTGCAGAGACTGGCCCAAATGGACAAATAAGATAATGATTAAGATTGGCCTAGAAGCTTGTTTTGGATATTAGATCTTTAGTAAGAAGCCAATCTTTTGCAAGAATATGGATGATTTTCCTCTTCCTTGCAATGGACTACATCCTGGTGGACATGTGAATTGGCAGTGAGATTCGTAAAAACAAAGCAGGAGGGAATGAAGCAGGATATAGCAGGACAACCTGAGGATAACTCAACGGAACCACACATTTACACACAGATATAAATCGTACTTTCTGTTTAAAAAGGAAGTCTGAGGGGAGCCTGGGTGGCTCAGTGGTTTAGCACCACCTCCAGCCCAGGGCCTGATCCTGGAGACCCGGGATCGAGTCCCACGTTGGGCTCCCTGCATGAAGCCTGCTTCTCCCTCTGCCTGTGTCTCTGCCCCTGTCTCTCTGTGTGTCTCTCATGAATTTAAAAAAAAAATCTTAAAAAAAAGGAAGTCTGAGTAATCATATTTTCTGCTTTTTTAAAAAATAGAGTTTTTCATTAACACAAAATTTAAAAGTCAATATCCATCCAAATTATTATTCAAAATCTGTCATGATTTTTTTTTCTGTGAATTAGTGTTCGAAAACCATTTCTTTCATTAAGAGCTGTAATTCAGGAGTGCTGGCTTTTATGTCTCACCAGCTGCAAAACTAGATTCTTGAGCCAACCGTTTAAATGGTTGCTCTTTTTCACCATGCAATCTTCTCTTTCCCTGAAGAAATCACCAAGGCCTACTGGCTCCTGAGCTGCAACTAGCTGCAGCTAGTCTAACATTTTGCTTTTCCCCGTCATTACAAGGCAGCAACCACAACATAGCTGAGAACACCTTATGGTGGTTCATGATTCCATCTTCACAAAGTACACAGACAATGCTGGGAAGGTAGTGAGCGATTGAAGAACAGTAGAAGATGCTTTAATTCACAAAATTCGTGGTGGTTATTTGTTATCTTGGAACTTTATGAACAAAGACTGGTATCCAAGTCAGCTTTCATTTTTTTTTCATTTTTTTAAATTTATTTTTTATTGGAGTTCAATTTGCCAACATATAGCATAACACCCAGTGCTCATCCCATTCAAGTGCCCCTCTCAGTGCCCGTCACCCAGTCACCCCCACCCCCACCCACCTCCCTTTCCACCACCCCTTGTTCGTTTCCTAGAATTAGGAGTCTCCCATGTTCTGTCTCCCTCTCTGATATTTCCCACTCATTTTATCTCCTTTCCCCTTTATTCCCTCCATTTCACTATTTTTTATATTCCTCAAATGAATGAGACCATATAATGTTTGTCCTTCTCTGATTGACTTATTTCACTCAGCATCATACCCTCCAGTTCCATCCACATCAAAGCAAATGGTGGGTATTTGTCGTTTCTAATGGCTGAGGAATATTCCATTGTATACCAAGTCAGCTTTCAGAAGAGATCTATAAAGTCCAAGATAACCACTGGCAGCTAACTGGAACCTTTTCTCAAATAGGAGGATGAATTTCAGGGCTTAATTTTTTTTTTTTTTTTTTTTTTTTTTTTAGGGCTTAAAATTTAGCAACCTAATTAGAAAATAAAATTTAGCAACCTAAGCCCTGTAAAGACGTCATGGCAGTTTCTGCTTAGTGATCAAGCCTACAATGCCCATAATGAACCCCAGAGGTTCTCATGCCTCTTGGTATAGTGCATGCTCCATGAGACCAAACATATGAGGGCTGGCTTCCTTTAGGACATATCTACAAGCTCTGAGATCTTTGAAATTGTCTTCTTGTCCTCAGGCTTCTAAGGCATCATGACCCCAACTCCATCCTCACTAGCCTGCCAAATTTTTGAAGAAGTCAAATAGTGAAACTCTCAAGCTGTTTTACTGTGAACTATTTTCGATGGAATTGCAATTTGATTCAAGTTATTTTGTTTTACAGTACTTTTTCGTTAAAAAACCCACAACTCACACGTAACAATGGCTGAGCTTGTCTTGGACGTTCAGTGAGTATTTCTTTGTTAGAAGTCAGTGCACTAAACTGCTATCTTAGGGGTTTCTCATTTCTAACACTGGATGGATCACCTTTCTCTGAGTTTCAATATCTAGTTGTAAAAGAAACCAATAGTGAAAAGGTGTAGGAGAAAAGAGAAAGAAACTGCCCTAGTAATAGACTAGGCTTCATTAATACTTATTCCCCCAACAATTATTTTAGTTTTCAGTGTTTATAAATACAAATATACATACACAAGCACATATACAAGTACACAAATACAAATACGCACAGACATACACAAGTACCTGCATATAAATACGCATATACAGATGCACATCCATATACAAATGTACACGTACAATGCATCTACACATACAAATGTTAAAGATTATGCTAGTGGGCCTATGAGGAATAAAAAAAATACACTGTACTCTCAAAAATATGTAATCTGGTTGGAAATATGAAAAGCAGTTACACTTCAGAACTCAGGGCCGTTAATACAAATATATATTACCTGTACGTATATATGTATACACACCTATACAGAAGAATATATGCACATGCATACGCACTTCAGATCTCAGTACTTTTAACACAAAGTAGCGATAAATGTCTAAGAAGAAAATGCTATGAGGCATCAGAGAAAACAAAACTACATCATGGCAAGTAAGGAGGGAAGAGCAGATAGTCTGTGAAGACAAAAACCGTAGACATGGCTCCTACCTCCTCTTTAGGGATCTCATGAGATAGCTCGTAGCCCAAATGGTTTCATATTAGGGACACTGAGCTGTGGCAATGCTGGCATAGAGTACGTGTTTGCTGAGTGAATGGCTGAATGTATGAGCACAGATGACTGCAGAGCGAGAATGTTCCCTGGGGTCTGCGATGAACTATGAGGGCAAACACTCAGAGTATTACAGGGCTGTGGGAAATATAAAATGCCAACCACTAATAATGTGTACATCATAAAACTGGCGAGACCTCTAAGACTCACTTGGCATCCACAGATGCGACGGTTTCCTTCTACTCTCTTGCTATTATGCTGCATTTTGTGACTCAACATTGATTTAGACACAGCTCCCTGAACCGTATTAATGAGCTGCAACCAGAGGTAACCAAGGGAAAGGCGATTTTTTTTTTAATGCACATCATCAGTGTTTCAACGTTTTCTTTTTTCAGAAAATAGTTGAAAAGATGATCCCTGTCCTCTGTTCTGACTACAAATCCACACACACACACACACACACACACACACGTACGTGTGTCTACTTGTACGTATAATGCTATCCTGGAAATTTCTGGAGATAGGTCAGACTCCTCGCTCACTCCTACTTTGCTTAATATTAGAATCTACTCTGCAAGGGCTATATTGATCTTCGTGTAAGTGTACTGGTCCCTTGTTGGCATCTTGAAACATCAGAGCAGTCACGTGTGAGCAAGTGCTTCACAGATGCAGAGGTGACATGGGAATTCAAGATTCCTTGGTTATTATACAAGAAGCTGTGAAAGGTGATGGAAATAAATACAGAACACAGAATCACAAACTCAGGTATCAGTTTAGCTGTCTTCTAAGACACTGGTCATCATCAATGAATTCTTGTGACCGGTCATGGTTTTCTAGACAGCACACTCTGGTTACTCAAAGGAGGCGTAACGTGGCTCTAGCTGCTAGAATCATACCTAAAATATTTTATATATATATATATATTTTTTTTTTTTTTTGTCAAGTGGAGAGAAAGATCTTATTCTGAGAGTGATGGCAAGAAGATTTGAGGAAATGTACTGAAAATTATAAGCGGGTGTTGACAGAAGAATGAGATGAACGGCTTAAGGTGACAAAAGCCACACAAACCCAAAGGCTGCGATTTAAAAAAACAAAAACAGGAAATTCAAGTAAGCACAGAGCATTACTCTGTTTGAAAGATAGCAGACGTATAAATTAAGTTGCCAAGGAAGACATCAAAAACAAACAGTATAAATGAGTTTTAGGAGACAAGTAGACACTTTAATGGGGGCAGCAGGGATTTAAGGCTATAGTGACAAAGGAAGGAGGTGGGATAGAGACACTGAGAGGTGACAGGCAGTGTGACAAAACGCCACCATCACTATTTTAATAGCATCAACTCTGGACCACTGTGCCATTTCAGAGTAACTGAAAATGAAGAAGCCACGTTATTAGATAATAGATCATCGGTTTATTAAAAACAGGAGTGAAAGGAGGAACTCCATCCCTCACAGGAGGAGTATTTTCAAAATTTAGTTGTGAAGGGTGAGTTATCCTTTCTGAGTGATTTGGCTGCCGGTGTGAAACTCTCATTTTTTACCGAATTACCCGTCCCACACCTGCCTCTCCATATCAATGCATCACACCCAGAGGCTCTTTCCCTGTGGCCACATCACAAATAATACAAGTCTCTGAATAATCCCAATTCCTGGTTGACAAAAGTTTAGATTTAGGCCCAAGCAAGTTAATTTTACAGCCCACAAGAGAAACGATTCTTCTTCCCGAGCCAAGGGTATGACGCTCGGGAGCCCGGTGTGCACCACACCTGTGGTCTAATGATCTCCGCCCGACTGGGCACACAGGTCCCCATGCCGCATCTGCCCAGCACCTGGCCATTTCCACCACTCATCAGGTCAGTTTCAAGAGATCCTGTGGACCCTTAAACCATCACCCTTAAAATGGTCCATCCAAGTGGGATGGAAAGGGAGTCATTTAGATCGAAGTAACTTATAAAACAATGTCCTGTGGTCAGCAGGCATATTCTATCGCATGCACCTGTTTGTGAAAATTGGAACCTGTGGTTCCAAGAGAGAATTTCAGTTCGAGGTTTCCTCCTCCATCCTGGTCTACAAGAAATCACCTTGCGTTTCTCTTTAAAATGAGCACATATGAATCAGAGGGAAGTATTATGTTGTCCACAAGCTACAGAAAGTAATTGTTAGAATTATGAATATGTATCAAAGGGATTTCTGAATACGTGGAACATCTTTTGCGGTTTCACACGTGATGACGGGCTGCAAGCTCCACGAGAGGAACCAAAAATGTTGCACGAACTTCTCTCAGTGCTGGGCACAGAACAGGCATCACCTAATAGGTATTGAATCAATGAATACATTGGGCGATAACATTTTACTAAACCCCCTCTTTGCCTGAAATAAATGGTCACTGAGTTTTAGAAAATTTTCAAGAGTCACTCAATATTACATTTTAAAATGCTGAATCAGTTTCTGTTTTAGATATGAAAACATCAAGTGAATTACATGCATATTTGTGTCGCAATTTATTTTCAACTGAGCAACATTTATCCCAACCCGTTTCCATCTTTATTAGGTATAAAGAAGCTAAGTGATATTACCCTCTCCCAAACAGGCACGAAGACAGTTGGAGCCAATCTCATTTCGCAGGGAAGTCATTAAGAATAACAAGCAGGGCCAGATTAAGTGTGTGTAGGTATGGATATAGAGTTAAATCTAATCTTTCGGTGTTGAGAGACAAGGTGGGGCAGGGAGGGGAGGCGTGAGAAAGAGAAAGGAGGGGAGGGAGAGAGAAAGAGAGAGAAGAAGGGAGGTGAGGGAAATGGAGAGAAGGGGGCTGGGGGAGGGAGGGAGGGAGAGGGAGGAGGAGAGAGAAGAGGAACATACACATCCTCACATTCCTGTGTCTATTAGTTTTATAATGACCCCATGTCTGGACCATGACCAGAGGTCAAGTTTTGGCGAAGTACTTCCAAGACTGGGACCTGTCAATGTCCTCAACACTGCACAAGGCTGGCATGTCCGCATGACAAGAATTGCCAGTCCTTCTCCAGGAAGAGCAAGTCTTGCCCAACACTAAGGAACTGCCCCAGTGAAGTTCTCAGCAGCAGAAGCCTTGCTAACATTACAGAGTATCATCACCTAATGCTTCTCCCTGTCCCTCCACCTCCCATGATGCCTCAGCCTCGGGTTACCCCCTCCCCCACACTCCAAGGCAGTTTCTAGGGTCATGCCTGATGGTTCTTGGGCCTGTTATTTGCAAACTCCTTTTTCGATTTGTTTGTTTCTGTCTTCTCTAGTGGCTAGGTGACAGGAATAGGAAGAGGGTCAGAAATGGTAACCATGAAGGGCTCATCAGAAGATAGAAACCATGGTTCGCAAGCCTTGGCAACACATACAGTGGTGTGTGGCTTCAGATATTGCCCTGTCATGGCCCTGATGGTGGCCTTTCAGAAGGTCCCCGAGGATAAGAACACGTTAGAGACTATGGATCTCCTTTGTTGTGGAAGGTACCTCCTCCTTCACATCTGTGGTTTTCACCCCACAAATCCTCAACTGGAGACTAAGAGACTGGGAAATTGTGGGCAACTCTGAAGGTCAAGTTTATCTGCCCTTACTTTTCTTCTTTTTCTCAGCTGCCTGAGAAAGACTGATATTTAAATTTGCACATTTTGGCACCAGACATTCCAACTCTATTCCAAGGACACACAGGTGCTTTCTTTCCCTCCTCCTCTGGGGACCTTCCCCGCCTCCCATCTCCAGTCTCCCCTGGGTCAGGACCCCTGCTCTGGCTCCCATGCACAAATTATTTCAGAGCAGTTCCACACTCTACACCAGCTTCATGTATTTGTATCCAAGACTGTAAGTTTCCTGAGGCCAAGAGTCCTATCTTGCTAGGCAATGAGCTTGGCTATCATCAACACCTGATATGCGTATGTAAAGCTTGAATAGATCTGCCTAAGCCGATTTTTCTCATGACTTGTTGGTTTGAAGAGACCCATTCCTGCTGGTTTTAAATGACCAAATGTAAGAGAAGGGGGAAAAGCTCCACTCCCTAAATTATCAAATTAGGAAGGTTTTGGAATACTACCTATGAAGGGATTACATTCTGAGGACTTTTCTTTTTTTAAAGATTTATTTATTCTAGAGAGAGCACAAGCAAACAAGCGAGCACAAGCGGGGAGAGAAGCAGAGAAAGGGAGAGAGAATCCTCAGGCAGATTCCCTGCTGAGCACGGAGCCCAATGCAAGGCTCCATCCCAAGACCCTGAGGTCATGACTTGAACCAAAATCAAGAGCTGGATGGATGCTCAACCGACTGAGTTCCCCCAGATGCCCCGGTAGACATTCTGAATGAGCACACATTGGTGACTTTCTGCAGTCACAGTTTGAAGGGTACAGCTGGTTGGAAACAGACACAAAAAGTCAATTGATTTTATCATTAGGTTTTTTGACTTTGTCTAACAGGCAATTTCTGAACATCATAAAAGCCTTCTTAATTTGGCTCTGTATTGTGTAAAGCAGATGTCCTTGGTTACTAAACTGATTAGTAAGTGGTTTATATTATTCTAATGGTTACCATCGTTATTGCAAAAGAAAAAAAAAACAGTGGAGTAAGGCTGCGAAGCAAGAATGTTCTGCACAGTAACGGGGCTGACAGGATGTCATATTCAGAAAGGATCCAGGTATGCAGCCAAGGCCTGGCTGTAGAGATCCATTTTCAGGAAAACACTGCCTCAAATGCTGAACAGTGCTACGCGCTTTTAAAAAAAAAAAAAAAAGAATGTTCCATTCAGTGGCTGCTTAAAAACTACGATGGAAGGCAGAATAGAAACCAAAGGTAGCTCCCAGAGATGCCTTAGCCACCTGGAGCATCTCACCTGGATCTGAAACACACCAGACCTTTTAAAATGGGTTCACGTCCTGCCATGGATTCTAGGCTATATGGTTATCTGGCAAATGCAGATAAAATCATGTCCGCATGACACCTGCCCCCGTCCCCATCATCTGTATGAGCCTCTCCTTGAGAAGCCAATCTCCTCAGCAGAAGGCATAATGATTTCCATGAAAGACATAAAAATCTCTATTCTCTCCTGTTTTCAGACCATTTCTCTCAGCACAAGAGGCTCTATGGACCCAGAACAAGACCTCCCAAAAGACTATGTCTGCAAGAAGCCCTGTATGGGGGCGCCCTGCATTCAGAAACAAAGAGCTGATTTACATCCTTTGCTCCAGGTCAAAGACAGGAAGGAAAGAGTTGAACCTCTCATCAGTGGGCACGATTTTTTCATTCTAATCAGAGTTTGTAATTTATGATTATTTTTGTGATTGTTTGGCTAACACCTGTCTCCTCTGTTTGACCATTAGCTCCATGAGAGCACGGACCAGCTTTGTTTCTGTTGGTCACAGTTTCCCCAGCAGAACATGGGAGTCTGGCACTTAGTAGGGTCTCAAATGTCTGTCAGGGAAAGGAGGAGAGAGGGAGAACAGGAGAGAGGAAGGAGAAAGGGGTATTGCAGAAGAGAAAATGCTGCTTAGTTGGTGTGGTGTGAGAAAAATCTGCCTGCTTGATTTCATGCAAAGAGTCCAGACCTACAAATTCTCAAATGTCTCACATGCGCTGTATCTTCTTCACAAGCCCACAGAGAGTGGCTAGTCTCAGCAAACACTAAGACAGGTCTTAAAATTTTATACCAACCATGTAATTGGATGCATCGAAGGAGAAATTGGTTGGCTATGCCTGGAAATCGGTGGGAATTTCATTATTTCTGAATTTGCAAAACAGCATTTGGTTGAAAGGTCCAATTGTGTAGACTTCTCAACTTCGAGGGCCAGACCTGGGTCTAAGTTGGCGATGCCTGTACCCGACAGGAACACGCTTTGGGGTCTATGTCACAGAAACCGTAGACACTGAGCTCATTTACAGGCTGCACATCTACCTGCAAGCTCTCAGTGCCTCTGTAAATGGACACGCTAAAAGCTGTCAGTTTGAGAGCACCGATTGGCTAATCCATGCTCTGTTTGATCCGCACCTGCAGTCCCTTTGCACCTCACGGACTGCAGGCTTCAGATAGGAGTGCTGGTGAAGTATCCGTAAGAGCCTGAGTGCTTTCTCTAGTGCTACTCCTGCAGGTCTCGCTATGGCCCTTCTCCAGACAGTAATCGAGGAAATCAAGAGCCCATACCACCAGAGCAGATGGAGGGGATAGAAGGGTTGGAGGCTGGGATGGGGCTGGTGAATGAATCAAGAGGCCCCAGATGCAGGAAAGGTAGAAGCACAGGCTCTTCTGGAGTCTCACGGCTGGATGGAGTGTTCCCATTTTCCTTGGGTTTTTGAAGAGCAAGAGTGCTCCCCGAGTGGAAGCTGGCACTTGGAGGTGGGTCTTTGGAGATGCTTGATATTTACAGGAATCTCAGCTTCAAAGATGGTGGGGGTTAGTGTGTCTTCAAATAATAGAAGGTAAGCTTGAAGTCTGATTTCTCTCTTCATAAATTTCCTCTTTTTCAACAATAGAAATGGAATTCCATTAGAACATTAGGAACCTAGGAACCATTAATAACCGGCCAAATTATTCTTTTTGCTTCTTGAAGGCAGGAGGCACAGGGTATGTGGACGGCTTTGCCATTTGATACATCAACTACGGAAATACTTGGCTCCCCAGCACTAGAAGTGAGCAACCTGTTTTTTCTTCAGCGTGTAAATTAGCAGCTAAATGTGCATCCTCTCTGTCTGCGACTGTCTGCCCTTCCTCATACAGAAACGCACTGAACTCAGTATTCCCTGGACCTACTGAAGGTTCTGGACACAGGGCAGGGGCTCCAGGAACGTTCGCTGGCCTAGAGGAACCCCATCCTTCCCCTGTAGAATTGGCGCTGTACCTGCCTCCAATCAAATTCTGCTTATGTCTGGAAAATTAACTGTTGGGACATTGAAGGATGGAGAAGAGACAAAGTGGACCCTGGTAGTGCTACAGCATCGTATACAATTACCAAAACGTATCAGCTATACACTCTAAGAGTGAATTCCACTGTATGTAACTAATACTTTAGCAAACAAAAGGCCAAGGGGGGATCCAACATCCACATACGTGGTGCAGGAGGATAGGGATGGGGATGCAACCGACCTCTTGACCACGAAGTGTTCCAGCCCCTTTCAACAATTACAGAACAAGGCTGGAGGTACTTGCCTGTGCCTGTGAGCAATTGGTATATCTTCTCTGAAAAGCCTATCTGTATCCCTGACCCATTTCTTTATTGGGGTTTTGAATTCTAAAATATAATTTAGAAAAGATGTTTAAATATTAAAATATTAACTTTGGCAACAAAAAGAAACTGAAGATCTATAGTGCAAACATGACATTTCTGAGGATGGTATTTCCTCCCGAAATTGATAGAATAATTAATAGACTATGTTAGAGGGAACCATAAATTTGATTTACGTTACAATAGAAAATTTTTCTATTATTGTTAATGCTAGGGAAAGGTCCCTGAGAGTGCTTGTCGCATGCTTTCACAAGAAGTTATGTCTGCTATCCTGAGTCACAAGAATTTTCCTAGCTTTTGCCGAGGTAGGTGGTTGACATTGATGGTTCCTCGAGAAGGATGGATGACAGGAAGGTGAAATCTGAATTTTAGGAAGCACGTTGACTGAATTCCACCAACCCAATTTATTGCTCTATTTTATCAAATCCTCTTAAATTGATCTGTTCCGGTTTACTCAAGAAATCTAAAGTTTCAGGGGGAAAAAAAATCATGCCTCTGGACCATCACACGTTTGTTGTTAATACAGGGTGACAGAGGTGTCAAGGTTATACCGTCTTTCTGGTACATCTTCTTATTGAAAAATCATTAGTCCCCAGCTAGCTTCGGCTCTGTTTATGTATCTGGTCAACCGGATGGTGGCTCGAGAACGTGCCTTCAGCAGCCCGCTCTGCCCCGAGACTCCGCTCACCTTTCCTTATGGAGTCACCCTCTGAGATGGGCAGGAGACCAGAGCACCTCCATCCTCATTTCACGGACAGTGACAGAGGAGTTAAGTGACTTGAGAAAGGTCAAACCACCAGTCACTGGTCAGGACCAAAATAGAATCGGGGTTTGCTGACCTCCTTGTCTCCTGCTCAAATGCTTCAAGGACAAGAGAAGTGACTTCTGAGCTGTAAAATAACACTACAGGCTTTTGATTTTCTCTCCCTTCAAGAGGATGAGCTGAGGCGCTTCCTTAACTTTTCTCTTGGATGTCTAAATGAGAGGTTGTTGAATTAGCGGGGAAACCAAAGGCCAAGAATCCAAAAATTGGTGACTTCGGCTTCTCCACTAGGAGACTAGCTATAACCTCAGGCAAAAATGAGAGGCTGCTGTGCCTTGATTTTTCTCCCTATGAAATGGGGACAGTTTGGACCACATACTGAATACATAAACCTTTTAGCCTAAGTAACATATCTTTGAGTACTGCTACTCGAAGCTGTGGGAGTGCAAAATTTCTGAGCAGGCCACTTACGATGGAAATAAGAACCAAGACGAACAGACATCCTGAAAGCACTGCATTGCACATTGTCTTAGGACAACTGAGAACAGGGGTGAAGAATAAACACACTTAACTAGGGTTTACTTAATGTGCAGTTGGGCAAGGAGCCCTGAATTCTGGGACTACTAAAATAGATCACCTTTGCTGTGTAAATCAGGCCTGACACAGGGCCTTATTTAATTCACAGACATGCTTATACTTCTGCAAAACTGGAAAAAAATAGCTTTTAATTACTATTTGTAGAGCATCTAAGACAATTAAATGCTTCTGATTATCCTTTTGTTTTTTAAAAACATAGACTCAGAGAGTAAACATTTCTACACAGCCATTAGAGCAAAATGCGTTTTGAGGGAGGATGCTTTGAATACATTCTGCCTTATATATAAAAACAAACAAACAAAAAAACACAATACCACCGTAGAAAAGGACAGCACAGAAAAAAGGCTGTGAGGCATGACATGGCCTATCATGTTGTGCATGCATGAGTTAGCTCGTACAAGATCAGAACCAGGAGCTCAGATGAATGCTATTCATCCTTCATTGGAAGTTCAGTGTCACATCACCTGGGGTCAGTGACAGGACCACTCAAAGGTGGATCTTCTCTGGAGAGTCAGGTATTTTAAAAAATATCTGCGCAAATGTGTTATTCATCACCTAGAGTGGAGACTGTTGTTCTAGGAATCATGCTCAGGCCTTGGTTTCATCATATTTGTTGTCTTTTTTTCTGTCATAAATGTTGAACAAACATGAATAAACATAAACCCCCCAATAGGTTGCCCAGCATGACCTCAAGTGAGACCCAGGTCTAGAGGGGAATTCCAGAGCACCTACAGAGGGTAACCCACACAGGATAACCAAAGGAAGACAGCAAGGCCCCTTTGGGCATTTTCAACATCAGAGGAATGCTGGTCCTTCTGAATGATGCCCAACCCATTCCTATAGTGTTTACATTTTACAGAATACTGACTCTGTGATAGTGATAGGGTTTATATCATTCTAAGCATCTGGCAATGAAAGCGACTCAGGATGGTGACTCTCCTAAATCCACACAGGTAATAAATGTCTGAATTCAAACAGAGGACTTCTAAACCAGCACACCCATTCCCCAATATCTCTTAATGGTCTTTGTAAAAAATGCAAGAGATATGATACAAAGGAGTAAACTACATTATGTTAGAGAAAATATCACAGATTGTCAGTGTGATACACAAATCATGTCTTAAATTGCTGGGAGGAAGACACTGCATGTCTTCCATTGCAGTGGTTTGAGCATGGAGTCACCAGTCACACTACCCAGATTCAAATCCAAGTTCTGCTGTTACTAGCTGTGTGATCCTGGATAGATTATTCAACATTCTGTGGCTGAGTTGCCTTATTGTTTTTCTGGGTTTTTTTGTTTTTGTTTTTGTTTTTTTGGTACAAAATAGTGATTCAACATTCTATACATGACTCAATGCTCACCACGATTAAGTGTAGTTCTCATTGGTCACCATACCTTATTTCAGTATTATTGACTATATTCTCCATGCTGCACTTTTCATCTCTTTGTCTTACTCACTTTAAAACTGGAGGTTTCTATTAATCCCCTATTTCACCCATTCCTCTCCCCTTTCCCTCCTCTGGCAACCATGAGTTTCTTCTCTGCACTTAAGAGTTTATTATTTCAGAAATGCGTCCATTTCTTCTGAAATAATAAACTTATTTCATTTTGGTTTTTTTTTTTTTTTAATTTATTTATGATAGTCACAGAGAGAGAGAGAGAGGCAGAGACACAGGCAGAGGGAGAAGCAGGCTCCATGCACCGGGAGCCCGACGTGGGACTCGATCCCGGGTCTCCAGGATCGCGCCCTGGGCCAAAGGCAGGCACCAAACCGCTGCGCCACCCAGGGATCCCTCATTTTGGTTTTTTTTTTGGATTCCCCATATAAGTGAAATCATATGGTATTTGTCTTTCTCTGTCTGACTTCTTTCACTTATCATAATACCCTCTAGGCCCATCCATGTTGTCACAAATGGCAAAATATCTCATTCTTTTTTATGGCTGAGTAATGTTCCAGTACATATATAGCATTTCTATTTTTAATTTTTTGAGGAGCCTCCATACTGTTTTCCATAGTGGTTCTACCAACTTACATTCTTAACAACAGTGCATGAGGGTTCCCTATTCTCCACATCCCCATCAACACCTATTTCTTGTCTTTTTGATACCATCCATTCTGACTGGTGGGAGATGGTATCTCAACTGTGGTTTTGATTTATATTTCCCCAATGATTAGTGATGCTGAGCATCTCTTCATGTGTCTGTTGGCCATCTGGATGTCTTCCTTAGAAAGACGTCTATTCACAGTACCGTACTGGCACAAAAACAGACACATAGGTCAATGGAACACAGGTGAAGATGGTGAAAATTAACAAGACAGGAAACAACAAGTGTTGGAGAGGATGTGGAGAAAGGGGAAGGAACCCTCTTGCACTGTGGGTGGGAATGTGAACTGGTGCAGCCACTCTGGAAAACTGTGTGGAGGTTCTGCAAAGAGTTAAAAATAGAGCTACCCTATGACCCAGCAATTGCACTGCTGGGGATTTACCCCAAAGATACAGATGCAGTGAAATGCTGGGACACCTGCACCCCAATGTTTATAGCAGCAGTGTTCACAATAGCCAAACTGTGGAAGGAGCCTCAGCACCCATCGAAAGATGAATGGATAAAGAGGCTGTGGTCTATGTATACAATGGAATATTACTCAGCCATCAGAAATGATGAATACCCACCATTTGCTTCAACATGGATGGAACTGGAAGGTATGTTGAGTGAAGTAAGTCAATCAGAGAAGGACAAACATTATATGGTCTCAATCATTTGGGGAATATAAAAAATAGTGAAAGGGAATAAAGGGGAAAGGAGAGAAAATGAGTGGGAAATATCAGAGAGGGAGACAGAACATGGGAGACTCCTAACTCTGGGAAACGAGGGGTAGTGAAGGGAGGTGGGCGGGAGGATGGGATGACTGGGTGATTGGCACTGAGGGGGGCACTTGATGGGATGAGCACTGGGTGTTATGTTATACGTTGGCAAATCGAACTCCAATGAAAAAAATATACAAAAAAAGAGAAAGATGTCTATTCAGGTCTTCTATTCTTTAATTGGATTATTGGGATTTTTTGGTGTTGAGTTGTATAAGGTCTTTATATATTTTGGATATTAACACCCCTGCCTGATATACCATCTACCCCTATCTTCTCCCATTTAGTAGGTTGCCTTGTCATTTTGTTGGTCATTTCCTTCATTGTGTGCAAGCTTTTTATTTTTGTCTAGTCCCAATAGTTTATTTTTGCTTTTGTTTTCCTTGCCTGAGGAAACTTATCTAAGCCTGACATCCAAGAGATTATGGCCTATGTTTTCTTTTAGGAGTTTTATTGTTTCAGGTTTCATATTTAGGTCTTTAATCCATTTTGAGTTTATTTTTCTATCTAGTGTAAGAAAGTAGGTCCGGTTTTCCCAGCACCATTTACTGAATAGATGATTCTCCCCCCGCCCAATTGTATATTCTTGCTTCCTTTGTCATAAATTAATTGACCATGTAAGTGTGGGTTTTTTTCTGGACTCTCTATTCTGTTCCACTGATCTGTGTATCAATTTTTGTGCCAGTAATATACTATTTTGATTACTATGGCTTTGTAGTATTTCTCGAAATCTGGGATTTGATACCTCCAGTTTTGTTCTTTCTTGAGATTGCACTGGCTGTTTGGGGTCTTTGTGGCACCATACAAATTTTAAGATTTGCTGTTTTAGTTTTTTAGTTCTTTGAAAAATGCCATTGGTATTTTGATGGCAATTGCACTGAGTGTGTGGATTGCTCTGGGTGGTGTGGATATTTTAACAATATTGATTCTACCAATCCATGAGCATGGTGTATTTTTCCACTTGTTTGTGTCACCCTCAATTTCTTTCATCAATGTCTTATAATTTTCAGAGTACATATCTTTCGCTTCCTTGGTTAAATTTATACCTAGGTATTTATTCTTTTTGGTATAAATGGGATTGTTCTCTTAATTTCTCTTCTGGCTACTTCATTATTAGTGTACAGAAGCACAACAGATTTCTGTATATTAATTTTGTAATCTGCGAGTTTACTGAATTCATTACTAGTTCAAATAGTTTTTGATGGAGTCTTTAGGGTTTTCTATATGTAGTGTCATGTCATCTGTAAATAGTGACAATTTTACTTCCTCCTTACGAATCTGGATGCCTTTTGTCTCTTTTTCTTATCTGGCTGCTGCAGGCAGGACTTCTAATACTATGTTGAAAAAAATGGTGAATGTGAACATTTTTGTGTTGTTTCTGATCTTACAGGAAAGCTTTTAGTTTTTCACCATCAAGTATGTGAGTTTGTTTTTAAAAGGAGAATGATAATAGAACCTATACCATAGGAACAGAGGGCCTCTTTCCTCACTGATTTTTTAAATTTTTTTATAGGTAGAACTTTATTTTTTAAGAGCAGTGCTTATTTTTTTAAGTTTTTATTTAAATTCCAGTTAGTTGGGCAGCCTGGGTGGCTCAGCGGTTTAGCACCACCTTCAGCCCAGGACCTGATCCTGGAGACCCAGGATCAGGTCCTGCGTCGGGCTCCCTGCATGGAGCCTGTGTCTCTGCCTCTCTCTCTCTCTCTCTCTCTCTCTCATGGATAAATAAAATATTAAATTTTTTTTTAATTTCAGTTAGTTAACATACAGTATAATATTAGTTTCAGAATATAGTGATTCAATACTTCCATACCTAATCTGCTGCTCATCACAAGTACACTCCTTCATTCCCATCACCTATTTCACCCATCCTCCTACCCACCTCCCCTCTGGTAACCAGGAGATTGTCCTCACTACTTGAGATCCCACCTATTCCCTAGGCTCATGAGGATCACTCTTCTCTCAAGAGCTGAAAAACTATGGACTGAT
This sequence comes from Canis lupus dingo, assembly GCF_003254725.2. Taxonomy (NCBI): domain Eukaryota; kingdom Metazoa; phylum Chordata; class Mammalia; order Carnivora; family Canidae; genus Canis; species Canis lupus. The sequence continues at coordinate 23,767,255 of NC_064244.1, forward strand.
TTTACCAAATAATGACATGGGTTGATCCAAGCAAGAAACCTATTCAGCCAAAGTGATGACCACTGCTACCTCAAGCACTAGTACATCATGGCCTCGGGCCTGCAGTCCTGCCCTGTCAGTATGGTTAAGCCCCCGAGGCCTCACATGTACAGCATATATATTAATAAACAGACTTTGCATGGAATAAGCCTATCAGACCCATCAGAGAAATCTCTGCATCTTAAAAATCATTCAGTGTCAAAAACTATGTCTAAAAGATAGAGTGCTGAAAATGATTTATTTGGATAAGACCTGGCCATGTACTGCTAGTTAAAACTACATGTGGCTTGGTCTTTTGATCTTCTGAAGGATTACCTATAACTTTCTGTGGTCTAGAGTTCCTGCAGAGAAGCAATTCAAATGCATTAATTTACAGTATTGAAAGGATTTTATCTTAGAAATGACTAATGCCATCCCCCCAGGATTATGGCTTTTTTAAAAAAATCATTTACTTTTCTCCTGCCTTTATCATTTGAAAACCAGGATATCCTAGCACCATGCTGGCTGCTATAAGGAGAATGGTCCTTCATGCTTTGTCTTCGCATAACACTTGTCAAAGCATAAATGTCAGGTTTTGAAGGAGAATGGTAGAAGATGTGAAGTATCAACCGATTTTTCACTCCATGATAGGGTGAAGAGACCTTCATGAAATCAATTCCTATGAAAATTCTATTTTTCATACCACTGACAACTAGCAGCACCAAACTGGATTATCAATGGTGATAAGTAACTTGCATCTACGTATATTTTCATCACACATTTCAGTATTTTGTTTCTTAGGGCTATTGTTTTTCCTCTGAAGCTCAGTCAAGTGTCAGCAATGACTCTTTGAGTAGCTTTGAGTAATGGGATCAGCTAATGTTCTGTACATGAAGAAATTCCATATCATTTGCTTCTCTAAAAATACTGCTGCCTGCCATCGGAGCCAGTCAACAGTGATGAATAGCTAAAGGGACAAGTAGGTCTCTAAATTTACTTCATATCTGACAGCCCTTCAGCAGATATGGATAATGGGTCCCTATGACTCACAAATGCAATTCCCTCCTACTACAAGCAAGCCCTTTCTTTTCCAGATGAGAAAGGGCAAGGATTCTCAATGACCCAATACGTTCTTCCCTTCCCCTTTTCAACAACCCAACAAAAATTTGTTAAGCGCCTGTAGTATTAGGTTCTATGCAGCTTCTGGGCTAGATATAAAAAGCTGAAAAAGACACACATCCTTTTAACCATTAAAAGCCTATTAGTATATGGCTTATGACTCTATCTGAATTAATGTTACTAATCAAAATTAAGCTGAAAAAGAATAAATTTGTGTGCATACACATCTCCCTGTTCTAACCCACTGACCTCCAGATACTAATTTGTGTGGCTAATCTGTATGTTGGAAAATCTGCAATATGCTGATCTCTACACATTTATGTAGGGCCACTTTGATTCTCTAGGTATTTAATTTGGATTCATCCATTCAAAAACGTGTATTAAGCCCCTAATATGTGCCAGACACCATGCGCTGGTGTCTCACTGGGGATACGAAACAGAGACACATAGTTATTTACCCACTGAACTGATGAACTTACAAAAACATGTAATTTTGAGGTGTTGGTTGTATGTTTTGGCTGAGCAGAGCTTATAATTATATGCTTCTTACTAAGATTATTGCATTTTCTGCTATGGGTGCTTAGACAAGGTAACATTCTTTCCGGAGTATAAACATTTTTGTGAGGTCCAAGATGTTAGGATACATTTAAATTTCTCAGGTCAAAAGAATGCAAGGGCCTTTGCCAGCCCATTACAACTAGACAATCACTTAGTAAGAACCTTTTCTCTTCAAAATCCACCACCACCATCCACTCACTTAAGCTCTCGCACAGAGAGCAGTGTACAATTGCAACGAAATTCCACTCGTGTGTTTTAACCTCAAGTCCTCCCTGGATTAGAAGTCTATGAGAGTGGAGCTAAGCGACAGTGTTAGCTAGTTTTAAATAGCCATGAGTGACTTACGATGATTCCAAATTTGGCCTTATCAAAAGTTTTGACACATATTTACAATGGTCAAGTTTTCTTCAACATGCTATATATTTATGGATAGTGTCAGTTCTTCCCATCAACACCCCCCTTCATATCAGTTTTATCCTGATATTTTATATAAATACTATTGGCTTCTAATGCTGTGGATATTAAGGAATTATTTTTGTGTTCAAAACCTTTTTTAGGGGTCTTTCTGGTCATTACTTACCCTCATTTGATGTATTGTTTTTACTCTCGGTATGTTCTGTGCAACAGGCCCTTTGCTAGGCACCAGGACTAGGAAGACAAATGAGACACGGAGAATCCTTAATTGAGCTATTATATCATGCTAAAAAAAATTAAGCAGGAGAAATAGGGAGGAACATAATAATCAAAGCGTAGAAGCATTTCCCAGAATTGGATTTGTTATGAGCTGTTTTTGCCCAATTACTACTTTAATTGAACCATCTATAATTCCTTTCACTTATATTTTTAGTCTAGAAGAAGCCAGACACAAGATGTTACACATGAAGCCAGAAGCCAGCACGTTTTTTTGACAGCAGAAACTCCCTCAAGTCTATTAAAATCACCGAAGAAAGAAGAAATCAACAAGTGAGGGTCCTAGAAAATGACATCTGCTAAGTCCAGAACCGTGATTGTGTTTCTTATGTTCCTGGACTGGCTGCATGGGAAGGGGGGAACTGGGGCCAAGGCACAGCCCTAACTCAGGTGATTCTGCACACAGGGACCTAGATCAAGACAGATTGCTACGTGTCATAAGGATTCTCAAGAATCCAGCCCTCCCAGGACACCAGAGGCCCTTCCCAACTTGGATTTAAACAACACTTGCTTCTGATCCAGGACATTTACGACACATAAACATCATCTCCCTACTTGAGTATGCTGTGTGTATGCACAGGTGCACATATGGAAGACCGCCTCTCCAGCCACTGCCTATCCCCACTACTCTGTCTTTAGCATAATTTTAATTAATGAGAAAAGTCCATCGAATGCTATCATCCCCCTCTTCTACCTTCGGATACATTGCTCTATTCCCTTACCAGCCAATTAGTGATAGCATGCGGGAGAATGAATCCTATAATATTCAGTGCCCCCAATTCCCCATGCACCATCTAGTGGTGATGATAATTATATTAACGGTAATGATGATGCTGATGATGATACTGGATGATGATAGTCAATGAATTTCAAACACCTAAACAGGCCATTTTACCAGTGAGTGGAAGAGAATCTTGATTTTCCTTTGGAAACACTTCCTAAGAAATGAAGCGCTCGCATTACCTTGACAAGACTCGCCAAGGTCTCCGGGTTAGAATGCAAGGTAAAGCCATCTATATTTTACAATAAGAAGGTATTGATTCTCCGAGCAATTGAAAATTGCATTTCCCTGTTCACTGGCTTTCCAAATACTGGTAGTAAGACAATAAGGTGCTTTTGAAGTCGGGGCACAAGCTTCAGGCATGGGCTACATGTGTGAAAATGCAATGCTTTTACTTAGTAAGTCTCAGTTCCAAAACTACCCTCCATCATTATTTCCTTTCATTTGCCACGTCTTAGTAAATCATTTTTGCTGTCCAAACCTCTCTTGCCTCCCAGATGCCTACATTAGAATTGATGATTATGAGTGCTTTCCCCTAAATAAGTCTTGTTGTCCAGCTTATTGCCACTTCTTTTCCTCCTCCTTATAAACATAAAGGCATTTCTCTGGCTATCCACCACGTCCCCTTCTTCCTTTGTTATTAAAAATGTAAAAAGCAGCAACAACAAAAAGCCATACGTACAGTCCACTTTGAGCACACTTCTATCACCAGTCGGAAAATCGATGAACCAGTTGGAACTCAACCAACAGCTCTAGTCCTTCCAATTAAATGTGTGTGTGTGTATACAAAATCACAGTTAGAGATCACATGTGCACCTATGTAATACACACACACGTCAATAGAAATACCAATCTGGCCTCATCTTCCCTCAACTTCTGTAGTTTCTGATTCTCTTTCTAAAACTAAATAACTCATAACCTCAAGTTTCATATGTGTCCCAAGTTGCTGATCTCTGGAGAAATGCTTTCCACTTCCCATATTAGACCTTGAAGAAACTAAAAGGCTTACGATCCCCATGGCTGAGACGAACAGCAGCGTGGAGGAGCCAAGAAATCAAGATTCTCTTGAAAAGGCATTAATGTCTAATCAAAACATGCTGTGCGGAGGAGTGTCAGCTCAGAACCTGCACTGACGCAGGACATTTCCAAAATTCTGTTGTATTTTGCATATATTTGAAGGTGCAAATATGGAAAGTCCCCTTGAAGAATGCATATAAGAAATATATAAAAGATCTAAAAAAAACCCCCACCTATCCTGAGGTGTCCCCCAAATATTTCATGTGTTTGCTTTACAAAAACCAAGTCTACCACACAGGTTGCACTGACTCTTGTCGGAGAACTGGTCTCTTCTCCTCGAAATGTTTGATTATTATACATCAACCAAATTCATAAGATGCAACTTCTGCTTTATATGAGAAAAGTCTCTTTCTAAAATGCATTACTGTCTGAGGTATTGATTTGTTCTCAAATTGCTTGTGGAAACACACTGAGTTTCAATGTATCCACCATAAACTCAGGGCATTTTGCCTGTACTACAGACACAGCAGAGGAAGATTCATTCATATGATTTCAATCATTTTTCATCTATAACCTCTATGACATAAGGGCAAGTTGCTTAGTGAAAGAAGAGAATGCTTTCCCATCAGACAGACAAGCATTTACAATCCTCTGCAATCCAGAAACCAAGAACAGTTTCCCATTTAAAGAAAAAGAAAAATAAATCCTCTTTCTAATTGAAAATAGCCGTCCTCTACAACTCTGTTAGGCTTTGCTGGGAAGAGAAACATTTCTTAGTTTATGAGGCAGACTGAATGCGGATCACAGGAAAACTCAGCTCATTCTTCTTATGAGTCAATATTTTTTTAAAAAGATTTTATTTATTTATTTATGAGACATGGGGGTGGGGGGCAGAGACACAGGCAGAGGGAGAAGCAGGCTTCATGCAGGGAGCCCGATGTGAGACTTCATCCCAGGACTCCAGGATCACGCCCTGGGCCGAGGGCAGGTGCTAAACCGCTGAGCCACCCAGGGATCCCCTGAATCAATCTTAACTACACTGACAAATGTTCATCATTTACAAAAGCATCAAAACGGTGCCTCTCATCTCTGTGGCGACCTTCTTTCTAGATTATCACTAGAAGACCTACCTGGCAGATAGGTAAGTGCTTCAATATCATGCCCATCTTTAACAGAGAAAGTTAAGAAATAAAAACATCCAACAGCAAGATGAAGAGTACCACTAGGAGCCCCAGAATAAAAAAAAAATACCAGGGATCCCTGGGTGGCTCAGCAGTTTAGCACCTGCCTTTGGCCCAGGGTGCGATCCTGGAGTCCCGGGATCGAGTCCCACGTCAGGCTCCCAGCATGGAGCCTGCTTCTTCCTCCTCCTGTGTCTCTGCTTCTCTTTCTCTCTCTCATAAATCAATCAATCAATCAATCAATCAATCAATCAATCTTTTAAAAAAAATACCATTCCATTAATGCCACATACTAGTATCTCATCAAAGGATTTCAAATCACTTCCAAATGTCAGATCCCACTGTAGAGACAGACAAGAGTGGAAACCGGAGAACTCATACTAAAGGTTCCACGGTGTGGTTATCTTCTGATCCGCCTGGCCCTCTCTCAACACGCTTGCTAAAAATCCATGTCGTTGTGCCATTTTGAACAGGGAGATACGGTAAAATGTATGCTCTACTACCTTCCCCAAGGGCCTTGGGCCTTATTACTCTTGGCCATGGGGCCAAACTCAGGGCTACAGGATGAGGTGCTGACGGTCAGGCTGGCACACCAGATGAGACTCTTCCTTTGGCCTGTTTGACTCTGCTATTCTACAAGTGGCCTTTTTGGGGGGCACTGTTGAGGATGGAGAATGACCTTGGAGAACACCATAAAGATCACACACACTGGCTGCTGCTTTATGGCCTTCCTCCCTCGGCTAACAGCAGACTCAAGAGACCAAGCCTCCCTCCTTCTCTCTGGTCTCTGATGCTCCGCCTCAGGATGCCACCTCCAATGGAAGTTCTTCTGCTTCTACTTCATGAATTAACATATTTACAAACCCAGCAGTGTCCAGACAGACCAAGCAAAGCCATCACGACGTAGGCGCCTGGACAGGGTCTGGCTGACGTTTAGGCAAAAGATGGGGCAAAGCACACGGGACAGGGTGGCTGAAAACATAATTCTTTCTGTTCCACAACATTTTTTTTCTGTTCCATTCAGAGATAGAAAGCGCCTCTCACATGGAGAAATATATTTTTGTAACACTTCTAAAAACAATGCATCAGCAAAGAAATAACATTAATCTTTCTTGTTTTTTAAGATTTCATTTATTTGAGAGAGAGAGTGCAAGGCACACAAACAGGGGGTGGGGCAGAGGGAGAAGCAGACTCCCCACTGAGCAGGGAGCCAGATGCAGGGCTGGATCCCAGGACCCTGAGATCATGACCTGAGCTAAAGGCAGACGTTTAACCGACTGAGCCACCCAGGGGCCCTGATTTTTCTGAGACATCTATCAAAATACAAAAGCATCAAGATGACAATCTAGGTAGTTTTAGATTGGCTGGATTTCCACGTACTTCCTAGACTCATACCAATAATTCACCTTTGCCAGGAAGGAAGGGAGGGAGGGAGAGGCAGTGAGGAAGGAGGAAGAGAGACAGAGGGGGGAAAAAGAACAGCAGAAAAATACAAAACATCTGCACCCGTTAGTTATGAAAAATAGCAAGCCTGAAGAGCAAAAAATTTGATCACTAAACGAAATCACTAGAAACTCATAAAACTGACAAACCAAAGGAGAAAGTGAGGCTGAAAACCAACCTCCTCTAACCCCAAAGAGGGAGGCAGCCAGTGGTAATGTTGAGAACATGGGCTGCTCTGGAGCACACCTGGGTCACAGCCCTGCGGCTGCCACGTGCCCGCAGGGGACTCTGATCACACTAAATTTCAGATTCTTCATGTAAAAATGAGAGTAGGAAGCAGGTTATATTTAAAGGTGCCTTCAGCTTTAAAGTTCTAGATAGAAACTCGAGCCCATATGCTAGGTATGTGAGGGCCTAAGGGTTCCTGGTACCTCGGACGCCCAGGTGTGTCAGCTGTTCGAGAAACTTCGGAATCAGGGTCCTATCAACAGATCCATGTGTATGTGGCAATTCATCATAAGACTGAGCAACACCAATTAGTGGGAAATAGATGGGTTATTTAGGAGACGGTGTTGGAAAAACTAGCTTTCTATAGAGAGAAGATGTTGGATCGATATGTCCCTGCCATAAAAACAAAACAAATCCCCACAAAGCTCCCCTCCAAATGCCGTCAAGGTGTAGAGGTGAAGTACAACCATAAACCCAACACGAAGAACAACGGGAAAGTATTCTTGATAACTGGGGATGAAGAAGGATTTCTTAAGCATGATGTTTTTCTAAGTCACAAAGGAATACAGTGATGGGCCTGACCTCAACCAAAGATCCCAGACAACACTGATAGAAGATAGCTGACACTTCTAAAAATGGACCAAAGATGAACATCTAGACTATAGAGGAGATCCACAAGAAAAAAGAGAGAAAAATTTGCATAAAATATGAACAAGTGGTGAAGTGTATAAAGAGAAGTTCGAGCTCACGAGCATTCAGAGAAATGTTCATTTAAACGGACAAGGATGCAGCCAGCATCGGCTATGCAAGGGCAAATCCAAGGGAGCCGCATGATGGGAGGACGGGCTGGCTCAGGCACTCCCGTGAGCAGTCCTCTGAGTTTGCGGAGGTGAAGGGTGCTTGTGGCCCATGGTCCCGAGAGCACGACCCCCACAGGCCCGCCCACAAAGCCAGACGAGGACACGCATGTGCACGCCAGCACCACGGCAGGGTTTCTGTGGATGGCACAGCACGCGGTACCCACGAGGAAGGAAGAAGATGCACACTCAGCAACATGAGCAGCCCTAAAACTGACTGGAAGGAAATAAAAAAAGGAACCAGAATCTAGATCATCGCCTGTGTAGATTGCAAAATTCACCCGTGCAAGTGTGTGTTTCCCAAGGATACACATGCATCCAGAGCCACGTTTACTGTGGGATGCCGGTGACCTCTGAAGGGCATGGGAATGGGGCCAGGAGCTGGGTGGGGAGAGAGATGCAGGGCCTGATGGTGGTGACATGCCCTCCCCTGGCTCTGGACACCTGACCGGGTAGGGGGCGGGGGAGCCGGCTGGAGGCCCATGCACTCGGCTCGCCCCAAGACTGGAGTGTGGACAGGATTAGGGCCTGGGAAGCCAAAGCGCTGGACTGCAAGACGTTAGAAGAGGATTCATCAGAGGGCTTGAGATACTTGAACTTCTAGAAACACACACGTTTGCTAAAAATCACAGCCTGGCGTCCCATCGGTAAGGTCGGGGAGTGGGGGTGAATGGGTGATGGGCACTGAGGGGGGCACTTGACGGGATGAGCACTGGGTGTTATTCTGTATGTTGGCAAATTGAACACCAATAAAAAATAAATTTATTATTAAAAAAAATAAAATAAACTTATTGGCAATCTCATAAAAAAAAAAAAGTACGGATCAAACGTTGATACATATTCATCGGGGACTTGGGATTGTCGTAGGCGCAGATTCAAACTTGCTCCTGACGGGCCGCAACTCCCACCGTCCTGACAGCCCCGCTCCCTAAGCTCCCAAATCTGTAGGATTTACTGTAGGAGTCACATGAGGACCTAGAACACTTCCCGTGGGGGTGAAACAGGGATAAAGAGGAAAGGCTTATTTTCAAGAACAAAGGTCACCGGCCGGTGGACCATGGGTCAAATCCTGCTTAAATGATGCTACCGAATTAGCTGCCAACATTTACATTTTGCATTAAGAACAGATTCCTGGTTTGTGCAGAGAACTGGAGAAATCCAGGACAATGGGCCCGCGAGCAGGTGTGCGCCCCCAGGTGTGCAACAGCCCCCCCACCTGCCTGCAGTGCCCTCAGGGCTGCACGGGCGGCGGTGCTGGTGATGCTGCTGCTGCCAGTTACTCAGCACTGGACATGACAGGTGGCCACGCAGCCTGGAGCCACAGAGGAAGCTGGTTGTTGGAGCGGAGCAGGTCACTAATGAAAACGATGTAAGTCTTAGCTTCAAACAAGCGCAGGCCCATTTCAAGTGGGACATCTGGAAGGGCTTTACTCCCTCCGGAATGCACCAGAATTAGCAGAGGAAATGGGGCAGGGAAAGGAAAGCAGTCTGGTTCTCCTGTGTTTGGAAGATATTCAAGCAGATGGGGTTCCATAAAGACCTCTTGGCAGGGAGGTGAGAGCAAGCCTGGACGGAGCAGATGCCTGCGTGCCAGCTATCCTGGTCCCCAGAGGGCCAGTACCCCCTTCACGGTAAATGTCACTACAAACCCTGGTTCCCTGCTCAGCTATTAGCACTGTCCATCAAGAGGACGAAAGCACCAGCAGTGACTGCTTTGCCCCATGTACAGCGCTCATGGCTTAATTTATATATTAATTTTCTCACTCTTGCTTAACACACCTCCTTCAGACATCCTGCGGATGCTGGATCCTCATCCCTGTTACAGAAGTTGTATGGAAATGAAGGGTGGGGGAAAAAAAAAGAAATGAAGGGTGGGTTACGTTCTAAGATTAATAATACAAGTGTTGAGATGAATTTAAATGTCCTTTTTTTTTTTGCTTCATTCTGTCTTTAAAGTGGCTAGTAACTGCCTCAAATGACCAGGGCATACGTTGTATGGTGCACATAGGCATGGACAAGGACGTAATGTCAATTCTTTGCAATGGAAAGCCCTGGTACCAGTAGCAAATGTTCTATCAGAAGACTGGAATCACTACTCATATATGTTTTGTTCTGATTTGTGTTCCATCAGAGACCATGGTTAAGTGAACACACTTTAGTCAGGGAACAGTGAGAGCTGTGAAGAAATCTTAAAGGTAGAAGCTAGCACGTCACTGGAGTGTGATGCCGCCCTGAGTAGTCTACGGGTAAGTGGAGGCAGGCAGGTGCTCCAACCTGGGTGGCGACTGGGCAGGGGTAGGTGCTTGGCCCCGGGGCGGAGGTGTTCACAAGGCGCTTGAAGAGGAGGCCAGTGCGAGGAGCAGGAGTGGGAAACGGACGTCCTGACACAGATAATGAGAGAGGAAGAGGAGGTTTAGTGGGAGCTGGGACAATGAACAGAACATCAATGAGGTTACGGACTCAGCCAGGTACGCGGGTGCCCCGAAAGGAAACAAAGAGTTGACCCGTAGCAGGTAGCTGAAAAACACAACTGGATGCCAGAAAAGGCCAGGGGCTGAGGAGGCATTCAGGGGTCACCGGTGTTCTGGAAATCAATGGAGTCATGGCTGACTCACCCCAGCAGCAGCTCACACTTGTTCTCTGCGCCAGCAACTGCTGCAGATGTACCATCACACAACCTCCGTGACACCCCTTGGAGAAGGGACCTCATCATTCCACTCCACTGACGAGGAGGGGGGGACTTCAAGAAGCAAAACAGCTGATGCAAGGTCATGCCTAGGAAGCTGCAAAGCCAGATACCAACCCAGAGAGCCGGGCGCTGGAATCCCTGCCCTTAATCGCTAATGAGGACCATAAAAAAGAGGACTTAATTTTTCACCCAGTGAAACTGTGGAGGATGTCTTGATCTATTTGCCATCACATAACCCAGCTGGATGTGTGTTTGGATCACTGTTTTAATTCTGCCAATTATGAAATCAGAAGATTGGAAAGAAGATACGGGGCCCACTGCTTTTAGGCGACCAGGGTGTTCATTCTTTCACTGTGGATCTTCAGAGAAGGCGATCATGCACCTGTAAGGAGCAGTCTGCCCCAGGGTCTCACGTCCCACATTCCTCACCAGGTCTCCTGTGTCTGCCACATGTCAGGGCGCCAGGCTACACACCAAGTGCATACGCTGGTGTGAAAGCTTGGAACGTCCCATGGTTGCCCCTGATTCCTGTACCTACCAACTCCACAGAGCATTATGAGAACACGAACTATAGCTTGTTCCTAATGATTTTTTCTCCTTATTGCATTTAGTGGACTTTCTTTCTTAGTTCAAGGGTACTTTGGTTTTTTGTTCTAGAGTATTTCTTCTCTCTCACTATTCCGGGGAAATACATTCAGTTCACAAAATAAACCTCACCAGAACATTCTGTATGTGTTTCTTGAAACTTGAAGCCCAGGTCTGTTTTTTTATTCTTTTTATTTATTTTTTTTTATGTGAAGGTTATAGAACTTGATCATCTGAAAGAGGATTATAATAGTTTATAGCACATGGAAAAATACAAGCAAGTAAGTTAGAAATAGTAGTAGAAAAAGACTCTAAAAATCCCTTTCCTCCAAGTGCATGGAATTAATTGTTTATCATGATGCAACTTATGGTACATTAATTGTAGCATGATGGGAAAACCGTCAACACTAGTGACAATCAGATTAGTGCTGGAGATAAAAGGTGAAGAGCAACGTCCCGGTGTCAGTTCATATTTCCTTGTCTAAGTATTTCTTGTGCTTTTCTGAGTGAAAACAGAAAGACCCACCATAAACAGCATTACTAGGACTTCTCACATTTCAGAATCGGATAAATGTAGGAGTTATTCAATTTTGCTTCATCTAATTTTAAAATATCCAATAATTTATCCTTCTGATCTTAATAACACTGTATCTTGGTATGGTTTTTACATTGATCTCTGGAACTGCCAAACTACATGCATGTGTGAATTTACCCATTGGTTATTATCCATTTATTGGATGTTTATTAGGCTTCTACTAAGGACCAGTTACTGGAACCTACAATTTTGAATACAAATGAATACGTACCAGGACAAGGTTTAATTTAATGAGTCAAGTGCTTTGCAAAGTTTATAGAGGTAATTATGAAGGCCCTCTGAGAGTTACATGCTATGATCCCCATTTTACAGACAAGAAAAATGAGGTTCAGGGAGGTCAAATAAACTGTCACTGTTTCTGTTGAAATTAGGGTTTCAAGCTCAGGTTTTGGTAGTTTAAAATCCTGTGCCCTAAAAAAAAGCACTAGGCTCTATTGTCTCTTGTAAAAGATTAAAATGAATAAAAAATGTATTCAACTATATACTTATGGAAAATAGATAAGAGGAAAAAAATGTAGCCCTGAATGTATAGGAAGCCATCACACAAATGTTACACCTGAGTTGAGTCTTAAAAGACGAGAAACTCAAAGATGGAAGCACACCGTGGGCTTGGCTGTGAGAGGGCAGACCGTTCCTCAAATACCAGTAAGTGGTCTTGGGCAGCTGGGCGATGAGCGTATACAAGCTGCTAACTAAAAAGCTGGAACAAAGCAAGTTGGAACCAAATGGTGAGACGAGTCTGGAAATGCTAAGCAGTTGAGATTTCAGCCAGGGGCCAAGGGAGGTGCTAAAGAAATTCAAATAGGGAATGATGTGCCTGGGTTCTAGAAAAATCCGTGACTTGAATATCGAGGCAGGGAGGGTGACCCCAAAGAGAATAATCTTCCAGCGGGTGGGGTGAGGGTCTGTTCATGCATAGTGAAGAAAAGGTGACTAGGTTTTAAAAAGGCATTTAGTATGAAAACCCAGGATTGAGAGTTCTGTGAGCTGTGGTCGAGGAAGGGAGAAGATGTTAAGCAGGATTTTGATGCGCTGTTTGGGTGAGTTTTTTAAGGCTTCTGCAGACAAATTAGAGGAGGAGTTAGGGATTCCATTTTACATGGAATGAGGCTGCCTGTGGGACATACGGAGGTTTCCAGCAGAAAATTTTGCAAAATTCAAGAAAAAAAAAAAAAGTGGGGCTTGAGATAAGGATTTGGAAGTCGGTGTAGTATGGGTGATGTTTAAAGCCACAAGCATGGCTGAACTTGGCACTTGCAGGACAGCTGGGCTCAGAGTTTCAGGGACAAACACCACATCCCCACCCTCCAAGTTAGAAGCCACATCTGCTTCTGATGCCAGAACAGAAGCCCATGTCTTTTAAAATCTGAGAACTCTTTCATGTAATTAAGCCTCAGTAAGACAGAGTTTAACTTCCAAAAGAATCGATAGCACGGACGTTTGTTCCATATTTAGCTAGGGCAGAAACTGTTTACATAGGGAAAGTAAAGTTACTTTGTGAACTGAGAATTGCTTAGATATTTTAATTTTCTTTCTTACCTCATGCCCCAAAAAACAACCAGTTAATGCCTTTTTCTTTCAATCGATGATTTTAAAACCGGCATATTAGGGAAAGTATCTTGCCATCTATTGAAGATCTATTTTTACCATGGACTGAGAAGCTTAAGTAAACAACAATGGCTATTTTTGTAAAATTATTTCTGCTTATGCAATGGATTCACTGGATTATAGTCTAACGGCGAGTGTCAAACTCTGCAACTTTGCAACCTCAGTGTGGTAAAGAAAAGGGAGAGGGGACGTTCTCGCCCTACACCGTAGCTCAATCAAGAGCTCTGCCATTATAATTAGTTCAATAAAGGGCCCCACTGCTTCTATGTGGAGGAAAATACACTTTTAAAAATACATTTATTATATCTGGACTATAACTTTATTATGGGAGTTCAATGTGTTCTCCCAGGAAACAGCTTTAAACCAGAATACGTCAGCAAATAATGATATTTTCCCGTCATTATCCAAATTGTCAACAAAAGGAAAGATCATTATGATCCCATATAAAAGAGAAAGAATGGAGCAATAAACTAGATACATTTCCCACAGGATGATATTAAAGCAGAATTATTCCAGGCAAGGGACAGACGATCCTGGGTAGGTAGAGGTTGGAAGTTTTTCTGTTGTCAGAGAGGTGAAAATATATACCCGTCAGCCAGTCAGAAAGGGCAAATCTTTGCTGCTTAGAAAGCACAGATGATTTTCTATGAGGAAATTTAGGCTATGCTCCAGTTCAGAGAGAAAGCCACATGTGTGATTGTCTAGTTTTTGCTTCTCTGACTTTGAAATGCCCTCCTGCCTTGGGTTCTAGGATGTACACCGTCCTGAGACTTTCCCTTCTCAGGCTGCTCCTCCTCTGTCTCCGGTGCTGGCTTATTTTCTAGCAGCTGAGAAGTTAAGCTGTTAAATTCCATCAGTCACACGCATGGCTGAAATCATTCCTGTCTACACAGCCACACTTTGTATCTCCACCCTGGCTCGTCCCTTGTAGTCCAGACCTGTGCATCCAATTCCCTATTGGACATGTCCACTTGGGTGTCTCGAAGTCCTGCGGCTCATTCCACAAAGCTAACATGCAGCACTCCTGATCATTCTCTCCCAACCCTGGCTCCCTCCCAGGGACTAGCTTTCCACTTGACCACCATAGTGTCTCCTCAAGGACTTGAGAAGCGCTGGGCCATCACTTATGCCTCTCTCCCTCTCTCACCCTCCAAATATAATCCATCACAATGTCCCATTGATTTCCCCTCTCCATGTCTCCCAAGGTTCAGAAACAAAGTGCTTTAGAAACAATCAAGGTGGGATCCCTGGGTGGCACAGCGGTTTGGCGCCTGCATTTGGCCGCGCGATCCTGGAGACCCGGGATCGAATCCCATGTTGGGCTCCCGGTGCATGGAGCCTGCTTCTCCCTCTGCCTGTGTCTCTGCCTCTCTCTCTCTCTCTCTCTCTGTGTGTGTGACTATCATAAATAAAAAAAAAAAAAGAAAGAAAGAAAAAAGAAACAATCAAGGTCTCAAAATCTAGATGGCACCAAAGGTATTTATTTAGTGGATAAAGTAACTTCTTGGCAAGCTCTTTTGACATTTTGTCATCTGCATTTTAATGTAGGTTTTGTTTCACCACATCAAATCTTTCATTCCATAAACGAGAAGAAAACCAGGCAGCTGGTATATGAGATCTCTCAGTATTATAAACACAGAAGGAGAGGTAGCTTTTCCTGCCTCTCCCGACCTATATGTTCACTGAGTTTGAACATACCTGAATGCTAGCCACTTCTCTGCTTTGAAAATGTCTCATAATACAAAAAATGCTATGAATCCTCTTTCTGGACAGGAACACGTACATTATTATATTCATGGACTTAGATGTAATAATGTTCAGCTGGTGGTTGGGGGAGGTGAAGAACAGAAGATGGGGTGTCATTTTTTCTTTCAGGTGCAAGAATGAATTTCATGAACTTCCAAGGGTTCCTTTTCCATTTCCTAGAGAATACAATCCACCTATATTTATTAGGAATGTTTAGAAGGCCCTGCACAAAGAAGGCCCCGTGTCACTTGTAAAGAATATGTTCACTTTCTAGGACTGGAAAAGGAGAGAGAAGCATTTTGACAGTTAATGGCATCCTCGGCTAATAATCCCCAGCACCACCCTGTTGGCCCTGAGTGATTACTCATGATAAGTATAAATTGCGTTTCTGATCATCAGGGATGGTTATGCAATACATACTGAAATCAGAATTCTATCATTTAAAATGGTAGCAACCTCCCACTTTATAAGAAAGATGGTAATTTACACAGCAGTGAACAGAAATAAGATATTCCATGAAGAAAAGCCAAATATATGGGGGTAATAACATAGGAATGTGTTGAGCTGAGAAATAATTTTACGTGATCATGAGTCACAGTGACCATAAAACTTTGGTCAAATTTAACGGATTACATTGGTGTTAATGCCATCACTACTCAACCAAAAGCAGAAATAGAAGAAAGACCTAGAACTCCATGTGCAGGCGCTAGTCTTCTTTTTAATCCGGCTCTGAAATGTGTTTGTCTTAGGCAGAAACCTAGTAAAACGCCAATGAAGAGGAAAAAAACAAAATCGACCCCAAGATAATTTTAAATGAGAAATAAAATCTGGAAGGAAGCCATGCCAGAATTTATTGAAAAACAGATTTTTCTCCTTCAAAAATGTTATTAAAAAAATACGAATGTTTTTGTGACTTATTGCCAAGTTTATTTTATAGGCTCTCTGCTACTCAGATGTACCATACTGTACAATGTGATGGATGGGGGCTATTAATCATTTTTACTGAAGAGCAGAACAGCCCATGCTACGCACTACTATTAAAAAGGTGAGGTATTCTGAGAGTACATTCATTTCCTCATAAAGTCACACGTCACATATCCCCTGGATTTTCAAATAGTTCCTTCCGACGGACTCACATACTCCGCCAGTCCTGAAAGATGGGCTGGCTGGTGGGAAAGAGCTGTCGGGTTGCCCCAGGAGGACAGTCCTAATTCTCTGGCCAAATCTCTACCTGAAGGTCTCCCTGTGCTTTGGGCAGTACAACCTTATTTGTATTTCTGTCTGTTATCTGCATTTTAAGTCAAACACGGTTTTACATATTTTCTTACATTGCTTCCCAGCTTGGGGAAGGCCTGGAGCGTGCATGGGCGCCTGTCCACTCTCAGCCCTGGCCGGCTGCCCGGGGGGTGTTACCCCTGCAGGCAGAGTCCAGGGTTGGTCCAAGCAGCTTCCCCACTGTGGTCAGCCCCGCAGCTAGTCACACTGAAGAAGGACTGGGAGAGGCCGTCCACAGATAGGAAGATCGGAGACACTACTGAGTGGGGTCTTAATTATTGTTGCAGAGAAAAATAATACACTCATTACACATATCTGTACATATCACAGGTTCCCTGTCTTAGAGTTTTAAAAAATGAGAGCGAGCCCATGATAACTGCTTCCTCTCTCCGGGGACAGTCTACGATTTCACAGGCTACCATCTCTTTTCCCACATTTGCTTACTTTTTTTCCCCCTCCCCTTCCCACTAAGTCCTCCTTTTTTGAAGCTAGCATCTTCATCTCTCTCCAGCACACCACGGGCTGAGCTGACATCCAGGTTCTGCTGCCCTGGGGGGTGAATGTGCAGAGCAAAAGGGAGAAGCAAGCACCTCTCTCCACCTGCTAAGGCTTGTACACCTGAGTCTACTGCTCTGGGCTGAACCAGATCTAAAGGCACACTGGATCCTGACCCTTCACTTATAGAAAGAAGAAGAAATGGCTCCTGAGGGCCTGTCTCTGTCCACAGCAAAGAGCATTCTATTGACCAGTATCTTTATCCCAGTCCTGCCTGGTCCATTCAATACAACATGTCTGGGTGCATAAAAACCACCACCACCACCACCAACAAAAACCAGTTCACTATTCAAAAAAACAAAACTCTCAATCTTTAAATCTTTACTCACTGTCTGGCTTTCTTTGAATAATCATCCTGAATCTGCTTTTCTGGTTAGTGTCAGGGAACAACATGTCATTTACTGGTGAGGCCTCATCACCTCTGATGAGTGGTCACTGCCTGTCAGATTTTAACACCTGAAGCACAATCACAGAAGTGCAACACCCAGCCTTACATGACTTATCATGTTAGAATTTCATGTGGTTGGGGGCAAGATGGGTCATATTCCAGAAGGCCAGCACTTGGAGACGATACCGACCTAGGACCAATCCAGGAAGGCCTTGATTACATTACAGGGGACTGTAATGGCAGAGTTTATCAGTTGATGAGAGAGACCCAGCGGTTGGGGATGTTCCTAGCAGGTTAGCATAGAATTAGAAATAGAAAACCCCAGAGAAACTCAGGTCCCAGCAGGATCCTAAAAACAGGAATGGAAGAACAGGTCATGGTACGTGCAGGCGTTGGTCACAAGGAAACGATATAAAGATTCAGATTCTAGAACCAAGGCAGAAGATCTAAAGCATATAGTAAAGGTGGCTTGCGACCGATCTCCTGAATGCTGGACTCCTTCAAATCCCCTGGTCCTAGAGTTTAGGGTAGAGTGGAAGCCTATTATATTGGGAGGCAAGTGTTTTTCGGTTAAAGAATAGAACCAAGCAGATCATTTTATTGGGTATTTTAATCTTCCCAGGCCAGATTTCCATCTCCCAGCCATCTCTCTTACCCTACACTCCCCTATTCATAAATTGACTTTAAAACCTTTCTGATCTTTCTTCACATAGATCAAGAGTAGGCAAAGGGCTTTGAAAAGCAAATGGAATGACTTTATGGATACATAGCCAAAGGGAAGAGCTATAAGCATTTTTAAAGGTAAGTTTCTTGTATTAACAGTTCAATGAAATAATTCTATCTTTGCTCTCGTGATTTTTATTATAATACCCGCAGACCGCAAAAAAAAAGAAAAAAAAAAAAAAGAATGGGAAGGTCAGCCCAACTTTTGTTGGGATACTAATGGGAAATGTTATAAAATCACTAAATGGCACGAAGATACAAAAATATGGAAATCGTCAAGATAAAACACGGTCAGGAGAATTTTGTGAGGAACAATAGTAGTCCTCAGACCACATTTTTTGAACCAGTGATTAAAAACTTCATTTCCTTGTTGGCTTTAACATCTAGCAGATTGGCATGCGTTTGAAAGCATAAGGAACTAGTACTAAAGAAATGCAAGAAGGAGAAGGATTTGGTTAGTAATAAGCTTATTTCAGACCTCTTCAGATTAAGGTCAAGTATAAAATTCTCATTAGTTTCCAGTTTATTTAAATCAGGGCTGCTGTGATTTGAAAGTCACCTCCATCATCCCGAGCTGAGAAGTGCGTCCACAGGGCCCAAGCGGAAAAGTTACCTGTGGTTTCCTCTTTTACAAAAGATACTTAGAATCCTGGGACCTAAGATTTTTTTCAGATTTATTTTGAGAGAGAGCGAGAGCATGAGGAGGACCAGCAGGGCAAAGGGCACAGGGAGAGAATCTCAAGCAGACTCCACTCTGAGTGCTACACACAGAGCCTGGATCATGACCCTGAGACCACGACCTGAGCCAAGATCAAGAGTCAGATGTTTAACCTACTGAGTTGCCCAGGTGCCCTGATTTTTTTTTTTCTTTTATATCATTTTGGTTGAATTCTCTGAAAAGGGGTTCAGTGGAGAAAAGCCTTGCCAAGCCCCCCACTCTGGCCAGCTCTCCAAACCTGGGCTGCCTTCAATTAGTGCAGGAAACAGACTGGAGAGACAGCCGCCTTCTCCCTCTTTGATTGTTAACTGCTTTCATATTCCATTTTATTTAAGATACTTAATTTGTTTTTAGTGATTTACTCTTCTTTGTAATTAGATGTAGCGATTAGCAAGCATCTTTTCTTTGGCAATGCAGTTTCCCTGCAACGGAAATGAGCTTAAGTCAACATTACACTTACCGCTACTCAGTGTAAGGATTTGTAAAGGCGAAAACCACCAACTAGACTCCCTCTCTTACGATTAAGTAAATGCAAATGAGAGGTAAGACAAAGAAAGAAGTAATTAGTAGGAGGGAGGAACAAAATGGAGATTTTTAAATGCAGAATCCATTCATAACACTTCTCGAGAGAGCTGTTCTAATAGATTACCTTGCTGAAATGCATTATTTAAGTCTTGGCTGTTTGGAGCGAGAGGTAAATGCATCCTCTCCGCACCGGGGCGCATAATGCCTTTGGAATAAATGCAGGTCAACGTGAGGCTACTTACTTGTCTTTGCAAAATCAGATCTGATGTCAGCACAAAGGCAGGAGGAGATAAAAGGGGTTATTAATACCTAAGAATGTGACACAGATGCCCAAGCATATTGCGTGACAATATAGAATAAATAAGGCAAAATGTTAAATTGTCAAGACCAGGGGCTCTGGCTCTTTCTCTCTCTCTCTCTCTCTCTCTCTCTCTCTCTCTCTCTCCCCTCTTTCTCTCAATAGTTTTACTGTAAAAATCAGCTAAAAAGAAATGGATCCTCTTTCACAAAAGAGTCTCACAAACGGTTTCATCCCTTTTGTCCTAAGTGCTGGTCTTATATTTTGTAAGAATTTCATCTCAATGTCTCCTGTCATCATGATGAATGCTGGAGCCTGGCTTCTCCTACTGGGGAGAGTATCGCATGTCTGCCTCTGTCACTCTTTTTTTTATTTTTTTCTGGTCTCCAAACAAAAATTCCACCACCGCCTTTTTCAAGTTGAAAGGCAATAGGGCCTTTTCCCAAGCTGAGAGGCCGTTTCCAAGTGACAACTCCTTGTCACAGTTAAAATGTGAGCAGAGGACCCTGAGATTTACATGCCTCTGGTAAATGGGAGCTGTCCCGGCCCTCTGCGGGTCACGGATTAAAACGTCCCTTGTCCCTCGGCTGCATCCTGGCTACAGGTAAACCATCACAAGTGAATGGAGAAAATAAGCCAACCCTGGAGAGATGAAGCAGGAGCAACATGCAATCACAGACGGCACTCGACATTTCAGTCCAAGTGACATATTCTGGAATTAGGCAGCAGACAACCAGTTTGCTGCTAAAAAAAAGAAAAAAAAAAGGCAAGGATTCTCCTTTTAATTAAATCACAAATTCTGGCGCATACTTGGGCGTGTGTGAGTTTACCTGTGTGCATGCGCATGCCTCTTCCACAGTGGGGAATCTCAAAATATTTTGCTCACAAGCAGAGGAAGAAACTCCATTTTGTAAATCCCCTGCACAAAGTATCACAGGCCAATGTGTCAGGGCCTCTGCTGACGGCGGTGCGTAATTAAAAATATCCGCGCACACACACACAAATGAACATAGATACAGCTAAAAAGGATGGATGATTGATAAGAATCATAAATAACTTCCGAGATCAAAAGCAAATCGAATCCAGTTATTACTCTACCAAAAATATCAAAATGTAATTATACTGTTTTCACACATCATTATTTGCCATTCTGGGGAATTAGAAGGGACACATTAATTAATGGACAAAATGATATTCAATTAAAACAAGTGCAGTGCATCCTTCAAGGGTTTGCACTAGAATTCTCGCCCACGTCCCCCACTCTAGGAGTTTCCTGCACATGTTTGTGAGATGCTTAAGGTTTATCGCCAGGGACGTATTCTTGTGGAGATTCAGAAACCAAATGACAGACACTCTGGCAGGGACACATAGCAGGCAGGCCTTTCCCACAGCTCTTGTAAACACTCTCTTTTTTTTTTTATCTTCAAAAATAAATCAGCAAATGTATTTAACATGGAGGCATCGCTCTTGCTTCCATTTGCTTTTTTTTCCCCCCTTCCAGAGAAAATGTTTTCAGGAAAAGGCTGGTTGCTATGGAAGCTTTATTGTAGGCCACTTCAGTATTAGAAGGTTGGAAAACATTCAACCATTTCAAGTCACCTGATCTACTAAACATTCCCAAGTTCATTATAATAAGAATGAGGAAGAGGCGGACAAGGTGATTTCAAAAAAAAAAAAAAACCAATGCAGCGCTTTGCCCATAAATGGACAATGCAGAGCCTAGTAACTAGGATCTCTGTAATCACTACTGCTTCCTTCAGACACACTTTTCTTTCCAAAGCTACTCTTCTAAATGATGGTATTTTAGGAAAATGACACAGATTCTGAGATTTCTAAGATAGCACGCTGTCCCTGTCACTGTTATGTACTTAGTGTAAAGTTAATGCCCCGCAGTTCAATTCATTCAGGCAACTCGGTCTCCAGCAAGTTAATTTGCCATAGAGACACGTTTTCATAAACATGAGTACAAATAAAGCTCTGGAATCCACCAAAAGTAGTTTTCCAAACTGGCGTGAAAAATGGAATGGCTTCCAACCTACCATTTGGACGTCTGGTCTCTGAGAACTCATGTGGGCTGTCATGTGGTCGATAGGATCTCATCCCAATACCATTAGCAGAAATGAACTGTAACCAATTGTAAGTGGCTACTAATTGCCCATGACAATGATGGAAAATACCGGCTCAACCTCAGAATAGTTCATTTAGTCTGTGTGGTAGAGGTACAGTCTGAAGCTATCATAATTCTATCACAAGCTGACCTTATTAATTAGCCATTCTGGAGTTCTAGCTGTAAAACAGAGATCAAGAAAGCAGTGGTAGGCTGGGATTGCACTGACAACTTGGGTTGAGTTCATGAAACTCATTGGCTGATTGAGCTGGAAAAAAAAGGGGGGGGGGCTGGATAAACAGAAGTAAAAAAGAAGTTGTTCCTTGGTGAATTCAAAATTGCTCAAATTGTTCTATGTGTGCAGATTATTATGAGCATCAAGTTTGTTGGGCCCATCAGAACAATTTCACCGGGAAGCCCCATTTTATGGCATCTCTCATACTCTTCTTCGGCTCCATTCCTAGTTTATATGGTGCAGATTTTCTTTAAATACCAAAATAAATTAAAACTGATCCTAGTTTGAATTTCACAGTACCCTTTGTGAGGGCAGAGATACCCTGCGGTGAAAACAATGTTGCCTGTCAGGACTTTTAAGGCTCAACTCCAACCTTGGGAATAGTCAGTTGGAATTTGCACATTAACGAATCCCCAAACACCAAACTGTTGCCATATGATAAGCACCCTCTGAAAAGGGAATAGGCCAAGTGTCCCACAAGATGACTGACAGCAGCATTAACTCCTTCTTCTGTCAAGAAAATCAACAGACTACAGATGAAAAAAAAAAAAAAAGGCTGGAGGAGACCATTATAAGTGACCACATCATTCTGCAGCTATTGGCATGCTAATTCCCCAATAGAATGGGAAATTAAGACTGATGCCAATCACGATGCACAGCCTCCTGTCACACCCTGGAAGGGACTGCAGTGGGCAGCATCCAAAATGCCAGAAAGCGCATCTCCTCTTTAATTGAGAAGTGTGCAAAGGAAAGTGAAGCTGCAAATTCAAACATGGCTCAATTCAAACATGGCTCAAATTAAGCTCTCTGGATCCCGTGTGTGGACGGCTCTTCACGCAACTGTGCGGGTAGGTATGCATTTATCAGTCTGTGATGCCATGGCTTGAAATCAAGGAGCGAGAGGATGGAGCGGTCTTCACAAGACCCTCTGGCAGGAGCCTGGCTCTGTCTTGGTCATGACCATTCCAATGAAGGGCACTGGAAGTTGTATTAAACTTCCAGATGTTTTGAAAAGTAGAGAGGAAGAAGCCTTGACCATTGTGTGGTGGTAAGAAAAATGACCTAAAATGTGCAGGTTAAGATGGGTGGGGGTGGTGTATTGGGCACCGTTACTTCTGTCCTTCGATTATTTTAATTCTCTGGGATGTACCTGTGTCGGATTTTGCAAGATAGGTAATTCATCTGATAGTCCAGATGAACTTCTGGGTACACGTCTGGTTCAAAAGAGAACCCCCAAAGTGTGGTTTATTACTTTCTAGGACATCGATCAGTTCTATGTACAATCAAGAAATTTTATTCTAATATCCGTTTCTAAATGTCCATAAATACCCGGTTACTCAAATGCTCTGCAAATCTGTGTTAACCACCTTCCCGGCTTCCTCCCTGATGAGTCCAATAAGTCTCTGGCACTTGGTCATTCTTTCCTTGACTGAGAGCTATTTGACAGTTTTCGAGACAATTCTGACAGGAAGGTCACTTTTAGTCATTGGGGAGAATGCTTACCTTTCTCCTCCATTTTTCTATGGGTTAAATTTTTCCACAGGTTAAATTTTACAAAATGAGTTCAGAAACTACTATATATATAAAGAAAACCAACCACTTTTCCCCCCTCCATCTTTGATTTAACTTTTCCTTGTATTGCTCTCCTATCAGCAGAGAACATGCTCATTTGACTGCAGGAACCTACATTTTAATATTTCCTCACAAGTAGAGTTTAGCTACTTAAAAAAAGCTAGGAAAGGCATTAAAAGAGAAGTCAGAGCACATTAATTTTCTCTGAGGGGCTGTCTCACGTGTTCATGGCCTCTTTTCTTGTAGGTCCTGGCCATGTGGGTCAGTATTCTCTCCAGGCCAAAAGAGGTTGATTAACTTCTATAAAAGAGGCCATGTTTCTCACAAAAGTCTCCGTTCTTTTGCTGCAGGGCCCCCAGGGGCCTCACCCACATCTCCTGAGAGACCCACAATTTCACATTGTGACCTCAAATGCAGCAACACCACAGTGGTTTGCTACCATTGAGGGGACCTGTGTCTGTGGGGTGGGGGAGGCCAGCTGTCCTCCAGCATGAGCCCATTACCTCAGGAAGCTAGTAGGACAAGAGTTGCATCAAACATTCATGCTGTGGGCATACTGCTCTATACCTTTTCCTTGAAATCGTCCTTTTCGGTAGGAATTTCAGAAGGTAACTCAGTTAATTGATACTTAAAAGTCTACACATGACTGTACGTGAACTAAGGGTGATAAAGGAACGATGGCGAATGTAACAGTTCCATGTCTTTTTAGAAAATAGGACCACATAACGGAAGCTTTTGGCAACAGAAGAAAACATCCAGCCTCAGATAACCATCTTTAGCGTCCGGATATATTTCAATCCTGTATTTTTAAGTTTTTTGTATACACACACGTACGATTTTTCATTTAAACGACATCCATTTCGCCTATAAATTGGTGAGGGGAAAGTCTAGCCATCATAGAAATGCTTGTGAAATTCTACTGGATTACTTATGTCCATCCTAGTCGAGTTCTGACAAATAGAAAAAGTAGATATTAGCCATTTTTCCTGATTATTCTAATTATAAGTGGCTGCAAGGTATTCCATTAAGTGGAAATGGCATATTTTTTTTTTTTTTTAGGTATTCCCTTACTGCTGGATATTTAAATTGCTCCTAATTTCTCATCGGCATAAATAATGCTCTGACTTCATTACCTATGTTCCCAAATTACAAATCTATCTTCTGGTGATTTCTAGGTGAGTCTGTTAAAACATCTGAATGTTGTATAGAAACCTACGTTTCTTTTTTTTTTTTAACTATGAGGTAGAAGAAACACGTAAATTCTTTAGATTTCTAATTGGGAAGAGGGAAGGGAAGTTTCTTAAAAAGAGAAATATCCAGGATTGGACATGATTTACTCTGTAGTCTCCAATTCGCTCTGGAAGGAAAATGCTACTTATGTTCGTATAATCATACACATATATAGAAATCTTCCCTCCAACTTGCCAGGTCTCTGAACTGCCTTTTGCTCCTGACTCCATCAGAGTTAAAACGCTCCAACCGACCCCTGACTGCTCCTCCTTTTTTTGCTAACTGCTTACTCCATAAACCTCTTGCTGTCTGGCTTCTGCCTCCACCAGCCACTGAAGGGACTCTTCTCAACATCACATGGTCCCACTCCTCTTTAAAACTCATGCTTCCTTCACCTTCCATGACCGTGTTCTGGAGTCTGCTGTCCCCTCCGCAGGGGGCCCCTCAGCCTGCCCTTCTCAAGGTTGGGTTGTAGGAGCTCTGACTATCCTTGACCTCCTCCTAGCACATACCCTCTCCTTGCCATGTTGCACTATCTCTAGACTGGAGCCTAACTCCAATGCTTTCGGTTACCATACCCTTTGCACCTCCCTAGTCCTACAGGTACCTTGAGCTAAGTGAGTGTAAAACTGAATCTGTCATCTCTGCAGAGGTGGTGCTGTTTGACTCGTGAGGCTAGGTCAGAGAACGCCATGCGGCTCTTGCCTGGTGCCACTGGAACCCTCCCCCTACAGAAGCGTCCTCTCTGCAAACCCAGGAGCCATGCTGCAAGAAGCCCAACAAGCATGGCAAGGCACAGATGTGCACGAGCCACCAGCTCCAGCTGAGCCCGGCTTTTTGGTGAACCGATCCTACACTTCAGAGGGCAAAGATTCTCTCCTCTGAGTCCTTTGTCTGCTAGGCCTTACCCTGGCTGTAAAGACTTACCACAAACAGGAACATAGTTTCTAACAGCTCCATCCCTGAGATGACTCTAGCTCTCCCTTAAAGTATCTGCTAAGAAAAACTCAAAGCTGCCAAAACCATTTACCATTTGTTCCAGTATCTGTAGATGGATTTTGTCTCCTAGCCTCCGTGGAGGGCAGGAGCCTAACTTCCATTAAGCACCAGTTAACAAACCCAGGTGGGTGTCACATGGACCAATCCCCTCCTCCTTCTAGCTTTCTCAACATTTTTCGCTTGCCTGACTCTGAGCCCCAACCACCCACTCCCCATTCTGTCATTCTCCATTTAAAACACCAGTCACCTCCGTACAAATCAAAGTTGAGCTCAGCTCATGCTGGACTCTCCCACTGCAGTACTATACTACTGATTAAAATCTGTGCCGACCACTTTAACTGGTGTGGGCACTGGTTATCTTTGACACACACATGTAAGTGAAGAAGATGCCAATGATTCCAGTCCTCAGCCCACTGAGACCCTGGCAGTCATCTGAACCTTGCCGGCTGAGGCCTCGGACATGGTCTCTGACCCCTGTCCACATTCCTGATCCACAGATTGCACGGTGATAGGGTCACTGTTTTACGCCACAAAGTTCGGGATTATCTGTTACACAGCAAAGGTACCTGCTACGCCCAACAATCCCACCAGTTTGCCTGGCTCCCCCTGCCACCTGAGGCCTAGGTCTTAGCAGGTTCATTCACACTCTTGCAGAGTCTAGGTGAGCAGCAGTATCTCACACTGACTCTGCTCCTGTGTTTGGTCTCCTCTGCATCCTGGTCTCCTATCCATTCTGCATATTACTGAATTAATCTTTTTAAACCATAGGCCTAACCCTGTCACTCCCCTGTTACAAAGCCTTTAGTAGAAGACCTCCAACGTCTACATGGAAAAGTGCAAACTCTTTAGCGCAGCATACTGTCCTCTGAAATGTGGCCCAAATTTGCACTCCCTGCCTCAGTTCCCATTTTCACTGCCCGTTTCAACCCAACTGGATTAGTCACTCTTCTCCAGAGATGTCCAAAACTCTTCCACGGCTTCGCCTTGCTTTGCCTCCAATGTCTCTTCTCACGGCCACGAGGCTACGTTCACGCTTCCTTTCATGCCCACCTCTCCCTCACCGAACGTCCTCAGCATTTAATCGCCTTCATTCTGCTCTGTCCGCCTTTCATCTTGTAAGGATATTCGGTTTTGCATTTCTCTATCCCCTGTGCCTAATACACTTCCTTGTACCTCAAGGACATTCAGTATTTCTGTCATTGCTCAGAACGTGTCATTGGAAGGAGAAAAAAAAAAGTGTCATCGTCTGGTCTGGAAATTGTTTCACCTTAACATTTAACAAACATGAATAAAGTGCAAGGCCATCGGAATGTTCACTTTCAGTTCGTCCTTTGGAAGCTCTAGGCCACCTAACTCTAGGTTAAAAAAAGAATAATAAAGGAAAAAGAAGCTTCGAGCGTGGTTTGGGTTTTTAGGTGCCTAGAGAAGAGGTCTGTAAAGGGACGTACTTTTGCTAGTGCTGTGTGGTGACACAGATGGTTTAAAATGCATGCGTCATGAACCCATTTCTGGGGGGTATGTATTGTTGCGATAGGCCAGTTACTCCTACTGATCAGATAATACGGAGTCGGATCCAATCATAAATGGGATGCATCTCATTCCAGGCCCTGCTGGGAGGCGCTGGCATTTGATAATGAAATGATGGACAGATGCGACTTGTGCAGTAACAAGGCCATTTCCCACGTCACTTGCAAATGCCTTCGGACAGGTGTAATTTCGGAGGGGAAGCCAGGTGCTAATTTCCTTCACCTGCGCAACTCTGGCTCGCTCCTTCCAGTGTGCAATGACATACGTGTTCCCGCCTCTTGCATCAAAACTGGGAGTTTTGAGGTTTAAAATTAAAGTGTTTTTCTTCACAGGGGATGCTAGATTATCCTCCAGACACTATCTAAATATGTAAGAAATGCATCTCTCATCACCTACGAACACTTTTTTTTGTTGTTCGTTCTGTTTGGGAGCTGGGATCCCGGGTAACCCACATGCTGCACGAAGATGAACAATTTCACCAAACTTAGCAAAAATTCTGAAATCCAAGGACTGACTTTAAAGATACGAGACAGCCCTGACATTCTTGTGATTTCTATTTGTTCTTGGGGTATTCTGGTTCAGTTCCTTTCAGAGACTGGAATTGTACAGTTCTGTTGTCTCTTATGGCCCAAAGTCTCTCAAAACCACCTCACGGCGGCACAGTGCCACACAAGTCAGCCGACACCTCCGAGAAAATCAAACGTCTAATTCTTTTTAAAAACCCAATCCTTGTGGATCAATTTCTCTTCCGCTGGTTGCTCCCTCATGTCCTCCTGCTCCTTCAAGAAGGCCTGAGAACACTTTTCCCTGGAATTTGCAGAAATATATTTTTAAATGAAATTTTATTTTGGTCTCACCATGCAGGAAGCTATTACCCGTCCGTTATCTTTATGTGCGTGATTAGGAATAATAGCTGATTTGTGAAGTTATCTATTACGGGAAATAATCAAGATTAATGAGCCCTGTGGCACTTGCTGAATGCCTTGGGAGATTTATTGCTCAGGCTGTGCATTTCTCTTGTGTTGTTGGTGCTGTCAGGAGTTGGGTTTTTGTTTTTTTTTTTTACAAATGCAAATGGAGACATGGATTAATTGTGGAGAGGAAAAGTGTGGAGATACTCAGGGCCATCTCTCTCAATGACATGGTTTTATTTTATATGATGATGTTGGAGTCTAGTCCCCATCTGGCTTTACACCCAGGTCGGGAATGTTTAGCTCACACTCTCCATGGCTCATGGACTGTCCACATGGGAGTCCTGTCTCAAAGAAGAGACTCACCCTGGCTGGAGAGAAAAATATGTGGCCACTGCTGACAGTGCCCAGGCAGTTTCAATCACTTGCTCAAATAGGCAGTGGTCATCTCCCCTACCCTCCCATGGGACTGCCCCATAGCTCCTGGGCCGCCGTAGATGGCAAAATCAGTGCCATGGTGCAGCCGCACCTTTGTTCTGAATGTTCTATGCATCTCTGGAAATGGAACAGTGATCCTGGATTCAAATGAAACGTCAGCAGGATTGCCTCTGAACTGTACCAACTGTGTAGTTAACATAAAATTGCAAAGACTGTTTGTGACACAAGGCAGATGGGAGGTAGAAACAAAAAGCTCCAGTGACCAGATCCCATTTGGGAGATGCCAAGTAAGGGCAAAGGTGTCTTTGCTTGCCTGTGTTTGAATTGCTCTCAGAACACATACCCTCGCCATATGTAAAGTCTTTGAGCCACAGTGGCTCGTCTGTAAACTGGGGGAAAAAAACAGTACTGGTATCACAAGGTTGCTGGGATGGCTCAAACGAATTAATACATGTAGCAGTACTCAGGAGAACTTCATAAATGTTAGCCAGTGTCATTGTTTTAAATAAGTTTGTCAAAATGTACTTGGAATTCCCTAGACCTCCCATCCATGGTGTTCTAAAATACTGGTTCAAATCCAGTACCCAGTCCCCCCACCCACGCCCCCGACAGTGGACAGAATGAGGGTAATAAGGGTAATAATGAGGGTAATAACTCCAAAAAGGAGTTAAAAGGTCTAGCTTCTAAAAAAAAAAAAAAAAAAAAAAAGGTCTAGCTTCTAAAGCCAGCTCAGTCACTAACCAGCAGTATGATGTTGGTCAAGGCACTTCCTGTCTTTGGGTCTAGTTTTCCTATAAAATACAGAATTGGAAAATGATCTCAAGTAGCCTCAGTGATGGTATCACATAAACCCATAGGTTGTACTTGTTCTTTTTGTTAGGGGGAGGAACAGCACCGGGAGCGAATGTAAAATCAGTGCAACACATCTGAAATTTTATATGAATGGAAGGCAACCCTATCAAAGGTGTATCTGAGTATTTAGAAGATCACTAAGCTTACCAACTAATAAAGCCACAGGGTGTTTATCTGCAGACTTTTTAGTAAGTCAAAGCCTCTAAAAACTTACTTTGCAAAATACAGGAATAGCAAAGTCTCCCAATAGGATACATTTAATGTGCTCGAGCTTGTATTTCCATAATGATATTAAAAGGGCCATTGGGTTTATTTAAAAGCATATATACTGATGACCTTAGCAGTTAGACGATAATGGCCTTTGTGTTGAAGGGGTTTATAATCTAGACCATAATTTTCACGTTCTCTTGGCAGAACTTAGAATATTGGGGTTTTTTCCATGTTTTTCCCAGACACTGGTTAATTACCAGGTACAGCCCGAGGTTTCAACACCAATAGAAAATTGGCTAGTTTTTTCGGCAATATATTTATTTTCAATTTGAAAGCTGAAATTGCTGCTTGTGGATTATACCACTTATAAAGTCAAGAGCATGATTTCTTCATTTCTGTCTCCCAACCCTACCCTTGAGGATGCCTGCTAACCTACTATCTTTTTAAGGCCCTAATCAAATGCCAAGATGTCATCATCAGCCTTTCCAAATGATACTCATTTCTCCCTTCACAGAGCAACCCCCACCAAACCTTCACACCTCGAGTGTAATATTCTGCACGACACACTTAATTGTGTGCTACTATGTGCTGTCATTCGGCCCAAGGATACTGTAAGCATAGGGACCATTTCTAGCTCATATTTACTCAAAGATACAGTCAACCCTGAGTCTGCGTATTCCTCTATCTGTCCAATTCGATTTAAAAAAAAAAAATACAAGGACTAAGTCTTCATTGCTGTTTCCATGGTACCTAACACATCCCATCCCTAAAGGTGCTGCTCAGTATAAGTTGTAGGATTATGTAATTTCACTTGTTGGGGTAATCCCCAACTAGAGAAGAAGACAGTAGATTCTTCTGGAAGGAAATAGATTATCCAAGTGGTGGTTTTTGTCTTTGCTGAGAAGTTATTTGCTCAGACCACTGACAATCAGCATGCACTGGCTCTTCACGGTGGGCTGGTAAGTTCTCTGAACTCCATTGTGGGGTGCATCCCCACTGGATTAAGAGAGTGATAAATAAAGCCTAAAACAGGGCACCTGAGTGGTTCAGTGGCTGACTGTCTGTCTGCCTTCTGCTCAGGTCATGATCCCAGGGTCCTGGGATCGAGTCCCATATCGGGCTCCCCGCAGGGAGCCTGCTTCTCCCTCTGCCTATGTCTCTGCCTCTCTCTGTCTCTCATGAATAAATAAATAAAATCTTTTTTAAAAAACAAAGCTAAAAAAGCCCATATTTTGGTTGTTGTGATTGGTAGCAATTGGCAACAGGAAGCAGGAAGATGTGGTTATCACTCATCAGGCTCCGTTTCAAAGCCCTCTCCATGCCTTCCCTAATTTTCTCCTCCCTATCACCAAATGGGAAAAGTGTAATTCACTCCCCCACCTTTTAAAGACAAAGGAACCGAGGTATAAAGAAGCTAAGTGGCTTGCCCAACTAAGCCCTAGAACCAAGACTCCAACTGGAGCAGAAAGCAGAGTCCCTGCTCTTAACCGCTCAACTTTGCTGAAACAGTCCATGACAAATTTCTCACCTGCTGCAGGAAAAGAGGAACTGGGATTATGGAAAAGACAAAAAAGCAGAGGGCTGAGTTGAGGTTTTAGAGGGAGGGTACACGACACCACCTCACTGAAAGCTTTCAGGTAAAACCCAAGGAGCTTTTTACCATCCACAGGCTAGTTGTTGGGCACATTCCCACTCGTGTCGACATCAGAATCACATACATAGCACAGACCCTGAACTGCCCTAAAGCACCAGTTCCCACTGGCTTCTCCACCTCTCTGTTATTTAAATTCAATTACATTTAAGTTCAAGGGCTCCTATAAGCCATTCACAGAGTGAGCCAAGAAACCGAAGTACACATTTGCTTCCTATTATTAGGAATCTGCCAGTTGGCATAGCCCCCAATAATGGGCATCTGTCAAAATGATAACAGTGCTTTCACCAGCTCGTTTTTATTCTCCCAACAGAGGTGTCAGCTGTCAACAGATTCTGGGATATGAACAGAAGGGTCATTATGACCTCTGACCTCACTGCCAGTCAGGATAGAATAAAAAGCACAACCAAAGGAAATGATACATATTGGGATGGGACCTGGGGTTAGGATCCATCCTCACAGGTAACAAGTTACTGTGAGGGAAGAAGAGGAACATTTTTTTTTTTTTTCTGGAATAAATGGAATTCTTTTTTTTTTTTTTTTTAAATAAATGGAATTCTTTATCTGGCATCTATTTGGAGACATCAGGATAAAGTGAACTGCATCCCATTCTAAGTATTAGGACACTAGTGATTTCGTAAGGGCTACTTTCTAGATGCAAAGGGGCTATCTGAAGGACAGCCAAGCTCTGGTGTATGTGCTTGGAGGTCTGGCTTCTTTTGCCAGCTACAATAAGCATCTTAGAGTTGGCAGGCTGATTCTACCGTGGGGGAGAAAACCACATCACAAACTATGGGATTACCCAAAGATCGCCATGTGCTTCATACCAAGAGTAGAAAGAATTTAGGTTTCAGATTCCATTTGGAAACGTGAAAACCTGGCCATAGAGATTTGTAACCAGGAAATCACAGCATTTTAGATGTAGAAGGGGCCTCAGAGCTCATTTCAGTAACCCCTTCGTTTTACAGATGGAGAGCGGAGAAAGCCAGGTGGGAGGAGTGAATTCACACACAGTCACTCAGCTGCTCACAGCAGCTGAAGTGAAGGCTGGAACCCAAGTTCTAGGATTCCTAGGCCACCACGTTTTTCTGCCCTGCAGGAACACTGAGCACACTGCCTTGCATGTGTATCAGCCACCAGTACTGTGTTGCTCAATAAACAGCTGGGTGATCCGGAAATCTAGGAAGCCTGGACAAAAGAGGGTTTGGAGAGACGTATCACCACCTGGGCCAGGTCATAGGGCTCATTTCTCCCAATATTTCAATGAAAGATATGAGCTTGCCCACTGGCTGCAATTGGACAGATTTTGTTAAGAGTCCCTCTATAGTAAAGACTTATAGGTTGCTTATCATTTCAGGGGTGTGGTTTTTGGCAAGTAATTAGAGTTCTCAACTCAGAGATCCCTTGGGGGTTAAATAGGGGTGGCAGTGGGTAAGGGAACAGGGAGGGCTGGATCTAAAAATTGTTTAACTTCCCTTCCTCCTCTCTTCCACGGGACCCCCCCACCCCGCTTCAACCAGAAGCAAGGAACCCTGAGCCTCACCCCCAGTCCATTAGAATATTGACCATTCTCTGATAAACTGGCCAAAGTTGCAGGAAAATTCTAAAGTTCCAGGGAAAGAAAAGCAGGCCTGGATAGTGGGATACTGACCTCAGTTTAAAAAATAAAAATTATGAGTTACAAATTATGGATGAAAGTACCAATATAATGGAGGAATCAGAGTTCAATGACCATGCATCCATTCAATGTCCAATAGACCTTGAACATCTTTATTTCCCAAGAAAGGATATCGAGAATTCCCAGGTGATAGCCCACAAGAAACCCAATAGCAATACTTATTTACAAGATTGGTCCAAGAGACTGTGAGAAGTATACTTCAGAGAAAAATAAACCAATCAAAATACCCAAGTCCCAACTACCATCTATTTTTACATGGATCCCTCATGAGAACCTTTACATAGAGGCTCCAGTGTGTCTGTTCAATGAATTCTCTTTCTCTTTTCCCTAGCTCAACCCTTCTAGATTCTGGCTGGCATCTGAATCCAGAATTTGCTATCACGGCAAAAAGAGTGAAGCAGGGTTCTGATGCAGGGTCCTTCTCAGGAACAAAGCCTATAGTGAATGTCAATGCTCTTGTCCTCGCACTCGCTAGCCAGTTTTCAAAACTCAGATCATCCCAGGTATGACTTAGCTTGATGTAAATCTGAACAGTGAACTTGAATTTTCCAGAGATATTCTTTCAATTGTGACGCTGAGATTGAGACATCTATCCTCATCAAAATTTCTTCATCCTGTCCCTGCCAGTCTTTTTGCCAGCTTAGTAAACAGGAAATCACTTGGTAAAGCTAGCTTCTTCAAACCAGCTTCCTTTCTAACTGATGCTATTACCATGAGCCCAGACGCTGCTATATGAAAAACCTTACTCTGATACAAAAAGGTAAATTGATAATTCTTCATTTGACTACAGATTTTATGAAAAGGTTCGGGTGGCCCTCTCCTCCAAAATAAGCACTTTTTAATAAAAAAAAAAAACATTTTTGCTCATTTGATTGCGACAAAACAGATGCTCAAGCAACATTTCAGAAACTCAACACCAATTTTTTTCACGTCAATACCGAACTAACTCATCTAACAAAGCCAACTTGGAAGCAGAAAACAGAGGCACACATGCTTTAAAAACTGGCAGCTGGTTAGACCTAATTCAAATGACAACAGACGTGGGTCAAATCACAGTTCATATGATTTCTTTTCTGTTAAGTGAGTATAAAGGCTTTCAAATCCAACACTGTCCCAGCAAAGGGTATCCACCATTCTCCTTCACCTCAGCGCAGCGCCTTCTCCTTACCATGTAAGCTGTAAAAGCACATAGTGAGGATCGCTTGACAGTATGTGTTGAAAAGGCCCTTCAGTGTCTGACTCAGTGTCACGCACAAAGTATATGCTCATGGTGTTTGAGAGGAAGGTAATGATCAAAACATACAGAAACAAACAAACAAAAAAAAACATACAGAAACTTCCTAGTCTAATACTGCAGCTGCCTGAAATTTATGAGGTCACCCACTTCTCTAGATGCCCCGGTGGGCCAAGAACCCTCCTCCTGGGTGATCTTGGGCAAACTTTAAACTCTATGTTCCTTGTCTAGTAGAGGAAATAGAATAGTCACATCCCAGTAAATACACGTAATCATTCGCTCATTCATTCTATGAATATTTACTAAGCCATCCAAATGGGACTGGGCACTTACCCAGAAATAATTCATTAAAGATGGTAAAAGACTAACAAGTAGACACATTTATTTAAACAAAGATCGAGAAAGGAAAGGCAACATTAACGGAGTCTCTACTTGGAGCTTTTATACATTACTTAATTCTCATGATGCGTCTGTATCATTTCCATTTTTTAGGTGAAAACATTAGAGTCTGTAAAAAGTTAAATGACCTGTTCACGGTGACTGTGGCATAGCCAGCATTTGAACTATTATTATCTGCCCAGAGCAAAACTCTTTCCATTCTGTTGCTTGTGCTCCCCAATATGGAGAAAACGTTTCCAAACCAGGGAGCAAATGAATGACTTTTACAATTGTGATTATTCAGCCAGATCCTTTTTTTTTTTTTTTTTTTTAGTGCTATGAGTCACACAAATGGCTAGCAACTAACAGATTCCCAAAGTAGTATTTTTTATTACTAAATGGTATTGCTGTTTGCACTGTACTGTGGTAATTCTGATCACACACAAGGATACAGCCAGGTGATAGCAAAAGCCAACTCAGGAGATAAGGCTGAGTGACAGCTTCTCTTTCTATTTTGAATAGCTAAATTCCACTGATCTGCATTTTCCCCGTATTTTTGTTGAGGTGATAGCTGTACATCAACCCAAAAGCTAAGATATATGCTAAAGCCAAGGTGTAGTGATAAAGCATGAAGAAATTATAGAACAAGAAGTCTTTTAGGTCATAGGACTTTATTTCAAGTAGATTCTAAACAAAAAACTTATGAAATTTACATTTTTCTAATGCCCTCCTCCTCCTCCCCTCTACCCCCGGCCCCTCTGAACAAACTTAAGAATGTTTTCGTTTTTGCTTCAAGGCCAATCAATCGGAGAGGATCCTTAAAATCACAGAGAGGGCAGGGAGGTTAAAAAGAGAGAAAGGGTAGTTTTATACATTCAGGGCATGAAGGGCATACACTGCTATCACACCTCAGCTGTACTCGCGGAATACAAACAACAGTTGAAAGGAGGAGGTAATCTGCCCAAGTGGATTAATCAATTGTAAAACAAATCTCTTTTGGTCCAAAGTGTTTGCTTACCTAATTCTTTAATCATATCACATTTCTACTAAAGATGGGAGCAGTAGGATCCCCCGAAAGAAATGGACATGCCCAAGAGCACCATCACTCCCAGATCAGGCCGTGGAGCATCCAAAGCTTTAGAATCTTTCCTCCCTAGGTCAGGGGCACAGTATGGGGGACAGAATACAGAACTGCTGCCTGGGATTCTTTTTATGATTTCTGTAGGCAGCGCATGAAGACACAAGAGCTGTCCACACTTCTGTGATCCGATACAATCACCCATTCATCAAGCTTTTAATGGGTGTTACGTTTCTATTTAGCCTTTCTGAGTAGTAAGTTCGTAGGGGGTATAGACAGATTATGGGAGATGGAGGAATCTGAGTAAAGATCTGAGATAAACTGCCAACTCTAGAAATGTGTCCAGCACGAATGTGAAGCCAGAGAAAAATAGTTAGGAAATCTGTCTCTTCCAGGACTTAGTGTATCTACACTTTTAATATGGGCAGAACTTGTTCGGCTCTAGGAAAGCAATGAATTCATTCCCATTGCAATCATTTTCTCTGAGCAAAGCATACATTTATGAAAGATGAAATCTGTAGCACCCACGGGAGGAAATGTTGTTGAACTCGGTTTCCCACTGCATACATTCCCCCACAAACTGCTTTTAGGATAATACAAGAAAGACCAATTACACAGCAACTGGAAGAGGAAATTAGAAGAAAATTTAGGCTGAACCTCTTCAAGAAACTCTCGATACCTTTATCAGATTGTGGACTGCCCTCCAAGGGAATGCATCCAAAACTTAGATGGATGAGACATAAACTCTTGTAAACACGACCCTGAACTCGCAGCAAATGGTCTGTTCTAGTCTACCTACACTGGTCACTTCCCAACGCTTATCTGTAACTTTCATTCCCTGCCGTGTGCTTTTCTTAAGGATTATTTTGGGCTTTAGCTGCAAGGCTCCTGACATGTTTCTTTCTTTTTTTTTTTTTTTTTAAGCATTATTTATGTCTACATCCTGATGTAACAGTTTGAAAATCAGGCTCCTACAAATTTTGCTTCTACTCGCACAACAATTTCTATGGGAACTGGAATCCATAAAAGTGAAATTAATTTTATGTTTATGTGTACTGTACAGTTAAGATTATGGGCGAGTCATTCATAATTCATATGTCAGGAGGCTCACCCTATACTTCAATATATCTCAGAGGGTATGAGAATGTTTAACACGCTTGGCCATAAATAACTAA
This sequence comes from Canis lupus dingo, assembly GCF_003254725.2. Lineage (NCBI taxonomy): Eukaryota > Metazoa > Chordata > Mammalia > Carnivora > Canidae > Canis > Canis lupus. The sequence goes on from NC_064244.1 coordinate 23,804,127, forward strand.
CTTTGGAAGTAATGAATTTCCTGTTTCAACTTTAAATTTTACTCAGAACTAACAACGCATATTTTTATATGGCTCAGAAGACTTGCATCACTTTCTGGGATACAGAAGACTACAAATACAAGACTGCTTATTTGGAAGATAGAAGTTTCTAATGCCAACAAGTTGACCTAATTACTTTTGATATTTTGCTCATTTCTGGTGTCAAGTCTCTAGTTAGAAAAGCATTATAGAACACCTTAAAAGCTGGACAAATCAGGATGAGCCCACTAGGAATTATTCTAGAATTTTTTTCCAGTGTAATATTCTCTACTTCACCTGATTTGCCTTTAAGAGGGAAAAAAAAAAAGAAAATATGAGCAATTATAGTCACGATAAAAACTTCTATCAAAATAAAAGAAGCCAGGCACCCAGTTACCCCATGACAGGCATTGAGGAGGGCACTTGATAGAATGTTATATTCAACTGATGACTCACTACATTCTACCCCTGAAACTTAAGTAAATGAAATTCAATTTAAATTAAAAAAAAAAAAAAAAAGAAGCAAATGAGAGGTCTTTTGCTCTGGCATTGTTCTGGTATTGGCACATATTCCCCGTCTTTTCACACACTGTTCCTACGACCATTCTTTACACTGAAAATCTGGTATCTATAAACGGGCATTGTATGAACCACAACCACCACAGAGACATTAACCTGTCCTAGAGTTATTGGTTTTTAAAACTGCAAAGAACCCAAGCAATTACCACTTTATAGGTGAAGAAATTGAGGTCCAGAAACATGAAGTCGTTTGCCTAAGGTCCCTGAGCATTAAGTGACAGAGCAAGAATTCCAAGCCAGATCTTACCTACAAGCCCAATCGTGCTCCCATACCTTTCTCCTTTACTCTCACCTGTTTTCTGCAAAGCCACAGGCTATCGATAACTCCGTTAAATTTACAAGGCAAGTTCCCCTTATGCTTGAAATTCTGCCATTGACTACCAATGCCTTGATTTGTGGAGCTCAACCGGGTCATTTAAGTTTTCCTCAGGCTTAGGAAGCTGAAAATAGATAATGTCCACAATCCGAGCGATGCCTGTCATCCCATCAGGTTTCACTTAATGAATGCACATCATCTGAGAGTCCACGCGAGAGGCTCCACGCACCATTTCAGCTAGAGCTGGCGCGCGTGCCAGCGAATGCGAGGTGCGACGCGCTCCACTGCTAGCTCTAGCTTCCCTTGTTAACAGTCACTGCTTAATTCCTTATTGTAAAACATCCTTAGAAGGTCCACTTACGAAACACTCAAGCAGGGAAAGGCAGCTGTGGTTCCAGATCTTTCCACGGATATTAAAACAAGCATGCACACTAAAGCCCTCAGGCCACGTTTACCCACCTCCTGCTGTGCATGCATCAAGCAGAGCTCCTGGCAGTGCAGATGTACCCTCACGGCGGCTGCCCTGCCTTTACACTGTCCTAAGGACACCGTCCGTCCCCTTGTGCTGCTCCTTGCTAAATCCAGTCTCCGTGTCCATCACTTAGGAGTCCCAGCACCCTTCCTCCGTCAGCACACAGGTGTGCTTTAAGTTCACCGTGGCCTTGGTCCACCTGGCAATATTGTTAACAAGCTTCCTCCAACCTGTGACGATAAACATCCCATCTACTCTTTAAAAAACCTAAAAAGCTTTTTTTTTTCTTTTTTCTTTTTTTTTAAAGATTTATTTATTTATTCATTCAGAGAGAGCGAGAGAGAGGCAGAGACACAGGCAGAGGGAGAAGCAGGCTCCATGCAGGAAGCCCGATGTGGGACTCGATCCCGGGTCTCCAGGATCACACCCCGGGCTGCAGGCGGCGGTAAACCGCTGCGCCACCAGGGCTACCCAGCTTTTTTTTTTTTTATGTCGACTAGAAACCTAACTGGACTTTAAAATTAAAAAAAAAAAAAAAGAAATCCTAACTTTTATTTCTGAATAATTCAAAATTAAAAAAAAATCACAGCCTTAGTCTTCTGAAATAATCAGGTTTTTCCCCCCACACTAAAAAAAAAATGATGCATCACTCTGAAACTTTTGGGCAAAAACAAGAAGGAAAGTTTTCTTGATTTGCTCATTTGGAGACTGTTAATGTTAGCAGTAAATTAAAGACTGCAGTTAATTGAGATGGTGCTCTAATACTAGTCTTTTTTTTTTTTTTTAAATTTTTGCTGTTGTTGCATAGAGGATTTCCAACCATTATTTCCTAGTATCTGCTTGGAGGTGGGGCAAGATGGCGGAAGAGTAGGGTCCCCAAGTCACTTGTCCCCACCAAATTACCTAGATAATCCTATATCTGCTTGCCTGGCTCCTTGGTCATTACTGCTCTTTGCTCCTAAGAATTCTTAGAGCTTCTCACTCCCCATTTCATCCTTGCTTGATGGATGAATGTCAAGGGCTTTGCTGTATGTAGTTTATTCCCCCAAGACAGGTCTCTAGTAAAATGCTAACCCAAACGGAAGCAAAAGAGACACAACATACATTCTGTTTTAGACTCTGGACACCTGAATTCACCTACCCAGTAGCCTCCCTTTAAACTGAGAGTGGGTGTTTCTAGAGCAGAACCCCTCCCACGGGCTGGTGTTGAGGCTCACACACGTGACAGTCTCTCACAAACTTTCCTGATCACATCTGTCAGGTGTCTATACGCTGAGGCTCCACACACTCACTGAATCTGTGATCCTTCATGAAGGGTTGTGTCAAAGATCATCATCTTCTTATTGGGCAGTTCTCACACTAACCTCCACTCTTTTCTGTTTTAAATTTGTATGTGTGTGTGCGCGCGCGAGCGTGCGCTCATGTGCGATGAGTCAGGGGATGCTGGAAGGTGGGCATGGAGCGGGCCCTATGCTTTCTCTATTTTATAAAATATAACCATGTCTTCAGATGACTTATGAATGCCCCTTACAAATGGAGAGCCACACAGGGGGCTTGTTCGCATCTCTGCCACCCAGAAGTAGTCGCAAAGGAAGAAGGGGACACTCAGGGGGGACCTAGCAAAGGGAAAGATCACTCACTCATGGGGCCAAAACATGAGGACAGAGGAACATCTCCCCCTCCTAACAGCAGCATACTAGAAGAGTATCATTAAAAACATCTTTTACAGGAGCCTGGGTGGCTCAGTTGGTTAAGGGGACCGACTCCTGATTTCAGCTCAGGTCATGATCTCAGGGTCATGGGATCCAGTCCCGCTGAGGATTGGCGCTGGGTGAAGCCTGCTTGGGATTCTAGCTCTCCCTCTGACCCTCCCTGACCTTCTATCTAAGAACAAAACAAAACAAGGGACCATAAGGGAAAAGAAGGAAACTAAGTGGGGAATAATTGGAGAGGAAGACAAACCATGAGGGACTCCTGACTCTGGGAAACACACAAAGGGCTGCAGAAGGGGAGCTGGGTGGGAGCAGGGGGTAAGTGGGTGGCAGGCATTAAGGAGGGCACTTGATGAGATGAGCACTGGGTGTTACACTATAAACTGAATTTAAATGAAAAAAATAAAAACAAAAACTAAACTAAAACAGTTTCCTTCGGAGACAAGAAGGGTGGTTTTTTTTTTTTTTGGAAACCTACATGTAGACCACTTTTGGGAGAAAATAAATTCCAAAATTCAAATACGTGACTTAAAGTGAACTTTCAACTAACCTGCCACTTAGAGGCCATCCAATTGTCTCGCTTTAGATAACCAAACTATAACAACCTTGCCTCTGTCTGGGCAAGGTAACCAGTGAGTATTCACTGAAGAAACGGAGGTTCTCCTAGGCAGAGGTTCAAACAGAACTTTGCCCATTTGATCATTCAGATTTGTAATGCATGATTTATACCCTTTGTGGCATCCGAACTGCCACTGCTCCCTCCACCGCATTTGATGTGTTTCTGTACCACATGCTTTGTCTCTGCTTGCACAAATGTTGCCAATAACACCGGCTCACAGAGTGACCGCAGGGAACGAAGGGCATCTTTTAGTACGTTTCAAAGAATAGCATGTTATTTATTTCACGCTGAATATTAATTAGGGAAGCCACAGAACAGCAACCAGGCTTGGGCTAGAAATCTTTCCCTTTGATTCCAAGTGGCTTCTGAGGCAGTGCTAGAGATTTTGAAAATGAAGGTATCCAGTGATGAAATTTTACTTTAGGATAAGCGGACATACTCTGCCAGAATGCAGAACTAGGCTGAAAGCCAAAATCACTAAGTAATTTCCAGTGTTTGGCTGTTTTTTAAAAACTTCCTTGAACAGTAATACCCACTCCTTTTGAGCCTGTTTTGAAAAAGTTTTAGACTGTTTGGGTGATAATAGTTGAACTTTTGGTATTTGATGACTGAGAATATACAAGAAGATAGAAAGCTATGTTGAGGCTAGTGATACATCGATGTTTTACTGATCAAAATAGCAATTATCCTGGACAAACATAAGAAAACTGACACACTCACATATACTTCACATGGGAGGCTACAGTCAATGCCTGATGTGTTCAGAGATTTCAGAACTTTTGATTATATTTGCAGTCCCCTCAGGGGCCTGGGGCATAGAGACTAGAAATAATTTCTCTAAAATGGTCTTTTAAGTCCCAAGACTCCCAAGTTCTAGGACTTTTAGGAAAATATCCCCACTTTCTTTACATTTAGTTATGTTGTGAAAATGTTTATTTTAAAATTAATTGCTAAAAAAAATGAATGTAAAGAAATTCTGAACTAAATTTTAACTCTGCTTCACAAAACTATGTCAAGTCCAAAAGTGCATTTGTGGGCTTTCATGCCAGCATTCTGGGACCATCACCTTCTCTTACCTGCACCCAGGGGAGATTCCCTCCTCTTCTGCAAGGTGGGTGTAAGATTAACATGCTGCAAGGCTCAAGGCTATTTTCATGCCATGCTAACCCCTAACCAGTGAACCACAGCTGACTCAAATATAAAAACCACTCCGCTCGAAACCACACAGTCAGCGTATCCAGTGTTGAGGCACAGTGCCCGATATACAGAAGGCGTCAGCAAATATGGCTAGTCCTGTAATTGTCCCAAGCTAGTAACTCATGAAACTTAAACACTATTGAAAAAGAAGACAAGGGGGGATCCCTGGTTGGCTTAGTGGTTTGGCGCCTGCCTTTGGCCCAGGGTGCGATCCTGAAGTCCCGGGATCGAGTCTCGTGTCGGGCTCCCAGCGTGGAGCCTGCTTCTCCCTCTGCCTGTGTCTCTGCCTCTCTCTATCATGAATCAATCAATCAATCAATCAATCTTCAAAAAAAAAAAAAAAGAAAAGAAAAGAAAAGAAAAGAAAAGAAAAGAAAAGAAAAGAAAAAGAAGACAAGTCCAAAATGGAGTTGCTTATGCTAAGCCCCATGTCACCAAACCAAGGCCCAACTTAGTTTCGACCCTTCCAAAAAATGTAATCTTAAACCAGCCCATCAGGAACTGCTTGATCAGCCCAAGCTAGGTCATCTGCCCTACAGACACCTGCTATCCCCTAAAGGCAAGTGACTGTGCAATAACCAACCTGCTTCCTTGCCTAGAATAACTTCCTTGTTTCTGCTCCCCTCTGCCTATAGAAGTCTTTCATTTTCCATGGCTCCATGGAATGACTTTCTCTTTGCTAGATGAGATGCTGCCCAATTCATGCATCTTTGAATAAAGCCAGGAAGCTCTTAAAAATTTACTCAGTTGAATTTTGTTTTTATCAATATATACTAAATGCTAGGAAACTTCTTGCCATTGTTGTATATTGCAGGGACTTCTACAAGTTCACCATACTATTTCAAGTTCCTTGCTGCTAGTGCCATCCTTCTATTTTAAAATAAATGGATCAATATTCCTAGAAAAAGTTATCTGGAAAGACAAAATCATGAGAATGAGGTGAGGGGAAGGTTCCCCCACCCCCGCCCCGAGAAAGCCTCCCTTACAGGAAAATGCTGCAGTACGTTGAGATCAAATAGTCAAAGCTTCAGAGAGTTCCATTCACAGTAAGAGCAATCTTTGAGGCCAACGGAGTCTCACTGAGGGTGAGCATTATACTTCTAGCTTTCGAGATGTTCTGATGATTTATGATTAAAGTATTATGGCTATGATTTGGTGTATTTTAGTTTATGCATGTTAATATTCACTATGTTATAGAATATATTTATAGAACTTATATAATATTTTGTGTAACACAAAATTTATAATTCATACTATTATATATATGTGCAATATATTCCTACAAGAGTATAATTTGTAAAATACATAACACAATTATATTAAGATATGAAGTAGTATAGCACTTTAATACAGTTATTCAAAATATGCTCTTTTCATTTTTTTCCTCCGTTTTAAATTACACACTGTATTTCAGGGACATTTGCTTTCACCTCCAGTTAATGCATCTCTGATTTACAATGAGAAAACAGAATTCACCTAAAAGGGCAGCACCCAAATGGATATTTCAAAATGACAGTAATACTTGCTCAGCCTTGTGTCTTTTTTTTTTTAAGTATAGTGGACACACAATGTTACATTAGTCATTTTTTTAAGTATAGTGGACACACAATGTTACATAGTTACAGCAGTGATTCCACAGGTTCATACATTATGCTGTGTTCACAAGTGTAGTTACCATTTTTCCTGATACATGGCTATTACAGTATTATTGATAATACTCCTTACACTGTGTCTTTTATTCCCATGATTCACTTACTCATTCCATCACTGGAAGCCTGTATCTCCCACTCCCCTTCACCCATTTTGCTCATCCCCCTACACCACCTCCTGTCTGGCAACCACTCATTTGTTTTCTGTATGTACAGGTATGATATGCCTTTTGTTTTTTCATTTGTTATTGTTTTGTTTTTATTTTTTAAAGACTTTATTTGACAGAGATCATGATAGAGAGAGAGATATCACAAATAGGGAGGAAGGGCAGAGGTAGAGGGAGAAGCAGACTCCCTGTTAAACAGGGGGCCCAATGTGGGGCTCCATCCCATGACCTGAGCTGAAGACAGGTGCTTAAACCTACTGAGCCACCCAGGTACCCCTATTGTTGTTTAAGATTCTGCTTATGAGTGAAATCACATGGTGTTTGTCTTTCTCAGTCTGATTTATATCACTTAGCATAATCCTCTCTAGGTTCATCTATGTTGTCCCAAACTGCAGGATCTCATCCCTCTTTGTGGGTGTGTAATGTTCCACTTTACACACACACACACACACGCACATGCACAAACACAACCACATGTCTTCCTTATCCATTCATCCACTGATTGACACTTAGGTTGTTTCCATATCTTAACTATTGTAAATAATGCTGCAACAAACATAGGGGTTCATGTATCTTTTCAAATTAATGTTTTTGTTCTTCTTTGGGTAAAATGGATCATATAGTATTTCTATTTTTAATTTTTTGAGGACCCTCCATACTTTTTTCCACAGGGGCTGCACCAATGTGCATTCCCACCAACAGTGCAGGAGTTTCCTTTTTGACCACATCCTCACCAACACTTGTTATTTCCCATCTTTTTTATTTTGGCCGTTTGAACCCAAAATGTCTTTCAAACTTAATGATCATATTCTGCTAACTTCAAGTGGGTAGTAAACTACTCTTGTGTATCTATCTGTGGCAGGGGCTGCCTCTTTATAGATGTTTAAGACCCAGAGGGAAGGAAGATCAGGCTCAGGAAATGACATCAGCATCATTTTTCCCCCAGCCCCTAATGTGAAATGCCACCCAGAGTTGGAGTGGTCAATGCTCAGATGTGAGGCTGCCATAGCTTTGCAGAGGCCAGTGGTCATCTAGCCTCACAGGCTGAGCACAGACATTAGCTTACATGCAGAAAACAGATGCTCAAGTCCTTAACACCATTTACTGTGATTGTGCAACCAAAATCTTCCCTTGAAGGCAAAGAAACACCTTGTCATGTGCACTTAAAAGAGGTTCTACAAGTTTCCCTTAGGGGCACCTGGGTGGCACCTGGTTGAGTGTCTGCCTTCTACTCAGGTCGGGATCCTGGGATCGAGTCCCGCACTGGGCTCCTCGCAGGGAGCCTGCTTCTCCCTCTGCCTACATCTCTGCCTTTCTCCGTGTGTCTCTAATGAAAAAATAAAATCTTAAAAAAAAAAAAAGTTTCCCTTAGATGCAGAAAATGAATAGAACTCTAGGAAAGCAAAATGGGCACTTCTTGCAAGTGCATGTTAAACAGACACTTTGATCCTGAAGAAAAGTGGCTGAAAGAAGATATGAACATGCTTTACTCTACTTTGTCCCCATCAATTCTTTCTTCTCTTTTACTTGGAAGTGTGCAAGCCAGCTCTACATGCTTGGTCAGCTTGATCCTCTGTGGAATCAGACCAATATGACATGCAGGGCCATCGCTGAGCCATGGCTGTCACCAGACCCTCTATCTGGCTGTCACTCATGGTTTTCTTTGTACAGATGTCAAAACCTGTTACTAACACGACCCCACTTACTCAGGACTTAACAGGAACAGGGATGCAGGGATTTCAGATCAGATTTCTTCCTGCCTCGGGCTCCTGGATAAAGTGCTGAGGGGATAGTGTCTGGGGTGTGAGGGAGTGGAAACAAATCCCATGCCTTTCCGTGTTCCCAGAGCCTCTGGGAAGCAAACTCCTGTTACTTTTGTCATTCTGCAGAAGGGCTCATTCCAGCACAAAGGCAGTTGAAAGAAAAATCACATGAGGCTACAGTGGAAGGAAGAAAGGACAGCTGCCTGGTCTTCAGTGGGTCTCGTACCGACAGACTGTATGAAAAGACGACGAAGAACAGCAATGAACCCCAAGAATCTGGGTTTTGATTTGAAAAATCTCTCGGGAGAAATAGCCTGTTATTTTAATTGAGATGTTATTGTGGGTAGGAGACAAATCAGGGACTGGCTGGGCTGCTCTGCATCCTCCCAGATGTTTGACTGTGGTGGGGAAGTCACCGCTGAGCCCTGGGTTTGTCATCGGCAAAATGCAGGTAATGAACTTGCCCACGGGGCTGTGCAGACGATCAAAACTAACACCCAGGAAGCCGGCTGGGCACCTTGAGGATGAGAATCGGTGCCTGACCTAGCTCGGGGCATGACCGTAAACAAAACCCTCCAAATCCAGATGGAACTTGAGAAAATTCTTGATGGTTTGGGTGAAGGGAAAACGTTTTGATTTAAATTAAAGCAGAATGAGTCTCAATAAATAAAAACATAAACAAGATTAAAGAAATTCTCTGTTGTATTTATGTGGCTTCGTGACATTACCAGGTTTTCTCCTCACAGCCATATTTCTCAACTTATCTACACACCTTTCCTCACCTCCTGTCCCAGAGATAACCAGAAACTGGCCTGTAACCTCATCATTGCCATACTGCTTGGTGAATTTGAAAGCAGTTTTTTGAAAAGTGTCACTTTTCTGAATGGTCAGCAACAATGCTGTGGACCCCTCGCTTAGGGGACATCCATCCCTCCATCCTCCTTCACACAACACCCCCAGGTCTTCCATGGTATGAGTCCCCTTCCTCTGTCTCCTTCAGGCCCTGATCTTCCACTTAAGAACCAAAATTATTGGTCATCCCAGAGGCCGGGGAGCAGATTTCCTCTCACTTTCTACTTTCCCCTGTCTGATTTCCCACTCGTGTGAGATTTTAATAACTAGAGATCTTACACCCAACTAAATGTAAATGAATTGCAATGTTAAATTTCCAGCCCAGAAATCTCTTTGAGGTCCAGTCCCACATTCCTGACTGCCTACTTGAGACCTCATCTTGGACACTTAAAAAATCACCTCCAATGCAGCAATCTTCCTTTGAAATGCAAGTGTGATAAGGTCAGTCCTGCGTTTAAACCTTGTATTGGCTTCCCTTGCTCTTCAGATCAAGACAAAAATCCTCAACAGTCCCACAAACCACATGTCAGGTGCTCTGACTCCTGTCTCCAGGCTCATTTCAATCTGCTCTTCCTGCCCTCTGTACTGCGGTCCTACAAGCCTGCATTTAGTTCCTGAAATAAAACACACTTCCCCTACCTCAGGGCTTTGGTATGTGCTGTTCCCTCTTAATTTCCCTTCCCTCGCATTTTGCCTGCTGAACCCTCTATATTCCAAGAAAGTGGTCATCACCATTTACCATCTGTTTGCAATAAGCCCTTTAATTTTTTAAAAACTTTTTTTGGAGTGAACTTATTGAATAACTTGCAAACGAATAAAGGGAGAGCGGGAAAGCTTTATTAGAAATGTTAGTAAGAATTTAGGGGCACCTGGGTGGCTCAGTCAGTTAAGCATCTGATTCTTGATTTTGGCTCAGATCGTAATCTCAGGGTGCTGAGATTGAGCCCTGTATTCGGCTCCTTGCTGAGCATGGAGCCTGCTTGAGATTCTCTCCCTCTCTACCACTCTGTGCTCTCTTTCTCTCTCTCAAAATAAATAAATAAATAATAAATAAATAAAACTATTTTATTTTTTTAAAAAATTTTAAAAGATTTTATTTATTCATGAGAGACACACAGAGAGAAGCAGAGACATAGGCAGAGGGAGAAGCAGGCTCCATGCAGGAAGCCCTATGTGGGACTCGATGACGGGACCCCGGGATCACACCCTGAGCCAAAGGCCGACGCTCAACTGCTGAGCCACCCAGATGCCCCAAAATAAAACTATTTTAAAAAAGGAAATGTAAGAATTTAAAAAGCAAACTCAAAGTTCTATTCTCTTTTCCTGACTGTGAAGGTCCAGACATCCTAATTGCCTAAAGGCAGCTTCCTTTGAATGCAACTGGCTTCCCATCCATAGTCTTCAGTGAGCCTGGAACGTTGCAATGTTAAATTTCCAGCCCACAAACATTGATTGCAGTTTCTAGTATGCATCTCTAGTGAGTTCTACTTTGTTATTACTTCTGATTCTTCTTACACTTGGCTTCAAACACAGTATCTCTGAACATTTTGAAGGCTCATAATTCTGCTGATAAGAGCACATTTTCTTGACTTAACTACACGACATTTTCCTTTTTAGATTTAGTCACACCACCACTACTGAGAATGACAGGCTAATGGTCTCATTTTCCATTTCTACACCATCTGTTTCTTCTAACCACCTTTGCGTACATGCCACATTTGTCTACTCATGAAGCATATGAAGAAAAATTTTGGTGCATAAATATCTTCAAAGCTGAGAGAAGAATATGGTCACACAACATTTTAGCAAAGTGGGATGGTCTAGGTTTTTGTTGCAAAATGCAGGACAAAGTACTGTCTATTGGATTGATTAATCTGATAAGAAAACCGTATTTCCTATTTGTCCTTTGAAATGTGTCATTGGCTCACTGATTCCTGAGTTGGGGAAAATTCCCCTAGGACAGATATCTCTGTCTGAAGAATCAGTCTGAGATTTCACCAACATAGTCGAGAGAGCTTCTATAGGTCTTTTACATTTACCTCTGAATCATGTAATCATCATGAGACGACTTACCCCATCAATTTTCTTTGCCATCATTGGAGAAAACATAAAATTCTGAAAGTTCATTTATGTTCAATTAAATACATATTTTTTAAAAAAATAGGTACAAAGATGAAGTCTCTCAACTTCTTTTATACTTTCTTGAAAGATGATGCAAAACTGCAGTAATGCAGTAAGAAACTCAAGAACAATAATGAACATTTATTTCATTCAAAGAATCCCATCATTTTTTGCATTTCCTACTATGTCAGTGTGGGTTTTTTGTTTTTGTTTTGCATGGTTGGGAACTGATGAGTAAGGATGCACTCAGATGCAAAATGCTTCAAGATATACGAAAGAGAAGATCACTCTGATCCTACAATGTATCTGAGATTTGTTAAAGAGTCCAGCAGAATCATATAGTAAGATAGAATCCTGTTTTCTGCTTTGGAAGAAATAAGCAGATTTTTCTCTTTGTTCCCTGAAAGGCCTCTACAGAGAGCTAAAACTTTATAAAACAGCAATCTGTAAAAACAGTTAAGACTCCTGGAAAAAGAAATTCCAAAACCAATAATGGGATGCAATGGACTCTGAGGCTAAACTGACAGTTAAAGGCCCTACTCATATTGGGATCCCTGGGTGGCGCAGCGGTTTAGCGCCTGCCTTTGGCCCAGGGCGCGATCCTGGAGACCCAGGATCGAATCCCACGTCGGGCTCCCGGTGCACGGAGCCTGCTTCTCCCTCTGCCTGTGTCTCTGCCTCTCTCTCTGTGTGCCTATCATAAATAAAAAATAAAATAAAAAGAAAAGAAAAAAAATAAAATCAGTATTGTTGCTGTTATCTTCAGGGAAGGTTTTCTGGATCTCCCTAACTACGTCACCTTCCGTGCTGTGTATTTCCCTATCATTTTCCTCTTTCAGAGCACTAAGCGCAGGTCCGATTTGACATTTATTGGTCAGACCAGTGTATTTATTCAGTGCTTGCTCTTTCACAAAACCACCAAGATTAGGAGGACAGAGACTCTGTGATCTCACTCTCCGGTGTGATCTCAGCACCTGCCGCCAAGCATGGCACACAGTAGGTTCTCAATAGGTATCTTGGGGAAGTGAGTCCAAACTCAGTTCTGTTTTTACCTCCCCACGATGTGAAATAACTGTAATTGCCCATTATTGTTTCAAAATTCCTCTCTTTAAGATTATTTATTTTCTTTCTCCCTTCATCCCACCCCCGACTGCATGATCATTGACAACAGGAAAGGAAATGAGCCCTAAGTCCCTACTGGGGTCAAGTGATTTACATTTATTGGTTTTTAAAGTCTCAAGATCTTGCAGAGTGAACATCATGCTATTCTCATTGTTCGGATGGGAAACTGGTGTCCAGAAGGTTAAGTCACTTGCCCAGGGTCCTGGAACCAATGGACAGGAAAAGAGAGATTCAAATTCCTGCCTGATGTGACTCCAATCTGTGTTCTCTCCATTCCATCCACTGAAACATACACTCGGAAAGTGTGTTCCATCTCTTCCATGGGGATCCACACCATGGAGTTTCTGGCTTGGGAGACAACGGGTACTAGGAGGTATTGTCTTGAGAGCTAGGATTCAATTTAAATCAGTATTTGGATTCAGTTTAGCCGCGTGGGTTGTTTTAACATTTTCTGCAAGGCTCGTCCTCTCCTTGTCTTCTGTGTGGGATCTTATTTAAAAGTGGAATACATGCCACGCAAGCACTGAGCATCTTTATCCTTCTTGGAAAACAGAAAGTCAGCTCCAATGTATTCGGAATGGCAATGCACTATGGAGACGTTACATATCTGTGTGAGTTTTCCCCAGCAAATTTAGGAAGTTCCCCAATGAGGGATTTGACTTTTACCAGCACCTCAAAAAATATATTTCCACTGGCTACCATAATACTTGTTTCCATAAACATAATGGCTTAAAGTAAGCCCCATGTTTTAAATCTGTCAAGAGATGTGCACATTTACGCACCTGTGTAAGAGGTTCTAATAGCTCCCTCCTTAGAACTGACTTCACCCCATACATTTCTATTAGATGCTTAGGTTCCTCCTTTCAAAACGAAAAGGCAAATTCATGAGATGACATCCTTACTAGCCATAAAAAGGTTAGAGTGGCATTAAGTGACTAATAACTGGATGTAGAAGGGAATTGGGAATGAAGTGAAGTCGCAAATTCCACTCCCTTGCTATAATCTCTACCTGTGGGCAGGAGTATCTATCACACCATGTGATGGGTACTGCACACCCCAGGGGAATGTCACCCTGACTGTGCTATTTATTACCCAGCAACACACACACACCTGTGGTCTCGATGGGGAGAGGTCCTAGCATTAGCTCGAGTTCTTTGTTCACTGCACATATGCACGTCTCAGTAACCCCCCCCCCCTTGGGCACACAGGACACTAGGTTATAATTGGGAGATTACAATCTGATATGACCCCACAGATGACTCTAAACTGTGCCCCTTCCTCACCCCTGGAAGACACATGTTGATTCATAAGGTATAGGCCAGGTACACCTCCTCCCCAGGCTGGCCTTCAATCTTGCTCGAGTCAGCCAGGTCCGGGGAAGGTAAGGGCGAGGTGAAAACACCAGTTGCTCCTCAAGAGGTCTGTGGATGACCTAGGGCAGGGAGGGCATGAGTGTTTTTACCCCTGGGGTCAAGTGCCAGGAATCTACAGACACACTTCCTGGGGGTGAATAGTCCATCTGCCACTCATGCGGCCCAAGGTCCTTGGGTAAGTCCTTTGTACCCACCAGGTCTCAGTTTCCTTACCTGTGATATGGAAATGACCATATCTGTTGCTTACACTTGTAAGGATCATCGGGCTTCATCCACATATGGTGGAACGGCAGCCTGCCCAATGCAGCAAGCATTAGCTTGTCATGGACATGAAAATTAAGATGGAGCCCATGTTCCCAGAAAAGAAATGAAATTTAAGATAAAAAAAAAAAAGTAGTTCCCAAACATCTGATGGGTGTGGAGACACAGAGTGAGGCCAGATTGGTCATCCTCTGCTCAAATACTTCAGGCTTTCTGCGTCACTTGGAGTAAAGCTGGAGTCCTTCCAAGGCCATCCAGGCCCTCTGGAGTCTCGACTATCTTCACCTCTGGGACTTCATCTATTACTAGCTCTCCCCCTCCCCCCGCCCCGCCTTACTCTCCCTCCAACCTTCCAGGCACAGTCCCAGCATTTCCCCTCCATTGCTTGCCCCACCTGACCACCTGGTGAAAACCCCTCATCCCTTTCCTGTTTGAGTCCCCTTACCTCCCCTCTGATGAAGCCCACCTTGACACTGTTTGAGACCGCGAGCCTTCCCCCAGCATAACTGCCACCCCCAATTTCCCCTACTCTGCTCTATGTTCCCCTATAGCACCTGCCACTTCCTCGTGCAAGTTACTGGTTGTATCTATTGCTGCCTGTCTGCTATCTCCCCACTGGACTGCAAGCTCCCAAAGGGACAGGGCCTTTGTTTGTTTTGCTCACTGAGGCTCCATAAATATTTGGGGAACTTGATATTTTAGATGGCCTTTGAAGTTTTTCTCTACTGATCTGAAGAAGAAAACCTCACCCCTGTCCTCTTCCCATCTTAGATCAAATGATCCAGGAGATCCCTAACCATCACAACAGATCCTGTGCTGGGAAGGAAAGGAATTAGCATCAAATTTATTTCTACCCATCTCTTCCCAACAGAAATCTGAGGTAGCTTCAGTAAGGAAGCGCCCTTCGGCAATAAAGGAATTTACAGTCAGATTTCCTGGAAGACACCCGAAGGGAACACAATAATTGTGTGTGTGTGTGTGTGTGTGTGTGTGTGTGTATGTGTGTCCTGCAAAAGCAATCACTGATGAAGAAATACACACTTGCATACACAGTAGAGTATCAACTTCCAAGACAGGTACAGATGCTCTGGTAATAGGAATGGCTGTCAAATTCGTGACTCCCCCCATATCCCAGCACACGCTGGCTGTCTCCAAAGAGCCTTCTCGAACAGAAGGTGTGGTTTCTAAGGGAGGAACAGAAAACCAACCTGAAACTATAGAAACTGTTCAAACTTGTCCATTTTTTTTACTACCAACGTGCTTCGTGCTAATAAAGATGAGCTTGAAAGGATTACCAGGGATATTCCGGGTGACAAATTACACACACATCTTGAGGGAGAAATATTCCTGGAACTGACACCAGGACTGCAAAGCTTTTGCAGCATTTTCCTGCCTGGTCTAAGTTTAGATGATCCTCTGGCCACCGGAGGGACAGTCTGCACCGCGCCAGGTTCAGCCCAGCTCACGCGACAGATTTTCATCTCTATGACTTCAGGTCACATTATCACACGAATGAACTGCTATTTAGGTCAGCTAAGAGTCTCTGCCTAATTGAATGGGCATTTTATCCTTGGTGTTCATGCTCTATATATCAGGATTTTAGATATTTATTGGGGAATGGGGAAGCGAGAAAACACTGGCTCCAAGATGCAGAAGGGACTGTGATAATCACACTCAGTTTGACACAGAACAACTCCAAATGCCTGAATAATTTAAAGTCTTTCATTCTTGAATGTTGCGTTTACTTTTAAACTGGATTGCTACCATTTAAATTGATATTAGTTGTTTATGTACACTCCTTCTTCCACAGTGTTAAACATATTTTTTAAACTAAGAAGCATTGCTTCACTTTAACTCAGAAGTTTAGGGCTCTGGGAAGAAAGACGGCAGTGTATTATTTGCTCCATTCTAACAGGCAAACAGAAAGGACTCTGGCTAAATGACCACAGAGGACCATGAGGGGTGCACGGTAGAGATAAACTCGGATAAAATTAGTGAATTAATCCACATCTGACATGTGGTTGAAGAGAAATGAAATCCCAGAGTCAGAAAAAACATCAAGTACCATGAATGGATTGACCACCTAAAACGGACTCAAGAGTTATATCAAATCTATCCGTGCAAGGAGATGGTCTTGTTAGTGGTACGTTCAGACTTTGAGAAGGTTCGAGAAATAATCTTTTATCAAAACAAAGTTATATAAATTCCAGGAGGAAGGAATCAAGACTCTCCCCAGCAGGTGCTGGAATAGGGCCTGATACACAGTAGACCCTTAAAATATTTGTGAAACAGACTCCTGAATGAGGTTTCCTGTAGTGCAGTTGAGTGAATACAACTCCACTGGATGAACACTGTTCTTCAGGAGCGACATTAAATACCTATATAAAATAAAAAAAGGCAAAGTCTCCCCTCCTGCCTGCAAGTACACAAAATGAAGATATTCAGACTCTACCTTTCAGTAAGACAGAAAACTAGCTGAGATGGGACCCAAACATCAGTGTTTTTAAAGAATTACCCAGTTGATTCTAATGCGTAGCCCAAAATAAAAGCCACTGATCTATACAACACTGAATTCTTAAACCTAAACATTTTTTATATAATAATGTTTTATCTATATTGACAAGCAACAAGCACATTCCAAGGACATTTCACATCAAAGTCAAGAAATAAACTTCCTGCCTAGGACGCTTTAACTTAAAACGTGATTCCCAAATTACTCCAAAATAGAAATGCCATGCACAGTCCCTCATGAGGTGGTGCTTTCAAATAAAAGTTGGTAAATAAAATCCTACAGTTTTAACTGTTGATGTGTATGGGTTTCTGGGCCTACATTTTACAGATAAATCACAAGGGCTTCCTTGCCCATCTCAAACCAACATTTCTCATCTAATGATTTCAAATCACTTCATCTATCTCTGGGGTGGGGAGGGAGATGCAGCCCCCTCTTTCCACATAGCGTGTCCCTACCCAGTCGGTCTCAAAACCCATCAGACAAGGATGGTACTTAGAGCACCCGAGGAGAAAAGTTAAAGGGGGCAGATTTGGGGCCCTGAAATGCAGAGAACACTGTAACATTAGGAAACTCCATGGTACAAAATACTTCAAATTATACACTTCCTGTAATTATTTGACTGTACGGACCAGATCTGGTGTGGGGACATGTCACGCCGCAGGAGGTGTGAATCGTGGTGGGGAAGTAGCTCCAAGGCCACCCTATCCTGGGAGAGCTGTGCTTGAGAGTCACTCAGGCAGAAGCCAGGAGCCGGATCCCATTACAAGGTGCACCCATGTTCTCTGAGGTATTGGAAGAAAGTAACACTCCCTTGGCACCTGCGAGACCCCAGGGCAATTCAGGGACCCTATGAGACAAATGGCAATCTGACTACCCTGCTCTCTGGGCACAGACGGTCCACGGCCTCCACTCCCCACCTTGGCTGGACGGCTCTTCTCTTCCATTTGGAGCACAAGCTTCTAATTAATCACAAAGATGAGTGTTTCTGATTGGAGGAAGAGAACCCGACACAGAGAACTGTGGCCAAGTTAGCTGCTGTCCATGCAAAGCGCCTGAAGCCTGTGGTTCATCACATCAAGTCAGATTGGTGAAAGGGAGGCCCAGTGGCAGCATGCAGAAACCCTGCAAGTTTGAGGGATTCCAGACATTCAGCAAGACAGGTTTGGGAGGCCTTAGGGGTCCTTAGGTAAAAGCACCACTTTCCTGAGCACTTGCTTACCCGGGGCCCTGAATCTGCCTTCCACTTTGTACCTGCATCCCACCCCCACCAATCTCACGGGGCAGGCCAAGCTGATCGAGCCCACTGTAAAGACAAATGGAAGCCCAGGATCACCATCCCAAGAGGGCCCCTTAGATTCAAATCAAATAAAAAAGTCAGGGATGGGGGATCTGAACACAGATTATTTTGGCTGACTCATTAAAGCCACATCATCATGTGGGGAAGCCATGTGATTCAGCAGCCAGAGCGGGGGGGGGGGGGGGGGGGGGGTGTCAGAGCACCTGTATTGCAGGGGCGGTTGCTTCCATTCACAGGTGTCAGACCCCAAAGGAGGTCCTCAGGTGTCTGCTGCACCACCCTCACGGCCCTCTCATGGGGGTGGCCAAAAAAATAACACTTTATGCTTTACTGCAATGCATTTTCGCTGAGCTACTAAAGCCAGCAGGAGTGAGGTGGAAAGCAAAGATGGTGCAATTCATTGCAAGGAATCCTTTAAAAGTTTTTGTCAAGGAAGCCTATGGGAGAACAGTGGTAGCTGGATGCAGTCCATCCACGGGACAACGTGCAGCCGCTACTTACACGTTATCCTGGGCCTCAGCTCAGGCCAACCGGGTCTGTCTTATTTACCCTCTTTTCCTCTTTTGCACTGCATTGAAACCCTGCAATCTAAGTGGGGAAAGGTTTGGGGGGGGGGGGGGACTGACTTCTCCCCAGGCTCCAGGGGAAGGTGTTTTAACATTAGATTTAGATGAGGTTTTTCTTCCTTCATATAACATATTCCTATTTGGTTGGGAAGGTTTTTGTTTTTGTTTTGTTTTTTTCATTTTGCGTAGGTTCCTCTTTATATCTGTCCAGCTAACAGTAAGAAGTAGAATTAGTCTTGCTGAGTTGTTTTTTTTGTTTGTTTTTGTTTTTGTTTTTGGTCTTGCTTCTTGCAATTGTTCTTTGTGGTGGACTGCTAGCATATGCCAGAATCCTGCTGGATGAAAATGCATCACTCTGATAAGACAGAGGAAAAGGTTTGGGGAAACAGGCCCAGCAGAAACATATTGTGGCTCTTGTAGTCCCCAAGCCAATACCCCAACAGTTGTCACCCCTTGTTGGGTCCTCACCCTTAAAAAACCAGCTTCAAGGGCTTTCCTGGAGGAAAGCATAAAAAAAAAAAAAAAAAAAAAAAAAAAAAAAAAAAAAAAGAATGTTTCAATGGCTTTGCGTGTATAATTAGTGTTCGTATCCAAAAAGGCCAGACATTCTTGGATTAACACTTATTCAAATGAAGTCCTCCCCTATGAGACCTTGTCTGGGGCTTCTTTTTAAGAGTTCCATGGTGAGTCGTTGTTTATCATGCCATTAACTTGTTTTTCTTTTTTTCCCTTGTTCTCTCTATAGATTAGCATTTAGCAAAATGAAAATTTGCTCCAGGTAATTACCTGGCTGCATTTCAAGGCATTCATAAAAACTACTGTTCCCTCCCAGGGGGGAATCTACTCACGAGGGGCACAAGAATTAGGGCAGTGGGTTTGGGAGCTCGCTGTGCTTCGCCAGCCTGGGCGGCAGCGCCCTCCCCAACCCCGGCCTGAGATGCTCTCAAGGTCCAGGGCTCATTAGCTCTGGTGGCGGCTCACTAAAAGTCTGGTCTGGGACCTCTTATTCATTCAGGGGCTGTATCTGCTGCCTCTCCCGAGATGGATTTTTCATCAGGGCAGACAGCTTCCCTATTACCCAGATGGTACCAGAGTCTCTGGCTCAGCTGCCTGCTGATCCTCCTCGCATGGCCTCCCCTGGGCCGGCTGCTCCACCTTGGTTGAGAGCAGGTGACTGGATACGCCCTCTCGGCTGCTCCTGATGCTCTTCTCTTCCTGGGGCAGTGGTTGTTTGACCTACTGGAGAGTTGGGGGTGGGGTGGAGGGAGGCCCCTCCTCAGTGCCTGGTTAGGAGCCTGGCCTTGGCTCTAGATTTTCCTCCTAGGAGCCTCGCCTTTTACTGTATATAAAAGTCCCCTAGTCCTAGGACCTCCAGGTTTGGGGATTTTTTTGGGGGTGTGGGGGGGTGGGGCTTAAGTTTCTAGAATCACTTCCAATGTGTGTGCCCTTTCAGAATTCAGATTTAATTCTTTGAAGGGAATGTCCTGATTGATCACAAGGATTTATGTCTAGCACTAGCTCTTACTTAGCACCTTTGTCACCTCTTCTGAGAGTCGTGGTCTCGATTTTAATGAAAATCCTCCAACTTTGATTCCTCTTATGTGTTCTCTGAGTTGTCTATCAAAATCCCACATTCTTGGTAAACATTTCATTCTTATTCGTAAAAGTTATAATCCTTGCCTCCCCTTCCTTTCCAAGTCAGATGCATTCCCTTCCTGCATCAGGGCTTCTTAGGAACCTACATCCCTCTCTCCCTTCTTTCTTCGCTCCCTTCCTCTCTCTCTCATTTTTGCATCATGAGTGTGTTTTATGGAATGTGTGCTTACAATTGCATTTTACACTTGTGTTTGTCTTGTACACAGATGGTCACAGTATTGACAATCATGTATGAGAGTTACCTGATGGAGTACAAACTACAGAGCATGCTGGGAGCCATGTATTCCAAGCTATGCATTTTAGAAAAGGAAGATCTAACCACTCATTCTAAACATTCCTATCCTATAGGGATGACAAGGCCCCATTTATGGAATAACCCTAAAAATACCATGGAGTGTGAAAGGGCATATCTATACACAATGAATTATTACAATAATGTTTTATAATAATATAAAACATGACAATGATTATAAACTACATCTTAAATAGTTTTATAGAGAAATGGAACTTAAAAGACCATGGTGCACATCCACTTCTACCTGTAACAAAAAATCTCCAATTTCCCTCAGATTTTTTTTTTTTTTTATCTACATGGGAGCTCAGTATTCTCCATTTTCAATGGACAAACACACTGAAAGCAATTCTGCTGAAAACAAACAAAAACTCTTTCTAAATGCATTTCTTGGATTTAGGCCATTGTCACAAAATCACTACTCTTCTGTGTGGCTCCCTTGGCTGCTTTTAAAGCTTTGTTTTCAAATACAAAAGCAGATTTGAGCATTGCTTGTAGTGAGTGCTGTAGATGGGATTTAAATAATACAGCAGTCGGGACTGAAAAGGAACCTTTAGAAATGGCTAGACAGGGGATAGACCAGATGGGGAGAGGAAGGGCAGAAGACCTTCACTTGTAAGTCTTTTCAAGATGGTGGCTAGCATTGGCACTGGGTTTATAGACTATGCCATGCCTTCTCAATGCTCTCAAGAGTTTGACTGAACAATTGGGATTAAAATCAGGTGTTTAGCAAAAAAAAAAAAAAAAGGGAAGAAAGAAGAAGAAGAAGAAGAAGAAGAAGAAGAAGAAGAAGAAAGAAAGAAGAAAGAAGAAAGAAGAAAGAAGGAAGAAAGAAGAAAGAAGAAAGAAGAAGAAGAAAGAAGAAGAAAAGAAGTTTTGTTTTTCCTCTTTGGAACCCATTCTACAGAGTATCAGGGTTAGAATAGTTCCTAAGGACCATCTAGGACCAGCATATCTACTCATGAGCTCAGAAGGCATGAGGGCATGTGGATAAGAAGGAAATTGCTCAAAGGAGGAAACGCACTTACGTGAGCTTAAATTATCTGTACACTCTGTTAAAACTATCCTATATAAAATGATTATATTTTGTCAGGACAACAATTCACTTTATCGTTCTTTCAGTTATTTCAATTCAGAAACTTGGCAGAAACAGGAATTTGCCCTATTTATAAAGTGCTCTGATTATGATGAAATTGTAATACTAACTGCAGAGTAAGAATGGATCTCAATTGGACTTTAAAAGGCATCCTATAGATGGATACTCCTACTTGTTTTGTGTGTATGCGTGTATATAAGTCACCTGTTCTTACTCTGTGCTACTGAAGGATGTAGAGAGGATAGACAGATGAAGCATGAGTTAACAGCTTTCCCATCAACATTTTTTTTCCCACGGCTTTTCTGGGCAACTACAAATTTGTATAAATGATACATATGACACATGGAGTAAAGATTATGACCATTATGGCAATATCCACATTTCAATCCATTTTCACCATCTACTATAGCTAGCTCATGGATTTATAGCTCATAGAATATGCTGAGAAAGGAAGTTTATGATCTTCCCTTAATCGTATCTTAACTCTCCTGTTCAGACCTTTATTTGACCATCACATTTCACCTAAGCAGTGTCTATGCAGAGTCTTCTCTGGTCCATTTTGAAATAAGGTCAATAATGACAATGTAGTTGATGTTTCATAAACTGAAATTATTTAAAAGATAGTCCTATTAATATTCACTGAGATTATCTCCATATTTTTTTTAAAATGACGAAAGCTGATGTTACATTGTTTAAAATGCCTTTCCTTGTCGAAATAGAAGCTTAGCACCTTATGCATATCCCTCCCTGTGTAAGAGCCTCAGCCCTAAATATCAACCACATCTTCCTAATGATACTGCAGTAACTATAGGATGGTAAGATAACCCAAAGATGAAAGATCAAATCACTGGTGCACGAGAGGCACAATGGAATGAGAGGCATGGATGGATCCCATGATCACTGCCATATAAGTATGCACCAGCTTTATAGGCATCATCAAGACACTGACTACGCACAACCCCTGTGCAGGCTTGTTAAGCACATTATCTCATTAGTCCTCACAACCTGAGGATTTGAGTTCAGAATCTGTTGCTTTCTAAACATATTAGCCATTGTACATCAAAATTAACTGTGGCTCTGTTTGGGCAGTACCAAAATGGGCTATTTGTTTTTCTATATTTTCCAAATGATCCAAATGTAGTTCCACTACTTACAATAGTATCATCAATAACTATAAACAAACTGCCAAAAGAACATTCAAGATGAGCTAATAGAAAAATCAGCATATGTCTATGAATGTTCAAACAAACTGGTTCAGTCTCTTTTAAACATGTGTTTCTTGGGACACAAAAAAAGGAAATTTACTGATACAAAAGAAGAAAATCTTTAGCCTACAAATGGGAGAAAAAAAGAAAGAAGCGATAATACAAGATACCTCCTACTGATCCAGCCACAACACATAGCTGAAATTCATTGTGAATGTATTTGAATAGTTTTATTTTCCTGGAAATCTCTTAGGTGGAAGAGCAGACCAACTGCCATTTTCAGGGATGGATCCATGTACTAGGAAGCCCTGAACTAGACAGAGCATACATCCACTTAACCAAAGAGACTCTGTTGAGGAAAAACTAATTAATAGTTGATTTAAGGAACAAAAGAATGCTCTTGTGTGACATTTTATTAACAAATTGGCTGTAATAATAATAATAATAATAATAATAATAATAATAAATGTCCAGAGAATATGTCACATAATTATAGTGTTAATGGCTGATAATTTAAAGGCATAAATGAATTGGATTCTTCTAAAGGACTCCTCCAACCTATGAGAATACAACTTCCTATGTTTTGACCTTGATTTTCCATTAAAAAAAAATCTTTGAAATAACGGACCCTCTACTACAAAATTATATTGAAGAGGGCTTTTTTTTATCTTAAAACTCAGGCTTCAGGCAAGAGGAAAGTAGGATAACATGGGATTTCATTCTCAGGACAGCAATAAGCTCTGAGGCATTCGTATGGAAGTCTGTTACTGAGACTAAATAAATAAATAAATAAATGATTTTGACACTGGAATATCTCTACTGTCTGACAGGCTGGCTGTTGCACACCTGAGTTCACCCACTTCATCTTCTTGAGCTGTAGTCTCCTTCTGCATTCCACTGGAATAACAGGTCCTTCTAATTCACGGACTTATTGTTTGGATCAGACCGAAATACAGGTTGTGCAATAGCTTTGTTTTTAAAGGATCCTACCCTGTGTCAGAGAAATTTATAAGGACCCAGAGAAGTGCAACTAACAAGACCATTACATTATAAAAACCAAAGTCTATTTTATCTATTTGCAGTTAGTTTTTCACTTTTAAATATGGCACTGCTTGGTTCTGAACAGGGCAAAAGTCCATTTGCTAAAGCCACAGGACAGCCCTCCATGCTCCTGTGACAATGATCATCTCCTAAGGAAACGTGTACCAGCACATTCCAGCCTGGTGGTTTCTAAGGCCGAACAACGCAGATTAGCAGTCATATCAAGAAACATCTATCTCAGGTGTCTGCGTCAACCAAGGTCGGATCACAGCAACTATGAACTAGATTATCTCAACTACGTTTGGCAATGTCTTTGAAGAAAAGGTTATGATCTCCAGTGGTTCAAGTCTTCTCAGAGTTCCCCTGAATGGTCCACAGACCCAATTTCGCAAAGCAGGGAGTAGGAACAACAAATGCAGACAACAGACATGAGAAAAGAAATCTTGAAAGCCTAGGAAGTAGTTTGGGTCATTAAACTGTATGGCAATCCTACACAGTAGACAACAGGAAGACCTTGGACATAAAGCTTGAGCATTCCATCCTCAGTGAAGCCATGACCAGCTCCATCCCGAATTAAATCAAATCCCTTGCTTATACATCTTAAACTAGCTTATAATTGTGTATTTGTGTGATTACTTGATGAATCTCTCTCTTCCTCTCAAATACAAGCTCCATGAAGGCAGTCATCATATCTGTTCTGAAACCCTACCTAACCCACAGTGTGATGCCTGTCACTCAGCAGGTGTTCAATGTTCACTGAACAAATAAATCAAATGTGGCATTTTCTTAGGGGAGGCACTGGGTTGGGTTTCATAAACATGCACTGCTTAGTTAGGTTATCATGTTTTACCTAAGCCTGCTGAGCTGGAGAACTAAGCCCCAAAGAATACAGGCTGGGCTACTGACCCTGTTGGATTTAAAGATTTTCCATAAATAATGAATGGATAATTGAAAGAAAACTGTCTATGTGTCCATTGTTTTCAATATCCAAAATGTAAGTTAGCATCCCAAGTGGAGTGTGGCAGAAAGGATATTTTCAGTAGAGCAGCCATATCAATATATGGCCCCCATTCAATGTAATACAAGTTCTTTTTCAAGAAGGATCTAAAAGGCTAACTTTTTCAAGCAGAGTTGCCTTTTTAAGAAAAACTAGAGACCAAAAACTATGGAGATATAAAGTCCTTACCTCTCACAGACCTGGGCATCTTCCACCTTTAAAGGATGTCCCTGCACTTGAAGAAGATATGCTGATCACACAGCACACCTATCCAGCTTTCACGTGCTGAGTACAGACCTGCTCCCGGGCAGCAGGTGGATTCTGTTGGGTGTGGGTTTGGTGCACTCTCCTTCCCTCACAAATGGGAGTTTTATGCAGAGGGAGGCAGGACACAGATAAGGAGGCTGGCAAGAGAGGGACGTGATCACCAGGCTAGGGGATGAAAGGTATGGATGAAGAGGGGGAACAGGTAAGACATATCTGACAATCTGTAGAGTTCTGAGGGCCAGCGTGGTAAAGGGGACCACAGGTGTCCTGAGAAGAGGCAAGGTGCCACTGGATGGCTGTAGCACCATGACTACAGGGAGGGATTAGACAGGGCACAACAGTTGGGGGACAGAGTAACCATGTGGGGTGGGAGAGATGACTACCACCAAATACAGGCTCTAAGAACCAACTGCTCACCCAATACAAGAGAAAACTTGAACAATGGAGGAGAATGCATATGGCGCCTGTACAGAGCTGTGGGTCAGGGTCAACAGCCTCACGGCAGTGGACCCAGCCCAGCAGAACCAAGGGAGACCCACACCCCGGCTTGTGAAAGGCCATGCTCTGACAATAATACAACGTCCCCTCCTCGCCCTTCTCCAGCCCTCTGTAGTGTCAAGCATCTCCCACATGTCCCAGAAGTATGTGAAACCCCAAGCTATCAAGATGCCCCAACAACGAGCCATCCTGATCGTTAAACACTGCACTTTCTTTGACCATTTAAAAGACATCAACATGAACAGGATGTTTTCAAGCCTCTTACACGGGATTTCTCTCTCGGAACCGCAGGGCCAGAGTCTGGGACACACACCATGCTCTGTTCTCAAAGAGGCACACTTTCTGTGGCTCATTAATTGGTCCTGTTGCCACTGGGTTCCTCACCCTTAGCAGGAGGCTAGTGGGTCAGGAAACCCAGAGGGAGCTGAGAGCCCCAGGAGCCCAAATGAGCCACAGACCCTACTGCCTGTCTCTGCAGACCCCCAGCCTCCCCAACCCATGGTGGCATGTGGGACCAGCAACCTGTATCACCCCACCATGGGTGGCACAGCTCCAAGGCATGACCTGTGCTCCATGTTGCTCTCATTCCCCGGAGTTCCATTCATAAAATATTCTATTCTTCCCCCAACTGTGGCAAGAGAGTTGGTGAAGGCTGTCACACAGAGCATTTTCCTCCCTGGGACACCTGGAGTGCAAACACAACCTGTTTCAAGAGAAACACCCAACCACCTGAAGGAGGTGGGCAAGACCTTCTAGTCAACAGTTTCTCGGTGGACCTCTCCACCCTCAGCTCTCTGCGTCTAAGAACACTCTGGAAGCAGGGCATGGTGCTTGAAAGGAGAAGGACATGAACAAAATGATAAAGCAAGTTTGACTCTTTGGGATGAGAAAAAAGAACAAAGAGACCTGAACCCAAGCAAAGGACAGGAGAGACAAAAAAAAAAAAAAAAAAATTATCAAGTTGAAGGAGAAAGGGAATGGAAAGTACCAAATAAAGGCAGTTTTTGAGTGGCTCGGGCTAAGGTAAAAATCAAAAAAATCAAAGGCCCAGGCCTGCAGCATTGTTATTGTTTTTCTATAGACCGTGTCCTTAACCTCCCTCCATGTTGTACTTCTGCCATAAAACAAGCAGGGCATTCACGCTCGCATAATCCTGTTGACATCAGAAGGCAGCAGCAGAGCCATGATGCGATCCAGCCCACTTGAACACACTGTTATCTTCCAAATAATTAAAATATTGCTAAAAGTCAAGTTGTCTGGACTCTCACAGTCCAGCCTCACATCTGCAATCCAACACTTGGGAAGTTTGGGGGTGGGGTGGGGTGGGGTGGGGTGGGGAGGTGGGATGTGGTTTCAAAAAAATAAAAAAGGCACACAAACGAGTACAGCTATCAAAAACAAGGCTGAAGTTTGTTGTTTTTTCTTTCCCTCCCCCAGCAAGAAAAAAGTAAAAAGACAGAACAGTTTGTTCAAGGTTACATAAGAACATGCAGAAAACAAGAAATGATTTCCTTCTTGCCAATGTTTCAGGGTAATAGGTTACACCCCAGATCCCACTCAATTCTGTACACATTTTGCAGCTCCTCCAGCTTCTGATACATGAAGGCAGCGTGCAGGGACAAAGAGGTGGCTGCAAAAATACCTAATTTCTGTTTTCCCCGTCAACTTCAATGCTGTTCTGCTCCCCGCCACTCATTTAAATGAAGTATTTTGTGCTCAGAACATTTACATGCGACACCTTGATGTGGGTGCGCGTTGTGGAGTTTCTAACCAACTAATTCATATACCTGCACCGATAATTAGAGCTGGTGAATGAGAACCAGATTGGCTGAAAGGGAAAATGACAGTGCTCTGTAATTTATCACGTTAAAAAGTTTGGATTGCCCCTCGAGAAGAGGGAAGAAGACGACTGTGTTCTTAAATTCTACCTTCTATGTTTTATGGATGTGTTTTCACAGCTCGGTGGATCTTAACGAGCATAATATTGCTGTCAAGTGGGGGTGATCTAACCCTTTCCAGACGCCAATATTCCTCACGTGGGGGTGCCACAGAAGACAAGGATTGGTGGCGCAGGGACACATCCCGAATGGACACCCTGCCACGAGGAGTGAAGTTGTGCAGAGACTGAGAATGCACTACGTCCAGAGAGCTAACCATCGCTTTCTAAAGGGCACATCTGGTTTCATCTTTCACCATATTCACGCAGGTACTACGAAACACCTAGAAATGCATACCCTGCTCATCGCCAATTTTTTAAAAAGCAGCAGTCGCTCCAATGCAAAGTATAAAAAGAAAGTCCACTTTTCTATTGTCAGTAGTGTTAATAGCCTGCAGCTATAAAACTCCACTCCTTCCTCTGATGGTGCCTCGGAGATTAACAGCCTCCCCAGCTCAAACTATACTTCCTGGCACTTTCTAGTGACTCAGAAAAGCAACAGGACACACAGAATATTGCTAACTGGGATATGGCCTTGGGGGGAGGAATGTTGGGGGGCGGGGAGGGCCAGGGGGCGAATAATGAATAGAAAGAGTACAAACTGGCAAGCCATAATTCTGACATCTGGAGATGTGGCTTCATGGGCTTGCTTAAATTATGAATGACTGAGTACAAATGAGTATGAGCTTGAATTTTCCCTCAATTTGAAAACTGACATCTCAGAGGAAAAAAACAAAACGAAAACAACAAACCCAAACCCATGACCTTCCTGCAGGATTTCAACCCAGAAGTAATGTAGCCACAGGATGCCAGGTGGATTAGGCAGTGAAATTTTGTCTAAATATGAACAGTGGAGAATGGGAATTTCTGTGTTCCAGAAAAATTTAAGCAGAAACCAGCATTCAGTCCAGGCAGCACCGAAGGCTTAAGTAGTAATGGAATCACTGAGGGACAGGGTTTCCCGGTTTGGAAAGGAAACCAAAATTATGCCTCTCTCATCTGACTACATAGGAAAGGGCAGCTTCCTACACCCTTTGTCTCTGAGGCTTCTTGAGGAATCACAGATGATGGTACCACCAAGGGTTTTCCCATAGCTTCCCAAGGTCTGCTCTAGGGAGATACCACCGGATGCTCCACCAAAAGTTTCCGTGGCCACTGAGAGCCTAGAAATGCTCCTGTTCTGACAGTCCCTGAATTAAAGAATTAGACACTTTTAGCCTGCATTTGTAAGCTTGCTTGATTTCTGCTCCAGAGTCCTTTTGATCCAGCAAACACCCTCCTAGTGTTCCACGGAACCCTCTTTGGAAAACACTAATGTAAGAACAACTTAGGTGCTGGCTGAGAGCAAAAAGTGAATATCGGGCTGAGAAAACTCAGTGGAAGATATACTTAAAAGTCTTCAATATCTTCACAGAGAAGGCTCCCTTGCCAGCAGCCGCAGGTCAGTGGAAACTGAAACTCAGTTTTTTTTTTTTTTTCTATTTTAATGCAGAAAAATTTCACTTTCCTCTATAATCTGTTGATGCTCAAATAGGAAGTTGAAAGGATGTACAAAACAACCCACACAAGCTCACCCCCCCCCCCCGGGGCAAAATTCTTTTCTGGTGAAGATACAGCCAAGGGCTCACAACCCAGAAAAACAGAAGGGAAATAAACAATGAGTTTGGCAACGCCATAATTCCAAACAATCCTTCCCCGGCAAGTCCAATTTGTTTTGTATCATTTCTCTATAAATCTATTCTGCTCCCCCAGTGACTTAATCAAGTGTTAGCTTTAGCAGAGGCAATTTCCATCAAATTTCAAATTTTTAGAAAAGGAAGCAACAAGCCAAAAGCTCCGGCTGTCAATGGGGGTGGAGACACCGAGCAAAATGAGATTAACGATCAGGGACTTTTAAAAACTCTTGGGGAGGTGTAAGGATTCTCACACACGTATTAATCCTGAGGGTTCTGTTGGCTGTTATTAGCGATCTCTCTAAAACGAGTCAAGAAAAGAAAGGGTAAAGGAGGAGGACCTTGGAGGAGATGAAAATGACAGCACGTGAGGGACACAAAAGCCATGAAAATTAGCACGGAGCCCACATGCCCAAGACATAAAAGAAATCAGGACAGTCTTAATGAGAATCAGGCAGTGCACTTAATGAGAACCTTAATATACTTTATCTTCCCTTTATGTTTCATTTCGGTGTCATTAGACAAGTATTTATTGAGTGCATACTCTGTGCCTGACCCCAGGGCCCAGCACTCTGGGGAGGCCTCAAATCGCGAGCAGCAGTGGCATGGGAGGTCGGGGGGCAGGGAGGGGGGCAGGTGTCCCGACCGATGGCAGCAGAACCACCTGGAAGCTCGTCAGAAACGCCAACTGTCAGCCCCACCTCAGGGGCCCAGTGCATCAGAGAGTCTGGCCACCACCTGCCCCGCGGCCCACGGGTGCCGACGTGCAGTGATGTTTGGGAACCGCTGGCCTACAGGCTGGTGGGGAGGCATGGAAACTTTAAACAGTAGCAGGTGACAAGATGGAGCTGACAAGTTCAGAGAGCTCAGTGTCCCCAAATGCACACTCTTCAGGGGCAAGCCTTTGCCTCGTTGCCTTTAAGAACCAACCCTGGGCATCCTTCCTTTCTCTTCCCTCCAGCTTGTGCAAAACGCAGGAAGAGTGTGGGCTCCCAGGAGCACAGCTAGATGAGCACACCCGCTAATGGGTATGCTGAGCGTCTCGGCCAGACTCAGTGCTACAGAAAGATCAATTCTTATTCTTTAAATAGGCTATAAACATATATGGTACCTTAAGGGGGTCTCTATCTGGGTTATATTTGTTATTTTCAATGAGTTGGATGAGATACAGTTCGGCGTTCCGGGGGAAATACATTTGCATTTTATTGCCCTTTTTTAAAGCCCTTTTACTACGCGTTACCTGACAGCCATCCCGGCATCGCTTTGCTAAAGAATAGGTCTTCAGAGCACGCAAATATTTTAAAATGATAATAGTAATAATAATTGCAGTTAACGTTTATTGAGCATTTTATTACGTGCCATGGGCTACATATAAATCAGCTCTCAGAATTCTCAAACTCACGGGGTAGCTTTTATTCATCCCATTGTACAGGTGAGGAAATTGAAGATTGCAGAGATCAAGCCTCTCCGGTACACAGGGCGCTCAAGAGTGAAGGTAAGGTTCAAAGTCAGGTGAACCGGACTATAGGGAGCGAGTCTTTAACCATTGCATCATATTCTCCTGAATTATTTAGTGTACTGGAAGGCACGGGTACATTATCTTCACCAAAGTTAATATTAGCCTCACTTATTTTTGGCAATCGCATGGAATGGAATAAACAGACAAGGGGAAGGCTGGAAGGTGCTTGAACAATCTGGAATCTTGGGCCATCATGTGAGACACCACAAGAAGAAACAAATTAAAGTACAGCAATATATGGATACGCTTTGTCAACATCCCTTTTGGTACCGTGGTATATGTCATGTTTTAGATAAGATTCTCCACGGCAGATTCTCTCCTCGGATATTTATTAAACTCTAAGAGCTGAGCTCTGTGTGTATGTAAGTGAGGTCCTTATTAGTGGAACCGCAGAAATAAGATATTTCTACAATATTACATCCTAGGGTATTGTAATACAAGGCTATTATCACGTACTTGGCTAATAGGGTCCATACTGTTACAATGTATTAAGGCCAGATTGAGTAATAAAAATGACAATAACATAATCATCATCTTTGGTACTTGGGGGAAAAAAAAAACAGTTTTCAGATGAGGCCTCCAAAGCACCTGCCTGGCATTACGGCAAATTTATATGTGAAGAAACCGTGCTATAGAGAGGCTTCACAAAATTTATGCATAAATGCTTGGAACTCTTTTGCAAAATGCAGGAAAGATTAAAAGCTTGCCCAATATAGGCTGGCAGCAAAAAGATTCTGAGTGATGTCAAGAAGAATGAAATAACCTGCTCGCTCAACAGTAATTTATTGAGTGCCCGGCATGGGCTCAGTACTATTCCAGGCGAAAGGACGGAGCAGCAGACCAAAGACAAGGGCCTTACATCCCCCAGAAGATGAGGTGGAAAATGAGCAAGTTAAGTATATACCGTAAGGTCAGTGGGAAACGTCATTCAGGGAGATGGAAGTAGGGGGAGAGCAGAGAAAGGGATGGGGCTGCTGGTTTTGGCAAGGGGGCCTCAGGGACAGTCTTCTGATGAGGCGACCTTTCAAGCAGGCACTTAAGAGAAGTGTGAGCCTATGCACAACATCTGGGGACAGAGGGCTTGAGACCCAGAGGGGACGGCAGGTGCAGGGCAGCTCGTCTCAGTGGGGAGTGGGAGCAGGAGCTTCGGGGCACTGGTAGGACACTGGGCCTTCTGGCAGGTGTGAAGGGAAGCCACTGGGCAGGGGACCCGTGTGATCCACAGCCCAGGGCCCGGGGAGGACGCAGGAGCCCAAAGGTAAGGGACGTCGTGATGCGCACGGGGCCCACGGGCTTGTCCATGAGCCGCCCACGGACACTGACAGAGACCGCAGAGCTGAGGCCTTGGGCAGGGGTGGCTGGGCACCCGCTAGGGAGATGGGGACCGGAGGCGGGAGGGGATCAAGAGTTTGGTCTGGGACACGCCTGGGGTGCCGGGGACAAACCGTCGCTGGGACCGGTGAGGAGGCAGCTGGACATTCGAGCTGCTGGGAGAGAAGGCTAAGGGGGTGACACGACAGATGTGATCACGGGGGAGGGACACAAACCATCTCTTCTGACACGGAGCAAATGAAAACAGGTGACTCCAGAACAATGAAATCTCAGGTGCTTCGCGGAGATGGTACGGCAGAGAGGATGGAGCGTGTGACCGGAGATGCACGTTCCATCCGGGCCCTGCCTGTGACCCTGGGCTTTACGTCCCGCCTCCTACCCTCCTTAGCCACAAAGTAAGTATCACTAGAAATGACACTGCGACAGATGGTGACAAGTGTCGGTGAGGATGTGGAGAAACGGGAAACTCCTACCATGCTTCTGGGGGGAACGTAAAATGGTGCGATTGCTCTGGAGAGAGCTCAGCACTTCCCCCAAAGGCTGAACACCAAAACACCCCGTGACCCGGCCACGCAGTCCTAAGCGGACACCCCACTGGAACGTGCTCGAACCAGCACCTGTGCGCGGACCATCAGGGCAGCGTTATTCCTAAGAGCCCAGGCCACCCAGGAATGCCCATCAGCTGATGACTTGGGCGGGCCCACCCAGACCCTGGAACAAGGCTCTGCCCTAAACCGAGGGATGGAGTATGGACACCCCCCCCACCCCCACCCCACCCCCGCAGCAGGTGCACTTGAAAACATTGGCCAGGGATTCCCGGGGTGGCTCAGTGGTTTAGCACCTGCCCTCAGCCCAGGGTGTGATCCTGGAGTCCTGGGATCGAGTCCGACATCAGGCTCCCTTGCAGAGAGCCTGCTTCTTCCTCTCTCTCTCTCTCTCCCTCATAAATAAAATCTTAAAATAAAATAAAATAAAATAAAATAAACATCGGCCACGTGAAAGCAGCCAGACACAAAGGTCCACAAAGTCCAATGACTGCATTTATGTGAAATGTCCAGAACAGGCCACCCGCAGATGCACAGCATAGACAGTGCTTGCCTAGGGGGCCGGGAGGTGGGCTGCAAGGGGACAAAAGGGGGGGTACGTGGGGCTTCTTTGCAGTGGGGGAGTCATGAAAATACTCTGAAAATATACATTTGGGGCAATGATGGTCGCTCCGCTTTGTGAATACACTCAGGCCACTGTACACTTCAGAGGGGTGACTATTATGGTAGGTGAATAATATTTCAAATAAAAACAAACTAGACTAACACCGGGGAAGGCTGCCAGTTTCTCAGAGCGAAGGCAAAGGAAATCAGGCGGAAATCTGCTGTAGGAGAACCATCGAGGTGACCCTTTCAAGTCGAGAGGGAGTGGTGAAGTCACTTGGGAGCTGGGATGGCCATGACACCTGCCAATCCTGTGCTCACGTCCGCCTCAATCACCACCCCGGCCTTCAAACAACTTGATCCTCCGAGTGCCCCACGTAAAGTCGTTTAACGTACAGCAATGTTGTCGGGCCCTAAAAAGCTCTGAATTAAACCGAGGGCTTCCGATGGAATACTAACGGAAACACAAACAGAAAGGCAGTAAATATAAAATGCCCTTTCTTTTCCCCCAAAGAGAAAACCAACTTCTTGGTAATTTCCCAATGTTTCAACCCAATGCTAAGCCCCCAACTTTCCTGTTCTTATTGATGAGATTCTAATCACGCAAATAAAAAAAGTTCTCCAGAAACATTCCAGGCTATTCTGATTCTAACCATTGCTGACCATGTACCCACAACTGTATCTTGATGATTAAATCATAATATAATTTTCGTGAAATCCAGACACAGGATGATGAGACGGAGCGCAGGACGCTAGAGCTAGGTAAGCGCCAAAGACATAAAAATCAAAATAATCCTGACAGGACTCTTTTTACATACGCTAACCGGAGTGGGAATGTCCAAGCAGATCAGCTTACACACTTTAAAACCTCCAGGATCCATTCAACTCCAAGGGGATTCCTGTTACGTCCGGATGGAGGGTTACAGAGATCCTACTGCGTAAACATCGGGGAACAGGACCCAGAGAGATCTCTTTACACAAAGCCAACTTTCTTAAGAAAATGGTCTGGAAAAACCAGATGTGAAAAGTTTGTGTAACTTGATGGCACAGAAGAGACTGGACATGTGTTGAACTAAGAAGCAGGAGTTACATTTTTCATATGAAGTCCTGGAATCTCGACAGCGTCTCTATGTGCGATTTTCACGTTCCTTCCTAATCAGCCTCGTGAAGTGAGAGGGCTTGGGGACTTTCTCCGGGATGGCTTTCCAAGTGCTCCTGCTCCAAGCTTTAAGGGGAAATCCCAGGGAATGTGTGTTTATAATAAACCACTCTTCACAGTTGGTGGGTCTTGAGGTCACATGGTCACCTTCCTACCCCGTGCGCCCTGCTTAGGAGTGGAGACTATGGTTCCTCTCCTCTCTTGGGATCTGCTTCTAGGTCTTTGTAGTATCACTCCCCGTTATGGGTGGCGTACCTGTGTCTCCCTCTCTCCAAACCCATATGTTGAAGCCCTAACTCCCCCAGAATGATGCTAATTTGGAGATGGGCTTTGGGGAGGTAATTAGGTTGAGATGAGCTCATGAGGGTGGGGCCCCTCTGATGGAATTCGTGCCCTTATAAAAAGAGGAAGCGACCACAGCCCTCACTCTGTCTCTGTGATGGAAAGACACAGCAAGAAGGTGGCCAACCACAAGTGGGAAGAGGAACTTCCGCAGACACCAGACCTGCTGGCACCTTGGTGTCCGACTTCCCAGTCTCCCTAGTGTCAGAAGTAAAGGCTGTGTGGGCCGCCCAGCCTGTGGGCCATTGTCACAGCCTCCTGAATGGAGTGAAGGCCCCCGCTAGTGCCAAGAGGCCAGAAGAAGAGCCACTAACGCAACCTAGCACAGAGATGGAGTGAAACAGCAGGTGCAACACAGCTGGATCGTGGAAGAGAGACTGAAAAGTAGAAGATGAGGTGGTGGCAGGTGAGCTCACCAAACAGGAGGCTAGTAAAGAATTACCCATTCTGTGAACGGGGATACAATGCTGAGGACGCCAGGGGGCGGGGGGCAGCAGTAAAGCAGTGACCGGCACAGGAGCAGGTGTTTAGTAAATATTTGTTGAGCCACGAAGTAACAACTACAAATCATTATACAGGGAACGGGGAGAAGACCAGCCAGGCGAGAGTGACAAAAAGCAGAAACCAAATAAATGACTACATAGGAAATACAGCATAAAACAGGGCTTTCCTGGGGGCTCGGAGTTCTACGGTGCCATAATTAAAATTCCTTAGAAATTATACCTTTAAAGTTTCTATAAACGATCGTTACTTTCGTCTTATGATGCAATTTATTAGATGTGAAAAATGTTATTATGGCAGATTAAGATCTTATCAAGTACTCAACACAGGTCGGTGTGTTTACACGACAGAGAACCTATTTTATCTCTTCTTCAAAGCGGTGTCTCCGTCTTGTGAACACTTGTTCTGGATTATCTCCGTGTCGTCGGAGGCGATTCACACAGAGAACAGCCAGTGGAGACGCGGCCAGATGCACAAATACCACTCTCTCCCTCCCGCCTTGCCCCCGCCTGGCCTTGGACTTCCTCCCGTCCCGCGTTCCCATAGAATCACCCGGGCCCATTGTCCATGAGACGGAAATCGTGACATTTTTCTAGATCTGCCATTTTTTTCTAAGAGACGTGGAAGTCTGAAAATGGGAGATCTTCAGTTAAAAACCCGCCGCAGCCCCAAGACAGGCCACCCACCCATTCTGTTCTTCTTGATCCCTGGAGTGTTTCTGAAATCCTCTCGGTAGAAGTGACACAATGACGTGAGCTCGATGGAAGCGGAACAGAGGAGACATCACTTCTGTCCTCCCCACCCCAGCCACTCAACATAGACGACACATCCCAAAGTCACTAGGAATTTTTTTTTTTAATCTATCTGCCTATTTGAACTTCCTTGGGCTTCTGGTCTCCTTCAGGAGCACGGGCATAAAAGTGTAAAACGTAACAGATACACAATCATTCCTCATCTTGCAATGAAACTAGCCTGAAAAACTGATATAGAAGTTCGCACTTCAATGACGAAAGTTATGAGGCACATTTAACACTGATCATCCATTGAGCGGCTTTAAATAAAGCTTTAAAAATAAACTCGTGACTCAAAATGTTTTTTTTTTTTTCTTCCACGCTATGCATCGAGAAGCTTACGAAGCTGATGCAAGGACTAAAACGTGCATGTGGGCAAATACAGAATAAATAAAGTCGTGGCTCTTGGGGCAAATAATTAAGCTCACAGTGGAGGCTCTTGAGTCATGGTTTGGGGGCCCTGGCAGCGCTCCCCGTGACGACAGGGCTCCTGCCTCCAGAGGCGGGATGCAAAGATCTCAGGAAGTACTGGCGGGAGCGCCGATGACATGCTTCCTTGCCTTCCCGGCCCACATCCTGGCAGATGGTGGGAGCTCCGTGAGCATTTGCTCAGTTCAATTCCATACTCAAAATAGGCAGTCGCGACTTTTCTTCCGTTTTCCTTGGATTTGATGTGCTTGCACCTACTCGGCGCCATATGGAGCGGGAGGTGGTAGGTGCCGCGGTCGGGAAGCTCACTGCAGCTTGCTGTCTGCGCTCAGGGTCCCGCGGCCTAATGGCTCAAGGTGCTGCAGGACCCCGGAGAATCCACAGGTGAGCGCAGGACCCGGGGGCAGCAGGGGCGCACTCAGCTTGGCATGGGGGGAAGGGGAGGGTGAGGAATGACACCGTGATGCAGTCAGCTTCCCAGACCAAGGCCCACCCCCTCCCTCCTCCGGCGCGAAGACTTTGTAAAGCCTTCCATTTTTAATCCCAAAACTCACATTTAATAAATGAGTTTCATCACTGCCACAAACGTCTTAATAAAAACGAACCCAACATCATTTAAAACAATTGTCGTGATTTCAAGTTCATGGATGTGGTTCCAAATGCTAAAATGGTTTCATGTGGGGTATCTATACAAAGGCTACGGCACATTTGTAAACCATAATCCTCAAGAAATAGCATTTCATCCCCCCTCCATCTGTAATTTACACATGATACGTAAGTGCATATAGATGCAATATGTACAAAATCAGTGCTACAAATGGATATCCTAAGTTTCACTCTAGAATTCCTTTTTGGGCCCATGTAGTGCCTAATATTTGCTTGATCACAGAAGTCCCGTCAGAATTCCTACTGTCCCTGCACCATAACCACCGCTCTCCCTAATGCGTTTCGGTAAAGGAGTAATCATCTCCTAATAGGATTTTCTTCACACCTTGCCTAAGTCGACAACCATCCCGTATCAATAACTTAATAAGCACTACTGTCGGAAAGACCATTCAATTTCACACACCACGTACCTCTACTGGCACAACTTGGCGACGTAACACAGTGCAAACCACCTCTGATGCAGTCATTCCAAGAGAAGCATTCTCCTCTTTAAAATGTAGGTCAGAGGCTTTGCCAGAGGACTCCTCGAATACAGGCCCAGGCACGGGTGGGGAGGACAGAAGGGAGAAGTCATGTCTCCAATGAGGCTGAAGTGTACCCCCAGAACACTGACCTATGACATCCTTGTAGGTAAGGCTCGGTCCCCCCAGGGGCAGCCACCTCCAAGGACAGAGGGACACAGACCTGCCCGTACCTGCTGTGGCTCCTCTGTGTATCACGACTGTCATAATTTAACGTGGCTACCTACCTGTAGGTACAGCACTCTTCGTGCTGTAGGGTTTTTACAACATCCAATAAAAACAACAAACTAAAATCACTTTGGTTTTGCCATAAGCCTAATAAGGAGGAATCTAAAGATTTTTTTTTTTCACCTCACCACGCCCATGAATTCAACCTGTATCTTGGTTCTTTCTCACCCTCTACCTTCATGATTTTTTTTTTTTTAAACTCAAAGTTCTAGGGCTGTGGACCAGAGCACATGATGACACGAAAGCCAAGTATTACAGCCGATCCATTTCAAAGAGAGGACTAAAATGTCATAAGAGACGAAAGAGCCCAAGCTGGGTTGGGAAGGAATTTCATCTCGTGGAGCACTGAGTCGAATAAACGAAGAAACAACTCTTGCTGTCCTTTCAGCAAATGACAAAACCCTTTCTGGGATTCATAATGCTCTTAATAAATTGTGGAAATGGGATCGTGGCCAACCCGAGAACACCCAGGAAGCAGCCACTGCTGAGCTCACAGGCGCCGTCCACCCCCTCCTGGACTGACACCAAGCACAGGCTATTGAGGCAGAAACACAGTTCACCAAACACCCCCACATAAAATTAACAGATCAAACCGTGAGACTCAGTTCCCCCACCCCCACCCCGACGCCCCAACCTCCATCGGTCTGGGCAGTGTGATTGTGGAGACAAGCTTTCTAAGAAAGAGAAGGTTGAGAATAACAGGCAGAGGGCCAAGGAGCGAG
Source organism: Canis lupus dingo (assembly GCF_003254725.2). Taxonomy (NCBI): domain Eukaryota; kingdom Metazoa; phylum Chordata; class Mammalia; order Carnivora; family Canidae; genus Canis; species Canis lupus. The sequence goes on from NC_064244.1 coordinate 23,842,742, forward strand.
TGAGGCAAGATGCCCACGGTCAGAAGGCAAGAAGAACTGGGTGTGGGGAGTTGGGAGGTGAGAGGCAGGAAGAATCAGAAAAGCAAAAAGAACCACCATGTGCCACGGAGGTCGAGTGAGGAATTTTAGGAGGACGGTCATTTGGCCGAAAAAGCTAGAAGATAGGCCATGAGCACTTGGTGGCATACAAGAAACACCGAGCTAGACTGATGCCTCCCGCAGCCACCGGTTGAGGAATGACGTTCATTTTAACCCCCCAGAGAGGATGCGGGGTCCAACTAGCAAAGGAACAGACCCAAGGGGGGGCCACCTTCCCATCAGGAATTGGCCTTGGGGCTAAAAGAGATCGAGACACCACCAGATGGCAGCACAGAGCCAAATACGATGCCCATTTATTCCTCCAGGATATATAACAACACTGCATCACAGGAATGGCTAATCTGTCACTAGACTGTCTACTTTTATGTTTAATAAAAGATAAGATTAGAGAACTAAAACTCGCTCCCCATAGAAAGGTAAATATTGAGGCTGGAGAAGCCTCTTGTCATTGCACAGAACAGACCCTCAATTAGTAGATGTACCTTCGCTGTGTAAATGGCAGGGGAGAGTAATTAACAATTAATAGAAGCTGCCCTCAATTTAAAGCCTCGAAGGGAAGTAATTAAATTTAGTAGAACCGGTAGCCTCTAAACAAAGATACGTAACACGAACACAAAAGGCAACACGGATCTCAATAATAAATGCAAATTGGAAACAAGGTTTGACGCTAAGACTGGAGAGAAATGATCCTAAAATCCGAAGTCCCTCCGTTCAAAAGACTAGTTTATGAACCTGTTTTGATCCAGGCCAAGGTGTGACTTGAATCCTTGCTGATGTTTCTTAAGCACAACCTCACTTCCCAGGTATTTATGCATGCACGTCAGACAACTCCCCGCCGTTGGAATTAGCCATACAAGTACCTTTCATATCGACGCAGAGATACTTGATATATACCGTGTCAACATCACTACCAGGCATGGAGATCGCAAACACTGCGCTGCTTGTTGGTCATGAAACAAAATTGCCAGGCAGAGTTTGTGTAGCTCCAGAGGGTAAATTAATGCAGGCAACGGGGTTATCAGCAGTCTTTAGCCTGCCTCTCGAAGCTTCTAACAGAAACAGGGAGCAGAAGTGTTACATCTGGCTACAGCTGCACATTACATGGTCCATTGAGACTCGGATGCTGATGGCTGCCCTGAATAACAAACAGCTGGGTATAAATGTAAAAATCGGGAAATCGATCTTAAACACACATGTTCTACGAATCCTCTGAAATCCCCAGCACTGAATGAGAAAGAGCAATTAGCACTGAAGAGTGCCCAAGTGTCTCAGAGATTAGAATTCGAAAAATGTACCTGGGCACCCCGGTGTCATTGTACTGGGGCCGCGCTCTCCGGTTCCTCTGTCACAGAGGACAGTGGGGACGCAAAGGCCGTGCGGTCAGGTCATTTTCTCCCCTGGTCGTGCTCCGGTTGAAAGCAGAAGCAACCAAGCTTCTGATACGAGCTTCCAGAATGAGGTGCCCTTGTCTCAGGAGCTGAAGCTGGAGCGAAGGGAAAGGTCGCCCTGCTGGAGGCTGGTCCCCGGGGTCCTCCAGCGCCGAGCCCAGGTGCGGCAGGAGGGGCGCGTCCACCGGATTCAGGCCGGGAAGAAGCCTGAGCTACTGAGACAGCACATCCCGAAGTGCCCAGCAGGGTGCAGACGCGTTAGGGACGCAGAAGGAGCTCTTGCTACATTGGTTAAATTTTCTATTATGGAAGATTCACGAGAATGGGTCAGAGAAAGAGAGCAAGGCTAGAAATGGCCTTTTCTGAATGTTTAAAAGCACGGAAAACCCCTTCCATGGGAGGGTTTGGGTTAGTCCTCTGTGCAGCTTTACAAAAGCTGGCAACCACGCTTGTGCTGTCTTTAAGGAAGCTAGCGCCACGGGATCAGATGCGAGAATTTATCATCCAAACTTGGACACTTTTCAGGTTGACAGAGGGACACTGATAATGACAGTGCCAGGCCAGCTGGCGTAAACTGGGAGGATCCCAGCTAACCAGGACACCCACTCCCTGCACCCTGAGCGCCGGGGGCATGAAAAGGAGCTTGAAGTCCTGTCCCGAGCGCCAGGGAAGTGGCTGCTATCCCATTGGCTTCTTTTCACTCTCCATGCCCACTTGTCCTCAAGATTCCAGCTCTAGTGTAAATTAAAGAGCATGTCTAAAGGAGGTTCAGGCGGCAAAAGGGCAGACGGGAGGGAATCCAGATTTCTTTGCTTGCACGATTAATCCTGTGGATCACTCCAGATCCAATCTGACCTAACGGACTAGGACACTAGGACACTCTGGCCGCTGTTTCAGATGAGAAAAAACTGTAATATTAGAGGTTTTAAGAATTAATGCTGATCCCACCCCCCCACACACACACACATACACACCCACCCCCACGATCTCTCAAACTACCTGGATTCTGCAACCCAAGCAGCCAACATCATAAAAGTGCTAATGTACATGAGCATTTCCACCGAGGCACTGTTTTCTCTACTGGGTTCTTAAATAACACATGAAATGTGATTTTTAAGAACTCTAGGAAGGGTCCAGATAAAGGGGGGGGGGAGTGATGAGGCAATATTATTTACCCAATGAGATTCTGCAAGATGAAGAACGAAGGTCTTCAGAAAGCTAGAAAACAGTTCTATTCTCAGGTCCCAACAAGGAAATCCTTTAGGAGCCCCAAACAACACAACAGTGCAGATCCTTCTCCTTTTAAACCAGCGTTTCTCCGAAGAAGAAACCAAGTCAACAGTGGTGACTAAAGCTCAGAGTAACCAAATGTTTCACTTAGAGTAGAAATTACGATTAACATTTTGTAAAATTTGTAACACCTGCAACAGGCGGCTAACCAGTACATCATGAGACTTTTTTTTTTTTTTGAGAATGATGATTAAGAAAAGTTACAACTCTTGTTCACAGGGAGGCAGTTTAGAGTAAAAAAAAAAAAAAAACCACAACAACAACAACAAAAAAAAAAAAAACGGAATTTTCAGTACAGAAAATGTTTAGGTGGTTTCCACAGGACAACAAATGAACTGATCGATTCAGCCAAATAACAGGTCAGCTGTGACTCATAATTCCTAAACTCCTCAGCTGTCTGACTTAATTTTAACTATTGAATCTGTGATTTAAACTGAAAAACTACCATGTACTTTCGGACTTGAGTTGAATTTACCAGGCCGCCGTGGAGTCAATCTGCTACTGTAGGGGCGAACAGGAAACTTCGAGAATCAGACAACTTTAAAAGCTAATTTACTTTGGTTCTGGGCTAATTACATTTTTTCAAGGAAGTTTTGCTGATTGATTGGTTAGGAATGCAAGCTACCAAAAGCCCAGGCACTTAGAGACATACACATAACCAGTGTAAAAAAAAAAAAAAACAAAAAACAAAACAAAAAACAAGGGCCCTGAACAAGAGAAGGGTATTTGTTAACTCACAAAAGGAGTTTATGGAGTACACAAATTGAGTTGCTCTCATTTATACCTTGAAACTGGCCAATTATATTATGGAGACCATGTCTTGTTTTCATGGCAGAGGCCCTGCTTCAAAAGCAATAGCAATCCATTTACATTAAAAAAATATATATATATATATATACACAATAAATAAAAATGTACAACACTTGTTGATGTGTTTTATTACACAGAAGGCGTTTTACCTGGACACCAGAGTTAATTTCCATTCCAGGAACGTTAAAAATCCTGAACACGGTTGGTTATTTTTATGGTCTGTGTAAAGTGGTCTGTCCCAAACCCAACATACCTGAGAGGCTGTAATTTATTTTTTTTTTTAAGATTTTTAAAATTTATTTGTGAGAGACACAGAATGAGAGACAGAGAGAAAGAGGCAGAGACATGGGTAGAGGGAGAAGCAGGCTCCCTGCGGGTAGCCCGATGTAGGACTTGATCCCAGGACCCCGAGACCATGACCTGAGCCAAAGGCAGACGCTCAACCACTAAGCCACTCAAGTGCCTCTGTAATTTATGTTAGAAGGTATAAACCATTAGGTATATATGGAGAAATATCCAATTCACCAGGTATACAGCGAACTTAAACAGATTTCAACGGTTTGCAATTTAATTATCACCTAATAATCACCTATTTGAATGCATGTCTGTCCTCCCTGTCAGGGCAGGGCTCCACAGAATCAGGAACAGTCTGTGGGTTTTCTGAACCACCTGTCAAATGTTTGCTCCTATTTTGGATTCGAGCATCAACCATGATTTTTCTTCAGTTGCCCGAGAATTTAAACTCTACTAGGGTCTGGAGAGTGAGCTGTGACATTCTGAACCACCACATAAATGATAAATCAGGTACCTGAAAAACAGCAACAATAGAGTAACAATGTTATTGTAACCTCTTCCTCCTGTTTACCTCCAAAACCAAGGAACATTTTTCTATTTCACTGCTTATTTTCATCCTAAAACCAGGAACCGATGAGTGAACTACTAAGGTATAACTTGTCACATTCCTTTTTTTTATTTTTTTTAATTCCAAGTGGTGTAAGTTCTCACTAAAATTAGAAAGAGGATCTCATCCTGTGTCTAAAAAAAGCTAAATTTGGGGCGCCTGGGTGGCTTAGTGGTTGGGAGTCTGCCTTTGGTTTGGGTCATGATCCCGGGATCCTGGAGTAGAGTTCCCCTTCGGGTTCCCCACAGGGAGCCTGCTTCTCCCTCTGCCTATGTCTCTGCCTCTCTCTCTCACATGAATAAATAAAATCTTTAAAAAAAAAAAAAAAAAAAAAAAAGCTAAATTGGCCAGCATGTTTATCATGCCCAGCCTCTCAGACCAAAGGGAGAGCCTACCTTATAGTCATGTCTACACCGGAGTCTGTTGTTTTGTTTTTGTTTTTATTTTTTTTTAAGATTTTATTTATTTATTCATGAGAGAGAGAGAGAGAGAGAGAGAGGCAGAGACACAGGCAGAGGGAGAAGCAGGCTCCATGCAGTGAGCCTGATGTGGGATTTGATCCTGGGTCTCCAGGATCACGCCCTGGGCTGAAGGCAGGCACTTAACCGCTGAGCCACCCAGGAATCCCTTGTTTTATTTTTAAATCACATCCTAGGTAGGAGGGGGTGCAGCAGGAAAACACCCCATAATTGGATCTGCCCCAGGAAGGCAATAGTGTCTGTATCTCAACTCTCTCAAACTGGCCCATCACACTTGGATCTAAATCCAATCCTGGTTTCTCGTTTTCCATCCTGGAAACAGAGGATTCGTGAGTGGACATGCCACAGTGACTGAGGAGACTATGGAGGGAACCAAGAGCTAAAACAGTAATAGCATTTTCTTCCCATTGTATGATCGTCATTGGGAACCCAGCATTTTGGCAAAGTGTTCAAACATCAGAGAAGGGAGCTGGTGTCATGTAGTTGAGAGCCATGGTCTTGGGCCCTCTAGGCTGATTTCTGAAAGCCTTATAATGAGGGTGGAGTGGGTATACATTCCATTCTTTGGCTGCATTTTTGTTCAACAAAGCCTACAATTTTCAGTCACTTGAAAATGTAATTATAGATAATGTTTGCATCAGTAGCAAGAATACAATAAGCACACGGGGCATGGAAACTCCACTCAAATCATATCCTCTTCGGTCGCGACGCTTCTCTCCTGCCAAAAGTGGAGGCATTTCGACAAACTAATACTCAATATGAAACGGTTTGAGGGTTAGACCAACCCATGCGTGGATTCTACTCCAACTTGTCCATGATCCCTTCCTCTACGTTGGGTATCTAGCCATGAAAGAGAAATCTATGGTTTGCTGAAGATTCAGAATCCCATCAAATGTTTACGCACTTGAGCCAAAAGCTACGGGGGGACGTGACAAGTTTGTAGAAATGGATGGGATACCATACCCAAGTTGACACAACTGTCAATCATCTAAAATCCACTGGTTTGGAGACTTGCTTATGCTATTGTCTCCTTAGCTGGTCCACATATGAAGGAAGTGGTGAAACTGCACGTAACAGGATGCTGCATGAAGTCACTGAGGCGGATGGTGGAGACAGAACGTCACTCGAAAGCCTTTTTCTAATTCACAAGGCGGCGTGCTCTGGCTCAAGGTGCCCCTGAGAAGGGCCAAGGGTTCATTTAAATCAGATGTAGAAATTAAGAAGTTGGAAAAAAAAAAAAGTTGTTGGAAATAAATGAGGGGGAAGGCCAGGTGCCTAGTGAAGTCCTCACAAGAAGCCTCTTCATGAAAATATAAGGTTATAATTATATATTACAACCAGATGAAGAATAAGGATCCACCTTAACATTCAATGTTAACTGTTTCTTTATCTGTGCAATAAGGGAAAACAGGCATTAAGAGATCTTGACGCTGCCATGGCGACCCTTTCTACTGACACTGGTCACAACACTCTTGCCTTCTAGACTCAGAAATTGGTCTGCCTATGAAATAAAAAACAAGCGATTTACGTGAAAGAACATGTAAAAAGTAGATCATTTTTAGGTCACAGCTAAGAAACTGTATTTCATACTCAGAATCCACATCGTCAGCTGCCAACTCACCAACATATGCAGAAATTTAATCTGCTCATGGTCACAGAAGGGTCTAAGAATCCCTCAAAAGACCAAAGCAGCCTCTTGGACCAGAATGTGAAATAGCACAAGAGGAAGACCTTGGGCTTTGGAAATGGGCACTTCCATCCTCTAGAACCTTCTTCTCACTTGCAAAATAGGAATGAAACAAATTACCTCGCAAAGTTGTTCTGAAGATTATCGATAATTTATATGAATTCCTTAGCCTGATGGCTGGCCCCTATCCCCAGCTAATACCATAAAATACTTCGGAAGGTATACCCACAGGAAGGCGGCATCCTTTAAAGTATCAGTAATCAGGAGAAAAACGTTTAACAAGGAGTATTTAGTTGTCAGAGAATTATAGCTTTGTTGACATGAGAAAACATTTTTTTGGCTTCTGGGTAGACATCATTATTTTATTGAACAGACGACTAGAAATCAATTTGGATAAAAGGATCACGTTCTGAGAAGACCTGAAAAACAAGACACAGTTAGGGGCAAGATAAAGCCCACCACGCGGCTTCCCTGGCTGACATTAGTCCAATTCTGGTCACTTTTTATAACAACTGGACACAAAATCTTGGCCCAACTGCAAGGCTGCCTATAAAGTTAATTAGACTTCTTTGACCCTGAGAAGATAGAATGTGCTCACTGCAAAGTACCAATCAATTTGCCCAGGAACATTTGGAGTATCTGGGCGGCGGGGCCCTTCTCCAAGGGTTTGGCCAGCTTTGGGCCACAGATTGAGTTTTTCCTTCCCACCAAGCTCGGGATCTGCAGTCATCTCTGATGGCGATGACGCTTCCACTGCCTGCTTCACCCTCATGCAAAGTGGTCTGTTCCCAGGAGGCAGGGCTCACTTAGCTTGGGCGGTCACATGAGTGACCCGGTGATCCGCAGTCAACATCACGCTCTTAGCCAGAGCAAGTGCTAACTGTTCCCCTGGCCCATCATCCTGAGAACATCCTTCAACGAATGGACTCAGGCTGCTGGGTTCCCCACTGAATCTGAACAGGTGTGATCTTATTAATCAGTTGAATGACTTATCAACATTAGGAGCGAATCTCCACACTAGCTAAGGCAGCTCTGGTGTCTTAGGACCTCAAGGACCCTAGCAGCTCCGTTGGGAGAAGTGCCTGTTTATTAAAGCAGAGACCAGAGCAACTATGATGTATCCTGCAGCCGGGCACCACCCGGATACACCCCATATCCACTGTGCCACCTCCTAAACATCACTGACTCCTTATCCAGGTCATTTCCCCCCTTTGGAGACTCTCCTTCTCTGATCTCTAGGCATTCTGTGGCCTGAGCACCTCACGAATGGGTTAGGTGCCAAGATCGACAATAGTCCCTTTCCATATTCACATCCCACATTCCCGATGGCTGGGTTTTGGCGAGCGTTGCGAGTCCCATTATTGGGAACCAGCCTGCACATTGTGTGGCTGATTCTCTCCCCATAAGAAAATCAAAATCTATTTCAGCTGGTGTAGAGATGGGCTTTTTTTTTTTTTTCCTTCAGAACACGCAGATGGGGATATTGGATAAAGATATTGCTTTTTGCCTCAACCCTATCCCAGAATGGAAGGTCTGACCACAAGTTCACAATTGGAAGATGAACCACATTTTATTTCTCAATCATCATGCAGAAAAGGGAGAGAGAGAGAGAGAAAAAAAAATCAGTCTTTACAATGTTGTCCTGGGGACTGAGCATTTTCTGGAAGTTTATATGGGAGCAATACTGCTTTATGGGTCTTTGGCTGAGACTCTAAAGCACAAATGTTCTGAGGGAGAACACATTAACTGGTCAGCTGTAATGAGGTTTCACTGTACTTGACTCTCCCAGGAAATGCAGGTGAACTTGTGGTCAGTTTTAAGTACCGTGAAGCTATAAAATATTTAGGCTATCATTCTTTTCCCAGCATTAGCCTCACAACAATTCCGTGGCACAGGTAAGGAGTGTATCTTAATAGCCTTATTTTCTAGATGAGGAATCTTGACAAGTCACCTGAGACCAGAAATGGCCACAGAACGAACCAGAAGACAAGCCCGGGAACACCTGAGACTGTTGCTGAGTGAGTGATGGGGGTCTCGTCTTGAAGGACCTGCACGTCGCTGCTGGAGACACCCTAGAGCAACATCCCTAGTGATTTCGGCCGACTTCACCCAAGCAGACCCCAACACAGGGCAAGGAACCCCGATGAGCAGAAACAATCCAAGAGGAAGTGATTTCTAACTAAAACTATAACAACCCCCCCCCCCCCCCCCGCAACGGCTAGTGGAATTAAAACATTTCTGAAGCTATTCCTTGGAGAAAAGGGAATTCTGTGGCCGGTGTTTACTGAAAAGAGGGGAGCGCTTGGCCTCAGTGTCCACGCCAACACAGGGTTTTGTAAAGCACCTCTCAGGACCAGAAGTGAACCAACACCAGCAGGTGTGCTCTAGTGAGTACAGGTAAAGGCAGGCATGAAGCACCTGTTGGATGCGACCCTCTGACATCTCAGGGTAAAAGGAAGAAGAAAAAGAGAAAGAGGAGACAAAGAGAGACCAGAAAAATATGGCTTTTGATGAAAAGGAAGAAGAATCCCGACAGGTAACAGCATCACGCAAGACGGACACGACTCGGTATTAAGGGACTGCGCCAGGCGTGTCAACCAGCGCCCAGGCTTTTCAGGGACTGCTGGGTCGCCTTTCAATCCTGACACCAAGGAGAGATGGGCTGCGTGGACGATGGGAGGCACGAGGAAGGATGTCACCGGCGTGGACCGAAGGGACTGATTGCAGTTGGAGGACTCCTGGTGACAATTTTGAGAAAGCAAACACAGCTGCAGTGGAGCCAAATATAGCTGCCCGAGACAATGGCCTCCATAAAGTTAATCATTCTGAAATATGCTCCCCCTCTGCTCAAGCAGAAAACTCAACACCCCTTCCCTAATGCAGGAAGGCAAAATACAGTTTTGTGCAGAGAAACACGCAGCTGCTCCGTGAAACTGGCCGCGCGGCGGTGGCCGAGGGGTTTCCGCGCTGCCCTCCCGGCTCCGCAGGCGCAGGTGCAAGCCCCTCGGCGAGCAGGGCTGGAGGAGACGGGCTTAGAGAAGGGTAAAACAAGAGGAGGAAAGATAGCATCAGGAAAGCAAATTCCAGAAGCCGCTGCGCCTGCAGGACGGAGAGCAAGCGGGTGCACAGAATCAGAAGCGCAGAGTCCAGGGAACAGCCTGGCTCCCTAAATATGCATTAGTTGTCTCCCAGAGCCCGCCTCCCTCGTGCTCCTCCACGACGTCTGGGTCTTTATTATTCCCCGAAGGTTTCTCACGGAGCAAATGAAATGTCATGTTTCAACCTTTGTTTGCTTCACCTGCGCGACACCCAACGTCTTACCCCGGAGATGCACGAGGAAAACCGCCGGGTGGGTGGGGAGTGTTGATGCACCTGTAGGATGGTTTCCACCACTTCTCTCTACCCGCCCCCCCCACACGCACGTCCCGACATCTCCTGTAATGTTAGCCTTTTCCAGATGCTCTGTTAGTCTGCTGAACTCTCATTGGCCACAATCAGAATTTCAGGGGCTCTTTGCAACAGGGAACAGGAAGCCATGGGATCATGATATACATCCGGAAGAGGGTGGCAGCGGTCAAGAGGCACAAAGTGAGGAGTGTGGTCCAGCCACGGCAGCTCCAGCTACCCAAGAAAATATCCATTTAGGGTCAACTGTCCAGGTGGCTCTGCAAGAGTCTTTCCTCCTGCTCCAAACCTAAAAGATCCTGATGGTAGCAACAGAAGCCCCTGCTCCGGGTCTGAGGACTTTGCGGCAAGGCTAGAAAGGGCCCTCAACTCTCAGCTATTTCCCCTATAAGGTGTAACAACTCTATCAGAGGGGACTTTTGTCCTCACCTTTGACAGAAGCTACTCAGAGGCTCTGGGCCAAAGAGAGCATCATCCTGAGACCTATTTCTAGTGGGATCACTGATCTGAATACACTTTTGGTCAAGATGCTAAACCTTTCTAAACCCTAAAATGATCAGTTATGAAGATAGTAATCTGTAAACACAGGCCATGTTCTAGCAATTTCATAGCTTCTATAGCCAAAGATCACTAAGGGGAAGGTATTTTAAGGAAGTAAAGAATTATGCCCAATAAAATAGCTTCTGTATATATATTTCCATACATATATACATGCAAATATATGTATGCATATGTGTACACACACATTTTATGCCTACTGACCACAGCCACATGAAGAGCATTGTTTGGCTTTTTTTTTTTAAGATGTTATTTATTTATTTATTTATGAGAGAGACAGAGAGAGACAGAGACAGAGGGAGAAGCAGAGACCGAGAAAGAGGCAGAGACACAGGCAGAGGGGGAAGCAGGCTCCCTGCAGAGAGCCCGATGTGGGACTTGATCCCAGGACCCCGGGATCACGACCTGAGCCAAAGGCAGACGCTCAACCGCTGAGCCACCCAGGCATCCCTGGTTTGGCTCTTTTAACTCATCAAAGGACCAGCTGTTTTTATTTTTGGCAGATAAATGTGGTTCAAGTTTCCTGCGACAGGGGGAGACCAGGAGAAGCGGAAAACAGACTTTATGATAAAGGATATAAAATACCACCTCGCAATTTAATGAGCTTGAGTCAAACTATGAACTTTCTTTACAAAAAAGCATGCAAGTTAAGCATTTCAGCATCAAATCACAGAACTTGAGATCCTAGTATGAAAGCTGAAGAACTAGTCACTCTCCCATGAACTCAAAAAAAAAAAAATTGTTATACTGTCCAAAAGTTATGTCAAAATGTCAGATCAATCAGCTGAAGTTAATTGCCTTCTGAGGAGTGAGTCACCACCATCGTCTGTGCAACTAGGGGATCTTCAGGCCCTACTGGAGCCTATAAATGTCAGACAAAACAGCTGATGGGCTGGGGGGTACTGATGTCTGTGGTTATGACAGAGGCATAGAATCAAAACATCCCCAAAACCCAGTTTTTAAGGCAATGTTACTATTAAAGGAATCTCGTGACCCGGTCATCTCTCTGTAGGACTGACTCTTAACCGTTCTGCTGACCAAACGGGAGCACAGATCATTTAAACAGAGACCTCCTCAGAATAGATTTATTTAAAATCTGACCTTAAGTAAAAGGCCATCGGAGTCTGGTAGAGAAGTTCGGAATAACAAACCCAAATGATATTTTAGTCTAAATACAGCCTAAACTTAATTTACATAAATCTTCAGGAGGAAAAAAAAATGGGTCTAATAATTTGCTGGCAAGTTGGCTCTGAGGCATTCATTCAAATGGAGTAATTAAAATTTAACCAAAAATGGAATTTGTACTCATCTGTCATTTTGAGAGCCGTAGGATTACATATTTATTAGCATTCCATTTTAAAGGATCAGCTGATTTTAAAGTATCACTCTCCGTATCTGAACATAATATACAATCTGCAGTTCATAAAACAGGCCGTTCATAAAACTCCGAGTGTAGCTCTGTGAACGTGTAAATCTCAAATATGCTCACCACGCATTTCCACCACATAACTGGAATTGTATTTCTATAAAACCAGTTGGAGTAATCACTTTCTGTCGTGATTTAGGACAAATGGGAAGGGCGAACCGGTTCAAAATCTCCCTGTTGCCCCCTTTCTTTTAAGAGTCCTTTTTAGGAGGAGTCTAACACTCACAGTAAAATGAAAAAAGAAATCCCCAGGAGGAGGAGGAGGAGGAGGAGGAGGTGGTTTCCATCCCTTCACATCTAGATTCAGAGCATGAGACTATTGGATGACACAATTAAACAGTGATGATGCTAAAGGGGAATAATTATTTTACAATTACCTGAGAGCATCACATTTGCGGCGCTAATTAGTTTTTGTTTCCCGCAAAGGTTTTTCCAGGAATGTGCAGCTCCATTTCTCTTAGCTTTAGCAAGAGCTCTCTCTTAAGGAAAAATAAAAATACATTTTCTGCACTGCTACACAAGTGGCACACCAGTGACGCCGGCCCCGTTGTATTAGAGGTCCCTCCCTGGTGGGGGAAACAGACACGGGGGCAGGGGAACTTATTGGTGCTAATGAACTGGAAACCATTAGTACTTTCCAGACCTTCCCTTCTGCGGTGCTGTGGCACACATATTGCACGGACAAATAGCTGACTCTTGGTGGTGTCCTAATCTGCAAACCAAAAGCAAAACTGTGAGCCTCCCCTGGAAAAAAAAAAAAAAAAAAAAGAAAAACCACCGAACCACAATCCTCCAGAATGAACAGTCTAAATTGGAAATAAAGACTTAAAGTTTGGATGAAGTTCAGCACAGGAAGTGCCACAACATCGGTGCCTTATACGTGTGGCTCCCTGAAACATGTTGAAAATACCAGATTTTCCAGTGGAATGCCAATCAGATAAAAGGATGCTGACAGCATGGTTTAGCAGTTGAGGGGTGCATTTTTAAAATGTGCTACGATGACATCAGTGACCGTGCAGAAGTCTCCATGTAAGCCTTAACAAACAAGTGTTACCCCAAATTCTGGCACAGTAGCTAGATCACGTCGTGTGCTGGTTGGAGGACACTCAAGTTTATCCGATGATTTTGCATGCCAAAGTCATACCTGTCGTTAATTGGAAGCTCAGCATTTAATCTGTAAGCAACGAAACCACAAGGAAGGGGTAAGGAGAAATGAAAAATTTGCAAATTTCTGTGAAAAAAAAAAGAGGGAGGCAGGGGAAGTAGTTTTCAGTCTTTTATCAAAGGCCACATATACTGTTGTTACAGCTGTCGCAGTTTGGGAGGGGGAGACTGCTCAGAGGTAGAAAACATTCTAAATGATCCCATGAAATCTTAATTACCAGCTTTGTATCTGAAAATCTTATCTCCTTTTTTATCTTGTCTTGCAAGGTTCCTATTGCCCCCGTTTCACAGCATCTGATCAACAGAATCCTCGAGTAATCTCAATCCAGGAAATCCCAATTAAACAGCAACACCCGACAATTCACAACACACCTCTAACCCAGATCAAAGATAACATCAGTGTCTCAAAACGCCAACATGGGATGAGTTTTTGGTTTCGGGAAGCGGCTGATGCTAAAATACGTGTTGCTTACTGAGAAATCCTACCTGAAAGCACATGTTTAAAATTTTTCCTTAAAAACCCATATACCTAACTCTTCGAGTGTCTCTCTTTAATCCCTCATGCGGTCATCAAAGAATCAGGTGACAAGTCTCAGTTATCACTCTGTTTTATTACTGGCATTTTCCAAATATAGTTCAAATGCCATCTGGGGGGAAAGAAAAGCAAAAGGTACCCTCATGCTTTTGACCTTCATTTTGCTGGTACCTTGTAAGCCAGAAAATCTTTTTCATCAAAATACATTCTCTTTAATTAACATATGGAATAAGAGTATGGGCTTGAAGGCAATTCAATAGAAAGGCAATTCTGAACAAGTGATGTGTATTTCCTATAATGCTCTCGTGTGGCACAATTTGGGTTTCCTGATAAAACTCTATGTCGAATATTTAATTCAGAGTTCTCTCCTGTCTCCCCAACAACATGTGAACTGGCATTTATATAACACACACACAAGCCAACCAGAGCTTTGCTGTTGACTGCCTATGCGACATGGGGGAGCACAGAACCTCTTTAACCATGAGCTGTAAAATGGGTATAATATGCCCCCTGCACATCTATTGTCAAGGTCAGAGACAGGTAAGTCAAGTGCCCTGGCACACAGTAGGCGTTCAATGAACGACTCATGTTTTTGTCCATTTAAGGAGGGAAGGGGAGAAAGCTAGTAATTGCACTGCCTCCTGGAGGGGTCACATTGCCCCTACAATAGCTTCTCAATCTATAAAATGAGAAAGTTCGACCAGATGGTCTCTAAAGCCCCTTTCAACTTGAACAGTGAAAGTCCCTAGAACCACCTTTCAGTTTAACTGGACACTGACAGACATTTTTCCAGTTTTCCTCACTTGGGAGGACCTAATGAGCAAAAATGATGAATTCGCCAAGTTGATAAATTTATATTCAGGACAACTTTTCTTGTTTCCAACAAGGTTAACTTACTGAAGGTGAAAAAAAAAAAAAAGAAAAAGATTTCATGTTAATTTATTGCTAGCTTCTGGGTGTCTTACTCTAACATCACAAATCTGAATAATTTTAAAGCTGCATCTGTAGATATTTTTCCACCTGAGATTTCTCATTTCCAAGACATCATTTCTTAGATTTTTAAAAATTCTAAAGCAGCTAAAAACCCTAAATACATATGTGATCATTAAAAAGGTTAAACAAAGGAAACCCACATCCCCACCCCCACCCCAGACTGTCCCAGTTAAAAATTTCTGAAATCAGTTCCTATTTCTGTTTTCATTATGCTTTGTAGCAAGCGATATTCTATAGCAACACAAGGACAACAAAACAGTAGTAGTTAAGGTTATTTAAAAGGTCTATTTCCATTTATAGTTTCAACACTGAACGCTTAAAATGCCAAGACTTTGAAGCATATGTCCTAACAATTCAGACCCATTGCAAAGCCTTATATGATCTGGGCTCTTTAAACACAGGATGGCTCGTGGGGCCATCAAGCATAATAATTCATCTCAAAAGCTATTTGTTCATCTGCCTTGAGGACTCAAACATATTACATCTTGCAAACTTATGTAATATATTCTTGTGGGAAAACGCCATTGAAACTATGTCCTACTGCTTTAGAAAAATCAACACCAGAAAAGCCCCTATGCTTTATTTAAGTTCCTTTTAGGAATAGGCCAACATCTAGGCGACTGCAATTTAGTCCAAATGGAAATATACCATATGTGACAACCAGTCCCCAAAACAATAAATCTGCACAGCTATCTTCCCAACTGCATGCATATGGCAATAAGATACACTGTTAGGTGGGTTTCAAGCATTTTCAGCTTGTCATATGCCCTCCCACACACCTCTGCTCCCCAAAGATAGTCTGCAATGTG
Source organism: Canis lupus dingo (assembly GCF_003254725.2). Classification (NCBI taxonomy): domain Eukaryota; kingdom Metazoa; phylum Chordata; class Mammalia; order Carnivora; family Canidae; genus Canis; species Canis lupus. The sequence continues at coordinate 23,858,286 of NC_064244.1, forward strand.
AGTTAATTGCAAACTATTTTGGAAAGCATGCTACAGTACTTTCAGGGCTAAGAAGACGGAATAGCTATCTGGAAACAGATTATTTACAAATCCTCTATTTTTCGTTGTTTTTTTTTTTTTTTTTTTTTTAAGTTCAATCAAGCAAGCACTGAAAACAATGGGAGTTTGATTCCAAAGGATATCATTTGGAAAGAACTAGCATCTGGGAAGAGAAGTAGGGTAGAAGTTACATATTAGGGTTTGTACAGAAGACACCGGGGCAGAGATACAAAGGCTCTATTCAGAGCAAACAGTTTGAAAAAGCCACATTCAGCCACCAAAGGAAAAGGACACATTAAACTTTCATAATTCATAATTTAACTGACAACAGACAGCATCTTTCGGAGACCATTAACACATTAAATTCACAGAGCATTCATTAGCCATATCATGGTCACCTAAGTAGCAAGGTGACCATAAATTCACTATCACGATCAAGCCAATTCTCTCTCCCAACACTCCTCTAGAGAGCAGAAAGCACAAAACTTTCCAGAGCAAAGGTGCAAACAAGCATTATGTATCTATACAGATATTTATTTTAAGGGGGACAGGACACAGATCTTGTAAAACAAGTATCATGGGAACGTTACTAATCAAGATTAATTTCCCAGAGAAACTGCCAAAAGGAAATTCAATATTTTAATTTACGTTATCTGATTATCTTAGTTGGGACAACGAACCCGATCGTGTGTACAGGCAAGTTAACATTCTTCATATCGACTGGAAGGACAACTGCACTTAACGGATTCTATCCGCTCCCTCCCCCCACCTTTTTTTTTTTTTTTTTTAAATCCTAGGGGCTCAAATAGTTGGCCACTGAGAGTTTCTCAAAAATCTCTCAAACTCGTAACATTTAACATGCTAGAAAATGAATCCAGCACCGTAGGGGAAAGTTGCCAGAGAGATGGATCATAAAGCTCTGAATGGCCTACAAATTGCAAAGTGTAGGGTAAGGTGCCGGAGAGAATATGGATGTGAAGTTCCATAGCGGGTGGAATCAGGAAACATTTTATAGGAACTCTTACCAAGGATAACAGTCCTTTTTTTTTTTTTTTTCTTCCTTTTTTTTTTTTCTTTTTTTCTTTTTTTTTTCCCCCACTAGATTAACTGCAGCCCAGATTCCCTGGCAGTTTTCGTGCCTGGTAAGAGAGAATTTCTGCATTCCAAGTCTAAAATGGACACAGACCTTTCAGACCCGCTCTGGCAATCCTTCTAGGTTTCTTTTTCACAACACGACTGAATACAAGTGGGTGCCACGGACTCCACAGCGCCTGAGCTGAGGGGAGAAACTTTCCTGTCGACACTAACGAGCCAGACAAAAATCAGATATACTTTCCCTTTCTCAAGATCCCAGCTCTCTACTTCTCCCGATAAACTCTCCACCCTAGTTTGGCGACACGTAAAACAACCAGAATCACATTAATTATTAAATTAGAGACCGCATCTCAGACCAACCACCATGATTACGTAAAAATTACCTCTAATTTCTGCAACAGAGTACACCGGGCTATTTTAATGCTTTATAATTATCCATCCTCCTCCTCCCGCCCCCCCACCCCCCACCCCTTCTCTCCCTGCACTCTTCCACCACCGGAAAGGGATCTTTGCAAATGCAAGTCGGAGGAGCGGGGAATTCGGTAAGAAGGGATCTTTAAATGGGCCACCAGGGCTCCGTCAGACCCGCATTTCAAATGACATGAGCGTGCACGCGCGCACCCCGCCCCGGGACGCCGCGCCCCGCTCGCGGGTCCCCGCCGGTCCCCGCGCCCCTTGCACCCCAGCGCCCCGCTCGCCGGTCCTCGCACCCCCTGCACCCCTTGCACCCCGGCTCCCCAGTCCCCGCCAGTCCCCGCACCCCCTGCACCCCTGCGCCCCGCTCGCCGGTCCCTGCACCCCTTGCACCCCCGCGCCCCGCTCGCCGGCACCCGCACCCCCTGCGCCCTCTGCACCCTGCGCCCCCCTCGCCAGTCCCCGCACCCCCGCGCCCCGCTCGCGGGTCCTCACCTGGTCCCCCCCTCCCTGGCACCCGCACCCCCGGCGCCCTCTGCACCCTGCGCCCCCCTCGCCAGTCCCCGCACCCCCGCGCCCCGCTCGCGGGTTCTCACCTGGTCCCCCCCTCCCTGGCACCCGCACCCCCCGCGCCCTCTGCACCCTGCGCCCCCCCCTCGCCAGTCCCCGCACCCCCTGCACCCCCGCGCCCCGCTCGCGGGTCCTCACCTGGTCCCCCCCCTCCCTGGCACCCGCACCCCCTGCACCCCCTGCACCTTGCACCCCGCCCGCCGGCACCCGCACCCCCTGCACCCCCGCGCCCCCCTCGCCGGTCCCCGCACCCCGCGCCCCGCTCGCCGGTCCTCACCTGGTCCCCCGGCTCGCGGGTGTCCGCCTGGAGCCCACGCCCAGCCTGCCGGCCCCCGCCCCGCCCCGCCCCGGCCCCGCGCCCCGCGCCCCGCGGCCCGGGACCCCAGGGAGGCGCCCGCCCGGGGCCCGCCGCCCGCTCCCGCCGTCCTCGGGGCTCCGGGGAGGCGCCCCGGCTGCAGCCGCCCCGCCCGGCCACGCGTGCCCGGGGCCCCACTCACATTCGGTCGGGAACTAGCAGGCGGCCCTCGACCATCATGTCCGGGAGGAAATCCAGCTTGAAGGCAGAAGTCATGGTCTCGGCGCGCGGAGGCTCCGCGCTGGGGGCGGCGGGGGCGGCGGGGGCGGCGGGGCGGGGGCGGGGCGGGGCGGGGCGGGGGGCGCGCGTCCGAGCGGCCGCGGCGGCGAGACGGGCAGGGGCAGGTGCGCGCGGCCTCCCGGCGGCCGCCCGAGCGGCACTTGTCACATTCTCTCGCTCCCGCCCTCCGCCAATCCCCGCCGGAGCCCCGCGGCCGGCGCCGGGGCTGCGGAGCGCCAGGTGCGGCGAGCGGAGGCGGAGGCGGAGCTCCGCGCCCGCCGCGCCGCCGCTTAACCCCTGCGGGCCCGCGCGGCCCCCGGAGGGGGAGGGGGAGGGGGAAGGGGACGGGAGGGGGGAGGGGGGCGGCGGGCTGAGCTCACCAGCTGCAAAACTAGCCCGACTTTCCCGGGGTCCCCAGCCTCGGGCCGGTTGCGCTCAGTTCCCCGTTCGCACGGCGCCCGGCGCGAGGCCCGAACCGCCGCCCGAGCGGATCCGGTGCCACCGTAGCGCCCGAGCCCGGGTCACCCGGCGGCCGAACCCCAGCAGCTCCGGGCCCGCCGGCCAGAAACGGGCCCCTCCCGAGGGCTTGCTGGGCCCGGGCCGCCCGCCTGTGCGATGTGCTTGCCACCGGCAGGAACAATGATAACTGACTGATAACAGCATCCGTGGGTTAGCCCGGGGAAAGACCCGATAAACGGCCCAGGTGACACTTGGGGACTTAGCTCAAGGCTTTCAGGACAAAGAGGACTCGCGTCTGCACGCGATTGCATTTCCCTCGTATCCTCTGTGCAAACGGAGAAGTTCGGAGAAGGCTCTGAATATGGGAGTCATGGGAATCACGTTTTCTTTAAAAAAAAAAAAAAGAAAGAAAGAAAGAAAAAGAAATCAGATCTGTCATTTTCCAGTATTGAAGAAAATGACTGAAAACCAGCGGCGACTCTGTTGGAAGGAAGGCTGGGAGATCTCTAAGGTGGTGGCCACGAAGCTTAAACACCCACTTGAGATTTGGATGTGTGGCTATTTACTAACAGGGATGGAGACAAGGGGCCAAGAGCTCACACATGAAGAGAAAGAAGCAGGGAGTTTAATTTTCCCAAGTGATTTGCAACCTTCTGGAAGGGTAAGGTACATGGTGGCGGTCTCCTTCGCTGCTGTCATTGTTTTGTCGTTTGGGCATAAGGATGCAACCGAACTTTTCACCATGTCACAAGTATGGGAAACTTCTTTGTATCTCGGGTGCTGGAGCAGCAATCATAAATTGCACGCCAGAAGTTCACAGCCGGCGCCTTTGGGTAATCACTTTTATTTTGCAATGACATCACACCTGGTGATGTAATCCCAGTAGCCCGGAGGGTTAAGCAAGTCGGTCACGTGTGGTTAAAATACATCAGGTGTGAGATGTATCAGACACCATAATCTGGAGAAAGGATCTTTTCTCGCCAACTTCTCGTGTGATAGGAAAACTGACCATCTTTTTGAGATTATGAAGGAGAAGAAGTATTTACATACCAATTTTAAACCCACATTTCAATTTTAAAACCAGGTTTGATGGCCTGAGCAGTATGAAGCAACAGGCCTGGAGTATGCAGTTAAGCCTATACATACCGAATGGACTTGAGTACCTTCTTCTTCAGCTGCACAGTGTATCTGGCTTTGACCAACACAGTTCCAATTCCAAGACAAAGGTAGGGCTAGGACCACCCTTCCTTTGAAAATACTGCCTTTCTGAGGAACGAGGTCTAGGTTCATAAGGAATCGAAAAACAGAGGCAGGAAAATGAATTCTTAGCTCCAAAATACCCAAACTTTTCCTGATAGGACTGAGTCCCATTTATTCCCCATCCCTGCTACTACAGGCTGCCTTTGAAATTATAAGAATTTTGTTGGTCTTTCAATAATCTTAATAAAGTAATTAACTGGATAAATGAGACCAACCTTGTCAGTTCTTGGTTTTTCATATATCATTTATATAAATCCCAAATGTACGTAATGAGCTGACTGTGTAACAAATTTATTTTAAGAATGAACAGAGCTGGCCTCCAGAACGGAAGCAGAACACAGCCGCATTAATCAAAAAAGAGAAATATTTTCAAATCAGCTGTGGAATAAAGCTACATATCTACATTCTATAAGGTAGAAAAAAGCTTCATTAACATGTACACTTCTGAAATATTTATTTTCTCCTTAATTGCATGTGAATTAGTTGGGAGAAGCTGTAGGGAAGCCCTCTTACTGACTTAAGCCTTCTCAGCAGTTTGTTAAATTCTAGCCTCAAATCCCTTGAGGCAATAGTGGATTCAAAGCAGCTTTTAATCATACTATAAGGAGGGTGAAGTAGTATGTAAGTAGGTCATAGAGAAAGAATTACAAGTGCATAGGTTATTGCCTTCTTCAGCAACTACAGTGTACCCGAGTTTTCAAAGCACATTTGCTTTTGCCATGTGAAGTTAGAAGCAAAACCAGAGTCAAATGCAAGAAGAAAACTTGCTCTTACATGGGATATCGGGACAATGTGAATCCAAGGAACGCTTATGGAGTGAAGCCGTGTTTAAATAGTTTGGCTGCCAAATACATAAATAACACGATGATTGTACAGGTATTGATGTAGGTGCCAAAGAGAAACAAAATACACACATACACACACCCCATAGGGTGTTGTTTCCATGATCATAGCACACGCACAATAGCCCTTTTAAAAAATACAAATTTCAAAAGCTCTCGAGTCTAAAAACGAAAACAAAACAAAAACACCCAACCAAATACCACCTGATGAAAAGCGCAAATCTCTCGTTTTCACTGCTTTGGCAGAAGGAAAAGACAAAATCTAAAAACAACTCAATGGGGCCCCTTTTTTAATTTTCATGCAGTAATGAGCCATCAGGTATCATGTTTTGGCAGTTGGTGTTATTTGGCAGACAGCTCCACTGGGCCGCTGTTGAACACTTGGGTTCAATGGAGCTATTTTCTAGCCAAGGATCTTATCAACAGCACTGAAAAGGGATGAGGCCATCAGCGGGCCCCTCTCGTGGATATGACCTGGTTGGTGACACCACTGCGTGCTGACATCACTGGGGACGGGCCTGTTGTGGACAATGAAGGTTCCTCATAGTTTTAGCTTCATTGTGGAAAAACCTTAAGCTCTTCCCTAGGCCCATCCCCCTACCTTCCCTAATTGTCTATTTTTTTTTTTTTTAATCAACTTGCTATTCATTTCCCAAACAAAAGGCAATTCAAGAATTGGAAGCACTTCAAGGGAAAGTTTCTGAATGACCTCATTTTATATGAGGCCTTCCAAGGCGATCGGGTGCACTGTGCTGTTTCAGCAAGACGCTTCCCCCCTCATGCCTCATCTCAAACGGAGTTTTCTGCAATGGTCATTGTCTGAGCGCTGAATTATCACTGGCATTAAAAAAAGCCCACAAACCTCTCAATAGAAACGGCGTGCTAATAAAATGCATTTGTGCACAGAGTACACACTGAGGGAACTAGAAGACTCCTATCCCTGCCACCCCATTCCATCAATGAGCCAGAATATAGTCCCTTGGTTATACAGCTTTCAACATGTTTGCACCAAGTTTATACCATAACTTAGAGACTGGGTGCCTGATACATGGTGATTTGTGTTCATAAGCAAACAATTTTTCTTCCGTACAGACCTTGTATATTTAATAACAAATTTCCATTTTTAATTGTTTCTATACACGTCACACGTGGCAATCTGCTTAAAAGCAGAAGACTATCAGCTATGTTATTGCAGATGTATCACTACTGTTCCATCTACTGAAAAAGCCTCCTTCACAAAAGGGTCGTTCCCCACCTTACCCCCCCCCACACACACACACACCTCACTTCTGGCTCACCATTACGAACTAGAATCCAAAACATCTTTCCCCTATCACATTTTCAAATTCAAATTTTATTAACATAGCTGTTCCGGCTTAAAAAAAAAAAAAAAAGCCTAATGTGTTCAGAGCCATTTGGAGCAAGAAATACAGGCCCTATAAGGGGATTTCCCATCATTTCTAGCCAATAAATTTGAAATCCACATGAATTTTAAGTACCTGAGAGAGTATCTGACTTTGTGGGCATGTGTTTGCTCTTGGCTTCCTCTAGTTTCATTAGCAACTTGCAAAAATAAACAATGGTGTTCTGTATGTGCTTGAAAAAAGCCAGACAGATCCTTAAATGATATATTTAAATTATATCTTTTCTTCATTCCATAAAGGTATCCCTTAAAAAAATACTTATGTCGCTAATCAGAAATTTAAAATGATCACTTTATTATCTAATCAGAAATTTAAAATGATCACTTTATTATCCACCAACGCCCTCTGCCACCAGCCCCACCCCACCCCACCCCGCCCCTATTTTCAATTGAAAGCTTCTGGAACGGTGACTTTGTCACATTCCTAAAATGACTTAAGTAAAATTAAATGCCAATAAAGATGAAGTAGTTATTAAAGTCTTATTTTACATTTTTACGGGAATTTTAAGTAGTCACTCTCCCTTGAGAACAGCTGCTACTGGCTTTTTGCAATCTTGTGTTTTTCTGAATCTGTTTTTAATAGAGCCAAAAGACATAATGGTGAATTTATCTTCCTTCTGAAGAGGCCCTCACCATGAAGATGGTTCTTTGTGTACATACCTTCGTGCTCCGAAATGAGATGCCCCTCTAGAGTTTCCAGAAGCTTCCATTCCCAGGGGATGAAATGCTAACACCGCGGGTCGGTCAGACCCAGAGCCCAACCAGCTCATCACTTCCCTCTCTAACTTGCCCTTGCCCTTGCCTTTCTCCATGGTACCGCTGCCACCTTCTTCGCTTCCCCCTCTTTAGCTTTCTCAGATGGCAGCCAGACAATGCCAGAAGCTTCCCTCTACAGCTGCGTGTCTGAGGAGGCAGGTGACTACCAAAGTGAAGAGAGTTGTGGTTGGTTGCTTATGTGCAAGAGAAATCAAGTTTGCCTCGCCTTGACCAGAGCTGGTTTCTGAACTAGGAACAGCTGTCTGTGGAGTGAGCCATGGGATTCCTTTCCAGACGTTACCAGAGGGCGGGAGGGGTGGGGGAGGATGCAAGTCTGTGTCCCATGAAGGGAGGTCGCAGGAGATGAACCCAGGGAAGGTGGCAAAAACGGTGCACAGAGCCAAAAGGGCTGGTGTGGTGATTTGCACCCCAAGGCACCCAGTGAAGACCTCTGAAGGAATGTTCCATTGGCCTCTTGATGATCCCGAGATGGGTCAGGCGACACCAGGTACCCTTATCTGGTGCCAGCCTGGCGGCAGGAACAGAATTCATACCGATCAGAAGGAGGCGGTTAATTCCCTGGCAGTCTGCCCTCCGGCACCCCCCCCTCCCCCCCCCCCCTCCCCCCCCGCCCCAGGCCCACAAAAGGTTTTCCCCGATTGGCCACAAGTTCTCATCTTACTGTCACGTGTGGTTGGATTAAAAAAAGGAGACACTTCTGCTTGATGAAATTCACCAGCTGAGCAGCAACAGCTGGGTGGGTACAGCGTGGGGTGGACATGAGGTCGGGGGGGGGGCAACAGGTGGGGGGGTGTGGGGAAGGAAACGGGGGGCCGGGAGCTTCAAGCCTTGGGGTGGGGCTGTCGGGGACAGATCTGGGCAACGATCAAAACCTTAACTGGGGAGGCAATCTCAGTGTGTTTGTTTTTTTCTAAACAAACACATCTTGGAGTGAAGATTCAGAGAGTAAAATCTGGGGGTTCCGTAAAACCAAGCACACGAACCCGCTCTACCCGCGATGCTGGAGGATCGCCCGCAGAGGGCTGGGGTCCCCAGGTCAGGGCCCACCTGACGGCGCGCACGCAGGCCAGACTCCAGGCAAATGCTACCTTCAAGCTGAGTGGAAAAGACCAGATGATCTAAGAACCAAACCGGGTTGATTCTGCATCTGATTCCGTCAAAGACGGACTGACACCGGCCACGGGACATTTACTTTACCCCTTGGTCAGCCAGACCTTTGTCACACGCGTGGCCATCATTTCCTCGTAGGGACAAATGGCTGAAAGATCAAAATCTACCGTGATCCTCAAGTAAGGAAGTGCGATGTGTTAACCTAATTATTACTACAGCCATTACATAACACAGCCATTAAAGCGACATGTAGGTTGAAGATACATTAAGGTTTTGAGTACAGGAAATTTATTTTTTCCCCTATAATATGGTTCAAATCTCTAAGCCATTTTTAGCTCCTGGTAGAGGTTTTTGAAAATCCCAAATGGCGTTTTATTTAAATTTGCTTTTGATTCTAATTCCCCTGAAGTCCATGAGGGCCAAAAAAATAAAATAAAATAATAAAATAAAATAAAATAAAATAAAATAAAATAAAATAAAATAAAATAAAATAATAATAATAGTGATTTTTTTTTTCTTCCTCTTTAAAAGAACTACCCAAGATCTTCGCGGAAAGGTGGCGTAGCTATCTTCCCAAGCTAAGTGGATGTGTTCTATGTTATCTCCACTGCTGAGTGTGAGCCTTGATGTCAACCCGTAGCTCAGTCTCAATACTCTCTGGAGGCTAATAGGTACATTTGCCCTGTTTCCCAGGAATATAGCGGGAGAGGTGTGAAAGACTTCGGGTCTGGGGGAGAAAGGAGAAGCAGCTAGGGATTTTGTTGTGCTTCATTTTAATAACAGAGATCACTCCAGGGTGTCCTTAGGACACCCGCTTTCTCCTCCTCACTCACCCTGCTTTAGGTTCCCCATCCTCTGCACCCCGTTCAACTCCCCATCCTGCATCACACCCCTGATACCTTTCTACCTGCTGCTCTCTCTCCATTTCCTGACTGTTGCGAGTTTCTGGACGGCTGAGACTATGTCTCGTATCCTGCACAAGATATATTTGTGCCTTGATTGGTTACGATTGCAATAGGACATCTTTTGGCCCCTCTTACAGAAAGTTACCTTTCAACGTCATAGTGCTTTAAAATTCCCTCTTGCCTGCCCACTCCTATTCCCATTGTGCAGCTTAAAGCCTGAGAAAAGTGAGGCACAGGATGCTTTAGCTCAAAGACCTCATGAACTGGAAGGCGGATGAGTGAGGATGGAGGCGGAGGCGTTACAAGTCAGAAGCAAATGCCACTGCGATTTTTCCTTTCATATTCATTATTTTTCTTTTCTTACTGTACAGCTTCCTTAGTGGCAAAATTCTGAGGTGTCTACAAATCAAAGACCATGGTGGAAATGCAGCACCGAGGAAGAGATGGCTTTTAAAGTGTCAGGTGTTCATTAGTTACGCTTTCAGGTAGGCAGGGAAGGCATCTGGCCGAATCCTGAGTTTGAATCCCTCCCACCATATGAGCTGTGTGTCCCCAGGCCTATTACTTAACCTTTCTCTGTCTCAGTTATCCATCTTTAAAATGGTGATAACATAACTACTTCCAACTCTTGGATGCCAGTGAGGATTAAATTATACAAAATTTTAAAAACCCGCCTAATGTAGTGCCAGGCATAGACTGTTCATAAATTTTGGTTTTATTCCTTACTTCCAATCATAATCCACTCTCCCCAAACACCCCCAATGCCCCCCACCCAAATCTCTGTTTAAACCTGGAACTGGCAGGTGGAAAGGAAAAGAGAAAGCCAGTTCTAATCCTATTGTTCTTGTAGCATTAAAGTTTCACGGACACTTCCACTTCTAAGGCCACCAGCCTGACCCAGAGGGAAGAAGAAGGCTGCGGTTTACAGAGAGAAGCCACTGAGCAGCCTGGGGATTGGGGTGAGGTCTCCATCCCTTTTCATCAGGTCAGTTTCCAAAGAGAGGGTCCAAACGAGTCCTATTTGCTGCCACCAGGAACTTAGGCCTCTTACCGCCAACCCCGAGAGTTCCCATTTCCAGAGATGCTTCCTGAGTCATCTCTGAATGAATGGGTAAGCCATCCACTTCACAGAGCCCGAAAGAGAGCTGGGGCTCCCGACCAAGCTATACAGGAAGCAAGACACGATAAAGATCAGGACATAGTGGGGCCTGCAGCCCTGGTGATACCGAGATCAGCTTTACAAGAGGGTGACCAGCATCGGAGCCATGTCTACAGAAGGTACAACTGTGCCCATTCTAGTTAGTTCCCACACCAGCCAGCAGTGCCATCCAGAAGTTCAACATGGACTTTTTTTTTTTTTTTTTTAACCAATTGCAGTCACAGCCTTTCTCAAGACAGGGATGAAAAAAGCCACCATGTCGTAGATGTACGTGTCATCACTATGACTATAAACCTCAAGCTCTCCTTGACCAAGACAACAAAGTTTGTTGAGCTGAATGCTTTCACGGGGAAAATTCTAGTTTTCCTTTTTTTCTCTGAGGGCATGCTGGCAAGCTCTGCTTTATAAACTCCAGTGATTCATCAGGTTCCCAAGCAGCCAATCATGGGCGGGTCAACTTGGAATGGGCTGAGGTGGCAGCTTTGAGCCGCCCTGGTAATACATGTCACTCTGGGCTGGTGTCATCTCCCCACGGACGCCATTTCCTGTTAACCGTGATGGTCTTGACATAGGAGAAAATGTGCTGAGATCAGTCACGGTCAGAAAAAAAGCTACAGAGCTGATGAGCATACCTGTGCATGATAATCCCTAATGATACTGCATGAAGCAAAAGGCTGTGCTGGGGAGGGAAAGGGTATCTCATCCCAAATCAGGGTTCCCCAGCACATTTCTGAGTTGAGTGGAGGTGCACGTGTGTGTGCACTCTCTCTCTCCTCCCTCCCCCCCCCCCGCCCATGTACATCTAGCTTCCGTGTCACTCCCATCTCTATAGACTGTGACCATGTGATTGGAAAGGTGCTTCAGCTCCAGGACACTTCATTTCAGTCCCTAATGGGCGACAACATTAAAGCCTCACATATGCTCTCCTTACTCTGACACCCTCTTCCCAGTGTCAGTTAAGTAAAATGCCACGAATTTCAGTTCTCTCCAAACCACTGCCTTGTCTTTCCTACACAAGGGAAGTCACTGTGAGTTCAGAAAAGCTCCCAACGCCAAGAACCATCAGGGAGGCAATAGGCTTGGGAAGGGGGGGGGGGGGCACCCGTCCTTCTCAACCACCCCTCCAGGAATGACTAGAGTGTAGAAAGAAATTCAGTGAAGGCTGAGAGAGGTGAACCGAGGCATTGCTGCAACTGAATGGACCCTCCTGTCCTTGCTCTTACTCCTTCTGGAAGAGCGTGCAGATGAATGCTATGGAGCTGGGGATATGCCGATGAACGAAGCACATTCTGTTAATGACTCTACAGAAATCTCCATATGGGAAATGAAGGGTATGCTTTGCATCTATAAATTCTGGCCCCTTAAATTCAGAACCACCATTCCCACCCACATCACCTCCTCCCTCTGCATGTTACCTATCCAGGGTGTTTCCAGGGCTGAGCGGCAATGAACTTTCCATCAGCCACCTTTTCACCTAATTAACCACCTTCCCCCCCATGACAATAATTGGTATTGAGTCACACTTTGAATGACTTCCTAGGAATTCAAGCATGATCTGCACTTGCCATAAAGTTCTAGATCTGAATATTAATCAAATGCTCTCCTTTGTTTTTCAGCCCCAAAGGGGTATTTTGCAACTGTACACACTCCTATTTTAAGAAAGAAAAAAATGTGAGGTTTCATTTTTGACAAATAAAAGAGTACTAATACACTGAGCTTATAGATCTCAGTCTGTGGTCTGCGGAACACATCCATGTGAGTCTTTCCAAGGCTCGGGTGCGAAGGGACTCTGGATGCAATCGTTACTCTATTAAAAGAAGCCATTTTCCCCGTTTGAATCTTTTGCTGTTCCTTTTCTGCAAGTCTCGGCTTTGAATTAAAATTTACTTTGACATTTGTTTAGGTCACTATGGAGGGGCATCATCGCACATGGAGGCTAATGGCAGGGTGCAGATTACATTTCTTCTATACTGCTGCGGAATTAGATGCAGACAAGTTTGCCAACTTCAGGCAACCTCACACCATCCCCATCAGGCTAAAGGAAAGGATATCTTCGTGCTGGACCCTGGAGTAGGGGGTCCCCAAGTTCAGAAAGCTGATGGTGGATCAAACCACAGGAGAAGCAAAGTAAGAAAGGATTTTCCTTGTTCTTGGACCTAATTATGACCACCCAGGGATTAAAGTGAATGGATCACAAGTAAATAATTGTAATATAGTCAAAAATTCAACATGGAGGCTTCCAAGTTATTTCTTTATTTCAGCATGCTACTGACAAGCAGCTAGGGAGCACAGAGGACCACTTTTCTCCCAAACTGCAAAAAAAAAAAAAAAAAAAAAAAAAATTGCTTTGCAGCCTTTGTTTGGAATAAAAATTTCCCATGAAAGCAGAATCTAGGTGTGCTGGTAACAGTGGGCTTCAGATATAAAGCTTCGTCAATTACCTTTTATGAGCTCATCCTAAAAGCAATTATTGGCATACCCGATGGAATGAGCAGTTCAGATCCCATTGGAAGTAAGAGAAGATAATAAGTATGCATTTAAAATCCACTCTATTCACAATGGATAACTTTTGAAATATTATTATACTACAGATACATTTTGGGTCCACCCAGGCTCTGAATACAGTCAACAGAAAATTGATACTTGAGAATGCAATTTATTTACCCCAAAACATTAATTTGAATAGTTTGGAATTAGATATTTCATAACACTTCACCTTGAGTTAAAAAAAAATTAAAATGCATTGTCCAAACTCTAAAAAATGGTTAATGTTCCATAACTGTGTTTTTGTAAGGAATGCATTTTGTTCCTCATGTACTGAGAGCATCACTAATTTGAACCACAATACAATCCAAGAGGAAATATATGTAACTAAATATCTAAAAAAAAATTTTTTTTTGTCCTTTCAAATGATCTCCCTTTTGTGTTTAAAAATTAGGTCCTTAATCTTCCTTTATAAATTTACTAGTATTTTTTAATATATTGCTGCGGCAGGAACAACTAATTAAACCAAACACTAAAGTGTTAGATAAGATAAATTCTTTAAAGAAACCAACCTTAGTAAGATGATTTTCTTGTAAATCAATGACTACTGAATATTCGAGGACCCTTTCTTTCACATTAAGCATGAGAATAAGAATGGTTTCAATATTTGAGAAGTTTGAAACAGATTTTCCCTTTTTTTTCTTTTTGAACTCTGTTTTCACCTTAGAAACCAATGCTTATGCTACAAAATGAAAGATTTTCGAAGACATGAGAAACGTTTGCCCTGCATAAAAATGCATTTTATGAGCACATAACCATATATCAAAAATCAATATATTCCATGGAGACCTTTAACTTGATAACTTAAATAGGCTGTGGAACAATAGTTTGTGACCAAAATTCTCAGGGCAAAAGTTCTCACGTGTCCTTGAATTTCGAAACTGTTTATCTACCTGGATGCCAGAAGAAGAAGTAGAGGCTAGAAATAACAATTTACTTAAATATTAGAAATATTCCCCTTAACTTCTCTTTCATCCTTATGTTCCGTGAGTCCACCAAAATAGGCAAATTTAACCCCCACCCCCAGCATTAAACACTGTAGAGGCATGTCTGATAACAAGGTATTTGCCAGAATGATAATGGTATTACAAGCAGTCTCAATCAATACATTTCTTTCTGTAGTTAACAGAGAGGTAAGCAATAAATCTCTAACTTAATCCAACCAACATAGCTGCAAAATGCAAAAAGCTTTATGAATGATAGATATTAAATTTTTTTAAAAGCACAAAACCACAAACAAGCAGTTCTAAAAGCCCTTCATTCTGTAGAGTCTATACAAACAAGATTAAAGCAGATAAAAAGGGTGTTGAGAAAGAAAAAAAAAAAAAAAGCCCCAGACATGCATTAAGCTAGTTTGACAGCTCCATTGTTCAACCGGTCCCATTGTCAGACCCAAAGATGTATTCAGTGCTACAATGTCTGCTAGCAAATAAACAAAAGACTACATTTTTCAAAGCAGGATGCCAATTCTATCATAATTCTTTCTCTGCTTCCCGAAAGGTCAGTGGTGGCTCATTCTTGGTATGTGATCGAACCCTAACACAGATGCAAGAAACAAATATTTGCTTTCAATACAGAGGGACCCAGGACGCCATGCATGAACAGAGGTCTTTAAACAGGTACACATTTTGGCAAACAGGATAAAGTGATCCAAACCTGGTAACACAGAAGGACTATTTAGGTAGGCTAAGTCCAGATTAGAGCGGTATTTGGAACGCAAGTCTAATATGGAGTCTCCTTAGCTCCTTTTTCGGTGATTATTCCATGCAGAGTGCATGATAATGAGAGGCTGAGACATTGCAAAGGAAAAGACAAACCAAGAGCCAGATTCCGAGCCTTTAAAATTATCCACTGGCCACTCACAAATAGCAGGGAACAAATACATGATATGCTTTCAAAAGGCAACGGGTGCAAATATAACTCGCGCTGGGCAGTCCTTTCCTTTCTCTCGCTGGCTCCCTTTCTCCCAGTCCTTGGTCTTGATTTTGTTTCTCTCTCTCTCTCTCCCTCTCTCTGTCTTGATTCTTTTTTTCCCCCCCTCTAAGATAAGGAAGCTACTTGATGCTGAGCATGATTATTGTCTCCGGCAGCTCTAGAAACTAGAAAAAGCACACATTAAAAACAAAGGACACAACAACATACCTTAAAAGCAGCTCCTCATTTCTCATAGTAACAGCGGATTTGGGACAGCGCATGCTTTCTACACTGATACACTGGTAGTCTCCACAAAAGCCAGTTCAGAAGTGCGCTCAAACATCAATGCCACAGTAGCTGTTCACTAATGCGCTCTCTCTCTCTCTCTCTCTCTTTCACTCTCTCTCTTCCTCTCTCTCTCTCTCTCTCTCTCTCTCTCTTTCCCCACTCTCTTCTCTAGTCAAATTCTGAATGGTGGAGCAAAGAGGTTCCTGCAGATTCACTAAGTAGAAATAATCCTCTCTGACAAGTTATGTTGTCTGGGCATATTTTTACATTAATACACTGTGCTGCCTATAGGGGTCTTGTTTGCATTCACTCAAGCCTGCCTGGTGTGAGTTCTCCTAATTACCATCTTAAAAAATTGGAAAGAAAAAGAAGGAACTCATTTACCTTTTTCTTAGACATAGAATAGCCAAGCCAATGCCACATTTTCTTTTTTGCTGTATCAACTATCAGCAGGCATCGCAGATGACTACCAGAGGATTTGGATAGGTCAGTGTGCTAAAAAGGATTTTTGCTTCTCTTTTCTGGGACACTGAATTCACAGTTGGATTCATCTATTCCTTTCCTCTTGTCCTCGGGAAGAGTGACAAGGTCAAGACCCTTAGCCCCACCCTGGGTCATGGATGCAGAAGATAGAGATTGGGGGACTTGGAAATATTTTAACTCTGTGCACACCAGAGCTCTTGCAATCAGAGCAGGATTCACCTGAAGCAGGACATCCAAAGGAGGCAGGCAATGCAAAGATTGTTTGGTCATATTGAAGTCCTAGTTGACACCGGAGCATCATCCTCAAAAGACCAATTAGATATTCTTTTCCAAAATCGGAAAAATCAGCTGCCCCTACTTCATTATACTCAACGGGCTTATTAGATACAGTCAGCCAGGGAAATATGCATTCTACTTCTGTTTATCAGAACTAGAAGAATTCCATGCAGATTAGCCAAGTAGAACAGCAGGTTAAACACACAGAGAAAAGACGAGATGCTATGGACAGAACAGTCAGTTGTCCAAAAGTGCAAACTAAGGCATCATTCTGTGTGCTCGCAGGAAGCCAAGAATGCTCGCGGTGGGTATGGAACAATGCAGGGCAGAGCCCGAAAAAGAGCTGGATCACTGAACCCTGGATTCTTCACCCCCGGCTCAAAGCATGTCCCTGTCCTCCACTAGCACCCGCCATGAACCTCAGTAATAATCTGGGGTTACAACAGCTGTGGGAATAATAGTGGGGTGGGGAAAATCACGGTGAGCTCTGTCTCTCTCCTATTTGAAGAGCTGGAATATAACCCAATATCTTGCTAAGACCTCTGACCTCTGAGCCTAGTCTTGGCCCAGAGCTAGGCAAGTGGAGATGGTCTGGAGGGTGCTGAGGGTTCTTCAATCTACTGCACAGAAATCTCGCTTAGTTTTTCCATGGCGCTGAGGACAATAAAAAGCGGCGATTCAGAGCAGTCACCATCCCTATTTCTGGATGACAGGGAGGCAATATGATGGATAACTCGACAAAGGTCAAATGATGAAATAATGCTTGTCCCTAAAACAATCACATTTTTACATTCCCCTCCTTCCTTAGGATTAGGACACATGGAAGTTATAGAGTGAGTATATAAAAATGATTTACCTTGCCAAAGAATGATAGTACTTAAAACCTAAGATGTTCTTTAGAAGCAAGATAAACATCACATACATGAACATGGGACCAGAGAGATCTTGGAGGGAGGGAAAGAGTTGGAGCCATTCCGCTAGTGACCTAGCCTCTCCGTGGCGCTCTTTGACTCCCATTCTTCAATGGGGGGAGAGGGCAACAAATGCTAATTTGTTTAAAGCACCTGAAG
This sequence comes from Canis lupus dingo, assembly GCF_003254725.2. Lineage (NCBI taxonomy): Eukaryota > Metazoa > Chordata > Mammalia > Carnivora > Canidae > Canis > Canis lupus. Next base: position 23,875,488 of record NC_064244.1, read on the forward strand.
ATCCTATAATGAAACTGGGTGTGTCCTGTTATTTTAATTTTTATTATTATTTTTTTTGACGGGGGGGGGGAGAGAGAGAGCGCGCGAGTGGCAGAAAGAGCAGAGGGAGAAGGAGAGAGAGAATCTCAAGCAGGTTCTACGCCCAGTGCGGAGCCCAAATCTGGATGGATCTCGGGATCCCGAGATCATGATCTGAGCCAAAGTCAAGAGCCTGATACTTAACCCACTGAGCCACCCAGGCACCCCCTATTGATACAAATATTTATAAAAAGTGAAATAAGTGGCCTGACATTGGCCACAGTTGTGTCTCTTAGAAAAAGGTAAAACTGTGCTGCTCAGACAAAAAGCTCTTTCCTTAATATTTTCATAAAATTCCTTAAAAATTTTTTAAAAATGATTTTTATTGGGGTAAAACTGACATACGGTATTAGTTACAGGTATACAACATAATGATTTAATATTTATCTATACCGCAAAAGGATCATCACAGTGAGTCTCGCTAACATCCATCACCACACACAATTTCTTTTCAGTGATGAGAATTTTTAAGATTTGTTCTCTTAGCAACTTTTAAATATGCAATGCAGTATCATTAACTGCATTCACCATGCTGTACATTAAAGCGACATGGTTTATTTGATAACTGGAAGTTTATTTTGGCCACCTTTCTCACGGTTCTCTGTACTTATGAGTTGAGATTATTTATTTAAATTCCATGCATAACTGAAATCATATGGTATTAGTCTTTTCCACACATAGCATAATGCCCCTAAGGTCCATCCACGCTGCTGCAAATGGCAAAATTTCATTCTTTTTAATGGCTGAATAATATTCCAATGTGTGCACGTGCACATGGTTGTGTGTGTGTACATGTTCCTTACCCATTCATCCACTGATGGACACTAAGGTCATTTCCTTATCTTGGATATTGTACATAATGCTGCAATGAACAGGGGGATGCATACATCTTTTTGAGTTCATGTTTTCATTTTCTTCAGATAAATACGCCAAAGTGGAATTGCTGGATCGTATGGTAGTTCTTTTTTTTTTTTCTTTCTTTCTTTTTTTGAGAAACCTCTATACTGTTTTCCTCAGTGGCTGCACCAATTTACTTCCCCACCAACAGCGCACAAGGGCTCCCTTTTCTCTACATCATCTCCAACACTTATTTATTATCTTTTGGATAATAGCCAATCTGACAGGTATGAAATGATATTTCATTATGGTTTTGATTTGCATTTCTCTGGTGATTTGTGATACTGAGCATCCTTTCACGTACCTGCTTCCCTTCTGTGTATCTTCTTTGGAAAAATGTCTATTCAGATTGTTTGTTTGCTATTGAGTTGTAAGAGTTCTTTTTGTATTTTGAATATTGACGCCTTATCAGATAAATGATTTGCAAATATTTCCTCCTATTTGGTACTCTGCTTTTTCATTTTGTTGATGGTTCCTTTGCTGTAGAGAAACTTTTTAGTTTGATGAAGTTCTACTTACTGACTTTTGCTTTTCTTTGGCTTTGCTTTTGGTATCAGATCCAAAAAAATCATCACCAGGACTAATGTCAAGGAACCTACTGCCTATGTTTTTTTTCTTCTAGGAGTTTTATGGTTTCAGGTCTTATATTCAAATCGTTAGTCCATTTAGAGTTAGTTTTTGGGTATGGTATAAAGTAGGGGTCCAGTTTCATTCTTTTGCATGTTGCAGTCCAGTTTTCCCAGCACTATATATTGAAGAGACTCTTCCTCCTTGTATATGCTTGGTTCCTTTGTCATCAGTTAATTAACTCTGTATGTGTGGGTTTATTTCTGGACTCTCTATCCTGTTCCATTTATCTATGTGCCTGTTTTGGGGACACTATCATATTGTTTTCATTGCTATAGTGTTGTAATATAGTTTGAAATCAGGAAGTATGATGGCACCAGCTCTGTTCTACTTTCTCAAAATTGCTTTATTTGGTGTCTTCTGTGGTTCCATGTAAATTTTAGGACTGTTTGTTCTGCTCCTGTGAAAAATGCCACTGAACTTTTTGGTAGGGATTTCATTGAACCTGTAAATTGTTTAGGGTAGTTTGGGCATTTTACATAATAATTCTTCCAATCCATGAGTGTGTCATATCTTTCCATTTATTCGTGTCTTCTTCAACTTCTTTCATCATTGTCTTACATATAGCTCTTTCACTTCCTTGGTTAAATTTATTCCTGGTATTTTATTCTTTTTGATGCAATTTCAAAGAAAATTATTTTCTTAATTTCTCTTCCAGATAGTTCATTATCAGTGTATAAAAACATAACAGATTCCTGTATATTGATTTTGTATCCCACGACTTTACTGAATTCATTCGTTAGTTCTAAGAGAACTTTTTTTTAAAGATTTATTTATTTATTTATTTATTTATTTATTTATTTATTTATGAGAGAGAGGGAGAGAGAGGCACAGACACAGGCAGAGGGAGAAGCAGGCTCCATGCTGGGAGGCCGACGTGGTACTCGATCCCGGGACTCCAGGATCGCGCCCTGGGCCAAAGGCAGGCGCCAAACCGCTGAGCCACCCAGGGATCCCCAAGTTCTTAGAGGAACTTTTGGTGGTCTTTTGTGCTTTCTTTATATGAGATCATGTCCTTTACAAAGAGTGACAGTCTTACTTCTTCCTTTCCATTTTCTTTTTTTTTTTTAATTTTTTTTTTAATTTATTTATGATAGGCACACAGTGAGAGAGAGAGAGGCAGAGACACAGGCAGAGGGAGAAGCAGGCTCCATGCACCGGGAGCCCGATGTGGGATTCGATCCCGGGTCTCCAGGATCGCGCCCTGGGCCAAAGGCAGGCGCCAAACCGCTGCGCCACCCAGGGATCCCTTCCTTTCCATTTTCGATGCCTTTTATTTTTCTTGCCTAATTGCTCTGGCTAGGACTTCCCATACTATGTTGAACGGAAGTGGTGAGAGTGAATATCCTTGTCTTGTTCTTGATCTTAGTGGAAAAGCTTTTAGCTTTTCAGGATCGAGTATGATGTTAGCTATGGGCTTGTCCTGTATGGTCTTTCTGCTGCTAGAGTATGTTCCTTCTATACCCACCTTGTTGAATACTTGTATATAATTTCTAATCAGGGCTAAACTATGAGGCAAGTACTAATGTATAACCATAATGCATTTGCTTATCCATAAATAGATTCTTAGCATCAGAAGCCAGTGCTGCAGTACATGCAGCTATTCCTATAGGGAAATGAATTACAGATCCACAGGTGTAAGGAATGGAAGTGAATCAAACCATTAAATATTTCTATTTTCCCCACTCCCTTTTTAGTCTAGGGACCTAAATAATGAGAAAGCTATTGAGGCAAGACCTTAGAACTTGTCCAAACTCCACTAAGATTAACAGATTGAGGGTCTTACACTTGCTTGTTGTGTGTGCTGAAGTTGGGTTATAAAGGTGAGTGACTAGAAAGAAGATGTCTTATTTCTAACATTTACATATTGTGTGATAAGTCTTTGACTCTAAATCCATGGGGATTAATCTCTGCACTTCTTAATCCACCCAAAAGAATAACTTCCCCATAGCTAGTACTTAATAAATGTTAAGTAAAGGAATAAATTTATTTTTCAACTATTGGAACTTTGGGGGAAAGGACCAGTTCATTCCCACAATTCCTTTACATAGTTTCCTTAACAAATATATGGAAAAGAGCCCACAACAACTCACTTTTAATTCTAATTCACACATTCAGTTGGTGTAGCTGACATCACTGAGAATTCCTTACATGTTGCTTGCATTCTAAATTTCAGGACCTTTTCACATTTAGCAGTTCATGCAATCCCCATAACAACACTGTGGGGCAGGAGAAACTGGTGCCATTGCCTTCTCAGTTGAAAAAGTTCACACGCAGAAAGTCCGAGCAGCTTGCCCACAGAGAGTGCAATAATGACCGATGTGGGGATTCAGTCTACACCAACCCGTGGGCCCACATTCTTTCCACTGCTCCACAGTGTGATCCAGTGCTTTCACTGTGGTCAGTGGTTCACAGCACACCCAGGCAAGGCATGAGTTGTAAGGAGTATTTAGTGCAATGAACCTTATGCTTTTTCTTTTTTTTTTTTTTAAGATTTTATTTATTGATTGATTAATTGATTGATTGAGCATGAACTAGATGAGGGGCAGAGGGAGAGAGAATCTCAAGCAGAATCTGTGCTGAGTGCAGAGCCCAACATGGGGCTTGATCCCATGACTCTTAGATCATGACCTGAGCCAAAATCAAGAGTTGGATGCTTAACCAACCTAGCCACCCCAGTGCCCTAAACCTTACCTTTTCTCATGCAATAATAATAAACATAAAAAATAGAGAGTAAATTAATGAAAAATTGACTAAAAGGTTATGTTTTGGCAACCAGTATTTACTAATTCCTTTCAAAACTTTATTTCAAATGAAAATTGAGCTGAAACTAGACAGTCTAAGCACTTTGGGGAATGATTTTTTTTTGAGGTAATCTACAACAAGAGTTGATTTTTAGCAACCCTGATTATTACTGAATTTGGTTTGCAGGGAAATTTTCTTCAAAAAGATTGTAGCAGTAATTGGCAAAGATTAGCAACAAAAACTTAGTTTACCTCAAATCCTTATATTCCTCCATATATGTTTTTAACTATTTAAATTGAAAATTTTTTTTAATTTTTATTTATTTATGATAGTCACACAGGGAGAGAGAGAGAGAGAGGCAGAGACACAGGCAGAGGGAGAAGCAGGCTCCATGCACCGAGAAGCCCGATGTGGGATTTGATCCAGGGTCTCCAGGATCGCGCCCTGGGCCAAAGGCAGGGGCTAAACCGCTGCGCCACCCAGGGATCCCCTAAATTGAATTTTTAGCTAATTATGAAAACTTGGGGAGAGAAGGCTGAAAAATGCCTGCAATGTGGGAATACAGGAGTGAGCTGAGACTGAGCCAGGTATCTTGACCTTTCTAGATATGAGCCTCCCAAAAATGTTCTCAAGGGTAAATTATGTGTGCCCTTACTTATGTTTCAGGTAATTTCTAGAATTAAAAGCTCAATTTCTATAAATTTTATTTATTTATTTATTTATTTATTTATTTATTTATTTATTTATTGAGACACAGAGAGAGAGAGAGGCAGAGACACAGGCAGAGGAAGAAGCAGGCTCCATGCAGGGAGCCTGATGTGGGATTCGATCCCGGATCTCCGGGATCACACCCTGGACCGGAGATGGTGCTAAACCGCTGAGCCACCTGGGCTACCCTAAAAGCTGAATTTCTAAATGCAACATTAAAAATGCCAACTTTTTTTTCTGACTTCTATACCTTATTTTTGCACTTTGACATTTATGTTGCAAAGGTAAGTAGAAGAGAGTATTTCAATGGAAGTGTACAATATGAAGTGTGCTAGAGATGTAGGGCCAGGCAATACAGATTCCTTCTATGATGAAGGATGGGATACTACCAAATTCTATCCTGCTTCTTAGAGTCCCATCCAAAAAGAACAATCTTGGAATATAGAGGCCCCGAGGACATTAAATCTCTTTAGCTGATACTTTTAGATATTGTCTTAATCCACTTGGGCTGCTAAAACAGAATACTACAGACTGGGTGATTTATAAATAATGGAAATTGATTTCTCACAGTTCTAGACACTGGCAAGTCAAGGTGCCAGCATGGCCCTTATAGTGAGACCCCTCTTTCTGTTTCATAGCTGGCACCTTCTTGCTATGTCCTTAGATGGTGAAAGGAGCAGAGGATCTCTTGGGGGAGGGGGTCTCTTTTATAAGAACACTAACCTTATGCCTGAAGGCTCTAGTCTCATGACCTCATCACTTTCCAAAGACGCCATCCCCTATTACTATCACATTGGGCATTAGGATTTCAATAAATGAATTTTGGAAGACACAAACATTCAAGCCATAGCAGATACAAAGAACTGCCAGGTTTAAATAAGAAATCACATTGCAGGGCACCTGGGTGGCTCAGTGGTTGAGTGTCTGCCTTTGGCTCAATTCATGATCCTGGGGTCCTGGGATTGAGTTCCACATCGGGCTCCCTGTAGGAAGCCTGCTTCTCCCTCTGCCTGTGTCTCTGCCTCTCTCTCTCTGTGTCTCTCATAGATAAAGAATATCTTAAAACAAACAAACCAAAAAAGAAATCATATTGCTACAAAAGACAAAAAGAACATAGACAGAACACATGAATGAGGTAAATATAAAGCAATGGCCGAGATCTATAAGAGATGGATTCCTAGTATACTCAGTGAGTGGCACACAGTAAGTGCTCAATAAAGTTGGCACATCTGTGTGCAAATGGATACATTTCTCTCCAGAGCTGATATCAAGCTGAAGGCACAGAGTTTCTCTGAGCAGCCTCATCAGCCTCCCAGGAAAGGTCTCTATGGTCAAAATGGAGGCAAAGTAGTGAAGTAGACTCATAGGAGCAAGCCCAGAGCAGCATTCCAGAAAGGAGCCTGGATGAGTGGACTATGGAACAATCCTCTTCTCTCAGACTCCAGGGCTCTCTTTTGCCTTGAGGGGAAAACCCTCCAAAGCCAAAAGGACATAGGTATCACAAATCACTACCTGAAACATAAAACTGACAGTTGGTTTAAATTAAAACCTGGCAGCGTTAGTCAAGGAAGGGTTTGATGGTGATCCGAGGATCCATGTAACATGAGTTCTTGTCACTGGAGCACTCAAATGTTACCTCTAAGTCAGACTTGAGAAGCAGGAGGCCACTGTCCCTAGCAAGCCCGAGGCCCCTAAGTTCTAAACAAACATTCCTTCTACCAGCTATGGGACTCCTTATTCGCTTCAAAATGGAGATGTTTACTGGGATGAGTGGGGCATGGGGATAAGTAATTAGAGAGAAAATTGGAAAGCCCCTTAAAATTATAAAGTGTGATATTTATCAATAAGTAGATATAAATAATAAACCATAAAGTACTTAGAGCTCCAAGAAGCCACTTGAAAATATGCACTAGATAAATTTAAGAGGTATTATAAAGAGTAATAATGACTGCTTGTTATAAAGGAAAGAGCTATAAAGGCAGACACCAGGAAGCGGGTCTCAAGAACTATCTCTGTGTAGGTAGCAAAAGGTCTGTTGAAGACAAGCCTGAGAAAATAAAGGAATTCCCATGGAAAACATAGGCTACTTAGTTGATAAAATAACTAACTTTGGTTCATGAACTCTTATGACTTAGCAAACAACATGTTTACAACGGAGCAGTGATTTTCAGCTGAATGTTTTGTCAAGGACCACTCTTGGGCAGATGGGAAATCTTGAGAAGGCCACAGGTGACCACACATAAGTTAGGCATTAACATTTGCATGGAAAACGGGCCCAGTTTATTGCTATTTTTAAGACACACAGTGCACACAGCTGCCTTTCTGCTTGTTCAAATGGCCGTGTCGGAGAGGTTGTGTAATTTGACCCTTGTCGATGAGCGCTCAATGGACATGTAGGATCTGGTGCATTTGGGGATCCCTCCTGCTTAGTAGTTTTGATCCTAGAGAAACCGAAGGAAAAAAATGGCACAAGTATAAGGAAGGCTGTTGGGGGAGCAGACAAGGCCTCCTCACAGGAAGGTGAGGCCAAGGTGGGGATTCACGTGGCCCTACCACACAGTTGAAAGAGAAACTCAGATGGTCCAGGAAAGTGGTCCTGAAACCCCCACAACACATTCACAGCTCTTACAGAATATGCAGGTGCTTTAAATGTTACATTTCTTTATATATAACTCTGAAATTAAACCATATGCTTGTTTACTTGTTTATTATCTGTTTCCTGCATGTGAACCTGAGTCACATGAGAGAGGAACTTACCCCATTTTTATCACCACTTCAGAACAATGTGTGGCATATGGTAGACACTTAATAAACATTTGTTCAATGGCTGGATTTCTCTGTGAGGCACATTCTTCTTGTTAAGTGACCTGATCTCAGTAGCTCACAGCTACGTGACACAATTTGTGAAGCACTTTCCGTGCTCAACTATGGAAACTGTGGCTCGAATCTCTGAGGACACAAAGATTAGGAAGGTCGGTTCCTGGCTTTAAGTATGGTGTAGACTCACTGAGATGGAATGATAAGCTTGCTGTTTTAATCATTTTTTAACTTAATCATCTATATGGGTGCATAGAAAATAAAGTGATAAACAGAGACACCTGCGGGGCTCAGTGGTTGAGCATCTGCCTTCGGCTCAGGGAATGATCCTGGAGTCCCGGGATTGAGTCCGACATCGGGCTCCCCTCAGGAAGCCTGCCCCTCTCTCTGCCTATGTCTCTGCCTCTCTCTGTGTCTTTCACGAATAAATATATAAAATCTTAAAAAAAATAAAATGAAGTGATAAACAGATATATTTCCCCCTTTACTTTCCATAATGCTGAAGTTTGGGAGTTGGTAAGCTGCAAGCAGGTAGGACTGGGCATTGACGATGAGATGCATGGACAAAACTTACAGAATTGAGAGCAATGAGAATTACAGGATTTTTTTTGTGATGCCCTGGAAAGAGTAAGTGTTCTTAATGGGCAAGGAATAAGAATCAGAGGCCAGCCAACCTTTGGTTTCATTCAGTTTCAGGAGGAGATCTACAGCGTGTACTTAACTCTCTAGTTAACTGCGCCATAGCACCAGGAGTTGGCGAATGCTCCTTTGTGCCAGAGAAGTCCTGCACCACATGGCTGTCAGTCACTGGGGTCCCCGAGGTCTACAGCAACTTACCCTCCTATCACTTCCACCCTCCACCTGCTATTAGAAACAAAACAAAACACACATTTCCTTAAGTCAGCTCCTCAGGAGATGTATCCTCACTTTTAAAAGTGCATTAATTTGATTTTGATTTAATTATGATTTTGATTTATTTGATTTATGTGGCAGGGCCTGACATGAAACATTACTTTGACTTTCCTGTTCCTATACATATATATGTACATATATGTTCCTGTGTACACATATCACATTATATATATGCACATCACATTAAATATAGTTACCTATTTTGATCATATTAATATTATATATAACTTGTATATATCATATGTATATTAATGTTGTTATGCTACATATAGTAAATGTTCTAAGAACATGACTGAGTCATGGTCTTCAAAGGGAAGTTGTTCTTTTTTTTTTTTTTTAGAGATTTTATTTATTTATTCATGAGAGACACAGAAAGGGAGAAGTAGAGACACAGGCAGAGGGAGAAGCAGGCTCCCTGCAGGGAGCCCGAGGCAGGACTTGATCCCAGGACTCCAGGATCATGCCCTGGGCTGAAGGTAGATGCGCCTAACCACTGAACTACCCAGGCGTCCCCAGAGGGAAGTTTCTAGAGGCCAAAGGGATGATAGAGCTGAGAGAGAAGTAGCCTGCAGCTGAGGAAAGAAGGAAGGACACTGCATTCCCTATTGGAAACTGGCAGTAGGAAGCCACGAAAGATTTTACAGCATCTCTGGCCCTAGACGGTGACTGCTGGGGAATGGAGACTAAAGCAGGAATGCAGACAAGCCTGAAGTCGGGAAGCGCAGTCGGGAAGCCACCGTACAGGTAAGCGACAAGGTAGGCCTGGGCACGGGCATCGGGGACCCCAAGTCAGAGTAGCTCACTCCCCTAGTAGGGGCTGCAGCTCATGGGCCTCAGCAGCTGCACACACCACCCGGGGTAGGGGACGGGGGCAGGGGGCCGACAGATGGGGGCCCGGCAGGTCCCCCTGGCCACGGTGTCTAGAAGGGGCTGAAAGATAGTCTATGGGTAGAACCGCTACCTGGACAACTGTAGGGGCGCAAGGGAGAAAACGGAGGTGGGGAGAGAGTCCTGAGGGTGCTAATCCGTGGGTTTAGCAGGTGATCACTCTGCCGGCCTGGGGGGAGCCCCGGAAAGGTGGGGGCACAGCGGGGTTGCCAGGAAGGCCGGGGGGCCACGGAGAAAGCCGCTGAACTTGAGATGCCTGCGCCGGGGTTAGAACTACCTGCGGCCGAGGGTGACATCAGCCAGGAGGGGCACTCTGGGGCCAAAACAAGGAGGGGGACACCCAAAGCCCAGGGCCAGTGAAAGACGAAGGAGGAAGAAGCACAGCCCGAGGCCCCAGCGAAAGAGAAAAGCGGCCACGGGGCTCAAGGCCTCCAGCTTCGCTGGGGGGGGGCACAGGTGCTCCGGGCTCTGCAGGCACCTTGCTGCCCCTGAGGTCACAAGTTTTGTGTGGGCGCCACAGGAGAGGGCTGGACAGTCCACATGAGGGGCGGGAACGTGTTGGAAGCTTCGAGAATCAGCTGGGAATTCTGGTGAGAGGTCTAGTTTGAAAAGGAGGGCAGCCTGGGTGGCTCAGTGGTTTAGCACCGGCTTCGGCCCAGGGCCTGATCCTGGGGTCCCAGGGTCGAGTCCCATGTCTGGCTCCCACAGGTGGGAGCCTGCGTCTCCCTCTGCCTGTGTCTCTGCCTCTCTGTATCTCTCATGAATAAATAAATAAAATCTTAAAAAAAAAGAAAAGGAGGCAGGCCACGTCCACGCCCACGTGAGACAGGGAGCCGAGGCCAGGCTGTCTGAGATCCCAGGAAAGCCCTGCTCACTCGGGCCTGACTCTGGACCTTCAGCTGTGCCCCTGACGCCTGGGCCAGAATCAAGGGGTGCCTCCGTGCTGTTCCTCACCACCTGCTTTAAGGCCCCAACTGCCCAAACAGGGAGGCTGGGGGGCCGGGGCTGCATCCAGCTTACGGAACAGGACAGCACCAGGGGCAGATCACGGTCGTCCCCTTCCAACGGGCCAGTTGGGACCAGTAGCTGGAAAACACCAACAGCAGAAGTCGTTCTTGGAAGGTGTCTATGAAACTTCGCCAGGTAAGGATGCCAAAAGTTAGAAGGAACTATAAAACTAGACTTGGATGACATATCTGAGGTCAATCATTTGACACTTTTTTTTTTTTAAGATTTTATTTATTCATGAGAGACAGAGAGAGAGAGAGAGAGAGAGAGGCAGAGACACAGGCAGAGGGAGAAGCAGGCTCCATGCAGGGAGCCTAACGTGGGACTCGATCCCGGGTCTTCAGGATCCTGCCCCGGGCTGAAGGTGGTGCTAAACCGCTGGGCTGCCCCATTTTGAGCGAAGCATCATATTCTTAGAGAAACGTCGCCCGGAGCATTCAGCTCCCTGATGTTGACAGAGTGAGGACAGCCATACAACCGGCACCCGGGGCAATGAGTAAACACCTCTCCAACCCCCCTCTTTTTTTTTTTTTTAAATCTAGAACTTGCTTTTAATTCCATAACCAAAGTAGGATTTGGTGAATATAAATACCTAGGAACTGGTAATGCTTGAAAGTAAAAATTGCCTGAGACAGTGACAGTCCGTTGAACAGAACTTTCTCAAGAACTCACCTACTTTTCACCATCTGCATGACCCGAATTCAGAATTCAGGCTACCAGTTTCTTTTCTTTCCTTTTTTTTTTTTTTTTTTGAAAGGTTTTATGTATTTATTCATGAGCGATACAGCGAGAGAGGCAGAGACACAGGCAGAGGGAGAAGCAGGCTCCCTGCTGGAAGCCTGATGTGGGACTCAATCCCGGGACCCCGGGATCTGACTTGAGCCAAAGGTGGATGCTCAGCCACTGAGCCACCGGGTGCCCCAGGCTACCAGTTTCTAGGGACCTTTTCTCCCTCCAGTCTCACTGGCTCTGAACCACACCACACGTATCAGCTGTTATGTCTCTGCTCCTGCAAAGTGCTCCCTGTTGCCCCCCACCCCCCCAGCACTCATCAGAGGCTCCCTGCTTTCTCCACCCTGACAATGAAGTCCAGGCCATGCGACACGAGTCACAAGACCCACCCCCATCTCCAGGCTCACGTCGAGGTCTTCTGGGCTGGGGCATCACACCCTTCACACTGGCCACTTGTTTCAGGCCATCACACACAGGTTTCGTGGCCTCCGCTCTAGGCTTCGTGGCTGCCCACATGCACAAAACTCTCCAGGGCTCCCACCCCCTCACCAGGTTTATTTCTGCGTATCCTTCAGGACTTGGCTTAAACATCATGTGCTGGGCACAAAAATAGTCCCTCAAAAATACTTGCCGGCTGGCTGGCTGGCGGACTACAGGAGTTAAGTCAAGGACACCATCCCGGCAGCAGAGGAGATGTGACGATGTCATAATATGGTCCCAGTTTACAAAGGAAACAAAACTATCATGTAATAAGCCAACCACACCTCTTGGTATCTGGAGGACTATGATGTAATTACCTACAACTGAATTCAAAAGAGCTTCTAGAAAGGGCCCCTGCCCTCGGGGATTGGACAGTGCTGTTAGAGACACAGGGGAGACAGGGGAGCAAAGCACAATACAGGGCCTACTGCTGTGATGTTTCCTAGGCGTTCGAAGGAAGGAGACATGGCAAGACGTGGCTAGAGTAATGGGAGAGTCCTTCCTGGAGGATCTGGGGAGGTATGTTGGCTCTGGGGGAGGATGTGCTGGGGACACCCCCAGCAGGGGAGACCAGTGTGAGGACAGTCTGTGGGTGCGGGCGAAGGGAAAGTCTGGGGAGAACAGCACAAGTGTTGGGGAACGTGAGGGAAGAACAGAAACTCGGAAGCGCAAGGCCAGGCTGGGAATCTGGGGAAACCGAGCAAAGGCATCTGGATTCAACAAAATAAGCACTGGAGGCTCCGTGTAATTTCTGGATCAGTGAGTGAGACCGCTCTCCTGCATATGCCAATGGGAAGGCGGAGATCGGCTCCGGCAGCTGGTAGCTGACAGGTAGGCCGTGATGTTCCCAACTAAACACAAACAACTCTCACAGGATATAAAAATATCCAGACTTGGAGACCACGTGGAACAAGAGAAAGACAAAGACATTGCAACTGCAAAATATAATGACATACCCCTTCTTCCAACTGCTTCTTTACTAGCTCTGCTCTCATGTTCCTGTTTTCTAGACTGAAAGCTCCCGGGGTAGCTGTATTAGTCTGTGGGAGCTGCTGTAACAAAATACCACAGACTGGGGGGTGGGGGTGGGGTGCTTGCACAGCACAAATCTGTTTTCTCCCAGTTCTTCCAGAGGTTGGAAGTCCATGACCAAGGTGTTGGTAGGCTTGGTTTCTCCAGACACCCATCTCCTTAGCTTGTAGCCACCTTCCCTCAGTGCCCTCACGTGGCTTTCCATCCCTGGTGTTGCTTTCTCTTCTTCTGACACCAGTTCTACTGGATCTAACCCTTAGGACCTTGTTAACCTCTGTCACCTACTCTAAAGCCCTATCTTCAAATGCAGTCACGTTCTGACGTCCTGGGTGTTAGGACTTCAGCACATGGATGGGGGGGTGGGGGTGCGTGGAGAATGATTCAGTCTGTAACAATGCTAACATGTCTCAAAAACAGCCAATGAGAACTGACTCCTTCGTCCCTAAACCTCCTTGGCATGTGCACAACTTCTATTTTTTTTTATAACCAGCCACTTTCAGCTCTTTCCCTGAGACGTGCCATCACACCCCTGGTGTGCATTCTCCTTTGCTGCTGCAAGGGAAACCCAACTTTGGCTACGACGTGTTCTTGCAGGCGTTGGCTACCGTGCTTCCATGCCAGGACCTTCCATATTCTTGAGTCTCAGCCTCTCTCATGCATTGTACCTGCCTAAATGGTTATTCCTCCTTCCTGGTTAATGCCTGCTTAACCCTTAAAGATTTGGTTCAAATATCACCTTCCCAGGAAGCATTTTCTAATTTACTCTTTCTAGTAGTTGGATTAGATTTCCCTTGTGTTGGCTGTGTAATGTATCGACTAGGCTATGCTCAGCTACATGTCCCAGGTTTTCAATTTTCTTCCTCCTCTCCCTCCTCCTCCTCCTCCACCTCCTTTTATTTCTTATTCTTTTAATGTTTCTGGTTAGGGTGAGCCATAGGGAGATGTGAAGGACAGAAGGGAAGCAAGAGTCATTCTGTAGCTCGCACACATTTTTGCTGATGTGCTGACCTGCCTCCTTGGTGTGAAGTGGCAGCTGAGCCCGCACCTGCTCTGCCTTCTCCAGATCCTCCCTGAGCTCTGGGCCAGGTGTACGTTTGCCTCTATCATCAAGGTCCCCAATGCAAATGCGACAAGAACTGACACACATCTCAGTCCATCTTTGCACACAAACATTCAGTGTCTGTGGCTTCCAATCTGCTCTTGATCTCCCTTACTTTGCATCCATTTTTCCTTCTTGACTATTTGGTCTTTGAAGGTCAAGTTCCATCATCAGATGCAGAAAAATCCTAGAGAGTGCTTCCCCATGCTGTGTAAAGTCAACCCCCCTTCCCCCCGTAACAACTATGTATGCATCTTTTATCTATCATCTATCTATCATCTATCTATCATCTATCTATCTATCTATCTATCTATCTATCTATCTATCTATCTATCTATCATCTACTACCATTTATCTATCATCAATCTATCCATCCATCCCTCCATTTATCACCTACCTATCCATCCTATTGGCTTTGCTTGCCTGGTCAATTCTTGATTCATATATCCCTCCTTTAAGATATTTTTCTGTGCTTCCTTGAAACCTTGGATATACTTCTTATACCATTTATCATACTTGATTGTGGGAGATTATTTTGCCAAGTCTTCCTGCCCTCCCTCTACCATGTTGCCTTGTGACGCACTAGAGTAGATGGAATCTATTTCCCTACTCCGTTGACATTGGGCTTAACAATGTGACTTGCTTCAGTTGTCAAGATGTTAGCAGACCTATATTAAATGTCCTTATGTGGTTTAGTTTGGGTCTTTATACTGTGACCTGTCATGAGAAAAGCATGCCTGGGAGAATCTGCTGCCCCTTCCAACTGGGCCTCAGAACAAACACAAATGAAGAAGATCTGAGCCCCACCCACAGCCTGGAGCCAAACACAGCTGACTCACAACCTGAAAGGGAGCTACCCAACCTAGACCTGCTAGCCTGCGGTTGACCTGCAGACCCTTAAGTATGAGAAGAAATGTGTATTGTTGAAGCCACCATACTGTGTAATCATTTATATGCAGCTTTTTGTAGCAACTGACTAGTGATTTAGTTTTCTTTTCTGTGCCTCAATTAGAGAGTGTTGGCTCCTTGAGACTAGAGGCCATGATGATAATTTTTGTATCTCTGATGCCTACTAAGATGCCTGATACATGGTGGATGTTCAATACATGCTTATTGCATACTAAAATAAATTTAAAAAATGACCAAATGTTCAAAGAACTATAATGGAGAGAGGCATTGAAGAGGGGTGTTAGGAAGTAGAAACTAGCAGAGGTGGAAATGGGGAGAGGAGTCTAGAAGCAAGTGGAAGCATAATATGGTCCATGAACAATTGTATGATCAAAAGTTATCTGCCTTTTATTTTCAGATGATCAAAGGCTCAAAAGGCCACAGAGGTTCCATGTGACTCAAGTCATCTTTAAAAAGCATTTTCTTTTCTTTTTCTTTCTTTCTTTCTTTTTTTTTTTTTCCTACTGTAACCCTCATAAATCTTTGGGGGCAGGTTGCAACCAAAGATGCTGTGCCCATCTGTAGCCACTAGCCACCGTAGTACTACTGGGGAAATCGACAATGATAAAAAGCCCGAACCTCCTCCAAAAACAATCAGAAAACAAAATTACTAGAAAGAACAACTTTCCTACTTCTCCTTCAGGTAACCTTGTCTCTGTGTAATGATCTAATCCGATGTGGGCAGTGTATGGTCACCTTGATCCATGGATCATTTTTGTTGTTATTGGAAGGCCTGTGTGATGCCATCTCTGAAGCTCTCAGCCTGGTCACCAGAGGTCTATACAGCCTTCTCTCCCCAGGGCAGAGCTTGGGAGCTGAAAGCAGGTCTCCGCAGCAGCAGTCCTCTCAATTGGGACTGTTGTCACATTCCCTTAGAGCATGTGTCACAGGCCTGTCATTAGAATTGCTCCTTACGAGACACATCTTGAAGGATGCCAAATTCATTAGTGTCTGCGGTTGAACTTTTCAAACCTTTTTCCTACATTAAACAGCACACACACACACACACATGCACGCACACGTGCACAGCCACCATCACCGATACACACGCGCATTCCTCTGTGTTTTGGAGAACAAAGGGAGTCTGCATTTTGCTTGGTGTCAATCATAACTTGAGATTAAAGTTGCTGTTTTAAGCATTTGAAAGTTATACCCGCCAAACTCAGGCTTTCTCTGCCTAAGCTCTGAACTTCAAAAGGAATACTGCATAGGAAAACACACACACACTACACCAAACCAACAAACACACACACACACACACATCAAAAAATGGCATAAGGACCTGAATGTGTTTCACTCCCATTTCTATAAATGAAGCCTTGATCCGGAACTTCTGCAAAGCCATTATTACGGTTGTACAAAGCTATGGATAATACAAACTCTTGGTACCCAAGCCATGTTGACATACACAGAAAAACAGGTGGGTCGATGTGATGTGAGCACTATACTGAATCCTGCTTCCAGGTTGTTTCAGGCTGAAATAAAACTTGTAACAATTACTTATCTGAAATCTCTGGAAAATAATTTCCTTTTTATAGTTTATATTTAGCATCTTGCTATAAATGAAACTTATCAATATAATATACTGAATTCCCACTGAGCATATAAAATTATACTATTAAAACTTTACCATTAAAATGTTCTTAATTTAGATGCCATTAACTCAGATTTAGTGATAATTTGGACATACAATGTAATTCTTGTAAAATAGCATAAAAATAGCATTTATTATTTTTAATGATTATAAAAGCAATTTGTGTTCACAATGTTGCTCAGAAACATATATAAGCATAAAGAGGAAAAATTATCATCACCTAAATCTGACAAGAAAAAAGAATTGTTTGACTTTTGTTTTGACTTTAATTTCTTTTTAGTCATTTTCAATGCATATACTTCATCGTTCCACATAAAATTTGGGTTGTATTGATCATATTATTTTTCATCCTGTTTTTTTTTTTTCACAATATGAGCAGCTTTTCTCCTATAAGTAATGATTTTTTAAAATATGTTCCAGGACTGCACATCATTTCATTTTACTGATTTCCTATAATTTAACTATTTTCCTAAGGTTAGATATTTATAACATCTAATAATTTCTCAATGTTTACTTTCACGTATAACATTGAAATGAGAATTCTTTTTTGTTTTGTTTTTGTTTTTGTTTTCAAGAATTCTTAATATAAATGTTTATGAGCATCTCTGATTTTCTTTTGAGAGAAGGGAAATGGGTATTCTTAACATATATTATCAAATTGCTTTGCAGATTTGCAACAGTTGACACTCCCTCACAGGACAAGAGTACACGATTCAGCATTCTCCTAAACACACTAATATTTAATTTTAAATTTGCAAATATGAGTGAAATGTGTTACTTCACTGTTTTACTTGAATTTCTTTCTACTGATGATAAATACTTTTCCTAATATTAATTGTCATTTGTCTTCTTTTATGCTTGGTCAGTTCATGTGCCTCTGTTATAAACTAGTGATTTTTCAATGAGTTGTACCATTTCTACATATATTTCTGTACTTTAATTCTCTTTTAAAAAAGGAATTTTTTTTCCTGGTACTAAATTTTAATATTTGTATATAACTGAATATTTCAATAATTTCCTTATCATTTTATTTTTTACATCAAAAGTCTTGCTCACCCTAAAAGTAGATTAATCTTTGCCTTTGTGTTTTGTTGATTTTTATTTTTACTATTTGGTTCATCTGGAATCATTTTAGAGAGTAAGTTTCAACCTGAATTTTCTGTCTTTCACAAACAGGCAGTTTTGCCCTCATTGATTATGTGATCCCTTCTTTTCCCAATGGTTTTTAGGGTATGATGAGTGTGTTTATGTGTTAGATTCAGGGCTACTGAGTTTCTCTGTCATTTCTTATGTTGGTATCTCATTCCTTTAAGCGGAAAACTTGGTAGCTGTGTTTTATATCATCCAGCATCGCAAATACCCTCATTATTACTCTTTCTGTGCAAAGGAAACTTTAAGTTGAAGTTTGGAACAAACATGTCCATTTGAAAAATTTCCACTGAGATTTTAATTGGTATTTGAATGGAAAACTTAGATATATTTGGGAAAATTGAACATCTTTATAATATTTGCTCTCTCCACCTGGAAATATTGGTTAATTCTTAAATTTACTAAAATCTTCATTTATTTCTCTCTCAGGGAGGACTTGATATTTTCTTCAAAAAGTTTTCTCATCTGTTACTACTGATTTTTAGTGAAGTTGCTTATTTAAAACATTTTTTATTAAACTCCTTAAATTCTTAGAGGTTTTCACTGACCACCTTGTTTTTTCATGTTTATATTCAAGCCATGTGCAAAATGATACATTTTTCATCTTTGTTTCTAATTAGCATATCAGTATTTCAGTTCCATATGTTATTGCTATGACCGGAACTTCCAGAACATCATTTAATGAATGATGATAATTTGCAAACTTGCTCATTTCTCATCCAATAATTGGCTTAAAATACTTACCTTTTATTAAGTTTTAAAAGTTCCTAGTTTTCTAAGAGGCCCCACCCCCTTAGGAATTAGGGTTTAATTTTATTGTGTGCCTTCTTAAATTTTTTTTTAAGATTTATTTATTCCTGAGAGACAGAAAGAGAGAGAGAGGCAGAGACAAAGGCAGAGGGAGAAGTAGGCTCCACGCAGGGAGCCTGATGTGGGACTCGATCCCAGGACCCCAGGATCACGCCCTGGGCCGAAGGCAGGCGCTAAACCGCTGAGCCACCCAGGGATCCCCTTAAAATATTTTTTAATTTAAATTCAATTACTGTGTAAGATCATTTTCTTTCTTATTGACCTGCTGAGGTGATGTATTATATTAATGGATTTTCTAAAACAAAAACATCTCTTTATTCTTGGCACAAACACAATCGGTTGTGGAAGATTATTCTTTTAATGTAGTCTACCTTTGAATTATGTCAGGGGGCATATGTCAAAGCACCACTGTAACGAGAAATCCCACCAAATTTGTAATTTTTTTTGGGTGAAATTTTTAAATTAAAGTAATTTTTTAAAAGATATTATTTATTTATTTGTGAGAGACAGAGAGAGAGACAGAGACACGGGCAGAGGGAGAAGCACCACTGAGCCACCCCGGTGCCCCAAATTTAAAATATTTTAATGACATAACTTACCATTTTAAAGTTTAGAAAGTACATTTAATATAGCCCTCTTGTGACATATTTGTTTTCATTTAACATACTTCATTTAGCTAAGTAGTATATGTGTGCCTTAGTTTAGGACAATATTTATTTATTTAAAGATTGTATTTATTTATTCATGAGAGACACAGAGAGAGAGGCAGAGACACAGGCAGAGGGAGAAGCAGGCTCCATGCAGGGAGCCCGATGGGGAACTCAATCCTGTGTCCCTGGGATCACACCCTGGGCCAAGGCAGATGCTCAACCACGGAGCCACCCAGGCCTCCCTAGTACAATATTTATAAATATAGTTTACATTTGGGAAATTCTCCAATTTTCGGAGACTGTTTTGAATTAGTGAGGTTTCAGGGCGCCTGGGTGGCTCAGTGGTTGAGTGTCTGCCTTCGGCCCAGGGCGTCATCCCGGGGTCCTGGGATCGAGTCCTGCATTGGGCTGCCCGCAGGGAGCCTGCTTCTTCCTCTGCCTGTGTCTCTGCCTGTCTCCCCGTGTCTCTCATGAACACACAAATAAAATCTTAAAAAAAAAAAATAGTGAGGTTTGAGGCACTACTAGGTGTGTTAGCATCTTTTCACTGCCGACTGACCAGAGGCATTAAAGTTACCGGCCACCCTGCTGCCTGGTTTCTGCAGTCAGGAGTCTCCATAGTCTTGCCAATCTTAATTTCTTTCATTAATACCATGAAATGTGTTTCAAGTAGTAGAATCAAATTGAGATGGCGGGATTGGAAAATTAAAGATCACCTTTGCCAAGAAGTCTGTCCATGGCCGACGCTCAGAAAATCAGTGACTTTCAGCTTCTTCCCATAAAATAAGCAATTTATACAGTTCCACAGCATTCTCTTGACATATTCATCAGTTATCCCTTGGATTTGTGCCTTCCTACTACTGCTGAAAGTCCTCAGGACAGGGGCCCTTCTGTGAGGGCAGTGCCTCTCTTTAATAATCTCATATGGACCCTTCATATATGGCACCAGGAATGCATGGCCCCTGGGGTTCTGGCTGCGAACCTATCTCACATGTTCCTTCCAGCCAGACTGGCCAGGCTGCAGTGAGGTAGGAATGGAGAGTTCAGCTGAATCGCCCAGTACAGCTGTGCCCTAGTCACGTTCAGTGTGATTTAAACTCCTTGAATTCATTAATTCACTTAATTTTTAAAAAATCACCCAGAAGTTGTCATGTGCATAGAACTATACTACAGCATAAAGAAACTCACTCTGATTATAGGAGACTCCTTTCTCCTTCCTAGGTAAATTAAAATATTAATTTCTGCTAATTGGGTATCAATATGTAACTAATCTCAATATTTTTAAAACTACTTAAAAATCACCCATCATGCTTTTTCACTTTTAATGTGATACATTTATCTCACATAAAATCCCATAAAACCCATAAATTAAATAATAGTAGGAATATGTAGTAAGGCAGATAAATCTTTCCAAGATTAATCAGACTCACATTAAACTTGACTATGTCCAGATTATGAAATACCTAAATAAGATAGTGGGGGGGGGGGTGGGTGGAACTCTATCGGTACGTTAACCTATCTCAGAGTCTGGCAAATTAGATGGAAATTAATCTTTTGAATTTGTTCCCTTCTTCATAGCTTGAAATACAGAGAATATATTCTATATTTCTTCAAGTTGACACTAAATTCCATTGTTGCTATAGGTATAAGGAAATGAAGAAAAGTGGGACTTAATCAATTAAAGTTTTTAGAAGGTTCACCTGGGGAAAAATATGGGAATGATTAGAATTCCCTCTCGAATGCAGTTATGTGTTTATATTTCGATATCAGTGTATAAACTGTGTTAACCAGAATTTCTGGATGGTACGTCCACATATTTCCTGGGGGTGGTGTGGGTGGTAAGAGTCCTAATTTCCCAAACATGGCCCACATGCTTCTTCTATGGCTTGATAGGATAAGGTCAATGCCCGTTGGCTGCCCAGAAAGAGGGGCACACATCATCAGTGTGGCTATCATTTGGTAGCACCGGGACCCAGCCTCATGACCACACATTTATGCCTTCAGAGTGGTGAAGGAACGTTGAAGGAAAGAGAATGGGGATGCTGGGCTTTCAGAGTGGAAAGAAAGCTCCAACTATTTTACATATTATGATAACAAAAGAGTCAGGGTTAGAGGTGGCTGCTGCTAATTCCAAATCTTGCCAAGAACACTATTTCTAGCATGAACTCAGCTCCCACACACTGCATCAAAATCCTCACAAAAGCAAACTTGTATAAAGATGATTACCGAGCACATACATACATGTACCAAGAACACAATGTATTCTTTGTGATCAATTAAAGAGCAAGAATAGTCTGTAGTGGGGCGTCTTACAAAGGGCCCTTTCTTCTAGGTACTTTAGAAAAGGCAGATCTATCAAACTTATGATAATGCATTGCCATGCTGATTTAATTGTCAATTACATATTACTTAAGTGTACTT
The DNA here is from genome assembly GCF_003254725.2 of Canis lupus dingo. Classification (NCBI taxonomy): domain Eukaryota; kingdom Metazoa; phylum Chordata; class Mammalia; order Carnivora; family Canidae; genus Canis; species Canis lupus. The sequence goes on from NC_064244.1 coordinate 23,897,083, forward strand.
TAATGATCTATATAAAGCCTTATTTTTTTTTTTACCTCTAATAGCTATTAATGGTTGTTAAAGAAAATGAAACCACTTTACTGAAATGTAATGTGGGGGTCTATTAAGAATAAGTCTTCAAAATGATAAAATGCTATCACAAAAATGTGAACCCCTGTACATTTTAATATTCCTGAGTAGGTCAATCTTCGTTCCACTGGAAGAACATTTCCTTCAAATCGCAATTACAGTTTAAACATCTTCATATGTGTTATATATAGAATAAATTTTACCTAATTCCCAAATGCTTCTTTGGGAGATGGGGAAGGAGTGGGGGCAACATATTACTACATTTCCTCCCAAAGTTTCATAAGGTTTGCAATGTTGGTCGTTGGAATAAACTTGGGTGAACACACTCACACCCCTGGCTCTCTTCATCTCTGCATTTGTCCCTGTTTGCTGTGAAAATTATTACAAGAATGAATGAGATCACATGAAAAGAGTATCTTGTGCTCTACGTAAGGACAAACATTTGATCAATTCTAGGGACAGACGTGCCCCACTTAACACAACAGAAATATTTCTTAAAGGAAGTGTCATCGACATTCATTTATTAAAATACAATATTAAATATACTAGAGAGTCTGACTGATTAAACAAAATTTGTGGTGAATCCCTTTAAGAGAGAAGAGTTGTTTTGTGAGCAAATCATTTCCTAATGTATCTGTAAGCCTGACTTTTCTGAATGGAGTGTCTTTAGAGGAGGACACATGTCCTGTTCTAAGGATTACTGAACATACACAACCGAGGGCAAGCTGAAAATATACCTTTCCCTATCCTCTAGGACACCCGTTAGACAAGAGCTATTAGGAATATGAAATTAAATATAATTAGAGTCAGAATAAAACAGCATCAGGCTTATGTCCACATAACCTAAAGTAATTTAGAGACTTTACAATTAACTTGTAACTGTAAGATGGTTAAATAAGCCAAATTAGTCAAAGCAAAATACCTATTTTAGATTCTAGTTTATTTGGCCGCCTACATTGATCATATTAAGCAGTTATCCAAACTTTATTTAATTTTATATTTTATGGTCAGATGTCAAGTGTGCTTTAAAGAAGATGGATTTTAGAGTAAGACAGAGCCAAGAGTCCAATTCCGACTCAATGACTCTCTGTGGTTCCTTGAACAAGCTTCCCACCTCCCCATCTGTAAGGCAGGGTTGATGCAAACCTTACTTGCACATTGCAAAGATAAAATAATTGAAGAGATGCCAAGGGCCCGTCATGTAATAGACACTTCATAAGTGTTATTATTCCTTATCATGATCTCTCGATCCCTGAGGTCTTAAAAAAAAATCAGCCAACTCCCATAGAGGAGACTTCCATGCTCCACTCTCAGTAACTGAACACAGAGGTTACATGCAAATTGAAAGCCTGGTTTTTAAATCACTGAGGGCAAGGTTCAAAGCCTACATTAAAAAATATGTATCTTCAATAGCACCTAGCAGAGCATTGGGCATTTATAGACAATAAAAATTGTAGATTGGGTTTCCGAGTGCAGGGGAACGGTTGTGCTATATATGTGTTTGCTCTTCAAGTACACTGTTCGGTCAGGGAGGAAGTGTCAACTTAGGTACATATCACTTATGAAGACCCTCCCCCCCAAACACCCTTAGTTGATTTCACTATGACGTGTGCATATGTGGGAATGGGTGGTAGTAAAGTAAAAAATGTGTAAAGTACATCATTCAAGTGTATCACTAATTTTATTGAATATTCTCATCTTGTATGAGTCTATATGTCTGAATTTATCTTCTGAAAACCTGGAGATAATCAGTACCTCAGCCAACCTGTCGGGTTAAGATGCAGCCTTCGGGTCAGTGAGGGGTTAATAACCCTGTTCCTATAGCAGAACTGCTGGGGTAAGGGACTTCTTCAGCCTATAACTCCGGCAACATACTTTTTGACCATTTAAATGTGTAAATGGAGAAGCACAGTATTCCCATAAAATTTCCACCATGAAAAAAAAAATTGAGGAAAGCTCTGGTAGGCCCAAAGAAATGAAAGTAACTTCAAAAGCAAAACCGTTTTAGAAATTGAAGATTTGGGGGTAGTTACGAACAAGAATGGGAAAACTGGAAAGTGCTTGATACATTAATTAGCTTTAAAATAGCTGCGGGGAAAATGTAATACTCCAGCTGCCTGAATGAATATGCCTCAGGTCATAAAATGAATCTGGTCTGGAGACGGAACCAACTTCTTCCCTTCAGATCAAAGCTGAAAGTACAAGGTAATAAGAAGGTGTTAGGTATACTTTCTTAACATCCTCTGATCCGAGGAGGAGCACTTTCCTGGACCTCACTGCTACATACTCTGGCCTCCCTCCCTTTCTTTGAGGCTGTCAGCCTGGCAGGACTGGGTTCTATTTTGCCATTTCTTCCAGCAACCCAGATGTTGCTAGATTAACCTCAAGTCTGCACCCTCCCTCCCCCCAAGACAGTCAGGTTCATATATTTCCTATTAGTTTGGGAGCTGGTTTTGTCACTTGAGAAATATAACATTAGGGGCATGCATTTGGAGGGTTCTGGGTCATCCTACCCCTCTCTCGATGATTTCTGTGTGATCCAAGTGCATAAAATTTTGAGGGCCAGTGTGCCAGTAAGTGGAAGAGATGGTCCACAAAGCAGTCAGGAGCAGGGGCTTGAAAATGTGACAGGCCAAGGTTTAAATCCTGAGGAACTGTGTAGCTGCTGTTAAGTCTCAGTTTTCTCAGTCCTAAGATGAGAATAATATAATTTTACCTGCTTAATAGAGTAGAGAGGATTAAATGAGGAAATGCATGAGTAGGGCTTGGCGCAATGCCTCGCACATAGAAAGTGCACAAAAACGTTAGCTATTATTATTTCTATGCTATCTCAGCAGGAAAAGGTGAGTGCAAAATGCAATAAAATCAGTGAAGCCCTAAAAAGGGGGAGTAGCTGTGGCCAGCGCTGCTCAAAATACTTACGTTTTCTAAGAGTCTCAGTGAAAATAATGCACCCATGGACAATAGACTATGATGCATATATATTTTTTTGTTTATAAAGCAGGAGTAGAAACTCAGTGTTCTAAAAATAGAGATGCCAACCTGTGGAGTACTTACTAACTTGTGCAAATTACTGTAGACGCTGACTGCCCAACTATCAGACTACACGTATCCTTCTTCTTCTGGCTATTATTTTTTAGTACTCTCAAAATGCAGCAAGAGAGTACTGCTAAGTGGATGGTAAAAGCCAATAAATGCTTTGACAGGTGAGCCCAGCGTAGTGAGTTCATACTCCATTCAGCCTTTCAACAAAGCAGATCATTCTAATATCTGCACTGACTAAAGAGAAAGTATCTTTTATTACAGATTTTTATAGAAGTCTATATAATGAAGTGGAAACCAAATGAGAAGAAAGGTATGAGAGAATTAGGAAACATTCATTCATTTATTTATTTAATAATATTTATTGAGCAGCTGATATATACCAGCTCTGGGAATTCAGTTGACTTGTCAGGAAGGCATGAGGACCCTGATGGGCCACTAACCCATAGCCCCCATGGGCTAGTAGTTCAGGATTTTGAGACAATCTTCATTATAAAAGCCTACGTGTAGATACGCACAAATTAACATGTGATCCCAGGACAAGTAGTGAGTAGTGGAATTAAAATTTTAAAAAAAGAAAAAAGAGGGATCCCTGGGTGGTGCAGTGGTTTAGCGCCTGCTTTTTGGCCCAGGGCGCGATCCTGGAGTCCCGGGATCGAATCCCATGTCGGGCTCCCGGTGCATGGAGCCTGCTTCTCCCTCTGCCTATGTCTCTGCCTCTCTCTCTCTCTCTCTGACTATCATAAATAAATAAATAAAGAAAAAATAATAAAGAAAAAAGAAGTGAAAGGTGAGGAGAGGGGGCTGGGGGATTAAGGGATACTTTATATATGTTGATAAAGAAGGCTTTTCTGCTTTTTGCCATATCTACTGCAAGAAGGAGGACGATTCTCAGCAATCAGACCATCAACATTCCAGAAAATTTCAACATCACTCTGAAGGGATGCATTGTTATTGTGAAAGGCCCCCGGGAAACCCTGCAGAGTGACTTCAATCACATCAGTGTAGAACTCAGTATCCTTGGAAAGAAAAAGAAGAGGCTCTGAGTTGACAAATGGTGGGGAGACAGTGCAAACAGTAGCCAGTTCTTTTCTATCTGTAGTCCTGTACAGAACATAGTCAAGGGCATTACCCTGGGCTTCCATTACGGGATGAGGTCTGTGTATGCTCACTTTCCCATCAACGTTGTTATTAGGGAGAATGGTTCTCTTGTTGAAACCCAGGATTTCTTGCTTGAAAAATACATCCGCAGGGTTCGGATCAGGCCAGGTGTTGCTTCCTCAGTATCTCAAGCCCAGAAAGAGGAGTTAATTCTTGAAGGAAATGACATTGAACTTGTATCAAGCTCAGCTGCTTTGACTCAGCAAGCCACAAGAGTTAAAAACAAGGGTATCAGAAAAATTGGGGGTGGTATCTATGTTTCTGAACAGGAATAGTTCAGCAGGCTGATGAATAAGATCTAACTTGTCCAGCTACAGAAACAGCAAGATGCCAGATGATTTTTCAGATTTATTTGTGACATCTTAAAGATGCAATAAATGCTGTGTTGAGTGGGGGGAGGAGGGGAAAGAAGGCCTTTTTGAGCGGGTGATATCAGACCAGACTTGAATAACAAGTGTCTAAGAGAGAGAGGGAGAAAGGAGAGCACATGAGCCATCAGAAAAGCAGCCCAGTCACGGAAAGAGCAAGCGCTGGCTCCTGAGGCAGGACCCAGTTGGTGGTGTTGAGAACCAGCAAGACGGCCAGCACAACCGAGCAGATTTGCTGAGTACGGCGTGGTAAATGAGAGGGCTAGGCTGCAGAGAATGCGGGCTTTGTAACACACAGCGAAAATAGAGATGTACCAGTGTCTCAGATCCAAGAAGGGCTTTGAAGATAATATTCTCTGTAAAATAAGATGGATACCATTTGGGGAGAGAAGGGAGAAAAAGACACAGCTTCTTTTAAATAAACAGGCCCATCTGTAAAGATAAAACTCTATGATTTGGGAAGAGAAACCTAATGCACAACAAAACAGAGCACCAGCACAAACACTGGGAATGGTAGAAAATAAAACCGAACCAAAACTTGACATCGTCTCACATGTCTGTTCTTGTGTTTGTTGCCTGTACTTTTGGTGTCAAATCTGTGAAATCATTGCTAAGGCTGATGTCACACAACCCCCCCCCACCCATTTTCTTCTAGGAGTTTCACCATTTAAGGCCCTATGTTTGTCTTTAATTCATTTTGAATTATTGACTCATGTGTGGTGTAAGACAAAAGTCCAAAAACTTCCACGTAGCCAAGGAAACCACAGAGTGAAAAAGCAACCTATGGAATGGGAGGAGATATTTGCAAATCATATATCTGATAAGGAGCTAATTTCCGAAATACAAAAAAAGCCTTCTACAACTCAGGGTGCCTGAGTGGCTCAGTTGGTTAAATGTCCGACCCTTGTTTTGGGCTCAGGTCACGATCTCAGGGTTGTGAAATCGAGCCCCATGCCAGACTCCTCATTAGGTGTGGAGCCTGCTGAAGGTTCTCTCTCTTCCTCTCCTTCCTGACCCCACTCACACACTCTCTCTCAAAACAAAACAACAACAAAACTCCTACAACTCAATGGCAAAAAAAACTAACAACTAGATTTAAAAATGGGCTAATGACGTGAATAGGCATTTCTCCAAAGATGACGTACAGATGGCCAACAGGTATAGAAAAAATTTGCTCAATGACACTAATCATCAGAGAAATGCAAATCAAAACCACAATAAGTTATCACCTCACACTTTTTCGGGTGGCTGTTACATATTTTAAAAAAGACAGCAAATGATGGCAAGGATGTGGAAAAACTGGAAGCCTTCTGTACAACAGGTGAGAAGACAAAAATGCACGGCTGCTATGGAAAGCAGTAAGGAGGTTCCTCAAAAGATGAAAAATAAAACTAGCATACGATCCAGCAATCCCCCTCCTGTGTACTCATTCTGAATCTTAAAACATGTGACCCTTCATATTCACTGCAGCATTATTCACAACAGCCAAGATGTGGAAATAACCAAAGTGTCCACTGACAGATGAGTGGAAAAAGAAAATGTGCATACATACACACACACACACACACACACACGGTGGGATATTATTCACCCTCAAAAGAAGAACCCTGCAGTATTCGACAACATAGATGAACTTTGAGGCCACTATGCTAAGGGAGATAAACCAGCCACAGAAGGATGGATACTGCGTAACTCCATTTACATGAGGTCTCTAAAATAGTTAAACACATACAAGGAGACTGAAATGGTGGTTGCCAGGGATGAGGGGAGGAGGAAATGGCTAATTGCTAATCAAAGGGCATGAAGTTTCAGTGATGCAAGAAGAGAAACTTCTAGAGGTCTGCTGTACAACACTGCGCCCGCAGTTAACAATCCTGCATTGTACTCTTAGACCTCGGTCAGCTGTAATCTGTGATTGCCCCTCTGTTGCTACTGTTCTCTGACATTTGAGGCTACCGCTATTTCTCTTTCTTACTCTCCTTGCATTTTTCTCTCTTTCTTCTGTTTTTGAGCAATTTATCAGGAAAAATAAGAGTCCGGTATCTTTTCACTGCATTATGGGGCCTAGAATCCCGGTTTGCCTCATGTTGACCGACCACTGCCTTCTTTACCACCTTTCGTTTTGCCTCTACAAGTGCTGTCAACATTCCCTCTAAAAAGGTGCACTGGTTTTCCTAAAACCACCATGGTAACAACAACAAAATCTCTTTTTATCAAAAAGGACCTGGAGACAGTTACTAAAACCCTTGCAATTATAGAATGTGCCTCCTTCACTTTATCATTGTCGATTCTCTATTTCCCCCTGATTCCCAAGTTTTGCCAAATATATTCCCATGTCGTGCTGCTCTTACAAGCATCATAAAGTTTGATTTGCTCTTTAGCGGCAGCACTCTGCCAATTGTAAAGTTATAATCTGATGTGATTTTTATTATAATTGTCATTATCATTACTGATTATTTAAGCGATGCCCACAATGCCCTGCCATCATGCTTTCTTGGATTTACAATCTGAAGTCTGCTGATCAGTGACTTTCTGGGCCTCACCTTATCTGGCCAGTTGGGAGGCTCGTGCCTGGAACCGAGAGAATAAAGGAGGGTACGCGGGAGGGACCCCCGGCACATCCCACCTCAGACTTCCCTTGCTCTCAGGCTTCTGTGTCTCAATGGTGTTTTCTCCTGGAAAATGCTGGCCACACCTGGGGCCAGAGAGTGAATAGAAGAACTTCAAGTGAGGAGAACTGACTAGACCTTGAAAGTTGGAATACAGTTTCTAGGGTTTTTGTAACAAGAAGCCTAGAATCCTAGAAATGGGCTATGAGGTCCTGCCAAGGAGCCAAAACTGGTTCCCAACTTCTCAAAAGGCACGCAATATGCTTATATAAGATCCTCCTTGCTCATGAATATTTTTGTTAATTTTCTCATATGCATTAGTATGACTGATATTGCTTGGACACCAGGCTTTACAACTGTCTCTTCCTATTTTCATAACTTGTTCTCCTCTCTTCAAATTCCGTTTGCAGGCTCAGGGTAATAGCCTACAACATAATCAGTAGCTGTTGAGTCTGGCCAATTGCTTCCTGCCCCCTGCTTCCTAGACAATTGGTAGATGTGGCTCTGATACCCCATTCATAAGCTACTATAATATTCCAAATTGTTGCTATTGCATTCTTGGCACGTATGGTACAATTTTGAGTTCTAATTCAGTCAATTATTCTGGACGCTGGTCAACTTGTAGCTGCCATTCTCCTATGCCTTTATGTCTTGAAAACACATAAACCGCATCAGAGACCCAAGGGTTACACAGAACGCTTCCGGTCTTGCCTTCTTAATTTGCCCACTGATCGAGGTCATTGACAAAAACATAAATATAAACAGGAAAATCTTGAGTGAACCTACTTTTTAACACAGCTTTTTAAAAAGAAGCAGATCATGTCTGATTAACATTTGATTGTTTTTCCCCAGAGACTCAAATGATCAGAACCGTGAGGCGGTCGTGAAATCGTTAAAGGACGACAGAGAAGGGTTTTTGCCAAGCATTAGGCTAAAATTAGATATTCAGTTTCTGAATAACTGAACAGTGGTGTAAAACCAGTGTCTTGGGAAGTCTGGAAATGTTTTGAGAGCAGTTGTTTTGTTTTGATTTTTGAGTCATGTAATTTCGATATGAGTCAAGTATGATGATTTCACAGAAACGTTTTTGTAAATCTATGATCAACTTCAAGAAAAGAATCATCTAATGTACCACCTTTCTCTGAAAGAAAGAACCCTTCCACCTTCTTTAGTACTTTCACTTCCATGTAATAGCAAAAATAGCAGCTAAAATAGCAACATTTATTGAGCGCATTCACCGTACTGGGCACTGGCTTTAACTCTTTGTAGGGAAGACACTTATTCTTGACAATAATCCTGGGAGTTAGGGACCACCAACAGCCCCGTTTTATGGAGCAAGAACCCGAGCCCCAAGGAGTCAGCCGTTGTGCTCACGGCCATGTAGCTATGAAGTGGTGGAGGTGGGATTTGAGCTGAGTCCAATTCCAGGGAACACAGCAGTGAACTGCCAAGTAGACAACGATGTACCTGAATAATAAGCCCAGTGAAGACAATACAATGTACAAAATTCTTCTGCTTCCCTTTAAAAAAAAAAAAAAAACCTGCAAAATCTCCCCCCACCCCATAATTTCGCAAGGGGATGACATTCAGAAAAATGCTTTCTTTCCATTTCTGTGCTTCAGAGTCTCTAAAGCGACTCACTCCTAATCTTTAAAATTTGTACATTTCACACCAGGAAAGACAGTCGGAGAAGGGAACATTTTATTCCCAAGTGACATTCTGGGTTTAACTATCCTTTGCAACAGTTTTGTTTTGAAAGATCTCCGTGGCTGCATATGAACCAGCCAGATGTCAACGATGAGTCTACCATGTACAATATTCCCCAGAGACTAAAAATACTCCTTGCTGATAGAGTATCTGGAAATACCACGCGAACACCATCGGACCTGATGCATCACTAAGTGTCTGTGTAAACGCCTCTGAAACAACAGATGTTCTGGGCTCCTGCTGTTCCCTCTGAATAACAAAATGACTTGTGGGGAGCTGAAGCTCCCCTCTTCTCCACAACAGTTTGGGGAAGAACCAATGAGTTTCTGTCCTCACTTCGACTTCAGAAAGGAGCGTTAGACACTGCGCAGGGCCCGGAATCCACCTGTGGCTACCGGCAGGTTTCTGCAGGTGTTTGCCCGTGGGAGGCTGTCAAGAGTTGGCCCAAATCAGGGCAATGCTCCTGACAGAAGAAAATTAACCAGCAGGAACTTTCTAGGTGCCGGAATATCTTTCTGGGACACAGATATGTAGGTGGAATCTGCACTTAAAAATAACTCAGTGATGGGAACAGCAGAGAAGACTACGGCTGAGCAGTGCAGATAGAGGAACAGTTACCTGGAAGATGCGCAGTGAATGATGAGGCCTGACATACAGGATGGGGCCCAGAGAGGGCCCCAGGGTTGTAAACGAGAAGCATTTTGAGTTCCCTCAAGGGAAGATAGGGGAAATCTCAAACGTTCAGATCATAAAAGGCAGGAGGGAATGTGACAGTCAATGGAAATGGATATGCAACTGTGGTTGGAACTGCAAGGTTAGCCATCATGCTGATGATCACCAATTCTCGTAGCCACAGGTGCTCTGCAATCTCCAAAGCCCTGCCGGGGGCACCGTGTCATCTGACCAATCAGGAACCTGACACTAGAAAGTGGAACCAGGTCCTGAGCCCAGAAAAGGAGATAAAAGTCAAAGGGAACTAAATTAAAGGTGATTTCAAGTTCTCCTCCCTGAAACTAAAGACGTGAGAAGGGTGCAGGGTAAAACAGCTCCAAGCAAGAAGACTCACCAAGCCTGACGTGAGCTAAGACACTAAGTTCACTTCACAAAGATAAATGCAGATACAAACTGAGTCTGCAGCACAGCCCGTGATGCTCAGAAGAGTCAGAAGACCCATGTCCCGGACTGGGCTCAGTGACTTACCAGCTGTGTCACCCGGACGGCAATACCCAAGCCCACTCTTTTTTATCTGCAAAACAACAGTGAAAGGGCCTGCTTCCCATGATCTGTGCAAAATGTACATTTGGTATTGTTGAGTGTTTAGGAGGCCTGCGAAAATGTCACTTTATTTATTTATTTTTTTATAATAAATTTATTTTTATTGGTGTCCGATTTACCAACATACAGAATAACACCCAGTGCTCATCCCATCAAGTGCCCCTCTCAGTGCCCATCACCCAGTCACCCCCCGCCCTCCTCCCCTTCCACCACCCCTAGTTCGTTTCCTAGAGTTAGGAGTCTTTATGTTCTGTCTCCCTTTCTGATATTTCCTACCCATTTCTTCTCCCTTCCCTTCTATTCCCTTTCACTATTATTTATATTCCCCCAAATGGATGAGACCATATAATGTTTGTCCTTCTCCGATTGACTTATCTCACTCAGCTTAATACCCTCCAGTTCCATCCATGTTGAAGCAAATGGTGGGTATTTGTCGTTTCTAATGGCTGAGGAATATTCCATTGTATACATAAACCACAGCTTCTTTATCCATTCATCTTTCGATGGACACCGAGGCTCCTTCCACAGTTTGGCTATTGTGGACATTGCTGCTATAAACATCGGGGTGCAGGTGTCCCGGCGTTCCATTGCATCTGTATCTTTGGGATAAATCCCCAGCAGTGCAATTGCTGAAAATGTCACTTTAAAATGATAATCAGATTGGTCTTTGTCAATCACTTACAAACATTTCTCAGGATAACAGAGTCACATCTAAGATCTCTATCGTCTAAGATCTCTCATCTAAGATGTTGTTCCCATCCTACAACTAAGGAACACTGGAACCGAATGGTCAATTTGTGGACCCGGCTTTAGAAATTAAGGCCTTCCAGTTTCTGACCTCTGGATCTTTTCATTGGGGAAAATAAACCATTTAAATAAAAAGTACCCCAAGTCACACAGGGAGAAGAGAGGAGAGCGTCTACTTAGTGCTCCATGTTTTACTACTCGTGAGCACTAGAAACTGCTGGCTTTCTTTTCTACCCTCCACCCACTGTTAATTGCAACAAGTGGCCAACCCTCATTTTCAGATAAAGATCTGAACGGTGTGTTGCCAATATGGGAAGATATATTTTTGAGGCGGAAACTGAAGAATTACTCTGTGCTTTGCCTTTGTGGTAAAAACCGAAGCTCAACTCTACATTGTAAACTGAAAATTAATTTCAGTCTCGGTCCATGAGAATTTGACCAGGCGGGACCAAGGTTTCTTTAAGATGGTCTACTCAACTTACGTACACCATAGTTGAGAGATGGGACCAGGGAAAAGAGAAATACAGCAGGCAGTTCTTCTCCTTTCACTAATAGTAAATTGCTGTATATAATCCCATAGCCAGCGGGCATAGCTTAATGCACTAAGCTTCAGGTTTGCTATGCGTAGGCTGTTTAAAACCTTAAGTTCAAATCTCAGAAGGGTCTGTATGACTCCTCATCTCCTTGAGTTTGATCAATTATATTTCATAGATTTTTATTATGTGAGAGACTCCAATAAGGCTTTATAACCCAAATCCGGTTTATCTTATGGAGACTCTAAATACCTTGTACTTTTTATTTATCTAAATATTGAGTTTCAGGCTTTACTGTCTCTTAACACCTTCCCAGCACTTAGGGAGGAAATTGTGTGAAAACTTTTAATTGGGATGAGAATCCTTCGGTGGAATTGTGAGCTACATAATTTATATATATAGGCTTCCAGTATTGGTGAAAGGATGGATGTAGGAGACCCAGTCCATGAGGCAAAGACGAATCCAATGTAGTATGTGATAGTAACTGCCATTTATTGAATGGCCACCATGTGCTTGGCACTTGATGTGAATTATCTCATTCAATCCTCATGGCTCCTCTGTGAGGTAGATATTTTTATACCCAGTTTACAGAGACTTCCAACAGCTCTGTCCAAAGCCATAGGAGCCGAAAAAGGAGAATAGGATTTAAACACAGGTGTAGCTAATCCTACGTCCACGACGTTCCATTTACGGACACTGCCCTACAATCGCTGCACGTCTAAATAGAAGGTAATAACAACAATGTATATGGAAGGCACCAAGAATGCAGTTGTCCAGTGAAAGCCCAAACCAGAAAGGCAGTGGGACCCAGGGACTCAAGAAGGGAACCTGGGTCAATCTGCCATAAATTTTCTATCAAGATTGTCTTTAAAGAGCCGGTGACTGATCTTCCCACTCAAGCCATGCCTCATCCACATGGTGAGTGGGCAGGCTTATGGGCATGGTCTCTAGAAGAGCCCAGTGTGGGTGGGTGCCAGGGTGTAATGCCCTTTCAAAATGTCACAGGCGAAAGTTCTTAGACTCAGTGGAATGTGGACTCTGCTGAGATGGCGTGGTATGGAGACCTGGGGCCCCCAGAAGTCATACCCCATCTGGGAGCATATTGTTATCTTTTGCTTTGTCTAGTCATCTCCCTAGGTTCCTGTATTCCTTGCTACTAAAGAAACTCTCCATCCTCCGTTCATAGCCTTCCATCACATGACCATCCTGTTGTGACTGAATCTGGAGTGAAGCCACAGGCAAAATCAACTGTGTTCCATGTTAAGGGTGATTCAATGGGTGCCACTAGTTTTTACCTGTAGTCAGAAACAAAAACAGGGCAAAATGAGGGGTGGGTGGGAGTGGAAATAATCACATCAATTGGAGACATGTTAGATCGGAATTGCTTGAGGATCATCCAGGGGAGATGTATGGTAGAAAACTGGATATAGAGTCTCAAGTAAATGGGAAGTTCAGAAGTGGAGACCTAAGCAGGGAATCGTGGATATTCAGGAGATACGTTGAACCACAGAGGATAAGCTCGCCCAAGGAGAGAATATATAGAAAGAAGATTAGTGGGTTAAAGCAGAACCCTGGGAAATACAAAGGAGAGAAAGAGACAGAGAGACAGAGAGACAGACAGAAAGAGAGGAGAATTAGGAGAACAGCCAGAGAAATCAGAGAATCAGGAGAGAACGGTGATGGGGAATATGGTTTAAAGGGCAGCATTTCTCAGAGGATATTCCTAGTTTTATCTAAGATAAGCTTTACAGATTAAAGTAAAAATGCCCTGCTAATTTGTAGCATGAATCTTTAAAGAGGATTATATAGAGAGAGCCTTCTGAAACTATCTGACCACAGAACTCTTCATTTTACATAAAACCTATTCACATGTCTCATAACCAAGTTTCCTCAGAACACATTTTGGGAAAACCTAGAGTCCGTTTCCCTAAATAAGAAACTGTTTTTTTTGTTGTTGTTGTTGGTTTTTAAAGATTTTATTTATTTATTCATGAGAGACACAGAGAGAGGCAGAGATATAGGCAGAGGGAGAAGCAGGCTCCCTGTGGGGAGCCTGATGCGGGACTTGATCCAAGGACCCCAGGATCACGCCTTGAGCCAAAGGCAGACGCTCAACCACTGAGCCACCCAGGGGCTCCCCTAAACAAGAAATCGTGATCTCAGTACACAGAGAGAGCCAATATATAAGTATTCAATAGGGGGTCCATTTTGACAATTAGTAAGTCATTGATTACCTTTACCAGAGCAGTTTTAGTGGAGCACGAAGGACAGAGGCAAGGCAGTAGAGGACCGAGTAATAGGAAGGTAGGATGTGAAAACAGTGCAGATTCATTTCTCTTTCAAGAGACCTGGGTTTGGAAGGCCACACACACAGGCTAGGAACCAGAGGGGAGGTAGCTCCAATAGGACATTTCAGGATGGAAGAGCTCTGTGCAAATTTATAGGGTGGAGGAAAAACCAGAGATAGAGAGGAGCCAAAAATATGTGGGTGGGTTGAGAGAGTGGGTTGAAGGGGTAGGTGCGGGGACAAGGCACCGGAGACGCAGATAGGAACCAGATGGATGAGGGATTACGGAGTGTGCACATGCAAATAAAGTAGCCAGCCACGAGAATACAGAGAAAGAGGAGCTCAGGGCTGATGGAAAGGACTGGGCAGGTCTCCTCACAAGAGGTGGCCCTTGGCCCGGGCCTGGAATGAGCAGGAGAGAAGCAGAGAAGATAGGCATGCCAGAAATGCAAGCCATTCCAAAGGGACAGGAGCCAGAAGACAAGGTGTGGAGGTGCTCGAGAACAGAGTGTGCCCAAGGAAGGACGTCTGGGATTGGAATCCCAGGCCTCTTCATTCTTAGCTAGTTCCCTTTGCATCCGATGTCACTGATTCCATGGAATAGGATGTCTGATTGACTCCAGGATCCTTCACAGTGACACGCTCATCCATCTGTTGATTTGTACTTTGGGGCCCTATTTTATTATCTGCTTCCCCATACCTAAAGTTGCACAACCCAACTTTTCTACTGAAAGGAAAAGGAGGGTAAAGAAACACGCAGTCTCCTCTTGGTGGACTGAAGAGTATCAACAAACAAACCTGGCCAAAACAACCCAAAATCTTGGGAGTAAAAAAATTACATATCCAATCTGGAACTTAGAGTTCAGGCAAGAGATTTATGCAAGACCAGAACCTGGAAAGAGAGGTGTATAATAGATCTATACGAGACGGCATTTTCTACCTTCCTGGAACTACATCTTTTTCTAGACAGGAAGATGGGAGTTGGTTTTTGATGATCACTGTTTACCACTTACAGGGATGAAATAATCAGTATTTTTGGTAATCGTTTTTAAAAACAATTATTTTAAAAGGTTTTCTTGCCTGGGCAATTCAAAGCAAGGACTCCGTAAGTTATCTCTTGCTTTTGGAGGAAGTGTGAGTACGGGGGCTCGGGCGTATTCAGGAGACATTTCTCCGAAACATGTTTGCTCTGCACAGACTGCAGAAGCAGAAGCTTCTCAACTGTTTTCCTCTAGAACATTTCCACTCTCTAGCTAACGTCATGTTAAAAAATAATAACAGAAATGGAAATTATTCCGTTCTAAAGATGTCATTCTAATCAGAAGGCTGTCCCATTCAGTTCCTTGATGAGGCCTCTTTGTTAGTCCACGCAGCAGCTGGTGGAGGTTGCTCTCCACCCCAAACAAATATTTAAGCAACAATTATTAAGTGGCAAATTGGTAACCTCAGACACCAGCATCACCAACAGCCTGTTGAAAACAGGACCATTAGACGTACATATCTTTAATTGCCACAGACCATTGAGCTTTGCTGAGGACAAATATCTCCACTCCTGTGGGGAGGCTTATATAAACAGACCTCAAGTAGCTGCCCGTTACTTCAGATGTGTAGGGGATGCATCTGTATTCGATATGTATTCCGAGGCAAGGAACTATGGAGACCATTCCTTCCTTTTTGTGTAATGGGTTAGTGAATACATGAATGTGCCTATAAGTGTGTATGTGTGTGCACGTGTGTAAGGGACAGAGAGGGAGACATGGAGCCCATGCGATATTGAATGTGTTTCTGTATGTGCAGCAAAATAGGAATGTTTGTAGTTTGCTTATTATTATGTAAACCAAGGGGACAGACTGGTTGATCCACAGGCAATTATTTGCTCTACTTAATGGCTAAGTCTCCATTTCGCTTAAGAAAACGCACCTTCAAATCCTGGAAGCCCCCGTGAGTCACAGTCCTTAGAGACACCTCATTGTTTCTGCTTCCCCATTGTTTCTGCCCACCCTCGCCTGCAACTTGGTGGAATTCAATCCACGCCTTTTGGGGTTTGCGCAAATCCCGCATTTTGAAACAGTCCCTGGATACTTTTGTTAGAATCATACTCCCAACCTCAGCTGTTCTTCCTCCCAGAAGAAAATCAAAGTCTTTGTTAATCCCATTTCTGTATTATTAGAGTCAGTTAAAAGTATTCTCATTCCTAACAAGAAAAAAAAAAAAAGGTCTTTCAGAACTTAGAGTCATTTCCTTATTATTCATTTTAACTCCAATCATTAGAAGTGTATCTCTTTATCACAAAAAAGAAATTTTATCAGTAATCATAATGGTCGGACCTTCAGTGTGGATTCTTTACCAAGAGAATATTGCACTTTAGGAAACTGTCCCACTCTGATGACCGAAAGTCTTTTACTACTAGTATCTTAAGCAAAATGCGCTGATATGGTGTCATTTTTGTTACACATTATTTTCAGCCTAAAAGAACAGAGTGAAGAATGATACAATCAGAACACAATGCACAGGCAGCAGCAAGTTATCTAAAAGAATCCTGCCCCCACCCCGCACACCCCCACCTCCTACAAACAGCATAAAGTATACAGTACTCCTTGAGTTTTGGAATCCGTAACTCCTCATTTCTCCATTTCGACATCAGAAGAGACACAAAGCAAACTATTTACATAGTTTAAAATACAGCATGATATATGTATAGATGTATATTTAACTTTGGGAACATCGCTAGGTGGCAGCTGGTATTCTAAACATCATTATGCATTCCACCCCGTGCAATGGAATACAGATTATTTATAAAATGAAAAATTAGGTGCTCCACATTTAAAGGCCAAGATTTTTTTTTCTAGGTCAAAAGAATGAAAGTTTTAGCGATCTTTAAAAAAAAAAAAAAAAGATGCACTGCCAGTTCTTGCTTATTAAGCAGCAATGATTAAGTTGGTGCTCTCCCCAGTACCTCCCGCTCCGCCCTCCCTGAGGCTGACGGCTCTGAGAGAAGACGGAGGCCAAGGCGGTTCATTTTGCTCCTCTTACCACCTCTGAATATCAGTCTGGAGGGACAGAGAGGCTGAACCCATAGGCTTAAGGCAAAATTTTCAGATCATGGTGGATTTTAATGACCGATGCTCTCTACTTTCTTTTTTTTTTTTTTCTTTTTTTCTTTTTTTTTAAGATTTTCTTTCTTTATCTGAGACAGAGAAGGAGAGCATGCATGAACAGTGTGGAGGGGCAGAGGCAGAGGGAGAAGCAGACTCCTCGCTGAGCAGGGAGCCTAACCAACCATGGGACTCGACCTCAGGACCCCGCGATGATGACCTGAGCCGAAGGCAGACACTTAACTGACTGAGCCACCCAGGCGCCTCTGCTCTCTACTTTCTAAGGACTAAAGATAATGAAGCACTTTTCTTTTTCTTTTATTTTCTCTTCTTGACTTTAATAGCCAATATCATCACGCCATGTCCCCTGCAAAGCACAATTTTTAGATTTTCCTGAGATGCTTTGCCTATTGGTCTATGTGGAAGCACACCCACCTTCCAGAACATTCCAACTACATGAGGCATAACTGACCAAGGACCACAGCTGTTGTGTTCTGAATCCACCAGCACGCTGCCTCTGGGTCACGCTTCCCAAGAGCTGCTCCCAGCCACTGATTGGGCACAGAAGGGATAGTAAGACAAGCCTGTTCCTGGAAGACCCAGGATAGCTCTCACTCAAGGACCCCCAAGCCTTGTGGAATCTTCGTCGGATTTGGGTTTGGTAACTTCTACCCAGCCTTCCTCTCCCTCAGGCTCAGTCCCTGGATACTTTTGATGCAGTATTATGGGGCTATGCCCACCTCCACTGAAGTTCACTCAGATTCCATTTGCCCTTCCCTTTTTGTCAGCCAGACAGTGATGAGGGAGAAGGATGTGTCTTCCTTCCATGGCACTGCAGTCTGGCCACTCTCCCAGCCTCTTCCAGATCCTTCTCCATTTTCTCTCACAGACACTTCTAATAAAATCCTTTCATGGGTATTTCCTTCTTGGTGGCACCTCCTTCTCAAAGTACCCAAACTCGAACAGACTAAAATTCTATGTGCAATCAGGTGTAGGAAAGAATGAATCAACAATCAATGAAATCAGCATCACAGAGTGTGTGTGTGTGTGTGTGTGTGTGTGTGTGTGTGTACTTGGGAATTTCCTGGCCACAAATGGCCAGCTCAGAACAGCTGCTCTGGTTCACCCCAAACAATACCCATCAGATGGCTGGAGGAATTTCTTTTTCTTTCTGATCTGCCAATGGTGATGACTTTCTTCTATTCCTTTAGCCCCAAATGATACAGAACTTGCTGGTACCTGGGATCTGGGGTGGGTTCTGAGGCAGTCCGTGCAGTGATACAGGGCTACAGGGGCTGATGGCAACTCATGATGCCTTGCAGCTATCCTGGTCCTGACTCTGGCCACCTGGTCCTGTCTACCGATTTCCTTAATTCCCTATTCCCAGACATGCTTCCCATCCTCAATGGAGAAGACCTGCTCAGCATCAAGTACTTTGGGATTTCTCCTGAAAAGTAAGTGAATGGATGTCTCAAAAAACACCTCCATCAGCTGTTAGTTCTTTGTAAATCTGAAGAAGGAAAGGAAAGGGAAGGGTTGTGGGCATAGTAGGAAGCCTATGGGAGTAGAGCTACAGTGATGGTGGCTGAAATATCTAAGTAGGCTTGTCCACAGCTGGCCCTTGATAAGAAAGATGAGAATTATGAAAAAGAAGACCAGGAGTATCCCAGTGGTTTATGCCACGTAAACCACATAAATACGGGGAGTACGTGCAGTTCTCCCCGAACTGTGCTTTGTCATGACCCAGCCATGGAAGGAAGACACATCCTTCTCCCTCATCACTGTCTGGCTGACAAAAAGGGAAGGGCAAATGGAATCTGAGTGAACTTCAGTGGAGGTGGGCATAGCCCCATAATACTGCATGGTGGATAACTACCCAGTGTGCCAAAGAAACTCAATGTGTCCAAAACAGAACTTCCATCTCCTTCCTCTCTGTCCCTCTATCTGGCAACCCTGTTTGGTTGGTGGTGATTTGTATCACCGTAAATCCCAAGGGTTTCCCTTAGGAACCCAGTATTAGGATCCGCAGTATTATTAGAACTATCTTTGGGTGAATTATGAGTTAGAGAGACATTTGCTACGATTGCTTATTGCAGTTCTTCTGTGGCAAAAAACATTTTGAGTTTTCAAACAACAGATACTAAATAAACTAGAATATGATCCATTCATAAGTTGGGTAGTAGCTGTGCTAATGATGTGGAATACATCCTCACTTAGAAAATGATTATTATCATTAATCAGTTAGAGCTATTCATTCATAATCTGATATATTTGGAGCTCAGCTTGATCTCTTTTAAGTCTTTTAACTTCTGCGTTTAGCAGCTAGTTACTTGACAACATTTGTTTCTATGAGTAATGTTGCTTTGTGCTCCTAAACTCCAATTAAAAACTGGTAGAGATCTGATGTATCAGCAAATAAAATTTGAAGGAGACTTTAAATATTAATCGGATGCAATGATTCTCAGGATGTGGCCTCAGGATCAGTAGTATCAGCATGACCTGGGCATCATTAGAAATGCAAATTATCAGCCCCACTCCACACCTCCTAAATCAGAATCTCAGGGGGTGGGGCCCAGAGTTGCATTTTAACAAGCTCCCCAGTTGATTCTGATCCATACTCAAGTTTGGGAACCACTGGCCTCATGAATCTACCATCTTTAGGCTAGGATTATATAAATCATGGGTCGTGTAAATGGTTTTAAGTGTGCTATAGGTAATAATCCCTGTAGAAAGCATGAAAATAGCTCCAAGAATGAATCTTACCTTTCATTTTATTAAGATTTTATTTATTTGAGAGAGAAAGCATGAGCAGGGGGAGGAGCAGAGGGAGAGGGACAAGTAGATTCTGCACTCAGTGTGGAGCCCAGGGTTGGGCTCCATCTCACAACCCTGGGATCATGACCTGAGCCGAAATGAAGAGTCAGATGCTCAATGGACTGAACCACCCAGGCGCCCTGTCTTGACTTTTAAAAGAGTTTTCAAGCCAGCTGGGGCATCTCAGACACATGAAATTATAACAGAAAGCTAATAGGACAATAAATCATTAAATTTGTGTAAAATCGAACTGTAACTACAGGATATTCAAGAGAGGAGACTATATTATTATAATATAGCCCAATATTATATTATTGGGCTATATCTCTTTGGATATGATTCAACATTTGCCTCACAAATATATAATTAATTTTGATGGCAAGATATTCTTCTAGTAAATGAGGAAAAAAGAGGCTAAAGCCTTTTTTTCTGGACCCCAAGAATTGGGTTAGGGTTAAATTTCATCTTGTCTCTAAATGCACTTTGTTTTCATCTTCAAAGACAGTGACTCCGCAGCCTTTCTGAGCAAATCATGGCAGTATTTTACCACTGTGAGAGCTGAGAGAGGTTTTCATGCCCAGCTGAGAGCTTTTCTTATTGACCAGAAAAAAAGCTCTTCATAGCTAATTCATAATTGCCACTGTGAGACAGTGGGATGTGAAAGCATTCTGTAAAGTTTAAAAGTTATGCACAAGTTAGATATGTGCTACCGTCATTATTACTATTGTTTGATTTAAACAGTAGCACTGCTTCTGCATGAGAGGGCTTAATGATGTTGTTGACTCTAAAATGATGACATGAGAAGGGAAGGTTCACGTGCGGTTTAAAATTAAAAAAAAAAAAACACAACCTATTTCCTCATTCCTTCTGTAGATGTGTCTGAAAACGTACAACCGACAAAAGCCCCAGGCTTTCTGTTGCTCTCAAGATATTTTTTTTAAGTTGCTGCAATGACATAAAATCAAATCCCTTTGAAAGGTGGATGGTCTCAGATATAATTCTATAAACCTGATCCTAAAACTAAAAAAGGGAATAATTTGCTCACTTTTGGTGGTCATTAATTCTTTGAAGTTACAAAAGTACTTATTTAGGAAATTACCTTTTCCAGGGCACTAAATGACATCTTAAAAGTCTGAAAGTGTTAAATCACCTTCCAAGAGTGGTCAGTTTACTCCTTAATCACTGATCACATCCATCTAAATAGCTTCAATTTCCTTAGTGCTAGATTCTGATAAACATAAAGCACCTTTATAGGCATTATCAAATCATCCTTTCCCATAAAGTTAGGGTGGGGGAAAGGGAGCCCCTGAAAATGATTTTAGAGCTTCCCCAGTAAAGGAATACCATGGCTTTCAGAGATTTTAACTATAGATTTGTCCAGTAGTTGCGAAATAATATCCAAATGTTGTGCTTTCTTTTTTATTGGTCATGCTCTGTGATACCAAGGAAGACATCTAGTCTAATATCTTCTTGATTCCAATTTATCCTTTCAGGCTGAACGGGAGCATATAATATTAGAATTTAAGTTTTGGCTAGGAGTGAAGCTTTCTGAAGTTTTTTCAATAACTGTGAATATGGTGGGAACTCAACAGCCTTGTTCATGAGGAATCTAAATCAAACTTTAGATTTGATTTTTGCCTTTAGGCATTTCCGGGCTAGAGTGGAAATGGCTGAAGACTCATTGCTGCCTTTGCACTGAAATCAACACAGTCAAATGACAAGTTCAGGAGGGGACCCCTTCCTTTACCTAAATGGACACATTTACCTATTTATGTGACTTGCACTCTGACTTAAGTTTGCTACCCTTACCTACAAGTCATAAATTAAGTCTAGTTCATGGGCTACCTCATTATTTTCCAATAAACCCAGGGACTAAAAAGAGCTTCCTTCAAAGTAGAAATTCATTATGACAAACATATGGGGGGGTGGTGGTGGTCAGGGACCTGTCATTAGATGTGAACACA
Organism: Canis lupus dingo; assembly: GCF_003254725.2. Lineage (NCBI taxonomy): Eukaryota > Metazoa > Chordata > Mammalia > Carnivora > Canidae > Canis > Canis lupus. The sequence continues at coordinate 23,918,754 of NC_064244.1, forward strand.
CACAGGACTATGGAGGGATTTCAATCCGTCAGGCAAAGGTAACCCAGTATGTTCTTATCCCATTTTTCACCTAAGTCTCTCTAGGTTTTAGCTTCATGGGTTGCTTGTGTCCATGCTTCTGAGAAATTTTTAGGGAAGGCTCTAACCCTCGATGCTGAGGAGTGTGAAAGACCCCATTAAGTAGCCAAGGTTAAAGACGGCAACCTTAAGTGTGTAATAGAAGAGCAATAATTTTTCAGTGTTGACTAAAAAGAATTTATTTAGAGAGAAGATTAATCCATTTGACTTACCAAGATGGTATTCAACATTAAAACATGACACTTGGAATGCAGGAAACCAAAGGCCATGCAACAGAGCAGAATCTACCTCAGCACTAGCCCACAGTTTGGATGACCTTAGGAGATCTTTTAAGAAATATTAAATTTTTCTCCTACTTTTTTCCTATCATCTCACCTCTTCCCTCTATTTCCTCACTAGAGTTGTTGAGAGACTTCTTGTTATACTATATTTTCTCTGTTACTTCAAGCACAAAAACCTCTTATGGTAGAATGATGGTCTTATCCTAGAACAAGTGGGGGTTCCAAGGGCTCTTCGAGGTCTGTGGGTTGCTGTAGAAAAAGCCAAAGGAGACAGGGCAGGGCTCCCGGACTAGCACTTGGAGCCCCATTTCATTTCTTCTGAAATCTCCACCAGGTGCTCCCGTGGGACTTGTGGGTTAGAAGTGGGAGAGAAGATACAGCCTTTTCTAACTTTAGATTTGATTTTTGCCTTTCATCTATACTTGGATTAGGAAAAAAAAAAAATCAGAGGAAGAAACAAAGAGAAAAAAGTATACCCAGGAAGACAATAAAGATTAACTTAAAAATTAAATAATGTGGAAAAAACTTCAAATGTCTTTTCATTTTTTTAAAACTAAATCTTCAGTGCCACTGGCACTACTGTTTAATTAGTCAAATGAAGAAATTTACCTGGATGAGAATGTCACGCACTCCTTCTTCAACATGGTAATATTTCACAATATACTTTTGGTTTTTCTCTTCAGGAAGTCAATATCCCAAACTATAAATACACAGTTTAATCTTCTGCCAATAAAATGAGGTCAGCTTTCCTTTGGGTCTCCTTTAGAACTTGAGATCATTATCCCCTACTCCAAATCCCCTCACCTACTTAAAGACCTTACCTCTTCTCTCTTTTTTTTTAGGGAAAAGAACAGAAGCCTTTTAATTCCCAATTAACTCTTTGGCCTTCCTTAGGCCTCAAAAAAAAAAAAAAAGTCTTGTAAAAGGATCATATTGGAATTCAAAGTCCATCGAGCAGCTGGAGGCTGTGCTAAAGAAATAGGTAGAGATATCAGAGCAATGAAAGAGATTGCCATCGTTGTTATGTTCTCTTTAATCCCATTAGCCAAAGAGAATGCTGTACTTTGAGAAATTTAGGAGCAGCGAGTTGTCTGGCTAGAGGCACAACTAGTTACAATACCTCCCTCTAAAATGTGCCTAGCGTATTTAAATCTATAAAGCTAATGCCCAATTAAGAAGAAAAAGGAGGCAGATTCTCATACCTATTAGGTTCGCTGTAAAAAATAAGAATGACCTAACTCTGCCTTGAGCAGAACAACCAGCCAGATGTAACATGGAGTCTCTGCTACCCTGCTCTGGTAGGAAATGGGATGTTGTGTCAAATCAAATACTGTTTAATAGACTATTATCAAAAATACTAGGTATGCATTACCAATCTGCTAGATATGGAATACAGTAAAATACTTCACACTAAAAAAACATGGAACATATTTTAGTCTTTCTCTGATGATTCAAGACATTTCAGAACATTCCACTGCCTCTAGGTCACCAAGACGAACCTCAATTTTCACTATGCCCAGTGAAGCATGGTTATATCAATTAATAGAGGTTTCCATTTGACAGAATGTTCTAACAACTAGCTTTAACAGTATATTGTCTCTACTGGGTGGGTACTAGACACAACATGAATACCAATTAGTTGGATTTTTTGCACAGGAAGGCAGTCCATTGGTTCAGCACCTATGTGAGTACTGGCTTTGTGTGCTTTGAATAGCCAAGATTTGGGGGAAAAAAAAGTCTCTGCCATTAACAATGGGTAGGGATGAGGAGAGAAGTACAAGTTGCTTCAATTCCTCCCCCGTTATCCTTATAGCACACGTAACAGAAAGCTTTCCAGTTGTAAAATCTCAGGCTTCTAAGGGCCCCTGGGTGGCTCAGTGGTTGAGCGTCTGCCTTTGGCTCAGGTTGTGATCCCGGGGTCCTAGGATCGAGTCCCATATTGGGCTCCCCGCAGGGAGCCTGCTTCTCCCTCTGTGTCTCTGCCTCTCTCTCATGAATAAATAAAATCTTTAAAATAAAATAAAATAAAATCTTAAGCTTCTAGAGCTCCAGTGTCCTCAAGGAAGAGTGCATCATGGGCTGGAAGGTCTGGTAGGAAGTTTACTCTCTGGCCATAAAATCCAAACTGCAGTTCAAAGCCATCGTGAATGGTGGGAGAGTTTCAGAGCCTGAAGCAGGAATCCTGACAGCTTCATGTGTATGCTGATAACCACTGTGCTGGAATAAAAGTATGCTGGTGCTAATCTTTTTTTCAGTCTGGGTCACACAAGGTGACAGCTACTGGTGCTAATTGAAAAGGAAAACGATAATTCAATGCTATAACACTTTTCACCTGCTTCATGCTTTTTCATCCAGAAGACTAAAAATACACTGGGTTTTTTTTGTTGTTGTTTTTTCTTACAAAGGAAAGTCAGGTAAATTCCCCTAGTATGGGTCATTCATTCCCTGTCTTTGAAAAGTCCAGACAATACTTATGTGATGACAGCGCCTTCTGCAGATGGGCCAGGAAGACCTGAGGAAGAAAAATGTAATATTCAATCTTCAAACTGCTCTGGATAGCACAGGCTGGAGATTCAAAAACGTTCTTGCAAACCCATGTCGGTCAAAGCGCCCAATAGGAGCCTTATCAGCCTCTCTTGTAAAATGCATGTAACAATGTTCTTTTTAAACTTTTTTTTTTTTTTTTCTGAGCAGAACTCAAAGTGTTTTAAATGCTCAGTAAATATTTATGGATGATAATCACGGTCTCCCATCTCCCATTAAGAGTACAATGCCTCAAAGAAACTATGATGGGCCATAATGAAAATGTACCTCTGTTGATGACTGATATGCAGAAGGTCATAATTGTAAAGTGCCACAAAAAGACATTTGGCTTAGTCTGTTCTGGCTGCTGTAACAAAACTACTTGAGACCAGGTGGCGTAAACAACAAATGTTTATTTCTCCTGGTTCTGGAGACAGAAAGTCTGAGATTAAGGTGCCCACAGGTTCAGGACCCTCTTCCTGGTTTGCAGACGGCCGCCTTCTTGCTCAATCTTCACATGGCTGAGAGGCATGATCTCTCTTATATCTCCTCTGCTAAGGACACCAATCCTGTTCGTGGGGGCTTTACTCTCATGATGTAATTACCTCCAAAAGTCCCCAACGCCTAATACCATCCCACTGGGAAATAGGACTTCAACATACGAATTTGGGCCGGACACAGACATGCAGCCCATGGCAGTATTAAACTGGTTCTGGAACTTCTTTGGATTGCAAAAATGAGTTGGCCTAGTCTGTGACATGCCAACCGAGCACAGTACATGCATACACAGTGGTGATTCGTGGCCCTTTTCTCTGTGTGTTTTCTAACATATCGGGAAGGCAGAGCCATGAGAACACACTTCAGAATGGAGGGCAGGGCAGCCAGCTTTCCCAACCAGAGGGCTTCAATCACAGCTTTGCCAGGACGCTCTGTGTTCCATGCACGTACCCTGCGGAACCTCAGGCTGGGGCAAAATATCTCGGGCAGATGGCTGGGTTTCTCACTTCCGTCTCCCTGGCTCCGCAGTTTGTTCTATCTTCCCCTTTTAAAATGTGGTTCATTCTAGAGACAGATGAATTGGTACACATAGTACTTCTGAGGATAGATCCACGGGAAGTCAGCCGCGAAGCTTGGGAGAAGCGCTATCTCTGGGAAGAAGCCAAGCACAGATTTCAGTGGAACACCTCCCTCAAGCTCGAACAAGTTTTTCTTTCTTCATTGAAACCTGTTCATTTCCCTCCATACACCCCACTCTCTAGACAGATGGACAGACAAAGAGACAGATACACACTTATTTTGGTCTAAACATTTCTTTGACGGAGTTTAGCGTTCAGTCAAGCTCGGTTACCTACTGCTCAAGAATCATTCACGTGCAATCTGTCGACCTCACCCCAGTCGGGGAGCACTTCATAAACATTCCCCAAGTCCCAACACTCCTCAGGGAGAGACCACAGAAACAGCACCACTCACAGTACTGCTCAGAACGATCTCCTCCCGAACAACGGGAAGCATTTCTAACGGCATCTCATGTAACGTCACCATGGCCTGACGCAAAGATGTAGTAGACTGTGTGGTCCCAATGAGGGAAATAGGGACACGAAGGAAATCTCGGTCAGTCTGAGAGTAAAGGACTTGTGGGTCTGCTCTGGCCTTCAGACTGGTTCCTATCCACCAGCTAGCAGCTCTTTTGAAGACTCATAATGCTGAGACCGGTGGAAAGATGGAGAGCTCTATTAGCGATGGGTCATTTTACTAGGAGGCAGGGAGAACAGAAGTTGTCATGTAAAGTCTTCTCACTGACCTTAACCTGTCTGCTTTATTTCTAGGAAGAGAGAGAGAGAGAGAGAGAGAGAGAGAGAGAGAGAGAGAGAGAGAAGGAGGGAGGAAGGGAGGATCTACTCAACAGTCCACCAGGCAAACTCTGGAACAGCTGTTTAAAGCAGAACCTGGTTAATTCCAGTGCTTTCCTTTGGCCTTAACTCACACTGTCTCACAGGTGAATCAATTCATCCTTTTACATTCAAACAAAAGGCGTTCTGGGATAATCTTTCAGAGAGGGAATGACTCCCTCAGGATGCATACACACAAAAAGAACGCTAATTCTATCATAGCGCTAATGTACCATGACTGGTAATATACTGCTCTCAATAAATTAACCAGTACCTTCGGTCATAGCTAAATGCATTAAATCAGTTTGAGTGAATTGGTGGGAAAACTGGTTTTACAGGATAAAGAGATAATGAATTATCACAGGTGGGAAAGTCGGGAGCTCCAGAGTGCCGCAGCAAAGAAAGGACTTGGGAGGGAAGATGGCGGCTGCTTTGACATAGTTTGAGGGTTGTCCTGTGGAAGATTCTACGTATGTTCCCGAGTGCCCGGAACACAGAGCTGGGACCGGCCAGTGATGATACAGGGAGGCAGAGTTTGGTATATTATAAAAGGATCTAAGATGTAAGGGGCACCTATTAGGCATGAGTCACTTTGGGGGGTGGTTTTACAAATGGCGGCTCAGAGAACTGCCTGCCCCCCAAGCTGTACAGTAGATATTACTTAACACCACGGTATTGGGCACCTGGGTGGCTCAGTCGGTTAAGCTTCTGCCTTTGGCTCAGGTCATGATCCCAGGGTCCTGGTGTGGAGCCCCATGTAGGCCTCCCTGCTCAGTAAGGAGTCTGCTCCCCCCCTCCCCACCCCCCACCTCGGGCTCACTCTTTCTCTGTCAAACAAATAAATACAATCTTAAAAAAATAATAATAATAACACCGTGGTAGAGAAGTTAGCACCTGAGGATCAGAGAAGTTGAGACACTTGCTTGAGGTCAAAGTGCTTATAAGAGGCAGAGATAGGATTCGATCCAAGTCTAGGCCACTCCCAAGATGATGCCCATTCAACGGCTGCCTCCCCCAGGAAAATGCTGCTGAAAAGGGTCAGGAACATGCAAGTGAACACGGCCCTGGGAACAGCTTCCATTCGTGACAGGAAAGCAGTTTCTCTAAACAGAATCTTAAAACCCTAAAACTTTGATTACGGGCTTCTCTGGAAGAAATAGAGTGGAGAGACCGTAAGCTTTCATTCGTCTTTCCTTCACTTCTTATTAAGGGCAGTTTTGTGGCAGCAATAAAGTAAAATAACTCAGTATCGATGTTCGGTAAGCTCCCCATCCAACACAGAGGAAAAAGGGAAGAAGGATGTTGCTATAAAAATATCCGTAAACTGATCCATCCACGTAAGACCACTTTAAAAGCCAGGGCAGATGGATTCTCAGTTGCCCTTTCCTTCCCATTTCTGTCTAACAAGTGCAATCTTTCCTAACGTCTGTCTGAACCATTCCAAATGACGCCTTGATTTGCAGTGATGGGCCTAGGAGGAAGCCCCGAGCTCTGCTAAGCGTTTCACGGCTCGTCCTCCTTTGCCTCTCTGAGCTTCGGATTCCTTGTGAGTAGCATGAAGGGACCCCTGTGGTCTCTTTCTCCTCCGCCTACACAAACACCAGCACATCCCTATGACAACATCCCCTCATCTTGGCTTATGACTGAAATTACTGTGTGTGAGCACAGTAGGTGGCTAAGAATATCGCACAATGGATGACAGCAGGGAGCCAGAGGACTCGGCCTGAAATCTCAGCCCCCACCCCATGGCTGGCTGTGAGACCTGGCAAAGCATTTACCCTCCCTCTTCCTTTGAGCCCGAGTGAGTTTCCACATCCGTGAAATGGGGCTATGGACAGCACCGGCATCACGTGGTTGTCTGACCATTCAATGAGTGAATGAGTGTGCGCTGTCACTACTATTACACAGTGGCAGTGGCCTCTGGGTCCCAGGCTCATCCGTGGGGCTTTGAGAAAACCTCATGTAAAGGCTCTACTCTAGACTGGTGGGAGCAGCAGATTTGGGGGTGGAGTCTAGGAAGCTGCCAAGTCCTGATGCACAGAAGAGGCAAGAGCGTGCGGCCCTCAAGGCTTGCCTTGCTCAGTATGGTCGAGTGAGAGGCACCCACGCTTTACACCCAGGCAGCCTTGGGTTCGAACACTGGCTTGGCCATTTCTCAGCCACGTAGCCCTGGAGCTGGTCACTGATTTCCTGTGAGTCACAGTTTTCTCATCTGTAAAATGGAGATGGTACCACCTTTCGGAGATTGTGGCGTTGAGGTTGAAAGAGAGATCTGTGAAAGCTGCAGCAGGCAATCAACTGATGATGCTTTTAAAAATCTATACTTCTCTTTACACAGATTGCTCAAACAGAAGGAAAGAACAGAAATGGGAGAAGTGCTGGCTACTTGGGGCCTGTGGAAGGCAGTTAATCTTCTAAGAACTATGAATTATCACTTGTCTTTTTTTTTAGATAACAGATACACCTGTATATTACCTTTTTCCCCTTCTGAACAAAACAAATTTATGTATTCCTCGCTACCTATTGTTTTTTTTTTTTTTCTTTTTACTTAACAATATATCTTGGGGATTTTCCCAAATCAGTACATACAGAAGATCCTCATTTTTATTCTACAGAAACATGGTATTCTGCTGAAGTGAGGTCTCATAATTTAATCGGTCTCTCATCGAAGAGCAGTGTGGTGGTTTTCTAGCATTTTCTTGTACAAACAATGCAGAAATGAAGAACTCTTAGATAAATCTTTTCACACAAATACATCTGTAGGATAAATTCCTAGTGAAGTCGTTGGATCAGAAGGTTTGTACATCTGTCATCTTGTTAGAAATCACTGACTCACCCTCTACAGACTTTGCACCAATCTGTACCCCCTTCAGCAACGAGAGGGGGCCTGTTTCTCACACTCCCATCAACACACTCTCCTGTCAAACGTTCTCATCTGTGCCGATCCAAAGGTCAAAAGGTAATCTCTTATAGTCGAATTTGCCTTTCGAGTACACTTGGGCCTATTTTAGTATGTTTTAGGACATTCCGAATACTCTTTTCTGGACAATGATTATTCCTATCCTTTGCCTATTTCTCTGTTGATTCGTTGGGCTTTGTCATTTTGATTTATAGCAGCTCTTTACATATTTGAGTTGGCAGGCCTTGGTCTGTGATATGAATTGCAAATATTTTTTTCTAGCTTGTCATTTATTTTTTGACTTTGCCTATTGCTATTCACCCCCAGTCCCGTATTTGTTACGTTGCCATGCAGTTTTTGTTGTTGTTGTTGCTTTTTAGGGAGTTAAATTTATCTACTATTTCTCTTATGGATTTTAGGGTTTGTATCGAGGTTTCAAAAAAGGCTTCCCCACTGTGATGTTATCAGAGAATTCTCTCATGGTTTCCTCTGATACATGTATTGTTTTGCATTCTGCACTGAAATCTTTGATCCATTTGAAATGCATGCTGGTGGAAGGTACATATATAATATTTTTTTAATTGACTGAATTCTATTACTTGTATTTAAAGAAGAACTATTTTTTAAAAATATTTTATTTATGTATTCGTGAGAGACCCAGAGAAAGGGGCAGAGACACAGGCAGAGGGAGAAGCAGGCTCCATGCAGGGAGCCCGACGTGGGACTCGATCCCAGAACCCCGGATCACGCCTGGAGCTGAAGGTAGAATCTCAACCACTGAGCCACCCCGGTGTCCCTAGAGAAGAATAATTTATAAGAAATTATATGTATGGTAAGAAAAAAAAAAAGCAGCCTTGAAGATTTCAAGCAAAGAGAAAATGAACAGTTAATTTTTCGTGTTAGGTAACTCCAACAGCTGACTTTCTTTCCGTTTTCCTGGTGTGAAAGCGCATTTGATATTCTTCTTTTCAACAGTTGTCACTCATTTACTAAAAATATTAATCTTCACAGTGAATCAAATTAAAAGTTACAGATGGTAACAGTGAGTGAAAATTTCTGAAGATGGCATCATTGCCCCCTTTCAAATGATCCTTTCTTTCGTGTGGGCAATCCTATCTCCTTTATCTCCAATGCTTTAAATGCCTCAGTGCAATAACAATATAATCATAAAAGCTAATTAGTAAAGATTTTGTGTCTTGTTAATGATGCACAATTGATTATGGCTTGAGGACAGAATGAGACTAACCATTCATCCGTGAGGAGCATTGCATTTTATCTTCCTACAATATGTAGGTGATGGCATTTTTATTACTGTTTTTTCTATTATGTAGACATCGGAACCAACTCGCCAGTCTGCTTTTCTCTAGCATCATCTTTTACTACCACCAAACCTGAGCCCCTTAAAATGTACAGATCATTCTGGACGCCTGATTACAGGAAGAACGAGGAAAACTAATTACACATGGACCAAATGGTGAACGACAATCCAGGCATCACTACCCCACTCTATCTTTGCTTGATTTTTTTAAACTATGCTTCTTCCCATAGAGCCATAGGCCATAATTATGTTACACAAGTGCCTGAATAAAAATCACTTTAAAGTAGCCACTTAAGTAGCTGTAATCTTTTTTTCTGGACCATCTCAGAGTCACTAATTCTTTATTAATAAATAGATGTAACTAGACACGGATAGAGATAAATGTTAAAATATTTATGTAGAGAAAGGGACACTATAATAGAGACTCTGGGACTCCCCAGCAACTGTCACTCCCCCAGGGTTTATGATCCACCACGATTCTCCCCAGAGTCCAATGCCTGTCTTCCTTCTTCCCTGTCTTCCTTCTCTGTGAAAGGTTTTCTTCTCCACCTGAAGAGTCTCCAACTCCAAAGCTCTGTGCAACTGTCGCTGCTCTCCTTGGGGGTATGCTGCAGCATGCAGCTTTTCTTTTTTCTTTTTTAAAGATTTTATTTATTTATTCATAAGAGACAGAGAGAGGCAGAGACACAGGTAGAGGGAGGAGTGGGCTCCCTGCAGGGAGCGCGATGTGGGACTTGATCCTGGGACCCTGGAATCACACCCTGAGCCGAAGGTAGATGCTCAACCACGGAGCCACCCAGGTACCCCAGTACCCAGCTTTCCAAACGGATCAGAGTTTGGCTCTCGGCTGAGCTGGTGTGGCTCGCACAACCATGATGAGGAAAGTACATAAGAGGCGTGGAATTTCCACACGTAGAGATTAAGAGTTTGTTATGACATGGATCTTCCCTCAGAATGTACAACTAAGACAGTAATTCTAGCATAGTGATATCCTGTTACTATTACCTGACATTTGAAAATGGCCAAAGATATCCTCCTTGGATGCCTGCAGGGAAGCTCTGGGGCCTTCACTCTCATGACTGAGGGCAGCCCCCCATTCCCTGCCTGTCCCCGAGGCATTGCTCTGGCTTGATGCCATCCTGTTTCAGTTTGTCCTCCACTCCCTTTCCTCACCCCAGATGTTGGCGCTGAAGCTGCCCCATGGGTGGTGGGCCAGCTTCAGAAGCTCAACGTATGGAAGACTTAGAGACAATCTCTCATTGGAAGAAGCATTTGGCTCTTTGGAGAAGAGACCTAGACATCTCTTGGTGGAGAATGCCTTTCCTCTCTTGTGTCCATCTGTTTGCTCCACCATGGCTTTATCGTATCTGGGCTGCTGGGCCAAAACAGGAAGAGGCAGCATTGCAGGGGGCGGGTGTGTGTGTGGGGGACCAGAGTGTGATTTCTTTTCTTTCTTTTTTTTTTTTTAATTCATGAGAAACAGAGACAGAGAGAGAGGCAGAGACACAGGCAGAGGGAGAAGCAGGCTCCCTGTGGGGACCCCAATGCGAGACTCAATCCCAGGACCTCGGGATCATGACCTGAACCAAAGGCAGACGCTTAACCATTGAGCCACCCAGGTGCCCCCAGGATGTCATGTCAATGGAAAAGTGTGAGCCGCCTTCCTTCCTCTTTGTCCAAGAGTAAACGAGCTGGCTTTAGAGGGGAGATGCTTCCTCAAGACACTTGAGGAAGACAATGTTTCCTCAACTAGCATTGAGGAAAGACTCCAATTTTCACTCTCTAAACTAGTGTCTTTGTTGGAGTGAAACAACCTGGAGCCATGCCTACCCACCAGTCACCCTTCCACTAGCTGGTGGCCTTTCAATGAGCAGAAACTCACCAAAATCAGGGCTTAAATACTTGGAACCACCAAAGCAGAAGGAAGTGCTGAAGATGAGTTCCTGGGAGGCTTGAAGAATATGTCCTGATGGCTCTGGGAAGTGACTTTGATAGACACACACAGAATACAGAGGGTCACACCCATGGGACACGAGCCATGTTCCCTTGTTACCGCAAGGCTATCTCCAGAGAATTCCTGCTGCCATGTACCATCCCACAGAGTTCAAGCCTGACTGTTCTGAAACTTGACTCACAAGGGTGTGTCTCATGGAAATTCTACTTTGGTTTGGTGCATGACCTGCCTTCGTAGCAGCCATTTAACAGAAGATATCTTCATACGTGATGGCTGCTGCTGTTCTGTGTCCTATACTTTAACTGAACTTTTCTGTTTTATACTTGTGGCCTGAGGCAACTTCATCACGAAAGTTGCAGTTTGATATGCTAAAAATGATAAATAAGTAAATGGTGTTCCGTTTCCAAAAGAGGGTGGCAGCGGTGGGAAATCGAAGAAATAGTCACAGTTCCCACCTCCCTAATGCAATCCTTGTTCTTCCTCCACCCTTCCCTGAAAAGGGCAGTTCCTGGGAACGGAGGGGAAGAGCATGCCCCCTCTCCCCACCCCCAGAATAAAATCAACAGGCTATTAAAGACCATACCCATCTACCCCTGTGGTTGCTATATTTACAAGAATATGGCACACTTCCTTTGCCCTTTGTCCAGACCTCCATCTGAAGCCCTGACTGGTTGAAGCCTTTTGCCCTCCTGGCTCAGAACCAGTGTTTGCTAGGGCCACAGACAGAAGCAGAGGGTTCTAAAGAGCTGTGAAGCATGTACTCTCAATTGCAACATCCTTCCTCTGCATTCCCTCTGGGTAATTTTGTCTGGCTCTCCAGCAACCCAAGGCTATGGAACACTCTCAGAAATACCCTAAAGATCATGGTCCTTCCCCACTCAAGCTTCCTGCTCTGTTCAAGAGCACATAGCGAAGGGAGAGGCACATGGGACCTGCAAACCTGTTAGGATGCACAAGAAAGGCCAGCTCCCCACCCAAACCTCCTCCAGGGGATAAACTTGAATGAAGGAGATCAGCCTGATGAGGGATGGCTCCTTGTCCCCACAATCATCCGAAAAGACCCCTCAGGCAACCCAGGATCTGCAAGGGCACAAATAGTCCACATATGAGTGAAACCATATAATGTTTGTCCTTCTCCGATTGACTTACTTCACGCAGCATCATACCCTCCAGTTCCATCCACGTCGAAGCAAATGGTGGGTATTTGTCCTTTCTGAGGGCTGAGTAATATTCCCTAGTGTATATATACCACCTCTTCTTTATCCATTCATCTGTTGAAGGACATTGAGGCTCTTTCCACAGCTTGGCTATTGTGGACATCGCCGCTAGGCACACTGGGGTATAAGTGAGGCCCATCCCCAGTTTAATTGAGAGAAGTGAGCATCACAGTGGTAGTGGGCCAGGATCCTGGATCCAGACCAACCCTAATCCCTTCTGAGCATTAGCCCCTGTGAATCAGTAACTGATATCTGTAATTTCTACTGCATATCCTGTGTGCCTTCATGTTGAGTCAGATGAAGACTGGGACCAAAGAGAAGCTTCTTCTGGCTCATCTGAGCTGGTGAGGCCCAGAGCATTGCACAGTTAATTTGTGTTAGATGGCTTCATGCAAGGTCTGCAGCCTTATCCTAAGGGGTGGCCAAAGAAGAATAAGGAGAGGCTAGCGCTCTGCACAGGGAATCTCCCTAGTTGGAGAGGATGCCTCACTGTACCCTCAGTTTTGTGCCACCTTTCAGCATCTCATGGAGAAGGTAGTTGGCTAAAAAAAATGGGAGGGGCTGGTGTTCTCTGCAAAATATTACGTTTATAGGGGGTTTAGGGGGTAAAGGTTTAGGAGTAATGGTAATGGTTGAGGAGTAATGATTCTGTAACCAGGCTGGATTGTCCCACAGGGGTGTCCTTGAAACTACCCTTTGATATGTGTTGGCTTTATGGCACTTCAGTCAATGATGTAGGACAAGTATGTACCAACCAAGGGAAGCACAGACCTAAGTTCTACTTCTGCCCTGAACACAGGCCTGTCCCCCTAACCATGGAGAACTAATCGAGGTACGAGGGCTCAGTAGTATTGTAAGGATGGTTGCTGGCCCACTCAGTGGCTTGACCAACGGCCTGAGGCAGCCCACAAATGGATGAATGAACCATTTCCCTGAAACACTGGGGAGCATTGGGAAGTCAGTGGACCAGATCATCAAAGTGCTGGAATGGACCTAGACCAAAGGGCTGTTTGTATCACACATAGAAACGTGCTGTGAGAAGTGGGAGGCAGGTCAATGTTCAGAGGACCCTCAGAGAAGGAACCGCATTGCCATGGCTAGTTAGAGTTGGATAACAAAATCCAATGCCTTACTAGTCTAAAGTACTGTTCTCATGGCAAAGGATAAGGATTGCACGTGTGGAGACCTTTCCAAGGTTGCATGGATACTAATGTTCTTACCTAGGTACTGGCCGGGGTGAAACTGGATGTGGCCTTGGGATGTGTTGGGAGGGGACAATTTCAGCCTCCAGTGTTTGCGTGGGCTCAGAAGTAGAGACGCTGACACCATGGCAGACGCCCAGCCTAGGGCCATCATCCCATTGAGAGACAAGTCCTATGGGGTGGCTCTCTACCACGGGACCCTGCGGGTCCCTCTGGGGCTCTCCCTTTGCAGTCTTCTTATGGGGCTGGAACAGAGGATGGAGGGAAGGAGATCCAGAGCTGTGGGGATGGCTGAGCGGAAGGGCTGGTACAGCAGATGAAGGTTTCTTCCACAGGGAACTCAGGGAACTCTGACACTGGCAGTAATGGCCACACCCAGGATTGCAGAGTCCTGACTCAGAAGCAACTGATATTGTCAACTTCTGAATTCTGCTCTTCTTAATGCCTGAAGCAAACCAGACACACTAAAGTAGGAAGAACCGGGAACAGCAGCCAAGCTTATTTGTCTGATAAATATTTATGGAGCAGCTACTCGATGTCAGGTCCCATTCTAGGCCCTGGGGATATGGTAGTGAACAGGAGACACACACACACACAAATCCCTGCCTCAGTGGCACTAACTAGACTAGTGGGAAGAGACAGACCAAGAAATAAATAAACCAGTAAATACACAGTACGCCCAGGGGTGGTCAATGCTGTGGAATAACGATTGCTAACTCTCACAGAGAACCTCTCTTGGTCAGTGTTCTAAGTCCTTTACATCTGTGAACCTACTCCGCCCTCAACCCTGTTTTACCTCCATTTGATGGATGAGAAAACTGAAGCCTCAAGAGGTTGACGGAACCACCCAAGGTCATGCAGGCTGGGGCAGGGTTGGGCTGGGAGTGGAGATTTTGAATAGGGACATCCTGGGAAGCCTCATAGGGAAGGTGGCAGCTGAGCAAAAGCCCACCCAGAGGTGAGGATGGGAGACTATCCCAGGGAAGATCATTCAGTTGCAAACCCTCCAGGCCTGAGGGCGAGGAATAAGGCCGGAGGCCTGTGGCTTTCCATCCGGTGAATCTGAGGGGAGGTGGGGCATGGCCTGCTTTTCCTATTCAAGTTCTTATTGCTGGGCTGGGAATACATGAAGGATTTCGGGGGCAGAGGCCAGGAAACCAGTCAGAGGTTGTTGACCTCCAACAACCCAACAACAGCCCCTGAGGTCAGGAGGCAGGAGGGGGCAGCAGGCCTGAGGCCCCACCGGGCTTGTTCTGAGGTCTGTGTGGACGTGCCCCTGGGCTGTGCACTGTCCACACCGATCCACCAACTTGCAGAGCAGGGTCGGGATACTGTGGACACCAGAGAAAATATGAGTTTTCATTCTTGGCTGCCTCGTGCTCCCCCAAATATTACCGACTGACATTCTTGTCGACTTGGCTACAAGCCAGTCTCGCTTACCCCACCTCACTGTCCCCCGGGGCCCTGATTCCTCCAACTTCCTTCAGCTGGTCCTTCTGCGGGGATACCCTTGACCTCCACACCGCAGCCCTCATGTCTCTAACTCGCACGAGCGCCTCTACGATTCCCTATTTCCTCTCCTGCAGCCCCCACCGGTCCCCAGGGTGGGATTTATAGTTGCACCTCAATCCTCCTTTGTTTTTCCCTTTTTTTCCCAAAGACTTCAATCCCTAAAAATTATTCTGAGACGTCTGCTCTTTCCGTTCCGGCTGCCATGCCCACATCCCTCCTGCTTCCCTCCCTCTGGATGATTTTCATAGTCTCCCAACTGGTTGCTCTTCTCACAGACCCAGCCCTCACTACGGACACTTGGGAGCTCAACCTGGCCAACGATGAGCTGTGACCCTTGCTTCAAAACCCTCAGCTGCTGCTCGCTGCCTGGTGTCTAGGCACACGTGCCCCAGCGGGCAGTCAACAACCCCCAAATACTTCACAATCTGTCTCCGGTGTCATTATCCCCTGTGTAACCTCTGCACACCTACTCCTGTGCAGCATGGGGCTTGTGAGTCTTCTGCACGTTCCTGCCACGGGTTCTTGGAGTCCCTCCCTGTCGTCTACCAGCTTTCTCTGATACCCTCCTCATGAGGACCTTCTTATTCCCCTGAAGCAAAAGCATTTGCTCTCTCTTCTAGAATGATACTTCTCTCATGCATTTGTGGTACCAATGAGGATTTTGTGTCCTATTACACTATTTGTGACCTTGGACGCAGAGATTTGAAGGCATCATTGAACGTCTGCAAGTGTCTAGCAGGGAGGACTCTAGATGCTAGAGACCTAGGTGCTAATAAGTACCTGGGCATAGAACTTAGGCACCTAGGTGCCAGGTACTCACTTATTCATTGATCTCTTTATCCCACCAACACCGAGAGCTAAGCATCAAGGACACAGAGGTAGTAAGATACTATTCCCCTCTTCAATATGCTTGTTAGGTATTTAACACAACATGAAATAATTTACAAATTATGGGAGTGGTAATCTGACCATCCTCACTTCACAATTATGTTTCATGCTACCTTCTACTCCTGCCCTCATAAATCAAGGTAATTACCTGGCAATCTGGCTGGGCCTTGTAAGGCAAAAGAGCCGTTCATGTCTGTGTCAACTGGTGAACAGAGAGGAGACAAAAAGGGTAAATTACCCTGCTTCCCATCTGTGCCCAATCCGCTCTAAATCTCCAGGAAAACTGTGCTCAGGATCGCCCAAGACAGATCCTTCCAACTGTGCGTGGAAAAGCAGGGTTTTGTGCAGTAGGTAAGGGGCGGCCTACAGTAGGTGTGTAAGCATCTCTGAAACTTCGTGTCGATCTTTTGTTTGAGAGCGAGCCTGTGCACTTCGGAGGGACTTAAAAGGTTACCTTCCCTCCCCCCACTCTACACATAGAGCGCGGAGCGGGGCTCTGAAGGTCTGGCTGTGACATGTGCCGCGCATTTTAGAGATGCTCCGTGAAATGGAAAACACTACTGTTCGCTCAAGCTCGAGCGTGATTCTGGTACCTTCCCGACCTGTTATACAACCACATTTAACATACTGAGATTTGGGACGCCCATGTGGCTCAGTGGTGGAGCGTCTGCCTTCAGCACAGGTCATGATTCTGGGGTCCTGGGATCGAGTCCTGCATCGGGCTCCCTGCAGGGACCCTGCTTCTCCCTCTGCCTGTGTCTCTGTCTCTGTCTCTCATGAAGAAATAAAATCTTAAAAAAAAATAATAACATGCTGGGATTTAAAAAAAAAAAGTGTTCTCATTGGACAGGAGACTCCACAATGGGGCAAACGAATAGTTGAAACGTCCCCCTAAAACTGAAAACAAAGACCATGTGTGTGGTCAGTGTATTGTGCCGACTAGGAGCCTCTGCAGCGACTGCTTGGGGTGAAACCCCAACTCCAACGCCTACAAGCTGTGTGACCTCAGATGAGTCACCTAACTTCTGTGTGCTCCCTCCCTAAATGGAGATAGTAAGAGTCCCTAGAAGTGTTACTGTATTAAATGGGTTAATATTCAAAAGATGCTTAGAACAGTGCCTGGCAAGCATTAGCACCATATAAGTGTTCATTAAAAAAAAAAAAAATTGGTGGGGGGTGTCTGGGTGGCTCAGTCGGTTAAGCATCTGCCTTTGGCTCAGGTCGTGACCCCAGGGTGCTGGGATCGAGCCCCACATCAGGCTCTGCTCAGCGGGGAGTCTGCTTTTCGCTCTCCCTCTACCACTCCCTCTGCTTGTGCTATCTCAGATAAATAAATAAAATCTTAAAAAAATTTTTTTTAGACTTTACCTTTTTTTTTTTTCTTTTTAACTTCATCCTTTTTAAGAAAAGCAGCATAGGACACCTGTGCCCATCAGTAACCCCACACAGCACAGGGACCCCCTCACGACCTCAACATTATTGGTAGAATGACTCTCCATTCTCGACGGTCCAGGGGGCAGCCAACATTATTTGTAGGAAAAGGAGAGGAATGAGTTCTGTTGTACACAGTACATTTTTATGCTTACTACTCTCTTAAGCGGAAGGAAGACATCCAAAGAGGGAGAAAAAAAAAGAATCTCTTCCAAACGATACTTGAATAAACCTGAACAAATGAAAGCTCGGTAGGTGCTGCAACCCTGTGCATGGGTGACACACACGCAACAGCATTAATGAGTGTCACGTGCAGCCCTGTGGGGCCAGACATTCCCCAAATTGGCCCTCTTTATGCCTTGTTTCCTCCTTTATGTGCAATTTCATCTTTCTGGGGCCTGCATAAATCTCTCTCAGCCAGTATTATCTTCCCATTAGGAGTGAGCGGCCATAATGACAGCCACCTGTTTTAATGACAGAGCCAGGATGTCATCCTTTTCAGCAGAGTGCTGTTAATCTAAGTAACCTTTCCCTTCAGGAATGCCATCCCCACCCTCACGCAGTGACAAGCCATTTCCAGAGCACCTGTTCCCCCTCTAGTTTTAAAAGGTAAACTCCTCCCCAAGGGGCCCCCTGCCGCTCCCCCCAGCCCAGCCCTGCTGCACTGTTTGTGTGAGCCTTGGCTGTGCCGGCTATGGGGCGGGGAGCGGGGGGAGAGCGGGACAGGGAGACTGCGGCCCAGCCAGCATGTTGACACGCCCTAGTGGCCTGGACAGGGATTTGTCCCCAGAGTTAACCACCACCCTCCCGGGCTTCTGTCCCCGATTGGCTGCAGTCACCGTGGGGCCCTCGGGCCCCCCGCCCCCCTGGAGGTCAGGTGTGAGGCAGCAGCGGCCCCCTGGGGTCTAGCACCAGGGACCCCACCATCAGTCCTTACCATTCATCCCCGTGGGGCCCCTGAGAGCTCTCAGCACCTACAGCTGCTCCCGGGTCACCACCGCTGGTTTGGCACCAGGCACAGATGCTGCCACCATCAGAACTGTCGCGGCCGCCCAGCTACCGCAAGTGCACGTGCCCTCCACTTGCCCGTGGCCTCGACCCGCAGCAGGTATGATGCTGGCCCCTTGTCCCGCCAGCCCAGGACCGCAGGTAAGCCTTGGCACCGCTCTGCCCAAAGGCCATGGTGACACCGGGGAGCGTGTGCCAGGGCCTGGCAGGGAGCGGGTTCGGATCCTGCCTTACCTGCTCTCCTCCCTCTCTTGAACGCCTAGGTCCTGACCCTCCTCTCAGGCCCAGGCTGAGTCGCACCTCTTCCATGAAGCCTTCCCAGACTGCTTGCCCTGCTCCCTTCCTGGCCATGCTGGGAACTCTTCCCCTCTTCCCATTCCTCTTCTCTTGTCTGGATGGCTGTGCACGCCTCCTCGTCCCACTGCCCAGGGGCAGGTGGCAAGGCAGGAAGGAGGGCGAATGCAGTGAGTTGTCTCTACCCACCATCTCTAACCTCCTCCGTCCTGCCCTGCATCAAGCTCGTCAACAGCACCCCTGCTCCTGGGCCACTGGCCTCCCGTCCCAGGCTACTCTTGGGTGGAATGTCTAGGAGACACACCGATGCCACCAGTCACACACTGCGCTGAATCCACAGGTACCGTTGCTGTCTTCCATCCTGCTTAGATGGAAGTGTTGGCTCTTTTCTCTCAGGCTGACCTCTCTACCTGCGCTCTGGGTGCCTGCACCCTCCTGCCTTCCCAAGGACTGCTCCCCTTTCGCCCACCGTCTCTGCTGATTCCTTCTATGCATTTAGACATGTGTACACCTCTCCTGACTTTAACAACCCTCTGACCTCAAAGCCCCTCATGTCCCACCAGCCTCTCTCTTGGCCCCTTTGATGCTGAGCTTCTTGAATGAATTTTCTAGACTTGCTCACTTTCGACTCCCTTTTAAATCCACTCCAATGGGGCTACCTTCTTGGCTCTTGGTCAAAACTTGTGCTGGAAACCCCAACCCCCCTGTTCCTGAGTGCAGGTAATTACCGAGGGGCTAGCCCAGGCTCTCTGCCCTTCACGTGCAAAATACCTACCCCGGGTCAAATATGCTCCCAAGCTTCAAAGATCATCAATTTGCTCATGACTTCTGAAATTATATTTATATCCACACTGAGGGAAGTAGTATTTCAAGAAGAAGGAAATGGTCCACGATATCAAATACTGCCAAGAGGCTCAACAATATGCATGCTGAAGTGTCACTGCACAGGATTGGATTGAGCTGTACACGAGTCACTGGCAAACTCTGTGAGGTTCCGTTGGTGGGAACAGGAGCAGAGCTCTCACTTTGCAGATCGACTACCTAAACCCAATGAGGTGATGTGGCTAAGGAGGCTCAAGGTCAGACATCTAGACAGATCCAGGACTAGGACAGACTCTTGACCCTCAGTTCAATATGTGCCCAAGACATACTGGCTGAATCATTTCATCGGGAGTATAGTCTGGGATTTATTACTCTGGTGTCAGCAGAACCCTCCCCTTTGGGCCATGGCCAGGCCACCCTGAGATGGTCAAGTTACAGAGTCAACCCATTCAGAAACCATCTGGGGTAGGTGACAGAACTAGTTTTTTGAGAACAGTGTTTTGCCTAAGGCTCTAGAGTTCCAGAGCATCCCTCCTTATTTCCCCCTAAAATCCAGTCCTATGTTAGGTACCCTATCGTTACCTACTGGAATCTGCTCATTCTAGTAAGAAGAATATACTTCTCTCTCTCTCTCTCTCTCTCTTTTTTTAAGATTTTACTTATTTACTCATGAGAGATATACAGAGAGAGGCAGAGACATAGGCAGAGATGTGGAACTCGATCCCAGGACCCTGGGATGATGATCTGAGCTGAAGGCAGAAGCTCAATCACTGAGGCACTCAGGGGCCCCAAGAAGTGCATACTTACATTCCTGTTATCTATCTAGATCCCAAATCCACACGTTTTTTTCCTTTCAGAGCTCAACCAACTCTTTCTTCAGTGCCATGTGGGAGTTCCACCTCTCGCAGGGAATCCTTCCTAGTGATACATAACTCATCATTCCCTAGAGCAGACACAGAGTCCTGTCCTGAGCCTACACTTGCCTTCAACTTTGGTTCCTCCTTAGCCCTGGTGGGACAATTTTCAACTATTAGAGAAATAATTAACGATCATATTTTTCTTGGACCTATGATTTCTTTCTTCTTCAGCAGCAAGGTATTATGAATTGTCTTAGAAAACAACATTTAAACTACAGCAAAAATAAATAAATAAATAAATAAATAAATAAATAACCCACTCTCCATCAGATTGCAGTTTGGTATCATATTTGTGTAGGCAGCTTCTATAATGGCCCCCAGTGATCCTTACCTCCTAGTATTTGTGTCCTTATACAATCCCTCTTTTTAGTATGAGCTAGATCTTGTGATTCATTTATAATGAGAAGAATACGGTAACAGTGATAGGATGTCACTGATGAGATTAGGTCACAAAAAGACTGTGACTTCCATACTGCTGGCCATATCTCATATCTGACTACAGTGGAAGCCACCTTACCTATGGAGAGGCCCACATAGCCAGGAAGTGGGTGGAGGCCCCAGTCAACAGAAAACTGGGCAGTGGAGCCTCATTCTAATAGCCCATAAGGGACTGAATCCTTCCGACAGCCACGTGAACTATCTTAAAAGTCTTTCCCCAGTTGAGTTTTCAGATGAGATCATGACCTCAGCAAAAAACCTCACTTGCAGCTTTGTGAGAGATCTTAAAACACATGCCCTCAGCTAAGCCACGTCCAGATTCCTGACCAGAGAAACTGAGATAACACATGTATGTTGCTTGAAGCTGCTAAGTTTTGGGGTAATTTGTTACACAAAAACAGGTTTGAGCATAAGGAAGACACACATCCAAGACATTTCCCGCCACCCCTAAATCCTAAGTCAAAATGGAGATAGAGAAATGCATTGCTGAAATTTGAACATGATGACAAGTGTGGTGTTAGTGAAGGTCATTTGACTTTTGATTTCCAAGGTTAAAACTATTAAGAAGAAAATATCGTTCAGTTCCCACCATCCCAACAGAATAAATGGAGGAGATAATTAGTTGTCACTTGCCTGGTGTCACTTGTTTGTTTTATGTAGCTGTTCTGGGCAGATGGAAAGTGAGTCTAGCATCCAAGTGCAGCGTTAGCATTAATGAATTCCCAAAATATTCTTTTTTTTTCTGGGGTAAATTTACTTTCTAACTACCACCATTGCCAACCAAAAAATTAAATCAATAAATCAGTATGAGGAAATTGTCAGGAGCTAGGAGTCCTGCTAGAAGAAAGCAAGTGTTTATGGGTTGAATTCCCGGAGCACTCTGTAACCGGCCTGCCACCCAATTCCAGGGCCATCAGAGGCCCAGAGAGAGAGGGAGCCACAGGCCCGGCGGCACAAAAACAATTCAGTACTCTAGGTTCATGTGGGCCTTAGTGTCTTTGTGGCACATTTCTCTGCTACTCAGGGAAAACAAAAAACAAAAAACAAAAAATAATCACTGCCAAACTCTTTTTGCTTGTGTTTCTGTTTCTGGCAAGGAATAAGTATTTCTAACTTATTAACTCTTTGTGAACACAAACTCTGCCCGTTTGATACTGCTTTCTGGCGTGCCCCCTTTGTCTTCTGGTGTGGTCTGTCTACAGCAACATCACTCATGCTCCAGAAAAAGAGACAAAAGAGCATGCATGCGTGGACTCGAAGTTATGAAGTTAACACAGTCATCATAGTGAGAGAGGGTTGTATGGTAGACAAATGGCCCTTTGAGGTCTTTTACACATTCACTGAATCAAGGAACAATCATGAGTGTTTCAAGAGTTACACATGATCAAAACCAGCAAATAAAAAAAAAAAAAAACCAGCAAATAAGCCAAAAAAAAAAAAAAAACCCACACAAAACAGAAAACAACAACAACAACAACAAAACCACTTATTTTGGGAAGGAGGTCCTCCCTCCAACCCTCCTCCCAACATACATAGATACCACACACACACACACGCATTCATATCCATGCTTGGTTAAAGAGAAACACTCTCAGGTGGTAACTACCCACATAATGAGAATGATCAAAATAATAATTGCAAGCAATAAATGCTATTTCTAGATATTTCTATGCTTAGCACCATGTATTTGAAACATCTGTGTGATTTACTGAATGCTGCACTCTTCAAATACGTCAGCAGGATGGAAACAAAGCCATTGGTGTTGTACTGAACATCCTGCTATCTGCAAACATCCAGGTAACCAAAGCAATGTCTCCATTGTTGTCTAGATGCTAGACATTTGCTGTCCCCGCCCCTCTTCCCGCCTCCAAGAAGTCTGTCATTTCCCATTTCCCTGTTTTCTAGTCCAGAACTTAGCACGGATGAGCCACACAGTGAGCTCCTCAACGATTCACTAATCACTAGAAATTGACTGGAATGTTGGAAACTAGTATATACTAAATGATCAAAGACAAACAGACGGTCCACCTTTTTAAAAATTAAGGGATAGAATGTAATGGTTGATGTTCTAAGTGGAAGTCCCCAGCGCACCCGCCTTTAGAGTTGAGGTAGTTGATACACGGAGCTATTGGCTCTGGTGCTTACCCTGTCCTTCCTTTGTGCATCTCCACATGTATAATAAATCCGGCTAGCCTAAAATTTAGGTATTAGCTTGGGTACCTAAATTAGAAGTAAAGCACCATGTGAAAAAATCTCTTTGGGGTGCCTGGGTGGCTCAGTCAGTTAAGCATCTGACTCTTGGTTTCTGCTCAGCTCATGATCTCAGGGTCGTGGGATGGAGCCCCATATCAGGGTCTGCTCAGCATGGAGTCTGCTTGGGATTATCTCCCTCTGCCCTTCCCCATTACTCACACTCACTCACTCGCTATATATATATATATATATATATATATATATATATATATATATATATATATATAATAAATAAATCTTTAAAAAAATCCTTCTCTCTAATCTTTGATGTATGGATGTTGTAGTTGATAACCTATAGCCTATGCTGGCTTTTCCAAACCTATGTGAGTCAAGTATTTTTCTCCCTCCCCTTCTCTCCTTCCTTCTTTTACTCACTGAATAAATATTTATTAAACATCTGCTAGGTTCCAAGCATTATAACGAGTGCTGGGAATATAAAAGTGATGCGCTAAGATACTGTCCATGTTCTGCTTTAATGCCCTCAGTTTGTCCCCCGGGTCACCTGCAGATGCTTCCCTAGAAGCCTGTGAATTTCTGCCTCATTCTGTCTTTCAGGGAATGAAAGAGCTATTTTTCTGGCCTTTTGGAGAGCTTGGCCTGAGCATGGGGAAGATGAAGTACCCAAGAATGATGCTCGCAGAGTAACATAAACCATGGAAGGATAAGGCATTATGGACAACAGCCCAGCTGGCTCACCTCTCACTGGGACAGTGTCCCACAGGTGCCCGGTGTGCATGGGTCACTGCCAGGCAGTAACCCACCTATGAGCATATGCTTACTGGCTGTCCTCCTTCCCTGCATCACTTCCCCTCTCCCTCATGTCCTTGGATTCCTCTCTTTGGATTCAGTATTAGCTTTGGGGGAAACTCATTGAACGTACAAACTCCCTGGGGAGACATAGAAAAGTTACCAAATTGTCACAAAACTTTTTTTTCCAAGTAGGAAAATAGCCGAATGCTAAACTCATTCAGATCGAAGATCATCTAAACCTAAGCTGCCTGGTATGTCTGCAATGGTATTTTTAACACATCCCTAAGTGTCACGAAAATCCATAAAGTATTCATTCTAGTGAAATTTGAAGGACGTAGAAAACACAGGCATATTCTCTGAAAGAATTATCGTGTGATGCCTCAAATAGAATGCACTTGCATTTTTCATTCTCTAAATTTAAAGATAATCCTTTGGCATTTGGGTCTTTGGACTGGCTGTGCTGCTCTGCTTTTTGTGAAAGCTAAATAACATTTCCTATTCTCCAAAACAATAGGAGACCCTGAATCAAACCAATTCTACTTCGTAAACTTTACTTGAATGCTATTTTTTTTATCAACATCACAAGTCTATTAGAAATCAAAGAACAGCTGGCTTTTCACTAAAGTGATTATTTTTTCATTATTGAATTCTGAATATTCAGTGTTACCTGTCTCTCTCTCGCTCCCTCTCTCCCTCTTGAGTCTTTGCAAATTAGATTGCTATATCCAAGACACCTCACTTTTCTTCAGTAAAGGGGACAGGATGAATAGGAATAGAAGTAGAAAGAGAGAGACAATATTACTTCTATAATACTTTTCAGCTTCACACGGAATGAATAAAACAAAGACAATTTTAACATCTGCGCAGTCAATAAATGTCAGTTTCCAGAAATCAGTTTCATGGCCCGTGAATTGACTGTAGTGCTGAAGCTGATTCCTGAATATGAATATGAATATACATATATTCATACTGTCATACTACCTAGACTTACACAGTCTACAGTCACTGTGCAGAATGGGAATATCTGGGAACTCAATTACTTGACATAAATAAGACTTCATATTTGCAAAATAAAAACTTTCTAATAGCCAAACTTCTGGTCTCTCCTTCGATGATAGCTACTTGTCATAAACTCAGAATTGAAAGTCAGATCTTGATTGATATTATATCCTAAACTCGTACAGGCTTGATAATAGAACACTGCCTTTATTTAGTTCTTTTCAATCTGCAGGCTTCTACAGTGGTTTTATAGTTACTCAGAGTTTGAAAAGAAATTACTCCTGCAGTGGCAGTTTCCAAAATGCTTTTGTGGCGTCTTCTCAAAAAAGTAAATAGTGACAAGCCAACCAGAGATAAGGTAGGACAGTAGGAATAAAAGCATCAACTCCTGAAGGCATGGATTAGAATTTGGCAAGTGACTGTTACTTCTTTCAAACAAAATGTGGCTGATGGTTCTGTGGTCCGAGGACTGGAAGCCTTAGGACTCCTCTGGGAACTCATTAGAAATGCAGAAGGTCAGGTCTCACCATGAGCCAACTGAATCAGAATATGCATTTCAACAAAACCCTCTGGTGATTTACATGTACCCGAAGACTGGAGGAGCTCTACCATACAACATGACATCATGTGGTATAAATGGAAACACTGAAAATGACATTTTTGTTCTCAAGGCCAGGTAGGGGAATGGGAAAGAAGTTACCAGAGAAGTGCTGGAGAGGGGGGACGTACAGACAACCAGAAAGTAAAGGGGTTTCTAGGCCTATGCCTCTCCCCCACTCCAAAACAAGCCCTGAAATGATAACTGGACTCCATCCACACCAAGCAAATACCAGCTTGCCCAGCAAGCCCAAATTGTGAGGTCATGAGGACTCTCTAACACTCAGTCTATTATTCATCTGATAAACAAGGAGATGACACAAAATAAACTCCATCTAGCTCTAAAGTCCTCTCATTCAACATACAAAAAAGTAACAAGCTAGGGTACATAGTAGGGGCGAGAACGTTCACATAGCACGAGGCGATTTTCACAATTCGGGTGCACATTACTTTGTGATCCTGGGAGATTTTTACATTAAAATGGGATTATGTTCCACTGAGTAACTTTTTTTTAAGGCTTAAAAAAAAAAAACATTTATTTGTGTAAAATTTATTTTTGTAGTGAGTGAGAGTAACCATGTCTTTATCCTTGCTCCTTCTAAAGGTCTTATTGCTTCTTTCTACTTTCTGAGAGTCAACCACACTGTACCCATGGACCAGAGAAGGGAGAGAATCCAGCCAGAGGTGGAGAGGAAGAGAAAAGAAAGAAGTATGCAAGCACTCGCTGCATCACTGGGCGGAGAAGTCATGGTGCCCGCTCTGACTTCCTCTTGCACTCCAGACCTCGGTTCTGTCACGGGGTCTCACTTCTCCATTCTAAAGTAATGCAGTCGTCCCCCCTTATCCACCGGAGGCATATTCCAAGATCCCTAGAGGATGTTTGAATACTGGGTAATACTGATACTTGATACTTGGATAATACTGAACCCTGTATACACTGTGTTTTTTCTATATGAACACACCTGTGATGAAATTTAGTTCATAAATCAGGCACAGTGGGCATCTGGTTGGCTCACTGGTTGAGTGTCTTCCTTTGTGACTCAGGGTGTGATCCCGGGATCCTGGGATCGAGCCCCACATCGGGCTCCCTGCAGGGAGCCTGCTTCTCCCTCTGCCTATGTCTCTGCCTCTCTCTCTGTCTCTCATGAATAAATAAATAAAATCTTTAACAAATCAATCAATCAATCAGGCACAGTAAGAGATGAACAACACTAATGAACAATAAGGTAGAAGAGTTAAAACAAGATACCGTAATACAAGTTACGTGACTGTGGTCTCTGAAAATATTGTATTGTACTGTACTCACCCTCACTCTTTTTGTGAGGATGCTGAGATGATAAAATACCTGTGTGATGAGCTGAAGCGAGCTGAATGATGTGGGCGTTATGACAGTGTGAGGCCACAGCTGCCCTTCTGACCATATGTCAGAAGGAAGATCATCTGCTTCTGGATGTGGTTGCCTACGAGTATCTGAAACCATGGGGAGTGAAACCACAGATTAGGGGAACTACTGTCCCATCCTTTACTGTGGCTAGAATGGGAACAGAATGCTTTAATCGACACAAGCATCTCTGTATGATGTTTGAATGGCCACACACATCGATAGACAAAATCTAAAATCCACGTGGTTCCACAAGCCCTGGGCTGTCAGCTACCAGGGACCCTCTCTGTGACCGATTTTCCCTTAACTGTTAGACCTAAAGTGGCCCCGAAGCCTCCCCAAACGAATCTCTGCTCTTCCATAGGAAATTTTACTTTATAATATCTAGGCAATGCCCACAGTCAGGTTACAAAATAAACAGCTAAAATGTTGCACCAGTGTTGGGTTTCAATTCACCGTGATAGTAAAGAGAAACTCTTGCATCATGGAAGTTGAACTCGGATCGAACTTTCTCAACTGAGCACTGTCGGCTGCCAGGGGCTCCAGGCGAGCACCCAGAAAAGATAAAACTCCAGTCCTGATGGAATTAGCCAAGCAGCACCAGGCCAAGGCCAAATGAGAGCAGGCGGTTTACACCACTCTGTTGCCAACAGAACCCCTCTAACAGTATTACGTACCAAATTTTCACACTGAATGTTGGGACAAGATGGCCATTGAGGTGGGTGTTTAAAAGGAAGGTGTGGTCGAATATGTGAAACACCCTAGAGAACTCTTTCTTTACTTTATTTCCCTGAGACATTGCCAGGATGACTTAGAAACCATTTAAATATTACGCTTATCTCTGCTTCCACATTCCTCATCCTCGAGGCCTCCCTATCAAACTTGCATCTTGCTTAACTTGGCGAGGGATGCCACTAGGAAAGACAACGGCAAAGCCCGTTTGTGGATATGAAAGGACAACAGAACTTTCATGCAAACAACTCCCAAGACCACCAGGAACGTTCATCTGGATATCTGGCCTGATCCCAAACTCAATATAAAACAACCCTCTCTGTCACCCCAGCAAACTCTTCCTCTAGACCTCTCTGGGTTTTGTGGGTGATACAATGACATTCCCAAGCTGGAAACTGGATAATCCTTTGGGCTGCCCTCTCCTCCATTGTCTGGGTTTGAGCAAGTCATGCTGATTTGTTTCTCCCAATAGTTTCTGTCATCAACTGTTGCTTTTTTTTTTTTTTTTCCGTTCTACAGAGCCTAGTTTCATTCATGTGCTTATGATCCCCAGTTGAGCGATTTAGAAAGCTCACCTCCCATTTACTCATTAATTCATTCGGTGCATAGCTGAGCACCTAATATGTGCTGTAGGCACCATACTAGGTGTTTGAGGATGAAAAGATGAGCAAAATGGATGTGGCCCGAGTCCTCAGGGAGTTCACAGGCTGGTACAGCTCTTCCCAGAGGATATATTTTACAGGACACCATCAGGTCACCTGACAAACACTCTCTGAATCCTGTATTTGTCCGGCTCAAATGCCTCCGACAGCCAACTGAAAACAAAGCAAACCGAAAGGAAAACTCTTCCTACCATTTTAAAGCATTGCATGCTAGCTCCTACCTGCTTCTCTAATCACCTATTTTACTATTTTCTCAGCAACCATCTGGTTGAAACCAGCTGGCTGCATCCCCATTTCAGGACACTCCGTATTTGTGACTCTTTGCTTTGTTACTGCTGTTTCTTTTCCCAGAAGATCTGTATCCTCCCTCGTGAAATTTTTCTGATTGTCATATAAAAAAGTTTCTTTATCCCTTCTGAACTGAAATATTTGGCCAATTTACATAATACGTAACGTATTCAATAAAAATGTTTCCAACTTCTCATGTGATAGACTCTGTGCTAGGCACTGCGATCTAAGGAAGGGCATATATTTATATATAAGGGACCTTATATATTTCCTTGTTCATATGGGTAGTCAGTGACACAGCCGGTAATAATGATATTGTCAATACCAACAGAGTCATTTAAAAATTTTACTATTTATTATGCCAGTAATCATCTTTATTGTTCATTAAATATATTTGTTTAAATTGTGAACTATCTGCAGAAGCCTGTTTCACTTAAAGCCTAATTTGGGAATGGTGTCCCTTTACCTTGGAAGGGGAACTGGATGCACTATAATGAATTATGAGCCACCAGATGTCACTCTTGTAGATGCTAGTTCCATTGGTCTGACTCTGGATGAGGAAGGGTCTCAAATGTTGCGTTACAGTGGTAAAGTAGAATTTCCACGTATTCACTGGATACTCATGCTCCCAATATGGAGTTCTCTTTAGAATCCCTTATGTAGCTCAGCGTTGCTCCTTAAAGTTATGTCCTCCTTCCCCCTCACCCCCTCCAAAAAAAAAAAAAATCATCACGACAAGCAGAGGGTTAAGGATGAATAGTCAGGCTAAATGGTGAATTTATTTTCTCTGTTGGCTTGTGTCACTGCCCTAGTTTGGTTTTATATAGTGTTATGTGAGTTTAATGTTGCTTATTTGAAAAACGAAAACAACACAGGATGCTTGAGTGGTTTGGGCCCAAAAGGAAATCTGTATTTTTGCCAGGAAGAAGGAAAACAGAAATACATAACAGAAACATTTACAAAACCTAATCCGAAAAGAAAGGTTTGTGAGGTTTAAAAATACGTATGTATACATAAAATTGAATTGTATTAATTTCTACAATGTTGGTAGCTTGTAAGTTCCAAACATCGGAGGAGGCAAATGTTTCCAAAGGTGTAAAAACCAAACCAGCCCTGGACGGGGAGAGAAACCCTCCCACCTGGTGTTTTGTCAAAGCTCAGTGGATGGCAAAACCCGAAGGCCTCCAGGGAAGCTGGAGCAGCTTTTTCTCCCCATGGGTCTGCTTTCTACGACAAAGTTGTATTAAGCAAATATGAGAAAATTATATTTAACACATAATTTTATCTTGGCAGTGTCCCTTTAAGTACAAAAGAAAATGAACAACGGAAAATTAGGAGACAAAATTATTTATCTAAGAGGCTGCATTGGCTCTTTGAATGCTGGAGCCAGAAATTATCTTTATTCTGTCCTGGCTCTCTTTACTGCGGGCTGAGTGTGCATGTGTGTGTGTGTGTGCACGCGTGTTTTCCCTTCAGTCTTCTCAAGAAGTGCAACTCTGACATTGCAAATAAGGAATTCTAATTGCAAAATTATACCTTCCATGGAAACCATTTTCTACTCCTTTGCTCTAGAAGCTCTGAAGATATGAATGCTTCCACAAACAGAATGAATGAAGCCCCAATTCTCTATGGTGACAAATTCAGGAAATGGCAGGTTTTATCTTAAAGGAGTTCAACCGATACACAAAAGCTCTCGTGTGCAAATAATGGAATTCTCAAATTGGGATAAATGCGCTTTTAAGAATTTTTATTTTGATCATTTATTTCAGGTAACACTTGTGGATAATATAACATAGCTTTGAATTACAGAGCAGATAAGGAAAATCTAAAAGGAAAAAAATTAGGGCAGGACTTTATTAAATTTTAAAGTATGCCTTTGCTATACTCTTATAAAGAGCCAAATAGGGTATCAAAATCTCTGGAGATCACCAGTATAATTTCTTTATCATGTTCCATTTAAAATTTAATTATGCAGTCTACAACAAGAAGAATCTCAGCTGTTTAAATAGGTCATGCAGTGAGTAACTTAACAATATTCTAAAGTTTTCCTTGTAAAGATCGTTCCTTTGATAGTCTGTTACACATCAGAACACTATATTATAAAACAAGTGCAATTTAATTCAGTCATTACGGACTCTTATATACATCTATAAAGAATGAAATGTTTTGATTTAGGTAATTTAGAGAAGTAATGAAATTCATGTTTCCGAGAGAGCTGCCCATGTTAGATGGGCAGTATCTGCATATATACTTTCTTTGGGTAATCATTATTTTCATGCTTGATAGCAAGGTCAAGGGAATTTTTTAGTTAATGTTTGGGGCATTTTGCTTTATTATTTTTCAATAATCATTCATGGTAAGTAAAAAAGAAAAATCTGGCCACTGAATAATGAATATGTGAATCAGGGGCTTGCTACACCTTCATTCCCCACCACAAGTTTCAGCCAGCATGCAACTCTAATTTCTTTATAATAAAATAACAAAGTAAACACTGCTTTGGGCACTTTACATGTATCACATCATTTTATTATCAGAACAATTGGCTTATTATTGCCCCCATTTTACAGAGAACACGAGGCACCACAGAGGTAAAGACATTCATCCAAGATCACAGAACTAGTAAATGGCTGAATTGTGATTTGAACACATGTTAGAGTTTGGCTCCAGAGCATATGTGCTGAACCATTTCACTAGGCTGCTTCTTACAATACCAAAGGTGCCTTGTCTTAGATATGGACAGTGCTAAAGTGTTGGTAAAATAATCAGCATCAACCCATCTTTGAATGGACCACTATAATACCAACCGTGTATTGATTGTTTATTGTGTGCCTGACACTGAGCTCAATGTATTATATGGTTTATCTTCTCACACTGACACTTTGAGACAGGTATCATAATTTTTCCAAATTTAGCAATGAAACACGGAGACAGACATTAACTAACCTGCTCAAGGTCACACAATGAAGAAACAGCGGACACAAGATTCTCCTAACCTCTGTGCTAACACATAGTCAACAGCAACAGCTCCAAACAGCCTAGCAATAGTCATATTAACGGTCAAATTTAGGTTAATAACTTTCCAACCAATAAGATGAATGTTTCTGGATGCCGTGTGTACAAAGCAGTGAGCAGCATGGGAAGAAGGAGTGTAGGCAGAAATCATACATCTGGTCTACCACTGGTTCTCTGGGAGAAGGCTTCTTCAGTGCTCCTTCCCTCCCTTCCTACTATAGACTGAAAGTTTGCACCCCCATTTCCCCAAATCCATGTGTTGAAGCTCTAGCCCCTAATGTGATGGAATTAGGAGGTAGGGCCTTTGGGAGAGGTAATAAGATTTAGATGAGGTCATGAGGGTGGGGTCGGTATGATGGGATTAGAAGTCTTAGATGACACACTAGAGTGTGTCATATCCACAAGAGGATATGGCAAGAAGGCAGCTATCGGCAAACCAGGACTCAGGTCCCCATCCAGACATTGAGTACTGAGTTGGCCAGCACCTTGGTCTTGGATCTCCCAGCTTCCAGAACCTTAAAAAATAAATGTTGTTTAAGCCAACAGTCTGTAGTATGGTGTTTTGTTATAGCTGACTAAGATACTTTCCAATTCAAACTTTTATGCATTCATTCAAACATCTCTTCTCTCAGATGGTCAAAGACTGATAAAAGTATTTTTTTTTTTTTCTGGGCCTAACATGTTCAGGCACTGCTGGGCACTGAGAATAAATAATGAATAATAATGGGATCTCAATGTGGTTTCCACTTAGTGGGGAAGGTGTAGAAGTCCTCCATTAAACTGCAGCATCAGTAATACAAATGCTAGGACAGGAGTCAGCACCCGGGGCTTTGTACATTAACAGAAGGAGCATAAAACCCTTCAGGGCAAAGAAGCCTTCACAGAAAAAATGGCATCTAAGATGTGTGGCTTGTTTTTTTTATTGCTAGCAAGGTAGTGAATCTGAGAGGGAGGGTTCTGCAGATTGTAAGGTCTAGGGGTATAATGGTGTCCTATGTGGAGAATTTTAACTGCTTTTCTTTCCCCAAATCTTCTATTAATTTGCCCAGATTGCTCTTTAAAAACAGTTTAGGACATTCCCTGGATGAACAGTCTCAAAGAGAATAACAGCTCTGCAGACTGGTGTCTAAACCCTCACATCAACCAGTCATCCCCTAAGCTCCTCTTCCCACCTCTGCACACTATCCAACAATATGGTACCACTTCCTGCTGGCGTACCACCCCCGGGCCTCTGTGATGACTTTCCCTCTGTGTGGAGTGCACAACCCTCTCCACTGCTACATGCTCCATCCTGACCCATCTTTACAAGTCATGTTCAGAAGGTTGATTCACGAGGCTGTCCTTGCTTCCTCATCTTGCTGCTGGAATTCCTTAGTGCCTATTGTTTGCTTAGATGTCTTTCTATCTTATGGCATTAAACACTTTCCCCAGCACTCTGAAGAGCCGTGCCTGCTACACCAGCCTAAACTACTCCAGGGAAGAGACAATGTTCCATTTGTTTTCTACCAAAGACCCTACAACTATCCTTGGCATATAGTACTTGATGTGCCTTTGTTGAATTAATGAATAAATGATAGATTTCGTAAATGTTAAACTGGGTCAGACTTGGGTCCCAGGAAAGTTGGGGGAATTATTCTTTCTTAGGGATTATAAAAAAGACAGGATATGCTCATCAGTTCCAGATTACTTAGTAAGAGGTTGGCCTGGAAATACCAACATTTTTTTTCCTACTTTCTTCACTCCCCAGCCCCTGGAAAACAATTTTCTACTCTATGTTTCTATGAATTTGATCGTTTCATTTATTTATTTGTTTTGTGTTTTTTTAGAGTCCACACATAAGAGATACCATGCAGTAGTTGTCTTTGGCCTATTTCACTTAACATAATGTCCTCCATATTCATTCATGTTGCCAATGCCAGAACCCCTTTGTCATGGATGAATAATATTCTAGTGTATGTATGTATGTGTGTACATATGTGTGTATATACACACATCTTCTTTATCCATTCATCTGTTGACATTTAGGTTGTTTCCATATTTTGCCTATTTTGAATAAAGCTACACTGAATGTTGGAGTGTAGACATATTTCTGAGATCCTGTTTTCATTTACTTTGGATATTTACTCAGAAATGAGATCGCTGAATCATGTGGTAGCTCCATTTTTAATTTTGGGGGGGAACTCCATACTGTTTTCCACAATGGCTACATCAATTTACATCCCCATCTACAGTTCACAAGGGTTCTCTTTCCTCTACATGCTCACCAACATTTGTTATCTCTGGCCTTTTTCATGGTAGCCATTCCAACAGGTGTGAAGTGATACCTCATTGTGGTTTTGATTTGTATTTCCCTGATGATTAGTGATGCCAATCATCTTTTTATGTATCTGTCGGCCATTTGTAAGTCTACTTTGATAAAATGTCTACTCAGGTCCTTTGGCCAGATTTTAATTGGGTTATTTGTACTTTTGCTATTGATTTCTGTAAGTTCTTTTTTTTTTTTTTAAGATTTTATTTATTTATTCATGAGAGACACACACACACAGAGAGAGAGAGAGAGAGAGAGGCAGAGACAAAGGCAGAGGGAGAAGCAGGCTCCATGCAGGGAGCCTGATGTGGGACTCGATCCCAGGACTCCAGGATCACACCCTGGGCTGAGGGCAGGCACTAAACCATTGAGTCACCCAGAGATCCCCCCACCCCATTTTTTTTTAAAGATTTTATTTATTTATTCATGAGAGACACACACACACACAACAGAGAGGCAGAGACACAGGCAGAGGGAGAAACAGTGTAAGTTTTTATATTTGTTGGATATTAAGCCCTTATTAGGTTATATATATGATTTGTAAACATTTGCTCCTGTTCCACAGGTTGCCTTTTCATTTTGTTGATAGTTTCCTTTGCTGTGCAGAAGCTTTTTAATTTGATATATGGTCCACTTGTTAATTTTTGCTTTTGTTGCATTTGCTTTGGGTGCCACCAACATTTTTAATCTTCTAATTTCTTTCTTTTTAACGACTTTATTTATTCATTCATGAGAGACACACACACAGAGGCAGAGACACAGGTAGAGAGAGAAGCAGGATCCCTATGATGGGGAGCTTTTTGTAGGACTCAATCCCTGGACCCCAGGATCATGACCTGAGCCAAAGGCAGACGCTCAACCACTGAGCTACCCAGGTGTCCCTATCTTCCAATTTCTCTTTTTTTCTTCCTATCTTCCAATTTCTAAAGAAGATAGCATTTTGTATTGAAGACAACAAGAAATATTAGGTTCTTTTACTTACCAAAGCTCTCTATGGGGCACAGGCATCTAATTTAAAACCCAATGCCCATGACTGAGAGATATGGCCAATCAGAAAGTTTATTCTTGTTCTTCCACTACAAGGAATCTATTCAGTTCAAATTCCAAATAACAAAGATCAATAATTGAAGACCCAAATTCCACATGTGAAACAGTAATATAGTGACTTTTATCTCTGATAGTCACATAAACAAGCAGTTCTACTTTCCTGGCAGAGGATCTCACATAGCAACCCTATGGCCTGTGCTGGTTCTTTAGGACTCAGGAGCTCTGTTACAGTATATTTAATACTTATATTCCCTAATCCCCTCAAAGAAGGCACAGATAAAAGATCAAGTTGTTGGATTAAAACATAAGAAAAAAGTCCAAGTTTTTCTTTCTTTACTTTAACCTTTGGCCCCTGCCTCCAATAGCTAACATCTTGTACAGCATGGCCTCTGAGTTACATACTTAATTATCTTAAGCTTCATTTACTAATACCTCATGATTCTCGAAGAGCATCCTGACCTCTGGGTGTTGTGCTATAAGAACCAGCACGCGAATCTTCATTGTAGCACTTCAACTACTTCTACTGAGGTCTAGTACACTGCTTTATTTCCCAAAGTATTTAGTTTATATTAGAAGAGTGGACTATGTTAGCAAAGAATTAAAATGCTCTCACCTTTTCAAAATTAGCCAATAATAGTACATGATTATCCTAAAGCCTCTGTTAATATAAACCTTTTTATACCTTTACTCGGCTATCCAGTATCAAGTGCTAGCTCTAGATAAGCATCATTTATATTAAAACCCCAGCTTACCATAACTAATTTAGCGCCTCTTTCCCATTTGAATAGTTGGGGATTTTACCATAATTTAATTAAAACACATCCACCCAAACCAAACACCCTTCACCATTAAAAAAAGATCTCGAAAGATGTGCTTATAATGGAAAAATTTACATCCCTACCTACAGTTCACAAGGTACAGTTCACAACAACCAATTGTTCAGATTGCTAACCTGCCCTTTGCTACAGCAAAATAAAAGTGGGGAGTCACCTGTGAGATTGAAAATGATCATTTTCACAGCTCAGGAAATAAGAAACATACATTCCATTTCCAGGACACTTCGAGACAAAGAGGGGTAGCATGAGTAGTACATGTAGCCAGTTTAAATATTTGTTTTAATCCCAACAAGATCATTGTTTTTAATATTTATAATATAATTACAATGCTTAGTGCATGTTGCTCATATAATCTAATTTTTTTTTCTGGTGACATATTATTACCGGGCTTTAATTTCAGCAATGGCAAGAATTCAAAAACACATTTTGGTTATCATTAGTAATGAAAAACAAACCTGGTACCTGTTCAAGTACCTTTCGCACATATCTCATTTCAACTTCAAAGCATTTTTAACTACCAAGACACAATCCACTGCTACATGATTTGTACATTTTCACAGAATATTATCAGCCAGTGGCCAGCTACTTTAAATTAATGCCATGTAAAGCAATTAAAGTTGAAATACTCCACCCCCGTGCAATATTTGTAAATGGCCTTTCAGAAAATTTCAAGACAAAGCCAATGAAAACCAAACCCCAAAACTGCTTTCAAATGCCACCGTCTTCCTTTCCAGCCACATATCACTAGTTAGCAGTTGCCTGAATTTTCCATTTTTCCCTAGATATTAGCATAAGCACGTTTTTATGACTAAAAGCATAAAAAACACAAAATGTCATGTTCCACTCATCATTAGCTGACAAACAAACAAAATAACTACAGGTGCCTTGTTCTAAATAGCACCAAGGTTTCCCAGGGCTCATTTGCACTTTGCCAGTGACAGGCTGGAGAAATCTCTAAAAGGGCTGAAAGCTGGACGACTGATTGAATTCTACAAGATCACACAAACCAACGACTGCTAGCAAAAAGTCTGCTGCCAACAGAAGGATTCCTCACTGACATTATTAACATTATTTCATGTTAATAAGAGGAAGAGAAATAATTGTCAATTGGATACGTCCTGAGCTGCTCTAAAGAAAGTAAAAAGATACCTGAGACCACATCAGAAGAAGCATAATTGAGAAAGACCTAACCTACTATTTATTTCTCATGCCCTAATTGTAGTGCGTTACAATGACTATGAATCATGGTTAGGATGGGATTGTCGTCATGTTTATTTTCAACATGGTGCAACATTAGAATAGCAAAATCCCATGGAAAAAAAATATAGGTAGGCTCACTGCCAAAATAACCTCCCACCAAACTGCAGGAGAGAACAGATCCTCCCTCGAGTAATAAACCAGCTACAACGGAAGATGGTTTGCAGGGAATATGGGCATTGCCTCTTGGTATTCCCGATATGACACTACTTAATAGGACCCAAGGTGCACACCAGGTCTCTCAGACATCTGAGCAATTTCTAGTCCGGTGATTATAGCTCCACGTGGGTTTCATCTGACAATACCAGGGTGGTCTGCTGTTCTAGAAAAGTTTGCAAGTCATTCTGCATTCCATTATTTCGGGATTAACTTCCTCACCACAAACACGGGCAGATCCACCTCTTTCTCTCTCTGAAAATGACAAATGCTTAGGTCTTCACAGCGAACTTTCTCTGGAGCGAAAGCGCAATGACAAACAAACTCAGTGTGGACACACACACACACCAGAACACACGTCCACATCTAACCTTGTAAGCCGGCATGGAGTTGAAAAGTTTCTTTGGGAT
The DNA here is from genome assembly GCF_003254725.2 of Canis lupus dingo. NCBI lineage: Eukaryota > Metazoa > Chordata > Mammalia > Carnivora > Canidae > Canis > Canis lupus. The sequence continues at coordinate 23,956,113 of NC_064244.1, forward strand.
GATATCCAAAGAAATAAGACATATAGTAATTTAAATATTTGGATCACAGTAAACAGTTTTCTTTTTTGGCAATATTAATTACGATCCTATAAGCAAAGATTTTCTTTACATAAAAAAAAAAAAAAAAGCAACCAAATGTGCTTATCTCCTGTAACAGATGGTGACGATATGTACTTTCTCCCTATTCCTTACTGCTGTTCATTATCACATTCTTCTGGCTCTTCTTTTTCTTGTTCTTGAGATTCTCATCATTTTCATTTCCAACAGTTCCCAGGAAATACCCTGTGCCCTATTCACTCATTCACAAGCAGTTATGGAGCACCTTCAAAGACCAAGGCAAGATGCTAGGTTCTGCATACAGTGCCCACTAAAATATTTCTTAAAATACTGTTGTTCTTTTTTTCTTTCATCTAATAAATAGTGATAATCATTTTTGACAGCTAGTTGTCTATAATATGCATCCTGTTCATATCTTATTTCTTATAGTGACAAAAATATCAAAAATATATAAAGCACACTGATCAATTTATATATCGATTTCTTTTCCGAGTGAGACGATATTACTAAATATTTATTTCAACGATAATAAGAAATACAAAAGTATTGATATTATCATCAAAACTATGATGTAAGTTCTTTAATGGAAAATAGAATTCTTTCATAACTCTCGAAGTCCCTGAATGCAATCACAATAGTAGTATACTGAAGAAAAATACAATTCATTGTGCTAATTCCCATGAATGTAATAAAGGAAGCAACATGTTTATGATTTCTGCAGAGAATATAGCTTACACATATGTCTCCAAACGCATGATATAACTAAAAAAAAATAAGGATGCTTTTTCTAAGTCATACATGGACATTTCTCTCATTACTTTTTGGCTACATATCTTATATATGACTCATACACAATTTTTGGTATTTACATAATGAAATACAAGGTCTTAGAATCTGATGCGAGGAAGAGAAAGTTACAAAGGCCTCTCTAAGAAGATACAGCATTTCCTTTGAGGTGCATCAGAAATCACACACAGAATAATCAAAGCCAGCCTGCTCACCTTGGTAGACTTCCCGCTAACTCGGTGGTTGTCTCTCTGAAGGAGAAAAAAAAGATACATACGATTAGCTTATTTTGGTAAATTATAAAAATCTGTTTAATGAAACCATAACATGCCAAGGCATTATAATCACATGTGTCAAGAAGATACTGTATATGCACCATGTTTAGAAATTTATAATTGACTCATTACATTTCTCATTAATTCCCACAAATATTTCAATGGTCACTTTCAAAGCAATTTCACACGCATGCAAAATATCTGCCTCTGCTTTCTGTTCAAAATATTAACATGTGAAAATGTACAACATACAGAAAGAAAATAGGAAGGAAAAAAAATCCCAAACCACCTTTTAGGTATTTTCCAGTTAAATAAAGCACATGTATTCATTTTTCCAAGAATCATTTAGTAACAAATTCCTTGAAGAATGTGTCTTTGTGTTGCTGATCTCTGTCACCTGAGGTTTATGAAAGAACACGTACAGCACAAATCCAACTCTTTTAGTAGCAAATTGCTGTTTTTTATTTCTTCATTATAGCATCCTACCAGGTGGGATTTTTGAAGGCACATGCTAGGATAATTCAAGTGGCACAAAAGACAAGTCACTAACTGAAAGCTTTACAGTGTGCTAATAAGAAGGATGAGAGACAAATTTCAAAACTAACTTTTTTCCTAATTGCAATATCCTATCTTTCAATCAGAGATGTGTTCTTCGGAGTTGAGAGAAGCAAGGAGTAAGAGGTAGAGATAGAGGCTTAATGATGAGATATTTTAAAAGTGGAGGTAGGTTCAACTTTGCTTTGGGGGATTAAAGGTGGAATTCTTAGGAACAGCAGTACATAATCTTCCTCAGGTCATATAATCCCTTTAAGAATCTCATTAAAGACACAAACACTTTACACGGGGTAAAATAACAATATACCCATACAGATGCAACAAAATATGGCACACAGCTGTAGATGGTCCGTGGACCTCCTGTAAGTACTGTGTCAACCTTGGGTTAGGAATCTCAGCCTTAGGCTCCCAACATCTTTACTCATCCTGACCATCCAAATAAAGGGCTTCCTTCTGCAGGACTTTTCTCTGGCCCTCCCAGCCTCTAGAACTCCCTCCTACCTATTGTCTGTGACAGTACCCAGGCGCCGCAGGGACTCGCTGGTTCCTGCAGAGCCATACCACCTTCAATTAACGAAAGATTTGTAAATGAGTGAATTAATTTGAGCTCCTATAGATATATTCTCTCCTAAATAACCAGATAATATATTTTTTAAAGATTTATGTATTTATTTTAGAGGGTGTGAGCACAGTGGGGAGAGAGACAGCAGGTGGAGAAAGAATCTTAAGCAGATATGGGGCTCGATCCCACGACCCATGAGATCATGACCTGAACCAAAATCACGAGTCAGATGCTTAACCGGTGGAGCCACCCAGGGGCCCCAAAGGCCAGATAATATTAAACCTCCAGATTTTATTGCCTCAGAAATCAACTTTTGAGAGAAAGCTTCCATTTCTTTAGCAAAACCACAGTGCAAAGTTTTGTCTGCTACACTGTTGAAGGCTTTACATGTATTTGTCTCTTGTATGAATTCCCTGCCTGCATTAGAAATTTCTCTTTCCAAACAGAATGAGAACTGTGGGTACCCTAGCTAAGAGGCACCCCTCCCTTCAGTCTTCTTTGTAAAATTGATCGCAACAGGTATCTTTTAAATTCTATTTTAGTATTTATTATTTTGTAACTTGAGGCCGACATACGGGAGGTCTCCATAAATTTTTGTTTGCAAGGAATGAATTAATGAACTTTTCTGACCTTCTTGTTGGCACTGGAAGGTTAGATCTAAGTTTTAGAGCTTGATCACAGTAATAGCAGCATCCCAGGGTCAAGGTACACTACCTTTCCTTCTTTGTAATCTTTTAACTCTTTATTTTTGCTTTCCAGATTATAGGTACTTTCATATTGAGTCCCCCAGTATCTTTCTTAAAAAAATGTTGGACATACATTATAATAAATTCACTTAAATCACATAGTAGAGCAGCATTTCTCAACCTCACACAATATTGACTGCTTTGTCATAAAGGCTGTTTTGTGCACCGTAGGATGCTTAGCAGCAGCCTTGGCCTCTACCCACTAGATGCCAGTAGTACATACCCCTCTCACCCTCCACTTTGTGACAATTAAAATGTCTCTAGACGTTGCTAAATGTGCCCTGGGGCAAAACTGCCCTCAGTGGAGAAGCTCTGCAGTAGAACAACAGAACTGAAGCAACCATAATTGACTTCTGTTTCAAAACCTTACTGGAGTGAGCAATACTCTCCACTTCCCTCGGAAAAACATGGTGGCTGAGGCCTGGCAAGAATGCTCATCTCCCTCTGGCCCCTGGCACCCAAGTGTGAATGCAGACTGAGGGTATGTCGTGTTTGCTCCTCGACAAATTTATGTTAGTGAAACTCTTATTTTCAAATTTAATGAAACAAGATATAAAACCAATGAAAACTGACTGTGGAACAGTTCTCATTTCTCTGAAATCTAAGTTATCTTCTTGGGAATGAGCAAAAAGTGACAAGTAGCTTAAGAAAAACCGATCTCGAATTAGCACTAGGGGCCGGACAACCATAAATACTGGGTGACGAAAGATGTGATTTTCTCAAGTGTCTTTAAGTACCTGTCCCTCTTAAAAAATAAACTAGAAATAGGTGGTGAGTTGTAGGTGTGATTTGTGCATGAAAGACAATGCAGGACTCCACCCAGTCGGGTCTACACGCTCAAAGTGTTGGCTTTACTTTCAGAGCAAAAATGCTGCGAAAGAAAATTATGCTGTCCACATAGGAAGGAGGAGTGGGGGAAATTTATGTTTTACACAACTGTGTACCCAAAAATTTACATTAGAATCACAGACACTACTTCACAGGAAAAGTAATTTTGAGTGAACATGCATGAGTGGATGAACACAGTTTAAATGATCAGATGTTACCTAAAAACCTGATGATTCCATTGGAGCATGTAGCTCCACGGCTTCAAGAAAGAACACGGAGAGAGGAAGAACCAAGCATATCTGACTGCAGTAATGGAGCTAGGACCCACCAACCCAAAACCGTTTTCAAGATAAGCAAAAACACTAGAGCTTTTAAAATAACTTGTTCATTTTTACCCATTTTCTATTGTTAATAATCTGAATCATTTGTGTTTTCATGAATTTGTACGCTTGTAAAGAAATCTTTGAGGAAAATAAATTTAGCATAATATGCTATGCTTCCCCTAGGTAATGCTCTATCAAAACCCACTTGAGAGAACTTAACAAAGTATTACACAGAACATTTTTAGGGCAGTGAAACTACTCCGTATATGATATCATAAAGGTGGATACACGTTGTTAAACATTTTGTCCAAGCTCACAGAACACACAGGGCCAAGTGTGAGCCTTAATGCAAACTATGGACTCTGGATGATACTAAGGTGTCAGTGTAGGTTCATCGATGATAACAAACACACCATCCTGGTGGGGGATGTTGATAGTTGGGGGGGGGGGCTGTGCATTTGCAAGGGCAAGGGAGATAAGAGAAATCTCTGTACCTCCCTGTCAATTTTGCTGTGAACCTAAAAACTGCTCTAAAAAAATAAAGACAAACCTTTTTTTTTTTTTTTTCAATGAACTTGTATGGGTTGCAATGTCCACGTGACCTTCTAAGCATAATTCATTTTCAGCACTAATACTTATTCATCCAACATACTCACTGAACACTTAGCATATGTTTGGCACACACCATGCTGGGTGCTTTCAGAGGCACCAAGGTGAATTAGATCCTGATCCTTCTCTCCAAGTGTTTATACTCCAGTAAAGGATATTATATAAGGCATGAAGTGGTGGATACTTTTCAATCTTATACTACTGAAAGCTCCTTTAAAGACTGTGACTTATCTGTTATTTTGAATACTCCATCCCCAGCAAAACCCAGACACTCAGTACATATGAATGGAATAGAACCAAGAAACGTTTCTACTTTGCAGGTAATTCCCATCCATTTCTTAAAATGCCTTCTGGAATTATCGCAATTGCACTAATTTCCTTTCTTTAGTTTCCATTACTAAGATAATCTGATTTCATGAAAAGAGTAGAATGCTAAAAACTAAGTGAAAACAATGATGAGAAAAACAACAAAGCAGAATTCTGTGTTCCAAGAAATCGAGCTGTCCCAGGGGCTAAGAAGTAGACTGAAATGATGGAGGGCGTGCGACAGGTTGCATATCCTTGGGCAATTTCTTCTGCCTCCTGGCTCTCTAAATCCCAGAATGTAATAACAATGCTGCCCTTTGATCTGGAGTTGTTGGATCAATCACCAATGTGAACAAACAAGAAAGCTCCCTGCAAATCTGAAGTTGTGCTATAAATTCAATTTTATCAAAGAAAAAAAAAACAGAATAGACAAGCACTTTTCAAAAGCTGATGTGTCCCATGGGGGTATTATACAGTCTTTCTTTCTTTCTTTTTCTTTCTTTATTTCTTTCTTCCTTCTTTCTTTCTTTCTTTCTTATTTCTTTCTTTTTCTTTCTTCTTTATTTTTCTTTTCTTTCTTGTTTCTTTTCTTTCTTCTTTTCTTTCTGTCTTTCTTTTTCTTTTATTTCTTTCCTTCTTTCTTTCTTTCTTTCTTTCTTTCCTTCCTCCTTCCTTCCTTCTTCCTTCCTTGCCTCTTCCTTCATTCCTTCTTCCTTCCTCCTTTCTTTTCCTTCTTTCCTTTCCTTTCTTTTCCTTTCCTTTCCTTTCCTTTCCTTTCCTTTCCTTTCCTTTCCTTTCCTTTCCTTTCCTTTCCTTTCCTTTCCTTTCTTTCCTTTGTAGATTATTTAGCATCCCTTAAAAAAAAAAACTTTAGTTTTAAATGTGTAGAACATTCGCCGGTGCACAGTGATGCCAGCTTTTATCATCTGTCTGAAATAGCGTTCTTCTTCATCATGTCCCATCCCTTTCCATTCCTGAACTATGCAAACAGTTCTTTTTTTAGGAAGTGTTGAAGCAAGAGCATACCATCTATTTCTGTGCAGCTTGCCAGTTTCCAAAATTAGCTGACAACTATAAAACAGAGGACGAGAGCCCCCATGCTAATTGTGTGGCGGCATGATAAATATTTTTAAGACCTGGAATGTTCCTCTCCAATGGTAGTTACCTTTGATTCTTCCGAAAGTACGAAGACTTTTAAAATATTAAAATGCAGCTTATTCCTATTGCATGTCCTGCAAATGATTTAATGTTTCAGTCATAGAAGAGGTGAGGTTTTCTTTAATTAAGAAAAGGATGAGAGGGAAGCAGATTTTTTTTTTTTTTTTTGTCACCTGGCTTGGGGCAAAGTGTGGGCAGTTAAAGTTGGATCTATTTCCCAATATTACACACACAAGAAGACTCACTTAGAAGCACCACTACAAATGTGTACATTAATTTAAGCCTGTTAACTTTTTTCTTCCATGGTGAACCTTAGCTCCAGGAAATCTAAAACACCTTAGACATTTCTTCTCTGATGAAGAAAGCCCAGAAACATTGCTCATTCTTCCTAACCCAACGTTGTTCTCCCCTATTGTTTGTCTTTATGTTCTCTTTATTTTGTCCCTTATTACTTCCCTCCTAAATTTCTGCTCACATGATTAAAATATCATCGTGTGTGCTGCCGTGCATGAGTGCATGTCTGTATATAGACACAAGCAATTATTCCCATGTGGTGCAAACTATACACACACACACACACAAGCTCACACTGTTCGGACGTCATTTAATACCAGCCACTATTCTGGGCCATTTATGTGAGTTTACTCACTTAGCCCTTACAAGAGCTCATCACTGGGATTAAAACAAAACAGAGATGAGAAAAATGAAGCAGAAAAATGTAAGTAGACACATGGCTAGTGCCAGGGCCGGGAATCCAGGCACTCTGGCCTCAGAATCCACGCTTTTGATCAGGATGTTATATTCCTACACAGTATTGACCAGCTACAAATTGTGTGTGTGTGTGTGCACATATTATACATGCATTTTTCTTCTTCTTCTTTCTTTCCTTTTTCTTTTTGCAGGACAGGACCCCAGCACAAAGGCAGGAGTGGGGGCAGATCTACAGATTCAGTTGGAAGGGCAGTGGCCGGGCTAGAGGGAAGTGGGATGGGTCAGAAAGCCAGCCAAGGTGGCCTGGAGATGGACACCCTCAGCCCCCCATGCCAGCAGAATGAGGTGGAGGGGAGTGGGGTCTCAGGGCTGAAAGGCGCCAGGTTTGGGGCAGGGCGAGGGTGGGTCCAGGCTCATCTGAGACCTGCAGGCTCTCCAGGCCTGTCCTGTAGCACAGTGCAGGCGAGGTCTCAGCAAAGTGCCTTGTGGTCCGCACAAGAGGGAGAAGCCTAGAAGGGCAGGCCTGGAAAGGGGAGGAGGGGCTCCTGGGCAGTGTTCTCAGGGTAACACGGCTGCTGCCTGGGAGACTCCCTAGAGGTAATAAAATAGGGCACACACACATTTTATATCTATATAATTATATAGATATAAAACATATAATATATATAATATGCATATAAATATAATACTCATGTATGTATGTGTATATGATACAATTACTGATTCCCTTTGGCTTGTGTGCTACAGTAGGTAACAAAGAAAGGGCCCCCTCTCTGGAACTTTACAGTGTGGAAGGGGGAGGCAGGCCAAAGACAAATGAGCAAATGGATATTTATTACTGCCTTTCACTGGATAGGTGCAGAAGAAGAGAGGACGGTCAGGAGGGGCCCCCTGGAAGGAGACTCCAGGGAGTGTTAAAGCGTGAAACAGAACCACTTCCTCCCCCCCCACCCCCCGCAAAACACACACCCCAACTTCTCTGTCGGTTGCTTTCCTCACCACTATTGCATTTCACACTTGCCTTCAGCAAATATTCACCTAGGACCCACTGCACGAAGCAGACAATTCGAGGTGTTGCTTTGGTGTAAAAAAATGCTGGGCAGGCTGGATCTGTAGACTCAGCACGCTGGCAGACGAAGAGGGGTACCAGGCCCTCGGATACACAGGGGCGTCACTCAGAAAGCGTCAGGTTTGGACAAGAGCTGCCCCACGCTGCTGTGGAGGCCCCTGGAGCCCAGAGTCCCCCACCAGCAGCACCCACAGGCCCAGGCCCGTGGGGGCTGGAACTTCCCTCCCCTGGGTCACCAGAAGACTGGCTGCACTAAGGTTAATGCACTCCCATGGCTGAGCCACCCAGCCTCCTAAGGAACAGGCACGGCCTACTCAGAGTCCCCGCTGAGATGTTTTGGGGCCTCAGAATTTCTTCGGATCAGTCAAGTATTGCTTACATAAAGCAGCCACAACTGCGTGCCTTTGGCTGTGTTCCTGTGTCCCAGGCCCCCGAAAACAAAATTGCCAAAGGTTACCCCCCATCAGTTCTGCAACATCGGCCCCCCGGCCCGACGGCCACCTACAAGGGGCTGCCACTCAAACAGCCCTGCTGCCCCTTCGGTCATCCTGAGATGGTGTTCAGGGCTTGTGTTTTCTTTTCTTTCAAGAGTGTCATCTGGACACTTAGCTCAGGAATGTTCCTGGGAAGGGGAGGCCTGTCCTCGACATCGCGGGTGGCCTTCCAGAGGGAACCACATCTGCACACACCCCCGGGTATACCTGTTAGTCTTCCTCCTCGATGCTCCTGAGTCCACCTCGGTTAAATAATGTACCCAGGAAGGACCCCAATCGGCCATGGGTAACAAGACCTGCTCCTTAAAACGTGCTTATTTAGACTTTAGCAATAGCAAGTGTAACCAGCCCTGGAGGATGGTCGCAGAGCCTACAAATGGCACATTATGTTTCACTTACCAACTTGTACTCTCAGAGGCAGAAAGGAAAAGCAAAAACAAAACAAAAAGCAAAACCGGACAACATACATGCAAGGCTGTGTGCACGTGTATGTGTTTAAAAGCTTTGTTAACAAAATGACATCCCTCCAAAACAAAACAAAACAAAACAAACAAACAAAAAAAACCCAAAACCCAAGGAAAAGGTATATTTTCTTCAAATTCTATGCTTCTGCCAGGGGTGAAGGGGTATCAGATTACTAAAAGGTCTCTGCATTTAATACTGCTAGAATATTGGGTTCTAAGCTTTACTGCAATTCATAAGTGGGCTTAAGGGAAAATATGCCAAAAAATTGTTAATCAAAAATCATTTTCTTCTTTGATAAATCAGTCTGAAAGGAGGCCCATTTTGCAATGATGCCTAATTTTTCTATTAGCTCCTAGGGATGTAATATGACCAATAAGTCCTCTTAATGAGAGAAAATCATCCCCACTCCTGATAATTTCTGGATCAAAGAGGGATTTGCAAATACCAGCCTGCATTGTAATGTTTGACTAATGGCCTAATCCATCAACTGACAAGTATGGTACCAAGTTCTTTACCATATACTATTAGCACGTATTTATTAATTTGTTCAACCAATACATGTCTACAGCTCCTACTGTGTGCTGGTTTCTACATATAGGGATTGAGCAGGGAATAAATACACACAGACCCCCTTCCCCCAGAGGGTTGACCGTGTCATGTGGAAGGCTCCCTGCAAAGGCTTCCACAAAGCAACGCCTGCTTGTAAGTGTCAGGATGAGATTTTATGTGCTCCCATCCCCTGATGATCCCCTTCAGAGAGGCGTCTGGGAGTAACAGATCCAGAGAGACTTCATCAGCATAGCAACGCTAGAGTCTGGACTGATGAGCCAGACTTTGGCAAGAGGAAGGATATTTTGTCTTACAGAAGCTGCCCTTTCAAAGAATTGAAAATGCAAGAGCCACCGCCCAGTTGAAATGGATGTGAGGACCTGCAGGACACTGCGCACCTTCCAGACACAGGCTCTGGCCTGGGGGAAGGGGGCAGAGAGCCGGAGACACACGGGGGACACGGGGCAGGAAGGAAGAGGGAGAAGGGGGTGGCTTGTGACAGCCACAGTCAAACTCTATGCGGGATGAGGCGATGGAGTGAAAAAGTGGAGAGATGGTTGCATCACCTCCTGAGTCCTGGTCTGTTTGAATCTGGCGAAGAGTCCGATTACCTCCTGCCCCCCTTGTGCCACCACCTGCAGATCCCCAGACCCCGCCAGGCTGGCTCCTGGGGTGGAGGAGGGGGGCTCGGAGGAACACAAGCTGGACTCAGGACTCGTGGCCTTGTTGGTTTCCGCCCCATGTCCCCAGGTAAGAGACAGAGACACTCCTATTTGGCGTGTAACACAACCATGACCCCTAACCAGCGAACATGCCTTCAAAGGACTTCTAGGTCGATGGATCGAGCCTCCACCCTGCAGTTGGCAATGGGGCTCAGGCCACTGCATTGAGCCCCTTCCTCCTCCTTTTTTTAATGAGAAAAAAAAAAAAAAAGACAAAACCCAGAAATTCTGTCAAAGCTGACTCTGGCTAAAGCGTTAAAAAAAAAAAAAAAAAAAACTCATAAGAGGCATCCATGGAAATTGGAAAATAATAAATATTGCGCTGATGTGATTTGGGGAAATCTTTTTTTTTTGTTTTTGTTTTTTCACTGTCCAGTACAGTGGCCATAAACACATAATAAAATGCTGAAGCTAAAGACCTCACTTCTTCTCTCCAACAGTGTATTTATTTGTTTTTAATCCACCCATTTATACAGTCCTCAGTGAGGAACAGGAACGCACTATTACCCCTCACCTCGTAGACGAGTCAAGTGGGGATCCAAGGGGTTCCAGAGTTTGTGATAAAACAGCCAAGTCAGGGAGCCCAGCCCTTCTCACTATAAAAGGTTGGCACGGACATCAGAGGTCTGGGCAGAAACATAGAATTCAATCTGCGCTCTGGGCAAAGAGAGGGAGGGGCGAGATGAAGGTTCTCATCCAGGGGACCCTTTCACTTTCTTAAATTTGCCCATCCAAAACAACAAGACTCCAGCACTATCCGCAGAGGGACAGTTAATGCTACTTTAGATCCTTCTTATTTTCCTGGTTGCGTCTTGGGCTCTGCTGGGTAAATTCAATGTGGTATTCATCACTACCTCTGAAAATTCAAATCTATTCAGCCACAGTGGGGCATGTCCAAATCTCTCCTTTAACAATCGCCAATGTGCCTTTTTCGTGGCAATAAGGATTTTGAACCAATCCCAGATGAAATCTCCAACCTTCAACACACTCACAGATGACAATTATATCTCTACAATCACTAAAAATAAAATAAAATAAAATAAACCCAACAGAAATGGAATCAACAGCAAAAGAGCTAAATTATAGATAACAGAATATTCATAAAACTATACCTCATCTCATGAATGTGGGTGCACTGCCTGTATGCCAGGATTTCTTTAGCCACTGGTGATATTCAGCATATTGCAATTGAGTGCAATTACAGTTAGCTATAATTAAGAACAATTACAGCTTTTATTTCTACTTGTTCTTTAAAAGCACATTTGTAATAAAACTTTTTTTTTAAAAAGGTGAAGAATATAATTATACATCCTTATAACGTCTCAAATAATTAGTTTGACTAAAGTTTCTTCTGGAACAATTTTCATTTTAACTGTCAGATCTGCCATTTATAGTCAATGGAACATACTTTTAAAAAAATTCCATCATTAACCTTTTTCACCCCATATAGCTGTATATGAATTATTGGTACAAATTGGAGGTTTCAGTATTTAAATCTCTGGGGCCTGCTGCAAGCCGTAAAAGAATTTTCCCTTTTAGTTGTCTATGGATGTCTATGGATGCTCATGCATGCACACATGCGCATGCACATGTGTGTGTCCTTTAAGAAAAAAATGCTACATTTTTAGTGTGTGTTTTTTGGCTCAAGATTTTTGGAAAAAAAATTGCTTGTGTTAGAAAGAGGTATTTTCTAGTTCTATATTGCAGAACGCTGTCTCTTATTTACTGCATATTTATGCAGTGTCAAAATGAAGTCCCTGGATTGTGACAGACCTGTCCCTTGGTTTAGTAACTCACAAAGCACATGGTCGGCATCAGTGGAATGGGATCAGGGCCTCATCAGGATCAGTGAAATGCTACCTCTTCATAAATTTGGACTCCAATTCATCTCTACCAGGTCACCGTCCCCCCCTGCTAGACTGGAAGGTCCATGAGGGCAAGGATGATCTCTTGTCCTTCTCTGTCACCAGCACTCGAATCAGAGAGAGGCCACGAAGAAAGTGCTCACTAATATGTTGGATTAATGGAGAGGGCTTTTTTTTTTTTTTCAGGTCTTTCCCATTTATGTTGGGGATAATTGAAAATTAATCACCTGAATGACTTTGTAGATAGAAGAAAATTAGGTAATACAACTCTGGAAATTAAGGATATTTTCACCGCTTATCTGGTTGAATTAGCAGTCCTGGGAAAGTCACTATTAGACAAAGTCTGCACACCTGGAAATGGGGGATTGGAAGGGATGATCTTTTAAGGTCCTTTTCACTGGAACATAGAATTTCTTTTAAAGATTTTATTTATTTATTAGAGACAGAGAGAGAGGCAGAGACACAGGCAGAAAGAGAAGCAGGTGCCTTGCGAGGAGCCCGATGTGGGACTTCGTCCTAGGACCTTGGGATCATGACCTGAGCCAAAGCAGACACTCAACCACTGAGCCACCCAGGTGCTCCACATAGACAAAATCTTAAAAATCTTAAAGGCAATTAATATAAGCCTAAAACAGGCATGTGGAGTAGTGTGTGGGGTGGGTGAGTATAATCACATGCAGAAGACAGACCATTAGTATCCAAGATGCTGAGAATTGCTCCTGTTAAATTGTTTATTGAGAGTAAAGATACTCTCAATATTCAAAATACTGAAATAGATTTGGATGCAATTTATATCATAAAGCTTATAATTTATTCCTTAACAGCCAGCAATTACTACATACGTACTATGCTTCAAGTGCTTTGCTTAGCACTTCACATAACGCTCTCTCATTCTCCACAACTGTTTGTTATTAATATGCCCATTTTTTTTTAGATAAGGAAACTGAGTCTCAGAGAAGTCAAGTAAATTTGAACCCAGGCCTGTCCCACTCTAAGATAAACAGTTAAAACAAGAAAACAAAAGCACACACGGTAAATTACAGTCAAAAGACACCAAAAGTAGGGTGATAGCCTGAGACTGTGGGGTGAGGGGGTGAAGAATCCATAGAGCAACCTAATGGCCCCCATGAGAGAAACAGGGATCTAAGAAAAAGGGTTCAAGCCCAACTTTACTTATACATCTATAGGCTTTTATCTTAGTGGTTCTCAGACGTACTTTCTATGAAAAGGGTCTATATGTACCAGGCACCATGAAAGGGGTATCCAATGGGTCAGGTCTAGGGTTAAGGGTTAACTTCACCTACTTCTGGATATCCATCCTTGCCCAAAATGCACACGAAGGCATCGACATGGCCATTCATTATAGCTCTGTCTGTAGCTGATATTGTCTAAATGCTCATAAATAAGGTACCGGCCACGCCGTGCGATATCCCCACTGTGGAATATGCATGGAGCGGTTAGAGAGAATGAAATAGCTTTCTGTGTTCTGAAATGGATAGAATTCCAATGCATGCTCAATTATAAAAAAGATTAAGTTGCCGAACATAGGTGGGTTTTATGCTATTGATGTAAAAAACAAACACAGAACAAAAGTTCCATGAGTACATGTGAGTATGGAAATGCATAGAAACGGGCCTGGAGGAGATCTGATAAGTGGTAGTCTCTGCAGAAAGGAGAGCAGTGGGCATAGTTCAGTCTTACAAATGCAATTTTTTTTTTTTAAAGGGCTGCCGAGCTGGCCTGAGGGCCCGGTGAATGAGGTGGCATTTCTAGGGCTGCAGCAGGGCTTTCAGCTCTCTGGAGAGAGGTGTGCACCATGGCGGTGCACAGGCTGATTGCAGCATCTGCTGAGAGGTGGCAAAAGCTGGACACTGGCCCTCTGTCCCTGCTCCCTGGGAAGGGGTCTGAGGCTGGGGTCTGAGGTGGACCTGTGGGCTACCTGCCTCCCACTTGTGACACCTGCCTGCTGCGGAAGGGAGACTTCCGCACCCATGGCTGGGTCAAGGTCGGCCCCACTCTCAGCAGGGTGCTCACGGTGCCCAGGTGTGCACCGATCTGGGATCTCCAGCACAGCTGCACAGCGGGCCTCCCATCTGCTAGAGGCGCTAGAAAGCCCTCTGCAAGAAGGCTCAGCAGCTCATGAGGCCTAGTTCTCTGTCACCTTCTGCGTTCCACCAAAGGCTGCCGGGAGGGGGTTGGGGGGCTACAGGGTGGACATACATGTCCAGAGAAGCCCATCCAAAGAAAGAGCTGCCTTTTAACAAACTCATTCACGTGCTCAGCCTGGTTTAAGAGTATGAAGACAGATTCCTGAAATGTGTGCAAAAGCCAATTTTTAACGTATTGAATCAAGTGTAGATGCCCTCAAGAAACTTTGCTATTTCAAGGGGCCCTCTGGGGACCCTATTTTGGTAAGGAATGTGATCAATCTCTCAGCTTGTTTTAAAATTAGTATTTTCATAAATCATTTTGCTTATTGGAAAGTTTTATGATTAAGAGAATTCTCTGCGGTAAGGGTTAAGGAAGGAGGTATTTCTGCTAATAATAATTCAAAAAAATGAGTCTTAACACCTCAACTGTGGTCTATGTTCTATATGTAGTCATTCACTTTTTCATCTAACATCCTGGGAGTAGGAAGGTAGCATTTCTCGGAGATGGTGGACTGGTGGGACCCTGACGTTCCAAAATATCACAGAGTGGCTGCAAAAAGTAAATGTGACTAGAAGCACCTGAGCAAACATTCCAGTGCAAAATGTCACTTAGCTTCACATGCGTATTCGGGGCCAGCCTTACTCAGATTAGGAAATGGTATTTGGGGAGCCTTAAGGAAATTTTCACTTTCCTTTCACTAACCTAACCTCCCAGAGCACTTCTCTGAAAGTTGAAATGTCCTTCCTTCCTTGACTTTCCCTCCCTCCTTCCCTTCCCTCTTTTCTTCTTTCCCTTTCTGCTCCTCTTCCTTCCTTAGGAAGAGTTCCTCTTCAGGACGCCTGGGTGGTTCAGTGGTTGAGCATCTGCCTCTGGCCCAGGGAGTGACCCAGGAGTCCCGGAATCGAGTCCCACATTGGGCTCCCCGCAGGAAGCCTGCTTCTCCCTCTGCCTGTGTCTCTGCCTCTCTTTCTGTGTCTCTCATGAATAAATACATAAAATAAAAAAAAAAGGAAGAGTTCTTCTTCGCTTTCCTAAGGTATAACTAATATACAGGAAGCAATATACTTACAGTATAGGATTTGATAAAATTCAACAGACGTACACACTCATGGAATTACTGCCACAATCAAGTTAGGGAACATATTCATCCACCACAAGTGTTTTTCTGCCCCACTGTAATCCCTTCCTCCCATCCCCCCCATTCCCAAATCACCAATGCTCTGCTTTCTCTCACTCCACATTCATTTGCATTTCTTAGACTTTTATATAAATAGAATCACACAGCATTCCTTTCTTTGGGTCTGGCTGCTTTTACATAATCATTTTGAGATTCACGCATGTTGTAGCCTGTATGGATAGTTCACTCTTTGGATTGCTAAGTGCCACTCCATTGTACGAACGCGCCATGGTTTGTTTATCCATTCTCTTCTAGGTGGTCATGTGGGTTGTTTCCATCTTTTGACTATTGCAAATAAAGCTGCTATAAACATTCACGCACACATCTTTGTATAGACGTTGTGTGGTTTCCCTTCTCTTGGGTAAATACCTAGGAGTAGAATGGCTACATCATATGGTAGGTGTATATTTAACTTTTAAGGAAATCACCCAACTTTTTCTGCAGTGACTGGAGTATTTGACATTCTCACCGTTAGGGTACAAGAGCATATGACAGGTCCAGTATTTTTCCTCTCACCATGATCTGGCGTGATCAGTCTTTTGAAACACATTTATTTTAGGGGTGCCTGGATGGCTCAGTCAATCACCTGCCTCTAGCTCAGGTCATGATCCCAGGGTCCTGGGAACGAGCCCTGTGGGGGGCTCCTTGCTCAGTGAGGAGTCTGCTTCTCCCTCTCCCTTTGCCCCTCTTCCTCACTTGTGCTCTCTCTCAAATATTTTTTAAAAACTTATTCTAATAGGTGTTTGCTGGTAGTTCGTTGTAGATTTAATTTAGATTTCCCTAATAACTAATAATGTCGACACTCTTTTCATGTGCTTACTTGACATCTACACATCTTCTCTGGAGACACGCCTGTTCAAATCTTTTACCCAATATTTAAAATACTGGATTTTTTTCTTATTGTTGAGCTTCCAGAGTTATCGTATCTATAATTTACAAATTTTTCTCCTTGTCTGTGACTTGTCTTTTTATTCTCTCAATGGTTTCTCTCAAAAAAAGAAGACTTTCTACAAAATGAAGTCCAATTTACCGACTTTAGGATTATTCTTTTTAGAGATGTAGCTAAGCATCGTTGCCTATCCAAAGTCACAAAGAGTTTCTCCAATGTTTCCTCCTAGAAGTTTTTAGTTTTAAGTTTTGTATGTAGTCCTGTGACATTTGGGGTTCATTTTTTTATATGGCACAGAGTCTGTTTATTGTGTGTGGATGTCTAGTTGGTACAGCACCACATGTTGAACAACCTATCATTTCCCCTTTGCACCCTCGTTATAAATCAGGTGTCCATGTATGTGTAGGTCTCTTTCTTGGTTCTCTATTCTCTGCTTGTCTAATTCTGTATCTGAATCATACTGGTTTGATTACTGCAGCTTGCTAATAGTGTTAGACTTCCAACTTTGTTCTTCCTTTTCAAACCTATTTTTTAGGCCCTTTGCATTTCCCCATGAATTTTTGTCAATTTCTACAAGAAAAGCCTGCTAGGATATTGATAGATATTATATTAAATCTATAGATCCATTCGGGGAGGATTGACATCTTTAACAACCGTGAGTCTTCTGAACCATGAATCAGTGTCCTCTCCATTTATTTAGGTCTTCTCTAATTTCCCCCAATTTTGTGGTTTTCAGTGCACAGATTTTTGTCTGTTGTCAGATTTCTTCCAAAGCACTTAATATTTTCGATGGTGTCATAAATGGTAGTAAATAGAAATACAATTTTCTATTATATATAGATCTTATATCCTGCCAATTTGCTGAGCTTATTTGTGATAAGAGCTTTTTTGTAAATTCTGTAGAATTTTTAAAATAGGCTATCATGTTGGTTTTGACTAGACGTCCCACTTCTTTTGCAGTACTGATGTCTTTCACTTTGCACCTTGCTAGGGTGATCTTGCTGCTTCCACTGGTTAGAACCAGGATAATGCTGAATGAAAGTGGAGAGGCAGACGCTGTCTTGTCCTTGATCTCAGATGCAAACTGTTAAGTCTTTTACTATGAAGTTGACAACAGCAGTGAATTTTTCATATGAGATTGAGGAAGTTCCTGTCTGTTCCCATTTTGCTGAGATTTTTTTTTTTTCAGGAATGGATGTTCATTTCTGTCAAATCCTTTTCTGCATCTATTAGATGATCCCATGGTTGTTCTCTTTCAGTTTGTTAATACAGTGAATTAATAGTAATTGATTTTCAAATGTTGCATTCCTCCCATAAAACCTCCATGGCCATCACGAATTTTCCTTTTTACGTGTTGTGGATTCAATTTGCTAAAACGTTGTGTAGGATTTTTGCACCTATACTCACATAGATATTGATCTGTAATTTTCTTGTAGCATCTTTGTCTGGTTTTGGGAACAGGGTAATGTTGTTCTCATAGATTGA
Source organism: Canis lupus dingo (assembly GCF_003254725.2). Taxonomy (NCBI): domain Eukaryota; kingdom Metazoa; phylum Chordata; class Mammalia; order Carnivora; family Canidae; genus Canis; species Canis lupus. Next base: position 23,973,895 of record NC_064244.1, read on the forward strand.
ATTGGGAAGAATCCCTTTTTCGATTTTCTGGAAGAGTATGTGTAGAATTGTATCATTTTTACCTGAAATATTTGGTAGAATTTACCAATAAACCTCTCTGGGTCTGGGGTTTTCTTTATGAGAATGTGTATAACTACAGATTCAATTTCTTATTAGATACAGGGCTATTCAGGTATTTTATTTCTTCTTGAGTAATTTGTCTTTCAAGGAAGGTATTCACTTTATCTAAGTCAGCAGTTGGTCCATAGCCTATAACCTAAGAGTGTGTTTTTTAAAAAAAATTGTTTTAATTGAAAAAAAAGTATGTGACATAGGCTAGATGTGGTCTTCAAAGCCTAAAATTTTTACTTTCTGGCCCTTTACAGAAAAAGCGTAATGACCCCTAATCTAAGTTTTGAATTTATTGGTATAAAGTTGTTCATATTATCTCTTACTATCCTTGTAAATAGTTGGATAATTTTTAGTGATGTCACATGGTTCATATTTTTTTTCTATTAATAAGTGATGGTTTCCACCCTAATTGGTCTAGCTGGAGGTTTTAGCCATTTTATCAATCTTCTCAAAGAACTGGCACTTGGTTTCATTAACTTTCTCTATTGTTTTTCTGTTTTCTATTCCACTCTCATCTTTATTGTTTCCTTTCTTCTATATCTTTTGTGCTTAATTAGCTTTTCTTTTTGTAGTTTCTTAACGTGGAAATTGAAGTCACCGATTTGCGACTTTTCTTTATTTCTAATATAGGGGTTTAAAAGTCCCCCATAAAACTGCTTTAGTGACATCACACACATACAGATACAGTGTGTTTCTGTGTTTAGTCAGCTCAAAATATTTACTAATTTTCCATGTGATTTACTTGCTACATGGATTCTTTACAAGTATGTTGTTTTAGCTGCAAATCTTTAGAGATTTTTCTGTTATCGATTTCTAATTCAATTCTGTTGTGTCAAAGTGTGTACTCTGCGCCATTTGAATACTTTTAGACTCAATGAGACTTGTTTCATGGGCCAGAATGTGGTCTATTTTGTTAAATATTCCATATGCTCTCGAAACGAATATGAATTCTGTTGTTGTGGGTAATGTTCTATAAATGTCGATTAGGTCAATTTAGTTCAAGTGTTGTTCAAATCTTTTACGCTCTTACTGATTGCCTGTCTACGTGTTCCATCAATGATTGAGAGAGGAGTGTTAAAATCTCTGACTATTGTGGGATTGTTTGCTCCTCTATCAGTTTGTGCTTCATGTATTTTGAATCTTTGCTGTTAAATGGATAGAAGTCTATATCCTCTGGATACACTGATGAACTGACCCCTTTATTATTACCAAATGACCCTCTTTATCCCTGGTAATATTCTTTTCTCTGAAATCTACTTTATCACTACTAACAGACCCATTCCAACTTTCTTTTGATTAATGTTACCATGATGTGTTCATTTCTTAGTGATGCTGTGACAAAATACCAGGAAATGAGTAGCTCGAAACAACAGAAATGTGCTCTCTAGCACTTCTGGAGGCTAACTGTTCAAAATCAAGATGTCAGCAGAGCCATGCTGTCTCTGAAGACTCCAGGAAAGAACACTCCTTGCCTTTTCCAGCTTCTATTAGCTGCCAACAATCTTTGGTGTACCTCTGCCTCTACTGTCACATGTCCATCTCCCCTCCATGTGTCTATGGTCTATGTCTCTTTGTCTCCTCTTTTCTTTTTACAAGACAACTGCCATATTGGATTTAGGGCTCACATTAATCTAGAATGTTCTCTAGCCTCGTTATATCTGCGAAGACCTTATTTCCACATCCTGAGAATCTGAGTAGACATGATTTTGGAGGGACACTACTCAACCCAGTCCAGTCTGCTGTCTAGACCCCCCAAATTCACATTCATACAACATGCAAAACATATTCACTTCATCTCAACATTTGCCAAGGTTTTAACCCATTCTAGTCTTAACTTTTTATTTGTTTCAAGTTTTTACTTAAATTCTAGTTAACATATAGTGTAATATTAGCTTCAGGAATAGAACTTAGTGATTCATCACTTACATATCACACTCAGTACTCATCACAAGTGCCCGCCTTAATCCCCATCTCCCATTTAGGCCCCCCCCACAGCATCAACTTTAAACGCAGGATCTCATCTAAATATCGTCACTTCAAAAAAGGTCCAACTATTATTGCATCAAATATTTAAATTAGGGATGGGTGAGATTGTGGGTATGGTACATCCTGGAAAAATCCCTGTCCATGTGTGGACAGATGATGCTTGAAAAAAGTCATCTGCTTCCAAAGTACAATTGTGGGCAGACATAAGATAGACACTTCCATTCCCGAGGGGGGGCAGGGAAGAGGAGCAGAGGGGGATAGGAGGAGTGAGAGAAGGAGGGAGGGAGGGAGGCAGGGAGGGGGAGAGAGAGAGAGAGAAATTGAAAGAATAAAGGAGCCATTGGTCTTAATAGGTTTACAACCCAGCAGGGCAAGTTCCACTAGGTTTCAGAGCCTGAGACTACTTCTTTGAGGCTCTATCCATCTTCTGGGTTCACCACAGTGGAGCCAGCTCCTGGTCTCTGGGTTGGCAGAGTTCCCATCAAGCCCTGCCTCTGAGACCACAGAAGACCCTAGAGCCCCTCCCCTGGGGCGGCCTCTCTGACCTCTCCATCTGCAGCTCCGACCTCATAGCCATTCTTCCATTTTATTGAAAAGTAGAGCATGTTTGTAGCTGAGTGGTTCCATCAGCCCTTTCCTGCTCCTAGAATCCCCCAAATTGGACAGCCTTCTGCCTTTTCACCCTGTCTTTGTCTCGTTCTCTCCAAACTAGAAGTGTTTTTGCAGATATAATGCTCTCAAAAACCTTGCTGGTCTTCTGGGTGTGTCCTGGGGATCCACACGTTACACAGGAGGGTTTTCTACAGATCCTTCCCGCATAGCTCTACTCTATTCCTGGCTTCCACTGAGGGGATTGCTTGAACCCATGAGTCACACGGCTGATCCCTCCAGCAAAGGTCTGTGCGGCCACACCCCTGGCGTTGTTTCCAGAGCACACTCTGGATAGCCTGATAATTTCCCAAAGCATCAAGTTCTGCTTCTTTTTGTCTAACAGTTTCTCTCCCAATTTATTTTTTCCTTCTCTCATTTCACTATAAGCCACAGGGAGAAGCCAGGCCACACTTTCCACAATTTGCTGGAAGTCTCCTCAGCTAAACACCCAGGTTCCTTGCTTCTAAGTTCTACTTTCTACCAAGCATGATGATGCAATTCAACCAAGCTTTCTGTCACTTCATGACAAGGATTGCTTCCCCCCTGGCATCTGAGAACATGTCTGTCCTGAGGCCTCACAGGGAGTGCCTGAATGTTCATGGCCATGACCCTACATGCGCTCTCTGTGACAGAAGCTTTCTCCACCATGGCCTCGTAAGCCTTCACCAGAATCACCTTTACTGTCCAGATATCTACCAACAGTCTCTTCCAGGCAATCTAAACTTTTTTTTTTTTTTAAATCAGGCACCTCCAAATTCTTCCAGCTTCTACTCATTATCTAATTCCAAAGCCACTTCCACATTACTAGTTATAATAGCACTCCACTTCCCGGTACCAAAATATCTATTACTTTCTTAGGACTGCCGTAACTAATTACCAGAGACTGGGTGGGATGAAAGCAATGGAAACGTGTTTCCTCACGGTTCTGGAGGCCAGAAGTCTGAGGTCAAGGTGTTGGCAGGGCTGTGCTCCCTCTGACGGCTCTAGGGGAGAACCTCTTGCCTCCTCCTAGCTGCTGGCTGTTGTCGCCAATCTTTGGCATTCCTTGGCTCACAGCAACATCATTCCAGTCTCTGTCATCATAGGTCTTCTTCCCTGTGTCTCCATTTCCCTGTCTCCTCTCTCTTCTTATTAGGACACCAGTCAGATTGGATTTAGGAGCCACCCTCTCCCAGTATGCTCTCATCTTCCCCAATGACATTTGCAGAGACCCTATTCTCACATAAGATACAGAAGATTCTGGGTGGATGTGAATTTGGGGGAGGTGAGCACTGTTCACAACCAAGTATACATGGTGTACCCTTCTCGTCCTTTTACTTTTAGCCTCTTTATATACTGACATTGGCAGCTCATTTCTTACAGGCAGGGTCTTGCTCGATTCATGGCTTATCATGTCCCTTTATTAAGACAAGATCCTTCCATGCCCTGGACCCACTACCCTGCAAATCTTGAGGTCTTCCTCAAGAGAAAGGTCTTCCTCTAGAGGCTGATGGCAACAGGCACTATTCTCAACCCTTGGTGAGTGCCAGACACTGTAACTTCTGATCCTTGAAGATGGCTCTTTCCCCAGCCTCTAGTAGTTTCTTCACATTCGTAAGCTGACCAGGACTCAGCTGAGTACTCCAGAGGGACCTTCCGGAGACGTCTGGAATTTTTTCCCTATGTAGCTAGCTCTCTGTTGTCCAGGACTCATGTGAGCCCTGGCCATGTCAGTCTGCTGAGACTCTCAGCTTTGTGTTCTCAACTCGACGAGTCCACCAGCTCTGCTCTCCTTCCCTCATGCTCTGGTCATGGCCTGGAAATTCTCTCAAGACAGAAAGCTGGAGCAACTTAGAGCTCATCTCATCTGTCTCTTGTTTCTTAAGGATCACTATCCTTCAGCATTTGGTGTCCAGCGTCTTGCAAACTGTTGTGTGTGGTTTTTTTTTTTTTTTCAAAAGTATATTGAATTTTTAACTCTAACTTATAAAATATATCGTGTTCCTTTTTCTTATTGTTTCATCAGACAAGAATGCAAGTCCAGTGCCTGTTACTCCACCTTGGTCAGGAGAAATCCCCCAGCTGCCTTTTTCTTGAGTTGGAAAGTAAACTTCCAATTTTGTAACTATAGTTAAGATTAAAATTTGTCGGGTATGTAATACTGTCAAATTCACATCAAGGTGACTGATACTCTTCCTTCAGAAAACAGCTTTGCAGGGTAAGTCCATGAAGGACATCGGAGGTGGCACAATAATAATGAAGTCTGAACACCTGGGTTCAAATCTTGGTTCTGTCCCCTGTAAGCACGTGACCTTGAACAGGTTTCCTTCCTTGTGTACCTGTGTCCTTGTCTATAAAACGTGGCTAAATCTAGACTCCTGTGAGGATTTAATGTCCTATCAGACATCAGCACGCCCAGCACAGTGCCAGGCATGTAGCAACTAGCATTCGATTCTCAATTAGATGTTAGCTATTATTAGGTACTTCTACTTCACAATATTGCCAAGAGACTACAGGTGTGAGCCATGTAGGGGAAATTTTTTTTAAAGGTTTTATTTACTTATTCATGAGAGACACACACGGAGAAAAAGGCAGAGACATAGGCAGAGGGAGAAGCAGGCTCCTTGTGGGGAGCCTGATGTGGGACTCAATCCCAGGACCCCGGGATCATGCCCTGAGCCAAAGGCAGGTGCTCCACCACTGAGCCACCCAGATATCTGTTTTTTTTTTTTTTTTTTTTAATACAGCTTTGGGTTTCTCAATGGACATTTTTCAGTTTATAAAGAGAGTATGAGATCATATTAGATTCCAGACGACCCATCATCAGAGTGGATTCACCAGAGAGTCAGATAAGAGGATTCACCACGGGGTACCATGCAGAATGAGTTTGGGAACCGATGTAGTGCCATTTAAAAACATTGTGCCTGACAGGCTGCCTGTCTTTACTACAGATTCATTTTTCAGGCAGCACATTTTATAATCACAGTAAATTACTCTTTCTAGTTAACCCTGGCTTTCCTAAATTCAGACAGGCTTTCATAACGAACTGCCTATAACCCAGACCCGTTGGTATGATTGATTGTCAATGATACAAACCAGTAGCTGTGAGGTCTCTATGCTAGAGGAATTTTCTTTTTTTTTTTTAATTTATTTTTTATTGGTGTTCAATTTACTAACATACAGAATAACCCCCCGTGCCCATCACCCATTCACTCCCACCCCCCCGCCCTCCTCCCCCTCCACCACCTCTAGTTCGTTTCCCAGAGTTAGCAGTCTTTACGTTCTGTCTCCCTTTCCGATATTTCCCACACATCTCTTCTCCCTTCCCTTATATTCCCTTTCACTATTATTTATATTCCCCAAATGAATGAGAACATATAATGTTTGTCCTTCTCCGACTGACTGACTTACTATGCTAGAGGAATTTTCACATTCTCTCTTAAACTGCCTCATGTATCTGTGGCTTTGATAAAGAGGATTCACTTTAGAACAATACCAGCAAAATCAAGTTACTCTTAGAATCTCCCCGTGTGGTCAGGCTACTTACAATATCAAAGCTTAGCAATTTTACACATTACATTAAAGCCATCATGTTGGTGCTACTGAACTGGTCGGACGATTCATCTCAGGAAATCCAGTAACATGTTACCAACTCTTATACTCAGACCCCAATTTTATTCTATTTGGCTTTTTATAATCCACTTTAAAGCTCACATTATATGTCCTCTTTGAGCTGCAAGTTTTGGCCTCTGGCCCAAAGACGTAAACTTCTGAGATTACCTCCAATTCTTTTTGGCCCCAAACGAAAAAAAATCTATCACTAGGACTTTCTTTGCCCTATGAGAATCAGGTCAAAAACATTTTTTTGTTGTTGTTGTTAAAATTATCTTTATGGTTCTGACTCACATTCATCAATCACCTCTACCATTAATATGGTCATTCCAGTCCAAGACCTTCGATTCTAGAAAGCATAAATAGCACTCAGTGCTTACCTTCCTAGACTCAGTTTGCTCTGGGATCCCTCTGCAGTAGAGCCAGGCCACGTTTTTAGGTCCTGCAGCCTTGTTATAAGGATGTAGTGGCGGCTTTCTACTCTTATAAATCTTGCATTCTGCTCCAGCCCGACTCTGGGGCTTAAGCTGGTTGCTCCCGACCTCATGGCAGTTGATATGGCAACCATTTGGACTGCAGAGTAACTGTTGGATGCCTCAGATATCATGACACTTCTATCATCTTAGGGCTTAAATAATTAAGATCTTTCTATATGTGTAATTGCTTCCAAGCCATTCAGTAACTTGCTGTGTGGCCTTGAGCAAGTAATTTACCCTCTCTTGTGTCTCTGTGTGAAATGCCCTGCATCTGTGAAATAAGAAGAATTTTACTGACCTCTCTCATTGGGATTTGGGCTGGATTAATTTGTTGCTGTATTTAAAGGGCAGTTAATTCTAATCCTCGCTTCAAAGCAAAAATGTGTGAATGTTCCATTCTCATGCTGTCCAGGATGCCCTCAGGAGCCAGTGTTAGGAGGAGAACAATCAAGAAGAAACAATCAGGAGGAAAGGAGGACCACGGAATGTGATGTCCACGTTTGGCTTTTTGGCCCCTCCTCTGTTCTCTCAAGCACTACAACCTCCACCAGAAAGGAAGTAATGACTAGACCTACCCCTTGTTGACAAACGCATTTGCCCAGACACTTTGGACAAAACACCATGGACAAAAACAATAAAAATCATCTTCATGTGCTTCTCAACCTCTCTAGTGCCGCATGCTGCCTCCCCCATGACAGAAGACGAAACTTAGGAGGACTGTTGGCTGTCTTCCAGTGAACTTGGGACAATATGAAGAGGGTGACTGTGGGTCAGAGGGATGACTAGTTCAAGTTCAGTATGTGCCCCCAGAGAGTTCAGGTCACCCTGCAAACTGATTTTCCCATTACTCTATAAGGCAAATAACACCGAGGCAAAAAAAAACCCCACCCATTCATGAGATGATTCAGGAAATGGATCATGTTGATAACTCGTAATTTCTATTTCCAGCCTTTGTGGCTGAAAGTCTTTTTAAAAAGGAGTCATTTCCTTGAGCATAAGCACAGCCTACAGGAACAGACAGCGGCGCCTCCCCATGTGGATGGAGAAGATGCGGGGAGTTAACACTCTGAATGTGAGTGGACCCCACATCAGGCCAAGGAGTGATGAGGTGAGGAGAGCAACCCGGGGGAGATGTGATAGAAAGAGGACCTGGGCCGCAGGCTTCTCGTTAGGTAAGTGACTTGGGACCAGTGACTTGATGTCTCTGTCCCTACAGAAACTTTCTGCTCTAACGGTCTCTGGTTGTGACCCAAGAACAATCTTAGAAACTGTTTGGGACTTTTAGCAAATCCAGGCTTTTCGCTTAGTTTCTTATGTAATTATTTCTCGCTCTCAAAAGCAGGGTTCAAGAAAACAACAAAAACAACATAGCTGGGCAGCCCGGGTGGCTCAGTGGTTTAGCGCTGCCTTTGGCCCAGGGCGTGATCCTGGAGACCAGGGATTGAGTCCCACATCGGGCTCCCTGCATGGAGCCTGCTTCTCCCTCTGCCTGTGTCTCTGCCTCTCTCTCTTTTTCTCTGTCTCTCATTAATAAATAAATTAATTAATCTTAAAAAAAAAAACCCAAACATAGCTAATTAAGAGTTTCTGTTTATTTGGGCTCTCATTAAATGAAGGATTTTATCACATCTCATTGCTTGTACTCCTTGATAAATGCCCATGTCTGAGAGTAATACAAAACCTTTAAGACAGAAGTATTTTGAAGGATAAGCCTTGCAAGCAATGCCACGCCAAGAAGGAAGGGTCAGAAGGAGACCTTGCATCTGTCTAGCACTCAGTATGCATTATGTCATTCTGTTCTCCAGCGATCCTGTGAGGATTGAAGGCCCAATATTAACAACACTTTACAGATGAAACAACAGGCTTAGAGTGATTAACAGACTCTTCCAAGACCACAGAGGTAATAAGTGACAGAATTGAGATGCGAAGCCAGGGGTTATTTGACCTTAAGGCCTGGAGCCCTGTAAATCCATCCATCCAGCTCATCTAGCTAATAAACATCGAAGGAGTCGCACAGAGTAGTGGCGTGAAGTGAGGCCTGAGGTCGGATGTGCGTTGAAGGCCCAGCTCTGCCTCTTAAAAGCTGTCTAAGTTACGTCAAGGATCTGAGCTGCTGTTTATTCATTTGACAAACGGGAAGTATGATCCATACCTCCCAAGGTTGGTGTAAGAGTGAAATTACATGAGCTGATGTATTTCGGAGCTTGGTACCACATCTGGCACACAGAAGGGAATCGGTACAATCATTACTATTATTGCCTATTATTATTATTGCTATTATAGATGATGAAAGATAAAGCTTTAGGATTTTGTCATTTCCAGCTTTCAATCCCCAGCACTAACAGCTCCTCTCTCCAACAACCTCTTTTAGAAGAAGGAATAGCAATTATTCCACTGAGTTTGACTATGAAGGCTATTGGGTAAATACTGTTTGCTCCTCACCCAAGTGATCTGCTTTGGCTAAGGATTTCTATCAGAGAGGGTCGACAACACAGCCAATCCCCAAATGCTCACACTAATCTGTAGGGAAATCAATATGAATAATCCTATACATGTAATCCAAAAGTTATTTACATTTGCTCTGATATAAAAGTATGGCCACTGAATCTTCTGGAAGTAATTTTAAACACAATTTTAAATCACTCTGAACACTGAGCTGCCCTACTATTTCTCTTCTGTAATCACTGTCCTCTCTTTCCTGCTGTGGATTCCGCCCAAAACCCGAGTTCACCTCTCTCAGGACACGTCCTCCTTCCCAAGGCAGAGAGGAACTTAGTGCTTCAGAACAAACGCTTTCAGTGCTTTCACCCAATGGACAAACAGTAAATAAAATCACATTCGTGTTAATCAGATTGGACTGAAAATCAGTAAAATTATAAAGCAATATTTTCAAGGATTAGCTGTAATTATGAACAACTGAGTGCTGTATTACACTTTTTAGTTTCCAAAGCAGTTTTTTCCATGACATCCTATGGAGCTCAGCCAGTCTCATAAGTTGGCCTAGTATAAAGCATCTGGGCAGTGGCAGAGGGATGTGTGGTTCTGTGTCCTCAAACTCCAAATCTGTGCTCCTTCTTCCATAGCTCATTCTGCATGATTTGGACCACTCAGCTCTGAGCAGTCTAGATGTAGATATGAAGATCTATGGAAACACCACCGATTTCCAGAGGTTTGGACAGCAGTTGATCAGTTCCTCTTATATCTGGGTATGTCATTATCTCCTTCCCTTGGGTTATTATCTGTACTCTCATTTTGAAATGGGAGAGAAGATAGTCACGAGAATTAATGACATCCATAAGTCACTAAAATTCTGTTCTTTGGGATTTGGAAAAAAAAATCTTCATTATTCGACCTCATAAGGTCATAAAAGAAAGTTTCTTTTTTTAAGATTTTATTTATTTTATTTCAGTGGGAGAGGCAGAGAGAGTGGAGGCAGGGAGGGACAGAGGGAGAGAGAATCTTAAGCAGACTCCTCTCCATGAAGGGCTTGATCTCGCAATCCTGAGATCATGACCTGAGCCAAAATCAAAAGTCGGCTCAATCTAAGTGACTGAGCTACGCAGGCACCTTAACCTCATTCTTTACATCTCAGGAATCTTCATACTTTTGATTTTAGGCCAGAAGTCTAAGTTAAAAGTTGACCGACCATTGTGTAGGACTCTCCTACTGTAACTTCCCCAAATTTATCATACACAAGAAGGACTCTACACTCGACAAGCAATTACTACGGAGTCCAGATGGGCTATTCACTTTTCTCAGAATCAGAACCTTGGTGTGAGTCTTGTGACTCTGGGGAACTCTCTGTGTTACACTGTTCAGCTGCAAATCCAGAGGGGCAGGGTGCTGTGTGCTTTCTTGGCCAGCAGATAGATGGTTGGAGGTGGTGGGAATAAGTTCTTCATATCTGTATTCAAACGCAGGGCTAGATCTAGACATTGCCCATTACTTTCATGAGAAAGCAAAGGTAAGATTGACATGGGCCAGAGACCACAGGAGTTCTTTTGAAATAAAACTTGTCAGATCTTGCACGTCTCTGGTTCTTGAGTTCTGCAGGCCTATGTGCAAAACCTCTGGTCTTAATGAAGAAACTACTCACAGTAATACACACTTACTTTGGGGATAGTTAAAAAAAAAAAAAGTATTACCTACAGTGATAAACATCAGCTTATTTATCACTATTTTGTACCATGCTGCCTTAAAAAAGAAAAACCCCAGGGCTCTGTGAGTAGAGTACAGTATATGATTTCTTTGAAACTTCATTACGTGTAGATTAACCCCTGCAAAATGCTTCTATCACATGGAATTACTGGAAAGAGGTGAAAACAACAAGAAAGCAAATCCATGGATTTCAGAGCGAAAATCCCCTAGGCTTACTTTCTTCTCTGTTGGATCTGCCCACATGAACATTTTATATTAGAGGATTTTAAATTCTACAACCTTTTCCTGCTTTCTTCATCAGAGAAGATTTTACATTAAGAGTTTTACATTCTTGGACCAGATAAGAAATACAAAAGAGGGTGATGGGCTGTGCCTTTGACCGGCTGGTGCTTCTTCTCTCTGGGCACAGAGTCGTTCAATCACTGAATAAGCGCTCACCGGGAGTCTATGATCTGCTTGGGCAAGGCAGGAATACAAAGGTGAAAGTCACTGGGGTGGGGGGTGCTCAGAGGGGGTCCACTGCCCCAAGAAGCCCATGATCTATGGGGGAGGGGGAGGGATAGACCGTGCTGGAGATAAATAGCAACAAATTTGTCATAAAAGTAAGGACTGTGTGTTTCAGCAGATTTCAGAAAAGAGATCCCCACTAGCTTTGAGGAGAGGTGGCAATGACTCTTTGTTCCGGCCCTAAAAGGAGAAGTAGGAGGTCACCAGAAGAAAAACAGTGTTTCAGGCACAGGAGACAGCTCAAGCAAAGGTGGGGAGGCATGAAAAAATCCATGTCTGGGGAACGTAGGCTTGTCGGTGTGGCTCGAATCACACATTCATGAGACACACATGACAGCTGAGAGAAGAGGCCTTTAAAGTACAAGACCCCACTCTCAGCATGTTATATTCATAAGCATCGGGATTCGTTTATCTAACAGGTCCTTACGGTCGCATGCTGCTCTGTATAACCAAGTGCTAATTTTTAGCTGTGCTTAAAAGTGATGCTTTGACATGAAACTGCTCCCCCAACTTTTCTCCCAACAGACTTCAATTCACTGGAAAGCCTCCTCCATGCCCCTTAATACCCTGTGTGCACAATTAAATTTCCTTCGGAATGCTTCCAGTAAGCAAGTCATGCCTTGAAGGAATGTTCTTTATGCTCCCATCAAACCCGGGGTAGCTTTTTGCACCATTTAAATCTCTTGTCATTTAGAAATTTAGTAACCCAAGTAATGTGTCATTTCATCCATAAATCTCACACACACGTTCAGCTTGACATGCTAAACAGTCCCCCGCATGCCCAGCTGGAGCGTCACAAGTTGAAACAGAGCAATTGTGCTCCCGAGACTCCATTCCAAGGACCTTGCGAGACGATTTTTAATTTCTCAACTTCGTGTTCTACCTGGAGCTGTGCTATATTAATTGCTAAGACATAAAATAAAAGGACACCTGTAATAAAAAAAAAATCCTTTTCGAAGTGCATATGCTATTCTGGAAGTGGTTTGAAACAATATACACAAGCAGCCACATGGTCTAATCTCTATTATGTGCACATGGGTTTCTGTACTCAAAGTACTTGTTATTCTCACTCCACAGAAGCCTAGAAAATCAATGGAACAAGAGGCTTCGTCGATTCAATTGAACTTTGCAAACTACCACACTGTCATAATAATATGCACCGCAATGCCTGCCCAAACTGCTTACATAACGCAGCTCTTATCACATGAGATTTATCAGCAGCCACATTTTTCTTAGTAGGCTGGAGCCCATGAAGTCAATGGTGAGAGAGACCTATTAATCACAGCTGAACTTAGTGTGCTATCTGTGATCCCTTGTAAAAGGGAGGGTGATAAAAAAGATGCATAGTGACACTCACTGTCAAAAATGCTTACGGGATGATGTGCTCATATCAGATGGCTTTGCAAGTTGGATTGGCATTAAATATTCCACAAGTGGAGTTTAGAAAAAAAAAATAACAATGCTACAAATCTGGGAAGGAATAGCTCTAGGCTCCTGCCAATCCCCAGTTATTTTAGACCTGGCGACAGGGAGTGGAAGGCTTAAGAGAGGCTGCCGAGGCACCTGTTCTAAACGGCAAACTCAGAAGTTGTGACACCCAGACAAAAATCTGTACCCCCCACCCCACCCCCAATCCCACCCTGTCTAGAAACGCAACTCCTGTGACAGCTCCTTGCTTGGCATGCTGCAAACAGCTTATAAATAACGTCAACATGTTACTCATCGACTTTTTGAATGTACAGAAATGTTCGGAGCTTGTTGCTTCCAGTTGTCAGGCCCTTCTTTGTGGATCTCTCTGCAACAGTCTTATCTGTCAGGAAGTGTAAGTACCAGGAGGGCAGCCCCTCTGTCAGCACTTTGCCAACATTCTGGGTTTTGAGACGTTCGAGGAGTGTTTTGCCATAGTGGTGCTCAAACTCGCTTAGGGAAGGCCCATGTAAGGAGTACCAGGTTGGGGGACAGCTGAACTCCAACAGCTTTGTCTCGAAGGAATAGTCAAAAGGGAGATGGATGGTCAAGTGTCTTCCACTGGTACTGCTCACCTGGGCTCAAACCAGTGCCTGACACTCAGCAGGGTCACACTCACTGAACACCTGTAGGAAGAGGGGAAGTAAGGAAAACAATCCTGGATAGAACACGGATATAAAAAATATAAAAGACCCTCTGTCCAGACCCCTGGAATACCTGAGAAGACTGAGCCCTTCCGGGTCCCATGAGGTATGGTAGGCAGAGTAATGACCTTCCAAAGAGATCTCTGTCCTGATCTCTGGACCCTGTGAATATGTTACTTCACATGGCAAAAGGGACTTTGCAGATGTGACTAAATGAAGGATTTTTGAGTTGGGAGGATTGCCTGGATTATCTAGAAGGGCCCAATGTCATCACAGGGGTCCTTATAAAGGACAGAGGGAGCCGGAGATTCAGAGTCAGGGAAGGAGGGGAGAGGGCAGAAGCAGAGGTGAGGGAGGATAGTTGTGGGTGCAGCACCCCTGGCCCTGAAGATGGAGGAGGGGCCACAGGCTCAAAGGTGGGGGTGGCCCCTAGACACTGGGAAAGGCAACGGGACACTTCTCCCCTAGAGCCTCCAGGAGTTGTGACCTCCAGAATGGTAAGGGAATACCTTTGTGTTACGGAAGCCACTAAGTGTATGTTCATTTGTTAGAGCAACATAGGAAGGGGATTTCTATCTTGCCTGCCAGGGGCCTCTGAAGCCATTTTTGTGATTTTACAAAACTGTTCTTTTGACTTCGTTGTCTTCTCGAATGTAACTGTTTTTATAAATTTCAGGTTAGTTGAGGTTCATTATACAGCTCATCACAATCAAATTCCTGTCTTCTGCTTGTTTCTGGCCGATCCGAAGCCTAGATTCTAGATTCAGACAACTGTACTTGTGACATTTCTTATATAATGTTGCACAACAAGCATCCATCATTGACAGCTTTGTTTCAAGTTCATTTTTAGCACACCTAGAAAGCATTTTTCCTTTAATATGTACACCTTTGTATGAAGCAGGTAGCTCCATATCAACTGTAAAGACCTATTATTTAATGTTAAAAACCACTCGCTTAGCACTAACCACGTGCCAGATGCTGCCCTGAAGGGCAGAAAATGCAACAATTAATAAACTATAGATACACGCATTTACACAGAGAAATGCTGGATATAAAAAAGACCAAGGGGTCCAAAGAAATACACCTGGGTACCCCGAATAAATGCAGAGATATGGAAGGTTAGCTTTTATTGGGAAGGCTTTCAAAAAAAAAAAAAGATAAAACTTCACCTGGGTCCTCATTTATACATATTTTTCTCAAGTTCAGAAAAACATGATGAGTAGTTGTGGTCCTTCAAGTACAAGGTATGTTTTAGCAATGACATGGGGTTACGAGATGGTTAAAACACTGGGTGTGTATGTGTGTGTGTATGCATGCTCATGTTGAGAATGGGAGTAGGCAAAAAGGTACAACAGATGAAACACGTAAGAAACGAGAGGATAAATTCTGTTCTTAGTCTTTTTTTTTTTTTTTAAAAAAAGATTTTATTTATTTATTCATGAGACACACACACACACACAGAGGCAGAGACATAGGTAGAGGGAAAAGGAGGCAGGACTAGATCCCAGGACCCCAGGATCATGCTCTGAGCCAAAGGCAGGCACTCAACTGCTGAGCCACCCAGGCATCCCCTGTTCTTAGTCTTAAAAGTCCTAGTAAAGAATGTAGACTCCACCTTATACAAAATGAAATTAAAAATTAGGGGATGGGGGCACCTGGGTGGCTCAGTGGTTCAGCATCTGTTCAAGTGCCTATCTTCGGCTCAGGTCATGATCCCGGGGTCCTGGGATTGAGTCCTGCATCTGGCTCCCGGTGAGGAGCCTGTTTCTCCCTCTGCCTATATCTCTGCCTCTCTCTCTCTCTCATGAATAAATAAACCTAAAATCTTTAAAAAAATAAAAATTAGGGAATGCTGAGAGCACACTTTCAGATTTGCATGAACTGAGTCCCTGACCTTCGATGTTTCAAACTCCTGCTGTGTTAGCAGGGGACATCAGTTCAGTTCAGAATTGAGATGAGAAGCATCGGTCACCTTCTGTATTACCAAAATCTCTCCTGCCAGCGGCAGGCCTGCACAGGTCCAACTCTCCCAAAGCCAGTGAAATCCAATGTAGCTATAATTCTTCACAGAGTCACTGTTAGCGAGTTGCAAAACTGGAAGATGACCTTTGAGATGACTGTTTACTCAGCCTTGGCTGCTTTTTCAATGTCTGTTTTGTTTGTTTTCAAATATAATGGAGGGATCCCTGGGTGGCGCAGCGGTTTGGCGCCTGCCTTTGGCCCAGGGCGCGATCCTGGAGACCCGGGATCGAATCCCACGTCGGGCTCCCGGTGCATGGAGCCTGCTTCTCCCTCTGCCTGTGTCTCTGCCTCTCTCTCTCTCTCTCTCTCTATCATAAATAAATAAAAATTAAAAAAAAAATCAAATATAATGGAAAGAAAAATGAGAAGTTCCTTGGGGTTCCTTGGGATTCCTTGCTAATCCTTTTTTTTTTCTTCTAAGATTTTATTTATTTGAGAGAGTATGAGCAGGGGAGGGGCAAAGGGAGAGGTTGACTCCCTGCTGAGCCGGGAGCCTGATGTGGGGCTCCATTCCAGGACCTGGAGATCATGACCTGAGCCAAAGATAGACACTTAACCAATTGAGCCACCCAGGCACCCCTCCTTGCTAATTCCTAAATCATATTGCCAAAAAGCTTCTGATGAAGAGCAGAGGAGGCAAAGAAGAAAGAGGAGGGAAATCTCAGTGAGAGCATCTAACTTTTCCTTTAAAAAAAAAAAAATGTATTTGGGACGCCTCGGTGGCTCAGTGGTTGAGCATCTGCCTTTGGCTCAGAGTGCAATCCCGGGGTCTTGGGATCGAGTTCCCACATTGAGCTCCCTGCTTGGAGCCTGCTTCTCCCTCTGCCTTTCTCTGTCTCTCATGAATAAATAAATAAAATCTTAAAAAAATAAAATAAAAAAACTTAAAATGTATTTATTTAAATATAAATTTAAATTTTAGGTAGTTAACACAGTGCAGTATTGGGTTCTGTGGTAGAATTCAGTGATTCATCACTTACATACAATACCCAGTGCTTACGACGACAGCAGGTGTCCTCCTTCATGCCCATCCCCCACCCATTGCCCCTCTATCAACCGTCCATTTGTTCTCTATCCTTAAGAGTCTCTTATAGCTTGTTTCCCACTCTCCCTTCTAACTTTCCATGTCAGCTCTTTAACACTCAGCTGCAGGAGGGGAATGTGCTAGGTTAACCACCTGAAATCATCATTTTTTGTAAGTCGAAATGGTCAAATATCAGCAGTTTGATCTGATTTAACTTATCCTTCTCCACTCTCCCAGTCCCCCTTGAGATGAGCCTCCCCTGGACACATCCAGGCTCAGTGTCATCTCAGCTGCAACAGAGGTAGAGCGACAGCACCCACAGCGTAGGCAGCATGAGGCGATGTGGTCCGCGCACGGGCCCACCCCAGGGGCTCTCGTGGGTGCAGCGTGAGCAGCACACAGTTCACTTCAGTTGCAGCTAAAAATGCTCTTCTCAGCAACAGCGCCCACGATGACTAATGGCAGCAAACAGGAAAGAACAAAGAGTGCCAGTTTATGTACAGGACACATTTCAAATAAGAACGCTTTCAGAGATGTGGGGGCAATCTCAACACCATCAGGTGAATAAAACATTTTTTTTCCTTATTATGCAGGAAATGAAATTTTGGAGCATGAAAAATGCTATACTTCTCAAATTTTAAATCTTAAATGTCCAATTTCTATGGGGAATTTTAAAGCTGGAATTAAACACAGTGAAGCTTGGTTAACATACAGATTCATTTATTGTTCTGCAGTTTTACATATATGTGTGTATATATATATACACACACACACGTGTGCATGTGTGTATATATATACACACATATATATATATTTTATATATATGTATATATTTGCTCCCCTAGTCAGTATTTAAATTTGCAAAGCTTTCCAAAGTCATTGCTCTTAGAAAATGGCATAGATATGCATGCTACCCACTGAAAGGATGAATGTGTCTGTTACTAAGTTAGCAAAATTGACAGAGTATTGGTGGGTAGCTTATGAGGGCCTGTTAAAATATAATAAAAATGAAAGTAAACTATTTTTTACTCCCAGTGCTGTCTTATCTTAATTAAAAAGTGTGGAACTAACATTTGAAGAAACAGGCAGAATGACAAGAATCACTTTTGTCATCCTCCAATATGCAGAGCTTAGAAACTGGGGGGGGGGGGTGGGAAATGCGCTCTGCTAGATGGTCATGACAAAACCACCTGTCAGGGCATCCTCAGCCCAAGACAGCATCGAGGGGGCAAGCGAGCAGTCCACAGATTAGTGTTGTACCCACAACATGATGGTGTATATTTAATGTTTTAAATTTTGGAAGAAGAGAATAATAACACAACAAGAGCAGAATAATAAAAGGCATTTTTTTTTTTTTTTTAAATCAAGGGCCCAAATTGCAAGAAAACCTCCGGGGAGGAAATTCAGATGGGGCATATCCTTGTCATTGAGTATACTCTTTTTCCTCTCTTAGTACATTACAGAGTTTCTCTCATCGATGAAGGAATTGCTTTTTAGAGCAATAAAACCCAATGGAATAATTCAATTTGTTCATGTTAGCCGTGGGATTTTCCAATAATGAATTGAATTTCATAAGAAAAAAGAGGGCCCATTTTCATAGCTGTGAATGAGGATTAAACCAATATAAACTTTCTTCCCTGTTCAGGCAAGTAATTTAGTGACAACAGAGCACTTTCCCTTTGCGGTCAAGTAATGAGGGTAGAAATGAATGTCGGAAACCCCAAGGGAAGCCACATCTCAACTCTGCTCTTCCATGGCGGTGTGAGCAGTACCGAGGCCATTCCAGGGAGTCCGTGATTTTTTTGTGTTTTTTCTTCTTTTTTTTACTTCCCTTCCTCACCGAGTTTTTCAACTTCTCTCTTCTTGCTAATGGTTTTAGGAGACAACACTAAAAGTAAGTAATAAGATACCAGTCTGTAGCATTCTAAATGATGTGTTCTTCAGAATTATGACAATTATCTGCTAACTGTGCCATGTTCACTTGCTACATTTTTTTTTTTGCAGTGTCCTTCAAAATACATCCAAAGATACAAAAGTGCAGTAGCATTACCAAAGGAAACTACTAGTGAAAATGTCACTGATCTTTGGCAGAAATGGCCCCAACTGCAAAACAGGTGGATCATATGGAAGAAGGTGTAATATGCAGGCATGCCTAAACTTTGGAAACTCAATACAGTAGAGTCATACTGGATACAGGACAGCTGGGCAGCAGAAATGTTTCAGGGCAGGCACCCACCCACCTGCTCGCAAGCTTCAGATCTGAGAAAAAGGCATTCTAGTAGCACCAGGTAGACAGGCAGAGGACATGGACTTTGCACAGACCAACACTGGGTATAGAAAATCTTTGTTCAAAAATCAGTAAAAAGAAATTTTTAGATAGATCAAATATAGATATTTGATGTAGGGGTCTATGAGGAGAAGCACTAGCATAAAAGAAAGGATCCACTGTCCTGTAGATGCACTGGGAATATACCCTACAAAGGAGGACACTCATAGTATAATTTTGTCATTAAGAGCAGGGGTGGAGGATGTTGGAAGTCAAATTTCTGGACTAAAATCCTAAGTTGTTCATGTATTGGTTATTTGCCTGTTGGGACTCCAATTTCTCATCTATGAAATGAAGAGGATAACAGCACCACATGTTATGAAGATTAAATAAGTTAATATATACATCATGCCCTGGATAAGGTAAGGGCACACTGCTTGCTGTCACTGTCACCACCATCACCATTACATGAAGCTCTGTAGCTAAGGAAGCCCACGTTCTCTTAGAATGTCAAGGAAGCGTGGAATTTATAAAATAAGAGATTACAAAATTAGAGGAGCAGGGATCTGGCCACGGTGTGAAAAGGCAGCTGACAGAGAAGAAATTCATGTAAGAAAATAAACACGAATATCTGAGTAAATGAAAATGTGCATTTAAGTCAATGACAACACAGAATGGACAGTGTGTAACAAAAGCTGGTGCTGAGGAAAAGCCGCAGATCATTTATAAGAGAACAACAAGCAAGTAAAATAGATCAGATTGATCAAACTGATAATCCTATATCTAACAAATCCACTCGTCCCAAGAAACCAGAAAGGAACACAAAACAAAGCAAAAATAGATATGTAATAGCACATCTCTGCGATGCTAGAACAGTTTTCTCTCCTCAATATAGACTTTTTAATAGTTGTGAAAACAGAAGGCCACCTTCTTGTTGATGTAGGTGTATATACACACACATACATAAACCCCCATGTGCATATGTATATACACAACTACATGAATATTACAATTAGTGGGATCTTAAAATAGAAAAAAAAAGTTCAGTAAACACTTTCTTGAACTAAGAAAAACCAGCCAATAGGAAAGATTCACCTGTGTTCCAGAAAAGAATATGAAGCATAAAGAGACACATAACTACACACATTCCAAGATTTTTTAAATGTCAAGACTAAAGCAAAATAGTCTCATCAAACACGAGACTGGGAATATCGCTAGCTCTTAACACTTTACTTCTGTTAAAAGGGAAGAGATCTGAGGGACAGGTGAAAAAAACCTACTTTATTACAATTGGATGATGGGTTTCCTTTTGTCAAATTTTACTAATCTTTGGGCATAGATTTGAAATATTTTACATTTAATGAGAGCAGGTCTGCCTTGCTCAGACTTTTCTTTCTCAACTTGTAAACTCCAGGAAAAAAAAACAAAGTCAAACTTTTTTCTGAAGGAAATAGTTGGTTTCTCAAGAATTCTGTACACAGCCAGATGGCTTTCAGATTTTAAGGCAACAGTAAGTCTTGCCTAGATATGCAAGATCTCTGAAAATATATCACCCATGTACTAGTTTTAAAATTTTATGCAAATTGATTCCAGTTATAAGCGAGATGAATCAAAGGCAAAACCTGAAGCCTGGGAATGTCAAGGTGTAAAAGGGCTGTGATAAGCAATTAAACAAGCTAACCCCATAGAATTACATTCAAATCACAGCTGTAAATAAAGTTGCAAAACCAAACGTGAATGTTAAAAACACTTTCTGAAAGAAAATCTTTCTGTAGCAAGTAACAATTTAGTGATAAAAATTATGAAGCAGTAATAACTAGGGTCTGGAATTCTCTACCATAAAAGGATTAGCCAGGAAGTTAATTTCTCATCATACAGGAGGGTGGAATGAAAATAATGATTCTTCACTTGTGTCATTAGAGTGAATAAAGCTTTTCTACACTCCAGAAATGTACCTTCCTCATCACTGGGAAGAATAAAAGCATGCATGCATGAATGAATGAATGAATAAATAAATACATACACACGTACAAACAAAATTAAGCAAACAGGTACATAAATATGAAATGTATAAAATAATATGACAGAAGTTTGCCCACACATTTTGGCTAAGACAGACAATCGATGTGTGAACAAGGTTTAAAGCCCCCTTTAAAAATGAAGACTCAAAGAACTGGTTTCAAAAATTCAACTATAAACTTGTAAAGGGAAGCAAGAGGACAGAAAAATGTTAAAAATGACAAAAATACAAAAGCTAATATATACCAGGAAGCTACACATAAAAAGAAAGCAGAGGTGGCAATGATAATTGAAAGTAGATTTGAACTAAAGAGAAACGTCAAATGAGAAAGAGCATCACTTTCATTACAAAAAGTTAAAATCCTTCAAGAAATTATCCAACACATAGGTGACAATTCTGGTAGCATTTCACTAAATCAAACATTTAGAAATAAAGAAATGGGAAAATCCAAAATTCTCTGAGAATTAAAACTTGCTCAGTCTTTGACAGATGAAGAATTTTTTTCAAGGAGATTCCAAGATTGGAATACCATAAAATGGGTAAATTGAATAAATATATATTTCATTTTATAGGGTACAAGGCAGCTATCATGGAATTGGTACAAGGCCCTGGATGTCAAAGGATTTTTTTTTAATCCCTCAAAAAGAAAGAGTCATGAATGTCATGGACTCAAATCAAACATGATGCAATAAAACTGGGAATTCATAATGCAAATGTAAGCAAAATTACCCAGTCACTTGGAAATCTGAACAAAACAAAGCAAAATAAAAAATAATTTTGTGCTAAATAACCCTTACACAGAAAATTTTTAAAAATTACAAACTATTAGAAAACAATTTTTTAAAAGATTTTCTTTATTAGAGACACACAGGAAGAGGCAGAAACATAGGCAGAGGGAGAGGCAGGCTCCCTGTGGGGAGCACAATGCAAGACCCAATCCCAGGACCCCAGAATCATGACCTCAGCCAAAGGCAGACACTCAACCGCTGAGCCACCCACGTGCCCAAAACTATTGGAAAAAATTTAAAGCCTTTACTAACTAGTTTGGACTAAAAATGTTAAAACACAACATATGAAAGTTTACAAGTGGGTAAATTTATTAAACAATGAATAAAAATAAACATCATATTTAGAGAGTAAGAAAAAGATGAGTAAGCACAAAGACGTATAAGATGATAGCAGAAATTAGAGAAAGAGAAAACACAAATTCAGAAATTAATTAGTGAACTCGTTACTTGGGGGGGGGGTTAGAAAAAATCAAATCAAGACAATGAAAACCACAAAGGCAACACAAGCAAAAATGAACAAGTGGGATGACATCAAACTTAAAAGTTTCTGTCCAGCAAAGAAAACCCTTCAATAGAATGAAAAGGCAGCCTAATGAAGGGAGAAAAGTGTTTGCAAACCACATACCCAGTGCGGGGTTAATGTCCAAAATACATGAGGAACACATACAACTCAATAGCAAAAAAGCAACACACAATTAAAAACTGGGCAAAGGATCTAAAGAGACATTTAAAACAAAACAAAACAAAACAAAACATACAAATGGCCAACAGGTATATGAGAAGGGGTGCTCAACATCATTAATCATTAGGGAGATGCAAATCAAAACCACAATGAGATACCATCTCACATCTGTCAGAAGGGCTGTTATGAAAAAGATGAGACACGACAAGTACTGACAAGGTTGTGCAGACAAGGGAACCCTTGTGCACTGCTGGCAGGAATGTAAATTGGTGCAGCCACTATGGGAAACAGTATGGAGGCTACCAAAGATATTTAAAAAACATATATTTAAACTAGAGCTACCATGTATCTGGCCCTCCCACTTCTGGGCATATATTCAAAGAAAACAAATCATTCTCTCAAGGAGATGTCTGCATCCCTGTGTTCATAGCAGGATTACTCACAACAACCAAGCTCCGGAAATAAGTCTTAAGTGTCTATGGATAGATGAATGGATAAAGAAGATGTGCATTATATAATATATATATTATATTATATATTATACATATAATGGGATATTATTCCATTATATATATATATATATATCCATTGGAAATATATTCCATTATATATATATATCCCATAATATCCCATTATATATATATATGTGTATATATATATATATATCCCATAATATCCCATTATATATATATATGTATATATATATACATATAATATATATTATTCAGCCTTAAGAAAAAAGGAAATCCTGTCGTTTGCAACAACACTGATGAACCTGGCGAGGGCATTATGCTAAGTGAAATAAGTCAGAGAAATACAAATGCTGCATGGTTTCACTTATACAGAAGCTGAATGCGTAGGAACAGAAAAGAGACAAGTGGTTGTGAGGGGCTGGTGGGTGGGTGAAACAGGGAGGTTGGTAATAGGGTGCAAAATTTCGGCTACAAGGGGCACCTGGGTGGCTCAGTGGGTTAAGTGTCTGCCTCTTGACACTTGATCTCAGGGTTGTGAGATCGAGTCCCACCTTGGGCTCCGTGCAGGACATGGAGCCTGCTAAGAGTCTCTCTCTCCCTCTGCCCTCCTGTTCCCCTTAAAAAAAAAAAAAAAAATTCAGTTACAGGTTGAATAAGGTCTGAGGATCTAATGTAGAATATGGTGACTGTAGCTGATAACACCATATTGTATAAGTGAAATTTGCTAAGAGTAGAATGTCAATATTTTTACCCGCCCCCCCCCCCCGAAAGGCAACTATGTGAGGTGATAGGTGGGATAATTAACTCGATGGGGGAATCCCTTCACAGTGTATATGTAAATCAAATCATCACCTTGTACATTTTCCCTTACAGTTTTATTTATCAATTATACCTCAGTAAGGGAAAAAAAAAGAAAACTGAAACCAAAAAATAGTAGGAAAAATGTCCTCCTTAATAGGCTCCCATTATCAGTTTTACAGGTGAGGTTTTTCTTTTTTCCTTAAATCCTCCGCACTTGAACAACAAAACAACAAACTTTTAGGCACTGATCAGTCCCTACTCTATGATTTCTGAGTATAAAATGCAAGGCTAGCCAGTGTATTTGGTGAAAGGAGAAAAGCTCTAGTATCAAAACCTGAAAGAAAAGGGAAAAAAAAAAAATCAAAGACAGTTTTCCTTATGGCGATCGATGTGAAAATATTTTAGGTAAAACCTCAAGAAATTACATTTAACCGATATTTAAAAATCACAAGTCAAGAACTCTCAGGGTTTGGCATCAAAACGTAAGGATGATTTTAGATTTGGTAATCTACGAATTACCAGATTACTTGAACAGATGTAAAACAAAGAAACACAGAAGTTTTGGATAAAATGGGATCCGAAGTAATCTTCCTTCACGGGATGAAAAACATCTATCTATATGGTCATCATTCGGTTTACGGAAACACATGAGAAGCACAGTGATCATAACCAGTGACTGTGTCACAATCCTCTCTTCATCCCGGACAGGCACGCAACTCTCAGGACCCCAGGATGTGCCGCTCTGCCCACAATCCCTCCCTGGCACTCACCCCTTGGACAGCAGGTGTTTTTAAGATCTGGGTTTGGGGGTCAGAGAGACTCATTTCCTTGTCTTCCAAGGCAACTTTGACCTCATCCCCTCATGGAACACAGACCTAGTTCCACTTCAGCTGGCTCTGGCCTGGTTGCAGCGCCTCTAAAGAGGGGCAGTGTCCAAGGGCATATGATACACAGCCCCCCTCCCCCCAGCCTGCCCTTCATGCTTCAGAGACTAGGTCCTCCTCTACGATCCATACACCCCACAGATTTTTGCAGCAGAGGATACAGCCAGTGTCTCTATAACCCAAGTCTCATTTGAAGAACCCTTCAGGTTAGAGTTGCAATTTCCTAAAAGGTTTTGATGTGCTTTTCTGCATTCTTCTTTATCAGACCATGATAAGAAATGAGGCCTGAGAACTTCTAGAGTAGGCTTATTACCCTATTGTCTCTCTGCTGTGAATATTCAGGCCTAACACGTGAGTGCACTTCATTTTTTGGCCACTTGTAAGTTAAAAGATGGCAAAAACTACAAATATGCCCATTAACAGTAGGCATGGAGGAAGGGCTAACTCTTCCCAAACTCAAATCCCATGCATGTCCTCCCTGGTAAAGCCCAACCACTTAGAGTCTGCGTAGAACGTGTAGGAACCAATGCTTCCTTGGGGCAGCAAGGAACCCCCTTTCCTTGTGCTACCCCGACTCACTGCTATGTTCTTTCATTTAGCTATTCACAGACTTAAGATTTACAGCCCTTGAAGATAGGAACCTTATCTTACTCTTCCTGACTCCCATTAGATTGAGCACATTTTCTTCTACTTAGCGTGAATAAATATTTGCTAAATGGATTTAGAAATGAAAATTGAGCTGCTGGAGTTTACCCCGTGTCAGACTTCTCAGGAGGTTAGATGTCAGGTTTTCTAATTAGGAAGATGGTCAGCTCAGTGATGCCATTTCTGTCAGACTAGACGAGAGTGTCTGCAAAATGTGTGCATGGTGAGGGGGTGGGTGGGTGGGTAGGGACAGGGCGACTACCAAAATACCCGAGTTACTGGACTTGGTCAAAAGGGGACTGAGGAACAGGATTTCAGGTTATGAAGAAGAGTTACAGAGAGGCAGCATTTATTTCTGCGCAAAGGCCTAATGGACATGAGTTAATGGGATTATGTTCGATTGGGAAGAATTTACGAGATTCCTGAACCAAGTGTCAGAGGATTTAGATGGTTGCCCTATAGATTCTTTCCCTAGAAAGCTTTTTAAATAGAACTGTCATCTATCCATTCAGAATGGCTTCAACACAGGCCTTCCTGGGACAGTACTGGTAAGTTCAACACCATACTTGACTTGCAATTCTGAGAATCTAGGATATAAACAACGTCAAGAATGTGTTTTGCAACAACTTGGCTCTAATCAATTTAGTTCTCTTTTTGAAACGCCTAGCCAACGTGACGTTGTAAATCCAGTTACTGGTCTGGACCTAACTAAGTTGCATTTAAGACTTTTAGCCAGAGTGTGGCACTGCTTCTTCTATACATTCGAGAAGTGTCAAGGGTGGGTGTCTGCAGAGAGCCCGGATGTTTTCCATCCTGGCTACCTGCATGGGGGTGGGTTCTCCAGGCCTCTTCTATAAGTGTCCAGCTGCATTGGAAGAGTGATAGGGTTCACTTTCCATACTGAGGGAGTCCAGTGTTGTGTAGACTTGGAGTTAACCGTTTTCATTTGGTTACCTAAAGGATGGCTACCTGTGGGTATAACCATCCCGGGTATTTCCCTGGACACGAAGAGACAAGGAATTAATAGCTCCATAGGCCTCCTTACAAAACCAAAAGGAGGGACGCCTGGATGGCCCAGTGGTTGAGCATCTGCCTTTGGCTCAGGGTGTGATCCCAGGGTCCTGGGATCGAGTCCAGCATTGGGCTCCCTGGGGGGAGCCTGCTTCTCCCTCTGCTTCTGTCTCTGTTTGTCTCTCATGAATAAATAAAATATTAAAAAAAAAAAACCCTAAACGGTTGTGCAATAGCCCTGGGAGCGAGGCATGTGATAAGTCCACGATCAAAACTTTGTTTCTTCAGACAACGCATTCAAGGGCGGTGGGAGGGACTCAAGTGGCAAGCCGGCCAGAGCTCTTCACTTTCCCTGACCTTTACCCAGAGCATGACAGAGACAAGGATGTGCTGGGACAAGGCCATGATAGGTACAGCTGCTCTCATCTGTGCATCTCAGGGAAAGCAAGCCATGTTTTCCACCATAAGCAATTACATGGTCTCAATTCTAATGAGAAACACTCTCTGCCACAAGTAGATACTATCATTCCTCAGAAAACCTTCCACTCACCCAAGATGAGGAGAGTGTGGTCAGCATGCACCACGGCTTGAGAGACCTCAGGCCAAAGCTGAGGGCGTTTGTGCCACTGTGGGAGGTGCTTACCAGTAACTCTTAGTTCTCAGAGATTCACAGAAAGGTCCCCATTTTCCATCTCCAACCCTCAATGTAGCAGAGGGCAGGGAAGCTCTCAGGCCCATGCTGATTGACGTTGACATTGTAATCAATATTCTGGGATTGGGATATCCCAATCAACTGGGATAAAGGATCCCAATACAGTCACTGTGTGTGTGTGTGTGTGTGTGTGTGTAAGGGGAGCTTCTGGACTTCTCACACTGGATGGGGTAGGGGTTGTAGTCATTCTGTGTATAGTTGGGAAAGCCCTGCTGGCAGGCCACTAGTCTCAAGCTTTTGGATTACCTGAGCTTCTTGTGAAGGCAGGGAGGCCCAGGGACCAGGGAGGCCCAGTGTTGCTCTTTCCTCTATCAGCCATCCCCCTTGGTCTATCAACCCTCCATCTTGGAAGGACGCATCTTCATCGGCATGCTCTGGTTCAGGCTGCTGCAAAATCAGGTCTTTTCTAGTTGAATGACTAAAAGAGACACATGCTGTCAATGAAGGAAGCTGGAGGCTATGCCAGGCCTGTTGAACACCACAGGCACAGCGTAGATTGACGGATGGGTGGAGAACTCATCCAACTAAGGATGAGAGTAGACTGGCTCCCTCCTATCCAACCCTTTCACTTCACTCATTCCCCACCCAGCCCTACTAGCTCTCCTTCCCCAAATTCCAGGCAGCTAACTCTCCCATCCATTCAAACAAATTTTAATCACAATACCTTGAAGGCTGGGATGAAGGAAGGTTGAATCCGTGTCCACCTACATCACTGAAGTACTTCCCCTTTGGCCTACTCATAGTTTGCATCAGGAGCTCACCGACAGGGAGCCATACCGGAGAGTTTTTAGACCTACAGTGGATTAGGACTCTTCCAAAAGGAATGATGTAAAGCTGCTAATAGAAAAGAGGAGTGGAAATAAACTTTCCGGATGCCATTCAGCTAAAGGAACACAAGTTCAGGAATTTTAAGGAAGGATTGATCTCCACTCACACAAACACAGTGCACGGTACAAATACGGACTGAATACCACTGTGCTTGAAGAAAAGCATCTCCTAATTTATATCTGAAATTTCACCTTCATACAAAGGAATGTGTGATGATGATTCTTTCCTGACAGCAAGTTTTAGTAGGAAGAAGGAAACAGAGGAAAACACAGGAGAAGTAATCCTTTAAGCGGAGGAACATTCCATGGAGCGGGAAACCTGGCCTAAGCACAGGGCTGTGGCCAGTGAAGAGCCATTTCCCTATTTCACGAGTTTGTCCTAGAGCCATCAGAAAATCTAAGTGGTCAAACTGCATTGAATCTGATCGGCTTTATAAAATGCAGCACTTTGGGGCCACATCTCATTTGTGGTAGGACATACTTGCCCAAATGTGTGAGTCTCCACTCGGTGAGGAGGGAGAGGGTACATATTGTGCACCTACATTCTTGTCAGTGGCGAGTCTCTTTTGGACAAGCTGGGGACTCTGTCTCTGAGCATATTAACTGTAGGGTTGCATGAAATCTCAGCAGGCTGGCCCATCGTGACAGCTTCCTCCAAAGCATCACCCTGCTTCTTGCCACTTAGCATTCTTCCCACCATATTACAGAAGAAGGCATTTCTTCAGTTGGTATTCAAATGGAAACTGACATCTGGTTCACGTCTAAGACACTCTGATGTATGTGGAGCTTTTTTTATATGGCCCTTTGCTCTAACCCAGAGATTAAAATGAGCCTCAACATAAACCAGAGGGATGAGGCATAAAAATGATTCTAAATCTCACCTATGCTCAGCTGACACCTGTAAAGCATGATTGTGTTTTAATGATAACACTTTGGAATGGCTCAGGTAAATATAGTGCCATATGCAAAGCTTTCAGATCCCACAAATGCCACCAGTACTTATGATCCCTGTGGGTAGGTTTTCTCTTGCTGTGTTCAAGTCTGAATGGAATATAAATGCACCATTAAATCTGCCCTAGAAGTACAGAGAGCGGCCGTTGCATAGTTAAGTGAAAAAGGCAGCATTTTATGTCTGATAGAGCAGTCATCTTGTAAAGAACAAATTGGTAGAGAGAGACAGGGAAAAGTCATGTATGGAGAGAGGCCTCAACAGGATAGGCAGATGGAAGTCTAAATTCTCTTATAAATTCCTTTTAAATAACATATTTTATTGAGCTGTTAGAAGAAAAATGCAGATTCTTTCTGAAGCTTAGAAAGAAGAGGCCTAACCCCAGCACACACCCAGGCCACTATGGTCCCCATCACCATTGTTAGTAAGAAGGGGCAAAGAATAGAAACAAGAGTAAAAGTCATCTTTCACTACGGCAAACAAAGCAAGTTTAGCTTGTCACAGGGAATGATGAATGGCTACCCATCACTTTCCCAAAGAGAGAGAAACCAAAGATTGTGTATCAATTTTTATAATTTTAAAGCTGAAAGATAATAACTCTGCAGAAATGGAGCAGACCACATAAAAATCCCCTCTGAAAATGTGATTACACATAAAAATCCATAAAAACGTACAAAGTGATAGATGAACCAAAACTACACAAATGCAGTTTTTTATCCTTTTGGAATGGAGCAGAATGGCATATGTAGAGAGAAGATTTTATTTTGTATTTTTAAAAGAAATATTTGGAGCTTAATTGAATTATACTTCTGGTGGGAACTGAGATATTTAGCTGGAATATTGGGTTTTATTCTAAACTGAATTCTATATTGAAGAGATGAAGAAAGAACCACCGTGAAGTATTAGCAGTAAGGTTGACCCGTTTCAATAAGCTAAGAAAGCCATGCATAACAGAAGGTAGTATACTTTATTCCTACACTCTCCTAACCCCCAAAGGGTCTGTATTCAGTATTCTTGATAACTCTGATAGGGAGATCATCTTTGATCTATTCTAATTAAATTGAGTTTATATCTGATATTTATTTCTCGAGGTTCTTAAAAATTAACTTTTTGTGTGTGGCTACCCTGCTAAATCTGTGTCATCTCCCCCCCGCCCCAACTTTCAATTTCATTTCAGTGAATCCGGGACATATATTGAAATGCATGTCTCATTTTGCTTATTCTATAGAAGTTATCAAGTTAATCCCAAATTCTACATACCACACTTTACGTATATATATTATGTTTTAATTTATTTTAAGTTATTTTGTTTGCATTGGCCCTTCAGGGATTTCATGATGTTCCCACAGGTAAACTGAATCAATAGCATTGCATAATAATACGTGCTTAAATTTTTTGCATTTAGAAATCATACCAATAATTTGTATTTATTTAACGGTTATGGTTAATGTGGGAAAAAATTCCCTTTTCTCTTGAAAACCTCAAAAAGCTTGTGTCAGAAGTCCTTAGAGGTCTGCTTATATTGTCCCAATTATGATTAGCAAGTAGTGTGGATGCTGTTATATAACATAGGTGAGGTTTTTTTTTTTAATGCTGCAATCTGGGTAAAGTATATCGTGAATACAGCGGTACGGTTTTTACTATGTAATTTCAATGTATTATTTATATCAACTAGGTTTAGGGAATATATAGAAGCTAGGTTAACATCATGCCCATCAAACCCATATTTTAAAAGGCCATAAGGAAAAAGAATGCATCCCACAGGTCAACTTTGCTTCCAGCAAACCATTTCCTCCACACTAGCAGAAAGGTGGTTGGAGAAAGAGCAAGGTTCTGAAAATAAGCCACAAGGATCAGGAGAAGAAATGGACAAGACTACATGGTAGGAAGATGAATTCCAGAGGAAGGTGGGGGTGAAGATTAACAAGCCGATGGCTTACTGCTAATTTCTTTAACATACAACAACTCCAAACCTTGGTGAAAACCCCACATGTGTTGTATAAACTTCCAGCCCTCGGCTGCCCTGATTCTTATTAGAAGAGACCTGGTGAGACAAATAATATGCTAGGAGCATGGGGGTACCTGTTATAAACAGTCTGAACTGCAATTCATCTTACTAAAACATCTTGGACACCAGCCAGCTCGAGAATCATAAAACACCTTGGAATACGAGATGCTGTCACTGAAGAAACCCTGTTTGCTTATCAAAGAAAAGGCAACCAATTAATAGTTTTATTACTAATACCATTACCCCAAGGGCTAAAATTAGGTTTATTTATTCATTTTAAGTTCAACCCACTAAATTCCATGCTAACACACAACAAGGTACAGCTCGTATTACAAATGAATAACTTAATTAAAAAACATTGATTTTGCTCATTGACTGCTGCAAATTTTATTAAATATTAATGATAACATTTTGTATTTTTTATACTAGTCATGAAAGTTTTATGTGCTCTCTCCCCTACAGCAGCCTTAGATTTTATGACAAAATCTTAGGCAGCTCAAAGTACAAACATAAATATTGCATTGGCCAGCTTGGTACAATATATGTGTGTACATAAGCCAATGAGTGGATATGTGTACATTTACCCAAATATGCACCGAGTTAGGAGCGCTGACTCAACGAAGTGAGGGAGAAACTTGGATGTTTTAAGTTTGTGTTATATTCCAACTGCCAAGAAGAGTCACCCATAAACTACTGGAGAAAGCGCCCCAGGAAGTGGGAACTCAGAATCATATTAACCAAGTGCGTTCTCTCCCCAAATCCTATGGGTGATACAAAGTGCAAACATCACTCTGGAAATGATGTCATTTTATGTTACAAGTCGCCTATGACCAGAGGTTTCCCCCAAAGGACATTGTCGTATTTCCTTACCTAGTAGGGCCCAAAAAAACTAAAAGCTCACCAGCCTAAGGAAGAGATTTCACAATTTTTTGCTGTTGTTTCCATGGGCTTACTTTACATGTTTATAGTGGAGCTGGTACAGCTTCGGACTTTTATCAGTAGCCTAGATGGACCAGAAGGAACCTTTATCTTGTTCCTCCGAGCTCTCGATGGAAACCATAAATGTTTGGAGTCAGCTGACAGCTGTGTCAAGTGAATCAGATGACACATTATTTAGGTTTTTTTTTTCCATTCTTTGGAAACTTCTAACTTAAAATTCTGTTAAATGTTAGCAGAACATCACTACTCTGAACTCCTGCAGCGAATTTCTTCTCTCTGTGCCTCAAGGTCATTCCAACAATTGAGAATTTAAGTCACTTCCTCAAATCACCTCAGAGGTCAGAGGGACAGGTCGGGCCTCTCTGAGTTATACAAGTCTTTCCAAAACTTAACAAACTTCCTGAGGAATACAATCATAGCAACCCAGACTTGAAAAACAAAGTCTGAGCATTATGAAGTACTTGTTAAAAAAAAAAAAAAAAGAATCCAGCCATACTCTACATAGTTTACAAATGCCCTCACAGCGAAAGGTGAGGGAGGGACGCAGGGTAGGAGTGCTTTCCAAAAGGAAAGGCTTCACGTGAAAAAAAACATTAAGCATTTTCTAGATACGAGGAATTAAAAGGCAGACCAGAAGATCTTTAAAATATATGCTTTTGAAATGCAAAATATGTTTTTGTAAAACATCGATGGAATGTAATATGTGGGAAGCAACATATTCAATTTTGTAGTTGCTGGTGACCTATGTGTGCTTGGGTGCTTCAGCTCTGGATCCATTAATCTTTGTGTAGCCCCCTCTTCTATGCCCCCACCCACATCCCAACCACCCCTCAGGGTTCTGGGAGACTGAGCACTAGGACTGCATCTCCCAGCCCTTGGCAGCTGGCTCCTGTGGGGTTGGGCCAAGAAGAGAGGCTGGAGGTACAAGGGCAGAAGGAGAGACAGAAAGAGAGGGGGAGAGAGAGAGAGAGAGAGAGAGAGAGAGAGAGAGAGAGACGGGGGTATTTCTGCCCTGCTGCTCCTTACATTTGCCTGTTTGGAAAAACTATACCCTCCCCTTGCTCCTGGGTCCTCCCTCTGCTCAAGGTCTGTGGGCTCCCCCACCACCTCCTGCATGCTACCCATCCAGCAGTCCTTCATTAGAAGACTCTCGAACTGTGTGAATTCGAATTTCTTTCTGTCATTTCCTGCCAGGACCATGAATGACATGAGCAAAGTAACCATCGCTCCTACTAGGTGTCCTTTCCAGGGTGTGTTAGGGAAAACAACAACACCGGATAACAGGTCACAGGTGGCTTTTTAGTAGAGGAGCCTTGGAAAGAAAGTCACAAGGAGAAGAAAGATGAAATCTTTCAACATTCGAATCAACATTCAATCGATGCCTACATTTTTTTCTGTGAACTTAGAGATGCACAAAACGCCACATAGTTACATCCCATATTCTCTCCCTTTCTGCTGTGGAGTCAAGTTTCTCTCCCTGATGATGAGGACCCGGGAAAAAACAAAACACCCCCCCCTCCAACCACTCCTTGCAATGGTGTCCGCTGCTAGGCCCGAGGACATGTGCTCCAGGGGCCTGACACACAGTGAAAGGAACGAGTGTCCCCAACTCAGCTTGACTGTGAACCAGGTCTACAGAGCCACGTTTGGTCCTCCCAGGGAATAAATTAAATCTGCATCTTGACTGTGTTGCCTGGAAGAGATTTTTAAATTATTTATGGTGCCATAGCAGGTAGCTGGTCTTCTTGGGGGGCTGGGGGTGGGGTGGACGGTTCCTCCTGTTGTCTACTCCAGGCCACTGCGTTCCTAAGTCCAGTAACGTCTAAAGAAAAATCACAGGGCTGGAGGCAACCAAGACATATTAACAAAAAAAGAGGCAGTGAATACTGTGCACTGTTTGGAGACTGCTTCCCACCTGCTAGGGCTGCCAGTTTGCTCTGGTTCTGGCTGGGACACGGCAGCTGTGTGCGGGTGTCCTGGCTGGGCCGGGGGGCAGGTGATGGGCTAAGGGCCACGTGGGCTGAAGGGTCAACTCTTAACAATGGAAATAAGAAGAACCTCGAGAATTTGCAGAAGGGATTTTGCTAATTTGGAATCTCCTGCTTCCCAGTTTTGACCCTGGTTTGTGTGTCTACTCAGTGTCCAAACAGCTTTACGCTGAGGATCAGAGGACCTGACTGTTTACAACAGGGCTGGTTCAAGGATGGATTTCTTAAAGCTTCTCGGCGATTTCCTGGCATTTTGGAAATCGCTGCAGTACTGAGTGGCATGGAGAGCCTCAGTGGTCTTTTCCATTAGGGTGGACCTTTCCTGTGGACATGTATCCCTTCGCCCTGATGTCCAAATTGACCAATGCTACTGTTTAATTAGAGAGAAGGTTTAAATGCACACACCCTGTGCTAACACATTTACGCGTCCAGGTAAAATTATCTCAATGACTAATCGCTGATTTTTTTCAGAGATCCATTACGTAATGAGGCATTGTGAAAGCACACAACGTGGAGGAGGCCTGCAGAAAAAGTGGACATAGCACAGCAGGAAGGAGAGAGCACGTGAAGACTGCCTGGTTTGTATTTCTTCCTAAAACCAGAGCCTAGGAAATGTTTTGTCCTACTTGCTTGGACAGAGAGAAACTCTATCCTAAGATGTAAGTGCAGGACCATCTTTATTTTAACTTGTAAGGGATATTATTTTACCTACCTTCCTCGGAACTATAATAGAAATCAAATATGCTATATTTGCACGAATATGCTCTCTTCATAGACCTCAAAACCTTTTCCACACCTTGTCGAATCCCACCATATCCGAGTTAAGAGGCCAGTTTCTTACCTCATTTTGCTATTAAAGGAAGTAAGGCATGGAAAATTGAAAAGTGCTTTCCGAGATAGATAGATAGTAGACGGATAGATGGGTGATAGAGAAATAGAAATAGAGATATTTGTAGCAGTTTTATTTATTCTAATGTAAGCATGTGTTACTGTAACATTTTGACTTTTATATTTGTGGTAAACGTTGATTATATCTAGGAAGAAGATGCTAAGTCTGGGGTACTACTAGAATTGTACTCAAAATGCATATTATAAAGACCCACATGTTTAATTCTTCCCCTTTTCTACTATGTTTAAACTTTTTGGAAAATATCTATTTATTTTAGAGAGAGAGAGAGAGAGAGAGCGCACAAGACCCGGGCATGGGGATGGGAAGGGAAAGGAGAGAGGAAACCCAAGCAGACTCTAAACTGAGCACGTAGCCTGATGAGGTGCTTGATCTCAAGACTCTGAGATCACTGGGCTGAACCAAGAGTTAGATGCTTAACCAACTGTGTGTACCCAGGCACCTCTAAATTCTGAAGCATAACACACAAAGTATACATAAGTAATGAATTCATTGATCTCAATCCTTTTTTTTTTTTTTTTAGCAACACAGAGATAAGAACTTGCTTATGGGCTAAGGCAGGAGAGGAGCCAGTAGGAAGAAAGCAGACAAAAACTAGGAGATTTTCAATACTGGCAGATTGTAGGGCCCCAAGGTGGCTGCAATAATACCTCCCCCCTCCCATATGTCCTTCTGCAGTGTGACCTTGCTGCTCCTTCATCAGGAGGTAGAGTTTATTTCTCCACTCATATCAGGGTGGGCCCTGTGCCTGCTTTGACTAATACAGTAGACAGAACACTGTGTCCTTTTTGGGCACAACCTTTAAACTGTTTTAGTAGTTTCAACTTCTGCCATTTGGAATATGTGCTCTTGGCATGCTCTCTCTCAGAACCCAGTGTTGGGCTGTAAGTAGCCCAAACCACACGGAGGGGCCATGTGTAGGTGCTTCAGTCACACTCCAGAACTCCCAGCCAACAGTCTGCATCAACTGCCAGCCACCCAAATGTGCCATCTTGGATATCTTGCTCGGTCAAGACCTCAGATGACTGTGGCTCCAGCCAACATCTGACTTCAATTGAATGAGAGAGAAACGCCCAGCTGAGCCCAATCAACCCACAGACCCATGACACATAATAATAAATAGTTTTAAATCCACTAATTGGCGGGGGTAGAATGTCAACTAGATGCAGATAACTGGAACAGGTACCATGACACTGATGGAGAAATTTCACTTTCACAGAAGGAAAGTAGAAAAGGGACAAGAATAAACAGGATTATAGAATACTCACAGATTGAATGGTTGAGAAATGAGAGGTGAGAATTTAGAAGCAATGGTATTTGGTAAGAAAGAGAGAAAGATGGGGTATCAGGTTTAAGAAAGGGATCGATATTTGGACTATCATATGTGCAACTGGGGACAGTCCAGCAAAAGTTTACTGACACGTTTGAAGACAAGGCTGATGTTGTAAATGATCATTCTGAAGAACATCTGCCTGGGGCTGGGATTTTCCTCATCTGTGTTTGGCTGTGTGGGTTAGGAGAAGAGAAATCATATGACTCGATTGATCTTGGATTACAATTTTAAAGGGCAGGTGAGGAAGGAAGGGAGAACAGTGCAGCTGTGGGTTCTGGTAGGTATTAGTTGAAGCAATGGACCATGGCTCTTAGCCTGTGTAGGGAAAGGAAATGAAACTGGGAGAGACCCGATTTTGCACGTGGAAGAAAAGAAGATGCAGAAAGTGGATGCATAAAAGGTTACCTATGTGAAGGCAAGAAATGAGAAAGCTAGAGAGAGAAGTTTTGATCCAAAATAGAATATTACTGAGTTCTTTGATGTATTTGCATTTTTTATGACCTCGTTAGTACTTAAGAGTTTTACCTATAAAATATTTAAAGGCTAAAAGATTAAAAAATCCAAACAGTGAATATTTCCACCTGTCATGAATTTGCAAACAACCCTGAATAGGAAGATGATTCACAATGAAGGGTCGGATGGTGGCTTTATCTGCCAATATTCAGTGGTGTCCTGGAGTTGGCCCATACCCAAGACTTGTGAGAGCTGACTGTGTGCAGCTTTCCATATTTGTGCTCAGTGACATTACGGTGGTAGGTTGAAATCGGCCGTGGTGGAATATTTACATTACAGAAATTTGCAGACACTACAATTCAGGGCTTTTCTCTGCCAGAGGGTGGGTTGTTAAACATTTATCAGCACACCACTACTCATTCCCTCCATATATCCTGTTTACCACAAGAAAGAGGTTTTAATTTTGCACATTTCTTACAAATGCACATCACCTAACTTATGCCTTTTTCTTCAAAGGATGTGAGTGGAGGATTATTTCAACACAAATGTTGAATTCAAGATAAGTAATTTATTACATGTGAAGACACACTTCTCCCTCTTTCCTATGCCAGAACATTCCAAGACAGAAGGAAAAAGTCAACAGAACAAGCTGAAGTAAGCAAAGTTCAGCCATGTGAAGATGTAGGTCCTCTAACAGCTATGGAATTGAAAAAAGGATTAACTCTCAAAAGATTATTTTAAGGGGGGGGGGAAACTGGCGTACTTTGTTCTCTCTTCTCAGTAAGCTTGTGGCAAAAAGGAATTGAAGTCAGGATAAGCCTTCTCCTTGGTCTGTGCAAATACACCCGCCCATGCTACTTGAAAGTCACGGGACCAGAAATACACCCCAAAATGACTGTGTTCCTTCCACATTTAGTTTGCAAACACTATAACACTGGCACTGAAAAGAATGCTAATAAACCAACCACTCAAATTTTTAAGCTCTCCAATGTGCCCCATAGTGTAGCTGGTATATTAGAATCTACAGTAAAACAGGCTCATTTTCTCACTTCATCTTTTTGGGGGGCTGTGGGTTTTTTTTTTTTTTTGTAGTTCAGTTTTCAAATGCTGTCTGCATTTTCCTTTTCTCCTCATTTTGCTTTAGGATAGTAACAAAAATTAATGAATTAGCACAATAAAAAGGAAAGGTTCCTGGGAATATGAAAACATAATCCTGAGAGGATCCTCAGCCTGATAAATCTGAAGGAAGACGCAAAAATATTATCTGTTGGCAAAGCAAATCTGGGAATTTTGAGCTGCCCCTTAGTATACTAAACTATATTAATATTTTTCCATTCATGCAATAAAAACTTATTGAGAATGACTTAGATGTGAATATAAGGGTAATAAAGCTCTTTGTGATTCACTCTCAGAATTGCAATACAGACTTGAAAGGTTTCATTAAAATTAGAAGCATTTTAGCTTCTTCTGTTTCTATTAAATGGGAACGCATTAATGTATTTTATTTGGGGGGAGGATTAGAAGAGATGAATATGTAATAACCGGTGTTGAAATGCAGGGTGATAGTTTTGAGACAGAAGAAAAGTACTAAGAAAACCTCCACACCACTTGAACTCTGTTTTCTGACATCCTTTATCCAGGTGGCTTCAACGATAATCTCATTAGGCACTTGCAGGTGTTACGTTAATCCCTGGAAGACTTCCTTACATATTTCCCCTTCAATACAGTAGAAAAAAGACCATGTTTCCTACTGAGAACAGATGAAGAGTGAGGCACAGGGTGCATTCTGTGTAATGGTGATTCTGTTTCGTGAATGAAAATTATCTAACAGGGAAAAATAATTTTCCTCATTTTTCCTTCCAAGGGCACTTATTAAAATGGATTTTTTAAATGAATATGCAATGATACAGCAAATTAAACTTGCTATATCAAAACAACAACACACTATGAGGTTTTGAAAATATCCAAGGTTCTTTTATTACAGAAGGAGAAACTACTATATTGTGGATATTTCCATTACCGCGCTTTAAGATGATGGAAGACGAGAAGATTTGGAGACGAGAAGGGGCTTTAATACTTCAACAACCTTTTCCTGAGGGAAAAATGGCAATGTAAAGGACTGTGGACATGGACATTAAAGCTAGTCCGTGATGGACTGAATGTCTGTTTTCTCCCCAAATCCTTATGTTGAGGGTCCAACCTCAATGTGATCTTGGAGAAGTGATCAGGGTTAGAGGAGGTCACGAGGATGGAGTCCTCGTGATAGGATTAGTGCTCTTATGGGAAGGAACAGTACAGAGCTAGCTCACTCTCCTTCTGTCCACCATGTGAGGTGCAGTGAAAAGAGGCGATCTGCAAAATCAGAAGGGAGCCCCTTACCAGGAACTGACACCTTGATCCCAGGACTTCCCAGCCTCCAGGATGGTGAGAAAACAATTATCTATAGTTTATACCATCCAGTCTATATTTTGTTATGGCAGCCTGAGCTAATTAATACATAGTCACTGCCTTCAACAGGCCCAATCTAGAGGGAGAAGGTGTACACACGATTTCAATAAGAATTGTGGCAGGAGTATGCATGAGGTGCTAATAATACAAGGCACTACTGAAGATTTACCCACTTGGCTGAGATCTAATGTACGAGGAGGTGAAGAAACTGTGCTTATGTATGTTCAAGTGATTTTCTCAGGGTCAAAACTGGTGGTAGAGCCACAGTACCATCCAAGATGTCATGTGTGTATATGTGCGTGTGTGTGTTTATATAAATAAATACATTTTTCACCCATTCACTCAATTTTAATTAAGCCCTCACCTTGTGTTAACTATTACCATAAACATTGATGTGCATATCTAATTGTGTCCTCAAAACGACCCTGGCTCCATTTGACAGATGAGAAAACTGAGGTTTAGAAATTTACTAACTTGCCCCAAGCCACATAGCTAGTATGATTGACTGGAGCTGGGCTTTGAACCCAGATACTGGAATATCAATGTTTTAAGGAAGGTAAGAAATATAAAATGACTTGGAGGAAATTAAAAGGTAAACAAGTGCTGATCAGTAGTTCCCTACAATCTGCTTACACACTATTAACACATATGAAAATACATAAGTATAATTTTTTCATCAGTAAAATTTGGGTAATATCTTCCTCAGAGGGTCAACATGAGGATGAATGCTATTCTAGAGAGAACATTTCTGTCTTAGTCCACATGGCCCAGCTGGGAGGAGGGATGACAGTCCTCCCTGCTCATTCATAGTCTTTTTTGCACCATTGCAAAACCTCTGCAACTTGGAGGCTCACAGCATCTGGCTGCACTAGCTTCTCACCACAACTGATGCCATCCTTCCTAAATTCCCTCAATTTAAGTTGCCATCATTTGAAGGATCTCTAAAATCCATGCAGGTGACACATCTAACACTCTGGCTCTCAGATCTTGTCTGATCACTTCCTTTGCTGCCCCTCTGCCAACCCAGCAGCACGCCCTTGACTTTGCCATCACATCTGCAATCACAAGTTCATGCAACTCATTCCCTGTCACAGCCTCCTCTCCTTCCAACCTCTTGCTTACATGGCCCCACTGAGATAGCCCTTCAAGTGGATGGAGAACTACTTCCCAACACACAGATGCATTTGCTTTCAGCATCTTTACTTCCTAGTTTACTTAGTTCAGACTCCATGGTCCCTCCACCAGCGCCATTCTCTTTGTCCTTCCCTCTCATCCATACAGCCTAAAGGGAACATTTCCTCCTTACTAGAGTCCTTACCTAGAGATACTAAAATGAATATCATGTTCTATCACAACTTGTACTAGCAGCTGAAGCTGAACACAAATTCTGAGTGACTCCGAACACCAGACTTTACTGGACCTACTAGAAATCTCTTTCCTAAGAAGTAATGAAACTTTTAAAAATTAACCCTGTACAGACCTTTGGGCTTATCCCATCCTACCTACAGTGCTAGGTTTTAATCTTTAATTAGCATGATCACTGTGAACCATCCCACTCCCAATACTTAATGACGTCTGATTTTTTTTCTTCCAGCTAACTATTCAGAATATTCCCTCACTGGTGTAGGTTTTCTCATCTGGACTATTAATAAAATTGGCTTTGCATCCTTTTAAAGCTCTGTTGTGATTTGTTTTGTTCTTTGTCAATGGAAAATCCCAACTCTAGATGAGTCTCCTTCTTTGGGTCTTGATCTGAACAGCTGAAAACTGATTAAGAAAATGAACATGGACTCACTTATTGTTATCATTATAATACATATATAGCACATCAGCTGGGTGGTTTCAGTAGGTGGCTCTACTGAAATGGTTGTCTCAAACTCTTTGGGTAACTTTCCAGCCGCATAATTACCAGGTCAATGGTCTACACTTAACCCTTTCCAATTTTAGCACAGAAAAACTTGACATTGTTGCCGGTCACTACTACTTCTTAAAATTTTACATTTCTTTGGCTGCCATGTTTCTTTCCTCATTTCTTCTGAACTTTCCTTTTATTATTATTTTTTTATACTTACCCCTTTAAACTAGAACTCTAAGGTTTCACCCTTACTTTTTTTCTGTAATGATGTCCCTCTCTTGATGGATCTCTACTTTTTTGAAAGCAATTCTCACAACTTCCAACTCTAGATGTCCACACAAGAACATTCCTTTAATTTCTAGACCTAACTTATCTGTCTGTTAAACAAACCCTTGAAGCCATTCCCAGAAGGAAAGAAAAAAGAGTGAGCCATGGGGTGCCTGGGTTGCTCAGTTAAGCATCTGCCTTTGGCTCAGGTCATGATCTTGGGGTCCTGGGATCAGGTACCACTTCGGGCTCCCTGCCCAAGAAGGAACCTGTCTCTCCTCTGTATTCCCCTCCTCTGCTCGTGCTCTCTCTTGCTTTCTCACCCTCTCCAATAAGTGAATAAAATTTTGAAAGGAAGAAAAAAGGAAAGGAAAAGAAAAGTGAGCCATGATTACCTGTGAAGGGAAGGGAATGATAAGGTGAATGAACTGGACAAAAAGGCAAATGGTGGGAGAGGATCATGTAGGGCTGCATGGGTCACTGCAAGGCCTTTGCTTTTTGCCTGAAAAATTCTGAGAGTAACTTTGGCTTTGAAAGAATAATTTTGTTTCCAAGGGTAAAAGCATGGAGTGTAGTTAGGAGGTAATAGCAATAATCCAGGCAAAATGTAAAGGGGAACTTATATCTGAAATTCATATGGGGTTTTGTTTTCAAAATTCTTATGACTTATAACATTTTTGCATCTAAAATAAAGTATCATCTTGTCTCCACAAATTACTATGAATATCAATTTAATTTAAATTTATTCTAATTCTCAGTCCTAAATTAGAATGTTTCATCTTGATACACCCTAACTTCTGCCTTGGTAGGTAATCTGTCCTGGATCTGGTTCAGCTCTTGGACATTAGGCCAACCCAGAGTCCAGAGCCCTTACAGGTTCTTTCAGCTTGTAATTAATGGACATTTTTAGCTTTGGGAATCAGGCATATAGCTTCCTTCATTTACTGCCCACTGTTGAAGTGCTTATAAATCAGCAGAATTTTTTTTAAGATTATTTATTTTTAAAAGATTTTATTTATTTATTCATGAGACACAGAGAGACAGAGGCAGAGACACACAGGCAGAGACACACAGGCAGGAGAAGCAGGCTCCATGCAGGGAGCCCAATATGGGACTCGATCCCAGGATTTCAGGGTCACGCCCTGTGCTGAAGGCAGGTGCTAAGCCGCTGAGCCACCAGGCCCTATCATTATTTATTTTTAAA
This sequence comes from Canis lupus dingo, assembly GCF_003254725.2. NCBI lineage: Eukaryota > Metazoa > Chordata > Mammalia > Carnivora > Canidae > Canis > Canis lupus. The sequence continues at coordinate 24,015,992 of NC_064244.1, forward strand.
TAACTTCTACACCCAACGTGTGGCTCAAACTAATGACCCCCCCCAAAAAAAAAAAAAAAAAAAAACTAATGACCCCATGATCGAGCTGCATGCTCTTCCGACTGAGCCAGCTGGGCTCCCCTACAGAGGGATTTCTTTTTAGTTTTCTTCTCTGTCCATTTTTACTTCCACATAGAAAATGAGGTTATATGAGTCAACCCTTTGTTGAGAATTTACAGCATTTCCCTTTATGTTCATGTTTTCACCAATCAAAAGGGTAAAACAATTCTTCTCTCAATAGTTTTCTCAGAACTTACCTGAAAAGTTTTTAATACAGTACTATTTACTTGAACAGTAACTATCTACGGCTTAGCAACCTGCAGCTTTTAACAAATTAACTTTAGAATAAGATAATTCTTTAGCATTTGTTTTCCGAAAAAGGTTGCTTCTTTACACAGACTATAACACTCCTAACAGAGTCAGAATAAGAATTCTGAATGTAAACTATTTCCAAGTGATCATGAATATTTTAAATTACAATACATTGTCTCCACAGGAAATATTTGAAAATATTAAAGCAACCACTCTACTCTTTGCATGGAGTGTCAAATTTGAAGCATGTCTGCAAACTACTGAATATTCCTCCCATTGAAAGGTAGGGTTCATGCGCCCTCCTCTTGAATATAGGCTGACTTTAATGATTTTCTTGCAGCCAAAAGAATACAATGGAAATGATGCCAAGTGAGCTCTGAAGCTGCACCAGAAAAGGCTGAGACGTTTCTGCCTCATCCTCGTAAGATGCTTGTTCTGGGGTAAGGCAGCCAGGTGCTACATAAGAAGTCTGAAATTAAAAAAAAAAAAAGAAGTCTGAAATTGTCACACTGGAAGCTGTCACACTGAAAAGTCCACATATTAGCATCCTGATTGACAGTCTAATTAACAACCTACATCCAGATCCGGGCAGATGAGTGAGCCAAAGTGGACGCATATGCCCCAGTTGAACCTTCAGATCATGTTGCAGCCCTGCCAACACAAGAGACCCTAAGTGAAAGCTGCACAGTCACATCTTTCTTGAATTCCTGACCCACAAAATCATGAGCAAAACAAAATGACAGTTTTAAGCTAAGTTCAGTGATAATTTATTCACAGCTAGTAACCAGAACACATGGATATTACAATGATTACATGCTTAAATGTCTTCTATTCATCTGGTCTAACTTACAGCCTCTCAAACTATATGTTAATATTTCCAAGATCATCCCTCCACAGATCAAGTCATGTGTTAATATGAGGAGCTAGCTTTGTTTTCATTAAAATGTCCCAAGAACCTTGACTGTAAGCATTTTGGAGAGCTGAACACCAGGAGAATTTTAAAAAATAGGTTCACTCTGCCAATTCCTTTTATTAGACCTGTTGTGTTTTAAAGATTATTTCTAATTATATAATGATTAGGGAGTCAAGAGCCTTTGTCTACCTTTGAACATATTAATTATCTTCTGTCTTAGTTTCACAAACTCAAGGATATAATTTTTATCTGCCTTGATCGTGTCTTCTAGGAGAATTGGAATTTTTAAGAGATAAACTTTGAACACTTTCCACTTTAAAAGAAAACATTTTTAATAATTTCTAAAGTAGGAATTTCCAATTCTTGCAAGATATTAGGGATTTACAGGTAACAAGGGGGATTGGGAAAGCACAGCATTGCTGACTGGTTGGTCAAGTGGCTGGAGGCTAACTCTTTTGATGGACTTTCCTACCACACCTTTCAAAGCTGAGAAACATTCTAAGGATTCTCTACTTTTACAGGACCATGCAAATATATTTTTCTTTTATAAAAATGTATCAAAATTTATCAACTGAATTAAAATTGAGTTTTGCCATAGAATAAAAGAATAAGGGGCACCGGTGGTTCAGTAAGTTGAGCATCCAACTCTTGATTTTGGCTCAGGTCATGATCTCAGGGCCCCTGAGTCAGCCCCATACAGGCTGCCTGCTGGGCATGGAGCCTGCTTAGGATTCTCTCTTCTTTTCTTTTTCTGCCCCTCTCCCAGCTTATATGCTCTTTTTTTCTCTCACTCTTTCTCTAAATAAATAAAATCTTTTTTAAAAAAAAAGAATCACAAGGAATAAAATTTACTTTATCTCATACTTTTGATAACTTGTCATTCCTTTCTTACATGTCATACAATTGCCATCATCTCTGGTCAGAGATAGAAGTTCTTTGAGCTGATTAGGACAAACATTCTCAAAGTGTGGCCAGAACACCTGTAGGTCTCAAAAAATATTTTTAGGAGGTCTTTGAAGTCAAATTATTTTCCAAATAATGTTAAGACTCTATTTTCTATTTTTGATCTTATTCATTCTGAGTGCACTGTGGCATTTTCTAGAGCCTGCATGGTGTGTGATATTGCAACAGATTGAATGCAGAACTATACATGAAAACCCAGTTGTATTATGTAAGACACTAAATAGGCCCACAAAAATGTAAAATAATGTGACTTATCACCAATTTTGGTAAAATAAAACTATTTTATAAAATTGTTAACAAATTATGAATACATTTTCTTAAAAACCATAAACATGTAACAAATTTACTAGTAAATGGATTAATATTTTTAAATTTTCTCAGTTTAAATTTCTAAGGTTAAATATTGATAGATGTAACACATATAAAAGAATACCCTTTGAGAATCAATTTTTTTTAAATTTTTTTTTTTTTTAAATGTAAAGGACTGAGACCAAAACATTTGAGAACTCCTGGGTCAGAAATTTATCTGAGGAAATAAACATCATTTAGCTGATAATAACTAGTAACATCTATACTTCTAGGTAAATCAAAACCTTAAGCTTCTAAATCTGTGTTATGCTGCAACACTAAAAAATTCTAGTAAGAATGAGAAACATCATTGTGTCATATGTGGGCTAATTGATATGGACCATATAATTGATAGACCACAACTGTAGGCCAGACGGCTTTTTGGAACTTTGAACCAAAGATCCCAGCTAGCATAAAAAGATGTATGTGTGTGTGTGTGTCCATGTGTGATTATTTGTTTGGACTTTTTTTTTTTTTAAGTGTGATTATTTGATAGAATGGCAGAAAACCAGCAAAAAATGTTCTGTGTGAAATACTATTAAATGAAGGATTAGGTTATCTTCTCTCTAAATCTCTCTCCTCTTCTCTTTTCAGACTAGATAAGAGAGTCAGACTGTTGTGACTATTCATCATTTCCTTGTTTGCTTAGCAAAGTAGGTAATATGAAAAACGGTCAGATCCTCCTGTTCCAAAGTGTTAATATTCACTTCATTTAGCCTTTTGCCTCTTAACCAATAACATGAAAATACCAAATCGCTTTTGATTAAGAAATCCTGAAATTATATTCTAATCAAGGTAATAAAAATTAATGACCCTGACCAACCTGAGCCTTCAACCAAGCCTTGATCTGATTATTTAGTTTTTAAGGAAATGTGCAATTTTTGTATATGACTTGCTTTCAGACCTTTAAAATCATGTTATTTGGGTGCCTGGATGGCTCAGTGGTTGAGTATCTGCCTTTAGCTCAGGTCATGATCCCAGGGTCCTGGGATTGAGTCCTGCATCAGGCTCCCCACAGGAAGCCTGCTTTTCCCTCTGCCTGTGTCTCTGCCTCTCTGTGTTTCTCATGAATAAGTTAAATCTTTAAAAAAAAGTAAATAAAATCACATTTTTCTTTAAAATCAAGTGAAAAGTGACTAAGTGTGGTTTGAAAAAAAAAAAAAAAAAAAAGGAGGGGGAAAAATCCCACATAATCTACATAAGACTTCTTGAAAAAGTCCAGTTCTTATGGTACCTACACATGATAGTCTGAAAGTCAGTTCTTCAAAGAAAAAGATTTACTTATTATTTGTTAGTTATTAGTTACCTTGTGGGAATATAAAAATTATACAAACGATAGAGACCACTCATCCTAACTTAATATCAAATTATACCTATATGCATAGTGCCTTATCAAAAGCTGTGAGATAAACCTAAATTGTTTTATAAACTTTTTAGCTTTCTCCATCTTTTGAGTTTAAAAGGAATAGATAGATAGATAAATATAGATACAGATACAGATATAGATATATCCTAGAGAGGTAGAGAAAGAGAGGAAAGGGGGCAGATGGAGAGGGAGAGAGCGAGAATCTCTTCCTTAGGCAGGCTCCATACTAGTATGGAGCCTGACATGATGCTGCATCTCACAAACCTGAGATCACAACCTGAGATGAAATCAAGAGTCAGACACTCAATGGTTTGAGCCACCAGGTACCCCAGGATAATATTATTTAAATGTCCTACTGTAAAATAAAGACTCTACACCCTATGAACTTTTCTGAAAATGCACCTATCTGTACTTTTAAAATTCATTCAACAACTATTTATTGATCAAGCACTATGTGCTTTGCTGGAAATAAGGCACTGGAAAAGAACAAACATGATGGAGTTTATATTCAAATGGGGTAAATTAATATTAAATATAATTTTGATTACTTATAAATGTGAGGCAGAAAAATAAAACAAGAATATAGAGAGTGATAGGATGTGGAATGGGATATATTTAGATAGGATGGTCAGAAAGGTTTCTCTGATGGAGTGACTAAGTAGATTACAAATGGCCCCATATTCTATTTCAATGTGCCCAACTTTTTGAAATGTGACTTTGCTGTTTCTCTCATCAAAAGATTACAGTTTATGTCTCCAGTGTATGAAATTGGCCCAGGTCATGTGACTTGCTATGCCAACCGGACATAAGAAAATGGGACATAAGCAGAGTTTTTAAAAGTAGTCAGATGATGGGATTTTCTCTCCCTTGCAATGCTTTCAGCCATATAAATAAGCCAGCACCAGACTACTGAATGATGACATCCCTGCTTGGTATCTGTGAAATTACTGAATTTTGGTGTTTATAGTTTTCAACACATTTTTAAATATATCAGTTAAGGTCAGTTAAAATTGGTTCATGGCTCAATGGAGCTCTGTCCAATTTTTTCCAGCATTTATTCTGAGTTTCTAATTTCAGATAATTTCTATTGCTATGTCCTTAAGTTCAGTGATACTTTCTTTTGTACTTTCTAATATGTTTTTAAGCCCATTTAGTGACTTTTAAAATTTTAGAAACTATTTACTAATTCCAGAAATTCTTTGCTGTTTTAGATTATTCAATTTCTTTGTTGCATTCATATTTTCCTTTAAATCCTTCAGCATATTTACAACCACTGTTTTAAAATACTTTCCTAATTTTATCATCACAGTCATTCTTGGGTCTTTTTCTATTGACTTTTCTTTTTCTATGCATTACATATTTCTGCCTCTTTGTACAACAGTTTTTGATGGGATGTTGGACATTTTATTTTTTTAAATATTTTATTTATTCATGAGAGACACAGAGAGAGAGAGAGAGAGAGAGAGAGAGAGGTAAAGACACAGGCAGAGGGAGAAGCAGGCTCCATGCAGGGAGCCTGACGTGGGACTTGATCCTGGGTCTCCAGGATCACACCCTGGGCTGAACATGGTGCTAAACCGCTGAGCCACCCAGGCTTTCTGGTGGGAAACGGGATGTTGGACGTTTTAATTATACCGTCTTCCTTTAAAGTATGTTTTGGTAGGCAGTTAAGTTCTTGTGGGGTAACTTCGTCCTTCTGAGACTTTTTGTCTTTTGTTTTTTTTTTTAAGATTTAATAGGGTGAGTCTACAGTATTCTTTACTACAGGGCTAATTTAGTCCTACCACTAATAAGTAATATTTTGGGGTCTTTTCTGAATAATTTGGGTGTTCAACAAGGTCTCTCCCTCTATCTGATTAGAATTCAAACATCCCCACCCACCTGAATACTTGATAAAGTTTGTAATTTACAAGATGTTTGGTACTTCTTTACCCAAACTTGTGGAGATTCACCCAATCCGTGAGAAGCTTATAATTCAGCCAAAGGTGAATTGAGGTGATCTTGTGGATTTTTAAAGTATTTCTCTCTATAAAGTTTCTTTTCTGGTTCTTATCCCTAAAAATTCCATCTGCCCAAGCCTTTCTGACCTCAAATCTTAGTCTGCTCAATTCACTGAGATTGCTGTTCCCTCCTTGGCTTCACCCTTCCTGTACTGAACTTCTGAAAAAGGCTCTGGGCAGAAATCTGGGGTGATCATGGGGCTTACCTCACTTCTTGTTTCCCTTCTCTAAGGGATTCGAATCCTGTGGTGCCTGCTGCCCAATAGCCAAACAAATTTGGCTTATATATTTTATTCAATTTTCTGTTTATGAATAGAAAGCAAGTCTAATACTAATTTCCCCATCTAGGATGGAGGTAGAAGTTTAGAAGACTATCCGTTTGTATAGGAAAGTCACAGCAATGTTATAGGCCAATGGGAAGGATTCAATTAAGAAGAAAAATCTGGTGATTTTTGAGAGAAGTATTTCAGAAGCAATTTAAGAAACTGAGGATGGATGTAAACCAGTGCATGAGTGGAAGGGTTGACTTTAAATTTTTTTCTTTTATTTATTTATGATAGTCACACACAGAGAGAGGGGCAGAGACACAGCCAGAGGGAGAAGCAGGCTCCATGTACCGGGAGCCCGATGTGGGATTCGATCCCGGGTCTCCAGGATCGCGCCCTGGGCCAAAGGCAGGCGCCAAACCGCTGCGCCACCCAGGGATCCCCAGGGTTGACTTTAATAAGGAAAAGAGAATGTTATTTTTTTTTAGAGACTATTTATTTATTTGACAGAGAGATAGAGAGAGCCAGAGAGTACAAGTGGGGGGAATGGCAGAAGGAGGAGAAGCATGCTCCCCACTGAGTTGGTAGCCCAATATGGCATTCAATCTCAGAACCCTGAGATCATGACCTAAGCTGAAAGCAGACGTGTAACTGACTGAGCCACCCAGGTGCTCTGAGAATTTTATTAACTCTGAGTTAAAGTAAGATGCTAACAAAGTCAGAATAATAAAGTAAAACTTGGTATGTAATATAGAAATACTATATCCATTATTTTTTGATCAAATGATTTGAGTGAATAGAATAGCAAATATAATGAATCATTTGTTCTTTATCTTTGGCCAAAACAGTTATTTTTTTCTTCCCAAACTACAAGCCTTTAAATATTTAGTCTCTCTGTTTCACTATGCAACTATTTTCTTTTGAGGATTTCTTTATCTAGAAGGATCAAATAAAAGATATAAAAAAAATACTATGTGTGCATGAATTGTTGCAGATAAATTCTGGGTTTGGGTGCTGGTCAATTGGTGGTTTTTAAAAAACTAGCTCTCTACTGTTGTCTAGTTAGTAAAACCAATATAACTTTGCATTGAGATTAATAAGCACATAATAGAGTGTTAGGATTAAAACAACATATAATCAAGGTGCCAACCATAGTTGTCCCTGAATATCAATTTCTATCTTTTCTCCTCCTTAGGTAGCAGAAGTTCTGGCTCATAGAGTTCTGTCTTCCATTTAGAAATTTTAAGTTCAAAAAAAAAAAAAAAGAAAGAATAAAAAGAAAGTTTAAGTTCTCTGGAAAGATTAACTAGGAAGACAATATTAGATGCCATCCACCAAATAGGTCTACTGAATTAAGTTTTTTTTCCATCTAAATTCCCTTACTAGTATTATTCATAGATCCATCTTCTCCAAACTGAGATCTCCTTACTATCTTTCCTCACTTTTATCTCTTTTGTTCACTGGTGGATCTTCAGGTCCTAGAAGCATACCTAGCACACAGTAGGAAGTCAGTAAATATTAAGTTGGAATTAATCCTGAATAGTAGTGCCTGTTAACACCTCCAAGGACCTTCGTATTCCACGGAACGAATTTTGGAAACTGCTGTTCAGTTAACCAACCTGATTTTTTTCTCTGTGCTGAGACCTTCTGTAGCACAATGAATGGGAAGCTTTCTTTCTTTGTGTATGTCAGAAAGAGGCTACATCCTAAGTCTGGTAGCTGAACCTTTTAAAGTCACAATCTGTGTAGGATTTATGTGCCAGGGATATTGAAAGGATTAAATCTTTCTATGCTCTGCTAGTCTTTGGTGACAGGGCACTATATTTCCTGTTATCAGAGCCCCTGTCCTTGGCTCTCACCCTGGTGCCAATGGATTTAGATGAGCAGGCTGTGCATTGCTGTGGTGTGTACACGTGTCAGCTGCATGAAGTCCATCCTAGGTGACAGCAGTGTCACTTTGGTATCACATCCCCTTTTACACCTGATCACACTTGCAGATGGAATGCCAAAAGCACCCCTGAGTTACAAGGCTGGAGGAAGTGATTGGGAGAATAGATGCCAAATGGACATCTTGACACGCAGAGGGGGCCTGAAGACCCTCAGGGTGAGTGCTGTGACGAGATATAAAGCTTGTGCATCATGCACAGATTCTCGCTGCGACTGGAATGCAAGGCACAAGGTGGTAACAATTCAGGAACCAAGGAGACGTGGGTAGACCTACATTTATGACCCAGAGATGAAGTTTCCTAGCAGGTGAAGGTGGACTTTGATGGACTTCTGTGTCTGCTCAGCCCAGTTGTATCTATTCTCATGGTGTTAGTGATGCGAACTTACTCCTCCATGCTTGGCAGGAGGGCTCTGTCCCTAATTTTCCTCACCTGGAGGAAACTTGTGCCCACTGATGTATGATTAAATCCCTATGTAACAGAACCCAACATTATCATGAGTGAAAGGGTCTTTATTCTACTTGTCCCCCAAGTGCTCTAGGCCCCTTAAGCAGATCAAGGAAATCAACTAGGAGACTGGGGTGAAGAGAAGAGAGGAGTGGGGACATCGGATTTGCATTCAGATATTTTAATACTTCTATATGAAAGATGAGTTGTGAGAATGGGTTTGGATTGAGAGCTGAAGGTTAGGGGAAGAAAGAATCCTCAGGTTTGTGGTGTAGTGAGGTAGAGAGAAAATAAAGAAAGGGTTTTGGGAAATGTGGTTTAGATACTGGATTCAATTCATTTAAACCTTTTGGGAGAAATGCAGATAAAAGTGGGATCATCTTTGCTAATAATTATTTTTGGTTCCTGGACTGTATTCCTTTGAATGAGTTACTGTGCCAGGAATAAGCCCCATATAGCCTGGGGTTTACTGGATTATGTCAGACCAGAAGCAATTTCTTACCTGTGGCCTTTTTGCTGACTGGTCCCTGTATGCTCCTTTCTGGAGTAAATGGCCATTCAGAAGGAGCTATTTGCAGGTTTGGCACAACACCTTGTGAGTAGTCACAGCACATACATAACTTGACTCCTCATTCTACCTTGCTCCGCAGTTTTTCATAGCCTTGGGCCAACAACATCTAAAATAGGTGCAACTGCCCCTAAATTGTTCCTCTGGCTGAGCCAGCTCCGGACAAAGCTAAAGTAGGTACGGCCTTGTTCTTAACTTCCACATTCTGGAACCTGTTCTCATGTTGACACAGAGCCCTCCTAATGTTCCCCAAATTTAATAGTAATATTTGTATATTCTTGACTTGGTATTTTGCCAGTACCAGTAGAATGCGTATTTTAAGTTGATTATTAAATGAGGGTTAATTCTTAATAGAAAAATATTCCCAAATGATAGAATTTTAGAAACTGTACAAAGAAGGAATTTGGGGGTAGAAAGCTTGTCTTCTCATTACTCTTTAAATACAACATTCCTTGGGGATCGCTGGGTGGCTCAGAGGTTTGGCACCTGCCCTCGGCCCAGGGCATGATGCTGGAGACCCAGGATCGAGTCCCATGTCAGGCTCTCAGGCTCCCTGCATGGAGCCTGCTTCTCCCTCTGCCTGTGTCTCTGCCTCTCTGTCTATTATGAATAGATAAAATCTTGAAAAAAAATGCAACATTCCTCGACTTTTGTATATGTGTAAGTCTTTTTCTCCCTTTGACATCCTTGCTGAGGCAGACATTCATCATCGCCTGGCCAGCCAGCATTCACTTCTCTGTTCTGATGGCTTCCCGATATTTTCTAGGGGAGCCACACCTAAATCATGGGAAATTTAGTGCAGTGTTAAATTCTGGTGGCTGGCCCTCACTGAGAAAACCGAGAAGGCCAAATCCTTGCGCTCTATGGGCAGGAGTGAGGCACATGATGTAAGTCTTGTGATGGGAAGCCTTTTCTGCTAGACTCTGGCCCATGAGTAAGCGAGGTTATGACCAAAGAACGCTTGGAGTACGTTCTTTCCATGCCTCCCTCCCCAGTCACTTGTTCCTACAGGGACACCATTCTATTTATGTGGTTGTTTTCTAGACCTGGAGAGATGCTTTGGTTTCTGCTCATTTCCAAAATTGGTTCTGTAGGAAATTGGTTCTGTAGCCTTCCAGTGGATTTTCTGAGCTCCCCAGATCCTTTTACTAAATAGCTCTTGTTCTTTATAGTAGCCTGATAAGTAAGCCCATTCTTCTTAACTGCAACCAAGGATCTAGGCATGATAAACTCAAAAAATACCAAGTTAAAATAATGATTAATAGTTGTATCATATTGGCACAAATCCTCCTGTGTCCAAGGAAAATTAAAGTGTTAATTCTGTGTTCTGAAAAGGATACCCCAAAATAAGTTATATGTTTCTGGTTCTGCCTCCAACAAGAGCTTTTGAAAATTAAAGACCCAAATGAGGGTATTTATTTCATCTCATCCTATTGTTTGTGTGTGTGTGTGTGTGTGTGTGTGTGTGCGCACGCACATGCGTGCATGTAAACTTCATTTTGAAATAACTGTAGATTCATATACAGTTATAAGATCAAATACAGAGATCCTTTATTCTTTAGCCATTTTTCCCTACTGTTAACATCTTGTAAAACCTGTACGTATGATATCACAAGCATGTTATTGACGTTGATACCATCCTTGGATCTTACTTAGGTTTCCCCAGGTTTTTATGAACCTATTTTTGTGTGTATATTTCATGCAATTTTATCACATGTGTAGTGCTGTGTATCCATCACCATAGTCAAGATACAGAACCGTTTCATCACTGTGAAGATTCATCATGCTGTCCTTCTACAACCACATACCTCTCTTGTGTCCCTTCTGTCCCTAACTCTGGCAACCACTCATCTGTTCTCCCACTGCTATAATTTTGTCATCTCGAGAGTTTTATATTGATGGAATCACAGAAGCATGTAACCTTTTGGAATTAGCTCTTTTTCACTAAGCACAATTCCCTTCCGATCCATCCAATTTGTGGTGTAAATCAATAGTTCGTTTCTCTTTGTTGCTAAGTAGTATTCCTGACATGTATGTACCACTAAACATTCACCTGTTGAAAGACATCCAGGTTGTTTCCAGTTTGAGCTGTTACAGGTAAAGCTGCTCTAAACATTCATGTACACATTTTTGAATGGAAACCTGAATTCCTTTCTCTTGAGTAAATACCTAAGGGTAGATGGTTGCTTCAGATGGCAGCCATGTATTTAACTTAAAAAAAAAAAAACCACCAAACTGATTTCTAAAGTAACTATCATTTTGCATTCCTACCAGCCCATATAAAAGCATTTAGGTTCCTTCCCATCCTAACATTTGATAGTTTAATTGTAGCCATTCTAACGGGTGTGCAGAAGTAGCTCATTATAGTTTTAATTTGCATTTCTCTAATGACTAACAATGTTGGGAATCTTTTCTGTGTTTATTGGTCCACATACCTTCCTTGGGGATGTGCCTGTTCAAATCTTTTGCCTACTTTAAAAACTGAGATATTTGTGTTCCTATTGTTGAGTTTTGAGAGTTCTTTATATATTCTGGATATAATTCACTTACCAAAGACATGCTTTGTAAATATCTCCTGGCAGTCTGTGGCTTGTCTTTTTGTTCTCTTAAAAAGGTCTTTCAAAGAGAAGACTTTGTTATGTTTTTGTTTCAGTGAAGTCCAATTTACCAACTTTTGGGTCAGGTTTTAGAGTCCTATCTAAGAAATCTTTTCCTACACAAAGTCACAAAGATGTTCTCCAAAGCCTTGTCTAGAAGTTTTAAAGTTTTATATTTAGGTCTGTGATAATTCTGAGTTAATTTTTTGAATGTGCTGTGAGGATCAAAATTTATTTTTGCATATGGAGATCTAATTGTTCCATCATCCTTTGTCATTTGTGGTGGGAGGGCAAGTCTGGGACCAAAAAGCTGCTATGAATGCACCTGGGTGGCTCAGTTAAGTGTCAGCCTTCAGCTCAGGTCATGATCCCAGGGTCCTGGGACTGAGTCCTGCTTTGGGCTCCCTGCTTAGCAGGGAGTTTGCTTCTCCCTCTGCCCCTCCCCCTGGTTTGAACTCATTCTCTCCCCCCCCGCCCAGTCCCTGTAGCAAAAATAAATAAAATCTTTAAAATAAAAGCTGCTATGAACATTTGTTGTGTGAACTTAAGTTACTTTTCATTTCTCTGAAATGGATGCCCAAGAATGCAGTTGCCGAATTTTAATAAAAACTGCCAATTTTTTAGTATGTGTTGAAAAAAGAAGACTTATGGATTAAGAACTTATATGAATTCAGCTTTTGCTTCTTCCATCTTAAGAATTTGGGGCAACTTGCTAAATATCTTTGTGCCCTTGTTTCCTTATTTATAAGCTATGGGAATAGTATTATCCACCTCACGGGGGGTTGCTATGAGGATTCAATGTATTAAAAATAAAAGTATTTAAAAGAATGCCTAGCACATAAGGCATGGTCAGGAATCTTAGCTGGTCTTGTTTGCAACTGGCATTGCCACGATTAGCTTTTGTGACTGTTCATCATCTTTCAACACCCTTTCTATATTTTATATATACATATATTACATCTTGAGATCTTAGGAAGAAGCCAGGAAACTTGCAGTTCCATCTTTCCTAGCAGTTGGGGTAGAAGCATGACTTGGTTCTACCAATCAGGCATAGCTTTTCTGAAGTGAGCAATAAAAGCAGATGGCAAAAGATTTAAACAGGCACATGCCCAACTTCCCCAAGGAAGATATACGGATGACCAATAAGCACAGAATAGATAAAGTAAAAATAAAAGTGAGCAATTCACTGTTTCAAAGAACTTGTAAGGACAGCTGTAGCAGTGTTCTAGAATTCAGTACCAAGTGGCATAGGTATGAGCAGAGAAGCACTGGTTTCTCTTCCTGGAGAGAGCCTTATCTTTTGTTTGGGCTTTTTATTCCCTAGCTGTGTAGCTTCAGAGTGTGGTTGTCAGGCCTTTTAGGAGATTACCCAACTAACCGTAATATTAATATTGATAAAATTATTTAATAACTTAATATTATTTAATAATTTCCCTTGCCATTTAAATTAGCCAAGTTTAAAAGGTCATGTGTGTGTGTGCGGTTTAAATAAATTTTTTAGACATATATACACAATACAGAAATATTTTAGACATATATAAAAAGATAAAATACTTATTCACATGTATACAGGACATTTAGGGGACAGGTGAAGAACTCTCAATGAGGTGGATTGTATCGTACATAGTACTGTTTCACACTAATTTTCTGGTCTTGATAATTTTACTATGATTATTTAACAGAATATTCTTGGTTTTAGGAAACATACATGGAAAAACTTACAAGGAAAGGACATTATCTATAAGTTATTCTCAAATGATTCAGAAAGAAATATGTACAAAAGGAAGCTCAAGCAAATGTGGCAAGTTGTTAAGAAATAGGAAATGTGGGAGAAGGCTACATGGTATTCTTTTTCCTACCCTTGCAATTTTTCTGCAAGTTTAAAATTACTATAAAAATTAAGTAAATACAAAAATTAAAGAGTAAAATGATTAGTCAAAGTGGATTTTGTTGCTTGTAATTAAGAACTCTACTAATACATAAGAATAATGAGGAGTCAAGGATCAAGACTGTTTGTCAGCTCAGGCTGCAACAAACAGACTGGATGGCTTGCTTATAAACAACAGAAATTTACTTCTCAAGTGCTGGAGGCTGGAAGTCCAAGATCAAGACACTGGCAGTCAGTGAGTGGTGAGAGCCACTTCCTCTCACAGCTCCCCCCTTGCTGTGTCCTCACACAGTGGAAAGAGAGACAGCATGCTCTGGTCTTTTCCTTTCCTTATAAGGACACTAATCCCATCATGGGGGCTCTACCCTCATGACCCCATTGGAACCTAATCACATCCCAAAAGCTTCACCTCCAAATATCATCCCATTGGAGATTAGGGCTTCAACATGTGAATTTGGTGGGTTTGGGGAGAGGACACAGCAGAGGGGGAGGCTGTCCTTATGATTTTCCCCTTCACCCCTAGAGCTGGACAAGCTCTCCTAGAGACTATGAAGGGCAGTCAACAGTCATGGACTGGAGAAGAGAGTGATTTCTCCTTAAACACGGAACTCAGGGATCCCTGGGTGGTGCAGCGGTTTAGCGCCTGCCTTTGGCCCAGGGCGCGATCCTGGAGTCCCGGGATCGAATCCCACATCGGGCTCTCGGTGCATGGAGCCTGCTTCTCCCTCTGCCTATGTCTCTGCCTCTCTCTCTCTCTCTCTCTCTCTCTGACTATCATAAATAAATAAAAATTTAAAAAAATGTTTTAAACACGGAACTCAGATGCTGCCTAAAACATGGCAGTATCTCCTCCTATCAGACTCCCCACCACCACTGTGTGTGATACTCACCATCTTCTACATGGCTGAAGAAACCTAACGGAGACAAAAGGGCTTTTTCTATTTACATGGTTGACAGAGCTAGGCATAGGGACCTCTGATGTTCCTTCTCTGGCTCCCCCACAGGCCTGGGAGGATGTCAGAAGCCACAGAGAAGGCCAAAACTAACACTCCCCCACTTACTCTGAATGGAGGACACCAGAAATTCCTCCACCACCATGGGAGCCTTCCAGAGAGGGAGACAAAATAGAACTCTTGCCTCAGCGAGCCTTCTGTTTTGTGTGGCTTGGAACTGCTTTAATTAAAGACTGCTGCCTTCATCCCATTCATAAGCTTAAATCAAACTTGAATTTCTCATGACGTGTCTTTGGGTGAAGAGCAACATCCCAAATCTTTAACCATTCTTAAGCATGCTTCACAAGAGGGTGATACATAAGATGACCCCACTGCAATATTCAGGGCACCATTGCTAATTTTACCAAGCGCAGTCCTCCAAGGGGGAGGTGTCAGCATGAACATGAGATTCACAACATGGTTTCACTCCCTAACTCAAGACCCTTCAAACTTATTCAGGTCCATACTATTTTTATCGCAACAAAGAGGAACTGAACACATCAAATAGAAAAGCTTTTTACCTAAAATGCACTTGTTTAAAAGGGCAATTTCATATAGGAATAGGAAATGAAATTTCCTCTAAAGGATTTAATCTGAACTGATATGCACAATAGAGCAGGAAATTGTCATCTCCAGTTATCTGATGGACTTGTATACCTGGAGGGTAAGAGAAAGGAGAGAGAGAAAGGTAGGCGGAGGTGGGGGGTGGTGGGGGTTAGATCATTCTATATATAGGTGCTGTGATAGTCTCCCGGTTAAAATTCAATGCTTGCAAGCTTTACTTGAATGTAGTCATTGCAGTGTACTCACTTTACCTGGATGTGTATTAAATACTGTATTTTCAAATTCATAGAGAACAGTGTAAGATCTGGCTGTCCATTAGCATCCCGGAGGAGCTTCAAACTACATCATGCCTGAGTCCCAGCTGAGACCCAGTGAATCAGAGTCTCTGCGGGTGGAGCCCAGGTGATCTGCTGAACAAGGAGGGGCCGAGAACCACCCCCTTAAAATATGCATTCTCCTTTCTACATTAACCATGCTCCTGAAAATGGAAAACCTTTTAAAAATTCACAACAACTTGATATTGAAAGTCCCTCTATAATGATGCTGTTTCAACAGGAGAGCCATCCTCCCTTTTAGAAACATGAATCTGATTTCTTTTTTACATTGTATTTGCTGCAGATCAGGTGAGTATTTACAGAGAGAGGTGCCTGTAGTGAAATGAATATGCTTTCTTCATACACGTGCAACATGGGGATACCACCTGGACTTCACATTTACATTTTTTTTTCCCCGAGAACATTTTCTCATCTGAGCCTATAAAGCAAGTAGGTCAGATGGTATCATCCCTGTTTTGCAGATTCATGAGGAATCAGAAAGGACTGAAGTGACATTTTTGAATTATCTTTGTGACAGGACCAACACATTTTCCTTACCCCTAATGCAGTGCTTCCCCCATATATAAATTGATATACAGAAATTACTTACATATATAATATACACTTCTATGTAAAAATATATAATCATGTTTATATATAACATTATTGCATATGACTATATCTTAACCTTTTATTTCTATATATATTTGTTTATACATATAATATATACACATCTCTTGTCAATAAAAATATTAGGGTACTGTTTAGGTTTTTTAGATTACCTTCTTCAAGGTTAATAACAGACTTAGCTATCAAAATTGTACATCAAATATGTAGGTAATAAAAGAAATCACATCAGCTATATCTTTCTTAACCCTGGGCAAGCAGGTATGGGGAATTGCAAGAGGGAATTACAAACAGAAAATCAAAACCTGCAATCACTTGAAAGTGCCCAAATCTTATTTAAACAGCATGTACAAAATCTGGTGCCTGAACTCAATTTTTATTTTAGGAAAACATAACTTTTCCTTAGATTGTTTTCAAACCTCATTTCGGCAAAACAGACCTTTATCTCAAGATTCATATGTACTGCACTCGGGTGTCTTTCTGCTTTGTGTTAAGTGTAAACTCAAGGTATGAAGCATCCATTACAGATCTGGACCATTCAGGGATTCACACTGGCTTTGCATGTTGCACTCCACTCAGAAGGCAATTACTACTTTCTCCCACAATTTATGGATCCCTTCTAAATCTTTATCCCCGATGATAAAAACATCAAACTGAAGACAAGTTCCTGAAAAGAAAGTGACAGGGAAACTATCACATACGTAGATTCTTCTGGAACTTTTGGAAAGTTATTTGCTTATCTGAACGATATTTGCCAAGATGAAAAGCCACCAGCAGATTCCTTTAGACTCTCGCTGACCAGGCAGCAGCTGCTGCTCTGTTGATACAGAGAACATCTGTGAAAGATTCTGGGCAGTGAGTAGAGCGATTTCATTGTCAGGAAAAAAAAAAAAAAAAAAAAAAAAAAAAAAAGCTCTAGGAATCACCAGGTCCTGGAAAGCACAAAGATGCTAGGAAACAACACCGCAACCTTGGGATGTGAGAAGACCATACTACACAGATTCAAGCATGAAAATGCTGGGTCTGAGCAGAAGAGGAGGAAACAGATTTCTTGCTATAAATAGTCCCAAAGAAGGAAATGTCTGCTCCTATTTGAACTCAGGGAGCATGGAAGGATCTGTTCAAATTATAAATGTCGAAAATAAAAGGGACCTAGTGGGTCAATGAACCATTTTACAGATGGGGAAAGTCAGATAAATAGAAACACATACATTTTGACTTACTCTTTTGAGGATTTGCTCATCACTGAGCCAAACGGTTACATAATCTCCACTTGCATCTTCTGCTTTTAGAATCGCTCTTTGACACCTCTTCCTAAGGCACTTTCTCTTGGAAAAAATAACTCAGAGACAGATGGCAGGATTTAGCTACAACTCTGTATGTGTGTGTGTGTGTGTGTGTGTGTGTGTGTGTGTCTGTGCATGTGTGTGGTTTTATTATTTAGTTTTAAAATTTTAGGGAGTTTCCATAGATATCATCACCATACCAGAGGGCTACTTATAAAAACAACTGCCATTATCTTTTTTTTTTTTAAGATTGTATTTATTTATTCATGAGAGACACAGAGAGAAGCAGAGACACAAGCAAGGGAGAAGCTGGCTCCCTGCGGGGAGCCCAATGCGGGATTGGATCCCAGGTCGCCAGGAACAAGACCTGACCCAAAAATAGACGCTCAACCACTGAGCCACTCAGACGTCTCAGAACTCCCATTTTCTTTGGAGCAAAAGACTGAAGGCTGATAAATGGACAACTGGGACTTCTCTCTTTCTTTTTCCCTTTAAGTAATTTGCACTTGGAAACATGTTTAAAACAAAATTTCTCATCTGAGACCCTCAAAGAATAAGCCTACCCTCTCAGAGACTCCAGTTATTCAAGCAAGAAAATTGGTCACACCTATTTCCCATCCACGATGGCAAAAGCCACTCATCATTAAATAAAACATTTAAGCAGTCATAAATATTACAGGCTATGAAACTGCTCCAGCAGTGAACAGGAACTGGAATTAGAAGACCAGTCCTGTCCTTGAGCAAATAATTAAAACCTCACTGTTTCTCACTCTTGTCTACAACAATGGAATGAAAATTCTGGTCATTCATCCATCTAACATGAAGCTCTGAGAACTAATGACTGGTTACAAGGCTCTTTCTCAAAAGAGAGTCCTAGTGGGAGAGAAGAGCAAAAAATAGCAGCTGCACTTTTCCTAGTTTCCAAGACAATTCTGATTGCAAATTTTCTGTCCCTTTGTCAGGTCGTATGTCAGGCTCCGTGCCAGATTTTTCTCCTAACTTTAATGGAACTCCCCTTTGTTATGGACCTAAAACATAGTTACAATTTCCTAAAGTAAGAGAATCCCAAAAAAATTTAACAAAGAGTACCTAGAGGAGAAAGGTTTAGGAAACCTCCTTAGTGTCGGGCATAAGACATATGCTGATTTGCACGACTGATTTATAGACATCATCAAAGATTCACTTGCTAGCACTGCCCTGGGCTCCTCATTTTTCTGGGGATAAAAGTACAAACAGCAATAGAGTAAATCCTCCCTGGACTATCTGTTTCTACTTAGCAGAATCTCCTGTACTATCCAAGTTCAAATGTCTTAGATACAGAGTTATTTTTCTTTCTCGGTCTGTGTCTCTCTCTTTTTACAATTTTATTCCAGGAGAAGGCAACAAGAGAGTCACTGCTTTGACCAGATGTTTTGATAAAGACTCCTTATTTTCTTCAACTTTTTCAGACCCAGCCCTTTGGCTCACAGTGGGGTATGGATGGCTTTCCCCTGGGGTTGAATGTTTTAAGACAGGCACTTCATATTAAAGGATGATCTAGGGAAAGGCTAGGAAGATATCTGACCCTCCCAGGCCTCCCATAAGTATACTCTTGTATATTGGTCAGAGGTCACAGTTTAGGTTTTACTGAACAGATAACTTCTAGTACCGAGGACAAAATTAGCAGGACTATGAGGCAGAAACCAGAGTGGGAGCAAAGAAGAGTCAAGTAAAAAATATCACTAAGAGAATCCAGGATTCCAAAATTGGAAGACCCTAGAAATCAACAATTTCAATTTTGTCCTGATTCATGATTCTCTTCCAAAATATCCTCCACAGGTGCCTAGCCTAATTTTTTTATACCTCTACTGCCAAGGAATTCATGATCATCACTTTCAAGGATACTCATTTTCATAGTTTGTGGAAAGACAACTGAGCAGACCCAGAGAGAAGGTACATCCGCAGTGCTGGGAGGTGATTTTGTTCCAAAGATCAAAACATGGTCAGTGCTTCACACCCCTCTGTCAGTAACTGATAGATCAGGCAGGCAGAAAGTCAGTAAGGATAGAGGCAATTTGAGCAGCATTTAGCAATCAACTTGATCTAATTGACATTTATAGAATACTTCATCCAACAACAGCAGAATACATTTTCTTCTCAAGTTCTCAGGCAACATCTACCAAGATATGGCACATTCTGAGCCATAAAACACACTTTAACAAATTTAAACGAATAGAATTCATACAAAGTATTCTCTCAGCCTACAATATATAATTAAATCAACTGAAAATTGGGGAAGCCTGGGTGGCTCAGTCGTTGAGTGTCTGCCTTTGGCTCAAGGTGTGATCCTGGGATCAAGTCCTGCATCAGGCTCCCTGCATGGAGCCTGTGTCTCCGCCTCTGTTTCTCATGAATAAATAAATAAAATCTTAAAAAAATAAATAACTGAAAGATGAGGCATAAAACTTCTACATATTTGGAAATTAAAATACCCTTTCCTAATAATCCGTGTGTTGGATAAGAAATCTCAAGAGTACTTTAAAATAATTTGACCCAAATAAAAATAAAAACATAATCTAAGAAACTCTATAGTACATAGCAAAGAGCATGGCTTACAGGGAGATTTATGGCATTAAATGCATATATTAGAAAGAAGAATGATCTAAAATCAATAACTGCTTTCTACTTTGTGAAACTAATGAAAGAAGAGTAATTTAAGCTGAAAGAAAAGAGAAGGAAGGGAATTTAAAAAATTGGAAATGATTGAAAATAGGAAAACCATAATCAATGAGACCAAAAGCTGTTTTTTTGATAAGATCAATAAAATTAATAAATTTCTAGCCATGTAAGAACAAAAGAGAGGACACAAATTGCCAATACCAGAAATAAAAGACAGGTCATCATCATTGATCCTACGGACATTTAAAGGATAATAAAGTAATTTTATAAACAACGCTATGGCTACAAATCAGGTTGCCTAGCTTAAATGGACCAATTCCTTGAAAGATCCAAGCTTGTGAAACTCATGGCACAGACAAGCTAAAGAGTCTTGTATCTATTAAAGAAATTTAGTCAATAATTAATCTTCAAATGAAAGGATCAAGTCCAGGCGGTTCCATAGGTAAATTCTACCAAGCACTTTTGAAAGAAATATCAATTTTCTACACTATTTTCCAGAAAACAGAAGCAAAGGGAGCACTTGCTGACTCATTCTAGGAGATTGGCATTATCCTAGTATCGAAGTCAGATAAACACATTGTAAGAAAACTGCAGATCAGTATCTCTCATGAATATAAATACAAAAGTTCTCAACAAATGTTGGCAAATCACATCTAACAATCTGTTAAAAAAAAAATCATCCATCATGACCAAGGGTATTTATTCCAGGTATGTAAGGCTAGTTCAACATTACACAATCAATCAATATATCCTACTGTCTCAACAGGCCAAAGCAGAAACCTTTATGATCATATCAATTGAGGCAGGAAAAAATTTCAAAATTCTAACACCCATTCACAATTTAAAAGATGCTCAGAGGGGATCCCTGGGTGGCTCAGTGGTTTGGCGCCTGCCTTTGGCCCAGTGCGTGATCCTGGAGTCCTGGGATCGAGTCCCACATCGGGCTCCCTACCTGGAGCCTGCTTCTCCCTCTGCCTGTGTCTCTGCCTCTCTCTCTCTCTCTCTCTGTATCTCTCATGAATAAATAAATAAAATATTTTTAAAAAATAAAATAAAAATAAATAAAAGACGTTCAGAAATGTTGGAATGTCGGGAAATTTCCTCAATTTGATAAAGAACATCTAAAAAAACCCCTGTCATTCTCAACAGTGAAATACTAACTACTAGACACCTTTTTCCTAAGATAGGGAACAAGGCACAGATATTATCTCCCACTATTTTAATTTAATGTCATACTGGTAGTCTTAGCTAAGGGAAAAAGTCAATGAAAAGAAAGAAGAAGGTATACAGATTGGAAAGGATGAAATAAAATTGTCTTTAATTGCAGATGACATGTCTATGTAGAAAATTGCAAAGCATCTACAAAAATATCCTGGAACTAATTGACAAGTAAAACAAGATTGCAGGATACAAGGTCAATATACAAAGGTCAGTTTTTTCCCCACACACCAGCAGTAAATAATTGAAATCTTAAGTTGAAGAAAAATAACATGTTTAATATCACCAAAGTAAAGGGAAAATACTAAGTATAAATCTGACCAAACATATATAGGACCTGTAGGGTTTTTTTGTAGAAAACTACAAGAACACTGATGATAAAAACCAAAAGTTTAAATAAGTGGAGAAGTAATCTGTGTCCATGGTTTGAAAATCTCAGTATTATTAAGATGTCAACTGTTTCCAACTTGATCTATAGATTCAATGTGCTCAAAATCCTAGCAAGTTATTTTGAACACATTAGCAAACTGATTCTAAAATTTATATGGAAAGAAAAAGGACCTAGAATAGTCAAAACAATATTGAAGAAGAAAAACAAAACTGGAGGATTCACACTATCCAATTTTAAGACTTATAATTAAGCTAAAGTAATCAAGACAGTACGGTGTTGGTGAAAGAAGAGACTTAGATCAAAGAAACAGAATAGAAAGTCAAGACATAGATTCACACAAATATAGTCAACAGGTTTTGTTTTTTAAAGGTTCAAGGTAATTCAGTGGAGAAGGGAAGGTATTTTCAACAAATGGTGCTGGAATATCGTGGTGATATTTATATACACAAAAGTGAACCTAGACACAAATCTATGCCTTCCACAAAAATTAACTAAAATACAAGGCTATGCAACTTCTAGAAGAAAACATAGGAAAAATTTATATGTCTCTGGGTTTGGTGATGAGGATTTCTTTTGATACTACAGGAAAATTATAATCTGTAAAAGAAAAAATGATAATTTAGGCTTTATTAGAATTAAATCTAGTTTGAGAAAGATACTGTTAAGAGAATGAAGACAAGCCACAGATTAGGAAAAATATTTGCAAAACACGTATCTGATAGAGGACTTGTATGTAAAATACACAAAGATTTCTTATAATAAAACAGGCAGTCTGATTTAAAAGCAGGCAAAGATATGAATAGAGACCTCATCAAGTAATATATACACAGTACATAAGTACATGAAAAGATGCCCAGTAACATTTGTCATTTAGAAAATGCTGAATAAAATAATATGAGACAGCACTACACACATGTTTTAGAATGACCCAAATCTGAAGAATTGACAGTTTCAATTGCTGGTGAGGATGTGACACAACAGAACTCTCATTCATTGCTGGTGAGAGTGCAAAATGGTACAGCCATGTTGGAACACAGTTTGGCAGTTTCTTACAAAGCTACACATAGTCTTAGCTTATAATCCATCAATCATCTTCCTAGGTATTTACCCAACTGATCCAAAGACTTATGCCCATGTATGGCATTCTAATGCCAAGAATCTACACAAGAATATTTATAGCAGCTTTATTCAGAATTGACAAAAGCTGGAAGCTCCAAGATGTTCTTTGATAGGTGAATGGATAAACTGTGGCACCTCTATATACTGGAATACTACTCAGTGATAGAAAGAAATGAGCTACCAAGTTGCCAGGCAAAAAATTGGATGTATCTCAAATGTATATTGCAAAGTAAAAGCTAGTCTGAAAAGGCTACATACTGTATGAGTCTATGTCTAGGACGTTCTGGAAAAGCCAAAATTAAAGAGATCCTAAACATCTGGGTAGTTGTCCAGGGGTTGGGGTGAGAGCTTGAATAAGTGTGGCATAGGGGAGAGTCTAGGGTAGTAAAACTATTTTCTTTGTTACTGTAATGGTGGATACATGACATGGCATTTGCCAAAACCCTTAGAACCTTACAGCACAAAGAGTGAACCTTAATTTACACACATTAAAAAAAAAAAAAAAAAAACATTTAGGAGCTCAGGGGATCTCAGGATGCAATTCAGAATGGGCCAAAAGAATCTAAGAATATTCACACATATGAAACAATCTTACAAAAGGGGAAAGATTAAAAAAAAATAAAAAATAAAAAATAAAAATAAAAAAGGGAAAGATTCTGGCCTAAGTAACTTTGGAAATGAGTGGAGTCTGTGAGACTAAAGACTAAGAGAACTATCCATAAGCACTGTACTCTAGTTGATAGTGTTTTTTCCCAATGGAGTATAAATATGGGTTAACATTCTGAAACCATTATGACAAGAGAAATTGAATACTTAAGTAAATAGATGGTATAGTTGAGATCTAGGTGTCTTGCTGTGACAGTGGGAGCCTGCAGATAAAAAGGGGGAAGATAACGGATTAGAGTTGGAGACATCTTTAGCTTAATATTTAGCATAATATTGCTATGGAGTGTTATATGCAGAAATATTTAGAGATATGTGTGTATACATGCATTTTTATATGTGCCCATATTTCTGAGCCCTGCCAGCTGCATGGGCCTATTTGTAATAACAATCCAGTAGCAGTGAGCGTATCTACTGCCCTGATCTTCGTTCTAATACCATTCTCCAATAAACAGAAATAGGGCCCCTTAGAGAAATGGCTGATACTAGCCCTAGGGTGAGCACGGAAGTGCTCAAAATAGAACAAAATAGAACAAAAATCTCACAAGGGCAGGGGTATTTCAGAGAGACTAATGAGATAACTGAAAGAGTTCCTAATAGCAAATGCTAGAACAATTTGAGCAACAAAATGACTAGTGTTAGATTATAAAAATACAAATATCCACCTGTTCATCATGATATAAATAAATGATTTAATAAGTAATTAAATGGAGAGCAAGAGGCAAATTTCCCACGCAGAACTCCAAATAATTTTTGTAGATACTCCACCCTCAGGTAGGTAGAACATAACGCCCTACTTCTTAAGTGTAGGTTTCACATTGTGATTTCTTTCCAAAGAGTGGGAAAAAGAACAACCTTATAGTGGAGACACATGGAAGACACCAAGTGATCAAGTTAACATCAACAGAGACAAGCCACGTTAATAGAACACATCCCTGATAGGATGTGATGAAAATAGGGGCACTCAGGTAACTCTGTGGACTTCCTCCCCCAAACCCATCACCCAGTCTAATCATGAGACAAATATCAGACAAATCCAAACTGAGAGACACTCTACAGGATATCTGGGCCAGCACATCTCAAAACTGTCAAGGTCATCAAACACAAGGAAATCTAAGAAACTTCTACAGTTAAGAGGAGACTAAGGAGGCACAAAGACAAAATGTGAAACATGGGACCTTGGAAGAGAAAAAGACATGTACAAACTTAGAAATGTGAACAAAGTATGGACATTAAATAATAATAATATTAATAATAATAAATGTATCAATACTGGATCGATCATTAATTGTAACATGTGTGCCATGCCACTTACTACAAGATGTTAATCATCATGGAAAGTGAATGTGAGGTATATGGGAACTGTGTACGGTCTTTGCGATTTTCCTGTAAATCCACAAATGTTCTAAATTTTTGAAAAAAAGATATTAAAAGCAAAACAAAACATGGTTACTGAGTCAGAATCTTATTATCCTGCTACTATTTTACCTCAGGAGGACATCTACTGAGGTGTACGGGTAGGTCTTGACACCGACCCCTAAATTAGGAATAAATGAGTGCAAATGTCACCACCTGTCAGGCAATTAATCCTGTGTACTAATATGTGTAAGATTACATGTTGGGAAAACGTTAAATGCAATGCCCATCACAGTCTCTAATCTTTGGAAAGATAAAACATAAAAGGTAACACGAACAAAAACAGTCTTTGATAAATGCCACAACAGGGGTTATAGACAGAATGGGCTATAACGTTCAAAGGGTGAAAAAATCAGGGTGCTCATGAAAGCCTCCATCGGGGACAGTGGGAGTAGTGAAGTACGTAGCGAGCCCTCCACAGTCTCCTACTAAAGGAGGAACAAAATCAGCTGAGGATTTCGGGTGGTGGTTCACCTGCATGCATGGTCTCCCTTTCCTTCTCTCCCACTCCAGAATGGCTCCCACCCAGCCGCCACTGGTCATCATCTACCTTGACGTTAGTAGTAGGGATCATTCCCCGCCTTGAATTGAGCTTCTGTAACACCATCAGCTTCCTTATTTCCTCCTTATCTCCCTGTTACTGTTCTTTGCTGGTTCTTCCTTCTCTCTCCAACCTCTAAGTAGATGGTGTTCTTGCAGCCCCCACCTGTTCCCTTTTCTTCTTCCTCTATATTCTCTCCTCAGTTGACTGCATTCATTTTCATGGCTTGGTTCATTTCCATCTGTTTGATTTTATCCCACAATTTGTACTTGTAGCAGAGAATTCTTCTGAGTTCCATTCATCCAGATACAACTATCTCTCCCAGCTTCTCGTGGATGCCAAAGAGTCATGCCAGAGCTCCCCCAAATTCAAGATGTCTGAAGTTGCTCTCATGATCTCCCCTTCCTCCTTCTTATATTGTGCTCTGATGTCTCACATTTCCATAAATGGGACTACCCTCCTCCTCGTTCTGCACAGAAACATGAGAGATGCTGATTCTGACCATGGTCCCACTGTTGCATCCAATCCCTCAGCTAGTCCTATCACATCTACATTTGAAAAATTACCTGAGGGGCGCCTGGGTGGCTTAGTCATTTGAGCATCTAACTCTTGATTTTGCCTGGGGTCATGATCTCAGGGTTGTATATATGTAGTGGGGTATTATTCAGCCATTAGAAAGAAGGAAATCCTCCCATTCGTGACGACATGTATGGACCTAGAGGGCATTTTGCTAAATGAAATAAGCCAAATGCAGAAGGACACACACTGCATGATCCCACTTACATGAGGAATCTAAAATAGTGAATCTCATAGAACCAGAGAGTCGAATGGTGGTCAGCAGAGGCTGAGGGTAGGGGAATGGGGAGCTGTCAAAGTTTCACTTACACAAGATGAATCATTTCTGGACATCTATCGTACAACACAGGATCTATACTTAACCCTACCGTATCCTATAATTAAAAATTTGCTAGAAGGGTAGATACTATCTTAAGTGATAACATAAAAACAGAAACATTAAAAAAATAATTTTCTAATTACTTTAAACGTGTCCATTCTCTCCACTCCCTAGTCCAAGCCATTGTTTCTTGCATGAGGCCCGGAAGCTGCCTCCTAACTGGTTTTCCTGCTTCCTCTCTTATCTGCCTCAATCCTTTTTCTCGTCTATACAAATGTCAACCAGTCACCCTCTAATGAAAATACCATGTGGCTTCCTGTGGCTCTTAGGATAAAAGTGAAAATACTTAATGCACCTTGCCTTGGCTTGTCCCATCTTCACTCCTGGCCTCATCTTGCTCACGTTTTCCTTGCTCTGTACACTTCAACCACACCAGCTTTGTCTCAGAACCTAAGATACACATCTCATCACGCAACAATCCTTAGAGTCAGTGTCCCCTGTCCATACAGAACAAAACCCAAACTTTTTGACGTGGACTACAGGGCCTTGTGTGATGAGACCCGTGCTCGCTTATCCGGTCTCATGTCAGGTCAGGCTCCATCCCTCCCTCACTCATAATGACCCAGCAGGACAAGGTCCTGGTGTCCTGGTGCTTTTCACGTGCTGCTGGCTTTGCCTGGCAATCTCCCTTCTGATTTTTCACAAAATGAGCTCCTTCTCAGCTTTAACGTCACCTCCTAAGAGAGGCCATCTGATTTAAATAGGTTCCTAACTGTGCTCTATCCCACTACCCTACTTATCTCCTTTAGAGCTCTATGGTCTTAAAATTAAGCATTTGCTTACAGGTCTTGGTCTATTTTCTCTACTAGGTCACAAGCTCAAAAAAGGGCAACACCTGTTCTGCCTACGATGGCGTTCACGGTTAGGGTCTGATGCATGGTAAGGACTCAAACATTTTAAAGCTAATATCACAAGTTGTGTGATATGAAGCAAAGTCAGAAGGAAATCCAACCATCCGGGTATCACATTGCTGACTTATCCCCCAGCCTCCTGTATCAGGGAAAACAGGGAGAAGGGGGAGGCTCGGGTGTGAGAGACATGAAGAGGGCTAAGACCGTAAGCATTGTGCTACTAATTTGACAAGGCTGGAGAGAAGAGAAGAAAGCAACAGAGATGATCCTGAGGTGGGGAGCCTGGGCAGACACCCTGGCTAATCACCCATACAAGTGCTCTGGAGAGGAGGTAGGATAAAAGTACCTGAACTGCTTTGACTACTGAGAACCTGTACCTTAATATAACAGGTTTCCTTCTGTGCTGTTCATGAATTCTGTAATTTTATTATAGATCACAAAAAACACAAATTTCCGTCTTAAGCGTGATATTGAATATACCTAGAAAACTTTCCGGTTCTTCTGCAAAGAGGAAAGGCTTTGAGATCAAGTAAAAAAAATAAAAAAAATAAAATTAAAAAAAATTGCATATTACTCCCAGTCTTCTGCTCCCTGGTGTGTGTCCTTGGCATGTTAATTAACCTCTCTGATTCTTGGAATCTTCTGTAAAATGAGAACAGCAACTTCGTGTTGTTCTGACAATTAAAATTAGGTCGCACTCAGGGCCTGGATTGGGTGTGGCATCTGTCGTGTGGTCTTGGGTGCTCCAACCCACCCCTCACCCATTCCAATTCAGGTCTGTTCCCATCCTCTCCTGGATCTTCACAATTCAAAATCTTTGCTTATATTCCTACCTAGTTTCCAGAGACAGTGTGAGAATAAATGGGATAATACTGTTTGCTCCTAAATACCCACTTTGGAGCTTATTTACAGCAAGTTTCTACCCTTGGTTTAGTCTCATCCTGGCCTTAGGAGATATGTTGGCAGCTTCTTTATACCATCAGTTGCTATGCACTATGAGAAAGGGGGTCAAATGGAATATCAGTCTAATAAACACAGTTGGTAAGGAAAAAAATGCCACCTACATCCCAAAATCAAGCATAAATGCCTTTTAAAATTATTCGTGTTTTGAATTATGTCTGGAATTGCTTCATTTACATTAACCAGGTTGATTATAATGGGCTACATGCCATATTTCTGAAAAGACTTAATGCTTTTTGGAGAGAAGACAAACCATAAACATAAGGCATTATCACAAAAGTTTTATGCATGAGAAATGATCCTCAAAAATATGAAGGGTAAAAAGTGGCTATACTTTTCCTCTTTACTAAAATTTTTGCTTCCCAGAACTCACATTTTAAAAATACCATGCACTCCTTCTGTGTGTGTATTCATCTCAAAAACTGCTAACATTGCCAGGTGATGCACCTGGCATGGAGAACTCTAAAATGGTGTAGTATGGTGGCTCCTGGAGGGCTGAGGAAGGTAGATTTCTGAGGAAGGGGTCTCATTCAGGACTGTTCTTAGTAACAGGCTGAATTTGTATTGCATCTTCTCTCCCCCAGAATTCTAGTGCAGTGGATGTGCTTTCTGGGTGGTTGTTTTGTTTGATTGGATGGTTGGTATTTAACACTCTAAAAACAGGGCACTGAGAGGGAGAAAGTAAGTTTGAGACTATTCTCAAGGTCCCTAGGGAGAAGATCCTGCAATCAGGATGGGTCCTTGTCTCTGATTCATGGCTTATGTAGTCAACTGATTCCTCATCAATGCTTTTCGAAATTGATTTCACCTACA
This sequence comes from Canis lupus dingo, assembly GCF_003254725.2. Lineage (NCBI taxonomy): Eukaryota > Metazoa > Chordata > Mammalia > Carnivora > Canidae > Canis > Canis lupus. Next base: position 24,045,013 of record NC_064244.1, read on the forward strand.
CACCCACAAAAGAGCTCCAACTGCTCCTAGAAAGGGTAACTCGTTCCTTTGATCTACTGTTAGAATTGCAGTCATCAAGAAGTTGAGTTCCAGTGTGAAACTGCAAAAGATGAACCTGTTTGTGCAATGGGTAATGGTGATCCCATCTATTTTCACGTCTGGGGTCTTAGGAGAGGCCCCAAGGACATTCTACTGTATCTGTGGCTCCAGAATCCCTGTGCTGTATGCCTTTCACCCAGTTCCCTACAGTGTTGTTCACTCAGCAGATACTTATTAAATGCCTACCGTGTGTCAGACTGTACTGGTTTCTCTTGAGGGGACACTGACACATGACAGGTTGCCTAGGTGGAAGGCAGGCTTCGAGAATATCCTCAGGGGTCCCAAAAGTGCCTGTGAGAGTCAGTGATTTCCTTGTATATGGTGAAATAAAGAACTGTCTCATACGCCTATCTTGTGCACAGGGTAAGTCCAAGAAAACTTCGTTTGTTATCACATTCTCTTGCTTCTTCCAACATCTTCTTTTAGGACTTACTGAATCACTTCTTCGGGCAGAGGGCCTGGTAGGAAGCTGGCGCACATCAGCCTGTGCCAACGTCATGGTACAGGGAAGACAGAAGTGCCTCTGTGAGCCATGAGAAGTGCCTTTGCTACCCTTTGTCTCAGCCGTGACCCTCAGCCAACCCCGAGGAGGTAAACACCAGGGAATCTGGGATCGTATTCAAGTATCTCAGAATACTCATTACACCACGAGAAGTCAACACTGGAGCAATTTGTTCTAGAATAATGCTAACATACTTGAAATTTGCGATTGGGAATTTAATTCATCTCAGTGTATAAGAACATTTCTGTCTTCGTTCTGCTGGTTTCAGGAAAAAAAATTTTAGACCACAACTACCTATTTCCAGCATTTTTGGTTTATTTTAGGAAATTCTCTCCTGCCGCCTTGGACAGCCCGACACTTAAGCTAGATCAGGGATCGAACATAGAGTTAAGCGAATGTGGAGTGATCAGAAATTTGGAATATGACATGGTGACGTCTTGTTTTTCACACATTACAAAACAAGTTAGGGGAGTCAATTCATTGACAGATGTGTAGGACTGTGATGAAAAAATAGTTTTGCAATATATTTGTGTTTTGCAGCTAGGCAACCAAAAATGACTAACACACAGGAAGTATGTACTTGTGTGCTTCTTCCAGCCAAATTATGGGAATTACAAATCTCTTATGCTCTTTATGTGAATATTCTCTATGTAATATAAATAAAGAAATCAATAAATAAAAGAAATAAAGCCCCTTGGGTTTAGAGGGCTTGTTTTGGACAGACCTCTCTCCCACAGTCCTTCCTTAGTTCTTCCCACAGGGCATCAGGAGTGGGAAGATCTCTAAAAAGAAAAAGAAGAGAGTGGATTGTAAACTACTAATTAAAAAAAAAAAAAAAAAAAACTCCTTCAAGGACCCAAGGAAGAATATCGTAAAATGAAGAGTCAATCTTGGCTTCATTATGGAGTGACATATTATATGAACTATGTTATATTTTTTTTAAGCTTTCAGGAAATAGACTGGCATGGAAGTAAACACTATTGCCATAAAATAGCTATGATTACATTGTAACTCAGACTCCAACAATTTGCCATAAATACTGTTTGTATTATTACTGTAATTCTACAATATCTTCCTGTTGATTTTTTTTTTAATCCATGGCACTTAATAGCCTACAATTTGTCCTGCCCTATGGAAATCTTTTCACATGCTAGGCTACATGATTGATTTTATGTATCCAAGTGGAGGGACTTCTATTCTGGGATATCACCCGTGCATTTTAAAGAAAGGAATCTTATAAAACTTCTCAACAGAAATTGCTGTATCTTGACCCTCGACTGGCTATGTAGTTTAATAGCCTTTCCATACTGATGCCAGGCAGGCAAAAAGGTAAATATGATAGAATGCCAAATAAACAGTAGTAAGAGAAACAAACAACTGACCAATGGGTTACAGGTTGCACCTGTTGGATTTTAGAAAAATGCAGTTGTATGTTGAAAATGATATTATATAAGCTCCAAACATGAAATGACTACTTGGAATGTTAAGGGACTCCATTAGTACACATGCATCACATTTATAGAAGTCAGCCTCTGCAGGGCCGACAACCAACCATTTCAGCTCCGTCAGGGCAACTGTGTGCAGCTCACCTCTGTCCCAAGCACCTTAGTGTTCTCCCTTTGTTCCTTACCTCTCAGGAGGTTGGCTGCCCAAAAGCCTAGAAGCAAGGTGTATTTTAAAAGCTTTTAATAGAAAGTTACCCAGAAGAAATCCATGTACCTTACATCCCAAAGCCTGCTGTACCTACAAATCTTTTTTTTTTTTAATTTTTTTTTAATTTTTTTTTTGTACCTACAAATCTAACAAAGCAATTCCCCTAGATTAACTGCTGGTAAGGAATGAAGATATTCAAATCCAAATTACATGAAATTATGAAGAAGTTTTAGAAACTATATATTATAGACAAATCAACCAGAATCAATCAAAATTTCAAATTCATAAATCCATAGAAGGCATCCCTGGAAAGGACCTTACCCAGAAGTCTAAAGATGTTATAGCTCTTAAAATGAGTCTCAAAGAGAATGTGATCTATCCAATCAAGGTCTATAGTTTAATGATTAGATAGGGACAAAAATACAGCCTTGCTCACTCTTGGATTAGGGACTGATTTCCAATTAAAAGTATTTTTAAACAATTCCATGTTTAATAAGCAAACATTTCTAACATTGTATAACATCATTCTTTGTTGGTTTACTTAGCCTTCATCCAAAAATGAATCAAAAGTGGACAGCATGAGTAAGATTTGAAAGTCAATATTCAAGACAAATGTTAGTCCATATCACACTGATAAAATAGCATATGCAGAAGAGGATACTGATAATAATTAACCATCCCTCAACACAGGAGACCATCTTTACGGGTCTATTCTGTAATCTGTAAATTCACATTAGAAGTTTTTCTTTCCACATGTACTCTTTTATGCTCTTGTGAGACCTTTATTTTTTGAGAGAAAGAATGCACATGCACGTGAGAGGCAGAGAGGGAGAGAGAGAATCCCAAGCAAGTTCCACGTTCAGTGAGGAGCTCAACATGGGGCTCGATCTCACAACCCTGGGGTCATGACCTGAGCTGAAATCAAGAGTTGGACACTTAACTTGCTGAGCCACCTAGAAACTCCTAGAGGTTGAATTTCTTAAAGGCACATGGTATCTTTCATTTTGTGACTCAGTGAGTGGTCAAAAAAGGCAGATAAGTAGTAAGTGCCACTAGCTCTTCAACCTCCCCTGCTCATGCCCATGATAAATATTACTGATGAGGCTCAGCATCATTTCCAGTGAGTCTATATATTTGTTACTTAATGCATTCATTTCATTCCATAGATATTTACTGAATACCCACTAATGTATCTCAGAATATCAGTCTTAGCCCTGGACATCCTTGGTCTCACATATTGTTTGGAACATAACAGATGTTCAGTAAACACTGCTTTTATAAATGAGCAAATGACCAAATTATTTTTATTTAATTAGTTATTTTTAGTTATGGCAAAATATACATAAAATTTACCATCTTAACCACTTTTAAGGGTACAGTTCGGCAGCATGAAATATATTCATACTGCTGTGCAACTAATCTCAAGAACTCTTAGATCTTACAAAACTGAAACTCTAGTCATTAAACTACAACTCCGCATTCTCCTTTTCCTGCAGTACCTGGAGACCACCATTCTACTCTATGAATCTTATTACTATAAATACACTATATAAATGGACTCAAACTCCTTTTGTCTTTGTGACTGGCTTATTTCACTTAGCATAGTGCCCTCAAGGTTCCTTCATGGTATAGTCCATGTCAGCATTTCCTTTCTCTTTTAGGCAGAATAATGTTCCATTGTGTTTCCAAAACACTATATTTCGTTTATCCATTCAGTTGCTGATGGACACTTGGGTTGCTTTCAACTTTTGGCTGTTGTGAATAGTGCTGCCATGAACATATATAGAAATATCTTTTTCATACTCTGCTTTCAATTCTTTTGGTTATATATCCAAAAATGAAATTGCTGGATATGATTTTTTTATTTTTTTTATTTTTTGAAGAACCACTGTACTGGTTTCCATAGTGGCTGAACCTTTCTTTTTTACATTCCCAGTAACGGCACACCAGGATTCCAATTTCTCCATGTCCTTGACAATACTTGTTACATACTTTCCTTTGATAGTGTCATCCTAATGAGTTGATGTGTTATCTTGTGGCTTTGTGCTCCTAATTCTATTTTTTTGTAAGTGTGAGAATGAGATTTATAACACACGCTTTTCCACTCATGATTTGCATTATTTCATCTTTGTAATAAATGTATACACATGCATTCACAGATGCGCACATTCTTTTGTATATTTTCTATATATAGGAATATAAAATCAATGCCAAATATGACACGAGTATTTTTTTAAGAAGTATTTTAAGGAATAACTATGCTTCCCAAACATAATCCAGTTCCACTGTGATACACAAGGGAACATGAATAATTTCCATGTCTAGAGGAAGGGCTACTACAATCCACAGTCTACTCTAGATCATCTTCGGTAACTAGGGTCAAGGGTGTGATGAATTAGTAAAATCTATGGATAAGCCCTATTTAGTCATTTCCTTAAAACTTTTGCTTCCTTAATGCTTTTTCGAGAGTGGTTTGTCACAAAGATAAATGATTTGTTTTGTTATCCTTTTTCTATTGTATATCTTCAGAAGGAGACATTATTGAGAGGTCAGAGTGTTAGTTGTGAAATAATTCTTAGCAAGTTAGTAAAATGAAGGATAAACAGAATAGCCATGTAACCTACAGTTTAGATATTTAGCTTTGAACACTTATGAGTGAATAGTAGCATCTGTTCATGTGAACATAAAATATTTGTAAAATGGAGAAGACTATACCCCTTGGTGGCCTGGGGATCTGGGTCAAGATAGTAAAAATCTCTATATAGCTACCTACAAAAACCGTTTGATTGCAATAAAATTTCCAGGGAGCCAGAGGATTATTTAGCCCTATGTAATTAGTGCTATACCACCGGGAACATTCCTTCACCCCTCATTCCCTAAAAGGTCCTTGAGAAAGGGAGTTAAGTCGTTCCATTTTAGATCCAAGGAGCTTTGAGTCTGTGCATAGTTTGTACCTTCATCTCCAACAAGCATGGAGGTTGTATTTATTGTTTCAGTTTTGTCCTCCAGATTTCAAACTTCTCAGAGATAGGGCCTCCTGATTATCCTCAATGCATCTACCAAAGGACAGAGATCCAGATTCTATCACAGAACGCTCTCACGGATAGGGGTCGCTAATAAAAATACAAGACGCCCAATTAAATCTGAACTTCAGATGAATGATACATTTTTTTTAAGTATGAGTATGTCCTGTGCAATGTCTGAAACATACTCATACTAAAAAAAAAAAAAAAAAAGGTGTATGTTGCTTATCTGATATTCAAATTTCACTGCAGAGTTTCTATCTTTATTTGCTAAATCTTGCAACCTTAAGAGCATGAGACCTGTTGGGTGTGAAGCCCATTTTGGTCACAAGTGGATGAGTAACTGAGTAGGTTACACAACCTCCAGGCTTCTTGGTTTCCTCACCCACTGAATGTAAATAATAATCATCTTCCTCAAGGGAGGGCCAACTCAAGATAAATGGAACCCTGGAAAGATTAATGATTCTTTTTCTTCCATCCAATTAATACTCATCAAACACTTGCATGAATTTTTTTTTAGTAAAATTTGGAATAAGCTGTTTTATTTTAATAATAAATTAATGCTCAAATGTGAGGTTTTAATTTGTCAGAAACTAAGCCTCTTATGGCTTGATTACTCTGGCATCTGTTTGGTTATGTAGCCCTCTAATCTGAATCTGTTAAGGATTAATAGTAGAGATTGTATTTCAAGTTCCTAGTATGGCTCCTGGCACAGAGTCCATGCTCATCAGAGGTAGACAGTATTATTATTCTTAAAACATCTCTGCATGAACAACCTGCCTCATAACCTGGAGATGTATTTACAAGCCTCCTGTAATGAGAGCTTCAGATCTGAGAGATGATTTGGTCCAAATTTGTCATTTTACACCAAGGAAACTGAGGCCTTAGGGAAATTAAGTGATTTACTTCATCTCCTGGCAGGTCAGTGCAGAGCCTGATGTCCTCTGCACTCTTCCTTGTTACATCATAAGACTTTGTGGAGATGTACGCTAACGCTCTAGATACCTAGATAGCTAAAATAATTCATGATGGATTTACCCCTACAAAGCAAAAATAAGAGGCATATTTAAACATGTGTGCAAATATTAACTGTACAATTATGACAGTTTACAGGAACACAGAGATTCCACTACCACCACTGGAAGCTTAAACCTTTGGCATCTTTCCCAAGAAAGACCCACTGAAATCATACAGGAGAACACCAGGGAGGTTGGAGCTAATGATCCTACTAGAGCCATCTCCAAACAAATGCCAATTTCCAATTGTGAAACAGCTCAAATGAGTATCCAAGTCTCTTTGGAAACTATTAAGATGCTTGTGCAGATTATTACAAATGCTTATTAAAACAGCATGCCCAAGAAAGCAGAGAGGCCAAATGACAACACACAGAAAGGTCACCGCCTGATGAAATATTTCCATTAGGCAGCCCAGCGCCATGGTCTTCCCCTGGTTTTCCCTCCTCATCAGAGGCTAAAGAGGTGTGAGTGAGTGCTGGACTTAACTTTCCATGAGAATTGAAGCCTTCAACTTACAATTCATTGTTCTAAACATTCTCTTATGTTGTTTGGCAGCTTGAATGTGCAGGCACATATCTGAGCTGACCTCCTTTGGCGGAGGTCCCCTCGCAGTCTGCTCAGCAACAGAGACTAAATATTTCTGACGTTGCTTCAGAAAGGAGTCATCCTAAGTGGGTTTACACTTTGCATTCTTATTGAAGGTATGGCTTAACAGCAATAGCGTTAAATGCTCCAGTTGGGAGACCATGTGTAATTCTTATCCCAAAGTCACGTGGAGAAGGAAATAGGAATGCCTGACCTGTGTGCCGAGGACTGGTCGGACACAGAGCTTGCATACCCTCATGTTCGGCTCACTTTGATTCCTTTCAGAGTTTTGGTGGACTGCCTCAGGTTCCAGATATGCATTTGAACTTTGGGGGGTTGGTGGGTAAAACTGAGGGGTGAGAAATATTGTGAAAGAAATGGAAAATTCTAGGAAACTGTCTCTGTTAGCCAAATAAATAGCAATAGCACTTAATAGCATTCCTTAGTGCAGCTGACCCATATAGCACAGCTCATTATTTAGATGATAAAACAAAGAGTTTTCAAAGTTCTTACATAGATTTGAATATGCGAGACTTCCTAATTTTAAGCTTTAATAACAGATTATTCGTATAATCAGAACAAATTCTAAATGGTCTATAAGGTGAAAATGAACTTTGATCTCTTGGTTGTGGTGAGCTCCAAATCTATCAGCCATAAAAACCCTTTCTCTCTCTGTCCCTATATGTATACAATTTATATATTTTATAAATTATGTACATTTATAAAACATAAAGCAAAATCTATATGTAAATATGTACATGTCTTTTTTGGTTTAATGGAGTTACTGTTCATTGGTCAAAGGAGCTGAAAGAAGCAAACATGCTAATGGTAGTTTGGGCAAATTTTGTGCCTTGTTTTTCTCGTCCATACAACGGGGATGATGGTACCTGCTTCACTGGGTCGTTGTAAAGATGGAGAGAATAAGTGTAAATGTTTAGAACAGGGCTTGGCAGATGATTATTATTCAAATAGCAGCTAATACTATACTTAAAAGGGATTATTGATACTACTATCTCTGCCACATTTAGTTTAATATTTATAAATGACTAAGATTGTTTTGATGGTTTTCTCATACATTTGACACAACTCAGTCACTCTGCTTTTTTATCTGTAGGAAAACACATGTGCACACACACACACATTCAGTTTTTCAAACCAAAAAGCATACACACACAGCTCAGTTTGCAGACCCCCTTATATGATTTCTCCTGCCTGTAGTTTAAAAGCATTATGTGCAGAGAGGGGGAGATCTAAATCTGACAGGTCATAGCATGAGATGAATCAAGACTCCCCATTCCCAGAACCAGATGGGGTGATAGTCCTAGAACCAATTTCCATCCCCGCAAGGGTCCTGATCTCCTCACTTCTCCCTTCGTCCTGTAAGACTGTGCTAGAAAGGTCTGTAAATGCAGTATTTGTGCAACCAAAATCGTTGAGACAGTGCTCAGATACTGGATTTTCACTTAATAGTATGTAAGTTCAACTATAGGCTCATAATACACTTATTTTTAACTAGAACTCAAGAGACTACAGGCCATGCCTATATATATTTTTCTGTTTCTACATACCAAAAATACGCTATAAAAAGTGCCTTCTGTGATTTTTTTTTTCTTCAAGGAAACAACAGAAGAATAGAATTTTTAAGGGCCTTTTTGCTCCATGTCAAGAAAATATCTTATGTTCAAGAGCCAATATTCATGGAGGTTCTGATCAAAATAAGTAAATAATTTCTAAAAATTCCCTTTTGGATTTATCTGCCTCCATCATAGCCCCTCACAAGTGAAAATCCTAGAAATTTGCAGAAATTGTCTTTATAAATGGATTCTTGGGAAATGCATAAATTTTAGGCACCCTATTAGGACCAACCAGTCTCTTTCTGATCAGGGTGAAAAAAAATTTGTAATAAATGGCTTAATTCTCTTTACTTCAAACTACTCCGTTTCAAAACTTATCAAAAACATGTTCTTTCTCCTTCTTCCCTTCCTCTCTCCGTCATTCTCTTTCCCTCCTTCTCCCTCTTCCATATGAAAAGACAGTAGGCAAAACACCAAAATTGGAAAAAGAATAGTAAAACAGGAAGTCAGGTCTACATACAAGACGCATGGATAGTTAATTGCTTAAAAAAGACACCTTTTCCCCTGAGGTTCTTCAATTGCAATTTGAACTTTTTTTTTCGCTGAACACATGTAATTAAGCTGTGGAACTTAACCCAATGGGGTTTTGAGGGTGTTTTATTTTGAGTAAATATAATGTCCTGCCCAAACCAGCGAAGCAGCCGTGACTATTGCCTTAAAACCACATGATTGTGTTTGTGTCACTATTTTTTTTTAAGCATCATGTATATAATGCCCCTCGTTTAGGCAAGGAGATTCCTTTCATGTGCAGCCAAAGTGCCTCTGAGGTGGGGAAGAGGCAAATGGGCTACATCTGCATTTGCACAGAGGGAAAGGAAGGTCAGTGGGCAGCAGCGTTCACATGGGGGCCCACTCCTAAGATGCCAGATGCCCACACTGTTCCAGGCTTTGGAGATGCCCAGGTGGGTAAGGTCTAGCCCCCCAATCAGAGAGCTTATTGCCTTCCAGCCAGGGAGGAAACAGAGACTCTGGAATCAGTAGCTACAGTACAGGGTGACTCTTGCTGGGAGGACATAAAAACGGGGTGCAGGAAAACAGGAAGCCCCACAGGCTTCAAGGAGGAGAGAAACGAACACACTTGTCTTTTAAGACGCTAGTGACAGCAGCATAGTGGGGGGCTCTGGGGTCATGAAGAGAAGTGGCAGTAAGCCCTGTTAGACTCTAAGAGCACTGGAGAGAGACACTGAAGACCTCCGTCATGGCAGGAGCAGTAAGGAAGATGAGAAGGACCTCAGCTCAGGAGGTGCTTCCAGGAGACCATGGAAGTGTTTCACGACAATGAAATACATGTGGAAGGGACAGGAGCTAAGCCATGGACCGTGGCGCTTTTCAAGCCTCCATCCTAGGTCTGGTTTTCCTCCTGTGCCAGTGTCACAATCAGGCGTTTGACAGCCACATACACACCCGATGATCTCCCCTACACAAGCGAATCACAGATTTCTCCAGCTATCTCCCTGGAATTCTGGATGCACAGGGTCAACTCACTGCCTGAGAGGTCTTCTTAGTTGGATTGGAGGCACCCTGGACACCAGTTGCCTGAAATCACCCCCCTATCTGGCTCTCAGAGGCTTCGATCTTAGCAAATAGCACTTCCTTCGTGCCAGGAACTCGCAAGTCATGGTTGAAAAATATGACTGGTTTCCATTGCTCTGAGGCTGAATGAACAAAATCCTGTGGCCCCGACCGTACCTTAACGCCTTTCCCTGCCCTCTCCACTAGTTACACCCTACAAACGTTCTGACGTCAGCTCAACTCTTCCACAGGAGCACCTTCCCTGACATCCCTAACCAGGTCAGAGACCCACATGTAATTCTCATGGCTCGACACACCTCTTGATCTACCCCGTAGTGTGGGTCCTGTTGTGTATTTGTGTTCTCTCATTAATGTGTTTCACTCTGACCAAACAGTAAAATCCACAAAGCAGGGGCCAGCCCTGTTTATGCTCACCCCTTAATTCTCCTCTTTTAGCCCCAAACTGGTACAGCTCGGGGACCCAATAACCTCTGCATGAAAACCGACCCAGTGGAAAAGTCCATGGTTTCTAATGAGGAAGAAGACGTAGATGGATGAAGTCATCTCAGAGCTGAGAAGAGAGCTGGACTGTGGATTCAGTCTGGGACAACTTACAGACCTCCGTGGGATCCCCAGGAAGGTGGTAGGATACACAAAATACTCTCGAGAGAAGTTTCTTTCATTTTTTTTTTAAGATTTTATTTATTTATTCATGAGAGATACACAGAGAGAGGCAGAGACACGGCAGAGGGAGAAACAGGCTCCCTGTGGGGAGCCTGATGCAGGACTCAATCCCAGGACCTCGGGATCATGACCTGAGCTGAAAGCAGACACTCAACCAGTGAGCCACCCAAGTGCCCTTGAGAGAAGTTTCGAGAGAAGCTGAAGAGCCGATATGTGTGGGTACCTGAAACTCTGCTGTGCTAAGGATGCAGATACAGAGAAGAGCAAGCTCGAATGCTCCCCAGGGGCCCCCAGGAGCCTGTGTATGAGCCAGGTAGGGCAGGGCATGAGGTGGGTGGGGGGTCCATGGGTATGAACCAGAGGATGCATGCTCTGTCGTAAGCCATGCAAAATTGGATCAAAACCAAACATCTTTTCAGCAAAACACTTCTGTAAGTTCCGCCCAGCCCTTCTGGAGGGCTGCTTGGTATCTTGGAGAGGAGGGGGCGGGGAAGGTCACAGATAAAGACCTAGGAATGCAGAGAAGCAGCCAGCCAAGGGGAGAAGAAAAACACCGGTCACAGACAACAGAACCAGCGGAGGGTGGTCTCTTGGAAGCTGAAAGAGGAAAGGTCTGGAAGAGAAAGGGGGAGTCAACAATATTAACAGTTCTAAGGGCTCAAGTGCAGTGAGGGTTACGGGAAGGCCACTGGAGTTGGCATCAGTAACCTTAGCAGGGGCAGTTTCATGCGAAACTTGGGCTAAAATTCGTGGTTTCCAGCTCCAGAGCCAGGCTGATTTCAATGCCTTCTCTACAAGTGGGGTGACCACAGAGCCCTGTTCTGCCCGTGGTTAACTCGGCCTTCCCCTTGCTAAGCCTACGAATCTCACATGTTCCTGCAATGTTAGTCTACAACTCCACCTAGAACTTAGACTGGAAGTACAATAAAACCAAAGCAAGGGTAATTGGGAAAATGCTTCGCATTATCATAACAACCTGCAGAGGTACTGGACTGGAGTCGTCCCCATTTGCTAGATGAGAATACACAGCAGCTTAGAGCAAGGGAGGGCTTCCCAGGGGCCACACAACCAGGTACACGTGCCCCTGTCACGATTAGCCCCAATCTGGACTCCTCCCTTGTTGCCACCCTGGATGCTTCCCGGTTAGTCTACCCAGGGATGTGCTATTAGAAGTACCAGCCAAGCACATCCCTCCCTACACACACACACACACACACACACACACACACACACACACACACACAGTAAGCCAGTGGACCCACTCTCTACATGGAAGAAGCCAGGCCCCTTGCTGGAGCTGTGGAGGCTGGGACCGACTTCAGATCCCAGAATGTAGGCTGCCTGGGTTTTTCTCATCTGCCTCTATGATCACGTCTTTGATGGAAGCTGAGCCTCAACTCTTGAAAGGAAGCATTTCTTCTGGAGAACTATATTAGCAGCTGGGAAGCTGGATTTGCTAGAGTCCTCGGCTCTTGGCACCTGTACATATAATCGACATGCCCGATGCCAGTGACATGATTGTCTCATCCAGGCCAAACAGATGTCAGGGTCACTGACCATGTGCCTACAGGTCTCAAGAACACTCCATGGCATTGGATCACCTCATAGCATGTTGCCTGAGAGCCTCAAAATGTAGTTCCTAAATAGATACTGCCAAAAGAATTTTATTTACCTCCAAGGAAATCCAAGGAAGTGTGTGGTTTTATGCACAAGAAATAATAGCAATGGTAGGTCGTTGAGTAAGAACTAGAAATTCTGAGGAAGGCAACAGGTTCACTAACATCATCTGACTCCATAAGAATGCTATTGCCCAAAATTCATAGTGTAATATAGAGAGATGCGCTTACTGCCTGTCTTCTGACTCACATGAAACATCGATTCTCTTCATGCAACCTCTGCCCCCCATACCCCACCCCGCCGGCCTGTTGTGTTTGCTGTGTACCATCTGGAATCTTCCGGAACCACTTTCCAAGTCACCTGTCTGCATTGCTGACACCACATAACTCTGACCTGCAGACTTGCAATTTCCTTTTCCAACTCCCAATTTTCATTCTTCAGGAAGAGTAAGGATAGTGCATATTAACATATTTTATCTTTCCCGTACTAGAGGTTTTCATGTTGAAAACTCTAGTTACAGCCTCTGGTTACATGCTGTCTTTTTAAAAGAATATCTGCTTAACTTTAATCCATTACCTGAATCTGGAATATACTAAAACTCAGTTGTTATATGGAGTCACCTGCGGAGAGTTTAATGGAAAAGCAAGGCAGCAAATTAGTGCCATATGATCAGCTTGAGTAATACTAAGTTTGTTTATCCAAGGCCCCTCTGAAGAATGGACTGTATTTTTAAGATAGGACTCGTTTTCCATATCTGCACAGAGGCTTGTCATTACTTAGCTGGACATTTAATGTTCCACGTATTCATTTTCCTCCTTACAGACAGCTCTTTGGCTATTCAGTATGTGCATAAGGCAGAGAAAAATAATTATAGGAAAAGGGACACAGAGACTGTCATAATTAAACTGTGCATTTGCAAAATACATTCAGTATACCCGAAACATCGTGATTGCTATAATCAGGTAGGTTAGGTTTTCAGCAAATAACTTTTTTAAACAGAGGTTTATCTAAAGCCAGAAGCAGAGAGGCAGCTCTCAGAATCACCTTACAACACAATATTAACCAAATTTGCTTCCAATTATTTTTTTTAAATCAGATATAAAGAGAAATCAAAATGCAAATCAGTGGATCTGTGAAACGTTGGGGTATTTTCCATGACCTTTGAAAACAGGTTTGTTTTTCCCTCATCTGAACTCACATTAACAGAAGTCTCTGCGTGTACCAATGGCAAATGCAGAAACTTAGCGCCTTGAGATGTGGTTTAAATTTTTATTTCACACTCTGGAGATTAAAGTTCAGAGCAAATACAGTCACGGGGGTCAAAGAAAGTAAAAGATCTACGTGGGAGAACAGGGTTACCACAAGTTAAAAAACCAGTCATGGTTTTTATGAAGAAAAAAAAAAACACTGTGTGCCAAAAAAAAAAAAAAAATACGAAACGATGATCAAAAAGGATTTAAGCCAATTACTGGGGCGAAAAACCCAAGCTATGAAATAGAGTCAAGGACTGCAAATCCTCTTATTCTCTCTTTTTTACGCTATGGTTTATATGCAAAATATTTCTCTCTGATCCCCATCTAACTAATGGGCTCGTTGAGAGTGCGGGTGATTCTGCTGATTTGCTGAATGGTGACCTGCAGAGAATAAGTAAAAGACAAGGGAACCAATTTTATGGAAACAAAAAAAAAAAAATTAACTAGAGAATTAAAGCTTAATATAGCTTTATCCTCTAGAGAGCTCTGCTTGATTGCAGACAGAGCTTAAACCCAGGATTCGGAAGCACAACACACTAGTTCCCTTATGAGAGCTCTGCCCAAGATCTGTTCAATAAGTGGAAAACCACCTTCGCCGCCTGCCTCCTGTAATGAGAGAAGACAGGAAGGCAAATCTAGTCTGGGAGCCAGGGAAACGGGTTCTTACTCTCCAGCTCAGTTACTGGTTTTTAATGAAACCAAATCCAAGTTCTCAGGAGCTGTTTGCCTCAAACCCACTCACCCCCTCTTTCAAAGATGAAAACAATGACCCTTTCCTTCCTTTCCTACAGAAATATGAATTGAGCAAATTAGGCTGTTCCTTCCTGCCACTTTCTGCCCGTCATCAGCAATGCCAGGTGCCCAGAAATGAAACCTGCCCCTGTTCTGCGGGGTCAGCAGGGAAGGAGGAGGTGACAGGCAGCCAGCAGGGAGGGGACCTGAGCAGAATCCGGGGTGGCCCAGGTGTCAGGAAGAAGTCATAAATGAAATTAAAGCCTTTAAGAGATTGTGCCTGAAAAAAAAATAATAAAAAACAAAAATAAATAAAAAAAAAAAGAGATTGTGCCTCAAACCACTCTCCTCTCCAGTGGTCTCCTCTACGCCCCACGCTCTTGTGCAATTCTACTCCTTTGACAAGGGAAACTGACACTTTTGATCTGGTAATTTAATGGCAATTTATTGTGAAGTGGTAATTTATTAAGTAAGAGTCAAGAGTGGAGAGAGCTCTCATAACCAAGGAGTGTTCCTGACTCAGGTCTTTCTAGACAGAACCTACGGGGCTGGATTTCAGTAATACCAAGAGCCTCACCAGACTTCTAATTCCTGGATTCTTCTGTTCCCACCCCCAAACCCCCACTCCATGCAGACTAATTGGAAGTCTTCAAATACAAATTCTCTGAGGTCATATTACTTAGATTTAAATTCATAGTGAGCTTTAACTGATTGCTCTCTCTCTGAAGAGCCCTACAACACAACAGGAAGTAGGAAAAGCCCTATTATTTGGCCCCAGGGCCAGGTCTTAATCCTAAATTTCTGCAAAGATACTCTTCTTATTCTGCAATGACTGTGATGAATGACCCATCATGGTGGAGGCAGAGTTACCTGTTTGTAAGCAGGAAACATGGGCTTCCAGGAGATGCTAAATCTCTGCTTGCTATGATCATGCAAGTATTCAATCTAGCATTCATTCCATACATGAGATTTATTTTTGTTTAATACTAAATTGCGTGGCCACATTCTAAAGAATAGGTCAATTCTATGATGATGAAGACAGCAATAGTGGGTACAGACCAAAGGCATCAAGAATCAAATCCTATTTCTTTATGAGTCATTTTCTATCTCTCTTGGGCATCAGGCAATGAATTAACCCATCTGCCTTTTGTCCAGAGTCCTGTAATCCTTGTAGAGCAGGTTTTGCAAAGATCCTCTTTTCTTTTTTCTTCCCTTCCTCGGTCTCATCTCCCGACCTGTCCCCCTTCCCCATAGGGATGCGTTCATGTTATGGACTGATGGGATCCCAGGTCACTATCAAGGACAGGTGGGGAGAGTGTAGGTCTTGACTTTAAAGGCAAAATGTGCTCTGTTTCTTGCCTCAGGATGGCCAAAGTGAAAAGTGAGCCTGGGTCTGAGATGGTCCAGCCATCCCTCCCTCACTCCTTATATATTCTCCTTTCCAGGGGCCAAAACTCAGTACAGCTTTGGCCAGCTCAGCACACAGCATCTAGAGAAACCTATTCTCTCTTGCTACTCCCTCTCTAGTTCAGTTTCCCTACTGCTGTCCAGGCTGCCTTGGCTCTGAAAGGTCTAAAACTCAGTGGAGCATAGTCCTTCGGCTAACCCAGGAGTCAGCAAACTATGGCCCGTGTGCCAAGTCCAGCCCACTGCCTGTTTCTGTAGAGTTTTACTGGAATACTGCCATCCACATTCATTTATATATTGTCTCTGGCTGCTGCTACAATGGCAGAGTGGAGTAGTTGTGACGGAGACCATATGGTTCATCAGCAAACCCAAAATAGTTACTAACTGGCCCTTTATGGAAAAAGTTGGCCAACCCTTGGTTTAGGCCAATGTAAAATCGAGCTGAAATATTCAGTTTTTGGTTACATGTGGCTGAAACATTCCTTACTAAAAGACTGAGGTTTCAATGTGGAATAGAGCAGGAGTTATTTGGGACAATCTAGATTAGATTTGGGGGTTAAAATGGATCTTCTACAAAGTCCAGCCCAACTCACTGGATTGATACATATTGGGGTTTTGAGGCAAAGCTACATTTAATTATAAGCTATTATCTTGCTTCAATTTGTCCTTGTTTCTTTCAGGCCATGAGGGTCTGGGTTTGGCAGAACTAGCAATATGGGAGGCCAACTATCATAGAATTCTCCAGCCTCTCCCCACAAAGAAATTGCTAAACAAATGGTTTTCAGGATCCTCAACTGAGAAAAATTATGGGCTCCATCTTGGTCTCTCTATCCTCAGTCCCACTGGAAACCTATACATGAAGGGCAGCTGTGGTCAATATCAGGACCCAAACATTCTTGGGTTCCCTGACCATGATGCCTTTGAATGGAACCCAATCTTACTTTCCATCTATGTAACAGAACTACATTTTTTATGTCGCTCAAATGTGTACATTGACATGATTTCTGCTTTCATGGAAGTTACTCTATAATCCAAAGGAAAAGATAAGAAAATTTTAAAAAGCACATTCCATTCTGCACAGCAAAGGAAACCACTGACAAAATAAAAGGCAACTTACCAAAAGGGAGAAAATATCAGCAAATAATATGTCTGATAAAGGGTTTATATCCAACATATACAAAGAACTCCTATAACTTCATAGCAACCCCCCCCCCCCAAGATATCCCAATTTAAAAATGGGCAGAGTATCTGAACAGATATTTTTTCCAAAGAAGACACACACGTGGCCAACAAGTACACAAAGAGGTGTTTAACATCAGTAACCATCAGGGAAATGTAAGTCAAAACCATAATGAGGTATCACCTCATGGCTGCCAGAATGGCTATTATCAAAAGGAGAAGCAAAAACAAGAGTTCATGAGGATGTGGAGCAAAGAAAACCCTTGCGCATGGCTGGTGGGAATGTAAATTGATACAACCATTGTGGAAAACACTATGGAGGTTCCTTAGAAACTTAAACTGAAAGTAAAAATAGAAAAATAAAAAAATACAACCTAGCAATTCTACTTCTCAGTCACTAGTCTCATGAGAGCTTCCTTGACATTTAGTTATGACTCTACAGGGATGTGGTTGAAATGACTCCTTGGAAGGTAGGGGTTTTTCCAGGTGTCATTAATACAGACTATTTTTCATGAATAAAATCTTTAAAAAAATACAGACTATAACCTTAGACGAATGGATAAAGAAGTTGTGTGGTATATATATGGTGTGTGGGTGCACGCATCATACAGATACAGAATGGAAACAGAATGAAATACTCTACAGCCATAACAAAGACTGAAATCTTGCCACTTGTGACAACAGGGATGGATCCCTGAAGGCCTTATGCTTAAGTGAATTAAGTCAGACAAAGACCATATGATCTCACTTATATGTAGATTAAAAAAAACAAAACACCAAAACCCAACTCATAAATAAAACTGATTGGTGGTTGTCAGAGGTGGGGGAGAGGGTGGTTACAGGGATGGGAGTGGGCCAAAGGGGTGAAGGGCTCTAAAGGTACAAACTTCTGGTTATAAGATAAGTAAGCCGGGGGATGGAATGTGCAGCATGGAGACTCCAGCTAATAACGTTGTACTGCGTATCCGAACGTTGCTAAGAGAGTAGACCTTCCAAGTTGTCATCACAGGGACAAACGGTCCCTAACTCTGTGCTGGATGTGAACTAGTCTTACTGTGCTGATCACAACCTGCTGATCAAACCTGTTATACAGCTGAAGCTAAGGTAGTGTTCTGTATTAATGACACGTGGAAAAAAAACCCACCTTCCAAGGAGTCATTTCAACCACATCCCTGTAGAGTCATAACTAAATGTTGAGGAAGCTCTCACGAGGCAAGAGACCGATTTGAACAGGGTTATCAGGCAAAGTTACGCTCAGGAGCTCCAGGCAGAAGAAACCTTCTCGGCACCTGTGTTTCCTGGGGAAGAAGGCAAGGGCCTTCCAGCTTTGGGGCACTCTATAACGGTTGTGATGGTCAATAATGATGCCAATGACGGCGGAAAAGAAAGGTCATGTGTGAAGTCTCAGAAGAAGCACTAGGTTCCATGTGTAAATACCAAACCTAAATGAAGGCAGCATTTTTCCAGTTTACAAAAATCTTTCACTTACCCACCAGAAAACATGATAAAATATATAAAGCTGCCTTTTCCATGGGCCTCTGACAATTCTTTCTGGCTAAGACATTTGTGTCTCTATAAGAATGAAAAACTAGTGCAATGAAAAATAAAAACAGAGTTCCAAAGCCGTGGCTACCTGAAGCACCTGCAACCAGGATAGATGGCAATATCCGGCCCCACGGGACCCGTCATATGATTGCTAATGTCTGTACGTGTCAGCAACACTCATCCCTGGAACAGCTGATTTACATTATAGCCCTGGTTCAGAGACAAAACGTCTGAAAACAGGTTTGCAGCTTAGGCCATCAACTCTACAGAAGGACTGGGAATAAAAGAGCCTTGAAAGAAAATGAGGATCAATATAAAGAGAATTGCTTTGCCGCAAGAAAAACTCGACAGGGTAGGAGAAGGATTCATGGTATGGCTTGGAGGTGGATCCTGTGGGAGGATGCCTCTTTGTTCTACTTCACATTGATCGTATAATTTTATAGATGGGGATCCTGAGCTATAATCTGGCTCAGTCTCTCATTTTACAAATGAGGAATGTATGGATGTCTGTGCAAATACTGGCTCGGCACAATGCCTTGTCCGGTGATAGAAAGGATGCAAGTGGATGCCAAGATGAATCGGACGTGGACCTCCCTCCATCTTCAGGGAGTTCTCAGCCTGCTAATGGAACGGAGATGTACATAAATGTCATGGACTAGAGAAAAATGTGCACTTGCATTTGAGGATCTAAGGTTTTGATTCAGTGCTATGATCATTGAGGAGAAGGAAAATCTTTCTTGCCGTTGAGAAGTGGGTGGGATATGGTGGGAAGGCACGGGGGGGGGGGGGGAGAATTCTCAGCTGAAATTAGGAAGTGTCACACTGAAGTCAGGACTAGGCTTTGCTGGAGACAGTGGTAAAAAAGACAGATAGCCCATGTCTGTGAATAATATGGTGCTTGGGGTGAGGGAAGATTTTTTTTTTTTTTTTAAAGCAGACTTGAAGAGAGTGATCAGTCCCTCTCTCATTGCACTAAAGTGGAGAGAGGAGGTGAAGCAAGGGTCTGTGTGAGAACAGACAGGACACCTGTACCCCAGACCTCTCCTTAAGCATTCTTTACAGCATGTGATTCTAGTAATCTGACACTGAGCCTGAGCACTGTGTGGGAGCGTCGGCAGGTAAGTGGCAAATTCGGCTTTCTACTCCCAAATGATGGAATAAAAGTGCCATGTGATTCTTCTCCACTTTGGGAAAACAGTTTCACTGTGGTCTCCTACCTTTGGGAGATGTTATCTGATTAGAGGAGGAATTTTTTCCTGTTTCTATTTTTTTTTTTTTTTTTAAGATTTATTTTAGTCCAGGGAGGGGCAGGGGGAGAAGGAGAGAGAATCTCAAGCAGATTCCATGCTGAGTGAGTAGCCTTAGGCAGGGCTCAATCTCACAACCCTGAGATCACAATCTGAGCCAAAACCAAGAGTCCAATGCTCAGCTGACTGTACCACCCAGGCACCCCTATGTTTCAAATGACCTGGACTTGTTGGTTTTCTACTGGATACTTTGCTAGTTCAGCCCACAAGTGAAACAGATGCATCCAGGGTTTTTTTTTTGGGGGGGGGGGCATACCAAGTATTTCTTTACTGATTATTTGTGTCAATGGAGTGGAAACAACTCACCAGGGTTTTTTGGGTTTTGTTTCAATGCTGAAATGAGAAAATAATGTGATGGCAGTAGCATCCACCCAACAGATAACAGGATTTCTCTACTTTACATTTTTATGTGATTTTTATAATAACCTTTGTCATTATTAGTTAGGTCATGGGCTACATTAGTCATGATTTGTGAAAAATAGTAGATTATTCTCCAAAATAATAAATTATTTAAAAGGCCCGGGTCTTGTATTCACTTTTCATAAACACATAATTCATTCCACCTAGAGAATTATTACTGGATGTTGTATTTTCATAGCCTACTTCCCCCCTGCTCTGCAAATTTTTTTTTTAAAGTACCCAGCAGTAACTGGGTCAGAATTCTTCAGACTTCCCTAAGGGAAAAGGAAGAATGATGTGGTGCACATTTTTTCCCATCTGAGACATAGTTAAGGCAACATGCTTCATCAAGTTACCAATGTACCAAAGAAAGGTGCTATGTCAGGACAGTATATGACATCATCTTGTAAGTGCTCTGGCTCTTCAAAGTTGAGTTAGCAAAACCCAAGTCCACTTTGGCAAATGGAGCAGCCATTGAACCACCTACTTCATAGGGCTGTTGCACAGATTAAATGAGCTATTAAGTATAAAGCACTTAGCATAAAGCCTGGCACATAGAAAGTGTGAATAATTCTTATGTCACCCTGTAAGAGGACTAATCCCTCATCTGCAGATGGCCAGCCAACCCTCAGTGGACACCAACAGAGCTTCCACATAACCTCTCCCCTCTCCATGCATCTCCAAGATGTCATGTCATGTGAGCTGAGGAATATGTACACATGGCATTCATTCAAAATTACAGAGCATGTTTTCCTCTGTGAATTTGGAATTCATCTTGGGAGATTTATCAGGCATGTGAAAGGGGAATGTCTCCTAAATGAGCTCGAGAAAGCAATGAAAAAAGAAAGAAACGAGGCCAAGCAGTTACTTAAAACATGTCAGGATCTGATCTATTTTTTTCCATCAACATGTGCTGTTCTCATTAATGGGAGTTTCTCACACACTCTGTAAGGGAACAGGCAAAAGTGTATCTTGTTCTAGTTTAAGACTCATCCAAACATTTAAGAGAGATGGCAATCCATAAACTTTCTCCAGACCATAATCGCATCTTTGTGAGGTCACTTGCTCATGACCTAAAACATCTCTGACCTTTGAAATATCATTAAGACTCCTTTAAATTTCTTTCCCAATCATGAGGCAAGTTTATAATATGCACTTTGTCCTGTGAGGTTTGAAAACATCAGTCAAAACCACTTCTATTTTCTTGTTAGTCAAATCATTAGCCTAGATAACAAAGGAGAGATAGACTATGGCCAATGGGCCAAATCCAGCCACGGCCTGTTTGTGTAAATAAAGTTTTATCCCATCACATCCAAGCTCCAGTCTACCTTGCCAGAGTTGAGTAGTTACATCAGAGGTTGTGGGGCCCCCAAAACCTGAAGTATCTACTATCTCAGCCAACCCTTGATATAGATCATTCTCTTGTGTAGAAAAAATAAATTCTGCTTCAATACTAGGTATATGAATTAAAAATGTTTCATGCTATCAAATCCAGATTAGAACAGGAACGAGAACCTGAAGATTATTCAACTTGGAGTTAGGAATCATTTGTTCAAATTCACTAATTCATCCCACATGACATATCACTAGCATTATGGAAAATACTGGCATTTGAGTATGAACAAAATATACATAAAGCCTTTGGCCTCATGGAGTGTAAAGTTGATGACAGGGGGACAAACATTGACCATTCATTCTTCATTCATTATCTGTTACATGCCAGGAAATATCTTAGGTCCTGGGTATACACCATTATCCCACAAACCATATATTCTAATGGGGAAGAGAGGGAATAAAGAAGTTGATGTGAAAATAGCAGGTATGGATGTTACCATGAGAATATTAATTGAACTACATAAAATTAAGATTTTTATAGGCTAAAAATGGCTGAATGCTGGCAACTCTATATGGTTCAGCCTATTGGGGAGATATGCCAGAAAATGACTTTTGGGTGACTTTAAATTACAGGGGTCAGGGAAAGCTTCTCTGAGGAGATGACATTTGAGCTAAGACTTGAATAAGAAGCAGCATCCTGCCCTGCAAACAGCTAAGGAGAAGATTTCCAGGCCAGGAAAGGGAGTAGTTTATGCAAATATCCTACAGCCAATTTAAACTTGGCTTGTTTGAGGAAGAGAAAGTAGACCAGAGAGGTTGGAGGAAGAGGAGCTGTGGGAGAGAGGAGGTAGGCTGCAGGGGCAGTTGAAGGCTAGGTCAGATGGGGTCTTGCAGGTCAGGATAGGGATACTGGCTTTTATTTGAAGAGTATAAGGGAGGCTTTTAAATAGGAAGGTCATATAATCTGATTGATGGCCTTCCACGTGTTCTCATTCCTCTGGTGTGGAAAAGAGACTACAAGAGCAAGAATGATAGCGGAGAAATGCGTTAGGAGGAGACGGTGTGGAGGTCTGAGCCAAATGAAACGACCTCATAAGGATGTAATTAAGAGAGGGAAATGAGAGATTTGGGAGGATGCACAGCTTTCTGATTTGACTACCTGGCTGGAGAGCCATGTGATTCATAAGCCTGTGAGCACCGGAGAGGAGCCTGGTCTTGGGGGGAGATTACAGGCACAGTTTGCAACCTTGAGTCATCTTTGGGACACAAACTGGCAATGCTGAGGAGACATCTGGGAGCTCTGAGGACAGGTCTGGGTTTAGCATCTTAAATCAGGGGAGGAGGGATGGGAATGGAAGTGAAGGTGGTGAATACACCCCTCAGCACGGAAGATGGGGGAGTGGAGATGTGTCCCACTGATGAGTTCTGTGACCTCATTTATCACTTCATCTTCTGGGCTCAATAAACTAGATTTGGGGTTTTCTAGACTCTTCCGCAGCAGTGACACAGGGACTGGGCAAGAGCACAGAGCTCCGCCCTGTTCATTCTCCCTCAACTGCCAACTTGTTTACCTTAAGTAGTATCAGTGAATATTAAATTCCACATTAATCATATCACCAGGCTTGTCCCTTTCATTGTCACTTCCTTTTCTCTCCTCTGTGTGCTAAGAGCATTTTTTGATTTAGAGGATTTTGATTTTTTGAGTGAAGCTTTTATGTTTGTACTTTTTCAATGGTTAAAAGGGGAGTCCGTCTTACTGTTGAGAATGGTTGCTGTGTATTTTGGTAGAAGTTATGCCCCCTTGATGTTGACAGTAATTAGAACAGCCAACAGCGCTATTCCTGCATTTTTTTCCATTTGACGAAATGGACCTAGGATGGAATGACATCAACTAGGCTGTTTTTGAGAAAGGCTTACGACTTGAACTCGGGTCCCACCACTAGGTCTGAGGTTGAAACACTACAATGTGATGTAAGTAGTTTTAAAAATTGTGTCTTAATCACTATTCAGGAGCAAGAGGCGTGGCAGGGCTCCAGGCCGCATTAGTGGAACAAATGCCTGAAAATACTCCAGATTATGCGGGTTTGAAAGCCTTTCTGCCAGTATATACCAAGCATTCTGTTCATTTGTTAGACAAGGGCAGCAATGGTGCTCCTTTTCTGTACTATAATAGGTTCTCTCACATCTGGGTTCCTAAAGCATTTTACTGGCATACCACACATGACCCTGTATGGCATTAGCATATACATCTTCATTCTCCTGCTACATTATGCCATTTATAAGGTCATGTTCTATCTTTGCTCCTCCCCCATAGGCTAGGCAGCCACTTACTGCTGGTGAGTGAATGGTTCAAGGAATCAGATTTAGCCTCATTGTACACAATTATGGAAGTCAAGATGCTGTTCATAAACACTAGCTCCTTTATAATTCCTTCCCAAAGAAGGGATCAAACACAATTAAAAGCTGATGGAATGACACTTGCCAAGAAGAGGTGTGGACAGAATGAACCTGGGGCACCCAAAGTGGTCAACGTACAAATGTTTCTCTTTCTCAGGCCTTGCCAGTCCAAGCGTGTGGAGCTTTACTTATTCTAGGCATAAAATCAACTTCCGTTATGTTAGGCACACATTTGCGGGGGGAAGACAACATTATCACTGAGTTTTAAATGGATTAAGACCCAGATCCTTGTCTAAAAAGGCCTTTGGACAGCTGCACTGCCAAAATTTGTAATCGTGGTCAAACACATTCCTGGAGCTAGGGCCCACCTTACCGACTTGCGTAATTTCGTTAATAAGTTGATCACCCAAAACAATGGTTTTTAAAAGCACTCTTAAGAAATATTTCAACTTTTAAAGAAGGTCACTACATCCAGTTAAAGAAAAAAGAACAATAAAATTTATTCTAATAGCTGCATCAAAGGAACATTTACAGAAGTACTTTACCATCACTTGATTAAAAATAACATTTAAACCTACAAACAGAAGAAAATATCACAGACCCATAAAAAATGTTTGTGCCCTTTCAGCTAGAAATCCTGGGGGGCTATTGAATGAAAGCAAAAACTTATGTGGGTGGATCCTTCAGTAACCTTTCTCAAATGTCACCCACTTCAGGAACCTTTTCCTGATGCTCCGGATGGACACTCTACCTCTCCTGGAACCCCAGTAACCGCTTCCATCTTTCCGCAGCACTCCAGTGCATTTCACCTGGTCTCACCAGCTCCTGAACAATGAACTTTGCAACCACCATCTGCATGATAAGACCTTTCTAATTGTTCTTATGATAAAGACCTTTCTAATTGTTCTTAACACCCAGAACCTTGCATCACCACCACTGCTAACACTGAGCCTCCAGTTCTTGGGAGAGTTGTTTCAGCTGTATTGTAGGCCCTCAGAAGTCCTTTAAGGAATCTAAATACCATGACAAGTATGTGAAATACTACATCCCATTAATGTGGTCTTTCAGTAAGAAAATTAAAAAAAAAAAAAAAAAACTTTCTGCCCTTTCCTTACTCTTCCAAAAAGTTAAGTACTACCAACACATCACCAATAGCTTAAGCATATCTTTTCAAGAAAGTGGTTTCCAAATAAATTGAGTTAAAGACTATTTAAAACACACACACTTTTTTTAAAGTTATAAACACAAAGATGTTCACTGTGTTGTTGTTCATACAAATCAAGGGCTGGAAACAATCTAAATTTTCAAGAAAAAGAGCAATTTAGTAAAATAAGGTACACCAACACCACGGTGCTTTAGTCATTGAAATTATGGTTATGAAGGGCAGGCAAAATCATGGAAATATGTTTGGTATTTAAAGAAAGGGCAGATTATAAAATGGCAGGTACTATATGATGTCCATGTATAGTGGGAAGCTCTAGAAAACAAGATGTAAGAATCTTAAATAAGGAAAATAAAGATTGGCCATTTTTCCTTTTACTTGTTCTTTTCTATTATGTCTAATATTATTTTTCAAGGCAACAAACACTAAGGGAGAAATCTTAAAAAGGAAATAGCTAATTAATACAAGATAAAAATCAGGAAAAAGATGTCCCAGTAAGGTACACACCTCTATTCCTTCTTTGGGTCTTGGTTTGGTTCTAGTGGAACCATATCTGGGGGCCGAGGGGAGAAGTATTTGGGACAACATGACATTGTGTGGAATGCCTTTTATTTATTTGTTAAGATTTTATTTATTTATTCATGAGAGACACTGAAAGGCACAGACCTTAGGCAGAGGGAGAAGGCGGCTCCCTGCGGGAAGCCCGATGTGGGACTCAGTCCCAGGACCCCAGGATCCCGCCCTGAGCCGAAGGCAGATGTCTGCACAACCACGGAGCCAAACCAGGCGACCCATAGTACGACCTTTAATAAAAATTTCTCAACACTTTTACATTTTAAAAATCGCCCAAAGTGGATATATTTTTTTTGGCTGGGAAATAGCATTTGGTGTGAAGTTAAACCTAAAATTCATTGTGAACTCTACCAAAGGGGTCGGCGCACACCCAAGTGGGGGCGATGCGCGAACTCGGCCTTTTGGCGCTCCTTGGGTTCTAATTTTCCTGGGCCTCTGAGAGATGGAGAGGCCAGAGTTCACCTTTTTAGGGGCAGTCGGAGAGGACCTTAGCACATCAATTGTACTCATTCGGTTATTAGGGTCAGCTGAGATTTTCCTAAGACTGGCTTTTCTCAATTAGACCTGGGAAGGGGAGGAGAGGGGAGAGAAGGCACCAACATGTGCATTTGCCCAGAATCTCACCAGAGTTTTCTGGAAGAAGTCTGCCTTCTCCAGCTGAAGTCCCAGAGGGTCCGGCTCCCCCACCGAGCACCCTCCGGGGGTGCCGGCCCCTTCCTGCGCCCCGCACCCGCTCCCCCGGCGGAGGCCTCCCCGCGCCTCCCGCATCCCTGGGCTGGGAGCACGGGGTCTCAGGTCCACCCGGATCCTGCCGCCCTGGGCTGGGCGCACTGGGCCCAAGGTCCGCCCGGGTCCCCGCTCCCCTAGGCTGGCTGCATGGGGTCTCAGGTCAGCCCGGGTCTCCGCGCACTGGGCTGGGCGCACGAGGTCTCGGGTCCGCCCTGCTCCCCGCGCCCTGGGCTGGGAGGGCGCGCGGGGTCTCGGGTCCGCCCTGCACCCCGCGCCCTGGGCTGGGAGGGCGCGCGGGGTCTCGGGTCCGCCCTGCTCCCCGCGCCCTGGGCTCGGTGGGCGCACGGGGTCTCGGGTCCGCCCTGCACCCCGCGCCCTGGGCTCGGTGGGCGCACGGGGTCTCGGGTCCGCCCTGCTCCCCGCGCCCTGGGCTGGGAGGGCGCACGGGGTCTCGGGTCCGCCCTGCTCCCCGCGCCCTGGGCTCGGTGGGCGCACGGGGTCTCGGGTCCGCCCTGCTCCCCGCGCCCTGGGCTGGGAGGGCGCACGGGGTCTCGGGTCCGCCCTGCTCCCCGCGCCCTGGGTTCGGTGGGCGCACGGGGTCTCGGGTCCGCCCTGCACCCCGCGCCCTGGGCTGGGCGGGCGCACGGGGTCTCGGGTCCGCCCTGCTCCCCGCGCCCTGGGCTCGGTGGGCGCACGGGGTCTCGGGTCCGCCCTGCACCCCGCGCCCTGGGCTGGGCGGGCGCACGGGGTCTCGGGTCCGCCCTGCTCCCCGCGCCCTGGGCTCGGTGGGCGCACGGGGTCTCGGGTCCGCCGTGCACCCCGCGCCCTGGGCTGGCTGGGGGCACCGGGTCTCGGGGCCGCCCTGCTCCCCGCGCCCTGCGCTGCGCGGCCCCGACGACACCCGCTGCCCCGCGGGCGGGGCGCAACTTGGCGGCGAGCGGGGCCAGCCCGCGGAGAGAAAGAGAAGCAGGCCTACCTTAAAACTTTCCAGTCTCTGAGAGGCTCGGAGTCGGAGGTTAGGGACACCATGGTCCGGGGGCGGGAGCGCGCGCAGGCCGGGCGGGGAGCGGGGCGCGGGGCGCGGGGAGCCGGCCGGGGCGGCGGGGCTGCGGGGCTGCGGGGCGCCGGCTCTGCCCCCCTCCTGCCCGGGAGCGAGGAGCCCGCGCGGCCCGGCCGCCCTCCGCCCCCACAGCGGTCCTGCGCTAGGTTACTTCCAGGCCCGGCTCATTTCTCCACACCACCTTTTAAAGCCCCTGTAATCTGCTCCAACTGATCAAATTTGACCTTTTTGTAGCCCACTTTATTCCAAGCACAGCTCTCGGTTAAATCTCTCTTTATTAACACCGTCCTCCTTGGCTTTCTTTTGGAACAAACACAGATCAAGCCTGAAGCCTCCAGACTTTAGCAGCAATCATTTACAGATTACGGCGAGCTGCATGCAGCCTCCTCCTCTGGGGCACCCACCCCTCCTGCCTCGCAGATTTTGCTTTCAAATTCCTGTCGGAAGACTGGTTAGGTTTCTTTCTTCCTTTTTTTTTTTTTTTTTTTTTTTTTTTTTTGGTGGCTTGGGTTCTGGGACGCTAGCATCCGGCTCAGAGCTTCCCTCAGAAGCTGTAACTACATGACTGTTAGGATTGGTTTTTTTAATTTTTTAATTTTTAAAATTTTTAAATTTTTTAGGATTTTTTTTTTTTTTTTTAATAATTTGGGATCGGGCTGCTAACAAGCTCGAATGTATTGTATGTTTTCTGACAGTGATTTTACTACACTGCTTTTCTTTTTTTTTCTTTCTTCTTTCTTTCTTTCTTTCTTTCTTTCTTTCTTTCTTTCTTTCTTTCTTTCTTCTGTTTGTAAATAGCACGAAGGAAGGGATGTAGAATTTCTCTGAACAATGGGGAAGGGTGTGGGCTTTTCTCCCTCAACTTGTATATCTTTTGTCCTTTCTTTAAAGCTGAGCATCCTTTCCATAATCATCTGAAACTGTGCAGAGCAGAAGTTAAATATACATACATATATATTTATATCAAGAGCAGGATTATTCTCCTCTAGCATCTCCTGTTCTCCTCTCTGCTGATGGAGTTTCTTTGTGAGTGTACAGATTTCTTATTTTCCTAGGCACTGCCTCTTAAGCAACGGTTTTCTGCTCCCTTCCCCCCTTTTCCCACACCCTCCCCCCTCTTCTAGCTAAGACTCTACAGCTGAAGCTCTTCCTCCTGTCCTGGCAGGACTCTGGAGATAAAGGACCTTGAAATCATCTAGTTTACGTGGGCTCCTGAGTCCCATCTCTCAGGTCACCCAAGATTTTCCTCCTAGCTGCGTGCCACATGAGCTTTACTGGATATTCTCTTTCTATCAAATTTCTCTTTTTCTTACATTTATTTTAAAAGGAATTTTCAAGAGCATTACCATAAATGGAGAATCAGCTTCACTGGCCTAATAAAACAATTTACCCAGATACATAAGCCAGCTGGAGGCACTGATCTAGGGCTTTTTGTCTCTTGGTTGAAAAAAGATTTTAACTGATGTTAGGGGAGTGTTAAGGACACACTTGCACCAACCAGGACTTGCCCAATAAGGAAGAGTAAAGATTTAAGGATTGATTGATTATTTTTTTGGGGGGGGGCAGGGGAGAGAGAGAACTTCCAGCAGACTCCCCCCTTGAGCATGGAACCTAGGGCGGGGCTCTATCCCAAGACCCTGAGATCATGACTTGAAGTGAAACCAAGAGTCAGATGCTTAACCCACTGAGCCACCCACCCACCCCAGGAAAAGTAAAGATTTAAAAGGGCACAAGATACGATTCCAATTTTGTGATGACGTTACTACCCATAATCTTTGTCAGCCAGGAGGAAGGGCTCCTGTCTCTTGCCTTGAGGCTGAACCTTCCAAGAAAGAGATCTCTGTTCTTTCCTGGATCTCCATAGGGAAAGATGTGGAAGTTCTAGTCAACTCCAAATGCCCCTCAGAGCATTTTAAATCCGTTCCCCATCCTCCTTTTCTCTAAGGACCCCATCCTTAAAATTTGCAGCAAACGCTCAGCCAATGTACACTTGTTCTTCTACAGTCAAATATACTTTCCTTAATGGCTGTAAATGACTCTCTTTAGAAGTACAATCATCTTTATGCTGAAATTAAAAAGAAGGTCATACCCTTTACCAAAACCATCGCCTCTTTCGGGCTTCACGTTTCTTCCTGGGCTGTGTTGCTGTCCCTCTGCGGATCTTGGGCCACAGCGTAATAATGTGTAGACATGTACATAACACTTCTAATGCCCAGGACTTCACCAAATGTGGGTGATAATAATAGCATTTATGCAGAGTGTACCTCCAAAGGGCTTCAAATGCTTGGATAATTAGTAAAATGTTTCTCCCTTTAGGAAGTTAGCAAAGGAAAAAACAAAAGATTATAATGGAATAGTTTCTGTGACTGTAATGACATCATCCTTATATCATTAACCCACCACACCCCTGAATTCAGAACTGGGGAAAGAAAGGGAAAGAGTCCTTAACTCTTGGGGTTCAGGGTTAATGGGTGAAAGGGAGAGGGACCTGGCTTCCAGTCAAAGGACAAAAGGACAAAAGCATGCTCATTAACTATGAAATACCATTTTAAGGCATTAGTTCTTCCAAAAACTTTTTAAAGGCGGTAGAAACTTTCCTTTGGAAAAAAAAAAAATCTGCACCAAATTCCAATACAGAAAGAGATTAAGAGTGAAAGTTTATTACTAGGTAGAAGGAACTGCTCTAATTTCTTTAGGAATATTCATCATTCAGACCTCATGACTAACTTACTAATGAGGTAAATTGCCAGAAGCACCCCCAGTTTGTTAATGCAGCTGAGGGTATTTGGGCAGGCAGAGAGTAAGCAGATGGCCTGAGCTGACAGGGCTAGTCGCCCTTTGGGGGAGGTGTGGGACCCAGAAGGTGTGCCTATGGGACCCCAGGGCCCCTGGGACCAGCACTGTAGGTGCGCCCTCCCTCCAGTAGAGAGGAATGTTCAAGCAGAAAGCATCTGTTGGGATGTAGGACTGGGGCTAGGATCAGGTTAGGGATGGGTAAGAGGGGTTGCTTCAACCTCATGCTTTGATTTCTAGGGCTCTCTAGGGAGACCCTCGCTTTCAGGACACACTTGCAAATCCACTTCCTGGAAGTACTTGGTGATGAGGGAGAGGAATGGTCTGTTTAAGGTTGTACAGAGTCCAGAACAAGCTGAATATTTTGGCCTTTGCTTTCTTACTGTTGAGGACCAAGTGTTTTCTCACATACCCTCTAGAGTAATTCCTCATTGCCTGTGTATCACGGATTCCTTTTCCCCTTCCTCCAAGCACTCTGTTCCTGATTCTGAACAGCTTCGTATCAGGTGGATCCTTCCTACTAAGAGAAAGCCCATCAGAATGATTTGCCCACCTTCACCTGTGAGGGTGTTCACTAAAAACAAACCAAAACACTGCCCTGTTCAGAACTGGGCCAACTGTTCATCTATAACTCAGGAAAAGCTATAATAAAATGTATATAAAACACAAAGGTTAAGCTTAGCCTTGTGAAAACTTCAGCCAAAAAAATATAATCTTCCTCTGTGTCATTGTATGAGTTTTAGTTTGATTCGTGTTATTCTTCTCCTATTTTGATAAATGTATGCCTTTAAAAACTCAGATTATTTTGTCGTGGCTTATAATGGCTCTTCAATGGTTGGCTCTTGGGAATGGTCCGTATGTGTTAAAGAAGAATCCAATCTGTATAAAGCAATACTCATGAATTGTCCTGCTACTACCAGCCCAAGAGTCAACATTCTCCCTTTCACATAACTGAAGGTCCCATGCTACCCCTTCCTCTTTCCAAGTACAGAAACCCAAGCCCAAATCCAAACAAAAAGCAACCCCTACTGTCTGTACCTTTTCCATCCAAACAAAGGAAAGCGCCAAGCCCCATGAGCCCGTGCTTTCCACAGATACTGAGTTTCAAGTCACCTGGAAAAGCAGATTGAAAGGCAAAATGTCAGGAAGGAGACAACAGCAGGAGCCCAGGAGTCTGCATTTCACACCGGATCCAGGCCCTTCCAGAAGACCCTGAAAAATGCTGAGAGAGAGTCAGCAAGCATGAAGCTACCCAGGTCTTACAGCATCTCATATGGGCGCGGTCAATGTCATTGGAGCCAAAGCTAGGAGATCTGTGGAAGCTCATCTTCTATGTTAGAGAAGCAGGAAGCACCTGGAGGTGTGAATTAGCCAAAGAACAAAAGAAAACAGGCCTTCTCCATCCACTGGCAAATAAG
Organism: Canis lupus dingo; assembly: GCF_003254725.2. NCBI lineage: Eukaryota > Metazoa > Chordata > Mammalia > Carnivora > Canidae > Canis > Canis lupus. Next base: position 24,076,627 of record NC_064244.1, read on the forward strand.
AAATATTAGACGGACTATTGAACAGAGGTTTGGAAAGCAGGTATGATGTCTCAGGAAATTTCTCTCCCACAAAATGTCTAACTTCCCGAGAGTCAAGAACTTAATAAATTAAAAATAAAGAAAAATAAAAAATATATTTTAAAATGTTTCCCTTTAGGGAAAAATTACACATTTTTATATCCTCTTTTTCATTCTCTGTCTCTGGATTCCTAGGAATATGATTATCCTAAATAATTGTTCTCTTTTAGAAAGTTTTCCTTTACACTTATTCCTAATTCTGTAACTTCCTGATAAAGATTCTTTCCCCTTCTGCTTGTCCCAGATTTTTCCTTTTCTTATTTGCCAGCTCTTAACTTCTCCTCAAGTGGGGAAGGTCCCTCTCTCCCTATAAGAAACTGAAATGACTAATTGGAAATGCATTCTGCTTCTGTTAAAGAAGCTTTCCTGGTCTTGTTGATATGCCAGGGTTTTTAAAGTTGGCAGATGGAGGGAGCTCAGAAACTCCAGCACTTGTTCTTGACCCTGGAAATAGGATCCAGCTTTGCATGCTTTTCATAGCAAACCATAGTGTGGCAATGATGATAGACGAGGGTTGCCAGATAAAATATAGCACCCTCTGTTAAAATTGGATTTCAGAGAAACGACGAGTAAATTTTTAGTGTTATACACCCCCCCAATATTACATGGGACATACTTACTAATAAACAATTACTTGCTTCCCCCTTCCACCGCCCTGAATGTCAACTTTAACTACGTACCCTGTGGTTTTATTTGCTGAATCTGGTAGCTCTAGGCTAGATGGACTTTTAAATAAAAATAGCAAGATCACTGTGATTATTATTTTTCATTTGTGGTGGTCTATAAAGGCACCCTGATATCATCAAGTAGGCATCAAAATGCATTTATTTAAATGTTCTTAAAGCTTTTCTCGTGTATTAGTTACAAGCCAAACATAAAAAGCCACATTGAGATTGCTTTTTCAGCAAAGCAGGGATATGATTAAAGTATGCTTGTATCTTATTAGATATTGGATATCAATATTGGGAATTAGGAAATGCCACCTAGGCTTCTTGTCTTAAGCCTGGTTAGTTGAATGCATTTTTAACTTTTGGTAACACTGATATGCTCAGATGGACTGAAGCTGACGTTTTGTAAATTGGGCAGCATCTCTGTATTATATTTATTTTATACAGAGAGACTTGGCAGTTAACACAGCTGCTGTGTTTTGTTCTTGCACCACACATCAGCTCCTGCTGTAAGGAATCTGTACCTGAATAGTTAACCATTAATCTTCAGTTACATAAAATGTGTATTGTACATATCTTTACTTTAATGATGTCTGTAGAGACAAACTTCCAAAGATGGTCGTTTTTTCTTCTGTCTTTAAATAAATGAATATAACTTGAATGGAATTTCAAGTGCTTCCATGTTTGGCTCACAACACCTGATGCAATGAAAAGCCTGTGAACAGAGATGTGTGTTTTGGTGCTACGTCAATGACTTGAGAATTGCTATTATGGGACACACACATACATACACACACACACACACACACACACACACACAAACCCTGCTATTATTTATTTTTGAAAAATTCTAAAGGGTCTCTAAAGAGACAGCTACAAAACCTGCTAAGTATAGGGAAAGGCCGAACATGTTACTGGGGGTCTAACATATATACTGAATATTTTCTACTGATGCGAAGCCCTTCTAGCAATTGGGAAGGAATGCTTTTTTCATCTGGAGCCTTAGTCAGCTGAACAGGAGGGCAAAATGGATTAAAGCTGGGGGAGGGGAATGTGGGGTCTTTGCCAGGCATATTTTACAAGTGAGAAAGGGAGAGGAGACTCACACCCAGCCGGCTGCTTTTCATGCCATGCAAAGGAATCACAGGCCAAATTTGATACATACAGTGGGAAAAAAAAAAAGAAAATTCAAGCTTTAACTCCTGTACTGCCATGGAAGATGAGATTTTCAAAGCTGTGTAATGCCCTTCTTTGAATTTCCAGTCTGCTTTTGTTAGGATTCATGGCTTACACCAACAGGGACAAAGGAATGCCCAGAAGAAGGATGTATTGTTCAGATAGTCCCTGGGGTCCCAGGCCAGGGAATAAAACCTGCAACGTTGATCTTATCATCTTGTTTTGTTTTTCTTTAAATGGCAGTTTCAGATTGCTCTGGCGTTTGTGTGCGTAGAGACAGGACTCCTCATTGGTTTTTGAAAGGGATATCTGAGTTGCAGAGAAAAGTCAAGCACAATTGCCAAGTTTCCAGTCAATGAAGCAGTGTCGGCATCTGCTCCTGGAGAGGGATTGCCTGACCAGGGATATCGCCCTTGAATCACTAAGAGGCAAAGATAAGCCTTCCATCATTCTCCCTGAATCAAAACCCAGCAGACTTAGGTGGAATTGAGGTGTGCAGAAAAGTCACTTGAAGATACAGATTTAAAAACTTCGTAACTTGGCAATTTAATGTAAAGTGGTAACCACCACAACAAACACATATTGCATAATATTTGATTGTATAAAGGGTTTATTTGGCAATCAAATGATCCGTCAGGATGCCAAAGCAGGTTCCCATTAGTCTACTAGGCAAGTCAGTGCTTCCTCCATGGTGAAGAACCATGTTTCTTTTCTTTTTCTTTTTTTCTTTTTTTTTTTTGTTTCCAATACATTGTGGTCCAATACTTCAGTCCAATTATATCATATTTAATTGAATTACTAGGAAAAACAAAGCATACAAAGTACAAATCCCATTTTTAAATTATTGAATTAATAGGCATAAAGTTATAGAACTGCTATGCATGTTTGAACTCTTACCTCTAATTATAAACTTTGTTTGCAATTGGTTACAATCTACAGACCTGCACCACTCTGAGTGCAGTACTGAGAAGTCCTGATGCAAAGTATGCTACAATTCAAAAAACAATTATTGTAGATACTTTTAAGGAATAGTTTTAGGGTCTGCATTGAACGAAGCCCTGTAGGATCTGGGGTGAATAGAAACTATAACTATTTATATTGTTGATGAAACAAAAATGCACTAAACTCTTCTAAAAGGTTAAAAATTAAAATCAATTAACCTAATAGGCAACCGATGTCAAAGATTCCATAAGTTAACACTTGATGAGAAATTTTAAAATCACTTATAATTACATTAATGCTGTAAAAACTGGGACTCGAGCTCACCGAAAATAATTCTTTGTTGACTGGCAAGTTTGGAAATTACTAACTGCCTGTGACACAGCTCCAACTGGTTCCTCTAATTCCTATTTTATTTCATTAGAGAGAGGAAAACAAAACACAGCTGCCAGTTTGCCACAATTTAAGATATCTCAATATACGAAAATCCAAGGGTACTCCCCAAAGATTACATTTAGATTACAAAATATTGTGAAGGGTTCCTTAATATATTTAATTTCTTCTAGTGTACTTAAGCATTTCCTTAGATCACTAAACAATTGAGACACAGTTCTAAGTAGAAGGGCCAGAAGGGAAATTTAGAGGAATATTGCGTTGATTTAACAATCCTATAGCACTTACTATGTACCTGACACTGTTCTAAAGTCTTTACAAAAATTAACTCACTAAATCCTCATAACAACCTATAAGGCAGACTATTTTTGTCCTCATTTTTGCAGGCAAGGAAACTAAGGCACACAAAGAGGTAAATGATGGCTGAAGTGAGTCGGTGGCAGAGACAAGATTTGAAACCCACCAAACTCTTAAGAGTTACTCTTGTTCAATATATGGTGGGTGTGTTGTAATTGACAATCAGAAACAAGGGTAAAGAATTTTAAGGTCAAAATGTCATTCAAATGGATGATTGAGTTAATGAGCATGGTGATTTCACGAAGACTTTCCCATGAACATATCTAATTCATAGGTCAAGGTAGAAAGCAGAAACCATAGATTTATTCTTAGATCTCCGAAGATTCCCCAATCATCCATTCACCTCCCTTTAAAAACCACTTTTCTCAGCAACCTTTCTGAGACAACTATCGTAATATAATGACCACTTGGTTGCCTTCATACTTTCCTTTGTAGACATCCATCCCTAATTGGTCCTATATAGGAGGCAACAACCCCTGCCTCAACCCTCATACACGTCATTCATACATACTCTCTCAGAGCAAAAATGTGCACATAAAATCTCTGTAGGAATCAAGAAGTATAAGTTAAATTCAACGAGATACAGTGTTTTAAGCATCAAATTGGTAAACATCTTTATTATTATTTTTTTTAATCTTTTTTTTTTTAATTTTTATTTATTTATGATAGTCACAGAGAGAGAGAGAGGCAGAGACATAGGCAGAGGGAGAAACAGGCTCCATGCACTGGGAGCCCGATGTGGGATTCGATCCCGGGTCTCCAGGATCACACCCTGGGCCAAAGGCAGGCGCTAAACCGCTGCGCCACCCAGGGATCCCTGGTAAACATCTTTAAATGATTATACCTAACGGCAGAATGAGGTACAATTAAATGGACCCACTCATATTTGGCTGGTGAATGTTTAAACTAGTTGTTGAGAAAGGTATTTAGTAATGAATGCCAAAAATTTTCGAAAAATATTCTTATTGTTTCACCCAGAAATTTCACTTCCAAAGGCTTTTAAGATTTATGTAGAAGGATATTCATTGTAATAGTAATGATATTAATGAGCCATTAGAGGCCACCTAAATGTCCAACAATTTAAGGTACATTAAAAATATCTACGCCTACAAAGTTGTAACTATAAAATGGGATATTATGAAGCTATCAAAACCATGCTTTGGTGCAATATCTTTGAAAGACTTTTTAAATAAGCGAAAAATGCAGGACATAGTATGTTATATATAACATATTATCAATATTTTGTATTCCTACCAGGGACTGTAAATTCAACTGCCAAGAGTCCACAGAAGTATCATAGTGAGTGAAGCTGGCAAGGAAGATGTTCATTAAAATGCAACAATCTTCCTTTCTCCAGTTTTTCTGGAATATTCAGTCTTCATTCTCCTTTACAATTATGTTTCCTCCCTCTACCACCAATCTTTCCTGTTTCCCAGTCTTACTGAAGGCCTGTTTCACTCTTACTGAAAAAAATCTATCTATACTGTAAAAATGTGTAATTACTGGCAATGGAAATTCAGCAATATTAAGGAACAGCATGCAGAGGCGGGAGTGCTGCTGGCTAGAGAGATGAGCCTCTGGGGGCAGGAGTCCTACCCAATCTATTCTTGCCATAACGGGTGGAGCCCACGACTATACCAGATCTTGCACTTCATTAAAGGATGACAGAAATCCTTCTTTTTTTAGGTGAATTCTGATTTGTATTGTTGACTTAAGATTTTACACACACACACACACACACACACACACACTCTTGAGGACCAAACAACATATTGACAGACTTCACATTTGTGACTTCTAACATCCACATTTATGTGCAAAACAAATGTAAAAACAACTGGAAGTAAACATACACAAATACAATGACTAGCATAATTTCGGATAAGATTGGGCGCATCCAGAGTGGTATGGCTGTAGACAATTAGCATAATTTCAATCTTTTTTTTTTTTTTTTGCGCCTTTGCTAGTTCCTAAGTTCTCTCCATTGTATTTCTTTTTATAATTGGAGATGTATGACCTCCTCTCATATTATTTTATCTATTTAGTAATCCTTTTAGAAGATACAGAGTAGTTTAAAAGAAATGCATGGTTCTATTTTGAAGTCTGTCTCTGATCTTATATTTCTCGATATGTCCACACAACGACATGGTTATAGATCATGTTCGCATTCATGAAATCATTCCTTCTAATCCCTTGGAAGCTTCTTTGAAAAACAGGGATCTAAAAACTTGTCTCATTTTTGTACTCCTTTATGGCTTACTTACTCCCAACATTTTCTGCCTAAATTCAGCTCCATTTTTCTTTTCTCCTTCAAATCACATCCAACCTTTTCAATGATGTAGCTGGGTGATGTCCAGCAATATTCTAACCTAGTGGTAGAGACCACTGATGGTCTGATTTGGGCAGTTCCTCCGCCAAAGATCCTTTTATTATTTAAATGTTAGGACATTCCATAGCTGTTTGGCGAGGCGTGGCTTTGGGAACAGAAAAGAAAGCTTTAAGGTTGTTGGCACTGCCACCACCCTGACGTATGCTTGTCTGGATAGTCACCTTAATAAAAGAGGATTAAAAACAAGAAAATGGAATGTAGCCAATAAGTACAGTATTGAGTCTAGGAAAAAAGAATGTAACAGGCTCAGGCGATTGAGAGTTAGGATAAAATAACTGGTGAAAACGACAAAGCCCTCTCTTTCTGTCAGGACAAAGCATGCTTTTCACAAAGCTCAAAACAAATTAATTACAGAATTACGGCTGCACACATACGGTAATCTTTATTCACATCCCCCTCTGGGTGTCTTCTGCTTAAAGGGTGAGGCTTCTTGGAAACCAGCTTGTTTGACCCTTTCTCTTGTTTATAGAGCATGCGTTTTATGAAAATGGGGAAAACAAAGAGAAAGATCTGGATTTCATTTTTAACCAGCCATTGTTTTTCTAATTTCTCTATTTTACTGAAAGCATCTTGTGTTTTTACAAGTATGAAATAAAAAGAGAAAATGAAAATTGTTCACATTATTACAGAATAAAAACAAGTGTATCCTAGCCATTAGGCTGACATTATTGAATCAGGAAATAGAGTAATTCATTTTCAAAGAAAGGCTTGATAGAATCTTTAAAATGAGATGTGTGTGTGTGTGTGTGTGTGTGTGTGTGTATGTGTGTGATGTCAAACCTTAAGGGCTTTCTTTCCACTGAAGCATTAAAAAGTGAGAATTCTGACTTCTTGTTGACAATGTTTAAATGAATGTGTCAGTTTATAATTACAAATGCAAAGGGAAACTTTTTATAACTGAATATTTAACATATATTAAAGTTATAACAGAAACTCCATAATGTGATTCTTGCTCCGTTTTGGCCATGCTTTCTCTCTACAAAGGAGGCATCTCACATCACTCGCCTTAAAACTTGAAAATAGTTTTCGGAGATGATGAGTTCTCTGTGAAAATGGGAGTGGATTATTCTATAGCCTTTCCTTTAATGTCTATGTGTGTGTTTTAATAACATAATCCTTACAAGCAAATAAAGATCAAAATGAGTAGAAGGTGAATACATCCTGTGGGGGCAGAGGGTGCAGAGGGGTTATTACATTCACTATGTCTATGATTTTCACTTTGCATAATTGTAAAGTCCTTCTCGTTCCTATAGCACCTTTGACCTCCCGTGACCTCTTGAACATAAGGCTAGGCCATTTATTTTTTGTTCACTTGCTTTCTGTTCTTTGAGTTAAATTACAGAGTATAGAAAACTTGTCAGAGGAGATTGAGAAATATAGAAATATTTCAAGGGTTTCTGCTCTGTAACTTCCTTTTAAAAGAATTAACCTTTTACAGGGTTATTCTTTTTTTTTCTTTTTCCAGATGAATCACAAGCTGTGACTAAAGACTTCTCATCATCTAGATCTAAGTTTTATGATAAGCCAACTGTATAACCTTATGATGTGGTAGCTAGGATCACTTTCAATGTCTTTTCTAAATACCCAACATGACCAGAAATCCGTAAGTCATCAAAGGAAATACTTATTCTTGATAACACTTAATATGGGCCAAACACTTTATATGCATTATCTCTTTTAATGCTCACATAAATACTATGAGGTTTGGGGTGCTGGGTGGCTCAGTTGGTTAAACTCTTGATTTTGGCTGAGGTCATGGCCTCTGGGTCCTGAGACTGAGCCATAGGTCAGGCTCCACTCTTAGTAGGGAGTCTGCTTCTCTCCCTCTTCCTTTCCCCCCACTTACATGTGCTCTCTCTAAAAATAAATAAATAAAATATTTTTAAAAAAGACTATGAGATATATCTCTGTATCACAAATAGGAAGCAGAAGTGGAGGCAAGTCCAAAGTAGCACAGACATTAAATGGTGGACCATAACCCCAGCTCACTTGTGGCTGACTCCAGAACCTATGCTTTCGCACAGAGCTTCTCAATCTTGGCTTGGAGCTTTAAAATCTCAATGTCTAGGACATCCTCCAGATGAAATGGAATCTCAGAGGGTGGTATTACCCCGGCATCAGTATTTCTAAAAACTTCCAAGTGATGCTAATATGCACAATAGGTTGATATCATTGCACTAAGGCATTCCCTCTTTTTCTCCTTTTCTTTCTTTCTTTCTTTCTTTCTTTCTTTCTTTCTTTCTTTCTTTCTTTCTTTCTTTCTTCTTTCTTTCTTTCCTTTCTTTATTTTCTTCTCTCTGAGAGAAACCACAAGAGCACAAGCAATGGAGGAGGGGCAGAGGAAGAGGATGAGAGAGAATCTCAAGCAGGTTCCATGACACCCAGTATGTAGCCAGACTCAGGGCTCGATCTCATGACTCTTGAGATCATGACCTGAAGCAAAGTTGAGAGTCAGATACTTTACCGAGCAAGCCACCCAGGGATCCCTAGGGACTTCTTTATTGATCATCACAAGAAACAAGAGTTGGCTGTAATGCAAACTTGAGCCAAGTACATAGGGAAGTTTTGTGAATATTCCTTTTTATATTTGAAAGTAACCCTTCATAATAGTTTTGGTCACAACATGAGAAAATGCTCTGCATCACCTGCCATCAGGGAAATACAAATCAAAACCACAATGAGATACCACCTCACACCAGTGAGAATGGTGAAAATTAACAAGGCAGGAAACCACAAATGTTGGAGAGGATGTGGAGAAAGGGGAACCCTCTTGCACTGTTGGTGGGAATGTGAACTGGTTCAGCTGCTCTGGAAAACTGTGTGGAGGCTCCTCAAAGAGTTAAAAATAGACCTGCCCTACGATCCAGCAATTGCACTGCTGGGGATTTACCCCAAAAATACAGATGCAATGAAACATCAGGACACCTGCACCCCGATGTTTCTAGCAGCAATGTCCACAATAGCCAAACTGTGGAAGGAGCCTTGGTGTCCATCAAAAGATGAATGGATAAAGAAGATGTGGTCTATGTATACAATGGGATATTCCTCAGCCATTAGAAATGACGAATACCCACCATTTGCTTCAACGTGGATGGAACTGGAGGGTATTATGCTGAGTGAAGTAAGTCAATCGGAGAAGGACAAACATTATATGGTCTCATTCATTTGGGGAATATAAAAAATAGTGAAAGGGAATAAAGGGGAAAGGAAACAAAATGAGTGGGAAATATCAGAGAGGGAGACACAACATGAGAGACTCCTAACTATGGGAAACGAACTAGGGGTGGTGTAAGGGGAGGTGGGTGGGGGTGGGGGTGACTGGGTGACAGGGGCACTTGATAGATGAGCACTGGGTGTTATGCTATATGTTGGCAAACTGAACTCTAATAAAAAAAATAGGTTTGGCACACAAATACAGTAGAATTTGATTTGAAAAGTCAAAATTATGTAATTAAACATTTTCAATTTCCATTGTAAATATTCATGGATCAGAGCCTGTGACATGAATGAAATCACACAGTGGAGGTGAGGGTACATGGAGGACAGGTACCCACACACCAGGCTCCCAAACAGGTGATGTGGGGCCACATGTGTCTAGCTAAATATCTCAAGCCATCTAATTCCCAGAAACATTTTCAAAGGCAGCAAGTTTGAGATCATAACCTCCCATTCTTATTTTGCTTGAGAACAACCCCTGCTGGAGACAGAAAAGATTCTTGCTCAGAACTTCAGCTGCAGGGCATTTCAGGTCTTCCGGAAATAATAATGTATTAGTTTCCTGGGGCTGCCATAACAAAATACCACAAACTGAGTAGCTTAAACAACAGACACTTATTGTCTCACAATTCTAGAGGCTAGAGTCTGAGATCAAAGTGTCGGCAAAGCTGGTTCCTTCTGAGGTCTGCAAGGGAGTAGCTGTTTCAGGCCTCTCCCCAGCTTCTGGTAGCCTCAGGCATTCCTTGGCTTCTAGATGGCTGTCTTCTTTCTTTAGGTGTCTCCACCTCTGTATTCAAATTCCCCCTTTCCATAAGGACATAATCATATGGGATTAGGGGCCCACCCCAATGACCTCATCTTAACTTGATCACCTACAAAGACTCTATTTGCCCAGGTCCTGGGTGTTAGGACCTCAATATCTTTCTGAAGGACACCATTCAGTCTGCAAAAATACTGTATGCCAACAGAAAGAAGTTAATACTAACTAGAAATTGTGGAAATCCCCAATGAGAAGGAATTTCTTAATTTTTCTGAAAGAAGATAAGAACTATACCTTAAATGTGGATAGAATTTTGAAGCTAGAAAACACATTCTTAGACACTAACTCATTATCTTCACAGAGGCCCTCCAGATTTACTAAATAAATGAAAATCGGAGAGTTCAATTAAACATTTTGAGGCCACAAGTAATAAGTGCGGTGGGAAGGGGGGGGTCTATGGTTGAGGCTCAGTTATCCCACCCCACAATCCACTACTTTCCCCAAATAAATTCGGGGTCCAGCCAGACTCATCACGGACCATGAAGCATGATGGCTGAGAAACGTCACATTGACTTAATTGATGTCACAAAGAACTTGAATGTTCTGACCGAAAGAAGGCAAAAGGTGAATATATTCTCCTTCATGGAGAAGAACAATCAAGGTGACACACTGAGGGGAGAAAAGGAAACTCAATGCTACTACTTTATTGGCTTCCCATAAATACTAGTTATTCACATGAGAAGAAGGACACTTAAGACTCTCTCAGTGAGTGGGTTCATTTTCACAAAACGCTTTTTTTTGATGAAATGGCTTGATTTCTTAGTGTTTTTGTGATGACTCAGAAGAGTAGACTGTTCTTTCAACAAGGCATATTGGTTCTTGAAATATACTAAGCCCCCAATGAAAGTTACTCGAAGTCTATACCAACCCCAATTTAACACACATTGACAGATTAATCAGAGTTGTACTGATGTGTAGGATTCTAGATAATGGTGTCATGCACAGAAACCCTTGCATACCCTAGAGGCCACAGATGTTTGAGCTCCTTGGCTTTCTAAGTATTTCCTTTGTCAGCAACTCACTTCTTAAATCGGGAAGGGAAGAGATGTCTAGAGTAATTGATCTGTACTACCAATTTGGCCACACGGAGGAGCACTGGGTGTCTCTCCTCTTGTTAAAAATGTCCAGATTGGGGCACCTGGGTGGCTAAGTGGTTGAGTGTCTGCCTTCGGCTCAGGTCCTGATCCGGGAGTCCTGAGATGGAGTCCTGCATCAGCTCTCCGAGGGGAGCCTGCTTCTCCCTCTGCCTGTGTCTCTGCCTCTCTCTCTCTCTCTCTGTGTGTGTGTGTGTGTGTGTGTGTGCCTCTCATGAATGAATAGATAAAATCTTTCAAAAAAATTTCAGAATAAGTGCCTTAGGAATCTTATTATTCTTATTCATATGTACAGAATTGGGGTAGGACTGGAAAGCTCTGCAAAATGGCTATTTGGCTATAGACTCTGAATTAAAACAAAACAAAACAACAAACAAAAGAGCCACAGTATTTAAATAATATTAGTATATGTCCAAAGGTATGATTTAAAGGCACTTTCCTCAAAGATAGTGTGCTTATCTCTCTTAAGAAAACAAAACAAAGCCAAGCAAAACACAAAACCCTCTACTATCAGAAATACCAGGACTAACCAGGTACAGAAGTGTCAGAGTCCCACCTCTCTCTCTGTCTTTTCACATCTTATCTGCAACCAGCTTCACTCTCTCTTCCTGTAACTCCCAATGTACACCAAACTTTTCTCCCAGGGATCCACCATTATGGGCCTTTGAGCGGGACATCAGAGACTAGTAAATTGTTAGCTTTCCTAAATATTGTTCAAGCCAATGACCATTTTATAGAAACAAACAAACAAACAAAAAGCAAAATGTAATATGGAGGGAGAGCTTAGATCAGTGATTCTTAATCCTGACTCTACTTTAGAATCTCTTGGGGAGACATTTAGAAACACCTGTGTCTAGACCTCACCCCAGAATATTTTCAAAGATCTTGAAATGAGGCCATGAGTACTGGCTTAAAAAAAAAAAAATATCTCAGATGAAACTGATGAAGACTGAAGGGTTGGAACCACTGGGCTAGATGGCCTTGATTGTTCAATTTGTAGCAACAGAGGTGGGACCAGTGCTTGCTAACAGAAAACTTTACACTGCCATGTTCCATGCTGGAGCAAGAGTTCAGAGTCTAGAGAAAGAAACAAGAGGAAAAGGAAGAAAAGAGCAAATCAGAAGGAGAGACTGGAGGTTTTGTAAAGGTGGAACGGAAGGGGCCAAAGAACAGAGGAGCCTAGTTCTCCTTAGGTCAGGCCCTGGGTTGAATAAGGATTTGATATTTGCAAAGTACTTGGCCCTGTTCAAGTCTTCCTCCATACTGACCATATATTGTATTCACTTAATTGACTGTGTAGGAAAAGATTAGGGAGAAAATAGGGCAAAACTAGACCCAAAATTTCCTGAGTTTCAAACCTACTTTTTAACCTTAAACCATAGCACTATTCTATGACATGGGAGAGTCAACACACAGAACACTGTTTTTGAACATGCAATACAAATGTAAGTTGCAGAGATTATACAAGTGTAGGTAGGTGAAAAAGAAGTGAAGGAAGAATGAGCGACTCACACACAAACACACACTCTACTGTTATCTTTCCAAATGCCTCTTCTCAGGTTCTGCACTCAGTGCCCTCCTTGATGCATCTTTGCACTTTTTGTGTTGACCTTCAGTGGAAGTAGTGTGTATCCAAATTTTAAATGGGTGAAATCATTATCTAGGCCTAATGCTGGATCCCACTGGTTATCATGATCTGCTGTCTACCTTCACATCTAAGTGAAAATGTCATCTCCTCCATGAAGCCTTCCTAGACTTCCAGCAAGAATTTTAGTTGTTCATGCCAGTGTTCCCATTGCCCCATTGCCCCCAGTGGGTTCTCCACTAGAACCCACTGCTCCACATTTACTTGCATCCTTGTCTCTCTCCCCAGCAGACTGAGATTCTCAGAGTTCTTAATTGTGACTCATTTTTGGTTCTAAAACATGTATTCATCTATTTATTCTTCTCACATGTATTTATTGATCACCATGATTAGCCAGACTTTATGTTCTGGGCAAGGCATGCCATATTCTAATTAGGGAGATAGATAAATAGGTGATTACTCTTCAGAATAAATAGAACAATACAAATCTCAGTTCATAACTCAGGTGTGGAAGAAATATGTCTTAACTTTTTATTTAACTTGGCTTCATCTTTTTGAGTTCCCATGTCACCAGGGCAGTTCAGTTCTCAGTTAATGTATAATTTTTTCTCCCTTTTCCTAGCTTTGGTCTCAGTTTTGGGAGATTACAATTTACTAAGGTTTTGGAGGCAGCAGGGTCATCTGAGACTTAAGCCTCTGAGGCATGTGCTTGTTTGGACATCCAGGTAGAAAAGCAATGAGACATCTTATATTCTTATCATCCAGGTTAGATGGCTTCCTCTCTCAGGTCATTGTATTTGCTTAAGATTCCTATTGAATCTTCCCTGGGAACTTGACCTCATCAGGCACTATGCCAAAGAATGTAGGATAGATCCTTCATGCCCCAACATATTTGTCCCCTCTCTAGTCTCATAAACTCAATTATAGTTTTGCTGCTACTATTCTGGGCTCTTTCCAAAACAGTGGGGTCCAGGGTCCCTTTCTCCTGGACCCACCTGTGCCAACATCTGCTCTCATCAGGAGGCAGACATTTTAGTGGTGGTCTAAATAGGGAGAGGGATGCTTTCTTTCCTATTTCACTCAAAAACATGGTAGATGGTGCTACAACAGAAGTATATGAGAAGGGAAAACTGGGTTTGCAGGTGGGGCATGAGTTTGGTGAATTCTTGTAGGAGCTAATTCTAGGCTAAGACCTGAAGTTGTCAAAGAGAAAAGGGGCATCAACCAAAGACTGATGTGCAGGCAGACAGGAGAGCTTTGAGGAAAGTGAGAGGAGCGGTGACCAAGGGACTGCCAGTAGTGTGTTATGATCAGGGCAAGGACTGATAATCAATTTGGCACAGGATAGGCAACAGCTAAATCATGGTTGTTTTTGAAGCCATGCTTAGGCATTCTGATTCAACCTCAAGGAAAAGAGGCCTGGGGTGGAGGGCCAATCACAGATTTTAAGTAGGAGATTGTGTGATCGGTTTGCACTTTAGAAATATCACCCTGAATGCAGTTGAGAGAAACAGGACCTAAGGACATGAGACTAGTTAGGGAATGTGGCATTGACATAGGCAAGGGATGAGAGAGGGTTAAATAAGGACAGTTGTGTTGGGGGTAGAGGAGAGTGGGCATAATAGAAAGATGCTATGAAGAAAGAATCAGATTGAACTGAGCCAGTCATCAGATGTTTAGGGTGATGGAGAGAGAGGTCTGGTATAACATCTCTGATTCTGGCTTGACCAAATTGTTAGATGCTTATGTTAGATGGGGTGGTATTCTTTAAGATAGGAAATCTAGAGGGAGGCACTTATTTGGAGAGATGCTTATGAATTTAGTTTAGGTTACAGTGAATATGTAGTACCTGGGGACATGTATGTGAGGATGCAAAGGAGCAAGCTAGACACAGTTTCCCAGAGCCTGGAAAAGAGATCTGGGCTAAAGCTAAAACAGGCATCATCATCACAGAGGTGTATTTGAAGCATATACAACAGAAGATGTTCTCCTGGCTGGGTGTGTAAAGTAAGGAGGAATTAGGGCCTGGAACACAATACTAAAGAATAGCAACCATTAAGAGTAAATGGAAAAGAGAATCCCACAAAAGAGACTGAGGAGTCAGGAATGGGCAGAGACTAGGAATAAATTCTAGAGAGAGGGGTGTGGAACTCAAGGGAAGAGAGGATTTTAAGGAAGAAGAGACTGGATGATTGGTCTAAGTGCCATGGAGAAGAAGCAAAGAGAATGGGTGACCTTCATCAGACTGTCAGAAGAATGATGGAAATAGAGCCAGAGGCCAAGGAGCAAGTGGGACAAAAAGAAGCCTTCATCAGATCATGGGGAGCCTCTGCTTAAAACCCCTCATTGGTCTCCTATCACATTTAAGACAAAGCCTGAAATCCTCTGCAGGACCTAAAAGGCCCCTATGCTCTGTTACTTGCCCATCTCTACGACTGTATTGTCCCTTTCTCCCTTGACTAGTCCTAGAGGCCCTGGGCGTCCTTTCTGCCTGTCAAACATACTAAGGTCATTCCTGTTCCAGGGCTTTTGCATTTGCTGCTCCTTTGCTCTAATGCTCTCCCCCAGATATTTTCAGGCTTGTCTGCTTACATTTTAGGTCTCAAGTCAAAAGCCACCTCGCCAGAAGAGCCCTTCTCTGAGCACTCTAGAAAGCACATCCCCACTACTCCATCCACTGCCCTCCTTTACCACACCATCCTATTTTAGCTTCTTTATATTATGTATCAGTTCTCCACATTTGCATATCCATTTATTTGTCTATATTTCCTTTGTGTTTCCTTCCATGTGTTTCCTTCCATGAAATGTACATTCCTTGAAGTCAGGGACTCCATCTACTGTGTTTGAAATTATATTTCCAGCAACTAAAACAGTGCTGAGTAAATGTTCAATGACTATTTCTTGGTTGATTGGAAGTGTTAGTGACACATCAAGAACATTCTTTTAAAAAGTTACCAGGTAGGGGCTTGGAACACGGTGAAGTAGGAGGACCCTGAGCTCACCCCATCCCACATTTATAACTAGATAGCACCCGCATATAAGCCAATATGCTGGAGAGCCATCCAAAGTCCAGCAGAGCAAACTCCACAACTAAATATAGAGAAGAAGCTGCAGCTGAAGGTTAGGAAGCTCAGAAACTAGGGGGACTGGATTCTGTAAGTTTGTAAAATCAAGGAGACTTGGAGCCTAGAGCTCTAAAAGTCAGCTGACTCAGCACTCTGTGAGCTGAGAAGGCAAGTGATACTTGGTTGCTGCACTTAAAGAGACAGCAGCCTGTGCAGAGGCAACATAGAAAGGGCAGTTTACATGATGCCAGAATATAGGGCAGACAGACCTATTCATACTGATCTCAGAATATGTTGAGGGACTTCTCTGAAAACAAGTGAGCTGGCAGGTGCCATTTTTTAAAGCACAAGACAAACACAGAGCCACCCAAGGAAGCAGGGCTGCACAAATACTTGCAAGCTGACCTGCTAACAGTGCCCCCCATGCACAAGTTTTACCCAGGACTTACCCACTCCATGCCTGCTAGCCTTAGCCCTGGGCTCAGGCACATTCTGTTAAAGCCACTCACAGACCCCACTCAGCCACTGGGTACACAGCTGCCACCATGCACTGGGCCCAGCCTCATTGCCCAGGCCACCCTGGTATACAGCCCCCAGCTGCTCTGGCACCTCTGGAAACCTGGCATAGGTAGGACTCATGGCCTAGTACAAATTTTGTTACTACCACCACCCAGCTCCTAAGTTTCCCAGTGGGTACACCCCTTCACAGCATGCCTGCCTGCATTCCATTAATACACTAGAAAGGAAGCAAAGCCCCCCAAAGCCAGAGTCACTGAAGATGTTTACATTGAAAGGACAAGCGACTCAGACTCAACACCCATAGGATACTCTCAATCACCAGGTTCAGGAGAACAGGAGATGCTGCACTGTAGAGCACCTCTCCTTCATGAAGTCACTACTTTCAAGAGCAAATGACACAGATGACTTTCTTAACCCCCAGAAACAGACACAGAGAGGCAGACAAGATGAAGAGAGAAAGACATTAATGCCAAATGAAAGAACAAGGCAAGGCCACAGCCAGAGAGCTAAGCAAAACAAATGTAAGTAACATGCCTGATAGGAGGGAATTTAAACAATGACCCATAAGGTTACTCACCAGACTTGAGAACACAGTGGAAGACATGAGTGAGGCCCTTAACACAGAGATGGGGAATAACCTAGCAGAGATAAAGGGCTCCATAAACGAAATGAAAGCAGGATGGAGGAAGCACGTGAATGAATTAGTGACCTAAAAGCCAGATCAATGAAATTAATCAAGCTAAACAAAAGAAAGGGAGAAAGAATTATGCAAAATAAGAACAGACTTAGGAAACTCAGTGACTCTGTTAAATGTAATTGCTTTCATATTATAGTTGCCCCAGAAGAAGAGAGGAAAAAAAGAAGGCAGAAAACTTACTTGAAGAATTAACAACTGAAAATTTCCCCAATCTGAGGAAGGTACAGACATCCAGAGAACTCCCAAGAAAATCAACAAAAGGAGACCTACACCAAGACATATTATAATTAAATTTGCAAAATAGAGTGCTAAAGAGAAGAATTTTTAAAGCACAAGACAAAAAAAGTTCTAACTTACAAGGGAAAACGTATAAGGCTAGCAGGAGATTTTTCAACAGAAACTTTGCAGGCAGAAAAAAAAAAAAAAAAAGAAAGAAAAGAAAAAAGAAAAGAAAAGAAAGAAACTTTGCAGGCCAGAGGAGAGTGGCATATTTTCAAAGGGGCTGACTGAGAACACTCTACTGCTAAGAATAGTCTATCTAGCTAAGTGATCATTCAGAATAGGAGGAGAGATAAAGAGTTCCCAGACAAAGAAAAACTAAAGAAGTTCATGACCACTAAACCAGCTCAGTAATAAATATTAAAAGGAACTCTTGGAGTGGAAAGGAGAGACTAAAAGTAATAGTACAGAGGTAGGAAACACAAAAGCAGTAAAAAAATTTGTTTTTGGTAAAAAACCAGTCAAGGAACTCTGAAAAACAGGATATAAAATATAATAACATACACCTAAAATGTGGGGAGGAGATAAGAATGAATTCAAACTTAAATGACCATCCACTTAATATAGACTGCTATATATAGAAGGGTAGTTTTATACAAGCATAGTAGCTTTGAATGACACACTGGACCAGATGAACTTAATAGATACATTCAGAACATTCTACCCAAGAACAGAAGAATACACATTCTTTTCAAGTGCACATGGAACATTCTCCAGAATTGATCACATATTAGCCCACAAAACAAACCTCAACAAATTGAATAAGATCGAAATCATACTGTGCATATTTTCTGACCACAACACTATGAAACTAAAAGTCAACCACAAGATAAAATCTGGAAAGACCACAAATATGTAGAGGTTGAAGAACATGCTACTAAACAATGAATGGGTCAACCAGGAAATAAAAGATGAAGTAAAAAAGAGCATGGAAATAAATGAAAATGAAAACACAAAGATTCAAAACCTCTGGATTATAGCAAAAGTGGTTCTAAGAGGGAAGTTTATAGCACTATCTCAATACCCTCTTGCTATCTTAAGAAGTAAGAACAACTTCAAACAACCTAACCTAGAACCCAAAGAAGCTAGAATAAGAACAACAAATAAAACCTAAAACCAGCAGAAGGAGGGAAATAATAAAGATTAGAACAGAAATAAATGATACAGAAACAAATAAACTCCAAACTCCAAAAAACAAAACCAAAAAACAATAGAACAGATCAATGAAACCAGGAGCTGGTTCTTTTTTTTTTTTTTTTTTTTTTTTTCTTTTTTTCCAGGAGTTGGTTCTTTGAAAAAAAATCAGTAAAATTGATAAACCTCTAGTCAGATTTACCAAGAAAAAAAGAGAAAGGGCTCAAATAACCACATTATAAATGAGACAGGAGAAATAACAACCAACACCACAGAACTACAAATAATCATAACAGAATAATATAAAAAAAACTGTATGACAACAGATTGGACAATCTAGAAAACATGGATAAATTTCTAGAAACATAAACTACCAAAACTGAAACAGGAAGAAATAGAAAATTTGAACAGACTAGTAACCAGCAAAGAAATTAAGTCAGTAATCAACAAACTCCCAATAAACAAAAGTCCAGGACTAAAGGGCTTCACAGGTGAATTTTACCAAACATTTAAAGAAGAGTTAATGCCTATTCTTCTTAAACTATTCCAAAAAATAGAAAAGGAGGAAAACTTCCAAATTCATTCTATGAGGATGGCATTACTGTGAAACCAAAACTACATAAAGACACCAGGCCAGTATCACTAATGAACACAGATGCTAAAATTCTCAATCAAATACTAGCAAACTGAATTTAACAATACATTAAACATTCCTTCATCACAATCAAGTGGGATTTATTCCTGAGTTTCAAGGGTGGTCCAATATTTGTAAATCACTCAATATGATACATCATATTAATAAAAGAAAGTATAAGTACAATATGATCATTTCAATAGATGCAGAAAAAACATTTGACAAAGTACAGCATGTATTTATGATAAAAACCCTCAAGGTTTAGAAGAAACATACCACAATGTAATAAAGGCCATCTATAAAAAACTCACAGTGAACACCATCCTAAATGTGGAAAAACTGAGAGCTTTTCCCATAAGGTCAGGAACAAGACAAGAATGTCCATTTTTACTACTTTTATTCAACATAGTACCGGAATGTAGTCCTAGCCACAGCAATCAGACAAGAAAACAATAAATGGCATCCAATTGGTGAGAAAGAAGTAAAACTTTCACTATTTGAAGATGACAGGATACTGCATGTTGAAATCTGGAAAGACTCCACCAAAAACTGCTAGAACTAATAAACATGAGGTGCCTGGATGGCTCAGTCAGTTGGGTGTCCAACTTTTGGTTTTGGCTCAGGTCATGATCTCACAGCTATGGGATTGAGCCCTGCATTGGGCTCTGAACTCAATGTGGAGTCTGCTTCATATTCTCTCCCTCCCTATCCTTCTGCCCCTCAATTCACATATACACATGCTCTCTCTCTCAGATAAATAAAAAAATCTTAAAATCTAATAAAGAAGTTCAGTAAAATCACAGGACACAAAATCAATGTACAGAAATCTGTTGTATTTCTATACACTGATAATGAAACAGCAGAAAGAGAAATTAAGAAAACAATCCCATTTATAAATGCACCAAAAATAATAAGATACCCAAGAGTAAACCTAACCAAAGACATGAAAGACCTGTACTCTGAAAACTATAAAACACTGATGAAAGAAATGGAAAGACAGTCCACACTCATGAATTGGGAGAACATACATTGTTAAAATGTCTACACTACTCAAAGCAATCTATACACTTATTGTGATCCCTATCAAAATACCTATAGCATTTTTTTACAGAGCTAAACAATTCATCCTAATATTTGTGTGGAGCCTGAATATAGAAAGCAACCTTGGGAGGGGGAAAAAAAAAAAAAGCAGGCATCAGAATTCTAGACTTTAAGTTATATAACAAAGCTGTAGTAATGGTACTGGCATAACAATAGACACATAGGTCAAAGAACAGAATAGAAAATACAGGAATAGACCCACAATTTTATGGTCACCTAATCTTTGAGAAAGAGGCAAGAATATTCAATGGGAAAAAGACAGCCTATTCAACCAGTGGTGTTGGGAAAACTGGACAGCAACATGCAAGTCAATGAAACTGGACCACTTCCTTATTCCACATACAAAAATAAATTCAAAATGGATTAATGACCTAAATGTGAGACCAGAAACCATAAAAATTCTAGAAGAGAACACAGGAAGTAATTTCTCTGACATTAGCTATAGCAACTTCTTTCTAGATATATCTCCTGAGGCATAGGAAACAAAAGAAAAATAAACTACTAGGACTACATCAAAATAAAAAGCTTCTTCATGGAAGGAAATAATCAATAAAGCTAAAAGGCAACCTATGGCATTTGAGAAGATATTTGCAAATGACATATCAGTTAAAGGGCTAGCATCCAAAATATATAAAAAACTTATACAACTCAACACTTAAAAAGCAAATAACCAAATTAATAAATGGGCAGAAGACATGAGCAGATATTTCTTCAAAGAAGACATACAAATGGCCAACAGACACATGAAAAGATGCTAATCATCACTGATCAGGCAAATGCAAATCATAACTACAATGAGGTACCACCTCACACCTGTCAGAATGGCTAAAATCAACAACACAGGAACAACAGATGTTGGCAAGGATGTGGAGAAAAAGGAGCACTCATGCACCGTTGGTGGGAAGTAATGTGGAAAACAGTATAGAGGTTCCTCAAAAAGTTGAAAATATAATTACCATAAGATCCAGCAATTGATCACACTACTGGATATTTACCCAAAGAATACAAAAGCACTAATTCAAATGGATACATGGACCTCTATATGTATAGCAGCATTATTTACAATAGCCAAAATATGGAAGCAGCCATTGATACACACACACACACACACACACACACATACACACACACAAATATCATTCAGCCATAAAAAAGATTGAAATCTTGCCATTTGCAATGACATGTATGGAGCTAGAGAGTGCAAGGTGAAATGAAGTAAGTCAGAGAAGGACAGTACCATATGATTCCACTCATGCGGATTTAAGAAACAAAACAAAGGGGAAAATAAAGAAAGAGAGAGAGAGAGAGAAACCATGAAATAGACTCTTAACTATAGAGAACAAACCACTGGTTACCAGAGGAGAGGTGAGCAGGGGTGGAGGCGATGAGGGGGGATAGGTGAAATGGGGGATTGAGGAATGCACTTAGTGTGATGAGCACAAGGTGTTGTATGGAATGGTTGATATATTACACAGCTGAAACTAATATAAGTATGTTAACTAATTGGAATTAAAATGAAAACTTCAAAAAAAAAGTTACCAGGCAGTACTAAAGACCTGGCTTAGCCTGAGGACTTTGAGTCTCTAGTAGCCCCAGTCTTGGCTGATTCTCTCCGTGAGGGTAGAAAGTGGTGCGTATGGTAGTCACCTGCAGTCAGTTTTACTGTGACTCTTGGGAGGGAAGTGATGGAACAGACCGGTGGTGTGGTGTGGGCCGCAAGGGGAAGGAAGTAAAGAGAGAAGGGCACTTCTTGACCGGGGAGAGGTCAAGGTCAGGGATAAAGGGTCACAGAATGAGGAGGTTGGGGGTTGGACTTTAAAACACATAGTGATGTCTGTGCCCCACTCAGTTCTAATATGCAGCCACGGTCGAAAACCACTGAAGGGATCCCTGGGTGGCGCAGCGGTTTGGCGCCTGCCTTTGGCCCGGGGCGCGATTCTGGAGACGCGGGATCGAATCCCACGTCGGGCTCCCGGTGCATGGAGCCTGCTTCTCCCTCTGCCTGTGTCTCTGCCTCATTCTCTCTCTCTCTCTGTGACTATCACAAATAAATAAAAATTAAAAAAAAAAAAAAAAAAAGAAAACCACTGAAGCCAGAGTACAGAGGTATCTGATTGATCAAGGTAATGATCATGCTGCTCAAATAGTGAGCTTATGTTGTTCCAATGACTTATTTTCCTGATGCAACAGGCTAAGCTTTCAGTGAAAAGAAGAGGCTTCTATACGTATAAATGCCTAAAAGAATCTTCAATGTCATAATTAAACCAAACCACCCAAAACAATGCTGGAGCCGGAACTACAAGATGAAGTAAAAGGCTTTCAGAGAGAGTGTTTCAGTTTCAAAAGCTATAAGAAGATTTCTCATTTTCAGTTTTTATACCTCTGTTTTGTGTGTTTTAATGGGCTGCTAGGGAGACTTGCTCAGACACACACAACACAACGAGCCCCTTGACCAAGAATAGCCTTAGAAGGTGGGTGACTATAATAAGTGGGGGTTATTTTTTTCCCCTCCCTTGTTCCATATTCCTTTGAAATCTACACCCTATTTGGGTTGATAGAGATGTTCTATATATTTTTCAGTAAGTGGTAGATCCTGTTTACTGAATAAATGCTAAATCAGCATGTGTCATTTTAAATACCTTATGCTGTCTCCCTGATTCAAATTTGATAATACAGATCTTTAAAGATATACCTTTTAATGAAGTGTTATCATACTGCTAAATTTTCTTCTACCATATAGAAATTAAAAGCAACATTTCTCTGGCCTAGAGCTAACTTTTTATGACTCCCTTGGTACTCTCTTTTTTATCTTGATTTTTTAAGATGTTCAAATAAGTGAGTTTTCTTTTTGCTTGACACATTTTCACATATGTTGCCTTGATCTTTCACATCTTTTACCCATATGGGAGACTGCCTAAGAAATAAAGGATCTGTGTTTAATTATCTCATGGGGACAATTTAAAGGGAAATCCAGAGCTTCTCCTCTCTAGCTCTGCCTTAAAGAGGAATAAGAAGCAATGGTGAGTTTACAGCTTTTGGCTGATGATAGAGATTTCTCAGAGTTCCCTCTGTGAGAGTACTAATCCCACCTGTTCACTTGGGTACATCCCAAGCTCACTGATTCAGACCCTAATTTGTGAACATTCAGATTGGGGCTGGGCTGACTTGTATGGCATGCATTTCACAAAGGTTTGCTTGGCAAATTCATATAATACAAAAAAGATAAGAGATAGAATATGAATCAAGACCAAACTAATTTTATGCAACTTTCACCTTTAAAAATTATTTGATGTTTATATAATTCATCTTTAACAATTTTAAAGCTGATTTTTAGGGACTCCTGGGTGGCTCAGTGATTGAGTATCTGCCTTTGGCTCAAGTCGTGATCCCAGGGTCCTGGGATTGAGTCCCGCACCGGGCTCCCCGCAGGGAGCCTGCTTCTCCCTCTGCCTATGTCTCTGCCTCTCTCATGAATAAATAAATAAAATCTAAAAAAAAAATAATCTGATTTTTAAAAATTGTAAAATCATATCATTGACGTTTTACAGTTAAAACTGGAGAAATGGTTTAGATCATGTGTCTGGATAGTGCCAAAACCAAGGTTAGAAGGCGAGTTTGCAGACTCACAAATATGTTGCCTTCACATTTATTCACCAAAAACAGGTCCTCAGGAAGCATCTACACTAGTTCCAGTTGTTTTTGTTCTTGAATGTAATAATGCTTCTCATAAAATACATTCTATCTTCTAGAACTTTTCCCCTAATTTCCCTTCCTGTTGGCCAGTCACACTGATGAGGGTCTGCTCTATTCTGCTCTAGTGTCAGTCGTGTAACTGTAAAAGGCTTTCCTATCCATGCAGATGAGTGAATCCAGAGAAATGAATAATAGGTTGATGTTCTTAGGAAAAATTTGCCTTCCACGCATATATCTTAATCAGGCCTTTTTCTGTTGTAAGTGACTGAAATTGATGTTTTTGGCTCCCATAACTGGGAAGGATACTGGGACAGCACATAGGATTGAAGGAAGAATTCCAGGAACCAGGGACAGGAATAGGTACTCATATCTCATTTCTGCTTACCTTTACTTGGCTTCATTCTGTGGACAGACTCCTACCAATATCTGGGAAGATGGCCACTAGCGGCTGGAGATTTATACTGAATTAGCAATACCACTGTAAACCATGGCTTCCAAATCTATTTCTGAATCTCAGAAAGAGGTCTCTGGTGACTTTCTCTTAGGTCATAAATCTCATTGTGTCCAGAGGAAAATGGCACCATAGTTGTCTAGGGTATCGCAAGTTGGATCAGGAGCAAATACAAAAGTGAAAGATGGGGCACAGAAAAGCTTCATAGAGAGACAGACAACCACCACCACCACCACCAAAGTCAATCACATATAGAAGGAGTTATTGACTTGAGGAGCTGGATGAAGGCTCATCTATTCCCCAGCCATTATTCCATCGACCTACCTCTTTTATGGAGATATTCGCAAAAATTCAGATGCTCAGTTCCCATCCCAGAGCGACTGAATCAGAATTTTTTTTAAGTTGGAGCCCAGTGGGAGCTTATTCTTGAAATAGCACGGCAGGGGACTCTGCTACGTCCTTAGTTAAGAACCACTGTTTTAAGTCATTATCATCAGGAGTCTATTTTCCGGGATGGATAACATATCAAGCATTCATCAACCATCAATATCTTATCATGATTAGTTCAACAGATTAGCCTAATTCATTTAGCTGGATTTCAAAAGCATGAGATGCAGGATGAATACAATTTGATGAGGCAGGAAAGAGGAACTGGGGTTGGCACTAATGGGGTTTGGCCTGGGGTGCAGAGAGGTGGGCTGTGGCGTTGCAGGTGGGCCCTGCATAGTCAAGAATGATCTTAAGCTCATACTCCATTTTCTGACCAGTCTATCATTCTAACTCTCACATCCTCATTCTTTGCAACTTTTCTTCAGCCTTAAACTTCCAGTTTGTGATTTCTCAGGTTTTTTTTTTTTTTTTTTTTTCCTAAATTCATACTGGCCTCATTCTACTCTGCCACCAGCCTGGAGTATAGAGCTGCTTCACCTCCTTTGTGACTTCCTGCTCTAGGACTCCCCAGTCCACCAGACCTCAGCCCTTGATTGGTGCCATATTTTGCTTTATTCCCTCCTTCTTGCCAGGTGCCACTCACTGTTGAGGAAGTTGTACAGTGACACTCCAAAGTTTTATTATGCTACCTCTTTGTCCTGTTATCATTAGGGACTAAGCCCCATCTGCCTCGTTCTTATCAAGCCACCCACTCAACCCTCAGGTCCAGCGTATTCCTCTTCCCCTACTTCACTGAGAAAATTGGGACCATCTAGACTACCGACTTGACTATCAAATTTCTCTAAATCTAGACATGGTTCCTTACTTATCTCTTTCTCTCTATTCTCAGAGAATGAAGCATTCTTCTTTTTGAGCATCTCTACATGCTCCTGACCAATGGAACACTTCCATGGGTCACATTTTCTCTCTCCACATTCCTTCTCTTTCTCTTTGTGGGGGTACTCATTGTCTGCCTCCTGCTTACGCATTGGACCTAGTTAAGGATATATTTATGGTCCACTTATCTCCCTTTAGATAATTACTTTGGGTGATCTCATATATTCTTATATTTTTAACCACCAATTTCAGAAACTGGTGATGATTCACAAATATTTCCAGCCTGAGCTTCCTTATAGATAGTCCTTGGATGTTCCATGGGCATGTCAATCTTAACATATCCAGAACTGACTATATCATCTTTTCTGCCAAAGCTGTATCTCTTTTTATATTCTCAATCCCAGCTAATTGTACCGCGTCCTCTCAGGAATTCAAGTTCAGAAACCTTCAAGTTACCCAATATACCTCTGTGCACCTCAACAACCTCTGCTCACCTCAATCTTTACATCTAATAGGTTATGAAGTCTTACTGATATCGCCACTTAAATATATCTCTAACTTCTCTCCTTCTCTCTGACCCTCTGTAACCATATTACTGGTTCAGACCTTCACTGCCCTTTGCTTGGACAACTGCAGTAACATTACAATTAGTCTCCCTGCTGTTATATATTGATCCTTTATTCTTCAGCCAAAGTAATGTATCTAAGAGGTAATTCTGATTTTTAATCTTTCTATTTAGAATTTTATAGTGGATTGATATTACCTACTGAATCACCCACCATCTGGTTCCTTATTGTGACATAAAAGATCTCCCATGATGTACTAGTCCCTAGCCAGGCACTATATCACATTTTATGTGCAAGTAACATAGAACTGATTGCAGTTCTCTCTGTATCCTGAGCTAGTCTCTCTGCCTTGATCAGATGATTCTCTCCTCCTGGAATTCCTTTCCCATTATTTGCTGGATCAATTCCTACTCACCCTTTAAGACTTAGTTCAGGAAAACTTGGTTAGTCCTCCAGGTTGGGAGAAGTGCCTCCGCTTTTTTGACGTCTCCTCTTAGGTTGTAATCTTATCAGGATAAGGGTCACTTCTTTCATCTTTTTCTACACTTTTATTCTGTAGTACAGATGCCAAGCTATTATCTGTTATACTGAGCTCAGGATAGCTTGGTGAGAATCCCAAAAGGAAGTACTAAGAAGTAAGAAGACAAAAACTCCCTGTGCTTATTCTATAATTTTGTTTATTGTAGAGCATTTATTTGGTGAGTGGAAGGAAGGATGGAGAGGAGAGGGCATTATTATCACTGCAGATGGTAGCTGTTGGTATAGGTACAGGCTCTAGTAGAAAATAAAAATTAGAAAAGAAAAATCAAGATCTGGAGAAGGAGAATGTCAGAGGTAGGAAGCTTATATCAGACAGTCACCTTCTTCAAATCCTCTTGACTTTACTGGTTTCTGGGGCCTTTGGCCACTTGTTCCTACCCAGTAGTTGTTTCAGCAAACTCTTAACAGCTCCAACCTGCCAGCACGTTGCATCATGTTCCTACCACATTACTTCTTATCCCCTATCCTCAGGCTTTGCTTTTGATGCTGAGGTGTGAGATGTCCCGATGCATCTAGGATTCATGATTGTCCCATGGGTAATCACATTGCCGATGCCCCACACAGGTGTAGCCCTGGAAGGTTGGGGGCAACTGCTACATGGAGCAAATCTTTGACCAACTGGTTACGGGAGCTGATACATTTTTACCCCCTACTTCCCACAGATGGATTGTTTGAAGATGAAACTATTCATACAGCCCTTTCAAAGTCACCCCCAGGAGACTGAATAATCAATTATGCTGAATACTAAGCAGCAGTCTGCTTACTAACACACTCTAGATGGGCTCTCTTTTTCGCTGGCTCACTCCCTCTTTCCCTCATCTTGTTTCCCTTGCATTGTACTCCCTCATATAGTAATATATATTTTTAAAAATTTATATTATTATTTTTGTTATAATCCTAGTCTCTGCTCTCTAGGAGACCCAGGATAAGCCAGTTTGGTATCAGGTATGGCTTTTGAAAACATTAACGATAGCGTTTTGGAAATTCTTGATTTGGAATTAGCCCTAATGAGATCCAGAAGATACGAATAAATTACATGAACAAGTGATCTACTTGTCATCTACTTCTAAAGTGCTAATACTTGTCCTTCAACTCACACCTATAGCATCATGGTGGTGGTGGTAGGGTTTCATATGATCATTTGAATGTGCATTGATTGGTCAGCATGATATATTGATATTAGTATAAATTAGACTAGTGCTACATTTTAGCTCTAATCAGGCATAACCCTAAAAGCCAGTGATGAAGGGAAATAGGCTCATTTAGCAGGACTTCTGGCAGTATATTTAGTCATGCCTATCGGATTGATGGAGAAGTGGTCTGAGATATGGATGTATATATGGACCCTTGGGAACAGTAAGTGAATTGATTGGTTGCTCAGGGGCTTGGAAGAAAAAGTATTGGATGATTAGGGACAAAGAAGTCTGGGGAAGACACCTGCAGATGGGCATCTGTTGATTGGCATGCAGCGTGCAGATCTTTGGGTCTCATGGTAATGCCCAAGGGAGAACATCCACTGAATTAGGGGCTCTCAAAAACTAGGGGATAGGATGACTCACTCTGTGTGTGTCATTCAGACTTTCCATCTTTGTCAGCCCCAGTACAGATGTAATGGAGCCATGAACAGAGTGACCACGGTGGCAGGAATGGAAGTTAAACATGAGCCCAACAGCATGGTCTCTCTCTCTCTCTCTCATCAAGATGCATCTAGCTACCGCTACTGCTGACTACCCAGCCTCCCAGAAGCAGAGCTTGATGCTGGGCCTTCCTATGCACCATTTCTTGAGGAGCCTGCTCAGATACTAGTGGAGGTCACTTACACCAGAGCCTGCCATCCTGATAGAGATAGTAGTTTGTGGTTCACCTTCCTTCTTGTCAAGGCCTCAACCTATTTACCTATCCCATATAAGAACCTCTTAGACACCTTTTCTGGCAAAGGAAGTGCAACAGTGAGCACACAGCAAGAGAATTCTCTCATTATTTTATATGAACCATTACCCAGAAAGAGCTGGCCCTATAGAGCAAGGACTGGCCTGTCAAAGGGTCAGCCAAGGCACCAGCTCAGGGAAAACATCCTACAGGTCAGTGTGTGATCCTATATATATATATATTAGTATACATGCAGTTCTTACTAAGCATTGTCTGATATATTATGTTCTTAGTAGCTAGAATATATGAGCCTGGGAACCAAAAGGACAGAAATAGGATTGGCCCCTCTGGCCATCACTCACAGCCCAAATTATCGCATCTAGGGTTCCTGCCCCTGCAATCTTAGTTTCTACTAGGTTAGAGGTTCTGGTCTCCAGGACTGGTGGCTGAGACACATCCACAGGGGTCCTTGGTTTCTCAGGTCAGTGGGTCAAAAGCCAATAAAGTAGTTCTTGAAAATTGGTAGCTCAATCATATCGTGTGGTGCTAGGAGGGGCAGGGAGAGTATGTCTGGAATCCAGGGATAAACGGTAGTATCTCCTGGTGCTTTAGTGTTGAGTGGGGGTGGGAAATGGACAATTATAACAACTACAGCCCAAGAAGGGAAAGACCATCTCTCAGCCATGAAGCTCTGGTCAGCCCTCCACGTAAACAACACAGATAAGCCACAGTGCTGGTTGAGCATAAGGGAAATTCAGAATGAAGGGAGGGGAATGATCTATTAGGGCTTCAAGACAAACTGTAGGAATGGGGTTGTTGTTGCTTCTGACTGACTCATCTATCTCCAGGGCCCTAGGCCCCTGGCTCTGGCCTAGTCACTGTTGTATAACCAGCCCTGCTTGGGTTCTGCAGGCACCACCCCAGAGCAGCTTTGGTCATTGCAGCAAGCATCTCTGCCATCATGCCCCGGGCCTTCTATTTTTAGAAGAACTGAAGCAAGAGGGGCCTTGAGACTTGCTCATTGCCATACTTGCACAACTCAGATGTATGGGGCAGTTATCTCATGAAGTGGAACTTGACTGGTGAAAGGTAGGACCTAGCAGATGTCTTCCTTTCTCCTTCCCCAGACACATGGTCTAAAGTCAAACTTGTTCACATGGCTCCTTGGATGACAGTCCTATAAGATCAAGCAACCAGTGACACTCAGTCCCAAAGTGGCCAGCTTGGTAGGCATAACCTGTCCTATATTGGGTCTCACGTCCCCCACTTAGGCCCCTTTTCTCTTAATCCCACTCTCCTGGGACTGTACTCTCTAACAAAATACTACACACAAGCCTTTGCCTCAGGCTTTGCTTTCTGGGACGCCTAGCCAAGGCTGAATTGAAATAAGAATGCAGAGATTTGAGGTAGAGTGAGTTTGAACAGAGGATCTAGAAACAGATGTTTAGCAGGGCAGTGGGGGACAGGGAGATGTGCCTGGAAAGCGGAGGAGGGGTCTTTTTTCTTCTTGACTGTTTTCCAGGTCAAGACATTTTGAAATATTGGCATGAGGATTTATAATATTATTAAAAAGACATTAGGAAGAGTAGAAAGTAAGATTATGAGACATGTAAAGAAGGGGACCATTTCATTTGTCCTTTTTCTGACATTAACACCTTGCCTGGTGCCTACCTCTCCAGAGACTCATCTCTGGGCTTGTTCTTCTTCTTGTAAAACTTGGCCTCGACTCTGCTCAGAAGACACTTGGCGGAGCCCACACGTGCAGTACGATGTAGTGCCATTCTATTGTTTGACTAGGTTTTATTTATTTTTATTTTTGTTTTTTTTTTTAAAGGTTTTATTTATTTGAGAGAGAAAGAGAGCCCAGGGGTGGGGCAGGGGCAGAAGGGCAAGCCAGCTCCCCGATGAACAGAAGTCAAAGTCTTAACCAACTGAGCCACCCAGGAGCCTCTTTGATTAGGTTTTAATGAGCAATTGTGTTGGACACTTGAAACATTCTTCCATCCGCCTGTTTATCCCTCTTCTGTATGTGGAAGCCCAGGTTAGATGGGTGGAAATGGCAAAGTGTGAATGCATGGTACAGGGTCTGTGGCCATTGGCCAAATGGATTTCGTGTGGGAAGTATGCCTTTTCAAAAACTCCTGTTTGAAAGCGGGTTTGATTTGGAATTTTTAAAGGACATAGGATTTCACTTTCAAATGTGAACTATTGGGGTTTTATTGTCAATGCACACAATACAGTGTATCATAAACAGCCTCACAGCAAAACATGTTAATCTTCCCGAAGTGTCCCACTGACATCTACTTTTCTTTTCTTCTCTTTTGAATTTTTACATGACCCTAGAGTGGCTCTGTTACTAATAGGAACAAATGGCTGAATGCACACTGAAAGCATGGGGCGCTGCTAGTCTGTGGGTTACCATTTAAAACTCTTTCAGATAGTAGCACAGCGTGAAATACTAATTCATTACATCTACAATACCAGATCCATTAGTGCTTTCTCATCCTGGAATTTAAATAGTCCAAAGCTCAGAGAGTCACTAAAGAGAGTAATTAATACAATAGCACAATTCTCCGTGGTTCAGGGGATATGATGGACTGACTTACCTGTCACAAATAAATATTATAGGAGACCGTCTTCCTCTGTTTTGCATTTTTAATCATCCTTCTCCTTCCCCATGTTCCACCATTTTCCAGCTGGGTTTTATATTTTCCCTGAGTGAGGATACACTGACTCTCTGTTCCCGTGCTCATGCCTCTATGCTATTTAAAATAGCTCCCCAGTTTGAATGGCCACACTATTGCAAAAAACTATGCACAGAAGGGACATGGTTTACATGTTTTGGTTTCACCAGCCATTATCTACCTTTCTTTTTTCTTTTTTTAAGATTTTATTTATTTATTCATGAGAGACACAGAAAGAGAGGCAGAGACATAGGCAGAGGGCAGAGGGAGAAGCAGGCTCCCTGCGGGGATCCTGATGTGGGACTCGATCCCAGGACTCTGGGATTACAACCTGGGCAGAAGGGAGGTGCTAGACCGCTGAGCCACCCAGGTGACCCCATTATCTACCTTTCTGCCTGTTGTTCCCTGAAGGGGAGCAGAATCTGTCACCCCAAAAATGCCTGACTGGCATAAGGATTATTTTGGGTTGATTATTTTTAAGGAGCAGCAGACATAGGGAAAGCTCGGAAAACCGAGTATGTTAGCCTTTTGCAAAGGCATTTAAATGTATAAGGGAAATCTCCGTTTGTCATGCTGTCTGTATGAGGAAGGGAAGGATGACAAAGTCTCTAGAAACTTCTTTATGGACAAGGCAATGGTTTCAGATCTCTGTAAAAACCTTACTCTTGTTACTTGTCATTTCTTGGTAACCCCCTGGTAACAGGCCTTGCCCACTGGCAACATCTGTCTTTTTTTAGTACCTGAAGCTGGCATTAGGTGATGGATTGGACCATTTTGGGGAGTTCCTTAGTTTCCCTGGGTCTCTCCCAGGTACGCGGGAGGTATGCATGTTATTAAAGTTCTGTTTGTTTTTCTCCAGTTCATCTGTCTTTTTATTACAGAGGAATCTCAGCCACCTAGAAGGGTGGAGGGAAAATTATTTTTCCTCCTCTACCAAACTTCTTCATCTTCTTTTATATTCAGGGTACAGGTTCCTTAGAAAAGAGCTATGCAGTCCTAAGATGCTTTGGAGATAGTTTTCTTGACCAAGGAAGCAGGCCAGACTGTGTGAGCTGTAGGGTCTCCATATCATACTCACAGACTTGGACTCTTTTGGATCTAATTTTGATATCCCTTGTCAAATGTATTTCATAAACAACTTTATAGGGTTCACTACAAATAAGTCAGAGGTTAAAAATCTTTTGGAAATGGTTGGAACTGCTCAAATAACTTACTTGCATAAGGGAAAAAGCAGGTGCCCCATAAATACAAGTTTGGCCAGTGTTTTAAACTTAGTAACACATCTTCCCATGCCTTAGCTCATTTGACTCCTACAACTCTTCTCTGAGTTCAACAGGGCAAGTATCATTCAGGTATATTTTTTAACAGAGAAACTGAAGCTCAGAGACATTAAGAGATTGTGTATAGAATATCTTGGATTAAAACTAGGACTTCTAACATGAAATTCTAATTTCTAATCTGAAGGTCTAATACTAACTAGAAATAACAGCTCTAAAAACATGGCTGTTTTTCAAATCTTTGCTTTATCCTTCTGAAATTGTTGGTTGGAAAGGGTAGGTGGTTGTACTCATTAAAAGCCCATTGGCACAGGGTGCGTATCTTATATAGGATGTGAATCCATTATGAGATCTTCTCCCAAAAGCTAGAGCTTAGGCTCTCCCAGAACATTTTGGGATGTTGTCTTCATTCCTGAGCATTCCTGTCTCCCTCCAACTCAAATAGAGTTGTTTGAACTCTATTGACATGTAAATATCTAGCCTTGGTGACTCCTCTTCCAGGACTCCAAGTGTCTCTGTAGCTACCATCTATTCTCTCCTTTTTTCCTCTTACACCTATTCTCAGATGAATTTCCTACTCAATATCTCTATCTCTGCACTTCTAAGTCATGCTTCATATTACTTCCATTTGTTGTATGCGAGCATAATTCATAATTAGATGCCATTAAAGCACTGATTTTTGTATTGCTCAACTCAACCAACTCCTTAAATATACCACAGGGTACACCCGTTTACTTCTTCTTGAAGCATTCTCTTCCTATTTCCATAGTGCCTCAGTCTTCCACTTTGCTCCCTACCTCTCTGGTCAATCCTTCTCTGTCCCTTGTTGGATCGCCATCCTTCTCTACCCAATCTCTAATGTTGAAATGCCTCAGAGCCCAGTTTTAGAATTTCTCATATCATTCCAATTTTAGGCTATCTCATCAGTTCCAATGGTTCCATTTATCATCTATATGTTCAGAATCCTTAATTTATATCACACACTCAGATAGCTTTTGTATTAGAGTTCTCCAGAGAAACAGAACTCAAAGGATATATATGTACACACACACACACGAAGAAATTTATTATAAGGAATGGACTCATGTGATTATGGAGGCTGAGAAGCCCGCATCTGCCATTGGGAAGCTGGAGACCTGAAAGAACCAATGACGTAGGTCCAGAAAGGAAGGAAGACCTGAAAACCATTAGAGTCAATGGTATAAATTCTAGTCTGAAAGCCAACAGGCTCCAGAGCCAAGAGGATCTGATGTTTTGGTTCAAAACTCCAAAGTCATGAAAAAGACTGAAATCTAGTTCAAACCCTCAGGCAGGAGGAGGTACTTTTCTTTCTTACAGGAGGTGTCATCCTTCTTGTTCTATTCAGACCTTCCAGGGACTAGATGAGGCCAGTTCACTTTTGGGAAGGAAATCTGATTGACTTAATCTTAATCTCAACCAGAAAACATCCCTACAATACACACTCAGAATAATGGTGTGCTTGAACAGATATCTGGGTGCTTGAAGGCCCAGTCACATCACAACTAACCATCACAACTCTTCAGAAACTTCTACCTAATTACCAGCTACTTTGATTTCACACAGTAACTGAAATTTAATCTGTTAAGAATTAATGTATTAGCTTTTTCGTTTATTCCCCTTCAAATATTCCAAAAAACCGTAAAATGACACCATCAGCCATTCAGCTGCTTCTGTTAGAACCCAAGAGCCACCTTTCACACCCTTTTCCCCACATTTCCCTGAATCATCAATTTCAGCCAATTCCAAGTCTCAGGTATTTGTTGAAGCTCTCTACTTTTTTCCATGTCTATTGTTACTTAATTAAGGTATCACAATATATTGTAAGAATTATTGACCAAAATGATGATCTGCAGTCTTCGAAATTCCCACCACCCAAATCCACACTCCCTAAAGTCCCAAGAGATTGCTTAAAATACTTATTAAATCATGTTACCACCCAGCTTAAAATTCTTCTATAGCTTCCCATTGCCCGTATGATAAATCCAAACTCCTTAACAAGCCCTACAAAGCCTTGCATGATGTGACCTTTGCCAACATCATTAGCCTTATCTTGTCGATCTTTTTCATTCTCTATGCCCTGCTAGGAGTTTTTTCACTTCCTCCCACACAGAGCGTTCTTTTCCTCCTCGACAATATTATAGATACTGTTCTTTCTGCCAGAAACACTCTTGGCCTTTTACTGCCTTTTCCTGGACAAGTTCTGTACAGCCTTCAGGACTCAGCTTGCATGTCACTTCCCCTGGGAAATCTTCTTGAATCCCCTGATTAGGTGTACCTGTGCTTAAAGCACCTTGTGCTTCTCCATTACAGCTCTAATCATAGGTATCCTTAATTCACTGCTTTTGTAATTATATTTAATGTCCATCTCCCCTGTCAGACTATAAGTTTTATCCATCTGAATTTTTGCATCTTGTTAGTTATGCAGGGCTCATACAAGGTATGAGTCATATAATGAATAAATGAATAATGATTTTGTGAGTAAATGAATGGATGGACCAATGAAATGACTGGCTCTTCTAACACAATCAGATACCAAATCAAGCAACAGTAGCAGAACTTCCTCCTCATCCAAGTGTCAGTCTGGAACATGTGAAGAATCTAAAGGGCAGTAGCAGGTAATTCCAAGTCTCC
Organism: Canis lupus dingo; assembly: GCF_003254725.2. Taxonomy (NCBI): domain Eukaryota; kingdom Metazoa; phylum Chordata; class Mammalia; order Carnivora; family Canidae; genus Canis; species Canis lupus. Next base: position 24,111,769 of record NC_064244.1, read on the forward strand.
CACATCATCAGAAATAAAGAGGACTGTGAAAGTAAAATAAAAAGGACTTCTGGATATACCAGGGCAGAAAGAGGAAGAATTAGGAAAATAATGAAAAATTATAAAAACCTGGATATTTTAGCTACACTTCTATTAGGAATTGCAGTCTTGGAGTGCCTGGTGGTTCAGTTGGTTGAACATCTGACTCTTGATTTTGGCTCCGGGTTGTGGGTTTGAGCTGCATGCCGGGCTCTATGCTTATTAGGGAGTCTGCTTCTCTCTCTTTCTCAAATAAATAAATCTTTGCCCCTCCTTGCCCTTGTACCCTCTCTCTTTCACTCTCTAAAAATAAATGAATAAATCTTAAAAAAAAAAGAAATAGCACTCTCTTTTCAAGAATATAATTTATCTTCCCTGAGGTTTCCCAAAGGTATACATATCCAGGAAAAACATAGCATCCAATATTGATACTCATTTTTTGGTATCTTTGAAGGGGAAGAGAAACATTTAGACTTATAAAATCACTTGGAAGGACCTTCTATGACATTGGTGATTCTCCTGTCAGTTGGAAGGACCACATGGCTCAACTTGTGGATGATGCCTTGTGTGAGCTGTGGTTGGCTGCTGAGTGAGATCACTGAGTTCAGCTAATATTCCCTACCTTATGGAGGGTGAATGTGTTAGACTTGGCTTCTCCATCTATGTGTTCCTATTTCATCTTGATTTCGTGGAGTATTATGCCTGGCTTCAGTGATGAATTTGTATGTTATGCTCAGGCTCAGAGAATGGATGGCAAGAAGAGTGTTATGAAGCCATCAAGGATTAGATGTCTCCTATCACTATGAAGCAAAGATCCATGTCAAGTAAGGAGAACTCCAGCTTTTTGACAAGGTTAAAAACATCCAGAGGACTGTCTGACAGTCAGGCAATAGAGAAAGCTATCCAAGTAGCTTTGTTCAACAAAGGCAATTTTAATCAAAAGACAAATGAAGTTAGAGGACACATTGCATTAATCTTAGGGAAACTGAGAGTTGTCTATGTTGGGGGAACAAGAAATGTCTAAAATAAAGGAAGAAAAAGGAAAGGCACTTATTTTGGATCAGGTGGCTTATTTCATTCCACCTTATTAAAACACACTCAAGTCTGACAATTATGCAGTGGATGCTGCATTTTAATTTTTTGCTTACCACCATGCAACGTCTGAACTATCTTTTCCCATTAAGCCACCAAGGTCAATGATACAGATAATTAACCAACTGATTTAGTGCATTAATTTTCCTTGAAGTTCTAGCAAGAGTCTCACTATGTAGCCTTGAGATTCCTACTCCATATAGACACTGGGACAAGGGCTGGCTCCATATGGAACACTGAGGCAATCTACAGCTAACGCGCCGTCTAGCAGCATTGTGTGTCTACTTAGATGATGATGAATGCTATCTTTGTTCCAGGCAGGAAGATGTCATTACGCTGGCTCACACTGCTGACCTCCCAGGGCTTCCCACTAAGTGTTGCCAAAGGGTTGTGATGCTGATAATTCCTTACAGAGCTCTGAAGAGAATAAAGCAGAGAGGTAAACCTGATGAAAATTGGATAAAGAACCTAAGGTGAATTGAAGCTTAATATACCAAACAGCACAGAGCGTGGCTGGTTTCTTTTCCTACCTCTTGTTTTCCCTTCCACAATTGTAGGCAGCACTCCAGCTGTTATTTCTGCCCTCTCAAAGTATTCTTCAGTCACTCCTATCCAGTCCTGCACTTCACCTATCAATAAAAGGAACTTGAAATCTTTCAACACAGATATATTATTTCTGCTTCAACTGATTCCAGGATGCCACAGTTCACAATGAAAATCTGCAGATTGCTGATAGCTCTGTCAATATCATTCAACTGTTAACAACACTTTATTTGTGGTACCTGTAGATAGAGTGTAGGCATCTGAACCCATCAATAAACGGAAAGAAAGTCCTGGGGCTCAAAACAATTTGGTATTATGAGGGGCCTGGTTTACAAACGTTGCTTCTTCATTATAGAAGAGTTCTTTACAAGTTTCAAAGGACACAAAATGTAATCATAACAACCTTAATGGTAGGATAATAAGGGCAAGAACCATATGATTCTATTTTTCTCTACACTGCTTTCATATTATGCTAAGAAAGAGGAGTATTTGGTATAATGTATTATGGTTTTGTAGCACAGGTGTATAATTGATCCCTTCAAACAATATATTTAACAATAAACTTATTCTTATGGTTTTAGGAAATACTTCATAGTTGATCTCATTGGTAGTTTTATTTTTAGGCTACTGAGTATCTTTTCTTATGTTTCTTGATCATTTCATTTTCTTTTTCAGCTGTTTGCCTCTTTGGTTTTATGGCTTTCATATACATAAATGCATACATACATATATGCATGTGTATTCATTGCCATTGTTGAATTCAGTGATTTCATAGAAGTTTTATTTTTATTTCAGATACTGACCTTTCATTTAGTGATTAACAAAACTAAACTATTGATTCTTTTTAAGTCAATCTGATTTATAGGGTCTTGATATTCACATTGTTCTAAGATGATGGTTCTTAGAAAATTAGTAATCATAAATGAATTTTCATGGTGTTACTACAAGAAAAGAAACATGAAAGAATCAATAAAAATATCATTTTTATCACCAGTTAATGTAATTGAATCAATATCACTGAGCAATTGAAAGTCAACATATCAGAGAGATATAGTCAATAGAAATCTACTTCCTTTGAGGTGTCTCTGATGGTCAGTGAAAAATGACTAAACAAATATAAAATAAACCTATTGGATACAATATGGATTTTATATATCAAGATTGAATATAATAGTCATTTAGGAGAAGCCAAAATAAATTCTCTAGCTGAAAACCATGAAGGTACTATTATTTTCAGGAGAAAGAAAAAAACCTCTACCTCAAACATAATTACTCCCTCCCGAATATCTCATGATGGGTCTATTAAATAGTAGAGGCCAATAGTTATAAGCAGAGATATTTTCTTATTGTATTCCTTATGAATGAAATGATGAAGATAAAATGTTCTTACTACCAAACGCCCTCATGGCAATAGTGACATAACTACCATTATTAGTAATCGGTGAGTTAAATATTCTTAAATATTTTTAAATATAGACTGAGCACCTTTGAACGAGCTGCATCAGAATATTAAGTGACCTGAGACGTATAGCTTTTTTTCCAAAAGAAACAACATAGAAATGGGAAGAAACAGCACCTGTATTTTTGGTGAATCACCATGGTCCTGGCATGATTTTAGGTACAGAGTTTACAGAGAAAAAAAAATTATTCTTGATGTTCTATAAAATGGACTCTTCCCAAATAAGTATTTACTAGTTTTCCCCAATAACATATCTGTAAAATTGTTGTGGGAAATAGGCTTTTTGCCCAGGGAGCATTTTATACTTGCTCTGTTAAGTGTAATGCTCTGTTCATTAATACTGAACAATGGAGAGATAATCATTAGAATGGTTGCCTTTGGTTCTCCTGGGGAAGAAAGGTTTTTTTGAAAAGCTGTAGTAGTGGTTGTTGTTAATTGCCTACCTAGCATTTTTTCTCTCATTTCTTTTTCCCAAAGAACTCCAAAGTTTTGTTAAAGTATCTTCTTCCTTTTCAGTCACCTCAGGGGATGTCTCAGGTGAGTCTAATTACACCTACAGCTCCAAGAGGGAGCATGACTAGTTTGGTGGAGTTTGTAGAAGGGCTCATGTGATGGAATTTGACAACAATGGCTCATGGATGTCATTTGCAGGATCACCTTAGGAGAGCTCTTCCCTGCTGTCCTGGGAAAGGTTACAAAGATGACCCATTCTCTTTTCCCTTTGGACAGTTTGCCCTGTGCAAACATTGGGTATGAAACTATTGCTCCATTTCAAGACCAGTTGGAGGAGAAAGCTAGTAGACACAAGAAGGCAGAACCAAATGAATTGCAGGAAAATGAAGCAGGACCAGAAGGCAAATCTTGAAGCCTGTCCTATCGTTGCATTTCCATTTTTTTTAGGCCAACAAATGTCATTATTGTTGAAGCCAATTTGAACTGGATTTTCTGTCACTTTCAACCAGAAAATACCTAAATAACTGGAATACTAGTAACTGTGAAGAAGAGGCAATAGAAGATAAATACCAGTATGCAAGAAATGCACGATCAAAGTCTGAGTATCTGGTGAAAATGATCAACTATTGTATTAATTATCTGCTAATTGCCTACTAATTCTTCATATATCCTAATATGAATATTTTTATATTTTGAGATCTTATGCTTATCTGTTTGTCATTCCTTATTTTCTCTTCATTTCTCTTCTGAGTTTTTATCCCAGTATTGGTCTTTTGTAGATATGACATTGGAATAAATTTGGAATGACTGATTAGTGTCATTTCTGAACCCAGAGAAGATGGTCTCTGTTCACAGGAAGGAAATAATCTATTTAAGGATAGAAACCATCTAAATTTTAAAATGCAATTATTGCTAACATGATACATGAAATACATTCTTATTGTCTATTGATTGAAGCAGATAGTTTGTGCCTCAGGAACTTGGGATGGCATAATTTAAGGCTTTAGAGAGGAGAAGGAGACACAGGGGCTTGGGACTGGCAGAGAGATTTGTTTGGGGCCTCAAAGAACAAGTAGAATTCAAATCTGCAAATGTAGCAGGAGACTATGTTTGGCAAGATTGTTGAAGCCTAAGAAAAGAGGCCTAAAGAATCTGGACTTCCTTTTTTTTTTTTTTTTTAAGATTTTATTAATTTATTCATGAGAGACAGAGAGAGAGAGAGAGAGAGAGAGAGAGGCAGAGACGTAGGCAGAGGGAGAAGCAGGCTCCATGCAGGAATCCCGAAGTGGGACTCTGGGATCACACCCTGAGCCAAAGGCAGATGCTCAACTGCTGGTCCACCCAGGCATCCCAAGAATCTGGACTTAAACCCATAAACAACAAAAATAGAGCTGGGACCAGGCACCTTTATATCATCAAATTCTGAGATAGCAGAGTTTGCTCTGAAGCCATTTCTTTATGATTATGTGCACTCGTGTTTATCACTTGAAGCCGGTCAAGGGTCTTCATGTCTCCTCTAGGACTTTAAAGAAAATGAATGAGTACTTCTGCCTCATGGCTGAAATGGTTAATCTGTTTTTTCAAGTCAAATGTCAAAAAAAGCACGCAGAAATCTCCAAACAACCTTTATTTATATTTACTTCTAATAAGAGCTACAAAACATGTCTCAACAAGCAGCAATTTAATTACATCCATGCATTTGATCTGCAGAACATCCTGTTCATAATAAACCCTTACCTATAAATATACGTTGAAAATACAAATGAAGCATCCACGTTAAGCCATGTGTTCTGTTTTCTAAGATGTCCTAAATTTTCCTCTGGAATTGTTTGTATAACCTCAGGGAGGCCCTGTGTTCTTTGAACAGTCCATTGCATAAACTTTAGTTTTAATTTGGGAAGTTGGGGGTATGTGACTATGTCCCCAAGGTAGGAATATCACAGAGAATTTTATAGTTTCCAGTCAATGGCTCATCCTAGGAGTTTTTCCAAAAGAAATGTGCATTTCTTTTTATAAGAAATGCTCCTTTTGTTAGTTGCCCAGGAATAGGAGCTATAATAAATCACATGATGTGCTTCCCAATCATTGACCGTATTTCATTTTGGAGAGTGGATTCACTTTTCATAAGATGATATTTGTTAGCACACTTTCACAACGTTGCCAGTGAGCAAGAGAAGAGGGTGTTCTACTACTCCTAAGTGGACAGGATAGGGAGCAATGGTGGGGACAGCTGGAACTCTGCAGTAAAATGTGTATTGATTTTCTGGTGAACTGCACTTTCTGTTGTTGAATCACACATGCACACACATATATACCCACAGAAGGTTAAAAACCTACACACTCTCTTGTCCTTTGCACATGTTTGCACATTCACATACACAGAGCTTTGAAAGTTGGAATTCATTTTTAGTAAGGAATTTTAAAAAAGTGTGACCCTCTATTACCAAAGGGACATAAACTTCCTATGCTATTGGTTTTAAATTTTATTCCACATTGTGACATAATATACAAACCCACTAAATACACACAAAGTAAAACAGACATTTCACCAAGCCGTATGTGCCTTTTTAGTATGAAATGCACTCAGATAATTTTTTATCTTATAGTATCTTTCACTGAAAAATAAACAAGGGAAGGTTACAACCCATAACACCCATGGGTCACATCAGTTGAAAAATGCTGTCTTTAGGTACGTTATATAATGTTTGTGGACAATTACACAGCATGTTAACATATTTACATATTGGTTTGTTAATATGTTAACTAGATTCTCCTGAGTCAGGGATTACTGGTAGAATAATTCTGAGACTCAGTATTTCATTTCTAATGCCATCATGGTAGAAATATTTTTGCTTCCAGTACTTTTTCCCCCCTGTGTAGTATCAGTAAATTATACAGCCTAAATTCTTTTAGATCTCCAGAAATCTCTTGGAACATAAAGAAACTCCAAAGCAGCTCACTCCTGCCCTGTCATATTTCTAGAACCAACTTTATTTAAGAGCTCCAGCCATTCACATGTTCCTACTAGCATTTTCCAGCGCAAAGAAGATTCCACAATGTGATGAATAGATTAGCAATTGTTGATAGTGACAGAAAACCTCCAGGGAGTGTCCATGCACAGGATTACAGGACAGACTCTCTCCCCCGAGGAGTACAAGTCTAGTGGAACCAGGATTTAGATTTGGCACATGCCTTGTTGTTGTAAATGCTGAAAAGAAACACTTCTCTGCATCCACTTGCGTGTTTTCTGTAGGTTGGGTAAGACTTACCTCAACTTCATCAATTCAATGACCTGAGCAGGTCATAATTTGTTGTTATATGCACATCTTTTGCAGAAAAGATATTGGTCTACTTGACTTGGGAATGCATTTTAAACTTTAATCAGACAAGAGGAGGTCAAGAGTGCTTGGCAACAAATGAATACATTAGTGCTGGAAACCACACTGGAGTATTTAACTTCTCATTCGATTTTTTAAAAATTTCCATCTTACAAATTGGAGATGTGATCTCTATATATCCAATGATATATAAGTCAAATTCATTAAAGCATGATATTAAGCTGTGTTTCCAAAACCGGTACAAGATCTGTGCTGATCCATCTCTGTTTTCACCTTGCTCCTTCGTGAGCATGGGATAATAACTAATAAAGCTTAGTCACGAAATCTTCAGCCCCAAGAGGTAATTTGACTGATCGATATTAAGATCGCGTACAATGCTTTGCCTCATCAGCATGAAGCTCTAGTCAAAGGAACATGGAAGAGAAAGGCAAAAGGCGCCATCTGGATGGAATTCCAAAGTGGCTGATACATGGAATGACTTTGTTGATGGTGGTCTATCTTGCCCCGAAGGAGTTACATTACAATTCTGTTCCTTTTAGAGGCAAACTTCATTCTGCCTCAGACGTGGGTCTCTATCTGAATTGGAATTTTGTTCTTTTACTTTTCAGAATGTTCACTCCTCTACCTCCAAACTCGAGTCTGCTGACTCTGCTTTAAAACAAACGTCCTCACAGGACACAGTGGACAGTCACTCCATTTGATGCAAATATTTGTAAAGGCAATGATACCTTTTTTTTTTTTTTTGTAGGGAGCGGGGTGGAAGGGGTTGGGGAAGAGAGAGAGAGAGAGAGAGAGAGAGAGAGAGAGAATCCCAAACAGGCTCCATGCCCAATGTGTGAGCCTGACTTAGGGCTGGATCCCACAACCCTGAGATCACGACCTGAGCCAAAATCAAGAGTTGAATACTTAACCAACTGAGCCACCCAGGTGTCCCAACAGGGATACTTATTTTTAAACAAAAGGGGAGTGGGCGGGGCTACCAGTAAATCTGCTTTATAAACAGACTCCCAAACCAAGATTACAGAAAGATTTGCCACAAGCCCAACACTCCCATATTTCTCAGAGAAGGAGATATTGTTAGCACAATGGAATTTTAAGCCTACTGGATTCTATTAAGAACATAAGGAATATGCAGGGATTTCCAGACATCATTGAAACATTTTGAAATCCTGAAACAATTATTTTGAGCAGTGAGATTTGTTATTTTCATAGGTCTTTATATCTGCCTTACCAAAGGGATTCGAATTTTACAGATGCTAGTGTCGAAGTTGGAATAAGAATGGACTGGATTTGGTGACTCTGGGGACCTCACTGTCTGCACCCATGGCAACTACGTTGGAGCCAGGTCTCACCACTTCAATTTCAAGGACACCTTTACCAGCTGAGCTTTAATTAATGATAAATCAACAGACAGGTGACAACCATTATATTCCTTCACCTTATCGCTGCAGCTAGAATTAGTGACAAAAGTTTTAATTAAATTTTAACTTATCAAACTGAATTGACTTTATATGAAGATGGAACATGCATTGCACACACATATATTTGCATGTATGTATTTGTTTATTTAGTAATTATAGTTTTCCAATTTCTTATTTTATATCAGAGCATTTAAGGGGAAAGGGTTAGTACTTAACCCAGATTAATCCAGTATCAATTTAACATTCTGCAAGTTTCATTCTCAAACATAAAATACTTACGAGTGCCTGGCACATAGTAAGTGTGCAATTAAGTGTTGGTTGACAATAGCAATTATTCTTGTTGGGCAGCCCAGGTGGCTCAGCGGTCTAGCACCTGCCTTCAGCCCGGGGCCTTTTCCTGGAGACCAGGGATCGAGTCCCACATCAGGCTCCCTGCATGGAGCCTGCTTCTCCCTCTGCCTGTGTCTCTGCCTCTCTCTCTCTCTCTCTGTGTCTCTCATGAATAAATAAATAAATGAAATCTTAAAAAAAACAAAACAAAAACAATTGTACTTGTTGCCTTAATTGCCTGCCTTCGTTCAGACTCTCTCTCCACTGTTCTGCACATTTTCCCCATGAGCCTGTCCATGAGACACATTGGCTATAAATAATAAAAGTACTGATCTTTTCAGTGAGTTAAGAGAAAGCAATGGCCCTGTTTTTCATAGATCCATTCTATTCACTTAACTTAGGGGCAGGGGTCCTATCTCCCTGTTCCTCCTAGTTCCCCAACACTCCTATCCTGGTCCCCTTTTCCTGTAGGGAATTACTGCCACCTTTAATTTAGAACTGTGGGGGAGGCTCATTATAAAACATTTAAAAACACTTAGAAGCACCGAGAAAATACGGAAGTCCCTTTAAATCTCATCACCTATTGATAGCCATAATTGACATATTGACTAATTTCCTTCGTCTTTTTTAAATGCCTCTATTACCTTCAGACTTTAAAGAATGCTAGGATCATCCTACCAATGTGCCCTAGTGGCCTACGTTTCACTTTGACATTTTAAATACTATTTCACATCATTAAATATTTTTCAAAATTATTCTTTGCAATGACCTCTTAACATGCTTTTCTATGAATATATCCTACTCAACATTTTCTTCTGTGTTAGGTAGATTGGATTAATATTTTGCTATTATAAATAAATGGTATTCTTCTTTGCATGCTGATTATTAGTAAACATTGTTGACTGATTCCTGTCACTCAGGTGACATCTACAATTTGATGGATAGGGTACAAAGCTGTAACTTATTTCCTTCCTTAGGAGCACCGAGCCAGCTTGTTGTGATGTGTCTCATGACACAGCTTAGTGGAGGGCAGCGGAAGGCAACGTGCCTTCTGTAATGAAACCAGCCCTCGGAGCAGCTCCAAGCTGATTTTATATCCAGCCCAAACTTCCCCTAGATTCAGAATCACTTATCTTCTATCATAACAGAACAGTGCCTGGCAGAGAATGGGCAGTCAATCAATCTTGTACACTGAATATCCACACATCTGTTGGACGTTTCACTTGATTGTCTTACAGGCTAAACTCTTAATAACTGCCACAAATCTCCCATAAAACAAACAAAACACCACCTGTATCTGTCTCCCTCCTCTCCATCTCAGCAAATCGGTCCACAATTCACACATCCTGTCAAACCAGAAGATGGAGAATTATCCTTCACATGCTTGTCTCCCCCTGTGCAGCACAAGTCCTGTTGCTTCCTGTACAGAACCAGCACTTCCAACCTGTCTTCTCTCCAATGCGGCAGCTTACCACCCTGGTCCGAGTCACCATTTGCTCAGGGTGAGCCCTACTTTCTGGTCCTCCCACTTTCACTCTTGACCTCTTTCACACAGACATGTTTTAAAACATACTTGTGGCCCTTTGCACTGAGGGTTTTCTTAACATACAAATTCAGAATCTTCTACCAGGGCTTACAAAGCATTACCTGATTTGCCCCCTGCCACAGGGACCTTTTGTAGGTTATGATTCCAACGTTTTTCATCCTCAAAGTCTCCACCTACACCATCCCTTCTTGTTCTGTATCTGTCTCCCTCTTCCCTGTTGCCCTTCAGAAAGACGGATTTTTTTAAAAGATTTTATTTATTCAGAGAGACAGTGAGAGAGAGAGAGAGAGAGAGAGAGAGAGAGAGAGAGAGAGAGAGGCAGAGACACAGGCAGAAGGAGAAGCAGGCTCCATGCAGGGATCCTGACGTGGGACTCGATCCCGGGTCTCCAGGATCACACCTTGGGCTGAATGCAGGCGCTAAACCACTGAGCCACCGGGGCACCCTAGTGAAGGTGGATTTTTATCACACTTCAGGTCTGAGCATTTCCCACCTCCTCCTACACCCATCACCTTCCGTCAATGTGCCTTTTTTATTGCCTTCACAGCACTTACCATAATTTACAAATACATTTATTTTTGTTTTTCCTTTGTCTCTCTCACTCGATGAAAACTGCAGGAAAGCAAGGGCCATACTATCTATTTCATTGATAGTGTTTTACTCAGTGCCTAGCACAGTGTGTGGCATATACTAGACCCTTCAGGGATATTTGAAGAGAGAGACATGACCTTAGGATCCATCGTTCTGGGGTGATTTAGAGATAGCTTAGAACAGTCTTCATCCTAGGTCCACCAGCTTATAGGCAACCCCAGAACCACTGTAGTGTTTTTTCAAAGCACCCTGAAAGAATTCTATCCCTAAAAGAGTCTTGATGAGTGTTTAGTAAGTTCAACAAATGGTTTCTAAGCTCCTTCTTCAGGGTAGCTTATCCTGTGGCCACGCTATATCTGATACCAGCCAGCTCCCCCTTAGACATGAACAAAACTGTTGACTTCCCTCATACTTCTTATCACACACCCAGCCATACAGTAGAGCCAAGGCTCTGCTCATAATGCTGCTGAGGAATGTGGTTCAGTGGTGACAGCGTAGTTATCTACTTTGCTGCCCTTGAGATATTTAACTTATTATTGTCATCATTTAATGATATAATCACTTTATTTTATTAATTTTCATTAAGAATAGCAACTGCAGGGGTGCCTGTGTGGCTCCATTGGTTAAGGTGTCTGCTTTTGGCTCAGGTCATGATCCTGGAGTCCTGGGATCAGCCCCACATCTGGCTCACTGCTCAGTGGGGAGCCTGCTTCTCCCTCTCCCTCTGTCCCTCCCCCTGCCTTGTTCTCTCTCTCTCTCTCTCTTTTTCTGTCAAATAAATAAAATCTTAAAAAAAAAGAAAATCAAGAAACTGACTTATAGTGATTGCTGGTTTCTGTTCTATTTCCAGCAGAGATGTAAGAAAAATAGGATTCTCTCTTACAACATGCATTGGAACTTATTTCTTGAATTTAGCTTCATTCAGAGGCTAAAGCTAAAATAAGTCAATTAAACCTCTAAAATTTTTGATTTAGGACTCTATCAGATGGCTATCAATCTCAAATCAAGGTCTCTCTCTCTCTTGTTTTTTTTTTTTTTTTTTGAGGGGGCTGAGCCTATTTGACACAACCTCTTTCCAAGAGGCTGCTAGCACTAGCGAAATTCTTAAATTCTCCATATGCAGAGAGAGTGATTATAGCACATTTTGCCAAATAAATGCATAATTGAACATTAAACATCTGGTTTTTAAAGTCTATGTCAATATTGTCCACGTTCTCTGTTATCCTGATTTTCTGCAGATTTACTTGCTGCCCTCAAAGAACACAGACTATTCAGTTTTCATAATAACAAATCCTGCTGCAGGATTTAAAAGTAAGACACGAGCGAAAGCAGTGAAAGGCAGGGCAGCTGATTTGCCTTAGATGAATGGTGAAGATTTAGGCGACGCAAGGATTCATGCCCTGGACTGGCCATCTAATTAAAATGAGAAATGACACAGGCAGCAGCTAAGCAGTTTGGGGAATTACTAATCAGGCAAAAATGCAAAATAGGGACACTATCTTTTAGAATGTTTGCATGTCTATATCACCCCATCCAAATGACAGACAGGAAATAATATCAACAAGATGCAGACAATATTAAGAAAAAATGCTTAACCCTCCTGTAGCACAAAATAGTTGGGAAGAACAGGTTATCAGGCTCATTCAGTAAGGGAGTATTGAGAAGTTACTAAGGAATATGCGACTTACCCAAAGATACCTACATCAAGGTGGACGAGAGGGAGTATTGATGAGCAGCTAGTTCCATGGTCTTTCTAGAGGGATTGTCCTCCATGAGACAGACACAAGCAGAAAAAAAATCCACAAGTATTGAAGCAGAACGAAGGGAGGTGGTCTTTCTGGGGATAGGGATAGATATACCCACTGAAGGGAAATGGAACTGGTTTCCAATTATACTAACTATTGGCAAGCAGGCCAGTTAGGAGGAGGTTAAACACAACACACAACTCAAACCCCCAGGAGGAAGCATGCTGCTTTGCTGGGAAGGATCTGCCAAGTTCTCCACTTCAAAGAGAGCTCAGTAGGGGTGCGGACGAAGGCAAGAATTTGGATGAACATGTGAAAATGTTTACATGGATCTAGGAGAAGAGATTGAACAAATTCACATGGACTAGAAAATTGCCTTGAAAACTATACAAAGAGATATGAGTCAAGAAAGGAAAATAATTTAGTGAGAAATCCAGGTGCTGAAGCAGCAGTTTTGACCAATAGAATGTTATTGTACACAAGTTCTAACTCCAGTTCTCTAACTTCTTGCTTGCTGAGTGATGATGGAAAAAAGAATCACAAGTAGGCCATGTCCGTAAAACAGGCCTCTTTGCAAATGTCTCTTCAGTTTTTATCAGAGGTTGTTTTTCTCCCTATAGCTTTACACGGCATAGTTTTGACGGATTTGACAGCAAGCAGATTCTGCATATCTTTTAGGGAAGGAGATTTTCCCACAGGAATAAGCTAATATTCATGTCTCTGAGTTGGCTTTTCTGAGCCTTGATGCTCTGGCTATGTCCAGGAAGTCTGGCTATGCATGGGCTGTTTTGAAAACCTCCTGTATGAACCCCAGGTGTCAGGAAAGGTTGGTAAAATGGAAACATGTAGGTTGCTAACTGGCTTCCAATTTAGGGAGAGGGTGGATTTAGGTAGGAAAATATCCCTCCTCTTCACACAGAGCTTCTCTGTGACTTAACAGATCTTGATCTTTTAGCCAGAACATGAGGGAGAAAAAAATTAATGGCAGTATTGGCCAATTTAATGTCAGGTTGGAAAGAGCCCAACTCATATTAGATACTCAATAAATGTTTGCTGAAAAATGTAGGAGAATCATTCTTCTAGTATAATAGGCACAGATATAAATATATATTTTGAAGTAAAAAATGCAATGTCTTTTCATTGCAGAGGCTGTTGGTAATTGACATGGAGGATGGGACATGTTGGTTGGATGGGATGAGGTGTGTGCACCGCCCACAGTGGTGTTCAGTTGCTAGAGATGTCTGGTGTGGCATAGAATCAATGTAATCACTTCTGTCAACTTTTCCTTAATTGGGAACAAGTAGATATCATAGGGAATTGCTTTGTAAAAGTACTTGTTAAACACTTTAGAAATACACTAATATAAATAAGTACTAAATTGCATGTACTATTACTGCTAATTTATGACCAAAAGATTTCTCCTTGTTTTTGCAAATGTGAATAATTACACCTAACATCTCCAGGCACTGAAATTATATGCATTTGAATGATTTAGGATGCAAAATAACACTGATCTTTTTAAAACTCAATGGGAGAGAAAATTTGTGTTTAGAAGAGATTGTGACTTCTAATGCTATTCTCACGATACAGGTGGTAGAGTGAGCTAATAACATTTGCGCTTCTTTATATGGATTTGATGTTTTAGAGTTCCTTCGAGCAGTTTTGGATCATTTTCACTGCTTCAGATATTTGCAAAACAGTCTTATCAAATTATTTGGAAAAATTCCACTTATGAACAAATAGATTTAAAAAATCTCTGTAGCACACAGTGAGTGTGAGGAAGGAACAAGGATAATAAGAAAAATTTTACCTCTGTATTTCACATCTTGGAACTGACCAAGGATGCTCAACTAGAGTCATTTCACTTCCACTAGACCCTTTTATCCTCTGTTTTGCTTTCCATGGTTTCAGTTATCCCTGGTCAATGATGGTCCTGAAGCAGATGACCCTCCTTCTGATGGATGGTCAGAAAATCAATAGTAGCCTAACGGTGTTATCAAAAAGCCTGCATCATTCACCTTACTTTATCTCATCATGCAGACATTTTATCATCATGCGTTTTCACAAGAAGGGTGAGTACAGTAGAACTATATACTGTGAGTGAGAGAGAGTCCATGTAACTTGTATTACAGTATACTGTAATATACTGTATAATCAGTTATTGGTTATCTTACTATTAATTATTAGTTTAACCTCTTACTGTGCCTAGTTCATAAATTAAACTCTATCATAGGTATGTATTATGTATGTATATGAAAAAAACATAATATATATAGGGCTTGGTATTATTTGTCATTTCAGGCATCCCTTGGGGGTCTTGGAATGTATCCGTCACAGATAAGGGAGGGACTACTATATATCTACATATTTATGCTTCCAGAAAGATATCTTTTTCCTAGTTTCTCACTGGAACATTTGCATTAAATAGTGTCTTTAAGAGTTTATATGATCTGAATGGTACCCAACCAAAGGTAATTATCCTTTGTGTGTGACATTCTAATCATTTCCATAGCAACCACTTATGGGTTAAGATGTCACAAAGAGGATTAAGACTTCATTTGTGGAATAAACAACAGGAATGAAACATCACTAAGATATAGATGCTGTTTTTGTGTTAAATAAATGAGTGGGAAACAGACAAAATGGAATAGCAGTATTTTTCAATTAAAAAATTCATTGTACTTATAAGTTGTCTGTCAGTGAGGGAATCCTCAAATATGGGTTTGGGCAGATGGCGTCTTCTCATCAGGGGTGATAAAGACCCAACTATATGTAGCCATTTAGAGATTAGAGCCATTCTCAGTTTCTCAAAGAGCAGTCCTTTATCTAGCTGCATAGCATGAAACACTTCGCAGAAAAAGTGTATTATTGTGTATAACCTATAACTTGTCACTTTAGTTTTTCATCGAAAATGCTCCAATTTCTCCCAGTCCAAAGAAGCTAGCTTTGTTTCTAAAGACCACCCCTCATTCCAATGGAGACAGCCAGCTGCACTCACACAATAAATCACCGAGAGCGTCCTTGGGTACTTTCCAAGTTTGGAAGAAATGTTTTTGGGTAAAGATTAAGGCTATTATGGGATCACAGGGATCTATAGACTGTGGAAATATTTTCTGAAGTAGGAGGTAAACTCCATGAAAACCAAGACCATTTTCTTCATCATTTACTCAGAAATGGAAGCAATCTTGGGCACATAGTAGGTGCTCAAAAATTACTAAGTTGATGAATAAATGAAATTAGCAATGGCTACCATGAGAGCAAAGACAGAAATGCCTATGATGTAACTTTTAGAATGCTTTACCATGAAGTTAAGATTCCAACTTCAAAGAATACAAACTTGAATTTTCCCTTTGCAGTAAGTTTCCACACTCCATTTTTTTTCTAAACCATCATAAATCCTGTCTTAATGTATATTTGCAGTGAGGTACAAGATCCTGGTTAGGGGAGAGAATGTTGCCCTGGTTGTGGAGTGATGAAGCTATAGCATCAGGTAGAGACCAAGTCATACTATAAGTCATGACAAGCACTGGCTGTGCCTCTGGCCATTTCAAGTTAAAGCTTTTCTCTTTCTCCATGTATAACTTAATACTGCATCTTTCCTTTAACCTGATTTATTCCAAGCTGACTTCATCTGAGTGAAAATGTTCTTATAAAGAGATGGTGGAGAGAAGGGGCTGTGTGGCCATACACAAGAATAAATGTTAACGTAATTAAGAACCTAATTGTAAGAATGAAACCATACAAGCATTAGAAGAAAATAAGGGTGAATTCCTCCCTAACCTTAGGGCAAGGAAAAGCTTTTCCACTATGTCTTAAAATCCAGAGGTAATAAGAGATTGCTGCATCTGACTAGATAACAATGAAAATATTTTACATTGTAGAACATAGACTTATAAATAATGTCAAAAGGCAACAGATAAACCAGGAGACAGTATTCGTAACATATATCATTGACAAAGGGCCAATATCCCTAATATTTAAAGAACTTTTAAAAACTTGAGAGACAAAGTTTCAAAAATTCAGTAGAAAAATGGGGAAAGATTCAGAAAATTCATGAAATAATAGGAAAAGTTTCTTAAACATATGAAAAACATCAATATCTTTAGAGTATAATCTTAAATTTTAATGAGAAATGTATCTCTCACCTATCAAATTAGCAAAGATTAAAAAATATAACTCAGCTTGTTGTCACATTACTAGTAGGAATGCAAACCAATAAAAAAATTCTACATGGGATTTGGCAATGTCTATCAAAGCTATATATGCACTTATCTTTTGACCCAGGGGTTTCACTTTCTAGGCAGCTACATCTAAAACAATAGGAAAATAGATATATGCATACTAATATGTCTTATAGCATTGCATGTAGTTGCAAAATATTGGAAAAAACCTAAATACATACACACTGGAGAATCATTGAATAAACTACTGTAGAGCTGCACAGTGGAGAAAATGAGGGGGATTTCCATGAACTGACATGAGGAAATTTCCAGAATATATTGTTAAGTGAAAATAACAGAATGCAAAATAGAATCTCTAGTATGTCACCTCCCTGTAAGAAAACACATGTATATTTGGTTACTTGTGCACAAGAAATACAGGAAAGATAAACAGAAACTGGAGACTGGTTTCCCAACAGAGGGTGGGTGGGAAAGGGTAAGACTGAACAGAAATGGGGCAGTTTGATAAAAAGGGATTGACACTCTTAGAGCTGCAGTTGTTAAAAAAAAAGAAAGAAAAGAAAAGAAAAAAAAAGAACTGCAGTTGTTTCACATAGCCAAGAAAATCAAGAATAAGAAAACAAGGTGTGTGAAAAATTCAAAATTAAATATTAACAAAACCAAATGAACCAAAAAATGTATTATGAATTGGTGACAGAACCATACTGAAGGGGGTGGGGAAGAAAAAAACTAACCAAAATAACCTTGGGAAATAATATTATGAATAAATGTTGTAAATCCAAAGACAACACACACATACACACACATACACACACACACCTGTATACAAATTCAATTATTAAATTCGGTACAGAGGTATTCTGAAACTACTTTATATGTATATTAAGATTGAAAAAGTAAGTGAATACAGTGTCAATAATGAAGACTAGGCTCTTCACTGTTAGAAGTTATAAACAAGGTGAAAATGAACCTGTGGTGTTGGGTTGGAATCTCTCTCTACAGATGGATTTGGTACAGCTGTTAGCGTGTACATGTGGGTTGGTATACATGCATATACTTACTAGCTCTTTCTGCTCAGAGGTCCTAGAAACAATGATTTTTCAGTAGTAATTGCATATCTTGGTCTAGATTTTGGCTTCTAAACAGCCAAAAACAGATTTTTCCAAAAAAGGGACCAGGGCTCCTTGGAGATGTGGTTGGTTCCAGGGTTGGAATAGAGGGATATGACAAGAATCTGAAATATCTTGTGGTGCCATAACTCACAATTGCTCCAAAGCAGATGGGGCATGTTTGGAGGACTCACAATCAATCCCAAGAAGTTCCTTATGGCAAAGTCTGGAACAATTTGATATATTTATACTTTCTATATATTTTATTTAAAAATAAATAATGATAGTATTGGATAGAATGGTGTAAGTTCATATTGATAGAAATACATAAATAAGGAAGAAGGAAGATCTTTTTCTTAAGAATTCCAACTAATGAATATTGAAAGAATGAAATAGGAAAACCACTATCGGACAAACAACATGGTAATAAATGTTACAGACAAGAGCCACAAAGTGGATGCTAAACTTAGGAGACAAAGGGTTGAGGAGGAATCAGGATATTTGCATAGTTTCGAAGTCCTACTAAAGATAAAGAATTTCAAGAGAAAGCTACTAAGTTCATAAGTGGAAATATCTCATAAAGCCTAGCCAAGTGGTCAAAGTCAACTTCCCCAGTAATAAGGCATATCAGCCTCATGAACACCCAGAGGTGATGCACTGAGAAGGGCAACATCATTTCTGTGTTCTTGCCCAAATGAGTGACCTCTGCTAATGAGGAGGAAACATCAGACAAACATCAGGGGTATGCTACAAAATAACTGACAAGTGATCCTCAAAAATGTCAAGTTCACAGATGACAAGGGAAGACTAAGGAACCTTCACAAATTGGAGGAAACTAAGCGATAAAGGGCAACAGTGGAAAAGCTGGTGAGATCTGAATAATGGTCTATAGTTTTGTTAATAGTCCTCCCTCAGTTTAATTTCCCAGCTGTGATCATTTTATAGGGATTATGTAAAATGTCAACATTAGGAAAAGCTGGATGATGAGGATTCAGGAATTCTTCTATTTTCACAACTTTTATGTAAGTCTAAGATTATTTCAAAATAAAAAAGTAAAAAGGGGCACCTGAGGAGCTCACTCAGTGAAGCATCTGACTCATGATTTCAGCTCAGGTCATGATCTCATGATGAGATCATGAGAGATCTCAGAGTTGTGGGATTCAACTCTGCACAGGGTTCTGTGCTTAGTGGGAAGTCTGCTTGAGATTCTTTCCCTCTACTCCTCCCTCTGCTCTCTCACTCTATTTCTTTCTCAAATAAATAAATAAATAAATAAATAAATAAATAAATAAATAAATATTAAAAATAAAAAGGTAAAAAATGGAATACAAGGTGCAATAAAATTTGTTCCCATTTCCGTGTCCCCATATGGTACAGGAGCTTGCATTGATCATTGGTTAGCATTGGTATAGCTAAACATTTGGAAGGTCTGAATAAAAGAACAAATAAAAACCAACTCCACAATGTTTTAAATACTTAAATAAAAGTTGTGAAAAAATAGAAAATAAGCAAAAGGAAAAAAAGAAAAACCTGTCACACCACTGTTAATCTGGTAATGCCCAGATTTTCCTATGGACATATGTGTGTATTAAAACATGAATATGTATGCATATATATAATTTTTGTTATAATCAGATTCTGTTTGATAATTTGCTTTTTTCATTTAAAATTAAACTGTCACATATTTTGTGTAAATACATATACAGCTATAGCTTCACTTTTTCTCTTTCAAATAGACTGTAAATTTAGAAGAGTTTTAGATTTATAGAAAACTTGAGAATATTAATACAGATAATTTCCATATACTTCACACTCAGTCCTACTGTTAACATGTTATGAGTATGATACATGTGTCATAGCTAATGAGCCAATACTGATACATTACATTATTAAGTAAAGTGCATATTATATTCAGAATTTTTAAAAAGTTTTTCCCTAAATTTCCTTTTTTCTGTTCCAAGATCCCATTCAGGATACCAAATTGCATTTGCTTGTCTTGTCTCCTTAGGCTTCTCTAGACTGTGAGAGTTTCTCAGACTTTGCTTACTTTTGATGACCTTGACAGTTTTGAGAAGTACCAGTCAGGTATTTTGTAGGATGCACTTCTATTGGAATTTGATGTTTTTCTCAAGATCAGATTGGGGTGATAGAATTTTGGGAGGAAGACCACAGAGCCAAAGTGCTATTATTAAAATGTATTGAGGGTCTATGCCATCAATATGATTTATATTAATTTATATTAACATGTGGATATCAGTGTTGATCACCTGTCAGAGGATTATCATAAAATTACTCTATTCCCCATTTTCCATACTATACTCCTTATTTTTTACTTTACTTATTTTTAAAGATTTTATTTTTTCATGAGAGACAGAGAAAGGCAGAGACATAGGCAGAGGGAGAAGCAGGTGATGCGGGACTCCATCCCCAGGCCCGGGATCACGCCCTGAGCCAAAGGCAGACGCTCAACCACTGAGCCCCCCAGGCGTCCCCATTCTATAATCTTTAAAAAGAACTCAATATATACATCCTACCTTTAAAGATATAATCTAATTTTAATGGCTTCAGAAATATGAATGTCTTGCAGTCTATTTAACCAATTTATTTTTTGATGGACATAGAGAGGGTTTTCAACTTTTGATTACTATAAAGAACCTTTGCAATGCTTCCTAACCAGGAACACTCATCTGTTCATATAATCACTGATTATTTCTTTAGGATAAAAACTCAGAAGTGAAATCGCTGGATCAAAATATGTACAGCAAGGCATTTGACACATAGTGCAAAGTAGATTCCAGAATATCTGTGGCAATAGTCCCACTAGCACGCATCAGCAAGAGCATGCCATTTCTTTATACCTCCTGTGTATAGTTGGTGTGAGTGAGTGTGATATGAGAAGATGCTGGGGCGGTGGGCAGAGGCCCAATTGTGCAGGATGTACAGAGTTGGCCTTTTATTCTCAGTGTAATGGGAGGCCATTAGCAGGGGAGAGACCCAATCTCCTTGATGTGATGTATGCCATGCCTTCATTTCTTAAAATGGTCAATTAGATAATGGCTGGGTGTTTCTCTTTGACCTTGGATCGAGGTCATAAAAAAAGGCCATGTGATAGACGACCTGCCATGCTTTCCTATACAGATCTAACTTGCCATTGAGTGGGGGAAACACAGAATATAGGGCCGGAAAGAGAAAAGGGAGTGACAAGAGGATTTATTCAGAGAGAGGGGCTCCCTCCGGGTGGCAGGGTGGGATGGGGCAAGAATGGGGTGAGCCTTCCCACTGCTGAAGGCCTTCTGAATGACTGCTAATGAATTCCACCTTTCCTGCTGCACATCGTGTACTGCATTGAAATGAAGAGCAATGGGGAGATGAGAGAAACAACTCTCAGACAGCTGACAGTTTTCTGCTAATTTTGAATCCTGGCAGCAAACACATTACCCAGGATGAGAACATAAGGTAGCATCAGAAAGAGCTGTTCAGGGATAATTCTGCGTGAGACACTAGATCTATCCTTTGGTGTGACTTAGTAATTCCTCATGCAAAGATGTTTATCACACTTGGGATGACAAAGGGCTGATATAAAGCACTAGAATCTCCTAAATCTTCATAGCTTTTAAAAAATGAGGACTAAAGAGAATGATAGGAACAGTATATGAGCCATTAAACAGAACCATCAGAAAACTTTTTAAACATGTAGGGAATAGTTAGACAGGACCAATAAATATATTAAAGAAAAAAATGCTAAAACTTCTCTAAAAGGTCCTGCCATTGATTGGGATGTATAAGTACCAAGGTTTTTTAAACATCTCAGGAACAACCAGATGGCACATCCATCATAGGGCCTACTGAGATTTAGAATTAATCTTTAATTACTTATTTATAATTTATAATTACCCAAATAGGGGCAGCTCATCCTACTTGAGTAATTTTCTCTGTGGGATTAAGTTGTGCCATTTGGAAGGCAGGTTGACTCTTCTGATCCCTAGAGTTTTAGAAACATGTATGTCAGGGCACCACATCATCACGAGCAAGATTATCAGTCAATATGCGTATAAAACTACTGAACAAATTGGTCTTAGTGGCTGACTTTTTAAAAAAAAATGATGAAATCATCTTATTAACTGAATCCTGAAAAATTGCTGGTCAGCACATTTGGGCCACTAAGAAGGCTGAAGAGATGGTACTTGAACTTTTTTTTTCCTTTTTCTTTTCAGTCCTAACTCAATCATCTCACCCTACGGGTATGGCTTTGTGAGCCAAGACAAGCAAAGAAGCAAACAAAAATAAAGACCTAATCTATTTCTCTTAGATTGCATTATTTTAAACTTTGAGTGTTTTATCAAGTGCTTATCTACAGATATTCAAATTTTGCCAGTTTGATATGCTTGATACATCTCTGGAACCAGGTATGCAAAACAGGAGAAAGGCAAACAAATGAATAGAAATTATCTTAGCAGCAAGAAATTCTGAGATAGAGAGTGGACTACACTCCTAGCACCTTTCTTTTAAAAGTAAGCAGGCTATCATGGCCATTTATAGGAAAATAACAAAAGATGCAAGGAGAAAGCCCTCCCAGTATTTTGGGCCAGATCCTCTGTTAGGTTTTGTGTCTTGTTTTGGATATGCACAAAGAATCGAAGATAAAGAATGAAAAAATAGATTCCAAGATGGCAGAGTTTCAAGACTGGACTGGGTGCTCAAGAAAATCTAGTCTAATTTCCTTATTTTAAAGATAAGAATGATTAAGGCCATGGAGGTTTGGTGAGGGATCTAAATTCATACACTGAGTTGTTGGCAGGCTTACGCATTTAGCAGGTGTTTGTTGGCTGTGTATCGACTGTATTGAGTATTATTGAATTTTAGGCACAGAAAAGGGAGTGGTAAGTAAGCTGTCATTCAGTTTACCCTCCTACCATCATACTGCTTTTCTCAAAACTGACGAGAGGACACAGTACTGTTTAATTTAACCTAGGAAAGACTATAAAGCACCATAATTGTCCTCAAGGTTATGAGACACTCTGAGGATGAGGTTTACCATTTATTATCACCATAGGGATGCAAACAAGACAAATAAATGGGTTCATAATGCAGTGGAATAGAATTCAGTTAAAAACAAGGATCCGGGAGCACCTGGGTAGCTCAGTCGGTTGGGTACCTGCCTTTGGCTCAGGTCATGATCTCAAGATCTTGGGATCAAGCCCCACATCGGGCTCACTGGAAAGCAGGGAGTCTGCTTCTCCCTCTCCCTCTGTACTTGGTCTCTACTCTCTCTCTCTTGCCCTCACTCACTCTCTCTCTCTCTCAAATAAATAAATAATAAAACAAAACAAAACAAGGAGCCACTTCTTGGATGTCATGGTGATTAAGCATTGAAATTACTGAGGGAATTTGTTGATAATATAAACTGAAAGAGATACTCATGTGTTCGACTCTAGTTTTCTTGCAAATTACTCATTTTGTTTCTCATGAGGTCCTGTTTCAAATGACTAATTCCATGGGTTTTAGTTACAAAGTTGTTTTTTGATATCAAGAATATCATTGTTGCTCTCTCCGAGATGTTAGAATTCATAAAGACAGTTTAGCTATTGTGCTACTGTATTTATGCTGACTTTTTTTCCCCACAGCATCCTGCTACATAGAAATAGCCCATGAAATATGACAGGGATGGGATTCTGAAAAGTCAACTGTAAAGTTAAATTCCAAATTTAACTTTTTAATTTTTTTTATCACTGACTTCACCCGAAAATATGAAAGCCCTGCAGCCATGGAAATCTTTTGGTTCTTTTTTTTTTTTTTTTTAAAGATTTTATTTATTTACTCATGAGAGAGACCGAGGCAAAGACACAGGCAGAGGGAGAAGCAGGCTCCACACAGGGAGCCTGATGTGGGACTTGATCCTGGGTCTCCAGGAGCAGGCCCTGGGCTGAAGGTGGCGCTAGACCACTGAGCCACCCAGGCTGCCCCTTTTTTGGTTCTTGATCTCAATAACAGTCTGTAATAATAATTCACGAAGGTCTAATTCCCACCTTGTGCCAGACACTTTATCCTTATAAATTAATATAATTCTCTCAAGCAACCCTCTTTTTATTCCTGTTAAAAGAGAAGGAAGCTCAGAAGATGAAGTATATTGTCCAATGTCTCACTGTAATGGCTGGTGGGACAAGGTTTGGAACCATAGTTTGACCATGAGGGTAGTGAAGTCTGAGTTTTGGGATCCCTCACTCATATTGGCCCCTCCAGACCCTGGGAGGTGCCTCAGAAATGTGTTTACAAGACACGGTGGCCAACTTCTTAGTTTGCCTGGGACTGACATGTTTATTGGGATACAGGGTTTTCCGTGCTAACACTGGGATTGTCCTCGCAAACTGGGATAGTTAGCCATCCTATGATAAAAGGTCATATATTTTTTAAAAACTGAGATATCCAGGGGCACCTGGGGGACTCAGTGGTTGAGGTCTGCCTTTGGCTCAGGGGATGATCCCAGGGTCCTGAGATCGAGTCCTGCATCAGGCTCCCTGCAGGGAGCCTGCTTCTCCCTCTGCCTGTGTCTCTGCCTCTCTCTCTGTGTCTCTCATGAATAAATACATAAAATCTTTTTTAAAAAGTGAGATATCGAGTGGTCACAGTGGACTAAAGCAGCTGTCTTCTCCCACTCTTTCCTTCTCCTTTGTTTCACCTCACCGCATGTTACTGGAATAGCCTGTACAGTTTTGGGTTCTAGCTGATGGGAGATTGAGCTGCAATCAGTGGGATATGTTTATGTGGTCTGCAATTACTTCTGTGGACAGTTAATTGTTTGCCAGTGATTCTAGATTAGGAATGGCTTCCAGGTCTACTCCTATGCCCATTTGGCCAGCCCACCTAGTACTGGGACAAGCCGCTGCAGGGTCAGAGGTCCAATTGTGACATAAATATATCCTGATTAGCACCCTGCACTGGAAGCGTGTGAGTTAGAGGGAAAACAGGACGTGAAATGTACAGATCAAGAAGCTCTGCTGTGGAAAATGCTTCCAAATTTCAAAGCTCATATAGCAAAGAAGCTTGAAAAGGTTCTCTCAAATTTAACAACAACCCTAAATAGGTACATGATATTACCAATGACAAGTTGTGAGGTTTGGAAGAACTCACAGTAATGATAATAATCACCACCACCAATTTCTGGTCATTTTGAAAGACTGAATTACCTTCCCATTTTATCATAAAAAAAGAACATAAGACTGTTGCCATATCAGGGATCCCTGGGTGGCTCAGTGGTTAAGCGCCTGCCTTCAGCCCAGGGCGTGATTCTGGAGTCCCGGGATCGAGTCCCACATCGGGCTCCCTGCATGGAGCCTGCTTCTCCCTCTGCCTGTGTCTCTGCCTCTCTCTCTCTCTCTCTCTCTCTCTCTGTGTCTCTCATGAACAAATAAATAAAATCTTAAAAAAAAAAGACTGTTGCCATATCAAAAGGTAATCAAAGACTACATGGACAAAGATATAGGAAAAATAGTATTACTGAGATATATTAAACAGTTATTAATATATGTATGTTATTTTTCTGGATTTTTTATGTTTCCCACATTTGTAATTTCCCGTAATTTCTCATCCTAAATAGATACTTCTATGGTCCTTTTGTTTTTGTAACTTTCTATCATTCTTAAGGAAGCTCTACCAAATTCATATCTTAGGTCCCACAAAACTTGGAACCATCCCTCGATGGTCCTAAGGTCTCAGGTGCACTGTATTCAGCAGGATGCTCCTTCCTTGCTGCCTCCCCTGAGCACACTTTCCAGTTCTTTACATGCTCAAAGTCTGTGGTTGGAATGTTTATCTCTATTGATAGACAAAGGGAAAGTTTGAAGAAAAAATATAAATTATGGATGTGATTATGAGAAATGAGAAAAACAAATCTCTTAGAGAAACAAGTGGACTAGACCCAGGTATAGACTCTACTTGTGCACATGTACAATGCAGGCACTGAAATATGCAGTAGGCACTCTGCTTCTCCCTGCGGAGTGGTCTCCATCGCTTCATTGATTATTAGTAGATTGCACTCCGATGCTCCTTTTATGATAAGCTCTTTATGTGCATGCCATATACAGGTGAGCCACCCTTTTTCTTTCTTTTTTTTTTTTTTTTTGGCATGACTGGGAAATTAGACATTCTAGTTAACCTATATTCGGGAATAATAAAATAAGTTATTTGAAGCTACAAATTTAAAAATTGAAATTAATGGACACCTGGGTGGCTCAGTGGTTGAGTGTCCGTCTTTGGCTCAGGTCATGATCCCGGGCTTTTGGGATCCACTCCCACATCGGGGTCCCTGCATGGAGCCTGCTTCTCCCTCTGCCTGTGTCTCTGCCTCTCTGTGTGTGTGTCTCTCTCTCATGAATAAATAAACAAAATCTTAAAAAAAAGAATTGAAATTAACTTCAGGAATCATGGAACTCTACTCCCTTATTTCATGGACATGGCTATGGAGGCAAGGAAAGCAAATGTTCTGAGAGGCAGATGGGCCTAACCACTGATCTGAGTTGCAGACCAAACTCATCAAATATATGTGCAATATTAATACTACTGGTATCAATGTTAGTGACTATTTATTGACTATGTACAATGTACTGGTCATGAAGCTTATGTGATTTACTCACTGAAGACAACAACCAGATAAATGCCATTAATTAAAAAATGAGGGGGCGCTTGGGTGACACAACAGTGAAGCATCTGACTCTTGATCTCAGCTCAAGTCTTGATCTCAGGATCATGAGTTCAAGCCCTGTGTTGTGTTCCTTGCTGGGTGTGGAGCTTACGTGAAAAAAAAAAAAAAAAAAAAAAGTAAAAAATGAGTAAGCTGGAGCTAAGAGCAAATGACTTGCCCTGAATATATAGCTGAGAAGTAATCCAGATGGGGCTTCAACTCATATCTTTCTGTGTTGACCCTGTCTGATGCTCCTTTCTAAGCTAAAGAAAATTGTCTTATGGTTAACTTCCAGAAGATAACTGTTCTATGTTCCACCATTGCTTGATGTTTCCTTTGTAATTTCCATTTGACTAATGATCCTCATCATAAGTTTCTCATTGTGCGGAATTTGGGGGTAGGTTCTCCAATTCCAACCTACCTCCTGAAATACGGCTCCTTTCACACCTTCAAGAGGTTTCCTATTTATACAGGTACATTCCTTCTTCTGTTCCTTCTGAGTCATCTTGGGATCATAGGTTTGTGGTGTTGAATGTTATATGAATATACTAAATAAACCACTAATTGAAAACAGGACTGTTGGTGGCAGTATTCTGAAGGTAATCTTTCTAAATAATTTTCTCTCTGGAAGTGTTGTTTTGACAAGCAAAGATCCTCAAATATGGACTAACCACATTTTATCTCTTATTTTACATTTCACACTGCATTTAAAAATACCAGTTTCCATATTTCCATAACAGATGCTGGAGAAGTTTTCTATCCACAACTTTCAGAAGGGAATGTCATTTATGTTAGGTCCTCATTTCTTCCTACTTTATCTAATTATGTCATTTTTTTCTATTAATTACGTGTGCACAATATAATGGAACTATCAGTTCAATAACATTAGTCGTGGGAAATCAGGAAGATAATATCTACCTGCATGACCATGGTAATCCAGCTATTTATGTCAAGTCTGTTCTGTATTGGTCAAGAAGATAGTGAAGTTACTTAGGTGTGTGTGTGTGTGTGTGTGTGTGTGTGTGTAATCTTCTGCACCCATCCTTGTCTCTTTAGTATTTAAACCCATTTTAGAAAGAGATTTCCCACTGGAAGAAAACCTTCAGGTGTGGATTACTACAATATTTAATGTTCAGTCAAACTTGCCCCTTGGGGAATGGGATACAGATTGGGAGCAAGGTTAAGGTAATTTTAAAGATGTATGCTATTTGGCATTTTAATAGGAGAAGCAATATTTCTTGTGAGATATTAGTAGTTACTCTATCTCTGCCTATTGTACTATCCAGGATGATCTGAGGGATTTAGGACAACGAAAGATTGTTTTCACTATGAGTTATGCCCACAGGTTAACTGGGGACTCTGCTCCTTATAAGTAACCTGGGATTCAGGTGGCTAAAGCAGCTGGCATGAACACTGAGACAGGGGGAAAAACACTCTGGTGCATATCACACCAGCAACTAGTTGTTCCAGTCTGGAAGTGACCCAGATTGCTTCCCTTTACAACTCATAGGTAGAAGCACTACTCACGTGGCCCCTCTGATCTTTGTGGGGGCCTAGATTCCGACCCTCCCAAGTATCTGGAATACACAGAGGCAAAATTATCTTATAAACAGGATTAATGGTTTTCATGTGGGGTATATTTTAACCATTCTTCTTTGATCTCTGCATCGAGCTATCTGTACATTATTTCAACATGTGTTTATTTGGTCACTAGTATGTGTAAGTTACGTGCTAAGTGTTAGGGCACAGAATGATGAACCCACTTTTGGTTCCTGAGATTGGTGGGTGCAGTGGAGGAAGAAAGCAGAAGATTTACAAAATATTGAAAAATAAAAAGTTCATTGTGGGACACCTGGGTGCCTTAGCAGTTGAGCGTCTGCCTTCAGCCCAGGGCGTGATCCTGGAATCCAGGATCGAGTCCCATGTCGGGCTCCCTGCATGGAGCCTGCTTCTTCCTCTGTCTGTGTCTCTGCCTCTCTCTCTGTATGTCTCTCATGAATAAATAAATAAAACCTTTGAAAAAAGTTAATTGATGTTGAAATGCTTCAATATTTCTATAATTGCAGGATGTGTCACTTTTCCTATCCTAACTTATAGGTGATGGTGAAGATTTATAAATCATCAAGTGTTTTCTATTGCTTATAATCCATTTCTTGTCCCTGGCATCAATGTTAAAAAAAAGTTTGGTTCTATCTACTTTTCCAGCGATGGAAATTATAACCCTGAGACACACCAGAAATAACCAATGCAGTTGAAGTATAAAAGAAGATTAATTTTAATTCATTTTACTATCCAAGTAGTAATACACAGCTTTCGTGGTAATAACAATAAGCTTATCATCGCGAATTGTGTTGATTATTTTCATACTTCTCTTTAAGACTCTTACATAATTCTACAAATGCTATTACTTTTTGGAAGAATTAACTACAACTAGAAATATGTTGGAACCTGTGGGTTTTTGGCATGTTGCTTTCTAAGAAGAGACACACAAGACAAATCTCACTCGAAGAAGCCCTGGTGAGGAAGAAGATGGCTTTACCAGTCCAAACTAATGTATACACCTTCAAATCAGAGACATGAATTTAATATTAGATTGGCTTTATTTTATCATCACTAGTCTAGTTAATTTGGATTTGAAAGAGTTAGGAACTTGTCAGTATACTCACCTGTTAAATAGAGGGCACAGCTAAGGTCTTAGAACATCTGGTCAAAAGATTGGATCTTCCCCTCCTGTGAAGACTGGCATTTTTATCTGGTATCCTCAGTTTGTCTGCATAATTTTTTTCCCCACAAATTGGTATTTAAACCTCAAAACCTTTAGCTAACTACATCTGTCATTGATATTTTATTGTTTAATTTTCTTTTTATGGAGCCAAATTACATCTCTCCCACATACAGCCGGCACTTTACATGTCTAATTTGTCGACATGTTCTATAATGATAATTTCATTGATTTAGAAAGTGACATTATGAGCAACATATGTTCAGTTTAGCAGTAGACCTTGTTATGGCAATCAATTTTTTCCCCTCCAGAACTCAACTATATTCCACATTTAGAGGCGGCAAAATAATTTAACCAGTTCATATTCCTAGGGTTTAAAAAAAGAGAAAGAAACCTGCTTTCCTAAGAGAATAAATTTTCACTTTGTGCAGTTTGCAATGTGCATATATTATCACTAGATACCAGAGGCAGGTGAAGGGAACTAAAGCAATGAAGGCATTTAATAAGATAGAGAATGACATAGAAGAAATGTTTCACTAAATTCCTTTGACTGTCTCCTACCCTCTGCTGTTCACCACACAACCTTAATCAACAGTTCTGCAAATATCTGCTGGGACCCTCCAGAGCAGCAGGCACGACGCCAAGCACTGGGCTTCCCTGGACGCTTTCCTGCCTCTGTGCTCTTGCATGAATTTTCTTCCTTATCCCTATATTCAACAGACAGACACACACAAAATCTCATATTTCAAGATCCAGCTCAAAGGTTGCCTCTGCTCAGAGGCTTTCCCCAACCTCCGTCTCCCAACCCAAGTCAGCATGAATCATGTCATCCCTACCTGTCGTTTGTGTATGTGACCTCCTCCTCACTCTCCTGTAAGCGACTTGGGGGACGATCTTATTCATCTTTGTGTCCCTAGCAGCTCAGTGCCTGGCTTATTGTAGTGCTCAATAAAAAATGAATTTGATTAAATAGAAAATATTTTCTATCTGACAAAGTTATCGTATACCATAAAGGAATCTTTAAGATGGCATCCTGTTTTTCTTTATCACGCAATCAAGGGCAGGTGTTCTGTGTTGTTGCTGATGGCGATTTATAAAGCCAGCTAGGACTTCAGTTCAATATCAATACAGAGTGGCGTAGTTTAGAAATGATGTGGGAAATATCTGAAAGGAGGTATAAAAGACTTTAATAATGCTGGGAGAGGTGGCTACATAAAAAAGGAAAAGTGGCATAAAAAAAAATGGAAGCCCATAGACTTACTTAGCTATTATACAGACCTTAGTTTTGTCTGAAAATTATTTTCAGGATTTAACTTATGGTAGGGCTGATCACCTACAGCATCTTGATCTACTGTACTATGTGATTATGACAGCCAATATGGCATTCTTCTTAATTATAAAAGATTAAATTATGTTTTGTACAGGATGCTTATAAAAGTAGGAAACTGGGCAAATACTTCAGAAATGTTTCTCAAAAACAAACGTTAAAACAGAAAATCTCTCTTCCAAGTTCATGACCAAGGTGGAATAAGCACACCAATTTCTCCTATTAAGTATAGCTAAACACTTGGGACGGTATGTGTGTCTAAACCACACATGAAAAGATTGGGGAAGGTGATGAGACAAAGGCAGCCCAGCGAGGCTCCTTGGGATCTGGTTAACAGCAGAGTGGTGAAGTCCCTGGATTTTCTTTGTGCCTCAAGCATCCCCAGCTAGGGACCATAGAAGATGACAACCTAGACACTTTGATGAGTATAGACAAAAGATGTCAGAAGGAAAGTCTGCTCTCTACCAGGAAGGGGGTGTGACAGGACCCCTACGGACAAAAACCAGCCAAACACAATGGAAAAACCCCACAATCCCACTCTCAACTCTGGATTCCGATTCTATATTTTCTTCCCCGAGGAATTACCACATCTGGTGTATCAAAGCATACACCTGGCAGCCTGAATAGTGTACGTCACTTAATGGTGATAACATCCCACCAAGAGAACCATCATCACATCCTGGTTTACCACATGGGGACAGTGCTACTTGCAAAGGTTGTATCTTCAGCCCAAGCTGGTAAGCTCGTAAGTGGAAGAAATAGAAAAGGAGACGGGTCCATCTGGCTCTAAGCCCATACTTGTCTCATTTCAACACAGTGGCTTAAAACTTCACCCAAGGTGAGAACACAAGTTACAAGGGGTGAAATTTATTATAAGCAAGTTGGGATTTTCTCTGGCATTCCAAGGAGGACCACCAGCAGTGGATCTACACTCCATAAGGCCATAAAGAAAGAAATCCTTTCTGTTCTTTCCCCTTCAATCCTGTACTGTTACGGACTATTTAATAGCTACTACATTCCACCCCAGGTGATTGAATCGGTCACTTTGACTGAGTTTGTTTATCAGCCTGTCAAACAGGAGAAGTACTCCATCTTCGTTTGATAAAAAATATATATATATATATATATATATATATATCGTATATAAATGTAAACACTTACCAGTGGAGTTATTATTATTACTCCTGTTAGTGGCAGCTAATTAGAGTCACTTTTCAATTCAGATCCAGAAACAAAAAATTGATTTTTCAGTAATACAGAAAGAAAGCTACCCTTAGGGAAATTACAGTCAATAATTGAGCTACGAATTGGAATTCTGGTAAAAGCAAAAGTAAATCCAGGAATAATTCACAAAAGTTAATGCTGAAATTGAGCATGTTTTCAAAACAACATAAAATCTAGGGTTGAAAAGTAATTATACTAATCAGGATGAAACATTTAAAGTAGAGCTTCCATCTTTGTTTGTTATTTTTAAGTGGGCTTGATGCCCAGCATGGAGCCCAATGCAGCATTTGAACTCACGACTGGGAGATCAAGACCTAAGTTGAGATCAAGAGTCAGATGGTTAATCTATTGAGCCACCCAAGCACCCTTTGTACATTTTAGAATTGAGCTAAAAATCATACTCCTTTTGGAGCTTTCTGAATGTATATAAAAATTACTGTCACTTCTAGATATTCCAATAGACAGAAACTAAGTCAATTCCATTGGGCCATTTGGAGTCATTTATATAGAAATTCATGGGCCAGGAACATTTAGAGGCAAGGATTTGAGAGAGAGATGAATGGTTAGTACCTTTTTGGTACGAATGCCATGCTAAGGGGTAGAACCCACAACATCCACTTCACTGCAGTTTCAATGTCTCAGTGTACCTTGCACTTTAAGTCACAAAGGAGTCAAACAATCCATGATTAAACTCTAAGTTCAATTTTTAGTTGAAAAACTGAAGCCAAGAGAGGGAAATTGATCCAGATTTGTACAACCTAGCAGACATGGCCCTGGGATTAAAAACATGTCATGATTACTACATGGATGTTATTGGCTTGGGTTTTGATTGGTTTCTAAAAACAAAAGGAACAGAACTTTTATTAAAAACGCATAGAGGTGACTTACCATGGTGTGTCCAAAGAAGGGGTCTCAACTTCTCTGCAGCTCTATGTCAGCCATCACAGGGCTGGGCTTGGGATACAAATGGGAGGAACTCAAAGTTTTATTTACTGAATATATCAATCACTGATTCTAGATTGCTCTGATGGAACACATCCATATGTAATGCTATTGGCCCTTTAAAGATTAAATAATCTGATGTTTGCTTCAAAAAAAAAAAAAAAAGAAAGGAAAAAAGAAAAGAAAAAAGAAGCTGTAGTCCTTCCCTTACAAGGATATTTAAAGAAACTATTCAACCAAGATGTACAGAATATAGCCAATGGGATGTGATTTTTAATAAGTATAACAAATCATTTTCAAAAGCATTGGCTGTTCTTGGGATCTTAACGGCCACATCTAATTATCATCTTCTTCAGAATTGTCTTTTCCTCCCCAGGATGGCACACAGGTGCATCCAGGAATTCTCTACTTTATTCTTTCATCCTCTCTCACATCAATTCTCTCATCCATGTGAGTAGTGTGGTTTTGTGCTTAAAAAAATGAGGGACTACCTAGCACTTTAGATGGTTTCAACACGCTTCAAAAAACTGGCTCACACCTCAAGGTAAATGCTAATTGGTGAACTCTTTGGAATTTCTGGAAGAATTTCCAGCAACTCAAATGATATTCAAATGATAATTAACTAAGAACTGAAAATGTATTCACAATTGCCAAACGCCGAGGAGTCTTTACCAGTGTCTGATACAGCTCCACTTTTACTGGATCTCTTTGAGTAGCTGCTGAGAATTTCCTTTCAGGAATGTTGGGAGTCACTGCTTAGAAAAACTTTTAGACCCAAATCTCTGGTATGTCAGCTTGCCCAAAGCCAAGATATATTTTACCTTTTTTTGAGAGAGCAACACTCACTTTTACACACTCATGCAATGCTTCCCATTGCAAAACAACACAAGCAGCCATCATCAAGAAAGCACAGACCTAGGCACATAGTCA
This sequence comes from Canis lupus dingo, assembly GCF_003254725.2. Lineage (NCBI taxonomy): Eukaryota > Metazoa > Chordata > Mammalia > Carnivora > Canidae > Canis > Canis lupus. The sequence goes on from NC_064244.1 coordinate 24,145,417, forward strand.
CATAATCAAAAGATGAATTTATGGGGTGTTCTAATTGACTACAACTGGTTCAAAATTCCTGTTCCTCATAGATACCACTGAATTAAAATTCAGAGAAAAGACCAAACACAAGAATATCATAGTGCACACAGATTCATAACAAATCAACTTTGTAGTGATGACTTTAGCATTTCCTTTTAGAAGAATCAAAATAAGATTAATATCAACATATGAAATTGAGGAAGAGATAATTTCCTTGTCAAAACAGGAAGGGTCTTGCTTCATGATCTTTAACTTGTCCAGTCTCTAACTCTCACTTGAGGTCACCTTGCCCAAGATAGCCAAGATGGTGTTATAAAAAGAAATGCAAAAGCATGCTTCTGGATATACAGTGAGGACTTCCAATTCCCTCATATGAGTTATTCTCAATTTCTCTGGTCCTCGTTGGATGGTTAGTCATAGCAGTTCATGTGTCATTTATGGTTCACGCACAGCAGAATTTTCCCTGTTGAACATCACATGTTGATGCCTTTTACAGATTATGTTACACAATTCTGTTCTTGAATTTATTTATTTATTTATTTATTTGAATTTATTTTTTTTTAGATTTATTTACCTATTTGAGAGAACGAGAAAGTGAGCAAGAGCTCAAGAGGGGTGTGGGGCAGAGGGCAGAGAGAGAGAGAGAGAGAATCTCAAGCCAACTCCCTGCTCAGCGTGGAGCCTGATGGGGGTCTCAATCCCACAGCCCTGAGATCATGACCTGAATGTCAATCAAAAGTTTGATGCATGAGCCATCCAAGTGCCCCAACACAATTCTATTCTTGAAAAAAAAAAAAAAAAAGAAAAACCTTTTAATTACAAAAACAATTTTGTTATGAGAGGTTGGCTCTGAGTCAGAGTTGAGAGGAGGAAGGAAAAGGGCATAGCTTTGTTTTCAATTTTTTAATTCAGGCTTTAAGGAACTGTGCTAACTCATTTAATTTATTTTAGGGAACAAAATGCAAATTTTTAGGAGCCTACAGGTATGTCCTACCCTTCAACTTCTTTCAAATATTTCTTACCATGCACTTTTCAAAGGCCTGCAATTTTAACAAGACTGCACATATACACATCATTTTATTATTTTAAAAATGTTTCCCTAAACTTGTTTAATCACTGAAACAGCTCACTCAATGGGCAAGGTGGACTCCATTTTCCTTAGTAAGCATGGGAAGATGCTCATTAATTCATTCATGGAACCCTGAGCCCAGAGCACATGCTAGGACTGTGCTGCCCCCCAGAGATTACAGCATTCACCTGAAGTAACACATGAGGAAGGACCCAGGGCAGGATGGATGCTGCTCTTTGCTATAACTGACCGTGGTTAGTGATTACTGAATAGCAGGCAAATACGTAGTGAGGGGTGAATACTATTAGCTTATCTAGAATGAATTTTGAAAAGGTGATAGATATATCTGTTGTCCACGAGAAATGCAGATTCTTAACAGAAATTAAAATTTAATTCAAGAAAATATTCATTGAGCTCCATTTTCAAAGGACGATGCCAAGAAGGATCAGGAGACAGGGTATTGATGAGCTGAAGAGGCATCAGTAAGTGCGGAGCACTGATGTATTATTTTGCTCCAAAACTTTCACTTGGTAAACATTAATCAAACAGAACAAATAGTAGCTTTGAGTTCTACCGATTACTTTTCCTAAACAGACACTAAATATTTGATGGTTGGGTATAGATTGCTGTTAAATTCCGAGTGAGATTTCCGTGTAGATTAACAGGGGTAAAATGCATTAAGTGTGGGTAAACAAATGATTAATATTTCAAGCTAGATCCACTTGGCTACTTTTAAAGATTGACCTTACCCTACTTCAAGACCTCTGCCCAAGCCAAGTATTTGGCTTTTCATTCCAAATGGTGCCTGAATAACTTTTCATCAAATGTGGTTGTATGTGACATTAAGGATTTGAATTTAAAATCAGATATGCTTTTAAAAACTCATAAAATGCAAATGTTTATAGTTCTCTGAGTAGAGTTGCAATCTGTGCAAGAGTACTTTACTAAATTGACTAGCACATTACCTGTCTAACATGGCTTAATTATTTTATTAATCTGTGTTACCAGCAGAACATTTTGTTTTACATCCGGGGGGGGGGGGGTAAATGATAGTTTTAGGATTTGCATTTAGGATTTTGTCCCAATGGGCTTGCTTGAGATGTTATTTCTAGTCACCTTATTGGGCACAGGTTGCTGAATTCAGTTGTGAAGAGGGAGCCTACCAGTAGGTTTGCAACCTCATGTCAGGCAAGAATCCAACCAGGTTACATGCAACAGTTGTTTATGAGTATTACTTGGGTCTGACACCAGCTGTTTCACAGTGGAGGCTCTATGGCATAGGGGAAGAGGGTACATTTCTGCACCAAAGGTGTGAATCCAGACTGCTACTTATCACCTGTGTGAGCTGGGGCAGGCTACTGAACCTCTCCAAGCCCATGTCCTTCTCTATAGGCCAGGGACAGTATGCAACCCCAAGTACAATTGTGAGGATGAGAAGCAATATATGCGAAGAGTCTTGTATGATATCCTGCTCATGGTAGGTTTTCAATAAATTGTAACCAGTAAAAAAAAAAAAAAAATCACTTGAGTCTTGACCAATGACTAGACTCATGATTAAAAAGTTATGTTGGGCAGGGGTGCCTAGGTAGCTCAGTTGATTAAGCTTCCAACACTTGATATCAGCTGAGGTCTTGATCTCAGGGTAGTGAGTTCAAGCCCACACCCAGTGTGGAGCCTACTTAAAAAAAAGTTATGTTGGATAAAGAAGTTTAGATAGGCAGACCTCAATGGAACCCTTAAGCTTCTCAAATTATCTCCAAATTTCTCTATTTTTTTTAACGAGGAACATCCAGTCAACATTTACTATATACACACTACTTACAATTACTACTTTCCTACATATATAACGTACGTATGGAAAGTATCCTTTCCTCCATCCTACATGATGTAGGATAGTCTAATCCTTGGCATTGCCCCTTTCTTCTCAAAACCCTCGTGCATCAGATTCTGTACCATTGTTTCTCTTTCTGTAGGGGAACAGGTGCAGGTAGAGAAATGAATTAGGGAAGGGATGTTCTACCGGAAGAAACTGTCCTACTGGTTGTTACTTGAGATCATTATGCAAAACATAATTTCTACTATCAGTTTGTGGGCTTTCCAGGAGAGCGTGCTGGCAGCAAGGACTATCTCAAAGCATTGGGTATTGGTGGTAGCATCAAAACAGCAAGGAAGAAGCAGGGAAATTAATTGCCGGTAGGGATCCGGCCAGTGAGGAGGGTAACAGTCCTTTATGTTTGCCTGGCATTCTAGAGTTAACATAGTCATGTTTTCAAATTTGTTTATTTTGCTAAACCTGTGATATAAGTAGTGTCATTATTTATAAATGAGTTACCTGCCCGATGCCCTACCCAGCGATAAGCCAGAGCCAGAGCCTACAGGGCCTCTGGGTTGTAGTCCTGCCTTGCTTCATGAAAAGAAGCCCATCTTGAGTCACTCCATTGTATTAAGCTGTAGCTTTTTAGGACTGAATGAGAAATCATGATATTTAGGCACACAGAAGGGGCTGGTAACAAGGGGGCCCCTGTGACTAACTGGATGGCTGTCACTGGCCTGAAAACAACTGCTTTTGTCCTTTTCACATTTGGTTATGTGTTGCTGTGATCCCCATCACCGAAATTGGAATCGATAGCTAACATTTATTGGTGCTTGCTATGTGCGGCATGCTATGCTATTTTACCTCTATCAATCTTTATTATCACCCTACGGGATAGGTACGATTTTAATTCCTCCTTTACAGATTAGATGAGGTACAGAAAGGGTAAGGTCACACAACTAAGTCAAGGTCGGGAAAGAAGCTCCGGTAATTTGTTTCTAGTGCTATTATGCAGTTCATGGAGTTGAAGGGAGCACTTGACCACTGTCATGCAACATATGGAAGCAATATAACACTTCCAATAATTAATTATCCTGGAGAGAAGTTAGTCGGGCTTCCTCAGAATCAATGGGGACATTTAAATAATTACTTTTCTTCACTTCTTAAAGTGCTCGGGCTAACGAAGTCTGGGGTGTTGGTAGAGAAGACAACCAGGTTGACTATCCTGGTTGACAAGTTCACTGCCACGGATGGGAATCCTGCTGGCCTGACTCTTTCCCTGGGTGTGAGTAGTGCCACAGGGTATGGTGTTTGGTGGCCTAACTTTGGTCGGCTTGCTGGAGGAGACCTCCTTCAGCCAAACCGTTCAGCTGCAGGGTGGCGAACCTCCCACCTAGCTGTTTGTTCATTAAGTGAATTGAGGGAAGGAAAACAAACCTATTTCCCCTGAGCAAGGAGCCATCAAGTTCTTGCGTGACAATGATTGTGTTTGCTGCAGCATGTTGTCAGCACTCCAGCTCTGTTTGCACATCCAACATCGTGTTAATTGTGCAAACACAGTGAGGCAGAGCTGTTCCTACCCTACCTCTGAGGGCCCTGCAAACACTTCCAGCTGGTGTGTGCGGGTTTCCATGTTCGCACCCCCTTGGCATGGCGGGGTCTGACTGGTGACACTCATGCTGGAACCAGCCCGGTGAAAGAGGGAGAAATGCCAACAGGAGAGGACATGAGAGAAGCACAACAATTTGCCAGCAGTGTGGCGTTGGCTAGCACCACACAGTACGGTGCAGTGTGAGGGGGGCATCTTCATGATCTGTGCTGCTGTGCACTTAAATAGCTTTTCCAGCCCATGAAAACTGGCAAAAAGTCTTAGACTTGCAGGTAGTGAAGTCACCAGAAGGACAAAAGAATAAACAGAATAATGTGCCTTTGGTTCAGCTTTACTAGTGTGCTTTGGCTTCCCATTCAGAATAAGACAGCACCCACGTTTTCAAATCTGGCTCCCAGATGTGTTTATTTGAAACCTAAGAAATTTAAAGCAACTTGGATTGGTTTGGGAGCCAAAAAGGCATTTGTAAAGGGTTTCTTCTCCCTTTGAGATTTCATTTCTCATATCCCAGAGATAAAAATGATCTCTCCCTGTCTCTAATACCAAATACAATGTCACATAATTTAAGTAAATGCATCTGGTCACTGGAAGAGAATAATCATAGTTCAGGAATTTGATGGTATGGTCTCACTAGCAACTAGGATTCTGCTGTTATTTTAATTATTTATAATAATTAGGAACCCTGGGGGTAAGGTGAGGGAGGTGATGAAAGTTTTCCTAGCAAACTAATATCCACAAAGACTTCTCTCCAATTCCCTTTGGAGAAGACTGGGGATGAAGCTCAAAGGGCAAAAAAGTTCTCTGACGGGTCAAATAGAACATATCACCTCTGCTCTTTCCCCTAAATGCCCATGGTTCCTTTTTCTCTGCTTTTTCTTCTTTTTAATTTAAATCATCACATAAAATGATGATTCATTCTTTTCAGTCGTTTTGCATTTTACTTCCTATAGGTCAACATATGACTTAAGAGGTAGTGAAAACTCTCAATTTGGAGGGCTCGAGGTTAACTATTTCATACATAAAATGGTTCATTCCCATTTACATGAAAGGAGAGAACCAAATATAAATTTATTCTTCACATAATGGGCTGAAATTTTCTTTCATGAATAAAAGTAATGGCCTATAAAATAGTTTAAAAAGCCATTGAAGAGGCTGTTTTGATTAGGTGTCTGTATTTGACTAAGATACATTATTTTCTTAATAAGTTTCATTGCCTTTGGTGACTCCTCTCTCAAAGGGGGAAAAAAATCCAGTAAATTAAAGGTACATGCTAGCACATTAAAAAAAGTTCCAATGGCAGGACACAAATTATTTTATTACCACACCAACTGAGCCACTGATACTTCACAATTCATGAACAAATTTTCCATTACTATAGAGTCATGCTTTTATTGACTGTTATAAAATCATCATTTGTATCTTTTTTATCCTGCTGTGTTTCTATTTTATTGGAAAAGTCCTATAACAGGTATAACATCAGCTCAGATTACCAAGAAATCTATAAAATAGCTTCCTGCTACTACCTTTGGTACGGATTGAAAGAATACATTATGATCCCACTGAGTCTCTGATAAAAACTGTGATTCACATGCCCACATGATTTATCCTTATCTGTTAGACACCCAGGCTTTATCTGCTCTATTAAATTATGGGGGCATTTCACTGGTATTGATTAGCTATGTTAGGCATAATTATAGCATCTGGGTCATGAAATTTAGGTACAAACTTCGGGCATGGGAATAAAAACAAAACAAAACAAAAGCCAAAAATGCTGCAGTGAAGAGGAGAGTTGCAGAGGCAGCTGATTCTTGCCCGTGCTTTGGTTAAAACTGTCCACATTGGTCTCTGATACTCAGATATGCTGACAACTTGGGGTTAAAATCAAAACAAGGAGCAGGACGTGGCAATAAACTAAAAGTAGCTCTAATTGGCCCATTTTTTTTAAAATTGCAAGATTAAAGAGAAGATAACAAAGGAATTCATTTTTAAAGATCAGTGTCAATAATTTTTACAAATAGTGTGGATAATATGATAGAACTTTCATAAATGATTTGACCTGTATCTTTTGAATATTAATAGAAGAGCATCATTGATCAAAATGCTCTTGAGTGCTAATGGTGATAGAATTTCTATCCATGATTATATCTATGGGCCAGCTAGGAAAATCAGCCGGATACATTCTCATTTCCTTTCACACGGTTTCACTTGATGTTCACAGAGAACTTCTCTTAACGAATAGGGAGTGAAGTTTGTTTTTAAAGTAGAGAACATACCATATCTGGCCTGTATCAACTTCAGCTGACTTCAAAAGGACAGGTCACACGGCAGAGGTAGTGATCCTTCATGACAAATGAGGACACGCCAGGAGGTTCAATCTTTCCTGGATATCATGAGAAGACTTTCTAATCATTTGGTGATCATAAATGCAAATGGCACGCTAGGGTTAAATAGCACTATTTCCAACAGCTTTGTGTGTAGCTATACATGCATCTCAAATAGATTCCGAACAGCTCAGCCAATCTTGTCTTAACAGCAACCCTATAGGGCAAGCCGATAATAGAGGGGTTATTTCACCGGTGAAGAAAACGCTGGTTATGTAATGGAATCAAAACTCGGTCCCACCACCAACTCTTCTATCGGAGTTTTTGGCTCATGTGTCAGGAATGTCTGGCTTTCTAGAGCAATGCTGTGGTAATTTATTCCATCTGAACCCACAATGTGATGTAGCATAGATTAATAAAGGGAACTGATTTGAACTTTTTCTTTTCCTTATAAAGGTAGTAAACAGTAAATACTGTAAACAACACTTTCATAAAAGAATAGAAATTCTCTTTTGGCCAAGATCAATGTTTAGTGACTTGAAAGTAAAAGGTGGTTACTAAACACTATGCGTCAGAGTCTTGGTATATGAAAACTTATTTCACATATGCAATTTGATTGTGTAGCTTACGGATTGAGGCTGAACTGTTGAAAATTCTATGGAGATAGTGTGGAACAAGGATATTTTTGTTCCAGTTACCAAAAAAGCAAAGAGTCTATTTTCTCTCTTTCATGGCTTTTGATTAACTACCAATGTCCTGTTTTATATTGTGTTTTTGTTCTTTAAAATGATCCATGAAGTCCTTAAAATGTTAACTTACTTTCCTATCGACACATTTAATGATTTCAAACTTGCTTTATTTTTATTTCTGATGGCTCTTGAATTGGTTATGGCTCCTAGAATGTGAACTTTAAATTTCCTTCTTTCTGTCATTCTTGGTCCAATAATAATCTCTAAGCAAACACTTAAAAACACAGGAGAGCTCTCTATGAAGTCATCCAGTGATGAATCTTTCAAATGGTAGAGATAAAATGCCTTTGTAATATAAACTATTTCCAAAAAGTCAGATTTTTTTTTTGGCTATATGGCCAAAATGTTTTAAATGTTTATATCTGTATGGTGCAGGGATAAGAAGAGGAAGAGCACATTGTAGATCTGAACTAGCACAATTATTTGTCAATTAAAATATAAGCATGTGGATGCAAAAGGAAGCATCTCAACATGCCCGCTTTTATATTTTGGAGAAGTCATTTTCCCTATGATTAAAAGATATCCCTTGTAAGGAACTCATCAAAAATTCCCCTTCCTTCCAGCACTGAAATGATTGTAATTCTGTCAACATGTCGTAGGGGCATATATAACCTTCTTTTATTGTGTCAGCCTACAGGCATCCTTGATCTCAATTGGTGTGAATTTCATTTAATTGCCAAACTGTGGGATGATGCAAGGTAGATTCTATGATTTTTATCCCTAGTTCACACTTTCTCTTCCTCTTGAAGCTGAACATGTCTAACTAGCAGAGCTCCCTAATTCTGATGGCCAGCCTCTAGTTATAATTCAGCCACCATCCTGCTTTAAATTTCAGGTCAATATTGGTAATTGTACCACATGCTTTCTTTATTTTTCCAAATGGAAATTTCTTTTACCAGTGATAGTGCTGATAATGTTGGCAATAACAAAGCAATTATAGACAAAATAACAGTTGTATCAACGCAAAAAAAAAAAAAAAGCCTCAGAAAGTTGCCTCAATCTAAAGGCCACTCGGAGGAAATTTCATACTTTCTAGTGGCCAAAAACTGTTTGATATATTGGGGGGGGGGCATTTACATTTTCAATGACCATCTAAACATTTCTTGAAAGTAGAGTCTTCTATTGATCTCATTGCTCTAAAAGCATGGATAGCCGTATTTTCCTTTGGTGCTAGTTCAATTCATTCTCAATGACTCATTCATTCTGTCCTTGATGAAAGAGAATAAGAATACTGGCCTCACTGGACCTCAGCAGTAAGCAAAAATATGAAAGCAGAATTTCATGACATACTAGGATTTGAAGCAAGCTATTTGGGATCAGGAGTTCACCTGATTAGTTCATATATGGGCCTTGCCTTATAATCACTGAAGGTCGATTTGGGATTATCTACAAAAGTCAAGATGGATAAATGTACTCTGGTGGTAGATGGGCACTGGATCAAGCAGTTAGCTTATTAGGCAGCATTTAACTTAACATGCTCCCCCCCCCCAACACACACACACACATACACTGTTTGGATTATATCTAGATATCCCACAAATGTTTATTTAGCTCTTCTATGTATCATGTATTGTTCTAGGCTCCAGGGATACAGCAATAAACCAAATGGAATAATTTCCTGCAAGGGCAAATATTCTAGCCATGAGGACAGAAAATAGATATGTAGTGAAGAAATACTTTCAGAAACACACACTGTGATTCAGATCAAAGAGATGAATGCTTCGCATGAGGGACAGGGTAGGGCTGCTTCATCAGGTAACAAGGGTCTCTTCAGGAGTCACCACTAGAGTTGGGATCTAAATGAAAAGAAAGTACTTTGCAAGGATCTGGGGAGTGCATCTTGCCAACATAAGGAACAGCTGGCAAAAAAGGCCCTTGCAATCAAAGCCAACCAGATATGCTGTGTGCCAGAAGGAAGGTCAGCGTGACATCTGTGTTGCAAGTGAGGGGAGGATAGTGTGAAGCAAGGCCCAGGTTTTGGAGGCCTTGTAGATTTTAATAAGGGTTGTATTTCAGCCCAAGTATAAGGGGAAGCAGAAGATTTAAAGCTTTAGAAACACTTTGTTGACAGAGTAATGATTTAAAGACTATTTCATTGGTTCTAGGGAGAGATGCCAGTGGTCTGCACTAGGGTGGAAGAGTGAAGACGGTGAGTGGCAGTTGGACTTGAGATATGTTTTGAAGAGCTAGATGTAAATGTGAAGCAAAGCCAGGATGACTCGTAGGCTTGGGAAGGAGTTGGGTCTGTGAGTGGACTAATAGGTAGAAGTGACTATGGAAATCAATAGTTGTACCTTGGCCGGGTTCAGTGTAAGATGCCCTGCAGGTATCCACGTGAAGATGCTGAGTAGGAGCTGGATAAAAGAAGATAGAACTCCGTGGAGTGGTCCACGCTGTGGAAATAGATCATTGATACATGGATTGCATTTGAAACAGTGGGAGTGGGTGAGATCACACGAGAGGAGGGGGTATAGGGAGAGGATGGCTGAGGACAGGGCCCTGTAAACACTGAAATATTTTACAGATTTTCTAGAAGGATCTAGGAAAGGAGCTTAGAAAAAAAATTGTGACGTAGAAGGAAAACGAGACATATGTGGATCATAGGAGTCAAGAGAATAAAATGACGAGAGAAGAAGTGTACTCAGTCATGATTAAGTGCTACTGAATGTTAACTCAGCGCTGTCCACTCTGGAAATTCCTCCCCCTTGTGAGGATACAGACCTTCTCTGGTGGATTCACTGGAGTGGTGAGCTGTAACATAGGCCTGAGCTGCCCTGCCAGCAGGGCACCAACGTACCCTCCCTGATCGGATAGATTCCAGTTCTTGGTCTTTAAAGCCTACCAATCTCCATGGAACTTCATCAAAGTACAGAGACACATGCTAAAATCTTTTGAGAGGAGAAAAGTCAGGGGGAGAAAGGTTTCTAAACTAGTTTATAAACAGGAAAACGAAGGCCTTGAAAAGCTGAGGATTGCTTGAGCTCAATGCTGCTATCATGGTCTCCTCATTGCAAATCCAGAGGCAAACAGTTTGCCATCCTCCTGTGAGGAAAACAGGTAGGGATAAATGCATTCATATTTCTATTTTCTCTCTCTCTCTCTCTCTCTCACACTCTCTCCTCTTTCTCTCTCTCTCCTTTTTAAAGGATTTTATTTATTTATTGGCATAGAGAGAGAGAGATTGAGAACAGCAGGGGGAACAGCAGGCAGAGAGAGAGGGAGAAACAGGCTCCCTGTGGAGTAGGGAACCCAATATGGGACTCCATTACCAGACCCCGGGATCATAACCAACTGAGCCACCCACATGCCCCTCTATTCTCATAGCACACATGGTTAGTCATTATAATTAAGTCTGAAGTGTGCAAATTAGAGGAAATGCTAGTGGGTGTCTCTGCTCAGTGATGTTGAGGAATGGACTCTGGACACCGGGCAGCCGGTGCTACACTGTGACTCAGCAAGGCAACTCTGAGAACAGGACATCACAACGTCTTTCATCTTTTTCTTAAGAAAGGAAAACCAAAAAAAAAAAAAAAAAGGAAAACCACAAGTCACACAATAAAATTGTACATTCCATAGTGTCATCACTCCTAGCCTATGTGATTTCTTGGTCTAACTTAGAGCAACTGTGAGTCTTGATGGAGAGAATACGGAAAGGCTTCTGAGATACTCAATTTTAAAGATAACTCGTGTTGTCCAAGCTCCTCTCTATCCTAGGGGAGGCGAGCTGGTTCCTTTTGTCCTGATAATTGTTTAATGGGAAAGGGGTAAGACTACGGCTGAACATCCTATGTCTGAAGGAAACCAATTCACTCGGTTACACCCATCAAGAAATAAATAATTAAAAGATTTTTTAAAAAATCAAGCACTCAGGTTTTCTTAAAAATTCCCAAGAGTTGGGATCAGTTTGTTGTCTCTTACTCCTTTTACTGGCTCAGAATGCTATTACTTGGTATGTGTTGGAGGTCCTCAGTTTCCCCTGTAAGTCAGACTGGTATAGAAGAAAGATGTCTCCGCAAGGGAAGCTGATGGCTTGGTGCTTGGGTGGATAACACGGCTAATAATATTTGTTTTGTGCATTCTTTCCCTCACGGCTTCTGGCTCTGTGCTGGATTCCTTGACCCCATAACGATGTTTTGACTGAGGATTCCACACAATACAGTCAAGAAAATTCACAGAGCCCTGCCTGCCACTTTGCAAGGACTCAACTCTTGTCACACTAAATGAATGCTCTAAACAGCAAATGCAAAGAGTTTTCCTGGGAGGGTATGGGGCCCAGAGGCAGTGCATTTGCGACAGAATTCAGGAGAGAAAGGTGTTTCTCAAAGTAAAAGTTTCAGGCGGGTTAAAGATGTTGCAATCATAAAGTGGGGTGAAGAAGTGGATTTGAAACCAGAGACTCCACCATCTGAAGATAACTAGTGTCCCAGGCAAAAGTTTCCGAAGACCAGGATTTCACATCTCGAAGTAGGAATAAGTGCATAGAAACAAGAGGCACTGTTGAACGGGTGGGCGTTGCTTCCTCAGGAAGCAGAAACGAGCACACACAGCATGTATCACACTGTCTTATTAGCATAACTGAGTCCAGCAGAAGTAGGTTTTTGATCTGATAATATGATTAGGGGAAAAAATCATTTGGTTGAAAATCAATTGGATTGGCTACCCACTACCCGGTGAGCCTAAAATCCGAAAAGTAATTAAAAAAAAAAAAGTTCTGTTCTTGTCTTGGATTGACTTTAAATGTCACATTTTGTCTCAAGAGCAGTGGGGGGTTTCATCCGCAGTCTCAATGACACAAAAACTTCACAGATGATGCTAAAATGCATTCCTGAAATCAGTAGAACGCTGTGGGCATGTTTGGGTACTCCTAATGGAATGCCTTTCTCATTCTCTCTCTCTCTCTCTCTCTTTTTTTTTTTTTTTTTCCCAGAAGTGAAACAAATGGCATAAAACCGAGACATTGATAGAACAGTCTGGAGAAGGAATGGACAAGACTGTACTCTCGGTCTGTTTTGAAATCAAGTCTCACGCTGAGAGTTGACTATGGTTTTTGGAATTTTCTTTGTATCCAACTTTTTCAACCTCGCCACCACTGACATATAGGGTCAGACAATTCTGTGTTGTGGAGACAGTTCTGTGGGTTGCAGGGTGTTCAGCAGAGCCTCTGGCCTCCCCCCTCCAGGGGCAGGAGCCACCCTCCGGCACAAGCCAAAGTGTCCTAATGTTCCCGGGGACACCGCCCTCCCCACTCTCCAGTCCCCTTGGAGAAGCTCTGCTGTGTGTTGATGCCTGACAGTGAATCCTCTGTGTCCCTACCGGCCTTAAGAGCCAATTTCATTTGGGAAATATAAAAAATAGTGAAAGGAAATAAAGGGGAAAGGAAAAAAAAATGAGTGGGAAATATCAGAAAGGGAGACAGAACATGAGAGACTCCTAACTCTGGGAAACGAACAAGGGGTGGTAGAAAGGGAGGTGGGCGGGGAGTGGGGGTGACTGGGTGATGGGCACTGAGGGGGGCACTTGATGGGATGAGCACTGGGTGTTATTCTATATGTTGGCAAATTGAACACCAATAAAAAATAAATTTATAAAGAAAAACCTTAAAAAATAAAAAAATAAAGGTACGTGTTCCATGAAATACCTACAGCATAAATTTCCAAAATTAAAAATATTCATGTGATAAAAAAAAAATTCATGTGATTGCTAAAAAAAAAAAAAAAAAAAAAAAAGGCCAATTTCGAGTTCAATACACCACGGTTGCCTAAAGGTCAAACCAAGAAGTCACATAGCCTGGGAATGATGACACTATGGAATTTACGGATTTATTGTGTGACTCCTGCATTTCTTTGCTTCAGGTGGGGCAGTTACTTCCTATTTCCTAACTTTTTGAGGCAAAGGAGGAGCGTTCCTTAACACAGGAATTTTGCTAGCTTCAAAATCAGGGACAACGATTAAATGTGAAAGGAGGGGGAGGGATGAAAACCAGCAAAAATGGAGAGAAAAGAGTGCTAAGAAATTAGAAATTAGAAAGAGATTTGGAGAAGGGACAGAAGAAACTGGAGATTTCTTTTCAAAGGAGTCCCCACACTCCGGGAGTACATTCCTTCTGAATGTTAATTACAGTCTTTACCTTGGCATTTTGCTCTCATATCAGGGAAGCAATTACTGGCCTAATTCAAATTCATAGCAGCCATTAACAATGAACAAACAGATACATTATTTTAATTCCATTTGCTGCTTCCTTTCTGCTGATGTATTGACCCATGAAGCTTTGACTGGATGTCCTGTAATTGGCATTTGGCAAAGGCTGCTATCATCATCATCCTTTTCATATATGAGTATTTATTAAGCACATATTGCATATATAATACCTTGCAAGGGCAGGCAGCTTAAAGACCACAGGCCAGAAATAGCCTTTGCTTTTATAAATTTATATAATTATGCCTTCATTTTTTTAGAGAAAAATTTAGTCTGTGTGTGTGTGTGTGTGTGTGTTTGCAACAGTCAGGGTGAATACCAGTATGCTCACGGGATTGTTATTTCTTAACTTAAATATCATTTCCCACCATTTTCAGTATATTATTTCAATCATACACGACTGTATTCTGGGCTCAATAATAATATTTATATCAGGATCCAAGGCAAGATCTTACAATGAGATATAGTCAATAAAAAGAGAAGCAAACAAGAAAAATAGCTCTCAAGTGGAATAATATGGAATGCTTTTCTTATAATTTCCTATTCTTTCTTGAGTCAATGACTTTTCTTATCATTGTGCTCTATAATATTCTTTTCCTTCCCCTTAGTTTTGCACACGGACATGAGTTTTATGTTTTAATTTGGAAGTATTTTATATGTGCCCAGTCATTTGTTTGTGTTTCCTTCTTCAGGGCCATTTAATATCATTGTCCTGTGTTCCAAGACATCAGCCCTTATATGGATTAATTGGTTTGGCTAGAAACAGTACCCAAAGCCATCACCACTCTGTTAATCCCATGAGCTGTGGGCAAGTCATTCGCCTTCTTGGATCTCAAAGTCTTCATCTGCAGAGCAGGTTGATGGGATTCTAGAGAATCTTCTGGCTTCGAGATTTTATTTCTATATTTGTTTAAACTTACATGTTCATTATAGAAACATGATCCTTGTGTTTCTGGTTTGTGGACTTAGCCAGTGCTATGAAATACTGCACAACAGGAAAATTTCCAGTGATTTCTAGTAACAGACCAAACATTATTGAAATAAATTTATAGAGGCTAAATCGTACAAAGCTGGATTTTAGAAAAAAAAATATTGAAAAGGAGATCATCTTGTTCAACTGTCCCACTCATGCAGGACTCCCACTTACATCACCTTTGACAGACGGTCATCAGTCTGCTTCTGCCTCAACAGTGACCAGTTGCTTACCCATTCTTGTGGCAGGTCATTTATATTGTCAATCAGCTCTGATTGGGGAGGGATTCTTTTCTTTATGTGAAACAAAAATCTGCCTCCCTGTACTTTACCCAATTTTTCTAATTTTGTCTCTAGATTAACAAGGAATGCATCTCACATTGTTCATTGTTCAAGTGTTTAAAGATAACTATCATTTCACCGTTATCTGACATGAACTTCATTCAATTGACCTATTTTTCCTATCTTAAATAAAGGAAAGAAATCTATTTTCACCCTGCCTGACATAAGCAAAAGCCCCTAATAGTATCAGATGGCGAGACTTTTGCTGACATTTAATAAAGTGTCTGGAGATTGAGGGTACACACTCCAATGGAGAATTTCTAGATCAAATTGTACACTGATTATAGTCTGGCTTCTGTAATTAGTACCCTAAAATTGAGTTATTATTTATATTGCCACCAGAGCATTGTACTCAAAGAGCTGGCATTTCAAGTGAAGTTGATTATCTAACTGGGGTTGATAGAGAAGGGGAAAGCCCCATCACCCCCCAAAGTCAGAGCTCACGATTTTAACATTTATCTCAAGGATTGAGGTTCTATTGAAAAACTGACCTGATTTTGGAAGATAAAAGTCTGAGTTCTAGGCCAGTCTGGAATAGTCACTTATAAAATTAAAGGCTTTCTGGGTTTTCTTTGGTGTTTTCATTGGCTCTATCTCCTCTCTTTCAATTCACTAGAAGACACATAAGTTATCTTTGGTTGGCTGACCAATATACCTACTTAATGTTTTGGTAAAAGGTTAAAGTTGTAAAATCTAGGTTAAAAAAGGTCACTGAGCTACGTATCTGGAAACTTGAGTATTATTCTTGACTCTGCCACTAACTACTATGATCTTTGACAGTACACTTAAATTCTTTAGATTTTAGGTTTCTTAATACTTAATCTGAGAGGATCGAGTTGAGACTCTTTAAGACTCAAATATCCATTCCTTTTCAACAGTAATATTCTTAAGGAAGGATTTTGAACTACTTGAGAATTTTAATACAGTGCCCTCTTGCTTCCTATTATTAGGAATAACTAAAGGTTGGTTGCATTTGGTCAGGCACCTGCTAATATGACTTAGGCACCTTCTTTGTATACCATGTTGAGGCCCGTGGGTTTTATTACTGTGAAGACAGAACCTGAGAAATGCAGTGGTGTTCCAAATGCTGTGAGTCCAATATGAGGCTGATGGGTTGAAGTTGATGATGAAATGACCATTTCTTTGAGATCTTGGTTATGTGATTAGTCCTAGCTAAGTCTGGGTTCCATTACTCTAAAATACCTGGTTGGGGATGGAGACTTGAAAGGGGTGTTCTCTTTAGTATTTCTACAATCGGTTACATGGAAGGCACTCACTCAATTTTGGCTGAATTTAATTCAAATGAATTAATGGTAAGTCCAAACAGAAAAGTTTTGTCACTTGTTACTATTACCTTATTCCTAATGGGGTAATCGATTTAGATAAAGTCAATTTCAGTATTTGAAAACATTTAATGACTTACACAATTCAACAAATGCATATATAGGGACGCCTGGGTGGCTCAGCGGTTGAGCGGTTGAGCATCTGCCTTTGGCTCAGGGTGTGATCCTGGAGTCCCAGGATCAAGTTCCACATCAGGCTCCCCGCAGGGAGCTTGCTTCTCCTTCTGCCTGTGTCTCTGCTTCTCTCTGTGTGTCTCTCATGAATAAATAAAGAAAATAAAATCTAAAAAAAAAAAACAAATGCATATATAGTCACAGAGTTCTCTCTTGATTTTAAAGCTGTGAGAGTTGACTGAGCTACATACACAGATAATTGAAAAAAAGAAAAAAAATGTGTGTGTTGGGTTTGCCACTCTAAGGAAAGACTCACCACTGGAGAAACATTGACAGGTGTCTTATGATAGATAATGTTGTTCTTTTCTGCACCATGTTCAGGCAAAATTTATGAGCAACTCATGTAAATGAATGCAGTTTGTATTACATCCACATAGCCAATCCAAGCATTTAATAATCAGTGCCAGTGTTGCTAATTTTTCTTGATTTCCTAATTTCATGGGCTAGCTCCCCTTCTTTTTCTTTCACCTCAATATCATTTCCATCATTTGATACATCTGCCTTTGGAAAACCTGAGGTCTTGTTTATTTTATAGTATAAGAGCCCATGCACACCCTTTCCTTTCCCATCCTTGAGTGCTCTGAAGGTGGGAGGGTCCAGATATTGTAAAGTGGAAGGCATGGATGGAGGACGTGAAGCTGGTTGAGATGCGCTGGAGGGATACCCGGATAGGGTAGTGGAATGAACAGAGAGAGGGAAGACGCAATGTTCCCCTGCATCACAGACATCATCCACCCATTCATTCACCCACTCTTTCACTGAACAAAAATTTGTTGAGTGTCTACTTTGTGCCAGGTGCTAGGTAATAGGAATAAAGATGCATAAGCAGATGTGATCCTGCATTCATGGAGTCTATGGTCTACATGGAGGAGACCATGAAAGCAACATGATTTATTGAGTACTATTGGGAAAAGTGGACATAGAAGGGACCCCAGCCCTAGCTTGGCTTCTTGGAGGAAGAGTCATCTGCTCTGAAACCTGAAAGATGAGGCTGAAATAGCCAGGGACAAGTGGGGAGGGATACAGGAGAGAGACCCTGCAGACTAAGAGGACACTTTGAGTAACTGGCAAATTAAGGACATTTAAAATAGATTATTTCAGCAGGGGAGTGATGGAAAATCCAGGAAGCTTTGGGGGGGGTTGGATATAAGCACCAACTTTTTTTCTGATCTTCTAAGTGCTAAGTAAGTGAGAGGTTTGAGACTCCACTTTAGATTTTTGTGTATAATTTCAGGTGGAGTGTCTTTACTCTGCATTGCCATCACTCCCGCAGCCCCACCTGGACACTGAAACACAGTCTTTCATTAATTACATAGTAGGGATTGAATGTTTTCAATGCAAATGCTTCAGAGGGTTTCCAAACTGCTAAGGAAAAGTCTCACTATGAGTCTTTCCAGTTTCTCAAAGGGAAGGGGGCAGACTTCAGTGCTACAGTGAGTTCAGGGATCTCTGAGTCATAGGAGAAAGGGGGAAATGGGTCTCACACATTCGCATGGTTTCAGAGTTTCACAAATGTCTTCTGTGACTTGATGCTCATTTGTGGAAGAATCTGGAAGGAAGTAGGGCCGGAAGGAAGTGAGGTTGGGGAAAGAGAAGAGAAAAGGATTCTTATACAGGCTTTCTCATCTCTGCTGGGATGGGCTGAGGAGGGAGCACTTCAATGGGAATGCTGATAACTCTTTTACCATCAAATACTATGACCACCATTAAAAGTTCTTCTACGGTTAAGAGCCTGTGCCTGGACCCAGTCAGCAAGATGCGCTGGTCATCAGTGTTGACAGACAGCAAGACAAGGGAGAAAGCAGGGTGCCTGCCTGAGAGTTCACTAAGCTCCAACTTTCCAGCAAAACCGTCTCACAGAGAAACCAGACACTGTATGTACTCCATTGCCATAGATGACGATCAGCCTTTTAATTTTGTAGTTTGAGATAAAGTACCCCTTGATGTATATTTGATTATTAATTATTATATTATTGTTCATTATTTCTGAAAAGTAATAACATGTTTAATAAAAATCTGAGCTACAATAATGAAAATCATTTAGATAATTTCGAGCATTTCAACCTCCCGAGGACTTCAATTTGATTTCTAAAATACAGTAGAAACTTACTAATTCAGACTAATGACAGAGAGCCCCATTGTGAATTACTGAATTTTGCAGATGAATGGGTATGCAAACAGAAAAAAAAATCAAGGAAAGTAAATCACACAATATGCTTTATCCATTTGTCTTGACAATGGCAGTTCAGACTTAACAGTCTATGATAAAACTGTGCTGCGTATCAGTAAATGTATTGTCGCTTGTTTCATAAAGATGATGAAGTCTTGGTGATCAGAAATCTCACTATAGAACTCAGACATTAAATCCTTGCTCAGAGATAGCTTTGGGACTGCAGGGGTTTCAAATAATTATCTGGCTTACAAAGTACTGAAGTGAGAACCATGGAGTTCTACTGTAAATGCAAAGCGAGGGACAGAGGTAAAAAAAGATAGTTTAATCCATCTTATGCTTGCCATTTCGTGTTGCTATAATATTTTTTTCTGCAATCATGGGTCTTTTGAGGCAGAAGTGACCTCCTATACATTCTCTTGCCCAACCTCCTAGTCTACTACACTGCTGTATCGATTACGGTTTTATGATTTTTCCTTCAAGAAAGGGCGAGATCCAACCTAATTACATGCCATCCTCCCCTCGCCTGGGAAAGGGCTGCACATTTTGTTATGTGTGGAATGAGACCCAGGCCCAGGGGTAATGTTGGGATTCGGAATGCAACGCACCTCAATTTTTATGACCCATCGTTTTGTGCGACCTCCTTCTCTTCTCCTTTCTATTAAGCTAGATGAATGGTTCTCAACCCTGGCTGTCCACTGAACCACTGGGGAATGATTCAAACACACCATTCCCCACGTGCAGACTTTCTGCCTTGATTGATGATTGAGAGCTGCTTAGAGACCGTACTTAAGAGGGACCCATGTAGAGCTGTCTTTATCTTCAGTTTTCTACTCTGTGTCCTTCCTAGGGCCGCAGCAGCGAGGATCAGGGTAGATGGCAGGGCAGGGTAGGGGCAGGCTGGCTGTCAGGTGGAGGAAGGGAGTAGAAACCCGAGCCCGGCTCAGCAGGCCAGGTTTGAATTCTCAGCCCATCACTCGCTGGGCCACTAGCTAAAACTACTTAACATCCCTCTGCTCAGGTTTCCTCACCTGTGAAATGCAGAAAATAAAACCATCACCTCTAGAGAGTTGTGATGAAATGAGTTAACTTACACCAAGGGTTCAGAACAGTTCTCAGCATGTGGCAAAAACTGTAAGCTTGGCAGTTGTCATTCAAAGGGATCCAGAGGGCAAGGACATCGCTATGTAAGGCCTGCAGGTTCTGAAAAAATTAGGCTGCCGCCCCCCCCCCCGCCCCCGCCCAGGAGACAGCAGAATTGCTGAGGGCTGTCAGGAAGCCTTTGGGTAGGCACCAGACATGGTCTGAAATGGAGACCGTTCTATAGGATCTTCTACTAGAGAAGCAAGCTTATATGAGAAAAGGGCCAAGGGACTAAAATCACTTAGAGTGAAAGATGGGTATACCCAAGCTCTGACAAATTCCGTTCATCGCCAAACCCAGATCTGGAACAGCTGTTTTAGAAGGAAGACTGGTTCTTAAAATGCTTGCTTCTCCATGGAAGGAGCCGTTGTGCACACGTGATGAGCCTGGTTGAGATGTCCCAACCACTGACACAGCCATAGTGACTCCTTGGGGTCGGTGGGGTTGGGGTGGGGTGGGGTGGGGACACCTCGGCAAGGTGAAATCCCAAAGACTGGCAGGTGAGAGACACTGTGGAGGAGAGAATCGAATGAAGAGGAAAATTCTGGCAAGAGCAAAAAGTTAAGCATACCTCCAGCATTCTTCTCTCGAAAGTAAAACCCAGACTTATTGAGGATTTGTAAATTGTTCATTTTGTGGTGAATATTTCCCTTTTTAGTGGCAAAATTTACATTTTTTTGGGGGGGGGGTCTCTTCTTCCTATTCTGTATCTTTTTGTTTCAAGCCAGGCAAGGCTCGGGGGATAGAATACAAGTTTAATACCGGCCTAAGCCAAAACTAATTAGGGAAGCAAACTCGCTGCTCCCCTCAAAAATCAAACATTGCATTCCAGAATCAAGTCAAAATGACTTTTAGATTGTCTGTTATTTGGGAATATCTGTACAGCGGCTCCTTCAATTACCGAGTCTAATTTGGAGTTGACTGCAAATTTAAGTACTTTTAGCAGGAGAAGTTCATGAGTCATTCAGACTAAATCTAATTCATTTGTACAGTATTTCTTGGGCAAAGGTGGGTAGCCAGGGATTCACCTAAGTCTAGAGGAGGGAAAAGCTGCGGTGTGAGGGACTTTCTAAGGGTCCCTAAGCAAGGAGGCAGCTGAAATGGAAAATCTTATGTGCTTTCCACATCTGCACCCTGTCCTGCCTCCTGCTTTTGCCTTAACTTGCTTGCTGGCACCTCGGACTGCTCCCGGCCCCCACTCCCTCTCTCTCTCTTTGCACAAACACACAGAGGCTATCTGGGGGGAAAACAGCCTGGTTATAGCATTGTTCACACATGTGATGTCTACATGCATCTCCGCATCGTGCACATCCTGTGAAAGCCTGGAGACCGTGGTATTTGGATATAATTGAAAGGGCGCATGCTAATTTGGACACTGTGACAGCACCGTAACCAAGATTCACAGTTGCAAATGCTTGACAACTCAGCTATTGGGTGAAAAGAGGGTGATGGGAATCTGATTTGATGGGATGACCCTTTCTGACATGTGAACAAAGAAACCTGTGTATCTATTTTTAACCAGGCTCTGGAGACTTCCAGTAATTGACATTCGGAGCTGAGGCTCCTACTTGTCCCAGTTCCTGGAGAGATTTGCATCTTTTTCCGTGTTTGGGTTTTGTCTGCCTCATCCTTCGGAGCAGGTGGGGAAGCAGGATTCGTCTCTGGGGTGGCAGAAGGCTTTTCAACCCGGAGTCTAGGGTCTTCTACTCCAGGCAAGCTGCGAACACGGTTCCGAGCATTTCTGAGCTGTTCTAGCTGAGGGCCCCTGATAAGCTAAGTCTTGGCATCATGGTTGTGGTTTATCGGTGTAGGGAAAAGGGAGGCATCAAGCCTGCATCCTTGAGTTGAGGTGCAACAGAAGGAATAATGAAGCCAAAACTTGGTAGCCAGGGCTCCTGTGAAGTTTTCTCAAAGGAGGTAGTGATCAGATTGCAAAATTGTAAAGTCTGTGGATTTGGTTTCCGGGGCTTTCCCTTGTCTCACTATCTCTTCTCCACGGTGTTCCTCATTTTGCCCTGTCCGTCTTCCCATATTTGGGTCTTATTCTGTCTTTTCCTAAATAAAACCACTCCCTATAGCAGGGAATGATTGACCCATACTGAGCCATGGGTGCATGGGGCTCATGCACTACTTCTCAGAGTGTGTGCTTTTTATTTTATTTTATTTTATTTTATTTTATTTTATTTTATTTTATTTATTAGTTTATTTTAGCATTTTAATAGAAATAAAGCCTTTATGCCAAAGATGTAAAACTTTTGCTTAGGGATTTCAAATATCTAGCAGGGGCCGTATTTTCAGTTGAGGGTAGAGATTGGAATTTTGTTCTTGTTTTTTCCTGGAATTATTATTATGTCAACATTTAACTACTGAGATACAACTTCTCTCTATTTAAGCCCAGCCTCCCCTAAGATGAAGGTAGGAAGAGTGTGAAATGTGGAAAATATTTTCATGGTGCCATTCTATTCTTCACCATCATCAGAAGGGTTACTGGTATTTTCTAAGTAAAATGCAAATCTCTTCACTCCAACTGAAAGCCAGAAGTAGTTAATAATGGCTCTTAGAGTAGAGACCGAAATCCTTTGGGAGGCCAGCAAGGTCCCCGGAGGTTGCAGCCTTCTCTGGCTTCTTCCTGAACTCTCCCCACCCCACCCTTGATAGGGCTTTCTCCAGCTCCTCAGCTATAAAATCCAGTCTGCCTCAGGGGACCACCTCCTCCACACCAGGACATCTGATCCTCCCTTATCTCTCTGCCTGAAAGTTGCACCCTCACTTCTCCCGTCCTCTCCATCCTCCACCCCACCTGTCTATCTAGATGACTACAAATCACCCTGCAGATATTGGAGCAAATGTCACTTCCTCAGGGAATATTTTGATGATTAGGTCTCATCTCCTTGTTATTTGCTCTATTCTTATCCATTACAGCACTGAGACAATTTGCAATTATACCTCTATTTGTGCCATTATTTACTGAGTGCCCAAGTATCCATTTCCATAAGGACGAGGGCTGCATGCGAAGCATTTACCACTGATGTTCCCATCTCTAGCACACTGCCTGGCTCACAGGGTGCAATGAGTAGCAGTTATGACGTCAAGCAGTTTACGTACATAACTGACAAATTATATCGAAGCCCTGAAGTTTCATAGAAATTTTCTCCCATCCTGACTGAATGATCATCATGATGGTAAGTTTAGTGACCAGAAGAGACCTTCAATGGAGTTGTCTTCAAAACATGTATTATTTTCTTGGCGTTTGATATGTATGGCTCCATGTTTATACACACATACACATGCAGCGTAATTGGGATAATATTTAATTTTTCAAAGGATCCTTTTCATCTTCTAACATATTTTCTTATCAAAAAAATCTCTGTGAGTAAAGTAAGGCATTTTACTCTGAAAAAATTAAGATACATGTCTATATATACATACATATCATCTTATAGCAAGATGTATATCTTACTACAGTGTGTAGTAGTAGTAGTTACCTACTATAGTATATAGTGTATATATATGTATAGTGTTGGTATATAGTAAATATATATATATATAAAATATACATATTACCTTAGTGTATATAGCACATAATATATATACACACTATAGTTTGTATCTCCTATGCTACATAGCATGTATATAGCATATATACTGTATATGTACCAATTTACTAGTGTATAATTATATATATAATGGATATACAAGCTTACCACCATATTACATATATTTACAAAGAACCACACTGTAGGCTAATTGCAAAGATAGACTTCATTACTGACTTGTGTAATCAAGAGTGACGGTTAAGATAGTGTTGACTCTGTGTGGGTGTTGTTGAGAAGCTTGGCTCTAGACAGCCCTTCCTTCCGTGTTGGCGTGTGTGAAAATGGCTCTTCTGCTGTTTGCTTATGCTAATAAATGGATGCTTTGAGAAGTCTTTCATTGCTGACTTTTCTATAAAGTGAAAGGGAATAAAACAGTAGTCAGTCAGGAAGCAGTTCAGCCGAAAATGTGTTTGCTGCACAAGCACATTATTGGACCAGAGCCTCAGACCTACAGTTCATTGAGGATGCTGTTCCGCTCTTTGGATGATAATCCTGAAAACTAATGGATGTATGATTTTAAGAAAGTATGTGGTTTCTCTTTTTTAGGTACATGAGGTTAGGAAGCACAACAACAACAAAAAGAAAGCTACACCTATGTTTCATGTACTTTGCATCAAGGACTCTGCTCAGTACTTCTGGTTTTTAAAAAGATTTATGTATTTATTTAGGAGAGAGAGAGAGAGAGAGAGTGAGTGGGAGGGGCAGAGGGAGAGGGAGAGAGAATCTCAAGCAGAGTGCAGAGCCCGACGAGGGGGCGGGGGGGCTCCATCTCACGACCCTGAGATCATGACCTGAACTGAAACCAAGAGTCAGGTGCTTAAACCAAGTGTGCCACCAGGCACCCCAGCACTTCCATATGTCTTATCTCTTATTTAACTCTCCCCATATGCTGAGAGACATAGGTATAGTTAGTGACATCTTACAGCAGAAAACTCAGTTAACCTGCATAATCAGTAGCCTGATTTGTGGAACGGTTCTACCGTTCTGAGCGCCAGGAGTCAATTCCATTGGCTTAGGATCCTCTCCTGAAGCCCCTTTTCCAGTTAACCTGAATACTCCACCAGAGATTTACTGTCCTATTAAATGAGTTTCTAGGATCTATGAAGTGAAATGGCTGGTGTCATGTCAGGGCTTGTGGGTTACGATCCCAGCCCTCATGGTTGCCTACAGAGCTGGTCTGTATACCGTTACCAGGTCTCAAACCTTGCCCTAAGCACTGCTTCGGAGCATTCTTAATGAGATGGATTTCCTGTGGTGCTCTTTCTTTGCAATGGACAGCGATCATCCAAGAGCTGCCCTGGTAATCTATCATCACTTCCCTACATCTCTCTCCCATTGGAAACATCCTGCAAACAACCACTACCATATTGGTAATTCCCAGGCATTGTTGGTGCCCTGTCTTGCTATTTATTAAGCCCTGTAGTCATTTGTTATACTCGACTTCCTCCAAAACCCACATTGGATGCTTGCTCTAGGTAGACTGCTACTTCTTTTGCCTTGCTCTAAGTCAGGTTGTCATAATAACATGTCCTAGTCATGATACCAAGCATCTTAAATATATTTTATTAGCTAATCCATAACACCACATTGTGAGATAGGAAATATGGTAATCCTCCTTTTTTTTTTTTTTTTTTTTTTTAAAGAAATTGAGACAGCCACAAAAGTGTTCCTTAGGACATACTGCTTGTAGGAGGTTGAGCTGAGATTTTTGCCTCCAGGTGTTCCGTCTTTACCCTGAACTATGGCCAACCAGTACATACTGATGGGAACCTGATGAGGGCACCTGGGCATTCTTGACTTAGTTTACTACTTTTATTTTGGCAAGTCAGAATATCATACGTAGTGTACTGCTTTAGCACACATGTGAGTAACTCTTGTTAAATGAGACACATAGATCATTTTAATAACACAGAATTGAAAAACAGGAAACATACTTGTCTTATATAACTCAAGCCTCAGACATAAGGGAATTTCAGACTGGAGTACCTCATACCCTGGAGGTGACACCTGCAACTCAGACGTGGTAATGAGCCAGTCAAGTCAAGTTACAAAATTACAAGGTTCTGGAATTTTCAAGTGTGAGGTCAGAGAATCTTCTGTCATGGAGGAAATCTGTAGAGTCTCAGACAGTAATGAAGAAGAGGAGAGAATTTGGAATTTGGAGGAATGATAGAAAGACGAAGTATAGTTGTGACCAGAGACCGTAGGTCCTAACAACGGTGAGTGCATATCTCACCCTTTGTTCCACAGAGCTAGCTACCATTTAAACCTCATTCTCAATCCTATCTACTCTGACTTCTGTCTGTGGAACTCCATCTGGTGTTTGGATTATTATCAGCCTGGGAAATATTTTCTGTGGGATTTCATATTTGATTTCAATTATGTTTGATGGGATTGGATTTTAAATTTAGTAGAAAAATGTTATGTGTATGTATATGGAGGCAAGTTTGTTAAAATATACGTATTTCAAAATGAATCTACAGCATAATGCGGAAATACTTTCACTTCTGTTTAAAATCTTTGGGTGAATATAGGGTTTTCTTTGCAAATGTTGGGAAAAATACTCAATCATTTGTTAATCCGGGGTCTTTGGCAAATCTGTTTTGTGCCGCGGTGATATCCATAGCTTTTTTGGGTGTTGGCTTAGGAGCAAATGCATTGGCATAAAACCATCCTTCAGCAACTTTTGTTAACACCTTTAGCCTCTGTGTCAAAAAACATTTCACAGTACTACGAAGTATATTCAAATACTAGTTTTAATTTTTCATGTTATGATTTTATTAAATATACTTTTTTGACCCAATATGTAGCAACAGTGATAAAAGATTATGGTACTCCAAAAGGAAACCATTCATTTTCTTACAACCAATTATATTGTCATGGATTAGTCTTAAGGTATTGATTCCATTTTTAAGGAAGCCAGATGCTATAAATCTTGTAAAGGTGCTGTGAATACTTAGTTGTCAGAGAGCAATGCACCCTGGATTTTCTCTGTCCTGGACATGCAGCAAGTATCCTATTGGCTTAGTTCATTGTGGTATAAAGTCATCAGTAAATTTGGGAAAGCCACAAACAGAAAGAGTATGGGCAGGAACTGGGCAGCATAGGAGAACAGTGATGATAATCTATTGGCCTCGTTCTTTCCGAGTGTGGTCATGGGGATGGCATCTTTGAAATCTCATAGCATTGCTTCAGTGTTCCCTATGTGGAAAAGCAGTGCAGATCTGTTCATAAATAAGTATTCTATCTCCTACCTCACAGGGTTCTGCAGCGTAGAGTTACCTGATAAGTCCATGCTGCAGTTACAGGACCTACAGTTCTTATCTCGATAGTAGAACAATTAGTGCATCTGCTGCAATGTTGAAAGGAAAGAAATGCAGGTAAAATGTCCCCAAATTAAAAAAAAAAAAAACAAAACTCTGGAGTGACCATAACAAAGCAAATTCTCACAACTCAAGGAGTTTTGATAAATGTGTTTAGGAGTGTTAGAAATGTGGCAGCCACAGGGAAACGTGTAGCTTAGAAAGAACAACCGTAAAAGTTTTAGATGCCAGAATCACAAGTTGGAATGGAAGAAATGATTTTGCTATTTGGTCCTTTGAGAAGGCCCATTGCTCCTTTTGGCAGAAATTCCCAGACATTCAGGCTGTTCTGATCATTTATTTCCCTCCTGCTTCAGGTAGTGAAGTGCCAGTGGATTGGGGAGTAAAGATGTGGGGGTAAGAGAAATTATGTAAATGTTGTGTGCCGGCAAGACAAATTTCAATCCCTTGAGGTCTTTTAAATGGTATTAATTCTAGAAATAAGACACAAAATTTAACCTTTTCATGCTAATAATGATTTCATAAAGAAAAACTCGTTAGTAAAGGTGACAAATATGAAGTTCTATTGAACATTTAAATTCCAGAATCTCAGTGAATGCCCCAGGGAGATATTTACCCAGCCAATGACTTTCTGATGTTATTAAGAAGTAATTTATTCAAGAAAGTCTCCATTCATGAGTTTACATAAGAACAATATCTACTTTACAAAGGCTTGTGTTCTCAATATAGCACATACCTAATTTACAATGACTTTTGGTTAAAATTTTCATTAGGTTGGTTCAATAGTATTTGATAATTTTAATTTAGTTTTATGAGATCCCAGGTTCCCATTTATAGGAAGAGAAAATGAATGCAGAGGAAATAAATTTTTAAAGAGCAAATTTATCTCTCAAATGAGCTCTGCTAATTTCAGCAGTAAATCTCAGGTGGAGGAAAGTTAACCTTTAGTATTTCTATGGCAGTCCTTTTGGGCATAGACTATGGGCATCCATTAAAAAACAGCTCAGACTCACAGCATCAGTGCTTTGCAACTATGCCGATATGCATAGAGACTCTACGACTCTCTTCTGTGAAATGCTGAAATGGAAAAGGAGCCCCAGGGTTTAAGCATAGGATGTTTTCATGGGTCCAAGCACAGGAAAGGAACAGTGGTCCTCAAGCATAAATCAGGCCCATGAAAACATAACCAAAATAGATGAAAAGTGAATGCTACAGGTTTCTGAAACAAGGGTTAAGGAGTATACAATTACGAGAGGTCAGGAATTTAGGTAGGACAGCCATGATTCAAGCTTTAGTCAAGAAAGTGAAATCAGGGCAGACTCAGAGTCCCGAATGGAGGATGAGAAAGCCACGTCATGGAGCCTGCCTGTCATCGGAGGTGGACCAGCCCTAACAATGTGATGCAGAATTTGCCTGCTTGATTGGAGAAGGGATGAGTTAGCAAGAGGTTGTGGTATGTGTGTACAAGTGTGTGCACGCATGCATGGGCTTACACATACACACACACACACACACAGAGAAAGTTAAGGTTTTTTAGCAACTAAGTTTTCAGTTAAAGCTATCTGATACAGACTTCATGGGGATAACTCCAAACTCTTTTCCAGTTAATCTGCAAATAGTTTAGGGCAATGAAAAGTGAAACACCCCCCACCCCCATCTTATCAACAAATTGAATGAATATACTATTTGCCACCAAGGAAGCAAGTCTAACCTCTCACAATATTGTCCCATATTGACAGATGGATTGTAGATAAAATTCTCTGTCATATCATTCAGCAGGGTACTGAAAATGTAGCTATGGGTCTTTTGTGGGTGCCAAAGACCACAGAAGGCAATCTAGTCCCTGCCCCACACTACCATTCTGAACTGGCCTCTTTCCTCCCTCTCTTCAGTAAGGAAGAGGATAGCTAAGCAATTATTCAACGAGTTTGATCAACATAGAAAACCAACCTAGACCATTCATTCACCTTCTGCATGTCAGCTTCTGTTTACTGAAGGCTCACTTGTGCAAATGTCTGTGGTCTATTAGGATGTTTCCTAGCCATATTTGGAACAGCCTTCTGGTTTCATCAGTAGGCATCCTGGGCTATAAAATCAACCTCAGATCAAGTAAAGATTCAAATGAACATCAACTAGTTTTTTTAGGTCTTGATCCTTGAGGCAGCATATAAAACCACTGAAACCAAAGTCAAGAGCCCTGTGTGATAGTTGTATATGGACTATCCAATCTGTCTAAAATACATTCTGCTAGAGTTAGCAGTGAATCTACAGAATATATTATGTGTGATTGTCATTGTCATTATAAGTTACAACTCTGTATTTTATGGTATATAATGAAATGAGATGATAAAAGTGACATCAAGCTTTGGATTCCAGTGTCTAAATCACCCGTTTTATTCATCGTTTGGCAGCTAAATGTCTTTTAAATACTGTGCAACGTTTTATGATTTAATGTTTGCCTAAAGAATGGAAAGCTGCATTACTAAGTAGAATCAGACCGTACCACATAAAACCACCAGAAGACAGGTGTTTAATCTAGTTTCTTTTGGCCTCTGAGAAGAAGAGTACAGGATCCATCTATCTCCAGACACCCCATTCTCCAAGGTTCATCAAATTCATGCTCTTCACCAAGCAAATTAAGAGTTTACCTGCTTTCCACTACTACATTTAACTTGTTCTAAAAATCCCTTCAAGCTCATCTTTTCTACTAAGAAATTGATATTTTGGTCTCTGGTGGTCATTTGTGTTTAGCCTTCTGTCTTTGTTGGCTTTGCTGTGACCAAAGAGAATTCATCATTAGGTAAGAATCTTAATTCCCAGTAGTTAAGAGTTCAGTGAAGTAGCTTCCAGTGCTATGAATATTAGGTGCCTGCTAGTTTTCTTGAAGACTCCAAAGCCTATGCGCCTTGTTTCTCTGATTTAGGAGCTTCAAATCAGGACATTGTATTCCTGTGATGGGAGGTGGCCTAATTTGACAAGGCACTCATGATTTGTGATTTTTATTTTATTGAACCCTCTGTCAATAGAAAGAGCTCTCCATCCCTCTCCCCCCCATCATTCATATTCCTGATAAGAATGGTAAGAAACAGCTGCAGCCATTCCAAACTCACTTTGTTTTGACTCTAAATCCAATAAATAATCATGGTCAACCCTCACATTAACAGAGGAGCAACCCACTTTGTATTGAGACCTCCATGAAGTGAGGGGGTCTATGACAGTCCTATTACTCCCTAGAATGTCCACCCATCTGTTGGCTCATATTAAAATGATCCCAATTCTCTATTACCAATGCTTCCTCCATTCATCCCAAGGCATGAATTCCAGGCAATATGTGAAAATTGTAACACAGATAAGTCCCCAAGATGTTATTAATCATTCCTCTAGGTGCAGGAATTTTGCAAGTTTTTTATTCTTTTTTTTGTAGAATAGGAGGCCATGACAGTAGAAATTTTAAAGAGAGGTGGAGAAAGGGGATCAAGAAAGAGGGAGATGGATAAGAAACTGAAAATTCAGGGACTCGGGAGACACTCTTGCCTAACGGCCTTTGCCTTTGGCTCTCTTAACAAAACTCTAGGGTTTGACAGGCTCTAAATTGTTTCTTGTCACCCTCTCAATTAGAGAGGCTAATCCTAATATTAATGAACACTGCTGAGCAATAAAATGTAAAATATCTTTCCTCTCAAAACCAAGAAATCATATATGATCCAGATCACAACTACAATCCATGCAATGCATATGTATTTTAAGATTAAGTAACTTTTCCTTTCCCATCTGTGCTCTAAATCTGTGCCATATGTCACCTAACAAGGTATTTTCCATTATTCTTTTATTCAGTTCACTGCATTTTGTTCCTCTTGTCCCTTGAAAATTAGCCTGTCTGTAATCAGAAATCACTTCCATTCACAGTTCAGTGCATCTACTGTAGATGTGGCAAATGCTTGTTTACAGAGCTGGTAATTGGATTAAAACATTGAAAAGAAACAGAAAAATGGAATGTATTGAAAAAATAAAAAACACAAGCATAAAATCAACAAAACCAAAACAAATTAAAAAGCTCTAATGAATAAAATTGCTATTAATGGAAATCATTTATCAGTACAATGTTCCTGAGTTTGCAGTCCTCAATATTCAATTGAAATGATATTTAAAAACCTATAAGAGAAAAAGGAAAAGGATTCTGAATAGCTTTTCTGCGAGCATGACTTGAAATCGTTGATTAGTTTCTGTGTATCTTCTGGGCTGTTGTGAGAAATGGTCAGTCCAAAAATCTTTACCAGGTCTCGATACAGAAATACCACAGTCAGGAAAGCACTGCTGTGTTAAGTTATTTAAGGAAAATTAATTATTCTTTCAAATTTGGTATTATTATTTTGATACTTAAAAACACAGAAAAGAAAAAGTATGTATGACGTCTTTCCACACGGCCTTGCTGAGTGGTATGAACAGGTGATTGTGACGCTGACAGCATTGGGCATAGTGTGCCATTTTGTCAATTCAAGAGTGATGGGGTTGGTATATAGTTGACAGTTTGCAACCTAAAAACTAAATCCATAGGCCTAATTTTCTGAACATCCTTCCAATAACCTTATTCAAAATATTTTTTTTAAAGAAGCCAATGTTTTAGGAAAACAAAACAACTTGCAATCAAATAAACCAAGAGTAGTACAGGAATGTGAAATCAATTAGTCATACAGGAATGCCAATATCCAACAACAGGTAAACTTTGATATAAATGGGATCCAAAGAGACACAGGATCAGATTCAACAGTAAACAAAACCCAGAAGAGAAAAATCCAAAGAGATACAACAGAACCATTCACATATCAGAAAGCATAAAGCAAAAATCAAATAATCAAATCCATGTGATTAAAGTACCACCACTACCTTTAGTAGGTGTCTTCAGGTAGTTCATCTTAAGCCTACAGAAGAGAAGAGCTCTTACCTGCTTGGCTGGATCACTTCTTTCTTTAGTTCTGTAGACCTAAAGATGAAAAAAAAAAAAAAAAAAGAAATGATTAAGTTCAGTTCTTGAATTTGAGAAAGATATTCTAGGCTAACATATTTCTAAAAAAATTGCTCTTTTTTTTTTTGTTAAAAATGTTGCCATAAAAGCGACGTATAACAAGTAAGCCAATGATATGACTTTTGTGTTATTTGCTATCACTCATTGCTCATTGCATTCACTGGGGGACCCCTTCATTCTCAGGGTAAAATGATAGTGCTGCATTAACTGATTTCTGATTTCTGCCACACCTCTGTTGATAAAATGTTTACTAGAGTTTTTCTATGTTGCTTTGGGGATTTTGATGTCTGATGTTTACCTTTAATTTGATCCATGTCGATTGAATTGGGGGGTAGGAAGAAATTAATACCCTTCTTCTGCCACTGAAATTCTAAGGACTTAATATCAGAAATGACTGTAGGAATCAGCTTGGTCTATTTTCTTATGCTAGAAAATCTAGAACATCGACTAGTTGTTCTGGTCCAACGCTTAAAAAAAAACAAAAAACCTATTTACTATGTGCAACATTGTTATTTTTTGGCCAAGCAATACAAAGGGGGTTCTAAAATGTTTTAGGTGAGTTACATTTCGCTTTTGTGATTGTCAGTGGTATAAGATTGATGAATTAGTGAGAAATGAGGAGTATTCTATTATAAATGGAAAATGTGAACCTAATGCTAGAAACTCCGAATCCTTTAGCCTAGACCTAGAATATGGGTAAACGTGGGCCAAATCCAGCCTGCTACCTGTTTCAATAGGATTAATGAGCTATAAATGTTTTTTTACCTTATTAAATGGTTGAAAAAATCAAAATAATATCTCATGGCATGTGAAAATTGCACAAAATTCAAATTTCAGTTTCCATTAATAAAGTTTTATTGGAACATGGCCACACACATTTGTTTATATGCTGTCGATGGCTGCCTTCATTCTACAACGGCAGAGATGAATAGTTGGAACAGAGAGGATATGGACTACAAATTTTATTTTTATTTTTTCCAAAGATTTTATTTATTTATTTGACAGAGAAAGAAAGAGAGAGAGAGAGAGAGAGTGCGCGCACCAGCAGGGGGAGAAGGAGAAGCAGATTCCCTGCTGAGCTGGGAGCCCTATGCGGGATCCCAGGACCCTGGGATCATGACCTAAGCTGAAGACAGGTGCCCCTGGCCTACAAATTTTAAAATATTTACTACCTGGTCTTTTAAGAAAAACTGTATTGACCCCTGGCTTATGCTATGATTGAGCTCATCTTTGTTGACCCTAAAAATTAAGGTTAATCCATATAGATAGGTGAGTGATAGCTTTTATTAAAATAAATATGACTGTATTTCATTCTGGGGTCATCTAGGTCACTCATCGCCGACCATGAAGGGCATACTCATGGTCCTTAAAAGGAGTCCTTAACTATTTGTGCATGAAGTTCTAGATTGGCTTCATTGCTGTACTATAGTTACTTATCAAATCTACTTTTTATCTTATAACAAGACTTCAACACTCTCCTTTCTATTTGATAAAAATATCTAGAACATTAAAACAGTATGGAATAAATAGAAAATAAAGAAGCAAAACACAATATATAAGTATACATATAATGATTTATATGAAGCATTTGTATGATGTTCAAAGACAGAAACACTATATTTTTCATGACAATTATATAAGATATATATATATATATGTACATATATATAATATGTATATTCATATATGTGTAGAAAAGGATTAACCTAGCTCCAAGAGAGGTCTGGCCTTTGCCCTTTGCTTTGCTCTTGGGAAGTAATTCATAAGCCTTTGGAATATCCTGCCTGATAAGAGTGCCATTGTTTATCTCAGGGCCAATGTGATTTACGTGATTTATGGCATCAAGGGGGGCCTTGGATCATGCTCTATCACCTCAAGTTCTGGAAGAGCTGGAGACAAAGGTCAGCCCAGCAGATAATCCCATGCTTATGTGACGAAGTCTCCCCCCAAAAAACTGGACACTGAGGCTTGGATGGGCTTGTATGGTTGTAATACTGTGTACATATTGTCACATGTCTTCTCTAGGAGAAGTAAGCACTATTCATACAACTTCCCAGGGAGGGGACAACCAAATGCTGTGCTCTGGGAGTCTTCCTGCCCCTTGTGCTGCTTTCCTTGGCCGTTATTCTGCCTTTCACTGTAATAAACCATCATCGTGAGTATAGCAGCTTTAGTGAGTTCTGTGTATCCTTCCAGCAAATTATGGAACCTGAGATTGGTTTTGGGGACCTGCTAGCTTAGGGCTGGCATTAGAGGTGAGGGTAGTTTTGGGGACCCCTGAAGACTGTAGTATATATGTATGTGTGTATATATCACAAAAAAATCACCATTAATAATCATTAATGTTTATCAGGGTTCGATAGTGAGCATGACATGGGGATTCTAGGAGTTAGCATCCTAGGATCTGATGATGGTTAAATGGATATTAACATATAATTATTCTTTAAGCCTTACATATACATTTTATAAACTCTTCTGTTATTATGGTATCTCATTTTTTTAAAAAAAAGAGGTAAAATCTCCCTATAGAGCATGTTACTATAAACACATACAGGCATACATACACATAGGGTCCACTGAAGGATTGAAAGCATTCAGCTTCAGGAAAGGTTGCCATTCTGTCCTTAGTCTTATTACTCAAGGACTATTACCTATTTTTCACAAAAAAGTCACTTTGTTGTTCAAGGATCAAAATCATAATTCCCATGGTCATGTGCTAGAACATTGGTTTTAGTTTCTTTCATTCACTATTTGCTGGAGTCTTAGAAATTCTGTCCCACTTACATGTGTATTTCTCTTGTTTTGACTTAATTGTAGTAGAATGAACAACTTTTGTATAGGTTAGATGATGAAATGGCTAATATCTTAGCTACACATATTATCATAATAATCAACTATAACTTCCTCTGCTTACAAGAACTGAGATTTCTCTCTCCCTTTCACCATCTACCCCAGTTCTGGGACTACTGTGTGCTTGGGTAAATAACTTTAAACTGATTGACCACAAGGAGGGTTTAAACCCATCAACGCTTGGTCCCCTGTGTCCACAGAGATCCATTTATGTCCAGTTTCTAGACTCTTTGCAACCATTGCATGTCTACACAGCACAGGCACTACTGTCATATGGAAAGATCACCAACATCTTCCATGCAGGGAAGAGAAGATTGAAAAAAAGCACATGATTCCTCAGAATCAGTTCACTGAACTTCTTTAGTAGTTGCCAAGTAAGTGCTTAGTGTCTGACAAATCTGATGATAGCCCCACAATAGGGATGTTTTTATATGGTAATAGGTAAAGCAATTCTAAGTATTCATTTAACTTCTTAAGGTATCAGATATAATTTATTGACCTTTAAAAATAACCTAAAAATCCACAGTTTGGAAATATTTTTGCTAGATGTTGGGGGTATGAATCTCTCTTATGAAATAATAAAATTATAGGTAACAAAGGCAGAAGGATGATAAAGATTGGTGGTAACAAGTTGCATCGAATTGTCAGAGTAAGCCAAAGTAGAGTTTTGCTACAGACCTTTATCAGTGGTCTGCTCAGACAGAGGGATACATGTATACTAAAGCCAGAAACTTACCAGGTCATCTTATAAAGTTACTGTCTTTCTGAAGTCACTCAGATCCATGGTCAGAAAGTCAATTCCTGGTAATTGCATTACCTGGACTTCATCTGATTCTATTGTTCACGTGGCCCCAAATAATCAGGCCACTCTCATTGATTAGTGGCTTATTCTGGCCAACTGAACAATTCAATCAAATTGACCCTATGGCAACTTGTTTCATTGTTTAGCAGATAGCAGTTAGGATTCCCCCAAAGCCTGAGTCAGCCATATTTGAATCACTGAAAGCACTAAACACAAAGCTACTTCCAAGGAAAGAATGTGGTGGAGAGCAAACCACGGGGTAGCACCACCATGTGTTGTTGAAAGTGGAACTCGGACACCCTAAGGAAGGTTCTCCCATTTTATTGTGTGTGACAATCACAAGTTAGTGCAACTTTTGTAGAAATGCTGATTTCTAAGCTCCATTCCAGAGACACTGATTCAGTATGTTGTATTGGGGCCCCAGGGATATGCATTCTCAAGAGCTTCCCAAGTCATTCTGATATTGATGATTAGAAAAACACTAGCCCGAAAATGTCAGAACTGCTTCTAAGCTTCAAAAATGTCACCACAGAATTCATGCGCTGAAGGCCTGGACCTTGCAGTGGCCTCACATTCTATGACCTAGTAGGAAAGGTTATATCCAATGGTCCTGTCCACAAGCCATAAGATTCATATGGCCATTATATAAATGGTACTTACTTGGCTTCCATATAATTTTGAGAATGTAAAGGATGTGACCCTCTGAAAGCATCCTATTAACATCATGTAAATGTATACTCTAATGTCCCCAGGGAATACTCTTGGCAGATTTCCTTCCCTAGACTACACATTGCTAGCGGTCATCATTACCTTACAGCTGTCAAATAAAACCATGAGCAGCTGGCTTGAATTGGTCTGCCTTTTTTTTTGGACTATATTAAAAGATTTTATATTGTTAATAAATGGAGACAATTAAAGGTTAAGTATTTAGCTCATCCAGCCCTTAGAATAATGACTAATTATAAAGACAGTTTCAATTTAATTCCCCAAATTTAAATTTGGCATTCACAGTTATTAAAAGTGTAAGAGCTAAACCATAAACAACCTGTTTTATTTTTTGTCAAATTTTAATCAGAATTCTGTTATTCGGAAAGTGACCTGTTTTGTCTAATGGTCACAGCTGGGCTGGCCTATCAGTTAGGGTATTATTACTCTCATTGGAAACTCAAACTGAAAATCTACTTAATTTAGTTCAACAATTGTATGCCAAGTATGTGCTATGTTTAAAGCATGTATGAGACTCAGCCCTTGCCTGCAAGAGAATGAAATCTTAAGTAGCAATGATATGAAAAATGTGTCAGATCTCTAAGAAAAGTTCAAGTGCCTAAGGTTCAGAGGGAAAGGAAATTGTATCTTGTGAGGATAAATGAACATGTCATAAAAAAGGGGGTATTAGTAATGGCAGTTAAGCATGGGCTGTGTTGAGGAAATACGTACTCCAATCTGAGTGGCCTGCCGATTGCATTTTGGGAGTGATAGTAGATGATAGACCTGTTATCTTTCCATGTGTTTGGGCCCTGGCTCCTAGCAAGGCAACGCTAATTTCAAGATTAGGATCAAGATTTGCACAACCCCTTCAGAAAAAAAAAATATGTCATGAATAGTTTGGAAATAAAATCATGTTATTTAGCTTTCCACACTGTAGCCTGGTGGGAGCCAACAAGATGATGTTCTGTTCCCTAGCTGTGTGAGCTCACTCGTTCTCTCTGGGTCTTCATTTCTTCACTTGTGCAATACAATTCTTAGGACTCCTCCTGATTTCTCAGGAACATCAACATAATAAAAACTTCTATTTGATTGGATGCCTGGGTGGCTCAGTGGTTGAGCTTCTGACTTGGGCTCAGGGAGTGATCCCAGTGTCCTGGGATCGAGTCCCGCATCAGGCTCCCCACGGGGAGCCTGCTTCTCCCTCTGCCTGTGTCTCTGCCTTTCTCTCTCTCTCTCTCTGTATCTTTCATGAATAAATAAATAAAATATTTTTTAAAAAAGCAACAAAAAACCCCTTCTATTTGATTAAGATTTTACTCTTCTCTAAACAACCCATATGTTATCTCTGTTGATTTCTATAACCAACCTTGCAGGGAATTTGGACTGATGTTTTAATCTTCAATTTTGCAGGTGAGGGAAGAAGTAAACCAAGAGAAGAAGAAAAGTATATTGTCTGAGACCACGCTGCTTTCGGTGAAAGGGCCACAGTTCAAACCCATGTCTACTGCCACTAAAAACCGCCATTAAGCTGCCTCTCTTCACAGTGAGGAGTGAATAGGGTGGATATACAAACATTGTGTAATACAGACAATGTCAAAACTCCATGAACTATAGCCCAAGTAATATTCTTGTTCAAATCTCTAGATTTTTTTATATATAACTTTTAAGGAAAAAAGAAACCATTAAAAGTGAAGAATCATAAAATGACAACAAATAAAAGTTTATTTCAGAGAAAGCAAAATAGAAATAACCAGGTCAAGCAGATATAGTAAGTGTCTCTGATACAATACAACACTTCATCCAAAGTGCAACACTCAATCCATTTTTTTGGCCAAAAAACACTTAACACAAACTTATCAGGCCTCTAAATTGCACCTTCCACTTTATAAGAAACATAACAGATAGGAGAATAAGCTGAATGGCAACCAAGAGGAAGCAACCAGTCAAATCCCGAAGGTGGGGCACCCTGTTGGGACAACTTTCTTGGCCTCCTTAACAGATGAAGGTCACGAACTGGAGGATGGCATTGAGCAATGTAGGGAGTGGTGGGAGGGGAGGATTGAAAGAGACCTGAGGAGAATCTGGGGTGCTATCCTAACTGCAGTGATGATCTCACGGATGACTACATACAGTAAAACCAAATTGTATGTTTTTAAGTATGTGCAGTTTATTGTATAAACTGCAATAAACCTAAGCTTTTCTTTTTTTTTTAAATCCATGAAGTCTATCCCTTTATTTTTTTAATTTTTATTTATTTATGATAGTCACACAGAGAGAGAGAGAGAGGCAGAGACACAGGCAGAGGGAGAAGCAGGCTCCATGCACCGGGAGCCCGGCGTGGGATTCGATCCCGAGTCTCCAGGATCGCGCCCTGGGCCAAAGGCAGGCGCCAAACCGCTGCGCTACCCAGGGATCCCAACCTATGCTTTTCTGTGCCAAAAGCTAACAGTGATCCTCTAGAATATGATGATCATTTCCTTATTTAAAATTCTTCAAGTTAAAATAAAATAAAAATTCCTCAGCACCACCAAAAAATGCCCTTAAAATAAAAGTCTAAGGGTGCCTGGGTGGCTCAGTTGGTTAAGCATCCAATTCTTGATTTTGGCTTAGGTCGTGATCTCAGGGTCACAAGATTGAGCCCTCTGTGGGGCTCTGCACTCCACTTTTTCTCTCTCAAATAAATAAACAAATCTTTAAAAAAATTTAAAAAATAAAGTCCTATGATATAAAATAAAATAAAGTCTTAATGCTATAAAATAGTATAGTTGATGGTATTGTAATCATGTTGTGTGGTGACAGATGGTAGCCACATTTTGGTGGAACATAGCATAACACACAGACTTATCCAACTACATTACATTGGGTGTCAACTATATTTCAGTTAAAAACATGTTTAAAAAAAACCCCAAAAACCTGTTAAAAATATTAATGGTGGAAGTGATTCACAGAACTATAGAGATGCTCATTCTAAGTTGTGGACATCTCAGTCTCTCCCTCTAGGCTGGTGTTTTTGCCTGGCTTGTCCATTTTATCCCTTTGAACAGTAGAGAAAACTAAAGGACTGGCTCAGCTGATTTCAAGAATCTGTGCCTCTTTGGGGCATGTAAGTTGAGCAGTTAATGTAGTCAAAAGGACTAACAGAGACTCATGGGGTTAGGTTTCAGGGTAGAAAGCTAAAATGAGCGATCATTCTGAGATGCCCAGCAAAATCCCGACTGGAAAATGGTATGGGATAGGCCCCTGGAGAGCTGAAAGGCTCAATTTTATTTCAATCTGAGCTCCTTCTCATTCTGCCTCATGCACTCATCCCAAGTGTTCCAGTGGATTGGGACTAATGCATGTGCACTCACAGAGGCACCTTTGAAAAATCAAATTTGCATAAGCCCACACACTGCGGAGCGTTGAAAAGATCCATCAATAAGTATGATATTGCTCCTGCAGATAAAAATAAAAAGACTCCTTGAAATTTAGGGAACATATTCAAAAACTTCAATAATGCCTTTTAGGTTACAGGAACTATTTCAACACCAATTTAGTTGTGACTAGCTTGGCAACTACGCCCGTGGCCTCTCATGCTTAAAAACACCTCCATTTCACTGTGCCAACGCCTGAGAACACTAGCCCAAAGTCACAAATACACATGCTTTCATTTACTTGGAAGATGCATTTTTGAATGCATTATTTTTTCCTAAAACATATGCTTGTTCGATTTTCACAACATCCACCGACATAGGCAGTCACTAAAATAGAAAGCTGACCCTGGACACTTTCCCTGATTCTGTTGCATAATTCTTTTTAAGTTACCTGTTTGAGCCATAATAGCTAACTGCCATGGCCATAATGCCCATGGATTGATTCATTTATTCAAATAGCACGGTGCCGTTCAACCTGACATCTTTAAACATTTTCAAATGAAACAGGGACCCTCTGGATTGCCCAGAATGCATATTCATTTTCCTTTCTAGTCTGTGCTACTCCGTCAGGTTCCCATGTGATTTACTTTGGAGGGCCTTTGGCTTAATAAATGTAGGCTGAGGTGTGTGTGTGAACACGCACGTGCAAGAAGCCATCCTCAGAATAGGCTATGAGGTGAACCTGCCTCTTTCTTGGGGCCACACAACCTGTGCCCTCAGATAGGAACCTTGCCTGCTTCTGAGACAAGTCATTTTGAGGCTCTCCTTCTCTTGCCCTCTCTGCTATTCCTGTTACCACTTGAGATCTCTTTCTTGGTTTCTTCTACCTCACTCTAGGGGCAGATGTGATGTGGGATGGAGGTGACACACAGGTTAGAGGCAGAGCTGTTACCAGTATGGGGCTGCCCCGGGCTGTGCAGGGTATTGACCAGTGCACTTCCTTCCCCCAACCCATGTCACCTGGGGCTACACCGAGCCCATGCAGGCTCTTCGACCTGATTTTGACTGGTGGGGGTCTACAAATCTGCTCAGTCACTGGTGCCTGGCTGAGGCTTTTCTCCCAGAATAGGGAAAGGGTAAAGTTTTGAGAGCCCTGAATAAAAAGAATGGATTTGCACTGCCAGGTTGATGAGTGTATTTGGAAACCCAGGAAATGAGCATGAAAGCTAGATGCCCAGAAGCCTACCCAGGATGGTGACAATGCCAGTGGAAGGAACTTCTCCCCTTCACGGCCCTGGAGAAGGATGAAGGCTTCATCCTTCAGCTCGGCCTGGCAGGAGGCGTGGAGCCCCGTGATAGGTTTTAAGACTTTAGCTCCATTCCTGGACCATGAGTAGCTGGTAATCATGCGGGATAAACTTGCACAAATAACGTTTCTGGAGTTTTTTCTTTTCTTTTTCCCTAGAATTTTACAAACTTTTCTACCATATGAGCTGTCTGTGTGCCTTAACACTTAGGAATAATCTGCAAGATGTTGATATATCCAACCTTACCTCCCTGGGCAACCCTAAATCCTAGCATTTATTGATAAGTGATTTGCGAAAACAGAGCGTCAGTCTCCTTTTAAAACTAATTTGCGATGCACTGAAATTGAAATTAAATAATAAAACTGTATTTTCTTTGTTATATCAGTATTATATTCATTTTTAACTACAAAGCAAGTGCTCATTAGATATCAGACTTTTAATGCCTGTTGGTAGGTTTATACATCAGGTTAGACATGGGTCTTCTGAGGGAGCCTGCTCCTATCTTCTTGAGAACAGATAATTAAAGAGATAATTCAAGATATTTGGATTCCAAGAAAAATTAGACATTTATTTCTTGCTTATACATATGTCTATGTATATTCATAATATATTCCTGTGCATATTGTGCGTTTGTAGTGCACAGCCATCGGAAAGCCGATTTGAGGACAATTTTGCTAGTTCCACAAATTTATGGGCATACGCTCTGTATTTAATTTTGATTGCCGTGGTCTTTTCCACAGGCAGGCATATTCCTTGGCCCTAGGAACAGGTTTTGACCTTTTCAGCTCTTTTATTCAGTTTGACATTAATTTTTCTTCCTTATTCTTAACAGGTTTTCATTGTACTTACTGAACAATACAGGGGCTCTGGGGGCCAGAATAAACCCGTAAAGTGCCCATGAATTTTAACCAAAGACTTCCAGCCCTACATGATTAAAAGCTTTAAATTCTCAAAGAGCAACATGATTAATCCAGTACCACAGTGCTGAGTGGCTTCACACTGGCTTCATTTGTTGGTATTGTTATTTTCCTTGGTTCTATTTGATTTGTTGGAATGATGATGATTTTCGTTTGCACAGTTAATATGAATCTCCCTCAGTAATTGCAA
Source organism: Canis lupus dingo (assembly GCF_003254725.2). Classification (NCBI taxonomy): domain Eukaryota; kingdom Metazoa; phylum Chordata; class Mammalia; order Carnivora; family Canidae; genus Canis; species Canis lupus. The sequence continues at coordinate 24,187,407 of NC_064244.1, forward strand.
AAATGTCTTAACTATTTCAATATTTTTTTTTTGAACTACTTGTCTCTGACTTTGAGAAGCAAAGAATGCAAGCCCAAGAGATGCCTATGAAGATGGATTCACACACCTGCGGCGGCTACCGGGACGGCGGACATAAACGCTCCTTTTAGTTCATTTTATGTTTAGTAGAAATGAAGGCAGATGGTGTAGATGGGTTTCTATTCTGGTTTGTTTCCTAACCTGGCTATTTTTAACAATTTCTAGGACCCTAAACTTTTTCTTGATGGGTCATCCCAGCGCTAAAAATTAAACAGTACCTGCAACAGCTTCTAGCCCAAATCCAAAGTGGAGAAAATCCATTTTGTGTCTTCTGTTTGACATGGCTTCAGGTACCCAAGGGTTGCTATGAGGGTCGTATGTTTGCCTAACTTTTCCCGGTTAAAACAGTCCTGTTATCCATTAATCTTTCATCACATAGCCTGTTTAATATCACATTGTGTGGGTATTTCTATATGCATTGTAAAAACTTGAGCTCCAAACTGGTTGTACCAAAAAGCATTACAATGAATATTTGAACTGAGTGGTGGTTTCACTTCCTGCCTCATCTCATTATTCCAAAAAGAGAGAACTGTAGTTGTTCCCATCATTATATCACTAAGTCTACCACTTTTGATTGCTCAAAATTTATTGTCGGCTTGCAATCTGCTAGGACTATCAAAACCGTGTCTTCTGCTTTTGTCTCCCTATCTTTTACCCCGATTTGGAATGGATTCATAATTTTTTGACTCTAAAGATGTTAATATGCATCTGTCTTCAGTGTTTTTTTTCTATCCTTAACCTAATTTGCTTTGAGAGTTCAAAGTTCTTTGAGATAAAGCTCCAGAAGGCTAACTAAATGTAAATTTTCAAAGTCAGTATCTCTTTCAAAATGTCACTTATAACACAATGGATTTCTTTTGTTCTAATAGGTGAACTACTGGTAGAAAACTAAAGATGACATGCTGAACAATCTATTTGTGCTCTAATTCTATAACATGTCGCTACTACCGAGTTAGAAATATAATAATATTTCTGCTACGTGCTGTGATTCATCTCTGAGAGAAAAGAGAGATAGGGCCACCGACATGTGTCTCTGATATCAGTGCTAAGTCATTTCAAACATAAAGTGGGCTTCAAGGTATTTTTGAATGGGTCAGCCAATTGAGGCTTTGCTTATCACCTTAACATGTAATTTCCTGCATCCTAACAATGGGGAATCACATGAGAAATAATGAACTTTAGGTATTTCTTCCTATCCGCCCCACCGTCCCCGTGGTTCAGCTGCAGACATTGAAGTTCCATGGGCCATAGTTATCCAACGGCACAGCTTTCAAAGCTGAAATTCATGTCATAGGACTTTGAGAATGACCAAAACTTCAAATGGAAAGATCACTTCCTCTTCATCAGTGTGTAAATACCCTACATCTTTCTTGTGTTTTTATTCTTTGGTGGGAACTGGGGATGAGCTGCAACTTTTAAGACTATTTCACTTGAACAGCCTTAAATATTAACTTGTGGCTGCTCGCTATTGAACAACCACAGAGAAATAACCAAAGATTAATAAACGTTGCTCAATTTCATGGTAGTTGTTCTTGGGCAAGTCCTTCCTCACAGTATTTGGAGTGTACACAGCAGCTGCAAGCTTAAAATGAAAGGTTTTTCAACTTCACCTCTTAGCCTCTGTAATATTTCAGCTAAGCCTGCCTGAGGACTTCCTCCCTTTCTTTGATGGAAATAATAAACTACGATGAGTTTGCAATAACAGCTCTCATTCCCACCACCGTCTTCTTTCTAAAAAGTGGAACAATAGCTCCTTATATTGCTGAGAACAAGACCCTCCAGAACAGTGGAGTTCAGAATGCGGAGCTGGAATGGAGCTTTCTTCACACAAAGTGCCACAAAGGTCACGGAAACACATCTTCACATTGAGTTGCCATGGATGCCTTATGATGCTGTAGTGACACTCCTCTCTTTCAGCGAGTGGTGATGTACACTCTAATTAACATGTCAGAAAGCAAAGCCACTGGGCCACAAGATCATCCGGTGCCTTAGAAGTTCCCTGTGCCCACTGATCCCTCCACACTTGATTATTCGACTGGAAAAAAAGATAATATTCATTTTTTGCCTTTTCTTTTTCATTTTTATACCTACTCTATCAATTTAGAGTGAAAATATCTCTGAAGGAAAGATACCACTTGCTCCAAAACCAGGTCCAGAGAGGACGGGTCAGTTTTTAGTGCAAAAATGAGACTTCTTAGGCACATGAATTTCACAAGTCACTTCCTCCCTCATATGCCTGCCAGGCCAGCGAGGCCTACAAATCTGTGCTATGAAGTGGCGACTGGACCACCAGGATACAGGTGTAAACAGCCATACTGGGAGCTACGTCAGGGCTGAAAGGTCTCAGTATGCAGGCACATCATCCCTGAAGTGCAAGGTCGCTAAGCAGAAGTTCAGGGTTGATGGTCACTATTGGCTTTTTACTTACTGATAAATGATGCAAGTTTTCAGGTATAAACCAAGCCTGGGCAGAAAAATGTCACCTAGAGTCATCAGTTCTGGGCTACAGAGGTGAGCCTTTCAAAGTAATGTCTAAGTGCCTTTCTCTGTATGGATTGTCTTGTCCTGAGCCAAGGCAGGTACCCTGTGGTGTGGAAATATTTGTATTCTAGTGACTGAGTTGGTAGAGTGGATGCTGTCTGAACCCTGCCCAGATGTTCTTGACCCAGTCGATGCTCCCATCCCCCCGGCTCCCATCCTTGAGCAGTCAATGTTCCCATCTCACATACCCCTCCCATCCCCCAGCTCTTATTCTTCCATAACTATTGGCTGTTCATGGCTAACAGTTGGCTTTCTTCTCTAATAAATTACTCTTGGTCCCCACAAGAGCCATCAATCCGAAGAGATGCCTGGGAGTTTCCTCCTACATGCGAACTCCAGTGCCATGGAGATGGAGGAGTGCTATCTTCAGCCAATGACTCTGCAGTGTCCAGCTCTCCTCCTTGAAGGTGAGATGCTCCAGAGCTTTCGGTGGTATAAGGGTGAAGCTGAGTTTCAGCTGAAACCACCTCTTTTCTCAGCTTCTTCCCTGCCCCCCTGTTTCCTCCTAGAGGCACCATCTCAATATATCACCTCCACAAGAATCTCTGTCTCAGCCTCTACTGCAAGGGAACATGACCCAAGGCGCATGATAACTAAGTCTATTGTTGCAACACACTAACCTTCGTTAGTTAGGACAATTAAAATAATTTATTTCTTGTATATTCTAAAATTTATGTGTATATAATCCATCTGGTAAAATGCAGATCCATGTTTATAATGTGAACCAGTAATTCCACTCCTAGGTATTTATCCCAGAGAAACGAAAACATATGTCCACAAAAACCCTTTGACGAGAACATTCACAGCAGATTTATGCATAAAAACCAAAACCTGGAAATCCAGATGTCAATCAATATAAAAAGGGAAATGTAACCTGTGATGTGTTCCTAAAATGGAATCCAACTTGACAACAAAGAGAATCAAGTACTGGTGTAGACAACAACCAGTTTTGAGAGGTGAATCTCAAAAACACTAATGAATGAAAGAAGCCAGACGCAAGAAAGTACATGCCATGTGATTCCATCTAAATGAAAGTCTGTAGTAGACAAGACTAATCCAGAGTGACACAAATCAGATCAGTGATTACTTTGGAAGAGAATGTGGAAGCAACTGGAAAGGGGCAGGAAGAAATTTCTGAGGTGATAGAAATGTCTTTTCCTTGATTTGCATTCATCAGAACTGATTGAAGAACACACTGAAGATCTGAGCATTTCTCTGTGTGTAAATTATGCCTCAATTAAAAAAAAAAAGCAGATGTGAGAAACGCATCTTTTTCTGAGTTTTGCTTATTTTGATCATAAACTGTGTTGAACAGGGACTGTGGTGAAGGTAGCTCAGAGTGAATCATCAGAGTGATTGGTTACATGGCCCCCTATGCATCTGTTCTACATAGTGTTCTCCATTTGGGTTCAATTTACTTCAGGTTTCCTTTGGATGAAAAGACAGAGAGAAAGACAAGAGGCAGAAAGAGAAAGAGAAACGTAGCTGATTCTCTTGATTGCTTAAAAAAATGAATGTGATCTAAGTAAATCTTTTTGATGATGATTTATTTGCAAAAGCATAAAAAGTTTCATCACTTACTCATTTTCTCCTATCATTTGTAGTTTACCTATGGCATTGCAGGTACTGAATTAGATGCTAGGAATATAAAGATAAGTCATTTTCTCAGCTTAAGAATGTGCTGAAGGAGTTGACTGTAGCTACTGTGGTCATAGAATCCTGGATGGACCAGGATGGAACTAAGTCCTTTCCTGGGCATGGCAGATGTTGAATGGACAGGGATGGAGAAACCCATCTGGGGGTATAGGACAAGCCTCTGAAAGGAGGTGATACTTGAAGTAAAACACCCCAGGCCTTAGTAGACCACGAGAGACAGTGTGGTCCTGCTAAAGCAGGACAAGTCTGGATTTAGGCAAACATAGCTAAGAGGTTTGCTCCAACACATTCTATCACTGTGGGCAATTGGGCTATCCTTCTTGAGCCTCCACCTCATTATTTCTAATTTGGGATAATAACACTTGCAGTGTTGCTACAACATCATATCTAATTGCTGTTGTTGTTATTTTAATATTTTATTTAAATTCAATCTGCCAACATATAACACCTAGTGCTCATCCCACCAAGTGCCCTTCTTATTGCTCGTCACCCAGTTACCCCATATTCCCACTCTCCTCCCCTTCTCCAACCCTTTGTTTGTTTCCCAGAGTTAGGAGTCTCTCATGGTTTGTCTTCCTCTCTAATTTTTTCCCCACTCAGTTTCCCTTTTTTCCCTTAGAGTCCCTTTCATTATTTCTTATTAGTTATTATCTTTAATATCTGGGGAAGATGATTAAGTAACGATCATCTATTAACACTTTGCTTTATTGGATTAGCAACCCAGTCTGATAGAAGCATAAATCACTGGGGAACTTTGATTTGGGGGCCAAAGATCAAATTCCTTTCCTTGTCTTTTCCAGCTTCCCGAGGCCACCAGCTTTCCTTGGCCCATAGCTTCTTCCTTCATCTTCATAGCGGTAAAGCATCTTCAAACGTCTTCCTCTCTCATCTCTGCTTAGCCTTCCAGATCTCCTACTTTCTCTCTGCTTTGTCATCATATCACCTTCTCTACCTCTGACCCTTCTGCCTCCCTTTTATTTATTTATTTATTTTATTTTTTATTTTTTTTTAATTTTTATTTATTTGTGATAGTCACAGAGAGAGAGAGAGAGAGAGAGAGAGAGAGAGAATGAGTCTGCCTCCCTTTTAAAAGATGGTCCTTATAGGACCTTTGTGATAACACGATGGACATTCAGATGATCCAAGAAAATCTCCTCATCTCAAGATCCTTAACTCACTCATCCCTGTAAAGCACCCCCCTTAACATACAAAGTAATATATTCCAGGTTTTGGGGATTCGATGTGGACATCTTTGTGGAGAGGATGTCATGCAGCCTCTTCTGGAATATAGGAGAGTTGTTCTGAGAACTTTTTGGGGAATCTGAGTGTCAACATTGGTGGGACTGAATGGATGAGAGGCTGCCTGGGGCCAGAGAAAGGTCAATGAGAGGGAACTGGAGTGAGGGCATGAGGAAGCCCTTGATGACAAGCTCAGATCTGTGCTTCGGGGATCCAGTTCTGCTTAGGTTACAGGATGGCTTGTAAGGGTCTGGAAACTGGAGATGAGGCCATAACTTTGGAAGTCACTGCAGTGGGCCAGGCACTGTATGAACTAGATATTTCCCCAGTTTTTTAATCTTGCCCAAGATAAATTCCAACATTACCATAATGAGGGGGGGGGGCAGATATAAAGAGAAGAATATGAAGAAAGAAAGGAGAATGGGAGGGAGAAACATGGGTTTCTTGTTTTCAGAGCTTTAGTAACGGGTAATCACAAAGGAAAATAACTTTCATGGGACTTATTTTTTTTGTAATTACTGACTTTGAAATTCCTTTAAATATTACAACACTGAGGGCATTTTAGACTTGGAAACATAAATATTTTATTAAAGAGCAAACAGTTCAGCAACTAACCTGATAGGAAGAGGATCCCCTCATTATGAAAACACTGGCAAGTTATTTGTATACAGGGCATGATCGCCTTGATATGCTCCTGTTTTCTTTATGAATTGAGGGATTAGATGGGTCAAGAAAGTCTTAAAGAACAAAACCCTTATTATCAAGCTCTGGAGGTCATTTTATATTCAATAAAATAATTTGAACAGCATTTTTACAAGAGGCAAAGTAGCTTATGCTTGCTTTTTCTAATAATCAGAAGTCAAACATAAATTTTATGCATTCTTCTGGTGAACATTCATTACTTTAAGCACCTCAAACAGTAATGCGGATTGATTTATGAGCTCAACATCACCTGTAGATAAAATGCTACAAATGCTTCTCAAACCACAGAAAATGCTCCCTCTTGTCACTCGAAGATTCTACAGTTCTCAAAAAAGACTTGGCATTTTCTCTGAGTTATCTAGGCAAGAAGTACAAAGTCCTAGACAATGTCAAGTTCTGGATAATGACCATCTAGACTCTATGAGGAGCAAATTCTATTAGGCCAATTAACATGTAAAATATCTGACTTGGAAAAGAACCAAAATAAATTTATACAGAATATACTCTTATATTCAGAAATTTGTAACAATATAGGATACATTTTATAAGGTCAAATTTACTGAGTTTAAGTCTTTCTCTACTATAGAATTAAACAAAAATGCAGAAAAATAGGCCTGAAATGCTTTGACAACAAAAACATTTATTAAAATTGGCAAACAGGGTAAGATCCTGGCATCCTGTTAAATGGATACATACATAAACGTGCTTAGTGTGTAGGAGATCTGGTCCTAGATTCAGCATGCATATAGATTTGTATTGATTTTATTAATAAAAACAAAGCATTCTCATTAAATAGCTTAAAAGGTGATAGCACTTATAAAATTGCCAATATTATCTTGGCTTCCAGGTTTGGAATTTAAGATAATATCAAAAAGTGAAGATATGATCAAAAGAGAAAATGATTAAGCGGTTATTTGACAATCTGTGATGGAACATATACATCAGCACTCTTAAGGCCCCAAGCAGCAGAAGATTGGAAAAAGTAAATGAGCAAAAAACACCATGATGATCCTAGTAGCCCATAGCAGACCACTATGTTGTTTATTTGTTTGTTTGTTTTATTTTATTTTATTTTATTTTTTTAACTAAATTTGGGGTTGATTTTATTTGAGGAGGACCAGTAAAGTTGTGTATGCATACACACATACACATACATATTACGTATACATATTACATATATGCAAACCAACTTAAAGATAATTAAAATATGTCTTTCTCTCACCTGGACCATTTCCATCATCTTACACAGATGCCATTATTCCTTTCTTTTTTTTTTTAATTTTTTATTGGTTCAATTTACTAACATACAGAATAACCCCCAGTGCCCGTCACCCATTCACTCCCACCCCCCGCCCTCCTCCCCTTCTACCACCCCTAGTTTGTTTGTTTTAAAGACTCAATATTTAGATTTTAGAAAAACATCATCAGATAGGAATTAACAATTCTCAACAGGGGAATAGTGATGATAACTTAAAGACTTAATATTTTTATGGGGCAAGTGTGGGAATACATTGCTAATTTCCTCCAAATTTTATAGTGGGATGTTAAGATTGCAACCAAAACTCATAGAGAGTTTAACTTCTCTTTGATCTTACAACTCAGTATAAGCCTAATTAATGAGAGCAGAAAGTTACTTAATAGGGCAAAGCACATTCTGATAAAATTCAGCTGATCCCTCTGGTTGAATGGGCTTGTTGGTAATTATTATTATTTTTGTCTCAAAATTGCTCAAAATATTAAAAAGACATAAAGGATCTTATACTGAATATCTTGTATCCTCAACCACAGTTAAGAAATAAAATATTCTAAGTAGAGTTGGAAACCTTGTACAAATCTTCCAGAGCATATTTTCCCTTCCCATCCTCTTATCTCTCCTTAATTACTTGTGTACATATATCCTTAATATAAATGTAGTATTGTTTGGCATAATATTTAGACCTTATATAATTGGAATTATATTACATGTATCCTTTTCTTTTTCTCACTTAACATTATGTTGTGGGAATTAATCATGTTGATAACTTTGCTTCTATTTCACTTTTTCCTCATAACTTTTTTTTTAAAATAACTTTGTTGAGATATAATTAACATGCCATAAAATTTAACCACTGAAAGCATACAATTCCATTTTTTGGTAGTATATTCACAGGGTATGCAACGATCACCACAATCTAATTTTAGAACATTCTCATTCCTTCCCCCAAAGCCCCTTAGCGGTTGTTCCGATCCTCACCACGAAGCCGTACGCAACCTGACCTACCTTTGTCTACATAGATTTATGTGTTCTGGACATTTCTAAAATATGGACTCATATATTATTTGGCCCTTTGTGTCCAGCTTCTTTCACTTAACATAATGCTTTCAAGCTTCATGCATGCTGTCTCATGCATCAGTACTTGATTCCTTTTTATGGCTGAATAACATTCCATTGCATGGATATACCACTTCTCATTTGTCCATTCATCAGTTGGATGGTATCCATTTTTTTGGCTATTATGAATAATGTTGCTATAAACATTCATGTATAAACCCTTTGTGGGAAATATGTTCCTTTTTTAAAAAAGATTTATTTATTCATGAGAGACATAGAAAGAGGCAGAGACATAGACAAAGGGAGAAGTAGGCTCCCTACTCAATCCCAGGCCCCCAGGATCATGACCTGAGCTGAAGGCAGATGCTCAACTATTAAGCTACTCAGGCGTCCCAACATATGTTTCATTTGTGTTGGGTAGATACCTAGGAGTGGAATTGTTGGGCCATTTGGTAACCCCATGTGAGACGTTTTCAAGGAATTCCCAAACCGCTTTCCAAGGTGGCTGTACTATTTTACACTCCTATCTGCAATGTATGAGGGTTTCAGTTCCTCTACAACCTTGCTGACATTTATTATTTTCTGTCTTTTTGTAGCCATGAATGTGAAGTGGTATCTTGTGGTGCTGTTTCATTTTTGAATGCTGTATAGTATTCCATTTTGTTAAAAAATATTCATTTTCCTGTTAATAGATAATAGATTGTTTCTTCTCTTTTTTCTTCCTCTTACAAATAATACCACGTGTATGTTTTTACATGGACCTTTTTGTGCACCTTTAGGAATATATATTTAGGATTGGAATTTTGGGGTCATAAGTACACATACCTTAACTTTATGAAAAATTACAGTAGTTATTTTTTAAGTGAGAGAAAAATGAACAGATTTAATACCTTCACACAGTAAGATGGATCGCAGAAGTTTGGATGTGCTCGATGAAAATAATTTTGCTTTTCTTGCTAAGACGTCTTGCTCTTTGTCTATTCCCGCCCAAGCGATTGCTTTAACTGAAAGCTCACAATGCTCTCAAAAGGGGGTTTTTGTTTTGCTTCGTTTTATTTTGGTTTTCAATTTTCTTTTATTGCCTCAAATTGAGGCTTTAATAAAACACCATTAAGGGACAAGGCTGTACTTTGCATTGTTCCTTATCATTCCTTGGATTCAGCAACAGTATTTGCAGAGCGTTAAACAGTCTGAAAGTTTTCCGGCAGATTGCAATGCAACTGGAGTTCTTGGAGCTAAGCCCACGTCTACCCATACAGAATGAGCAGATTATGGTGGGGTGGATATCTTTGTTGAGCTGTCTTAGGAATCGATCTAATCGGCCACTTAAATCATTCCCCCCGCAGAGATCGATGTGGAGGTGGCAGGAGTGAGCAGATGGACTGCTGCGGTCCGGGGGAATCTGGATGTAAACTCTTCAGGCGTTGGAGTATTCCTGCGAGCAAGTGGGCACGCTCAGTTTATCTACACTGTCTGCTGGGTCTTCACAGTGCTAGGAAGCGAGCTGTCAGGACTCAGTGTTTTGGGGAACTCTGGAGAAATTGGGGTTAGGGGAACCTGCTTACTTCTTGTAGAAGTGCCAATCACTGCATCTCTCGATGCCTTGAATCTACTCTGCAAGCCCATCATTACACAGAGGTTATGTCTGTGAATTCAGGTTGTCATCCAAGATAAGCTGTGTGGCTTTTGGTGCTACATTCCTCTTTATAGGATGTATCTATATGTAAAACATACAGCAAAAATCTTAGGGATGGTCTAGCTCCTTTTTTTTTTTCCAGAGAAAACAGCTAATAATATTGACCTGAATAAACGTAAAAGAGAAGACACATCCTACTAAGTACTTATAATTCCCAACCTCCCCAAAAGATAAATGGACCTGCTTTTTTTTATTCTGAGACCGTGAAGGCATGTATATTCAGAAAAGGTAGTTACCTTTTATTTATTAGGTCATTTAGAAAAACAAAAGCCTCACCATTCTTGGCTATGAAGAGGGTGTGAGTGTGTATAGGATTATCTATGAAGAGCTGTGGCTTCAGCAGGGTGAAAATATCAGGAGATAATGGTTTCTTTAGACATAGTACCTCTTTCAAAGAGAAATGGATGGGAAATCAGTTATAGCCTAGCTGCTGAAAATCCAGGATTGAAATCTCAAGCCTTGAGAGGTTATAATATATCATAAGGAAAGGTGAGGTACATGTAACATTTCAATCCTTGGCTCTCGGGGCAGGATAGGGGAAGAGAAATGGGAAAGAGCTTGCCCATCCCACTGCCTTATTTCAATCACTAAATCAAATGGGAAGGAGTTACAGGAATGTTTCTGAGAAGACCAAATTTCAAATATGATTGTGCTAATATTTTGGGATAAATAATCATGACATTTAAGAATGTCTTCCTTCTGGCTGCTGGGTAGTATGGTCAATCATCTTGGATATTAAGAAACAAAATTACAACACTGTAAAATATTTTTCAACAGGCAATAAGAGGAAATCAGAATACACACCTGGCCCATTTAAGCCACAGACCATTACTTCCAGAACGCTATGTATCATCACATAGAGTAGAGAAGAAAAGCTGTAGACTGGCCTGCCTCAACACTGTTATGTATTCATTGTTGCAATTATGCTACAGCTTTGGCTCTGGGGTAAAGGTACATTTTTTTTTTTTTTAAACTCACTCCAACCCTTCTTGCTCGGTTCCAGAAAACTAAGGAGCTAGTTCATTCATTTGATAAATATGTATAGAAGAGCATGTAGGATGGGTCAGACATTGAGTGGATTTAAGGAGATGCCTAAGATGCAGACAGGTGATCCCTATGTCCAAGGACTTGATAGTCTAGTAGGAAAGGGCAGCTGTCTGACAATAATGAGGGCAATGAAGTACCTCAGCAGGCTATGATCCCTGGACAGACAGGGAGACCGAGGAGGGCGCCCTGGTCTCTAGATTGGCTGCTGAGGGCCGCTGCAGAAGGGCTCAGAGCTGAGAGCTGGACTCAAGGTTCCCAGGGGAGTAAGTCCACATGGCCTTGGGGCCTGCAGTGCTGGGGGCAGTAGATACAAGGCAGGACCTCATCTATCATTAAGCCAGTGCAGCTGGAAGCTTCTTGAGGAGCAAAGAAATTTTCACATGAGGTTGGGCTTAAAGCATTTGGGTTTGAGCACTGGCCTGTCACTAATCTGTGACGGAGGGAAGTGAATCAAGCTGAGGATCAGTTTTCTCTCCTATCACAATGAATTAAAAAGAAATGTCTCACCTCTTTCACAGAGCAGTGAAAAGGATCAAGTTCAACGACATTCCTGCATTTTTCAAACTAGTGTCATAGACTCATGGGATCACCGTGGACTAGTATTTTTACTCCATGGTGAGTAATCTATAACACTTTGAAATAGAAAATGAGTAGGCTTATCATGGGAGATAACAGCATTCAGTGAAATTTTAAAATAAAGCAAGATGCTTAAAATACTTTATGCCTGCCTGCCTTTTGGAGCTGTGCCTCATGCCCTAGGGGATCCACATCCAGGGTATCAGGAAGGAAAAATCTGAGAAGTGCTGTTTATGGAGGCACTGGGCAAAATGTAGGGCAGTGTCCAAATGGTGGTCTTAATGATCTGCCGTCGTCATTTATTGGCAGGTCATCCTCACCATGCAAGAGCTACGCTTTGGCTCTAGAAACGTGGGTTCGGAATTGGTGGCAACATTTTACCCACATTTAAGTTCGCAATTACAAATAGTTCTTAATTTGTCAAAAACATGCGGAAGAGTTGAGATCAAACTGAAAGCAGCTTTTAGGTAAAGGCAGTGATGATGCGCATATCTCACAAATGGGGTGGGATCTGGGGTGGGATGCACCCACCCCCTTATTGGGGGAGCTCCAATCTGAGAGGCCAGGAGAATGAATGCCATGCAGGACAGTAACTGAGGCCTGCTTCTGGCTTTGGGCCTTGCTGGCTGGGACTGACATCCACACACCAGCTTCCTGGAGTCTCAGTTTACTCTCCTGTGTGTGTGTGTGTGTGTGTGTGTGTGTATGTGTGTGGTGGGGAGTGTGTGTGCACTCAGACCTTTCCAGATGTTCCAGTCCTAGTCCCTTGGGGTGGGATCCTGAGGCGCTTGACCTCTTATTCCCCCTTTGAATGTGAAAATTCCCCGATGAGGAATTGGCTAATAATATAGTAAGGCTTGTGTTGGCCCTGTTTTTTCCTATGAGACGTGGCATCTGAGGCCCCCTAAGTGTTCTGAGCACCTAGAAAGAATAGGGGTATTGACGGGGTACAGAGAGGGAGGGAGAACCAATCAAAGCAAGGATTCACCTACTTCACAATTTCCCCCTTTGGCCAGTGGGGAAACACCCACAAATAAAAGCAGAGGATGTTTCTAGAAACGATGAAAATGAATAGCTCCATGCAGATGAAGGCCACGTGGAATTGATGCCAATCCCCCAATTTTCCCATAAAACACGGAGCTGCCACCTGCCACCCGCACGAAGAGAGCTGGGTTCTGGTGCCATGTCCCTCGGCCCCTTCCCCAGCCCCTCGCTCTGTACCCCATCTCCCCCACGCTACAACACGGGCTAGTGGTAAACACTGGAGCAGTCACATCCATCTTCATGCATAATTAAGAAATGGATTAGATGCTTTGAAAATGAAGATCGCTGCTGCCGCGCCTTCCGAGACTAGAAAAATTATCCAAATCCAGTATTACTTCCTGAGTTTTGTTTCATGGAATATTTATGATGAGCTGTGATAAAATATTGAACCAGGATGTTCTGACTAGAAACAGGTGCCATCGAGGTGCCGCATCCTTATGTGGCGTTTGCGTGGCACCTGCTTGCCAGGAGCTGTGCGTGGGCCTCGGGTGGCACCGCTGGGTCCGCTGGGCCACGGCAGGTGCGGGAGGTGGAGGCCAGGGGGCAGCCTGTGAGCCCAGTGGCCTGAATGACACAGGCGGGCCCCCTGCCCTGTGACGTCTCTGACTGTGCAATCAGGACCACAGACAGCGCCTGCCTCTCCTGTCCCTCTTGGATTCAGCCCCCATTTCTAGGTCGGACAACTGGCCCTCCTCACAGCCCGGCCTTGGCCCCTTGCCCCCCTTCTCGCCCCATTTCACCTCCAGTTGAAACCCTAAGTCTCCCTCAGGGCCTGGCTATGTGGTCTCTTTGCTGGAAGATTTTCTGGCTGACCCTGCTTCCTGACATTTCCTGTCCTTTGAACCCACCGGCTTTGGTCGGTTCTCCCTCCCTCTCTGTCCCCCGTCAATACCCCTATTCTTTCTAGGTGCTCAGAACACTTAGGGGGCCTCAGATACCGCATCTCATAGGAAAAAACAGGGCCAACACAAGCCTTACTATATTATTAGCCAATTCCTCATCGGGGAATTTGCACATTCAAAAGGGAATAAGAGGTCAAGCACCCCAGGATCCCACCCCAAGGGACTAGGAGTGGAACATCTGGAGAGATCTGAGTGCACACTCCCTCCCCCCCCCCCCATCACACACACATGAGAGTAAACAGACTCTGGGAAGCTGGTGTGTGGACATCAGTCCCAGCCAGCAAGGCCCAAAGCCAGAAACAGGCCTCAGTTACTGTGCTGCATGGCATTCATTCTTTTGGCCTCTCAGATTGGAGCTCCCCCAGTAAGGGAAAGCAAGTTTTATTTCATTATTTTTTAAAATTTTTTATATTATTTTCCATTAAGCCTTTCTCCCACTTAGAAAGAAATGTGCTGAGTGCCTGTTGTGGGCCAGGCATCTGCAAGACACAGGAGATACGCAGTGAATAAGCAAGTCATTTCTTAATCACGATTATGGTGAGTGTGGATCGTGAGTGGTGACTGTATTCTGCAGAGAGTAGAGTAAAGGGAGCTTTTGCCTGAAACATCTGCTCAACGAAAGGGGATTCGGGTCACCTGGGTGGCTCAGGGGTTGAGCGTCTGCTATGGCCCAGGGCGTGATCCTGGGGTCCCAGGATCGAGTCCTGTATCGGGCTCCCTGCAGGGAGCCTGCTTCTCCCTCTGCCTGTGTCTCTGCCTCTCTCTCTGTGTCTCTCATGAATAAATAAATAAAATCTTAAAAAAACACACACACAAGAGGGGATTGTTGCTAGGAAGAAGAACCTAGAAAAGTGAACCGCAAGGAAGGTGAATGGAGGGAGTAGGTGCTGGTAGACAGAGTAACACAGAAGGAGTGAGCTTGGCGATGACCCAGAGTGGCAAGGCCGCCTCCAGCTCACCCATGATACTTAACACCCAGACGTAGCCGTCACTACAGCAGCATCCTGCAAGAGGGGATTCAATCTTGCAAGCCAATGACATCCCATCCCCACTTAACAAGTCAGCTACATGGCATCCTACTGCTCCGAGAGAATCACTGTGCTTTTGAAAGAGGCCAGCATCCCGGGGAGGTCATTCGCAGCCCTGGCGGGGTATTTGGGGTATTTTCCTTTTTGCTTTGTTTCCACAGCTGCAGGAGGAGGAGGAGGAGAGGAGCTCCTTCTTAGCAGATGGGCTACGTTGACTGAACTTCGCCGTGAAGCACTGTTGTCCCATTTCATCTGCCTGTCACTAGGATTTTTGAGATGATGTGAAAAAGTTGAATTCCATCGGACACATTCAAAATCCTTGCTGATTTGTTGACATTCCCAGTTTTCCAGGTGGCAACAGCGACATATTCCAAGGCACATTTGTCACAAGAGCCCGCTGCACGAGGGCCGAGCAAACAGAGGGGGACCCCGGCAGCTTGTGGGGCCAAGAAAAGGGCTTTTGCGGTTTTGAAATAAAGCAACTCAGCAATCTACAAATATCCCTTGATAGGCAGGTGGCTTCGGTGTCCCCTACCTTGCTCAGGTTGGCGCTACCTCTTAAGAAACCGAGGGACCAGGTGAGGACGAGTTGAGCAGACTTCTTACTGCAGGTGGGCCCTAGGTCCTGGAGTGTGGCACCTGGTGACAGGCTCCTGCCTCCAACCGCAGTGAACACTGAATCCGTAAGACTCCAGCTGACCCTGCTCTGTCTCCAAGCAGATGCTCCGAAGTGCACACACACACACACACACACACACACACAATGCCGTTTCCTAATTGAATCTAAAATGTAAGTGCTTTGCTGTTTAAAAGGACCTTGCTATCTTGATAAGAAAAACTAATGAGATGCCCTTTCCAGAGCCGGTCACACAATAGCCCTAGTGACAAGGACCCCTATCAAGAAATAAAGCAGAAGATAAATGAGATTTTTCTAATATCCATTTCACCCATTGTTCACAAGTGTCAGGCAGTACGGATTCTATTTATCATGGGGTAGGAGAGAGGAGACGTGCTTTTGTAAAGCAAGCCTAAATTGTGGCATCGCATTTTCGGCCATGGGTAAACCTCTTTTGTCACCTGGTAGAAAACAAAAGCAAGGCTTGGGATTGCAGGGCAGAGACTGGAAGGTGTCCACATTTCTGCATTTTTTACCTCAGGGCTGCCAATGCACAAGAAGTGATCATTTGGAAGACAGGGGAGAAAGAGATTATTTCTGACTCTGGACTATAGGAGTCTACTACTTGTAACCCATTAAATTGTCACTGTGTCAAATGTTCAAAATGCAAATGGAGACTAGGAAGTTGTCCCTTAAGACGGATGCAACTTAGATTGTTCAGAAGCTACATTAAGACAAAAAGGTAGATACAGAAGTTCAATTTCAGGTCTAGGAGAAGGTTGGGTATGTTTATAGGAGCTCCCGGTGCTCTTCTCTCTAGAATAGGGACTCCACAGGGTTCAATACCTATGTTGTTCCGTAAGATGCATGATTAATAAACGAGAGCCCTGGACAAAATTATCCGGTAGAAACCAAGGAAAGATTTAAATCTCTGTGGTCCGACTTTGCACAAATTTGCATTTATAAGAATGACATAACTGTCAGTAATCTGACCCTGCAAAGGGCCCACGCAAGTGAGATGCTGAAAGGCTCATATGTCCTGTGCTGTTCAGCATTACAGTGAAGGAAGCCCTGTGATGGTTAAAACATTTTTTAATATTTTACATTTCAAGAGAGAATTTCCTAATCTGCAGACTCAGAGGGCTGTGGCGGCTCCAATTCTCACAACTGCTGTTTACTGCGGATGCAGATGAGGAATGTCCTTGTTCTTTGAGAGGGGGAGCGGCAGCGGGGCTGGCTGAGAGGCAATCCACGTGGAGTGACAGGCCTGCTGGGGGTCTGGGGATCTCAACACGCACCCCTTCCCTGGCTTCCGGGGTCTAAGCAGAGAGGGCGGGCCTCCACCTGCACCCCTGCTGGACCCACTGGGAAAAAGGATGATTTTGAGCCAATGTTAATTTACTCTTCTGGGAACTTTTACTCTTCCCTTTGCTATTTTTAGAGGAAGTCTGCATTTTTAAAATAAGCATTTCTTCTCCAAGATTCTCACATATTTTCATATTATGAGTGCCCTCTAACACTGTAGAGATAAGCATAGGGGGAGGGGGACAACACAAATGCTATCTTCTAACAGATTTTCCTTTTCAAAAGAGCTAAAGAAAATGCACAAAGGATTCATTTGCATTTCAATAAACACTTTCTCTCTCTAGTTGTTTCTGCGCTAGAAAGACATCCTCAGTCTGGCTGTGACATCATTATTTAAAGCAGGCAACCATGCCACACTCTCCATCCGCTCAGTAGTGTCCATTTTAAGGTAATCTGAGTTTGACTTTGGGACTTTGTTGGAGAAAAGATTGATAGAGTGGTATGGACGGTGTGACCTGTCTGAAGTCCCTCTTGCTCCAACACTATAATGACAAAATAACTGGGCAATACTGGTGAAGGAGAGAAACTTGCCTCAGATGATAAATAGGAAAATCAACAATCTCGGGGCTTGTAAATATCCTTGCCAAGGCAAGAGGAATCCCTTCTTTCCGCTCTTCCATCTGTGTCTAGCAGGCTTCCTGTTGTCTTTTCTTATTCCAGGATGGTCTTGGTTGACTACTGAATAAATGAATGAAGAATCAATCATTTGCTGACCACCTACTGTCAGGTCTTTATTAGGCACTCAGAATCAGAAATAAAAGCAGTGTCCTTCCTCTCAAGGGGTTTATGATCTCGTTTGAAAGCTTATTAAAACAAACAGCATGAAAAATTATGATAGCAGATAACATAGAATGCCTCGGGAGAACAAGGAGGGAGACCTACTACAGCCTGAGGGATTCTGAGTTGAGTTTTGATATCTGTTTTAACCCGCTTTTATCCGAAAATGATAATGGGGGTAGGGGTAAGGGATGTGGGAGAGCTAACTGAGATAAAGAGAAATTTGTTTAAAATCTCTTTTGCATTTCACCTGCGGAAAGAAGGAAAAGAATTCTTAGTGTGTTTCTAGACACTGCCAAGTTAAGCATATTATTATGAAGTTTATGTGAAGCATATATTAGGAAGTTTACTTCCTAGGAACAACATGACAAAGTGCTGTATTACTGCCACTTTTACAGACGAGGAAACTGAGACTAAGTCACTTGTCTAAGGTCACTCTAGAAGTGGAGTTACCTATTTAAATCTTGGTCTATCTGTACACAAGGTCTATCATTTTTTTTTCATGAACGCATGGTGCCTCCTAAATAAAAATATTATTGTTGATCAGGTAAGACTATGGAAAGTTGGTGAAATTTCAGATTTTTCTTACTGGAATGTCCAGTAAGGCATGACTATGACTGGTGTACCACAAATTCTCAGTGGCGTAGTTTATATTCTATGCAGAGAGATTCTGAAACTTTTCTTTTTCCCTAAAGAAGGTACATCATACTCATGTAAGTCATTCTGACTTATCACCAGTCAGAATGTCTTTGCTTCTCATAGCTAAGTAGATGGGACTGGGTGGCAGTGGGTAGAGTGCAGAAGAAAAAGAAGAGGGCTGAGGGGTGGAGCCATCCATTGCCATAATTGGGCCAACAGACTTATGCAATGAATAGTGAAAGTAGAAGGAAAGTGAAGCCAAAGATTTTGTATATGTTTAGGCAATTAAATTTCTTTGTTTCTCTGTTTCATAGTTTAGTAAATAATACAAGAATGATAGCAAGATGCATTGATTTATCCACCAAATTGCATTCTGACATCCATTCATTCATTCGTTTGTCAAATATTTATTGAGTGCCTATTATACTAGTCTTAGAAATTCAGAGATACAAGAAATGATTCCTGTCCTCAAGGAACCCATAGAACTGTTAAGACCACCATGTAAATAAGCCACTATATAATCATGTGATCCTTGCCATGATACAGGAAGAAAGAGATTTCTATGGAAGTGTGCAGGACAGACCCAAATCTCTCCTGGCTGTAGGTGGAGAGGAAGGGGATAATGGAAGAAGGCTTACTACAGGGGCATGACAACTGGGGAAGTTCTGATGTATGAGTAAAAGATTTGGGTAGCAAAAGGGGTAGGATGTGGGAGAAAGTATCCCAGCCAAAGGGAACCAACAGTAGGAACAAAGGTGAGAAAGGCAATGATATCTTCATAGAATTGCAAAAATGATTGAAGCCAAGAATTTTTTTTTTTTTTTTTGAAGCCAAGAATTTATTGAATATCTACTATGGTCAAAATACTGTTAGGGCACTAAGATTGTATCTTAGGGCACTAAGATACAATGAAATTTTCACTCTCAACATGTTTAATATCTTATTGGAGAGACAGTTATACATAACGGCGTAAATAAAATAAAATAAAATAAAAAGTAAAATAAAAAAGACATGACAAAAAGTAGTGTTAAAAAGGGGGCGAAAGCAACATGCTCTCAGTACAGGAGAAGCAGTGATTAGTTAAGGGATCTTGAAAGGCTTTTTGGAAGAGATGACATTTGAAATAGGGCTTGAACGAACGATGAACAAGCTTTTAACAGACAGTATCAGAAGAAGATATTCCCAGTAGCAAGGAGAAGGTGCACAAAGACAGGAAGGTGGGACCCTTTCCAGGAATGGAAGCTATTCCTGTGGAATAGAGGACAACACACACAGGACAGGTAGTGACAGATGAACCTGGCCATGTTGACTCCATCCCCTCTCATTGAAAGTCTCACTCTCATTGACTGTCCCTAGGAATCTCATTTGCTTGGTCTAGACAACAGGGGAAGTCCTCATAATTGGAAGCTGACTCTTGGAAAAATCAGTTGCCGAAGTAAAATAAATTCATATTTTAATTTGGTAACTATGAGAAACTGTACAAGAAAAAAAAAACATTATCAAATGTTTACTGGGGACTGCCTAGAGCCCTTTCATCATTGCAATAATATTTTTCAATGATTTTTTTATATATACATATATCAGGGCGATTAAAATCCATTTGCCATAAACATTGTTTGAACAAAGTTGAAGGGAAAGTGGTAAAAAGAAAAAGAGTGAACTTATCATTTGCATCAATGCTTTGTGGAAATAATGATCTCTAACATTTATAAAACTCTCTAAATGTTCATTTTATATTTAGTTTCTTAAAAGGTAGGAACATTTTCAAAAAGACACAAGTCCTATAAATTGTGACCACTATTTCAATACCCAAAGAGGGGAATCTCAAGAGGTATGGTAAGTTTGTGGTACAGCCCAGACCAGAAAATATTCCACAGTATGCCTATGCCACAAGCTGACAATAGTACTAGCTATTAAAAACACTCAAAATGCATAGGCTATTCAATTGCTTAGAAAGAATTTCATAATGTCTGTGCTAATCACACAATCCAGAGCAACTGCACATATATCTAGGATTTATCTTAGTCTGTTTTCTCATGATCATAAAGCCAGAGTCTGGTATTACAAGGTCTCTTTTGGATTTCTCCAGGAGTAAAACCAAGAACCAAAGAGAATCTTTCCATCCACACATGAACCAGCTCTTCAGGCCTTAAAGAGAATTCTATGCTTAAAGAAAGAATTTGGTCCAGAAAGCATAGGGAATTTTGTCCTTTGCCAGTAGGTCCTGACTTGCTCTGAGGCAGATGCTGTAATCAGGCACCTATTTTCACCGTATACTCCTAATAGCAACTTCTTAGTGAGCACCTACTTCCAGAACCTTATGTATCCTAATAGCAATGGATACCCTCCAACATGAGTTAGATGCAATGAGAATTGGCCTCTAGATGGGTATTTCTCTAAAATGTTTCTTTTCTATTAATGTCTCAAGTAGAGAATCTGGAACTGATCTCATTTATGGCATTTATGATCTTCCAGTAGATATTGCACAAATTATTCTACAATTCCACACTCTATTATTGTACCACAACATGACCATTTACCACTCACTTATAAATGAATGAATGGATGGATGAGTGAGTGAATACATGCATTCACATAGGAATTCTTTAATGCAAGAAGTCTTCAGTGGTGAGATTAACTATAGGCTTGGAGTAGAGGATACTTGCAATGAACTTCAGACACAGAAGCCAAGAGGATCCATGGATTTATAGAAGCCTGGGCCCTTCAGTAATCAAGAGTGTAATGATGCTCCTCCAGTTGCAATAATTTGCATAAACGAAAGAAAACAGTATAGTGGGCATTTTATTCTATGTACCATGACAATGATGGCAACATTTTTTACAATATTTAAAACATATTCCACTCTACCCATGTCAGTGCCCTTAATTAAACTGAGTATTTCTCCAGATTCTCTTTTTGATGAACTATTCATAAATTGATCCAGAGGACAGACCACACATAATAACCTTATGATTTTTCTTTTCTTGTTTTTTTAAAGAAGTACAATTTCTATTATTGAACTTTGTAAATATGATGCTTATTTTTAAGACCTCAGAAATTTTACTTACCCTCTCTATTCAGGGTGTGGAATTTAGTGTAGCTGCAATAAAGAGGTTTCTGATGTAAGGGACCAAAATGGGCCAGAGTTTTCTATTCAGAGATCTCATGGCAAGTTCAACTCATTTGAGACTCAGTGATAAATTTAAAGGTGAAATCAGATTTTTCATATAGCCATTGTGATCACAACCCAATGAGGAAGAGCATGTTTCCCAGTTATATTTGCCAGGCGTTCCCTGGGTTGAGGTAGTGAAGCAATGACATATCAGAGTCTGGAAAGCCTTGGGTTCTCTAACTTTTGAGTTGAAGGCTCCCAAGTTCTTCTCTAACCACCTGTTACAAGAGCCAGGGCTAATCTGGATGTTTCTCCCCTGCTTTGAGGAAAATGAAAGGTCAAAGGCAATGCCCACAAGATGTATTATTCTTTCTGTGATGGTCAGGGAGGAAGTATGGTGCTGGGAAAATTGCACTGGCCTGGGATCTAGGAAGATCAGGTGGGGTTCTAGTCCCAGTCTTCAATGAATAAATATGTTATCTTCTGCTGAATATCTCTGCCTGGGATTCTGGGACAATACAGCACATTTTGAGGGGTTATGGTGAATTCCTATGGGATGCAGACTATAATTCAACATTTACAGCTTTCCCTTACTAATTTACCAGAGGTGGGTCATTCATGTGGTACAATAGAGAAAAGTGGATCCTACGGGGGCCAGGACACTGGGTTCCAATGCAAATGCAATTAGCTACAAGCTCTGTGTCTATTGGAACTTTCTGAGACCCGGTTGCCTCATGTACACAACTATCATGGTATCTACCACACTTTCCATCCAGAAAGTCTTTCAATTTGTAGATATTGTTGATGTGTTCCACCTAAATCTCTTCCCTAGAAAGAGGTACATTTTAAAACTCATATCCTAATATGAAAATAACACTTGCTTCTCTTTATCCCAATAATTCCATTGCCACATGTGCAAATGTCTCACAAGTCTGAATTTCCAGAATTTGGTGAACCACACCCCATCATCATCTTGCTTACAGATTATCTTCACAGGGAAGGTCTTTTTGACAATAGATATACTTAAATTATTGACTCTATGATGTTAGGGTAAGGAATCTTAAACAATGAGGATTTCCATTTTCTCAGAAATTGGTAAGAAACTGGCTATTGGGCACCTAATGGGTTATTGCTAGTAAGTATGGATACGACTACCATGTTTGTCCTTGGTGATGGTAGAGGAGGTTGAGGGTGCCATATTTCCATAGCATATTTTTTTTCAACTTAAATTGCTCAATGGAGTAAACACACAATTATTGTGATGCAGCTCACTGACTTTCTCTGAAATGATATACTCTGCTGTAGCATGGGGCTATTAACATAATAGAAATATGAATCTGATTTTAGTGCTGAACTCAAGGCTACTTTAGAATGTAGAAAGAAAAATGTTAATATATGCAGCAGAAGGTATTTTAAATAAATATCTGTCATATATAGTTAAACTTGTGCTTCTCTGGTGTTAATTATGGCACAATCAGAAGAGAATAGAGAGGAAGATATTTATTGCAGGTTGAAAAGCCAAATATTAGCTCTGTGACAAAGTAAGTCAAATGAAGTAGCAATTATATATTGTTTTGATCATGGAGGGAATTCTTTAAAACAGATATTTTCTTGTGTATATGTTATTGATCAAAAGGGAATAATTCAAATAAAAACTTTGACTAATTGGCCATTAAGATGGTATTTTTGAAGTGTTAAAACTCCATTCTTTTAGGTTCTTTGCTGTATTTCTTATGTGAAAAATATTCCCACTCGATAATCATTCCTTCAGGGTACTTGTCATATATATTTCTGTTTCAATGGACCCAAAGAGGCCCAAGGAAAAAGGAAAAAAATGTTTCAAATAAATAATAGGCATTCTTAAAACATTAGTTTTCAGAAATTATATTATCATAGTCACCACGCTGACCCCTAAGAAGGAAGGACCTAGAGGTCACATGGATAGTATCTGTTAACCAACTAAGTAACTACCTTGTTGTGGGCAGAATCTGAAGAAAATAATGTCTAAAAATCTTTTCATAGGCATGTAGAATCTCTCCTACATAAACATTTTTTATTTTGCTAATTATTTAGAGAGAACTTGGACATGTTTATTTCTCATGTTGTGGCTTCTGAGGAGAACAGATGGAGAGGTAAAACTATATGTATGTATACACATACATTCATTCCCCCTCTACACATATCTCTCTTTTTTAAAAAAAGATTTTATTTATTTATTCATTAGAGACAGAGAGAGAGAGAGAGAGAGAGAGAGAGCGGCAGAGACAGAGGCAGAGGGGGAAGCAGGCTCCATACAGGGAGCCTGATGTGGGACTCGATCCTGGGACTCCGGGATCATGCCCTGGGCCAAAGGCAGGTGCTCAACCACTGAGCCACCCAGGCTTCCCTCTACACATATCTCTTAAAAACAAAGATTTTATATAACTCACAGTGCTTAAAGGAAGAACGTCTGTCTCCTTCCCTAAGATGTACAGAGTTAATCTAGAATTAAAGGAATAAAACACCAAAGAAAAATTCAAAGAGATAAACCCTGCCGTGGGATAAGATTAGAATGTGGAGTGGCCCCCTGGAAGAAACATTGATGAACCAGTACATGGGACCTCCCACAGAGGAAGGGAAATGGGCTTGGAATGATTATTCTGATATGTTTGAGAACTGGACTTTAATAAGGATTCCTTTTAGCAAGATCTGAAATGAGTTTTTGAATCATTCACATGTAATTTTTTTTTTTTTTTTTTTTTTTTACTTGCAGGATGAGAAATAAATGAAGGAGCTACTTCCACTCGGGGCAACTGGACAATTTGCGAACTTGGTCAAAGGAATCAAGGGAGAAGTCACATTGCATTGCACCGGAACGATCTCCACTTCCAGGAATACAGTAGTAGGATTGCTCTGCTTTGCCTCTTGGATCAGAGTGGGGTGTGTCACTTGCTTTGAACAATGGAATGTAAGCAGAAGGGAAACATGTGCCTACTAGTTTAATTGCTGACACACAGGTCTTTGTTCATCACTTCTGCTCTGTGGTCTTCAGGGAAGCACATGCTAATACGAAGGTGCTGTAAGGGTTACCTGGAATGCTCACCTGACACATGGAGGGTCACTGTCCTGGAGGATCACCTGGATCCACAGAAGACTTTGGCTGGGCAAGAAATGTACTTTGGTTGTGCTAAATGTCTAAGAATTTGAAGATGTTTACTACCGCAGCTTAACCTAGCTTATCCTAATAGAAGCTAAAACCCCAATTAAGAAGGGATATTTGCAGTTGGGATGTTATTTACTTGCAAAATACAGAAAAATCAGTTGACAAAGTACTACAAGCAGTATAATAATTCAGTAAACTGTCTATTGAGAAATTGATATGCAGAATGAAGAGCCTTCATACATATGGCCAACCATAAATATAAAAGTATGGTAGAAGAAAAATCTCTATTTCCAATCACAGCCCCAAATTGAAAACATACCTATGAATATAATTAATGAGGCATGCACATAATATATATAAAGAAAAATTTAAAACATTTCTAAAGAACTCAAAAGAAAACTTGAATGAATATAAAAACACGTCAAGTTCTTGGCTAGGAAGACATGGCATCATAAATATCTAAGAATCTTCTTAGGTTAATTTGAAAATTCTCTGTGATGCAATTGAAATGGCAAGATAAGCTTATTTCAGAGTACATAATGTAAAATAAAAAGCAAGAAATCCGGGGAAATTTGAGGAAAGCAGAGAAACAGAAAATATGCTGGCTAGGACTTACTAAAATGTATTACAAAGCTATGATAACTAAAAACTGGTGATTCTGGCAATTGAATAGGAAGACAGAGAGTTGGAACAGAGTTTAGAAATTTAGAAATAAGCCCAAATACATATAAAGTTTTATTATATGATAAAATGGTATTTGAAATCGGTGGGAAAAGAGGTAATAGTTATTAAGCAACAGATGGAGAGGTGTATCATGCAAATATCACATCTTTACCTCACTACTTACACAAATACACACGGTAGAGAAGTCTAACTGTTGGAGGTTAAACAAATCTAAAGTCATTAAGATACTAGAAAAACCAATAATCTCCGAGTTAGAAAATTCTTTCTAATGTAACACAAAGCCTAGAAGATCTAAAAGATTGAAATGAAAAATCTAGTTACATAAAAATAAAAACATTTTCTATGTGACCAAAAAAAAAAAAAAAAAAAAACAACCCACCAACCCAAATACAAAGGTACATGAGAAACTATATAGAAGGTTTGTAACCCATAAGATAGTTAATGTCCTTTTTTTATTTTATTTTTATTTTTATTTTTTTTAATTTTTAAAGATTTTTTATTTATTTATTCACAGAGACACAGAGAGAATGAGAGGCAGAGACACAGGCAGAGGGAGAAGCAGGCTCCATGCAGAGAGCCTGACATGGGACTCGATCCAGGGTCTCCAGGAGCACGCCCTGGACTGCAGGCGGCACTAAACCACTGCACTACCGGGGCTGCCCATAGTTAATGTCCTTAATGTAAAAAGATACCAATTAATATAAGCAATTCAGTAGAAACATGAGCAATGGATATGAAATAAAGCACATATGAGGGAACAGAAACATACAAAAAGATACCAGGCCAGAGAAAAGTAAGCAAACACTACATTGCAAGATCATTATCACAGATGAGCAAAGATTGAAGCAGCCTATGAATGGTGTGGATGAAGATGCAGGGAGAGAGGAACTCACCCGTATTTCTGGTGGTGTAACTATTAAAATGTCTGAGAATAATTTAGCAGGGTCTATCTACTCTTAAAAAAAATCCCCAGAGTTTTTGAACTATTATTTTACCTTCCTTAAATTTGTCTTATACACTCATGCAAGTATGAAATGAATAGGGCTCAAGTATAAGCTCCCAAAATAGGTTCTGTAATAATGAATAATATTAATGATAATAATAAAGACTGAAGAATGATTTCAAGATCATAAGAGAGAATGAATTTAAAAGAAAAGCATGGGACCCCCATACACTAGACTATTATGTAGCTTTTATAAAGAATGAGAAGAGAAGTCTTCATGACTCACACGGAGTGAGCTACAAGCTATATTG
The DNA here is from genome assembly GCF_003254725.2 of Canis lupus dingo. Lineage (NCBI taxonomy): Eukaryota > Metazoa > Chordata > Mammalia > Carnivora > Canidae > Canis > Canis lupus. Next base: position 24,213,816 of record NC_064244.1, read on the forward strand.
GGAAGTGAGAAATGCAGCACTCAGGTTCAGAACCCAATATTGGTATATATTTGTCCCTTTGAATGTGCACAGTATAATTCCAGAAAAATATTCTAGAGCCCTGGCAGTCATGCTTGCCTATCGAGACAGGAACTGGAATACATGGTTCAGAGTTAGGAAGAAGGTTTCCTTTCTACCTTATGAATTCCATACTTAGGACTTCCTTTCTACCTTATGAATTTCATCACATCTTCGTTACCTTCTAAAATATTTGGAATAATCAGACACATCTAAACCAAAAGGAGGTTTAGAGATTTTAGAAAGAGTGCAGATTTATGACAGATTAGCAATTCTAACAGAGCTACAAGAGACAGATTGTACCTGAGGGCTGACTATTCTCAGTGATCCAACTGCCAGATGGCCCGGCATGTTCACTGTATTCACCTTTCACCTTTCCTAGAAGACCCAGATGATCTACCCTTCCATAGAGTAGAAGCTAATACCTTTTTTTTTTTTAATTTTTAGGGAGAATTTAGAAATGGAGTTGTGCCTGCAGAATCTATAAGATGAGGCTTCTAGAACTACCTGGGAACATCAAAGAAATCACTGGATGAGCCAGGTGGTTACTTACGAGGTTAGACAGGGAATCTAAAACCCATTTCATTCCTCGATGTACCCCCCGCTTTGTGCCTGTGTCTCTGAGAAAGAAGAAGCCACCATCTGCCTTGCTCCTGTGTGTGGAAGGTATGGATCAGATTCATGTCTTCAAAAAAAATAACCAAAACACAAAAATGATAACTTCTCCGCTTTGTTTTTAGTTATGAGAAGATAGCTTAAACCACTGTGGCATTTGAAAATAAAGCAGAAGGGGAGAGCTGGAATGGGGATGGGTTGGGATGTGGGAGCAAAGAACTAACGGGAACACCTGCCGTGTGGTGGGCACTGTGCTAAGTACTTCCCATGGATTTTTCACGTATTCCTTATGATGCTAAGAGGTATGTGCTAGTGATATCATTTTATGTGTGAAGACAAGTGCAGCCTTGCAGCCGGTAAGAAGCGAACCAGGTTCCCAACCCCAGAGCATTATTGGGTATCTTCGTTCAATGCCTTCTCATTTTCTGATCTCACATTTTGGGGAACATCGTCCTTCCTTCATGAGTAGAATTTCCCCTGTGCCAGGGAAAATTCTGATGGGAAGAACTGAGAAGAAGAGGAGCTGAATGTCCAATGTGGATGCTCTTCCAAAAAAGAAAAAGTCTAGTGATTCACTAAAATCTCAACACATTCACATTCCAGGAATTTGCAGCTTCCCTCCTCTTTTCTTCAAATAAAGTAAGGTCTTAACGTTTTTTAGTTTTAAGCAAGTTAAGTAATTTTATGGTCAGATTCAAAGTCATTTCTCAATGCAACGGTTGATGCGGGGATGACTTCTTTATCCTGCTTTGAGACAGCTTCTGGAAATTTCTACAGCTAACGTTTTTCAGACTGGCAAGACCTGTAGAGACAAACTTGAGATGCCTATCTGGGTTGGTGATAATCTTAGCCCTGAGCCTTTCGGGTTCCCTCTGTGTGCACCCAGAAGAGTCTCAGGTCCAAGTTACAATTTCCAAAGATATGTCCCATGCTTCTGAACTAGATTTTTTCTTTATCCCTAGTCTAGTTTGTTCAAACTCACTGTGAGTCTGGCTTTGTTTCTAATGAGGAAAGGTGCCTTTGTTACTTCTAAAGACTTCTATTTAGAAACAAAGGTCCAAATGTCAAGCTGAATCTGGAAGTGATTACTCATAGGAATAAAACATGGTAAGTACATATTTGAATGAACGCTCACAGCTGTGTTTTTTATTAGGGAAATTCAGTGAGAGGAGTTTTAAGGCTGTGTGATAGTTGAGAATCCTAAGGTGTGCAACATTGGCGATTCCAAATCAGAGCTCCCCTGGCAACTGTAACTCAGTGACATCGCATTTTATGTAGTGAGGAGGCATAAAAATGTACCCTTTGCACACCCCACAGCAAATCCGTGGGCAGGGGGCAGGGGCCTTAAGGGGGGTGTGAGAGCTACCTCTGAAATCTGAGTTACTGTGTTTCAGCTCTTCAGTTTCTTTGTTTGCAGCTCTATTTTTGCAGTTCCTACGATTTAGTGACTCTCACACGTTGCATATGCTTCGAGTGTTAGGGAGAAAACACTCAGTCCCTTTTCCTATTCCATTTATCGGACTCTCATTAATTTCCCTTCCAATCCCTGAGATCTTGTGGAGCTATTAACAGGTTCTATGTTTACGCTTGTCCAAATCTCACTTGTTTTATGAGCTGTTGGTTTAATAGCTACAAAATGTTTCATAGCATCTAGTGACGATCCCTGCCGAGTGGATCTACTTTCGCCTAGCCACCAGAGTCCTGATTTTGGCTTCTGTCTTTCTAACAGCTAAGGGACCAGTCACTATTGAATACAGATCTGAGGGGCTTTGGATCCAGATGGCAGGTGTAGGGATGATCTCTCTTCCCAGAGGAGACAAAGTTCCTTGCCTGATATTTGGCACAACCCCTGCTGAGCACAAGGAAAAGTTGGTGAGCGCCGAGCACCCTAGCAGGGCCTTCATGACTGCCAACTTTGAGTTTCAGAGGGCACTTTGTGCTTGCGGATGCCCTTACGTTCAAAATGCGGATTGAACAAGCGTTAATTCCTCAGTCCTTTCCCCCAGACGGAGCCACACAGATGGGCTGATTAAAATCATAGGTCTGTGTTAAAGGAAAATTATTGCGTTAGAGGAAGCATTTGGGGAAAGTGGGCGATGGGTTGGGGAAAACGATAACAAACAAAAGCAGATGGAGCGTCTTGCTTGGCAAGAGATTATTCCATTATTCTTTTATTATCTAACTTCTGAAATGGGAGAACATAGAATAATGGAAGATACAGATTTGCCAGTAATAAAACATCAGGTTAAACTCCTTCAGGGCCATAACAACTAATGGGCTATTGTTTAGTAGTTTTGCAAAAGCTTGATCCTCTTTGTCTTCATTTGTGCTTTGCAGTGGTTTGCTCAGGCAAGGAGCTACCATGACATCATGTGCAATGTGTCCAGATCCCTAAAACAAACCCTTCCAATTAGTACTTTGAAATGGAGGACACTGGCCACTCCAGCATTCTCCCTAGAAAACATTTCACTGGGAGGGCTCTGCTATCTTTAAGCACACTGGTTCTTTTGTTGGAGAGACTGTTATTCCCAAAGTATCTGGGTTTATGTAATCCAAAAAGAATGTAGCTCAAGTAACAATGATTTTGAAGTTTATGTTGCAGAAAGCATGATAGTCAGGCATTTGTCCGAGATGATGTAAAGAGAGCTTTAATTAAACTTAAGGAAATCAAATTTTAAAAAGGAGGTTAAAAACAGCTTGAGGATCTTCTAGGGAATATAAGGACCCTACCATTAAAAAGCAAATGAACCCACTAGTCCAATGAATTATAAACTGGACTCCAGGAATAGGAGTGCCTTTTGTGAGCACAATTTTCTTCTAAAACCATGGAGCAAAATTACTGACTTCGGCGGCTTTCAAAGAATGGGAAAATGAACCAGGGTAAGAGAACAAAGACGATCAGCACCAAGGCGTGTTTGGGGCAAAGGTCTAAGGTCAGGGTGCTGAAGAAATTTGGGGTAATTATCCACGAGACCCTAGTACCTGGGAGATTCATCATTACACAAGCTCCAGAGGGAGTGGAGTATCTGTCTTCACATCACAATCTGTGAATCCACTGGATTAAAAATGTGGATCCTCTCGACTCTTTAGGAGCTTTGGGGTTTTAAGAGGTGATCTGCTACTTTTAGCCTGGTGGCTTGGGTAAGCTACTTCACATCTCTGAGGCTTGATTGATACATCTTCCAAATGGAGATTGTACTCCCCACCTCGTACATTTTTTGGGAGGATTGGTAACAGACACAGAGAAAGGATCTAGCAGAGGGGGTGGCATATGGTAGATGCTCCATAGATGGGATCTTTTCCCTCCCTTCCTTCTGTTCCCCGTTCTGGAATGGGAACATGATAATAAAATATCTGGTTCCATAGACACAAGGACACTGATAAAAGTATTGGCCATGCCGTGTGGCATTTACTGTTTTTAAGAGGGTTAGGTAAGAATTAGGTATCCATAAGGTCCCAAATACTATGTTAAGAACTAGAGTGTAGTGATAAAGACATTATAAGCACATGATTCTACTGTTCTGGGGCTTACAGTCTGGCAGGCAGTGGAAAGAAATCCCATTTTAAGTGGTTATGTAGAAAGTTTCCTTCAAAGGGTAGAGGCTGAAGTGTTTTGAGCCCTTAGAGGACCAGGGGGTTTGGGGGAGGGTGGGTCTGCTGGGTTTAGGGTATGATCTCAGCAGCATCAGACACATCCCTCTACCTCAGGTCACACAGCGCCCTTGAGCAGGCCACCCCAAATGCCACCATCCCCTGAGATCACTGATGGCCTGGAAGCAGGTGGTGAGGCTCAAATGAGAAAACATCTGTGAAAGAGTTTTGGAATATATAAGTCACTAGACAGAGACAGGGCCCTTTTGTCACCTTGGGCTCTCTGCAGGCCTGCACCCTGGGGAGGTCTGACCTCCTGCAGCTGGCTCTGCTCTCTGAGGTACACTCCTGGGGTGGGGGTGGGGGAGGCTCCAGGAGGCCATTCTGAGACCACTCACGTATTTCATAGCAGCCCACAAGCAGACAAAACTGTCAGAAATAATGATATATTACTACTTAAATTCTAATCATCCCTATAGAGCCCCCCACCCTCCTCCCAATCTATACTCCCCTCTGAAGGTATTTATACTTACTCAGAGGTTTTATTGGCAAGCATGAGACCCTGAGATGTGGGGTCCAAAGACCTACAGCAATTCTTGCAACAAAAGCAAGTTTGTCCTCCTCCTTTCAGTGCGTAAAATGAGACTCTTCTAGGGGCTGTGGAGGTCCCCCCGTATATCTTCAGGGGATGGTCCTGAGACTTGGATTTCTCTGCCAAATTCTTTGTTTAGTTACAACAGCCACTTACGACTTAGCAGTGGCTTCTTCTTCTCCTTTTATTATTTTTTTAAGATTTTAGTTATTTATTCGAGAAAAAAGAGTATGCATGAGGGGTGGGGAGCAGGGAGGAGCAGGGGAGAGATGGGGGGTAGCGAGGAGGAAGGGGCAGAGACAAAGGGAGAAGCAGACTCCCCATGGAGCAGGGATCCCCTGACATGGGATCATGACCTGAGCTGAAGGCAGATGCTTAACCCACTGAGCCACCCAGGGGCCCCAGCAGTGGCTTCTTACATGCCAGAGACCTAGAGTTTGGGATCAGAGAAACCCTCCAACAAACAACTTGCGCTGACTTCACAAAGTCCCATCTATAGTTTAGGGAATGTTAATAAATAAATAAATAAATAAATAAATAAATAAATAAATAAATAATAATAAATAAAAATAAATAAAATAATAATAATAATAATAAAAAATAATAAACTCCTCTGAGCCCTCTAACACTTGGTATGACATCGGTACATCAGCGGTGTTGACAGAAAAATACTCAACATCTTAATATTGTATTGTAAACAGGTGATTAAGGACAGCTTTTTCAGGATTTGAGGACTCCAGAATTAATATACAGCGTTTTAATAAGCTGTCAATGAAGTACACCCAATAAAAACTACACTGCTGCCTGCTATCAGAGCTAGCCAGCTGAAGAATCACTCTGCTTCAACTCAATAATATAGGAACCCTTAAAAGCATTAAATAATAAGTCCTAAAATAAGAAAAGAAAGTGGAAAGAGTAAAAATCTATAGCAAACAAGACAAAACTCTAGAGGGAGAATTCAAGACAATCTGTTTATTTGTGATCCCCCCCCCCCCATGAAAGCTTTGTCAGTAGTTGACGGGTCTCACGAGCGTGACGCTGTTAATCACATTTAGGAAATTTACATGCTGTTAACTGCATATGAGACTCACTTAAGTCAGGCAGATTTACTCCCCTAGATGAGTCTTATTTCATTTACTCTACTCCTATTGCTAATACAAATTCACTCTAACGTGAATATGGAGCGTTGACTTGACATTCGCCTTTTCTGTTCGTCTGAGGGAGGCCGGGATGCAGTTCCTGGCCCGTCGGGGGGAGGTGAGGTTCAGAGGCTCCCAAACCAGAGGTGACTGTAAACCAAGAAAGCAGCTGACATGCTTCACATGATGGGGTGCAGGCACAGGAGCACGCCCGCCTAATGGAAGTGGCCCCGAGATGGGAGAAAAAGTCTACATTGGCTTTTAATTTTGCTGCAAGTTGGGAGCAAATGCCAAAATGTTCTTCCTCTTTGCAGGTGAAAGCCGGATGCCAATGGCAGGTGAAGCAGATATCAAGTGCACCGTTCCATGCTTGAGACTTGCTGGCAGACAACTTGGTATTTTCAGAGACAGAAGAGAAAAAAAGTCTCATGAAAGAGATCTAGTGGCCACAGCTTTCAAAGACATGAACAAAGCAAATGAGGACAACCGTGCTGGCTCAGAGACACCCGGACACTTAGATCCATCCTGTCCCCTCTGGGGTTCAGGACGATGCTGAGTGTGACTTGTTCCTTTTGCACTTCTTCAATAAAGGGTGGATTAGAAGTCCAAGGAGGGCGCGCAGGCTGAGGTTTGCAGGGAAGGATGCAGTGAAGAAAGGAGGAGCTGAAGGCAGCCGGTCCTACAAGGACGCTTCCTAAAGCTTGAGTTACAAATGATCAAGTAAGGAGTTTTCACTTTGGCCCTGAGGCGATCTCATTATGGGGAAAACCTTGCTTCTCAGAGCTTCAGGATTTGAAGTTTTGAAACTTAACTACATTCCCAGCTGATCCAGCAAAGCATGGTGATGCTCTTAGTTCTATGAAAACACAGGACATTATTACTGTGCTTATCACACATGCAATGTAGCCTCATGTGTAAAATGGGATTAATATCGGTACCCACCCCAGTGCCTTACAAAAGGTTGCCAGGAGCAGTAAATGAGTTAATTCACATTGGCACCCTCACAGGGTACGAGGGCAATGAAACCTAGCTGCTGTCGCTCTTGTCGTGACTGTGGCCATATTTCCATAGTAAGGATCGTGCTCTGTCAGAAGGCAGGTAAATGATAGCACAGTAAGTGGATTAAAGACCAACGGTGACAGATTCTAACCTGGTCTCTTCCATCAGTTCTATACCTACAGGATTAGGGAAATGTGACCAACCTCTCTACATGTGTACTGAGTGGTCGTCTAAGTCTAATGGAACTGAAGACTAATCATGGAAAAGTGTAAGGGCAAAGGAAGGTCACAAGAGGGCAGGCAGCCCAAAGTTTGAACTTTTCAGTTGTTTATTTTATCTATTTACTTATTCATTTATTTTTAAAATATTATTTTTTTCTTAGAGAGAGAGCGTGCAAACGAAGGGGAGGCGCAGAGGGAGGGGGAGAAAGAGGACCTCAAGCAGGCTCCACGCCCAGCACAGAGCCCAACGCGGGGCTCAATCTCACGACCCTGAGATCATGACCTGAGCCAAAATCAAGAATCAGATGCTTAACCAACGCCCTGAAATCAGCACCCTGATTTTATTTTATATTATATTTTTTGAGGGGCAAATTTGAAGAAACATCCTTGCCCACATAGACTTGGCCATGGTGCTATTGCTCATGGACATGAGCGGAGGGGTTATAGGTGTCTCCGTGGCGTCTTATTTTATTCTGAACAACAAAAGTTTCAGAACCAAGACCTTTCCTTCTGCCACCTGCCTCTTTCTGTGCCTGAATCTGCTCTTTCTCCTCTTGTTCCCTGGAGGAAGACGATTACCCTCTAGTTATCTCAGCAGTGCAAAATTCCTCTCAAAAATCTCTGTAGCCAGGATTATTATCTTAATTCGTCAAATTCCAGGAATACATCAGTATGGTATGTTATTCAGAGGTTTCTAGATCTAGTGGGAGTTGAGACAGGCCCCCAGGGTTTTCTGCAGTCAACATATGTAATAGCGCCAGGACTAGGTTTATACGCTGAAAACATGGAGCAGCATTAATTTGGGTCATTTTTACAAGCCATTATGTATCGATTGACCAAATTAGCTGAATGTGATGTGAATTGATTAAGGTAGCTAGATTTACTAATTGATTGTACTGAAACAAAAATCGTTTTGATTATATAGATGCAGACCAGATCTTCTAAGAGACTAGAATAATGCACTGCGTGATGGAGTTATTACCATGTGCTGTGACTCCCTATGGTTCACAGGTGCTGGGAACAAAGGTGAGAGGTTAAAGGTGCTAAGTGGCCTAATGGCTTGGGAATTGACAGGGAGCAGATTTCCAGTTTGGATCGCAGAAATCCGTGTACACAAGCTCTGCTATGAGCCATGTCAACTGTCACTAAAGCAGAGGGGATGACAGAAATGAAGCAAAGGCCATGGAGAAGGCTATCTGTTGCTAGGAATATTCTTCCGAGGGCACACTGCCTCCTGTATACTGTTCTTTCTCATTCCAAGTCACAGGGATGAGTAAAAAAAAGGGGGGGGGGGAAGCAAAATAAAACACTGACTAGTTAATGGAGCAGGGACAGGAGCACAACCCAGAACTACTTGCTGAGTCCAGTTTTCATCAGTCTTATCAGATGGGCACTCCCCCTTCTTGGGTGTGGGGTGAAGCACGTTGCTCCACAGTCACACACCCTGGGTTCTGGGCCACCCTTGCCAATTTGACCCATTGGCTGACACTTCTCTGCATCTCAACTCTCTGATCAGGAAATCGGCTACAATCCATCCCATCTTGTAAAATTGTGTTAAGTAACCGATGAGATAAACTCACATAAGGCACTTAGTCCAGCGTCTTGCACCTTATATGTCCTCAAAAATACGAGCCCTTTTTACGCCCATCCTCATTATTATATCCGTCCGTCTTCCCCCTTCATCATCACTGATTTGTCTTGGCTCATCCTGCTTCTTAATGCTCAGGCTCAGGTATGCTTCCTCTGAGGTCCAGAAGCCACTGGTTCTGGCACGCTGCTTCCAAGGAGTTTCCTGTTGCACTGGCTTTGGGTTGGATCGGCGGCCAGGGGAAATGAAGTGATAGCTAACGCTGCCTAAGGGAAAGAGGCCTGGTGCCATAAAACACTGCCAGCATGACATAATTTCCCACTGCTAAGATTAGCATCTCTTGCAGAATCAGAATACAGTAGTAGAGATAACTCAGAGTAAATTAAATGATTACTCTGCAATCAACTTGCAAACTGCCCTTTTACTTTCAGTAAAATATGCAGCTCTTTTCTGACGCATGTTTATGACACAGATTACCCACATTTGCTGCCCTCTGGAGAATAAAGAGGAGCCCTCCTCTAGATTCCCTCTGCAGAGAGGTTTCAAATTCTGGCAGATAGAGACAGCAATGCTATTATTCACAGGAACGGATTCCACAGGCTGTGTGTCTCCCATGTGAGCAAAAGCATTTCATCAAATTGTTGTATTGTTTAAAGCAAGGCTGCTTATGGCCGTAAAGAGGGCTCCAGCCACCTACTTCGACTCCAGGTACACCAACACCAACACACATCCTGCCTGCAGTCCACTCCTTCGCCTTCTTACTTACTAACCTTTATCTCAACCCTGAAACCTTCAATTCTTTTCCCAATCCATAGCCTTAACCTTGGCATTTTTCAAGAACCAGTCCGTCCTTTGAAGACGCTTATCCTTCACAGAGTTACGTTAAAAGTAGGTCTCAAAACCGAAAATGGATTCATTGGAACTCTGCTTCTAAACGATCTAAATCAGAGAGTGCCCTGTCCTGGTGGTGGTTAATCCTGGCTGTGCCTCCGAATCCCCTCTGGTGATTTGACGGGGATATGAGGGCCTCAGCCCTAGAGACCATCAAGGGGGGTATGAGGCTTCAGAATGAGAACTTCTACAAACTTCCACACGGCCTACAGTGTGCAGCCAGCCTGTGAACCATTTTGCTTTTCATTTTGCCACTCCGAGTACCCTCAAGGTCCTACATGAGAAACTCCTTTTAGGATTCGAAGCCAAGGAAATTTTTTTCTAATAAAGACACAGCTTTCTCTCTTTTCCGAAAGAGAGAGATTTATTATAATTCACTTTACTTCTTATTATACCTGATAGAAGGAAACTTAGAGTAAATTTAAGGTTCAATCATAGAAGCCATCTGACCTCTCATGGCAAGTATATTCAAGCCCTTATTTCTTGATGTAATTTTAATATCTCTCATAAATATGTTTGTTATATATTTTACTGTGAGTTTCTTTATATTCTTGAGGGAGTTGTGTCTTGTTTTGGCTCTTCAATTTTCTCAACGATCCAAGAGTGAAAATGGGCTAAATAATAATAATTACCACTAGTGCTCTTCCTCCTCTTCCTACTATTACTGCTGATATTTCTTGCAGTTTCTTGAATGTTCTATATACCAGATCCTGTGACAGGGGACTCATGTATGCAACCCATGTCAATTGCCCTTCTTTCTCTACATAGGGGGCTAAATTTGGATTCAGCACCCAACCGTCTATAGCTTGCTCAGTTCCTGATCAAGAAATCCTTCTCGGGGATTTTTGTTCGTTCTGAGCAGGAATCCCAGCTCTCACAGCTGCCTCAACTTTTCTCCGTTTATAAGAATATGCATGTTTGTCCCAGATGCGAAACTCAACTTTTCTTCATACTTGTCATTGGAAGTCCTTTCATAAAAAGCTTCACCAAGAGACTAAGTCTTCCCAAAGAATCAAGGGGGCTGAGGACGTTTACACTACAATTTAACTGCATATTAGACCTTTTTTATCTAAAAAGTTCTGTTTTGCTACTCTAATAAATGAAAGGTTTGCCCACTGGTTATTTCCCTAGATTAGGGATCAGCAAACCTCTTCTGTGCAGGATGGGAGGGTAACTACTTTAGGCTTCGTGGACCATATGGTCTTTGTCACAACTACTCAACTCTGCCCTGGTCCTGTGAAAGCTGCCGCAGACGGTATGTAAACAAATGAGTCCTGACTCTATTCAATACAACTTTATTCAAAAAACAGGTGGCAGGCTGAATTTGGCCTGTAGGTCACAAATTGTCAATCTTGCCCTAGAGTATTCCTTTGGATATCTTGCGGGTTCTTTCTCCCTTCTCTGTTCATCTCTTTGTCAATCCTGTTCCCCATCTCTGTCATCACCAATAGTCCCAAATGACCTTTTCTTCCCAAGTAGAGTGATTCTATTCTTTTCTCCAGAACCTTGACATCAGATGGTACCTAAGCCCCTGGGGTCTCTACTTCTGTAAATTCTTATGAAGGTGTTTTTATAAGCAAAGACAATTCTCCCATTGAAAGGGAGTCTGGCCCTAAGTGATTAGTTAGATTAGATCACAGTGTTCTCTGCCTCATTCAATCCTATCATCTCAACAATCCTGTAAATCAGTTGTCAAAAACACTAATGCCTTCAGTATCAGGCAGTGACCAGGTACGTGAGACCACAGGGAGTGGGAAAATAAGAGCTGAATTGGAAAGGCATGCGATGCCTGAAGAATTCACATCAATCTTTAGAAACGGTGGTGTGTTCATCAACAAAACATACCTATGGCCTAAGGTGAGCCCAAAGACCACCAGTGTGCAAGCTGTTTTATTAGGTTTTTAGGTATTATTTCTACACATTTGAAACTGCGAGTCTCAAAGTCCAAGTGCTTTTTCCACAGCTTGGCAGAGCACTTTAGAAAATATTAATTGAAATTCTGCTTTCTATATGTCAAGCCCTGTGATTGGCCTTGGAAATACTGTGACAGACTAGGGGCAGTTCCTGTCCTCAGGGAACCTGCAGTTTGATGGGGTGAAAGGCCAATAGAGTGCACCCCGATATGCCCAATGGGGACTGGTTAGAGTGCTTTGCACTTGCATGATAGAGTGTTCGAATCCCATCATATGGAGGAGTGGCTTCCTGGGTGATGCAATAGATCACTTGATATACAAAAGATGCATGAGATTTTATGAGACAAATTTTATACTAACCCAGAAGGCCAAGGGTCCAGAGAGTGCAAAGGCCCTGAGCTTAAAAGGAACATGCTCCTTTCAAAGGAAAACATGGAACATTGAGCCACAGTAAAAGAGTTGCAGAAGAGACTGGCTAGAGAGACCCAGATCATCATGCAACTTGAAATGGAATTACTCCTAAGGACATAGGGAGCCATACAATCGTTTTATGTATCAGATGTACATTTTGAAAAGATCCTTCAAGCTGGATTATAAAAAATGGGTTGGAAAGACACAAGCCTAGAAACCAGAGTGGGCTTGGTAATCCAAATAGGAAGTGGTGGTGGGCTAAATGAAAGTGTGAAGGTTGAGAGAGCTGGTGAAAATCTGAAGTATTAGGCAGTGAATTGGTGACTTCCAGATTATTTTGCTTTATGGAAGACATCAGGGAAAGGAAGTAGTTGAGAGTCATGTCGGGGGTCCTTTCTGAGCCTTGTGCTGCCTGATTCTAGCAAAGGGATTTAGTGTCAATTAGAAAAGAAGGGGAGAGGGGTATAGAATTGGAATATTAATGCAAATTATATGTGTGTCCTTTTTGGCAATGCTACTACACTTTGGCTTACAGTGACTTAGTCCTGAGACAGTGTTGCATTGTGCTTTGGTTCTCTCTCTGATTTCCCTTCTTGTATTTTCTTTCCTCTTCTAGACCTACTTTTCCTCTTCTCTGAGCCCAAAACACTTATGAGTTTATGGATTTTCATCTTTCCTAAGAGGATATTTGGGGGGCTGCTGTAGTTAGCTGCTAAAGCCAAGAATCTACAATCAGAAGACCCAAGTTCAAAATCTGGTTTAGCCACTGAATAGCTGTGCAACCTTTAACAAGTTACTTAACCTCTTGTGCCTCACCTTAAAATGGGCTTGACAACAGTCTGCCCCTCATAGTGCTATTGAGGGTATACAATGAGCTCTCACTTACAAGAGTGCCCAGCACAGAGCAAGTGATCAATACATGTTAGCTATTATTTTTTGTCATTCTGTGCAATCCTGACTTTCCCTCATCCCCATTTTGTAAACCCGAACTCCCAAAGTTATTATTCCAAACTATCACCGCCAAAACTCTCATTCTTTTAGGAGATAGAGCTCCAGGACATCTGAGAAACTATCTGATGCATGTGAATTGATGTCGGCCAATCTAGGGTTTTTCCAATTTAAAAGAGAATGTTAGAGAGGAGGAAGTGATATTATTGGTCTTGTTCTCCCGGAGGGCACGAGGTAGATAGCCTCGTTCTGCCTGAAGGGAGCTTGGCTGCTTCATGACCCGACCATTATAGCATAATTTCTCATGTTAGCATCACTATAGAATCCCATTTATTCATTCAGCAAATGTTTATTAAGCCTTTCTGTAGAACCTGACATCTGGAAGCAACCTTCATGTAACCCCTTTATTTTATAAACCAAGGTGTGCCTGGAAAGATAGAGAGGCTTACTAAAGACCAATATCTATTTAATGGCAAAGTCATTGCTAAGACAGAAGGCAATAGAATCCTCCCATTTCCTCTGAGCAATAGGTTCTGAATTTGCTTTGTAGAAGAAATTTTAGATAATGGGAAAAAATGTTTTGAGTCTATATAGTACTTTTTTACTTTCCAAAATATAGCTGATGCTTATTTGTGGTAGTTGTGTTCTATAAAATCCTTGCAAACACTAAATTAGTGAATACTGAACCACTGCTCCTAGGGGGAAATATAAGGTTAGGTTTCTCTGAGATTCTGGTCATAACATTTCACCAACCAACTAATATACAGCTTTGTTTTATGTGTTTCAAGTGTAAAGACACCAGCGTTTCTATTTAAAGATACTTCATATGTCCACAATAGCCAAACTGTGGAAGGAGCCTCGGTGTTCATCGGAAGATGAATGGATAAAGAAGATGTGGTCTATGGATACAATGGAATATTCCTCAGCCATTAGAAACGACAAATACCCACCATTTGCTTCGACGTGGATGGAACTGGAGGGTATGATGCTGAGTGAAATAAGTCAATCGGGGAAGGACAAACATTATATGGTTTCATTCATTTGGGGAATATAAAAAATAGTGAAAGGGAATAAAGGGGAAAGGAGAAAAAATGAGTGGGAAATATCAGAAAGGGAGACAGAACATGAGAGATTCCTAACTCTGGGAAATGAACTAGGGGTGGTAGAAAGGGAGGTGGGCGGGGAATGGGGGTGACTGGGTGACAGGCACCGAGGGGGGCACTTGATGGGATGAGCACTGGGTATTATTCTATATGTTGGCAAATTGAACACCAATAAAAAATAAATTTATAAAAAAAATAAAGACACTTCATTTAATATATACTGTTGACTCATTAACATTGAACTCAGGGCCAACAGCACCACAGCTTTCGTCTGAACGAAGCTGATCTAGCGCAATGTACTTTCTCCATAAGCAATAGGACAGCCTTCTTGCCCTGGAACCCTAGATGGCACTTTAGCACTGTGCTTGGGGGGGTGGGGCATGATAAATAGTGAAATCGTCAATGAAAAGCACAAAAATGTGAAAACTATGGCACAAAATAAACAATGTTTACAGCATGGGAGCTAAAGCAAGCAGGACTTGTCGGACCTCAGCTGGGAACATGCACATCTAGTGACTCAAGCATTTTTTGCTGCTTTTTTGCATGCCCACACATGGTTGCAAAAGTGCTGCAGGTAATTTGGGTGTTACAAATAAATTATAGTGAGCAGGCCAATTGACAGATTTGGAATCAATGAATAATGAGGATGGACTGTATGGACTGTACTTTGATATAAATCTTCCCAACAATTGCATGAAATATTTTTTATCTCCACTTTTATAAATTTCAACAGAGAACAGTGAATAAGTCACACAATCACATAGCAAGGACTCGAACCTAGTAAACCTCACTTACTAATGGGAAGATGGCTCCTGAGCTGGGAGATAGGAGCCAGGCTGGACAAATTGAACATTGTTTAGTTGAGCCTTTAGCACTTCAGAGATTCCCCATCCAGCACTTCTCCACACATGATCACTTCCCACCATTCTATAGGAAAGGCTCTGTCTGGCTGCATAAGCCTTGTGGTTCGCTTATATGTCTGTTTCCTAGACACTGGATTTTTCATTTACCAACTCACCTTTGTCTGGGCCCTGGCCAATACTGGCAGAGCAAAAAAATCCTGAATTCACTATCCAACTTCCAATCGGTGGCTTATAAACCCAGGTGGCTGGCTTCTTCTTAATCTGTGATAGCAACTGGCAAAGGCACCAACATGAAGATAAGGCTGGACTCCTATCTCTCCCTGCCAACAGGCCTGGCACCCTGCTCATTTTTATTCTTGAATAAGTGTCTCAATCAATTCTCCCTTGCGGAGTTCCTTGTGGCAGCCTCTGTGAAGTTGTGGGGAATGTTAATCACTCACAATCAGTTTTGGAGACAGTGGGATTTTATAACTTTTGTTTTGTTTTGTTTAAATGGGGCCATTTGCCATAAGATAAATCTGCCTTTACAATCAGGAAAACAACTTCTGTGGAGACTGCCTTATGAAATTTGCTGCTGACGGAGAGACATATTTCACATTGGCTTCATGGTGGAGGCCTATGCCCCAGGGATGGGGAAGATCACTTATTTGGAGGGAAATGGATGGGAGGTGGTCATTCTTCTACTGCTCCAGTAGAGTAGAAATGCTAACAGACATCTAACAGGTGTTAAATCCAAGGGCATAATAAGAACTATTAAAATTACTAAAGGGGCAATGGGGGAGAAAGGAGACATCTGGTCAACCTATTCAACCCTAGAGATCAGTTAGCCCAGATTCTGAAATCCAAATTATTCTAGAAACACAAGCTCAGTCTCCCTTCTACAAACATTACTATGGGTACAGCCCATGGTCATGAATTCTATATTAGTTGGGGATAGGGCCAAGGCATTTGTTTATTCCCTCATTCTGACTTACTCTCCATTACACATTTGCTAGCACAAATAATGACATTTAAAAATTATACACATTGAGTGCAATAAAAAAAATGCAGTTCTCATTTCTAAAAGAGCTGATCACCTTATGCAGGAAGGAGCAATAAATCTAAGGGACATCGGCAAGATGAATAACCATTTTGGGCAGGTTATAGTACTCCAAAGCATCATTTCTATTTTGCACTGTGATTATCTCGCCATAATCATACCCTTGTGTTACATTATTGCTCATAATAAAAGTCCACATATTGGAGAGGAAAAGTGTTTTTTTTTTAAAGCATTTTCAGGGAGGATTAAAAATTATTTGAAATCAGAGCAATAGCAAATCTAACAAGATCCTAACTTATATACTTCCTAATAGTAATTAAGGGGGAAAAGTCAGGAATCTGCTGCATTCTGTTATCTCCATAATTAAACAATAAAACTACTATATCATTTCACACAGACATTGTAAATACTAAATTAAGAAGCTCTGATAAAATGTCAGAAGCATTTCCTTATGAGTTTATATCAGCCATGTGACTATCATATTGATTCTGCATGCCAATGAGATAACTTTCCACTGTGTTTATTTTTCTCCCAATTGCCTTCCAGAAAGTAATAAAATTAAATCCAATATGATATTAAATGTAAATATGCATGGATATTATATGTAAATACCCATTTTAAACTCTCTTTGCTTTTTGATATTTTCTGAGCATAATGTTGTCAAGCAGCGGTAATATTCCTCTCCCTCACACAGCCCACCCTCATTTCCAGTGCTAAGAAAGAGAACGCCCTTGTAATTCCACTTGACATTTATTTCATGATTTCTGGACAATACAAAAAAAATCTGCTTTTAAAAGTTACTGAACTAAGAATTTAAAGTTTATAAGTTAAGAAAGTTTGACTGCCAACACTGATACCTTGAATGAGTGTTTGCTGTAAGCTTCATTATACATTGCTTTACCTTTTTTTTATGTTACTTTTTTTTGATCCATTTATTTACTTTAGAGAGAGAGATTGGGGAGGGGTAGAGGAAGAGGAAGAGAGAATCTCAAGCAGGCTCTGTGCTGAGCACAGAGGCCTAGGTGGGGCTTGATCTCACCACCCTGAGATCACAACCTGAGCTAAAACCAAGAGTCAGACGCTTAACCAACTGAACCATCCAAGTGCCCCTATGTTAATTTTATTTTTATTTTCCTCTAAATCTGTCACTTCATGTTAACTGGATAGTTAAAACAATTTCACTCATCTGACTGTTGATTGAGATGTCCAGCTGGGACTCTCTCCTTGCAACTCCAACATCAACAAGTCTTTACTATTTGTAGAAAAGATGGATTTTTATCAGACTGAAGTGGCCAGTCATCTTTGCTAAGGCACGAGGACACAATTCAAGAATCTGGCTCTGGAAGTACAAGTGAATTGGTCAGATGTGGTAGCCCCAAATGAGAATAACAAAGGGTATCAAAGGGTTAGCCGAAGGAGGGCATCCAGTGCAAATCGATTACTTTTAAGTTGTTGTAACTGAGTTCTGGAGGAATTAAGAGGTTTGCTGGCCATGGCTCAACTTCCTTCTATCATCCTAGTAAGGATCTTCTGTTGCAGAACCTTTATAACTTTGCACATGTTGTCCCTCTGTCCAAAAAAAGGAAAGTTACTTGCTTCTATCAGAGATACGTCTCTTATTCAGAATGATTTGTTTGCCCTTTCTTCTCTGGCTTGTATGTCCTTGCATCTAGCAGGATTCTTGGCACATAAAATTCTTGATAATTGTTTGGTGATAGGATGCTTAAGGTCACATGGCTAATTAGCTACAGATCTGAGATTAAAACTCCTATTTGTTTATGTGTGTGTGTTTCCCCCTATTACTTGTGCTTCCTTCTCTTCACACAATCTATAGAAAAGCTCACCATTTCATTATTTCCTGGACAAAGCAACCAACAAGTGGAAGATGAGATATATGACTGCATTTGATTTACCCTTAAAGCAGACAAGTATTTAAAAAAAAAATTGCCACTGGGGACTTTAAAAAAGGCTGTATTTTTTAGAGAAGTTTTAGGTTCATAGCCAAATTTAGCAGAAGGTATAGATGTTTCCCAAATACCCCTGGTGCTCTGTCCTCTGCCACCTACCAGCCTCCTCCATCATCAACATCCCCTATCAGAGTGGGATGCTTGTTACCCTTGATGAATCTGCAATGGCACATCATTATCATCTAAAGCCCATGGTTTACATTAAGGTTCACCCTTGGTGTTGTACACTCTATGGGTTTGGACAAATATATAGCAACATGGATTGAACTTTATGGTATGACACAGAGTAGTTTCACTGTTCCCAGATTCTCCAAGCTACACCTAGATATCCCTCCCTCCCCACTGACCCCTGGAAACCACTGACTTTTTTTTTTTTTTAACTATCTCCATAGTTTTGTCTTTTCCAGAATGTCATATAGTTGGAATCATATACAGTATATATAACGGGGCCTCTTTGCTGTTGTTTCTTTTATGGAAACACCACTGACTATACTTTGGGTAAAAGCCACTGCCACGTTTTTATGGGTGGGACCTAATATTGAAATAACTAGTTGTGACGAGAGAGTTTTACTTTTCCAACTGATTGTTTCTGCTACACAATACTGTAAGAAGAAGATAGGGTGTTTCTTTTTCTCTTTTCCTCGAATTAGGAACTGAAATAATAGACTCTGTGGAGTCATGTTTAATGGTTAGATAACGCTATGAATGAATACAGAATCCCTGCTTCCTCCCTCTGCCCAATCATGATGGGCTATGCTAAATTCATGCCTGGTCTGCCTTCTGACAAATAGCTTGTCTTTACTAGAAAATTGGTTAGTCATAAAAGAGAAATATTAAAGGGTATTATATAGACATATTAAATGTTATATACATATATATTTATGTGTGTGTGTGTGTGTGTGTGTGTGTATAGACAGAGGGGGTTAGAGAGATATGGATATGTGTGTATGCCTATGTGTGTACTTGAGTGTTTGTATAAAATTACAGGGCCTCATGCATCTCTGGCCTCATTATCATTAATCTCTAACTTAACCAGGAAATCAAATCAGACATGGACAGAGATGACACTGATTTTCAGGGTCGTTTTAGGAAAAGGGCTTTGCAATCATGTTGGACTTTTTTTTAGGGGCAATAATTTGAAGTGATCCCAGTTATGTTTTGTTATAAATATGGCTCATTACAACTGTGTCTTCATTTCAAGCATTTGTGACATTGGAGTTGTAGAAGGTATTACTAGTACAACACTGGTGTCACTTTTTCAGGTGTCTTTCCAAGGTAAATTCATCAGAGGTGGCATCCTTACAAGTCAAAGAGGAAAAGTCAAGTGAGATAATGCAGATGCATGCAAAGTTTCCTTAAAGTAACTCAGTAAAGAAAGTTAGGATGAATAAATGTACTTGGGCCTCCGTGTCTGACTTCAGGATCACCCCCCTAGAAGGACTATATGTTACAGAGATTTTCTACTAGTAACTCTATGCAGCAAAGCGGGGTGCACAGGCTTCCAGCTGCCTTCTTCTGGCCATGCCTGCATGAGGCCAGCAGTGCCTTCCTCCCATACAAAGTAATTCAGGGGGTATAGAGTGATATTCTTCACTTGGCTCCATTACAGGGTATTTCCAACTCTCCCGTACAACTCACATCATAGTTGGATCATAGTAGAACACAGAGGACATCCAGAAGAATGTCTTCCAAACTCCTCACTCTTATCTCTACTCTCCCATTCCTGAGAGACAGAAATTAATATAGCCCTAAGGCGCCTCTGATCATTTTGCTTCTTCTGTCTTTATTTGGACCAATACTAACTTGCAAAACTATGTTTGTTGGCTCTACTGTCCAACTCTGATTTCCCAACCCAGAATTCTCCCAATTTACTCTACCCCAACCACCATAACTAGTCTAACAGTGAGACACTGAGCCAGTTAACTTATTTTTCTTATACCTATCAAAGTATGAATTTCACTATTTTTTATTGACTTTTCTGAATCCACTGTTGGCTTTACTGGCAGCATATAGACAAAAACATGTATTGGCATGAAAGAACAGTTTCTTGTACATTAAACAGAGTTCAATCAAAGAAAAAGTCCTTTCTTCAAACTTCTAAGTTCCATCTTGAAGAACATGCAAGTTGGTCTTAAGATAAATTTAAGATTTTAAAGTTATCTCACATTACTGAAAACAACTTGGAGCAATAAAAACTTTAAATGAACTGTCAAAAAATGTCAACTCCAAAAAAATATTACCAGCCACTCACAGAATAAAGTCACATTCACACATGTTCTAAAATTTAGAATGAAAATTTTTCTTTGGCACCATTTTAAGGAAGCATTGAGGGAGACGGAATGTGAAGATGTATCTTTACTTGTGTAGGAAGAATATTTTTACAGTTTTGAACCATGAATATCATAAAGATACGGCTCTAATTAGTAATGCTGGGTGCTGTGGCACATTCAATCAGGCTCATAGCATATTCATTTTGATAGATCTTGTTTAACTGAAGAAAAGCAAGGTTCATATTGTTGCAGCCTTTTAGTTTTGATCAAAATATCAAAGGTATTTCAGCCTCAACTAGTTATCTTAATTGATATGATGCACAGCAGAATATATTGATCCACATGACTAGGTCTCAGATCAATTGTCCTTTTGAAAATAATATTTACATTTAGAAAGGACCTCAGAAACTCATTGAATCCAAAGGTTAAAATTAATTTCTCCTTAACAACAGTGATTAGCTGGGTTCCTTATACCTTGGATAATTTTAAATTAATCCAAAATCTCCGAGAAGCTTTGTAATGTTGTTCCTCAAAGCACATCAGAGAGGCGAGTAGGTGCGGAAGATGGTGCGGCCCATTATTTTAGCACATTAGCAGATGGAGAGAACAGAGTCACAAGCCAGTTGGGTGATTTGGCCAAAACCACAGTATCTACAGCGATTACTGCAATCCCAGAATAGAGTTCTCAACTCCTACCTCCCATCTGTTCTTTCAAGTGACTTCGGGAGCCAATTATCTGTTCTTTTGTAAGAAGAGTCTATTGATTCCATTAGTAGGGATGGAGCTGGCCCCGGGAAAGTTTGCTTAGACTTCCCCACTCCTGCACTTCTTGCTCCTACTGCATCCCACCTTCCTTACCCACTCTCTTTGCCTCCAACCACAACATTCTCATCAGCTAGTCAAGCCTTCTGCTGTGATGCTCCAGGGGAGGGGTATGTGTACTCAGGTGGTAAAAGGAGCTCCTCCACAAGGGAAACATTTGTTAACCATTTTCTCTGTTGCAAACACAGCTCTGGGTAGTTTGTACCATCCTCTCCTCCCAGCCTCATTAGCGCTTATTAGGAGGGGACCGTATTTAATCACGTACATGAGAGATGCTATATAAACAAATTAAAGATGGTGGTACTGGTGGTGGTAAGGCAGAAGGTTTACTGAACCTGAAAAAAAAAAAAAAACACACACACACACACACACACAACTAGTTCCTGGCTTTGGTTGTTGCCACTAAACCTGTGTGACTTTGGTTAATGCATTTTCTTTTTTCTCACTCTGGACTTAATTCTCTCACCAAGAATACAGACAGGAGCACTAGACTAGATGAACCCTCAGACTGTACTGACTCTAGAATTATAGGAGAATGTGATTGAACTTGTTCGGTCAGTGTGAGGGAGATCACGTTTGCAAGAAGGCTGCTTTTCAATTTTGGTTTCATTTCAGCCAGTGTTCTCAACCCTGCCCATAAATCACAGTAACCCCCAATCCTCAGGGCATTTGAAATTTCTCATATGAAGTCTGCTCATTTGGGGGGGGGGTCCTCTGGGGCATCTATCCCTGTGTTTTTAAAGGGAACCGCGGGTGTTTCTGATGGGTGGTTCTAGATAGGTAGTTGTAGTGAGGAGTCACTGCTTTTATCAAGGAATTCCAGAAAAACCAGGGAAGATACTTGGCAGAGACTCGAGGATCTCATGAGACTCGGCCACTCACGCCATCTATCTGGTCTCTCTGTGAGTCTAGACCCACCCATGAGGCAGGCTGCCGGGCTAGGGAGAGTTTGGGAAAGCTGGAAAGGTATTGATTGTAAGACCCAAGTCGAAAGCTGTCTGAGAGGTCAGGTCTCATTTGCTTTTATCTCATGCTGGTATTTTCCCCTGCTGCCAATTCAAGCCGGATAGAGTTTTAAATCTTCCCTTAAAGAACACCCATTAAAGATGATGAAATAGTCTGGCTTTCAGATCCATTCAGCCCCTCAAGCTTTAAGATGACATAACAGAGGCATCAGCACTGTCTAATTTTGTCTTTGGAGCTAATTAAGTATCCTGTGGGATGCACTGAGTCCAGGATGTTATTTTGTGGAGAGTAATGGACAGTCACTAAGGATGAATGATTTTAGGTCCCCAGGCCAGTATTAATCTGGTTGTCTCAAGGTAAACACATACGGTGTTCAAAAATGCTCTTTCATTTACCTCAAACAGCTATGTTAATCTGAAAAAAATATCCCCAAACCAAGTATCTTTTGGGTAATTTCATGGACTTCCAGGATGTAACTAAGCTTATAAGAAACGCTTTTCCTTTTTCAAGTGAAATTTGATCTTTCCTTTATCGCTGTCCAAGAAAACGGAGTCTTGTGTCGCTTTGAAATGCCTGGCCTCTTACTCTCAACGATCTGGGACAAGCAGTCGTCCCTAATTGAAGAGGAGTCGTCACTAGTTTTAAAGCATTCCAGCTTTTTTCACCTCTTGCCTGGTGTCTCACATCCGAAGAAGAAAATTTACCTAATGGTCTTATTCTGCAATTAACGGAGAAGCAATTATTAATCCCACCCTGTTTCTTCACAATGTTTTCCTTTTGATACCTTTCATGTTTCGGGGGCTTCGATTCAGGACGAATGGAAAACACCTGCTGCTTTTCAGAACGGGATCCCACCTGTGCTGGGCTTCCAGAGCTATCAAAGAGTAAGCCTGTAATTTCAATACTTGTAGTTTGAACCTACGAGTTACAAATGGAAGTCACAATTCCTGTGGCAGGCGTTTTGTTAGGCTGTCAGGTAGCTCATTTTGCTGCTGTTTCCTATTTTTAACATTCCCTTTACATAAATAAAATGTAACACTGTGAAAAATGAAACACCTGAACAAAACACACGATGAGGTGCACCAGAGAGCACTCGCAGCATTAGTCATTTCAAGCAGTGGGTTGACGCATGATCTTCGCTGAATATTTCAGTGTTAGAAGCATTACTAAGGTTATAAACTGAGTAAGGAAATAAAATTGCTCTTGGTCAAGGATCACCTTTTAGCATTAAATAGCTTTTGAATATTTATGGGGAGCATGTAATACCATACTGGTGTTTAAAGATGATCTCAGTAATTTTTCTTTGGTTTCTCCTTTGATTAGAACTGTGGGATTTGAGGGTGGCTGGCTGGCTCAGTCGGTAGAGCATGCAACTCTTGATAGAGGGGTCACGAGTTCAAGCCCCACGCTGAGCATAGAGCTTACTTAAAAAACAAAAAAACAAACACGGAATTTCAGGTCTAGAAAGAACTTTGGAATAAGGTTCGGATAGCCATCCCCTAGTTTACACAGTTGATTCTTAACAGACCCCCCTCTAAAACCTTGATCTGTTTTCTTCTGGTCTTGACATCCTTCTACGAAGCTGTGTGTCTCCAGATACCTGAAGAACCAGACTTTTCTAGTCAGTCTCATAGTTAACCCATCCCAATTTTATCAAATAAATTCTTATTTGAGTGTTCTAATTTTACTCTAGTGAATTCAGAAAGCTTCAAGGTACAGCTCAAAAAGGACTCAATAGAATTTACCTCACAAAATCTCAGTTGATTGGAACATGTTATAGGGAACCAAGTTTGTGGATTTGAACGCCACAAAATGCTGGCTAATTTTCTCTTGTGTGACCATAACAGATCCCTCTAACTTGTGAAAACATGTGCCCTCAGCCCGGAGAGTGACCCTGGTGGCTGCTTCTGCTCAATTTATCATCAGTAAATCACGTCCAATCCAAAGCTCATTCTCAACTCACCATGGGTCAGTCGCACAGTGGTGAACATTCATGCTCAAGAAAAATTGCCTGTAGTTTCAGGACTGGGACTAAAACTTAGAACTTTTATTCTCTGTCCAGTGGATTTTCCATCACAGTCTAACTCCTTCCAAGGACTCCTAAAGTAGTGAAACTAGCCAAGTCCCCTCAGTCACATTTCTCTCAAACACAGATACCTCAGGGCCGCAGATCTATCATTGGTTGTGCCTTCACTTACAGAACCCAGCACCACCAGTGGATGCACAAAGCCCCTTTATTTACCTCTGAAACCAAGGCCCTGTCTGCTTAGCTTAAAAGGGAGACAAGGGTTGGGACAAAGAGGAATGGGAGGGGAACGGGAAGTAGCACTGAGCACAACAAAACACCAGTGCTCTCCAGCTCTGAGTCACATGCTGGGTTGTAAAATGACTTATAGCCCTGAAAATGTTGGCGGAACACTCAGCATAGATCATGCATTTCAGGCACATGATACAAATGCTTTTTGGCTCATGATTATAGGCTAGCAATTTCCAAGGCGCTAGAGCTGTTCCAAATAATTCGTTGTATTCACTTTCTGTACAAAGTCCCTTGGACTGATTAAAGGACCTTCCAAAAGCATGCTCACACTTGCTCTATGACTTTGCTATTTCTCACATGGCCGAGGTGACCCCGTGCTCTCTGTACACGGTTTTACAGAGCATTTGTGTGAACACACACACTCTCCCCTTTCCTGGACACTTCTCAGAGTAAGCATGCTTGCACAATGTGGTCAAATTGGCCAGGGCGCCAATGCTTGAAGCTGATTTCATGTTGGACAATGTGGTAAACCACAGGATCAACCATGCATTCTGATTTAACCAACAAACCAGCCAAAAGAGTAATCACATTAGGGGCGATTCAGCTCTAAAGCAAGAGCTTTTTCTCAAACTTGTGGAAAACCTAAAGTTTCGTTCTGTAGTTGGAATTCTGTGTTTCTACTTGTAATATTTTTAGGAAGACAGTAATGGAATAGTGATGTAAAATATACATACACAAAGGACAGACATCAAGAATGATTCCATTTTGGGGGCGCCTGTGTGGCTCAGTTGGTTCAACGTCTGCCTTAGGCTCAGGTTATGATCTCAGGGTCCAGGGATCAAGCCCCGCTCTGGGCTCCCCACTCAGCAGGGGTGTACTTCCCTCTCTCCATTTCCATCTCCCTTTTCCCTCCCCACTCGAGTACATGCACTCGCTCTCTCTCACTCTCTCAAATAAAGTCTTAAAAAAAAAGTCCATTTTTACTTAATATTTTCACTGGTACTTACTAATTTGAACAAAATACTTGTACTAACCATGAAGACATTAGACGTGTTTTTTTGACTGTTTTATCCATTATCTGTGCTCATACCTGATAGGCTGCTGGCTAGAACAGGTGGGTAATTTTAGCCAAATCTCCTGGAGTGGCTCTTTGTAGAAAGAACAGCAGACTAATGTCAATACATCTTTTTCCTTATGCACTTATGTTTGTTCTTCAGCCTACTAACCATAATTTATATAATGATGCAGTGAATTATTTCTGCTACCACTGCCATTATGAAGAATCTTAGAGGTCATTTTACACTGTCTATTGGAGGTAAACCTACTGAAGCTAATAATTTCAACAGTTTTTATCTTTAGCCTTTGTGGCCATCAAACTTCTTTTTGACCAGAACAATCGATTCACTAATTCCTAGTGAACCACAGCCAAAATACTAAATATACAGGGTCTTTTTTTTTTTTTTTAATATACAGGGTCTTAAGTGAATTTGTTTTACGTATGAGAGTTAGCTATTCTTTGTGGATTTTCTAAACAGCATTTCAATCATATTCTTTTCTGAAGCCCTCCAATTTTTATCATTTATATCACAAAAAATTTATTCACCTTGTAAGTTAAAGGTTTTTTTTTTTTTTTTTTTTTTTTTTTTTTTTTTTTTTTTTTTTTTCAAAGGGTGACTTTCTTCTTTCCTTTTCTTTTTTTGGAGAAAGTATCCCAGACATTACTTCCTTACTTTGTGTGCCTTTAGGTCATTAGAGATCTGACCACTTTCTTTAGTAGCACTAAGGACATAGAAGTTTATTAGCAGACTAATAGACAAGAGTCATTTATTTTATTCAGAGAATGGATTTGTTTACAGTAAAATATTCCAAGTTTTCATTTAAGTTAGTGGTTCCGTTCTAGTGATAAGATGAATGATGTAGTCTACTTTTGTGATAATTGGCTCCCTCTCCTCCCCACTCTCCCAAAATAAGAAGAGTTTAGATGGAAATGCTTCCCAGGAGGCAGAAGACAGTGGCCCCAAGGTAAAAGCAATTTAAGCTTTCATCTCAGGCTCGCTCCCTTAGCTGTTCATTCATTTTGTGGCTTGAATGGAGAATGCGTTGCCTGGATTTGCGAAATATATGGAAAATAATTCTACCTCCAGTTCATTGTCCTCTTGGCTATTTTTCTCATTTTGAAGCTGCATGGAACTATTCTGGGCCTTCCCACTACACTTAACATTGCTTTAAAACAGATTTAAGTCTCCCTACAAGACAGAATTTCCAATTCTCCATCCAACAGAGCAGCGCGCTATTAAAGATCTACCAGGTGTTTCAATATGCACACATTTATCTGACTCTTCCTTTAGTTAGAAATAATAGAAAATGAAATCAGAGATTTATGGGTATAGCGTGAGTTGATGAAAATACTGGTATGAAGGCAGTTTTATGACTACTTGGGCAAAGATACAAATGAGATCCAAAATATTTTTAAATGTAAATGTATATTCCCTCTTTGGATACCTTTTTGATATGCATGGTTTCATATTTTGGAGACAACTGCAAATCCCCTAAAACCACATCAGTTAGGAAAAGACAGGAAGAGTGATCTGTGAGTTACTGTTTATGGTTTGTTAATTTTGTGGCTGTGTGGCAAGTTGTTGAAAGCAAAAAACCAGGTCCCTGTTGCCATCACTGATACTGTTGTGATGCCTGCCTAGTTTCTATAAATAGATGTGTGCTCACCAAGTGTCAATGAATCAAAAAAATAGCTGAAAATCATGGTGGGAAATAAAATTCTCTTATCTCCCTCCAGCTTTGGGGGACCTTACGGCCCAAATAAAATGGATTAGTTTTTTGAAATCTCATCATAAAACCTAAAGTTTGGTATACAGTAGACCCTCAGCAAAAATTTGCAAAATGGACATGAATTTACTTAATTATAAAGGATTTTCAAGTCATAGTATATCTGCTGCTTTTGGTTTATCCAGATAATTAGTAGTTAGGTGCAACCATGTGCCTAAACATGTGATTGTTTTGTTTTGGGGCAGGGGTCAGCAGACATAAGTAAGACGGTGTACCGTATTTAAGGAGCCCAGACTTGAGGCCAGGGTCCAGAGGTTTTGTAAAACTGTATCAGGTCAGCAAAGTCTGGAGAAGTTCAGGGAAAACCCAAGCACAAAACCCATCACGGTGGATGCAGTGCCACTCCCAGGAATCCAGAAATCCATTGCTTAAATCACACTGCTATCGAGGGAGCACAAATCTAGGAGCTAAGTTTGTTTTTTGTTTGTGAGAGGGAATAGAGCACAGATGGGCCATTCCGTAGATTTACGATGCAGCCAATTAGACATTTAAAAGGTTAGAGACAGAATGTTTTGAAGAGAAATCAACTGTGGTTTAAATGTGCCTCATTTCGGTACGGGCTCTCCTGGCCCGAAGCTCAGGGAGCAGTCTGTTTCTCACTTACCCAGGTAACTGTTTTTGTGCAGTGCAGATTTGGGCTATCACAGGATCTTTATGAGTCCTGATGAAGTCCTCTCACCTCGACTGGAGATGCATCACAATTCTTACACCATTTAACTCTTCCTCTCCTCTGCTTTGCAGGGGGGCTCCCCAACCCTGCTCTCCCTGCCAATGCAACAATGACTTGGGTGACTTTCTGTCTGTTCTCCTTCATTCCCCCTTGGAATATCATTTTTGAGATTTGAATGGAAGCATTATGGAGGGCCTTGGACTATCTTTCACATGATTTCAGCAGGGAAATCCAAACCCCATCTGGTTGTGAAGAATAGAGAGGAAAGGGAGTTCTAAAAGCTAGGTTGTGGACTGAACATTTTGTAGCCAACAGATCATTTGCTGTCCTTCCCCATTTCTCATCATCTGGCTGCTGCTCTGGCCTCTTTAAGACCTATTCCTCCTCCCTGACAACATCTTCCCAGACCTGTCTAATCCTGGAGCCAGCCTTTCTGGATCTGAACCCTCGGACCTACCCGTTCCTGGCTGTGTGATCTTGGGCAGTTACTTCACCTCTCTGTGCTTCTGTTTGCTTATTTGTAAAATAAGCAAATATAAGGGAGTAATAATAGTACCTATTTCTCAGGGTTGTGCAAGATCGAAATGAGGGACTGTATACAGAGTGCTTAAAAATGACACATAGTGCATCCCACCAGTTTGCTCTTGCTAGTTTATTCACTGGACCATGATTTTCAGCTATTTATTGAACTTCCCATCAAATCCTTTGAGAAGAAGAATCGACGTCTAAAATCTCTGTTCAGGTTTTTCTCCCTCCCTTGTTTTATGTGTCAAATAAATACATTGGTTCTTCTCCCTCTCAGACTATTAGGATTGTCTCCTTTTTCACTATCCATCATCTGAACGAAGGCTTTTCTCAAAGGTCTGCACCCAGATTTCATGCCTCCTCCTCAACTTGGGGATTTTATTTGTTTCCATGGCTACAAATATCACCATCATGCCAGCAACTTCCACGTCTTGGTTTTTATCCAAATTATCTCTTTTAGAAATATTATAAGCAAAAAAAAATATATCCTTTCAATCCTTTCAATTAAAAGAACACAAAGTGGAATGGCAATTGCACATGTTAGGAACAGTGCCCGGGTCTTCGGAACGACTTCAGAGATACACCAGGCTCCCAGGAAGAAGCGTTAAAAATAGATTTTGGTAATTGACTCCCTATGAATGCCAATTGAGAACATAACTTTTAAATGAAGGCTTACTATGCAAAATCCTGTATCTTCACATCATAAACCAGTTTCCCCTGCCCTCGCAACCCCCTCCTGGGCTGAGAGACTTAGTCTGCATTTTCCTGATGATAGAGTTGCCAGTGTTCATGAGCCCCCACCAATTAGCTGGTAAAAACTGTTTAGGATTTAATAGCGTGTTTAGGCAGGAGGTCAGCATTAAGGTATTCAAGTAAGAGGGACAGAAAATAAACAATAAAGACAGCAGAAAAAAAATTAAAAACATGTCACAGGTGGGTTTGGCAGCAAAGGGCATAGTGATAATCTTGTCACCCTTTCCAGGCATGTTTTCTACCCCCACCCCTTCGCATGCCTTACCAGCCTCAAAGCTAATGCTTCTCCTGCTGTCAGCATCCTATAGTTTTATAGACTTGATGGGCATACTTCGTATCAACCAGGATTCAGAAACAGAATAAATCCTTTACAGTCTATTGCTGGTAAACCTAAAGATGGATTGCTAATAGTTATTGAGGACATATTCTGAGCTGAGCATGGTACTAAGTGCTTTTAATGTATCTTCCTCATTTAATCTCAGTAATGCCGGAGGGATAGACTACTTTTATCTCCATTTTATAGGTAAGGAACTTGAATCTCAGGGAAGTTAAGAGCCTGTGACAAGCTCTGGTCACAGTTTATAAGAGGTGGAGCCAAAACTGAAGTCTTCATCAAAAGCCATTGTTCTGAATGACTTCTTTACATTGTTGCCTCAGTCTGTTGGGGCTGCTGTGGCAAAAATACCATAGACCGAGCATCTTATGAACAACAGAATTTTTTTTGCTAGTAGTTCTGGAGGCTAGAAGTTCAAGATTAGCGTACTGGCAAGTCAGGTTCTGCTGAGAGTCCTCTTCTGGACTGCAGATGACCAATTTCTCTGTAAGCTCACACGGAAGGGTTGAGCTAGCTCTCTGGGGCCTCTATCATAAGGGCACTAAGCCCACCAGTAAGTAGGGCTGTTCTCTCAGGACCTACTCCCTTCTCAACGGCGGTCCCTCCTCATACACTGGGGGTTAGGATTTCAACATAATGCATTCTAGGGTTACACAAATATTCAGACCATAGCAACTTTATTTCAATTTATATTAGTTAATGGTTTTCATCAATACCTTGCAAACCAGGCCCCAAAAATGAGCATAAGGACGGAAGAGAAGCAAAATGCTGAATTCTGCACAAATTAGCCCCCCAGACCTTGATTTTCAAAAATTGCCAAAAGTTGTCAAGATCCCACAGATTACTCAGAACGCCTATGTTCTTCAGGGTCAGTGAGTGCTTCATCTAAACAGTGTGCTCTGAATATCCATACGCATTTACGATAGTTTACCAGGTAGGGACACCCCCACCACAGTATGCATGTAACTGGAACGAGGTGGCCTCTGAGCAGCATGCCATCAAGTCGGAGACCGGGGCGCCCTTCTCTACACCCCAACAACATGAGTGAGGCATTTGCTGCAGTACTTCTGTTTCACATTTTGATATTAATTATCACAGCTGTCCAACAAGAGTCATTATCTTTGTGCATAACCCATTGTCAAGTCCCTGAAGAACTATGGGAAAAGTAAAAAATAAAATAAAATAAATAAAAATAAAAAGCTCCTTGAAAGAATGATGACTGACATAAATCTATAAAGGACCTTTTCTGAGGAAGGGCTGAGGCTACATGTCATAAATATGTTCATATTTTATTCAAGCCTATCTGAGGTTCCAGAACACAATCTTTGGCCACATCAATATCTCATACTAAATACTCAGGTGGAATATATGATTCAAAATTAAGTGCTCTGGAAGTGCTCCATTCATTAGGATCCCTACTCTCTCTGGACTCATGGTTTCTATCAGCTTAAGAGAAAGTATTATTTGAAATGCTTTTTTAGTCCAGGCACCAAGGGGTTCCCTCTTAACTAGAAAGCACTATTTTGATAAATGATATCCCCTCTGCACAAAAAAGGTAGTCTCCCTAGACTAGATTCATTAGAATTAAGGGCTCACGCCTGGATTTTATTGAGAAGTAATATTTATGTGTTAATCTTGGACACCATTTTCCTCTGGAACGCACTGGGGAATATTTAAAAGAAGATGTTTAATTGGACAAATGTGTTGCTTTATCTATAGTCAAGTGTCAGGGTCATTAGAACAAGCACTTGAAAAAGATTGGAAAACGTTGCACATTGTGGTAGAAGAGGCCTAAGGATCAGGGCACTTGAAATGTGATTTTTGCTAATGTTGCTGCACTTCATTGCATTCATTTATCCAATCTTACCATTAACTTGGAATCAACTACAGGGATTTTTTTAGAGGACTGTGTATCACACACTGGTCCTTTAAAGTTAATTATAATTACTATGTAATATCAAAAGGTTATTACACAGAATGTTCTCTTGGTCATTAGAGTTGATTTGGTCTATGTCACATTTGTGCCCGCCTGGGAAGGATTTAGAAATGTGGTTTATCATCATTAGTTAACAAGCCCAAAGCTTTGAGTACTCATTGCGCAGCTAGTGGTGTTTACTTTCTACCATATTTTGGCATATGAGATAAAAAGAAGTGACCTTGCTGAGGCTTATTTTAAAACATTCCCATTGTTCAGAATGGTATTTCCAAATGTACCACCATTCAGAGTTCAATGTGGATGATTACAAGTCGCTGAATTTAGACAAATTCTCTGACTCATTGGGTCCCTCATGGTCTTAGATCAAAACATCTATCTCCTTCTCAAATTTAAATTACTAGAGACATGTCTCTTTCTATCTTGGATTAACACACTCAAGTAACTCAGAGTTGATTTGCGGGTGGGAAGGGGCTTAAGTTGTACAGATGTCTGAGAAGAGTTGGTCTGGTGTATGAACTTGGAGGAACAGTTGTATTTTCTCATGGGCTGAGGAGGAGGGGACACCAGTGGGAGGGATCCAAGAGAAGTTAGGGAGCTGGGATCACAGTGAGGCTAAAACCCCTCATCTCCGAGTCCCTGGCCCCCTCCACATCTTTCAGTGCTGAATTTCATCTCAGAGAGGAAAAAAGATGGGAAATCCTCAAGGGGAGGAATTTGAAAGGACAACGGAGACCATGGCTTTTGTGTCCTCTGAGAACCGGGAAAAAGAATAAGCTAATGGAAGGCACGTAAGTGGAGGTGCTGAGCAGGAGCCCAGCACCTGGGCACATCAATCAAGCTATTTGAAGCAAGAATTGGTGAAGTGGCTGATGGGACTTAAGCCCCATCCTCTATGTTTCTATTTGCTCCATAATGCAGAACTGTCTGATGCTAGTGGGACACCTACACTTTTTGCAGTAGCAACTGGGTCTCCTGCACAGATTGTTGCCCACCCACCACAGTGAAGCAGACCCAAGCCTCACGCACACAATGTTCCCTGAAAGGACACTGAGCCACATGTACAAATCGAAGACAAAGGCAGAGAGTGGGTGGGCTGCCCTGGAACGATAATCTAAACCCAGGAAAGTGAAAACTAAGTTTCTTAAATGTCCGTTTCAAAGCAAACTTTGCATGAAGACTTAAATTTGGTCGTTTTAGGGGTTTTATTTATTTTTATTTTTATTTTTTTTAGCAGGTAGAAGTCAGAATTCCTTTCCAAATTCCCAAATTCCTTGCTTCTTCACTCAGCTTGATCCTTTTAGCCTCAGTACCTATCCCACCAAAATGGAGCAATGCAATGGTTTTTCACAAACTACTTTGAGCAAGTCATTATCAAATCTCTCGATCATTCCAGCTAACATCATGGTGGAATTGTGCATTCCTTGTATACCCTTGTCTTGACCTGGTTCCTGCACCACACTTGAGAATGAGGACTCAGTTACCTGCTGATTTTTACGCCCCCTTCTATTCCCTTTCTATGTCTATGGTGTTAGCTTTGAGTCCTCAGATCTTTAGACTTTCCATGGATAGTCTTTAAAAGGCTTATGCAAGTCCCAAGGTCTTATGGATAATTGTGTGTAAATGTGAATTTTCATTGTAAGATAGTTTATGGTTTTCATCCATTCAAGAACTAATGACCTAGTAGTTAAGTACTTTAGGACCCCTTGTCCTAAACTAGCATGTTTGGGAACTCTCCTGTCTGCGCTAAGTGCAAGGGTAGAGGCTCCAGCTACTTCCACTATGCTGTTTGGGGGGCAGTCCTCCATCTGTCCAAGCAGGGACAAGCACCCAGCTCACCTTCTCTGGCCTGAAAGACTTTATGGCAGGGGAGAGATGGACTGGCCCCAGAGTTCTGAGAATTAAGGGTTGAGAGAATTCCTAAAAGAACAGAGTTGGTACCTTATATTCTTCCAGTAGAAATTCTGCAGTTCTTATTAAGCAAATCTATGTCTTTCTTTCCTTTTTGCCTGGTGATCCTCGATCCTCATCATTTAATTGGGGATCTGCAGTACCTTTGTTTAGACCAGTCTTGCATTGCTGTCCCTAGCTAGAGGAGGCAAAGTCCTGTCCCTTTCCCCCCAGGTTTTTGTTTTCCTCTCTGGTTGGCCATTTTTGTTCTCTGCTTCCAGGCATTTCTCTCAGCTCAGCCCCTTCCAATGGAGACCCTTGATGGGATGACAAGGTGAGAACTGACTTGTCTTCCAGGGAAAGGGCAATTAAATTGACCAAGACAGGGACTTTTAGCCACTTATATTTGCTTACTAGAGTCTGGATTTTATGGAGGAATAAGGGTCTATTTACCTTTAAAAATACAATCCTTTGAAATTCTCATGCACGGTTGATGGGATTGTGAATTAATGCGGCCACTACAGAAAACAGTATGGAGGTTCCTCAAAAAATTAAAAATAGAGCTACCCTATGATTCAGCAATTTCACTTATGGGAATACACCTGAAAGAAATTAAAAGACTTTGTCAAAGAAATATTAGCACCCTCATGTTCACTGCAGCATTAATCACAATAGTCAAGTCATGGAAACAAGCTAAGGTCCACTCAGACAAATGGATAAAGAAGTCGTGATATGCAGTAGAATATTATTTAGCCATAAAAAGAAGGAAATCCTGCCATTTGTGGCAACATGGATGGACCTTGAGGACATTATGCTAAGAGGCATAAATCAGAGAAGGACAAATACTCTATCACCTCACTTACATGTGGAATTCAATATCAACAACAATAACCAAACTCATAGAAAAAAGAGATCAGATCTGAGGTTACCAGAGGCAGGAGGTGGGAGCAGGGGAATTGGAGGAAGGTGGTCAAAAGATACGAACTTTCAGTTATAAGATCCATAGGTGGGGATGGAATGTATAACATCATCAGTAAGGCTAACACTGTTATATTGCTATATTTAAAAATCATCAAAAGGGTAGATCCTAAGTGTTCTCTTCACAAGAAAAAAACCAAATTCTCTTTCTTTCTTTATGAGATGATGGATGTTCACCAAACTGGCTGTGGAAATTATTTTGCAGTATATGTAAGTCAAGTCATGATGCTACACAGCTTAAACTTACAGTGTTGTGGGGCACCTGGGTTCTCAGTGGTTGAGCATCTGCCTTTGGCTCAGGGTGTGATCCCAGGATCCTGGGATCCAGTCCCGTATCGGGATCTCTACAGGGAGCCTGCTTGTCCCTCTGTGTCTCTTCCTCCCTCTCTGTGTCTCTCATGAATAAACAAACAAACAAAAGTTTACAGTCTTATATATCAATTATATTTCAATAAAACTATGGGAAAAAAATGAAACCTTTTGCCTGAAAGTGTAATTAAATTTACAGTTAAGAGCTTTCTTCCACATAATATAATCTCATGGCCAGGCACAGTTAGGCTTGAACTTCAACTCGCAGTCTGTCTGATGGGTGCCTATAAGCCTAGATCCTCATTGGTATCTCAAACTGCCCTCAAAAAACTCATTATTTTTCCTTTAAATAAGTTTTTCCTCCTATCACAACTGTGTCAGAAGCAAACAGTTTACCCAGTAACCTAAGCAAGAAAATCTAGAAATTTCTCTTGAGTTTTTCTTTTCCTTAGAGTTCCACATGCAATCAGTCTCCTTCATCCTCCAACATTAACCCCCAAATACTTCTCAAACCTCTCTTCTCTGCCACAGCTACTAGTGCTCATTTCAGGCTTTTATCATCTCTCTCCTGAACAGTCTATACCTGGGTCCTAATTTCTCTCTCAGATCCATAATAACAATAAAGTAATCATAGTTAATGCTTAACAGGTGCTTATCACAAGCTCTAGGCTATTTTGAAGAGCTTTAGATGCTTTATCTCATGTTAATCCTCACCGTAACCTTATGCACTAGGCATCTGGTGTTACCTCCACTTGACAGATGGGAAAACTGAGGATTCTAGAGGTCAAGGAACTTGCACCAAGAAATATATTTAGAATGTGGTATGATCAATATGCAAATCCAAGTCCTCCTGTCTTTAGAGAGTGAGTTTTTATCACTAAGTCACTAATTTCTCTGAACTCATGGTTGCCTGGATAGTTCTCTTAAAATAGAAACTTTATTGTTTAAATGCCTTAAATAGTCACTCATTTCTTTAGCATATAATTCAAGGCCCTCTATTATCTGTAGCTCTTGTGGCAGATTGTTAAGAATCCCAGCCTGCAATATATCCCACTTCCCTCTACCCATGCCCTTGATGGACCTCTCCCACACTGACTATGGGCCTGGCCAGTGGGACACGAGCAAGTGTAAATGCAAGTGAAGTCCTGAAAAATGCTTTCACATGGTGCTTGCATTCTGAGAAGCTCCTAACTCTGGGAATGCTTTGGCCTCCATGGAAAGAATCCAAAGCTAACTGCCTCCAAGATGAGAGATCACATGAAGTCATCTCAGTCATTCGAGGTGAGGCCTCAGGTGTGTAAGCAAGTCTGTATTAGAATATCCATCTCTGACCAAGTTGGCCCAGATTGAAAAGAAACTCCCAGATGACCCAAAGGGTCATGAGTAAATAAAATGGTGGTTACGTTAAGCCAGCTTTTGGGGTGGTTTGCTTGGGGGTGATTTGGAGTCATGAATAAATAAAATGGTGGTTACGTTAAGCTAGCTTTTGGGGTGGTTTGCTTGGGGGTGGTTTGTTACCCAGCAAAAGCCAGCTGACACAGCTGCCTAATTTTCCATCTTCGTTTCTCATTTCTTGGCTGCCATTCATTATCCAACAATGGCATTCTTCTTGTTGGCCTGTGATTCTTGCCTCTTTGCCTTTGCTCATGGTGAGCACTCAATTGGGAATTCACTTCTTCTCAGCTTGGTTAACTTTGACTCATCCTTTACTACTTAGTTTAGATTTCATCTCCTTGTTCCTTCCTTGATGCTTCTCTTCCCACCCTTCCCCGTGGGTTAGGTAGGTACCTCTTCCCACTATTTTCGAAACTCCCTATCACCACACTTTCAAACAATTTTATAATGGCCTGTTTATGGATCTATTCCCCTGCTAGAGCTGGAGTTTTTGAAGACATAGTCTTGCTTTGTTCTCTCTTCTCCATCCCCTCAACATCTAGCGGAGTGGCTAACACTCATAGCAGCCAATAAAACCTGTTGAATGAATGAATGAATGAATGAATGAATGAATAACAGAAGGAATAAAGGAAGTCAGGAGGTAGTCTGTAGCTAGCTGGGGAAAGACTCCAAGTCAAAGGTGTTGTTTGTGTTGACTCTCTTTAATTCAACTATTATGTATCTTCATCCTATCTCAAGAAAGCATGAACTTGGCAAAACAACCCAGATGAACTTTAGGCAAAGAGGGTTGTGAGTGGCCAGTAGAACAGGTACCTCAAAGATGTCAACTGTGCAGTTTGGACGATGGTGTAGAAGAGTGGAAGGTAGCTAAATGAAACGCAAAGAAAGTAGGTCTGAGGTACATTATTGAACTTGTTCAAGTGTTCAGAATGGAAATCTGAATCCATTTTCTAATAGGTTTCCTTTAACTAGATAGAGAAGAGAAAGAGATTTTTTTCTTTCCTTTATCCCAAACTGCCTAGCGCCATCATAAAACTCACCCTGAGACAGAGTTGATAAACTGACAGATAGTATCAAATGTCAGCCAGGGCTTCGTCTCCATCCCGAGGCCCTTGGGAACAGCATTTGAACAGATTGTTCCTGCCAGAGTATCTCATTATTTTAAGCAAATTGAATTTCTCATTGACTATGTTGAAAGGTTGTACGCTAGTTATAATTACCGGTTTTACTTAATTTCCTTTTATAAATAGGTCGGTACTCTGTACTTGAAAGTAGTATGTTGATTACTGATTTTTTTTTTTCTTTTGGCCTCAGGGACTGTTTAGAGCAGAAACTGCTGACTGAGTGAATTTAATGAAACAAATACATGTCCAATTACAAGAGGGTGTATGTGTGAGAGCACACGCAGGCATACAGGTAGCAAACACACACTAAGGCAAAATCATAAGGGTGACAACTGAGTGCAGAGGAGGCTTTGTGTTCAAGTGCTGGCTTAGGTGTTTTGGAACTGCTGGTGAGGGAAGCTGCCCAGGGAGGGGGAGCTGAGAGGCTGGAAAAGGCACCCTCACTCCCCCATAGCTTTATCTTCTCTACTTGAATTGCCTCTGATTTCTACTCACATCACCCCTGCATCCTGATGAAAGTCAGCTTCCTAAAAATGTACAAACATGTTGTCTGTGAAGGGGATGATCAAACGGTCAGTTCATTAAAAATGCATTTTTTTTTGGTTTTCCTTAATTATGAAAGTGATGCATTTTGGGGGGGATGGGGACAGAACATTCAGAAAATGAAATCTACAGGAGAAAAACAATAAAAATTACCTGTAATCTCACCACCTGGAGACAACCACTCAGAGTTTCACATTTTTTTCTTCAAATTTCTATTTCTATGTACATACGTAAGTACTCACACACAACTTTGTATCTTTTTTTCACTAATATTAATATCCTGAAAGCATATCCCCATGTTCTATGCCTTTGTAAATGTAAATTTTAATGATTACATATTGTTCCATAGTGTGGATAGGCTGTAATATCTCTAACCATTCCATTATTATTATTAAATGTTTCATTTATTTATAATCCCTGATATTATAAATAGCACACTACTGAACACTTTGCATATCTTTCACTATTTTCTTTTGGGTAACTTAAAGAAATAAAATTTATGTATTAGGGAGTTTGAGCTGCTGAATGTCTTTTTTTTTTTTTTGAGAGAGAGAGAGGAAGAGAGAGAAAGTATGCACACATACATGAGGAGAGGAGGGGCAGAGGGAGAGAGAGAGAAAGAGAGAGAGAATCCTTAAGCAGACACACTGCTGAGCAAAGAGCGTGATGTAGGGCTTGACCTCACAATCCTGAGATCATGACCGGAGCCAAAATCAAGAGTCAAACACTTAACCACTTAACCAGCTGAGTCACCCAGGCAACCCCAAGCTCTTCCACCTCTTAATATAAAAGCCAATATTGCTTTTTAAGGAATCTTGTATCAGTTTATATTAAATGGTACATAAGGCTGCATGTTTCACCATACTCCTGAACACAAGGAATTAAATATTCTAAAATATTACCAATGTCATATGAAAAGGTTTATCTTATTGTTTTAATGTGCATTTAAAAATTTTTTGAGAAAGATTTTATATATTTATTCATGAGAGACACACAGAGAGAAGCAGAGACATAGGCAGAGGGACATTCCGCAGGGAGCCTGATGTGGGACTCGATCCCAGGACCCCGGGATCACGACCTGAGCCGAAGGCAGATGCTCAACTGGTGAGTGACCAGGTGCCCCTGATGTGCATTTCTTTTGCTCTTAGTAGGGACAAACAATTTTATTTGTCTACTATAGCAATTTAACTTGCATTTTGCTCTGGAAGGGAATAGGGTTTGAATGAATGGGACACAGACAAACAAGGCAAGAAAAAAAAGAGATGTCCAGAGCCTAGATGCAAGTGCATAAAGGAATCGGCTAAGGAACCTAGGAAGATTCTGACCTACCTGCTTATAAAGAGGCCAGGTACTGGCACTTTCTAAAAGCTGTGCAGGGAGCTCGAACATGGAACTAGGGGTGAGACAGGGCTTTATCAGGAAGAGCGAGCCTGTGTGGGTGGCCAGGGTGGACTCTAAGGGAGGGTGACGGTGGGACATGAAGGCACCAGGCTCCTTCCTGCAGGGCTGCTGGTGGTAACAGGCCATGGAAGTTGCCAAACAAGAATCCAAGATAAAACAGGCTACCACATTGTACCTTTCCTTGTACCACTGAGTCTCGATTTGGGGCTGATAAAGCTGCGTTTTATTGTGTAACTTTCTCTCCACTTGGAGCTGATAATTCAGTTTGTGAATTGTTCTGGTTCCTGCTTTCTTCTTGCTCCAGAGTGAGTTTAGACACTTCTTTGCTCATAAGCAACTCTGTGAAGTGCTACAAGTAATGGCTAGCATGAGGGTTGGAGATTATCTGTGGATTCCAAATAACCAATTTTTTCCCCAACCCCTGTTGCCACAAAAATAACAAATTAACTTTTAGAAGCTTTTTCTCCTCTTTCCCCTGCCTCAAATTGAGATGGGTTATAGGAAGGGGTGTGTGTGTGTGTGTGTGTGTGCGCGCGCGTGTCCCTGGTGTGTCTCATTTTGAGTCAGAGTGACTTTATGGTCCTAGAGGACTACCAACATCCAGTAGGGCAGCCTCACATGTGCTCACCTCTGTGGGGATGGGGGAAAGCTTCCCAGGCTGCCCGTGAAGACATTACACTCAGCTGCCTCTGACTTCCTGAAAGCTGCCCTGTCAGAGGTTGGCCACCTCAATCATAGCACTTTTAAGATCCTAAGGACACTGCTCCTGGCATCTGAGGGAGCTCTAGAATCTTAGCCAGTGTTTTAGAGGTGGCCTGATGCACAAAGAGAATATAAACTCTGAGTCAGGAAAGCTGGTTTGTAGTCCTGCCTTCTGCCACCAATAGGCCAAATAACCTTTGAGGAGTCACCTCATCTCTCTGGGTCTAATGTTTTTCTCACGTGAACAATGAAGATAGTGACTCTCATCTCTAGTGTGCTGGAAAGGACACATTCTGACCCTCAGCTGGGCTGGGCACTAGCTCATGGCCTGGAGTGGTCACTGGTCCTCAAGGAGTCTTACTTTCTCATATTCTATTATATGGGGGCTGGCACCCACCAAGCACAAATGGTAGAAAGGTGTAGGGATCCCATAAGTGAATGTGGGTAAAGTCATGAGGGAAGTGTGAATTAAGGAGTGTCATACTACCGGGGAGAGTAAATTGGCTTTTCAGTGTAAATTGGCATTTCTTCTAATATAAGAATCCACACCAGGATGAGGTGGCAGGGTGTGTGTGCTGCAGAATCAGGTGAGCACAGCCTGGAATACTTTGAGGACAGCCAGAGGGTTCGAGGTTCCATCAATGGGTTTTGAAGTAAGATTGTTCTTCTTTTAAACTCATGACCTCTTGACAAAAATACATCTCCTGTGCTTCTTTAATGCTGTTTGAAATGTCAAAAGGTATGTACCATCAAGACTAAACTGAAGTCATCTACAACCCCTCAAAGAGCTGCCCCTTGTTATCTCACCTTCCCCACTGCTTTATTGGGCATCACTGCTCCAGGGTAAGCTCTAGGATGACAGCAATAGTTTCCCTCCACGCTTTCGGGTATCCCAGGATGGTGTGGTGGTGCATCTGGACCAAGCTTAAAGTCACAGAAAGCCAGAGCTGTGAGGTTCATTTGAGGTTTGGAGCAGTTAGTGGCAAGGCACAGGGTCCCCATGTCTGCCAGGCTGTTAGGGACCAGATTGGAGCCAGGGTCATTTATCTCACTGTCCTGCCCTTTCATTTGGATGAAAAGCTCTCAACATTGAGGCAAAATCCCTCCTGTGGCTCAAAGTTCCAGTAGCAATCCTCAGGAGACTCCAGGGGGGTCTCAAGGCTCTCCTGGATTTGGAGGAATGAATGAGTCACTGGGGCAGCCACAAACCCACAAAGAGACTGCCAGTTGTAAAACACTCACAATTTCACGCCTGCTGGCCCACTTGGTAGAAATATTTGTATGCTTCCTTAACATGTAATCTGTTAGAAAGGGGCCACGTCTTTATCTCTGACAATTAACACTTTCTATTAGGGAAAAAATAAGAGTGGAATCTGCACTGTTCTTTCCCTTTCTTCCTCCTCAGGCTGAGTGGGGGTTCGTTCACATGTGCTTGAGGTGGGACATCTTGTAAACTTTCTCATACCTGCAAATATCTATTTATAAGCTGCCCAAGGGTCTTCCCCAGCAAGCCCAGGAAGCCAGAAGCTAGTTTCCCATATCAGCTAAGCCCTCATTTCTTCTCTTGAATTTAGCTAAGTTGGGTTCTTCTGTAGAAAAATCTCAAGGAGGGAAGGGTAACAAAAGAGGACAAGGAAAGAACTGAGCTAGAAATCTCAGCAAGGCAATACTGTCTCTAAACTGTAGAATTCTGATGCTTTAAGCTTCCTGGAACTTAACTTGAAAAGAGACAAGAAAACATATCCCTAGAATCTACTTACTTTTTTGCTCATTTTTATTTTATTTTGGAATTTACAAAATGATCTCTTTTGCACATAAGTCAAAATAATTTGGAAGGTTTTCTAAATCTCTAATTGAGTAACCAGAACTCACTGTCCACCATCCAAGTGCTTTTTTTTTTTTTTTTTTGTCTGGTAAGGGTTCCATGGACTCTGCTTCATTGTCCTAAGAGTGATCCCAAATTCAAACACTTTTCAGGTTAGGTAGAGACAAACATAACTGAAATGAGTGAAGCAAGTTGATTATAAGACAATAAGATGGTGAGGCCGAAGCAAAGATAATGTGCATGTCCTGCTTATATGTATCACAGTGAATTTTTAATCCAACCCATGCAGGCCAGGCCACACAAAACAAGCACTTTGCCCAAAGTGGGGCCTGTTGCCTTCTCATTCTCCTCGGTGATGTGAACTCCCTTTCCTTCCCCTTTCCCTTCCTCCCTCTAAGCAGCATGATGACAAAGTGGTTATGAACATGGATGCTAGAACACCAACTATTAACCTCTTTGTGCCATGGTTTTATTCATCCCTAAAAGGCAGATGGGAAGAATTAACAAGGCTATTGAGTGCCTAGATCACTTCCAGGTACATATAAAACATTATATAGCTGTTTTCTTTTATTATTCATTCAATATCCATTTATAATTATTCAGGCACCTCTTATGGCCCTGGTGTACTGTCCAGACTGGAAGCTATATCAATGGATCAGATAGGAATCCTTTGCTTGATGGAAGGAGGGGCATGAAGAATTAATATGTTTTGCCTTTTAATTGCTAAGTATGTTATGAGCTTTTCAAACATTATCAGTTTAGTCTTCAAAGGAGTTTATGAGATACGTTTCATTACCCCTAATTTTTAGTGAGGCAGGGGAACAGACCTCCTCAAGGTGACATGGCCATGAATGGTGGGGCTCGTGTTTGAATCCTCCCCTCCAAAGTTTGTGAGTTTCAGAGCTCTTACATGGTCTAAAAGCAGAGTAAGTGATGCTCATGTGGCCACACTTGTGTTAACCATTCATCCTGGTGCCCTTCCTCATCTAGCCTTAGACTTGGCCTTGCTATTCTTCTTACAAGGTTCCAGGCTCCACCACTGGTCACCTATAGTTGTCATGAGAGCAGGAAACTATTTCCCATCCTGGCAATGTTCTAGGCTGCCTCAAGGGAAAATTTTGACCAGTCTTACAACATAAAGAAATGGCCTTGAGTGAATAGGAAAGGCCACAGCCCATCTCTGGTTCTGCTTACATTTTGTATTTTATCTGCATGATCCAGAATAGAAACCTGTTTCTTCCTGAGGTCTCCTGCTTATACCCTACATGGGTATATTTCAATCATAGACATGTAGAACAGGAAGGGACCATAAAAACACTTGAGTTCACTAGCTGCCATATATAATCCACTGGGTTCCTTTGGGTATAATGAAAACCACTATAGAGGAACTTTGTATTATGTGTGTGTGTGTGTGTGTGTGTGTGTGTGTGTGTGTGTATTCTACTATCCTAATGGCATATCTGATAAAGGGTTAGTATCCAAAATCTATAAAGAACTCATCAGGCTCAACACCCAAACCCCCAAATAATCCAGTTAAGAAATGGGCAGGGGCACCTGGGTGACTCAGTTGGTTAAGCATCTGACTCTTGATTTCAGGTTAGGTCATGATCCCAGGGTCATGAAATCAAGCCCTGCATTGGGCTCTATGCTGGGCATGGAGCCAGCTTAAGATTCTCTCTCTCTCTCTTTCTCTCTCTGTCCTTCTTTCTAAGAAAGAAAGAAAAGAAAGAGAAAAGAGCAGAAGACATGAATAGATATTTTTTCAAAGAAGTCATACAGATGACTAACAGGTACATAAAAAGAAGCTCAACATCACTCAATATCAGGGAAATACAAATCAAAACTACAATGAGATA
The DNA here is from genome assembly GCF_003254725.2 of Canis lupus dingo. Lineage (NCBI taxonomy): Eukaryota > Metazoa > Chordata > Mammalia > Carnivora > Canidae > Canis > Canis lupus. The sequence continues at coordinate 24,257,150 of NC_064244.1, forward strand.
TCACTTCACACCTATCAGAATGGCTAAAATTAACAACACCATAGCAGGTGTTGGGAGGATGCAGAGAAAGGGGAAACCTACTTATACTGTTGGTGGGCATGCAAACTGGTATAGCCACTCTGGAGAACAGTATGGAGGTTCTTCAAAAAATTAAAAATAGAACCACTCTGTAATCCAGCAATTGCACTACTAGGTATTTACCCAAAGGATACAAAAACACTGATTTGAAGGGAAACATGCACACGGATGTTTACAGTAGCATTATCAACAATAGCCAAACTATGGAAAGAGCCCAAATGCCCATAGACTGATGAACGGATAAAGAAAAGGGGTACACACACACACACACACAGGAATATTACTCAGCCATAAAAAAATGAAATCTTGCTATTTGCCATGATGTGGATGGAGCTACAGTATATTATGCTAAGAGAAGTAAATCGGTCAGAGAAAGACAAATACCATATGATTTCACTCATATGTGGAATTTAAGAAATGAAATAGATGAACATGGGGGAACAAAAGACAGAGGAATCATAAAACAGACCCTTAACTATGAAGAACAAACTGAGGGCTGCTGGAGGGGAGGTGATGGGGGGACGGGTGATGGGTATTAAGGAGGATACTTGTGATGAGCACTGGATGTTGTATGTGAGTGATGAATCACAAAATTCTACTTCTGAAACATTATACATTATATGTTAGCTAACTATAATTTAAATAATAACATAAAATATGTATGTATGAGTATATATTATATAGATTCATGGGCCTCACTCTTTGCAAATTCTGACTTAGTAGTGCTGGAGTGAGGCCCAGGAATCCGTATTTTAATAAATTCTAATGCATAGACAGATTAGGAATCCCTGATCAAGCTGGACCTCTTAATTTCAAAGAAAAAGAAATTATGTTATTTTCTTAAGTTTACACAGCTAGTTAATATCAATTAGATTAGGATTCAACACTGCTGACTTCCAATTGAATAGGTTTCCAGCTACATTGTGTAGTTTCTAAAAGAGGGTATTGACCGGGTCTTTGGGACGAATAACTTCCTAATTTTCGACTGACGTTAAATTGTAGGATTTGACTGTTAGTTTAAGGGCTGGGAGCATTGCTTAAAATCAATACATGCAGAAGAACACAAACACAAACATGTTGATGTCACCTGGGCAACATACTTATGTAGATTTCCCTTGGCCTGAATTGGAGCAATCTCAGAGGGAGTGAACCATGGCCTTTTGTTATCCCAGGATATTTCAGAGAAAAAAGAAATAAAAAAGATTTTAAAAATAGATGGTAACTAGATTTTAAGAATAGAAAACCTATTTTCCCTGTTACAAGGTTATGGTCCCAAGGGAGAGATGGAATAAGTGTAAAGCATGCCTATTTCAAGAAAAGATTAAACACAGACAGACCTGCCTCAGAGTTGTTAGAGGGAAAACATTTGCAGTGGAAAAGCTTAAAAGCACGTCTTATTTTTATTAGCATCCACTTCTTTTCTGAAAGGCTAATTGTAAAATTTATAGAGCTAATTATCTCTCTAGATTAATATTTATGAACACACAATAGCAAATGTGAGTTCCAAGTGTTGTATTAAGCATTGGCTTTTCTCCCTTCACACATACAAGCAAACAGCAGATAGCTCAAGGTGATGTTAATATTCTCTCTACAATGTATGTAAACAGTCATGCCAAATTTTTCTTCCCAATTGCTGCAAATTGGTATTTACCCAGCAACTGCAAACTATTTTTAACAGTTAATACTCCTGAAATGTATGGGGACCTTTCTGCAATATGACGGAGAGCTTGCAAAATCAATTGCATAAAGGCTCCCCTAATCAAACACCAAGGAGCAAGACTCCTCTTTATTGACTCCTTTTAACCACATTTTATTCTTATAAGAGACAGGAAAGATAATCAAAAGCACTTTGTTGTTCTTCCTGCACTTGGAATATGGAACTAATGGTTCCTTCATTTTCAGAAATGGGAGAACAAGGTTAAACATTGCCAAAAAAAAACCCACCCCACACTGCACTTTCAAATAAATCCAAGTGTGCTTACTCCAGCACACACTTACACCTAGCTGAACTCCCAATTTTTATGAGTAAATCTAAGCTAGTTCTACTATCCATATAAAATGTGAAATTTACATGACCCAGGGTAAAGAAAGATGTAGAGAGGATAGGACAGGGACACAATGAAAGCCAAGCTTGATGACAAATGAGTGGCCTTGGGCCAGTTCTGAAAGTCTGTGCTTTATTGTTTCTGTCTATAGACTAAGAGGTGTTTTGCTGTATCAGGAATTCCCAATCAGGGATTTGTGGCTTGGAAAGGGGGCAGTGGATGAGCTTTAGGGATTTTCTAACTCTCCTACCCAAAACCTCATAGAAATGTATCATATAAATCAGTATATGCCTATTACTGGCTGTGAATACCCACTGCTTTCAATAATTCTCAAAGGACTCCAGAAACTCAGAAAGGTTATGAGCTATTGCACAAGATGACGTCCAAGATCCCTTCCTATTATAATTTTCTTCAATTTTTGCTGCATCTTTGCTCTAGTCTCCAGTTGCTTCAATTGCACAGTCTGACTTTTAATGCAAACTTATTTCTCTCTAAGCTTCCTTTTTCTAAGACTTTAAAACTGTGCTGTTCAACATGGCAGCCTCTAGCCACACATGGCTTTTGAAATTTAAATTAGTTAAAAAGAAGAAATTTAAATTAGTTAAAGTGAACTAAACTTAAAAATTCAGCCACTTAGTCACATCAGTCACATTTGAAATGCTCAATAGGCTCACGTGGCTTGTGGTTTCTGTACTGGACAACATGGATATGGAACATCTCCATCATTGCAGAAAGTTCTGTGTTTAATAGTGCTTCTTTAAGACAGTGATTTCTAAGCTGTCGTTCTTAGAATCTACATTTTTAATGAACTCCCTGGGTGATTCTGATGCAGTGTCTGCACATCATGCTTGGAGAAACAGCACTAAGGCTAACACACAGAAGAGGACTGGAAGACATATTGATCTTTTGTTTCTGGGTCTGTGATGACTGCCCCACTGATCAGTCTCTATTACCAACATCCTACTTCAGGGCCTAAGGTGAGTCAGTAGCATTAGACTCCTACAGTCTCGGAGTTGGATGGAATCTTTAAGCTTGTCTAGTCCAAACACCCATTTGTTGTTTGAATCCTCTCTAGATGACCTTCCATCAAGCACTCGTGGGATATGTACTCGAATAAGAACAATGTTGGAGGAACACATTTCAAGGTGGTACATCTGACATGATCAAAACCCCAACAACTTACTAGTCTGCCTTTAAATGGAATTATGTCCCAGTAGCTTCCCCTCATTGGTCAGAGCTGTCTCTGGTCAGAGCTCAATCTTGACTTTGGCATTTAAAGCTGATGCCAGTCCATCCCTCTTCTCCAGGTGTCATGCTCTATGAATATATTTTATAGAAGGAAGGGGCTTTTGGAAAAGAGAAATTTTGGGTGATCTGCCTTGGGTGTGTTAGGAGAGAATCTTGTCTCTGGTTTTTCCCCAGCAGCCAGGTCTTGGACTTTATTGGGAGAAGGAATGGCTTCATTTAGAGCAATAGGGAAGCAACTTTAGGCCTCAAGAACCCACAAATTTTTGCATCTGAATGATTTTAAAGTTTTGGGGCACACAAGGATCATATCTTTGGCAGAGAAAGAGTTTCCACCAACAATGGTGGTCCTGAAGTACAACTCTCATGCGGCTCATAAGCAATGGAGAGAGAGCAGGAAACTACAGAAGGGAACAAATAGTAAGTATTTAGAAAATAGCCTGAGGACATACAGGCATAAACAGGGATGAGTCTGAGGGGTGGGGCCAAACTTTGCAGTTATAAAAGTGGGAAGGGGTAGATAAATAAAATCACTTACACCCTCAGCCTGGTGTTTTAGAGACACTCAGGTTATGTATATCTATAAGATCATTATGCTCTTTCACACAATTGCACTACAAGACCTCATATTTGAAGACAGCTTTCATTATCCCCCTAAATCCTCTCTTCTTTAGGTTAAGGTCTGTATTATTCTTCAGTCTTTCTTTATTCTATGTGGTCTTGGGATTTTTCATTATCCTCTGAACCTATAGCTTGTCTAACTCCTCTTAAATTGAGAATCCAGGACTGAATGAAACGTACAAGAATGAAACGATCACCTCCTTCTTTCCAAATCCTATGCTTCTATTAACACAAATCACCACCACTTTTTGTTGAAGGCCAAAGATGACAGAATATAGAAGCTCATGACCCACTGGTCCATGATATTTTTATTTGTTTTACCTTGTTTTCGAAGATTTTAATGACCTTGGGGAAATATCATGATATACACAGTTCTGCCCTATCATCTAGATTAGCTAGCAGAGCTAGGAGTGTGATTAAGGGTTCAAAGCCTATTAATTGTTTGAAAGTCTAAGAGAGAATATGCACAATGAGGAAATCACAAAATAAATACAATAACATGGTTATTACCTGGGGAAAGGATTAGGAGAGCTGGTTGGTAAAACAATTCTAGAGAATGAAGTTTGTCATTCTATAAAGCAAGAAGCCTGGACTCTATAATCACTTAGTTTCCTCTTCATCTCAATTTATACATTTTATTTTATTTTATTTTATTTCATTTATTTTATTTTTAAAGATTTTGTTTATTCATGAGAGACAGAGAGAGAGAGAGAGAGAGAGAGAGAGAGAAAGAGGCAGAGATGTAGACAGAGGGAGAAGCAGGCTCCATGCAGGGAGCCCAACATGGGACTTGATCCCTGGACTTCAGGATCATGGCCTGGGCTGAAGACAACGCTAAACTGCTAAGCCACCCAGGGATCCCTAAACATTCCATTAAAAAAATTTATTTATTTATTTATTTATTTATTTATTTATTTATTTATTTATTAAAACATGAGAAAGAGAGTGAGACAGAGAGAGAGAGAGAGAGAGCACGAGCAGGGTGGAGGGGTAGAGGGAAAAGCAGACTTCCCGCTGAGTAGGGAGCCAATATGGGACTCAATCCCAGGACCTTGGGATCATGACCTCAGCCCAGGGCAGATGTTCAACCAACTAAACCACCCAGGTGCCCTTGATTTATACACATTTGCATGAAAACACATATTGGATCCCAAGAAGTGAACTCAGTCATTAGCAAAAATACTATCAGCCTTTGTAATATCCTGGTAATCTAGGCGTGATTAAAACCCTCACCAAAGACACATAGCCAAAAGCTATCTAATAATGAGTTTTGTCAATATATTTAAATTTTGAGAAAATATTTAAAATCTTATAAATGTAACTAGTTACATCAGCTAGTTGTAATATCTTTAGACCCAAGCTGAGATTCAGATGCTCAGGGTAGTGTGTGCAAGAAAACTGTGTCAAGTGGAAATGAAATTTTATTGGAAAGGACCTTTCTAGAGTTGTATAAAGAATTAGGGAAATATTCACAGGAATCAGTTAATCTTGCTTCTGCTGCTTGAAACATGGGATTCTTTTACCCTTAACATGACTGGTAGGTATGTGAGGGTATCTTAGGAACTGTCAAATCTTCAGGTTAGATATTTTCTTGATTTTCAAATGGACTCCAAGATGGCCATGTAGCATTGGTCTCCAGGGTGCCCATGGCAGCTGTTGCCAACTTTCTGTCTTCATTCTATTCCTTGTCTTTGAAGCCTTGCGTGACCAAAATACTCATTTGCCTGAATGTGGGAGGGAGACAGAGTGGTCTTTTTTGTTACTGGTGTCAGAATGTCAGCTTTTCTGAGTACTACTGATGCAATTTCCACTCCTGCCAAAGTCTTCTCATCATCTCTCATCTTGACTGTCACCTCCTATTTGCAATGGTCAATCCAAGTTCCAGTGCTTTGGGCTTCTCCATCAACACACCCTTTTGACAGTCAATGGATCAAAATTTGCACTATTTCCAACTTAGCTTTCATATTGTTCCTTGACTCAAATAACTGGCTACTTCTAAAAGTACTTTGTCTTTTTAAATTTTAATTCTTCTTTAGAGAGAGAGAGAGAGAGAGCCAGAGAATCTCAAGAAGGCTCTATGCTCAGTGTGGAGCCCGACATGGGGCTCAATCTCACAACCCTGAGATCATGACCAAAGCTGAAATCAAGAGTTGGACACTTAACCAACTGAGCCACGCAGGTGCCCCCTTATAAAAGTATTCTAAATACACAAGTTACAGCTAAAGGTTATACTGAAAGTAGTATTTTGGGAGCAACTATTAGCAAATAGAATGAATAAGACCCCCTCCTTTGTTCAGTCTGTGAATAGTACCCATTTGTTTGCTTGTAAACACCATATATCTTCCACAATAATCATTACATGCAAGTACTGACATCTTACACTTGGCAGGAGATTCAAATATGGGTAATTCAGCAGCACTTAAAAAATAAAAACACATTATCTCTGACATATGAGCAGTAATGACCATACTAAGCTAAAAAGATCAACAAAGAGTTGTCATAATAGTAGCATAATTGTGACCTGAAAAAATCTGTTTCTCTAAAATTGTGACCTTCCCATGGACAGTAGCACAAGGAAGTAAAATTTATAAGTGAAAATCATTTCCTACAACTTGCACTATATTTTCAGATAATTCTATTGACTTCTACAGAGTTTATGCAGTCACTATGAGATCTCTTCACCCGTTGACTCAATCATACAGTAAATATTTACCAACCCGACAGAATAGAGTTTGTTAAGCCATTTCTATTACCTTGTCTCTGACTCCAAGAGGAGATTTTCAAGAGGAAAAAGCTTGAAACTGGAAAATACGTTCATTTGGGTTCTATTTTCTCATATGTATTATGATCTGTGCCATGTACTAATTCCTTAAAATCAAAGTTGTGGCACTCTGAGGGACTTTGGAATTTGTTAGTTTTGTTCATTCTATTTTAAATATGGGTAAATTTAGGCCCAGGGGAATTAAGGAGCTTTCTCAGGATCATATAGTTGGTTAGTGACAGGGCCAGAAGAGTCTTCTTAGTAAGCCATACTACCATCTACGTATTCAAAATGCAAATTTATTTTTTTTTCTTGAGAACAGGTCATGAGGTTTGAAGATTAGAAAAAGGATTTCCTAAAGTCATTCCTGAGTGAACTAATGGAAGAAATACGACCTGGAGAATTTTTGTCAAGGTGGGGATAGTTAGTTAAGAGATTAAAAGGAAAATTAAATAAACTAACCCTTGCAGAGTGCTTGGATGAATCTGAGAAAGGAGTAGACACTGCTCCATCTCTCCTTTCCTCTGCATAAAGCTGATCCCATATCATTAATCCAAAAATGATTATAGGCTTCTCAAATGGCTTGAATTTGTAAACTCATTCTCTCATTTTAAAATTCATATGAAAACATATTTTTGTGATGTGGCATTTTAAGTTTCGAAAATATTTAAATATGTTTTCCTTGTGTGGCCGCTATTACTGCTATGTAGAAGGAGAACATAATGTATGGTAACCTTTTTTGACATGTTGTTGAATCCCCAGATGTCAATCCACATCTTACATTCTTTGTTATCTATTCCTGTAATTCAAATCTCTCCTCCACCCCATCAGTATTCTATTTATAAATCATTTCCATCAATACTTCATTGTGTTTTGGGCATATCTTTTTTTGCTTTGTAGGTCTCACTCAAAAACAATTTTGTTTTTTTCCCAGATATATGGAACTTCTAAGTATTCTAGGGTAGCAGATAGTTAATGTCTCCCAGAGGAGATTAAAAATTCCTTTAATGTATCCTGAGGGGGAATCTATGGCAGTAAAAGAAAAATATTCTTATTATTATGGGTCAGCATTGTTTCTGTCGAGAGACTGCCTGTTCATGCTCTCTTAAAGATGCCACCTCTTCAAGGTGGGAGAAAGTTTATTCTAAGTTGTATGTCTTCCTTTGATCCCAATCCCAAAGCCATGCAACAGCCAGAGTTTCTAAGGCTAAAAACAAATGCAGCACAATGAAAAAGTCATCTTAAGTAACCACCTAATAACCTATACTGATTCCTGAGGATCTACTCAGACCATGCTGAAATGAGGCTTCTGTTTCATCTTTACCAGAGAGCCTCCACTCAATGGAGAAGGGCAAAGATATAAAGAGTGCTGAAAGACATGAACACAGCTCTAACCTGGATGTTTCCTCATGAGTTTAAATCACACATTTGCAGCCTTCTTGAACCTAAAACCCCAAATCCATAACATTCCTTGATGTATTTATTGAAATTTGAATTTTCCTAGGTGTCCAGTTGGAAATTCCAAGAAATCAGAACCTAGAAGAAACTTTTTATTCTCTTACAACAATGTATTCGTTTCTTCAAGCACTTATTAAAATGAAATATTTCTTCTACTATGTATACAGAAGTAGCAGGCATTTTGAAATTTTCCAAAGAAGGAAATATAGTTCCCATATCCTAGACCTGGAGATATAATGTTGAAAAGCTAAGACATGCGTAAGGTAAACAGCTAATGGATATAAACATTGCTAGCCTTAAAAGCATATAAAACTATAGAGTCTTGGAATGATCAGTATAGAAAGAAATTATTAGTTTTTTAGGGGTAGAGTTAACATAAATATTTAAATGCTTAAAGAGTCTCAGGACCCATGGAAGAACCAAATATGCGCATGAAATGTGAGCAACTTAAGTCATTTTAGTGAAAGCTTTAAATGCAATGAAGGAATATCCAAAGAGAAGCATATCTGGTTAAGATGATTATATTTTAGGTGTGAAGTATGCTCAATTGGTACTTTCCCCACTTTGTAAATCAACACTCTACTTGAAATTGTCTTGTAGGGCAAACCCTGGATATACATTTACACTGAGTTATTTCTCTGATGTGTGAAAACTGAAGACCTCATGAAAACTGAGAAAGTGATTTGTTGAGAACAACTGAACCCAAATTTCACAATTTCAAATTTCACAAAGAGCCACATTCAGATTTTTACTCCTACCAAAAACATCTGAAGAATTGACCGAGTGATGTCTCCAATTCCAGTTATTCTCTACCGAGGAAAATCTAACCCATGGCCACAGAGGCTTGGCGAATAGATCAAGGCTGGTCTACATATTCTTCTGGGTGTCCTTCGATATTTTCATCACTCACTTTTGGCCTGAGGCAGTTTGCTTCTAGCTTCAGGGCCCTAGTTTAGTATTTGCTGATGCACTTGCTCAAAGTACAGTATTCTGACTCTGAGTTTCTCTCTGCTGTGATATGAGACCTCTGCTTTGATGGCTCCCTTCTCCTTGTGTGATTAGTGTTTTCCTTCTTGCTTTGGTAATGGGAATGGATTGGTAAGCCCCTTTGGGGATAGCATAACCTTTTCCTGTTTTATTTCTAAAATGAAACCAAGTCTCTCACTTACCTATGCATAAGAAACACTCTATTTCCTGTACAACACAAATATTCCATTGGTAAGAGTAACTCCAGTGTTGGTTTATTTACTTTACATACATTCTTCAGGATCACATGACATACATAAATGAGTGACCATGAAGTGCACGAGGAATGAGAGAAAGGACTGGAGTGGTGAGAATGGAGCGAGATGGAGAAAACATCCTGAATGAGATGAATTTATGTCGAGTTTTATAGTGTAGTGAAGGAAGGCTGATGGATATTCCAAACAAGGGGAACGACATAAGTAAAGGCACAATGATGGGAATATCTAAGTCATCCCCCCAAAATGAAAGCAATTGCTCAAATGCAGGAAATTATCATATGTGATCAAGTTTTCATTGTGAGCTGAAGTAGGGTCACAGGGTAACCACAGGACAGCTGACATGTACCAAGCAGTTGGGAGGAGATAATCCCCGATCCAAGTGCCCTCATATTACCTTAGCACTTTCACTGCTTGGAGGAGGCACTATTTTCCTTTACCCTGGACAAGTGAGGAACCAAGGCCTATCGTGTTTAAACAACCAGAAGTGGCATTCATAAATAGCAGACCCAGGACTCAAACTTAGGTAGTTTGGCTCAAAGGAAACCATATACTTGTATGAAGACTCCCTTATGTATCCACGGATGACTTTCTGGTTAATAATGCATTGACTAGCTACCTAAGCACATCAGAAGCCTGTTCCAGGGTCAATTTCTTCTTTCCTGGGTGCATATTAAGTCAAAACATGGGCCGAGAAAGCAAACACTTGAGCTTGTTGTGATCTTGCTAAAGAAAAGAACCTAAAAATTAATCCAGGCCAGTCTCTTATGATTATGTTAACTTTAGAGAAAGGGCAACAGAGAGGAAGCTTTCAGTTGGCTATACCCAGTCATCTGAGCCTTCTAAGTCCTTTAACTTCTCATACCGCCTGAAGTCCCTGATTTGGTCTCTACCTACAGGGATGAGAGAGGTCTCTTGGAGTTCTGGTCACATGAAAAACAGGAAAACTCTGGGGCTAATGGTCTATAGGATAAAGAAGCCAGTAAATGTCTATATATGTTGTACTTTGCAGTTTTTGCAAAAGATTCAAAATGCAGAACTTTTCCTATCAGTCCTGAGACTGATAAAATATCCACTCTGATTTGATTCAAAATTGACTTTGATATGATTTACTTTTCCAAGTTTGGAGATAATACCTGTTCATGATTCTTGACCTTGCTATAGGTCATGGGATTCCTTTGATGCTACCTTGAAAACATGTTTTTTGAGTGGTTGAATTTTACCTAAAGTACCCAACACTCTCAGCACAAACCAACACAAAACTTTCATTTTCCCCCCTTAATTATGTAACTTCAGATGAGTGAATATCTTGTCCCTTGTAAGGCTTCCACCTTTTATTGTCTATTCTGAACCGAATCGGTTTTAATTGGATATGTTGACCTAAAAAATTAAACACATGACCTTAGTAGTCAGAGGAAAGCTAGGCTTTCAATTCTGGTAATAGACAGTAACTATTTGATGCAAGGTCAGACAGAGAAATTCCATAGTGAGAGTGTATTCCTTTTGTATGGTGGTAGAATGGATCCTGCATTAGGAAAAAAAAACAAAAAAAAACAAAAAAACCCGGCATGGTACATAAAACACTCAACAGAAGAAAGGCCTGTCTAGATCAGATATTTTGAAAATGAAATTTTCTTTACAGTTCCACAAAAATGAACTTCAACATGAAGCAAGTTTGGTCCGTACTTTAATCTATGTGAAACACTAATAAATCAAGGCCAATAACTTTTGCTAATAAAGCAAAATAAGCAAAGGATGATCTAAACTCAAAGCATGGATTTGCTAAGATTTCTTCCATGATTTGTTCCTTATTCTACATCAGGCTTTTATATGTTCTCTTTACTCAGTGTCTAATGCCCATCAGGAATGAGTTACTGAGTCATGTGTACTCGTGTTTGTTTATTCACATTTGTGTTGCCATTATTAGGAGCAACTGGCTCAGCGAAACACAGTATGCCTCGCACAGTGATCAACTGTGGTTCTATTTACTCTATCACTGTTAAGGCGTTTTTAAAAGTTATTAAATGCACTTAGCATTTCTAATAAGAAAAGCAAAATAAAAAGTCATCTGCTTGAAATAAAACATAACATACACACTGCCATCTCCTAATTTGTGGGTTGCTTGTGCATGTTATGCTTCACAAACACAAGAATACTAAGTTTGGGCTAAAGCAATTTTCCCCCCATTTTCTAGACTGTTCATGAGAAATACCATAATTTCCTTAACTAAACTGAACTCCTGTTGGACCCTTTTGAATCCTTGATTTATTTCTGCTGACATCTGACTGCTGATGATTAGTAGTCTATTGGTTGACCATAACGTCTTTCTCATTCAGTCCTATATTTTTTCTTTCTCTCCTACCCCTGGAGTATGCTTATGTCTCTTCAAGTCTAGCACTGAACTTCTTTTTTTTTTTTTTAATAAAGATTTTATTCATTTATTCATGAGAGAGAGAGAGAGAGAGAGAGAGAGAGAGGCAGACACAGGTAGAGGGAGAAGCAGGCTCCATGCAGGGAGCCCTACGTGGGACTTGATCCCAGGACCCCAGGATCACACCCTGGGCTGAAGGTAGGTGCCAAACCACTGAGCCACCCAGGGATCCCCTAGCACTGAACTTCTAACAGAGTTCTCTGCCTCTAATGTCTCACTTATGCAATCTTTCTTGCATCCTGTCATAAGTCAGTCCTAAACTGCTGACTTCACACTATCATTTCTCGGCCCCCAAACTTTCTCCCGTGGCCCAAAGTACTTATGGGTTAATGTCCTTGTCATTCAAAGCCTTCCAACTCCATAATCTGTGTTTTCCATTATTACCATCCAAATACACTTTATTTAGGAAAGCTAGTTCTATGAAATAAGTCTTCTGCAATGCTATTTCTAAATTTGTATTCAAGCCATTTTTAACTTTCTATTTCTCTTTAAAATATAGATCTCTCTGAGGTTCTCCTTGAGCAGATCAGACCACATAGTCCCTTTTTGACTCTGAACATCCAGAGCAATTTTACAATAATCTGGGTAATTCTTCCTTTAACATTTAATATGAATCAGCTTTTATAAAATATTAGATACATTTTTTAAATATTTAACTGAAATTCTGGGAAGTAGGAACATTGTCTTATGCTTCTTTGTTTCATCTTTGACACAGAAACTATCACCTAAAATGTTCGAGGATGGGATGCCTGGGTGGCTTAGTGGTTGGGCGGCTGCCTTCTGGCCCCGGGCATGATCCTGGAGTCCTGGGATGGAGTCCTGCGTCTGGCTCCCTACATGGAGCCTGCTTCTCCCTCTGCCTATTTCTCTGCCTCTCTCTCTCTCTCTCTCTCTCTCTCTCTGTCTCTCATAGTAAATAAATAAAATATTTTAAAAAATAAAAAATAAAATATTCGAGGAGCTCAATATTTTTGCTTATTTTCAAATCACAAGAAATGACAAATACCCACCATTTGCTTCAACGTGGATGGAACTGGAGGGTATTATGCTGAGTGAAGTAAGTCAGTCGGAGAAGGACAAATATTATATGTTCTCATTCATTTGGGGAATATAAATAATAGTGAAAGGGAATATAAGGGAAGGGAGAAGAAATGTGTGGGAAATATCAGAAAGGGAGACAGAACGTAAAGACTGCTAACTCTGGGAAACGAACTAGGGGTGGTAGAAGGGGAGGAGGGCGGGGGGTGGGAGTGAATGGGTGACGGGCACTGGGGGTTATTCTGTATGTTAGTAAATTGAACACCAATAAAAAATGAATTAAAAAAAATGAAAAAAAAAGAAATCTAAAATACTTGATTAATCAGAATGTTCTATTCCTTATATTATCTAAGAATTATTAATATATTTGAATTTATATTACGGATAGATTTTATCTATATACTGCAAGATGTTTGCATATTTTATTTACAACCTATATAATCAATATAAGCAATAAAACATACAATGATCTATTCCCTGATCTTTTTTCATTGGACTATAGATTCCTTGATAAATAGATTTCTGAATCTTTTTAGTATAGATTACTTCCTCAAAGAATAACATATAGTTCCATACAACCCTCGGACACTCGTGAAATTATAAGACAATGCAAACAAGGCATAAAAGATTCTTCCAAGAATCCTAAAATTAAGTCAGAAGATCTAATCTTGAGACATCCAGAAAGAACAAGGGAACTCTATAGACCCTAAACTGCCTTTAGTGATAAAAAACTATTTTCTAGTTTTCCTTTACATCTAATTTAAGCCTTATGAGTAGGAACTCTTAAAAGACTCATTCTGCAGTGTGGTTCATTGGCCAGACTCTTTCCTGAGAACCCACACTATACAGGTTGTCCTCATTTAGGTGTAAAACAGAAGATCACAATGTCAGGGCTGCTCCTCATGGTCACACTCAAGACATCCCACTCCATTTCCTCCCTATCACCTTTATTTACAGATCACGCCATCACTCCCAGCTTATTGAATCCTTGGATTTCTGCCTCTCAACCTTCCCCTCCATTCTCACTCCCATCTCATTCTGAAGAATGGTAGAATTATATCATTCCCTTGATTTCACTTCTAAATTTTTTTTCCCTGCCTCATCTCATGACTCATACCCATGGTCACCCCATCAGAGCAATACCTCAGAAATCTAGGGCAAGGATGTGGTCTTTGACACAGCTTTATATCCTATCCTACCAGGGGCCTGAGTGTAACTATCCTTTGACCTCAATGAGACCTCCTAATGATCCTACCATTTTTGCACTAGTTACCATTGCTAAATTTCCTTTACTTTCTTTATAATTCCAATTACAGCCCATGGTCCAGCATCGTTTTCATTTCCAGATACATGATCACCAACTTGGTCTCTCTCACCTGCTTTTAAATTGATGTCGTAAAAGCTCAGCTATTTACATTCTTTATGTCAAGACTGGAGCTGCTTAATATGTCTAGATTTTGGAGAAAAAAATATATTATTTGGGTGATTGGCTTTACTTTTTTTATTGTTAACAATGAATAATATTTACCAACATTTTCATCAATGTCTTACTTGCAGTTTCTTCTTTTATCCCACGCCAACTGAATATGTTCACTTATTATTCTTTCTGAAGTACATTGTTTAATAATAGTTTCCCTAAAGGTCTGTGGGTGGTAAGCACTCTATGTCTTTGAATGTCTGAATATTTTGTTTTGCTGTCATTTAAAAAAATCTAGTCAATCTAGGCATAGAGTTGTTGTTGCCATTTATGTTTTTCAGTCCTCTGAAACTAGCATGACATTTACTTCTGAAAACATTATATTATTGCTGATGAGAATTCTGACGGTAGTGTACTTGTCTGGTTCTCTTAAGTCATCTTTTTGTCTCTAGAAGCTCTTAAGATTTAACATTATCCTTGAAGTGTTTTTATTTAATTATAACTCATCTCAGTGTGGGTTTATTTTTATTTGAGCTGCTTAGTATTCACAGTATACTTGCAATCTAAGAAAAACTACCCTTTTTCCTTTTGCAAAAATCTCAGAAATACATCTTTAAGTATTATTTGTGCATTATTTTTTGCATTCTCTTTTTTTCAAACTCCCTTTAGATATAAAAGCACATAAAATGATCTTCCACACCTCCTGATTTCTTGTTTATGTTTTTAATGTCTCTAGTGGTGATCCAGTGGACTTTATTAGTACTGTGTTTCAATTTACTAATTCTCTCTTTATGCTAATTTTGTATTTATGGCATCTATGGATTTTTTTAAAATTTGGTAACTCCATTTAAATTCATAGACTTTAAATTTATCTTTCATAGCCACTTATTTTCAGCCAGTTTTTCTTTCACAAGTTATTATTCTTTTAAAATTGATATTAATCTTTTGTTTATCTCTTTGAACACCCTACACAACTTGTATAACAATTTCACCTGGAGTGAACTTGTATTCTGATTACTGATTTCATTCTTTTCTTAGAATAAATTTAAATTGTTAGGTTCATTTTGAGTTGACATTTTCTGTTTTCTTTGTCTTTCACTTTTTGTTCACTAGTTCTAACCTAGGAGTTGCCTCCACCTTGCTTCCTGGTTACATTTTTTTTTTTTTTTTCAATTTATCTATGATAGTCATACAGAGAGAGAGAGAGGCAGAGACACAGGCAGAGGGAGAAGCAGGCTCCATGCACCGGGAGCCCGATGTGGGATTCGATCCCAGGTCTCCAGGATCGCACCCTGGGCCAAAGGCAGGCGCCAAACCGCTGCGCCACCCAGGGATCCCTGCTTCCTGGTTACAAAACTTAGCACTAAATCTCAGAATCTAAATGGTGTTTCAGCGCTCATCCAGTCCATTCACTGACCCAGGAGGTGATCTGACTCAGTTTCTGGCCTTCAGGCTTTATCCTGCCCCTAACTATCTCAAAAGACCCACAGTTCTCTGTAACTTAAGACCCCAGGCCTCAGGCAGCAGCCCTTTCATGTTATGATACCTCATTGTGGTGGATACTAGATTAGTTTCTGCCAATTCTTTTTCCTTTTATCTGGAGAAGTTAGAAAGTATAAACTTTCTCAGATGTGAAATAAGTACATTCATGCTAGATTTGGAAAGCGTAAGTGAGGTAGAGGCAATCTTCCTAAAGCCTCTGCCTCTGTTGGGATGCAAGCTTTCCTGAGGCAGTTTCTGTTGAACATTCTCCTGGTGTCTAGGGACTGGTGGAGCTGCCAGCCTGGGAAGCTACCAGGGCAGCTGAGGTTGTACCTGACTCCATGGTTTTCTCCCATTATTGTAGGGTATCCAGCCTCGAACGGGATTCTTCAGCCCTCCCAATGATTTGTAAGCATCTGATTCTCTGTATTAAATACCTCTATGTTTCAAATTTCTAGACTGCTTTATATTTTTTCTTTTTTAAAAGTTTTTAAAATGTATTTAAGAGAGAGAGAGAGAGAGAGAGAGAGAGAGAGAGAGGTAACACCAGCAGGGGGAGGGGCAGAAGGAGAAGCAGGCTCCCAATTGAGCAGAGAGCCCAACAATGGGCTTAATCCTAGGACTCTGGGATCATGACCTAAACCGAAGGCAGACTCTTAACCAACTGAGCTACCCAGGTGCATTTTTATTTATAGTACTGATCCCTGGTAATTATTTCATTTGTTCATTTCTTTTTTGTAAAACCCCTTCCTCATCCTCCAGAGTGAAAGTCCCAAGAGGGTGATGACCTGGTCTGCTTTGTTTAGCACTTGATGATGGGCACCGTAATTCTAAGAGTTCCATAAACATCCATTGGATGAATACATGAATGAGTACAGTGTACTATTTCAGACACTAACATGCTATTCGAGTCCCCCTTTCCAGATTTTACTTCCTCAGATTCTGAGAGTGCTACTGGTAGATAGCTTTTTGCTAGCTGGTGCCATTGCTAAAGGGAACCACATTGCTCAAAGTCATGGCATTCCTGGGGAGGCCTATCCAATGAGTATTCAGTGTGGTAGTTACAAGGGCCTGGTCCCCCCTGGACCCAGGACCATCCTGAAGGGTTAACCTAGCTTCGGAGCTCCTTGTAGGGCAAGCGGAAACCTCTGTTGAGACTGAAGAGAAGCTCAACTTCTCTCTACCTAATCCTGCTTCCATTTCTTCTCTTTTCTCTCTTTCTTTGGGTGTTCATTCCATGTGCACCCCCAGATAAGTCTCCTATTTGAGAGTCAGTTTCTTTAGGGAACTTGTAACACTTGCTGAAGTTTAATTGATCTGGAAATGGCAACTTGGGATTCAAACAAATTCTTACTGAATTTTAAAGTCAATGCACTTTTCTTCATCTGTTTGTTGGAAGACTCACGTGATTCTTTAGTTTTAAGATAAACCCCTTTCCCTTCTTTTCCTTTTACGGTTCTCTTTACCATTAAAACTGACTTAGAGCAATAGAGTGAATGTTTATTTTATTCATCAAATCTATATGATAGATGCATATCTATTATAAATCTACCCAGAAGTTTTAGTCTTTGATATATCATTAGGATATCTTTTTTTAAATGCCCACCATCTTTCTATTTGCAATGATCCTTCTCACTGTCAGTAGCAGATGTGACCAATATTTAAATATGTATAATTATGCATATGTATATTTAAGTCTTTATGTCTCTGAAAGCCAAAATGCAATGTGTGTTCTTTGGCTTCAGCTTGTATAATCTGAGAGAACCTAAAAAAAAAAAAAAAATTTTAAAGATTTATTTATTTATTTGAGAGAGAGAGAGCCAGAGCATAGCAGAGAGGGGCTGAAGGAGAGGGAGAGGGAGTCTTGAGCAGATTCCCAGCTGAGCACAGAGCCTGATGTAGGGCCCAACACAGGGCTAGATCTCACAACTCTGAGATCATGCTCCTGAGATCATCACCCTGAAATCAAGACCTAAGCCAAAATAAGAGTCAGATGCTTAACAGACCATACCACCCAGGCACCCTAAGAAAATGTAAAGATTTAAGGAGAGATATCTAAAAAAAACACATTCTAGAAGAGTTATTTATTTCCAAGAAGCTAAATCAATTTCCAGGGTATCTTTTTAAAACATCCCAAAATAATAACCTTGGAAAATCTAAAGCCTTTTGGACTCAACCTAGAATTCAGATATAATTTATTTATATAAGTGATGGACAAAAATGATTAACCTGAAAGTTTATAAAATGCTATTGCTTAATCTTCTTTTTCTGAAAGTTAATTTTTTTGTTGTTGTTGTTTTTGTTTTTGTTTTTGTTATACAGCCACGGAAGATCCTTAAAAGAGCTTGGTGCAATTATTGACAATTGAGACACTTTTTTTTTCTATATGTTTTCAATATAAGAGAATGAGAAGCCCTCTAAAATCCTGAAGTCTTTGGACCTCAGTTTGATCACATCTACATAGATTATAGTTCCTATTTTCTCTGGAGCCCTCTTTTTAAATGATGTCCGTGAAAGTCTTGTATGGTGATGCCTAGACTCTGAGGTCCTTCAGCAAAGGGACCATGTGGGGTTCTGTTGTGTGTTGTCAGTTGCTGAATAAATGCTTGTCCTTAAATATATGTATATGTGATGGGACACAGTTCTGTGTTATTTCCAAGGTTCTCCTTTACATAGCTCCTCAAGTGCAGGAAAAGGGGGAAATGATGCAAAATTACAACCATGTTTAATTTCTGTTAACTAAAACATAATGTCAAGCGTGGTAACCTCAACTGCCTCATTGATTGCCAAACTTTATTGTATGTCATTAAGAATTGAGCCTAAGTAAATGCAAAATTAGATAAGCAAAGCTATTACCTTCATATGTAGCTAATATAGCTCTTTATTTAATGATTACACAAATTGGAGCCCATAATGAAGGTAAGTGATATTTGCATTACTACCATGCTTGTTAAAAGGAAATCTTGAAGTCCGAAATTCTTCCTGCAGAAAAATTAATGAGCATGCATACAGTCTTCCATGGTCTTATATATTCTTGGGCCAGAAACAACCAGGAATGACCCAGATAGTCTTCTCAGGGGGGCCTTTTACACCTCTAGAGCCAGGTGTCACAGAAGTTAGAATCAGGAGCTACATTTCTCATCCAACACATCTGCTTAGGGCTTGACAGAATGAGGGTAATTGGATTATACCATTCATTCCCTCTGGGCAAGCCCCTCTCCCTATTCATTTTAAAGTATTCTTGTTATGTTTGTTTCCCCTCTGTCTATCCCTGTGGGTTTATGATCACCATCATTACTGCTTAGCATTTCAAAATTCTTACCTATTGTTTATTTCAGTCTCTTGTTACATAACTCAAGGAAGCAGGTCAACATTGCTATTAACATTTCCCAGAAAAAAAGGAAGGAGTGAAGATGCAGAGACTTGTTTAGAATGGTCCCAGACAGTGCACAAGGACCCCAAGAGCTCAGATAATTGCCTGGACCTTTTGACTACACACCTCTCCCCATGTACCTTTTCTTAGACCTGAGTGAGAAAATCAGTCCCTTTATCAATTAACGTAAGAGCATGGGTTCTGGAGCCAGGCCAATTTGGGTTACAAATCCAATTCTGACACATATGACTGCATGATCTTAGGCAAATTTCTTTATCTCTCTGAGCATGCATTTCTTAATTTGTGTAACAGTGAAAATACTGATTGTATAGTATCGTGATGAAATGATTAATGCAAAGCTCTTACCATGGTACCTGCACATTGCTGTGCTCAATAAAAAGGATGTCCCTGTTTTGTGTATTCATTTGATTTGTTATTTCTTGTGGATGTATTTTAACTGCACCTGCTGTTTGTGTTTCTTGGCGGGAGAGAGAAAGGGCAGACAGTGAGATAGTGTGGTGTGTGATTCTCTTCTCTGTCTGGGATTCCACTTTGGCACTCTACTTATTCTTTCAGAATTTATGTCTCTCTTAGAAGGGGAAAGGGCAAGTGCTAATGACTAAAAGAGTCAGGAACAGATGAAAGAGGTAAAGGGGTGACAGAAATTATGGTAAGCACTTTGTCTTCATCCCCAGCCACTTTCACACAAATGCAATTCAAATGATTTGCTACAAGAAATTATATCTTTACAGGTGTGAAGTGTTGAAATAAAAAGAGGAAAAAATCAATATAGCACCAAGAAATCAAAATGATTGTCTTTTAAAAATTATTATTATTAATTTCTTACACCCAGTGCCCCCAAGAAGGAGACCTGCCCAGCCTAGCTTTTCCTGATGAATGTGTTGATGTGTAGCCATTTCTGCTGGTGCATTTTTAAGCAGAGCTGCAGGGGATGTCATGTGTTGCAGTAATTGCCATGGAAACCATTGTTGTGGAATGAATAGGAGAGGTTTTAAATCCTTGGTAATGAGCCTGAGAAACTAAGTAGGTCTTCAAGTTTAACTTGTTTGGAAGTGGTTCATATTTCACACAGAGATATTGGAGGCAAAATGTGGGGGGGGGGCAAAGGATGAGAGAGGGGAAGTTTTTTAAAATGCAAATAAACTAACCTAATATTATGTTATACTTCTACTAGGACATTTTAATAAAAAAAAACAAAAACAAAAAAGAATACCAAAGATGCATAGCATCAGGCCCCAAGCATTGAGCACCACTCTTCTTTATTGAGCAAAGTGTAATTTTTAGATATTTCCACTGAAATCAACACTTTCAATTCCCCTCACACAAACCTCAGCAAGTGAGAATGTTAAATATTTTTAAGGCAATTAATTATCAAGTTTGTCTGGATTGCAAAATCCTTGAAAAGGAGGGCTCAACTGTGTCACCTTTGTATGAACCCAAGTTGTAGAACGTACCGTCACAGAATAGACAGTCTCGATATGTGTCTCATATTCGAATGGTGATCAAGGAATGCCCAGTGACTAAGGTCTTCCTACCTCGGCCATCAACCATTTCTGAGGATCTCTCTTCTTCCTTTCCTTTTCATGGTTCGATAATCCTGGCACCTTCTCTTTCGCCCTCTTGGCAGGCTAGGTGCTGTCTAGCTAGGACTGGTTGTAGAAGCATTGCAAGAGACAAAGAACAATGGATAAAGGGCCAGAAGGGTAAGCCTTTCTCTTTCCCAGTGTCACGGAGATCCCCATCCAGCTCTTCTCCCCCTGCCAGAGACACAGTGGCCTATAAATGTGGGTTTGGGGATAGAAACTGCTTCCTGAATATTTACATGGTGAAGGGGATCAGGACACACCACCCCAAAATATGCCACTTTGGTGTAAAACCATTTTGATCTGAAGGCATTTGAGTTTTGGAAATCTCTGATCTGCTTGAAAGCGAAGCCTCCCCAAAATACTCAACTGTCATAAATCCCCTCCCTGGGCAACTCTAATTTCTACAGAGACCGCACCCAGACACTACCACACACTATCACATCACCCATCACTTTTCCTAAGGTCCCACTTGTCTTTCCAAACAGTCTCTTGTTTTCCCATACGTGTCTTTTACCTCCTTCTCCCTGCTAAGGGGTGCACAGACCCCAAATCCAACCCTCCTTTGAATTACTGAGGACTGGGTACCATGTGAATATAGGAGGCATCTGTTAATAAACTTGTTTTTCTCTTGTTGGTCTGCTTTTGTCAGACCAATTTATAGGGCCTGGCTGGACAACCCAGGAGGGTGGAATGAAAGTAATTTATCCTCCCTCCCCTACAATGGTAACTTTGTTATTCTCTGCAGGATTTAAAAGAGAAAAGAAGGTGGTGACACAGAAAGGCCCTAGGAAGAAGTCTTCACATTCTGTCTCTTTATCTTTGTTACTAGTGTTTAGAGCATTGAAAGGCTTCCCAGAGGTTCTGTGCTAGAGAGTAAGATGGAGAGAGCATCCTTGGCTGGAAGAACCATGATGGCAGTGGTGGGCAAAGATGTGAAGTCAACATCTGACTCAGACACTAAAAGAAAGGAAATGGGAAAGGAAGAGAAAAGGGAAAGGAAGAAAGGAGCAATACCATGAGAAGCTTGAGGGATCAAAGCTTGTAGCTCCTGTGACTAACTTAACCAATGAGGATCTTTCCTTTCAAATCACCATCTTCCAGTATTCCACAGAAACACTGCATAGTCTCTAAAAATGAATGCTCTAGAGCCAGACAGACCCACCCCTGTGTGTGGGTCTTAGATCTGCCATCGTTTGCTGTAAATTACTTTATGCTTCGTCCTCCTTAAACACAGGTGGATAATTATCCACATACACAACAAAATTATTGTGACAACTAAAGATGATATATGTACATTTTCAGGAAAGTGCTAGAACATAGGAGTTTCAATAAAAAGTAAGTGATTAATAAAAGTAAGGGAGTATGATTATTCATCTCTAATTAGGCAGACCTGCTCCCTTTTAGTCTTCACTGAACTAGAAACCCAGACCTGACTGCAGATGTTATCATTCACAGTAAGTATCATATCGGGAATCTGCTCTCCCTTCCTACTCCAAAGAGGTTGGGGGCGGGGGGATGGAGAAAAGCGAGATGCCAGAGGGTA
Source organism: Canis lupus dingo (assembly GCF_003254725.2). Taxonomy (NCBI): domain Eukaryota; kingdom Metazoa; phylum Chordata; class Mammalia; order Carnivora; family Canidae; genus Canis; species Canis lupus. The sequence goes on from NC_064244.1 coordinate 24,279,490, forward strand.
AGAGAGCTGTTTTAGTGCTATTTTAGAACTATTACAGCTGGAAATACAGCAATTTGAAAATCCTGTCCTGCTAATAACTTCTACATCTGGGGAAATTCTCAAGGGAATTCTAGGCAATGAATAGCAGAGTTGATTGGTCATGTTGGTAGGTTTAGAGCTCTCTGGTTAATGCTGGAATTGGAGCACACAGCTTAGATTTTTCTCTGCAGAATTTAATCTTGAGATTGTACCACTCTCTCTGGTTAAGCTTATAAAGAAATGAAATCAAGAAGAAGGGGGGAGAAAGATGGCTGCATCAGTAGCCAGATTTTAGGTCATATTGCGACCTTCTCAGTAAAGCTGACCTCATCTTTCCTGTCTTAAAATATCACATCAACAACCCCCTATATTTCCTGGCTTCATTTTTTTCCCTTAGAACTTATTACCTGAGATACTCAAAGCTTTCCTTATTCATCTTGTGGATAAGAACCACTCACACCTAAAATGTAAGTTCCATTAAGAAAGGGATTTTGGTCTATTTTGTTCACTGCTTTATCTCAGCAACTACAAGACTGTCTGGGATAGAGAAGGCAACTCCTCGCATATTTATTGAATGAATGAAGTGTAAGAAAGGGCATGAAGCCTGTCTTAACAAAGAATTGCCCATGCCACTAGGAAGCCCCAGCCTGATAAATGACCTGGGATGCTAACCAGTCAGGTCAGTAAGTCTTCTACTGGGATCAGGTGGCAGTGTGGCTGGGAAGGGGGGAGAGCAAACAGACATGGTTCTGTTGGAGAGAGAGGAGGCTGAGAATGTCTTTGTAATGGAGGGAATAAGTGAGAGAATCAAAAGAGGGTGTGACAGATGACAGAGCACCATCCCTAATCCCATCAGGAAAGAAAAGAGTACATGCTGGACTACAGTTAGGTTCTGGACTCATTTTTCCATGGGTCTCATTACGTGGTTAGTCTCTTTGTCAGTAATCGTTCAGTGTGTTTCAGAGACATACACAATATGGTAGCCATGTGGGAGTATAAATTCTAGTTTCAACATAAATAAGCATGTGTGTTTTAAGTATGCCTGTATTTGATTTATGCCTACTCATCACTCTTGAGGAAAAAGTAAGGACATGGAGCTTACACACTTTAGAAGCTATAGATTCAGAATAAAATGTCTTTGGTTGGGCTGTGGGCTGATAGTAAGTAACAGCTATTCTTGGAAAGTTGACCTGAGTGTTGGGAAGTCTGTCCAGAATCATAACAGAGAAAAATAAGATTGAGGATTTCATGACATTGAGACTTCATTCAAGATTTCCTCTTTTATTTGGTTAATTGGTTGGAAAGTCAACCTAAAGCAATGTGAAGTTGGCTTTGTAGTATATTTTTCAGAAGTGCAGAGAGCTATCAGAGACTTCTAAAGCTTCATCAAACAGCAAATTTGCATTCAATAACTATTTCGGCGCACATTTTTATACTCCTAGAGCTCTTTACCACACATCATAGCTAAGGTTGTGGAGGTGTTAGCGACAAGATGAGAATATGGCTGGTGGTAGAGAGTGGCCCATAACTGAGCAAAGGAAAGCATGCCTCGCTCCTATCTCTTATGCCATTGGCATAAATTCTTACCTTGGAATTCCCAGGGCTTTTAAATGGGTTAGAGATTTAGATGGTTTGTAATTAATAAAGAGTTAAAAGAGCCTTTACCGAATAACACTTTGCTAGTGGTGCCCTTTCTTCAATTTGCATGAGTGTATTAACTGATCACCAATGCTGCTTGAGTTGACATGGTGACTTTGATACAAAGTCGGTCCTATATTACCCACCTGTTACCATGCACACTTGATGTAAAAACAAACACACAAAATATTGGTATTATTTTTCAGCAGCTACTATATTCAAACACTGAGCTAGGCACTTTACATTCATTACCCTTAATCCTTCCAAAGTCCTGTGGGGTGTCTAACTGATGAGGAGATTAAGACTCAGAAAGTTTAATAACTCGCTCAAGGCCACACAGCTACTGAATACTAGATTCAAAGCCAGATTTCTCTAGCTACCAATCTCATTATATTTTGCTATACTTCAGGCCTCCCAGAGGAAACACCGCATTCCCCAAATCACCAATGAAGTGGTCAGACATGCGTAATGGTGGTGGAAGGGAATTTGAATTTTGTGGTACTTACTACAATTTGTCTTTAGATGGGTGATTATTTAAACTACCCTCAGTGGGATCTGTGGGTGGCTCAGTGGTTTAGCACCTGCCTTCGGCCCAGAGCGTAATCCTGGGAGTCCCGGGATCGAGTCCCACGTCAGGCTCCCTGCATGGAGCCTGCTTCTCCCTCTGCCTCTCTCTCTGTGTCTCTCATGAATAAATAAAATCTTAAAAAAAATAAAATAAAATAAACTGCCCTCAGCAACATACGTATTTTAAAATTTTCTAGTAGCCACACTAAAAAAAGTAATAAGAAATAATTAAAATTAATTTTAGAAATATATGTAATTTGGGGCACCTGGGTGGCTCAGTTGGTTAAGCTTTCAATTTTTGATTTTGGCTCAAATCATAATCTTAGGGTCATGAGATTGAGCCCCACATTGGGCTTTGTGCTGGGTGTGAAGCCTATTTAAGATTCTCTCCTGGGGATCCCTGGGTGGCAGCAGCGGTTTAGCTCCTGCCTTTGGCCCAGGGCGCGGTCCTGGAGACCCAGGATCGAATCCCACGTGGGGCTCCCGGTGCATGGAGCCTGCTTCTCCCTCTGCCTATGTCTCTGCCTCTCTCTCTCTCTCTCTCTCTGTGACTATCATAAATAAGTAAAAATTAAAAAAAAAAAAAAAAGATTCTCTCCTCCCTCTCCTTCTACCCCTCATTACCTTCCCCCCTGCTTTTGTTCTCATGCTTTCTCTCTCAAAAAAGTATATGGAATTTAATGTCTAAAGTCTTATTATTTCAACATATAATCAACATAAAAATATGAGTGCAATATTTTGTACCATTTCTTATACTAAGTCTTGGAGAAATCCAGTGTGCATTTTATACCTAAACACATCTCAATTCAGATTACCACTTTTAAAGTGCTCAGTAGCCATTATGCAGCCAGTGACTACCATCTCAGACAGCAATTGTGGAGAACGAAGTGAGGCTGTCATCTTGGTTCATGATATATTTGTTGCTGTAGTTTACTGAACTTTACTTTAAAATCTTCAATTAACAGTGTTTGCAAGATAGATGAGTTAATGTGCATGTGCATGTACGTTTGTGTGCATGTGTGTGTGTGTGTGTGTGTGTGTGTGTATACACTCACACAGGGGGTGGAGAGGTTGCAGAGTTTAACTTGTTTAATGTACTAAATGGTGTAGGGTATACCATATACCAAACAATGTGGGCTATTTATAAAAGCCACAATCTGGGTCATTCCCAGCACAAATTGCTAATACATAGGTTATATTTACAACTGAGCAAATCCAATTTTGTATTACACCAGAATCATCCTCATGAGTATAAAAAGGTCCCAGCTCTGAACAAATATAACTTGGGTTCAAGTTATATTGCTTCCTGCCCTAGTATATTAGGCATGTGTTTACCAATGATACATAGACTATACAGACATGATTTTTCTTTCTTTCTAGTAAATGACAATCAATAAAGAATGGAGACTGAACAGCTATCATAGCTTGGTGTGGACTCCAGGTGGAAATTATTTTAACTGTATCACAGATAACATAAAAAACAGAATCGACTTTTTGGTGTCCTATATTTCTATATTTTGCTGATATAGCTTTCTAATTATTCCTCTTGAGATCCTACTCTTAGTTGCCTAATTGTTAATGACTCTTTGCTATAACTTACCTAACCTTTGGGAGGTATCACTTCATATATCTGTTTGGCAATGGTGTCACCCTATGGCTTGCCCTTGGCAACTTTGGAAGCAAGTCAATCTTGGCATGTTTCACTTTCTTCTTCTAGCCCCTTCATTCTCTGACCTTCTCTTTGTGATTCTGTTTAGTGCTCCTCTACCCCCACTCCACTGCATCCTGTTCTCTTATACCAAATATATACATTGTGCTGACTGTGGGCAAAACCATGTCCTATGTATAATTCAATTTGTAAAGTCTCCTAGGGTTATTTGAATCCTAAGCTTTCTATTTCATGGTGGAGGAGAACTAATGAGTTTCAGACATTGGGAAGTGGTTGGAAGGGATGCATTCCTGGACTTAGTGATGTAACAGCCAGATGAAACAAGGTCAAAACAGGCAAACAGAGAGAACTTAATTCAGAGAAATGGTTACACAGATGATGGAAGGGCTGAGAAGCCAAACAGGGGTTAGTGAGATAACCCAGAGACTGGTAACTACAAAACTGGATGGCATTCAGTGTGGGGGATCATGGAAGAAGCAGTGTGTTTGGAGCCCAGGGCCAGGGCCATCTGGCCTGGAAGCAAGGCAGACCTGTCTCGCAGCAACTGGAACTCTAAGACATACTGCCTAAGGCAGAGAAGCTTGTCTTCCTGCCCTCTACTCTACATAGCCTCTCAATGGCCAAGTGCAGCCAAAAGTGGCCTATAAACCAAAGATTGAAGAGGCCAGTCTCTTGGTAATTAGAGCAGAGCAGGGGAAGGGTAAGGAGGAGGGCTGAGAGCAAACAGGTTGATACCCACCAAAGCTATGGGGAATATGGGCTGTCCTGATTTAGGAGATGTATGCTGAGTGCCCAACATGAAGACTGGTGGGTATGAGATCTGAAATGTGCTGTGCACACACATCTGGGACAGAGCATTTTGTCAGATGGCAAGGATAATGAGATTCACTAATTTCCTCTCCTTTGTCCCCAGGATCTAGTCTACTGTCAAATTCTGTTGCCTTTATCTCCTCAGTGACACCTGCATCAGTCCTGCTTCCCCTTTCCTACCATTACCACTTCAGTCCAAGCCACTGTTGTCTCCTGCTTGGGTTACTGCAATTACAGCCTTCCATCTAACAGTATCCATTCAGATTTGAGCCACTTTTTAGTCTGTTCTTTATACTGGAAGCAGGGCAATCTTCTCAAGCTGTGAAAATGATCATGCTGCCACCTTGTGTAAACTCCTTTAGAGGATACACTTCATACTGTGTAGGCAAGGACCTGCCTGGTCTGGCACCCACCAACCTCTCCAACCACACCCTGCCCATTATGCTTCCCTGAGCTCTTTCTCCGCCAGATACAGTGAGGACTTTCTTTAGGCTCTGTACTTGTCATATTACTTCTGCTATGGGGCTTCTGCTCGTACTGCCCACTTGCCCCAAATGTTCTTTCCTGGTTGACCTCTGTTCATCTATCAGATCCTGGTTTAGTCATAGGAAGTCTTCTTGACTTCCCTAACTAGGTTTTGTCTCTTTCATCCCGATCTTTGAAAGTGGAGACCATACTCCCCCCTTCTTTCTATGGCATAGATCCCCTTCATTCTGTGTGATGGATGGAAAAATATCCCCCAACATATTCACATTCATATTCATATTAACATATTGAGTTCTCTTGAGATTTAAGATGCAATGGGATTTGCCTTGCTGGGTTTTGGCTTGCTTGGGACCCATCACCCCTTAATTCTTTTAGATTTTTCCCCATTGGGATGGGAATGCCAATGCTCTATCTGTCCCACCGCTGCATTTTGGATGCGCACAACTTGTCTCATTCCACAGGGTTACGTCTCATGGGGAGTTCTGCCTTAGGATGAATTATACCTCAAGACTCCTTCACATCTGATATCACTGATATTTAGCTCAGATTTTGGACTTCGGAATGATTTAAGATTTGTAGGGTTTTTTGGATGGAAGGACAGTAATTTGTAAGTGAGAAGAACATGAATTTTGGGGTCAAGGGGCAGAATGCTGGGGATTGAGTTGTATTTCCTCAAAATGAAAATGTCAAAACCCCCATGTGAATGCATTTGGAGGTGGGGCCTTTGGGGAAGTGATTAGTTTTAAATGAGGTCATGAGGGTGGGGCCCCATGATGGGATTAGTGCCCTTATAAGAAGAGGGCCAGAGGGCTTGCTCCCTCCCTCTCTGCCATGTGAGGACACCATGAGAAGGTGGCCATCTGTAAGCCAGAAAAAGAACGCTCTCCAGGGAATCAACTCTGCTGGCAGCTTGATCTTGGACTCCTAGTCTCTGGAACTGTGAGAAATAAATGTTTGTTATTTAAGCAGCGCAGACTATGTAGTATTTTGTTAAGGGAGCCTGAGAAGACTAAGACAGAGGGTGCCCCATAAATGGAGAATTAATGAATAAGCAAGGCTAACAGGGAAGTGGCAGCCCAACAAGCCAAAGCTTCCTGTAGGAACCGTCCCTGATCCCTAATTCACATATCATGAAATAGCCTTTTCTCCTCTTCATCCATTATGCAGGGCGTGAATCTGTTTTACCACACCCCACAAAACACTTAGAGGCTCCTTTGAGGTCAGAGTAAACTGTTTCATTTCACAGCCTGAAGCATTTTGCTTCTTTATCCTTCCTTACATGGTGGGTGTGAGTTTACACCTGGAAATAGGATCCACCTCCAGGAGGTATTGAAGGACAGGCCACATGAGGTTTTGTCCTTGGGAGAACAAATATATCGGGCAAATCTCCATTTATTTTCTGCTAGTCTCCATTAGGAAAAGCTGCAGGCAAGAAGGATACTATGTACTTCTTTCACTCCCACACAGTGCCTTTCTTTACTTAAAATTCTTTATTTCTTCCCATCCATTCATTGCTAGGTTACATTTTCCGGAACAATAGGCTGCCATTTAGCTTCTCTCTCTAAGCCTAACTGTGCCTCAACCCAAGGACTCACTGCCATGAAGTATTATTGCACAGTTTGGAGAGGCACGTGGCTCTCCCAAATGGACTTTCATTTGCACTGATCAACAGCAACAACAAAAGCCTTGTGTCAGAGATACAAGGCAACCTCTTTGTCTGAAACCACCCCCTCCTCTTTTGTTTTCTTCCAGAGCTCACTGAGCATTATTTTCCACATGCTCTTCTCCGTGCCTCTGCAGATGTGAAACTTTAAATGCAGGGTATTTAAAAATAATAAGGAAAAAAAAAACACCCTGAAAATTACAGAGCTTTGTAGTCAAGCGGCATGCGGCTCCCTAAAGAGCTCCATATATCAAGTTCAGATGGTTTATGGATTGTTGATTTGAGCTACCTGGATGACAGAAGGAAGGGGGTCGTAGGGGAGAGGACGTTAAATATCAACACTGGAAAGTACCTGAAAACCAGCTCTCCTGGACCCCATTCCTATTCTGCAGAAATGCATTAAATAGGTTTGTGGGAGGCCAGGAATCTCCACAGCTTGAGGATCTTGCTGTCAACGAAGGGCCTTGTGGACATGCCCTAGATGGGGCCATGGAAGAGGAATCATTTTCCAGTTCCTACTATGTTTCAGGGACTAAATATTAGTACCTATGCTTGTCTTAGTCAGTTCTCATCCAAATGTTGTAAAATGGTGAAACTGACATTTACCTCTCCAGTGGAAGTTGGGGGCATCACCCTGCACCCCACCTTCAGGACCAAGGCACTCTATACCCCCAGCTGCCAAGCTGAAGGTTCACATGAATGACCTTCAATGGCCAGGAGCCTCCTTGCACAAGGATTTGCCCCCTTCCCTTCCCTGGGGGCATTCCTTTCCTGGAGGCATCTGGTCACCCAGCCCTCTGACCTCAATTTGGGGCAACTCTAAAGGGCCATCCTAGTTCCAGAGCTCTCTGTGGGATCATCTGAGGCCTCTGTTATGACTCTATTGTGGTTCAACTTCTCCCACTGTCCGATGCCACTTCCTTGACTTCTTTCCTGAGTTTGTTCTGAGAATTTGCCGACCCCCCTGCCCCCCCACCAGTAAATTGGCTGCATGCAGACAGCCACCTCAGGGATTGCTGCCCAGGGAACCTACCTGTTGTGAGTTGTGTCCCTCTAAAATTCATATGTTGAAGTCCTTACCCCTAGAATGTGACTATATTTGGAGATAAGGTCTTTAAGAGTGATCAAGTTAACAGGAAGTCTTTAGGATGGACCATAACCAAAAATGACTGGTGTCATTATTTCCTCTTCCTTATAGGAGATGGAAAGTTGGACACACAGAGAGAGACACCAGACACTTGTAAACATGATGATAGAAAGGAGGAACCCAAGGAGAGAGGCCTCTGAAGGGACTCACCCTGCTCACACCTGTCTCCAGAACTGAGTGAAACTACATCTTTTGAAGCTTAACCACTCGGTCTGTGATATTTTGTCATGGCAACACTAGTAAATTAATTCAGCACCTAAGACACCTTCTCTAGTTCCTCCATCTGTCCATTTACGAATGAGAATCTGAGAGTTGGAGAGATTCAATAACCACCTAAGGTCACTGAGCTAGAAAGTGAGGCTAGTAAGGTCCTGAGCCTAAGACCACATCCTTCTGCTACTGGAGATGAAATCTGAACTTCCTATTGCCATCTGATTATCCTTCTGTAACCACTATTAACCCTCACTACAGACACTAAGAACTAAATTACACTGAGTAGCATTTAACCCCTGCCCAGAAGGAAGGTTCCTTGTAACTGGGGTTGATCAAGAGGAACAAACCACAGATTGCTATTTATTTGCTTTACTAATCATTTAAAAAAGCATGTTCCCCGAACCCTAAGCACACTTAAAAGATTCAAGGTGATATTCAACTTGAAAAATAATTATGGGAAGTAAAATGGATACTTATTTATGAAAACCATAATAACTTTAAACCAATATCAGAAGAGATTAAGAAAACCGTGATGAATTTTCTCAGAAATGAGAAATCATGATCTACTCTTAGCCAAGGGAACATTATTGATCCACTGAGGAATAAAAAAAGCTACTTATATTTCGGGGCGCCTGGGTAGTCAGGTGGTTAAGCTCCAGCTCTTGATTTTGCTTCAGGTCATGATCTCAGGGTCATGGGATCAAGCCCCGCATTGGGCTCCACTTGTCCCTCTCCCTCTGCTCTTCTGTCTCTCTCTCTCGTAAATACATTGGGAAATCTAAAAATAAAAACTCCTACTTATTTTTAATTTTGCAAAACACTGTGATCCTCATAATCATAAAATATGTTCAGTTCAAGCTTTCAGTGTTTGAACATGTCTGACATACCAAATTATTTGTACCATTAGGATATTTACTAGAATATATATTCATAATTAAAACTAAAACCTTATTAGAATGGCTTGAAGGCTTGTCTCTCCAATTCTCTCTACTCCCTGTACTCAGAAAGAAAGGCTGGTGGTTATCCTAGTGTTCAGGGAGTATGAGGCTGAAACCTGGGGCTGAGACTGTGACAAATCCCCTTCTGGAGGAAACAACGACCAGCACATGCATGCTTGCAGGGGTAATTATAAATAGGGGGGTTGACAGTGAAGGATTTCAGATTGTATGTTAGGCTGGGAGGGACCTTAGAGACACTCTAGTCCACTAATAGATGAGGGAACGAGCCCAGAAAGATGAAATGATGTGTCCGCAGTCACACACTCATTAGTGTGGGAGCCAGGCCTGGAACCAATGGCCCCCGGCTGCTTATCTGGGGATGTCTCCTCTGTGATTACTGTCTTTTCTTTCCATACAAACTGAACTTAAAAATGTAACCAAATTAAATGAAAACCAAAAATAATCTTTAGAACAGATTTTTTTTGTGTGTGTGAACAGTGCTCATCTCTGTGTGTTATAAATGGGATTAGTTTATGCACTACACTTGCATTCTATGTCATATCATATAATATTAGCGCTTTGAGGGCAGGATGATGGATGTTTTATACAGATCAAAACTTGCTCAACAACGAAGACTAGGGAACAAAGGCCCCAAGATTTTCACCTGTCTGATGAGTTAGGTTCCCCAAAAAATGGACATTCAAAGAACTTATTGCTGAGGTGGCAAAAAAATCATCATTGCACTAAGGCTACTTGCACTCTTTGCTGTCCTAAGAACAAAGCAGTACTATGTCGTGGGAGAGGGGACCAGCAGTGGTGAGATATTCATGAGACTGAGCAGCTCACATGGGTCTATGAGTGACTCCTGGTGACATAAGAGGCAAAGGCTCTAGACACTTGAAGAATAGATCACGTATTGAACAGAATCTGAAATATAAGGCATATGCATATTAGGAATAATATAAGGCAGAAACAGGCATGATATAAGGCCTGTTTCTGTGCTTTGCTCTTGAATATCCTGTGGTATTCACGAGGCAAGCTGACATTTATCTCTTATTAGCTGTTTTGCTAGAAAAATAAGTGGGTATAAAATCTCCTGCTGTCCAAAACATATTTCCAACAATTGTATAATCAATTGAGGTGATTACTGGGTGGTGTGGTTACCCGGTCTACAGGCTGGCTGGCCAGATAGGCTCAGGTGGGGCTGCAGTTTTGGTAAAACAAGGACAAGGGGGCGATGGAAATTTGTTGACAGGCAAGTATTTGGGCAAGGGGCAGGATTGAAAACACTGACCTCTCCAAGATTCCTCCTCCCTGCCCACATACAGACAAAATCATTTTAATTCATAGGTGCTTCCTTGAAAATCAAGTTTCAAGGAACCGTTAAGGAAAACAAAATGTCTACAAAGTACTTGCCTCCTCCCCCTCACTTTTTTGGGGAGGATTGTATCGTGTTCTTTCCTGACAGAAGCCAGGAGACTAATTTACCTACAACATATAAATCCATTCTAATGTAGCGTGTTCTTGACTAGAGAGTAATTACGGCGTGTTATTGGCTGGATGAGCTGGCTCATTACCCTATGGAACGTGTCCATGTGGAGAAGATGCTCCCACTTTGACCCACGCAAACATGGACAACCTGTGTATTTGTAATGTGGTCAGCTTGCCACAAAAGAGACAGAGTTCATCCACCCAAGTGTCCTGGATGTAAACTCACTAATGATCATGAAAAGCCTCTCTCCCAACAGTCTGTGTCAACTGGTCCAAATTGACCAAAATCAGGATGAACTCTTGAAAAAAATATCTACCTGAACACCGTGAACAGAGGTGTCTGTTATGCTATTTATAGATACCTTATCCAAACTCAGTGGGTACAATTAGCAATACAGGGATCAGTGGGTGATGACTGCCATGTTACCCCCCCCACCCCCGGACTGGGAGAATTTGCATAACACCCACCTCATGACAATCTGTGAGAATGGCTTTATTGTTTAGTGGCAATTGTGTAGACAACTGCCATTGGATATATAGCCCCAGCGCTTTGAAAGGTGTTTTGAATGGGTTATTGGTGCCAGGTACCTTAGGTAGGAACAATTTTTTAAAAGTGCTTGTCAACTTTCTTTCCCTGATCGTTATCAGTGTCATCCTATATCTTGAGGGGTTTTTAGCACAAGGCCTGTGCTCTGAACCTCTCACCAGATTGTTACCTTTCTCCATGAGCATGGCCAAAATTACACACCTCCTCTGCTGCTGTATTCCCACTTGTCTCAGTGCTTTTAACCACAGAGTTGGCCTTATTTTGATATGCTCTTCATTTAAAGGCTGCTTCTGCCAGAAATCATGCATGTGGCTGTTATTATTCCTCAGTGTGCTGCAAAATGTCTCTTAGAGGGGCTTTGCTACCTCACTCATCTGAAAAGTATGAACTTCTCTCTTTTTTTCATTGTCTTCTACCTGATGATTTAGTCCCTCTTAATATGAAAATATTATATATATAATACATATATATATTATATATATATATAATTTTATTCTGAGAGTAAGATCAATGTCACAAAAGTATCACTTTAATTTGTGGCTTTGTGTTTTATTCCTTCTGACTCACTGTCGAGGATAACACAGTGGATGATCAACTCATTCTTCATATGATAGGAATCTTTGTCCTTAATTAAAACTTCTCATTTAGAGAAGCACACTTGGTGTCATTTCTTTATAGCGGGACTTGTTTGGATTCCTTTGGATTGTAGGCAGAAATACAGTTTTTTTTTTTTAAAGATTTTATTTATCCATTCATGAGAGACACACACAGAGAGAATGGCAGAGACACAGTCAGAGGGAGAAGCAGGCTCCATGCAGGGAGCCCGACGTGGGACTCGATCCCAGGATTCCAGGATCACACCCGGAGCCGGAAGACAGACGCCCAACCACCGAGCCACCCAAGAGTCCCGAAATATAGCTAATCCAGTTATAGGATGACTAGCCATAGTAGATTAAGTGGAAAGTTTATATCTAAGAATATCTGCTATGACCTGAGTGAGGATATGTAATTGAATTTCTTTCCACACATACACACACACACACACACACACACACACACACACACACGGGTGCATGCATGCACACACATGCATATACACCTGCCTACACACATCTCCATAGATCATCTCTGGCTTTCAAAATAAATCACAAAAGAATACTTTAAAGTAGAAATGGGCATCCTCATGTAAAAAAAATAGAAAGCATCATCTTTCAGGTTTTATTGCAGTCTCTCATTTTATTCATCAAGTGTTCAAGGAGAGCTGAGAAGTTGCGTGGGCTGATTGCTTAGTTCTATGTGTGTATTGAAGAGAAACAGAAAACCCATTGAGATGTGTGCATTACGGTGATTAAGAATCCAGGTGCTTCAGGTTTAAGAATTTTAAAGATGACTTTGAACAAAATATTTTCTTTTAGGTATAGAGCTAGACACTCATTCAAGGGTCCTGGAAAGACAACGGAGTTTGTTTTGCCACTTTTTGCCAATAGAATATCAAATTAAGGAATTATTTTACATGTATTATTGGAAGGGATGTTCGGATTTGTTTCAGTCCTGGTTGGTGAGCAGTCTCTTACAATTCCTGTTTAATTCCATGTGTGGCTTCTTAAAGGAAAATGCTCGTCTCTCTCCTCTCTGTCTGCACAGTTAATGATGAGAAGGGTTTGCCAAATTTTGGGCTTGTCTTTCCTTCTTTCAGTCTTCCACTTGTTTTTCTTCTATGCAGCTCTCATTTTGGTTTAAATACTAGAGGTATTATAATAGTCTTCTACGTGGGATATTTTTGTTTTACTTTAAAATACTTCATAAGTCTAAACACAGATCTATACAAAAAGTATCACACATATATTACCTATGTAGCACTGTCAGGTATAATGTCCACAGAAGCTCAGAGAGGGGGGTGATTTGCCCAATCACTTCTTGCTCTGGGGAAGTGTCATTCCTCTGATAACTGAGTCAGGTTAGACTCAGTTTACCAAGCTGCACTCTATCCTTGCTGTGCTGTAACAGGATATTCTTCACATCTACTCTCCTGTGACCCTTTTCCTGGTCCCAAATTGTTCCTTTCCAGGAAGAGTGAGTAAGATTACAGCCTTGGCCAGACATTGTCAGCATTTTACTGACATTACCAATGAATAATGTGCAATAATGTGCTTCTGGGTTTGTGCTTACCTGATAGCCGGCCGGAGTCATTGTTTTATTTTACACTAGATTCCAATTTTAACACTGGGCACTGGCACTTGTTACATCAGGACTTTCATAGGTAGGATGCTGGCATCCTTTTAATCATGTTCTCCTCCTTTAACATCTTTAGAACATATATCTGTACTTGTTGTGGGTACATAATTGATTCAGGTCTCCAAATGCAAGCACTTGTGTTAGCTTTCATATTAACTTTGTGTTAGAAAGAGTCAATAAAATCACAGCTAGAGCCATATCTCATTAGGGGCTCATGTATTTCTCAAGGCAAAACTCACTGGATGCTTAGTGTTGAATTTGTCATTCGCTCAAGTCATTGAAAAATGGTATCTCACACAAAAGACTATAGGACTCTGTGAAGGGAGGGGCATTACATTTTACTTCTTTTATCATAATGAACAAAGCAGGTTCTCAGGAAAAAAAAAAAAAGATATTGACCAGCTGTGTTGTTTATATTTGAGTTTCTCTGGGATATGCTTGCTCCTCTTGAAAACAGAACAATCTATTAACATAATGAAATGCTGTAAGCCTAATGCATAGGTCAACAGCTGCTGTAAAGGACCTCAGTCTTTGGGACCAAGCAAGTTGAACAGGTTGGTTATCCTCCAGTTCACTGTGTGATAATTTTGAGATCTGCATTTTAGTTTGAAAATGGAAAGAAAAATTCTCCCCTCCTTCTTTATCAGCTAAGACCTTAGCTAACCTTTGCCATATACTCTGTTGGCATGATTAGAGATAAGGCCAACAGCTTTTCCACCTCTTGGCTCCTCACCACCAGGAAAATATTAAGTAGTAAAAGAAAGATCAGCACCAGGAAACTCAACAATTTATTTGCCAGAAATCAAGACTTCGACCTAATTCACAAACTTGTTTCAGTGAAAGAATCTGCTGATAGCTGGAAGACTCCTTTCCAGAGGGAGGCCGCTTTCCATGCTGGGAGAAAATGAATGATTCTAGGAGATTCTTCTGCCTGAGAGATTAAATACACAAGCTGACAATGGCCAGACCATATATAAAAATAGGACGGTGACCTACTATCTGTAGCCACCAGTTCAGGAAACCAATCCCCTGTTACTAGTAACCAGTTCTGGAAGCCAGCTAGCAGACTTATAAAAGGTCATATCCACATTTCTAGAAAACAGTCTAGGGAACCACCAAACAATAGCCCTTTTTACGATTGGCCTAAAGTGACCAGGACTTGATCAATAACTGACAGTGTTCCTAATTTTTGTCTCTGCTTCTGACTTAGGACCAGCCAGAGAAAGCCAAATGTGCACTCTAACCAATCATGTGGGATGACCCACTTCCAGTTAGCCTGCCCACAGCCTCCCATGTCAACAGCCACCAGTCAGGACGCATCAGAAGCTTTCTCTTTTGTCCTCTATGCAGCTTTCCCACTCCTCCCTGACTGAGTCTCGGCCACAACACAAGAGAGAGTGGCTGACTCTTTTCCTGTAGCAAATTCTGAACAAATAACCTGTGTCTGTTCTCATTTGCTTGGTCTTCATTTATACCCTCATGCCCCAATGTTTCTTTTCCCATCTTGTATAGTAGTTAAGTTTGGGGCTCTGGAAACACACCAGTTACCTTTGTTTGAACACAGGCATCAATACTTGCCAGCTGTGTGGCCTTGGGTAGGCTACTTTTAACCCCTGTGTATCAGTTTCCTCATTGTAAATGGGGTTGATGACTGCATTGCTCCATAAGGTATGTGAGTTAGATGACTCGATGCCCATTAAAGCATCTGGAACTATCTATTCTAAGTGCTACTGCTGGCCATTTTATCAGCCCTATTACAAGTAAGCTCATTGTCTCATTACGCATGTCTTTGACCTGCATTATCAGGCATAAATCCTGATAAGATATAAATCTGATCTGGAAGAGGCAGGACTTGAAGCTGTTGACATTTATTCACAAATTAACCTGAATTAGTATAGAAGATTTATTAACCTAGGAAGAATCCTGAAATTTGATATCAGCAGGCCTTGAGACAGGCTGTACACGTGTGGGTCTCTGGGGGCTTCAGTGGGCATCAAATGAACACCGAAGTGAGAGGACACTGGAGGTTTTAGGATGCGGTTGTGGTTGTGATTGTGGGGGGAGGAGGTTTGAGAATGGACACCAGTGCTGTGAAATCCATCCACTTAATGAGGCCGGGATTTTCATGGTGGACACAGTCCTGGTCGCCTCATATATTTTAATAATTGGTGGAAGTAGACGGATCTCCTTCTCCAGGAGGAATCCAGGGCTCCCTGTACAGATTTTCTATTTCTGTTCACCAGGAAGCTATCTCAAGAATTTCTCATTTGTAACATTCACCAATTTGGACTGAGAAGATCGGCTTTTCCCACCCTGCTGCTCTGCAACCTCCTGTAGAATCATGAATCACTGTGTGGGTAGACAGGTCTCCTAGAGTTAAAGAATTAAAAAAAAAAAAAAAAAAAAAAAAAAAAACCTTTGCTTGGTCAAAAGGCAAACCCAGTTTATGTATTTTTCTAGAAAAATAGGTAGGGCATGAGATTTCTCTTGATGGCAATTGTGAACAGCCCCCTTAAGCAAAAAGTTCCTGAGTGGATGTCAGTTCAAGCCCTGGGGTCCAGACCTGTGTGGGCAGATAAGGAGAGCCCAGGTGTGAAAGGCCAGGAGCAGCGGCCCTTTGTCTCACATTAAACTGAACCCTGCGTTCGGTGTGGGGTAGATGGATTATGCTGTGTGCTGACATGCCTGCTTCCAGAGTCTCTGATGAAACAGCTTGGGTTTGATCTCGAAGCATTAAAACTTCACCTTGAAGTCCTCCTTTCACCTAACTGAGGAAGGGCCGCCTGCAGCAAAAGAAGTTACAGGGTTCTTCATATCCACTCTGCTGTTCAAAACTGAGACACGGGAGCAACAGGAATTATTTCTGCCTCAGTCTCTTTTGGAAAGAGCTGGAGTATAAGCATGTCAAAGACAAACCAAGAACAAACAAAAATGAAACCCACAAAAAAAAAAACCCACAAACAAACAAAACCCCCATTGGAGCCAGAGAAGTCCAGTTCTCCCTTTACCTCTGCTGAAATACTCTGTTTTATAAAATTGGTTAGAACTACACCTGGCGGTTTTCCCTGACTACCCGAGGGGAAAGAAATAAAAATCTAGGAAAGATTCCCTTACTGAGGCCTGGCTTATTTTCTTACTTTCTGCGTCAAGTAGTCAAGTTATTTACTTTGAAAGCTTCTGTAACTGAACATGTATATTTGCTGAGCTATTTCGAATGGGTTCTATTATGCCTCAGCCTTTTTCAGTGATGGACTTTGCACGTAGTTCTAAAGCCTGGTGGTGCAATTTCTAACTGGGAGGCATTCTCAAGGCAGGCTGAGTAAAAGCAGTAGCATGGTTTAGGAATAAACATAATCTCTTAAGAGTTGTTGTTGCAGAGTTTTTTGTTGAGCTCCAACAGGCGAGAGCATGCAGCCTGGTTCAGGGAGTGTGCCCTTCTGGGGGTCGCCTTTGCCACCCGTGTAGTGGGAGTGAACCACCTGTCCTTACTTCTTCTGCTGCAGTTGTGATGAGAGAAATCCTAATGGGTGAGTCAACTCCCGAAGTTGAAGCACAGAGAGGGAGGGTCCTGGTTCTTTGGAAGCCCCAGAGTCCCCCTCAAGTTAGCCAAGCAAAGGCTCACCTGAGTTGGCCAACCCCATAGAGACCCAGGGCAAAACTGAAACACAGGTCCCTAGTGTGGTGATCAATGGGGATTGTGCTAAGTCCTCATATATATATTATCACCTCTTTTGGTATTTACAAAAACAGAATAGGTACTGTTCCTTTTTTTGGTTCTGAGAGAGGGAGAGAGAAAGAGAGAGCAAGCAAGCAAAGCACAAAGAGAAAAGGGGCAGAGGGAGAGGGAGAGAGAGAATCTTAAGTAGGCTCCATGTCCAGTGCAGAGTCCAATGTGGGGCTCCATCTCATGACCTTGAGATCATGACCTGAGCTGAAGTCAAGAGTCAGACGCTTAATCAACTGAGCCACCCAGGCACCACTACTTTTTCTTTTAAAGATGAGAAAAGGCTCAGAGAGGTTAAGAAACCTTCCCTAAATCTCATAGTGACACTATAACTCTAGGATCACTACAACTCTAGGATCACTACTCTTCACCACTTCAATGGTGACTTTAGGGCAAACTCCCAGGAATCTGGAATGTGGACCAGATACCGGTATTTTATAAAGCATCTGGATGATTCTATTATGAACCAGTGGTCTTCAGACCACTGAGAAACACTGAACTATATTACTATTCACTGTCCTGCCACTATTTATTATACACATTTATACCCTACTTGTTTCTTTAAAGAATTGGGAACGATTTAAAAAAAAGAGGTCACACAAACAAAAAGGTTAAAAAAAATACTAGGGGACATTAAAACTAATAAGGAGACCAAGAGACAAAAAAAAAAAAAAAAAAAAAAAAAAGCTTTCTTCCAGTTAATAAGAAGAGGGAAGAGTGGTGTATGTTCAACATGATCTTTTTCCCCCGACATTTCTTCTTTCCTTCAGTAATTCCTATATGCTTAGCATACATGGCTGTTTTGAAGTTATCCAATCTCAATACCAAACTGTTACTCATCTCTCTTCTCTTCTGTAGAATGTTCTGGGCTGGCATTTGATTCCTGACTATACTATGACTATAGTATTCACTTCCCTGGTGGCAGATGATGAGTGAAAGCCAGGAAGGCAGATGGAGAGATGTAGGGGTTGAGCCACACACATGTGGGACCAAGCATGGCATGAAACAAAAGCTGGAGGGACTGGTATACAGGTGTGTGCTATTGCCTCTGCTTGCCCCTCCAGACCCATCCTCCTCCCCGCTTCTCCATCTCCCCTATGCCTAGGAGGTTGAGCTCTGTGGGCTGTGTCATCTGGATTCTCTTGCACAATGGCTTCCGGTTGGGCTCAGCCAATGGGGAATAATGGCAGGAAAACAGAGGCAGGGAAAAGGGGTATTTACATTCTGCTTATCTCCCTGAGGCAAAGGGGCAGTTGGCAGCAGTGCTCCTCTGCTGAAGGCCATGCCGTCTGTCAGATAACCCTCTCCTACATTTACAGTTGACCCTGGAACAAGGGGGGTGGGTAGGAGTGCCCACCCTCTGCATGGTTGAAAATCCACGTATACCTTTTGATTCCTCAGAAACCTAACTATTAATAGCCTACTGTTGACTGGAAGCATTACTGATCAAAGTTGATTAACACGTATTTTGCATGTTATATGTATTCTATACTGTATTCTTATAATAAGCAAGCTAGAGAAAAATTATTATAAAAATCATAAGAGAAAATATATTTACAATACTCTATATAAAAAAAATCTGTGTATAAATGGATGTGTGGAGTTCAAAGCCATGTTGTTCAAGGGTCAAAGGGACTCTCTTATTTTCTGGTGCCCACTCTCTTTCCTTGCCCCTTCACACCTACAGGTCATAGCGGGTCCTGCACTATAGGTCATAGTGGGTCCTGCATTGCCCTTAGGGCTTGTATGAGTTCTGCTTTGCAACTCTGGCCATAACCCTCTTCATTCCATGAACAGTCCTCAGGACAAGGTGCCATGCCGCTTGAAAGACATGCACTGCCCCTTCTAAATCAGGCTCTAAGCACTAGAGACACCATATTCTCTGTACAGATGACTCCAAGCCTAGTTGCAGGTTCAACTAGGACTTTTTTCTGGGCGGATCATGCACCTATAGCCACAGGCTCTGAGGGGTGGGGGCAGTTAAGACTCAGTTGCTTGTGTGGGAGAGTGAAGTGAGTTGGGACATGTGGGCTGGGTTGCCCAGGCTCGTGCATGTGAGACCCCTTCCTGGGACAGTACAGCCAGAGGTGGGAAGAAAAGTGAGGGTACAGGCTGAATGGCTCTCCTTACACCACAGATTTGCAGCAGAACTCCAAGGAGTCCCAGAATTGTTCATTCAAGCCAGCTCCCAGGTTATCAAAAAATGATATTTGGTTAGGTAAGTGGGCAAGATACATTGTATTTCACAGTTTGTTTGCTTACTTTACAGCTTTAAAATTTATAGACCTATGGGAGGTAGGCATCCATTTGTGCTCTTGCCTTGGGCTTCACACATGTTAGAGACAAATCTCCTAACTTCCTCTACTGCTGCCGGCCCTGGGATTCCCCACATGCCTTGGTGGTTTCCCTTAATGCTGCCCCACCTTTTGGGATGTTCGATGTTCCTGTACTGGTGTTAAAGCTATTGACTCTCAGCTTCGAAACTCTCCTACCCTATACATTTCTTTGTGATATGGGACCTGGTTTACAACTGCACAAGGTCAACTAGCTTTTGTTAGGTTCTTCATGCCAGAGGGAGACTGCAAGCCTGGAAGAAGAAGGGATTTCTCTTTCTTGTTTGCCTCTTGCTCTATCAGAACAAGAACTTCTCTGTTCTTATCATGGCAGCTTCACCTTATACTCTGCTGGTGGTGTTTTTTTTTTTTTTTTTTTTTCCACAGGAGCAGCAACTGAATCCCATTGGTATAATTTGCCATTTGTTCTTCAAAAATCGCAGAATCAGCCTCATCACGGTCCCTCAGGAACCATCAACACCTGCCGTTGGAGCCTCCTCTTCTGAGGTTTGGTTCCCATCCATGAGGGCCTTTCTTTAATCTTTAATAATTCCAGTTGCTGCCCATAATTTCTCTGGTTCAAGCTCATGTACTATCTGTGATTATTTAGTGTTTTCTTTTTACCCTTTCTTTTTTTTTTTTTTTTTTTTATTTTTTTTCTTTTTACCCTTTCAAGTACCCAATAGACATGTCCTTATATTAAATTCTCTGTATTAAAATAACCGGTGCATTTTTCTGTCTCTGATGACATCCACCATCAAACTCTTCTGAATGGTCCTTCTTGATTGAGCTGTGTGTTACCTGCTGGGACCCAGAATGATACTCCTGGCCAAGAGTTAAACCTGGAATCCTGTTTCTGGAGTCACAGGGCAAATGATGAGTGTTGCGATCCACAAAACTGACTTGATATTTAATCAGTGGCTTGGGATTCCTTAAATTCCCCTCAGTGAAGAACACTTTGCTTAGAGAAAGGACGTACGCTTATAGCAGATGCCATTGCAAAATAGACCAGAAGCATTAGGAAGTATTTATGTGAGCAATTCTTTTCGTGGTGCTTTCAAACCATGTATGTGGAAAGCACATAATGTATCATTCACACAAATCACTCCAGTAAGACTCCAAACCTTTCCTGAAACCCCACCCCTCCCTGGGCAAAATGTGCTGTTATCTCAAATTCTAACACCATCCTGTTATAACTTGACTTATGTGGAGTTGCTTATGTTGTGGGTGTGATATAAAGCATAGAAGTAAGGCTCAGTATTGTGTGCTGGCTTGACATTTGGTACAATCAGAAGGGCCTTGGATGGCCTAACCACAAGTTTCCCTCCCCATTCTGCTCCTGTGGGTAAGGTTCTCCTTATTAAAGGGGTGAGGTACAATTCCTGGTTACCCCTGAGTAGTATGTTTTGGTTCCCTGTGGGCTTGCAGATTTATTCAAATATGCCAATCACATTCTCCCATGGGAACTAGGGACCCCTCACCCTTTCGATACTGTAAGGCCTACCTCCCAGAGGCCCTGATTGCTCTTTTTTTTTTTTTTTCTTTCCTGCAAACTCTTCTTAGTAAGGAGTTTTGCAGTACTACACGGACTAGTTTCTTATCTGTGCATATATAGTCACGGATTTGTCTTAACATTGCACTGCTGATAAAGAAGGTTCTTAAAGATCTCTTAAAAAAAAAAAAAAAAGATCTCTTTAAGTATGAACTGTCCTACATTATGCCCAACCCTACTCAGGGAAAGAATTAAGTTGCCCCTCTTTCAAAATACATCAATTCTTTTAGACCATAATGATGTATCAGGATTACCTCCTGATTTCTAAGTGGCCTGAAGTTAACCATTGCTTAAAAATGAACACATTCTTTTCTTCACAAAGACAGAATTTTGCTTTCTATCTGGTAAGAGCGGGTGGCAGGCACAGAGCAAGAGATAGGTGAGAAAAGAGAAACCGAATTGGAGCATACGTCCATATTTTCAGTTTAGTGAGCCCTCACAAGCTCTATCTGTATTTCCTTTTACCCTTCTCTCTCTGGTTCGATGAAAAAGACTCTCTTTTCCAAGGTTAACCTAACTTTGTGTCCTTCACCTTGTTTCCTCCTTGGTTCATTGGACTCTGCTTGATGTATTTCTCTTTCTCTCTGAGCTCTTTGCCCCATCAACAAACATACTCTGGTCTCTTAACTTTAAAAGAAGTTCTCTGGATTGCCTCAAATCATTGTGCTATTTTTCACCTCTCCTTTTACCCTCAACTTCTTAAAAGTGTGTCTGTATTTAGTGCCTTCCTTTCCTTACTACGTGTACTTCTAACCTCTTGCCTTTTATTTTTCCAGCCCTGATCTTTTTTGACGACTTTAGAGCATTTGATCTTGTGGTCTACTTTCTCCTACTCAAACACTGTGAAATGGAAGTTGGTTTTCATGGTTGTCTTCCAATTTTCAGCTGATCCTTTCTTGATATCTTTAAGTGCCATGGATCTTTCGATTTTCCAAGCATATCCTTAGAGTTATTCTTTTTTCTTTCTACTCTTTCCTGTTCTAGCTCTCTCCTGGACCCTGGTGCCCCACTTCCTGTCATAGGTTTTGTCCCGGATGGTCCACTGGCATCTCCGAGTCAACAAATGAACACCTTAACTATATATTTATTTCCTCAAAGAGATCTCCCTGTCTGGGCATAGTCTTTGTCCCATTACTCTGATTCTATTTCTCCCTCATTTGTGAATCTTACCTCTCAGAATCCTACCTCTTAAACCATTTACCAAGGTCACACAGCTAGCCAGCTGTGATATAGGAGTCACACCAGAGTATGTCTGACTCTACTACACTGTGCTCTTTCCTTTATTAGCCACTCAGAGGTGAAGAGATTAATAAAACTTAGTTTCAGCTCCTGAAGGACCTTTAACAAAGTTCAGGGAATAGTATTCTGAAAAAATAATGACCCTTAGTAGGTTCTTAAATATTGTTAGTGTACCTCCCTCCTCTCCATAATAATCATTAAAGGTTTGTGTCACGATTATAGAAAAAATGTTCTGGTTCTTCCAAAATTTGTATAGTCTGAATATTGGACAGTAGCCCCTTCCCACTATTTTCATTAAAGATAAAACAAGTCTGTTTGATCAACATTTATGGTTAAAATAATAAATGATAACCTGAAATCAAAACACGTCCCCATATTTAAGCCTGTACTGTAAATCATACTCTCCACATTCAGATGTACTCTCCCTAATTAATTTCAGGTGTTTAAAGCTATATTATGGTAAGTTGTCATGGTTTCGAACAAGTGAAGATAATTTAGCCATCTGCACTATTTCTTCTCAGCTACAAACCCAGCATTCTGAAATAAGATGGATTTAAATCTGCAGAGACAGCATTCAGAGAAAGAACAAAGCCAAAAATGCTAAGTTCATGAAAATTCCCATCAGCCCAAATCTCCCGCCAATATTTGGAGGGTGTCTGATTGAGCATGGCTGCTCGACATTTATGTTATATTTTGACTGATTTCTTTCTTCAAGAAAATGATATCTCCGTTTAATTTTTTTTCCTCTTGTATCACTGCAGTATCTCATCTCCCTATGATATACCAAGATAGCTCAGAAAGCTCCTAGAGATCTAGTGACTAAACATTTTTCTTTTTTTCTTCTTCATTTTTTTTTTTGGCAATAGAAATATGTGATACCTAAAGGAGATATAAAATTCGCTAACAGGCAGAGACTCACATTTCACAAGTGATATCTAAGACTAACCTTCACGTTGGCTGTATCCTATTTAGAGATGAGGACTACAGCAAATGGAACAATGATGTGATATTATTTAACTAGTGTTGTGCTGTTTACAATATTAGGTTGTGTAATCACAGAAGCCTTTATCACAGGAGAGGACCTCTCTCTCCCTTAACTTGTGACTTCCATTTAAACTGTGAGGATTCCAACTGTGCAAATAAAAGTGTTGTTTTGGTAACAGCTTGTTGAGAGAACTCCATGTTGCCCCAGAATGTACTTGAAGAAGATTAATGAGTCCTACATATATGCCAAGTCAATCTGTTCCTCCCTGTCAATCACCATCCCAAGAACAAGTTTTGCTATCCCTGCCTATATGTTTTCAAATTAATGTATGGCTTAAATTTTAACTGAATCATGGAACAAATGATTACTAAAGACTTGGCCAAGGAGTTTTGCAGTAGTATCCACTGAACATTATTGAGAAGACCTGTCCACTCCTGCAGTTCTCAACCAAGCAGTGACAGTAAGGGTTGAAAAGATGTTGCCTGCCTGTCCTTTGAGGAAGTTGAATAACTTTTACTGTACTAGTTATTCAAATGCTGAAGACTTAAAATATTGTGTTTCTCCTTCTTTCTTAGCCATCTTCCTCTAGGGATCTCTAAACACTCAGTCAACTCCCCACTAGCCTGCTTTCCTCATAGAGCAATGGGTACATCTATAGTCATTAATATGACTGCAATACCATGAGAGGGATTGGAACACCATGCCATGCTGGAGCCTCCTGAGAACACCAGCTATTCCTGGCTGGCTATAGGACCCAAGGGTGCTAACAATCACCACAGTTGATAGAACTCATGTTCTTTCTACAAGAGTGAATTTCCAGTTAAACAACATCTAAGAGGAAACTTTCAGTCAATAGGGACTTAAATACTAGGCTTCTCCTGCAGAATTCATAGATAATCACATCTCAGCCCTAAGTGAAGACTGTGCCACCTAGTACCTCATGGGCTGGGGAGAGAGGGCTCAGCGCAAAAGATTCGGCAGTGGCCAATGTCCAAATCCAGAACTGTCTAAAGAAGTACCAGAAAGAGTGATTCAGAAGAGGAACTGAGGTCAGGATCTGGGGCATGTGGTCAGGTATCAGAGGCTGGCAAACAGTATTTTCCTTTTATAGGACTATTTGTGTTGGTTGTTTCATCATCATAAAGACACTACAAGACTTTAGTCAATTATACTATTTTGTTTTAGAAAATGATTCTTAAACATGGTGTCCATCAAAACCATGTAGGATACTAAAATGCAGATTCCTGGAGCCTAACCCAGTAGATCAGAGCGAGGTCAAGGGATCTGTATCTTAAAAAGTGTCCCCAGTGGATTGTGATGTATGTGCTCCTCACATCCTACTTTGAGATACCTTGAGAGACTGTGGCTTAAGGAATACCAGTTTAGACTGAGGCACTGTGTGATCATAGGTGAATGCCAAGTCAAATGCATTTCTATTTTTTTAAATATTTATTTATTTTAGAGAGACAGTGTGTGTGCATGTGGAGGGGGAGGGGCAGGAGGCAGAGGGGAGAGGAGACAGAGGGGAGGGGGAGGGACAAGCAGACTCTGCATTGAGCTCAGAGCTCAACTCAGGATTCAATATCATGACAGAGCTCAATTCAGGGCTTGATCTCAGGACTCTGAGATCACAACCTGAGCTAAAATGAAGTCAGATCCTTAACTGACTGCATGACCCAGGTGCCACTGAAATATATTCCTTTCTTTTTAAAAAGATTTTGTTTATTTATTTGAGAGAGAGAGAGAGAGAGAGAGAGAGAGAGAGAGAGCAACAGAGATAGCAAAAGAGAGCATGAGTGAGGAGAACAGGGAGAAGCAGGCTCCCCACTAAGCAGGCTCCCCACTAAGGTGATGCAGGGCTCCCCCCCAGGACTCCGCAATCATGACCTGAGCCGAAGGCAGACACTTAACTGACTGAGCCACCCAGGTGTCCCAAATGCATTTCTTTAGAAGATGTGGCTAGCTTATTTTTGAAAGATCTGGTATTGAATTAACCATTAGTTTCTAGCTTGCGAATACTGTACAGGGTAAAAGCACAAAGAGACACAACCATGATTTTCTGTGCTAATATCAGCAGAAAACTACCACTTGACCATCATCTTAATTAGCTATTTTGTATTATAAATACTCTGAGCAATCATCAGCTGCAGGTGTAGGTCCACCCTCTAGTTTACTCCTATGTAATTTGAAGAAACAGCATTAAAGAGACAATTCTATTCTGTATCTGGGATAAAAGAACAGTACCAATTCAACCCTGAAAGTAGTTTTTAATAAGAATTAGTGAATAGAATGCTGTATTTATTCACTGCTTCAGAAACCTCTCTTCATTCAATACACCCAGCCCATCTCTGCACTCACTGTTTCCAAACAACTTTGTAGGTAACCAGGCATCAATATATGATAGTCATATAGCAAGCGAGAGGAGTCTCCACCCTATCTACCCTAACCATCCCTACATTATCAACATGAACGGCAGAGAGGGCTCCTAGACACCCCCTGTATGTAATTATACGTGGGTGTTGGAGGAGGATGGCACATAGGAAAAAGAATTAAACATCCCTCTGATTTCCCATTAAGACAACAGAGCAGCTCTAGAAATTGTTCAGCTCCTACATAGCTTGGACATTGTCTTGAGGATAAAGATATATGTTAAGTCATAGCCTGGAATACTAGTTAAATATTAGTTAAGTCACAGTTTGGAAATGTTAGCACTGCCTTGATCCCATTCAGAGCTGATGAGAAAGACCCTGGGACAGAGTGCCTTCGTTGTCCTTACAAGGGATTCTTTGGTGTTCTGACTGAGGCAGGGGTAGATTTCATTTACTCTCGCTGTGCAACGAGGAACCAGATATGAAGGTGGCTGGAAGACACATTCATAAATGCAAGTGGTCTCCAAAATATGGCTAACAAATGCTTGACTAATCTTTAAGACTACTGTGTAAAAAGAGCAGGACAGCTGTTTAACATTTTATGAACCAGGCTCTGATGTGGAAGGCTTACAGACTCTCCACTCATGAGAAAGAATACACCCACCATACTGCACATGCCTCCTCTGAGTGTGACAGGGCAGAAATAAATGGCATGTCTACTAAATACCATTCAGCAGCAGCATTAGGCTCTGTCCAGGAGGGCGAAATGGATTGAATTTGCTATAATGCTAATTTACACTGCCTTTAATGAACGTACGTACATGTTTAACTCACAGAAGGAGAAGTGCTGTTGTACACCCAACTTCTTTCTACCCCACTCAGGCTGATAAGACATTCTCCAGACAATTATAATTATGGGCAATTTGTAATAATAATAATAGTTGCTTTTTATTAGATGCAGTAAAAATCGATTCTACATTCAATTACCATTCTTGGCAGTGCTATGATAGTCCAAAGTAAATGCTAGTGTCAAAACAAAACTAACTATAATGACAATAATAAAGTTTTAAAGGACAAAATCCTCCTTTTAAGATCAAAATGTACCCCCCTTTTTAAAGTCCCTCCCATACCACTGAGTCATGAATGAATTATCTGCATTCTTGTTTCACTTGTTTGACGATAAAGATCTTAAATATTGCCACATGTAATAGCACAGATCTTTCCAAGAATGTGACACCATAGTAATTATCACCACTCATTAAATAACAGGACTGGATAGTGAGTATGGGCTGAACATGAATTCAGCATTGACACAGGCCAACATTGCAGACGGACTCCTCATGGGGTTATATAGATGGGATTCCTTCTCCCAAAGTTGTTAATTTAGAGAGAGTAGAGTAGCATATTCATTTCTAAGGTTCAAGAGTCAGGTTTTTAAACTTGGGACTTTCCTCTTATTATATAGATAGTGTTCATTTCATAGGAAACCTCCCATATTAATACTAAATGCCAATATCATCTAGCTGCCCACGTGATAGTGAGGAAGGCCAAAGGTATCTGCTGTCCCAGAATCACCTTTCTAATCCTTCATACCTGCCTTCATTTTGGCCACCAGGTAATCTGTGCCTTTTGTTCTTTATGTCTTCCATCTTAGTGTTATCTTCTCCCAGAGAGTTTGGTGAATTCACTTACCCCTTCCTGGTGCCTTTGCTTTGTGACCACAATACAACAAAACAAAACAAAACAAAACAAAACAAAACAAAACAAAACACAAGTATATTTCAAGTTGTGAAAATTCAAGCACCTGTGGATTGAAATAAAATGCAGTAAGGTGGTTTGGTTAGCAATATTTCATGATGAACTAGACCTGCAGAGGTTCTGGGCTCTAATATGAGACCCTCCACTAGCTATGTGATCTTGGGTAAGTCATTTAACATCCCGGGAGACTGAATGAGACAATGTATGGGAAAGTCCTGGCAACACTGAATGAAATACCATATACAGGTCATAGAGTCAATTGGCTGGCTTTCCTGAAATGAACTTTTCTTGAGTGAGGATTATGACAACCAGGTCAAAGAAGTATGACTTCTTAGGACTCTTTACAGTGATTCCTTCATGATAGTTTGTCCCTGTCCATGCACTTACTCCTGGGGTCATCAAAGCCCCAGAAAAGTGATGTAAGCAACAGCACTCTTCTTCCTGTAAAGGATTATTGTCAGCCACTAGACATAATAATTTGTTCTTCAATTGCCGTTTGGGATTTCCTTGGACATTAGCCAGAAATTCCTCCGGGGTCCCAGCCATGTAAAAAGTTAAAGACTCAGAAAAGAAATATAAGCACCATTTAGAAGACCTCAAGTATTGGAGTCACCTCAGAAGAGTCAAATGAATTCCACGTACTCTATGGCATATATCATCTTTAAAAGGAACATTCATGCATTAATACATTATTCTCTCTGTAGTTTAGCTAATTAAGAATAGGCCATATTCACAGCCTCACAGGTTTATCACTGGAGTGTGACATCACTGAGTACTGTAGTCCTGGGAGATGGTTAGCCAAATATTAACTGACTTGGTCTCCTTTTATGTAAATGTGTGAGCAAAGAAACGCATCTGGATCTTTTTCTGCTTGTAATGAAATCATAACATTTTGCCTGAATGGTTCAAAATAAAGTGCTACAGATGATTTATAAACTATGGTACAAGTTCAATAACATATCCTTGTCTGGTCCTTGTCTAGAATATGCTTCTTTGCTCAGATGATCAGACGTCCAGCTCCCCAGCGCTCCTCTAGCCTGTGATTTCCAACCCTATTTATAAAGGATTCATCCAATTTAAAAGGAATCCATCCATCCACCTCATTATATAGAAAAATGAATGCTTGCCTTCCATATGACATTTGTTTAGCAATTACTGAAGATAATTCATTCGTTTATCCAACAAACATTTATTGAGTAAAAGAAGAATAGGAAGTGGCAAGGTGTAGGGTTGGTAGGGGATGAGCTCTGAGTTGATCTGTGGAATCTGAGATGTCTGTGGGCAAATCTGGATGGAAATGCCCAAAAGTCAGTTGGATAGACATGCTTGAACCTAAGGGCAGGTTTAGAAACTATCAGTATCTGCTTTGTATGAAGTCACTCTGAAATTAAATGGGTGGCAAATAATGATGGCAGAGGGAAGCCTATCAAATGGCACTAATTAAAGATGTACAGAAGGAGTTTACTAAGAATTTATCAGACAGGTGAGAAGGTGAGTCCCATTTGCTCCTTTGTAACATTACTGTGACATTTCTCCAAAAAAACTTCATTTGAAGTGTTGATTCCAGATAAAATATCTTCAGAGAAACCTTCATGCATTGAGTTACAGTGGTTTTTGACTAGAATATTGGGTACATGTGACAGCCTATTATTTTTTATTTTATAATGTTTTTGCAATGATAGTTGGAAGAGAAAGGGGTATATACTTGGCTAATAAACAGATTAAAAACCTGACAAGTTCGGTAGGCAAATCTTTAAAAGCTTTATTATTTTTTAAAGGAACTAAGGAACTTAGAAATATGGCCCCATTTCAGAACCTTCTATTGTTAGGGCTAGCATGATAATTTTACCAGAAACATATGCATATGTTCATACAAAGACTTAACATTCACTGCCCACATGACATATTTGTAGGCTTCCAGGCACTAAATAAGCAGTAGATGCTGACCCTTTCCTCGAAAAATACACAACCAATTCTTCTAAACAAAGCTTAAGTTTAATTCCAAGTTTCAAAAATACTTTGGTAATTTATTAGCTCAAAAAGCAAGTCCTCACATCTTCACTGTGAGGCATTCTTTGAATACTATAGTAGAAATAGATGACAGTGCTTGAAATCTCTTTAAAAAGCCAAGTACACATTTCCTGGAAGTATCAGTGAGAGAAATTCTATCACTTCTAATTATCTCTTCTGATGCCTGTCTCCTAAGTCACTATTTCTGAAAGCAAAATCTCCTTCGAAGCAACATAAAATTAAGGTCATGGATCGCCTTTGGTGTGATAGGCATTTTATGGGGTAATGGTACACAAATGGCCATAGATCCCCGATCTCAATCCCATGGAAATAATGATTGAACGTCTATTCAAAACTTTGTCCAGCTTGTGTTCATACTAAGCAGGAAGTGATTTTAGCCTTAAGATCTCTGAATCTCCTAGGACAAGTTTATTTTTATTTTAGACTTGTGTATACACATATAGAGAGATTGCACCTATACCATCAGCCCTGGGAGGGCGGGGACTGTGCTGTGTCTCTTTTCATTGTTGCATCCCCGTGTTAAGAATAAAGTATTGTGTTCAATGAACATTTGATAAGTGAATGAATGCTGAATGGAGGTTGAGTGGATGCCCTGATGTTCCTAGCCCTCCTGCAAGCATCGACTTCTTATTTTGATTCCAGGAAATGGCAGCTTTGGTAGTAGAGGCTAAGGGGGTCTTCTAGGCTGGTTTCATATTAAGTTAACAAAATTTCACTAGCTCCTCAGCAACACAGTGAAGTGTACACAGCACTGTAGTAAGATGGCTCCAAATTCTGGGGATGATTCACCTTCTGACTGCTAATCAATAAAAGTTGAAGTACAATGGATGTGAGTGGCCATCTTCACACTAACCCACTCTTAGACATGCTTTAAATGCATGTAGCTAAAGTACCTAAAATGTTTTCAGATATTCTTTGAAAGATATATGTATAGTCAAGCCTTGAGTGTTACTGAAGAATGTTGTAACCTAATAAATTGCATTGCAACTTAATGGGCTGAAGGAACTCCATGGTGCACATAAAAAATGAAATTTGACAATGAGAATCTGTCTGTATTTATCTGTCAGGTCCCTGTTGCCTGCTAGTTCCTCCCTGCCTCATCTCCCAGAGGCAGACTGCTGTGGCTCTTCCCAAGGAGGCACCGTTCTGCACAAGACTCTAGAATCGACCCCTTCCTCTCAGCAGGGGAGACTGAAAGAGTTCCAACCCTTTGTATCTCAACAGCCAGCATCTTTTCTGTTTGCCTGTCTCCGTCCTAAACTTCAACCCAGTCTATTGTGCTAAAGTCATCCAAGGAAGAAATATGTTGAATATGATTAACAAAAACCTTTGTTTCCCTGATAGGAATATGCTATTGACCTTTCAAAAATAAGGGGTGCTCTATAGGATGTTACATGTTCTGTGGGAAGATGGTTCCAATGATCCCCCAACCTTGGGAAATGCTGTAAACTATGTCCTATTGACGCAGACTTAACAATTCAAATTGGCGTGTCCAAGATTGAGAAGTGGTATGGTAAAGAAATCGATTTTGCCTATTTGAGACCAACAATTCCCAACGTTTGTTGAATGAACTTCCCCAAACAGGAATTTCTACTTCTCGGGTCCATGTTCGCCAAGCATCTTACTGATAGTTAATCTGCTGCCTCAGACACCCTGGTACCAAGAAGTACTGCACAAAGTACTTGCAAGCATTTTGGGAAAAACAGAATCTTGTATTATGTGTGAAGGAGGCTGTTTTGGGGCCCTAAGATTACTGGGATTAGTTAGCAGTATTTGCCAAGGCTGCAGCAAGTATGAGGGACTCATTCATTTTTGCCATCCTTGCCCCAGATAAAAGTGACCTCACCAAGATGCTGCTACCTTGTGAGACCCTGGCTGGGCTGTAGCCATTCTCTTTCATTAACAACCAAGTTTCATTAACACTACTCACTGCCCAGTTACCCTTATTCATTCCTTCTTCGTTAGTTGGGAGTTAGAGAAGGATGTGATAAGTCCGTAGAGCTTGATATTTTTTTCTTTTTAAAAATAATACATCTGCTTATGGCTTTTTTTTTTTTAAGTAGTATGGATATCTTGGTAGAACCCTGGAAGTTCCATTTAGATGACAAAATCATGTAATGAATTAAATTTCATGTACTTTACTTTAGCTAACAAATCAAAGGGGTTCTACAGATTTTGTGTAGTATGAGCAAACAAACAAACAAACAAAAAACAGAAATAGACCCACAAATTCAGAGAACAAATTAATGGTTGCCAGAGGGGAGGAGAGTAGGAAGATGGGCAAAGTGCTTGAAGGGGACAGGGAAGGGTAGGCTTCCAGTTACGATGTGAATAAGGGTAAAAGATAAAAGATACAGCACAGGGAATATAGTCAATGGTAGTGTAGAAGCATCGTTTGGTGACAGATGGTAGCTACACTTGTGATGAGCGCAGTGTAACGTATAGCCTTGTCCAAATACTATGTCGTACACCCAAAACCAATGTAACATTGTGTGTCAACTATACTTCAGTAAAAAACAAAACAAAACAAATAACAGGTAAATGCAGCCGCTTCCCCTTTTTCCACCATTCTAGGTCCACCTTTTTGGATCATTTATACGATGAATCTAAGGCCCAGGGAAGTTAAGAGTTTATAAAAGGTAGCTGATAAGAGGATCTATCTTATCGGGCTATTGAGAATAACAAATTAAAGACTCACACAAAGTACTTAGCACAGTGCATGACACTGATTAGTAATGCAAACTCTTTCAGCTGTTATTAATCTGAAAACTAAAACCACAGAACCTTAATTCAGCTTCTTAGGCCTCTACCTCCCCTGTCATATCCACATCCACCCCGGGCTCCCCCACTCTGCCTTCTTTGGTCAAGTGCCTGACATTTTTATGGAGACATGGCAGCTCTATTTTGGAATGTGATACTTGCATGGCTTGCGTCCAAGCTCTTGTCCACCAGTGGCCCCCTTCGCAGTTGTGCTTGGTCTTACTTTTATGCTTGGTCTGGGAGTGATGACTCTTCTCTAGCTCATTTTGACCATCCCATGGTGAGGATACCTCCTCCTGGGACTCTCTCCCAGGGTCAATGCTCTTGTTTCCGGGCACTTACTTCCTTCTTGCACGATGCCGACCCTGCATTTGCCTCAGACTCAGCCACCCGAAATCTTCTTGTTCCTTCAACTGAATTTTTGACAGAAACTTGCATTTCAAAAACTGGTTTCATTACCATAGCACTATGGCTCTTGTCAGGACCTGATGTGAAACCATCTAGCTTGACTAAGTAGTTACTAATCTGTTTGGTTTCCATTTAAACTTCCTTTTCCCCCACCATGTGCTCATTACTGTGGTTTATATTCAGCTTCTGATGATAGCTAACCATTTTTGTGAAGCCTAGAGCATAATAGGTATTAAAAGCTCAAGCCTTCTGATGCATCTGCTATTTGTTTTCCCTCCCTACTAATTAGCGGGTCTACATTCTCCTTTGTCTTGTTCCTAATGTATTTGTGAAATATTGTCTGGCTGCCCGTTGTTTCTCTTGCTAGTTGCATCTCACATTGTGCTTTGGCTTTCCGGCTGCTGTTCCCATATTATACATGCCCTATTCTCTTACCCTTGCCTTTAGCAGCGTGCCCTCATTTTCCCTTTGCATGTCATTTTATCCTGGCAGCTTAAAACTCAGCGTGGGTTTTGCTTTCCATAGAATCACTAGCTGGGTGAAAGCTTGAGGACAAGCTCTTAAGCACTGGAGAATAGAAATATTTGGCTCTACAGTATCTAGTGCTTAGCACAAAATGTAAAATATTCCAGTATGTTCTAGAAAGTTGACCTATGCGAACCCAGCAGGCTGGACAGTTAGCCATGGTGTTAGGTCAAGATCTAGATACTCTAAGGTAGCCTTTGTCGATGGTAGTGAAAATTGGACAAGGCATCAGGTAGGAAAGGGGCTTTCATACCAATTCCTCTTGTCCTCTTCTGCTCCCATGAGCACTGGTAGAAATTTCAGATTTCTCTATAGGTCATTAGATAAATGCTTATGAATTGTTGAGGGCCATCTAATGTTGTCATGCCATTTTTGAAATGTGAAGCAGGCTCACATTTTTTGTCCCTTACCTGGCTCAATGCACTGAAAGATTTAATAGACCCAACTGTGAAGCAAAAAGTAGGACAATGAAGTCAAGAACCGTGGCATGGACTTCCTCAGCTGGTAATAAGTTGGCAGGCCCGCAAGGACAGCCGTGACCCCTCTTCTGCTTAACCTTCTGACATTCAGTCAGTGGCCAGAGGGTCTGGGCTCATCTAGATAGAAGCAGTCCTTACCTTCCATAGGCTGTGAAGATCGCTTCCAGCATCTGGAGGAACCAGGGCAGCAACTCACGCACGTCTCATGGGCAGATCCCAGTATCTGTTGGTTGCACGGTAAACACAAGGGAAAGCAACCTAGCCGTCCAACTCAAGATCCTCACTAGTCTTTGAAGCTGGGATGGACCTTGTGGTCTGGCCTAGCTCAGCATCTGGGAGGTGTTTGTAAACAGAACAACCTGAAATTGTTCACCGACAAGAAAGCTTTCTTGGGGAGAATGGGATCTGGCAGGAGCACTGTGAGCATTTCTTTCATTTTTAGCACTCTGCTTTCATGGGCTACATCTGTCAGGACCATTTTCCTTTCCTTTTTCTACCACTAGGAAGTTGAATTAGCT
Source organism: Canis lupus dingo (assembly GCF_003254725.2). Classification (NCBI taxonomy): domain Eukaryota; kingdom Metazoa; phylum Chordata; class Mammalia; order Carnivora; family Canidae; genus Canis; species Canis lupus. The sequence goes on from NC_064244.1 coordinate 24,313,593, forward strand.
GTTGACTTGTGAAGTTCCAAAGCTTCTCTAATGTTGTACCGTAACACAAATTGTCAAAAGTAATGGCGTGGGTCATTTCATTTATTAAAATTCTGATCCATCCACTGATGATCTGAATTCTTTTTTTTTGATTTAGCCTAACATCAGGCTATATTAATTTGCTTAGAAGATTTATCCAAGATATTCATACATCCCTATGTTAATAGGCCTTCCGAAGCCCGACCCTTTAAAAGACAATTGTTTCCAGAGACGAATAGAGGCTGCGCTTCATAAACACATGGAACCTGCCCACAAAATAGCCAAATAGTTTAGTGTTTTGCTAAATTCTGCTCTGGCTTGCTGCATGGCCTATCTCGCCAAAAATCAATGCTAGGCTGTCCTCAGATTGGTATTCATGTTCAGCCTCAGATCATCCTAGTTAATGTTACTTTGTTTTATGATTAAATTCCTAGAATTCTGCTTATTTTTCTTAAAACTTGGTTCTTATTCATCCCCTTTCTGACTCTTTTTGGATTGAACTTCTGACAAGTTTTTGGCCACTTGGAAAGCTCTGTTGGGCTCACCTCAGGTGCCCAGCTCCCAGCATTATGCCTTCCCATCCCCATGGAGAAATTTATATCCTTCAGAGATGGCCCCTCAGCCAACCTGTCCTCTCCTGCACCTTTGGAGCTTGGGTCACCAATAGGATGGTCCTTAAAAAAGGCTACCTCTGCGAATGGAGCTGTTTGTCTCTCATAATTTGTGATATGCTGCATCTATTCTGATGTCCACCAGATAAAAGTACATGCCAACACTGGGTGCAAACATTGCACCTTATCAGATTCTGTGCATCTTTACCTACTATTAAGAATTTTACTGGACTTTAGTTAATAATTTGCAACCCAAGATAATAAGACAAATTCCTACTGTTGTGGTGTTTGGAATTATGAAATCATTATACCGGGGCACCTGGGCAACTCAGTGGTTGAGCATCTCCCTTTGGCTCAGGGCATGATCCCGGGGTCCTGGGATCGAGTCCCACATCAGGCTCCCCACAGGGAGCCTGCTTCTCCTTCTGACTGAGTCTCTGTCTCTCTCTCTCTCTCTCTGTGTCTCTTATGAATAAATAAAATCTTTAAAAAAATCATTATACTAAAAGAGCCCATAGACATTCTCTAGTACAATCCTTTCTCGATATCTATGAGGAGCCCAGAGCCCAGAGCAGTTCCATAACTTCTCTGAGGTCACACAGCAGCAGACTAAGACATGAAAATATAATCTCCTGCCTTTTATTGTATTTTTTTTTCTTTATCACACTTTCAGTTTCGGTCTGATATAAATAATGCACATACATGTTGGTGAGAAAGCACACTTTTTGTCTTAGGGCCATTCTAAGAATAGCACTGAGCCCAGGAAAATAATCATAGTCTGACAACTGCTCACAACAGCTCCCACTAGAGAGAAAGACAAGGCTCCAAACACGAGGAGGGGCATCAGCTGTGGGGTGCTGGGAGAAGCTGGGCTGGGCGCTATCGAGGGGCCCCCTGTCTAGTGGTGACATGAAGCAGATAGACAGCAAGTGTGACTGGGCTGTCTGCAGAGCTGGGGTGGGTGAAGGGGTTTCGAGGTGGTTAGTGGGTTGTTATGACACGGTTTGTCACCTCTTGGACAGAAATGAAATGCAGCCGCGCCAGTGAGGCCATTGTCCTTATGTGAGAGACTGGCCCACCCCAGGTGCAGGCGGCTGCAAGGCCGGAAAGGGAAATGCCATTTTATAAAGGATTTTCTAGCACATTAACTGCATAATTCCTCAGCAGGATCGTGAGCTCGGTGCAAAGTGCAGCCTTCTCCCCCATAATTGCCATGGTGGGATTGCTTGCGGAAAGCCTTCAAAGCCCTTGCGAGAGGCACGGCCCATCTCAGCACCCAGTGAGACGACGCCCTCGCGGCTCCTCTCTTCACCTTTCTTTTTAAGGCTGCCAATCAAAATCGTTTCCCAAAACTGGGCTAATTTCACGAGACAATCTGGCATTAGCCCTTGCTGATGTCTTCAATGCACTTGACTAAGGGATCCAGGCTTCAAATGTCGAATACGGGCTCTGAGTGTCAGCCCACACTCCAGGAGAGAGTCACATGTCAAAATATATTTCTTATTATGGGAGCCGAGCTGACCAAGGTCAGGATTATGAAGGTTTGACAGCCTTCCCATTTTTCTTACTACGATGCTTGCCTTTCCTCCTTCCCGGCCAGAATTCTCATACCAGGAAGGAAAAAAAAAAAAAAAAAAAAAAAAGAGTAAATTGGCTAAAAGTGTCGGCTTGAGGGTAAAAACAGCCTGGGTTTGGATGGAAGCAGGCTCCACCTCTTACTCCTCCAGGCCCAGTTTCCCCTCAGCCTGGGAGGCCCGGGTCTCAGCCCAATTCTCCTCCAGCTGTAGCACAATCCAGTCGCTGACTTAAGAATGCCTACTTACCAATAAAAAATAAATTTATAAAAAAAAAAAAAAAGAATGCCTACCTACCGTTGACCACAGTGGTGGTAAGCCTCAGCCAGGACAAATGACCCAGGCTTAACCCTCTGTACATGTTAGATATTGTTAGGTTAGGCACCTGGGGGGCTCAGGTCACCTAGGTCATGATCCCGGGGTCCTGGGATCGAGTCCCTGCATTGGGCTCCTTGCACAGTGGAGAGCCTGCTTCTCTCTCTCCCTCTGCCTCTCCCCCCTACTCATGCTCTCTCTCAAATAAATAAATAAAATAATTTTTTAAAAAGGATATTGTTGTGTTGCTGGCACTTGCTTCATAGGATTAGTGCATGAATGTTTCCATGCACCCATCCTGCAGTTTTAGCGTTAAACTATGAGTGAGGGTAATGTAGGAGACTGTGGGGGCCCCTCGGGGTGCACCTGTTGGCTCGGTGGCAAGGGAACCAGGAGGTAAATGGAGCCTTCTAGGGACAGGCGTGTATGGTGGTGGTGAATGAAGATGCCAGGCTGAGAGACATTTCATGGAGATGAGTAGGGTGTGTCGGAACAAATGATTTCTGTAGGACCGGGGAGGGGAGCTGTCCCCCTTCAAACTTCAGAGGAGTCAGGGGAGAGAATGCAAACATAGCAGAGGTGAAGTTTGCATTTTTTTATGCTGCTGAATATTTATTTTCTGCCATCTTTTCTCTCCAGATCTATGGACATAATTTACACAGGACCCCGAGGGTAATTAAGCCAGCAATTCCTTTGCCAGTGAAATGAGAGAAGCCAGTTCTCAGTAAATTCTGAATTCCACTATGGATGTTGTAGAAACAGAACTAAAAACAGCTGCAGTTTATCTGTGCTGCAGAATTGACTATAATTTGCTGCCACTCTTACCCTTACCACATAGCAATCAGTGTACAGAAGTACAGAATTTTAAGATGATGAATGTTTTATTTCTTAAAATAAACAGTAGCAATTTAGAAACACATTTATGTATTTTACATTTTTTTTATATAGTAAAAGTATATTGGAAACTTCCTTAGTGTCAAAATCCTTACATGCACTTGTCAAAAATACCAAGATGACAAGCTAATATGGAATTCAGATTTAAATAATAGACTTTTCAGGTATATTCCATGAAACTTCTGATTGTTTCGTTTGCACTGACCGAGCAATGCCTATTATTTCCCTCGTGGTCAGGTGTCTTAAGTGTTTCAGACTGAATAGCCATATTTTCCACATGTTAGTACTGGACCAACGTGTGAGGTTTTCTTTTCTTTCTTATTTCTTTTTTCCAAGTTAACTTTCGTCCATCTAGAAAATTCCAGTCACTGAGTAGGTTTGTTGGTTGGAGTGACTCTCCCAGTTTAATAAACTGCGTGCATATACTTGCTTGCCACATTTGTAGCTCTCTCACATAATCTCATCAGAACTGGTTATTACTGTCTTTTATCAAATCTAAGATGCATGGATTTTTTTTTTGAGACCTACCGTTATTTCATGTACCACTAAACAAACAACAACAAAAAAGTGGTGCCCACAAAAATGTGCCACAATATAGGTTGTTAAGATGTTTCCCCGTTTCAGTGATGCTCAAGGAGAAAAAAAAATGTTCTTAGAATTCATGAAATATGACATGTCCACTTTTCAGAGGAGAAAACTAGCACAGTGACTGATCAAAGTTCACATCGCTACTAAGTGACCAAAACAGGAGACAAAAATGTTTCTAAAGCTAGAGATCTTTCCAACTTAGCTTGTCTAACATTGCGACCTTGAGCAGTCACAGTTCTCTCTACGCTACATTTCTTTTCTTCTTTGTTTCAAGGGAAGTTAACAGCGATAATAACAGTGCTAGTGAGGCACAGTAGGATCCTAGGCTATCAAAGATTCTTTGAATTCAAGTGATCCTCTGCTCCCTTCAAGGTCACTTGATTTCTCTTTTACCAGGTTGAATGATGCTCATTTTTTCCCTAATTATTAAAATATAAATGTTCAAGTACTATATGTTAGTGTTTGAAGTTTGTGTGGTAGTGAAAGAGAATTTAGCTCAAGTGAATGACCTTTGGCCAAGACAGTTGAGGATTTGGGAAGATCACATTGCATGAACGTGGCTGGTTTTAGTACCTATCATTGTTGGGTGATTTCATGAGTTTATACAGCTCGTGGATGCCAGATTCATTACATATATCAAATGGATTGTGAGACCTGGGTATGTGTATAAAACGTGCTCAGATGCCATTGAGGAGCTCAGTGTCACTACAATAGCTCAGAGGGCATTTCATGTGCTCAGTACCCTCTGTCCTTAGTCACTCTCCTCAAACTTGGTGGGTTTTTTGTCTTGTTTTTTTTTTTTTTTTTTTTGTATTTTCCCTTCAAGTCAAAATGCCATAGGCAATGCATTTGGGTCCTTGCTGCTATCACACATTTACATAACCTGTTACATAACTTCACTTTGTCATAAATGCTAATTAGCAGGGCTTTGCAAGTCTTCCAGAGGTTATCCTGATTTTGCTGATGAGGAATTGGAAGGTGAGATTTATTTGGGAACAGGAGTTTGAATCACACCAAATGGTAACACAATGGTGGTCTCGGGAATTAGCACTCCGCGTTCTGAATATTTTAGTTCTGTTTGAGCTGTGGATTAAAAGTCTGGCTACTTGTTTTCTTTGGAAAGGGATCCAGAAACCATGTCTCTGGCAGAGACAGCTCCCCTGGGCCCTCTACTACTCTGTCTAGACCAGCTGGTCTCCTTACCACATGGTGAACCCAATGCAATCCCATCCTGCTTTCACCCCATGGGGCCCCTGCTAGGTTTCTGCTCTTAGCCAGGATTCAAGGCACTGCCTCAGGAGGCTTTCTGAGCCATGAAGTTCCTAGCACTTAACCATCCTCTTCGCCTCGTGCTTGTTACTAACCATACTACTGTTCTTCAAATACATTCCCAAGGAGTAGGGACTGTGTCTTTTGCTTTTCTGTACCCTCTGCCTCACCTGGAGCTTGCTGAACATAGCTCCCCAACAACAGTTCATAACAAAAGCCGTATTTGATCCAGCTGCTCATCATCCCTCAGTTGGTCAGTTATGTCCTTGTCCGACCATCTGAAAATCAACTCCATGAATGGATCAGTCTACAGCTGCAGTCCCAAGCGAACTCTTTCTATAAACTTCTCCATTTCCACTCTTCCAAACTGAGTTTTACCATCTCTCATTTGAGGATATCTGAAATCAAGAACTTTATATTTGCGTACATCCCCCGAGGATGTAGGGATAACATCTTCTAAAGCCCTCAGGGGTTCTGTGTGCTTGGCAAAGAATATGAATGAGCCTGTCAGGATGGCAACCATCAGGAGTGGATGGCTTTAGGGTGTTTGAGTAGGTGATAGAAAGTGGGAGGTCTGCTAGCAGGAGAAAGAATCTAGGTTTGTTTATAGAAAGAACCTAGGCTTTGCTTACATACATTACTTTCTCCCCTTCTTTGGAGCTGACTTAGAAAGTGACAGCGGCTGTAGCAAAGTGGAACCTGAATGTATTTTTCAAAATTAGGTCTTTGAAGAAAGCACATGCTTTATGACTTAGATTTATGATACATCTTTTTAGATTAAAAGATACTATCATCTTGGCTATTTTGCTGTAATTTGAACTTTCTACTATATACAGGTGGCTCTGCTAAAACAATCTTAGAACTGAAGGATAAATTGAGGTTTTTGTATTTCTCTTATTTGGGAGGTTCTATGTTTTTTTTCTCTCTTCCACTTTATACTGAATGAAGGAGGATTTCACTTAATTGGACAAAAGTATTTGCTCTTATGGATTGAGGGACTTTGTCTTTCTCTCAAAAAACAAAACAAAACAAAAAACAAAAAAAAACCTTTGAAATAGAAAGTAGAAGAGGGAAATCTTCTGACCCTAATAAATGGGTCATGCCAGGATAAAGGAAATACTGCTTTCAACACATTAGGACTAGTGGGACTAGTTGTGAAGATGATCTGGTTGCAATGTTATCATCCTTTGATAACCAAAATCCATAGGGTGATGGCATTTCTTGAATGTGTCATAGAAAATTCACGTGAAGAACAAAAACAAAAAAAGGACAAAAATCTACAGTGCCCCACGAATTGCTAAGATACATGGCATTTGGTCCATTATTAATGCTTAACTTAAATCTTTTAATAGACACTGATTATTATCATTGTGCCATACTCAGAAAGGACAGAAAATGAGAGAGTGAGCTTCCCAGATGACCTTATGGATCTGCAGAGAACAACCACCTTTGCACTCTTTTTCATTGTGTCAAATGAATCATTGAACTGCTGGACCTCAACTTTAAGCAACAGGCAGCTTCTTAAAAAGTAGAATGTTAAAATAATCAGAAAACTACTTTATTTTAGAGAGAAAGCAGGTAAGAGAGAGTGTGTGTATGCATGCGGTGGGAGGGGCAGAGAGAGAGAGAGAGAGAGAGAGAGAGAGAGAGAACCACCATCCCTGTTCCCCCAAGCAGACTCTCTGCTGAGCCAGGAGCCCAAGCCTAGATTCCATCTCAGGACCCTGAGATCATGACCCACGCTAACCCGACGGAGCCATCCAGTTGCCCCACGATGACTGTGTTTTAAGAGGAGAATAGGAACTACCAAAGAGCAGAAACCAAAATGACTTTAATTGATCCTGTGAAGAGTTCCCAGAGCTGCCTGCCTACACTAGACCTTTCTGAGAAAGGAAGGTCTCGTGTTAAATGTTTGCTGGTAGTAGAGAAACCATTCTTTTCTGTTGTCAGGGTGGGGGACTCTTGACACTCGGAGTGAGGCATTCCAAATCCTGTCACTCCAGATGCTGCCACCAGAAGCACAAATATCTACAAAGTTCCTACTACAGGAGTAGAGGAGGAGGTGTCCTCTGATCACAAAGGACTTGCTTCACTTCTATCCCGGATTGGTTTGCTTATTAATTTATTTTTTAAAAATGAATCACCAGAAAGAAAACTGAAGATAACTTTGCCAGATTCCCAGGGTCCTTTAGGAATGTGCCCATTTTGACATCCTCATGTTTTGGTGTCCTGGGGTTAAAAAATCACTGGATTCAACACGTTCTATCTATGGACAGTCTAACATTTGTGATCTCTTGTTGGCTCTACCAAAACCAGTCAGACAAAAAAGAGATGGTTCTCACATCACAAAATCTTTTAATCTTTTTGAAAAGAGAAACTATGAGTGCAAACTATTAGCCTCCATAATAGCGAGCCTTTATATGATTCTTACTGTATGCTGTGGCCTGTTCGAAGTGGTTTACTAATATTTGCCCATTTGATTCTTATAGCAAACCTTGAACAAGGTGACAGTATTATTGATGTTTGATAGATAAGGGAACTGAAGCATGGATAGGTTGAAAGACTGAAATAACTTATCCAAGCTTTCATGATAGAATCAGGGTCCCAGGTACACGCATAAACATACATATATATGTGTGTGTGTATAAATATATTTACATATATATTTTTTTAAGTGAAACCAATCATATGAGACTCTGGTTCAAAACCCTTGCTTTGCTTCCGCTTTCATACAGAACCCAATTCAACCCTCCACACAGGCTTCCTGGGTCTCCAAGTTTGCTGCTGTCCACCTCCCTGAGCTCATCATCCATCCCCTCCTCTCCCTATCCATTTCCTCTCAGTGCCCCTGGCCTTTCTAGTCTGGGAATGCCGCATGCTCATTATTTCTTCAAGCCTTTGCACTTGCTCTTCTACCTGAGAGGCTCAAACCCCAACTCTGTGCACGACTTACTTTTAAAAATTCACATCTCTGCCCAGATATCACCTCCATGGACCCAATCTACAATGGTCATCCCACTGCTCATTCCCTTATGGCCTTATTCTTTTAAAACTATGCTTATCGGTGTCTGACAATTCATAATTTGTGTGTTTGTTTATTGTCTGTCACTGTCATTAGACTACAAGCCCCAACAGGGTAGGGATTACATCCATTTTGTCCATCGCTGCCATCCCCAGTGACAAGAACACAGGCGAGGATATTATCAGTGCCAACAAGTATTTGGTAAATGAATAAATGAGCAAAGTGATGGAATATCACCTCAGGGAAGATAAACATTTTGTCAAGGTAAAAATAAGTTTTAAAAGATATGTTTATCTCTCTCCTTTCATGCTTATGTTTTTCAGTACAATTTTTAAAAGCACTGCTGGGAATCCCCGGGTGGCTCAACGGTTTAGCACCTGCCGTCAGCCCAGGGTGTGATCCTGGAGTCCTAGGATCGAGTCCCACGTCGGGCTCCCTGCATGGAGCCTGCTTCTCCCTCTGCCTGTGTCTCTGCCTCTGTGTGTGTGTGTGTGTGTGTGTGTCTCTGTGTCTCACATGAATAAATAAAATCTTAAAAAAAACCACACTGCTAAGGGCTTATTTTACTAGATGGTTGCACAAAGACTAGAAGCCACTGCCTTTCTGAATCAAGAATTAAAGGATGACTTTTCATAAGTGAAAATGTCTAATTTTCATTCAGGATAATAGCCCTCAGAGGTGTGTGAATAGGAAGCATATATGATGATGAAATGTATATCCAGAGGGATCCTCACTAAAATGAAGTCTCAACCAAGAAAGATCTAATGAATCAATATTGAAGGTAACTGGCTCAGAGAAGTTTACCTTCTTTTCTAGAACAAGGGCAACGACATCCAGGAGTGTAATGCACGGGAAAGGACAGAGAAGTTCAGATGCCTGGTTCTCCCTTGTTTAGACAGAAATACCCATGCAGATGCTAGACCTCGGTTGTAGAAATAACATAAGTTCATCTGCAAGGGTGACAGGAGGTTTCTGGCTTGCCTTCACCTACTAGCTCACTGTTACCCATGCTGATGAGGAAACTGAGAACAATATTCTTTGAGTCTTCTAGAAATGTGCTCTTAAGGTATCATGGAGATTATCTCCATTGGACCTGCAGTGGTCATTGTCCCACTGTTCCAACACTGAACCAAAGCTGAAATAGTGGCTTGTCAGTACATGCGGTGACTCTTGAACTCTGCCAAAGAATGGCAGGGACCCGCAGAGATTATTCTTTCAAGTGAACCTTTTCTCCTGGGACAGGCTGGGTTTTTTTTCTGTGGTGGAATGTCACAGGCAGACATGATGGAATCAGAGCAGTTCACTCAAACAAGAAGGGGTGAACCCATCCCTTTCCAGTCTCACTACAAGCACCTCCTGATTCTCCCAGTACCTGAAGTTATTCATGAAAACAAAAAACGAAACAACAACAACAACAACAACAACAAAAACAAATGTGCTGGCAAAACAGTAGAAAATAAAGTTAAACAGGATCTGTCATCCTGACGTGTGTCTAATTCTGAGGAACCACATATTTCCCATTGAAAAAATATTCTAGGCTTACCCAACCATGTAGCCACCTTAGGATGCAAGTCATTTGATCATTATTATTTCATTAATTGACAATATGCTTCTCTTACTTTTGAGAAATCTGGGTGAAGGCTGCATTGAAATCTAAGCAATTAGACCCAAACACAGCCAGTATCCCAAACTGACAATCCTTCCTGTGGAATATTGGGAAATCTTTCTGAATAATTCCTAATGGGAGCCATGGCTCAGATAAATCTGACAGTGCATTAAAAATGGCTGGGGCAGCTCAAGAGCATGCTGAGGCTCTCTGATCTCGGTTGTTTGGCTTAAGGATTTGAGGGAGCAAATAGAAGCAGCTGCACTAAGGATTTTCTGCAATTAGGTTCATGCAGATTCTGGAAGTTGCTTATTAGGTCTGTCACTTTCAATCCATCTGGTATTTTCATGTTCAAGTAGTATTGCGAGTTGCTCAGTGGGGTCAGTGGTTTTCCTTTTACCTGCTAGACAGCATTGCACAACCGTAAAGGCTTATCTGCTGGAGGCAGGATGCACAATTTGGCTGCCTATTGCAAAGCACATGAATTTTTTATTTGTCTGTGTGAGACAGCACAGATACCTCCTAGGAGTTCCAGTTTGGACCAGTTCAAAGATTTAGATAACTTTCCCAAATTGTTCTGGGCCTATTTATTTTTACTTATATTATTATTATTTTTTGCAAGCATACTTTCCCCTGGGGGCTTATGTAACACAGAAACCAAAGGTAAATGCGATGGAAAGCTAGCTACTTCCATTTTATCACCTGTCTGGTATTGATTCAGAAAGTTACAGGCTAAATTAAGTGGTATCCCTGGAACAGGGCTTGACTCAAACTATTGCCATATTGGAGGGCTCTCTGTAATACAAGAGCATATCTGATTCCTTAGAATCTGCTAATTTTTAAAATTCTTCTCTCTTCTACTTTTCTCCCCAAAGTGCTTTTAGAACATCAGCCTTCATTTGGGTGAAGGAAAATTAAATTCAAATACATTCAGAAAAATTTCACATTGATAGTGCACATCCTTCTCTTCCCACAACTTCCTTTCTTTCGCACCCTAATATCTCACTTTGTCATAAATTTCCAATGAAGTTTTGGGGATGCACTTATTTGGAAATTCTTGATCTTTCCTTCCTCACTACTCACTCAATAACTATATGCGATTATGCCACTTCATACCCTATCCTCTGGATTATGCAGTCATGAGACCTTCCAACTCCCAGGCCTAATTCTTAATATTTTATGTACTTTTTGTTTTTGCACTTGCATCTGATTTCTTGAGACTTTGAAAACAATTTTTTCCAATTAGGAGTAGAAGGGGCCTGGACAAGAGTTTATTGATTTCCCGGTGCTTGTTTTATTTATGTTATCTCACTTATACTCAGAGTTTAAACCTGCCAAAAGATGATAACCAGAAATGCCCTGTATTTCTTATAACATATACTTAAACTAGTGTTATAGCAGGGAGAGGGGTTGATCTCAGAAAATGAAGTGGCTGCTTATTCTCTTTTATCTTGGCAGTTGTGAAGTGGGTCCTGCAAAACATACACCGTCTGGCTCATGCATTTTGCCAGATGGTTTCCATGCTCTCCTTCCCAACAGGGGTGGGGATACATGGGGTAGGGAACTGGAGTGCAGGAAAAGTGACTCCTTTACTTATCACAGTGCTGCTTGGAAAGAAAACAAAACAAAACAAATAAGCATGCACCATTGGTGGTGATTTAAATGAGACATTCGTGAATATTTTGCTTCTCAAAATTGTGGTTCCCTTGAAGTATTTTTGGATGTTAGTATGACACATGCTTAGATGGGACCTCTCATGTTTTTGACCCACAGGGCTACAGAATCAGGACATAACCGTAGCCATGTTACTGGTGAAAGAAAAAGGAAAGAAAATAGCTCATTTTAATGTAATGTTGAAGTCCTTGAAACTTGAGGTTGGAGCAGCTGAAGTGGGGGACTGAAGCCTTTTGGCCAATCCTATGAACTAAATCCCAAATATCCCCAAATCTCCATTATCCGATCTACAAAGCCTATCCCTCATCTGTATTTCCACCATGGAATGTGATTTTAATCAGAACAGGACATGCAGTGGTGTGGTGAATGACAGTTGCACCATGTATGCACTCTTCCAGAGTTCAGGATGAGAACTCGTGCTTCCCAAGGATAAGTTCCATCAAGTTCTGCAGCCTCCCCTCTACCTTAATGGAAACGAGGGTAGGGTAGAGAAAGGGGATAAGCATTACGGCTCTCTCGGGCAGTCAAGCTCCACCAAGTGATTTCTGGCAACCAATTTGATATTATTTGAAAAGCATCAAATATTTGAAGAGCATTTGGTTATTATTTGATTATGCTTTTAGGGACCCACACTTATTGAAAAGTTTGTTGGTGGTGGACATTCAGTATGAGTTTAAATTATTTATCATCATACAGACACACATATATGTGCACCCATAAATTCACTCACTCAACATGAGCATCCTGAGGATTTGATAAGAGTGAAAAGCCAAATAAATAAATAAATAAATAAGCATGAGACTCAATGGTAGAGAACTGATGATTTCCTACTAAAATGGACAACCTAAGGCAGTTTCTCCCCTTGATTTTACTGTTGCAAGAGGTATGACAATTGACTCATAAGTAAAATATTTTTTTAAAATTAGTAAATACTAATTTCTGCTTCTGGAAAGACAGAGTAGATGTACTTTTTCTTATTCCTCCTGTTGGAATCCCTAACATTATGTATATAACAAACAGAAGAAGACTGTGATAGAATAATTAGAAAGTAAGCAAGGATAAAGAAGAACTCAACAGTACCATCAACCAACACATTTCTTATAGAACATTCCATTCAATAACAACCAAATACACATTCTTTTCAAGCATCTTGGAACATATATCAAGATAGTTTATATCTTGTGACTTAAATGAATCTTAATAAATTTATTTTTAAAAAATTATTTATTTATTTATTCATGAGAGACACACACAGAGAGACAAAGAAAGGCAGAGACACAGGCAGAGGGAGAAGCAGGCTCCATGCAGGGAGCCCAACGCGGGACTCATCCTGGGTCTCCAGGATCACGCCCTGGGCGGAAGGTGGCGCTAAACTGCTGAGCCATCCAGGCTGCCTGAATGGTAATAAATTTAAAGGATTAAAATGATACAATGTGTGTTTGCCCGTCACAATGCAATCAAATTAAAATCAGTATCAGACAGGTAACAAGAAATATCCAAACATATTGAAACTAAATAGCCCAGTTCTAAATAACTTTTGGATCATGAAGAAGACTTGAAGGAAATAAAAAAAATATTGAACTGAATAAAAATTAATATACCATATATCAAAATTTGTTGGCCACAGATAAAGTAGTTTAGAGATGGAAATTTATAGCACTAAGTGGATACATTAGAGGAAAAGTCTCAAATCAATAATCTAGCTTCTCACCTTGAGAACATAGGAATAGCGGAACAAAATAAATCCAAAGTAAGCAAAAGGGGGAAAAAAGGTAAAGCATGGAAAACATTGAAATAAAATCAGAAAGATAACAGAGCTTTAAAAAACAATCAGTAAAAGTGCCAGATGTCTAGCAAGACTGATAAAAAAAAAAAGAGTACACAAATAACCAATATTAGAAATAAAATAGGGGACATCACTACAAACTGTGCAGATATCAAAAGGGAAGTAAGAAAATACTACCAATGATGTTACACACAATGTATTTGACCACCTTCCTCAAAAAAGCATCAACTAGCACAATTCACCCACATGAAATAGTTTGAATAGCCCTATACCTATGAAGGAAATGAATGCATAATTTTAAAACTCACAGAAGAGAAACCTCTAGGCCAAGAGAATTTCACTGCAGAAATTTGGAACCCTGATATCAAAATCAAATATGAAAAAAAAAAAAGAATACCAATTCTACAAAGTCTCTTCCAAAAAATAGGAGAAAAAAACTCCCCAATTCTTTTCACAGAGATAGTGCTATTATTATACCAAAATTGGACAAAAGATAGTTAATAAAGAGAAAACTGCAAACCAATATCCCTCCTGAATATAGATATAAAAAATCCTTAATAAAATATTAGCAAATGGAATTCAGCAATATATAAAGAGAATTATACACCAAGACTAAGCAGAGTTCATTCCAGGGATGCCAACCTGATTCAATATTTGAAAATCAATTAATGGAATCTAACATATTAGCATACAGAGAAGAAAAAATGATATTACCTACTGATGTAGAAAAACCATTTGTCAATCATTTTTGATAGAAACTCTTACAAAAACAGGAATAGAGGAAACTTCATTACTTGACAAAGAGGATTACAAAAAATGTGCAGCATACATTATACTTTTTTCTTTCTTTTTTTAAAATTTAAATTCAGGCAGTTAACAAACAGTATATTATTAGTTTCAGGGTAGAGATTAGTGATTCACCAGTTGCGTATAACACCCAGTGCTCATTATTACATCAAGCACCATCCTTAATGCCCTTTACCCAATTATCCCATCCTCCCACCCACATTATGCTTAATCTTTAAAGACTAAATACTTTCCTCCAAAGGTCAGTAGCAAGGCTAAGACGTCTTCTCCCCATTCTTCTTCAGCATGGAGCTGGAAATTTTAGTCAGTTCATTAAGGCAAGAAAGGGAAATATAAAACACGCAGATCAAAATGGAAGAAATAAAAGTGTCCTATTTGCAGATGACATGATTAGCTACATAGAAAACTCTGAAGAATCTACAAAACCACCTAGAACCACTGAGCTCAGCAAGGTTGCAGAATATAAGAGAAAAATATAAAAATTGGGGCACCTGGATGACTCGGTTAAGCATTTGCCTTTTGCTTAGGTCATGATCCAGGTCCTGGGATCGAAACCCACATTGGGTTCCCTATCTCTGTTGCTCTCTCCGTCTCTCTCTCAAATAATTAAATGAAATCTTTAAAAAGATTTTTAAAAATATAAATAATATTTGTATGAACAGAGGGGAACCAAAATTAAGAATACATTTGTAATTGCTAAAAAACAAACAAAAAAACATCTAAAACTTTCAAATACTTAGATGCAGGTCGAACAAAACACTTAAAGAACTTTATGCTGACAACTGCATAACATTAATGAAAGAATTTCAAGGAAGATCTAAATAAATAGAGAGACATACTGTGTTCAAGGACTGGATGATGAAAAATAGTAAAGATGTCAATTCGCATCGTCCCAGCGTGCTGGCCTTTAAAAGACCCACAATATGATTCTTTCCCTCCCATCCCACCCACCGTTACTCGATGTAAACTGCCCATCCAAGCTCCAAAGCAAACTCATCACAGCCCTATACAATCAGATGTGAATTATCAGCTTAGCCCTCCTTCTGGATGTTTTGTGTCTTAAAAGAAACAACAATGATTTAGATGACCCTCCTACTGGTAGGATGCTTGAGGGACATCCGGTTGTCCTTCCTGGGGTGGTGGCTGTAAAGGAGCAGGAAGCCTTCCTTGGACTTCTCCCCTCTGGATTTTAGGGAATGAGGAGAATGGGGCAGGGCTGGGAAAGTAACAAAGCATAGGCTCAGTCTGCCCTTTCCTCTCCTCCAACTCTCTCCCATCTCCCTGTGGTCCTTCTCTAATTTGTGAGTAAATATTTTAATGAGACCATTAATTGTGTTACACTATTTTGTTTGTAAATGTCCTTTGTAATGAAATGAGTTAATCAAATTTTAGCTGCAAATCCCTACCTCCTAATTTTTCATGGATTTAATGCCCTGGCTTGCGCCGCTTGTTGTAACAGGGTGTTTTCCACCAGTGGGCCTCCGTGTTAGCCGTTAGCTCCGTGATGAGAAAGAGGGCAGAGGAGGGTAAAGCATGACTATACTTTGCAAATTAGCTCTTGCCAAAAAGGCACATCTTGTGACCTCAGAAGGCATTATGTGCTTGATTTATCTAGTTCCTTCTACCCAACTGCCATCTTCTTTGTGCCATGCTTTCCTCCCTTTTACTCTTTCCTCAACCACTGGCAGTCAGAGCTCTGCCCCCACAGGCTCAGCTCAATAGTTTTCTCGGTCAGAGCCAAAAGATTTGGCCCAGTCTTAGCTCAGTTAGCCCATTTAAGATTTTGGCCTAACCACCCACCTCCTTACTTTTGACACCTTCTTTTCCTGGTTGCATGAATGCTGCCTCCCTCATTCTCCTTACGATAGAGCTATAAAATGTCGAGTCATAATCTGCCTTTGGGTGGGTCACTGGCACCTCAAGCCTAACATGTCCATCAGTGACACAAATCTGCTTTCCCATTTCAGTTCATGGCTACTCCAATCATCCACTTGTTCAGGCCAGAAACCTGGAGTACCCCTTGATCACCTCTTCTTCCCCCTCCTTACATCTGGTCTGTAAACAAACCCTCCTTGCTTTTCCTCAACATATTTCTAGAATTTGAATACTTCTTCCCACATCTATCATCACCACCCTCATGTACGCCACCTTCACCACTTGCTTGGATCACTGCAATTGTTTCTGCCCTTGTGCTTCATCTCTTAATTCTTAACAGAAAAGCCAGCATGTTTATGTTAAATGGTAGCAGGTCAAGTCTCTACTATAAACGTCTAACAGTTTCCTGTCTCACTTAGAGACAGTCCTTAGGACAGTTTGCACCACTGGCTCATTCTCACCTTATTACATCATCCTTCACTCTGATCTATCCCCACCGGCCTCCTTTGTCCTCTTGGTCATGCCAAGCAGACTCCTGCTTCAAAGCCTCATGCTTGTGTTTGGTTTTCTCTGTCTAAATGCTCTTTCAAGGGAGTAGCATGGCTGATTTCCTCATGTCAGACTTCGGAGAGTTACCTGAGGTCCTTCCCTACCACCTGTGGAGAAGCTGAAAGCTCTCATCTCAAACACATCATCTCTCCCATTCCTATTTTATTTGTTGTCAGCAGTACTTATTTCACATTTGACTTAATCTTACTTAGTGCCTTTTGCTTCTACTAGGCTGTGAGTTCAGTGGGCAGATATCTCTGTCCTTTCATTGCTCTGTTTATAGCACCAAGACTAGTCCCCAGCATACAGAATCACAATAAATGTTTCTATGTGGACTGAATGATTATTTTCTTTATCTTTGTGTCTCTCCATCTCTCTCTCTCTCTCTCTCTCTCTCTCTCTCTCTCCCCCTTTGTTGTGTGTCTTCTCCATTCCTGGCTATTCTTTCCTTCCTCTGCTTCATGTATGTCCCAGGAATTTCTCCTGGGTGCTCTTATCTTTTCTTTATTATGTTCCTTTCCCTTTCCTTTTTCCTTCCACCTGCTTCCCTTCATCACTGATCCCTGACTCCAAGGTACTGTCATCTTTCCTTCCATCTTATACTTCTAATGGGCCCCTGACTATTGTTAGGGGTGCTACACACTTAGATCCTGCAGGGCAAGAGATGATTTCAGTACTGTTTATCATAAACGTCTTGAGTTTCCTTCCTGGGTTATAGAAACAAGTTTCTGTGTTCTCTTTCCTTTTTGTCTGATAACCTTCTAAGGGGCAAGAATCGTACACTGTTCATATTTGTATTCATCTATCCTTTCCTCCTTCCCTCCATCCATCCATGCATTCACCAACAGATATGTTTGGGTACCCACTATATGTCAGGCCTTTTTCTAAGGTGCTGAGATTGCAAAGTTTAGGTAAAAACTGAGATGGCATTAAGGGCAATCAGAAGAGCTCAAAGGTTTCAGGTTATGAAGATCAGGGGCACAGTGAAGAAGAAACCATTGAGGAGGCTACTATTGTACCATAGGCAAGAAATTAAGGTAGTTTCTTTCTTTCTTTCTTTCTTTCTTTCTTTCTTTCTTTCTTTCTTTCTTTCTTTCTTTCTTTCTTTCTTTCTTTCTTCTTTTTTTCTTTCTTTCTCTTTCTTTCTTTCTTTCTTTCTCTCTCTCTCTCTCTCTCTCTCTCTCTTTCTTTCTTTCTATTTATTTATTCACGAGAGAGAGAAAAAGAGAGAGAGAGAAAGAGAGAGGCAGAGACCCAGGCAGAGGGAGAAGCAGGCTCCATGCAGGGAACCCTACATGGGACTCGATCCAGGGTCTCCAGGATCAGGCCGTAAGCTTAAGGCGGCGCTAAACCACTGAGCCACCCGGGCTGCCCTACGGTAGTTTCTAAAGGAGGAAAAGCATGGGTGGAAATAAGTAGCCAGATGTGAGAGATATCCAATAAATGACTTACCAAGAATAGTCTTTCAATAGTATTTACTGAATGAATGAAGAACTTGATTTGTCATAGAAGGAAAGAGTGGCTTCTAAGAATTTAGGACTTGAAGTTGCATAGATATGAGTTTAAATCCCCCCCCCCCCCAAGTTCCTCTGTTTGCTAGCTGTATGGCTGTGGGCAAATTATTTAATCTCTCCAAGTCTCAATTTCCTTAGCTGGAGATAAGGGCAAAACCCACCTCATAGGGTTTTTTCAAGGATTAAATGAGGTAATAGGTGTAAAGTGAACAGTATGGGGTCTGGCACAAACTAAGTGCTATTTACATTATTATAAACATTTAATGCTATTGTTTAAAGAGTGACAAATGGATTCTCCTAACAGTTGGAAATATCTCCCACTCAAATAGAAATAAATAAAAACATTTATTTCAATTATATTCCTTCTCATTTTTCACGGTATGTGAGGATACAAGGAGAAAACGCCTACAGTCCACAGAAAGTGGATCAAGTGTAACTAGTGAGTTTGCTCTGCTGGGATAGAAGGGATCACTGTAGAACACAGCAAACAGAAGTGCCCGAGTCTGTCTGTCGCCCGTCTCTCTCTCTCATTGTCCATGTTGCTTTAAACAAAAAGGGTCGTGTAGAGTCATTTCAATTATGGTATTGCCAGAGAGCAGTGGATAACTATTTCTTGTGCCAGAAACTTTCACTTGTTTTTTTAAAGGAAGGGGAGAAAGCGGGAGATGCTCAGGGGAGAAGTTCTGGTCGCCCATGGACCCTGCTGCCTGATTGAATACAGGGAACATTCATTAAAACATGGATGGTTTTCTAACCACCTTTGAGGTCCTCAATAGACAATATCTACTTTAGTAACCTTATGTTCTATACCAGTGCTTAGTTATTTTGAGATACGAGTGGAAAGGGTAATTTTATTTTCAAGGCCACACAGCAATTTGCTAATATGACCCATAACTATCTAATGTTCCATAATAATATGAAATTTTCTATTTTTCTTATTTACAAAGAGATACATCTTTTAATGGGGCAAGGTAGATTTTGAATGCAATCCTTGATTGCTTGTGGACTAATATTAACTTAAAATAATTCAAGAAGATGGTATCCTAATCTTCCCTAGTTTTGATTTTCTCTATTGTTCTCTCTATATATAAATCCATAAATTTTTTGTATAGATAGATCCATTTAGTGTTTGTCTAGGATATCAAAAGCCCAGAGTTTAATCTTGCTGTGCCTTTCATAGATGTGTTTGATAGTGATTGTAATGTTTAGGTGATAAACTATGAGAACATGGACTGGGCCTTTTACATATTTTATGTACTCCTCTCTTTTCTCCCCAAGGTCAATTATAGTTCAGAACATGTAATAGATGCTCAACAAACCCTCACTGATGGGTTTAGTGTTTATGAGAACTCTACTGTAGAATATCATGGGAAGGAAGTTTGATAGATGTATAAAGAAGAAATTGTCAAATATCCCACTCATGTATCTATTGCTTTCTTTTTATGATGACTGGAATAAATCCATCAGCTTTTCTATGTAATGTTTTGATACTCCTACTTGTAAGATAAGATATTAGAAAGTGATTGTCTCTAATATTAAGAGAACTTGGGATGTATGGTGGTATCTCACAATGCTCATTTCCTTGGGAATGATCAAAGACATTGGGTTACTCTTAATGCTTTACTGATCAGTAACAAAATCTACCGAAAGCTAGGTGTTAGGAAAAGAAGTATTTATACCAACTCAACTTTAAAGGAAAACATTTTTAATTCCAATATTTCAAAATCCTTCTCCATTTAACTTGTGACAACTACACCTTTTTATCCTTTCGTCTTTTTTTTTTAAGATTTTATTTAATTATTAGAGAGACAGAGAGAGAGAAAGAGGCAGAGACACAGGCAGAGGGAGAAGCAGGCTCCATGCAGGGAGCCTGATGTGGGACTCAGATCCTGGGTCTCCAGGATCATGCTCTGGGCTGAAGGTGGCGCTAAACCGTTGAGCCATCTGGGCTGCCCTATCCTTTCTTTTTAAAGGAAAAACAGTAAACTGGACATATGGTAATTCTTACAGATGTTCTACATGGTACAAGACTGACCATTCATTCATTCATTACTTCGATGTTCATGAAGCAACCCTTGCTCTGTGCCACACAAAAACTGTTCTGTATTTGATAAGTTAATCCCCTCTTGGGGGAGATATTAGAATAAGCCTCTCAGGATTTTATGGTACTGATGCTGTAGGGGTCCTAATAACAAAGACCCATTGCATCTCCATGAGACGGCAATATATATTCTGCTCTGGGCTGTCAAGGAAAGCTCAGGAGTAGGCTGGCACAGTGGTATTTTCTAGCCAGAAGAAACATCATGAGCAGGGCTTGGTGGAATTAGCCTATGGCTTGGTAAGGAATTCATAATTTTGCTAAAGGTAGTGAGGTTTAATTTATTTTGTCATAAAATATACATAACATACGATTGATAATTTTAATCATTTTTAAGTGCATGGTTTAGTGGCATTAAGTATATCCACACTATGTGCAAATATCACCACCATCCATCTCCAGAATTTTTTCATCCTATAAAGTCAAAACTCTGTACCCAGTAAATAATAACTCTTCATACTTCCTTTACCAAGCCCCTGGCAACCATCGCTCTACTTTGTGTCTCTATAAACCTGACTAAAATAGGTTCCTCATATAAGCGGAATGATACAATATTTGTCCTTTCTTTTGTAATTGGCTTCTCTCACTTAGCACAACGTCTTTAAGATTTATCCATGTTGCAGGATGTGCCATGATTTCCTTCCTTTTTAATGGTGACTAATATTCCATTGTGTATATAGATCATTATTTATTTATGCATTCTTCTGTTGCCAGACACTTGGGTTGCTTCCAACTTATGGATGTAGTGAATAATGCTGCAATGAACATGGAAAGTACATATATGTCTTTGAAACAGTGATCTCATTTCCTTTGGATATATACTCAGAAGTGCAATTGCTGGATGATATGGTAATTCTATGTTTAATTTTTTGAGGAACTGCCTTACTCTTTTCCACAGCAGCTGCACAATTTTAACATGCCTAAATGAGGTTTGATTTGTAAAGGATTTTAAAGCTAGTGAGAGACTGATCATTTGGTGTAGAAAGCTCACTGCCTGCTGTGCAGACGATGGACGAAAGGCAGGAGAGCTGGCATTAGGATGCTGGTAACCAGCTTAGCGATGAGGAAGATGTCAACTAAGGCTGGCCCTATGTGGATGAGGACAGATGATGAGTTGCAAAGATTCTTAGAGAAGTACAATCAAGTGCTTAATGAAGCATTGTTTTAATGGCATCACCAATAATGGTGCTCCAGCCCAGCCACAGCAGAAAATTTAGGAAAGAATAAACCCTAAACCATTAAAGGAGTTGCCTGGGAAGGGGTGGGGAATAGAATAGCAGAAGAAGTAGTGAGAAGAAAAGAGAGAGGAAGGGATATGAAGAGGAGGAGACAATAGAACAGGGAAATCCAAGGAAAAAAAGGAAAAAGACCAGAAGAAACTGATCCTATGAAGAGGTTGATGAAAAGATGATCGTGTAGTCATACATGTCACAGAACTTTTTAAAAAGCTGACAAAGATGTACTTGAGAAGTGGTGGACAAAGCAAGAGTCAAGAGAAGTATATGCACTTCTCAAATAAGAATTGGATAGTTATAGGGCAGCCCAGCTAGTCAACTGGATCACTTATTCAGCTGAGCAGAAAATCACACTGGTTTGCGTGTGAATGTAAAATGCACTTTCATTTTAGAGATGAGAATAGGAATTCACATTCTGTAAGGATTCACAAGTCACAAAAGTAAGAACACCAACATAAACAGTTTGGGAAATGGATTTCTTGCAGTTGAGCTGAGAAAAATCCTAAGATTAGAAATACAGTCCAGTTACCACCCATATTCAGGGATACACAGGGTCATCAACTTATAAGTGTGATTAGAATGGAAATTATCTTCCTGATGATACTGAAGAGTAGGAGAAAAAGAGTACCAAATGAATTTGAGACTATTCCTAGTGCAGACGCTGCTGGAAACCTCATTTAGCCATATTTTCAAATGGATATGCTATGCAAACAAGTATAATTTCTTTGCAAGACAATCCTGCATTTATTGAATGTGTCTGGATGAAGTTTTTGAAACACACTGAATAAAATATATTGAATAGATTGTAATGTTAGTGAAACGGGCTGGATTGAAGTATCTAGACGCATTTGTTTGCTCTGCTGGGGAAGCCTGGTTGCCAAGCAAGTGCCTCTAACCTTGACCTTGGAAGACAAACTGCCTCAGAGAAGGAGGAATCAAGTGGTTTTCTAGCTGTGATGATATTTAAGTTTTCTTTAGCCTATCCCCCTATAGACATTTAAATAGTATTGATTTTCTTACAATAGTCACTGGGGAGCAAATAATGACTAATTTTATGAAAACTTCATATCATCTGCCCAACTACAGCTGTATTTTTATGTGACCTTTTCATTTTTCAGTTTGGGAGGTCATCTTTTGGAGGTGAAACATCTCAGGTCCTAAGATGCTTCCATTTGAATTAAAGCTTATTTTCACTTCCAAGTAGCCTTTCTTTATTAATTCCCTTGGGCGAATTTTGTCAATTTCTATTTCTTGGTTTCCGCCTGCTGACAAGCCTATTTACCTCTCAGGATTCAGAGATGGGAAAGAGATGACCATTCTCAGCCCAGAGCCTTGCCCTAATTTTTAACCTACTCACATATTCCTACTAGCTTCCCTTCCTCCTCTTCCTCTTCTGTACTCTTTGTAGTGCATGGTTTTGGGTTGTTTTTTTTCTACATTAATGTGTGTGTGTGTGTGTGTGTGTGTGTGTGTGTGTGAATAATTTCCAATTTATTGTGTATATGCTCTTTCCATGGCCAGATAGACTATAGGTTATACTGGAATAATGGAAGGCATTTTCGTTTTTTAGGGGTTTTTTTCTTCAAAATCATCAAAGACAGGTTTATCTCCACAGAGAATACCCATTAATGTTTTCTATTGAATGAAGTCCAAAAGAACAATCATAGTAAAACTTTCTGCTGCAGACAAGGGCATCTTCCAGAGAATAGTCATGTTAGAATAACTGGTAGATGTCATATGATAATAGAGAAAAATGATTTCTACTTATGGTAATTTTGCAAGTCTTAAAACTAAAATTTCTAATCACATCCTCCCCCCTATATCTTTTGATGACAAAATTATTTCCAATTTAGGCAAAACTGACCTACTCTTTGGTAATTAGGCAAGCCAAAAGATTCACATTATCCATGTCTTAATATCAAATGGACATATCCGAAGAAATGGTGAACAATTCATTTAAATTCAGGTGTTTTAATAGTTTTTATTTTTTTGATAAGATGATAGAAGTTATTTTCCCCATGACATGTCAGAGAATTTTATTGGAAGAATCATCAAATGTGATTTTTTAGGTAATAAAGGTTTATAAGATTCAATAATGTTATAAAATACTGCATCCCTTCTAACATCTGAGTCTCTTTGCCAAATAGTTACAAAAAAGGAGTGTTCCTTCTAAATATTGACAAGATTTATTTATTTGTGATACATAAATAACCCCAAATCTAGGATATACTCATGTAAATTAAAATTTTTAAATTAAGGGAAATGGATGGGGAAAAAAGTTATTTTCCTGAGATTCTAGAGCTCACCAGCTTACTTAATTAAAATTCTGTTCCTGAAATCCTGCCATTTTACTAATTTCCCCCATATTTTGTTTTTATGGACAAGCCACAGGAAACATGCTAGCACAAATTGCTCTCAAGTAATTCATGGCCTACTTTATGACAAATTTCTTCAGAATATCAAAAAGCCCAAACATTGCCAAAAAATTAGCAGAAAATTTTGGTCTCTCATGCATTGTTGACAGTCTTCACCTAGAATTGTTAGTTTTACATGACTGGCTTGTATAAAAATCAAAACAGTGAAATCCAGCATTTCTAATACATGTTGTATATTCACTCAGTGATATGAACAGTTAAGGGGCCCTAAGTGAAATTATTAAATAATGTAAATAAACAAATTAGTGAAGAAACATGAAAACTACAATATGATTGGACATTGTCAAAACAATAAATTCTAGACTAAGCTGACATTGAAAAATCTGTCCCATTTTTAAATGATCAGTGATAAGTATAAGTATACCTAGGATGTTCTAATTAAAATTCTGAAATCCTAGGGGTTTCAACTGCTTGGTTGGTGCAGTCAGTTAAGCATCTGGCTCTTGGTTTGGGCTCAGGTACTCATCTCAGGGTCATAAGATGGAGTCCCGAGTTGGGCTCTGTGCTCACCAAGGAGTCTACTTAAGATTCTCTCCCTCTTTCTTTCTCTCTTCCTCTGCGCCTCCTTCCTATTCTCTCTCTCTCTCTCTTTAAAATCTTAAAAAATAATTCTGAAATCCTAGGGCCATTTGTCACTCTACATAAAGAATTTTACAGAATTAACACATTTGGCCTATTTGTAAGAAAGATGCTTTATAGCACTGAGGTGCCATTCGTATTAAGTTGAATTATTTTCAACCTTCAGTGTTAGGTGAAGTGGATTTTTGGTGAAAAAATTGGTTTGAAAATAAGTTATTCATCAATGAGATGTTATAAACGGCTGGAAGCTGTTTTACAGGGCTGAAGGTTTGGAATACATACCAGAACCCTGTCCTGATAATTCAATGAAGGAAGATTTAACAGGTCTTCCACAGCTTTGTTTGGAAATTGGTTACCATTACCATTCCCTACTCTCAACTTTGCTACTTATAGTAGGGAAGGAGATTCAGATGTATTATCTCTATGCCTTTGTTGGGAACTTTGACCTTTCCTCTCTCTTATGTGGGTTTTCCAAGCTTTGAAGAGGAATAATTGAAAGATGTGGTATCAAATGCAGTCCTAGTTCAACAGCTGCATTTTTTTTACTGATTCAGAATCATGTTACCTTGGTCAATTAATCTTTGATCAAAATGGCAAGAATACACTATGGAAAAAAGTGTCTTTCTCAAATGGTGCTGGGAAAACTGGCAGCTACATGCAAAAGAATGAAACTGGACCGCTTTCTCACACCATATACAAAGATGAACTCAAAATGGATTAAAAACCTAAATGTGAAAACTGAAACTATAAAAATCCTAGAAGAAAGCACAAGCAGTAATATCTCTGACATTGGCCATAGCAACATCTTTCTAGATTTGTCTTCTGAGCCAAGGGAAACAAAAGCAAAAATAAACTATTGGGAGTATTTCAAAGTAAAAAGTTTCTACCCAGGAAAGAAAATAATCAATAAAACTAGAAGACTACCAAATGGGAGAAGATAATTGCAAAAAAACAAATCCAATAAATGGTCGGTATCCAAAATATGTAAAGAATTTAAACCACTCAACACCAAAAAACCCCCAAAAAACAAAAGAACCCACAAAAAATCCAATTAAAGAATGGACAGAAGACATGAACATTTTTCCAAAGAAGACATAGATAATCAAAAGGGACATGAAAAGATGCTCAATATCACTAATCATCAGGGAAATGCAAATCAAAACCATTAATGAGCTATCACCTCACACCTATCAGAACAGCTAAAATCGAAAATACAAAAAACAAGTGTTGGTGAGGATGTGGAGAAAAAAGAACCCTCATGCACTGTTGGTAGGAATGCAAACTAGTGCAGCCACTGTGGAAAACAGTATGGATGTTCCTCAAAAAAGCAAAAATAGAATTACCAGATGATTCAGTAATTTCTCTACTGGCTATTTACCCAAAGAATATGAAAACAGTAATTTGAAAAGATATATGGCACTCCTCTGTTTATTACCACAGTATTCACAATAGCCAAATTATGGAAGCAGCCCAAGTGTCCATCAATAGATGAACTGGTAAAGAGGATGTGATTATATATATATATATAATAAACTGATATATATATTAGTTATATATATTATATATTAGTTTATTATATATTATATATATAAATAATAAACTGATATATATATATTAGTTTATTTCCACTTGGGGGATTTTTGTCTCACCATAAACTGTTCACTGGAATTTGCTTATTTAATTAATAATATACTAGCTTGCATTGTTATATAAGAGACACCATGCAATGAAAAATTGTTAAACAACAATAGAGCCCTAAAAATATCACAAATAAAAGTTTGTGATCTTTATATTACAAACGCAACTTAACTGGGGCACCTGGGCAGCTCAGTGGGTCTGCCTTCAGTTCAGGTCACGATCTCAGGGTCTTAGGATCAAGCTCCTTGTCCGACTCCCTACTCATTGAGGAGCCTGCTTCTTCCTCTGCCTTGCTTGTGCTCGATATCTCTCTGTCACTCAAATCAATAAATAAAATCTTAAAAAAATGCAACTTAACTTCAATTTCTTATTCTTATGTTGAATTATTTGCTACAAATAATTTATAATTTAAAGGGTTAATTTAAAGGGTTATGCATAAAGACCATCATTACTAACTCATTTGGCATTCCTTAGAAGACCTTTAATCATGATGTATTAATTGGGTAGAAATGTGAATATAATATATAATTTCTAAGTGATTCCATTATAATTTATCAGTTAAGTAGTCTATTGTAATAAAAAAATAGTCTATTGTTATTTCAATATCTTCTCAAGTATCATCAAAGTATAATGTTTTGTTTCTTAATTAAACAGCCAAAGTTAAGGAAATAACCAAAGCATATTTCTCTCTCCAGAGGATACAGTAGAAGAATCTTCAGTAGGAAGTTAATATTATGAAAATCATGAAAAGCGCATCTAAACCACCCACGGTTAATAACATAAACAAATGTACTGTGGTGTGTTTGATTTGAAATTTCTGGAGGTTAATGCATAAACCTTCAGAACCACTCCAATCCATGAAAGACCAGACCAATCAGGCTGCAGTTTGGCTTCTTAAGTAGCTGAGACATAAGGTGGGGGGGATATTTTGACTACAGATATCCACCCAGCCTTATGTGGCATCAGCTCCTGACATGGTCACTTGACCCTTCTATAATATAGATTCTATATCTGTGTTGTAAGTGAGACACTGGTAACTTGTATATAATGATAATGAAAGAAATTGAAAATGCAAACCAAGAAGGGGTGTCTGGAAAGAACATGTACTCTACATGTTGTTCTCTGAGAGACATTCCAGAAACTGTAAGAAAAATCATCTTATTTCTGAAACAGACTCACCCTTATGTCTCCAACTGGAAAATGCTTGCACATTCTCTAGTCAAATGAAAAACTTCCCTAGACATACACTAGAAGAGGATATTTCATTTTATACTAGGTGGAGTGAAGAGAGGATGGAGAAAAACACAGTTGATCTATTTATCAACTTGTTGCTTTGCGTTTTTGTAATCATTCCTTTCTGTTCCTTCTGGTATTTACTGGCCTTTGGCTGACTAATTCTTCCCCGACACTGTTGGATCTTTCTGCTTTTAACCTCCTGGCAACAACTTCCTAAATTAATATGTGAACAGCAGGACAACAAACAGGGGGATGTTTACCTAGATAACTTTGAAAAAATACAGCAGTGTAACGATAGTAAACAATAAATAAAATGATACGTACGTAATGGTGTGAAATGTGTAAGTTACTTTTGAGTAGAAGACAAAAAAATACAACTTATTATGAAAGACTCGTTTGAGGTCTGAGGGTTAGCAGTTTCTGTCTCTAAATCACAAATAACTAAATCATTAATAGATTTAATAGATATTTATATTAGATATATTTAATAGATATTTTTAATAGATATTTAATAGATATAGGTATTAATAGATCACGAGAGAGGCCAGTATCTAAACTTTCCTGTGTGTGTGTCTGTGTCTGTGGATAATCAGCAACAAAAGGGTAACGCCTGGGCTCCTTGCTTCTGTGTTCATAGTGCCTGTTCATTGTCTTTCTTATTGCTTTGTCTAGCCCAAATTCAGCAGCTAGATGATGAGGGCCCTCAATTCCTCACTACTGGCTCTTCCACACACTCTTAGAGTCTCTCTGACCTTTCCAGGAGAATAAAGAGGATAATCCTGCAGAAGCTCTAAGGTTTCTTCATTTTCCAGATGCTGTTATTCTACATTTCTATGATTCTAATTCTACTCCATGCTCCAATGGATGCAATTAACTCATTTTAAAATGGTGTCTTTCTTCACATGACTGCCAAGTATAGAATCTAAAAGTTTCTGATCACAAACACTGATGATTATGTGGGTGATTTCACTTGCTCTCTTGTATTTCTCTACATTGGGATCCTCGTATTTCATTTATTTATTTTTTACACAAACGACCTTTCTATTCATCCTGATTATGCTGAGGTTCTGAAATCTGGCTTTGCACTCGTATGCCTCGCTTGGAGATGGACAGGATGGGTGCTGTTAACTTCAGTGACAACGGCTGCAGCCCTTCTGGGAGCATTCTGGGAAAAGGTGCTATATAAACACAAAGCACTCTGCAAAGATGGTCTTATTCATCCTCCTAACATCTCATGAGGTGGGTGCACTGTGAACATTGTTAATACAAAGCTGCCAGTGCCACAAATAGAACAGAGATGATTTTCACTCACCGCGTGAGGAATGACAACTTTTTCCTCACATTTCTTAAGGGGAATTATCCATTGGATGGCTTTGTGAATGCCAGTCTGTATGTATCTGTTGGATAGCTCACAAATGTGACCTAAAGACTTGTTTGCAAGAAAAGCAATATCCCGAGCTTAAAAGTTTATACATATGCAGGTGCCTCTTACTGCAGACCAAATTGAAAAAAAGGTTAATGTGGTATCCAGAAATAAAAATGTGTAGAACTGCTTATAGGGAAGAGCATCTGTTGAGTAAGGAAATGAATACATGTTACCTCTGGACATTCATACCTTACAAATGCAGGTCCTTGGTATTACTCATCATTGCTTTTAACATTTTAATAAAGATTATGCTGTAACAACATGAATTTTATCATAGCAATAAGACTCAGAAATGGCAGTCAATGTAATTAAATCTATTATCAAAGACTGAGTAAGGAGTTAACTCTTAGGTGAAGCCAATCCCCTTAGCAGACCACGTAAAAATTATTGCTCAAATGCCCCAGTGAAATGTCATAGTGTCCCTAGAGGCCAATTCCTGGCAGCATCAGAAAGAGTACATAAAGAGATATAAAGTACAGGCTGCCCATAAAGCATTACCAAGAAGCTATCTAAAAGAAAAATTCAACAAAAGGGATCATACTTTCAGTGGAAAATACCCTTTTCCTTGTGGGAGATTTGGAAACAGGATTTTAAAATAAAACCCATATCCAGAAAAGCAGATATACTGCTTGCCTAATTATGAGGTGTACTAATTAAGAATGGCATTTTACAATATATGACGGTATTTTATTTGGTATATTTCATTTTTAGACTCTTCACCTGTTGGAAGTTGAGTCAAACTTTGGTCATTAAAATGCACAAACGTGGCTAGCTGCATATAGATCTGAGCATGGCTCATCTCCCTAACCAACCAAAAGGTCATAAGTACATTAGTTGAAATCCATCTTCAGAGGAATAAAATTTTATTACTTATGGAGTTAAGAAGAAAATGTTTTCTTTATAGAATACTTTGAATTGTTTAATTTGCTGCATTGTGGGGTCCTCCTTTCAGTGAACAAACACAGGTGGAGGGACTCGCCTAGTTGGTAGAATGTATAAAAAATAAAATTGATCTTAAAAAGACTTGACTTCTATTTCATTTCACTACCAAACTAAGCAAAACCAAAGACATAGATAGCAATCTTAAAATTGTCTTTAAAAAACAGGTTGATTTTATTTAAGGGCAAATAAATGTGACTTTTCCATATCTTGAGGATGATCAACGGCTCATAGAAAACTTTACTAGGGATACCTGGGTGGCTCAGAGGTTGAGCGCCTGCCTTCGGCCCAGGGTGTGATCCAGGAGTCCGGGATCGAGTCCCACACGGGCTCCCTGCATGGAGCCTGCTTCTCCCTCTGCCTGTGTCTCTGCCTCTCTCTCTTTCTCTCTCTCTCTCTCTTTGTGTCTCTCAAGAATAAATAAAATCTTCAAAAAAAAAAAACTTTACTCACTCTTTGGTTCGTGCATTTCTCTATTTACATACTGGATTTATGTACATACTTAGACATTGAACTCCTAGCTTTCCCAGAAACGATGTTCTACATAGCCTATCTAATTCGGTTTTCAGAGTGCTTTCTGAGAGCTTCTTGCTATCTTTTCCATCCTACAAATGAAGGCATAGATGCTTAGGGAAGTTAACTCATGATATCTTAGATTGTAAGAAGGAGGGTTTGCTTTGAACCCCAGTTGACTCCAAAGTTTATGCTCCTTTTTACTCTATCAGTGTTGACCAAACTGTTTTTAACAAATGATTTATCCTAATTGTACTTCTGAGATTTCAACTTACAGGGACAAATGAGTGATGACTTACAGTGGTCAAGGCCACTGGAGGGGGTTTTTATTACTTAGGGTATCTGAGAGAAGGGGGCCCACTGGGTCATGCAGGACTGCATAGGGAAGCATGGCTTTGGTCAAGAGCAGGAGAGAAATGCATGGCCCAGAGCCTTCATTGTATTTTCCAGAGGAAGGAGGATATAAGGCAGGTTAAGCACACCACAGCCTTAGGACTGGATAGTTTGAATAATTTCAGCAGGCTCCAGGCTATAGAGATGATCCGTAGTTGTCTACTACCTGGCCCTGGAGTGATGTGGGGCAGGGAAAACACTGGTCTGGTGTGTGAGTCAGAACACACACAGAGAAATCACAAGCATACAGCGGAATGAATTATTAGGAAGATAATACACTGATGACCAACACCCCAATAAAGAAATAGTAATTTACCCATTCCTTCCTCCTTGAAGGTAGCTATCATGTTGATTTTTAACATCATAGTTTGGTTCTGCATATTTCTGAACTTCATACAAATGAAATCCTACAGTATTTATTCTTTTGTTCAACACTATTTGTAAGTGACATCTATATTGTTCTTATAGGATTGGTTTGTTCTTTTTCATTATCCCATATTTTTCCATTAAATGACTATATTCTCCATTCCATTATTTTAGGTATTTGGAATATTCTAATGTTTTGACTATTTAAGACAGGCCACTATAACTATTTTTACATGGCTTTTGGTGTAATGGAAAGTATGTGTCAATTCAACTTTAGAATGTAAGTCAAACTTTTTTTTTTTTTTTTTTTTTTTTATTTATGATAGTCACAGAAAGAGAGAGAGAGAGAGGGGCAGAGACATAGGCAGAGGGAGAAGCAGGCTCCATGCACCAGGAGCCCGACGTGGGATTCGATCCCGGATCTCCAGGATCGCGCCCTGGGCCAAAGGCAGGCGCCAAACGGCTGCGCCACCCAGGGATCCTAGTCAAACTGTTTTTAAACTTGTTGCTCCAGTTTCTAGACTACCAGAAGTTTTGAGAGTTCCACATCCTCTCCAAAATTTGCTGTTTTTTTTTTTTTTAATTTTTAGCCATTGTGATGGGTTTATGATAAGCACTATTATGTTGTGGTTTGTAATTTGCATTCTCCAATAAAAATTAAACTGAGCACATTCTTAAAAAAAAAAAAAAAGAAAGAAAAAGCAAGTAGCTGGGATGTAGACAAGGGATATGTTTGTATGTGACAGATATGTTTGCAGGTATTACAGTCTGAATGTGTTCCCTCCAAATTAATATGCTGAAGTCCTAACACCCAATATGATGATATTGGGAAGTGAAGCCTCTGGGAGATGGTTAGGTCATGTGAGCGGAGCCCTCATTGAATGAGATTAGTGTTCTTACAAAAGAGACCCCGGAGAGGTCCTTCTCCCCTTCTATGACATGAGAACACAGGGAGAAGTTGCCAGCCATGAACCAGGAATAAGGTCCTCACTAGAACAAGACCATGCTGGTGCCTTGATCTTGGACTTCCCAGACTCCAGAACTATGAGCAATAAATCTCTATTGATTAGAAGCAATCTGATCTGAGGTACTTTTAACAGCAGTCCAAACAGTCATCTGGAAAGTTTACTGCCTTTAGGAATTAGCTAAGCCCAGGGGGGAGTAGTCAGTCAAAAATTAGCAAGGCCCCTCAGGGTGTCAAACCATCATAAAATACAGGAAAAATAATCCCATCATTGATTAAAGAAGAAAATTGTCTTTGGTATACATTTGATAAATCATGCAAACTTTATACTTGGTTTGAATATTCACAATGCCTATTAGCATATTTAAGTTTGCATGAAGTCCTACAGTAAAGTAACCTTTTAACACTGTTTAACCCAGAGTTCCTTAAATTGATTTGACCCAACACCTATTAACATTTAGCAGAACATTTATTTTATGAACTACAACTTTTTAACTTTTTTCATATTTTAAATTGGGTGGTTTTATAAATCTGTCATTGAACATTAATTATAACATATATTTCATACACTTTGTGTATTGGTGATAATTTCTAATGTTAAAAAAATACAATGTGCATTGAAGTATTTTGAAACAATTATTCTTCTAAACAGAATTTTCTCCTATGCGATGAAAGGTTTGAATATAACCAACCATTTCCAAAATGGGATCATCTCCTCAAAGACATTTACTATGTAAACCCCTTGCAATTCTTTTTCAGAGACAGTGAATATATGTGCACAACAATACTGTTCACCTACTTCTAGCAATTCCTGTAATGCTAACTCCTATATCTTCTTTAAAAGATGGGAAAATGATTCTTTTTTTTTTTTTTTTTTTTTTTGGAAAATGATTCTTAACATTAATAAATTTAAGAACATCCAAAACCTGGCCATTGAGGATTCAGAATCATGCATTGCCAGAAATAACTTTTGCCTAAATTGGACCTTCTACATATGCAATGAGACCTGATTCTGTATTATTTCATGTACTGCTAAGCCTGTGTTTCTGTCAGTGAATAATTATTTTGAGTTATTAGAAGGAAAATGAAGCATAACATTTGCATGATTTCCCCCATACTACAGAAATAAGTCAACAATTAAAGGGGAGAAAAAATCAGCACACAAAATCTTGTGCTCTGAAAACAAAGGAACAATCTTGTTCCCCTTCCTCCTCATCTTCCCAAGTCTTACTGACCCAATTATAAATTTTCCAATAGTACTATATGTAACCCAAAAGGCAAAGGCCCTGGCTAAACTTTTAGTCCTTTCAGAGCATCTATGACTGGGATGATAGCCTCCATTCTTAAATGACCAAACTCAAAATGGGGAAATGAAGAGTGGGGAATCTGGTTACTTCAGGTTTGGACTTAAATTGCTCTTGAGAGAATTTTTCTTTTGCCACACTTTTCTCACCCCAAAGAGTTATCTTTATGGCAGTTTAAAGTGGGGGCTCACTTAATGAGCTCATCATTCCATCTTCCTTCAATAAATATTTATTACAGGCCAAAATGGTCAGCCCCTTGATGGAAGACAAAGTCCCTGCACTCATGGAGCAAACAAATTCTGTAAATGGGAAGAACTAATAAGCACATAAATGATTTAAGTTCAGAAATAACTGAACATGAAAATACATAGAAATAAGTGATATAAAGAAAATTAACTGTTTGAAGTAAAGGGGAATGATTTGTTCACTACTCTGAATGCAGTGGTCAAGGGAGAACTCCCTAAGGAGTCAAGTGTTTAAACTGAACAAAAGAAGGAGCCAGGGGAAAAGCATCCCATTCAAACCTTCCTCCTTTCAACATACACTGAGCAAGAGTCCCCATCATCTGAATAATATCAAGGTACAAACAACAGCAACAAAAACCACATGAATTGTGTTTGAGATGAAAAAGAAATAATGGAGTGTTTAGAAAACAGTTCTCAAAAGCATGGTTTACTGGAATGTAGATGACTCTTTTTTCACTTTGAGCTTTCTTGAAAACGTGTAGATTTTAGTTATTCTTTCTGATTCTCATTTTTCAAAAGCAGTTGTTAAACAACCATCTTCAAATACTCAAGTTAGAGAGTGACTTTGTTCCCTTCAATTTGGGAGTTAGGAAACCTGTGACCATTTTGTCCTTGATCACAGTGATTCTCAAGTAAGGCAACAGCTCTCTCACATGGGAAACTTGTTAAAATATGAATACCTCATCTGAACCTTTAGTGATCCCAATAAAAACTACATCCTAAAATTGTTCTGACTTTACCTCCAACTGAAAGAGCAAAAGGCTGGGCTAGCAGAGAGCTTGGGTTGTTGCTCTCTGTGGGTAGGGATAGGAGTTGAGTTACACAACGGGAGAGCTGGTTCTCCAGTAACACTGGACACGGGGCTAAGTTCTCGAAGATCCACTACACTAGTGGTTTTCTTAAGGGGTTGGAAGGCTGGGCTCCTCAGATATTATTCAGAGGCCTGTAAAGTGAATTTTGGGCCCTACTTCTGTGTAAACTAAAGCAGCTTTTCCTTCAACTGGATTTTATATTGAGGTTACATATATGATTTCACTTGGAAAAGTTCTCTTTCTAAATAGATTAAACACCATAGAACTATGTAGTGGAGAAAGAGCTGGGAGCTGTATTTCCATAGAGCAGGCAAGGTCTAGAGTCCAAAAGATTCTTGGCACCAGAAATAAGAGGTGAGCTTTTGGAACTGGGGTAAACTTATAGGTCAAGCTTGATAATGCTTGGTTAAGATGTTTAATGCACAGTTATGCTTTCTTTGCACAGAAAAAGGCGAACAGGGTTAAATTGTGAATAATAATAATAAATAATTTATTAAGGAAGTACTAAATTACAAGATTGCATACTTTGTGTCATTTATTGCACACAGTGAGTCACTGAGGAAGGTGTGAATATCCCCATTTTCCAAGGGAATACATTTCAGCTCAGAGATAGTAAATACCTTCCCCAAGGTCCCCCAGCAGATCTAGAGCTTTAACCTAGGATCTGTCTGGTTTCAAAGAGCATGTTCTTTTTTTTTTTTTTTTTTTTTTTAAATTCTTTTTTGTTTTTATTTATTTATGATAGTCACACAGAGAGAGAGAGAGGCAGAGACATAGGCAGAGGGAGAAGCAGGCTCCATGCACTGGGAGCCCGACATGGGATTCGATCCGGGGTCTCCCAGATCGCGCCCTGGGCCAAAGGCAGGTGCTAAACCGCTGCGCCACCCAGGGTTCCCAAAGAGCATGTTCTTAATCACAACTTCCAAGTAGATCATACCTTAGAACAATAGTGCTTTGCCTTTTTAGTGATGAGATTTACAGACGATTTGATAACGCTATTGTTAATACTTATTTCATTCCCACTATAAGTTTATGCAGTTCAGAAATCAATCTAGATGAACCATCTCTAATAAAAACTGAGAGAAAAGTAGGAAAGGGCATCTCTTTACTTCTCCATCCATTTCAGAATGTGAGAGGCAGTCCTCATGTGAAAAGAAAGAAAACTATGTAAAAATTCAGGACCGCACAAGTGCTTTGCCAATGAGAAAATGGAGTGGCAGGGGCTGCAGGGCTGGGAGCATGAACAAATAAAAGATTAAGAAATCCTTCCAGTTTTACCAAACCACACCAAACAAAAACAATTACTTGAACCCATTCTTTGTGCTTTTACCCTCTTACTGCTCCCAAAACAGATAAAATATTCAGTGACTGTCAGTAATTGACTGTGAGTGCTTTCAAAGCTGAAATTGTCCTGGCCAGAAATAATGGAGGTCTGTTTCCAGAAATGTCTGGGGCTAAAGAAAGGCATGGCCAATTGTGCCCATGAGTTACTGACTTCATATGGCCATAGTCCCTGAATGGCAGCCACTTCTGTCATTCTGATTTAATAATTTATTTAGAATTCTCTCTCATGGACTATATTCATGGTGAGTCCAAACAGAACTGAAAAACCATTTTCCTCTAACGACTATATAATTCTGTTTTAGATTTGGGCAAATTTAGAAAGGACTTTATCTTCTATAACTGATCGTTTTTTTCTGATCTAGAATTAAATGTAGTAACACTGCCCCAACAACTAAAAGGGAAATGTATACATCAGGCCCTTCCTTCTAAACTGGGCGTTTTCAAGAAAGTGTTTGAATCTTAGTACAAATCAAATGTGCAAAATATATAATATGTTTTATGATGAAGAAGTACAACTTGGGTTGGAAGCTTCAATAAATCAGAACAGCCTCACGTTGGTCAGATTTCAGCTTTTAGTGGGTGGAAACCCATAAGATAATTGAGAAGTAAAACAGCACTGTGGTCTGCAGGTTTTCCCATCAAAGGTTTGGCTCACCTGCTGACAAAAGCAATTTACGTGCTGTGGAACATGATCTTTTATCAAACAAAAGATAGAAAAGCTGATGGTCATCTTTTTCCTTAAAGGGTATGTAAGAAAATTGCTCATCTGTAAACTGGTATCTAAGTGATATTTTAATTGATATTTGTCAGTGACTCAACCACAAGAAGATCAAAACAACTCTGAAAGGATCTTGTCTATAGCATTAAACTGTATTATTGATATTATCAGAGCAGAAATAAATAACCTGCCACATTATATGCAGGATCTATTTTTCCCTGGGGAGCAATTATTGATATTCTTACTAAAATAATCTGAGGGGGGCGCCTGGGTGGCTCAGTGGTTGAGAGTCTGCCTTTGGCTCAGGTCATCATCCTGGAGTCCCGGGATAGAGTCGCGCATAGGGCTTCCCGCGGGAGCCTGCTTCATTCTCTATGTCTCCCCCTCTCTCTCTGTGTCTCTCATGAATAAATAAAATCTTTAAAAAATAAAATAATATGAGGAATGTAAAGATTCTATGTTATGGTGTTTAAAATATTGTAAATCCTATAGTTTAGGGGTTGGCAATTTTTTTTTCTACCAAAAGCCAGTCTATAACTATTTTAGGTGTTGCAGTTTACACACGGTTTCCATCTCCTATTTCTCTCTCTCTCTCTCTCTTCCTTCCTTTCCTCCTTTCCTCTCTTCCTCCCTCCTTTCCCATTCCTCTTTCTTTCTTTCTCTTTCTTTCTTTCTTTCTTTCTTTCTTTCTTTCTTTCTTTCTTTCTTTCTTTCTTTCTTTCTCTTCCTTCCTTCCTTCCTTCCTTCCTTCTTTCCTTTCTTTCTTTCTTTCTTTCTTTCTTTCTTTCTTTCTTTCTTTCTTCTTTCTCTCTTCTTTCTTTCTTTCTTTCTTTCTTTCTTTCTTTCTTAACCCTCAAAATTGCAAAAACATTCTTAGCTCATGGGCTATACAAAAACAGGCTATGGGTCTGTTAATCACATTTAATTTTTAGGGATATTATATAATGATAACCTCTCCCTAGAAACTGGCTGAGTCAAGAAAATAAGGACAGGGTGAGGATATGCAATATGATTGACAATGTTTTTAATTAAGAAAAGATTACCTTCAAAATTCTGGATGTCCGAATGCCCACCAGATATTTCAATTTTCTCTACCTACTTAGCTATGAATAGGACTTGGGCAGACCAGAGAGAGGGAATATTTTGGAACCCACCCACTGTATTTCAGAAGTCACGCAAAAAACTCTTTCAGTCAAAGGCAGCACCAAAACAGAGTGGACAGAATTGTAATTTTTGTTGTCCATGATTTATAGCAACCTATCTTTTTAAAAAAATTGCTTCATTTTTTTTCTTTTTTTTTTTAAGAGTGGTTTTAGGTTCATCACAAAGTTGAAAGGAAGAAAGACCAATTTCCCATATAACCCCTCTAATCACCTCCCTACACACATGCACATAACCTCAGCCATTATTAACATTAATGCTCTGATGAAGAATGTATTTATATTTTCCCACCAGGAAGCTGGTTATCTTTTAGGGTATTTGATCCTTTTCTTTTTTAACACTTGCATGCTAGCAAACATACTTAAATGAAAAATTTTACTTACTGCAAAAGTCTTTAGAGTTCAGACATTTAGAAGTAGGACAAGCGCACAGATACCTGTTCAAATATTGATGTTAGAATACCAGCAAAATGGTATTACTTAGATATTCCCTCTTTCTGGTTTCTGGAGAGAATTCCCTTTTGTGCAAAAAGATGTTTACAGATACTATAACTCTGTTAATGTTCTCAACTTGGTAAAAAGTGACTGCTTTTACATTCAAGCCCTTGGTCTCAGCATCACACTTACTTTTCAAATATCTTCTTGATAGTAACCCCAAGGTTGAATAATTCCTGTCATTATTGACTTGTAGGGACTCAATATCTTCTCTGAGTGACCTACATGGGGTGGGGTGAGGCAGCGGGGTAGGGATGCATGATTAAAGTTAGATCAGAAAGTAGAGCTATTGGGCGGTAAAAAACCACCTTCCCTTATAAACATGAACGGCATGACATTGAAACAAGTTGAAATCATAGGATTTTGCCAAGAGCATTCTAGAGTTTGAGAAAAATTTCCCAAGTTAGTTTTCAATTGCTTCTTACTGAACTCTGCTAACCAATTCTCTGCCTTGGAATAGCATTCAAGAGAGCATGAAAACCCAGCAGTGTCGATATTGGAAAGCCTCAAACTGTAGTGGGACCAGTTACCAGAGACTCAGAAGCAATAGTTTACAAAAGAAAAAAGGAATTGTCATCAACCACTGCAAAAGAAAGAGCTAAACAGCTTAAAAGTAGAATATACAAGAGAAGAAAAGGAAGAAAATATGTGCCTGCTTGAAGAAAAATATACTCCCTGATCTTGATTGCTCAAAATTGGGAGTTTAAGGGTTCATTATTTAAATGTTAAGCCTTTCTATGCATTAAAAAATACTGACAAGGTCTAAACAAATTGTTAACAAGTAATCAGGAGCATTCTTTGCTAGCCTTAAATTACCTATGTGAACAGTGTATATTGAGCATATAAATTAGGGGCAAAATATTCTAGTTATGGCACAATGGGTTCTTTGTCCTTTTTCCACTGAAAGATTGAATTATACTAGTTCCCCAGAAAGAGGCCCCCCAAAATTATATAACTGAATATTTGTTTCTTCCTAAATAATGATGCTATCTTAAAAACTTGATCTAGAAGCAGAAAAATACATTACTTTTCTATTGTTTTGAGTGGCACGATTATATTGTGCTCTGAGTGGCCAAGCACAAGGTCTTGAATAACTCTGCCAATAATTGACTTGCAACATTGATGACAAGTACCATTGCCTTGTTTGTACATCCTCATACATCTGAATGAGACAGAGGCAGACGGGTATGGTGGAAGGAGTCCTGGTCAAGGTGTCAGAGAACATGGGACCAACCTATAGGATTATATCACCAGGCACCCAATGCATCCTTCTGAGCAAGTTCTGTAATCCCTTGTGTCCTGCTGCTTCATTTTTAGAGGGGGCATGACAATACCTCCCTCCCTAAACCAGAGAGATGTGTAAGGTAGTCATGATATGTGTTCACAGAAAAGTGCTCAAGAAATATAGGGAGTTGTTCAAAATGTAGCTCATAGGTATCCTTCCCAGTATGAAAGCTTCTGAACCTTTATTTATTTATTTTTTTTTTGAATACTACTTTGGACATTCTGACCCTGAATCTTGGTCTTCCTCTTCTCCATCTTCCCTATTGACCTCTGTGTTGAGGATGTCATTCCTAATTCACCAGCGAAAACTTTCAGATCTACTTTTGAGTAAATCCTAAGGCTGCTCCCTTCTTAGCACATCCAGAGCTCGCATCGTGGTGCTGGCCTCATCATCTCTCACAGGATGAACCTAACTATTCTCCTTGCTTCCACATGTCCTCCCCCAACAGTTTGCTCTCCCCAGAGCAGCCACAGCAGTATTTTAAAAATAAAATTTGGATCTGGTCACTTCTTGGTTCAAAACCCTCCTGATGAGTGCTTCTCACACAGAGAATTTCATCAGAAGTCCTCACCCCTTCCTGCAGTGCCAGTGGGGGTGGCACACTACCAGTTTTGTGCAGTCCAAGAGCTAAGGATGGTTTTTACATTGTTGAATGATTGTCATATGAATATACTACATAATTCAAATTGCAGTGTCCATAAAGTATTAGAACATAGCCATGTTTAGTCATTTACAAACTATCTATGGTGCTTTCATTCATCCACAGAGTTTGGTTGTTCCTAGACACACATTATAGCCTGCAAAGCCTAAAATGTTCACTAGCTAGCTCTTAATAGAAAAAGTTTGCAACCTCTGCCCACAGGGTATAATCCTTCCTCTTTCCTACCATTCTTCTCATTGTTGTTCTGCTTCAATCATGCTGATAGCTTATTCTTTTATGCTTGTTCTTGCTACAGTGCTATTTTATATGCTGCTTCCTTTTGCCCTTGGATATTTTCCTGGATGTTCTATGACTTCCTCTTTCATATCACTCTAGAATATGGTACTTTTCCCAAAAAGGTCTTGACAGTCCTACAGAAAATAGCACTGTTATAAAATTTAAAATAGTACATGCGAATTTTTTAAGCTCTAATCATGGTTTGTCAGAGTTCAAACTCTGACTCTTTTAGATATTAAAATCTGGAACTGTTAAAAATCAGTGTCAAATATCACATACTTGATATTGAATGGCTCAGTTTAGAGGACAACCTGGGAGTGAAAAATTATATGCTTCTTTTTCTTTTTTTTCAGCTCTTCCAAGAGCTTACTATGTGACTCTGGACAAATAATTTAGCATAAAGGAGCCTCAGTTTTCCTTTCAATGATTTAATGATATTCCTTATGAGCTACATTAGAAATATGATGGATAAACATAGGCATATAACGATTACATTTTTAAGAAGAACAAGAACAGCAAGAACAATCAAATATCTATTCAGCATATTATGGCATATGCCATCCTTACCAGGATTTCATTCTCTTTAGAAAAGTGACTACCTTTGCCAGATGACTATCTTTACTTACATCTGCAAAGTACATATCTAGCAATGGCACCTTTATTGGCTTCCTAGGGCTGTCATAAAAAGTACCACAAACTGGGTAGCTTAAAGCAACAGAAATGTATTGTCTCACAGTTTGGGAGGCTAGAAGTTCAAAATCAAGGTATTGGCAGGGCCATGTTCCTCTGAAATCTGTAAGGGAATCCTTACTTGCCTTTCCACCTTTTGGTGGTTTTCCAGCAATCTTCAATGTTCTTTGGCTTGCAACTGCACAACTATAACATTTGCTTTCTTGTCATAATGTGTTCTCCCTGTGTCTCTGCCTTTACATGGTTACCTTCTTAAGCACACCAGTCATGCTAGATTAGGAGCTTACCCTATGCCTGGACGATCTCTCAAATTTTACCTATTCCATCTGCAATGATTCTATTTCTACTAAGGTCATATAGTGAGGTACTGGGGATGAAGACCTCAATATATCTTTTTTGGGGGAGTGGGATACAGTATAACCCATACAGTACCCAAAAGTGCAATTGCAAGGATCTTTAATACTTATCTTTGTGAATACAGGAGAAGTGCTTACTCTATGATGGATATTCTTTCATGACATTTGCTCATTGTCATTGTAAACAGCATTTTTTGAGGAGGTTGGGGGGAGAAAACCAACATTTGGTACTGTGATTGTCCAGGTCTTTCAGTGATATATGATAGTTACTGCTTGAGGCTCGAGTTGAAAAAGAAGAATGACCATCTGATGATTTCACTGTCAGCCTCAGATGTGACCCTAACATACTTATGATCACCCCTGGAGTCCCAGAGTCAGCTACAATGAGACCTTTAGATTAGAGGACTGGAGTTTTGTCAGTTTGTTCAAAACTAGAAACATATCTCATGAAATGCTGCTCTTTCACAGACTTTTTTATAAAATTCAATGTTTTCAATTCTTAGAGCAAGAGAGTTGTGAATATATTAACCATTTAATAAGAGATTGTAATGACCACAGGGCAGGTTTAAATTGACAGACATGAAAAAGTCAAAGAGTTTCCTCATTGGATTAGTTTATTTCTTACCTTTTAAACAGTTCCTGTGACATATCAGATACAGAAAATACACTAATATGCCTTATAAAGGAACTTACAGTTATGGCAGTGGAGTTAAGTGGTTGTGCCAACCCTTCCACAGATAATAACTATTAAAATTGGATAAAATATTTAAAATCCCAATAATTTAAAGACACTGGATGTGTCCAATACTGTATAAAAGCTGGAAAGAGTGTATTCTTGAAAAAAAAGAAAAAGAAAAACATAGTTATAAGGCATAAGAATTGGGGGTAATTTCCAATCCCCATGGCTACAGCAGAGTAAAATGGTGGTAGAAAAACAAAGCCTTGTCAAATGTTTGCAGAAATAAGAGTTTAGGAATGGAATAGACTTAGAAATGTAAAGATGAAGCTATGAGAGCAAGATAATTGCAGAGGAAGGAAACCAAAAACCCAGAGCATCTGGCTGACAGGTAAGCTATGCATGGTGAGGGAAAATTCTATAGGGCCCTGCAAAAAGCAGGAAGAGGTCAGAGAGGAATCTACTCTTGAAAGATAAAAGATGCATAGGGCAAGATACATAATTTTGC
Organism: Canis lupus dingo; assembly: GCF_003254725.2. NCBI lineage: Eukaryota > Metazoa > Chordata > Mammalia > Carnivora > Canidae > Canis > Canis lupus. Next base: position 24,356,047 of record NC_064244.1, read on the forward strand.
TGCTTTTTAAGCTGAATACATTTTCCAGTTGCATGAAACATAGCAAGCAGAAGGCTGAAGCCTCAGGGATTTGAAGTGTCAGAAGTGAGATCCTAAGGATATGCCACAGAAGCTAGATTTAGAAGGAAATTCCTAGAAGCAAAAAAAAAAAATGCAATAGAAAGGATAGCCCCAAAATATGAATAAAATCTTGGCCCAAATCCCTCATTGCTGAATTACACAGGCACAGGGAAGAAATCCAAGAGGTTAGACTAATAAAAGCATTTGGAATTCATAAAAACAGTCCAGAGATATCAGTAGCTACATGCTAAAAGAAAAGATAAATGTTGCATTTCACATTCAGGAAGATTAACTGAATATCGGAATAAAAGAGGACAACTCTCAGGACATTAAAAAATCCACTGTCACAACAATGTATTATCTTTAATGTCCAGTTTACAACCAAAAATTACTAGACATTCAAAGCTACAGAAACTTTGACCCATAAAAAGGAACAAAGACAGTCAATAGAAACTGACTTCCTACGGTCCCAGATATTGGATTTAGCAGATAAAAACTTTGAAGGAGTGATTATAAATATGCTCAAGTAAGTAAAGAAAGTATGATGCCAGTGAGAAAAAGATAAGAAAATAAAGAAATAAATCTATAGAAAAAAATACAACTAAAAAATTCAATAAACTTTAAAAATTAACTCATAGACCCAACAGTATATTGGACATAGAATAAAGTATCATTAAATTTGGAGGCTAATCAACACAAATTACTCAATTTGAAGAATAGAGGGAAAACAAAACAAAACAAAAAGCAAACAATTGTAGAGTCTAAGACGCTTATGTGAGAATATCAGCTAGGCTATTATATATGTAGCTGGAGTTACCGAGAGAGAAAGAGAGAGACAGATGACCTGGAAACATTTTTCTGAATAAAAAATAATAGAATCTTTCCAAAATTTGATGGAAATCATTAAATTCAGATACAAGTGACTTAATAAACTTCAAACAGGATTAAAATAAAGAAAAACATTATTCTTAAATAATATTCCTAAATATTCCTAAACATTCCTGAATACATTGAGTTAAACTGCTTATACCCAAAAATAACAAATAAAATCTTGAACTCAGCCAGAGAAAACATACACATTAATAATAGGTGAATAATGCTACAATTTCCTGACTCCCCTTGAGAAACTATGGAGGCCAGAAGATACTGAAATAACACAATAAAATTGCTAAAAGAAAAAAGAAGCTGTAAATAATAAATTCTATGTTTAATAAAGCTATCCTAAAAATAAAAATGAAATTAGAATATTTTCAGATAATTAAAAGTGATAAAATTTATTACCAGAACTGCATTAAAGATAATGTAAAGGAAAGTGTTCAGGTTATATAACATATTTCCTTTTCTTAATTTCTTTCTTTCTTTTTAAAAAGATTTAAAAGATTTTATTTTTTTATTTATTCGAGAAAGAGAGAGAACAAGCACAAACAAGCAAGCTCCCTGCTCAGCAGAGAGCCCGATGCAGGGCTTGATCCCAGGACCTGGGATCATGACCTGAGCCAAAGGCAGACACATAATTGACTGAGCTATCCAGGAACCCCTTCTTAATTTCTTTAAAAGAGAAATTATTGTTTAAAGAAAGAAAAAAACAAAAAACAAAAAAAACCCTTCAAACCTCCCTCTAAAACAAGCGAAACCCAATAAACAAAAACCAAAAAAAACAATTTATTGATGAATTTATAATGTATGTAAATATATTTATATAACAATAGTTCAAAAAAGAGAAGGTAAATGGAAATATACTGTTGTAATATTACAATTAACTTTAGAATATATATTTTAATTTCTAAGAAATCATGAGAAAATAATTTAGAAAAATATAACTAGAAAACCAAAACATAAGTTAAAATAAAATTTTAAAAAACATCTGATTAACACAAAAGAAGGGAAGAATGGAAAAATTAATCAAAATAAAGTTAATTTCTAGACACAAAAATACAGAAAGTATGTATGCATAATGTATAAAACACTATGTATATACATTTAGAATATATTATGATGCATGTATATTATATATTTATATGTATATACATATTATATGTGCATATAAGCCTAATAATAACACATGGATAAAAATCTAAGACAAACTAAGGGGGAGAAATAGACAAATCTAAAATCATAGATGGAGATCTACTTAAACTACTACCAGTAATTGATAAGACAAATAGACAAAAAAGAAAATAAAAGATCAGAAGGACATTACCAGACTAACTGACAATTATAGAACAGCTCACCAAATAACAGCAGAATACACATTCTTTCTAGGAACATTTCCAATTCTCACCCTGGTGAGCCATATATCAGGACATAAATTTTAAAATTTTGACATTATAGAGTAAGTTCTCAGACTAGAATGGAATTAAAATAGAAATCAGCAACAACAATATATGTAGAAAAAGTCGAATATCTAGAAATTAAGTAACACACTCTTAAAAAACCATGAGAGAATCAAGCAACCACAAAATAAAATTATTCTGAATGGAATAATATTTATCCAACTACCACCTCAGCTATATTCCACAAATTTTATTCTCTAAAATTACTTTATTATCTAAAATTTGTGGAATATAGCTGATGTGGTGGTTGGATAAATATGATAGTTTTAAATGCATACATAAGAAAAAAAAAAAGAGTAAAGTCAATATGTAAGCTTCCAGCATAGAAAGCAGAAAAATGGGCTCCCAAAAGATGTCTATGTTCTAATCCCTGAAACCTATAAATATGTGACCCTAGATGATGAGAAAAACTTTGTAGATATGATTAATAGTATAGCCTGGAGATAGGGAGATTATCCTGGAATATCTAGATGGGCCCAATTCCATCAAATGGATCTCTACAAGTAGAGAATCTTTCTCACCTGGGTTAAAGAAATAAGATGGAAGAAGGAAGGAAGGTTTGAAGTGTGAAATGGACTCAACCCCACCATTGCCACTTCAAAGATGGCAGGGGACCACAAGTCAAGAGATTACTTTCAGAGGATGAGACTGATTCTCAGCAGATATCCAACAAAGGAATGGGGATCTCAGTCTACAACTGCAAGGTACTGAATTTTGCCAAAAATGCAAAAGAGTGAGGAAATAGATAATAGATCCTCCTCCAGAGCTTCCTGAATGGAATGCGGCTCTGCAGATGCTTTTAGTTTTGGCCTAGTGAGATTTGTCAGACTTTAGATGTACAGAACTATAATGTAATAAACTTATAATGCTAAAGTTACTACATTTGTGGTAATTTGCTATAGCAGAAGTAGAAAACTAATGAACTGATTTTTAAAAAAAAACAAACAGAAAACACATACTACTAATATTAAGAAAGAGGAGATCTTACTACTGATCCTACAATACTCAGAGGATATGAGAATTTGATGAGCATTTTATGGTAATAATTATGATAACTCAGATAAAATATATAAATTTCTTAACTAACACAAATGACCAAAGCTAACATAAAAGGAAATAGAAAATTTAAATAACTCTGTATCTATGAATAAAATTGAATTTGTCATTAAAAGTCTTCCCACAAAGAAAACTCTAGACCCAGACAGCTTATTGATAAGTTCTATCAAACATCTAGGGAAGAAAAAAAAAATCCTAATCCTACACAAAATGTTTCAGAAAATAAAGAAAGAAGGTGTATTTTCCAACATATCTTACAAGATTAATCCTACTCTGAGAGAATACCAGACAAATACATTCCAAGAGAAGAAAGGTGCCAACCAGTACCTTAATGAACAGAGACACAAAAATCCTTAATAAAAATATTAGCAAATAGGGACGCCTGGGTGGCTCAGCAGTTGAGCATCTGCCTTTGGCCTAGGGCGTGAACCTGGAGACCCAGGATCGAGTCCCACATCGGGCTCCCTGCATGGAGTCTGCTCTGCTTCTCCCTCTGCCTGTGTCTCTGCCTGTGTCTCTGCCTCTCTCTCTCTCTGTCTCTCTCTGTCTTTCATGAATGAATAAATAAAATATTAAAAAAATATTAGCAAATCATGAGCACCTAGTGGCTGAGATGGTTAGGCTTCTGCCTTCAGCTCAGGTCATAATCTTGGGGTCCTGGGATTGTCAGGCTCCCTGCTTAGTGGGAAGTCTGATTCTCTCTCTCTCCCTCTGCCCCCCATCCTCTCACCCCCAGGTTCTGATTGTGCTCTTTCTAAACAAACAAACAAACAAACAAACAAATAAAATCTTTACAAAAAATATTAGCAAATCAATTCCTTGGTATATAAAAAGACAATATACTTTCATTATTAAGACACTTGGCAAACAATGAATAGAAGACTTCCTTTTGTGGTAAAGGGTCCACACGAAACACTTTCTATGGATATCATATTCTGTGGTGAAAGACAATGTTTCCCCCTAAGTTTGAGAACAAGGAAAGGACATTTATTCTCACTATTTATATTCAGTGTTTACTGGAAATCCTAACGATTTCAGGCAGTTAAAAGGGAAAAAGGAAAAATAGGGAAGGATGAAATGTTTTGATCAAAAGTAGATGTTGTATTTGGAAAATCCTAAGAAATACATATGCACAAAATACCCACTAGAATAAGTAAACGTGTCAGGCTAGCAGTATAGGAAGTCAGTATACAAAAAACAGAAGTCTTTATATATAACAGCAACAAAAGTTGCAAACTGAAATTAAAAAATACTATTCTACTTCAATAACATCCAAAAACATTGTGTACTTAATTTATAAATTTAACAAAAATTGTAAAATACTTGTTTACTCAAAACTACAATTCATCACTGAAACTAAAGAATAACTAAATAAATGTTTATGGATGGAAGACTCAAAGTAGTTAAAATGTCAGTTCTACAAATTGAACTATATATTAAATACAACTCTAATAAAAATTTCAGGAGGCTTTTTGAGGGAAAAATTTATAAGCTAATTCTAAATTTATATAAAAATGAAAACAACTTGGAATAGCCAAAGGAATATGGAAAAAGAAAAAACAAAGTTGGAGAACCTATACTACCTGTTTTCAAGATTTACTACAAAGCTAGAGCAATTTCTACAGTAGTAGGATTAGTGAAAACATAGATTATATCCCTCAACAGGGACTCTAGAAGACAACATGTATATGGTTGATTGAATTTTGGCAGATGATTCAAGATAATTAAATGGGAGAGTTTTTCAATAATGATACTGGAGTATTTGGATATCCATATAAAAACCTGAACCTTGATTTTACATCGTATCAAAGATAAAAATTAAAATGGATCATAGATCTACACGTGAAAATTAACATTATAAAACTTATAGGGAAAAACAAAAAAAAATCTGTTGCCTTCTATAGATGAAGATGTCTTAGAACTCAAAAAGTATGAACTATGGAGGAAAAAATTCATATATCAGTTATATGGTATGTTTTCGATTAATCCAAATTTAAAAAAAGTTATTCCTTGAAAGATACAATTTTTAAAAAATAGAAAAAAAATCATATGCTGGGAGGAAATATTTTCCATATAGATATTTGAAAACAAAGTCTCTCCAAAATCTGAAAAGAACTTCTACAACTAAATTTTAAGAGAAGAGAGATGGACAAGAGATTTGAACAGACACTACACAATAGACCAATGAGCATATAAAAAGATGTTCAACATCCTTACTTCTTAGGGGATGCTGATTAAACCCACAGTAAGGTACCACCATATACCTGGTAGAAGGACTAAAATTGAAGAGTCGGCACTATCAACCATTGGCAAAGATGTCTAGCAACTAGAACTCTCGTATATTACAGGTGAAAGTAAAAAAAAAAATTTACAATACTTTGGGAAACTGCTTGGTTTTCCTTATAAAGTTAAACATACACCTATCATAAGACCAAGCATTTTCATCTTTAGCTATTTACCTGAGAGAAAAGAACTCCTATGGCCATATAAAGACCTGTACGTGAATGTTCATACAGCTGTGTTCATAACAGCTGCAAAATGGAAATTACCCAAATGTCCATCAACAGGTGAATGGATAAACAAAATGTGGTATAGTCATACAATGGAATGCCCTTCAGCAATAAAAAAACCCTAGTCATGCACATAATAATATGTATAAATCTCAAAGGCATTATGCTGAATGAAATGAGCCAGACACAAAAGAGTACACACTGTATGGTGCCATTTACATAAAATTTTATAAAATGTAAATTAATGTGTAGTGATAGAAAGCAGATCAGTGGTAGCCTACCTAAAGGCTAGGTGTGGAGAATAGGATTGACTACAAATGGACTTAAGGACATTTTTGTATGAATGGAAATGTTCTGCACTATCTTGATTGCTGTGCTGGTTTCACAGGTGTACACGTTGGTGAAAACTCTTCAAATTGTACACTTAACACGGGTTCAACTTATTTTATGTAAATTACATATCAATTTAGTTGATTAAAATACTATCAAGTATCTGTCAAAATAAGGGTGGAATTTTTGGAATTTATCCCCAAACCCTCAATTAAATAGGGGTCAGCTGTATAATAAATAAGCCTAGTATAATAGAAATACTCAGAAAATAGTACATCTTCAGAGCATGTCCTTCTTCCCAGGAGAGCATGCCGTTACATCTTTATCATAACAACCTTTAAGAAGGTGAATATTCAGAGAGCATTATCTCCCTATAATATCATCCCTAGAATAAAGGGCTGTTTTAATATGCAAGCATGGTGGATTTCAACATGAACAGAAGAGCTTGTTCTGTCCATTTCTCTGTGGCCTGCTGACATCACCCTGTAACCAGTAGATTCTGAGGGATGCTATTTGTACTTCTCGAGTGCTACTTTAAAGAGCACACAGAAAATTTCAGACTCTATGATGTGGATGTAAAAACAACTGTAGTAAAATGTTTCCCGATTCCCTTGAACTTTGCTTTCCTTTGGACGATCATCAATCATTAGATCAGCTCATTATTACTCAGGTTAACTACAGTTCCCTAAATTCTTCTAGAGATCCCAGCAGTTACTGTGTAAGAAAGAACTACCTTATTTTAGATGATCCAGCCCACATTCCAATAGATTCTGCACATAATCAGAACACCAGAAAACTCTCTACTACCCCTACTTGCTGTCTAACCTACTGGTTGTGTCTCATCATCTCCAATTATGCCTTACGTGTCCACTTCTTTTGGTGTCTTTGTCTGAGTCCTTTAAATGATGCCTATTTGGATATTTGGATATTCTATTGTAGTTTTTGGCTCTCTCTCTCTCTGTTTCCATATCTATATTTCTGAGCCTCCCTGATTCCATTCCCCACATTTTTGAGCCAGTCTCTTCTACTTCTGTACTCAGACAAAGCTTCTGGACCCTACCCCAGAACATAGACCTCAGTCTACTGATTTGGATGACAGTGACACCCAATATTCATTAACAAGTACTTAATGAGCACCTGCTATGTGCTAGGTGTATCTGGATGCTTGGGATTCAGCAGTGAACAAAACAGACCAAAATGCACTTGTGAAACATCTATTTTAATGGAGAGAGTTCAACAATAAACAATAAACATACATAATGCTTTTTGAAATTGTGTCATTTGCTCAATTCATTGTAACTGTTTACTAAGTATTGGCTATGTTGAGATCTGTGGGAAATTGAAAAGTGAAAAAGCCATATCTTGGTCATCTAGGAACTTACAATGTAGTTGAAGTTGTAACTGATACACTAAAAAGTGTAATTTGATTAATCAGCCTGTGGCAAACTTAGCATAGTGTGAAGCTCTCAGAATCAAAAAAAAGAGGGTTAGAGTGGATTGTACTTATAAAAAGAGTGGTCAGAGAAGGCGATACTTGGGGAAAACATGAAGGAAGTGAGCAAGCAATGGATTTGGAGCTCAAGAAGAAGAATGATCCAAGCTTAGAGAAGATCAGGTGCAAAGATCCTGAGATGGGAGCAGACCTGCTGGTGTGCTCTATGTGTATATAAGTATACGAATGTGCCTAGAATATTAGGGTAACAGGAGTAAGGAGCGAGAGTCAAGGTTTGGTAATCCTTGTTGACCTGGACAGCTCCCTTTTATGTCATTGCCTCATGGTGACTATTAATATTATCACCTGTCATTCTCAAAAGTGTCCAGGTTTATTTTATTTATTTTATTTTAAATATTTTATTTATTTATTCATGAGAGACACAGAGAGGGAGAGAGGGAGAGGCAGAGACACAGGCAGAGGAAGAAGCAGGCTCCATACAGGGAGCCCAACGTGGGACTCAATCCCGGGACTCCAGGATCACACCGTGGGCTGAAGGCAGGCGCTAAACCGCTGAGCCACCCAGGGATCCTGTGTCCAGATTTATTTATTTTTATTTATTTTTTTTAATTTTTATTTATTTATGATAGTCTCACAGAGAGAGAGAGAGAGGCAGAGACACAGGCAGAGGGAGAAGCAGGCTCCATGCACCGGGAGCCCGACGTGGGATTCGATCCTGGGTCTCCAGGATCGCGCCCCGGGCCAAAGGCAGGCGCCAAACCGCTGCGCCACCCAGGGATCCCCCTGTGTCCAGATTTAAATGAAAAATTGTACACTCCACCTATTTAGTCAAATTTGCAATGCATGAATATGACAGAAAAATTCAAAAGGTACAAAAGAGTATACAGTAAATGCAAGCCTTCCTCTCATCCCTGTGCCCCAGGCTTCCAGTTTCCATTCTCAGAAACTACTGTTACCAGTTTTGAAGGCATCTTTATAGCAGTGTTATGAGCAGAGGAGTAACACCCTCTGCCTTCCTTTTTTTTTGCCTTACATTTCTAATGGAACTCTTGGGCTATGCATGAAGAAGAGACTGCAGTAGAAGCACGGGGCCAGTTAGGAAGTTATCACAAAAATCCAGGTAAGCAAAGAACTTCCTTAACTCAATTACCCAAAGATGTGAGAAAATAGAATTATGTGTTGTTGTTGTTTTTTAACTTTATAAAGAGTTTCCATCTGTATCTTTGGCTTAGAACAGCTTTCTCTGAGCCCATCAATCTCAACTAGTCTCCCCCATAGTTTCTATCAGAGCACTTGAACTTTTCCTTCACAGCATTTAACACAACTTGTAATGATACACTTTGTGTTCCTTTATTTAAAAATGTCTTACATTTTTAGCCTTTTTTACAGTTTCTTTTATTGAAGTATAGGTGACATACAATGTTACATTAGTTTTAGGTGCGAAGCATAGTGATTGGACAACTCTATGCGTTATGCTATGCTCTCTGTGAGTGTAGTAGCCATCATCTCTTACCATACAGTGCTAGTACAATACCATTGGCTATATTCCTTGTGGTGTACCTTTCATCCCTGTAATGTATATATTCCATAAGTGGAAGATTATGTCCCCACTCCCCTTCACCCATTTTGCCCATCCCCCACCCCATCCCATCCAGAAACCACCAGTTTATTCTATGTGTTAATGGGTCTCTTTCTGCTTTGTTTTGTTTTTTTCAATTCCACATGTAAGTGAAATCATATGGTATTTGTTGTTCTCTGTCTAACTTAATTTCACTTAGTATAATACCCTCAAGGTCTATCCATACATTTTTCCAAAGAAGACATAGAGATGGCCAATAGACACATGAAAAGATGCTCAATATCAGTAATCATCAGGGAAGTGCAAATCAAAACCACAAGGAGATATCACCTTACCCCGGTCAGAATGGCTAGTATAAAAAAAAAAATAACAAGTGTGGGTAAGGATATGAAGAAAAAGGAACCTTCTGCACTGTTGGTGGGAATGTAGATTGGTGCAGCCACTGTGGAAAGCAGTATGGAGTTTCCTCAAAAAATTAAAAAAGAGAACCACCATGAGATCTGGTAATTCCGCTATTGGGCATTAACTCAAAGACAATGAACACATTAATTTCAAAAATACATGCACCCCTATTTTTATTGCAGCATTATTTACAATAGCCAAGAAATGGAAGCAGTCCAGGTGTCCCTTTATCTAAAAATAGATAAAAATGCTGTGGTGTACATATATAATGGGGTATTACTCAGCCACAAAAAAGAACAAGATCTTGCCATTTACAACAGTTTAGGCATTTAGAGGAGAGGAACCATATCCATTTCTTTTGTCAGGTAGTCTAGGCCTTTTATAAAATAGACACAAAAACAAATTTTGAATGAATGAATAAATGGATTAATGAAGAAATCACAAGTCTTCTCTTGCTACTCCTCCTACAAAGATAATCTAAGAACGGCTAACCTTATCTCTACCTCTGTCCATCCACTTGAGTTTCTAAATGATTAACATTTGGATCAGAATAAAAGAGCAAAAAATAAGCTAGTTTCTCTATTTCTATTGCATGTATGTCTCTATCTTCATTCTTATAAAAACAGCAGAAAACCAGGGAGGCAGGAAGAAAGCATAAGGGTTATAAGATATAGTATAAATCAGCATTTATGTATTTACTGAGGAAATATAAGTATATTATTTTGACAGTTTGACAGTATGAGTAATAGGCAGTAGAGAATATTCTAATTTTACACTTATATTTTATATTACTAACATATAGGTTATAAAGTGACATTTTTGAATCATTTCATTACTCTAAAGTGTTAGGGATAGGTATACACAAGAATGTTTTTACGTGTTTAAGAATGCATTGCCATACATTTTAGTCTCGAGGAGAGAGATGTTCTCTTTATTCTCTTGGGTCACATGTGGAAACATCTCAACAGATAGTAGAACAGCATATAGTAGAACAGCATTCTTTATATACACTTACTGTTCTGGTGCAATGATTCTCTTGAGTCCTGAGGGTATTACTACATCAGTGAAGTGAGAAGAGGGTATGGAATCAAGGGATTGGCCAACCCACACATTGCTTCGGCGCAAATGCACAGGCTATGACATAGAGTTTATTAACTAATTAGCCTCTTGTATTTCGTTTAAACCGCTTGACCCCAGTGCCTGCCCAAACTGACATTCCCCTTCCTCTTTTTCAGAGGGAGAAGCAGGCTCCATGCACCGGGAGCCCGAGGTGGGATTTGATCCCGGGTCTCCAGGATCGCGCCCTGGGCCAAAGGCAGGCGCTAAACCACTGCGCCACCCAGGGATCCCCTCCCCTTCCTCTTCTTTGGAAGTTACTCATCTTCAGTTAGGCAGAATAAGAACAACAACAACAACAACAACAACAATTTGGCTATTTGATGGGGCCATTTCCTCTTTGCAAAGATGAGGAGACAGAGGCCCAAGAAGATTAATTAACAAAGTCATTGGTAATTAAGGACTAGGATTGATATTTCCTGTTATCCAGCTTGGTATTTCTTGCTTATTATTATAGTGAAAAAATACAATATGACAACTGTATCAGTAATAACAATGACTTTTTTTAAACCAGAAGGAAGAGAAAACACACACATGGCTATAGAAATATTACTGAAGCAAACATGAGGACTGAAGAATATGCCAGTTCCAAGAGGTCAGAAACAAGACACCATATTTTTTTTTTTTTTTTTTGATTCTGAGAGCTTCACACTATGCTAAGTTTGCCACAGGCTGATTAATCAAATTACACTTTTTAGTGTATCGGTTACAATTTCAACTACATTTTAAGTTCCTAGGTGACCAAGATATGGCTTTTTCACTTTTCAATTTCCCACAGATCTCAACATAGCCGATACTTAGTAAACAGTTACAATGAATTGAGCAAATGACACAATTTCAAAAAGCATTATGTATATTTTTACATTGCCTTTGTGCTTCCATTCTAGCATCATATATAATTTTGTCTGTTTGTATGTCTATGTGTAAAATAACAATTCTCATTCTCTCGATGAGGTATTTTCTACTTCACTATCTATGCAATTATAAGGTGAAAACTATTCCAAACGCCACAAGAGCTGAATGGCAAGTGTAGAACTACTGTTAAAGAATTTTGCTCTTGAAATTGTAATGTCATAGCACTTCAGCAAGGGAAGAAGAAAAGCCATTCTGATATTATGCATGCTTAGGTATTGGGATGTGGGGTTATTACTGGTTCTTTTTCTATTGAAAAAATGGATAGGGTAAAATCTAAAGTAATTTCAGTGTTATTCAATATTTTATTAATGGGGGGAAGCATCATTTTAACTGCAGCCATCTATAGAATTTGGACTGATTACTAGTTCAAATGACAGAGTCCTACAGTGAAACCCATAATTTTACATTACGTTCTGCAAGAGATGATAGCAGTTCTTCACATATAATGGTATTGCTACCCAGAATCTTGTTAACACTCATAGTCTGAGAGGTTGTGCTTATCTTCTCTCTCATTATTATTTTGAATCAGAAAGAAATGTTTTTCAGAAGTCTACTGGCCTTTTTCCTTTATATATGGGACTTTGGTCAATTAGACATTTTCATAGACTAGACACCGTGGGTAACAAATTTAATAATTTAGGTAGAAGGGTAAAATTACAAAGAAGTGAATCTTTAAAAAAAAAAAAATTAAGAAATGCCCTTACTGTGGTTTGACTTGTATTTAGCTCTTTGTAGCTATTTCTAGTCACTGATTCTATGGAAAGTACTTTCAGTTTAGTTGCTTGTTACTGGGCAACAATTTATTCCAATTATAACTGAAATGTTCCTAATAGACAGTTACTGGCGGATAAAAACAGATTTTAAAAATGAACTATTAAATCCATAGTATTTTCTCTTGATGCAAGAGGCAGAAATTATTCTAACAATTGACATTTTCTAATGTTCCCAGGTCTTTCTAGACATTTCAAGTGATTTGGGGGGCATTGGTGAGGACCCAAGGGGCGGCATGGTTCAGAGCTGTTAAATGTAGAAATGACACAATTAGATAGAATAGCTACTGAGACTGGGGACCAAATGTTAGCAGCGTATGGAATGCCACATTCTCTATCAGATGCAAATGGCATGCAATCTTCAAACTTTCATAGGAGAGTTTTTCTTTAGAAAAAGGTCTTAATGGACATTTGCTAACTACATTCTCTTCCTGACAATCACCCTATTATTTTTTTACTTACCTATTAAAAAAAAAAAAAGAAAAAAAAACACAGCTAACAAATGACAATGGAGGATAAGCAGAGCATATCCCTTGATACTTTATATGTATTTTTTAAGGCAAGAAAAGAGAAAACAAAATCTTTGTTCCTAAGTTTCTCAACCCAAATCCAACCAGACTCACTGACAAGCCTAAACCTTTCCATGTATATTCCAGCCTCTGAGGCTAGAATCTGTATAAGCTCAAATGAAGTTTGCCACATGGATATATTTTCAAATGAGACGTGTGGTGTGCAAGAAAGATTTCTTTGTTTTCTTTCTTCTTTATAATATTAAAATGCAGTAAAAAATGGACTGACCATAGTCGCCAATTGACATAAAATTACACGCATGGAAGGAAAAGAAGTACATCAGTTGTAGATTTAACCTTAGGAACTTTATCTCATAATCAACAGTTTTGTGTTTTGAAATGTGTCTTAAATGACCTGATCAGTTCTAATGGTAGTAAGAAGAGACGGTTGCTGAGAATTTATTCCACTTAGCTCCAGTTTCTCCCCGTAACAGAATAACAGGCAAGAACAATTGCAGCACCAGTCCCAGGCACAGGATCAACAAATACTTGTTGAATTTAATTGGGTTGAATTAAAATTTGTGCTTTTAAAGAATAAAGTTGGCATCTCTAGTCCAAGGTCCCCAAATCATCTAGGCTCTCCACAGTTGACTGTCTAATGAACTCCAGACTAGTTATAGATCAAAGGGATTAAAATAACTTTACTCAGCACTCACTTTACTCTGTTTCATTATCTGAACTAGGGAAGTCTAGGATAATTACAGTGCTACCTAAAAAAAAAAAAAAAAAGTTTCATCATCATACTTCCTGTTTGGTGAGTAAACAACAGAACAGTTATGGTCTGTAACGGACCTATTAAAACCCTAACATCCCTGCAAGCGAGTAAGTTGGAGAACTCCAGAATGCTCCCTGACAGGACACTGAAACACCAACCCTGAACGATCAACAACTCATTGCCATAGTGCGACAATCTTAACCCTGTTGCAACTGGGTGACCAGTCAATTTGCAGGGAGAAGCATCATCAGAGCACATAGGAATGCTGTTATTACCCATTATAAGTATGACGCGAAGGTCACATATCAGGCAATTACACCTTTTCATTACATGCTAACCCCTCACGGCAGGGAAGCCACGCTTATGACTGCATTAGACAGACAAAGCCTTCAGCTCTTAAAAAAAAAAAAAAAAAAAAGAAAAGCCAAAAAGGGGGGGGGGCAAAAAAAAAAAGAGAAAAGATAAAAAAATTAAATTCGTTTTCTTACCAGCACGTTGCAGCATCAACTCGCTCACAGGAATGTTGCCTTTACAGGTTTCTCTTTTAATTATCCTGGAAGCAGGGAGACAAAAAAAAAAAAAAAAAGGCAAAGAAGAAGAAGCAGGGTGGTTAAATTAGCGTGCTGGAATCTTTTCAGTTTGTCGCAGAGTAGAAAAATAAAAAAGGGGGGGAAAAAGGCTCAGTAATTTAAATTTGCTCTCAGTTCAGGCTGCATCGTTGGGTCCCGCCCCTTCTTCCCGCTGGGTTCCACTACCTGCAAGGCTGGAATTGACAGCTACTGTGCAAACAAAAAAGGCAACAAGCATGCTGGTACCGTTCTCACTGCTGTTTGGGTCTCACTTGTCCTGACAACTAAAAATCATCGGTGGAAAGGTATCCTACATTTTCTATCTGAAGCATTTGCATGTAATTCCCTTCCATTTTAATGATACACCATAGCTCATGATGATGGAGTTTGATTCCTGTTTTTATTCCCCCCTCTTTCATTTTTTTCCTAAATATGCATAATAATTCCAGTTACTATTATTATTTATATTTTTACTCTTATCATTGTTCAGAACCATCCTTTGGCATTCTTTCTGCCCTCTCCTCTCCAAGACACGTTCTCTCCTGTCTTTCCCTTTTACTCCTAACCATTGACATTTCTAGGGATGATAGAAATACCCAGATTATCAGAGTTTCCACTTCTTAGGCGATTCTTTTTTTTTTTTTTTTTTTTTGAGCATTTAGTATTGAGAATAACTCAAGGGACAGAAGGGCCTAGGAAGAACCAGAAACTTCTAAAAAGGATGCAATGTTAATAAAAAAGTCTCCACAACCAAATCCAAAAAGTTCATTTTCATATTTATGAAAGGGGCAGATAGCTACAAATCATACAGAGAGATGTGCTATACATTGCAAATTTAACATAAAGCATCCCCTATGGAAAACCACTTTAATTTTAGCAACAAAAATAAAATGGCTACTTAATGTGTAGCATGTCTTGTCAGTTTGTAGCAGAGAAATTATGAAAGGTAATAAAGCCTATCCTTCTTCTGTCAGAATGTAAATAGCTTATTGAAAATTTACAAGGTTTTTTGTTGTTGTTTGCTCAACTTGCTTTCCAGATGACGCTGCTATAGCCTATTTTGGTATGGAAGCTACCTGCATGTACTGTGGATTATCTAGAAGTTTGCCTCTTAATCTGAAGCACTGCTTCTATAATGGTATATAGCATTGGATCTCCTATTAAAATATGAATTTTCTTAGATAGGCCTACTACTCTAACATAAGAGTACCAAGCTGATTGGCGTGTCATGTCACATAGTCAGGGTGGGCGGTTAAGGAGTAAATGATAAAATGCACATGGTTCTTTGCTAGTGGTTGCAAACATGAAGGAAAGTTGTTTGTATATAGGAGAGTTATTCATATATGACAGCATTTAGTTTATTTTTGCTTGTTGGTTTTTGTATTTTTTAAAACATTTTTCCCTTATCCCTACCTCAAGCCTTTTAAATACATTTCACTATTTCTGCACAATAGTGAGATTTTCAAAAGAGAAATGATCAGCAATATAACTTAAATAAACATGATTTAGCTTTCTTTCTTCATAAAAATCTAGCTGAATACCAGATATTCATACTGCCATTTGAAGTTTCATTATAAAGGCAAACCAATCAAAAATGGGAAAAGCCAAGGAAGCAGAGAGAAAAGCTATATATTTGCCTTGCATTATAAAGGCCAAATATAAGAACGGCTGGGTGGCTCAGCAGTTGAGCATCTACCTTCGGCTCAGGGCGTGATCCCAGATCAAGGGACCGAGTCCTGCATAGGGGCCCCCTGTGGGGAGCCTGCTTCTCCCTCTGCCTATGTCTCTGCCTATGTCTCTGCCTCTCTCTCTATGTGTCTCATGAATAAATAATTAAAATCTTTTAAAAAATAAAAGGAAATATAATAGATTATGTTCGTCAGGATTATTTTTTTGTCAGCAATGAA
Organism: Canis lupus dingo; assembly: GCF_003254725.2. Taxonomy (NCBI): domain Eukaryota; kingdom Metazoa; phylum Chordata; class Mammalia; order Carnivora; family Canidae; genus Canis; species Canis lupus. The sequence goes on from NC_064244.1 coordinate 24,372,331, forward strand.
TGCCTTCACCGGATTCCCATGAACAACTATAGCGTAGAAAAATAAGGCAAGTCAAGTACTCAAGAAGCCATGTTAACTTCCCAGGTAGTTAGGTAATCAGCTTTAATGAAACAGTGGTAAATTACACCAATGTGCTAATTATGGTACTTTGTCACAGCATAAAATGCAATAAAACCAACCCATGTCTTGGCTTGGAAAGTGTTATGCATAGATTTTTTTCCCAAAAGATTTAACTGAAGAGAGATTTTGTTTTCCTGAAGCATTCCGTGATTTCAAGTGGCTTTTCCTCAATCCTTTCTTTTTTAAAGCATTCTAGAAAGATATGTAGAGTTGAAAATATGTAGAAGAAAACATTTATGTAGAAGAAAAAATGTGTAGAGCTAGAAAAAAAGCAATGATAATGGCTTTTCAAATTGTTGTCTTACCTGATAATTGTCTATTATATATGATTAATATGCCAATAGTAAATACTCTGGTTTTCCTGTGAATAGCATAACACACTTAGAACAAGTTAGGGTATATACAAATATACACAGCAGCACACGTTGGTTTATATTCTGTTAAACAGAACATTTCTGTTTTAAATGAAGAAGAATATTTTTATGGTTGTCAATCCTGACTGAGTACAATTTGCAGAATATTAGTCTAGAGCAAATAAAAAATCCTGACATTGAACTTTAGAAAAGGAATAGGCTTTAGGAAATGTATGAACCTCATGAAAATTACTATTGTGTTGGGAGACCAAATACCATCTTATTGCATATCTCATAGCCAACCTGAGGGAAAAAAGCACTTCAAAAATATTGCACTGAATTGTTAGGAATTCTGTGTAAGGTTAGACATTTATATGGTTTTCAAATCATGGAAACAGGTCTTAAATACTCTGAACAAGTTTATTAGAAATGTGTTTTGAGAAATTCCATCAATAGCTTTAATGTTATGCATTATTTAAATCTTCATGCTCAGAGAAACTCAATGTCAGGATGAGAAATGCTTGTTGATTTTTTTAAGTTTATCAAATTAATACATTTTTATCTTCTCAGTTATAGTTGATATTTTTTCAGACTTATCTGAATAAGACTTATCTTAAATATTTGCATATTTAAAAATTATTTTATTACCTTTTGATAAATGTCTCCCTCATTCTGAATCAACTCTCTTCACTGTGATTTTACTGTTTTGTGAAATACTGCCTAATGAACAGTATTTTGTGACCTTGATTTCTTACTGACTACAAAAGCCAATGAATAATGTTTTTTCTTTACTTCAATAAAGTTCTGAAACATTTCTCATATTTATTATATCATTTAACTATCATAGTAATGTCCTTTTAAAACTGAATAACCAAAAAATATCTCACTGCTGTCATAAAATGGTCTGCTACTCTTGGGTTGTCTTTTGAAACATATTTCCATTATGAAATCAATTTTATCAAATTTATGAAAAGTAGGCTTAATTTGACTTCTTAAACATATACACACACAGACATAGACTTCTGGATTTTTAAAAATATTTTATTCACTTATTCATAATAGACAGAGAGAGAGAGAGAGAAGTAGAGGGAGAAGCAGGCAGAGGGAGAAGCAGACTCCATGGAGGGAGCCCAACGCGGGACTTGATCCCGGGACCCCAGGATCATGCCCTGGGCCAAAGGCAGGCACTAAACCTCTGGGACACCCAGGGATCCCTTAGATTTCTGGATTTTAAGAAGATTTTCATTATCATTTCTTTAGGATCAAGTACATAGAAAGTTATGGACAGTTCAGACCGGGTATTCAGATTACAAAAGTATTGACTTGGAAGCTGACACTCGGCCTAGGATTGAATAAAGACTTAAACTTCTAACATTCTCACACAGACATATGGCAAATGAACTATTCTGAAGTGTAAGGTAGCCCATACGAGTTGGAACTCAAATGGCTAAACATAATGTCACTTTACTAGTGGTGCTGGGAACAGGTGATACATGGAGTATAATGGTGGTTTATAATGGGAATCAACATTAAATTCTATCTCTACATGGAAGTAGCTAGAATTTTGTAGAGCATATTGGAAAGAAGCAAAACTTCCTTAAAAATCAGTTGGAGAGTGTATTTTGAGAAGGTTTTAGCAAAGATGAAAGTCCAGGAAATTCAAGCCTCTATACTGTCCAAGGTGACATAGAGCTTATTGAATAGGATCAGTAGAATATATTCAGTGCTTCAAAGGAAAGGTGACATCTCACCTAGATAAAGAGGTGGATAATAGCACAGTTCATCCTGTGGGGGCTGCAAGGACATGCAAGTTCTGCATGACGTTAGTTTGAAACACATCCATTAAAGAATTCAGTTGGACAAAGTACAGAAGATGGCCAGTATCTGGGTCTAGCTCCTAGAAGAGTGATCAGAGGAGAAATGATAGTGATGAGTGTTGTGATCATATAACAGAAACCAAAGAATGATGAGCAAGCACCTCACAAAAATGCCAAGAAATAAGAAGAATTTCAGGGATGGCAAAAGAGGAGCTCAAGTGACAGATGAAGTGGCATGAAGGGTGAGAGGGAATGTGGAATATGATGGGGTCAAAGGATTCAAGTGATATGATTTGTGCTACTCTAGAGCATCAAATTCTGCAAAGATTTCAAATATATATAATTTGGACTGGAATAGACTAGAAAATATTAATAAGAAACAGACAGCTAAAGGCTACTGGCAAAACAATTTCATTGTAGTGGTGAGGTCAGTTGCCAGATAGCACTAGTAATAAAAGAAAGTTGCCAAAGCCATAATTTCATGGAGTTAACGACAACATAATTAAATTTAATTAGAATTTATTAACCATCTTACAGCAGTTCTATCTGGCAATGTAGTTTAGGCTTTAGATAGTAAGAGATACAAAAGAACAAGAGTTCAAGGTTCCTGTTCTCAATCTATTTAGAATATATGACAATCTATTTTGAATACAGCTGATACTTGAACAACATGGGTTTGAACTGGGCAGGTCCACTTATAGATTTTTTCGATAAATAGTCAAGTACTGTAAATATATTTTCTCTTCCTTAGGATTTTCTTAATACCATTTTCTTTTTTCTTGCTTACTTTTTTGTAAGAATAAGTATATACTATGCATAACATAGAAATATGTTAATTGACAATTTGTGTGCTCAGTAAGGCTTCCTGTCAACAACAGGTTATTAGTAGTTAAGTTTTTGGGGAGCCAAAAGTTATACACGGATTTTTGTGTGGGGGTTGGTGTCCCTAACCCCTATATTGTTCAAGGATCAATTGTTTATACAACTGCACTTAAAGGTTTATTTTAGAACTCTTTCTCACGTAGAGAAAATTGTGACATGATCGAAAGGACAACAAATGTGAATGGATATATGGATTTCTTTTACTAATATATAGCATTCAACTTGGCAGAAGCTATGTTTGTACATAATTTTAAATATGATTTATGTAACACCTAATAAGCCAAGGAGATATCTGTGGAAATATTAGTCTATAAATATAAATATGAAGTACACCATAATGTACCTTATATTAAACAAACATCCCAGAAATCACACAAGTATAAATGTATAATGTCACTTCAAATAGTGCATTATTCAATTGTTCATTCTGGGCTGAACTGGAATCATTCCATCCTTGTTTCCAGTACTGCACTTCAGTCACTGCCCAGGAGTTTTCTCAAATTAGACACTTTGTCAATTGATTTATAAAGAAGTTTAACCCTCCTGTCTTACAGATGTTCTGCAAAATCCTCTTCAACATGCTTCTATTATCTGATACTGTTAGGAAAGCAGAATTAAATGACTTGCTATTTTGGCACTTTAGCAAAGGAACATAGAATTTCATTACAAAACCCATTTCTTCCAAGGCCAGTGGTGAGAAAGTCTTTGTGAAAGTAGAGTTATTTTTCCCAAATCATGATTATCTATATCTATTAGAACTGACATTCTTTTTCTTTTTCAGATGTAGGGAGAAAAAAACAAAGGGGATAATACAGTGGAGAATATAGGATTTGAATCCTGAATATCTTCTTTAATTTTTTTTTCTAAACTAATTTCCCTCTGTTACATAATTTAAAGCTGCTTCAAAGTTGAGGACTGTAGGTACGGTTTTCCTGGACTCTGAGTTAACTTATATGTATAACAGTTTGCCTCATAGTGCATAACATGTTAAGGTTTTATTATTGATTTATTTAGACGGCAGTCGAACAATTCAGTTATATTTTTATGCTCTGTCTTGCACTCTATCCATTTTCTGCAACATGACATAAATCTAGAATTTCCATTACTTGCCAAATATAGTACAACATTTATCATTGTGGAAAAAATCAAAATAAAACAAACGACAATTAAACTAACTATCCTTAAGCTCACTACTGTGAAAAGGAAATGCCTTGCTTTATAATTTTGATGAAAAGGTGAGCCAGTCCATTTTCATAGAAATATATTTGTATATTTTATTTTCCAAATGGTTTCATCAAATGCAGATGTGATGTGCTTAAATGATCTATGTCAAGATTACACCTGAGTAAAGGTGTCCTAAAGGCTTATGCACAACTTTATATGAAGTTTGTGTAGCATCCTAGATGCAATGGGAAGTCACTGGAGTATTTTAAACAGCAGTGAGACATAATTATATATGTATTGTTGAAAAACAAATCTGCTAGCAGCATTTACAATAGGTTGAGGTGGTGAGAATTCCTTCAATGATATATTACCCTGATAATATTTTATCTTGCTTGGTTAAAAAAAATGATTTAAGGTAGTTTACAGGGAAACATATAATCCAACAATATAAAATAATGATCTCAAGGAGAGAGAAAATAAAAGTACAAAGACAAATAAAATAAAAAAATAATGAAGAAAATGATACTCTAATATTATAGAAGTAGGAGGTAATTTGGCTCTAATATTCCCAAACAATGTGAAATAAAACAACACAATCGGCTTCATGTGTCACACTATCCATAAGATAAAAACAAACCAGTTGTATAGGAGAAATATAGATATTTGAGATGAAAAATTAGAAAGATATTTCTCTCACAGGTTCTCATAGACATTCCAGACTGGTATATTAAACAACTTTCTCAACACAAACATTTGTATCTTATATACTATGGGACTGTTTTTGGTTATAAATGGGCCAAACTTCTTATAAAAAAAGCTAAAAATAATTAAAATTTTAGTCTGAAAAGCAATGAAATGCTCTACTACAACCCTAAAACAAACCAAGAAAACATAGTAAGCAATTAACTGATCAATTAAACCAACATTAAGCACTTAATTTGTGCCAGGCACTGTCCTAGTCATTAGAGATACAATTGGAACCAACAACCAATATTTTCTCGCAGACAAGTGAGGATAAAGACAAAGTAATAGCACGCTGAAATTGTGAATGATGAGTAGAAGGATGGGGAAGTATAGTATGATATGGGAGGACAAAGAAAGGATAGTGCCTGCTATACTGAAAGAATTCTAGATGGCTTCCAAGGGGAAGTGACATCTATGCAGCATCCTGAAGAAGAAAAAGACTAGGTAAAGAATGTACTAGGAAAATGGAAATAGGTAAAACTGTCACACTCAGAGGGAACAAAGAAGTGGACAATTTTCCTCAAATGAATTAGTATCTCTAGTGCCTAGAACAGAGCAATCGAAACAAATTCTAAATCAATTCCTAAGTAAGAATAATCTCTTAGCAAAAGTTGATAGAATGACACTTGCTGAAAACAGTTAATGACATTTACCTAAAACTTGTGAGAAACATTGTGTTGTTTTAGAAATCAAAATCATTTCCATTAAAATCAGAAAGATGAGAGGGACTTTCATTTTCCTTGTTATTCACCATTTTCTGAAAGATTTTAATCAATAAAAGTGAAAACATAAGCAGTGTATATATTGAGAAGGAAGAAACAAACTATAATTTGTCTTTTTTCTTTTCAGACGACATACTTATCTATAGAGAAAATGCAGTATATGTATATATATATAAATGGTTATATACTTATATAACCATTATATATTTATAACTAACAGGAAATCATCAAGGTTACTGATGAAAAATGCATATATAAAACTTAAGAATACTCCTATATTTCAGCAATAACCATAAAATTTAGTGGAAAACACCTCTTTATATACTAGGAACAAAACTGTGAAGCCTTAAGAAATAGACATAACAAAAGATATGCAAGATCTTCTTGGACACAATCATAAAATATTATTGAAATATATAAGGTAGGATATGAATATCTGAGTTACACAAGGTTGTAGAGTTCTAATATTCCTCAAATTAGTATATAAATGCAAGGCAATTTTAGTCAAAATCTGATACATTAGAACTCAGGGAAGATCCAAAATATATTGCTTGAACTATGCAAGCAATCTCTTCTATAAAATATGGATTTCAATTTCAGATTTTTTAAATAATTTTATTACATTTACATGAATTAAAGGAGAACAAAATGAGCATGTGTTAACAGATGAAGTAAAATTATCAGGACTGACAGCTTTAAACTGTCAAAATGTATGTAAAGATAGAGTCCTAAAAGAAATATAGTAAACTTTTAAATAAATATATTTGAAACTATAGAGTAGAATAAGAAAACATGAGGCCATCCCACACAATAACCAAAATCTCTGTGTATTTCCCCTTCCCCAGGAGTAGTGCTCCAACTGGGCCAACACCAGATTCTTAATATTTATCATATGTTTAGGACAGGTAAGCCTAGGTCCTCATTTCACCCCTGACAGTTTGTCTCCTCTTTAGAGTTTGACTCTCTTTCGTCGTCATTGCTTCTATAGCTCTATGGTACATTTAAATATTTTAATTTTATAATATCTCTAGCTCTTCACATTCTTCTCATTGGCAGGGTTGGCATGCTGTGAACACCTCCGTCCTATCCTTCCCAAAATATAATGTTATTTCTGCTTATTTTTAAGATTTATATAAATGCTATCATGCTGTATTTGGTTTTCTAAAATTTGTTGTTTCACTTAGATTCCTACTAAGCCTATAGATGTTGTAGCTGTAGATAATCAATAGTCATTCAAGTAGAATATTCTATTCTTAATTTATTTTTTTACTCTTCCACTGACAGATACTTGGATTCTTTCTAGATTTTTGTTTGGTTGGTTTGGGTTATTATAAACAGTGCACATATTATACATCATCTGTTGAACATGTCTAGTTATTTTGCTGTTATGAAAAGTGCACACTGTCAGTACATATTTTAGTTTTTTTTTTTTAATTTTATTTATTTATGATAGTCACAGAGAGAGAGAGAGAGGCAGAGACACAGGAAGAGGGAGAAGCAGGCTCCATGCACCGGGAGCCTGACGTGGGATTCGATCCCGGGTCTCCAGGATCGCGCCCTGGGCCAAAGGCAGGCGCCAAACCGCTGCGCCACCCAGGGATCCCCCATATTTTAGTTTTTAAGCACTATATGGCCAAGATTATATTGTTGGTTTATAGGATACAAATCTCCTAAGATGTGCTTCCATGCCTATAATGGAGTACAAGGACAATTTCTGTAGCAAGACAATGAGAGCAAGGCAACAAAAGCCCCAGATCTTTCAGAGATGAAAGGATTGGTATCCCTCACTCAGCAAGCACCTTAGATCAGCTGAAATATTAGATAAGAATAGGGAATCTTAAGTTATATAAGAGTTCCAGAAAGTTAAGAATAGAGAGAATCAGTGAGGGAGGCAATATTTGGAGGGATAATACATGAAAATTTCCCAGCTATTTCATGATAAAAAATAGGAAAATACAGCCTCAAGAAGCATCCAAAGAAAATGAATAAAAAAGAAATCTACCATGATACACAATGAAGACAAAAAGGTAAAACACTATTAAAGGAGGCTTTGACTTCTAGCCATGATGTGAGAACTAACTGTTGGACTTAACCTTCCTGCTATGAACAACTAGAAACCTGGGTAGAATATATGAAACTGCATACCAATGTTAAACCATAGGCAGCTCAGGTCTGTCATCTCCACGACAAAAGAAACCTGAGATGAGCACCATATTTACCCGAGCTCTCTGCCTAGGAAGGGACTCCTAACTGCAGCAGAAGAAAGTAGAGCTAAAGCAGAGTATCACAGGGTCACTGACACGAGGAGGCTGAGAACAGATTTCAAGGCTATTGAAGCAGCTGAGATGTGCAGAATAGCTGCCAGAAAGGAGGAGGCAATGGAGAGAGGGAATCCTTAGTATATGTTCCTTGCTTAAGGTGAGGTTAAGCATTGCCTAGGACAGAGTGGCTGTTTCAAGGTTGGCAGTGAAACCAAAAGACTGCACATTTCCAGGAAATGTTGGGGTTTTGACTCTATCATAATGGAAGGATCTTGTTAATACTATGGACATTCAGCTGATATAACAGCACAGTTATACCTTAGGGATAACAATCATGCCCCAAAATAACTAGTTTTTCTTAACAAAACCTAAAACTAAGTTTAACAAAATCATTTAAGATGTCAGTAACTTAACTTTGTTTTGTTTTGTTTGCTTTTCTGTTTGTTTAACAAAACAGAACATTCTTTAAAAGGAGACATTAACCCATACTTATTATAACTGATCATCCTTCCCAACTGGCATTCTTGCATGCATTCTAGACTGTAGAATAGGCCATAGATATATAGGCTATAAATAATACATATTATATATTATATTATTATATTTATTATATATTATTATATATTATTATATTATATATATTATATAATCAAAAAGAAGACATGAAAAAAGAAGCAACAGGGATCCCTGGGTGGCGCAGTGGTTTGGCGCCTGCCTTTGGCCCAGGGCACGATCCTGGAGACCCGGGATCGAATCCCACATCGGGCTCCTGGTGCATGGAACCTGCTTCTCCCTCTGCCTGTGTCTCTGCCTCTCTCTCTCTCTCTGTGTGACTGTCATAAATAAATAAATAAAATATTAAAAAAAAAAAAAAAGAAAAAAGAAGCAACAGGACAACAATAGATGGAGTAGATAGAAAAGAAGTAGAAAAATGACAGAATTAAACCCAACTATGTCAATAACTACATTAAATGTAAATGAATCAAACGCTTTCATTAAAAAGCAGAGATTAGCAGACTGTATAAAAAACTTAGAACCAGCAAAATGTATTCTATGTGATTCACTTTAAATTATAAGCTACAACTAGGTCTAAAGTAAAAGGATGACAAAGTTATACCTTGTAAACATTAATAGAGTGAAAAACAATGAAACATATGAAAGTATATAAAGGCTAAATTTGTATAAAACTAGGTAGATTTCCAGATAAGTAGTATTAGCAGAGATAAAGGGGGAATTTTATACAGTAAAGGGATTAAACTCAACAGGAAAGCATATAATCTTAAATGCACATGTGTCTAGTAACAGAACTTCAAAAAATATGAAGCATAACTGACAGAACTAAAGAGAGAAATGGACCAATTCAAAGTTATAGTTAGCAATTTTGACTCTTCTCTCAGAAATGGTTTGAACAAGTAGACAAGAAATCAATAAGGATATAGAAGATTTGACCTCAGAACATCATATGCAGTAACTGAAGTATATACTTTCCTTTCAAGCGTACATGAGGCAGTCACAGATATACCATATTTGGGGCCATAAAACAGGTGTTAATAAATTTCAAAATAAGTGAGAAAAAATAACCAATAACAGGAATGATAGAGCAGACATCATATATTTTCCAGGCCCTATAAGAATAAGAGAACACTATCTAAATCTCCACATATCAGATAAAATGCATAAATCTGTTGAAAAACTCTACTTACAAGAAGAAATAGAAAACCTGAAAGTTATTTATTAAAATAATTAGGCCTGTAACATTATATCTTTTTGCAAAGAAAAGTCCAGACCCACGTATACTGGTGAATCATATCTAATGAATAATGTTCATTTTTATACAAAGTGTTTTGAAAATGGAGAGTAGAACACTACTCCAATTAATTTATACGCTATAACTGTAGTAACAAACACTACATGGATATTACAAGAAAAGAAATGCACAATCCAAAAATATCTTATGATTTAAAGATATACCAATCCAGTTGTTCTGTAATGCGAATCCCAGGAGTTTGACCAAGAAAAATGAAAACATATATCACCAAAAGAATTAAACTTGATGTTAATAACTCATTTACTCACAATACCAGAAACTAGAAATAAGAATATGATTAACAGGGGCACCTGGATGGCTCAGTGGTTGAGCATCTGCCTTTGGCTCAGGTCAAGATCCCGGGGTCCTGGGATTGAGTCTTGCATCAGGCTCCCCACAGAGAGCCTGCTTCTCCCTCTGCCTATGTCTCTGCCTCTCCTGAATAAATAAATGAAATCTTTTTTTTTTAAAGAATATGCTTCAGATGGTGGGCAAACAATGTTTGTACAGTGGAATATTCCTTAGTAGTAAAAATAAACTGAAAGATACACTCAAACTAAAGATATACTCAAGAAAATAAATGCCTCTTATAGGTATTATATTTAGTAAAAGAAGTCAGATATAAAATAACCCATAGAGTTTAATTCTGTTAATATCAGGTTCTAAAGAGCCAAAATTAATCAATGCTGTTAGGAACCAGGCCAGTGATTTTGTGGGGTAAGGGTTAGGGAGATGGAATGTAGAGGTGTGAAGAAAGCTTTCTGAGGAGAAGGAAATTTTGAGGGTGGTTGTTACATTGACATATATATTTGTCAACGTTGAACTGTACACTTATATCTATGCACATTATCGTATGTTTTGTATATAGTTTGTTTACAGTAAAAGTTGTGGAAAACAGAAAATAGGTGGAAGAGTAACAAAACAAGCACAATTGAAATAACTGCATATATTTTAAATATAACAATATAAGTCTGAAGAAAATGGAATATTAATTTTGAGGCACAGAAAGATTATCCTAAACAAATATATAAATTTAAAATTTCTATATAAAGTATTATTAATGTCCATTAATATTGAGATTTTATTGAGATTTTCATCAAAAGTGACAATTTAAATATTAGAAAAAATTTGTATGTTTGGAGAAAGGTGAGTAGAGTTAAAATCCTAGAATCTTATTTTCTGGAAACAAATCTTGTTTTTTAGAAAAGCTATACTTTGGCTTTTAACTTTATTAAGTTAAATATTCATGAAAAATAATTCAACAGCAATCACCCATAACAAAAAATCATACCAAAAGGAAGAAAAAATAGGGGACTTAAGTTTCAAATCATAGAGGAAAAATATGAAAAATATAATTGGCAAACAAACAAAATGAAAAGGTCATAAGCAAGAAAGAATTGTAATTGTAACAGATACTCATATAGTGATTCCTACAACCCAGGCTGGTTTAAGCACTGTATATATATATTAACTAACTAAACCCTCGCCACATCTTTATGGCTTTATGACTATCCTCATTTTACAGAGTAGGAGAGTGTGACACAGAATTTCATGAAGCTACTAAATGGCAGATTCAAAACTACACAGGTTGGTTACAAAACCAACTCTTGAAACCATATCTTATTCTTCCCCAAAAAGTGGAGCAGAGAAAATTAAAAGGAGATAGAATGAAAGTAATTCCAAAATAATGACAATTATAATAAATGTATAATTGTTTATGACAATGACACCTAAAGTTACTGGTAAAATTACAGATTTTTCAAGGGATTTTCAAAAGTTACCTCTCTATCCCATTGTGAGTGGTATATACAATATGAAAACGATAATAGCACAATGAAGGAATAAGATACGTAAAGAAAACAGAAACCAAAGCAAATAGCAGGTAGCTATATTTATATAAAAACGTACTTTAAGACGAAACATATTGAGGATAGAAAGGATCACTACATAATAATAGAGAGGTTCTATTCACCTGGAGCTTATAGGTTTGCAAGCTTGTATGTGTCTTATGAAGTAGGCCACCCATAAATATAACACAAAAATTAATAAAACTGCTTTTGAGGTTCAGCTCATGATAGTGGTGAATAGATTTTGATGAAGTGATTCAGATAGAAATTTGAGCCCCACCTTAAGAAAATTTATGCTGTCCAATATTTTAATATATTTTAATATTAATTGTATATAGAAATTCCCATCTTATTTTTAAATATGGTGATGGACATTTTGCCAATAAGATATTTCCTCATTATCATTATTTCTGCCTTCAGTTGTATTTATAAGGATGGATTACTGATTTAGGAGTTGAAACACAGTTCTCAAGTTTCTGATTTATATCATTTATATTCCTAAATTTACCTCCTGAAAAGTCAAACTAATTTACATTCAAATATTGACATATGATAATTCTTTAGGTATTTTAATTTTTTAAAGGCTTTAATAATTTCATAAATAAAATGGAATGAATATATATTATTTTAATTTGATTTCTAGGTCATTTACATAACATTTTTTCTTACTTGTCATTATATGTCTTGTTTGGATTCTGTTTTCATGTTTTGCCCAATCATCTGTTAGGATGTTTATATTCTTTTTGAGTTGTAAGAGCTTTCATGTATTAAAAGATATTAAAATTTGTATTTTGTATATGTTAAATTTTCTGATAATTTGTCTTTTTAATAGACAAAGTTCTTTGTTATTAAGAAATTTAGAAGTTTGATGTACTCAAATCTATCAGTTTTTTTCTTTTAGGATTTTTTTTACTTTGTCATGTAGAAAATAATCCTTTACTATTGAAAGATTATACAATGATTTCCATGTATTTCTATGCATGCAAGTAAATATATGCCTAAGTAACTCATATTTCTGTAAAAGAAATCACAACAAAAATTAGAATTGAGTAAAATAAAATTATAACTGAGTAAAAGAAATTATAAGTCAAAACGTGTTGAATGGTATAATAATAGTAAATTGAGGGAAGTTGAGAGTCATGAATATTTATTCTAGGAAATAAATAAATCAAAAGAAAGCATAAAAAGGGCAATAAATAAGCCACAGATTAGAAACCAATGGATTAGAATATAAAGATACCACAGATATTTAAAAATTCAAGTTGTTTTCTTCAAAAGAATAATAAAATAGACAAACCTCTTATAAATGTACAAGTAGCAACAAAGGGGACATAATTAGAGATAAATTTAAAATATAATTAGAATACTACAAGCAATTCCATGCCATTAAATTAGAAAACTTAGATCAAATAGACAAATTCTTAGAAAAATATAAATTTTTATAGCATGCTCAAGAAGAAAGAGCAAGCTCATCATAACCAAAGAAATGTAATTAGTATTAAAAATAATCTCCTGAAAAAGTCACCCAGCTCAAATGATTTTTGCCAGTGACTTCTACAAAACTTTAAAGAAAAAGATCATTCTGCTTTAATTCTCTCTTCCAGAAAACAGTAAAAAATGAAAATACCCTCCAACTCATTCCATGAAACCAGTATATTCTTGAAGCCAATCTCAATTGTGATCCCGTATCCAAAACTCCTTAAAACAATCTAATGAAATATTATGTTAAAAAAGACAGAGTTACAAACTCCCCTCTGTAAATATAGACTTGAAGCATCACTGAATTTTGCAATCAACTGACCACTACAGGTGGTCAAACTCTGCACCTGCATTTCCAGGATTCCTACATCTGTTGGCTTCTGCCTGGGTTCAACCGGTGTGAAGCACTGGAGGGGAGATACGAGGTAGAAGGAAGGGAAAAGCCAGGACATTTCTCCCTAGCTTTATCTTGGATGGAATTTCTAGTAGTAAGTGACTCTTCTGTGGCTCTGGCCAACACTGGCTGAGTCCGCTTTCACTGGGTTTTCCCCAGCACAGGTGCATCACTGTCCCTGTCCTGCTTGGCTTCTGCCTTTCTATCACCTTTGTAACCAATTCCCTGAATTAAACTGTCTCTATTATGACACATACACACACAAAAGAACCAAGTAACATTTATGTGAGGAATGTAATCACCGGAATGTACTCACCATATATTAACAGATTTTAAAAGACATCTATATAATCCTAATAAATGTACAAGTTAATTTCACCCCTGATTCCTGTTTAAAATTCTTAGAAAACTAAAGCACTTCTGTCTAATAAATGATAGCCTACAAAAATATCATTTTTCATGGTGAAACCTTAAAAAAAAAATCCCTAGGGGATGTCTATTATCACCATATCTTTTTAGCCTTGTATTAGATGCACTAGATCCTAAAACCTGAAAAGAAAGTAGATGTAGAGGTATAAGAATGAGAAATAAACAAATTCTCTAATTCACAGAATATATAATTATCTATAAAGAAAATAGACACTAATCTTAATTATTATCAATAATAAGGATGTTTGGAAATGAGGCTGGCTAAAGAAGTAAGTCAAACAAAATTTGTGCAAGACAGGAATGGAAAAACAAGATAATTTTATTAAGAGATGTGATAAAACAATCTAAATAAAGATATATATACACACACACACACATATATATATATATATATATATATATTCATTACTTAAAAGCCTCAGTATTATATTTAAGTCTTCCTCAAATTGATCTATAGATTTAATTTGATACAAATTTCAAAAGAACATCATATGGGACTTTAAAAGTTGATTCTTGAATTTATACACAGCACTCCAAGGCCAAAATCAGCCAAGAAATTTCTAACAAAGAAAAAGATGTGTATATGTGTGTAGGGTTACCAGGTATCAAGATCTGGTATTAAGTAGTAGACAGTGTGGTATTGGCTCAAAGGAGCAACATAGGGAACTTGTCAAAGGAGCAACATAGGGAACTTAGAAATAGATCCATCTATCCATGAAAACGGGTGTCTCTTTTCACATTGACTTTGCTATTAAACAGGTCATTTAGTTCAAGCTTATATTCTGTGGGATTCTATGCCAGTAACTGGGCATACTCTAAACTCTGTCAGGATAGTTCTTGCAGGATAAGGAAAATCCATATCTTGCTTAAGTGCCAGTTGTAGTAAGAATGAATTACTGGCCCTCTAGAATACAAGAAGTCCAATGTAACAGATTTTACCCCAAGTGGCTGGCTAATCTCTTGCATTAAGATACCATATTGAGAGCTCAGGTTTGGTCTCTGCTGCTGGCAGGGCTGGATATTTAACAGCAAAAGGGAGCTAAGCCTGAATGAGGAAGAGCCTTGGTGAAGAAGAGTCACTGGGCTCATGCATAGCCTCATCTATATCATCTTTTCTTCTCTATTTATGAACCAATTGTGCAAGGACAAAAGATGGCTAAGCACAGAGCCTACCTGATATTTATCTACAAACTCAAGCTATTTAGCTATTGAATTCTTCCTTTTCTGGTAGGTTTTGATCTCATAGGTCCTTCACATGTGTCTTTTCCTCTTCTTTGCTTCCAATTTTTCTGTGTGGTTCCTTACCAATCAATCAAGTCATTGCTATAGATCATTTATTCATACATCTTCTCACTCCAGCTCACTCCTCTCTTTACCAAAGTGATGACCAAGTGTACTGCTTGTAGCTCTGCAAATAGATTTTCCACCATGGCTCTTGGAGGTCATCCTTGATTAGGGCTGTAGTACATCCATTCTTTGTACCAACATATTGAACTAAGTCATTTTTGAAGTAAGGCTTCTCCTCTCTCCTCTCTCCTTTCTTCCCTTCTCTTCTTTCTTCTTGTAGGGAATGCTCCAGGAGGTCCATGGTCATGTGCTGGGGGAAAGCCATCAATGCAACAGATCTTGGTGGTATGAGCATTTGAGGAATCATTTCTTTTTTCATTTCGGGGGCCATCAGGACCTGCTGATGACAAATTCTGAAAGTATAATTTTTGTTTTATGATGGATTATGGTGGCATTTCTGAATATATAACTTGGTGAACCTGAGCATACCCAGCTTATCATGTACACTAAGGTATTTTTAGTCAATTGATATCTCCTATTTAGGCATTCACTGTCTACTAGGGCCAGAGAGCATGCCAGAAGCTGCTTCTGAAACATACGTGATATCATGCTTTATAACCCTAGTTCAGCCCGCAGGGAGCCTGCTTCTCTCTCGGCCTGTGTCTCTGCCTTTCTCTCTCTCTCTGTGTATGTCTCTCATGAATAAATAAATAAATATTTTTAAAAAGACACTGAATGTGTACTGTTATTCTAACCATGTGAAAACAAAGAGCTTTGATCTTCTTTACCTATGGATATTGAAAAGAATTCACCATATCAAATGATATTCACTGTATCAAGAGCCAAAATTCCAAAGCATCAAAATCTGTGATGATCTGTCACATTAGCAGAGATTAGAGCTACAACTTGGTTAGGTTTACAGTAATCCACCACCACCAGACATAATGCATATATAATTTTTCATACAGGCCATAAAGATGACTAGAATAAGAGCATAATGGAGGCCCTTTGACTGGCAAGTGATCCATTCTCGAATTCCATCTTGAATGTAGGCTTTCCAATTTGCTTAGTTTCTGTTCTCATGAAAGCAAAACATAACACAATTGCTTGAGTATATGCAGAGAATCTGAGAAGAGTTCCCAGGAGCAGAAATAAGAAGTGGAAAAATTAAGAAGGGAAAGAATTTGATGAAAGAAGTTGCATTAAATCACTGTCTATAGTCATGGGTAACTGGGGTTCAAGCCATCTAGTAACTCTCTGAGGGTCCATGTGCAGCACACATTAGAATTGTACCATGGGGGTTCCTGAGAGTGTTTATATCCCACATTTTGGGGTCTTGGTTCTGCACAGTTGAGAAGAGTCCGTGGCTTTGGAGAAGGTCTACAGGTTACAAAGCAGACACGTCAGCAAGGTCTTCATGCTGGAGGCTGGCAACATGCAGCGCCATAATGAAACAGGCAAAACTGTGTGGAGATCATGTTGACTGGATGGCAGTGACATGGTAAGTTACAATCACTTGCAATACTCAGAAATGTATACACGGGTTTTTCCACAGGGTCCTAGTCTGCCATATTGCATGGATACACTGAAGACGATTCTATTTCCCTGCCCTTTCTGAAGTGAGTCAAAGGTATTTGAATTGCTTTGGCCAGTGAAATATGATTGAAAGCTATGGGCATCCCTTCTGAATGGTAACTTTGAGCCACTGTGCTAGTAGCCAGGTTTGGTTCCCATTGCCATGGTGATAGTTTAAGTGTCGATGTGCAGTCTGGGTCTGTCCCTGAGCACACTTCCTGCTCCAGCTAATCTGTGTTGGTCATGTTCCTGTGAGAAGAAATGAAACTTTGGTTTTGTTAAGCCACTGAAATGTTGAGGTTATGTGAAATCCTAATGTACCTTAAGATTCACAAACTATGGCCTGCAGGCTAAATCTGGTCCACTACCTATTTTGATTAATAAAGTTTTATTGATACTCAGCCATATCTATTTACATATGTGTTATCTCTTGTTGCTTTAATGTTACAATGGCAGAATTGAGAATGTCCCTTATGGTTCCCAAACCCAAAATATTTACTATCTGGTCCTTGGCCAAAAAAGTTTATTGACCCTGGTATAACTATTCTATCATCCTACAAAATGAACAAAAAATGTCTGAAATCCAATCTAGCCCCAAGTCAATTAATAATGAGAATAATTATTTGGTTTTCTAAGTCACTGAGTTTTGGGATGATTCATCATGCAGCATTATTGTTGCAATAGCTAATGGATACACTGTATGGTTTTAGTTTTATAAAGTTCAAACACTCAAACACGGACACATGCCATGGAGTATTTGACGTCACGTTAGCAGTAACCCCTTTGGGGGTTGTGACTGGGAGAGACCGCAAAGGTTTCTTGACTGTTACTAAGTTCCGGGTTTCTGATTTATGTGCAAGTTCCATGGGAGTGTTCAGTTTTTGAAAATTCAAGTTGTTATCGGATGACTTTTTAGTTTTTCTTATGCATGTTATACTTCAAAAAAGTTAAAAGAGGAATGAGTAACATTTACATGTATTTATACTGAATGACTTTGAAGATACTTTGTTAAGAGGAAAAAAGCAGTCTATAGAATAGTCAGTATGAATGGTTTGCAAACATTTGTATAAAAACCAAAAGGTAGATATGTACATATAACTTTGGTATATAAATAAAATGTATATGGAATATAAGTGTAGTTCCCCTTGAGAAGCTAATTGGAAGAATGAAAATAAAATTAACTTTTCCCTGTGTAACCACCCCTCCCTTTCTTTTTACTGTTTAAATTTTTTTTACCATGTATATAAAGTGACTTTTAAAAGCTTAAAAATATTAAAACTAAAATTATTTTATATGTATATTCATATACACATATAATGCTATTACATATTCCCTTCTCTTGTCCAATGATTTCTTATCTTCATTATTACTATTACTTAAATAACAATGCAATTAATATCCTTGTTTATAAATCTTTACTTGGATGATTTCTTAAACATAAATTTCTAAAATGGAAGATGACTCGTCTTTTCCCATATACAGGTGAAAATAATACTTAGTATTTTAAATAAATGTTTAAGGTTTGGATAAAAACTTAGAAAGATTTTAGGGCCATATTTTATAAAATAATCAGAGTTCTTTGGATGATTAATAATAATTTTGATTTATATCAGTAATTAATATTATTTTGTCATTTTTCATTGGTCTCTCATCTTACTATTTAAAGTTAGGAGCGTGATTTCGGTATGTGTGAACCTGAAAGGTGATTCTCCAGATGGGAGAATTAATGGGGGTTATTATCTAACCACTTTTTAGTCCAAGAATCACTACATGCGATCATACATGGTCACACAAAGAGCTATACAAGTTTTTGGTGTGATGTGGTTTTATCTAGCCTGAATTATATGTCTCAGGGCTTATATTTTTCTCTTGAGTAACTCAACTTTCACAATAGGTAATGTGAATATATATATATATGTATATATAATGTCTAAATATGATCTTCATTTCTTTATTTGTATAGAGGGGAAAAAAAGACCTGATGGTATCTTGTATAATTCCCATTGCTGGGAGTTTCTTTTCTGTCAGCTTCTCCTCCCTTTATACAATTTTTCTTGGCAGAGAATGATACTGCTGTTATTTTACTGATCAATAATTGAGATTATAAATCTTTATTATTTTCTAGTGTTTTGCCAATGGAGTAATTTATTGCTGCCTTGCATGTGGTCATGCCCTAAGGGGTGTCATGCAATGTCTATACAATCAAAATATCTAGTATAAAATTCACTGCAGATTTTTTTTTCCTTGGGAAACAAAAATTCTCCAGATTTTAATGCATTAGCACTGCAGTTATCTTTGTTTAATCTTTTTAAAGAATGATTGGAAAACCAATTAGGATGAAGAAAGTACGGCTCTTCCTGTGATCATGTTGTTAAGAACTTGATATCTTTCACTTTAGAAGTAAAATGGAATTGAGTATTTTCTTCTCTACAACTAATTATAAGCCTTCAATGCAAAGGTGATATTACTGATTCTCTAACACACTCCATTTAATGAAAAGCTTCCTGCATGATATGGTTGGTATATGAGAAGCCAGTGTCCTTTTAACTTGAGAAACTGAATATAAGATGTAGAATCAAGCATTCTAGGTGTCAGTATCAATCGCCCCACTGGGAAGTTCTGTGCAAATCACCCATCTCTCATAGAGTGTGCTTTAGATGAAACTTGCAGGAGTGCCTCCAACAATCTTGTGTTACCATTAAATTTTTTCTTGTTTAGAATGTAGAAAGTGATGCTTTTACATTATTCACAGGGATATTTGGCAGCAAAGAAAGTTAATACTTCCGTAGAAGGGCTTTGAAGACTCAAAGAAGTAAACACTGCTATAGAAAGCTTAGATCCTCAGAGGAAATCTCAATGTTGGGTGTGAACAAGTCCCGTGTATACATAAATCAGAAGAAGAAAACAGTCTAGGACTCAAAGGAAAGAAGAGATAACTAAAAGAAACTATGAACTCATGATGAGTTCTAGT
The DNA here is from genome assembly GCF_003254725.2 of Canis lupus dingo. Lineage (NCBI taxonomy): Eukaryota > Metazoa > Chordata > Mammalia > Carnivora > Canidae > Canis > Canis lupus. The sequence goes on from NC_064244.1 coordinate 24,392,183, forward strand.
TTTCTAGAGTTCTGCAGGAAAAGTCAGGGATCTCAGAATTTTTAAGGCATTTGTTTGCTCAGTGACATTAAAAAGAAAAGCCAGTCTTCTCCTATGAGAAATGAAGAAATTGGACAAGATGACTCTTAGGGTCCTGTCCTGATATTCCATGTATCTTCTACTAATTAGCGTCCCTTATGGTGGTGCTTCATTTGCTGGGATATTTAAGTGCCTCAGTCATCTCTGAGATTGACTGTTGGCACAAACAAATCAGGCTGCTTGGGTCCAAAGGAGATGAATGACTCGGAGAAGCATGTTAGAAATTGTGGCCTGTGTAATTCCCAGTAGGTCTGTGAAAATCTCACTGTAACAATATTCTTTGACTCAAGCTGAAGCATCAAATTATAAGTGATTATTTTAGCATAAAACTTTATCTTCTGTTATATAGAGACAGATCAGCTTGGAAACTCTAAAAGAAATGCTAGTGGTGTTAAAAAGATGCTCAGGCCTGTAATTCTAGCACATTATGCATTGCTAATAGACCTACTTCACGCAGTTATATACCTTTAGGAACACAGCCTATTATCATGCATTTTCAGATGTATCCAACATGGCATCTGCATAAGGAGACAGTCTATTATATTAATTGAGGTAATTTCAGCTGTTTTAACAAATAATCCCCAAACTTTCAGTGGTTCAACCCTGCCAAGGTTAATTTCTTGCTCAAATAACAGTGGGATGTGGATATTACGGATTATGGAAAACTTTCCTCTGTGCTGTGATGGGGGGACCTATACTCCTTTCTACTTGCAGTCCTCTACTGTCCTTCATGGCAAGAGAATCCTCTGCTTCCTGTCAATAGACAAGGGAAAAGAGTATAGAGGAAGCACAATGTCTCTTAACTCCCTGGGCTGGAGGCAGCACGCACACATCATTTCTGTTCCTTTTCTGGTCATAATGCAAGGGCAGCTGGGAAATGCAGCCCCTGGCTGGGCGATTACTTTCCAGAGTGACTCTATGCTATGGAGGGGAAGCATGAATGTCAACAGCTATCTTCATCTTGTCCGATATATCAATTAATATTAGGAGGCTTTTGTCAAGCCTGTCCTTTAATGTTCAGGTCACTGTGTTTCTTTATTAAGTGACCACCCACACGTTAGTTTCTATCAACTTCATTAAACCATAAATGGAATTTTTGGCTGAGGCCTGTCCCAGGATTGACAACAGTGCTCCTCCATTTATGACTTGAATGACTTTCATTACATTCATTACGAAAATAGGAAGGCATGCCAGAAGCAAAGTGGTTATTAGACCAAGCAGTCCTGGATGAATTTATATGAAGATAGTCTTTCTAAGCAGATTATTTCTCTTTTTGATTATTAACTCAAAGTTTCTGTTCAGAAGAGCACTACCTGTGTCATTAGGAGACCTGGTACTAAACTCTTCCGTCTCTTGACCTCCATTTCCTTACCTGCAAATAGAGTTTCCAAGTTTTCTTTATACTCTAAAATCTCTATAGAGTTTGATGGAAACCTATCATATTGCTTGCATACCTTAGGCCTTAGAAATTCTGCTCTTGTCTTGTGGTCATTCACACTGATGTTTTTATTCACGCTGGCTCTTCTCACGTCTGACTCTCTTTGCCAGTGTGATCTGTCAACCACTTCCTAGCCCCCAGCAGCTCTGTTGCAGAGTTTTTGATCATGAAACATCCTTTCCTGCCACTATTTCAGTATCTGGAATCTGGCCTATATGCTCAAATTCATAATCAGTTTCTTGAAGCTTTATGTTTGAGCTTATGATAACTGAGCTACTTAACCCTTTAGAATATATTCCCCAGGTAAATATCACTCTTTTCTCTTCGAATCTAATTTAATGCCCATGAACGTGATCCATTTGATGGGACCATCTGTTTTTTTCTTCTGCCAAAGACACTCTGCCCATTTTGGCAGCTTCCCTATGTGTACTCAATTACTCATGCCAAGTACAGTTGGAATGCTTCATGAGTCCAAACTCTGAAAACAACTGAACCCAGCAGTGTTCATCTGAAACTGATTGTTGATTTGTGGTGAGTCAAGTAGCACTGGCCTGTACATCAAAAGGTCGGGAAGAACATAAAAGATAAATTAATGTGGTAACTATCTCTGGGTGACAATGTAGAAATTTTTTAAATTTATAGAATAGTGATATTTATGAGATTTTAGTCCCAGAGGTCTATGCCTCAATTTGGGGATTTACAACTTCTATCCACATAAGCACCACTGTGATCTCTTTTGTACACATAACCCTGTGCACACCAAGACACAGCTGTGGTTCAGAAGAGGGTGTCTGGCTCACTCTGGCTGAAACTCAGCCCTTCCAGGAGGTAGGTGTATTGAGAACCCAGATGGTGCGTATAAGAAAAACAGCTTGGATGTTACACGTCATCATAAGTCTTGTCATATACACTAGAAAAAGATAGGTAGCCTCTCTTTAACAAGAGGTAAAAGGAAGGAGGGAGACAAGTAAAAACAGAAGAGAACAGAAAGGCAGATAAGACAGAGTTCAATATCATTTGTATTTCTGTTTTTTCCTGAGTGCAACCATATTCCTCTGCTTATATTCCATGAAATATTGGGCTATCTTTAAAGATAATCCTCCTTTTTTTGCATAAGCAAGTCATGTCACTGGCAAACTAAATATTAATGTATATCTATAGAAAAAAATAAAAGTTAGTGTCCTTCCAGTCAACATGAGGCTTGAATCATATATTAGTTATTGCCAAAGAATCCAGATTAAAAAATAAAATTTGAGTCATCTGGAGGTTTGTTTTTTTTTAGGATTATTCCAATTATGGCAGTTTTCATAATTTACTTGTTATCTAAACAGTGTATATTTCCCATATGTCCAGATTCTGGAGGATTAATCATGGAAAATAGTTGTATCTTTAAGCTGAAATTTAATATTTCATTGGGTAAAATATTGGGATACAATTGATTTTTTCATGTTTTAACATTAAGCTTTCTTAACAGAATCTTACAAGTTACTCTTATTCAGTACACTCATTATAGTTCTCATTTGTATAAGAGGAAAAATCAGCCACAAAAATCAGCATGAAATACAAAAAATGTTTTGAGAAATAAGCTTACAATCAATCTTATTTTTAATGCCTGTATTCAATTTCTTCAGAATGTAGAAAAGAGTTAGCCAAAGAGGCAAGCATTATTCCTGATTTCTGTCATCAAAAATTCACATCTTATCAATGACAAAGTCTTTTAAAACTTTATTAGTTACATATATAATCTTTAAAAAATTAAATTACTACCAAGATCTTGTTCCTTAGCATCTAGGAAGAGTAATTATGCATTTGATTAATTCTTGATAGTGATTTTATAAACTTGATATATATATATATATAAATATACACATATAAGTTCAATTTTAGTGAATCTGCTAATATTACATTTTTCTTCTGCTTTTTGTTCCATTAAATTTGCCTTTTATAATGTTGTAGAGCCCTTCTAGGGAACTCTCCTGTTCCAGGTGAATTAGCCAAGAATCCATCCAATGAGCTGGCAGTGTGATGCAATGAAAGGTCTTTAGCTCTGTGTTAGAGCTCCAGCTTAAGAAATTACTAAGTATTTGTCTTTGAGAATCCCATTTTACCTCTCCAAATCTTATTTTGTTCATCTCTAGTATGATGGTAATAAAATTTGACTTGAGATGTGATTGCAGAATTAAAGGCAAGAGAAAACAACATGAGATATGCAGTCAGCTATAAAAAAAAACGTTGCAATTATTATTTACTGGTGCCCTCAACCAGAATAGGAATTATTTTTTGGCCCCCACAAATACTTTCATAAATGAATTAGTTCATTCCATTCTTGATATCTAAAAGGATTACTCCTTCAGGGCAAATGGAAGAAAAGTTTTTCTACTTTTCCAGATATTTCCACGGAATCAGTGATTTGCACATGAGCCGAGATTTTGTTATGGATACCATCCACTGTGAGAGCAGAGGATGCAGATGTGGAGCCATTCTTACAGCAGTGCCATTACAGAAAGTTTAATCAAAAAGGCTCTCATCCTCTGGTTTCCTTTTAGAGACTTGCTGAAAAACTGCCAAAATACTTGGTTTTCTTTTAATAACATACTGACAGCAGGATTGAATTCTTCAATTTATTATCTGTTTTGACCTTCTATTAGTACATATATAGTAATGAGAAAATGTCTTAGACCATTCAGGCTTCTATAACAGAGTACCATAGACTGGGTGGCTCATAAGCAACAGAAATTTATTTCTCACAGTTCTGGAGCTGAAAGGTCCAAGATCAGGCTCTGGAAGATTTGTGTGTGATGAGAACCCATTTCCTAGATCATAGATGGTAGTCTTTTCATTGTGTCCTCACATGGTGGAAAGAGTAAGGGAGCTCTGTGCAGCCTCTTTTATAATGCCACTAACCCCATTCAGAAGGGCTCTGTTCTCCTAATATCCCCCAAAGGCCCCATCTCCTACTACCATCACCTTGGAGTTTAGAATTTTAACATACGAACTTTAAGGGAACACAAACATTCAGTCTAGTTCATAGGAAGTAAACAAGATACAAGCTAACTTTCCCGGCCCCCTCCCCTCACACAAACAATGATATAAAAAAAAAACTATATTTCGATTTGGTCTAACAATCATAAAGTAGAAAAACAAAACATATGTAATTTTAAAGGAGATTTTCCTATTCTCTCCTTTTTCTTACCAAAAAAGTGATGTTAAAAAGAAAAGTACATTCCAAGTTGATGAATGAAGATAGCCTTTGAATGATGGATTAGAAAATGTATTGCACTTGTTCTGTAAAAAAGACTCATGGTAGAAAATAAATTTGCTCAATACCAAGGTTTTCAATTATTATCAAATAAAACATTTGAGTCATGTCTTTCACTATGAAACTCAAGAAAGGCATGAGTGTCCTGTTTGTTGTGATTCATGGAGAGTTTAGCAGATTCACGATGGCTGGCTTTATTCAAATTTAAAATTGAGCATTCAAAAGCAATTTTGAAAACAAATTTCCTATTTCTTACTATACAAATCAGCATAAAAAAACCATCATGATTTTTAAAAGCTCAAACATTCATTATAAATATCTATTCTGGCTATGTTTTTAATTTACTATTCCTTAGAGAGTTGACCCTTATTTTGCTAAGAGCATGTCAGCCTAGAACAGTGACTGGCACATAGTAGTCACTCTAAACTATTTGAGTTAAATGTATTTGTATGCTAGAAATGTATATTTCTACTTTCAGTATTTGAAAACATAGGCTTTATATTTACAGAATTTATCAATTAGTTTATTTACTTGTCGGTTTCACTAGGTTCTGCCCTAGTGCACAAAGTTAGATGTAACTAAGAGAGAGACCATAATATACACCAGTGTAAAAAATTATCAAGTAATATACACCAGTGTAAAACACCATTAAAATTTATTTTCTCTATTAACTTATGAAATTTTATATTAGGTGAATTATTTACTGGACTTTTAAAAACTTCATTTTTACCAAGCTATGCAATTGTAGGATGTATATACCACTCACTTCATCCTCATATATACTACCAACTACTTTCCTACTTTGCTGTACTTGTCTTTTTCTTATTTCTTTTTTACTTTTTTTACTTATACAACACTAGGTCAAATTTCATTTGGTTTAAAAAAGCCTCCTCTCCTTCAACAATTTAAAGATCTTGAAGATATCAACATGCTCCATTAAAACTTCCCATAGTTGACTTATTTCCCACTAGTAATTCAGTGGTGTGTTGTTATAACAATGTGGAGGCATGAAACAAAATATATAAAAGGCATTTTTTTTTCACGATGAGTGCTCTTCAAATGCATATTCACATGGTCATTTTGGTCTTTGTCCCATTGCATGGAGGTTTGAGGCATTGAAAAAAAATAGCAATAAGAAGCAGAGATAAGTGTATGTGGTTTCCAGGTAAGAGGCATTTTGTAGAGACACTGTCTTTGGAAGTTATTCATTCTTATTAAAAGGATAGGGTAGGGTAAATTGTTCCTTCTAGTATATGACAATAGAGGTACAAATGAAATGTCAGGATGTGACCGTCATGGTAAAGAAGATAGACAGTCTAGTGAAACCTCGTTATTCAGTGACCAGAAACTGGTTCTTAAGTTTTACGAGTCTTATATCAACCAATATCAAAGAATCTTGGTGCCACTATAATATAAACCTAAATTTTTGCTTTTTTAAAAGTTTAGTACATTTATTTATGTGATTTTTGTTAATTTCCTCAATAATGGCTGTTGTATCTGGTTTCCTAGATGGTTCACGTTTCACAATTAGAGAATCACTGTCAAGAGACATACCAGGTCTTAAGGTCCATCATCTACTTTGATGATGCCAACTGATCAAACAGAAGAAAACCTTGACAAAGAAGATTTAAATGGGATCACAGGAAGCATTAATTCAATGTGGGGAGATAGGGGCCACTACAGATTGATGCAGTGTACCAAAAGCAAAGTGTGAAAGATTAAAAGAATATTTTAGGTTACCCTAACTAGAGACAATTGTGTCCTCATAGGCAGTCTAAATATCAAGAGATAGATGGATGAAATAGGCACATTAATAGTAATTACCAGCAATAATTATACCAGCAGTGATTGTGAAAGCGAGAGACCCTAGGCATGAGGAATCTGACTCTGAGAACATTCTAGAGTCGGGATCTTTCTGGAAACCCTGTGGGAATAAGACAGGTGATGGGATGGTGGCAGGTGGGACCTGAGGAGACAGGGACAAAGACTGTCTCTCCCGCTTACCATGACAGATTTTTATGAACCTACAGAATGTGTCTGTCACAGGCAGTTCAATGAGAGTCACATCTATAAATTTGAGTTCAAATTTAGTTCTTAGTAAGATTATACAGGCACCACAGTGTTGATTTTTTTCTTGTCTATGTCTTTACCAAGTAATACCTTTTAAAATATCCATCTAGAAGTTAGAATATAAATGACTGAACTCAGATGGTTTCAACTGGTTACATGGTAATGACCTAGAAACCTGAGCAACTCTGCTTTAGTTGATTCTTCAGGCTACATGACAGAGCTGGAATGGGAGGGTTTGGGATAGAGGCCTTAATATGTCACCTGTTTTGTGGTGCTAGAGATACATGCACATAAAGTGGCTTTTTTGGATGATGATGATGATGATGATTATTATTATTATTATTATCATCACAATGTGTTACTTCATAGAAGAACCACAGCGCGCGTGCGCGCGCACACACACACACACACACACACACACAAACTTGTCTATATCAGTACCCACTGAAAACATTTATTCTCCCTTTTTCTGTATGTTCCTTTTCATAGAAGAAAAAAAAAAACAGTCAAACAGAAGCAAAAGGATAAAAGAACTTCGTCTGTCAGTCTCTTCCTAAATTTGGAATCAGTCCGGAAAATCCATGAAGAAGTTCAACTCAGCCACAGTTAATCTGCAAAAAATCCACCCCATGTGACTCCCCCACTCTCATCACTGCTGATCTCTTCATGTATTCTTTATAATGAATCCATTGAACTTTAATTAATATGAAAAATTCAGGTTTTCATCTGATTTAAATGTGACTGACATTGTGCCGCTACTAAAAGCTAAACAAAGTACAAGCAGGGTGAAAATAAAGCCTGAAACCTGGTGCCTGCAAGAGTTCTCTTTCCCCATTACCAAGTCATGGCTAACATTTCTGTGATGCAGGATGCAGGACATACATATCAATAGCATTTTCCAGGAATCTTAATGTCCATACCTACAAACAGGGACACCCTTGAAAAATGTCTATACCGGAAAAAAAATAAATAAATAAAAATTAAAAAAAAAATGTCTATACCGAGGAAAAGCCTAATTCATTATGTCTTTAGTTTCAAATGCCCAAACTAAAAATGAAGGAAGTTGCACAGTTATAGGTGTACAACTCCAAAAGGGTCAATGTTGTGAAAGGGAAAGAAAGTCTCTAGAAGTGAAAATACACACACATCTACATCCATCTGCCATCTGTACCCACATACCTTTCTCCTCATATTCAGCAAACTGTTCAAAGAAGGCATAAATGTATTCTTGGAGGGAGAGCTGTGTGACACAGGTCACCTTCCTCCCAGATCCTAGCCACTAGCATTCTGCTTGCCATGGACTAGCCTGCTGTCATGTTCATGTATTCTGCTTACACACGTATATGGTACATGTGTCCTGGTGTTGCCCAGCACCTGAGCAGGGCTTCCCGTAGTCCTATATCCTGCTTCCTCCACAGAAACTAGTATGCTGACAGAGCAATATACGAAGACCTAAAACATTGACAGCAAGAGCAACATTAACACATATTTTTACTTCAATAAAATACCTTGGGCTTTGCATTTCAGAAACCTCCAATCATCTGTTAAAAAATGATTGACCGTCTCCCCCTTCTCCCACCATCACAGTGTGTGCAATTGCCGAGCCTTCCCAGACAACTTTCAGGATCAGCAACTCCAGGCCAAGAAACAAAAGCAGAATAATCTTATTTCCTCATGGATATGAATGAAAACTGCTGATAAAATCAAGTACAACTGAGAAGGAGACATTGAAGAACCAAGGTGAGTCTATAAGGAATCCCATGTGATGGCTCGTGTATTTAAGCTGTGTCAAGGTCACTATGATCTTACTGTATCAAATGGAAAAAGTCACCACTACCTGGACAGTTAGGCATGTTTTATTGGGAAAATATGATTTTTTGTTTTTATACATCTTTGCTAGCAGGTTGTTTCAGTAATAAATATGTGAGATCTGTTGTTAAAAAAAAAAAAAAGATGTAAAATGAGGCTTTTATTCCAATTCCATCTATCAGCCTTGGCCAAATAGTTCTATGTACACCTACCTCTATTTCCCAGTACCACAGATGAGGAATAGCATAGATCATCTCTTACTGTTTAAATGTGATTATAGAACATTTAAATTCTTAGAGACTCTAATTAAAGTTTAAAAATTCTGAAGGGGCAAATCTGATTAAAAAAAAGTGAAATTCTGATCAGTTCATCTAAAATCTGAAGCATCTCAACTTATTTTCATTTTAGTATCAGTTTTTTTTTCTTTTCCCTGTAACCTCTGATAAGTAATGATACTTTTCTATAGATGTGTACACATATGCAAACATACACATACATGTATAAAACTTTTAAAAATCATAGTATAAACAAATAGCATGGAAATAGTTTGATTTTAATGGAATCTTGTTTAAAGAAATATAATCCCAGGGATGATGTTGAAAGAGAGCTGATGTCCATCTTTGTTGTTCATTAGCTGGCATCTTGAACTACAAAGGTTCAGAGTGCTTCTGCCTATTTCTTAGATTTTTTTATATTTATTTTGTTAAATTCTGTGGACATTTAAGTGTGTTTGGTTTAACCTTTTATTTCTACCAAAGCATTCAAGATCTACAAGAACATGGGGATGGTTTGGGAAGTTGGGGTTGGTAGATAGCTCTGTCTGAGTCTCCAGCACTTTTGCACATCTTACAGCTAGAGGCACTATCTGCTTTTGTTCTGGATTATCTATTAAGGATGTTTGTATGGTGAACAGCCTTGGAAAATACAGATGGTGTCTCTCTCTAGAGCAAAGGGCAGGCATACTTACTGTCTACTATAATAAAGTTAATGTCTCTCACTGGGGCAAATGTCAGGCAGGCTTATTGCCCATTGTAAAAGATTCATGTTCCCTAAACTCTGAGTGGTTCTTTTTCCCTATAATGCAATACACTATGTGCGCAGTTATTACCTGTTTTGTGTGTGTGTGTGTGTGTGTGTGTGTGTGTGTGTTGGCTTGTTGAAATTAGGAATTGGAAAACTGGCACAAGAAATGTAGATGTTTTGACTCTACTATTACGATGAGTAGTAAATTTTCCTTTGTTTCTGACCCAGGAGTCTTGTGTCTTATGCCAACACCTTTGAAACTGTGTCAGGCTAACTTACTCACTTGGAAGTAAGATCCCAGATTCTATGCTATTCCTAACAGCTGGGTATTTGACCTAATAGGAATGCCAATTCCCTATTTGTTACAGTACCACTCCTATGAGTATCAAATAACAGGACTACTTTCCTTGGGGTGATATATCAGTGAGCCTATATTGTAGACCAGAGATTGGCAAATTGCTGCCCACCTGTAGGCCAAATCTGGCCTGCCACCTGTTTTTGTAAACAAAGTTTTATTTGGACATAGCTATGCATGTCCTTTACATGATGTCTATGGTTACTTTCACCTACAATAGCAGAGGTGAGGACTTGAAACAGATGCCCTATGGCCTTTGAAGACTAAAGTATTTACTATCTGGATTTCTTAGAGAGGAAGTTTGGTGACATTTGTTACAGAGCAAAAAAGGCAAAAATTCAGGCTAACATAAGTTGATTAGGAATATTTGGGGTAAAGAGATGAAAATAAAATAGATACTGCATGACAGAATGAAAGGGAGCTTAAGAGTTAACTACAGATAAACTCACTGACTGTACATACTTTACTTTTACAATGTAGTCAACAATTACCCAAGCCACAACCACATATCCAAATCCTTTAAGACTCATCTCATCTTGTCTCTAAGAAGCTGACCCTGATTCAGTATTAGGAAATTTATTTTTTCCTCTTTTGAGCTCCCACAGAACTTTATTTAAACATCTTCTATAACCAATTTTCTACCTTATGTAATATTTACATACACATGATTTCTTAGGGTAAAATCCGTATCTGTAAGCAGATTAACAAACTTATTTCCATGATCCAACTTTCAGGGTATGATCCACCTTTAGGGACCTAGAAATTCATCTGAGCAAACCCTTTTTTAAAAGTAACAATCATTAAAGTAGGATTTTTTTTTCTCCTGTAAGTCAAAATAGCAAATTATGCTCTCAAATTAAAAACTTAAATATGTTTTAATGCAGTATCTTTGTAGAAGATTTCCTTTTGCATTTACACTTGCTAAAGTCAAATTACATTTTTCTCTGTTGATTTCAAAGTCAATAAGGGAGGAGGGTGACATGGAATAGAATCATTCTGGCTGGCAGGGGAAAGCATGTATACATATCAATTCTTGAGAAGGTGATGTTGGACAAGATACAAAAAGAGATGTTGCTCTGAGATTGACATAGCCATCTCTTGGAAACAGAGAAAGAAGGTGAGTCCATCAGTTCATCACCAATTACATGTTACCCAGTCATGTGTATGATTCAGGTATGGCAGGATTCATGTAGGTATAAATGGAGAGCCATGGGACTGTTGGAGCAATACACAGAAGCAGATTCTTAGAGAAGGAAGAACCATGCATGTGTTGGGAGTTACTGACCCGAGTCACTAGGGGAAACATTCATGAAGAAATGGCTAAGTATCCTACTAGAAATTTAGGACATACAATAACAATAGCAACAACATTACTGAGTGCTTGTTAAGAGCCAGGTTAAGCCACTAATGTGTATTATCTCATTTAATCATCACAAATAGTTTATAAAGTAAGGCTGATTGTCACCATCATTTTATAGATGAGAACAATGGCTCAAACAGATTATGAAATGCTTAAGGTTACACCAGTAAGTGGCAAGTGAAGTTTGATTCAAGTTCAAACCACTTCACGCCATAGCACTGACTTTTTTAGTAATTCTATTCCACTGTCTTCAGATGGGCAAAGCTGCTTCTCCACAGGCCTCCTAAGAAGGAAAACCTTAACCATCCGTGCTCTACTGGAGAAACCTTATGAAGATGGGGTGCTGAAATAAAGGGATTGCTCTACCCAGCTTCAGGTATGATTTACTTCTGAAGCTCCATTAGTCCCCTGGGACGTGTTTCTCTCTTCTCAGTTCAACGACCAGGGAGTGGTTGGACCCACTCCCCAACCACCTCCATTTGCTGATAATGCCACTGCATATATTCACAGTTCAGGTGTTCTTACTTCTAGCAATCTACTTCTGTGCCATTCACACTACAGGCAGAGTATTCTATTCTGATCCCAGGCCACACCATTAACATATTTAACACTTCAGAATAAGGAGAGAGGCAAACCTTGGTCTAAACCTTTAAGATGTGCAAATAATAATTTTTCAGGCAAATCTCATTATTTCTTGATGCTCACAGAATAATACAACTCTAAGGTAATTATGACAGACACCAGCTGCTGGTCCAGAGCTCCAGGGTTTCAAAGACTCTTCAGAGAAACCAGCGTCTTGAGAGAGGAGAAAGGCATGGTGGCAGGAGAGTTCTTAGCAACTGGCACTCATCCTGGTTTTATCTTTTCATTTTGAATCATTTAGTTTCACTCTGACCTTCAAAAAAATCTAACTGAAAGAAAAGTAAAACTTTTATAGCCAACAGGATAGGAAGGTGAGAAAGTTTGAGTGAACAAGAGAGACAACTTAAAGTAGAGATTCAAGAAGAGTAAAGAATGCCATTTATGTGCAACAGAAATTAGAGAGTTTAAGGTGGAGTGAACTTGTCGAGTCTTACGGGTTTGCAGAGACACAGACCTAAGAATAGTCAGATGCTGCAACAGTCCACATCGTATTATTGCTGCAACTCAGAATATATACCCACGGGCTGAAACTCGGTTTTTGACCCTGGCAGCCACCGGCTACTGTCAGCTTCATAAAGAACAACTGCAAAGCTGAGGGAACAAGCTTGCGTGTGTTTCTTCACATCCTATAGTGACAAGGTTTGTTTTTGTCTCTTTAGCTGATCCCTACCAGCTTCCAATTCCAATAGAGTAAAACTATTTTCAAGGGAAGAGCAAAAGGGATATGCATATTTGACAAGGCTTCTAGCATTTATGTTTAGACAAACATTTTAGTGTAAATGGAAAAATCAATGATTGTATTTATTTCTGAAATCCCTTACTAAGAAGGTACCAGTTATTTACGGTTTGGGACTATGTCCTATTTCTCTTTTGCATACACCCCCTACATTAAAAAAAAAAAAAAACGGATAATCACTAGTATATCCTAGAAGCTCACTAAATACTTATTACATTGAGTTAATAGCATGATTTTTATAAGCTATATGGATTGATGCAGTTATGATAATAAATATTCATTAACCTACGGGCAGGATAAAAATTATTCTGGTTTTTCCTAGATCTACTATTCTATGTAATGGTGGTAAGATAAACTCAGTTAACTGTATTTTTATTACTTTCACATGGCATGTATACCCCACTAGGAATGTCAGCTGAAGTGGATGTCAGCTCTGACCATGAAATTGTCATTGGGTTGATGCCAATTCTCTTCCAAAAACTAACTGTGGAGCTGTAAATTTTGTTGGGAAGTTGGCATAACTTATTTATTAAACAAACCATTCGTATCCCACATCAAATATCACCTTTCTCCTGAAACTGGTTTTCCCTGTGTGTTACATATTTCAGTAGTGTTTCCCAGTTTACAGGAGCGAAGTCAAGAGTCATTGTAGACATCTCCTCTCCATCCTTGCTCACATCTATGTCATTGTAAACTCTTAAAAATTTTTAATCCTTAAAAAAAAATTTAATCCTTTTTTGTTATGTCAATTTATGAAATATAAATTAGCTATGTTCTGTACAAACTTAGAAACATTAGCTATTATCATCACTTGACATTTTTGAGAGGTTAGTTTTTATGCCTCCCAAAACAAGACTTTACATTGATTCCTACTAAAGTTTCTCCTTTTAGTTTTTTTTTTTCTTCAAACCCCAGCTCAGTCATTCATTAGCTTTTAGACATTAGGTAAATTATTACAATTCATTTTATCATTTTATTTTTTTTTCATCATGGCTAGTGTACTCCTTAATCCTCATCGCCTATTAAAACCCATCCACATCCCCTCTGGTAACCATTACTTTGTTCTCTAGAATTAAGAGTCTGTTTCTTAATTTGTCTCTATCTTTTTTTTCCATTACTTGTTTTAATTCTTAAATTCCATATGATTGAGATCATATGGTACTTGTCTTTCTTTGACTTACTTCACTTAGTATTATACTCTCTAGCTCCATCCATGTTGTTGCAAATGGCAAGATTATATTCCTTTTTTATGGCTGAGTGATATTCCATTGTGTGTATGTGTGTGTGTGTGTGTGTGTGTGTGTGTGTATTATATATATATTTATTCCACATCTTCTTTATCCATTCACCTATCCATGAATACTTAGGTTGATTCCACAGTTTGGCTATTGTAAGTAATGCTGCAATAGACAGAATGCATGTATCCCTTTGAATTAGTGTTTTTGTATATTTGGGGTAAATACCTGGTAGTATAATTCGTGGATCATAAGGTAGCTCTATTTTAATTTTTTGAGGAACCTGCATACAGTTTTCCACAGTGGCTGCACCAATTTGTATTCCCACCAACAGTGCACAAGGGTTCCTTTTTCTCCACATCCTTGACAATACTCATTGTTTCTTATGTTTTTTATTTTAGCCATTATGACAGGTGTAAGGTGATCTCTCATTGTAGTTTTGCTTTGTATTTCCCCGATGATAGGTGACGATGAGCATGTTTTCATGTGTCTGTTGGTCATCTAGATGTCTTCTTTGGGGAAATGTCTGTTCATGTCTGCTACCCATTTTTAAAAAGATTTTATTGATTTGAGAGTGACAGAGAGGGAGCATGAGTTGGGGCGGGGGGAGGAGACAAAGGGAGAGGAAGAAGCAGGCTCCTCACTGAGTAGGGAGCCTGACTCAGGGCTCAATACCAGAACCCTGGGATCATGACCCAAGCTGAAGGCAGATGCTTATTTTCTGCCCATTTTTTATTGGATTATTTGGTTTTTTGGTACTGAGTTGTATAAATTCTTCATATATTTTGGATATTGATCCTTTACTGGATATGGCATTTGCAAATATCTTCTTTCATTCAGTAGGTTGCCTTTTAGCTTTGTTGATTGCTGTGCAGA